>NC_090440.1:1032707701-1037767701 GCF_031143425.1 Pleurodeles waltl
TTTGAGAGCACCAGTGAGCGACGCACTGTCTCCGGTCTGTATCATTTTATATTATTTTTCAGTTTCACGGTTGCCATTAGTGTGATGAATTTATTTAGAGCTGTTGGGTTTGTAAAAAAAATTGTAAATTTTTTTTAAAAACTTATAATTGATTTTTTTGTCTTTTTAAAAAAAAAAAGATGTGATGGCAGAGTACATGCACTGGCAGTTGGCTGGCCGTCTGCGTGGCTGGCAGTGTGCACAGACTGGCCCTTGGCTGGCGGTGTGTGAGTGGTGACTTACTGCAGGTCACTAGAAACACTGTCAGACAAACGCCAGTCCAAACACACGGCTAGCCAGTGTGATTGCTGGGTCAGGCATGTGGGCCTATGAAAGGGATGGACCCTTCAATGGTGCTGTGTATGTGAGTGCTGTAATGTGCTGGGCCTGCGGTGTGAATGGTCTTGTGGGTATCATATATTAAAGGTGTGTTAATGGACTGTAAAGCGGATGGTGCCTTGACACGGCTTCACAGCTCACAAACTGTGAGTCACTGGTTCGGTTTTTTGACCTTTCAGTTATTAACAGTGCATTTTTATTTTGTGAAATCTCTTGTTAAGAAAATTATATATATTGAATCATCCCTCACCCTCATGCCAAATCCAACCAGTATGTGTGTGCACCAATAAAGAGAGTGAGATGAGAAAGTTTGCTCACATTCCCAAATTACTATCAACTACAACAAAAAACGAGCACACTACCAAGTCCTTACTTCTGTGATGTCCCAAACAGTCAAATTATGAAATTCGCTGTTTTTAACCTTTGTCCAAGGATACCAGGATTAAAAATATAGCATATCTGTGGGTAACCACAAGACAATTTTATGGAACTTCTCCTCTCAGTTGGAAATTCAACTCACTAAAAAAAACTTGCTCCGCTGTAATTAGGCATCGAAGCACACCCCTGACATGCTAGGTGCCTCAGGTGGGACCCCCAATAATGAAGCATGCCACCAACTAGGTTGATGGGTGAGGGGTCTTTTTAACAAAACCTAAGGATGTTTTTGTCACAATTTGAGTGTTTGGTACATCACGGATGTAGGAGACTTGGCAGCATGCTCACTTTTTGTCTAGGAAAAATCTACCAACGCTAGATATGTTTGAAAAATAGACACCAAGGGTAGTACAGGGTGGTGCGCCTCTTGAGGATCCCAACAAGATGTCTTACCCACAATTAACTGAAAACCTCAAAATGGGACTAAAACCAAACATTTCACTTGCATTTCTTTGCCATATCCTTCCACAAACCGAAATAAACCACAAATGTCATGCCACACAGCATTCCCCTTGATCTCCTGATAACAATACCTCACTTGTGGGGGTGCCCACAGCAAAGTCAGCCTAAAAACGTATTTTAAAAACTCCCCTCAGATTCCAGAACTTTCCATCACAGAAATGTGAGGAAAATGTGCCTCTCTAGACACATTTTGAGGTTTGCAAGGGATTCTGGGTGATAGAACCTGGTGAGAGCCACACAAGTCACCCCATTCTGGATTCCCCTAGGTGTCTAGGGTTAAACAATGTAGAGGTTTGCTAGGTTCTCTAGGTGCTGGCTGAGCTAGGATCAAACATCAACAGCTAGGGACTTTGCAGAAAAAGGGTCAGTTTTCAGTGGAAAAATGTGATGTGTGTTTGTTGCATTCTGGGCTGTTTCCTGTCGTGGGCACTAGGCCTACCACACATGTGAGGTACCATTTTCATTGGGAGACTTGGGGGCATGGGGGTGGAAGGATGTTTCTGGTTCCCCTTAGATTCCAGAACTTTCCCCACTGAAATGTCAGGCAAATATGTTTAAGACAAGCTTTGAAGTTTGCAAGAGGTTCTGGGTGACAGAACCTAGTAAGAGCCACACAGCCACACAAGTCACCCCATCCTGGATTCCCTTAAGTGTCTAGTTTTTACAAATGTACAGGTTTGCTAGGTTCCTTAGGTGCCGGCTGAGCTCAGACCAAAAATCCACAGCTAGGCACGTTGCACAAGAAATTAAAAAGGGTCCGTTTTTAGTGAACAAAATGTGTAAGTCCACATTGCGTTCTGAGCCGTTCCTGTCACGGTCACTGGGCCTACCCACCAAGTGAGGTACCATTTTTATCGGGAGACTTGTGGAAACACAGAATAGTAACACAAGTGATATGATCAATTGTCTTTCTCTGCATTTGCTCCTTCCAAATGTATGACAGTTTGTAAGAAAGATGTCATTTTGAGAAATAGCCTCTAGTTCACATGCTAGTGTAGATACCCAGAAATTCAGAGATGTGCAAATAACCACTGCTTCTACACTCCTTATCTTGTGCCCATTTCGGAAATACATAAGTTTCCTTGATATCCATTTTTCATTCTTCATATTTTAACAAATTAATTGCACAATAAAAAAAAAGACACTGCAAGGTGCAGCTCAGTTATTGACTCTGGGTACCTCAGGTTCTTGGTGAGCCTACAAGCTCACATAATGGTAAACTGCTTTAGAAAATCTGCCATAGTTAGAACAAGTTACAAATGAAAATGTAGACATAAATGGTTTTTCTTTAACTCAATTTCAAAATTGTATTTCAACTGTTACTTTCTATTGGAAAAACCTTGAAGGATCTACACAAATAATCCCTTGCAGAATTCAGAATTTTGTCTACTTTTCAGAAGTGTATAGCTTTCCGGGATCCACCATTGGTTTCACACCAATTTCTCCAAATGAAACAGAGGGTCCCTGCAATACTATAGTAGCTCCCCAGGGAAACAAATTACATTTATGAATCTGTGTATAGCTACTACCTATTCTTTCTATATTTGTTTACAAGATATTAATGGATATTTTTCTTGTGAATACAACAAGAAATTGTGTCACGAACCCAACATAATCTTTCTTAACATAAGTACCATTCTGTTCTTCAATGTATTGGTAATATAACTAATAACAGTATAGATTTGCCTTATTCATTTGTCCATTTTCACATATATAAGTACAATATCAATAAGCAGACATGCCTTTATCTCAAAACTTAGTTCTATATTTCAAATTTATTGTATGTTTAGCCAATACATATATGAGAAAAATATTTAACATAACCATGAATATAAATATAAACAGTGTTCCTAAACCAACATAAAACAACAAAACAACGGTTGCTAATCTCACCAATACCTCATTCACACCTCTCATACCCAGATTCAAACAAAATACTATACAAAACTGTACAATAAAAAGTCCAGACTGGTACAAAAACCTACTACAGTTTACTCAAAGAGTAACATCGAAGTCCTGTGCATACGATATGCAAAATCAATTATATCAGACAGTAATGGATAATCTCTTGGAGGGGGTCACATATTCATAAGGATCTAGGATATCAGGATTCTTACACTGACCGTAGGTAGTTAAATTTATTGTTTGGCTAACCACATGTGAGGCAGTAAATATAGTTAGCTGTGATGTATTTACTACATGTTATAACTTTGCAGACCATCTATCACACCGTAGCTCCCGGTTATCCTGGATGACCTTTCTGATCACAGAGAAAGTTAAGAGGCTCAGATTTGAAGTACCCTATATGTATTTGGATATTTGCATGAATAGGAGAGTGTTCTAAGAAACTGGATAATCAGGTCCTTAATGTAGCATCGTCTCTACAGGCTATTGCATGACTAAATGACTAGAAAGTGAGGCAAAGGGACCTTGAGATGTAAAACATTTAAGTAAACATAAGGTGGATTTGATAAATAAGACAAATGGAAGGTGCTGTCTCCATGAAAGTGTTTATTCCAATTCGTGGTGGGTGATTGAGAAATCATAATAATCAAAGGTCAGGCCCTGCACCACAATTAATGCACCTCTACACACTTATAGTGAATGAACTGAGAAAAGTGGCTATTTGGAGGGCAAGATAGATCAGATGATGGGTCCCTCCTCACTAGGTCCAAAAATGAACAGAGAATATGGCTTTTCTATGTTTACATGAGAAAATAGCCTAACAGCCACACCAAGCAAATACAGATCTGGCAATAACGACAGCAACATTAAGAATCAAAACAGCTACAACTCAAGGACTGCAATTAAGGTACTGTAAGAATTTATGTCTACTCTAGCAGACTATAACTGAGTTATGTTTAAACCAGACCCAGGGGACATTTATAAATGTCACCAGAACTCCTCGATGTCAATATAGACCCAGATTTATCAGCATGGTCTTGCAAAGAATCATGCTGAAAGCTTTTGAAAGGATTTAAAGCCCTATATATTTTCAAACACACCCAAACCGAATTCTGAATATTAATTCTCTATGTTCTGCTCCATGCTACTAGTTGCTACCTGCAAGCATTGGAATCATTATTGCTTTACTTTAGTATATAATGAAAATGTCACTTACCCAGTGTACATCTGTTCGTGGCATCAGTCGCAGTAGATTCGCATGTTCTGCAATAGCTCGCCATCTGGTGTTGGGCCGGAGTGTTACAAGTTGTTTTTCTTCGAAGAAGTCTTTCGAGTCACGGGACCGAGTGACTCCTCCTTTTGTCTCCACTGCGCATGGGCGTCGACTCCATCTTCGATTGTTTTTCCCCGCAGAGGGTGAGGTAGGAGTTGAATTGTAGTAATAGTGCCCATGCAATGGAGTGACTAAGTATGCACCTATTTAAGGTTGAGATGACACATATATAAATAATTGAAGGTAACTTCCAAACTGCTACAGGCTCCCGGGGAGGCGGGTGGGCACATGCGAATCTACTGCGACTGATGCCACGAACAGATGTACACTGGGTAAGTGACATTTTCAGTTCGATGGCATCTGTCGCTGTAGATACGCATGTTCTGCATAGACTAGTAAGCAGTTATTTCCCCAAAAGCGGTGGATCAGCCTGTAGGAGTGGAAGTAGTCTGAAATAATGTTCTTAATACAGCTTGACCTACTGTGGCTTGTTGTGCGGATAACACGTCTACACAGTAGTGCTTGGTGAATGTGTGAGGCGTAGACCATGTGGCTGCCTTACATATTTCTTGCATTGGGATGTTTCCTAGAAAGGCCATGGTAGCACCTTTCTTTCTGGTTGAGTGTGCCCTTGGTGTAATGGGCAGCTGTCGTTTAGCTTTAAGGTAGCAGATTTGGATGCATTTAACTATCCATCTGGCTATACCTTGTTTTGAAATTGGGTTTCTTGCATGAGGTTTTTGAAATGCAATAAAGAGTTTAGTCTTTCTGATGTTTTTTGTTCTGTCAATGTAATACATCAATGCTCTTTTGACATCTAATGTATGTAGTGCCCTTTCAGCTACGGTATCTGGCTGTGGAAAGAACACTGGAAGTTCCACTGTTTGATTTAGATGGAACAGTGAAATAACCTTTGGCAAAAATTTAGGATTGGTCCTTAGGACGACTTTATTTTTGTGTAGTTGTATAAAAGGTTCCTGTATTGTAAACGCCTGAATCTCGCTTACTCTTCTTAGGGAAGTAATGGCGATGAGAAATGCCACCTTCCAGGTTAGGAACTGTATGTCGCAGGAGTGCATGGGTTCAAAAGGTGGACCCATAAGTCTAGTTAGGACAACATTTAGGTTCCATGAAGGAACAGGTAGTGTTCTTGGTGGTATAATTCTCCTAAGGCCCTCCATGAATGCTTTAATGACTGGTATCTTATATAGGGAAGTTGAATAGGTAGTCTGCAGGTATGCAGATATTGCTGCAAGGTGTATTTTAATGGAAGAGAAAGCTAGGTTAGATTTTTGTAAGTGAAGCAAGTAACCCACTACATGTTCTGGAGTTGTGTGTAATGGTTGTATTTGATTAATATGGCAGTAGCAAACAAACCTCTTCCATTTACTTGCATAGCAGTGCCTGGTGGATGGCCTTCTGGCTTGTTTTATGACTTCCATACATTCTTTGGTAAGTTGTAAGTGCCCGAATTCTAGGATTTCAGGAGCCAGATTGCTAGATTCAGCGATGCTGGATCTGGGTGTCTGATCTTTTGGTTGTGCTGTGTCAACAGATCTGGCCTGTTGGGCAATTTGATGCAGGGTACCACTGATAGGTCTAGCAGCGTTGTGTACCAGGGTTGCCTTGCCCAAGTTGGTGCTATCAATATGAGTTTGAGTTTGCTTTGACTGAGTTTGTTTACCAGGTAAGGAAGGAGAGGGAGAGGAGGAAAAGCGTAAGCAAATATCCCTGACCAGTTCATCCATAGGGCATTGCCTTGGGATTGTTTGTGTGGGTATCTGGATGCGAAGTTTTGGCATTTTGCGTTCTCCCTTGTCGCAAACAAGTCTATCTGAGGTGTTCCCCAGAGTTTGAAATAAGTGTTCAGAATTTGGGGGTGAATTTCCCATTCGTGGACCTGTTGATGATCTCGAGAGAGATTGTCTGCGAGTTGATTTTGGATCCCTGGTATAAACTGTGCTATTAGGCGAATTTGGTTGTGAATTGCCCAATGCCAAATTTTTTGTGCTAGCAGGCTTAACTGCGTGGAGTGCGTCCCCCCCTGCTTGTTTAGATAATACATTGTTGTCATGTTGTCTGTTTTGACGAGAATGTATTTGTGAACTATTATTGGTTGGAAAGCTTTTAGTGCTTGAAAAACTGCTAGAAGTTCTAGGTGATTGATATGCAGTTTTGTTTGATGTACGTTCCATTGTCCTTGTATGCTGTGTTGATCGAGGTGTGCTCCCCACCCTGTCATGGAAGCATCTGTTGTTATTACGTATTGTGGCACTGGGTCTTGGAAAGGCCGCCCCTTGTTTAAATTTATGTTGTTCCACCACAGAAGCGAGAGGTAAGTTTGGCGGTCTATTAACACCAGATCTAGAAGGTGACCCTGTGCTTGAGACCACTGTGATGCTAGGCATTGTTGTAAGGGCCTCATGTGCAGTCTTGCGTTTGGGACAATGGCTATGCATGAAGACATCATGCCTAGGAGTTGTAATACCATCTTTGCCTGTATCTTTTGTGTTGGATACATGCGTTGTATGATGGTGTTGAAATTTAGAATTCTTTGTGGACTTGGAGTGGCTACTCCCTTTGATGTGTCTATTATGGCTCCTAGGTATTGTTGTACCTTGCGCGGCAGAATGTTGGATTTTGTAAAGTTGACGGTGAACCCGAGTTTGAAGAGGGTTTGTATGATCTGATTTGTGTGATTTGAGCACTGTATGAACGAATGGGCCTTGATTAGCCAGTCGTCCAAATATGGGAACACATGTATTTGCTGCCTTCTTATGTGTGCAGCGACTACCGCTAGACATTTGGTAAAGACTCTTGGTGCGGTTGTTAATCCGAAAGGCAGTACCTTGAATTGGTAATGTATTCCTTTGAATACAAACCTTAGGTATTTCCTGTGCGATGGGTGTATTGGTATATGGAAATAAGCATCCTTGAGGTCTAAAGTTGCCATGTAGTCGTGTAGTTTTAGCAATGGCAATACTTCTTGTAGTGTGACCATGTGGAAGTGGTCTGATTTGATGAAAGTGTTCACTACTCTGAGGTCTAGGATTGGTCTCAGTGTTTTGTCCTTCTTTGGTATCAGAAAGTACAGTGAGTAAACTCCTGTGTTTATTTGTGTGTTTGGCACTAATTCGATTGCATTCTTTTGCAATAGTGCCTGCACTTCTATCTCCAGGAGATTGGAATGGTGTGTTGTTAAATTTTGTGCTTTTGGTGGTATGTTTGGAGGGAATTGTAGAAATTCTATGCAATAACCATGTTGGATAATTGCTAGAACCCAAGTGTCTGTAGTGATTTTCTCCCATGCTTTGTAATAATGACCTATTCTTCCCCCCACTGGTGTTGTGTGGAGGGGGTGAGTGACATGTGAGTCACTGTTTAGTAGTAGGGGTTTTGGGGCTTTGAAATCTTCCTCTATTTCTAGGGAATTGCCCTCCTCTATATTGTCCCCGAAAACCTCCTCTATACTGTCCCTGGTAACTGGACGGTGTGGCTTGTGAGGTGCTGGCTTGTGTGCTTTGACCCCGAAACCCCCCTCGAAAGGGCGTTTTACGGAATGTGCTGTAATTCCCTCTGCTCTGCGGGGAGTAGAGTGCGCCCATGGCTTTGGCAGTGTCCGTATCTTTTTTGAGTTTCTCAATCGCTGTGTCCACTTCTGGACCGAACAGTTCTTTTTCATTAAAAGGCATATTGAGAACTGCTTGTTGAATCTCTGGTTTAAATCCAGACGTTCGGAGCCATGCATGCCTTCTGATAGTTACAGATGTATTAATTGTCCGTGCAGCTGTATCTGCAGCGTCCATGGAGGAGCGTATCTGGTTGTTGGAGATGGTCTGTCCCTCCTCAACCACTTGTTTTGCCCTATTTTGTAAGTCCTTGGGCAGATGTTCAATGAGATGTTGCATCTCGTCCCAGTGGGCTCTGTCATAGCGCGCAAGTAGTGCCTGGGAGTTCGCGATGCGCCACTGGTTTGCAGCTTGTGCTGCGACTCTTTTACCAGCTGCATCGAACTTGCGGCTTTCTTTATCTTGGGGTGGTGCATCTCCAGATGTGTGAGAGTTGGCCCTTTTCCTAGCTGCTCCTACAACGACAGAGTCTGGTGGCAGCTGTGTAGTGATGAAAACCGGGTCCGTAGGAGGCGCCTTATACTTTTTTTCCACCCTTGGTGTGATTGCCCTACTTTTGACCGGCTCCTTAAAGATGTCTTTTGCGTGCCGGAGCATACCAGGGAGCATAGGCAGGCTTTGGTATGAGCTGTGGGTGGAGGAGAGTGTGTTGAATAAGAAATCATCCTCGACCTGTTCTGAGTGGAGGCTTACGTTGTGAAATTGTGCTGCTCTAGCCACCACTTGAGAGTACGCGGTGCTGTCTTCTGGTGGAGATGGCTTTGTAGGGTATGCCTCCGGACTGTTATCTGACACTGGGGCGTCGTATAGGTCCCATGCGTCCTGATCTTGGTCACCCTGGCTCATGGTGGTGTGAGCTGGGGAGTGTGATGGAGTTTGTGCTGGTGAAACGTTAATCACGGGCGGAGGAGAGGGTGGTGGGGTAACTCTTTTCACCACTTTTGGTTGTGGTGTTTGTTCCGTCTGGAACTCCAACCTTCTCTTTCTCCTAATGGGGGGAAGGGTGCTTATTTTTCCTGTCCCCTGCTGAATGAAGATACGCTTTTGCGTATGGTCCACATCAGTTGCTTGTAGCTCTTCCTCAAACCTATGCTTCTGCATTTGGGAGGTTAGCGAGTGCTCTTCTGTATAAGAGCCTGAAGCTGGGTCGCTTGCAGTTTGTTTCGGCATCGAAACTTTGTCTGCGTGTTTTTTCGGCTCCGAGGTGACTTTTTTCCTTTTCGGGGCCGAAACCTCTCGGCGTCGATCTGTTTCGGTGCCGCTGTCTCGGCGTCGAGCCGTGTCCACACCGGCATCTCGGTGTCGAGGCTTGTCTCCAGCACTTTCTCGGTCCCGAGAAGGCTGCGTGCCGGTGTCTCGACCGGAGTCGGACGATCTCGGCACTGTTTGGGCCTTTTTCGGTGCCGACGGTCGGTCACCGAATTTATGGGTCGAGCCATGGCCTGGTGGCAGTGGCGTCCCCTGGGCCTTGTAAATGTTCCTCTGAGTGGATTTCGACGTCTTACTCACGGTTTGTGTATCGTCGAATCCTTCGGAGTCTGAGTCTTGGATCGAGAAGGTACCTTCCTCTTCCTGTTCCTCGAACTCCCGTTGGGCTGTCGGTGCGGACGCCATCTGAAGTCTTCTGGCTCGACGGTCTCGGAGTGTTTTTCGGGACCGGAACGCACGACAGGCCTCGCAGGTGTCTTCGCTGTGCTCAGGTGACAGGCACAGGTTGCAGACCAAGTGTTGGTCTGTGTAGGGGTATTTATTGTGGCATTTGGGGCAGAAACGGAACGGGGTCCGTTCCATCGGCGTTCTTCAGCACGCGGTCGGGCCGACCAGGCCCCGACGGAGGATCGAAAAACTACCCCGAAGGGCACCGGAGCTCTTCGATCTTCGATGCGGTGTGGAATCTAAGTACGCCGATCCCGAACGCAACAATACCGACGAAAATCTTCCGAAATTAGCTAATTTTCCGTTCCGAAACTCGGAGCGACAGGAACACGTCCGAACCCGATGGCGGAAAAAAAACAATCGAAGATGGAGTCGACGCCCATGCGCAATGGAGACAAAAGGAGGAGTCACTCGGTCCCGTGACTCGAAAGACTTCTTCGAAGAAAAACAACTTGTAACACTCCGGCCCAACACCAGATGGCGAGCTATTGCAGAACATGCGTATCTACAGCGACAGATGCCATCGAACATACAATTACAATTTTAGGGGCATAATACAGAATATATATAAAAATAAATAAAATTAAAGGAAAAAAAAAAAAATTACAAAAAAATAAAAATAAAAACTTACTGTTGCGTCTTGAATGTTTCCTTGTTCCAAAATAATAGTAAGTCCTTCTTCTGTTTTTACCACCTGAACATCTTGTTGGTTTCTAGGTTTTCTTTTTTCAGGTTTAGTGTGGCTTGCTAATTTTGGCACAGGCTGCAACTGTAGACCACCTCCGAAGTGTTTTTTCAACGCACAAGTAAAGGCATCCACTGTTTTCTGACATTTATCGACAAAATGTATGTGATGCAGGCAGCTTATCCAGTTATGATCTTCCATGTATTCCTTTAACGAACCAACAATACAATTGACACAAAGGTCTAATGGGAAGCCAAAAATGCCAGAACTAATTGCAGGGATCCCAATGGAATTGTGATTATACTGCTCAGCAAGCTTGAGACTTCCTTTAATAGACTGTTTCAACAAGCTCTCTGCAACAGCTGGTGTAAATTCACACCACCGGGGCCCAACTGCGTGAATCACCTGTTTGCAGGGTAAATTTCCAGCAGGTGTTATCACTACCTCCCCGGCCTTCAGTTTTCCTAGCTTCTCAACAATACTGTCACATTCAGTTTGGAGCTGGGGGCCCGCCACTTTCAGGAGTGCCTCTGCAACACCTCCAATATGTTTCAGGTCTTCATTTGAAGCATTCACCACCACGTCAACAGGGTGTCTAGGCAGATCATCTTTGTAAGCCCCTACAACTATTCCGCCTTGCAGGTTGACATGGTAACTGGGAACGTCTGCCTCTACTTCAAAATACTCTTCGCATTTCTCTCCGTCTTTTGCCAACCTCATGTAACAGTTGAATTTTTGTTTCACTGTAATAAACCACGTCTCCTCTGATTTTTGGGAGAATTTCTTGGCTCCTGGTTTATTAATGGAGAGGACTTTCGAATGTAGTGAAGATAGGACCTTTTGGACCACCCCGGCCATGACCTGCACATCTCTACGTGGACCAGACAATGAAATGTGTCTCCTCATAGCTTGACGGTTAAAATCAATTTTAATGTTTTTTTTCTGAATTTCAAGCAACATCTGCTTTTTCTCCTCTTGCAAAAACTGTGCCACCACTTCATACCCAAGAGGGATGGACTTCTCCATTTGAGTGTTCTCATCAATGAAATTAGAAACCTGATAGTAGACTTCTGTTACTGCCACTGAATATCCAACAATTACTACTCTATTTTCCTCAACCTCAATTAAAACAGCCTGCCTCTCTGAATTAAAGGTATCTAATAAATTACTTATTAAAGTATGCCATTCTTTCATTTTGATTACAGAACAGTCTTCTAAATCAACCCATTTGTAGATTATAGACTCTTTGATTTGTTTTTCAGCTTTTTCTATAGCATTTTGCGAGCTCCCTTTCAACAGCACCATTTTGCCCTCAGTCGTACAAATAGCACTGATATTTTTATCTGTTAACAAGATGTAGGAAAGATCCTCATTATCAACCTGCTGAATAAAGTGCAACACGTGAGGGTTAACATTAATTGTTTTTTGTTGTAAAGTTCGCTCCCATTCAAGTATCTTACTTTTGGCAGCAAACACTTCTAAAGGAAGGCCAGAAAAATGAATGCTGCTCGCTGAAGCCTCATATGCCAGCTTCATTTCTGGGAAGGTCTTATGAACACCCTCTCCTAACTTGTCAGAGACCAGTATTGAGTACTCTGCCTGAGAGAGATGCAAGCTTTCACAGATACTTTGAGTTTTCCTTTCGACTTCTTTTATGGTCTGTTTTAAGATTTCGATGAATTGCATGTCCATTTGGACAACATTTTCCACAATTCCTGCCAGACCAATTTTGTTACTGCTGACATCAGATATGATAAAAACTTCAACTCCCACTGCACTAGTCACTTTCTCCTTCATAACCGCCCACATCTCTGGATTCACGGAGTGCTCAATGGCTTTAAATTTTTCCATGATGTTTGAGAACTTCTTGGGAACGTCTTCATTCCATGTTTTAGCAAGTTTGGCTAGAATCTTCCTCTGCTTCGATAAGGAAGCTAAAGGGGCAAGAATGACTTCTTTGCGAGGAGTTCCTGAGTGAGGCCAGGTTAGCTGACAGTATGACTCCGACATTTCCCTATTTATGTCTTCCAATGATTTCTTGTCTTTCTGAAGATACTGCCATATATACGGATTAATAGGTAATCGAAGGAGTTCAGGAAGTTTCATGACTGGTCTGTTCTTTCCGTATAACGCTGAATCCAATGTGAGGTAGTAGGGATAGACAGACACTGCTTTTTCTTTCATCATATGTGGTTCTGCCAAGACTGTGGTAATCACTACAGAAAAAAAAACAAAGATCAATATTTTACTCAAGTTCAGTAAGAGGAAAACAAATTTTATGCTGCACAGAATATTCAACATTGTGGCTCTAATTACAAGTAATGTAGATTTATGTGTGTGTATGCAGTGCGGCAAGAATTAACTTTTGCTGCTGGTATCCTCAATCATAAATCCATCTATTAAAGACAACCCCCACAGAAAGGGAAATAATCACACAGACCTGGTTTTGCTAGGTCAAATGTAGCATTGGATCGCAATTCCCTATGGTATATTGATCCCACTTACTACCTTCTCTGGGCAGATTATAAATATGAGAGATGGAGGGTGGGCAAGGGGGGTTGGGTACGGAGCAGAGGTTGTCAGTTGACTGGGGAGAATGTGGTTTGGTAGGGGGAAGCATTGAGTACTTCCCCCTGTGTTTTAGGGAGTGGGGGGGTCAATGTGGGCTAGGCACTGGGCCCATTTGCAGGCCAAGCCCAAACAGCTTTTAGAAACTAGGTTTTCTAGCCTTCAACAAAGAAATACAGGTGTGGGAATAGCAGGCCAGCTTTGCCATCAGAGGGTACCACTTTGTCTAACTTGTAACTGGGCCCAAAGTGATGAGCTTGAATCTTCAAAATTAAATACAATTTCTGCACGGTGGGTCATCTTAAACGCATATAGAAAATGTCATAAAACAAGGCTCAATTTTTCCTGATTAAGGCAACACAGGCTACTTTTGATTAGAATACTTCTTAGGCCTTTATTTATTTTTGACATTTACATATAACAAACCTAATTGATAATGATGGAGTGTCCTTTGCATCACAAAACAAGAAGACCTGAACAAGACCAGACGAATGATGGTGAGAAATATTTATGGTGGAATTCAATCATTGATTTGGGAGTGCGGCCAGGGGTAGGTGACCCTTCATGGTTCAGGAGCGAGACAAAAGTTTTGCACCCGGCCCTTGGCCTAAGCTGTCCCATGAAGCACATTCCTCAACTAGGAGGGGCGACATTTAGGAATAGTACGTTCGAGTGACACCGGACGAGTGTAAGTGACTGGAGACATTATGACTGACAGTTGCAGGTCATAGGAGTCTTTGCAGTTTTGTTATAGGAGAAGTATACATTCATTTGGTCCTGAAGAAGCGTCACGGGATCCGGCTGGACCATAGAGATGCAAAACATGTTGACCCTTTTCCAGGGATGTTTTGGTAGTTCCTCACCTTCCTTCTTCAAATAAGTGTGGTTGAGAGTGTTTGATCATTATATCAATTTCACTCGCCTTATCGTTTTTAATCGTGGCCTGCACCCACCAGTGATTAATAAAATGATTACCCCTAGGTTTGGGTCTTGAGCCAATTTTAACCTTTAGTGTGTGTCTCCTTTTCTCATTTTTCTTCCAAACTCACTCTTGGGGTCTTTGCGTCATCGAGAAAAGATCTCTGGCAAAGAGCCCCCCTATGGGGGTGCCCGTCAGACATTGCAGTGCCGGTCTGACGAGGAGCGATTCCGATGAAGCATGACACCCACATTTGGGTGTGCGAGGACTCTTGCTCCTAGAATTAGGACTTCTTTGTGTTCTTTCTCCTGTCGATTTCTTTTTGGAACAGTGTATCTTCATTGTTGTTATACTAAATAAACACCAACATATTAAAAGTGAAATGAATGCATGTAGGATAGAATTTTCCTGAGCAGTTTAAGTTATTTAAGCTCCAAACCTGCCCATGGCTAGTGACCTTCCCCACTGTCATTCACAGATAGGGGGTGGTTGTTTGGATGCCCATGTGTGAATAGCTATTCACATCTTTGTAGTCAAGACTGTTACAACATTCTATTGAAAATCCATTGGGTATTGTCAACCGCTCCTGCCTTGAAAACTTTGCACCAAACTTTGGAAAAAATACTGCACGATATTCAGACTTTGATTCTACTAAATCTGGTGCACGTTTGTAGAGTGAGCAAATTTACAAGGGGGGCACTGCAAAGGTTGTTTGCAAAATCCAAAAAAATAAACAAAAACGTCAAACCGAAATAGACCAAACTTAACAGGCAAGCAGTGCAAACGTTCACTGTGCATTCCCTAAGTCTGATGTACTTTTGTCTTGCCAGTTTAATGTTATCTGTCAAAATGTAAGTGCAACATGCATAGGTTATCTGTCAATGTTTCAAGTTATTGCCTATTTTTTTTAATTGAGCACCCTCGATATCCACTGGACACAAAGTGGTAATGTTTGTGAAAATAAGACGATGTGTCTGGCTAGAATCACTTGGATTAATTACAGCCAATCACTTCGTGGGATTTGGTAGAATGCAGCATCTGGTTTCTGCTGCATTACGCAGACGTGAAAGGTTAATCCAGTTAATTTGAGGTCTTCTCACTCTAGCAGGTCAAAAATCTAACAAGCATTTGATATGCAATCGGTCTCTCATTTGCTCCAGTTAGAGCTATTGACGTTGTAAATTCCTAACTGGACTTTTCTTGCCACCTAAATTGAAAATGAAAACTAAAGCATTAGTTGACAAAAGCGAGCCGATTCTAAGCGCCATGGCCGTCATGAGCATGAGGGCGAAGGTGAGACACAAAAGGAAAAAGAAAGTTGCTCACAGTCAAACATATCAGCAATCGTGCAACTATCCTTGTAACAGGGTCAGCCTGCAAGGCAGTAACAAAAGGTCCCCAAAGAGGGTCAAACGTAAAGCATTTACCAATGATAAACGTAAAGCATTTACCAATGATAAATGATTTTTGAAAGGGAAGCCCAGGAACAAGTTAAGGATGGGCGTGGGTGGTTAAATGCCCAAAATACTAACAACAGGAGGGGCTAAACTAACTGGCCACTGCATATGAGAAAACAGTTTGGAAGAGCATCATTACACCAGGTATTTCCACAATATTCAATAATAATGGTCTGAGGGTGTTAGATGAGTCAACAACAAATTGACAAGCATACTAAAGCAAGTTACATGGTTCACTCATTCTGGTTTAGTAACACTTCACTTGTCTCATCCTGTATATCCACTTCACAATATTTGATCCAGTCACCCCACATCTTATGGAATTTTGGAGGACAGCCCCTACTTTTATACGTGACCTGTTCTGCTGCCATGTATTATAAGTCCATCCTTATTTTCCATTCCCTCCTAGTCGCAGTCGTGTCCCCTCCTTTAATCATCAAGAGGAGCAAGAGAGGCGAGTATAGGTGTTTCTTAAATATATCTTTGATTGTTTTTCACAACAAAACCTACAAATAAAACTTGAGGGAACACAGCTTTGCAGTATGTAGACAGCAAGCAATCCTATGTGCAACAAAAAACACAAAGTCTATGTAGGAAGGTCACAGAGGTGCCTAGAGAGCACACAACAGCCCCCTCCACACCATTTACAAAGGTCACTCACTCTTAAGTTACAATACACCCAGTTTGTTTTGGGTCTGAAATGCGGACGTGTGTCCGGTGAGTGTGATGAGCCACAGCATCTCAGCCCATTCCATCAGATCATCTTCCAATTATTTGTCTGTCTCATGAACCTCCTCCACTATCACCCATTTCAGTAGATCTTTTTGCTATAGGTGGGTGGTCTGTCCCACCCCCCAATTAATTGCACTTCTGTATTTTACCAGTACCATCCCCAAATAAGAATTATCTTTTCATTTTATAAATTTTCTGTATTTTACATACACTGAGCGGACACTTTTCATTGTTTTGTCTATTAATGCACCTCCCTCGGACTAAAGCACAGCCACAACATTATCCCAGAACTCTGAGATTCTATGATAGAACCAAACTGTATTATTAAACCCAGCCCTCAACTCTCTACATTTGCCACAGCTGGCATCATTGCCCAGCTATATTTTTGCCAACTTCTTGGGTGGGTACGAAAGGTTCTGTACACATAATAAAAATGTGTTCGCTGAAAAGGGCAATGGTGGAAATTCTACCAATTGCTGAACATGGACTTCCCCGTTCACGGTCTGCTACATGCTCTGTTGCTTTCGCCACCCTCCTCTGCTGCACGTGTCCTTCCCTTTTGATCACAAACTAGTCCCTTGTACATGCTAGTTTTCAGTTTTTCTCCCCAACCATCAATAATAATGCTTCAAGTACTAGTGTGATGTCCCCCCCCGCCCCTACACGCTTCCGGGGAGGAGGGAGGGTGCATGTGAATCTGCAGCACTACATGCTACGGACAGATGTACACTGGGTAAGTGACATTTTCCCTTAGATGGCATGTGTAGCTGCAGATATACATGCTGTGCACAGACTGAAAACCAGTCCCTCTCCTAATTAAGCGGTGGCTAGCCTGTAGGAGTTAAGTAGTTTGAAATATTGTTTTAAGCAATGCTTGACCAACATTTGGTTGTTGTCGAGATAACACATTCACACAGTAGTGTTTAGTAAATGTGTGTGGTGTGGACCATGTGGCTGCTTTGCATATGTCTGTCTTTGGTATATTTCCCAATAATGCCATTGAAGCTCCTTTCTTTCTAGTAGAATGTGCTTTAGTAGTTACTAATAGTTGCCTTTTATCTGTAAGATAGAAAGTTTGAATACACTTTACTATCCATCTGGCCAATCCTTGTTTGGAAACAGGATTACCCTTATGAGACTTTTGGAAAGCCACACAAAGTTGTTTAGATTTTCTAAAGTCTTTTGTTCTATCTATATAATCCATGAGAGCTCTTTTGAGATCAAGAGTGTGGAAAGCTCTTTCAGCAAATTAATCTGGCTGTGAAAAGAAGACTGGTAATTCCACTGACCGATTAATGTGAAATGGTGATACCACTTTGGGTACAAATTTTGATTTGTGCTAAGTACTATTTTGTGTTTGTGTATTTGGAAGAAGGGTTCATCTCAAGTGAATGCTTGAATTTCACTTACTCTTCTTAAGGAAGTAATTGCTACCAGGAAAGCAACCTTCCATGAGAGAAACTGAAGAGCGCAAGAATGCATGGGTTCAAATGGTGAATGCATAAGTCTTGCGACCACAATGTTAAGATTCTATGCAGGAGCTGGTGGAGCTGTAGGTGGAATAACTCTTAAGAGCTTCCATAAAAGCTTTTATGATGGGAATTCTAAACAGAGAGGTATGTTGTCTGTTTTGGAGGTAGGCTAATATTACTGTTAAATGGGTTTTAATAGATGAATATGCAAGATGTGCCTTCTGTAAATGAAGTAAATAACATACAATATCCTCTATTGATGTTATAAGTGGATCAATGTTTTTAGGTTGGCAGTAATATACAAAATGTTTCCATTTATTTGCGTAGCACTTCCTGGTTGTAGGTGTACATGCTTGTTTTAGAATGTCCATACATTCTGATGGAAGCTGTATATATCCAAATTCTATGACCTCAGGAGCCAAAATCACCAGGTTGAGCATACTGGGATCGGGATGCCTGATCTGACCCTTATTTTGAGTCAATAGGTCAGGTCTGTTTGGGAGCTTGTGATGTGGTACTACTGACAGATCCAATAGTGTTGTGTACCGACGTTGATGTACCCACGTGGGAGCTATGAGTATCATAGTGAGGAAGGTGTAACGGATCATGTTGACCAGAAACGGAATTAACAGGCGATGGGGAAAAGCATAAGCAAATATTCCTGCCCAGTTGATCCATAGAGCATTACCCTTGGATTGATGGTGTGGGTATCTGGAGGCGAAGTTTTGGTATTTTGCGTTTGCTTGTGGCAAAAAGGTCTATGTTTGGTGTTGCCCACATCTGAATTAATACTGCATTACTTGTGGGTGAATCTCACATTTGTGCACTTGTTGCTGCGGCCTGCTTAAGAGATCCACTAGCTGGTTATGTATCTCTGGGAGTTGAATGTGATTGTGAATTGCCCACTTCCAAATTGTTTGTGCTAGAAGGAACAATTGGGATGAGTGAGTCCCCCTGTTTTTGCAGATAATACATTGTCGTCATATTGTCTGTCCTTATTAAGACTGTTTTGTGTATGATCTGTGGTTGGAATGCTTTGATGGCTAAGAACACTGCCAGCAATTCCAAGTGGTTTATGTGGTAAGTCTGCTGGATTGAGTCCCATTCCCCATGTATTGTAGGATTGTTGAGATGGGCTCCCCAACCTATCATTGAAGCATCTGTGATGATTATGGCCTGTGGCACAGGGTACTTAAATGGCCGCCCTTTTGATAAGTTGGTGTGATTCCAGAGTTTTGTAAGTATGGCGGTCCAACAACACTACATCCTGTAGTTGACCCTGTGCCTGAGACCACTGTCGCGAGAGACACTGTTGCAGTGTTCTCATGTTTAGATGTGCATTGGGCACTATTGCTATGCAGGATGCCATAATTCCCAATAGCCTCATGACAAACCTTACTGTGTAAGTTTGATTGCCCTGCAATTGGACTATGAGAGTGTGAAACGCTTGGATTCACTGTGGATTTGGGTAAGCTAATGCTGACTGAGTGTTCAGAATTGCTCCTAGATAAGGTTGAATATGTGCTGGCTGAAGGAGATTTTAGGTAATTGATTGTGAACCCTAAATTGTATAGGGTATCTATTGTGTGTGTTGACATTTTCAAATGGTGCTGGCTTTTATTAACCAGTCATTCAGATAAGGGAAGACATGTATGTACTGTCTTCTGAGGTATGCAGCAACTACTGCCAGACATTTTGTGAACACCCTTGGGTGCTGTTGTTACTCCAAAGGGTAGTACTTTGAATTGAGAGTGCTTGCCCACTATCACAAACCTTAAATACTTGCGGTGTGCTGGATGTAGAGGAATGTGGAAGTAAGCGTCCTTTAGATCTAATGCTGTCCTGTAGTCTTTTTTTTGTAACAAGGGAATGACATCCTGTAGAGTGACCATGTGGAAATGCACTGACAGGATATATTGGTTTAGAGGTCTGAGATCGAGAATTGGTCTGAGTGTGCCATCCTTTTTTGGTATGTGGAAGTATAGAGAATATACCCCTGTCCCTTGTTGACTGTTGGGAACCATCTCTATTGCACCTTTGAGTAGAAGAGATCCTATCTTTTCTTTTAATAGAGCAATGTTTTTGAGAAAAAGCCTGTGTGAACAGGGTAGAATGTTTGGTTGAGTGGAGATAAGTTCTAGGCAATAACCATTGAGGATAATTGACAGTACCCATTGATCTGTTGTAATTTATTGCCAGTGAGGATGGAAGTATTGCAATCTTCCTCCCACAGGAGAAGTATGCTGTTTGGGGATGCAGGGAAAGTCACTGCTTTGATGAGGTGGCGGCACCTCTTGCGGCAGGGGATTTACCACTGGATCTGAAAGTGTGTCCTCTATAAGAGCCCCTGAAAGATCCCCTGGGATAATATTGTCCCTGTTTTAGTTGGGACATAGAGGCCTCTGACGTTTGTGGCTTAAACCCTCCTCTAAATTGAGGATTACAAAATGAGCCCTGAAAATGTGTTGTATAAAGAGCTCCCGTGGCCTTTGCTGTCTCAGAATCCTTTTTTAACTCGTCAATGGTTGTATCCACATCCAGTCCAAAGAGTTGCTGCTTATTAAAAGGCATGTTAAGGACCGCTTGTTGTATTTCAGGCTTAAGGCCCAAGGACCTCAACCAAGCATGTCTCCTAATTGTGACGCTAGTGTTTATTCCCCTAGCTGCCATTTCAGCTGCGTCTAATGCTGATCAAATCTGATTATTAGCAAAGGCTTGCCCTTCTTCCACTACTTGTTGTGCTCTTTTCTGGTGTTTCTTTGGCCGGTATTGCAGAAACTGCTACATCTCGTCCCAAAGTGCCCTGTCATACCTGGCTAAAAGAGCTTAGGAGTTAGCAATGCGCCACTGATTTGCAGCCCGAGTAGCTACTCTTTTGTCTGCTGCATCGAATTTGCAGCTTTCTTTATCAGGGGGAGGAGCATCCCCTGTGGACTGGCTATTTGCCCGTTTTCTGGCTGCACGGACTATGATGGAATCTGGCAGTAACTGCTGTAAAAATAAAAACTGGATCAGTTGGTGCCGCTTTATATATATATTTTTTAATCTATTCTAGGTGTTAATACCCTGGCTTTCAATGGTTCTTTGAAAATGTCATCTGCATGTTTTAACTTACCCAGTAACATTGGCAAACATTGATATTGTTTGTGAGTTGAGGAAAGAGTGTTAAATAGAAAATCCTCTTCTATTGGCTCAGAGTGCTTCTGTACACTGTGATAGGCGGCTGCTCTGGAAATGACCTGATTATAGGCTGTGGTATCCCCTCAGGTGGAGTCGGTCTCCTTCATCCATGAGAGTACAGCTGTCTTGGACCAATGTATGTGATGTTCTATTCACACCTTGTGATTGTGTTAACAGGACTCCCTTCTCCCAGTCTGTTTGTGACTAGAGAACTTTAGGCCACATGTACAAAGGTAATTGTTTGCAAGCAGCAAATAGAGACTTTTTTAGATTCACTATTTGATAATCGAAAACACCAATTTACAAATGTGTCTTTAACACCTTTTGCAATTCCCGGTGGGTCGCAAATATATCTACCTCATGAATATTATTGAGGTAGGTCTCGGTTTGCAACATATTGGGAATCTCTAAACTAACAGAGATGGTGGTCTGCGGAGGTCAGCAGACCACTGTGTCCATGATTACTTCTAAATAAGCAATCTTTTTTTTTATTGAAATGCAACCTGTTGTCCTTAAAGGAAAACAGGATGCATTTTAAAAAAAAAAAAAAGGTTTTCTTTATATTTTTAAAAGTTGGCAGTGGTCCGTGAGATCACTGCCTGCTCTTAAAAATGCTTTTACAAAAATTCACAAAGGGTAAGGGGTCTCATGAGGGCCCCTACCCATTTTCAAATGGGTTACCACCTACTTGAAGTAGGCAGTAAAATGCAAATGCATTGAGACTGCAGTTCGGTCGCAAAACATTCATACATACCACTGCGATTCGGTATTACGAAGGGACGCCCTGAATACCTCTTACTAATACTGAATCGCAAACCCAAATTGGGATTCAGTAACAGGTTACCCAATTGCAAATAGGGCTTTGTACATGTAAAAAAGCCTTTTTGTGTCCGCAAACGGGCAGAATAGGCCAATTTACGACCACCAAAAGCCTTTGTACATGTGGCCCTTTGTTCCAGACTTCCCAGTTCCCAGCCTACAAGGCCCTGTCTTATCCCAGTGCTCATGCCACTCACAGACTTGTGAAGAAGTGGGCCTTATCTTCTATAATTATATTTAGCCTTGAGGATGCAACATTTTTCAGTCCCATATTTCTCAGCTGCTGTTTGACTTCCACGAATGCTTTTCATTGCATTTTAACTTTTTTCGTATAGTCAGTATACTGATAACATTGTTGTCCTATTTAACCCTAGTTTCAACTGTGCCCTTTGTGAAACCATGTTCCGGTATCTGTGGTTGAGGAAATGGGCAATGACCGTTGTTGATGGTGCCCACAACGGTGATCTTGGAACAAGCGCTCTATGTGCCCCTTCCACCAAAAAGCAAGATTAAAGTTCCACACTGGCTAACGTTGTGTGCATCCAGTTTTTCAGAAACCTTTCCACTGAGATCTTGGCTACATTTTCACGAAATCCAATAAATCGCAGGTTGCTTCACAAAGAGCGCCCTTCGGCATACTCTGCTCAGTCTTCAAGTTGTTTTGTTAGAGTGTGCAATTCTGTGTCAATGTTGTTCAGATGACTCACTTAATCATTACTCACGTTAACTGCAGCTTCTGTGTTCAGGGCTTTTTCCACTACCTTTCTGAGGTCCATCGAAGTAGGTTCACCCCAATTACAACACCATCTATCTTTGTTTCAATAGCTGCCTGCGACTTTTTAATCGTCACAAGAATGTTTGCCATGGGTCAACTCTGTCCTTCTCTCCAGCAACTCATCAAATGCGCACCAACCTTGTTTATTCAATTGTTTTGCCTGCCCCTTGAGACACTGAGGTGTAGTTGTCAAGCATATTGCTCTGCTGTTTGAACCCTTGTGTCCTCCCCATTAGATCACAGTGTGGGCAGTCCAGCACTACAAATGTTCCCAGTTCTTCCACCTGACAGAAACTGTGCTGTGTCTCCAAACACATGTTTCTGGATTATTCTGTCGTCGGTACAGAACTGTTCTGGTGTTGCTGAACATGCTGCCACTCTTGCAATCCTGAAGTGGTATTGTTACCCAAGGAAATGTGCAGCATGTCTAGAAACCACAGAACAATTCCCTACTGATGACGGAATATTACAGAAACACGTGTGCAATGGCTGCACCAGCTTTGGTAAATATTTTGATGAACTTTGAAATGAGCATGAAATTATGTTCTACACTGACCAGCATGCAGAGGGGCAATGGTGTTGAGATGGGAGACTGGGTGCGCCTACCCTCTTTTACTGTTTAAAAAGGCACAGTGAGGCTAAAGCTGATGAGCTTCAAAGCTCCTGTGTGCCCGGAGTGGTATTGTTACCAGAGGAAATTTGTGGCAGCGTGTCCAGCAACCCCAGAACAATTCTCTACTGATTTCGGCATAATCCAGAAACACATGTATCTAGAGATTAGGTAAATATTTTTGACAAACTTTGAAATGAGCATGAAATTATGTACTACACTGACCAGGATGCAGAGGGGTAATGGCACTGAGATGTGAGGCAGTGTGCCCATACCCCCCTTTACTTGGGCCAGCAAAGTAAAAACTTAGTTCAACCATTTCATGACTAGGTTCAGGCTTCTACCTTCACTAATATGTTTGTATGTCGGAACTATTTAAGCTCAATGCTGCACATCCACCTTTGTGGCTTGTCTGAGGGTGAGTATAGTTGTTAAATAATATAGGAAGCTTCCTCTTGGTGGATAAAAAAAGATACACTGTGCAAAGAGTCCAAGCAAACCCCCAAAGCAATTACAGAGGTACAAATGACACCTCAAAAGCTCTCTTCTGAGGTAGTGTGGGCTAGGAGTTAGGCATATCAGAGGGTAGTGCTAAGCATTTAATGCATACACATAGGCAGTAAGTGAGACACACTCAAATAAATCCAACACAAATTTATGAAAATAACACATACTTTTATATAAATTCAGATACCAAGATCACTGGAATTAGGCGCATACTTTGCGAGTTATGATTTTGTTTTTGTTTTTTTATAACCAACTTTGTTATTTTAACTGAAAAGTCACAAGGTGGTACAAGCACATTACACATGTTGAGCAATTTGCAAAAGTCCCATACAGACATATATTTACATATGTTGTGATACATTTTGTAGAAGGCCAAGAGCCCATTATAGTCCCAATTAATCATACATGTACACATGATAGAAACAGTACGGTAGCATTTACTTTCTCCCATATTCATGAGGTCTCCAACCAATGAGACCAAATTTTATTGAATTTCCTAAGACAGCCCCTGGCCAGGTAGACTGTTTGTCCATGTTGGCGTACCAATCCAGTCCCCCTGCCTCCTCTGTGTTCGGGAAATGTGTTGGAGGGGTTGGGGGGGGATAAGAGTGCTCAGCACCCATCATATAGCAATGTCTTTTACCTATAAGCAGCGCTATGCCCAAAAAAGTTTTTTGCGCCCGTGTGCCATCGACTCCTTCTATCACTCCCAGAAAAACAATCAACGGGGAGGGCTCAAGGATGAGCTCCAGCACCGCCAAGCGTTCCCCTAGGATTTGAGACCAGTAACTTCTGAAGACTGGGCAGGACCAGGCTATATGAAAGAAATCGGCGGGTGATTGGACGCATCTATTGCATTCCAAGTTAGCTCGCAGCCCTGCTCGTGGAGCCTGTTAGGGGTAAGGTATGCATTGTGTAGAAAATATGTTTGCATTAAGCGTAGTCTGGCAGATATGGTGAGAGTACGTGGTGCCATTAAAGAGTCTCTCCATCATCGTCTTCCACTGGCCCAATCCATGTCTCCCATTGAGAGCGCAAATGCTGAAGAGACAAAGAGGCATTCAGCACTAGGGATCGATAAATTTGCGACCCACAGCCCCTATCATTTCAAGTTATGAATTTTTACAGTCCTCTAAAGTTTAACATATTCGGCAGGCAGGTACTTCACAGCAACTTACAGGACCAATCTTCCAGACTCAAGATTAGTATGGGGCAGGGTCTTAGGCCACACCAACTGGTCACCTCGGGAGGCACTGGGGTGGCCAGGTGCAGAGGTTTAGTACAGTGTTGGGTGCCCCGTTGAAGTAAATGGGGATCAGTCTGGTCAGAAAGGTGCTGCAGGGGTGGACTCAGGGACCAGTCCAGGTGAACCACCAAGGGGGTTCAGTTCTTGCGATACTCGGGGACGTAGGAACACCTGTAGTCCTTTTCTCCTTGGTCCGGGGAGGCAAGGTGCAGAGGTGCCTTTGACTGTCAGGTTTCCGTCTCTGGTGGTTGTCGCAGTAGAGGGTCCTGGAGAAAGAAGCTGCAGGGATGGACTGGGGGTCCAGTCCGACCAAACTAAGTTGGCTCAGGTCTCACGAGGCTTTGGAACATAGGGACGCAATGATCCTCTTCTCCTCGGTCCGGGGTGTCAGCTGCAGAAGTACAGTAGAACATTGGGTCACCGGAGGCGGTTGAGGTAAAGGGGGGCTTGCAGAAAAAGGCTGCAGACGCCATCAGAAGCTTATAGTGGGCAAACTCAAAAGGGGCTTCGGCTCTGGAGAGCCTGGGAACCACGTATACACCATTGACCCACTTCAGCTCGGGCTAGGAGCCACAAGTGCAGTGGTGTTGTCTGATGTCGGGTTTTGGCGGGTTTTGGCGGTCCTGTGTCCTCTTAGTTCGTCTTGGGTTGCCTGCAGATGCAAGGAAGCAGCTCTTCTGCTCCAAGGGAGATTCCTTTGAAAATTGGGGAAGCACTGGCAGCTCTCCAGGTTTCTTGGAGTCCGCACAGTGGCAGGACAGGTCAGTTGTTCCACAAGGGTCAGGTGCAGCTGGCAGGGTTGGCACCAAGACACTTGTGCTCCTCAGTTCTCAGGCCTGCAGTCTATTTTGTCAGCTCCTCCTTTTGTGTCCAACGAAAATGTAAAGTCCTGGTATCAAGGGGTCCATTAAAGGCTCAATTTAGGGGAGTTAAGGAGAGTGTGGGGCAGTAGCCAATGGGCTATTTACCCCTAGGGTAACTACGCCCCCTAGATAACCACTTCCTTTGGGAAGTGGCCATCACCCTGTCCCAGATTTACTAATTGCATCACACACAAGATGGTGGAATTCCTAATTTTGTGGTCACTTCAGGCGGGTCACCCCAGAGGTGTGTCCAGCTTGGCAGTGCAACACACCTCCTGCCAACTTAGCCCTGTGTCATGGGAATTGGCCCCCCTCACCTCCCGAGGGAAGCCAGATCTGCATGCCAAAAGGTTGTAGGCTCTTAGAAGGTGGGGAGATGGAGGGGGGAAGGAATGTAAGTAACACCCCTGCCAGATCAGGCTTTGTTCCTGAGGTACCACTTACTATGGACTTACAGATGTGCTAAAGGCTTGGTCACTTGGGGGTCAAGTGCCCAGTTGTCTTGTTTTTGGGGAAGGAACACTGGCATTGGGTGGCTGGTTAGCAGGAACCCAGTGCACTTCAGTCAAGGTTGCATCAAAAACAGGCAAAAAGTGGGTGGGTGGGTGTTTCTACTGCACCCAAACCCCAGTCTCCTACAAATAATAATTTAAAAACATACATGGGTCAGCTGTCCCAACCCACTTTCACTCGGATAAAAATGAGGATAAAGAAATTTCTTGACAGATGACAGCTGTCCCAAAGCGCTGTTCTCAAGTCCGAACAAGGTACAGGGACACCCTTCAGCTTTCCTAACAATTTCCTATGGCACAGTACTAACACACTGCCATTGGGAAAGATGGAAAGGCAGTGATGTCATTTTGGATGTTATTTGTGACTTCATATACAGCACATAACGTCATGAGCTTTTAAATGTGGGCTAGATATGTTTGAGCTGCTCATAACTATAGAATATCAGTGTTTTTTAGTATATCATCAGGGATCTGTCACATTTTCTGCAAAGAGAGCTACGTCTTGCAGAGTTACTAACAAATATTACAGTTGTGATAGAGCCTGCACCAGACTAAGTGCAAAAGTGTTTAACTTAAACAGGATTAGTAGTAATGACTACCCTTGCACCTCCGACAAGGTTGTCAAAAGTAACTTTATAAATTATCTATCAATATGAAATGCTTCCATGTGAGAACGGAAATAATAGCCAACAATTAATTGGCTTTAAATATCATTTGGAAATACAATAATTTTGTCTTCAAAATCATTTTCTGAAACGAATGCACAATATGCTATCAAATACAAACTTTTCCTTATGGGGAAATAAACTCAAGTTGGTGAAAAATAAAATCTTGTAATTTTCTGATAGAACACTTTTTCTCTCCCAAAAATGTCACTTTTAGTATACACATTTGGTTGCCAAAAACTAGTTGTCAACATGTACAACTACTTCATATGGACAGACTGTGCCTTACATATCTGTAAGGTCAAACAAACGTACCATTACGCTGTAGGTGAACACTGCAAAGCCATGAATGTCCAAAATATGCCTATCACTGACATCATAATGCCAGGACCACCAGTGAGCCAAGAGCGAATACCATAATAACAAAAATGCCCACAATATATTAGGAAGGTCAATCATCATGCAAGCAGGGCTGGGGAATTCATACTGCACGATGCCCGAACCATGTTTATTTATGTCAGGGGCAAGAAGATTTAATGTCTATTTTGTCTGACGTACAACTAGACATTAAATCAAAGTAAACAGGGACAAACTCGAAACACTTTAATACTCACAGCCAAAAACAAGAAATGGTTATATTTGCCAACACACGTAGGCTGCATAGTTAGAGATGGGAGCGAATGTCTGGGTGAAACTAAGCAAATTCCATGCGTTTTCCAGGAATGGAAAAAGATTTCTGTACTGAGCAAAAAAAGGCTGGGCCTAACCGACTGCAGCAGTTCAGAAAAATGCGCTAACAAATATGAAGGTGAATATTGACAGGAGCTCTTCCAATGCACCTCAGTCCTGTACTCTCAGGTATTGAAGTACTGAAAACCACACACAGCTCTGTCAATACACCTAAAATCTGAGTAAAGATAGCTCTGCTTTTTCTATAATCAGGGTCACAAACAACTTTGCCATTGCACCTGTACTGATAACTAACCCCACTTTTGCACTTCGATCACTAATGTAAATTCAGCGCTACAGCGCAACTGTACTTTAAAACTCTTTCTTCTTTAGCCACATAGAAAAATACCTTTCCCAACAATCCCACCACATTAGGTGGTGCTTTCTCCCCACTTCCACTCTGGGCACAGATTTAGTCCAACCTTTGAAAGGAATAAATATTTGGCTTTGTCCCTGATGAAACAGGGATGTGGAGAGATTTGTGAATACTCTTAAATGCATCATTTTGGGGGTGTGCACAAACTTCCAAGGGCACTCTCACCCTGAAACACCCTGGCCACACACTCAGAAAATATTTACTCAAAAGAAAAAGTAGATGTAAGTGAATCTTTTTACAAGTATACATCTATGCTTTGGGGCTACCAAACTGAAAATCTGTGCCAATTGCGAACTACAGTTGAAACAAGCACTGACAAAGCAGGGTTGGGGAATTCATACTGCCAGACGCCCAAGACATGGTGATTTCTGTCAGGGGCAAGACAATTTAATGTCTATTTTGTCTGACGGACAACTAGAGAGTAAATCAGAGTAAACAGGGACAAAGCTGTAACACTTTTGTGTTCAAAGCTGTTAGAAATTGGGGTCTCAAGTTGGCAGTGGTTTGCATCCTGTCCAAGTTGGGACCCTTAATTTAGTCAGGGAAAGGGAGTCAAACAGCTAAGATTACCCCTACTCACCACCTTGGTGGCTTGGTACGAGCAGGCTGGCTTGTCGCAGTGGTAAAGTGTAAAGTATGTGTATACACACACAGTAACACAGTGAAAGCACTACACACGGACTCCACGAGTTTAGAAAAATATCCAATATTTATCTAAGTAATACAAGAACAAAACAACAAACATCCAACGTACACAAGTAAAGATACGAATTTTCAAAGATTAAATCGTAGTAAAGCGCTTAGAAACACCATAGCTCCAACTGGGGCAATCAGGAGTCTTGACAGAGTCATTCCCAACAGCCCAACACCACTCGCGAGGCAATGTCAGTCAGTCACATAACAGCAAAGACCTGAGGTACGGTACCTTGGAAAACGAGGAGAAAACAATGACGCTGTATTGAGTTCGGGAGGTGAGGCATCCCTGGAGCCTGTGCGGCGCTGGGTACCTTACTACTACCAGGGACGTGAGACATAAGTTCCTTACTGCTAGACAAGGGAGGTGAGACGTTGGCTCCGTACAACCCAGCGGGATCGACTAACCCAGCAGGTCAAGATGCAAGGCGTACACTTGCCGTGTCAGAATCACACCATCGGCCACAGGTGCTGTGGCAGAGTCACGAACGTCAGTGACACGCACTTAGGACTCACGCTGTGGAAGGACTTTGAAGGCACTGCGGAAGCGTCGGGCGTGTTGCAGGTCGTGGTTGTGCAGGCAGCGCAGAGTTGTAGTGCACAATACCCTGCTTTTCCCTGCCTTGGCCCCTGGCATGGGGCAAGTCCAAGTCAGAGATCCTTTCATCAATATCCTCAGGCCCTTGCACTCACTGTATTTTCACCCACTGCACAAGTTTGAACAATCTGGGCCTTAACAGAGCAGGATCATACATTTACGATGCATTACAGTGCTTTATTGAATGGCAGGGGCTCAGGATTATGTTATACAAACCCTTTACAAGCTGGGTTTCTCCATCAACTACGCAAAGTCACACCTTTTGCCGTACAATCAACACAACAAAAGGGATAGCCACTCCAAGTCCACAAAGGGTTCAAAATTTTCACAAGGTGATACAAGCTATGTATCCAACACAAAACATACATGCAAAGATAGCATTAAAACTCCTAGGCATGATGTCCTCATGCATAGCCATTGTCCCACACGCAAGATTGCACATGCGGCCCTTACAACAGTGCCTAGCATCACAATGGTCACATGCACAGGGTCAACTTCTAGATCTGGTGTTGATAGACCGCCAAACATACATCTCGCTTCTATGGTGGAACAGTACAAATTTAAACAAAGGGCGGCCTTTCCAAGACCCAGTGCCACAATACGTGATAACAACAGATGCTTCCATGACAGGGTGGGGAGCACACCTCAACCAACACAGCATCCAAGGACAATGGGACATACATCAAAGGCAATTTTACATAAATCACCTAGAACTGTTAGCAGTATTTCTAGCGCTGAAAGCATTTCAGCCCATGATAACCCACAAATACATTCTTGTCAAAACAGACAACATGACCACAATGTATTATTTAAACAAACACGGGGGGGACACACTCGACACAGCTGTGTCTCCTAACACAAAAAATATGGCATTGGGCGATTCACAACCACATTCGCCTAATAGCACAATTTATTCCAGGGATCCAAAACCAGCTAGCAGAAAATCTCTCTCGGGATCACCAACAAATACACGAATGGGAAATTCACCCCCAAATACTGAACACTTACTTTCAAATTTGGGGAACACCCCAAATAGACCTATTTGCAACAAAAGAAAACTCAAAATGCCAAAACTTCGCATCCAGGTACCCACACCACCAATCCCAAGGCAATGCTCTATGGATGAATTGGTCAGGGATCTTTGCGTACGCTTTTCCCCCTCTCCCTCTCCTTCCATATCTAGTAAACAGATTGAGTCAAAACAAACTCAAACTCATACTAATAGCACCAACATGGGCAAGACAACCTTGGTATACGACACTACTAGACCTGTCAGTAGTACCTTATGTCAAACTACCCAACAGACCAGATCTGTTAACACAACACAAACAACAGATCAGGCATCCAAACCCAGCATCGCTGAATCTAGCAATTTGGCTCCTGAAATCCTAGAATTTGGACACTTAAACCTTACACAAGAGTGTATGGAGGTCATAAAACAAGCTAGAAGACCATCCACTAGACACTGCTATGCAAGTAAATGGAAAAGATTTGTTTGTTACTGCCATAATAATCAAGTCCAACCATTGCATGCATCTCCAAAAGATGTAGTAGGATATTTACTACATTTACAAAAATCAAATCTAGCTTTCTCTTCAATAAAAATACTTCTGATGGATACAACTACCTGTGGATTCCTCACCTCATGAATACTCCCATGGCGCCAGCATTCGACGGAAATCTTCTTACTAGTCTCTGCACGTCGACGAGGACGTCACTGTCTCGCACGCGACGCCGTCTGACGTCATACAGGCAATAAGAGGTCCTCGACGACGTGCGGACGTCAGTTCCCTTTTTTCCGTGCATTCGAAACGGTTATCTTCGAGGGAGCAACTGTTACTCTTGCGGTTACAGTGTATATCTTGCTGCGTACTCTTTCTCTGTGGAAATAATGTCGCAGAGAAAGTCTGGATTTAAGCCTTGTCGTGAGTGTGGAGGCAAGATGTCGGTGACGGATCCTCATTCCGATTGCCTTTGGTGTTTGAGCTCCGACCACGACGTCTCGACTTGTGATTCGTGTCAGCACATGAATCCGAAGGCCATTAAAGAACGCGAGGCGAAGCTGTTTATGGCCAAGTCAAAGGAGAAGCATCACAAGAAAAAGTCTTCTCCAAGACATCGGCGTCATCGAGACTCCCGGCGCCGTAGAGAATCTCGGCGTCATTCAAGGGAGGCTCGTTCCAGGTCTCCGGATCGGCGCCGGAGGACATGGGAGGTCAGCCCCACGGTGACGCCGCATCCTTCGACGCCGTTGCTCTCTCCGACGTCTCCAACTTCGCCTGGACAGGCGTCGGTGATTGAGGTATTGGAGCCTCAGGTGTTTTCTCCGGCGCAGACGCCGAGGCCGGCGTCGGGGTCGCCTCCGAGTCAGGCACCCCAGTATCCGGCTTTTCCCACCCCTGGAGCCGATAGTTCCGCATTCTTGAATGCGATGTATGCCATCTTCCAACAGATGGCTCCAGGGGGTGCTCCGGCTGGGCCTTTGGCCTTTTCTTTGGGTGATCCTGCGCCTCTTCGGCCGGCACCCTTTATGCCCTTTCTCCCGTTTGGGAACGTGGGCTCGGCGCCAGTGTCGGCGCCGGTGGCCGCTCCGATGGCTTCGGAGGGATTGGCCCCAGGGATTTCCATCCCGTCGACGTCGAGATTTCGGCCTGTGACTCCGGTGGGTCCATCCGTTCCATCTGCTCTTCAGTCGGCGCTGAAGTTACCTGTGGCGCCGGATGCGGCGTCGGTGGCTTCGGAAGATCGGCGCCGATCTCCGACTTCGGCGGAGGTGTTGTCGACTCCGCGGATTGAGCAACGACTGCATTCAAGGAGGCGTGCTCTCCGGGTACTAGAGGAGCAGGAGTACCAACGAGCCCTAGAGGAAGGAGAGCTAGAGGACTCGGGTGATGGGCTGCGTGGACTGGAGTCGGCCAGTGGGCTGGACACTTCCCCTGAGTGGGACCTTTCGTCCCCGGGGGAATATACTGAGGAAGCTGCTTCCTTTCATACAGTGGTACGGAAGGCAGCTAGTTTTTTGGACCTGCCTTTGCCGGTGGTGGAGGCGAAACAAAATCTTTTGACAGAGGTGTTGCATCCGGCCTCAGCCGCGGCGGAGCCTCTATTACCTTTTAATGACGCTCTGCTGGATCCGGTTTTAGAGGTGTGGAAGAAGCCGGCATCTTCCCCAGCAGTTCACAGAGCCGTGGCCAGGAGGTATCGGACGGCTCCAACTGATCCTGGTTTCCTATCTAGGCACCCTACGCCGGAGAGCTTGGTTGTGCAGGCCTCCTGTTCGTCCAAATCAGCGCCTGGTTCTTTCCCGACGGTGCCTGGGGACAGAGACTCAAAAAAGCTAGAGGCGCAGTCGAAGAAGATTTTTTCGTCCTGCAGTCTGGCGTTAAAAGCCACTAATGCGACCTGTATCCTGGGGAGGTATATTCATGCTCTGATGGATGACATCTCCTCTTCGTTTACAGAGCTTCCCCAGGGTCTTTTGGATCTTGTCTCTGATGCCCAGGCTGCTGCGACCCAAATTATCCAGACGGGACTGGATACCACCGACTCGGTAGCCAGAGCAATGGGCACAACTGTGGTGGAAAGGAGACAGGCCTGGCTACGTAACTCGGGCTTTTCGGCAGATGTACAGTCCACATTGTTGGATCTCCCGTTTGATGGGGACAAACTGTTTGGGGCTAAGGCTGATTCGGCCTTGGAACGTTTTAAGGAGAGCAGGGCCACGGCTAAGTCGTTGGGACTCCAAGCTCCTTCTTCCACGGCCTCTTCCAGACTCTTCAGGAGGTTTCGTGGATTTGGGCGTGGCTCTTCCTCCTCTTCCTTTCGGGGAAGATATCAGCAACCTGCCTCTTCCCACCCCTATAGATCTTTTAGGGGGAGGGGTAGGGTCCGCACCAGGGGAGCCTCTCAGCAGCACTCTGCCTCTTCCTCATCCTCTGGCGGGGTGCAGCAGGGGAAGCAGCCTTAGGCTTCCACCATTTCCCACTCACTCCTCTCCTGTAGGGGGAAGATTACAGCATTTTCTCACCAAATGGGAGACTGTTACGTCGGACACTTGGGTTCTCAGTGTTGTGGGAAAAGGCTACACCCTTCCCTTTCGGGAGTTTCCGCCCCTCATCCCGCCCCGCCCTTCGTATTGTTCACAAGAACACCTCCTGTTGCTAGAACAGGAGGTGGAAGTCCTCCTTTTAAAGGGCGCGGTGGAGTTGGTCCCGGAGCAGGAAAGGGGTCAAGGAGTTTACTCAAGGTATTTCCTGATTCCCAAGAAGGATGGTCGTTTGAGACCAATTCTGGACCTGAGGATCTTGAATTGGTTCCTCAAGCAGGAAAAGTTCAAGATGCTGACCCTAGCACAGGTGCTTTTGGCGTTGAACATGGAAGACTGGATGGTGTCTGTCGACTTGCAGGATGCTTACTTTCATATCCCGATACTCAAGTCACACAGGAAGTATCTCCGGTTTGTGGTGGGATCGCAACACTACCAGTTTGCGGTCCTTCCGTTTGGTCTTACTTCAGCACCTCGAGTCTTCACGAAGGTGATGTCGGTGGTTGCGGCAGAGCTCAGAAGGAAGGGGATAGCAGTATTCCCTTACTTGGACGATTGGTTGATCAAAGCCAAGTCCCCGGAGCTTGTGTTGCGTCATCTGCAGTCAACAACCCAGTTGTTGTTCGACCTGGGCTTTTCGGTGAACGAGCCCAAATCTCACCTGGAGCCCTCTCAGCGCCTCCTGTTCATAGGGGCAGTACTGGATACGACATTGGGTCGGGCCTTTCCTCCGCCTCAGCGGATTCAAGATATTCAGGATTTGGTTCCAATGTTTCGAAATGGAGCGGTAGTTCCAGTCCTCAAGGTCCTTCGTCTGCTCGGTCTTTTTGCCTCCTGCATTCTGTTGGTCACGCATGCTCGCTGGCACATGAGGGCTCTTCAGTGGTGCCTCCGAAGGCAGTGGTCTCAACACAGAGGGGATCTAGAGGGTACTGTCAAGATCTCCAGAGATGCTGCTGTGGATTTGAAGTGGTGGATTGCAAGCAACAATCTTTCACAAGGAAAGCCGTTCCAGCAGTCGCCACCAGTGGCCACAGTCATAACGGATGCTTCCACTCTAGGGTGGGGAGCTCATCTGGGGGATCTGGAGATCAAAGGTCTTTGGTCTCCAGAGGAACAGATTTTTCACATCAATCTGTTAGAGTTACGGGCTGTACGTCTGGCTCTCAAGGCCTTCCTCCCTTCCCTTCGTGGTCAGTCGGTACAGGTCCTAACGGACAATACTACCACGATGTGGTACATAAACAAGCAGGGAGGAGTGGGGTCGTACCTTCTCTGCAGAGAAGCTCTTCGACTATGGTCCTGGGCAAAGGACCATCGGATTTGCTTGATAGCAAACCATCTGGCCGGAGTCTTGAACGTGCGTGCGGACAGTCTCAGTCGCCACTTCTCGGCAGACCACGAGTGGCGTCTCCATCCAGATCAAGTCCGTTTAATCTTCCAGAAGTGGGGGTTTCCTCGGGTAGATCTGTTCGCCACTCGAGAGAACGCGCATTGTCCGTTGTTCTGCAGCCTTCAGTATCCGATGCAGGAAGCGTTGGGGGACGCGTTTCAAATGACCTGGTGCGGCCAGTTGCTTTACGCGTTTCCTCCCATACCCTTGATTCCTCGAGTATTGAGGAAGATTCGCCAAGACCGGGCTCTAGTAATCTTAATAGCTCCGGATTGGCCAAGGAGGGTGTGGTACTCCGACCTTCTCCAACTCTCAACGTGCCCGCCGCTCCGTCTCCCTTTCAGGGCAGACCTCCTCTCGCAGTCGCAGGGGCAGGTTCTACACCCCAACCTCCAGAGTCTGCACCTACATGCCTGGAGATTGAACGGGGCAACCTGAGTTCCTTCTCTCTCCCGCCTGAGGTAGTGGATGTTATATTAGCGGCCAGGCGACACTCCACTAAATCTATCTACGCTAATAGGTGGTCTAAATTTGTTGCGTGGTGTGGAGAGAGGCAGATTGATCCTTTACATGCTCATCTATCGGACGTTTTGTCTTTTGCTCTATCTCTGGCGCAGAAAGGTTGTGCAGTGGCTACCATTAAAGGTTATTTATCGGCCTTGTCAGCCTTCATATGTCTTCCAGACCAACCATCTTTATTTAAATCCCCTATTGTTATCAGATTCTTGAAAGGTCTTCTAAATCAATATCCTCCAAAGCCATTCGTTATGCCGCAATGGGATTTGTCCTTAGTCCTGACTTTCCTTATGGGGTCCCCTTTTGAACCTATGCATTCTTGCCCCTTGAGGTATTTGGTTTTAAAAACAGTCTTCCTGATAGCTATAACATCAGCAAGGAGAGTGAGTGAGTTGCAGGCCTTATCAGTAAAACCCCCTTATACAACTTTTTATGGGGATAAGGTGGTGTTGAGGACCAAGGCTGCTTTCCTCCCGAAGGTTGTTTCACCCTTCCATTTGGCTCAGGCAATTACTTTGTCCACGTTCTATCCTCCGCCTCATCCTTCCAAAGAGGAAGAAAGACTGCACCGTCTGGACCCAAAGAGAGCGTTGAGCTTCTTTATCGATAGAACAAAGGATTTCAGGCTGGAGGATCAGCTGTTTATTGGATACGTGGGCAAGAGGAGAGGAAAGGCAGTCCACAAGAGAACACTATCCAGGTGGGTTGTTCTTTGCATTAAAATATGTTACTCTTTGGCAAAGAAGGATCCTCCTGAGGGCATTAGAGCTCATTCCACCAGAGCTAAGTCGGCCACTTCGGCCTTAGCCAGAGGTGTTCCTGTGGTCGACATCTGCAAGGCCGCAACTTGGTCGTCCCTTCACACTTTTGCAAAACATTACTGTTTAGATTCTGAGGTTAGAAGGGACGGCCATTTTGCACGGTCAGTGCTGCAGGATTTCTTGGTTTGACCATTTAGGCACCCACCGCCGGGCGTGGTACTGCTTTGGGACTCTATTCATGAGGTGAGGAATCCACAGGTAGTTGTATCCATCAGAAGAACGAGTTACTTACCTTCGGTAACGACTTTTCTGGTGGATACATTAGCTACCTGTGGATTCCTCACGGTCCCACCCGCCTCCCCGTTGCCTTTATGGTCTTGCCAAGTAATCCTTGAGTGCGCTCCTCTTGGTCTTTGAGGGTGCAATAAATGTATATATATAATATATTTATATATATATAGGTATATGTGTATATATCTTTATGTATATACTTGGTGTGTGTATATATTTTAAAAGAGAGAGTTTTATATATATATATATATATATATGTACATAAAAAGATTTACAGTTATTCATACAATGTGGTGTATTTTTACAATATAATGGATGTTGCTTTGTTCTTTCATTGCATTGCCTGGTTGTTCTCATGCACGTAAAAAATGATTGGTACTGACGTCCGCACGTCGTCGAGGACCTCTTATTGCCTGTATGACGTCAGACGGCGTCGCGTGCGAGACAGTGACGTCCTCGTCGACGTGCAGAGACTAGTAAGAAGATTTCCGTCGAATGCTGGCGCCATGGGAGTATTCATGAGGTGAGGAATCCACAGGTAGCTAATGTATCCACCAGAAAAGTCGTTACCGAAGGTAAGTAACTCGTTCATCTTGCAGCAATATCTGCTTACCTGCAGATTACTCATTCAACTTCCCTATTTAGAATACCTGTCATTAAAGCGTTTATGGAGGGCCTAAAGAGAATTATACCACCAAGGACACCACCTGTTCCTTCATGGAACCTCAACATTGTCTTGACAAGGCTCATGGGTCCACCTTTCGAACCCATGCATTCTTGTGAAATGCAATACTTAACGTGGAAAGTTGCATTTCTCATTGCCATCACATCTCTAAGAAGAGTAAGTGAAATACAGGCGTTTACCATACAAGAACCATTTATTCAAATACACAAAAATAAGGTCGTTCTAAGAACAAATCCAAAATTCTTACCAAAGGTTATCTCACCATTCCACTTAAACCAAACAGTGGAATTACCAGTGTTCTTTCCACAGCCAGATTCAATAGCTGAAAGAGCACTACATACATTAGACATCAAGAGAGCACTAATGTACTACATTGACAGGACAAAGGTCATTAGGAAGACAAAACAACTATTTATTGCCTTTCAAAAACCTCATACAGGAAATCCAATTTCAAAACAAGGTATCGCCAGATGGATAGTAAAGTGCATCCAAACCTGCTATCTTAAAGCAAAGAGAGAACTGCCTATTACACCAAAGGCACACTCAACCAGAAAGAAAGGTGCTACTATGGCCTTTCTAGGAAATATTCCAATGAACGAAATATGTAAGGCAGCAACATGGTCTACGCCTCATACATTTACTAGACACTACTGTGTAGATGTGTTATCTACACAACAGGCCACAGTAGGTCAGGCCGTACTAAGAACTTTATTTCAAACTACTTCCACTCCTACAGGCTGAACCACCGCTTTTGGGGAGATAACTGCTTACTAGTCTATGCACAGCATGTGTATCTGCAGCTACACATGCCACCGAACGGAAAATGTCACTTACCCAGTGTACATCTGTTCGTGGCATTAGTCGCTGCAGATTCACATGCGCCCACCCTCCTCCCCGGGAGCCTGTAGCCGTTTAGAAGTAGATCTTGAACTTTAGTACATTTGTAAATATATTACATTAAACCTTCATTTTGTACATACGTATTTATTCCATTGCATGGGCACTATTATTAGCATACACAACTCCTACCTCACCCTCTGCGGGGAAAACAATCTAAGATGGAGTCGACGCCCATGCGCAATGGAACCGAAGTGGGAGGAGTCCCTCGGTCTCGTGACTCGAAAAGACTTCTTCGAAGAAAAACAACTTGTAACACTCCGACCCAACACCAGACGGCGGACTATGCACAGCATGTGTATCTGCAGCTACACATGCCACCGAACAGTTAGTTATTCAAAATCATGTATTGTTGTATTGCAGTACTGAAGGAGAACATCACTTTTCTCAGCCAGAAAGGGAAAGTTTTGCTTTAACATTTTTGCAAATCATTGATATCGCTGGTCAGTTTTATTAAAACAAAGATCCATTAACGTTTCTTGGTCAGCCCACTTAATTGATTTGGGAATAGGTGTGACAAGTTGATTGTCTTACAGGATGTGTAGATTTTTGTGGCATTTTGTCCGATGGACAAGAAGATTATTTAAAACTTTCCACACCACTGTGCAAGGGATGGCACTATTTTGTCAGGAGTACCGAAATTAGACCAGGTATGTCCAAAATATGCCACAAATGCCCTCCTTTATGGCAGGGGTGGTCACGAATTGGTCAACAATGCTTATAATAACCATTAAATGCCCAGGATTATGCCAGAGTTGCACACCTGATGGCAAGTTTACTCATGTCAAGAAACATTACTGTTCCCAAAACAAAGGAGCTGAAAGAGAAAAGGAAAATAAGAGTGCCCTCCATCAAATCAACACAAAATAACTCCCTATTTAAGGTACCCTGCATGGATAGCTACTATGCCCATCCCAGCTGTCAACTGCAGATTATGGCAAAACTAACTTTGTTGAAGAAAAAAAAAAAAGTGCCATTTCCTCAATAAAATGGACAAAACATGTGTGATGTAATGCACTAGGAGACGCCTCACATTAACAGTCACCAAATGCCTGTTGGTTAGCAAATCCAACTGGCAGGTCTTCTCATCCTTGGCATAATCCTATGCATGCAGGGATGTGTATGAAATAGGTGTTTAAAAATCACTACGTCAAAACTTCATTAGCATTTCCCTCTCTTAAGAACCAAGCACACTATCTTCAGCTACTGAATGTAAAAAGGTTGTTCAACAATATCTTGTCCTACTTTTATATTTTTTTGCATGTAGCCCTAACAGTTCAAAACATTCATTTACATAACAAAATAAGCTTGATCAACATAATTGTAAAACAAAAATAAAAAAACCTCAAAACTAACCCCAAAAAAACAACGTTTTCAATGTTTTTTTTGCCTGATATTTACTCCCAACATGCAGTGCTGAATTCGTTAAAAAAAAAAAAAAAGAGAAATACAAGTAATTAAATAAAATAGAGAAAAATGCCAGGTCCCTTGTCAGGAGGCCACCTTAGTTTGCATCCATCCACTGCCACTGACAGTACCTACACACCTACTAACCATCACACTGCTAAAAGAGTGACAATCCAGACTGTTCAAGTCCCCCAAAGCTATTAAGAAAATCTTGGGCTGCAGATATTAGTTGCTTTTAATATATGTTTAATTAATAAACAACTGCAGTTCTCCTCATCTCTACATTACTCAAACTGCACCACCATTCAGCAGTTGTCATAAGTGCCGGTGCTGACAATTAAGGGTTGGTGTTTTGAACCTGAAACAGGCTCAAATTAAGAACTGCCTACATTTACTTCAACAGCACTTTTACAATGTCCCCCTTTACTGGGAAGCACCATAACTCCACCCAAAACATAAAGAAAGGAAAATTTTATTTATCTTGTAAGTATCAGTTCGTAGCTTGTAGTGTTGGGGATTCCAGAGCGTTGCATACGCCTGTCTTCAAGTGCTAGGCTCAGGCATCAAACTTTTTTTTCAAAGGAGCTTGAAGCCAGAGTATGTTGTGCGAGTCTGCCCCTCGTGTTTCAATGTGCCTGGGCAGCAACCCCACCCTTAGACTGTTCTTTTTCCTATCAAAGCAGGGGATGCCCCCGGAAAGTGAGAGAAAGTATGGTCCTAGTGGAGGGCCATTAGAGAGGACAGGGATGAAAGGGGGAGCCAGACACTGTATGTGCATAAAGAAGATATCTTGCAGGGACTGGACCACTGTACCCACCATAATGACTAAGTGGCGTAAATGATATAACCCTAAGATTACTATAGATCATTCCTGAACTGTGCCTGTTGCAATTTATCATTACTTGCTTGTTTGTGATTTCCTTGTTTTGGAAACTGACAAAAAAAAATGTAAGAAAAAATACATTGTTTTCCGCTTAGCTGGTGAAAGTGGAGTGCTGAGAGCATCAGGAATGTGCTACCACTGCCCATTCTACAGGGGTTGTGGGGGGGGGGGGGGGGGGGGGGGGGGGGGGAATGAATGAGTGTGTGTGAATCTACAAGCAGTGCAAGCTACGAAGAGATGCGCACTGGGTAACATTTTCTGTTAGTAGCATGCATGGCTGTAGACACATGCTTTGCATCAACTATAAAGTGGTTTCCTCCATGCAGTGGCTAAAATAGCAGGCGGAAGACAAGGAACCGCCCACCATATTATGACATAGCACACCGCCCGGATTTCCGGGGCAGTAGCAACGACACCAAAAGCCTGGCGGAAACACATCATAAAAAGGGAGACACTCACCTCCAGGGACACACAGGAGTCGGCAGCCGGCATGGTACCAGAACTGCAAGTCTTCCCGTTGCTATGCCATGCCATGGCCGTCCTGGAGCACCAACGCCGACGAAGACAACAACGGGGAGTACAACCGCCTAGCAAACAAGGGAGGGAGAGAGGGTGGAGAGAGTGACGCACACATGCATAACACACACCTTACACACACACACACACCACACCCCCAGAACCAGCTGCAGAGCAAAACAACAGTAACAGAACCCCAGAGCAAAGAAAGCCAGGACACATACATTGTTCCAACCACTGTATTCCTGTTGGATGAATATTAAAAATGCAAAAACATCCACAACTGCATATATACACACATTCATGCAGGCCCAAAGGCCAATCCAAAGTCACAAATGCCCACAGGGCAAAGTCCAAGCCCCAACTGGACTCCTGACAACATCAGGACTCCACCGTTCAGGGGCATCATTTTGGAAATGGGAAGGGACCTCAAGGGGTGGGGGATCATATCATTGGGAGGGGGCTCCTTTCCCACTGGTTCTGGTGGGGGCCCCTTACCCACTGTTCTGGAGGGGGCCCCTTGGCCTCTGGTTCTGGAGGGGGCTACTTGGGCACAGTTTTCTGAGGGAACTCCTTGTCCTTGGTTTTGGATGGGGCCTCCATGGGCTCAGTTTAGGGTGGTTCATCCTTGGCCTTGGATCTGGGTCGTTCCTCCTTGGCCTTGGATCTGGGTGGGTTGGGGCCTCCTTGGCCTTGGATCTGAGTGGGTTGGGGCCTCCTTGGCCTTGGATCTGGGTGGGTTGGGGCCTCCTTGGCCCTAGGTTTTGGAGGTGCCACTTTAGTCCTCTGTTTTTTTTTTTTTTTTGGGGGGGGGGGGGGGTGCAGGGGGTGTCCTTGGTGCAGGGGGTCGGCATCGCACTCATGTGTCCCTTATTAGCAGCTGGAGATTTTGGAGGTGGAGCGGTGTCAGACTGAGTGCTCGGGGTACTGGCCGGGGGGGAGGGGTGGACCTTCCTCTTACGGGCAGGGGGAGGGAAGAGGTGAAGACAGGCACGGAAAAGCTTCTTAGGGCCAATGGGACGAGATGTGGGAGGAGGGATGGGAGTGGAGGTAGAGGGAGTGGTTGTAGGAGGAGGAGGTGTGCTGGACTTGGGTGCAGGTGAATGGACAGTGTGCGTGTGTGAGGTGGATGGTTGTTGGGGGTCTGAGTGAGAGCTTTTGTGTGTCTGTGTAGGGGTGATCAGACAGGGTAGGAGAGGACAAACATGACGTGTGGATGGATGTTGTGGTGGTGTCTGCAAGTGAGGTAGGTGTGCTGCATGAGGTGGTGATGGTGGTGACTGCGCATGTGGTGTGTAGGGTGCATGTCTGCTTGACTGCTATTTTGGAGACTGTGGGCAAAGCTGCGCAGGTGACAGGTTCAGGGACTGTTGATGCAGTGCATGTAGGTGTGAGTAAGGATGTGATTGTAAGGGAGGAGGAGGAGGGGGAGACAATGGAGTCCGTTGACGATGATGTGTGTTTTGTATTGTATTGTAATAGTATTTATATTGCGCTTACTACCACTGACGAGGCGTCGAATGGCTTTTTGGCAAGTAGCACGCGACTCCGGAACCAAAGAGGAATTAGTGGTGGATTAGTATAGGGAAATTAGTACAGTTTTAGTATTATTATGAGTTAAGTTGTGTGTGCATCTGGGTGTTTGCTTTGAGTGCTTGTGGACTGAAGTGTGCTGCCTGTGTTGGTCTGTGCGAGTCTTGTGTGTTGTTTTGGGTGCATACTTGTCAGAATGTTTGTGTGGGATGGGTTGGGGGTGAGGAGACTGGGAAGTAGTAGCTGGAGGGGGGACGGATGAAACAGGGACACTGGCTGCAGTCAGTGAAGAGGCCAGATCTCTGTAGGGCCGCCAAGCCACCGTGAATGCCCTTCAGGAAGTCACTGCATTGCTGCATATGGGATGCCAGCCCCTTGATGGCATTCACTAATGTTGACTGCCCTACAGAGATGGATCTCAGGAGGTCAATAGCGTCCTCACTGAGGGCAGCAGGGCTGACTGGGGCAGGGCCTCAGGTGCCTGTGGTGAGCAGGCATGGGTAATTCAGTGGGGGACTACTGGGAGGGTGGTGCTGGTACGGGTGTGGCGGTCGAACCTGTAGCTGGGGTGGTCCCAGAGGGCTACGCCACCACCAGGGAGCTCCCATTGGAGGAGGAATCCGTGGTATCACCTCCTGTCCCTGCTGTGATGCTCCCTCACCCTCCATCCCACTAGTCCCCTCGGTGTTGGTAGACTCTGCCTGCCGGGTCCCTTGGGCTGCAGCTCCCTCACTCGCCAATGCCCTTGCTCCTTTGCCAGATGATGCTAATGCACACATGGACAGGATGACAAAAGCAGAGGGGAGGGGGAGAATGAAAGGGAACACAGGGTCAATGACAGCAACAAGAGCACAAATGGTATACACATCACTGTCACACACTGAGACTGATAATGTGCAGTATGGACCACACTGGCATACCATTGGCTAAACACCACAGCAGGAAGGAGCCAAACACTGCTAGCTACACACCAACTGGGACAAGCTAAGCCCTGTCTGACATGGGAAGCCAGCTACCTAGCTATCAAAAACATGCATTTCACTCTATTAACCTAAGCTGGACCACGCAGCAAAGTCTACACTGGCATATTGGGGCATCCACTGACTTGTACCCTGCACCCAAATCCCATGCCAGGCAACAGAGACGGTTGTCAAACACATTGTACTTACCCCCTTGTGGCTGCTGTGATGCCCTCAAGCACCCATCCAGCTCCGAGTAGGCCACCGCTAGTATGCGGGCCATCGGGGGGGTCAGGTTCCGACAGGCACCCCTCCCTCGTTGGGAGACATCCCCAGCTGGGCCTCCGCGGTCTTCAGGGCCCTGCGTCTCAGGTCCTCCCACCGTTTCCTGCAGTGGGTGCTCCACCTGCTATAGAACCCAGGGTCCGCACGTCCTAGGCGATGGTACGCCACAACCCCTTCTTCTGATGGGCGCTGACCTGCAGAGGAAATATAAATAGTGGGACAACATTAACCAGAAAATCCAGCCTGGCACACATATGGCCAACAAAATGCATTATCCCCTCATCAGGCACACGCATGACCCATATCCCTGCATTAGGCCTGCCACCTGCCATACCCCCCCTCCCCATATGACACACTACCAGCACACACACACATCTCCATGCAGCCATGTTGCATGCAACGTACCCATGGTGTACTCACCTGTCGGGCTGGAGGCCCATACAACAGCCCATACAGGGTTAGGATCCCATCCACAAGCCTCTCCAACTCCTACGACATGAAGGCTGGGGTCCTTTCCCCCGTTGCATGAGCCATGGCAGGTTCCAGACACAGGTCATAGCAGCACACGCAGTGGAGATGTCGTCCAGTGGAAAGTCAGGAATCAAGTGAAGTGGTAGAAATAAAATAGCAGTCGCGTCTGCGGCAGTGAACACCATCACCACCGGCATTGATCATCATTGGTTCCCATTCTCAATAGAGGGCTATGTTAGCCATTGAGGAATTGCACGGCGGTGCAGACCGCCTCCTGCCATGACGCGAACACCAGCGGTGTTAGGTCACTTCCACCTGTCCCTGAATACAGGACAGGCGGGGTGCCATTTTCTAATTCTGGTACACATGTACAGATTGTTAAGTGTGTCATTGTAGTTGAATTTTCTCACCTATACAATTCTAGTGTCCAACTTACAAGCATGCTCTGTGTACACTGCTTTAGTGTGTTCATGGTTCCTGTAGTCACTCCCTTCTTACTTTTGGGTCCCTTAGGTACCAACCACTGCGGAGGAATATGAGGAGGAGGAGGCAAGCACCCGTGTACAGACCCCTGGAGGACAGGCACATCATACTCACCTAACGTCTGGACAGGGCCATAAACAGAGCTGTGCGCACAATTGGAGCCTGATCTGCTACCTGCTATCCGTTGCATCACAGTAATACCCCCTCTTGTGCAGGTACTCTCAGTGTTCCATTTCCTGGCAACTGGCTCTTTCCGGGTGACAGTGGGCTTGGCTGCAGGAATGTCACAGCCAATGTTCTCTATTGTGCTTGCAAGGGTTTTGGCAGCCTTGCTCAAACACATGTGCAGCTATATCGCATTTCTCCAGGTAGGTGATTTACCCCGCTTGAGGGCTGGATTCAATGCAATAGGACACATGTGACATGTAATTGGGGCCACTGACTGGACCCATATTGCCTTAGTGCCCCCCAGGTGCAATGAACAAGTGTAAAGGAATCGGAAGAGTTTCCACTCACACAATGTCCAGATGGTGTGCCTTGCTGACCAGTACATCTCCCACGTCACTGCCAAGTATCCTGGGTCGGTGCATGATGCCTTTGTCCTGAAGAATAGCAGTGTCCCACAGCTGATGGCACAACTACAGAGGCACAGAGTGTGGCTAATCGAAGAGCCCGAGTCCCCACCCAATGTATGTCAGTGTAAGCCTTCAGGAGTCATAACCCATGCCATTGTGCAGGGCTAATGTGTGTCCCTTACTTCTTGCAGGTGATTCTGGCTACCCAAACCTCTCCTGGCTCCTCACCCCTGTAAGGAGTCTGAGAACAGGGGCTGAGAATACGTACAATGAAGCTCATGGGCGTACCAGGAGGATTGTCGAAAGGCCATTCGGGCTCCTGAAGGCTAGATTCAGGTACCTCCATCTGACAGGTGGAACCCTGTGCTACTCCCCTGAGGTCTGCAGAATTGCTGTTGTGTGCTGCATGTCGCACAATTTGGCCCTCAGACGGCATGTGCCCTATCTGCAGGAGGAGGGGGTGACAATGCAGCTGTGGCAGCAGTGGACACTGAGGACAGTGAGGAGGAGGAGGATGTGGACAACAGGTCACATATGATCCTGCAGTACTTCCAATGACACTCGGGTAAGACTGTTGAACTAAACATTTCTACATTTTAGCGTTGTGCTGTGTGACTGTGACATAACGCAAGTCATTACCTTTGCATCCCACATGACCGTCACCTATGCCTTCCCTTATCGCAGATGTTGGTGTTGTTCCAACTGTGCACTGCTGTGATGTGTACAGACTGCTGAGACACATTTGTAGGATAGGTCAACATGTTACTGGACATTTACACAGGATCATGCAGTTCATTACACTTCTATACCTTGTACATTACCTGTAGATAAAGCACTATTACGTACTTTGTGTCCAAGGGTGTTTATTGAAAATTGGTATACATTGGGAAGTGCACTAGAGTGGGGTGATGGTTGGGAATAGTCCAGTGTAGTGGACGAGTCTGTTTGTAGCACAGGTCCAGTGTCCAAGGGGCCATAGGAAGGGGAGCAATGGCAGTTCCAAATGGACAAGATCACAGTGGAACACAAGAAAGAACATTCAGGACGGCCTCATTTCCTGGCAGTGGTCTTTGTCTTGGCAAGTATCTCTGGTGTCTGTCTGGGTCGCAGGGACCGTTTGCTGGGTGGTTCACCTTCTGCAGGGGGTGGGGTGCTGGTGGCCTGTGGGTCCTGTGGCAGGGCCTCCTGTCCACTAGTTGCAGCAGATGTGGAGGGCTGGTCAGTACAGTGGCTGGTGGAAGGGGCCACTAGGGGTAGTAAATGTTGACTCACCAGTGTCCAGTAACTCCAGGGAGTCCCTCAGGATGCAGGATTGCCAAGACTTGCTCCTCCCATGCTGTCAGCTGTGGGGGAGGAGTTGGGGGTCTACCGCCAGTCCCCTGGATAGCGAGATCGTGCCTTGCTGCTATGGAACGCATCTTCCCGCCTAGGTCGTTCCACTGCTTCCTTATGTCGTCCCTTATTTGTGGATGCTGTCCCACGGCAATCACCCTTGTCCACGATCCTCTGTCATAGCTCCATCTTCCTGGCAATGAATATCTGCTGGACCTGTGCTCCAAACAGCTGTGGCTCTACCCCATTGTGGCTCTACCCCATTTCCTCAAATATGACCTGCAACTCCTCATCAGTGAAACAGGGATGGCTTTGTGGGGACATGGGTGTTGTGTGGTGTGTCTAGGTTGTACAGGGGTGATGTGTGATATGGTGGGGTGTGTGGTGTGTGATGCGTGTCGGCTGAATTGGTAGTTGTGATGTGTGCAGTTCTCTTTTAGATTCTCCTCGTAAAGGTTAGCCGTCTTGTCGTGTTTGCAGAGGTTTGTGGGAGATGTGGGTGTGTGTTTTATAGTGCTGTTGGTGGGTGGGTGTATTTGTGTCAGGTGTGGGTTTTTGTTCTGGCCAATGTTGTTTTGTTTTGTTTTGTGTTTGGGTGGCCACAACCATCGCAGCGGTGTTTACTGCCAACGGTTTACAGTAGTTGAATGTCCGCTGTGGTGATTCATGGGTCATTATTTGGTGGCTTAACGGTTTGGGTGGTAGTTCCGTCAGTTTATCAGTTCAGTGGGTCTGGCGGATTTGTGGTTGTGGCTGTTTTCTGTAGGTTTTGTGTGTATGTGTCATAATCTGGCGGATGGATGTTCGCCTCCGCGGCGGTATGTTGGTGGCAGTCACTGTGACGGGATTCAGAATTTACCGCCAATGTCATAAAGAGTGCCTTAGTCCTGGAAGAACAAGTTATTTACTTTCAATAACACATTATTTGGTAGAGACATATTCTAGTTGCAGATTTCCTAACTTAGAATTTCCCCCAGGCATCAGTCTGGGTCCGGAGATTTTCCTCAAGCTGTACCCCTGTGTGCAGTCAGGTGTTGTTTGTCGGCTCCACATCCATCATTGTGTGCGCTGGATATTACATTGCAGGACGTATAAAGGTTCCACCACGGCGTGCTGACGTCACTTTCTTTACATGACTTTCAACACCAGAAGCACAGAGCCATGAAGAACACTGACAACTGGTACGTCAAAACTAAGGCCCTGAAAGGGAAGTCCCAGTGCCTAGAAATCAAATCACAGAGCAGGGAGGATGGGTGGGTTGGTAAGTAATCTGCAACTCTAAAATGTCTCAACAAGATAAGGCGTGACCAAAGGTAAGTAACTTTTTCATCTGACAGACTTCTAGTTGCAGATTCCTTACATCAGACTAGATACCCAAGCAATAAAAATCCTAGAGGAGGGTCTGCGAACCATGATCATACTAGGAAGTCCTGCATGACCGAATGGGCAAAGTACCTTCCCTTTGGAACTGACTGTCCAGGCAGAAGCATTTGGTAAATATGTGCAAAGATTTCCACATTGCCGTCAGACAGATGTCCAGGACTGGAACTCTGCATGCTAACGTAGTGGTTGCAGCTGAAACTCTGGTACAATGAGCATGCAAACCCTCCAGGGCGCAGAGGGTGCTGCTTAGCCAGTGTAACACATTTTAATGTAGAGAACGACCCATCTAGGGAAGGTTCTCTTCCGCACTGCCCGACCTTTCTTTACACCCACATACCCAAGAAAGAGTTGATCATCCATCTGGAATTCTTTGGTACGATCAAGGTAGACTGCCAACACTTTTTTTTGTCGTTCCAGTCGGTGTAGTCTCTCTTGTTAGTTAAAAGGATTTGGGGGTTCGTAAAAAGTAAGCAAGGTGATGGATTGGCCTACATGAAAGGCATGACCACTTTTGGTAAAAAGTAACACCAGGTGCGAAGCACCACTTTGTCAAGATAGATGGAAAGGTAGGGTGGCTTAAATGACAATGCCTGCAGCTAACTCACCATGCGTGCACATACAATGGCCACAAGGAAGGCTGTGTTTAATGTTAGAAGCCTGAGAGAACAATTGTGAAGATGCTCAAAAAGAGCACACTTGAGAAATGCCAGAACTAAATTCAAGTTCCAGATCCTTGCATGAAGACAACTGATATCTGTTGAAATATGTGATTGACCACAATTCTTAAAAATTATAGGTTAGGCAGTAGGCTAAATGTAATATCTTTGGGAAGAAAATATTCCTCATATGTTTTTAAAGTAATTGGCCTTTTATTTAAGTAGTATGGTGTCCTTTTTTATACACATGTATATGAAATGTTTGTGTGCTGTCTTATTGGCACGATATCAAACTGCTGATAAAATTAGAAAAATCAAATCCCATTGGGGCATGGTGAATAGTGATGGAGGAAACCTTAAGGAACCTACTAACAATAGGAGGCTTACACAAAAAGGCATGGCCAGGTAATCTCAGGAATGCAGAGACAGCAGAAAAGGAAAATGTCACTTACCCAGTGTACATCTGTTCGTGGCATTAGTCGCTGCAGATTCACATGCTGTGCATAGTCCGCCGTCTGGTGTTGGGCTCGGAGTGTTACAAGTTGTTTTTTCTTCGAAGAAGTCTTTTCGAGTCACGAGACCGAGGTCCTACTTTAGTTCCATTGCGCATGGGCGTTGACTCCATCTTAGATTGTTTTCCCCGCAGAGGGTGAGGTAGGAGTTGTGTATGCTAGTAATAGTGCTCATGCAATGGAATGAATAAGTATGTACAAATTGAAGGTTAAAGTAATATATTTACAAATGTACAAATGTTGAGGATTACTTCCAAACGGCTACAGGCTCCCTGGGAGGCGGGTGGGCGCATGTGAATCTGCAGTGACTAATGCCACGAACAGATGTACACTGGGTAAGTGACATTTTCCGTTCGGTGGCATGTGTAGCTGCAGATACACATGCTGTGCATAGACTAGTAAGCAGTTATCTCCCCAAAAGCGGTGGTTCAGCCTGTAGGAGTGGAAGTAGTTTGAAATAAAGTTCTTAGTACGGCTTGACCTACTGTGGCCTGTTGTGCAGATAACATCTACACAGTAGTGTTTAGTAAATGTATGAGGCGTAGACCATGTTGCTGCCTTACATATTTCGTTCATTGGAATATTTCCTAGAAAGGCCATAGTAGCACCTTTCTTTCTGGTTGAGTGTGCCTTTGGTGTAATAGGCAGTTCTCTCTTTGCTTTCAGATAGCAGGTTTGGATGCACCTTACTATCCATCTGGCAATACCTTGTTTTGAAATTGGATTTCCTGTATGAGGTTTTTGGAAGGCAATAAATAGTTGTTTTGTCTTCCTAATTTCTTTTGTCCTGTCAATGTAGTACATTAGCGCTCTCTTGATGTGTAATGTATGTAGTGCTCTTTCAGCTATTGAATCTGGCTGTGGGAAGAACACTGGTAATTCCACTGTTTGGTTTAAGTGGAACGGTGAGATAACCTTTGGTAAGAATTTTGGATTTGTTCTTAGAACTATTTTATTTTTGTGTATTTGAATAAATGGTTCTTGTATGGTAAACGCCTGTATTTCACTTACTCTTCTTAGAGATGTAATGGCAATGAGAAATGCAACTTTCCACGTTAAGTATTGCATTTCACAAGAATGCATGGGTTCGAAAGGTGGACCCATGAGCCTTGTTAAGACAATGTTGAGGTTCCATGAAGGAACAGGTGGTGTCCTTGGTGGTATAATTCTCTTTAGGCCCTCCATAAACGCTTTAATGACAGGTATTCTAAATAGAGAAGTTGAATGAGTAATCTGCAGGTAAGCAGATATTGCTGCGAGGTGTATTTTTATGGAAGAGAAAGCTAGATTTGTTTTTTGTAAATGTAGTAAATATCCCTACTACATCTTTCGGAGATGCATGTAATGGTTGAATGTGATTATTATGACAGTAACAAACAAATCTTTTCCATTTACTTGCATAGCAGTGTCTAGTGGAAGGTTTTCTAGCTTGTTTTATGACCTCCATACACTGTTGAGTGAGTCCTAAGTGTCCAAACTCTAGGATTTCAGGAGCCAAATTGCTAGATTCAGCGATGCAGGGTTTGGATGCCTGATCTGTTGTTTGTGTTGTGTTAACAGATCTGGCCTGTTGGGTAGTTTGACATGAGGTACTACTGACAGGTCTAGTAGTGTCGTATACCAAGGTTGTCTTGCCCATGTTGGTGCTATTAGTATGAGTTTGAGTTTGTTTTGACTCAATCTGTTTACTAGATATGGAAGGAGAGGGAGAGGGGGAAAAGCGTACGCAAATATCCCTGACCAATTCATCCACAGAGCATTGCCTTGGGATTGCCGGTGTGGGTACCTGGATGCGAAGTTTTGGCATTTTGCGTTTTCTTTTGTTGCAAATAGATCTATTTGAGGTGTTCCCCAAATTTGGAAGTAAGTATTCAGGATTTGGGGGTGAATTTCCCATTCGTGGACCTGTTGGTGATCCCGAGAGAGATTGTCTGCTAGCTGGTTCTGGATCCCTGGAATAAACTGTGCTATTAGGCGAATGTGGTTGTGAATTGCCCAATGCCATATTTTTTGTGTTAGGAGACACAACTGTGTCGAGTGTGTCCCCCCCTGTTTGTTTAAATAATACATCGTCGTCATGTTGTCTGTTTTGACAAGAATGTATTTGTGGGTTATCATGGGTTGGAATGCTTTCAACGCTAGAAATACTGCTAACAGTTCTAGGTGATTTATATGAAACTTTCTTTGATGTACGTCCCATTGTCCTTGGATGCTGTGTTGATTGAGGTGTGCTCCCCACCCTGTCATGGAAGCATCTGTTGTTATCACGTATTGTGGCACTGGGTCTTGGAAAGGCCGCCCTTTGTTTAAATTTGTACTGTTCCACCATAGAAGCGAGATGTATGTTTGGCGGTCTATCAACACCAGATCTAGAAGTTGACCCTGTGCATGTGACCATTGTGATGCTAGGCACTGTTGTAAGGGCCGCATGTGCAATCTTGCGTTTGGGACAATGGCTATGCATGAGGACATCATGCCTAGGAGTTTTAATACCATCTTTGCATGTATCTTTTGTGTTGGATACATGGCTTGTATCACCTTGTGAAAAGTTTGAACCCTTTGTGGACTTGGAGTGGCTATCCCTTCTGTTGTGTTGATTGTTGCTCCTAAGTATTGCTGTGTTTGACACGGCAAAAGGTGTGACTTTGCATAGTTGATGGAGAAACCCAGCTTGTAAAGGGTTTGTATAACATAATCTGTGTGGTGTGAACACTTTGTTAGCGAGTTGGTCTTGATTAACCAATCGTCTAGGTACGGGAACACGTGTATTTGCTGCCTCCTGATATGTGCAGCTACTACTGCTAGACATTTTGTAAAGACTCTTGGCGCTGTTGTTATTCCGAATGGCAACACTTTGAATTGGTAATGTATTCCTTTGAATACGAACCTTAGGTATTTCCTGTGCGAGGGATGTATCGGTATATGGAAATACGCGTTTTTTAGATCTAACGTTGTCATGTAGTCTTGCTGTTTCAGCAGTGGTATTACGTCTTGTAACGTGACCATGTGAAAGTGGTCTGATTTGATGTAGGTGTTTAGTGTTCTGAGATCTAATATTGGTCTCAGACTTTTGTCCTTTTTTGGTATTAGAAAGTACAGTGAGTAAACTCCTGTGTTCTTTTGTGGACTTGGTACTAATTCTATTGCGTCTTTTTGCAGTAATGCTTGAACTTGTAGTCCTAGAAGGTCTACATGCTGTTTTGACATATTGTGTGTTTTCGGTGGGATGTTTGGAGGGAATTGGAGAAATTCTATGCAATAACCATGTTGGATAATTGCTAAGACCCAAGTGTCTGTTGTTATTCCCTCACACGATTTGTAGAACTGGCTTAGTCTTCCCCCCACTGGTGTTGTGTGAAGGGGTTGTGTGACCTGTGAGTCACTGTTTATTTTGAGGGGTTTTGGGACCTTGAAATTTTCCCCGGTTTCTTGGGAATTGTCCCCCTCTGTATTGTCCCCGAAAACCTCCCCTTTGATATTGTCCCTGGTAGGTAGGTGGCCTTGTCTGTGAGGTGCTGGTTTCTGTGGGTTGACCTCGAAACCCTCCCCTAAAAGTTGTTTTACGAAATGTGCCAAATGTGCCTCTGCCCTGCGGGGAGTAGAGTGCGCCCATGGCTTTGGCTGTGTCGGTGTCCTTTTTTAATTTTTCAATTGCTGTGTCCACTTCCGGCCCAAACAATTGTTGCTCGTTAAACGGCATATTAAGCACAGCCTGTTGGATCTCTGGTTTGAACCCAGAGGTGCGCAGCCATGCGTGCCTCCTTATGGTGACTGCAGTATTTATTGTTCTTGCAGCTGTATCCGCTGCATCCATAGAAGATCGTATTTGGTTGTTGGAGATGCTTTGTCCCTCTTCAACCACCTGTTGCGCTCATTTTTGGAACTCTTTTGGGAGGTGTTCGATGAGATGCTGCATCTCGTCCCAATGAGCCCTGTCGTATCGCGCTAGGAGTGCTTGGGAGTTTGCGATGCGCCACTGATTTGCAGCTTGTGCTGCAACCCTTTTCCCAGCTGCATCAAACTTGCGGCTCTCCTTGTCCGGAGGTGGTGCGTCGACCGATGTATGTGAGTTGGCTCTTTTACGAGCTGCTCCTACGACCACCGAATCTGGTGCCAGTTGTGATGTAATAAAAGCAGGGTCTGTGGGCGGTGCCTTGTATTTTTTCTCCACCCTTGGAGTTATGGCTCTGCTTTTAACTGGCTCTTTAAAAATCTGTTTAGCGTGCCTTAGCATTCCCGGGAGCATGGGAAGGCTTTGATAATGGCTATGGGTGGAGGACAGGGTGTTAAAGAGGAAGTCATCCTCAATAGGCTCCGAATGTAGCGATACATTAGGAAATTCGGCTGCCCTAGCTACCACCTGTGCATATGCTGTACTGTCCTCAGGTGGTGAGGGTTTTGTTGGGTACGACTCTGGGCTATTGTCCGATACCGGAGCGTCATAGAGGTCCCATGCATACGGATCATCTTGGCTCATGGTGGTATGAGCTGGTGAATGTGGTGGAGTTTGTGCCAGTGATGCATGAGTTGACGGTGGTGAATAGGGTGGTGGAGTTACTTTCTGTACCACCTTTGCTTGTGGTTGTTTGTCTTCTTGCTGGAAGTCCAGTTTCCTTTTCCTTCTGATTGGGGGAAGAGTGCTGATCTTCCCTGTATCCTTTTGGATAAAGATCCGCTTTTGTGTGTGATCTGGTGCTATTGTTTGTAATTCCTCCTCAAACCTGTGTCTGTTTAGTTGGGAGGACATTCCTTGTTCCTCTGAGTAGGAACTGGTTTTCGGTTCGGTTGTCTGGTTTTTCGTGTGTTCTCTTTTTCGACGTCTTACTCACGGTTGGTTGGTCTTCGACGTCGAGTTCTTCGGAGTCTGACTCGTGGATGGAGAAAGTTTCTTCTTCCTCCTCCTCGAACCGTTGTTGTTCTGTCAGCGTGGACGTCATCTGCAACTTCCTGGCTCTTCGGTCCCTGAGCGTTTTTCACGACCGAAACGCACGACAGGCCTCACACGTATCCTCCTTGTGCTCGGGGGACAGGCACAAGTTACAGACCAAATGTTGGTCCGTATAAGGATATTTATTGTGGCATTTAGGACAGAATCGGAACGGGGTCCGTTCCATCAGTCTCGATGTTGCACGCGGTCGGGCCGACCAGGCCCCGACGGGGGATCGAAAATGCCCCGAAGGGCTACCGGAGCTCTTCAAGATTCGGTGTCGATTCTAATCTAACCCGATACCGAACGAAACAATACCGACGTAGTTTTCCGAGATTCTGACTAATTTTTCGACCCGAAACACGGAGCGAAAAGGAACACGTCCGAACCCGATGGCGGAAAAAAAACAATCTAAGATGGAGTCAACGCCCATGCGCAATGGAACCAAAGTAGGAGGAGTCCCTCGGTCTCGTGACTCGAAAAGACTTCTTCGAAGAAAAAACAACTTGTAACACTCCGAGCCCAACACCAGACAGCGGACTATGCACAGCGTGTGTATCTGCAGCTACACATGCCACCGAACATAACCTTTGCGGGTGCCAAAAGCAGAGCCTTGCTGGATCATAGAAAGTATAAACAAGATGACCTCGGAAAAAGGGGCAATGAGCGGGTCAACAGACTTGTCTGTGTACCATGGCACAAATTTCTTCCAATGACAGTCATATACCGATATGGTGGAGGGACTCATGGCTGCCAAGATAACATTCCATACTTCGGGTGGAAGGTCAAAAGTTGTCAACTGCCACCGATCAACCTCCACGCAAGAGGCAGAGACTGTACAGGTTTGCGTGGAGAATCGTCCCCCTGCGGCTGCGACAGAAGATCCTCCCAAAGGGGCAGTATGATTGGAGGATCAATAGCCACGATCAACAGCTCAGGATACTAGACTCTTCATGCCCAGTCTGGAGCCACAAGGATTACTTCGGCCCGGTCGTTCTTGATCTTCTTGAGAACTCTGGACAGAAGTAGTAGGGGTGGAAAGTCGTACAGGAGGACTGAACTCCACATGCGATGAAAAGCATCGCCAAGTGAGTGCCGCCTTAAAAACTCCAACACGCAAAACTGCTGACATTGTGCATTCTCTGTGGAGGCAAACAGATCTAACAAAGGCTCTCCCCACTGCTTAAAGAGACCTTGCGCCACCTCTGGATGAAAACGCTAGTCATGATCAACCAATCATTTTCGGCTGAGTTTGTCTGCTCTGGTGAGAGCCTGCCAGATGTTGAACCAACAGGGAAATGCCCTGATATTCCAGCCCTGTCCAGAGGTGCAAAGCCTCCTGACAATGGGTGCACGACCCCACCTCGCCCTGCTTGTTGCAATACCACATGGCGGTGGTGTTGAAGACCTGCACTACTTTCCATTTGAGAGAGGGAAGGAATGCTTTCAATGCCAGTTTGATCGCCCTGAGTTCCTAAAGACGGATTTGGAATCCAGAACTTCACTGGAAACCAGGTGCCTCTGATTTCCGCCTCCCCCATGTGGCCAAACCATCCCAGGAGTGATGCATCTGTCACTACTGTAAGATCTGGTTGGGAAAGGAAGAGGGATCTGCCTCTGAAACAATTGCAGTTTGTAAGCCACCACTGCAGATCTTGAGCAGTTTCTTGCGAGATCTGGACTATTTCGGAGAGATTCCCCTGATGCTGCACCCACTGGAGCGTCAGGTCCCACTGCAGAGCCCGAATATACTATCTGGCATGTGTCACCAGCAGAAAGCAGTAATTTGCACCAAAATCCACGCTAGAGGCTGAAACATCCATATCATAGCCTGAATATCTTAGACTTGGTGCTCGGGAGGATAAGCCCGAAACTGCACTGTGTCCAGAACAGCTCCAATGAAAGGGAAGGGAAGGGGAGGGAGTCAGGTGTGACTTTGGCACATTTATAGTGAACCCCAGCGAATGCAGGAGGTCCACCATAGTCTAGAGGTGGAAGAAGACAGCCTGGAGCGAGCCCGCCTTCAACAGCAAGTTGTCGAGGTAGGGAGGAAGACTGAAACCCCTGACCTGCACCGATGAGCTGCAACCACTGTCATCACCTTGGTGGAAGCCCAAAGGGCGCTGGTAAGGCCAAAGGGGTGCTCAATGAACTGAAAGTGCTTGTGGCCTACCGTGAACCGCAAGTAACGTCTCTGGGCGGACAGCACAAGTAGATGGAAATAGGTGTCCTGCACATCCAACGCTACCATCCAGTCTACTGGGTCCCGGGGTAAATAGAACCTGAGCCAGAGTGAGCATTTTCAACTTCTTCTTGAGGAAGAGATTGAGGGACTGAAGGTTTAGGATAGGGCAGAGTCCCTTGTAGTTTTTGGGAATCAAAAAGTAGCAGAAATAACAACCACAACCTGCTTCTGGCACGAGGACCATCTCTATGGCTCCCTTGGCCAAGAGAATCATAACTTCTTTGCGAAGAAAGAAGTGTCAGATGATCCTCTGTCATCCGATTGTAGGATGGTGGCAAGGCTGGAGGAGCAGTCTCGCAAGGGAGGGAGTAGCCCCTTCGGACTATTTGCAAAACCTACCTGTCTGATGTGATGAAATGCCAGCGGGGCAGGTGAAAGCGAATCCTGCCTTCGACTGGTCCCTGGTGGGGGTGGCGGTGGACTAGCTATACCGCTGGCTCCCTTATCCACAAAGACATTGCATACCACGTCCTATGCCACACAGGGGCTGGGCAGCGTGCACATAACAGTGGCTGGAGCGGAACGGACATGACTTGGTGCCCATTCCATAGCCACAGAAGGGTCAAAAAGCAGACTGAGGTGGGCGATGGAGAGATTCGAGGCCTAATGACCTGGTCGTAGCCCGGGACTCCTTTGAGTTTGACTCCGAAGAGACGGGTGCCATCAAAGGGCATGTCCAAAAGGGAGGACTGGACATCCCCGAAAAGTCAGACATTCTCACCCAGGCATGGCACCTCAAGACCACTGTCAGTGGAACCAATCTGCGTAGTGAGTTGGTTGTATCCAGTGCACACTGTATTGTGAACTTCGTTGCATCTCTCCCATCAACAGCTTGGGAGAGAATGGCCCAGGGCCTGTGCCAGCACTTTTGCAACAGCATCCCATTAGGTATAGGTGTGATGGCCCTGAAGGCATGCGGTGTTCACTGACCACAATGCAAAGCTGGAGAAGAAAACGTATTCCTGAGTTGGTCCAGTCTCTTGGATTACCTATCCAGGGGTGCATAAGGGAATGCGTCCGGGTACGTGGAGGCTTGGATAACCAAGCTCTCAGGGGTTTGGTGTTGCTTCAGGAACACTGGGTCATTTGGAGTGGGTCTATGGTGACGGGCGATTGTCCTGTTCACAGGAGCCCCTGAGCTGGGTTTCGACCAGGTCCCCAGCAGAACATCAGTAAGGGCTTTATTAAAGGGCAAAAGGAGTTCAGAAGAGAAAGCCCCAGGCTGAAGCACCTCTCTCAGGAGAGAATAGTCATGACTGCCATCAAAACAACTCGATGCCCCTCTTTGCACCACCATTGATTAGGACGCTCCCTCCTACGTAGCCACAGTAGGGGGATAAAGCATGCCAAAGTCATGGGAAGTGTCCAGACCACTGGCGTCACCCACGTCCATCCTCTAGTGCATGAGATCTTCTAGCTGGTATTCAAACGGGTCCAGCTACCCCTCCCATTCCTCACCGTTCCCAACCCAAGAGAATACGGCTCAGGATACGAGCAAGGAGGCAGGTCCCTGTTGAAGTCAGAATCACCATTGTGCAACACCCGCACAGCTCCGGATCAGTGTCGGCAATGGGGATGGAGTCAGCGCCACCCAAGGACATGGGTGGCATCTGGAGCATCAACGTCAGAATAGGCGGTATGACCAGCACCAGTACGGATCCAGGAATGGATCCAGAGGGGCCCCTTGGAGCCAAGCCCGAAGCTGCCAGCACGCAACCCGAGGGCGCTCCAGTGGAGTCGCACTGCCCAAATATGAGGCGCATGGCCTTATAAAACTCTTGGAGTTGGGAAGGTGTCACGCTGGCACCTGGAAACTCTGTGAGGCACAGAGCTGACCCAGGCGCAGACTGATGATGAAGGCCTGGAACAACAACACTCCTTTTCTCTTGTCTCGACGGCTGACAGATGGGGTGAAGTCGAAGAATGCTTTTTCTTCTTCGACTTCTTCTTGTGCCTTGATTTACACCTGACCGACCTGGGGTCTTGGGAGTGGGACAATGAGGAATGGGCTCCACAACAGTTCTTGGGACTTTGAAATGGAGAGCTGAGGGCCGGGTCGCAATGAGCTTTAGGGACTGCTCCCTCAAAGCTTTAGGGTTCATGGCACAGCACTCTGAGCCTGACTTCGGGTCATGGTCGCACTCCAGACACCACAAGCACACAAGGTGCGCATCTGTCATGAACATCACCCAATGATAGGACACTCAGGGCTTGAACAAGGTGTTATGTGACGACATCACAACACACCAGGAGTGTGTCCACTCAAACATTTTCAACAAGAAGTAAAAAAAAAAAAAAAAAGACCAATCAAAAAGTGACTGAGGGGTAGTTTTTCTTCGGATGAGCGCTGGCTCGTGAGGAAAGAAAATAATTGCTGTCAGCTCGCTGGGTTGGCGCCTATATAGGTCCCGTAACACTGTTTCAGGCACGCACAATACAGATGACGTAAGGGGAGCCGACTGATGCCCCCTGACGGTGTGAAGGGGTACTGCTCGAGAAAACTCCCTGGATCCAGACTGATGTCTGGGGGAAATTCTGAAGTAAGGATTATGCAAATGGAATTCTCTATCAGATATATAGTATAGGAGTGCAATCTTAACACCTAAAGTATGTAAAGCTCGCTCGGCAACTTTATCGGGTCAGCACCAGTCCCAACAAGGAAAAACTGTAGGATTAGGGACAAACCAAAATTTTAAATGTTAATATTTATTGAACAATAAGGGCTACAACCTTGGTTTTAATGGCTCCAGAATGAGGCCTATTGGATACAGGAAACAGGACAACCTCTATTACAGGGGTCTATAACCTAACCTGTATTTTTTAGGGCACAGTTTTATCTCTAAGGAGATCTCTTGCCACTACTAAAAGACAAAATGCATTTTTTCCCAACTCAATGGTTCCAACTGTTTGTGAGCCCATCAGGCTTTGAGCCCTTGACCCTGGGGTGCAACTGGAATGCATGCATCAGTCCATCAAAGCCCAAGAAGACAAATAGGGGACGATACACTAACACAAGCAAGGAGCACGTCCGGACACTGCAAGAACATCACAATTGAAGGCAGCAAAGAATCTCTGCAGCTCCATAACAATGGCATAAACTAGAACGGTTTCTGTAACTCAGACAAACACATCAGCAAGGACCTTCTGGCTTCCATTGGTCAGAACTCCCTATCGATGTTCAATGAGTGGGGTGCTTGCAAAAGTCACATCAGCAGTCAGGGGCAATCCGCTCTCCACAATGAGCAGCTCAGCTTCCCTTCTTCTGATCAGTCCAGCAATTGGTGTGCAGGTTCTCTTCTATATCCAAACAAACTAATAGCTACTTGCTAGAGTGTGACACTACTTATCCCACTTTGGTTGACCAGGCTTCCTTTTTTTGCCTATGCTTTTCAAAATCTACCTTTGTTTAAAAATTTCTCTGGTTCTGACGAAGTGCATCTAATGCTTTTGAATCTGCTTTGCAGACTTTCATGCAGGTAGCAATCTCAAGTCAGGCCTATCTGAACACATAAAGGTCAAAATGCATACTGAACTCAAACTAGTGAAGCTACAAAGCTCACAATAATTTACACCAGCCAGAAATACAGGAGTAAGCCACAGCAGAAGGACCAGGGGATAGAAGGCGTTTTGCCAAGCTCAGTGAAATTCTATACCTGACAATGGAAAGGACCACCACCCTCCCCCATTCCTCCCCACGAAGTGTCAATCTTGTGCCTTCTTGCATACAATGTCCCAATGGACACCCTAAATTTATTAGGAATAGCCACCAACTTCAATTAAATAGTTTTTAGAATTGTACCACCAAGCGCACTCCGATACTGGAATAAGATGTTTTCATGTGCAGCATATATTAGCAGATTCTCGCTGCATAATGTAGATTAGTTATGTATTTAGGCACTTGGAAGCGCAACACACCATAATCCTGCAGAGGTTACAAAGTTTATCCACAGGAATAAAACTATGATTTTGCAACGATTGCACAAAACCATACAGGAGTCCACTAAAACCATAAAGAAACTCGTCTTACCTTTTTGATCAAAAAATGTAACAATCGCTGAATTTTCCTCAGGTACAGACTGCACGTCGGCGACCCTTCCACCACCATGCTTAGAGCTTTCAAAGTAGATACTGAGGAACTCTGTGCACACATCGGGTGGTAGATCTTCGACCTTGATACTCTTTGTGCATTCAAGGAGTCGTACAGTGATTTTGTGACTCTTTACCCTGGCACTCTGGGTGCACTTTTGTATAAAGTCCATCACACCTATCAAAGTAAACAAAATGACATTGTTACAATACTGTTTTCCCCCTTTCCAATGTCCAACAAAGCATAAAGCAGGCAGGTATCATTAGCCTTTGTTATGAAAGGTTAATTTAGTCATTTACCTACATTTAATTCAATTTAGATTTACAATTAAAATAACTGCAAACAGCTCTACCAACAAAGAAACAGTCCTTCAAATGAAAGAAGATGAAGTAGTCCCCTACCATATCTGGTAAACCCGTAGAAGACACGTATTAGTTGAAGACATGCTATAGGCTAAAAGAAATCACAGTTTAAACGAATTCCACATTCTTAAAGTAGAGAATTCATTGCCTTAATCCGTCTTTTAGCTTCTCTATACATCAACTAGTGTTTTTAACCTGGAATCTACTTCAAAAATGTGCCTTTTGAGTTTAGTTTCAATTACTAACTCATGCCTAATTATTGCATAAGCATATGGATTTATGGAGAGGGGAAGAGCAAAGAACTGCTTTGACAAACCACATTAAAATTCATTTACCTGCTTGTACACCAAAGGAATTTTGTACGAATAAGCAGGTACTTGCCATTCTATTCAAATTCTCTGTTCAAGCCTGCCGGCCTAGACTGTTTTAATACATAAGAAAACAGCTCCCAATTCAGGAACCTGACCACCAAAACTCAAAACATGTTTGAATCTGGGCAACTGCTTATCACATCATATCCCTATAATGCCATGGAGTCCTTCTGTTTCATACATCTGTTTAGGGCTGTCCATTATTGCCATCAGTACTTAATCTGCTTCTCAACATAACAACATGAATTTCTTTTTCCTCTCTCCAAAGAACATAATCTGGAGATAACATGCATGCAATGAAACACAGTTAACAAACTTACCCTCATTGGCTCGTAAAGTAACAACAGCCATGTCCCGTTCAGAAATCATTTCCAATTTGAAGTCCTTTTCATCCAAGCCTCCGGTGTTTTCTACGAGCATAGTCAACATTTCAAGGTTCATGGAGTCTGGAACGTTCTCCAATACAACAGATGATGATGTTGATGAAGAAGGGGGAGCAGGAGTTGGAGGCTGCTCTTTGATAACACTAGGTCCTTGACAAGGCTGCACCTGAAGCAAGATGTTCTGTATAGTATGATGACGACTCAAAACTTTTCTGGCATCTGAATGAAAACCATAAAAAAATAAAAAAAATATGAGAGGTCATGTAAAAAACACACACTGCACGGAAATTGTTGAATCGCAATCAGACAAATTAATGACAGGGTCGAGAGCCTCACAGAGCCTGGAGCAAAAGTGTAGTCATCTTATCAAATTTATGGGGCCCTTCTTTTCTTTTTCCAGGCTTCATAGAAAAGGACCCTTAAAAATGGAGAACATGTTGGTTGCGTGTATAAGAAATAGTTATCAAAACGTATACAAGTAGATTTTACATAAAAAAGCTCACGCATTTGTGGCATCGACTAAAATAAGGAAAGTTTGCCAAACATGGCATCAGAAAGTGACATGATTTTCACAGGCTTCTCACTCCTGGTTCCTCAACATACAGTGTTACCAGCACTGGCACATGTTATCAATATAACGTCACCAGAAGTTTATCATATGAGTCCTGTCAGTATCTTTGTATATATGTGTCAGATTAAGCAATGATAAGCCCTGCATATGCTTGTAGTGGTTCAGAGAGACCCCCATCTTCAATCCATCTCTCATGTACAAACGTTGGACACCCAGGGAGATTGTAGAGAACAATTTAAAGTAAGAAAACGGACAAGCATTCAGAGTTTTAGAAATACAGATTTAGGAGGAGTAGAGTTAAAAACGAAGCAACTGAGAACTAATATTTACAAAACAAATTAGGCTAAGCATGGCGATAACTGTCCAGCATCATGTCTGTAACCGCTACCCTGCGTACACATGTAAACAGCTGCTTATTGCATGACCATGTGAAGTCCAGCACCAATCAAAGGAAAACACACAGACTAAAACAATGAGCCGCACCAGAGTCATCAGAATAACTCCATTCCAGTATTGTAATAAAGCATGTATGAGTCCCAGTGTAAATCTCTCGCTTGCCTCGCCTCTAGGTTATCAAGGATTACAACTCATGGATGGACGTTAGCCAAGTATATTTTTTTGAGAGGGGCTATAACGTGTTCTTATTGTCTCAAGCTGGTGGCCCTCATTTTGTACAGGATATTGTGTGCATATATATGCAGTAGTTAGCATTTTCACTTTGTTACAGGAACATCCTCTCTTCCTTAAAGTCCTAATGCATGATCATGCTAGTGCCACTCTAATCATGTTCACTCTTTTTGGGCTTTATCCTTGTTTGCAGATTAAAACATATAACCATGTATTTCGGTTTGTTGAACCATAAAAGTACAGAATAAAGTCAAAAGGCGCAATTTAGTACCATCAATTTAGGATAAAATTAAATGTGTTCCATTACATGCAGTTCAATCAGAACATACCAAAAACATCAACAGTACAATAGCTCCTGTTAGGACCGTAACCAGGGTAACAAAACCTGAGAAAAATAGCACAGCTAGTAGGCCTATAGCTGGGTGCAGAGTAAAGATATTTTGACAGACTATATCATCATTAAAATGCATAAACATTTACTATATAACATTTTACCACTCAAATGACTGAGACAATCTTTTCATGAGGCAGACATTTGAATACCCAGTTCTGCACAAAGGCTGAGAGATCTTAGCCTTAAGCTATTACCAGGGAACTGAGTGCTCTCACAATACGCTAATTCTTCTAAGGTTTAGTCTTCCTTCCACCCAACTCCCACCCAATTACTCAATTCGGCTTTATAAAAGTATGATGCCATTTTGACCGTTGTGTCTTTTTGATTTAGAGATCTGTGCTTTTCTGCCTGCCCAGCCCAATGCAACATTTTGAGTGGCCACTGACAAATTAATTTTTCCGAAGTGTCTCTCTTTGCATCAAGCAGTGCTTTCTGGTTTTTGAAGCAAGTTCAGGAGAGCAAGTCTGGATGGAGCAGTGGATCTCAAACCATCTCCTAAGGAATCCCTCCTGGACACTGCTGTTCTTCAGCTAAAAAGATAGTTGCCTTTTCTTTGATTTATGTACACTTTCCAAAAAAATGCAGTTCTTTACTCCCTGGTGCCTATGGCTGTGTCCAAACCGGAATGGCATGGGCAGCAAAAAAAAACGATGGATTTAGGCCCAGATCTCTGTACTGGGGGTGAATGTTTGACATTGTTCAGCATTCCGTCCATCACTTGTTATTTTTTGCATTTCTCACCCTAAGTGGGAAGGGTATGCCCAGACGTGGGTCCCGTGCTTACCATGCCTACTGGATTCAAGCTAGCCTGGCTGATAAGGGGTGAAACCCCAAAACCGGTCCCAGGATGCTTGTTTCCAGTCCAGGGAAGACCTGGACTGGCAGTTCGGGCTGGACTGTTCCCATGGGGAACAGGGTCAAGACTCATTTGCATATGGCTGGGTCCAAACTGGAATGGCATGGGCAGCAAAAAAACGATGGATTTAGGCCCAGATTTCTGTACTGGTGGTGAATGTTTGACATTGTTCAGCATTCCGTCCATCACTTGTTGTTTTTGCATTTGTCGCCCTAAGTGGGAAGGGTATGCCCAGACGTGGGTCCCGTGCTTCCCATGCCACTGGATTCAAGCTAGCTTGGCTGATGAGGGGTGAAACCTCGAAACCGGTCCCAGGATGATTGTTTCCAGTCCAGGGAAGACCTTGCCTGGCAGTTCGGGCTGGACTGTTCCCATGGGGAACCGGGTCAAGAGTTTCATATGGCTGGGTCCAATCTGGAATGGCATGGGCAGCAAAAAAATGATGGATTTAGGCCCAGATCTCAGTACTGGGGGTGAATGTTTGACATTTTTCAGCATTCCGGCCTATTCTACGATACAGGTAATTACCCAAAAAGAGGTTTGCTGTAACAGTATCAATTTGCCCTCTAGATTGTGCTACATTTAAAGTAACCTATATTAAGTGAGTAATGCGGATGGACTCTCGTTCTGTTTCAAGCTAAGGTACTCTGTTAATAAATCACAATGTTTCTTTAAGTCTGAACAGGGTAAAAACGAGAATGCTTGTTGGGTCATTATCTAAGGGATACCGTCTTCTGATTTACAGTTTCAATTATCTCCCCTTACCTCTCTCCTGCTTCACAATGGCAGTTAAACTACTGCACCCACACATAGCCTTCAAGGACTTTAGAACAATATTGGGGTGTACCACCACCACAATGTGCCATCAGCAGAGAGGGTGAGTTATTTTACTAAGCAGACGTGCACAACATGTGACTACTCACACTCCGGAAGCCTAAAAAGAATCCCTTGGAACATAATGTCCTCCTTTTTTAGGTACCCATGGCACTGACCACACCACCACCAACTACTCTCAAACAAATCCTAGGAAAGATAAAACCATTTTAAGTGATAACAGTCATACAATTTCCAAGTTTATTATTAAAATGTAGATTTAAATTAAGGCAAGTAAAAACCCTAGCAAAAGCATCTCTTCGTATCACTCAATTTAGTAAAGACAGTAAGAAACGTTTGCAGCTTAAAAGAGATATGTTTAGCTACATATGAACCCAAATGTGGCAGTGCACTATACCCTATTCATATCCAAATGCTAAAACAGTATTTTAACATACGTTTCTTACCTTTCCCAACCATAGGAAAATAATACATTTAGGCCCTTAGCCACAGCATTATCCAAAATGTAAAGTCTTTACTTTTACGGTAATGTTTTCCACGCACGTTCAGTCATTTAATCTGCAAGGGTCCGAACCTAAAGTCCAGGAGGAATCTAAACAAACACCTTAACTGTATATCATTAGAATCACTCCTTAACTTAAAATTAGCCTGCATAGCACAGAAGATCTGGAACTCAGGACCACCACCTCACGTTAAGGGCAAACTACACATCATCGAAGGAGAGTGTGGATATATACAGTGTGCATCATAGTTGGTTCTTGTCTTGTTCCCACTCGGCCCAGCTTCTGTGTCAGGGTTTCTACTCTAAGTTTCAGCAGAGCAGGAAACAGTAGAGTCTTCACTTTGAAGCTAATTGATCACATTATGTATGTGATGTGGTGTGATGAGCAAACTGTAGAAGCTCTCCAGAAGGAGCTAGTAAGTTTCTGCCAGACCCAGTGAGAGTTATGCAGGGAAGAGTCTCTTAAGCCGTTTTCAGGAAATAAAAGCGAGCGGCCGCAGTGGAAGTTCTCCAGAGTAGAGGAGTGACAAATTCAAATTGTCATAGCATGCTCCGAATAAGTCTATGTTTGAAGGGCAGTTAGGTTTACCTGCTGTAACTAGTCATGTCAGAAACTTTCTAAGGGGCCCAGGATAACAACTGTTGAGGGTTGAAATGGGGTGGGGTTAGGATGAGCATCTGTTTCTGACTTCAAAAAACATGTTTCACTTAGAAGGAGACAACACAGCAGATACAATATCGGGCTGTATCCAACGGTACTAGCTGCCTCATCAGTAGTAAAACAGCAGAGGCTTCCTTCGAAATGAACAAATAAATGTTGTGGTACGAGTGTGGGGTTCTGGGGAAAAAAAAAAAGTGTAGACTGGGGAACAGAGGCCCTTTCTGCCCCTCCCTTCTTAGTACCCTGGGTGTAACATGGTGTGAAGTGAACTGCTGACTTTGGATTCACAGTAAACCGCACATGGGTTCATGCATGTGTGTGTGTATTTATCTGTCACAGAGTTACAGCAAGGGTTCGCCAAGGGAACCATGGTGCCAGAGACTCATTGTAGGAAGCTGGCTATGTATATACTATATCAAAATGAGATATAGTGAGCACAGAGTCCAGGGTTTCCCCAAGAGGCTTGACAGAGGTAATAATAGATAATACTAATGCTCTATTTGTGGTAGTGTGGTCGAGCAGTTAGGCTTATCAGAGAGTAGTGTTAAGCATTTGTTCTAGACACACAAGCAATACGTTAAAAAAAAACCACACTCAATGACATAACTCCAGACCAATAGGTTTTTATATAGAAAACTATTATTTTGTTAATTTATTTCTAGAACCACAAGATTCATTTAGCAGGTAAGTACATTAAACAAAAGGTACTTTGCATAGTAATACTTAGAACTGACTGGAATCAACAATGTACACAATTTTCTTTAAAATGGCAAAAAGCTATTTTAAAAGTAGACACTGCAATTTTCAACAGTTCCTGGGGGAGGTAAGTAAAGCACAGTTTCAGAGGTAAGTAACAAACTTACAGGTTCAGTCTCCTGGGCATAGGTAGCCCACCGTTGGAGGTTCAAGATAACCCCAAACACCCAGCACCAGCAACACAGGGCCTGGTCAGGTGCAGAGGTCAAACAGGAGCCAAAATAACATGGGCGCCTATGGAGACAGTGGGTACCCCGGTTCCGGCCTGCTTGCAGGTAAGTACCCCCATCGTCGGAGGGCAGACCAGGGGGGTTTGAAGGAGCACTGGGGGGCCCCAAGTAGGCACAGGAACCACACCCTCAGCGGCACAAGGGCGGCCAGGTGCAGTGTGTGACCAGGGCGTCGGGTTCTCAATAGAACTCTATGGAGGGACCCGGGGGTCACTTAGGCGCTGCAGGCAGGGCAGGGGGGCTTCTCAGGCAAGCCACCAGCTGGGTAAGGGTGTCTGGTGCTGGTCGTTGCTACACCAGTGGTCGGTTTCTCTTGGTCCTGGGGACTGTGGGTGCAGTGCTTTTCCAGGCAACTGATATCTTTGTCCCGGGCGGTCGCGGTTAGAGGGGGTCCTCGGGATTCCCTTTGCAGGCGTCGTTGTGGGGGTCTGGAGAGGTCGGCCCTGGGTGGACATGAAGTTGGAATCGCCTGGGGATCCTTTCTGGGTAGTTGGTTCCTCTGGACACAGGCCACGGGCATGGGGTGCACAGTAGTTTGGACTCCCTCTTCTTGAGTGAGGTGGGAGTCCCTTTAAAGATGGTTTCTTTGTCTTCTTTTTGGACAGGTCCGCTGTCCACGGGAGTTTCTTGGTCCTCTGTGAGGCAGGCAGTCCCCTGGAGGCTTATCAGGAGTCACTGGTCCTGCAGAAAGTGTTGCTTCTTCTCTTGCAGCTTTCTGAAGCAGGAGATGGGCCGGTAGGGCTGAGGCCGAGTCAGTTGTTGTCTCCTTCTCTTCTCTGCGGGTTTTTTCAGCTCAGCATGAGGTCATCAGACTCTCTGGGTTCAGGGAGCTCTTAAATACAAGATTTAGGGGCGTCTTTAGGGTTAGAGGGCAGTAGCCAATGGCTACTGTCCCTGAGGGCGGATACACCCTCCTGGTGCCCACTCCCTTTGGGGAGCGGGGTTGGTGGGGGGACACATTCCTATCCCTATTGGCCCTGATCCTCCAAACCAAGATGGAGGTTTCTGCAAGGAGGGGATAACTTCAGCTCTGGACACCTTAGGGGTGGTCTTGGCTGCGGTGGTGACTCATCGTTTTTCCTAATTATCCCTCTGGACTTGCCGCCAAAAGTGGGGGCTTGTCCAGGGGCGGGCATCTCCACTGGCTGGAGTGCCCTGGGGGCATTTTAATACGAGGCCTGAGCCTTTGAGGCTTACCACCAGGTGTTACGATTCCTGCAGGGGGAAGGTGTGAAGCACCTCCACCCAGTGCAGGCTTTATTTCTGGCCTCAGAGAGCACAAGGCTCCCACCCGATGGGGTCAGAACTTTGTCTCTCAGTGGCAGGCTGGCACAGACCAGCCAGTCCTGCACTGAGGGATCGGGTAAAATACAGGTGGCATCTCTAAGATGCCCTCTGTGTGCATTTTTTTATTATGGTGAGAAGTTTGATACCAAACTTCCCAGTATCCAGTGTAGCCATTACGGAACTGTGGAGTTTGTTTTGGCAAACTCCCAGACCATATACTTAATATGGCCATACTATACTTACACTGTCTAAGAATGGACTTAGGCACTGTAGGGGCATATTGCTCATGCAGCTATGCCCTCACTTGTGGTATAGTGCACCCTGTCTTAGGGCTTTAAGACCGGCTAGAGGGGTGACTTACCTATGCCACAGGCAGTATTTTGTGGGAATGGCACCCTGTGGGGGATGCCATGTCGACTTTGCCTTTTTCTCCCCACCAACATACACAATCTGCACTGGCAGTGTGCATGTGTTAGGAGAGGGGTCCCTTAAGGTGGCACAACACATGCTGCAGCCTGTAGGGACCTTCCCTGGTCACAGGGCCCTTAGTACCACTGGTACCTTTTACAAGGTACTTATCTGTGTGCCAGAGGTGTGCCAATTGTGGAAACAGTGGTACATTTTTAGTGAAAGAACACTGGTGCTGGGGCCTGGTTAGCAGGATCGCAGTACACTCTCAATCAAGTCAGCATCAATATCAGGCAACAAGCGGGGGTAACTGCAACACCACTTTCCTACACTCATCTAGGAAAAACAATCGACAGCCTGAATTGGCACAGGACAGCTGTTTCATTTGGGGCGTTTTGGCATTTGCCTGTTGAGCTTTACCGGTAACCTCAGACCTGTGTTTTAAAGGATCAGTTCAATAAGACATTGTGATAGAGTGCACTTGAAATGACAGACTTATCACTTTCTGGCATTCTGCAGCAGCTCAATTACCTATCTGAAATACTTGCGACGACTACCCAGAATTGTTAATCCAGGTGTAATTTCATCCCAGAGATCTGATGAAATTATAAACTTGATCAAGCACATGTAATGTCTCCCTTTCCAGTGACTTTGATACAATGTAGTCACATGATGATGTACAAACATAAATGAACATTCCAAGGACTGAGATCTGGTCAATTATCATCCCAATAAGACTATCAAAAAACATACTTATTCAAGAAAATCCTTCCCATATTAAAAATAAAAACTGCCATTATGTGTTCCACAATATTCTAACCGTGCTGAGCTCCTCAAATCCTTTTAATTGTGTTTCTTGTTTTCAATCCCTGTTTTCATCATTCAGTCACCTCCATTACTCGGTTTGCTCACGCCTTCCATCCACCATTGTTTTGCATCATTTTCACTGCTCCTGGCTCAACTGATTTAAACACCAGAATAGCCATCTTTTGGTCATCGTTGCAGCAGAAGGCATCAGAGGACAAGACTACTAAGCAGCCTAATTTTCAGGTGTTTCCATACACATCAAAGGTTTATATTGTGTGCACTTCCATGAGTCAGGCAAGTATGGTGAAATGAACTCAGGGTAATGTATACCATCTGCCCACTTAAGAGTGGTTGAAAGTCTTATGCTGCTGAGATGATATTGTAAAGGAAACCGTGCTGGTTAGATCTACTCCATATCTACCCATATTCCTACCATTCAAGTTGTCTACACTTCTCCCAAATTCCCCAATATAAACAGTAACACACATGTATGAATGGGCCTATTGCACAGGACAGAAATAGTTCAAAATTCAGACTATGTGAAGACAATATTGACGCCATCTTAACTACACATTGTCACAGATTTTGGTTTTGTTCCAGTCTATGATATTTATCTGACCTACACATGAGATCATTTTTTTTTTGGTAGAAGTGTGGGAACACTGGGTACTGGGATTTTTGCTGTTCCCCAAAAATTCTGGATTTTTGAATCAGGAAAATATGAGAAAATTCTGATTTTTCAACCTATGTTTCACTTGTGCAGAGCATTCTGGGTAAGAAGTATTGACTTCCATGCAAGCCACACCACCTCCCTAATGCTTAGTGTCCAGTAATGTTCGAGTTTGGTAGGTTTCCATAGATGCCAGACAACCCCACAGCCACTTGCCCAGTTTCAAGCTTCTTTCATGCCCTTTCCCCTTTTACATTCTTAGACTTTTCCCCGTCCGGGGCAATACACATATGAACTATGGAAGTATGGTAAGACGTTTGTTAATTTTTGTTAAAACTGATGTTCATTCCCATAGAGACTTTTGACACGACTACAGCCCGAACCTCTGGACGGAATTACACCAAATTTGGCAGAAAGGTAGTTCTTGGTCCAGAAAGCGCCCTTTTTGTTATTTGGCGTAAAACTGTTCAGAAGTTTTTAAGAGATTTAAAGAAAACTAAATTTGTATATCTGGGCAGAGCCTGAGCACAGATCTTATGGTGAGATCTGATTGGCTGCCAGCACTTCAGCCAGGAAGTGCTGGCAGCCATCTTGGGACCAATATACATATAGCACCCCATTGAAATGCAATTTAGTGAACTGAAGGTTTTGGGGGGAGACAAAAAGGAGTACATATAAAGGGCGATAACAGATATTAGTTACAATATAAATCATTTGTTGAACATACCATACTAGTTTTAGTAATTGTTGTTTGTTCCAAGGTGATTTTTGCCTCGTGAAAAAGCCTTCTCCTTGTATTTCATGAATACATTTCAGGAGAAAACAGTTTTCTCTTGATTTTCCCATACAGGTGACGGAAGGTGCTCAAGACGCTAAAGTGAGAGCATATTTTCTGAAAATTCACACTATCTTTCTCAGCCATACGAGAATTAATTCTATGTCAGGACCAGAGGTTTCGGATTATGCTTCTCCTTCTTTGCTGTTTATTACTTCACAAACACAGCAGCCAATAAAATTAACTTTTTGGAAAACTACAATACCCATAATTATTACATCACAGCATCAATATCAATCATAGTACACACTGACATATATAACTACAAACATCCATCAGAGTTCCTCTTTCTTTGCTGCTTCGACAATGAGATAAGTACTATAACCGTTTCTCACGTAATTTTACACGTGTATTGTTTAAATGTATGTTTTACCACTGCTGCCAGAACACTAAAGTGAGCCGTGTTGTGCTGCTCAGTCCCTCTCAGACAGTGAGCGGGGAGGGGGAGGCGTATACGAGTTACCACACCCGGCGGAGGTGCTTGGAGGCAAAGGGGGAACAAAATGCTGACGCAAGGACGATAGGCCTCATTTTAGCTTGAAGCCCACGCGCTCTTCGTGCCCCGGGTTAGTTCCATATTTGAATCTGGACAGTGAGCTCACGCCACCAGACTGGGCAAGTTGGAGTCGGCTCCTGAGATTTGCAGACGGTTGAGCATAGCGTTCCTCTCGCGCATGTGTGCCTGGGCTGGCCGCCCTACAACCTATTGCCAGACAATTGAAACGTTATGCCTTAACAGTGCCCCCCTATGGACAACCCAATCCCATGCCCCTTCCTTCCACCAGTCACGACCAACCGCCCACAGGCCCCAAATGGCCTCATGCAGCCCCCATGATCCGTCTGTCCCTAGCATCCTCTGATCACCAATACTCAGCGCAACCCTCTACTAGCACCCAAGCTCTGCCCTATTCCACTCCGGATAATGCCTCTGATGCATCTCACTCCCCATAGTCTGACTCAGATGACTATTTTCTTCCCCAAAAACATCAAAGACACTCCTCTGATGAACTTCACGCCCCCCTCCCCCCTTAGAATGCATACATCCCACTTCTTCCCTCACTTTTGGCCCGGCGAGATTGTGCACCCCAGGTCCACCGACTGGACTCCTCTCCCTTCAGTGACAGAATACGCCCACACACGGCTAAGGAAAGCCTAGACAAAGACGTACAGAATCATCTCAGATCCGAGTGCCCAGGCCCCAACATTCCTGACAAGGTAGCTCTAACCCCTAAATTAGACCTGAACCTAGCACCCTTCCTTAAACGCTCTACCAAAGACCCCAAGAAGGGCATCAACAGATCCCGAAAGTCCTGCCAGGACAAAGTTTTAGACCTTATTAGACCCTTATGCAAAATTTTAGATCTAGCAGTTGCGGAAAAGGAAGCTGGCTCGAAGATAGACCCTGACACTTTGGCTGGTTGGGCTCGGCGCGCATTATGCATACTTGGTAATGCGAATTGCACCATCTCCATGGACAGGAGAAGATCTATCCTGCTTCGTATAGACCCCAAACTGGCAGACCTCACTAAGGCAGAGCTGAGCCCCCTAGCTGATGGACTTTTGTTCGGCAGTACATTTGTTAAGGATTTGGGCAAAATTTGTCCATACATTACAGCACTCGATAAAGCCCAATCTTCCCTGAATAAAATCTTCCAAAACCGGATTTTTGCCAGGGCCTGCAAAATCAGAGGGCATATGTCCGGTCGCTCCATCACACAGAGACCTCATCAAGGCTACACCTCTTCAGGCAGAGGGTATTCGTCTCAACCCGGAGACACATTCTACCCAGCCGGAGAACGAGCAGGTTGCGCCGTCTTAACTGAGGCGGTTTCTGTAGCAATTACAACTCCGGTTCCAACCCTCAAGGTAAGCTTGATTTCTCCCTCACTAGTGGCACTAGGGGGCAGAACCAGATTTTTTCTACACAGTTGGTCAGCACTGACTTCACATCGATAGGTACTAGAGGCAGTAGCAGGTTTCTGGCGAGAGTTTTTGGGAGTCCTCACCAGATGTCCTTACCCCAACCTATTCATTCTTCCCAACTAGATCTAGCTTTTATTCAGCAACTGCTGGTCAAAGATGCAATTTCCCCGTGTCCTCCAGACCCTCGGGGTTCTGCAGAAATATCTTTACAGTAGACAAGAAAGGAGGGGGATCACGTCTTGTAGTCAACCTGAGGGAGTTCAACACCTGGGTACTATATCGCAACTTCAAGGCGGAAGGTATCCATCTTCTCAGGGACATTCTCAGAGAAGGCGACTGGATGGTACGACTGGACCTGAAGATTGTCTATCTCACAATTCTGATTCCACCCCCCTTACCCCCCAAATAGGAAATATCTACAATTCAGGTGGCAAGATCAATGGTTCCACTTCAAAGTCCTTCCATTCAGCCTTTCCTCCACACCTTGGTGCTTCAACAAAGTTATGCAACTAGTGGTGGAGAATCTCCGTGCCAGGGGAGTCTGAATGATTGTCTACTTAGACGACATTTTACTTATGGCCCAGGACACTCCTCTTCTCTTCCATCATTTAGAATGGATCATTCAGTTACTACAGGATCTGGGCTTTCTAATCAATGCAATGAAATCAACTCTTAAACCAGCTCGGCATGTGGAAATTCTGGGATTACAGATCGACTCTTCTCTCCTAGCCCAGGGCAACCTTCGGGCTCAAGGTTTGGTGCATTTCCAGCAACGCTGGTATCTGCCGGATCTTTCGGAACAGTCTGCTTCCTTCATTTCAGCATCCTGGTCAGATTTCACCCATAAGTGCTACGCTTCAGCCTGGCATAGATGGGTGGGTTGGTGCAACCCTCGGAATTTGGATCTCTTAGGGGGCCCCATTACTTCCATATTCAATTTCACGGCAGATATAGGGTCGGAAGCACTAAGCTTTTGCTCAGTCAATATTATACAACAGCCATTTCAGCAGGTCATATATCCCAACATGGGAACCCCATAGGAGAATACCCTCTTGTATCTAGAGTAATGGCGGGTATTCGTTTGTCTAATAATCCACAACCAAAATATGCACATCTATGGGACATTAATATAATCCTACATTTTTTACGACACTGGCCCTGTAACGCTGACCTAATGACGTTGACCTATCTAGGAAACAACTTTCAGCTAAACTGACTATTTTACTATGTCTTTTATCATGTAGAAGAGTGTCAGATGTGAAAGCTCTGGATATTTCTGGTTGAGTATTCTCCCCAGACGGAGTTACCTTTTCCATCTCCAGAAGGACAAAAACATTTTCAAGGCAAGTAACCTATCCCAGTTTTCTGGAAAACCCTAAACTATATGTGGTACAATGTTTAAAAGAGTACAAAGACCGTACTAGAGAGTTCCATCAATCTCCTGTGGGTCAATTACTGATTGCACTTCAGAGACCTTTTCATCCAGTATCTTCTACTACTCTTAACTCATTGGTTGAGATGGATTCTCACTGAGGCAGGAATAGACACTTCAGTTTTTGGAGCACACTCTGTACGAGGTGCAATGGCATCAAAATCTTCTTCCATGGGTTCTCAGTTACAAGATATAATGAAAGCAGCAGACTGGTCATCTGACTCTACATTTAAAACATTTTATTACAAACCAATTTTGGATGTAGCTTCGGTTGTCCTTCAACAGCTTTAAACAAGCATAATCTGAAGTCTCTGTTCGTAACATAGAATAAAAAAAATTCTAGCTTACGTGACAAGAATTTTCTATTCTGTTAAAGACACGGAGGCAGGGATTATCTCACCCTCTAGCTGCAATGAGAATTCAAATGTGCAACAAAAAATTCTTTAATGATGTTCATGCTCTTTTGAATAGTGTTAACCTCATTGAGATGCTTATCTTCACATATGACTGATAGCATATAGTACATTATTTTAAATATTATACACCTGGATATTACATGGTTATTTCTCTTTATTCACAGTTTCCGATGAGAAGACTGTGTGATGTTCCCAAGGTGATTTTCGTGTTGTCATCCAACCCGTTGGTCTGGATGTTCCTTGGACCCTACTGCCTCTACATGGACCCAACTATTGGATTTCTTCTTAAGACTCTTCATTCATACTTCTAAGACTTTAATCCTCAATGCAAAGAAAGAGAAACTGTCATGGATGTTTGCAGTTATATATGTCAGTATGTACGGATGCAATGACATAATAATTATGGGTACTATAGTTTTCAAAAAGGTTAATTTTATTGGCTGCTGTGTTTGTGGAGTAATAAACAGCAAAGAAGAAGAAGCATAATCCTCGCCTCCGTGTCCTTAATTAAATTGAAAATTCTTGTTGCATGAGCTAGAAAAAGTTTTAGTCTGACATTGTCAATAAAACACATACTTCCAACAGAAGCAGCCTGACACTTGATTTCCTTGTGCTCTACTGCAGGCTCCCAGAGTGCTCTAAAGAACAACTGGAGCGCTAACAGCCTACTTATGACAAAAGTGTAGCACACCTGAAGCCATCTTGATTTAATCAAACTGGGAAAACTTAAAACATTCCATTTAGAAAGGAACACAATGAGGGGACTCATTTTATCATATAAACTATAGTTAGTGCTGTAGAAAGACAAATTAGGACATCTTTTAAGTGATTTGTCAAATATCTTTCTTTTCCATTTCATGAATACATTCTGACATGTTGGCTGAAACATGCACCTTCAACATCAGCAGCAGACTGCCAGTTAACTCCCTGGTTATCAGCTGCTTACAGTGTCCCAATGAGTGCTAACATTCTGAATTTAACTGAAACTGAAAGCATTTCCTACCGAGGATACTGAAGTAAATAAGGAAATTAGGTAGCTTCATAACAAATAAGTCTCCCAAGAAGGCCACCAGAGGAAAAGGGTAGCACACATCACCCAAATGCAGCCCAGGTATAGCCCAGTGACAAGAGTGTGCAAAACATGTAATGTTTTAGGAATTTTTGAAGTTTTATATAGCGCAGACTTGACCTGAAGGTATTGGAGTGCTTTACATGAGCATCAGTTACATTACACAACAACACATTCATTTTGGTTTTAGGCATAGGGAGATAGTAATTTGCTCAGAATCAGAGAATGTCGAGCTGACATCGAAACTCAAACCTAGTTCCCCAATTGCAAAGTCTTCACCTCTGGATGTAACGCCACATCCTCTCCCCTAAGTGTAACAAATATTTAAGTGATCAACTGGATAAAAAAAAAAGATAGCAAATAATTTAAAATCGCTTTGTTCCTATTTGAGTACTCAGAAAATATGTCCTCATTTTAATGTTTTCGGAGCAGTTACCATAATTTCTAAGGGAATAAGACCCTTTCATTTTTATAATAATGTCTAAAAGAAATGCTTTAGGTATTACGGGTTTTGATTATATCAAGATGACATCAGGCATGCCACACTTTTGTAATAAATACAGAATGTTAGCAATCTAGTTGTTCATTAGAATACTGTGAGGGGGCAGATGTCAGCAGCACGGACTTAGATAATTCAGGGCAGGGAGGAGGGTGTAGAGACAACAAGTTGACCACACTAGGAAGGCGGGAGGGGCAGCAGCAGTACAACAGACCATGGAAGGCAAGGGAAGGCAGGGTAAGGGCAACAAATAAACCATGGAGGACAGGCAAGAGAGGCTGTAGCATTATAACAGAACATTGAGGGCAGACGGAAGAGGCTATGGCAGTACAACCATACATGCCAACAGACTGGATTCAGGCAAGAGAGTCTCAATGTTTTTAAGCCCAAAAGGGCTTTATTTTATCTGCCTCCTTCGTAAAATCTCCTCTTTCTCAATGTAAGTCAATTGGAATAATGTATTCCCTAGGTTTTTTTTTTTCAAAATCTCTCTTAACAACTTCAATTTGTTTATACATATCTTTATTGCATATTTATATAATCTTGTTACATACTTCATTTTGATCTGTATACCATGGATGCACTGTGCAAACATCAAGAATACAGAACATGTCAATCGCAATTTCCAAGGCTGCATATGGCAAAACACAGAGTACCTTGTGTATGGAGACTCTTGTGGAGCAACACCACTAGGTGAAGCTGCGCATGTCTCCCCAAGTTAGAGCAATGAACTAAGTAGGGTGTTGTCCCTCATCCAAAGCACCCTGAGGAACTTCCTCGACTTCCCAAAGATCTGAACTTTGCAGGTTTTTATGCAATTAACAACAAATTACTATACCATAAAACAAAGCAAAACAAAAGGATCAACAAAATATGGCTGGACAGTCAGTGCATATGTGTCTATCGTCTCATGTGAAAATAGGGGTTCATAGGGTCCGGGAAGCCAGACCTCTGTCTGTGTCAGCAACTGCCGGCCTCTCATGAGGATAGCTCAGTGTGGAGTGGCGTAGGTCCCTCAGGAGTTGATGTCTACCTATCTCCTCAGGCCCCTCGTCCCCACTATGTGTCCCTTCAGCAATTGTATCCTGCGTATGTCCAAATTGTGCGGTCGGTTGCATCTTCTCAATGTCCAGGTCCTCTAACATATCTATCCACATTTCAGATCCCCTTCTGCATTCTTGTCCATAAGGACCAGCTCTAGCCTCCTCTCTTTGGCTAGCCTCTATTTGCCAAAGTCAGCCCTCCATTTTCCCAGGGTAGGTGGACAAGCTTGGGTCCAATGTATCGCAACGGGACGCTTAGACAGTACCAAAAAGGCTGTGCTTGACCGAGGACTTGAGTTGTATCCCTGTGATTTCTTTCAGATCCTCAAATACGGCCGCCCAGTAACCTTGTAGCCTGGGACAGTTGCAGGTCATGTGTATGAAGGAAGCCGGCTCAAACCTACAGCATGTGCACCAGGACGAGCATACTGCATACATTTTTTGAAGCACTTGGGGAACAAGATTACTACGGTTTAGGTAGTGAAACTGTGGGCATTTTAAAAGGCATTGCTGGCCACGTCTTGCACATGTGCAAATGCCTGTTGCCAGTCTGCTTCGATGAGAGGGTCCATCCGTCCCAAATCACAGATATATCTACTCTGAGATCTGCTTTCAGCACTTTGAATATGCAAGATACCATGCCTCTAGTAGTGCCTTGGTCTAGGAGGCGCCACAGCATGGGGAACTCCTCAGGCTCTGCCGGGAAGGAAGGCTACATCACTAACTGTGAGAGAGATTTTGGTGTATTGCAAGAATTGGCCGGGGGGAGGGTGTGGGGGTCCAGTTGGTACCCCCCCCTCCATGCCTCATCCATTGTGAGGAATACCCTATTCTGCTACAGGTCTCCTATGGTCTCACAGCCTCCATCATCCCATCGTGTCAAGTCCACCACAGACTGTTTCGGCTTAAAACTTGGCAGCCGTTTCAGAGGCAATAGTCATGCATATGGGGCCCTGCAGAGTACAATCGTAACAGCCGACACCCACATCTCAGGACTACAAATGTGGCCTTTGTAGGGACACCCCCTCAACCACCACTCATTAAATATTCTGGGATGTATGTCACCCGCTCCCAGCCTGCCAGAAGGGCCTTGTCATCTGGCGTATTGTAGAATTCCCGCTAAGTAATACAACTGAGGGTCTGGAATACCCAGGCCCCCAAACTCTGGGTCGAGCTTCAGCACCTTCAGTTTTACCCTACTCCGTCCAGCCGACAGTCAGGAAATTAAATTAAATAAGAGGCTATTGAGTTTAATGAACGTGGCGCAGAGGAATAAGACACATTGAGTTCTGTAAAACAAATAGGCTGCGGGAAGCAGAACCATTCTGCTCACTGTCACTCATTCCATAATAGAGACTGGGAGGAGATTCCAGAATGGATGGAAACCTCCAGGCGAGCGACTGTTTATCCCATATTCAGTTCATAATTGGCTGCATATCTGAGTGGGCCACCTGCATTCCCAGGTATCAAAAATGCCTGCACTCCCAGTCAAACACCTTTTGGGGTAAATCCGCAGCATCCACTCCAGTCAGGCTCGCCAACGGAAAGAGAATTGACTTACGCTGGTTAATACGCAAGCCAGAGACATTCTTTAAAGTTGTCATGATGTCTAATAATACAGGAACAGAGTGCTTCAGGTTACTTATGTAGAGTGCTGCATCATCTGCACAAAGAGACGCCACTGGTGCGGTCCTCCACCTTCACATCCCACCTGGCCATATCTCACATCAGTCACTGCACAAGAGGCACTATCCCGAGCGCAAAGAGAAGTGGGGACAATTTGCTGTGTGTATACTTTCTGAGACCCCAGTTCCAGTATGGACAAGAGCTGTCAGTTGGGTGTATAGGAGATGGACCCAGGCAAGGAACTCAGGTCCCAAACCCATAGTTTCCAACACGATCCATAAGTACTCCACTCTATAGTGTCAAAAGCTTTTTCAATGTCAAGCGCGACCACTGCTACTCGTGCCTCAGTGCCTGCTGTCGAGTGAGTAGATAAAAGAGTTGCCGTAAATTCTTGCAAGTTATGCTGCCTGGCATGAAGCCACATTGGCCCTCGCAAACAAGACGAGTCACAAGGCGTCCCAGTCTCACAAGGCGAGAACCTTAGCCAGTATTTGGTGTCTACAGACAACATGGAGAGGGGACTGTATGACCCGAGATCCTCCACTTCTTTGCACTCTTTTGGGAGCTTAACAATCTGGGCCTCTCGCATGGATTGCAACAAGGAACCCAGAGTGCCTCCAGCAGGAGAGGTAGCAGGAGGTAAGCGTATGTCTGATAATATTCCACTAGCATGCCGTCAGGGATAGGGGCCTTACATCGCGCCATGGCTACAAGCGCCTCTGTGAGTTCCCCCAACTAGAGGCCCTCTTCAAGACCTTTTTTCTGCACCTCCAAGAGGCGCAGGGAGGTCAACAGATTAGATAATAGTGGAGCACCAGTAGGGAAGCGTGCGGGCCTATATTAGACATCCGCTAGGTGGTCCCTCAGCAATGCCTTTATGCCGTCTTGCGTCGTCGCTCTCAATACGTCGGGTGCTGAAAAGATAGGATAAGAGGGGGGCGATCTTGACACAGCAGCCACGGCAGTAGCCTTGCTAATTTATTCCCCTCTCAGTGGAGCAATTGCTGATAATCGCATCGAGTCGGGCAGTCCAGTCTGTCCCATATCCGAGCTACACCACGCTGCGCCTGCAGTTCAGTCTCACAGTTCTCCTGTATGTCCGTGCATTAGCACTGAATGTCCACTAAGGACCCCTCACCTTCCAGGAGTTATTTTTCCAATAATTTTCTCGTGACAACAATTCTGTCAAGTCACCACATTCAACGTGTCCCACTCCAACCCTCTCCCCCTGTGGTTAGCCAGTTTGTGCCGAAAAACCCTGCTGTCATTTCTCGTAGCTCCCCCTTAAACAGTGTATCCTTCAGTGTCTCAGGGCACAGACACCACAAGGGGACCCAAGGGCACCTCCACCTCACACTCCAGCAACACCGGGGCATGATCTGAGAAGAACTGGCCCATAGTCAGGAAGCAGGGCACAGCCAGCGCCATGTTATCTGATATGAGGAACCGATCAAGGCAGCTACAAGCCTCGCAGGCTGCGATGTAGCAAGTGTATTCTCACTCCCCGTGGTGCTTGGTCTTCCACACATATATGCTGTGCAGACAATCCATAACCGCACTAAGGGAGTCAGTCATATGTTATTTTGTTTGGGGCCACAGGTAGTGCCTGTCCAGTTCACCATCTAGAACACAAATAAAGTTGCAGGCCTACAGCATGGGTACCCCTATGCACGGAATTAATTTTTTCCTCGAGCAAACATTTTTTGTCATACATGTTTAGGGTTTAGGGTCCAGACATTCAACAGGCACATCTCCATGCCATCTAATAGTCTGTGCACTAGTAGGTACTGGCCCTTTGTAACTGCCTGGAATCCCCGAACCTCGAATGGGGCCTGCGGCAACCCAGATAATGACCCCTTGGGCATATGAAGATTGTGTGGCGGATTACAGTTGGCCTCTCCATTTTTTGTGTAGTTTGTGTACCTCATTGTCTGATTGATGCGTCTCCTGAAGCAGAGCCACTTGCACACCATGTTTGGGGAGGTAGGTCTGCACCCTGCATTGTTTCACATAGGAGTTCAGCCCACAGACATTTTGGGCCTGATTACGACCTTGGCGGAGTGGATTACTCTGTCCAAAATGTCACGGATATCCCGCCCGGCATGTTACAATTTCTATAGGATATAATGGAACTTGTTATATGGCGAGCAGGCTATAGGTCACATTTGGGACGGAGTAATCCCCTCCGCCGAGGTCGTAATCAGGCCCTTCATGTCAGGAATTTATAAGTAGTATACATTGTGTGCTTTATCACCCCGCACCCCCCTGTCAAGTGATGTCACTGTTGTCCTTGCTACCATGTGCTTAGTAAAACTACAGATCTAACCCCCCCCACCACGTAGACACAAAACATCAATATATGTATCCCCAAACACCATCCAATCCCCCATCCAGCCTCACAATCAACATCAGTGCTCTATCGGAAGGAAAACCAAAAACACAAATATGCCTGTAACACCCCCCAATAGCAGTTACCAATTCTCACACACTGCAGTCACATCTCTTATTCACACACTCACAGCATCAAATATATCTTGTGCTGAGGGGGGGGGGGGGGGGGGGGGGGGGAGGGGTCACGTGCCAGCCTTGCTGTGTCAAAGCACTGGGTCACAGTCCACCCCTCTAGGCACCGCCTCAGTCACAAACTCCAGTTGCGTATGCACTGCCAAAAGATCGCTACCAAACATGCCAAGTACACCTATCTCGTCACTGCCCGCTGCAGTCTCATACATGCTACTTTGTAGGCGCATCAGTCACTCACAACTTTCAGCTAAATAAGGGATGGACCACATGTGGCCAGCCCAAGGATTTGCATCTGTCTTTTGTTCATTTCCAACAGCAATCTGTTTGGGGGTAGCCCCCGTCAGTTTGGATTTGTTGAGAGTTATAGTCTTTGGCTCAAGGCACAGGGCCCGCGCCGCACCGCATTGTAGATTACTTCTGTCAGAGCCTATCCATGGATAGGGGAGAATCTTACGACGATCTGTCCGAGGGCCTTATCTCATTTATGAGACCAATGCAGCAGTTGTCAAAGCTGGAGGCTGGCATCACTTCCACCAGAGTTCTTGCTTCCTCTCTGATCCCGGTTGCTCAGGATCTATGACGTGCCTCCTGGTCACCTCCAGTCTTGGACCTGGGACCTCCAAGACCAGTGTACCATCCTGCCAGAAGACTAGCGTTGAGGAGCGGGATGCTCTACTTCCTCTCTGCCTCTTTCCCTGTGATGGTCGAGGGTCCCGAGCCGGCGGGTCCGGGTGATCGCAACACAGATCTAGCCATACCAACATATCTCAAGCCAGTTCCAAGCTGCCTTTGAAGTGGGTGCAGCCAGCCTGAAGGACCTTCAGCTTGGCAGGGTAAAGCAGCATGTACTGGAGTCCCATGGCTCTGAGTTTTTGCTTCACCCTACCAAGGGAGACCCAAAGTTGCCACACTAGGCGAGTGTAATCTGCGAAAATTTGGATCACATGGTTTTCAAACTTGGGTTCATCTGTCTGCACTGCTCGAAGGATAGAGTCCCAGTCTCATTCAGAATTTTTGCGATGAGGATACATGCCGAACCTCCCACTGGGGGTCTCAGGGTGAATGCAAGGTGCGTTCTTTTGATCACAAACATAGGAGACAGAGTCGCAGGCAAGCATGCCTCCCTGATCCATTATTCAAGAAACATTTCAGGCAACTGGCCCTTGACATCTTCTGGGAAGCCAACAAAGCAGGGGTTGCATCTCCTAGACCGACCATCTGCATCTTCGGCGCTACATTCCAGGGTTTCTATTTTGGCTGTTAAGGTGGCGAGAGCCAGCCTGAAGGAGGACACCTGATTCTGTAGTGTATTGACACGTTGCACCGTGGCCAGAGATCTCTCCACCAGCTTGCGGAGATCCACTCTGAACAGTCCAATATCAAGGGAGACAACCTCAATCTTAGCCTGCATAACAGCACCGGACACCTCGATCACGGCAAGAATCTGAGTTCTGGAGGGCTCACAGGGTGTGTACAAGTTCATGGGTGTCTCCCCACAGGGGCTTTTCTCCTCTCCTAAGTCTTCCAGGGGCTGTGTATTGGTCCATTTTATACTGCTGAACTGCCCATTGAGGTCTATCTTTCCCCCATGGTGAAGGATGATAGGTGTGGGCGATGAGGACTAGCTGAGCAGCTTCAAAAGCAAATAATCCAAAGCTGCTTGCCTACCTCTTAACGGCAAAGACCTGGTGACTCAGAGATAATATAGGACCACTGTGTGCCAGAGGGCCCGGGTCATATCGTGGGACAGCCCCTTGTATTGTTCCAGGATCCCAGCATAGCCTCAGTCTGCAGTGCACCCTGGAACGCTATGGTCCACGTAGAAAGAGTGCTGAGGTCCCAGTTATAGGTTTTGTTACAGAGCGAATCACGAGGCCAGGGGCACTCACAGCAGGGATATGCACCACCCAGCATGGCGCCCACTGGTTTCTCTGTCCCCTCGGTTTCCACCATATGGCAGCTCATCGTCCTAGTTCTCCCCTACTTGGGCGGCTTGAGGCTGCTAGTTCTGTACTCTGCTCTCCAGTTTTGGGGCTCCAAAGTGTATGCCCTTTCTCCTGGTCTCAGCGAGCCCTCTGGCTCCGACTTAGCATCAGTCAGGCAGGGCAGCCAGGCATTGGGTCGCCTCAGATCAGCGAGAGGTTGAAGTAAGCAGTCTTCCCCATTACTGCCCGCATGGGTGGTTGCATGGCCCCAGAGAGGTGGTGGTCCCCAGGGCTTCAGTAAGCCCAGGAGGGGGGCCCTGTGCGAACCGTCATTTTTAACATGCCCCTGGGTCTTGGCCCACCCAGGGGCTTCATTTAAGCGCAGGAGCCTTTTAAAACATTTCACAGGATCCGTAGGTCTGCCATGACTCCCAGTGAAAAAAAATTTTTACTTTTTTTTTTGCTTTATGTTTTTCTTTAATTTCTCAAAAACTACTGAACGGATTTACACCAACTAACAAAAAGGTCACTTTCTGGACCAAAAGATACACTCCGGACAAATGTGGTGTACCTAGTGGTGATCGCAAAAGTGATAACGGCTATCAGTCTTTTAGGAAGTACTGAAAGCCATTTTCACTTTTGCAACAAATTAGATAAATGCCATTGGAGAGTGCGTTTTCACTGGTCCCTCGTGTGAAATACAATTATGGAAATATGATACGGTGCAGCCTAGCTGATGGAAAATGCACCACTGTGTTGTAAGCAAAGAGCTCCACAAATGACTAACAAGGATATATATATATATATAATAATAATGTCACTTACCCAGTGTACATGTGTTCGTGGCATGTAGTGCTGCAAATTCACATACTATGCATTGCTTCTGCCACCTAGTGTTGGGCTCGGAGTGTTACAAGTTGTTTTTCTTCGAAGAAGTGTTTTCTGAGTCACAGGAGCGAGTGACTCCTCCTCTCGGTCATACTGCGCATAGGCATGGACTCAGTTGTTAGATTGTTTTCCCGCAAAAGGGTATAGGAAGGAGTGATGGAGTGTAAGAATATAAATGTTCTACAAAAATAGTAAGTAAAAATAGATGTCCTTGCAAATGTAAATGTGTATACATATTTACCAATAAGAAAACTGCAACGACTACAGGCTTCCGGGGAGGAGGTAGGGTGCATGTGAATCTGCAGCACTACATGCCACGAACAGACGTACACTGGGTAAGTGACATTTTCCGTTCAATGGCATGTGTAGCTGCAGATACACATGCTATGCATGGACTTCAAAGCAGTTACTCTCCCAAAAAAATGCGGTGGCTAGCCTGTAGGAGTTGGAGTTGTTTGAAATAATGTTCTTAAGACAGCTTGACCAACATTGGCCTGTTGCTTTGAAAATACATCTAAACAGTAATGCTTTGTAAATGTTTGTGGTGTAGACCAGGTGTCAGCTTTGCATAAGTCTGCCATTGGTATGTTTCCTAAAAATTCCATAGACGCACCTTTTTTTCCCTAGTGGAATGAGCTTTATGTGTGATTAAAAGTTGTTGTTTTGCCTTAATGTAACATGTATGAATACATTTAACAATCTATCTAGCTAATCCTTGTTTAGAGATAGGAGTACCTTTAGGTGGTTGTTGAAAGGCAACGAAAAGCTGTTTAGTTTTCCTTAATTCTCTTGTTCCATCCACATAATACATTAGAGCTCTTTTCAGGTCAAGAGTGTGAAGGGCTCTTTCTGCAGCTGAACCTGGCTGTGGGAAGAACACTGGCAAAACCACTGTTTGGTTTATGTGAAAAGGTGATACAACCTTTGGCAGAAACTTTGGATTAGTTCTAAGTACAACTTTATGTGGGTGTGTGTGTACATGGGAAAAAAGTTTCCTTAAGAGTGAACGCTTGTATTTCACTAACTCTTCTTAATGAAGTAATTGCTACTAGGAAAGCAACTTTCCAAGTTACAAATTTAATCTCACAAGAATGCTTAGGTTCAAAAGGTGGGCCCATTAGTCTTGTGAGGATAATATTCAGATTCCAAGCAGGAAAAGGTGGTGTTCTAGGTGGAATAATACGTTTTAGTCCTTCCATGAAGGCTTTGATAACTGGGACTCTAAAGAGAGAGGTATGTTGTATAGACTGCAAATATGCTGATATTGCAGTAAGATGAATTTTAATGGATGAGAAAGCTTAATTTGGCTTCTGTAAATGAAGTAGGTAGCATACAATATCTTGTATTGATGCTCTAAGTGGGTCAGTAAATTGTTTCCATTTGTTAGCATAGTATTGTCTAGTTGTAGGCTTGTGTGCTTGTTTGAGAACTTCCATGCATTCTAACGGAAGTTGCAAGTTTCCAAATTCTATGACCTCGGGAGCCAAATCGCTAAGTTGAGAGCACTGGGATTTGGGTGTCTGATTTGCCCTTTGTTTTGTGTTAGCAAATGCGGTCTGTTTGGAAGTTTGTAGTGAGGTACTACTGACAGGTCTAGGAGTGTTGTGTACCAATGTTGTTGTGCCCACGTTGGGGCTATGAGTATCATGGTGAGAGAGGTCTGACGCAGTTTGTTGACCAGAAAAGGAAGTAGTATGAGAGGGGGAAAAGCGTAAGCAAATAACCCTGACCAGTTGATCCATAGAGTATTGCCCTTGGACAGAGGGTGTGGGTGTCTGGATGCGATGTTTTGGCATTTTGCGTTTTCGCTTGTTGTGAATAAGTCTATTTGTGGTGTCCCCCACTTTTGAAAGTACTGATGAAGTACCTGAGAGTGAATCTCCCATTCGTGTATCTGTTGGTGTATTCTGCTTAGGAGATCCGCTAGCTGACTGTGTATTCCTGGGGTGTGTTCTGCTAGTAGATGAATGTGATTGTGAATTGCCCATTTCCATATTGTTTGGGCTAGAAGGGACAGTTGAGATGAAATGTGTCCCCTTTGTTTCTTTAGGTAATACATGGTCGTTATATTGTCTGTTTTTATCAAGACAGTCTTGTGTTTGAGAAGTGGTTGAAACGCTTTCAGGGCAAGGAACACAGCTAATAATTCTAAATGGTTTATGTGATAACTTAGCTGTTTTGAATCCAATCCCCCTTAAATGGTAAGCTTGTTAAGATGAGCTCTCCAACCTATCATGGATGCATCTGTTCTTATTGTGGTCTGAGGCACATGATCTTAAAAGGACCGCCCCTTCATTAAATTGCTGAGATTCCACTGAAGGGACCTGTGTGTTTGGCAGTCTAACAACAACATTAGATCTTGCAATTGACCCTGTGCTTGAGACTATTGCTGTGAGAGGGACTGTTGTAGAGTTCTGATGTTTAGTCTTGCATGTGGTACTATTGCTATGAAGGATGCCATCATTCCCAATGGTTTCATGATAAATCTTACAGTGTATTGTTGATTCAGCTGCATTTGTGGTATGAGATTTTGGAATGTGTGTATCCTTTGTGTATGTGGATAGGCTAAGGCTTTTTGCGTATTGAGAATACCACCTAGTTAAGGTTGTACCTGTGCTGGCTGAAGATGGGATTTTTGGTAGTTGAGAGTGAACCCTAATGTATGTAGGGTTTCTATTGTGTATTGAGCGTGCTACTGACAATGTATAAAATTGCTTGATTTTATTAGCGAATCTTCTAGATAAGGAAAGACATGTATGTGTTGTCTTCTTAGGTAAGCTGCTACTACCGCTAGACATTTTGTGAATACTCTTGGAGCTGCTGCTATGCCGAATGGCAAAACTTTGAATTGGTAATGCTTTCGCACTATCACAAACCTTAGGTATTTTCTGTGAGCTGGATGGATGGGTATATGGAAATACGCATCTTTGAGATCTAATGCAGTCATGTAATCTTGTTTTTGTAGTAGTGGAATGACGCCCTGCAGAGTTACCATGTGAAAGTGTTCTGACAGGATATATAAATTTAGTGGTCCGAGATCTAGAATGGGTCCGAGAGTGCCATCCTTTTTGGGAATGATTAAGTATAGTGAGTATACACCTGTTCCTTGTTGAGATTTTGGGACTAATTGTATTGCCTCTTTTAGTAGTAGCGTTTGTACTTCTTGTTGTAATAGAACATTGTGTTCTGGGGACAACCTGTGATAACGAGGAGGAGTGTTTGGAGGGGTAGCCATCAATTCTAGGCAATAACCATTGCAGATAATTGAAAGAACCCATTGGTCTGTGGTGATTTTTTGCCATTGGGAGAGGAATTGCTGCAGTCTGCCCCCCACAGGAGATGTGTGGGGTTGAGGCATGCTTAGAAAGTCACTGTTTTGATGGGATAGTGGCATGTTTTGAGGCCTGGAATTTGCTTCTGGCTCTAAAGTGTTAGCCTCTATAAGAGCCTCTAAATCCTCCTCTCTGGTACTGCTGTTGTTGCCCTTGTTTAGACTTGGAGGTAGAAGCCTCTGTGGATTGTGGCTTGAATCCTCCTCTAAATTGTTGCTTACGAAAGGAGCCTCTCTAAGGTGTTGCATATAAGGCTCCCATTGCTTTACCAGTGTCTGAGTCCTTCCTGAGTTTTTCTATTGTGGTGTCAACCTCAGGCCCAAAAAGGTGCTTTTTACTGAAAAGCATATTCAGTACTGCCTGCTGTATTTCTGGCTTGAATCCAGAGGAGCGTAACCATGCTTGTCTGCGTTTGGTGACAGGAGTATTCACGCTTCTAGCTGCTATATCTGGAGCATCAAGGGCAGACTGTATCTGGTTATTACTAATGGCCTGACCTTCCTCAACAATTTGTTGAGCTCTTTTTTGGTGCTCTTTTGGCAGGTGTTGTAATAGCTCCTGCATCTCGTCTCAGTGAGCTCTATCATACCTTGCTAGCAAGGCTTGTGAGTTTGCAATTCGCCACGGTTAGCTGCTTGTGTAGCTACCCTCTTGCCAGCAGCAGCGAATTTCCTACTTTCTTTGTCAGGAGGAGGTGCATCCCCTGACGACTGACTATTGGCCCTTTTTCTAGCAGCACTGACAACCACTGAGTCTGGAGGTACTTGGTGGGTAATGCATGCAGGATCTGTAGGTGCAGGCTTATATTTCTTATCAATGAGTGGTGTTAAAACTCTAGCTTTAACCGGCTCACTTAATTTCTTATCTGTAAGTTTTATCATGCCCCGTAGCATTGGGAGGCACTGGTAACGTGAGTGGGTGGAGGATAAGGTATTAAAAAGGAAATTCTCTTCCAGAGGCTCACTGTGCATAAGTACCCTGTGGTACGCTTCTACCCTAGAAATAACCTGAGTGTATGCAGTAGTGTCTTCTGGTGGGGAAGGTTTGAAAGGATATAAGTCTGGGTCATTAGCCGGCATAGAATCTGGATCATACAGATCCCAAGGATCAACCGTATCACCATGATTATACGGCTTTGGATGGGTTGGTGAAGGCAAAGGTGGTGGGTAAGTGGGTGGTGGTGAAAAAGAAAGTTGTGGTCAATGAGGGGGAGAAGTATGCATAGTTAATGGCTTCTCCTTCCATTTAAAAACCTTTGCTGTTGGTGGAGCAGTATCTCAATGTTCCTGAAACGCCAACTTTCTCTGAGTCTGTGAAGGAGGTGCATTAATTATTCTGCCAGTCTCTTTATGGATATGGATCCCCGATTGTCCCTCATCAATGAGTTCAAGAATGGGTTGAATTTCCGTGTCCTCAGAACTATATTCAGATGGTTTCGATGATTTAGAGGACTGTTTATCATATGGCTTGGAGCTCTGCTTAAGATGGCACGAAAGTCCTTGTTCTTCTGTAGGTGACAATTTTTTCGGTGCCTGAAAATACAGCCTGTTGTTTCGGCTCCGAGGAAGGACGTTGAGGCTTCGACTTCGAAGAATGTAGACGCCGACTCAGTTGGGAGGTTGAGCTTTTGGTGGACTTGCTCGACTCCTGTATCGAAGGAGGTGTGGCCTTTTTCGGCACCAAACCCAAAGGTTGGTCGTCGAGTATTTTCTTGCGGATCGAACCATGGCTCTCTGGCAGTGGTGCACCCAAGGCCTTTGAGGATCTTTTAGGAGTGGGCGTAAGGGCAGTCGTACTCGCGTGCTGACCAGCAGTGATGAGTCTATCTTCCTCAGAGTCTTCTTCAGATTCGGTGTCTTGGATGGAAACTGCCGTCTGCGTCTGTTCTTCCTCCATGGTGTTGATATACTCGGTACTCTTCAACGCCATTCCCAGTCTCCTGGCTCTCCAGTCACGCAGGGTCTTCTTGGATCGAAACGATCAACAGGCTTCACAATCCTCTTCTTGGTGATCGGGAGAGACACAGATGACATACAAGGTGTTGGTCTGTGTATGCAAATTTTGCGTGGCATCGGGGACAAAATAGAAATGGAGTCCGATCCATCAGGCTTTGACGTGGTAGGCCCGATTGGGCGCTCGCGCCCAGAAGGGCGAAATTTGGTTTTTGACTGTACGGTTCGACTATGGGTGGAAATGTGATCAAAACAATACCGGCGGTCAAAGAAAGTTATCTAAAGTTTCCGATTCGAAATCTTGGTGCAAACGGAAATACGTCCGAACCGGACAGCGGAAAGAAAACAATCTAACTACGGAGTTGATGCCCATGCGCAGTATGACCGAGAGGAGGAGTCACTCGATCCTGTGACTCCTAAAACACTTCTTTGAAGAAAAACAACTTGTAACACTGAGCCCAACGCTAGATGATGGAAGCAATGCATAGCATGTGTATTTGCAGCTCCACATGCCTATATATATATCTATCTATCTCCTAGTGGCAGTCACCAGAAGGTAGTTATAGTTAGGTCCATGCTTCCATAGAAAATGCGTTTTTTGACTTGCCTATATCTTTGGCATTGTTTGACAAATCCTCACAATATTTTCCAAAAAAAAGGGGCCCGGTGATACTTGCACAGGAAGTTTGGAGGTGATCCGTCAAGTGGGGGGGCGAGAAAAAGGGGCTAAAAAAACATTGTGTTTCCCATGTTAATTCCCATAGGACCTGTCAACACGTCTACAGCCCGAACCACTGGACAGAATCATTTGGCAGAAAACGAGCTGCCGATACGGAGATTGTGCTTTTTGTTATTTGGTGTAAATCCGTTCCGTAGTTTAGGAGATATGTAAGGGCAAATAAATTTGTATATCTCTGTTCGCTAATAATTTGCGAAAATTCGTGAATATTCACAAATATGTGCGCGAAAATTCACGTTGCAAATGGCTGACTCGCGCCCTGCACATCTAGCCATGCACAGCTAATTACTCCACACAAGTTACTGATGAGATCTTGTACGGCATTTTTTATATCAATGCAACGTTTGCAATAACATTATTGATAAGAAAACTGTGCATGGCATGGGCCCAGGTTAGTTACCTTAAAGCACAAGTTATAGTTACTTGAAAGAACTCTACCTAAATCCGCTATGGGGTGCTTCAGTGGCAATTGGGGGCCGGTTGTTGTGTTGAACAATTTTAAATTGAATACATATATAATCCCACGAATGAAACAAATTGAAATTGGCAATAATGGAAACCCTGTTTTAAGATGCGGAGTGTATATTTAATGCACGTATTCTTTCAAGTACTATGTGTGTTGAAATATTAAACTGAAATTATGAATGACTTACAACAGAATGAGGATGTCGTGCTGACAGCAATTATGTCATAACAGTTTTCAGGTGTGGGAAATGCAACTACCAATCCCAGAATTCAGTATAAAACTATGGTGGTAGAAATGAACAGACAATACCACTTGAACAAGAAAAGATGTTGAGACGAGTCTGGGGGGGCTCCGATAAAAATCTGTCTGTAATAAATTAAGTTGGTCTATGAAGCTCCCTGGAAATGCAGTGGTTTTAGGGAATAAATATATATTTATTTAGCCAAAGGGTTAATGCTCCAGTACCACTCTGCACAGAAGTTTGATCTCATGTTGATCCAATCAGAAAATCTAAATGCTTCGAGCTGCTTTAAAAGACAAAGGGCCTCATTACAACATTGGCGGGCGGCTACTGCCGCCCGCCAAGCTGTAACCGCCATGTGGCCGCACTCCCACGGTGCCCATTTGGACATCCCCTAACAATGTCTCCTAATGCACCAGGCTGGATCAGGAAAAGTTGAAATAGTTGAATGAAAGCGGAAGAGAGTTTTTGGGACCAGTGAGCGATGGTTCTTGGTCCTTCAATGAGGTTACCATTTGTGATGAAAAGAGTAGTAAAACTCAACACAAAATATTAAAAGCATGAATTATGCTACTGTTTTAGTCTAGAAGGAATTATCTGGTTTAATATGTTTTATCACAGACAAATAAGTTTGTATCAACCACGTTTGTTTACATCAAAAAAGCTGAACTAGTATTTTTGTCACAGAAAGCCAAACCTTAAGAGTGTACTTGAGTGAAAATAAACTGAAAATGCCCAGGCTCTTTGTAATTGCAATGTTACGACACTCCTTGTCCTCTAGATTGTCGGCATTGTTTCTGGAAACATTGCCTTTTTCCCAGTTTTTAACTATAAGCATTGGTCCGCTTGCAGGATCATTTGCATTGCCTGTCCAATCTGGAATGGAGCTCTGGTAGGAAAAAAGCTAGAGGAGTAACTATCAATGGTGCAGCAGGTATAGTGTCACTAGTGTCTACGGTGTGAAAGGCCCACTGATCTCCAAACATAGCTGCTTTTTGCTACAAAAATAATGGGGGGCACTAGTTCCCTTGCCTCCGTTAGGGTGCCGGGCACCTTTGTAACTGCACTGAAAAAAAGCCGTATTTCAGAGAGAGAGAGAGAGAGAGAGAGAGAGAGAGAGAGAAAAAAAAAAAGACACTGGCTCCAAGTTCTGCTTTGGTATGGCTCGGAGAGCAAAGCATCCCCCCCCTCCGGCATGGCTTCTGGGACTGTGAGAAGTCCATCAAGCTTAGTCAATTATACTAGCAATGAAATAGGATGGTGGGTCTGACCATACGAGTCACACGGCCTCCGTGCTTGGGGTTTTGTTAGACTTTGATACTCAGCAGCATATAGGTCTCTAATTGGCTGTGCTTGGTTTGAACCCCATCAGCTCCACCAATGGTCTTGCAGGTCAGTTCTACGGTGAGGATACTCTACATTATCTCTCCAGTGTAGGTATCTTGGCTATGCTTTTGGGCGGCTCCATGAGTAAGAGGCTTAGACAGTTCTCCTTGTGGCAGCAGTTTCAAGTGCTCAAGTTTGTTATGACTATGTTATGCTATGTTATGATGTTTTAACAAAAGAAGGTTTGTCTAGGGCTTCTGTAAAGACTGCAAGATTGTCCATGCGTTTGCGTTTTTTTTCCCCATATAAAGTCTAATATGTACCTGCTACACAGCATATTTCCTAATCAGGATGTCTTTCGCTCTCAGGGAGATCGACGTGAATCCATTGAATGATGTGTATGTTGCAGGGATTTTTACGGTGAACGCGTCACAAGTTTGCAGAAGGAGGTGTGGATGGAAGCATGTTACAAGGATGATACCTTCAAAAATGTTAAAGAGCGAGTTGTAAATGGATGGGGAAAATGTGTGAAAGCAGAACTATTGGGTGGGATGAAAACATTGGAAAGTCAGAGATGAGCTAGGTATTGTTGACGTTTTTGTATTGAGAGGTGACAAAATTATACCACCACGTGCTATCAGAAATAGGACTGTATCAACTTGTCATAAAGGACATGCGGGCATAGCATGTACTAAATAAAATATGAAGGAATTATACCGGTGGCCCAGGTTGGAAAAAGAAACAGATTTGTACGATCCTGTGTGGTTTGTGAAGGAGCTGACAAATCTCAGAAAACTTTAAACCCTCCTTTAAGTCCATCAGGGTGTCCCAATTTACCATGGGAAGAAGTGGCGCTGGACATCATGGGACATATTTTGTGGAGCAATGGGTCTTGTAGGTACGTTATAGTATTGATGGGCTTGTTCTCTAGATGGTTGGAAGTAAAAGTAGTTGATAAAGCAGACACTCGTACTATAATCAAAGTTTTGGGAAAACTTTTTTGAGGGAGTTTTTCTGCGCCCCCATTAACTGGCAATTGAGTACAATTCAGATTAGAAGAAATTAGGAACTTTATTAGATTTGCGGATATTGAGTACAAATTCACTGCATTATATCGTCCCAGGAGAAATAGAGTTGAGGAGAGAGCAAACAGATTGGTCAATTGAAAAATATCTTTAATCAATCAGGGAAGGAAAGATTGGGAAGTGGAATTGAGTAAAATGGTTTGGACCTATAGGGTGACTTCCCATGGTTTGGTAGGAAAGAGTCTGTTTGGGCTGATGATTGGTTGTGTAATGTGGAGTTTGTCAAATAAATCTCAGGAAAAAATGAAGTCTTATTTTGATTCCAAGCATGGAGTATATGAGGTGAAATTGGCTGTAGAGTAATAGGTACGAGGCAAGTCAGTAAAAAAGGTTGCTAAAGGGAAAAGCAAATTTAGCACTCCTAAAGAAATAGTGAAAGTGATCAGTAAGACAGTGGATTTAGATGATGGCAATATTTGTCATACGAGTCGTTTGTCATTGGCTAGAAGTGAAATTGGCAGGCTGGAGGAAAGGAAGTACAGTGAGTCTGACTAGGTAGACAAATACTGGTGGATGCATGCTAATCCAGAAGTTGCACATGAGGAGGACATTACCGCAGAGGAACATTGTAATGACTGTGTACACAATGTTCTTTTGGGAGGTGAAGAGTGTCAGGGAATTCAGAGTGTGCATAATGAAGGGGTCAGAACAAGCACTTTTGGTAGGAATATCAAGAAACCTAGGAATTTAGAAAATTATAGCTGTAGTACGTAAATGCGTCAATATTTCAGTTGATGATAATAGTTTCAAGACACCTAGAGATTTAGAAGATTATCTCAGTATTGTACAAACATGACAATATTTCAGTTGTTGATAAGTATTCTTTTTTGGTTGTTTTATTTGTGTTTTGTTTACAGGAAGGGATGTGTTGAAATGGGGTGGAATGTAGATGTTTCATGCAGAATTTGATTAAAGAATGCCTAGTCCGTTCCTTGTACATAAGGTAGAGATTTGGAATGTTAGGGCAGTTGGAGCAGGGAAGTACTTGTGTATGTACATGTTTACCTTCATCCTACAAGGTTGCTCAATAAAGGATTTACTCAACTTACCTAGTGGTCCGCCATCAATCCAAGACCCCGTCTGCCGTTCTCGCTTATAGTTATCTGTGCAGCACAGGATTCAGATGACGAGCTGGGGACTCTTCTGCACTTGGCTCTCAAACAAAAGTACTTCAGTGCTGTTTAGATCTAACTTTATCAAAATATTAGAACTGGTAAATAGTGTCTGTGTGTGCTAGACATTGCTGGATATGATGGCTCAGTGGACAAACGCATCTGCAGAAGTTAATTTTATTTGGACAATTCATAAGAAACGTTTTGTTCATCCGCTGTGAAAAGATATTTCATTTAGATCATATTCATCATTCAATGCGACTCACCCACACCACCATTAGTGATAAACTATACGAAGATCTGTAAGGCACATACTGAGAGGCACAAATAACTGGGATGGTTAGGAGTTTATTAAAAAATAATAATTTTAAAGAAAATCAAATCAATAAACAAATGTCATGGTGTGAACAATTTTACTAAGAGGAAGGCTTGTGCCGATATTTTTGAAAATGTACTTGGGGTGAATAAAACCAAAACACTACCAACACAAGTATCAGAATATTTCATTTGAAAGTTCTGGATTTTTGCCAGTTTGCATTAAGTTGTGCTGTAGAGGCAGAGCTTGGTCATTGAACAAGAAGGCCATCTCCAGATGAAGCTCACTGTGTGAAGTGGGGGTAATGGAGGCTTGACAAAGTTAACCACACTGAGGAGTAGAATTCACGATCAGCAGGTGAAAGGGGAAACACACTGTAGCCCAGGTCTGGAGGAAAAACTGCCTGGCGACAATGGGGGCTAAGATAACACAGCAACTACCCCACTGCGTTTTAAAGCAGTGGTTCCCAACCTTTTGATTTCTGTGGACCCCCACTTTAACATTGATCGAACCCAGGGACCCCCACTGAACCATCTTGGGAATCCGGGGACCCCCGCCTGCGTCATTACTGGAAGCTGGGGAGCTAATTTGTCAATATTTGTTCATATTTTTTTTATTTTCTAGGCTCTCGTGGACCCCCTGAGAAGGCTTTGCGGACCCCCAGGGGTCCCCGGACCACAGGTTGCGAACCACTGTTCTAAAGCATTGCGCTGGAAGCCCACTGAAGGAGGAGAGAGTGTATCAATAAGATAAGGAAGAACTTCAGGAACCTCTGCGAGGCGGAGGAGAAGGCGGAGGAAGAGTGAAAAGGAGCATCCATGCCAGAAAGGCGGCAAAGCAATGGCGGTACACAGGATTGGAAGGTGAAAGGAGGCAAGCCCATCTGTTTATTCAGGGCATAAAACAACAAGAGTAGTAAGAGGGCATAAAATCTCAAACAGTGTGTGCCCTTGACAACGCAACGATGGGGTCGGGTGGGAGGGACAGTGGACACCAAAAGTGTGTGGTGTTTCACCTTCTAGTGAAACTAATGCAGAGACCTTGTAAATCAGAAACAGAGAGAGACGCAGAATGTGTGAAATAATCGTACTGCTGAGACACCGGCTGCTATTACATGACACATGAGTGAGAGAAAACAAGTCTAAAAGAGTCCTAGGAGAAAAACTTCAAGCATCTTGCTAGGTGCAGTTTTAATGTAACATTCGTGAAAGGATCCCAACTAGTCGTGGTCGACAGCGTGAAGCACATTCCATGAATGCAGGGACTAATAAGGGCATAAATGGACCCCAGCAAAAGAGATGTGAAACTTTCCCTATCAATATTCCATGAGACAAGAATACCACGACTAAGGAAATTTCCTTCAGATGGAAAGCCTGATGAATTAGAAAATAGCACAATCCATCTAAAAATGACTCCACCATGTCTGGTGGCAAGAGCTTGAGACAACTGCTCTTCACGGAAGTTGTGAAAGAAAAAAAGCAGCACAGATGGTGTAGGTGAAACTACAAAAAGATATAACCGTGAAATTGACAGTGAAATATATATTGACTGTAGGCGCCAGGTAAAGCTCAATGGTCATTAAAGTGACAAACCTGATGACAGGAGTTAAATCAACGAGGAAAGACATGGTAGCTTTCCATGTAAGAAGGGGAATGGAAGGAGTACAGAAAAGAAGGAGTACAGAAAAGACTAACTGTCAAAGACCATCTCAAAAAGACATGCAACAGGGGCCCGGACCACTGGATGCTACGAAAGAAAATCACGGAGATGAAAGACACCATAAGAAGGGATAACATGCGTTTTCAAGGCATTTCTGAGAAAATGAAAGCAGGACCTGTATAGTCTTTATTGCCCCACGTCATCACTCTCGCAGAAGAACTGCAGAGGGGTCAAGGATCAGATAACATATACCACCCTATCATGATTCACCATGTCCTAGACCAAATGTAGCTTGTTTCTACAGAAACAAAAATCTCACAAACTTAATAGACACAAATACAGATTTCAGCCTATTTTCCTTGGAGGCCAATGCTAAAAGTAAGGCCTTTTTGGACCTCAGATCACAGTTTTGCAAATGGGATACCAAATTTGATCAAATAGAACCGGGCATGTGGATAACGATGGATATGAAGTCAAATGGCCACAGTAGAATTAGAATGTTTCTTGAAGAGCCTGGTGACATTGTGTTGGACATAACACTGATTCTACCACACGGAGCACATGACCAGCCACAGGCCCTTGCGACAAAACAACTAAAGGGTTGAATAACAGATCACCATTTCAGGAAACCTCTGGAAAGTAAAACTGATTTAAACCACTGAAGAACTTACTAATGTCAAAGGAAGCTACAACCTGGAATAGCCACTAAAAGCAGCCACAGAACCAGTGACAGATAATCACTCCTGACCAGACAGCCCTGGTAGAAGCGATGAGTATTACAAGGAGTGTCTAATAGCAGTTAGTGTAAAATGTTACATGTTATGCTGGTATGCCGCACTTCCATGCCACATATTGTAAGGTCTCCCATACGCACCCACCCATGGATATACTTAAACAAATTGTTGATGCACCTCAATTGCCACACAGGGACCAGAGAGCAGGGCTTCCCCTTCTTACCCTCTTTCCTTACCTCCCTCTGTGCAAGAGAGAACAAATTGAATAAGCACCCCACGCCCGTTAATACTCCTCAACCTGCTGATCCAGGCATGGCCACAACTATGTGGAACACTTAATAATTCGACACTAACAACATCACTGGGTCATAGAGACCTGGAGTTGGGGTATGGGACAGATGAGGGGGGGAGGCTGTGGGGTGCCTTTCAAAGGTAAAGAACATTTATTAACATTAATGGCAATACTAATTCCTATCCTGGGCACACGAAAAACAACCTAGAATAGATTATAAATGTTTATTTGTTGTTATTATTTTGAGTTCAAATCGTAGAAATTGCTCAGACGGGTGTCCCTGCTTTCCAGTAGTGATTCAGTGGGAGCTCCACAGACGTCGGAAGGTTAAGAACCGCTGTCCTTAAACATCCTCCCCTGGAAGCACTGACTGCCCCGCCCACCCCTCATCTGGGAGTCTTACTCCCTTCCTTTGCTGCAGGTAAAACTTCACATTTTTGCAACTTGCACTTGATGGCATGCGGACAACAAACATGTGGCTTCCTGAAATTGTACAAAAAGAGTGCTCTGGCCAGAACGGACCATACCTTCAACGTTTTCAAAGGTGATCAGGGTGCCTTTTCGATCACGGCAGATGTGCTTGATAGGTCCGCCACCTGATCGCTTTGTGTTTTCAAAGTACATTTCCAAAACGTCTTCATCAATCGCCGCTCCCGAATCGAGGACCAGTATGGAGTCAGACTCCTCGGCCATCTGCTCTCCCGATGCTGCAGTGTCTGAGTAAAAATAAATAAAAAATACACAGGAAAAGGCAAGAGCAGAAAACTTAGAGACACGTGCAAAAGCGGCAAACCCAGACAATCATTTTTCGAGAACTCCTTTCACGAAATGTTCTCTTTTACAAGTTGCATTTTAAAGAATATGTAAGCACGTTTGTGTGAAAGATCAATTAGAAACAGTCTTCCTAAAAACATTACTTGCATTCCACGTATTTGAATCTGGCCCTGTCCCGTTACGTTCGTTGCATTCTGGGATTTGTAGTCATTTTAATATTATAAACTAAATCCTCGCTGGATTAGCTACTCACAGTCGAACATGGGAACCCTGGGAGCTCTGTATTACATATCACTTGATACTGCAGTTCTGGAAACACAGCTGCCAACTGGCTCCATGTCGCAATATAGAACTACCACCAAGACTAGCAGGTAGAATCTCCTAAACTATGATAAAAACGGTTCCCAGCGTGCAAGGCAGCCTGCTTGCATTGCAGAAGCGTGCGAATGATCAGGCTGAAACCCATGCACTAAAAGACTTTCAAATACACTATTTTAAATAAACAGAGCTCTTATGTTTATCGAGCCAAGACGTGGCAGTTCATCCAGTCCAGGATTAGTCTTTTCTTCGCATTCTGGGACTTGCAGTCCTTTCTTTATAGTGGACTCAATATGCTTATAAATTCCGGCATGCAAAGGGAAAATCCGAACAGGATAAGCTGCTCGCGCATGGCTAAACGTACGAATTCTGCAAATATTTGAGAACGGAAAGGGCAGTAGATTAACAGAACAGCCTCCAGGGATAAATTGCTCAAGAAGTCAACAAATTAAACAAAAACTCTGAGGCCATAAGCAGCAAAACAAGAGTATTCGGAGGGCAAGGGCAAAACTGTAGACCAGGATCTGTGTGTTAAGAGTACACAATAAATATTGCATCAGGGGTATTAAACATAGGCACTGGAAGGCCAAATCCATGCCTAATTTTTAGTGTAAACGAGCTTCATTTGGAGTCACTGGGTGTGAAGTTATGAGTAAACCCTGAAAAACTGCATGGATGAAGCAACCCTGAACTTAGGTTGGACATTATGGTGTTACGCTTACGCCATCAAATGCCTTCATACTACGGGGACACAATGATCCTGTCGAAATCACTCATCTGACATCCAGGGTTTCTGGGATTAGTAGTCTCCATTCACATCAATATGATCAATTTAACTGAAGTGCCATAATGCAACAGTTTGTAAAAGGAAATCCCAGAACTGGAACAAGGTTCTTCCAGTGTCAGAAGTCCTTGTCGCTCCTGTTTATATTTCGTATATAGTTAGGGCTAAGGGCACATTTGCTGCACCGTCACCACTCACGCTTTAGGAAACCAAGCCCAGGTGTGTCTAACCCCCCTCCCCCCTACGTAGTGTGTAATATGAATCAAAAATACATGTATTCATTTACCTGGCTCCTGGGGTTCATCGGCTGACAAGGGGTCCTAGCAGAAGAATGTAAACAACATGGCGGTCAATTCTTCTACGGAGCAGAGACGCCATATGCAAATGTATAAAGTATGTGTTTTTAATACTTACCGTGTAGCTCTCCAGAGGATCTCTGGTTTTATGGTGCTCTTCGGCTTCTATCAGTTGTACGTCTAATATCACCTTTCGTTTTTCGGGCATGTCGAGTGTGTGAAATTTGTTAGCTAGAACTCGCTGTCTCACTGCAACACAGCAAAGCAACAAAAAAAAAAAGTTTTATGTAAATTCGAGACACTGGGTCACCAGACGTGAAATACTGTTGGGCTTTGTTTATGGGAGAGTCGTAGTTTTGCCAGTCATTGTTTTCCACCGTTGGGTGAGTACGCTTGCAAGAAGGCCCCAGCCGAAGATGTGTCCATTTACATTAAGAGTGGGGTGAACTATCACCTCGTACATCAATCTAGAAGTCAGAATATCAGGACACCGACTACTTCCTGTGAGGAAAGGCCTCCGGGATCAAACAAATGAGGCCCCGTCATGCATGGGGGGCGGGTGTACAAAGATCGCGTGTAAAATGCGCCAATACCTCTAACTCTTCAAACTGTATCACTTTGCATGCTGGAACTTGTAGCCCTGCATTTGTACCAAATAAAACCACAAGTCCCAGGATGAAAGTGACGTGAGATTGAAACCCCGTGGCAGGCTTAACATCTCTCACCTGGAACACGATAAAACAACATGGCCTGAGCTATCTCAATGACCCCTGGACAACGAGGTGAAATCCATGGTCCCCTCCACGTTGTGAGACCACATAGAAAACTCACCACACCGGGGTACGTGGCACTATACTAAATATGGAGATAAATAAATAATAGAATAACCACAAAGAAAGCTCGGTGAGTTAGGCAATCGTTGATGAGATGCGCTTGTGCCCTGCAGCTTATGTCCCATTTCCGGCCTCATTCTTTCAGTCATTAAACTGAGCACAGGAAAATGTTAATAACCGTAAAGCATGTTATTTGCAGGACTACGGCACGCAAAATTAAGTGGCCAGTGTGGTAGTGCGCAAAGCCTGCTGCGGTGACTGCGACGCTCATACACTATGTTAAGGTACTACGGGCACTGATGGCATCAGCAGCCCCAACTTTATTTATACCCTCGGCCCGTGGCCAGCCCTGGCGTCCGCAAAGGGCAACAATGTATAGAAGAGCACGGGTGGCTCTCTACATCCCTCCAAGGCTTTATTTGAAAAGGAAAAAAAAAAAAAAAGAGCAAACAAAATAGCACAAGAATAAAATACAGATGACCAATAAAGACACATACCAGCTCACTCTCCAGGTACTCGTAGGCAGTCACGTCTCCGCCGGGCAATCCCCATTAACAGGCAAAGTCTAGGAGTCCCTGGCTGGGCACAGGGTTGGGCCGGAGATTATACCTTTCATTCTGCCCATCCAACATCGCATTGCCATTCCCTTCTGCTGGCTGCGCCGATACAGGACATGGCGCTTCTCTGCTCTCATCTCCACCGTGTTCTCCTCCTCCAACACCTTTATCTTCTCCGTCCTCCTCTACAATCTCCTCCGACATGCCTGCTAGTTTGAAACATGATACATTTCTCTTCACTTGTCTTTCTGCTCTCCGAGCTGTCACCATGGTCCCTCTGACCATTACCACATCTCACACCTCAGGTTTGAAGGTGGTCTAGAACTTCCCTCTAGGACGCAGGTTCTTTACGACTACATGATATCCGGCCTGGATATTGTGGCAGCGGGTCCTTCTCCGGGTCCTAGTCGCTTTCTGATAGGTCTGCATACGCCATTGAGCAGCTTCGGCATCCAACTCAGGGAGCAACCACTGAGAGCCAGCCGGGACGCAATCCTGCGGAGCAACCTTGAACATCAGAGCAGCTGGCGCACAACTGGTGGTACTGTGAGGTGTCTGTCGATAGGCTCTAAGGAACTGATGTAGACAATTTGTGATATCTTCACCTCCCTCCACTCCGATCCTCAGGGTTCTGTCGAGTGTCTGCATGAAAGTTTCAACATCACAACTGACCTGCAGCCAATATGGCATGATCTTGCGGTGATGTATGGCAAGCCCCCTCAAATAGTTCTTAAACTCTTACCCCTGGAATGGGGGGGGCCGCTGTCTGCTCAGACTTCATCGGTGAGACCAGATATCGCAAATATAGTCTCTAACACCAGTCTCACGTTCTCAGTAGCGGTGGATGCCACTACTTCCACCACAGGAAACTTCATGTGAGAGTCAATCAGAACTGCCGTCAGCCTCCCATCCGGAAAACTTCCAAAATCCATACTCCGTTTTGACCACAGTTTCTGACTGGCGGGTTCAGTGACTACTGGATTGGTGGGCTGCTAGATGGAAGTGATTATCTAGGAGTGGCAGCTCCTAACCAGGGCATCTACCTTGGAGTCCATGCCAGGAAACCAGACTTTGGCTCTGAGGCGCGCTTTCATTTTGGCTGCCCCTTGGTGTCCCTGGTGAGCTAGTTCTACCACCTTATTCCGGAGGCACCGTGGGAGTACAATTTTCTGACCACGTAATAGGAAACCGTCACCTCCTACTGACAGCTCGTCCTTCACTCTCCACATTCCTTGCATGGCTGCCCTTTCCTCTAGGTTGCAGGTTTTGACACCGTCCAGGAACCGTTTCCACTGTCGTTTGCTTAGGGCTTCTTTGGCATGGTTGAGAACATAATCTTTCTCCGCTGCTTCTGCTATGTCAGCCACCGTCAAGGCTACAGGGCAAGCTGCCTGCACCACCATGTTCACAAAATTCTCCATTCTTTCTTCTTCATCTTCCTGTGATGCATCCAGCAGTGTTGTTGGGGGATACCTTGACAAGTAATCAGCCGATCACCCCGTTTGGTAAATGACCTTGAACTGAGACAGCTGGAGCAGGACAGCCCAGCGCCCAATCCTGGGGAGAGCTAATCGTATGGATCCTGCAGACAGTGACACCAGCTGCTTGTGGTCTGTGACCACCTTAAATTCATGGCCGTACAGGTCTAGGTGGAAGTGTTTGCACGCCCACCGAATTGCCAGCACTTTTCTCTCTTCCTTTGCATACTGTGTCTCCACAGCGGACAGCGCTCTGCTGGCATATACAACAGGGGCCCATTCTTGGCGACGTTGTTCCTGTAGCAGAACTGCCCCTAGCCCCACAGGCTTGCGTCCACCACCACTTCTGTTCTCCTCTCTGGGTGGAAATACGCCATGGTCACCCTATACAAAAGCACCTCTTTCACACTTTGGAAAGTTTTGTCCGCTTCGGGGCTCCACTTCCACTTGTGGGCCACCTTCGTGAGTTGTCTGAGTGGTTCTGCTATTGTGGCTAGCTAGGGAATGAACCGGCCACAATACGTTGCCATCCCCAGGAAGCTTCGGATTTCAGTTTTATTCTGTGGGCTGGAAGCCTGGTGAATGGCTTCTACCTTTCTTGGGTCTAACCTTAGCCCCTCTCTGGAGAAGATGTACCCAAAGAAATCGATCGAAGTCTGGTAGAACACACACTTTTTTTGTGAAGTGTGAGGCCTGCATCGAAGAGTCTCTGCAGCGTGGCCCATAGATGACGATGATGCTCCTCTCGAGTCTCAGAAAAAAATCAAGATGTCGTCACTCAGGTTGATTACCCCTGCCAGGCCCAAGGGTGTTTCCCTGATTGCATTTTGAAACAGTTCTGCCACCGCCTATACTCCAAAGCTCAGCCTTTTGTATCGTCCCAGCCCAACATGAGTAGAGAACGTGGTGACATTTCGACTGTCAGGGTCTATCTCTAGCTGGTGGTACACTGTGTTTAAGTCTAATTTCGAGAACCATTGAGCTCTGTTTAGATCTGCAATTATATCGTCCATCGTGGGTGTGATGTGATGTTCTCTTTTTATGGTGCAATTTGGTAGCTGCATGTCCACACAGAGGTGGATGTCCCCTTGCTGTTTTGGCTTGGACGCGATTACCAACGGCGACACCCAGGGACTTTTTCGATCACACCTTGGTCCTCCAGCATCTGCAGTTCTTTCTCGACCGCCAGTCGAAGATGAAACGGCACCCTCCGGTGCCGCAGCACCACCGGTGTCACACTCGGATCAATATGCTCTTTTACTTGTTTGCCCTTGAGTTTCCCCAATTCTTTGAATAGCTGCGGGAAATCACCGAGGAGGGACTCTGTGTGTGACTCATATACCTGGCATGTAAAGAAAACTAGTTTAAGAACCTCCGCCGTGTGACACCCCAATAGAGTGCCACGGTTCCCTTTCACCACGCAGAACTTGGGCGTGGTTGCATGTTCTTGGTTGGTGACGGACACTTCTATGGTGCCTTGCAGTGGAAATGGGTCACGCCCTCCGTAGGTTTAGATTTTCGTTTTGCTGGGCGACAGACTTGGTTTAGGCAAGAGCTTTTGGTACACTGTATTGTCCATGACGTTGACCGAGGCACCAGTGTCAATCAGCACCGTTGCTGGAGTGTCATTTATCATGACCGTGCTCAGAGGGGGTGGTCGCCATTTATGTTGTCGCCATCCGGTAAATGAGATGACAAATATATCCTCTTCGTCGTCCTCCTCATACATTGGCATCCTTGTGTCTATGCGGCCTCCAGGCATGCTGTCCCTAGGACTTATGTTCTTTACAGGGGCCGCTTTTCCTTTGAATTCTCTCTGCCGGACTCTCCCCATCCGGAACATTTTGGCAAAGTGGTTTCCTTTACGGCATTTATTGCAGATTTTTCCCCTCGCCGGGCACCCACCCAGTGTTTTATGCTCGTATCCACAGCTGCCACACGTACCTTTGCTTTGTTTTGATGTGGTAGGCTATCGCTAGGATGATTGGCGCAGTTGGATGGCGTCAACCTGTTACTCTTTCACAGTGGATTGGCGAGGGACCGTGGCAGCCGATAGTGATTACCCCTTTACTGCGGCCATGGCATTAGTGCAGACAGCAGACATTTTGTGAGATTAAGCCAAGATAAATATGTCGTCCAGGGAGATGCCTGGTTGCCGCAAGATACGTTTTCGTAGCATGTTCAAGCGGCATCCTTGGATGATCTGGGCACAGATTTCTTCGTGTTGGTTGAAGCCAACGCACATGCTGGCGAGCTTTCTCAACCTGGAGTAGAACAGGTCTACAGATTCTACTTCCATTTGCTGGGCTTGGCGCAACTTAAACCGTTCATAGTCGGGTTGAGGTGGGGATTGAAGTACCTATTTAGTGCTGTCACCGCAGCGTCGAAATCTCCTGCTTCACCTGTATTAGGAAGTGAGTCGAACAGCTCATGAAGTTCATTGCCTCCCATGTGTAGCATCAGTGATCTGCGCATTGCACCGTCCGTCTCCCTGGTTGCATAGAAATAGTTCTCCAGGCGGCCAAGCCATAGGCGCCATAATGCAGCCGCGGTGGCAAGGTCCGCTAGCTGACTGCACGGGGGCAGCGCAGTCACAGAGGAATGAGCCCCTGCACGGGCGTGTGTTCTGGTTGCTGCATGCTCATTTTCTTTGTTCTAGGTGTTTACTTATTTATTCCTCTTTTTTTGAGGTACAGACTGCCTGGCCACTTTTAGCACAATGTCTTTATTTCCTTTATTTGGTGTTATATATATTGTTTTGCTGTGTGGTGTTTCAGTCCACTTTCAGATGCTGCAGCTGCCAAATTGGAATGTGTTGGCATGAATGTCACATTAGTAGTGAAGCTGGTGAAGGTGCCGTTCGAGCACCGCTGGGCTGCATGTTGCTTTGTGCACGCGGAGCTATGGGGTCGCGTGGTGACCGGCCCCGTCGCCAGTGTGGTAGCGCAAAGCCTACTGTGGGGACTTCGACAATAAACGCTCATACACCGTGTTAGGGTACTACGGGCACTGCTTGCATCAGCAGCCCCAACTTTATTTATACCCTCGTCCCGTGGCCCGCCCTGGCGTCCGCGCAGGGCAACAATGTATAGAAGAGCCCGGGTGGCTCTCTTCAGCCAGTGCATATAAATCAGGATTTTACTCATAAGCATAGCCCCAAGGTGTCACCATGCCATGAGCCTCCGTAAATCTGTTTGATTTCTTTTAGTCAGCAGCCATTTGGATCCTGGGACTTATAATGTGAATACTATCACAGCGGTATGGGTTTACCTACCCTCCACACAGGCACAATGCTGTGAGCTAAAACACAGGACTGGCCGAAGGTGAGTGACCCTCTAGACATGGGGCCATCCAAACTCAATATGCTCATCAAGCTAGGTCCACCGCAACTGGATGGACGCAAGGCCTTCCGAAGAAAACTACCTTTGCACCTGGAAAGAGCACCCTGAAAATAGCGAGAGGATTCCTTTCCCGCCTTCTCACAAAGCACAGCTTTCTGCAGACTGGCGGCCTACCTCGGTGACATCGGTTATCACCCTCTCCTTCCTCCCTATACTTGGAAACAGTCCATGCTGAGGCTGCAAAAAAAGCCCGCTCATCCATGCTCTTCTGGTAAAGGGTGTGAATTAGCGACAGAAAGGGAAACAATTTAACATTACCGCCTGAAGGCAGAGTATGTTTATTCACGTGGTAGCTGGAAGTTCCCCGTCGGCTCTCTCTAAGAGGCTCTAACCCGGATTGCCCAAAGATGGACAGTTAATTGGGGTGTGACTGGGGAAATTACAGGTGCCCTAAGCAGAGATGGTGCCTTGGAGTTCCCTGTTTGCATTCACTTGTAAATAAGTAATGCTGCTATGTTACACAATGATGTGATGTTTAAAGAATTGTACAGGTGGCAAAGTAGACTTTTGTTGGCTGCTGAACCTGCCCTGAGGGGATGTAAATATAAATCTCACGAAGTATAACTAGCGTTTAATGTGTAAATCAAAGAGTGCTAGTGCCCAACGCCCTCCTCCGAAGTTTGTGGCTGGTGCAATTAAATGTAAGAACCCCAAACAACAAAGCTGTGTAGCTTTGAAGTTTCATTAGGCCTCTTAAATCCACTATTAGCCCCCTCTCAATTCTCTCTCTTGCTGGTTTCTGCTTTTTCCCTTTGTGACTTTTTTTCATCTTTCTCTTCTCCTCAGAGTTTCACTATTTGTGTTTCTTCTTCTCTTCCCACTGCCTTAATGAGTGATGGAGAACAATAAGTGCCGTGCCCCCCAACGCCTCAAATTAAGCACCAGGTAGAACTATCTTAGGTCATAAAGAATTCTGCAAAGGAATTCTATGTAATTTTAACATGCTTAGTGCTTGTATATAAAGTAAAGCATGCTTCAGCCTACGATCAATACAAACAAACTGTGGTCTGTCTTATGAACGGAATGTAGTCAGGAATAGAAGTATTATCAAATGGGTACACGAGGAAGCACACTATTGAATGGAGATTTGTTGCAGTTTAAACCTGTGTACTATGAAAAAAACACCTTAGGCTTACAACTACCCCCTAACACTATAGAATACAGTATCAATCCATCCACATATTGATATTTAATTTTAATTGTTTCAGCTTCATGCCTTACAATATATATATACGAAATATAGTACATACAATAATAAAAATCATCTTTACATTAAATCATTGTTCATTCTATAAAGATGTAAAACTTAAAAACAGAGATCAGCTTCATCTAGGCCTACCTAATCCCAGTGAAAAACCCACATACACACATGCAAGTAAATAATTTACAATTCCCACCCCTATTAAATCTGGGGGGTGGAACATTTCCAGGCGATAGCATACTATACAAAGGGGCCTCAGAAGAATGGAATGTGAATGCTCACAATGATTAATATTAACTGCGATAATTTTGATACCAAGCCATATTTGTTAATATTAGCCAGCCTTATGCAAGTGCTAGTGCAGTTTTAGTGCAATTTACTCCTTTAAAAAGACTTAAAAAGGTGGAGTAGCCAACTACGGCTTGCTACATCAAGTTTTTTTACATGATAAGGTGAAGTTGGCCATAACAGCCTATGCAAAGGGCCTCAGGAAGAGTGAAGTGCAAGTACTCATGATGGTTAATACTAGCAGCAGTGGTTTTGATACATTTTAATGTTAAAAGGGTTATATATTGAAAACATTGTAAATATATCTCAATTATGTAGCAAAAAACTGTGTGTCTCACAGCAGCAATTATAACCCTATAAATCTTGTGGATCAAATAGATGTACTGGTCCAATCAGCCATAGTTTAAATGGTAACTCTCTCATCCAGGGCCAAGCGTCCCATATATATGAAGCTATCAAGCTGTGTTCATTAATGTTAGCCGGACTTGTGCAAAGTGCTAGTGCAGTTTTAAAACAATTTACTCGTTTAGACTCAAAAAAGAGGGTGAAGCCATCTGCGCCGTCCTACAACAAATTTCTTGCAAAACAGGATGAAGTGAGCCACATTGTCTATCTCCCCAGGGCAACAGTCACAGTACTCGAGTCCTGCCGCCAGCCTACGCGTGCGTGCCAGATAGTCTCTCAGGGGCAATACACCCAGTCTAAATTTAATATAAAGTGACCTTTTCAATTCAGGGTACAACAGATCTAGGTAATCTGGGGGGGATGGCTCATAAATATTAGTAAAGTAATAGCTCATGATCGAATTAGGCCTAATTCTCTGGTACAACTTCCTCTTACTAAATTCCTGGTATCGCTCTTTTACCTTACCCACAGTATCCTGTCCGATTGCGCCCGGATCCTTCCAGAGTGCCTCTCACCGGAGGTTAGCCTGGGTACCTTTAACATGAGTTCCCCATGTGTGCCCACCTAGACCACTGTGCGCAGTGGCCTCTTCAAGTGTTTCTAGGTACACCACTGCCCTAGGATTGAGGACTAACCTCACCCAATATAGCATCCACATATTAACACCACACTTTGTCACTGGAGCTCCCAAGTTTCACAATTCCGACGAAAGTAGATCATCCAGTAGGAGTTGTTTCTACATACTATGTTACATGCACAAAATTTATAATGGAGTGCACAGGACTGGACTGCAAGTATCTGAGTGCAAAGTAAACTATGGACTATAAAAACCGGGGAGTTCCTCAATATTAAAACCAACGTACCATGCCACACGAAAAATACCTCCACACCATACCTTAGAGAAGCACGCACCATGTCATCCAACAACACAATTAAAGCTTTTTGAAACACATATCCACACCAGCCAGCACAGAATTGCACTCAACACTGCTGCACATATCCACAGCTGCCAGATTGCTCAGGTCCATGAATGGCTAGCTGCTGCAGGCCAGGTTTTATCTTTGCATGCTGGGAATTGTAGTCCTAGTTTTATAATGATAAACTGGTACTATAAGTCCCATAAAGCAAAGACAACCCTTTTTCAGGAGAGAGTGGCTAACGTCCTGTCCAAGCTGGACTATTGCAGTGTTTTATATGCCAGTGCACAGCAAGGCATTCTTAAACTTCAAAGATAGCAAAATGCAGCAGTCAGGCTTCTTAAGAAAATTAGGAAGTCGGAATCAGTCTCGTAGGCGATGGAAGAATTGCATTGACTCCCCATCAAAAAGAAAGTAGCTTTTAAAGTGCTCTGTATGGCACATAAAGTTCTCTATCACTCCGGTCCGACTTTTCTCAAAAGAAAAACTGCATTGTACATTACTAATAAATGCTTTATCTCAGCTACATCGAAGAAAGTGATAATCCCAAAAATGTATAAAGCCTCCTGGGATGGCAGAAGCTTTTCCTATACAATTTGACATCTCTGGAATCAATTGTCTTGGCATTTCAGAAATCAGCCCTATCTACTGTCTTTTAGGAAACATCATAAAGCTTGGCTATTCACTTTCTTTTTGTAACCTAAAGCCCTTATAGCCTATAACTATGCAGCGTCAGCCTTTCAGGTAGATGGCAGCACCTAGATACCTTTGGACATGAGCTGCGCTTTATAAAATGTAATTATATATATGCCCCCAGAACCCCCTCTGATCCCCTCTCTCTGCACAGTATCAAGTAGCAAAACAGAAATCTTCACCAATCACACTGCAGCTGCCCACTCATAACACTCAAACACAACACCCCTATATATGCCACTACGTAGCAGCTCATGGGCTCAACTGACTGATGGCTCCTGGTCCACCACACCCTCACAAGGCATTTATGTTCAGGCACTCAAAGACCACATCAACTAATTTTTTTGCTGATTCCGGTCTGACCGAGTGTTGCTAAAGGAGTGAGGAAGTTTACAGTTGTTGAAAAGTGTATTTATTATCCTGTGTGACTAGTATGTAACCAAGAAGAAAAAAGAAAAATGTTTTGACCATCTCTGTATATCTATAGAGTAGCCTGTACATGCTAAGTGGTATTCTGGGATCCAGAAATAGCACTTTTGGAGACAAGACCGGTAAGGGGAGCCTGTTAGGGTCAATAGCAGAATGTCTACAGAAAGTGTCCAGTGGAAGAGGCCTACCTGGGGTGTGAGAAGAAGCTACTGGAGCCAAGGACACCACTCATGGAAAACGTCAAGTGTTTTGGTCTGCTAAGGCATAAGGTTGAAGCTTGTTAGGGCACAAGGAATCTGGACTTAGCGGTATGCTGGGGCGAGGTCATCCTCCCTGCAGCATGCGTCGAGTGGTTTTCAAGGAGAAGATGCAGGCTGAAGCAAGAAACAGCTGATTTCACAAAAATGGCAGTGGATCTATAGCTGGCCCAGAGGCTATGTCATGAGGGCTGCTACGAGTGGCAGAGCATGGTGGGTCCAGAAGACGGTGTGTGGAGGAGGCATTCACATGTCTGTTGCTTGTGTACATCATTCGGACTGTTGTCTAGATGACAGCAGTGAGAAGGTGCTGCCAAACATTATGAGAACTGAGTGGTGTGAGATTTCAGATGTTGGGTTGTGGTCAGTTGGAGACAACGCAAAACGATAGAGACTGTGTGGTTTAACACAATGGTCAAGTATAAAAGTGCGTGCTGCTGGGACTGACAGGTGGGCAGCTTCCACAATACCATGTGTTCAGACACTTTGAGTTAAAGATGCCCCATGTGTAAGGAAATGCCTCCTTGGCATGGTTACCCCTTGACTTTTTGCCTTTGCTGATGCTAACTTTTCATTTGAAAGTGTGCTGAGGCCTGCTAACCAGGCCCCAGCACCAGTGTTCTTTCCCTAACCTGTACTTTTGTTTTCACAATTGGCACACCCTGGCATCCAGGTAAGTCCCTTGTAACTGGTACCCCTGGTACCAATGGCCCTGATGCCAGGGAAGGTCTCTAAGGGATGCAGCATGTCTAATGCCACCCTGGTGACCCCTCGCTCAGCACAGACACACTGCTTGCCAGCTTGTGTGTGCTGGTGAGGACAAAACGAGTAAGTCGACATGGCACTCCCCTCAGGGTGCCATGCCAACCTCACAATGCCTATGCAGTATAGATAAGTCACCCCTCTAGCAGGCCTTACAGCCCTAAGGCAGGGTGCACTATACCATAGGTGAGGGCACAAGTGCATGAGCACTGTGCCCCTACAGTGTCTAAGCAAAACCTTAGACATTGTAAGTGCAGGGTAGCCATAAGAGTATATGGTCTGGGAGTCTGTCAAACACGAACTCCACAGCACCATAATGGCTACACTGAAAACTGGGAAGTTTGGTATCAAACTTCTCAGCACAATAAATGCACACTGATGCCAGTGTACATTTTATTGTAACATACACCCCAGAGGGCACCTTAGAGGTGCCCCCTGAAACCTTAACCAACTACCAGTGTAGGCTGACTGGTTTTAGCAGCCTGCCACACTCGAGACATGTTGCTGGCCACATGGGGAGAGTGCCTTTGTCACTCTGTGGCTAGTAACAAAGCCTGTACTGGGTGGAGATGCTTATCACCTCCCCCTTGCATGAACTGTAACACCTGGCGGTGAGCCTCAAAGGCTCACCCCCTTTGTTACAGCACCACAGGGCATTCCAGCTAGTGGAGTTGCCCGCCCCCTCCGCGGCAAGGCCGGAGGAGATAATGAGAAAAACAAGGAGGAGTCACTGGACAGTCACAGGACAGCCCCTAAGGCAACCTGAGCTGAGGTGACTCTGACTTTTAGAAATCCTCCATCTTGCAGATGGAGGATTCCCCCAGTAGGGATAGGAATGTGACCCCCTCCCCTTGGGAGGAGGCACAAAGAGGGTGTAGCCACCCTCAGGGCTAGTAGCCATTGGCTACTGCCCTCCCAGACCTAAACACACCCCTAAATTCTGTATTTAGGGGCTCCCCTGAACCTAGGAACTCAGATTCCTGCAACCTAAGAAGAAGAGGACTGCTAAGCTGAAAAACCCTGCAGAGAAGACGGAGACACCAACTGCTTTGGCCCCAGCTCTACCGGCCTGTCTCCCCCCTTCTAAAGACACTGCTCCAGTGACGCTTTCCCCAGGGACCAGCGACCTCTGAATCCTCAGAGGACTGCCCTGCTCTAGAAGGACCAAGAAACTCCTGAGGACAGCGGCCCTGTTCACCCAAGACTGCAACTTTGTTTCAAAGGAGCAACTTTAAAACAACTGCGTTTCCAGCCGGAAGCGTGAGACTTGATACTCTGCACCCGATGCCCCTGGCTCCACTTGTGGAGAAACAACACTTCAGGGGGGACTCCCCGGCGACTGCGAGACCGTGAGTAGCCAGAGTTGCCCCACCTGAGCCCCCACAGCGACGCCTGCAGAGGGAATCCCGAGGCTCCCCCTGACTGCGACTGCTTGCTTCCCAGATCCCGACGCCTGGTATAGACTCTGCACCCGCAGCCCCCAGGACCTGAAAGATCGGAACTCCAGTGCAGGAGTGACCCCCAGGAGGCCCTCTCCCTTGCCCAGGTGGTGGCTACCCCGAGGAGCCCCCCCCTTGCCTGCCTGCATCGCTGAAGAGACCCCTTGGTCTCCCATTGATCTCTATTGGAAACCCGACGCGTGTTTGCACACTGCACCCTGCCGCCCCCTGTGCTGCTGAGGGTGTACTTTCTGTGCTGACTTATGTCCCCCCCGGTGCCATACAAAACCCCCCTGGTCTGCCCTCCGAAGACGCGGGTACTTACCTGCTGGCAGACTGAAACCGGGGCACCCCCCTTCTCCATTGAAGCCTATGCGTTTTGGGCACCTCTTTGACCTCTGCACCTGACCGGCCCTGAGCTGCTGGTGTGGTAACTTTGGGGTTGCTCTGAACCCCCAACGGTAGGCTACCTTGGACCCAAACTTGAACCCCGTAGGTGGTTTACTTACCTGCAAAAACTAACTAACTCTTACTCCCCCCAGGAACTGTTGAAAATTGCACAGTGTCTAGTTTTAAAGTAGCTATATGTGAATTACTTTAAAACTGTATATGCTATTTTGATTATTCAAAGTTCCTAAAGTACCTACCTGCAATACCTTTCATTTGAAGTATTACATGTAAAATTTGAACCTGTGGTTCTTAAAATAAACTAAGAAAATATATTTTTCTATACAAAAACCTATTGGCCTGGAATTGTCTTTGAGTGTGTGTTCCTCATTTATTGCTTGTGTATGTACAACAAAAGCTTAACACTACTCCTTTGATAAGCCTAGTGCTCGACCACACTACCACAAAATAGAGCATTAGTATTATCTCTTGTTGCCACTATCTTACCTCTAAGGGGAATCCTTGGACTCTGTGCATACTATTCCTTACTTTGAAATAGTGCATACAGAGCCAACTTCCTACACCATGTGTAATTCAGCACTATTTTTTGAGTAACTAAACTGCAACTTTTAAGGAATTTGTTTTCTTAAGTTTGACATTTTTTGACAAATCTGCAAAAAACGTTCAAATACGAAGATCACTCAATATAGATATGGAATGGCAAGTTAGCAGGGGCGTATCACTGGGGGGCGTTTTACATCCCAACCCCTAATAAATGTATTTTATGATGAATAGTTGTGTACAGCTGCTTTCTGTTGGATATGGTGAGATGTCTGTAAGATTTCAGTGGAGGTTTTTGCATGCACACACTGATAAAAACACACACTTCCTCATCTCCGTTTTGAAAGCCATAACATTTTTTGATTATTTCAAAAATTATTGTGTTTCTCTCACTTAGTACTCCTACAATACACATTTCTCTCCGTTCCCATGGCACCTTAAGCCCCATACTCACCAAGCAACGCCCCTGCAAGTTAGTGTAGAATCATAAGGGAGATGAAGTGGAAGGAAAAGGGGTTGCCCAAGTCATGTTTGAAGTAGTCCTTATGCGTGCCCCCTTAATTTGTATGTGCAGTTTTAAACTGCCATGTTGACCTGGCAAATTAACCCTCCTGCCAGGCCAAACCAGTTGTGTAACCAAGGCCCCCGTAGGGCGGGGGAGGGTGGCCTGGGCTCCAAGCGGCCCCCTCAGCACAGTATTCTGGCCTCGGAGCTCCTGCGTGAGTTCAGAGCAGGGGCCCCACCATGTACTGTGCAGAGGAGGGGGGGGGCTCAAATTTTGTTATGCTGCAGTGCTAAAACTTACTTTTTAATACATATAAGTCACCCCAATGTAGGCCCTAGATGGCCCAAGGGTAGGGTGCAGTGTATGTGAAAAGTAGGGCATGTACTTTTAAGTTTTACATTTCCTAGTAGTGAAAAACGATAACATTTGTTTTTCACTACTGCAAGGCCTATCTCTCCTATAGGGTAACACTGGGACCACCTTATTACATTTTATAAGTGTAATTCCCAATTGGGACCCAAGTTTGGTGTCTCTGGAATCACAATTTATGTGGGATTTGGATTTTAAATTGCAGTTCTAAAAATGCCACTTTTAGAAAGTTGGCATTTCTTACTTTAGTCATCTGGTGCCTTCTGCCTGTCTCCGAAACACATCTGGGGTGAGGTCACAGCTGAACTTGTGCATTTCCTCCAGATGGCTACACAAAAAGGGAGCTTAGGTGTGACTGATGGGCCATTAACATCCTGATGGGCCATCCTGGGTAGGATGAGAGGGAGGAGGGGACACTTACATTTGAATGGCACTGTACCTGTCTCCACACAAAGGTCTGCATACCCCCTGTAGTGAGTTTGGAGCCAAGGCAGGTAGGGGAAGGACTGTGCACAACCAAAGACTTTCTTTGAAGTCTCCCCCACTTTAAAGGCATCACTGGGTATAAGAACTGGACTTCTACCCCTACCAACTCAATAACACTCCTGGACCTGTGGATACTCTGCCAGGAAGAAGGACTGCTGTGCAACTTCAAGGACTGTCACTTTGCTGAACTCCTGCTCTGCTGAACTCACCTACTGCCCTCCTTGCCTGTTAGTGAGAAGTACTGGACCTGAATCTCTCCAACCCATAACCAAAGTGGCAGCAAGGGCTTGCTGGCCTGCCTCCTGTTCTTCAGAAGTCTCAGGGACATCAAGGACTTGTCTTCATCCTGCAACAGCACCTGGACTTTGCTTGCAAGTCTTTCCCTGTCAGTGGTGCCAAATCCAGTCCTGTGCCCCTCGAAGTGGGTATAAAGTGCTGCAACTGCCAGAACTTGCGCAATGACGCTGTAGCACCAACCAGAATTGGCACATCTCCTTCGGCGCTGATGTATCGGCACTGCTGTGAGGACTGAGAACATTATAACACCATCGACACATCGCCCCTGCTATGAGGATGAGGAGCACCACACTGCCAACTGCGCAACGCATTGCCTCCATTCCCGCTGCATCTCCGACTGCACGGCTCAGAGCCGACGTATCGCCTACACCGGCAGGATCAATGACAATGCATTGCCCCCTTTTTTTCCTCAGATATTGTTCTAAACATCAACACGACTCCAAACCAACATACTGTTTTCAGCAGGCCAAGGCTGATAAGTTTATTCTTTAAAAATTCATAACTCTACTAATTGGATTTTTGCATATTTTCGTTTTATTTTATTAATAAAAATAAGCTATATTATTGTAACCTGGTGTTTTGTCTTTTTGTGTAGTGTTTTCACTGTTTTACTGTTTGAAGTACTGCACCAATACTTTACACAATGCCTATGAAGTTAAGCCTGCCTGCTCTGTGCCAAGCTACCAGAGGGTGAGCACAGCTTACTTTATGGTGTGTATCTGACATACCCTGACTAGGATTGTGGTTCCTTCTTGGACAGGGTGCATATCTCTGCCAACCAGAAACCCAATTTCTAAAACAGCCAAGTATAAATACTTTCATTCCTACATTAATGAATTACCTTAATTAGAATGATATTGGTTAAAGTCCCACACTGTGAAATAATCTCCCTTTAGAGAAGGTAGTTGTTGAGGCAGCATGGTTTGACAATACTTACAACAGGTCAAAACGCTTGGAAAATCTTCATTGTGCTTTCTTGAGACATGGTAAGTCAATTTAACAGCATCAGAGTCCTAAAGCTGCGTTATTTACAGATAAAAAGGGAATTAACTTTGGCTGCAGCACAGAAAGAAGTTATTCTAACTGAAATGCTATACTAGGACTGCTGATGTAGCCTGTTTTTTGCTTTAAACTGGATTCTGTGTTTTTTAGCAAGCAGCTCACTCTGACCATTATTTTGTTCTCCATCTGTGTAGTTTGCTAATGTTTATTTTTGGAAATCACACATTCTTTTCTATAAGGAACTCCTTTAACGTTTTGCCAGTACACGCCTGCTGGATTATGTTTTGGTGTATTTTGCTCACCTCTACAAGTCGGCCCTTCATGTATATCAACAGGCAAGCCTACTATTCCGTCCACTGTATTACGATCTCCATAGGATAAAATGGAATAGTAATATGGCAGACGGGATATCCGTCACATTTGTGACGGAGTAAACCAGTGGCCAAAATCGTAATCAGGCCCTTAGTTAAATCTAATGATAACCAAATTCAAAGTGCAAAGGAAATGAAAGCTTATTTGTGCTTATTTGTATTGATTAACAAATGCAAGCATTGGAGTATATTTCTGACAGCCCACAAAATCTGAAACAATATATTTTATACTTTTTAACACTGTTTTGACAAATCTAAGGGTATAACTTAAAAAAAGACTCAAAATGACTAACAGCAATTCCTTTTCTCAAAGTCCATATAAACCTATGAAGAGTTCCAGATTTTCAAATCCAATGCCAATAAGAACTGTCAATGTCAATAGGTCTAGCTTATGAATGAAAGTACCTAATGTGTCATTGATGGGTTTAGGCATTCAATAAGTCATCATGCAGTTACTCTGTTACACGTCTTTGCACTTATGCATCCATTTGCTGACTCATTCTTGCATTCACTCTCTGACACCACCGCAGTAAAACATGCTCAAACCAGATCAAATAAGCAAGATAAATTAAAAGAATACAAATAGCAAAATGAAAACATGCTGCTGCCTATAAATAGAAGGCATATGCTTGCAATGATATAATTAAACATAGCAGTGGGTGTACGTCTTTCAGTGGGAGTATTTAGTCAATTACTGTTTTAAGTCCCAGCATAGTTGCCATGTTTAGAACTAATGTGATAAAAAAAATACACTATGGACAACAGCATTTTATAATAGTTGGCTCGTTTAGAGGTGGTGGCTATGCGGAATATGACACACCAAAGATTAAATGAAAGGTAAGCAAGCTGCCTGTGTGCACTGCCTGGATTGCTGAAGTATCCTGTAAAGAAAATGAAAATAAAAAGAGAAATTGAAAATTAAAGGACTGGTCAACCTACCCGACACTGTAGCACATACATTTTCTGGTAGATGCGGATGTGATCAGAAAATACCATCATTCACAAGGTAAAAGAGCCAATGACTGACGTGGACTGAACTATTACACATTGCAGTATGCAGTCTTGGATGGAAGCACAGTGTAAAAGATATTCACACAGATCAATGGCAAAAGTGAGCTGACCCAAAGCCCACGTATGCATCTATATGAATATATATTTATTTATACATACATGGTTTTGCAAAAAAAAAAAAAAAAAAAGGTTAAAATAATGTTATAGTTAGGTGACTATGTCAGTGACAACATTAACATTTTCAACTAAATAAACACAGAAAGTCCCTAGTTATAGTTAGACTTTATCCACTGGGGCCAAATTTAATAAAAAGGGGGATGGTGGTGTGTGGCCACATGCCCCAAACCTTATTAGGCCCCAGGAGCCCCATCCTCCATTGCTGAGTAATTAATAAAGGGAGGGGACTTGCAGTCCCTCCACCCTAAGGCTTTATTAAGCCCCAGAGGGACCATTCCACAGGGCAGAAATTTAAATAAATAGGTCCAAGCTGCAAAAGATACAAAAAAAACAACCAAGCTGATCTGAAAATAAGCTCTTAATAGTTTGGGATTTAGGAATGGCTACTGCAATTTTCAAGAAAGAATTCCATGAGGCCTACTTTAAAACAACTGAACATAAGGTATGGAATTGTTCATCCATGTTTTTTTACGATCGCTCACAATAGCAAAAAGCACTCATTAGAAGACTCTGACTAGCTGAATAACTATCCCGGAAAATGCTGAATGGAAGAAATGGACACACCACACATTAATTAGCCTGAGTTATGTATAGTTTGTTGCCTTAATGTATATGTTAACTTTATTGTTTATCAGTGCCTATTTTCATGATGTCAACACTCGTAGTTAATTTGTTCCTTAAGTGTTTTTTCAATTCAAGGTATGTACTCCTGAATTGCTTTTTTGTCATTGTTTGTCTTCATTTTACATATTCTTTTCTGTTCTCTACATTTACCATTCACTACGGTCTTCATTTCCCATTTCACGATCTCAAAGGCTTCCTTTTTGTTAATGTTAATTACCCTCTTGATTATTAAGTCCTTTGCTACATAATCATTACCTTCTTCAACTTACAATTTGGATATCTTGTTTTGTTCATGTACATTACTAGGTGATGTTTTAACAAACATAAAGGTATTCCTTCTATGTTTAAAGTGAATGATAAAGAGACTAGGTAACCTTATAAAAAGACAAAATGTTTTAACACCTTTATACAAACTAAATACATCAATACAATTTCTACAATAGTTACATTTTAAAAGCATTGAATCTCTCAAACTAAAGCTTAACTGCATAGATAATGTTTTTACTCTCCAGCTATTAACCTTAAAGGTGGTGTTGTATTTTATGTCATAAATTGATAAATGATGAATAATAGCACAAGAGCAGGACAATGACAGTAGATAGTTCTTATCCAAAGCCCTTTTTAAGAAAGTTGATGTAACCATCTTAAATCTGCCACTACACAAAGTTCAAACTTTCCAGAATATTTTAAATTAAAATTGGCCTTGGTTGACAACTAACATTTTATTGTAACTGTAATCAAAATATTGACCTATTTCTTGACAGAAATTTGAAGTATACATTTGTCCCAGATTAATCACAGCAAGCATTTAAAAAGCACTTACAATTGCAACCAACTCTAGACTCTTTTTGAGTCATGGAGAATTTGCAATCTTGATTCTAGAGCTGACTTGTTCTCATCACCATGTGGTTCTTTGTTACAAATTGATTAGATCTCTAACAGCAAATCCATTACTATAAAAGCTTATCAAATTAGAAATTCAATCTGTCTTCATTTCTGACCATGCTACTGTGATAACACCTACTTATCGTAATTAGGTAGAGAAATCTAACGTGAGGTAGCACTTTAGTAATGATCATTTATTTGATGTTTTATTTTGCAAAGACTTGATAATGTTTCCACATTATTTTTTTCCAAATATAGAATACTTAAGATACATCCTTATATTATAACTGCGATGCATATGAAGCTGTATTAAGAGCTAATGCTATATCATTTGTTGCCAAAAGGTTTACTTTAAATGCCTCTAATATATCCTTGATAAATCAAATTAAATCTTTAGAGAATTTGAATTTTGCATCAAAATCCTCTCGGATGCTGGCTGATCTCTTCAATCCAATTTTGAACTAAATTAAATTGCTAAGCACCAGCAATATTCTTTTAAAGGCTAAAGCAAAATATTTTAGAAGCCAAAATGATGCTGACAAAATTAGAAAAATAAATAAAAACAGAACCTAAACTTATTCGAAGTATATTGAATTTTCTTTCATCGTTACTTTGTGAAGTGTAATTTTGAATAAGAAAGATGGTTGATATACTCCATGTCAATTTAATCTTCTGTAAGTTATGTCTGTAGGAAAGTGCCCCTTTTGGCATGGTTACCCCCACCTCCCCTCTTTTAGCCCGATATTGATGCTGATTTGACTGAGAGTGTTCTGGGATCCTGCTAACCTGCCCCAGTACCAGTGTTCTTTCCCTAAACTGTACCATTGTTCCCACAACTGGCACACCCTGGCTCCCAGCTAAGTCCGTTGTAAAAGGTACCAGTGGTACCAAGGGCTCTGTGACCAGGGAGGGTCTCTAAGGGCTGTAGCATGTATTGTGCCACCCTAAGGGACCCCTAACCGAGCACATGCACCCTGCCATTGCAGATTGTGTGTGCTGGTGGGGATAAAAAGGTAAAATCGACATGGCATCCTTCTCAGGGTGCCATGCCCACCAACCACTGTCTGTGGCGTAGGTAAGTCACCCCTCTAGCAGGCCTTACAGCCCTAATGCAAGGTGCACAATACCACAGGTGACGGCACAGCTGCAAAAACAATATGCCCCTACAATGTCTAAGTCCATTCTTAGACATTGTAAGTGCAGTGTGGCCACATTAAGTACATGGGCATTACGAACTCCACAGCTCCATGATGGCTTTACTGAAAGCTGGGAAGTTCGGTATCAAACTTCTCAGCACAATAAACCCACACTGATGCCAGTGTTGGATTTATTGTACAATGCACCCAGAGGGCATCATAGAGATGTCCCCGGTATTTTAGCCAACCCTTAAGTGTACGGCTGACCAGTCTGTGCCAGCCTACCACTAAAAGACAAGTTTTTGACCTCATGAGGTGAGAGTCTTTGTGCTTTCTGGAGTCAGAAACAAAAAGCCTACTCTGGATGAAGGTGCTTCACACCTCCCCCATGCAGGTACTGCAACACTTGCGATGAGCCTCAAAGGCTCAGGCCTCCTGTTACAGTGCTGTGATGATATTAATTGAGTTTGACCAATGACTTTGTGTTTTACCACTGCGCATATTAGTTGCTCAATGTTCACCAGTAGCACATTATATGTTTTGTTCAGCCTAGCTGCCTATTGGCTTTGACATTGCATTAGCCATTACATTCTGTATTCTGCCTATTGGCTTTGACATGTTGTATTCAGTTTAGCTGCCTATTGGCTTAGACATGATATTAGACATCACATTTTGTATTCAGCTCAGCTGCCTATTGGCTTTGACATGGTATTAGACATTACATTTTGTATTCAGCTCAGCTGCCTATTGGCTTTGACATGATATTAGACATTGCATTTTGTATTCAGCTCAGCTGCCTATTGGCTTTGACATGATATTAGACATTACATTTGATATTTAGGTTAGCTGCCTATTGCCTTTAACGTGGAGTTAGACATTGCAGTTGAGAATCCAAGCTGTATTTTTCCAAGCTGTGTTTTTCCACAAGATGAACCAAGCTGTTTTCTTCGCACAGCAGACTAGACCTGATAAGAGAGAGTACATTTGGTGTTTTCCTTTCTGCTCAGGCTTGGGAAGAGGAGAAGTCTAGGAGATCTGGCCAGTCTCCAAAGGCTTGCGTAGTTTTCCCGAGTCTGAGAGGAGGGGGCACGCTTTTGTAAGGATGGCTCGGGCTACAGAGATTTAGATTCGAATCTGCTTGACTTCGGGCTGGAACTTGGTGCCAGTTGCCAGTCTCCCGTGTGGGTAGATAATCTCTTTCTCGCAGTTGACCGGAGTCATCAACTTGCAGACCCCAGAAAGATGAAGCTGTAAATAGTTTCTCACACGGTGAAGTATTTGTTTTGCTTTGCATTCCATATCTTATCAATATCTTATATATATAACCTGCTGTGTACATTGCAACTGAGAAGTACTGTGATATATTTTGTTTTCATTGCTGCGATACTTTTACTCATTTGAACGTGTGCTTGAAATCTATTAATTCGTCTCTCACGAACTTGTGGGTGGGGAAGAATTAACAACAATAAAGGTCTTCTTTGAACTCAGAAGTGCATTCTTGATATGTTCTGTAAGCTCTGATACGAGATAAGAAGGAAAGCAGAACAAGTGCCCCTGGCCACTCCAGCTGGTGGAGATGCCTGCCCCATGGACAAAGCCTCAGTTTTGGTGGCAAGTCCAGAGGGAAAATTAGGTAAAACAGGGGGGAATGCCCACTCCAGCCAGGACCACCCCTAAGGTGTCCAGAACTGAAGTGACCCATTCCCTTCAGAAGCCTTCATCTTGGTTTGGAGGACAGGGACCAATAGGGTTAGGAATGTGCCCTCAAACAGTGTAGCCACCCTCAGGGATAAGTAGGCATTGGCTACTGCCCTCTGACTCCTGCAACACCCCTAAATATAGGATTTAAAGGCACTCCTGAACCTAGCTCATCCGATTCCTGGCGACCTCAAGGAGAAATGAAGGAAGAACCAAGAAGGACTGCTAAGCCAACCCCATCAGAGAAGTCTCCAGATACCATGTGACTTTTCCCAAGCCCTACTGGCCTGCCTGTAGCTTCAAAAGCCCTGCTACAAAAACCCGACACATCCTACAGGACCAGCAACCTCTCCAAACCCCCAGAGGACTGCCTGCCCAGCAGAGTACCAAGAACTCACGTGGACAGCGCCACTGTCCAGTAGAAATCGGCAAAAGGACTCCAGAACTGCCCCGGATCCACGAGTCCTGCCCACGCTGCACCCGACACCCACAGCCCGAGTCCAGCTGGCCCACCGGTCCAGAGAAGGTCCCCAGGGGATTCCGACCTCAAGTCCATACTGGGTTGACCCCTCCTGGCCCCCACAATGATGCCTGCAACCTGAATCCAGAGGCTCCCCCTGACTGCAACCGGATCTGACAAAGATTCCAAACACCTAAAGGTACCCCTGCACCTGCAGCCCTCTAGCCTTGGGGAATCTGACAGACGAACCAGCAACGTCCAGCGGGTGCCTCTCCTCCTGTCCAGCCTTTGGTTTTCCGTAGCCAACCTCCTGAGCCCAGCCTGCAGCCTCTTTGTGACCCTTGGGTTTCCCCCACTGAGAAGCAATGAGCACCCGACGCTGTGTTTGCACCCTGCACCCGGCTGTCCCTGTGCCACTGAGGGTGTGTGTTTGGTGCTGACCTGTGGCCCCCCCAGTGCTGATATAATCCCCCAGGCCTGCATCCTGAAACCGCTGGTACTTACCTGAAAGATCTTCTTCACTAAGTCCCCCCGCAGTCCTCATAGTATTCCATTGCAAACTCAACATCAACTTTGACCTCTGCGTCAAGTCGGCCCCGTGTAGCTGGTGGTGCACACTTGGGGTCAGCCTAAACTTTGACCAGTGGACATCCCGAAGACTGGAATCATAAGTAGTGTACTTACCAGTTTTCTGTGCTAACACTTCCTCTCCACCCCCCCCCCCCCCAACAGGACACTAGGGCACTAGGGACTCATATGGAAAATTGCACTGTTAAGTTCTGAAATAGAAAATTGCTACTTAAATGTAAACTGCTTTATCTGCTAAAACCAAAGTACATTTGATACATATGCTGGATACCTACGTACAACTGTACTTACCTGCAACAAAGTTCTCAAGGTTCTAGTATTAAAGTAACAAAATATATTTTTCTATATAGTCGTTGAGTGTGTGCCTCATTAAATGACTGTGTATGTACAACAAATGCTTTGCACTACCCTCTGATAAGCCTAACTGCTCGACCACACTACCACAAAAGAGAGCATTAGTATTATCTACTTTAGCCTCTCTTAAGCCTGTGGGGATCCCCTGGACTCTGTGCACAATATATCTCATTTTGTACATACAGAGCAAGCTTCCAACTATTTTTTTCAAAATACAATAAAGTTAAGTGACAAAAAAGTACATTAAATTACATTGATAAAAGTATTTGGGTCTCTCTGATAATGCTATCTTTAAGCATTTGAGCATTATTATAAACTTTTGTATTCAAAAGATACTCAGCCTTCGCATTGTGTCCTTGAAATATTAACTTAATTACAAACATCATTAAAATCCAACAATATCTTAGAGTAAGTCAAAAATACTATCTTCTCTTTTAAGAAAGCAAAATCTCCTATTGCTGAGGAACTTTCTAAAGATTTCATCTTCTAAATGTCTGATGTATTATCCCCTAAATTGCTTGAACCTTTTTTTTAATATCGGATGGATGTGCAAAAGGATCTTCTTTGAAGCAGTCATTATATTTATTCCCAAATCAGATAGTCATTGCTATTGTAGGACAGTTATGCCAACATCCTTTATAAATTAGTGATTGCAGGATTTATGCTAAACTATTAGCTAAAGAAGGATAACATTGGGGTTACCTTGTTACATTTTATAAGGCTATATTCTAAATGGGAGTAGGTTTACAGCACATGTTTGGTTCTATGGAACTGTAATGAAAAATCATTTTTATGGTAAAGTCTGATTGTGAATTACAATTTTGATATTGCCACTTTAAAAAAATTGACATTTTCCTGCCTTAGCCATTTAGAGCTTGCAGCCAATTTTTGCAGCCAATTTTTAGGTCACATGACTAGGTGTAGTTGGCAGCTCTTGTGTATTCCTCCTAGACAGTCTCACACAAATAGAGAGCTGCCTGAATGGGCCAGCACTGGAAGAATGATAGGGCACAGCTAGACAAAGCCCCACGTACACCTGAATAGGCTGTGACCTGCCTTCACAAAAAAGATTGCATACCCCCTGTAGTTAGTCTGGAGCCAGGGAGGCAGGAAATGTGGTCCTCAAAGGAAACCCTCTAGAAGCGTCTTCCACTTCAAAGGAGGCACCAGATATAAGTACTGAACCTCAAACACAAACTCTCAGTACACTCCTGTACTTGTGGAAGACTGCGAAGAAGAAGAAGGACTGTGGTTTTGAAAGGAAGGACAGCCACTCTTCTTGACTGCTTCCCTAAAGGACTGTCGTTCTGCTGTGCTGACCTGCTGCCCGCTTGTCTGGGTGACAGGGACTGGACTTCCAACCTGTACCCAGGACCACCAAAGTGACTCCAAGACTAGTCTCTTGTAACCACAAACTGAACTCTCCAACTGCGAGTCCTACATTGCCAAGTGGTGTCACCCAGTCCTGGACCTTTGGAAGATGCCATGATGGTGCTCTGCCAGACCATCTGTGGCGCCAGCAGAACTGATGCATCCCATCTGCTGCGAGTCACCACCCCAGGCAGAACTGACACACTGCTTCTGCTGCAAAGACTCTCCCAGTTCAAGGACTTTGCATCATCCTTAGAGCCCACAGTCCAATGAGGACCACTACGCGATGCATCCTAGATGTAGGCCCTAGCATCACAAGCCCTGCAGCTTCTTCAAAATTAACTGGTGGGTAACACTTCCTCGACAATAGACTTTACATCGCATGCTCCCTCGACGATGCAGGACCTAAAAGCTAGTCTTTCTGACACCAAGGCTAGGAAAATCTCAGTTTTATTACGAGACCGGAGGTTCACATTATGCATGTTTAATGCATCGCAATAACAGAATCGGAGTCATGAGAAATAAGTTTACAGTGAAAAGTTCTTAAAGTATCCACATTTCACCAATCTGCATATTTGAGAACACTGTGCAAACTTACACCAGCCCAAAAAGCCCTAGATGCCATAGCCGCTCTGGCTGAATGGACAGCAAACAAATCAGTATCAATACCAGCTAAGGACATAATTCATTTAACCCAGCAGGCTAAAGAGGGAGAAGAACCAGGTTTGTGGGTTTCTGAAAAGAAATGAGTATTTGAGTGGCGGAGGGAGATCTCAGATCTGCAGTAAAACATACGTTCTTAAACAATCTCCTAGGCATAGTGTTGGTTGAGATGGGAATAAAGGATATTGAACTGTCGATAAAATTAGTTCTGGTACGTCTGTGTACTTGAAAGGAAACACCTGGGCTGAAAACTGAAAAGAAGACACATCTAAAGCTTCAACATCTGACACACGTGTTAATGAAATGAAACATATTAGCATTGTCATCTTTGCAGACAACTGTTTGTGAGAAAAAGAAACCTTATCTTGTTAGGAAATAAGCATTTTTAACACCAAAATAACATCCCACATAAAGTTATATTTGGGAATCTGAGGTTTAGCATACCTTACTCCCTTTAAAAGTCAACAGACCTAAGGATGTTTTCCGATGGGTCTTCCATCCACCCAGAGATGTTCAGCTGAAATAGCAGATCTGTAAGTGTTGATTGTACGATAACCTTTTCCTTGTGAAGCTAACAAGGGTATGATATTAACACCCAGCATTACATCTGCTGAAAAGGGATCTGCATTTCTGCCCATACCTCATCTACACTAGGCCAACCAAGCTGATTTGTCAATTCTTGAGGTACCTGGGGCCCAAAATTGTTAGATGAGTAGAATGCCTCCTCCGAAATCCCTGGGGTTCTCTAGGAAGACAGGAAATCCTTCAAGCAATCAAAAATAGCAAACCTTCCAGAACCTGGTATGTCAAAGACCCTGAGGGTTGAGAAGCAAATCTGGAAAGTGAGGAATCCAGACAGGGAAGTCAGAGGCCATTTCCAACAGAGTTGGATACCAAGGTTGAGCTTGCCAAAGAAAGGTTATTAGAACCAGAGATGAGAATTGTCTGCAAGCCTGAGCCAGGACTTGTGCAATCAATAGAAACGGGAGCAAGTCGTAAAGAAGAGTCTGCGGCCAAGATTGGTGGAAAACATCCGTAGCTAGAGTTTGAGGGTCTTGTTTAAAGCTGAAATAGAAAGGAAGCTGAGTACTGAGTTAAGAAGCAAGAAGATCGATTGACAAGTTGCCAAAGATGGAAGAAAGACGATTGAACAATGAAGGGAGCAGATGCCAATTGCTTGAATCCTGAAGGTGTTTAGAGTAACAGGCCGCTACGACATTCAGATTTCCTGAGAGGTAAACTGCTCTGACAGAGTTTTTGTTGAAAACAATACTCCCAAAGATATTTGCCAAGATCCGCCAGAAGTTTGGATCCTGTGCCCCCAAGATGATTTATGTATCTGACCTCTGTAAGGTTGTCCATTCATAGCCTAATAGTGCATTTTGCTTTGTCTTTTGTAAAGGACTGAATGGCAAAGGAACCTGAAAGCATCTCTAAACGGTTGATATGCAAGAACGACTCCTGGTGAGACCATGTACCTCCAGTGGAGTATGACCACATCTTGTGCCCCAACCTGTCTGACTTGAATCAGATTCTAAAACAAGATCTGGGACGACAGAGAAAATTGTTCTCCCATTCAAGGGGTCTAGGTGAGTCAACCACCAGAGGAGTTCTTATTTGGACTCGGGATCTAAAGAGACGGGTTCTGAATAAGTAACACATCTGCGGATATGTAAGATTTGTAATCTTTGAGAGCTCAATAATGGAGAGGGCCCGGAAAGATTGCTTGAATATAGGAAGCTAAAAGTCACAGAAGACATGCTAGGGATCTGGGAGAAAAATTAGTCAGAGATAAGGAGTGGCAAATCTCCTTCTTTATAAGATTGACTTTGTGTTGAGGAAGCTGAATAATAGAATGTGTGGTATCTATGAGGAAACCTATGAATTCTAATTGTTGGGAAGGAATTAGAGCTGACGTCTGGGCATTGATTAGAAAACCTAGTTGAAGAAGAAGATTTTGGCAAAGTTGAAAGTGAGAAAGAAGAACCTTCTTGCTCTGTGCCATAATGAGAAAATTGTTGAGATAAACAAATAATCTGATTCCCTGAGATCTAAGAAAGGCTACAACTGATTTGCGAATATTGGTGAAACACGAAGGAGCCGATGAAAGGCCAAAAAGAAGAGCTTTGAATTGGAAAAATAAAGGCCCCAATGAAACTGGAGATATTTCCTGTAAGAGGGATGTTCTGAGTAGTAGGGATCTGGTCTGACTAGCCAATTGTCTTGAAGTAAAATTTCTCTGAGGTAGAGAATTGTCTCCATTGTGAAGTGGTAATATACCACAAAGTTGTTGAAAACTCTGAGATTTAGAACAAGTTGGATTTTTTTTGTTTTTCTGTACCAAAAATATGGTACTGAGGAAACCTGTGGGATCGAACTGGATTTGTTTGAAAGCCTGTTTGGAAAGAAGAGAGTGTACTTCTTCTTGAATCAGAAGGAATGGAACTTTGGGGGAAAAAAAAAGAGGACGATGCAATTGTTTGGGGGTTTTTATAGAGCTCTATGTGATATCCTTGAACTGTTTGTAATATCCAGGGATCTGTGGTGAGAGAAAACAATGCATTTAGGCAAAGTGCTAATCTGTCTCCTACGGGAAGAGAGTCAAAACTGGAAACTCTTATCCGAGTATTGTTCTCTTTTGTTTCTATATCCCCTGTAGTGGAGCAACAGGGATAGAACTGTAGTTTGTAATCAGTAAAGGTGTCAACTTGGGATTGTTGATCAAAGGTGCCTCTATTAAGAGATTGACCCCTTGCAGAATAACGGCAGTCCTTGCACAAGCCTGAGGAGAAAATGTTCTTAAGTGAGAGTTGGACCTTATCAATAGGAGCAAAGGTTGAAACATATTTTCCAAGTTTATTAATAAATTAATCTCCAAATAAAAGGCCTTTAGTGAGTGGTTCTTCTTCCTTAGTGGCAAGACTACTCAGTTTAAGGTCTATTTTTAGAAGTAAACTCTTTCATTGTTCTTGTGAAATATAAGTGTGCCATTTTACAGAATGCATATAGCCCATTGGGCCCAGTTGGAAAGGGTTTCAGGATCCACTTGGTGTCCTCGATCTTTGCCTCCTCAGCCAAATCCAATATCCTTGTCGAAGGACCAACCAAATCTAAAGTTCTGTCCTGACAGTTGGACCAGACTCTTTCAACTCACTCTTTAGGGTCTTTTCCACATTTAGAAAAAAAATCATCAAAATATTAGGGTCAATGACAGGAGTGGCAGCAATGTTACTGGGAAGAGAAGGGTGGGGACATTCTGATTTTAAGTTATTACAGGAAGATTTATTAAGAGCATAGCAGAGAAAAAATGAAACATAACTGGCTACATGCTAAGAAGGGATCCATTCAGAGGAATTTGGGTAATGAATCAGAGAAGAATCAAACATAGGTTCACCTGTATGATCAAGAAGTTCCTTTAACACTGGGTGAGAATCACCACCATCATAAGGAGAAATTTTATGCATTTTCTCCAGAGGCCCATAAGTATTATTAGCAGAAATTCATCAAAATGAAAAGTGTCAGTCAAGAGATCATCATCATCGTCAGTGTCTTTTAATTGGGAAATTTGGAGATGAGAGGAGGGCAGCCCAAATAAAGAAACCTCCAGTAGGAGGACCAATAATTATTGAAACCCAACAAGGATTGCTGCACATTTCTTTTTTTTTTTGGAGGGAACGTCCATAGAGGAAGAAATTATTTTTGATAAGGAAGCTTCTAGGTTCTTAGAAACATCCAATACAGAAACAGCAATAGCCTGTTGTACAGAATCCTTAATGAAGAATGTTACGTTATCTTTGAAAGTCTGAGTTTCCTTTTCCTTAAACATTATGTCAGAACATGGGGGAAAACAATTGAACTTATTTAACAAAAAACACAGTTAGAAAACTCAAAATACAGTTGGAGAAATGTATATTGAAAAGTATTGTAAAAAAGGGTGGAAAGGGTTAACTGATGCAAGCTTAAAGGAAAAAGAGCCTTTAAGGAGGCACAGTAATGGAGAAAAGGAGCTTGTGGACTGGGAGGAGTTGCCCAACAAAAGGGCTACAATGAGGGAGGAGACAAGAAGGGGACGGGAGGAGGGCCAAATACTGCCAGAGGCCTTAACTGAGCAGAGCGCTATTGACGTGACGGAGTAAAGACGATGTGTAGCAGTGAGCTGAAGAGCGCAGGGTGAACAGCGGTTCTAACAGAAAAAAGACGCTCAAGGTGAAAACAAGCCAATCAGGAAGCAAGTGTGCATGCTTGTAAAAGCTAAGTAGATAAACTAATTCAACATTAAAATTGATATAAAATTTACAGAAATACACAACAATAATTGTTTATATTAATGAAGGTACATTTTATACTTATCTTGACTGCGAGCAGCAAGACAAGAGGATTTGTTGCTCTCTGTCAAGATAATTATTGGGTTACTAAACGCCCCATTGGCTATTCTATTGTGATCTCACAGTCTGTAGTCCTGTTAAGTTTCTTCCCTGGGAAATGTAGTTTTTTATTTTGCTTGGCTGCTGTTGAATAAAAGCAAGAAAAGACTGCATAATATGGGCCTACGGTCTTGTATTAAAATCTCAGTCCAGTAGACACAGCAGATACCAACAGCGCATTCTTTAGCACACAGACTGAAAAGCTGCCGTACCTGATTTCACCAACTGCATTAAAGGAAACCACCTACTATGTGACCAATAAAGAGACTCCTACCCAAAGAGAGACACTATATGAGCCATTAAATATTTCTGATCAACAGGTATTAAAAGAAGTGCTGAAGCAGATATGTTAATTAGAAATTATTAATGAATGTTTATGCGTTTTGATTAACAAGAAAATGGTAGAAAAAGTAAACGTAGAAAAATAACATGCACGTTTGAAAATGTGCCCACGAAGAGTGGCTACCACAGTCCACGAATTATGCTAAAATGACTAAAAAATATGTGAAAATGTTAAAAAATGTGTAATAATAATGTAGTAATATGTCCTATTGTAATGTATAACATATGTTTTGCATTATATTGTAGAGCTAACTTAGCCGAAGTTGTGGCCTAGTTTTGCCAGGCCTCATGCAGAAGCTGAATAATCATGCAATGTAGAAAAGCTGATGTACTGAACTGACCCTGAACCACTCGCATTGACAATTAGGTTTTGGGGGATAGTCTGGGCAATGTCAGGACAAAGGGGGAAAACTAGAGAACAGATGTTGGGGGCTAGGTGTGGATGTTTCGAAGAGATCTGAGATTCTCTCATTGGGCTCATGCTCTTGAGAGCCTGATGCGTTGCTGATCGATTGATTGATGACCTGAAGATGAAGACAATGTGTCTGATTGACTTTTGTGGTTTTTCTTTTTAGGTACCAACTGTGCTGTTTTATAGTTTTTCTCCTAGTTAGATGTTTTCCCAAATTCATGTCCTAAATAATTTTCGCATGAAGTCCCACATGCTAATGCTAATTAGGGTTAGGTAGGATTCCTATTCTGAGACGCTGACATATATAGGGACAAATGATTGATGGACTGTTTTGCTGAACTCTGCTACTGATGTTGATATATTCATCTTTGTTCGCTTATGCTGAAGCATTAGAGCTTATGTTTTCTCAAGTTTTAATTAGTTTATGTTATTGGTGGCCACCACAAAACTAATTTTGAGCTGATTGAATGGAGTTTGAGATAACCTTATGACTTAGTATTGTAACTAATAGGGAAATAAAATTGATAAAAAGTATAAGTTAGTTGTGATTAGTCATAAAATGTTGACATGAAATGTGGACATTATTAACTGCTGATTAAGAGTTGCTTATTAATTATCGTTTTGTGCATTGATTATTGATGTTCATCTTTTACTACATAGCTAGGATACTCCATGCGATCCAAAAGGTCAATCAACCTATACGTGTCCCCTTGTAAGTTTACTTACTAAGGACCAGGCGCGGTAGCAGAAGCATCCCATACTGGATCTCCTCCTACCTCTATGCCAGCTCCTTTCAGCATGAACACATCTGAGGCTACCTCAGTCAGGGCTGGAAAGAGGCGAGTTGACAAAGAACATGTGTTCTGTTCAGTCAGAAAGAAATAAAACATGCCTTTAAATCTTGCTCTTATGCCACATTTGCTCAGTGTTCACAGACAGAGGTCAAAAGTCAGTTTCTCACCATTCAGTTTCCTTCTGACTGAAGAGTTACAAGACTTTGTAAGGTGGACTGTGTGACCTGCTGTTTAAAGTGTCATCAGGCTTTTCCTAAAACACAATATTTAAATAACTAAGTCAACTGTACAAACATTTCAAAATATATTTCAGTAGTTGTGAAAGCCCACGTTTTGTATTTCTGTGTGATGAAAAAATATTTTAACAGGATGAAAACAAATCAGAATACTTAGTGTTGATGTGCAAGAATTGTTAATACACCATACAGTTTTATCAGTAAAGCAAGCTGCAAGTTAGTAGAAAGGTTTTTGGACATTTCTTGCAAATTTACTGCGTGTTGATGACAATATGCTACCACACCATGGTTTATTAATATATTTATTAAAAGCGAGCGTTTAAACAAACTGAGAAACACTCCTGTCCTGATGGCAAAGCTGGCATTAACTAAAAGCAAGTCACGGGTCATGTGTTCCCTAGATGTAGGCTAGATTCTTGTAATACATGCAGCAAACTTTAGCCTACTTAATCAAACAAAAAAGGATTTGTTGTACTGCAGAAATGCTGAGCTCACATATTCGAAGGTGCACTCATATGTGAGAATGAAGAAAAAGGTGACTCTGTAAACTATTTGCCCGGGATCATACAATTTGTGGGTCAAGAACATTACAGTTAGGTCGAGTAGATTATTTAAATTACTCAACTTGCAGGTCTAGTAACATTTTTATGATTTTATTTAGGCCTGTCAGTGACCGATGTTGACCAGAGAATCCATGAAATATTTGCAAAACACAATCCTGAATTTATCTAGGTCAGAAATATTTGTTGTTCACCTGTCTTAAGGTCTGGCTTCACTTCAAGCTTTATAAAGAGCTTATGTGAACAACAGAAAAGGAACTTTAAGAAGCATAACTAGAGGCAGGCTTTGGCAAACCCCAATGATTGATTCCCTTGAGTGGAGATTTTGATTAGACAGGTACTGATTACTTCTGATAATACAAATTCTTGTACTGCACTTTTTGCCTTGTTGAAAAGCTCATGCTCAATATAGCGGACTGAGATGGTTTTGATGACAAGCCACTGATCAAGGCTATAGGCCTGATCTGTTTATTATGAAACATCACAATAGAGGTTGTAGGCCTGTTAAATCCAAATGGATTTTAAGGATGAATTTTCATCACAGTGTGCTAGAGCTTCTAAACAGTTATTTCGTTATACAGAATCTCACAGATTACCATAGTAGGGAAGGGTTTTGGTTGTTCCTTGCTACTGTGACAAAGCCCTGGAGTAGAACATTTGATAATTCTTGCTATGTTATTTTAAAAAGATGTGCAAGTTGTTTTGCAAGCTGCAATTTTGTACATATTTGTAATATTATGATGGTATAATAATAACTGCCTTGTGGGGAAAAGCTATGTGGGAAACAGTACACCAGAGTTGGTTATGGTGACAATCCAAAGATAAAGGCTATAGACATGATTGGTTAATTAGAAGATGTTCTGTCAGAGGTCTAACCTAATTCCTGGAAATTACAACAAACACAGTAGAACTGACCCAGTTATTGTATGTTAAATCCAATAGGTCTCTAAGGGTATTTTACTCTTTTAAAAGCTATAGGAACATACTGCTTTACATGGATTCTCATAGATTACTGTAGTAGGTAAGGATTTTGCTTTTGGTTCCCCCTTTAGACAAACTCTGCACGGAGAGCATTTACATTGTTATAATCCTTGTTAACGCTCCCAGGAGAAGATGAATATAGTTTTGCCAACTGCATTTCTGGGTTTATTTATAGTTTTCTGATTTAATGCTTAATGGTTGTCTTGTGGGAAGGCTTATGCAGAATTCAGTAGGTTTGAGTTGTTTATTGTGACAAGTCAGTATTCACTTCTGTAGGCCTTATTAGTTGCTTAGGAAAATGTACGTCAGATGCCATAGATTTCAGAAGTTTATTATCTTTTTCCCACAACATCATACTATCAATATTCTAAACCTTAAAAGATTGCCATCACAGCTCCTAAATGTGTTCCAGTCATGCTGGAACTTTAAAATAATACATAATTTACAATACTATTGGAAGTCAGCCGCTCACAGCTATGTTTATTTTTTATATTGCGAGCATATGCACACCAAGGTTAGGTGGCAACATATTTTCTTTTTTCAACTTTAATTCTTTAAATTTATAAACCATTTGCTTTTTGAGATTTCGTGCCTGTTTTTATTGTGGATTGGTGGGTGAATGCAAGAATGAGGCAGTGTGAAGGTGAATGGATGTATGTGTGCACGAATGAGTAAAAGACTACATCTATTATGACTTACTGAATGCCTAAACCCAGAAACTATTATGGCAATAAACAGGCAATGGTTTGTCGGAGGCATCTCTTCCCTCCATTACATAGTCCACACCTGAGGAAGGGACATCTTGCAGGCCATTTGAGGCTTCCCAGCCCGCACCATACATTTTGTTCTTTTTTTAACATCCTCTTGATTTATCAGCTGCTCATGAGAAGCGAAGTCACTGGTAGATCCGACAGCGCCTAAGAGCAAAGGAGACAGTGCAGGAAAGCCAGAAGGGGCAGGTAGGAGCCTGAAGGAAGCTGGGGTAAAGGTCCATCGGGGAGAGGGGACCGGAAAAGAATAAGACTAGCAGGTGTCTGGTTAGGAAAACAAAATTAGCAATATAAAAGCAGCATTTATGAGCTTTGTAGATGGACTATTGATGCATCGCCCTGCTAATGGGGGGCTCCATTGGCTGCTTCTCCTGTATTCGCTTTGCTTTCGTGGAAAAGGAATCATGGCCAGCACCAGTATCAGAATCTAAGTGAAATTTCACTTTGTGGCAGCGCAGATACAGGAGGCTCGCAGAAGCCCTTCACAGTGGCATTGCTCATCTGCTTACTCTGTGGTCCATTGTGAAACACCATGGAAGAGACAGTGGAATTCACCAAAAACAGTTGCAGAGGCCCACTCAGTTGGCTCTCATGCTCGTCTAGCCCCCCACAGTCTTTCTCAATTGGTTCCACATTCCTAGAAATTCAGTGGACAGCAAGCAGAGCAGAGAATAACGGATTCTACTCTGGAGACCGATGGAGGCACAGATGTTAAGAGTTTCATTGTGTCACCACAATCTGCACTAAGTGCAGGGGTCAAGAAGCACTTTGCTTCTCTTAGAGCTGTCCATGAGCCAGAAACACCGGTTCCCACTTGGACCCATGAACAAGATGTTCTTTGTCCCCATATTTCCAGCTACTACAACTCAAAAAGCTGGTAACCACTGCAGAATATAATCAGTAACATTTAAAAGACATTTATGCGCATGAAGGGTGAGTGGTAATCACTCATCGACTGAATTACAATAATCTACACAGAGCATTCTGACTGAGAACGGGTATTTCTTCCAGTACATGGACTGGGCTGTGGTAAAAGTAACACTGTCCGTTAGTGTGCAGGAAAATTGATGATCCATGTCTTTTGTTGGAGATGGCAACTACTGATCTACAGTGTGTGACAAAGAAGTGTATCTAATAATTTTGAAGTAGTGCTAGAACTTTCATCAATGGCTGTCCGTTTTCAACGTGGGTCATTTAAATGAGAAGACAGTAGTCATACATGCCACCAGATTCAGAAGAGAGACGTGTAGTTTTGTGAGCTAAAACCTCCCCTATACTGTAAGTCAATAGGGAAAATACCTTTCTCTGACCTATTTATTCAAAATCTACACTAGCCATCTTTGCTTGTATAAACGAAAAGAACAATCTTTTCATGCAAAACGGAATGCTTTGATTAATACTGTCGATTAAAATGTAGGGAACGCATATTCTCGTGCTGTCATTCTTATGCTTATAGATATCAAAAATATGGTTGAAAAGTTAGTCTTGCCATTTTATTTGCTCAATCGTTTAAAAAGAAGTACATTACCTGTGCATGCAAAACTTTCCTTTGAAGTAAGAGACGGCATCAAAATCATTGTTTTCTTGTGCCTTACCCTAAGAATTAGGAGAACTAAAACTACAACTCTCAGAACGCATTAAGCTATTACACTATTGCCAAGGGCTCGAATATAGTCCTTGGTGACAGAGAAAGTCGCAACACTATACATGAAATCAAGTGCCACAATCCATTTTGGGATAGAAAAAAAAATAATGCATGTGTTTCAAGTTTATTTTTTAAATGCATAGTTAATTAAAACCATTACATTATACATGCTCATACCAATTATTACATTTAAACATATAATTTCTATAAAAACTATCTGAGAATTCTTAAGTATTCCAATTTTTGCATCGCGTTCCCACTCCTCCCATCTTGTATTTCAACTCTACATGTGTTATAAAATACCTAATTTTGCATATTAAGGTTGTAAAATTATATATAGAAAGTTGGTACTCAGAAAGCAAAAATACCTCCATAGATTCTGAAACATAGGAACTTTAGGACAGCATGATCTTCATCTTATAAGCAAGCAACATATATTATAGTTATAATGATTGATGGATATTTGACAATTTTGTAGCTATCAAACTCATAAACTTTATAAATCTGTTGTACAGGGTATAGTCAGAAGGTTGAAAACAAGCTATCACCGCTTCTCTGCAGGACCTTATTCCCCTCTGATTAAAAGCTGTTTTAGTAAAGTCTTCTGCTCGTTCAGCAGACCATTACAAATACAGATCAAATTTCTTCCACTCCATACCCGCTGAGTCTACATTGTAAGTTTGCTGCTGTACAACCCCATGGGGGTAAGTGAGCCCCTCCAGGAATAAGTCCAAAATGGTGCTTGATTAAAAGATCCTTATTAGATTTTGACCACCGGCCTCCAGATACAGCTGGCATTTCAAAATGTTATACTCATTGATAATCATCCAAGAGTGCAACCTAGTTGCTAGCAGGCTCTTATACATAAGTACTGATCTTTTCTTCGCTATTTTGTTTAGGATCTTTTTAAAGGTGGAATAGGAAACCTTTGAATACCATAGTTCCCATACATCTAAATCTTCTAGAGCCTGATCTAAATACTGTCGAGATTTGGCTATTGGATTCGAGCTAACCTCCTTCCAGACAGCCTGGCAGAGATGTTTTTCCTTTGTTAGTTGTAGATGTTTCCATGTTTTAATGTAGCTGCATTTCCTAGCTATATTTTGGTTTAAATACCCAAACTCCAGCCTAATTTGAGCTTGCGAATAGTATCCTGGTAGTTGGAATAGAGACCTAATGCTTTTCCAATTATTCCATTTAGGATTGCTGCGTCTTGTCCTCGCAGTGCTTCACTTTCGTACCCTATAGATGAATTTAGTTTTGGCGCAACAACTTATAATATGGGGGCAATAGCTAGGACCATTTAGCATCTTTTTCAAAGTGCCAAAGGCAAGCAGTAGAGCGTTGCCTTTCCTATGTAGATCCTGCATCTGAGGGAGAAAGGAACCCCGTTTATCAAATAGTACACCCAGGTATCTGTAATGGTTTACTTGTTCTAATACTCCCCCTTGTGTGTACCATTTATCAGCTCTAAAAGATTTTCTATCGACTTCTATTACTTTGTTTTTTTCCGATTAATTTCCATCCCATTTTTCTCAGCATATTCAATTACATTTGCAATAAGCCGACGTAAACCTACTTTAGTTTGGTTTCAGAGTACTACATCATCAGCGTATAGCAAATTTGAAATAGACATATCACCAACCTTTGGCGAATGCACGTTTACCTTATTGAGCTTAAGAGTTAAGTCTGATAAAAAGAGATTAAAAAGGTACGGGTCCAGTACGCACCCCTATTTCAGTCCTTGTTTTGTTTCAATTTGTCTTGAAAGGAAGGAACCGTCCCCTATTTGAACTCTAATCAATGTATCTGTATATAGCTGCTGAATAGCCTTTAATAGTTTCTCTGCTATGCCCCAAGCAGCTAGCTTTTCCCATCGAAGATGACTTCGCTGTACCAAGTCAAACGCTGAATTGAAGTCTACAGAACACAGATACAGAGGTTGATTTTTTTTTTGCTGTTGTCAATAACAGTGGATAGAGTTAAGATGTTTGTAGCCATTCCGGGGCCCTTTGCAAAGTCGGTTTGATTAGGAGGAATTATATTGTTTTCGGTAACCCAGGTGCGGATATGCTCCAGTAGTAGACCAGCATAGTGTTTTGCCTCTACGTCCGTTAGCGTAATCAGTCGATAATTTTTGGGGTGAAATTTGCTACCTCGTTTAAATATCGGATAAATTATGGCACCCCTCCAAGAGTTTGGAATATTTCCCACTTCTATACAATGGTTATATATCAAAAACAATTTTTCGTCCCAAAAGGCTGGGATTGTTTTAAATAGTGCATTTGGGATCCCATTTGGGCCCGGGGCCCCCCCACACTTTTACTGCTCTTTATTGAGTTAACCACCTCCGACGTTGAGAAAACTAAATATGCAGATTCATTTTTGCCACGTGTTAATTTTTACCATCATGTCCACCGAAATGGCAAGCTAGGTATTCGGCCCATGACGACTCTGAGATATTTGAACTGGTTAAAGTCATTGGGGCCTCAAAAGGGATGAGTGTTCTGCATTTTGTGGTTCCATATTTGTTTTCGTTATAAATTGTTGATGTTTTTTAAGTCATCCTTAATCTGACAGTCCTTTGGGTTTGTCTCTTATAGCCTTAGAAGACCGTTCCGTTGTCTTCTTAAATTGATCATGTGTGCTGAAATTTTTATCCGCTTTTTTTATTTTTCCTCCCCCTGATTCCGGTGAGTTTTGTGGTGTACCTGTAAGAAGTCCAACTGTGAATTTATCCAGAAAAGTTGGCCATACAATCAATGGATCATAAAATATATCATTATGGCATTGTTCAAGTATCGCAGATGAGAGGTTACCAATCAACTCCATAGATTTGTCATTCCATCGAAGTTTCTTATAGTTCGAGGTAGTAACATCACTTGGTGCAGTAGGAGCAGGATTAAATATAGGAAAGTCACAGCCAATCTCAAGACATTGTTGACCATGGTTACTCCTTTTTTGTCTTTATAATATGATGCTTTATGATTAAAGAAAATAGGGACAAGGAGGCCACGGTGTAATTAAGTGTTGCTTGGGTTCCAGTGGCATAGCAAGTGACTGCCGGCGGAGTGCCTTGTGGAAACCTCCCAATCAAGAGTCTGAGTCCAAGGCCCTCAAGGTCATTTACTAAGCAGAGTGGCTTTGTATCAGGTTTGGCTATCCCTAAAGTCCACAGTTGCGGCCCTGCCCAGTGCTGATCTTGCAGCATAATGTGGGCACCCCTTTCAAAGGGATTTAGTAGTTTCATATTAAAGTCCCCAGCTGCTAAAATTCCGGGGATCTTAAGTCCTGATAGCCAGTTAAAATTATGTCTATTAATTTAGAGGATATACGTTTTCTGGAGCGTACATCAGGATGGATATAGACGTTTATTAGCAAAAGTGGGCTCCTAAGCTCCTTGTTCCATCCATCTATTTTTACTATCAAAAAGTCTTCATTTTCCTAATCTACCCATGAGCATGTTATGTTTAATCCAACTGAAATAAAAATTGCTGCCCAACTCCCCCCACCCACCCCTCGGTTACCAAATCTTTTTTCCCTGATTGTAGGGGAAATGTAGCCCATAAATCCATCAATTGTAAATGGAGTGGTAGCCCAGATCTCCAGTAAGAGAATAATTTGAACATTTTTAATAAACTAGTAAGGTCTTTTTGATGAATATTTGATCTAACCCCGTTTATATTCCAAGAGCATACCTGGAGAGGTTTGCCATAGGGAGTTATCAAGCCAGATCGTGTCGAGCTAGTCGGAAGTCACTGACAATTGTTTTTATGGAGTGCTGCCGACAGCCACCCTAAATCTAGATCCAGCAGGGGGTGAACGTAGGATATTTTGTGCCCTATTGTTGGTCAGATGGGCATTGATTCCCAATTGCGAATCTAAGGACTGAAAAGGGTTGATTTAGGCCTTTGGTTCTATTTGATTTGGTTTTATTTTGTTGGGCCTCTAATAGGTCTGGATACCCTATTTCTTCAGCTATACTAACTCTAATTCCCCATCTTGTGAAAAAGCTTTTTTCTTTTATGAGTCTTTTAGCCACTAGTGAGGAATTCCAGGTAACCAGAGTTGATTCATTAGTTTTTCCTTCATTTCTCTTTGCCCCTGGCAGGAATTCTATGGAGTCAATAGCAGTAGATTCTATACCTTTTAAGGCTGGAATAACTTGTAGGAGTTTTAAAATATTCCCTCGATTTAAGATATCAAAGGGGCCTCTAGACTGATACTGTGGTTCCAGAATCAATTTCTTACAATCTGCGGGAGGACTATTTTTTGGACTTCTTGTAGAATAGTCTTGCTCTCCCACTAGGGCTGTTCCTTTGTGTCTTCTGGAATCCTGGCGAAAGTTCTCTATACGCCCTTCCTGGATTTTGGATACCTTTAGTCTCGCATTTGGTAGAATTATGGGCTCTATCTCAGAGAGTAATCTGGGAAGTTCCAGCATTTCCTTTGCCCCTGGTCGCACCGTTTCCAGATGTCTAATGGCTGACCCATTTCTTTTTTCTGCCTGAAGCGAAGTCATTCGAGCCCCTTGTTGTTCGGCACATTCAAGATTTATAGCTGAAATACTTCCTATGAGTTTCTGGAGTAATATTCTCTTCAGTTTTGTACTCCCTTTGGTATAATTTAATATTTTGGGATACCTGCTTGGTATACTATACTGTAAAATTTGGATCATTTGAGTCCCTACGGTCGAGGTTTGTGGGCCCCCTCTTTTGAAAATTTAATGATGGGAACAGATTATTGACTGCTGGACTGTGCTTCTTGTTTATACTTGAATCATGAGACATGTGCATCCCATTACTTATGTCTTGAGGGAGAGAGAAGCTCATCTTTATAGTAGTGGGGTCCACTACAAAGTCCCTTTTTTTGTTCCTTGCTTTCTGTTGCTTTTTCTTTTGTCTTTAGGTGGCCAGCTTTTCAGAGTGTAGGAGGGTAGGAGGAACATTATCAGGTATTTTCAGATTGGCCACTATCCCCTTCCTCAGAGGTTTTCAGTAGACATACCTTTTCCTCTGAGATTTCCTCTTGACAACACCCCAGTTCTTCAGAAAAAACTATTTTGTTATCGGTTTTTGTCTCAGGACAGCGAGTAGCTGGACTGCCCAAATTTACTTTTTGATCTCCCCCCAATTCCCACCACTGGGGAGATTCTTATTCTCCAGATTTGATTTGATTTAGATTCACTTTTAGATCTGTTATAATTAGATTTAAGGCCTCTAGGAGTCCGGCCAGTTTGTTAATTATGGGCTCACAGGTACAATCTGTTTTTGTAAACTCTGCAAAATTTTGTGTTCGCTTTATCAAGATGTTTAGGTTTGCCAACTTCTGATCTAACCCAGAGACTGATTTTGCCATGCCATTTAGCAGCTCCACCTGGACATCCATTTTTGATGATTGATATGACAAAACATCAAGAGTCAGTTGCGAGGTCTTAAAGAAGATATCCCATACTGCGATTTGATCCAGTTTAGTTGGAATAATTTGTGTAGTTGGAGGCTTTACCTTTATGATTCCATATCTTTGAGTTAATTTATTTGTGTTTTTAATATCTCAGAGGCATCTGGGGATCTAACACCAAGGCTAGAAATAGCTGATTGAGTATCAGAAGTAGATGCCTTCATTTTATGTGGAATGTCTTCCTTATCTTTAGTCTGAGAGCCTTTAAAGGCGTGTAAGGAGGAACTCAATTCTAATAGCTTGAGTGGTGGACAACTAGGGTTACAATTTAAGGAGCCTATTTTTCTTATTATTGGTTGAAGTATGACTAGTTTCTGAAAAGTGGTTTTCCTTTCACATTTGGCAGTCTCCAGTGTCCCCATACCAGACAGACTTTGCATAGAGTCCATACTTCTTTTAATTACTACATTTACCTCAAGAGGAGGTTTTAAAACTAATTGTGGATGGTCAATTGGAGTTTTTAGGGATGGACAGGTGGCGACTGGGGACGATTATTATGTCCTGAGGGTCAAAAGTTCTAAGTTGCTAATCGAACCCCAGACACTTTCTTTAATTATACTTTCCTTTCTAAAGATGAAAAGCTGACATGTTCCTTCATTTCGCTCTTGCTTGCACCAGCATTTCTTCCTAGACTCCCTCTCTCATCTCTTCTCTGTCTCCTTCCCACAATTAATATTTTACCATTTCAATTATCTCTTTCTCTCTACCACCATTTTGGATACCTTCTCTCCACCTTCCTGTCTTCTTTCTTCCTGTCTAAGCGCTCACCCTGGGTGGGTTGAGTGTGAAGTCCCAGGAAGGAGCATAAGATTAGACTGTAAAAGGTTGGTGGCAGAACGGCAGGCTTTCTTTTTTTGTTGCAATTTTATATAGCGCACAACTCTCACCCCTGAATGGATAGTTTGGCGCTAGAGCACGGACCAAGGTAAAGAACAAAATACAAAAAGAAACGGAAATACAAGAGAAAGAGGTTAAAAATGCCAGGTTTTAGGAAGTTTTTTTAAAAACGCGCTACATAAGGGCAAGCACGGATATGCAAAGGAAGTTTATTCAAATGATGTGGGCCCAGGTACGAAAAGGACCGGCCTCCATGTCTGGCAATGCCAAAGCCCAGGGGACAAAGCAGAGGTTTGTGTTTACATCTCAAGTTCCTGGCTGGGCCATAGGGGGTCAAGTTTGTGATGAAATTATGCAGGTCCAATGCCTGAATAGGACTTGTATATAATAGCACGTTTCCTGATAGGGAGCCAATGAAGAGATCTCAGAGTAGGTCCAGATGGAGTTCAGGAGGGAAGTTTACAAACTAGAAGAGCTGCGGTGTTCTGCACCACTTGTAATTTAGATAGGAGCGCTTAATTTGCTGCTACCAAAAGAGAATGTCCATAATCCAGGTGGCTGACCACCACAGCCTGTATAAGATTCCTTCTAGTGTGAATAGGTAAACATTGAAACAGTTTTTTCAACATTCTCAGAAGACCGAAAAAAGAACTGTATGTGGCAGCAACGTGCTCTTTCATAGTTAAGTGGTAGTCTATCAGGATATCAAGATTCTTGAGCACTGTTTTGGGTTGAGAAGGGGGGCCTAGTTCTGATGGCCACCAAGCGCCCGACCAGTAGTCTCTGGCTTTCCAGAACAACACAATCTCCGTCTTATCGCTGTTGAGCTGTAGATAATTCTGAAACACCTAGGATGCTATTTTCCTCAAGCATTCCCTGAACTTAGGTTTGGTGAAGACAGGGGGGGGGTTTAGGGCCCATGACGATGATCAATTGAGTATCATCTGCATATGAAATCAGATCTATGCCACACGCTCTAACAACTGGAGCCAGTGGAGCAACATAAATATTAAACAATGTAGGGCTCAATGAAGAGCCCTGGGGTACTCCTTTGTCCACAGCCAAAATCCGAGATTTAAAAGGGCCAAGATTGATGGTTTGCATCCAGTTGCTGAGAAAGCTTTGGAAACAGTCCAGGTCTTTGTCCTCAACACAAAACTCTGCCAGTCTTTGGACCATGATAGAATGAGAGATGGTGTCAAAGGCAGTCAACAGATCCAAGAGCACAAGCATAGAGGGACAACCGTCATCAAGAGAGACGGATACTATCCAGCACTGCCAATAATGCAGTTTTCATGTTGTGTGCTGCTCCAAAGCTGGATTAAAATGGATCTAAGATGGAGTTTGTTTCCAACTAACGGGAACGTTGTTGGTTGACTAAGCATTCCAATACTTTACTAAGGAAGGGATATCGGCCTGTAGTTAGCAAGCTTTAGAGGATTTACACTGTTTTTTTTTCCCAGGATGGGCATGACTTGCGCTGCTTTCCATGCTTGGGGGACAGAGGCCTGACTTAAGGAAAGGTTAAGCAGGGCTTTGATCTCCGGAAGCAGAGTGTCAGCAAGTGACACCTTAATACAAGAGGGAGCTGGGTCTAAAAGAGATCCTGGCTTGAATTTATTCATAACCTCAGTGACTATCTCCTGGGTAAAAGGTTCAAAACCATCCGGTGTGGTAAAGAACCTGTGCCACGGAGAAAGATCCTCAAAAAAGTGTGCCTGGTCACTGAATGGTCGGCAAGATTCTGATAGATTGGCAAATTATATTAAAGAAAAAATTGAGACTAAGTGTCGGGATGCTGGAGCTGATGTAGTATAAGCAGTGGGCTTCATAACCTCGGTTAGAACTTTAAATAGTTCCTTAGATGTATTGATAGCACTGTCGATTCAGTTAATAAGTTGAGATTTCTGAACATTCTTGAGATTTCTTGGGTATTAATTTAAGGCTAGCTTGTAAGTAGTTTTATCTAATAGTGCTTTGGTGTGGACCGGACCCCTGTTTCCAAAGCAGTTATGTTAATATGAGAAAAAGGGGAGGTGTTAGGTGTTCATCCCAGTGGTGCTGTAGGAGGGTGTATAAAGGTTCAGGGGCAGGCTAGTTGCAAAAAGGTTAAGTATGTGTTTGCAAGGGCATGGGAACTGAGCAGGTAGCCGTGGTAGAGGATATAAAAAAAGTTGAGAAATCAGGGCGAAAAGGGGAAGAAGTGAGTGTGAAAAAGAAGGAAGGCAAAAAGAGAATAAAGAAATAAAACATAAAATCAGCCTCACATGTGAATAATGAAGCCCTATAACTGATGTCAAACATAGAGGAAAAAAATTGGAAGGGGGAATATGAAGAGGCTTTTAAAGTGTTAGACAGAGATTTAAGAACTAAGGAAGGTTAAAAGGAGGATGTGTGGGAACTAAAGAAGCGCCCAAAGGCTCCAATAACTATTAACAATTAGACTGCTGCCTTCTTCATTTTTATTGTGTATACTACAAGAAAGTCCTGGAACGATGTAGTCAGCTATTTAAATATAAGAATGTTATATGTAAAGCACAGACAATGTTTAGGGGTTGTTGGCCTGGGTTCATTACGATGACAAATTTAGAGCAAGGTACTTTAAGAATGCTGAAGGGAAGTAGAGTGCAATGCACCAGGATTCATGGTTCCAGTTGATGGCACCTTGCAGGCCGGGCGTCACCACATATACAGCAAGTTGTCTCCCGGCTCTTTGAAGTATGGCTCATTCATGGAGGGGTGGGCTATTTGGGGAGAAAGCAGGGTCTCCAAGCTGGAGTGTGTTGGGCTTTTTACAAACTTGTGTGAAGCAGGAAATATTGCTAAATGAGGCATGACTGTTCCAAAGTGTAGGAGAGGAAATATGGTGATATGCATTGTTTTAGTCAGGGTAGAGTTGAGGTTCAAAAGGGGCAAGGAGGTTCAGGACTGCCAAAAGAAGGAAGGGTCAGGGGTGCACTGGGAAACTTAGGAAAAGGCCATACACAAATGAATAGTGAGGATATAAGAGGGTGGCTTCAACATTATCTACAACAACAAGAAGCAAAGTTGTTGTATAAATGATTTGTTGAGGGATTTAGGTTATGTTACAATAGTTCTTGAGTTAGGATGTATGTGGAGAACTGGAAATCTGTTAAAAGAACACCCTCATGTGGTTTTGGAGAAGTTGAAGGTAGGATGGAAGGGCCTTTTGATGAGTGGCCACTGGAGAGTGGTGCCCCACTAAAGGACAGTTATGGTTGATTCAGCATCTACTATGGCCAGAGGGACAATCAGTGAACAATTACATAATAGGCACGCTTTCATCTGTAAATAAAGCTTCTGCAGAAGATGCTAGTTAATTCCTAAAAGGTGCTGGGCTGGGAGTTTTCATGGCAAAATATGACATTAAGTCAACCTTTGGGCTATTACAAGTCCACCCTGAGAACTATGAATTATTGGGGGATCACCTTTCATTATACGTTTCATGTAGATAAAGCATTACCAATGAGCTGCTTCGTTTGGTGTGTCTTGTATGAGAAGTTAAGTTGGTTTCTTCTATGGTGTTTCACTGCAGTGTCAGGTTGTGACAGTCTGATACATTCCTTGGATAATGTTTTCATACTTGGTGGTCAGAGGGAGGAGTCCTGTAAGGATGCATTGGACACATTTGAAAGCTTGATGAGGGAGCTTTGGTTGCTTTTGGTGCCAGAAAAGACAGTGAACCCTGCAACCTGTTTGACATTTTTGAGACTCAACGTTGATTCAGGGGTCAGGGAGGTGAGGATGCCAATGGTCAAGAAGGTGGCAATGGCTAAATTGTTGGAGGAGATATTGGATAACAAAAAAGTCAATGTGTGGTCTATTTAGGTATAACTTGGACATGTTAACTTTGCTATCCTTGTCAGTTAGTGAAAGCCAGCAAGACCTTTTGTAGGACAGTTATTGTTGTATCACAGACTATGATTGATAGCAGGGGAAAGGGCAGATATGCTTATGTGGCTGGACTGCATGGAGCATTTCAAAGATGTGAGGCTCCAGAATTTAGAGAATAAGGTGAAGTGGCGCATACACATTATTTCAGATGTAGCTCACCAGTTGCTTTGGTTTGCACTGACAAGGGAAGAGGTGTAACAAACAATGGTTGATAAGCTGAAGGGAAGGAGGATACAGCATTGCCTTTCTGGATTTTCTTCCTTTGATCATGGCATTAATTCGGCGGGGCTTGCATTTTTGAGCTGTAAAATGTTTTATTCATTTTTGATAATCTGTCCGCATTTCACATAGTGAATGCAAATGATGGGAAGGTTTTATAGTTGAGAGTTTTTGTTTGGAGTTGTTTGCAACTACAGATTGTATTTACAGACCAGCATGTTCCATGTGCGGCTAATGAAACTGCATAAGCACAGTCTCATTGACAGTGGAAGAAGTTCTGTGGCTTGGCAGCAGAGTTTGACTTCATAGGTTGAAATGCCAGAAGAGCTGGGACAGATAGGTCGGTGAGGATAGTTCAGAAAACTAAGAAGCCCTTGGCATCTTCTGCGCTGACAGCGTATCAATAACCTTGTGTAGGATGCTTGTCATCAAGTGTGCGGTATTGGAAAGAGGACGCAGGGTTTATGGTTTAGCAACATGATGAAGGGGTACATTTTATTATGAGCTTAACTAAAAAGGGATTGTCTGCTGTTACGATAGCATAAAAGCCAGCAGAGAAGCCTTTAATGGAAGTGTTTTTGGCGTTATGAACCGTCATCGTGCAAGATGAGGAGGATACTGGAAGAGAGTCAAGATAGGCTTCTGGAGAAACAAAGGTGCAAATACCTGACCATGGTTCAATTGTTAATGAAGTTGTTGAATGTACTACAGGACGTTTGTAGAAATGACAAGGAGGAGCTTTTGTTTTCCTTAATGATGTCTAGGTTCTTTTTTGAGACCTTTCAGATTTATGAGATATTAGATTTGAGGTAATGTAGGCTTTTTGAGATCTGAGGTGAAGGAGAATCCTACTTAGATGGAAATTTGGTTGAGGATAGGGAAAACAGATCAGAGGAAGGAAGGTCAGTTAATTAGGCTGCACAGTTACTCAGTAGTGCAGATTTGTCTGTTTCCAAGGTGACCAGCTTATGTAGAGCTGGCTGACAGAGCAATGGTGCTATGTTGGAAAATGAGAATGCTAAGAGTTTGTCCAGTTTTAAGTTACTAGGAATACTAAGGGTGGCTTTATTAAGGTTAGGGTTACCAGCTAGAGAGTTTGTGAAACATTCCTTTAGATGTGACACAGCTACGGAGGCTGCCATTGGACGTTCTTCAAAGGGAGTTGTCAGTAAATTGCGGAGATGGTAATCTAGTTGCCATAGGAGATACTTGAGGCTGAATTGACTGCTATTACAATTTTGGCTTGTTGTTCTAAGGTGTTTTTCGTTCTCCTTTAGCTTAAGTTGCTGGCCCGCCCTTCTGCAGCAGCTATGTCGGTTTGGGTCTGTGGTCACTCCTTCACCAAAGGGGTGAAGAAGCAAGAGGAGACAAAGAGATATTGTTGACTGCTTGGTTTTGGTAACCATAAGAAGCAAGCTGTATGGGGGGACATCAGGGAAATGCATTGGGACAGTTGTTGTCACGGTTGGGGGAAATGCACTGAGGTACAACTTGTCCTGGTTCTTTGGCTGAGCATCTAGAAGAAAAGTATTTGCTTCAGCTGAAAAGTTCTGCCTTACTGAAGAACATGAAGAGGGATTTGTTGTAGATTAAGCAATTGTGGTTAGGGATGTTGATATTATGGACAGAATTGATGCCAAAGAGGTTATGGAGGGGAATTCTGAAACAAGCTGCAATAGATGGAGCATGAACTGCAAAATGAGAAATTTGTGTAGTAAGCAAGGGATCAGGAAAGTGAGATCCACTTTGAGGAGAGATTATTCAGGAATGACTGAACACACCTTTTTCTTCAAGGGCATGGAACTCTGTTTAATGGAACTGCAGCATACATTCATGGCATAGTTCAGGTAGAAATGTTGAGTGGGGAGAGAGCAGAAAATCTCCTCCATGAGTGTTTTTCTGAGTACCATATTAGCATGTGTTAGTTATAGATTACAAGCCTTGGCTGGTCTTGCTACTGGTTGGGTGGTCCAGCTCGAAAGAGGGAAAGGGAAGCGGGTGTGTTGGGATATGAAGGGGAAGTGATGTTATTGAGAGTTTATACACAATCGGTTTGGAAATGTTTGGCCATGTGGTCTGATTTCTTTGGTCAAAGATTGTTGTGGTGTTTAAAGGCGGGAATCTTAAGACAAGATTAACTTGACATATAATGAGGTTGTGAGTTAGTCTATGATGCGTTTGGCAGGAACTCTTTGTGGGATATGGACCTGTTTTTTAAAGCAAAGGGGATGATGTGCGGCATGACTAAAACCAGTGGCAAAGTCAATAGGTCCCCACAGTGAGATCTATTGGCTTTGACAGTGTTTTTTTAGGTTTAACTACAAGCAACTTTATTTTTTGAATACCTCATGTCATCAGTTCTTCATTGTAGTACCGTAAGAAGTATAGGGTGGGATTTGAGTCAGTCTTTTCAGCCATTGATTTTCATATTTTTTGTGGTTTGCCATTGCTTGATGGGCTCTGCATCATTGTTACCCCTTTTCATTGATTACATTGCCAAGTTTTTGGTCCCGTTAGTGTTAGTGATGGGATGTTAGTAGTCCTTTTGTTAGGCTAGCACTAGTATGTGCTTTTGGAGCATTTAGTTTGCAGACCCAAAGTTTAAATTGCTGGTTTGTAGTTTTTTCCCTAGTAAGTGCCTGCTGTCATCAAACACCACTTGTAATTATCACACTAAAGTTTTACACTATTAAAAGCAAACCTATTGACCTTGTCACTGCTAGTTTGTTACAGAGTTGCTGCTCCTTGTGTTACTTCAACGAGGTGATGAGCCTTCCAAAAGAATGTGTTTTTGAATACGGGCACTAAACCCCATTCGGAGGGCCAGTGGGGCAGGCAGATGCTACTGGGTCTCAACCGTGGAGGTTGAGGTCATTTCCCACTGAGATCACAGGGCCCGTAATACTATCGCTCTGCAAACTAGGCCAACTACAACTATTTACACACATGACTCATGGTAGTAAGGGTGAACAGTTAGAAGCTTCTCAGGGGCAATGTAGGATGCATGAGCTAACCTGAATAACAGACACAATAATGTCAAAGTCCAGCTCCGAGCTTGTCTTTTTAAGAAAGTATATTAAACATTCAGTTGTACTAAATACTACACATTCCAAATAATCACATAAGCTCTAGTCTTCGAGTGTGAGTCTACTTTTTTTCCAAGGCGCTGCACCCTTCCCACTCCTGGGTATGGGCTCCTCCTCCTTTAATGAAGTCATGAGATAGCACAAATCAAACACAGAATACAGCATTCAGGCCCACCATCAAACACACACTCCATCTCTTAGTCTCACTCCTTCAATATTGGATGGCATGTATGAGCCCTCATTCACCTCTGGTAGCAGCAGCAACCCTCCCCATCTCATCTGCAGTGGTCAAAGTGAACTACAAATACGCTGGGTCACATAGGAAGCCGGGAGTGCACAGCAGCTGCCAGCACGCCCACCTGCCCATGGAACCTCAGGCATCAGTGAAGATGCAGACCCAGCAACTGGAGTCTCCAGAAAGTTTGGTGGTTTGGCCTTGGTCGGGGTGAAGGTGTTTAAAGCGGCCGCAGTACATTTTGGACACACCTGGCTGGACCGACGGCAATCACTGCAGCTATAGCCCCTTGTCTGGGCTTACAGCAATCATGCAGTTGCAGTCTTCGTCTGGGCCTACAGCAGTGATGGATTTGAAACTTTGGACTCATGATGATCACACCGTTGTGGTTCCCACCAGGGACAGAGATGAGGGAATGGGACTGTGGGGGGCACAATGTTACCACTAATTGTTATCCTCTGTGTGCGGCAATGCAAGACCTCGCTGCACTGCAGCAAAGGCTATGTGCACCAAGCAAATGATTATGCATGTGAGTGCTGTGCTGAGCAACATAAATCTGCGTCATTTGCCACTCCAAACCTTTGTATGCAACAAGAGCGAAAATAGGTGCATTTCAAACATGAAGGTCTATTTAATAGAGTCTCGAGACAGTTTTGCAAAGTGGATACATACCCTCATGACATGAATTGTTTACTCTCTAACACCTTCATCCTAGATTTAGCAAAGGGCAGGACTCAGATGGTTCCACCATTGTAAGATTTTACTGTTCTGCAGGTTTCATGCAGGGTTGATGCAAGCAGTCAGAAGAATGAGGCAGCTATTATTGAACCAGAATCTGGGCTGGACCAAGTGAAATATGCTAAAATATATCCCTGTGTAATATGCCAACATCAGGGCACATTGAGTAGTGCCTATAGGTTGTCAGCATTCTGTTCTGAGCAGGCTTCTGCAGTCAGTGAGGGGACTTTCTTATTTACAATTACGTCTAGGCCCAGAACAAATGCCTCATTTAAAGGGCCATCGGCCCTCATTTTGTTAAAGAATGAGCCTGGCTGGAAGACACCTGGAGCCAACACCTAGATATTTCCTATTGGAAAACAGTAAAATAAATGAGACAACAATCACATATGTTCACTTGACTCACATCTCAATCAATACTCAAACATTCACAGAAACCACTACCACTAGAATATACAGTACATACAACACTTATGTCAAATTTGCAAAAGCAATTTAATAATCATTCTGTTTTTCAAAATAAGGTACAATCCCAATATTCCTATTAAAATGTATCTTTCAAGTTGCTGAATTTAAAAACACCCAACCTCACAAAAACGTACTAAACCAAAAAATACTAAATAAATCAAAAGAATTAAAGCCATAAAAACCATCCACAAAATACACAGATAAAATGAATATATACCGGTCTTGCAACTAGGACAAAGTGGAGTGGTCTGGGTGCTATTTTCATACCTATTTCTTTTAACAAGAGGTATGGATCCACTGTCTCAAACTGTAGAACCAGTTTGCGAGTTCCAGCCTTTTTATAGAGTGATGCATCTCACAGAAGATAGCACTGGGGCTATCTCCAACAAGGAGAACCCACAACAGAGGCACAAAGATGTGTTAAGTTTCTGCATCAGGCTGTCATCAGAGCAACAGAAGGAGTAATCCAGGAGAGGAAAAAAAGGGCAGGCCTCACCTAGAAACTTCCACACCTTTCACAATAAAGACTGAAATCCCACTCACTGCTATACGATCTACCAACTGGGAACGCTCAAAAAGAGTAATCAGCAGCTTCCTCCTAACAGTAGGTCACATGGAATTTCTATGGTTGTAGTGTCTCTGTCATCCTCCCTTCCCTGTAGTTACATGAATGAAAGCGATACATTACCACTGTCTAGGAGTATAGTCTTCACCCTTCATCTTGTGCTATGCAAGGCCAAGGGCATTCAAAATGGATCCCACTGTCCTTCAAGACTCTGGGGACACACAATTTATCACTATGCATGTATTACACATACTACACATTCACACAAACTTGACACTCAAATACAATGCCAGAGTAAGGTTATAGCTGAACATAACATGTGGGCCACCAGGCTTCACTCTAAAGATTAAAAAGGTTTGGCCACACCTACTTATCTCTGCTAAAACACAGTAGGCTGCAACCACTGCTCACTTTATGTGCTATAGCCAGAACACAAAAGGGAGTCTTGTGCCCACAGAGTGGGCACACTTAGTGTACTCTTCCAGGTCATATGACAAGTTCAGGACCTCAAATAGTAGGAGACAGTCCTAGACTTATACCTAGACCTGTATTAGTCTTATGCCAGGGTCAAAACAATAGTCAAGATACCAGATATACTGTGTACCTTGCTGCAGACATTTATGTCCCAACAACAGGCAACACTACAAGAACAATCAGTTGCACACCTCTCAAATGAGGGGGAAACAACATACATTTGCAACTAAGACCAAAACTAGGCTACATGTAATCATGTTTTATCTAGAATAAAACTCAACACAGTGCGGGGGTCAGACAGTTCATCCAGAATAAAAAGTGTGAACCTTTTATTTCACAAATTATATATACAGCAGCCTGTTTTATGTGAGCATCAAACAGAAGGAATATTGCAGGTGTTCTACTAATAATTTACAATATATTGAAGCAACACAAAATAGTAGGAAAATACATCATATAGAAAAACAAAGTATTGTGAACCTATTGTGCATTAATAAATGCAACAATGCTTCAAGCGAAGTAGTTTATTATTTTAGTGGGCCACCAGAATTAAAGATGTGACTAATAAGCAAATAAGGCATGATTTGCACAATTTGATAAGAATGGAAAGATTAGGGGGGGCATGGCCAACTGCCGAACGAGTTGGTTGCTTCTTAGAGCGGCTCCTAATCCCAAATGGCCTAACCCCCTGAAAATCCAGCCAAAAATCCAGCATCCATGGTCCACCACCATGTCGTCAGTGGTGTGAAGCTGTGGTGCTACCACTGAGCAGTCTGGGGGCTCAAACATTAAAAAGTTACCAACATTGTCTGGGAGGACTCAGTGTGCCATGATCAGCCGTGGCCTCAAGCAGTAAGGAAGCCTTAGCAGCACTGGAGACCCTAGCGTGAACAAAGCAGGGGCTTACATCGGCAACCGGGAAACATTGGCAGGCCCCGGTGGATTAAAAACAGCCAGGAATCATGCCAACAACTGTTTTGATGCCCCACCACGGACTCTGTGACAGCGGGACATCTGACCGAAAAAACTTCAGCGGCGGATGCCCGCTGCTTGCGCAGCGCCTCCTCTGGGCCTGTCAGGAAGTGCCCCGACGGCTCTCCTGACGATCAGAGATTCCAGTGAGCGGCTTCTAGGTGCGTCCAAAGGAGCAGACAGACCCTGATGCAGAAGTATGGAATTCCTATAGCCCGACGCCCAAGACACACTGTTTGGGGTCAAGGGCAACAAATGTTCCTGTTTATTTTGTCCCTGGGACAAGTAGGGCCAACCCCCTGCAGCACAAACCCTTTGGCTGCCAGTTTACAGTACCACACTATGGATCAGGAAAGGGCATTGTCTGCAGTTAAGGTGACATTTGTGTCCACATGTTAATGTGGTTCGGACTTGTATTTATGGTTTAGTAATGCAAAGTCTTAATTATTAGGGTAAGCACTCTAGTTCAGTCAGAGCTTACCACATTTCTTTAGTGACAGTGGTACCAGAAAAAAATTTGCACAAACATTTGAAAAGTTTAACAAAATGTGGCTTAATATAATGCTGTCTGTACGCTCTTTTTTGATTAACTATTTGCAGAAGCTTGAAAGAAAGACTGGGGATTCTCGGCTTTCAAAATAAAATGTTCACACAAAAAAACGCAAGGGGGGAAAAAACGTTTGGCTAAACTACTGTGAAATTTAGGTACCATTTCTTTAACACATCATTCAATAAAATGTGGTGATGCATTCTAGTTTTGGTTTTGTCAATGCGTGTCCGAACTGCCAGGCCAGGTCCTCCCTGGACCGAAAACAAGCATCCTGGGAATGGTTTCAGGGTATCACCCTTCATCAGCCAGGCTAGCTTGAATCCAGTGGCACAGTGAGCAAGGGACCCACGTCTGGGCATACCCTTCCCACTTAGGACAACTTTAGCAACACAAAACAATGATGGACGGAGTGTTGAAACGTTTCCCAAACCAGGAGGAAGTTTTACTTCAGCCCTTGTCAGGTTTAAATTTCCAACCTATCTCTGGCTGGGAAAAGATTAGAGAAGAGCTGGTGAAACCCCCTAAAACATGCAAGTTAGTATATTTGCAAAGACTGAAAAGGGCATTCCATCCCTAGAACTATTGTTTATTCCGATCGCCAACCCTCAGGATGTAGATCTGTTGAAAGGTGCCAAAATAAGGAAAATGCTCGTATTCAAGCCCTACTATAGTACGAGCCCTGGCATAATCAGAGAGTCTATTATCAGAGCTCTTATATAATGCGATTGCTGCCATAATTTGTCGCTGTACTACATGGCACCAAAGGGAGAAGTAGATTTTTTTACAGGACAAGTAGATTTATGAAGCAATCTGTTCAACGGACAATTAGATATTTTATAAAATTTCACACCCCTGCTGATGTCATACCGAGCCCCTGGTGAGTGTAAAGAGGCCCCAGGAATAGTGCCGGGCGGACACGCCCATCAAGCTCTCTACAGCCCTCATGCTCCTGGTCCAACCGACCTACTAGGCAGCACAAAGTCAGGGGTGCTGTATAAGCTCCCCAGGTGCGCACTTTTTTTCCTTCGGTGCCCCGCATGGAACTTTGAGCAGTGGTGCATCCAAACACTATTATTGAGGAGGCAGTCTGCTTCCCCTGCACGCATCAATTGAAGACCCTCTGAGGGTACGCTTTATCCGTAATGCCCCTGACCTCTAGGGAAGTACTGGAGTGACCCCTGGGCATCAGCAACTAGGCTGTCAGACCCCCGGATCCAATGGGCCCCTGGTGCATTAAAGGGGGTCCCAGGATAGTTGGCGTGAGGCTAGGAGCACCTCACACACCTTGTTTTTGTCTCTCACACTACTTGCCCAGCCTGCCTCACAAATCGACTGAGGTCAGGGTGTGCCCTAGATGCTAGCTTGATTCCAGTGGCATGGGGAACACGGGACCCACGTCTGGGCATACCCTTCCCACTTGGGGCAGCAAATGCAAAAAAGAACAAGTGATGGACGGAATGCTGAACAATGTCAAACATTCACCCCCCCAGTACAGAGATCTGGGCCTAAATCCATTGTTTTTTTGCTACCCATGCCGTTCCAGTTTGGACCCAGCCATATGCAAATCAGTCTTGAGCCTGTTCCCCATGGGAACAGTCCAGCTCGAACTGCCAAGCCAGGTCCTCCTTGGACTGGAAACAAGCATCCTAAAACCGGTTTCAGGGTATCACCCTTCATCAGCCAGGCTAGCTTGATTCCAGTGGCATGGGGAGCACGCTGGGTCTTGGCTGGGTCCAACCTAGGGTGGCGTGGTGAGCAACATAACAATGGATTAAACCCAGATCTTTGTGACTGGAGGTGAATGTTTGATTTGCTCTGCATTCTGTCCATCATCTGTTCTTTTTGCATTTGTTGCCCCAAGTGGGAAGGGTATGCCCAGACGTGGGTCCCGTGCTCACTGCGCCACTGGATTCAAGCTAGCCTAGCTGATGAAGGGTGATACCCTGAAACCTGTCCTAGGATGCTTGTTTCCGGTCCAGGGAGGACCTGGCTTGGAAGTTCGGGCAGAACTGATCCCATGAGGAACAGGGTCAAGACTGATTTGCATATGGCTGGGTCCAACCTGGGGTGGCGTGGTGAGAAAATAAACGATGGATTAAACCCAGATCTTTGTGACAGGGGGTGAATGTTTGATTTGCTCTGCATTCCGTCCATCATCTGTTCTTTTTGCCTTGGTAGCACATGAGCATCTCAATGGAGGTGACGGGTGGTTGGATTGTTTCTAGAAGATGCCACTGTCTTCTGTTGTTTCAGTACTAGTTTGGGGTGACAGGCACGTTGCGCAGTTTGAGGGGGGGTGGCAGTTCTAAGTCTGCTATGCAGGGAGGTAAGGAGGGGGGTACAGTTCAAGGGTTTTGTTAGCATTTTGGTTTTGACTGTGAAGCTATTCTGTGATACACTGGCACTGATAGCAAATACACAGACGTTACTGCATGTCCTTCGATCGCAAGGACAGAAAGGTGGATCTGCTGGACAGTCGAGGGAGCTTTATCCCATACATGCATGGGTGACCCCTCACATAGGTCTAAAATAAAACTTCTCTCCTGAAATATAAACCGCCTGAGGGACAAAATTAAGTGAAGAGTTGTGATGAAGTATATTAAACCTCATACACCCAATATTGTTCTCCTCTTGGAGACCCATATGATGGGCAACAAATATTCACTGGATAGATGTGGATACAGAATGGCCATACATGAGGATACACTACTGGTTCTAGGGCAGTGGGGATTCTCATACGAAAGTCACTCCCGCAAATCATCCATCGAATACGGTCAGACGCGTAGGGATGTTATGCGGCCCTCACAGGGAGTTGGGAGAGTGGAACAATCAATGTGTGCTCAGTTTATATCCTGCCCCACTTCCACAACTTACTATTGCCTGACTTAAACTCCTATTGCTTCAAAGGCAAGATGGTAAGTTGTTGATGGGGACTGATTTCAACTTGCTGTGGTGTAAGGAGCAAAATCTCTTGCCTCTGAGACATGAAGGACCCTTCCATCGCCCACTACCAGATTTTTTCACAGCCTTTGGCTTAACTGATCTGTGGCACACTTGGGGCGTGGTCACGAAGCCAAAGATGGCGCACGCTTGATCCGTCTGCTCCGGAGGGGCCTAAACTTCTCCTGTTATCCTGGGCCTCCCCCCGGGGCAAATTGACGGGGAGCGAGTGCGGGGACCCGTGTGGGCGACCCGAGCACCGGTGGAGCCCAGAACGAGCCCGTCGGAGGCGCCCGGCGAGCCCCTCGGCCTTGGGTCTGTCGCCGCGTTAATGTCGGAAGCCGGACTGAGCGAGTGAGCGGACACGCGGCTGGGCGTGGGACCGCGTGCCATTTGAGGGGGAGCCAGCCGACCGCGGCTGGGGAGACAGGGCGGCCCCCCTCCTGCCTGGGGGTTGCTGCAGGGCTGTTCGTGGAAAGCCTTGTGTTCCCGAGACCGCGGAGGACGGTGTGACGGCGACCGGAGGTGCGTGCGGGCCCTCCGGCCCCACCCTTGCAAGTAAGGAGAAACGACCGGAGCCCCTGGGCCTGACGGGGGGCCCGGCTGCCGGGAGCCTTGCTGTGGCGCCGCCCCTGCATGCGGCACGCTGTGTCTGGCGGAAGGGGCCTCTGGTGTAGCGGACACCCACTTTGAGCACCGGCACACTCCTGCGGAACGTGCCGGGCCCCGGGAGGGCCGCCCTTGAGGAAAATACCGGACCCTCGGCCGAGCGAGACAATCGGCGGATAGGGGGACCCCCTGTTGGGTGGTCGTGCCCGTGGTGGCCTACTGCGCGTATGGGGCGCTGGCCCCTGAACTTAGAACTAGCATGGAGGGCCCCGGGCCACAGAGCATGAAGGATCGCCCAGCTGCATCTGGGGAGATGAGAATCCCGGGGTGACCCCGACTGGAGCATGCCAATCGAGGAACTGAGTAACGGCGGACGGCTAGGCCCGGGGGTAAGGCACAGCGAAGCTGCGCTTTTCAGCACCTCCTTAAGAGTGGATGAACTGCCTGGCAGGGCTCGCCTGCCGAAACGGGTTGGGAGCGGTCCGCGGTACTCCGCGCGGTGGCCCACCGCGGGGGATGGTCGATAGTGGGCGTCCTGCCTGACTGGACCGGCCCGGCCCCTGAAGTGGCGACTACTGTGATCGAACTGGTGTGGCGCCTCGTGTCCTGGCGCAACGCGCCCCGAGTCCACGGGGATCCAGAGCGAGAAAGTTCGGGTCTCTGGTGCTGATGAGATTCTACCTGGCGGCCCCTGCAGGCCTTGAACTGCGCTTGAGACGGAAGTCCTAGATGGGGGATCCCCTGAGCTAACGCACTGTGGTCGGATTCGCCACTGGGGGGGGACGATCTCCTACGTAATCGATGTCCCCTAAGAACCGCCACAGGGCTAAAGTCATGGACGGCAAAGCGGCCCCCGGGCGCGGGGGGGGGGACGTGCGGGGTCCATCGCAGGTCGATGTACAGGACACCCTGGACAAAATATTGGGTGCGATAGAAGACACTAAGTTAACACTGCAACACAACATCAATCAGGTCGCGGTTGAACTGGGCCTCTTGAGGGGTGACCATCACAAATTATCGGACAGAGTCAAAGAGACAGAAACCACACTGGCCGACATCGCACCAAAACAAAAAGACCTGCAGGCCGAAATGTCGCATCTCAGAGATAGAGTGATGCGACTAGAGCGAAGAGCTGAGGACGCAGAGGGGAGAAGCCGGCGGAATAACGTGCGAGTGGTGGGCCTCCCGGAGGGGGCAGAAGGATCAAATATGGTAGAATTCCTGGAAAAATGGTTGAGCACAGTAGTGGCACCGGGCCGGCTGACTTCATTCTACACTCTGGAGAGAGCGCACCGCGTGCCTGCGAGGCCCCTGGCGCCGGGCAGGCCCCCCCGAGTGGTGATCGCAAGATTACTGCACTATAGAGACCGGGACATCTTGCTACAAAGGGCGCGTGAAGAGGGCCCATTTAAGGTAGCAAATGGCGAAGTCACGCTGTTCCCGGACTTTACAGTAGAGGTACAGAGTAAGCGTGCCTCATACATGGCAGTCAAAAGGGCCCTAAGGGACGAAGGTATACAATATTCGTTGCTGTACCCGGCTAAGCTGAAAGTAATGCTTGACAGTAAAACAACATTTCTTCAATCCCCGGAGGAGGCATGGGAATGGCTGGAAACTCATGGGACCCAGACAGAGCGGCTCAGGAGGGGGGGCCCGACTGGGGGAGGACCGCGCCGGCCCCCCAGGGGAAGACGGACCCGAAGTCGCCCACGCTTGGCGCCATCCCGGAACCAAAAAGAAAGTGGCAGAAGAGCAGCTCTGGAGGCAGCGGCCCGTGTGAACGGAGAGGGAACCCCCCGGGAGTACTCAGGCGGTGAATCTGACGAGACTGTGATGTCATCGGCGGGGGGCTCGAGCAGCTCGGTGCAGGCCCCGGTAGTGACCCCACAGACTGCGGATGACCTCTGAGGCCCAGAGGCTTACCGGATACCCCGGGGCGGGCGCAAATGGTGCTCTAATGGCCCCTCCGTGCAGGGCCACCCCCCTACTGGAATCTCGCCTGTACAGGTGGACTGGCGAGAACTGCAACTAAAAGATGAAACATGCTGCACTGTTGCACAGGTGTTTTTTCTGTTTTTGGGCAGCCTACTGTTTGAGAGGTGCCCTGGGGAGGGGGAGTTGGGATAAGCAGTTACAAGTTAGGATGGCAAGGGGTGGTGAATGGTTGCGTAACAACAGTGCTTCACTAAGGATCAGGGGACAGCAGACGGTAAAAGTAGCAAAGAGTAGCCAATGTAAATTTAAAAATCACCAACATGGCAGAATACAATTTCTTAACGTGGAACGTTAGAGGGATGGGGTCACCGGCCAAGCGACACAAAATACTGGCTTATTTAAAAAGGAGGAATATACAGGTAGCAATGCTACAGGAGACCCACCTGGCGGCTGGTGAACCTGAGAGATTGAGACGTAGGTGGAGGGGGCAGGTGTTCGCAACAGAGTACTCAGCGTACGCAAGGGGAGTAATGATCTGGATCCGTGCAGGGGTTCCCCTAGAGATAGAAGCTTCCAACATAGATCGTGAGGGGAGGTTCGTGATTCTGGAGGGGCGGCTATCCGGCACACCGATTGTCCTGTGCTGCATGTATGCCCCAAATCAAGACCAGATCCCCTTTTTGACGAAATTATCGAGCCACCTCACCCGCCAGAGGAGAGGAGAGCTTTTGGTTGGAGGGGACTTCAATAGTATATTAGATGTAGACTTGGATAGATCCTCCCCCCCACTACAGGGTGCAATATCAAGTAAGATAGCTGGGAAACTTAGTGAATGGATGAGCTACTGGGGGCTAGTGGATATATGGCGGGAACAACACTTACACGACAGGGATTACTCATATTATTCGGGCCTTCATCGACTCCACACCAGAATCGACAGGGTGGGGTGTACGGCTGACCTTGCACGTGGGATGGTTCACTCAGAATATCTGGGCCGTACACTGTCCGACCACAGCCCCCTATTGGTAACATGGAGGGCAGCAGAGATTAGGCCCCCCATTCCGGCCTGGAGATTATCCCCTACAGCACTTGAGGACCCAGCATATAGAGACGCCCTGAGACAGCACCTGACTGACCATATTCAATTTAACAGTGGTTCCACCACCTCTAGATCTACGGAATGGGAGGCCCTCAAGGTGGTGACAAGGGGTTTTTGTCTTGGACAATCGGCCGGAGTGAGACGCACACTTGAAAGGGAGCTGACTACGCTAGAGAAGATAATACATGAGGGAGAACTTACTCAGGGGACTGGCACACTAGTAAATGAGAAATATACTCAGGCAAAGAGGGACCATTCCCAGATTGAAGAACAACTTAGATGTCACAGCACACAAAAATACTTTGCCTCCCTACAATCTGAAGAGGGTAGGTCTGGGAAAATGTTAGCCTGGTTGGTGAGGCCGGGTGGAGAGGCTGAGCCCATCACGAATGTGCTGGATAAGGAAGGGTCATGCAGAAGTAGACCAGGCCCTGTAAATGATGCATTCAAGGAATATTACACCTTTTTATATGGAAAGCCGGCTGAAATCAGTACGGAGGTGTTCGATAATTACCTACAACATATACCTATAACGAGCCTGATGGCCGGAGACAGGGATAGGCTGGGGGGCCCAGTGACGGTGGCGGAGGTCGGTGAAGCTATAGCTCAATTAGCCTCAGGGAAGACCCCGGGAACAGACGGCCTCCCCATGGACTTTTATAAAAAATTTGAGAAGCAACTGACCCCCCAGTTGGTAGAGATGTATACAGAATCGCTACAGAATGGGATAATGCCGTGCACCATGAGAGAGGCAATGGTAGTCCCACTCCCTAAGACAAAATCTAGGCAACCTTCGGTGACTGACTTCCGCCCCCTGTCAATGCTTAACAGTGATTTTAAAATACTAAGCAAGATCTTGGCCAACCGTCTACTCCCTCTTGTACCAACTCTGGTACATGTAGACCAGAATGGTTTCGTCCCGAATCGCAGCACCTCCTTAAACCTGAGACGTCTCTTTGCGGTCCTGAATATGCCTAGCGACATGAAACCTGCAGCAGGGGTGTTGCTCGCGGTGGATTTTGAGAAGGCATTTGACTCGATCAGATGGGACTACTTGAGAGCAGTGATGCTCCGTATGGGAATGGGTGAAGATTGGGTCAAATGGGTGGACTTGTTGTACACGTCACCGCTGGCAAGAGTGAGAACAGGTAAAACAGTATCCGGAACTTACCCAATTCACAGGGGAACCAGACAAGGTTGCCCATTGTCCCCACTTTTATTCGCCCTGGCCATCGAGCCGCTGGCGTCCCAGATGCGGCGGGAGGGCGTGGGTAGAGGAGTGGAATGGGGACACCAAGAACATATCATCTCGCTATATGCTGATGATATACTTGTCTACCTTAGGGACGGAGAGAAGGATCTCCCATGGGCGCTGGGAGTGCTGTAGAACTATGGGAACATATCTGGACTTTGCCTCAACCGTAGCAAGACTTGCGTGTTCCCTATGGCTCCGGGCGGCGAACGCCCGACGACATGCCCTGGGGATATGATTTGGGCCCCTCGAACCTTTAAGTATTTGGGCATACAGGTGTTTCACGACAGGGCAGACTTGCGCGAGGGTAACCTGGGCAGAGCTCTACGATCTCTAAGGTCCTCAGTGGGGTTCTGGCGGTCGCTGAAATTAACGATAATGGCCAGAGTAGCATTGTCCAAAATGGTCATGCTGCCCCGGCTTCTATACTACTTCGCTAACCTGTCCCTTCTGATTCCAACAGCGTGGTTCCGTGAACTAAACACCCTACTCAGGGAACTTATATGGGATGATGGCCGTAGACGCACCTCGCTCCAGATACTATGCAGGCCAACTAACAAGGGGGGTCTAGGAGCACCAGATTTTGAAGCCTACTACCTGGCATCCCAGCTGCAATGGGTTGCCGGGTGGTTCACAGGTAAGGGTCACCTGGAGAGATACGCCGACCAAGTAGTGGAGGACATAATCAGTTCATTGCTCGAATGACAAATAGGAAGCTTAATCCCCACATGCACAGCCTGATGACAAAAGTGGCGTCAGCATGTTGGAAGAGGTGCGTGAAAAGGGATGGCACTGTCCCCCCGTACTCTCCGGCCCTACCCCTGGCGGTACTTACGATCGAGGCTGGTGAGAGGAACCTGGGAGGCATGAGCCTCGGAACCTGGAGAAGAGCAGGAATAGAAACGGTGGGAGACCTGTTTCAGGAGGGAGTGTTGAGGTCTTTCACTAATCTTGTTGACAGTGGAGTCTCCCCGGGTCAGTTCCTTATGTATCATAAACTGATACATGTGCTGAAAACGCACTGGATCACGGTCAATGCGGAACCAGCTACCCACAGGGTGCTGCATCTCCTATTGACGTCAGGAGACGAGTCCCATCTGATATCTAAATTATACCGAGTTCAAGTTGAGGATGCACTAGATTCCCTGCGGCCACTGAGAGAGAGATGGGGGAGGACAGTCGGTAGGGAACCGTCAGATGCGGAATGGAACAGAGCTTTGGCTTACCCCCGGACCGTAGCTCGCAGCACGCGCCTGAGACATATACAATATAATTACCTCCACAGAACGTACCTCACCCCACATCGGCTAACAGTAATCTATGGGGGAGTTCCTAGGGTGTGCCCCAGATGTAAAAATGTAGACGCAAATTTTGACCACATGGTATGGACCTGTCCAGAAATCCAACTGGGGTGGGAAGAGGTGATGTCCGACCTATCGAGACTCCTTAATATGAACCTGACTCCGACCCCTGACAGATGTTTGATGGGCTTTGGGAATGGGTTGCCGCGGGGAAGAGTGGAGACCCGATTTCTGAGTCTGGCACTGGTATTATATAGGAGACAGATCACAAAGAACTGGAAGGCACAGTTTCGGCCCCCCCGGGTTGGGTGGAGACAAGACGTTACAACATGGGCTAGAGCCGAACTCCAGGTCCTGAAGAGCGAGGAGGGGAGGGGACTGCGTCGCCACCCTATAGCACAGAAATGGGAAGTAGCAATGACAAGCTGGGACAATATATTGAGAACAGCGGACGCAGACACTCCAACAGGAGTGGAGACTGGATAAACATAGGAAGGGAGGAAATGTTGCCTCGCCCTCTAGGACATGATAAGGGAAGACACGATAAGGCCGAGATTGAACAAAAGGTGGACAACAGGGTTCCGAGCCCATGACATTGGTTAACAGACAGGCTGAACCCGGTAGACGCCCCACCCACCTGAAACCAAACAAGTCTATGAGTAATGACACCATACATACTGGAAAAGCCAAGAAATGGCATCCCCCTGCATTAGCAGCCTCCACCCCCTACTTTGCCATCGTGTTTAAGTTTAAGTTAATTAATGTTTGAAACGAGTTATAGGTGTTGTATAATAGCTAGCAAAACATGACTCTGCTACACTAGGCCAACTGGGCAACCCATACGAGAAGAAGCGCCACTGTTGTTCCATTCTTGCATACGTTTAAAGTATAAAGGTTATCGAATAATTAATGAAGTAGAACATTCAAACAATGTAGACAGTAGTGATATTAACACTGTTATGCACTAACACGAAGCAAACAAGATGGTGCTGTAAACATAATACTGTTTATTGAATGATAAAATGTTAATAAAAAAATATTTAAAAAAAAATCTGTGGCACACTTATAGCCCCAGACAGCAACACTTCACCTTTCAATCGGGGCCCATGGCAGCCTCTCCCTAATTGATCACCTCTTCATCCTCATGCATCAACTCCATCCTTACTCAGACATCCAACATCTAGCCAGGGGCATTTCAGATCACTCCCCGATTTGGGCGGCCTTTGGTCTTCACAGGGCTTCCAAACACTGTGAAATCTTTCTCAGTCTCTGGTACTTCAAAGTGCCACGTAGAGGCAATTAAACACTTTTTCTCAGAAAACAAGGCCTTGGTCGACTCACCACAGACCCTATGGGAGGCATATAAGACAGTCACTAAAGGACAGGGCCTCTCTCGGATAGTAGGCCACAAAAGAGACAAACAGGATAAACTTGAGACCCTTCAAAAAGAGTTGCAGGAACTCAAGAGAGATTTTTTGTCACAAGACAACCAATACCATACAGGCTTTGCAACTAAAGCAAAAAGAATATAAAGACAAGGTCACTGATGCTGCCAAAATGAGTCATTGAGCAATGCAGCGTTGCCTCTAAGAGGTTGCTGACAAGGTGGCCTGACTGGACAAAAGGGAAACAGGCAAGCCGCTGGGTTTTAGAGATACAGATAGGCCCAGCAACACTAGTGAGAGAACCCTAAGGTGTAGCTGATGCCTTTGCCACTTATTACACACAGCTATACTCCCCGGCGGCTACTACCACAGCAGAAGAATCAAGAGAAATTACTAATCCCAGACCACACTGTTCAAGAATGGGTAGAGTGAGAACGGAGAGTTGTCGGTATGGGTTTGGGCAACCCGGCATGTGCTACCATATGCCCTGCGCTACAAAGCTTTTGGGCAGGGGTGGTGACATGTATCTGTGAAGTGACCAGGAGCTTGATGACCGCCTCTGCAAAACGGTGTCTCCTAAAAGTCTGGAGTGCAATGGACCTGAATCGCATGGCATTAATATGGTGGACATTGGGTCTAATGGTTGCTAAACAAAATAATGCAAGATTATGGGGGGCAGAACATCCGCTCTGGCTAGGGGACCGGAAGCGTGATATGGATTGGTGTATGTTGGATGAGAAGGTGGCATATGAAGGACGGGGTTGTCCCAGAAAATGGACAATAATCTGGGGACCATCAACTGCTTGCAGGGGCAGTAATTGTAATGATTTAGTTTCTTCTGGGCAGATGGGGCTGCAATAAGGTCTATGTGGGTCCCCCACAAATGTCAACTGAGTTGGTGGATGGGAAGGGGAGAGCTTTGTGGGATATACTGGGAGGTGTGAGGCTGATTCACTCTTTTGAAATGTGTGTGCACCACTATGCTGTATCCCGGTCTTTTACTAAACTGTCAATAAAGAGTTAAAAAAAAAAGAATAGAAAGATTACAAAAATAGGCAAAATATGGTTGCTTGCAACAGTTATTTAGTCTCAGTACTATGAGATGACTGGTGTACTTAACCTGTATAAGTCTATTAAGGGGAGCTTGAGATCAGGGGAATCTGCCTGACAAGATCCTAACTTTCGATTACCCCAGCATTAGAACTGAGAATAGCCTATCCTGGAAGCCCCAAACTGCAAGAAGCAGAGCTATAATGATTCACTGAGGGACAGGGATTTTACAGGTTCATACAGCCTCCTTTACCAAACCAATGCTCCCTGTACTGGACATTTGCTGAGCAAAGATTTAATTGGCTGATATATAGTGGGCCTCCAAGAGATTTATCATCTTGAACTATGGCCTGTATAATTAAACTTTAAAAAGCAATTATGGAATTTTATTGTGGCTGTTAGTCAAAGGAATGGCCTCAAGGGCAGATTATCGGCTCAAAACCTGGAAAAAGAATCATTACCAGCATACAAGCCATATTTAGAAGAGAATTCCAACCCAGGCCAAAAACCTTTACACCTGTTCCGTGCTGGGGACGAAACATAGCCGCCTTTAGTCACGGTGTTCAAATGTGGAGGACAGCTCTGTTCTATCCTCTGTACACGAGCAGGAAATCCCTCTGGTGCGGGCACTAGATAGATTTCCTTTGGATATTTTCAGCCTTGCTTGCTGGGAAAGAGCTTCCCTAGCAACCAAGGCTCAAAAAGTCCTATCCCATCCGAGCCAACATCATTACAGGGAAAATAAAAGCAAAATGAAACAAGCTAATTTACTTACATTTCCATCAGTACTCAGGGGCATATCTCAGCCCCCAAACACCGATTTCAATAGGAGAGGTATTGTTGGAATGGGGAGAATCTCCCCTTTTCAATGATATCTTTTTCTAGTGGATAGACACCGGGGAGGGGGGGGGAGTTGCCCCTTGGGCAAGGCCTTTTGCTCTCCCCTGATTATTTTTTGTTATTAATTCAGTCTTTTTGCCCACCCTAGGAGGGCAGATGGAGGTTATAGGAAAGGGTGGGGGTTGCCTGGAATGGGCAAAGCAATGCCTCCACCCCAAAAATAGGCATAGTCTTTCTGTCCCCTGGTGGGGGCGGAAAGTCCACTAGACACCCGGGATTTTTTTTATTTTTTATAAAAGAGTGGTGGGGCCCACAATGGGTATGGCTATGCCCCCACTCCAAATAGGAGGGGATTAGAGTCTATCTGCCACCCCGAGGGGCAGATGAAGCAACAGCCCCTGATCTGCCCCCCCTTGGAGGGGGGGTGGCAAAAAGCCAACTAGGCAGCAGGGTTTTGTTTTTTTAAATAAAGGAGGGATGGACGGGGTGTGGGTGGTTAGAAAGCCCACTAGACACCAGGGATTTTTTTTTTTTTTTTATAAAAGAGGGATGGGGGCTCCCCACAATGGGCATGGCTATGCCCCCACCCTAAATAAATGGGGATTAGAGTATTTCTGCTACCCTGCTTCCCCAAGGGGCAGATGAGGCAACAGCCCCCAGGAAAGCACACTAGGCACCAGTTTTTTTTTTTTTTTTTAAATAAAAGAGGGATAGGGGCTGCCATGCCCCCACCACAAGCAGACTTGAGGCACAGTCTTTCTGTCCCCCTGGGGGGCAGATGGAGGTAATTACCCTCAATCAGCCCCCCCCCCCGGGGTCAGACAGTCTAATAGACGCCAGGGACAAAAAAAAAAAAAATAGATGGGTGGGGGCTGCCCACCACCATGGTTATGCCCCCACCCCAACTGAAGGGGGCAACAGTCTTTCTGCTCCCATGCGGATTGAAGAATTTCATCCCAATGGCAAACAAGAGGACATCTGACTTTTTTGTGTGTTGATTTTGCACATGGGCCAGAAGAGCTTGGCTAACTCCCAATTTCGTCCCACTTGCATTGGTGAATAGCTGCACTTTTTGGGCTTAGGTAGGCTGCCACCTGGAAAAAACTACCACTGCATTACCCATAATGGCCTGCAAACCTACAACTTTGCCTGAACTCACAAATGTTCCCTATATTTCTGTGATGGAAACTTCCGGAATCCTCAGGAATTCCTAACACCCAGCATTGTCCCCGATGACAGGCAACAGGAACAGATCCAACCATGGGCAATAGGAGTCTCCATGCACGGGCTTCCATTATCCTAAGTCTTCTCTGTTCCTGTTGCAGCAATAGGCCCAGCCACACAAGTGTGGGAATGTTTTAATTGCCACAGATGGGCCAATGCTGGGTAGTAAGAATTCTGTGGATTTCTGCGGATTCCGTACGTTTCCATCACAGAAATGTAAGGACATGTGTTTTTATAGTCGAGGTTTGCAAGGGATTCTGGGTAAGAAAAGGCAGCGAGAGCCACACAAGTCAGCCTACTCTGGATAATCCTAGGTGTCTAACTTTCAGAAATGAACAGGCTGGCTAGTTTTCTCTAAGTGCTGGCTGAGCTAGGGTTGCGTTTTTGGGTGTTTCCTGTTGCGGCCACAAGGTCTACCCACACAAGTTAGGTACCATTATATGGAGAAACTTGTAGGAGCATAGAATAGTAGAACATTTGTTATTACCAAATGGATGTCGCTACACATTAGTAATGGGGTCTTCGTTGGCAGTCAGGTTACCACCTGTCCAAGCAAGGACCCTCACTCTAGTCAGGGTAAAAGAGAATCACCCTCAGCTAACCCCTGCTTACCTCCTAGGTAGCTTGGCACAAGCAAGAAGGCTGATGATGTAGTAGTATGTTGGAGAACATGGCGGGCTGCGCCGTGGTAGCAGCGTGCTAGGACGGCTTCCTGTTCCTGGGTGAAGCGAGTAGACGGTTCTGCCGGGTGAACTGCGTCTGACACACGGATGCGCAGTTATCCAATCCGGACAAGAGATGGAAGGCAGCTGGGGCTGCACTGTGGTGGCGTGCCGCGCTGGAGTTGCGCCAGACACGAAGAGGAGCGGCGCGTATTCCCCTCCGGGGGAACAGCGGCAGCACCAGCGAGGTCACCTGGGCGAAGCAGGCGAGGCTTGGAGCGCCGATTTGCAGCATTTGTGGAGCGGAAAGGGGGACGGAAGCCAGGGCAGCTCGAAGAACGGTAAGACAAAGTGGTGGTGGGACCGTGATACCCCTCCTCCCCCCTCAGGCCTGACGAGTGTGGAAGGGGTTGGTCAGCTGCTGACTGATAAACCCAACTTTGCAGTGGAAGGTAAGGGGGGCTCAGGCAAGGAGAAGATCACAGCAAAATCATTTGAGGGAAGAAGGAGCGCCTTGAGGAAAGAGGGGGAAAATAAGCTTAAGGGAAGAAACAAGTTGACTCCCTCCCTGAGGTCGTACTTTAAGGTTAGCCCTGAGGTAGTTAAGCTCACGCCCGGTCAGGCCAGAGCGGTGATGGAGGCTTCTGCCTTACAGCTTACTGACTCCTCTGGTGAGGGCAGGGGGTTGGTTGGTTGACAATAATTCGGTTTTGTTGTCCCAAGTTAATGGAGGAAATAAGGAGGGATATGTGTTGGAGAAGACACTTCCCCCTATGCAGTCTGGCAAGGAACAGTTTGATGCCCCTCAAGTTCGGAATCTAACCTCGGCGGTCTTACAGTCACAAGACCCTTTGCTTTCGTTAGTAGAAGAAGCCCCTCAAGCTGTTTTAGCCCCCTCACCTTCCCAGAGTCCCTCGGTTGAGGCGGTGATCCTGTCTATCTCTGAGGATGTAAAGAGAGGTTTTGCAAATTCAGAAATAAATCAAGGGGAGATAAGAGAGGTTTGCGGGGTGTTGGAAAGAAAGATCGATGGCTTGATGGAGAGAACTCAGGCTCTCGAAGAGGCTGTGGGCGGCATGAAGGAGGAATTGGGGCGACACAAAGATGAAATTGATGCACTGAAGGGAAATGAGCAGGTGCTAAAAAATAGGATAGAGCAATTGGAAAATTATTCAAGAAGAAATAACTTAAGGCTCTTGAAAGTTCCAGAAGGTGCGGAAGGTAATGATCTCAAAGCCTTTGTGGTCTCGCTAATTAAATCTGCAGTGGGACTGGAGGAGAGCGATGAGGAAATTGGAAAAGATATTCAGAGAGTCCATCGGGACCCTTTTACGATGCGGATGAACAGTAGTAAACCTCAGAGAATTTTGATAAATTTTTTGACGTATGAGATGAAAGAGAAGATCCTGTCTAGAGCGTTGAAACAAAAATCCTTAAAAGTGAATGATGTTGTATTTGAGATTAGGTCTGATCTATCTAGGTCTACCATGGATAGGCAGTGGGAGTTGGGGAAGCATTTGGAGGTATTTAAGAGTTTAGGGGTTTCGGCTCAGTTGAAATTTCCAGCCTTTCTCCAGGTTATGTATAATAACAAAATGTATAATGTCAGAGATAGAACTGAAGCAGATGAATTATTGGAAGTAGTTAAGAGTGGGCAGACCGTAAAATAGTGGAGTTTGATGGCTTTCTTAAGTCAAGATCACCCAGGAATGCAGGGGCGTTCTAAAATTTGGACCAACAATGGTCTCTATATGGTGGGGTTCTCTATGGGGGTGGGAGGTGGGGGGTTGGGTAGTGTGGGGGTTGGAGGAGAAAGAGTATAAAACAGTGCCTTGTTCAACCCAGTTATTTTTTTTGCAATATTTGAGATATAGCTAATAGGGGGAGAGGCCAGGGGACAAGGGGTACACTACTGCAAATTCTCTCTTGGAATGTTAATGGTTTGAGAACGAGAGGGAGAAGGGATAGAATATTGCAGTATTTGCGTGATTTAACTGCACAAATGTTGGTTTTGCAAGAAACCCACTTAGCAAAGGCTGAGTGTATGAGCTTAATAAAAAAGCTGAGGTGGGTTCAAGCGTCTGTATGCACAGAGCACAATTACCATACTAAAGGTGTGGCGATCTTGTTTAAACAGCTCCAACAGGGAAATTTAGTAATATTGGAGGTAAGATCGGATACAGTAGGGCGTTGGGTTGTAGTTAAAGTACAGCTTAATGGTCGAAACCTGGTTTTAGTGGGTTACTACGGCCCTAATTGCGACAACATAGAACCTCTAATACGGCTTTTTTCTCAGCTTCTTGAATTTTCGGACCCGGTTATTATGATGGGTGACTTTAATGTTGTGTTAGACAATGAGCTGGATAGAGATAATTGTAAGTCGCGAGGCACTCCCAAATCGCAACAATATTTAAGGAGGATGATGAGAGAATTTGGGTTGTGTGACATTTGGAGATAGAGAGTGGGAAACAATAGGGATATCTCCTTTTTTTAATAAGAAATATAGACATGCCTCCCAAATTGATTATTTTCTACTAGATATACGCTTGAGAGAGGCGGTGGAGAAGGTAGTATACCTGCCCTCTCACTTATCTGACCATTCTGCGGTTGTTTTAGATATGATTTTTCTGCAAAGGACAATCAGTAATAGGTGGACCATTGACCGCTCTTTACTGCTGGATCAGGAAGTGGTGATGCAACTGCGCAAGGAATCAGAATTTTTCTTTAGTGTAAATGCAGGGTCCGTCCCAACGTCAGTGGTATGGGACACTTTTAAGGCTGTTATTAGGGGGGAGATAACGAACATCTCATATCAGAAGCATAAGCTGTTCAGAAATGAAATTAATTTGTTAGAGCAAGAAATGTTGAAGTATAAGGCTGAGTCAATAGAATTAGGTGAGACAGAGGTTTTGAGGGCTAGTTTGGATGGGCTGAGAAAACAGTTGGAGAACGTATTACAGGGAAGAATTTTAAAGAGATGGGAGGTAAGTAAATTGGCTCATTTTGAGTATGGGGAAAATACTGAGGAGCTTTTAGCTTGGAAGTGCAAAGCAGACCAAGTAAGGAACTATATTAAGGAGATTGAAATGGAGCAGTTAGGGGAAAAGGTAACGGATAATGCTGCTATTAAATCTGCTTTTCAAAACTTTTTCGCACAACTGTACTCGGAGGAGTTAGAGGTGGGAGAAGATATGGTGACGGACTGGCTGGGGTCTGATATATCTTTATGTATAGCACCGCAGGAAAAGGAAATACTGAACGCCCCAATATCGCCAGAGGAAATTAGGAGAACCTTGAATAGCAGTAAGAATGGGACGGCCCCGGGCCCAGACGGCATTCCAGTGGAGGTATATAAGGCATTAGGAGATTCAATTATCCCAGCCCTGACAGACTTGTTCGGGGGGATTATCGAGAATGGCTGTAGTATTCCTCTTTCGTGGAATGAGGCTATTATTTCATTGATTTTGAAACCAGATAAAAACCCAGCAAAATGTGCTTCTTATAGGCCTATGTCGCTGTTGAATAGTGATTATAAATTATTAGCTAAAATCTTAGCGAATACGCGGAGTAAGATAGTCAATAACTTGGTTCACACAGACCAGGAAGGCTTCTCTGAAGGTAGATATCTGCATGAGTTGACTTTTGAATTGATTGGGGCGATAGATTTGGCCACAATCTCTGGATCACCGCTGGCAATTATTATTTTAGATGCAATGAAAGCTTTCGACCAGGTAAACTGGAACTATTTAAAATCAATTCTAAGTTTTGTGGGGTTATTGATCAGATATATACAGCTTCTTTCGCTAAGGTGTTGGTCAACGGGAATCTTACAGGGCCTATCACAATTTCTAGAGGCACTAAGCAGGGTTGTCCATTGTCTCCTGTTTTTTTTCACCTCTATATTGAACCATTTGCTGGAAAGATTAGGCAAAATAGCCTCATCCCTCCTTTTTGCTGTAACGGTTGGGAAAAAAAAAATCCTTATATGCAGATGATCTTTTGATATACACTAATAATTTATCCATGGCCTTTAATACAGTTATAGAATTGGCTGAGCAATTTGGAAGCACATCGGGATATCGGGTTAATGTGGGAAAAAACGAAATTATGCAATGGAATATGGAGGTAGGGTCGATACAGAGTAAGCAGGAAGTACGATATTTAGGTATTTTAGTGACCCATGACCTTAAGGACCTAGTTGAAAGGAATTTATGAAAATTGTTAGCCGAGTGTAAAGGTATACTGCAGAAATGGGCACATCTCCCTTTGACGATACTTGGGAGAGTCAACTTAATTAAAATGTTTATCTTGCCTAAATGGAACTTTGTGTTTTCAGCGATCCCTCTTACAATGCAAAAAGGGTATCTGGATAAAATGCAGCAGGCGATAAACGTCTTCATTTGGAGTTCAAAGGGGCCAAGGATATCTTGGAATAAATTACGTAGAAGAAGGGAAAAGAGAGGATTGGCTTTACCAGATCTGGCATATTATGCTTGGGCCTTTATATTTAAGAATTCAAGGATGTTGTTTTCATGTCCAGATGCTTCAGCGGTGGGTGTGATGTACAAGGCAATGGTTTCAACTGTTAAAGGGGCCTCAAGGTATTTCCTTTTCAAATTTGGCGATCCTACGTTTTTCAAAAAAATCAAGTTGAAAGTTCTGCAAGGGCTGGCGAAGAGTTGATATCAGTTGAGACGACGAGTTGGTATTATTTATTATAGCTACCATGCGCCTATTTGGGATTCCCCGGGCACTCCAGAGTGCTTTAAAGACATCTTAGCACTACCATTTAAAAAGGCAGGGGTAGAAAGTTGGGGTGACCTATCTCGAGTTGGAACTTTGCTTTCATGGGAGGAGTTAGTAGGGATAACGGGTGGATCCCTGTCTAGGCTGAAGTTTTTGCAGATGAAAGAGTGGGAAGGAGGAATTAAGGGGGGATCTGGAGGTGGGAAATCCATTGGAGGATTATTTTTTAGAGTTTTCTTTCTCTGTAAAGAAGTTGGCTGTTTGGTATTGGGAAATTGTAGAAATATCAGACGGGAACTTTACGCTGCCGATTGATCTGTGGGGTAATCTTATGCCCAGGGATAAGGTTGGTGGATGGTGGAAGAAATCTGTGTAGATCCTTTAGGAAGTAGTGAAGCCAGCCCCTTTGAGGAAGAATCATCTTTATACTCTACATAGAGCTTATATTTCGCCAGAGAAGCTTTCTAAGATTAAGAAAGGAGAAGTGATTAAATGTTTGAAATGTGGTAGTGTTGAAGCAACGGATGTTCATATGTTTTGGGATTGCCCTGGTATTCGTTTGTTTTGGGAAGAAGTTTGTGATATTGTATCATCTATGTTGGGATGGGAGATTATTGCATCGCTTCCGCTGATTATATTTGGGCAGCTACAGGAAGAGGGCATAAGGAGCAGTGTGAGTAATGTCAAACTAAAATTTTTGTTTTATGTAATTTTGTTGGGTAGAAATGAAATTTGCAAGAACTGGATGAAGGACTCCCCTCCGGTGTATATGGATTGGCTTAACGCTGTTTTTCGCGTATCGAACTTGGACTTGAACACACAGTGTACTAGGACAAATGCGTAATTGTGGTTGCCTTTATTAAATTGGGGGGGGGGATATCTGAAATATGCTGTTTAATTATGGTCCAATGATTATTCACCGCTCTCCAACCTCTCTTGTCTGATAAAGCGGACCGGGAGATATAATGGTGCCCCCTGGCTTGAGCCTCTCTCTTATCTAGATGGTGAGAAGGGTGTACGGATCAAGAGGTGGCTTAGGATGCGGGGTTGAATGAGGACCAAAAAAAAACAAAAAAGCAAGAAGGCTTAACTTCAGAGTGCTAGTTGTAAAGTAGTACCAAAACACACAGTAATTTAATGAAAACACTACAAAATGTCACATGAGAAATGGAGAATATTTATCTAAACAAAACAAGACCAAAACGACAAAAATCCACAATACAAAAGTCAAGTTATCAATTAAAAAACAAAGAGTCTTCATGTAATTTTTAAACACAACGCTAATGATGTTAGCGTAAGAATTTACCTAGGTGCGTCAAAAATAACCCGCACGGGCAAGTGTGCATCAAAAAGGGCTTGTGATGCGTCGGTATCACTCACAAGCGAGACCTTGCGTCGTTTCTCCTTCTAACGGGTCAGCGTGCGTCATTTCTTCTCTCCGCAGGAGAGCGATTGGTTGATCCGGTCTCTGTTCCAGGCAGGCCTTGCGTCATTTTTACACGCCCAGCGATGTTTGCGTCAGAAATCCTGCTGCACGATGATCCGAAAACCACGCAGCGTGGGTTGTGATCTCACCAGCCTCCGCCAGCGATGCTGTGCGTCGTTTCTACAGCCGTGTGTGTCGACTTTCCAGTCGCACAACTGGCGAGCGTCGATTTTAGTTGAGAAGCCGGCGGCACATCAATTTTTCAGCCACTGATCGGAGTTGCGTCGATCTTTGCCCCACACGACGGTCTGTGCGTGGATTTCTCACTCTTGTCCAGCCAGCTTCTCCTTTAAGGGTCCCAGGAACTGGATGGGCACCACTTGCCAGAGTAGGAGTCTCAGCAGAGGCTCCAGGTGCTCGCAGAGAGAAGTCTTTGCTGTCCCTGAGACTTCAAACAACAGAAGGCAAGCTCTAAATCAAGTCCATGGAGAGTTCTTCTCAAGATGGAAGGCACACAAAGTCCAGTCTTTGTCCTCTAGCAAAGGCAGAGGCAGCAACTGCAGCATAGCTCCACAAAGCACAGTCACAGGCAGGGCAGCACTTCTTCCTCAGCTCTTCTCCAGGCAGAGGTTCCTCTTGGTTTCCAGAAGTGTTCTAAGTCTGTGGTTTTGGGTGCTCTTCTTATACCCATTTTGGCCTTTGTTTGTGAAATCCTGCCTTGCCCAGGCCAGGCCCCAGACACACACCAGGGGGTTAGAGACTGCATTGTGTGAGGGCAGGCACAGCCCTTTCAGGTGTGAGTGACCACTCCTCCCCTCCCTCCTAGCACAGATGGATCATCAGGATATGCAGGCTACACCGCAGCTCCCTTTGTGTCACTCTCTAGAGAGAGGTGCTGACAGCCCAACTGTCAAACTGATCCAGACAGGGAGTCCACAAACAGGCGGAGTCACAGAATGATTTAAGCAAGAAAATGCTCACTTTCTAAAAGTGGAATTTTCAAACACACAATCTTAAAATCAACTTTACTAAAAGATGTATTTTTAAATTGTGAGCTCAGAGACCCCAAACTCCACATGTCTAGCCGCTCTCAAAGGGAATCTACGCTTTAATCATATTTAAAAGGCAACCCCCATGTTAACCCATAAGAGGGACAGGCCTTGCAACAGTGAAAAACGAATTTGGCAGTATTTCACTGTTAGGACATATAAAACACATTAGTATATGCCCCAACTTAAACATAAACTGCACCCTGCCCATGGGGCTACCTAGTGCCTACCTTAGGGGTGTCTTATTGTAAGAAAAGGGAGGGTTTGGGCCTGGCAAGTGAGTAAACTTGCCAAGTCGAATTGGCAGTTTAAAACTGCACACACAGACACTGCAGTGGTAGGCCTGAACCATGTTTACAGAGCTACTAATGTGGATGGCACAGCCAGTGCTGCAGGCCCACTAGTAGCATTTGATTTACAGGCCCTGGGCACCTCTAGTGCACTTTACTAGGGACGTACCAGTAAATCAAATATGCCAATCATGGATAAACCAATCAGCAATACAATTTACACAGAGAGCAAATGCACTTTTGCACTGGTAGCAGTGGTAAAGTGGTCAGAGTTCTAAAGCCAACACAAACAAGTCAGAAAAAATAGGAGGCAGGAGGCAAAAAGATTGGGGATGACCCTACATAAAGGAAAAAGTCCAACACTACATTTGTGCCTTTCAAATGTAAGCCAGTGTATAATAAAGATGGCATTTTGAAAAATACCCTCTAAATCATACGTTAGAACTGGTATCCACAAATTCATAGATGTCAAAATAACCACTGCTCCTAAACTCTATATCTTATGCCCATTTCAGAAATTCATAGGTTTTCTTCATACCCATTTTTCACTATGTTTATTTCGCTATAAGAATTGGTCTATTTTCAGTACTCAATAAAAACCATTTTATGGTGCAGCTCAATTGTTTGCTCTGGGTACCTTGGGTTCTTAGAAAACCTACACACCCTATATATTCCACAACCAAACTATTCTGCTTTTGTCAATCGGCCATTGTTAAAAAAAAAGTTACAGATGAAAATGTTGTCACAAATGCTGGGTTTTTGCCTACTGATTTTCAATATTTCTTCATTTCAACAGTTATTTTCCTTGGGGAAACCTTGAAGAATCTACACATATGACACCTGCTGAATTCAGAAACGTATCTACTTTTCAGAAATCTATAGCAGTTCTGGATCACCCATTGGTTTCACACTGGTTTCCAAAGGATACAAAGAGAACTCCCACAGGCAACCTAACTCAACTTTATCTACTCAATATTGAACATCTAGTGATGGCTCAGATCAAATATTACATTTTGCCTGCCTTTATTTTTTTCCATAATATTGTACAGCATTGCCTAATTTTATCATGCATTATCCAACTGTATATGTTGTATTAATAAATAAACTCTGATCTAAAAGATTTTTTATCTACATCAACCGAAAACCGAAAGACACCATACCATTCTCTATCACTCATTCAATCAACCTCATACAGGCCACAATCGTACTACACTTATTACCTGTACATATTCACAATACATCAAAATGACAACTTAAAATCTTATCAAATTCATTCACTATCTGCAATTACATACACGCTTCAATAAGTTAGAACAAACAATTGCAATTCATAAATTCTTTGATTGTAATTTCAGTCATATGATCATTATTGTATTGTCTCATCTAACATTCCTTTTGATTACTCTGATTTGAATCATAGATCCCTAAATTGTAACTTCAAATACGATTATTGTTGCATCTGTGGTTTCATTGATATCCATTTAATTATTGTAACATCTGTGGCTCCATTAATTTTCGTTTCTATAAGTTTTTCGGCAACTGGTGCCTTCTTTAGGAAAGCGCTCCAATGGTGAGTCCAATATAAATGAGCAACTACAAATGGAGTAAGCAGATACTGTAACTGAGCCAAAACAAAACTAATGATTTCCTCACTGTGTCAATTATCGCTTATCCAGAACCTCCACCTCCTGACTGGATGCTCCATACCCCCAGTGCTCATTGTAAGAACCAAGTGCCACATCACCATATAAGCCACCATGAAAAGGATAAGAGAAAGCGACTTCCTCATACATCAAAATCATGCAATCACCTCATATAAATGCTTTTTACAAGAATATATAAATAGGTGCTCCTTGCATTCACGCAATAAATGCACAAAGTCCTCTCAATGATGTGCATGATTCACATGTCGTAATACGAACAGTAAACACTCTCTTACCACTGGTAGATCCACAATCTCCTAAAACTCACTCTAAACAAGGGTAATAAAAAGCTCACAAATCATTCAAAGAATAGATATGTGGCCAAATGCTAAATAATATGGGACCAAAGTGGAATGTATTAACCTTTAATAATACAAACAGCCTGAAAATGATGTTACACAAGGACTTCGAAAGTTAGGCATACCAAGTCCATCGTCCTCTAGGATCTTGCATCCCAGAATACTCGATGAAATGACAAGATGTCCTGGCCACTGTAACATAAAATCGTTATGAATACCAGTGCCTTACCATTGTGTGGATAACCATAATAGCCTGGAGACAGAGAATTTCATCATAGCTTTTAGGAGAGAACTCCTCTCAATTTTAAGTATTCATATACTGCATCACTTCGACAATGACGCAGATATCACAGGTGTCCCGACTCCAATTATAAATGCTGCAACTTCAATATAGGTCTACTAACCCTGTATGCCTCCTCCCACGAAACGCCTAGGATCTGATGGATAACTGGTCACCTCCTAAATTAACCAGAAGGGGAGTTCGGAGTCTCATAAGTAGGGGATTTAATGACTCTACCGTCCATGTCCCAAATTAAAGCGTTTTAAAATTAAATCCAGTTGAGCACCAGAATGCCTTTCAGTAACATGTAGAGATCACAAATAAGCTTACACACTACTAGGGGGGCAAAACGGCTACCAGAAAAATAAGTAAACTATAATAATATCTGCCGCCAACATACTTACCATTAGGATTTTCACAGTACATCGAACGCCAGCAGCGAATTCAGAACTAACTCTGCTATATGATCTTCAACGCCATCTACTTTCTCCTATTTGTACAGTGCCAACACAGAACACACATGAGGCACAGGGGCAGATCCACTCACCACACACAGATCACATCAGAATCCACTATCAAGCAGCCATATTTAAGTGTGTATTGCCTCCTTAAAAAATATAAAGATGATCCTAAAATTAAGGAGGTGCCTGTCTCCCACTTGTAGTGCCCTCCAATGTTAATTATATTTTATGTTCTACACTGCGTTGTCAACTGGCAGGAGCCTTGCAATACTTCACTACCACTCAAAGGTTGCTCGCATACTTATTATCTTATGGAGGCCCTCCTAGAATGGTCAAAGGCTTGCAAGAGAGATAGCTCCCAAAAAATAAAAATATACCAGCGGAAGCCTAAAGGATCATAGGCTTCCTGGGACAGCTTGAGTAAACCACTAACATAAATTATGGAAAATGTATTTCAAAACGGGCACCAAAACCAATATTGAATACTCTCTCTTAAAAGTGGCGCCTCTCACCCTAAATAGCTGGCTAATGTTTTTTTATCATCTGCAGAAACAAAGTTTTCTCCTGTGAAACTCACCAATACCTTAATTTGGGGGATACTGATAATGTTAAGCACACCCAACTTTCGTCTCTCAAAATATTGGGATGATGTAGTGAGAGGTGTGACTCTTAAAAAGACAAAAGCAAGATTTTTTTATAAAAAAACAAAATATATGAAGGGAAGATGTCATAGAACAGCATATAATAATAAAGGCAATCTGTTTCCCTACCAGCAATCTATCTTTGTCAATGTGTATTATAAACAATAGCATTTCCCCATGGGGTTTCACTATTTAAGCCTAGAATATCAGTGTCCAAGGTTAAAATCCAAAAGACTTCCTTTCTTTTCCTCAGTGCGTTAGGATCCTCTCCGTCTTTTGCTTGTATCTTTTCTAAAATCAGTCATTTAAGATCTTCAGAATCATACTTACTATCACTCTAATTTAATTTATCATTAGCAGAGCTTGCACCTTTGCGGTCCAAATAGCGGATTTATTTACAGAAAAACATTTGGTGAAAGGCCTTCCCGATTTACCTACATAACCCAGATTGCATGGACAGATCAAAAGACAGACAACATTTTTGGTCTTGCAATTGGTGAAGCTTTGTAGTCCTATGGTATACTTATTAAAACTGAACACCTTAGTCTGAATAGCACTGGGATATGCCCTACATGATGTGCATTGAAAATTTCCAAAAATGGGTTCACTGCCATCAATCGTTTTCTGCACAAAACGCCTTGATTTTTTCCAAACGGGATTGTACCACAAAATCCTTAAGATTTTTATTGTGTTTGTGAGCAAACATGGGCTTCAGGAGTTTGAAATGTTCTTCCGTACTGCTGTTGAGTATGTGCCAGTTAAAATTGACTATCTGGCGCAACTTCTCATTAAGTACTGAATGCCATGTAATGCATACTAACTTAGATTCTCCCTGCTGGACTTGAATATTCAGCAGATGGTCCCTATTGTAAAATCTTGCTCGTTTTAGGGCCTCCCCTACCAATCTTTGTGGATAGCCACAAGGTATACATTTTTCATTCATCACTTTAGCGTGAATGTCATAATCATGTAGATTGGTACAGTTCCTCCTTAGTCTAAGAACCTGTCCGAAAGGGATAGTTTGTTTTTGATTTCGCAGGTGGAAACTACTAAAATGCAACAGCGTATTTCTGGCAGTAGGTTTCACATGAAGATCTACTTCTAGTCGACCACTGTGATGGCGAATTAATATGTCCAGACACTCCATCTGTTGCTGACTCATGTGCGCAGTGAACTTCATATTTGGTTCACACAAGTTGATCCATAGTAAAAATTTGTTCAGATCTTCTAGTGTGCCACCCAAAATAAAAAAAAAGTTATCAATATATTGTGATCATTTGGTCGTCGACTCAAAGGAAGGAGCAATTTCATTATGAATATATTTCTTCTCAAACAGTGCCATGTAGATGTTTGCTAGAAGAGTTAATCTGCATTTTATCCGAAGGACAACTAGACATTAAATCAAAGTAAACAGGGGCAAAGGTACAGCACTTTTGTGCTCCCAGCCAACTAAGAACTAAGCCCCCAAAACTTTTCAAGTCACAGATCCTTTCATCAATCCCCTCAAGCCCTTACCCTCATTTTGTTTTCACCCACCTCATGGGTTTGAATGTTCTGGGCCTTCATTAGTCAGGATTATTAATTTACGATGTATTACAGTGCTTGAGTGTCTGACAGTGGCCCTGGTTTGTTTGTGAGATAAATAAGGGGGGGGGGGGGGGGGGGGGGGGAACGCCGCAGTACAAGAAACATATTTTATGTCCTTTAGAGAGCTGAAAATGCAAACACAGAGTGGAGGGCCATAAACTTAGGGGAAGCTGACCAAACCCTTTAATGTGGCTCTATGCTCAGTCCGAACAACAGAGTTGGACTATACTGTTACAGCATTTTGACCTGTCACTTTAAAACTGTGATTTCTGTGCTATTCCATGGTACCAAAACTGTTTAAAATGGTTTAAGGTGCCAGAGGTTCACTGCATTTGTCACTCTTTCTATGAAAAACAGGCTGTACATAACAATGGTGCTTAAAAACGCCCTGACATTTTTGCAACTCGTTGATCAAACAATACCAAGCTCAACCCTCTGGGAAACGATGTGGATCTCCCACCCAGCAACACAAAGTACTTGAGAAGGTCCTATCTTTAGCAACCTCAACTAGCTGCAGCTTTCTAGAAGGACATGTGTATAAATAAGTATGGACACACTGACAACTGTATTTGTCTTTAGTTCTGTATTTTCCCAAACTGTACTGGTACAAAGTTGCTACTGTTATGACAAAGGTAGGCACCTGCTTACGGTGACACCAGTTATGCTTAGAATGATCAGGCATGCAGAATTAGCCCTAATTTGCTAACAGATAAGGCTCTCCATACTCTATTTAGAATGCTGTGTGTCCCACAATATGTTGTACTTACACAGTTTCAAGTTCTCTCTTTGGTCCTACACTATAATCAATCTGTGAATATTCTAAGGCTGTCAGTGCTGTACAGCACGTTGGAGGCTTCATCACTGTACCATCTCCCCACAACAGCACCGAAGGTGGTACAGAGGAGAATGAGGCTCTGCCTGCTTGAGCCAGGCTCTGCTCCATGTCAAGAGAGTTGTGTTAGAAGAGTATCTTCCAAATTCAAGTTATGCAAGTTCAGAAGCTACAATTATTGGGATGAATGCCTTCTATTCTGTGCTTTTTGGACCTGTGAATTTTAGAACATTATATGTAAAAGAACAAAGGGCCTTAAACAGCCAAAGAGACTAAGGGTGTTCAAGAAGGGTCAAACCCATAATAGATTTTCAGGATTATCACGTAAAATAACCAAATATTAATTTAGTCTTACTAGAACTCATTTGCAAAGCCAGTGGTTAACCTGAAAGACTGACTGAGGACCTACTCTGGGCATCTCTACCACATAATGCAAAACATCTTCGAAACCCTTCTTCTGCAGCATACATTTGTATTTCTTCTACATTTGTAGACTGTCCCTACTTAGAACAGAAAACAAGTGGAGTCTTCCAGCCTTTTTGGAAATCCGTGGGTTTCCTTGCAGGCACTATCTCTGCTCCGATCAGGCCCACATTAGGCATGTTATGCAAACCTTACATGTTAGGCACTGCCTAATTCATAAATTATTTTTCCCATGTTGTGGAGCAGATCAAGGGCACCAGTCTGTCAGGAAGCTTTGTGACTTTCCTATTAGCACAGTCATCTCTGACTACTTTGGTATAAAACAGCATCAAGAACTGGCCAGAGCAGACTGTAAAACACATTGGGAACAGACAGGGGGCGATATGTTCTCTGCAACACTGCATGTTCTCTACCAGAACTGTGCAGAGGTGACTGTGACAGGCAGGTGTTTGCTTACATAGTATATGGCGGGGTGAGCTGAATCAGACAAGACTTAGGCCCTCATTACGAGTTTGGCGGTCATGAGACCACCAAACTCGCAGCAGTGGTTTAACCGCCGCTGACCTATCACAAAAACCTTGGCAATAACGCACTCGGCGACAGGAATCCCCATTACTGTCGCTGGCACATGCACCCCCACATGTCCACACACCCCCCCACCCGTCAATACACTTCTGAACACCCCCCACCCAACCGCACACACCCATATGAACACTGCCACCCTCTCACACACACACACTCCCACTCACGCACCCCCCGCAATCATTCACACCCCCCTCATCCATACACTTCATACACACCCCAACATCTGCACACTTCCATACAAAGACTCCCACATCCGCACACTTCCATACAAACACCCCCAGCATTCACACACTTCCATACGAACACCCTCACCTGACCGCACGCATACACAGACACCCCCACTCACTCACAGACTTATATAGATGCACCCTCACTCGCATGCATCCCAATACACACACCTACTCACTCGCACCCAACACCCCCCTCCCCTCCCCAGACATAGACACACACACCCTCCACGCACACGTACATACACACACGGACTCACGCACCCCCATTGTGCTACATATACACGCCCACATCACAAAATGCACCCAACACCCCCCCACCCACACACACACACACACCCCTTTCGGACGGGCCACTTACCTGTTTCGGCAAGGTGAGGGGATTGTTCCTGGCATCTGCCAGCACCGCCACACAGGACACTGTCGAGCCATATTATGCATCGTAATACGGTGGACGGAGTCCTGTTGGCGTGGTGATGCTGGCGGTAGAACCCCCTCTCTTCCTCCATCAGCCAGGCCGACGGGGTCAGATTTCCACCCGTAAACGGGCGGAAATCCACAGCGAATTCAAATATGGCGGTGTGTTGGCAGCAGCGGTGGTCTTGAAATACGACAGCCGAAGTCGTAATGAGGGTCTTAATGCTCAAAGCAGGTTTTGAAGCACATTTGTTTTAATTTTAAAGATGTTAAAGAAGAGGAATGGGAACACAGAGAACAGCAAGACCCTTGCTAGCAAGGGTCCAACCACCAGCCAGTAAAGTATCACTGCCAAAATCTTTGATGCAGCCTGGTCCGTCCCGCATTAGCTGGACAGAGTTATTGGTCAGTCCACCACGAGCAGAGATTGACCCTTCCTCTCTTTCTTATGTCTTCATCCATATTCTGGCAGGCCAGCCTAATTGTAACAGCACTTCGTGCAACTGCTTCACGTTGTCCTGTGATCCAGGCAGCAACCTCTACTTTTTGGAAAGTTGGTCTGCTTGAGGGTAGACCTGGTACAGATAATTTCAGGCTCAGAGTGGCATGGTGTGTGTCAGCAGGGCATGAGTCTCTGCATAGTGTGCAAGCAAGCTTATGTGGAAGACCTAGCTCTCTGCTTGGAGTGACTCTCTGTATCAACCTGCAGGGGTGTGTTGTCTGTCTATAGGACTTCTGTGTCTCTGCATGGTGTAGGTGTGTCTCTCCAGGACGTGTATTTGTGTCTCTGCAGGCCATGTATGTCCGCACATAGGTTGCATGTCTACAAGAGTTTGTCTCAGTCTACCCTGGGGGTTGAGTCTGTGATTTTGAAGTGCATGGGTCTATCTAGGGTGGGTGTGTTTACGTGTGCGTAAAGGGAGTATGTCTCTAGGGGAGTGTACCTGCATTGTGTGATCTATCAGTCTATGCAAGGGTGTGACCATGTGTAGTTATGTGTCTATGCAATGGGGTTGTTTGAGTGTGCCATAGGTATGTATGTCTGTCCGGGATTGTGTGACATTGCAGTTGGGCTGTGCTTATGTGCATTGAGTAAATCAGTAAAGAAAGATGAAAGGTAAAGAACCAATTAGGATGGAAGTAGGCGAGGCATCTCATGACAGACAACACCTCCCCAACTGCAGAGAATTTCTGATCAATTTCTTTTTTACAGCAACACTGCGGTACTGTACCCTACTATCAACTTCAGAATAGTGTGCCATCAGAATACTGTACACAAAATATTGAGGACAAAAATATTGAGAAGGTAATTTGTAAGTAAATATTTACTAATAACTCCAAAAGTTTGGTTCTCAGTATTTTGGTAGCATGATGTTTATCTAGCAGATATTTCAACATACAACCAACATGTATGGATGTGCAAATCAGCTCCAGCTTGCTTTTTAGACATGGAAGTCCAAATTACTGTATCTTAAATCAGTCATTCAAGATCTTTATTGTTGTGTTATGGTACTTTCTGGGTGAATAAGGAGAATATCACTTTTGTCAGTAATAAAATCAGGTTTTACTTTAGCATTTTTGCAAATCATTGATATCGCTGGTCAGTTTTAATAAAACAAAAATCCATTAATGTTTCTGTGCCTGCCAACATAACTGATTTGGGAATAGTTGGGACAAGTTAATTGTCTTACAGGACATGAAAATTACTGTTGCATTTTGTCCCATTACCAAGTAAATTGTTTAAAAATGTCCACAACCCTAACCTGGTGTCTGACCAAAATAAGATCCAACTTATTTTCAGACTATAAATTATTCAGTCCACAACATTGAATAAAACAATGCTACCATCAGTGGACTATTCATCTAACTTCTAAATGGAATCCAGATGAGACTACCAATAAACGTAGCCCCACTGTTTCTCCTTTCTAAACCCACAAAAGCACTGTAGGATGGCATATACTAACAGACCAGGCCTTCTACCATTTCTAGGTGGGCCACATGTTGCCTGAATGTTCTTTAACACCACTGAGCGCTGACCATATAATATCTACCCCAGGCACTTTCTTAACTGCTATTCCTATTTATACTACTATCCACACAAATATGATCAATAGTTGTGGTTAGGCTCACATTCTCCCCAAAACTCACGCACCCTACTACTCCTTCTTCTTACTCCATTCACTTCACCTAACTGTTCCTATCTATCAATCAATAGTTTATTCGGTCCAGATTTGGACCATTTGAAAAGTTAGAAGTGATCATACATACAAAAAAATAAAAGCCATGAGCCATCACTTAATAGAGAAAACATTAGGCAGTTAATACAGAAAGAAAAAATTCATAAAATTACATAAAAAGTTTCAAAAATAATTAAGACAAGACTCTCAAAATAATCTCTGGATCTTACTCTATGCAAAAGGCTAAGTGCTAAAATAATGCTAACCAATTGTTAAAAACATGAAAATCATTCTAAAACAAGTTTGTGTATAAAATAAGGCATAAAAACTGCATATACAGTAGTAGCTCCTATTGGGAAAGGCTAGAGGTCAACCAGTGGAAAATAATGCCATAAGTTACTCAGTTCTATTAAATAAGTTGATCAGATAAATTGCAACTTGCGGTTTATAAAATTATATGTGCTGAGGAACTATGAGTCGCTTCGATTTGGGGTAACCCACTAGCCATCATGCGTGGGGCTACAGTCTTTAGGTCATACTAACCATTTTATTTAGAATTCCAGAATAATATGACAGGGTGCTAGTTTGCTAACTTCTAGACCGTTCTTCGACGATGGGTTAAGATCTGTAGTAATCCTACTGCGGATTTTCCATGCTGCTGCCAAATATTTGGAAACAGAGCTCACTATCAGCATGGAAGTGTCATATTTGCATATTCTATATACACTGTTTCGGTTTTGTGATGGCAGTGTTTTACACAGAGGGATAATCCACTTCTCACGAGGGCATTTGTACAGAGGACAGAAAAATAGGACATGCTCAGAAGTTTCCTTGCATAGATGGCAGTTTATGCATTTGTCAGATAAAGAACTATTGGTTGACCAGCAAGCTGTGAAGCTGTTGACTGCCAATGTTCCGTATCTGAACTGGAGCAATAAGGAACGAGCACGGGCTGGCATAGGGAGATCCAGGAAGCTTTCAGGCAGAGGTTCATGCTTAACCAGCAGGAACTCTGCTGTCAACTGACCCAACCCAATTGAGCCGAGAGATTCCTCATGGATCTTTTCCCAATAACGGTCTTTGATCAGGCGTTTAGCATTACCAGGGATCATCTCGGGATTCTCCCAATACTGGGCTAAGTTCAGTTTAACCCAAGCCACCCTCATCTCCCTAAGCCACCGTACTTTTTCCCATCCATAGCAAGGTGGCAAAAGTTCTTTAACTGCTAATCTGAAGGGTTCGAGTTCCTCCGTTTTCCATAATCGGACCCAGTACAGAAGTGGTCTTAGGTATGCTGTGTCCTTAATACTATTTAGACCCAGGTCCAGTCTTAGGGGGAGCATTGGCGTGCCCTTCCCCAGTCTGGATATGTGTCTGAGGAAATTATTTTCTTTAATTTGAAGAGTGTCCAATTGTCTGTGAAATCCCCAAAGTTCCGCTCCATATAGGGCCGCAGCACGAATTTGGGCTTTGTAGATTTCAGAGATGAGGGTCAGAGGGGGACTTATTGCAGTGCTAGCCTTACGTCCTATCACTCCACATCTTTGGCTAATTGTTAGTGCCCCTTTCCTTATAGCTGGGTCCCAGCTGCCCTTATCAGATAGTCTAATACCCAAATAATCGTATTCCATTACCCTCTCCAAATGAATTGAATCCATCCTAATGTTTGCTCTAAGCTTCTTGTTCGGGGCACTGTATATCATGAGTTTAGTTTTCTTAAGATTTATGTCTAACCCGTGATCTCTGCAAAAAACACCGAACTGGTTGACCAGATTCTGAATTCCCATGGATGATTTAGACAAAAGGATAGTGTCATCTGCATAAAGTAGGCATGGTACTTTGGTCCCGGCCAGCTTTGGGGAATCATTAGTGCAGTTTGCTAAATACTTAATACAATTATTTATGTATAGAAGAAAAAGGGTGGGGGCCAAAACACACCCCTGCCTGACTCCCCTCTCAATAGCCACTGCTTCTGTTAGGTCACCATTCTTGCCACTCCTGATTTGAGCATAAGTATTCTCATGTAGTCGGATAATGAGTTTCAGGAGGCCATGTGGGACACCCATATTAGCTAGTGTCAGCCATAGCTGATTTCTGGGGACCAAATCAAACGCGGCTCTAAGGTCAATAAAAACTACGAAAAGGTTACCTCCGCCTACTTCTACAGTCTTCCATTTTAATGTTAAAAATCTTAGCACCTGATCTATGGTACTAACTGCGGGCCTAAACCCTGCTTGCAAATCAGAAATGGCATTAGTTTCCAGAATCCATTCTTCTAAACGAGACAAAATTTGCTTAGCAAAAAGTTTTTGGAAGTTGTCAAGTAAGGAGATTGGACGGTAGTTAACAGGGTTAGAGGGGTTACCTTTCTTAAAGATGGGGACTATCTCTGCTCCCATCCAACTGTTCCTATCTAGGATATTCTACAACACACGTTTTATCAACCAAGCACTCAAACAGCACCCAGGAACCAGAAGCAAACCGGAGTACTAGATCACCACATTAATGTTAAGAAGGGCCAGATAAATGACACATATGGAGAATATATTTAATTAGCACTTGCAAATTAGTTTTGTCCTCACAAGGACTAGAAGAGTGCTCTATATAGCTTGCTTTAATTTTTTATTAGTTAATTAACAAAAGCAGCTAACAATTAGTAACCTTGTGTAAAAAAGTGCCCCCCTTGATTCTGTTAAACCCCCTTTAACAACAATGACTTAGTAAACGTTACATGTAGAGTATATCTGTTTTTCACATGCAACGGGGACATTCTAGCCTTCTACTGCATACAAAACTACTTAAATGTGATGATGTTTGATAGGAATCATGTATTCACAGCTCTCTTTAGGTCCAGCAACACCATTTAATTGGGGTTGACGCTTGGTCTTGGCAATTCCAAAAAAACAGATTATTTTGTGTTTTGGCCACTTTGTTATAGATTTAATAGTGTATGTTGGATCACTCTCCTCCTGCCCAATCCGCTTTCAGTGAAGCTTTGGTTGTTAGACAGACGTTTACAACATTCATCTAGAATGTGCCAATAAAGAGAGGACGTCATGGTGGACTAAGTAATTAAGAGTCCAGAGCCTGTGGCTTCAGACCAAGTCTAAATCATTCCCCTTCCAGCACCATGTATGGTGACTGGGATAAGATTATTTTTGGCGATAAACTGGGTTTTGCCATACACTTTGTTATGCACTACATGTAAAAACTTCACTTTGGTCCCATTTGTCCAGGAGCAAACAGAGGCCTAATAGCACAGACAGAGATCTGATGACCTATAAAGTATCTACGTGAAGTGTAGTGTTCTACGCTTGAATATATTATTACTGTCCTTTCTACCCTAAGAGATATACTTTTCACTGGCTTATTTTTATTGAGTGCTTGGGACTTCCTAGACAATGTCAAAATATCTTTGATGTGAAGGACGAGCACAGTAAAGGCCAGTGGTCCTCTACTTGGCAGATGTTCTGTTTCGGTCTGGTGGAGTGGAAGAACAGGCACAACATCTTACCTTGTATTTTTGTTTTATATAGAGGTAGGGAATTTACTTAGACTTCGAGTCCTTGCTATGCCAGTTGATCTTTCACAGCTGTACCTTTTAATCAAGACAATATTGACTTTTCACACCTATGCCTAGCAAACGTGGGTGTATATAAACCTTTTCTTTTTTGCGAAATAAAAAGATACTCTTCTGAATGTTGGAAGGTATCTCTTTCTACTGTTGGTTGGGGGGGAAGCGATTGGGTACCATGTTAATTGGCAATTAAAAAACATGTGTCGACAACATGTTCCTACCCCAGCCCCCCACCAAAAAAAACACTTCTCATCACATTCTGGTTCTTGTAATCTGGTTTCAACAGGGCCTCACGTGCAGAATAGCACTCTAAGTATAGCACCTCAAATTCGAGATGCTCCTAGTAGCATACAAATGTTTTACACAGCGGCTAGTAGTTGGGTTCACAATTTGTCTCACAGAAACACCACACTGAAAATGCATTAGTCCATCAAGCTATTTTACTGCCAATAAAGTTTGCAATGTGAAGGGTACATACAGATCACTGTAGCTGGAACTCAACCTTTTTAATTGTCTTACTGTGTGCAGCAAACCTGTGACCTACATGTTAGAGTTTCATTGGCATGTGCTCAACTTACCAAGCAAGTGGCAGTTTCTCTCAAATTAATTTCTCATTCAATACACAGGAACCTCAATTCTTAGATGGATTTAAAGGGCTTTAAGAATGTACCTAGCTTTTGAGATATTTAAAGAACTGGTCTTAAACCAGTAAAGGGCTTCGAGCCCACCTGTCGCTCACCGTTTGTTGGTTTACGTGACACTCTTCTTGACAGCCTCCTAATTTGTGAAGGCATGCCTGGCATTAATTCCGTTCCTCTCTGAGGAGCAGGGATCAAGCATTAATTAATTCAACTTAATTAGTGCTTATCCACTGCTCCGGACGTGATTGTTACTATTTTGTTCTTTTTAACTTCTAGTACCCCTCTATCAGAAGGCTTGAGGCTGGCAAAAAGGTGCCCAGCAGGACAAACAACATTTCAAAGATTTATGTTTTTTAAAGCTAGCATTCTTTGATTTTGCTGTGTTGTCTTTTCTCACTTTCCACTCATGTTGTCTTTTGTTTTTGCTTGTGGGCACTGTTCTCAAAAGATGACATTTAACTTCTTCAAAATATTGCAAAGCAACAGTGTTTCTTTACTATGTGCAATCTATGAAATGATGCTTTAATACATAATCAAGCAGTACCCCCCATTCTACACCACTCAAATCCTCCCTACTACTATCCACCCCAATTCAACTCAATTTACCCCACAACAATTCGCCCCACCCCAATCCAGTCCACTCCAACCCATCCCTCTTCAATCTTCCAAACCCATCCCAATCCAATTCACCCACGCTAATCAAAACCAATCTGCACTGCTCCAAAGCAATCTACCCCACTACGATCAAAACAATCTGCCCCACTCCAATCGGCCCCACTACAATGTCAAACAACCCACTCCATTCCAAAACAATCTGCTCTACTCCAATCCAATCCACCTCACCTCACCCCAATCCAACCCACTCCATTCCAATTCACCCCATTCCAATCCACCCCACTACTACCCAGTCCACACCACACCACACCACACCAATCCAATCCACCCCAATATAATCCATCTGAATCCAGCCCGGTCCAGTCTCTCCCACTCCAATACATCCCACCCCAATCCACCCCACCCCAGTCCAGTCAACCCCACTTCTGTGTGATCCACCCTACTCCAGCCCCACTCCAGCCACTCTAACCCACCCCACTCCAATCATCTCACCTCAGTCCAATCCAACCCAGCCTACTCCAATCCAAACCACCCCTGCAACTGAGTCCACCCCAATCAAGTCTTCTGCTACCCAATCTACCTCACTCCAATACAGTCCACCCCACTTTGATACAAGCCACTTCAATCCACCCCTCCCAGTCCAATCTAGTCCACATTCATCTACCCTACTCCAGTTGAATCCACCCCACTCCAAACCACCTTAATCTTCCCCACTTCAATCCAGTATACCACTCTTCAGTCCCATCTGCCACACTCCAATGCACCACACACTAGTCTGCCCCAATCCAATCAAAAACAGTCCACCCCACTCCAATCCAAAACAATATGCCCCACTCAAATCCAAAACAATATGCCCCACTCCAAGCTTCCCCAATCCAAAATGATCTGCCCCCTGCTATCTGCTGCACTCCAATCCAAAACAATCTGCCCCAATCCAATCTGCCCACTGCAATCCAAAACAATCTGCCCCACTCCAATCCAAAACAATCTGTCCAACACGAATACGTCCCACTCCAATCAAAAACAATCTGCCCCAATCCAATGCGCCACACTCCAGTATGTCCCACTCCAATCCAAAACAGTCCGTCCCACTCCAATCTAATCCAAAACAATATGCCCCACTCCAATACAAAACAATATGCCCCACTCCAATCCAAAAAAATCTGCCCCGCTCCAATCCAAAAAAATCTGCCCCGCTCCAATCCAAAAAAATCTGCCCCACTCCAATCCAAAAAAATCTGCCCCGTTCAGTCGAAACAATCTGCCCCACACTAACCAATTTCAAATTGCCCCACTCCAATCTGTCCCACATTTCTCCAAAACAACCTGGCCCACTTCAACCTGCCCCACTACAATGCCAAACAACCCACTCCATTACAAAACAATCTGCCCTACTCCAATCCAATCCACCTCACCTCACCCCAATCCAACCCACTCCATTCCATTCCAATCCACCCCACACCAATCCAGCCCAATCTACCCAACTCCAATCCATCTCACCTCAACCCACCCCAAGTCCATTCCACCACACCCCAGTTCAGTCCAATCCATTCCACCCCACTCCTGTCTGATCCACCCTACTCCAATCCAACCACCTCACTCATGCCACCCTGTTCTAATCCAACTTACTCTACTCAAGTCTAAACCACCCCACTCCAATCCAATCCACGCCTACCCAAGCCTCCTCACTCCAACACAGTCCACCCCACTCCAATAGAAGCGATTCTAATCCACCCTACTCAGTCCAATCTAGTCCACATTAATCCACCCTACTTCAGTTGAAACCACCCACTCCAAACCACCTTAATCTTCCCCACTTCAATCTAGTACACCACTCTCTAATCCAATCTGTCCCACTCCAGTGAGCTACACTCCAGTATGCTCCACTCCAATCAAAAACAGTGCACCCACTCCAATCCAAAACAATATGCCCTACTCTAATCCAAAATATGTCCCACTCCAATCCAAAACAATCTTCCCCCATACAAAACAATCTGTCCCATAGCAATCTGCTGCACTCCAATCCAAAACAATCTGCCTCACTCCAATCTGCCTCACTGCAAACCAAAACAATATGCCCCACTGCAATCTAAAACAATATGCCCCACTCCAGGCTCCCCCAATCCAAAACAATCTGCCCCAATGCAATCCAAAACAATATGCCCCACTCCAGTACGACCCACTTCCATCTGCCCCACTTCAATCCAAAACAATCTGCCCTACTCAAATACATCCCACTCCAATCCAAAACAATCTGCCCCACTCCAATGCGCCACGCTCCAGTCTGCCCCATTCCAATCCAGAACAATCTGCCCCACTCCAATCCAAAATGATATGTCCCACTTCAATCCAAAACAACCTGCCCCACTCCAATCCATTTCAATTTGCCCCACTCCTATCTGTGCCACTTCAATCCAAAACAACCTGGCCCACACCAACCGGCCCCACTACAATGCCAAACAACCCACTCCATTCCAAGACAATCTGCCCTACTCCAATCCAATCCACCTCACTTCAATCCAACCCACTCCATTCCAATTCACCCCAATCCAATCCACCCCACTACTACCCAGTCCACCCCACACCAATCCAGTCCACCCCACACCCATGCAATCCACCCCATTCTACCCCACTCCAATCCTATACATCTCACCCCAATCCACCACACCCCAGGCCAGTCCATTCCACCTGACTGCTCTCTGATCCACCCAATTTAAATCCAACTGACCCCAGCCCACTCCAATCCAATCCAACCCACTCATCCCAATCAAGTCCATTGCTACCGAATCCACCTCACTCCAATACAGTCCACCCCACACAAATACAATTCACCCCACACCCATGGCCCCCAGGCCAGTCCATTCCACCCAACTGCTCTCCGATCAACCTTACTTCAATCAAACTCGCCCCACTCCAATCATCCCACTCAGTCCAATCCAACCCACCCCAATAAAGTCCACCGCTACCCAGTCCACCTCACTCCAATATAGTCCACCTCACTTCAATACAATCCACTTTAATAGACCCCACTCAGTCCAATCTAATCCACATTAATCCACCCAACTCCAGTTGAATCCACCCCACTCCAAACCACCTTACTCTTCCCCACTTCAATCCAGTACACCACTCTTCAATCCAATCCACCCCACTCCAGTTCAATCCACCCCATCCAATTTCCCCAATTCAACCCAGCTCACTCAATCCAATCCACCCCATCACACCCTAATCCACCCCAATCAGTCCAATCCACCTCACTCCACACCGATACACCCCACCCACTCCAGTCCACCCCACTCCATTCCACCCCACTGCAGTCACTGGGATCCCATGCCAATCCAATCTACCTCACCTCAATGCAATCCACCCCAGTCCAATCCATCCCAGTCCAGTCCATCCCAATCCAATCTATTCCAATCCACCTACTCCTACCCATCCCATCCCATCCCAGTTCAGTCCATCACACTCCAATCCAACCTACCCCACTCCCACACAATCCAGACCGAACCATCCCACTACAATCCACCCCACCCTATCCAATGCAATCCACCCCACCCTATCCCAGTTCAGTCCACCCCACCCAATCCATCTACCCCACCGCACTCCAATCCACCCCACGCCAATCCACCCAGTCCAATCCTCACACTCCACCACAATCCAATCTACCCTAACTCAATCTAATCCGCCCCACCCCAGTCCATCCCACTCCAATCAAAGCCACCCCAGTCCTATCACTCCAATCCAAAACCACCCACTCAATCCAAATTAATTCACCCCACTCTAATCCACCCCAATCCCATCCACCTCATCCCATTTTAATTTATCCCACACCACTCAAGCCACTTCAATCCAATCCACCCCCTACCTCAATCCACACTAACCCACTCCACCCTATTCCAAACCACTCCACGCTACAACTCTCTCTGCCACTGAATCCTACTTCCCTCTACTCAACTCCACGACACTCTAATAGTACTACTTCGCTCTACAACATTTAGACAAATTCACTCTTCAACACTCTACTCCCCGACTCCACGCCACTAACCTTTAGCTAAGCTGAACAGGAGCCACACTGGTGTACAACATGGCAAAACAAAGTCAATAAGTCTTATGCAGGCGAGACCTATTGGCATTGCCAATGCTTGTTTAAGTTAGGTTTACTAAGGCAAGTGTTAGGGAATTTCACACTCACATCCTTCCCCAAAGTTAAATGTTACATTACACCCCTCCAGTTTCGAATTACTTTCTCAACTGATATGGTAGCAATAAAGGACCGCTACATTTCATACAAGCCTTGTATATGTTTATAAAAGATTACTCAATAAAACTTATATGTTGTCACATTAGGTACCATTTATCATCTGTAAAGACCTGGTTATGACTAAATAAACGTGGGATATATAATAATACTTAAACACACAGAATCTTAGGAGTGTGTACTTTCTTGTGCTGTCAATGCATTATAGTATATACATTATAGAGCATACATTTGTTTTAACTTGATAAGCTGTTGCTACCTTTTACATAGAGTTTTATCAAGCTTAAGACAATGAAAGACTGATTCAACCCTACAAGGTTTCAAAACATATGCCCTGCAAGTGATATGGACCTTTCTGGGGCAGGTTTATAAATGACTGAGCTGTTTTATCAAGATAAAAAAGTATGTGCTGGAAATAATAAGAATCTCTGCAACAGAAGCCTTAAGCCATTCAGCTTTCTTATATAAAATGCAGATGTGTATCACGCTTACAAGCTATGCGCTGCAGGAGGTACCTTAACATTCTCGGCTATTTTATAATTCAAACTTGTGTGCAGAAATATCTCTCCACCAAATGCAATGAATGAACCGCCAGAGTTATTTAACCAGTTAACATAGAACTTGCTGCATGAACACCAATCTCTGCGTTAATTCTTGAGCTAGTTAAACATGCAGCCTGTAACCAAACTGATAGGTCAAGATAGCTTTAATATCATATTTAGATGTTACCAATGGGAGTTAGGGCTTGCCTAGTCTCCCCCTGGGCTTATCGCGCATCGGTGGTAGAATTCACCAGGTAAAAAATTTGTATTGGTTCAGGTTAACAGTGGCGGGAGTTAATTAAGGGTTTATATATAGATGCCAAGGTGTGGGCAGCCTCTTTGGCCGTTTTTGTCACACCCAGAGATAGTCGATTTGGAGGTGAAGTAGGACTAAGTAAATTTAGATTTGGTTTCTTTATGAGAGGTTTAGTGGTGTTAATTGTATTAGTAGTAGGCATGGATAATAGTAATAATATAGTTGTGCAAGCTCTAAAAATGTTGTAAGACGAGGGTAGGGAGGATTTGTTGCTTGAAGGTGTGTTAGAAAAGGCATGGGTAGGTTTGAAAATGCCAAAGAGGGCATTGTCAGAAGGTGTGGCGGCAGCTGTAATAGCGTGTGTCACCGCAACAAAAGAGCAAGAAATTTAAGCAAAAAAGTATGAGGGGGAGAAAGGTTTCACCAGAACGTAATGCTGTCAGAGCGATTGAAGTTGAAATGGGCTTACCGGATAGAAGCACTGTAGCCAGGAGAGGTGGTCCGATGTTTGCATGGCATTCTGGAGCGTCTTCACAAGCGTAGCAGGGAGAGGACAAGGTGTGAATGTGCAGGGTGCGGTGGCAGCGCAAAGCCGCATGGGGGCCAAGAATTTAGACGCGCATGCGTGCTATGCGCATTTTGTCATGAGGGGAAGAGCAAAACAAGCTCTACTCCCCTCTGAAACAATCCAGGAGTGAGGAGAGGCTCCGTTAGAGGAAAGACAGTTAAAGGCGGCATCCAAGATGGCGCCGCCCATAGATTTTCATCGGGACACAATAATTATCGTGTCAGATGAAGAGGACTGTCAACCGGCTGTAGGGGGTCCAAATTTGGAATTTCAGCCACCAGAACAGCATTTCATGGTACAAGAAGCTACAATGATGCAAGTTATTCCTAAATTAGTTAATCCCATGTTGCACAAGGTGCAGGAATGGGATGTTAATAATCAGGCAGTATATAGAACAGGGCAGCACAGCGTAATTAAAGATAAGAGTGGTTTGGTGATGGGAAGTAACTTGTATAGACAAAATGATGTTAGTGGACAGATAGGCATAGCACAGGTTGGTATGGAATTTTGGCAGCCAGGTATAAATATTCCTCAGTTTAGGTTGGACAGTGCTCATACCAAGGGTACGCAAGAGGAGCAGGTCATCAAAAAGTGACAGTGGGGGGCAGGGCACCCTTAGGACTCTGTTTTGAAGAGAGGGTGAGATCCGGAGCGACTCACCTGACATCGAGGGCACCAATTCGATCTGATTCTCAACCTTTATTGGAGAAACTATCTACCAGCCAGGGCGCTGATCTCGTAGCGAATAATTATGACTTACAGGATGAAGTTTCAGATTATGAGTATGAAACAGAGGAAGGGGAGATTGTTCAGCATAGGGAGGAAAGAAATGATTGTGGAAAGAGGTTTAGAGCTAACGAGGATCGAAGTCTTGGTGTTTTACAGGAAAATACAGCGAAGGTGGTCCGGAGCAATCGTCGAGAGGGTATGACGAAGAGGACTGTCGTGGCTGTACACCTACCTAGAGGTGAGAATAGAAGGGAAGGAGTGGAAAAAAAGGGAAATGTTTCATGGGATACAGGATGAAGTCGGGAACAAAACTGTGGGAAAGGATATGGGGATTTAAGCGGTCATGGAGGAAGAATGTATAGTTGGTAAGGTCAGTTTAAAACAGCAAGGATCAGATACGGTAGAGGTTGCAGGTAAGTTGGGCTCCCTTCAAGAGGGAAAAAGTCAGGCCCAAGAAAGTAAGTCGGGGAAAGAGGATAATGTTGGAAGTGAGAAGAACAAAAAGCTACCTTATGTGGGAGTATTGATACCTTTGGGGGCACATCGCACTCAAAATTTGAAAGAAAAAAATGTGTAGGGGTGAATTTATTGATGTTTTTAAACTACTTCATAGGGAAGTCCAGGCAAATGAGGGTTCAAAAGAATAAGACTGGGAATTAGCACATAGGCCTAAAGTCCCTACCACTATAGAGAATGCCATTTATGTAGATAGAATGTTGCTTATGGGTTGCTCAGTTTCATGTTCATTGTTTGAAACATTCAGTTCATTTCTGCAATGGTTTTATTAGTCACAGAGTAGGTATAAGTATGTGACCCATTACTTGGACGATTTATTTTTGGTGGGTACAGCTTGATCAATTGTCAGAGAGCTTTGCAGGATTTTCAAGATGCTATGACTGAGATGGGGCTTCCGCTGGCTCCAGAGAAAACAGAAGGTCCTAAGACTTGTTTAAATTTTCTTGGCATTGAACTGGATCCTGTAAAAAGGGAGGTGCATTTACCAAAGGAGAAGGTGCTTACTCTTATTGCATTATATTAAGAGAAGCAGTACAGAAACCCAAGTTGGAATTGAGGCAGGTGCAAATTTTACTGGGTCATTTAAACTTTGCCTGTAGGGTGGTGAGAGTTGGAAGGGCTTTTTGCAGGAGGTTGGGTTTTGCACTTAGCGGAGCAGCGTTACCTCATCATCATGTTAGAATTCAGGCCAATGTTAAAGCATATTTGATGTTATGGATGGGGAACAGGATCAAGACTGATCTGCATATGACTGGGTCCAAACTGGAATGGCATGGCAAGCAAAAACACTGATGGATTAAACCCAGATCTGTGACTGGGGGTGTGAATGTTTGATTTGCTCTGCATTCCGTCCATCATCTGTTGTTTTTGCTTTTGTCGCCCCAAGTGGGAAGGGTATGCCCAGACGTGGGTCCTGTGCTTGCTATGCCACCAGATTTAAGCTAGCCTGGCTGATGAAGGGTGATACCCTGAAACTAGTCCCAGGATGCTTTTTTCTGGTCCAGGGAGGACCTGGCCAGGCAGTTTGGGCTGGACTGTTCCCATGGGGAACAGGGTCAAGACTGATTTGCATATGGCTGGGTCCAAACTGGAATGGCATGGCAAGCAAAAAAACTGATGGATTAAACCCAGATCTGTGACTGGGGGTGAATGTTTGATTTGCTCTGCATTCCGTCCATCATCTGTTGTTACTGATTTCCTTCTTACAATATTTCAATAGTGTTTCTATGCTTTTGAATGATGAGGATTGGTTCTGGCAAGTTTAAATTTTTTCGAATGCTTCTGTTTCAATTGGTTTTGGTTTGTTCTGGGATGGTCATTGGGTGGCGGAGAGTTGGACAAATTCACGGAAAGAGGCTAGGCATAGTATTGCAGTTTTTGGAGTTCTTTTTCTTGGTTGTGGCTTTGTCGCTATGGGGGCAGGCACTAGCCAACAGGAATGTTTTAAATGTTGACAATCAGACAGTGGTGAACTTAGCGAATTCACAAAAAGCTAAAGATGAGAAAGTGCTGAAATTGTTAAGGATGTTTCTTTTAAATTGTCTGAAGTTTAATATACTGTTTAAGGCTAAGTGTGTTCCAGGTGTGAACGATATTATTGTTGATGCGCTCTCTCGTTCGCAGTGGCAGAGATTCTGTGGTCTTGCACCAGGAGTGGATGCACAGAAGACAGGAGTTCTTTGTTTTTTGTGGGAGATAGGTATATGAGGATGTTGGAGTTGAGTCAACAGACCATAGCTCTATTTACACGAAAAAGTTATGATCAGGCTTGGTAAGAATTTTTAAAGTCAGATGCAGTTCAGAGGTCGGGTGGGCCTTTTGTTTTTAGAGAAAGACGGGAAGATGCAGTTCATTTTAATATGCAGCAAATTGAGTTGGGTTTGTCTGCATATCAGGTAAGTTGTCTGGTATTTCCTTTTACGGTAAGTATTTCTGGGGTTATGATCCAATGGAAGGTGAGATTTGCAGAAGGATTTTGGCAGGATGAGATGAGACGAGGGGGTGCAAATGTGATCATATACGCCCGATAACGACCCATTTGCTTAAGGATATCATTTTAGTTTCAAAGGAAATTTGTTTTTCTCCATGGGAAGTGGTTTTAATGTTCCTGTGCATGTCTTGGCTTTTTCATGGGGCCTTTAGAGTCACAGAGCTGTTGGGCGAAAAAGGTAAGACGGGCATTATGCGTTCTGATGTGTGAGCAAGAGCAGGGGCCATTTACCTGTGGTTAAGGGCATCCAAAACTGATCAGCAAGGGAAAGGGCACAAAGTGCGTATACAAGGTGATGAACCCCCGTCGGGTCCGGTGTATTTTCCAGGATTTTACCGAACCACTTCAGGTTTGTATTCGTTCATGAAAATGGTTCACAGTTGCAGTCACATCAGTTATTGTCAGTTTTAAAGGTGGCGATTAAAAAATTGGGTTTGCCACCCCAATTTTATGGTACTCATTCAATTTGGATGGGGCTGCTACAGAAGCTAGAAAAATTGGACATTCAGACAGGGCAATAATGGATCTAGAACGTTGAAGGTCTCAATGTTATAAGCGCTATGTGAGACCTAGTCCTTCAAGTCTATGTTAATTAATATGCTGTCTTTTGTTTTGGGTAATTGTTTGTTTCTTATCTTTTCAGGTTGTGTGGCTGGCCTGGACAGAACAATTTGTTTGGTTTGGATAGTTGGGCATTCCTTCGTGCGTTGGGCCGAGAAGCATGCTGCAGCAAGACATTTTGGTTGGCATTTAGGAATGGACGGGGCAAGAATAAAGGTTTATTGGGTGGGCAAAAGTGGCATGCGGTGTGGGGGAACTGCTATATGTTCTTTCCCAAAAATTAGCTAAGGGGTTTTATCCAGACTTATTAGGGATACATTTAGGGGAAAAAGACTTAGTGGCTTTGTCAGGTGTTGGGCTTTTGAAAGCTATGAAGGTGGATCTTTTGAGGATCAAACAGGAATGGGCAGGGACTCACATTCTTTGGACTGACATGCTGCCTAGGCGGTTTTGGAAGGGGCAGGATCTTTCATGGCAATTGAAAAGCAGCGGAAAAAGGTGAACAGGGAAATGAGAGGTTTTTGTTACTCACACAGCATTTTGGTATTACATCATGAGGAGATTGGTTTTAAGGACATAGAGCTTTTTGACAAGATGGGGTTCACTTATCTTTTTTAGGTAATGAACATTACTTGGTGGATCTTAGAATACGAATTGCAGACTTCTTGGGAGAAAATTTGTGGGATCAGGATTGATACAAATTTTGGTGGGGCAGGAAAACACCTGGCGGGTTTTTCTGTGTGGTGGGTTATTACAGACATGCTGGGGGGGGGGGGGGGGGGGGCGGTAAGGGTACGGATGTACAAAGATGACAGGTCAGGGATTTTGGAGAAGGAACAAAGGGAGGAAAAGGCAAAGGTATCAACAGAAGGTGGACAGCAGCACAGATGGGTACTGGATTGGGCAGGTTAAGGTGGGGATCGGAAGGGGTTGTTGATGGGGGAAGTTCATTAGAGGGTGGAGGTGGGGTTTTAGGATGTTACATGTATTATTTAGATAGTTTAGTTTTGTAAGGCTTAATGCCAAGGTTATGGCTCCACACCTGTTCTATTAAAGCAGACTTTTACCCCAATTTGCCCGATGTCTCTGGCAGCAGAGTTTGTACAAAAAATGTGCATGATTACTTTTACTCACAACACTCCTCATGGATTTGTCCTTTACAGCTGACTCCTTTCGGCCGACTGCTGCCACCCCCAACTATGGGTTCCTGAAGTAATCGACTGCCATTCCTATTGATACATATCTCTATAGCTCTTAATCTTTTGAGGGGTCTGCTGACATTAAATTGCTGTCCGAATTAAAATCTCCAACTACATTTACTGCACTGACGAGATGTCTTAGAGTTATAAACTTAAATATACATATGGGAGGTAAAGCAGGGTTGCTACTTTACAGGTATTGAAATGCCCCAGACGATACAGAAATGAGGTTTCCTGGAGTAATCGACTGCCATTCCTATTGATACATATCTGTCTTAATCTTTTGAGGGGTCTGCTGACATTAAATTGCTGTCTGAATTAAGATCTCCAACTATATTTATTGCACTGACGAGATGTCTTAGAGAGTTCTAAACTTACATATACATATGGGAGGTAAAGCAGGTTTGCTACTTTACAGGTATTGTAATGCCCCAGACGATACAGAAATTAGGAAAATCACTTAAAACTGGCATTTCCCCCACAACAGTATAAACTGTAAACAGTAAACATAAGAAGGCACTTTAAGATGTGTTCTGCTTCTATAACTGCCTTGATGATCCCTGAATGATTATTCAAATAAACACAGACAGAAAGGCCATGTTAAACACTCATTTTGACGATTTCATGTAAAGTTTATTCAAGTATCATGTCTTGGCCGTTGCAGACTCTTACAACGTAAATAAACGGACTTTATTTTTCTCTGAGAAAGGAATCATACTTTAGGTAAAGCAGTAACAAAAAACGTGCACATTTATATCCCGTCTACCTCAACAATTAAACTATCACGAGGACCCTCTCTAACACACCAAGTTTTCACTTTTCAACGCTGCCTGAAGGCTCCTCGCGCCCGATCTGATCTCACAGCCCCACATGCGCCTTTCCCAGCCTGGCACTGGTGCTGCTTTTCCCAAGAGTACGCAAAGATTTATGTTGTACCTTCATGCCCCGCAAAGTGCACCAGCACCTCCCCGGGACGGGAGTCTGTGACCTGACACTCGCCCCGCCGGACTTCTTCTGGCTCTGGAAGTAGCACAGGAGCTTGTTCTTCACCGCCTTGGTGCAGCCCTGGGAACCCCAGGCCCCCCGCACCAGGACGGGGTACGGGTAAGCTTTGTCCCCCATTTCCGTTTTGCCTCTACCGCTGCCCGGCTCGGAATGACGTGGGGGATTGGACTCCCTGTACCGTCTGGACTCTTTTCAACCACGTGAATCTGAACGGGGGCCTTTCGCTTTCGGTTTCGTTTCTACGAAGTCAAGTGGTTTGTTCAGAAAGTACTTCAGGGGGTGTTTTTGAGGGTTGTTGTGCCTCGCCCACGGCCAGAGATGCCCACCCAAAAAGGGAGGAATGGAAACTCATATGAGATAAAATTCCAGAAACTGTATTCTATTCGCAGTAAAAAAGTGGTTGTTGTCACGGGCTGCGCTTCTCTTGGAATAAACGTACCCGAAGATTAACCTATAAACTGGGTGTGCCAGAGGTAGAGAGGTGAAGTCACGTGGGGCGGAGTCATCAAGAAGTCTGGTCATCAATGCGTACATTTAAGTTTTTAAAAATGCCGCAAAGAAATTGACAACAAGGACAAATGTGACAGTTAAATACGGTCTGCTTAATTAATTGGTTAGAAAAAATCAGTAATTTAAAAACATCTTATGGGTTAAGGTATTTTCTGCAGGGTTCTTTGTGTGCTTAGCTAATGTAAGGGGATAATAATACTGGTAAGACAACTTTGATGGTTCATACACTTGCTGGGAGATCTGTGCCTAGTCACAGTTTTGATTCCTAAACTAGCGTAAAGGGCGAATGTGCCTGCATGCAGATTCTAAATTTGTATTTTGTATAGATAGTTAAATGGGGTCCTGTTTTTGACAGATACTTTTTCGTTGCTACCAGTTTTAGTTACAATCCTTCTAATTTCACACAGTTTGCTGTTAGCCCACATGAGGGGGCTCTATGCAACCGCAAGTCATGTGTTTAGAACTTTTTCATTTTTTTTTTCAATCTGTTATGACTACATTTGCAAAAAAGGTTCTTTTATGTAGTAATTCAGTCTTGTTAGTACAGAACCCCAATTACCGCGCTACGTTGTAAATCCTGACTTTGTGCTTTTCGCTATATAAAGCGCTCTGACACCCTAAAGTGGGATGAGGAGCGCTATTAATTATTAAAAAATATAAATGAGTTACTCCCATTTAAATAGTTATGTGTGTAACTACTTATCCACACAGATACAGCTGGAAGTATTACAACTACATCTCTTACGTGGTGGGGGTTGAAAAACTTAAAAACCTACCTCCAAATTGTGGTTTCTCTTAAGTACTTTTGAAGTGATAACAAGTTGTGTCCATTTGTTTCTTTCTACTGGCGTCTAGGTGCCGCCAAGCCATGATAATATTCAAACAAAAATAGGACTGATGACAAATCAGCCCTTTCTTTTGGGCATAGCTGTGACAGAAAATGAGAGAGCCCTATAAGAAACTTGGTTTTTATTTGAGTAGGGGTGGAAGGCCCGCTCAAATAATAAACACAGTCATTGTCAGGGTGAACCACAAAAGTCACTAAATAAACCTGTGCTTATCCCTATGGTAGATTGGTACAAAAACAGGCAGGCTTAATTTAGAGGCAAACTGTAAAGTATGCACCAGTCAAACAATGATAAAGTGAAAATACAACACAAGAAAAATCCCAAAACAATTTAGAAAAATAGAGTAACATTGAATAAATACAGTGACATCAAAACAAAAACAATCCAATCAATAGAACTGTTGATATGAGTTTTTAAAGTGTTAGGTGAAAATAGCACCAAAAAGCAGAAAGCACTACTTGCGGTTATCTGGTCACACTGGACCAGGGTAGTCACCAGTTCACATCGACAGCGACGGAGTGTGGGTCGGACGGAGGAACCAGGTTCATCTTGCTGAACCTGGTGTGTGGAGCTGCTTTTCACAATGGGGGGGACGGGAGGAGGCTGTCATTGTGAAGAGCAGGTCAGACTTCATGGTCGTTTGCTGTTGTAGCACTGGATCCTTGCATAGGCGGTCATTGCGGGAGATTGCTGTTTGCGCAAAGTGCAGGTTTTCCTAGAACCTCATGTTGGCGGTTGACACGGATGGTCGCTATCGGGGTTAAAACCAGTTTGGAGCTTCTCATTGGTGGTCGTTGCTGGAGGTCATTTCTAGGCACAAAGCTGTCACTTTGCAGTCACAGGGAACCCAAAACCTCAGTATCTTCAACTTTTTCTCAAGAGCAGAACACTCCAATGCAAGCCAGTAGTCCAGGACCTGGGTGGCACCTCTTGGGGGATCATGGCTCACTCCGTTAGAGACCTGCAGCAGGGTTCAAGGAGGTCCAGACAATGCTGGTCAGTTGGGCAGTTGCCTGGAGGCCTCTGGAAGCTTGTTGTCTCACTGAACCTGAAATAGGAAGCCAGTCAACTGATCCTTTGAGTCACTTTGGCGGAGCCTAGGTTCAGAGCAAGCTGGTCCAATCTTTAGTCTTCAGACAGCATGGCAGTTCTGAAGGTGCTATGTTTATATTTGATGCCAGCCTTAATGTGAGAGAATTCCCTGGCCTACCCCCAAATCTGGTTCTGGTCAGTTCTTTCCCTTCCCCTCGGTTTGGCTCAAAACTGCCTATGGTAACAAATGCAGGCAGGCCTAGGTGTGAGCTGCATTTATCAGTGGCAGGGCAGGCAGTTCTTAGAAGTCAGGAAGGGGGTGGGCAAGCTCTGAGGCTTCTCTGTTGAAGCTCAGGAAGACAGTACAACCCAGGACATCTTGCTCAAGAGATAACCACCCTGTCCGTACCCAAGGCCCTTCTGTTACCATGTCTGGAAAGAATACACAAAACACCTCAGGAGAGTCACATATTTTTACACAGGGGATTGTTACGGAAGCTCCAGGGTGTGCAACAAGTGCTCACCCAAGGCCCTGCAATGACTCAAACCCTCCTTCCTATTTTTCCCCTAACAAGCACAGCCTAACTTCATATTGTATTTGCACTGTGATGTCCCTATATGGAATTATTATTAGAGGGGTGTCAAAAGAACATTTCTAAACTTCAAAGCATTGTGGAATACAAAGTTCAATACAAAAGCTATATACTCTTTTAGAAAATATTTTATCAATAATAATTACATTACAAAAAATGTTAAAAACCATGAATAAAGACATTGTTTTTGGAGACATTAACAGCCAACACATGCTTCACAGAGTGCATCTCTTATGCCTCCTTAGGGCTATATTTTAACTTCTGACCCAAATTGGATTGGGAATTATGAAATACACATGGGCAAAGTACTTTTTTTGAGGTTTCTTTCATAGGGTTCAACATCTACATTATTTTTACCATTATCTTCTTATTTAGTAAACACTCAGTTGTGCAGTTCCATGTCACTGACTTGTACTGTTCCCATTGGCTCTCATTCCACCACAAATGCATTCCCAAACCACCACAACGTGAGTCACATCCACTGGATATAATAAGATGCTCCAATGTCAAAGTGATTTGTTTTTATTGCGAAGTGTCAATCGGATGCCAGCAGGTTTTCCTATTGAGTTGAATGCAAAGATGGAGAAGTAAAAATACGTTTGCCTTCAAACTGGAGTATAATACAAATTGTATTCCATAGTTCTTCGAAGTTTACAAAGGTTCTTTTGACTCAGATCCAGTAGTAATTCCCTATTGGGAAGCTACAGTGTAAATACCAAAGAGAGCCATTCACAGTCATGTGACTCAGGATGCTGGAAACTGACAGAATGGCACATTTGCTTTAGGCACAAAAACTTTTCAAAAGTGGCATTTTTAAAAATCCACTTTACCATTAATGAAGATTTTAAATTACAATTCATAGAAGTGCAAGAAGTAATTCCCTACCTGTTCCCAAACCAGAGTAATCACTTATTAAGTGAATAAGGTAACCCTGTGTTAATCTATGGGAGAGATGGTCTTACAACAGTGAAAAACGACTTAAGAAGTTTTTTCATTGCCAGGACATATAAGAGTTAAACACACATATCCTACTTTTTAAAATGCCACTCCACCCCACTCCAATCCACCTCACTCCCATCCACCTACCAATCCAATCCACCACACACTAGTACAGTCCAGCCCACTGCATCCCAGTTCAGTCTACCGCACTCAAACCTACCCCAGTCCAATCCAATCCACCCCAGCCTATCCCAGTTCAGTCCACCCCATTCCAATCCATCTGCCCCACTGCACTCCAATCCACCCAGTCCAAACCAACACACCGCACCACAATCCAATCTACCCCACCCTAATCTAATCCACCCCTCCCCCAATCAACCCCAGCCCTACCACTCCATTCCAAAACCACCCATTCATCCAATCTAATCCATGCCACTCTAATCCACCCCAATCCCATCCACCTCACCCCATTTCAATGCACCCCCACACCACTCAAGCCACCCCAATCTAATCCATTCTACTCCAATCCAATCCACCACACTACCCCAATCCACTCTAACCCACTCCTCCCTATTCCACCCCACAACATTCTCTGCCACCGAATCCTACTTCCTTGTACTCCACAACACTCTAATCCTCCTACTTTACTCTATAACATTCAGACAAATCCACTCTACAACACTCTACTCCCCCACTCCACGCCACTAACCATTAGCTATGCTGAACAGGAGCTACACTGGTGTTCAACATGGCAAAACAAAGCCAATAGGTCTTATATAGGTGAGACCTATTGGCATTGCCAATTCTTCTTTTAGTTAGGTCCACTGCAGCAAGTGTTATGGAATTTCACACTCACATCTTTCCCCAAAGTTAAATATTACATTACACCCCTCCAGTTTCTAATTACTTTCTTAAATGGTATGGTAGCAATTAGCGGCCCCTACATTTCATACAAGGTTTGTATATGTTTATAAAAGATGACTCAATTAAATGTATATGTTGTCACATTAGATAACATTGATCTGTAAAGACTTGGTTATGACTAGTTAAAGGTGGGATTTATAATAATACTTAAACGCACAGAATCTTAAGAGTGTGTACTTTCTTTTCCATGTAACTGTAAATACTGACAATGCAATATATTATATACATTATAGAGCATACATTTTTTTAACTTGATAAACTATTATTTACTACCTTTTACATCTAGTTTTATCAAGCATAAGATAATGAAAGACTGATTAAACCCTGCAGGGTTTCAAAATGTATCCCCTGCAAGTGACATGGAGCTTTCTGGGGCAGATTCATACTTGACGGAGCTGTTATACCAAGATAAAAACTTGTAAGCTGGAAATAACAAGCATCTCTGCAGCAAAAGGATTAAGCAATTTAGCTTTCTTATATAAAATACAAATGTGTCCCACGCTTACAAGCTATGCGAAGCAGCAGGTGCATTAACATTCTCGGCTATTTTATAATTCAAACTTGTGTGCAGAGATATTCATCCAGCAAATAGAACGCATGAACCGTCAAAGTTGTTTAACCAGTTACCATGAAACCTGCTGCAGCAACACAGATATCCGCGTTAAAAATGCGGCCTGTTACCAAACTGATAGGTCAGAGTAGCTCTGATTTCAAATTTAGCTGTCACCAATGTCTGGCGGAAGTTTGTACAAAAAAGGCGCACGAATAATTGTACTCACAACGCTCCTCATGGAGTTGTCCTTTACAGATGAACCCCTTCGGCCTACTGTTGCCACCCCCCAACTATGGGTTTCCCGAAGTAAACGATTACCATTCCTACCGAATTAAAATCTCCAATTATATTTACTGCACTGGCGAGATGACTTGGAGAATTATAAACTTACATAAACATCTGGGAGGTAAAGCAGGGTTGCTACTTTACAGGTGATACAGAGATTAGGAAAATCCCTTAAAACAGGTATTTCCCCCCACACAACAGTACCCGCTGTACACAGTAAACATAAGAAGCCACTTTAAAATCTGTTCTGCTTCTATAGTTGCCGTGATGATCCCTGAATGACAATTAAAGTAAACAAGGACAGAAAGGCCATGTTAAACACGAATTTTAACGATTTCATACAAAGTTTATTTAAGTATCATGTCTGGGCTTTTACAGAACCTTAGAGCGTAAATAAACTGACTATTTTTCTCTGGGAAAGGAGTCAACCGTACTTCAGGTAAAGCGGTAACAACAAACGTACACATCTGTATCCCGTCTACCTCAACAATTAAACTATCACGGGGACCCTCCCTAACACACCAAGTTTTCACTTTTCAACGCTGCCTGAAGGCTCCTCGCGCCCGATCTGATCTCACAGCCCCACATGCGCCTTTCCCAGCCTGGCACTGGTGCTGCTTTTCCCAAGAGTACGCAAAGATTTATGTTGTACCTTCATGCCCCGCAAAGTGCACCAGCACCTCCTCGGGACGGGAGTCTGTGACCTGACACTCGCCCCCGCCGGACTTCTTCTGGCTCTGGAAGTAGCACAGCAGCTTGTTCTTCACCGCCTTGGTGCAGCCCTGGGAACCCCAGGCCCCCCGCACCAGGACGGGGTACGGGTAAGCTTCGTCCCCCATGTCCGTGTTGACTCTACCGCTGCCCGGCTCGGAATGACGTGGGGGATTGGACTTCCTGTACCGTCCGCACTCTTCAACCAGATGAATCTGAACGGGGGCCTTTCGCTTTCGGTTTCGTTTCTACGAAGCAAGTCGTTAGTTCAGAAAGTACTTGAGGGAGTGTTTCTGAGGGTTGTTGTTGTGCCTCGCCCACGGCCAGAGATGCCCGCCCAAAACAGGCGAATAGAAACTCATACGACATTAAATTCCAGAAATTGTAATCTATTCGCAGTAAAAAGTCGTTGATGTCACGGACTGCGCTTCTCTCGGAATAAATGTACTGGGAGAATAACCTATAAATTGCTTGTGAAGGTGTGGCAGAGGTAGAGAGGTGAAGTCACGTGAGGCGGAGTCATCAAGCAGAGTCTGGCCGTCAATGTGTACATTTATGTTTTTTTAATATGCTGCAAAGAGATTGGCAACAAGGACAAGTGCGACAGTAAATACGGTCTGCTTAATTATTTGGTCAGAAAAAATCAGTAATTTAAAAATATCGCATGGGTTAAGGCATCTTCTGCGGAGATCTTTATGTGTCTATTAAGTGCCAGGGGATAATAATAATGGTAAAACAACTTTGGTGGCTAATGCACTTGTGGAGATATCTTAGTTATGCCTTGTCACAGTTTTGAATCCTAAACTAGCATAAAGGGCTAATGTGCCTGCTGCAAAGGACAATGTGTAACATGGAGATCATAGGTTTGTATTTTGTATAGATAGTTAAATGGGGTCCTGTTTTTGACACAGAGACTTTTTCGTTACTTCAGGTTTTAGTTACAGTCCTTCTAATTTCACACAGTTTGCTATTAGCCCATATGAAGGAGCTGCATGTAACTGCAGGTCATGTGTTGAGAACTTTTTCATTTTTTTTAAATCAATCTGTTATGACTACATTTACAAAAAGGTTCCTTTATGTAGTAATTCAGTCTTGTTAGTACAGAACCCCAACCACCCACTACGTTATAAATCCTGAGTTTGTGCTTCTCGCTATGTAAAGTGCTCTGACACCCTAAAGCGGGATGAGGAGCACTATAAATTATTAAAAAATATGTCAGTAAGTCCCTTTTAAATAGTTATGTTTGTAATTACTTACCCACACAGATACAGCTGGCTGGATTACATCTACATCTCTTACATGGGTGGGGGGAGTTGAAAAAAGTTAAAAACCTGCCTCCAAATCGTAGTTTCTCTTAAGTACTTATGAAGTGATAAGCTGTGTACATTTGTTTCTTACCTTTCTATTGGCGTCTTGGTGCTGCCAAGCCAATCCAATCAGTAGAACTGTTCATATGAGTTTTTAAAGTGTTAGGTGAAAATAGCACCAAAAAGCAGAAAGCACCACTTGCGGTCATCTGGTCACACTGGACTGGGGTAAAGTCACCAGTTCAGGCCAACAGCGATGGATTGCAGGTCGGACAGAGGAACCAGGTTCATCTTGCTGAAGAGTTACCTTCTCAAGTCTGTGCAGGGAGCTGCTTTTCACAATGTGGGGGGGAGGAGGCTGTTATTGTGGAGAGGAGGACAGGCTTCACAGACGGTGGCTGTTGTAGCACTGGATTCTTGCATAGGCGGTCATTGCAGGACATTGCTTTTTGCACAAAGTGCAGGTTTTGCTAGAGCCTCATGTTGGCGGCTGTCACTGATGGTCGATATCGGTGTGAAAAGCAGTTTGGAGCTTCGCATTGGCGGTCGTCGCTGGCGGTCATTTCTAGGCACAAAGTGGTCACGTTGCGGTCACAGGGAGCCCAAAAACCTCAGTATCTTCAACTTTTTCTCAAGAGGAGAACACTCCAATGCAAGCCAATGATCCAGGACCTGGGTGACACCTCTTGGGGATCATGGCTCACTCCAGTAGAGGCCTTCAGCAGGATTCAAGGTGGTCCAGTTAATGCTCGTAAGTTGGGCAGTTGCATGGAGGCCTCTGGAAGCTTCTTGTGTCACTGAACCTGAAATAGGAAGTCAGATGATTGATCCTTTGAGTCATTTCGGGGGAGCCTAGGTTCAAAGTAAGCTGGTCCAATCTTTAGTCTTCAGACAGCATGGCAGTTCTTTTTTAAATCTTTCACAGGTCCAGGAGTGTTATGAAGAGAGGTTCCGACGGTGCTATTTTATATGATGCTAGCCTTAATGTGAGAGAATTCCCTGGCCTACCCCCAAAACTTGTTCTGGTCTGTTCTTTCCCTTCCCCTCGGTTTGGCTCAAACTGCCTAGGGTAACAAATGCAGGCAGGCCTAGGTGTGAGCTGCATTAATCAGTGGCAGGGCAGGCAGCTCTTAGAAGTCAGAAAGGGGGCGGGCAGACTCTGAGGCTACTCTGTTGAAGCTCAGGAAGACAGTACAACCCCAGGACCTCTTGCTCAGGAGATAAACACCATGGGCCTTTCTGTTACCTTGTCTGGAAAGCATACACAAAACACCTCAGGAGAGTCACATATTTCTACACAGGGGATTGTTCCGGAAACTCCAGGGTGTGCAACAAGTGTTTGCCCATGGCCCTGCAATGACTCAAACCCTCCTTCCTATTTTTCCTCTAACAAGCACAGCCTAACTTCATATTGTATTTGCACCGTAATGTCCCTATAGGTAATTACTATTAGAGGGGGGTCAAAAGAACATTTCTAAACTTCAAAGCATTGTGGAATACAAAGTTCAATACAAATGGTATATACTCTTTTAGAAAATATTTGATCAATAATAGTTAAATTGCAGAAAATGTTAAAAACATGAATAAAGGCAACATTTTTTGGAGACATTGACAGCCAACTCATGCTTCACAGAGTGCATCTCTTACGCTTCCTTGGGGCTATATTTTAACTGCTGACCCAAATTAGACTGGGAATTATGAAATACATAAGGCCAAAGTACGTTTTGTGAGGTTTCTTTCATAGGATTCAACATCTACACTATTTTGACCATTATCTTCTTATTTAGTAAACACTCAGTTGTGTAGTTCCATGTCACTGACTTGTACTGTGCCCATTTGCTCTCATTCCACCACAAATACATTCCCAAACCACCACAACTGAAGTCACATCCACTGGATATAATAAGATGCTCCAATGTCAAGGTGATAGTCTGTGCTGAATGCAGACCTAAGAGAGGATGTTTTGTGTTGAACTAATGTTTGGGTTTGTTTTTGTTGTGCAGTGTCAGCCGGATGCTAGCAGGTTTTCCTATTGAGCTGAATGCAAAGGTGGATAAGTAAAAAAACGTTTTCCTTCAAGTTGGAGTGTAATACAAATTGTATTCTTCAGTTCTTCGAAGTTTAGAAATGTTCTTTTGACTCAGATCCATTAGTAATTCCCTATGGGAAGCTATAGTGGAAATACCAGAGAGCCATTCACAGCCATGTGACTCAGGATGCTGGAAACTGGCAGAATGGCACATTTGCTTTAGACACAAAGGCTTTCTAAAAGTAGCATTTTCAAAAAATCCCATTTACCAATAATGAAGATTTCAAATTACAGTTCATACAAGTGGAAGAAGTAATTCCCTATCTGTTCCCAACCCGAAGTAATCACTTATTAAGTGAAATAAGTTAACCCTGTGTTAATCTGTGGGAAAGATAGTCTTACAACAGTGAAAAACGACATAAGGAATTTGTCATTGCCAGGACATGTAAGCCTTAAACACACATGTCCTACTTATTAAAATACCATGTACCCTTCCCTATGAGCCTATAGGGCCGACCTTAGGGATGGCTTATAAGTATTAAAATGAAAGTGTAGGCCTCTCAAAAGGTTTATTGTGTCAGGTCAAACTGGAAGCTTAAAATTGCAGTATAGGCTGCAGTGGCAGGCCAGAGACATGTTTTAAAAGGCTATTTTAGTGGGTGGCACAAGGAGTGCTGCAGCCGACTATCAGCATTTAATTTAGAGGCCCTGGGTGTTAGGGGAAAACTGGAATGAAGAGAGACAAGGCTTCTCTAGCAAGGCAAAAGTAGGTTTAATCACAACAGCTGGGAAACCAGTCACCTCAGAAGAGCTGAAAAGCTGGTCTCAAATGACTGCTTGCAAGCAGCCCTTTTTATAGTCACAACTATGCTGACTTCATACATATTATCTTAAAGTTAATAATAATATACGTTCACATAAACACCACATCACCTGCGTTTTTAAACTCATCACCTCTTCTCTAGGTTCCCATTATCATAATCCCAACAGAGCTTTGATAAAACATTAATCTTCCTTCCCCAAGTGTCTGTTTATTGCTCTGTTCTCAATACTTTTTGAATGACTCCATATACTCTTGACTAAAGTTACCTTTGACCAATATTTTCTAAGTCACATCTTCATTGACAATGATAAGTACATATGTTAATCATGCTCTCCCATTTAACTGAAACTTGCTAATTGTATATTCTGCTTCCTGGTAAACTCTCATCTTTGTGCCCTTGCAGCAGGAGCCTGTGCTGCTCTTTAACTACGTATAGTTCTACAACTTTCTATACTGATATCTGTGATGATGAGATTTCCTTGCATTTTATTCTTTCCTTAATATGAGTGTGAGAAGGTAGCCTCTTTCTAGCCTTGTTACCCCCACTTTTGGCCTGTTTGTGAGTGTATGTCAGGGTGTTTGTCACTGTTTTCACTGTCTCACTGGGATCCTGATAGCCAGGCCTCAGTGCTCATAGTGAAAACACTATGTTTTCAGTATGTTTGTTATGTGTCACTGGGATCCTGCTGGTCAGGACCCCAGTGCTCATAGGTTTGTGGCCTATATGTATGTGTCACTGGGACCCTGTCACACAGGGCCCCAGTGCTCATAGGTGTGCATGTATGTATTCCCTGTGTGGTGCCTAACTGTCTCACTGAGGCTCTGCTAACCAGAACCTCAGTGGTTATGCTCTCTCATTACTTTCAAATTGTCACTAACAGGCTAGTGACCAATTTTACCAATTTACATTGGCTTACTGGAACACCCTTATAATTCCCTAGTATATGGTACTGAGGTACCCAGGGTATTGGGGTTCCAGGAGATCCCTATGGGCTGCAGCATTTCTTTTGCCACCCATAGGGAGCTCTGACAATTCTTACACAGGCCTGCCACTGCAGCCTGAGTGAAATAACGTCCAAGTTATTTCACAGCCATTTTTACACTGCACTTAAGTAACTTATAAGTCACCTATATGTCTAACCTTTACCTGGTAAAGGTTAGGTGCAAAGTTACTTAGTGTGAGGGCACCCTGGCACTAGCCAAGGTGCCCCCACATTGTTCAGAGCCAATTCCCTGAACTTTGTGAGTGCGTGGACACCATTACACGCGTGCACTACATATAGGTCACTACCTATATGTAGCTTCACAATGGTAACTCCGAATATGGCCATGTAACATGTCTATGATCATGGAATTGCCCCCTCTATGCCATCCTGGCATAGTTGGCACAATCCCATGATCCCAATGGTCTGTAGCACAGACCCTGGTACTGCCAAACTGCCCTTCCTGGGGTTTCACTGCAGCTGCTGCTGCTGCCAACCCCTCAGACAGGCATCTGCCCTCCTGGGGTCCAGCCAGGCCTGGCCCAGGATGGCAGAACAAAGAACTTCCTCTGAGAGAGGGTGTGACACCCTCTCCCTTTGGAAAATGGTGTGAAGGCAGGGGAGGAGTAGCCTCCCCCAGCCTCTGGAAATGCTTTCTTGGGCACAGATGTGCCCAATTCTGCATAAGCCAGTCTACACCGGTTCAGGGACCCCTTAGCCCCTGCTCTGGCGCGAAACTGGACAAAGGAAAGGGGAGTGACCACTCCCCTGACCTGCACCTCCCCTGGGAGGTGTCCAGAGCTCCTCCAGTGTGCTCCAGACCTCTGCCATCTTGGAAACAGAGGTGCTGCTGGCACACTGGACTGCTCTGAGTGGCCAGTGCCACCAGGTGACGTCAGAGACTCCTGCTGATAGGCTCCTTCAGGTGTTAGTAGCCTATCCTCTCTCCTAAGTAGCCAAACCCCCTTTTCTGGCTATTTAGGGTCTCTGTCTCTGGGGAAACTTTAGATAACGAATGCATGAGCTCAGCCGAGTTCCTCTGCATCTCCCTCTTCACCTTCTGATAAGGAATCGACCGCTGACCGCGCTGGAAGCCTGCAAACCTGCAACATAGTAGCAAAGACGACTACTGCAACTCTGTAACGCTGATCCTGCCGCCTTCTCGACTGTTTTCCTGCTTGTGCATGCTGTGGGGGTAGTCTGCCTCCTCTCTGCACCAGAAGCTCCGAAGAAATCTCCTGTGGGTCGACGGAATCTTCCCCCTGCAACCGCAGGCACCAAAAAGCTGTATTACCGGTCCCTTGGGTCTCCTCTCAGAACAACGAGCGTGGTCCCTCGAATCCAGCGACGCTGTCCAAGTGACCCCCACAGTCCAGTGACTCTTCAGCCCAAGTTTGGTGGAGGTAAGTCCTTGCCTCACCTCGCTGGGCTGCATTGCTGGGAACCGCGACTTTGCAGCTACTCCGGCCCCTGTGCACTTCAGGCGGAAATCCTTCGTGCACAGCCAAGCCTGGGTCCACGGCACTCTAACCTGCATTGCACGACTTTCTAAGTTGGTCTCCGGCGACGTGGGACTCCTTTGTGCAACTTCGGCGAGCACCGTTTCACGCATCCTCGTAGTGCCTGTTTCTGGCACTTCTCCGGGTGCTACCTGCTTCAGTGAGGGCTCTTTGTCTTGCTCGACGTCCCCTCTCTCTGCAGGTCCAATTTGCGACCTCCTGGTCCCTCCTGGGCCCCAGCAGCGTCCAAAAACGCCAAACGCACGATTTGCGTGTAGCAAGGCTTGTTGGCGTCCTTCCGGCGGGAAAACACTTCTGCACGACTCTCCAAGGCGAGAGGGATCCGTCCACCAAAGGGGAAGTCTCTAGCCCTTTTCGTTCCTGCAGAAACCTCAGCTTCTTCTGTCCAGTCGAAGCTTCTTTGCACCCGCAGCTGGCATTTCCTGGGCATCTGCCCATCTCCGACGTGCTTGTGACTTTTGGACTTGGTCCCCTTGTTCCACAGGTACCCTAGATTGGAAATCCACAGTTGTTGCATTGCTGGTTTGTGTCTTTCCTGCATTATTCCTCTAACACGACTATTTTGTCCTTAGGGGAACTTTAGTGCACTTTGCACTCACTTTTCAGGGTCTTGGGGAGGGTTATTTTTCTAACTCTCACTATTTTCTAATAGTCCCAGCGACCCTCTACAAGGTCGCATAGGTTTGGGGTCCATTCGTGGTTCGCATTCCACTTTTGGAGTATATGGTTTGTGTTGCCCCTATCCCTATGTTTCCCCATTGCATCCTATTGTAACTATACATTGTTTGCACTGTTTTCTAAGACTATACTGCATATTTTTGCTATTGTGTATATATATCTTGTGTATATTTCCTATCCTCTCACTGAGGGTACACTCTAAGATACTTTGGCATATTGTCATAAAAATAAAGTACCTTTATTTTTAGTATAACTGTGTATTGTGTTTTCTTATGATATTGTGCATATGACACTAAGTGGTACTGTAGTAGCTTCACACGTCTCCTAGTTCAGCCTAAGCTGCTCTGCTAAGCTACCATTATCTATCAGCCTAAGCTGCTAGACACCCTATACACTAATAAGGGATAACTGGGCCTGGTGCAAGGTGCAAGTACCCCTTGGTACTCACTACAAGCCAGTCCAGCCTCCTACATTGGTTGTGCAGTGGTGGGATAAGTGCTTGAGACTACTTACCACTCTTGTCATTGTACTTTTCATAAGAGAAAAATATACAAAACAAGGTCAGTGTATATACACATAGCCAAAAAGTTTTGCATTTCCTCTTTTCACTCTTTTCTAAAGTGCTGAAAAGTACTTCTAAACTTTCAAAAAGTTCTTAAAAGTTTAAAAAGTTTTTTCTGTCTTTCCAAAAAGTTCTGAAAACTTTTTTCTCTTTTTCTATCACTTTAATTCTCTCTAACAAATGTCTGGCACAGGCCAAAGTGTTGATCTGTCCAAACTTGCATATGACAACCTTAGCTGGAAAAGAGCAAGGAGTCTCTGTATAGAGAGAGGTTTGAGTGTAGGGAAGAATCCTTCCTTGGAACTGTTACTTAACATGCTTAGAGAACAGGATAAGGCCATAGGTGCCCCATCTGTTGAAAAAGTACCTAATAGTTCCCAATCTGATTCAGGGACTCCCCCAGGAAAGGATTCAGGAAAGAAACTTCCTAGCCTGCCCATTACTAGACAATCTAGCATAGATGGTAATGATGATGAGCCACACCAAATAAATAGTGTTGTCTCACATCATAGCAAAAGCATTTATTCTCACCATACTGGTAGTAATGTTTCTGTAAACCAAGCTGTTAGGGTGCCTTCTGTAAGGGACAGGTCTCCTTCTGTTCATTCCCATCATAGCTCTGTTTCTAGAAATGTCCCTCCCACCAACCCTGATGACAGAATGTTAGAAAGGGAACTCAATAAGTTGAGGGTGGAACAAACCAGACTGAAGCTTAAAAAGCAACAGCTGGATTTGGATAGACAGTCTTTTGAATTAGAGAAGGAAAGACAGAAGTTGGGTTTAGATACCCATGGTGGCAGCAGCAGTATTCCCCATAGTCATCCTGCAAAAGAGCATGATTCCAGGAATCTGCACAAGATAGTTCCCCCTTATAAGGAGGGGGATGACATTAACAAGTGGTTTGCTGCACTTGAGAGGGCCTGTGTTGTACAGGATGTCCCTCAAAGGCAGTGGGCTGCTATCCTATGGCTATCATTTAGTGGAAAAGTTAGGGATAGGCTCCTTACTGTGAAAGAAAATGATGCCAATAACTTTACAGTTCTTAAGAATGCACTCCTGGATGGTTATGGCTTAACCACTGAACAGTACAGGATAAAGTTCAGAGAGACCAAAAAGGAGTCTTCACAAGACTGGGTTGATTTCATTGACCATTCAGTGAAGGCCTTGGAGGGGTGGTTACATGGCAGTAAAGTTACTGATTATGAAAGCCTGTATAACACAATCCTGAGAGAGCATATACTTAATAATTGTGTGTCTGATTTGTTGCACCAGTACCTGGTAGACTCTGATCTGACCTCTCCCCAAGAATTGGGAAAGAAGGCAGACAAATGGGTCAGAACAAGGGTGAACAGAAAAGTTCATACAGGGGGTGACAAAGATGGCAATAAGAAGAAAGATGGTGAAAAATCTCAAGATAAGCATGGGGATAAGGGTAAAACCAAAGATCCCACTTCAAATCTTAAACACTCTTCAGAGGGTGGGGATAAAACAAATTCTTCCTCTTCTTCCCAACCTGCACACATTAAAAAGCCTTGGTGCTTTGTGTGTAAAAATAGAGGCCATAGGCCAGGGGATAAGTCCTGTCCAGGTAAACCCCCTGAGCCTACCACCACTAATACATCAAGCTCTAGTGCCCCTAGCAGTAGTGGTACTAGTGGTGGGACTGCTGGCAACAGTCAAGCAAAGGGTGTAGTTGGGTTCACTTATGGGTCCATAGTAGAAACTGGGGTAGTCAGTCCCAAGACAGTTTCTGTCACACCTAGTGGCACTGGCCTTGCCACACTGGCTGCTTGTCCCCTTACAATGGATAAGTACAGGCAGACAGTTTCAATAAATGGTGTTGAGGCCTTGGCCTACAGGGACACAGGTGCCAGTTTCACTTTGGTGACTGAAAACCTAGTGCCTCCTGAACAACACATCATTGGACAACAGTATAAGATTATTGATGTCCATAACTCCACTAAGTTTCTTCCCTTAGCTATAATTCAGTTTAGTTGGGGTGGAGTTACTGGCCCTAAGCAGGTGGTGGTATCACCTAGCTTACCTGTAGACTGTCTATTAGGTAATGACCTAGAGGCCTCAGGTTGGGCTGATGTAGAGTTTTATGCCCATGCAGCCATGCTGGGCATCCCTGAGGAATTGTTTCCTCTCATTTCAAGTGAAATGAAAAAGCAAAGGAGAGAAGGCCTGAAAACTCAGGATCCCTCTCCATCAACAGGTAAAAAGGGTATCACAGTATCCCCTAACCACCCTACCATTCAGGATACTATTCCTGTGGTGGGAGAAACCTCTCCTGGGGTGGCACCTGTTCCAAGGGAATCATCAGCTGGCAAAGCTGGACTCCCTGAGGTGGAAGTACCTCTCTGTGGGATAACTAATATTGGTGAGAAAAACAGCACCATTTTAGTTAACATGGAGCATCCCTCCAACCCTCCCAGAGAAACTTTAGTGCAGAAACCCTGCACTACCTCACAACACTTAGGACAGCATCCCTGCCCTAGTGTGGAGCTCATAGGACAGCATCCCTGCCCTGCTCCAACTCAAGAGAAACAGCATCCCTGTTCTCTCTTCCAGCCAGATGGACAAAGTTTTTGCCCAGCTATGGCTTTTCTGAGACAGCATCCCTGTCTGGCATTTCCATCACTACAAATAGGTTCAGTGGACAATTCCCACTGCTCTAAACTAAAACTTACTGATAGAAACTCTGAAAATACATCTTCACATTGTTGCTTAGCTAAAAAACTTCAAACAGGGTGGTTTACATCCCCACAGGGAAGTAACCATATAGTGGATGATAAAGGGAGTAACCAGTCTATTGCAGAGCTACTCTCTACTTATCACCACTTAGACAATAAAGTCTCAACTGGCCAAGGTTAGCCTTATTGTCCTTCGTTTGGGGGGGGGGTTGTGTGAGAAGGTAGCCTCTTTCTAGCCTTGTTACCCCCACTTTTGGCCTGTTTGTGAGTGTATGTCAGGGTGTTTGTCACTGTTTTCACTGTCTCACTGGGATCCTGATAGCCAGGCCTCAGTGCTCATAGTGAAAACACTATGTTTTCAGTATGTTTGTTATGTGTCACTGGGATCCTGCTGGTCAGGACCCCAGTGCTCATAGGTTTGTGGCCTATATGTATGTGTCACTGGGACCCTGTCACACAGGGCCCCAGTGCTCATAGGTGTGCATGTATGTATTCCCTGTGTGGTGCCTAACTGTCTCACTGAGGCTCTGCTAACCAGAACCTCAGTGGTTATGCTCTCTCATTACTTTCAAATTGTCACTAACAGGCTAGTGACCAATTTTACCAATTTACATTGGCTTACTGGAACACCCTTATAATTCCCTAGTATATGGTACTGAGGTACCCAGGGTATTGGGGTTCCAGGAGATCCCTATGGGCTGCAGCATTTCTTTTGCCACCCATAGGGAGCTCTGACAATTCTTACACAGGCCTGCCACTGCAGCCTGAGTGAAATAACGTCCACGTTATTTCACAGCCATTTTTACACTGCACTTAAGTAACTTATAAGTCACCTATATGTCTAACCTTTACCTGGTAAAGGTTAGGTGCAAAGTTACTTAGTGTGAGGGCACCCTGGCACTAGCCAAGGTGCCCCCACATTGTTCAGAGCCAATTCCCTGAACTTTGTGAGTGCGGGGACACCATTACACGCGTGCACTACATATAGGTCACTACCTATATGTAGCTTCACAATGGTAACTCCGAATATGGCCATGTAACATGTCTATGATCATGGAATTGCCCCCTCTATGCCATCCTGGCATAGTTGGCACAATCCCATGATCCCAATGGTCTGTAGCACAGACCCTGGTACTGCCAAACTGCCCTTCCTGGGGTTTCACTGCAGCTGCTGCTGCTGCCAACCCCTCAGACAGGCATCTGCCCTCCTGGGGTCCAGCCAGGCCTGGCCCAGGATGGCAGAACAAAGAACTTCCTCTGAGAGAGGGTGTGACACCCTCTCCCTTTGGAAAATGGTGTGAAGGCAGGGGAGGAGTAGCCTCCCCCAGCCTCTGGAAATGCTTTCTTGGGCACAGATGTGCCCAATTCTGCATAAGCCAGTCTACACCGGTTCAGGGACCCCTTAACCCCTGCTCTGGCGCGAAACTGGACAAAGGAAAGGGGAGTGACCACTCCCCTGACCTGCACCTCCCCTGGGAGGTGTCCAGAGCTCCTCCAGTGTGCTCCAGACCTCTGCCATCTTGGAAACAGAGGTGCTGCTGGCACACTGGACTGCTCTGAGTGGCCAGTGCCACCAGGTGACGTCAGAGACTCCTGCTGATAGGCTCCTTCAGGTGTTAGTAGCCTATCCTCTCTCCTAAGTAGCCAAACCCTCTTTTCTGGCTATTTAGGGTCTCTGTCTCTGGGGAAACTTTAGATAACGAATGCATGAGCTCAGCGAGTTCCTCTGCATCTCCCTCTTCACCTTCTGATAAGGAATCGACCGCTGACCGCGCTGGAAGCCTGCAAACCTGCAACATAGTAGCAAAGACGACTACTGCAACTCTGTAACGCTGATCCTGCCGCCTTCTCGACTGTTTTCCTGCTTGTGCATGCTGTGGGGGTAGTCTGCCTCCTCTCTGCACCAGAAGCTCCGAAGAAATCTCCCGTGGGTCGACGGAATCTTCCCCCTGCTACCGCAGGCACCAAAAAGCTGTATTACCGGTCCCTTGGGTCTCCTCTCAGAACGACGAGCGTGGTCCCTCGAATCCAGCTACGCTGTCCAAGTGACCCCCACAGTCCAGTGACTCTTCAGCCCAAGTTTGGTGGAGGTAAGTCCTTGCCTCACCTCGCTGGGCTGCATTGCTGGGAACCGCGACTTTGCAGCTACTCCGGCCCCTGTGCACTTCCGGCGGAAATCCTTCGTGCACAGCCAAGCCTGGGTCCACGGCACTCTAACCTGCATTTCACGACTTTCTAAGTTGGTCTCCGGCGACGTGGGACTCCTTTGTGCAACTTCGGCGAGCACCGTTTCACGCATCCTCGTAGTGCCTGTTTCTGGCACTTCTCCGGGTGCTACCTGCTTCAGTGAGGGCTCTTTGTCTTGCTCGACGTCCCCTCTCTCTGCAGGTCCAATTTGCGACCTCCTGGTCCCTCCTGGGCCCCAGCAGCGTCCAAAAACGCCAAACGCACGATTTGCGTGTAGCAAGGCTTGTTGGCGTCCTTCCGGCGGGAAAACACTTCTGCACGACTCTCCAAGGCGAGAGGGATCCGTCCACCAAAGGGGAAGTCTCTAGCCCTTTTCGTTCCTGCAGAAACCTCAGCTTCTTCTGTCCAGTCGAAGCTTCTTTGCACCCGCAGCTGGCATTTCCTGGGCATCTGCACATCTCCGACGTGCTTGTGACTTTTGGACTTGGTCCCCTTGTTCCACAGGTACCCTAGATTGGAAATCCACAGTTGTTGCATTGCTGGTTTGTGTCTTTCCTGCATTATTCCTCTAACACGACTATTTTGTCCTTAGGGGAACTTTAGTGCACTTTGCACTCACTTTTCAGGGTCTTGGGGAGGGTTATTTTTCTAACTCTCACTATTTTCTAATAGTCCCAGCGACCCTCTACAAGGTCACATAGGTTTGGGGTCCATTCGTGGTTCGCATTCCACTTTTGGAGTATATGGTTTGTGTTGCCCCTATCCCTATGTTTCCCCATTGCATCCTATTGTAACTATACATTGTTTGCACTGTTTTCTAAGACTATACTGCATATTTTTGCTATTGTGTATATATATCTTGTGTATATTTCCTATCCTCTCACTGAGGGTACACTCTAAGATACTTTGGCATATTGTCATAAAAATAAAGTACCTTTATTTTTAGTATAACTGTGTATTGTGTTTTCTTATGATATTGTGCATATGACACTAAGTGGTACTGTAGTAGCTTCACACGTCTCCTAGTTCAGCCTAAGCTGCTCTGCTAAGCTACCATTATCTATCAGCCTAAGCTGCTAGACACCCTATACACTAATAAGGGATAACTGGGCCTGGTGCAAGGTGCAAGTACCCCTTGGTACTCACTACAAGCCAGTCCAGCCTCCTACAATGAGTGCATGTAGTACCATATACTAGGGGCAACAACAGGTTCAGCAAAGGAAGGACAAAAATCTTGCGTGACCTTGCAGAAATGGCCAAGGCCAACAACCCCGTCACCACCTACAGGTTGCTGCTCCCAACAAAAAGCAGGCAACACACATGCGCTGCTGGAATGTGTTCCAGTGTCAGAAGATGACTCCAGGACAAATTCTGCATATTTGACTGAGCTGTCCAGATTCCGGATCTGGCTTAGAAATAACTGCGAGAACTGGGATCTGCTGGGATCCCTCTCCTTTCCTGCACTGTTCATGGGTGTTTCTTCATTGGGACTGCCAATTTCAAATAGTTTTCTGTGACTGTAAGTCTAACATCTTATAAACTGTTTTCGTAAAGTCAATTTTCACAGTATCTCTTATGAAACGCATTGACAACAAGTTTAGCTAGTCTTTTCGTAGTTTGCATGAATACCATCCACACTTGCACTGGCACAAAGGACACACATACAACTATGCAGACTAACATACCTACAGACATCAGTGCACACACAGACTTGTACTGTCCTGTTGACACAGACACCTATACAAAGGAAGCCAAATAAAACTTTATTCAAACGTTGTACAGATTGCATCTGCAGCAGTGCATGGCTTCACAAGAGAAACCCTTGGAAAGTTTTCCAAGACTATGTGTGACTAACTTCTCCAGTTCTGCTTTTTTCTGCATTCTTGGTCTCATAGTCTTTCTTGTTTAGCCTTTTATAGAAGCAGGACTAGAAGACACAGAATGCAAAAATCTTTGGCAGGAGAGACTAGTTTCACATGTACATGATATAGTTGGTCGCTATGGATGGGGTAACCTGACCCACAGTTGATAAGTCCAGGACCTTTTTGGCTACCTACACGCTAGATCTCTAAAGGTGTATGAAGGGCAGGTGAACTAAAGTCTGAGGATCACATTGACATACCCAAAGACTGAATGATGCTTTCTAAAGGACAGCTGGTTGTGTCTGGAGGTGTGCCCTGAGGCACAGCTGAAGGTGATACAGGGATCTTTTGAGGACCTGCAGAAAGAGGGCATACTGAGAGTCTGTAAGAGTAGGCTGTGTGTGTTACAAATAAGCAAAAAAACAAGTGCTTCAAAACAACATTTGTAAAAACAGACATACAACCTTAGACAAACAAATCTTTAACACAGAGTACTTGTTTGTGTGTCCATTAGGACCAGCTGGATGGGTAACTAAAGGCAAGCTTAGGGTACCTTGTCAACATGCTGAAAACTATCAACTCACCTGCATTGTGCATGTGTCATCAGCATTCAGCAGTGCACAACATGCCCTTAAAATTAGACTGTCACTTACTATTCTGATTTGGGAGACCAAAGCCGAATTGTGAATGTGCTGGTAACTGGGTGCATGCTGGACTATAGACAGCTGCCACACACACTTCTACTTGTCACAGTTTTTCAGGAGAGAATTTAGGGCCAGATGTACAAAGGATTTTTCTGGTCACAAGTGGGCTGATTTGCAGAATTGGGCCATTTGCAACCAGAAAAATGATTTTTGGTATGTACCAAGTCCTATTTGTGATTTGGTAACCTATTACTGGTTCGCAAATTGGGTTTGCAATGCGTAATTAGAAAGGGGCAAGTTTAGGGTATCCATTCCTAATCTCAAATTGCAGTGGTATGAATGTTTTGTGACCGAAACGCGTTTGCAAACCATTCACATTTTACGACCAACTTCAAGTTGGTTGTCACCCATTCGCAAATACGAAGGGGTCCTGAAGGAACCCCATCCCCTATGAGAATGTTTGTAAAAATATTTGTTAAGAGCAGGCAGTGGTTCTACGGACCACTGCCTATTCTTAAGAAATGAAAAGAAAGCATTTAATTGTTCTTTTTGAAACACATCCCGTTTTCCTTTAAAGAAAATAGGCTGCATTAAAAAAAATGCCTTATTGGAAAGCAATCATAGGCATAGTGGTCTGCTGACCGCAGCAGGCAACCATCCCTGTGGTTTTTGCCATTCCTAATGGTTCGCATACCAAGACCTACCTCCCTAATATTCACAGGGTAGGTCTATTTGCGACCCACCTGGAATCGCAAAACGTGTAAGACACATATTTGTACATGGGTGTCTGCGATTACCAAACAGCAAATCGCAACAGTTCGCTATCTGGTAATTGCAAACCATACCGTACTTACATCTGGCCTCTAGTTTTTCATCACAGCATGCTAAATCTCGTTGAGCACAGCCTTGAATCTGCACCTACACCTTTAGGGATTCCCAGAACAAAACTAATGCTACTTCACCACTGTGCTTTAAAGTACATTACTTTTCTGAGGTTTGCACCATGAAAACTTCCTCCAGTACTCTGTGACGCACTGGGCAGGCTCCCAACACAAATATTACCCTCATTTTGGTGTTTTAAAGTTGACAGGTGAGCACAGGTGAGCACGATGCTGGTATCTGAGAGCCAGACAAGAGGGCTGAATAACTGTCTCCAAAGACCAACTGAGGGCTAGGGCATTCTTCGAAACTGTGCTGATGATGCTAGAATGCTGGATGTTTCTGATGGCACTCCAAGGGTGTCCTGAGCGCACACTTGGGATCTTTTAATACCAGATGGTTGTGTCACATGTTAGGCTGGAGGATATATTAGGGACACAGTGAGGAGCACTGGTAGAAAATTTTCCTTGATTGAAGATGGTCTATAGGAGTCAAAAAGTAAAAAAGTTCTTTATTCGGCAGGTTGCCATAAAAGTACAAAGACATTTTGGACAAGTTAAACAGATTACTATTTTAGCATAATAGCATATACTTAGATGAATTAAGATCGTAAATAAATTTCATAAAACTTGACCATATCCGAGTTATGCAGCTTATCAGGCTATTCATATCGTTACCTAGTAATGGTTACAAAATATATATAAAAGGATTAGAGCATGTCAATGCGATTCAGAATCATGTTATATCCTACAAAGCCTAATCACAGAAGTGAAGGATTAAAAACAATACTAATGTACAAAATATGAAAAATATAAAAGTAGCATGTACCTAGTTAAGTTAAAATCATAGATTAGTCTCGTAAATTTATCCATATCTGGATTATGCAAAAATACAGCCTAATCTGACTGTTCATATTGCTTCCTAATGGTGATAGCAGACCTGATAAAATTTAATACAGTATTGCAAATTTGAATAGTTGACAGTTTTTGAACATAAATCAGAGCAGACTTATGTGATGCAAATTTTAATTTACGTAAGCTGGGCAGGATAAAAACTTGTATAGGTGCAGTGTATAATGTACAAAATAGTAAAAAATGACATGTGCTCTGCTTAGATCTAGCATCACCGGTGCAATTTGGAAGCTCTTTTTTCCAAAAACATTGTTTAGGAAATGCCACTCTAAAATTAATTAGATTCAATCTAACTAAAGATAACAAAGAGCATACTTGGGGGCTCGAGAACCAGGTTAAATAAGGTTCCAGAGTATCCATGGTTGAAATTTGAACATAGGGATCAAAAGTTTTCAGATTCAGAGCCCCATGTAGTCCAAGATTCAAGAAGTACTCGGCGTGCCGGTTTTTCACCAGCTCCTTTGCGTTTGTTGGTGAAGACCTTGGCTCGAGGAACATAGACTCGAGCCCCAAATTTCAAAAGGATGCATGTAGGTGTAAAAATCAGGGGATTCTATTTGTTTTAGCCAAATTAATACAATCAGACAAACAGTCTTGTACCAGAATAGCCTTGGAGTTACTCCAGCATCTAACCCATAGTAGGAGGGATGCAACCGCAATCAGATCTTCTATGTATCGCAAGCCCAATTCCTGATGGCAAATAATATTTGCTACGTTCTTAGGTACCTGCAGTAGTCTATGGGCATATTTATTCTCGGCCCATTGGAGCTGATCTGATTTAGTATAGCCCCATATGCCCGCCCCATATGTGGCTGCTGAAACACATTTGGAATTATAAAGCATAGAAATCTGATATGCTGGTCTGTGTCCCAATTTACGGGCAAAACGGAAGACTGCTTCGACGTTTCTCACCATTTGCTGAGTGTTTATTCTAAGGTGGGTGTTCCATAGCATAGAGGAACTTACCTGAATGCCTAAATAACAGAAGTCTTTAACTTTGTTAATGATGTTTCCTCCCATAATAAATTGTTTTGACTTTGTATTTCGGGGGACGCATGTCATGACATATGCCTTTGAATAATTAACTTTCAGATCAAGATCCTGCATGAAAGTTAAAAAGAGGTCCAACATACCTTGGAGACCGTTAGCTGTGCGCGCGATTATAACCGCATCGTCAGCACACAGTAAGACTGGAAGCTGCCTCGATCCCATCCTAGGGAAATCCTTCCCATTTTTTACTAAAAAATCATAAAGACCATTTATATATAGCAAAAATAGAAATGGCGCTAGGATACAACCCTGTCGTACTCCTCGCGTGTTTGGAAAAGGGTCAGTTCTCTCACCATGAATGCCATGTTGCACTGAGACCAGTAAATCAGTATGTAAGCGCTTTATTAGTTCCAGCAGGTGCGGATCGATCCCCATGGTTTCCATGATCTGCCAGAGTTTGCCTCTGTTAACCAGATCAAAGGCACTCGACAGATCAACGAATGCCATGTGAATAGATTCCTTCCTGCCAGTAAAATATTTACTGAGAATAAGATGTAAATTAAGTGCTTGTTCTACAGTGCCTAGGCCAGGTCTAAATCCATATTGGATCAGGGAGAGGATCTTTGCCTCTGTCACCCACTCCTCTAACCGTGTCAGAATCACACTACCCAAAATCTTAGCAGTTGAATCTATAAGGGAAATTGGCCTGTAACATGATGGATCTTGTCTATTACCCTTTTTGAAGATAGGGATTATTATGGCCAACTTCCATGAAGAAGGAATGTTGCTCTTTACTATACTTCTTAGAACATTTGCAATTAAAGGCCCCCAAAAATTTGGGATAGATTTAAAGAGGTCTGCAGGAACCCCATCAGGGCCGGGAGCGTTACCTGACCTTAGACGATTAATTGCTGTGATAACTTCATGATGCTCGAAGGATAAATCTATGGTATTCACGGAAGGTTCTGCAGGCTTCAGGTCGATACTGTTAGCCCCTACGGAATTCAAAGCGTTACTGGGCTGAAATACCCTTGTAAAGTGATTCACCCAAACAGATTCTGGAATTAGGCAGTCATTAGCCTGTGTTTCCTGTCCAGAAAAAAAGGGTGATTTACCACCCTCCAGAATTTGGATGTATCCCACAATTCCGTAGCTTTCAGAAGGTCGTCCCATGCTTTGATTCTAATTTCCATTTTCCTCTCTTCTAATATTGACTTATACTGACCCCTGGCTAGTTTTACTAGATAACGGAAAAAGGGAACAGACCCGAGGGCTTTTACATTTTTTTTATGAGCAGCTGAACATGCAGAATTAAACCAGCGATGGGCCTCAGGGCCCCGAGATATCCTATCCCTTACCAGTGCCTCTGAAATTGCTTTACTTAAATGCTCGTATTCCAATACTATATGCTCATGAATTGGATGAGGCGACAAACAAAAATTGATGGAATCTAGCTTTTGTTTAATAATTTTCTGGTTAAAAATCTTAGGGTCTACCTTTTCCCATTTCATTCGTACTCCAGGATTTCTTTTGAATGCAGGTTTACAAATTACTTACCTATTTGGGATGTCCGATTTAAAATTGTAGGCTAAGTTAATGCATATGGGATTGTGGTCACTTGCGCAATGTGGGATTACCTTAAAATTAAGAATTAAATGGAAATCTGAAGAGTTAATGAGGATAAAATCAATAAACCTCCCTCTGAGATTCCCTGTAAATGTAGGAATTTGTTTAACTTTTGCAGGGGCCTTCTCCCTCGCATATACAAGATCATACTTATACATAAAATAATTTAAGTGAATGAAATGGGTTGTCACCTTTCTGCCCTCTATAGGGGTGCTACATACATGTGGGGCTTTCTGGTAACAGAGGTGTAACCGGGCGCCTCCGGACGCCGGTTCCGGGTCGGAGCGAACGGCAGCCGGAGGATACTCCGGGGGCACCCGAGGGATTCCTGACGTGATGACGTCCAACGTCATCCGTCAGATAGAAGGAGGAGGGACGACCGACGGAGAGAAAGAGTCGCGCAACCCAGAGAGAGACGCCGACGTCAGGGAGAGCCGGAGAGACGAACGCCGCGGACCACCAAGAGAGAAGGAAAACCCCGCCGTAGAGAAGGAACAGCGGACAGAGAGCGGAAACCCTTGGGCGCCTCCCGCCCCTGTCGAGACAAAGTCGGGAGATCGCCTACAAGCCGGCCACGTCCCTCGAGGGGCGTGGACAAGTCAGGTACGAGCGTACCGGGGCTGGGACTGGGGTTCTGGGTGGTTGGCTGGGTTTAAAGGGGCTAAGAGGAGAGGGCTGAGGTCGTGTAGGGAAGGGGATCCTATTTAATCAGCACCACAGTTAACTGAAGGGTAACCCCACAAGGACCGTACCCAGACCAGTGGATAAAACTGTAAGGGGGTCACAAACAGGGCACAACGAAAGGAAGACACAAGAGAAATGTACCTCCACATTCCTCCACCTCCACACAAACCCCCCCCTCTCACTCCTTACTAACCCCAATTAACCCTATACAGATAAATTTCCCCACTTACCTGTTCCTTTCTCCTTCTTTGTTTTGGGAAATCCTGGGGCCATGACAGCCGGGTGAACAAGACCTCTCCCTCCGGACCGGACCAGGCTGTCCCGGGAACATCAAGGAACCCTGAAAAGAAAAGGGATTTATATATTAGTTTTGGACTTAGAATATAACACTTTGGCGGAAAAGCTAGTGCTACAATCTCAACGAAGAAATAAATAAACGTACTACACCCTTAAGTGCCGCGTCTGTCACCTTCTTCCAATATCCCCTCGACTCGGGATAAAGGACCCCGTCACAGTGGTGTCAGAAGTGGGATGTTGGAATAGGTGACAGAGACTTCCCAACCATGGAGGAGAAGTGTACCCTATCCGATATGATGCAACAGTTGGCCTCCGGACAAAGACACCTACAATTAGTGTGGGAAGAGCAACAAAAAGAGGCCAAATTGGAAAGAGAGGCACTACAAAATGCCCTTAAGAGTCAGGCCACCATAATGGCCAACAACCAGTTGGTTCATGAAACCGCCATTAAGAATCTCACAGATACCATCGCTGCTACCCGCGTACACCCGAATGTGCCCAGTTCGGTCTTACAACGATATCAAGAAGGTGAAGACCCCGATGCCTTTTTCACCAATTTTGAACGAGTTGCTACTTCCGCTACTTGGCCTCAGGAGCGATGGGGCCAATATATCGCCCCCTTATTGACGGGGAATCTTCAAGCCGCCTATCAAGCGGTAAACCCCGGTGGAATAACCCCCTATAAGGATATTAAAAAGAGCATCTTAGAACGGGTGGGTTTTGATTCTGAACATTATCGCGTCCGGTTTAGAAAAGCGAAGTGGGGAACCAATGAAAATCCCCGGGCCCTATATTTTAGGATCAAAGATCTGGGTCTCAAATGGTTGGGTCCCATAGGGACAAATCGGGAAGACATTATTGAGATCGTGCTCTTAGAGCAATACTTGGATGCTCTGCCTCCGTCTACACGCAACTGGATCAAACAACATCCAAACCCGGATACCAATACTACCATTGAGTTGGCCTTTCATCGCTCCCTTGAATTCAAAGTAACCCCCCCCCGATCAACACCTAGTCCCCTGCGTCTGGGTTCGGGAACATCCTCGACAGCGGGACGAAGAATCAATGAGGACATAGCGAAATCCCGGGGACTAGATAGACCCTATATACAACAACCTCAGTGTTTCAGTTGCGGGGAATGGGGCCACATAGCTCGAGGTTGCCCCCTGAAGACAGAAAAACCAGAACCCATGGAAATAGGGGTCACAAGGGGAAGAGTCTTTTACACAGGGAGAAGAGACACCCCTTATAAAAAGAGACTGATTATCAATGGGAAAAGCACAGTGGCCCTCATTGATTCAGGGTGCAGCCAATCTGTGGTCAGGGCCGGGTTGTTCAACGCACATTACTACACTTCGGAATTCACGGTATCAATCTGTTGCATCCATGGGGAAACCAGAGAATATCCCCTAATCTGGACAACCCTCACCTGGGGAGGAAAAGAAATACCCATAAGAGTGGGTTTAGTAGAGCAACTGGTTGAAGAAGCGATTATAGGAACTGACTTTTCGGAGTTCCGGCAACTCCTAGACAGCCTTAGACAGTTCGAAGAAACCAACAACTGGTGGAAGGACGCTCCTTTCTCCAATATGCCTCTATCACCTCCGAGGGTACGACCTAAACTCACCCGGAAGGAGAAAAGAATAATTAAGAAAGCCTATACCCAAGACCCCTCCAGCAGGACCAGGGTAATTACAAAGGTCCTCGCCCTCACTGCTCTTCCCAGCTTCCGGACTTCGCAAAGAGAAGACCCCAGTTTAATTCATGCATGGAAAAGTGCACGCCCACGGAACCCCCAGGATAAGGGTCCCTCGTTCACCATAGTTAAGGACCTATTATACCGAGTCACTTACAAAGACCAAGACGAAAAGAAACAGTTGATAGTTCCAGAACCTTATAGACAACAAGTTCTACACTTAGCACACAGCCAGCCCGGGGGTGGACACTATGGGAGGGAGAAAACAGAGGAGTATTTGTTGAGGAAGTTTTACTGGCCGGGGGTATTTTCCCAGATTAGGAAATTCTGTCAACAATGTCCAAAATGCCAATTGATTGACCCAGGCTCACGGAGAAAGGCCCCTTTACAACCCCTCCCCATCATTGATGTCCCCTTCTCCAGAATAGGGATGGACCTCGTTGGCCCTCTTCTGCCCTCGTCGAGAGGCTATCGTTATATATTGGTATTAGTAGATTACGCCACGAGATACCCTGAGGCTATTCCCCTCTCTAGTATTAACACCAAAAGTGTTGCTCACGCCATGATAGGGTTCTTTTCCCGAATTGGGTTTCCTCGAGAAATCCTAACGGACCAAGGTACCCAATTTATGTCCAACCTGATGACACAAATATGTCAGCTATTGGGGATTAAACAGTTACGGACGTCGGTTTATCATCCACAAACCGATGGTTTGATGGAGAGATATAACCGTACCCTCAAAACACTACTAAAGAAAACTATCTCGGAGACTGGTAAGGACTGGGATAGGAAACTCCCTTTAGTATTATACGCAATCAGGACGCACGAACAAGCCTCTACGGGCCATAGTCCGTTTGAGCTGTTGTTTGGGCGACAACCACGGACCCTACTAGATATGGCCGCTGAGATGTGGGAAGAAGAAGACGGGGAAAAAACTATTCTAAAGTACGCCCGTGAGTTAAAAACCCACCTACATACAGTATGGGAAAGCGTAAGGGAACACATGGAGAGGGCCCAAGACAAACAGAAAAGGAATTATGATCGGAATACCCAATTGAGGTCCTTTTCCCTAGGAGATAAAGTGCTAGTTCTTCTTCCCAGTTCAGACAACAAATTGTTGGCCAAGTGGCAAGGACCCTACACCGTAACAGGACTAGTAACCCCCGTAACTTATAAAATTCAGCTTAACGACACTCCCCCTAGGTCACAGATCTTCCATGTTAACTTATTAAAAAGATGGGAAGAACCTCCGAACGACCCAAGGCACGGCTGCCTAGTTAATACCGTTAAGGAACTAGAGATAGGGTGGTGCCCCACTGATCCCCCTGGCGAGAGAGAGGTTCCTATCATTAATACAGAGATCTCGATTCAACAAAATAGACAATTGAAGAATCTCTTCGATAAACACGGTCGGGTGTTCTCTTCGGTACCCGGTAGGACACGATTGGTACATCATCAAATCCTCACACCACCTGGGAAGACCGTACGACTAAAACCTTATCGTATCCCTGAAGCTAGGAAAACCCTCGTAGAAAACGAAATCGAGAAGATGTTAGATCTAGACATCATAGAACCTTCCCAAAGCCCCTGGTGTTCGCCCGTGGTCTTGGTACCCAAACCTGATGGGTCTATACGTTTCTGTATTGACTTTAGACGGGTCAATTCCATATCACAATTTGACACCTATCCTCTTCCTAGGATAGACGAGCTCTTAGAAAGGTTGGGGAAAGCGAAATACATGTCTACCCTTGACTTGGCCAAGGGATATTGGCAGATCCCGTTGGGTCCCGAAGACAAGGAAAAGACGGCTTTCGCTACCCCCTCAGGATTGTATCACTTTAAGGTTCTCCCTTTTGGGTTACATGGCGCCCCCGCCACCTTCCAACGTCTCATTGACACCATATTACGACCTCATACCAGATACGCGGCGGCCTATCTGGATGACATCGTTATTTTCAGTGAGACCTGGGAAGACCATGTGGTCCACATAGACCACATCTTCTCGGCTTTAAGGAAGGCTGGACTGACAGCCAACCCCGCCAAGAGCCGACTGGCTTTTAGTGAGATCTCCTACCTGGGTTATCACATTGGCAACGGTATACTTCGACCCCAAAAGAATAAAATCGAAGCCATCCTACACACCAATGCTCCCACCACGAAGAAGGGAGTTCGTTCCTTTTTAGGTCTAGTAGGGTACTATCGAAGGTTCATTCCCCACTATTCCAGTTTGGCTGCCCCCCTAACCAATCTCTTAAGAAAAGGACAGCCCAACAACATCCCACGACTAGACCCGACTCAACTTCATAGTTATCATACCTTGCAAAGGTGTCTCACCACTCAACCGATATTGAAATGTCCTGAGTTTGACAAACCCTTTCATCTCCAAACGGATGCCTCCGACGTGGGGGTAGGGGCCGTTCTTTTTCAAAAGGATGAAGACGGAGTGAGCCATCCCGTCGTCTTTATTAGCCGTAAGCTATTTCCCAGGGAGCAAAGATACCCCATTATAGAGCGGGAATGTCTTGCCATTAAGTGGGCTATCGAAAGTCTCCAATACTATCTTTTGGGCAGACCTTTCCTACTGTATACGGACCATGCACCCCTTACGTGGCTCTCAAGATATAAGAATACCAACAATCGTATATTGAGATGGTTCATGGAACTCCAACCTTTCTCCTTCCAGGTTTGCCACCTCCCTGGTGACCTTATGGGTCAGGCTGACTATTTGTCCCGGTTTCCGGATCTGGTGGGGCTCGATCAGTCCCATTCATGTGAGGGGATGTGTAACCGGGCGCCTCCGGACGCCGGTTCCGGGTCGGAGCGAACGGCCGCCGGAGGATACCCCGGGGGCACCCGAGGGATTCCTGACGTGATGACGTCCAACGTCATCCGTCAGATAGAAGGAGGAGGGACGACCGACGGGGAGAAAGAGTCGCGCAACCCAGAGAGAGACGCCGACGTCAGGGAGAGCCGGAGAGACGAACGCCGCGGACCACCAAGAGAGAAGGAAAACCCCGCCGTAGAGAAGGAACAGCGGACAGAGAGCGGAAACACTTGGGCGCCTCCCGCCCCTGTCGAGACGAAGTCGGGAGATCGCCTACAAGCCGGCCACGTCCCTGGAGGGGCGTGGCCAAGTCAGGTACGAGCGTACCGGGGCTGGGACTGGGGTTCTGGGTGGTTGGCTGGGTTTAAAGGGGCTAAGAGGAGAGGGCTGAGGTCGTGTAGGGAAGGGGATCCTATTTAATCAGCACCACAGTTAACTGAAGGGTAACCCCACAAGGACCGTACCCAGACCAGTGGATAAAACTGTAAGGGGGTCACAAACAGGGCACAACGAAAGGAAGACACAAGAGAAACGTACCCCCACATTCCTCCACCTCCACACAAACACCCCCCCCCTCACTCCTTACTAACCCCAATTAACCCTATATAGATAAATTTCCCCACTTACCTGTTCCTTTCTCCTTCTTTGTTTTGGGAAATCCTGGGGCCATGAGAGCCGGGTGAACAAGACCTCTCCCTCCGGACCGGACCAGGCTGTCCCGGGAACATCAAGGAACCCTGAAAAGAAAAGGGATTTATATATTAGTTTTGGACTTGGAATATAACACTTTGGCGGAAAAGCTAGTGCTACAATCTCAACGAAGAAATAAATAAACGTACTACACCCTTAAGTGCCGCGTCTGTCACCTTCTTCCAATATCCCCTCGATTCGGGATAAAGGACCCCGTCACAAGAGGGGCATATTGAAATCTCCTAGCCATATCAGAGTTAGATTCTTATTTTGAGCCGAGTGGAGGAATCCAAGAAATCTGTTACCTCCTCAAGGCTTCCTTTCAGAATGCTACGTGGTATGTTGTGATAAAAATGTATTAACAACATACCTTTGCTCCCCTCGATCTGGAGTAGAACAATCATAAAGTAGGGGGAAGACAAGATTAAAGTTGCCTCCATTTTTGGTACTTGTAAAGAAATGAGAACTAAAAGTCCCCCACTTGCCCTTCCAGCTGAGGAGGCAATTGCAGGTTGGTGTAAGGATACATAACCATCCAATAAGAAGGGGTCCTTTGACCAAGTCTCCTGCAGACAAATTATGTCATGCATGGATATGAAGTTCAGCCAGTCTGCGTTTTTTGACTTAGACCCGAGCCCTGCAAAATTCCAACTAATTAAACTCAGAGATTTGCAGACTGGTCCCGCCTCCTGATCTCTCCTAGTAAAGATTGGTGCAGAGACACCAGGGGAGGTGCCCACGTCATCAATACCATCCTCCATTAAAGAAATATCATGCATACAGGGCTCCTTCCACTTCCCCCGTAAAGACGACCCTCGTAAGTCTGTTGGTGCTTAAGAGTCAATCGTTTTCATCTAAGAGGTTTGGGGCCGGACAGCAGTGAGTAATATGGACAGTGGGCTGGACTTGTGACAGAGATAGCCCAGAACTAAAACCGCGCCACGCTATTGGGGGAACGTAATAATGGCTTAAAGAGTAAGTTTGAATCCCCTCCTTGGTCAGATCAGGGTGGGCCAAGTCAACCAGCAAGCGCTTTACTAAGTGCGGATTAGCAAAGTTAATTACAACGCAGTCGCCCTCGTATGCTTTCTTTGATGTACCAACCCAGTTCACTCTGCGTGCCATGAGAATCTTATTATGTAAATCTCCATTATAACCTGATTTAGTCCTCAGCCAGTGGGCAGACTTCCTTATTAAAGTTTGGGTGTCTTCATTATGGCTGGCGTCCAAGGGGGGAACATTTACTAGAACCAAAACATACGGGGCACAAGCGGGGGGTAATTGTAATGGCTCCTCGCAGATTTTATTAGAGCAAAAGCGGGGCAAAGATCGGCATCCAGAAAGTGCTCCATTGCGGTTTTCTGGGCTTGCTTGAGTTCCATATGTACAGTATCAGTGCCACCTGAAGGCAAACCAGTGTCATTTGGTAAGGAGTTCAATAGTAGACTTCCATTACTGAGGGTCACATCTTGATTGTGCAGCAACCCAGGATTGGGTAATCCTGTAATGGTCTGTAATACCATACTTGACATACTAGTATGGAGAAGATCCAGTCTCTTAGTTATCAGACTAATGAGCTTCTCTTCCAAAGCTAGGCAGAAAGGTTTGAGCATAGAATCAATTAAATGGGTGGAATCATTCAGGAGACCTTCCTTCACGCTGCACTCACTTGTCATATCAGGAGCTACCAAACGACTAGCAGGTTTCCCCAGAAGGGAAAAACTTTTCCTTTTATTTCCAGGAACTCGCTTTGTGTTTTTGGCCTTTCCTCCTGCTTTCCTCTTTTTCAAAGGTGGAGAGACCACTTGCGAGCAGTCTGTGTTTTGGGCCTCAAAAACTATTGGAGCTTGCGCAGATGTAGCAAAAGTTCCAGGGAGTGAAGTATCAGAAGTGGTGGCCTTTATATGTACCTGAGCCCCTTGCATAGGTTTTATAGATACTTTAGGCTCCAGAGGCGGTCTCTGAGATGATTTCCAAAAAGCCCCAATCTTTTCCTCTACTTGAACAAGTTCAGATTCAATAGCCCACTATAACCGATGATAAATAACAAGTAATAGAAGGTTGAATTGAGGCGTCTGAACCATCCTCCCCCTTATGCTGGCTTATTTTCCTTTTCCCCATTTTGACTGGTAAATAACGGGCCTTATTCAAGGTTCAGCAAGTGTCCAAGCGACAAGCGTAACCACTTCATTGAAGTGAGGCTGCCCGGTCTTCCCCCTACAGATTAACCAGGCATGCTTTTGCTTACCCAGAGCTCAGAGGGGTGGCCCGGCCCGGTCTCGTCCGGTCACTGATGGGTAAAGGACGGGCCCGCCTTTGGCCCAGGCTTTGCCGGCGCGCGTCCCGTGCTGCGGGAATCCTTCGGCACTGAAATGGCCTGCGATTCTTGGCTCCGCCTCCCTGGCGGTGCAGGAGCTTATGGGACAGGGGATCCCCTTTATGGCAGTCTCAACCCGCGCTGCGGGAATCCTTTGGTGCTGAAATGCACCTGCGATGCATGGCTCCGCCCCCTGTCGGTGTAGGAGCTTGTGGGACAGGGAGTCTCCTGTACGGCAGTCTCAACCCCCGCTGCAGGAATTCTTTGGTGCTGAAATGCGCCCGCAATGCCTGGCTCCGCCCCCATGGCGGTGTAGGAGCTTGTGGGACAGGGGGTCCCCTGTACGTCAGCCTCAACCCGCGCTGCGGGAATTCTTTGGTGCTGAAATGTGCCCGCGATGCTTCGCTCCGCCCCCCTGGCGGTGTAGGAGCTTGTGGGACTGGGAGTCACCTGTATGGCAGTCTCAACCCCAAAAGGAGAAGCAAACAGCAGACCCCATCTGACAATGCTGACCACAAAACTCACTTCGTCTAAATGACAGAAAAGAGGTGACTGGCATCAAACATCTAGCACAGGTATCTATCTCCCTAATTTAATGAATGGTGCAGGCGACGGCCCGGACTGATCAGCCTTGCTACCACAGGTGAAACAGGAAGCGAGTCAGCCTAATTTAGCCTACCTAGTGAAAGGTGCAGGTTGATAGGACACCCAAACAGGATCCACCTTGAGCGTGCCTTAATCTACACAAACCATTTCACCGCTGTGCTCGGCCCCGGGAGGCTTTCGTTGTCCGGCATTTGTCGGCTGTAGTTCCACAAACTTCAGTGGTGCGGACACAGCTCCAAATTTAGCGGCGCTGAAGCTGTATACCTCTCTCTTGTACGTAAGCTATGGGTCAGCTTTCCACATACTTGGGAGTGGAGGCTGCAAGTACACCGACTTGGTAGGTGGAGGGCGTGTTGCTACACTAAGGCGTGAGGTGGAAGTTTCAGGACTACCTTCTTCCTTCTCTCGAGTTTGAACGCCTGCCTCTGGTCTTTAGGATTTCTAAGTTGGAGTAGGAAAGAATGACCAAAATTGGGTGGCCCTAACCAGTAAATTTTTAAACTCAAGAGTCATCTGCATAGCCCAGAGGAAGTAATGAGACAAAAGAAAAACTTCTGGTACGCCTAAAGATAGTGGTGGGAGTCTCTGAACAACATGGTGAGGGCTTCACTCCTGGGACAATGCACCATGTAGGAAGTGTTGAGCTGGTGTATTTTTAAGTACAAACTCTTAATAAAACTTGTTTAAAAAAAAAAAAAGATGGCCAGGGCTTCTCCTCTCAGGATCACAGTTATCCTGCAATCGATGGAAGTAGAAGATGTTTCCTCTAACAGAATTTTAACCCTTTGGTCTAGTGACGGCTGGGTGCTATCCGACACCATAGTTGGTGTGGGCTTCGGACAGCCCCCGGCCGTCCTAGCACCTTCCACATGGGAAGCTCCCCCACATCCTCCAGCAGGGATGGCAGCGGAAGCGCATTTGATGCCACTCCCTTCCTCGCGGCATCTAATGACATCAGCACCCAAAACGTACCAACATCATTAGTCTCCCATGACGTAAAGGAAGCCATTTGCTTCCAGCGTGTATTCGGAGAAACAGGTAAGTTTCGCCTTGAGGGGAAGGGGGTGTTACACAGAACAAAGAGGCATCAGGGTAAAGGAAAGGGTTTTCCTTTCCTCTGATATCTCTTTGAGCCGTCCTGCAAATCATGCAACAGGAATACCCACTGGACACCAGCGATCTAGTTGTTTTTTAAAATTATTTTATGTGGGGAGAGTGGCCCCTTGAGGAGGGGTCACTCTCATTTGAGGGGCATTATTTTGACTGTTTTGGCCTATTTATGTGAGACTCACCTTCCCCCAAAGCGGGCAGAAACCACTAGGCACCAGTGATTATTTTTGTATGTTTGTTTATTGTTTGGGGTGCGGGCCTTTGGGCAAGGGTGGCTCCCCTTTAGGGGACATTCATTTTGGCTGTTTCTGCTCCCTTTGGGGGCAGATCAGCCTCCTTGTTAGGCCCATCAGCCCCCAAGGGGGACAGAAACCACTAGGCACCAGGGATTATTTTTGTATGTTTGTTTTTTGTTTGGGGGAGGCACCTTGGGCAGTGGTCGCTCCCCTCCTCCCGATAAAAATGCTACTAGACTTGTGTGGGTGTGCTAAATGCCCCCAACAGGGAAGGGTCCAAATCACCTTGTGAACACATCAACATTTTCTATCACCAAACGACTTGTTTTTGCAAGGGGTGGGGGTCGGGGGCCACCTGCGTTTATGGTCCTGGGCTTGCGGTCATTTAGGGAAACCTACCAAATCCAAACATTTCTGAAAACTAGACACATGGGGGAGTCCAGGGAGGTGTGGCTTCCGTGAATCACCAAATGTTTTCTTACCCAGAACCCCCTGCAAACCTCAAATTTAGCTAAAACAATCACAGCGTGCTGCCACAAATTGTCTATCAGCCAGCATTCTCCTCGGTCTTACTATAAAAATGATAACTCACTTGTATGGGTGGGCCAAGTGCCTGCGACAGGGAAGAGCCAAAAACGTGTTGAGATTGAGGGGTCTCCAAAGCCACAGTTTTAAAAAATATGTTTTTAGGCTGACTCTGCTTTGGGCACCCACATAAGTGAGGTATCATTTTTATTGGGAGGTGGAGGGGAGCACTGGGTGCTAGGAAATTTGTGCCAGAATGCTGATCCCACACAGAATTGCGAGGAAAATTTGATTTTTAGCTAAGTTTGAGTTTTTACAGGGGATTATGGGTAATTATGGGTAAGAAAACATTGAACACAAGTCACACCTACCTGGATTCCCCGGGTATCTAGTTTTCAGAAATGTCTAGGTTTGGTAGGTTTCCTTGATAGCCACCGAGCCGGTGCCCCCTTGCAAAAACAGTTTTTTAATAAATAATTTTGATGTGTCCACATTGTGTTTTGGGCCCTTCCCTTTTGCAGGAACTTACTCCACTCACACAGGTGAGGTAGCATTGTTATCAGGAGACTTGGGGGGGAATGCTGGGTGGAAGGAAGATCACTGAAATGTAAGACAAATTTTGAGGTTTGCAAAGGATTGTGGGTGACAGAACCTGATGAGAGCCCCACAACTCACCCCATCCTGAATTCTCCTAGGTGTCTAGTTTTCAAAAATGTACAGGTTTGGTAGGTTTCCCTAGGTGCAGCTGAGCTAGAGCCCAAAATCCACAGCTAGGCACTTTGTAAAACACGCATCCCCTTTCAGTGGAAAAATGTGATGTGTCTGCACTGCGTTTTGGGACATTTCCTGTCGCAGGCACTAAGCCTAACCACACACGTGAGGTACAATTTTTATCGGGAGACTTGGGAGAATGCTGGGTGGAAGAAAGTTTCTGTCTCCAGAACTTTGCATCACCGAAATGTGAGGAAAATGTGTCTTTTAGACAAATTTTGAGGTTTGCAAAGGATTCTGGGTGACATAACCTGGAGAGAGCCCTACAAGTCACCCAGTCTTTCCCCTAGGCGTCTAGTTTTCCAAAATGTACATGTTTGCTGGGTTTCCCTAAGTGATGGGTGAGTTCGATCCCAAAATCCACAGCTACGCACTTTGCAAAAACGTGTCAGTTTTCAGTGGGAAAATGTGATGTGTCCATGTTGTGTTTTGCAGCATTTCCTGTCACGGGCATTAGGTCTACCCACAGAAGTGAGGTAACATTTTTATCGAGAGACTTGGGGAATGCTGGGTGGAAGGGAGTTTGTGGCTCCCCTCAGATTCCAGAACTGTGCATCACCGAAATGTGAGGAAAATGTGTTTTTTTAGGCACATTTTGAGGTTTGTAAAAGATTCTGTGTGACAGAACCTGGTGAGAGCCCCAGAAGTTACAACATCCTGGTTTCCCCTAGTCATCTAGTTTTAAAAAATGTACAGGTTTTCTAGGTTTCCGTAAGTCCCAGCTAAGCTAGAGACTAAAATCTGCAGCTAGGCCACTTTGCAAAAAGTGCGTCTGTTTTCACTGGAAAAATATGGTGTGTCCACATTGTGTTTTGGGGCATTTCCTGCTGCGGTCACTAGGTGTACCCACACAAGTGAGGTTCCATTTTTATCAGGAGACTCTGGAGAACACAGAATAGCAGGACAAGTGTTATAACTATTGTCTTTCTCTGCATTTGCACCTTCCAAATGTAAGACAGTGTGTAAGAAATAAGTCATTTTGAGAAATGCCCTGTAATTCACATGCTAGTATGGATACTTCCAAATTCAGAGATGTGCAAATAACCACTCCTTCTAAACTCCATGGGCCAGATTCACAAAGATATACTTAGATTGAAATTCTAAGTTTAGACTTCTGGAATAAGTTTAGACCAAAAGTCTAACTTTACTATGAGTAAAGTTGGACTTTTGGTGTATGTTTAGACGTTTGGTGAAACTTAAGACCAAAAGTATAACTTTACCGTCAGTAAAGTTAGGTCTAAACTTGGACTTTTGGTCTAAACTTAGACTTTTTGTCTAAGTTTACCTTTGTGAATCGGGCCTCATATCTTGCGCCCATTTCAGAAATATATAGGTTTCCTTGATACCTATTTTGTATTCTTTATATTTTACCAAATTAATTGCTGTATACCCGGTATTCAATGAAAACCCATTGCAAAGTGCAGCTCATTTATTGGCTCTGGGTATCTTGGGTAGCTTCTTGGAATCTTGGTGAACCTACAATCCCTATATATCCCCACAACCAGAAAGGTTCAGCAGATGGTATATTGCTTTTGAAAATTTGCCTTAGCAGGAAAAAGTTACAGTGGAAAGCAGCCAGAAGTGGCTGTTTTTTTCAACTCAGTTTCAATATTTTTTAATTTCAACTGTTACTTTTTATAGGAAAACCTTGAAGAACATACAGAAATGACTCCATGCTGAATTCAGAATTTTGTCACTTATCAGAAATGTGTTGAAAATGTGGGTTTCTGATTCTTGCCTGCCTGTTCCTGAATGCTGGGAACATTGTGATTTTAGCACTGCAAATCCTTTGTTGATGCAGAATTTTGTCTACTTTTCAGAAATTTATAGCTTTCCAGGATCCACCATTGGTCTTACACCCGTTTCTGCCGCTAACTGGAAGGGGGTTGAAAGCACAAAAATGCGGTATGTCCCAGTAAAATACCAAAACTGTGTTGAAAAAATTTGGTTTTCTGGTTCTAGTCTGCCTGTTCCTGAAAGCTGGGAACATGGTGTTTTAGCACCACAAAGCTTTTGTTGATGCCATTTCCAGGGGAAAAACAGATGCTTTCTTTTGAAGCACTTTTTTCAATTTTTCCTAAAAATCCAACTTGTAGCTGTATTTTGGCTAATTTCTAGGTCCTCTACAGAGGAACTCACAAACCATGGGTACCTTTAGGATCCCCAGGATGTTGGAAAAAAGGACACAAATTTGGTATGGATAGCTTATGTGGACAAAAGTTATGGGGGCCTAAGCGTGAACTACCCCAAATAACCAAAAAAAAGACTTTGCACAGGAGGGGGAAAAGGCTTAACAACGAAGGGGTTAAGAACTAGGGCCCAGTTTATTTGTTGGCAATTGAGCCATCCTCCACCAGGGTGATGGTATGTTTTGCTGTAACGCCCTGGTGAAGGTTGGACTGCCAAATCTATAAATGTCTGCTGGGCCAGTAGACATTTAATGCTCTGACAGGAACCGCTCTGTCAAACGTAACGGAGCCTTTTTGCAAAGTCAATTAAAAAAAAGAATTCCCCTCACTATGGCAAAGGTGGGGGAGGGCTTGTAGTTTTCCCTGTCCCTTACCACAAGGGTTTTCCTGGCAGTGACGGGCAGTGAAAACTGATCTGTATGTCTGCCCATCTAAATTAGGTGGGCGGACATGCTTGTCAACCTCCGACAACCCTTAGTTCATGAGGCCATCAATCAGAGGGGTCTAACCACGGTGGAGACAGAATAGACTCCGCTGTTGTTACACCAAAGGTTCATCTGCTTTTGCACCTGGTCGCCAGACCATTATGCTGGTGGAAAAGGTACTACATTGCTGTTTAATGAGTACGATCAACATGTAGATTAAGCCCTAAGTTGGAACTATTTGGTATGATGGTCCTCCCAGATCATAAATGCTGTGATGTGGTCTCTGTTTGAGAAAGAGCTTTGTTTTGAATTGTGTATGAGCCAATTAAATGTTTCTTGATTGCAAGTTATGCACAATAAAACATTTCAATTTAGAAAGGCGTGGGGGACTTGGTTGGATTGGATATCTCCAGAGTGATATCTGCAAGTGACATATGGTGATTTAGAGTCATCTGAATCTGTTTGAGGGCTGTCTGGGGGCTTCTGCTTGCCAGCTATGTGTATCTGAAGATGTGCTGAAGATCACATACAGTCTGCAGGGGTGTCCAAAGAACCCAAAGATTCTCTGAGAGTTTCTATGGGCCTGCAATGATATTTGTGTTTTGACTACTGACTCCACTTTGCACTTAGCCTACCAGCACACCATCACATTAGTGAGCACCAACTTCATTTGGCTATTGACTTTATTTTAGCATTAGTCACCACCACGTTAAAAGCTGCAAGTAATTTTCCATGCTCACGTAATACAATGTGCTCATGTTTTTATTCTACTCATTTTCGTGTTCTTTTCCCACCAAGGGCTTAGGCTGATAAGAATGTACTAAGACACCAGGGAACGGTCTTGTTTTGAAGGGGTACCTTGGGATTGTGGCCAAGTCCCGACATGTTCTTTTTAAAGCTGGCCTAAAGTAATCAGCATTTTTTTAATAATAAAATTCTGCAGTGAGAGGGAGGTTCTAAAATGTTGCTTTCTTGTTTGTTTGAAGTATAAGAGGCTGAGACCAGATGGACCAAGGACTGAGAGTGATTCAGATCTCAGACATGCCCAGGACGCTGGGGTGTGTCATCTTTCCCGTGAGGATAATTGATCTCCCTCTCTTCTCGATCAATTCTGGGATCTGGCGCTGATAGGAGGGAGATGATGCAGGTGTGCCCGTGCCTCATGGTGATGCATACTTTTTGATTCTTGTTATCTGATTTGTATATATATATATATATATATATATATATATATATATATATATATATAAATACATATAGATACATATATTTGCTTTGTATGTTGCAGTGGAGAATCATTTGTACATGTTTTCATTTAATTGCTGTGACCATTTTTAAACATGTACTTTCAGCATGCTAATCTCCTTTTACGAACCTTGCGAAGTGAATTAATAAATGTCTTCTTTAGACTAAGAAGTACATTCCAGAGATTTTTGTCAGTGCATGAGTGTTTCAGCTCGGTTGTTAGTGAAGCAAAACATTTTGCCATACTCGGATGCTCTAAAGGGAGGTTGGAAGTTGAAAGTGTACGATTTAAAAGTGAAAATATGTTTTTATTCAGAGAGTTAAAGGAAGCACCGCAAACTATTTCTGAAAATGCATGTGAAATTAAAACGCCTTATGATGTCTTGGCAAATGTGTTTTCTTGTTTATCAGGACTTTCTAAATTTTGGGATGGATGCTTGGTTAAAACTGTAAATTATTTTACTGTTTTTGCATGTTTAAAAAAGGTGCTTTTTGAACGGAATGGTGTCCCTTTTGTTCTTGACAGGAGGGTTTGAATACTTTTGTCTGCTTACAAAAAAATGCATGAGAGATGTAAGCAGTTAGGATATGAAAATAAGAAATTACAGAAACAATTTGATGACACAATAAATACTGTAACTGTGCTGTCTTGTCAGAATAAGTAATTACAAGATAAGGCTGATATATACCAAGCCATCACAGGGAAAGCTGATTTTTCACATTCCAGTAATGAGGTGGTTAAAAAATGCGGGGGGCCAGTGTGAGCTACATGAGCAGAACGTAGTTTGTGCTCAGCCAATATTTAGACTAAATACGCAGAGTAGCCCATTTAAATTGGCAGGAGTTGAAATGCATTCTTTAAAAGATTACACCCAGCAAGAAGTTAAGGATGTTAAAGATATATTCATGGAGCTTTTGCAGAGTACAATGTGTCCAGGACATAGAGAGATGTTCCTGCAGGTAAAACAAAAGATTTTGGAGTTTGCTACCCGTCGCACTAAGGAAGAGGCACAGCGATTTATGAGGTTGTTTGATTTGTGGAGACAGCATGACCCTCATCTAAGTAAAATCTTGACCCTTTGGTACAAAGTGACAAGAAAAAAACATGAGTTTGAATGGTGTGAAGAGCAGCAGTGTGCTTTTGATTTGGCAAAATAAATAATTCAACAGGTTTTAGACCTGTGGACAGTGCAGGAAAGAGACATTGTGTTGCATGTAACTATCCAGGGACAATATCAATATCTAAATTGGAGCAGGTGGCAAAATCAGAGAAGAACAGGAATGTCCCTGGGGATCTGGACTAAAAAAATATTCGATGGGACTCTGAAAAACTAGAGAGAACATTTAAATGAAGCCCTCTAGATTCTGAATAACAGACCAATACAAAATGCTGAAACTCTCCTGATACAACCACATGTAGCCACCAACACTATTGTGTACTGGGAAATAAAACCTGGAGCTTCAGGTCCTTACAGAGCCACACCAGAATCTGCAGATCTTGAACTACATGCTTACAAAATTGCCCAACTTGTCATAAGCCCATTGTATGGAGGATTGGTGAGGAAGGGACTGCCCCTGCCCTTCTGACAGTACAAGGAAAAGGAGGTTTTAGTTCAACTGACAAAAACCCTGGTGCTAAGGTGTGGGTGGAATCCCCAAATGACCCTCTAGAACCTGCAGAAATTATAGCCAGGACCCTAAAAATGTTCTGCTGATCATAAAACAAGGAAAGGAAAATGGGAGCACATTTCAACTGACAAATGTTATTTGCAAGAAAGATCATACTTGTTTCTTTTACAAATCATACTACGGCTTGTCTCTGACCATGAGTGTGCTGTGTGGTCTCCCTTCGGGCGAGTGTGTGTGTGCGGTCAGGAGGGACAGCACCCCCAATTTGAACCTGATTGATCAATCACGTTGCACAACACCCCTACTGCTTTTGAAGGGCAATACCTATGGATCCATTTGGCGCAAAGTTCTGCATGGGAATAATGCAGAGTACCATGGATGTCATATCAACCTTTGATTGCAATTCTAATGGAACCAACCACATGGCTTGCTATCACCTGGTGACTGCTGCCAGTCCCATTAAGCATATTTAAGTTGCCAGTTGGCTGACTATTCTCATATGGGAACCTACTTTTACTTACATTCCAGCAAACATTACAGGTAGACCGTTTACCTTTACATGATTAGGACATATGATGTTTACATCTAACGCTATACCAACTCGTTAGCCTAGAGACACTATTCTATTAAGTGAAGACTGTGATTCAGTTATTATCCCAATCAGATGATATAAGCTTAAGTCTTTCTATTGTAGGTGTGCCTGGTTTAGATGTTTATACTATGTGCTTTTTTTTTTAAAGAGAGAAGTTGATTTTGGTACTATAGGGTATAAGAGTCATTGGTCAAAAGGCTGGAGTGTAATGATAGTTGTGTTTTGACCATGGACTCCACGTTGCACTTAGGCTAGCAGCACACCGTCACATTAGTGACCATCAACTCAATTTTGCCTATTGACTTTATTTTAGCATTAGCCACGTTAAAAGCTGCAAGTAATTTTCCAAGCTCACGTTATACAATGTGCTCATGTTTTTATTCTACTTCTTTTTGTGTTCTTTTCCCACCAAGGGCTTAGGCTGATAAGAATGTACTCAGACGGCAGGGAGCGGTCTTGCTTTGAAGGGGCACCTTGGGATTGTGGCCAAGTCCCGACGTGTTCTTTTCAAAGCTGGCCTAAAGTAATCAGCATTTTTTGAAACATAAACATCTGCAGTGAGAGGGAGGTTCGAAAAGAGGCAAGGCCGGCTTTAGGACTGGTAGCGCCCTGTGCGACAGTTTATTGTGGGGCCCCCCCACCCCATGACCTCCTCCTCGGTTTCACTCACTACCACCCAGCAAATGTGCACCTCATCTCCCCATCGCTCCCCTATCACATACATTCATGTGTTTTAAAGCACTTATAAAGGCTGGCTTTACTAATCCACCCACCTAGCTACATAAAATATTAGGGCATATTTAACAGTCCCAAGCGCCATTCTAACACCACATTAGCGTAATTTTTTTTACGCTATTGTGGCGTTAGAAGGCCAAAAACGCTGTGCCATATTTACAAAGTGGCGCATTGCATGCATTGCGCTACTTTATATCCCTTTGCGCTACATTATGCCTGCACCAGGCATAATGTATGTAAAGGTAGCATTCCTCCATTAATAAAAAGGTGCCGGTTCCGGTGCCCAAAGCCCTCCTCTTAAACACTCGGCTGCTGCAATTAAATCTGCTGCAATTAAATCTGTGACCACGGAATACAGAGGCAGCGTAATCCTGAAGCCATCTCAGGCCTATTCAATCCATTTACAGGCACTCCCTGCCCCTTCAGCTCACTGTTGCAGATTTCAGCTTTTTCCCATTGTGATGCTTTTTAGTTTTTCTCTTCCTCCGTCTTTCTCATATGTGTCTTTGTCTCTCAGTAAATGCTTGAGGCAGAAAAATAAGCGCTGGCCTTAAAAACAAGTGCTAGTGCTCCGCACCGGAAACAACAAACACAAATTAAGCACTGCCATAGGGCCGTATTTCAGAGCTCCTAGTGCCATTCTAACGCCACATTAGTGTAATTTTTTTACACTAATGTGGTGGTAGAAGGCCAAAAACGCTGCCCCATATTTACAAAGAGGTGCAATGCATGCATTGCCCCACTTTTAACTCTGCGCTAAGGCAGTCCCCCCCCATTGGGGGGGCCAAAAAAATGACACCTCATTTTTTTTCTGCCACTTTATGCCTGCTCAGAGCAGGCATTAGAAGGAGGCTTCCATTGGTTACAATGGGCCTCTGGGTGCTTTGCAAGATTAGTGTCAAACATTTTTACGCTAATCCTGCAAAGCTCTGGACTAGCATAAAAAATTCTGACGCTAGTCCCCTAACTACCGCCATGGTGTGCCGTATTTTAAATATGACGCACACATGGTGGCTTTGGGGGGGCCGCTAAGGGGTGCAAGAAAAATGGTGCTGCATTGGGTGCAGCCATACTTCTCTTAAATATGCCCCATAGTTCTGTTTTTTGCAGCAGGCATATTAACCCTCTATGCTATTTTATGTTGAGTCAATGCTGCCACTAAGCAAAACTCCCATCTCTCTCTCTCTAGCAGGAACAATAATAACAAGAGGTATCCTGACATTTTAATTGTTTCTTGAAGCCTAAATGCACAAGGAACCTTTCAACAGGTGCTTTTAAATCTAAAGTTCTGGAAGTTGTAGATAAACAAAGCACCCCCCTGAGGTCAGCGCCCGGGGAGGTCGCACCGCTCGCACTGCCCAAAAGCCGGCCCTGCGCACCATCATACACTGGACTCCAACTATTGGGGTTGGGTTGCAGCAAGCCTGGCCCAAAAAAAACTCGAGACGCTCCTAGCATAGTTTGTACAATCGAACAAAGTACAGCAAGCTGAACTAATGCTGTCAATGTTTTGACATGGAATGTAGCTGAAATCACCAAGACCCTCCAGAGCATGGCAGTACTTGCACTTCTAGACAGAAGACATAGGCACTAACCCCAAAGGTAATACCCGGCTATGCTGTATTTCATAAGCCCTCCAAAAAACTCACTTGCTCGGGAGGCCCATGGGAGGGATTTCCACTTATCTTAAACACTCAAAAAATGTTACTTTCTTGAAACTAACCAGCACCTCAAGAATGCTCCAAGTAGGCATTTTAAAAGAGCTTGTAGGCCTTGTTAGGCACCCTTACACATTAATCATTAATGTCTACTTTAAAGCCCATGAACAGGCATCCTAGAAAAATTGGACCAGTTGGCCTGCCACCTAGAAAAATTATTACCACATCACCCATTCGTGGGAATTGCCTTAGTGGGCGACTTTAACATGCATCATTTAGGCAAAGACAACGCAAACTTTAGGGCGCTTGGTGAAATAATGAGATTTAATACCTTCTTGAGTAAGCGCATTTCATAGTCAAAAAAAATAATCCATGGATCTCATATCCACTATCTTTTAGCAACCAACCTGCTATCAACTATGTTTTCGTGAGTCAGAGATTACGTAAATGCATAATAGCTATGAGGTGATCCAATGAAGTGATAGTGATCACGCCATGCTGCTGATCCGCCTGGACATATCAGCTAATACTCGCAACCCCACTTTGCACAGTAGGAAACAGTAATGTCGAAGAGCATTATAAGCTCCTGTAGAGGATCAAATGATCTGTGCTGTCCATAGGCAGGTTCAGAGGCTGGAAAGTGAGCTGGGTAAGTTGGCCTCACAACGCACTAAAAAGCAGCCATCATTAAGGGCTGGGCTGGGCTGTTATCAGATCTGCATGCACTGATTCAAGGGAAACTTTCGATCATAGCAAAAAAAAGGTGGAACTCACACACTAGGTCCAGCCCCTGAGATTAAAAAAAGCACACAGCGCTTAACGGCAATGCAAAGGGTGCATAGGAAAATGAAAACTATCAACTCAAAGGAGCAACAGTGGATAGCAACCATGAATCATAAGCGCCTGGTATGTGAGCATAGGAGGAAGGCACAGGAGGCCAAGTGGATCAAAATCTTTGAGCTGATAATCACTACGAACAACAATTTTGGCAATACCTGACCACAGGGAGGAGCGCATGTGAGTCTCCTGTGTGAGAGCTAATTTTCGTTTTTTAACATTTTTATGGTGTGATTTTAATGTTTTAAAATACCCCTTCCCTTTACTTACTTGGGGCATTTTATTGGTGCCTCTAGACAGGTCACTTGCTGTAGGGATGGGTCTGTCAGAGCCCGCCCTTTTTTCATTAGGTAGCCCTGCCATGTGGATTCACGTCCCAGGTCAGCGTTCTAGCCGCTGCCTGTCACGTGGGCTCTTTCGTCAGCATTGGCACCCTTATCTTTGGGGCGGATGCAGCCTAAGGAAGCCCGTCTGCGCCCGTCCGTGGCCGGAGGCTGAGGATGCTGATCTACCTCAGGCGAGTTCTAGTCGCATCTGCTATTCATCCTATACCCTCCATTCCTTAGATGTCGCCTCGTTGTGTAAACATGTGATTCTTTTGGCCACATTTAGCTGCACAGAGAGGGTTTGCGGATGTTGTGGTTGGGCACCTCGGACCTCTTTGGCCCACAGGCGATTACAAGAAGTAAGTAAAGGAGCTCACTCAAATAGAACTAATGCTAGGAACCCCTTGATTTGTGCTTTGTTGAATGCGCGGTCCCTGCCTAAATACAAGGTGGAAATTGCTGATCTGATTAATTTTTACAAGCTGGATTGTTTATTTATTACCGAATCCTGGGCCAAGGCCAACTCTAACCCTGATTTTATTGAAGCAACACCTTTGGGATATTCCTTTTTCAGACTGGATAGACCCTCGGGCAGAGGGGGTGGGCTTGCGATTATTTGCAGGTCTCACTTCACTTGTCATTGGGAATCAGCAAATCCTTCACGGAAGACCTGTGAGGGTTTGTTCTTTAAGATTCGGCAAAACAATTGTATTCTTCTTGAGGGACTCTTGATTTATAGTCCCCCAGGCCCATATGCTACCTTTTTGCTGGACTGGTGTTATGCCATTAATTGTGTTTGACCAATGACTATGTGTTTCACCACTGCGCATATTAGTTGTTCAATGTTCATCAGGAGCACATTACATGCTGTATTCAGTTTAGCTGCCTATTGGCTTTAACGTGGCATTAGACATTACATTCTGTATTCAGTTTAGCTGCCTATTGGCTTTAACGTGGAGTTAGATATTGCAGTTGAGACATTGCATATGAGCTGTGTTTTTCCACATGGTTGACCAAGCTGTGTTTTTCGTATTGAATTCACACCAAACCCTAGCTGATAAGAGAGCGTAGATTTTGTGTTTACCTCTCAATCCAGCCCGGGAACGAGTGAAGTTTGGAGACTTGGCCACTCTCCAGACTTGTTCGGTTCCCACACTGAACCAGCATTTTTGTCCAGGGCAGCAGCGAGGGGAGATTCTCCCGGACTTCAGTCAGGAGCGGACGTCAGCTGCCTGGCCTCCCGTTTGGATGAAAAATCTCCTTCTCGCAGTTGAACAGGAGTGACCAACTGGCAGGCATGAGAAGGATGACGAGCAGTGATAGGCCCTACAGTGATGACATTTTGACTTTTATGCTTTGCTTTGAAGTTATGCTATAATATAATCACATGTATTTGCTGTGTACATTGCAATTGAGAAGTACTTTGATATATTTTTCTTTCATTGCTGCGACTACTTTTAAACGTGTGCTTCCAACCTACTAATCTCGTCTTTCCTCGTGGTGAAGTAATAATAATAATAAATGTCTTCTTTAAACTAAGAAGTGCATTCCAGAGAAGTTTTGTCAGCTCGGTCATAAGATAAGGAAAGCAAAACAACTGGCCTAATTTAATTGAGCCATTGCCTACTGCATCTAACTGTATTATTCTGGGGGACTTTAATTTGCATTTTGATGATAGCCAACCCACTCATATTAAGGACGTGATTAATCTCATGGCAACCTTTGATTGGGATTTCATAGTCACCTCAGCTACTTATCTGGCCGGGCACATTTTAGATGGGATCTTCGCTCGTCCTGAGGATCAAGTGACTGTGACAAACATCCCTCTGGAGTGGTCTGATCACCACCTCTTAATCTTTAGATGCAGGAAGTCGTTTCCTGGTCAACATATGAGGATGAGTTGCAAGGCCTCGCGCTATTGGAACAAGATCACTAAGGATCAGCTTTGCCCAGCCTTAATTGCGGGATGGGAAGCGGCAGGTATTGCCCGGTTGTCTGCTTTAGACAGATTTTATTTTGGTATTAATTCGGCTTTGGATCATCTTGCCCCGGTTGTTAAGAGGACTCCTTCAGGTAACAAAAAAAACAGCTGGTCTTGGTTCAATGAGGGCCTTAACATGTTACAAAGGAGATATCGCCAACAAGAAAGGCGTTGGAAGCTATCTCCAAACTCAGCAGAGAAGGATAAGCTGAGATTAGTGTTAAAGACTTATAAAGATGCGTGTTTTGAGGCTAAGTCTGACTATTTTACTGCTAGGATTAAAGACGCATCCAATGTCCCGAGAGAATTATTTAAGGTAGTTCGGTCTCTGACCACCATATCCTTCCTCCACTGAGGTGGCCAACTCTCAGGAATTTTGTGACAAAATTGCCTCCTTCTTTGAAACTAAAATTCTACAAATTTACTCTGACTTTCCACAATCTGTGGAGATGCTGGTTCCCCCCAATGTCCGGAACTCCACTCATGACACTGATACTCCACAGCTTACGAACTTTCAACCATTATTGCCTGATAGGATCACAGAACTTTTAATGGGAATCAAATCAGGCTCTCCGACTGACCGTTATCCGCCTTATATCCTCCAGATGGTTCCTGAATTAGTTGTCCCAGCACTTGTGCCGTTTTTTTCAGGAGGTACTTTCTTCTGGAGTCTTCCCCCTTCCCTAAAGAGAAGCCACCGTCATACCTCAGAAAAAAAAAAAACGGATCGAGCCGCATATGAGTTGAGCAACTTGCGATCCATTTCCTTACTTCCTACGTTGGCAAAAATCTTTGAGAAACATATCAACCATGAGCCTTCTGGTTTACTTCATCATACTGGCATTGTAGATCAGTCTCAACATGGATTCCGGAAGGCCCATAGCACCGAATCAGCACTTCTAACGACCTCTGACTCTATTCGTAGATTGTTGGATAAGGGACAAGGTGCAGTCCTGGTCCTATTGGATCTTTTGCCGGCATTTTATACCATCTTGCCACAGATCTTGGTCTCTCGACTTTATCAAGCTGGGATCAGAGATTCTGCCCTTAAGATCTTGGAGTCCTTTCTAGGTGACAGACCGATTACGGTGAGTTGGGCCGACTTTAAGGCACCTGCGTTTTGTCTACCATGTGGGGTCCCGCAGGGCTCGGCTCTCAGTCCTACTCTGTTTAATGTTCAAGCTGATCCGTTCATATGGTTTTATGCCCACCTCCTATGCGGATGTCACTCAATTGATTATTCCAGTGTCTAGGAACAACTGGGAGGAAGTGGCTGATCAGTTTTTTAACTGTATGCGTGAGATCAATCGCTGGATGGGCCAGAATTGGCAAAAGCTTAACAATAACAAAACAGAAATTGTGCTGTTTGGCTTCAGCAATGAGGTGTGGAACTCCCGCTGGTGGCCTGCGGAGTGTGGGAAGCTTCCCTCCCCTATTGCTGCTACCAGAAACTTGGGAGTTATTTTCGATAATTGTTTATGTTTTAGGCCTCAAGTTAATGCCATGGTTAAATCCAGCTATTGGATTTTAAAAACATTGAGGAAAATCCTGCCATACTTGCAGCAGGAGGAGAGAGTAACGGTCATTCTGGCTTTGGTTATGTCCAGATTGGATTACTGCAGTTCTTTGCTGTTGGACCTGGATATATTGTCACTGAGTAAACTTCAGTTGATTCAAAACAATGCGGCCCGACTGATTTTAGATCTCCCTCGCTCGGCCAGCAATAGCCTTAAACGCCTTCATTGGCTTCCAGTTGCGAAGCGGATTATTTTTAAAACCCTTATAAAATGCTTAACGTTCAAGGCCGCACATGGAGGTGGAGCAGATTACCTAGCTGCTCGACTACGGTGATACTGCCCTGGTCGTGAATTCAGATCTAAAAATGCTTATCTGCTTCATGTCTGTCGCACTCACGGAGCAAGATGGGGAGACAAAGCTTTCACTGTGGTGGCGGCTAAGTACTGGACCTCACTTCCCTGGGATATTAGGAAGGAGGAGAACTTCCTTACTTTTAGGAGACTGATGAAAACTTGGTTATTTCCTCGTTAACCGGTCTGGCTTTGCTTCTGACTTTCTTGTTGGGCTCTCACTGTACTTACTCCAGCGCTTCAATGCTAAGGCTGGAACGCGCTTTAGAAATACCTATACATACATACATACTTACCACCCTATGCAATGAGGACTGCAATAGAGGGAATGAGGTCAAAGCAGGTGATTGGATCGCACATGTCAATTCTCTTTACACAGAGTGCCATACCAATTCCAGCTCTAAGAGCTCACAGCCCAGAAGAAACATAGAAGAAACTGGCGTAGAGAAGAACTCGCCACCAATGGCAAGGCCAGCACCAAGTGAACTTGCAGTCCACAATGTCCTGAAAAGGATCAGAAAGGATGGTGCCCTGGGCCATAATGGACTACCAGGTTCTCTGTTCAGAGAGGACACCCAGTTCTGGGCCTTAATACTGGCACTGTTGTATGACGAATGCCGTCCCTCAAAGACATTCCGGACTCATGGAGGGGCTCTCTTCTGCATCCCATCTTCAAGAAAGGCATTAACACTGATCCCAGAAATTATTCTTTAATAGCATTACCGGACATTGAGGGCAAAGCATACACCATCACACTACTCCAGGAGCTAGCAAATTGGGTCACTGTTGAGGGCTTGTTACCCTTTTACCAAACAAGATTCAATGCCGGAGAGTGAACTGTGGATAACATTGTTGACTTCTCGTATTTAGCCCATCAAGCAGTAATCCATGCATCCACCACATCTTTGCCTGTTTCATCGTCTACTCTGCACCTTTCGACTGAGTCATCTAGAACATCTCCTGGCAGAAACTAGAGAGGTGGAACATCTGCCCTGAACTAATGTGTGTTATTATGTCCCTTTACACCAGGAACTGGGTAAAGGTTAAACTCATGGGGGAGACAGCCACAACAAAAATCCCTACAGATCGAGGGCTAAAACAGGGCTGTATGCTGGCTCTGCTTCTATTTAATGCATACACAGCTGACCTGGGCCCAGCTTTATCACGTGCCGCCTTACTCACCCCAAGAATTGGTGGCAAAAATATTCAACTCCTGCAATGCGCTGATGACTTAGTACTCCTGGATCAACCAAAAATTACCCTACAAAAAGCCCTCAGTGCCTTGAACACGTACAATCTAAAGAATGAGCTTGTAGCCAAAGCAAGTAAAACAAAAATCGTGATCTTCGGTCAGTACCCAAAAACCGGTCTTTGAGCTGGTGGTTGGGGCCTCAGAGGCTTGAATGAGTAAAAAATTACAACTACTTGGGAACATGGCTGGGCGAAACAGAAAACCAACATTGCATCTTCAAGTGAAGAAGGAAAAATGGTAAAGTATGCACTCTGCAGGTTAGATACTATGCTGCATAGACTAATGATCACAGCCATACAGAGGCTGATTTGGGCCAAACTGCTCCCCTTAGTCAATTATGCACAGCAGGTATTCCCCGGTATGCTGGCGACCATATTAGAAAAGATTCAATGCCTAGTCTATAAGAAATTGTTTCGTCTTCCCTCCCATACAAGGAATACACAGATCAGGTTGGAATTTGGCCTCATGCAGCAAAAGCTTGAATGCTTGGCCGTGCTGCCAAAATATTATTTTCAGATAACAGGCACTCCTACCAATACCATGAAGGCACTCATAAAAAACAATTTTCATAAGAGCCAGCAACCCATGGTCTATGAATTTCATTGCTGCAAAGGAAAGTCTGCAACTTGGTGTGGAAAACTGGGACACGAATGGTTTCAATTATATAAGTATCAAATCTGTAATAAAAAAAGGCAGTACATCTCCACTCACATGAACTGGACATGCAAGCCCTTTTGGCCAACGCCCTAATTTTGCTGCATATCACCCATACAACCAAACCTCACCTTCATCAGTCAGTGGGAAAATGTGCTCTATTTTCTTGCCAAGACTACTAACACTTCCAATCAAAGAACTGAAGCCGTCATGAAAATCATTTGAAACAATTGAACACTGCAGACTGTGCAAATAGGGAATCACTGGCACACTTAGTACTCTGCTGCCTGGCATTATTACATGCTTGCAGAACCCTCTTGAGGCTTATTTTCTTACAACAGTGCAGTCGCTCTGCCAAAGACGCTATTCACCTCCTATACAAATTGGAGAAAATGGCAAATATGGCCATACTTGAGAAATTTTTATTTCATGCACGATCCCTGGAAAAAAGGCTTACAGTCTCTGCAGCCCACTGTTTAACACTTTGCACTAATTATGGGTTTTAAACAAAGTACCTTGCATTTTAAACCTCTGCATGTTTGCACTAACGTTTGTCTAATAGTTTGAACTAACCCTAGGCTCTAAACAAATTGTCTTGAATTTTAACTCTTGCATACTTGCACTAAAAGTTTGTTACTGACGCCTGCATCTTAATCTTAGGAGATGTGTCCCTTATGACTCCACAATTTTTGCATTGTGATAGAAATGGCCCCTTTTGCAGGGGTTCCCATTTCTTTTTGGCTTCTGACCTCCTGTTTTGATCCTGTGCTGAATTTTGTTTTTGCTGGCTTTAGGACTCTGGGCACTCTACCACTGCTGACCAGTGCTAGAGTGCATGTGCTCTCTGTCTAAATTGTATTGGTAATTGGTTTATCCATGATTGGCATATCTGATTTACTAGTAAGTCCCTAGTACAGACAGTGTGTGCCTAGGGCCTGTAAGTCAAATGCTACTAGTGGGACTGCAACACTGATTGTGCCGCCCACATGAGTAGCTCTGTAAACATGTCTCAAACCTGCCAGTGAAGTGTCTGTGTGGGCAGTTTTAACTGCCAGTTTGATCTGGCAAGTGCGCTCACTTGTCTGACCCAAACCTTCCCTTTTACTACATATACGTCACCTCTAAGGTAGGCCCCAGGCAGCCCCATGGGCAGGGTGCTGTGTATTTAAAAGGTAGGACATGTGCTGGTGTGTTTTACGTGTCCTGATAGAGAGGTACTGCTAAATTCAGTTTTCACTATTGCAAGGCCCATCTCTCCAATAGGTTAACATGGGGATTTCCTTGAAATATCTTTCAAGTGTAATTTCCCATTGGGAGTAGATAGGGATATGGAGTTTGTGGTCTCTGAACTCACAATTTAAAAATACATCTTTTGGTGACATTGGTTTTCAAATTGTAAGTTTGAAAATGCCACTTTTAGAAAGTTGGCACTCTCTTGCTTAACCACTCTGTGGTTCTGTCTGGCTGTGGAATACACATCTGGGTCAGGATGACAGGTGGGCTGTTTATGAACTCACTCTAGACAGTCACACAATGGTAGTTGAGGTGTGCTCTGCATATCCTGATGGGTCATCCTGAGCTGGAATGGTGAAAGGAGCTGACACTCGCACCTGAATAGTGAAGTGCCTGTCCTTACATAAAGAAGTCTCCAACACCCTGGAGTGTGTCTGGTGCCTGGTCAGGTTACGGCAGGGTCTCGTGCACTAAAAAGACTTCTCTTTGAAGTTTGCCTACTTCAGAGACAGAAAGGGCTATAAGTACTGGACCTCTGACACCACAGAGTTGGAACACTTCTGGGCTGAGGACATTCTGCCAGGAAGAAGAGGTGGATGCTGTAGGAGGGACTGAGACTCTGCCTGTTGCTTTTTTGGGCTGACTGTTGGTGTGTTGTGCTGACCTGCTGCTAGCTGCTTCTGGCCTGGAAGTGCAAGGACTGGACTTTGCTTTCCACAATTCTCCTAGGGCTTGAAATGAGCTTGCCTCCTGTTAGGAAGTCTCAGGGAAATCAAAGACTTCATCTACTAGTGCCTTGGCTCTTCTGCTGAGAGTCCTGACTTGCCATGTGGTGCCAATTCCAGTCCCTGGGCCCTTGGAAGTGTAAGCTGGTGACCTGAAGGAGAAAATCCACACACCGACACGCCACAGCTGAAACATTGATGCAGCACCCATCCCGGGGCTGGAGAATCAACTCAGCCCCTGTCTCACAGCTGCAGAATCAACACAATGCCTGTTTCACCGTAGCTCCATCAACTCAGCGCATCTGGGTTTTCCATGCATTGTCTCTGGCCATCAATTTCTCATCGACCTCACACCGCAGTAAAGAACCGAGTCTGCGTGTCTGGAAATCAACACATTGCCTTTCCTGCAAGGAAAGAATTGATGCATCACCTCCCCTGCCAGTAAGGAACCGATGCATTGCTTCACCTACAAGGAAGGAATTGACACATCACCTCCCCTGTGCAGTAAGGAACCGATGCACCGCTTTGCGTTTACGGCACCGCTTCTCCCCTGAGGCCCACATCATCTTTGTTTTTGACGCATCCCAAGTACTTTGTGCTAAAAAGAATCATTTCAAACCTTTAAAAAGTTATATCTTCTCTTGTGTATGATGGATTTTTGTTTTAGTCTTATTTTACTCAGATAAATATTGGTTATTTTTCTAAACTGTTGTGTAGTACATTTGTGGTCCCCGTAGTGTGTTTAGGTAGTTTCGAGCGAGTGCATCAAAAACTAAAAGTGCAGTTATATTTGCCTCGGTCCGTTTTATACCCTTCTTTACTATCAAAGTGCCCGTGGAGTTAGAATAGTAAAAACACACTCCATTACAGTCGATGGCCGGTCCTCATAATTATAGGTATGCCATGTTGTGTATGTGTGTATATACAAATACTTTAAACATTGCCTCTGAAATAAGCCTAACTACTTGTACCAAGCTACCAAAGGGGTGAGCAGGGGTTATCTTAGCTGTGTGACTCCCTTACTCTGACTAGAGTGAGGATCTCTACTTGGACAGGGTACAAACTACTGCCAACTAGAGACCCCATTCCTAATACTGACATTAAGTGGTGCACTACTGTTAACACTAATAACAGATGAAATGTAACTTTGTGCTATTGCTTATTTCAACACCTGCCACAGTCACCGTCTAGTAGACTGCTTATTGTTATCACTCAGTAAAACAAAAGTGACAATAAGGGAAAAAACAATAGCAGACAGGGAAAGCTCACATCTGGAAAAAGAAGAAACATAGACCATGCAGAGTCAACCTTCGAAATGTCTGAAGGTGGAGACCTGTAGGTTGAAAATACTCCTAAAAGAAATAACTGTAGCTAGGTAATTGTAGATTGTAAAGCAGACTAACTCTGAGACTAGACCAAATGAAGGATAAAGTAGATAAGCTTGGAGCCCCTCTGAACATAGCAGAAAAAAGAATATCTGACATGGAAGCTGTTGGAAAATGGCCTTTCTGAACGGTCACCAAAACCATTTGCTTTCCTCCTCTTCTTTGTCTGGCCTACTTTTGCTGGCTTTAGCACTCTGAACTCTTTACCACTGCTAACCAGTGCTAAAGTGCATGTGCTCTCTCCCTAAAAACATGGTAACATTGGCTCATATCCAATTGGCATATTTAGTTTAGTTCTAAGTCCCTAGTAAAGTGGACTACATATGCTCAGGGCCTGTGAATTAAATGATACGAGTGGGCCTGCTGTACTGATTGTGCCACCCACATAAGTAGCCCCTTAGCCATGTCTCATGCCTGCCATTGCTAGGCCTGTGTATGCATTGTCACTTCCACTTCGGCTTGGCATTAGAACTACCTGCCAAGCCTTAAACTGACCTTTTTCTACATATGTAACCCCTAAGGTAGGCCCTAGGTAATGCATAGGGCAGGGTGCTATGTAGGTAAAAGGCAGGACATGTACTTATGTGTTTTACATGTTCTGGTTTTGAAAAACTCACAAAATCGTTTTCCACTACTGTGAGGCCTGCTTCTCTCACAAACTAGCTTTAGAACTGCCCTCATATACGTTTAAGTGGTAGATTCTGATCTGGAAGCAGTACTCATGTCATATTTAGTATTGCCAGAATGGTAATAGAAAATCCTGCTTAATGGTGAAGCTGAAATTACTATTACTATCTTAGAAATGCCACTTTAGAAAGTGGGCATTTCTCTTCACTTACTGTCATCTGTGCCTTACAGCTTGTCTCTAATTCACATCTAGTCTGTGCTGGTTGACAGCTCCCCTTGTGCATTCCACCCAGACAACCAGAAACACAGGACATTCAGTCACATCTGCATTCACCTGCATACTGAATGGGTCTTCCTGGGCAGGAAGGGTGGAGGGGCTCGCACTTACATTTCAAAGGCCAGTGGCCTGCCCTCACACAAAGGACTGATAACCCTCCACAGAGATCCTGGCAGACAGGACTGGGCTGAAAGGTGAATTTGTGAACTTCAAAACCACTCTTTGAAGTTTCCCCTACTTCAAAGGCATTTTGGGGTATATAACCAAATCAGACAGTTCTGGATCTACACCTGAGCTCAGTCAGAGGAGCTGCCTGGTTGCCCAAAGGACTCATCTGGACTGCTTTGCTGAGAAGGACTACTGTCCTGCTGATGCCCTGCTGGCCTCTGACTATGCTGGAAGGACTCTGCCTTCCCCAAAAGTGCGCTCCAAGGGCTTGGATTGAGCTTGCCTCCTGTTTTGAAGTCTCAGGGACAGCAAAGACTTCACCCACTGGCTTTTGGCTAGTTTTCTGACTTCAGCAATGCCTGGAATTACTTCAGTCATGCCAGGAATGACTTCAGCGACGCCAGCACCAACGCCACAGCCTGCTCCCACTCCATGGACATCACTGCACGCAACGACTGCGGCCTGCAAAGCAAGTCTGATGTTGCCACAACACCGCTGATGTCACACAGGGTCATTGCGACACTGCAAAGTTGACACATTACATCTTGACTGATTGGATCTATTGACCCTGCCAGGTCACAAGGTACTGATGCATCGCTGCCAACGCTGCATCACACTAGCCCACATGCAACCTGACCGAACCAATGCCTCGTCTTTACCTGCCTCTCAGTACAGAACCTGCGCCTCATCTCCCCAGATGCCATAAGGGACTGGCCCCAGCAACGTCTCATCTCTCCGACTCCGTGCAACAACTTTCTTTGTTCTCAAAAGGTACTGTAGCTGGGGGTCCATGCGATTCTGTGACTGGCGCCTGTGGCATCGGATTATTGTTAACTACTCCGTCAACTATGCTGTAATAGCCCTAGTAGAAGCTATTGTGTTTCTAAGCACTTTAGTGGGATTTAATCTTTAAAAATTAATATCTCTGCTTGTGTAAATTGGATTTTTATCGTTTCAACCTTGTTTTCTCAGATAAATATTATCTATTTTTCTGAACCTGTGTGGTGTATTTTTGTGGTGATTTCACTGTGACTGTATGATTTATTGCACACATACTTTACACATTGCCTTCAAAGTTAAGCCTGACAGCTCAGCGCCAAGCTACCAGGGAGTAGGCACAAGATAATTTGGATTCAATTGTGACTTACCTTGACTAGGATTGTGGTCTCTACTTGGACAAGGGTGTATACCTCTGCCAACTAGAGACCCCATTTCTAACAGAAGCCAACACAATTGCGACCAATGTCAACCCACACAAGATACTGGTGAAGTGTAAAATCATATTTGCTTGTAAAGGTATTAGTGCAACTATAACTCGTTTCTGACATGTCTTCCTGTTCATGCTACCCGTACCCACATTAAGTGCCCATCTCTGATAGAGAGATGCCTTTCTTATCTTGACTCCCAAGGCATGAAAAACTATTGGTACCCAAGACATGAAAAGCTGAGAAGAGTTTGCTCAGCTGAAACTGGTTACATATCTGCACAAATTTAAACGCCTTCCTATATCTTCCTACAGTCTCAGAGTAAGCAACTGCTAGCACTTATTGAAATAAATAGGCAAATGACCAAACTCGAAAATGGTGTATCTAATGGGATAAAATGACTTCTCACCTTCTGTTTCGGAGCTTGTTCCACTAACTGTTTCTAGCAAAAACTGTGGCTGGTTGAACATGTGATTCAAGATTATTCATTTTAGTTTTGTCAGTAAACCTTCTCAGACTCTTATTGTCATATGTGAGCATATTTGCTTTGACAGTAGAAAAGACGCTAGAAGCCATGGTGTTGATACAAAGGATTTAGAAGAGTGCTTTCACTGTATAATAATCACATACTTGGAATCCCAGTGTCCATTACCACCAGGAAGATTACATTTTGTCAAACAAAACACTAGTCTACATATACAAAAAAATGCCTTCTTGCAGAGTTTTGTAGTAGAACAAATACACACTGTTCTTGCCCCCAGACTTCCTCCTGGCCAGCTGCTCAGCCACATCATCTCAGAATGCTGAACTACCTGGAAATAAATACTGACAGTAAGAAATAGGGTTATCAGTTGCAAAAGATGCAAGTGTTTCACAAGTAACAAATCCGCAATTGTCTCCTTACTGGGAACCAAATACCTTATTGTAGCACTTGACTCTCTCAGGGTAGCAAAGCAGAGCAGTCCAAAGCCTAACCAGGAGAGATGGTGTAGACTAGCAATACAAATTCACTGGCATGCAGCAAAACTCAACAAATTGTTGTACAGCCAGTGCTTTTTCTTTTAAAAAGAACAGTATATTTATTACACACACTAATAAATACAATGTACTAAATTACAAATATATTGATTAGGTAGATGGAAATACTTTCGGTGGCACCCTTATATTACTTTACACCACCTTGTGGATCCTACACCCAATAGTCACACTAACTCCCACCTATGCCAGATGCAACACCAATACATAAGGGGGGGGCTTATAAATAAGGCTGGCATACTCGCATTGTCAGAGTGTCATCACTTTAATAAAATCAGCCACATATTGTGTTTCAATCTTGTAACACCATTAAAGTCTGTAAGCACTGTATTAATAATAAATAGCATTCAATTCCTTAAATTGTTTTATTGGAGTTTGTATAAATACTAATATTTTAACTTGGAATATTGATACAAACACAATTGTTTTGTTACATTATCTAGTCTGTTGCATTAAATGGAATGTGTAGTGTTTCCCTTTTAGTTCAACTGTGTGTTGAGTGAGGATAACAAGTGAAGTAGCTTGATGTGTATAGGGAGATGGGAAGATTAATAACAATGTGTAGTGCTGTTAGATGAGTACATAATTCCTAACTGCAATATCTGGGCAACTGGTGTGGGGAGTATTTGTTTAAGGCTTCACAACAAGTCGGGCTTTTCCAATGGCAGAGCAGCTGGGGATAGATTGCTAGGGGTAGAAATCTGGACGCAGATTGCGTGTGTTATGTGGTATCAACAGGAGTGTCTTTCTTGTATCCCTGGTGAAAGTGCTTGTAAAGAGATCAAGGGTTGGGGGTGGGGGAATTGTCTTCGTCTGTAATCTGGAGTTGGGAGAGCATTGCATCACATTCCATAGAGATAGGGTTGCATTTTCCCACCTTAGCGCCCTGTTCTCTACTTCAGCCCAGCAGATTAGTGAACATTGGCGGGAACCCACAGGAGGGACATGGAATTTACTCGCCATTTCAGGGTAACAGCACCTTTAGCAATCAGCAGGGCAAGGTTGATGAAGCAGACAACCACCTTGTTATTCTTAGTGCATAGGCCCAGCACACATGGCCCACAAGCGTCAAGACCATAGAGCTGAGGGACAGCGGCAAGGATGTCTCGAACCAGGCCCAGCTCCACGAATTGGAACTTGGGAGGACCATGAAGAAGCATGCTGGATAGCCTTGAACAGATGTGAGCTGCATAGCAGACCTACTGCCAGGTTCTGTCTACTTGTTTTAACTGTGTATATCTAGAAGTTTAAACATGTGGACTTGATCTCTTCTGCTCTCTCTACCTCACCATCCTTTCTTTCTGTCTCTCCCTCCTCTCGCCTGACATCCCCCCTCCGTTATCTCCACTCACCCTGCTTTCCCGCTCACCTCACTTTCTACTCCCACCCACCTTACTTTCTTCTCTTCACATCATGCCACTGTGTTTCCCTGCTGTGCCCTTCTTCCTCCACTTCACCTCATTTCTCTCACATAACCCTTGACTCTTTCCACCTTATCCTACTTTCACTGTGTCCTGAGCTCGCTAGCCTCTTACTGTGTCAACTTACTGTCACTCCACTTCACTCTTCTATTTCTACCTCACCTTTCTCTCTCCACGTCACCCTTCTCTCTTTCTTGTCCTTTTCTTTCTTCTTTGCCCTCCTCTCACTCTTGTTCACCTTCGTCTGCCTTTTTGACTCACCTTCGTCTCTCCCCCTCATCATCCCCCATTTTCTCACTATCCTCCTTCTTGCCTCAGCCTCCTCTCTATTACCCTCTCATCTCTCCGCTCTTTCCACCTCACCTTGTACTCTCCACCTCATCCTCTTCTGTCAACTTCACCTTCACTGATGCTGCCTATGTGATAATGATTGTGTGTAGTGTAAAGGAATGAAGGGTGTGCATGTACTTGTGTGGGTGCATGAGTGTGTTTATTCAAGGACGGCAGTTCTCTGTAACTGTTCTTCACTGGTAGGTCTCTAAATTCTAAACACCCATGAGCACATATGAAATCTACAAAGACCTGGGGTTATGCACACTGTAACTAAATAGTGAGGTTACAATAGAAAAGCAATGAAAGGTGGCAACCTAAGCAACAAAAACAAACCAGGAATCAGATGTGAGTCTGTTTCTACCACTATCTACCCTGTTCCAAGGTTGACAACTGGACTTGTAATTTGATGGCTACTTTCTCAACCACTATTTTCTTGTCAATCTTTTGAGCAGCATATATCTTAACCCCTTGACAGCCAAGGACGTAACGGTTACGTCCTTGGTTGTGGCACTGAGGCGCCAAGAAAGTAACCGTTACGTCCTGGTACCGGCTCATGGGGGGAGCGCTTCGCCTCGCCTCAGCACCCCCACTACAGGGATGGAAGGGGAATCGCTTCCCCTTCCACCCTTGCCCCCTCCGTGGCGTTTGATGACGTCAGCGCGCGATTGCGTGCTGACCTCATCAGAGGCCTACCCCTCTGCACTGGAAGCTCAGCTTCCAGCGCGGATCAGAAGACAAATGCTTTTGCATTTCTCCTCCAATCACTGGAAGGGCCGAAAAAGGCATGAAAGGAGAGGAAAGGCCTTTCCTCTCCTTTCATGTCTCTCTCAGCACTTCTGCTGCCCGATCGTGATGCGACCGGGTAGCAGAAATGCCCACTAGACACCAGGGAGATTATTTTATTATGTTAATGACATGAGGCAAGGGCTGCTCCCCAGGGGACCAAATTATTTTTAGGCCACTTTCGCCCGGGGTTTCAGAAACACCCTAGACACCAGGGATAATTTTATTTCTTGATTTTTCTTTTTTATATGTGGGGAGCGAACCCTTAGACAAGGGTCTCTCCGCGGGGGGGCAAAATTAATTTTGTTATAATAATATTATATATATATTATATATAACATTATAATAATAGTTGGCCTAATTATTAGGCCAATCTGCCCCCAATGGGGGCAGAAACCACAAGACACCAGGGAATTTTTTTTTGCAATTGACATGAGGGGAGTGGCCACTTGGACAAGGTCCGCTCCCCAGGGGGACAAATTATTTTCATGCCATTTCTGCCCCCCTGGGGGGCAGATCGGCCTAATATAATTAGGTCGATCTGCCCCCAGGGGGGCAGGAACCCCCTAGACACCAGGGCTAAAAATTGTTTTTTTATATTTCTTTTTATGATATGTGAGGAGAGGCCCCTCAGGCAAGGGTCACTCCCCGGGGGGGACAAAACTAATTTTAGGCCATTTAGGCAGATCGGCCTATATTTATTAGGCCAATCTATCTACAAGGGGGGCAGAAACCACTAGAAAGCAGGGATTTTTTTGTTTGTTTTTGCAATTGACATAAGGGGAGGGCCACTCCCCAGAGGGCCAAATTATTTTTAGGCCATTTCTTCCCCCACGGGGCAGATCGGATTAGTATAATTAGGCCCATCTGCCCCCAAGGGGGCCAGAAACCCCCTAGACACCAGGGATAATTTTTTATTTTATTTTTATTATATGTGGGGAGCGACCCCTTAGGCAAGGGTCGCTCCCCGCGGGGCAAAAATACTTTTAGTCCATTTCTGCCCCCTTTGGGGGCAGATCGTCATATTTTTATTAGGCCAATCTGCCCCCAAGGGGGGGCAGAAACCACTAGACACCAGGGATTTTTAAAAAATATTATTCAATGAGGGGAGCAGTCCCTTGGGCAAGGGCTGCACCCCGGGGGGTAATATTTTTAAGCCTTTCCTGCTTCCCCTGGGGGCAGACCGGCCTATTATAATTAGGCCGATCTGTGCCCAGGGGTGGCAGAAACCCCTAGACACCAGGGATATATTTTTGTTTATGTTTACTTTTGATTTTTATATATGGGGAGCGGCCCCTTAGGCAAGGGTCGCTCCCCTGGGGGGCAAATTGTATTTAGGCCATTTCTGCGCCCCTTGGGGGCAGATCGGCCTATTTTTGTTAGGCCGATCTGCCCCTTAGGGGGGCAGAAACCACTAGACACCAGGGATTTTTTTTTGCGTCAATTTCACGCAAGGGGAATGACCCCTTAGGCAAGGGTTGCTTCCCTGGTGGGGGGGCAAATTTATTTTAGGCCACTTCTGCTCCCCTTGGGGGCAGGTCAGCCTATTTCTATTCGGCCGATCTGCCCCTGGAGGGCGGGGGGGCCAGAAACCCCTTAGGCACCAGGAATTGGTGTGTGTGTATATTTGTCTGTTTTGTTTGGAGGGGCAGCCCCTTGGGCAAGGGTCATTCCCCATGGGGGCACATTACTGTTGGCAATATATCTGCCCTCCTTGGGCACAGAACAGCCTATTTTTGGAAGTCCCATCTGCCCCCATGGGGGGGCAGAAAGCCCACATGAGATACATTTTTTTCACAATAAAAGGGTGCAGGTATGTCCATACCCCTAGCCCGAATAATTGGGGCCAAAGTTGTTCTGCCCACCAGTGGGCAGATGGGGCAACTACCCTCGATCCGTGGCTACCAACCAGTATGGGCCTGGTTATTCCCCCACCCCAACTGACTGAGGTAACAGTCTTTCAGCTCTCCCCGGTACGCTAAAACATCTTATACCACAGCAAGCAAGAGGACATTTGATTATTTTGGGTTTTGGTTTTACATTTGGGCCATCAGAGCTTGGCTAACTCTCAAAATCGTCCTACTTAGAATGGTGAGGGCCGCACTTTTTGGACTTTGGGACACTGCCATGTAGAAAAATCCACAAGACCTAAACACACCTGAAAACTAAACATTTGGGTGAGTCCAGCGAGGTGTGCTTCACATGCACTCCGCAACATTTTCTTACCCACAATGCCCTGCAAACCTCCATCTTTTCTGGAAATCACACATTTGTCCCACATTTTTATGATAGAACCTTCCGGAATCTGCAGGAATTCAAAAAATTCCTACCACCCAGCATTGTCTCATCTATAGCAATACAAATTCTGTTGCAATGTTTTTTTTCAAACTGCCCTTTTGGACCCTCTTTGCTTCCCCCTCAATTTCAAAATGTTTTTGGCTCTTCCCTGTCACAGGCACTTGGCCAACCTACATAAGTGAGGTATCATTTTTACCGAGAGACTGAGGGGAACATTGTGTGGTAGGAAATTTGTCCCAGTGCGGTGATCCCACACAGAAATGTGGGTTAAATGTGATTTTTTAGCTAAATTTGAGGTTTGCTGAGGATTCTGGGTAAGAAAACATTCGGGGATCCACGCCAGTCACAGCTCCCTGGACTCCCTCAGGAGTCTAGTTTTCAGAAATGTCTGAGTTTGGTAGGTTTCCCTAGATGGCTGCTGAGCCCAGGACCAAAAACGCAGGTGGCCCCCCCCCCCCCCAGCAAAAACAGGTAGTTTTGTATATGATAATTTTGATGTATCCAGATGTGTTTTGGGGCATTTCCTGTCACGAGCCCTAGGTCTACCCACACAAGTGAGGTACCATTTTTATCGGGAGCGCTGGGTGGGAGGAAATTTGTGGCTCCTCTAAGATTCCAGAACTTTCTGTCACCGAAATGTGAGGAAAATTTGTTTTTTAGGACACATTTTGAGGGTTGCAAAGGATTCTGGGTAACAGAACCTGGTGAGAGCCCCACAAGTCACCCCATCTTGGATTCCCCTTCGTGTCTAGTTTTTAAAAATGCACAGATTTGTTAGGTTTCCCTAGGTGCCGGCTGAGCTAGAGGCCAAAATCCACAGCTTGGCACTTTGCAAAAAACAGCTCTGTTTTCTTTGGGAAAATGTGATGTGTCCACGTTGTGTTTTGGGGCATTTCCTGTTGCGGGCGCTAGGCCTACCCACACAAGTGAGGTACCATTTTTATTGAGAGTCTTGGAGGAATGCTGGATGGAAGGAAATTTGTGGCTCCTCTAAGATTCCAGAACTTTCTGTTACCAAAATGTGAGGGGAAAGCGTTTTTTAGGACACATTTTTAGGGTTGCAAAGGATTCTGGGTAACAGAACCTGGTGAGACCCCCACAAGTCACCCCATATTGGATTCCCCTTCGTGTCTAGTTTTAAAAAAATGTACAAGTTTGGTAGGTTCCCTAGGTGCCGGCTGAACTGGAGGCCGAAATCCACAGCTAGGCACTTTGCAAAAAACAGCTCCTTTTTGTTTGGGAAAATGTGATGTGTCCACATTGTGTTTTGGGGCATTTCCTGTCGGGGGCGCTAGGCCTACCCACACAAGCGAGGTACAATTTTTATTTTGAGACTTGGGGGAACACTGGATGGAAGGAAATTTGTGGCTCCTCTCAGATTCCAGAAGTTTCTGTCACGAAATGTGAGGAAAAAGTGTTTTTTAGGACACATTTTTAGGGTTGCAAAGGATTCTGGGTAACAGAACCTGGTGAGAGCCCCACAAGTCACCCCATATTGGATTCCCCTTCGTGTCTAGTTTTTAAAAATGTACAGGTTTGGTATGTTTCCCTAGGTGCCGGCTGAGCTAGAGGCCAAAACCCACAGCTAAGCACTTGCAAAAAACAGCTCTGTTTTCTTTGGTAAAATGTGATGTGTCCACATTGTGTTTTGGGTCATTTCCTGTTGCAGGCGCTAGGCCTACCCACACAAGTGAGGTACCTATTTTATTGGGAGACTTGGGGGAATGCTGGTTCGAAGGAAATTTGTGGCTCCTGTCAGATTCCAGAACTTGCTGTCACCGAAATGAGAGGAAAAAGTGGTTTTTTGGCCAAATGTTGAGGGTTGCAAAGGATTCTGGGTAAAAGAACCTGGTGAGAGCACCACAAGTCACCTCATCTTGGATTCCCCTAGGTGTCTAGTTTTCAAAAATTCGCAGGTTTGGTAGGTTTCCCTAGGTGCCGGCTGAGCTGGAGGCCAAAATCCACAGCTAGGCACTTTGCAAAAAACAGCTCTATTTTCTTTGGGAAAATGTGATGTGTCCACGTTGTGTTTTGGGGCACTTACTGTCGCGGGTGCTAGGCCTACCCACACAAGTGAGGTACCATTTTTATCGGGAGACTTGGAGGGAACGCTGGGTGAAAGGAAATTTGTGGTTCCTCTCACATTCCAGAACTTTCTGTCACCGAAATGTGAGGAAAAAGTGTTTTTTTGCCCATATTTTGAGGGTTGCAAATGCACAGGTTTGGTAGGTTTCCCTAGGTGCTGGCTGAGCTAGAGGCCAAAATCTATAGCTAGGCCCTTTGCAAAAAAAACTCATCAGATTTCAATGTAAAAATGTGATGTGTCCATGTTGCGTTTCCTGTCGCGAGCATTAGGCTTACCCACTCAAGTGAGGTACCATTTTTATCAGGAGACTTGGGGCAACACAGAATAGTAAAATAAGTGTTATTACCCCTCGTCTTTCTCTACATTTTTTCCTTCCAAATGTAAGACAGTGTGTAAAAAATACCTCTATTTGAGAAATGCCCTGTAATTCACATGCTAGTATGGGCACCCCAGAATTCAGAGATGTGCAAATAACCACTACTTCTCAACATCTTACCTTGTGGCCATTTTGGAAATACAAAGGTTTTCTTGATACCTATTTTTCACTCTTTGTACTTCAGCAAATGAATTGCTGTATACCCGGTATACAATAAAAACCCATTGCAAGGTGCAGCTCATTTATTGGCTCTGGGTACCTAGGGTTCGTGATGAACCTACAAGCCCTATATATCCCCGCAACCAGAAGAGTCCAGCGGACGTAACTGTATACTGCTTACAAAAATCTGACATCGCAGGAAAACGTTACACAGGAAAACGTGGGGAAAAATGGCTGTTTTTTTCACCTTTGTTAGAAATTGGGTTTTTGGTTGGCAGTAAGGTTAGCCCCCTGTCCAAGCAAGGACCCTCACTCTAGTCATGGTAAAAGAGAATCTCCCTCAGCAAACCCCCGCTCACCCACTTGGTAGCTTGGCACGAGCAGTAGGCTTAACTTCAGAGTGCTAGGTGTAAAGTATTTGTACCAACACACACAGTAACTTCATGAAAAAAACTACAAAATGACACAACACAGGTTTAGAAAAATAGAAAATGTTTATCTAAACAAAACAAGACTAAAATGACAAACATTCACAATACACAAGTCAAGTTATCACTAAACATGCAAAAAGAGTCTTCATGTAATTTTAAACACAACATTAACGTTGTTAGCGTGAAAATGTACCCTGGGTGCGTCAAAAATAACACTGCACAGGTGAGTGTGCGTCAAAAAGGGCTTGCAATGAGTCAATTTCACTCATGAGCGAGACCTTGCGTTGTTTATCCTTTAATCGGGTCGGCGTGTGTTGTTTCTTTTCTTTGCAGGAGAGCGATGCGTCGATCTGGTCAGCGCTCTCGGGTCCGGGCTGGCCTTGCGTTGTTTTTACATGCCCAGCGGTGTTTGCGTCAGAAATTCTAACGCACAATGGTCCGAAAACCACGCAGCACGGGTTGTGATCTCACCAGCCTCCGTCAGCGATGCTGTGCGTCGTTTCTCCAGCCACGGGTGTCGATCTTCCGGTTGCGTAGCAGGCGAGTGTCGATATTCAGCCGCGAAGCCGACGGCATGTCGATTTTTCAGCCGCAGATCGGAGTTGCATCGATCTTTTACCCGCACGGTGGTGTGTGTGGATTTCTCACCCGTGGGCTGCTAACTTCTCTTCTCAGGCCCCCAGGAACTGGATGGGCACCACTTGGCAGAGTAGCCTTCTCACCAGAGGCTCCCGGTGCTGGGAGAGAGAAGTCTTTGCTGTCCCTGAGACTTCAAAGAACAGGAGGCAAGATCTAAAACAAGCCCTTGGAGATATTCACAAGAAGGAAGGCAACACAAAGTCCAGTCTTTGTCCTCCAGCACAGGCAGAAGCAGCAACTGCAGGATAGCTCTACAAAGCACCGTCACAGCCAGGGCAGTTCTTCTTCCTCAGCTCTTCAGCTCTTCTCCAGGCAGAGGTTCCTCTTGGTTTCCAGAAGTGTTCTAAAGTCTGTGGTTTTGGGTGCCCTTCTTATATCCATTTTGCCCTTTGAAGTAGGCATACTTCAAAGGAAAGTCTCTCTTGATTGTGTCTGGGGCCTGGCCTGGGCAAGGCAGGATTTCACAAACAAGGGGGTTGGAGACTGCATTGTGTGAGGGCAGGCACAGCCCTTTCAGGTGTAAGTGACCACTCCTCTCCTCCCTCCTAGCACAGATGGCTCATCAGGAAATGCAGACTACACCCCAGCTCCCTTTGTGTCACTGTCTAGTGAGAGGTGCAACTAGCCCAACTTTCAAAGTGACCCAGACAGGGAATCCACAAACAGGCAGTCACAGAAATGGCTTAAGATTTAAAATGCTCACTTTCTAAAAGTGGCATTTTCAAACACACAATCTTAAAACCAACTTTACTAAAAGATGTATTTTTAAATTGTTCAGAGACCCCAAACACCACATATCTATCCGCTCCCAAAGGGAATCTACACTTTAATCATATTTAAAGGTAGTCCCCATGTTAACCTATGAGAGGGACAGGCCTTGTAACAGTGAAAAATGAATTTAGCAGTATTTCACTGTCAGGACATATAAAACACATTACTATACGCCCTACCTTAACCATACACTTCACCCTGACCTTGGGGTTACCTAGGGCCTACCTTAGGGGTGCCTTACATGTAAGAAAAGGGAAGGTTTAGGCCTGGCAAGTGGGTACACTGCACACACAGACACTGCAGTGGCAGGTCTGATACATGATTACAGGGCTACTTATGTGGGTGGCACACCCAGTGCTGCAGGCCCACTAGTAGCATTTGACTAGCAGGCCCTGTGCACCTCTGGTGCACTGTACTAGGGACTTACTAGTAAATCAAATATGCCAATCATGGATGATCCAATTACATACACATTCTATATAGGAGAACTTGAACTTTAGCACTGGTTAGCTGTGGTAAAGTGCCCAGAGTAACAAAAACAGCAAAATCAGAGTCCAGCACACAACAACAACCTGGGAAACAGAGGCAAAAAGTTAAGGGAGACCACGCCAAGGATGAAAAGTCTGACAACTTCAATTTCAATTTTTTTTTAATTTCAGCTGTTATTTTCTGTTGGAAACTCTTGCAGGATCTACACAAATTACCCTTTGCTGAATTCAGAATTGTGTCTACTTTTCAGAAATGTTTAGCTTTCTGGGATCCAGCATTGGTTTTACACCCATTTCTGTCACTAACTGGAAGGAGGCTGAAAGCACAAAAAATAGTAAAAATGGAGTGTGTCAAAATTGTGTTGAAAAATTGGGGTTTCTGATTCAAGTCTGCCTGTTCCTGAAAGCTGGGAAAATGGTGATTGTAGCACTGCAAACTCTTTGATGATGCCGTTTTCAGGGAAAAAAAACACAAGCCTTTTTCTGCAGCCCTTTTTTCAAATTTTTCTGAAAAAATGACATTTTTGCTGTATTTTGGCTAATTTCTTGGTCTCCTTCAGGGGAACCCACAAAGTCTGGGTACTTCTAGGATACCTAGGATGTTAGAAAAAAAAAGGACGCAATATTGGCGTGGGTAGCTTATGTGGACAAAAAGTTATGAGGGCCTAAGCGCAAACTGCCCCAAACAGACAAAAAAGGCTTGCCACCTGAGGGGGAAAATGCCTGGCAGCGAAGGGGTTAAGGGGAACAAAGAGGTCACGTAAAGCTCATGTAAGTGCCTCAAAATTGAACTGTCTCACCTAAATAGTGATTGTAATGCTTCGTCTTCTTTCCCATTCTCCTGTCTCCCACTGGTGTTTCCCATTCCTATCACCCTTTCTTTACTCATCACGCTCCCTGTCCATCAATCTCCCAAATGTTTTGTTCTATTATCATCCTCCAGTGTCTTAACATTCCTTCTCTGCCCCTCACCACTTATCATTTGCTCATGACCCTCTCATGTGATCACTTTCCTTTCTCATCATCCCCATCCTGCACAAGCATCATCCTCTGCCTTCACCTTTCTGTGTTCATCTCCCTCTGCTCACCTCTAACTGCCTGACTCAGTGCATGCTTACCCATCTGTCCACTTGCATCACTCATTTTGCTAATCAATACCTCTCTTCATCCATGCTACGTCTTCAGGCTTGTTTTTCATCGTTCTTCATCCAACTCTCACACTATCTTCTTCACCTTCTGTACTATATGATGCTCATCACTCCCTACTCCTCACTAATCAACCCTCTGTCATATTTTGTTTCTTCCCTTGTAATCACTTCTTTGCTCTTCTTTCATCTACCTGTTTCCTTACTATTCTTTTTTCCTAGATTTCCTTTTTTTCCTTATCTTTTCCTCACCCTCTCCTCTGATCAGCCTTCACCTCTCATCTCTGTACCCCATCACCTTTTCCTCTTGTCAAGATTCTAGAATCTTTGATCGTGTTTGCTACCCAATGAAGCCACATTTCTGAAGGTGGCCATGGGTTTTTCTGGTCATTCTCTTTTGAAGGCATACCACATCTTCCACAGCTGTGTGTTAATCTTTAGCTAATATCTTTAGTGTTATAAGAAGTTTGCATTCTGCCTTTTGAAATGCCCCAAAATACCACATTTATTTGAACATAAATAAGTGTGTTGTTTATTCAGATCAGGGACACCTATCAGTTCAGAATTTTCATATTGGTGGTAGGACATCAATATTTATTTCTTATAGTGATTGTTGTCTGTAAGAAAGTTGATTATTATGTGGGCTAAGATACTGTCCACCTCAGTGACTATTAGCACTTCTTGTCAGGGTGAACCCTCAAAGTCACTAAATTAACCTGAGCTCAACCCACTGGTAGTGATGGCATAGAACAGACAGGCTTAATGTAGGGAAATGTTGAAAGTATTTATGCAATTCCAAAACAGTACTAAAATAAAAATATCAAGTTGATTGGTCCTGGTGAAAGTCTGGAAGTTGAAAAATTAAAAAAAGGTTTTAAGTCCCAATTCCTAAAGGGACTTTGTCACTTTTATGTAAGAAAAATCCTTTCTGGCTATGCATTGCTGAAACTGTAGTTGCTGCCATGGGACCAGTATGATGATGGAACAATGCATACACTTACAAAGCATGCCTTTACTACGCGGTAAGTACAGTGCATGATCATTACCACACATGCACTTACCACAAAATGTTTTACCATGCATATGCTTTTACCCCGCATGCCTTTACCACGACAATTTTGTAGTAAAGGCATAGTTGGTAACGGCATATGCATGGTAAAAAGTAGAAGTATGTATAACATACATAGTATTATATAAACAAACACACCTAAAACCCTACCCACCCTAAAATGACCTTACCACCCCAAAACCCATACCCACCCTAAAACCTAAACAGCCCTTACCACCCCAAAACCCATACCCACCCTAAAACAAAAAAATGTCCTTACCACCCACAAAGCCATACCCACCCTAAAATACAAAAAATGCCCTTACCATCCCCAAACCTATACCCAACCTAAAACCTAAAAAGGCCCTTACCGCCCCAAAACCCATAACCACCCTAACACCAAAAAATGCCCTTACCACCCCCACAACCCATACCCACCCTAAAACCTAAAAATGCCCTTACCACCCCAAAAAACATACCCACCCTAAAACCTAAAATTGTCCTTACCACCCTATATATATACACACACACATATATATATATATATATATATATATATATATCAATCAACCTATTTAATACTTACCTGTAATTACTTTTAAAACCATTACCACGCATACACCTTTACTATTCATGCCTTTACAACTAAATTTGTTGTACAGGTATGCGTGGTAAAGGTGTATTTGTGGTAAAGGCATGCATGGTAAAGTCATTCATAGTAAACGCAAATGCATTGTACAGACATCGTGGTAAATGTGTCTTGTTGCATTTACCGCGTTGTAAGTGATGTTTCCATTGGGATTGAATCCTGGATACCTGAAACCCAATTGATACTCTAAAGCTTCAGAGAATTCTTCCTGAAAATGTTCAAATCCCAACTCAGAATGGGAGTTTGTTGTTTTTTGTGGAGGTGCGGGATCCCTGCAGGGTTGAAGACTGAATTAAATTATTCTGAGCTGTGTAAGTGTCTGGGGGGGGTGGAGTCGGAGGGTCCCGCTGAAGCTCTGGAGCACTGGAGGAAAAGGCAAAAGTTTCCAAACTATATTGGTGCCCAAAACACACCACAGGAGTATACTTTTGAGACAGAATGGACTTAAGGAGAAGGAACATAGAGACTCTCAGCAAGTCCGGCTGGACCAAATGCCAAGTTCAGTAGAGATCCTGTCGCCACTGGTCAGCTTGGCATTTCAAGAAATAGGCCTCTTGCAGTTTGTTGTGTCCCTGTTGCCACATAGAAATGCAGCCAACAGACCCTTGGAGTCCACTTCTTTGTCCTGGGTACAAGATGTAGCAGCTCTAGTTATGCCAGGCTTCTCTACAGTCAAAGACAGCAAGTCCAGTCCTCTGATCTTCCACAGGTCCAGAAAATGTTCTGAGGAGGGTGCATTTGAGTGCCAAATTTCTGAATGCCACTAGCTAGTGGCTGGAGGGCATTTGGCCTATGTAAACGTTGCCAAGACCTGGTCTAGCTTCTTTTTTCAGTAGTTCCTGTTTCCCTTACTGCAAACAGGCCCAAAATGGTGTCAGGGCAATTTCAGGATGGTCAAAGTATTTAGCACATTAAGCTTGGGTACTGATAGCTGAGGGTGTGAAGGGGAACGTGCTATGGAAATTACTAGTGTCCTTCCATATTTAACACTAAAAACCAGTTCAAAGCAGGTTGTGGATCCACAAGAAAAAATGAGACAGAAGTCTGGTAAGACAAAGAATAATCGTCAGCAACCAGACAGGACACACCAGGATTATGATCTGATCCAGTTTGATCCTTTTCAAAGGCTCAACATGTTTTTGTGCCTTAGACAGACTTTTCAGTCAGGATTTGACACTGTGGCCCTCATAATAACATTGGCGGTATATACCGCCTACCGCCGCAGTGACAGCCGCCAAAAGACCGTCGCCGCGGCTACCAGCCATCAGCCGTATTATGACCACAGCTGGCAGATGGCGGTAAGGTGGCGCTTCTGCGCCATTCCAGTAGAGCGACGCAGACCGTATCATGACCCACGATATGCCTGGCGGTGTTCTGCTGGCAGCAGCCCCCCGTCCCATCTCCTGCTGGAGAACCCCCTCACAAAAGGTAAGTCGGGTGCTCCGACGGTGGGGGGGGTGTTGCGCGTTGTGTGCATGTGTGGATGTGTGAGTGCGTGTATGTTATGTTGTGTGAATGCGTGTGTGCTTGTATGTATGTAAGTGTGTGGATGTGTGTGTGAATGGATGTCTGCATGCGTGGCTGAATGTGGGAATGAGTTTGTGAATGCATGTGTGCATGGAGGTGTATGAAGGATTGGGGGTCTGGAGAGGGAGGGGGGCTGGAGGGGAAACCTGGTGAGGGGGAGACCCCTATCAGTGACAGGGAAGAGGGAAGGGATTCCCTGTCACTGATAGTGCCTACCGCCATGGTTTTCGTGTCGGTAAGGAAGCCAACAAAAACCATGGCGGTAGGCAGGGTCATAATCCTGCAGGTGGACTAGTGACGCCCGCCAGGCTGGAGACTGAAGTCTCAAGCCCGGCGATCGTTACCGCGGCGGCGGACGGTGTGGTACATTGGCGGTTTGACTTGAGCCAAGCCGCCAATGTCTTAATATGGAGAAAAGTACCGCTAGCCTGTTGGCAGTACTTTTCTCCATATTAATGCCATCCGCTGGGGTCACAATGACCCCCTGTGTGCCAAAAGAAGGAGCAGTAGGCCTCACCCTGAATGTCCATCTGAACTCAGAACAGTGAAAGCGGTCTCTTATGTTGCTCCAGCAAGGAATTTCACACCTTGTTAAAGTACAATTTGGGTAGCTCCTTAACAGGTAATGTGAATTAACCTCCAGGAGGATACCGACAGGGATATGTAGCTTTCTAAAAGTTACCTTTCCTTAATATTAATTAAAATTCCAACTTTACAGTTAAATTGGATTTTTAATAACTATTAAATTAGTGGTTTAATTATTTTCCTTTCTGATCCTAAACCCAAGATAGTAGTGTTAATATTTTAATCAGTGCTTTGTTTTCTGTATAGGACAGCCAGGCCTACCACAATGAAAATAGTTGTTTCACAGTGGAGACATGTGACATTCATTTTGCATGTGTCCCACTTTCAAAATATCATGCGCCGTCCCTTGTAGGGTACAAGGTCTACATAGTGGTGACTTTTTCATATTTTAAAAAAGAGGTCTTTGCCTGTCAAACCAAGGTTATTTTAACTGGTTGCATTACAGGTTTTATACTACAGGAGTCAGGTTGGAATGGTAGGCCAGAACCCATGTTTTGTAGGCCCACTCTGTGGATTGCACAATAGGTGCAGCACTCCACAAGTGACATTTAACTTCCAGCCCGAGGTGCATTTTCTAGACCTTATAGTAGGAGCTTATATGCAAGTTACATGCGTCAATTGGGAATAAGGCAATTTATCCACGTTAAAAGGTGGGCACAGTCTTTTTGCTCCTGTAAAGTATACAGAGTTCAAAAACCATCCAAATAATTTCCAAATAAAGGCACAAAAATCTGGGGTGACCATGCAGAAAAGGCAGATTTTCAACACTTTCGTATTATGTTCAAGGCAACTGGAATTATGCAACAGCAGAGGACCAAGTTACACAGCATAGTTGACAAAATTATGCAGCGTAATGCTGGTAGTATTACTTTCCTATTTTGGCATTTTTTACACTGAACACTATCTGAAACAAAATTTTATCTGATTACCAGTAAACCTCTGTGAAGGGCCTTCCACTGTGCACAAATATGTCACTGCGTTTTGCTAGCTTCTGATGTGTTTAAGGTGTTTTTTTGTTAATATCTGCAAATTATGCAGCAGATGAAGGATTATGTGGCAAAAGTAACAACACAATAATTATGCATAAAACAATGCATCTGCAGAATCACATTATTATAGTGTCTCTGCCTATAATCCATTTTGCTCTATTCATGTGGCAAAATTAGAGAATTTGTTGGGAGAGAATAAATGCACAGGTACCAGAATCCCAAAGTGAGGTGTATCTTCTTGAAGTTTCTTCTAATTATATCAGTAAGTTCCTCCTTCTGCGAACTCCTAAGAAAGTTGAGAGTAGGCAGGACAGTAGCAAACATGTTGCCAGTACTGCTATGGAATTGTTCCCATGGCTTTTCTTTATTTAAAAGGCGCATGCACTGCTCATTCCCATTCTGTGTCTATGTTGTATTGGTGAATTTTGCCAAGTCTTTTCACCAAATAAGAGTCAAAACTTTGCTAGTATCAGTATTTTTGTTTAACAAAGTGTCACAGCACGACCACTAGAATTATGCAATTCTCCAGCTGCAGTGTATTCCACATAATTATGGATTGCCACATTCGTCACCTAATCCATCTGCTGCATAACGTGCAGAATTTAACAAAATAAAATGTTGCTTTGAGCTCAAACAGGACGAAAGTTACTAAAAATGCAGCAGCATGTATTGCTGCGTTGTGGAAGGCCCTTCGCAAAAGATGACTGGTTACATTTCGTTCTTCTATTGCTGTATTTCAGTGTTAAAGTGGTAATAATAAGTTGTAAACGTTTCCAGAACAGTGTTAACTTGTAAAAATGTAAAAATAAATGAAGTAATTCTGTCACAAAATGAGCCATGTTATGTCGATAAATGTTGCTTTCTCTGCCACATAATTTAAAAATCCCTGCAGCATAATTTAGGTTTCCCCAGTTGCATAATTGCAGTGCCTCTGCCCATAAATTGGGAATAACCTCACAGCAGAAACAAAATATAACACATCACTACTAGGATATATTTCCTGATTGTATGTTCATTTTCACCTACTTCCACTGCAGTGGCAAAATCCTTCACACTGTTTCGGCCATAGACTGTTTTAATCTCTCAATTACTGTGTTAGGGTAGTTTGCGATCTTGTTTTAGTGGAGTGTATCTCAGGTACCCCTTCTGTTTATAACTGCACAATAATAGCAGCAATCCTCATGACCTCACCCTGTCCCCAGGCTCATGTGATTGTTTTCATTATTAAAAGAACAGAAGATATCTTTCTGCTTCTGAACGGGCCTTGTGTGGGCCATGGGTTATTGGGCCTATCTTGAACTGTACTGAATTAGAGAGGTGTTGAGGTCTGTTTAGGGGGGAACTGCAGCGAGGCCATATAAGGCAGGCATCTGGAAATATGTGATTCTGCTTGTCAGTGGTAAGGTATGCTGGGTGCAATATTAAGTATTGCATATTCTTAAAGCTGGCATTACGTCAGCACAGTTCTGTAGCCTTTTTGCAGTGCAAATTATGAAGTACATTGCTTATGTTAAGTGCTTAATTTGTAAAACAATATATGCCAGGGCTGTTGTTAGGAGGCCACTGCATCTTGCACCACCCATTGCCACTGCCAGCACTGCCAATAGCATACCTACACAACTATTAACCATCACATTGCAACAAGTATGACAATTTGGGCTGTTTAAGGCCCCCAAAGCTATAAGAATGCCTTGGTAGCAGGTATAGGTTGCTTTTTAATGTATACTGAATTAATAAATAACTGTTTGTTCTGCTCGTCTTTAAATTTTACAATACAAAAACCGGTATAGTTTCACAGACCACAGAATTGTACTTTATGTAGCTAGCTCAGTGAGTTACTGCTTTTGTCATTGAGATCCTTTATTTACTTGCAGTTCATAAATTACAATCCTAATATAGCACAGCGAGCTATAAACTGTCAGCAAAGAGCTGCATGCAAACTGCATGGTATAGGTTACAATGTTATATTTCTCCAAGTTTTCATTATCCTAATGTTGCTTAAAAGGGTCATTTCGGTAGATACATTCTTATTACTAAGGCCAATGCCAAGCATAACTTGAGTTGGTTCTTCTGCAGACAAGCACTTTTAAAATATGCTGCCCACCAGTATGGTTGTCATGTGAATCCTACACATAGTAATCCTCCTACTCTTAAATAACATTTACTATACATGTATCTATACAGAAATGATTAATTGTTTACTTCAGTATTTCCCAAACTGTGGGTTGCAAGCCGATGGGTTGCGAAAGTCCAAGCAATAAATAAAGATTTTTAAATTCTGTATTTGTCTTGTCACATTTGCACTTCAATGACAGAGATCAAATGTCGGGCTATTACTTCTGACAAATTGTTGGTTATATCTTTTAACACGGCTTCTGTTTACAAACATCTACACTTTGCAGTCAGAGAAAGAAAAGTAAAGAGAAATATGTGACAATCTTGCTGGGGTACAGAGAGAGTGAAAGGAAAGGCTATAGGATGATATTTTTGTAAAACACAACAAAATGTAAATACCTGTAAGTGAACTGTACACACTCAGCAATTCATAAAGCAAAATTGTAATTCTGAGATGGGATGGAAACAAGTAATCGGATCAGATCAAAACACTTTTTCTTTGTAATGTACAAATGTTATATATTCACTGAAACCCGATTTCCACACATCATTTGAGTACAATGTTTTATCAGTAAAACTGTATGTTTGTGTAAATTTGGTGGCCATTTCAACTGAAAATGTGCTGTCTGTAAACTGTAGTGCACTACCACATGATGCCGTAGTTACATTTAAAATGCAACTGCATCATGTCCATTAAAGCTAAGTGGATAGCGAAAGTTTATCATATAAGAAAGTGGGTTGTGGTTCTAAAAAAATTGGAAAGCACTAATCTAGTTATAATGTGTGTGTGTAATTTAAAGTGCTCTGATTCCCTACACTGGTATGATTAGTGCTATAAAACAAAAGGAATATGTGTGAGAGTGAGGCAATAGATAGATGAGAGGCACCATCACAGCGTGGTGGTGAGGGAATCCATGAAGAAGGAGGTCCAAGGGAGGAGGCATCAACGAAAATTGTCGCACTGGGCAACACCAAGCCTAAAGCCATCCCTACACCTATGGGCTACTGTAACATGTACAAAGCTGTACGCCACTACATTTAGTCCTATGTAGGCGGAGACATAAAAGAGCTTTGGGCGAAAGCAGACCTTGCCCAGAGAAGCTGTCATTCAAAGAGCTACCTGACAACCAGCAAGATATTCATTGTAGCTGAGCCGCCAGATAGTATTGTTCAAAGGAGGAGCTCCAAGGCCACCTTGGTTAAGGAAACTGAAGCCTAGTTAGAGCGTTTCTGCGCCAGCCATTATTCCAGATTAAGACCTTCTTATGACCGAGGCGGTCTTCTGACCGCCAGGGCTATGGTGGTGGTTTCACCGCCAACAGGCTGGCAGTGAAGACTGCCACATTATGTGTGTGACGGGTTGGCCTCTGCCAACCCACCACATCTCCGCTCAGCCCGCCAAGGCGGTTGGACCTGCTTAGCTGAAGATGAGCATCTCCGACCCGGCGGTCCACAGAAGACCGCTGGCAGTATTAGGAGCCGCCTTTCCACCTGGGCTTCCGTGGCAGTAGCACCGCCACAAAAATCCTGGCAGAAAGGCTACCGGTGACAGCAAAATGTTTTCTCTGTCACCGGCAGATGACTCCCCCGCCCCCTCAGCAAGCACAGTACCCCCCTCCAGGTACAACGCACCCCTACCACCTCCCCCCTCCAGGTACAGCACCCCACTTCCTCTTCCTGCATACATGCACACATACACCCACACGCACCCCACATACTCATTCACCAATGCTGACAAACATTCACTCACATGCATCCATACACGCATTCACTTTGACACTCATACTCGCATTCACTTCAACACTCATACTCGCATTCACCACAACACTCATACTCACATTCACCACAACACTCGTACTTGCATCCACCACAACACATACTCGCATCCACTACAACACTCATACTCGCATCCACTCCAACATTCGTACATGCATACACACATGCATACACACCTATATGCACACATGCAGACAGCACCCACTCACACACAACCCCCACCCTCCTATCCCCCCTCCTGTCAGACGATCGACTTACCTGGTCCGGGGAGGAGGTCGTCTGTTAGGGAACGGGCGATTCCACCTCCGGCAGCGCTCTACCATCAGGACACAGCCAGGCCGTATTACAGGTTGTAATACAGCTGGCGGCGTCCTTTTGACAGGGTGGGGACGGTGGTGGAACCGCCCCTGCGCCTCCCCCCGCAGCATGACTACTGCTGGATTTTCACCCAAAATGTGGTGGAAATCCAACAATGCTCATAATATGGTGGGTGGAAGACCGTCAGCACTCAGTCTTCTGACGCCCACGGCTTTGACGGTCTTGCAAAAAGACTGCCAAAGTCATAATGAGGGCCTAAGTCTTCTACCCTGCTGTCTAAAAGAATTTTCTGTGAGGAAAAAGTGCAACATTAACTTAGTAGTTTATTAGAGAGGGAAGCATAATCAATTTAGAAAGGACATTTAAGTTTGCGATGGCCAACAGTGTTGTAAGGATCAAGTTTCCAGAACTGAGACCCCTTCCTCATTTCACTTTGAAGAAATGTGTTATTGGACATGTACAATTGATGAATTGTTATTTCATCAAATGCACATTTCTGGCATGTGTTTTTGTTTTGTAAATGTATAATGAATATCTCTGATAACCAGGATCAATCAAAAACCCATCCAAAGATAATTTAATAACTATTTAGCTCAGAAATTATTCCAGAGATGTCATAAATATTATGACTTTTTCCCTCTATGATTCTTTTATTTTAACCACCTGCTTTTAGGCTTTTTGTTAGACCTGGCATTCTGGGCGTGGTTTCCCCTGTCTTTTTGACTCTGATCCCTGTATTTTTGACTGTGTGCTGGATTTCGTTTTTGCTGGTTTTGGTACTCTTGGCACTTTACCACTGCTGACCAGTTCTAAAGTGCAAGCGCTCCCTGTGTAAATTGTGATTACGAATGGTTACCCATGACTGGCAGATATGATTTACTAGTAAGTTCCTAGTATAGTGCACAATGTGTGCTTACGGCCAAATGCTACTAGTGGGCCTGCAGCACTGATTGTGCCACCCACATGAGTAGCCCTGTAAACATGTCTCAAACCTGCCATTGCAGTGTCGGTGTGTGCAGTTTTAAATTGCCAATTCGACCTGGCAAGTGTACTTCCTTGCCAAGCCCAAACCTTCCAAAGGGCAGGGGCAGTGTATTTTAAAGGCAGGACATGTGCTGGTGTGTTTTTCACTATTGCAAGGCCTATCCCTCTCATAGGTTAACATGGGGGTTGCCTTTAAATATATTTTAAGCACAGTTTCCCATTGGAGTAGTAAGAGATGTGGAGGTTAGGGTCTCTGAACTCCCAATTTAAAAATACAACTTTTGGTAAAGTTGGTTTTTAGATTGGGAGTTTGAAAATGCCACTTTTAGAAAGTGGGCATTTTCTTGCTTAACCATTCTGTTCCTTTGCTTGGCTGCTGAATCCACATCTGGGGCAGTCTGACAATTGGGCTGTTTGTGAATTCACTCTAGACAGGGAGCTGAGGCGTGTCCTGCATATCCTGATGAGTCTTCCTGGGCTGGAGTGGGAGGGAGAAGCTGACATCTGCACTTGAAAGGGCTATGCCTGACCTCACATAATACAGTCGCTAACACCCCTAGAATGTGGCTGGGGCAGGGCAAGGAAGAGGCAGGGTCTTGTGCATGACAAATACTTTCCTTTGATGTTTTCTACTTCAAAGGCAGAAATCAGTGTAAGTATTGGACTGCTGACCCCACAACTTTAGAACACTTCAGGATGGAGACGAACCTCTGCAAAGAAGAAGAGCTGTGAGGAGGAATACTGCCCCTTTGCTGTGTGTGCTTTGCTGTGTTGGCCTGCAGTTGCTGCTTCTGCCTTAGAGAGGACAAAGACTGGACTTTGCTGTGTCTCCCGCAAACTCTAATTCAAGCTCTAAGTCTCTATATTGTGAAGTTCTTGTTGACATAATACAGAGTCCTACTAGACTCCTAGTAACCATATAACAGACTAATGGAAGTCACCATCTTCTCCTTTGAAGACACTGCACATCACCACGTTCCCTGTTTTTGGAGAATCATTGTCATGTCTGTATGTTTTTGCCAGACTTTATCTTTATAAGAAATATGAAAACATCCAGCCTTTTGAACAGTAAAATAGATACAAACTCTAAAGGTGACATTTTTCTGGTCAAATCCAGATGAGTACGGCACTAGATGAGTACGGCACTAGATTAAAAAACTGGTGACAGGATTGTCTTTTGTCAAAGTCACGATCACTCAGTTCTAAGCTCATGCCTGGAATATCTAACAAGCTACAGCAAACAGACAACAAACCCTGTTGTGCAGGAATGGACACCACCTCTGAAACTCAGGCTTGTTATTTACTCATCTGCTGGAACTAGCCTAGCGCTTAGATGTAGCACAGTAAGGGTCTATACATTGTGATGCTATTATTTTTCAGTGTTTTCACTGTTATTGAAAAGCTTCGATTTTTTTTTTTTTTTATATCTTTTATTGCTTTTTCAAACATTTAAATAATAGGTACAGAGTCGACATTCAAAACTTTCTCCCTTAACTCCCTGCCCACCCCCCCTTCATGCACTTGAAGCCACTGTGAATTTCCATTAGTCAGGATTTCTCTGAATAATATACCAGCCTTTCACATACATTAACTGTTATATGACTAAAAAGTAGAGGTGAGCTCTGTATCGGATTCTGAAGTAGTATTTGAGTCTTCGGGTGTAGGGTTGTCTAGGTACTTTAGGCTCTCCAAAATTGAGTCCCATTGTTTTGCTATATCTCTTGATCTTCTCCCCTGCATAGCTTCTTGCAGTAGTACAGTTCCTTTGATTTCTGCCCATTTTACTAAATCGTCCTGCCATCTGTTTATTTGAGGGCCCTCTGCATCTTTCCAATTGGATGAAATTTCCCTTTTAGCTAAGACTAGAGCAAGATCAATAAATTTGTTAGATATTTTGTAAGCTGAGGGGCGAGGGAAGTCTCCCAGTAGTGCCATTAGAGGGGAAGGTGTCAGTGTTGTTTCTGTGCTAGCAGATATTTTCCTGAGTATTTCTTCCCAATATGGTCTTACTTGTGGGCAGCTCCACAGCATGTGCACAAGTCCCGCTGCTGGTTCAGCACATCTGGGGCAGCCTACTCCACTTGTATTATACATTTATGCTATCATATGTGGGGTCAGGTAGGCTCTGTGATATATATATAGGTTAATTAATTTAAATCGGGCATTCCTGGATACTGGGCATATGTGAGAGGTAATCCTAGTCCATTGCAGTTCATCAATGACGGTTCCCAATTCTGTCTGCCATTTAAGTCTAAGCTTGTTCAAAGATGTATATGTACTTTTATGTAAAGCCTGGTAGATTGCTGAAATCATCGTTCTTTGCTCCCCCTTTGAGAAAATAAGTCTGCAACCTTTGTGAGTTGGAGGTTCCTGTGTGCCTGCTCTCCATGTCTTTTGAATAATTCTTGTGACTGTGTTATAGGTAATAAACATTCCTGACGAGATATCGAACTGTTCTTGCAGTTCTGTGAATGTTCGTAGTTTCCCATTGCAGAACAGGTCTCCCATTGTTACTATGTTATGTGCTGCTAGTTTATTAAGTCCTATTAGTTCTGGGCTCCCTGTCACGTGTTTCAGGCAGATTATTGGTGCTTCTGGTGCATATGGAGTCTTTGTGTGTGTGCGCCTTAGATATTGCTCCCAGCAAGTTCTTATCGACTCCCACTCTAGTGGCAGTTGTTGTTTTTTTCTCCTAGGGTTCAGTAGTATATTCAGTATCACTTCTAATGAGCAGTTTAGGGGGGCTCGTAGTTCGTGTGCTACTGGCGGTTCACTGATTAATTTTGCTAGCCATTGTAACTGTCCGACCCAATAGTATATTTCTAAGTTTGGGGCAGCTAATCCTCCTTCTGCAGTGGGTCTTCAAAGGGAATGCAATGCAATTCTATGTTTGCCCGCTCCCCCAAATAAAGCTCGTAATCATCGATTCTATGTCCTTGAACACTGATTTCGTGATCGCTAGCGGGATTGTAGAGAAGTAGTACAACACCCTGGGTAGCACTATCATTTTAAGTAAGGCGACTCTTCCCAACACTGTCAGTGGCAATGTTTCCAAGAAACGCATGTTGGATCTTGTCGTTCTTAGTGCTCTGTGTATGTTCCCCTCTATCAAGTCCTCTATTTTGTGGTATATGTTCACTCCTAGATATTTAAACGTATTAGATGACCAGGGCAGTCCTCTTGTGTCACTGATCCTTGGAGAGCCTTCTATCAATGGGAAGACTGCTGATTTCTTCCAATTAATTCTCAGACCCGAGGCTCCTCCAAAGCTCTCTAACATGTTCATTGCTCCCGATAAGTCAGCCTCAATGTTCCGGAGGAAAAGCAGCATATCATCTGCATAGAGAGCAATATGGTGAGTCCAGTGGTTAACTGGTATACCTCTCAAATACAGCCCTGTTCTGGCCATTTGGGCCAGTGGTTTCACGGCCACTGCAAACAGTAGAGGTGACAAGGGGCAGCCCTGTCTGGTGCCCCTGTCTATTTGGAATGGATCTGATATAGTGCTGCCCGTTTGAACCCTCGCAGTTGGGTTAGTGTATAATAATTCCGTCCACCGGACAAATGCATCTCCCATCCCCAGTTTTAACATGACCCATTCTAAATAATCCCATCTCAGGCTGTTGAATGCCTTCTCAATATTCACTGAAATAATCGCTGCCTGTATCAATGTCAGAGGTACCGAGTGGAGTATTGTGACCAGTCGTCTAATGTTTAGTGCTGTGCTACGTTGAGGGATAAAGCCTGATTGGTCTTGATGGATCAATGAGGACATATGAGGTACTAGTCCGGTGGCTAATATCCGGCTAAGTATTTTATAGTCCATGTTAAGCATCGACAATGGTCGATAAGAACGGACATCATTAGGTGGTCTATCTGGTTTCAACAATGGTATCATGACAGCTTCATTTGTGGACTGAGGCAGGCCTTTACTGTTCCATGCCTCTGAGTACAATGTGCATAGATGTGGGGCTAATTGATCCTGGTACATGCTGTAGAACTCCATTGGAAGTCCGTCAGCACCCGGGACCTTGCCTCTAGCCATACTTTGAATTGCGGCCTTGATCTCTGCAATCAATATTGGTTCGGCTAAGGCCAGACTATCCTCGTTCTTCAGTTGAGGGAGGGCAAGTTCTTCTAGCTCCTGTGTCTGGGAGGTATTAAGAGTTTCGGTAGGTGGTGCGTATAGTTTAGAGTAGTAGTTAGCAAAGCTTGTGTTTATTTATTTCTGGCTAGAAATACTATTACCTGGGGTTTCTTCTATTTCCACTATGACTGTTTGTTGTTTCGGTGGGTTAGCGAGCCAGGCCAACAGAGCGCCCTCCTTATCTCCCTCTGTGTGTTGCTTAGTTAAGTATTGCCTATAGTCAAAGCGGGCTAGTCTTGTATTTGCATTCAGCTATTTTTGCTTTAGTTTCAATCAACAGGGGGATCAGATTTGGGCAGTTTGGGCATCTGCGCTCAATATCCCTGAGGGAGTCTTCAAGTCCCCGGAGTTCCACTTCCAGCGACCTTCGGACCCCTATGTTCTCGTTGATGCAAGTTTCTCTGATTACTGTTTTGAACTCCTCCTACTCAATTGTTCTGGAAGACGCTGTCCCTGTGTTTTTTTTAAAGAACTCGTCTATAGCTATTTGTAGTAGGTGTTTAAAAGCTTCGTCTTTTAGCATTTCTGCTCTGAGGCGCCATGTTAGAATAGTCGGCCTATCTTTACCCCAGGTCAATGAAATAACTAGAGGGTCGTGATCAGATATTGTGTGACAAAGGTATTCAGCTGCTATTACTTCGCTTTGTATTTCAGGGGATGTTAGAAAGGTGTCAAGCCTAACATGTAAATCGTGTACTGAGGAATAAAATGAATAATCTCGAGTGTGCAGGTGGAATTGTCTCCAGCTATCTCAAAGTTTCCATGGTTGTTGCCATTCTGTAAACAATTTAGCAGTTTTTATAGCCTGAGAGTGTAACAGGGGAGGATGAGATCTATCCAGATTAATATTTGCTATACAGTTGAAGTCTCCTCCAATTATGTTGGGTCCTGTTAGGAATGGTCCTATTTCCAGTGATAGCTTGTTAAGAAATGTTCCCTGTTCTTGATTTGGTGCGTATATACTACTTATTGTTATGTCCTTTCCTTCTAGTTTCCCCACTACCATTACATACCTCCCTTCTTTATCTATGACCTCGTGCAGTTTTTGGAAGGGCACCCCTGGTCGAATCCATAGTAACACTCCTCTGGCAAATGCTGAATAATTAGTAGCAGATATTTGGCCTCTCAATCTCTTTTTAAGGGCTCTGACTTCCTGTTCTATAAGGTGGCTTTCTTGTATTAGAGCTATGTGCATTCCTCTACGCTTAAGCTTGTACCTCTTAGACATGTTATTTAAGCCCCAGACATTCCAGGTAGCTATTTTATACTTCATGGTCATATTCAAGATTTATTTGCATGGAGCAAATATGATGTATACCCTCTCCTGGTCGTTTAGGTTTACACCTCAATAATGTTTCTTTAGTGTGAGAGCTGCTTGAGTTTATGGCGGTGAGTGCATGATTTATCCCCCATACTAAACTAATGATCCAAACTCCCAACTCCCTCTCCCCAGGACCGGTGACCGCAACTATCCCCATCCAAACCATTACAACTTTACCTAGCATCCTATAGGTGGGTGGCGTGCCAGAAGCCAAGAGCCTGCGCTCCAGACCACTCCCGGGGCCCAGATGAATTATATTAGCTACCCACAGGGTTATTATTCCATTTTGTTCTGAACTTACTCCTCTCTGGCATAGCATGGTAACACTTGATAAGGTTTTAGATAAAAACAACTTAATTCTAGGTTCTTCCATTATTTATACTGTTTCCACATTCCCCTAGAATTGTTTAAACTGTCTTTTTCAGTCCCTAAACTTACTTTTCCCCTTCAATACAACTGGCTAGTTATTCTCACATCGTTACTCACAAGACCTCAGTTTATCAAAGTTCAAATAATATCTTCCGATGATCTCGGGGTCACTTTGGGCATACCGATGGAGGAGTCCCGCGAGGATACAGAGGAGCCTCCACAGCTCGAGTCATGATCTGAGATAGCTCCAGATTATCGGGTCAAAGGGAGGATCCCCCCACTCAGCACTGCTGCTGCATCTACTACTTCTCGCATTTTTTTGGAGTGTTTGATGTCTCGGGGGTGACCTCCATTCCTCGTTTTGTGGATCTGCTGTGTTTCCAATAGGATGTTCGTAGACCACTGCGCCGGGGGTTGGAAGAGGTGATGTTCAGGGATTCTGGCCAATCCCATACCAGTGGTGGCGAGGTGAAAAAATGAGCTTTGCCCTCATACTCCACTCTTAATTTGGCCGGGAAGAGCATTGCATAGTGTATTCCGCGTTCTCGCAGTATGCATTTAGTCTTTGAAGGAGGCTCTTTGTGCTTGCGTTTCTTTCGTGAAATCTGGGAAAATCATGACTCGTTGGTTTTCCAGTGTTATTTCGCCTTTTAGATGGCTTTGCGTTAAGATGTAGTCTCTATCTTTGAAGTGAAGCAGTTTCGCAACTATCGGTCGTGGTCTCACTCCTGGGGAGGGGGTCTGCTAGGGACTCTGTGGGCTCTCTCTATTGCAAAAAAGGATGATTAGCCCTCCGGGGCCACTATTTCTTTAAACCAGTTCTCTTGGAAGGATTCCATGTTGGCTGCTGAAGATTTCGTTCCCTCCGGTAGACCTATCAGTCTAAGGTTGCTCCTGCGGGTGCAATTTTCTGCATCTTCTGCTCTTGTTTCCAGCATTTTTACCCGAGAGGTAAGTCCAGAGAGATCTGTGGACAAGGACTTATGGGTTGGGGTCAATTGTTCAAGCACCTTTTCATTTGACCCCACTCTTTCTGTGGGTCTACGATGGTCATCCCTTGATAATGAAAGGTCTACAGTTAAATTGTCTATCTTCTGTTTAAGGGCTTTGCGGGATTCTCTGATTGCGTGCAGCATCGTGTCCAGCGTTGTCTCATGGCTTAATGTGCTATCCTGTGAGTTTAGCCTGGGGGGTTGTTCAGAGGGCTTAGTTACCGTAGATTCTTCAGGGTCTTGGCCCTCATGTTTTTTTGGTTTGCCCATCTTGCTGTCCCTATGACTATTCACGTAGGCAGAGCTGCTTTCTTCTGTTGAGCACAGGGTTTTATCAATCCAGTGCTTTTTATGGGAAATCACCCTGCGCACACTCAATAAGGTGTCCGAGTGGGAGGGGCAGTAGCACTGAAAGTGTTGGCTTATTATTTGTTCACTTTCCGTTGGTATTGTGTTGTTGTCGGTGAATTATGGGCCCCGGGTGGGGGGGGGGGGGAGTTTCAGGGATCTATGTAGTATCGTTTTCCTGACTTTTCAGATGGATGGCTTCCTTCCAGCCAGTAAGTATTCACGCTCCTACAGTTTACTTGTTTATAGTCTGGGGTTTCATAGGTTTTTCTTTGCTGTGGGTTTTATACCTAGTTTGAGTTAAACTCCAGAATCGCGGTTTGCAATCTGTTAGTTATGGCTTACTTGCTCAGCATGGGGTGGGCTAACCAGGTGATTCCCTGATCTTCGGCGTTCCACAGCAGCAGGATACAGTGTGGTGAACGGCCCTTTCCGATTCATCTGAACGGGTCACTTTACTCAAGCTCTCGCGTTCAGACGTGCTTTCCCTCCTTCTCTTACCTCTTATCTCTTCCGATTCTCACCGAGGGGGGGTTCTCTGCTGTCCTCGCCCTTCTTTTGGGGGCTTAAATCTCATCTGCCGCAGTCCCGGATGCGTCTTCGCGCTCTCCTGCTGGAGGAGCGCCGCTCCGTTTCAATGCCAAGTCGCGGCCGCCATTTTGTTTTCGTGTGGCCACGATCCTGGAGCTCCGGATCTCTCCCTGCTGCCGCTCGATTCCCTCTGGTAGTGCTCCTATATGTGCTGCAAGCCTTCAGATGTTGGAGGCGCCGTCCGATGCCCCGTTCTGGGCCTCTTTTACTGCAGGATTAGGTGGGCCCCGTTCACGGCTCCCCGAGCGTTGTACTTAGGCATGCAGCTTCATCGGCTGCAGGCCACGCCCCCCTTGAAAAGCTTAGATGCATTCTATTATCTTCTGTGCTTTTACGAATATTATCTACACTAGATCCTGGCATTTTAAAAATAACTTTAAAAAAATATATTTTGAAATACATATTCTTTCTCTGGTGATTTTGAGTGTGTAAATCATTAATGGACGTTTATTTGGACTACTACTGCTCCCTGTTAGTAACTCAAAAACATTGACACCTCTTTTATTGTGCATTGGAATATGTTCACTTGTGTCACCCAGGGGTGTGAAACCAAATCTTGTAGACTGAGCCAGGGACTGAGTTTACGTGACTACAGGAGCCCTTTTCAGAAGGTGATCTTGGAGTGCAGCACCGTCTTTCCTCTAAGAAGATTACGCTCATACATGTCTAGCTCCAGTTAGTAAATCCTGACACCTAGGTAATCGAATATGTTTATGTCCCAATGGAGAGGACCACCCCCAAAATCTATGTCCAATGCAGCAGCCTTTGGACTGAAAGGAAGGCACATGATTTGGTCCAATTAACGGAGAGTCCTACTGCTGCACCAAACCTACACAAGATGGTGCCTATACTGTCATGCTTGATGCCTGCATCGTTAATGCAGAGCAGCATATTTGCCTATAGCAAAATGGGAAGTAATCCATCATCCTAAGGGATTCCCCAGCTGAGCACCTCCTGCCACAGCAGCACAGCTAGTGGCTACAATGTGAGCGTAAAGAATAAAGGAGATAAGGAACAGCCTACCTTACATCTTTGAAGATGGCAAAAGGGGCTGACATGAGCTTTACCACTTAGACCCAGGGTGTAAGGGGCAGTATACAGGAGTTGAGTGAAAACGAGTAGTCAATCCCAGTTTGGCCATCACTTAAGAAAGATACTGTCAGTTTAACGTGTCATATTCCCTCTCTAGGTCTAATAGCAGACAGGCGGAGTGGGGGAATAAAGGATGGACTCTTTCCATAAGACGGTGAAGCCTTCAGATGTTAAGCAATGTGTTTCTCCCTGGAACAAAGTCATTCTAGTCGGGATATGCAAGATCAGGAAGCAGTTGCAAATACCTATCAGCAAGGATTTTAGTTAATATTTTATAGCCCGTGTATAGGATTGGAAGGGGTCTATAAGAGGATAAATGGGCGGGGTCTTGAGCGGGTTTAGGTATCGAGACCAAGAGGGCTTCTCCAAGAGAAGGGTTCAGGGTGCCACTCTCAGTGGCTGCAGCTTAAAGTATAGCCAAATGTGGGATCAGCTAATATCTGTTAAAACTGCAGTGGGATCCCATTAGACCCAAAGGGTCTTACCTGCTGCTAAGTTACGAATCACGCTTTTAGTCTCTAGTACATCGGTAGGTGCATCAAGCTCTTCCTCATGTTCTATAGGGATGTGGGGTACTGTCAGAGCAGATAGAAAGTCTTAACAGTGTCCTCATTAATTGTTGGGACTTGTCAGATAGTGAGGAATAATAATTATACATGGCGCTGAGTATTTCTTGCTACAAATAGGCTATGGCACCAAACTAGAATCAAATTGATACAATCAATTCAACTCTAGTCTGTGTGCTCCTGTTTAGTAAGACATGCCAACAATCTGCCTGGTTCATCACTCTCACTGTGAGTCCATGCAGGATAGGCCATAAAGTCAAAGCTGTGTAGACGCTCAAGCAATTCTGAGTGTTTTACCTATGCACTTCAAGTGCCTCGTATTTCGTGTGTTCCAGTATCAGTTCCCTCTCAAGGCGAACTAGAACACCTTCGATCTCAGAGTTTTATCTCTTTCTCGTTTTGGGCACCAAGTGTGGCTTGGATGCAGACACCCCTAGATACCCCACATTCAATCCCCAGGGAAGTATGTGTGCTGTAGTTCTCTTTAAAGTAATGCAGATGTGCTCAACCAGCATACTCCGAAATGCTGGATCTTCTAAGGTTTTACATTGAAGCTGCCAAGTTTGGTTGGTGGAGACAATTTAACCAACTGGAATTCCACTAATAATGGATTGTGATTTGAGGTTACTCTGCCTGTAGTGCAGGGATTTTTAAGCAGGAATGGACACTTTAATAGGCCAGGCACCCTGGCTAGTCCTAGGATGCCACATCATCCATACATTCTTGCCCCAACCATCCTGCAGCATTCTGGAACAATACAAAATAGCAACTTCAAGTTATCTCTGGTCAAAGCTCCTTTTAGAGCCTCAGCTCCACCCCTAGCTGACAGAGATGCCTGATATTCTCACCAAAACTTCAAAGGCAAGCCATCCTGTGTTGACTCCCTGGTTCTAGTGGTCCTGAGCTGTCCTAGCTCCATTGTAATGTTACAAGCTAATAATCAGATGCAGATTGACTGCCCGCCTCTTCCCTCTCACAGGAGCCGGGTCAATCACTGTTGATTGCCCTGTTGGGCAGAGAGGCCTTTGATCGGTCTGCTGGGGAGAGGAGTAATTAGTTTGGCCTAGTAGGGAGGACAAAGGCCTGGAATCTGAATATGAGCTGAGCCAGAGAAATATGACAAATCTTGAAGTCCCTTACAAAGTGCAGGTGATAAGCTGTGGACTTAAAATTCACACTTGGTGTGCATGTTTTACCCCAGTTTGGTACTCTGCTGGATCCTGTAGGCCTACGTGGAGTGAACCTTTACTTTAGGGCAGATTTTTCCTATAAGGTATAATGCAATGAAGCACAAGAGATTTTCCATTAAGCCCTACAGACCAACAGCGTGAATGCCCATTCATATTATTATGCCTACCTCTGGTCAGTCCTAGTCCCTGGGGAGTTTCTTCTGCGCCAGGCTACCTGTACACAAATACTAAGCTGTGCACAATGGTGGTCTCACACGCTCAGACTGCACATGTGCGGACAGTGTGCACACTTGTTCATGTGTAAATAACCAATGCCTTTTACCCTAGCTCTGCAGCAGCAACATATCCTAAAAGTTGGATGCAGGCTCAGTCCAATTGCTGTGAATTTTCAGTGAGTGAAACTAACATAGTGAAACTTATCCCCAATGAAAGTTCAAAAACTAGATAGTCATTTCTGAAAAATCAGAGTGGACAAAAAGTGCAGAACCGTTTAGCCACACTGCCCTACGACTGGTCAAGGAGTGGAATATGCTACAGCATGAGGTATCAAATGTGTGCTGTTCTCAGATTTCACACAGCTGTTAAAGATTCCAGGTATTTCTTGTTAGCAGTGATAAAACACTTGTGACAGAGATGAAATATGCAGTTTTCTATGGACAAACTGCCCGTATTTATACTTTTTTTGCGCCGCATTTGCGTCGTTTTTTGACGCAAAAACGGCGCAAACTTGCAAAATGCCATTGTATTTTGTAGGTTTGCGCCGTTTTGCGTCAAAAAAGCGGCGCAAATGCGGCGCAAAAAAAAGTATAAATAAGGGCCTTCATGTGCACAAGTGAAAAGTCCACTTCTCGACGTTTTAGACCATAATGAAGTTCCTAGATGCCAGTATTGAAAAAGAAAAAGTGTAACATGCCACAAAAAACACATCCAGCCCCTGGAGGGAATAAAAGTGCTCGCCACATGGCTCTAAAATGAATGATAATGACCAACATCGCCCCTTCTCAGTCTGAACATGATCCCCAAAACCTATGCAGTATCCAGCTATAATAAATTATATTAATGTTTTTCTCTTGACTACCACTGCTAAATTATGCTTTGATAGGAAACTAACAAGAAAGAGCTCAGTTTCACCCATTATATACCATTTACTATCTGCCATTATCTGCCAATATGTCATTTTCAACTAAATATTAACATTCATGGGAAGGCCCCAGGACATATTCCACCCATCACATGACAAACATACACTTATTGCATCAACAATTGATATTACAACAACTTAGATGAGGATTGAGTTCTCGAGTATGTTGTGCGCTTCTGGTTCCCCCATGCTTTGGGCACATTATATTCCTTACAACTGTTGTAGAGATAACCTCGTGCACCATGGTGTACTTTACAGGTTTATTCATCTGTAACGGTGGTTGATATGGGCGGGTGAAATGTTTTCATATGATCCAAGTACTGACTTTGCAGATACTAAGACATATAAATGAAGCGAAAGCATGAATGATGTACAGATCATCACACATTGTGGCATATTATGGCCTAGTCATGTCTTTAACAAGTAAAACGTGGCAGATATGAGTACATTAAATTATTGAGCTTGAAAGTACTAGTACTCAGTAACCCTAGAAAAGGGGCACAGGCCTTCCCTGGAGAGACAAGGATAAGATGGAGCTATGTCACAAGAGACATATGTTTCCCAGCACACATACTTCTTTCACAGCCAAACGGAAATCCCAAAGAGTCTCCTCTTATATTATGTACACTAGTAATAGTAGTAATAATGTTTCATATGGAAGTGAGATTTCTATAAATACTTGGATAGTAGACACTCAGGGCACATATGTTATAGTTAGCCTATCCTATTTTAGGTGCAAACTTATAATAAAGGGGCGTAGTCAAGATGGTCGCCTAGTAGGAGCTCCTTCGTTCTGCTCTGCTGCCTGACTCCGCCAGCTACCAGTTCCAACCACACCTGAGAACTTGTCTCTGCAGAATTGTGCAGGAGAGCATCGTAGGGGAGTGTCCCTGTAAGGGAGGGAGAACTCGGATAACACCCCAGAAGCTGAAGAAGCAGCAAAAGACTGCCCCAACTCACAGAGGGGTCCACAAGCCTGGCTTCAAGATGGCGAGGCGCACCACTCGGTCTGGGGACACCCTACAGGGAAAGTGAGCTTTCCCAAAACCAAACACCAGTATCCCAGACGAGAAGGAATGGCACTCCTGGCATGTCGCTTGTACAGCACTACAAATTTCCTGCACCACCATGATGCAGCGGTTCCAGGGCTTACAGGCAAATCAGTGGTGGCAGCTGGGCTTTGGCGAAGGCTCAAGGTGGGTTATAGAAAAGACCCTCGTAAGAGAATTTGCTACGTGTAGCCCTGAGGTCCTTGGGCACTGAGACAGCCACCTCACAGATGACCAGACGAGTGCGTGGTGGGGCAAGGGGATCCAGCAGCTCAGATCACAAATTTTGTGACTACTACCGGTGTTATCTTCACCGAGAAATGAGAGAACATGGAAAAGGGTGACAAACCAGAAAGGCTATGGGATAGGTGCAGCAACCTCTGACTTCTACAGAGACCATCAGCTAAAAGGAGTGGCCTCTCCAGCGTATTGCCCACACGTGGACAATTAGGGGACACACCCTGTGGACACAAACTGAAATTAAACACACATGGCAGCCGACATCCCAGTAGGTAGGCCAGCAGAGTATCCCCCCCAAACACTTCAGAATGAATGGGCTTGCACATTGCAGCCCACTTAGCCAGTGACTCGTTGGGTCCCTGCCAGGAACTTCCACCACTGATTCAATAGGGCACTGTGGCAGATGGCCAGTGTGGGAAGTGACACATTATTATATGATGACTGTGCACAAAGCTAAGAAAGCGTCTACACTTAAAGACATTTAAACCAAAGCACCATCCAAAAAAGCTGACACATACAATCTGCACTATGAAAGGGGCCTGGATTAAATTGGGCTTGGGAGATCCTCCCAAGGACTCAGAGTCAACTCTTAAAAACCTCAGAGAAATCTCCCATAAGAAATATGGCAAATGGAAATGGCAATCCACCAAGAAAACTGCCAACAAACCCTCAGTGGATTAAAGCCATTGCTAAAGATCATCTATGATGCCCTGACCCCAAAGCCAAGACACCATGCCCGACCCATGAAACCGTTGGAGCAAATGCAGATTCAGATTATGGTATTACCACAGTGTGGGCCTTACTACCTACAAATGCTTTGTTGCTGCTTCTCCAAGGGAACACCCCAAAACCGGCTGGATCTGGTGACATGCTACTTTCTCATACTCCTGAGTTGGGTCGACGTGGAGAGACCATACTTCACTCACATACCTCATCAATATGCCCATCAACACAGACTCCTCATAGATGTAGGTGCAGCTCCCATGGGGGGATATGTTGAGTTAGCTGTTTTGTCCCCAGTTTGTAGTTCTAACCCCACCTAAGGAACCACCATCTCTCTTACATCCTAATACCTGGGCTGTCAGAGGCTCACCTAGATCCCAGTCACATCCCAACCTGCTGACACCGGCTACCAAATTCTCAACCCCATGGTTAAGGTAATAAGGGCCTGATTTATATGTTTGCAGTAACAGTCCTGCCATCTAATTTTCGACTGGAAACCAATCCGCCACCACAACGGGCCGCTAGCAGTCCCATCCAGGAGAGCCCGCATTCAAACCGTAGTTTCTGCCAAGAAAGTCCTGCTGTGTCAATGGCGCAATAGGGAAAAGTGGCTGGTCGCGGATCCCCAGACACCCATCCTGCCGAGCAGATTTGGATGTGCCTTAACACCGAGAAAAAAGTGGCAGTTCGACCGCCATGTTTGAGTTGGCTGATTGGGGCAGAAAAGGGGTGAAAACTCACCTTTTTTCCACATTCCACCCCGTCTTTGATTGGACACGGCTGGACAACACCTGCCATCGCTGCTGCCACTGACCCACGGAGAAAACACAACTCTCCCAACGCCAGACTTGAAGGCAGGGACGCCGCATTTCCAGGGGACATTGGGTGGGCACTGCATGGGAGGTCGGGCCACTGCAGGAATATGCATGTCACATCCATTTTTTTTTTATCACTATGACATGCATTTGTCGGGGACCCAAGTGAGTTGGACATGGATGGGGACACAGTGGTATACAACATATATTGCACACATACACAACTATCATTATGGTGCCACCATTTATGGGAAGTGAATGCTGGCACCACAATGACAGTACATTCACACCTGTCAACTGTGTCCAAGTGTGCACATTGCCAAGGGACCTCTACCTGTCATGTTGGGTACGAGGTTTGTGTGAGTCAGTACGTGTATGTGTGTGCCAGATGTGATTGGCTGGTTGAGATGAAGGGAGCTGATGTGGGTGATGTGGTCGTGTCTGTATGTGTGTCACTTGCATGTGAGACCGATGTTGTTGTGTATCTTGTGTTGCAATGTGACAAATTCAGGTGAGTGTGGTTGTGTGGTAGATGTTATTGTGATGTTATGTAGTTGTGCCTCGTGTCAGTGTGTAGCTGAGTGTGTAGTTGTGTTGGTTGTTATGGTTCTGTTGTGTGTAGGTGCAGTATCAATGGAGTGTGTATGTTTTGTCATGGATGTATGTCAATGTGTGTTTTCGGCATGTACGGGTTGTGTTGTGTTGGAATGGCAATGTGTTATTGTGTGAATGTGGTGTGTTATGTATGTATAGTGCAGGGGTACACATATGGCTAAGGTACAGTGTGTGTGTGTCACTTACCTCTATTTCAATAGCCCCTGCCATTGTACGAAGTCCATTGAGTCGCGCCGCTGTCTCCCTCCGTCAGCAATCCATTGCCAGTCAATTCGCTTAGAGAGCTGTAACATCTGAATACAGCAAGTGGGACACAGTTGGCTTCATGATTTTTCGGGTCCGCCATCCACACAGCTTGGTGGTAACACCGCCAAGATCTAGATCAGACCCTAAGTCACAACTGCAGAGTGGCTGTACCAAACTTGCTAAAGCTATACAAATTAAGGGGAGGACTGACATCATACCTTGCAGACAGAGATATGCCAAGGTTATCAAATCCAGCAAGTCCCAGTGGGAAGCCAAGCTCTGGGAGGACCTGTTCGAAGCAACAGAGGGAAAAGACTGTAGAGAGTTCTGTAATTTGGTCAGGTGCAATGGATGTAAGGATCACGCTTGGCCAAAAAGCCACATAACCACTCAGGAGTGGATTGAGCATTTCACAGATCTTTATGCAGATACAGCTTAAGGGGATGTTATGGATGATTCTCTGTCCCCAGATGTCTCCAAGGGTGACAACAGAGGATCAGTGGTATTTACATTGGAAGAAACCCTCAATGCGATCCAGGCTCAAAAAGCAGGGAAAGTGCCTGGTCTCTACAAAATCCCCTATTGCCTATATCGTTTGCAACCTTTGATATGGGGACCATATATAAATAATGTCTAAGGCCATAGCAGCAAAAGCTCAGTTTCCCAGTCTTCGAAAGGAACTAAAATCAAACCAATTTTTAAGAAAGGAGCTAGGAATGTCCCAGCTATCAGCCCATAAGTGTCATTGATAACATCCAGAATATCTTTAGCAAGCAGCTTCTCACAAAACTTTGCGAGTGGATGTCGACCAACAAGGTGCTTTCGCACCATCAGGATAGGGTTAAAGCTAAGATGAGCACATTTGATCAGGTCCTACGGTTCCTGACTATAAAATTGAAAGCCATAGACGTAGACCAGGCATCCCTATATGTTGCGTTTGTGGATCTGCACTCTGCCTTTGATCTGGTTCCCAGAGGAAAAATCTGGAAGGTCTTGGGCAAGATGGGGGTTTGTCATAGGAAGGAAAACACCACTCCAGGGGTGGTATGTTATCAAAAGGTTTTATTGAAATCTTAGGATTGGTATAGATAAATATATTATGGTAGACCAGTCTTCTTCTATATAAAGTTTGTTGGCGGCATTCCCTTCCCAAGAGCCTTCTTCTCAAGGCTTTTCCTATCGTTGGTCTTCACCCTGGGGGAAAACAGAAGGGAGACTTAGGTACTGGTCAATCAGTATACAAATGTAACCCATCACCGCAAACAGCACCAGTGCAAAGGCATGAACTTGTGTAGTGCCACCCGAGTGCGTATTTCCACAAAGAAGAATAAGAAGGTTAAAAAAGTGTCATCCCTTTTCTGAACTCTGGAACACATTGGAGTTGAATGCAGCACACCCACAGACCACAAGGCATCTGTTCCACAGGGTTCTGAGAAACAGACAGGAAAACCTCCTAAAGCACCTGGTCAAACAGTGCACACCATGACATTCACACCATGCAGTAATCCCAATTTAACAGGGTCATTCTCTTTCTCTGTCCTCACAGCCTGTTCCGATCACTAATTCCTGCGCCCAAGCATGTACTTTATGTTCTGCAACCCATTGTTTAATAAATCATGTAGGTGGTCCTCAATTTCACACAACTTAGATTAATTATTTGTGCTGTGTGGTATCACTGTTGCCTACACTAAACTTTTAAATTAACTTTGTGTTTGCAATGTTCCATGTGTTTGTAATTATCCCCACATTTGACTAAAATGCCTCATGTTTTTGTTCCACATGTTTGTACAAGTCTTGCTTCAATGGTGACCTTGTTTCTGTTATTGTAATTATTCACATGCTTGATAATTTTCCATGTGCCTGCAGGCAGGGACTTTCCAGTCAGGTACTTTCCAGAGCGATTCAGAATTATCATAATTATCCATGTGCCTGCAGACAGGGACTTTCCAGAGTGATTCATGTGCTACCAATACAGGGTCTTTCCAGTCATGGACTTTCCAGAGTGATTCACATGCCCTTCTAGAAAGTACTATCTACCTGTAAATACTTAGTCAAACCCCAGTCAGGTGCTTGACTTTATTTCCTGATTAAGAACCCTTGACTCTTCTGCACACCCAGAAAGAGGAAGACACTTAGGGCATTCCCAAACAGAGATAGCAAGGTAGATACCACTCGGAGGGTGTGGGTCTTTGTCTCTTTTATTATTTTGTCCCAAACCCCTTCCCTCCAAGGATAGCACCTTATTTGAGGGTAAAATTTCTAGTTTGGGCGTTGTGTTGGGAGAGAGTAGGGTCCAATATCATCTTTGTGGACAAGTTCTCCAGGGGAGTGGCCTGACACAGCTCCACCAGATATTGCCTTGATAATACCGTCTTTGAACCCTGTTCCCACCACTTGCCTTCCATCGGGGCTCTAGCAAAGAACCACAGTATTATTGTTCAGTCCACCTTTCTCTGGGGAGTGCCCTTCGTCATTCATGTACAGCTGCAGGTGTTCGTCCTTCGCCTGGGACCTACGCTGATGACACTCAACTAATCCTCTCACTCACCGAAGACCCTCACAACACCAAAGCCAGCTTCTGCAACACCATGACCAACGTAGCAAAATGGATGAGAAACAGTTGCCTCAAACTAAAAACTGACAAAACTGACGTCCTGATCTTCGAGGAGAACACCTCTATATGGGACCACAGCTGGTGGCCAGCAGAACTCGGACAAACGCCCTCTCCACCGGACCACACACAAACACTCAGCAGCATCCTCGACTGCAAACTATCCATGAATCGACAGGTAAACTCAGTTGCCTCCTCTTGCTTCTACATCCTCTGTATGCTCTCCTGAATCTTCAAATAGATTACTACTGACACCAGAAAGACAGTCATGTGCGCCCTGGTCACCAGCTGCCTTGGCTACGGCAACGCTCTCTACACCGGAGTGTCCTCCCAGCTATTTAAAAGACTCCAAACTTTACAGAACACCATAGCCAGACTCATCCTCAACCTCCCCAAGTGCCCAAGCATCACCCCACACCTCAGAAACTTCCACTGGGTCCCCATCCAGAAGAGATGCCAATTCATTATCCTCACACTCTCATACAAGGCTTTCTACAACCAAGGGCCGCCCTACATCAACCATCGACTGAGCTTCTATGTCCCAGCAAGACAACTACGCTCTGCCTCACTAGACCTCGCACACCCCCCCTCATCCGTCACAGCAGAGGCCTCTCCTCCTCCTGCACAGCAAGCAAGTCCTGGAACAACATGCCCCTCCCCCGCTGAACAGTTTCCTCCCTGGCAGACTTCAGAAGGAGACAATCTCTGACATAGCCATTTTAAAACTAATTTTATATTGAATTAGACTATCGACAACCGGGGAATTGGCATCTTACAGAGAATGCCTCAGGGCCATATTGGGTAACCATCTGTCGCATGCAATTACCTGCCTATCCCATATAAAAACTTGGCTGATCAAGATAGGTTTGAGAGAGTACTTGATGCATCCAACCTTAATAATATAAATGGCTTGAGAAGCTGTGAAATAATGCTATTGGAACACAGTTTTAAGTATAAGATTAGCCGCTTTTCCTTCAGGTAGCATCTCTGATTTCTGATTATTGTTTAAGTGTGCTCCACACTTTGAAGAACTTCTGGATTATGTTAATCCCCCACTTACAAGAGCCATGTTCATTGAATTTAGGCTAGAGGTTTTACCCTTAGCTTCTTTTGTTTGTTCTTGGAACAAAAATGATAATCTTACTAAATTATGCCCTATGGGTTGTCATTATGTAGAGAATGAAGAACACTTTCCTTTTTTTTTTTTTTTGAAGTGCCCAGGTAAAGCAGCGTGGCCGGTGGTTTGCCCAATCTGCCACCTTTTTGGGATCGAAGATCAGTATAATGCTTTGAGAATATGTAAGACAGACAACAGTAGCAGCATTATCTACTCAATCTCTAACTGTCTGCAGTCAATTTAGCATATCAGATCCAGGAATGCTGCTAGATAAAAACTCTTGGGGTGTGTTGTAATGTATTTTAAATGCACTATGCACTTTAGTTATCATGGAACCAGAAAAGTGTCATAGAGGTAATGTTAGAAATGGGGTTTCTGGTTGGCTAAGCTATGCACCTCAGCCAGGCAGAACCCACCACTCTAGTCAGGGCGAGGGAGTAACACACCCAAGATAACCCCTGCTCACCCCCTTGGTAGCTTGGCACGAGCAGTCAGGCATATTCCAGAGGCAATGTGTAAAGCTTTTGCACAACACACGTGACACAATAAACACACCAAAACCGTTACATATGCAAAGATAGCTTGACTAATACAACTATACAGTGCACAGGTGAAAACGTGTGGCAATTGCATTAGTGTAATGATTTATTTTGATCATATTAAAGTATTTGTTTCTGACACACTTCAGAAATAACAAAAAATGTTCTTCCTTTGCGTTCTCTTCCTGACATGCCACGGTCGTCCAACTAAACTGAATAATATCAAAGCTGTCAAAGGTTTAATGCAGGCAGAGCCTGGACACCTGCCTGCAATAAGGTGATAATTGTTCATGTTTACTGTGCGGAGACTCCTTATTTCTGAGCATGCCTTGTCAGAGCAAACAATATGTATTCAACTAAGAAATCAACTAAGCAAGATTTTATCTGCTCCACAGCAGTATATGTTCTACAAAGAGTTTCTATACTTTCGTTAGTGGAGAAGTCACTGGAAGAGCTGAACATACATCAGCACTACTGACAACATCAGAATTTTTGTCTTAAAAAAAAAAAGGAAACAAGTAACGTGCCATTACAAACTAATCCTAATGACCCTAGTTCTGGTGATCCCTTGGCTACCTTGTATGGTGAACTCCCGCTAGCTGTAAACATAGAAGCTAATGATCAATCACTTAATCTGTTAGCTAAAACCTTCATCATGGGAAAGAAAGAGAAGTGGTTGACCACTGATACAGACCAGTATGATTATGCCCCAAGTACCAATGCTGACATTTGTAACTATACGTTAATTGATTTATTTTTCCATGCCAGTATCAAGAACACTGAACAGATTATGCCACTTAAATGTATTGTATGCTACCCCATCATTAAGATTAATAACATCTCAGGATTTAAATTATGAGACTCTTAAAAAAAAAAAAACAAACGTGGTAACATCCAGTCTGAGGAAGTGCAGTTTGCTTCCCTTAATGTCAGTAACTCATTTTAGAATAGGAAGATGATTTGCGCACTGGGATTATAAATCTTCTTCCTTGTTACCCATTGGATAAGAGCAGGGTGACATTTTTGACATTAGAATCCAAATAAGCCATGAAACTGCTGAGATCTTTCAATCATTTAATCTGCCAGAGAGCAATTTGCCAATAGACTAACTTAAATGAGAACTTGCCACGTTACCTATTATCAAGAATGATTGTTGTCAAAAATCTGAACTGATGGCAAAAGGAACAGTTTTGCATCAGTAGACTAAGAAGATAAAAAAATTAAGTGGACCTGGTAACCAACAGGACTGGCTAATAAAGACTAGCTGCCATTGAGGAGTTAACTGGAAAGTGAGACAATCCATTAGAAAGGACCACAAAATGAAAACAAAGTGCTATGAAATGTGGCGTAACTGTGTGAGGAAACAGGGCTGATTGTAGAGGCCCCCTAACTTTTTTGCTGGTGTTTTCCTGACTCTGATGGTGCCCTGGGTACTGCTAACCAGTCCCAGGGCCTGTGCTCTGTATAAAATGAGTATGCAAATTAGGCTAATTGTAATTGGCTATGTCAGCCTACCTATAAGTCCCTAGTGTATGGTAGGGCATGTAGGTTTAGGGACCGCAGCGCACTGCTGAGGTTCCCAGGTTCATTTTAAAGGCTAGCCTGCCTTGCTGGTTGCTTTTAAACTAGTTATAGGCAAATTCGACTTTGAAATTACAAGTACTTCCAAAGTCTTAATCTACCTTATTTTTACATATAAGTCACCCCTAGGGTTGGGTGCCATGTAACTATAAGCAGGGACCTTATAAAATAGTTTTATAAGCCCTGATGAGGTAAAACAGCCAAATTTGTTTTTCCCTCATTGTAGTGAATGGCCTCCATAGGCTAGAATGGGGATACTTAATTTATAAAGTCCCCTTAAGTGTCAGATACCTCAAGTTTGGTATCCAATTAATAGTTATAATAAACCCCACAACCTACACTTGTTGGATTTAATATAACTTGTTCAGGCAAAGAGTTTTGAACTCTACCTAAAAAGTTGCCAACTTCAGCCCTGTAGTGCTCTGCTCTGATTGGCCAGGCTGCCTTGATGAGGTGTGAAGCAGCCTGGGCTGAACACCAGGGAGAACTCCCCTTGGCAGATGGAGAAGGAGGAAGGGGGAGGGCTTCCAAACTGGTCTTCAAGGACAGGGAAGGACGTTTGGAGCAAGTCAGCACCTCCCTCACATCCTGCAACCCGAGATAATTAGGTGCCCTCTTGATGAGATTAGGAGAGGACAGGAGAAGGGTGTGTTTAAGATTTGTAGCCACACCAGTGGGTGGGCTCAGCCAGGTGTAACCTCCAAAAATCGCTTTCAGCCATGATGGATTTTTGAGGAATGTTGCTCCCTGGGATTGATTTTTGCCATACTTCTCAGGAAGTGGTCATCACAGGGGGAATTACCTTGCACCTGATTGGAGAACCAGAACCGGCCTGTTTTTCACCCAGAAGCAAGGATAAAACCTACCAGGAAGAACTACAGGAGAAGAAGGACTGCCCTGCTGCACCCCTGACCTGCACCTGGACACTGCACTCTGCAGGACTGCACCAGCTGCACACTTGGGCTTCACCACAAGAAGGACTTTGCCTGCTTTAACTGGTTCAAGGAGGGACTACCTGTTTGCTACAGGTGCAAAATTGTTAACCAGAGTCCCCTGCACCAACTCCTGAAGAAACTGACCACCTGACCACTGCCCAGTAGCCAATTTGGAGTTTGTGCCAGGTGCATTCTGGGTGTTGTAGTCCGCACCCTCAAGTAGCATCTCAGAGCTTCTGGAACGTTGGGGTGAGCTGTGGACCTCAAAAGAACATCTGGGAGAAGATCCAGAAGTTTGGAGAACTTTTGAAAAAAAGCTAGATAAAGGGACCGACCCGCCGCAGCAACTCTAGCCGGCTTGCCTCAAAAACGATCCGGCCTGACTTGTAGGTTCGTCCCGGTGAAGGGAATCACAGAAAAAGTGACTACACCAGAAAGTAGAAAGTTGACCGGGACATTCCCAGGCAGTGTTTCCGAAGAAGGCTCCAAGGACATCGGATCAAGATTCAGGTTTGCCCTCGTCAAAGAATTTTCATCTAAAAAAAACGACTAAGTTCGAAGGTAGAAATCTCCACGAAGAGTTCCAGGAGGTCGGATTGGACTGGTGAATTGGTCCCGCTGAAGAAAATCTTCAAGAAAACGACTAAGTCCGAAGGTAAACGTTTGACCGAGGCCTCCCGCGGGCTGTAGTTCAGCAGGGCTCCATCGCGGTTGGCCTTAAACTTTGACTTTACCACAGGCAAGGTGCGACCAGATGACCAGATTGGGGCTTTTCATTTCTATGCGTTAGAAAACAGTAATTCTTTAAAAATTCATATCTCTGGTCTCCTTATCCGATTTAAATTGTTTTGGTGTCATTTTCAAGATAAAAATATAATCTATTGTTATAAATTGGTGTTGGAATTTTATTGTGTTTTACTTTGTTACTGTTTTGTGATGTTTAAATGCTTTACACATTTGTCTCCTAAGGTAAGCCTTGTCGCTCGTTGCCAAGCTACCAAGGGTTGAGCTGGGTTTAATTTATTGGGACCTAACTGGACGTAAGTGGAGGTTAGTGGCCTATTGCTAAGTGTAGGTACTTACCTGCCCTTACCAATAACCTATTTTCCAACACACTGCTAATGTGCCAACACTAGTTGAACAGAGAAAAAGTGTATCCCTTATGTCCCTCAGAAAAAACTGAAAAAGACTTTAAACCCCTCCTACAGCCACTGCTACGCAGAAACTAAACTTAAAGAGAGAAAATCAACATGAAACACAGGGGAAGCCCCTTTATCACAATGCAGTCACAACCCGGAGCTTCACAAAAGGAGGGACCTTCTGATCCAGGCTACGTATTTGTGTATACTTTGTCACAAGGGAAGGGGGCAGGATTGTAAGTACCTGATAGTCATCCCAGCGTTCTTCTAAGCAACTTTGATATGCAAGAATAAACTAACAGAATTGTGTGGGTGACAGCCTGATGACAGTTAAAAGTGATTTGCCCAGGACTAAATGTTCTTATTTAACAGGAAAGGACAATCTGCACTCCTGAATCCTATAAACGCTCTCACTTTGAAGTCAGTTGAAAGCAAAGTAAACAGCATGCTACCTCGGAAGACAGCGCCTGGCATGTGACCTCAGACTTTGAATGCCCAGCAAATGTGACAAGCAAATGTAATGTGACCACAAAACAAAATTTACAGCCTATATATTATGAAAAAAACGAGTTTGTGGAAGGATACTGTAAACATGGCTTTAGCAAGGGCAGGGACGAATTTGAGCTTGGGAGGCTGATGCAAATAAAGGCAGTGAACTGAAACTCAGAGAACATGAGTAACACACCAGAAAGCCAATAGCAAGCGTGGGGGCAGAATGCATTCCCAAGTCAACTTTCTGAAACTCCACAAAATGTCTCTCGCTAACCAGACAGCTGTTGGAGGCTTGCCCCCGCCACAAGCTACTTTTGGGCCCGGAGACCCGAATCTCGGGCCAAATTTCTTAAAGAACGAGAGGGGCTGTGCTTTACTTCACAATAGGGACACTGTAGTTACCTGCCCTGGAGAGTGTGGGCATACCCTCCCCACATTCTCCCATGTATGGAACTCAACAGAAGGCCTGAGCAGCATGGGGTTGCTTGCATGAGAAGGGTTGGCTGCAGGGGGATTGGCTTTATGTATGGTCATAAAATATAACTTTTTGTTAAAAGGTTAAAGTGAAATTATAGTTAGGCGAAACTTTAAGTGACAACATCACGTTTTAAACTAAAAAAAAAACACTGAAATTCACCAGTTATAGTTTTCTCAAGAATCCATAGCTTGTGTTCTAAGGTAACTAGAACTCATCCCCTTGCCATGCACAGCTAATTACCCCATTACTCATGACATGTTTTATAATATCATTGATAACATCACTGCAAACATTTGATGACACAATTGTGCATGGCAGGGGTGAGAGTTTTAGTTACATTAGGGCACACGATTAGGTTGCTTGAGATAACTATAAATGGTTGATTTCAGTGGATGTTTGAGTTCAAAATGTTACATTGTCACTGAAATTTCATTCTAACTATAACATCATATATATGTATATGTATATATATATATATTTACACAAACAATACTGATAGAAAACGGTATCTGTCACCACTTAAAGGCAAAAGTAGTTTGCTTTCAACTGCAGAGCACATGCCTGCTCTGTAACGTTGGCGACAGTTTTGTTTTTATGACACTGTCTATGCTGTTGAAAGGTAAATGGAAGATGTGTTTACGAACGCGTTGGTCTGGTTACTAAATGAGGAAAACACATACATAACCACAACCTTTCATTTTAGTGCGCTGGAAGTCACAGGTTGCTCTGCTACAAAGGGCAGCAATCTGAACGGTCCGGATTTAAGGCCAATTGTTCGGTTAAGGACAATATTGGGGTCCTACAGTCTGTCCTTGATAAATATGTTGTGAATAAACACAAAGCGGTGATCTAGTAAATAGACACACCTTATGGCTGAAATTGTCGTCCCCTAGTGTTCCTTCTAATTTTCTCAGAATAATTATCTCACTGCATTCCTCGACATAGTTTTAAATTATATTAACCTCAGCTATTCCAATGTATGTTGGATAGAAGCTGAATTATCTGCTAGCACCTATGTTATTTTTTTTTAATTTTTCTATTGCCCCCAATAATTTCTGCAGGCAGCGGCTCAGTGATGGCGTCCAGCAGCGTCGGTGAGACCAGGGCTGCGGTGTGAAGCAGGGCAGTGCGACGTGCGGTGTCCCCCGGTCACGGTGCAGACAGGATGCCTGGTGGCGACACCGGAGTCAATGATGCTGGCGTCGGTGGACCGGGGCTGCGGTGCGGAACGGGACGGTGCTTCACGTACCTCACGAGTGGTGTCCACAGGCCACGGTGCAGGCAGCGGCGCCGGTGTCAGCAGGAGCGGCGGTGTCGGGGATGCACAGGCTGCGGTGTGAGCAGGCGATGCCAGAGTGCGGGGCCCACAAGTCACGGTGCAAGCAGCGGCTCGGTGAAGTTGTCCGATGATGGCGTCGGTGAGACCAGGGTCGTGGTGCGAAGCGGGGCAATGCGGCTCCGTGTGGCATCAGCAGGTCAAGGTGCAGGCCAGCAGAGTCTTTGGCGGCGTTGCAGTGGTTTCTCCTCTTGAGAAGCACAAACACACAGTTCCCAGTGCTGCAGGTTGAGGAAACTGAAGTCTTTGGTGTCCCTGATCAAAGCAAGGTCTCAAGTGTTTGCAAGATCCTTCCTTGTCCAGGCCAGGCCCCAGACACTGCCAGGGAGTCGGAGACAGCATTGTGTGAGGGCAGGCACAGTCCTTTCAGGTGTGAGTGACCACTCCTCCCCTCCCCTCCAGCACCGATGGCTAATCAAGATATGCAGGCTACACCCCAGCCCCCTTTGTGTCACTGTCTAGAGGAGAGGTGTGAACAGCCCAAATGTCAAACTGACCCAGACAGGGAATCCACAAACAGGCAGAGTCACAGAATGGATTAAGCAAGAAAATGCCTACTTTCTAAAAGTGGCATTTTCAAACGCACAATCTTAAAATCAACTTTACTAAAAGATGTATTTTTAAATTGTGAGCTCAGAGACCCCAAATTCCACATGTCCATCCGCTCCCAAAGGGAATCTACACTTTAATTAGATTTAATGGTAGCCCCCATGTTAACCTATGAGAGGGACAGTCCTTGCAACAGTGAAAAACGAATTTAGCAATATTTCACTGTCAGGACATATAAAACACATTAATATATGTCCTACCTTAACCATACACAGCACCCTGCCCTTGGGGCTTCCTGGGGCCTACCTTAGGGGTGCCGTACATGTAAGAAAAGGGAAGGTTTAAGCCTGGCAAGTGGGTACACTTGCCAAGTCGAAGTTACAGTCAAAACTGCACACACAGACACTGCAGTGGCAGGTCTGAGACATGATTGCAGAGCTACTTATGTGGGTGGCACAACCAGTGCTGCAGGCCCACTAGTAGCCTTTGATTTACAAGCCCTGGGCACCTCTAGTGCACTTTACTAGGGACTTACCAGTAAATCAAATATGCCAATCATGGATAAATCAACAACAGTACAATTTCTATAGAGAGCAGTTGCACTTTAGCACAGATTAGCAGTGGTAAAGTACGCAGAGACAATAAACCAGCAAAAACAGACCTGAAAAAATAGGAGGAAGAAGGCAAAAAGTTTGGGGATAACCCTGCAGAAAGGGCCATTTCCAACAAGTTCCTTAGGAGATGCCAGTAAATTGTGATGTACTTAAACACAAGAGGTTTGTGTACATTCAAGCCTATGATTTGGAGATGCAATATTACTTGAGATCAAACATGTTCTTTCTTCTTTTTCAGGGTTCAAATGTTGAAGTGGAATGATTATGTCACAGAGAAACTTGTAAAGTGCAATAGGCACCAAGTTTTATAAATGTGGCTTTGAAACACTAAATTTGTGGTAAAGCATGAAAAGGCCTGCACAGAGCCTCCATTTTAGATTGCATATTTTAGCTTAGCATATCTTTCTGTTGGTGACCTTTTACGTTTTTTTCTGCATATGAAATAATGTACTCGGAAGACACTGTACGTACAACTGGCTACTCTGTGTTAGTGTTGCTGCCATGCAGTCTGCACACTCTGTCCAAGATTAGGCACACAGAACTAGATGCCCTTGTATCATGACTGTCCGTTTGAGACTGCTCTGAAATTGCAGACATACCATCGCATCAGCTCTGGCCCTCTGACACAGTGTGACATGAACAGTGCTTTCATTATAAAAGCTGCCTCTGTGCTATAATCTGCAGACGAACACTTCTGCTGGGATTGTCCCGGAACACAATGCATTGTGATTGAGATCCAGTCCTGCTGAATCAGACCTCCCTCCTGCAAAGGACAATAGTCTGCTCTACACCAGAGCTTCCTCCTGGTTCTCCTGTATATCATACCCAGGTATGCAATGGCAACTGATCAGGCAGAGGTTATTCTTACTATAATCTTGATAGTGTAGATAGTAACAGATAGGAGTGTACCAACACTGTAATGTTACCATGATTGAATTGTTATATTTTTTTACCATTCTTATAATGCTGGTTCACATGCTTTGTTTCATCTGCCTAACAATCACAGCTCATGCTTTCTATTCAAGAATATGATTGTTGCAATAAATGTTTGAAAATACATTCTCATATTTCTTGTGTGTCTTAACTTGGCATACAAAAGTACTAACAAAAGGATAGATATGTTTCCACTGCTTCCTTCGGAGTCAAATTAGTCATGTTCAAGGTTGCCAATACCATCTGGTGTCCTGGTATGGTTTGGGGCTCAGATGTGAGCTAGCTAGGAACTGTGTCAACATTTCCCAATGGTGAACATGGACCGAGACCCTAAATCCTGACATCTATGTTGACTTGATACTCAGTCCTACCTAATTCATAGGAACTGTATAACAGTTTCAAAGAAAGGCTACTCTAGGCACAGAACAAGATAATAATTTTACATTTGACTTTGTCTTAAAGAGCAATTATTTTCAGGAATAAATCCCTCGGATTAAAAAAAATGTAATTTATTCATCTGGATCAATATTTTGGTGACACCTAGAGCATTCAGTCAAGGCCCTCAATTTTCAGTGTTTCTTATGGGTTATCATAGGCAAAAGATATTTTAAGTTACAACTAAGTAGATGTTTATTTTGTTAAAATATAATTTAGTGCTGATGTGCAACCCCATTGGACCATGAGGGTTAAAATGAAGAAAGCTAGTTTAGAATGATAACACATTTTCTTCTAACACAGTTCTGGTTTAACTGAGTTGTTACAAATGCCCATTTTTAAAGGATGCTACAATCTGATTTGCTGGTGAGTAACCACACAGTTGTGTGACAGACAAGTAAAAGTTCATAGTTTGTATTTGAGAAAAATAGTTCAAATTTTGTTTGGGGCAAGACAGATTTTTTTCCCTGTGACTAGATATGGCTCAAATAATGTTGAAGTAGTCACTGTTGATGGATCTCCAAGGTTATTCTGTGGAAAGGAAGATAGCCCATTGAACATGGCCAAAACAAATGTAGCAGGCTACCATCACCCACTATGTTTTCATCAAACGTCAAGGCCAGTAGCTAGGTTTATCTCCGAAAAACATTTAATGGAACATTAAATGTGGGAGACTGGCAGAAGAAGGCAGTCTTTGCCTCTGGAGGCAGAGCAGTGCTGTTCTTTTGTGCTGAACTTGGCTATACATGGTTCACTCTGATCTGGTGCTCACTGGTCCTTGACTCTGTGTCCTGCTTCTGGGCCCAAGTGTATGCAGTGTGTTTTGCTATTGGAATTAGACATGTGCTACCACTTGTACTTTAAAAGACAGTTCATGTAACATTATTTTATTGTTTGAGAGCACAATAGATACACAGAAGAAGAGTACTTACTGATAGGGAAATAGTGAACCAGTAGCATGAGACTGATGGAGCTCAGGTCTCCCACTCACAGACAATTTTATGAGATACCACTACTACGGAAATTGAGTAGGGACTTGAGTAAGAAGAGGACTCAAAGGAGGAAGGTAAAGGAGCTGTTTAAAGCCAGAAGGAATTCAGTCAGGATGCTTTCAGGAGTGGTAAAATATAAATCCAAGGTCCATTCATATGTGTGTTTGTGGTAAGAGATGTTTCTTTTAACAAGAAATTGCTGTACAAGACCATGTACCGTGGGTTGTATCTCATCCTAGAAAGAGATTCTAGTATTTCCAAACACATTATTAATACGCACCTAAACTGATATATTGTTTACAAGGAACGCATTCAAATCATTCTTTAAAAAGTAACCCCTTTCATTTGGTGTCACAGTAGCAAATCTGATTGTAACTCCCCTGGAGTTAAAGAAAGCACCAAATTCTTAAAGTGACACTTGATAGATCAGTGGTCTCCAAACTTTTTAGAACCATGACCTGATTTTTAAAACAAACAACTTTTGTGACCCACCTTCTTTTAATGGACATGAGAAGTAACAATTTGTTTATGTAATTAAAGCTTCGTATTGTATCGCGTTGTCAATTACAGACAGTATATTTTCCATTGAAATGTCCACTAACTTTGAAGACATACAGTTTTACTGACACAAATGTATTGCACACAAATAATGCAGTAGGTCTCGTATTTGCTTGAGTTAGAGCTATTGGCGTTGTAGCTGCATAATTGGACTTTTCTTGCCACTTAACTTGGTCAATTCCGCCGCATTATTTGGTCCTCTCTGCTACATAATTCCAGTGGCCCTGCATACAACTAAAGTACTTCCATTTACCTTCTTCCTCAAATTGCAACAAAAAATAAAAATATTGCCATTATTTATTATATTTTTTTATATTATTATTTTGGGGTCGCCCCCAACTTAGTAGGAGGACCCAGAGATGACCTAGACAGAAAGAGCATGTTGTTTGGTGAGTTAAAGGCACACAAGGTTGCTGGAGACGTTTACCCCGTGGCCCATCACGTACCCCTAGTGTACAATATAAACACAAAATCGTTTTTGTAGTAGGTTCTCCCTTTATAAAGCACCTGTAAGCTCCGCCCGCTGAGCCACGCCCTGTCCACCCTCGAAGTAGGTAAAGGAACTCCCGCCTTTTTACCAGGATGATGGACAGCTTTCCAAAACGACCCCAATGCGTTTACCGCCGATTCCGGTGGTGCGTTGCTGATGCTCAGAAGCACGAGGACATCTCCACAAAGACGCACTAGTAACAATCATATTGCCAAAGGAACACAAGGTTGCTGGAGACGTTTTACCCCGTGGCCCATCACGTACCCTTAGTGTACAATATAAACGGGGCGCATAAAACATGCTAGGTTACGCTTACTGACATACTCGTAGAAAATACTCCGGTTGGGTAGGCCACGATACTCAATTTTACAGAAACTAAACCTCAAAAGAAGCACTTACAAATATAATCGTAGCAGGTGCCGCAGTTGAAGCTCAGCTTCTGGAAAGGACAAGCCACCCTAACTCTTGGGCTTGGCAAAGATAAAGCAAGGCTGTGCGCTCAGAGATCCCATAGCAGAAAAGATCTAGAATCCATCCTGGAGGTGAACTGATGATGTACTAGAGCGTAATCTGTATCTGACTGTGACGCGCAGGTTTCTATCTCCCTCTGCTGGAGACACAGAGTAGAAGGTTTCTCCCTTTATAAAGCACCTGTAAGCTCCGCCCGCTGAGCCCCGCCCCGCCCACCCTCGAAGTAGGTAAAGGAATTCCCCGCCTTTTACCACGATGATGGACAGCTTTCCAAACGACCCCACTGCGTTTACCGCCGATTCCGGTGGTGCGTTGTTGATGCTCAGAAGCACGAGGACATATCCACAAAGACGCACTAGTAATAATCACATTGCCAATGGCACACAAGGTTTGCTGGAGACGTTTTTTTTACCCCGTGGCCCATCACGTACTCTTACTGTACAATATAAACGGGGCGTATAAAACATGCTAGGTAACGCTTACTGACATACTCGTAGAAAATACTCCGGTTGGGTAGGCCACGATGCTCATTTTACAGAAACTAAACCAATAACAATAAAATACACACACACTCTTTTAAACCTGTCTGACTAGGTATTTTTTACCCATGATTCTAATTATGTATTGTATGTGCATATGTGTGTTTTATTCATGTGTGTGTGTGTATAAATATATATATATATGTGTATGCATGTGTATATGTTGTTTCTGTGCCTGGCATGTTTGTGGATCATTGCATGGCTCCTGATATCTATGAATTTCTGCTCTCTTTTTATCACACTTATCTACCCATCACTCTTATGTCATGTCTCTATCAAACTATCCTCCATTCTCACTCGGACTCATCCCAAATCCCTTCGACCACTTTCATCTCCTAAATATCTCTGCCTAAGCTCTTCCCCTCCACCTCCACATCTAACTCACCAAACCTCACCCTACCTCTGTGACCTCCCACACAACCCTACTAAATTCTCCTGCATTCGTCTCACCCTACTTCTATGCTCTCCCTAACCCATCCACATCCTCTTTCCCCTCCGCTCCCCTATTATTCATCTCAAGCCTTTGGATTGAGTAAATGAAGGATAAACTCCCAATTAACACTTCTGGATTTCTTTCCTCCTCCACCCCTCCATTACTCCAGTCAATCTAACTAACAAACTCTCATATCTGCAACTCAAATTAACTCATAATAATACTAAAACTGTACTCCTTATTAAATTATACTAATCCATCACTAATTCTTGTTGGGTACCGGAGTAGGGTGCTACTCATCGAAAAGCGCTTCGACGCCTCGTCAGGGGTAGTAAGCGCTATATAAATACGATTACAATTACAATTACAATTACAATTATGGGCAAAACTGTTTTGTAAAAGGAATGGCCCGCAAAGCATTTGGGGCGAGTTTCCCAAGTGCAGTGAATACTGTAGTATCAGCTCTTCCGCTATGCCGAAAGAGTTTTTTGAGTATTTGTGGGGTTTTTTCTGTTTGAAATGCTCCAGTTTGTATATTTTTCAACTGCTAAACTTGTACGTAATTGTAATCATGTAAAACGCTCCTCAGCTCAAGTTTGCGCTATATGAAACTTTGCATACTCATGTAAAGCACTCCTCCGATTGAGTTTGCGCTATATGAACCATTAAAATAAAAATAACTAAAGAACACCCCCCCCAGCCTGCAGCCTTTGTTTGAAACAGCAGCATGCCCAAAACAAGAAAGAAGAAACAACATACGGCCACACAACGCAAAGCAGCAGGGCAAAAGAAAAAGTAGTGCACCACGATAAGGTGTATGGCCAAACATGCAATAATCCATGTAACAGGGTCAGTCTCCAAGGCGGTAACAATTTACTTACAAAATCAAGGGACTTTTGAAAGGCAGGCCAAGGAACTAATGGAAGTCATGAGCGTGGTTTAAGCCCACCGATGTAGATTACAACATGTCGAGAGACAGCGCATGCGCACTGCCTAGGCTCAACCTAAAAAAAATGTGCTTCATTTTTTGGTTCTTAAATGCTGAATGCTTGCAGTTCATTTACAGGTATTTGCATTTTGCTGTGTGTTGCAAAAAACAAGATCCCACAGCTCTTTCCTTTCACATACCCTGTACTCCAGCAACAGTGTCACATAATTCACTTTAAAAAGGCCTCTCACTTTGCAGTTAGAGACAAAAACAGAAACACCAATCCTGCAGCAATTTATCAGAAGACAGCCTGATATCTGGCCTCTGTCACTGAAGCATCAGCAAGTGTGACAAGTTCTCCAACCGAAAATCAGGTCGCAAACCAGAGTCTGGGAACTCCGCTATAGATACATACAGCACAACAAGCAAGAATCTTCACACAATGAACTCTTAAAATTTAGATTCTTCATTTGCATTTTTTAAGGCACACTCAAAATCCACCAGTTTGTCCCCCATTTCCCACTGCTGACTCCAAGCTGATGTGAAGCTTCTTTGGCGGATGATAAATAGCAATTTATTTTGTTGAGAGCAAAGCCCAGAGAGCTGGAATGCTTCTGTCAGAAAATAAATGTACTTTTAATAACTGAGCTTCGTTCTTTGCAGGAGCAGAATTGGTAAAATGTATATGTGTTGTTACCTACAAGTGTTTTGTTTGTCAATTGTGACATTACAAGGAAAAATAAGTTTTCTTGAATATATATTTGTTCAGGCGAGGCCTGGCTGGGCCCAGTGCTTAATTTGTATATTCAAAGATGCCAGTGCCCAAAGCCCTCCTCTTAAACATGCAGCTGCTGTAATTAAATATGTGAACATGGAATACTGAGGCAGCGTAATCCTGAAGCCATCTCGGTCCTCTTCAATCCATATCAAGCCACTGGCTGCCCCTTCAGCTCACTCTTACAGCTTTTTACTTTCTCTCTTTGTAACGCTTTTTCGTTTTTCCCCTTCATCCGTCTTTCCTATATGTGTCTTTTGTTCACAGCAAATGCTTGGGGCAGAAGAATAAGCCCCGGCCCTCAAAAATAAGTGCCGGTGCTCAGCACCGGAAACAACAAGCACAAATTAAGCACTGGCTGGGCCATAGTCTTTCCTGACTTTCTGTACCCGGATTAGATTACGTATAGACATAGCCTGATTACGACCCCGCCCACCGTATTACAAGTTCTATAGGATATAATGGAACTTGTAATACAGTGGTGGGGATATCTGTCATGTTTGTGAGTAATCCCCTCCGCAAGGTTGTAATCAGGCCCGTAATGTGCTTCGAATTGCAAAGTTGTGGTTGTGTACAAATATAGGACATAGTTGGTTTATTTGAGCTGACAGCAACTGCTTCAAGATGATTTTTGTTGTGAAGTATATCAATTTGATCCTGTATGGGAAGTGTTTCCATGGGGTGCGTGATGACCAGCTAGGTGTGGTTATTGTGTTATGAGATGCAGCGCTTAGAAGTGTGAAAGATGGAGAAGTGTAAGAGATATACACAGTTTATGGTTTCCAGTAAACTAGCAGCGCTAAAGGTCCATTTGTGGTAGTTACGTTCTTACTACACTTAGCTGCCTATTGCAATGGGCTGTCCATTTCGGGATATTTTGTTTAAAGTTTATGGCACTGAGCAGGCATAGGTTACAGGGAGAAACTGTGATGAGATCGGCTGGGATACACTTTATTAATAGCCATATCCAATTGTCATTGTGAATGTCAAAGCAGCGGTTCTAGTAGTTAGCTACATTCATGTTTATTACTTTGCTGATTTTTGTTCACAAATTTAAGATGTGCACGCTCATAGGTTTGTTTTAGCAGATGCAACAAAAATACTGATCCTGTCAAAACTACCTACTTTTTAATTTTGTTGTCATGTATGTCATTTAAATTTGCAAGTTACAACACAAACTGCATCCTTTGACTGTTAAGACTGCAGCTTAACTTGGCTACTGCAGTCTGTTCAGCAAAGGGGACTCCCAGTTTCCACATTGTTATAGCCAAAGATTTTGCTTTATTACACAATTTTCTTTATAGGCAGCAGCAACAACACAAACAAAGTAGGGCAAAGCACTTCACCTTAACGAAATGATGGAGTTACTATCTTTTCCATCGTTTGTTTTTCTCTTATTTCGAGGTTACCATATGTGCAGCTGCTTAGACCACATTTTCTTAAACACGCTCTTTTATGTTGGGGTTTCCTTCCCACTATCAATTTAGGCCAGGCATTATGTATTTATCTCCTATGATTTTGTGACCTGCATTTTTCTGGTTCATATCCTTGTGATGTTTTCATTCTCTATTGATTTGTCTGTCTCTCCTGCAGTGGCAGCTACCAAATGCATGCATTACGTTGATTATGTAGTTCCTTCTGTTTTGAAGACGTGGCAACGCTCCAATATCCTTTCATGGAACAGGCGGTGTGCAATATGCAGTGAACCCCAAGCATTTCGGTCAAATCTGTAGCACTGCTGTCAAAAGCTTCATGATAAAGCACATTAGGTCAGAAAGGATTTTGGGGAAAGATGCACAAAACTATTCTTCAGTTACAAAGGCTTACAGTTCGCGAAATAACAGGCTTTGAGACCAGAAAACATTGAGATTCATTACGAGTTTGGCAGTACTAGGACTGCCAATGGGCCGGTGGAGAAGACCATCAAATTATGACCACAGCGGTCTTCCCAACAGAAGTGAGCCAAACAACCGCCGGTACCACCAGTGCAGTCATGCCGCCACGGACGTCGGTAGCCACCTTTGGGCCAGAGGGGACCATGTTCCCACCGGACACATTACAAGGCTGCACACTGCCAAGCTTTCCCACCACAAAAACCCTGGCGGAAACCAAAGCTATGATATAAATACTCACCTTCCGGAACACATACCGGTCGGGAGCCGCCATGGAACCCGAACTGGAAATCCTTCCACTATTCCTGCTCGCACGACGACTCTGGAACCAGTGACTAAGACAACAACCGTGAGCAGACACACCTACCTGACACTGTTGGGAAAACCCAAGTTAGACAAGCGCACACACAACATACAGATCCATGACAGCAGGCGATGGCAACACACACCCATACACACAAAAACACACACCTACATCCACACATGCACACCCATACTACGCACACACACACCCATACTACACACACCATGGCCAACACACGTGCAATACACATAGCAACTCGCAGATACACAGCAATGGCACAGTTGAACACAACAATGCACAACAGCACCGATTCACATGACGACACCACAACCGTAACTAAATAAACACTTTGTCAATCGATTTCAGTACACACCTCCACATGACACCACATACATACTACAACACCTGACAACCAAGATACACAATCACACAGCCATGTACATGCATGTACCAAACACAAACATATCCCACACACAATACACAGCAATCACAGTGGGACAAAAGGCAGGGCCACACACGCACACACATGCAGGCCAGACACAACAACTAGCACAACACACACATCACACACAAACAAACCAAAGGCGCTGTCCCAGGGCCACAGTAAGGGTGATTCGCAGCCAGTTATAATATATATTCTTTATAAAATTTTTGCTTATCACTAGCAATTTATTGTTTTGTTCTTTCTTTCTTTCTCGTATTCTTCCTTTACAATCCCTGTTCTTCTTTGAGGATTCATGGGGTCTTCGTTTGCTTCCTTCTTTTCTTTACAGATGATGTTTCAGGAGGCGCATGGGGAAAAGAAGAAGAAAAGACCATTGGTGGACAGGTAAGTATTACCCCTGTTTTTTCCTGGCCTGTCTTGCTCTCCTTTCTGTCTTTCTCTTCTGTTCTTCCTCTTACTGCTTTCTCTTCTCTTTTATTTCTTGTACTGCATTTCTCATTTAGTAGCTTCCCTTTCTTCCTTTCGTCTGCTGCCTATTCCTCTGCCTTTACTGTCTCCTTTTCCTGGACTTGCGGACTCCATTCTTGCCATTACTTCTTTCTGCCTAGCATTTCCCTGTGGGAGGCCCGCTCCTCCCCCGCGCTGCTTCTCTCCTTCTGCCTGTGCTTCTCTCGCCGCGCATATAGGGCTGGGACGCACTCCCCGCTGGGAGATACTGTACATGGTTCAGTGTGCAATTTCTTTGCGGCGCTTGCAGAACAGTGATAGTCGACTGGGCTCTCTGTGATGGCACTCCTCATGCAGACTCTCCTACAGGGACTTTCCTCCTTATTCATTAGTTCAGCTGCACCAATAAGTTTGGAAGTTTGGGCGGGAGTCGTTTGTGTTTCTGCACTTATGGTATTTGCACTAGCTGTTTTGGAGCTATCTGTTTGTGCCTTGTTGAATTGGTTTGTTGTTGAAAGGAGTCTCAATCGTTACCTTTACTCTGCGGCTCACCCACCATCCATGAAGTACCCTGATGACTGCTCCTCCTTGATTCTGAAGCCACTCTCCTGCCATACACAAGTGACCTTGACTAACATTCTCACATGGAATGTGAGGTATACACACACCAGCGCGCAGATACGCTGTTTACTCATACCTCAAAAGACATTCCATACACATTGGATTGTTACAGGAAACGCACCTCACCATGTCAGAAGGCACTAGGCAAAAGAGATGCTGGCATGGACAGCTATTTACTACACATTTCTCCTCTTTCCCAAGGGCGCTCTCATATGGGTTATACCAGGTACCCTCTTTCTGGCTAAGGAGCAGGTAATAGACGCTGACAGCCGTTATGTATGTATACGCAGTCGTTTAGATGGTCAAGCCCTAATTGTAGGATCAATATATGCGCCAAATACAGATGAAGCGTCCTTTTTGCACAAACTGTCTGGTGTCCTCTCCCGCTGGAGTGGCATCCCGTGGCTCCTGGGGGGAGACTTCAATAGCTTCATTGACCTGGGTCTCTACCGCTCCTTCCCACCCCTTCCCACGGCGCCTGCAACATATGCTGCAACATCGCTGCATAACTGGCTACAGCATTGGCACAGATTTGGCACCACCGAAACAGTCAGGATCGTGTATACGCCACACAAAACCTATATGTGCAGCTAGATAGAATCCTCTGCCCTGGAAACTTAATACCCACCATATCGCACACGGACTACTTGGGCCGTACACACTCTGACCACAATCCACAATACATACAGCTGGTAGAGGATATTCTGGTTCCGGCTATACCCACTTGGCGCTTACGGCCGGAGGTGCTGGAGGACCCTCCCTTTCACAAGTCTCTCGGTAGGGCCTTCACTGCATACTTCGACAATGCCCAGATGGCCTCATCGAGGCGCCTGGAATGGGACGCTCTTAAGGTGACACTGCACGGCTACTGTTTGGGTGTGCAGTGGAACATGCACAAGACGACTGAAGCCAGCCTGACTCGAATAGAGGAAACTCTATTGGGTCAAGAAACGCATGCCCTATGCGACACGGAGGTGCGACGCACCCTAGTGGATAGTCACAGGGAACGAATATCCCTGTTGGAGCGTCTATGGTGCCTTCACTACACTGCACACTCAGCCCGTACGCATATTGCAGTGGACCGGTCAAGGTGATTACTGGTGTGGCTGATATGTCAAGAGGGCGCCGCCACCCCAATAGTTGCGTTACGCTCTGTGACGGGTAACTTGCTGCATACCCAACGGGAAGTACAAGATGAGCTTACACACTACTATACACACTTGTATCAGTCTATGGTATCGGCGAGCCCAGAGGAATATGATGCATTTCTCACTTCACTTCCTTTGCCTCGCCTCACGGATGATCAGCAAATGGAATTAGAGGAATCCCTAACACTGACTGAGCTACAGGAGAGTATACGTGCCCTAGCCCCTGGTAAGACACCGGGCCCAGATGGCCTCCCACCTGAATTTTACAAAACGTACGCTCATTTTATTGCCCCTTACCTCCTGAAAGTGTATGAGGAGGCACTCTTCGCCCTGCCAAGGTTGCGGAAGTCTTGCAACACTAGGCCTCCCTGTCAGGCTTATATGTTAACTGGGGCAAAACGTGTTTGTTCCCATTTCATCCAGAGTTGAGGGACCCGGCCTTGCTGCTTTCTGGTACACCAGTTCTCTGGCAACCCAGAATATTCAGATACCTTGGGATCCGAATATATCACTCAGACTCCGAGTGCGGTCACTTCTATCTGTACGCAAATTACCTTCTGGCAGACTCTGCTGTTATCTGTGATGGGGCGAGAGGCCCTCCTGAAGATGGTAGTACTTCCCCGCCTTTTATATTACTTCTCCAACCTTCCCATCTAAATAACCGGCTTAGTTTTTAGAGAGTTAGAGCCCAGGATGAGGGAGTTCATATGGACTACTGGCCGCTGTTGTGTGGCACTGGCAAAATTATATGTGCCGCTGGATAGGGGCGGTTTGACGGTGCCTAACCTAGAACACTATTAGCTGGCCTCCCTGCTACAGTGGGTGACCGGTTGGCTTTCGGGTCAACACTTACCGGATACAGCTACAACAATGCAGCAGCGGACTTTGGCCAGTATATCCCATTTATTCCACCCAAATACACACACTAGGACACCAGATTCCCTTTTTTTTTAGGGGTGGAGCACCTGTGCTATCGTAGGAGAATTAATCTTACATGCTCACCAACTCCATATCCACCAGTACTGGACCTATAAGGCACCCCCCCAGGAACACCATTCCTATGTCAGCAGCGGAGCTAAAATCCTAGCATGCAGCAGGAATACACTCATTGGGTGACCTATACAAGGAGGGCACACTGGTTCCCTTTGACACTCTGGCAACAGAGACTGGCCTACCACCGGGACAGTTTCTGCTTTATAATTCATTGAAGGCATTTTGTCGTATCACTGGGGGGACATATCAAAGGAATTGCCAACTCACCTGACGATCCAATTTATGCAGGTTATGTGTCGGGCGTGCACTTGGTTAATTTGTTAGTGAGCTCGCAACAAATACATACCGCATCTAAACATGCTTGTCTGCGAGCCCGGTAGGAGGGTGACCTCACCCGGCCCTTCATGGATAGGGAATGGGAAATGACACAGGAAAGCCCCACACATGTTCCGCGGAATGCGTTTTTCCACCTGAGCCAATTTTACGTACTACATAGGGCATGTCTCACTCCTGAGAAGATTAACAGGTATTTTCACCAGACTGATGCGTCCTGTCCTAGATGTGCGTTGGCTGCAGCCGAATTCTTGCACATGATGTGGTTGTGTCCCTCATTGTGCGCCTATTGGTGAAGTGTGACCTCCCACCTTTCCACCTATTCGGTGCGCCCAGCATTAACTAACTCGGGAGCATGCCTATTGGGATTATTCCCCAGATCTAGGAAGTACAAGGCAACCTCTCTTGGATTTGGGACTTTTGACAGCAAAGCATCTCATTGCAAAGAGATGGAAGGCATCCAAACATCCCTCTCTAGTGGCGTAGCTGCGTTCTTTCTCAGTATGGGCGCAGGAGGACGGGGCAGCATTATGCAGGGAGGATTACTTGGGGCGGAGCAAGTATCCATTGTCTGCTAGTTGGGAGACCATGCTCATTGAGCTTGAGATGCTGCAGGGTGAACCTGGCGGCGTTCTGAAGACCTAGATGTGCATTTTGCATTGGTTGTGTGGTAGGGGAGGTGGTCTGCGACCCTGTTGTAGTTAATTGTACAGTATTAGAAGGTTGAATTACTGCATACCCTTGTCTCTAGAGAGCGAGTGTGACTGAATGGATGCGATGGGATGGAAGCAGTACGTTGAAATATGGATGATATTTTGCTAATAGGCTCTGGTTATGTTTGTTAATTGTTAAACCAACTGTTGTTACCACTTGATATTCCAAGTTATGCAGAGACGCAAATAATAAAACAGACGTATCCTTTTGATATACCGCAAATGCCCTGACATGCATAGTTGTTCGTCATAGGACTATCGGAACTGGATAGCCGTCTCCGCTAGAGTATGCTTTGAATTTAGATATGACGGAGAAGCGGTTGTCCCAGTTGAGCCTCCCTATAAATGCACACAATGTAAGCTGTAGCCCTTATAGACACCAGTGTATAATGAGTCCATTTGTGTATTACTGAAATATGTATCCACTGGAGATGCTATGTCTGATTTTCCCCAATTATGCTTAAATGCCATATTGTGTAAATGGTTAAAACTGTAACACAAATTGAATAAAAAGATTTATGAAAAAGAAAAAAAAAATGTATGTATCATTAGTCATACGATAACCAATCCTGTCCTTATCACCCACTTCAGATGGGCCAAGGGTAGCGGACATGTTCACACTTCATCAGATGTGCCCCAAGTAACAACTGTGACATGATGTAGGCAGTCAATGAGCTATGTAGCACTGTAATTGATAGGGCACTGGCATACATGGCATTAACATAACACATTGTGAATGACAAGGTCTGTCTAAGCACTTACCACCTCTAGTACTATCCCGTTGTGTTCAAGCTTTCATTCCCACAAGTCTATCACTTAGAAATGCATGATGTTTGCAATCAGACCCCTTCAAAGGTGTACTTCAAATGAGCCTACTTGACCAACCTTCACAAATAAAATAGAATGTAGATTACCAATATATGGGGATACAACTATCAATCCATTAGTTCAGTCATACACAAGCCATATCTGTGGAGGAAATGTAATGGCTGACTCACATGGAGTCAACACCATTACCATTACCTGATTTATATTTTCCCAATGATAAAAGCCGAGTCACACAGTTGTATATACAGGTGTGCCATACAGATGGGAGTGGACTGAAACCTTAGAGCCATAAATGCCCAAATGCAGAGGGATGGAGCAGGTCATACTCAATGGGTAGGGTGGTACACAAGCTCACATCCACAGAAAAGGCAGGATGAAGTCACACATGTCCCAATATAATTTGACCATCTTCACAATGCAGACTGGATGTGGGAGATGTACATCCACTGACAGCAAACCATCAAGACACATCTGCAGCTAATACTCAGGCCAGGTGGTTACTACCCAATCCCCCCAAAGTCTACATACATGTTACATTGACTACATTTTCACATAAGCTACAGTGAGGCAGCTAATCCCATACAACCCGAGCCAAGTCCCAGGATACAGTCAGTACTCCCCCCCTTGTGGCTGCTGTGCGGCCCTCAAATGCCCATCCACTTCAGGGTAGGCCACCTCCAAAATGCAGGCCATTAGGCGGGTCGGGGTCCGACGGGACCCCTCACTCGTTGGGAGGCCTCTGCAGTCTTCCGGGCCCAGCATCTCAGGCCCTCCCACCGCTTGAGACAATGGGTGCTCCGCCGGCTATGGACCCCCAGGGTCCGCACTTCCTTGTAGGTGGGTCGCCAGATCCTTTTATTCTGATGGGCGTTCACCTGCATGGATGATACAAACAAAAGGAGAGAGTCATGTACACTGGCACCATACTAACAAAAGAGGCCTATACACATCAGATTCACCAAGTGCCCACACATACCCATCCTCTCTGCCCACACGCCTTAACTTCATGCCCTCTGCTTGCATCTATTCTCCCTCACCAGTACACTTACCCCATTCACCTTTACACGCACCCTTATCACACATGACCATGGGATTAGGCTCACCTGTTCCTCTGGTGCCCATATAGCTGTCCATACTGGGGTAGGGCCCCATCCACAAGTTTCTCCAGCTCTTCTGGTATGAAGGCTGGGGCCCTAGCCCCTGCAGGACATGGTATGATGGCTCCCAGAGACAGTACACAGCAGCTCAGGTCCTGGAGGTCTTGCTGGCAACAGTGTCAGTAGTCAAGTGAGCAAAGCTGCAGAAAATGGCAGTCATGGCCGCCACATATAGGACCACCAACGCCGGCAGTCATTGCCATTGGCCCCAGTCCCCCACAGGCAGCAATGGTAACCAATGATGAGTCTAGGTTTCATCCTAGACTCATCGCTCACCATGAACCAGCAAGCCAATGCCGTCTTATCTTCCTGCTTCAACACCCTCCGCATGCTCCGCAAGATCTTCAGGTGGATCCCCACCGAAACCAGAAGGACGGCCACCCAGGCCCTCGTCAGCAGCAGACTGGACTTCGGCAATGCTCTCTAAGTGGGAACCACGGCCAAGCTCCAGAAAAATCTGCAACGTATTCAGAACGCCTCTGCACGCCTCATCCTCGACATCCCACGCTGCAACCACATCTCATCCCACCTGAGAGATCTACACTAGGCCCCTGTCGACAACAGGATCACCTTCAAGCTCCTCACCCACGCTCACAAAGCACTCCACAATGCTGGCCCTGCTTACCTCAATGAGCGACTCACCTTCTACACTTCCAACTGTCAACTCCGCTCTGCCAACCTTGCCCTCGCCACCGTTCCTCACATCCACTGAACTACAGTCGGCGACAGATCGTTCTCCCACCTCACCGCCAAGACCCGGAACTCCCTCCCTGTCCACCTATGACAGACCCAGGGCCTGCTGACCTTCAGGGAACACCTCAAGACCTGCCTGTTCTAGCAGTAGCACCCCCCCCCCCCCCCCCCCCACAAGAGCCTTGAGCTCCTAGTGGGTGAGTAGCGCGCTCTACAAATGAGTGTTTGATTGATTGAATGACAAGTTGCACGGCGGTAGCGACCACCTACGGCCATGACGGCATACGCCGGCAGACTTAGGTCACTTTCATCTGTCCAGTGCTGCAGGACAGGTGGCTGCCATTTTGTGTACATCTCACACATTGATGTGCCAATTTAAGTGTGCCATACACATATTAGGACAAATTTGTGAGTAACCCCATGTTGTGCCATCGTGGTAGTGATGACACATGACATGTGTCCTACATGACTTACAGGTTCAGCACTGTGCTGCAAGGCTGGTTTCCAAAGCACTTCTGCATGCCCATTTTTTTATGTCAGCAGTGCTGCGCATGTCCAACAGTGTTCGGTGGGTGCTATTTTTTTGACATGTCCAGCTTACATGTGGTAAGTGCATTTCTCAATGTACATTATCTCCTCTTTACATAGATGTCCTGCACAACCACTAGTGTACCATCCACTAGTTGACCATGCAACCCTGGAGGGCAGGCATATCATACAAACCTAACGTCTGAATCGTCAGACCATCAAGGATCTATGTACACAGTTGGAGCCTGATCTGTTACCAGTCATATGTAATCCCTATTCCATCCCTCCCACAGTACAAGTCCTGTCAGTGCTACACTTTCTTGCTACAGGCTCCTTTCAGAATACAGTGGGCTTAGCAGCAAGGATGTCACAGCCAATGTTCAGTCTAGTGTTGAGGGTTGCACTGTGTGCATTGTTGAAACACTTGGACACCTACATCTGGTTTCCCCAACGTGCAGATTTGGCCTATGTGAAGGCAGACTTTTATGATATGGGACACATCCCTCATGTGAGAGGGACCACTGATGGCACCCATATAGCTCTGGTTCCTCCCAGTGCCAATGAACAGGTGTACAGGAATGTTCAGCTGGTGTGTCTGCAAGACCACTACATCACACAGGTCACAGCCATGTTTCCTGGATCTGTCCATGACTCCTTCATTTTGAGGAACAGCAATGTCCCACACATGGTGGCATGACTACACCCAGAGAGGGCCAGGCTCCTTGGTATGTATACACTTGAATGTGGTTCACTGTTCTTGCATCTGTCATCAACATCTTCCCAGTTGCTGTACCTGTTATGAAACTGGTCCTACATTTATTCACACAGGTGACTCTGGATATCCTAACCTTCCCTGGCTGTTGACACCAGTGAGGTACCCTGCCATGGATGGGGAAGCCTGTTTCAATGAGGCCCACAGAAGGATGAGACGTGTAATCCAAAGGACATTTGGCCTCCTGAAAGCCAGATTCTGGTGCCTGTACCTATTTGGAGGTGCCCTCCTCTACTGACCAAACGGTATGCCAGATAGTAGTAGCCTGCTGCGTGCTCCACAATCTAGCCCTGAGACACCAGACACCATTGCTAGCTAATGAGGGTGAGGCAGCTGGACCAGTGGCTGGTAATGCGGACATGGCAAATAATGAGGAGGCAGAAGAAGGTGCAGCTGACTTTAGGACTGAGCTCATCAATCAGTACTTCCAGTGACTTACAGGTATGATGATTGTGGGTTGGGAAGTGTTGTATAGCCATATGATTTCCTGACAAATGTCCTCCTGAGTTGACACATCAGTGGTGGTGTGCTTTGGTCATATCCTTATGTGTGTATTGGGGGAGCAGCTGTTTGTCATGCGCACAGTGAACATTTCTCGTATTTAACAAGTGTACCCACTGAAGTTTCCATGAATCAAATCTCCATTGTACAGACCAGTAATGAGCAATGTGTGCTGCATTCTCCTGTCCTCATGGCATCCCACCTACTGACTGTGATAAGAAAACTTGTGCCTCTGCTACCTATGGCTTGAGGCCTTTATAGTCACTAGCCATTGCACTATAGTTTGAGAATTGAGAGTTGTAAATGACAGATGACAGCTACAGTGCTTAATGATGATTATTCTGTGACTGATGTTGTGTAGGTAATCACAGGGGGACCCTGGTTAGGGACTAATCTACACTGGGGACGACTATGTGCTTTGTGTGCCTCCATGCCTTACACCCTGATGGTACCCTCCGTCATTGCCTTTTTGCAGGTTTGCATGCTGACTATACTCTTGTGTGAGTCAGGATTTTGGACTGTCTGACATGTGCCCTGAAACATATCTGTTGTACTGTCTCTCCTGCTGAGGATGCCTTCCTCTCCTGACAATTACACTGCCTGTTGGATAGGTGTGCATAGCCATCTCACATATAGCAATCATGACTTTTGTTGACGTAATGAACACACATATACAGTAGCTGTGTTCCATTGGTGTTTATTGTGCCTATATAGATAGTGTAACAAACATATTTAGTACAAACATTGTCCAAGAGGTGAGGAGAGGGGTCATAGGTGACAGAATCATCAGAGTAGATGGTACAGTTGTTGGTTGCACAGGTCCAGTGTCCAATTGCCTATGGGGAGATGGAGTTATGTCACAGAACATTCAACAGGGTGTCTCAGTGGCACCCAAGGGAGAAAAATCAGGTGAAGGTCACCGACTGGCAGTGGGTGTAGTCTTGGCATCTGCTCCAGCTGGATGTCTGGAAGGGCGTCCACATTTGCAGGGGAGAGGGGTTGAGGTGAGGCGAGCAATGAGGACTGGGGTTCTTCAGCTACAGAGGGAGGTGTGTCTGATGGCTGTGGTTCCCCTGGCAGGGCCTCCAACCACTGGTTACCGCTGATGTGGATGGGTCTGATGTTATGTTCCTAGTGGAAGGGGCCAGCTGGTGGGTGGAGGAAGCACTCAGGGTGGTGTTGATATCCCTTAGCACCCCTGCAATGGAGACCATGGTGGCATTGTGGGCCTGCCACTGCTGCATGACCTCTTGGTGGTATTCCGTCTGCAGCCTTTGGTTTTCCCCCAACATGGTTATGATCTGGCCCATCCTGTCCTGGGATTGTTGGTATGCTCCGAGGACTTGGGAGATGGTAGCCTGGTCAGTAGAGTCCCTTGGGAGGCCCCATCCTATAGCCCACTGCTTCCTTCCTATGCCCCTACCCCCATTTGCCTGTGCCACTGGCATGGTGTGCCCACTCCAAGTGTTCACAGGACCTTAATTGTCAGGGGTGTGAGGGGTTGACTCAGGTCGCTGTACTGTGGGGCACACAATAGTTTGATCTGTCCTTGGGACGGAGGGTAGGGTGTGATGTTGAGGCCACAGGGTTTGGGGGGGATTGATGTGGACAGGGTGAGGCAGGGAGTGATAGACTGACCAGGTGTCCCAGATGGGCCAGGTAGGTCGTCAGTGTCCAGACATCCAGACATGTTGTCCTCACTGGTCCCTTCATCCTGTGGTGGGCTGGCAGTCTCTGGTATCCTCTCCCTGGTGGCACTAGCAGGAGTACTTGTAGATGGAGTGAGAGAGGGAGTTACATATTGAAGATGTTTTGGATAACTCTTTATCCTATGCATACTGTGGCTTGACATGATTCCCAGCAATGACAATAACAAATGATGCACAGCATACCATTGGTGTTAGGTAACGGTCTGTGACATGTGTACTATACTCCATTTAGGTTGGTGTCATTCAGGTGTAGTACATCTGGTTGTGCAGGATGGGTACTTATACAGACTGATAGTTCACATGACTGTTCTGCACTGTTACCTTGACTATTCAAGCTTGGTAGTTGTGCGTGGTAGAAGGCTGGACTTAGCAGCATGGTGTCCCAGTGGGTAGAGGATATGGGAGTATGCAAGGTTACTTCTGCTGTCTGTGCTGGACATGTAGCAGGTCTTTACTGAAGAGGTGTCAGGCTCAATGCGTCCCGAGGGCTTTCATAGGGGTTGCAGAGGAACGGACTACTCCCCTCTGCAATATTCAACAGAAGGATCAACATGGCTACTATGGGTGATCCACGGCCCCACAGGACAGCCCACAGGGCCTTGTCTGTCTTATCACAGAACGTTAACGGATTGGGAGATAAGGTCAGTCAGTGTCTCAGTATGTAAAGAAGCTGCTACCGGATATAGTGCTCCTCCAGGAGACACACCTCAAAGGTACGAAGTCCAAATTCTTGGGCAGGGGGACCTATATCACATTGGAGCATGCAAGCTTCACTTCGGGTTCGAGAGGAGTGGCGATCCTTGTCCATAGGTCCCCTCCCTTCCGGGATACAAGGCAGTGGGTAGACCTGGCAGGGAGATATGTGGGGGTGCAGGGATCCTGGAGGGGGGGCAAGAGATGTTACTCCTGAGTGTCTATGCACCACATGGTCCCCAGTGCTAGAGCAACTGGAGAAGATACTCCTGGGGACTGAGTCTGAGCTGCATGTGGTAGGGGGCGACTTCAATGATGTGATGGACATGGAGGTGGATAGATTGGGAGGGACTGAGAACAGGACTTCCCCCACTTCGCTAAACCACTTTGTCACAGCCCTGGGACTCTCGGCCTTGAGGCGGAGGGCTCATCCAGAATTCTTATTTTTCTGGAGCCCGTAATGTCTTTGAGGCTGGATCATATTTTAACACTAACTGGAGAGGTGGGATGAGTTAAACAAGCACATTATTTGGCTTGGGGTTTGTCCAACCACTCATCCCTACTAGTGAGGCATGGGAGGGGTGGCGAGCGACAGCTTAAATGGTGACTAGGGGCTTGGGATTTACAGGATGAGGTGTCACATGGACTGCGGGTGGATACCAAGCTCTACTTTCGAGAGAATGTGTGATTGGTTGAGTCTCCATTAATGCTGTGGGAAGCCTACAAGACAGTAATACAAGATAGCACCCAAAACCTGGTGGCACGGAAGAGGAAGAAAGAATCAGAAACCTTGCATATGTATGAGCGCCAGCTTGAGGATCTGGAAGAGGCAGTGGAACGAGAACTGTCCCCCCAGGCCCTTCGCCAGCTAGAACTCAAGAGGGCAGTGTATAGAGTGGCGGCAGAAAAGGAGGCAAGGGCCAGGCTTCGTAACGCCCAATATCGGTTATACGATCGAGGGACGAAGCAGGAAAACTCTGGGCTTGGCTTGGGAAAATGGATGCCAAATGGATAGACGAGATTGTGACCCTGAAGGGAGAAAGGGTGACATCTAGTAAAGACATAGCAGGGGCCTTCGCTGAATACTACCAGAATTTATATGCAGCACATCCGCTATGGTATGAACAGCAGATTAGGGGCTACCTATAAGGCCTTGAGGAACCGGTCTTAGATGCAGGTGCTCAGGAGGCGCTGGAAGGAGAGATTACTCTGGAAGAGATTAAAGCAGATACCATGAAGCTCCAGTCGAGGAATTTCCCGGTCCGAACGGGTTCCCAGCGGAGCTCTACAAGAGATACAATGACATTCTGGCCCCCAATTTTCTGGATATGTTTCAAGAGGTGAAGGCCCAAGGGGCCTTCCTCCTAGATCTGCGACGGGCAGAAATAGTAGTAAGCAATAAGGAGGTGGGGGCCTAGGACTTCCTGTGCATCCTACAGACCAACCTCCCTCCTCAATGTAGAGGTCAAAATTCTAGCCACGGTTTTAGCGATGCGCTTGATGGGAGTAATCACTCCTCTGGGTCCAAGAGACCAATCTAACTTTATACTGGGACGCTCCAAAAGATATAAAATAAGGTGTACCCATAATTGTATACATACTATATCAAGAAGCCTGGACCCCCATATGTTCCTGGCCCTTAATACCGAAAAGGCATTCAATGCGGTACATTGGCCCTTCCTAGAGATTTGGTGCTGGCCCTAGATATAGATAGTGGGTAAGATTGCTCTATTGCAGTCCAGTGGCGGCGGTGAGAGTTAATGGAGTTTTTTTCCTCAGAGTTCCCAATTGCGAGGGGGACTAGACAGAGATGCCCCTTGTCCCCCGTGTTGTTTGACCTCACGATTGAATAATTAGCGTGCCGTATACGGGTGCATCCAGAGATCAGAGGGTTTCCATTGAAAGAAGGAGAGGAGGAGGAGGAGGAGGAGCGCATCTCGTTGTATGCAGACGACATCATCCTATATGTCGCAAAACCCTCAGAAACCCACTCTGGATACCAGATGAATTGGGATAAGTCTGTGCTATAAGCTCCCCAAGAGGAGGCGGCGCTCTCCCCTCTCCTGTGCCAGCTTCAGTATTCAAGAGAAGGATTTAAATATCTAGGAATATACATGACGCACAAGACAGACATTGGTCATACGCGTAATCTAGAGAAGGTAGCAGCATGGGAAGGTTCTTCCACTCACCCTGATGGGGCGGGTGGCTATGTTTAAAATGGTCCCTCTTCTGAAGTTACTCTATGTTCTGCAAAACACGTACTACCAAGTCCCATTGGACTTCTTTTAATCCCTGGCACAGGATATACTGCTTATTCTTTGGGAAAAGAAACACCATTGTATTGCTCTTAGAAGGTTGCAAAGAAAACAGTATAATGGAGGGGCTATCTCTGACGGACATAGAAGCATACTACTGGGCAGCCAACATGATAAACATTAATGAATGGCTGTGCGCCCCGCTGGACCACCCCACTTATAAGTTGGAAAGACTACAATGGAAGGGCAAACATGCTTCCAATACCTGTATGAAGGAAAGAGACTGAAGAGCTTGTTGCTGGCCACCCAAACGGCAATTAGAGCATGGATCAAAACCACTAAAGTATTGGGATGGCTACGCAGGTCCACTAAGATGACTCCCCTCTGGTAAGGAAACTGGCTGCTAGAAATCAATAAGCCGATGGGCTTTGAGGTTTAGGAGCGGGTAGGCATTTCCAAGATTGGGGATGTGATAAAAAGAGAAGACCTTATGGTCTTATGTAAGTATGTATAGAGTATTTGGTAAAGCGCATTTCGACCAAAGGTATCAAAGCGCTATGTAGGTAAAACAGGAATTCTGCAGTCGCTCTTAATCAGGACTGAAAAACAAGTTTTAAGCTGTTTGCGAAAAAAGCAGAAGGAAGGGAGTATTCCTAATTTTAAAGGGAAGAGAGTTCCATAATTTAACAGCTGCATTTGAGAAAGCTCTGTCCCCCCATTTCACTTTCTTTGTCCTAGGAGCGTAGGCTAACTTAAGGTCCACTGATCGAAGGGTCCGCCCAGATGTGTACCACTTAATTGCTGGAAGAGGCGAGTAATGACTTATGAGGGCTTGGTGCAAAGCAACAGTATCAGTATATCCGACTGAGACATGCTTGGAGGGTGGAAGGTCTATCTGGAGAGACTATATCTTATTACTCCCCGTTAGAAGGCAGATTGTTGATGGAGAATCTAACCTCCAAAGCAATTTCCATGCTGTATAAGACTATTAATAATAATATGCCGGACACCCTAATTAAACTACGCAGAACATGGGAAACTGATATAGAGAAAATGGAGGATCTGCATTGGGAGGCTGCGCTGATGTTCCAGCAAGAGGTGGCTATCCGGTCAAGGTTGCGACTGATCCAGTTTAAAATCCTGCATAGGATCTACTGTGATATCGGTTACATGAGATGGGTAAGTCGCCGGAATGTCTTAGATGCAGAACTAGACTAGGGGACTTTATGCATACTATCTGGGTGTGCTTTTGTAGGGACATGGTAGTGGTGGTGTTGTGGGTGGGAGGGGGTTATGTGTGTAAGGGTGTAGTGTAGGATAATTGATGGGGTGGGAGTGATGGATGCTTGTAGTGTGTGTGTGTGTGTGGTCTTTATGTGTGTTTTGTGTTGGTAGTGCAGCTGTGTTCGTGTGCTGGGTGGGATGTGTAACTGTGCCTATGGTGTAACAGTGCTATATGGGTGTATTTGCCTGCTCTCAGGGTATGTGTAATTCGAATTTTGTAGCAAAGGATTGTGTGGGGGTGTTATATAGTTGGAGGGTGTGGGAGGGGGATATTCCAACTATCCAATGTGGTGTTGTGTTCTGACTCTGGTGGATTCTGAGCATGGCGGTTCTCATCGCCAATGGTTTTCCTCTGAGAAAGGACAGCTGTGATGATTTGTGGCTTGTAATCTCGTGGGCGGAAATGTGTCGGTTTGGCGGTGCTGGTAGTGGAACAGCCTCTTTCCTGCCCTCCGGTCTCCTGGAAGTGTCGGATTTGTGGCTGTTTTTGGCAGTCTTCACGGTGTGAGTTGTAATACAGCGGCCAGATTACTGCCAACATGGCAGTCTTTTGGTGGCCGCCACCGTAGAGGTCTTTCGGAAAGACCGCCAAAGTCATAATGAGACCCATTATGTCATACTGTAGAAAATGTAGATTTAGAATCACAAAACATTTTACTGCCCATGAATAGCAGAGGAACGAGTGTGTGTAGTAGGCACCCTGCCTCCTTTGTAAGTCTGTATTCAAAGGTTTGCTACAACAGGTTTGCAAACCATTGATCTATTTCCAAGACTCAATAGGGTGTAGTAGCACATTGGCTAAAGGGCTTCTGCCATGAACATAATAATATGGCAAGAGATTCACCTAGGAACGTATGGGTCTTAATCGCTAAAATTAATCTGTTGTATTATTTCAAGTTCACCCCTTTCAGTTCTAGTTTTCCCAGTCCTTGTCGGCCATCCTCCTGTGCTGCTCTTGTTTAAACTAAGAGGAAACAATGCGAAAGAATGCAGCACTCTTAGTAATGAATTTATTAAGGCATTTCCCAGATATCAAATAAAAGCACACGAATACATGAAAATAACCATTTAACTCAAGTGAAGTAAAATGTGTAGAAACAGAAAAAATCACGTCATTTAAACAATCACCCGCAAAAATGTGCAATATATAAGCAGTGAATATATATATGTACGAGCTAAATAATTAAGAATTAAAATTCATCACCATGGGGTTAAATCCATTATCCCTGCCAATGCCAAGCGGGGGAACAGCTGAAGCAGGATGCCTTTCCCAAATGGGATTTTCCTGGGCAGTGTGTCCACTCTACAGGTGGGTTCCTACTTTAGCGCAAGTTTCCCTGTCTTTTATACTTTAACCTAACTCGAGAGGAAGATTCTAGTAACCCCCCCTACCTTTTGTTATGGAATTCAAACGCTGGTTGGTCTGTGTCAAGAACACACAAAAGAACTGCCCAGGCCCCAATGCGCATTCCTCAGACAGAGGTGTACCTTTCCCTGATGAAAACCTTCTTAGGCGGGTATGCTCTTATCGCATTCCCTTCCCCCATAATATGTTCTAGCACGGTATGACCCTGCTATGGTGAGAAGAGCAAAAACATGGTCAGTGTGGAAAACAATCTGTGTGTGGAAAAAACCTACGCTGCTGCTGTGATGGCACCTGAAGCTAAGCACAAAATGGAGTTAATGGTCAAGATGGAGTCGTGGTCAAATATACATAGCATTACACTCCACCCTTTGACCAGTGGCTTTCATAACATACTGTCTGATAGTAACCCTTTTTGCTTTAAACATGGTCATTAGGCGGTGTACAGCAACACAGCATTATTATAATACAAATTACTTTAAGTATTGCACCTAAAATAGAACAAAGTTGACCAAAATCAGGCAGCCAGCTAAATAATCAGTCCCACCACCCTTTAACTGCATCTTGCTTTACTCCTTTCACCAATTTGTTCAAGGCTTCAGTGTGAGGATTTACAATGATCTGACAGGTTAAAACAGCACAGTCCTTCAAATTCTGAGCAACTGTGTTCATGTTTCAACAGTAAGTAGTCAATAGCTGCCCTGTTTTGCAATGCAGCTTTTCTAGTGCCTCGTATATCTAGTTATAGCTCTGCTAAAGCAACAGATGTGTTGTAAATATTTGTAACCATCAAACATGCTAGTTTGTTAATAACTCTAGTATTATAAACAGCTAATCCTGGAACTCCTACCATAGAAAGACCTACGCTTACATATTCTGATCTAGATAATAGTTGAAAATCAGAGTCACAGTCTTCATTTAATTGAACTGTTTCCCTTGTGTTTCAAGAATGTAATACGGAGTGAAATGGAAACATCACGAGTCCTAGCTGGGTTTAAGCACAGGGTCCTCCAGTTATATTTTCAGGAATGTAAGTATATGTGATATTTACACAAGAAAATGAGCATCCACCAGGTAACTGGACATACTTGATGTGACTAGCAGAAGACACTATGGCCCTCATTATGAGTCGCCGACGGGCCGGCGGTGAAGACCACCATATTATGAGTGTGGCGGTTTGGCCTGTGCCAAACCACCACTTTCCCGTTCCTACCGCCAGGACCGTCAGACCAGAGATAAGCATCTCCGACCCAGCAGTACACCAAAGACCGCTGGTGATATTACAGGTCCCCTTTCCGCCAGGGATTTCGTGGCAGGGCTCCCTGGGGTAAAGGGTACCGGTGACAGGAATTTGCATTCCTGTCACCAGTAGACAACTCCCCTCCCTCCCATCTACCCAAGAGCCCCCCTCCCCCCTTTCCTTACAACATTCCGACCACTAACCCCCCAATAACCCCCCACCCCCACTCCCAGTAGTAATCCAACCACCTCCCCGCATACACGTACTTGCCCCCACCCGATCGCCATACTAACCCCACACCCCCCTGCATACACGCACACACCCACAGACATGCACACCCTGACACTCACTCACTCAACACCCTTACAGTCACACACACTCACAACACCCTTACACTCACGCACACACACAACACCCCCCCAAATCCATACACGCACACATGCACAACACACACTCCCTACATTCACCCCCATTGACATGCATACATACTCCATCCGCTCACCCCCTCCTTTCCTCAACATGCACATACAACCCCCACCCGTCAACATGCATGCACACACACACCCCGTCCCAGCATTCATTCACCCACACATCGCCATCACATTTACAGAGAGACATGCACGCATCAACACTCCCCTTCCCTCGCCTCCATTCATGACATGCATAGACACACATCCATCCGTTCACACACCCCACCCCCTCCCATTGCGGAGGACACTTACCTCATCCGATGCGGTGCTCCTCTCCGAGGGGACAGGACCCAGCGCTCCCACTGCTGGTAGCGCCCAGCCATCAGGACACCGCCAGGCCGTATGACGGGTGGTGGAACTGCCTATGCGCCTCCAACCACCAGCATGACTACTGGAGGATTTCCACCCAACTTGTGGCAGAAATGTTTCCTTACTTTTAATATGGCACCCGCGGCTTCGACGGTCTTTGCAAAAGACTGCCAAAGTTGTAATGAGGGCCAATATTCTTGCAAGACATGCTAATATTTACATTTTATCGCTTCTTAGTTGACACAGAACTTGTTCCCACGGGATCTCTTGGGGAGACCTCATTGTTGCCTCAGGCACATTTGAGCACACTTTCCAATTCTGTAAGGGTCACATGTTAAGTTGCAGCAGACATCACCGGCAGTAATATTGCAAAGGATCACCTGAGTCAGGTTGTCCCATTATTCTTCCCTCATTTCTTGGCAAAACAGGAAGTATTCATAAGGTGTAGAGTGAGTCAACAAGTCACTTTCTTCCACCCCACTCCATCAGCATTGGTGCCATTGAAAATTTGCAGGAAAACGTTGGTGGGAGTTGGTATCGCCACCAGGCAAGTGGAGATGACATCAACAGTGCTTTTCATATCTGTCATGCAGAAATCTGATCTGTTAAGCACAGTTCCTGCCAAATAGATCCAAATGTTGTGAGATCGGTTCAGCAGAGGTGTTAGTTGGCGCTGTCGGACGATTATTTCAGAGCTGGGGGCTTTCGGTCCCTTCCAACCCCACTCGGACTCACCCAAAAACAGACCATACAGCACAATTAGCACAAAGACATCTTGATGAATAATCTGTAAAAGAGACAAGTATGATCATTCTCGCGAATAACTTATCAGCTTTATCACCTGGTACATATTCCCATTTCTTGTGTCCTGGTTTCATGACTAACAAAACATTATCTTTGCCATTTGCTATGATTTCTGCTGGTTCAGGAGGACGATTGGGGGATTCTACCCACAACTTAGCAAAAGGATTTTTATTAGTTGAGCCAAAACCTCCCTTCCCACGCACTGTAAGAAGGGCTGAGGCAGTCCCCTTTTTAACTATTCCTTTATACACTGGAATGGTGATGATGATCTGAGCAATTCTGTCTCCCGGTTGTATTATCAAATCAGCTTCTCCACTGTTCAGTAAAATAATCATGATCTCTCCTTGGTAGTCTGCATCAATTACTTCTCCTAATACTTGAAAACCCTTGAGTGCCAGCCCAGATCAAAGAGCAATCAAACTGAAATGCTCTGGGGGAATTTGTATCCCAACACCTGTTTCTATAAGGGTCATGTCCCTTGGTTTCAGTCTGTACAGGTTTAAAGCATGCAAATCAAGACCTGCAGATTCTGGTGTTGCTTGATAGGGAGCTAAAGCTACTGTCTTTCTCTCACAATACAAAATGGTGTTGATTGCTTTATGAGGTTATATCTGTAAAGCTGGGGTGAACATTCACATTAAAGGAGTCTGTGCATTTGTCAAAGGTCTATTATTTAAAATTTGGAGGGCCTCATTTAAATGATCTCTCCACTTTCTCAAAGTTCCGTTGTCAAGCTTACGCAACTGGGCTTTTAGCAAGCAGTTTATTCTCTCAATCAATCCTGTAGCTTGTGGGCAATATGGAATATGACAAATCCACTCTATATTGTGTTGCGAACAATAGTAGTGCATCAATTTACCTTTAAAATGTGACCCGCTGTTGCTCTGGACCTTCAGTGGGACTCCATAATACAACATGAACAAGTTCAGTGTTTTTAGAGTGTTGAACTGAGTAGCACGTTTACATGGGAATGCAATCAGATATCCAGAATAAGTATCCACCACCGTGCAGGAGTATTGACACCAGCTACTATTCGGTAGTGGCCCGATGTAATCAAACTGCCTTATCTGCCCTGGCAACTTTCCTCTCCTTAACTGACTTTTGACTGCAGAACAGATCTCTGTTGCATATATTGACAAACGGGACACTGCATTATGATGGTCTTAATTATATCTAATGGAATGTGCATCCCTCTGACCTCTGCCCACCTGTTAGTGGCCTTCTCTCCCAGGTATTCACATTTTTGGTGCACCCATTTAGCCATCCCCACCAAGTCAGAATCCTGCATTGCCACTTCTGCCTCTGAGATTCTGGCTTTATCATCTGCAAGGGACTTAAACCACTGCTCTAGTGAGTCGGTGAGACAGTGAGCATCTACATGATATACAGTAACAGTACTTTGCTCTAGCATTTTCCAAATTTCCTGCCACAACTATTTGCTCCACACCTCCTTGGAATGTATTTGCCAGTTGTGTGCATGCCACATGGGAAGCCAGGTGGCCATCCCATTGACAGTAGACCAAGAATCAGTAGAAGTGTGACATTTCACAGGTAATTCTTGCTTCAGAGCTGCATATTGGATACTCTTCCCTTCTCCAGTAGTAGAAAGCAGCTTCTTGGTTACAGGATTATATGACACTGCTTTCCAATGTCTCTTGGCCACCACATACTTGGCTGAACCATCTGTGAACCATACATGCTTCCTATACTCAGGGGCAAGACGCCAATGGCTCACCCCACCTCACAGGGGACTCTTTGGCCTCTGGTACCTCTTGTAAACGTCTTCATTCTGTACAGGGGCTTGTGCCACCTGTTCATGCAGGGGTGCGGTTCCTGCTGGTCCCACTCAGGTTCTATCCTGTATGTACCATTTCCACTTAATGACACTTACTTTTTATGCATGTCCTATTCTGTGAGTTTTGGGTGAACTCATCACCCACTGCATTATCGGGATCTGGGGTCCCAGAATCACATTATGCCCTATGGTCATTTGCTCAGTATCCACTAGAGCTCAGTAACCACTAGTAACTGTTTCTCAAAGGAAGTATATGGCTCTCAAGCGTCTGGTAACTTTTTGGTCCAGAAACCCAGGGGCAGCCTCTTTCTTCCCTGTTTTTGACACATACTCTAATTTGTATATTGCTCCTGAACGGTTACATATAACTCAATGTCTCCCTCCTGTACTGGCCATAAGTCTAATGCATGTTGAATCGCCTCGTTTGCCAATTCAAATGCACACTACTGCTGCATTCCCCTTTCAAACTCATGTTTTATTCGAGTCACCTTGAACAAAGGGGCGAAAATCAGACTCAAGTGAGGGATATGCTATCTCCAAAAGCCAAACAATCCAATTAATTACTCAGTTTCCTGCTTATTACGGGGTGTGTCAAATTCTAATATCTTTTGTCTTACCTGTGGCAACATCTCCCTTTGTCCCTGATTTCACTGAATTCCTAGAAACTTCACATTTTGAGAGGGTCCCTGTTAGAAATGGGGTGTCTAGTTGGCAGAGGTATTCACCTTTGTCCAACTAGGGAGCACAATCCTAATAAGGTTAAGTCACACACAGTCCAAATGATCCAGGGTCCACCCTCTCGTAGCCTGGCACTGAGCAGTCAGGCTTAACTTAGAAGGCAATGTGTAAAGTATTTCTGAAATAAATCATACAGTAGCACAGTGGAAACACCACAAAAATACACCACACAAGTTTAGAAAAATATAAGATATTTATCTGGTTAAATTAGGATCAAAACGGTAAAGATTCAATAAGCACAAGTTGAGATATCACTTTTGCAAGATTAAAGAGTCTTAAATCTTAAAAAATCAACAGCTGTCTCTTGGTTTCACAAAGTATCTGGTTTGCATCAAAAATAACACGCACGGAGACGAGACCTCAGAGGAGGAGATGCGTGGAAAAATAGGGTGTGCTTCGGTATTTTGGGTAATACACAGATGTTGCATAGTTTCTTTCCACGCTGCAAAGGGGCTTTGCGTTAATTTCCAGTGTGCAGTCTTGGTTCCTCACTGCGTTGTGGGGATCTTTTTGATGCCCAGGGACGATGCGTGGAAATCCTGGGCGTGTGGGACAAAGTCACAGGAGTTGCGTAGATCCGATAGGCGATGCGTCTAATTTTAATTTCCGGCCACAAGGTAGACGCTGCGTCGATTCTTCACTCGGGAAGTCGGGCTGCTTCATTCTGGTTCGGCTGTGCGACGATTTCCTCACCGCAAGGCAGGCAGTGAGTCGTTTCCGGCAAGCTGTGTGTCGATTTCAGCGCACAAGGAGTTCCTTGAAGAGGTGAAGTCTTTTTGGCCGTGAAACTTCAGAAAACAGGAGGCAAGCTCAATTCAAGCCCTTGGAGAGCACTTCTCAGCAAAGTCGGAGGGCAGCACGGCAACAGCAGGGAAGGGCAGTATTCCTTCTCAGCAAAGCAGTTCCTCTTGACAGGTTGCAGGTTCAGAAGTGTCTGATTTGGTGGGGTCAGAGACCCCGTTTATATTCCGAAAAATGTCTTTGAAGTGGGGGAGACTTTAAAGAGTGGTATTGAAGTGCACAAGGTCCCCTTTCAGTACTGGTCTGTCTCCCAGGGTCCCTGTAGAGGGTTTGGCAGTCCATTGTGTGAGGGCAGGCCACTAGCCTTTCAAACGTAAGTGTCAGGCCCTCCACCCTCCCAGCCAGTAAGACCCATCCAGTATGCAGATGAAGATTGAACACCTGCAGATAGTGTTTACCAGCTGAGGGACATGACGGTTATATTTAGATTATAACCAGGAGGCTTATCAAGGCTCTTTACTGGTTACCGCTTAAGAACTGAGACGTACAACTGTATTGATTAGCTTTGATTGGAAACATTAGCCCTGGTACTTTTCGATCCCAAATAGACAGATTTTTCATCTTTGTCCCTATGAAGATTCTTTGACTTACATGTCCAATAATTTGGAAAGTATTTACCATAAAGAAAACTGTTACCATGATCTACACTCATCTTTTGTCATCCTTAAAATCTATTATTTGTGATACAGTTTACTGCCTTGAAGAAGTCTCTCATCAGGGGCAAAAAATGTGTCGGCTGAATCTTCAACTCGACTAGGATCATTTACACAGATTACAACACTCACATTTTCATGGATTTATGTAATACTATTTCATTATAAAGTTGGGTTCTATGTAGATTGATCTATCTCTATTGTACATTATTAATGTGTTTTATCATTCATTATATGTGAAATTAAAAGAAAATAGCAAACATACTTTTTTTATTTACTTTATTAACATTATTGATATATTTTTTGAATACCAACACTTCCTTATCAGAGTGCTCTGTTACTTTGTATTGACATTGTTCATCTAAACGGAATTTACTCTGGCTAGAGTGTACACATCAGGGCAACAGGTGTGCTGTAACATGTGAGCACCAAAACTTTGTAGACAGTATTTTGGGAATACAAACTGGATGTGCATCAACATAAACCATTGTTGCCTTTTTTATGATAAAGTATGCAGATGAGTGCAGGTGTGACTGAGTATCCTGTGTTTGTCTGGGTGAAAAGCACAAGGGAGCTGTCAACCAGTTCAGCCCAGACGTGGATTGGAGACAGGCTGAAATTTACAGATGGATTTCAAGTGAAGAGAAATGCTCACTTTCCAAAAGTGGCATTTCTAAAATAGTAATATAATCAAATAGTAATATAAAATCCAGCCTCACCAATAAGCCAAATTTTGTATTACCATTCTTCCCATATTCTACCCCTTTCTGATCAACATCTTCCACTCAAACAGTATATGAGGGTAGCCCTAATGCTATCCTATGAAAGGAGCAGGCCTCAGTAGTGGAAAACCAATTTAGGAGTTTTCCACTACCAGGACTTTTAAACGACACATGTGCATGTCCTGTCTTTTCCCTACATGGCACCCTGCCCTATGGATTGCATAGGGCCTACCTTAGGGGTGACATATGTAGAAAAGGGTAGTTTAGGGCTTGGCAAGTACTTTTAAATGCCACGTTGAAGTGGCAGTGAAACTGCACACTCAGGACTTGCAATGGCAGGCCTGAGACATGGCCCACTAGTAGCATTCAATGTACAGGCCTGGGCACATGTAATGCACTTTACTAGGTACTTACAAGTAAATCAAATGTGCCAATTGGGGATGAACCAATGTTACTATGTTTAAGAGAGAGAGCATATGCACTTTAGCACTGGTTAGCAGTGGTAAAGCGTGCAGAGTCCTAAAACCAGCAAAAACAGTGTCTGAAAAGTGGAGAGGGCCAGGCAAAAAGTTGGGGCATGACCACCCTAAGGCTGTCAGGTCTAACAGTCCCTGTGTCCTATCTGGATTGATCATCTACCCTTTGCTTTGCAAAAGTTCCACAACCCTGTCCAACTGAGTCTGCACCTGTTCTTGTGTTTCTCCCTGAATCATCACATCATCAATATAATGAGACAGCGGCACCCCTGGAATGACAGGTACTTCATCCAGGTGTTCTGCCACCAGCCGGTGACAGATGGTGGGGTCGTGTACATACCCCATAGGTAATTTTAACATTTAAAATTATCTTCCAAGGTGTGAAAAAGCAAAGTGCTCTTGGTTTTCAGGGGCCTACGGTATAGAAAAGAAAACACTAGCTATATCAATGGTTGCATACCAGGTCCCTTTATGTTTTTGTATCTTTTCAATCAAAGTGATGGTGTCGGGGAAATATGGCAGTCAAAGGGGGTGTATATTTGTTCAATTCTTGATAATCAATCGTCATTCTATAGCTCCCATCTAATTTGCGCACGGGCCACAAATGATTGTTCCACACAGTGGTGACTGGGGCCACCACACCTGCCTCTATCAAATCTTGTATGGTCTTACTTATCTCCTCATGCCCTCCTGGGATTCGGTACTGTTTCAAATGAACCACCTTGGGGCTGAGGTTATCTTCAGATGACCCACCCTCACTGCCGCAGCTGAAATGTATCTCTTTGATCCAAATTGATAACATCCATCCTCTAAATATAAAGCCATTCCCTTCAGAATGTAAATTCCGAGAATATACTCTAAGAGGGCACAATCACAACAGTGTATTCTCTTTCGGCGTTCTTCCTATTTTCATTTGAACATTAGTTTGCACAGCGGGGTTTGCTTTCCGCCCAACCCTGTGATGCTGTAGTGCTGACCTGTGAACTTTTACAGATTTCCATATGTTAAAGAGGTTTCTGCTCCGGTGTGCACTAAGGCCAGTTCCTTTGGAACATTTAAATTTTTCCAGTGAATTTCTAAATCAACATGGGGTCTATTATCTTTGCAAGCCCATCCTAGTACCAGAGTTTGGCCTATTTCCTAATCTGATTTAAACATGTCGACTTTTACCTAAGTCAAGTCCGGATGTATGCTCCCATATTTGCGAGGAGATTCCTCTCCCGCTCTGTTTTCCTCAGTCAATCAGTCAGTACTCAAATCTTCCTCCTCCTTCCCCCTTGGAGAAACATGTTTCTCCCTCCCTTTCCCTCCTTCCTGCATATGTAACTTGCCCTGATTCACTCATTTGTTATCCTGCTTATTCTCCTTTCTGTCCAGTCCTCGCTTGTGATATATCTCCCACATACTCTTGGTATCTATCCCCAGTATCTGCTTTTTGCTGACACCATCCTCCAGTAATTGCATAAATGTATCTCTTCTAGATACTCCGTTGTTATCTGTATGGCCCTCAGACCTTAAGGCTCTCCAGGTTTCATCCATTCTCTCATCCCTCCCAACTCACGGACAGCATCCAGTACATCCTTTAAAGGGTTACCTGTCTAAATGATTAATAGGGTCATTATCAAATGTTTGTAGGCTGGGGGAGCAAAGCAAATTGTTTTGTTTTACACTGACATGGTCAGTAGTCCATCCAACAGACGGTGAGCGTCACCCAGACAAATGGCAGTTTTTTTTATACCCTCTTCCTTAATTCTCTGCATTGCAGCCGTTAATGTATACTAGGGCTTATCATTTTGTGGCCTGTCAGACTCTGTAGGATATTTATGATTACACTCTATGACTGTTAACTGCAGTGGGGTGATCTGTTGGTTACCCTGATAACCCCTAAGCTGTTCCTCCACAGTGGGGTCAGTGCTAAGTATGCAAAATTTCGGGGCGTCTCCTACATCCAGCATCACTCCAGATGCTCCTGTGTCAAATAATCACAGCATTCATGTAAGCAATGGTTTCCCAGATCTCTGCAGGAGTCAGTCTATGATGTCATTGATTTCCTGTTGAGTATAATACTCCAGAGAGTCCATGGCTGCACACAACCCCCCCCACACTTCCCTCCGAAGGTAATGCAGACCATATTTTATCTTTCGTCTGTGTACAGGCTGCGCACAACTCACTTTCTGTTTGTCTGCTTCGCCCTGACCACCACTGTTTTGAAAAGACTCTTTACTGGAGTCAGAAAACTCAGAGGAGTCCCCAATATTAGCATCCCATTCCTCTGTGTTCCAGTCTGGCCCTACTTTAGCAAATGCTAAATGAACCTTCTTTTTATTTACTCTACCCGTGCGCTTCTGTATTTATACTGAGCCACACGCCCTTCAGCTCTCTCTGCAATGGTTTGGTAAGTATCAACTTTATCTTGCATTAATTTATTTTGACATGACAATGGGGTCGAGGTATTTTTGGCTTCAACTAGCTGCCTCTCTAATTGCCCACCTTCCTGTTCTAACTGAACAAATTTCTCACTTTTTGCAAACAATTTAATATCTTTGCTGGTTCAGCATCTATCATGCGTCCCAATCCTCACTCAACCCAGCACCGCAAGCCCACTCATTTGCAAGTGCATCGTACGGTGCCTTTTCTCCTGAGGACTTCTCTCCATTTTCAGACCTTCTATCACCTCTCAATCTTCCTCACATATAAGGCGAACAGTGTATCCCTACGTTCTGTACAACAAAAAAAACACACACTTGAACTGTTCTGTGTTCATTTGGGCAATCATTGGTGGATTTCTTTTGACAAACGTTAGTGTTTGTTTTTGTATCCCACAGACAAGCGTTTCTCTCTGCCCAACTATGAGCAGCCATACCTTAGGTGAATGGCCTTATGTACACGTCAGCTCTAGATGCAGATGTTGAGAAAATCAGCTGCCTCCGAGCAAGAAGGGCAAACTATCTGTACCTTACAAGTTGGCCAAGATCCACAGCTTTCTTTAAAAATGTATTTTGTCACTGGGGTTGGTTCCTCAAAGAAAAGCTTCCAATTAACAGATATAAGAGGTGATCAACGACTCTGCAGCAGTTGCGGGGAACTGGTGCTAATCTTCTGAAAGCCAGTTTCTGAGAGATGGTTCTTGTAGATCCTTGAAGCAAGTTTGTGAGGCCCTGGTATTCGCTACATTGGAAGTAGGACGCACAAAGGAAAAAACATCTTTACCAATTAAAACCTAGAACATTACTGACAGTTGGGAGGTCATGGAAAATCCTTCAAACTCTGGAGGAAGTGCTAAATCTGAAGGGGACTGAACTGCTGGAAATATCTCCAACATAGGGGGTAGAATGGTTGTAAAACTTCTGTTGGTAAAATCTCTGCTGGATTTAGCACTTCCTCCAGAAAGCAGAGGATTTTTCATTACCATTGCTCTCAAAAGGATAAGGTCTCAATGCCGGTGTGGTCAAGAAGAAAGATTGAGTGATTGCTCCTTTCTGTGTACAAAGGATGTAATCTTGTGGGGTGGGGGAAGAGGTGGGATCTCTTGGGGGGGGGGGGGGGAGGGTGGGGTGTTAACCAAAGTTAATACTTCTATCTGCCAAGCCAAGATTTCCAAGTGCAGCAACATTTCAATGACCCAGGTTCAAGGAGAAGCCAGCTGAAATAATACAATTGTATTTATTATTTTTTAATGGTCATTTAAATTTCAGTGCTAGAGACAAACGCCAATGCTGTTGGACAGGAAACAGTGAACAGACAACTAGTCCTACAATGTTTTTTGCCTGTGATAGGATGAATAAAAAATAAGACCAATAAAACAGCAAATAAAAACAGTATTAATATGGATTACGATCACATTTAAACTCTGCTAGCAACATTGTCGCATAAACTCCAAAAATACAGCAATCACTCAATGGCGGAGGGTACAAAAGCATGTTTTACTGTACTTTCTGAGGTCCTTGGTCCTCTACTAAAACATTTAAAACCAAAATGTTATAAAAGCTGGTATGCAAGATATATAGTAATAGTGAAATAATAAAAAATTAAAAAACAATTATTAAAACAGATGTGCTTCCTCAGCCGTGCTGCTGAATCTAACTACATTTTGAAGAGTAAAAATATGCGATTTTGTAAAATATAACTACATCTTGAATGCCACCTATGATCAGGGAAAACGTGAAGTTGCCTCTTCAGTGCCCACAAGTGATAGATATCAAACGTTGAATCTCTCTGCATGCAGCCCTGTAACATTAAGCTGCCTTGTGTGCATATGCTGAATCCTTATGTTCCACTGAAATGCTTGTATTTTTTATCGTTTGGAGCACTGCACGCCAGCAAGCAAAACTGTGTGATGCAGTTCGTTTATCACTGAATTCCTTTAGCTTTAAGTTCATCTCGCACACGCTTCAAGTACTCATGATCAGGGTATCCAAAGCTACAAAAAAAAAATTTGAAATAAGAACACCATTTATACCAATCTTTAATATAGCAACGCTACATAATGCACTACTAGTAGGACAAATAAGTCACCATAGTAAACACAGTAGTCCTTAAGTAGAGATTCTTTATGTCAAGAACTTTGAAAAGAAATGAATAAAAGTTACATTAAAAAAAAAACCTACCTAAAGGCACAGAGTGGAAACTGCAAGGGCTTTGGTGAAAAACATTTACTATGTCCTTTCACTTAGCATATGACAATGACTAACATCTAAGGTCCTATGTTGAGTTCTGATTTAAAGGCTTGAGGGGTACTGGAAGTAAAAGCAGTGAAAGGCCTATAAAGGTATATTGTGCAATGCCTTGTGGAAAGTTGGGTCGAGCCAGTGAAAAAAGTCCTAAAGTTCCTTGGGAAAGTTTGTACAGCCTGCATGTTGCAGCATCTTGAGTCCAAAGGCTGGTGAAGAAAAGAAATTGTCTCTTCTGGATGCCCATTGGGAGAGAACACACAGAGAGACAAATAAACACACTCACCCACTCCACCATCTCAAATGAAATCTGATCTTAATCCCACAGGGGCCAGTTAAGGAAATGAATCTCTCAAATGAAAAAACTGGAAGAAAGAGCAGGTCAAAAGTACTCATGCAACATCATGAGAGTAAGAGGACTAGGAACTGGAAGGCCATTTTTGAGTATTCGAGAAAGGTTCCTGGGCTCACATACCAGGTGATTATTTCAAAAGGTTTATATAAGTTGTGCACAAACACTGAGAAACACAACACAACACAGCATTAATTACACGTATGGGCTGTAATATTCCCAAAAGCCTTTCCCACACCCATACTCAAAGGGTGCATGTCAAACAGTAAAGCACCATATTTAATCACCACCGGGAGATTGCAAGGTCCCCAGGCCCATTCCAAACTGAAGAAGTACCCTGTGGCATCCAGTGCTTTGCCTGGCCCATAAAAAAACACATACAAAATGTATCTTATCGTAAATCACGTTCTTTGTGAGACAAAGGTACCCAAATGTCTCAAGGTCAGGCTGGCCCAGCAAGTAATTCTAAGGAAAATGCTTAGTACATTAAGGATGAAGCTCAGTAGAGCGAATAAGAGAGTTAACTCGAAACTGAAATTGATTGTATCTGCTAGTGTGTTGATTTTTCACAGAAAATACCAACTGTAAGACACACTCGAACACTCAACAGGTAAGTCCAATAGAGTATTTATTAAGGAGAGAAAGCCAGTAAAGACTGCTTCTATTACAAGGCTCTCTCCAATTGCCTCAACCTCCTCCTTTCCTTTCATTTCTCCATTCTAGAATAAACTGCTTCGGTTACTTTGGTACCTGTAACTAGGATACCACACCAACACCCTTGAAGGTGAATTAAACCATCCTTTAAATTTCACATCTGGCTCTTGGTCTCCTTGTCCAGATCAAACCAGTGTAACTCAGCTTAGGTGTAGTAAACATAATGTAAGAATTTGTAGTTTAAGAGTCTATGCAGTGAGCTCTCCCTAGCGTGAGCACAAAAGAATGATCACAGGCAGTAAGGTGCTCCCTAAAGCATACATCCATAGTCTTCTGGGTGCAACTCCTCTTGCTTCTCTGGTCACTAATGTGGCTGCGTAACAATGGAGGACCATAGCTGCATCAAACCAGTTTCTGTCTCATATGAAATTGAACTGCACAGAGGTCCACTAGGAATTGCTCTGCCAGTGAGCTGCTTAATGTAAAGTAGAGAAACTCATTAAGGCCATTCACCTCTTCTGTATTCTTCAACTAAGCAAGTGACAATTAATGACCATTCAAGAATAGGTTACCCACGAAGCACAGGTCCAGGCACCTAATCTACAACCAGGGTTTGGGTGAGTGATTTTACAATACTGACAGTGAGAATGTTAGGAGCATACAGTTTATCTGAGCTTCACAATGTTCAAACTCCTGCATCAAGCAGAGTTGGTGCATGCAACCATGCTGACCGGCATTTACAGGTGTACCAAAACTGGTCACTAGTAACTTAAGCAGTGAACAATGTGTAATCCTCCCTTTCAACAACTAGATGTGACATGCGGTCTTGGGTAATACCAGAAGGACACAAAATTAACATGGGCACAGTACAGTATTGTTGCAGGCCAGGAAAGGCCTTTATCAACCCCCTGTGGAAATATCAACATAGATCAGTTAATCTTCAGTTGCTGCCCTACTCATATTAACCATGTCAGGTGGTCCCTACGTTCTGCAAAAATGCCTTTGTCAGTGGTATTTGAATAATTATGGAGAAAACCTAGGGAGAATGACCATCTTAAACAACATGACCCCACCAGATGTAGACAGTGGCAGCATTACTCACCAATCTCCCACGCTATTTATTTATCAAGTTTATATAATGCGAACATGACCCGTGAGGGTATCAGAGCACTTTACATGTGATAAAGAAGTTAGAAACAAGAAAAAACAACAACAACATATTCAAGAACGGTACAAGATGTGGTAGCTCCAAGTTTAGGGAAGAGACCACTACAAGGTCCATGCCACCAGTTCAATAAACAAGAAAATAATTCACAAGTAATTTACATGGGGTGTGGGCACTGAGCCCAATTAGGGTCCAGCGAGTAGAATTCATGAGCTCTAGAGCAGAAATGTATTCATAAGTAGCACTTTAACTTCCTTTTTAAATGATGCCGTTGAGGTGTTCAGTCTGGTGTCTGCGGGCAAGGAGTTGCAAATTCTTGGTACCCGAGAAGACTTGATTATATGTTTTCATTTTATGAAATTTCTGTGGTTTCAACAATAAGGTGCTGGTGCTTCTAGAGGATCTGCAGCCGCCCTATAGCACCAGTTTTTGTGCTAGATACTTCGGGTGTTGATGTTTAGGGCTTAATGGGTCATGCATGCAAAATTTAACTGAATCCTTGCTTCATATGGGAGCCAGTTTAGAGATTGAAGGTCAGGAGTGATGTGGTTGAAACTTTTAGATCCTGTGATAAGCCTAGCAGCAGAGTTAAGAGAGGCCCTTAGTGGAGCCAACTTATGCCGCAGAGAGTTGCACTTCCATGGAAATCACTAGGGTTTGAACAGCTGATTTGAAGTCCTCAAGATGTAGGAAGAGTTTTATTTTTCTTAAGATGTTAATTTGGAGTTATCTCCTTTAGGGGCAGTACTGATGAGATCCTGCATGTTTAAGTTTTTATCTAGTGTTATTTCTACCGATCTTGTGGAATCTTTAATGTATGGTAAGCAGTTAAGGACTGTTAGTTCCTTCATTCGATATCCGATGGCTGATTGGGTGAGGCGATTAAGAGGAATAACGTTTTGAGAGTGTTTGGTTTGAGGTGGTTGCATGTCAGCCAGTTTTGGGTTTTTGGTACAGTTATGTTGAGAAACTGGATATATTCTGGGGAAGAGGTTTTCAAGTACAATTGGGTGCCATGTGGTAGTGGATGTTGGATAATTTCTGAATTTCAGTTAAAGGTTTCATGAATAGGTTAACGAGAATGGAAAAGAGCATTGATCGTGTGGGATAAGACAGGGGATTAACCTTGATCCTTTGTATTCTATTGTGCAGAAATGAGGTGAACTAATTTAGGAAGGGCCCTGATAGACCCCATTCTACATTGCAGGAAGTCTAGGAAGCTGTCATTTTTAACCAAGGTGAAATCGGTCAAGAGGTCGAGGAGAATTAGAAGGCAGGATTTGTTTTGATCTAGAATTTTTAGTGCATCATCTACTATGTGCGTTAGAGCCGATTAAGTGTTGTGGCCCCGGCTAGAGCCAGATTGGAATTGGCCTAAAGGTTGGAATTGTTCTCTGTGGTTACATAATAGAACATGGACACATTTCTCCAGGAGCTTCGCCAATGTCGGAATGTTGGAGATTTTACTGAAGTTGTTTAAGCCCACACGAGCTGCTGTGGGCTTTTTCACAATATGGGTTACCTGTCCAGACTTTAGGCAATCTGAGAAAGTGCCTTGAAGGAGTGAGGAATTTACTATCTTCGTCCAGAGTGGTAGTATAGAGACTTTTATCTCATTGAAGAAATTCCATGTCAAAGGGTCATTGAAGTGATTTGAGGGTTACAGTACTGTTACAATTTTGAGAATGTCGCTTTCCCCAAAGGATATGAATATGTTCCATAAGGCATTGATTTTGAAGGTGTGGCCTGTGAGATATTGGGGCTCAATGATCCAGGGAAAGAGGAGGTGCGGTAGAGAGAGAGCGAGGGGCCTGAGATGTGTTATGACCGGAAGGTGCTTCTTTGCTATCAGCAGATTACTTTCAATAGTTGTTATCTTTTCTAGGAAAAATGAGACAAAATCCTCACAGTTTAGCTGTGGCTGGATCTCATTGGGGAAGGGTTGAGTTAATTATTTGATTTTAGTTTGATGAGTCCAAACAGTTTTTGTGGTCAGTTTCTAGCTTTCTCTAATTCGTTTCTGAAGACATTCTCTTTCAAACTTCCAATGTGTTTGTTATAGATGTTCCTCAGTGCTCTTGGGTGCTTAAGGTGTCTGAGGGATGGAGAGAATCTCCACGAGTGCTCAGCAAGTATCAAATTATGGCTTTCTGCATTTAGGCTGCCATTATGCCCTGGTTTGGAGTCTTTAGTGGACATTCATTTTAGCTGGAAGGGTACAATTGTGTCTAGAATGTTCGTCATGGAGATGTTGATGTGGTCCGTAAGGTGAAGGACATCTGACATATCCACAAGGCATGTTGCTATTGCTGAGCGATGAAAGATCATTCAGGTTTATACTTTGAATGCTCTTTTTCTGCTGTTTTCTATCACTGATTCTGTAATGAGGAAGGTGATGCAGTGATGGTCTGTCCAGTCACAGGGGACTATACATTCAAGTTGAATGGAGTTGGCCTTAGCAAAGATTAGATCCAAGGTCACACCCTTGTTATGGGTAGGACCGTCGCAGAAAAGGATCAAGTTGAAATCATCAAGGAAGACTTTAAGGCTGTTCATTGCAGATTTATTCTGATCATTACAGTGGAGGTTGAAATCTCCAAAGATGATCTGGGTGCAGTGTTGTCCTGCATAGGATGAGACCATTTCCATAATTTGTTCTATGAATAAGAGATGCCTCCTAGGGATGGTAGATGACATTGCAAGTATGCATTCTAACTGCACATTGATGCATAGTTATTCGACTGAGGTCAGAGCAATGGTTTGTGGCTATTTCACTGAAAGACTGTTACAGTGTATGCAGGCAATACCTCCACCTGGTCTGTGGGACCTATCTAATCTTATGTCGTAGCTAGGTGGGGCAAGTAAGTCAAGGATAGGTGCAGAGCAATCATTAAGCCATGTTTCAGTCAGGATTAAGAGGTCAAGTTCATGTATAAGGATGAAGACAGCAATGTCTGCTGCATGTCTTACTGCTGATCTTCAATTGAGTAGCATGCATTTCACATGAGGTATGGTGACCTCTGAAGTAGTCTATGTAATGTAACATGCTTAAGGTTGGAATTATTTATGGCTCTGGAGTTGGGCCTAGGTTCTCTGTGTGGGATCACAGGAATTGTTTGGATGTGTTCCAAACTGTCTCTGTTAACAGAATGTGTGGAATTATGTGAGAGGAGGAGGGAGTGAATGTCCCTGTTAGATAGTGTATCCTTAAGCCTAATGGCCAAGTGGAGACATTGTTGTAGGGTAACGTTCCCCATCTTGGGTGAGAAGTTGGGATAAAAGGTCACAGTAGCTGGGGGTGTGTAACGATAAACTAGAGTATTTACCTCTTCCAACACAGGGCCATGGTTATTACTGATCACTGTCCCTTTCTCCTACAAATTTGAACCCCAAAATAATGGTCCAAAGATGTGCCCCACTGCAACAGAAACTTAGGAACTATGGAAGCAGCGCCCTGCATCATCAGGAACACCTCAGTTTAGACCAAAATGATACAACAAACTTACTCATAATGCCATCTCGAGTATTCTTGCCCTTCGATCATGCAGTGTCTTTTTTGACCGAAACGAACGGCAAGCTTCACAATCTTCCTCACGATGTTCAGGAGAAAGGCAAAGATTACATACTAAGTGCTGGTCAGTATAAGGGAATTTTGTGTGGCATTGAGGACAGAATCGGAATGAAGTCAGATCCATCAGGCTATGGCATGGTAGGTCCCAACAGGCCCAAGAAGGGCGCAAGCGCTCAAAAGATCGATTACAAATGTAAACGCGTTCGTAAACAATACTGACGGTATCAGAAAGCGAATATAAAGTTTCTGAATCAAATGTCTCAGAGCGAGAGTAGTCGATGCCCATGCGCACTACCACCGAGAGGAGGAGTCACTCGATCCCGTGACTCGAAAAAAAGACTTCTTCGAAGAAAAACAACTTGTAACACACCCAGCCCAACACTAGATGGCGGGATATGCACAGCAAGTGTATCTGCAGCTACACGTGCCATCGAACACACACACACACACACACTCACATATAGCTGTGCAAAGCATGTGTATCTGCAGCTACACATTCCATCGAACATATATATATATATATATATATCAAAAGAAATCCCTTTCAGGGTTAGAGTGACGCATAAATTATGCAAAAAAAAAAAAAGAGAACTCTGGGATGTTCCCAAGTTTAGGTGGAGAGCAGCTCTAGTAAGGAGCACTCTGCAACACCAGCGACACTCTAGATTTGCTTCCCTCAAATGTCTGTTTATCTAGCAAAGTTTTAAAGCATAGGATCAGCACAGTGCTATCCACGCCGAGCTAGATAGTGACAAAGTCTTTTGCCATTTGTACAGCAAAGTCTTTAAGCACAGTTTTGACACAGTGTCAACCTTGCTGAGCTGTAAAATGACAAAAGCCGTTAACTACTCCAGGCACAGTATTACCATCCAAGCCAACCTGGAATGAGTAAAAGCAACCCCTGATAGCACTGTACTGATCCTATCCTATGAAAACGATTCTGCAACTCAAGTATAACACAACTCACACATCTCCCACACCAGGCACAGACAGTGTCACAGTCCTCGAAATTAAAGAGGTGAGTAGTGATGAGTCTCGGTAGCAGCCAAGACCCCAGTCATTCTGTTACTGTGCAGTGATTTCACCCCACATTCTCGGCTAGGATCACCTCCAGTACCCTTTCAATCTTAAAATTTTTTCACTTCTCGCTTTACTGTCCTTTTCAATTTCAGAGATGGGGATTTCGACCATGTTTATGTGGGTCACCTGTTTGTTAAGTATCACCTTCAAGTGGGGGGAGGAGCCAAAATGGCGGCCGAGACAAAAGCTTAAACGAGAGCTCCGCTCCCAGACTGGTGAGTGGTGCATATATGCACAGAAATTTGGACCGTGGACTCAGCGGTTCCCAAGAGCTGAGCGGGTCCGCGAGCTGCGACCTGGTGTTCGGGCCGGAGTGCGGGCTGCGACAGAGCTGGCGGCAGAAGCATTGTGGTTCCCCTACGTAGGCCCATGGAGTTGGAGACGGCGCGGGCGTCGCCGCTGGGCCAGGCCAAGAGGAACCGAGGCACGGTGAGGGGGGCGTCCCAGGGAGAGACTCCCGCTCGCGGGGGTCGGCGCTGAGGGCGGCCCGCTCTCCTACCACCCCCCCACACCCTCCGGCTCACTCCGTGTCTCGGTGATTGATGTTGCTCTTCTGTGCCTGCCGCGAGGCACCCCGGCGGCCTAAATCCGAGCCGGGTGCGCGTAGGAGCTGGTGAAGTGCTCTGAGATTACGTGCCGCCCTGGAGGGACCCGTCGGTTGGCGGGAGTGGAACGGGTGGGGCGCCGAGACAGTTGTGCCCCGGCTCGGAAGTGTGGGAGCGGCGCTGCAGAATAAAAAGACTTGGCCGGGCCCGGCGGTGATGCAGGGTTGGCGAAGAGGCAGCAGCACACTGCCGTTAGTGAACATCCTCCCACACTGCCAACGGGGGCAACAGTAATAACCACACGGGACCGGAGAGGGGGCTGTGAGGCTGGGTGAGTCTGGAGCCCCCCCACCCCCTTTTCCAGCTACACCTCGCTCTGCGCCGTCCCCATCTGGGTCCCGCCTACCCCTATCGGGGTTGGGGGAGCACACATCTGTGGGGAGCGAAGGGGGCCGGCCACATGGCCCCGCAGCAGGCCACTTAATGCCTAGAGGCGCCGCTGGTTACGGGTGCGTGTGGGCCAGGCTCGGCCGCCGACCTTCTCGCACAGGGAGGGCAATAAATCGACTTGGCTGAGATGCGGAGAGGAATCCCATTCAGCGGAGCACGTGCGCATTAATAGCGGAATCCATTGTCCAAGCGGCGCATTGTCACGCCGTTCCGCTCCTTGCGAGTTGACCAACGGCAACGCATCATGGCCGGAAGAACCAAATCTGTGAAAAATCAAGACCGACTCATACAAGGACAGGCACCAAGCGATCAACAGCTAGTACCAACTCTACAATCATTGGAAAGCAGACTCCAAGCCCACTCCACACAAATTGAAAAAGTACTACAAGCTATTATGGACACTAAAACGTCCTTGGAGAACAGGATAGACACAGTATCACAAGATTTGAAGCTACTCAGAGTGGACCATCGTAACTTGGCGGAGAGAGTGAAATCAGCGGAAGTGGTGCTAAAAGAGTTGAACCCATCGGTTTCGGATAACCAAAAACAAATACAACGGCTGGATGCAGAGGTAAAGATTCTATGGCGTCGTGCTGAAGAAGCAGAAGGTAGATCCCGGCGAAACAACGTACGCTTCTTAGGATTTCCTGAAAAGCTAACAGAGCAGAATACAGAAATATTCTTAGAACAATGGCTGACCAAGGAGGTGCTAAATGGGGCCCCATCGAAGTTCCTCTCTGTGGAAAGGGCACACATGGTCTCGGGGAGGCCCCCGGCACAACCACCTAGACCGCTGATAGCAAGATTCTTAAACTACAGAGACCGCAACTTAATTTTACAGCAGTTCCGCAGTAAAGGCCCATTCCGACATGAGGACTCAGTAGTTAATGCCTACCCAGACTTCACCCAGGAGGTACAGAGACAACGCAACTCCTATGTAAAATTTAAACAACGCCTCCGCGAGCATAATATTAAATACGCCTTGCTGTTCCCTGCCAAGCTGAGAGTAATATCAGATGAACGCACCCACGTATTCACTTCCCTGAGGATGTCTGGACGTGGCTGCACGCCAAAGGTCTGGCACGACCCCAAGCTGGAACGGACGAAGGAGAGGAATGGCTCACTAATCCATTGCGGAAGTGCTCCAAGAAAAGAACCATAGGACAACCCACTGAAAAACAGACAGCAGAGGAAAGGGCAGAAGCCTTGAAAGAAACTCCTTTATAAACGCAAAACTCCGTTGAGGCACTCTGGGAGACTCCTGCAGACAGCCCGGAATCTGAAACGGCCAGCTCAGACTCCACATTAACAGAAGTACTAAAGGGCCGGAGGCTCACACCCAGATCTGCGGACGCATTGTAGACACAGGACGCCAGCCGTTTTCGCGGCCGGAATGAGCGACAAACTTGTAGGGTGGCACAGATCAACTGTGTGTGCCCCCACATGAAGGAGGGCGCTGCCGCTGACCACGAGTATCTTTTGAACTATTGATCCCCCCCTACCGAAAACACTGTTTAATCTCATTGATTATGTGCTCAGGGTGGGGGCAAACAACCCGGGAGCGCCCAGATGTACACGCAGACCATGTCTGCGGAAGGATGTGAGCCCCGCATGTGAGCCACATCTGGTTGCCAATATAGCTCCCCCACAGGTATTCACATGGATACAAATTTCATTAAGTAGTAGTGTGCTGAGTAGTTTAACATTAGTTCATAGTTGGGTGTGGGGTTTAATCAGTGTGGGCGGAGGGGGGGTGATAGTAAAGCTGTGCTCAAAAGGTCAATCTAAAACACAGGAAACACTGCTAGTGCTGATAGACTTACGTACATACCAAGTGGGGCTGGGCGGGACTCAGGTGGGCATTGACACCAGGATTGCACTGTAGGCAGGTGCTTTATACAATGCTAGATGGCCCTAAACGTAAACCCCGCAGCGCATCAATATGATATAATCATGTGGAATGTGAGAGGTCTGGGTGCACCAAGCAAAAGATCCCGGGTATATGCACGACTTAGACACCAGGGCGCACACATCGCCATTCTCCAAGAGACACACTGTCTGGAACCTGACCTACGGGAATTACGGGAAAGATAGGGTGGACAGGTGGTAGGCACAACGTACTCGGCATTCGCCAGAGGAGTGTTGGTATGGATAGCAGGTGGTGTCCCCTTTGTCCAAACATCACATAGAATAGACCAGGGCGGCAGATATATGGTAATAGAGGGGCAGTTAGACGGGAAACAATTGTCAATAATCGGCATCTACGCCCCCAATAGTGCGATAGTTGAATTCCTGGGCACACTCACCCCAGCATTATTAGTAAACCCTGCAGCCCCATCCATTTGGGGTGGAGACTTTAACAGCACACCGAATAAAGAATTAGATAGGTCAAACATAACCCCAAAAGCAACACTAAATAGAACCGCCAGAAGTCCCTTGCTAGCATGGCACAAAGCACCCGCAGCAGAGGGAATATTCATTCTATTCAATACCCCACAAAGTACACACAAGAATAGATATAATATGGGGGACCTCGGATATATGCAAATTGATAAATAAGTCAGAATACCTGGCCAAAACATTATCGGATCACTCACCACAATAACATTGAACTGGGGCAGGAGACGCTCGCAGATCCCCACTTGGCGAATGCAGGTGGAGGCTCTCCAGGATCAGGCGTTCAGCTATGGATTAAACTCAGCAGTGAGACAGTATTGGGAAATCAATAAGGACTCCACAGGTTTCAGAGCGTTAGAATGGGAGGCGCACAAGGTTGTAGTAAGAGGGCATTGTATCTCAACCAGCTGGGGAGTGAGGCGCACGCTACATGCGGAGGTCAACAAATTATAAAAGGAACTGGGAGCAACGGAAATAACGGTGGCAAGAAATGTGACTCCCTACCCAGCGCTAAAAAAGGCACGAATAAAATATAACAAAGTGGATTCTCGCCTCCGGCGACACAACCACAAATACCACTTAATGCGCCTATACACAGAGGGCGACAGATCGGGCAGGCTGCTGGCGTGGCTCCTCCGTGAGAACCGCCAGCAGTCCCCCATAGGGACCAAAAGGGGAGACGCAGTCAAAATGGCCACCACACAAGAAGAGATCAATGGGCCGTTTAGGGAATACTACACGAATCTCTACACCAAACGCACAACATGCACACCTCAACAACTGGAGGCTCCTCTGAAAATGGAGGAAATAGATAAGGCAGTGGCACAGATGCCCAGGAATAAAGCCCCAGGACCAGATGGACTCCCAACAGAATATTACTCCACCTTCTCAACACACTTAAAGCCCCACTTGTTGAAGGTGTTTGAGGAGGCATGGACCAGCAAGACGCTGCCTCCAACACTAAGAGAGGCAATGATAGTGGTCCTTCCTAAACAAGGACGCGACCCCACAGACGTCAAATCCTATAGGCCACTATCGCTTCTGAATCTAGATTGTAAAATACTAGGCAAAATCTTGGCCAACAGGTTGGATCCCTTCATACATACCTTGATACATGAGGACCAAAATGGATTCATCCCAAAACGTAACACTTTTCTAAATATTCGTAGGCTGTTGGGGGTCATGGGTGATACTCCCCCGGAAGCACACGACGAGATGGTGCTATCATTAGATATCGAGAAGGCATTCAATACCCTGGGGTGGGACTTCCTATTTGCCACTATGCAGAGTATGGGAATTGGACCTAACTACATACAATGGGTACAGACACTGTATGCCAAGCCACAAGCCAGGGTGAAAACGGAGGGGTTATATCCAAGAGTTTTCCGATTACCAGAGGCACCAGGCAGGGATGTCCCCTATCTCCCTTATTATTCGCCATAGCAATGGAACCACTGGCTACCTGAATACATGCCATGAAAGATAGGTGGGGAGTGGCCAGGAACGGGCTATACCACATTATATCACTGTATGCGGATGATGCCCTAATATATGTGCGGAATGGAAATGAGACAATACCCCCAGTAATGTCACTCCTGACCGAATACGGGGAATTATCGAGACTGGTGGTGAACTGGGATAAATCGTGTGTATTCCCGCTAACTAGATGGTCCCCTGCAAGAAAAGAGAATGCCCCGGCGGGTCGCCTGAAATGGTGTTTTGATACGTTGAAATATTTGGGGGTCCACATATATCATAGAAATGAGGACCTTAGAGATGGGAACCTGGGGAGAGCACTAGCCTCTATGAAGGGATCACTGCGGTTCTGGACCAAACTGCCACTGTCGCCTCTGGGCAGAGTGACGGTGGCAAATATGTTGTTACTACCTCGGTTGCTATATTATTTTGCGGCACTGCCACTCTGGGTCCCCAGGAGCTTCTTCCGAGATCTGAACGCAGTCTTACTGCAGCTTATATGGGGCGGGGGTAGGACACGAGTCGCACTCACCACACTGCAGTGCCCGATCGATGCGGGAGGGTTGGGTGCTCCCAGTTTCGAACTTTATTACGCTGCTGCACAGTTACAGTGGATCCTGAATTGGATGCACAGACCAACACACGCGGAATCCACATGGCTACTGGCGCGATTACATGGGGTACCTTTGATCACATGGCTAACAAATAAAACACCGAAAGGTGCACCTGGTAACCTGCTAATGGCAGTGGCACACTCATGTTGGCACAGGTACATACAAAAAGCTATAAGGCACTCCCCTATTCGCCACTCCTCCCACTGGGATTGATCCCGGGATGGGTTAACGCAGTGGGATCGCACTCACTCACGACCTGGACGGAGGCGGGTATAATATTCGTGGGGGACTGCTTCGAAGAGGGGAAATTGATGTCATTTGAATCTATACAAGCCCTCACGGCAGTGAATCCCAGGCAATTTCTGGCCTACTACGCCATAGGCCATCTAATCAAAAAGACATGGGCGGCTGGAGATCAGGAACCCTCGATCTCCCCCACACTACATCATATGCTGCAATATGATATTCAAACAAAAGTAGTGACAAATTTGTACAAAATCCTGAATAAACCCCCCCCCCCCATTTCAATTTGGAGAGCGTAAGGGATAGATGGAATGCAGTCCTGCCAGACCCGGTACCACAAGCGGACTGGCCGAAAGCCCTTTATCACACCCGGGGGGTATTGAGAAATCCCAGGTTTTGCTACACACAATTTAATTACACACACCAAACATACCTATCTCCAGCCAGGATTCATCGTATGTTTCCTAAATCGGCATCTACCTGTGGACGGTGTGATGCCCCAATGGCACACTTCTACCATATGGTTTGGGAGTGTGCACAGATACACAGTGAGTGGAGAGGAGTTGTAGAAGAGGTCTCAGAAATGACGGGTCTGGCACTTGCAGTGGACCCTAAATCCTGCTTGTTAGGGCTGAGAACTAGAGAAAAGAAACACAGGAATCTACATAAGTTTGTAGACCTAGCATATGTGATGTACAAAAGGCTGATTGCTATGAACTGGAAAGCGTGCGTCCAAAGCACCCGACCTGAAATCCTGGCATTCCCTTACACTGCGCTGGACCTGCACAGAATCCGAGGTACTGAGTAAATTAGCACGTGGGGGTCAACAACACACAGGAAGTGAAGCCTGGGAAATTTTGGTAACCAGACTAGAGGCTACAAATGATGAGAGGCTGCCATGAACTAGATAATGACCCTGCGTTGGAGCTAACCCAGTTGAAACTCAATCAGTTTCAACATAATTAAAAAATGGGCGAGACACACCATCTGGAAAGAATGAGTGCCCACATTTGCACTCCACGAGCTGCTGTCACTCACAGCGACCAACAAGGGAGGAACGTACAAGTAGAACACGCACAACGAATACTACCACGCTACACCTAGTAAATAGACATTAGCCCGGTTTCCCTCCCCCCAATACAACCAACAAGGACTATCAGGGAATAAGATAACCAGGAGCTCCGAGGTGGGACCACCAGGTGCTACACTGCAAGATCCCTCAATCATGCACAGCAGATAAATATATACTGAATGTTATAATAAGACCTAAGTTATGTTTTTTTTTCCTTGTTTTGTGTGAATGTAAAAGTTATATCAGATCCACAAAATCCCACCAATGTAAATACATATTTATGCTGCATGGATCTGTAATGAAAACTCAAAAAAAAATATTTACAAAAAAAGAAAAAAAAAAAGTATCACCTTCAAGTGTTCCATGCGCACTATGTACAAGTCTATCTTGACAACTAGCTTGTACAGGCTCTGTTGCATATCTGAGTACACCGTAGCGCAGCCTATTACTACTGTTGCTTAAGTGTGCTAGAATGGGCACCTTGCTTCTTCTCACCTCACCTGGTTGCCCTATTTGGGTTGAATGAAGGATTGCCTCATTTTGATCACCTTTCCCCAATATATCAGTCCTACACATAGAACTGAAGCATTCACACACATAACAAGTGTGCCAAAGATGTAGCACCTTCATGTGGTAGAAAGGCCAAAGACCCTATGCAAATTTGTACAAGTCAGGTGTGGAGGGGGGCCTCAATCCTGTGTTGCAAACAATTACCTGTGCAATTGGTGTGTTCTAAGGTCAAGTGAATCACTGATGTCAGCCAAGTATGACACAACCACCAACACATGGAACAAGGGCGAGTTGGTCCCAAGCGAGCATGCTGTATTAATCAAGCGGTCTCTGTGACATGGGTTGAGACAAGATGCAGCTTGCGCCCTATGGTGTGATAATCTGGAGGCCCACAGGCCTGCAGGGGTGTGTAGCCCAATCATCAGAGGATTCTTCGCCGACTGAGTCCAAGCAAAAAAGGGTTTCTAAAATGGAGCATTCTTTAAGGACGGTACCCTCCATCAAACAGATTCTGCCAATTATCTGCAGTGCCAGCCTCGCAGAGAACAGAAGGCAAGGCTTTAGCAGGGCCCCAAGGAAACATTATAAAGATAATGCAAGCACAGTGCCAAGCTTTTCCAGTACATATTTGTAGTAGTGATGGAAGTGGGACCTAGAGAGCCCGAGGCAAGATGGCTGCACAGCAGTACCGCTCTGCTGGCCCGGACACTATATCCATCTAATATACTGATATGGCACCACCATCTATCTTAGCAAGGGCTCTGGAATGGTGCAGAATGACTGAAGGAGTGTTTTATCCCTGAAATATGAAGCACCACTATAGTATTTGGGGCTGCTTGTAACACTACGGATACAGTGTCTGATTGCTACAAAGGCCAGAAGATGGCAGCACCCAGCAACTAGGCCTCAGCAGAGACATTGGAGAGGTACAATTCTCCATAGCAGTACACTCAAGTGCTGCTTGTGTAGCCGACGCAACTGTAGCCTCTGGGGCCGATCCTACCGGTGGAACACCTTATGATCGTGGCACTGGCGGAGCATAGCCGCAGAAGGTCAGCAGCACACACAAGTGGATGGGACTGAGCAGCATGTGGTGAAGGGGAGACCCCGCAAGACAGACACGTCTGCCAATCAGAGAGGACAGCAGGGAGCACAGCGTCTGCAGAGTGAAACAAATAGTTGTACACACCTCACCGGTAGGAGGAGGAAAACCCCGCAAACTATACAGGGTGAGAGAGAGGGACGCCCTGTGGCAACGCTGGAACTCAGCTGGACCTCCCGTTGTTGCCACAATCAGTCAGGTGAGCGCGCTGCAATATATTGCACCCAGATGACAACACTGCTGCATACACTTGTGCTATCTACCGCTGGACCAAACCGAGGCCTGGGGACACTCATTCAGGCCGCATCTCAACAAGATAACATGCCTGGCAACTTGCATTCTTATTAGAACAGTTAACAAGGAGGTGCATAAACTGCTGGATATTAAGTATTCTCAAAGCAGGCGCAGGGGATCATTGAATTGTGTTGGCCTGCTGATGGCTACTCACTGGGTGGCCCTAGAGGCGCCTGTATTCCATATTAGTAACGCAACTACGCTGTAAGAACAATAGCAGCAGGACTGTGTAAACACCCATAGCCCACCTCCAACCTGGATGAAGGTACATACTGACTTTATTATGGGGAAGGTGGATAAAGGGCAAGCTTGCCTTACATTCGAATCCAGGAAAGGCACCAAAACCCTGCCAGATGCTCAAACGGCCGAGGACATGGACCTACAACACCAGAATACAACCACACTTGAAACAACACTGGTGGCCATGCAACAAAGCTTAAGTTCAATTGATGGCAAAATAGACTCTCTTAATGTTCGCCTTGACCACATGGCGGCCAAACTAGATAAAAAAACTGCTTGTATAACAGAAGCAGAACAGCGTATTTCAGAAGCTAAAGATGGTCTACAATCAGTCTCCACCAAATGGAAAAGCTCCTGGAAGTGATCTGTGCCAAAAATGAGGACCTCTAAGTGTTTCACGCCACAACAACTTGAAGGTAGTCGGTGTGCACAGGTCCACCAACACAGGCCCGATGGAACAGTACTTTGAGACCATGCTCCGAGAACGTTTCAGAGCAAAACATTTGTCCAACATGCTGGTAGTTGAAAGAGCCCAGGGAGCCCTGGCAACTGTCCACTGCCGGGAGCGCCCGGGTCCAATTAAAGCCAGAGTCCTAAATTACAGAGATCGAGATGCTGTGCTCAACATGGCCAGCGAGAAGGGCGTGGTACTATACCAAGGGAATCCCATTGCATTTTTCCAGAGTTCACAGTGGCAGCACAGCAGGCCAGGAAGGAATTTGCACCGGTCAAAAAGAAGCTATAAAATCTGGGTATTAACTATGCCATGCTGTATCCAGTTAGATTACGTACAGACCACCGTGGCAAACCTAAAATATTAACGTCCCCACAGGCAGCGAAAGCATATATAAAGACATTAGCATCGCCATGCAGTGATCGTACCTCCTCCAACGTGGATGATTCGCTCTGACAAACTGTCACTAACCACTTTACCTGGGCCCCCAGGAACTACAACAGCTTTGGAGGTGCTCCGGGTACTCCCCTTCTTAGATCTACTAGCATGAACAGCGGACGACACCGAGGGGATAAAAGATGACGTTGGACACCTGTCAGCCTTTCGATAACTTATACACTCACTGACCTCAATGCATACAGATAGGCATGAGGATGTAGTCTAAATACTCTGTCTACCACCTATAATATAGAATACATTTGATGGAGGCTCAGAGTTTATTGGGCATGGCCACCCCGGCTCTCGGGGCAGAACATGGAGTCTCTAACAGCCCAGCGGAGGGTACTCCCTGACAAGTTCAATGTTCAATGAAACGATGATGTTCATATCTGTCATTTCCAGATGAAATGTTTTCCAAAGTTAAGCAATGTTTGTATTACCGGGTATCTTAGCCGGCTGGTAATGCTAAAGTGGGTGAGGGGTGTTCGACGTTTGGTTATGTTTACTAACCCTACACTACAGTGCTGCTGCACGTCTCACATATGCTTCACTCCATCTCACATCACGTCATGGAATGTTAGGTCCATCTGTCCCTAACATAATATGGCAGCGACTGTAGGTTGAGTGACACTGTTAACATGGAATCTTAGTGGACTGAACAATCCGCGTAAGATACGCCATGTACTAGTGTACCTTGATAGACACCATGTCCAAATCACCCTATTGCAGGAAACACACCTTACTAGCTAGACTGAACAGACAATAGAATACAAATAAGCAGGTGTCAAAGTGGCTTCTTCATATTCCTTGAATTCCAAGGGGTTCTCATCCTGATAAAAAACGGTGTCCTGTTCACTTTGACCCTCCTCTGAGGTAGATGACTTTGGGAGGCATGTAATATTACAGGGTACACTGTATGGCACTCTGATTACAACTGTAACTTGTGGTCCCAATACCGAAGACCTAGACTTCTATCGGACAATATGCCGCTGATTGATGAAATTCCCCTCAACAGCTATCATTTGGGTTGGAGACCTTAATATATACTTAGACCCCAACATAGATAGATCCACTCTCGTGGACTTGCAGGACAACTTTAGCCACGGTAATACAAGACAGGATGGTTGGCCAGGACCTAGTAGACCTCTGGCGGCTGAGAAACCTCACAGTCAGGGAGGGCACCTTTATCTCTTCGGTTCATGGCTCGTGGTCTCAGCTGGACGACTGGCTGGTGACCAGCAATGTTAGCACCTGCACTACGGGCATTCAAAACCTGCCAAGGACATTGTCCGATCACGCCCGATCAAATTAGAGGTGACTCTCCCCACACATATCCCTGCCCCCGTTCACCTGGAGATTTTGTGCCACAGCTCTTCACGATGCCACCTTTAGAAATGGGGTGAGGGACGCCATACAAGATCTTTTTTAGAATAATGTTGGATCGGTCAAATTTTATATTAGGGGGCTATTTATTGGTCTGCAGGCAGGGGTCCTACATGACTTACACACACAACTGCAGCATACCGAACAAACTATCAAGGGCTTAGAGGCCCAGTACACGGCATCCCTGTGCAATATAGGAACATGTCATGCCATACATACAATAAAGTGATGGAGTGAAAGATGCATTTCCTATCTAGGTGCCATGTTGGGAGACTGTATGGCGAGAGAGGTTGCCCAGGCAGAAATATAGCACATAATTTGAAACCAAAGGATGCACCTGCGCATGCTACATCTGTGTCCACCTCGGACGGCATAGAAATATTTTACACCTTTACAAGCTACTATTCAAGCCTATATAGCAGCCGTTGCTCCATTAAGGAAACTGAGATTGCAAACTATCTAAAGGACATAGCCCTAGCCTGGTTGTCGGATGGCCAGCTGGAATATTTGGTACAGCCTCTGACCGTAGAGGAAGTGATCAAGGCAATCCATACCTTTCCTAATGCCAATGCTCCAGGCATTGATGGTCTAACGAGTGAATTCTATACGATGTACTAGTTCTGCATTTACTCGCTGTATCCGGCAAAGCATATAACTCAGGGTACTTGCCCCAATCCCTCTGGGAGGCCCTTATCACCCTTCTCAAGCTGGAGAAACCACCCAATAAATGCGAGCCCTACAGGCCATTGTCGTTAATTAATACAGACACTAAGATTTTAGCCAAAATCCAAGCCACAGGTCTACAACCACTACTCACCTCTATGGTTCTGGCGGACCCCACCGGTCCATGGCTCATAATTTGCGTACCATTTTTGCAATCCTACATCATCTAGACCCAGACATGCAGGCTTGGTGCAGCCAAAGCCTTTGACTCCCTAGAGAGGACGTATATGTTTTCAATGCTGGGTCTCATGGGGGTGCTGTAGATTTTTTTGCAGTAGACATGATTATTATATACTGAACCGACGGCTCAAGTGAGAATTAATGGACACACTTCACAGCTGCTGTTTATAAACAGGGGAACAAAGCAGGGTGGCCCCCTCTCCTCAATTTTATTTGCACTGGCCTTAAAACCGCTAGCATGCAATATCAGACAAAGGTATGCATCAGCTGCTCTGCGCTTCACTAGCCGTCCATTAGCCATATCTCATTACACATACAATATCGTATGTACATCCGGGAACCCCAGGCATACCTTGCGTCAGTTATCGATAAGCATATTCGACACGAGTACCATTCAGGTCTAAGCATCAACTGGGCGAAATCCACTAAAGTGCCTCTTACCCATAACACGGTACCATGTCACCTAGATTATCCTTTGGAGTGGAATCTTTATTTAGTCAAGTACCTGGCCGTGTGGATAGACAATGACCCAGAGCTTGTTCTTCGCAATAATTATGGTACAGCCATGACTGGGCTAGATGACCAGATCACCAGGTGGGTGCGACTGCCGCCATCACTGGCAGACAGGGTGGAACTGCTCAAAATGATAATACTTCCCAAATTTCTATACCTATTCATTACTGTGGCTATCCCGCTGACGCAATCTTTTTTCAAGACCCTAAGCTCTAAGGTGTTGACCTTAATTTGAGTTGGGAAACAACCAAGGATAGGGTCGACAGCACTCATTTTGCAATATGACCAAGGGGGATTTGAGGTGTCAGAGTACCAGTTATACTACCTCTGTGTCCAAGCCCAATATGCACGCAACTGGCTGTATTCTGTCAACACCAGGGCAGTACGCTCTCTATTGGCGACTAGAATGCAAAAACCCAGCACTCTCAAAACAACGTAATTTATGCATTGTGCTGATATGTTGTTGTTTAACCTTTTGCATTGCAGAGTTCAATCCTGAAGACTTATTTTTAATGTGCTTACAAATGCTGTTCATTTGCAATGTATTGCTGCAGGCTTTCAGAGCGTGTTAGGGTGTGGTCCCTTTCCAGGGCCTTCTAGAGACTTTCCCTGCAACATGCCTGGGTGTGGTCGTGGGCTGGGCCAAGACTCTATAAAAAGGAGCCAGCCCAGCTCCAAGTGCTCACTATTCAGAGGTCCTGGTGCAGAGCAGCAGCTACTTCCTGAGCTCCTGTCCCGGTGGCCTATTTGATCTTCCAGACATCTGACTTTCATTCTTCATTTGGAGATCCTTGTTCTGGGTGGTAAGACGGTGGTTGGGCTGGCCTCCCGATGCCGTTATCGAGAACTCTTATGTTCTTGGGCCTAATTCTTTTATGATTTGACAGAGTACTTTGCGCATGTGAAATATGTGCTTGAGTGTTTGTGACATTTGCAGGGTGACTTGCGAATCGGCAAGACGCGCGATTCGTTTCATGATAATTTAATCTTGTTATTCATTGCACACTACCATTTCTTGACATTTAAATGGTGACTTAAGAATCGGCAAGACGCGCAATTCGTTTTATGGTATTTTAACTTTGTTGTTCATTGCGTGCTACCATTTCTTGACATTTACATGGTGGCTTAAGAATTGGCGATTCGTTTCATTGTACTTTGATCTTGGTATTCATTGTGAGCTGTTATTTCTTGGCATTTACATCGTGGCTTACGAATCGGCAAGACGCGCGATTCGTTTAATGATGATTTGACTTTGATATTCATTGCGTACTACCATTTCTTGGCATTTTACATGGTGACACTCGAATCGGCAAGACGCACGATTCTCTCCTCAAGTTTAATTCATGTTGTTTATTGTATGCCACTATTCTAAGATATTTATCATGTAATATTCGAGTTGACAAGTTATGTGATTTATTTTCCTGAATCCATATTGTGTTATTCATGGTGCACAATCCTTTTATGGTGTTTCCTATATATATATATTTATTTATATATATATATATATATATATATATATATATATATATATATATATAAAAATCTACAATATGCGCAATTTGTGTTGAAACATTTTAAGAGTACACAGAAGCTCAGAGTTTCTAGATGCAATGTTGTATGGTCCTAGTATGCATTCTCAAAAAAAGGATTTATATGACTGGTTTAAAATTTAGTCAGAATGTTTTTCTGATTCTCATGTAAAGGAAAGTACTTGAATAAGAAAGTTTTCATTTAATCCATCTTGATTCCCTTACAGGTATCTGGCCATCTTGAAACTTAGTCATTTTAAACTTAATTCTTAGATTGTTCATGTTTTCAGAATAACTATGCTTAGAATCATAGTCTAGTATTGATTTCAGGAGATATAATTTTCATATTGTGTGTTCTAACCTTTTTCTTACTACAGGTCTCCTTCCCAGCTGTTTCCCTTCCTAATCCCCTCTTGAGCTCTCTTAGCCTCTGTAATTTATCTATTAGAGTCTTGGAGCTGTTCAGTGGTGGATGTGTTGGGAACATGCGCAGACCCCGAGACTCTGACAGTATCCCCAGACAAACATGCCACATTTAGCGATCGAAAAGGACATAGTACACACCGTACCCCTAGAAGTGCTATTACCGCATGGCAGGCAGTCATGGTGCACAAGCAAGATTAAACAAAGGGGAAATAAGATTGTGCACTGATTAAAGATCATTAAACAAAAACATAGTAGTTGATTGCCACCCATTGCCAAAAATTTAAGAAATGTTAGCTGCTACTAGTGGTTCTAAATATTTTTCATTAATTGATCTTAAGTCAGCTTACAATCAAGTGAAACTGTCAACTGCATCTAAATATTACACCACATTTGTCACACCATTTTGTGCTTACAACTATGTGGCTACCGTTTGGGCTTGCATCGACCGCAAGTGTTTTAAAAAAAATTAATGGATATTCTGGTTAAAGATTTAAAAGGTGTTCAAAAATTTCAGGATGACATTTTAATACATGCTGAAACTGTTCATGAGCACAATTAAATATTGAATAAGGTTCTGGAAATTCTTTGAAAAAAGTAATGACAGTAAGTAAATCCAAATGCAAGTTTTTATGTACGGAAATTGAGTGTTTAAGGCACACTCTATCCTCTGACTGTATAAAACCAAAAAAATAAATAAAATAAAAAACTTACTTAAAGCTATTTGAGAAGCACCCAATCCAGAAGATAAATGTACTTTAAAGACATTTCTTCTGTTAAGTAAATATTCTACAAGGTTTCTTATGGGTTATGCAATTTTGGTTGAGCCACTTGGAAAGTTACTAAGAACAAAAAGTAAAATTTGTGTGGGGGTTTAAGAACAAGAAAAAGTGTTTGAGGAAATAGAAAATGCAATATTAAAGTCACCTGCTTTACAACCGTATGATCCAAAAGAAAAAATTATAACAACAGTAGATGCCAGTCCAACAGAGATCGGAGAAGTTTTTAGTCAGATAGTGTCAGGAAAAAAATATACATTGGCATTCATTTAAAAATGCTCAGGAGTGCAGAGCGTTTTTACAGCAAATTCGAAAGAGAAAGACTAGCATGTGTATGGGTTGGTGAGAAATTGAAAACCTATCTGTGGGAAAGTGAATTTGAACTGGTAACCAATCACAAACCTTTAATTTACAAGATGGACGGCTGTGGAAAAGGTAATGCTAAAGCACCATCAGGACTGGTAAGATGAATTTTTAAGTTCCAGGAGTACACTTCCAAAGAGGTTTGAAGCAAACGTGCAGACTGTTTATCTAAATTACCTCTAAGAGATTAGAGCGAATTGGAGTTAAATGATTTAGAATGTGTTGTGTCAAGTGTGGATGCAGTTGGGTATTGTGAAGGAGCAATCTGAAGAGGCGTGGTTGAAAGCTCAGGAGTGTAAATGTGCCTATTAAACATTATGTACAAGAGGCTGTTGAATTAACTATTGAGGGAGGTTTATTACTGAGACAGGATTTGTTTGTGCCAGCATATGAGTTATAAAAGAAGTTAACTGGTTTAGCCCACAAAGGACATCCAGGAATTACAGCCACAAAGAAACTACTAAGGAGTTATTATTAGATGCTGATGTGGACATGCATGTTGACAAGTGTGTGGAATGTATAAGATGTGATAAACATAGCAAAAGGGCCATGGTTAAATGTAGTCATAGATATTTCAGGTCCATTCAACATACTTAATGCTGACATGCGTTATCCAGTAGTTCTCACCGATTATTGTTCTAAGTGGATTCATTATGACTTTATTTCAAGATTAACTACTGATGTGGTTATAGAGTTTCTAAAAATAATTTTGCAATTGAAGGATTACCAAGAATATTAGTTTAGGATAATGGTACACAACTTGTTTTACAGAAAATGTCTGCATTTTAAAGTAAACATGGAATTAAACAAGAAAAACACCACTTTACGGTCCATGTTCTAATGGTCAAGTGGAACAAACCAATACACTTTTGAAAGGAGTACAGATGGTAGTAGCTTCTAATTTGTCAATACATAATTTTTTGATGTGTATGTTATAACAGTACTATTACCCCCAATAACGATTATTCTCCTTTTTATTTATTAAAAAGCAGAAAAGAAAACACAATATTTACACCCAAGTTTGAAAACGATAAGATTGTACAAAATATGTTTGAAAAGATTGATGATGATGGATTGCAAATTAAAAGAAATATTGTTGAGAAGCAAATCAAAATCAAAATCTACCAAGAGTCAAATAACAAAGTAAGATCTAAAGCATTTAAAGTGGGAGATTGGGTTCTTATAAGAAAATGTGTGAAAGTACAAAAAGGGGAATCAGTCAATCCTTCATCTGTACAAATTGTGATGGTTTCTAATAGTGCCTATTTGTTAAGAGATAAAGGATGGTGGAATAAAAGTGCAGCTGTTTTACTGAAACTGGGTCAACAAAAGTTATGGAACGATAAACCGACAACTACAAATGGTGAAGCACATGATTATTTTGATTTATTCACTGAGAGCGGTCCAGACAGAAGAGAAGAAAGACCAAACTGTTGATATGAATTCCAGCCAAAGTATGGAAGAAAGAGAAAGCAATAGTGATGTTCAACACAATACAGATGTAGAACATGGTTTGACATATTGCGATGGAAGGAATTTTGATGTAACATTTCAGTCTCAAACTACAAGTTCACAAAGTGTTAAATAGGAACGTATTTCAAAAACAGGAAGAAAGGTGGTAGTACCAAAGACATTTTCTGAGTTTATCATGTATTATTTTTTGTAATTAAAAAAGGGAGATGTTATATATACATTCAAGTGTAAACAATATAGTAAAAACACAAAAAACATAAAAATGGTTTGTAGTAATAGTAGATGCTTATTATAGTATAGATTGAACATGTTATGAGGTAAGAGTAAGAATGTAGAATGTTGGAGAGGTATAAATATTATTGTCATAGCATGTTGAGCGGAGAAGCTTCACTAAATGGACGGCACCAGCAGCTCTACTTGCGGTGTTGCTGGTGGGCCTTATTGTTAATGATTCTTGTGACTAAAGATTATCTTTATTATACAAGATCTTGTGAGTGAAGAGTCTTTATAACAGCCCCACATCAGTATGTGCAACACAGCTGTACTGAACAGTCTCCCAAATGTGCAATGCCACTACCAGACTCTCTCCACTGCTGGGTCTCCACAGGTGGCGATGATGGAAGACAACCACCATAAAGCAGGGCCAAGCGCAGACAATCAGTTGTTCCTAAGCATGACTGAGCGTATTGAAACATGCCACAGGAAAGTGTCAGTCAGCACAAAGCACATAAAGAATCATCAGTAAGGCAAGCTGTTTCAGGATAGCAGGCTGGATCCCTCTCTAGTTCCCCCTCAGATGTGCATGAACTCACACTTTTGTTTTTTAGTTTTGTAGTTGGCAAAAAACAATTGTTTGGCCCTGACATCCCACACCTCTACAAGAAGATAAACTAGACACACCAGTAAATAACAGGGAAAGACAGGCAACGAAAATTAAATTTTTATATTGATGCATTTTCCTAACTCCAGACGGGTAATGTATGCACTGCATAACAATGTGCAATGTCAGGCTTAGAAAGACTGGTGCAGAACAGCATTATAAGGGACTCCCAAAATATAAATAACGCCTTGCTCACATTGTGCATGACTCACAATTAAATGCTGATGAACGAACAAAGAGCCATAACAAATATGTCTAAAAAAAATTCTGCTGATATTAATTTTTTTCAAAAAGCTTAGAGAATTAAAGTCTGTATCTTTATGGCTGTGGGGTGGAAGAAGGGTCTGATGTGCTAATATTACGAATACCGTTTTCATGATTGCGATTCTCTCCGAATCGCAATTAAGAAATCAGCATTCCGAATGTATGAAACTCCTTTGAATTTCATTACCGATTCCAAGTGGGTTGCAAATAGACCTACCTCATGCATATTAATGAGGTAGGTTGCAATTTGCGGCCCATTAGGAATCTTTTTAATAAAGCAATCTCCTTTTAAAAAAAAAAAATATTTTCAATAAATGCAGCCCTGTGTTTCGTAAAGGAAAACAGGATGAGTTTAAGAAGAAAAAATGAAACTTTGTAGTTTCATTTTTTAAGAATAGTTAAAAAATATTATTTACATTCCCAAAGGATAAGGAGTCCCTTCTGGACCCCTTCCCCTTTGCAAAAGGGTTACCACCAGTTTGAAACTTGTGGTAAAGTATTACTGTTCTGTGACCAGAATTGAGTTTCAAAACAGTAAGACATACCATATTAATTCGGTATTTTAAAGTGATGCCCTAAACACGCCCCTTCAAAATACTGAATCACAAAAGCAAAATGCGATTCGCTAACAAGTTATCGAATCACATTTCGCATTTTGTACATTAGAAAAAGCATATTTCCGGTGGCCAACGTCCAGATGGGCCATTTGCGACTGAAAAAATGCTTTGTACATCTGGCCCTAAATGCAGAAAACAAACTTCAGTGGTTGAATGGAATACAAGTGATTTGAAAGAGAAATACTGTTTCAATGATTTGCAAGGTAAAGAAGTATCAGGAAGAGCAGTTGTAAATATAGGGAGTGGTAAAAGTACCTTCAGGAAAGTCTCTTTGGGTGAGCGGTCACCTTTATTAGGAGGTGGAATGTGGGAAGGTGTGCATCTAAAGAGCAATCCTGTAAGGAGGTAGCAATGCTTACAGGACAGTAATTTGATTTTCTCAATATTTTTAATGAAAAGTTGCTGAGTAAATATTACTTCAAAATAAACTCTAGCAGGTGTGACTGAATAAAAAAGGAATGTTTTAATTGTAACAAATCTGTGGTACGGAAATACCCTAAGAACCTTCAGACTCCCAAAACTGGAGGCACAATAAGCTATGCTACCTGCAAAAATATCTGAAGATCTAGTAATGAAAAAGAAAGATCTTAATTTCTAGCACTGAAAAAGAATGTCATCTCTAAATCAGATTAGTGGCTGAATTACAATGAAAGACTGAAAAATTAGATTTTTTCGGAGGAGGGGGGAGAAGAGTTGTTTTTGAGTACTTCAATATTGAAAAGTGGTTGTCATTCAATGATCCGCAGCCTGGAGGCAAGTTACCAATTGCTCATTAACAAGTATACTTATCTTCCCTCACAGGTAAATGTAATGATGATTCTGATTTAGAGTTGGGTAGTCATGAAAGATTATCCAATTACTGGAACCCTACAATCAATGTCAAATTTATTGGTTGAATTTCCTTCACGACACCTACAGTGGATTACCAGTGGATGTTCCTCCAGATTTTGCACTTTGTTATATCACAGGTGGGTGTCTTTTCTCAGTCTGTATGCCACATCCATGCTTGTTATGAAATGTGGCACTGGGACTAGACTCTTGGCGGGTTTGAATACATGGGGATTTGATGACTGGGAGTTGGGCAAGAGGATAGCCTGGTACTGGTGTTTATTTGAAGTGGGCGTTTACTGAAGATCACTCAAACTTTATGTTTTGTACTCCCCGTCTGTGCTTTGTCTTCACACACTTTCTCTAGAAAACAAAGTATTTTACCACTCAATTTTACATCAAACCGTTGTTGTCTTTTGTGCTCTAGGGAGAAATGCAAGTTAGTATATAAACTAAGAATAAAATGAGGGGAACTTCATAATCTGATGTTACAAATCATATTTTCTCCCACCAGGATCAACATGTGCTTCACAATCAGGGTTCATTTGTAGAAAATCGAATTCAACTTAAACTCATGGCAGTGTAATCCCCTAGCAACTTCGACAAATGAAAGCTCATGAAGAGCATTAGGCACAATTGTGTATAGCGTGCAATTCCATCTAATATCTGTGGTATATTATCAACAAAGAGAGAAGCATGGTAGAAGGAACAGTAAAAACTAGAATCCTAAATAAATAAAAAAATCTTACAAAAGAATGTTCAAATGTGAGTCTTGGGGACCCCATACACAAAATGAATTATTATTCATCAGCACTACAGAAGCAAGGCATGCATTGGCAAAAGTAACAAGCTTGAGGTCTGCATCAGATGTTATCTCTAGTGGGGCTTTTCTATACCCACATGCAACTTCTTTTCAAGCCTAGAGCCAATTCAAGACAATGGATTGTATCATTAGATTACATCAGTGGCTTTCTTGTAGATTAGGGTTTAAAACATAAGTCCGGAAAGGGCAGATTCCATGGCAGAGTTTTAGGACTTCCTTAGAAGGTAACTTTAGATACAGTTAACCTAAATGGAATCTATTTATACAGTAAGTGGTCATCCTGAAAATCTGGCCATGACCTCTTGAAACTATGTTGTCATGCCAACTAAAGAAAGACGAACAGGAGAGTCACACAGATATCGAGTTAGTTGAAGATGATTCATATCTCTATTGTGCTGACTTATTGCAAGTGGCATAAAGTTCTACTACAGAAGTTGCAACAAAGTTACTTTCCTTAAACTACTTCGCTATTCTATAACACAACCGTATCCTCCAATTTATGGTAATATTTAAAAGAATAAAATAAACTCAAGCTCATGAGTCACATATGTTAATTTGGTACAGCACCCCAACTCAGATTTAAGCTTTAGACAAATGGAAGGTATTCAGGCCTCACCTTTGCGATCCACCGTGCATGCTGGTTTTGTGATGAATGTCATTCCATGTAACAGTATTACTGGTTCCAGTAGTGCGAGATTGACCAATTGTGAATATCAATTTCTGATCAAAGGCTTTTTTAAGCAGATGTAAAATGTCCCGTCCTTCATCATCATCAGGCAAATATGCTCTACGTTGTGCTCCCTGGAACCTCTGGCCCGGGTTTGGATGCTTAGCCTATTTCGTAATGAAATGTACATAATTAAAAACACCAAGGCTTATTCCTATATAAATTCATAATGGTATAAGGCATATTCATTTAAATTAGTCTATTCATGTGTAACAGGCACAAAAACACACCGAATAAAAGACAATGGTTAAGTTTTAGTATCTCATTTTTAAGGTATTTTTAAAGTTATTGCTAGGTCAAAGTAAAGGAATTCCTTATCTACTAGTGATGTATTGGATAAAGTGCAATCTGCCATGCTTTGTAAGGACATCACAAGTCACTGAGGGGTTCTTTTAAAAGGTGAATTAATGGAATGGTACAGAAAATGTTTGGGTTTTATCCACCAATGTAACCATTTAAAATAAAACACTCTGCCTGAACCTCAGCAAATGTTCTGCTACCACGGACACTGAGGTGCAAGTAGAGGCAGGCAGCAGCAGGTTCTCATCCTCGTTTGCCCGGTAACAAGCCTTGGTGGAGATGTGCCACCATTCTCTGTTGGAAGACAGGAGGCAGAGGTTTCCCAAAATTAGAACAAGATTACTGTACACCAGTGAGCCCAACCACTGGTTACGCCGGGCTACTCCGTTCCTTTCTTGAAGAAGCCTCCATTCATTTGTCCTTCTCCACACAGATATTTTAATGATATATTTCTGCCCTACTCTAAAAGCGGAACATAGAAGAAGTACCCCTTTCGAAAAGGGAAGTCCGCAAGCAGTTGTTTGAGGTACTTCTTGAACCCCAAGAAAGAGGAGGGCAGTGACATCCAACCGTGCAAGTCAGATTTCTGAATAAGGACAAGCAATGGAAAAAGTATTTATAGTAATTATTATGCATTACAATTTACATCCCTCTAGATGAAAAGATTGCTTAGTGTCTCTTGATGTACAGCATTTCACAAACCCTCAAAAGATGCAACAGGAAATACCTCAAGTTTGGAATCAACAGAGAATGCTTTCAGTTTGTGTTTTCCACTGTTTTGCCTATTGCTAACCCCCAGAGTCTCAAAGGATGCAAGTAAGATAACAAGTAAGATAAGGGTATCATTTAAACCACATCCAAAGCCCTTATCAACGTTTTCTTTGGATGGGGCCAAGGCCTTTAATTCAGTGGAATGGACTTACTTAATGGTGATCCTTAAGAAGTTAGACTTTAGCCCACAATTTCTGTCCTGCGTGAATAGGCTATGCATAGTGTCCATGGCTAGGGCGCGAGTCCAAGTGGTGCTATTGGAAACATTTGCCCTAAGTTGGAGCACAAGCCAGGGTTGTCCCCTGTTGCCAGTGCTCTTAGTCTTGGCTCTGCAACCCTTGGCTGGGTTTGGAAGGATGCCATCAAGAGGCACCATGACTGGGGAATCCCAGTGGGAAGATCGAATCTCACTGTACCAGATGATATTTTGTTATATGTCACATGTCCTGAGACTGCTTTGATACACAGGGTTTTGCAGATATTCTGAGCCTTTGGAACATACCTAGGATTCTCTATACATTGGCATAAGTTGGTGGTTTACACTATTAGCAGCACAGGATCAGATACACAGGTTCTTTCCACCCCTCAGGGCAAATCCTAAAGGTTTAAATATTCAGCATTTATACGCAATGTAAATATTTTTTATGGATTTAATTTTTTTAGGGCAATAGATAACTTTCTGAATGATGAAAAACGTAAGAGAATGCTGTCCTTCTCACGGTTGGGCAGAGCTCCAGTTTACAAATTGATTTTCCGTCCCAAATTTCTCTAATTGCTTTAGAACTCTACTTTATATCTGATTAATTCTTTCAATGGGTAGAAGGCAAGGAGCACAGACTGTCTCGGGTTGAGAGTCCCGCTCGGATTGCTCTAAAGGCACTGGCTCAAGGCATATATCCTGAATTTGTGGAAATATTACAGGATGACCCATGATTATAATAAATGAATGGCCATTTGCATCTCAACCGGACCCATTGATCAGATAGACAGTCACGAGCATTGTGAGATAATTGGTGGCATTAGAAGGTGCTAGGCACACAAGACAACTGCACTCTGCACAGACTTTGTAGTTAGGGTGTAAAAGTTGCCCACCAAAGACTTAAGAGGGGACCATGCAATAACAAGTTGCACTGTGGCAGAGCTACAATTTGAAGGAGCCAAGGAGGCTGCATGGCTTTGGCTGGTGGGATATTGTATGGATACTTGGCTTGAAGGATATATGGGGTGCACAAGGTATGAGACCGTTTGTCCAATTACAGGAATAATACAAGCTAGCACACAGCAAGGAGAATAGATACTTAGAGTTTAGATATGTATACACTCCCCCACAAATACGCAGTTGTCAGATGAGGCAGCATAAGTGCATAGGATGTTAGCATAGTATTTGGTTTGGAAGACGTTGTCCTTGATATACAAGGCTTCAATCAACAATATCCTGATATCTTTGAAGTGTGGACTGGACACAGATATGAGAGGGCTAGAAGAATCAAGGAAAAAGAGGGACCTTCAAATCTCTTTGTAAAGTGCCCGTAAGGCACGCTTCAGACTGATACAACTAAAGCAGATATACAGAACCCACAATACAAGAATTGGACAATAACAAATGGTAAGGGCTGACACTGATTTATGCCAGAGAGGTTGTGGGCAAACCATAGATTTTTATCATATGATCTAGATATCCTCTAGATTAGAAACATTCTGGAATGTAGCAATCCATTTTATTAAGCAGTTAAAGGAACTAGGTAATCAAGGGCGGTCAAACTAATGATTCAGGGTATTGGGGATAATAATCGGATGCCCATAGTTTCATGCAGAGACAAATTGTGGGTAAGTTAAGTATAGCCTTTGGTGGAAGGCTTTACTCATAAATGGACGGATGCATTCAAGCTGAAAGATACGTCCATGGAGGCTCGGGAGCTCCAACAGCTATGAAAATATCTAGGGCCCTAGAGAGTGCAGGAGGTTTGTCTTAAATAAAACGGTGCCAATCAATATATCTATCGCATATGCAAATGAACACTGTGGAAGCCCCAGGTTGTCTGATATACATGTTATAGTGCTCTGTGGTTTTATCTGCTGTACAAGTATGACTCTTATGACACGCGTGTCTTTACTTTCTTTCTCTCTCCGGCAAAGGCTCATGTCCATGGCCGATGATTCTTGATGTTTATAGCTTATTTTTGATCATAACAATAAGAAAAATTTGGAAAACTTCCTGTGAAATCACACTTTAAACATTTATTAAAAAAATGTGTAAAGCATACATTTTATTGGTGTTCTTTGACAAGAATACAAGATGTTACCCACCCTTGGTGCACCCAGAAATCGCTTACAAAGGATAAATGTTTTCTCTTTATTCATCAAATTTTACAACTTTTGTTTTATTTTGTTATATTTTACAAAGCTGAGAAACTGTATCATTTCAATCACTTGACTGGGTCTATCCATACGATAATAATTACTTGTACCACAGACTATCCTTTGAGAAATTGAAGATGCTTGTGGATAGAATTTAATTAAACAGCTGATGCTAGTTTGATAATATGTGGCTAGCAACACTGCTTATTCTCTCTTAGAAACATTTGTATTTCTGTCTGATTGCATAGTCTCCTGCGATATTCTGTTTTGCCATGTTTATTGCATCTTTTCTTTTAATGGCCAGGATATGTTTAAGCAAGCTTTTCGTCTTCTGTGCTTCATACATGCATGTGTTTGCAAGAACACCCACCCAGGAGAAGCCCTATACGAGGCATGAATGCACAATGTTTCTTGAAAGTGTTTTTATTTGTATGAATTTCGCTGTTGAAGACATGCTGGTTTAATGCTAAATCTGTTTTAAATAAGTTATTCTATACATTAGCAACGTTAAAATCATATTAAATATAGGAAGCTTTCTTGGAGATAAGAAGCGGAAAACGGCCGCCATTTTGGAGGTTGGCATTCTAGTTTCTGTTAGTAAACTATTTAAACAGTACATGACCGCGGCACGCAGCGGCAGGTAGGGAGAGCTTTTGCGCCTTACCTACGCTTATGTGCCTACAGCAAACTATTTTTCTGGTTGAAGAAAAGTGCAAAAAGGGTTAAAAGCTAAAAACTGAATTTGATTGTCCCATAGAATACGTGTGTGCAGTGGGTATTCTGCCTAATGAAACACTCGTTTTAATCGTTTCTTGAAAGTGTTTTTATTTGTATGAATTTCGCTGTTGAAGACATGCTGGTTTAATGCTAAATCTGTTTTAAATAAGTTATTCTATACATTAGCAACGTTAAAATCATATTAAATATAGGAAGCTTTCTTGGAGATAAGAAGCGGAAAACGGCCGCCATTTTGGAGGTTGGCATTCTAGTTTCTGTTAGTAAACTATTTAAACAGTACATGACCGCGGCGCGCAGCGGCAGGTAGGGAGAGCTTTTGCGCCTTACCTACGCTTATGTGCCTACAGCAAACTATTTTTCTGGTTGAAGAAAAGTGCAAAAAGGGTTAAAAGCTAAAAACTGAATTTGATTGTCCCATAGAATACGTGTGTGCAGTGGGTATTCTGCCTAATGAAACACTCGTTTTAATCGTTTCTTGAAAGTGTTTTTATTTGTATGAATTTCGCTGTTGAAGACATGCTGGTTTAATGCTAAATCTGTTTTAAATCTGTTTTAAATAAGTTATTCTATACATTAGCAACGTTAAAATCATATTAAATATAGGAAGCTTTCTTGGAGATAAGCGGAAAACGGCCGCCATTTTGGAGGTTGGCATTCTAGTTTCTGTTAGTAAACTATTTAAACAGTACGTGACCGCGGTGCGCAGCGGACGCGCGCAGCAAAGGCAAGCCCGTCTGCGCCCGTCCGCGCCAGAACGAGCCAAGAGCCAAGAAATTATGCTCAAAATCCCTTAGGGAAAGAAATCATTACCTACTCAAGAGAGGATCTGTGCAGCTTAAATAATGTTCATTACAAGAGGTGTGGAAAGAGCACTGACCTCCACAATGGTCAGTTTAGATGCCCTTCTTGTGCCGGGTCCTTCCAAGTTGACCTGCCCCGACGAGAGGACAAGGGTCCTGACAATCTACCCATTTTCTTACTCAATTGCCGTTCGTTAGGAGCTCATACACTGGATATTCATCTCTTGGTGGAACAAAGAGAGCCTCTGGCCATGTTCCTGACTGAAACATGGCTGAATGAGAGCTCTGCGCCAGATATTGTAATGGCTCTTCCAAGCGGATATAAGATGAGTAGACTAGATAGACGTTCTAGAGGAGGTGGTATAGCAGTAATTTATAGAGACTCCTGTAAGATTACTACAGCACCCACGTCAATTAAAGATGGTGAAAGCATGTCTTTTCTCCATCAATGTGAATCCTCATTATACTTTATTGGGGGTTCTAATCTATCGACCTCCAGGCCCTATGGGAGATTTTATGACCTCACTAGCGGAAAATATTTCACAATCAATATATACTAAACCTAACTTTCTAGTGTTGGGAGATTTTAATTTACAGGCCGAAAAGATGGATAAGGCCTCTACTAGGATGTTGATTTCAGATATGATGGCCTGTGACTTAGTACAGTTAATTCAGGGACCTACTCACAACAGAGGACATACACTTGATTTAGTTTTCTCTAACGTATCACGTTTAGAATTTATATCTTCACTTCCACTTGCATGGTCAGATCATTATCTGAATAGAACTATCTATTTCACAGCAGAAGTTTTTGAATACGGCCGCCTCTTCATGCAGAAGAAAGTGGCATAAACTAAAAGCCACTGAGTGGATTAAGGCACTCAAAAAAAAGAAGCCAGGGCAGATAAATACAAACAATATATCAGACTTCACGCAATCCATGAATAAATGGATAAAGGATAGCTTGGATGATACAATACCTTTCTACTACACCAGAAATATAGGCCGAAAGAATTCGGCACCCTGGTTTAATGACCGCCTCCTAGAGAAGAAAAGAGGCTGTAGGAAACTAGAAAGGAAATGGAGATATACTCAAGATGACTCTATCAAAAAGGAGTATAAGACTATGATTCGAGAGTATCACTCAGAAATTCGGGAAACACAGGCGGCATATTATGCTGGAAAAATTGAGGCAGCAGCTAACTCATCTAAAGAGATATTTAATGCTTTAAAAGACCTCATTAATCCCTCCGAGGAAGTAGAAAATAGGGATTTTCCACAGCAACACGTAGAGGATCTGGCAAGCTTCTTTTTGAGCAAAATTCAGAATATTTATGAAACATTTCCTAATTTTCAAAGTAAAGAACAGGAGATGGGGCATCAGGAAGAGCAGGAGGACATCCGCTTTACAAATTTTATGCCTATTAGTTTGGATATAGTGGAAAAATCACTGAATTCAATAAAATCAGGATCCCCGTTGGACCCTGCGCCCCCCCAGATTTTAACTATGGGATTACCCATCTTAGGCCCATTAATCACTAAACTGATTAACACCTCATTAGTTTCTGGTAGGGTGCCAGATTCTTGGAAACAAGCAATTGTGAAACCTCTGCTGAAAAAACCCAATGCAGATTCTAAAATATTGAATAATTATAGACCAATCTCGCTGCTACCCTTAATGGCTAAACTGACAGAGAAGCATGTACATAGCCAGCTGTCTACACTTCTGGAGGAAGAAAAACTCTTACATCATACTCAGATGGGTTTTAGGCCTAAACATGGAACAGAAACCGCACTGATTGCCATCACGGAGGAAGCAAAAAAAAGGATGGATAACGGATGTGAGACCGCAATCATCCTTTTAGATCTGAGCGCAGCATTTGATACAGTTGATCTAAGCATCCTCGCAACTAGATTACGGGAATGTGGAATCGCGGGCACGGCACTAGAATGGATCAACTCATATGTATATGGTAGATCCTTTCAGGTGCTGGATAGATCCTACATCTCTAAGCGCACCTTCAGTACTTGCGGTGTTCCTCAGGGGCCGGCGCTGAGTCCGCTACTCTTTAATGTCTATATGCGGCCTTTGGCAGGGATCGTAGAACCATTTGGAGTAAAATTGGTCTCATATGCAGATGATACCCAACTAGTTGTCTCCTTCTCGAAAGCCCGACCAGACCTGGGCACGGCATTAGGACCATGCCTGGAAGCAGTGGCTACATGGATGGCGGGTAGTAAAATGAAGCTTAACAATGAAAAAACAGAGGTGATGTACTTTGGGAATAATAAGCCCTTAGCTATGTCCAGCAATCTAGACGGAGCCTCCACTCTGCCTCCTCCCAAAAGCCTTATTAAAAGCTTGGGCGTCTGGTTGGATCCCCTACTATCAATGGCACAACATGCCAATAGAATAGCAGGAACTTCATTTGCCCTGCTTAGGATGCTCAGAAAGGTTCTAACAATACTACCTTTTTTGGCCAGAAGATTGGTCATCCAGGCGGTGATAGGCTCGCGAATTGACTATGGCAACGCCTTGTTTATAGGATCTCCTAAATTTGTTATCCAAAGACTACAAAGAGTACAGAATGCCGCGGCATGCCTACTTTTAAACATCCCTAAACAACACTCTATAAGAGCAGGAATCGTCTCCTTACACTGGCTTCCGGTTGCAGAGAGGATTCAGTTTAAGGCCCTCTATCATATTCACAGGGCCATCTTTAATAAGGGTCCTGAAATGCTTAAAACACTGGCACAGATTTATGTTCCAGCTAGGCCACTCAGATCCTCATCAGCTAACCTGATCATGGTACCGTTGGTTAGGAAGGCAAGATGGGGAGGAAGATCACTGGCATATCAAGGTGCTGTGCTGTGGAACAACCTGCCTTTCAGTATAAGATCCAATTCTCAAGAAACTTCCTTTAGGAAGGACCTGAAAACGTGGTTATTTAAAACCTAAATTCTTCAACGAATAGAAATAGTTTCATCTTTGCAATGGCACTTGAAGCGCTACGAGGCCTTAGGGCAGTTAGGCGCTATATAAATACGCATAACATAACATAACATAACATGTCATAACACTGATTGCTCAAATCACGACCTATGTATGTACTCATCTCCTGTGATCTCTAGCCAGCCATACTGAAGGTATGCCGGCAGCTCTCACACCCATGAATATGGTGGACATAGTTTGGAAGGATCTAAAGGAACAAACATTGGCAATGCCAAAAGCTCTCGCATGCTGCACAGCATCCATGATGCCATGCGACATACCTTAAAAATAATAATAATATATATATATATATATATATATATATATATATATATATTTTTTTTTTTTTTTGAAGTCGACAACGTGACTCGCCATCATTTTGTAGGACACATGCAGAACGCAAGTGCGTTTAAAAAAAAAAATAATTATTTGCCGATCCAACTTGAGATCGTTAGACAGGAAAAAAAAAAAGTAGGGCGGGTGGGGGTACAACAATGAAAAAGGGAAGGGGCGGAGCCAAGAAGTGCCTAAGACGGACGTGCCTTGAACAAGCTCCATCCCGGCCCCTGGCAAAATCCGACTAAAAGATCTGCTTACCTCTCAGCTTGGCCCCCAGAGTGAGAGGAGGTGCGGCTGACCCACTGGTGAGGCGGAGACAGTGGGAGTGGCCAGGCTGGGACCCCCCGATCCATCCGGAGGTGGGCTGCCCAGGCCTAGTGTGGGATTGGGGCGCCCCTCCTCCCTTTTTTTCTGGTCCTCCCCTGCTGCCAAGAGAGACTGAGATATTGGAGGGTGAGCCTGTCCGGCTCCTGCTTGAGAACCACGCAGAGTTGGCGGCGATTGAGACTGGGACAGCCGGTAACCGCCCTGAATTCACTGGCGGGATCGCGCCACAAAGGAGTGGGTCGTGGTACAGGTCTCAGTGGATGAACCTCAGTGTCGTAAAAGAAGGTGGTGGGCCATAAGTACCATGATGGCGAGAGATAAGGAACCCAAGCCACCTAGACAGGCGAGTATGGACCGCTACATGAAGGTGGTGCCCCACCCCCCTCCCCCCCACCACCACCGGCTATGGACTCCCTGGCGGTGCCTGGCAATGCCGTCCTTTTGTCAGCAATTCAGTCCTCTAGGAAGGCACTGGAGGGACACGTAGGAGAAGTAGCTCGGATTTCGGATTTCTCCTTCCAGCACCAAGACCTCCGGAATGTGGCAGTCACCTCGGCAGAGACGGGAAGATCGGACCTCCTGAGGATACGGTCCGGAACCTCCGTAAGAAAATGGCTGAAACTAGGGTCCTCAACAAGGATATTAAGTGGTGGCTGGAAGATGCAGAAAACCGGGCCCGCAGGGACAATCTGAGATTCGTGGGTTACCCTAGAGGAACCAAGGGGACCAATGCGGGCCAGTTTTCGGAAGCATGACTGAGACAAGTCTTGCCGTCAGAAAACTTTTAGACCTGTTTTGTGATTGAGCGTGCCCATCGGGCTTTAGGGGGTGCACCTCCCACGGTATCGCCTCCAAAGCCCCTGATTGTCAGTTTCTTAAACTTCCAAGACAGAGATGATTTTGATGGAAGTTCGAATGACATGAGAACTCAAATATCCTCCTTTTTCACGATTACACCAGGGAGGTTCAGAGACAGTGACGCACATTTGACTCTGTAAAGGTTAGCTCCGTAGCCTCCAATTGCAATACATGCTCCTTTTCCCAGCCAAACTAAAAGTCATGTTTCAAGGGAAAATGTTTTTCGTCTAATCCCCAGAAGATGCCTGGGAGTGGCTGGAGGAGTGCCCTCAATTGTCTGGGAGGTGTGGCCAGGAGAAGGGCAGAAGGCCGGGAGCGCCCCAGGAGAAGGGGCCGGAGACGACAGAGAGGAGATGGAAACACACCATGGAGAGTGAGATGATTGACAAAGAGTGGAGCGGCATCGTCTGACTCGGGAGCTAGTCAGACAACGGTTATCCAGAAGAGAGACATAAGGGAAAGCTCAGCTGCAGGCACAGGGGTGACCGCCCAGGGTGCGGACACTGGGACGATACCAGGGTCTCCTCATCTGTTGGTGGCAGCCATTAATCAACTAGAAACTGAGGAAACGATTCTCGGGGCAGAGGGAGGCGTCCAGACTGTGGAGGAAGCACAGTAACAAGGGGACAAAAGAGAGTGAGCCGACTGTGCTCGTACCATCCCGTGTAAGGATGAGGAGCAGAAGGTGGTGCTGGAATGCTCTCTAGACATTACGTAACTTTCCCTGTTCTCAGGGTTGAGTCGGGGAGTCTTCCTCTTGTGGAGGCGATCCGTGAGTTGTAGTTTTGTGTTGAAGAGGCGGGGGTGTTGGGGGAGGGGGGGCTACAGACCTCTCGACTCCTGGTGAGCAGTAGTATGGGGGTTAATACTCACAGGGGCCGATGGGAGGTGTGGAAACCTGCTTTGCTGAGGGTTGTTTCTTGGCTGTTTATGTTGAATTTAGATAAGCCACAGATATGTTTGCATGTTAGGTATCTTCTTACGAATTACTGGCATATAATTGTTCCGCTCACAAGCCCGGAAGTCAGGGATGGGAGGTCCTCCTCCCGCTTAACACAGTCCCCCTTTGAATACAATGACTCCCACAAGTGATATAGGGCCCCGAGTAAATCCTCTGGGCTTTTTTTGTGCTATCGTAGAATGTAAATGGACTTGGAGACAGGATCAAACGAGGTCTGGTGTCTCAGTACATAAAGAGAATGCATCCAGATGTTGTTATTTTACAGGAGACACATCTTAAGGGCACAAGGTGTACATTTTTGGATAGAAGGCCCTATCTTAAGATGGCACACACAGGCTACACCTCTGGCTCCAGGGGAGTGGCAATATTGACCCGTAAAAACCCCTCCTTTCATATCACAAGACAGTGGACAGACCCAGCGGGTAGGAACGTGAAGGTACAGGACCTTTGGGGTAGACAAAGTATTGTTTGTAAGTGTTTATGCCCCACTCAGACTTCAGGCTCCTGTGTTGGACAAGCTTGCAGGGATTCCTTTGGCAGCGGACTCCACGACCCACGTGGCTGGAGGTGATTTTAATGATGTAATGGATATGGAGCTGGATCGCTCAAGGATGTCACGGGGGAACGGGCCCACATACTTTATTGTATAGCTTTGTGGCAACACTGGGACTGTCTAATCTGTGGTGACGTGCCCATCCTACCGATAGGAAATACTCCTACTTTTCTGGAGCCCATAAGGTCTTTTCTAGACTGGATTATATTTTTGCCCCCCTGGGGAAGTTGGGGTTGTCCGCCAGGCAAACTATTTGGCCCGGGGTCTGTCAGACCATTCGCCTCTGATGGTACGGATTGGGAGACAAGATGGGGGATCCCAAAGATGAAAACCTTGGGCTTGGGACCTGCAGGACCACGAGATGGCCACATGGGCTTCGAGTAGACACTAAACTATATTTTTGGGAAAATGTGGGGTTGGTTGAATCCTTGGTAGTGCTCTGGGAGGCATACAAGACAGTGATACGGGATAGTGTGCAGAACTTAGTGGGATGGAAGAGAAAGAACTAGTCTGAAACACTGGTAAAATACAAGCAGCAACTCCTAGAGTCAGTGGGGGCCCTGGCACAGGTTCCAGCCCCTCCCGCCCTTCGTAATTTGGAGATAGTTAGGGCAGAATACAGAGAAGTCGCGGAGTCAGAAAGTAGAGCTCAATTGTGCATCGCCCAACAAAGACTATATGAAACGGGCGATAAAGCAGGGAAACTCCTGGTTTGGTTGGGTGGGAAGAAAATGGAAGCGAGGAGGGTAGATGAGGGAGAGAACCAGGATGGGGTTTGGGTTTCCTCAAATACAGAAAATGCAGGGGCCTTCGACGAATATTATTGGACTTTGTACCAAGCCCAAAAGTTACAGAATTCATGCCACATAAGGGAATACTTACAAGGCATAGTGGTCCCAGTCTTAGATGCAAAGCCCTGGGTGACATTAGAAGGGGATATCACCTACGAAGAGGTTAAAACAGCCATGACAGGGCTCCGCTCAGGGAAAGGCCCAGGCCCTAACGGGTGCCCAGCGGAGCATTTCAAGAGGCTGGGCGATCATTTAGCCTCCCCCATCTTCTTGCTATGTTCCTGGAGGCAAGAAGCCGGGGCATAATTCCCCCGGACCTGAGAAAAGCGGAAATAGCGGTCATTCATAAGGAGGGCCGACCTAGAGTGTCCTGTGCATCCTATAGACTGATTTCCCTCCTTAATGTAGAGGTGAAAGTGCTCGCCTCCAGGGAGTTATCACCCCTTTAATTCACAGGGAACAATCTGGCTTGATGCCTGGATGATCCACTAGATATAATTTGAGGTGCACACATAACTAGATACATACCATCCTGCAACGCTCTGACCCACATATATTTTGGGCTTTGGATGCTGAAAAAGCATTTGATGTGGTGCATTGGCCCTTCCTAGAGTGTAATTTGGAGAGACTTGTGGTGGGCCCCAGATACTGGGAACGGGTGTGGCTGCTCTACTGTAATCCGGTGGAGGCGGTTAGGGTTAACGGGACCCTCTCGTCAGAGTTTCCTATCGCAAGAGGCACCTCACAGGGATGTTCTTTGTGCCCCTTGCCATTTGCCCTCACCATAGAATCCCTAGCATGTAGGATCCGTGTCCAACCAGAGGTGTATGGGTTCAGGCTGACAGGGGAGGGAAGGGAGGAGGAGCACATCTCCCTATAAGCTGATTATATACTACTTTATGTGGCAAAACCCCTAGACTCTCTGCTGAGATTCTTTCAGATATTTGCAGAATAGAGGAGTTATTCTCAGTACCAGATTAACTGGGACAAATCTGGGTTGTACGCCCCACAGGAGGACACGGTTCTCCACTCCCTTCCATGTCAACTAAAATATTCAAATGAGGGATTCAAGTACCTTGATATATTCATGACACATAAGGCAGACCTCTGTCATGCCCCGTAATTTGGGAAGGGTCACTGGAATGTGCCGAGCTGATATGGCGCGTTGGGGGGTGGGGGGGTCTCCCACTTACCCTGATGGGTAGGGTGGCCATGTTTAAGATGATTCCCCTACCGAAGTTACTATATGTCTTGCAAAATACGTATTACAGGATCCCACAGGGGCTTTTCCCGGCCCTGGAGCAGGATGTACAGGCTTATCTATTGGAGAAGAAGCACCCACGAATTGCGCTCAAAACTCTGCAACATAATCAATATAGTGGGGGCCTGTCCCTGCCGGATGTGGAAGCATACTATTGGGTGGCGCATCTGATCAATGTTAACGACTGGATGTATGCCCCGGGTGATCATCCTACCTTCAGGTTGGAGAGATTACAGTGGGAGGGGAGATCGTGTCTTCACTACTTATATGGAGGTGGGGGGAGTGAGGCAGCTCCTACCTGCTACACAGATAGCTCTTAGTGCCTGGTCCATGGTCAACAGGGTGCTGGGACGGATGCACTTAACAACCAGATGGCCCCCATCCTCACTCCCCCCCCCCCCTCCCCCAGGAGGGTTGCTGGCTGCCGGAAATTGGCAAATTGACCCGAGTCGAGGTGTGGGATCATATTGGAATCTCCACTCTAGGAGATGGGTTGGAAGGGGGGACCTCATGCCCTTTGAATCACTATGGGCCGCATTTGGGCTCAACAAGACGCAGTTCTTTTACTATGTTTGATTCAGGCATGCTTGGAAGGCAGAGGGCCTCCTGGGGATAGAAATACCGGAATATGCTCCATTGGAAGGTAGACTGTTGACAGAGCAGTTAAATGTCAAAGCCGTCGCTATGGTGTACAGGACCATTAACAATAATATGCTGGATACCCTTTGTAGACTACGCAGCCAGTGGGAGGCTGACTTAGGGGAAATGGAGGATATAGACTGGGACGAAGCATTGATGTTTCCCCGAGAAGTAGCAATCAGGTCAAGGCTGCGACTAATCCAGTTCAAGATCCTTCATAGGGTTTACTATGATAGACAGCGTCTGCATACTATCGGGCAGGTGCAAAACACCTGAATTGTATACGATGTCACAGGCAGATTGGCACTTTTTCATACCATTTGGGGCTGCCCTGTAATGCAGGAATACTGGGTGAAGATCGTGGGGTAACTGCAGGGGGTGGTCTCAGAGCAGATCCCGCTTGACCCCAAATTTATCCTTCTTGGAGTCCCCAATGATGTTGATGTGCCCAGGGTCAAACTCATATTCTGTAATCTTGGGTTGGTGGTGGCTAAGAGGGATGCCGCCCGTCTGTGGGAGCAGAGCTTGGCCCCCAGGGTAGACACATGGAGGAGAGGGATGGATGGATGGATGGATGGATTCATGATGGCATAAAAGGTAACATACACAAACAGAGGATGTCCGAGAAAGTTTGTGAGGGCCTGGGACGCCTGGATGACGTACCACTCACTATCTGTGTACGGATGTATGGACTCTGGATCCACTGGAGTTCAATAAGGACTGCAAACAATGGACAGGTGTGGGGTGGTGGGAATGGGACTCATGATGGAGAACTGAGACCAAATATAGAACTGCTTAAGGATATGTCTGTGGGAGTTTGGTGGGGGGGGTTATTGTTGCTCTCTACCTTTGGTGTCAAGGTACAGTGTTGTTCTGTATTCCTTTTTTTTTAATCTGGTATGCACCGGTTGACAATTCAATAAAAAGAGCTATAAAAAAAATACAAAAACAATGAAGGAGGGAAGGGGTTGGGGCAAGCAACCTGGAGGGAGAAGTACAACCAGCAAAACAAATGTGCCCTGTGTCCACACCAGTGAAGCTTTTAAACAGTATGTTCACATGTCTACTTCATACAAATAAACCCAATTTATACTAGGACGATAATCACTGTTCTGGGCTATTTACAACATTTGTGTGATCTCAGGAAATCTCCAGGCATATCAACTAAACTTAACTTTACTGTTTGTGATCCTAAAAGTAACGTGGAGGATTTCCAACTCAGGTGTCAAAAGCAGCCATTGACAACTCATTCTCAAGCTATCAGCATATAATTCACGCTCTATGAAACCGTGTGGTGAATTTGATAGGAACACTTGAAAATAAATATACTGCTGGACGTTTCCCAGGTGATTAGTTAAGAAACACCTCAGCAAAATGATTTATAAATACTAAGCTGTGTAATTATAACTTATCCATTCCCTTGGACGAATTTGGCAAGTGAATCCTGATGGGTGGTGGTTTAAATTTTGCAGGTGTAACATTAACAACCAACAACTGTTGAAAACAGGTTCTTCACTATTTCCCAGTGAGTATCACATGAACGACTGCATGGCTCAGAAGCATGACATTTGTTTTACCACTTCTGATAAAAGGCTAAAGCAAATCCGCATCTAACCCTGCCCCCTCTCCCGGCCATCTGTGACGTCAGCGCATCACGAAGAGCACGGGCGTCCCATTTTCCTCACCAGAGATGCAGAAGAAGCAGGTGAGTGCTTCTACTCTGCTCCGATGGGGAACAAATGCCAAAAAAGGCCTAGGCCTTCCTGAAACTGATTCCTGATTGTGGATCGTGGAATCAGGAATCCACTTGATCACCAGGGATCTTTGGGTGTGCAGGTCAGCCCTCATGGTAATGGGCCAATTCAACCCCCAACCACAGGGGCATAAAAGCTAAAAAAAAAAATTTAAAAAAAAAAGGCTGTTTTGCCTCAGGGGCTACAGCCCCCACAGGGGGTTAAATGCTTTTAAGAAATGAACAAAAAACCTTCAAGGAAATTGTCACGGGGCCTCAGTCACAGACCAACACCATTGGCCCCTAGGGAAACCAAACCTATATAAGAAAGAAAACTCTCTCTTTTCTATAGAAACTAGGTCCTAACTATAACCTCTGATTTGGGGGGCACTGTGTTTAGCAGTAACTTACAATTTAAAAACAACTCCAGCTTTCAGGGAGCAATAAAAATGTCAAGATTACTTATGTGATTAGTGTTCCTGCTAGAAAGAGAGATTGGTGTTTTGTCTAGTCGTGTTTCTGACATGTCATCAAGTAGCGAGGAGGGTTAAAATACCTACTGCAAAGAACAGATCTGTATTTTATGAGGACAGATGAGTGGACTAGTGAAGCCAACCTTTACCAGCGCTATAAAACAAATGAAATATATGTGAGAGAGGGGCTATGCAGAAAAGGGGCATTTTTGCTCAGTGTTAGTGAGGTAATCTGTGGAGGAGGTCATGGGGGCACCAAAATAATTGTTGCACTGAGCACCACCAGTGCTAAAGGCTGTGATGATGAGTATGTGGCAAGGTGAAGTAATACTGTTTTCTTTTTGTCTTTTTTAGTGTCTTTGGAGAACTGCAGAGTTAGGGAAGAACACACATCTCTGACGCACACACCCACTGACTATTTTAGAATAACAAATCTGCCTTCTACATAGGATAGTGTTTTAGAAGGACGGTTTTAGCAAGTAGCAGAGATGGCGTCATGGTGGATGACTGCTGCCCAAGTCATAACTCAGGTAATGGAGGACAGCTCTAAGGCAGGATCAGAGACTGAGACAGCAGATATTGAGCCAGCACCTGAGGGAGAGGAAAATGGAACAGAATCTGAAAGAGATTTTTCAGTCAACAGAGTCTCATCCGACGACTCATCTTCCAGTGATTCTGAGAGACACAATAATGGCAATCGTGCTGTCCCTCGGCAAGCACCATCTGTGCAGTGGGGCAACCGTAGCAGGTTAGGCCAACCCAGGGGAGCAGATACATGCAGCGGCAAGTACAGACTGAGTGCTCTCTTGGCAGCCCCCCAATTTAATTAAGCCCCAAATTCTGCTTTTCACAGATGTAAAGTTGGTACGGCCAACATTTCGCCAACTATGTCCATTTATTTTTGGATGTGAACATCCTTGAGCAAATTCTACAGCAAACAAATGTGCATGCCAAACAATTTCTGGGGGAGCAAGGAGGCACTCTAGGGCTTCATTCTACGGCATACCAGTGGGCTCCCACTTTACTTGAGGACCTGAAGATATTTTTGGGCCTTACGCTCAAAATGGGGTTAGTGCAGAAACCAACCTTGCAATCCCACTGGTCAGTGTGGGTTATCCCTATCTTTGCACTGTAAATGATAAGAGATCGTTTTTTGCTACTGCAGAACAAGCTGCATTTCAGAGTCAATTCTGCTGCATTGCCCGGGGGCCATCCAGACCATGACATGTTGTTCACATTTCGGCCTGTCGTAGAACATCTGTCTGCCAGGTTTCCAGATAGCTGCACTCCTAGAAAGAATATAGCCATTGATGAGTCCTTGATCATGTACAAAGGGTGGCTTCTGTTCAGGCAGTGCACTGCGAGCAAAAGAGATCGCTATGGCATCAAGCTGTACGTGCTGTGTGAGAGCTCTACTGGCTATGTGTACAGCTTGAGATTGTATACAGTCAAGGACCACTGTAAACCCTGTGGGTTGCCCTCCCTAGTTATTAGTCAAAGGAAAGACTGCATGGGAGCTTGTCCAGTCACTCCTTCATAAAGTTTACAACCTTAACGTGGATATTTTCTATACAGGCATAGAGCTTTACAAAGCTGGCAATGTGGCCTACGTTATATTTCATTGTCGCAGCAAAAGATTCCCGCAGGAGCTCGTTTGTAAGAAGCTCCAGAATCCCCAGAGCACTGTGTTGCGTTCCAACAAACTGCTTGCAGTCAAGTTCTCGGATAGATGTGATGTGTATGTGCTCACTACAATTCATGATGAGAGCACTTTCTCCGTCACGGTTTGAAACCAGATGGCTGAAGTTCACAAGCCCACCTGTAAACTTGATTACAACAAGTACATGGGCAGAGTGGGTAAGAAGGCCAGGTTCTTCAGCCATACAATGCACATCGTAAAACGTGCACCTGGACAAGAAACTGTTTACCTACCTGATCTGGATGGCAACATACAATGATTATCATGTTTATCGTCAGACAACCACAGGAAGACTCAAGTCTTTCCTTGACTTTCAGTTGCCGTCACTGAAAGCACTACTACTACAAAAGCAGCAGCCTTCACTTCATATGTTCTGGAGGACCTGGCAAGGCTGCAGAAGCAACACTTTGCTGATCGCATCCGTGAAACACCTAAAAAGGCTTGACTATGCCTACCTTCCATGGGCCACCAGTTCGTTAGGAAAGCAGCCACAGAATTTCAGTTCCTATACTTGAGATAATCATGGACTTCCTCATGGCCTGCTCAACACCATTATCCACTGTCAAAACGTGGTAGGTGTTCTGTTCGCCAAACGACAAGTGCATTATAGTCCCCACACTGCACATAATGGTGGACCGAACCTATGCCATGTTGTCATGGAGTACCCCATGTGGCAAAATGTTAAAGGCTCAACTAGATTTTGAAGTGCTTTTTTAGTGAACTTGGGTATACTACACAAGGACCATCCTGATTATCCATGAGAACCAGAGTAAGTGTAATAAGTCAAACAAATGTCCCATGGGACTTATTCACCAACATTTCTACTTGCTTTCAAATTGTGCAAACTCAATTGGTAACCAATGCCAGTGAATAAGTCCCCCAAGACATTTGTTTGGCTAATTACTTTAGGAACCTTAGGCAGTATTCCCCAGCATGTTTGGCTTAGATTCAATGATTGATATGCTCGCTCAGTTCGAGGAATGTGGCCTCGGAAAGCATATTCAGTCACCACTAACTTACATCCACAAACTAGCAAGAATTGGATTTAGCACAGTTAGTGTGCAGATGGCACATGAAAGGGACACCTTTCTTGGGCTTCAAGTAGATAGGAACACAAAGCATTAATATAAGTTCACTTGGCAATTATAAGGGATTAGTCAGGACTCTGATCAGGACGGAGACATAAGCGGGTAAAAAAAGCTTACGGTAGGTGTGTTTTAACAGGGATATGGCAAAGGGAGAAGGCAGATAGTAAAAGCAGTAAGGATACACGTCATGACTTCCTCTTCACCTGTGGCATCAAACCCATTAGTGCCGCACTCGCTCTGATACTGAATTACTATGGTACATAGGAGTAAATTCTTGACCTGCTTGCAATGTTCACTCTCAGTCAGAACCTAGTAGATGTTCAGTTTGCTGTATGAGAAGTGCATTAGAGTCACAGAACTCCACATAAGGGTGAATGGGACATATGCTACTTTCTCACGGACTACCCTGTGCATCAAAAACTACAGTTCATAATAGTTTATGATGTTCTCTTTAGAGAACTTTGGTAGTATTCCCCAGCATATCTGCCTTAGTTTCAAAGGTAGTATGCTCACTTAGTTTGAGGGATGACGCCTCAGAGGCATACTTGGACACTCCCAACTTGCATCCACAAACTGAAAGGAGCTGGATTTTCCACAGTGAGTGCGGTAAAGACGCATGTAAGGCATGTCTTCCTGAGCCTCGTGGCTGTCATGAGAGCCATTAGTAAAAGTTCACTAGGCACGAATTCTGTAATGTTCAGAAAGAAGGAGACGGTTACTTGACAGGTGGTAAAATGTAGTCAATCTGATTCTGTTTTAAGGGGTATGAATGTGATGGGCCCTTGCATGGCAGCAGTACGTTGATGTGAGTGCACAGATCAGTTGTATTGGGCCTGTGGCAAGAAAGGTTTGTGTGTTATGCGTGCATGGCTTGTGAATTGACCATCAAGTGGTTGGTGTCTTGATGTGGCTGTAAGGCTCCTCTTCAGAGGTCTTGGTGTCAATATTTAGATATTTTGTTAACTATTTGTGCTTTGAACCCATCATTTCCGGAGGTGCTAAAACCAACCAGTGTAGGTGGTGAATTAACTATAGAAAATTAGTACCAGATTTATATCTGTGGCGGTAAGATGGCTCTTACTAAGAACTTTTTTTCCTTATTACGGGTGGTTGTGGATTTTGAGCCTTAGCTTAAGCTACACCTAGGCAAACCTGCACATTTCTGAAATCTAGACAACCAGGGGAGTCAAGAGGAGTATGACTTGCGTGGCTCTCATCAGGTAATAGTACTCAGAAGCCCTTGAAAACATCAAAATTTGGTAAAAAACATTCAGGTTCCATCACATTTCTGTGACAGATGCGCATAGAATCTACCTGGAGCCACAGGTTTCCTACCACCTGAACTTCCACATGTCTCTCTGATAAGAACAGTACTCCACTTGTGTGGATGGCCCAAGAGAAAAGAACACAAAAGGACCTAAATTGCTATGTTGAGTGATAAGCAATAGGGGTGGGTTTAGTATCTGGGGCCCTTTTGTGGCATCACCTATGCAAACCTACGAACCACAGAAATTTTGAAAACTAGACAACCAAGGGAGTCTGGGGTGGTGTGCCTTGCGTGGATCCCACAAGGTTTTCTTACCCACAATGCTCTACAAATCTCAAACTCTGACTGAAATCATACATTTACCTTACATTTCTGCGATGGAAGATTCTGGAATCTGCAGAAATCCACAAAATTCCTACCACTCTGCATTACCCCACTTGCGCCGATACAAATGCTGCCCTACTTATGTGGCCGAGTCCAGTGCCCGCAACGGGAACGGCTCAAATCAAGGTCAACGGGAGCCCTCAGATGGGGATTCGCTTTGACCTTGGTTTGATCAGTTGCTGTCATGGGCACTAGGATTACCCACACAAGTGATGCACCATTTTTTAATCGGGAGAATGCCGGGCGGACGGAAGTCTGTGGCTCCCCACGGATACCAGAACTTTCCATCACAGAAGTGTGAGAAAAATGCATTTTTTAGTCAAAGTTTGAGGTTTGCAATAGATTCTGGGAAAAATAACACCGCGAGACCCAAGCAAGCGAGCCCACCCTGTATACCCCTAGGTGTCTATTTTTTTTAAAAAACTTACAGGTTGGCTAGTTGTCCCTAGGTGTCGACTCAGCTAGGGTGCAAAATCTAGAGCTACCAAATCTGTAAAAAAGGGTCAGTTTTCGGTGGAAAAAGTGATGCGCCCAAGTTGTGTTTTGGGCAGTTTCCTTTTGCGGTCCCTAGGCTTACCCACACAAGTGAGGTACCAATTTTATCAGGAGACATGGGGGAATGCCAGGTCAAAGGAAGTCTGAGGCTCCCCACAGATTCCAGAACTTTCCATAACAGAAAGGTGAGGAAATTGAGTCTTTTTAGTCAAAGTTTGAGGTCTGCAAGGGATCCAGGCTAAAAAACATGGTGAGACCCACGCACACCAGCCCACCCTGGATACCCCTCGGTGTCTAGTTTTACAAAAATGTTCAAGTTGGCAAGGTCTCCCTAGGTGCCGGCTGAGCTAGTGTTCAAAATCTAGAGCTACCTACATTGGAAAAAAGGGTCAATTTTCGGTGGAAAAATGTGAAGCGTCCATGTTGCGTTTTGGGCCATTTCCAGTTGCAGCCACCAAGCTTACCCACACAAGTGAGATACCATTTCTATCAGAAGTCTTGTCAGAGAACAGAATAGTAGAACATTTGTTACTACCAACTGGGTTTCACTGCATTTGTACCTTTTAAATGTAAGCCAGTGTATAAGAAAGATGACGTTTTGAAAAGTATCTTCGAAATCATAAGCTAGTATGGGTATTCACAAGTTCAGAGGTATACAAATAACCACTGCTCCTAAACTCCATTTCTTGTGCCCGTTTCAGAAATGCATAGGTATCCTTGATACCCATTTTCCACTCTGCCTATTTCACTATATGAATTGGTATATACTCAGTACTCTATGAAAAACCATTATACTGTGCATTTCAGTTATTGGCTGTGGGTACCTCTTGCAGAACCTACCAGTCCTCGAGAAATCATAAAAATGTTACTATATCTGCAAGTTGAGTAACTTGAATAATTTACTTCACATAACTGTAATGTACTTGACCCATAAACGGGTCTCAATTTGTGTGATCCTAGGCAAATATTTTATTTTACAGTTGCCTTTTTCTTCGTTCTCACATATGATTCCCCCTTTCAAATATGTGAGATCAGCATTTCTGTTGTTAAAAAAAACCTCTTTTGTTTGGCTAAATAGACTAAATGTTTGCTCTATGTATAATAAGGAATCTAGCCCATATATAGCGTATACATGGTCCATGCCTTGCCTCTTAGTTTACTAATAGCATTGCCATCAGGACAGCAGTGTTTCTCAGTTTATATTTTCACTCTCACTGTTAATAAATAAATTACTAAAGCATGATGTGGTAATGCACTTTTATTTACAGAGAGTAGGTTTCCAAGATATGTCCAAAAACCTTCCCTCTAACTTGCAGTTTTACTGATAAAACTATATAATGCCTTAACAATAATCTGTTAAAATCTGGTCTCAGAAAACATTTATCATTAGCACATCACCAAGTAAAGAGTTTTAATTTGTTTTCATCCTATTAAAACATTTTTTTCATCACATAGAAGTACAAAAATGGCCTTTCACAACTATTGAAATATATTTTGAAATGTTTCCACACTTGACTTAGTTATTTAAATCTTGTGTGTTAGGAAACACCTGACACCCTACAACCTTTCATTTAACACTCTTCTGTACAGCAGGTCAGAGAGTTCACCTTACAAAATCCAGGGCTCTGCAGTCAGAAGGAAAAGTAATTGTAAGAAGACAAACTGACTTTTGACCTCTCACTCTGAACACAGAGCAAATGTGACAAGATAAGATTTAAAAGCACCTTTCTGACAGAACAGAACACCTGTTCTCAGTCAATTCACCAGAAGGGGCGAGTGGGTCCTAAAAGTTGCTCGACCTGATAAAATATGACTCGTCATAGCGAGTGGGTGAGTTGATTGTTTTAGGCCTGCCTACAAACACTATATATCCCCAAAACCAGAAGGGTCTAGCAGACGTAATGGTATATTGCTTTTGTAAATCTGGCATTGTGACAAAACGTTACAGATGAAAATGTTATCACTAATGGCTATGCTTTCCTTCTCATTTTCAATATTTCTTTATTTCAACTGTTATTTTCCTTGGGAAAACCTTGAAGGATCTACACATATGACCCCTTCCTGATTCTGAATTCTGTTTTACTCCAAAACTTCTACTTTTCAGAACTCTATAGCTTTTCTGGCTCATCCGTGGATTTTACACTGGTTTCCACCACAAACTGGAAGTAAGTTGAGGGTACAAACAGTAGGGAAAATGGACTACCTCTTACAAAAAATGCCAAAACTGTGGTTCAAAATTCCTTTTGTGATTCAGCTCTGCATGTTCCTGAAAGCTGGGAAAATGGTGACTTTAGTACAGCAAACCGTTCCTGAATGCAATTTTTGCAATGAAAAAAACAGGTTATGGCTCCCTAAGAACAAGCTACCCCAAATAGCCAGAATAGTGCTCAGTACATGGGTGGAAAAGGTCCAGCAGGTAAGGGGTTAGAACCTATTTAGTCCTCTCCATGAGTCCAGCTAGTGTCATCCACTCTGCCCCTCTACATCCTCCTCACTATGGAAAACATATTCCCTACCCTAAAAGAGAAGGGGCCACAAGAAGGCCTCATGCAATACCCACTGACTGATATTCAAATGCGCCTGAAAAGAGAAAATGCTGTCAAACCCACACACCCTTGTTCCCTTTATGTATCAGATCAGAGAAAAGAAAACACCAAGAATGACCTCTTCTTCAGTTAACCCAGATGCATGGAGTGATATGTTGCTAGCTTAATTCCCCACAAACAAGCAGGCAGAAATATAAGGGTGGCACGGACCCAGTGCTGTTTTCTATCTTGACTCCCCTAGAAAACGTATTATTAAAGCTCATCGGAATCGTACAATCACCCAGGTGTATGAACAAAACTTGCGGGCCTTAAAAAAACTCTTAAAAGCCTCAAAACCACAAAAATTTGCATTGCCAGAATTATTAGACATACTGCCTCCACACTCATACACAATCTCACCCTACTGTCCAATTTCCTTCCATTCAGTTTGCCAACAACACACCCTATTACCTTTTCTCCAACACATACCCTGCTCTTCAGTACTCTGTTTCATCCCTTTCAAACACCCGCTGAACCAGGGGATCTGTTCCCATCCGTAAACTCCAGATGACCTTAACACACCTCAATATCGGAGTCCCTACTTGAAACTCTGCTTAATGAACACTTGCCAAACTTTGAGGAACACTAAAAGCCTGACATTCTGTCTGAATCCAATTGTCACACAGATGGCTTTACTTCGATATAGCTAGGAGACAATACAATTACACTCAATGATTTCCTTCATCTGGGCCACAACATCATCCAGAAGAACAAATGAAGCAGGTAAGGAATTGGAGTAGCTCTAGCATACATGATTGTACTGCCTGCACTGCAATACTATTGCAGGTCCGGAGGCGAGGATTAGACGGTCTTTCTTCGCTTTATTTTTTAAACCAACAGCCTTTAATAAACATAGAAAAGGGACAACATTATGACAACACTATAAGTCCCATGAAACCTTTAGACAGGAGGCCCTCCAATCCATGAACACCATCCCCTTCAAGAGCCTCACCTGACATTAGTTTCCCCTCTTTCTTCGCTGCTCCAATAGCCGGGAAGAGAAGTACTTTGCCCATCATCTTTTTCTGTGTAATGCTTGTGCTTAAATATGAGTGTTGCTATAAACTGTGTGCGTTACGATCTCTTTTTCTTTCCACAGTGAGGCCATGGGCACGCTCGTCGCTCCTTCATGGCTGCTTTAATAACATTTCTTGAGGGCTCTCGGGCGCGATGCAGTCAGCTGACCACTAGAGGGCCGTGCACCAGCGCGCTCTATCCCCATGCGACAGACGTCCATTTTACTCATAAGTTTTGGAGCGAAACAAGCCAGCCGCTCTCTACATATCACCAGGGGCTGTATAATTAAAACCCTTTCATCCAAGCCCCAACTGGAGCATGAACACCTGTTTAATAACGGGTAGGGACCCCAATTGTGTGTTTTGTCTGGGTCACGACCCAGGTGACATATAACCCCCTTCCACTGCAAGGGGTGTAGAGTGTTCCAAGGCCCTCAGGTTTATTCATACATATACTGCTCTGGTCACAGGCTAGTTATATTGCCTTCCACTATAGGCTGACTGCCATTTGCTTCATTCAAATGCAGGACCCTACTGATTACCTGGGTGAGTACTCTGTTGTGTAGCCATTTTAGTTATAGCTTTATGCATGTTAGTTTAATATTTTAGGCCGCTGTGCACCTTGACCTAGATATATTTTATTCAGCTTCGCATTGTTATTTTTACAAAAAACAGTTTTACGGTATTGTTTTAATTTCTTCTATCTAACTGTTTTTGCTTAGCCCAGCACTGTGTTCCCAAACACCACATTCTTGATCACTCTGTGCTTCAGTCAAGGCTACAGTCTGGTACATTGAAGGTAACCGTGGTAGAAGTTTAGTCTCCAACATTCGTAGAAAATACACATCCTTACGTAGGGACATTTTCTTAGAACATCAGCTGTGTTAATTATAAAAACACTTTCTAGTCCCATTACACGTCAAGAGGGAGATTCCAGCCAGGGAACCACAACCGTATGTTGAATGCTTTGTTGCAGATGCTGACGCAGACTACAGGACTTTGCTCAGGTATGAGGGTTGATGTCCTCCCGGGGGAACCTGAAAGGCAGGATTAGAGCTTAACATGCCATGCTCGAAATATGATTCAATAGAAAATAGTCCTACGATACTAGTGGCAGTATGATAGCATTATTCTTATGCTTCACTCTCATCGTCACCATTTTAATATTGTTGTGTTGTGTCGTTCTGGTTATTGCAGCTCACGCTTTGCTATCTAAAATGCAGTTGTTTTATTAAACCAATCATTAAAACTTATACTGCTCTTATTGTCATTTATATATGAGACCGAATTGTGAATGAGAGAACTGGATGCGACCTGAGTGACCACGACTTCCCTGAAAAGTACAATATGTCATGCGCTCGGCTGCCGAATCATCTCTACCTTTCAGGAGAGATGAGGCACTGCTAGTTAGCCGGAGCAAAGCCCGGATTTGGAACGACAGGTGTCACCCACCATGGGTCAGACTCAGTCTCCCACACTGTGGACAATCTTGCTGCTCAAAATCCAGTAGTCTCATTAGAATAATGAGAGCCTACGTGACACTCCAAGGAGTACTTGGAGGAAGAACAGATTATCTACCTCCCCAGTAAATTCTGTCATATTACGGATATGTCCATCTTCAAGGCAGTCTCACAGGTTGTGGCGCCTTTGGAAGAGAAAACGTCATTTGCAAACACAGAGCCTGCAACCCCTTTGGCCCCCTCACCTCCAGGGCAGCCCCAGGCACCTTCAGATATGGTGTGCAAACATGCACATGAACCAAGGGATGCCGTTGCAAGGCTAAAGAAAGCTTTTATGGAGTTCCACACTCCTCCCAAGTCCCCCTTATCCCCTCCAAGCACCTCCAAACTCCCCTCCATCTGGAGGACGGATCTGACTCCCCTTCAGCTACGGATGGGAAGGGTGACGGGGAATACGCTAGGCCTTGACGACCATCTGCTGCTTCTACCTCCCTTTCGGAGGGTCAAAAGTCAGACAAAGACCAACCTCTCTCGTTCTTGGATATGCTGAATCCTGAAGAGCTTTTACATCCATGCTCTACACAGTGGTCACCGGCCCCAAAGGTCACATTTTATGTGGTGAACCACCTCAGAAAGGCCCTGGATAAAGAAGTCTGGCACTGCTTAAAACCCTCTTTGGAGGGTAAGGTCGCCATCACTCCGGACATCGATCCTAAGATGGTCACTTTTTAGCGAAATTCAAGAGGGATCCAACAAAAGGGATAAACCGGTCCTGGTGTTCATGTCAGGACAAGTTGTTAAATGTCGCCGGTCCCCTCACGAAAATCCTGGACATGGCAGAAGATGCCAAGCCTTCAGGTACTCTCATATCCCCTGAGGCTTTGTCCAGCTGGGCCCAACAAGCCATCATTTTCCAAGGGAATGCAAATTGTGTTATATCTAGAGAGGCGGCATTCCTTCTTAATCAAGATTGAGCCCAAATTGGGGGAACTGGCATCGTCAGAATCCAGCCCTGTTGCCCAAGGGTGTCTCTTTGGAGAACCCTTCATCCGGGACTTAGGTAAATTTGTCAACACATTTACCTCCCTGGATAAGGCCCAGACATCAATGAAGCGATGATTCTTCATAATTGGGAGGCTTTGACTTTGGATGCATGGGTTTTGCAGACGGTCCAAGGGTTCCACATAGAGTTTTATGGTTCCCCAATTCAGACAAGACCACACTCCCTAAACTTTTCTTACTTTGGGGCAACACTGGTGGATACAGAAATCTCCCAGCTCTTGAAAAAAGGGGCAATTGTCCAAACCCAGTTGCATCCCTTTGGATTCCTCAGCAATCTCTTCCTGTTAGAAAAGAGGGATAGGGTGAACGCCTGGTGATGAATCTCAAAGAATTCAACAAGTGGCTGGTTTTCTGCCACTTCAAAATGGAAGGGATCCACCTTCTCAAAGATCTCTTACAAGAAAACGATTGGATGGTGCACCTGGATTTAAAAGACACCTACCTTACGGGTCCCATTTTCCCTTCCCCCAGGCTTTTCCTCTAGTTTCAATTGAAGGGCCAAACTTTCGAATTCACTTTTCTCCCATTTGGTCTATCCTCCACTCCGTAGTGCTTCACCAAGGTCTTGAAGCTGGTGGCGGAATATCTCTGGGCTCAAGGGATCAGGATGCTCGTTAATGTGGGCGACATTCTTATTCTAGATCAGTGCCCACGGAGATTACTGGGATATCTCCAACAGACCATCTCCCTGCTAGAATCCCTTGGATTTGTGGTCAACGACACAAAATCTTCCCTTCTTCCATCCCAGTCGATACAGTTCCTGGGTTCTGTGGTGGACTCGGTCCAAGCCGCACTGAGTCTTCCTTCTCGGAAGTTAGCCAAACCCAGCACATCGCTGTGACAAATCGCTTGGATTGTACGTCTCCTATCCTCTTCCATACAGGCCATATTACCAGGCCAATTGCATTATCGTGCCCTCCAGAGACTCAAGATTTCTCACTTGAAAAAGGGTCTCACATATTCTCAATTGGTTCACCTCTTGGAGGAGGCCAAGGAGGAGCTGAGACAAAGGATTTCGCACATGGAGGCCTGGAATGGCTGAGCCATCTTCGGTTGCCAACCGGATCTGATCACTGAATCGGACGCCAGCTGCTTGGGTTGGGGAGCCCAGTGCATTAATTACTCCACATTAGGAAGTTAGTCGTCTGGGGAAAAAGCACTTCACATCAACTACCTGGAACTCCGGGGGGAGGGAAGGGGTGTCTTTTGCAGTGAAATGCTGAACTGAAGACAAAGTCCAATGTTGCATACTCTTAAATGGACAACGTAGCAGCAGTCCGCTACATAAACCATCTAGGGGGAACGAAATTGGAAACCTTATCAAATCTGGGACGCAATTTCTGGGAATATTGCCTGGACAACCAAATTTCGGTGATGGCGGAATACCTCCAGGGGAAGGCGAATCAAGTGGCAGATTGGAATTCTCACCACTGGAGGGACATAAGTCTATTATGGTTACACCCGCAGGTGTTTCAGGGGATACAATCCTGCTGGGGCTCTTTCACAATGGATCTGTTTGCCTCATGTCTGGATTATCAGCTGGGTTGATACTGCAGCTGGAAACCGGACTCCTTGGTGATGGATGCGTTCCTACAAGACTGGAGCCAGAAAAAGGGGTATGCGTTTCCCCTGTTTGCCATGATAATGAGACTGACCACTCAAACTCGGAAGCAGATGGCGGACTTGGTGGTAGTCAACCCCATTTGGGGATCTCAAGTTTGGGTTCCAGGCCTGATGGAACTTTCTTGGGAGTTATCAATCTGTCTTCCTCTTTTTCTGGATCTCCTCCGTGATCCACAAGGGAATCTTCACCACCTTGTAATGGAAGGTGGTCTCCATCTCATGGCCTAGAGGTTTACAGGGAAAGATGGAAAATCCCAAGCATTTCGCGAGAGGCTGCAGCCATACTCGCAAAGTCATGGGCAGACAGTACCAATAAGAGGTACAGATCGACCTGGACTAGATGGCTGGGTTGGTGTCAACGACGACACCTTGATCCAGTGGAGAAAGATATTGCCCATATCTTGAAATTCTTGGCATCCCCGGTATCGGACGATCTAGCCGGCAGGGCCAGCAAACACCTGTCATTCTGCCATCTCGGTGGGCCATGTTCCTGTTGATGGGTTCCCTGTCGGTGAGCACCTCTTTGTTGGCAAACTCCTCAGGGGCATTAGGTTTTCCCGTCCTCCCGGTCCTAGATATTGTACTCTTTGGGATGTCAACAAAGTCCTTTGATTATTCAAATCATGGCCATCCAAAAAATATTTGTCAATGAAACCGATGTCTGCAGAGTTAGCTACCTTGCTGTGCCTTGTGTCTTGTCACCAAGTTTCTGATGTCTGGGCATTGGATATTACCGGTAGAGTCTTTACCCCTGATGGGGTGACAGTCCATATTTCCAGACGGGCGAAATGTAACTCGAGAACTGTCTCTTATACTAGCTTTCCCGGACGAACCCAAAGTTATGTGTTGTAAGGGCTCTGAAGCCTTACAAATCCATAATGGAGGAGATCCGCCCCCCTGGGGAGCAACAACTATTGTTAGCTCTCACTAAACCACACAAAGCAGTGTCTTCGGGTCAGGTGGGTACTGCAGGAAGCAGGAATTGATATCTCCATATTTGGAGCCCATTCGGTGAGGGGAGCTATGGCCTCAAAAGCAGTTTCCTTGGGGGCTCACCTGGAGGAGATACTCAACACGGCAGATTGGTGCTCTGTCTCTACCTTCAAGAGATTCTACCTTAAGCCAGTGCAGAATCTGGCAATGCTGGTAGTAGACAAGCTTTGAACCAACCCAATACTCGCCTACGGTCCTGCCATAGAATGAAAAATGTCCTAGCCATCGTAACAGAAAGTTTCAATTCCATTAAGGGCATGGGGGCGAGGATTAGTCCCTCCCGAGATATGCTTAAATCCCACTCAATGGAGGATTGGAGTTCTCAGTCTGCTATTATTGGAATTAAGTGCAAGTACTTTATTCTGATAATATTAGTTATTCTGATCATATATATATATATATATATATATATATATATATATATATATATATATATATATATATATGGAAAATGTCACTTACCCAGTGTACATCTGTTCGTGGCATTAGTCGCTGCAGATTCACATGCTGTGCACAGTCCGCCGTCTGGTGTTGGGCTCGGAGTGTTACAAGTTGTTTTTCTTCGAAGAAGTCTTTTCGAGTCACGAGACCGAGGGACTCCTCCCACTTCGGTTCCATTGCGCATGGGCGTCGACTCCATCTTAGATTGTTTTCCCCGCAGAGGGTGAGGTAGGAGTTGTGTATGCTAGTAATAGTGGCCATGCAATGGAATGAATACGTATGTACAAAATGAAGGTGAAAGTAATATATTTACAAATGTACAAATGTTGAAGATCTACTTCCAAACGGCTACAGGCTCCCGGGGAGGCGGGTGGGCGCATGTGAATCTGCAGCGACTAATGCCACGAACATATGTACACTGGGTAAGTGACATTTTCCGTTCGGTGGCATGTGTAGCTGCAGATACACATGCTGTGCATAGACTAGTAAGCAGTTACTCCCCAAAAGCGGTGGTTCAGCCTGTAGGAGTGGAAGTAGTTTGAAATAAAGTTCTTAGTACGGCTTGACCTACTGTGGCTTGTTGTGCAGATAACACATCTACACAGTAGTGTTTAGTAAATGTATGAGGCGTAGACCATGTTGCTGCCTTACATATTTCGTTCATTGGAATATTTCCTAGAAAGGCCATAGTAGCACCTTTCTTTCTGGTTGAGTGTGCCTTTGGTGTAATAGGCAGCTCTCTCTTTGCTTTAAGATAGCAGGTTTGGATGCACCTAACTATCCATCTGGCAATACCTTGTTTTGAAATTGGATTTCCTGTATGAGGTTTTTGAAAGGCAATAAATAGTTGTTTTGTCTTCCTAATTACTTTTGTTCTGTCAATGTAGTACATTAGTGCTCTTTTGATGTCTAATGTATGTAGTGCTCTTTCAGCTATTGAATCTGGCTGTGGGAAGAACACTGGTAATTCTACTGTTTTATTTAAGTGGAACGGTGAGATCACTTTTGGTAAGAATTTTGGATTTGTTATTAGAACTACCTTATTCTTGTGTATTTGAATAAATGGTTCTTGTATGGTAAACGCCTGTATTTCACTTACTCTTCTTAGAGATGTGATGGCAATGAGAAATGCAACTTTCCACGTTAAGTATTGCATTTCACACGAATGCATGGGTTCGAAAGGTGGACCCATGAGTCTTGTTAAGACAATGTTGAGGTTCCATGAAGGAACAGGTGGTGTCCTTGGTGGTATAATTCTCTTTAGGCCTTCCATAAACGCTTTAATGACAGGTATTTTAAACAGGGAAATTGAATGAGTAATCTGCAGGTAAGCAGATATTGCGGTGAGATGTATCTTTATGGAAGAGAAAGCTAGATTAGATTTTTGCAAAAGTAGTAAATATCCTACTACATCTTTTGGAGATGCATGCAATGGTTGAATTTGATTATTATGGCAGTAATAAACAAATCTTTTCCATTTACTTGCATAGCAGTGTCTAGTGGAAGGTTTTCTAGCTTGTTTTATGACCTCCATACATTCTTGTGTGAGGTCTAAGTGTCCAAATTCTAGGATTTCAGGAGCCAAATTGCTAGATTCAGCAGTGCTGGGTTTGGATGCCTGATCTGTTGTTTGTGTTGCGTTAGCAGATCTGGTCTGTTGGGTAGTTTGACATGAGGTACTACTGACAGGTCTAGTAGCGTCGTATACCAAGGTTGTCTTGCCCATGTTGGTGCTATTAGTAGGAGTTTGAGTTTGTTTTGACTCAATCTGTTTACTAGATATGGAAGGAGAGGGAGAGGGGGAAAAGCGTACGCAAATATCCCTGACCAATTCATCCATAGTGCATTGCCTTGGGAGTGCCGGTGTGGGTACCTGGATGCGAAGCTTTGGCATTTTGCGTTTTCTTTTGTTGCAAATAGATCTATTAGAGGTGTTCCCCAAATTTGAAAGTAAGTGTTTAGTATTTGGGGGTGAATTTCCCATTCGTGGACTTGTTGGTGATCCCGAGAGAGATTGTCTGCTAGCTGGTTCTGGATCCCTGGAATAAATTGTGCTATTAGGCGAATCTGGTTGCGAATTGCCCAATGCCATATTTTTTGTGTTAGGAGACACAACTGTGTCGAGTGAGTCCCCCCCTGTTTGTTTAAATAATACATTGTCGTCATGTTGTCTGTTTTGACAAGAATGTAATTGTGGGTTATCATGGGTTGGAATGCTTTCAACGCTAGAAATACTGCTAACAGTTCTAAGTGATTTATGTGGAACTTTCTTTGATGAATGTCCCATTGTCCTTGGATGCTGTGTTGATTGAGGTGTGCTCCCCACCCTGTCATGGAAGCATCTGTTGTTATAACGTATGTTGGCACTGGGTCTTGGAAAGGCCGCCCTTTGTTTAAATTTGTACTGTTCCACCATAGAAGCGAGATGTATGTTTGGTGGTCTATCAACACCAGATCTAGAAGTTGACCCTGTGCTTGTGACCATTGTGATGCTAGGCACTGTTGTAAGGGCCGCATGTACAATCTTGCGTATGGGACAATGGCTATGTATGAAGACATCATGCCCAGGCGTTTTAATACTATTTTTGCTTGTATCTTTTGTGTTGGATACATGGCCTGTATTACTTTGTGAAATGTTTGAACCCTTTGTGGACTTGGAGTGGCTATCACTTTTGTTGTGTTGATTGTCGCTCCTAAGTATTGCTGTGTTTGACACGGCAAAAGGTGTGACTTTGCATAGTTGATGGAGAAACCCAGCTTGTGAAGGGTTTGTATAACATAATTTGTGTGATGTGAACACTTTGTTAGCGTGTTGGTCTTGATTAACCAGTCTTCTAAGTAAGGGAACAGGTGTATTTGCTGCCTTCTGATATGTGCTGCTACTACTGCTGGGCATTTTGTAAAGACTCTTGGCGCAGTTGTTATTCCGAATGGCAACACTATGAATTAGTAATGTATTCCCTTGAATACGAACCTTAGGTATTTCCTGTGCGAAGGATGTATTGGTATATGGAAATACGCATCTTTTAGATCTAATGTTGTCATGTAGTCTTGCTGTTTGAGCAGTGGGATTACGTCTTGTAGTGTGACCATGTGAAAGTGGTCTGATTTGATGTAGGTGTTTAGTGTTCTGAGATCTAGTATTGGTCTTAGAGTTTTGTCTTTTTTCAGTATGAGAAAGTACAGTGAGTAAACTCCTGTGTTCTTTTGTCGGCCTGGTACTAATTCTATTGCGTCCTTTGCAGTAATGCTTGAACTTCTAGTCCTAGAAGGTCTATATGCTGTTTTGACATATTGTGTGTTTTCGGTGGGACGTTTGGAGGGAGTTGGAGAAATTCTATGCAATAACCATGTTGGATAATTGCTAAGACCCAAGTGTCTGTTGTTATTCCCTCCCAAGATTTGTAGAACTGGCTTAGTCTTCCCCCCACTGGTGTTGTGTGAAGGGGTTGTGTGACTTGTGAGTCACTGTTTATTTTGAGGGGTTTTGGGACCTTGAAATTTTCCCCGGTTTCTTGGGAATTGTCCCCCCTCTGTATTGTCCCCGAAAACCTCCCCTTTGATATTGTCCCTGGTAGGTAGGTGGTCTTGTTTGTGAGGTGCTGGTTTCTGTGGGTTGACCTCGAAACCCTCCCCTAAAAGTTGTTTTACGAAATGTGCCAAATGTGCCTCTGCCCTGCGGGGAGTAGAGTGCGCCCATGGCTTTGGCTGTATCGGTGTCCTTTTTTAATTTTTCCACCTCCGGCCCAAACAATTGCTGTTCATTAAACGGCATATTGAGCACAGCCTGTTGGATTTCGGGTTTGAACCCAGATGTGCGCAGCCATGCGTGCCTCCTTATGGTGACTGCAGTATTTATTGTTCTTGCAGCTGTATACGCTGCATCCATAGAAGACCGTATCTGGTTGTTAGAGATACTTTGTCCCTCTTCCACCACCTGTTGCGCTCGTTTTTGGAACTCTTTGGGGAGGTGTTCGATGAAATGTTGCATCTCATCCCAATGAGCCCTGTCGTATCTCGCTGGGAGTGCTTGCGAGTTGGCGATGCGCCACTGATTTGCCGCTTGTGCTGCAACCCTTTTTCCCGCTGCATCAAATTTGCGGCTCTCCTTGTCTGGAGGCGGTGCGTCGCCTGATGTATGCGAGTTGGCTCTCTTACGAGCTGCTCCCACAACTACTGAATCTGGTGCCAGTTGTGATGTAATAAAAACAGGGTCTGTGGGCGGTGCCTTGTATTTTTTCTCCACCCTTGGAGTTATGGCTCTGCTTTTAACTGGCTCCTGAAATATCTGTTTAGAGTGCCTTAGCATTCCTGGGAGCATGGGAAGGCTTTGATAATGGCTATGGGTGGAGGACAGGGTGTTAAAGAGGAAGTCATCCTCAATAGGCTCCGAATGTAGCGATACATTATGAAATTCGGCTGCCCTAGCTACCACCTGTGCATATGATGTACTGTCCTCAGGTGGTGAGGGTTTAGTTGGGTACGACTCCGGGCTATTGTCCGAAACTGGAGCGTCGTAGAGGTCCCAATACATCCGGATCATCCTGGCTCATGGTGGTATGAGCTGGTGAGTGTGGTGGAGTTTGTGCCGGTGATGCATGAGTTGACGGTGGTGGAGAGGGTGGTGGAGTTACCTTCTTTACCACCTTTGCTTGTGGTTGCTTGTCTCCTTGCTGGAAGTAAAGTTTCCTTTTCCTTTTGATTGGGGGAAGAGTGCTGATCTTCCCTGTATCCTTTTGGATAAAGATCCGCTTTTGCGTGTGATCTGGTTCTATTGTTTGTAATTCCTCCTCAAATCTGTGTTTTTTTAGTTGAGAGGACAGTCCTTGTTCCTCTGAGTAGGAACCGGTTTTCGGTTCGGTTGCCGGATGTTTCGGCACCGAAACCGTGTCTCTGGATTTTTTCGGCTCCGACAAGATCTTTCTTCTTTTCGGCGTCGTGCCCTGTCGGTGCCGACCATCTTCGGTGCCGCTGTCTTTGTGCAGAGCAACTTCGGTGCTGCTGTCTCGGTGTCGACCCCTTTCTGCACCACTCTCTCGGTCCCGAGATTGCTGCGTGCCTGTGTCTCGACCTGAGTCGGACGACTTCGACACCAGCTCGCCCTTTTTCGGTGCCGATGGACGGTCACCTACTTTCCGGGTTAAGCCATGGCCTGTTGGCGGTGGCGTCCCCTGGGCTTTGTCAGTTTTATCGTGTGATTTTTGTTTCGACGTCTTACTCACGGTTGGTTGTTCTTCGACGTCGAATTCTTCGGAATCCGACTCGTGGATGGAGAAAGTTTCTTCTTCCTCCTCCTCGAACCGTTGTTGTCCTGTCGGCGTGGACGCCATCTGCAACCTCCTGGCTCTTCGGTCTCTGAGCGTTTTTCTTGACCGAAACGCGCGACAGGCCTCGCACGTGTCCTCCTTGTGCTCGGGGGACAGGCACAAGTTATAGACCAAATGTTGATCCATATAAGGATATTTATTATGGCATTTAGGACAGAATCGGAACGGGGTCCGTTCCATCAGTGTCGATGTTGCACGCGGTCGGGCCGACCAGGCCCCGACGGATGATCGAAATTACCCCGAAGGGCTACCGGAGCTCTTCAAGATTCGGTGTTGATTTGTTCTAATCTAACCCGATACCGAACGAAACAATACCGACGATTTTTCCAGAAATTCTGACTAACTTTCCGACCCGAAACACGGAGCGAAAAGGAACACTTCCGAACCCGATGGCGGAAAAAAAACAATCTAAGATGGAGTCCACGCCCATGCGCAATGGAACCGAAGTGGGAGGGGTCCCTCGGTCTCGTGACTCGAAAAGACTTCTTCGAAGAAAAACAACTTGTAACACTCCGAGCCCAACACCAGACGGTGGACCGTGCACAGCATGTGTATCTGCAGCTAGACATGCCACCGAACATATATATATATCATGCACCTCAGTGTACGAAGTGTAAGAACTATTCAAGCTGTACTAGAATAGTTGTTTTATATTTAATGGTGATGAGAAGCAAGTGATCTTGTATAACGTTGATGACTTGTGATGAGTTGGTGTTCTTTAGGAAGAGAAGCATTCATTTGTTTTCAGATTTTAGGAACGGAGTCCATCAAACAGGATTGATCTAAGGGTTTTCAGATGAGGTTGCAGGAAGAAAGAGGAGGAAGGAATGTTAGGAGAGGCTCTTTAAGGAGATGGTGTTCGTGGATTGGAGGGCCTCCATCTAAAGGATTCATAGGACTAGTAGTTTTCTCATAATGTTGTCCTTTTTCAACTTTTGTTAAAGGCTGCTGGTTTAAAAAAATAAAGTGAAGAGAGACAGCCTAACCCTTATCTCTGTGTACTTAATAGAACTGAAACTTTCTGTTACGATAGCTAGGAAATGTTTAATTCCCACACTAGGTCCACATCCTTTAACTGCACAGTAGCCCGCTGCACCATTATTCCCAACAATCCCGTTATTTTCATCTCAGAAGTAGTACACTGCTCCCTTGGGTAACCTCACTTTTTTAGATTAGTTACTTGAACTTGCTCTCCATCTTCATGCAAAAGGCAAAATAATGTTTATCATGGGAGGTTTTACTTTGTGGGTAGACACACACTTTGCTGATCTCATCGGCAAAATGCAGACTTTTGATTTCAAACATGTGGTGAGTGCCCCAAACTAGCAATTCACATACTGGACATGATGTGGACCTACAACTTGACAGCGCAAAACCAGCAAGGCAAATTCAGGTATGGTCAGACTACATTTTTGTTTCCAATAGTGGACGATGTAAGACACAAATACTTGAAAAAAGTTAATGAAACAATTTTTGCATAGCTATTTGTGGGCTTTAAAAGATGGCAATAATGTAATCATTTCAGAATCGTGAACCTGAATATTCACACCAGTACATAACTGATTTGTGTCACAGTGTGAAGTGCCAGCAATGTAAACGTTCCTTGTGCGAATGATAAACATTTATACAAAAATCCTCTACTCAGAACTGATGATTTTAAGTCATAGGATAGTATGCTACATAGGTTCAGTTATCTAAGATTATCAGTTCCCATCTTGCCTAATGAAAAAAGGTAGCTACATAGCTACTATGCGTGACACTAAAGGATAATAGCAACATTACTTTTACACTAATGCTTTCGGTGAACATGAACTTCTGAGGCTGTAAAGGGCACAAAATTTTCAATGGCATAGTTTCAGACAGCTTGGAGAACCAAAAGTGGGCAAAGCAAGGATGCCTGTTGTACATGTTGTTTATTGTAGCATTACAACCACTAACCATGATTATAAAGCATTAAAATATGGAAATGATCACAATTAAACTTATATGCAGACAATACACACCTGCATGTTTCTGTCCCAGATAAGTATGTTCCAGCGATTTTAGAAACTATACGACAATTTAGAAATGCATCTGGTTATATGGTAACCTAAACCAAAACCTCAGATATGTCTGTTTCAGACGCTGAGGAGAAATTGAAGCGGGCTCAAGGGCAATTTAAGTTGGTGGAAAAGTGCATATCTTATTTTGAAACTCCAATAACACTGTGAAATATAGGCTAGCAGGGGAGTATCTGAACCTTCCTAAGTGAAGAATGAATTTAATAAAAAGAAAATGTTGACTTTTGGCTCCGTTGGCAAATCTATTTGAAAGAATACTTCTTATCAGAATAACATAAGTTTGTAATTATCTCTGGGCTAAATGGGTGGTAGGATATATCTAAGTGTTTCAAAGTCCTGACTTACTGAGAGTAGGCAAGAAAGCTCAGATTTCAACATTTTGCCTGCAGACTCCAGTGAAGAAAGGAGGCGTTGGCTTGCCTTGTGTTACACAAGCACTGGCAATGCCAATAGGTTTGGCTTTAAAGGAATGTGTTAAGGTAATGTGAAGCATTAGCAGTAGAGAGTATGGGAATGGATATGTATTTGTGTGGAAACAAAGAACCGTAGAATTATACTGGTTAGGTTTAAAGGTCGGGTGACAGTTGCACTGTCAAACCAGACCTAAAAATCCATATAAGTTGAAGACTACCCTCCTGCCATCTGTGCTTATGACAGAGAAAAACACCATCAATTGTCTAATTATCAAAGAGACATTAATAAAATTACATTGTCATATGTGTGCCCCTGAAAGTTCAAATGCATGTAGCTGGATTAAAAAAAACAAAATTATCTCAGCTGTGTGGAGAACAAGCACTGTTTTGTGGAAGCACACATCTTCTGCCCACTCAAAACTTACACCTGGCTCCCAACATGTGGGCAGAGCCAAAACCCCTCTTCTGGAGAGTCTCACATTATTGTCGGGCAACAGCTGCGCTGTCAACCCAGACCATAAAACAGAAAGCACTTAGTTTTAGAAGTGTCAAGGATGTCTGTGTGGAGAGAAGGTGACAAGGCAATTCTGACTTTGGCTGTGGCGAAAAGACGTTTCCTCAGAAACATTGAGCTGGAGTCCTTAGGTCTTTCCGACTACACTGCTTTTAGCTGTCTGGTAGCAAAAAACACTATGTGGACTATACCAAGAACTTACAGTGGATTTGCCCAATGCTCCCATAGGTTGTCTATTGTCACTCTTATTTGCTTGTTTATTTGATGGCTTTCCTTCTTGTTATTTTGTTTATTCCTTCCCTGAAGTATAGCCTCTGTGAGGCTACATTTTTTTGGAGCACTCTCACTCGTGTGCTTCTCTTCTACCAAATCACATGCTCTGTGTTGCTCTCTCCCTTTGTGTGCGGTTTCTCCCTCATATGCTTCTTCCCTTTTGCTCCATGTTGCTCTCTTCCTCGTGTGCTGCTTTTCTCCCTCACCAACCCACCTGGCTTTGCTTTACACCCCAAGACCACTGCTCTTTGTCTCCCCTAAAAATCATCTGCTTTATTCCCCCAACCCTCGTGATTATTTATATATATTTTTAATTTATTGGAGGAATCTGCTGCTGCAATTTCCTGTCTGTCCCTCTGTAACACAAGATGTGAAGCACTTTCAAACACCTAAACTTTAATTTGGCAGACAAAGATAGCGGATATCACTTAGATAAGTCAATGGAAAAAAGAACAAAAAAAAGAAAGAAAATTACCCTCATCATTCTGTAAGTGCATGCATGCTTGGAGATGCACGTCACTACACATGCACGCTTTTCCAAAATGACGCAGCAGGGAACAGTGGCTACATCATCACACCTTGTTTTTCCCCTTGCGAATGCTGCAAAGCATTGACAAAAAGTACTGGCATAGCCAATAGTTCTACTTGTTTTTTATTGTTACATTTTCCTGTTTTCTTGGGGTCCAAATCCAAACGTTGAAGGTATTTACATTTGAATATGCAGAGTGGTGGTCTACTAAGCAAAATGTTCGTCAATTTGGAATAACCCAGTAATAAGGATGAACCAAAACACATTTTAATAATGTTGGGTAGATGGTGGGCTTGCTGGAGTAGGTCAATTAGATGTAGAAGACCAAATAAAGACTTTTTTTTTTAGAACTTGTGAGAATGCAGACTCATGTCTCAAAGGAGGGCAATTATGATACAATAATAGTTGTACTTTGAGAATGTTTAACTGTGTTGGGTGCATTTTCGTCATAAACAAATTGGACTGATATGGAATACAATTTTCAATACTACAGTTAAGTGGTGTTTGATCATTTTCTTGCAAGCGGGTCGACAGTTGAAGAGTATGGACGTTTTCAGTACATATCAAATTGAGTGGGGCAATACATTAGTCACAGCTTTCTGAGCACAAGTCAAATAAGGTTTAGCTGGTCTTCATAAAGAAACTGGAGATACCCATTTCTGGAAGGTGTGCACCACAAAGACTCTTCTAAAGACTAAACTGGACACTGGTGAAAATGGGAAGGTTGAATTTGATTTGAATGCCTGTTGGCAGTGTGAAATGGTGTTGGAACACATAAATGTATATTAGTAGGTTGTTGAAGAATTTCTTCTTTCCAGAAAAGGTGATGGATAGATTAAGTGAACACTGACAAGAGTTCTTAAGTTATTTTTTTTTTATTATCATTCCAATGTAGTAGGTCAGAGCTCCTTCACAAGGTGAGGAATTCAGCAAGCTGTCATGATCGCCAAACACTGTAGAATATCTATGACCGTTTTGCTATGTATTGATAGTATTTGTAGGATAACCAAAGTATTCTGAATTATTGTGTAGAAGAGAATACTAATAAGTGATCTCACTGTAATATGTTTGTGCAAATCTATAGTAAACCATAAAACGTGGATATACAACATACGTCTGCATTTAAATTATGAGATATAAAAAAACGTGCCTAAGAATTGTGTACATTAACGAGCACAATGATTTCATAAACCAACATTCTGCTGAATTTTGAAACCTAAAATCAATCATTGTTAAAATTGAGATATGGTTTATGTTTATGTAAACGAAAAACGATGTCCTTAGATACTATGCTGCAACTGTGTTCTGGACTGAAATGTATAAGTCAATGAAGTCAGGACTCAATATTAATCGGTTCTTAGTTGTGACTGAACATTAACATTTGTCGCATAAACAGGGTGTTGCTCAAACTCATGTGCATTAATTCCTCTTTCCATCACCCTTACTGACCTAGATTACAAACTTACCACCCTTATTGGACTTAACATCCCCCATTTGTATTAGGCCCTTAGGAAATATATAAAACAGAAGATTCGTAGTCAACTTCACTCATTCCCCAACCGAACACTCTACCCATGAAAATGCTGATACTCTGCTTGACGATCACTACATCAACCTAACGAACCCCAGACATTCTTCCTCCTGCCACAATCCTACAATTCAAGCACTGCCAGTGGAGCAAATTGCAGACAAAATTGGACACAAATTGATGCAAAAAACACATACGAGGACAGAGAAAAATAATCATTAGAGCCAAAAGAGCCTATTTTTCTAAACACATAACCGAGGCTCCAAGTCAGGTGAAGAAAACCTTCAATATCTCCAGGAAATCTGTAAATAAGTAGCCTAAAAAGCAAACCTTGCATGTCTTAAGAAGACTGAGAAGACCTCAGGTTCTTGCAGCTTGGAATATGCCAAAAACGACACCATGGACATATCTTACAACTAGCTCACTCTGCCCCCCTCGCTACTATTCCACACTTCTGCTTAGAAAACAAGTCAAATGGGCCCAATCAATATCTGTCCCTAAACAATCCTACTGAAACAAGACCACATAAGTGGAGAAGTAGAAGAAACAGAAAAATACATGGTTTAAAATTATGGCAAGTCTGGTATGGGGAAAAATATTTATCATGGACACAAACAGTGACTTGCTAGCACGTTTTCATGTCGGGAAGCTTAATGCTCCAGAAAACCTTGGAACTATGTACATTTCTCAAAAGCATTCTTGCAGGAGAATGAGGGTCACTTCTTCCTATAATTTTCGCAGACCCGTAGTTCTCTTAACTTTCTTTTTCCTATGTTCTGGATTCCAACAAACAGCAGATTGTAAGTAAGACACTTTTAGAATTTAGATCTCTTTTCTGTGGTCCAAGGGACAAAGAAGGAGAAGCAGGCACTTAACTGGGTCTGGGAAACCAAGTGCGGCGTGGGAACAAAAGTAAGGAAGCCAACAGGCAGGAGAAAATGGGTGAAATCTAAGTTGCACAAGCAGAACTGTGCATGATTCCTTTCAGCATAGTGAAAGGCTGACATTAATGAAAGATGTCAGGCATGAGAGGGGAGCAGGTTGGGGCATGCATGCCCCCCACGATTATAAAGTATTAACCATTTTACTGGATGAGCTCCTTTCCAGGAGAGCTGGCTCCTTCTTTCTTCAAGTGCCCCCTAAGCGGACAGCACCCTGCTAATTAAAGGATGGGGCACATGATTAGTGCTCGTGCCACTGTTTTTGAAAAATGCTTCATAGGTCTTTCCCCACAAACACCCATGGCACCAATACAGGTTGCTTAGTCAACCCATTAGTTCAAAATGTTAACACACAGAGAAACCCCTGGAGTTGCGTTATTGAAATGAGGTGGCAGCCCTGCTATCCTCTTTCCAATCTCCTTGCGTTATGGTTTCATCTGTAGACAAAAGAAATAATTCAGCTAGAGAATACATGACCTGTTTGTAGGCAGTGGTGTGAAGGACACTCCGCCTGTCTGGATGCCTTAACAATACAAAATATGGAGGACATTTTTTTATTTATATAAATCTCTATTATTATTTTCAGGTATGTGTGCAATTTAAAAGAGGTTCGTTAACGCAGGTTGGGGGACCAAATGTTTTATGTTACACAGGTGTCAAGCTATTTAAAAAACATAACTAGAAATACCCCCTCTACAACTGAAAACTCCCTACTGCCCGTGCCAGTAGGTGGTTACCCATGGTATGTTTGGTACTGTACTATTCTTAGTCCATGTGCTTAACTTTACTTCCATATTCCCAAGCACTTCTAAATAAGTACCCTCTTACAGGGGTCAAAATACCTTTTTCAACCAAGTTTAAACAAATCTACAAATAATTCTACAGTCCCCATCTCCCCATGTTGAACATGGATTTTTCATATCTTTAAGTACAGCAAATAGTCTTTCAAAATAGACTTACTGATCAGGACAACTCTCGTTCACATAAAAGTTCCCTGAATGACGTTAGGTCATCCTTCTCACTCCTCACCCCACCTCACCTTTCCACCCACCCAAGAACTACCCTGCATCCCCATCAACTGTCCTATCGGCCATACAGGAAAACATACTTTCTTTTTCGAAAAGTGTCATTTGTTGCCATAAAAAGATGTACTTTGAGTGTGACCTTCCTCTAATTTGCTTTGCTTCACTCGTTTTGCTTCACCATAAAATGAAAACAATATTGTGAGCAAGCATGCAGATACTTTTTACATAGCATAAAATACAACTCAAATAGTTGCTTGGCACTAATGACCTAATTATAAAGACACTTTCAGTCAAAGGAAGAGAATAAAACACCAGGTACACTGAATCTGCCCATTTATGAACATACCTAATTTGTAGATTTAAATGTGTTCCCCTATTTCCAGTTGTTATTGTTTTTTTTTCAGGTCTCTCTATTTACTACTCACATCTTCACTTGTACGCAATCTGACACAAACTAGCTGGATTTTATTTTCTCCAAGTTGTGAACCACAGAGACCAGTGATAACCAAGGGACACCCCTTGAAACGCTCTTCACACATCCTGAACATGCATCTGCTGCGAGGAGGAGGGCACAGACCCAGAGAGAAAAATATGGTTGAAAAGCAGATTTACTATTTTAAAGCCTGTGAACTGGTGGTATAACTGTTTTTAAGAAACAGGTTTATTTAAAAAAAAAAAAAAAACCTTGAACATATTTTATTTTGTTAAGCATATTAAGAACACAAACTTACCCCTTGAACTCCATCAGGAATAGAATAGTCAATAACTATAGTGCCACAGCGGTAACCAGGAAGCCTATCCGGTATACAGTGATGGGTCATTCTTCCATGTGGCTGATCTCCAATTACAACACCATAAGGTGTATTACACACAGGGCAGACTGGCTTGTGTGACATTGCTGTTCTGAGACATTGTTCACAGAATTCATGTTTGCATTTGTCCAGTGTCTTTTTCTTTGTGGGAATTTCAAGACAAATGGGGCATATAGCCTTTTGATCTTCTATTGCTGCTGTCTCCGATTTTTTTACAGGGAATGAATTCTCTCTTGCCAAGTCGGAGTCTTTCCTCTCGCTATAAGAGTCTATGGCCACATTCCGCATGTGTGACAAATCACTCCCAAGTAAAAGGTTCAGGTGTTTTTCAGCATCCATCACACGAGAGGGTAAGCCACTAATGCTCAGTGTTTCGTCTACCATCTGGAATGATACATCACAAAATTGGTTTGTCAAACTATCAATTATAGAGCGTAACTTCCCGGATGGATGAAAATCCTTCAGGTTGATTATTTTCTTAATTAAATTGCTGACTGCTCTCTGAAATGCAACGATAAAATGTTCATAAGCATGTTTAGAGAGATCTAAATCTGCTTTGGGGGTAAATATGATGTTAACTTTTAGGCCCTTAGTATTTCTTAATTGCTTGGACACAAGATACTTTTGCTCTATTTCCTTAATATCTTTTTCTATCAATTCACGACAGAGCTGTAACTGATTGAAATCCACTTCAATTCCATTAGTCCTTCTATGTGTTTGTATCGCTAAGGCTACAGGGCTTGCAACTTGTTCTTTTTTTATATATTTCAATTGTTTTTTCACCTCCATAAGTTCCTGCTTCGGGCCACGTAGTATAAGTGAATTAGTGGTCTTCTTTGTTAGGATTCTCTTATATTTTTCATTTAATATCTTTGCTATGTCACCCACACGGCTTTGGTCTGGTAATTCAATCACTTCCTGAGACCAATCCTCAATAACCTTCTGAAAAAGAGAAACATATGACTGATAGGCTTTCTCTACTTGGCACCCATCACGGAGAGCTATAAAATGCAAGCTAATTGTGCCATCTGAATTATCTGAACAGTCAATTCTGATGCAAAATCTTTGCTTCAATTCTTCAATCTTTCGGAGACAAACATGATTAAAGTATTCATACTGAGCAGAGGAAACACTTATTGAAAATTCTTTTTCATCAAATTCCAAACTGCCATTGAGTCCAGAATGTGAAAACTCTGTATTTTCTTGTTTTTTCTGAAGAAGATCTTGAAAACACTGATAAATCTTTTCAATGTCTTTGTATGTTCCAGTTATTGTTTCGATTCCATTTTCAAAAGTTTCTTTTGTTATTTTTACATTTGCAAAGGCTGTGCATATTTGTAGCTTTTCCACTTTTGAAAACAAGTTGTTATTGAGGTTTGCAGATATAAAACCAAAAATCTGGAAAGAAAGAAAGCAATGGAATTTTAATATGTTTAACGTTTTTTCCAACACGTTTAGTTTTGCAAAAACCAGCAACTCTATTCAGTTTTGCAAAAATCAACAACTCTAGGCATTTACCCTTTAGCATTACAACATTATTCTCTAAGTTAATTAATATTAGGCAGATGCCTATTTAGAAGCAACACTTTATTTATCCCCGCTGAAATGTGCCACCTTCCTTCTTATTTTTCCCAATTTCCAATTTATGGTTGGTGATACATATGTAACCTCACAGAAACACAACACAGCATGTATGTAATAGCATCTGTGCAACAGGTCGAATGTGCCCCGAACCTCTCGAACATAACTGAAATGCCTGCGTCTCATTTTGTATTGGTAGGTACCACAAGTAATTAACATGCTGTGGAATCCGAATTTTAAAGCCTTACTTGCCTAAAGAGGCAAATCGTCATTTTTGTTCTATGGATCCAGTAACATTAGGTCCCACATGTGTACATCCCCTGGTTTGCACAAGTAACAAACAATTTCATCTTCCGCCGTGCCCACTTCGCCAATTCTACCAGCCCTTCCTTTAAACAGGTATTTTTTTGCAAATTTTACAATGTTCTGCGGTTAAACCAATCATATTCACTAGTCTCACCTTGGCTTTGTCTCTAAAACTACTCTGAATTCTTTTTTTACTGTTCCACATGTACTCAAGTAGCCTAGGGCACCAGAGGTGTCAGGAGCAAAAGCCCTCAAGCATCACAATGGATGACTAGCATCATCATTGGGAATTGCTCCTCGCCAGGCCGGCGCTGCAACGCCTGACGGGCTCCCCTTGAAAAGGGGAGCACTCAGCCGTACTGTTCTGATGATAATCAGACAGTTATGCCTATATTCAGGCACCAGCAAACGCTCAGAGAGAAAAAGAATGTGAAACTAAAATTGGTTATTCATCCTAAAAATGGTTTCATAACTTTAATCAATATACTAAGAGGAAGACCAAGATTAAAATCAAAAGAAAGTAATAAACTGAGTGTTGATGCTCACTTACTTTCAAAGAGCAAAAAGATAACGGGGTCTGTAATTTTAACAGTACCCACAAGTTGGGGTCGACATGTTTCGCGTAGTGTGGTCCTACAGGACCCGGTGACGCTTCATCAGGACCAAAAGAAAATTTTATATCAATTCTTCTCCAATTAAAACGAAAAAAGTGACGAAAAATGAATATATATACCGGTCACTTACACTTCAAGTAAACTGGCTACGTCACTGTCAGGTCGCCCGAGGGGACAGAAAAGGGTTTATTCAAAACAAAAATTAATATATACGTAGACCTGATAACATCTATTGTTGTGAATATCATGGTGTAGGTGTGCTATTCTCATAATGTGGATCAAGCAGTCATTATGAAGAGAAATGGGCTTACCATCCCCCAATCAGGAAAAGGCTCCTTAAGAGGCACGTTTCGGGGACTTGGAAACACTACCTATTGGTAAATATAAATTGACAACCAGCACAAAATTACCATGTAATTAAAATATAACAATCATATCGGTAGCACCATGCGCTCTATTGTGGGTGCGCAATATTAGTGGTACTTGGTTAGTGCTGATAACATACATGGGTAACACAGTATCTTGGTGCGTTAGTTGTATTAGTAAAAAAACATATTTAATGCAAATGCTCCATAAGAGTTAATACAAGTCAGTGCAAAACAGCAAAAGTGCCACACAGATAAAAGCAGATATCAAAGAAAAGTGCTCACAATAGTGTGTCCAAAAATTATTGATATATTTCTCTATTTCAGAATGCCCGTTATAGCGAAATAGTAATGTCACTTCGGAAAGTATTAAGGCGCACGATGTGCCCAAAGAAAAATAAAGTTAGGTAATACGTTGGGCAGTCGTATCTTAGCTTGATACGAAACCACGGCTCTACTCACGGTTGTTCGCCAGGTCCGTTGCTAAGGACCTACCCTCCGACACAGCGTCTCGCACATGTGGAGTGCGAGCACCGTCGGAGCTCTAAAAGACGCTGCCGACCCGGAAACACCTCTGTTTCCAACAGGCTCGCGCGTCTGCGGTGGTGGAAAGGGAGGAAGGACTCCCATATCCATGATCAACATTAAAGAGGGACTAACAGTGTCGTGTAAACAGAACACTGAAAGCTCGTTGATAAAACCTTGTTTTTACAGTCCTCAGGTGAGTCTTTTCTAATGGATTAAAGATGAATGCCCCCAGAATTTCACAAGCAGAAACGAGACACACGCCTAAAATTATTAATGTGAAAAATGCTAATTGTCAAAAATTCCATTGTGAAAAAACGAAGGGGGGGGGGGGGAAGGAGGGGTTTATTTTGGGTCCCTGGGTGTCAAATCTAAAAGGTTTTATCAACGAGCTTTCAGTGTTCTGTTTACACGACACTGTTAGTCCCTCTTTAATGTTGATCATGGATATGGGAGTCCTTCCTCCCTTTCCAACACTGCAGACGAGCGAGCCCGTTGGAAACAGAGGTGTTTCCGGGTCGGCGGCGTCTCTTAGAGCTCCGGCGGCGTTCGCACTCCACATGTGCGAGACGCCGTGTCGGAGGGTAGGTCCTTAGCAACGGACCTGGCGAACAATCGCGGGTAGAGCCGTGGTTTCGTATCAAGCTAAGATACGACTGCCCAACGTATTACCTAACTTTATTTTTCTTTTTCTTTGGGCACATCGTGCGTCTTAATACTTTCCGAAGTGACATTACTATTTCGCTATAACGGGCATTCTGAAATAGAGAAATATATCAATAATTTTTGGACACACTATTGCTACCGATATGATTGTTATATTTTAATTATATGGTAATTTTGTGCTGGTTGTCAATTTATATTTACCAATAGGTAGTGTTTCCAAGTCCCCGAAACGTGCCTCTTAAGGAGCCTTTTCCTGATTGGGGGATGGTAAGCCCATTTCTCTACATAATGACTGCTTGATCCACGTTATGAGAATAGCACAACTACACCATGATATTCACAACAATAGACATTATCAGGTGTACGTATATATTAATTTTTGTTTTGAATAAACCCTTCTCTGTCCCCTAGGGCGACCTGACAGTGACGTAGCCAGTTTACTTGAAGTGTAAGTGACCGGTATATATATTCATTTTTCGTCACTTTTTTCGTTTTAATTGGAGAAGAATTGATATAAAATTTTCTTTTGGTCCTGATGAAGCGTCACCGGATCCTGTAGGACCACACGACGCGAAACATGTCGACCCCAACTTGTGGGTACTGTTAAAATTACAGACCCAGTTATCTTTTTGCTCTTTGAAAGTAAGTGAGCATCAACACTCAGTTTATTACTTTCTTTTGATTTTAATCTTGGTCTTCATCTTAGTATATTGATTAAAGTTATGAAACAATTTTTAGGATGAATAACCAATTTTAGTTTCACATTCTTTTCCTCTCCGAGCGTTTGCTGGTGCCTGAATATAGGCATAACTGTCTGATTATCATCAAAACAGTACGGCTGAGTGCTCCCCTTTTCAAGGGGAGCCCGTCAGGCGTTGCAGCGCCGGCCTGGCGAGGAGCAATTCCCAATTATGATGCTAGTCATCCATTGTGAAGTTTGAGGGCTTTTGCTCCTGACACCTCTGGTGCCCTAGGCTACTTGAGTACATGTGGAACAGTGTACCTAGTGTATATTAGATTATTGGGAGACTGTACACTGGACCAAATAATCTCCTGGTCCCTCTCTTCCTTGTTTCAGATTCTTTTTTTTTAATGCATATTTGAAATCATACGAAGCAAAAACTAACATCTGTTACAGACATCAGTCCCCCTCCACCTTAAGAATTTCACCCTTTTGATTTAAAAGCCAAACTGCATTTGGTTAAATTAAGCATACATATTATTTTAGTTTGTAAAGGAATAAAGCTTTTCAATTACAGAAACAAAGACATATGCTGTTATCTTTGGGAGACTGAAGTTCCTTTGCATCTTAGTTTGAAGATTATTTAAGTTACTGAACTAAACTAAAAAGTACATTTATTTATCTATATATATGCAGTGGCGGTCACCTCTAGGTAGGTATAGTTAGGTCCATGTTTCCATAGAAAAAGCGTTTTTTTGACTTGCCTATATCTTTGGCACTGTTTGACGAATCTTCATGAACATTTCCCCAAAAAAGTGGCCCAGTGATTCTTGCTGCGTATGGGAAGTTTCGGGGTGATCCCTCAAGCAGGGGCCAAGAAAAAGGGGGCTAAAAAAATGTTGGGTTTCCCATGTTAATTTCCACAGGATTCTTTAGACACAACTACAGGCTGAACCACTGAACGGAATTACACCAAATTTGGCAGAAAGCTAGTTTCTGTATGCAGATTATGCTGTTGCTTATTTGGTGTAAATCCATTCAGTAGTTTTTGAGAAATTTAGGGAAATTCAATTTGTATATCTCTGGCTGCAATGTATTCACAAACAAAGACCAGCTTGTGCAGGGAAATGTACAGCTCTGACTTGCTGCCAACACTTCAAACCAGAAAGTGTTGGCAGCCATCTTGGGACTCGGCTGAGCAGCCCTAAACGAGGAGGACCCCCCCCCCTTGTAGGTGCTGCTGTGTCAGCATCAGAGTTTCCCAGAGATTCAAAGAGGCCTCTGCCCCCTCTACAGTGCGGTGTGGCTGGAGGGTGCCTGCGGGCATTGAAGGTCATCTGCAACTGCCTTCCCTGAGGCTAGAACCTGCCCAATGATCTTCTCCCGGTCCGCATGCGGCGGGGCCCTCAGCCAGCGTCTTGGTCAGTCCACGGGGAGTTCCCACCCACCCCCGCCCTTTCAGGAGAGTGGCACACAGGGGAGCAGATGGTATTGGGCGGACCCTGCAAGAGCCCGACATACTTACGAGACCTTAGACCTGCTGGATCTACAAAACCCCGGTCTGATTTGAGATAGATTGAGGAAGGAGGCCTAATCCACTACTGGGCGACCCCTGCACCCTTTCAGGGCACCCACATGATGTTGTCTCGGACTGGCACCCGCCGGACCCCTATGGGGCCCTCTGCTGGAGGCTCCGCAGAGCTGCTGGTGTCCGCTGGTCTGCCCTGGGCCTCTTCCCTACATCATGTTCACTACCTTAGAGAGCTGACTGGGATGCTGTCAAGGTGGGGCCCCTCTCTGTGACCTTTCATGTGAGGCAGTCCACTTCTGAGGGCCTGGTGCGGCAAGTTTCTGGTGATGCCACATAAGACGCCTACTCTGGCTACTAAGAAGATGCAGCTGTCTATGGTAATAACCCCTACCGGTACCCCAGGAGACTCCCTCGGCAGCACCTCCGAACCACCCCTGTTTGGTCTCCAACTGCACCCCACCTCCAGGGACCCTAGGTCAGAAAGATTAGTTGGCAGCCGTAAGTGTTTCACTGGAGAGTCTGAATGAGCCCTGGCCCACTGTCCTCCCCCACTGTCACTTAACTGCTTCGCCAACCTGGACCTCCAGAAGCACCTTGCATTTCCCCGGTCATTGGCCTCTTCAAAAGTATATCGGTCGACTGGGACCAGCGGATCCGACACTGCTCTTTCAGGACCTGCAGGATTCGTGGCTAGGGCAGCCTTGCCTTCCAACTCGTGCAGCCGCAAAGTTTGACCAGCATGCGGATCCCTGTGTCCAGTCCTGGACAATTGGCGACGAGGCTCTAACCATGGGCAAGGACAAGGCCTCCCGGACTTCCACTGCTCGGACACATGTGGAACACTACACTGCTTGGTCGGCCACCGGCCCGATTGGAGACTCTGGAGCAGGTAAAGTGAGCCCGCCATAGGGTGACCTTGCTACAATCCTCCAGGCAATACAATCCTCGCGGACATCAGTGGAGACCACGATTGGTGAGGTCTGTGTAGACATAGCATTGCTACGCCAAGATCTTCACAATGCCACAGCTTGAATCTCCAAAGCAGAAACATGGCTGTCTACCGCAGAAGATGAACTGAAAACTCTTTAAGCTCAGGTATCCACTCTTCTTACGCATACCTCTGAATTGCACTGCTGCGCCGAAGACACCAAAAATTGCTCTTGGCGCAACAACATGCACATTATTAGCATCCCCAAAAATACTGAACCACAGTCCATGGTTGACTACCTTGAAGGTTGGATGTTTCTTCCTGGTTTGCGCTTGAACGAGCACATCAGGCCCTGACCCCCAAGCCACAGCCAGGCTCTTCACCCAGATGAGTAATAACTCAATTTCTCAATTTCGGTTATAGGGACGCTGTCCTTCAGGAGGTCCAGGTCTCACGCAGACCTTCAATGCAGAGGTGCCAACGTTTTCCTTTTCCCCAATTACACAAGAGAGGTTCAACATCTATACCGTTCACATTTTTTATGTCAACAAGAAACTCAAAGCAATGGGGACACAGCACAGTCTCCTATTGCCGGCCAGGCTCTGGGTCATCTATAACAAAAAGTCAATTTTTTTTAATGCAATGGCCTGGACCCAACTCACAGAAGAACGTCCGCTTCATATGGCCCAGCGGGCTCTCCACAACACCTTGGACTGACAGATGAGGGCCGTCCTGGCCGAGGACCCAAACCCCAGCAGAAACTAAAACGCTGGCAGAGACAAAAACACTCTCAACTTCACCGTCACCTCCAGCCCATGACCAATCTCTGCTCGTGACGGTAGCTGGGGGTGGGGGGCAAATACCAGAGACATGTCTGACCCCACTCGAGGGACCCTTTTGGACGGGGCCTCCTTTGGTCAGCTAGGGACACATAGCGACATGGACCTCTCCCAGACTCCCACGCTATAAGAATCTCCTCAGGTCCGGGCTTAAATACCTGTTGAGACACTCTGCTGGAAATGCTTAATAAGTTCTGATGGCTACATAATATCTGACTTAATGGAGGGATCCACCATGTCCCATTTTCTTCTACCTTAAGTTCTTTGGTTGGATTTGCTTTATGAGGGCAACATATGCTTCGGGTGGATGTGAGGGTGTATGGGGAAGGGAGGGAGTTTGGGGGATAGGTGGCTCTGAAGTTTTCAAGTTTACTTTATTGTTGTTTTTGTTTTACTCGGATTGTTTTACGCAGGTATCAGCTCAGGGGACACGTTACATACTTTTTCATCACAACGTTCCATTTTGACACTGGACAAAGATCCTCTGGGAGAGGGGAACTTTCCCTCTGACATGCCCACCTACACTTACCAAATCTTATGGCACCACCCATGAAGTCTCTGTCCTAGAATGTTAATGGGCTCTTGGACAGAATAAAGTGTACAGCAGTACTGACGTGCTCAACAATATCATGCTGATGTCCTGTTGCTTCAGGAGATCCATCTTTTGGGAAATAGTTGTCCCTTTCTTGCCCGCAAGGGGTGCAACAGGGTACATCATGCTGGCTTTGCCCGAGTCTCCAGAGTGGTGGCTTTCCTTCTTCCCCAATCCTTTCCTCTGACAGTCACTGAAGAGATGAAGGATCAACAAGGTTGGTTTCTAGCCCTTAACGGCAAGCTTGAGGGGCGCACATTTAACTTTCTAATTATTCATGCTCCCCTAGCAGCCTTTCGTTCCTTTTTGGGGTACCTCTCCAAAGTTACAACGGACCTTCTGCAGGGTAGGACACTGATAGAGGGTGAGGATTTCAATGCGTCTCTGACCCTAATATAGACACTTCTAGCCGCCCTCCACCTCTAGACATGCCAAAGCTCACCGCCTTTCTGACTGGTTGCCCTCCTTGGGGCTATGCAATGTGTGGCGGACCTGGCATCTGGGGCACAGGCAGTTCAAGCACACCACAAAGTCCCTTATAGATCTCCTCTTCATGCCCACCTCAACTGTTGAAATCCTGCCAAAGGGCATACCCGATCATGCTCCCCTTTTCCTTCATACTGGCTGCTGTTGAACAGGTATGCGGCCTATGTGGTGACTAATGAAAATGTCACTTACCCAGTGTACATCTGTTCGTGGCATCAGTCGCAGTAGATTCGCATGTTTTGCAATAGCTCGCCATCTGGTGTTGGGCCGGAGTGTTACAAGTTGTTTTTCTTCAAAGAAGTCTTTCGAGTCACGGGACCGAGTGACTCCTCCTTTTGTCTCCATTGCGCATGGGCGTCGACTCCATCTTCGATTGTTTTTCCCCGCAGAGGGTGAGGTAGGAGTTGAATTGTAGTAATAGTGCCCATGCAATGGAGTGACTAAGTATGCACCTGTTTAAGGTTGAGATGATACATATATAAATAGTTGAAGGTAACTTCCAAACTGCTACAGGCTCCCGGGGAGGCGGGTGGGCACATGCGAATCTACTGCGACTGATGCCACGAACAGATGTACACTGGGTAAGTGACATTTTCAGTTCGATGGCATCTGTCGCTGTAGATACGCATGTTTTGCATAGACTAGTAAGCAGTTATCTCCCCAAAAGCGGTGGATCAGCCTGTAGGAGTGGAAGTAGTCTGAAATAATGTTCTTAATACGGCTTGACCTACTGTGGCTTGTTGTGCGGATAACACGTCTACACAGTAGTGCTTGGTGAATGTGTGAGGCGTAGACCATGTGGCTGCCTTACATATTTCTTGCATTGGGATGTTTCCTAGAAAGGCCATGGTAGCACCTTTCTTTCTGGTTGAGTGTGCCCTTGGTGTAATGGGCAGCTGTCGTTTAGCTTTAAGGTAGCAGATTTGGATGCATTTAACTATCCATCTGGCTATACCTTGTTTTGATATTGGGTTTCCTGCATGAGGTTTTTGAAATGCAATAAATAGTTGTTTAGTCTTTCTGATGTTTTTTGTTCTGTCAATGTAATACATCAATGCTCTTTTGACATCTAATGTAAGTAGTGCCCTTTCAGCTACGGTATCTGGCTGTGGAAAGAACACTGGAAGTTCCACTGTTTGATTTAGATGGAACGGTGAAATAACCTTTGGCAAAAATTTAGGATTGGTCCTTAGGACGACCTTATTCTTGTGTAGTTGTATAAAAGGTTCCTGTATTGTAAACGCCTGAATCTCGCTTACTCTTCTTAGGGAAGTAATGGCGATGAGAAATGCCACCTTCCAGGTTAGGAACTGTATTTCGCAGGAGTGCATGGGTTCAAAAGGTGGACCCATAAGTCTAGTTAGGACAACATTTAGGTTCCATGAAGGAACAGGTGGTGTTCTTGGTGGTATAATTCTCCTAAGGCCCTCCATGAATGCTTTAATGACTGGTATCTTATATAGGGAAGTTGAATAGGTAGTCTGCAGGTATGCAGATATTGCTGCAAGGTGTATTTTAATGGAAGAGAAAGCCAGGTTAGATTTTTGTAAGTGAAGCAAGTAACCCACTACATGTTCTGGAGTTGTGTGTAATGGTTGTATTTGATTAATATGGCAGTAGCAAACAAACCTTTTCCATTTACTTGCATAGCAGTGCCTGGTGGATGGCCTTCTGGCTTGTTTTAGGACTTCCATACATTCTTGGGTAAGTTGTAAGTGCCCGAATTCTAGGATTTCAGGAGCCAGATTGCTAGATTCAGCGATGCTGGATCTGGGTGTCTGATCTTTTGGTTGTGCTGTGTCAACAGATCTGGCCTGTTGGGCAATTTGATGCAGGGTACTACTGATAGGTCTAGCAGCGTTGTGTACCAGGGTTGCCTTGCCCAAGTTGGTGTTATTAATATGAGTTTGAGTTTGTTTTGACTGAGTTTGTTTACCAGGTAAGGAAGGAGAGGGAGAGGAGGAAAAGCGTAAGCAAATATCCCTGACCAGTTCATCCATAGGGCATTGCCTTGGGACTGTTTGTGTGGGTATCTGGATGCGAAGTTTTGGCATTTTGCGTTCTCCTTTGTCGCAAACAAGTCTATCTGAGGTGTTCCCCAGAGTTTGAAATAAGTGTTCAGAATTTGGGGGTGAATTTCCCATTCGTGGACCTGTTGGTGATCTCGAGAGAGATTGTCTGCGAGTTGATTTTGGATCCCTGGTATAAATTGTGCTATTAGGCGAATTTGGTTGTGAATTGCCCAACGCCAAATCTTTTGTGCTAGCAGGCTTAACTGCGTGGAGTGCGTCCCCCCTTGCTTGTTTAGATAATACATTGTTGTCATGTTGTCTGTTTTGACGAGAATGTATTTGTGAACTATTATTGGTTGGAAAGCTTTTAGTGCTTGAAAAACTGCTAGAAGTTCTAGGTGATTTATATGCAGTTTTGTTTGATGTACGTTCCATTGTCCTTGTATGCTGTGTTGATCGAGGTGTGCTCCCCACCCTGTCATGGAAGCATCTGTTGTTATTACGTATTGTGGCACTGGGTCTTGGAAAGGCCGCCCTTTGTTTAAATTTATGTCGTTCCACCACAGAAGCGAGAGGTAAGTTTGGCGGTCTATTAACACCAGATCTAGAAGGTGACCCTGTGCTTGTGACCATTGTGATGCTAGGCACTGTTGTAAGGGCCTCATGTGCAGTCTTGCGTTTGGGACAATGGCTATGCATGAAGACATCATGCCTAGGAGTTGTAGTACCATCTTTGCTTGTATCCTTTGTGTTGGATACATGCGTTGTATGATGGTGTTGAAATTTTGAATTCTTTGGCGATTTGGAGTGTCTACTCCTTTTGATGTGTCTATTATGGCTCCCAGGTATTGTTGTACCTTGCGCGGCAGAATTTTGGATTTTGTGAAATTGACGGTGAACCCTAGTTTGAAGAGGGTTTGTATGATATGATTTGTGTGATATGAGCACTCTATTAACGAATGGGCCTTGATTAGCCAGTCGTCTAGATATGGGAACACATGTATTTGCTGCCTTCTTATGTGTGCAGCGACTACCGCTAGACATTTGGTAAAGACTTTGGTGCGGTTGTTAATCCGAAAGGCAGTACCTTGAATTGGTAATGCATTCCCTTGAATACAAACCTTAGGTATTTCCTGTGCGATGGGTGTATTGGTATATGGAAATAAGCATCCTTGAGGTCTAAAGTTGCCATGTAGTCGTGTAGTTTTAGCAATGGCAATACTTCTTGTAGTGTGACCATGTGAAAGTGGTCTGATTTGATGAAAGTGTTCACTACTCTGAGGTCTAGGATTGGTCTCAGCGTTTTGTCCTTCTTTGGTATCAGAAAGTACAGTGAGTAAACTCCTGTGTTTATTTGTGTGTTTGGCACTAATTTGATTGCATTCTTTTGCAATAGTGCCTGCACTTCTATCTCCAGGAGATTGGAATGGTGTGTTGTCAAATTTTGTGCTTTTGGTGGTATGTTTGGAGGGAATTGTAGAAATTCTATGCAATAACCATGTTGGATAATTGCTAGAACCCAAGTGTCTGTAGTGATTTCCTCCCATGCTTTGTAATAATGACTTATTCTTCCCCCCACTGGTGTTGTGTGGAGGGGGTGAGTGACATGTGAGTCACTGTTTAGTAGTAGGGGTTTTGGGGCTCTGAAATCTTCCTCTATTTCTAGGGAATTGCCCTCCTCTATATTGTCCCCGAAAACCTCCTCTATACTGTCCCTGGTAACTGGACGGTGTTGCTTGTGAGGTGCTGGCTTGTGTGCTCTGACCCCGAAACCCCCCTCGAAAGGGTGTTTTACGGAATGTGCTGTAATTGCCTCTGCTCTGCGGGGAGTAGAGTGCGCCCATGGCTTTGGCAGTGTCCGTATCTTTTTTGAGTTTCTCAATCGCTGTGTCCACTTCTGGACCGAACAGTGCTTTTTCGTTAAAAGGCATATTGAGAACTGCTTGTTGAATCTCTGGTTTAAATCCAGACGTTCGGAGCCATGCATGCCTTCTGATAGTTACAGATGTATTAATGGTCCGTGCAGCTGTATCTGCAGCGTCCATGGAGGAGCGGATCTGGTTGTTGGAAATGGTCTGTCCCTCCTCAACCACTTGTTTTGCCCTATTTTGTAAGTCCTTGGGCAGATGTTCAATGAGATGTTGCATCTCGTCCCAGTGGGCTCTGTCATAGCGCGCAAGTAGTGCCTGGGAGTTCGCGATGCGCCACTGGTTTGCAGCTTGTGCTGAGACTCTCTTACCAGCTGCATCGAACTTGCGGCTTTCTTTATCTGGGGGTGGTGCATCTCCAGATGTGTGGGAGTTGGCCCTTTTCCTAGCTGCTCCTACAACGACAGAGTCTGGTGGCAGCTGTGTAGTGATGAAAACCGGGTCTGTAGGAGGCGCCTTATACTTTTTTTCCACCCTTGGTGTGATAGCCCTACTTTTGACCGGCTCCTTAAAGATGTCTTTTGCGTGCCGGAGCATACCAGGGAGCATAGGCAGGCTTTGGTATGAGCTGTGGGTGGAGGAGAGTGTGTTGAATAAAAAATCATCCTCGACCTGTTCTGAGTGGAGGCTTACGTTGTGGAATTGTGCTGCTCTAGCCACCACCTGAGAATACGCGGTGCTGTCCTCTGGTGGAGATGGCTTCGTGGGGTATGCCTCCGGACTGTTATCTGACACTGGGGCGTCGTATAGGTCCCATGCGTCTTGATCTTGGTCACCCTGGCTTATGGTGGTGTGAGCTGGGGAGTGTGATGGAGTTTGTGCTGGTGAGACGTTAATCACGGGCGGAGGAGAGGGTGGTGGGGTAACTCTTTTCACCACTTTTGGTTGTGTTGTCTGTTCAGTTTGGAACTCCAACCTTCTCTTTCTTCTAATGGGGGGAAGGGTGCTTATTTTTCCTGTCCCCTGCTGTATGAAAATACGCTTTTGCGTATGGTCCACATCAGTTGATTGTAGCTCTTCCTCAAACCTATGCTTTTGCATTTGGGAGGTTAGCGAGTGCTCTTCTGTATAAGAGCCTGAAGCTGGGTCGCTTGCAGTTTGTTTCGGCACCGAAACCCTGTCTGCGTGTTTTTTCGGCTCCGAGGTGACTTTTTTCTTTTTCGGGGCCGAAACCTCTTGCCGTCGATCTTCTTCGGTGCCGCTGTCTCGGCGTCGAGCCGTGTCCACACCGGCATCTCGGTGTCGAGGCTTGTCTCCAGCACTTTCTCGTCCCGAGAAGGCTGCGTGCCGGTGTCTCGACCGGAGTCGGACGATCTCGGCACTGTTTGGGCCTTTTTCGGTGCCGACGGTCGGTCACCGAATTTATGGGTGGAGCCATGGCCTGATGGCAGTGGCGTCCCCTGGGCCTTGTAAATCTTCCTCTGTGTGGTTTTCGACGTCTTACTCACGGTTTGTGTATCGTCGAATCCTTCGGAGTCCGATTCTTGGATCGAGAAGGTACCTTCCTCTTCTTGTTCCTCGAACTCTTGGTGGGCTGTCGGCGCGGACGCCATCTGAAGTCTTCTGGCTCGACGGTCTCGGAGTGTTTTTCGGGACCGGAACGCACGACAGGCCTCGCAGGTGTCTTCACTGTGCTCAGGTGACAGGCACAGGTTACAGACCAAGTGTTGGTCTGTATAGGGGTATTTATTGTGGCATTTGGGGCAGAAACGGAACGGGGTCCGTTCCATCGGCGTTCTTCAGCACGCGGTCGGGCCGACCAGGCCCCGACGGGGGATCGAAAAACTACCCCGAAGGGCACCGGAGCTCTTCGATCTTCGATGCGGTGTTGAATCTAACTACGCCGACCCCGAACGCAACAATACCGACGAAAATCTTCCGAAATTAGCTATCTTTCCATTCCGAAACTCGGAGCGACAGGAACACGTCCGAACCCGATGGCGGAAAAAAAACAATCGAAGATGGAGTCGACGCCCATGCGCAATGGAGACAAAAGGAGGAGTCACTCGGTCCCGTGACTCGAAAGACTTCTTCGAAGAAAAACAACTTGTAACACTCCGGCCCAACACCAGATGGCGAGCTATTGCAAAACATGCGTATCTACAGCGACAGATGCCATCGAACATACATGTTATCTGCCAGAAAAGGCCTGCACCCAGTTTTTGCTGGGGAAATCCCAGGAATACTTTGCTATTAACAATGGATCCATCTACTCAATGGGCACCATTTGGCGGCTGGCATGGCGGTGATGCGAGGTCACGCCAAAAGCTATAGAAGATCCAAAGAGAGGGTTAGATCGGAGCATATTACCCGGCTTGAAGCTCAGGCACTTCACCTGGAAGGTGAATTGGCACTCAATCCAGGGGAAGCATTTTCCCGTCAACTCTCATTGGTAAGGGAAGAAATACACCTCCAGGCTATGGAGGCAGCCAAATATTTGTGGCGGCCCTCCACAACGCGAGTATGCGGCTGGGGCAATAAAAATGGGAAGCTACTTTACTGGCTCGTATCCCAGAAGTTGTTGATGTGGAGGGTTTGAGGCAGATAGAGCATTCAGCAGTGGGCGGTGTTTATGCCCACTACTACCAGACACTTTACGCACCCTCCCGGATGGTTGAGCATCCTTACTATGTTAACTTTTTCGAAGATGTGCTGTCACCTAGGGAGATCCTGGTCCTGGATAAACTGATCACGCTAGCAGAGGTAGCGTCAGCGATTTCTGCTATGGCTCCCGGGAGAACTCCTGGCCGGACCACTTTCCAAGCAAATACTATTTGACGTTTCAAGAGAGCCCGATTCCTCAGCTCCTGGCTCTCTATGGGGAGGTTTGGTACCTTTCCGGCCGACATGGACACAGCAACTATAGTGGTTATCCCTAAAACCCACCCCTCTTCTCAGTCATGCTCCAACTACTGCCCAATATCTCTCATCAATGAGGATGTGAAGATTTATGCAACAATTTTGGCTGCTTGCCTCAAAACAGTGCTTCACACATTAATCCATCCTGACCAGTGAGGGTTCATGCCCATCTGTGGAACGAGGAACTGTATCCGGTGCCTCCATAAGGCCCTTACCATTGCTGCTGTTTATTGATTTCGAAAAGGCATTTGATACAGTAGATTGGGACTATCTGATGCTCAAAAGAGCAGGAATGGGTCTGCGCTTCTGTAGACTGTTCGTTGCCCTCTACACTAATCCTACAGCCCGCGTCCAGATCAATGGTACTCTCTTGCATTCCATCCCCATTTGCCGAAGGAACCTTTCAGTGCTGCCCCCTGTGCTTCCTCTTGTGCGCTTTGGTGATTGAGCCGCTAGTGCAAGTGATTAGGAATGACTCTCTCTTCTGTGAATGGAGATGGGACAGAGGACATGAAGAACTTGTAGCCCTTTGTGCAAACAATGTCCTGTACCTGTCAAAGCCAGCTATCAGCAGCCCCCAATGTTTTCCTCTCCTTCACGGTTTTGAGGCTGCTTCCGGTCTTCGTAAGAAGCCTGTTAAATCGATTCTGGTGCCTCTGGCCTTGCCCCAAGACTGTTTTGATTGGCAAGAGGAAATACCCATTTGTCATTTAAGCTTTAAATACCTGGATATCTCGGTGTTGCTGCTTTCCGACCTTAGTTGGTGTTTAAATCTCACACCCCTGACACAGAAAGTTAATGTAGACTTGGAACGGTGGCGGAACCTCCCCCTAAACATCTTGGGTCGCATAGCTCTATATACCATGATTCTTGTATGTGTTCTAGAATATTTAAATCCCTTTACCACGCACCTGGTTTCTAGCCCTAGACAGATTGGCATCAACAGTCCTCTGGTGCGGGGTCTGACATCACACTGTGCTCCAATATTGCCAACGTGGCCAATACAACACAGGACTAGGCATGTTCAACCTTTATCTTTATTGTCTGGCCTCCCAACTCCTTGTTATACATTATAGGTTTAATTGGGGGTGGTTTGACCCGGGCTACCAGCTCAAACTCACCCAGCTTTCCTTTTCCCGATTCCTAGATATGGTTCTGTGACCAGGGTGGTCCTTCTGACCTGGAGAGCAGCCCTAAGACACACCCCCTGGGTTCACACTCTGACACGACAAACACATCTTTGGCATGGCACATGGTTACATGAAGTAGTCTCATTGTGAGGGTTTCACAAATGGGATCTGGTGGATATGTCCCATCTTGGAGATGTGTGGGTTGGTTCCCACATGCATGCCTTTCAGAATCTCCATACAGATTATCAATTATCACACACCCAATTCTACAAATATCTTCAACTCCGTCATGCCCTTCACATGCACCTTGCAAGCGTGGATTCCCTACTGGAATATAGTCCGTTGGAAGCTAATTTTCTTATGGGAGCCCTGGGGAACAGTGGGGCGTCCCAAATATATAGAAGGCGGATAATTAATGCCCAAGGGGATCTGACCCATATTGGAGATCGTTGGGAACAATGGATAGGCCCCATCGAAGACACTGATTGTGTGATGCCCTGAGGGCATCCAGAACTACCACTATGTCCTCTAGCTTGCCACAAGTACAAAGTACTTTCATACAGAGCATATCTCTTACCGGCCACGCTGTATCGTGCATGGCTCTTCTCAGATCCTCATGTCCTAGATGTGCAGGAACCCCGCTGATTTCTACCATACGACCTGGGCTTGTTCCCAGATCCAGAGATATTAATTCGCAATAACTAGCGAACTTACTGAGATAACGGGAGGAGAGATTCCACTGTCTCTTTTGATTATTCTGCTGCGAGTCCTGGACAGGTTTGTGAATAACCTAGCTGAACGTAGTTTCCTGGGGACAGCCTTGCTAGTGGCCAAGAGACACTGCGACCAATTGGAGATCACTCACATCCCCCACCCTATCCAAGTGGAGCCGGGGGGGGGGGTGTGAGACAAGAAGTGGCAGTTTATGAGGCCTGGGGTTGCCCCCGTAAGCATGGATGAGCTTGGGGGAAATGGGTGGGGCAAATTCACTGAATACTTCCCAGCTTCGAGTTCTGTGAACAGTGTAACCTGTTGATGTTTATTTGACGCTTACTATCGATCCTGAGGCAGTCTGTGCCACTGGCACTCAAACACAAGTCAGTCTTTTGGGAATAAATGGTGCCTTGATTTTAAGAACTCCTGTAAAACTAGCATTTCGTCTAAAGTGCTTCCCTGCTGCTCGACATCGGCACTGTCTTTTCTCAAGCAGCTTCACCTGGAGCAAGGTGTTCTTCTCCCAAAAGTGACGGTAAAGTGACGGATATACCACCAGCCGTATTACGAGTCCATTATATCCTATGGAACTCGTAATAAGGCTGGTGGTATATCCGTCACATTTGGGACGGATTAACACCTCCTCCAAAGTTGTAATAACCCCCTGTGTGATTTGCCCAAAATCACAGGATTTTGAGCTGATGCCAGGACTCACTCAAGACACTTGATTGGAGTTCAACTATCATGATATGGCTCCATTAGGGTGCACATGCAGGATTCACCAGGGGCTTCAGGGGGTGTGGCAGTCTTAATCCAAAGTCATGTCCTCTTCAAAGTAGTGAAGCCATGGTGTGACACTATGGCAAGATATATAGCAATCACTGGGACACTACATGGAAAGCCTCTTTCCTTGACAAACCTACGACCCTTCCCGTCCCACCTCTGGCATGTGGCCTTTTTGAAGACCACTGGTAAGCTATTAACACAATCTCTATTTGGTTACTTGATCATGGGAGGGAATCTCAATGGTGTTGTTAACTGGACTATGGGATGCACTAGAAAATTGCTGTTGGTACAAGGGTTCAGAGGCTTGGCTAGGTTTCTGGACACACTGGGTTAGTGAGTATCTGATGAATGTTTCATCAAATGAAATGTTGTTATACACGATATTCAGGAGCTCATGGCTCCTTCTGGAGGATCGCCAATGTTTCAATACCTCATGCTACGCCTAGTAAGGTGTTGTATATACGAATATGAACGAGAGGCTCCTTGGATGTTTGTCTAGCGAAACTAACATCAAATATGGGCCCTAAGACTGGGAGGATATGTTAACGCTCAATAAGTGGTGGCTGTCTGATGCAGACTGCAAGTCCCAAATAAAATATAGCAATGAGAGATTTTACAGAGAATTACGATACAATAAATTCACCAGCAATTTTATGGTCTGCTTTCATAGCAAATATTATAGGGGAAATCATGAGCTTTACAGCAAGGAAAAACAGTGGTCAACAAGAGGATGTGGCACAGCCTGAAACCCATCTGCATGACCGGAATAATAGTGTTTAGGTTTACAGAGTTCAAACATATTCCATAATACGGAACAAAGCACTATTACAACACATTATCACAAAGCAAAGGAGGCTGAAGCGACATGGCTAGCCTCACAAAGCAGAACCTGTCAATGATGCCACAAAGCCAGTAAAACTCTCCATTGGCTATGCCAACATAAGAATAAACAAGAACACACAACGCATATAACAGACAAACAAGGATATTATGTAGAAGGTTGTGGGGCCACTGTACTGTATATGCCTTTACGTCTTATTACACCACACTATATGCAAGCAGCGAGGAGGCAACCCCAAAAGACTTGAGTTTTATAAAAGATATCCAGTAAGAAACTTAAAGCGGAAAGAGAGGGACTCCTTCGAACAGACAGGGGAGGGACTAAAAGATGCACTTTGTCAGCAAAAGTCTGGAAACTCCTTGTCCAAACAGGTTCCCGGCTGAATTTCTTAAACACATCTCAGGCAAAATCCTAGATGGCTGCCGAAAAATGTCTTTAGATTTTATATATGGGGGAGTTACCCCCTGACTTACACTTAGCCAAAACAGTAGTGACACATATACAAGACAGACACCATGACAGTTGGTCCTCCTATTGTCCTATTTTGCTGCTGAATGCTGAAGTGAACATCCTTGGAAAGACACTGGCCAATGGAATGACCCATGTGATATGATCACTTTTTCTACCAGGCGAAAGCTTCTTAATACCGGGGTGAGCAACTAGACAAAATATGATTCTATGCACTCACTCTGTTGGGTAGGTAGGAGGATCCTATAGCAATTCTTATGGCAGAGATTGATAAAGCATTTGATTCATTGGGCTTGAGTTGTCTTTTCAGGCTGCTGAAGAAAGTGAACATGAGACCCAAATACCTTGGATATGTACAGTTTTATACACCCACTTGATGGCCAGTGTGAGGGTGTGTGGTGAGGTGTCAAAGCCCTTTCCTATAGGTCTGAGCATGAGACCGGGGTGTCCTCTGTCTGCCCTCCTATTTGCTATTGACGTCAAGATGAATTGATCAGTTTAGACAGACAGATTAAAGGTTCTAAATGAGCCGATCAAGTGTCCCTTTATGCAGATGACAATCATATATTTATAAGCTCTGGAGTTTTCTGGCCTTAGAGCACTCCAAATCTTTATGGTTCATAGCAAATACATAGATCTTAACATTAACCAAGCCTAATCTATAATCTATCCAAAAGGAGACGGCAAAAAGAGCTTAGATAGTCTAGTGAATTGCTAATGACCAAATAGGGGCTTAAATATTTAGGAATGTGTGCATCTGAAAACAAAACCATCACGTGGCAGAGAAATATCTAGCCCCAATGAAATAAACTGTGGGGTGAGAACAAATTCTGTTCCTCTCTCCTTTTATTATTGATATGCAGAGGTGCTGTATTTAAGATGAGAGCCTGCTCTGCAATCTCCAGAGCTATCTATTTGAAACCACAACCTCTTTTTATATGGCTCAATTCCACAATTCCATGCCACAATATTTCTTCTAGAAAAAGAAACCCCCAAAAATAGCTCTAACGAATTGCTCATGTCTACCAATGAGGGAGGGGATGCAGCGGTGAACAATAGCTCATACAACAGAGCGACACGCCTATTTATAATTAACAAGTGGAATTATGACACACAAGGACGCCCGCATACGCCACAGAGAAGAGGGCCCTGGTAAGCATGCACATACTATATAAAGTTACGATTAAGTCACGCTTCCCTCTTACTATGAAGGCTGTCTTCAAAATAATCGACCACACGCTCAGAGATTTTGGTTGGAAGGGCAGGTTAACTGGTGAAACTGCCCTGTAGAGGGACAAAGGTTAGGTTAGATGTCAGCTTTGCAAAGTTTTTTGGAGAGGGAAACGATAGAAATGACCAAACCTGGGCATATGATGGCAGGAACAATTTTATGCTCTTTTGAGGAAATACAGGAGGAATATAAGCTCCATAATAGCCAGCTCTTGGGATATCCTCAAATGTGCCATAGAATACCACCATCTATAGTTTATCAGTATTGGAATTTAACCCATTGGAAGCAAAGCTCCTCTTGAGAGAAGTGAATACAAGACATCCCAGGTGTACCGATTTTAGTAACTAATACTGAGGATCTTTCAACAGGCTGAGAGAAAACTCATTACTTCTGTAGAAATTGCTTTATGACCTCTGTAAACTTACCTTATCAGTAAGGCGATCATCACTCTGCTGAGGATGCTTCTCCAAGTCTTTGTTGGTCAAATCAAAGAAAGCCTTTGGCTTGCCATTATAGTTTCCATCCATTTTAGACAGGAAGCAATGACACCCAGGTCTCAAACATTCATAATTTTCAGTTCATGGTGTTTGCCTTCTTGGTGTGTCTCCTCAAGGTGTATGAATAATATCATAACCTTGTTATCTAAAAAGGAGAAACCATTTTAAGTTAAACAGAGGTGCTAATAAAATAAAACCGTGAAAATACATAGTTTAAAGCTTCAAGATTAAAATCAACAAGCATGAAACAGTCACGTTAGTCACATTTGTAGCTGCTCATGTCTTTGCCATACTAGTCATACTATTACCAACACATAGGACTAAAGTGTACCACCAACCAAAACACACGAACAATAATTAATACTTTAGTAATTGTTGTTTATGCTCTACAAATAAAATATTTGTGAAAAATTATTACATTAAAGTCACTTACTTTTTTGCATAATTTAGGGAATGTTATCCCATCACTTCAAAATAAATTATTTTCCTTAGCTGTGTATACCTATGACACTTTTTGATTCATCTCACACAGACACTGCATAACTAAAATATCTGTAAGTGCTTTGGAGAAGGAAGAAGCGACATTCGCGAGACTTATTTTAATTTCTATCAAAAGCATTTAACAATTACAGAACATGTTTTGTGTTACATGATAGAAATTTACAAAATATCTTAGGATCATGTAACACTTAAGCAATGTTATAATAAAATTCATTAGTGGCATACCCATACTAATAATTTCCAATACATTATGTGAGCAACTGTAGCATGTAAAATGAAAGAGTGGTTTCAGAGTTCGTTCAGGACTTTCATAGACACCCCTTCCAACCTTCACTACAATTTTAGCCATCTTTGCATCACAGCCCCAATAGACTTAGCTGAGGAGTACCCTATATCATGCAACAGGTCAATCACATTTGGTCCATTTGTTTAGCAGTAGGTGGGGGAGAGTCGTGCATGAAGATTTATGGTTTGGATCCTTTGAACTACAGACGTTTATTGCTCATCCATGACTATCGCTTTTAGGCTTTCAGCTTCATCAGGGATCTTTTTTTTCCCTTCTGTGGCTCAAGAGCAGATACTTAGAACATGTTTGTAACAGTGGCTGGAAATGTCATGGTTTCCATATTTAATGTAGCTGTTAAAGAAGAGGGTAGGTAAAAGGATCTTTATGGAGCTCTGTGGGCACCTTTACTTGGGGGGAAAGTAGTAATATTTCCCAGACTTACTTTTAGTGCATGTCCTGTTACTAATTATCTTATGCTTATGAAGGAGTGGTAAATGCTACAGATTGGAGGTGATGCAGAAGAGTGGTGTAGTCTGCTTTGTATCACCCACAAAGCTATACATGGAACAGGACCGCTTTTTATCAGAAATAAAATTACCAAAGACTGGCACCCCGCCTTAGAACACCACCATACAAGAAAGACTATAGGTGGTACATTCTTCTCCGTCCAAGCAGCCAAACTATGGAATTCATTACCCCCAACTATAAGAGCCACAGATAACTTTCTTGTCTTCAGAAAACTACTCAAGAGTTGGCTCTTTCCTTCATAACCACCTTTTTCAAACAACTATGAACTGCATATGCCTATGTGGATGAATGTTTTTTTCAGATTATATGTATATTTCTATTTATTTATAGTTTCTTTGGAAAATATGTATTGCTACTATGTCATAACAATAAAATACACACACAGTCTTTAAACCTGTCTGACTAAGTATTTTTTACCCATGATTCTAATTATGTATTGTATGTGCATATGTGTGTGTATATTTATATATATATGTATGTATGTGTATATGTTGTTTCTGTGCTTGGCATGTTCGTGGATCATTGCATGGCTCCTGGTTTTGGGTTGTTATACTAGATATCTATGAATTCCTGCTCTCATCTCATAACACTTATCTACTCATCACTCTTATGTAATGTCTCTATCAAACTATCCTCCATTCTCACTCTGACTCATCCCAAATCCCTTCTACCACTTTCATCTCCTAAATATCTCTGCCTAAGCTCTTTCCTCCACATCTAACTCACCAAACCTCACTCTACCTCTGTGACCTCCCACACAACTCTACTAAATTCTCCTGCATTCATCTCACCCTGCTACTATGCTCTCCCTAACCCTTCCACATACTCTTCCCCCTCCACCCCACTTTACTCATCCCAAGCCTTTGGGTTGAGTAAATGAAGGATATACTCCCAATTAACACTTCTGGATTTCTTTCCTCCTCCACCCCTCCATTACTCCAGTCAATCTAACTAACAAACTCTCGTATCCGCGGCTCAAATTAATTCATAATAATACTAAAACTGTACTTATTATTTAACGATACTAATCCATCACTAATTCTTGTTGGGTTCCGGAGTAGCGTGCTACTCATCGAAAATCGCTTCGACGCCTCGTCAGGGGTAGTAAGCGCTATATAATGAAAATGTCACTTACCCAGTGTACATCTGTTCGTGGCATCAGTCGCAGTAGATTAGCATGTTCTGCAATAGCTCGCCATCTGGTGTTGGGCCGGAGTGTTACAAGTTGTTTTTCTTCGAAGAAGTCTTTCGAGTCACGGGACCGAGTGACTCCTCCTTTTGTCTCCATTGCGCATGGGCGTCGACTCCATCTTCGATTGTTTTTCCCCGCAGAGGGTGAGGTAGGAGTTGAATTGTAGTAATAGTGCCCATGCAATGGAGTGACTAAGTATGCACCTATTTAAGGTTGAGATGATACATATATAAATAATTGAAGGTAACTTCCAAACTGCTACAGGCTCCCGGGGAGGCGGGTGGGCACATGCGAATCTACTGCGACTGATGCCACGAACAGATGTACACTGGGTAAGTGACATTTTCAGTTCGATGGCATCTGTCGCTGTAGATACGCATGTTCTGCATAGACTAGTAAGCAGTTATTTCCCCAAAAAGCGGTGGATCAGCCTGTAGGAGTGGGAGTAGTCTGAAATAATGTTCTTAATACGGCTTGACCTACTGTGGCTTGTTGTGCGGATAACACGTCTACACAGTAGTGCTTGGTGAATGTGTGAGGCGTAGACCATGTGGCTGCCTTACATATTTCTTGCATTGGGATGTTTCCTAGAAAGGCCATGGTAGCACCTTTCTTTCTGGTTGAGTGTGCCCTTGGTGTAATGGGCAGCTGTCGTTTAGCTTTAAGGTAGCAGATTTGGATGCATTTAACTATCCATCTGGCTATACCTTGTTTTGAAATTGGGTTTCCTGCATGAGGTTTTTGAAATGCAATAAAGTGTTGTTTAGTCTTTCTGATGTTTTTTGTTCTGTCAATGTAATACATCAATGCTCTTTTGACATCTAATGTATGTAGTGCCCTTTCAGCTACGGTATCTGGCTGTGGAAAGAACACTGGAAGTTCCACTGTTTGATTTAGATGGAACGGTGAAATAACCTTTGGCAAAAATTTAGGATTGGTCCTTAGGACGACTTTATTTTTGTGTAGTTGTATAAAAGGTTCCTGTATTGTAAACGCCTGAATCTCGCTTACTCTTCTTAGGGAAGTAATGGCGATGAGAAATGCCACCTTCCAGGTTAGGAACTGTATGTCGCAGGAGTGCATGGGTTCAAAAGGTGGACCCATAAGTCTAGTTAGGACAACATTTAGGTTCCATGAAGGAACAGGTGGTGTTCTTGGTGGTATAATTCTCCTAAGGCCCTCCATGAATGCTTTAATGACTGGTATCTTATATAGGGAAGTTGAATAGGTAGTCTGCAGGTATGCAGATATTGCTGCAAGGTGTATTTTAATGGAAGAGAAAGCTAGGTTAGATTTTTGTAAGTGAAGCAAGTAACCCACTACATGTTCTGGAGTTGTGTGTAATGGTTGTATTTGATTAATATGGCAGTAGCAAACAAACCTCTTCCATTTACTTGCATAGCAGTGCCTGGTGGATGGCCTTCTGGCTTGTTTTATGACTTCCATACATTCTTGGGTAAGTTGTAAGTGCCTGAATTCTAGGATTTCAGGAGCCAGATTGCTAGATTCAGCGATGCTGGATCTGGGTGTCTGATCTTTTGGTTGTGCTGTGTCAACAGATCTGGCCTGTTGGGCAATTTGATGCAGGGTACCACTGATAGGTCTAGCAGCGTTGTGTACCAGGGTTGCCTTGCCCAAGTTGGTGCTATCAATATGAGTTTGAGTTTGCTTTGACTGAGTTTGTTTACCAGGTAAGGAAGGAGAGGGAGAGGAGGAAAAGCGTAAGCAAATATCCCTGACCAGTTTATCCATAGGGCATTGCCTTGGGATTGTTCGTGTGGGTATCTGGATGCGAAGTTTTGGCATTTTGCGTTCTCCCTTGTCGCAAACAAGTCTATCTGAGGTGTTCCCCAGAGTTTGAAATAAGTGTTCAGAATTTGGGGGTGAATTTCCCATTCGTGGACCTGTTGGTGATCTCGAGAGAGATTGTCTGCGAGTTGATTTTGGATCCCTGGTATAAATTGTGCTATTAGGCGAATTTGGTTGTGAATTGCCCAATGCCAAATCTTTTGTGCTAGCAGGCTTAACTGCGTGGAGTGCGTCCCCTCCTGCTTGTTTAGATAATACATTGTTGTCATGTTGTCTGTTTTGACGAGAATGTATTTGTGAACTATTATTGGTTGGAAAGCTTTTAGTGCTTGAAAAACTGCTAGAAGTTCTAGGTGATTGATATGCAGTTTTGTTTGATGTACGTTCCATTGTCCTTGTATGCTGTGTTGATCGAGGTGTGCTCCCCACCCTGTCATGGAAGCATCTGTTGTTATTACGTATTGTGGCACTGGGTCTTGGAAAGGCCGCCCCTTGTTTAAATTTATGTTGTTCCACCACAGAAGCGAGAGGTAAGTTTGGCGGTCTATTAACACCAGATCTAGAAGGTGACCCTGTGCTTGAGACCACTGTGATGCTAGGCATTGTTGTAAGGGCCTCATGTGCAGTCTTGCGTTTGGGACAATGGCTATGCATGAAGACATCATGCCTAGGAGTTGTAATACCATCTTTGCCTGTATCTTTTGTGTTGGATACATGCGTTGTATGATGGTGTTGAAATTTAGAATTCTTTGTGGACTTGGAGTGGCTACTCCCTTTGATGTGTCTATTATGGCTCCTAGGTATTGTTGTACCTTGCGCGGCAGAATGTTGGATTTTGTAAAGTTGACGGTGAACCCGAGTTTGAAGAGGGTTTGTATGATCTGATTTGTGTGATTTGAGCTCTCTATGAACGAATGGGCCTTGATTAGCCAGTCGTCCAAATATGGGAACACATGTATTTGCTGCCTTCTTATGTGTGCAGCGACTACCGCTAGACATTTGGTAAAGACTCTTGGTGCGGTTGTTAATCCGAAAGGCAGTACCTTGAATTGGTAATGTATTCCTTTGAATACAAACCTTAGGTATTTCCTGTGCGATGGGTGTATTGGTATATGGAAATAAGCATCCTTGAGGTCTAAAGTTGCCATGTAGTCGTGTCGTTTTAGCAATGGCAATACTTCTTGTAGTGTGACCATGTGGAAGTGGTCTGATTTGATGAAAGTGTTCACTACTCTGAGGTCTAGGATTGGTCTCAGCGTTTTGTCCTTCTTTGGTATCAGAAAGTACAGTGAGTAAACTCCTGTGTTTATTTGTGTGTTTGGCACTAATTCGATTGCATTCTTTTGCAATAGTGCCTGCACTTCTATCTCCAGGAGATTGGAATGGTGTGTTGTTAAATTTTGTGCTTTTGGTGGTATGTTTGGAGGGAATTGTAGAAATTCTATGCAATAACCATGTTGGATAATTGCTAGAACCCAAGTGTCTGTAGTGATTTCCTCCCATGCTTTGTAATAATGACCTATTCTTCCCCCCACTGGTGTTGTGTGGAGGGGGTGAGTGACATGTGAGTCACTGTTTAGTAGTAGGGGTTTTGGGGCTTTGAAATCTTCCTCTATTTCTAGGGAATTGCCCTCCTCTATATTGTCCCCGAAAACCTCCTCTATACTGTCCCTGGTAACTGGACGGTGTGGCTTGTGAGGTGCTGGCTTGTGTGCTTTGACCCCGAAACCCCCCTCGAAAGGGCGTTTTACGGAATGTGCTGTAATTCCCTCTGCTCTGCGGGGAGTAGAGTGCGCCCATGGCTTTGGCAGTGTCCGTATCTTTTTTGAGTTTCTCAATCGCTGTGTCCACTTCTGGACCGAACAGTTCTTTTTCATTAAAAGGCATATTGAGAACTGCTTGTTGAATCTCTGGTTTAAATCCAGACGTTCGGAGCCATGCATGCCTTCTGATAGTTACAGATGTATTAATTGTCCGTGCAGCTGTATCTGCAGCGTCCATGGAGGAGCGGATCTGGTTGTTGGAAATGGTCTGTCCCTCCTCAACCACTTGTTTTGCCCTATTTTGTAAGTCCTTGGGCAGATGTTCAATGAGATGTTGCATCTCGTCCCAGTGGGCTCTGTCATAGCGCGCAAGTAGTGCCTGGGAGTTCGCGATGCGCCACTGGTTTGCAGCTTGTGCTGCGACTCTTTTACCAGCTGCATCGAACTTGCGGCTTTCTTTATCTGGGGGTGGTGCATCTCCAGATGTGTGAGAGTTGGCCCTTTTCCTAGCTGCTCCTACAACGACAGAGTCTGGTGGCAGCTGTGTAGTGATGAAAACCGGGTCTGTAGGAGGCGCCTTATACTTTTTTTCCACCCTTGGTGTGATTGCCCTACTTTTGACCGGCTCCTTAAAGATGTCTTTTGCGTGCCGGAGCATACCAGGGAGCATAGGCAGGCTTTGGTATGAGCTGTGGGTGGAGGAGAGTGTGTTGAATAAAAAATCATCCTCGACCTGTTCTGAGTGGAGGCTTACGTTGTGAAATTGTGCTGCTCTAGCCACCAATTGAGAATACGCGGTGCTGTCTTCTGGTGGAGATGGCTTCGTAGGGTATGCCTCCGGACTGTTATCTGACACTGGGGCGTCGTATAGGTCCCATGCGTCCTGATCTTGGTCACCCTGGCTCATGGTGGTGTGAGCTGGGGAGTGTGATGGAGTTTGTGCTGGTGAGACGTTAATCACGGGCGGAGGAGAGGGTGGTGGGGTAACTCTTTTCACCACTTTTGGTTGTGGTGTCTGTTCAGTCTGGAACTCCAACCTTCTCTTTCTCCTAATGGGGGGAAGGGTGCTTATTTTTCCTGTCCCCTGCTGTATGAAGATACGCTTTTGCGTATGGTCCACATCAGTTGCTTGTAGCTCTTCCTCAAACCTATGCTTCTGCATTTGGGAGGTTAGCGAGTGCTCTTCTGTATAAGAGCCTGAAGCTGGGTCGCTTGCAGTCTGTTTCGGCATCGAAACCCTGTCTGCGTGTTTTTTCGGCTCCGAGGTGACTTTTTTCTTTTTCGGGGCCGAAACCTCTCGGCGTCGATCTGTTTCGGTGCCGCTGTCTCGGCGTCGAGCCGTGTCCACACCGGCATCTCGGTGTCGAGGCTTGTCTCCAGCACTTTCTCGGTCACGAGAAGGCTGCGTGCCGGTGTCTCGACCGGAGTCGGACGACCTCGGCACTGTTTGGGCCTTTTTCGGTGCCGACGGTCGGTCACCGAATTTATGGGTGGAGCCATGGCCGGATGGCAGTGGCGTCCCCTGGGCCTTGTAAATGTTTCTCTGTGTGGTTTTCGACGTCTTACTCACGGTTTGTGTATCGTCGAATCCTTCGGAGTCTGAGTCTTGGATCGAGAAGGTACCTTCCTCTTCCTGTTCCTCGAACTCCCGTTGGGCTGTCGGTGCGGACGCCATCTGAAGTCTTCTGGCTCGACGGTCTCGGAGTGTTTTTCGGGACCGGAACGCACGACAGGCCTCGCAGGTGTCTTCGCTGTGCTCAGGTGACAGGCACAGGTTGCAGACCAAGTGTTGGTCTGTGTAGGGGTATTTATTGTGGCATTTGGGGCAGAAACGGAACGGGGTCCGCTCCATCGGCGTTCTTCAGCACGCGGTCGGGCCGACCAGGCCCCGACGGAGGATCGAAAAACTACCCCGAAGGGCACCGGAGCTCTTCGATCTTCGATGCGGTGTGGAATCTAAGTACGCCGATCCCGAACGCAACAATACCGACGAAAATCTTCCGAAATTAGCTAATTTTCCGTTCCGAAACTCAGAGCGACAGGAACACGTCCGAACCCGATGGCGGAAAAAAAACAATCGAAGATGGAGTCGACGCCCATGCGCAATGGAGACAAAAGGAGGAGTCACTCGGTCCCGTGACTCGAAAGACTTCTTCGAAGAAAAACAACTTGTAACACTCCGGCCCAACACCAGATGGCGAGCTATTGCAGAACATGCGTATCTACAGCGACAGATGCCATCGAACATACGATTACAATACAATACAATACAATACTGTAAGGTGGCTGAGAAGGCAGCAACTGCTTTTTTACCATTTTAGATCTGTGGATAGTTCTCTGGTTTTAAAGGGGGTATTGATGAAAGCTGTTATTGGGGTGGCTAGTGTGTACCACAACATCGGAGTGGATGGGGTCGCTAGAATCTTCACTGGACCTGAGCTATTTTAGTACGGTGTATGTTACATTCTGAAAGAAGGCTTTTACATGTGCTGAGAAATATTCAAACGGTCTTAAATTAAGTAAGAGATATCGGAAACCCCATCCACATCAGCATCCAACGGCCAGCACCTCCCAAGTCAGTCTTCCATTGGAATCCTGTGCCATCAATACATCCTTACCATTCCAGAGATGATGTGGCGATTACAGAATGCCACTTCATCACCTGGTTACAGAATACTACATCATCGCCCTCACCCAACACAACCCAAAAAAGAAAACCTCAAAGTTGAACATATTCATCTCTGGAAAGAGAACATATTTACACTTTAGTAGCAGAAAATAAACTAACATGCGACCAAAGATAGGGAGATTAGATACACATATTTAAACAATCTTGTGAATGCACTGGTTTCTACTTAATGCGTTGTGGTCTCACAAATTGGTTCTCCGATGATTCTAGAATCAGAATGCATGAATCCTTGCCGTCCACTGAATAGTATCTAGCCGACCTGTTAAGATTCCAGATCCTCTGATCACATGTTTTACTGCATTTTTTAATATCTTTATTACCTTTAAAGGCTGACTAAACTTGGAAATGTTACCCTCTCCTTTTGCCGACTTGATCTTTATCCAATACCCAACTTCCACAGGGGTTTTCTTAACCACTTTCGGCTCATCATAAATGTCCATTCTTCTCACCATCTCCTCTTTTTCCTTTTCTTTCCAGATGTTCCCATTCCCAGGACTATCATCAATGGCTTTTCTTTTTCCATTCATCCATCCGGGAACTGTTTCACTACTAGGAATTCTTCCTTTAAACAACTGGAATGGTGAGACACTAAGACTGGATTGTGGCATCAGGCGGTACTCTTGCACTTTGTTTCTCATTCTATTTTCCAAGTCTACACTACACACTAAGGATTGTTGCAAACTCTCCTTCAACACTTTATTCAAGTGTTCTACCACGCCATTGGTTTCTGGATGAGATAGAGCTAGCTTTTTATGTTTTGCGCCTCTTGTTCTCAAACATTCTTCAGAATTTTCTGATGTTTGTTGCACTACACTGTCAGTAAGTATTGTGGGCAGAAACTCTCCCTCTTGAACATCTATCCTAAGAAGCTTATCGACTCCATTGAGTTCACTATTTTTATTTCTGGCCAACGCAAGAACATAGCAATACACACCAGAACATATTTGTCAGAAAATGTCACCTTAACTGGACCGAGTATGTCTAAAGCTATGTCCACCCAGGGACCAGAGGCCTGTACCCTGATAATCATTGGTTGTGTTCTGCATTTCAACATGCACAAACTCTATGCAATTTCTCACCTCTCTTCCAACCATCAATTCCATCACTGGCCACCAGTAGGCTTCTTTGACCTTCTCCTTAAACTTAGTTATGTGCATATGGATTGCATGGGCAAAATCCACCAAACTTTTCCTTAAGCTGTGTGGAGGTACTAGTTTGCTCCCTCTCATTAATAATCCATTTTCCACAATCAACTCACTCTTAATTTGCCAATATCCAGAAACATCTTCATCAAACTTGTTTTTGCTGCTCCAGCCTCTTAGTAACGTCCTAAGTACTACATCTGCTTGAATGGCTTTCCTCCACTCGTCTCCCTGCACTATGCTATCTGTTATTAGGCACACACTCACCTCTTCTCCTCAAAAGTATTCATCACTCTCAGGATCATTCTCATTATGTATATGACGCATTCTTGAAAAGCAGTCTGCCAGTATAAAATTTGCAACAGCTAAATAGGACACTCAACCTCAAACTCTAGAAGCACCACAACCCATTTGTGAATACCATTAGAAAGCAAATCAATTCCTTTCTTAGAAAACACCTAAAAGTTTGTGATCTGTTTTGATTTCAAATTTGCACTCTCTGAGAAATGTTGTTAGCGTCCTCACCACCCAACACATTCCCAATACCTCTTTTTCTATCACAGAGTAACAGAGTTCAGCTCCACGAAAACCCTTGTGACACAAACAATATGGTCCTCTCCTGGTTCCCCGATCTTTGCATAAGAACTACACCCAAGACTTTCGAGCTGGTATCAGTCATGGTTAGTTTCATCTTTGAGATTGAAACTTTCCAAGTCTGATGTGTTTTCTAAACAGGATTTTACAATCTTCAAATACACCTTCTCAAATGACTTACACCAGACAAATTTCTTGTATTTTTTTTCAAAAGACCCCTCATACACACACTGTTCTTTCTGCAAACCGGGGAACAAACTTGCAGTAAAATTCTGCCATGCCAAGAAACGTTATAAACTCTTTACTTTGAGGAGATGGCAAGCTCCTGATGGCATCCACCAGCCCACTTTTGGGTTGAATACCAGATACCGTAATCATGTGCCCTAAGTATTCGATCTCAGGCACATTAAACGTGCATTTCTCACTTTAGAAACCTCTGGCTGGGATTTAGGTTTGAGTATGATCATACGCGCATAGTCTTTGTGACACCCCAGATACTTCTTGAATACATCAGTGTTGGACCTGGCTTTTTGACAGGGACATCCCCAAACTTTTTGCCTCCTTCCTCCTATTTTTTTCTGACCTGTTGTTGTTGGCTTTTGACCTCTGAGCACTTTACCACTGCTAACCAGTGCTAAAGTGCATATGCTCTCTGTGTAAATTGTACTATTGATTGGTTTATCCATGATTGACTATTTAATTTACCTGTAAGTCCCTAGTAGAGTGCACTACATGTGCCTGGGGCATGTAGATTAAATGCTACTAGTGGGCCTGCAGCACTGGTTGTGCCACCCACCTCAGTAGCCCCTTAACCTTGTCTCAGGCCTGCCATTGCAAGGCCTGTGTGTGCAGTTTCACTGCCACTTCGACTTGGCATTTAAAAGTACTTGCCAAGCCTAGAACTCCCCTTTTTTTCTACATATAAGTCATCCCTAATGTGTGCCCTAGGTAACCCCTAGAGCAGGGTGCTGTGTAGGTAAAAGGCAGGACATGTACCTGTGTGGTTATATGTCCTGGTAGTGTAAAACTCCTAAATTCGTTTTTACACTACTGTGAGGCCTGCTCCCTTCATAGGCTAACATTGGGGCTGCCCTCATACACTGTTGAAGTGGCAGCTGCTGATCTGAAAGGAGCAGGAAGGTCATATTTAGTATGGCCAGAATGGTAATACAAAATCCTGCTGACTGGTGAAGTCGGATTTAATATTACTATTCTAGAAATGCCACTTTTAGAAAGTGAGCATTTCTTTGCACTAAAATCTTGTTGTGCCCTTCAATCCACGTCTGGCTAGGTTTAGTTGACAGCTCCTTGTGCATTCACTCAGACACACCCCAAACACAGGGTACTCAGCCTCACTTGCATACATCTGCATTTTGAATGGGTCTTCCTGGGCTGGGAGGGTGGAGGGCCTGCCCTCACACAAAGGACTGCCACACCCCCTACTGGGACTCTGGCAGACAGGATTGAGCTGAAAGGGAACTTGGTGCATTTCTTAGAGACTCTTTGAAATCACCCCCACTTCAAAGGCACAACTTAGTATAAAACAGGGCCTCTGCCCTACCTCATCAGACACTTGCTGGAGAAGAAACCGGAACCAGAAACTACATCCTGCCAAGAAGAACTGCCTGGCTGCTCAAAGGACTCACCTGTCTGCTTTCTACAAAGGACTGCTGTCTTGCTGTTGCCCTGCTGCCTTGCTGAACTCTTGTCTGGCTGTGAAAGTGCTCTCCAAGGGCTTGGATAGAGCTTGCCTCCTGTTCCTTGAAGTCTCAGGACCAAAAAGACTTCTTCCTTTCACTTGGACGCTCCGTGCGCCGAAAATTTCGACGCACAGCTTGTTTCGCGGCGAGAAAAACGCCGCACACCGACGCTGATCGACGCGACGCCCTCGGGACGATCGAGACTTCGACGCACAACCTCGCAAGGACAAAGCCGCTCGACTTTCCAGGAGAAATCGACGCGACGCCCACCGTGAGTGCGAAACTTTGACGCACGGCCTCGCAAGGACAACGCCGCCCGACTTCCAAGGAGAAATCGACGCGACGCCTGCCGTGAGACCAAACTTTCGACGCACGGCCTCGCAAGGACAACACCGCCCGACTTCCAAGGAGAAATCGACGCGACGCCTACCGTGAGATCGAAACTTCGACGCGCAGCCCCGCAGAACGACGCGCAGCCGGAAAACAAGCAGGAGAATCCACGCACAGACCCGGGACATCTGGTAATCCCTGCGATCCACAAAAAGAGACTGTCTGCGCGCCGGAAAACGACGCCCGACTTCCCCGCGTGGAAAAGAACGACGCAAGTCTGTGTGTGCTGAGGAGAAATCGACGCACACACCCCTTTTTCCACGCATCTCTTCTCCTGTGGCCCTCTGAGGAGATTTTCCACCAGAAACCAGGTACTTTGTGCTTGAAAGACACTGTATTGCATTCTAAAGACTTAAGACACTTTATATCACTTCCCTGTGATATTTCTACAATTTTCCATTGCAACTTTATTCTTTTTGACCTACAATTATCCTGATAAATATTATATATTTTTCTAAACACTGTGTGGTGTATTTTTGTGGTGCTATATGGTGGTATTGTATGATTTATTGCACAAATACTTTACACATTGCCTTCTAAGTTAAGCCTGACTGCTCGTGCCAAGCTACCAGAGGGTGGGCACAGGATAATCTTGGATAGTGTGTGACTTACCCTGACTAGAGTGAGGGCTTTTGCTTGGACAGGAGGTAACCTGACTGCCAACCAAAAACCCCATTTCTAACATTGGTGATCAGCGGTGAGGATAGGACTTGTGTTTGTGCAGTGACATACAGTAGCTAAGTATTTCACTACCTACCCACAGTTGAAGGTCAACTTGATTTTTTATCTCCTTTTTGACTTTTGGTCTCTGATGTCCTCCTGGATATACTATTGATATTTTGGACTTTGAATTTTGGTTTTTGCTGGTAAGATCCTATCAGAATGGGATCGCTTACCTACTTATTCTTTTTGCCTACTGACCACCTCACTAAGGCTGACCTAAGGAAGCTTTGCAGAGAATGTGGCCTTCCTGTAGCAAAGAGATCTACTAAAGCAGAGATGCTACATGCCTACATAGTCTGGGAGGAAGACAGATGGGCAGAGAGAGAGGCAGCAAGAAACCAAATGACTAAGTACCCCTCAGAGGAGGAGGAGGACGACTCAGATGAGGAAAGAGACCCAGTGAAAAAAGAATGGCTCATGGCTCAAGCACGGTGGATGGAAGAGCTAGATGAGTTTATTGAAAGGGCTGAGGCAGCAAGTCTCTTAGCCCTGGAAGAAGAAAAGATTGCAGCTCAAGAGCTGAGCTGTAAAGAGCTGAAACTGGAGGCCGGAAGGGCTGAGTCCAGTTCAGATGGTGGCAGCAAAAATCTTGCATCTAGTACTGCTGAAGAAGGGCACAAGCCCAGAGATGTGGTACCCAACTTGAAGAAGAGAGTTGACACACCCCAGGCGGTTCAAGGGTATGAGGTAGTTCCCGTTATGCACAGGGTCCCTGAGAAGGATTGGGGAACTGGCACAGGGAGTCATATTCCTACTGGGGGGAGGGACACTTTACTGACTCTAGCAGAGAGTGACAGAGAAAAGGGTTCCCCCCTGGTGGACGTCCTGGATATAGAGTGTAGAGACATCCCAGAAGAGTTTGGGTTGAGTGTCAGGGACAGACAGATACTGTCTCACCAGTCTCAGGAGGGTGAAGTAGAGTGCTTTTCCAAGGTTGAGTTACTGGGTGGTTGGGTGAAGGGTACTGTGGTTAATACATGTGAAGGGCAGAGTGATGTAATTGCTGGAGAGCATATGTCTGGTCCTTATTTTCCAGAGCTACGCCAACACCAGGTGGAGTGTGAGTTCTCTGACCCCAGGGAACTTACAGTGGAGGCAGACTTTTGGGTGAGTACCAGAGAGTCTGAAGAGGCATTTGGGGGTGCTCCTGAAGGGAGTGGTCTAGGTGGTTCCCGACCAAGTGAGGTGGGAGAGGATTGTAGTGTCCCAGGTAGGTCTCAGAGCCTAACCTGTACCGTAGGGCTACCTTTTGAGGGAAGCCCCGCAGTGTCAGAAGAACTTGGGGGGATGACTGTAGACAGCATCCCAACAGTTCTGGTGTCTGGCAGTACCACTCCTAGTGAGGGGGTGCAGAAGTCCAGACATAGGGTTGAGAGGGGGTGGCCGACCCCAGTGGAGGATCTTGAAAGTCAGGGGTCAGCTCTAAGAGCAGAGCCCCCCAGGAATGACCCAGGTGAAACCGTTTCTGGTTTGGGGGAAACCCAGACTCTGCCGGATGGGCAGAGGTCGGGAGACCTGCGCCAACCAGGCTCTTGTGTGGCCCTTGGGGACGGCGTGTCCCTTGTGGGGGGTGAGAGTGCCCCCCAGGAAGTCCTGGCATGCCAGGCAAAGATTCAACCTCAGGGTGGTGACTCTGGGTTGGATAACCGGGTTCAGAGGTTAAACTTTGACCTGGTGGGGGGTAGATGTGCCCCCCAGAAAGTCCTGGAATGCCAGGCAATGGTTCAACCTCAGGGTGGTGACTCTGGGTTGGATGGTCAGGTTCAGAGGTTAAACTCTGACCTGGTGGGGGGTAGGTGTGCCCCCCAGAAAGTCCTGGCGTGCCAGGCAGTTGTCCAACCTCAGGGTGTCGACTCTGGGTTGGATGGCCAGGTTCAGAGGTTAAACTCTGACCTGGTGGGAGGTAGGTGTGCCTCCCAGAAAGTCCTGGGGTGCCAGGCAATTGCCCAACCTCAGGGTGGTGACCCTGGGTTGGAGAACCAGGCTCAGAGGTTAAACTCTGACCTGGTGGGAGGTAGGTGTGCCTCCCTGAAAGTCCTGGCCTGCCAGGCAATGGTTCAACCTCAGGGTGGTGACTCTGGGTTGGATATCCCGGTTCAGAGGTTAACCTCTGACCTGGTGGGGGGTAGGTGTGCCCCCCAGAAAGCCCTGGTGTACCAGGCAGTTGTCCAACCTCAGGATGGTGACCCTAGGTTGGAGAACCAGGTTCAGAGGTTAAACTCTGACCTGGTGGAGGGTCAGTGTGCCCTCCAGGAAGTCCTGGCATGCCAGGCGATTGTTCAACTTCAGGGTGGTGACTCTGAGTTGAATGGCCCAGTTCAGAGGTTAAACTCTGACCTGGTGGAGGGTCAGTGTGCCCTCCAGAAAGTCCTGGCGTGCCAGGCAATTGTTCAACCTCAGGGCGGTGACTCTGGGTTGGATACCCAGGTTCAGAGGTTAAACTCTGACCTGGTGGGAGGTAGGTGTGCCTCCCAAGAAGCCCTGCTGTGCCAGGCAATTGTCCAACCTCAGGGTGTTGATTCTGGGTTGGATGACCAGGTTCAGAGGTTAAACTCTGACCTGGTGGGGGGTAGGTGTGCCCCCCAGAAAGTCCTGGCGTGCCAGGCAATTGCCCAACCTCAGGGTGGTGACCCTGGGTTGGGGAACCAGGCTCAGAGGTTAAACTCTGACCTGGTGGGAGGTAGGGGTGCCTCCCAGAAAGTCCTGGTGCGCCAGGCAATTGTTCAACTTCAGGGTGGTGACTCTGAGTTGAATGGTCAGGTGCAGAGGTTAAACTCTGACCTGGTGGAGGGTCAGTGTGCCCTCCAGGAAGTCCTGGTGTGCCAGGCAATTGTTCAACTTCAGGGTGGTGACTCTGAGTTGAATGGTCAGGTGCAGAGGTTAAACTCTGACCTGGTGGAGGGTCAGGGTGCCCTCCAGGAAGTCCTGGCGTGCCAGGCAATTGTTCAACTTCAGGGTGGTGACTCTGAGTTGAATGGGCAGGTGCAGAGGTTAAACTCTGACCTGGTGGGGGGTAGGTGTGCCTCCCAGGAAGTCCTGGTTTGCCAGGCAGTGATCCAGTCTGAGGGTACAGACCCTGGGCTGGAAGACCAGGTTCAGGGTGTCCCCCCGGACCTGGAGGGAGGGGCTACTGATAACAGTGCCCCTACCATGTTGTCTTCTGAGGAGGCCACTCCTAGTTGGAGGGTGCTGGACCCCAGAAGGGAGGGCAGGGGGAGGAAAGCCTCACCCCGGGCCCTAGTCCAACCTGAAGGTACAGGCCCCAGGTTGGAGGGCCAGTGGCAGGTTAACAGCCCTGCACTGGTGGAGGAATGGTACAGGGTGACTTCTGTAAGCACCCTGACCATGTTGGACCCTGGGGGTACCGCTCCAGGAGGGAGGGTACAAAGCCCCAGAGGGGAGGACCAGGTTCAGGCTGTCATCCCTGACCTGGTGGAAGGGAGAGTGGTTAAAGGGTGCCCAGCACCTGGGGCTACCGCCCCCCACTCTCCACAGCCACAGTGGTTGGAGAGCTTTGAGAGGCCTGGGGCCTGGCTCTCATCCCTGGCAGCTGTCAGTAATCACTGTGGCTTGCTGTCCGGGTGGACAGAGTTATCCCTGGGGAGGGGACAAGTGTCACACCCCAGGGGTAGAGTGGGCAACACCACTATGTTGGTCATGGTGGTACTATCCTGCTCCTGGGATACATCTGTGAGCAAAGTAAGGTTAGGTGCTACACAGATGGGATCCGCAGGAAAGGAGAAAGGTTCCCCATGGATGGGCTTAGTGGGCCCTGAGAGTATGGACAGAGGGATCCAATGGGAGTCAGGAAGGCGAAGAACTGGAGCATGCCCCTGCTGTTGTGGGCCTGGGTCCTTGTTCTGTCGCCTCAAACAGGGAAGTACATCAGGATAGTGATTGTTCTCCCCTGGCTTTAGGCTGGTGGGGGGTCATGTTGGACCTGGCTTTTTGACAGGGACATCCCCAAACTTTTTGCCTCCTTCCTCCTATTTTTTTCTGAACTGTTGTTGTTGGCTTTTGACCTCTGAGCACTTTACCACTGCTAACCAGTGCTAAAGTGCATTTGCTCTCTGTGTAAATTGTACTATTGATTGGTTTATCCATGATTGACTATTTAATTTACCTGTAAGTCCCTAGTAGAGTGCACTACATGTGCCTGGGGCATGTAGATTAAATGCTACTAGTGGGCCTGCAGCACTGGTTGTGCCACCCACCTCAGTAGCCCCTTAACCTTGTCTCAGGCCTGCCATTGCAAGGCCTGTGTGTGCAGTTTCACTGCCACTTCGACTTGGCATTTAAAAGTACTTGCCAAGCCTAGAACTCCCCTTTTTTTCTACATATAAGTCATCCCTAATGTGTGCCCTAGGTAACCCCTAGAGCAGGGTGCTGTGTAGGTAAAAGGCAGGACATGTACCTGTGTGGTTATATGTCCTGGTAGTGTAAAACTCCTAAATTCGTTTTTACACTACTGTGAGGCCTGCTCCCTTCATAGGCTAACATTGGGGCTGCCCTCATACACTGTTGAAGTGGCAGCTGCTGATCTGAAAGGAGCAGGAAGGTCATATTTAGTATGGCCAGAATGGTAATACAAAATCCTGCTGACTGGTGAAGTCGGATTTAATATTACTATTCTAGAAATGCCACTTTTAGAAAGTGAGCATTTCTTTGCACTAAAATCTTGTTGTGCCCTTCAATCCACGTCTGGCTAGGTTTAGTTGACAGCTCCTTGTGCATTCACTCAGACACACCCCAAACACAGGGTACTCAGCCTCACTTGCATACATCTGCATTTTGAATGGGTCTTCCTGGGCTGGGAGGGTGGAGGGCCTGCCCTCACACAAAGGACTGCCACACCCCCTACTGGGACTCTGGCAGACAGGATTGAGCTGAAAGGGAACTTGGTGCATTTCTTAGAGACTCTTTGAAATCACCCCCACTTCAAAGGCACAACTTAGTATAAAACAGGGCCTCTGCCCTACCTCATCAGACACTTGCTGGAGAAGAAACCGGAACCAGAAACTACATCCTGCCAAGAAGAACTGCCTGGCTGCTCAAAGGACTCACCTGTCTGCTTTCTACAAAGGACTGCTGTCTTGCTGTTGCCCTGCTGCCTTGCTGAACTCTTGTCTGGCTGTGAAAGTGCTCTCCAAGGGCTTGGATAGAGCTTGCCTCCTGTTCCTTGAAGTCTCAGGACCAAAAAGACTTCTTCCTTTCACTTGGACGCTCCGTGCGCCGAAAATTTCGACGCACAGCTTGTTTCGCGGCGAGAAAAACGCCGCACACCGACGCTGATCGACGCGACGCCCTCGGGACGATCGAGACTTCGACGCACAACCTCGCAAGGACAAAGCCGCTCGACTTTCCAGGAGAAATCGACGCGACGCCCACCGTGAGTGCGAAACTTTGACGCACGGCCTCGCAAGGACAACGCCGCCCGACTTCCAAGGAGAAATCGACGCGACGCCTGCCGTGAGACCAAACTTTCGACGCACGGCCTCGCAAGGACAACGCCGCCCGACTTCCAAGGAGAAATCGACGCGACGCCTACCGTGAGATCGAAACTTCGACGCGCAGCCCCGCAGAACGACGCGCAGCCGGAAAACAAGCAGGAGAATCCACGCACAGACCCGGGACATCTGGTAATCCCCGCGATCCACAAAAAGAGACTGTCTGCGCGCCGGAAAACGACGCCCGACTTCCCCGCGTGGAAAAGAACGACGCAAGTCTGTGTGTGCTGAGGAGAAATCGACGCACACACCCCTTTTTCCACGCATCTCTTCTCCTGTGGCCCTCTGAGGAGATTTTCCACCAGAAACCAGGTACTTTGTGCTTGAAAGACACTGTATTGCATTCTAAAGACTTAAGACACTTTATATCACTTCCCTGTGATATTTCTACAATTTTCCATTGCAACTTTATTCTTTTTGACCTACAATTATCCTGATAAATATTATATATTTTTCTAAACACTGTGTGGTGTATTTTTGTGGTGCTATATGGTGGTATTGTATGATTTATTGCACAAATACTTTACACATTGCCTTCTAAGTTAAGCCTGACTGCTCGTGCCAAGCTACCAGAGGGTGGGCACAGGATAATCTTGGATAGTGTGTGACTTACCCTGACTAGAGTGAGGGCTTTTGCTTGGACAGGAGGTAACCTGACTGCCAACCAAAAACCCCATTTCTAACAATCAGGGAACTCATTCAAAGAATAGTCACATCCTCCTGAACACAACTGAAAGCCGAAATCTCTCTCACTCTGACAGGGATTCTCATAGGGATCAAGATAAACAAATAGGCCTTGCTGGTGGTACCAGTTAATAAGAGAATCCCCTTTGCTACGGACATATTTTCCTTGGTATGATTCTGTCTTTGAATTTAATTGTTCCCCAAAAGTATCCTAGTAGTTCAATTGGTTCGCCACCATACCCCTTTGGTTTCCTATCTGGTTTTACATTCCCTTTTAGATTTTGTTCATAGAGTGTTTTTGGTATAAGTGCTACCTTAGCACCAGAGTCAAACAATATCCTAACAGGTTCAATGTTAACCTGAACAACTTCAAAGAGACCCTCAGACAAATTCTCTTTTGTTTGTAAGACTGTGGCCTCCGCAAACACTTCATCATCCTCATCGTACTCAACCTCCTTCACATTCTTTGAGTTCTTTACTGATCTACACCATTTCAGAAAGTGACCCTTCCTTCCACAGCTCTTGCAGACAACTTTGCATCCTGGGTACTCTTTATAATTCGCCATGTGACCTATGTTCCCGCACACACAAACATTTGCCAGCAAAGGTTTTAGTAGCCTTAGTATTTTCTACTGATTTGTCTTGTGTCTGTTTGTTTTGGGCAGAATTATTTTGCACCACTTTGATGGCTACACTACGTCCTCTGCCAAAGTGAGAGGCACCATTGTGAATAATATCAACACACGCTTTGCAATGCTATTGTGTTTTTGTCATCGTAAGCACTTCTTATAGGGACTAACTCTCCTTCTGCCACATGTTCTCTTTGGCCTTTTCCAGTGTGCACCCTAACACAAATTGGTTTTGCAGGCGTTCTTCAGTGGAGCTGCTTAAGCCACAAACTGAAGCCAATTTACAGAGCTCAGTTATATATCATTCAACAGACTCCCCTTGGCGTTGCATCCTCTTTCCGAAATGGTAGTACTCGAGAATAAGTGCTTACCTTAGGGAGATAATTTAAGTCTAGTTTTTCTTTTCAACAGATCTCATATTCATTCAAGTTTGCCGAGTCACTGACAGACAGATCTGGAAAATGTTCAAACACATCCTGACCTTCAGGACCCAGACAGTGTATTAGCAACATTTTTCTTTCAGCATTAAGCAAGGGGCCAGAGACCCTCGCATATTGACTGAACTTTTATCCATTTCAGTTATGGTATGGTGGTGGGAGAGGGGAATGAGGGGAAATCACCAGGTATTGATAGGAAAAACTGTGGTGCAGTGACGCAAAGGTAGCTACGTGCTGAGATTACAAAATTAAAAACAAGAAACACCGTTCACTGTAAGTGGGAAATACAAAGGCGATTACACATGCTAAATATCCACAGTACTAACACCGATATCAGATACTGATACCCAAAAATCAACCAGTATCCGAAGTGATATCCACGATGCCAAGACACCCCTCTGTGAAGTTTGCTTGATTCAAATGTTTAATCAATTATTGTCATTGTGACACAAATATCCTTGTAGCATATGCTTGCTGCTATTACGTGTTTCTCACTTTCTCTGTGATCAGTTAATGGCTCTTTACCTTTCCTTCCTTCATGCCATGGAAAATGAATGCTAGTATCTCTTGGCACAGTTGAATTACCAGACACACTGTTGCCGAGAAGCTGATGACTCACTCGTTTGTGCGCCGCTCGTAAGTCTAGCATCATTCCACGTGCCATTGCTTGGAAACAATGAACGCATGCTAATTTCACCTCACTACATGATGCTGCCAGGCAATTGTTCACGTGCTGTGTGCTTCTTTGTCATACGACATTAAGATGTCCACACTGACACAGTACATGTCTTTATCATGTGAGGTTGCCCCTTTCTCGCGTGGAGGCGTTGCGCACCCCTCAAGCGACTCTATCCAGTCTCAAACCTTCCTCAGCTGTTGAAGAGCAGTAGCAGTCTCCACACTAATAATCGACAAAATATAATAAGGAAGGAAGGAATACCTCTCGCGCCTGTCTTTATCATTGGCGGACACAGGGTAAACGTCTCCGCTGTGATGATTGTGTTGAGGTCTCAATTTCACAGTCTTGGTTTTAACGTTGCCTTCTTGGTTTCACTGGCCGTCCTGCAAGACTTCATAAATGCAGCTTATTGCCAAAGTTACTTTCTGAAAGAAGGTTTTTACATGTGCAGAGAAATATTCGAACTGTCTTTATTTAAGTAAGAGACATCAGAAATCCCATCCACATCAGCACCCACCAGTCAGCTCTTCCCATGTTAGTTTTCCGTTGGAATCATGTATCATCATTACATCCTCACCATTCCAGAGATGATGTGGTGGTTACAGAATGCTACAGTGTAAGATTCTTAATAGCTGGCTTCGGTCATGAAATAGGAAGGAAGGGGTTGGCGGTGCCAGTGCACTGGAGAGGATGGTCGTATTGGGGGTAGGATGATCTGGTATTATGGCTGCAATAATTTTTTGTGCTTTTGTCATGCACGTGCCAATAATGTTGCAAAGTTCTTAAATGTTGGGGACTTTACTGTACTTCATTAAGGGTTTACAAATCTATCATCAACTTCGAAGAGTTTACCTGGGAAGTCACTGACCTCTTAGGAAGTAATTTCTTTCAGTTTAAGTTAGCCTTGTGGCAGCTAGCTCCTGAGAGTATAAGTACTAGCGTTATTTCCGGGTTGCTGGCCTGTGCCAAGCTCATTCCAGGATACAAAAGTCACTCTTCAGTTGTTCTCTGAATCTGTGCACTAGGGAATGGGTTTTTGCTAGACAGTCATGGCCATCATGGATTATCAGGTATAACTTCCTTTCAATTTCACAGTGCCCTGCCTGCAGTTGCTACGTTGCTGCAGCCAGACACCTTCCTTTGTGGATGTGTGATTCGTGTTGAGAAGGAGTTTGCTGAGAATATATCAATGTAGAAGAGATGTAATCTGGAAGAGTAGTCATTTTGGTAAAAAACGAACTTTGGAACTGTTTCTCGAATTGGGACTTTTGTAGCCAAATACTTTGGTGGCTATTTTCAGTCTTTTTCAATAAGAATTCTTTGTGAAGGAAAACAAAAGATGATCTAGTCTAAATTCCAATGATTGAGATATACTTGCGTAATGTAATTTAAGCTACAAGTAATATTTAATAAGTGATAAACGTGTAATTGCTATTAGCCTCTTAGCTGCTGAAGCTTTTCCTGTTCCAGTGCTGAGCCCTTTCTTGATGATTGCAGCACTTTACATGTAATTCTTCATAAATTTGTTTCCCCAAAGGATATCCGTGCCAAATTTGTATCATTAACCCCTTCCCCCCCACCCCCCCCCCCCCCAACATGTTGCAGATTCTAAAGTGCCAGGTTTGTGGATTTCTCTAGTAGAAACTGAAAAAAATAACCAAAATATAGCAATTTAGTTTTCGTTTTGGGGTGGGGTGGTAGAAAAGTGCTGCGCAAGGAAGTGTATTTTTGCTTTCTAAAAATAGCATCAACGGAAGGTTTGTTGCTAAGATCAATATCTTTAAGCAACAAGCAGAGCTTAAAAAAAAACAATTTTTTTACTACAGTGTTTCCATTTTGGTAGCTCCACTTTTTCTCTTTTGAGGTTTCAAATTACTTGCGGTTTCTGGGGAAACTGGAGAGCTGAACAAACCTGAAAACTACACAAAATTCTGAAATCATTAAGTGCGTCAAACTAATTGTTGAAAATAAGAGTAAAGTAAAACAATGGGAAAAATAGAAATAGCTGACTGCAGTTTTATCTGCATTTTGTTTGTTCCAGCGGTCGATTTACAAAAGCAATATACTGCTGCATCCTTCAGACCCTTCTAGGCGCAAGGATACTCGAAGTAAGCTGAAACCTATAATGATTTTTTATTGTGTACCAACCATGCAGCAATTCATATGATAAAATGTAATGAATGAAAAATTGGTATGAAGGAACTGTTTAAAGGTGCTCTAGATATTGAGTGTAGGAACCCATTCCAGGCACAAAGGGCTCTCACCTAGGCTTTTTCTCTCTTCTGCTCATTATTACTGGGAAGCCAGTGTTACGAAAGGGAGACAGCCAGCCGGAGGTGAGACCCTAGCAGAGTGGTAGATAGAACTTCCAGTGCTTGGTTGCTTGAGTGTTGGCAGCCCGTGAAGTCAGGCAGCTTTGAGGCTTGCAGGGCCTGGGAGCTTAAGTACTGGGAGGCTACGTACCTGGAGTCTCAGCTTCTGGAGTATCAGGAGCCACAGCATCTGCTGCAAACACACCGACCTGAGATAGAGCTGTTCTGTGTTTTAAAGTGGGAACGAGCAGCTCGCCTCAAGAAGGCTGATGATAAGTTTAAGGAGTCACAGAATAGCACTCACTTACCAAGACCATGCGTACTACTAGAGACAAAACAAGGACTGGGAAAAACAAGTCAGAGGGTCCCACAAAGCAAACTAATGAAATAGGAGGTTAAAAGTGATGGAAAAGTGACGGATTTACCACCAGCCGTATTACGAGTCCATTATATCCTATGGAACTCGTAATACGGCTGGTGGTATATCCGTCACTTTACCGTCACTTTTGGGACAGATTAACACTCCTCCAAAGTTAGAATAACCCCCTTAATCTCTGTAGTCCCCTAGCTCTAATGTTGGCCTATAGTAGCCCTAACCCTAACCCTAAATGCTACATAGCCTGATACCCCTCGTACACTGAACTCATTTTCTCAAAGGCGCTCTCTACCTGCTTTCCCCTGGAGGGATCGAGACACGCCAGCAGTCATACCACCTCAGAGCTGGTTTCAATGCTTGCTCCCCTTCTCACAGTGTTCCCAAGCCCTCAACTTCCCTAACTTCATTCAGTATCACTCCATCAATGCAGATTGTGCCCCCTGCTTTTTCACTTCTTTAACTCAGTATATCTAAAGATGGCAAATTAAAAAACCCAAAAAAAATTGTTTGGAAAAAATAAATAAATAAATAAACCAAATTAAATAATCTCTATGCCCGATGGCGAACCCAATAAAGCCCCTATGGGAACCTTCAACACAAGCAGCAATTAGAACACTCCACAAGAAAACAGCGGTATTAAACCATGCAGTTCTAACAAAGTAATTCCTTGCACCGCAAGTCCAACATTTACTTTTGCAAATCCAGGTCTATTATGTATTGATGACCCACAGAAGAACTCACATCCATCTCATGTGAAAGGGAAGAAATCATATCCAATCTCAACCACTATGCCCAACATTTTGAGAGATTCTTACATGATTGGTTCATTATTTCATTATTACGATAATTATGCAATATTATGTGTATGCCATGTGTATGCCATACTATGGCTTGCTGCGCAAGGAAGAAGTCAGAAAATTGAAACACCTCTCACTTGAAATACACCTCTATTACCACCAAGCATGCAAAGCAAGTAAATCAGACCGCCCTTACGATTTCCTTTCATCTCCTTTCCCGCCATCTAAACATCCACCCGTTCACCATTTCTTCTGTTTATCTATCCATCTGCCCATTCCTTAACCTTTCCAACTACCCACCCCTTCACCTTTCTATCTACCCACCCATCCACCAATAATTCCACCCATCCATCCTTCCATCTTTTATGGTTCTCTGTCTGTTCATTCTTATATCCATTCACCCTGTCACCTTTTTATCGTTTCATTCTTCCATCCACCCTTTCATCAGTCTATCTTTTCGACCTTTTACATTTACATCTGTCATTTTTTCTGTGTTATATCACTTCACCTTTTTTCTTTTCAATATTTACTTCCTACCATCCTTCCTTTCTCCTCCTGTTCTTTCTTTCCCCATGTACCCACCTTATTTCTCATATTCTTAATTTCTTTCTCATGCATACTTTTTCCATTGATCCCTCTCCCTGTGTTCTACTATTTTATTTTTTCTTTCGTGGTGTTCCACATATTGTTATTTATGAGCATTTTCATTGCAGAGAGAAAACACCCAGTAATTATTTTTTTAACGGAGACAAAGTTTATCAGCCCGTGCGCCCAGGGTCAACTCCCGCTTAAGCTGCTGCAGTGGGGGGTTCCCTATACTCCAGATTCTGTGTCATGCTTCTTGCGTCTGGCTTTTGCAGCTCTGTAGCATGAACGACAAATCACCAAAAGGGCAGGAATAGCGTAAGTGACATCACACACCATTTGACCTTTATGTTTGCTCACCCATAAATGCTTACACATATGAACACAGTCACAATCACACACATGAACAAACTCTCACACGCATGCACACAACATACATTTATAAGCATGTTTTACTTACCTCAACTGCTGGAGAAGAGCGTATTCCAGGTAGTTGTACTCCATTCTATTACACTAATAGTGAATAATATGTTATTAATCACTATTAGCATAATAGAAATTGGCAATAAACAAGGTGATTGCACCCCCAACTGATGTCCGTAAGGGTGAGGTGTCCATGTGTTACTGGCACTTTTTTTGCCAGCAAGGTGTGTTTATCCAATAACATAAATAAACTTTATCAAGTTATGGGTTGCAGCACGTGACAGTGTGGTGGATGATGTGTGAGCAGATGACCAGGGCAGTTTAGAGCACTAGTGCTCAACGATCTGGCTCTTTGCAACAGGGCAAGTCAAATAATAACTGGTCATCCTGAAACCAAGACATTTTCAGTCCTAAGTATAAGGAGATAATCAGATAACATTATTTGTTTCCTCAGTCAGCTGTGTGCAATATGGAATACAGGTCACATTTCACCCAATGAAGTTATGTTTAGTTTAAAACTCAGTTGGGTTTTAGGTCCAGGACATCTACTTGTGTCTTGTAATTGTTGCTTTCGTGTTATGTATCAAAAAGAGCTTGTACTTCTTTTCATGATTTGTCTGAATTTATACTTATCTTGCCTAAGTGTGAATCTCTTACCACAAAAATGAAGTTGAATGCAGGCATTTAAGAGGGCGATCCCAAGGGAATGGAGAATGAATATTTTTAGGAGGGTGATACTGGTTTGAAATGTGGATAATCCCAGTTGCTATAAACCAGAGGTCACAGGGTTATGTTAACAAATCTGTAGCTACCATGGAATATTATTATCTCAAGTAGTTTTGAAAGCTTGTCCTAATTCAAGAAAGTCCAATGTTTGCTGCAAACGTATGGAGTACCCAATGGAAATGAATTGCAAATCTTTCACCTTTGTGAACTGGGTGCTTTGTGCGGTACAAATTCTTGTCCTCTTCCTATTTACAGAAGTCGGCTAAACTCCACACCAGCCAAAAAGTAATCTTTGGTCATACTGAATCAAATCTCAGGTCATTTATGAAAAACAATCATCCAGTGTTCAAAATGGTGCACTTAAATTTACCAGTATGGCTGCTAATCACAAATGGCTTGCAAAACAACATCATTAAAGGTGTTGGCATGGTACTCTTGCCTGTTATTGACTGGATGTTGACTTCATCAACATTTCTACTCTTGTTTAAAGTATTAACAACAACTATAATCATAGATGAAAAACCAGGTCCCTCCAAAAGGCCAAAGAGTAAGACATACTACTCCCATCAAGAGTGGGAGAACACATTTTTATTAACACATATTAAAGACAACTGTGTATGTGTCACGACTCACGTGCTCCTTTGACCTGGAGTCTGCAGAACGAGTGGCGTGGATCTTCTTCCTGAATGTTCGGCCTTGGCCCAGGTAGGGGCGACTCCTTCTGGTATCCACGGTGCTGCAGGCAATGGGTACGCCAAGAGCAGGCCGTGTCCCTCAGAAGTAGTGCCAGAGGGAAAACAACCATGAAAAGGGGAGAAAACCCCCCCCCAAAAGATAGGTTCCTGCAATAGGAACAAAATGAACAGGTAACAGCAGAAGCAAAATACAGGAAAATACACAGGAACCGACGAGAACCAGCACAGAAAGACAAGGAAGTAGGAGCGAAGACACCATCCAAACAGAAAGTGTTGCAGCGCAAGGAGAGAAAGAATCAAAGCCCTTAAATACCAACAAACAGGAAGCGACCAACGGGAAGTACAAAGGACACCATCTTAAATAGGGAAAAAACACATAGAACAGAATGGACTAGGAGCCATAGAGAGCAGGGAACAAGAAATTCTGGGAAGAGAAGGGTAATATGGGAAAGGGAGAAAAAAATAAAGGAAGGCACAACCAGATGTCCAGAAAAAGAATAAAAGAAAAGAACAGGTGAGTTGGGGGGGGGGGGGGGGAGGTCAGACCTGCCTGTGAGTGCGGTGCGCTAAAGAAGAACGAGGCCCCATGCCCAATTTGGGGCCTCTGAAGGTGCAGAGCAGACTGGGGACGCGGCGCGTCTTGGGACCGTGTGCCGCGGCCTGAGCCGAACGTTCGGCTCGTGCCACGCTCAGCGGCACAACAGTAGGTCCCCCTCGAAGGTCCAGGTTTGTGCGGAAACAAGCGGTGAAAATGGCGAATCAGAAGAGGTGCGTGAACAGAAGATGCATCTTACCAAGAGCTTTCACTGAGAGGGTAACCATTCCAATGAATCAGATACTGAAGACGTTTGTGAAAGATACGAGAGTCACAAATCTCTTGTACCTCATATTCAGGTACATCATCCACTAACACAGGAGGAGGACAAGGAAACTGATGAGATTAAGGATCAGGTACATAGGGTTTGAGCTGGGAAACATGAAAGACCGGATGAATCCTCCAGGTACGAGGCAAATGAAGACGGACAGTGACAGGATTAATCAGCTGAAGGATACCGAAAGGACCGTAGTAACAAAGTGTGAACTTATTCTGAGAAAGGCCTAAAGGCAAGAATTTTGATGAAAGCCAGACTTTATCTTGAAGGTGATATTCTGGAGCATCCCTACGTTTCTTGTCTGCTATTCTCTTCATGTATCTCTTGGTGTTCAACAAGTTAGATCGAATCAATCTATGGATCTGTATAAGTCGTCTGGAAAATGAATTAACAGCAGGCAGAGAAGACGTAGACTGAGGAGTAGTAGGAAAAGAGGTAGGATGATAGCCATAAGAACAGAAAAAAGGAGTGACCTTGGAGGCACTATGGACAGTGTTATTGTAAGAGAATTCAGCGATAGGAAGGTAAGTGTTCCTGTTGCTCTGGGTAGAATTACAAAAGCAGCGAAGGTACTTCTCCAATCCTTGGTTGAGACGCTCAGTCTGTCCATTGGTTTGAGGATGGAAAGCCGATGATAGTGCTATATTGATATTCAGTGTCTCACAAAAATGTTTCCAAAACCGGGAGATGTACTGAAGTCCCCTGTCAGATACAATACTGTGTGGAAGTCGATGGAGACGGAAAATATGATGGATAAATATCTGACTTAGTTCTTGAGAAGTAGGTAATTTTTTCAGGGCAGTGAAGTGAGCCATCTTAGTAAAGGAATCTATGGTGACCATGATAACCCAGTTTCCTGCTGATGGAGGGAGTGAACACATGAAATCAGTAGAAAAGCTATGCCAGGGAGACGGTGGAACAGGTAATGGTTGTAGTAATCCTGCAGGTCTGGTGCGGGGAATCTTTACTTGAGCACATATGGGACAAGCCTGAACGTATCTTTTGACATCCGATTTCCAGGTAGGCCACCAGAAAGATCGCGAGAGTAGTTCTTGTGTGGCCTTGATGCCACTACGACCAGCAACCGGCGTATCATGGCACATTTGTAGTGCCTTTTCTCTTACTCCATTAGTAGGGAGGAACAACAGGTTCTTATAATAATAATACCCTTGCAGTTTACATATATGGGGGTTTAGTTTCTTTAATTCTTGATCAGACAGGTTGGAATATTCCAGTTGTACCTCATCCAGGAAAGACTGAGCTACTCCGATGATTTTACTAGGCTCAAGTAGATACTGTGATGGGGTAGGAGTACAATCTGGATAACGGCGAGACAGGGCATCAGCCAGAATGTTTTGGGATCCAGGAATATAGGTGACATAAAAGTCATACTGACTGAAGAAAAAGGCCCAACGAGCCGGACGACTGTTCTGGCATAAAAAATTACGTAAACATTGTAGATTACGATGGTCTGTTCTCACCTCAAAGGGCTCTTTGGAACCCATAAGAAACTGTCTCCACTCTAGGCAGGCTGTTTTCAGAGCTAATAACTCCCTTTCTAGTACTGAGTAATGTTGTTCCGACGCAGAGAGTACATGGGACAAATAGAAAACAGGATGTTCAAGACCGTCATCTTGTTGTTGTTGGAGTAAGGCAGCTCCGATGGCTCTTTCGGCAGCATCAGTAACAAATTGTTTGTTGGTATCTGGGTGTCTCAATATCGGTGCTTGAGTGAAGGCCTTTTTTAGACTCTGAAAAGCTATTTCAGCCGCCCTAGTCCAGACAAAGCCTTTCTTTAAATTCTCCTTTTTTAATGTTTGAGTTATGTGGCTGGTTTGTTCTGCAAAGTCTAAGATAAACTGCCGATAAAAATTAGCCAATCCTAGAAAACATTGCGTTTCCTTAATAGAGGAAGGAGAAGGCCAGTCTAGGATGGCTTGTACCTTTTCCTGGTCCATAGCTATTCCAGTGGGACTAAGGTGATATCCCAAATATTTGACTTCGGTTTTGTCAAACTCACACTTTTCTGGTTTACAGGACAGTTGATGTTCCCTTTGGAGGACTTGGAGGACTTGTTTCACGTGAGAGGAATGAAGTTCAGGACGTCTAGAATAAATAAGGATATCTCTAAGTAGATGACGATCGTATGGTTCAAGAGATCAGAGAACACAGAGTCCATAAATCTTTGGAAAGTGGAGGGGGCATTAGTGAGACCAAAAGGCATAACTCTGTACTCATAATGACCAAATGGGGTCCGGAAAGCAGTCTCCCACTCGTCTCCTTCTTTAATACGCAAAAGGTGGTAGGCTCCACGAAGATCCAGTTTGATAAATCGTAGAGCCCCTCTGACTGCCTCTAATATATCCTTGATGAGGGGCAAAGGATAACGGTCTTTTATAGTTATCTTATTTAGACCTCGAAAATCCAGGCAGGGACGAAGATCCTTCGTCTTCTTGGGTACAAAAAAAGAGGGGAGCCCCTGCCGGAGAGGACGATGGTACAATAAGACCGCTATGTACGTTTTCTTCCAGATACTCCTTTAGAACTTTCCTTTCAGGTTCCGTGAGTGAATACATCCTCCCAAAGGGAACGATAGTTCCAGGTTCCAAGGGAATAGCACAATCGTAATCTCGATGTGGGTGTAACACAGGTCTGGATGGTTTTTGGAACACATCTTGAAATTCTAGATAGTGATCAGGGACTCCTTGGACTGTATTGATGGAACATCCGGTAGTAATTTCAGTAGGCATCAACCTCTTGGGTGACCAATATGTGTCTGAAGCAAAGCAGTTCTCGTGACAAAACTGTGAGGACAAGGAAATATTCTGGGTTTCCTAATTTACATAAGGGTTATGTCTTATGAACCACGGAATTCCTAAAATGATAGTATGATTGGGGGATGATATGCGATCAAATGAGATGTGTTCTTGGTGGTTTCCAAATTGTAAACTTAGTGTCAGAGTGGTAGTATCAACTGGACCAGAGGATATTAAAGACCCATCCACTGTGTGCACTTGTTCTGGGATTTCCTTGGGTCGTGTTGGTATTTGTTGAGTCATGGCCCAAGTCTTATCCATATATATGCCACTAGCACCACAATCAAGTAAAGCCATTGTTTTGTCTTGACGGCCGTACGTCACAGGTAACATAAACAAAGTCGAGGCATTGTCCTTGAATGAACTGATGGAAGGTAAAGCAGGTGATCCCGTACCCTCCCTTCTTACAGAGGATGGGAAGTGGCGTTTCCCGATGGCCTTTGAGGACGAATGGGGCAGGTAAGAAGCATCTGGCCGGCAGCACCACAATACAGGCACAATCCTTTCTTACGTCTGTCTTCCCACTCGCTAACGGAAAGTGGACCTCGAGTGGTATCCACCTGCATAGGTTCACCTTCTGTGTCTAAGGCGGAAGGACGAGGTTCCTCGGGACGATGCATAAAGACTCGTGAAGTGCTTGGCTGAGAAGATCCTCTACTCTTTCTCTTCTCCATACGTCGTTCTTGGAGACGGTATTCGATGGAAAGAGCTTGATCCATCAGACCACAAAGATCTTCAACTCGGTGGAGTGTATGAACTCATCTTTAATCTCTTTTTTAAGTCCTCTACGGAATAAAGTCACCAGAGTTCGTTCCACCATGTGGTCTCAGCCGCTAGCTGTCGAAAGTGAGTAATATATTGGAGGACATCTTGTGAGCCTTGTTGGATGTCACATAAGGCTTCTTCCGCAGAGGCCTCCAATCCTGGATGATTAACATCTGTTTAAACCGATTCAAGAAGGCGGAATAGTCCGACAATACTGGGTCATAGGATGATACCATCGGGGTTGCCTAGGCCAAGGCAGGACCGGATAACGCACTGATAAGGTATCCCACCTTTGTCTTGTCGTGGGGGAATTGGGTAGGTCGAAAGGCGAAATACACAGTTAATGCATCGAGGAACTCTCGCAGTTTAGTTGGTTCACCAGAAAAACGAGGAGTAGAGGTGGAGATGGCCGAAACATCTGCACTGCAGAAAGCCAAAGCCTGTCGTAAAGCAGCATTCTCATTGCGTAATTGTTGCAGTTCCTGAGCCTGTTGCTGAATAGTTGCCAGAAGAGATTGATCAGGATCTGCAGCAGCTGCCACTGTATCATCCATGGTGTGAGAAGACGTCGGGAGTATTAGGCGCTGCAATCTGTCACAACTCACGTGCTGCTTTGACCTGGAGTCCGCAGAACGAGTGGCGTGGATCTTGTTCTTGAATGTTCGGCCTTGGCCCAGGTAGGGGCGACTCTTTCTGGTAGCCACCGTGCTGCAGGCAATGGGTACGCGAAGAGCAGGCCGTGTCCCTCAGAAGTAGTGCCAGAGGGAAAAAAAACCCTGAAAAGGGGAAAAAACTCCAAAAGATAGGTTCCTGCAACAGGAACAAAATGAACAGGTAACAGCAGGAGCAAAATACAGGAAAATACAAAGGAACCGACGAGAACCAGCACAGGAAGACAAGGAAGTAGGAGCGAAGACACCATCCAAACAGAAAGTGTTGCAGCGCAAGGAGAGAAAGAATCACAGCCCTTAAATACCAACAAACAGGAAGCGACCAACAGGAAGTACAAGGACACCGTCTTAGATAGGGAAAAAACACATAGAACAGAATGGACTAGGAGCCATAGAGAGTAGGGAACAAGGAATGCTGGGAAGAGAAGGGTAATATGGGAAAGGGAGAAAAAACATAAAGGAAGGCACAACCAGATGTCCAGAAAAAGAAGAAAAGAGCAGGTGCGTGGGGGGATCAGACCTGCCTGTGAGCGCCGTGCGCTAAAGAAGAACGAGGCCCCATGCCCAATTTGGGGCCTCTGAAGGTGCAGAACAGGCTGGGGACGCGGCGCATCTTGGGACCGCGTGCCGCGGCCCGAGCCGAACGTTCGGCTCATGCCGCACTCTGCAGCGCAACAGTATGTTTAATCTATGAGGCAAAAGTTGCAGTGGGAAAAAGGGCAATGTTGAGAGGGATTTTCTAACAAAGCACATGCATTTTGAGAGGAAGTACCCTAAGGAAGCATCCTAAAGTCACAAAAAGTAAACAAACTGAAATCTTCATTGCAGACACAGCAATCTTGTTTCTTTTTTTTTTTTTTTTACAAAGCCAACGAAGAAAGCCACTGCAGCAACTGAAGCATCCTTCACAGTTACTCATCACTTGCTTAAGCACAAAGCAACATTTTTGGGTGGAGCCACTGTGAAGGAAGCAATGCTTCTAATGGCAGAGTCCTTATTCAAAGATTTCAAAAATAGCCCTGAAATTATGTCTGCCATTTCAGATGTGCAGTTAAGGTCGAACACTATGACAGGAAGGGTATCTGCATTATAGGCCAACATGATAGAACAGTTAGAGTGGGATTTAAAGACATGCAAATATTTCTCTATTCAGTGTGATGAATCAGTTGATACAAGCGATATTGCCCAGTTAGCAATGTTCGTTAGAACGTTTTTTAAAGATTTCACTGATAAAGAGGAATTTTTAACTCTATTGCCCTGAAAACCACAACCAGAGGAGTTGACATCCACAATGAGGTGGATAATATTTTTTTGAAACTTAACATACCATTGAAAAAGTTAGTGACAATAACAACTGATGGCGCACCTGTGATGATAGGGCGTCATTCTGGTTTCATAGTCAATTGTAAAGCAGATCCAGATTTTTCTCAGTTATTGAGCTACCGTTGCATTATACATCAACAGGCAATATGTGGCAAGCTAATGGGGTTTAATCATGTGATGACTCCTGTTGTTAAATTTACTAATTCAATTTGTGCAAAGAAGTGGATGTTACTGACATTTCTGAGAAAATTTATGTGCATCTTAACTTTGACCCTGCAACAATGGAAATGGAGATTGTAACATTTCAAAATGACACTGAATTGAAAGCAATTGACATTACTTTCTGGAGGCTTGTGGATAGTGAAAAGTATAATAACAGCCACACAGCTGCATAGAAACTTTTAAAACTGTTTGGCTATACTTATGATTGTAAATCAGCATTCTCTAAAGAAATTTGTAAAATCTAAGTTTCGCACACGTCTGACTGAAGAACATTTGAATGACTCCATTAGATTTGCCCTCTCAGGCTATACCCCTGCTTACAAGGGATTGGTGGACACCTGGCAGTGTCACTGAAATGGTTTGTATGCAGTTGCAATGAACACATATTCATTGACAGTTACTGGTGATCAGGTGTCGGTTTCATTATTGACACCAAGAAAAAAGTTGCTAGAGAGACAAATCTTCAGCATTTTACAATGTTTTTTATTAGTTGAACAAAAACAAAGGAATGTATACTGCGGGCCTATTTTACTAAACCCAAGAAAAAGTAGCTGGAGAGAAAAATCTTCAGCACCTTTCCAAATTTTTATTTGCTGCAGAAGAACAAAGCACTGCTTAATGGAAGCCTGGTTTATTGAGATCAAGAATAAATTATAGCTACAGAGAAGAATCTTCAGCATCTTTCAAAGTTCTTTTATGAGTTGAACAAGAACAAAGCAATGTGTACCACAGGCGTAAAGGGAGCAATAAGAATATAATTGCCACTATGGCAGGTGCCATAAAAACTTTAAAGTCAAAACTTAACCTTTCAAAGAATGCAAAGTAGAGTACACATTCAGTACTTTCTCAAAAAGCTGCATAAAACTAAGCTGAAGTTCAGCTTAAATGGACACTGAAAAACACAGATCTTGTCAACTCTACCATAGAAGAGTAATACCTCTTTGAATCCATCTGCATTTGAGATTCAGCAAAACTTTGCACCCGCTGTGACTACTATAATGCCTTCTTTGGAATCGGCCTCCCAGGCTTCCAGCTTACACAGTAATAGAGGACATCACACAATTCCACATTAAATGTAAGATTGATTTTCCTGAATGTTTGTTAATTGAGCTGCATTACATTGATTCTTTCAGTGACCGCTATTAATTGAAAGCATGGTGACAAAAAAAATCCAAATTCATTCCTATCAGTGTTTCTAGGGAACTCTTATGTATTTTGTCCCAATCACATTATGGCCCCCGACAAAATTAATCTTAAAGTCAATGAAGCGGTTGTGGGGTGGGGGGGGGTTGGTGGTGGGGGGGGGGGGGGGAGGGTGTCTCTAGGAAAAATGCACATTGCTTGGCTATTAATGCTCAGATCAATTTTCACTGACCAGAAGTAGCTCTCATTACAGAAAAGGCTGGAGAACCCTGTGTTCTACTGATTAGCAGGTCTTCTTATACTGTGATCTCATATTTTGACCTCTGTAAATGTAATGTATATTGGTTTATGTAATGTACTGCAATGTTGTTATTTTAGGAACTATAGTAATGGTACATGTCTGGAAACTATAAAGAAAACTGGTACAAACAACTGTTCAACTACTCTATGTTCCCACTCTTCACCTGATTAAACAAATGGCACAACTATGGGTTGGTGCATTCCATGCGAAATGGAGAAATCAACAAATTGTTCTCCATGAAAAATGCCCCATTTTGACGATGTGGGTTGCAGTAGAATGTTTTTCCATTTTTCTCCAGTGTGTCTCTTTCGCCTTGCCCCCAAGATGGGGGGCAGATTGGGAATAAACCCTACAATGTGGCAGCAGGACTCCTGGAACTTTTCAGAGATGGGGTCATGTTTGATACTTGGCCGGGTAGCCCCCACCCCTTCTTTGACAACTTCCCTCTAGTGTCTCCTAGACTTTTTCCCCACTCTGCTGAGGGCCAGACTAGAGGGTAAAGCCCACCAATCCGACCCCACCCACAAAGACTGCTGAGCCTGTTTGAGGTTCAGGATATGACCAGATGCGTGGGCGAGCACACCAACCTTTCTTTTTTTATTTACCATTTTTCTCTGCTGTCTACTGGGCTTTCTGCTTCGTCCAGGGAGCATACTGGGGGTAACCCCTTACCCCAATCTTACGGATGGGTAGGAACAAAGACCGCTGGTCAGTTTAGGGTGGGGGCACCCCCCTATTCTTTCTTTTTTTTTTTTTTTCAAACTGTTTTTCTGGCCCCCCCAAAAAAGGATTCCAGGGTGACTAGCTATCGAATACCTGCATGGCCGAGGAATTATGAAAGCAGTGCGATCCTCAAGCAAGGATCCACTTGGGACAGGTGCCGCTGGAAAGTCCCTTTTCCAGTGGTGCCCTTCTTGCATAGATTGGTGCTGGAGGAGCAGAGTTATACCGTACCCGAGCAACATTCAAAGTGGAGACAGATGGCGCCATTTGCTTTCACTTTGTTTGCTCCGACGTTAGATCGTTCTCTCTTCATGTCTCAACTTTCATTTCTAAAAAGAGAATGCTTCTGGTGCTTGCACCAGAAGCATTTTATTCTTGAATGCTGTGTGTGTATGACCATTGATGTCCCTCGCAATGTAGAGGCAATGCCACAGATGCCAATAGGATGCCCATCGCATTCATGCTAAAAATAACATAGTACTAACAAATCAGAAGACTAAGTTACATAATATCAAAAGGTGCACAGTATCAGAAGCTGCATATGTATGTATATGTATGTAGCGACCCCTGCACACAAGACGGACAGTGACACTGGCCCTCATCACCAGACTACTGCAACGCTCTCTAGGTAAGAATCGCCACACACCTCCTAAAAAGATTTCAGACCATGCAGAACACTGCAGTCAAACTCATCCTCCACTTTCCACAATGAAACCACACCCCATCTCAGGCAACTTGACTGGCTCTCCGTACAGAAGAGATGCCAATTGAAGCTGCTGACCCACGCACACAAGGCTCTACACAACCAAGGACTGCCTACATCAACAACCACCTTAACTTCCACTGTTGTGTAGCCATTTTACGTTATTTTAGCACACTAGGCCTGCCGCTGTGCACTTTAACCTAAATATATTTTATTCAGCTTTGTTTATTATTTTAACAATAGCCACATTTGTGATCTTGTTTTATTTCTCTCTATCTAGCTGTTTTTGCCTAGGCCAGCACTACGTTCTTAAACAAGACATTCTTGTTCACTCTGTGCTTCTCTCAAGGCTGCAGTCAAACAGGTTGACGGGTAAAACATGGTAACGCTTTGTCTCTGGTATTCGTAGAAATATACACATCCTTACGTAGGGACATCTTCTCAGAATATCAGCTGTCTTATTATAAAAACACTTCCCTGTCCCATACATGTTAGGGGGAGATTCAGGCCAGATGACCACGATTGTATGCTGATTGCTAAACGCTTTGCTACAGCTGCTTATGCAGACTTCAGGCCTTTGCTCAGGTATGGGGGATGATGTCTTCCCAGGGGAACCTGAAGGGCAGAACTAGAGCTTATCATGCTGTGCTCTAACCTAGGTAGGAATTAGTCTATTGACTCTAGTGAAAATATGGTAGCGTTATTTATATACTTTACTCTCCTTGTCACAATTTTAATCCTGTCAAGCTTTATCGTCCTGGTTATTGCAGTACATGTTTTATTATTTAAGATGCAGTTGCTTCATTAAAAACCTTATTGAAACATATACTGCCTCTGTCTGTCACTGTATATTTGAGACTAATGTAACTGAGAGAAATGGATGAGATCTGAGTGACCATGATTTCCCTGAGGATTCAATTGTGTCATGCGCTCAGCTGCCCAATCATCCCTGCTCTGGAGTAGAGATGAGGCACTGCAAGTTAGCCAGAGCAAAACCCGTATTGGGGCAACAGGTTGTCAGATGTAGTGGGTTAGGACTCAGTCTCCCACACCGCAGGTGATCCTGGTGCTCAAATCTAGTAGTCTCATTAGAATAATGAGAGCCTATGCGACACCACCAACTGTCGAGGAGACTACGCTCGTTCTCCCTATCATTTACCCATACTCCCCTCATCTACCGTAGGAGAAGTGGAGGAGGGTCCTTCCCACACATCGCAGCAGAGACCTGGAACAGCTTCCCACCGTAACTCTGGACCAGCAATTCACTTCGGAAATTCCAAGAGGCCCTAAAGACCTGGCTGTTCGAATGAGCCTCTGGGGCCTGCAAGCGCCTGGATACCCCTCTGGGTGATTAGTCGCACTTTATAAATCCTGATTGATTGATGTATGAAGGTACTTTTCTTGCCAATAGGGAGGGGGCTTAAGCAGCATTTCAGTGATCACTTATATCTTGGTGCATTTAATTTTCAAGAATGTCAGCATCGTAATAAAGACAAACATAGCTGGTTACGTAGAGATATCTTATACTTCACGATACGGTTACGTAGAGAGATATTCACAACAGAGAAAGATGCAGGATGATGTTATATTACAAAAATAATTGTTATCCGTCTTTAGATATCCATATAAATTTACAGACAGCAGTGGCCAGCAGAGAATAATATTCTGTGAACATTTTTGAACAGCTCCCTGCTTCTACAAGTGTCTAACATAGCACACTGTGAGTGGTTGGTACTGGTGAGAGGTGGAAGAGTACATCACTTCCACTAGATCAAGAGTGTTAGAAAGCAGTAAGCTAACAACCAATTCTTTTTGGAAATCTTTTCAGATTCCTCATATTCATTATAGAGATAAAGAGATACAAGCAGGAAAAGGAGAGCAAATTGAATGAAAATAAGAGAAAAATAAACAAAATCCCATACATCCCATAAGCCTGAACACCATATCCACACCTGTGTATCAGTTAATTACTCCCAACCTACCTCTAATCGATGTTGCATAGTGTCCTGTCTGTGTCTCATTATTGACCCCAAGAAATACCCTCATCCTTGGTGCCCCTATTACTTTCCCAGGGAATGACCCATCCTAATAAATTACCCCTTCCCATTCTTCTCCAAGACACCTCCTTTTTATTCACCGGATTTTCCAGTAGTACCTCTCCCTTGGCTCATTAGGCCCTTGAAGAATCATAGCCCTTTTGTAGGAAAATGGCTCCCTGTTGCAGTTACCCTCCACTTTTTGCCTTATATTTATGCTGACTTGACTGAGAAGTGTGCTGGGACCCTGATAACCAGGCCCCAGCACCATTGTTCTTTCACTAAAAATGTACCATTGTTTCCACAATTGGCACACCCCTGGCACAAAGATAAGTCCCTTGTAAAAGGTACCAGTGGTACCAAGGGCCCTGTGACCACAGAAGGTCCCTATGGGCTGCAGCATGTGTTGTGCCACCCTAAGGGACCCCTCACCTAACACATGCACACTGCCATTGCAGATTGTGTGTGTTGGTGGGGAGCAAAAAAGGCAAAGTCGACATGGCATCCCCCTCAGGATGCCATGCACACAAAATACTGCCTGTGGCATAGGTAAGTCATCCCTCTAGCAGACCTTACAGCCCTAAGGCAGGGTGCACTGTACCACAGGTGAGGGCATAGCTGCGTGAGCAATATGCCCCTACAGTGTCTAAGTATATTTTTAGACATTGTAAGTGCAGGGTGGCCATATTAAGTATATGGTCTGGGAGTTTGTCAAAACGAACTCCACAGCTCCATAATGGCTACACTGAATACTGGGAAGTTTGGTATAAAACTTCTCATAATAATAAACCTACACTGATGCCAGTGTTGGATTTATTACAAAATGCACACAGAGGGCATCCTAGAAGATGTCCCCTGTAATTTACCCAAACCTTCAGTGCAGGACTGACTGGTCTGTGCCAGCCTGCCACTGAGGGTGTGTTTTGTGTGCCTGTTTGAGTCCCCCCCCAGTGCTGTACAAAACCCCCCTGGTCTGCTCCCAGAGGACGCAGGTACTTACCTGCTAGCAGACTGGAACCAGAGCACCCCTGTTCTCCAACAGGCGCCTATGTGTTTTGGGCCCTCCTCTGACCTCTGCACCTGAGCGGCTCTGTGTTGCTGGTGCGGTGATTTTGGGATTGCCTTGAACCCCCAACCGTGGGCTGCCTATGCCCAGGAGGCTGACTGTGTAAGGGCTTTACTTACCTGACAAACCTAACCAAACTTATCTCCCCCAGGAACTGTTTATTTTTGCAGTGTCCACTTTTAAAATACCTTATTGCCATTTTGACTAAAACTGTGTGTACTACTGCTTAGAATCAAAGTTTTATACTTACCTGTGTGAAGTACCTTGCATTTTATGTACTTACCTCAAATCTTGAGGTTCTAAAATAAATTAAGAAAATATATTTTTCTATATAAAACATATTGGCCTGGAGTTAAGTCTTTGAGTGTGTGTTCCTCATTTATTGCCTGTGTGTGTACAACAAATGCTTAACACTACCCTCTGATAAGCCTACTGCTAGACCACACCACCACAAAATAGAGCATTAGAATTATCTAATTTTGCCACTATCAACCTCTAAGGGGAACCCTTGGACTCTGTGCACACTATCTCTCACTTTGAGATAGTATATATACAGCCAACTTCCTACACCTTTTAACAATTGCATAGCTTCAAATCTTTCAGGTCTTGAGATCATGAGATACTTCAAATGAGATCTCGAAAGCAACAAGCATGGCAACCATCTTGGACATATGTCTATAAATAGCCTGCCCAAAAATTGCTGGATGCTTGGCTTTCAGCATTCGGGAGGAAAACATCACAGGCACATGAGTGAAAAAACCCTTAACTGTATTAATCTCGAGGCTTCACTGCTCATCCAGTGTTTGAACTTTCACCCATGACAGCTGTGATCACAAGACCACCCCCTCCCCCCACCCAAAAAGCAGCAGAATAAGATCAAGTTCAAGGAGCCATGAACTTGTTACAAGGTTAGTGCACATACCAGAACAGACAATTCTAAAACAATCTTTTGTTTCTGAACAAAAAGAAAAAATAATTGAGGAAACTTCAACAAGTATAGTAAGAAGAAGCTCTTTTTATTTGAAATTCAGGCACGATTGGACATGGCTTACCAGTTACCGCTACGATGAAATAATGGTACTTACCTTGAACAGTTTTCTTGATGAGTAAAAAGGGAGATGTGATTTAATGTACGGTAAGAAAAGAGAATATCTGTTGTCCAAGCAAAGAGTACTAATTGCATGTTTGCTGTGAGATAATGAAAAGTCTGAAAACATAACCCGAAGCACTATTTCTTTGACGTCAAAGTGATCCATTTAGAGAAAGATGGACCAGTTAAACCAATTCCCAGTGAAGACAGTCAAGAATATAAGGGTGACAAACAAGTCTCAGATGTCTTCCAAGACCCATTCCTCAAACCCAAATGTCCTGTTGGCTGTTGCCAATGGTCAGTCTGATGTGAACAGTGAGAAAAGCTTGTCTGGGGTTAGGATGGAAACACATCGCTCTCCTGGTGAGGGAACCTCACACTCTAAGCACATCCCAGAAGTCCTCATCCATGGTATCTCAGTCTTATACTCTGCTCCAAATAACAGGAAGAACAATAGTAATGTAATTTAACCATACACCTCACTGCCTCTTCCATGCACAAGAATATAAACTCAATATCTCTTATGTATTATATTCCAATTATTTAAAATGCATCCAAGAAATGGAAACTTCAAATGCCTGTCAGATGGAACACTGAAGTTTGATCATGATCTGTTTTTGTGAAAAGTTGCTGCACAATCACAATCTTGGATACTGCAATGCCAGCAAAACCATGCAAATAATGAATGGCAGCAGTATAAAGCTTCCTAAAACAGTGTTGGGTCTATATTCTTAATAGCGGTTCAACTGCAGTACTGTGTCCTCTTCTCAGCATCTTTGAGGCAATGCTTTCTTATAAAAGACGAAAGTCAAAGGCAGGTAAAGTTTGTCTGCAAGAATACGGGAACTCTTGCTCTACTTATTAACAACATTTTCACCGGAATTGTTGACTATTGCTAAAATGTCATCTAGCCTTGTCTACAAGTGTAGACAATCATGTAGTAGGTGTCCCGAGAGCCCATACCATCCTAATTGTCTTTCAGCATCCTGATCTAAGAACGCCTTTCAACCACTGTCATTCATTCAACTTACAGGGTCTCCCTTTATAGGTGATTTTTACTCTTGAGAATCCAAAAAACACAAATTCCTTATACAGCTTCCTCGTCTTCCGACATGTCTAGGAATTCCTTCCTTATGCCGGCTGTCACCCTAGAAAATTCTGCCCTTAAAAATCTACTGGTGTGATCCTACTAGGCCTTAGGCCAGTGAAGAATCAGGTGTGTGAAGAATATTTCATTTGGGTCATTGATTTGTATTGTGTTCCCCATGTTAGATTGTCAAGTATTTTAAAGTTTTAAACATTTCAAGCCTATCTTTACGAAGGAAACAAGCATTTGCAATGCAATAGGTCTTGCATTTACTTGAGTTGGAGCTAATGGCATTGTAAATTTATAACTGGACTTTTTTTTGCCACGTTTATTGGTCAACCCAATTGCCACATAATTCCAGTGGCCCTGCAAATAACTAAAGGGCTAATAGGCCTACTGGAATAATTTTTAAACAAGGCCCTCAAAACACAAAACTACTTCTAGGTGCAAAACAAATTTACTTGGCAGTTGGTACAGGTGACATTGTCCTCGGGCAATAAATAAATAATTGTACTCCAATAATACATGCTTACTGGATCACTGCCGTTTACTGCAGACTGGGGAGTCGAACAATAAGTCCATGATTTTTCACACGCTTGAGGAGAGCCATCTCACATGATATTATTGATCCTCATTCAGTCTTGAACTGAAATATTAGTTATAAAATACTGACCACTGTACAGCATGATCAACTGTAAGCTCTCCTTGAGGTTAGTTTTATAAATACACACACACATACAGCTCAAGTTTCACTTACTCAAATGTGTGTAGTTCCTCTGGTCAGGTTTCTGCTTTGTATTTGCAGCTTGTATGACATTATAAAAATAAAACTACATGTCCCAGAATGCAAAGCAGAAACAAACTAAAGGAGGAAATCACATTTTGAACTAGGGACCTGGACAACTCTACGAATACTACCCCAAGGGCTGGCTTCCAACTTTACGTTATTACATTTGGAATGCTCTCTTGAATAGTAGTGTATCACATTAAAAACATGGCAAGGCCAGGATAAAAACATGGCAAGGCCAGGATTTCAGCACCTTACCTGACTGTTTTCATCACGGACTGCAGCTACAGCTCATGAGCTGGGGTTGGCTGTCTTTACAGGGTTTGGAAGCAGCCGCAGTGCACAAATCGCAAAGGTAATTATTAAGGAGTGCAGTAAAGTTGTAATATTACGCTCAAACAAATAACTCATTATTCCTGGAGGCCAAAAAAAAACCAAACATCTTCAAAGGAGAAAATAGCTTTAAAGCACTATGCATTAACACGGCTGCTGCATATAAATGTTAAAGCACTAAATACTGAGGCAACATAATTGTAACACATGGGGCCTACATGTTTTATGTCCAGCCACTCCCAGTCCCTTCAGCTCACTGTTACAGCTGTTTATTATTCAATTTTTTCTGTTTTTCTGTTTAGAGTTCACCTAATATAAAACTGTCAAAATAACTCTAGTGATTAAAGTTCTTTCTGGTAAGAGAACATACTTTTGTCTAGTGGAAGTTTGGACTCATTATAAGGTAGAGCAGAGGGCTAATATGCCTGCTGTAAAGAACATGTACTAGGCAAATCACAAAGTGCATATAATGTAAAAATGTCAAAATAACTCTGGCGATTTATGTTCTTTCTGGAGAGAGAACGTACTTTTGTCTTGTGGAAGCTTGGAGTCACCTTAAGGTAGCACAACAGGTTAATGCGCCTGCTGCAAACAACGTGTACTAGGCAAATCACAAAGTGAATGTTATGTAAAAATGTCAAAATAACTCAGGCGATTTATGTACTTTCTGGAAGGAGAACAAACATTTGTCTAGTGGAAGGTTGGAGTCATCAAAGGTAGTGCACAGGATTAATATGCCAGCTGCAAAGAATTGTACTAAGCAGATCACAGTGCATACAATGTAAAAATGCCAAAAATAACTAGTGATTAATTTTCTTTCTGGAGAGAACATACTTTTCTCTAGTGGAAGGTTGGACTCATAAGGTAGGGCAGAAGGTTAATGTTCTTTTTGGAGAGAGAATGTACTTTTGTCTAGAGGAATCTTGGAGTCATCATAAGGTAGCGCAGCAGGTTAATGTGCCTGCTGCCAAGAAAGTGTGCTAGACAAAATGCATAGAATGTAAAACTGTCAAAATATCTCATGCGATTTATATTCTTTCTGGTGAGGGAACGTACGTTTGTCGAGTGGAAGCTTGGAGTCATCATAAGGTAGCACACAGAGTTAATATGCATGCTGCAAAGAACGCTTACTAAGCAACTTACTATGCTACCTTTGTGTGTCTGGGCATGCAGCCGTGCATCCGGGAACGGCATGGATGTCATACGGAACCAATGAGAACTGGAAAGAGCCGGCTGAGAGGATGACAGAGTATAGGACCAACAGGAAGTGCCTTAGTGGCCACAAAACACACTGGCCTGGGCCAGCCTTGGCATCGTGCTGATGCAACGTTATTTGCCCACTGTAGGAAAGTACGCTCTTTTTGGCATGGTTACCCTCACATTTTGCAGAGATTGGACTATACAGCGTAACACAGACCTGGGAGTAACCATTCCAATGCAGATGGACTCTCCAGATATGTCCACTTACACAATTATGACTCATCTGGAAAAGGTTAGCCTTATTGTCCTTTGTTTGGGGAGAGGAGGGTTATGTAGGAAAGAACCATCTTTTTGGCATGATTACCCCCACGTTTTGCCTGCTGTCAGTGTGTTTTGGCTGTGTTCACTGGGACCCTGCTAAACAGGATCCCAGTGACTGTGCTCTCTCCCCCTAAATTTGGTTGTTCCTGACTTTGAACACCCCATAACTGGCATACTGGTGCCCCCATGTAAGCCTCTAGTATATGGTACCTAGGGCATTGGGGCACGAGGGGCTCCCTAAAGGCTGCAGCATGTATTATGCCACCCATGAAAAATGTGTCTGCAGGCCTGCCATTGTAGCCTGCGTGAAAAGGTGCACGCACCCTTTCGCAACAGGTCACTACACCAGGTCACTGTAAGTCACCCCTATGGCAGGCCCTCCTAGCCAAGAGGGAAGGGTGCAAGTACCTGTGTGTGAGGGCACCCCTGCATGAGCAGAGGTGCCCCTACTAACTCCAGTTTTATTTTCCTTGACTTCTTTTTTGCAGGGAAGCCCTTTGACCTGTGTACTGGACACAGGTGTCCAGCTACATAATGGTAACTCCGAACCTGGGCATGTTTGGTATCAAACATGTTGGAATCATACCCCAATACTGTTGCCAGTATTGGTTGTATGATTCCATGCACTCTGGGGGCTCCATATAGGACCCCCAGCTTACAGTTACCAGTTTGCAGGGTTTTCCTGGGCAGCCCGCGCCCCTGCAATCCTACAGACAGGTTTCTGCCATCCTGCTGCTTGACCAGCTCAAGCCCAGGAAGGCAGAACAAAGGATTTCCTCTGGGAGAGGGAGACAACACCCTCTCCCTTTGGAAATCGATGTTACATGGTTTGGGAGGGGTAGCCTCTCCAGGTCACTGTATGCTTTAAGGGCACATTTGGTGCCCTCCTTGCATAATCCGGTTTGCACAAGTCCAGGGACCCCCTGGACAACGGAAAGGAGTTACCACTCCTCTGTCCATCACCACTCCAAGGGTGGTGCCCAGAGCTCCTCCAGGTGGCCACTTGAGTCTGCCATATTGAATCCAAGGTGGGCAGAGGCCCCAGGGAGCATCTGAGTGGCCAGATCAGGCAGGTGATATCACCCTCTCCTGATAGGTGGTCACCCTGCCAGGTGACCAATCCCCCTTTCTGGCCTATTTAGGGTCTCCCTCTTGGGTGGGTCCTCAGATTCAACATACAAGATTCCTCTGCAGCGTTTACTTCACCTTCTGGCCAATGGCACTGCAACTGGGCTCTCCAGGAACCGACAATCTGCATCTACAGCAACAACTCTGCTCTGCAACATTGTTTCTCTTGGCTCCTTCCAGGAACTGCAATACTTCCCCTGTGCATCCTCTGAGGACGATGAGTCTTCAGTCTGCACCAGAAGCAAGAAGGAATCTCCCTTGGAGTGAAAGAGTCACTCCCGTGCATCGGCAGGCACCGACTGCGTGGATCTCCTCTCCTCCAGATCCGGGTGGTGGTCTGGAGTGGTCCCCTTGGTCCTCTCTACCAGATGTCCAACTTGAGACAGTAAGCCCTTGCCTCCCCACACTGGACAGTACCCCCATGCACTGCGGCTCTTGCAGCTACCAAGGCTTGTGGCCTCTCCTCTAAGAGATCTTCAGGCTCCTTGTAGCCTCAACCCTCTTCCCTGTGACGCACAGCCCTCTGCATGCTTCTCCAGCGACGTGGGACTCCTTCCTAGGTGGGCTGCATGGGCCTCACCTGAACTCCTGTGCTTGCTCCTGTGGGGGCTGCCTCCTCTTCCTGTGACTCTCCTCACTGCTGAGGGTTCTCTGTGGGTAGAGTCTTCCTGGACCTTGCTGGTCCAGCATTTCTTCTCCAATTACCTTTGCCAAGGCTTGTTGGTGGTTTTTCCACACCACTGACCGGATGCAATCCTTCTTCTGGCGTGGTACGTCAACTGCATCACTTCAGCAACTCTTCAGCTAATTCAGTGCTGCACTGCTGACTGTCTTCGTTCACTGTTGACCTGGCCCTGCATCCACCGATGGGTGGGTAGTGGCTCCTGTCACCATTGGACACTCCAACGTGAACTGGACTTGGTCCCCTTCCTTTACAGGTCTTCCTCTACCAGGATCCATCATTGGTCTCTAGAAGTCTTGTCTGAGTCTTGCAAAGCCCTCTTCTGAAGTCGTTTTGGTGGGTTTGGGGAGAACCAGGTACTTACCTCTTTCCTCCTGGTCGCTGGAGGGCACTCTGGTACTTACCTTTTGGGGTTCCTAGTTCCTCCAGCTCCCCTCTACCGATTCCACGTCCTGAAGATGGGACCCGACTTTCGCATTTCACTTTCTTAGTATATGGTTTGGTCCACCCACCAGGACCTTCAGTACTTACTACTGCTTTCCTTGTTTTTTTTCTATTGCCTTTTATGCTAATTCCTGACTTCTAATGTGTATATAATAGTGTGTTTACTCACCTGCAAGTGGAGTATTGCCTTTACAGCATTTTAGTATTTGTGTTAGGGGATCCTGGATCTGGTATAAGGTGATAACACCATGGGTGATCACCACAGACCAGGACAGCTTCCTACATCCTTGAGGCTGAGGCACAGAGGACAGCAAAGGTCTTCATTAAAGTTTCAAGCCTGGGGTAGTCCGAGTCATAAATGAATGCATTCGAGTGAGTCACAGCTTTTCTAAACTAGACACCTACTTAGTAGTGTGAGAGGAAAATTGCAAATTAAAAAAATAACACAACATCAATGCAAAAACATGAAGCATGGCACAGAGCCGCGAAGAGAAAGGATTGTGACTGGGATTAAAGGCAAAACCGAAACCAGACGGGAGGAGGGGGCCATCATACACGGTAACAGGATGAGGCGGGACGCAGTGTGATAGCCAACAAAAATGTTCTCTTAGTGAAATCCCTCTGGGAGGGAACTAAAGTACAAACTGGAGGGACATTTTGAAAAATGGACCAATAAAAAGGAAGCATTTAAGACAAGCACAAGAAAGAACAAATGGCCAGAATGGGCGTGGCTAAAAGCCCATATTGAAAACATCATGTCTCGCAGACAGGGCTGCACGTTGCCAAGATCAAACAAAAAATTGAAGGAAAGAGGGGGAGATATCTCACTGAAAGGGAATTTAACACTATCACTTTAGGGCAACCAAGCTGCTAAATTGTCCTATACTGGTGTACTCTGACAGTTATCCTCACTTCAATAACAATTAAGTTTTAGAAACAAACTGCACTATGCCATTAACCTCCTACTTTAATCAGTGAGATGGTTGGGTTGTCTATTACAGTAACTAATTTTTCCTACTCCATCACATTATATTCACAAATATTAGTAAATATTAAAAAATATATCACCCCCTCGCACAAGTAGTTGGGGAAATCAGTAACAGAATAATATGCATATGCAAAAATCAATCCCAGGGAGCAACATTCTTCAAGTGATTTTTGGAGGTTAGATCTAGCTGAGGCCACCGACTGATGTGGCTAAAAATCCTAAACACGCCCCTCTCATGCCCTCTACTAATCTAATCAAGAGGGCACCTAATTGTCTATGGTTGCAGGAAGTGGGGGAGGCCCTGAGTGCTCCAAATGCCAGGCTGCCAGAGTCTGGCTAATCAGAGAAGGGCACTACAGAGCTGATGTTGGCAACTCCGAGGGGGACTACATATCCCAGACTGCTCTAAGTTCCCAGGAGGCAGCCATTTTCTGCCACAGCTGCTCCCACTTGCCACACCAATGAGCGCTATAAAGCGCTAGGGAGCACACCACAGCGTGGGACATGCTAACTCTTTGAGGGGGACTACATATTCCAGACTGCTCTTTGGCCCCAGGAGGCGGCCATTTCCTGTCACAGCTGCTCCCACTCGCCACACCAACGAGCGCTATAAAGCGCTAGGGAGCACACCGTAACGCTGGACCAGCTAACTCTTTGAGGGGGTCTACATATTCCAGACTGCTCTTTGGACCCAGGAGCCGGCCATTTCCTGCCACAGCTGCTCCCACTCGCCACACCAATGAGCGCTATAAAGCTCTAGGGAGCACACCACAGCGTGGGACGTGCTAACTCTTTGAGGGGGAGTACATATTCCAGACTGCTCTTTGCACCCAGGAGGTGGCCATTTTATGCCACAGCTGCTCCCATTCGCCACACCAACGAGCGCTATAACGCGCTTGGGAGCACATTGCAGTACGGGACGCGCACAGCCAACCGCGGGCCGTCCTATTAGACTGTGTGCAGAATGTCTTATGTCACTGCCTTCTGGGCAAGATTCAAGATTGGATGGCCGAACGGGATATTCTTAGTCCACTTCAGGCTGGGTTTCATAAAAACATATCCACTATATAACAACACTTCAGGTTCTTGCTTCTATATTGTAAGACAATTTTCATTGGCAAAGGGAATTTGTATGTCACCTTTGTCGACTTGAAATCCACATTTGATCAAGTGCCTCATAATAAGCTATGGGAAGTTCTTTCTCTGATAGCAATTCCCGAGCATATTCTTGCACTAATAATATGGCTTCACGAGGATAATTATGCACGTGTTAGGTGCGATGACAAGGAGAAGCTAACTGACAGAATCCAGGTGTCAAGGGGAGTACGTCAAGGGTGTGTCCTTGCCCCCACCTTGTTTTCTTTCTATATTAATGATATTGTTTCCTCTTTACTCAGAGTGGAGGCTGATGCACCATCATTAGGCACACACAAAATTCCGGTCCTGCTATTTGCAGATGACACACTTTTGATATCTAAGACCCAAAGCGGATTACAAAAACTCCTTACGTGCTTTGAGGAATTTTGTTCCACGTGCGGTCTTGAAAGCAACGCTTCCAAAACTAAATGAATGATGCTTAATGCTGACAGATCCTTCAAAGGAAAGTTTATGCTCGAATGTACCCCGCTTGAGAAGGTGAACACATTCAGTTACCTGGGCTTAATGTTTACAGAGAAAATTACATTGAAGTCACATATTACAAAGCAGGCATTAAAGCTAAAGCAAACTACAGGGATTTTAATTAAGGATTTTAATCTCTCATACATTAAGCCAATACGGCCTGCATTCCAGATTTATGAAGCTAAGGCTCTGAGGTCACCCCTTTATGGGGCTGAACTATGGGGTTATGCCAAAGCTAAAGAATTAACAATTTCTGAGAACAATTTCTTAAGAAATCTTGTCCATCCCACAAAGCACTCCTTGGTTTCCCCTTTTTAAGAACGTGGGCATGAAGCGCAGAGGCTACAAGGCTTGCCTACGTCCTCTCTTGTATTTGCGGCGTCTTTGGACCACCCGAGAACTTGCCTCCTATACTGCAGAACTGTTGGTCATTTTAGAAACTGATCACTCTCATAGAATCCCCTGCCTCAGACATATCAAAGAGCTACTTTACGCTTGGGCTTAATGAACTCTGGGATTCTCCAACTATTGCCTCCTTCCCATCAAAAATCAACCTCAAAAAACAGTATTGGAAGATGGTAGACTCAGAGGAACTGGGGGTAGCACTTTACTCTACACTATCATGTGAATTTGCTGACCTAGAAGATATCTGCAAATACAGGGTCTTTTGGGGCATAATCACAGTGCCTAGAGAAAGGAAATTGTACTTCCAGTTTCACATAGGTACTTTGCCACTAAGATCACTTACCAGTCGCTGGTCACCTGAGGGGTCAATTACTTGCCCAGCTTGTAAAGCACCAATTGAAAATCTCCCTCATGTTTTATTCGTCTGCCCTGCCTATGCTGCCTCTCGTAGAAAATGGTTGGCCCCTGCCTGCAGATTGCTGGGTGCCTGCAGGTCCAATATAGCCCTTCGAATTCTTAGATCAGACACTCGTTCGACTCTGGTGATCGCTGTTGCCAAGTTCCTTGGGGCAAGTTGGATTCTTAGAGATTTTTTTTTTTATCTGTATGATGGTTTTAGTAACAATGTATTAATATCGCTCTGGAAGAGCACTTAGGTTTTATTACTTTTTTATTGTTATTTTTTTATTTATATGTACGGTATATATTTTATACATTTACTGTGTGTTTATTTGTTGCTGCTATGTGCTTTTATGGCCCTCGTGCCGAAAAAGTTCTTTTGATGGATTGATTATGCAAAAAATAGTGAATTGAGAGTTAAATAAGTTCCTAAGAAAGGAATTACTTAATTTTGTGAAAGTTCAGGAATCAGAATAATAAAAGTAATGTCAAAAGTGTCGACTGACCTAATGTTGGCGTTGTGCAAAGTTCAATAATTGGAATGTTCTTCATGACAGCAGTAGTAGTTGTTTTTCTTCCAGCTTAATGGGCTCTATGCTGATCTAGACGTGGCCTGTTGGCCTTCTGATAGCATGTATTAAGGCACTGCACTCTCTACTCCTGTAGATTTAGTTTAGCTAAACTTATACGATCAGCTCAATAGTTAACAAGGAGCGTTTTCATTTGGTTGGCCAGTGATAGTTGTTTCACCTAACAGTGGTCTCAGGTAATTTTTGCTGAACAATAAAAACAAGGAATTCATTAAATCTAAACACTCCCCTCCTACTACAGTTCAAGAGGTACAGAATAGCATAGAAAAATTTAGGGTACCACAGGAAAATGAAAAAAAATAGACTTATGCTATATTATGCAAATTCACAAGTAACTTCTCAATCAGTGTTTTAGATAGCAGAACAGCTGGATATCGCAAGACAATAATATTCTACACACTGTATACATTTTCCAACAACTATTGTTTTCCTCCTGCAAAAGCTGTGCCCTCACGCCTATCTTGAAAGTCTGAATGTCATTTCGTCCCCATCTAAGAGGTCCACTCAAGTCAAGGTATTGTGGCTTAACATCAGCACCACCCTTAGATGCCTCCACCACTTCCACTTTCTGATCTATACTACCAAACATAGCAGTTGAGAATTTCCATTGTTTCCACCATAACTGTTTTCCCACCATCATCTTCCATTGCCTTTGTTCTCCTCCGAGTCTGTGCTTAGAGAGAGAAAAAAACATGTTTGTCATGCTTGGTAGTTCTGCCAGACACACCATCACAATACTTCTGAAATACTGTCACTAGGACTTTGGGTCACCACAGCCTAGTATACCTCTCGAAGAGTGTTTCTAGACGCAAAGCTGTTAAAGAAATACTGAGCATATACTGTCTCAGAATCAAGTCATATAACCCTTTGTAATCATCTACTTTGCTGCCCTGCACCCATTCATTCAGTGCCTTATTGTAGAAATCAAAACAATCTACCCAAGTTTGTGTGGAAAGTTTGGTGCTGTCCCTAAACCTCTGACGGTATTTTTCAGGGGTCAGCCCAAATTTGCCCAGTGAAGCAGCTTTCATGGGTGCCTAGACAGTCTGATCAGGTGGAGCTAGTGTAAGAAGTGTGTCCCTCCCCACTGCTGGTACATTAAACCAAAAGGCCGCCCCTATTGCTCCTCAGAGGTCCCATGGGCCCTTAGTGCAACTTCATAGGCAGTCAACCACTTGTCAATGTCATCTCCCACCACAAAACATGGCACCACATTCTTGGGTAGACAAACCTTTTTCTCCCCAACAGGTCCTGCATGTATGCTGCCACCATCACTGGTGGACTCCGACTGTCTCGCCTTGATCTCCAGCTCCTTGAGACTCAGTTCATGAGCCACCAAACGTTTCTTCTCAGCCAATGCTCATTCAGCTTCAATCTGCTTGGCTGCTCTTTCAGCCTCAGCTGGTTTAGCTTCTCTCTCTGCCCTCATTTCCTCCTGTTGAGCTTCAATTTTCAGCCTTGCCATTTGCAAGTGAAATTCCCTTACCTCTCGCCTTTCCTCTGCGGTCAGGCCCTGATCCCTGGTTTGGCAGGGGGCACAATTGCAGTGGTAACTTCATCCACTGATGGCATGAAATCCTCAGAGACCATCCTCTAGCCCCTCCTCAACATTCTCATCTGAATGGGCTTCTGCCAGGCCCTCAGCACAATCTAGAATTCCTCCTACCTGGAGGCTTTCTGGGTAGGTACACCCATATCCCTGCAGAACGCCCTCAGCTGTTTAACAGTGTAGGTCTCCAGCATTGTCTCAGGGCAGTGTCTTCTTATAGGAAAAGAATACCTCCTTCAGTCAGAATAAGTTTTAACTGCACCATGTAGCATACATGTTAGACCTGACAGCCTTAGAATGGTCATCCCTAACTTTTTGCCTGCCTCCCTCCACTTTTTAGATACTGTTTTTGCTGGTTTTAAGACTCTGCGCACTTTACCACTGCTAACCAGTGCTAAAGTGCACATGCGGTCTCCCTCTAAACATGGTAACATTGGATCATACCCAATTGGACTATTTAATTTACTGATAAGTCCCTAGTAGAGTGCACTATATGTGCCCAGGGCCTGTAACTTAAATGCTACTACTGGGCCTGCAGCAGTGATTGCGCCACCCACTTAAGTAGCCCCTTAACCTTGTCTCAGGCCTGCCATTGCAAGGCCTGTGTGTGCAGTTTCACTGTCAATTCCACTTGGTATTTAACAGTTCTTGCCAAGCGTAAAACTCCTCTTTTTCTACATATAAGACACCCCTAAGGTTGCCCTAGGTAACCCCTAGGGCAGGGTTCTGTGTAGGCAAAAGGCAGGACATGTACCTGTGTAGTTTACATGTCCTGGTAGTGTAAAACTCCTAAATTTGTTTTTACACTGCTGTGAGGCCTGCTCCCTTCATAGGCTAACATTGGGGCGGCCCTCATACATTGTTTGAGTGGTGGCTGCTGATCTGAAAGGAGTAGGAAGGTCATATTTAGTATTGCCAGAATGGTGACACAAAATCCTGCTGACTGGTAATGTTGGATTTAATATTACTATTCTGGAAATGCCACTTTTAGAAAGTGAACATTTCTCTACACTTAAATCCTTCTGTGCCTTATAATCCTATAATCCACGTCTGGCTCGGTTATTTGACAGCTCCCTTGTGCATTTCACTGAGACAACCCCAAACACAGGATGCTCAGTCACACTTGCATACATCTGCATACTGAATGGGTCTTCCTGGGCTGGAGGGTGGAGGGCGGAGGGCCGAGGGCCTGACACTTACATGTTAAAGGACAGTGGCCTACTGTAGGAGGCTGGACTGGCTTGTAGTGAGTACCTAGGGGTACTTACACCTTGCACCAGGCCAAGTTATCCCTTATTAGTGTATAGGGTGTCTAGCAGCTTAGGCTGATAGATAATGGTAGCTTAGCAGAGCAGCTTAGGCTGAACTAGGAGACGTGTGAAGCTACTACAGTACCACTTAGTGTCATATGCACAATATCACAAGAAAACACAATACACAGTTATACTAAAAATAAAGGTACTTTATTTTTATGATAATATGCCAAAGTATCTTAGAGTGTACCCTCAGTGAGAGGATAGGAAATATACACAAGATATATATACACAATAGCAAAAATATGCAGTATAGTCTTAGAAAACAGTGCAAACAATGTATAGTTACAATAGGATGCAATGGGGAAACATAGGGATAGGGGCAACACAAACCATATACTCCAAAAGTGGAATGCGAACCACGAATGGACCCCAAACCTATGTGACCTTGTAGAGGGTCGCTGGGACTATTAGAAAATAGTGAGAGTTAGAAAAATAACCCTCCCCAAGACCCTGAAAAGTGAGTGCAAAGTGCACTAAAGTTCCCCTAAGGACAAAGAAGTCGTGTTAGAGGAATAATGCAGGAAAGACACAAACCAGCAATGCAACAACTGTGGATTTCCAATCTAGGGTACCTGTGGAACAAGGGGACCAAGTCCAAAAGTCACAAGCAAGTCGGAGATGGAAAAATGCCCAGGAAATGCCAGCTGCGGGTGCAAAGAAGCTTCTACTGGACAGAAGAAGCTGAGGTTTCTGCAGGAACGAAAAGGGCTAGAGACTTCCCCTTTGGTGGACGGATCCCTCTCGCCGTGGAGAGTCGTGCAGAAGTGTTTTCCCGCCGAAAGAACGCCAACAAGCCTTGCTAGCTGCAAATCGTGCGGTTAGCGTTTTTGGACGCTGCTGAGGCCCAGGAGGGACCAGGAGGTCGCAAATTGGACCAGCAGAGAGAGGGGACGTCGAGCAAGACAAGGAGCCCTCTCTGAAGCCGGTAGCACCCGGAGAAGTGCCAGAAACAGGCACTACGAGGATGCGTGAAACGGTGCTCGCCGAAGTTGCACAAAGGAGTCCCACGTCGCCGGAGACCAACTTAGAAAGTCGTGCAATGCAGGTTAGAGTGCCGTGGACCCAGGCTTGGCTGTGCACAAAGGATTTCCGCCGGAAGTGCACAGGGGCTGGAGTAGCTGCAAAGTCGCGGTTCCCAGCAATGCAGCCCAGCGAGGTGAGGCAAGGACTTACCTCCACCAAACTTGGACTGAAGAGTCACTGGACTGTGGGGGTCACTTGGACAGAGTCGCTGGATTCGAGGGACCTCGCTCGTCGTGCTGAGAGGAGACCCAAGGGACCGGTAATGCAGCTTTTTGGTGCCTGCGGTTGCAGGGGGAAGATTCCGTCAACCCACGGGAGATTTCTTCGGAGCTTCTGGTGCAGAGAGGAGGCAGACTACCCCCACAGCATGCACAAGCAGGAAAACAGTCGAGAAGGCGGCGGTATCAGCGTTACAGAGTTGCAGTAGTCGTCTTTGCTACTATGTTGCAGGTTTGCAGGCTTCCAGCGTGGTCAGCAGTCGATTCCTTATCAGAAGGTGAAGAGAGAGATGCAGAGGAACTCGGCTGAGCTCATGCATTCGTTATCTGCCGTTTCCCCAGAGACAGAGACCCTAAATAGCCAGAAAAGAGGGTTTGGCTACCTAGGAGAGAGGATAGGCTAGCAACACCTGAAGGAGCCTATCACAAGGAGTCTCTGACGTCACCTGGTGGCACTGGCCACTCAGAGCAGTCCAGTGTGCCAGCAGCACCTCTGTTTCCAAGATGGCAGAGGTCTGGAGCACACTGGAGGAGCTCTGGACACCTCCCAGGGGAGGTGCAGGTCAGGGGAGTGGTCACTCCCCTTTCCTTTGTCCAGTTACGCGCCAGAGCAGGGGCTAAGGGGTCCCTGAACCGGTGTAGACTGGCTTATGCAGAATTGGGCACATCTGTGCCCAACAAAGCATTTCCAGAGGCTGGGGGAGGCTACTCCTCCCCTGCCTTCACACCATTTTCCAAAGGGAGAGGGTGTCACACCCTCTCTCAGAGGAAGTTCTTTGTTCTGCCATCCTGGGCCAGGCCTGGCTGGACCCCAGGAGGGCAGATGCCTGTCTGAGGGGTTGGCAGCAGCAGCTGCAGTGAAACCCCAGGAAGGGCAGTTTGGCAGTACCAGGGTCTGTGCTACAGACCACTGGGATCATGGAATTGTACCAACAATGCCAGGATGGCATAGAGGGGGCAATTCCATGATCTTAGACATGTTACATGGCCATATTCGGAGTTACCATTGTGAAGCTACATATAGGTAGTGACCTATATGTAGTGCACGCGTGTAATGGTGTCCCCGCACTCATAAAGTTCAGGGAATTGGCTCTGAACAATGTGGGGGCACCTTGGCTAGTGCCAGGGTGCCCTCACACTAAGTAACTTTGCACCTAACCTTTACCAGGCAAAGGTTAGACATATAGGTGACTTATAAGTTACTTAAGTGCAGTGTAAAATGGCTGTGAAATAACGTGGACGTTATTTCACTCAGGCTGCAGTGGCAGGCCTGTGTAAGAATTGTCAGAGCTCCCTATGGGTGGCAAAAGAAATGCTGCAGCCCATAGGGATCTCCTGGAACCCCAATACCCTGGGTACCTCAGTACCATATACTAGGGAATTATAAGGGTGTTCCAGTAAGCCAATGTAAATTGGTAAAAATGGTCACTAGCCTGTTAGTGACAATTTGGAAAGAAATGAGAGAGCATAACCACTGAGGTTCTGATTAGCAGAGCCTCAGTGAGACAGTTAGTCACTACACAGGTAACACATTCAGGCACACTTATGAGCACTGGGGCCCTGGGTTACCAGGGTCCCAGTGACACATACAACTAAAACAACATATATACAGTGAAAAATGGGGGTAACATGCCAGGCAAGATGGTACTTTCCTACACCTACCTTCGCACAATAGACTGCCAACCCCATACTGGGTCCCTGGCAGACAGGATGGAACTGAAAGGGGACCTTGTGCACTTCTAAGCCACTCTTTGAAGTCTACCCCACTTCAAAGGCACATTTGGGTATATAAACTGGGTCCCTGACCCTACCAACTCAGACACTTTTTGGCCAGACACCTGCTGGGAAAGGAACTCTGAACCAGAACCTGCAACCTACTAGGAGAAGCTGCCTGGCTGCCCTAAGGACTCACCTGACTGCTTTGCTGAAAAGGACGGCTGCCTTGCTGTTGCCCTGCTGCCTTGCTGCCCTTTGGCTCTGCTGAGAAGTGCTCTCCAAGGCTTTGGATTGAGCGTGCCTCCTGTTTCCTGAAGTCTCAGAGCCAAAAGGACTTCATCTCTGCAAAAGAACTCCTTGTGTGGCGAAAATCGACGCAAAGCCTGCCGGAACTGACGCACAGCCTGCACTGCAGTGAAATAAATCAATGCACGCCGAACCGGAACGACGCAGCCCAGCTCCCCGAGTGGAGATCGACGCAGCACCAGCGTTGCGACCGGAACTTCAACGCACTGCCCACTGGATCGATGCGTAGCCGAGCCGGAATGATGCAGCCCGACTTCCTGCAAGAGGAATTGACGTAGCGCCTGCCGTGCAACAGATATTTCCCTGCATCGCCCACCGGATCGACGCAGCTCCTGTGACTTTGCCCTGCATGCCCAGGATTTCTCTGCATCATCCCCGGGGCGTCCAAATACCCCGCAACCCAAAGAGGATCCAAGTCTGTGCCCCCAAAATCGACGCAAAGCCCTTGTTGCGTGAAAAAGCATTGATGCATTGTCTGTGCGCCGGGAGGAACGGACGCACACCTCCCTGTTTTCCATACATTTCCTCCTCTGCAGTCCTGTGCAGATAATTTAGACGCAAACCAGGTACTTTGTGCTTGCAAGAGACACTTATTGCTTTTTAGGAAACTAAAGACTTTTGTGATCATTTCAAAAGTGATACTTCAACTTGTATTTATCAAAATTTGATAGTTTTGACCTTATTCTACTCAGATAAATATTTTATATTTTTCTAAGCCTGTGTGGTATATTTTAGCGGTGTGTATACTGTGTTACTGCATGATTTATTGCACAAATACTTTACACATTGCCTTCTAAGTTAAGCCTCACTGCTCAGTGCCAAGCTATAAGAGGGTGGACACAGGATAATTTGGATTGTGTGTGACTTACCCTTACTACAGTGAGGGTCCTTGCTTGGACAGGGGGTAGCCTGACTGACAACCAAAGACCCCATACCTAACAGTCACGATCTGCAACAACACGCCGAAGATGTGGGAAACCGATCAAGACGCAACAATCTGCGTTTTGTTGGACTTCCTGAGGGAGCAGAGGGCCCTCACCCTATTGAATTAATGGACAAATGGATTAAAACGTGAATGCCCTCTGACGGATTGTCCCCGTGGTTCACCACTGAACGAGCCCATAGAGCTCTTTCCCCCATGCCTCCGCCTGGTGCGCTGCCCAGGACCCAGGACATTGATTGCCCTTTTTCTCAACTTCCAAGATCATGACAGAAGCATACAAGAGGCCCGTTTGCATGCAGAGATCCAGTTCCAGAACTCAAAGATTTTGATATTCCCAGATTACTCTTGAAAAGTTCAGGCCAATCAACGCTCCTATGAATATGTGAAACAAAAAATGCGGGTCCTGCATCTGCAATACATGCTCTACTTTCAGGCCCGCCTCAAGGTTCTACATGCAGGCAGAGCCCATTTCTTCGATATGCCGGAGTCTGCATGGGAATGGTTGACAGAGGAGCAACTGCTTGGGTGATCCGCTGGGGCGCCCCACTCCTCCCACAGGTCCTCAGCCCGTGCGCCTGGGACATCTGTGGAGGTAACTGACCGCCCTTGGAGCTCCTGGGCTGGCTCCTACTGCAGACGGAGAAGGACTCGATCTGCCTTGTGGTCCCTCGGCTCCCTACCCCACTGTGCTCACGAAGAGAAGATGCCCCCAAAGAACTGGTACTTCGAGATCAGACGCCCCTACCGGGAGGCAAGGGACTAAGTCAAACACCGCCAATCTAGCTGACCCATTGGGTTTTAAAAGGGGTCTGGGCGGGTTCCTCACAACGGCATGCATGAGATCCGATTTCCTGGAGGGGTCCACCACTCCATACCGTACTCTTTTTCCTCGCTCTTTTTTCCTTTTTGGGGTCTTTGTTAAGTTTTGCTTACAGGGTGAAAGATGCTTCTTCAGTTGGGAGAGGAAGTTTAAGGGTGGGAGTTGGGGGGTGTTATCCAATGCATTGCTGTGTTGTTGAAAGGTTGTTTGCTTTGCCCATTGATGTCACATAGGCATGTAAGGCCGTGAACTGTTCAGATCCCCACACAAACACAAGCTTCACCTCACAAAGCAGCCCCACATAGTGAGAGCCCAGTGCTCCCCATCATTTGGTCCTTCTCAAATGGCTTATCTTTCTTGGACACCTTATGATACCCTCCACTTTAGTCTTGTGGAAGGTTAATAGACTTTTAGATAAGATTAAACGGGTGGCGGTGCTGCGCCATGTGTCGGGGCTTCGCCCCTCTATCCTGCTCCCGCAGGAGACACACTTACTGGGGACCGCATGCCTGTTCCTTGCTCGATACGGCTTTGATCGTGTCTACCATGCTGGATTCATGCATGGTATTAGAGAGGTTGCAATATTCCTACACTATGACTATCCTCTGGTAGTACAGAGGACGTGGTCGGATCCTTAGGGGAGGTTTCCTGAACGGACAGGCCGGATAAAGGTTACTCCATTAACCTACTTAATGTGTATGCCCCCCCCCCCCCCCTTCATGGTGCTTGACCTGTTTTTCTCCACATTCACACACTTACTTGCTCAGATGCCCGTGAGTACCACCAATATCGGCGGGGACATGAACGCGGGCTTAGACATCAATGGTCCCCCCGGTGGAAAGCCGATGCAAACGGTCCGTCTCCCTCAGCAAATGGGTGACGAGTCTAGGCCTTTGTGATGTATGACACTATGCTCCCACCTCTGCGGCGCTTCACACACATGCTCGTATAGACATGATCCTTAAGCCTGCTTCTGATCTACCCTTAGTCACCCAGGTACAGATACTTGCCCGCGGGGGTCTCGGATCATGCCCTGACTCTCCGGACTATTGGTCACTCAGATAATACACAAAGGCCCATGTGGCGTCTCAACGGGTGGCTCCCTCAGGATGAGATCTATTCTGCTAGCCTCCGCAAGGAGATTGAACACTATTTCTGCGATAACAAGGGCACTGTTCAATCTAACCTCACGCTCTGGGCAGCGGGCAAGGCTACCATCGGTGGTCACACCTAGGCCTTCATGCGACATTGAGAGAAGGAGAAACAGGCAGCTATAACATACCTTAAAACCCAAGCACTCCAACTGGAGCGAGAATTAGAAGGCGGGGTGAGGGGGAGGTCGCTGAACATGCCTTGGGGATGGCGAGGGAGGTAATCAGGACTCACTAGCTAGAGGAGGCGAGGGAAATTTGAAGAGCCTCGCAGGCACGCATTTATGGATGGGGAGACAAGAATAGTAAATTGCTCTACTGGCTGGCCACTGTACCACGGGCGTGGAAGGTGATTCCCGAGATAGTCGATAGAACTGGGACAGTCCATACGTCCCCCTAGGACATAGCATCTACCTTTGCCCATTATTACGCCACACTCTATACAGCGGTGCCTAGACCACCCATCGAATGGGAGGCGCCACTACTGAATGAGATAGATATGCCTTGCTTGTCCGTCTCTATTGGCAAGGGTCTTGATCAACCCATAACCACAGAAGAGATTGGTGAGGCTACTGCAGCCCCTAATTCAGCAAAACTCCCAACCCAGATGGTTATCCTGCACAATGCTCTAGATTCAAAGATATTCTTATGCCTCAACTCTATGGTCTATATACAGAGTCTCTGGAGAGCCACATTAGTGGTCCTTCCAAAGTCTAAGCCCCATTTAGTAGCCTGTGCGGAATACCAACTAATATCACTAATCAATAGCGAAATAAAGTATATGCCACTATATTGGCTACCTGTCTGAAGATGGTCCTGCAGCACTTAATACACCCTGATCAATGTGGTTTTATGCCATCACGCAGCACCAGGCATTGCCTGCGATGGCTGCACGTTGCCTTGGAGCACCAGCACATGCTCCCCTCTCCACTGGCCCTCCTATTAATTGATTTTGAAAAAAGAATTTGATACCGTGGACTGGGGTTACTTAGACTTTGTTCTTCAAAACGTGGGCGTGGGGGGGATCCCTTACACTGCAGGATATAGCTTCTGTACCACACACCAACAGCTCGTGTTTTGGTAAATGGGGTGCTCTCTGAGGCCTTCCCTTTCAGGAGGGGTACAAGGCAGGGCTGTCCTCTGTCCCTGCTCCTCTTCGCTCTAGCTATAGAGCCGTTAGTGAATTTGATTCGCCGGGATGCTTTCCTCTGGGCTGGCAATGGGTAGGCGCAGGGTGGGGGGGGGGCAGAGGGGGCGGAAATCGCATTGCACTTTATGCTGACGCTATATTACTACATCTATTGCATCCGATTGTGAGTGGACCTTGGTGTCTACCAACTGTTACGCATATTTGGAGAGGCCTCTGGCCTTCGGATGAACCACAAAAAAAAGCTCCCCTGGTCCCCTTCTTGGGTTCCCGAGACCTTGGTGACTTGCAATTAAATATTCCAAGCCGGTGCATTAGTTTTAAATACCTGGGTGTTAGAGTGGCACTGGACTCGGCCCTGACCTGAGCCCTTAATCTTACCCCACTAACACGTAAGGTGAATACGGAACTGGGGAAATGGCAGGGATTGACGCTAAATGTTATGGGCCGTATACCACTTTAAAAGATGCTGATTTCGCCCCATTTTCTTTATCTCCTTCACAATCTCCCCATTCGGCTTTCACGCTATTGGTTTCGGGAGACGGATACCGTCGCCTGTTCCTCTATTTGGCAAAACGGCAGGCGACGCCTCTTCTGGGATACATACCAGCGAGGTACATATGACGATGGCCTAGGTATGTCCAACTTATATTTCTATTATCAAGCTATTCAGGTACTCCCCATTAACGAATGGCTTACGAGGCGGGGATGATCCAGCATACTGGTTGAAACTCTCCACAATGGTGTTTTCAAGCATTATGGGTAGGTTATATGGCAGTCCCATACCTAAGACGCAGCCAAAGGTAACAAGTCAGGTCCTGAACGGATGGCGCTCAGCTCAAAGACATCGAGGATGGGGGGGCTGGATCACCCAGCATACTCCGCTTTGGCAAGGAACATGGCTGCAGAAAGTTGCGACTTTGGGAGGGATTTTCACAATGGGATGCTATAGGCCTTACAGTGGTGGGGGATATCTGGGAAGGGACCCATATACTGTCATTTCAAGAACTCCAGAAGACATATGCACTTGCTAAAACACAGTCCCATAAGTTTCTACAACTGAAACATGTATTAAAAACACACATTGCCACTAATACCCCAATAACTGAATTTAGCCCTCGAGGCCAATGCACTGATGGGGGAGTTGGGTACAAAAGGGATCTCACAGATATACCGTTCATTTATACTGAATGCCTCTCCTTCACTCCAACCCCTGTGGTCTCACTGGAAGGCCTGAATTGGTCCAATAGAAGATGGAGACTTGCGGGATGCGATGATGGCACCATGTACTATCACAATCTCTGGCAGGTTACGCCTGGTGCAAACATATTACTTGCACTGCGCCTATCTAACCCCCACCAGGCTTCATCGAGCTGAGTTACGACCTAACTCTCACTGTAATAGAGGTCCCCACTCACCAGCTGACTTTTTCCACGGGGTATGGTCCTGCCCTAGCATTATGATATACTGGACGCAAATTCTGAATGAATTCTCCGGGGTGTTGGGTCTCATCCTGGAGCCCTTGCCGACGATGGTACTGCTGAGTGTGATGGAAGAAGTCTGGGGAATTTAGAACATTTCTGGGTACTGCGTTACTTCTGGCAAAAAGAGACAGCGCCATGTGTTGGGTGGTGAATGCCCCTCCCTCGCTGCCCCGCTGGAGACCGGGGGTGGACTGGTGTGCCTGAATGGAAAGGCCTGTGTATCAAGAGAGAGGCTGCCTGAAAAAGGACAGTAAGGTGTGGGCTGGATGATTGGAAGCTGTAGGATAATGACTAGCTGGTACATTTATTATGGGTTGTGGAAATGGTACTATATTGTGATGTCACAAATTGCCTTCGCCTGCAATGTGACAAGTTGCTATACACATAAATCAATAAAGTTAGTTATAAAAGAAAACTTAGTATAAATGGAACAGAAATGTCTTCAGTTTGTCTCTTTCTGGAAGAAACTGTCACTAATGGGCAGTTGGCATTTTTGAAAAAGTTACCATTTGTTTTATAAACATATTTTATTATTTCCAAAATAACACATTATATTGACAAATCAGAGTTGTAAGTATGGTCAAGAACTGTCAGTCAATAAAATCACTTACTGAGACATATATTGTATGAACGAGTGACAGTCTTTCGGAAAACTTGGGTCCCCTTACAGTAGAAGATATATAGATCATACAATACATTGGGTATCTAAACTGTAGAGTAAGATGATGTTCTACACAGAGAACAAAATAACATGAGCAGCCATAACAAAGATTTTCACTATGGGCCCATCTATAATCCCACCTGCCCACCGTATCGTTCCATAAATAGTGTAACTTACATTCTATAATACAGAGGGGTACCCCCCTCATATGGATATGCTGCGTAGAGTAAATGTTCTGACAATGACGTGCAGTAAATCAGGTCATCGGGGGTTCAGTCCTTTGTCAAAGTGGTGTCATGGGCATGAAGGGGTCAGTATGTATCTTCTTCTTGTGTTTTAAATTGCTCCAACATGGTATCCCAGGCCATGGCTATGGATTGCTTGCAAAGGCAGAGATATTCTTCTCTACGTAGTGCTAGGCTTTCTGCAGAGCCCCAGGTTCATATCTCCTCATACCAACCCACAGTCATGGGTGCCATAGAGGATTTCTAATGTCTTTTTATTTGTCTCTTGGCAAGAAAGAGGGCCAAGTCTACAAAGCGTGCCATCACTTTTGAGGATTTAGGTCTGGGGTAAAGACCCAATAGACATTGTTCCATAGTATCCAAGTGAGTTGTGTATGTTAGGGATCTGAGGGAGGTACATATTTCTGCCCAGTATGTCGACAAGGCAGGGCATGACCACAGCATATGTTTTAGTGTCACCTCTTCAGAAATGCAGCATGGGCATGCCATGGATGTTAAGGGAAAGAGCCTGTGCAATTTAGCCAATGTTACATAGGTTCTATGAAGGAGCATAAACTGGATGAAGTAGAAACGTGCATTGCGTGGTATTTTGCTACAATAAAATTCAATTCCTTATCACGTAGGGCGGAGTCTACATCGGTTTCCTAATTTGGTTTTAGGGAAGCAACTGAGGTTTGTAGATGGGCATGAAGACATCTATACAACCACCTAACCAAATGTCTGCCGGGTGCCCTTTCTGGGTAGTGCCTGCACAAATGTGTGTGTTGTAGATTCAGCTCCCATAGGTGCTCAGTATTTTCGGATATAAGCCAATATATTAGCGTGTGTGAGGAAAAGCCCTCTAGGGAGAGCATGGATTTGAATAAAATCTTGATGGGGTTGTAATAAGATGTATTCTAAGAGGTCACCAATGACTGTGATCCCTACTTCTTCCCATGGTGCCAGCTGTGTGGCCGTTAGTGTTCCCAGGGAGGTGGGCAGACCACATGGGAGGATGCTTGGTGCAGAAGATGATGAAAGTATTATGTGTGTAACGGAGTGCTCCTCTCCAATATGTGATGGCATTTTGGAGGAGTATGCGGAGTGCTGGAGGGCTTGTGACCCCTTGTAGCAAGAGGTCTGTGTAAGCATCCAGAAGCGTGTATAATCAATTTCCTGCAAAATTTATGCCAGCCAGTGTTCAAGCCACTGTAGTTGGATCGCTAGGCAGTACGAGCAAAATTCAGGGGCTCCCACACTGCCTTCCCCTGAAGATAATTATAATTTTGAAAGGCTGATTCGACGTCTATTCGGGCCCCCTCTGGGGTCTAAGAGACGGGAGTCCAATTTTTTAGAGACAAGGCAGGGTATGATAATCAGTAAATTTACGACCAATCACAGACAGAGGTAACGTGACCCAGAATCTCATCTGTGCAAGAAGGGCTGTTATATAGTTTTAAATAAATTCCGATCCAGTAAATCTTTGGGAGTTATACAGATTTGGTTTCCCAAACAGTGGAAGGTAGAGAGTATGACAGGTATATTCTGGTTGTCCATGGGAATCGTGTCGTGGGGTGTATCATTGTGGAAATAAAACGCATATGATTTCAAATGATTGGTTTGCAGGCCCAATATCGCCCCCCCAAAAAAAGTTATAATGTGTCAGTCAGTGTAAGGACCATATTAAGGTCTTGTATATACACCAGCATGTGTTTGAAGACCTCTCAGAATTGACCAGCAGGTCGATTCTACTCTAAATTTTTGCCCAAAGGATTCCAGTGCTAACACAAAAAGTAACAGTGACAAAAGGCATCCCTGGCGTGTTCCTCTGGAAACTGGATATTGTTGTGAAATGTGAGTGCCTGTTTTAGCTCTTATGGTAGGGGTAGTGTATAATAATGTAATCTAGTTAATAAAAATGTGAGGTATATTAAATATTTCCAACCCAGTGAACACATAATCCCAATCTAGTGAGTCGAAGGCCTGCTGCAGGTCTAAGAAAAGACAGCTGGCATTTGGGAAAGAGTCTTTCGTGATCTCCATCATTTGATATAATCTTTTAATATTCGTTAAAGTACTCCAACGTGGTACAAAACCACATTGGTCAATATGGGCCAAATCTGGAAGTAGACATAGGGCTAATACCTTGCTAAAATCTTATATTCTGTAGCCAGAAGGGAGAGTGGCCTGTATGAAGACAGACCATCAGGGGCCCGGCCTAGTTTAAGCAATGAAGTAACTAGAGTCTGTTTAGTAGTTGGGGGTAAGGTACCAGCTTCCAGGGAGGCCTTGTACAATTTCTTAAATCGCGGAACTAAGCAAGAAGAAAAGGTTGAGAAGAAATCAATGGCCAGCCCATCGACCCCAGGAGTTTTATTATTTGCTGTTTCTTTTATCGCTTGTGTAATTTCAACAGGGATTTAAGAGGCTTCCAGTGTTGTACGAGCTAGTGGGGAGCTTTTGGGGACGCCAAGACCGGTAAGAAACTCATATCTAGCATTGGTAAGAAACATCGGCCGAGCATTATACAGTAAGGTATAATATGATCAGAAGGCCTCATTGATGTTTGCTTGTGTGGGGCATGTTGACCGAGAAAGTGTTGTGACAGAATCAGACTTGGGGACAAGGGAGGGTATATCATAGGGGCTAGTAGTGTCCCAGCTCTGTTGCACTCCGAATGTATTTGCTGTGTGTATGGATTTATAGTCAATTATTCGTACATGTTCTAGTAATTTCGCATAACGTATCCTAGTGTTTTGGAGGTCTTCTAGGCGTGAGGGATCCTGTAGGGAGTCACGTTCTGGTGGTCCCTGCTATGATTCAGTATTGCGTAGCTAATGCAATACAGAGTGCCTTGCACCTGTTATAGTGGCTATGGATACACCACAGATGACCACTGAACGCTTAACAATCAACAAGGGGCATGGAGGTCGTATCTTCATTATCTGTGGACTCCCAGTTCGAAAGAGCTGCTGAATATTTCGTGGCATCTGCTAATGGTAAGGTTGGGGTGCGAACTGTCTAAATTGACATTCATTACAGCGTTAAGATCTCCCCTGGTTAGTCAGGGGAGGTGGAACCAATTCGGCCAGTATTGTTGATATATGTTGGACCAATATATCTTGGTCTGTGTTAGGGGCATTTTCATTACCCAGTAATGACAGTTCTCCATCTAAAGGCCCTCTGAGGAAGACATACCGCCCATGAACATCAATTTTTGTCTCATGTGCCTCAAAGGGAATACCAGCTCATAACCATGTAGTTGCCCCACGCAGAAATCCTGAATATGTAGTGGTGAATAATTGACCCAAACATTTATGACACAACTTATTGGCCTCAACTGCTATGATGTGAGTCTCCTGAAAGTAGACTATGTTTGCTTTTGGGCAATGCAGTTGTGCCAGGATCCTATGGCTCTTGTGGGCCGAAACCATGCCCGAATGTTCCAAGTCAATATTTTATAATGGTGAGGTGTAGTTAACATAGGAGTATTTTATATGTACTCGGTCAGGGGGATCTGATACCGCATGTAGGCTGGCTTGGTGGGTGGGCACAGCAACAGAACAGGCCATGGAAGATCTCACAAATACATGATCCAACAGTAACCACACGTTCGACCAATAAAACTTCAATAAATCTTGAACAAAACTAAAGTAATACACTTTGCAATTGCTCGGGGTGGGGGCCACTGCCTGCGTCCAGCTGACGTAGTTATAAACTGGAGTATAAGCACTCCTTACAGGCACCACATCATACATTTCTACATGAAGGTGATTTAAGACCTACTGAACAATGAAAGATGGTGCCATGCACTTTTATAACAATAAATGTACTAGATGTGCATCAAACTGAACCATTCTCAGGAATAATAGCGTTTTTGTAAACTACAGTGTGGGTCAACTATTGATAGTACAATAACTCGACGTGTGCACTGTACTTCAACATCTACTTTATGCATGGAACCCTCTTATGGAAAAAGGAAGAGTACGCTGGAAAGGGAAGCGTAGAGTGAATAGAAATGAGAGGGGGGATTATGCAAAATAAGAAGATAGAATGGAGGGGGTATGAGAGGGAAAGGGGAAGTAAGGGAGTGGGGGATGAGAAGACAAAAGATTAAACCTATCTGAATCAGCCAGCCGGCGCAATAGTGTGAATAAGGAAGCATTTCAAGGCACATAATAGTCAGTTTACAATGTCTGCAGTTTGTGGAGTGACTGATGGAAAAAGGGCTACACTTGTGTTTGATTCTGATGTACCACTTTTTGAGGAACTAGAGGAGGGCTGGCAATGTTGAGATCTTAAAGAGGCTACCGTTTTCAAGGCAGACCTCCAAAGCCTTTTGCAGAGTTGGGGTCATTTTAGGGTTCATCCACTGAGTTGTCCTTCGTTGGCGGCGTCAGGATGGGTCGCATTTTGTTCATCAGTGAGCATTCCGTGGGAGGCGTGCATTGGGATACTGTGGTTCCAGCCACTCCAAGACTGAATTAGGTGGAGTCAAATAAAGAATGGTTTGGTCATGTATTATTTTCAATTTTGCTGAGTACATTAAGGCATGCGTGAAACCCTCTGTGTGTAGTAGACGTTTGACTACTTGAAGGAGGCTCAGCGGTGCTGCACTGCACATGCGTAATAAGGGAACAGTGATATTATGGTATTGTCCACTGTTATAGGGACCTTTACGCTGGACTTCTGAATGAGAACATCACAGTCCCTATAATTAAGGATACACACAAGCATGAGACTTGGGGGCGCTCCAGGAGGAGGTTGTTTAGTTGGCACCCTTTGAGCATGCTCTACTGTGAACAGTGCAGAGAAGCCGTGAATAGAATAGATTGTAACAGTTGTTTAATAAAGCGTGTTGGGTTGGTGCCTTCCACCCCCTCCGGCATCCCCATTAAACGTACATTGTTGCACCACGAACAACCCTCAGCATCATCAGCCCTTTCCTGCAGTGCTGTTACCGGCCTCTGGAGTTCAGTAATGGTAGTAGTGTGTAAAGTCTGCAGCAATGCCAATGTGCGTAACATGGGTCCAGCTGTTCTCAATTCCTCCGAGAGTTTCCAATGGTTGTCTCTTAAAAGGCATAGATCTACCGATAGTGTGTCAGTACGCTGCCCAATGGCTGCTCTGAAGTCTTGTTATTTCCTGTAAGATTATATCAAGCTTATTACAGGGGAGGAGGGAGTCAGTGGGTAGAATGCAGTCTTCAGTGGTATGGGGAGAGGATGCGTCAGATTGACTCTACTGGGGCAGTCCCTTACCGTTTTTGCAGTGGTAATTTGAGTGTTTTTTGTGCACCTCATTGTGATGCCTTAGAGAACAGAGTGCTGTGCCGAACAATGCCGGAAGCAGTGTTATCAGTTAGCTGCATTATAGTCAGGAAGACCCCAGGCGGTGGCAGCACAGTCACAGAAGTCTCCACAATCAGTGATAGCCTGAGAGAGGTAGTTATTAACTAGACAGTAATGTCCCTACTCGCCATCAGGTTTCACTATGAGCATTACGGCAGGGCTTACTATAACAGCAGTGGTGTTAATTCCAACACATGCAGGCAGGAAAGGAGGACTTGCAAGAAAGGTGGTAGGAAATCCTGGATAGTCTTACCGCTTGTGGCTTGTAAGAAGTTGGCTCTGTATATACTATCTCAAAGTGAGCGATAGTGTGCACAGAGTCCAAGGGCTCCCCTTAGAGGTTGATAGTGGCAAAATTAGATAATTCTAATTCTAATGCTCTATTTTGTGGCCGTGTGGTCGATCAGTAGGCTTATCAGACGGTAGTGTTAAGCATTTGTTGTACACGCACAGGCAATAAATGAGGAACACACACTCAAAGACTTAACTCCAGGCCAATAGTTTTCATATAGAAAAATATATTTTCTTCATTTATTTTAGACCCATAAGATTCAAGATTTAAAGTAAATGCATAAAATTCAAGGTACTCCACACAGGTAAGTAAGGAACTTTGAGCAGTAGAACACACAGTATAGGTAAAAATGTCAATAAGCTATTTTAAAAGTGGACACAGTGCAAAAATCAACAGTTCCTAGGGGAGGTAAGTAAGGTTAGGTTTCTGTGGTAAGTAAAGCATTTACAAGTTCAGTTTCCTGGGCATAGGCAGCCCACTGTTGGGGGTTCAAGGCAACCCCAAAGTCACCGCACCAGCAACACAGGGCCGGTCAGGTGCAGAGGTCAAAGGAGGGCCCAAAACACATAGGCTCCTATGAAGAACAGGGGAGCCTCCACATAACTCATCTGGCTTGCCGTTTCTGGGAAGCATAGTCACTGTTGCAGGTTCTCCTGCTTGTGGACTGATTCTGGGCACTGGGTAGGTCCACCCTGAGAGGGCGATGAGATATGGTATCCCTCACTACTCTTCCAAAACACAATTGACTGGGGGCGACGCCCGTGGTGGCATGAGGCGTGACTCTGTACTCTTGCAGGAAACCGTAGATGGCACTTTCAATGTTCTGTGACTCGACCACGGCATCTTATTTTGGCTGGATCTGTGCCGATCCCCTGTTGGAAGAAACGGTAGCCAAAAAAACTGATACTGTCCTTTAGGAATTCGCACTTTTTGCGATGAGCGTGAGGCCGTGGTCCTGCAGTCGGAGGAATACTGTGCGCAGGTGGGTCAGGTGACTCAAGCGTGGGGGCATGCACGGGGATATCATCGCTTACCTTCAGGACTCCGGTTAGCTCTCCTAGTACCCATTTCATGGTGTGTTGGGAGATTTTGACAGCACTTGAAATCCCCAAATTGAGGCGTGTGTACCTCCCGAGGCCCATGTGGGTGAAGAAGGTCATGATCGGTCTGGAGTCGGGTGTAGTACCATCTGATGGTAACCTGACCAGAGGTCCATTTTGGAAAACCATTTGGAGCCTGACAGTTCTCCTATTATGTCGTCAATTGTCAGGGTGAGGTGTCTTTCCCTCTTGATGGCCTGGTTGGGCAGGCACATGTCCACACAGATGCGGACGGCATCAGGCTGCTTTGGTTTCTCAGCGACAACGATCGGGGAAACCTGTGGGGCTGGGCCTGATACTCTCTCAATGATTCCAGCTTTCTGCAGGAGCAGTAGTTCTTGTTATACTTTTGACCGAAGGTGAAAGGCCACACGCCGGTGGCGGAGAGCGACGGGGGCCACCAATACATCGATGTGCAGTCTAAGGGGCGGCCCTTGGAGGCATCCGATGCCATTGAAGAGCGAGTCGAATTCTTTGGTGAGGTCTTCCAGGCAGCTGGCGGGGACACTGAAGGCGAACTGAACGAGGCCGAGGTTTTGGATGCTTTGGCAGCCTAGCAGAAAACCTGAACCTTTTTGCGACACATATATTTTCATGGGGAGTTGCCTGCCTTCATGTTGGACCTCCGCTGTGAAAGTACCCATTATTTCGAAGGGTTGAGAGTTCCCAAAAGCGTAGACGGGTACACTGGTCGGCTTGAGTAGAGGTTGCGTTGTGAGGCTGTGGTATACTTCGGCAGCCATGAGGTTGATAGACGCTCCAGTGTCAATCAGAGCTGGTATGGGTTGGCCTTGCAGGGTTATCTGGCATGTGGGTAGGCGTCTATTTTGAGCTACTCGTTTGACGAGTGTTCTGATCACGTGGACGACTTGGTTGTCATCATCCATGTCACTGCTGGACGGGGTGGTGGGAAGTGCTGTGACCGCCTTGACTGTTTTCTTGATAGTGGGCTGTGGCTTGGGCATCGACCGGCATACCTTTGCAAAGTGGTTGCTCTTGCCACAGGTGCTGCAAATTCTCCTACGGGCTGGGCTTCCACTGGGATGGGCCAGGGGGCCACTGCATTGTCTCTCCTTGTGTCTCGCTCCACTGAGTGCCATTTTGGCCTTTGGGCTGTTGGTGACAACTGCGTTAACCGGCTCAGTTTTTACCTGGACGGGGTCCATTTGTTCCATGTGGGCTGCCTTCGCTTTAGACAGCTCCTGAGAACGCCCAAGTGTTAGGATGTCTCTCATGTGCATATTGGGCTCTTGCAGGATGCGTTCACAGAGTTTGGAGGAGGTGCACCCCTGAATGAATTGGGCCCTGATTTCATCTTCCTTGTCCAGGAGGGTACATGTGCTTGCCAACTCTCTAAGGCGCGTATAGAAGACATCTGCGGATCCCTCCGTCGTCTGGCATGCTTGGCGTAGCAGGAAGCGTAATCAGGGTTAGCAAACGGCTCGAAGAAATAGCGTCTTTTAGCGTGGCGTACGTGTGGGGGGTGGCCTCAGTTACTCATTTGGAGACTTTGTGGATGTCAGCGCCACCAAGGTGTAGCAGCAGAGGTCTCTTCCGCTCATCCTTGACCTCCAGCGCTTCAAAGTAGGTTTCTAGTCACTCAATCCAGGCTTTCCATTTTGCGTCCTGAGTAGGAGGGGCCCCAGTGATGGTAAAGGGTTCAAGGGCAGGTATGCTGGCCATAGCGTGAGGTGCCGCGGGCAGTTGTGAGTGCTCTGGAGAAGGATCACTTGGGGTGGCAGGGTGGCCAGCTTCAGGGATTAGTGGTCCCAGTAAACAATGTCCTGACTAAAAGGTTGATGAAGTTACGTAGGTACGCACTAGGCAGGCAAACACCAGACAGCACTCTCTCCTGGGTCTCAGTAGGGCAAAAAGGCACAGTACCTCGTTGATCTGCAGGAGTGCTGGAAGAATGTCCAGGCAGATGTGGGAGCGGGCCTCCGGTTGTCGCGGAGACGCTGCGCGGCGGGGTGTCGACGGGCGGAGCTGAACAAGGCAGGGTGAGCACCCTCTCGTCGCCAATGTAGTGTCGGGCCCAAAAGACGACACTAAAGCTTGGGGTTTGCTTGATGAATATTTTATTGCCATGTAATATCAGTCAACACTCCTGGCAGGCAGCTAACTAACTTTCCCCGCTGCCCCCACCTCTACATAAACCCTCGCACCTACGTCACCCGGGACCATCCCACACTTTACAGTTAGGTAGGGGTCACCCGGTTGACCCCTTATGTGAGGTGCGATCATGGGCTCGCCGCATCCCGAGCGGATACTACAGGTGCCTTCAGGTCCAGCGCAGATATGCCAAGGCATCTGCACTAGCCACAGCTTCACTGTTCTCTGCAGCAGTTTCAAGGTGCTCGCAGTCGGGACGGAAGCCTCAGTGGCCATGGCCAACAATCACAGCCTCAGGGATTCCGCAGGCAAGGTGGAACAGACAGTGGAGTCATTCCCGCCGGAGCCGCCAAAGAAGTTAAGCCGAGCCACGGCCCTCCACCCAACGTAAGAATTCAAGTGGAACCGGGATCGTTTGTGTAGGTTCTCAGCATGTAGGTTCATCCATGTACGTGGGGTACAAGCCAAGTCTTTGTCAACCACTGTGCAGTCTCCGGGCCCGATGTACGGCTTAAGAAGCAGGCCACAACAAGCTTCCTCAATCAAGCAGGGCTAATTAGCGCAGTGTTCATCCAGCTATTTGTACCCCAAGAAATAGCAATATGCTTCACTGACACTGCTGTGGTTACAATAGTGTGCCATATGCTTGCTTCTCCATGTATGTTCTGTGGACTAATCAGGATTTTAGTGTGGCACCAGGTTGGAGCGCAAAGAGAAAACGGCTGCCATCTTCGCAGCTGGCCTGCCCCCTTTCAAAAAGTTACGAACCAATCAAACTAGTTATTGTACCTGGTTTAAAACATGCCCATGTTTTCCTAAGAGGAATTTTAAAAGATTAAATTGGTTACTATTGAGCTGGTGCTGCAATGCTGTGGGCTGAGATTAGCACTGAATGCAATGCAACATTTACTCAAAGAGGTTGGGGATCTGAGCCTCTGAATGAATTAACATTATATTATGCATCACTTTGTAATACTTGGCAGATTGGCTGACATACAAAGTATTCTTAGATTCCAATCCAGGAGTAGGTTAAAGGGCAGCATCCCACTGGGAGAAAACACCCATTCAAAGGGACCAGGAAGGAAGGAGCAATGCATCATGGAATAAAATGGTGTACATATTGATTATGTGGATTGCAGATGTACAGGCTGGCAATAGGCACATTGGAAACGGCAGACTGGATAATGCGTTCCTAGCCACAGTGGCACGTACACCAGGCCCAAATAACCAACAAAAGGTTGAACAAAAAAATTGCTCAATAAAAACATAAAGAAAAGGCAAACTTTAAAATAGTTCACTATAAATATTGAAATAGGGTGTACCTTACCAAAAAGGAGTCACATGAGACCAGAATGACTACTCTGAAAGTCTACCCCTGATGTTGTTGTCTTGAAGAAAACTGGATTTGCATGCTCAGAACTGCCATTGATTGGAAAAATATCTGGGGATGGAGATGTGGCAAAACAAGTTAGTGATAACACAAGTTGGTAAAATCAATGAAATCCAATAACATACTTTTTGGGTCGTTTATTAATAACAAGAAAAGTTAAATCCACTGTGAAATTTAGACATCTGACTGTTAATATTGAAATGACAATGAAAAACTAAAAAAAGCATAAAGTATTGTTTTGACTCAAAGCATCTACAAAAGCAGAAAAAGAGGTTATAGTTATGGACAGAACAAGGAGTGCGTTAACCTGTTTAAGTATTTCCATATGTGCCTAGATTCACACATTTAGTTAAACAATCTTAGATCATTCTTTTTAAAACAGTATTTTGCTATTGCATCATACATAAGAAATCGAGTGATAACTCGTGCTTTCTGGTAGTACTGTCACTTTAAGTAAATTCATAGTGCTTCCTTGTGAATACATTCTGTCCATTGCTTGCCATTGGCCTTGTGGTTTGTAACTCACAATTTGTTGCTTTCAATTTGCTGGCTTTGTTTGTTTTAGGCTAAGCAGCTTGAATTTGTCCCTTCCCTTGCCAAAACCTTATTTACAGTATCCTGCAGAGTGCTCCCTTTCTGTAAACAGGCCTGTAAATCTTGTTCTTATCTTATCATATTTGCTGTGCATTCAAAGAACAAAGTCAAATGTCAGGCTCTGTCTTCGGTGGGAACTTAGTGTTTCCTTTCCTTTCTCCGACTTCAAAGTGAGAGGATTTATGCAACAATCTTGCTGGATACTGGGGTTAGGAAAGAGTTTTTTCTATCACATGACAACATTTAAATAGACTTCAGAATATATCAGAATTGCACCCTACTCTGTATCACTCCACTTTACGCCACTCCATGCCACTGTTCTCTTCTCCATTCGGAACCACTCCACATTATGCCACTGCTCTCTATGCTACTTCACACTATGCCTCTCTACTCTACTCTGTACTACTCTACTCTAAGCCACCGCGCTTTGCGCCTCTCTACACCACTGCGCTCTGCTCGTCTGCACGCCATACCACTCCAGTCTAGGCAACACCAATCTAATCCGCACAACTCCACTCTCTGCCACTCTGCAATGCTGCACTGTACGCCACTGCACTCTAAGCTAATACACTCTATGCTAATGCACTTTACTCTGTAACACTCAACTCTATGCCCCTGCACTCTACATCAATACACTGTACATCATTCTAATCTACTCTGCACCTCTGCACTCTATGCCACGGCACTCTACACTACTTTACTCTATGCCATCAAACTCTATGCCACTTTATGCAACTCCACTCTAACCTGCACTTCTCCACTCTAAGCCACCTCACTCTACTGTGAAATAATCTACTTTATGCCACTGCACTCTGTGCCACTGCATTCTATGCCACTGCACTCTACCCTGCACCTCTCCACTCTATGCAACTGCACTCTACTCTGAAACAATCTATTCTACGCCACTGTACTCTATACCACTCTGACCACTGCACTCTAGTTCAATGCACTCTACACCACTGCAAGCTGACACTCTGCAACACTGCCCTGGCCGCCACTATACTTTACACCACTCTGCCCTGTACTACTGCATTTTGCACCAATATACTCTATTCCACTGCATTTTATGCCACTCTACTCTGCCCAATGCCACTGTATGCAACTGCACTCTACACCAGTGCACTCTAAACTACTGCACTGCCCTTTACTCTGCACCACTGTATTCTATGCCACTGTTCTCTGTACCACTCTACACCACTGCACTGACACTCTACTCTGCACTCTACACCACTCTACTCTATGCCACTCTAGGCACTATACTCTACACCACTCTACAATACTCCACCTGCACCACTCTACACCACTACACTCTATGCCACATGAGTCTACTCTGCACTCTACGACACTGCACCACTCTGCATTACTGCACTCTCTGCTACTCTATTGTATGCCACTCTACTCCACTGCACTCTATGTAACTCTACCCCATGCCACTCTATGCCACTGCACTCTGCGCCAATGCACTCTAAACAACTGCACTGTACGCCACTGCCCTCTACTCTGTACCACTGTACTCTACGCCACTGCTCTGTGCCACTCTACTCCACTCTACATCACTGCACTGACACTCTACTCTGCAGTGTTGCACTCTCCACCACCGTACTATACACCAATGTACTATGTACTACTGCATTCTATGCCACTACACTCTATGCCACTCTACAATGCATCACTCCACTCTACAGCACTTTTCCCTACTCTGCACCACTCTACGCTACACCACTGCACTCCCTGCACTGTGAGTCTACTCTGCAATCTATGCCACTGCACCACTCTACACTACTGCTCTCTGTGCTACTCTATTGTATGCGACTCTACGCCACTGCACTCTATGCCACTCTACTCTGTCCCATGCCACTCCATGCCACTGCACTCTAAACCACTGCACTCTACGCTAACGCACTCTAAACAACTGCACTGTACCCCACTGCACTGTACTTTGCACCACTGGGCTCTACGCCACTGCTCCTATGCTACTCTACTCCACTCCACACCACTATGCCACTAGCTTTAAGCCATGCTGAGCAGCAGCTACTCTGGTGTATAACATGGCTAATGGCTAAAACACATTAGCAAAGCCAATAACTCTTTCGAAGATGAGACCTATTGGCTTTGCCAATGTTTGTTAGTACTATGAGGTACAGAGGTACCTGAAAGAACTGTGAAAAATACAATTACATCATAATAAAGGCTGCTACAAAATGCGCAAATACATTTCGGTTAAATGAAAAAAAAGTGCTTCTCAAATACAGATTTGAATAATATACAGTTTATACCTAGTGATAAAAAAAAATTATAACACTCCATTAAAACCACACACTCCACAGCTCACCTTGGAACACCATTACAATACCTCTCTGAAAGAAATATCTTTGCCACCAGAAAACTTCAAGTGACTCCTTTTAGTAAAGTCAATGCAGGTTTTCAAGCCCCTTTTTATTTGCAGATTTACCAGTTGCACACATTTGCATGTCTTTAGGGAAGGAGACCCCCTGGCAAGAAGGCCTTTTCTTATTTGTCTGCCCCTCCCTCCCTCAGAGCACAGGAGACCCCCTGCCTTCCAGCCCAGCTGGGGAAACTCCTCTGCCCGTAATTTCGCCCTGCCTCCGTTGCCCTTTAGGTGAAAGGCTAAAATTACGGACAAATGCCGTCCGTAAAAGCTTTCATAACGGACAACGGACAGCAGGGCGAAATTACGGACAGTCCGTGAAATTTACGGACGGGTGGTCACCCTATTAACTGGTACTCTTGAGGGTCTCAATAATTCCCAGTGACCATAATATCCTAGATGAGGACAAAAGGGGCATTTAACTTTGTGGGCGGACTATTAGAGGTTTCCATGCAACACAAAATGTATCCCTTTCTTGTGCTGCATCATAAGCTAGCACTTTCATAGACTTAATCACAGAGTGCTCTTAACCAGTCACTCACTCACTTTTCACGTGCTATTAAAGCAGCCTTTTCCGGTGACATAGTGGCTGTCTTTTTCTGGAGCGCCATCTTGCCAGGCGGGGAAACCAAGACCACCCTCTCTGTTACTGAAACAAATCAGATACTGCAAAATTCAGGGTTTCTTGTCCTCCTTATGTACAGAGTCATGCATCTATTGTATTTCATTAAATTCTGCTATGGTATTGCTCGTTGGGAACGCTTTAAACACACGGAAAGTTAGTTAGTGCATACTAGCTATTTGCGTATAATGATATACAAATGCATAGACAGGTGGCAAAGTAGCAGAACCTAACAATTTTACAAGGCAGTATGAAAATAAATGTGATACATCAGAGACTGCTGTGTCATATAATGACGGTGTTTATTTACTGATGTGTTCGATACTGCCCTGCACGAGGCCAGCTGTGTGTTGAAGGCATGTTCTGCAGTGTTTTAAGAGAGCCAGGACTACCCTATCTCTGGCACCTGTCATGGATTCTTTTAACGCCGTTTGTTCCCCAATAGATTACGATTTCATTCATCTTTGCATCTTCCAGGATAAATGGGTGCCTCAAACTCTTTTAACCCCTGGCAGTAGGAGGGAAGCACTCCTGGTCATGCAGAGCTAGCAAATGAAGTGGGTAGTCATCTCTTTGGGGGAAGGTGGGAGGTGCCTGATTAGAACCGAGACTCAGTCGCGCAAACTCTGCAACACTTAGACCACTTCTTCAAATTTCTCGGCCCCTTCAGTAACGTTTACAGAATTCTCATGTTAAAAAAATAAAAGCTTCGTGATGCAGCAAAAAAACTTTAGGAGCGTTCTAATAGTTTTATGCCTTCTTATAAACATACTAATTGTACAAAAGGGGGAAATCATAAAATGTACCTCATTGCATAAAATAAAAGTGTTATTCTACTTGCGAGAGTATCGCACATAAAGAAGCACTGAATGTCTCACATAAACGCATTAAAAAATGGGAAATTTCACATACTCAATCAATTTCACGTATAATCATACTAAGGCCACCGATAGTTCTGACTCTCAGAACCATGGCTCCCTCGTCTGCTATGAATGGTTCGCATTCACTACCCTCCCCTCCTTTCGTTAGCGTGCTTTCCGAAGACCTCACAGGGTTCTGTGGTGATCCCTTCGAATGGACTTTGAAACCCTGACAGCTTACACACTAAGAGACGAAGCCTGCACCTCCTCTCGCCATACCTGCTCGCCTTTCTAACTCCTCGCTTGCAGCGCCTCCTCTGTTTACTAAAAGCTGTCCCGGGCCGTGACTGGCAACAATTGTGGTGCATTGCACGGAAACAACCCTTGCACCAGGAAATAGTACTTCGGTTGCCCGCAGCAGCAGTTGGGGCGGGTACGCCCATGAGCGACAGGCCTGGAACAAACGGCGGCAACTGACACCGAGCTAGTTTCGGTTTCTATTTTACGTCTAGGCGACTAAATGGAAACAGAAACTTCTAGCTTTAACTCTGTCTGCACCCTCTCGCGAAGCACAGCCAGAGCTACGGGTTTCAGTCCTCCGGTGAGAAAAACTCCGCGTGAGTACTTAATATGGTGAACTTTGGTGGGTGCTATTGGTTAGGGTCGTTGTGTACTGGTTACTTCTAGAAGTTCCTCTTGTCTGAGAATCCGGGTTGTCAGGGTAGGGTGCAAGATTTTCGAAGAATCTATGTTGTCAAAACGCAGATTTAGAGTTTTGACCACTCTTGTCAAGAAATACAATTCTCTTTTTTGCATTACCTCTTTATTTATTTTTGAAGTTAAGTATCCGAAAAGTGAGACCGGAAGGTTACTGAAATGACACGCGAAGCCTTCAACTTATCTAACGAGTTTAGTTGCAGTGCTTTAAATGGGCCGGTACTGAGTACCGGCACTTTTTTTTTTTGAGAGGATGAGTACCGGCGCATCTCAGGGAAAACGTAATACTTTTAATTGGAGAGTACCGGCACTTCTCAGAAACAAGCAGGTACTCTGGCACAGAGTACCGGCACTTTATTTTTTCCATTTCAAGCACTGGTGTTGAGACAAGTCGTGTCGAACTAGGCGAGGACGATAAGGAGCTACATCCGTCTACGTTGTTTCCTAAATAACAATTGTGTAATCAAAAGGGCAAGGGTGGGTGACGAAGTGGATCAAGATTTTTGGAAGTAGCATGGCCTTAAAAAGTGCAGATAAACACCTATGAGGCGTGACCTCTGTAAACTAAGGGCGTGACTGTGCCCTAATACATGCAGACTAGATTCCCAGGATGATGAATACCTGAAGCTAACGGAATTCAAATTATTAGCTTTTACTGACTGGGGGCTCGGGGGGAGCGGAGGGCTTGCCCGGTCTCCCCCCGGGCTTTTCGGCCGGAGTGGTACAGGCCACTGATGAGTTGGGGATTGGTGGTCGGTGCAGGAAGGGGCGGGTTGTTGGTGGGAGGATAAAAGACAGGGGCAGGGTGTGGGCGGCCTCTTTGGCCGTCGTCACACCCAGTAGGCGTGATTGTCTTCGTGCTTGGGAGTTTATTGTAATTGTGGTAGGAGTTTGTATTACTGTTTGGAGGCGTTTTTGAGGTGGAGCTTGTCGTAATAATTACGTTTACTATAGTTGAGGGCATTTTGGTGTATTTGTTATTGTCAGGAGCATAAGGAGTTTGAAGTAAATATGGAGTTGAACAAGGTGGTGCAGGCCCTAAAAACGTTGAGGGATGAGGGCAGGGAAGATTTAATTAAAGAGGGCGTATTGGAGGAGGCGTGGGTAGGTTTAAAAAGGCCGAGGAGGTTATCGGCGCAAGGGGTGAGCGCTGCTGTAGCGGCGTGCTCTTCTCCTTTAGGAAAAGCGAAGAAATTTAAAACGAAGAGCGCGGAAGGACGAAAAGTCGCACGCTCACCTGTTCAGCCCCAAGAGGTGTTGGTGTCCGCTTTAGGGCCGGAGGTAGCTAGTGTGTCCCGTCGACGAGGTGCGGGCCGGCTGCTGAGGCGTTCGGGCATCTCCCTCGCAAGGAGAGTGGCAGCAGGAGGGAGGGGGGTTGGCCGCGTGGGCGCGATGGCGGGTGGAGAGAGACAGGGGGCGCGGCTTGCGAGCGCGTGTCATGCAGGCCAGCAAAGAGGTGGGTGGGGGCGGAAACAAGCCCAATTGCCGCGCGAAAACGCGGCTGAACTCGAGGCGGCCATTTTGAAGGAAAGAACCTTGGGAGCCACAAACAAAATGGCGGCACCCACCGAGAAGTTTAGTTTTATGGGAAGTCGATTAGGCAAAGGGCAGGCGGTAGATACAATAATTTTTGAGGAGTGTGGAGAGCGTGAGGAGGAGGTAATTGTGATTTCCGATGAGGAATTGGATGGTCAGGGTGGTTTTGGGTATATTCCAGAAGCTATGGGTTTACTGGAGGAGTGTGATGTTGAGATGGGAAGTGGTGCAGTTGGGCTAGGAGAGACAGGCTTTGGAAAGGAGTGGCGTGTAGAGAGTTATGGTGCTAATGTTAGAGATTCTAACGTTTTGGAAGTAAGTGAGCAATTGGTTTGTGCAGATTTGGAAGGTGTGATGACTAGAGGCTTGGGTAGCGGTCAGGCTGGTAGGAGTACTGGTAGGGGCGAGGTTAGCGTTTTGGCGAACAGGTGGCAGCCAGGTTTGCAGGACTTTAGCGCTGGGTGTGACGCTCCTCGGTTTCTGGGCAGGCTGAGCGAGATGGTGCATCAGGATGCCGGGCGGCATGCTGGTGGGCAGAGTTTACCGGTTAAGGCCAGGGCGCCTTTAGTACACCGGAAAGAAGGGAGGGTAAATTCCGGAGCGGTTTACCCGACAGCGAGGGAAGCAGGTGCTCGTTGTTCGCTGGGTCACAGTGCGGGCTCAGTTTTGGAGGATGAACAGCCTTCCACCAGCTGGGGCGCTGGTGCAAGTTTTGGAAGGCAAGAAGAAACTCTTCTTGACTACGAAGAAGACGATGAAGTCCAGAATGCAAGGGTAGTGGTACCAGTTTTGCAGCCAACGGTTCCAGAAGTGGTCCAGGGCGATCACTCTAAAAATCGTCGCAGTACACCTGGGAATTTACCTAGAGGTGAGATTGGGATGGGTCTGGGTCGAATTGTTGGCGGTTATGGGAGGGAGGTATGTGGTGCAGGCGGGGTGGACGCTTCTGTGCAGGTGGATTGCATTGCTGTTGCTGGGGCAGGTAAGTCAGAGGTGACGGGGGTTGTGCCGAAAGATGATGAGTTAAATGTATTGCAGGAGTCAGTAAAGGAAGGGGGTGTACTAAGTGCTGATGTGTCGGGAAGAGGTAAAAAATTGCCGTACATGGGAGTGGCGATGCCTTTGGGGGCGCATCTCGCTCAGAATTTAAAAGATAAGATTTGGAAAGGTGAATTTGTGGATGTGTTTAAACTATTGCATAGAGAGGTGCAAGCGAAGGAAGGGTCAAAGGAAGAGGAGTGGGAGTTGGCCAGGAGACCTAAAGTTCCTACAAATATTGAAAATTGGACATCAGCCTTTCTGATTTATGCAAGCGTCTATTGTGAAAAGCACAAGGATTCGTATATTGCTTTGTTTAAATATATGGATGTGGTGCGGCGGGCCCAAATGGATTATGGGGGATTTGGGTGGTTCCGGTACGACGAGGAATTTCGTGCAAGGAAGGCGATGGACCCATCCAAAGCTTGGGGGGAAATAGATAATGAGTTGTGGATGCAGTGGTTAAGCACGGCCAGGTATGCTCCTAATACGCACACTGCAAGTGGTCTTCCGGTACAATATAAGCCCTTTCAGGGGCGTCCCACCCAATTTGGTGTGGGTTTTGGACAGCGTGGGCAGTTGCAGGGGAATGGGTCTTGCTGGGCATTTAACAGCAGCTTCTGCAATAGGCAGTCCTGTAGATTTCGGCATGATTGCTCCCATTGTGGAGGCAGGCCCCCAGCTTTTCAGTGTTTTGGAGGCATGCACTGGGGATGGCAGGGACAGCAAAATAGAGGTGGTGACAGGGGCAGAGGCCAGATTCAGCAGGTTGTTGGAAAAGGGCCCTACGCCTATTAAATGTGAAGCTATTTCTTATTGGCTACGTTGGTATCCTCGAAGGGACGAAGCAAAGGTGTTGTGGAGTGGTTTTGTTGAAGGTTTTCGTTTATGCTATCAAGGTCCTAGAGTGCGAAGGTGGGCCAATAATTTGAAATCGGCAAGGACTTATCCGGAGGTGGTTCAGTCAAAATTGGACAAGGAATTGGAATTGAGAAGAATTGTAGGCCCCTTTTCGGAATGGCCTTTGGCCAACTTGACTATTTCGCCCCTAGGAGTGGTTCCTAAAAAACAGACAGGAGAATTTAGGCTGATACATCATTTGTCTTGGCCAGCGGGGAGTTCAGTCAATGATTTTATCGCTGTTGAGGACACTGTTGTGCACTATGCATCAGTAGATGAAGCTGTTGCCTTGGTGAGGAAGTGTGGGCAAGGGGCAGAGATGGCAAAAGTGGACATTAAATCAGCGTTTCGGTTATTGCCTGTTCATCCGGAAGATTTTTCTTTGTTGGGAATTCAGTTTGGGGGTGCGATTTATGTGGATCGCATGCTCCCAATGGGTTGTTCGGTTTCTTGTTCCTTGTTCGAAATGTTCAGCACGTTTTTGCAGTGGTGTTTCCAGTACAAGAGAGGGGACAAGTTGGCGACACATTACTTAGATGATTTTTTATTTGTGGGGGCGGCAGGAACGGGTTTATGTGGCAGGGCTTTGTTGGAGTTTGAGGACTTGATGTCTGAATTTGGGGTTCCACTGGCAAAGGAGAAGACGGAGGGCCCTGTGTCATGTATTAGCTTTCTTGGCATTGAGCTGGATTCGTTGAGGATGGAGGTGAGGTTACCTCAGGACAAAGTGAGGCAGTTGATTTTGCTTTTGGAAGACACGGTCAAAAGACATAAGTTGGAGTTGCGGCGAGCTCAGGAATTACTGGGTCATTTGAATTTTGCTTGTAAGGTGGTCAGAGTGGGCAGAGCCTTTTGTAGGAGACTTGGTTTTGCAATGAGAGGTGTGTCGTTACCGCATCATCACATTAGGATCAAGGCTCAGGTGAAGGAGGATCTGAAAATGTGGATTTGTTTTTTGCAGGAGTTTAATGGAGTGTCTATGTTGGTGGATGATTTGGATTGGTTTTGGCAGGTGGAGTTGTTTTCTGATGCATCTGGTGCCCACGGTTTCGGGCTGTTTTGGGATGGTCATTGGATGGCGGAGGCTTGGCCAGCCAAATGGAAAGAAGCAAGGCATAGCATTGCCTTTTTGGAATTTTTTCCTTTAGTGGTGGCGTTGGTAGTCTGGGGTTCCCATTTGGCTAATCGGAAAGTGGTGTTTAATGTGGACAATCAGACAGTGGTAGCCTTGGTGAATTCGCAAAAGGCGAAGGATGTTAAAGTGTTGAAATTGCTGCGTATTTTCTTGTTGCATTGCTTAAAATTCAATGTTCTGTTCAAGGCTAAGTACATCCCTGGAATCAATAATGATATTGCTGATGCCCTATCTCGTTTTCAGTGGCAGAGGTTCCGTGGTCTAGCACCGGGAGCGGATACGGAGAAGACGCTGGTACCGGGGGAGTTGTGGGCTTTAGGAGATTAAGAATGTTGGAGCTGGTACAGCGGTCTGTAGCCCCGTCTACAAGGAAGAGTTATGGTCAAGCCTGGTTGGAATTCTTGGAAGCAGGAGCAGTGGAAGTGGTTGGGGGGGATGACGTCATTAGGAGACGGGATATGGCGGTTCGCTTTATTATGCATCTGATTGATAAAGGTTTGTCTGCTGTTACAATTGCAGGTAAGTTGGCGGGAATATCATTTTACGGTAAGTATTTTTGGGGTTATGACCCAGTGGAAGGGGAGATTTGCAGGCGGATCTTAGCGGGTTGGGCCAGGTTGGGAGGTGCAAGGTGGGACAGAATGAGGCCAATCACGTCCCAATTATTGCGGGCCATTTTACGGGCACTGGAGGTTGTTTGTTTTTCAGAATCGGAAGTGGGTTTGTTATCTTTATGCATGGCTTGGCTCTTTCATGGAGCGTTTCGTATTTCAGAGTTGTTAGGTTTAAAAGGGAGGAAAGGTTTATTACTTTCCAATGTACAGGTAAGTGGAGGGGATGTTGTTGTTTGGTTGGGTAAAACCAAAGGGGATCAGTCGGGCAGGGGTCAGGAGGTTATTTTACGGCGTACGGGCTCTCAAGATTGTCCGGTGAGGTCGTGGTTCATATTTGCAGGTAAGTTGCCGGAGTCTGCAAGGTTTGTATTTTTACATCAAGATGGTTCTTCTTTATCGGCATCTCAGGTTTTGGCGGTTTTAAAAATGTGCTTGAGGCGGTTGGGTTTGGATCCAGGATTATACGGGACTCCTTCGTTTAGGATTGGCGCGGCAACAGAAGCCAGGAGACTGGGGAGGAGTGATCAAGTAATCCAAAACTTGGGTAGGTGGAGGTTGCAGTGTTTTAAACGTTATATTAGAGCAGATAAATGATCATAGGGTGATCTTTCATGGTAAAAGGGTTCTTTTCAAATTTGTTCTTTTGCTCCTTTTAACTATCTGCTCTTTTCATCCTGTTCTAGCTGTCAGTTTCTGGGTGCTTTCCTTTGGGGAGGGCTTACAGTGAGGGGGTGAGACATACTTTTAACATCTTTTTTGCTTTATAGGTTGTGTTGGGGGTCACTCTTTGGGCCCGATGGGGGTTCGGGGGGAGCAGAGGGCTTGCCCGGTCTCCCCCCGGGCTTTTCGGGCCGGAGTGGTACAGGCCACTGATGAGTTGGGGATTGGTGGTCGGTGCAGGAAGGGGCGGGTTGTTGGTGGGAGGATAAAAGACAGGGGCAGGGTGTGGGCGGCCTCTTTGGCCGTCGTCACACCCAGTAGGCATGTTTGTCTTCGTGCCCGCCCGCCCTCCCATGCATTGATTCTTGTTCCTGTGGGATGTCTGTTTACGTACCCCTTTTTGTTTGGTGTTTTGTGGTTGGAGGTGATTTGCAATTAGTGAGGCGTTGTGGGTTGGGCATTAATAAGTTTCAGCTTTGACAGGACAGGTCTGGGTTTGTTTTGGTTAATGGTTCATTAGATGTGTTTGTATGTCAAGGGGGGTTTGGGTGGTTTTATTATTTTTGCCGCTGGTAGTCAGGTCTGGCTGCGGGGGGGTTTCTGGTCAAGAAGCATTTCGGGTGGGGAAAGGGATCGATATAAAAATCAGTGGACAGGGAATTTACACAAGGCAAGGGGAATTTTAGAAGGGATGGGTAAGGGGTAGGTCAGGTCAAGGTGGGAGGCATAAGGGGTAGGTTGAATGGGTTCTTTAGAGGAAGGGGGAGGGGATAGGAGGAAAGTTATGTATTAGTGAGGTTATGTAGTTTTGTAAGGCTTTATGCCAAGGTGTTTATATTGCCAGACCTGTTCTATTAAAGCGGCCCTTTACCCCTTAACAACGAGTTTGTGGTTTGTTCACTCTTTGGGCCCGATGCATACTGCTGTTAAATATTTAAAGCAAACTCCGAGCTTATGAAAAAATGTCAGACACCAATTCTCCACCATTTTGCCCACAATAGGTCGATTCAGGTGCTCCACTATTCATGATCTTCTGGAAGGGTTAGTACTTCAGGGCGCGGTGGTGGGGCTACCACTTCACACACTATGCCTGGCTTTAATGTGCTAAAACCAGCGGTCGAAGTGCATTAAAAACGTCTGGGAACTGTGATGTGGCATGCAATGCGGGCGGGGTCAACGAGTGTGGGGGCGGGGTCAAAGGTGTGGCTAAAAAACACAAAATACTCTCCTTCAGGTAGCTACATATATAACTCAAGGATTAAAAAATAATTAAAAGAAGTTAGGTTAATTAGTGTTAAGAGCCTTATTGTGTATTACAGTGGTTCCCAAACATTTTCGACCCACGGCTCCCTTGATCTATTGGCCACTGGCTGCGGCTCCCCATTATGTTACTTTTTGTTGGCGGGTGGGGGATGTAAGCCTGGCCTAGGGAGTACATCCATTTTTCTCCCTGAAAAGAATTGGGATGACGCCAATGAAGGTATTGTAATTCTATATATAACTGTAAAAAATAAAAATGTAACAGTAGTTTAATTACAGCATGCATAGGGTTTTTTAGTAAGGGGAAAATATTGGTTGACGGTAACCCTAGTAAAATGGGCAGGTCTCATTTTTATGTAGTTATAACATAACTGTTTAAATATTGTGAAATGTAGAATCCCTTTAGTTGTGTTTAACCACCAGAGGGCGCTCAAGGACAAAATTACAAAAGAGCTGCTACAACTGAGTAGTTTTATTTTGTACGAACTGGCCCAAGGGCTATAAATAGCTCAGTGGTTCCCAAACTGTGTGCGGCGCCCCTGGCTAGTTTTGATGGCGCACCAGCGAGCCGCGGCGCACAGATTGGGAACCACTGGTGTATTATGAAACTTCTATTAGTTAATGCACTGAGAGGTCTGTGTGTAACCGGAAAGCCACAGAATAAAATCTTTTTTTGGTGCAGTGGAGAATAATGGTTTGCTTATTGTTAACACTACGATGGCCCATCCTGTGACAGAATGCGCTGAGAACGTGCAAGTCATTTTTGTTAAACTTGCATTACACGCAGTATTAGACAGACTGCTACCAAATGTGCCAAAATGTTTCAGATAAAATGGTGCTTCCAAAATGTAGGTTTAGTAATTCCCAGGCTGTACGTAATGATTTTTTTAAATGTAATTGCCCTGAAAAGCACTCACTGCACTGCTCAGCTGGTAACTCCATTGCACCACAAGACGAAAAGGATACATGTTTGTCATCACAAAGCTTCATGTGATTCAATCATTTGAACGTATCGGCTCCCGGGCCCCCTTTATAGTTGCATATTAACAAGTTGTGCGCATGTGCATTTCTTTCAGGCGAGGAGGCTCCCTGGCAAGAAGGCCTGTTTATTGTTAAACTACTTGCCCTTCCCTCACTCTCACAGCACAGGAGACTCCCTTAATGAAACTTCAACTGAAGCATTTGCACAATCAGAGTTTACCGCCCTGAGACGATTGTCTATTCATAAAAATGAGGGGAACATTTTTTTCTCATGAATTAAAAAAGTAGGGGCACACCGTGCCCCTCCCATCCCTCCTGCTTCAACCACTGGCTAAAACATGCAGTCAGCATTTGCGCATGCCCTTGCTTTCACCCGTTAGCTCATTATATCCATATTGAGTGGCTTTTGTGTGTCCTTTTTAACTGAGAGTATCCACCAGACCCGCAAGCATCCGTTGTCTGCAAGATAATTGATAACAAGCGGGTATTGTGTCTGGTGTGAATGCCTGACACACAGAAAAGAAAGCACTTAAGCCTTAATGAACCACCATTGGCAAAGCCAATATGTCTCAACTATACAAGAGCTATTGTATTTGGTGATGTGTTTTGCCATGTTGTACACTAGTGTGGCTTCTGTTCAGCATGGCTAAAAGTTAGTGGCGTGAGTGTCTTAGAGTGGATTTGTTTGGAGTGTCGTAGAGTAGAGGGAGTGGAGGGTCGTAGAGGGGAGTAGAGTTCAGTGGCAGGGAATGTTGTAGAGTGGGGTGGATATAGGTAGTGTGGTAGATTCGATTAGAATAAAGTGGGTTGGATTGGGGTGAATTGGTGTGGATTGGAGTGGGGTGGATTGAAATGGGATGAGATGAATTGGATTGGATTCGAGTGGATTCGAGTGGGGTGGATTAGTTTGGATTGGGGTAGGTGGTTTGGATTGGAGTGATAGGGCTGGGGTGGATTGGATTGAAGTGGGGTGGATTAGATTGTACTGGAGTGGGGCGGATTAAATTGGAGTGGGATAGGTTGGATCCACTGAATTGGAGTGGGGTGGATTGGAGTGGGGTAGATTGGATGGGCGTAGGATGAATGGATAGGATTGGAGTGTGGTGGACCGAACTGGGATGGAGTGGGGTGGACCTGATAGGGATACAGTGTGGTGGATTGGAGTGTGTGGGATGGGATGGATTGGAGTTGGGTGGATTGTAATGAGGTGGAATGGGATTGGTGTGGGTGGATTGGTTTCAAGTGGGGTAGGCTGGATGGATTGGAGTACAGTGGACTGCCCTGGGATGGGGCAGGGGGGGATTGGAGTGGGGTGGATTGATATGGTGCAGGGTGAATCGGATTGGGGGTATGGTGGGCTGTAGTGGGATGGATTGGAGTAGGGTGAATTGAATTGGAGTGGGGTGTGTTGGATTGCGTTAGATTAGATTGAGGTGGATTGGAGCGGGATTGAATTGGAGTGGGGTGGATTGCATTGACATGGGGTGGACTGGAGTGGGGTGAATGGATTGGGTTTGGAGTGGGGTGGACTAAACTAGGATGGGGTAGATTGGATTGGGGTGGGGTGTATTGGATTGGATTGGAGTGTGGTAGGCCGGATGAATTGGAATGCAGTGGACTGAACTGGGATGGGATGATGTGGAATGAATTGGGGTAGTGTGAGGTGGATTGGAGTGGGGTGGAATGGACTGAATTGGGGTGGATTGGAGTGGGGTGGACTGAATGAGGTGGATTGGATTGGAGTGAACTGGGGGTTGGATTGGGGTGGGTTAGATTGGAGTGGGGTGGATTGGACTGTGACGTATTGCACTGAGGTAAAATAGATTGGATTGGTGTGGGGTGAATTTGGTTGGAGTTGGGTGGACTGGAGTGCATTGGCCTGGGTTACATTGGATTGGAGGGGTAGGCTGGATGGATTGGAGTACAGTGTATTGACATGGGGTGGGGTGGATTAAATTTGGGTAGCGTGGGATGGATTGGAGTAGAACAGTTTGTTTTGGGCTGGAGTGGGACGGATTGGAGTTGAACAGATTGGAGTGGGCTAGATTGGAGTTGGGCAGATTGTTTTGTATTGGAATTGGGCAGATTGATTTGGATTGCAGTGGGGCAGATTGTTTTGGATTGGAGTGCAGCAGATTGCAGTGGGGCAGATTGTTTTGGATTGGAGTGGGGTAGATGGGAGCGGGAAATATTGTTTTGAATTGGGGTGGGGCATATTGTTTTGGATTGGAGTGGGGCACATTTGTTTGGGGTGGTACAGATTTGATTTTCGATTGGAGTGGGACAGATTAGATTGAGGTGGGTTGAGAGGATTGGAGTGGGGTGAGTGGTTTGGATTGGAGTGGGGAAGAATGATCTATGGTGAGATTGAGTGGATTGGGGTGGATTGGAGTGGGGAGGACTGGGGCGTACTACACAATTTTATATGTTAAAGCATCACTTCAGAAATTGCACGTAAAAACAAAAACAATATTGCTTTGTCATTTTTAGAACAAAATAACTGTTGCCTTTTGAGAACAGTGCCCACGAGGAAAAACAAAAGAAAACATGAGTGCAAAGTGAGAAAAGATGACTTGGCAAAATAATAGAAAGTGCACGCATCCCGGGAGGTCAGTGCTTGTCGGCATATATTAGCTCTAGAATTACCACAGTTATCCAAGTAACAGATGCCAAGGTTATCTACAGTCACCAAAGCGGCCGGGCGAGCTCGGATTGGTCTTGGTCTGATAAATGCACGCATGCACCACATCCTTAAGCAAGCTAAAGAAAATAATCAATGCATCTCCCCAAGATCGACAAGCAATTAAAACTGCTAGGAAAAATTATAAGGAAGCACTTGCCAAGAGGAAAGTCGAACTAAGTGAGTCTGCGTGGGAGGAACTGACGGAAGCAAGTAAAATTAAAGATACAACTGCATTCTGGCGTGTGGTTAACTCTTCACTGCTGAATGATAAACGTGAGATGTCCATGGATACTGTCATTCCAGCCAAGACATGGGTGGATTATTTAAAAAAAACTTTTGCTATAGAGACAAATGTTCAATTAGAAATGTCAAATTGTTTGAAGCTTATCGGAAATGATCAGTTAAGTCTGGCCTTTAGCAATATTATCAGCGTGGACGATGTCAAACAAGCCATTCAAGACTGCCCCTCTGAGAAAGCCCCTGGCCCAGACAGAATTCCTGCCGATTTATATAAAGCGCTTCCAGATTTCTGGGGACCACTGCTTACCAATGTCTTGAGACCGGCTGTGGCAGGCCCTTTAGTAGATTCTTGGAAAGAGGCGATCATCGTCCCGATTTTCAAGAAGGGAGAAAGGGCAGATCCCTTGTGCTATCACCCAATCTCTTTATTGGATAGTTCAGTCAAAATTCTAGGTCGAGTGATCCTAAATAAGCTAGAAAAATGGGCGACTGAATCTCAGTCCCTTTCAGAAATACAATTTGGCTTTCGGCCAGGTGTGGGCACAGTAGAACAAACTCTTAACTTGACCCTCCTAGTCCAAAAATATACCAAAGTCAAAAGGGGGTGTATACATCTAGCATTCATGGATCTGTCCTGTGCCTTTGATACAGTTAACAGGAAGAAACTGTGGATGGTAATGCTGGATATGGGCGTGGATAAAGATATAGTCATCTTACTTAGTAAACTTCACGCCTGTACAGAGGCTTGGGTCCGCTATTCCCCGGAGGGAGGTTTGACAGAGAAATTTACCTCGCTAAAGGGGGTTAGACAGGGTTGTGTCCTTGCCCCTTTTCTTTTTCTTTTGTACATAAAAGGGTTACAGAAATTTCTTTGTGAATCAGGGAAGGACTCCCCAGTCATCAATAATTCCCCAATCCCTGTACTCTTGTATGCGGACGATGCTGTACTCATTTCAAGGACAGCAAATGGCCTCCAGATTTTATTAAATGCTTTTAATACTTTTATGGGGAACCTCGGTCTTAAAATTAACAGAACTAACTCATTTGTGATGAAGACCGGACCCAAATTAGCAAAAACAAAAAAAAATTGTTCTAGATGGGCATGAGATACTCAAGGTCCCACATTTTACGTATCTGGGGGTCCCCATTGATGTAGATTTTAATTGGAAATTTTTAGTTAATATACATTCAATACAATTCCAAAAAGCCATAGAAGCAGTTTTTAGGTTTGCGAAAAGACTTTGACATAAACCTGTTAAAGAAATGATGACTGTTTTCTCCTCGAAGTGTCTTTCTATTGCAACATTTGGAGCTGGGGTTTGGGGGCATGCAGAATGTACAGGACTTCAGACTGTAGAAAATAAATTTTTAAGAAGGTTATTAGCAGACCCCCAATCTACACCAGTAATGTTTTGCCATAAAGAAGTAGGCTTGAGATACGTATCTAGCTATATAAAGCTTCAACCTGTATTATTGTGGTTAAAAATCTGGACTAAGCCAGAAGCGTTTTTATGTAGAAAGGTGATACAGGATTGTCTTCTCTTATCACGATTTTTGGATATACCCTGGCTTAGATATGTCTATCTCTCCCTCCTATCATTAGGATTAGGAGAATTTTTCCGTAAACCGGATACTTTAACAAGATAGGACATTAAGAAGGTTAAAGACCTATTCTGGCAGAAAAATCAGGCCATGGAGCCAGCCTCGGGTGTAATCAGATCATGGACAAGGCATGAGACACAACTTCAACCAAAGCTATATTTGACTATTATCAATCATGAGCGACAAAGGTTTTTACTTACGAGGCTACGTTTAAATACCTTAAACTACCTGGTAGCATTCCCAGTATGTGGAACCTGGTTCAAGAACATTCCTCCTTGTCGCTGTGATGGAAAGACACCTCAGAGTACATTGCACTTTATGCTTTCTTGCACTTTATATGCTGTTCCGAGAAAAAGGTTTTTACTTCCGTTATTTTTGTCTAAAAGTATTAGAACTAGCCAGCTTGCTTATTCTCACTTACATAATTTGGGAAACATGGACATAATTCAGGCTGTGTTAAATTTTATATATGCTGCTCATGGTATTCGGAAAATGTACTAATAAAGTTTTTTAGTAATTTTATGATTGAGAAATTTGTATGTTTAATTTATTTGATGTCTTTTTGTACCGAATAAGGTAATGAATAATAGAAAGTTAGCTATAAAAAATAAAACTTTAACATTTTGTTTGTCCTGCTAGATATGTTTGCACCAGTCACAAGCCTTCTGTTGTCAGGGCACTAGAAGTTAAAAAGAACAAAATAGTACCTCAATCACGTCAGGAGCAGCGGGTGGGCACTGATTAACTTGAATCAATCAGTGTTTGGTCCCTGCTCCACACAGAGGAAGGGAAATGATGCCTGACCTGCAGTGACAAATCACGAGGCTGTAAAGAAGAGTGCCACACAATTGAACATATGGTAAGCAATAGGTGGGCTTCAAGCCCTTTACTGTACACAACAGAGTCTCACTAGCGAGACTCCTGCGCTAGTGCATGCACTCGCAGGTTTGACCTTAAAAAGTGTCTTTTCTTAGTAAAAGCAACAGAAGCCACATAATGTGCTTCCACGTTACAAGAAAATATATGTGGGTTTATCTCCCAAAATGAGCACAAGAAAGTGCTCCCCCACACATTGGTAAGTAGACCCGCATTAAAGGTGTGGAGCATGTACTGGGATAAAGACAATTATAGGGGAGCTCTATCTGGTTGTCACCAAGTAGGAGGGTTCATTTGGAGCTGAAAAGGCAGTGGCACTCAAAAAGCACAGGAAGCTGGATACATGTTCACAATGTAAAAATGTATGTGTTTTTATATAACAAGGTTCTAGATGGGGAGCAACAGACTGTTGTGAGCGTTGCATTTTATGAGAATTAAAAGCACTGTGCATGATGGGCTGAAAAAGGAGCATGACTGTCACTGGTTATATCTGTTGACATCAGTGCTCAGTGACAACAGCAGGGACTGACAGGATATGGTAGGAGCAGCTGTTGCTTACAGTGATGAGCACAAGATGCAGGTGAGTAGTAGGGGTGAGACCTACAAGCACTGAAAACAGGACTAAGTGGTAACAGTAGAACATGATGTGGCAGCTTCAGATGTTTGGGATATCGCAGAAGCATCTCCAACAGCATTTCAAATAAAAGAGTGTGACTACACAGGTACTGTAGAATGCCACTTAAGGAATGTGGCAATACCACTCACATTTTCACCCATATACCAGTCTCAATGGATTTAGCACCTGCTCAAGATAAACGTGTGTGTAACCTACATCCTAAGCTGTACAGAGTATGCGAGCAATAGAAGTTTTCACTACAGCTATAGTTTTGTGCATGTTCTAAATGAAGGTTGAGCTTGTACTGCTACTACCTACTGCGGACAAGTGAAGCATGTTTGTTGCAGTCAAATATTACATGTGAGGAAAGAAAGCTTGCACATTCTGGCCCAATATGTAGTGAAACTTACATTGCTGCTCCCAGGACATATGTGTTCTGCGAGAGAGGGAAGCTTTCATTGCTGTCATTTCAGCTGTACCTGTTCAATAAGGAAACACGACTTGCAGTACTGCTTCTCCATTTGTACCTGTTATGTGAGGGAGGCATATATTTTTACTGCTGCTAGATTTCTACCTGTTCAGCAATAGAGAGAAGCTTTCAGAATTATGCTTTCCTTTTTGTACCTCCTCTGTTTGACAGCACCTTGTTGTCTTTCTCCTGCTGCTGATACATGCCCAATACCCATTCTTTGTACTAGGGATGGTGCCAATGTTATGATGTTCGTGCAGTATGTTTCAGTGATGCTACTAATAAAACATTTTACTGAATAAACAAAATGGCCTTGAAAGGCATATTTTCATACATGTTCTTAATACAAGACCTCCATGTGAAACAAAATTGACTATAGCACTTTGTGCAATAGTAAAACATAGCTGCCAAGTGACTATGCGATGTGCAACACTTTCATCCCCACCCAGTGCCTAATTGGTAAAAAATGTAAGTGCTGGAGTCCAAAATGTCTCTTTGGTGATTGGTACTTGATACTTCCAGTGCCAGCTTCTGCATCACCCTCTGGCAAGGTGACAGTCAAACTTTGCATGAAGATGGGAGATAAAGGAATGGTTGAAATGTGCTGTAAAGTTTGCCTTAGCATCATTGTTGTCTTGCTTGTTCACACGTCACTCTCCCTTCCATCTTCTGTTTCACACTACTTCACTTTTTTCCCATTTTAGTAACATTCGCCCCTCAATTTCTTTCTCCCTTTTCTCTCCATATTTTCTCTCATACATCCGATCTCTTTTCTTTTTCTACTTTTTTATTGTCTCTCATTCAACAGTTTCTTCTTTCAATCTCTTTCCTCTCCCTCTCCTCTTTACTCCCTACTCCTCCTCCTCCCTCCCGATCAGAGATGGGCCATGTGAGAAACAAACCTCTGCGAGAGGCCTGTGGTATTCCCACAGATTATGAGCTGGTACCAGGTATCTCAATCCACACAGAATCTCAGTTTTCACATTATAGCAGGGGTTTCCAAACTTTTCTGTAGTGAGAGCTTCTTCTGATCAGTGAAATAATTGTGAGCTACTGAAGTCTAAGCAACTTGTGCATAGTTACCAAACACCACCAAGCCCAGCTTCATTAACTTTAAGCCTAATGACCATAGAGCCAGATAATATGGTTTGAACTTAATACTTTGATTAGGCGCACTATGACAGGGCTGCCATATGTGTCATTGAGAGCGTGGTCTTCGTGGATCTATGAACGTGCGCATATTAATGTGATATATGTGTGTAAGTGAGTGAGAGCCTATGTCAGATGTACCTGTGGCACAGAACGTTCCTTTCGCCATATTTGGCACCGTTACATGTATAACACAAACATACAACCATTTTTTTAATAGTAGAAATTTAAAGTGCAGAAAAGTGCTCTGCAAAAATGTTCATAATATTTGAACATTTGTTTTCTGCACTTTCAATTTCTAACTCTTAAAATAATGGCTGTGTTTTTCAGTTATAAATGTGTTACCATGTCTGACAGTCGCTGGGAGTAAGATGCCTGCTGTGTGTAAAGGCAACTCCTTGAAATGGGAGAAAATGAAAGTGAAGAGTTAACTTTGTTTATGTGGATTTCATAAATCCATTATTTAAATCTATTTCCCACTTTCAAGCGTCACATTTAAAAACATTGGGCATCTTGCTCCCAGTATCCTGTAGACACATTGCCATATTGATAATAGGAAAATACAGCAATTTATTTAAATGGGAGGAATTTAAAGTGAAGAAAAATGCTTCATAAAACATTGACGTATTGGGCTTAACTGAAAGTGGAGAAAGACATTAAGACTTAATGTCCCATACAAATTTTTCTTCGCTTTAAATTTCTCCTATTTAAAAAAATGACTGTATTTTTTAGTTATAAATATGGCACAGTGTCTACTGGCCACTGGGAGAAAAGGCCTGTTGTATGTAAATGTGACTCTTTGAAATGGGAGAAAATTAAAATGAAGAGTTTAGTTAATCATTAAGGTAACTTTTCATTTTAGTTTTCTCCCATTTAAAATAATTCAGAAACATCCTCTTGTTCTCACGCTCCAATATTGAGTTGACAAGAAATTTTATTTAAATACCTCAGTACTTCAGTTCTTCACATCTTTGCCCCAGCCTGGGTCGTAAATTCGACGGAGCACTGCTCATTGTCAGACCTTGCTATCTGCAGCCTGATAATATTAATGTTAAATAAACACAGCCTTCCCTTCACTTAAAAAAAAGAAAAAATTTATGATTTCATTATGACAGTAACAAAACAACAAGAACCCCTGAGTTTGAAGAGTGTTACAGCGAAGACAACATACTAATTTAACATAAAGGACACAGGTAACGGCTGGCGGTACAATACTGGCAGTGGGGTCTGATGCATGGGGGAGGCACAAACAGCGGGAAAACGAATGGGATAGGGAAAAAGGCCAAGTCTAAAATTTGCAGTCGCAGAATCTCAAGGCCTATTCAGGGCCCACACAGACAGCACCAATGATCATGAACTCTGTTCCGCAGACTCCAGTGTCTGCAGGTAGTCCCAGTGAAGCTACCAAATATCCTTTGGTCTCAAGCTCTAGGTTGAAGGATGGCATATAGTTCATGTATTGTGTACATGAGGCTTTTCAACCAGGCTTTGGCAGTGGGCGGGTGTCTGCTCCCCCAGTGAAGAGTGATATTGCGATTAGCCTGGAAACAATGCAAGTGCAGTGAATCGTCTGACTCTTTTCGGTATGTCCAGAACATGCCCCAGCAAGGCTATTCCCTGCTCAAAAAATCATAAAAATGTTACTAGACCTGCAGGTCGAGTAACTTAAATAATCTACTCGACCTAACTGTAATGTACTTGACCCGTAAACGGGTCTCAAATTTTGTGATCCTAGGCAAATAGTTTACAGTCACCTTTTTCTTAATTGTCACAAATTATTGCACCTTCAAATATGTGAGTTCAACATTTCTGCAGTACAAAAAAACCTCTTTTGTAGACTAAAGTTTGCTGCATGCATCACAAGATTCTAGCCCACAGGACTTCTTTTAGTTTACTAACAACATTGCCATCAGGGCAGGAGTCTTTCTCAGTTTGTTTAAACACTCAATTTCAATAAATATATCACTAAACCATGATGTGGTAACATATTGTCATCTACACACAGTAACTTTCCGAGAAATGTCCTAAAACCTCTCCACTAACTTGCAGCTTTACTGATAAAACTATATAGTGTATTAACAGTCTGTGAAAATTGGGTTTCAGAAAACATATCCTTTGCACATCACACGTAAAGTATTCTAATTTGTTTTCATCCTATTAAAATATTTTTTTCATCACACAGAAATATAAAAAAGGGCTTTCACAACTACTGAAATATATATTGAAATGTTTGTACAGTTGGCTTAGACATTTAAATGTTGTATGTTGAAAAAAAAACTGGACAACCTATATCCTCTTATTTTACATTCTAAGCAGCAGGTCACATAGTTAACCTTAGAAAGTCCTGGAATTCTGCCATCAGAAGGAAAATTAATTGAAAGAAAAACTGACTTTTGACTTCTGTCTGTGAACACAGAGCAAATGTGACAGAAGAAAAATAATTAAAGGCATCTTTTATTGCCCCTCCACTTTTCAACTAAACAGAACACCTGTTCAGTGTCAACTCGCCAGAAGGGAGGTGTAAGTATTAAAAATAGCTCAACCTGATCAATTAAGACTCGCCAATGCGAGTGGTCGAGTGGATTTTTCGAGCCCTGCGATTTATGGGTCTGGGGCAATCGCCTTATCGATCATCAGGGACAGGCAGGAGTGGATTTTGCACCAAAATGATGCAATATGACTGCATGTCCATGTCATGTGCACAAAATCGACCCCATCAGTGTTGCATATGGGGCAGTTAAAGGACCTTGCAGGATCCAGGCATGCCAGCGTGCTAGATGTGACATAGGTTCTATGTAGGAATTTGTAATGGATGAGCTTGTGATTGTGGTTGGATGAAGTAAGGTGTGTTTGGGTACAGAAAGCGTACCAGATTTTATTGGTTAATATGCACCCTACCTCAGCCTTGGATCTGTCCCTAAGTTTCTTATCGCTTGAAGATAGGAGAGCAAGTGGGCATAGTACAGCTTGGAGACCAGCCTACTTCCAGCGCCGTCGATGACTCCGAGTGTCGATGGGGCGAATTCCTCCAGGGCCAAGAGATATGATGATAGCAGTGCTCCGAGGGTGATATGGAGGCGTTGTAAAATGAAGTGGTCCACATAGGTGGCATTTGAGAAATTCACGTCTTCAGCTTGGGAAAGGACGTGACCATCCGGGAAGAGGTCACCAAAAGTATGTATAGCATGCTACGTCAGTGTGCCCTCGACCAATTTCACTTGCGTTAAAGGAAGACATTGATTATCTGCCAGAGTCAGCACCAGGGAGTAGAGAAGTCCCCCCTCCTAATTACCGGAGAAGCTTCCTCCAGGCCCAGCTGGTGGTAGAGAACATTTGAATATCCATCAGATCCAAAGGGAGCCCTGCAGGGAATATGGAGCACAGTTACCTCGACTCAGGGTGATCCCTTTTGGGTTTAGAACAGGGGAGACGCTCATCTGGACAGTTCCAGTCATGGGAAAATTCACACTGTGAAAATGTGGAACACCAATGCACCCTGCTCATAGGGGACAACAAGAGTGTCCCAGCCTATGCAGGGTGCTGGCCCGCCCAGGTCAATCTCAACAGTATACTCTGTAGCGACGTGAAAAATTTGTGAGAGGAATGGGTATATTTGAAAAAAGGTATAAAAATCGGTGGAGGACCACCATCTTCATGATTGTAATACCACCTGCCATTGAGACGGGAAGATCGAGCCACCATTCCACCTGGGTGATCGGTTTCTCTTTGACAGGGCCATAATTCAGTCGAATGACTTGCTCCTTGTCGCGATTTAGGTAAATGCCCAGTTGATGTGTTCATCGCACCAGGTCAGAGGGAATTCACAGTGGACGACCGCAGTGGCTTCTGTAAGGAGGAATAACTGATTTGGTTCAATTGATGTGGAGGCTAGAGAGGCCTCCAAATCTAACTATCTCTAGGAGAATCAGAGGTGGGTTATCAGCAGGGTGGCGTACAAATAGCAAAATATTGTTCACATACAGCAAAAGTAGCAGAAGGCTAGGTTTAAACTGCAGACTGGGAGGTAGATGTTTCTCCTGAGGATGCCTCCCCAGTGGATCCATAGCAATTATGAAAAGTAGTGGGGACATGGGCAAGCCCTGCGGTGTTGCCCTGGTGACGGCGAAAGCAGACATGATTGAGCCATTGGCCCAAATTCGTGCCATTGATTGGGACTATAAAAGCATGATCAATGCGATGAAAACGCGCGAGATACCCAGCTTGATTGGTGTTGCTTGCAAGAAAGGCCACTCTAGAAAATCAAAGGCATTTTCCGCATCCATTTGGGCCACGGCGGCTGGGATCTGTGGGGAGATTCTGTTAAGCACCAAAAAGACTTGTACGCAGGTTCAAGGGTGCGAGTCGGTGGGGGACGAAACCCAATTGATTAGGGGAAATAATCTTATCCAACAGACGTGTGAGGTGATTGGCAAGGACCTTTGCCAGTATTTTATTATCAAAATTGAGGAGCAACAAGGGTCTATAAGAACGACAGTGCTGCAAGTCCTTACCTGGTTTCAGGAGTAAAGTGAGTACTGGTTCCAGCAACATTGGTGGAAGCAGCCAAGACTGAGATGGCAAACTCTGACGCTGCTGCATGAGAAAGGCAGCTTCACAGTACTAGTCCTACAACTATATTACTTATGTGCGCAAGCGCAACATGCACACTACTGGTTCGGCCTCCCCGAATATATACATCTGGCTGTAAAGGCGGAAGAAGTACATCCTATACTATTGCGACATGTGTCGCCACGAACACGTAGAAACGCGCCTCGCACAGCGATTAGCACAGTAGATTGCACAACTGCAGCCTGGCATGCGCTGGGGGCATGGGCACGACGACTAGGGGTAATGCGGGGCATACGGAGACAGAGTGTCACCCAGCGCTGTCGGTCACACATGAGCCATGGGCGCTGACCCTGCTGAAATCATTAGGAATTGTCTCCATGGGAGATCTCTTTTCGGGTGGGACCTTTGTGGGCCTGGAAGATCTGCAACACATATACAATGCCACGGCACTCTAATTTCTATTATCACCGCCTCACGCATGCCATACAGGCCCTGTACTCGACATTCCCGGCTGAGCCCTCACGTGCTGGGAACAATACAGACCCTACTTACGACCCTGAACAGGAGACAATTAGGCCCTCATTACGACATTGGTGTTAAAAACCACCTACCGCCGGGGCGACTGCTGCCGGAAGACCGTCGCCGTGGCTACCAGCCGCACACCGTATCAGGACCACAGCTGGATTTCCGCCAGAAGGATGGTGGAAATCTGGCTGGGGCCATACAGGTGAATGGCGGTAAGATGGCGCTGCTGCCACCAGCAGTGTCACGCCAGTAGACCACCGCCAGCCATATTATGACTCATAATACGGCCTGGCGGTGTTCTGCTGGCGGATGCTGCTGGTGGCAGCAGCGCCTCATCCCGTCTCCTACCGGAGGACCCCCTGACTTCAGGTAAGTCAGGTCTCCGACAGGGGATTGGGGGTGCTTTGGAAAGGCAGGGAGGGGTGGAGACCCCTATAAGTGACAGGGAAGAAATTCCCTGTCACTAATTGTGCCTACTGCCATGGTTTTCGTGGCAATAAGGAAGCCACGAAAACCATGGTGCATGGCAGGGTCATAATCCCGTGGGCGGAACAGTGACAGCTGCTGGGCTATAGATAGATATTTCCAGCCTGGCAGCTGTTACCGCCATGGTGGTCGGAGTGCTACATTGGCAGGTTGGCTTCAGCCAACCCGCCAACGTCATAATATGGCGGTAGGTACCGCCAGGCTATTGGCGGTACTTACCGCCATTTACCACCGACCGCCGGGGTCATAATGACCCCCTTAGTCACTAAATTACATGCAACCACACAGATTGACGCCCCATTATCGACTGACAAAGTACTAGCACGCTGGAATGCCGTCCACCCAACTCCCCTGACACAAGACAACTGGAAATACTGCTGCTCATTAACTAGCTACCTCACCTCTAACTGCAACCTGCGCATCATTCACTACAGATATCTACAACATATGTATTACACACCATTCAAAATGCAACAGCATGGCCTACGGGTGGACACACGATGAGCTCAATGTGGGCTGACGGGCGGGATTCGTGCACTTGGTGTGGGAGTGCCCCAGGATACGGGACTACTGAGTGGAAGCGGTAGCCACCCTGAGTGACATAATTGCAGAGCCAATGCAATGCATGATTCAGATGTGTCTGCTGGGCATTGTGAAATCATTGCAGCCAGCGACACACCAACTTACAGCAATAGCACTGCTACTAACTAAGTGACAAGTGGCCATACATTGGGGGAAAAGAGCATACCCCACACATGCAAAGTGGCTGAAAGAAGTGACTTATTGTAAGGACGTTCTAGAAGATTTTGCAGAGGAACTGCCAATGGCATCCCACCCTAAAAATATATGGACCCCCTTCACAAACTATTTGCTAAGCAGGCAGGGAGCTGTGCCGCTCATGCCATGAAAGCAGGACCAAAAGTTACACAGCAAAATATTCATGATCGAAGGTACTGAATTCATGTATATGTGCACATTACATTACTACCACTGTTTTATGTCTCTGATGGTATGTATTGTGATGTTAGCCAACAACTTGATATTTTGTTTTTTTGTATATGATGAAAAAGCAAATAAAAAAAAAAAAAGAACTGAACACGTTGCCCATCACAAAGATCTCACTATTCCCAGACTTCACAGTAGCAGTTCAACGGCAGTGCTCCTAGCCCTACTCAGTGAAATAACAAATGCATAGCATCGGTCTCTCCTATCCCCTAATTTTCCCCGCCAAATTTGAAAACAAATTGTCCACGACCAACAATCGCCTTTCCTCGAAACCCCAGAGTCCGCTCGAGACTGGCTGGACCTACACTACCCAGATCCTCGTGGGCATACTCGGCAGCACTCTCCACCAGCAAGCACCTTCCACGGAGAAGACCGAGGGGAAAGCATACGGGGACCCATGCTGAAGGAGCTCCAACTCCCCAACAGGTGCAGGAGAGTCGGTGCAAGGACATCCGCTTAGCAACGCCCTACGTGACCCGGACCTTCCTCAGTCCGTGTCCAGCTCAACCCGGGGCAGTGTCTTGGACTCCGACATGGAGGGTAGCATTACCTGTTTCCCGACAATGACACCTCAGACTATAAATGAGTTGGGATGATGAGTGCTGACCTCCGTCCACCCTCACATAAAAACCTCTGCATCGTTACATCCTTGACCGGACACCAGAGGAGATCCCACCTCCTTACACTTGCCGCTTTATGCCGCTGGCCCACCAGCACTGGTTGGCACCCAATGATATTATGCAGTGTTCTTCAGTCAAGCATCCTGGTCGGCAGGGCCTCGACTGGGGCCCAAAGAAGTGGCTCAAGGAGACTATAGTTATAGCCTACAATGTTATCCTATGGCAAGATGGCCCGGGTCAGGGTCCAGCAATGGTTCATTCAATACCTACTGTGCACATTCCTTGCTCTGCGGTTGGATAATGGCTCCCAAATGCGCAGGCAGACAGTTTAATGTTGACTTTGTATTCTGTTATGAGAATTTTAGTGGTCAAACAAACATTTTTTTCACTGGAACAAGTATTTGGGAAGTTGTTTTTGTGTTTAGCTACTGCTGTCAATGCTATTAGTATAAGGGGTACAGATTCCACGTATGAGCGATACTCCTTGCATAATCTACAACACACATGATGAACAAACATCTGAACTGTTACAATGTGCTTCCATGGAAGGTACGGGGATTAGACTCTTCTTACAAATGACACAGAGTGTTAGCACAAATGCACAGACGCAACATATACATAGCATACCTTCAAGAAACACACCTCATAACCCCTGAGGCCTAAAAGTTGCGCCAGAAGTGGAGAGGACAGCTCTCCTTTACGACGTACTCTCCTTATGCTCGAGATGCCTCGATTTGGGTGCAAGCCGGGGAACCTCTACAAATACACTATTCAAAAATCGACACACAAGGCTGTTATGTATTTCTGAAGGGGTGTCTGGATGGGTCACTTGTAGTGCTAGGATGTTTGCATGCCCCTAATCAGGATCAGGACAAGTACTTCGCACATCTCACATCCATACTGGCGGATTGGTCACGTATACACTAGATCCTCGGAGGGGACTTTGCTGCAGTACTGGATATTCACCTAGACTGCTCTCACCCTCCCTACTAATAGCGGCCCTAACCAAGCAAGCCAAAATGTTGCAACAATTGGTTCACAATTACAATTGGTTCACAATTGGGGGCTCGCTGACGTATGGCATAACCACAATAGCAGATTCCAGGAGTACTAATTCTACTCACCCCTACACTCCTGCCTCAACAGGTTCCTCTGCTCATCCGATCTATCACCACGGATTGTGCATGCAACATACCTAGACAAAACACTATCTGACCACAACCCACTGGAAATCACTTTAAATTAGGGACAGACCTCCACGCTGGTCCCAATGGGGCGCCTTTAGCCTACCCATCTGGAAAATGCGGTTTTCCGCAACAAACTTGCCGGCACGATCAGTACATATTTCCGGGACAATGAGAGCACCACATCCTCACGGCAGACCGAACGGAAGGCATTTAAAGTTGTTATTAGAGGGACGTGCACTAGCACAATAGTGGGTGCGAGGGCGGAAGTTCTGCGAGAACTCACACGAGTAGCAAACAGTTTAGGCCCACTTCAACGTCTGGCTTCGTTCGAGCGGAGTAATGAGCTGCAACTACAGGAAGCTAACGTGACATATGCAGAACTTTTAGGACACCTCTAAAATATTGATTACAGGTCCTATACACAGAGAAGACATGAAGAAGCTGATGGGGCAGGGACGCTCCTAGCTAAGCTGATATGCCCAGAACTATCACCGACGCCCATCCTAGCCATGCAGCAACCCTCAGGGGAAACCATAATGACCCAGGCGGGCATAAACACGGCATTCCAGGAGTACTACGCAGCTCTCTATGCCTCTACCGTCTCTTCCTGACCTTGCACGGCTAGCAACGCTCCTAGACCAAATAGCACTACCAAGGGTACTGGCAACAGAGAGGGAATCTCTTAAGGCCCCAATTTCCTCTCAGGAAATACGAGAAGACATCAGGGGGTTTGCATGCAATAAGACACCTGGACCAGATGGCCTACCAATAGAATTTTATGCCACCTATGCGCATAAATTGATTCCACAACTGGAGAAACTATATAATGCCTCTTTCATAGCGTGTATCCTCCCCCCGATGACCCGAGAAGCGTTAGTGACCTCTCTTTTATAACCCGGTAGACCACCATTTGGCATGTCATCCTAGAGGCCACTATCCTTATTAAACACAGAATACTAAATTCTCAGTAAAATGCTGGCAGGCGGTCTACTCCCCCTTCTTCCTCGTTTACTCCACACAGACCAAAGTCATTTTATACCTGGCTGTAAAACCTCATTGAACACACGTCGTCTATTTATGCTAATGGATGCTGCCGAGTGCCACTACCCGTATGCGGGCTGCATCCCCTAAGACATAAAACAAGCATTTGACACCTTCAGCTAGGACTATATGTTGGCAGTCTTGGCAGCATTTGGGATACCAGCTAAATATCTTAAATGGGTATGGTTACTATATACAGAATCAACTGATCGGGCTCCAACAGGACGTCTCATTTCACCCACCTATAAGATTGCCTGGCGGGCCAGGCAAGGATGCCCCCAAACCCCGCTCCTATTTGTGCTAGCGTTGGAACCTGTGGCACATACTTTCTGGCGCACAGAAGATAGCTGAAGTTATCACACTAAATCGCACGGTCCACTTGATATCTCTCTACGCAGACAACATGATCCTATATTATTGAGACTTACGAACCAACCTGGCCTTAGCTGCAGACTTATTATCTGAGTCCAGAGACCTCTCTGGTCTGTGAGTCAATACCAATAAATCGTATGCATTCTCCTTTAACAAAACCTACAATGACCCAACTGTGAGCTTTGGAGCTCTCCACATTAAGACAGCTCCAACCTGTTTTCGATACCTCGTCATCCACATATATAGAGACCAACCCAACATATTGGCAGGCAGCCTGCATAGAGCTATCACAGGGGTCCGATCACAGGTAGCCTTCTGGTCCACACTTCCACTGACAGTGATTGGCCACCTAGCACTGGCAAAAATGGTAATGCTGCCATGCTTATTGTATTACTTTCCAAACCTGCCAATTGTTGTATCGGCCCAAACATTTAAGACTGTCAACTCCATACTAACAGCCTTGATTTTGGGTGGAGGTCACCAGAGAGTGAGTCTACCAAAACTGCAGAGGCCACCAGATGAGGGTGTACTGGGAGCCCCATATTTCAAAGCCTATTGCATAGCTGGTCAATTGCAATGGCTTTCATATTGGCTAGCCGGCTGCACTTTAGAAGAGATAGAGTACACAGGGACATGCTCCGATGTGGGCGGCTACACTGACTATTATGGCCTGGCTCAACAGCACCCACCACAAACTCTAATCTCCTGATGCGAACGTCCCTTGCATACCGGAAGATGGCACAATGATACAGAAATTCTTCAGACCCCTAAACACCCAATGTCTTACTGCGCGGGCTGCCAACATCTATAGGCACACTATCAGCTCGTATGTTGGACCCGTAGGAACATGGTGGGCCACGAACGCCAGGAGACCTCTTCAATAAGGGCACCCTAATGCCCCATGTAGACTTCACACAAACTCACGGACTCCCTGACAAACTGTTCCTCACCCATGCCAGCATTAAGCCTATGTGCGTGAATACTGGGCATCAGAGGGGACAGAACCACAAACAAATGAATTATTGTGGGCACTGCACACTATGGGACATGACAGGCACCTGTTTTGCTGTACTTTCAACTGAGCCAAGATATACACACTGAAAGGAGTCGAAAAGATTCTCTGGAATGCACTTCTTAATCTGAAGAAGACATTATAGCTTTTTGCAAGGTTCGTGAAGGAAGGCTTGATGAGTAAAAAGTGTACTTCCAAAATGTGCAACAACAACGTGAGACTATGTATAAAAAGTCTCCAATCTATAAACAGCAAATATATACATGCAAGGATACAAACACTTATATATTGATATATAGATATATATTCATATGCAATGCAAAGCAAATAATTAATAAAAATTCTTCACCGTAGTAGGGCCTGCCAGACACTTCATCTTTCTCATGCCAGCAAGAAGACAACCCCTGTTCAACTGCGAGAAAGAGATCCTCACGGGAAAATGTCAGGCATTTGACGTCCAATCCTGACCGAGGTCTCAGAATTCATCGCTACTGAGCAGAGTCATCTTTTTTATATCTTGAACAATCACGAGAGAACTTTCTAGAAAGCCCTCCCTCTCAGAGGGGAATTATTAAAAAATGCTGGTTTGTTTAGGTAAACCTTAACAGCCATGTGTCGAAAGCTGGCCATCGTTCCGAGACACGCTTTTCAAGGTCAAACTGTTCTCTTGCCTATGATAAACACTAGCTTGTTACGGCCTTATCGTACTAACTGCTCACGTCCTATATGTTGTGTACCAGCCCTGGCTCTTCAGTGAGAAGAAAAACACGTAGAAGTAGAAAAACACATTGCATAACATGTTTGCACGGAAAAATACTTTATCGTGGAGGCAAAGCCAAGCTGAACGCAAAATGGAGTCTAGACTGAATACAAAATGGAGTCTGTAACCAGTGACCACTAAAGTGACAATAGGCAGCTAAGCCAGGTGCAAAGCATTGTCACACGACATCAGTGGTCAATACTCAAATAACATTACAGCACCTCGTTCAGTGGTAGTATTATGGTCTCCGTGGACACCTCCAAATACCACTCGACTCACTTAAATCAAGATGGGAGGCGGACATACACAGTGAGTTTACTGATAAAGAATGGAGCTTTCTCCTAAGATATGCCAAGACACTCTCCTGCAATACAAGATTTAAGTTTATACAGTTTCTGATATTGCTTCATGCATACCTCACGCCACACAAGCATAATGTGATGTTTCCAGGGGCCACGGTACATTGCCCCCGACGACACTTCCCAGAAGCGGACTTCATGTACATGATGTGGACATGCCCCAGGCTCACCACTTTCTGGAGGGACGTTGGAGGCTACTTCACAAATTAAGAGTCATTGGAACACAGCTGAACACTGTATTCTGGGCCTCGTTCCTCAACCCCCAACTCCAAACTCACTACGTGCTTCATAGATTTGGCTCTCCTAGCAATGCACCTCCTAACTAGAAACTGGAAATCCTCACGAGTACAGCTGCTTACTCAATGGCGTAATTAAGTCACACAATGGGGACAGGTTGAAAGCGCGGCAATACACCGCGAAGAATACAGGGGACTCTGTAAGAGACCAATCTCAATGCAATGGGATGCCATACTGGAAGCATTTTGTGTGGTGGATGGGGATGAATAGAATGGTACCTCTGGGTTTGCCCGTCCCTCTCCCCACATGGTACTACCTTACATAACCCTACTACCTCGCTCTCCCATAACCACTTGTATAGTCTCCCACTAGTCTCCGAAAGCGTAGTGGTTCCAAGATTGTTTACCGGGTGTTGGCTACCTCAAGAGAACAGGCACAGGTAAATGGGATACCTAGGTCACCATACTATGGCTTGCTGGACTCCTCTACACACATATTATCACCATCGGACTACAAAGCAGCAGGCAGCAGAAAGGGGTGGGATAGGGATTGGTAAAAGTTTCTAATGTTGCATTTATGATACAGAATTGTTTAGCAAAATAACTAATCATATGGCTGTGGAAACTGAACGTAATGTAATACCTTTGACTGAAACCTATGAACATATGATATATAAATGCTATAAAGTTTGTGTTAAAAAAAAGTCCACAACCTCCAACTAGGGAATTAGAGGGCCCACACTTTAGCCACATTGCAGGAAATATACCCAAACTGATAGGTGATCCACTTGCTCAAAGGGAAGAGGCCATACAGCGGAAAATAATACTGGGAGTAACCACTCCAATGCAGAGGTACTCTCCAAATATTTCCACTTAGACAATAAGGACTCAACAGGCCATGGGTAGTCTTACTGTCCTTCATTTGAGGGGGGGTATGTAGGAATGTACCATCTTTTTGACATGGTTACCCCCACTTTTTGCCTGCTGTTCAGTGGAATCTTGCGAACCAGGACCACGGTGACTGTGCTCTCTCCCTCTAAATTTGGTTGCTCAGGACTTACCTCACCCCATAATTGGCATACTGGTGGCTCCATATAAGTCCCTAGTATATGATACTTAGGTACCCAGGGCATTGCAGCACCAGTGGGTCCGCATGGGCTGCAGCATGTATTGTGCCACCCACGGGAGCCCATGCAAAATGTGTCTGCAGGTCAGCCATTACAGCCTGCGTGAAAAGGTACATGCACCCTTTCACTACAGGTCACTGCACCAGGTCACTGTAGTCATCCGTATGGCAGGACCTCCTAGCCTAAAGGGCAGGGTGCAGGTACCTGTGAGTGAGGGCACCGCCGCATGAGCAGAGGTGCCCCTACTAACTCCAGCTCCATTTTCCTGGACTTTGTGATTGCGGGGAAACCATTTTACCCATGTACTGGACACTACCTGTGTCCAGCTCTAATGGTAACTCCGAACCTGGGCATGTTTGGTATCAAACATGTCTGAGTCATAACCCAATACTGTTGCCAGTATTGGTTGTATGATTCCATGCACTCTGGGGGCTCTTGCTTGACCAGCTCAAGCAGAGGAAGGCAAAACAAAGGATTTTCTTTGGGAGAGGGAGGCAACACCCTCTCCTTTTAGAAATTGGTGTTACATGGCTTGGGAGGGGTAGCCTCCCCAAGCCACTGGTATGCTTTGGAGTGTACATTGCATAAACCGGTTTGCACCAATCCAGGGACCCCCGGTTCCCTCTCTGGTGCAAAGCTGGTCAGTAGAAAGGGGAGTGCCCACTCCCTTGTCCATCACCACCCCAGGGGTGGTGCCCAGAGCTCCTCCAGGAGGCCACTTCAATTCTACCATCTTGAATCCAAGGTGGGCAGAGGCCCTTGGGAGCATCTGAGTGGCCAGATCAGGCAGGTGACGTCACAGCCCCCTTCTGATAGGTGGTCACCCTGCTAGGTGACCAATCCCCCTTCGTGGGCTATTTAGCTTCTCCCTCCCAGGTGGGTCTTCAGATTTGACATTCAAGATGCCAGAAGGGCTCCTCTGCATTGTTTATTTCATCTTCTGGCCACTGGGACTGCAAATGGACCCTCCAGGAACCGACAATCTGCAACTTCAGCAAAGACCCTGCTCTGCAACATTGTTTCTCAAGCTCCTTCCAGCAACCGCAACGTTTCCCCGGCTGTGCATCCTCTGAGGATGACAAGTCTTCAGCCTGCACAAGAAGTAAGAAGGAATCTCCCTTGGAGTGAAGGAGCCACTCCCCTGCATCAGCAGGCACCAACTGCAACAACAACTGCCTGTGTGGATCCTCTCTCCTCCGGAACTGCATGGATCCTGCATCACAGGTGGGGATCTGGAGTGGTCCCCTTGGTCCTCTCTATCAGCTGTCCAACTTAGGAGATGGTAAACGCTGGCCTCTCCTTGCAGGACAGTACCCCTGTGCACTGCGACTCATGCATCTACCAAGGCTTGTTTGTTCCTCCTCCAAGGGATCTTCAGGCTCCGTATAGCCTTGGCCTCCAGCACAGTTCCCTGCGAAGCACAGACTCCTGCCTGCTGCTCTAGTGACGTGGGACTTCTCTTCAGGTGTGCTGAGTGAGCCTCACTGCGACTCCTGTGTCTGTTGCTTGTGTGTCGCCTGTGGGGGCTGCCTCCTCTTCTTGTGACTCTCCCAGCTGCTGAGGTCACCTTGGACTACCTTTCTTGGGACTTGTCCCCTGGGCCTCACTGGTCCTCTTCAGCCTTGCAAACCCTTCTCTCCAAAGCTTGTTGGTGGTTTTCCAGCACCACTGACTGACTGCATCACAACCGCCGACATGGGACATCACTTCTGGAACTCCTCTTCTGCTCCTGTGCTGCACTGCTGATTTTCTTCATCCACCATCGACCTGGTCCTGCATCCACAGACGGGTGGCTCCTGCCACAGCCAGAAACTCCAACTCGAATTGGACTTGGCCCCCTTCTTTTGCAGGTACTGTTCTGTCAGGATCCACCTTTGGTTTATTCCAGTCTTGTCAGGGTCTTGCACAGTCCTTTTCCAAAGCTCTCCTGTGGGTTTGGGGAAAAATCAGGTACTTACCTTTCTTCTCTCTTGGTAGCTGGGGGGCACCCTGGTACTTACATTTTGGGGTTCCTAGTTCCTCCAGCTCCCCTCCACTGATTCCACTTCCTTGGACAGGGGACTGCCTTTACTATTCCACTTCCTTAGTATATGGTTTGGTCTCCCACTAGGGTCTTGACTATTTGATATTGTTTTTACTATTTGCTATTGCTTTCTATGCTAATCACTGACTTCTAATGTGTACATAACAGTGTGTTTACTTGCCTCCTATTGGAGTATTGCTTATTCAGTATTTTAGTGTTTGTGTTACTATAATAAAGTTCCTTTACTTTTGTAACACTGTGTGGTTCTTTCATGTGTGCAAGTGCTGCGTGTCTGTAGTGGAATTGCATGAGCTTTGCATGTCTCCTAGATGAGTCTTGGCTGCTCATCCACTGCTACCGCTAGAGAGCCCTGGTTTCTTAGACACTGTCTACATCTCACTAATAGGGGATACCTGGACCTGGTATAAGGTGAAAACACCATAGGTGTTCACCACACCCCAGGCCTGCTTCCTACACTCACAAGGTCCCCACTCTCTGGTAGTCCTCTCTCCCTACAGAAAACCACAATTTCCTCCTGTGTAGAATACAAAAGGTCCTCTGTGTTGAAGGTTAGACCCATTTGGACAAGGTAAACTAAACACAAGTGCAACAACAACATACCCAGGCCTAAGAGCTGAAAACAGGAAAAATGACCAGTGAGAGGAAACAGAAGAAACAAAACATGTAATCATCTAAGTGCAATGTGTGATGCATCACAATGGTATTGTGCAAGCGCAAGTCCTATCCACACCCCTGATCATCAGTGTTAGAAATGGGGTTTCTGGTTGGCTAGAGTGTGCACCTAAGCCAGGCAGAACCCACCCACTCTAGTCAGGGCAAGGGAGTTACACACCCAAGATAACCCCTGCCCACCCTCTTGGTAGCTTGGTACGAGCAGCAGCATCAAGTGTCCAGTTCAGTAGTCCATTAGTGTCTACAAATGTGGGGGAAGACCCCCTGTACTTATACTCATTTTGCGCAGCCTTCACCAAAGGGGAAGAAGGGGTTCCAACCAGTAATAACCGGTTCCAGGAGTGTCTCCTTTCTCCTCCAGGACTGGCTCCAGACATCAGTGGGGGGTAAAAAAGCCCCTTGTGTGAGGCCTTTACAAATACAGATATGCCCCGCCTCTCCATCTCCCAGACCAGGAAGACCATTTAGGATGCAGATACACTCTTGTGACACCTCCACCCTCCCGGTGTACAGGCTGTCTGAAAAGTATGCACAAAGCTCAGCTGCCACTCTGCCCCAGACGTGGATTGGAAGCAAGCTGCAAAACACCAGAGACTTAAGCACAGAGAAATGCTCACTAATGGTAATAAAAAATCTACCTACACCAGTAAGCAGCATTTCTCACTACCATTACAACCATACCAAACATGCCTTGCACCATTGTGCAAGGATGTCCACTTTGAGGGGTTTGATAGTTTATGTGTGGGAAGGTGTCCCTTCCTGCACATAAACACTCACTAATTGTGACTTGGCACTTCTTTGTGTGCTGCAGAATGCAGCACACACAGAAGTGCTAAAGCGTCATTTTGAAATGATTATGTGCAGGAAGAGACACCTTTCCGCACATAAACAATTTCTGGCATTTTGCTCTTTCTATGCGTGCTGCAGAATGCAGCACACATAGCAAAAGCAAAAAACGAGGGGGAATAAAAGTATTCGATACCAAACTTCACAGTTTTCAGTGTAGCCATTATGGTGCTGTGGAGTTCGTGCATGACAGACTCCCAGACCATATACTCTTATGGCTACCCTGCACTTACAATGTCTAAGGTTTTGCTTAGACACCGTAGGGGCATAGTGCTCATACACTTATGCCCTCACCTATGGTATAGTGCACCCTGCCTTAGGGCTGTAAGGCCTGCTAGAGGCGCGACTTATCTATACTTCATAGGCAGTGTGAGGTTGGCATGGCACCCTGAGGGGAGTGCCATGTCGTCTTAGTCATTTTATCCCCACTATCACACACAATCTGGCAAGCGGTGTGTCTGTGCTGAGTGAGGGGTCCCCAGGGTGGCATAAGATATGCTTAGAGACCTTCCCTGGCATCAGGGCCCTTGGTACCAGGGGTACCAGTTACAAGGGACTTACCTGGATGCCAGGGTGTGCCAATTGTGGAAACAAAGGTACAGGTTAGGGAAAGGACACTAGTGCTGGGGCCTGATTAGCAGTCCTCAGCACACTTTCAAATCATAACTTGGCATCAGCAAAGGCAACAAGTCAGGGGGTAACCATGTCAAGGAGGCATTTCCTTACAGAAACTCAGCAGAATACTATTGCCAATATAAGGAACAGCTGGCCCCGCATTTACTGAACCTATACGCTGAAGCGGCAGAGAGGGGTGCTTTTCCCCCTGAGCTGGACTTAGCCACGTTGGTGGTTCTTCTGAAGTCACGGCCTCCTCCGGTCTCATGTGCAGCATACCGCCTTATATCGCTTCTAAACATTGAAATAAAACATGTTTTCCAACATTTTGGCACAAGGCCTGTGAAAAGTACTGCAATAGGTATCCCACCCAGACCAATGTGGCTTTATACCCGCAAGAAGCACCTATCATTGTCTTTGGTGCTTACAGGTGTCCCTGGCGTATTGTCACCTTCTGCCCCCTCAATTGGCATTGCTTCTCATACATTTTTAAAAGGCATTTGATACTGTAGACTGGTCTTATTTGTCCCAAGTGTTGAGAAAAGCAGGTATAGGCCCCGAATATTGCAGCTTAGTGCAACTACTTTACTCTAATCAGTCAGCACGGGTCCAAGTGAATGGGGCATTGTTGGGTGTATTCCCTATCGGTTGTGGAACCCGGCAAGGCTGCTCTCTGTCCCCTCTACTTTTCAAGCTAGCAATTGAACCCCTGGTGCAGATCATGTGAGATGACCCCCTGATACAGGGGTGGAGGTGGCCTACCGGTCACGAGGATCGCATTGCATTATATGCAGACGATGCCCTCCTATACTTAATTAATCCAGCCAGTAGTGGACCTCGTTGCGTACAACTCCTGCGAAGGCTTCTGGGCTGGTACTCAACCCGAGCAAATCAATCCTGGTCCCAATACACTCAGCGAGGGACACCTTTGACTGGCAGCAAGATATTCCCATTCAGCGGATCAGCTTTTGTTACCTGGGCATTACTATTGCTCTAGAACCTGAGCTGGCGTGGTCCTTTCATATTACGCCTCTGACTCACAGGGTCAAAGAGGATCTTCGTAGGTGGCAGATGCTCCCCCTAAATGTCATAGGTAGGATCGCTCTATACAAAATACTCCTTCAAAACTACCCCTATATGATCATGAGGCACTGGTTCAATGAGATGGAGTCAATGGCCAAGAGATTCTTGTGATCCAACTCACTTGCCCGATTGGCCTTTTCCACCTGTCAGATAGGAGTATGTGAAGGAGGGTTAGGGATGTTGAATCTGGGCTTGTATTATCTCGCCTCCCAGCTGTAGGTGATTCATGACTGGTTTGGGGGTGGGTGGGCAGACCAGGCATACTAACTTGAACTCCACACTTTAGGGAGTTGCTGTATATTAGCGATGCTATACAGTGCACCGCTACCCAACAATATACCGGAGGTGACCCGCTCAATACTTAGGGGATGGAGGGCTGCTCAACACTCCACGGGCTGGTGGTCCAAACTTATGCAGTAGACTCCACTGTGGCATGGCACACGGTTGGGGGAGGTGGCTTCCCTGGCGGGATTCAGTAAATGGGACACCATTGGCATTACACTTCTGGGCAACGTCTGGAACGGGTCTCATATGCTCTCATTTCAAGATCCCCAACAACAATATTCCTTTTTACATACCTGCAATTGAGACATGCACTGAAATCTCATGCCCCCTTACACGGGGTGATACCCGAGTTCAGTCCGATGGAGGCTAAGCTTCTGATGGGAGCGCAGGTGAAGGTAGGAATATCCCAAATGTATTATTCCCTGAGCATTAACACACAGGACCCCATGGCCAACCTGAGATCCCAGTGGGAGGGATGATTGGGGCAGTTGGAGGATGAAGATTGGCGTGACGCCCAGATGGGGCCCAGAGTACTGAGAGTGTCATCACGGCTCCATCTCATCCAAATGTACTATTTACATTGCACCTACTTCACCCCGGATAAGATGCACAACGCAGAACTTCGGAAAGATTCCCAGTGCACTTGTTGTGTCCAACCAGGCGCCGACTTTTTCCACATGGTGTGGGCATGCCCCGGCGTAACGAGGCACTGAGAAGGGTGGTCGGAGAGCTGTCCGCCATCTTGGGTAATGAGGTAGAAAAGGCCCCGGACTCCCATCCTCTTAGGGGTTCTGGAGGGTATGGGGGGCAACCGGGCAATTCGTGCCTTCTTGGGGTCGGCACTGCTGGTGGCAAAAAAGAGATATAGTTGCCCAGTGGATGCGTGCAACTCCCCCCTCGCTGGCCAAATGGAAACGGTGTGTTGATTGGTGTGCCCAGCAGGAGAAGCCGGTGTACGAGGCACAGGGGTTCCCAGCCAAAATATGGGGAAGGTGGACCGGCAATATGGAAGTAGAAACCTTACAAGGAAATGCACTGGGAGACATATAATGTAACTATATGGTTGATCAAAATGTACTACTTGGGCATGATGAAATTAATGGTGTGCTGAGCAGATATTATGGGGATGGATTCAATGGGATTTGTTCTTGTTTTTGTATTGTTGGAAAAAAACAAAGTTGTTTATCAAAATAAAACATACAAATTCTCTTAAAAAAACAGGTTACAGGGACGTTATAGTTAGGTTCACATCTCGAACGTGCAAAACCATAGAAATTCACCTGTTTTGGCTAGAGTTACCCCAAGTAATTATAACTCGTGCCCTAAGGTAACTATAACTCACGCACCTGCCATGCACAGTTTTTTCGTCCAAATTTTTACTGCAAATATTGCATTGATATTATCAATGATGTTATCAAAGATGTCATGAATGCCGTAATTTGTGGGGTAATTAGCAGAGCATGGCAAGGGCGCAAATTACAGTTACCTTAAGGCACGAGGTATAGTTACTTGAGATAACCACTGACAGAAAATTAATCAAATGAATGCATAATCTCAGTATTCAATAAGAATAAAAAAAAAATTTTTTCAGCAGAACAAAGTTCTTTGCCTTTGGAATTTCCTTATTGGCAATGGGGTGACAGATTGCAAATAGGCAGAAACAATATAGGATTATGCTGCTTTGATAGCCAGGACTCTGATGGGTCTTTCATTGTTCTGTTATGACAGAATGATGTCAATCAACAAAAACAAAACAAGATATATGGCCCTGAATCCCCAAAGTATTTTAACAACATCCCCCTAGGTTCAATCATGCTAGAGGGAGTTTCGGAATTTTAGTACATGGATGTTCGTCTCTGTGATGCCCGGAAATGGCAAGGTTAGCTTGGTAAAAGGGCAGCTCATTTCTGACAAAGAGGACGGGCATTGAAGAGATTTTCAGTAAGGCATGGCGGTAGGACTCTAAGCACAACTCTTAGGATTTTTAACAATAGTGCTGTAAGTGTGGCAACATTTGAAGTGGAATTGTGGGGATCCTTGAAAGGAAAGAACATGGCCCTAAATAAAACCTTCTCCTAAAATGGCTTTATAGTTTTCCCAAACGTGCGCCCACTTTGCTTCTTTCGATAAATTTTGCCCACAATTCCATTATTCATAATATTATTGTCAAACCTCTGCTCTGTGGGGTGTAAAATGTGGAGCTTTCCTGCCCATCAAACCTGCAAAATAGTTTTGGTGATCCATTGAAAAAACACTAGAAGCATTTGTTTACCCTGGTTATTTTGTGAGAGCAAGGCTATCTTGTATAGATATGAAAAAATCTTTGATGGGTATGTGTGATCCTAAATATGAATCCTTTAAAATCATCCCCATGCTTAAGCAACAGTACCTGTGGTGGTTTAGGGGACGTGCTGTGCTCTGTCCAGCATACATTGCTGGGGATTTAATATTAGTGAATGAAAAATAACTCTTATTGAACCCCATGATAGTTGGCTTGGCATGAAAAACGGGAGATAATACTTCTTTTCGCAAAATTTCATCATGGACTCTTTACTATCACCAACATTGTTCCTGGGGTAACAGGCAACTAAGTGTTGGCTTTAGGTAATTTTGTGCCAAGAAGATAAAAACTTCCCTCCACTTTTTTTTATTGTGTCCCGCTTAGATGGTATTACCAATTTTTTGAGGACAGGTAGACTTTGCAGTAACTGAAAGTACCTGAGATGTCCACCTACTAGTTGTGAATTATGTGTAGTTTACAAGTATTTGAATCACTCATAGAGAGTATGAAACAAGTTGGTGAAGAGCTGTAGACAGAAGCGGGCTGGCCCTTAAAATGCACCCTGTTGGGCAGCTGTAGCTGCAGTACTACACTAATGTATACTTTTCCACAAGTTGTGAATTCTTTAGATTGATTTCAAATGAAAAAAATAGTATTTTTAAAGTGCAGCGTTTGCCTAAAACCGGTTGCTTGGGGCTAAATAGCAAGCCTAACAAGTAAAAAGATCTTAAAAAGATAGGGGGCTTAAACAAACGTGAGTTTTACGTTTTTTTTTCGGAAGATACTTATGCCAGTAATCCATAGCAAGAAGTCTGGTAGACTGCTCCAGGTATGTGCCACAAGGACTAAAAAGGATTTCCCTTAAATCATGTTTTTTTTAAAATCGGCATTCCAAGACCAAATTTCTGAAGGTGGACCTTAAGATATGGTTATGTTTGTGTCTTATCAAGGAATTCAAGATACATTTCTCCTGTCATAAATGGTTGTGCGGACCAGACAGACCATTTTGAGGATTATTCTTTGGGTTACTTGATGGCAGTGAAGTTTACGTCTGGCTTCAGTAATATGGGCAAATTTACATCTACCAGTAGGAACCCTAAGATTTTGAATAACCTGCAAATGTGACAGCAAAACAGGTGGCAGTCCCAGTATCAGGCATTGGCGTTGTCGTAGCTTGATAGGCAGTCAGTGCTACCACCTTCAGAATGCTTCAAGGGAATGGATTTTAAGATTTTTGTGTGAATGTTTAGTTGAAAGAGTGGGGAAATACAATTGAGTTGACTTGGGCCACCAGGGTAAGTTAGTTTACGAATTTAAAGTCCAGATTTCTAACCATGCCAGATGGGTCCGGAGGGGGAGCTACGCTTGCTAGAAATGTGTTGCTGTTCCATGGGGATTTTAGGCCAGGTTTTAAAAATGTTAGTATTCTCGGAATTTAATTTTAGCTTGTTTTTACCCATCCATGAATGAACTGAGGTCAAACAGTGGTTCAGGACTTGCTAAATTGACTTTGGAGGGTGGTCAAATCTAATAAACAACTTGATTTAGTTAGCATATCATACACATTTTGTATGAGAATGAGAATGTCCTAAAAAATTGGCAAAAATCTTGAGACATTGGAATGGATACAAGGGCAACCTCTGCAGTGACCTCGCCCCCACTAGTCTTGAGGGTGCCACACCTGGTAAGGTAGTGTCAATAATTAATGTCAACTCTGAAGGGGAGAAGGGGTTGGGGATGTTGAGTGCTTAGATAAGGACGTCAAAGAAAATAACAATGCACAGTTGCATTTTGAACTTGCTATTTATTTAAATATCAATAAAAAGACATACAAAATACACATTTTACTCCAGAGGAGTGAAAAAGTGTGATTAAAGGGAGAATATAGATACTGAATAGGGTGGGGGGGACAAAGATGAGCCACGAGGAACCCCAATTGAATAACCCACCGATCCCTTTTTACACTTGATTTTCCAAGGATAGCAAAAGCAAGCACTCTGTGTTTCACTTAGTTTTAAATTTACCTTGTCAGGTGTTTTATTTCATTTGCTCAGGATAATGATGCTGTATATGCTGAACAAACATATTGTTGCATACTGATTTAGGATATACTTTGTCCACTAAGACTGCGTTATGTATTTGTCAAGCACAACATTCTATTTCACATGTACTAGGCCACACCCTTAGTTACACAGGCCAGGTCACTTGTTGAGGTTACAAGTTACGCTTCTTTGGTCACACCCCTTTTAAATCCCCCCTCTCCCATCTCTTTCATGCCAGAAGGTAGAATAACGGGTTAGCCAGAGTTCTTGTGGAATTGTAAACACATAAACAGGCATACTGCAAAAAACAAACGTTCAGAACACTGTCATGCATGCCCTGTTATGTTGCCTGTGCATTTCCCTCAAGTTACTGGTTGTCCCACATATTAACAAAATAATAGGTACAATAACCTCAGGTGTGTCATCTATACTGGACAAGCTGTCTGGCATTAATACATTGTATCTGTGGAACATGGCATTACATAGGTGTTCCCCAGTACACAATGGAACACCAACATCCACAAGAGCATCATCTCCATTGCTCCTGTTGCACCTCAGCTTTCTGCCCCCTCTGGGAGTCCCTGAGCATCCATTGCGTGCCTGGCTGAGGACCCCTCGGCATTAACCTGCAGCAGTACTGTAGCAAAATAAGCACACAATAGGAAGCATAAAAGCATACATTTGGACCGTTGAAAAAGTTACTTAACCTGTAGAGACTCTTCCTTACCTTCAAATACCCCCAGGCGTTAGGCTGGAACTGAAAGGTTTTTGAGTAGTACCTCTGTGTGCCGGTAGGTGGCTTTGTTTGGCTCCATACTGATGTAGTCCATGCCTGAAGTGAGGCACGCGGCACCCATATAGGCACCACCTCTGACATTTCACATTCTCAGTGGTGGTGAGGAGATCTAATAAAGGCTCTCACAACTGCCTGCAGAAAGAGACCTTGCGCCACCTCCGGGTGGAGACACCATTTGTTACCCACTAGTAAACAAATGATGGGGCAACCAGAATCACTAGGAACCCAGGTAGGTATATAATATGAAACAATAATGATTCCCTCAGGGGAAGTAAGCAGCCTCTACTTCCTAGGCAATGGTTGAGTGGAGACAAACATGATGCTCTGAGCTCTTCAATTGTTTAATGAGTACCCATATATTTAGATGCATAGGCCTGTGCAACCTTTAGGTATATACATTCTGTAGGAAGTTGGCTCTGTATGTAGTATTCCAAAGTAAGAAATAGCAAGCACAGAGTCCAAGGGTTCCCCCTAGAGGTAAGATAGTGGCAAAAAGAGATAATTCTAATGCTCTATTTTGTGGTAGTGTGGTCGAGCAGTAGGCTTATCAGAGGGTAGTGTTAAGCATTTGTTGTACACACACAGGCAATAAACGAGGAACACACACTCAAAGACAATTCCAGGCCAATAGGTTTTTGTATAGAAAAATATATTTTCTTAGTTTATTTTAAGAACCACAGGTTCAAGATTTACAGTCAATACTTCAAATGAAAGGTATTTCACTTAGGTAACTTAGGAACTTTGAATCAGCAAAATAGTATGTACAGTTTTCACAAAAATGGCAATAAGCTATTTTAAAACTAGACAGTGCAAGTTTCAACAGTTCCTGGGGGAGGTAAGTGTTTGTTAGTTTTGCAGGTAAGTAAACCACCTACAAGGTTCAAAGTTGGGTCCACGGTAGCCCACCGTTGGGGGTTCAGAGCAACCCCAAAGTTACCACACCAGCAGCTCAGGGCCGGTCAGGTGCAGAGGTCAAAGTGGTGCCCAAAACGCATAGGCTTCAATGGAGAAGGGGTGCCCCGGTTCCAGTCTGCCAGCAGGTAGGAACCCGCGTCTTCGGAGTGCAGACCAGGGGAGTTTAGTAGGGCACCGGGGGGACACAAGTCAGCACAAAAAGTGCACCCTCAGCGGCACGGGGGCGGCCGGGTGCAGAGTGCAAACAGGCGTCGGGTTTGCAATTGGTTTCAATGGGAGACCCAGGGGTCTCTTCAGCAAAGCAGGCAGGCAAGGGTGGGGCTCCTCCGGGTAGCCACCACCTGGGCAAGGGAGAGGGCCACCTGGGGGTCGCTTCTGCACTGGAGGTCGGATCCTTCAGGTCCTGGGGGCTGCGGGTGCAGTGTCTTTACCAGGCGTCGGGTTCTTAGAAGCAGGCAGTCGCGGTCAGGGGGAGCCTCTGGATTCCCTCTGCAGGTGTCGCTGGGGGGGGGGGGCCCTAAATACTGAATTTAGGGGTGTGTTTAGGTCTGGGAGGGCAGTATCCAATGGCTACTGTCCTTGAGGGTGGTTACACTCTCTTTGTGCCTCCTCCCTGAGGGGGGCACATCCCTATTCCTATTGGGGGAATCCTCCAAAATCAAGATGGAGGATTTCTAAAGGCAGGGGTCACCTCAGCTCAGGACACCTTAGGGGCTGTCCTGACTGGTGGGTGACTCCTCTTTGTTTTTCTCATTATCTCTCCTGGACTTGCCGCCAAAAGTGGGGGCTGTGTCCATGGGGCGGGCATCTCCACTAGCTGGAGTGCCCTGGGGCATTGTAACACGAAGCCTGAGCCTTTGAGGCTCACTGCTAGGTGTTACAGTTCCTGCAGGGGGGAGGTGTGAAGCACCTCCACCCAGAGCAGGCTTTTGTTTCTGTCCTCAGAGAGCACAAAGGCCCTCACCACATGGGGTCAGAAACTGGTCTCTCAGCAGCAGGCTGACACAGACCAGTCAGTCCTGCACTGAACAATTGGGTAAAATACAGGGGTCATCTCTAAGATGCCCTCTGTGTGCATCTTTTAATAAATCCAGCACTGGCATCAGTGTGGGTTTATTATTCTGAGAAGTTTGATACCAAACCTCCCAGTATTCAGTGTAGCCATTATGGAGCTATGGAGTTCTTTTTTGACAACTCCCAGACCATATACTTAATATAGCCACACTGTACTTACAATGTCTAAGAATAGACTTAGACACTGTAGGGGCATATTGCTCATGCAGCTATGCCCTCACCTGTGGTATAGTGCACCCTGCCTTAGGGTTGTAAGGCCTGCTAGAGGGGTGACTTACCTATGCCACAGGCAGCATTTTGTGTGCATGGTACCCTGAGGGGGGTGCCATGTTGACTTTGCCTTTTTCTCCCCACCAACACACACAATCTGCAATGGCAGTGTGCATGTGTTAGTTGAGGGGTCCCTTAGGGTGGCACAAAATATGCTGCAGCCCTTAGGGACCTTCCCTGGTCACAGGGCCCTTGGTACCACTGGTACCTTTTACAAGGGACTTATCTGTGTGCCAGGGGTGTCCCAATTGTGGAAACAATGGTACATTTTAGGTGAAAGAACACTGGTACGGGGGCCTGGTTAGCAGGGTCCCAGCACACTTCTTAGTCAAGTCAGCATCAGTATCAGGCAAAAAGTGGGGGGTAACTGCAACAGGGAGCCATTTCCTTACGCATTCCATATACATAACAACACTATTTTTACAGCAAATTTAGCAAAATGACAGTAGGTGCTCCTTGTGAGCAGCACAGTGTTTAGTGAATGGTGCAAGATAGTGAGCAATAGTGCACAGAGTTTTATAAACCAAACATAAAGTTGACTTCAAAACGCTTGAGTTTGTATAACAAGGAGCCCTGGTCCCAAATGACCCAATGGGTTCCGTTTGTAGCAAGTATTCATCAAAGTCAACAAAGGTACATAGATGTTTTGACCCATACGCATCAAATTGTAGCAGTGTCTTCATCAGGACCCAATAGGTAGATACCCACAAATTAAAAAAATTATAACACTAGTAAATACTAGAACACCTCATAGTTTCTTAGAAGTTATTTCCCACTGAATGGAATAGTGATCATAAAGTCATGGTAAACTAACCTCATAGGCAATGTCAATCATAGTAGAATCAATCAGGAAAAAATAATTATTGTAGATCTGAAAGAACTGGGGCTCAGCATTTGACCCTTGTATTGCATTAGTGTAAATTCAAACAAAATGCCCATACACCATAGTGTCATGCTACGGGCCAGATTTACAATAAACTGGTGCAGAGCGGTGCTGCGCCAAAATTAGCAGCACTGCGCCAGTTTTGGAAATGCAGGGATGCGCCGTATTTACAATAATACGGTGCTCCCCTATGTTTCCCTCTGTGCCAGTGCTAAAGTTGCCAACGCAGCCTCCCTTGCGCCATAGTGCAAGGATAGCTGCGTTGACGGGGAGATTGTTTTTTTGCAGGAAGGGACACATTCCTGCACAAAAACAATCTTCTATGGCGATTTGCTCCTTCTGTGTGTGCAGCAGAATGCAGCACACATAGAAAGAGCAAAAACTAGGAGTAATGAAAGCATTTTTGTCTCCATTGCGCCATGCTAATGCCACCCTTGGGGTGGCATTAGATTTTGGAGCTGCCTTAGATTTACTAAATCTTGTAAATCTGGAGCAGCGTCAATTTGTAATGGGTGTTGCTGTGGAACACATGCAGCAACACCCAGTGCACGCCCCTTCCACGCAAAGTGCTGCGTGTCAAGGGGCCGTATTTACAAAGTGGCATTAACCCACATGAAGTGGCTTAACGCCACTTTGTAAATACAGTGCACTGTACAGCGCCACCGGAGCGTCACAAAAAGTGACCCTCCAGTGGCGCTGGCGCGTTGTAAATCTGGTCACATGTCTCAAGCCCAAAGTACCAGAAGTGTGTGGGGTACAGAGAAGGAAAAGTGCGTTCCATCTCATGCCAAAAGTACCAAGAATGTATGAGGCTCAGTGAAAAAAACTAGTCTCGTAGCATTCCCATTTCAAAAACACTTCAACCTGTGTATTCCAAAAAACTTGGTGTTCATATCTTACCCGTTGTCAACTACACAGTCAACAAAAGATTGCTCCATCTGTGTATCTAAATAAAACAGAATTGGGCTATCTGTTAAACATTAAAAAAAATATTTGTAACATATAGGAAAACAATGTGCTCAAGTGGACAAATCAACTTTATAAGAAGCGCTGCAGCTGTCAGTCGCTCTGCGCGAGAACGTGCTCACGGCATGGTTGTGCTCACTTGCGTTTAACTAGAAAGTGCACCCTCCAGTGTGCATGTATGTTCAAACTCGAAAGCCGGTCAGTTTGGGCCTGTAAAAACTTTTTTTTAACTTGTTTGCTTATGCATTAGATAAACACATACAACTGTGTACTACATTGTTACATAGTGCTGTCGGGGGGGAATATGAGACCAAGTGCACCTTTTATATCAATAACATTTTGAAGAGTCCAGGTCCACTTAACTGCTCCGACTGAGCGCGCATAAGGAGATAAGGCATCCGTGATGTTAGATTAGGGGGACCCAACCAACATGACTTCCACAGCAGCCTGTGCAGAGCAGAGCCCACCCCTTCAGAGACAATGCAGTACACTATAACATATTAACCAACAACAGTACACTGTAAGTATAGTGAGCATCAACAGACCAGCGGATAACGCTAAGAATGATTGTCATTTATCTGGTGCAACAGGCATGTATGGCCGGGGGGAGGTGGGAGGCACTCGGTAAGGGAACATAGCAGCATCCCAGAGTGACACAGTAGCCAGGGTGAGGGAGTGGGGGTGGAGCCACCCACAGCGACCCCCTCGCGTAGCAAGACCGGAAGCATGCCCTCCCAAGAACACCAAGACACACATCCATGCCGCAGGAACTCCCGGGCCTAGTACCCCAGGGCTCAACTACGACCAGGGCTCAACAAGCAGACGCATCAGTCAAAGGACTCTCCCCCAAGCTGTCCTGCACACCAGTTAACTCACTAATCATGGCACGCCAGAGCTCCAAATCTCGGTCAGCATACTCATGTAATAAAACCTTCCGCAAACGGTATCCTTCTGCAGTAGCCCATTCAACTAATTCACTTAGCCAGGTAACATGCAGCGGGGGGGTGAGGGCTGGCCCAACGAATCGCAATGCGTCTTTTTGCCAATACAAGCCCCAGCTGCAAATCTATATGCCGTTTTTCGACCCTTTTTGGGGGCTGGGATCAGGCCCTGCAGGCAGTGCTTCATCGTCACCTGCACTCGCACAGTCGTAACCTCCCTCAGCGTCTTCACCACTTGATGCCAATAAGGTTGGACAGAGCCATAGACTCATGCCAGGTGATCAAATGAAGCCGACTGCTCTCCACAACGGTTACAACTGTCAGGCCTTGAAGGAAATATCCTATTTAACCGTTGAGGTGTCAGGTATGCTCTATGTAAGTAATAAAAGTGCGTCAACTTAAGCCTAGCATTGCTAGTCGCATCCCACACCAAAGAACGTGTCCTATACCATTCCCCATCTGTGAGCGCCTTTCCGAGACTAGTGTCCCATTGGCCTCTAATCCCTTGAAGGCCAATCAGTCTGTCACCCTTGAGAGCTTTGTAAGTGCTGGATAGCAGACCATGATCACCTCCGGGGTCAAGTATTGACGCCAGTAGGCGAGATTCAACGGGCTCCTCCGGAAAGGACATCCAAATGTCTCTGACCGTCTGCGAGATGTTCGCATATTGTAAGAACTGTTTCCAAACAAGGTGTCTGCCTCATTCCTCGTTATGAACGTGCCATTATGAAATAAGTCACCAGCATTATTACAACCCACTGCACGCCACTGTGCAAAATTAATTACCTCAACAGCTTTAGCAAAAGGCCTTATCCACCACAGGGGGAGCAGGCGCGCATATGGGGCCTTACGTAGGACCCACACCACCGCACTCTCCCAAGCCCTCGACACCTGCTCCACCACGTAGAGGGTGCCGTGCGGAACCCTAGACCCACCCATTATTATATGCGGGAGGCGCTCCACACAGACTGAATCAGCCAACAAATCCTTTTCCCAATTGGGCGCATCCTTACACCATTGGGCTGCGTACTGTAGCAACCCAGCCAGTCCCAAGCCGCCATCAGCCAGGTCCAATTTCAAGATTCCCATGCGAACTCAGCATTTTTTGCCTGCCCAGACTAAGGATAGGAGCAGTTTATCGAGCTGTCAGAATATCGAAAGAGGGAGCTCACAGAGTGAATTCTGCATAACATATAGGCAGCAAGATCATTTTACTGAGCGCTATTCTACCCATAACCGATAGTGGGAGATAGGTCCAAAACTGAACAGATGCACGGAGGCCCTCCAGCATTCTTCCCATGTTTAAATTGAATTGCAATTGTGGCTAATGCGCAACTCAGATGCCTAAATATGAAAAGGACGCAGTCTCCCAGGTTAAGCCCAATTGGGGCAACTCCAACAGACCTGCCATCAAGGAATAACACCAATTTGTGCCTGTTAACACGTAGGCCCGATACCTGCCCAAAATCATCCATTATTCCCAACAAGAAGGGGACCGCCTGTTCTTGTTCCGAGACGTACACTAGAGCATCATCTGCATACAATGAAATTATGTGCGTTCTCGTCCCCACCTGGATACCCCAACCATCTAAGCCAGTCCGTAGTTGAATAGCTAGTGGCTCCAGGGCCAACGCGAACAGCAGTTGTGACAGGGGGCAACCCTTCTGTGTGCCGCGTTCGATCATAAAGGAGTCTGACACAATCACCCCTGTACGCACTCTTGCCCGGAGTGCTGAGTACAAAATACGCACCCAGGATAAGAAGACAGGACCAATGACCATCCTGGGAATCACCTCCCATAGGTAGTCCCAGGACAGGGTGTTGAACGCTTTTTCCATATCTAGTGCCACAAGTGCTGCGGAGACGCAGAGCCTCGAGTCTCGTGAAGTATATGCAATAAGCGCTGTATATTCATACGAGTTCCCCTCCCCGGCATAAAACCGCATTGATCTCCCTGCACTAAATGCGTCACCACTCTACTCAACCGAGTGGCCAAAACTTGAGCAAGTAATTTAACATCAACATTCAGCATGGATAAGGGCCTATATGAGCTCGGGTCGTCAACCTCCGTTCCTGGCTTTGGTAGCATAACTATCAAAGCTTCTCGCATATGCACCGGTGGCAGACCTTCCCCTCGCGCCTCATGGAGTATTTCCAACAATCGAGGAAGAAGCGCAGCAGAATATGTACAATAGAAATTTAACTGTCAGCTCGTCCGGATCAGGTGCTTTCCCAGTCGCCATGCCACTCAACTCCTCTCCCAGGTCTTCCAATTAAACCTCTCCTTCCAAATCCTCCACCTGGGCTGCCGTAAGGTGAGGTAACCGGAGACCATTCAGGTACTTCTGAATCTGGGTCTCGCCCGTTCTCTGTGGTGCGGCATTGATAACTCGCAAGTGCTCACGCAGGTGCGCATTCACAATCAGGCCAGAAAGATCTCCTCAACCAATTCTTACTGACATTAGTACCCAACAAATGGGGAATTGATATCACATACCAAATACCTTGATCTCTTGATTTTCATTCAAGACAACAAACTACAGACCCGCTTCTTTCACAAAAAGACAGCGGCTAACTCCATCCTTCATGCCACTAGCTGTCATCCTCCCGGTACTATCCGAAACATCCCTCATGGTGAATATAGGAAAGCTAGGCTAAACTGTACCAACAAATCCGATTATGACATCATCTCCTCCCAAATGACTGAGAGACTTACAGCCAGTGGGTATGACTGTACATCACTTAACCACACAAAGGATAAACTGAGAGACATGGACCATACCACAATGCTCAATACACCCCAACAGGCCAGTAAGAACTCTACTATTTGTTTTGTTACTGAATTTCACAATGGTCATCACCTGATCCGGAAACAACTGAGAAAACACTGGTATTCATTACAGAATAATCCTTCCATCAGCAAACATATCACTAATTTTCCCCAAATAGGTTTCAGACGGGCCCCTAACCTAAGAGATAAACTATGCTCATCTTTCTATCACGCCAAGCTACCCACTACATTTCTACCCCTGAAACCACAAGGCTTTTATACCTGCAGCAAATGCTCTATTTGCAAGCTAGGCCTTTCCAAATCCAGAAGTACCATCATAAATGACCAAAGCTGCCATATTAAGAACTTCATAAACTGTGAAACTACTAAGTTGGTCTATGCAATATGGTGCCCTTGCCATCGTACCTATATTGGCAGCACTATACGTCCGCTCAAAATTAGGATTCAGGAATACTATCGCAACATTCAGAAATTGGATATGAAGGCACCACTAGTAGAACATTTTGCAGAATGTAATTTCCATCAACGCACCCTTACTTTCTGTGGCCTTCGTCGAATTTTAGTTTCCCCAAGAGGTGGTAATACTGCAGTACGACTTCACCAGGAGGAAAGCCGATTGATAATGAAATATGACACAGTGAAAAATGGTCTCAACAAAGATCATGAATGGCATTTTTGGCTAATGTAAAGCGTTATCCATGTTTCATTACCATTATGAGCTTATTGCTTCTCATACTTCTTAAACAATCTCTGTTGTCTGTCCTTTACTGTTTCTCCCTATCTTTCCATTCTCTATTCTCTTACTTTTTCTCTAATTGTTTTCTCCATGTTCTTATCTGTTATATTTTTCTGCTCATAATTCACACCTGTAGGCAATTGTTCTTGTTTACATAATTTTTTCCTTTTTTTTTCTCTCTAAAAAGCGCGCTCTCAATTTGTGTCTTCCCCTGACAAGGGCCGAAACTTTGCTGACATTTTTGCAATATGGTACAGTGCGAGTTTTTTCGGCTACACCGTTTTCTAATTACACTGTTCTCTATTGTATGAGATTGTTGCTCTTTCAGAATAGTTTCATTATTTAATTTTAAGACTCTCTTTTGCATACTTTCTCACCCAACGTCATTTATCCCGGACGAGGGTGACTTTGTTAAAAGATGGCGCTGGTTTTCTCTAAAATCCAACATGGCGCCATTTGCCCATGCTTAATACTCACTAAGAAACCCGGCACTCTTAATACTGTCTCTACCTCTACAACACTGAAGTAGGACACACATCCCACCGCATATGAATAAAAAGCGGTGTTTCTGCTGGCGCGCCCACCTTAGTTTTTAACATATACGGCAATGGACGTGAATGCCTGCACTCTATGCGTGCCACGACTATAAGCAGGTGAGACGGGGGTCTTTTGATGTAACAACCCTTATGCTATGTCACTCTCAGTCGCTATCAGACTTACCCGAGGTAAACCCCACTCAGGTCACCATTCCTAATATACTAAACACCGCTCTTTTGTTAAATACACCAACATCCTTGTTATACTTTCCCTATAGGTATACCTTCTTATTTCTGACATGCTTCCATAGGATTAACAATTAGCCTTCTCGAACCGTCTTGCTGTTTGTAATTGAGGGGTATACTCGTTATGGATCTTTTTGAGTGCCCTTACATAATTGTGATAACTTGCATTTTTCTTTTTTTTACTCTTGTTCCTTTTGTTATCAAACTTTGGTTTATTTGTACTTAAGGGTTAGCTAATGCAATGTAGATGCTACAATGTTATGTGCATTTATCTATTCTGCAGATTTACCATACGAATTGATTCTCATACTGTTGATTGTTTGTGCAAGCCAAACTTGATCTACATAACATTGGTAGGTTTGGAACCTTGTGCAGTGTTTCAAAGCTATCCCTGACAACGGTATCCTGGCTTGTGGAAGACTACTTAGCACCTTCTTATTCCTACTCTCCCACTCTAACTAACATTCGTAGGACCGGCACCATTAATAGGGCTCCTAGATAACTCTTAATATTATATATTCATAAACACTAATTATTACCCTTATTTATATTCCTCTTTTTTCTTCCTAACTTTAGGGACACTATTCAATCCTTGACCCTATTGACAATTATTCGTCGCACACTTTCTCTTATACCTTGCAGACAATCTTCACATGCCCTCTCCCGTACCCCTTCATTTTCCTTAATATAAATCTCACACCTTTTTACTCGTATGGGCACATGTAATAACATTTGTAACCACAATCCTTTATGCTCATCATTCCTTTACGACTCTTCATTTTTGTCTCTCTTGGTTTTTCAATCACTTGTAAAAGCTGCATGAGCACCAGACCGCAGTGTTGAACGATCTTTCCTATGGATTCTGTTTTTTCACTTTTCGGCTCTATTTCCTTTCCCTTTATCACAATATAATTTAATTACTCCTTCAGTCAGCCTTTTGAATCATTGTTTGTTTCCTTCTCTTTCAGCCTTGGGAAAGCTCTGGTGTACGCGCCAGAAGGGCGAAACACGTGTTGGCTGAGCTTCTCCGTCTTTGTGGGATCCCCCTTTTGCTGTACCCTAAAATGGGAGCTACTTATTTTCTGCAATAAAACCCGAAGTGGAGCAATTACAATTCTCAGTGAAATCTCATTCTTGCAAAATCAGCAAACTATTGGCACTTTGATATTTCAAACTTCTGTCTATTCAAGTGGGACCTTACCTCTTCTTTTATCTCTTTTGGAGGATTTGGGTCCATGTCCTCCGGTTAAGCTCCCACGCTCACAAAAAAACGTCATTCTACACAGGAAGTGCAAAGTGTGGACCCTTTCCCTTGTTGGGGAATTTTTCGTTACTGTGCATTCACCCTCAACTGCCCAAAAATCCTTTCCCCAGAGGAGCCGCGGAGCATCTGAATAATGGGGACTGGCCTTTCTCACCGGAGGAGCCAAGCCAGCATATGCCCAGAACGGTTACCTTCCCGGAAAAGTCGCTGCCTATAATTCCGGCTGACATAATTCTCTAGCCTATCCCATAGGTCCACAATTCTACCTCTCACCTCAAGGCAATCCGCCTCCGAAGCGTCACTATTATCAACTTGGTGCTGTAGAGTAGCCAACACCTCCTCCTGACGCGTGAGCTCCCGGTCCAGGCGTTGGCCTAATTCCATATGTTTACTAAGGCTTTCCCCTCTATTAACAACTTTCAGTGCCTCCCATTCTAAGCTTTGGGTCCCTGCCGTACCACAATTCGTATGAAAGTATCCAACTAGCGCATCCTGGAGATCTTTTTTATATTCCGATCACCTAGTAAGTCTGGATGCAACTGCCACAGTGGGATTGCAGGTCTGAGCATGTGCGTTTCACACTCCAGAAAGAGGGGGGCATGGTCCGACAAAAACCGGGCCTGGTAAACAACTCGGCGAACAACTAGGGAGCCATCATTGGCTAGGAGAAATCTATCCAGATAGCTGTAAGCCCCATGGGTGGGCGTGGAACACGAAAACATCCTAGACGAGGTGTACATTTGTCTCCACACATCCACAAAGTGGATATTCCTCATAACGTTCTGCAGTTTGGCAGTCATATGAGCTTTCGTATTCATCTTTGGTGGGTCCCTATCTAGCGCTCCATCGAGGATGCAATTAAAGTCACCCTCTCACAGAATGGGTATCCCTGTATATGATATTAATTCCTGTTGGATCTGATAGTAGAACCCCGCATCATCCGTGTTAGGGGCGTAGATATTCAACAGACAAATCTCACGACCATGTAGAATTATGTAATGCCCCTGCACATCTGATTTGAGACTTTGTAATACAAAGGGAGTCCCAGGGGCCAACCAGACAGAAACCCCTCTAGTGTAGGAGGAATAAGTTGCAGAATGTAGCTGCCCCCTCCACTTTTTCTGCACTTTTTTCCGCTTCATTCTCAACCAAATGAGTCTCCTGCAGGAGAGCAATATTTACGCCAAGCCACAGTAGATACGTATGCACTCTATAGCGTTTCACATAGTAGTTTAACCCCCTAACGTTCCACGTAACTATGCGTGCCAAGGTACCCACCATTGTCTAATCCATCCCACACACCCCACCACCCCTCCGGGTCGTCCCCCCACCCCAACCACCCAAGGCCCCCACCATATAATCCCCTAGTTTGCGAGTGCGCAACCAGGCAAGTCGATGCCCCTAAGCAGAAGGGCACTCACAGTGCTTACAGTGTCAAATACAAAACTCCAACTCGAACAAGAACCCCCAGATAAGTTCACCATCCCACCCCGGGTAAACACCTCCCACAACCAATATTTGCCCAATCGAGTGTGTACCCCGCGATCGCCGCTCCCGCTCGATAGCTAGATTCAGGTACAGACAACACTCCAACACTCCGCCTACGCCAATCGTCAGACCCGCACACACACTGTACCCATAAATATAACCAACAACAACAATGGGGGGGTTAGCTCAGTTCCACCACTCTGCAGCAACTCACGGAACAATCATTGACCCGGACCCCCGTCACTTCTCATCCATAGATAGTAGCAGGAGGAGAGGGGAGGGTCAGAGAGAGAAGGAGGGTACAACAGGGGGAAGACCTCAAAGAATCCTCCAAAACCAAAGTGCGTGGTTCCAACCCCGACCGGAGGGCCAATGAAACATTCATATGCCCACAGGGCTCAATTCCGGAGACAGTCTGCCCGCAACACAGGGGGACCCGGAGCGAGAGGATGCCTCCGACACAGTCTGAACCAAGAGTTTAGCCTCCTCTCGCTCCTGTCTCTGACGTTCAAGACTCAGGGAGCCATCCGAACGAACAATCACTCAGCTTCCTAGGCCGGCACGGCGTCTGCGGGTGCTCCTGTGGGCTGCACTATGCACCTCTGCTGTCGCTCGGGGTTTTCTGTCACTCTCTCTAACCAGGAAGTCCGGTGTTCCCGCCACATCGTTCCACTCCAACCAGTGCCAAGCTGCTTCAGGAGATTGAAAAAAGTGTGAGCGACCTGCATGGACTTTCAACTTAGATGGGAACAACAGCATATAGGTATAGCCCAGTTCTTTAAGCTTGCGCTTAACACCAGCAAAGGATTGTCTCTGGAGCGGCACCTTCCTGGTATAGTCAGGGAAAAAACGGATGGTGTGATTTTCAAAGGTAGGATCTCCATGTTTGTGCACCTCCTGCAAAATTACATCTCGGTCTCTGTAGTTAAGGACCTTGGCTATAATCGTTCGCGGAGGGGCTCCCGGTGGCGGTGCTGCTAAGGCTCTGTGCGCACATTCCACCACAGATACAGCCGATAGGGGTGCCTCAGGCAATGTTTTACGGATCCAGTCTTCCAAGAAAGCCTCCACGTAAACCCCTTCCACCACTTTGGGAAAGCCCACTATGCGGAGGCTGCACGGTCTCACCCTACCTTCTGCATCTTCGACCCTCGCTTCCAGTTTGTACGTTTTAGCTTCAAGGATGGCCACCGAGGCCTTCAGCATATCCATTTCAGACAGCAGGCACATCACTTGTTTCTCAGTGGCCACCGAGCGTTCCACCACTAATCTTAGGTCCACTCAGAGCAGATTGACATCAACCGCTATGGCTGCAATCTGAGTTTGCATTGCCTGCCGCGAGGACTAAATAGCAGCCAGGTTTTGCACCCCGGTGGGTTCTGCACCTTTCTCCAAGGGGCCTGGGGATCTTTTTGTAGACTCACACCTGAACTTTGCGCCGTGTATTGATCCATCCGAGTTTGCTGCGTACTCTTTTGCGTTCTATCCTTGCCCATGGTATCCACCTGCTGGAGTAGCAGTCACGAAGGAACACACCAAATGCCAGGCTCAAGCCCTCCAGACGCGAGGCAGGCAGTCGAACTCCGTATTCCTGCCGCCCAACACCTCTCAGTCTCTTAACCCCCTACCCCTCGTGGGGGTGCCAGCATATGTAGAAGCAGCGCAAGTGTCGTACCCGAGCCGACGGATCCAATGCACAGCTTGCTAGTCCCGCACTCCAGATCCGGGCAACCCAGGATCTCTAGCAGATCTCCAATGCAGGGGAGTTACTCCTCAAGAACCAGTCCAGCGACGACTCAAGCTGCCACTGTATGCCCAATGCAGCTCTGTGAGCCCCAAACGTCCAGGGCCTGCGTGCTCCCCGCAGGAGGCAAGCAACTGCACTCCACCGCTGCCCCAATCACAGCAACGGGCCTCCAATCCAACTGGGAGGGCCAACTCCAGCTCTGTACCCACTCTCGGGAGGGGGGGAGCAAAAGGGGGACTAGGTGTCAAAGTCCACACAACACCTCATCTTGAGTGGCCCCCCTTCAGGAAACATCCTCCTCAGATTTGCGCCGCTCCAGTGTCTCTTACGGCCAATTTTTGCCACGTTCAGATCGCCTCTGATTGTCTCCCCTGCCGCTCTCCCCGTACACTCCTCTGCTCCTGCGGACTCCAGGACTCAGCTGCCAGGTCCAGAGGGGTCTGGGGCAACAGGATCAGGGAGGATTATGAGCCGGAATCGGGAGCACTCGTTTAGTGCTGCCGATCGTCCATCTTGCTGGCCACGCCCCCGGGCCTGTAAAAATTTAAATGTAATGTTTTGGTGTCGGTTTACAAAGTTACAAAATTATTTTAAAAAATGGGCCAGTCCAGCCCGAGTAGTAGTTCAATTCAAAGCTGGGAAGAAAACTACTATGGAAAGACAGGAAAGACTCCTCTTTGCCAGAAAGTGACCGATGTCTAAGGAAAGGTGTTGGTTGAGTCATCATCATATCAGTACAAAACAAATGGAGTGTGCAAGTGTATTGAAGAAAACACACCTGTATACTGTAAGCACCAGCACATTCTCAGCTTGATACAAGAGTACAACTTCTGGTAATACAATATGCAGTATGTAAGTAAACATGTCGAAGGACTCTTACCTTGGGGGTAAGACTGCTTAGTTTAGGGCAGCAGCAACACCATGTGTGGTGACTGAGTAAGTCCCACACAGACTAGAAGCTGTCGGCTGACTTCACTGGCTAGCTAACAGCACCTCACCCAAAACTTGGAAGTAAAGGTGATTTGTGGCAGCCTAGAAACATGACACTGACTCCTCATGGAAGTCATGGCAGAACATATCACACCCCTTTCTCTCATTTATGCAAAGTCTCATACATGCTAATGCAGACACAGAGATGCAGAATATGTTTCAATATTTATTGAAGCAATTGCATCTGATGATAAAAAAACATAATCTGCGGTTAAAAGGAAGATGAAACATAATACAGTGATGATTGTGAACATGAGAGTAAAAAACATAAACAGTCCCACCATCCTCTAATATAAGAGCTAGTGATTCCTACCTAAACCCTAATGTCTAAACCTGAGAGCTTAGTAGTGTTAGCCCTTTTGCCTGTCCCGGTCTATGGGAGAATCCCCAACCCATACCTGAAAGTTGAGCAAGGGTCTGCCTGTTGTCTGCTAGCAATCCTCCCGGTTGGCTGAAAAGACAAGGCCGGGATCAGCTATACTATCAGCAAAGTGATGTACATCCTCAAACAATCATGGCTGAAATGCCCTCTACCCTCCTTAGGCCTATCCAGTGTTTATATAACAAAATATGTTGTTTTCTAAGAAAAGGCCTGAAGTGAAGATATGTCTGTGGTTGAGTTACTCCGTAACTCTTGGAGTGGTAATACTGGGTAAACTATTGTGTACGGAACATGACAGCAGGGCACAGGGTGAAATGTTATGCAAAGGACTGATAAATGTAAAACACAAATAGCTATGCCTTCTCAGAAACTACAAAAACAACCAAACTGAAATGCAAGCTGTGCTAAAACATAATAAAATGAATAAACAAATAAAATATGCATTTGTGTAAAAGGGCTCAGGCTAAGTGCCAAGAGCTAAAAGAAGGGTGCCCAATCTAAGTGCTAAAAGGTACCCACAACACCCTACCTGTTTGTACAGGAGTGCAGGGTCCAAAACATAAAATGAACTACACTAATGCTAACTACCCAAAAGCAGGCTAAAATATACATAAGAGAGATAAAAATATCTAAGTTGACAAGCAGACCAGTCGGAATTATACAGCCAAGTTTAAAACAGGTCAATTAAAGAATTAAAAAACTTTCCAAATGCCAAATTAACAATAATCATGATCCTGCAGGAAATCCCCGAGCACATCTAGGGAGATAGAATCCAGAAGAGACCCCACTTCAGCAGAAGATAAAAACACCAGCTTTTCAGTCAGGTGGAAGGAGCACACATGATCAGTCGCCTCAGCCACATTTCTGGCCAAAGGAGCAGCGTTTCACACAGTGCCAGATGTTGAAACACCAGGAGCCCCAAAATCCATGAAGAGTGGCTCATAGAAGGCATCCCGCAACAACCGTAATCTTATTGGACAAGTCCCGCAATGAACCCTCATCAAGATCATCATCAGGTTTGCATCCACAGATGGTACATGTAGTAAGGCAAGACACACCTCCAGTGAATTTTCGAAGGGGTACCATAAGCACTGATAGGCTGTAATGCAGTTAAGAACTGGTTAAAATGACAGTGACCAATGCCTGCCTAGTTCCAAAAGAGATTCTCCGAAATACTGCATCATACATTTACAATGCAGTTGGGCTGTTAGGAGTGCCATCATTTCTCTTTGTTGAGATGGGGCAGCCATTACATTAAAAATAGCAACAGTAAGATACTGCCAATTAATTATGGTCCCTATGGAGTGTAAACCTAGATCCCCATACATATTGCCTACATTTTTCCATTGCCCACACTACAGCTAACATTTCCTTTTCAATTACCAAGAATTTCTCTTCAGCAGGGCACAATAAGCGCGAAGCGTATGCTACTGTACATTCTTTTCCCGTTCCCAATATTTGGGTTAGCACTGCTCCCAGGCCTTTCCCACTGGCATCCGTGGTAACAATATAGTGTACTCTTACTTCAAAACCTTGCAAGGGAACTGCTGTACATATATCCTGTTTAATGTTGTCAAATCAGTCAGTAAATGTTCATCCCAAATGAATTTTTACTCACTTTTAACAGCTGTCTCATTCTATACGTTTTCATGGCAAAGTCTTTTTACAAATTTGGAATAACATTCTATGAGTATTAGGAAGGACTTTACTTCTTCCTTGGACTTTGGTGCAGGTGCATTGCTAATAGTTCTAATGATGTCATTTTTGGGTGAAATTCCATCACTACCCACTTCATGACTCATATGTTACAGATTTCAATGCAAACTCACATTTCTTCATTTCAGCAGTTAGTCCCTTGTAGGTCAGTTTCTCTAAAACTAACTTCAGTGTAGAATAATGTTCCTGTCTGTCTCGGCCCATCACCAGTATGTCGTCCTGGAGGTATTTCACTCCATCTATGCCTTTAAAAAGTTTGAAATACTGCAGCCGCTGACACAAGCCCAAATAGAATGCAAATGAATCTATAACACCCAAAAGGAGTGATAAGCGCAGATGGATGCAGTTGAAACTGGTGAGAGGCCGAAGTCAAATCTATTGTTGAAAACTATTTTTTAACCTTTGGTTGTGATAAGAGCTTGTCAATCCTAGGTAGGGAACATTCTCAAAAATAATGTTTTTATTAAACTCTCTGAGATCAATTCATAGACATAAACGACCATCTGGTTTACAAGCTACTACCAGGGGAACCAACCTTTTTGACTTTTCTACTGGTTCTAGAACTCCTTTACTCTCCAAGGTGTCCAACGTCTTCATGATACTTTCTCTGACACACATTGGTATATTTCTGACGCACTGGTTCGCCCCCCTCCTTCAATACAATTTTGTTGACAAACCCACTCAACTGTCCTACATTACTGGAAAATACACCAGGAAATTGTTTCTTGACTTCCTCCTCTATAGTCATACTTGGTAAACAAAGTAGCATTACTTGGTCTCAACTGCTGGGGTCAGGGATAGTGCCTAAATGGGGCGTGGCTTGGCATCAATGGAATAGCTTGCATATGGCAGCACTCCCGGGTGATCTCCTCCATCCACCCTAATCCTGTCTTCCCCTCAACACAAGGAGCTTCCCCGCTGCATAGGTGGGCGTCCCCCATATGCCTGGACAGGACGGCCCCAAGCGGCACCCCTATTGCCACACTGGCTGGATTACCACGTGGATGGCTCAGCACTTCAAGATGGAGGCCCCCGTTCGCTCACAGTCTCCGGCCCCAGAGCTACGGGCATAATTAACTTTATGGCATCCCCCCAATAAGGAGGCTTAGACGAGAGCGCACTACAGTTGCTGACCTCTACATCTTGCTGCCAACGAGCCCAGCGGAACCCCAGCTGACATAGTGCACATGTCTGCCGCATGGACCGGGACTAGAACCATCTGAGGAGCACTTGGGCATCACCTGCAGTGTACTGCCGGGAACGAGGTGAGCCTACATGGAGAAAAGGGTGACGGACATGCAGGGCATTGTGGTGATCGCAACAGCTTGCTGCGCTGCTGGGGCCCGCGTTTACCTGTCGTGCTTCTATCCTGCCTGCAGCGACTTGCAGCCACCGAGAACGAGGTACTGCCGAAGATTCACCTGGTGTCGCTGACTCTACCTCAGGAGCTCGAGGACCAGAGCAAACTGTACCATCCTAAAGCTCCCCCTCCTGAGCCTTGACATACCTTGGCATACTGTGCGGCACAGAAGACAATATAGCACTGTACTTGCCCCAGAGAAGTCACCATTAATGAGAGCGAGACGGAGGGGCCCCGGCAACGACTTGCCTCATGTACACTTTTTTTTTTTTAATGAAAAATGAAAAACAAAAAACAAAAATACAACCACACCAAAAAAAAAAAAAAAAGGCCCCTTTGCTGGGGGACTAGGTGACTCGATATTGGGAGACATCACCTCCTTTAATTAACTACTCAGGACGCTCTAGTCAAGGCAGTGCTTCCAAATCTCTGATCCCCCCACCCCACGGCCTCCCACATCGTCTTCTTTGCAAAATGGGCAAAGCAGTTAAAAAAGGGAAGTTACTGAGCAGGAAGACCCGCATGTCTCTTGAAGCCATTGCAGCCTCTCGAGAGCCCTTAGAGATGAAAATTGATACAATTGCCAGCGATGTAAATCTCCTTCATGATGACCACCGTACTTGTCCATGGATCTTCACCAACTTCAGGGCCATGTGGCCGAAATGGAAAGTAAAATGAAAACACTGGAAGCCAAAGCAGAAGATGCCAAAAATAGGGCCAGGAGAAGTAATATATGGATAATTGGTTTGCCTGAGAGAATTGAAGGTAACACAGCGAACATGACTGTCTTCCTGGAGCACTGGATCAGCAACAATATCGCCCTGGAAGGGCTTTCCCAGCATTTTGCGATTGAATGCGCCAATCGAGTGCCATCTTGCCCCTCTCCGCTGGGGACCCCTCCTCGACCGATAGCCGCTAAACTCCTGTAATTTAAAGTTTGGGACCATATCCTATCCCAGGCGAGACTACGAGGGGAACTAAAAGTTGACTATAGTCAGGTAATGCTCTTCCTGGACTTTTCTAGAGAAGTCCAAAAGCAAGGAGCCTCATCTGCAGATGATAAGAACAAACTAAGAGCCCTGGGTCTTAAATATGGTACGTGTTTCCCTGCCCAACCCCATGTTACGCACAATGATAAAGTACACTTCTTCCTGTCACCCCAACAAATTTGGGATTGGATACCTCAAATCCACACCGGGATCAGATTAGCAGGCAAAAAAGAATGTCAAAGCGTCGGAAACAAGCTGTTAAGAGGGAAACGGAAGCATCCCCCTCCCAAATGGAAGCTCCCCAGGACTGCCGGAGAGCGGTGGAGGTGGTAGCGGCCCTCAACGGAGCAGGCCTACACCACTCTGAGACAATTGGCAAGAAAACCAACAAGGACACTGGTTCTGACTGCGCATCATTGTCCTCCTCCAACTTCACTGATCTGCCTCCCGTGGTGACTCATGGGACATTTGATGAAATTATTTAACCAGAACATCTCCGACCGACACCATTTGTATGAACAGGTGGCGGGGAACTTTCCGACACCCACACATCTTACCTTGCGGTGGGTTGATGTCTTTCTGATCCTCTCTGACACATTCTCTGCAGGCCGAGTGCCTACCAACTCCTCCTGTACTACATCAGTCGCTAGCTATCCTGACTAGGCTGGATGCACAACAGGTGGGGCAGAAGACCCTGCCGGATATCTCAGCTGAGGATAAACTTGTCTTGCACTATCAGATGACATGATGTATCACCGGGAGCCCCCTTTGACTGACGGCTCCCCCTCATCTCTCTCCAGAAATGGTGCACTGAGAAAGTGCACAAATGTTGGTTTGTGATTTGGTTTGGGCGGTGAGGTTCCGACCTCCTTTCCAGGGGATGGGGAGTTGGGTAATTCAGTTAATTGTTAGAACTTATTTTTCGGAACTTTGCGCTTATTGTCTCTGCTCCTTTGATGTACTTTACACACCACTCCCTCCTCTACTAATTGTGCTATACTCTCACATGTGCCTATAGCGTCCGCCCTAAACTACAACTTTATCAGTTGGAATGTCAGGGGGTTAAACAATAGGTCCAAATGGCACAAAGTATACTCCTACCTGAGGAGGAGGGGTGTACACGTGGCCATCATTCAAGAAACACATCTCACTGCCCCAGAACAAGATGCCCTAAGAAAAAGGTGGAGAGAACAGTTGTAGGCCACAGCATACTCTGTATTTGCTAGGGGGGTGATTATATGGATTCGCCCTGGGGTCCCATTCCAGGCCACTGGGGAACACATTGATCCAGAGGGTCGCTTTGTCTTGTTGTTAGGACACCTTGAAGGCAGAGATCTTACCATAGTGAGATTATATGCACCCAACCTTGACCAGGGTGACTTTTTTTAATAGGCTATCCGGAACCTTAGCCACTTTCCTGAAGCAAGCCATACTCCTCGGAGGTGATTTTAATTGTGTTTTGGACACTCAGCTATTCAGATCCCACCTGCCATTAGATAATTCCCTTATCCACTGAACAGCCAAACTCTTCAGAGACTGGCAAAATAGTTGTGGCCTTACAGACTCATGTACACTTGCACCTCAAACTAAGAGACTACTTCTTTTTCTCAGGACTTTACAACCTCCACGTCAGACTAGACACCTTTCTCACCTCTCCTGAGGTCCAGAGTTCCGTTCGCACGGTAGAACACCTATGCCCAACTATCTTAGACCAGAACACCCTTCTGCTCTCCATGGCCAGGCTCGGGGAGCAACCATGCATTCCAAACTGGCGACTGAGAGTGGAGGCCCTGGAGGATGCTGCATTCTGTCACACTATTGGGGAAGCCATTTGATTTTATTTCATGGAGAATGTGACCTCCGCAGGCTCACAAATAATAAAATGGAAGGCCTTTAAGTCGGTGATAAGATCAAAATGCATTGCAGAAGTGGTGGGTGACAGATGCACACTAAAAAGGAATATAGCCAGCAAGGAGGAGGCCCTCCTGTCCCTCGAGAGGGATAGTCCAGGAAACCCTGAGATGGGACCAATGCTATTAGAAGCCAAGGAGGATGTAGCAGCTTCAATTGAGAAGCAATGGTGCTTTGACTATAGGGCCTACATTGCTCGAGCTCACAAGGGCTCCTTGCTGGCATGGCTGATGCACCAGGCCAAAAAAGGCTCTCTGATATTGGAGATAGCAGATGGGGAGCGATTGTTTCACCAGGAAGCCATAAACGCTAGGTTTGCGGAATATTACGCCTCCCACACAGCCCCTCAACTCAAACCAGCTACACTTGCTGGAGGAACTGCACCTTCCACAAATGCAGGTGACAGATGCCACAGACCTGGGTGACCCCATAACACTTCCTGAGTTCCGTGCGGTTATCAAGTCAATGGCCAGGGGCAAAGTACTTGGGGCGGACGGACTCCCAGTGGAGTTTTATGCCATGTACAAAGACGATCTGGTGCCAAGACTAGTTGATCACTATGCTGAGGCTTTGGATTCGGGAGGCCTCCCTCCACCACTAACAAAGCCATAGTTGTTCCTTTGTTAAAACCAGGTCACTCAGCGGAAGAGGTACGCTTCTTCTGCCCTCTATCCATGATGAACTTGGATGACAAAATCCTAAGTAAAATTCTGGCCACTCGACTTTCCTGGTTGGACTCCATCTTTAAGTACCCAGGGGTGGGGTACAAATTTAACATGACCCCGAGGATTTTCTAGAGGGGGTAATGTGAGAGCGGCAATCCGAAAGCTCAAGACAAGTGTGACTTTCTGGAAGTCGCTCCCACTCTCAGTGGGGGGCAGCATTGCGGTCAACAAGATGGTGGCCTTACCCAGTCAACTATACTTCTTTGTCACCCTGCCAATTTCCATACCCAAGACCTTCTTCAGGGAGCTGAATTCCATGATGATAGAGCTCATATGGGGCAGGGAGACACCCGGCGTTGCCCTAACCAAACTCCAATGCTCAACCAGGGTGGAGGTAAACTGGCAGCCCCAGATCTGGAGCTGTGCTGTCTGGTGGGCCAGCTCTATTGGTTCACCCAGTGGCTGCACGCAAGACCCCAGACGGACCAGGTGGTGCTATTGTGTAGCCATTTTAGTTACATCTTCATACACGTTATTTTAGCAAAACTAGGCCTGCAGCTGTGCACTTTAACCTAGATATATTTCATTTAGCTTTGTTTATTATTTTAACAATAGCCACATTTGCAATCTTGTTTTATTTCTATCTAATGTTCTTTGCCTAGGTCAGCACCGCGTTCTTAAACAAGAAATTTCTTTCACTCTGTCCTTTTCTCAAGGCTGCAGTAAGATAGGTTGCCGGTAAACGTGGTAACGCTTTGTCTCTAGTGTTCATAGAAACATACACACTCTTAAATAGGGATCCTTTCTTGGAAAATCAGCCGTTTTATTATAAAAAATACTTTGACCCATGTATGTTAGAGGTGGATTCTAGCAAGATGACCACGACTGTATGCTGATTGCTGAGTGCTTTGCTACAGCTGCTTATGTAGACTACAGGCCTCTTGCTCAGCTATGAGGGATGATGTCTTCCCAGGGAACCCGGAAGGGCAGAACTAGAGCTTAACATGCTGTGCTCTAACATAGTCTAGGTAGGAATTATTTTAATGATTCTAGTGACAATATGGTAGCATTATTTTTATGCTTTACTCTCCTCGTCACTATTTTAATCCTGTTATGCTTCATAGTCCTAGTTATTGCAGTACATGCTTTGTTATCTAAGATGCAGTTGCTTCATTGAAACCTTATTGAAACATATACTGCCTCTGATTGTCCTTTTATATGTGAGACCAATGTAACTGAGAGAAACAGATGCGATCTGAGTGACCACAATTTCCCTGAGGAATCAATTGTGTCATGCACTTGGCTGCCCAATTATCATTGCTCTTGGGTGGAGATGAGGCACTGCTAGTTAGCCGGAGCAAAACCCGGATTAGGCCAAAAGGTGTCACTTGTAGTGGGTTCAGACTCAGTTCCCCACAGTGCAAGTGATTAAGCCGCCCAAATCCAGTACTCTCATTAGAATAATGAGAGACTACGCGACAGTGCCACCAACCACCCCACCTTATCACACTCTCCTACATATCCTCTTAAATTTAAATCCCAAACAAGCACTCCTTGGGGAACCAGTGGATTTACAGGTGTTTAGATGCTGATGGTTGTGCAAAGTGCAGCACACATGGCCCTCCTTGCCATATGCCCAGGAACTCCCACATAGGTGTTTGGCTACCCTCCCTGGGAGATGAGCCCTTGGAGGGATAGGTAGCTGGGCAGACTACAACATCACCACATTTGGAGATTTATACAGAGACAGAGAGTTAACACCCCTTGAAACCTTAACAGAATAATATGGACTCCCACTGGGTCAGTTTTTACAACACAGGGCACTGACAAACATAAACCAGCAGCATTGGAAACTGGGTACAGCCGAGCCCCGGAACAACCTGGGTTGTCAGAAATTGTGCACTACTGATGACACCAGATGAGCTAACATCATTTCCCACCTGTATGTAGTCTCTAGAAATGCCCGCTTAAACTCATACATTTTTACATTCTACACAGGGCATATCTTACCCCAGAAGGATGATCTCTCAGATATTCAGAGCGACGGGGGCTCAACGCCCCCGCTGCGCACAACAGGGTGGATTTCCTCCATATGCTGTGGTCCTCCCCTGGCTGACGGAATTCTGGAGAGGGGTGTTCCACTGTATATCGGTGGTAATGGATAGGATGCTCACAACTGCCCACTGACTGGCCTCTTGCAAGATTTCCTGCATCCCAAATCCCACAAGATAACCACAAAATGTATAGACTTGGCCCTCCTACTAGCAAAAAGGGAAATCACACTGCACTGGAGGTCCTGTGGCGACCCCAGCATAGACAAATGGAAGGGCTCCTTGCTGTTTTTGGGTAGAGATGGAGGGACGGGTGCTCTTCCAGGAAATTACGTGGAACCGCCGTCCGCCCAACAGGGCTAGAGCGTGGGATCATTTAGTGGACTGCCTCAAGGAACTCCCCCTCCCCGAGACACACCTGACACTACCATAATAGACTCCTCAACCTCAGAAGATGACGAACCTAGGGCACTTAATTAACCCCCAAATAGGGGCACTACTCTCAATCGCGCACACTTCTGAAGGGGACACAACTATCCAGAGACACGCTGAGAACAGTGGCACAAGGGGGGAGGGAATGGTTTGGTATTTTTAATTGTGCTCTTGCTGAGGGGGCACATGTTTCACCACATATTTTGACACCCTAAGAAATGACACCGGAAATCAGACTTGAACACTTTCCAATCAACACTAACTTCTAGTGTCTGAGTGCCTCCTGGTGTAAAAATAATGTCTGCATGACATCCTCATTGATTTTTGTTATGTTCTAATTTTAAATGCCAATAAAATATGTTTTTAAAAAAAGGATATTGCCTAAAGCCTCCTGATCAACCCATCTAAGTACTGAGGGCTCCTTTTTCTGCTACATACAATTTTCCTTTGGCTGTCCCATTAAAATTCGTAATCTACCTCTCTAATGCCCGCCATGGGAATCTTCTCATCTGTGAAGATAACTGGTTGCACATCTGCAGGATTCAACTGGTTACCTAAAGTTGCTGCAAACTTGTCCTCCCAAACAGAATGTTGTACTATGGTGTATGGAGACCCTGAGTCTGCCACTATCTGAATATGTAATCCACTAACATTTATTAGCACTTGGGATTCTTCTTAGAGCTAATGTTTACATCTAAAACTGCGTCCTCAATACTAAGTACCCCTTAGTCACTCATTGAATCATTCTCTGAATCTACATCATCCTATATACATCACACACTTAACTGTATTCCTGTCACCTTTCTTCTTCCTGCAAACGTTTGCGAAATGGCCAATGATCCCACAATGCGCACATTTTGTTTTGATTGCAGGACAGTTCTTGTCTCTTGCTATATGGCCTCTATTACTACACCAAAAGCACACTAGCCTTTTGTCTTCCAAATCAGGTTTACTATCCACTGGCATTTTCCATTCAGGACTTTAGCCTTTCTACTTTCTTCCTTAGGATTTAACACTTTGCAAACTGACTATCCTTCATTACCGTTTTTCAGAGCAGCTTTACTACACATTTTTTGACATTTCAGCCTTATTTACAATTACAACAATTTCATTCAAAGGTGAATCACCACATACCCTTAGTTTTACTAGAGTGCATTACCAGCTGATCTTCAATGAGATCATCATATAAAACCCCAACTTTACAACTGCTTGCTAGCTTTTTTAGCACAGCTACATAATCCTCTACTGACTTGTACTTTGCTTGTTTCCTTTGAAAATATGTGTTTCTTTTGGGAGAGGTAGGCAACACTTTCTCCCTTTGGAAATAGGTGGTACATGGCTTGGGAGGGGTAGCCTCCCCAAGTCACCGGTATGCTTTGAAGGGCACATGTGGTGCCCTCCTTGCATAAACCAGTTTGCACCCCGAGTCCCTGTTCTGGTGCGGACATGGACAATGGAAAGGGGAGTATCCACTCCCCTGTCTGTCACCACCCCATGGGTGGTGCCCAGAGCTCCTCCAGGTGGCTACTTGATTATGCCATACTGAACCCAAGGTGGGCAGAGGCCCCTGGGTGCATCTGAGTGGCCGGGTCAGGCAGGTGATGTCACAACCCCCTCCTGATAGGTAGTCAACCTGCAAGGTGACCAGTCCCCCTTACTGGGCTATTTAGGGTCTCCCTCCTAGGGTAGGTTTTCAGATTTGATGTGCAAGATTCCAGCAGGACTCCTCTGCATCGTTTACTTCATCTTCTGGCCACCGGGACCGCAACTGGACCCTCCAGGAACCGACAATCTGCAACTCCAGTGATGTCTCCGCTTTGCAACATTGTTTCTTCGGCTCCTTCCAGCAACTGCAACTTTTCCCTGGCTGTGCATCCTCTGAGGGTGACAAGTCCTCAGCCTGCACAAGAAGCAAGAAGGAATCTTCCTGGGAGTGGAGGAGTCACTCTCCTGCATCTGCAGGCACCAACTGCAACGACGACCTGCTGCGTGAATCCTCTCTCCTCCGGAACTGCGTGAATCCTGCATCACAGGTGGTTCAACTGGAGTGATCCCCTTCGTCCCCTCTACCAGCTGTCAAACTTGGGAGCCGGTAAGCCCTTGCCTCTCCTTGCAAGACAGTACACCTGTGCACAGTGACTCTTGCAGCTACCAAGGCTTGTTGGCTCTTCTTCCAAGGGATCTTCAGGCTCCGTGTATCCTTGGCCTTCAGCACTCTTCTCTGCAAAGCACAGTCTCCTGTCTGCTGCTCCAGCGAAGTGGGACTCCTCTCCAGGTGTGCTGAGTGGGCCTCACTGCAACTCCTGTGCCATCTGCCTGTGGGGGCTGCTTCATTGCCTTTCAAGTCTACTCACTGCTATGGGTCACTTGGGACTCTCCTCCTTGGGTTGAGTCCCCCTGGATCCCGGCAGCTCTGCAACTCTTCATCTGTAACTCATGCCTTTGCCTAGGCTTGTTGGTGTTTTTTCCACACCACTGACTGACTGCAACTCTTTTTCCGACACAGCACATCGTCTGCATTACTTCTGGAAGTCTTCTGCTCCTGTGCCGCACAGCTGACTCCTTGTCTTCACCGTCGACCTGGTCCTCCATCTCCAGAAGGAAGGGTCGTGGCTCCTGCCCCCCAACCGGACACTCCAACTCGAATTGGACTTGGTCCCCTTCTTTTGCGAATCCTCTTCTGTCAGGATCTACCGTTGGTTTCTTCCACTCTTGCTTGGGTCTTGTACAGTCTTTATCCAAATATTACCTGTGGGTTTGGGGAAAAACAAGGTACTTACCTCTTCACTCCTGGTCGCTGGAGGGCAGCCTGGCACTTAGCTTTTGGGCTTCCTAGTTCCACCAGCTCCCCTCTACAGATTCCATTCACATTCTACTTAGTATATGGCTTGGTCCTTCCCCCAGGGCCCTTGCTATTTTCTATTGTTTTGCTGTTGCTTTCTATGCTAATCACTGACTTCTAATGTGTATATAATAGTGTGTTTACTCACATCCTAGTGGAGTATTGCCTATACAGTATTTTAGTATTTGTGTTACCATAATGAAGTACCTTTATTTTTGTAACACTGTGTGGTTCTTTCATGTGTTTAAGATCTGTGTGACTGTAGCGGCATTGCGTAAGCCTTGCTCCTAGATACGTCTTGGCTTCTCATCCACAGCTACCTCTAGAGAACCCTGGCTTCCTAGACACTGTCTATACCTCACAAATAGGGGATACCTGGACCTGGTATAAGGTGAGAACACCAGCTTCCTACACAATTTAGAGAAAATTAGGCATACCCCGTAACCCTAGAACCTGGGTAGTTAAAAAAACAATTGAACAATGGTCCTACAGGGGGAAGTAAAACCCTCGTCTTCCTGGTAAACATTTTTTAAACAATCTTCAAGCGTCCAAATTTTGTCAACAATTCATATTTTATTATAGAGAAGGTGCATATTTATTTACTAAAAATATATTTTGAATTTAATCCTTACGGTGCTTCTACAGTGATGGTACAATGAAAGTGAATGTAGTGAAAAACGTTTGTGCAAATGTGCTCTGTACATTATATACAAGATGTGGTTAAAACATACATTTTCTGCGATCTTCTATAAGCGGACTCATATTACTCCAGAGGTTCAGAAGTCACTTTTTAGTCTCTCAAGAAAAATCCACACTATCAAAATGTTGACGTTTCGACCCCATTATGTAGATCAATCTATCTGGGGTCATCATCAGGACTGTTAGTTTGCTATAGGTAGCACCTGTCAGTCATCGTATTCTGTCTCAGGGTGATTGTTTAATCATCTCATCCTCCATTGACTTTAGATCCTGTTAGTCTGTCCTCTCCTTGTAAACCTACATATGCTTGTGTCCTCCATTATGAAAAACAAACCATATGGAGGTTTACAAGGAGAGAACAGACTAACAGGATCTAAAGTCAACGGAGGATGAGCTGATTAAACAATCACCCTGAGGCAGAATACGATGACTGACTGGTGCCAGTTTGCACTCTGTTGAAGCAGGAACCCTCACTCTAGTCAGGGTAAGGGAGATACACAGCTCAGATAACCCCTGCTCACTCCTTTGGTAGCTTGGCACAAGCAGTCAGGCTCATCTCAGAGGCACTGTGTTAAGTATTTGTACCAACACACACAGTAACACAGTGAAAACACGACAAAAGCACTCAACACCAGCTTAGACAAAATAGCCAATATTTATCAGAGTAAAACAAGACCAAAACGAAAAAAATCCAACATGCACAAGCAAAGTTATGAATTTTCAAAGATTGAACTTAAATATAGCACTTAGAAACACAAATGCTTCTATTGGTGTTATCACGGCGTAGTGACGGAGTTGTTTCCAACCATCAGATGCCAAATGCACCGGTCGCGGAGTCACATGGACGCCCAGGTACAGTAGCTTTGGTAATGAAGAAACAAGCTGGTGCACGGAGTCCGGGGGGTGAGGCGTAGCTGGATCCAGTGCAGCGTTGGTTCCTTACTGCAGAGCAGGGAGGGGTGATGCAGCGTCAGTTCCCTATGCTCCAGCAGGGTCAATGTCCACTGGGTCAAGATGCGGTGGGGGTGACCTCATGGGGTCGCGGTCACACCAGGGGCTGCAGGCGCTGCAGCGGAGTCGAGTGTCACAGACAACGGTGACACGGCACTCGGAACTCACAAAGCCACTGGGAATCAGCAGAGCAGCAGCGGCTCAGGCCTGTGATGTCAGGCAGGGTCAACGCACTCCAGAGGGGACCATGGCTTCGGTTGCAGGTGGTGTTGTGGAGTCAGAGTGTTGCATCAGTCCTGGCGTCATCCGAAGTCGGTATAACTGCTTTTTCTTGTTTTTCAACCAGCTTTCGCTCCCAGGTGCCCAGAGAATGGAGTAGGCACCACCTAGCGAGTTAGGATCCACAGCAAGTGAACGCAGAGGCTGGTAGGTGAAGTCTTTGCTGTCCCTGAGACTTCTTAACAGGAGACAAGCTCAGTCCAAGCCCTTAGAGACACTTCACAAGCAGGATTGCAGAAAGCAGAGTCCAGTCCTTTCCCTCTTAGGCAGAAGCAGCAGCAGGCTAGCACAGCAAAGCAGCAGGCAGAGTGGCAGGCCCTCCTCAAGCATCAAGCTCTTCTCCATGGCACTTTGTGAGGACAGGCACAGACCTTTCAGGTGCCCCTCCCCACTCTAGCTCAGGAGACTCATAAGAATATGCAGGACACTCCCCAGCTCCCTTGTCACTGCCTAGAGGTAATTAACAAACAGTCCAACTGCCAGTCTGACCCAGACGTGGATTCCACAGGCAGGCAGAAGCACAGAATAGTTAAGCAAGAAAATGCCCACTTTCTAAAAGTGGCATTTTCAAACAATCTAAAAACCAACTATACGAACAGATGTATTTTTAAATTGTGAGTTCAGAGACCCCAAACTCCACCTCTTTATCTGCTCCCAAGGGAAACTGCACTTAAGTTATTTAAAGTCAGTCCCCATGTTAACATATGGGGGAGCTAGGCCTTACAATAGTGAAAACTGAATTTGGCGGTTATTTCACTATCAGGATATGTAAAACACACCAGTACATGTCCTAACTTTTAAATACACTACACCCTGCTCGTGGGGCTACCTAGGGCCTACCTTAGGGGTGGCTTACATGTAGTAAGAGGGAAGGTTTGGGCCTGGCAAGTGGGTATACTTACCAGGTCGAATTGGCAGTGCAAGACTGCACAGAGACTGCAGTGGCAGGTCTGAGACATGCTTACAGGGCTACTCATGTGGGTGGCACAAACAGTGCTGCAGGCCCACTAGTAGCATTTCATTTACAGGCCCTGGGCACCTCTAGTGCACTTTACTAGGGACTTAATGGTAAATCAAATATGCCAATCATGAAGAAACCAATCACCAATATAATTTAGACAGAGAGCATATGCACTTTATTACTGGTTAGCAGTGGTAAAGTGCCCAGAGTCTTAAAGCCAACAAAAACTGGTCAGATAAAATAGGAGGGAGGCGGCAAAAGGTTTGGGGATGACCCTGCAAAAAGGGCTAGGTCTAACACCCTCGCCTTCTTGTCAAAGCTGTTTAAAGTCAATACAATTATCTGTCATAACAAACATTGTGAAAACGTACATTCTTCATGAATATCAACAAAGCGCAGCTGCCTACATTTTAGTGGTGCTGCTTGAGGTTCTTTTCTTTGAGTACATTATTCGAGGTGTTTGTACTGTAATTTTATTACAATTTTATCCATGTCTTTCAACAGTTGAAGGCGAACAAAAGTGACAGAAGAGCATATAAACTGAGCATCCTCCGGTGCTTTTGTGCGCTTCCACATTCTTTATCCATTTGAAAATCAGCATAATCAGAATACTCTAGCTAATAGTCTGGCTATGGTGGCTGTGGAGTGAAGGATCTATTTATAGTCTTCTTCCAAATTTCAGCAGGCTGAGGCACATGTACTGTTGCTGTACAAACCCAGGGGTTTTCAGTCTGAAAGCCCAAAAGTGTGTACATTCAGACCAAACTAAGGGCCAGATGTAGGTAGGAAAAAATTAACGAGTCGGAAATTGCGAGTCATTGCGACTCGCAATTTCCGACTCGCTAAATGGTATCCAAGAAGAAAAAGCGACTTCATTTTGCGACTCACAAATGAAGTCGCACCACAGATTGCGAGTCCGCTGTTTGCGAGGTCGCTTTTTGCGACCGCGCTAAAAACGAACACGCAAATTGCGAGTGGGTGTCGCAAATTGCGACTGTGCCGCAAATTGAATGCAGGTGCAGCAGAACACTCTGGAAAACACTTCCTGGCTCTTGATGATGACATCACAGCCAGGAAGTTAACTAATACACCTGGGAGGAGGGAGGACCACACCCATTTTAAACTGCTGAACTGCAAACAGGAGGAACAGCAGCTACCATGGCAGACACTCCTAGAAAGCGCAAATTGAAATTTGCTGAAAAAGAACTGGAGGTGCTGACTGAGGAATGCTGCCAGCACCATGAACAACTTTTTTGGGGGGCAGCCCTCAGTGTGCCAGAGGTGGAAAAGAAAAGGATTTGGACTGAAATACAGGACAAGGTCAACTCCATGGGTGTGAGCCAACGGAGTATCGAAGAATTGAAGAAACGGTGATATGACCTGCGCTCCCGGACCAAGGAGAGGGTGGCAGAGCGGCTCCGGGAGATGAGGGGCACTGGAGGGGGACCATCCACCATACCACCACCCACACTCCTGGAGGAAAGAGTGGAGGAGACCTTGGAGCCAGAGGCAGTGTCCAGGATGGGAGAGCTGGACACGTCAGAGCCAGGACCATCAACCGGTGAGTACCATGAGACATGCATGTACACCCATATCTGCCATACCCCCACCCACCTAGTACACAGCAGCATGCACAACCAAAATAGCTCCATTTCAGAGTAGCAACCACCTGCATGGTGCATTATGGGCAATGTAGTCAAGTAGGCAGTTGATAGGCAACAGTTTATTAGGAAGTAGATAACAGATGGTAGGAACTGACAGTGTGTTCCCTATGTCCCACAGGTCTCCCACACGACACCACCTCCAGCCACAGCGTCCAGGGGCCACAGGTCAGCCACCAGCCTGCACAGGACTCAGGACCAGCCACCACAGGGACTTTCAGCACCCAAACACAGTCCCCTCCTGATGCACCAGTGGCCATACTGGTGAGTGAGCCAGCACCTGGTCCCAGCCACAGTGCCGGTGTACAGGACACGGAGCCTCCACCGCGTCGCAGGCGACGTCTAAATGTCCCTCCAGTGCCGCAGCCTGAGTCAGGGGACGCCTCCATGTCGGCCGCCGAGGCTGCACTCCTACGTGGTCAGCGCCTGCAGACACGAGAGATAAGGAACATATCAGGGGCCATGCGGTGCATGGAACAGAACCAGAACACAGGGCTGCAACTGGTACACACGGAGCTGCAACAGCTAAATACCCATGTTGGCGACCTTGCGCTCTCAATGAAACAACTGGTGTCAGAACTTATCACTGAGAGAGAGGGTGCAAGGCGCCGTGACAGGCAGCTCATCCACCGGCTGAACCGCATGTCTGCCTCCATCGTCAGGCTGGCTGTGAACACCACTGGGCTGAAACGGCGCACGGTCAGCCTCCAGGTGGACATGGGCCACTTTGCCAGTGATGTGGCACATGGACTGGGACATCTCAGCCACGCAGTAGATCTAATGGGGGCACGACAGGTGGCTAGGGGCGCGGCAGACACGCCGCAGGACAGCGAGGAGGGCTCCACCGTTAGCAGTGTCTCAGCAAGTGACACCAGGGTAGTGCAAGGCAGGGCACTGCTGACACACCAGGAACCAGCCATGCTGGGCGAGCCCGGCGTAGAGTGTAAGCTACGCACTGTCCTGGAGTAGAGGCACATGAGGTTAATGTGTCCTCATGCCAGGTGGACTTTTACAGCCCCTGAACTGTAGTTTATGTAAATAGTTTTTTTGGTGCACATTATTAAATTCCTTGTTTGTTCCGCTTAACACCTGGACTCTTTGTGTGTGACATTAGTGAGTGTGGTGACATTTAGCACGTACCTTCCAAAGTATTGGTTTGCAATGTGGGCCAGTCTCTGTCTGCCTTGATTTGCAATGATTCTATCCCCATGATGACGATGTGGTAGCTCTTACTCGTCATCCTCCGAATCTGGGTCTTCTGGGGTGAGAGGTAGCCCACGTCTGGTGGCAATGTTGTGCAGTATAGCGCATGCACCAACGATCTTGAAAGCTGTTGTAGGAGTCATGCGTGCTCCCTGGAAATTTGGCAACCATGTCAGTGATAACATAATGGGCGTCACATACCACCTGGATGTTCAGTGAGTGGGTACACTTCCGGTTGCGGAACAGATATTCCAGATTTGCAGGAGGGCATATTTGTATATGTGTCCCGTCTACACACCCTATGACATGGGGGAAGTTGGCAATCCTGTAGAATTCCAACTTGGTGCTGTTGATTTCTGCCTCATTCCTGGGTAGGTATATGTATCTGGACATGTGTGTGTGAGTATGGCATCTAGGAATGCTCTGAAGAACCGTGAGAGTGCACTTTGGGATACCCCACCTGCCACGGCAATGACCCCCTGATAGCTACCCGAGGCCAAGAGGTGCAGTGAGCATAGCACTTGCACATGTGTGGGGATGGCGCAGCCGCGCACAGTCTGGCGTTGAAGCTGTGTATTGAGTAGATCTATTAAATCTAGTATTGCTGCACTGCTAAGTCTGTATTTATCATATATCTCCTCCTCAGTCAGTTTGTTGCAAAAGTGTCTGCCTGGTTCTGTATATCTTCTCCTGTCTCTGGCTCCTCCTCTTCATCTGCTGTGCAGCGTAGGCTCTCATCCTCCTTGCTATCACATATATCTCCGCCATCTTGAGTAACCCAGGTGCCTTCTGGGTCTCCTTTTATACTTTGGTTCTGGTTACCACCTGCTCTGAGTTAGTGGTAAATTGGAAGTGCAAAATGGGCTTTTTGCGACTAGTCGCAATTTGCGAGTAGCTATTGCATATGGTTTGCGACTCGCAAATTGCGACTTCCTATTTGCGGGTCGCAAAATTTGGGTTGCTATTTTTTCGAGTCGGTAATGGTTTGCATCGCATTTTGCGAGTCGGAAATGGGATTTTTGCATCCCGTTTCCAACTTTGTGGGGTCGCAAACCGCGATTCGGGCCATTTGCGACTCGCAAAACTTTGCTACATCTGGCCCTAAAACACTAATCAGTCAAACCAGAAGGACCACATTCTGGTTGTCTCTGGAAAAATGTTTTACATAGGTTAGGGATCACCAGATGCTATAAGGGGGACAATTCTTTAGGAGTTAAGTTTTATGATATTATTGAGCCTTTAAGAAAACCTTAATTTCACATATATGAGACGACATTGGCAGAGTACAATAATTTGTATGCAAGAAAAAGCCAACTACTTTGTAGCCCTTGAAAGGCTTACTGCCCAGAGGCAAAATAGTGTCATGGTTCAAAAGGGTTAAAAACATCTCAAATGGTAAGGTGATAACTGCTGGCCTAATCATTTGGGGTTTCCTGCAGAAATAGAGAAGAAGCCCTTGGCAGAGTTTTGAGTGAAATAAGTATTTGAAGGTCTGTACGAGGGCCTTTTTGTGCAAGAAACAACATGCACAGCTCAAAATTCACTCAACTTGTGCAAGATGCCACATTTTAAAATACCCCTGCCCTTGATACGTACTACGGCCAAGTGAAATTGGTGAATTATTTGTACAATACGTGCTAAATAATAATAAATAGTAACTTCTCTATGTAGTAAAACTTGCTCAGAAAAATACAGGCAGGAGACTGGTTCTATGAGAAAATGCCACATAGCAAAACATTTTTATCCAAAACAGTTTCCCCAGGAAAAACTATGTACAATTTCACATCATGTGAACTGTCGGAAATTTTGTGTATTTCAACACAATGCGAAATTTGGGAATTCTGCGAGATTATGGTGAGACAACAAAATATTTGCACATGACTAATATAAACCTATCTATAACTGTATGAAAAGGTGCAATTAAAACATAAGTTCTTTATTACACACAAACATATATATATATATATATATATATATATATATATGAAGGCATCATGTTCGCTGTACAAAAATATAAAAAACAATCCTGTGAAAGAAGACAACTGGTGCCTAAAGAACAGAGGTGCTTAATCCATATTGGTTAATTAATTTATTTTTTAGTACAGCAAGTAAATTCATTAAACATGCTTGTTGGTTATTTGAAACTGATCAAATATTCCGGGTAAGCCTGAACATCGTTAAATATTACGAACACGGTAGGGTTTTTATTCGTGTCCGTCACACTATCATATAGATCAGTGGGGTCTTGAGCGCTTTTTGCTGGTGGAGTAATAATTCCTTGTTTTCCTGGGCAAAATAATCCAGTGAGTACTCTGGTAAGGTACATGTACTTCATTCCAGTGGCATCAGGTTTAGAATATGTGTTGTGCGCTGAATAATCTGCATTGACAGCAAAATAAGTTCCATTTCCATATACAGCAGCTGTGAAGATAGAAAAAGACTGTCAGGAGGGTGATGGAAGTCGGATGGGGGCTAATAAATATTAATATAAATATGGGAATGGGATCATCACCTTTCCAGACCTCAATAATCGAAATGTAACTGCTGCAATACATGTCTGTATACTGAGAAGTCACAACAAGATGTTAGATTCATAGATATAATTTGTAACTGCTTTGATATTCAGTGGATAATCAAAAACATGGGTAAACTAAACTTACCTGAATTTGCCTCCCTCTGGTTTCCATTTTACCAATGAAAGACACTCATATGGACTTAATTCTCCACATTGGGTTGGGAATCCAGAAAAACAATAAAATGGGATGCACATGGCCATTAACCATAGTCATTAACATTGTCCTTTTCGATGCACCAAATTTCCTACCACCTCTGAAAGCCTACAAGCTCCACTCACCCATTTCTACCTTCTAAATACAGAACAGGGAATAGTTACTAGACTGCATTACGGCAAAACGTGAAAAAGGTGGCGGTGGCGGCTGGATGATGACAACAACAGATCTCAGCAACAGAAAACCGCTTTCCTCCCATTTTGTGTGGTGACGTTCATACAAACGTCACTTCTTCCCCGACCCTACATTTAAATCATTAAAGAATACCATTTTTAGCACAAACCATTAACTCCAGACGAAGACAGCGTTTATTAAAGAGGAAAAGTGGCAAACAGACAACGAAAGAAGAAGTGAGGAGAAAATAGGGAAGAGCTATATCACCTTAAAAAGAAAGGTGTTGCAGTGTAATTGTCAACCTAAAGGCTTATGCAATTTTGGGTCGATATTTTAGGCTGTTGCACTATTTTTAGGTGAGAATTAGCAAATTAATTCAAACGTTTGAATAACCCCAAAAAAACACTATTCGTATTCATAATATAATCCACGAAATTAAACACAAGGGTTAAGATTGGATTGACAAATTAGTATTAAGTTACAGGAAGAGAAACTTTTAATGTGCCTGCATTTTACAAGGGTAAAGTGAATACTTAAAGGATAATTGTATCACAATCAATTAAAAGCCAGCCTGCTGACAAATGTGACGAGTCCTTTTCTGTGAACTCAGTTTAGTGCATTGTAAGGCCTTATCGGGCTGCACATCTTCACACATTTAGTACCATCTGAAACTTACTCCTGTGATAATTACTGTTATGATGTAATACATTCTGGTGCTGGGCTGTGAGTAGGAACATTTTTAGAATGTTGATATTGGAAGTGTTGGACAGTTATTGTATGAACTGAACATGCTCGGGATGTTTGCTGGCTGTGCTGCTGCACAACCGTGTAGCCTATACTAATAAACTGGAGTTTATCTTCATCCCGTGGTCGGAGTACTTACTACAGGATTTTTGGCGACGAGCTGGCTACACGCCCAGCCTACGTGTGGTTTGTTTGTGGAATTACTTCTTATTTTGTACAGAAAGATTTATGTGGTACATATGGTGGAGTTAAGCACAGAACAATACCGCCCTGGATTCCCTTACTTTTCTGATTTTTCAGCTTGTGGAGATTATCGTAATCGGATTACTAGGCATATAACTTAAACTGCAATAGTAATAATCAAGCCTGCAAGTGGATGCGGAGCAGTGAAGGAGGATGATGCAGTGGGGAAGGAACTCGTTTCTTACCATCATTTGCTTATTATTGCTAACCTTACATTTTGTGAAAAACTGGTGGGGATTTGCAGTGAGGAATCCACTACGCCATTTCATCACATTCGGCGTACAGACATTTTACTATTCTGCCTGATCCTGCCTGTTTATGATGTTATTTTTGTGCTTCGTTTGAGGAGTAAGGTGTTCCTGGTTTGTAGCATCACGTCATCATGTTTTACGTGCAGTCATTTTCCTATTCTGCCTGACTCTGCCAGATTGTGACGCCTATTTGTATGTTGTCCTCCGAGTGAGGCGTTCCTGTTTGACATTGCCTGACTTGCATGCATCACAGTGCGCCGGTTGTCTGCTGAGCTCCGTCAATCACGGCTCGGATCGCAGTGATTCGCACATCTAAGCAAGGATTTTTTTTTTTTTTTTTTTTAGCAACAATGTGTTCTGCTTCCATATGGCTGACAGTGCTTAGTGTTGCTTTGACAGTGCGGACCACGGTGATTCCTACACCTTACTTACCACAACATACCATATTTATTCAGATACTGTTTTCATTTTTTTTTTTAAGATACACAGCGTGGATCATGGTGATTCGTACACTTTACTATATTATCTAATAGAAAAAGGATTCAAACAGCGCTCGTATATTATTATTTGTTTTAACATTAAGAATGTCTAATATTCAAGGGGTTTTACCACCACCAGGATCCTAGATACGCCAGGTGACCCTCCCGTTAAGTGGGATGTATGGTTTGATGCATTTGAATCGTATTCAGGCACTATAGGAGATTTAGTGCAGAAAGGAAAAAAATTATTATTACAGTATTCATACTTTGGGATTTGAAGGTAGCTCTGTCTACAAACACCTACCTGATGTACGTGTACAATGCTATAATGCTTTATATGAATATGAAACAGCTGATTTGAAATTGCGGAACAGGTTTGACAAGCAACCCAATCTTATAGTCTTGAGGCATACATTTTTAAAAAGAAAACAAAATGAAGGAGAGGATTTGGAGTCATACACATCAGTATTACGTAGACTTGCTTTTGTTTGTATATTTGGAAATTTCACAGACCAACTTAATAGAGATCAGTTTGTGTGTCAATGTAAAGACAAGCAAATTAGGCAAACCTTTTTAGCCATGAGTAGTCCAACTCTTGAAGAGACTATCAAGGTAGCAAAAAGCATTGAGATTTCACAAGTCTCCTTAAAGGAGCTTGATGATAACCCAATTGAAATACTGAGCTGCAATGACCAAACCTGTACAGAAGTGGGCAGGACCAAAAAAAGAGCTTTAACTCGGGGTTCAACAATACAAATTTGTGCTTTCAGTGTGGTGATGCTCCACATGCAAAAGGGGAGAAGTGTCCAGCAATTAATGTTTCTTGTAACTATTGTAAACAAAATTGGGAATTTTGCTAGCGTGTGTTTAAAAAACAACGGGCACAAAAGAAATCAACAGTTTAAGTTGTGGAATCAGAGAACGAATCGGAGACTGAAATTGTTTCTGTGGATGTGTAGGAGGCTGGCCTGGCTTGTAGTGGGTACCAAGGGGTACTTACACTCTGTATTAGGCCCAGTTATCCCTTATTAGTGTAGAAGAGGTGTTTCTAGCAGCTTAGGCTGATAGAATGTAGCTATAGCAGAGCAGCTTAGGCTGAACTAGGAGACATGCAAAACTCCTACTATACCACTGGTGTCATATGCACAATATCATAAGAAAACACAATACACAGATATACTAAAAATTAAGGTACTTTATTTTTATGACAGTATGCCAAAAGTATCTCAGTGAGTACCCTCAGTATGAGGATGCCAAACATACACAAGATATATGTACACAATACCAAAAATATGCAGTAATAGCAAAAGGAAGTAATGCAAGCAATGTAATGTTACAGTAGATTGCAATAGGAGCACATAGGTATAGGGGCAACACAACCCATATGCTCCAAAAGTGGAATGCGAACCACGAATGGACCCCAAGCCTATGTGAGCTTGTAGAGGGTCGCTGGGACTGTAAGAAAACAGTGAGGGTTAGGAAAATAGCCCACCCCAAGACCCTGAAAAGTAGGTGTAAAGGGCACCTATATTCCCCAGAGAGCACAGAAGTCGTGATAGGGGAATTCTGCAAGGAAGACCAACACCAGCAATGCAACCAAAGTGGATTTCCGGACAAGAGTACCTGTGGAATACGGGGACCAAGTCCAAGAGTCGCGACAAAGTAGAGAGTGGGCAGATGCCCAGGAAATGCCAGCTGAGGGTGCAAAGAAGCTGCCACCGGATGGTAGAAGCTCTGGATTCTGCAAGAACGAAGATGCCTATCCCCTGACTGAGGGCGAGAAAGAGACAATATCCCCCCATTTGTAGGAGGATGCCCTCCGTCCCGAGTGGGCTGCTGAGCAGACCAGGACAGGAGCAATCCCTGATCGGCGACTAGGTTCACGTTGCGCCAACTTCCACTGTAGCCGCAGCCCTGACCTTGGGAGCACAGCCTGGAGATGCCCAACGTAAATCAGCTGGTAAACCCTCTGCTTAGCCAGCAAGACAGCTCCTCTACTCTGAAGCCCTCCAACACTCACGCCCGACGACCTCAGTTAAAACAAACACAGCTGGCAGATTCACCCGTCCCCACAGTGGGTCCTGGGCAGAAAACCACCATGGAGTGCATACTGCAAGAACTCTGGGCGGTAGGCCGCTGTTTGGAAGGGATGGATTCCACTATTTCAATGCTGGCGGCTAAAACTAAATCCATATGCCTAGACATTGCAAGCTTCCAGTTTTGAGAGAGATGGGGCTGGAAGAGCACGTAATGGCAATGGAGGATCATCTTAACACCATACCGGAGTGGTTTCCTCCACAGAAAGCTCATTGACTTAGAAGACAGAAGCCGTAGAGACAATGTCCATTTTCTTGTTTTTACAGAAAACAGAGGGGTACAACATCCAAGCCTTCCTCTGGAAGACCCTCCCTGCCCTCACAGGTTTATCCTTTGACCCCCCCCACTGGAGTTTCAAAGGGCACAACACCTGGGCCAGAAGGGACATCCCATCCACGCCCAATCATTGCCTACCTCGTGCGCCACACCCACTTTCACCAGCTCCTCACAGAGGTCCTCTCTCACGGCCCATTTCGAACTAAGGAATATGAGATTAGCATTGCAGCAGACTTCTCAAAGGAGACCAATGACAGCCGCAAGGCATTCCTGTTGCTCCGCCCTGGCTTCGTCAAATGGAAGTAAAATACGGCCTATTTGAACATGCGCGCATGTGGATCGCCAAAAATGGTCAGTCAAAAGACTTCTATGACCTGGAAGACCTGTGCCTCTTCTTGGATGGTCCAGCCACGGATACGACTCCGCTCTCGGGGCTATTTAAGGACTCTCAGAGTACATTACCTTCGCACACCTCACTGGAAAGGCGGCACTGCTGTGACGGAGGGGCTCAACATAGAAGGAGAGACCTGGAGAGACTGTTGAGACCTCACGGCGACAGAGACCAGGCGTTTCTAGCAGTGGCGCACCTCACCCATCAGTCAGACAGGGTTAAGTCCCGCTCTCCACTGAAGCCTGAACGGGGGACTGTCAAGGGACCATGAGTGCTATATACCTACCCTGCTAGGAGCTGAGTATTTTGCTGCATGTCCGTATGTGTTTTGGGCTCGGGCGCAGATTCCAGGCAGATTATGTGGCAAAATTGAGGGCTGTGTGCACTCTCACTGCTTTATCAATGCTTCATACTCTATTCTCTCTCCTTCCTCTCTCCCCTGCCCTTCCTCGCCCCTCCCTCACACCTCTAGGAAGGTTATGTGCAAAAGTCAGGGCAAGGCCACATCAGTTCTAATATATGGTAATTGCTGTATCCTATGCTGTTACTTACAGATCCCAAGTTGAATGTACCCTCAAGTTATTGAAGTACAACTGTTTCTGTTGTTCTTGGTGCTGCGCTACCAAAGCACCCTAGACTGCTGGTTTCACTCCCACTGGTAAGTCCTATTATGGTGCACAGACACCTACCATGGCCATCGTTAGCGCACCAATGCATCCCCATCTTCCCCCAGCAGGCTGGGGACTCAGGGAGCAACCCCCAACCTGGGCGCCCTCCATCCTATTGGCCTGCGAGGACCCTACAACACTACGCCCTGCTTAGTTTGCCATACAGCTTTTTTCTAATCTCTACTTCCGGACTACTTCCTTTGCCTTCTCTTGTCCACAGGCTTGGACCAGCAGTCGACAGTTCCAAGATCTTAGAGATTTATTCCCCATTAGCGCTAGTCCCTCTGGTCTTCCTAACCGGCTTCTTTTTTTTGCTTTTCTCTCCACCCTCCCACTTTACCTCCTCCTTTCCTCCTAGCCCAGCTCTTTCTCCTTCCTATATCCCCTTCTCTTCTCCCTTTAATATCTCGTTTTCTACTCCTTATACTCTGTCTGGGTGATCACTTTATAGCCCAAGTACGTTTACTCCACGATTGTCCCATGGCGCAGGTTAAATGTGACGGCTTCATATGCAACCCTTTTCTGATTCGCAGAGGGATGAGGCAGAGTTGCCCGCTCTCACCTCTCTTGTTCCTTTAAGCAATGGAACCGCTAGCAGCCACCATTTGTCAATCTCGTCTCCTTACCAGAATATCCGTACGGGGGAGGAGTCCAAGCTCTACCTATATGCCTACGATATTTTACTCACCCTGACAGACTTGGACCGCTCCATTCAGGCCTTATTAGAGATCATTGATGGCTTTGCACTCCCATCCGGATACCAGGTGAATTGAGGCAAAAGTGAAGCGTTGACCCTTTCCATTAACACCACAAGAGCGGCGATCCATGGTTTCCTACTCTGTTGGACACCATCTCACCTTAAATACCTAGGGATCCTCGTTAACGGGGAACTGGATCAAACAGTGGTGGATAATTTGGACCCACTCATGACCCTCATGTCTCAGTATTTTGAAAAGTGGACCTACTTAGGACTCTCCATGTGGGGTAGGATCCAGGTGGTGCAGGTGATTACTTTACCATGCTTCACCAATGCACTGGAATTGTAACCCATAAGAACACCCCTATTGAGTTTAAGATGGATCGATACGGCGATCCGAGGTTTTGTGTGGGGCTCCTCTCGCCCCAACATGTCGCCTGCTAAGCTCATGGCCCACCGCTCTTGCGGGCTCTTGCTGGGCGGGCGGGCAGAAACACTGTTTCTGCATGGCCAGCAGAATGTATATTATATAGCCGGCGGGGTCTCAAGGGAGCTGGCGGTCTGTGAAAAGACCGCCAGCATGAACACAGTGGGGTTTCCCGCCGTGTTAATAATGACCCCCATAGCATTTAAATCAAAGAAAGGGCTGTTCCCACCAAACACAAACATCAAGAGTGTTCCTTTCAGTATTAGGGAAGACTTAGAAAAGGAACTTATTAAGTTGGGCGACAATGGCATTATTGAGCCCATTAAGTCCTCATTATGGCGGTCACCTTTGGTTGTAGCTCGCAAAAGGGATGGACAATTAAGGATATGTGTTGATCTTAGGTCCTTAAACAAGGAAATTTGGGTAGACTCACACCTACTACCAAGGATCAGTGATCTTTTGGCATGTCTAAGGGGTGCCAAAATATTTTCTAAACTCGATCTGGCCAGTTCTTATGCTCAGGTCAAACTTCATCCTCATTCACATCATTTCGCTGTGTTAATTTCGCATATCGGAACTTTTCAATATTGACGCATGCCTTTTGGCTTGGCCTCCGGGGCTTCAGTCTTTCAAAGAGTTGTGAATAATTTGCTTAAAGAGATTGAGATTGAGAATGTACTTGTGTTTCAGGATGATGTTCTGGTCTTTGCTGACAATGAAGAAGCTCATGAATCAATTCTCCAAAAAGTATTAAGCGTTTTTCAAAAACAAGGAGTAGTGGTTAAGACAGAAAAGTGTAAGTTTGGGAGCACAGAAGTTGAGTTCTAAGGACACAGGGTTTCAGCAGAAGGAATCAAACTGAGATCAGGTTTAATTGATGCGATCACAATGGCTCTTCCTCCTACAGACAAGACAGGGGTTAAATCTTTACTTTGTTGATGTGAATTTTACTCCAGACACATTCCAGTCTTTGCTACCAAGGTGTGCTCTATTAGCAGTTTGTTAAAGAAAGCAGTAACATTTTGGTGGGGGGTGGAGTGTATGAAAGCATTTGAAAAAATGTAAGTGATGCTAGGTCGGAGTGGGGTTCTCAAACCTTTTGACCCCAAACAGTCATGCTGTATTACTGCTGATGCCAGTTAAGTAGGTCTAAGAGCTATGTTAACACAAGAAGTAGATGGCTCTGAAAATACAGTGGCTTTTGAATCTAGGTTGCTCAGAGAAGCGGAACTTCAATATTTGGTTATGGAGAAGGAATTATTAGCATGTGTATGAGCCACTTGAAAAATTTAGATCATATAGTTGGAGAAGGCGGTACAAGTTGTTAACTGAACATAAACCCTTAGTCAGTATACTGGGCAGTGGAGTGAATAAGTGCTGTACCCCAGAATAGTTTGCAGAATCTTGTTGCATTAAACATGTGAAGAGTTCTCTTTATCATCCCCAAACCAATGCTTTGGTGGCGAGGATGAATCGGGTTGTGGGTGAGTGTATTAAGTGGGCCAAAAATTAACACCATGATATAGAGAAGTCTTTAAATAGTATGATTTTGTTTTACAGAACTATACCTCACTCATCTACAAAAGTCTCTGCTTTTGAGTTATTAAGGGGAAGAATGACAAACACAAGCTTTAGACCAAGTGGTTTAAAAAAAATCCGATGTGACAAGTTTGATGAACGTGGTAAGAGAAAACATTTATCAAATTCAACAAAAACACAAGAACACCTTTTCAAGTTGTAAAATGGTTTGTATTAGGTCACCAACACATGAAAAGGGGAAGAGCAAATTTGGGAGACCTGTTAGAGTTTTGAAGATTCTTGGCAATGCCATCCAAGTTGAAAGAGGTCATTGGTAGAACCTTACTAAAGTTGTAAAGTTAAAAAGTTACTTTGCTATCAAGCTGGTGATCCAAAAACTTAACAAGTTGGTGTGAAAAGACCCGATGAAGAAAATGATGAGGTTGTGAGGAGGAATAATTATAAGAAAAGGAGGCACAATTTAAGAAACAGTCATTCAGAGGAGATATCGTGAATAATTTTCGCAAGTATATTTTGCTATATATTTATATACATTTTTGTATTTATTTATTGCTATATTTTTCTCTGGTCTGTTGATGTTATGTTAAGTGAATTTTTTTTTTTTTTTTTTTGTATGATGAAGGGAAGATGTGTAGTGCTGTGATGATGTAACACATTCTGGTGCTGGGCTGTGAGTAGAAACATTCTTAGAATGTTGATATTGGAAGTGTTCCACAGTTACTGTATGAACTGAAGATGTTCAAGGTGTTCGTTGGTTGTGCTGCTCCACAACCATGTAGCCTTTACAAATAAACCAGTGCTTATCTTCATTCCATGGTCAGAGTACTTACTACACATTCCTTGTGCCCGCTAATAAAGTTAATGATGGCGAAAGGGGTGTAGAAGAAGTGGCCACGTGTGCTTTCCCCTGCTGGGAGGCTGGTCCCACATTCCTCCTCTGTTCACTGTGTTAGGTCATCAGCAGTGCGTGGGTAAGTTCTATCACGCACTGCACAGATGTGATAATGCCAGTGTTTTTACTTTATGTCTCCACTTAGTCCAATACACTCGACTACTGAGGTTTTTGGGGTCATAGCTAAGGCTGCTTGAGGATATCAGGCCACAGTGAATCCAGCTGTGTGATCAAGAGGTTTCAGGTAAAGTCTACACAGTGCAAAATGACGCTGGGAGTGAGACTTGAGCTGCTGGGCTGGTTCTTTGGTGAAACATAGCAGCACTGTAATTTTACTCTGTTGGTGTCAGCCTCTGACCAGACCCCACTCATTCCATGGAATACTGGTATCGACTAACATTCCCTGTCTACTGTCTTTTATGCTCTTGGGAGAAGGGCATGTGTTTCGGCTCATCAAGTACAACAGAGTGACAGTGACTCTCGCACACATGGGCGTTACCACAATTTCAAGTCTATCCTCCTCATTCTAGATGAGAAGTCTTGCATCACTACAAGATCGACTGCCATAAGTGCTTTGACATAATGGCCACAAACCTAGAATAATAATGACCCTATTATGCAGCCAGTTCAATTGGTCCCTGTTATGCTGACCTTCTGTGTTTAATAACTAGACAATCAGAAAGGAAAAAAAACAGTCATGTCAGGAGTGACAAACAGAAAGGAAGTCTGGCCATCTGGTGTAACCCCAAACTCAGTTACAAAAACGATTACAAATAAAAAACAGTGCTAAACCCGTCATCATCAATGAGAAAAGTTGAACCTTCGAAAGCAATTATTCATTTCCCCCAATGGAGGATTCATGTAACGCAACCTGTGCATGTGTTCTTTGTCATACTCAGATCAAAGCTTCTGGACTTCAACCCTGTCCTCCTGATTCAAATTCAGACTATCCGAATGAACGGCAAATGCTGCAGACTTGCCACAATGGAGATGATTTTAATGTCTGCTCGAACAGCAAAGTTTTACAGCACTCCTGACCCCTCCCTGCAGCTGTCAGGTGACTTGAGGTCGTGATTAGCAGGGCAGCCGGATCTGGCCTTCCTTCACCACTGCACAATACATGTTGGTTTTGCAGCTGGTGACACTTGGTCTAAAAACACTCAATAATAAACTCACAAGTAGCATTGACAACCAGGAAAAACAAGATTGGGAGCGACAAAGTTTAGGCATATCAATGCTAAGTAAAGCTGAGGGTGAATCAAAAGGAGGAGTGTGGCACAGTGAACGGAATCTACGGAAGAGGCGGATAGGAGCAGCCGGCATGTGAGATGGGAGAAGCCATTAGTGAGGGAGGAATTGTGTTGGGAGGCCCAGACCGGACAGCCGACAATGCCGTCAAGAAAAGCGAGTGCCACCTGATTGCCACAGCTCCCGAGCGGGATTGTGGCTTAATACAAGTGAACTGGGAGGGAATTCAAGTGTGGTTATTTGGGCCCTGAGCACAGGGGCCGGTGCAAAAGGTGGAAAGCAAAAAAAAATATTGCATGTGGTGAAGTAATTTTCTAAAGGCTTTTAAAGCTATGTAGTTTTCACGAGTGCTGGTGACGGGTTACAAACAACTAGAGAAAATTAGAAGTCTCAGGAGGTGTTCTTTCTTTGCTCTCTCAAGGGTTGTTGGTGCGTCAGGACCCTAAAACTGTGAAAAGCAGAATAAAAGAAAAGTAGAGTGAACACATAGAGATTAGAGACTTGTTGGAAAAAGGCTTATAACCAGGGGCAGCTCCTTTGTCACTGCAGAGGAGTGTCACCCCCGGTCAGTCAAGCAGTGACAAATTACATTATAATAAAATAATTTTATTAGCATTTTATTTGTCACTGTCTGACAGCATGTCAAGTTTAGGTCGGGCCATAGGGAGGAGGAGTGGTGGGCACATGTCTGTTTGACCAGCCGTCTTAGAATGGCAAAACCGACATGCAACACATTTCTCCAACCGGCTGTGTTGCAAAGCCGGGTTGGAGAAATGGCACAGACTGACTTTGCTTGAACAAGCGTCAAACCAGCCCGCTCAGGCCAATCCCAGTGCTGCTCTCATGCTTGATTTAGCAAGAGAGCAGTGTCTGGATTGGGAGCCTGTGCCCAGTGACTTCCGGGAATAGAGGAGCAACGGAGGCAGCTGGGAGCGGCAGGCAGAAGTTAAAACAAATAAAATAATGTAACCCCACCACCCTTGATCAGCGGCAGCCGCCACTTCACAGGAAACCTGAGCAATACCTTGATCTTCCTTACATACTTCCTTTCAAAATAAATTACTCCATTTGTTCCAGAACTGAGAGCGGACTTTCTGCCCGACTTGGCCATGCTGTTTGCCTGAGCCCTGGCAGGAGTGGGACTACGTTCCACCAGCCTTCCTTTGCCTGAGGAGGGGCGTGGCAGCACTCATTGCGCTTAAAAGCACTAGAGCAGTCCTGCAGCGCGGTCTACGCCTGTCATTGCCCAGAAGAGGCATTTTCACTTCAACTTATTTTCTTTGAGGGACTTGTAGGGGGGATATGGAGAAACAGAAACAGATGTCAACTGCCCCAGCAAGTGGTACCACTCTTGATGGGGTTCTGCAACTGGCAGTAGGCATTTTAAACAAAGAAATCAAATTAGCCGAACAACACCCTTCACTACCTCCCCTCACCCACTCACATTGCACTGGCAAAGGACCAAGTTAGGGGATCTATTGAGGTCTATCCTACTGCAATCTGAAACTGTACCCCCTGCAAACAGCACGGATTTCCCTTTACACACTATGGGTAATGAGGCATGTTCAAAGCATAGAGGTGGTAAAATGAAACTTTAGGAGGAGGTGCAAATCTAAGAGACAATGCTTGGCCAATCAGAATTGCAAGCCGAAATACACCCAAGATTGACTTTATAACAGATATTGTACTGGCAGAAGAAAATGAATTGTGTGTACTAGAGGGGTTCCTCTCTAGCATTTACATCATGCTAAAGGAAGTTATATAAGAAACACTAAACCTGCTAATATGCTGCCTAGATAAAATCAAAGAACAAATGGCAAGTGTTTAGTGTAATAGTCAATAGGGATCTGTAGTGGAGCCCTCACAGCTTGGCATAATGATTTCATCTTTGAATCAAATGCAAAGGAGCAAATCTTGTCCCCCAGATACTCATTTATGTTCTCCAAACATGGGAGTTATTAGTAACCAGGGGAGAGAAGGTAATGTAAGAGGGATTCCAAATTGCAAAACGAACCACTCTGTATGTCAATGGTGACCAAAATGGCCAACAGCAAACCTTTGGCATGAATGTAAGGAATATAGCAAATCGGAGGTCTTACCAGAATCCTTTGGGCCCTAAAGTATTGCAATTGCCTCCGCAAGCGGCCCTTCATGGAGTGGTACTAAAGGGTGCCCCCCCCCCTTTAAGGAATAAGTAGAAAGATCATGAACAATTTAAGAACAAGGTGGTGCATTAGGTCAATAAGGGTTCGGTTTCTAGTGGACAACATGGTAGTTAAGGATCTAACTGACAGTAACCACAACCCGCTTTGCCTCAGTCTCGAGTCCCCATGGGAAAGGGTGAAATTTGACCCCCCTCCCGGTCAATTATCCAATGAGGTACAGTCTTCCAACAACAGATGTTGCATTAGATGGTGTAAGGTTGCCCTCCATGATGATATCCTCTGTAGCATTAGTCAAGATCTGACATCTTGTATGGCATTAATGGCTAAGTTGGATGTGGAGGGGTGGAGGCATTCCATGCTCTTAGACATTCACACTGGGTTTGTTTAAAGACTGGAGCTGGCATTCACCAAGCTAGCTCCTCAATTTTCTTCTAGACCAACACCCAGTGATGGAGCCCAGTGGTTTAATCAAGAATGTAGGCTGGCATGAGCTAACTTAATTAGGGCAATTGAACTGTGAGATGTTTTCCTCATCAGGACCTTGCAGAAAAAGTATAAGCTGACACAGAACAAGGTCAGGTGGGACTGGGATGAGGTGTATCAAGGATGCCTGTGAATGCAAAAATTCCAAATCTTTCTGGTCATTGGTAAGCAATGGCAGCCACAAGAGGTCTGCCCTCTCTGGTAATAATATTCAGCCCTTGGTCTGGTTCCATCACTTTAATTCCCTTTACAAGTAGAGTCAACCTATGACTCATCCTGCTCCTTTCCCCTCATAGACAGCTGGGCATTAGCTGTAGCAATGGTCTGTTTAATCCAGGTGACATACACTACTCTATCGACAACACAGTACGTTCTAAAGCCGCTGGCCCCCGATGGCATCCCTGGTGATCTTTTCCTACATGACAAAGTTAATTTGACCTAGTATATTCTACTGTTATCCAACACAATTGCCAGGAGAGCACCAATTCCCGAGTCATGGAGAGGCGCAGAGGTAATACCTAGCAATAAGAAAGGTGAAAGTCCTCTCCCGGAAACTATAGGCCCATAAGCCTTATAGACACAATACGAAGGTGTTATGTCGCGCTCTACTATCAAAAATCCAAAACTGGATTACTGACAATAACATCTTGTCATTACAGGCTAGCTTCAGGTCCAATACGAGCACTATCAATTAGGTTATCCGCTTTACGCTCTTGTACTGGAAAGTTGTAGTGACTGGAAAGGGAAGACTTTATGTAACCTTCATAGACCTAAAATCTGCATTTGACTTGATCCCCAGAGGCAAACTCTGGGAGTTGCTCAGTGACATGGGGATGCTTCCAGTGATTTTGGCCTTAATTGTTCATCTCCATGAAGACAACTTTGCAAGAGTACGATGGGGGAGGCAAGGCCAGCTTACTGATCCAATAAGGTTAGCGAGGGATGTGTATTGGCTCCAACCCTTTTTTCTTTTTACCTGACCCAGGTTGTCCAGCATCTCACTTCCCAGCCCTCAGATGCTCCAGCCCTACGTATGGATAAAATCCTGACACTACTGTTAACTGATGACACCTTGTTAGTGTCCAGAATTTCAAGGGGACTCCAATTACTACCAGATTGTTTTTAAGATGTTTGTTCCCTGAGAGGGCTAGAAATTAACACATCTAAAACCAAGTTTATGCCGATCAACCCACATAGATCCTACAGGGGGTATCCCTCTCTGGGTGGTTCAAAACTAGAACGAGTTAAAACTTTTGAATACCTTGGAATCAAACTATTGGACAAAATGTCTTGAAAAGCCCATATTAACGCCACGTCCCTGAAGTTTAGCCAACTGGTCGGGGTTCGTTTAAGGGAGCACAATTTATCTACCAGCAGACCCATAGCTGCAGCCCTTCAGGTTTATGACATGAAGTCAGTTAGCGCTGCACTTTAAGGGGCGTAACTTTGGGGATTTGAGAATGTAATGACTTCAATCCCACTGAACATATGCTCTTGAGAAAGTTTGTTTCCTTGCCCCCAAGTACTCAGCTCCTTCCCCTGCTCTGTGATATGGCTCGCAAACCATTAGCAGCAACAGCCAAACTCAGACCACTGCTGTTTTGAAGAATTACGGTGACTCCTGAATTGTCTTCCAATGCCACCGCCATTAGGGAAATCTGTTTACTTGACACCTTTAAAAAGATCGAGTGGATTAACTCAGTTAAACCATCCTTGATTGCCATCGGTTTGGGAGATTTGTGGAACTGCCCCCCTTTGGGGCCTCCACCCTCTAAAGAAAGGGTGAAGTCCTGTTATTGGGTATGGGCAGCGCAGTCTGCGTCTCTCCCTTCTGTTGTAGGGTGACTAACCAGCCAGTTTCTGGACTATAAATCCACCAGGTTGCTGGAGCCCTATCTCAATGGCATCTTGGAGCCGAGTGATAGGAATCTCTTTATGCAGTTTCAATTTGGCTGCCTCCCTCTTAACATTTTCACTTCTAGATGGCAGAACAGGGCTTCCCCGAATTTGCACTGTCTAGCCGTAGCTTATGCCAGGAGTCCACTACCCATGTTTTCTTTGCGTGCCCTTCCTATGCTCCGCCCTGTAGGAAATGGCTTGTTCCAACAAGCAAACGTTTGGGGACTCATGATTATGCCACAGCCTTGAGGATTTTAAAATCAGACTCCAGCTTACCTATTGCTATTGCAGTTGCTAAGTTCCTCGGAGGCATGTGGCGCATTAGAAGGAAGTTGGTCAAGATCTCTTTGCCCCATAATTTTTCTCTGTGGTTGCATCAGCACTTACCAGTTTTAGTTTGCAGTTTACGAATTGTATACTGAACTGTACTGTTGCACCAGTCGTGCTTTTATTTTATTGGAATAATTTTATGAAGTTTACTATTTATTGATGTGTTGTGTGACTTTTATGGTACTGGATACCGAAATAAAGTATTTATCCATTATAATAAGAGTTCAGGTGGCAGTGACACATCTCACGATAAAATAATCCATGTCCGTAGAGTCTCATGAGTTGGTACTAGTACAAAAACGGACAAAAATTATTTTAATAAGGCTAAATCACTTTGGCATTTCACAAAATGGGATTAAAGCTTTTCCTTTAGGCTATTTTTAGATGACACCTAAGCTTTCTCCCCCCCGTTATCCTCAAATTCTGCACTCTACGCAGTGCCTACAATAGATATGAGTCGATTTCTGAGCTAGACCAAATGAACTGATTCCTCACTGAAGCACTATCTTTTGATGCTCAGCCTCTGTTACGTGCAGAGGTTAATGGAGATGCCTTGAGTTCATCCCCAGCTACGGTGGGCTGCAGTATTATGTCCTGGAATATTGCTGGGGTTCATTCAAAGCTTGAAAACCCAGACTGGATTGAATTCATAAAACTCCAGAGACATTGTATATCTCCAGGAAACATGGATGACGGAAGTGTTTTATCTAAATGGTTACCATGCCTTTCAGGAGTCTGCTCATCCCTTGCTCGCAGGAAAAGCCAAGGGTGGTGTAGCAACCTTTGTAACTGTTCAAATCCCCTCATCCCAGGTGGCAAGGATTTGGTCTTCTTCTTTCTTTTTGGTTACTTTGCTGTTCAGCTTAAAGGAATATGATACTATGTTGGTGAATTTCCATTTATAGTAATTTTAGTCAATTGACACCAGAGGACATTGACACTTTTGACAACTTTTTGGCCTTGTTCCTCCGAACAGCCAAGCAAAGGACTGTGTTATGTTGGGTTTGTGATTTTAATATCAGTCAATGTGAGCATAGTGTGGAACAGGTTTGTGGTTTCATGAATGCATTGTGAGAAAACCTGACACATTTTAAACACTTGCCTTATGGGGTAACTTTGAATAGACCTTATCCAAGTACAACTTGGTCCTCACAAATGACTTGGTTGATAGGGAGGTAAGCAATCTTGCGACCTTCACAGGATGCAATAGGGTGAGAGCTGCTTTTACTTCATTGTTTTGTTCTCTGAATTGGCATGTTTAACTGAGGACTACAAGGTCATTACAAAATGTATGAGTGATGATAATCCTCTGCTTTCAGTTTTGAATAATCAGCCAAAAGATCCTAATGCACCCAAGTACAGTAGTAGCATGTATCCAAAGAAGAAGGGCCCGAGACTTAAGTGGGAAAAGGTAAATGTAGAACATTTCACAAGGCAGATTGTTGATCAGAACATGGGCCAAATATCAACCTGATTATCAGCATATACTCCAGGCCAGGATGTACAGGAAGGCTTTGAGAGCTTGTTTAAAGCTATCTCAGACAACTTAATTACAGATAAGCCATAAGGGGAAAGTCCCTGCATAGATGGTTTAATTGAGAATGCTCTTTAGCCCATAGGAACCTGAAGGCTCTTTTACAAATGAATCCCCATTCGGCGGAGGTGATTAAAGTCACAAGTAATCTATACAAAGCAAGGATAGAGGAGAGGAAATGGGAGATCCAAGCGCTAGCATGGAAGAACTTCATTTAGCAGCTTCAGCCTTTCTTCTCGGATAGTGCTACACTGAAGATTGAGTTTGTGACCCCTGTGGACCTATGGGTGGCCCATTTTTCAGCTATTTTTCAATCTGAATCTACTCTGCTTCTTAGTATCACTTCAAAACAGGAAGTAATGAATGCCATTAATAAATGTGCAACAGGCAAGGCGCCAGGTCCGGACGGGCTGCTTGCAAATATTTTGTAAATCTAACCTAGCCCTCTGGGCTCCCCTTCTAACTAATGTGTATAGAAATTTATTAACTGGAAAAATCTCAAACCCCTGGAAAACTGCTAGAATTATGCCGGTTTATAAAAAGGAGTGTAAAGTCACGATCACACAAAGTATGATTACAGACGATTTATTAATATCAGCACCACCATATAGCACATCCAGCTTCTCCTGTGCACAGCAGTAACTGTCAATTCCACAACACTCATATTCCAACATGGAATATGGAGTGAGGACAGACACAACACACTTTTCCCCTTTGTGAAAACACTAAGGGGGTCATTCTGACTTCGGCGGGCGGCGGAGGCCGCCCGCCAAAGTTCCCCCGACAGAATACCCCAGCGCGGTCAAAAGACCGCCGCGGTAATTCTGAGTTTCCCGCTGGGCCGGCGGGCGACCGCCAGAAGGCCGCCCGCCCGCCCAGTGGGAAACCCGCTTCCACGAGGATGCCGGCTCTGAATGGAGCCGGCGGAGTGGAAAGGGTGCGACGGGTGCAGTTGCACCCGTCGCGATTTTCAGTGTCTGCTATGCAGACACTGAAAATCTTTGTTGGGCCCTGTTAGGTGGCCCCTGCAGTGCCCATGCCATTGGCATGGGCACTGCAGGCGCCCCCAGGGGCCCCACAACACCCGTTCCCGCCAGCAAGGTTCTGGCGGTCAAAACCGCCAGAACCAGGCTGGCGGGAAGGGGGTCGGAATCCCCATGGCAGCGCTGCCTGCAGCGCCGCCATGGAGGATTCCTCAGGCCAGGGGAAAACCGCTGGTTTCCCTTTTCTGACCGCGGCTTTACCGCCGCGGTCAGAATTGGCCTGGATGCACCGCCAGCCTGTTGGCGGTGCATCCGCGGTCCACCGCCAGGGTCGGAATGACCCCCTAAATTACATAGAAAACAGTATACAACCCACACTTAAAATAGAATATAGCATGTGAAGAATTACACTATGAACATAACAAAAATAACAATGAATACAAAAAAATCAATAAGAATACATTAATAAAACCAAACAGACTGTATAATCAGACATCCATGCTGGTTTCTTTCTGATCCTTTTACCTTCAATGACTGACCCTTCACCAGTTTTCACCCCTGGAACCTCACCCTCCTTAGTGAAATCCTATAATGATTCTCTTCGTTCAATGTGGACTTCCATACCTTTCTCTCTTTCTTTGTGTCTACTCTGCACAATAGTCAAAATCATCCACAATTTTGGAAGGTATTTTGAAATACACATATTTGTGTCCCTTTAGAACAGCGATATGTTTCAGGTTCCAAACCTAACCATCACTTAACCTAGCATTCTTTAAAACATCCACTATTTCCAAAGGTTCTGAAAATTGACTCTCCTTTTCTTACCCTCCATGGTTTCTTAACTTTGACATACATTCATACTTTGATATTGGTATGCGTCGCAGTACCTCTTCTATTGTCATACATGGATTTATATCTGTCACTAGTGTTTTTACATTTTTGTCTCACAGTATCTAACTCAGTGGAACAGTAGGAGTTTCAATTAACCATGAAGGATTTTGTTTAGTCCTAGCTAACCTGCCTCTCATGATTTCAAATGGAGTGCACCCCATCAACCCCCTAATAGTGGTGCGATACAGCCATACAGTTTTGTGTATTTGCAATTCCCATTCGTCATTTTCAAAACCCACAGACTGAATGGCCCCTTTGAGCACTCTGTTGAAACGTTCAATCATGCCATTACTACTTGGATTGTACAGGGAAGTGGTGTGATGTTTTATACTTACTCTTTTAAAATAGTTTTTTTGTTTTGACGAATAAAAATGATGCACCATTATCTATGATTACTTGACTAGGAATACCTTCTTCTGTAAATAGTCTAAAAAAAATGTAGGACTGCTTCTATGTCTATGTTGTCAATTATCTTAATGGCAAGCCACCTACAAGAAACATCTATCACGGCGATGACATATTTACCTTTGAGACCCACTGGACCCATGATGTCCACCACAATAGTTTCCCATGGATTTGTTTGGAGTGCAAGGCGCTCCCATGTTAGGCCTAAAGTTTTCAAAGATTTGTCAGCATTAGCACACTTGGTACAGTTTCTGACAATGTATACCACAAAAATATCAAGACCTGGCCACCATAAAACATTTTTTAATGATTGTTTGTTTTTTACGATTCCTCCGTGTCCTACATGGCATTGCATGGTAATTAAGATTTTCTTAAGTAAATAGGGGGAATTGCCCTATCACCTCCTCTCCAAGAAATATCATTCACCTGAGATAATTCATTCTTGAGTTCCCAGAAACACCTCAAGTCTGACCCTAGCAAACGTTTGGGTGGCCCTCCTTAAATAATGTATCTCAAAACATTCTGTATTATATCGTCCTTAATATATCCTTCTTCCCAGGTTTTCTTCTCAATGAAGGGAATTCCTTCATCATGCATCAACGCAATGTGATCATCATCCTACTCACTATCTGTGTTATTCTTAATTTGCAAAGGCATCCTAGATAAAAAAATAATCTGCTGACATGTCCTTGGCTGGCACATATGATATTCTGTAAATGAAATTTTGGAGTCTCATGAACATTCTAGCAATACGTGCCGAAGCTCTGATCATGCAATTAGTAGTGACTAACTAAACTAATGGTTTATGATCGTTTCTAATCTCACACAACTTGCCCCATATAAAAGTTCTAAAATGCTCTTGGGCCCACACACAAGCTAAACTCTCTCTTTCTATAGCAGAATATTTTTCCTCAGCAGCGGCGAGAGCCCTAGAAGCATAAGCTATGATTGATTTGACAAATCCTTTCAATTTTTGGGACAAAACTGCACCCAATCCTTTAGAGCTGGCATCAGCTGGGATGATGCTAGTTAAATTAGGATCAAAAAAAGATAATACAGTAGCATGTGCAATGGCTGACTTGACATGTTTAAATTCTTTTTTGAGCCCATTGCACCAGTTAAATTTACTTCTATTCTTGAGTAACTCTCTGATTTTGAACGTTCTACATGAAAGCTTTCTGATATATTTTTCATAGAATTCTGTGAGGTAAAGAAAGGACCTCACCTCATCCTTACAAGTGGGTGCTGGTGCCAATTGTTTCACTTCCACCAGTTCTGGGTTTGGCTTCACACTATTCACACTCTAAACATGCCCTAAATACATAACAGATTGTACTGCAAATTTACATTTTGGAAATTTTACAGTTAACCCCCTTGTGTCTAATATTCTTAAAACACTATCTAACGATTGATCATTTTCAAATTTGTCTTTCCTATAAATCAAGATGTCATCCTGAAAACACTGGACGTTAGGTAATTTGCCAAATAATTAATGCATAAGTCTTTGAAAAACAGCGGCAGCTGACGCCAATCCAAGAAGCATCCTCTTATATTGATAGCAGCCAAGAGTAGCTCTAACTGCAGTATAATTCTTGCAGCTTTCCTGTAACACATTTTGGTGATAGGCTGCTGAAAGGTTTATTGTGGAAAATGTTTTGGCTCCTTTAACTGAAGACAGCATTTCTGAGATACGCGGTAATGGAAATTGGTCTATTAGGATATTATTATTTAAATAACGCAAATCAATAAATAAGGAAAATGTCACTTACCCAGTGTACATCTGTTCGTGGCATTAGTCGCTGCAGATTCACATGCTGTGCATAGTCCGCCGTCTGGTGTTGGGCTCGGAGTGTTACAAGTTGTTTTTCTTCGAAGAAGTCTTTTCGAGTCACGAGACCGAGGGACTCCTCCCACTTCGGTTCCATTGCGCATGGGCGTCGACTCCATCTTAGATTGTTTTCCCCGCAGAGGGTGAGGTAGGAGTTGTGTATGCTAATAATAATGCCCATGCAATGGAATAAATACGTATGTACAAAATGAAGGTTTAATGTAATATATTTACAAATGTACAAATGTTCAAGATCTACTTCTAAACGGCTACAGGCTCCCGGGGAGGAGGGTGGGCGCATGTGAATCTGCAGCGACTAATGCCACAAACAGATGTACACTGGGTAAGTGACATTTTCCGTTCGGTGGCATGTGTAGCTGCAGATACACATGCTGTGCATAGACTAGTAAGCATTTATCTCCCCAAAAGCGGTGGTTCAGCCTGTAGGAGTGGAAGTAGTTTGAAATAAAGTTCTTAGTACAGCTTGACCTACTGTGGCTTGTTGTGCAGATAACACATCTACACAGTAGTGCTTAGTAAATGTATGAGGCGTAGACCATGTTGCTGCCTTACATATTTCGTTCATTGGAATATTTCCTAGAAAGGCCATGGTAGCACCTTTCTTTCTGGTTGAGTGTGCCTTTGGTATAATAGGCAGCTCTCTCTTTGCTTTAAGATAGCAGGTTTGGATGCACCTAACTATCCATCTAGCAATACCTTGTTTTGAAATTGGATTTCCTGTATGAGCTTTTTGAAATGCAATAAATAGTTGTTTTGTCTTCCTAATTAGTTTTGTTCTGTCAATGTAGTACATTAGTGCTCTTTTGATGTCTAATGTATGTAGTGCTCTTTCAGCTATTGAATCTGGCTGTGGGAAGAACACTGGTAATTCCACTGTTTGATTTAAGTGGAACGGTGAGATAACCTTTGGTAAGAATTTTGGATTTGTTCTTAGAACAACCTTATTTTTGTGTATTTGAATAAATGGTTCTTGTATGGTAAACGCCTGTATTTCACTTACTCTTCTTAGAGATGTGATGGCAATGAGAAATGCAACTTTCCACGTTAAGTATTGCATTTCACATGAATGCATGGGTTCAAAAGGTGGACCCATGAGCCTTGTTAAGACAATGTTGAGGTTCCATGAAGGAACAGGTGGTGTTCTTGGTGGTATAATTCTCTTTAGTCCTTCCATAAACGCTTTAATGACAGGTATTCTAAACAGGGAAATTGAATGAGTAATCTGCAGGTAAGCAGATATTGCGGTGAGATGTATCTTTATGGAAGAGAAAGTTAGATTAGATTTTTGCAAAAGTAGTAAATATCCTACTACATCTTTTGGAGATGCATGCAATGGTTGAATTTGATTATTATGGCAGTAATAAACGAATCTTTTCCACTTACTTGCATAGCAGTGTCTAGTGGAAGGTTTTCTAGCCTGTTTTATGACCTCCATACATTCTTGTGTGAGGTCTAAGTGTCCAAATTCTAGGATTTCAGGAGCCAAATTGCTAGATTCAGCGATGCTGGGTTTGGATGCCTGATTTGTTGTTTGTTTTGCGTTAGCTGATCTGGTCTGTTGGGTAGTTTGACATGAGGTACTACTGAAAAGTCTAGTAGCGTTGTATACCAAGGTTGTCTTGCCCATGTTGGAGCTATTAGTATGAGTTTGAGTTTGTTTTGACTCAATCTGTTTACTAGATATGGAAGGAGAGGGAGAGGGGGAAAAGCGTACGCAAATATCCCTGACCAATTCATCCATAGAGCATTGCCTTGGGAGTGCCGGTGTGGGTACCTGGATGCGAAGCTTTGGCATTTTGCGTTTTCTTTTGTTGCAAATAGATCTATTTGAGGTGTTCCCCAAATTTGAAAGTAATTGTTTAGTATTTGGGGGTGAATTTCCCATTCGTGGACTTGTTGGTGATCCCGAGAGAGATTGTCTGCTAGCTGGTTCTGGATCCCTGGAATAAATTGTGCTATTAGGCGAATGTGGTTGCGAATTGCCCAATGCCATATTTTTTGTGTTAGGAGACACAACTGTGTCGAGTGTGTCCCCCCCTGTTTGTTTAAATAATACATTGTCGTCATATTGTCTCTTTTGACAAAAATGTATTTGTGAGTTATCATGGGTTGGAATGCTTTCAACGCTAGAAATACTGCTAACAGTTCTAAGTGATTTATGTGGTACTTTCTTTGATGAATGTCCCATTGTCCTTGGATGCTGTGTTGATTGAGGTGTGCTCCCCACCCTGTCATGGAAGCATCTGTTGTTATAACGTTTGTTGGCACTGGGTCTTGGAAAGGCCGCCCTTTGTTTAAATTTGTACTGTTCCACCATAGAAGTGAGATGTATGTTTGGCGGTCTATCAACACCAGATCTAGAAGTTGACCCTGTGCCTGTGACCATTGTGATGCTAGGCACTGTTGTAAGGGCCGCATGTGCAATCTTGCGTTTGGGACAATGGCTATGCATGAAGACATCATGCCTAGTAGTTTTAATACTATTTTTGCTTGTATCTTTTGTGTTGGATACATGGCTTGTATGACCCTGTGAATTGTTTAAACCCTTTGTGGATTTGGAGTGGCTATCCCTTTTATTGTGTTGATTGTCGCTCCTAAGTATTGTTGTGTTTGACACGGCAAAAGTTTTGACTTTGCATAGTTGATGGAGAAACCCAGCCTGTGAAGTGTCTGTATGACATACTTTGTGTGATGTGAACACTTTGTTAGCGGGTTGGTTTTGATTAACCAGTCGTCTAAGTAGAGGAACACGTGTATTTGCTGCCTTCTGATATGTGCAGCTACTACTGCTAAGCATTTTGTAAAGACTCTTGGCGCAGTTGTTATTCCGAATGGCAACACTTTGAATTGGTAATGTATTCCCATGAATACGAACCTCAGGTATTTCCTGTGCGAAGGATGGATCGGTATATGGAAATACACATCTTTTAGATCTAATGTTGTCATGTAGTCTTGCTGTTTGAGCAGTGGGATTACGTCTTGTAATGTGACCATGTGAAAATGGCCTGATTTGATGTATGTGTTTAGTGTTCTGAGATCTAGAATTGGTCTTAGTGTTTTGTCCTTTTTCGGTATTAGAAAGTACAGTGAGTAAACTCCTGTGTTCTTTTGTGGACCTGGTACTAATTCTATTGCGTCCTTTTGCAGTAATGCTTGAACTTCTAGTCCTAGAAGATCTACATGCTGTTTTGACATATTGTGTGTTTTCGGTGGGACGTTTGGAGGGAATTGGAGAAATTCTATGCAATAACCATGTTGGATAATTGCTAAGACCCAAGTGTCTGTTGTTATTTCCTCCCAAGATTTGTAGAACTGGCTTAGTCTTCCCCCCACTGGTGTTGTGTGAAGGGGTGGTGTGACCTGTGAGTCACTGTTTATTTTGAGGGGTTTTGGGACCTTGAAATTTTCCCCGGTTTCTTGGGAATTGTCCCCCTCTGTATTGTCCCCGAAAACCTCCCCTTTGATATTGTCCCTGGTAGGTAGGTGGTCTTGTTTGTGAGGTGCTGGTTTCTGTGGGTTGACCTCGAAACTCTCCCCTAAAAGTAGTTTTACGAAATGTGCCAAATGTACCTCTGCCCTGCGGGGAGTAGAGTGCGCCCATGGCTTTGGCTGTGTCGGTGTCCTTTTTTAATTTTTCAATTGCTGTGTCCACTTCCGGCCCAAACAACTGTTGTTCATTTAACGGCATGTTAAGCACAGCCTGTTGAATCTCGGGTTTGAACCCAGAGGTGCGCAGCCATGCGTGTCTCCTTATGGTGACTGCAGTATTTATTGTTCTTGCAGCTGTATCCGCTGCATCCATAGAAGAACGTATTTGGTTGTTGGAGATATTTTGTCCCTCTTCAACCACTTGTTGCGCTCGTTTTTGGAACTCTTTGGGGAGCCCTGTCGTATCGCGCTAGGAGTGCTTGGGAGTTGGCGATGCGCCACTGATTTGCAGCTTGTGCTGCAACCCTTTTCCCAGCTGCATCGAACTTGCGACTCTCCTTGTCCGGAGGTGGTGCGTCGCCTGATGTATGCGAGTTGGCTCTTTTACGAGCTGCTCCTACGACTACTGAATCTGGCGCCAGTTGTGATGTAATAAAAGCAGGGTCTGTAGGTGGTGCTTTGTATTTTTTCTCCACCCTTGGAGTTATTGCTCTGCTTTTAACTGGCTCCTTAAAAATCTGTTTAGCGTGCCTTAGCATTCCCGGGCGCATGGGAAGGCTTTGATAATGGCTATGGGTGGAGGACAGGGTGTTAAAGAGGAAGTCATCCTCAATAGGCTCCGAATGTAGCGATACATTATGAAATTCGGCTGCCCTGGCTACCACCTGTGCATATGCTGTACTGTCCTCAGGTGGTGAGGGCTTAGTTGGGTACGATTCAGGGCTATTGTCCGATACTGGAGCGTCATAGAGGTCCCATGCATCTGGATCATCTTGGCTCATGGTGGTATGAGCTGGTGAATGTGGTGGAGTTTGTGCCGGTGATGCATGGGTTGACGGTGGTGAAGAGGGTGGTGGAGTTACTTTCTTTACCACCTTTGCTTGTGGCTGCTTGTCTTCTTGTTGGAAGTCAAGTTTTCTTTTTCTCCTGATTGGGGGAAGAGTGCTGATCTTCCCTGTATCCTTTTGGATGAAGATCCGCTTTTGCGTGTGATCTGGTTCTATTGTTTGTAATTCCTCCTCAAATCTGTGTTTTTTTAGTTGGGAGGACAGTCCTTGTTCCTCTGAGTAGGAACTGGTTTTCGGTTCGGTTGCCGGGTGTTTTGGCACCGAAACCGTGACTTTTGATTTTTTCGGCTCCGACAAGATTTTCCTTCTTTTCGGTGTCGTGCCCTCTCGGTGCCGCACATCTTCGGTGCCGTCGTCTCTGTGCCGAGCAACTTCGGTGCCGCTATCTCGGTGTCGACCCTTTTCTGCACCACTCTCTCGGTCTCGAGATTGCTGCGTGCCTGTGTCTCGACCCGAGTCGGACGACTTCGGCACCAGCTCGCCCTTTTTCGGTGCCGATGGACGGTCACCTACTTTATGGGTTAAGCCATGGCCTGTTGGCGGTGGCGTCCCCTGGGCTTTCTCTGTTTTTTCGTGTGATCTTTGTTTCGACGTCTTACTCACGGTTGGTTGCTCTTCGACGTCGAATTCTTCGGAGTCTGAATCGGGGATGGAGAATGTTTCTTCTTCCTCCTCCTTGAACCGTTGTTGTCCTGTCGGCGTGGACGCCATCTGCAACCTCCTGGCTCTTCGGTCTCTGAGCCTTTTTCTCGACCGAAACGCGCGACAGGCCTCGCACGTATCCTCCTTGTGCTCGGGGGACAGGCACAAGTTACAGACCAAATGTTGATCCGTATACGGATACTTATTGTGGCATTTAGGACAGAATCGGAACGGGGTCCGTTCCATCAGTCTCGATGTTGCACACGGTCGGGCCGACCAGGCCCCGACGGGGGATCGAAATTACCCCGAAGGGCCACCGGAGCTCTTTAAGGTTCGGTGTGGATTTGCCCTAACTATCCCGATACCGAACGAAACAATACCGACGAATTTTCCCGAGATTCTGACTAACTTTCCGACCCGAAACACGGAGCGAAAAGGAACACGTCCGAACCCGATGGCGGAAAAAAAACAATCTAAGATGGAGTCGACGCCCATGCGCAATGGAACCGAAGTGGGAGGAGTCCCTCGGTCTCGTGACTCGAAAAGACTTCTTCGAAGAAAAACAACTTGTAACACTCCGAGCCCAACACCAGACGGCGGACTATGCACAGCATGTGTATCTGCAGCTACACATGCCACCGAACACTGATATATCCAGTAGCACATCTGGCAATTACTACAGGAGAAATCCATTCCGATAATTCTATTTTTTCGATTATTTCCTCACCCACCAACTTGTCCAATTCCTTTTCCATCTCTTTCCTGAAGGTAAGGGAATATTCCTTGCTTTAATGACTTTGGGAACTGCATCTTTCTTTAATACTATGTTGTGTTCAAAATTGGATAATTTTCCAATCTTGTCACTGAACACCCTAGGAAATTCTTTAAGCATCAAATTACCTGTACATTCACTCTCACTGATCACCATTACACGTTCAGGGCTATTGGGATCTAGTATCATTCCGAGTTCAACCTGGGCACCACCCCAAAACGGAAGGTCCCTTTTTAGCCATGTAAAGTTTACACACACGCTTTCAGTTGTTAAATTTAAATACTAGTTTCCGGAAACCTAACACTTAAATTCTTTCTCCCAAATATCCTTCAGGAGAAATATCAGGACTCTCCAGAGTAGTACCTAGGTTCTCAACAAATTTGCTTTCCAAACCTTCTCATTTTTAGATGTTTTATGATACATCTTAAGGTAGCTTTTTCAGTCCAAGGTGTTTGGTCTCATGATTTACCACACCCGGTCCTTGTGACCAAATCACCAAACAAATCACTAGTGACTTCATTCTCCTTTGCCCTCTATTTAAGGACCCCAGAAATGAATTTCTATTAACTGTATTGAGGAAGACCAAATTGAGAACATATAAGGAGGGCTTAATGTACTTACAAAGTTTTGGGGCATAAGGAAACATGCTTCTCTGTTCTGAATCTCATACGGAAAACAATAGCTATCGGAAAGAGACATGAGATGATCTTCCTTAAAATATGGGGGCAGGAATATATTGCCATATGCTGATGTGGGTGGAAATGTATTACCAGATGTTTAAATATTGAATGTTTTATGGAAATGTAGGTTTATATATATTCTTGTTTTATTATCTGGACAGATATTGTAGTTTTGTTTTTAAATCTGTCATTTATGACCTATGGCTGAATAAAGAAAGTATGATTGACTGACTGGCAAATGAAGATAGCCCACAGTTTACCATGGCTGCATCCCAACAGTGTGCTTACAAATAAGCCACATTTCCCCCGATTATGAATTGGCTAAAAAACTGGGTGCAGTAAAACTGCACCAAATTTACTATTACTGGCCGGTAAAAATGTCTGTGGGCCTTGAAAAATCACTCGAATACAAGCATTTTTGTGATCCGCAGAAACTATTTTACTGTGTTTGAGTTTACAGCATGTGTTTTTAGCGCATTTGATTTTTCAAGCAAGTCAGACATATTGAAAACAGCACATGTACGGAAATACCATATCAACAGGAACGGACATCACCATCCAGGAAATATGTCATTTAAAAGTGCCAAAATGACTAGAACTGTATAAGAGGACACCCACCAGCTTGCTTGTCCTGCATTTTGGAGAAGTTATGTTCTTTATCATCTTTTTTGCCTGTATCTGCAACGCAAACATATCTTGGCACATATTTGTGGATTTTCACACCATCTTAATAAAGAAGGACAAAGAGCTATCCATTTAAACTCACATTTCTAGAAATGACCATGACCTTGAGCAAGTTACAAACTATAAGTTAAGTGAATCAGAATCATATATACTGACAGGTGGTAAGGGAGGTGGGCCAGTGAATGGGATATTTGAAGCATATGGAAGCAGATAACATCTAAAGTCAAGTCTCATCCCACCCAAACAGAGTAGAAGACTACAAGAACGGTTTCTAAGATTGAAATTGTTGGGTTAGGGATATGCTCTCAAAATATAGGCGAGAGGACCTTGTAACAGAAAGAGGTCCACATCGTGAACTGAAGCTCACACTGTGGAAAAACAAGTCCCGTCCAAAATCCAACCGTGCCACTATTGAGGGGCATTGAAGGTGGGGCTAAAGCTAGGAGTCATGTGAGCTTTGCACACATATACACGTTTGTCTATTTTCTAAAATAAGGAAAAGGTTAGCCTTACCCAAATATCAAGTAGCATGATAGATCTTCCACAAATTATTATTAGGAATTATTTGAGAACTCCTTCCTTCCGTAGGTATAATGTATGACAATCAAATAAGTGATAATGAATACAATATTGTTAGATCTGTCAGCCTTAGGGTGGTCTCCCCCCTAACTGCCCCATGTTTTTTGCTTTCCTCCTACATTTTTTTTAGACCTCGTTTTTGCTAGCCTTTGGACTCTGAACATTTTACCACTGCTAACCAGTGCTAAAGTGCTTGTGCCCTTTCCTCCAAACATGATAGTACTGGCTTATCCCCAACTGGGAAATTTAATTGACTTATAAGTCCCCAGTAAACCAGCTCTAGCTGTGCTCCGGCTGGTATATTAAATGCTACTAGTGGGCCTACAGCACTGGTTGTGCCACCCACTTAAGTAGCCCTTTCAACATGTCTTAGGCCTGCCACTGCAGAGTCTGTGGCCCATTTTAACCTACCATTTCAACCTGGCAAAGTAAAACTTTTGCCAGGTCCAAACCTTCCTTTTAAATACACACAAGTCACTACTAGGGAAGGAACAGGACAGCCCAGAGGGCAGGGTACAATGTATTTAAAAAGTAGGAGATGTACTTTTAAGTACACCCTGGTAGTGAAACTATTTCCGTATTCCACATTTATAGACCTTCAAAATGGGCAAGAGGAAAATACCAACGAAAGCTGGTATAATGGATAGTAACACCACCACCAGCTCCACAACAAGCTTTCTGGCAAGGGCAATGTTCATGGTAAATAAGATAATCGTTAATATGGAAGAAAGACTTGGGCCACACAGCAGGTGATATATGAAGTACTTGTGATAGTGGAAATGCCCAGAGCCTAAACAGTAGACAGTTTTGCCAGCACAAATGAGTTGCCCCTAACTCGAATCCCAGAACAATTCCCCAGATAGGCAGCAACACCACAAAGGACCGCTGGCTGAGACATGGATGGTACACTTGATCCCGGAGTGTGATGTAGGGTTCTGCTTGGACTGCTGGACGAGACACAGATGATACCCTAAGCCCCTTGGTGTGAAACAGGGTGGAATCCGGATGTTAGGGCCAATTTGGACCTTGGAGACTGGGAGTAGCTTAATCTTGACCAAGGAGGGCATGTAGTTGTTGAGTTGTTGTTTCTTCTTCTCCGCATAAATTGTTGCTATCTTTGTCCCCAAGCTGACACTGACAGACTATTGGGCTGAATTGGTCCCGTGTATTGTGCAGAGCCTCCCCCTCGACATCAGAAGAGCAGGCTAAGGACTTTGGACAGTCATCATTTTTTATCTGTCATGTTTTCTTCTATTTTCTCTTAATTTCCATCGTAATTTCCTCTCTTCATTTCAATTGTGGTTTTCAATTGATACATTTTTGGGTGCTGATAAACTGTTGCAACTATATTTCATGTTGAAATGCTATGTCTCGCTAAGTGTTTTTATATGCATGTAAGGAAGTCACTATCTTTTTCTCACAAAGACTTATTCCATGCCTGCTAATCCACTGCTAAAAAGGTTTAGAATGTTTAAGTTAACCACTGCATTTTCCTACAGATTGTGATTCCTCATATGTATTGTATTATGTATTGTGAAAGTCTATTTGATGCATCTCTGTTTAAAGCTGAGCTCATTGCTAATAGTTATTGCAGACATAATCTTGTGTAAACATTTCCTCACGATTAGAATAGTATTTAGGACCATCTAAAACTTAAAGATGTTGGAACAGAACCAGTCCCCGAAAAAGGTTCCCAACTCATCATGGAGTCGCCGTTCAACCACATGCAAACTAGTTTCTCCATGCAGGCTAACAAGCTAAATAAATACCTCTGTGAATGGCACACATACTAAGGCACATGCATTCCTCTGGCCAGAGGCGGGAACCTTCGACACCAACAAAATAGAACACACGAAGACACACATTCAGACAAAATTTGTAGGGCAGCAAAAGGCTAAAAGAGAAGCACTGTTAGAGATATGGGCCATCTTTGAGGTGGCCCTAACCTGCAACCACCCAGAACCCACAGGCAAGCTTTCTGCAACTCCCTACCACACGTAGGCATGAAGGTGCTTTCTCTGATGCCTGCCATCCCAGCCCAGGGTTACACCAATCCACTGGTTATGGCGCTTGGAGGGCCACCAACCAGGCAGCAAACCAGGGCTGGATGGATATCAGCCCTAGCCCTGGTGGGGCCTGGGGTTCTCCCCAAGCTCGGCCCCTTGTCTGCCACGCTCCATTGTTCAAATCCCAGCAGCACAGGGAGCATTCACCCCAACCTGTCCAGCAGATGGTCTTAGGTGACTGGGAGTTTCACAGCGGTCATGGATAGTGACACCACCAGTGGAGGGGAGGAAAAAGTTACCAGCCTTCCAGGGTCCGAGGTCAGGGAGGGAGCCACAGGGTACACTCCCCCAAAGTATGCCCAGGTAGCAGAATAGCCCAAAAAATTACCTTAAGAGTACGTTCCCACCAAGGAGACGCACACGCAGCACCGAGTGAAGGAGGCATCTCAGGTGGGAATTAGCAGAAAGGCGTGGGTTGAGAAGCGAGAGAAAGCAAGCTCTAGCCTAGGAAGTGCAAAAGGGGAACAGTGCAGTGCGCCCTTCTCCATGAGGAGGGCAGAGCTAGGCCCCGGGCTCCACGTGAAGAGGAGTCCGAAGTAGAACCAGAAGAGAAGCCCCTATCAGAAGCTCAAACCCCACCAGACCATCAGTGTAGGAGAGGGGCCTACCAAGAAAAAAAAGAGATCAAAGCAACCTAGTCCAAGTCCAACGAAGGCATATAAGAAACACAATGGCACCTTTATGCATGCACGAGGAAAGCAGCGACGAAGATGTCCGCTGCTCGCTCCGAACACGCTAGACAGACTGATCAACCCCTAAAGAGAGATTTTCCAGAGAAGAAGGTGAGGTCTTTTTGCGCGACCATTTTGCCACCTGCTGGCCCGGTGGACCGAAAGGGAGGGTCAGTATGATAAACCCTGGCCGGAGGAAGAATCCTTCAAACCGGAGGGTATGGCCATTGCAGAATACTGCATCCGGCATGGAGGGGGTAGATCCCGAATTGAACTTCCCATACATGCAGGAATGCCTGAGAAGGTGGGAGCGCTACATTGAAGAAAAACACGCGTAGCCGCTCCAAGCCAAAATATGCAGGGACCATTCATGTGCAATGGGCGCAGATGGACAAAGAAGGGCTCAGGACCAAACTACCACCATTGATGGACGGGCCAGGAAAATGTATCTCATGTTTTGAGAAAAACACCTCAGGAATACACCTTGCAGTAGGTGATGTCAAGAGTCTGCTCAGCAGCATCATCGTTGACCAGATTAATACAGGGTTTTTCCCAGCCTGCATCCTGCCCGTCACGTTGACTAACACTAAGCATGATGGGGCCACATTCAAGTCATTCAGACACCAGATGTGGACAGTCCTCAGGGAAATGTACCCTGACTGCTTGGATGATGGTGGACAGTATGAAACCTGGGGAAACCATGACTCACTTTCTAGACAGAATGAGGGAACGTTGGGGACAGGAGACAGGAAAGCCGTGGACAAACATGAGACCCCAGGTTGCATTCTTCCACAACATCTTCAAAAAGGGGCTGCCCACTGAAATACAGAGTAGACTAGACTGTGTAGTAGGATCAGGGGAAATCCAGGATCACGTATTACATTATAGAAAGAAATAGGAAAAGGGCAGGGAAAAACAAGAGCAAACCCAGAGAGATGCCGCAAAGCTGGTCCAACATAAATTGAAAAAGACCGCCCTCGAGGGGGCTGCGTTTGCCGTGAGCATGCAAATGGCACCAGTCTTGAAGGGAGCTTTGCCTCAAAGAGTATCCCCCCAGTCCTAATGGCAGAGGTCAGGGAGGCAGCTACTATTGCCACAGAATGGGCCACATGGCCGACTGATGGCGCTTAAAGGCATATCATGAACAGAGAGTAATAAGCCTAGGCCAGTCACCGCAAAATTCCCTTCTGCAAAGCCAAGCCCAGGTCAACCGAAACACATCCTGCATACAACAGAAAGGGAACTCATCCCAACAAGAACGGGCCACAGCCATGGCAGGGAGGGGCGACTGTCTGTTAAGGCAATACCCTTGTACAATCACAAAACACAAATATGCAGCAAGTCAAACTCCCAATGGGTTTACATTCACCTCATGCCCACTCCAAAATTAATTTCAACAATAAAAATCAGTGATACAACATTAGGAGAGAACTCACGCCTTTACCTGCACTCAGGAACAACTCAGGGCTGCTCTACGTTTCGTTGACCAGGAATCCGCACTACAACCCGCTATTTGGGTGCTTGTAAGAGGCCTAGGCCCCACTCTGCTATTGATCCCCTAAGGTGGGGTTGTCTGGCCCCACCTATGGGGAGGGCAGTCTGACGAGGGGTAGAGGGGAAGCATAAAAGCTAACACCAGGTTCCTACATCCAAGTCCAATTAGGATGGGCTCCAAGTTGAAAGGACCCCATTCCTCAACAACTGGCCCCCAGTTAATGGAGGCCCATTTTCAGGTCCAAAACAATGCAATGTTCCATTGTCAGAAGCCAATTTTCCTGCACGCTTCGGATGATAATGTCCACAAAATTATGAAGTCCACGCATAAGTCTGACAAATTATGTTCTACACACATGAAGGCATCAAGAAAATTCAATCAGCGCACCAGATCGTTACCTTTATTGGGCAAATCTTAACGAGTCCTGGTCAGGCAACCGATTCCCATCATAGCAAACGCTCAGCATCATCCTCTTTCCATAAAGGCACGTTCAAAAGTCTACTCGTCAGATCATGTCCCTCCAAGACAGCAAGAGTAGAGTGCCCCTGGTCAGATCCCAGAGGGCGGCAGGCCTAAAACATCTTGGATCTGAGGAAAAGGGGGTGCTGCGAGGGGTAGGGACTCAAAGTGACCATCACAGACCCATACAAGTCACACAAATCTGCTCACTGTCGCATCCGGCCTGTCCGTCAGATCACACAAGACATCCCGTCCAGGGAAGCAATAGGCCTGATCCCAGTTGTTGCTGTAGTAAATTCATTTGGGGTCATGGAGCCCCTCTCCTACCCCCTCCGCCATTCCAGTAAAACACCATTGCATGACGATCTAGGAAAGCGCCCAGCAACCCGCAAAAAGTAGCCCAGAATGAAGTTTCCAGAAAAGAGGCATAGCCAAAAACATATAGCTCCATTAGGGAGATTCTCACTGCAGACACATGAAGGGAATAGAGGGGCATACGTGTGTCAATGGAGCACATTGCAAGCATCCACACCCCCAAATTGCAACATGCCCCCTTTTCTTTTCACAATGTTCCACGCAGGTGTAGGTCAAACAGGTTCCATCTGCATCAGTAAAACACACATGCACACACACACACACACATTAGGGGAGATAGTTAAGGAATAACCCCACGCAGACCTCCCCATTGAATCTCTCTCCCCTGCCATGGTGAGAGAGGACCAGATGACCCACAAAATAAAACTCAGGCAACCCATGACTAAAAAACACTCCCTAAAATAGTTATCCCAATTGGAGCCAACACTGAAATAAATGCACAGGACATAAGTAAAGAAGAAAGGTGCAGGACTTTTTCCTAGAATAAAAGACTATTGTTGGACCTGGCCCTTTTTGCAGGATTATCCCCAAACCTTTTGCCTTCTTGCTCCTATTTTTTCTGACCTGATTTTGTTGGCTTTTGGACTCTGGGCACTTTACCACTGCTAACCAGTGCTAAAGTGCATATGCTCTGTCTAAAATGTATTGGTGATTGGTTTGTCCATGATTGGCTTATTTGATTTACTAATAAGTCCCTAGTATAGTGTACCATGTATGCCCAGGGCCTGTAAATCAAATCCAACTAGTGGGCCTGCAACACTGATTGCGCCACCCACATCAGTAGCTTTAAAACATGTTTCAGACCTGCCACTGCAGTGTCTAGGTAGGCAGTTTTACACTGTCATTTCGACCTGGCAAGTGCAACCACTTGCCAAGACCAAATCTTCCCTTTTACTACATGTAAGTCACCCCTAAAGTAGGCACAATGCAGCCCCATGGGCAGGGGGCAGTGTATTGAAAAGGTAGGACATGTACTTGTGTGTTTTACATGTCCTGATAGTGAAATATTGCTAAATTTTGTTTTCATTATTGCTAGGCCTAGCTCTCCCATAGGGTAACATGGGGATTGCCTTAAACTATATTTTAAGTGTAATTTCCTATTGGGAGCAGATGTAGTTTGGGGTCTCTGGACTCACAATTAAAAAATACATCTTTTGGTAAAGTTGGTTTTTGAATTGTGAGTTTGAAAATGCCACTTTTTTAAAGTGGCATTTTCTTGCTTAACCATTCTGTGCCTCTGTCTGTCTGTGGAATACAAGTCTGGGTCAAGATGACAGTTGGGCTGTTTGTGACTTCACTCTAGACAGTCACACAAAGTGTGCTGAGGTACCTACATTTCCTAATGGGTCTTCCTGAGCTAGAGTGGTGGGAGTACCTGACACCTGCACCTGAATAGGGCTGTGCCTGTTCTAACACAAAGAAGTCTCCAATCCCCAGGAGTGTGTCTGGGGCCAGGACAGGTAAAGGCAAGGTCTTGTGCACTACAAAGACTTCTCTTTGAAGTTTGCCTACCGCAAGGACAGAAATGGACATAAGTACTGGACCTCTGACCCCACAAACTTAGAAACCTTCTGAACTGAGGACATTCTGCCAGGAAGAAGAGCTGGATGCTGTAAAAGGGACTGCCATTCTGCCTGTTGCTTTGCTGTGCTGGCCTGCTGCCTCTGTCCTGGGAGTGAAAGGACTGGACTTTTCTTTCTACATCCTGATTCCAAAGGTTCTCCAAGGGCTTGGACTGAGCTTGCTTCCTGTTAAGAAGTCTCAGGGACAACAAAGACTTCATCTGCTAGCACCTGTGCTCTCTTGCTGAGAGTCCTGACTCGCCAAGTGGTGTCAAATCCAGTACCTGGACCCTTGGCAGTGAGTTCTGGTGTAACCCAGAAGAAACAACCACATCGACTTCAGAGTAACTTCGGAACCAGAGCTGCTATCCGACTACGCGCTGCTGACTGCACTGGAGCTGTGGTCCCTACTGAGTGCAACAACCGTGATCAAAGCCGCAGGCCCGATGCCTCTGCTTGAGACTTGAGTGTCTTGTCACTGATGCCCTTGACACCCGACTCCCACTCCGCAGCGGCAACTGTAGCCCCATGGTTTGAGCGTTACACCGCAAAGTTGACGCCTCACATCTTGACCTGCTGGATTCATCGACCCCGTCTTGTAAGGAACTGGCACCTCGCCACTGATGCTGCATCACCTCCCCATCAACTGTAAGGAACCTACCCTGCCTAGCAGTAAGGAACCAACGCCTCACCTCCCCGGTAGCAGTAAGGAACCGATGCCGCACCATTTCCAGCGACCCCTCACCTCTCCGACTCTGTGCATATCTTTGTTTCCTCATTTTCCAGGGTACTGTACTTCCTCAGGAGTGGCATCGTACTGTTGGGAATGACTTCCTTAAGAAGCCGTGATAGCCCCAGTTGGAGCTATTGTGTTTCTAGGCACTTTACTAAGATTTAACCTTTCACAATTCATATCTTTACTTGTGTATGTTGAAGTTCTGTTGTTTTGGTCTTGTTTTACTCAAATACATATTGGCTATTTTTCTAAACTAGTGCAGAGCACTTTTGTGGTGTTTTCACTGTGTTACTGTATGTGTGTACAAATACTTTACGCAATGCCTCTGAGATAAGCCTGACTGCTTGAGCTAAGCTACCAAGAGGGTGAGCAGGAGTTATCTTAGCTGTATGACTCCCTTACGCTGACTGGAGTGAGGGTCTCTACTTGGACAGGGTGCAAACCACTGCCAACTAGAGACCCCATTTCGATGTATGCTTTTCTATTCTAAGCTACAACCCACAGCTCTCATCCAACAGGTCTGTGACCAAACCACAAGTTCACCTTTTCAGCAGCCCGCCACTTCCTCAGCGACAACTTTCAGAAATCTGACAAGACCCAAGCGCGCAAAGACAGACTACGGACTGTTTTTTTTTTTTTTTTTTACTGTTTTTTACGGACATTCTACTACCATCTATATTACAAAAGCAAGACACCCAAAGTACTACAGCGCTTGAATAGAGCAAAGACATCCCTGATCGCCAGAAGACTGCAGATGTTTCCCCAGAAAGTCATCCCAAGACCTGCAAAATTCCAAATGTTATGTATTATTATACCCTTGCATACACTATGTTTTTTGTGGGCCTGGCGGCAACAATCCATAGGTGAAAATCTGCCTAGTCACACTGAGCCTACCTCAACATTGTTATAATGCTTGCGTAGGGGCCTTTCCCACATTACTTACATTTACAAGTCTCATATGGGAGGGTTGAAAGCCAGAATAGATACCCCATGCCAAGAAATCTGGGATACTGAAACAGAGAGGTACACATGGTTAAAAGGGACGGGGCAACCCCTAAATGTACGGAAACTTACACTGTATTCATTATCTTTCACAGGAAAGGGATGACCCCTTTTGGCACAAATGAAAACTGTGGAGCAATACTGCACCTACCAGACATGCACTGGGGTACCCCCGCACTGATGGACTACTAATGGCAGTGTGGAGAATTGGCTTACACATAGCTTGTCCCCAGATGGCAGAGTCTCTGCTCCCTAGTGACTCTGTACACTCTGGCCCTGGTCATCCCTGAAGAAGACCTGTCTGAATTGTTCCAAAATCCACTACAGAAGAAAGAAACTCTGTTGCATCAGGCTCAAAAGAAAAGAACTGCTGACTATTTTGGTTGGGCTCAGTACAAGGACATTCCAGAAGGATTGAGACTATTTACTGACACTGCAGTAAAAGCGGAAGGGTCCATACCCTACTTCACACTACAGGCAAAATCGAACGCCCGTTGGTTACAGATTACCAGCTGGGAAATGCTTAAAATGATCAACAGTACTGAGCATGGGCTAAACGCTATCAAGGAAGAACTAAGAGCCATCCGCCTCATTGTGATGCAACATTGATATGTGTTGGGCTTGATGACCACAATAAAGGTTTGGGTATAAACCAAGATTGGTGTGTCCTGTGGCAGATTCATACCTAGCATCAATGGGACACTGACTTTCACCATCAAAGTACTGTATCATCTACAAGTCAACATAAAAGAGGAGGTGCCCATAAGCAAGACTGGTTGGTTGTTTGGTTTTCCTTGATCCCCCAGTGGGTAGTCAGACTGAGCACGTCATTGCTGACAATTTTCATTTCTGTGCTGTTTTTGTGTAGTTTCCTACAAATGGGGATTTCCTGCTGTAAAAAAGTGCGTCCTCAAATAAGGTAGAGTTCAAGTAGGTAGGTAAATGGTGGTAGAGACAACAAAAACACATCAAACCTTAAATAATGCGACTGTCATGAAAAATGGGGTGGATAAAGTAGTTGAAAATTCAACTAGATGGGAGAATGTTGATATGCATAAAAACAATGTCAATGTACGCCATAATATGTGCCAGCTTAACAATGAACTCGCTTTGCTACTGTTGATGCCACCCGACATTACTTCCCAGTCAACCCCGAGCCAGAAGTACGTGGCTAAGCAGGCCCTGCGACCCAGGCTTGAAGCTACTGATTGACAGATCACAGGTGGGGTGACTTGCAGCCCTTAGACAAATGTGCCAAACAGTAAAGACCCAAATCGATTCCCCCAGACAGGCAGTAACACCACAAAGGTCCTAGGATACTGGCCTCCAATAAAGCAAATCTGGCTAGAGGGCTCTGTGTTCCCACACCAAAAAGTTAGATGCCACATGAGGTTAGAAACCCACAGACAATCAAAGCACAGCATACACCACATGCAGTGATCACGCGCTTCCCATGCTGGACATGTTACCTACTGGCCCACAATATGTCCATGCAAGGTCGAGACCCAACTCCACTCTGTATCAGATGGTCTGATTTATGACCTCATTATTAGGCCCGGATTCCTTGTCACAAAGAACGTATTCAATTGTTTTAGTGCACCTCAAAACAATGTATAAAAAGATGCCCAAAATTCTAACTTGAGAGACAGTCACCAGACCTCAACTCTGTACTGTGCTCTCCTGGCCATTGCATATAAACAGTCTGTTTCTGCTTTCCCAGATGCCTCTGGACCTTCAATTATTTAAGGTAAATCCGCATTTGAGCAACACCTGTGTCCCTCATTAACAATCTATCACCCTTGATTACAAACCCTCCAAGAAAAGGGGCCCACCCAGAGTATCTAGGCAATGGGAAAGCAATACAATTGGTAGAGATCTAACTTCCCATTTCCAGTCCATAGTAGAGCAAATTAAAAACATGTAGTCCATGGTCAAACACGCCTTAGAAGGGGTGATCAATAAACTAACACTGCTTGAAACAAGCTTAGTCAACATTCTGAAGATTATAGAGGATCAGGCTAGTACCCAAGATCAACATACCCTGAGCCAAAGTAAGGAAGAGCCACTGGGAGATAGAATAGGCAAGAAGACAAACCTAATTGAGAAACTCTTGAGAGATTAGTCCAGCGAAACATGGAACATGTCAAAAACAACATTATTATTGATGATATAAGATCTAATGCTCTTCCCAGTAGCGGGGGAAGGTTTTCCTATGAGGACCCAACCCTGTTAGAAGAACAGACCAAGCAATTCTCTAAGGATGTGCTACATCTTCCACCAGAGGCTACACCCTATGTCTTGATCCTAACCAGGGGTCCAGGCCTGAGGCCTACAGCAACGGAATCCTGGGAAGAACTGAAAAACAAACCCACACATTGGATAGCACAAAGGGTACCTAAGGCAAATTTTTTATTCCAGGAAATCCTCATGGTGAGAAGAGTTGGATGGCTAAGGAGATCTCAAAAAACAGAAGGGGGTTGCACTGATTTGCAAAGATCCTTACCTGGTCGCGTTCATCTTAAAGTCGATCCAAAATTAGCCTTTTCAAGATGTCTGCTGAAGAAGCAACATCATAGTAGTTCCTCTGGGATATTTTTTTATAGACCCGATCTTTTTCCACCCATTGTAAGTTAGGCATCAAATAGCGGGATCATGAAAATGCCATCCCAGAGTCATCCTGTCCCAACCAGTACCCACTTTGTACCCCTAGAAGGCATGGATGAACCTGACTGACTTACATCCATAGACAAATCAGAATCAGTACCTTTTGAGGTGGGACTACCAGCCTATAGATTACAACAGACAAATAGCGTTCAGGAAGTCCTGGGTGAAGACATGCTTATCAATGATGGTCCTGGTTTATCTGAAATATCAATATTATCATGGAAAATTGCAGGAGTGAACAACAAACCCAATTGAGGTGACTGGGTGAAGTAAGTGACTAAGACTCAGATAGTGTGTATCCAAGAAACCTGGCTTACCAAATTATTTGATATAGATGGGTTTACATCCTACTGTACTGCAGCTACTCATTGCAACACGGACAGAGCCAAAGGAGGTTTTCTCATACTGATCTCTGCCAGAACAACATGACTTGTAACTAAAACATTTCTCCTGTCATTTTATTACCAATTTATGTTATTTGCCTGGGATGGCAACCCGGATTTTGTACTAATACATTTTTATAATAACATCTTTGATTCTTCGAGGGCTGAAATGATCAAAGCACTGGAAAAGAATGTGGACTATTTCACTGAACATTATTCCAAGGATGTGTATATGATTTGGACTGGTGATTTTAACGTCACTAAATGTTCTTTTTCTTCCAAACAGATATGTGATTTCATTGACCCCAAAGCTAATGGCCCTGGTCACTGTAAACACTGCTCATATGGAACAGCATTAAAATATTGAACCTTAATTATAATTGAAATATGGCAGATAGTTATAGCTCTAATTGTGAAATTCAACTCAACCTATTTAGGAGAAGGTAGTAATACTAACACTGGCCATATTCTTACTTCTGAGAGCAAAATTATTGTATCCTATAACTTTCAGGTGGGAGAAAACTGCATTAGTGTCCACAACCCAGTGATTTTAACAAGCCCAATCATGTTGCAACTAATAATTGTGATAGGCAAAATATTATTCCAGTAGGGCAGAATGGGAATCAAAATGAATTGAATAGGTGTGAAGCCTTCTAATTTTTATGGGATTTAGTAGTAAGGAATATGGATTTTTTTGAGTGGTCTGGCCTCTGAAGACAATCATTAGGAGACAATGCTTGCCCATATATCCGCTTCCAACTCCATAACACAATTTTTGACGAAGATGACCAAGAGCAATGGGACAGAGAATAAAGGATGGTTTAACTAGTCTTTTACGCAGGCCCTTAACAATCTTATTAAAATATTACTTTCAAATCCTAGGGATTTATCTGCAATTCGGGTTGGAACGTCTAATTATAAGAAGGTACTAAGTGATAGGGGAAAAAAGAGCTTAAGGAGGAGGCGTGGGAAAAATTAATTCTGGCGGCAGAGACTAAGGACAGTACACTCTTCTGGAAAACATCAAATGTCTCATTATTCTCGAAAGGTTTTGCGCCCAATATTGCATCTTCAATAACAGCAGTAGACTATGTGGATAATATTGGCTCAGTTTTCTCCTAAACCAAGGCATATATGACGTCGAGATTATGACTCCTTTGGCATTCCAGTCAACCCCTATGTTCTTTACACCTTGGAGGAGGTTTCAAGGGCAATGGATAATAGTCCACTGGGGAACACTTTGAGCCCCAACGGCCACTTACAAGTCTCTCCTTGCCTTATAGGTTCCCCTCCTAACTGTGGTACTAAATGTAGTGGGGGATGACTTTATACCTGCATCCTGTTCTAATTCACTAATTGTACCAATGTTAAGAAAGGTTCCAGGAATCAGCGGAAATGTTATTGCCTGATCTTGCTGCTTAATTCCTCAGCCAAGCTATTGGGAAGGGACACTTTAGCAAGACTGTAGGCAAGGGGTGAAGAAAATAATATCTTAACTAACGCCCAGTATGGCTTTAGGTAAAGTCTGAGGACAGTAGAACAATGCCTCAATTTGAACCTCCAAATAGGGAAATTTACTATGGTTAAAGAAGGCAGTATACATTTGTGCTTTGTAGATCTTATCTTTGCATTTGATTTGGTTGACCACAATAGGCTGTGGAAGTGTATGTACTAGCTAGGGGCCCTCTAAAGACTTAATCTCACTCCTTGCATATATGTATAGCACTTTCGCATCAAATGTATGATATGGGCCACAGGGGAACTATCACAACTGTTTAAGATTGGGAGGAGGTGAGTCATGGATGTGTTAATGATAAATCACAATCACTTGGTGCTGATACCCCCCCACGAGTTGGCAAACAACCTATACCAATTCATCTGTATGCCAACAATGTGGCCCTATTGGTCCTAACTCCAAAAAGTCTTCAGAATATAATTAACAACTTTACATACTATATAGAAGAAAAAGCTTTAAAAATCAGTTTAGGTTAAACATTCACCATGAGCTGTGGGCCAGAGCAGTGGGAGGTCTTGTTCCTTCTTTATAAAGGGGAACAACAGTTGAAACTCAAAATGTTTTAGCTATTTAAGGATTAAGTTCTCTTCCGATGGGGTTTGGAAGCATCATAGAGAAGTCAGAGCCTCAATTATGTCAAGAAATATGGACATTTTTAGGTTTGCCTGCAAGTTAGGTACTAGGCTGATTAAAAAGGAGAGGTGTGGCTACGGGCATCAAGATGGCGGTCGCACTCTGAGTGCGCTCCGGACCCCTTTCTTATCTGCCACCATCCACACTGCATGTGGACCCACAGAACCGATATGGACGGCTCTGTCCTAATGCAAAGAGCGGCGTGAGCCGAGCAGATGCCATTGTAGGAGTTCCCCCTGGCCGTGAGACCCGAGCTGCAGTGGGACCCAAAACAGTAGACACCCACTAGGCCCCGGCAGCGCTTGACGGCAAGTCCTGAGGCCCTACGTGCTTAGCAGGACACTGAGGAGACTGGAGCTGTGGGGCCTTGGCGCCGATCAGGGCCCCAGGCGCCCCCGAAGTGGACCGGAGCAGCAAAAGTGACTCAGCCCATCCTGCTGTGGGGAGGGGCTCAGCCTGGCACGGAGGCCCTCGTGGCAACGGCCTTTGCCCCCACCTGAAACCAGGAGGTCTGAGACTAGCGGTGTGTGGAGTGGTGGCGGCCCCTGGACGCCCTGCCGTGGGGCACCGTTCCCCTCCCTTAGGGCCTAGTGAGAAGTGGAGGGGCCCGGGCCGTGTTGGTAACATCAGAGCCCCCCTGGGAGAAGCTGGGACCGGGCCACCAAGAAGGCTCTGCCCCATTCACGGGAAGACAGAGGCCTGCGGCAGTGCGGAATGGTGGTGGCCCCCTGGGCGGCACCGCTGTCTCCCTTTGGACCCCAGTGTGGAGGCCCCTGAAGGAAGCTGGGCCCGGGCCACAACGAAGGCCCTGCCCCACCCTGCTGAAGAGAAGGGCCGGGGCGATGCGAGGCCCTAGCACCATCTGCCTCGCCTCTGCCCGAACCTGGGAAGATTGAGGCTTGCAGCAGTGCGGAATGGTGGCGGCACCCTCAGACAGGAAATGCGAGGGGGGCCGCTGTCTCCCTTTGGGCCCCAGTGTGGAGTGGTGGTGCCTCGAGACAACAGAGGCCCTTGATTAGGGCCTCTCCCGAGTGTGAGGCCCCAGAGGAAAAGGAGCACCTAAAGCCGAGGCCCCATGCAGAGACTGGACACAGGTGAGCAGCCTACCGGGGACCTAAGGGTATTTGAGAGTGGGGGCCCGGGGTTGCAAAAGCGACTTCCTGATGAACCCTGCACCCAGTGGGAGAGGGCACGCCGCCCCTGCGTCTGAGGGGCGCTCGGGGACCAAGGGCACATATTGGGAGTGCCTTGGGGCCCGCCTGCTGATCTTCGCTGGCTGGCGGCTCGCTCCCAGGGGAACAATCACGGTGCTGCCTTGAGGGCCTCTCCACCAAGAAACTAATCCTCACAGAGACCGAAGAAGGGCACCGTGCAATATACTGTACCTGTTCCCAATCTTACTGGCAACATGGGGAAAGGCAAACAGGTGAGGCCATCTTCCTCTTAAACTCACATCGATAAATTTGCAACTCCACAGGGACTCCCGAGGGTGAAGCCTATAGGGCCCATGCCCAGGCAGTGGGCAACAATGGAGATACAGACAAGATCCTACGGGCCATATAGTCCTCCCAGACAGTGGTTGAAAACAAGATAGAAGAGGTGAGGGTGGACATGACGTTGCTGAGATAAGACCTTAAAAACACCTCAGTGCAAATCACTGAGGCAGAAACATGCATATCTGCAGTAGAAGAAGTTTGCGATCTTACGACCAAGGTGTCCTGGCTCCTAACACTCATCCACGAACTGCAACAATGCACAGATAATGCCGGAAGCCGTTCAAGACAGAATGACCTGCGCTTTGTGGGATTCCCAGAGACGACGAGGACCCTGGCCTTGTTGAATTTCTTGAGGTGTGGTTTAAAACATGGATGCCTCCTGACAAACTGTCCCCATGGTTCGCCAATGAACATGCACACAGGGCTCTCTCTGCTAGGCCCCCGCCTGGCGCGCCACCGAGGACATTTATCACTTGCTTCCTCAATTACAGAGTGTTAGACCTAACTGCCTTAGGGTGTTCACCCTCAACTTTTTGCCTGCCTCCCTCCACTTTTTGACACTGTTATTGCTAGTTTTAGGACTGTGCACACTTTACCACTGCTAACCAGTGCAAAAGTGCATATGCTCTCTCCCTTAAAACACATTAACATTGGTTCATACCCAATTGGCATATTTGACCTACTTGTAAGTGCCTAGTAAAGTGCACTACATGTGCCCAGGGCATGTAGATTGAATGCTACTAGTGGGCCTGCAGCACTGGTTGTGCCACCCACATAATAGCCCCTTAACCATATCTCAAGGCCTGTGTGTGCAGTTTCACTGCCACTTCGACTTGGTATTTAAGAGTACTTGCCAAGCCTTAAACTCCCCTTTTTCTACATATAGGTCACCCCTAAGGTTGGCCCTAGGTAACCCAGAGGGCAGGGTGATGTGTAGGTAAAAGGCAGGACATATATCTGTGTGTTTTATATATCCTGGTAGTGGAAAACTCCTAAATTCATTTACCCCTCCTGTGAGGCCTGCTCTTTCAAAGGCTAACATTAGAACTACCCTCATTTACTGTTTGAGTGGTAGATTCTGATTAGAAAGGGGTAAACAGGTCCTATTTAGAATGTCCAGAATGGTAATACAAAGTCCTGCTGACTGGTGAGGATGGATTTTATATTACTATTTTAGAAATGCTACTTTTAGAAAGTGAGCATTTCTCTGCACTCAAATCCTTCTGTGCCTTACAGCCTGTATCCAATCCACGTCTGGGCGGTGATGGTTGACAGCTTCCTTGTGCATTTCACCCAGACAACCCCAAACACAGGATGCTCAGTCACATCTGCACACATCTGCATACTGAATGGATCTTCCTGGGCTGGAAGGGTGGAGGGCCTGGCACTTACATTTCAAAGGACAGTGGCCTGCCCCAACACAAAGGACTGCTAAACCCCCAACTGGGACCCTGGCATCAGGGTTGTACTGAAAGGGGACCTTGTGCACTTCAAAACTACTCTTAAGTTTCCTCCACTTCAAAGGCACTTTTGGGTATATAAACTGGGTGCTTGACCCTACCAAACTACACACTTCTTGGGACAGACACTGCACCAGAACCTGCAACCTGCCAAGAGAAGCTGCCTGGTTGCCAAAAGGACTCACCTGGACTGCTTTGCTGTAAAGGACTGCTGCCTTGCTGTTGCTCTGCTGCCTTCTGGCTCTGTACTGAGAAGTGCTTTCCAAAGGCTTGGATTGAGCTTGCCTCCTGCTCCTGAAGTCTCAGGGCCAAAAAGAATCTCTGCAAGGAAACTCCTTGCGCGGCGAAAATTGATGCACAGCCTTCCGGAATTGACACACAGCGTGTCCAGCAGTGAGAAAATCACTGCATCGCTGAACCGGAACGATGCAGCCCGGCTCCCCGAGTGGAGATTGATGCAGTGCTGACGTTGCGACCGGAACTTCGACGCACAGCCCACCGGATCAACGCATCATCGAGCCGGAATGACTCAGCCCGACTTCCTGCAAGAGGAATCAATGCAGCGCTAGAAACTCCACTGCATCACCCACCAGATTGACGCAACAGCTGTGACTTCGTCCCGCATGCCCAGGATTTCGACGCATTGTCTCTGGGCGTCAAAAGACCCCACATCGCAAAGAGGATTCAAGCCTGAGCCGGAATTCGACGCAAAGCCCTTGCTGCATGGAAAAGAATCAACGCATCATCTTTGTGCACCCCAAAAACTGATGCACACCTACCTTTTTCCACGCATCTCCTCCTTTGCAGTCTTTGTGCATGTAATTTTGACGCAAACCAGGTACTTTGTGCTTGCAAGAGACAATTGTTGATTTTAAGAACTAAAGACTCTTCTTATCATTACAAAAGTGATATTTCAACTTGTGATTATCAAATTTAGATTGTTTTGACCTTAACTTATTTAGATAAATATCTCATACTTTTCTAAACCTGTGTGGTGTATTTTTGGGGTGTTTTCACTGTGTTATTGCATGATTTATTTCACAAATACTTTACACATTGGCTTCTGAGTTAAACCTGACTGCTCAGTGCCAAGCTACCCAGAGGGTGGGCACAGGATAATTTGGATTGTGTGTGACTTACCCTGACTAGGATTGTAGTCCCTACCTGGACAAGGTTGTATACCTCTGCCAACTAGAGACCTCATTTCTAACACCGAGACAGGGACGCCATCCTGCATAAGGCTAGAGCTCAGTCGGAGCTCTGATATGAAAATGTGAAGATTTTGATATTTCCAGGCTACTCCAGAGAGGTTCAGACCAAATGATGCTCTTACGAACAGGTCAAACAGAAACTAAGGGCACTGCATCTGAAATATATGCTCCTCTTCCCAGCTTGCCTTAAGGTGCTGCATGCTGGTAGCACATACTTTTTTAATATGCAGGAGGCGGCTTGGGAATGAGCAACGGAAAAGCGACCACTTCGGGGAGATGGGGACTCCCCCTTCCCCCGAGTGAACATCTGTCAGTGCATCCAAGATGGCTATGGGGGAGCCTGGTCACCCGGAACTCGGGCTGCCTCCCGTCGCAGAAGGTGCCAATCCCAGAGAGCCTCGCGATCCCTTGGGGCGGGACCTCCCTCCCTGTCACCCCCGCGGCAGAGACACCTCCCGGGAGTTGGGGTCCAGGGGGTGGACGCCTTTGGAAGAGAAGGACAGACTGAGCCAAACCCAACCTATTTGTCTAACTGACCAGTAGCGTACACATGAGATCCGATCCACTGGAGGGGTCAACCACTCCATGCCAACAGAGACTCATTTTACTCTTTCTTTTGGTTCTGTTGGGGTTTTTGAGGGTGACAGATGCTTCTTCAAGTTGGGAGGGGAAGTATAGGGAGGAGGGAGTTGGAAGGGATTTACCAATGTATGATTGAGTTATGTTCTTGTTTGTTTACTACCCCTTACACCTTGATGTCACAGGCGGGAAGATACACTTGAGTACCTCAGACACTATACATAAGCAGGATACACCCTCACAAAGGCTCACCAAGGTGAACGTCCTGTGTCCCTGGCACCACGAGTGGCAATGGGAGTTGCCTCTCTCCTCAATGCCACATGGCTCCCAGTAATGTAATCTCATGGAATGTCAACGGTCTCCTGGAAAAGAATTATAAGAACAACTGTACTGTGGCATGCGCAACGCGTCCGTCCCTGAATCCTACTTCTCCAGGAGACACATTTGATGGGATCCACATGCCTGTTCCTGGCCTGCTAAGGCTTTTGCTGGGTATACCACTCAGGGTACACAAGGGGAGCCAGTGGGGTGGCGATACTCCTACACCGCGACTACCCCCTAGTGCTGCAGCAGAAATGGTTGGACCCACAGGGGAGGTTCATAGCACTGACAGGCTGCTACAATATCAATCTACTCAGTGTATATGCCCCCCCCCCCCCCACGGAACTCAACAAGTTTCTCCACACTCTTACCATGCTACTAACCCAGATGCCCTTCGGTACCACTGTCCTAGGCGGAGATATGAATGCGGTCTTAGACCCATCCCTTGACATCACGGGCCCCCTGTGCGATACATGGCAGACATGGCACCCTCACCATAGCCAATATACCCACACCTGAGCAGCACATCACACCCACGCCCGCATTGACATGATTCTCACCCCCGCGACTGAGCATTCCCTGGTCGCCCAGGTCCAGATACTAGCCAGTTGCCTCTCTGATCATGCTCCAATCTCTCTGACCATCGGTCACTCTAATCACAGCCTGCGGCCCATGTGGCGGATCAATGCCTGGATCAGGACGAGGCATACTGCACCGATCTCCGCGAAGAGATTGAACACCACTTCCAAGACAACGAGGGATTGGTCCGATCCTGTATGACACTCTAGGCCGCAGGCAAAGCCACAATTGAGGCCATGCCAAGGGCCTTCTGCGATGGGGGAAGAGGGAAAGACAGGCCTATGTCACGTCCCCTGAGGCCCGGGTACTCCAAGCAAACTGCTTGGGAAAGCAGGGAAGGAATCTGGGCGAGCCCTAGAGATGGTGCAACAAGAAATCAGAACCCATTCCCAAGAGGAGGCAAAAGAGATTTGGCAGGCTTCCCAGGCCCGGATCTATGGCTGGGGGGACAAAAATAGTAAACTCCTTTACTGGCTGGCAACCGGACCAAGGATGGGGCGCGTGATCCCTGAAATACTTAATGACCTGGGGACAGCCTATATGGCCTGCAGGACTTAGCGGACAGATTCGCACAGTATTATTCCGCCTTATATACAGCGGTACCCAGGCCCACCATTGAACAGCAAATGCCACTCCTAAATAAAATAGATATGCCAAACCTTCCAACGCCAGTCACTAGGGGTCTTGATGATCCCATAACCCGAGAGGAAATCTGGAAGCCGTCACTAATCTGAGACCGGGGAAAACCTCCGGCCCTGATGGGTATCCCGCAGAATATTACACAAAATTCTGAGACATTTTACTGCCTCAACTCCATGGTCTCTACATGGAGGCACTGGATAGGGGCGCCTTCTCTCACTACTTGGACAAGGCCACGATAGTGGTGCTGCCTAAGTCCCAGCCCCCTATACATCCTGCACAGACTATCGACCGATATCATGAATCAACAGCGAAATCAAGATCTTCGCTAACATACTGGCCACCCCCCTTAAGACAACCTTATGACACCTGATTCATCCCAACCAATGCGGCTTCATGTCCACTCGCAGCACTAGACACTGCCTGCGGAGGCTACATGTGGCCCTGGCACGCAGACATATGCTCCTCTCCCCACTGTCCCTCCTCTTTATCGATTTTGAGAAAGTGTTTGACACGGTAGATTGAGGTTATCTGGACTGTGTCCTTCTTAAGGTGGGCCTGGGAAGCCCCTTCGGCGCATGGTCCGCCTCCTCTATCAGGCGCCAACTGCCTGTGTTTTAGTGAATGGGAAACTCTCTTAAGTCTTTCCTATTGGGAGGGGCACAAGGCAGGGATGTTCCCTATCCCCTTTCCTCTTGCCCTAGCCATTGAGCCGCTTGCACAGATGATCTGTAGAGATGCCAATGATGTCCCGCTCTATCTGTTGCGCCCGGAGTCGAGCGGACCTGGAAGTCTCCAACTGCTACTCATATTCAGAATTTTAAGAAATCCCTCTTGATCCCGCTGTTGGAGTCTCGTGACCAGATTGACTGGCAAAAGACCATTCCCATTTAACGCCTACGTTTTACTTACCTGGGCATGAAAATAGCACTCGATCCGACTATGACCTGGGCCCCTAACCTCACCCCTCTTACCCGGAAGGTGAAAGCGGAGCTGGGGCTGTGGCAGATGCTACCACTAAATGTCATGGGTCGTATTGCACTATATTAAATGCTTATCCTGCCCAGAGTCCTGTACATTCTTCAAAACCTTCCCCTTTGGCTCCCTCTCCAATTTTTCAGAGAGATGGACGCTATGGCCCGCTCCTTCGTGTGGCGTGATGGCCGGCGACGCTTATCACGGGTGACATGTCAACACGACGTGTACGATGGTGGCCTAGGCATGTCCCACTTATACTGCTACTACTTATCCGCCTGACTCCTCACCATCAACAACTGGCTCACTAGAGGCTGAGACGATCCAACTTATCGCCTTGAACTATCCTTAATGGGGTTCCCACATCTTATGAACATGCTCTATGGAAGCCCCATCCCCAAAACCATGCCCAAAGTCACTATACAGGTCTTACATAATTGGCGGGCAGCTCAGAAACTGATGGGATGATGGGGTCAAATCACACAATATATCCCCTTACGGCACGGACAGTGGCTATGGGAGGTTGCTAATCTAGAGAGCTTTTCGAGATGAGACTCCATAGGCATAACAACGGTAGGAGACATCTGGGAGGGCACATTCAACAGCGTCAAAAAACAAATGCCCTGGCCCAGACACAATTTAATAAATTCCTCCAACTCAGACATTCACTGAGAGCACATATTTGTAATGACACCCCCATACCTGAATGTAGCCCCCTTGAAGCCAAAGTGATGATGGGAGCCTTGGGAACCGGGGAGATCTCACAGATCTACTGCTTGCTTGTACTGAACACTTCCACACCTCTCAAACCCCTGCGGACTTGCTAGGAATCCTGGATTGGCCCACTAGATGACGAAGACTGGCGAGACACACTGATGGCGCTGCAAGTCCGTACAATCTCAGCTAGATTGCGCATGGTGCAGATGTATTACTTGCACTGTGCCTACTTGACCCTAGCTAGACTTTTCTGGGCCGGGGTCAGGCCGGACCCCCGATGTAACAGGTGCACTCATTTGCCAGCAGATTTCTTTCATGTGGTGTGGTCCTACCCCACGATTCAGCAGTACTGGGCGCAAATCCTGAGCAAACTCTCTGTACTGTTAGACCTCTCACTGGTTTCCTCCCACAAGATGGCCCTACTGGGGGTGATGGAGACTCCCCCCTTCGGTGCAACTATGGAAGAGGGGAATGGACTGGTGCACTCAAATGGAAAGATCAGTTTATCTGGCAAGGGGATGCGAGGTTAAATACCATAAGATCTGGGACGTGTGGACGGGTCTTGCCTGAACGCAATCAATAATGGTCTTATGTATTGCGTAGACCTGCTCATCCATATATTTGCATCAGATTGTGAAATTGAGACTTTAGGATCTGTCTTCCTGTATGTGACACATTGTTATTAAAATAAATGAATAAAAATTGGTTATTTAAAAAATAAAAAGAGATGCTGACTTTCTACAACGTCAAATCAGTTGCCGGCAGCCACCTATGGTGCAAGAATTTGGGATGTAGGGGACAATGATATAATGCAAAAACAGCAGAAAAAGTTCTCAAAAAGACTTTTAGCAGTACCTTATTCAATGCTGAAAACTATTATAGACAGAGAATTGGGAATTTGTTTTCTATCAGATATTATTGGAATGTAAACCATTTATTTTATGGCATTCGTACTGGACAAAAACTGAGACACAATTTACAAAAATAATTCTGAAATATTGTTTAGAGTTAGACCAAACTTAGAATATTCCTTGGATAATGCATATTAAAAATGCTTGATCACACTGACAGAGATCCTTGGTTACATCCTGAAAATATAACAAGGTATTCCAAAAGGGATTTAAAGAATTGCATAATCAGAGCTTGTGCAAAAAAAAGGAATCTGCTTGATCAACATAGACATACTTTTACGAGATATATGTCATTGAATAACCATCCCAGGCCTCAATTTTATATTAATTCAGTTCCTAGCACCTATCATAGATATCTTTTAACTCTTTTTCATTTCTTTAAAATTCATAATTTTGTGGGATTCCCGAAGACTGGAGATTGTGACACTCTGACTCATAAATGTCCCTGCGATAATATACCTGAGCAATTAACTCCACATGTAACACTTTTTTGTAGATTTTATCGTGCGTAGGAGGAAAAATTTAAAACCACTATATTTTGTTTTGTAAGAAAATTTGCATAATTACCCTTTAGGTTTTTCAGTATTTATTAGATCTAAAGGACGCAACAGTCTTATCATGTAGCAATGTTTTTATTAAGGTCATAAGTACAAGGAAACCCCTGAAGCAGAAGTGGGTTAGCCGATGTAAATCTAAAATCCTTGTATAGTACAAAGGATATTAATTATTGATAGGGCAAAAAGATCACTAGAACCTTTTATCCTATGATTTTAACACTCATTTTATATATTGTTTTCCGTTTTCATATCTTGTTTTATACTTACTGACATATATTTTTTTCTATTAACCCCTTAGCTGCTGAGCCCCCTTCTCCCCCAGTACTGGGCCCTTTTTTTTGGTTAATCGGGGTAGTTCATGCTTAGGGCTCCATAACTTTTTTTTTAACTACATAAGGTGTCCACGTCAAATTTGTGTCTTTTTTTTTAAACGTCCTGGGGATTCTAAAGGTACCAAGGGTTTGTGGAATCCCCCTGGAGGGGGTAAAGAAAACAGGCAAAATATAGCAAAAATTTGAATTTGTTTTACACAAAATAGGGAAAAAGTATTCCAGATAAAAGTGTTTTTCATAAAAATGGCATCCATTACATTACCAGATTTGTAAAGCACATGGCTACCCGAAACCAGGCTTCCCAGAGCTAGAGAAAATCCAATAAGCTAGAAGCAGCTCTAGTTGGGAAAGAGGTATGTTTTTAGTTTCTTATGAAAACAGCCAGTTGTTTTCACTTCTGAAATTGACCGAAAGTGAAATCCACAGCTTGGGGGTTAAATAAACAAAAGACCAACCGCCACCCCTAGATCTTGTTATCCTGGGTATGAAGAGAAGGTCCCAGGAACTGGCTCTAAGGGACCTGCTGGGTTGATATGAGTCGATCAACTGATGGAGAATTTTAGGGACCTGGTTGTGTTTAGCACAATGAACCAGGCAAAGAGCATTGAAAGGAATTCTGCTACTTAAAGGTAACCAATGAGACGTTCTGAGTGCTTCCCTTCCAGAAGAGTCCGAGCAGCAGCATTTTGGATTACATGTAGTTTCATGATAACCATTTTTGGGCTGCCTAAATAGATTGAATTCCCATAATCCAGGCGTGATAGTATCAAACCTTGGACCACAATTCTTTTGGCTTCCAATGTGAGCCATTTCAAGGTTTTCCAAAGGGCTCTCCAAAGGCTAAAACAGGTACCCTCTATCCTATTCACTTGAGAGGCCATTGAAAGCTTATGAACTAAAGTAAGGCCCAGACTTTTTACTCCAGTTTTCGGTATTGGGCGATCACCTATTGCAGAGGGCCAGCTGATTTGTAGCTATAGCGATGCATTATTAACGACCTCCATTACCTTAGTTTTCTCTCCGTTTAACTTGAGGCAGCTATCTCCCATCCATTTTGCTACCCCTGTCAAACAGCTGTTAAGAATAGAAAGGTGGCTGCAGTATCGTGAGACAGTGTAACAATCAGCTGGGTATCATCAGCAGAGGAGGGCAAAGAGAAACCAAATGCCCCAATGATGTCAGACAATGGCCGGACGTAAATATTAAAGAGTGTAGGGCTTAATGACGAACCCTGCAGTACTCCACACCTCAGTTGATGACTAACAAGACCTCTTACTAACTTGAAAACTCCCCTCACCAAGGAAAGAGGTCACCCACCTAAAAGCCAATCCAGAGATCCCTAGGCTTTACAAGCGATGCAATATTACATTGTGAGATACTGCGTCAAAGGCAGCACTCAAATCAAGACGAATGAAAGCTGCTGATCCCAGCTGATCAAGAATCGGTTTAAGATCTTATGTCACCCTCAAAAGTGCAGATTCTGCACTATGATCTGCCCGGAAGCCTGTCTAGGTTGGGTGGAGGATGTTATTAGCTTCCAGAAAATCTGATAACTTGCTATTTCTTATCTTTTCCACAGGCTTACTAGGCACTGGTAGAAGGGATATTGGTCAATAATTCTCAACAGCTGAAGGATCTAAGGAGGGTTTCTTTAACAGGGGGCAAATAATGGCATGTTTTCAGTCATTCAGGACCTGCCCAATCTTCAAAGACAGATTGTACAAATCTGTCAGCATAACATCATCACCCCTCAATAAAATATCTATAGGGGCAGGATCTAATGGCGAGCCTGATGTGACTGACCTTGCTACTTTAGCTACTTCCTCTTTATTTATCATGGGGAAACTTAAGAGGCTGACTCCTTGAGTATAACAGCCTGGTCCTTCATTTTGGTGAACCACAGCCCCTGACGCCAGAGTCATAAATACTAATAAGTACCTCATCAATAACTCACAGTGTTCTTCTGAGAGTGACAGACCTCTCTTAATAGAGTTGACTTTCAAAAACGTTTGCACAATTTGATAGATCTAATCCTATTGGCGAGGTCATTTATCCGTGCTTTACGGACTGCACTCCTTTTTTAAAAATAATTTCAGTTCTACGGAGAACTGGACTTTTCCAAAGGTTCAGCTCTTTTGCATGCTTTAATGGGGACTACTTCATCTCGTACCTTCATGACCAAAGCCTTTAAAGCCTTGTAGCACCATGAAACATCCTTCTCTTCCAACAGTTCCATTACAGGGCGTACAATTGCACTCTGGAGAGCATCCTCCCAACTGACTATGTCTAATTTGGACTACTGATGTGATTTAAAGACAGTACTAGATTTAGACAACACTGCTGATGGTATAGAGATGTTAAATGGAATCACGTAATGGTCTGTCCAGATTGTTTGTACAGGGAGCTCAACTCCCATGTTCTCGACATTATTAAAAATTGGGTCAAGAATATGGCCCTCATTATTAGTTGGAGAGCCCACTAATTGGGTTAACTGAAATACCAACATGTCTTGTGGGAAGTTAGAAACTACTTGAGATGTGGTATCTTCCATGTGCATGTTTAAGTCACCCTATAAAGTGAAATTTGCTGATTGAAGACTGAGTGTTGCTGGTATCTCAGATACAGCCTTCACAAAATCTGCTGTAGGGCCAGGAGGAACAGAATGGCCAAGAACGACTGGCTGTACTAAAGTCACCATTCTCCCAGCTTTCAGGAAAAAACAGAGTTGAATAAAAAAATAAAAAAAGTATTTTTCACAGTTTTGGCATTTTTCAAAAAAGATATCCCATTTTATCTATTTGTTGTGCTTTTAACCTACTATCAGTTTGAGGCGGAAACTGGTTTGAAACCTATTCCGAATTCAGCAAGGGGTCATGTGTAGATCCCTCAAGGTTTTACCAAAGAAACTAAGGCCCCCATTATGACAATGGTGGTAAAAACTGCCTACCTCCGTGGTGATGGCCGCCCAAAAGGCCATCGCCGTGGCTACCAGCTGTCTGCCATATTATGACCACTGGCACAAGAAGGGCGGAAATCCGGCTGTGGCTATACTGGCGGACGGCGGTAAGGTGGCGCTGTTACCACCAGCAGCGACACACCAGTAGACTGCCGCCAGCCGTATTATGAGAAATAATACAGCCTGGCAGTGTTCTGCTGGCAGGCCCTACTGGCGGTAGCAGCCCTCCATCCCGTCCCCTGCCGGATAAAGGAATTCCCTGTCACCGATTGGGCCTACCGCCATGGTTTTCTTGGCGTTATGAATGCCATGGAAACCATGGTGGTAGGCAGGGTTGTAATACCACCGGCGGTCGGAGTGGTCTGCCAATGTCATAATGTGGAGGTAAATACCGCCAGTCTGTTGGCAGTACTACTGCCACATTAACACCGACCGCCGGGGTCATAGTGACCCCCATAGTGTTGAAATAAAAAAATATTAAAAACAAGTAGGAAAAAACAGCCATTGTGACAATGTTTTCATCCGTAACTTTTTGTCACAAAGGCAGATTTACAAAAGTAATGTACTACTATGTTCGTTAGGCCCTTTTAGTTGTGGGGCTAAGTAGGGTTAATGGGTTTTCCAAGAACCGAGGTACCCAGAGCCAACAACTGAGCTGCACCGTACACTGGTTTATCAGTACAGATCAATTCATATGCTGAAATAACAAATATCCTACTATTCTATGCTCCCACATGTCTTCTGATAAAAACAGTACCCACATGTGTGAGTAGGCGTAGTACCTGCAAAAGGAAACGACCCAAAACACAACATCGGCACATCACATATTTCCATTCAAAACTGACCTGTTTTTTGCTAAATGGGTAGCTGTGGATTTTGGACCCTAGCTTCAACGGTACCTAGGAAAACCTGTAAATTTTTTTAAACTAGACACCTATGGGAATCCAGGATGGGGTGACATGCATGGCTCTCATCAGGGTGCTTTGCCCAGAATCCCTTGCAAACCTGAAACCTTGACTAAAAAAACCCACATTTTCCTCACATTTTTTGTGATGGAAAGTTCTGGAATCTTGGAGCCACAAACTGTCTTCTACCCGGCATTCCCCTTGGCCTTCCGATAACAGCAGTACCTCACTGTGTGGGTAGGCCTACTGCCTGCCGCCTGAAATGGCCCAAAACGCAACTTGAGCACATCCCATTGTTCCACTCAAAACTGACCAGTTTTTTCAAAGTGGGTAGCTGTAGATTTTGGACCCTAACTCAGACATCACCTAGGAAAATCTAGCAAACATGTACATTTTTAAAAACTAGACACTTAGGGGAATCCAGGATGGGGTCCCTTGCACCGATGCCATGAGTTTTCTTTTTTTTTTTTTTTTACGCACAATGCCCTGCAAACCTCAAACTTTACCTGAAATCATACATTTTCCTTAAATTTCTGTGATTGAAATTTCCGGAACCATCAGGAAACCACAAAAAGCCTACCACCCAACATAACCACATGTGTACCGATAAAAACGCTGTCCCACTTCTGTGGATGGGCTTGGTGCCCATGAAAGGAACGGATCAAACCAAGGTCAATGGGAGCCCTTCCCTGGGTACTCCTATTGCACTCAGTTGCATCTGTTCATGTCACTGGTACTAGGCCCAACCACACAAGTGGGGCAAGACTGGGTGGTAGGAATTTTGTGGATTCCTGTGGATTCTGGAACTTTCTATCACAGAAATGTAGGTAAAAAACGTGACTTTTGCGGGGCATAATGGGCAAGAAAACCTCATAGCATTCACAAAGGGCTCACAACCCTGGAATACCCTGGTTGTGTACCTTGCAATGATGTCTATGGCTGGTAGGTGTCCATGGGTGGCAGCCGAGCATGGACCCACATCCTGCAGCTACCCCTATGGCCGATCTCTCGATGTAACACTTTAGGGCCTTTTGTGTCAAGGTCTATTTGCCCACCAACACAAGTGAGGTACCATTTTTATTTGTAGACTTGGGGGCATGCTGTGTGTTAGGGAATTTGTGGCTCCCTGCAGATTCCAGAAGGTTTCCTCACAGAAATGTGAGGAAAATGTGTGTTTTTAGTTAATGTTTGATGTTTGCGGGGCATTGTGGGTACGAAAATGGTATTGGATTCATGGGAAGCACACCACCCTGGTCTCCCCCCAGATGTCAAGTTTTCAGAAAGGTCTGGGTCGTTTAGGTTTTTCCAGGTGGCAACCTACCTAAGTCAAAAAGGTGCAGCCGTTCACCATCTCAAGTAGGGTGATACTAGGATTTTGCCAACTCTCCTGGCCCATATGTAAAAACACCAACCAAAAGAATCAAATGACCTCTTGCTTGCTACTGGAATGGGATGTTTTAGTCCGTAGGGGAGCAGAAAGTCTAGTGAGGTTTTGGGGATTAGGGTGAAGCCTGATATTAGATTGAAAATGACCCATCCCATTAAATATTGCTGCTATAGCTTTCTGGGGTAATTGCCCCAATCTGCCCACCCGAGGCGGGGGACAGAAAGACTGTTGCCCCTTTAGTTGGGGTGGGGGCATGGCCATGTCCATATGGGCAGCCCCCACTCCTATTTTTTTTTTTTTTTTTACAAACATTCCCTGGCTTCTAGTAGTCTTTCTGCCCCCTGGGGGAGGGCAGATCAGAGGCAATTGCCCCATCGCCCTTAGGGCAGGGGTCTTCAAACTGGGGGGCGGGCCCCCCTTGGGGGGCCTCAAGTGATCCCAGGGTGGGCGCCAAACTCTGGCCAAAAGAAATATTATACAGATAACATGCCTTTGTTTCAAGCAGAAGCATGTTATTGCAGATTTAAAACGGTAACAGTACCTAACTGCAATGTTTAAATAGGTTTAGACCTATTTAAACATTGCCATCTTTCTAAAATAATTGTGAAAAATTCTGAGGGGGGGGGGCAATGATTTTTATTTTTCAACTGGGGGGGCGCAGCATTAAAATGTTTGAAGACCACTGCACTAGGGGGACAGAAAGGCTGTTCACACTTATTGAGAGGTGGACGTGCCCTTCTGGGCATCCCCCACCCCTCTCTTCTCATTTGGAAAAAAAAATCCTTTGCACGCTCTGCTCCCCTGAGGGGGGGCAGATGAGGGGCAACCGTCGCCATCTGCCCCCCAGGGGGGCGCAGAAAGACTGTTCACCCTTATTTGGGGGTAGGGGCATGGCCGTGCCCATTCTGAAAAGCCCCCACCCCTCTAGTCTCAATAAACAAAAAAAACATCCTTAGTGACTAGAGGACTTTCTGCTCCCTCCCCCAGTGTCGGGGAGCAAAAGCCCTTGCCAAAGCAGCCGCTCCCCCTTTCTCTGGTGCCTAGTGGGTTGGATCCCTGTTTTGGGATCAATCACCCTCCTGTGGCGATCCCCACGCAGGGATCTGCTGGGCAGAGATCCCATAAGAAAGAGAAGATTCTCCCCTTTCCAATGCTACCTCTCCCATAAGAATCATTGCTCTGGGGTCTGAGATATTCCTCCCGAGCACTGATTCAGTGAAAGTGAAACAAGCCAATTGGCTTGTTTTACTTTGACTTATGTGTGAAATGACGTCAGCGCGCACTGTGACTTGATCGTCATTTCATACAACAACAAAAAAAAATAGAAAGCTCAGGCTGCTGGGGATGCTCTTCCCAAGCAGCCAAGCCTGGGGGAATAAAAAGAAACCCTCTGATGCAAAGCACCAGGAGCGCCCTTAACCCTTCTCAGTCGTGGGCAATAGCCAACAGACACCCTGGGGAGGGTGCGCTTGTCAGCATTGGCTGACACACGCATGTAAGAAGATAATGATAGGAATTTCTCTCATTTTTAATGTGAGCCTAAATATTTCAATAATGTTTTATGTATGATGTGATGCTTTTATGTTTTATTTTGTCATATACTGAAGAACTACTGCTACTCTTAAATTAGTTTTCCACAATTTCAAGTCCTATCCCTCCCAAAGGATAACTTTGGAGTTGCCTTATTACATTTTATAAGAGTAATTCCTAATGGAAAGAGATGACTGGTTCATTTTTGTTGTCTCTGGAATCACAATTTAAAATCCTACCATAATAGGCATCTAATCACCTTGCATATGCACCTGGACTCTGCCATCTTAGAGTGTGCCAAGTCTGCCAGTCCTGAATCCTTGGAATTCAGCCTAAGGTGCTCTGCCACCCTCTGGATCTAGCTGAAGCAACACATCTCCTCTACTTCCATGCAGACCTGCGAAGAATCAACACATTACCGCTGCTGCGTGGGTTGGACCCATTGCAAAGACTTCAGTCTGCGCCATAACCTGCATCTCCTTCCGAACCACTGTTGCACATCATTTCCCAGGCGCATACCCATACATCTCTCATCGATGACAGACTCGACAATGATGCCAGACTCTGCATCACAGCTCTTCAGATCCGACGAATCACCCAGACTGCGCGTTGCACCTTTGACAACAGACTTTGCATCGCAAGTCCTGCAAATGGGACCCTTGACGTCGACACAACAGGACCCCACTCTGCAGGCATGCTGCATCTCTGAACCGACGCATCGCTTCGGCTGCATGGCAGTACTGAGGGCAGTAGTGGAAGGGCGTTCTTTCCTTCACTGTTCACGCATTCTTGGCTGCAAAGTTCTTGAGGCAAGGAGCACAAAGCACTGAAGCGGGCCCAGGTTCCGAACGGTGAGTCGTTGAAGGAGGTCAGTGTCTGCTGCACATTAGTTTGAACAAACTGAAAAACTCACCCAGTCGAGTTTCTTTAAGAGCTCCCAGAGTTGAAGAACAACCAAATAGGGCTGAAAGAAAGCACGGCAAGCACTGAAAATGGAGGGCTCGATCAATACCTTATATTTCTAGTAAACACTATAAGATACGACTCCCCAAAAGCGGCAAGAAATCCAGATTGTTAAGTAAAATGAAAGAACTTGTGGAATTCTAAGGAATTATGGGACGATGAAGTAGACAGGTGGGGTGGGGAATGCATTTTTTGCTGAGTTAATAGATTATATATATGAAGTAAAAACTTAGAAGACAATATTTGAATATTTGATATGACATTTTCAAATTAATGATCTACTCCTGTACGACCCATGAACATGAAGCTGTATGATCATCTTTCTAAGTTGTGGTAATAAGACGAAGTGTAATTAAGCTCTACTTTGTATTTCATGGTACTCAATATTCTCAATAGAAATACCAGTTTAAAAAAATAATAGGGCCACACCAAGGGTCAACTTCTGTTACCCTTTCTGAGTCCTATCAATCACAATTTAGTTCAAATGTCGCTTTAACTCATAGGGAATCAAATCCTGATCTAGCCAACACATTTAGAGAAATATTCTGAGGAGTTACTTTGGAGCATCATTTTGTTCTTTCTGTCTCAAGGACAATCTAATTTTGCAATAGTTCATATTAGTTAAAATGTTATCTGACTAATCCGTAAAAGAGAAGAAAACTCTGCCTGTTTATTCTATCTAGCCCATGGCAACTGGGAGAATAGAATAAGATAAAATTGGTCATTGAAATATTATTTTTCTTCATGTACACAATGACTGACTAGGGACATATGCAGTCCTTTTTTCTGATCCTCCCTACAACAGGAGCTACTACAGCAACAGAAAACAGAAAGATAATGGACTACCTGTTGACAGTGAAATAAACAAAACCTCTAATAACTGAGCCATCTCACCACCAACTCTCCTCGCAGAAAAATACGGGCTGTGGAACAGCTTTGTAACTGATACCACTGAAGACATCCACATGCCATAAGCCGCAGAGGAAGGATTCCATTGATCAATGTAAAGGTACAAATCTGACAGCCAAAAAGACAACACACACATTTAGCACAACATGATTTACAAAATCATTCATCAAGAATGCAAAATCTCACCACAATCTCCAAAACTAAATGACCTGACAAAAAAAAGTTTAACAAAAGGCTCTTTTCGCTACCAAGAGTACATTTAACCAAGATTGTGCACCAACACCATCACAAATTAATGTGTTTAAAAAATGAAGACATGGACACAGTACCTCAGAAGCGAGACACCCAACAGTTAGTCTAGTCAGATCATGATAAACAAAAGAAATGGCACAGGCAGACACCAATCATAAACAACGTAGAGTCCTAAATCAAGAATAGGTCAAGGCAAGTAGATGATCTGGCAAACCTCTGAAGACCTCCAAATGCCATCTCCTGAGGAAGGGCCATCTTCAAGAAATGTCTCACTTTAGGGACCTCCTCTGGTTCTCCTTATGAACACTCACATCAAACCACTCATGAAGAGGAAGACTCCTGACCCCACAGTCAGCAAGCTACCAAACAACCTCCACTGACACACTTTTGGGAAGATTAATTGAAAAGGCTGTTGTACTCTCAGATCTCTGGTTTCACTGAAATGGGTTGCCACCCAAGCATAAATCCATCAGGGATGACCTGAAAAGCATTATATTCAGAAAAGGAGAGGGTACACTACTTCTGCTGGATCTGTCCGCCACCTATGACAGAGTACACTACCAGTGATTAATACATAAGGCTAGAGAAACTGAGTCTGAAGAAACATCTGAAATGATCTACTACTTCCTGGGCAGATCTAGTATAATCACCCCCTCCAAACTTTTTGATTCAGCTCCTGTCAACACTGACTATAGCAATCCCTCAAGGCAGTATAATCTTACCACTCTTCCTCAACATCCATTTCAGCCTACTAGTGGAACTCAATAAGCCCTTCATTGTAACTTGCTACAACTATAAGACAGCATTAAGATCCTCAGAAAACTGGAAAAGAGCCACTGAAAAGTATTGGGACACACCCCTCTTCTCTGAGCTGTTGACCAAAGGATGCAGAATAACAACCTTAAACATAAATCTTCCAAAACCAAGATTAAATTGCAGAGAATGGAAACACTATCAGCCTGCAAATGTCTGTCTCAAGAATTTGTCCCACCAGCAGAAACTTTAGTCCAAAATTTGGGAGCATTCATGAACTCCAGAGTTTCCCTTGTCTCATAAGTGAACTAAGTCATAATAAATGCAAACTGGGACCCCTCTATTCTCATTTGGGTTTCCCAAAAAAGCTACAGATTAGTATCACCCTTATTTCTCACCTTCTCTATGCAAACATACTCAATGCAGAGGTGACATTCTTCCCATTTTGATCACTGTGAAGGATCCTAAATGTGGCTGAAAGGCAACTTCTACACCTTCATCTATGGGAAACCTTCACATCAGCTTTCTGAGTATGGAGAGACGTACATAATGCAGGAAACCACTTGTAACCACACCTCCTCTTTCTGAAAGGCAGTTATTCAGAAAGTGTGGCTGAGGCTAAAGGTCTTTGGCTGAACCCAATCAATCTGTGAGGTGGATTTGGCTGGAAACTGATCAACCTGTGAGTGCACAGGAACTTAGTGGATGTCTGTTCCTGTAAGCAAGGCATTCCTGATGTAGGTTAAGTACTGGAAAAAGGAATTTGCATACCAAGTGGCATAGCCTCCTCCTTATGTGTGTGCTCCATCCAGCTTGAGAGCCTCTGAATCACTTACATTTTGGAACACCCTCCCTCTGTCCATGTATTCTGCGTCCATGCTTCTGGACCTTGGTGAAAAATCATCTACTTTCTTGCACCTTCACAGGCAAGTATGAGGATGTCATTTAACTTAATTTTTATAACCACTGACGAATTTGCATCTCTCTCCCTCTCTCTTTTTTTTTGTTTATTATCTACAGACCCTTTGTGAAGTGCTTTGGAGAACACGCCATACACACACACACACACACATTAATTAAATACATTAACCTTTTATTCTGTGGCATGCAACGTTGAAAGTAAGAAGTGAAAACTGGTGATACAAAGTACTGATAAAAATAGTGAAAAGAGACTCACGAAAGGACATGCGCTGTTAAAATAAAAATTTGGAGCAGTAGTACTGGTACATCAAAATAGATTGTGGTCCTTGCCAGTGTCCAAAAGTCTGGAACTGGGCCAGTGGCTGAGCACAAAGAACCTAGATACAATTGTTTTTAGTGTTCTCAGTTATTGAGTTACCCAATTATTTCCAGTTTTTTTTAATGATCTAATGATTGAAGGGGGGAGAGTGAGTTGTCTTTTTGCTCAGACTTTCACTTCGCTAACCCAATTGACATTAGAATTTACTAATCTAAGCATTTTTTATTGAAAAGTACCATAGAGAAGATGTTATTTTAAAGAATATGGCAGCATGCTCTAGGTATACTATCTTTTCACTTTTTCCAAACCAACTAAGTCCCTAAATAAGCAGAATGCAGCTATTCTTTAACTGAGTGACCCCATTGTCACAGGGTGGCTTGTGAACATTTATTGCAGTTAAATGTCAGAATAAAGTCAATGTCTCAAAAGCAAAGATAGATTTTCAGTCCCCACAAATCTGCTGTTATTGCAGTCTTGAACTGAAGCGTAAAGGAAGTCAAGTCAGGGAGGATTTCTTAATAAGAAGCCGATGGCAGGGAAGGGTGCTTCTAAGTTTTCATAATATTAGAAGATTCTTGTAGAACTGAGAGACCTCAGTGGTTTTTTTTTTGCAAAATAATATACAAAAACATAACAGTGTGCAATTTGTGAGAGGTGCACTTCAATTCCCAGCTATCCCCAGGAGGCAGTTCCTGCACCACACACCAGCTGTTGCCACTTTTGGCACTATATAGTGCGAGTGCAAGTCCTGAAGCACGTGTTCCAGTGTGCAACTTGAGAGGTTGACTTAATTTCCCAGCTATCCCCAGCTCCCCAAGGAGGTGGTCACTAAACCACACACCAGCTTTTGCCATTTTCGACTCTATATAGCACAAGTGCAAGTCATGCAACGCAGGTTCCAGTGTGCAACTTGTGAGAGGTGGACTTCATTTCCCAGCTATCCTCAGGGCCACAGGTAGCTGAGAATTGTACTCTTATGAAATAGACAAGTTGATAGAAGACATGGAGGGGCTTCTTGCCCCAAGAATATAGCGGTAAAACAACATGGTAATGACTGGAGGGAAACAAGGCTCACAGAAAGGTTTAAGTTGTATCTTAGTAAATCAGTCGTTGGTCAGCCTTTAGGGATGCCTGGTAAGAAAAAAACAACAACAAAAAACATAATAGTGCCCCTTCTGGCATAGTAAACATTCCAGAAATCCCCACACAGGAAACATCTATTGAACAAGGGCCTGATTCGTCCCCTGTTGTAGTTAATGTAGGGGTCTTTAACCAGTCTGCACCACTGGAACATCTAAGAAATACTCAGTACCCTGAGAGTAAGAGGGAAGAATCCTCAAAGCATGGTGCGAGAGAAGGAAGTGAGAATACATATGAATAGCTGAACTTCATAAGGGGTGAGATTTTGTACCCTAAGTGACTGTATGGGTAGGTTGGTTAAGGTTCTAAATCAGAAGTTTGCTAAGCTCTCAAGTCTAATAACAAAGATAAGCTGGACACTAGAGGATGATAGAAGGTCCAATTAGTCTAACCTCCGTGACCCCTTTTGCACAAAGGCAATATAAATGGGAGTTAAACTAGGAAATATGGACAAGGGGTAACTGCAGAATAGGTCTGGCACCCTCTCACCCAACTGCAAGGAGGGAATTGGTTCCTCCAAGACATACCCCTAAATATACAGTCGAGGCAGGCTGGAATTTATACACATAGTAACCATGGGAAGATGAGTAGTTCTGGTTTCTTTGAGTCTATGAATAATCACTATGATATTTATATGATTAACGTTCCGAAAATCGTGAATAGTGCTGGGAAATCATATGACTCACTTGTCAAAGTCCTCGAATGGATAAGACACACGAGAGGATGAAGATCTGTTATAAGGGACGACGTAACGCATGCAACACTGTTCACTAACATTTAGCAGCAGTTTGATTTTATAGGGCTGAAATTAAGAAACCAGGAGTTAGTTGAAAGGCTTATTGCACTTGAATTGAGGTTCAATAGGTCACAATTAAGATAAAACCCTCATTGACTATAACAGAACAAGTAAATACAAAGGATTTTAACGCTCAAATACCACTCAATCTCTTTAGACCAAGGGAACACTCAAATCTAACAGAAAATTATTGACTTCAGGCGACCCTGAATAACTCTGTAATACTATTGACATGCACGGGGAGGGTGTGTGGTTTGAGCATCAAGGTGGCCGTCGCACTTTAAGAGAGCGACAGACCCCTCCGTCATCCGCTAGAATCCGCTGCCATCAGCCAACACTCATTTTATCCCTGCTTGCCTAGTAATGAGGTTCAATAGGTCACAAATAAGACTCAAGATAAAACCCCCAGTGACTATAACAGAACAAGTAAATACAATAGATGTTAGAGCTCAAATGCCACTTCATCTCTTTAGACCAAGGGAACACCCAAATGTAACAGAAAATGATCGACTTCAGGTGACCTCGAAAAACTCTGTAATATCATTAACATGCATGGGGATGGGCGTGTGGTTTGAGCATCAAGATGGGGGTCGCACTCTAAGAGTGCTCCAGACCCCTCCGTCATCTGCTATAATCTGCTGCCATCAGCCAACACTGATTTTATCCCTGCTTGCCTCGTGATGTCCTGAGGCCCCACGTTCCTAACGGATCCTCCAGGCGAGTGACGGCGCTGATTGCCTCCTATAGCGGCACAATCTCCTTGGGGCCGCCCCTCCGTATTACCATCATGGCACTTGGGGGCGCCTCACAGGGCATGCAGCAGATAGGCCTTGCTCCTGTAAAGGAGCCCTCTTTTTTCTCAGCAGACGGTGGGAGAGGCTGAAAGTATCGGGCCTGTAATTGCAGCGGTGCGGGACCGCGGTCCCAGAGGGAGGAAAACCTGTCCTTGGCCGCACCAGGTGAGATTCCTGGGGCCTGCTGTGCTGGTAGAGGAGACGCGCGGGTTGCCAGGAGATTAAGGGGTCCTCGCCTCTGCCCTCTTGGGGTGTCACCAAAGTGCTTTGAGAGAATCCGATGGGGAAGAGGTGACCCTGATCTTGCTCCAGTGGCCCACCACATCTCCTTTAACTCCTACGACGTGGCCTGCCAGGCTTATGGCCATGCTGGGCTAGGTCCTCCTGTCCCCGTACTTACTCCTACTGCCTACCGGCTGGGGGACATGGCCCTGAGCGCTGCTGCGGCCCCGGGAGCCCTTCCCATGGCCTGCACCGAAATGCTCAGCCTCTATTAAAGGCCAGCCTGTCCTAGGTTTAAAGGGGGCCCATGGATGGTCCCCACCATCTATATATCATACACTGCCTGTCCTCCCTGCCTCTGTGCTGTCTGACCAGCTGACTTTCAAAGAGACATATATTGCCTCACGTTTTTACTTTGAGGATTTCAACTTCTCGATCCCCGGTACACCACGGATCTCTGCACCCATCTGAGCTCTCCATTTGATGTCACTTGTCACTGTCACAGTGGAGTGGGCGCTTTCAAGGGCTGCGGTACTTGGAATCACGTCTTCCTAGATCTAGGTCTAGATGCGCAATCTCTCCAGAGCCATTCTGGATTTCCCACACGGCCTTACCTTTTTAAGTGGAGACTTTTAACGCGGTGCCTGACCCAGAGGTCGACTTCACTGGATCCCCCACCGCGTCCAGACAATCAGGGACCCGCCGACTCACCGGCAGGACCACCACCCTGGGTCCCTGATGTATGAAGGATGTGGAACCCCCAGAGGTATCAGCTTACACACACACACTTCTGTAGTGCACCACACACATTTGCGTATGGATACCATCTATGTGCCTGCTCCTGACTGTTGTGTAGTTTCCGAGGCCCAGATCATGCCCCCATCCTCCTCGCAAGACTATTTGCGCTCAATGTGGCGTCTTAATGGCTGGTACTGGATAATGATTATGTTCCTGAGCTCGGCAACAAACTCCAGAATTATTTCCGTGATAACAAAGGTTCAGTCACTACAGCCGGTCACCTTCTGGCAACTAGTAAAGCAACCACGAGGTGGATTTGCCAGGGTACGGATCAGGGCTCAGGAACTGCCCACTCTTTCCACGTCACTCAACTTGAGGCACGTGCCCTCCCAGCTGGAGAACAATTTGGCAATGGATCTGTATGGTGTTGTATCTAGCCAACTGGGCCCCATCCATGAGGGATATATTTGTTACTATTCCCTGGAAGATGCCAAACAGCTTTGACCGCTACCACAGCCAGGATTTACGAATGGGGAGGAAAAGAACGGGTAATTATTATATTGGCTAGCTTCCCATCATCAGGCAACCAGAACTGTGCCTGAAATTACTGACACGTACGGTAATACCTTCACCAACCACTCCGATGTAACAGACCTTTGCCTGTTACTATCACAATTTATATACAGCACTTTCCATACTGGGTACAATATCCCCCTCCAAGTTCCTCCACGAGATAGCCTAGCACAACATATCTAACACTGAAGCCCCACATGCTTGGTGAACCTTTCACAGTCAAAGAGATAAACGTGGCCCTATCTGCAATGGCTTCTGGGAAAACTCCTCAACCCGATGGATTCCCGGCGGAATACTACACCAATTCTGTGATATCCTGATCCCCCATCTTTTGGCCCTCTATAAGGAGGAGAAACATAAGGGCACCTTTCCCCCAAAGCTTGACACTGTCACAATTGTAGTGATCCCAAAAACACAACCTCCCTCCACAGTTTGTGCAGACTATAGTCCCATATTTCTCATTAACAAGGAACTGAAGATCTATGCAACACTGCTGGCCACCGCATTAAAAAGGTCCTTTATACACCAATACATCCTGACCAATGTGGCTTCATGCTGTTTCGTAGCACAAGACATTGTCTTCGCCGCCTCCATGTGGGCCTAGCCTGCTGACATCAATTGCCCACTGCCTTAGCTCTACTTTTAATAGATTTTGAGAAGGCACTGAACATGATGGACTGGGAATACCTTTGTTCAGTGCTATAACACGTCGGGATGGGGGCCCGCTTTCAAAGGATGGTCGGGCCCTTTACTCCAATCCCACAGCACAGGTCCAAATCAATGGAGTCCTCTCCCATGCCTTTTCTACCAGCCGAGGGACTAGACAGGGATACCCTCTGTACCCATTTCTTTTTGTGTGTTTCGATATCCAGGTCCGTAGTTGGAGATGAGGAAAGGGTCATGAAGACCACATAGCTTTGTATGCGGATGATGTGCTTTTATACCTGGCCGAACTAGCACTGAAAGGCCCCCGCTGTTTATTTCTCCTTTGGCGTTTGGGGAGGCATTTGGTCTGTGGATGAACTCCTTCAAATTTGTGCTGGAACCCCTTGGTCCATTCTGTGACAGCTTTGACTGGCAAGAAACTATTCCCATGCGCTGACCCAGCTTCAAATACCTAGGCATTTGAGTGGCGCTACACCCGGAGCTGACCGAGTCCCTTAATCTTGAGCCTTTGACGAGGAAGGCCAACACTGACCTCCTCAAACGACAATCTCCTCCCTTAAATATTATGGGGTTCATAGCCCTCTCCAAAATGATGATCCTCCCATGTTTTTGTATATCTTCCAAAACATACCTCTCCTCTTACCTTAGTCCTGGTTCCAGGCCATAGATGGAGCTGCGTCTGCCTTTCTTTGACATGGCTCCAGGCATTGGGTCGCCTTTGAATACTGTCAGCGGGCCCCATATGACGTAGGCTTGGGTATGGTCAACCTCTACCTTTAACACTTAGCCTCCCACCTATCGGTAATCCACAACTGGTTTAACAGGGGTGGTCAGATCCAGCATATCGAGTAGAAATCTCCCACTTGGGGCATTCTGGAATAACGGATATGCTTTACGGGTCCCCAACTCCCCAGAGCACTCCCCCAGTAAATAAAATAAAATTCTTGGCTTGGAGAGCAGACCTACGCCATACTCGATGGAACTCGACACTCACACAACAAACGCCTCTTTGGCACGGCACCTGGTTGCGGGAAACAGCCTGTTTATGAACATCTAAGAAGTGGGACCTTATTGGTATTTCACTTTTGGGTGATGTTTGAGTAGGCATAAATATGCAGGACTTTCAAGAGCTCCAGACTACCTATGCACTCTCCAAGACACAATTCTACAAATATCTCTAGTTAAGACATCCCCTCCAAGCTCCTACCATCCAAACTAAACCCCTCCAGAATTTAGGCTGTTGGAAGTCAAACTCCTTATGGGTGCACTGGGCTAAGGGAGTGGTCTCTAAGATATACAGTACCCTGATTGTTAATATTCCAGGCAACCTAGACCACCTCCGAATCAGGTGGCAGACCTGGCTGGGCTCCCTTGAGGACAATGATTGGAGAGACGCACTCATGGCACTTAGAATTATTACTATAGCCTCAAAGCTATGCTTGATACAGACATACTATTTATACACTGCCTATCTCTCACCGGACCGGATGTACAGAACGGACCTCCTTCCTGAGCCCACCTGCCCTGCTGTGCTGGTCTGCAGAAGGGAGAAAGTTGACTGAGGTCCAGGGGTGGGAGTTCCCCTCTCTCCTTTGTTTTTTTTTTTTTGGGGGGCCCTTCAAAGGGTTGGGAGTACGAGGGCTGAAAAGACTTTTGTAGACACTGTGTTTATGGTTGCCAAACAGGACATTGCGACCCACTGGAAAAAGCCCACCTCTCCCACCATCTCCCAGTGGCGCTGAGGTGTGGACTGGTGTGCACAACAGGAGAGAATGGTATACGTGGCCCAGGGCTGCCCTCACAAACATGGTAGGATCGAGGGAAAATGGTTTGGACAGACATCAAAAGAAATGTTGTGAGGGAGGAACCAAAGTGCAGAACCATATTACTATATGACTTCAATTTCTTTATTAATGCTGTGCTTGATGACTATTTCTCTGCTATACTGAATGTGTGTTCTAATGTGTTTCAATGTGTGCATAATCTGAAATACTTTATAAAAGTGGTTTATTAAAAAAAATGCATGGGGAAAGCTCAATTCTCCCAGGCAGGGGAAGGGATGTCAAAAGAAGTGATTCCAACAGCACTCCCAATCTTAGTCCCAATGATTTACTAGAGTAGAAAAAGACTCCGCAACCCTGGTGTCTGAGACATCCCACTGCTTGGAATTGGGGGGGGGGCACAGATTAGAAAGGAATGTATCAAGATGTTGTTCTGGAATGTAGCAAGAATTAGAGCAAAACTCTCAGACCCAGAGTAGTGTGATTTTATAGATCCCAATCACATTACACTGTTTATATGAAACTTGGGCAACCAAGCCAGTGCATAGATCTGGATTTATTGCATTTAACATAAATGCCCTCCCTTCACCCTGCGGGTCAAGCATCTGGTGGCCTTCTCATATGGTTTAGGTTAGATTTATTTCCGAATGTTAAAGTGGTTCCCTCAAACTCCAGGGATTTGCTAGGGCTTGACATCAGAATAGATACTGCAGTGGGGGTGAGATATATTGCCCAAGTGAACATGTAGATTAGAACGGGCTCCCCAAACATGCAGTTTGTCACAGTGAACTATTTATCAGAGATGTTAGGACACCTTAACCAGAGAACTTAACAACATGATAGCAGGAGATTGCATCACATGACTGCCTTGTGAGCAGTGGCAGGTAGGTTTGGGGCCCTACAGTAATGAATCAGTGGTAACATTCAGACTAGTCCGGATAGTTGACAAGAAATTGACAAAGGTCGTAACTCAGCTGTTGGATGTAGCCGTAGTGTATGGCCAAAAAATTGTAAATGGCAACACGAGATCGGATTGTTCACCTTGCCCAACCTTTAAAAGAGGGAAAATTACTTCTAATATAGATTATATTTTTCTGGATCTTGAACTATGGTCCTTCCTTTATGATATGGAGGTAGTTCCAACACCAGATAGTGACCATTAGGCCTTAAGTGCGAAATTTGCATCAAGTGCACTGGCTGATTCAAATATGGCACCTCCTGCATTGAAAGTCTCATTGGAAACTACAAACATTAGAAGGAACTTTAAGTGGCCAGCAATGTCATATAATGTTGAGGTATTGACACGAATATATGAGTTTTTTGTGGAAAATCTTTCCATGATATAACATACTGACACAATTACTGTAAAATTTGTTAATCTCCACTGCCAATCAATGGACCAATTGAGGTTTTTTTTGTGAATGAACAGAGGAGGGCTCCTGTCAAAAAATAGTTCCCACCTGGTATTCAAAAGATTGCTGAATAGGGAAACAATGTCTTCTAGAGGCAATAAAGAAACAGAAATAGGCAAGGCTAGGACAAGTTGCAAAATTACATTGAATAATGCCAAAAGAGGATTGAAATCTGATCAACTGAGGAAACTAACAGATGGCCTACAGAAGGGAGACCAAAAGGCTTTCTGGAAGTTGACTTCAGCCAACTGGCATATAATTGATAATCACCTTGAAGCAATAATCCTGCCAAATATGTGGGTACTCCATTTTGAGGGTCTTTATAGTCAATGGTATTGCAAAACGAACTCTACTAGGTCCTCATTGGAGGAAATGGAAGGGACCCAGGGAAGCATAGCCCTAGTGAAAAAGGGGACAAATAATGGAAGTGGTGACATTAGATATTTTAGCCTAGCTGAAACGGCCCATGCGCTTAAGCTGATGAATAGAGAGAAGGCACAAAGAATAGGTAGTATCCCGGTAGATTTATATCTGTCACAGCCAAACATGTAGGTCCTGTATCTTAAAGCTCTAAGTAATGCTATCTTAAATGGCAAACGTATTTGTTCATCATGGGCTGGAGCTGTCATCCCCATCTACAAAAAGGGGTCCAGGGATATTCTATCAAATTATAGGCCCATAAGCCTACTTGATAATAGCCCAAAAATCTTTTGCAGGTAGGTTTTATTTAGGCTTCAAACGTGGGTAAGTGAGAATTACATTCTTAAAAATATGCAGGTGGGTTTCAGGAATAAGGTTAGTACCCTCGAGCTGGTCCTTTGTTTCAAGGATTTATGCTGGAAGTACTTCACACTGAAGTGGGACCATCTTCATGTTGCTTTTATTGATTTATGAGTGGCATTCCATATGGTTCAGAGGGATAACCTGTAGAAAGTCCTGGAAGAGTATGGAATGCCAAATTATTTACTTTGGATACGGAGGGTTCTCCATGCTGAATCATATGCTAGGGCGATATGGAATATGGGAGAGGTTAGAATTTGCATTAAATGGGGAGTAAAGCAAGAATGTGTCCTTGCATCTGCCTTTTTAGTCTATATATTAATGGAGCAGTCAAATCGTTATGTCTGTGTAGACACAATGCCCCTAAGTCCGCTGGAATTCCTGTTCCCTTATTAATGTTTGCAGATGACACTTTTATCTAGGACCCCTATAGGTCCACAGACAGAATTGGATGCTTTTGTAGCTTTCTGTGTAGACAGGGACAAGAATTTAATCAGTCTAAATCTAAGTTAATGTTAATTAATCCCCATCGGTCCTTTAGAGGGAAGATGACAATAGATGGGGCTCCCCTAGAGCATGTTATACATTTTGACTTTCTAGGTGTTAGAATGACAGATAACCCTATGTGGGGTGACCAAATGAAGAAAAGTAACACTATTCTGTACTAGAAGGCATCTGCAATCGGGATGAAATATAAGGTTACCTCATGGGGCTCAGTCTCACCTGCCTTTACTGTATACAGAACTGCCAGTGAGTACCCTCCTTATACCTTTAAGATTTGATTTAGCACTGAATCTCACCCACCTGGTCAGTTCGATTAAATTCCTGATATAATGGGTCTGGCTGTGGTCAACTGTGGAGCTGGCCCTGTATCGGGAAACACTAAAGGAGTTAATTGCCTGTGATAAATAAGTACAAACTCCCTGGTAGAAGCATACCAAGGAATTGTTGCAGGGTGAGAACGGGAGAAGTATGAAGTGCACCAGGAAAACTAATTAAAGCTGACACTCAGAAAGTGAAGCAATTGTATTGGGAAAAAGTTATGCATCAGATTTGGAAAGATTATGCAGAAGGGAGCATCACAGGGCAGTTTATGAATTAGAAATGTCTACCCAATTTTGAACCATATGTGGACAGAATAATTTATTTTCAAGCAAAACGTTTATATGTCGAGTTTAAAAGTGGGATACATCAGGCTGCTCTACGAATTACTATCCACATTGCCCGCAGCTTGAAGAGTCGGCAGCACATTTATTAATTCTTCTACCCCAACTACCTACCTGCATGGAAGCGATGGATTATTGCTATGTGCAAACTTGAGAGCGTGACACACTATTGGGAGGCATTTTGAATTTTAAAAAGTGATCTCAAGAAACAAGTAGTTTTTGCCGTTTCTTGCTATTCATACTGGGCATGGAATGTACGAATAAAAGCTTTAGGCCTAATGGTCACGAACACTAAATAATTATGTATGGATATTTCATCTCAAAGACACTCTTAACTAAATTACACTGTCAGGCACAAAGGCTATGAAAGTCAGTACGTAACCCCCTGGTAATCATCCATCCTATTATGGATTATGTGAATTGATACTTTTATTATCCAATTCTTTTATAGGGGTTTTATTATAAGATTTGTGTTAAGATTGTGCTAAGTTGTTAAGATAATTGTTATATGTTTAACTTTTATGTACAATTTCTTTTTAACTAGCTTTTATCTGTCGATTATATTTATTGTCTTAATTTGATTTTACGGACTGATTGTATTACTTTTATTGCTTTTAGCTGAAATAAAGTTGATACTACTACTACAGAAACAAAACAAACAAAAGATTTGTTTACGATACCAAATGTATTTTGCCATGCCTCTGCTGAAGAAAATCTGACCAAACCTCCAAAATTTCTACAACAAAGAAGCATATACTTTACCGTTCATTCCTGCAAAACTTCGGTTAAATCCAAATGTTTGAATTGTGGTCAGGTGGGCTTGAGCTGTTCCGTGAAAAAGTAGCTTCTCGTTATTTTGGCTGCCATTCTTTGTATCAATGCTCATTTTCTTGATCATGTAATTTTTCCACAGGAAAACATTCTGGACTCTCTCCATCTACAAAAAAAGATCTACTTAGTCTATTTTACCTGGACACAAGCATGAACTGTAGCAATTACTTGCATCAGCAATATAAATGTGAAATACATTACTTTATTTCACACACTGCTGAAAATCTGTTTCATAGAATATAGGCTCATTAAATCCTAAATGCTACTCTGTGAAAGTTTCCTCTTAGCTATGCTCTCAAGAGCCCAATGACTTAACACTTCTATGAAGCAGTATGACCTTGTTAAAACAAAAAAGCCTTAGGTATAAGCCTTAGGTGTGAACGTATGCAAATTCAATAATCATTACCAATAATTTCTGCAGTACAGAAGTAAGAGTAACATTTGCGATGAAGTTTCATTAACATTTGCTAACATACTGCATGCCATTTTGTAAATGATACTCAAAATCTATCTAGTAGTGTAATAACTCTCCCAGATGCATACTTTTCTCAAGGCAGGCAGCCACCAAAATGCAATTCCATCCAAATCTTACATACTAAATTATAGGTATTTTATTTGATTCCATTCTTTGCACTTGGTAACAGATCCCAACATTACATTCTGGACTGTCCCATCCTCACCAACTTGAAACCATTTGTCTTACACATCATTGGCTGTATGTCATAATTTCAATAGGAATATTCAACTTCTGTGTTCTCAGAGTCGTGGCCAGTAGAACAGAAATAGCAGTTCCCACGATTTATTTGTCATGGTCTTCAAAACAGAAACTGAAGCTTTTTGTTGCGAATATGTTAAACCTAAGCACTCACGCCTACCATTGGCCCCAAGCTCAGGACCTGCACATGAAGCCCCCCAGAAAGTAGGATTCTCACCGATATCTTCTATGCATAATGCTTTGAGGTGTACAGATCAAGGAGCTTAATGCCGGAAAATATTCAGGGGAGAACTGGGGCAAGCAGAATAAGTAAAACAACGTTAGCAAGGGATGAAAGTGCCAGCGATTGCATCAGTTAAGTGAGGTTCTGCTGGCCAACGGACGGATCTGGTAAAGATGGATGGCTGGAGTAAAGGTACACAAAATGACAGAATAGTACCCCAAAAAGTGTACCGTCATGAGGGGAAGTCTGGCAGCTGCAGAAACCAATAAAAAAAGGGCCTCCAGTCTAGCTGAGCGCTGCCGTATAATAAGTATATGTAAGTCACAACCTTGCTGCATTCCGGTGGTGAGAGACGACCTGGGAGATAGTTGTGGACTGTGGCGGGGGCATGTGAACTCCATGCCCTGGGGCGCAAAGCTCCCACCTGAGCTAAGGAGACTAGGCCAATGTAGAATTCAGGCAGTAGCCTGAAACTGACTCGAAGGCAAAGGTGCACCACATGTTCCTGCTGGACCATGAGGAGGACAGCTCAGCTGGTGCAGCTAACATGTATTTAAAGAACATGTGGATCCCTGATCGAGAGGTACAGGTGTGTCCTACATGGAGAAGTGTGGCACAATGGTTAGAGAGGCAGACCCTGATGCAGAGATCTGTCCCAGGACCAGGGATCAATTCCTGCCTTGGCGGTTCATGGGCTCAATTTCCTTGGACAGAATATTTCTCGCCTTAGTGCCTAATCTAATTCAAGGATCTCACTCTGCAACTCTGGGCACTAGCTTGCTTAAACTCCACAACGTCCCCAACAGCGCTGCGATGCCTGGCTTCACCTTGGGGGTTGCCCAGGAGTGGGCACCTCATAGGGAAAAGCCAGGAGGGGTTACAAAGCGGTATGCAAGACGTTCCTTAGCTGCAATGTTATAATTTGGGATGGTGGGGGACAGTGAACAGTGCCCAAATAGTTGCTTCTCATAGTCAAAAGCTCCACAAGAAGCAAACAACAATTCAGAGATACTTGTAACAAGTAACATAAGCAGCAATTTGCAGCAGCACACAGTCGGTTTAGAGAATCGGTACTGTCACCCTCAATGCAAGCACAGTAGTGTGGTGACGGCTGATTTGTACGTGGAGTGGGGCAGGGCCAGCAGCACTGTACAAGACTGCCAGTGTGGGGCATGTGACACTAGATGCTTTCTCCATTCAGACGTTATTGGCAGACTCTACTAACACGCTGTGATACATGCCAGATCCACTACTCGGTGGCCTAATAATCACTGAGTGAAAGTAGAGCATTAGTTAGAAATGCCAGTCCAAGGCTAGACAGCGTAAGGTCTCAAGAACACAAGGCGTTTAAAGGAAGGGATCTATGCATCCACTCCATCCTGAAGCTGACAAAATGGGCAAACACAATCTAAAAATAGCAAGGATAATGTTCGAGACAAGATGTACGTGAAGGCAAAGCACATACAAAGAGCCAATTGAGAACACAACAGCCTAAACACAAACCGCAGTGCATAAGGACCTAGATCTTCACCTGCTCTTGCTTGAAATAAAACAATGGCTGGAAAAAACGAGTTTCTAAGACTGCCATCCTTAAAGATTTCACAGATGAACTGCAGGAGGCACACAGAGATTCCAATCAGTAATGTGCACCATGCAGAAGGCAGCAATCCAATATAGCCCTTTTAAACCCCCACCAAGGTTCAAATCCCGATGAATGGCAAACTGCATGTTTTCCTGAATCCAAGTCGAGCCAACAAATTTTAGAGGCACAATCTACAATGTGCTGTCATTAAGTGTGGCTGGGCAGAGGAACATAAATTACCCCTGAAAAGGCAATAATTAGAACTTGGTTCAGATGGATGGAAACCTATAGTAATTATACCAACTGGTCTGTCTCATTTTACTATGGGACGGCTGGATGTTCACCTAAATGCAGAACAGCAGAATCACAGATGAACCTCAAGCCCACTTAACGGACTTTATCAATATATTTCCCACTCCAATGACCTGTATAAACGTCAGCACACAGAGTCAAACTGAGTAACACAATTGAATCTGCAGTATGCCATCCAGGCCCTGGATCCTCTCTTGGCCTTTCAATGTTTTTTTAATATCTTTTATTGAAGGAAGCTTCACTACCAACAAAGATTGGAGCAACAAACGCCTTAACTCTAGTACAACCAAAAAAAAGTGAACACAACACTCAAGTGTACCCCAGCTAGATGCAGGAGCCCACTCTTACTACATCAATGCAAATATATAGCTCAGTGATTGATTCAATATTAGGCAGTTCAAGAATGCACCCAGTAAGACTGTTCCGTAATTCTGTCCAATTCACTTCACTAACTAGCAGACGGAGACCCAATAGGGCATATAGCACACCTCACAAGAAAACGAGGAACAGAGGTCAAGTGGTAGAGTTGGCATGCTTGACAGTCCCTGCCATCATCTGCTGTTCCATTAGATAGGACACCAGTGCAGCCCAAATGTCTTTGGGGTGAGAATGAATCAGCATCAACTCACAATAAGCATTATTGTGTTACTTGCAATAAGACGCATCCTGTAGCCAATGGGCCAGTCCGGGAACAGGATAGCAGCCCCAGTGGATAGGCACTCTGCATTTGGCCAATAACAACAGTATAGCATTGAGTTTATGCACATTGTAGGGGCATCTTTGCCATTACCAAGCAACGCAACAAGTGGTGTCCCCGCAGGCACACAGCCCGTGATGAGCTCAATAGTAACAAAACTGTCAGCCCAGAAGTGTACAACGGTGGGACAGTCCCATGCCAAATGCAAAAAATAGGTGATGGGCGCAGCACAGTGAAGCAATGTGAGGTATCAGCCAGCCCCATCCCAAGTAGCTGAGCAGGAATGCAGTGCAATCTGTGCAGATATTTAAAGTGGACTAAACAGAGCCTATTATATGGGGAACGGGCCAGGGCATGAGAACAACAGTAGCGCCATTGTTCCTCACTGATGGAGATTGCTAAATCATCCACCCATGCAGCCCATGCAGAGGGTGTGTGGAACGGCGCATTTACTTGCATCACAGTATAAAGGTGCGTAGTAAGCCTATACGGCAATAGGCCTGTGAGCATTGCCTCAAGCATTTGGAAGGACAGGGGTGCTGCCGGGAATATGTCATGGATGGCGCACAAATACATAAATACAGCCAAAGATGTGGAGTCAGGAACACCCAATACCTGGTGCGGGGGTGAAGGTCCCCTCATGACAGACATCTCCGAAAGTCACCGGCTGCAGCTGCCGCAGGCGGCTGCGAGCACCAGCACCTGCAGTAACAGGGAGGAGGGCATGGCACATACGCAACACTATTGGAATGTTCAGGTGAGTCTATAGTGCGCGCTGACGTAGCCTATCCCTCGCCTAAATCATACATACCACAGCATTAATCAGAACGTAGGGGTGCTTGGGGGTAAGCTATAAAGCAGCATGCAGCGGCTGGGGGCTTTCTCATGTTAAGGAGCCATGAGTGGCTCAAACAGAGTGGGGGATACCAGTAATGAGCAAAATGTGCTTGGGTGTAATAGGAGTAAAGGTCCATTTCTGGGGCACACAGTCCACCCTGCTCAAAGGGAAGATTCAGCACCTCCCGCACGATCCGAGGTTGTTTGTCCGTCCAACCCGGTGTGAGCAGATGGGACCTAAGATGTCTGATGTCAGCTGTATAGCGAGTTTATTAAAGAGGTACGAGAATTGGGGAAGTATTACCATTTTGGCCAAAGCAATCCATTCCATAAGGGACAGCTGCAGTCTTGACCATGCAGTAACTTGGCCCTCTGTATGGCAAAGAAGCCAGGTCATCAGCCGATCATAATTCTCTAGTCATAGTTCATCCAGATCCAGACTAAGTCTGGTCAGCTGCCCTTGACAAAGGGAATTCAGACTCAAAAGCTAACGTGACATCAGTGAGATGAAATATGATAGTTTGGCCCAATTAATAGTAATGCCTATGGGAAAGTACCCTCTTTTTAGCATTGTTGCCCCCACTTTTTGCCTGCAATCAGTATGCTTTGACTGTTTTCACTGGGATCATGCTAACTAGGACCCAGGTGATTGTGCTCTCTCCCTCTAAATTTGGTTGCCTAGGACTCTGCACACCCCACAATTGGCATACTGGTGCTCCCATATAAGTCCCTTGTACATGGTACTTAGGTACCCAGGGCATTATGGCACCAGGGGGTCCCGATGGGCTGCAGTATGTATTATGCCACCCACGGGAGCCCATGCAAAATGTGTCTGAAGGCCTGCCATTGCAGCCTTCTTGAAAAGGGGCATGCACCCTTTCACCATAGGTCACTGCACCAGGTCACTGTGAGTCACCCCTATCATAGGCCTTCCAAGTCCAGAGGGCAGGGTGCAGGTCCCTGTGTGTGAAGGCAACCCTGCACTCCTCTCCAGGTGTGCTGAGTGGGCCTCACTGAGACTGCTGTGCCTGCGGGGTGCCTGTGGGGGCTACCTCCTCTTCTTGCGACTCTTCTGACTGCTGAGGGTCACACCGGACTCCCCTCCTTTGGTTGAGACCCCTGGGTCTTGCTGATCCTCTTCAGCCTTGCAGCTTGTCTTCTTCCACTCTTGCATTTGCCAAGGCTTGTTGGGGGTTCTTCAGCCCCACTGATCCAGTGCAACCCGAGAGCCAACGTGGGACACCATCTGCATCACTCCAGGGACTCTTCTTCAGCTCCTGTGCTGCACAACTGGTTTTCTTCGTCCACCATTGACCTGTTCCTGCATCCACAGAAGGGTGGGTAGAGGCTCCTGCCACCACAGGACACTCTATTATGAACTGGATTTGGTCCCCTTCCTTTGCAGGTCCTCTTCTGCCAGAATCCACCATTGAGTTATTTCAGTCTTGCCTGGGTCTCATGCAATCCTTTTCTTAAGTCCTCCTGTTGGTTTTGGGGAAAACCAGCTACTTACCTCTGCTCTTCAGGTCACTGGGGGTCACTCTGGTACTCACCTCCTGTGGTTCCTAGTTCCTCCAGCTCTCCTCTAATGATTCCAAATCCTTGGGTGAGGGACTGTTTGTCGAATTCCACTTTCTTAGTATATGGTTTGGCCCTCCCCTAGGACCTACGCTATTTTCTATTGGTTTTGCCAATGCCTATTGCTTTTTATGCTCTTTGTTGATTGCTAATGTGTATAGAATAGTGGGTGTACTTACCTCCAGTTTAGGGGGACTGCCTAATAATATTCTAATGTTTGTTTTACCATAATAAAGTACCTTCATTTTGTAACACTGTGATTCTTTCATGTGAGATAGTGCTGTGACTATAATGGTATTGCATAAGCTTTGCATGTCTCCTAGATAAGTCTTGGCTGATCATCCACAGTTACCTTTAGAGAGCTTCCTAGACACTCCCTACACTTCACTAATAGGGGATACTTGGATCTGGTATAAGGGAATAACACCATAGGTGCTTACCACACACCACACCAGCTTCCTACAATGTCTGCAAAGCCATCTAAGTGAAAAATTTCCCAAATGAGCAGATCTAGGGTATACTGGACGTACAAGGTTACGTCATCTGTGTAGATGGAGACCAGTATTCTCCGAGGGGTAAATGCAAGCCCCTGGTGCACATGATGTTGCAGCAGTTGAGCAGCTAAGGGCTCTATTGCAACAGCAAAGAAGATAGGGGACAGGCCTGCTGGTTCCTCTTGCCTCATTAAAGGGGATGGGGGTGGCACAGAGACAGGTCACTGACTGATTATGAAGCAGTTCAATCAGATGTAGAAATTTACCCCTAATTCCGGTGCGTGTCAGAAGATGAAAAAGATAAGGCCATTCATGTGAATCAAACATTAGTGGCTTCAAGCAGCACTGCTGCAGCACCAAGATTGGGGTCAATTGAATGTAAGAGTGCAAAAACATCAGCATATTGTGCTTTGTGGAGTGGCGTGGTACAAAGTCCCATTGGTCTGGTCGGACTTTACTAAGCAGGAGGGGGAGGAGCCAGGAAGCGATCAGCTTTGCCATGATTTTACTGTCCAAGTTGATCATGGAAAGAGGTCTATAAGAGCCACAAAACTGGAGGTGGTTATCAGATTAAAAAATAGTAACAAAAAGTGCCTCTCTGAGGGAGGGCAGAAGAACGCTGCGTACTAATGAGTCTTCATACATAGCTAGGAGATGAGGAACAAGGAGGGAAGCATATTCTTTATAAAAAAACAGTTGTCAGGATGTCTAAACCTGGCATATTATCTCCATATAGACCACTAATATTCTGTATCACATCGTCCATAGTAAAGGGTAAACGAACCCAAATGAAATTGCCCATTTCCATATCGTTTGAGCAAGATGGGACAGTTGATGAGATTGTGTCCCCCCCATTTTTGCAGATAGTACATGGCAGTCATGTTGTCTGTATGTATCAACACTGTTTTGTGTTGCAACTGTGAAAGGAATGCTTTCATTGTCAAGAATATTGCTTGGAGATCCAGGTAATTAATATGAAGAGACAGTTGAGTCTTGTCCCATATCCCCTGAAGTGTTAGGCTGGAGAGATGGGCTTCCCAACAGTTGTTTGAGGCATCATATATTAATGTATACAGGGATTAATAAAAATGACAAAAACTTATGAATTCTTGTATTAAAGAATAGTTTTATACTAATTAGTAATGATTATGTTATCAAATTTATGTTAAATGAATCTTGTAGGCCTTAAGTTAGCATGAGCCGAAGCTTAGCTGCCTGGCTCTCATATTAAATATGTTTTCTAAACATGCAGTGTACTGACTCGCAAAAGGACATGACTTCTTGTTTTCTTCAACTAGAAGCTGAATGTAACTATAGTGGATCCGTTCTCATGAAATTCATATTGCTTGTAAAAATGTTTAGTTAAAATGCAACAGTATGGATTAGTATAATGTACAAGGTCGTTCAAACCGGTATGGACAATAGAGCTACTGACCAAAAGATGTGCAAAGAATTACAGAAGGATGAAATCATACCAGACGTGCTACCTCTGAAGACGTAAATCATATGGACCAATAAAATATCTGTGAGCTACTATGGGGTGAAAGATTAATGACAATCTGTTTCTTAATTGGGTAGAGATAGTGGGGTATAACATTTGACCAATTAGATTTTAGGGGAAGGTACAACGAAAAAGAGATAAAAACCCATGACATGGGGAGCCATTTAGGTGGGTTAGGGAATGCTATTGATTTTATCCAGAACTTTTGTCACTCTGTTTGGTGACTTATCAGTTTACTTAAAACCATCCTCTTCCTTAGATTGTCCATTTACACTTTGCCTCCTTATGAGGGAAGTGCCCCCTTTTTTCCCCAGAGCTGAGTTTTGACTGATGGCGAATCAACAGATATCCTGAAGACGAAGACTGAACCTGAGTGCTGACCTAAACCTTGGAGGGTAAGTATGACAATGAAATTGTGATTTGTCTGTTTGCTTTTTCTTTCTAGGTACCAACTGCTTACGTTTTACAGAGACCATAGCTAGATGTTTTCCAAATTGGTGTTCTAAATTGTTTTGCATGAAGCCCAACATGCCAATGCTAATCAGTGGTTAGGACAGGGGTTCACTAAACTGACGCAAATAGACAAACAACTGAATCTATGCTTTGTTGAACTGACTCATTAATGACACTCTGCTAAAGTTGATCTATGTTGACGCTGTGTTATGTTTTATTAATTGCTTATCTTGCGTTGATAAAATCTTATTCGAGTTGCCAAATTATGACAATGTTGTTGAGTGTTTTGGTTTTGAGATTATCACATCTGCTTTTAGAATTGTAATTAATAGGGAATAAAACTCATAGAATTCTACTAAACTGGTGTGGTTATTCATGACTGCAAGGTCATGGTGGTGGTCTTGAGTTGATTAATGTCTTTGACTAAAGTGAAATGCATTGTTGTAATAAATATTGATGACATTATTGATGTATTGATTGACATACTGATTAGCTATCTCGTCCTAAGGTGTCTCTCAACTGGGTCAAAAGATTCTTTGGCCTAAAACGAGTCCTAATGTGTAATAAATTATCATAAAGGGACGCGTCAGCAGTTCTGGTAGCAGAGCGACGGTTTGGCCCTTTGGGGCCCTAGGACGGAGAATTATTATTTAGATTGTTTTTCCGAGATAATGCAAATTGGAGATATGATGTGTTTCTAAATTCCCCATGACTTTCCCGGGATCTCGGAGCCTGCCTAAGTGAGTTGGGAATGTTCTCAGCGTCTTAGCATGAGTGGTATAGAATTTGCGCTTGCTCAGCTTATGCATTTTGCAGGTGATTTGTGAAGATTATGTGTGTTTAGCTCAGGTAATGTTGTTTTAGGAGGAGTGGGCATACTCCACAGTATGAGAGAAGGGAAGTCGGCGTACTTCATGAGTGTGGCGCTTTGTGCTCAAAATTATCCACGTGGTTGGTTGTTAATGTACGGACCCGTCGTGGTCTAAGACTCCGGAGTATATTGACAAGTGTAGGAGACACTTGGGTTTATGTTGTATTTTGTGAGGTTTAATAGGTCAATCGGGCGTGGTTGACAAGTCAAGTTTGAGTCTAAATGTGTAAGTGAAACCTTCGATGGAGATTTGGCAAGTTCTAAAGTGCACTAGAACGAACCATTGACAAGTCGAGAGTAGGATTTGCGAGTCGAATTCTGCTTGCATATGCGGGAACTGAGAAGGAGAGAGTAGCGGCCGAGGCTTCAAGTGAAATCTCTGTAAAGTTCTGAAGCGATTGTGTAACCTTCCTGTAGTAAACCGGCAAATTTGAGTTGTTGTTTTTGTTAAAGGTGCTCATAGTAATTTTGCATTTCTTTGGTGTGAATCCAGTGAGGGGCGGATAAGCCGCAAGACTTTGTCAGCTGCAGTGTGTGTGAGTGTGACGTCAGTGTTGTCGCACTGGGATAGGTCAGTTGCCGAGAGAGGACGCGCACGGATTGGCAGCCGTCCGTGAGAGGCAATAGGTTGAGAAAGGTGGGTGAAGAGTGTCCTGGGAATTAAAGTCACTTCCTGATTAAATACAAAATAAAAGAGAAAACGTAAAAATGAATTTTATCAAAGCTTTTAGGAGCGCTCTAAAAGGAGACGCATACATTATGGCGAGTGAAGGGGAGCCTACACCGCCTGAGGGTACTCCAGCTTATATAGTAATGGAGGAAAAGGGAGTCACGCCTTGCTTATGGATGAAACAGTGGCACAAAGAGACAGAAAAGGAGGGATGTTTAGCATTTCCGGAGCACGTAACGTTCAATACAAGACTTTTAGAGAATTTAAGGTGGATGTTAAGTGTACAAAAGCCACCTCCGAGGCCAGCTCAGTACGAGGCATTAGCAGCCTGGGATTTAATGGCTATTAAACAAAGACAGTAGAAATTTGAGAGGACAATGAGAAGGGCAGAAAAGACCTTAGCTGAGGCTACATGGGACAATGAGAGCAAAATGTGGAGAAGGTGAATAGTTGACGGACTCAAATTGTTCCCAGCAATAACACAGGGAGACGAAACGCAGGGAAAGAAAGCCACCTGCAAGACAGATAAGGACTCCAATAAACCTAAAGAGACTAAAAGGTCCTGGATAGAAGAAGATGACTCAGACGATGAAGAGTTTCTTAATCAGTTGTTACATGATCGCCCGCCACCTTATGCAGTAGACGACAATGCCCCGAGCACTAGTGGGTCCTGGGAACCAGACGCAACACAAGGGAGTTACAGATACAGTGCAGACTAGTGATACAGGTTTGATACAGAATGGTGTCAGTGTACCCACTGCGCCAGACATGCAGATACAGTTACAACCTCCACCACAGATACAGAGAATCTATCCAGACGTCCCAGTACTAGAGACTGCTACAAATCTGATAGTGCCGCCTGATCCGATATATACAAAATTGAGGTTAGTACAAATTGAGGCAACTCCACAATTGCTGCCCCAGCCGCAGCAACAGCTGATTCCGGGTTATAGTCCAGCAGCAGGACCACCGTTAGTACCTGCACCAGCCACAGTGAGTCAAGCCTTAGGAGTTGCTGCTCCGCAAGGTTTGGGATCAGGTCAGACACCAGCTGCTATATCATTACCGATTACTGTTGGTCCACCTGTACCATTGTATGCGCAGGGTAAGCCTGGTATGTGTGATCAGGGAGTAATGACCCAAGATGTAATAAGAGGAGGGTCCATAGGAACTCCCCACGTAATGGCCCCAGGAGAGCAATCAGTCAAAAAACCTAGGTCCTTGTTAGACCTTAGTCCGGTTGAAACACCTTTAGAAGCAATGAGACAGGCAGGGCTAGGTGTTCTAACTCCACAGACAATAAGTACGAACGCCTCACAGTCGCCAATGATGCATGCAGGTAATATTTCACTGCAAGGGTTTACTGTACAACAGTTGAATGAGTGGTTAGAAAGGACATATGCTTCACAAAATACTGCAGTAGCTGCGGAGAAGCCAGAAAGGTCGGAGAGAGATGAGTACCTAAACTTTGTAAGACTAGGTGTGGAAGCTGCTGAACTAGTGGAATGGACAATAGGGGTAAACAGATTAGAATCATACACCGAAGCAGAATTAAGATACCTGTGCCCCAAAATCACTAAAGAAGTGGGCAAGGTGAATCAGAGGTTGCCGAACCTGGCAGACAAATACAATATTGATATTGAGAATACTAAACATTTGAAAAGAAGCTATAGACTAGATTTTGATTCTAAAGATTTTGATCACATGAGGTTGGCTGGAATAAAAGCGCATCTTAAAGAGACACTGCAAAGTGCGCAGATCTGGGGTGCCTTAGAAAAATGGGAAGGCAGTTGGGCGAAGAAAAGAGATAAGGAGAAAAGTGACAGTCTGGGATCAAGCCAGACTAAATCCTCACCGGACACTGGGACAGTAAAAATATTACCAATGGGAGAAACAGCTGGAGGGGTTCTAGTCCATGTACCGTGGTCTAGGGGAGACTTTCTGTCATTCACAAATGATTACCCCAGGTTGAGGGAGAAACCGATAGAATGGTATCAGCAGACAGACAGGTTTGTGAAGCTTGCGAAGTGTCTCTGGGAGGATTGAATACCTTGTTTGAGATCATTGTTCCACCCGATTTATGGCTTGAGTGCAAGAGAGGTGTGGACTGGCCGACACAGGAACCAGCAAGGCATAAGGCGACTGGAGCACCATCTGAGGAGGTGATGAAGTACTATCATAAAGTGATTGAGTTTTTGAAACAGAAAGTGTCGCAGAAAGTGACTGATTGGCAGAAAATCGATCGGACCTCACAGGAGGTTAAAGAATCGATCCATGCTTACTATGAGAGGTTGTTGAAAGCCTTCAAACATTACAGTGGTACTGAGACTATTGAACCGAAAGACATGAACCATCTTGTGTTCAGATTTGTTGAAGGGCTGAGACCAGAGGTCAGCCAGATGATTAAGAATCATCTGATCTGTTGGCAAGCGAAGCCGGTTGATGAGGTGTTGCAGTATGCGAAGTACTGTAGTGATGAGATTGAGTTGAAGCAGAGAAAGTTGAAGGAGAAAGTGATTTTGATGCAGATAAAGGCAGCGCAGGCAGAAATGCAGGGAAATGGAATTCAGCAGATGGTACAGCAGCAACCGCAGGGGAATAGTGTGTTTCAGGCGCAACCGAGAGGCTAAGGTCGAGGTTTTGTGAATCGCGGTCCAGACTTGAATATTGTTGTGGTTCAAAATGATGCTCAAGGGATGTAAAAGATGTCACCATGTCACGTGTGCGGGGGGCATTGGAAGCGGGAATGCCCGAATGCGGTGCATGATGGTGTCGTTCAACAAAGCACTGATGTCGGCACATTTCAAAATGTGAGGGGTCCAAAATTGAGAGGTCAAAATCAGAACTTCCAGAATAACATGGTTCAGATGCAGGGGTTACAGCTCATGCAGCAAATGCAATTGCCGCGTGTTCAACCAACACAAATGCAGCAAGTACAACAGCACGTTCCCATGGCACCTAGACAGCAAATGCAATTACCATTAGCTCCAATGGGACAGCAACAGGTGATGCTTCCTCAGCAGGTCACAGGTCAAATGGTGAATCAGAATAATACAATACAGCAGTTCCCTTTATGTGGTGAGGATGGAATGAATGATGAATGGTCGGATGACAGTTCTGACAGTGAGGAGTGCAGGCTTGCAGCGTCCCTAGAAGTAGATCAGAGGGGACCCTATTTAGAGGGAACGGTGATGGGTCACAAGGTATCATTCTTGGTTGACACGGGAGCTACACGCTCTACAGTCAGAAGTGCAGAAGTTCCGAAATTGCCACTTTCAGGGCGTACCATAAGAGTAGTAGGAGTAGCAAACCAGTACTTGACAAATCCGATCACTGACCCGGTTCAAGTGGAAATTGGCAACTTTCAGGGACTGAATAAGTTTGTAGTCTGCGATTCTAGTCCCGTACCCCTACTGGAAAGAGACTTACTGTGCAAGAAGAAATTTTCTGATTACCTGCTCTAACGAAGGGATTGAGGTTCAAACAGTGATGATGAGGGGGATGATGGGCAGTTTTCAGAATCAGGAATGGAGACCACAAATGAAGACTACCCTTTGATAACCTTATTCCCGATGCTTACAGTGACTGACTTGCCAGCTGAGTTGCAGGGAACGGTGACAGAGAAAGTGTGGGACCTGACAGGAAAGAAGTGGGACTGATAAAAGGAGTTGAACTGGTTAAAGTACAAGTGAAGCCAAATGCAGCGTTTCCTCGGGTGCCACAATACCACATGGCACAAGATGTTCTCATTCAGGGGTCGCAGATAATTGCGGACTTCGTAAAGCAAGGGGTTCTGAAAGAGGTATTGAGCAGCCCATGTAATTCACCAATAATGGGTCTGAAAAATCCTTGTGGGAAGGTTCGAATTGTACAGGATTTGAGAAAAATAAACAAGATTGTGGTAAAATGTTACCCCATAATACCGAATCCAGCAGTGATTATGTTCCAGGTTCCGTGTGATGTAGAGTGGTTCACAGTTGTAGACCTGTCACAAGCGTTCTTTTCGGTGCCTTTTCATGAGGACAGCCAGTTTTTAGTCAGTTTCAAATTCCTGTACAAGGTGTACAGTTGGTGCAGAATTCCTCAAGGGTTTTCTGAGTCACCCTCTATCTTCAATCAGATATTGAAGAAGGACTTGGAGTCGCTAGAACTACCTTTTAGTTCGACTCTAGTACAGTACATTGATGACTTGCTGATTGCGTCCAGAACAAAAGACGACTGTAGATATGACACAATAGCCTTGCTAAACCATTTGGGAAAGAACGGACAAAAAGTGTTCCCAAAGAAGTTGCAGTACTGTCAGAAAGAGGTGAAATACTTAAGGCATTTCATTGAGAAAGGATCCAGGAGAATATCAAAGGAAAAGGTGACAGCCATACTGCAGATGAACTCTCTGACAACAAAGAGAGATGTCAGGATGTTTTTGGGAATGGTGGATTACTGTTGTCAGTGGATTCCCAACTTTTCGATTATCTCTAAGCCATTGATAAAGCTGACGGGCAAAGAAATTAAGGATGAACCGTATACCATAAGTTTGTCAGAGGAAGAGCTTGAGTCATTCATGGAATTGAGAGAGTGCATGTGTAGGGCACCAGCCTTAGGTATGCCTGATTACACAAAACCTTTTCTACTGTTTTGTCATGAATGTGCTGCTTGTTATTTGTCTGTCTTAACACAGGTCCATGGAGGTGCAAACCGCCCTGTAGCATATTTTTCAGCTACCTTGGACCCAGTTGCAGCAGCCTTACCGGGTTGTTTACGCGCAGTTGCAGCAGTTGGTCAGAGCCTCACACAGTGTGAAGGGATAGTGATGGGACATCCCTTAACTGTAATGGCTCCGCATTCAGTTGAAATTCTGTTGACCCGAACTAAGACTCAGCACATGACAAATGCCCGACTTACCCAATATGAGACAATCATTCTGGCGTCGCCTAATATCTCCTTGAAACGATGCACTATATTGAACCCGGCAACTCTACTTCCTGTTGAAAACAATGAAATTAGTAATTCGGAGGAGGTGGAGCATGACTGTCTTGAAGTAACAGAACTGTGCACCAAACCTAGACCTGACATTTAAGACACGCATTTAAAGGAAAATGACTGCATTATGTTTGTTGATGGATCATGTTTGAGAGACTCAGTCGGAATACTAAGAGCTGGATATGCTGTGTGTACAATCACTGGCATTATAGAAGCCTGCTGGCTCGAAAAGGTGTACTCCGCACAAGTGGCTGAATTAATTGCCCTTACTAAGGCATGCCACGCAGCTGAAAATCTGAAAGTCACTATTTGTGCTGACAGTAGATACGGATTTGGAATTGTACATGATTTTGGCCAATTGTGGTCACAGAGGGGTTTCATGGCCTCTTCTGATTCTCCTGTGAAAAAATGGCGAACAAATTAAGGATTTGTTGCATGCGATTCAGTTGCCTCTTGAAATTGCTGTGGTGAAATGCAATGCTCATGTTAAGTCACAGGACTTTGTGTCAATGGGAAACGGTTATGCAGATCAAGCTGCAAGGTTTTGCGCACTGAACTGTATATCGTTCAAGGATCAGTAGAAATTGTTACCGCAAACTGAAAATGAGACATGTTTGAACTTTGTATTAAGAGTAGTTGATGCATTAGATGAGCTAAAATCACTGCAGGGTCGTGCTAGCAGGGAAGAGAAACGCTCCTGGCAGAGAATGCAATGTGTACAAAGAGCTGATGACTTGTGGGTCTCAGAGGAGGGGAAATTGGTTTTGCCAAACAGCCTTTTATCACAATTTGACTGTACCATGAGCAGGCACACCTTGGGAGAGACGCAATGATCAGATTATTCACAATTGATTGGTTCAATCCGAAATTCAGACAAGCCGCAGAGGTTACCTGTCACAGGTGTATCATCTGTCAACAGATAAACGCAGGAAAAGGTACTGTGGTGACTTTGAGCCACATAGGGAGACCTGGAGGTCCGTTTAGCAAGATGCAGATGGATTTCATTGAGATGCCTGTATGTGGAGGCTTGAGGTACGTGTTGGTAATTGTGTGTGTTTTCAGTCACTGGATTGAAGCTTACCCTACACGTAGAAATGACAGTCTCACAGTAGCAAAGCTGTTGCTTAGAGAGTTAATCCCAAGGTTCGGATTTCCGGTCTCTTTAGAATCAAATGGGGCAGACACTTCGACAATGAGGTGATAAAGCTCTTGTGTGCTGCATTAGACATTGAACAGAAGCTGCATTGTAGATACTGCCCCAAAGCATCAGGACTAGTGGAACAGATGAATGGTACCTTGAAGTCGAGGATGGCAAAAACCAATATGAAGTGGCCAGATGCATTGCCTTTACTGCTAATGTCAATGAAAAACACACCTGATAAGAAGACAGGACTATCACCCCATGAGATAATCATGGGCAGAGCTATGAGGTTGCCAGCAGTGCCTGTGAATGCTCTTGTGCATATCACGGATCATATGGTGTTGGACTACTGCAAGGGTCTAGCTGATGTGGTCCGCTCTTCTCACCAGGTGGAAGCTAACATATTGCCACCGATCAGTGATCCAGGTCACACTCTGCAAGCCGGTGACTGGGTGGTTGTCAAGAAGCACGTAAGGAAGTTGTGCTTGGAGCCACGCTGGAAGGGGCCATATCAAGTAATACAACAACCACTGCTGTGAAATGTGCAGGCGTTCCAAACTGGATACATGCCAGTCACACAAAGAAGGTGACATGTCCAACTGACGAGGAACTTGAAGTGCCCGAAGCAACAGCTCCAGAGGGGGAAGTCTCAGGGCCGGAGAGTATTCAAAGGGAAACTGAGACTGTAGGGAGCCCACTGAGGACGGCTTAGTCCCTCCAACAGTAAACGAGTTCGAGAGAGGTGACGGTGAGCCTATCTCAGTAGAAGCATCCAGAGAACCGCAACAATGAGAGGTTCTCCCAGAAGTAGACGGATACGGGTTAGAGCTTGAACCCGTTACAGACCCGGAAGACAAGGGGGAGAGAGCAAAAGGAGATCAAAACACACAGACACCCCCTGAGCCAATTGCAGGTCAGTCAAGAGAAAACACCATAGCACAAGAGGAGGGTGCTGTCCAGCATCCTGAAAAGCCAAGCAGGAAGAAAACACATAAAGGTGATAACTGGCCAAATAAACAGGTTGTTAGGGAAAAGGTCCTCCCAGGTGAAACAATAGAGGAAGAAATCGATACAACCAGAAAAGAGGTTCTGAGTGAAGGAGAGCTGCAGAGTGAACGCAGGCTGAAAAAAGAGAGTCGCAAACAGAAGGTATGCAGGTCCTGAATGGGCGTATGCAACGACATCTGAATGGCAACAAGAATTCTTAGCATTTTGCTTTGATCGAGAAGTACCAGGCCAATATTACGGTACCTGAATTCAAACAAAGAAAGAGACTGTGTTAAATATAGAAATTAAAATTGAAAGCTGAGAAAAGAGACAGATAAATTACCGGATGTGACACTTGAAACCTGATTTGACTCTGAAAAACCGATCATGACAAGCTGCTAACCTGATTTGACAAAAGAGTCCTGGGGTGAGTGAAACGCTGTAAATACATGCAAAAAAAAAAAAAGAGCTTTAAAATCATCCTCAAGTTGATTGTTTGTTATTCTGCTGTCTGATTCTTTACAGATCATGGCTCACACTAGAGGTAGTAGCAAAAAGGGTAAAGTGTGTGGTTGGTTAAGTGTTATATTGGGTATTGTGTGTGCAATAATAATTGTGGGTGTGATTGTGGGAATGCCATGGTTGGATAAGAAAGTGACTAACAATGCTTCAAAACCTGACTCTGCTACACTAACTCTGTGGTAAAAGTTCGAGCAAGATACAAAATATTTGCATGAGGGAACTAATTCAAAGGGGGAACTTTCTACTAATCTCTTTTATCGCTTACTGAATGAGTATGTTCATACTATGGATGCTAGAAACTGTTATGTGTGCACAAAGATTCCTTTGTCAGTACAAGAGGGGGTCACCTACCATAGTCTTCGTTTAATCTACGGGATAAACTGTAGTCTGCTACTAACAAGATTCTATGACCAGGAACATGTGCAATATTTTTATTCAAATCTGGATGTAGTGTTCTCTTTTGTGCCTTTGATTGAGTTTTTGAACAAGCTAGCTAAAGAGCATAGTATAAAATTAGTTAGAGGTTTCTTTGAGCTGACACTAACATTTGGGACAGCTTATGCACACCGCAACAATCTGACCTGTTTATTGACACCTGTAGAGAAAAGCTTTTCAGATCACACTGATGATAGACGCGAAGCACTGAAAGAAAGATTAGAAAAGGGATTAGAAAAACGCACATATGCAAATGATTATGCTTACACCGCAATAAAGATGCAAGGCAAATTAGCTATAGATGCATTACATGTAGGAAGGCTTTGCATATATAGGCCAAAATCTGATCATGACACTTTATTTGTGGGAACGAGTGAATGCAGGCATGTGTTTTTGTTTCAGAGTAAGTGGACATTCATGTTAAATGGACAGGATCCAGCGATCCCTGGGATCTTTTATATCTGTGGACTTAATGCTTATTACCGTCTTCCTAAGGGATGGTATGGGACATGTTATTTGGGGATAGTTTTCCCAAAGATTTACCAGATTGATGACTTAAAGTAAATACCTAAAATGTCTGCATTACAACATGCTAGACAAAAACGAGAGACAGCGGCTGCTGTCGTTGGTGACATTTTTGGAGCCATAATTCCTTCAGTAGGGGTTATCTTAAACTCCATAAGGATTTGAAAGTTGTCTACTATTGTGGATAACATGCTGATAAACTTCATAGGGGCTATAGTCCTGATGGATACTGAACTTGCTGCGGAAAGAGCTATGACTTTTCAAAATCGACTTGCTTTAGACATTCTTTTAGCAAAGAGCGGCGGAGTCTGTAAGATGCTTAACGAGCGTAATTGTTGCTCATTTATTCCAGATAATAGCAAAAAGATTAAAGGTATGCTTACTAACTTAACTAGAGATAGTGTAGATTTGAAGGAATCTGGAGTTTGGAAGAAAGTTGGAAAAGGAATTGCCAGAGTAGGGAGCTGGTTTCGTAATATTTGGAACAGGGTGCTTGCAAAAAAATTAGGAGGCCTATTAATTGTCTTGATTTGTTTATTGGGTTTATAGGGAGCATGCAAAATTAATGAGAGAATTAGAAGAAACTGGACAAAAAGGAACAAAAGGAATGAAGAAAATGAAAGGGAGAAAATGTTTAATGAGATTTGGGAAAGTTCACACAAAGGAAAAGATGTTGAAATGCGCATTATGCGTAAAGTGACAAATTTAAAGTGAAAGGTTAAAAGGGAAAGGTTTGTGTGATGACGAACGTCATCAGAGGAGGGACTGAGAGAGCGTAGTTTATATAATCATTATTAACATTAAATGTTTATGAACTAATGTGTGATAATGCTGCATAGAAACTATATTAATGTGTTTTGCTTAAACGTGCACTTGAAATGTGACCATGGGAAGTGGCCACCAATGTACACAGGGATTAATAAAAATGACTAACTCTTATGAATTCTTGTATTAAAGAATAGTTTTATACTAATTAGTAATGATTATGTTATTAAAGTTATGTTAAATGAATCTTGTAGATCTTAAGTTAGCATGAGCCGAAGCTTAGCTGCCTGGCTCTCATATTAAATATGTTTTCTAAAAGTGCAGTGTGCTGACTCGCAAAAGGACATGACCTCTTGTTTTCTTCAACCAGAAGCTGAATGTAACTATAGTGGATCCGTTCTCATGCAATTCATATTGCTTGTAGAAATGTTTAGTTAAAATGCAACAGTGTAGATTAGTATAATGTACAAGGTCGTTCAAACCGGTACGGACAATAGAGCTACTGACCAAAAGATGTGCAAAGAATTACAGAAGGATGAAATCATACCGGACGTGCTACCTCTGAAGACGTAAATCATATGGACCAATAAAATGTCTGTGAACTAATATAGGGTGAAAGATTAATGACATAATCTGTTTCTTAATTGGGTAGAGATAGTGGGGTATAACATTTGACCAATTAGATTTTAGGGGAAGGTACAACGAAAAAGGGATAAAAACCCATGACAGGGGGAGCCATTTAGGTGGGTTAGGGAATGCTATTGATTTTATCCAGAAACTTTGTCACTCTGTTTGGTGACTTATTGGTTTACTTAAATCCATCCTCTTCCTTAGATTGTCCATTTACACTTTGCCTCCTTAGGAGGGAAGTGCCCCCTTTTTCCCCCAGAGCTGAGTTTTGACTGATGGCGAATCAACTGGTGTCCTGAAGATGAAGACTGAACCTGAGTGCTGACCTAAACCTTGGAGGGTAACTATGACAATGAAATTGTGATTTGTCTGTTTGCTTTTTCTTTCTAGGTACCAACTGCTTACTTTTGACAGAGACCATAGCTAGATGTTTTCCAAATTGGTGTTCTAAATTGTTTTGCATGAAGCGCAACATGCCAATGCTAATCAGTGGTTAGGACAGGGGTTCACTAAACTGACGCAAATAGACAAACAACTGAATCTATGCTTTGTTGAACTGACGCATTAATGACACTCTGCTAAAGTTGATCTTGTTGACGCTGTGTTATGTTTTATTAATTGCTTATCTTGCTTTGATAAAATCTTATTCAAGTTGCCAAATTATGACAATGTTGTTGAGTGTTTTGGTTTTGAGATTATCACATCTGCTTTAAGAATTGTAATTAATAGGGAATAAAACTCATAAAATTCTACTAAACTGGTGTGGTTATTCATGACTGCAAGGTCATGGTGGTGGTCTTGAGTTGATTAATGTCTTTGACTAAAGTGAAATGCATTGTTGTAATAAATATTGATGAAATTATTGATGTATTGATTGACATACTGATTAGCTATCTCGTCCTAAGGTGTCTCTCAACTTGGTCAAAAGATTCATTGCCTCAAACGAGTCCTAATGTGTAACAAATTATCATAAAGGCGCGCATTAACACCATCATTCCTAACAATTTCATAACAGTTCTTATTGTGTATGTTTGGGTTTGTGTCAATGTTGCAATTAATGTCTGAAAAGCTCGGACTCAGTTTGGGTTGGGAAAGGCTATTCCTAATTCTGTATTGAGGATAGCTCCCAGATAGGGTTGTATTTGGAGAGTTTGTTGAGGAGATTTGACGTAGTTTATGGTGAACCCCAGAGAGTGTGGGAGACAAATTGTAGTTTGAGTATTTTTTTGACACTGTGCAAATGAATTGGCTTTCGTGAGCCAAGCGTCCAAATAAGGGAAAACATGAATTTGTTTTCTTCTGAGATGGGGTGCAACCACTGCGAGGCATTTTGTGAATACTCTGGGAGCAGCTGTGACTCCGAGTGGTAATACTTTGAATTGGTAATGTTTTCCTGTCACTACAATTCTTAGGTATTTGAGGTGTGCAGGATGAATTGGAATGTGAAAGTAAGCGTCCTTTAGGTCCAACGCTGTCATGAAGTTGCCTAGTTGTATTAGAGGAATAACATCCTGCAGGAAGACTATATGAAAATGTTCTGATAGGATGTAGTGCCTTAAGGGTCTGAGATTTATTAATGGTCTGAGAGATCTGTCTTTTTTGGGGAGTGGAAAATACAGGGGGTAAACTCCCGTTCCTTGGTATTGGCTCTATAGCCCCTTTTGGAAGAAGGGAATGCACTTCCTCTTAGAGAAGAGTGAGATGATCTTGTGAGAGTCTGCGAGTACGAGGGGGTAAATTTGGTGGCGTGGAAATGAGCTCCAGACAATAACGGTTTTGGATAATTTGAAGTACCCATTGATCTGTGGTAATTTTAGTCCACTGGGGGGTAAAAAAGCTGTAACCTTCCCCCTACAGGAGTGGTATACGTTAGTATTGTTTGTTGTAAGTCATTGTTTAATGACAGATGAGGAACTAGATGTAGATGGTTTTCCTCTTCCCTTATTACTGTTTCCTCTATATGATCCCCAAAAGTAACCTCTGGTGTATTGAGAGGTGAGTTTAGTTTGATTTGTGGAATGTTCTTGAAATTATGATCTAAATCATCTTGTAAACCCTACAGAACGACAATTACACCTGTGTGTGCTGGCTTGTATGGCTCCCCTAGCTTTGGCAGTTTGATTATCTTTATTTAATTTTTCAAGTGGTATCCACTTGTGAACCAAATAAATACTCTTTATCAAACTGCTGTTTAAACCCTGAACATCTGACCCAAAAGTTCCTCCATAGCATCCCAGTGAGGTCTGTCATATCTGGATAGTATAGTCTGTGCATTAGCAATTCGCCAGTGATTGGCTGCTTGAGCTACCACTCTTTTTCCTGCCGTATCTAATTTTTTACTTCCTTTATCAGGAAGAGGTGTCTCCTGCTGACTGGCTAGTAGTCCTTTTGCATGCAGTAGATGCAACAATAGAGTCTGGAGGGATTTGTGTTTTTATATATAAAGGATCAGTGGGTGCAGCCTTGTACTTTATCAACTCGCAGTGATAACCCTTGCGCTAACAGGCTCTTTAAATATTTCATCTGCATTTCCGAGCATGTCTGGAAGCACTGGAAGGAATTGACTTTTCTGATGTGTTGCACCAAGGGTGTCTAATAAAAATCTTCCTCTATTGGATCAGTGTACATTTGTACATTGTGAACTGCTGCTGCTCTAGAAATAACCTGTTGGTATGATGTGGGATCCTCAGGTGGTGAAGGTCTAGCTGGGTAAAGATCTGATCATGTGGTGTAATAGGATCTGGATCATACTCATCCCCTGGGTCCTGTTCATCTAATGAATCCCCTATATCTTGAGACTCACTAGGGGGTGAACTAGGTGGTATGAACCCTGAATCAGGGGGCGAGGTTGGTGGAGGAGTATGTTGTGGAGAAGTTTGAGAATGAAAAAAAGTTTTTTCTTTGGTAGTCCTCTTTGGAGGTGTAGGGGAATCAAGACTCTCTTGAAAAGTTAATTTCCTCTTTAAAGGTGGCAGAGGTGACGTTATTATCTGCCCTGTTCCTTGTTGAATTTTAAGTCGGCGCTGCCTAGCATCCATAATTTCTAAAATTGGTTCCATCTGTGATGTAGAGGTTGTTATAGACTGTCCAGAGTCACTGAAAGTCTTTTGTAATGTTTTTGATTCCAAAGGATTTGTGGATAGAAAATCTTCGGTGCCGAAACAATAGCTGACTGTTGTCTGTCTTTCGGTGTCGAAGTGGTTAGCACTGAAGCACCATGTAATTTTTGTTTTGTCGGTGTCGTAATGGAGGTACTGGAGGTCGATGATGAAGATTTATCTTTGGCTTTTTTCGGTGGCAAGCTGGTATGCGAGGCATCCGAATAAATTTCTCGGCTTGGACATGACTGGAAGGCAGTGGCGGACCGGTGACCTCTTTTGCGGTCGTTTTGTCCGATGGAAAGGGGGCTTTTTACTTACAGTTGTGCTGGCTGTAATGGTTGACTCTCAGTGTCCAACTGCACATCAGAGTCCGAATCTTGAACGGAGAAGACCCCCTCCTGTTCCAAGTCTTCTTGCGCTTGCTCGTCGCTAAAGATGTCCGGTGTATCATCTGGATGTCGAGACGCCATTTCCGTTTAATGAGCTCTTTGACCTCTAAGCGTCTTCTTCAATCAAAAGAACGACACGATTCACAGGTCTGGTCGTTGAGGTCTGGTGAAAGACACAAATTACACACCTGATGATGGTCGGTGTGTGGAAACTTTGAATGGCATCAAGGGCAAAACCGGAATGCAGTACGTTCCATTAGGGCTGCATTCTGCGATACCACATGGAAGAAGTAGGCCTGAAGAGGGCCTTTCTGTTCCCAAAGGGGTCGAGAAATTTGATTCAGAATATGGAAAAGGGACCGAAAATTGAATTATTAAAGAATATGTTCGTAAACAATACCGACGATGAAAGTAAGATGGAAAGAATACCGTTTTAGACTGTTTGGAGCCGGGAACTCGGAGCGAGAGGAACACACGTCCAAACCCGACGGTGGAGAAAAACAATCTAACACAGGACTCGATGCCCATGCACAGTATTACCAAGAGGAGTCTTCCCTCGGACCTGTGACGCAAAAACTTCCTTTGAACAAAAACAAGTTGTACAACTCCGAACCCAACACTAGATGGCAAGCTTACTCACAGCATGTGTATCTACAGCTACACATGTCACTGAACATAGTGCTATTATTAGCAGCACAAAATTGGAGCTTCAAGGCCCTGATATTTTCCAAACCAGCAAGCTTTGCGCAGAGTGTTTGGAGGACCGCAGCCTTTTTAGCAATACATGCACCATGCATAACAACCTTAAATGTCTCCCAGAGTATAGATAGAGGTTCCACGGACTGCTCGTTCTGTTCAAAGTAATTAGTTGTAGCCTTCCTAATGTCGGCTCTGAAGACCTGATTCTGGAAGTCATAAGACTCCATGAAAAGGCTCACAAAGTCAGCAGAACAAGGGTATAATCAGATAGCATTCTGGGGAGATTAGTAGTCCAGGTGACCATGTCTTTAGTTATTAGCCAATAGTCAATCCTGGACCATGTATTATGCATTGGCCCTATACATGTGCCCTCCACATTCTGTGTGTGGTGGAGAGTGCCAAATGTCAGTGAAATAATGTTCCACAATCATAGTATACAACCGAGCCTCAGCCCCAGGATGCGGGTGTCAAGAGGCACTGAATCCATCCTCCCGGGCATTCAAATTTACATTGAAGTTCCCTCTCCCACAGCACTGCGGCCCATCATGGCAGAGAGACGCCAGAACTCAGCAGAAAAGGCAGGGCTATCAAAATTTGGGCCGTAAATCAATATTAGGGGAGGCCTTGCAGTGTTCCCTGACAGGCTAACAAATCTGCCCTGGGGCTCGCAAAGCATGTGGCAAGTGCAGCAAAATAATCCTTTGCACATAATGACAGTGACCCCGTAATATAGTTGTAGAAGTATGCAGCATGCGACTCAGCAATCCAGCCAGCTTGCAAGCACAGGTGATTTAAATCAGTTAAATGTACTTCCTGCAGTAGACAAATGTCAGAATGTTGTCTCTGCAGATACACGAGTACATGCCGCGTCTTACGATGATCATTCAACCCGCGGACATTCCAGGTCAAGCATTTGATGGGATGCATTAGCACTTAAGGGGGCAGATAATCGTGTATGGCGCAGAGTCGACATAGAGCAAGTGAGGCAGTGGTAAAAAACACCTGAGTAGAATTGAAATGGAAAGTCAAGACTATAATGGAAACAGCTAACAATAACAAAAAAAATAATACTAAACTCTCCCTCCCCATCGACTTCAGCTTTGCAATCGAGTCAAATTCCCCCAACATAAAATAGTGAAGTCACACATCCGCGGGGGGTGGGCGGGGGATTAGGGGGTGCGAGCCATCCCAACCTACACCTCAAACAGGAAGTAGCTGAGAGATCAGGACAATGGAAAAAAGAGGAGACATTGTAAAAATGAATCAGTTAACCCAAGAGAGCCAGCTGCCACAGCCAAGAAGGGAAGCTGGGATCAGCTGGCAGAACAACAGGGAGGTAAGGTTCACAATGTTCATATCTAGGAGGCCTTTCCAATGACAGTCATGGTGGGGTGGGCCCCACGCTAGAGTCAATTAACAGTTAATCTTTATCACTGAAGTCGCAGCTAGATCCTCCCGGCGGAGAAGCAGGCTCGATGGCAGTAGAATCTATACAGCGTATGAACCTGGCTGCAGCCATGGGATCCATAAAGTGATATGTTTTCCCTCAATGAAGGTCTAGGAGCTTGGCTGGATAGAGCAAAATTGAGTAGGTGGCACCTAATCTTTGCAGTGCACTTTTCACCGGAAGAAACTCCTGGTGTGCAGCATGATCAGTTAATGTGAAATTGGGGAGAAAAAGAACACAGTGTTTGCCTGGTATTGGAGAGGCTGACACACTTTAGCAAGGTGCAGAACAATGTGTCAGTCTCTATAATTCAGGAGCCGAGCAACAATTGGACACGCCGGTGCCCCAGGGGGCGGACGCGTGAAAATGGACCTGTACACCCACTCCACCACAAACATGGAAGAGAGGTCATTTCCAAAGAGGGACTACAGCATATTCTCAATAGGAGGCTCCATCCTGATCGTAGCAGTTGGCTCGGAGATGCCAAGGATGTGCAAATTATTTTGGTCCAAGTGCCCCGCAAGGTCAATAACTTCAAGCACTTTCTCCATGTGGAGCAACAGCATGTTAGCAGTAGACTGCAAAACCTCAACATCCGACATGCAGTGTTCAAGCTAGTCAATTCTCTCCTCATGCCTATCTACTTTTATATGATGGTCCCCAATTATTGGGATAAATGATGGTTTAGATTCCCTGACTGGCAGAGCCTTGCTAGGTGGCAGCCATATTCCTGCTGGGCACTCTAGCCGCAATCTTACCTCCCTCCCGGCCTTTCAATGTTGAGTGGCCAAAGTTAGTACATGTGAATGAAATAGGGAGAAAAGGCTAGTACGGGTGGATCTTTTGGTCCCTCATATACATTGCTGCACCCTATATAGTCAAATCAGCAGTCGAAGTAGCAGCCCTCAATGGAGATTTCCAATGTAAGCATCAACCTAGGCTACCAACCCACAATGGGAGTTGTGTCCACCGTGCTCTTTGGTCTCCCTCCACAGAGTGTTTCTTGTCTTCAAAAATGATCAGCAACTACCCCTTGCTGTGGTAAATAGTATAGAGGTATAGCCTAGAAGCTGCAAATCACAGCAATTTTGCTGGTTACATTTTTAAGTAAATAATGACTTGAGTTCATGTTTTTCATGAGAGGGAGGTGGGAAAGGCTGGCTTCTCTAGTAAGTTCGGGAGGCCAGAGTGGGTGGGTAAATCAGAGTATGGTTCATATCCTCAGCTATTAACAAATAGGTCAAATTCCACTTCTGATACTGATCGTTGCACGCACAGACCAGCACAACACAGCTGTATTATCAGACAATACCTGCATACATTAACATAGCATTCGGTGGAATACAATGAACCCCCTTGAAATATCCATGGCTAAATAACCCATGGAAAACACACCAAGTACTGGCTTGTCTACATATGCATGAAATGGATATAGGCCTACTACAGGAGACATAGCTGACGTGTTATATATACAGAATCCAGATTCTGGGGCAAATGGTTGGGCGCAAAATACACTGCATCCTAACCAACATATGCAGGAGGCACAGCTATCATAATTAGGCGAGGATCCATCCTTCCACATGCTGCCGGACATCTCAGACCCAAAAGGAAGATACATCATACTGGATATGCTGACGCACACCCGGACAATCATTAACACCTTATGATGAGTAAAACTCCTTTCTAAAAACCCTTCAGTGAGTACCAGACAAAATAGGGCAACATCAGCATCACTGGCAATAACTAGAAGGATGCACCAGGGATGCCCCCTCATGCCCATCCTACTTGCTATAGCAATGGAACCACTGGCAGCCAGGCTTTGACCTCAGGTGGACAGCAGGCCACACTTTACTTTCCTACACCTCATAGTATCAAAATACACTGACAACATAAAGCTGTATGTGAGGCAACCAAATATTAAGTTTTTGTGCCTGTGATTTGAGAATTTTCGAAAGTTGCTCTGCTTTCAGTTCTCAATATATATAGTGAGCTAAATCAATGACTGTGCTCCATCTTCATCTACTTGTAGCAGGCCTGAGCACCCACGACAAAAGTAAGAATCCTTCTTAAAGCACCTAGGAATTCAGGCGAACAGTAACACCAAGGAGAAAATACAGGAAAACTATGGGGTAGTACTAGCAAAAATGGAACAACAAATAGACGAATGGATCAAGTTGTCCCTGTCCATGGCGGGTGTCTAGCAGTGGCAAAAGAAGGATACTGCTGCCTAGATTCCTGGATTTATCAATATACCTATGCCTTACAACAAGGCATTTTTCGTGAGGCTGAAGTGAAGCCTGCCCTGCCCAGCATGGCCAGGAAAACAGCCAAGGCTGTAATGGGAGATCGTGATGATCCAATTTAAACAGGGATGGGATGACAGCACCAGGCATTGAATTATATGATTTTTATGCACATAAACTACTGCCACATCAAAGCTGTGTCAACCACATGTTGCAGTAGAAGTCAACACTGGTAGACTGCTGTACCTCAACACATTCTGAGACCCTACGAGGCACAGATAATGCAAGGTGTGCGGGTATGGGCTTGGAAAAAACACTTAAAAGCCATATTAAAGTGGCTTCACTCTATACCCAGAATCTGCCGCTTACCTTCAATAGATGCCTTCCATTGAGCTGCAACCACAAGGCATGTAAACAATTACACACCCTGACCTAAACAGTATGGGAAGCCTTTATTCCAGTGAGACCTTCATTCAGCAAACAGTGCTGGAGCATGCTCGACACTCATCATTGGTTGTTGTCCTACATTATAGACTTAGAGAAGCATGCTGGAGGGCGAATGAGCAACTGCAGCTCCTCTACAACAGTTTTGCACTTTAGAGAGAGTAATAGCAACACAATCTTCCATGAAGCTTGAATACACAAAATGATGCCTAAAAAAGCCCCGTTTGTTCCATAAATGGCCACAATTAAATAGGCAACGGAGCTAGACTCACCTCCAACTGATGAACAATGGGAGTACTGCTGCACACAAACATAAGTACTTTACCCTAAATAAAAACTAGGTACCCTAAATAAAAACTAGGTTATATTTCATAGTGCACTAATCACCTGAGAGGGTTATCCAGGAGCTTGGGCAAGTGTATCCATGTGTGGTCCCTAAGGTGCTTATACAAACAGCTAGGTTCTTCAGCTTCTTGCAGAAATCAAGAAGTGAAGAGGAGGCTCTAATGTGTTGGGGGAGGTCTTTACATGTCTTGGGTGCGATGTAGAATGAACAACCTCCTCGTTTGGTTTTGCATCTGCGGGTAATGTGTGCAAGTGAGGCAGAGCATAGGTGTCTGGTGGGTTGGTGAAAGCATATGCGGCTGTTCAGGTGTTCTGTGTGTAAAGTTTGAGTAGGCGCCAATTGGGAATTAGTTTAAAACACTTCAAATTTATAAGTAGGATACACTACATGCCTAAGGCCTACTGTACAATGTATGAGGTGTGGGGAATCTAGTGCAGGATCTATGGCACACAGTTACTGGTTGAAGGCGGAAGTGATATTATTTGACATCACCAGCCATTACATCCCGCTCTCCCCGCCGACAGTCCTGCTAGGATATGTAAAATACATTCCTCCCTCACAGAGACTATTTACAGTACTGGCTCTAGTGTTACAATTAGAGGCATATTGGGAACTCATGCCTCCTTAGTCTAGCTCCGAAGACATACGGACCCCGCAATGGAGATATCTAATAACGCGCCACAAGGAGACACACCTGCCAGCTGCTCAGCAAGGATGAAAGGTTAATTCATGGGCCCTAATGGACTTTCAAACATATAAGCAACCACTTGGAGTTACTCAACACCATGGTAATGGAGAGTGTTATACAAGACACAATATAATGTGATGGTTTAATTAAAAAGGAGCTGCCTGACTCCTATTTAAACACAAAGTAAAGGGCCTTCATTACTCTTTCTCGCAAGGGTCTGCAAGAAAGTGTCTGACAAATGTCACAATTCATGGTTGGAATAGAGACAGTGGATAGTCACCTGAAAGGAAACTGTTACTTAGCATCTGTCTGTTTGTGGGATGTAATGCAGTAGATTTACATTCTATGCATGCTCCTGACATCTAGTGTTGGGCTTGGGCATATGCAACTTGTTTTTCTTTGAAGAAGTCTGAGTCACAAGGTAAAGCAACTACACATATTGCTGGTAATGGTCATGGGCACTGACTCCATTGTTATATATATTTTTTTAATTGGCAGGTGTGGACTGATAATGGAACTCATCGTCACAGAAGTTGACCATGCTAAGACACAATAAAGAAAGGCATCAGAAATAATCAAAGTCTGCGGTGGAGGACGGTGGGTGCATGTGAATTTACAGCACTACATGCCACAAACAGATGCTTACTGGGTAAGAAACATGCTACATTCATGGCAGGTGAAGCTGTAAATACACTTGCTGGGCATAGACTTACGAAGACCTTCCCTATGAGGCAGCCAGCCACAGGATGTTGAAGAAGACTGGAAAAGCCTACTGTGGAACAGAATCTGATGATGAAGCCTGTTACCATGTTGGGTGATGGTTCTTGTTTCTGAATAGGGAGATTCCATATGGCTCTGTTGGATTAACAAAGTAGAAAGTACTATAAACATTTCTACTACTGAATCAGGGTAGTTCCTTCTACCTCCAGAATGTCAGATTCTTTAGATTTATGAGTCAACTTTCTAGTCCTCGCCATCCCGTTTTGTTAATTAAGATAAACTTGACAGACTAGCTGCCTTCTCAAAGAGAGGTAGTTCACCAGGGGTCATATGGGTGAATCCACTCACAGCTGCAGCGGATGAGTTAATGAAAGAAGAGTCAATTCCTTACTGAGATAGCTGGTAAGTCAGAAGAAAACGGTGGTAGCTCCAGACATCAGGGACGTTTTGATCCTGGAGAGGCTCAGAATCCGCCGGTGAGAGCAGAGAACTGACATGGATGGTTTGCACACTTGGGTAACTTGATTGCCATCAACAGATTTGGATACTCGCACTCATTGGGTTACCCTTCATATTAAAAGTCACTTAGAGCATGTGCCATTCAACACTCATGACGGACAGCGAAGGAAGGTGACATCACCATGGCATGAATCTGGATTGATGGTCAGCTTCCATAATTACAATATTCAAGGTGCACTGCAGGGGTCAGTGGCTCACTGAAGCATTCAGATGCCTCTCACCCCCATGCACTTCATGTAAGATCAACGTATGGGGCATACGTTCCAGGAGACTGAGGACACTGGTGAAAGAGCCAAGAGAGTTTGTACATATGTGATTCAGTTAAACACACTCCTAACAACATGTACCTGCTGGCCAAGTTCAAGGTGCATGCATCCCATTTTTGCAAGGAAGGTCACAGAGTACACTAAGGCAAGCACCAAAGTCACCACAAGGAGCTTTAGCAACATCTACAAGTGTTACAATGAATTTGTCAGACCCACATGCCTTACCATTAATCCACAAGTGAGGCCTGTTCCCCAGATTTAGGAATAAATGGGAGTGGACATGAAGTTTGTTGAGGTGAAATGCAGTGAAGTGTGACACACCAGCGCCTAGATACCCTGCTAGGTGACAAGCAATGCTTTACAAATCCACATACCATAACCATGTAAACTGGGAAGGTTCTGCAAAGTCCAAGTCGTCCAACTGATTGATTGAAATAGGAAACCAACCACATGTAAGCTGCTCACCCCACAGAACAGTCAAATGTGGGGCCCTACAGGAGGACTCTTCCATCCAGGAAAAAGCCAGATACAAACAATGGAAGGAGGTAGATGCATGAGAGATCAGTATTGAGAGAAATACTGTCTCTATGATCCCCCTAGAAATGGGCATCGAGAAGGAAGCTGATAGCCAGCCTCAGACCAAAACTTCCAATCTTTTGTTAGCAAATAAGGTGTATTTATAAACATTCATTTCTAAAGAAATGAGAAGGAGGTTAGATCCATAAAATAGAACCTGAACCAACACACAAATGATCTGGAGAAGAAAATAGAAGACTCGAAAAAAAGGTGGGGACTGGAAGATTAACTGGTCCAGTGTACATACTCCCTTATCATAATGTGTCAATCAAAAAGGTACACTGTTCCAAAAAAGACAACACACAAAAACTCTAGGTGTCTCAGGTATGCATTAGTTCAGAAGCAAGGGCCCTCGTGTCATCATTGGGCTTGCTCCACGTCAGACTGACACTGCAGTGTCTGATGGGACCATTGTGGGGGCCACTTAGCCAGAATTTTGCGAGAAGCATGAAGGGTGAAGAAAAGTTGGAGGGATAGAAAAAAGTCTTAAAATTGGCTCCAACACTCCCTTTAAAAAACAATTTTATTAGTGTAAGGAAGTGCTGTTCAAGGTTAAAAACAAAATAGAGTTAATGGAAATAATGGTCCTTTACTCTAAAAAACGAGTGGTCAAAAAGGCATTACTTTTACCACTCAAAAAAGTCAACATGTTTTGCGCCTTCCAACGTCCTAATGAGTCAAATGGCGCTTCATCAGGACTAAGTGAAATCTTCTCCAAAAAATAGTAAGGAAACAATATTCTGTGGTCAAAAACTTATAACAAAACATATAGCAGTGAAACTATACTCACAACAGTTCACAGTGTTCTAGAGGAACTGAAACATTCCTGTAGTAAAACACAAAAAAGAATACAATAACATCACATATTTCCCAATTCTCTTTGGGGGAATTACACAATTAGTGATGATAATTTATTACAGTGATAATGGTCATAATGGCAATATAACAAAAGGAAGATATATCAGAAAAATAGAGGCATGATTACCATCATTAAGTTAGAGAAAGTTTTCATAGTACGTGCAAGCTAACAATAAATCACTGTTTCTAAAATGACATGTTAGAAACAAAGGTGGTCATTCTGACCCTGGCGGTCTTTGACCGCCAGGGCGGAGGACCGCGGGAGCACCGCCGACAGGCCGGCGGTGCTCCAATGGGGATTCCGACCGCGGCGGTAAAGCCGCGGTCGGACCGGCACCACTGGCGGGGTCCCGCCAGTGTACCGCGGCCCCATTGAATCCTCCGCGGCGGCGCAGCTTGCTGCACCGCCGCGGGGATTCCGACCCCCCCTACCGCCATCCAGATCCCGGCGGTCGGACCGTCGAGATCCGGATGGCGGTAGGGGGATCGCGGGGCCCCTGGGGGCCCCTGCAGTGCCCATGCCACTGGCATGGGCATTGCAGGGGCCCCCGTAAGAGGGCCCCTACATGTATTTCACTGTCTGCTGTGCAGACAGTGAAATACGCGACGGGTGCAACTGCACCCGTCGCACAGCTTCTACTCCGCCGGCTCGATTCCGAGCCGGCTTCATCGTGGAAGCCTCTTTCCCGCTGGGCTGGCTGGCGGTCTGAAGGCGACCGCCCGCCAGCCCAGCGGGAAAGTCAGAATTACCGCCGCGGTCTTTCGACCGCGGAACGGTAACCTGACGGCGGGACTTTGGCGGGCGGCCTCCGCCGCCCGCCAAGGTCAGAATGAGGGCCAAAATCTGCATAATATATTTGTCAAATTCACAACTGTGATCAAGCAATACACCATATGAAATACAACAAACCGATATCGAAAAAACCTTTTGTACTCACATAAGGTAAACAGGCAAGGCGATAACATCCTCTGTTGTTTGGCTGGACATCTGCATAATGACCACGTAAAACCTACTTTGTAGTAAAAGACAGACGGTGTCAAAGGAAAGGGGAGCAAGCGAGCAAAGCTCGCAAGACGACTACCATTGTACTACCTAAATGACAGGGATTGTGTTAACACGAACTTAGTGGAACGCAGATAATCAATGCCAACTGAGAGGGGCCGTAAGGGTGACATCCAAAATGGAAAGCACGTCAATGTTGAAAGGAAATACAACAAGAAATGGAGGCCACGTTCCCACAGGTTCATGGTAGCACGGGCACTGACCAGGATATAGCGTCTATGGAGAGCCAGGCTCATGTATCGTAATGCGCCTTTCCCGAGCGGGAACCATGTAACAAGGATCTCCTTGCCTGTTTACCTTATGTGAGTACAAACGTTTTTTTCGATATCGGTTTGTTGTATTTCATATGGTGTATTGCTTGATAACAGTTGTGAATTTGACAAATATATTATGCCGATTTTGTTTCTAACATGTCATTTTAGAAACAACGATTGATTGTTAGCTTGCGAGTCTTATGAAAACTTCCCCTAACTTAAGGATGGTAAGCATACCTCTACTTTTCTGATATATCTTCCTTTTGTTATATTTCCATTATGACCATTATCACCATTTTTCTAAATGATCATCACTAATTGTGTAATTCCCCCAAAGAGAATTGGGAAATATGTGATGTTATTGTATTCTTTTTTGTGTTTGACTACAGGTATGGTTCAGTTCCTCTATAACACTGTGAACTGTTGTGAGTATGGTTTCACTGCTATATGTTTTGTTATAAGTTTTTGACCCCAGAATATTGTTTCCTTACTATTTTTTGGAGAAGATTTCACTTAGTCCTGATGAAGTGCCATTTGAACCGTTAGGACGTTGGAAGGTGCGAAACATGTTGACTTTTTTGAGTGGTAAAAGTAATGCCTTTTTGACCGCTCGTTTTTTAGAGTAAAGGACCATTATTTCCATTAACTCTATTTTGTTTTTAACCTTGACCAGCGCTTCCTTACACTAATAAAATTGTTTTTTAAAGGGAGTGGAGTGTCAGAGCCAATGTTAAGACTGCAGTGCCAGTCTGACGTGGAGCAAGCCCAATGATGACACATGAGGGTCCTTGCTTCTGAACTAATGCATACCTGAGACACCTAGAGTTTTTGTGTGTTGTCTTGTCTTTTTTGGAACAGTGTACCTTTTTGATAGACACATTATGATAAGGAAGAAAAAGAAGTCCTATAATGAGGAATTAACAACTCTGATATCACAGTTGGTGAAAGAGAGGAGGAGAAATCATAGATTAGCATCAAAGAGTTAAAAAAGCAAAACAAAAAGATTTGGAATGCAGGTTGCCCTAGAAGAACATTCACATCTGAAGAGTGAGCTGGGAGCAAAAAAAGACAATATTTAGACAGACGTGTGTCAAAGAACTGCTGCAGCATATAAATATATACACACACAGGGGACGTGTCTGACCTAAGAAGGCGACGGACATGAGCTTGTAAAGCTCCACGTCCCGGGCCCTTCTGGTGGAAGTAATCCTGTGGAGCAGGGCCTGAACAGACGAGGCAAGGGGCTCCTGAGCACCTGGTGAATGCAGTAAGCAGACTGGAACTGGACTGACCCTGAGGAATCTCATTAATTGGTGTGGCTGCGGGCCGCGTGCGGAGGGTGACACCCAAGGCGAGGGGGCCGTAGCCCCTGGCTGACACTTAGGAGGTGGTGGTGGGGGCTCGCACGCTTTGCAAGTGGCGAGAGGAAGGAGCAGGGAGCCACCATAGTGATTGCTGGGGGGAGGGAGAGGAATTCCATCGCCCTGTCCCACAGTCTGGACCGCGGGCCCGCCGCCTGCCTTGTCTGACTTAAAGATGGTAGCATCCCACACGGGCTAAAGTTAGAGCTGCACTGCACTCCCAGAGGACAACAGAACCGGAACTATGAGGTGAGGGTCCTGGCGAAATGCCGGTTTTGTCGAGCTAACCTGCCAGGGACCCTAAAGAGCAGGAAGGACCAGTGAAACTGGTGGTGGGGTCGCTACTTGTATATGCAGTTTTGGAGCCCTACATATGGGAGGAGCACTGCCTGCCAAGAACTGAGTACTGCTGAATGCAGACAGAGATGACATCCTCCAGCTCGCCAGGCTACCCATCCCCTGGCAGGTGGATGGGGGTCAGTGAACATCTCGACTACACCCAGGCAGTTCAGTGGCTGTGACAAACTTTTGTGGCCATGAAGCAACAGTTGCAGCCTCTTGTCTTGAAATATGCCCTCCTCTTCCCCGCCAAACTTCAGGTGGTGGATCAGGAGTGAACCCTCTTCTTTACATCGGCTACTGAGGCATGGAAATGGTTGCAAAGCAAGGGCTGTGCTCGTCCAGTTGTGTGGGATACCCTAACAAAGGAAGAGTGGACAGTGATTAGGTCCAAACGGAAGGCCCGCTGCAGGACGAGACGGTCCCAACGAAGGCAGAGGTGGAGCAGGTGAAAGTAGTGACAGCTGCAACGCACATGCACTATACTTATGAGCACTAAATGAGCTTAATTGGCGTACACTTCTGAAGAACACAGTCTCGCCTTTGTGATCGCTCTTGAATCTCTGGCGTCCTGGATCAGGATAGACGTCAACATCAGCGGTCTCTGGGCTGGCAAGATGTTGTCTCATTATATGCGGACGACATTTTCTCTACCTTGCTGACCCCTTGTGCTCAATGCAGAAAACCCTGAACATTATGGTGATTTTTGGGTTGTACGCATGGTTGGGCATCAACTGGCGTAAATCAGTGGTGTTCCCTATGGAAGTAGATGCCCCAGCAGGAATAAGAGACTGCACGTTTGGGTGGGCAAGCATGGAATTCCAATATCAGGGTATTTTTGTCACACTCAACCAGGAACTGAACGTGCAGGAAAACATATAGAGGGTTCTGGAAGCCTATTGTAGCAACGTGGACTAATGGAGGACGTTTCCACTGTCCCTTCACGCAGCCCTTCATAGGAAGAAGTACCTGCCCAAATTCCTGTACGTCCTACAGAATACCCTGTACCCTTTCCTGAATGCCTTTTTTCGATCAGTGGACAGCGTGACGAGAACGCTGCTCTGGGATGGCAGTATTTCACGAACAGCCCTTTCAGTATTGACAAGATGCCAGAAAGAGGGAGGCATTGCCCCTCCCACTCCCCCAAACCTCTGGTGCTTCTACTGGGCCTCACAACTGCTGACTGTTAATGATTGGGCCATTTCCTCACAACATGAACCTTCCCTGCACGCGGAACATGCTGCTATTGCCCCAGAGGCATTTCACTGTCGCTTATTTGGGGGAGGGAAGCTTCCGCCCTTCCACTCCCAATGCAAATAAATGGTAGTCGATATATGGAAGAGGGTGACAAGAATACTGGGATGGGGCTAAGGTGACACTGTGGGACTCGGATCTCCTCCTCGGCCTGCAGGACATAAAGGGTCACCAAAACTGGGGTCTGCTGGGGATCTCCCAGCTAGGAGACATATGGCGGGAAAATGCACTAATCCCCTTTAATGATCTAAAGACCAAACGCGAATTGTCGGGGAGTCAATTTTTGAGGTGCCAACAGTTGCGCTTCCTGATCAGTATATGTGAGGTACTGCGGGCCGAAATAGAGTAGTCCCTGCTGGAATGTAGGGTGCTAGGTTCCCCATTGATAAGCCATGCAATGACAGACTCTATTCCACCCTCAAACAATAGTCTTCCCACCCTGAAACCTCTAAGGGAAAGGTTAAAAGGAGATCTGGGCAGACTGGAGAATGACAACTGGAGTCAGGCATGTGGGTACCCCAGAGATTTAGCAATCAGGGTGGGCTTTCGACCGATCCAACGGAAGATCCTTCATAGGGCTTACTGCACCCAGACCAGTCTAAGATGGCCTGGACACCTGACGATCGATGCCTCAGGGGTTGCCCCATGAGAGGCATTTTAATCCACAGGATCTCGGAATGCCCAAAACTAGGGACCTGCTGGAAGTGGGTGGGCAGTAGGATGTCAGAGAACCTGGAGGATGAAGTGAGGCTTACGCCCCAACTGGTCACACTGGGAATCTAACCCAAACAAACCCTGGACCGCTACATCCTACTATTCTGCAACTTGGCTTTGATGCTGGCCCATAGGGATAGTCTGAAATACCAAGGATGCCCACTCTCCAGGATTGGGGGGAAGGCTTGGACTGGTGCATGTGGGCAGACAAACTAGTGTACCAAGCAAAAGGTTGTAAATGAAAAATTGAAATAAATCTGGGTGCCCTGGAGAGAGAAGAAATTGATGAGAGAAGAAAGAAGAGTGTCTGCCCTTGTGGTGGATGGCTCGGGTAACTAACATGGGTTGAAGGAGGAGAAGCACACATATATTGGGCTCACACCCAAGTGGACCATTATTGGCAGTGCAGCTGCCCAGCACTGGCCCAATCCTTGGGCAGCTAGCTGTGGTAATGAAGGTGTCTTTGTCTGCATGTCCTCAAAGGTTGGGGGGTGTATTATGTTTGTTTGCTTGTTATACAAAACTTCAATAAAGAAATATTTGTTTTTTAAAAAGATCCACAGGCCATGTTAATCAGACTCGATCCCTAATTTTAAAAAAACAAACAAGAAAACAGTATAGCAGCAGACCAACAGACAAGAAAAGTCCAGGCACATACTCAGAGTGTACTACTTTGACAGAGAATTGCAAACCCTCAACACAAGATCAAAATGTTCAAATCATAGTGTCACCTTTTGGAGACATTGGAGTATTATTAGGTGCTCATGTAAGTCATACTCCAGAAAAGAATTAACGTTTAACCACAGATTTCCTAACAAAGTAAAGTAACTATTACCACTGGGGACACCCTTCCAGATGGTGTCTGTGTTAATAAATGAAATTAAGGCATTAACACAGCTCAGTTAACACCTGTATGGTATTAAACATAAAGGATGACAGCTTAGAAGAGAAAGTAGAAAAAACACACGCAGGTCCATGACACTATTTTACTGTTGATTCCAAGTAGGGCAGAAGGAGGCTCTCAAAAACTGTATGAGCAGAAACCTTTTCCCGCATTTACAAAGCCACTAAGAAGAGAGAGCAAAGTAGAAAAGGCTTGAGGTGAGATTTCAGATGCCAGATTGCTGAATTTGAATGGGCAATGGCTAAGAATTTAGGGTAGATGTCAGAGTCAGGTGAGCAATTACACAGAGCACAGAACCAGTCAGGGACTCTGATTATCTACTCAATAGATACAAAGAAGTTCTCGATATTAGTGTTTCTTAAAAAATGCAGGTGATTTGATTGAAGACTTGGAACAAGAGAAGAGTTGCTATTGGCCAATTTTCCATTCTTGTTCTGATAATGAAAGAAGGGAAGCCAAGAACTTTGGTCTTAAAACATCCTCACCACATGGAAAGGATGGCTGAATAGTACCTTTCTCAGGAAGTGATAGAAAAGTTCTTTAAGTGCTGACATTTTTTGTCTTTATGAACAAGGCCTCAAGGAACAAAGTGGGGAACATATATAAATTCCAACAGACACCTATGAAAAAAAACTAGGCTAGGCATTTTTATATTCCCATTTTAAGCCTTTTTCCCAAAAAGTAGGGATATGTAGCAATTTTTTGCTCAAGGACGTTCCAAGGGGTCATTCTCAAAACAGAAGCGAACACAAAAGGACGATGAATAATGGAAGTGGAGGAAGTGGGTTTCAGGGGGTTCAGGGTACCAAACTTACAAACCCCAAAGGCTTGCCAGGAGTCCTCCCATCATGATACAATTAAAGACATCAGACTTGTACAGCTGAGATATAATCACTGGTAGCTATGTTAATCTGCTCATGGACGAGAATCTGGATAGAATCCAATGGAGATCTGCAGGGGTGGAGCCTTGCTTAAGGCAGGGAAAAAATAAATGCAATCCCTGGTTTCAATAGACACATGGATAAAGACGTATAGGGGCATTACACTAAACCTTTTTTGCATTTCACAGGGCATTTCTATTTTCTCATCAGCATCTCCCTGAAAGACAAAGGGAGGAAAGACAGCCATGCAAAATATTAAATTTTTCTGATGACATCCCAAATGATACAGCACCGGACCTGGTTAATCCGTCTGTCAGATATGGAACCTAAACCACTCTCCGAAAATCCACTGGTGTACCCAGATATCAAAAACAACACCCTAACAACTAGGAAGAAACTTGAGAGGAAAAATTAGAAAATGAGGACACAGGGATATCAATCTTGAAGTCTGTGAACCTGAATAAAACAAGCTACACTGAAGACAACATGTGAGGCTGAGATAGACATGCTTCAGAAGCAGTTAAACTCTGCAATCTAGGAAGAAACTTGAAAGGAAAAATGAGGAAATGAGGACACAGGCCAATTAAAAGTGAGGTCTGTCCACCTGAATAAAATGAGCTAAACTGAAGATGACATGAGGCTGAACCAGACATGCTTGTTCAGCTGAACTTTAGAGCAAGCACAACTTTCAGTGCTTCAAAGGCTTGGGAAAGACCTCACCAAGTGAGCTCCTGTAAACCAATGCTGCTCATCGAGAGAGGTGTTAATTGTTACTGCGATTTAAGTGTCAAATCTGGATGTCTTTTTTTCAAACATTTTTTATTGTAATTTCATAGTTTACCATTGTGCAAAGATTATCACATTCCATGTTTGATGCACTAATTACCCATATCATAAACCATCTGTCATAAATACGGCACACTGAGTACAAGTGACTTTCATATTTAGTGATATCATATGTTTTTGTTTGCAAACCTAGATTTAACAAGATAACAGCAGACATTATTATTATTATTTTTTTTTTTAAATCAGCCCTATTTTACAGTAACACCCCCTAATTTTGCATTACCAAACAGCAAGTCACTGTCTTATTTCTGCCACTCCATTCTATTTATTTATGTTTGAAAAATGACAACCACCTTTAATTTACAGCATGTACAGAATAATGATTTTCTCATTATATTTGTCAAACAACATATTCCCTTAGTTTACACTTGGGCAGTACCATCACCATCTTTGTGGTCCAGCTCCAAGGAACTCACATAAGAATTGCAACAGAATAATTTAGATTCATGTATCACTTTGGTTATCCAGCCTGAGCCCAGCCCCATTCTACCTCTACTTATTTTACGAGTACAAAAGGGTGCCCAGATTTTTTTTAATTTCTGTACACTGCCATGCATTATCACTCTGTGTTTTTCCCTGGCATATACTGACCAAATTTTGACCCGCCATGTATTGATAGGAGGGGAAAAAGGAGCTTTCCTAAACTGTATGACTGTAAGCCTGTCACAAATAACAGATAGGTAATAAGCTTACTTTGTCTCCCAACATCAGTGTCAACAGATTAAATTGTAATTCCATCCCTGTTTTATTTTTATATGAGAAATTATAGTCTTCGGATGTTTGAATATCCTCCCATACCCACCACAAGCGTGTGACCATTCCCTTCTCTCCTAGACACCTCCAACACGAGGGAGGAACCAAACACGGATTGAAACACATCCAGGTAGGTGCCACCTCAGCATTACTTTGCAGCATTTTGTCTTTGACTTTAGCATAATTAATATAAGGGCAAACAATGTTTAAACTTTACTCAACTGGTGTAGTGATTCATGGCCACTTAGGTCATGGTGTGTGTAAATTACTGGCTTTATATTTCATATTGTTGTTGTTATTTGCTATTGGTTTTCTATTGTTTGATTTGATAATCTTATTACTCCTGTCAGAGTCAAAAGATTCAAGTCAACCTCGGAGGTTAGTAGATATCACTGCCCTATTACATGTCACCTAAGCCTCATTTAGGAGGTCACACACCCACAGAATTTGGTAGCAGAAGATTTTTTTGTCTCAATAGGAGAGAGATCATCCTGGTTTCGTCTCAATAGGAGAGGAATCATTGTGGTTTCATCTCAATAGGAGAGGGATCATTGTGGTTTTGTCTCAATAGGAGCGAGAGATCATCCTAATTTTGTCTCAATACGAGAGGGATCATTATGGTTTCATCAAAATGGGAGAGCGATCATCCATGAAATGTAGTTGCAATGCTTGTTTAAATGAGGATGGTATTCTCCCAGTGTTGTTTGAGTTCTAAATAGGGTTGCGCTTGCATTACTATAGCTAAGAAGTGCGTTGAATAATAAATGAATGTAATGTGTCACGGGTCGTCGTACTCAAAGTGAGTGTTGCGCTTTGTGCTAAAAAATTGCCCGCATGTTTGTTGATGATGGGTCCTGCGAGGCCTAAGACTCCGGAGTACTGTACAAGCCTATGAGACACTGATTTGTTGTTGTTTGCTTGTCTGCAGTATTGGTGTTGATCAACTGGGGCGTGTACGTTGATAACACAAAGTGTAGTGGTGAAGTTGTGTAGATTCCTAGTGTGACAGGTAGTAGGTGATTCCTGAGTGCACAAGGAGGATCTGGTATTGGTCAAGAATGAAATTTGCAGGTCAATTTTTGCTTGTGCATGAGAGAAAGCAACAGTCGGAAACGTAACCCGTACAGCTTTCAAAAGGATTAAGGCCTACCTGTAGTAAGCAGGCAAGTTGAATTTTGCACTGGTAATATTTTGCATTTAGTTGTGTGGGATGAATTTTGAAGGACAAGCCGTGAGGCATTGTCAGCCGCTGTATGAGCAAGTGTGACGTCACTGGGTCCACGCTGGGATTGGTCAGTTGGTGAAAGGAGCCGCACACGGATTGGTGGAGAACCGTGAACAACTACTGGTTGAGAGTAGCAAGCGAAAAGGATTTTGGGATTGAAATACTTCCTGGTTTGAATTTCATTTGTAGTTTAAGCCCTATTTAAGGTAAAAATGAAAATGTCACTTACCCAGTGTACATCTGTTCGTGGCATCAGTCGCTGAGATTCACATGGTATGCATTAGCTCGCCATCTGGTGTTGGGTCGGAGTGTTACAAGTTGTTTTTCTTCGAAGAAGTGTTTTCGAGTCACTGGACCGAGTGGCTCCTCCTTCTGTGCTCATTGCGCATGGGCGTCGACTCCATCTTCAATTGTTTTCCCCGCAGAGGGTGAGGTAGGAGTTGTACTATAGTAATAGTGCCCGCGCAATGAAGTGTGTAAGTATGTACCTATTAAAGGTTTAAATAATATATATACAAATGTACAAAATTGAAGGTAACTTCTGAACTGCTACAGGCTTCCGGGGAGGTGGGTGGGCCCATGTGAATCTCAGCGACTGATGCCACGAACAGATGTACACTGGGTAAGTGACATTTTCAGTTCGATGGCATCTGTCGCTGTAGATACACATGGTATGCATAGACTAGTAAGCAGTTATTTCCCCATAAGCGGTGGATTAGCCTGTAGGAGTAGAAGTTGTCTGAAATAGAGTTCTTAATACAGCTTGACCTACTGCGGCTTGTTGTGCGGATAGCACATCTATACAGTAGTGTTTGGTGAATGTGTGAGGCGTAGACCATGTGGCTGCCTTACATATTTCATGCATTGGGATGTTTCCTAAAAAGGCCATTGAAGCACCTTTTTTCCTGGTTGAATGTGCCCTGGGAGTAATGGGCAGTTGTCTTTTTGCTTTAAGGTAGCAGATTTGGATGCATTTAACAATCCATCTGGCTATACCTTGTTTTGATATTGGGTTACCTGCATGAGGTTTTTGGAATGCAATAAATAGCTGTTTAGTCTTTCTGATGTTCTTTGTTCTGTCAATGTAGTACATTAATGCTCTTTTGACATCTAATGTATGTAGTGCTCTTTCAGCCACAGAATCTGGCTGTGGGAAAAAAACAGGTAGTTCTACCGTTTGATTTAGATGGAACGGTGAAATAACTTTTGGTAAAAATTTTGGATTAGGTCGTAGGACGACCTTATTTTTATGTATTTGTATAAAAGGTTCCTGTGTTGTGAACGCTTGAATTTCACTTACTCTTCTCAGAGATGTAATGGCGATGAGAAAGGCAACTTTCCAGGTTAGGAATTGTATTCCGCAAGAGTGCATGGGTTCGAAAGGTGGGCCCATGAGTCTTGTTAGGACCACGTTTAGGTTCCATGAAGGAACAGGTGGTGTTCTTGGTGGTATAATTCTTTTAAGACCTTCTATGAATGCTTTGATGACTGGTATCCTATACAAGGAAGTTGAATAGGTAGTCTGCAGGTATGCAGATATTGCTGCAAGGTGTATTTTAATAGAAGAGAAGGCTAGCCTTGCTTTTTGTAAATGGAGCAAGTAATTTATTATATGTTTTGGAGTTGCGTTTAGTGGTTGTATCTGATTATGATGGCAGTAACAAACAAATCTTTTCCACTTACTTGCGTAGCAGTGTCTAGTGGATGGCCTTCTGGCCTGCTTTATGACCTCCATACACTCTTGGCTAAGTTGTAAGTGTCCGAATTCTAGGATTTCAGGAGCCAGATTGCTAGATTCAGCGATGCTGGATCTGGGTGTCTGATCTGTTGGTTGTGTTGCGTTAACAGATCTGGTTTGTTCGGCAGTTTGATGTGGGGTACTACAGAAAGATCTAGCAGTGTTGTGTACCAGGGTTGTCTTGCCCACGTTGGTGCTATTAAAATGAGTCTGAGTTTGTTTTGACTCAGTTTGTTCACTAGATAAGGGAGGAGAGGGAGAGGAGGAAAAGCGTAAGCAAATATTCCTGACCAGTTCATCCATAGGGCATTGCCTTGGGATTGCTTGTGTGGGTATCTGGACGCGAAGTTTTGGCATTTTGCGTTCTCTTTTGTTGCAAATAAGTCTATCTGAGGTGTTCCCCAGAGTGTGAAGTAGGTGTTCAGAATTTGTGGGTGGATTTCCCATTCGTGGACTTGTTGGTGATCTCGAGAGAGATTGTCTGCCAGTTGATTCTGGATCCCCGGAAAAAACTGTGCTATGAGGCGAATTTGATGGTGGATTGCCCACTTCCATATGTTTTGAGCTAATAAGCTTAACTGTGTTGAATGTGTTCCTCCTTGTTTGTTTAGATAATACATCGTTGTCATGTTGTCTGTTTTGACAAGGATGTATTTGTGGGTTATGATTGGTTGGAAAGCTTTTAGTGCTTGGAAAACTGCTAATAATTCTAGATGATTTATATGCAGTTTTGTTTGATGTATGTTCCATTGTCCTCTTATGGTGTGTTGATTGAGATGTGCTCCCCACCCTGTCATGGAAGCATCTGTTGATATTACGTACTGTGGCACTGGGTCTTGGAAAGGCCGCCCTTTGTTTAAATTTATACTGTTCCACCATAGAAGCGAGAGGTAAGTTTTGCGGTCTATTAACACCAGATCTAGAAGGTGACCCTGTGCTTGAGACCACTGTGAGGCTAGGCATTGTTGTAAGGGCCTCATGTGCAGTCTTGCGTTTGGGACAATGGCTATGCATGAGGACATCATGCCTAGGAGCTGTAGTATTGTTCTTGCTTGTATTGTTTGATTTGGAGACATGTGTTGAATGACTCTGTTGAAATTGTGAATTCTTTGTGGAGTTGGCGTTGCTACTCCTTTTGTCGTGTCTATTATGGCCCCTAGATATTGCTGTACTTTGCTTGGCTGAATGTTGGATTTTGCAAAGTTGACGGTGAACCCTAGTTTGTAGAGGGTTTGTATAACCTGATTTGTGTGGTTTGAGCATTGTGTGAGCGAACTGGTTTTGATTAGCCAGTCGTCTAGATACGGGAATACATGTATTTGCTGCCTTCTGATGTGTGCAGCGACTACTGCTAGGCATTTTGTGAATACCCTTGGAGCGGTTGTTAAACCGAAAGGCAATACTTTGAATTGGTAATGTATTCCTTTGAATACAAACCTTAGATATTTTCTGTGTGATTGATGTATTGGTATATGGAAATATGCGTCTTTGAGGTCTAGGGTTGTCATGTAGTTGTGTTTTTTGAGCAATGGTAACACTTCTTGTAGTGTGACCATGTGAAAGTGGTCTGATTTGATGAATGTGTTTACTACTCTGAGGTCCAGAATTGGTCTCAGTGTTTTGTCCTTTTTTGGTATCAAGAAGTACAGTGAATATACTCCTGTGTTTATTTGTGTGCTTGGTACTAATTCTATTGCATTTTTTTGCAGTAATGCTTGAACTTCTATCTCTAGAAGCTGTGAATGGTGTTTTGATAAATTTTGTGATTTTGGTGGTATGTCTGGAGGGAATTGCAGGAATTCTATGCAATAACCATGTTGGATAATTGCTAGGACCCATGTGTCTGTAGTTATTTCCTCCCATGCTTCGTAATATTGACCTATCCTTCCCCCCACTGGTGTTGTGTGGGGGGGGTGAGTGACGTGTGAGTCACTGCTTGTTGGTAGTGGTTTTGGGGCTTTGAAATCTTCCTCTATTCCTAGGGAATTGCCCTCCTCTATACTGGCCCCGAAAGCCTCCCCTGTACTGTCCCTGGTAGGTGGACGGTGCGGACTGTGAGGTACTGGCTTGTGTGGCCTGACCCCGAAACCCTCCTCTAAAAGGTGTTTTGCGGAAGGTGGTATAAGATCCTCTGCTCTGCGGGGAGTAGAGTGCGCCCATGGCCTTGGCAGTGTCAGTGTCCTTTTTGAGCTTTTCTATGGCTGTGTCGACCTCCGGACCGAACAGCATTTTTTCGTTTACTGGCATGTTAAGTACTGCCTGCTGAATTTCCGGCTTGAATCCAGACGTTCTGAGCCATGCGTGCCTACGGATGGTAACCGACGTATTAATGGTCCTTGCGGCTGTGTCTGCTGCATCCATAGAGGAGCGTATTTGATTGTTGGAAATGTTTTGACCTTCTTCAACAACCTGTTTTGCTCTTTTTTGTAGATCTTTTGGGAGATGTTCAATGAGATGCTGCATCTCATCCCAGTGGGCTCTGTCGTATCGCGCTAGCAGCGCTTGTGAGTTTGCGATGCGCCACTGGTTTGCTGCCTGGACAGCGACCCTCTTCCCGGCTGCATCAAACTTTCTGCTTTCTTTATCTGGGGGAGGTGCATCCCCAGAAGTGTGTGAATTTGCCCGTTTTCTGGCAGCCCCTACCACCACAGAATCTGGTGGCAGCTGAGAGGTGATGAATACAGGGTCCGTAGGAGGCGCCTTATATTTTTTGTCCACTCTAGGCGTTACTGCCCTGCTTTTGACTGGCTCTTTGAAGATCTCCTTTGCATGGCGAAGCATGCCTGGGAGCATAGGCAGGCTCTGGTAGGAGCTGTGGGTGGAGGAGAGGGTGTTAAATAAAAAGTCATCCTCTACTTGTTCAGAGTGTAGTTCCACATTATGGAACTGAGCTGCTCTAGCCACCACTTGTTAATAGGCTGTGCTGTCCTCAGGTGGTGATGGCCTAGTTGGGTATGTGTCTGGGCTGTTATCAGACACTGGTGCATCGTACAAGTCCCACGCGTCTTGATCTTGGTCATCGTGGCTCATGGCGGTGTGAGCTGGCGAATGTGATGGGGTGTAAGTTGGTGAAGCCGGAGTTACAGGTGGAGGCGAGGGAGGAGGTGTTACCGTCTTTGCTGTTTGTTGCTGAGGAGCCTCTCGTGCTACAAACTGAAGTGTTCTCTTTCTTTTGACAGGTGGAAGGGTACTGATCTTCCCTGTCCCCTGCTGAATAAAGATACGCTTCTGCGTGTGATCCACTTCAGTGGATTGCAGTTCCTGTTCGAATATGTGTCTTTTCATTTGTGAAGACATAGAAAGTTCTTCAGTATAGGAACCTGAAACTGGGTCTGTTGGTGCTTTTTTCGGCTCCGAAAACCCTGTTGTTTGTTTTTTCGGCTCCGAGGTAACCTTCCTCTTCTTTTGTGCCGAAAAATCTTCGGCGCCACTGTCTCGGCGTCGATCCGTGTCGACATCGAACTCTCGGTGTCGATGCTTCTCTTTAGCACTCTCTCGGTCCCGAGGAGGCTGCGTGCCGGTGTCTCGACCGGAGTCGGACGATCTCGACACTGAATGGGCCTTTTTCGGTGCCGATTGTTGGTCACCGTGAATTTGGGTTGAGCCATGGCCGGTTGGCAGTGGCGTCCCCTGGGCCTTTTTGCCTTTTTTAATTTCTGATCTCGACGTCTTACTCACTGTTTTTGGATGGTGGAGTTCGTCGGAGTCTGAATCCTGGATGGAAAAGGATTCCTCCTGTTCCTCTTCTGTCTCGAACTGTCGATGCTCTTTTGGCGTGGACGCCATCTGCAGTCTTCTCGCTCGACGGTCGCGCAGAGTTTTTCGGGACCGGAACGCCCGACAGGCCTCACAGGATTCTTCGCTGTGCTCGGGTGACAGGCACAGGTTACAGACCGAGTGTTGGTCCGTATAAGGATATTTGTTGTGGCATTCAGGGCAGAATCGAAACGGGGTCCGTTCCATCGGCGTTGTTCTCCACGCGGTCGGGCCGACTAGGCCCCGACGGTGTGCCGAAATCTACCCTGAAGGGCACCGAAGCGCTTCGATGTTCAATGCGTTGTCGTATGTGTTTATCTCGAACCGGATCGCAACGATACCGTCGATAATCTTCCGTTTTCAGCTATCTTTCCGTTCCGAAACTCGGAGCGACAGGAACACGTCCGAACCCGATGGCGGAAAGAAAACAATCGAAGATGGAGTCGACGCCCATGCGCAATGAGCACAGAAGGAGGAGCCACTCGGTCCAGTGACTCGAAAACACTTCTTCGAAGAAAAACAACTTGTAACACTCCGACCCAACACCAGATGGCGAGCTAATGCATACCATGTGTATCTACAGCGACAGATGCCATCGAACTTATAATTTTCAAACCATTAAAGAGTGCAATGAGAGGAGATGCTTTCATTCCAGTTAGAATAGGAGAAATTGCCCCTCCAGAAGGTACACCTGTATACATAGTAATTGAAGAGAAAGGTCCATCAGCATGTACTTGGTGAAAACAATTGTGCGAAATAACGGAGATTAGCTTTTCCTGCTTATGGAAGTTCGAATATGAATATTTTAGAAAATCCAAAAACAGTACTTTATGAATTAAAGCCCTTCCGAGACCAACACAATTTAAAGCCTTAGCTATTTGGGAGTGTTGTGGGTACATTAGCACATCCAAGAGCTCGATCACAGTAAGGTGCTGTCGCTTTCAACATTCAGACTTATTTCAATATATTCATTACATTCTTGAATATCAAGTTTACAATAACCAATGCTGTTAAATGTCTCATTTATTATAAACAATGCTTGTTGATTATACACATTGTATTCGACCTGCTAAATATGTGCCAACTATAAATGCCAAAACACGTGCTCTTCCCAATGTGATCTGTATTGAACATGTGTCACAATCAAGAGGATAATTGCTTATTTCCTTAACAGGCAACCAACTGCCTTTCCACCTGCTACAACTGTAATTTCCAAAACATGTGTTCTTCACAATGTGATCTGTATTGAACATGTGCCACAATCAGGAGGATAATTGCTAACATTCTTAACATGCAATGAACTGCCAAAAAGCATGTGCACATTTGCTTATTTAAGGATGCTTGTGAGTCTGAGGCCTTGCTTGGCTTTATACCTATTGCTCTGCTCACCTGCTTCCAGTCAAGTCAAGTTCCTTGACCTCCGCCTACTTCCAGTGGAATTCCAGTGCAAGTCAAGTTCCTTGTCCTCCAGCCTACTTCCAGTCGAGTTCCAGTGTTCCTCGTTCTCCGACCAGCTTCCAGTCAAGTTCCAGCATTTCTTGTCCTCTGGGCAGGCTCCAGTTGAGTTTTGGCAATCCTCTCCCTCTGGTTGGCTTCCTGCCGAGTCCCAGCTCTTCTCTTCAATCTTCTGCCTATGATCCTGTATATCCTGTAAAAGAGCGAAAATAAGAAAGGTGAAAAAGCCCACTTTGGGTTCTTCTGAAATTTTCAAGAAAGTAACTTCATTTCAAGGTAAAGAAAGATTAAGCGCTTAAAATGAAACAAAACAGAGCTCTGTATTTTAAATAATTAATGACAATAAGAACTAGCGTAATTTATCTTTGGGTGGGAATCCAAGATACCACTAAACAGACATTAATGAAAGACTTATTTCCTGCAACAAGTTATCCCCTGAGAGCCAGCAGATCAGAAATAGAGCAAGTTTATCAAAACTATTATTGGTAAGAGATTACGCCAGAACACAAAGAAGCCCTTTAGTCAAGTTGATTGTTTTTGAATTTGGACATTGCTTCAGAGACTCTGAAAGTATTGTAAAAAGAAGAGACTTGTTCAGCCTTACAGAAACATATACACAATGTGTCAACAATAACTATTTTGCAATAGTTTATGCAAATTCAATGTAATAATGATATAATAAGCGGGGAAATTTGTGCTGCTGCTGGGAGGGACTCCAAGTCCCAGGAACCAAGGAGGAGGCCAGGCGGCGAAGCCAGACACTGCCCTGAGAGCTTCAAAAGCGCTGCCGGTCTCCTGCATCGCAGGACACTTGTGCTGCTGCTGAGAGGGACTCCAAGTCCCAGGATCCAAGGAGGAGGCCAGGGGGCGGAGCCAGACACTGCCCTGAGCGCTTCAAAAGCGCTGCCCTTCTCCCGCATCGCTGGATGTGCGCAGGCCATGCCCGAGCTAAGGGCAGGCCCGTCCACGCCCGTCGTAGCCCGAAGGAGTCCAGGCAGGGCCACCCCCCTAACACAACTAACCGTGTCAATGGGACTTTGAAGGAAGGTTCGCAATCCTGATGTGAGAGCATCTTATATCCTTAAACACAAGGTCAGAGCTGAGTATCAGCAATGGTCTTTTATTGAAAAGTGCTTATTTAGAATTGGAGCAATTAGTCAGTACATTGGGTGAGGGCCCAGTATAATCACTTTATAGGGGACGTGTGAGACAGAGAATCACATTGTATAAACCTACCGATTAGTACAAAAGTAAAGGAATATAGATCTATAGATCCCACTTTTCCCACTTACAAGGTATACTTAGCTATTGTAAATATGGGTAAGAGAAAACATTTAATGATGAATCCTACTTCCAATACAGAGGATAGAACCTCCATATTAAATTATATTTCAGGAGCAATGGGGATGATTGATCAGCAAATTTCTAGTGTTGAAGAGCAACTGTTGACATCTGGTGATTGTATTCCACTTCCGCCAAGGAATTTGGAAAAACGGGCTGAGCTTAGTGATCCTGAAAGGGGCATTAGCATAGAGATGGGCGAAAATCAGGAAAGGAAGAATGTTAAAAACAGCTGTGTCCAAAATAATTCAGACATAATATCAGTTCAAGAAGTGTCCCCGCCTTCACCTAAGAGTTCAAGGAAACCTGTGATGGGAAGGGCGGATAATTGCTCTGTTATCAATTTAAAGAAGGATGATCCAGTAAACACTTCGGGAAGGCATTTGTCAAAGAAAGTAACCTAGAGGAAAACTTCAAATAAACCAGTTGAAGCAACCTCAAATTCCCTTCTTAATATTTATGATGCAATAAATGATTTGAAATCACTGGTCCAGACTTCACTGGACTCTTTTTCAGATTGATTAAGAGCAGTAGAGAGTAATCTTTTTCAATTTTTTTTTTTTTTTTTTTCATTTTATGGACACACAGCAATACACAAAATTTCACCGTAGAATGGGCGTCGTGCATCAAACAAGAATCTCAACAATCAAATATTACCATTATTATCGTATACAGGAAAAGTGCAAAGTTAATTTGTTAACCAGTCCGCTCTCAGGGCCCTGAAGCCATAAGGCCAGAGGTGCCCAAATTTTGAAGCCTTTTTTTCCTTGCAGCAGCACCCTTTAATTCATATAAACTGTATACCAGATGGTAAACTGATAGGAGCCGCGAAATCCATTGACGCCAAGGCGGAGGATCTGATTCCCGCCAATCAGATGCTACACATCCACGTAATACGGACATTGCAACAAACAAAAAATATCTAAATCGGTTCTTACAAACTGAATGGTCAACCCCCAACAAAACCAATTGAGGTGTTAAGTTGACGTCCTGCCTCATAACTTTCTTCAAGAATTCAGATAATTCATACATCAATCTTGATAATTTCGCGCAATCAAAAAACATGTGGCAAAGATCTGCCTCCAGGCTTCCACATCGCGGGCAGGTGTTACCCAGAGTTTTTCCCCAGCTAGCAATCTTGGTCGGTGTATAGTATAGATTGTACAAAACCATATAATGCTGTGCTTGCGGACCAGCCGACAATAAAACATTCTGGGCCATTTCTATAGAATCAAACACTTCCGACTCTTTAGCGCCTACCCGCAATTCCTATTTCTTAACAAGTAGTGCCATATCATCCCGTACTGAATTTAAAAGGAGCGTGTACAGATTCTTAATAGTGCAACTGGCAGGTTGACCCACCACCTCCATCAGCTTGATCTTGCCACCGCATAATCTTTGTTTAAAAAAGGTTAATAGAGAATTCCTAATCTGTAGAAATTTCAAAAATCCCTTCTATCTAGGGTGAATTCTACACTTAAATTCTCAAATGATTTAAAGTGGCCACTGGAAAGAAAAAGATCCCACACTTTCTGAATGCCACGGCTGGCCCATTTAATACAATAATGATCTCTAAATATAGCTGGAAACATTGGAGTATTCCAAAGTGGTATGCAGTAACAAACCCGTCCCATCCCTATCTTGCGCTTAACCTGTGTCCAAGCCTTAAAGGCAGAGTTTATCGTTTTGAACTTAACCTTCTTGTAGTAGCTAGGTTCCAAAATCCGCAAGAAAACTGCTTCTGCCTCCTTGCCCATAATTCATGTATAGATTGAGGGAAGGGTATCTTGTATGGATCTATCCATATCATATAATAATGTCTTTGCATAGTGCAATACAGCTGCTAGGTGATATAGTTTGAAGTTGGGGAGTGCCCACCCCCTTTCTCTCTAGGAAGCGTCAAGAAGCGAAAGGCCCGACATGGTTTGGTATAAGACCATATAAAATTACTGGTCAGCCCTTCCATTGATTTAAACCATTCCTGTCCAATTTCTAATGGTATAGTTCTAAGAAAATAGAGCATCTTAGGTAAAAAAGTCATTTTAATCACATTACAGCGTCCCATAAGTGATAAGTGCAAATTGTTAATGCAATAAAGGTCCTTTTTAGCCTTGGTTAAAACCGGAGCCAGATTTATTTCTACTAACTCGTCAAGGTTAGCCGTCAACTTTACTCCTAGATACTGGACCTGGGTCTTTATACGCTCATCCTCAAAAGCTGCCCAGGCATTAACTAATATTTGGCACTTAGTTTTATTCAATAAGTAGCCAGACGCTTTTCCAAACTGCGCAGCCTCCAGTTCTATTTCATGCAGGGTCGTCATAGGGTCGGTTGTAACGACCACAATATAATCCGCATATGCAAGTATCTTTGTGCTGCCCCCTCTCGATATCACTGGGCTTATCTGGTTATTGTTAAGCAGTTTCCTTATCAGCAGATCAATATATAGGACAAACAACAATGGTAAACACTGACAACCCTGCCGCGTACCTCTCTGGATAATAATAGAAGCTGATTTTAGCCCAGCAATTTGCAAGGTGGCAATAGGATTGTGATAGAGCTGCTGAATCGCCTTAGTGAACCCAGGGCCGATATTATTCTTGTGCAAGATTGTCCATAAGAAAGGCCAATGGACCCGATCAACCTCTTTTTCCGTGTCAAGCAGTATGACTGCCCTTTGGAAGCTTATACACGGTCCTGGCATCCAGCAATGTGATCACCCATCTTACATGGCCAGCAGTACTTTTCCCTGGAATAAATCCATGCTGCCACGGAGACACCAGATTAGAAACCACTGAGCTTAATCGATTGGCCAGTATTTTAGCAAAGATTTTGGCATCACTATTGATCAAAGAGATCGGGCGATATGAGCTAAGACTATATCTTAGCCTCTTCCCATGAAATCGGTTGGGGAAGCCCTGACTGTATTTCACTGTATAGGCTAAATAGTTCCTTTCGTAATTCCAAGAAGAAAACCTTATAGAACTCAAGTGGGATCTGATCTTCATCGGTTGCCCTACCACTTGCCAGAGCACTGATTGCTATACCAAGTTCTTTAAATGTCAACGGAGCTTCCAGTTCCTCCTCCTGAGATTGCCCTTCGTGTGCATATAGTTTTTGATAAAACCGTCTAAATACTTCTATAATCTCTGGGCCACTAGCTGCCCTTCCTCGTTCTCTAGACTGTTAATACTACCATAGGCCTGCTTCTGCCTTTTTAAGGCCAGCTGCTTCCCAACTTTCCCTCTATATTCATAACATTCCTGCCGATGTGCCAAAACTTTTGCAGCCGCCTTTTCTATAAAACTTTTAACAGCCTCCGCTTTAATGACATTTAATTCACGTAAATATCTGAAGTCTCTCCCTTGCTCCGGATCACCTCCCCTAGTCGTTGCTCAGCTACGCTCAACTTTGTCTGTATTAATTTTAATTGATCAGTACGTGTTCTCTCTTATCTTACTGCATACCTCAATGTTTCACCTCTGATGGCTGCTTTAAATGTGTCCCATACTACATGGCGTGGGGCAGAGCCCTGATTTATCTAAAAAAACACCAGGATCCAATCTTAAATTTTTTGAACATACACTGGATCCGCTAATAATTCCCTGTCAAAAGACCAGGACCTAGATTGAAGCCCCTCCTCCCCTACCTCCATCACCAAGACCAGTGGATTATGATCCGATATGATTCTAGGATATCTCTCAACCCTTAATCCCCTTTGCAGAGATGCTGATACAAGGAAATAATCCAGCCTAACTGACTTATTATGTGGGAAAGAAAAAAGGGTATAACCTGGATCCTGCGGCCTACACCTCTGCCAAAACGTTGATCAGGCTGTGTAATGTCTGGAGCGCCATGAAAACTTTTTTTTTTTCTGCCCTGATACGTTATCTGTTCTTGAATGGGGATTACATTATCCAAATGAAAATTCAGGTCCCCACATATTACCACCGGAGTTGCCCAAGATACAAGTTCCAGTTTAAGTAAATCCAAAATTTCCGGATCGTCCACATTTGTTCCATAAATTGAACATATAGTGAATTTTGACCCTCTAAGAGCATTCCAGCAAAACCAGCCTGCCTGACTTATCCGTAACTTGCTTGTGAACCACTAATGACATGATTCGTGTAAGTATGGCCACCCCTCTAATAGTGGTATTCTGGTTTGTGCATGCCACTAGCTTCCATCCAAAAAATTCCATCAAATGCTTCTGTGCACCTACAATGTGAGTCTCTTGCATGCAGATAATATCAGCCTTCCAAGCATTAAAAACTTCCCCTGCCAGCTGGCGTTCTTTTGCCATTGTTGAGCCTGCAGACATTTACTGTAGCTATACGTATTTCACTTTCCTGACCCATTCTTTTAAATTTCATCTCTCATAACTTCCCTGTGCCGAACAATTGATCTTTCCCAAATCAGCATTTAAGACACCCCACACATTGTTCCCATCTTTGCCAACCTTCCTGCTGTGTGTCCTTTTGCACCCTCTACCACCACAACCCCTGATTAACCCCCGCCGCCCCATAAAACCTACCCTCCCTTCCCTAACCCACCCACCCACCCAAAACCATACAAATGGGAATCGCCAGACCGCTGGGCCTGTAAGATGGAAGTCTTCCACCCCACCAGCCCGCCCGTTCAATGAAAACAAAAAAAAACAAAAAACAATCAAACATTTTTTCTCAACATCACAGCAGCTCCCAACCCCCCCTGCAATGCACATATTAAAAAAGGAGAAAAAAAAGAGAAAAAGCACCCACATCAACTACCAAACCAGAGCTTTTGGTTTTTGGGGATAGAGAAAAAAAAAAAACACATTCAAAGGGTGCAACGGCCATCATCCCCCTAAACGAGCTCATCCCCCACCCCCACAGTTCAATCTTAAATTTTGCTGGCTTTTAGTTGCTGCACGTATTTCCCTGTTTTTATTTCTGATAAAAAAAGTTTGCGTGGTTGATTTGTAGATAATTTTCAAACGTGCGGGGCTCAGCAAATATGCTTCTGCCCCCCAACTCTTGACATGGTGCAATCAGCTGCCTTAATCGCCAGTGTCTTTCTACCGTGGCATGAGCAAAGTCTGGTCTAGTAAAAAAAGATAACCCTTCTACATTCATCTTTGAGTTGGGTCGGGTTTTCTCAAATACCATCTGCCGCAATAAAAAGTTGCCAAAATAGATAATAATGGCCCTTGGGTAGTTCTGTCCTTTGTTAGCATTGAATGTTTGTTTCTTCTTCAACAGCGGAAATCAATGTGCTCTCTGAATCTCTCTCTCCCAGTTCCACTCAAGAAGGTCTGGAAAGGCTTTCTTAAAGAGTGACACTATAAAGGCCCTAGTATCCTGCCCCTCAAGGCCCTCTGCTATGCCCAGAATCCGCAGATTATTTCGCCTCTGGCGGTCTTCTGCATCCTCAAGTTTCCACTGGATATCCAAAATCTGTTGCCCCTGTGACGCTGTTTGCACGGCTGTAGCTTTAACTTCTGTCTCCAGTATCTCAGTATGAGTCTCCATTGAGGCAATGCGAGTGCTTATGTCCTGGCAAGATTTAACCACCTTTTTAATAGACGATTGAAGTTGCCTATTTGCCATTTTCGCCTTCCTGCTCTCTTTCTGGGCCTGTTGATGATTGTGTACCATGATGCGGTAAATGAGATCCAACGAGGGGGTCACGGCCTGATCTGGAATCCCCATAGCGGGGCCTGTTGAAATATCATTGGTACTGTCTAACTTCAAGAAAGCCTGCTGGGTGGCAGTATAGTCCCACTGCAATTCACCTGCTCCATCCTGATCATTAGGCGGATCCCCCACTAAGCCTTGTCCCCAGATTACCCCTGGTAATGGGCTGCTCCAAGGATTTCCTTCTACAAGTCAGATTATTTGAAGCCCAAATACTGGCTGAGGAACTGCATTCTAAGTCAGAGTCTGTTAGAGGAATCTCTTCATCCGAATCCGAGTCCTTAGATTGATCAGATAGGGAAAAAAAACTTTCTACAGTGTCTGCCAGACCATGATCACCTTTAGCCCCTAATAGCTTCCCCTCCTTCCCCTTCAAACTTGGACTCATAACATCAGATATTAAAAAGATTTTAAGCGTATCCTCAGTCTCTTGTGAAACCGTATTCTGAGTTACGTTGCCGGTCCCTGCATTGCTGCTAGTCTCTCCCAGTTCTACTTCCTTAGCCCCATCGGACATATTGACATCAAAGGAAGGGGGGGCCTCCTTTCCAGTATTTTTTAAAAGCATACCTGCTTTCTCCGGACTGGCTGTCCATTTGGCCCCGGTTTCTGCGACAAATGCCTGAACTCCATTGCTTCCCGGGGTGCCAGATTGTGCATTAAGTACTTCCTTCTGTGGAGGTGTCCGTTTAGGTTTCAGTGTTTGGGTGAATATTGCCGGGACCGAGCATTCCTCGCTGTTTTCTCCATGGCGAGCGTACTTTGCTGCCCTCCTTTGCCTCAAGCGTTTGTTTGATCCCCTGGGAGAGGCGCTGCTTGTTTCTTCTCCTTCCTTCTCCCGATGGGTACAAGATTAGCCTTTCCCCGCGAAATCCGGGGTGTCCTAGAGGCCTTCGGCGCCATTAAAAGAAACCAGGCGCCGAGAGCCACACCTCCAGAACCGCTGGAGGTGTACCGTAAGCACGAAACTGGGGAGCGGCCACCCCTGGAGAGCTCGTGCGGCCACAAACCGAACGATGCAGCGCACAATTCTCCCAGAGGCACAGTCTGCCGCTTGCCGCAAAACTGACAGTCGGGTCGCACACTGCCCCAGTAGTGCGGCACCTCCGGGGAGACAGTCCAAGATCCAGGCGCGCGACATGCGCGGCAGAGGCATGGAAGCCGCTGTAACCACCGTGATCGAACGAGCTGGGTTGGTAGGCTGATCAGAATCAGCCGGAACAGCCGGCCGCCATCTTAGATCAGAGAGTAATCTTGAAGAAGGTTTAGTCCTTATGAAATCCACACAACCTGGGGAATTACAACCCTCTAGAAAAGTTCCTACTGTATCCCACCTAATCCAAAATACTGTGAGTAACCTACAATCTCAAACTCACAATAGGAAAGCTTCTATTGTTTCACATCTATCTTCAAGCTCTACGTGTAACACACAACCCCCCCCCCCAACACAAGCAGTAATCACTAGTCAACCAAAGGCTAAGATATTAAATAGAAAGTTGTCCTCAGAGTGGGTGATTCAACCGGTTGTAAATTTTAATGGGGAGGAGCATACACGAGGGACAACATCAGAATCTTTTCATACACAAAGTGATTTTTTTATATCTCCCCCCAGAAGTGATACCATACGTAGTGATCCTGGCTAATGTTCCTACCCTGGGTAACCAGTGTCGAGAAACATGGACAAGTTTGAGAAATAAGTCTCTTAATTGGATTGGAACTCGTCTGGATCCTGGTATGGTGGGCCCCCTCTTTGACAATATAAAAATGGTGAGGAAAAGTAAATGGATAGGTACTAGTCAGAAAACGCTGAATGAATTTAGATCCCCTGATCTAGGAGAGAGTTATTTATGAACTTGGGGCAAGGCATGTTACTGACCAGGGTATTTCATTATTACCTTTGGGTTACTTTTATCAAAGCCCTGTGGGACAAAACCTTAACAGAGGTCAATCAAGTCATTTTACAGATCTAATTAATGCGGATCTCACCTTTACTTGCAACAGGTTCCAAGTCTTGTCGACCCTCGAAGACCTGGATTGACTTAGTAGGGATGAGACAGAAATCTTTAACAAGATGGTACTAGTGACATGTGGAAGGGGGAAAAACAAGGCAGGAAGATCCATTCAGGGTATTAAGCCCTATAGCCCATAGTGGTCTAAACCCTCTGACCATAAATAATGTTCGGGACCAAAGTCAACAGAAATTAGAAATAGCCTTACCTTTCTGGAATGAGACTGACCTAAGTAATAAGCTTAATAATGAGGAATGGACAAATTTCATTGGAGATTTATCTTTTTTATGTTTACAGGAAACTTGCCTTTTAAATCCCATACACATAAATGGGTATAAAACATATCACACACCAGCAGTACCTTCAGGACATGGACGCCCAAACATGGGCAAACCGAGGGGGGAGCCACGGCGGGCCGCGATCTGGGTCAAGGGTTGCGGCGCCCGTGGCGGCCCTTTTCTCCGGCAGCGCGCTGTCCTCAGAGTGCGGCGGGGCCGGAGACACAGAATTGGGTTGCGGTTCTCACTACGCACGGCGCACGTAGCACACACGGTCCTAGGGTGTCTGGGCCTCCCCCCCCCCCAGCTTCACTCACCTGCCACACACCTTAGGGCCTTCCTCATTCGACATGCATGGCTTTAAAGCATGCCTTCTCCTTCCCAGCATGCTGTGCACTTCCCTTATTCCCTGCATGCATCTGTTCCTCTTGTACAGGGGTATATTTTCTATCTTTAGTTATGGTTTCTTCCCAAGCCAAGATGGTGGTGTAACTTCTTCCTGTTCCTCACTTCCTGTCTAGGGGTATATAAGGGGAATCTTCTTCTCATTGCGTTGCGACACTTCAGCAGTGGTGGCACGCTCCAGCTGGTTTCCGTTTGAGACACCAGTCGTTCTTGTTCTGTCCTCAGTCTTCCAGATTTCCAGGATCCTGAGTTCTAATCCTTGTGTCCTCCTCCTGTTTCAGGGAGTTCCTGTTGGAGTTTTTTTCCCCTTTGGGGTTTTTCCTCTGGGACTCCTTCTGGAGGGCACGGACTGTAGTGGCTTACTACTGTCAACAGCACCGTGGCTACCGGAAGGGGTCGCCCCTACCTCGGCCGGAGCAGGACTTGCAGGAACCGGTGCCGCTCACCATCCCTCTCCAATATCGATCGTAAGCTCAGGGTGAATCGTGACAGATTGCAACGCCCAAAACTCCAGTCGCTGACCGGAACCATGGAGAATCCCGTGATGAGTACAGAACCAACAAGTCAAACCTTGCTCCTGACAATCCAACAACAGGCCCAAGAACTCCAACAGCTACATACCGAAAATACAGCTTTCCGACAAGCCTTAGCCTCTAGAGCCACAGATGTTCCTACTGTCTCTGCAACCACACCTTGCTTCTCTGGGGACCCTAACAAGTTGCGAGAGTTCTTGGATACCTTGACAGTCTACTTCGCATTCCGTCCTTCACAGTTCATGCAAGACAAGACCAAGGTTGGATATTTGATCAGCGCTCTATCTGGGCCAGCCTTGGCCTGGGCAACCCCTTTGGTGACAGGAAACGACCCAAGCCTGTCTAATTATTCAAGCTTTGTCGCTGCCTTTAAACAAATGTTTGAGCATCCTGGGCTGGAGTCTTCAGCAGTAGAAGCTCTATGCGATATTCAACAAGGAAGTCAGGACGTCCTTCAATACATCACACGATTCAGACAGTTGGCAGCTGAAACTTCGTGGGTGGAGTGTACTTTGGTGACCCTGTTACGCAGGGGTCTCAGGGATGACATCAAAGACGAACTAGTGTACTCCGCAAGAGTGGAGAACCTCAAGGGTTTAATGAATCAGACTCTTTCAATAGAATTTCGTTTAAATGAGTGAAGGGTGGAGAAGAAAAAGAGTTGTATACCATCACACTCGATGACGTCCCGCACCCTTCCTCATCGCTCCGAGGAGACTCGTTCTGAACCTAAAGGTACTACTGATGAAGAGTCTATGCAAATTGACATGGCACGAGGACCATTATCATCTAGTGAGCGGGAAAACAGGCGAAGAAAAGGACTTTGCCTTTATTGTGGTGCTGCTGGTCATCTACTCCGTACCGGTCCCGTCCGTCCAGCCAAGCCCTTGGGAAATGCCAACTCGCGTCCTCTCTGAGAAGGGTGAGGACGGGATATTCCGAGATACCTTCCATCTGTTCCTCAAGGGAAGAAGTAACTGCTCTTTTCCTCTTACCTGTTACCTTGCACTTAACAGACGGCTGTGAAGAAAGAGCACTAGCCTTGCTGGATTGTGGAGCCAGTGGTATCTATCTCGACGAGACCTGGGCCATGGAAAGACAGATTCTGCAAATACCTAAGGAAGTACCAGAACAAGTCCACACGGTGGATGGTTCACTCCTAGCCTCGGGACCTGTCTGGCATACCACTCCTACCTTATGTCTGCAGTTCGGGAAACATCAAGAAAACCTTTCCTTCGACTTAATATCCTCACCGCATCATGTAATGATGCTGGGGATTCCATGGCTAACTCGGCTTAATCCCTACATTAATTGGGAAACTAGAACCATTTCTCTTTCCTCCCACTTTTGCCAACACCATTGTTATTTAGCAGGAAACTATTTGTCCCCGAAGAGTCTCTTACTCACACCACCTAAGGTGGGATGTTCCATTAACATCCTACAAGACGTACCCAGACATTATCTAGAATATGCTGATCTATTCCAGAAACCAGAAAGACCAGAACTGCCACCCCATAGAGAATACGATTGCGCCATTCTTTTGGAACCAGATGCCGTGGTTCCTTTTGGGCGAATGTATTCTCTAACCGAGCCTGAGAAAAAGATCCTCAAGGAATATCTAGAGGAAAATGTACAAAGTGGTTTGATTGCCCCTTCCTCTTTACTTGCAGGGGCTCCTCTCATTTTGGTGCCAAAAAAGACAAAAGACTTGCGTCCTTGCAAAGACTTTAGAGGATTAAATAAGATTACTACTAAGGATCGTTACCCTCTGCCTCTTATTAAGGACATCTTAGAAGCCGTCAGAGGGGCTAAGAAATTCACCAAGTTAGATCTTAGAGGAGCATACCATCTTTTAAGGATAAAGGAAGGTGATGAATGGAAAACCGCCTTCAGAACACCTTTCGGCCATTATGAATATCAGGTGATGCCTTTTGGACTAACCAATGCTCCCTCCGTCTTTCAAAGATTCATGGACGCTATTTTTTCTGATCTTCTACACCAGACTGTGTTCGTCTATCTGGATGACATTCTAATATTCTCTGTCTACCCAGAACAACACACTAAACATGTACTCCAAGTACTGGAAAGACTTAGACAACATCATCTATTCTGCAAGCCAGAAAATTGCGAATTTGACCAAACTGAGGTAAAATACTTGGGGTATTGCATTAACCAAGTAGGTGTTGCCATGGACTCAGATAAGTTTAAAGCCATTCTGGATTGGCCATCCCCCTCTTCCATCAAGGAAACTCAGTGTTTTTTGGGATTGGCCAATTTCTATTGACAGATTATAGCTGACTTTGCCCAGAGAACCAGTTATACTACACAAACCCTTAAGAAGGACAATCTAAGGAAGGGTTTTTGTTGGACCCAAGACACCGAGTTTGCCTTTCAAGAGCTAAAGAAGGCCTTTATTCAAGCCCCCATTCTACGGCATCCAGACACCACCAAACAGTTCATCGTTGTCACGGACGCCTCAGAAAGAGCAATCAGGGCTGCCTTGCTACAAAAACAAGATGATGATGGGCTAGAGCATCCTGTATTCTATATCTCACACATACTATCCGACTCCGAACATAACTACTCGGTGTTAGAACGAGAACTACTCGCCTTAAAGACGGCTTACACAGAGTGGAGGCACTTTCTTATGGGATCGAAAGAACCTTTTGAGGCACGGACAGATCACCGGAATTTACAGTGTTTGAGAAACTTTCAGTGCCAAAATAGTCGACAGGCTTGATGGGCTTTCTTTTTTAGTCAATATGATTTTTACATCACATATATCCCTGGTTCTCAGAATATCTTGGCAGATGCCCTGTCCCGTCGCTACCCTGAGTGTAGCGATTCTCCTGTACAAAACCTATTTGAAAATAATAAGATCATTGGCCTAATACAGACATTCCTAGACAAGGTTAAGACTGAATATTCCAAACTTGAAATAACTGAAATTAACAATTTACGACCAAAGCTTCATAAAGATCAGGAATACTATTATTACAAAAAAGCCCTGTTTCTACCTACTAAGATAGTCCAGACAGAAGCCCTACGTATGTGCCAAGACTCCCCCATCGCAGGTCATCGCGGAATGAAGGCTACTCCAGAGCTCCTGCTTCGCTCGTTCTGGTGGCTCACAATCAAAGCAGATACTGAGGACTATGGGCCTGATTCTAACTTTGGAGGACGGTGTTAAACCGTCCCAAAAGTGGCGGATATACCACCTACCGTATTACGAGTTCCATAGGATATAATGGACTCGTAATACGGTCGGTGGTATATCCGCCACTTTTGGGACGGTTTAACACCGTCCTCCAAAGTTAGAATCAGGCCCTATGTGTCTTCCTGTCACATCTGTGCACAAGCCAAGACACCTAGTAATAAACCAGTAGGATTACTCCGTCCGTTACCTGTCCCACCAGGTCCATGGCACACTATATTCACTGATTTTATGTGCTCTTTGCCTTCTTCAGTTGGGAATCGGGTAATAATGGTAACAATTGATTCCTTCACAAAGATGGCACATTTCACGGCATTAAGAAAACTACCTACGGCTAAGGAACTAAGCCAAATCTTTATCCAGGAGATCTTTCGGCTTCACGGCCTACCACAAGTCATTATCTCAGATCGGGGTCCCCAATACATCTCCCGATTTTGGAGACAATTTTGTAAGACACTAGGGATAGAGGTGGCCTTATCATCAGGTTTCCATCCCCAAACGAATGGACAGACTGAACGGCTGAATCAAGGCCTTGAACAATATTTACGTAGCTTCTGTAATGCTACGCAGAGTAATTGGTCTACGTATCTACCACTTGCAGAATTCTCCTACAACAATTCAGTACACAGTGCCTCGAAAGTCTCACCTTTCTATTGTTCTTATGGATTCCATGCAAAGGTCTTTCCTATTCCTCTGAAAGAAACCTCCAAGCTTCCTGCCATTACCTCATATGTCCGTCAACTACGGGGTATCCAACGTGTCATACATTCTATTCTTTTAGCCACTAAGACACGCATGAAAAGGATGGCTGATAAGAAACGTTGTGAGGCCCGCGTTATCAGATCCACGATAAGGTCTGGCTTTCCTCTAAATTCTTACCTCTCCGACTAACCCAGAATAAATTTAAACCTCAATATTATGGTCCATTCCAGATTCTTCAGAAAATCAATCCTCTGTCTGTTCATCTTCGCTTGCCTCTGACTTGGAAAATACATCCTGTATTCCATGTCTCACAACTCAAACCCTACGTCCCTGACCCTTTTCACAGACAATTCACCTGTCCTCCTCCTCAATTGATTGATAACGTGCCTGAATACGAGGTCCAGGAAATCTATGATTCTGGGGTCTTCCGTGGTCATCTCCGATACCTCATTCATTGGAAGGGCTATCCTATGAGTGAATGCTCCTGGGACGATGCACCTTCGGTTCATGCCCCCCTTCTGATCTGTTGTTTTTTCCGTCTTTTCCCTCACAAACCTGGGGCTTCGGGGGGGGACCTACTGTTGCGCCGCGGGCCGCTGCGGCGCATCCCGGTCAAACCGAGGGGGAAGCCGCGATCCGGGTCAAGGGTCGGGGCGGCCCTTTGCTCCGGCTGCGCGCTGTTCTTAGAGCGCGGCGGGGCCGGAGACCCAGAATTGGGTCGCGATTCTCGCTACGCACGGTGCGCATAGCACACACGGTTCTAGGGTGTCTGGGCCCCCCCAGCTTCACTCACCTGCCACACGCCTTAGGGCCTTCCTCATTCGACATGCATGGCTTTAAAGCATGCCTTCTCCTTTCCAGCATGCTGTGCACTTCCCTTCTTCCCTGCATGCATCGGTTCCTCTTGTACAGGGGTATATTTTCAATCTTTAGTTATGGCTTCTTCCCAAGCCAAGATGGTGGTGTAACTTCTTCCTGTTCCTCACTTCCTGTCTAGGGGTATATAAGGGGAATCTTTTCTTCTTCTCATTGCGCTGCAACACTTCAGTGGTGGTGGTCACGCTCCGGCTGGTTTTCATTTGAGACGCCAGTCGTTCTTGTTCTGTCTTCAGTCTTCCAGATTTCCAGGATCCTGAGTTCTAATCCTTGTGTCCTCCTTCTGTTTCAGGGAGTTCCTCTTAGAGGTTTTTTCCCCTTTGGGGTTTTTCCTCTGGGACTCCTTCTGGAGGGCACGGACTGTAGTGGCTTACTATTGTCAACAGCACCGTGGCTACCGGAAGGGGTCGCCCCTACCTCGGCCAGAGCAGGACTTGCAGGAACCGGGGCCGCTCACCATCCCTCTCCAATATCGACGGTAAGCCCAGGGTGAATCGTGACAAAAGGGCACTTCATCAAATGTTAGTCACGCTGAACTAGGGGCTTCTTATTTGGTGGATTTAATAAAGATACAACCCATATTGTTATGGCAGAAAATCTGGACCTCAGAACATGCTGGCCTAAATAGGTCAATCTTGCGGGATTCTATGGCTATTCTTTAAGAGTCCCATGGCTGAAATACATCAGGAATTTAAAAACAAATATGGGACATAAAGAATATTATGATAAGCCAGAATTATTGGAGACCTTAAGTAGGAAAGAGCTGAGGTCCCTGTCCATGAAGCATTTAGAAGATTTGAGGTGGTTAGTAGAGTTTAAAAAAAGTAGTGTCATGGCCAATCAATTGATTTTGACCACGGACCGAATGCAATTTTATTTGATGCATGTAGTAAAATACAGACATTGTTTTCTTCTTACTCGGTTGAGGCTGGACACTTTTCACCATTTGGTAGCTTTTCCTATTATGAATTATTGGAGTCATATATTAGGGGTATGTCCTTGTACCTAATGTCAGCACAAAGTACAATACATGTGGTTCTCTTTTGTAAATTTTATAAAAACAGAGAAAGAGTCTTTTAATTCTTTTTTTAAGATGTTCACACATTCAACAATGCTGTGCCGCCTATTTATACCTCCAGATGTTACCCACTATTGAAATATGTGGTATTTTAGTTAACTTTTAGGCTCTATAATCTTTCAGAGAAAGTGTATGGACAGAGCAGTAATATGAAATGTTAGGTCCTTAGATTTTTTGTAATTGATTAACACGTTAGTAATGTATAATCTATGCTAACGCATAACCAAATGTTAAATAAATGTGTCTTGGCCTAGAAATGGTGAGGAGCTCTTTTATAGTAGTATGAAATACCTTGTTTTATAGGTAAGCATATTTTAAATGGATTTTTAACTATGAATTATGATGTATGAATTGTATTTTAGACTAGCTTTTGATTGAATCTGAACTCATCTAGGGCCCTAATAGTGTCTTTTATATATAAGAGACTTTGAGATGATTTTATACTGATTGTAATAGAAATGTATGCTTTTGCTTTTATGGTCCATGGAGACCGAATAAAGAATTTATGACTTGACATAATAATATTTTTTTTGCAGCCCTGAATCCTAAAAACCAAGAACCCAGTATTTTGAGAAATCAAAAGTCCTGACGCCCATCACGACACGCAGTCCAGGGTCCAGCAGTCTGATTCTGCAGTCTACGAAGCAGAGGCTTGTATTTTCTCTTTTTCTCTTCCCAAAACCCCCTTCCCCCTGAGGACTTGCAAGAGGGCAATGTAGTCTTCATCACGGTCACGTTAGTCCTCACCAGGAGTGGGGAATTGTCATCGCCCTATTGGAACGCCTGGAATTCAGGTGAGTGGTTCGCATAGAAAAGGGAGCTAGTAGCCAAAACACAAGGAAAATCTACATTTAAGAGGCAAAAGTGAAAAGCTGAGAAAGCATTGTTAGAAGCCAAATGGCATAATTAGAAGACTTTTTGGAGAACAGAAACCTTACAAGTTATTAGAATGTTTCCTGCAATTTCACAAGATAAAGTTGACAGTCAGACCAAAAACAATGAAAAAGAATCTTAAAGAAACTGAGTTGAAGTCAGATGAAGCTAAAAAAATCACCGACTTATGATAGTGATTCAACTGCACCTCCAGTTGAAGTAACACTGAGTCAAATTCAGGTTGTAATTAATGGTCCTACCATTACAGTAGCTCCGCCTTCTGTGATTCAAACTGTAGCTCAGCCTGTAATAAATTCTACAGTTCCTGTTCTTTGTGCTGCACCGAGTGCTGCAGTCCCGGTGGCACCACAGATTCTTCAGAAACCAGTGATGTTCCAGGTGGAGTCTACACAATCCAATAACTCCGGTACAAGTTGTTAATCAAGCCCAGACAATGCCAATGTACACTCCAGTAACAGTATCACAATCGAGTTCCTCAGTATTTACCGGTAAAAGTGCTAGAATGATTTACTTGAAAAATCAGAATACTTCACCAGGTCCAGAAGCATTAAGGGGGTCTGTAGGAAGTTGGCTCTGTATGTACTATTTTAAAGTAAGAAATAGCATGCACAGAGTCTAAGGGTTCCCCTTAGAGGTAAGATAGTGGCAAAAAGAGATAATTCTAATGCTGTATTTTGTGGTAGTGTGGTCGAGCAGTAGGCTTATCAGAGGGTAGTGTTAAGCATTTGTTGTACACACACAGGCAATAAATGAGGAACACACACTCAAAGACAGTTCCAGGCCAATAGGTTTATGTATAGAAAAATATCTTTTCTTAGTTTATTTTAAGAACCACAGGTTCAAGATTTACAAGTAATACTTTAAATGAAAGGTATTTCACTTAGGAACTTTGAATTAGCAAAATAGCATATACAGTTTTCACATAAATGACATATAGCTATTTTAAAACTAGACAGTGCAATTTTCAACAGTTCCTGGGGGAGGTAAGTGTTTGTTAGTTTTTGCAGGTAAGCAAACCACCTACGGGGTTCAAAGTTGGGTCCAAGGTAGCCCACCGTTGGGGGGTTCAGAGCTACCCCAAAGTTACCACACCAGCAGCACAGGGACGGTCAGGTGCAGAGGTCAAAGTGGTGCCCAAAACGCATAGGCTTCAATGGAGAAGGGGGTGCCCCGGTTCCAGTTTGCCAGCAGGTAAGTACCCGCGTCTTCGGAGGGCAGACCAGAGGGGGTTTTGTAGGGCACCGGGGGGGGGACACAAGTCCACACAGAAAGTACACCCTCAGTGGCACGGGGGCGGCCGGGTGCAGTGTGCAAACAAGCATCGGGTTCGCAATAGGATTCAATGGGAGACCAAGGGGTCTCTTCAGCGATGCAGGCAGGCAAGGGGGGGGGGGGCTCCTCCGGGTAGCCACCACCAGGGCAAGGGAGAGGGCCACCTGGGGGTCGCTCCTGCACTGGAGGTTGGATCCTTCAGGTCCTGGGGGCTGCGGATGCAGAGTCTTTACCAGGTGTCGGGTTCTTTGAAGCAGGCAGTCGCAGTCAGGGGGAGCCTCGGGATTCCCTCTGCAGGCGTTGCTGTGGGGTATCAGGGGGGCCAACTCTGGCTACTCACGGTCTCGTAGTCGCCGGGGAGTCCTCCCTGTGGTGTTTGTTCTCCACAAGTCGAGCCGGGGGCGTCAGGTGCAGAGTGCAAAGTCTCACACTTCCGGCGGGAAACGTGTGTTGTTTCAAAGTTGCTTCTTTGTTGCAAAGTTGCAGTCTTTGTGGAACAGAGCCGCTATGCTCGGGAGTTCTTGGTCCTTCTAGATGCAGGGCAGTCCTCTGAGGCTTCAGAGGTCGCTGGTCCCTGTGGAACACGTCGCTGGAGCAGTGTCTTTAGAAGTGGGGAGACAGGCCGGTAGAGCTGGGGCCAAAGCAGTTGGTGTCTCCGTCTTCTCTGCAGGTTTTCAGTTCAGCAGTCCTCTTCTTCTTAGGTTGCAGGAATCTAGTTTCCTAGGTTCTGGGGAGCCCCTAAATACTGAATTTAGGGGTGTGTTTAGGTCTGGGGGGGTTAGTAGCCAATGGCTACTAGCCCTGAGGGTGGCTACACCCTCTTTGTGCCTCCTCCCTGAGGGGAGGGGGTCACATCCCTAATCCTATTGGGGGAATCCTCCATCTGCAAGATGGAGGATTTATAAAAGTCAGAGTCACCTCAGGACACCTTAGGGGCTGTCCTGACTGGCCAGAGACTCCTCCTTGTTTTTCTCATTATCTCTCCTGGACTTGCCGCCAAAAGTGGGGGCTGTGTCCAGGGGGCGGGCATCGTAACACGAAGCCTGAGCCTTTGAGGCTCAATGCTAGGTATTACAGTTCCTGCAGGGGGGAGGTGTGAAGCACCTCCACCCAGAGCAGGCTTTTGTTTCTGTCCTCAGAGAGCACAAAGGCCCTCACCACATGGGGTCAGAAAATCGTCTCTCAGCAGCAGGCTGGCACAGACAAGTCAGTGCTGCACTGAACAATTGGGTAAAATACAGGGGGCATCTCTAAGATGCCCTCTGTGTGCATTTTTTAATAAATCCAACACTGGCATCAGTGTGGGTTTATTATTCTGAGAAGTTTGATACCAAACTTCCCAGTATTCAGTGTAGCCATTGTGGAGCTATGGAGTTCGTTTTTGACAAACTCCCAGACCATATACTCTTATGGCTACCCTGCACTTACAATGTCTAAGGTTTTGCTTAGACACTGTAGGGGCATAGTGCTCATGCACATATGCCCTCACCTGTGGTATAGTGCACCCTGCCTTAGGGCTGTAAGGCCTGCTAGAGGGGTGACTTACCTATGCCATAGGCAGTGTGAGGTTGGCATGACACCTTGAGGGGAGTGCCATGTCGACTTAGTCGTTTTTTCCCCACCAGCACACACAAGCTGGCAAGCAGTGTGTCTGTGCTGAGTGAGGGGTCCCTAGGGTGGCATAAGATATGCTGCAGCCCTTAGAGACCTTCCCTGGCATCAGGGCCTTTGGTACCAGGGGTGCCAGTTACAAGGGACTTACCTGGGTGCCAGGGTTGTGCCAATTGTGGAGACAATGGTACATTTTAGGTGGAAGAACACTGGTGCTGGGGCCTGGTTAGCAGGGTCCCATCACACTTCTCAGTCAAGTCGCATCAGTATCAGGCAAAAAGTGGGGGGACCTGCACCAGGGAGCCATTTCCTTACAGGGTCATTACAACCCTGGCGGACGGTGTTAAAGCGGCGGTAAGACCGCAAACAGGCAGGCGGTAATAAAATGGGAATTATGACCGTGGCGGAAACCGCCAACAAAAACAGCCACTTTAACACTCCGACCGCCACGTCGGTACAGACAAACAGCTTGGCGGTCACCGCCAACAGACAGGCGGAAGACAATGTACTGCCCACAGAATCACAACCTACCAATCCGCCACCTTTTCCGGGGCGGATTCACCGTGGATAAAAACACGGCGGAAACAGCCATTTCAAAGGGAAAATGCTCACCTCTACACACTCCACGAGGAAGGAGGACACCATGGAACCGGAACTCCAAATACTACCTGCGATAGTCGCCCTGCTCCTATACGACCATCATCAACGCCGGCGCCGAAGACAACGGTGAGTACTGCACCTACCACATAGGGGAGGGTGTGGCAAAAGTCAGGGACACACACACACGCAACACCCCCACCCCGACCCTCACCCACTACAACACACACATCAATGCATATCCAAACATTACAGTAACAACCCCCAACCCCCCCCCCGGAAGAATGCAAAGACAAAAGGAAATGATTTCAACCATTGTAATATATCAAACTGCAGTAACCAAATATATACAGATATATATATATACACATTCAACAAAATATACATCACTATTAGTAGTGCAGGTAATGCACCATTCAATGTCCGTGGACCACTGGGCCCAAAATGCATGGGCGAGGCCCTCATCAGATACCTGATCAAAACGGAGAGAACACTGCCGGGGCATCAGATAGAAATACAACAGGCACCTCAGAGGGAAGGGAAGGGGGGGGCATCTCAGCCGGATGAGTGCACCACGCCAGATCCACAAGGGGGCTCCATGTCCATTGATGTATCCTGGGGAGTGTAAAGTCACAGTCTCTCAAGTCTCTACAGTGGGTGGTATGCCCACTGTACCATCCTGGGGAGCGCAAAGCCACAGTCTCTCCAGTCTCTACAGTGGGTGTGTTGCCCACTGTACCATCCTGGAGAGTGCAAAGCCACAGTCTCTCAAGTCTCTACAGTGGGTGGTTTACCCACTGTACCATCCTGGGGAGTGCAAAGCCACAGTCTCTCAAGTGGATAACAGTCTCCACTGGTTCTGGAGGGGGACTGGTGCCCAGAGTGCTTCATCCTGTGAAGGACAGACGGAGTGGATGCTGTTCTCCACTGGTTCTGGAGGGGGACTGGTGCCCAGAGTGCTTCATCCTATTATGGACAGACGGAGTGCATGCATGTCTCCACTAGTTCTGGAGGGGGACTGGTGCCCAGAGTGCATCACTCTCCCTGTGACGGTCCCAGTTCCGTCACTGCCCCTGCCGCACATGGGCTAGCGGTGCTTGAGTTGGCGTTCCTTGCCCTGTTCAGCGGTCTTTGCCCTGTTCAGCGATGCTTGCCATGGTGGTCTTTGCCCTGTTCAGCGGTGCTTGCCCTGTTCAGCGGTGCTTGACTTTGCAGTTTCTGACCTGTTTAGCGGTGCTTGCCATGGCGGTCTTTGCCCTGTTCAGCGGTGCTTGACTTTGCAGTTTCTGACCTGTTCAGCTCTGTTCAGCGGTGCTTGCCGTGGCGGTCTTTGCCCTGTTCAGCGGTGCTTGCCCTGTTCAGCGGTGCTTGACTTTGCAGTTTCTGACCTGTTCAGCGGTGCTTGCCATGGTGGTCTTTGCCCTGTTCAGCGGTCTTTGCCCTGTCCAGCGGTGCTTGCCCTGTTCAGCGGTGCTTGACTTTGCAGTTTCTGACCTGTTCAGCGGTGCTTGCCATGGCGGTCTTTGCCCTGTTCAGCGGTGCTTGCCATGGCGGTCCTTCATTGCCCAGCTGGGCTGTGGCTGGCGGTCCTTCATTGGGCAGCTGGGCTTTGGCTGTTGGGGCCCTCCTGGGCAGCTGGGCTGTGGCTGGCGGTGGCCTCCTGGGTACTGACTCTGGCGGTCTTCTCCGCCGTGCTGCTCTTCCCAGACTTTGGCGATTTCTTCTGCCCCTTCCCCACCTTGGGAGGAGTCACAGCTGAGTGGACACTCCCCCCGGGACCCTTGTGAGCGGCTTTGCTGGCTGGAGCCTACCCCCACTCCCGCCGGGCACTGTCCAACTTCTGGTGCTTCACGGGGGGGACTGGCTGTGCTGTGGCTCTGTGTCACACTGGCTGCCCTGGTGCCCGGTGCACTCCACATACCTCTAACAGGCACCACTGGTACCGGAGATTTTTTGGCTGAGGTGCTAGTACCGGACCTATGAATTGGAGGGGGGGGTGGGAAAGAGGTCAAGCTTGGTCAGGAACAGTTTCTTAGGAACACTGGGACGGGTAGCTGGAGGGGGTCTGGGAGTGGAGGAAGAGAAGGAGGTTGTAGGAGGTGTAACTTTTGTGGCTTTGGGTGCAGGTGCATGCACTGGAGGCTGTTGTGAGGTGGATGTATGTTGGGTGGGTGTGTGCCTGCGTTTGTATACTTCGGGAGGGGGCATCACAGACACACTGGGAGAGGACACAAGGGACGTGTAAATGGGAGTGGGGGTGGTGAGTGCAGATGAGCGGGGTGTGCTGGTGCGGGACCTAGTGGCTGTAGTGGTAGTGCATGCAGGTAAGAGTGTAGACGACACTGGGAGGGAGGAAGGAGACTACGAGGAGGGGGACACAGTGGAGGCAGTATGATGATGGTGTGTCTGTATGTGTGTGATGCTTGCGTGAGTGCCTGTGGGATGTGTGGTGCTTATGTTTGCCTGAGCTTCCCTTGTGTGTTGAGGTGTGTGCAGGCTGGTCTGATGGTGTGCTTGGGATAGGCTGGGGTACAGGGGATTGGGTCTGGGTGGAGGAAGTTGGAGGGGGGAGGCTAAAGACAGGGACAATGGTTGCTATCAGTGCTGAGGCTAGAGTTTGCAGGGTTCGATGAAGGGCAGCCTGACCAGAATGAATGCCCTCCAGGAATGCATTTGTGTGTTGCAATTCCCTTTCTACACCCTGGATGGCATTCAAAATGGTAGACTGCCCAACAGTGAGGGACCTCAGGAGGTCAATGCCTCCTCACTGAGGGCAGCAGAGGTGACAGAGGCACGGGCTGAGGTGCCTGGGGCGGAGGTGATGCCCACCCTTCTGGGTGAGTGGGCACGGGGCGAAGGCTGAGGGGCTGCTGGGAGGGCGGTGCTGGTAGGGGGGGGGGGTGGCGGCTGTACCTGTAGAAGTGGGGGGCACATATTTTGCTGCCACCACAAGGGAGCTCCCATCGGAGGACGAGTCTATGTCGCTGGTTGCAGATCCTGTGACCGCCGCTAAGCTCCCCATCACACTGGTGTATTCCGAGTCCATGGTGTGGCCCTCCATGGCAATGTGGGATGCAGCTCCCTCGTGCTCCGGTGCCACTGTACCTCCGCCTGATGATGCTGATGCACACAAGAACAGGGAGACCACAAAAAGGGGGGGGGATAGAAGAAAGACAGGTTGAGTGCATGGTTTACCGTTGGCGGACAATACAGACACAGCAGCCCCCTGCACTACGCCGCGCTGTTGGGCTCTACAGATGCAGTTCCTGGTATATGGCCTACATGGCTATGGTGGACATCAGCACACATAGATGACACAGGGGCATGTATACCTGTACTTGGCACTCTACAGAGGTGGGGTGGAGTGCCACATGGCCTGCATTACGGAGGGGCCTAGCCTACGGAACTAACCCTGGCCTAGGGGAACCTACAGCCCACCTCCCCCATCCAGACACCTTCACTGCGCACAAAGTCCGCAGAATGATGTTGTACTCACCCTCTTGTGTCTGCTGTGATGCCCCCAAGCGCCCATCCAACTCAGGGTAGGCCACCGCCAGGATCCGGAACATCAGGGGGGTCATGGTGCGGCGGGCACCCCTCCCACGTTGGGAGGCCATCCCCAGCTGAGCCTCCGCCGTCTTCTTCCTCCAGCGCCGAATGTCCTCCCATCTTTTACGGCAGTGGGTGCTCCGTCTGTGGTGGACCCCCAGGGTCCGGACGTCCTTGGCGATGGCACGCCAAATATCCTTCTTCTGGTGGGCGCTGACCTACATGACATGTACAGGGGAAGAAGAGAAGTCATTACCAACGCACCGTCAAAGTGAGTGGCCCACATCCCTACCCTTGCCATGTGGCACATGCATTCACAGTCCTTCATGCACGCAGAACTGTGGCCCCTTCCTTCTTACAACCAGCCCTCTCCACACAGGCATAGCCCATACAACTTCCTCCCTGTGTACTTACCTGTTGGTCTGGAGGACCGTAGAGTAGCGTGTACTGGGGGAGGACCCCGTCCAAAAGCTTCTCCAACTCCTGTGCAGTGAAGGCAGGGGCCCTTTCCCCAGACGCACGAGCCATTGTCTCTTCCAGACCGAGGTCACAGCAGCACTTGCAGTGTAGGTCCTCTCCTGTCTAAGATCAGGTATCGAGTGATTGAACAGATAGAAAATGGCGGTGACGTCCGCGGCGGTGCGTACCATCACCGCCGGCGCACTTCGTCATTGGCTCCTTGGACCCATAGGGTCCAATGTTAACCAATGCAGCACTGCGCCGCGGTCTTCGGCCGCCTACTGCGACGGTGTACAACGCCAGCGCAGTTACCTCACATCCCATTGTCCCAGTTTAGAGGTCAGGCAGCCGCCATTTCAGGGGCCCACATGGCTTCATTTTCAACTGTGTCACACATACCTAGGCTTAGACTCAACACACATACAACTTTTTGGATTATGTTTCGTGTTCTGTGTAGACTGTGGGAACATACCTCTGAGTTGTTTGACTCTGTGGTGGCTGTTGTCCTTCCTAGGCACCGTCTGCTGGGACATGTGAGGAGATGGCGGAATCCTCCGGCGTACTGACCGCTGGTAGACCTGTTGACAATGGAGGAGCGACATTTAATCATCACCTACAGGTTAAACCGTGCCACAATCCAGGAACTCTGTGCCCAGTTGGAGCCTGACCTGATGTCAGCAATCCGCCATCCCACAGGGATACCCCCTCAAGTGCAGGTGCTATCAGTGCTCCATTTCCTTGCAAGTGGGTCATTTCAAATAACAGTGGCCATGGCATCAGGGATGTCCCAGCCTATGTTTTCCAACGTGTTGTCCAGAGTGTTGTCTGCCCTGCTGAAACACATGCGGAGCTACATCGTTTTCCCTCAGGTGGAGGATTTGGCTACAGTTAAAGGTGACTTCTATGCCCTTGGACATTTCCCTAACATCATAGGTGCCATTGATGGGACCCATGTCGCTCTGGTCCCCCCAACAGGAGTGAACAGGTGTACAGGAACCGGAAGAGTTATCATTCCATGAATGTACAGATGGTATGTTTGGCAGACCAGTACATCTCCCAGGTAAATGCTATGTTCCCTGGCTCTGTGCATGACGCCTACATCCTGCGGAATAGCAGCATCCCTTATATGATGGGTCAACTCCAGAGGCACCGGGTGTGGCTATTAGGGGACTCTGGTTACCCCAACCTGTCATGGCTACTGACCCCAGTGAGGAATCCCAGGACCAGGTGCACTGCCCATATGGGCATAGGAAGTGGAGCTGGGGCAGTTCCAATATGGACAGGGTTACAAAGTGGGACAGTGGGATGACAATCAGGGTGGTCTCATTTCTTGGCAGGGGTCTTGCCATCGTGCTCTGTCCTGTTCCTGGATCTCAGGGAACGTTTGCGGGGTGGTTCTCCGTCTGCAGGTGGTGGGGTGCCGGTGTGGTGGTCCTGTGGCGGTGCCTCCTGTCCACTAGCGCCGGCGGAGGTGGTGGGCAGTTCTTCGTCCAAACTAGTGTCAGGGGCCCCTTGGAGTGCCACGGTGTCCCTCCTGGTGTTCAGTATCTCCTTCAGCACCCCTACGATGGTTCCCAGGGCGGTGCTGACGGTTCTGAGTTCCTCTCTGAAGCCCATATACTGTTCCTCCTGCAGGCGCTGGGTCTCCTGAAACTTGGCCAGGACCGTTGCCATCGTCTCCTAGGAGTGGTGGTATGCTCCCATGATGGAGGAGAGGGCCTCGTGGAGAGTGGGTTCCCTAGGCCTGTCCGCCCCCTGTCGCACAGCAGCACTCCCAGTTCCCCTGTGTTCCTGGGCCTCCGTCCCCTGGACCTTGTGCCCACTACCACTGCCCCCAGGTCCCTGTTGTTGTTGGGGTGGTGGGTTATCCTGGGTTCCCTGTAGTGGTGGACACACAGCTGATTGACGTGTCCTGGGTGCGGAGGTATGGGCCCGCTGGGTGGGTGCTGTGCTGGTGTTACCAGAGGGTGGAAGGTCTGTGGTGGCCTGTGACTAGGTGTAGGGAACCGACTGTCCCGAGGCCCACGATGGTCCGGGCTGGTCATCTGGATCCAGTTGGACAGAGCTGCTGTCATCACTGTGGGACTCTTCTGTGGGTGGGGTAGAGATGTCTGGACCCTCCTATCTGGTGACGTTGGGCAGTGGTCCTGCAGGGGTGGAAAAGCATGAATATTGCATCTGTGTGTGTCATGGTGTGCAATGGGTGGGTGACCGTGTACCCCAGTGCTAGCATTCCTGTGTGGGGGCTTGTGTGATGATGGTTGGGGGGGTGTTATGGGTATGTGCAGTGGGCATGCTTTAGTGAGTGGTGTCCATGCTTTTTTGTGTCATGCAGGGCTTGGTGTTGGGATGGGTGGTTTGTGTTAGTAGTACATATGTGAGGAGTTGGAGTGATAGGGGAGGGGGCGAGGGTGGGGGTCTGTGATAGCATGCAGGTAGGGTGGGGGATATGATAGTTAAGATTTGACTTACCAGAGTCCATTCCTCCACTGACTCCTCCGAGGCCCTCAGGATGCATAATGGTCAAGACCTGCTCCTCCCATGTTGTTAGTTGTAGGGGAGGAGGTTGAGGTCTGCCGCCAGTCCGTTGTACCGCGATGTTGTGCCTGGAGACCACGGAACGCACCTTCCCCCGTAGGTCGTTCCACCTCTTCCGGATGTCCTCCCGATTTCTTGGGGGCTGTCCCACTGCGTTGACCCTGTCGACTATTCTTTGCCATAGCTCCATCTTCCTAGCTATGGAGGTGTGCTGCACCTATGATCCAAATAGTTGTGGCTCTACCCGTACGATTTCCTCCACCATGACCCTGAGCTCCTCCTCCGAGAACCTGGGGTGTCTTTGCCGTGCCATGGGGTGGTGTAGGTGATGTGTTTGGGTGGTGTATGTGGTGATGAGTGTGGTGATGTGTAGTGGTGTGTGGTGTTTTGTGTGCGTGGATGTTGTGTGGGTGATGGTCTTGTGTGCCTATGTGTGGTGGGGTTGTCTATGCTGTGCTGTCTCTCTGGCCTTCGTCAGAATTTTTGGTCGTAGGGGTTTGTGGGTGATGTGGGTGTGTGTTTTATATAGTATTGATTGTGTGGGAGTGGTGTTTGAATGTGTATCAGGTGTGTGTATTTCGAATTGTCCAATGTGGCGGTGTTTTGGAGATGTGTGTGTATTTTGAGCGTGGCGGTGTGTACCGCCAATGGAATACCGCGGTTGAAATACCGCCGCGTGTATTTGTGGGTCGTGATAGCATGGGCATGTTTCTGTTGGCGTGACGGTGGAGGTTTTGTTTTCGCCAGTTTATCACTGACCTTTGGTGTGGCGGACTTGTGTGGGTATCTGAATTTCGGCGGATTCCGAGATGTGGGTCATAATAGCTGTGGCGGAATTCCGCGGCCGCGGCAGTGTATTGGCGGTCTTCTGCACGGCGGTAAGCAGCTTTTACCGCCAATGTTGTAATGACCCCCTAGGAGTTCCTGACACAACTGGTCCAGTTGTTCCATTGTATGCCTAGGGAAGTAATGAGAGCAATATGTAGATTTCTAAAGTCAGTTAATACTACAATGTTTTCACCTTTTAATTCAAATGCAAAAATTGAGAAATTCAATACTACTGCAGGAGTTATGCCTCCAATAAATCAGACTTTTGACAAAACAGGTCCACTTATAGATGTAGCTTATCCTGTGATCTCACAAACTTTGGTGTTTTCAAATTTGGTTCTAGTATCACCTGAAAGAGCGATAGGTCCACCATGTAATACTCCACAATGGTTGCCGAAAGTGAGAATTAATGTTTTCTTGCAAGGCTTGACAATCCAGCAATTAACAGAATGGTTGGAGAAAGTGAATAGAGCATCAGCAATGAAAACAGTTGCTGAGGGAGAATGGACACTGAATCTGGCAAGACTAAATTTAGACTTTAATGAATAGATGGGGAAACACTTTAATTAAATATAATTGACTCACATAATGATGATGAGTTACGTTTCATGTGTAAAGATGTCATAAACAGAGCAGGATTAGCACAACAGACATGATCAAAACTTGCAGAAAGATATGAAGCGAAATTGAGAAATCCAAACCATTAAAGAGGAGTTGTAGATTAGAACTTGATTCAAAAGACATTGTAAACATGAGATCTCCTGGAATGAAAATTCATATTAGATAATTAATTCAAAGTATTCAAACATGGAGAGCATTAGCTAAATGGGAAGACAGATGAGCAAAGAAAAGAGAGCGGAATAAAAGAGAGTCTACAACTTTGAACTCTACTGACATTCAGCGGACTGATATTCCAGTAAAAATATTACCAATGAGAGACATTTCTGGCAGGAATTATGTTCATGTCCCTTGGAGCAGGAGTGATATTTTCTCACTCACAAATGATTACCTGAGATTGAGAAAGAAGCCAGTGGAATGGTATCAACAGACAGACAGGTTTTTGAAACTTGCAAAATGTTTGTGGGAGGATGTAATACCCTCTTAGAAATAGTGGTCCCAGTTGATTTATGGGCTGAATTAAAGAGGAGTGCTGAGTGGCCAACGACAGAGTCTCCACGAGATCCAGTTACAGGTGCACTGTCTCCTGAAGTAATGAAAAGCTATTACAAAGTGACTGAATTTTTTAAAGTGAGTATTTCCCCTAAAGATATAGATTGGCACAGAATTGATAGGACAGCTCAGGAAGCAAGAGTCAATACATGCATATTATGAAAGGTGGTTACAGGCATTCAAGCATTACAGTGGAACAGAGACAATTGAGCCCAACTACACAATTCATTTTGAGTTCAGGTTTGTACACGGATAGAGACCTGAAGTTAGTAACATGCTTAAGGGTCATTTGATTTGCTGGCAAGCAAAACCGATTGATGAAGTATTACAGTTTGGTAAATATTGCAATGATGAAATTGACATGAAACAGAAAAAACTGAGACAAAAAGTAATGGTGATTCAGATTAGAGCAGCACAATCAGGGATGCAGGAAGTACAACAACAGGGAAACATGCAAGTAGTTCAGGGTCAAGGACAGGTGAGAGGAAGAGGACGTGGTAATGGTGTAAATGGAAATCGAGTTGATCTGAATACTAATATCAATCCAGGTGATGTGCAGACAATGAAGAAAAGGTTACGTTGTCATGCGTGCAGGAATTCTGAACACTGGAAGTGGAAATGTTCTTTGATGGTGCAGGAAGGTGTTGTGCAAATGAGTTAACATAATCATTTTCCAAATTTGAGAGGACCGAGAAATCGGAATCCTAATGCAAATGTCAAGAATATGAATAATGAAATGCAGATTCCAGATATGCAAATTCCCCAACAGCAGGTGCTATTTTTTTCAGGTACCAAAACAGCAAATGCAACAGCTGATGCAATTGATGCCACAGCAGCAGCAAATGCAAATACCTCAAGCTCCAATGGGACAGCAGCAGCTAGTGAGTGGTTCCTCAGCAGAACATGGGTCAAAGGTTAAGTCAAAACGGTCAACAACTAATTACACAGTGCCCATTATACAGTGATCATGAACTGAGTGATGAAATCAGGAGTGGATGAGGACAAATGTGTGCTAGCAGCTTCACTGGAGGGGGATCAGCGTGGTCCCTATGTAAATGAACAGTTATGGGTCATGACATTTCATTCCTGGTTGGCACAGGACGACACGTTCTACTCTCAGAGCTGAAGTTCCCAATGTGCCACTTTCTAGGAGAACAGTACAGGTTGTAGGAGTAGCGAATCAACACCTGACAAATCCAATTACTGAACTGATTTCTGTTAAAATTAGTACTTTTGAAGGAATGCACAAATTTGTAGTCCGTGACTCAAATCCATTATGTTTGTTGGGAAGAGACTTGTTATGCAAATTAAGATGTTCGATTACTTGCACAAATGATGGAATTGCCATTCAAACAAACAGTGATGATAGGGAATCATGCATATAAGTTGGCTGTAATCTAATTAATGAAGAATTGATCACTCTTTTTCCCACATTTACAGTACAGGACCTGCCAAGTGACCTACAAGATACTATTATTCTAAAAGTGTGTGATCTTTCGGGACAAGTTATTGGTCTAATTAAAGGAGCGGAACCAATTAAAGTTACAGATGAACCTAATGCAGTTTTCTAAAAAAAAAATCCAATATCACATGGCACCAGATGTAATTGAAGGAGTTATGCCTGTGCAATTGCAGATTTCTTGCGCAAGGGGTTTTGAAAGAAGTGTGAGCCCATGTAGTACACCTATAATGGGTATGCGAAAACCTAGTGGGCAATTTCGCATAGTTCAGGATTTGAGGAAGATAAATGACATAGTGGTCAAATGCTGTCTATTGGTACCACATCCAGCAGTGCTTTTGTTCCAAACTTCATGTGACGCAGAATGGTTCACGGTAGTGACTTATCGCAAGCATTTTTCTCAGTGCCTCTGCATGAAGATAGCCAGTTTCTTTTTTGTTTTTAATTCTGAAATCGTGTGTGTTCCTGGTGTAGAATTCCACAAGGATTTTCAGAATCCCCATCAATTTTTAATCAGGTGTTGAATAAGAATTTAGAATCATTGGAAATGCATTTCCAATCTACATTGGTTCAGAACATTGATGACTAAGGCCCTCATTATGACATTGGCAGTCAGCTGACCGCCATGCCGGCGATGGCGGTAGTACTGTCGCCAGGTTGGCGGTGAAGACTGCCAAATTATGACCATGGCGGTGATCCCTCCCATAGGCAGCCAATGTGCCACCCGAACCGCCAGTGCGGTCTATCCACTGACCACGGCGGTAGCCATCTTCAGACAGGCGGAAGACAACGACCCGCCCATCATATTATGACATTACAGACCGCCAGGGTTTCCGGGGTGGGACCACCGCCACCAAAAGCCTGGCGGAAACACATCACATAAAAGGGGACACTAACCTCCATGGACACAGAGGAGTCCGTGGCCGCCATGGAACACGAACTGGAAGTCCTGCCGATGCGGTACCACACAATAGCAGTCCAGGGGGCACCAACGCCGACGAAGACGGTGAGTACAGCCGCCTAGCACACAAGGGAGGGAGTGGAGAGTGACACACCCACACGCACAACACACACATCACACCCCGAGAACAATCTGCAGAGTAAAACAGCAGCAACATAACCCAGGAGCAGAGAAAGCTAGGACACATACCTCTGGTCCAACCACTGTAATAATGTGGGAACAGCAACCTCAATTATAAATATTTACATATGTACAAATACAGTAGGGCCATTGGGCAGTCCACAGTCAACAAATGGCCACAGAGCAATGTCCAAGGCCCAACTTGACTCTTGACAGCCCAGTCACTCCACTGGGCAGGGGCATCATGATGATGTTAGGCAGGCATCTCAGGGAGAGGCTGCGGGGGGGGAGGAAGGGAGTACTTCTTGGGAGAGGGTCCTTGGGAGGGGGGCGGGTCTTTACCCTTCTGTTTAGGGGGAAGAGGAGTGGGCTTGGGGTGGGGGGCCGGACTGCCACTCTTGTGCCCCTTAGTGGCAGTTGTAGTTTTAGGGGGAGGAACAGGAGTCAACTGGGAGCTGAAGGTACTGCGCTAGAGGGATCTTTCTCTTACGGGCAGGATGTGGGGAGGGAAGAGGTCAAGGCACGAAAGGAAATGCTTCTTACCAAGGGGGCAGGTTGTGGGGGGAGGAGGATTGGGAGTGGTGGAAGATGGAGTGGTTATAGGAGGAGTAGGTGTGCTGGACTTGGGTGCAAGTGCATGGACAGTGTGCGTGTGTGAGGTGGATGGCTGTTGGGTGTCTGAGAGGGAACGTTTATGTGTAACTGGAGGGGAGGCAGACAGGGTGCGAGAGGACAAACAGGATATATGCATGTACGTTGTGGTGTCTGCAAGTGAGGAGGGTGTGTTGCATGAGGTTGTGATGGTGGTAGTGGGGACTGCGCATGCGGTGTGCTGTTGTGGTGACTGTGGGCAAGGCTGTAAAGGTGGCAGGATCTGGGACTGATGATGCAGTACATGCAGGTGTGTGTGTTGATGTGACTGTGGGAGGAGGGGGGGAGAAAGTGGGGCAGCGGCTGTTGTAGTATGTGCATCTGTGTGTTGGCTGTGTTTGTGCTTGTGGAGTGCAGTGTGGTGCCTGTGTTTGTCTGTGCGAGTCCTGTCTGTTGTTTTGGGTGCACACTTGTCAGATTGTGTGCGTGGGATATGGTGGGGGAGAGGGTTTTCGGACTGGGAACAGGTAGTTGGAGGGGGAATGTAGAAACAGGGACACTGGCTGCTGTCAGAGAAGAGGCCAGAGCCTGAAACGATCTCTGTAGGGCAGCTAAGCCACTGTGAATGCCCTCCAGGTAGGCATTGCATGGATGCATCCGGGTTGCTAGCCCCTGGATGGCATTCACTATGATTGACTGCTCTACGGATATGGATCTCAGGAGGTCAACAGCCTCCTCATTGAGGGCAGAAGAGCTGATGGGGGCAGGGCCTGAGCTGCCTGGGGCAAAGGAGACGCCCACCCTCCTCGTTGGGCGGGCACGGGCAACTGGTTGGGGGGCTACTGGGAGGGCAGTGCTGGTATGGGGAGGTGGCGGAAGATCTTGTAACTGGTGTGGTCCCAGTGAGGCCTGCCACCACCAGGGAGCTTCCATCGGAAGAGGAATCTGAATCTGTACTCGCCGCTCCTGTCTCCCCAGTTGTGCTCCCCTCGCCCTCCAACCCACTGGTCCCCTGAGCATCTGTGCTCTATGCCTCCTGGCTCCCGTGGGCTGCAGCTCCCCTACTCGCTGGTCACTCTGCTCCTTTGCCAGATGATGCTAATGCACACAAGGACAGGATGAGAAAAGGAGAGGGGAGAAAGAAAGGGAGCACAGGGTCAATCACAGCAGCAACAGCACATATGGCATACACATCACATTAACTAACTGGAACCAACACTGCAGTATGGACCACAATGACAAACCACTATCTGGGTACAACACCTGAAAAGAACCCAAACACTACGATCTGCACATCTAATGGGACTCACTAAGCCATGTCTGCCATAGTATGGTAGCTACTTACCAATACCAAATATACATACCACCCTACGTAGCTAAGCAGGACCACAAAGGAAAAGCTAAACCGCCATATTGGGGCACCCACTGACTAGAACCTGGCATCCAAACGCCATGCCAGGCAACAAAAAATATATACCACACAGTCTGTATTCACCCCCTTGTGGCTGATGTGCTGCCCTCAAACGCCCATCCAACTCAGGATAGGCCACTGCCAGTATGCAGGCCCGGGGGGGGAGGGAAGGGGGTGGGGCCCAGGCTCCAACAGGTACCCCTCCCTCGTTGGGAGGCAGTCTCCAGCTGGGCCTCCGTGGTCTTCCAGGCCTAGCATTTCAGGTCCTCCCACTGTTTCCTGTAGTGGGTACTCCATCGGCTATGGACCTCCAGGGTCCACACGTCCTTGGCAATGGCACACCACAACCCTTTCTTTTGATGGGCACTGACTTGCAGAGGAGACACAGACAGAAGGACACCATGAATTCAACAATCCATTCTGTTACACACATGGCTTGCGTTCTGCATATGACCCACATTAACCACACACGACCCCTACCTCTGCATACACGTTAAATGCAACCAAACCCCCCTCCCCCAAATAACACACTGCCAGCACACACAAATACATCTTAATGCAGTAATGTCACATTCAATGTACCCATGATGTTCTCACCTTTTGGGTCTGGAGACCCAAACAACTGCCCATACAGTGGTAGGACCCCATCCACAAGCTTCTTCAACTCCTCGGATGAGAAGGCTGGGGCCATTTCCCCGGTAGCATGGGCCATCAAAGGTTCCAGGCACAGGACACAGCATAACACGCAGTGGAGATGTTCAACCGTAGAGAGTCCGGAATCCAGTGAAATGGGTCAGAGAACATGGCGGTCATGTCCGCGGCGGTAAACACCGTTACCGCCGGCGTTGATCATCATTGGTTCCTGTACTCCATAGAGCTCCATGTTAGCCAATGAGGAGTTGCAAGGCGGTGCAGACCGCCTTCGCCATGACGCCAAACGCTGGCAGAGTGAGGCCACTTCCAACTGTCCCTGCGTACAGGACAAGCGGTTGCTATTTCCTAATGCTAGTACTCATGTTGGACAAATTTATGTGTGCCATTGGTATCGACTGTACACACCTAGACAATTCCAGTCTTCTACATACATACATGCTCTGTGTACTGTGATATTGTGTGTCCATACTTCCTATAGTCATACACATTTTAGTTTTGGCTCACTTAGATACCATCCACTGCGGAGGATGAGGCAAGCACCTGTGTACAGACCTCTACTGGAATTAACTACACTGGAGGACCGGCACATCATACTCACCTATCGTTTGGACAGGGCCACAATTACGGAACTGTGTGCACAATTGGAGCCTGATCTAATTCCTGCTATCCGTAGCACTACAGCAATTCCCTTGTAGTAAAGGTACTCTTAGGGCTCCACTTCCTGGCAAGTGGTTCATTCCAGGTGACAGTGGGCTTGGCTGCAGGAATGTCACAGCCAATGTTTTCAACAGTGCCTGCAAGGGTTTTGGCTGCCTTGCTCAAACACAAGAGTAGCTACATCTCATTCCCCCAGAGTGAAGATTTGCCCATTGTGAAGGCTGGATTCTAGGCCATGGGACACATACCACATGTAATTGGGGCCATTGACGGGACTCATATTGCCTTGGTTCCTCCCAGGGCAAATGAGCAGGTCACAGGAATAGGAAAAGTTTCCACTTAATAAATGTCCAGATGGTGTGCCTTGCTGATCAATACACCTTCCACGTCACTGCCAGGTTTACTGGATCTGTGTATATGCCTATTTATTGAGGAATAGCAGCATCCCACAGGTGATGGCACGACTAAAGAGGCACAGAGTGTGGCTCAAAGGTGAGCTTGAGTCTTCACACAATGTATGTCAGTGTATGCCAACTGGAGTTGTACTCCATTTTACGTGTGTAATGTGTGTCCCTCACTACTTCCAGGTGACTCTGGCTACCCAAACCTGTCCTGGCTGTTGACCCTTGTTAGGAATCTGAGAACAGGTGCTGAAAATCGATACAATGAGGGACAATGCCGTACCAGGAGGGCTGTAGAATGCACATTTGGTCTACTGAAAGTCAGGTTCAGGTGCCTCCATTTAACAGGTGGGTCCCTATGCTGCGCCCCTAAGAAGGTCTGCCCGGTTGTGGTGGTCTGCTGCATTCTGCACAATTTGGCCCTCAGACGCCATGTGCCCAACCTGCAGGAGGAGGGGGGAGGCAATGCACATGTGGCAGCAGTGGATACTGAAGACAATGAGAAGGAGGAAGAGGGGGAGGATGTGGACAACAGGACACATATCATACAGCAGTACTTCCAATGACACTCAGGATAAGACTGCAGAGCTGATCATATCTCTATTTAAGTTAAGTGATGTGTGCCAGCTGTGTTATGCCAATCACTGACTTCATATTTCAATTGACTGTCACTTTTGCCTTCCCTTTTTGCAAATATTGTTGTGGTCACAACTGTGTAATGATGTGAAGACTACAGACTGTTAACACATTTGTTGGATGGATTCACACATTTCTGGACATTTGCACAGGATAATACAGTTCATCACATTGCACATTTCTGTCTGATAAAGCACTATTACGCCAGTTGTGTTCAAAGGTGTTTATTGAATTGACAATAATGAAGGGATAGTGCAATACAGTGGGGTGATGGTTAAGGAAAACTTCAATGTAGTGGTCCAGTGGTTTGTGGCACAGGTCCAGTGTCGATGGGGCCATAGGAAGAGGAGCAATGGCAGTCCAAAGTGGTCAAGGTGACTCAGTGGCACACAAGGGGGACATTCTTGAGGGGCTCATTTGCTGGCAGTGGTCTTGGTCTTGGCAACAATGCCTTGACCAGAGTGAGAGCTTTGTGATGGGATATCCTTTAACTGTTCTTGTTCCTCACTCAGTCGAAGTCTTGCTTACTGGGACCAAGACTCAATATTTGACATATGTTTGGTTGACTCATTATGAGTTGATAATTCTGGATTCCCCATATGTTACTTTGGAGAGGTGTGGAGTACGTAACCCTGCTACTTTGTTACCTATAGACACTGCTGAATTTGAAAATGTAAATGAAGTGGAACATGACTGCCTGGATGTTACTGAAATGAGCACAAAACCTAGACCTGATATTCAGGATACTTCTTTAGAGAAAACTTGTTTTGCGTGAAGACACTCACCTGAATTCTAGGCATTCCAATGGGGCGATGATAATTCCCCAATCCCGGTGAGGACTAACGTGACCGGTATGAAGAGTACATTGCCCTCTCGCAAGGGGAAGGGGGTTTTGGGAAGAGAAAAAGAGAAAATACCAGCTTTTGTTTCGTGGACTACAGAATTGGACTGCTGGACCCTGGACTGCGTGTCATGTTGGGCGTCTGGACTTCTGATTTCTCAAAATACTGGGTTCTTGGTTTTTAGGATTCTGGGCTGCAAAATAATTACTTCATTAACACATTGAATTTGCATAAACTATTGCAAAATGACAGTTATTGTTCACACATTGTGCATACGTTTCTACAGAGCTGAACAAGTCTCTTCCTCTTTTTACAATACTTTACGAGTCTCTTAAGCAATGTCCAAACTCAAAAACAATCAACTTGACTAAAGGGCTACTTTGTGTTCTGCCATAATCTCGACAATAATAGTTTTTTAAACTTGCTCTATTTCTGATCTTCTAATTCTCAGGGAAGAGCTTGTTACAGGAAATACATCTTTCCTTAATGTCTGTTTAGTGGTATCTTGGATTCCCACCCAAACAACAAATCACGCTAGTTCTTATTGTTATAAATTATTTAAAAGCCAGAGCTCTGTTTTGTTTCATTTAAGTGATTAATCTTTCTTTACCTTGAGATTAAGTTACTTGCTTAAAAGTTCCAGAAGAACCCAAACTGTTTTTTTTCACCTTTCTTGCTTTCTCTATTCTACAGGAAATACAGGATCATGGGCAGAAGATGGAAGAGGAGAGCGGGGACTCCGCAGGAAACCGACCGGAGGGCGAAGATCGCCAGAACTCGAATGGAGGCTGTCTTGGGGATGAGAAAGGCTGGAACTTGACTGAAAGCTGATTGGTAAACGAGTAACACTGGAACTCCACTGGAAGCAGGCTGGAGGGCAAGGAACTTGACTTGACTGGAAACAGTTGAGCAGAGCAATAGGTATGAAGCCGAGCAAGGCCTCAGACTCACAAGCATCCTTAAATAACCAAATGTGCATATGTGATTTTTGGCAGTTGATTGCCTGTTAAGGAAATTAGCAATTTTACTCCTGATTGTGGCACATGTTCAATACAGATCACATTGTGAAGGGCCCATGGTTTGGCAGTTACAGTTGGAGCAGGTGGAAAGGTAGTTAGTTGCTTCTTAAGGAAATGAGCAATTATCCTCCTGATTGTGGCACATGTTCAAACAGATCACATTGTGAAGAGCACATATTTTGGCAGTTGCAGTTGGCACATGTTTAGCAGGTGGAATATGATGTGTATAATCAACAAGCATTGGTTATAATAAATGAGACATTTAACAAGCATTGGTTATTACAAACGTGATATTTAAGGGTGTAATGAATATACCCAAATATGTCTGAATGTTACAAGCAACAGCACCTTACTGTAATTGAGCTCTTGGATGTGCTAGTGTACCCACAACAAGAATGACCAAATCATTTTTCTTAATGGTTCTTGTTTAAGAGACAATGCAGGAACATTGAGCGCTGGTTATGCTGTGAGCACCATTTCTGGTGTATTCAAAGTTTCATGGCTTCAAGGAGTATGTTCTGCACAAGTAACTGAATTGGTTGCTCTTACTAGAGCATGCTGTATTTCTACGCTGCTCAAAATTATAATTTTTGCAGACAGCCAATATGGGTTTGGTGTTGTACATGACTTCGGGTAGTTGTGGTCCCAAAGGGGTTTTATGACCTCTTGTGGCTCACCAATCAAAAATGGTGATATAATTCATGAATTGCTACAAGCTCTGCAATTACCTGAAAAAGTTGCAGTTGTAAAGTGCACTGCGCATCACAAAGCAAATTATGTTATCTCTATAGGTAATGGATATGCTGATCAAATTGCCAGATATTGTGCACTTCATTGTATCACTTTCAATGAAGAGTGGAAAAATGTAACAGGTACTGAGAGACATGTTAAAGTTTTCTGTTGACTATGGTTGACACTTGAGAAGAAATAAAAAGATTGCAAGATGAGGTTCCAGATGATGAGAAAAAGAAACTGGACAAAATTGGGTTGTAATCAAAGAGAAAAGTATGAAATCTGGATCTCAAATGAAGGGCAGATAGTCATGCCAAACTGTGTATTGACACAAATGGCTAGATACTATCATGGCCAAATTCACATTGGCAGAGAAGCAATGATTCTAACATTTAAGCAATCCTGGTTCATTCAAAAATGTAGATAGGTTGCAGAAGCAATCTGTTACAGATGCATTCCAAGTCAGCAAACGTGGGAAAGAGAACTCTTGTCAATTTAAGTCATATTAGAAGATCAAGTGGTCCATTTAAAGAAATGCAAATGGATTTAATTGATATGCCTGTATGTGGTGGTTTGAGGTACGTGTTAGTGATTGCCTGTCATTGGATTGAAGCCTACCCTACACGTAGAAATTATAGCCTCACAGTAACAAAGCTGTTACTTAGTGAGCTGATCCCAAGGTTCAGGTTCCCGGCCTCTTTAGAGTCAGATAGAGGAAGTCACTCCAATAATGAGGTGATAAAAATGCTATGTTCAGCCTTAAACATTGAGCAGAAGTTATAGTTACCGTCAGCTTCTGGATTAGTGGAGCAAATGAATGGTACTCTAAAACCTCGATTAGCAAAAATGTGTGTATCTACTTCTCTGAAATGGCCTGATGCTTTACCTTTGGTTCTCATGAGCATGCGGAGTACACCCCACAGAAAGACTGGACTCTTGCCACATGAAATACTAATGGGCAGAGCCATGAGATTGCAAGCTGTTCCTGCAAATGCAATTGCAAGCATACCAGATGACTTGGTGCTGGATTACTGCAAAGGTCTAGCTGATGTGGTTCGCTCTTTGTCTCCCCAGGTGAAAGCAACAGCTGTGCCACCATCCAAAGACCAATGTCACAGAATAAGGGCTGGTAAATGGTGGTGATTAAGAAGCACATGAGGAAGACTTGCTTGGAGCCTAAGTGGAAAGGTCCATTCCAGGTCATACTGGTGACGACGACTGCTGTGAAGTGTGCCAGAATTCCAAACTGGATTAATGCGAGCCATACTCGTGAAGTGCCATATCCTTTGAATTATGACGATCCAGTGTTCCTGAGAGCACCAGCAGAAATTGTACGGTCTGAAGATGAGCAAGTGACAAAAACAGAACAAGAAACTGCAAAGGTAAAGACAGTGCAAACTGGTAAAGGTCCAGATCCAAGTACTCCCCGGACAGCTGAAATTGAGGGCAATCCTGATACTCTTCTATCAGCAGAAACAGAAATGAATGTAACAGGAAAGTCAAATCTGAGCCATAGAACTCTCCCACAAGCAGACAATTGGGAAAAAGGGATAAAACAAATATTGTTTCCTGAAGTAGCTTAAAGTGGACTTAAGCTGAATCAAAATCATTCAGATTTGACTGCTCCTGAAATGATTAGTGGTGCAGATCCTTGCTAGACCAAGAACAAATGTAATTTCAGTTGTACAATCACTGTTTTAAAAACTGTGAAAGAAGATAAGTGGCCTTCTTTGCCTGCAGCTTAAAACGTTTCTGATGTGTTATTAAGCATAAGTTAGGAAACAGAAAGAGCAGAAGGAACGGATCTGAGTGAAGGAGAAAAGTGCAAGTTGAAAGTCAAAAAGGAAAAGAGTTGCAAGTCGAAGATACTCAGGTCCTAAATGAACATACCTTGAAGCTGATAAGGGGAAACACAAGTTTATGTCCTTTTGTTTTGACCGTAAGAATCCAGGTTAGCATTTCGGAACCTGAAATCGTATTTGAACTGAGTTTTGAAATTATTTTGTCAATGGACCAAGAAAGACATTATACACTGGAAATAATAGTCAGTGACCAGCAGACTGATCTACTAAAAGAGATATTCGAAACCGATTTTGACAAAGCTGCTGGATTGATTTTTGACGAATTATAGAGAGCCTGAAAGTTGCTTTATATAATCGCAGAGAAACCTGAAGGTTATTTTTGTTGTGGCTGCATAATTAGGTCTATATTTTCCTTCCTTCCAATTTTTGATTCTTTATAGGCCATGAATATCAACCGCAATAGAAACAAGAGATCTTTCTTCCAATGCTTACTATCATTTGTTGTATTAATATGTTGAGATTATTGATGTGAGAGGATGTTATGTGTGTACATAAATTCCTTCCTCAGTGCAAGAAGTAATTACATATAATAGCTTACCCTTAATTTATGGGATTAGTTGTAGTCTGTATCAACAAGGCTCTATAATCAGGAATAGATAAATGCTCTTTTGTTCCAGAGTAACCAACACCTGAGTAATATTGCTAAAGCTAGGAATATAGGCATTGTAGGAGGTTTCGTTGAGCCTACACTGACATTTGGTACGGCCTATGCCCACAGGAATAATCTGACATGCATACTTTTGCCAATTGAGAAACGTTTCTTGAATCAGGCTGATGATATAAGAAAAGCAATTAAAGGGAAAGTAGAAAAGGGTTTATTAAAACTGAATTATAAGAATGACCATGCATAGTGTAACAAGCACACAAAGAAAGCTTGCTTTAGGGTACCAACGTATAGGGGATCTTTGTATACAGGCCTCAAGCCAGAATGGATGCTAAGGCCCTCATTACGAACTTGGCGGGTAGTTCTGTGCTGGAGTTCGAAAAAACAACCGCCAGCACGTTGAAGACCCCGCTGCCCAAATAAACATTCCGCTGGGCCGGCTGGCGGAAACATTGTTTCTGCCAGCCGGCCCTGCAGAATGCAGGGCCTGTACATTGCCGCCAGCAGTACCCGTCGCACATATCACTGCCAGTAAATCGGGCAGTGACATGCGTGACGGGGCTGTGCACGGAGCCCCTGCACTGCTCATGCCAAGTGCATGGGCAGTGCAGGGGCCCCCATTCCGCCAGCCTTTCCCTGGCAGGCTAAACCGCCAGGGAAAAGCTGGGGGAAAAAAGGTTCATTATCCAGTGGGCAGCGTTGTTTGCAGCGCTGCCCTGTCGGATAAGGAACTCTGCCATCACCAGGCTGCCTGGCAGTGTTCTGCCTGTGGCGGTCTCGCCATGCACAGGCCGCCGGCATGGCGGTCCGGGCAGCCATGTTCATAATGAAGGCCTAAGTTTGTGGGAACGAGTGAATGCAGACATGTATTTCTATTTAGGAATATATGGGACTTTATGCTTAATGGACAAGGTCCTGCGATTCCTGGTGTGTATTATATTTGTGGTAACAATGCCTATTATCGTCTCCCTAAGGGATGGTATGGGACTTGTTATCTGCGAGTGGTTTTCCCTAAAATGTACCAGATTGACAACATAAATGATACTCATGACAAATCAAGACCAAGAATTAAAAATGGCAAGCTTTTCGGAGATAACTGGAGATATATTTGGAGCAATTATTCCTTCTGTAGGGGTTGTTCTGAATTACATGAAAATAAAAAATTGTTAACCACCGTGGACAGAATGTTAACATATTTTTCTGGAGCGATGTTTCTCATGGATACCGAAATGGTTGCGGTTCGTTCGATGGTTCTTCAGAACCGTCTTGCATTAGACATCCTTTTAGCAAAAGAGGGCGGAGTATGTCGGATGATTAAGGTGCAACACTGCTGCACTTTTATCACAAACAATACTAAAGAAATTAGAAACTACATTCAAAATTTGACAAATTTGAATTCTGATTTAAAGGAACTGAAACAACCAAATGTGTGGGAAAATATAAGTAAAAGCTTTACAAAAACGGGAAATTGGTTGGGAAATCTGGGTCAGGGTTTTGTGGGAATGATACTGAAACCATTATTAAGGGTGGATGTATGTCTCATTGTATAATCATATTTTACAAACTGTACAAGTTCATACAAATACAAAGGATGAAAAATAGATAGAGGTAGGAAGAAAGAGAAATGGAAAAGATGGGAAGCAGATACATTCGGGATTTTAACATTTTTGAAGAATGGCGAAAACCAAGCTTTGAATTGTTTTGTTAATGAAGTGTTCTTCTGTGATGGCACATATTGCCATCAGAGGAGGGATTGTTAGAGAGCAAACATTATTGATAAAATATAAGTAAACAAATTGTATAAATGATGTGTACTAAAGGGCCTAATTAGTGAAAATCATGCTAGAAATGTAAAATGTGCACGCTTGACCTGTGACTGGCTTGGTGGTGTCCACCACCTCGAGTTCTACGTGAAACAATAAAGGACTGAAAACATATGTTGATTAAATCATAATCATTTATATTGACAGAAGATACTTAATATTAATGAATAAGACTAATTATTTGAAATTATTAACTGATAAAATAATGTACTAAATATGTCTGAAATGCATGATATTAATTAAGAGTCATTAAAAAGTAATTATAAGACTTATATGGTTTGATTATTGAAACTGTTTTATTCTTCATGTATTAGCATTAGTCAAAAGGCCTAAGCTTTAGTATTTTTCATAGGACAGTTTTGATATGTTACGCTGACTTCATTGAAGTTCTTTTGTAAACGTTATCTATTAGCTATCTCACAGGAAACTCACAGTGGAAATCTATTGCCGTTTTCACTCCGTACATTCTGTACTTCCTTGTGATAACTACTGAAAGTTTTAACAATGGGTCTTAGTTTCTAGTAGGAAATAAAGTCAGTAAAAATGTCATGTTCTGTGCTGTTTTCTACAATGTTAATATTCAGCAGAAACTGCTATCCGGAGAACAATGTCAACGTGGGCCTATCTCGAGGAATGGTGAAGAAAGTTGAAATTGGAGAAAAAAGGTAATTCAATATGTTGCTCATTATCACATGCCTAATAGAATGCTAGCTAGCTAGTAAGTTTTGGGACTTTAATCAAGCACAGTTCCAGATGGTTCAGTGCAGTTCAGTTGTGTTCAGTTATGTTAAGTTCCACAGATGACTTACATGATTATGATCCTAACAGTTCAGATACCTAAGGACCAACTCTATTGAACTGTTGCCCTTTTCATGTTCCTGATGCCGATCGCTGATGACCTGCTGTTCCTGTGCTCTGCTGACGAAGACTCTGCTAACTGCTGTCTCTTTTAGGAGAGGTATAACCAATGTGCATTTATTTTCTTTGCGGGTTTCCTTTAGAAATCCAACCACATTTTTGCTAGCGTCATAGTTTAGAGATTTTCCAGATTAATGGTTGTCCTATTTTAATTTTGCATGTGCCCAAGCCCAGCCCCACACATGCTTTTCGAACTAGAAGTAGAACCAGAGATGTCTGACCCAATAATTGAATTGAATGTTCATTGATTGATTATGATTGATTCAACTGCACAATTAATTAAATCTGTTGCTATTTCTCAAATAATTATGTTGTTATTCTGTTTAATTATTTTGCAGTGTTTAATGGTAATTGCTCTTGTCAGACTAAGATTTTTCAGACATTTTGGTCAGCCTGTGTTGTTTCTTTACTGTTATCTGTTTTTGTACTTTATTTATGTGACTTTAGCGTTGTTAATATAGGGGCAATAAATGTTTAAACTTTACTAAACTGGTGTAGTGATTCATGGCCACTTAGATCCTGGTGTGTGTAAATTACTGACTTCTTATTTCATATTGTTGTTATTTGCTATCAGTTCTTATTGTTTGATTTGACAATCTTATTACTCCTGTCTGAGTCAAAAGATTTGAATCGACCTCTGAGGGTAGTAGATGTCACTGCCCTATTTCATGGCACCTAAGCTTAATTTAAAAGTCGAAGCAAAAAATAAATTACCTAGAAGTGTAGGTAGCCTCAACGTTCACCCAAAGTTAACACTTCTGGGAGTTGTGAGATTGATTAGAGTTAGAGTTGGGTAGCTCAGATATATAATTTGTTTGTGGAAATGCTAAACTGGCTCATATGTGCATCTAAACAACATAGTTGTCCATATTTGTGGAGTTTTCCTCAACCAAGTAAACTCAAAAGGTTTCTCTTGAATGTTCTTCAGTGTCCCTTTGAGAAATAACGGTAATGTATGTGCAACATACAGTAGTCTGGGGATAAAATACAACCTAATACAAGCTATCCTTCTGAACCACGATATTGTCTGTCTTCTCGCAACTGTACAAATCTTTAAAAACCCTTGCTGCCTTAATGAATTAGCAAATATACCCAGACACATCTGGATTTATTTGGGGCTGAATAGAAAGAGATAATACTAAACGGTCTATTTATATTATGGCTAATATAAGTAAGAAGCACACAATTCTTCCAGTCCTAGATGCTGAAAAAATTGTTATAGACTAGACTGGGCATTTATGGAATAATCTTTGTGAGCAATAGGTTTGGGCCACAGTTTTCTGAAATGAGTCATGCAAACTACCAGATTCCCAGTGCAAATTTTAAGTAAACAGATATCCTTTCTAAAACCTTTATGACAGGGACCAGGCAAAGGAGTCATTGTCTCCACTTCTGTTCGCTTTAGTGATGGAGCGGTGAGCAAATCAGGTCACATATAATACCTTAACTGTTCTTTCTACATTGCCAATGTACTCTGTTCTCTATCAGACCTGATACTCTTTCCTCGTATTTCTGAGTAATGTCAGTCATTCCAGGGAGACTCTGGCTTTAAAATAAATCTGCATTGTTTTTTTTCTGTTTCAAGATGGTCTTATTCATAACCACATCAGTATTTTCGAACAAAGACTTTTGTAACATTATGGGCCCGATTTCACAAAGGTAAGCTTAGACCAAAAGTTCATTTTTACTATGAGTTAAGTTAGACTTTTGCTCTAGGTTTAGACTTTTGGTCTAAACTTAGACCAAAAGTCTAACCTCACTACGAGTAAAGTTAGAATTTTGGTCAAAGTTTACCTTTGCGAATCGGGCCCTAAATGTTCTTGTGGGTGTAGAATTATAATTTCTCTTGCATATATTTTTTTTGTTTCTAGCCTTGAAGGAGCTTTTTGTTTTATTCTGCAAAACACTTGTTGACAACTTCAGTGTCTGTATGATGCTTCATAGTCTACATTAACATAACGTTGTAATGTACAACAACACAATATAAAAATCATTCTGTTGTACTGTGAAGTTGTACGTAACTCCCAACTCCCCACAACCTTGTCTTTTTGGTTTAATATATGTGTCAGAAGGATAACTGACAGTGGGTGAGTGCAGCGGGCCCTGGACTTGGATTATCTAGTGTTTTTTTTTTTTTTTTAAGTGTAACCATAACTTTGTCCTGCTTAGTCTACGATTGTTTCACTATTGAACTGTCTGTAGATTTCAAAGACAATGAAACAAGAAAATGGCTATTCAGCATCAAGCAGCTTAGGTCTAAGCAAAAAGGTTTTTCAAAACCTCTTTGTCAAACTTTGCATTCGTCTGGGAGGACACCCGAGGAGCCTTAAGAGCTTACTGTCTTCAAAATACACAGGAAGTAGGTCGTGTAGCCACCCTGCGTACATCTCACACCTGGAAAATGCAACATGTACCCATTACTGGTGGAGTGTGGTCTTAGTGATGCAGAATAATATCGAACTGAACAGGGGTGGTCGGGTGGCATAATTTCCCCGAAGGTCACAAATAGCTGGTTTGATGAACGTGGATCGACAGAGTGGTCTAGCTCAGACAACGTGTGCTTCATATCTAATCTGTGAAGTATCTCCCCACTTAAGGAAGCATGGGCACTAAATTGGACAGAACAATCTCATCCAGATGAAACTCCCACAGTACTTTTTAGACAACGAAAGGGCGAGTATGAAGAGCCACCTGAACCCTTGTTATACTGCGAACGGTTCTGAAGCATTAAAGGCTTACAACTCTGGTAACCCCCATGCCAATATTATGTACATTAAACAGGACACATTCCACAAAATGAGTTAAGTCGCAGGAGGCCATAGCCTCAACAGGCCTGTCCATAAGCCTGCCAAAAATGAGACTGACGTCCAAAGAGAAGAGAGAAACCATGTAACATGATGTCTGCAAGATGTCTCAAGACTGCCTTATAAGCTTACAAAAGTGTTTTATGGGCTTGTTGTGGTATATCCCAATTATCATAATGCACATTTTGCCTTTCTCAATGGAGTAGCACTAAACACATCACATAATGTACCAAGAAAGAGAGCAGAATGATAATTCTCGCCAACACCTGGTAACAGAACCTCTGCCATTTGTCTAATACTCTGTTCTAATGGAGGATTTCCTAGAAGTCACTAGGGCCTCCACGTTCTCTGAGGAAAGGCATTGTTGTTGAAACATCAGTTCCTTGGGAAACATACGGACAAGCTATGCGATGTAATGAATTGATACATCACTCTCCCTTCCTCCATAGATAGAATGTCCCTCCTCTGGAAAAGGCAGACATGGTCTCTGTAGGTAATGGAGTGGTCAGAATACCTGTGACACACACACCTCATGTAGGGGTTTGGGCATGGGGCAGGCAGAGGCTACCATGAGGTTTGAGGTTGTTTGCCTCTGATGCCCCAGGACATGACCTACGATCGCTCAGCAAACTGGGCCAAGCACACCTCTTTCAGCACTTGACTCTAGAGTGGTGAAGGCGAACAGTCAGACATCTCAGGAAGGTGGTGTGGGGGTGCTCAGTGCTCAACAATCAATCAACAGAACCAGATTACTGACGGTTCAGCCCAGTGCTTAACTTTGAAACACAGGAAATAGTTTAATCATACAGCTGCATTCAATACTACACACTATAGCATTCATCAACAAAAGTCCGTGCCTGTGGACATTTTCTTGCTAGATGCTGCATCTGCACTTCTCTGACTGCCTTTTTTCTCAGGCTCTTCCCAAGATTTTAGGTTTCCCATTTTTCTAGGGGCTATTCAAGAGCAGATGAATAATGCTAAGCAGTACAATCTAGTTTTTAGGCCTAGCCTTTTATGGAAGGAGCAAGTTCTTTGATGATACCTTAAATGTCGCCTAGACTTGCATTGGCAGGCTCGCACATCTGCAACGGTGGCTGGTCACCAGCAATCTTGGGTGGAGTTCTCTTGGCTTAGGGTCCAGCCTTTCCTTTGTGGCTGCAAGAGCAGCCCATCACGACTGATGCAGTCGGTCACCTGATAATCAGCAGTCCTGAGATGAAGTGGTCACAATCAAAACATCAATAGTCCCAAGAGTCCCCCCTGCGATCAGCAGTTCTACCAAATGCTAAGGCCAACTGAACAGCAGTTGTAGCCCTTGACTGGTCCTTTTGCACCTCGCAAATGTAGCCCCCCCCCATAGGCCTTTGGCACATTGGCAGATGCAGCCACGGACAAGTTGTCAACAGACACACAATCACAGCCCCTGCCAGGCCTTTGGCTATGAATGTAATGATTGCATAGTGGTTCCCGCCAAGAACTGGCAATAGTCTGTGGGCCCCTCTAGCACCAGGGTCCTCCTAATTCACTCATTTTGTTTGCTCCTTCTGGGCACCACATGGCCACTGGGGTCACACTGGTTCTTGTTCTATCCTGGGCAGTCTCTCCTCCTCCAGGGCCAGGTGGAATCTTCCTTTCTCTATGCAGGCAGGGTTCTAGGTGCTTCACTGCATGTACCCACAGCTCCTCCAGCAAGAGACCTGTACTTCAGGTTATTTTCCATCACCTCTGAAAGACTCGCAGTCAGGCAGACATCAGCACTAGTTGCATAGCAGTCCTCTGAGGACCATTCCCTTTCTTGGTAATAGATGACTTGGAACTGGAACAAAGTGTTGTCATTTGGATCTCACTTTTATATACAACTTGCAGCCAGGAGATTTGAATCCATTGTCTCAACCAGTAGAACCGATTTGAGATGTTTTCTCCCCCCAAGTGCCTTATCCAGGCTGTTCTCCAGACACAGCCTCTGTACAAAGTATGCTTCTCACAGACGGTTGTCTCCATTCTGGAATACAAACAGAGGCATAAAGATGCATGAGGGTTCGGCACCTTGCTGTCATCAACACACCTGAATGAGTATCCAGAGGAAAAAAGGCCAGGCCTAAATGTTTCCTCACTTTACACACCATGACCTGCAGTATTACCTTTCATCCTTACTATACACCAAATGAAAGTGCTCACTTAGCAAGATCAATCAGTAGACTTCCTATGAACCAAATGCTCTCACAAATTATCTGTCTATATCTGTCTACACAACCTTCTCTTCAGTTTCTAGGTCTTCGCCACCAAATTGGCGTAATGTGGGCAATTCACTGTCTTGGACAGCAGTCCTCGCCCTCAATCTTGTGCACGATTACGCCAGGAGTATCCAAAATGGATCCAACAGACCTCCATTACCGTGGCTCAAATACACGCATACCATGAATGTACCACACAGACTACACACACTAACATGCTTAACATGCACTGAGGATGTTAGCACAAAGGACTGGGCAAGAGCATAGAAGCTCAACTTTATACGAGTGGGCCAGTAGGCCTCTACTTCAGTGACCTAAATAAAAAGGTCTGGTTATACTACTGATCCCTAAAACATGGTATGCTGCCATCAACACTATGTACAAAACCCACAACAGAGACAGTATTCCTCTGTCACAAATGAGGCTATGTTTGGTGTAACCCCTTAGGTCACACGATACATCAGGGACCTCCTATAGTCAGGGACAGGTCAAGGCCTCTGTGCACAACACTTAAATTAGCCTGAAACCAGGGCAAAAATAAAACGCCAGCTTACCAGATCAATACAGTCAGGTACTCATGGCATTGGAATGTGCCAGTTCACCATAGAAGATGGCACATTCCAGTCCTAACAGTACCAAACCTAGTACAGCCTGGATGGAATCACCAGGACTTAAAAGCACCTTGGCCTCTTCCTGATCTTCTGGAAAAATGTGAATCACAGGGTATAGATGGAGGTTCAAGGTAGAGGGGGAAGCACACAAAAACCCCTCAGTATAGTCCAGAGTCAGTGGCACTGCTTAGAGGGGTCTAAGCCATCTAAGAAGCAAACTGAATGCAGTTGAACTTGTGGCCAGATGCAACGGAAAGACTGAAAGCTCTGAACATGGGGTTGAGAAATTCCTGGAGGAACTCCCACGTGTATGGATTAGAAAGGACTGCTTACACAGTCTGCTTTGGTGTTATCGATTCCTGCATTGCGGGAGGCTACCACGAACATGTCTTATTGCAATGCCTCCCTTCCACAGAGCTAAAGACTACTGCCAGAGAGAGCATGCACCTTAGTTTTCCCAAGTAGAAGAGGACTGGGAAGTAATCTATTTGTAACATCATCCCCTTGGATCTCAGCACTAACATGAAATCCTTAGATGGCCTTTAGCTCCAATACGCTTATGTGCTTATCTGATTTGCCCCTCAATACAGAAATGAAAAGCTCTCTGCACTGTGCTTTCTACTCATATTATGAAATAGTAAGTGAGCTGTGGACAGGTACAGGTGAAAGACACATCCTGTGGAGAGTTTAGGTGTTTACCCTCTCTATTCAAAGTTTGGAACCAAGGATGAATGGACCAGGATGAGCTTCAAATCCTATTCTTGATGCTAAGAAGTTCAAATGCCTCTGGTACTACCAGGCTTTTACAGGTCCATGTGGATGGTTCAAGATTTTTTCAGGGTAACCTCCTTCACCATGACAGCTCGGGCTTCCAGGAAACAAACCTGGATGGTTGTTTAGAATACAATATTTGCCCTCCAATGACTAGGTATAGGGAGGCTCAGAGAAAGGTTTTCTCAAAATCTGCGGAGGCTCAACGTGTTCTGGAGCTTTTCCGCCAAGGTTGGTATAAGTGGGGCATATGTTACAGATGCCAAGGAATATCTGTCAGGGTGCCAGGGTCACAATTAACATTCCCAGAGCCTTGGCCATTGCAGCAATGTAGCATTTCGTTGGAGGCACCCCCACTCATTATCACCAGTACTGTTTTTTGGGTTGATAACCTGATCAGTATCAGTGTCTCCCAGGTGAGCCATCTTGTGGCAGGGTGTCTAGGGAGACCTAAAGAGTGCACCCAGGGAGAAAATGTTCATCCTTAAAGGTCACCAGGGGCAACTAAGGCTCAAGTGGGTCTGGTACATTGACCTGATTCAGCTGTGCCCACTTGGGTTGCAGTTACTGATCAAAAGGCATTATTTTCTAGCCAAATGAGATGCACTACACATTGCAGGAGCTTCACCTGGGCGTACCAGGATGTGAGATGTAAATTGTAGGTAATTACTTTCCCAATGATAAGAGGAGATAGGGTATTAGGTTATAATCTGATTTTATTAATGCAACTTCTTTTCCAATAAGGCAAGTCTTGCTATTTCAAGTTCAATGAATATAAGTGTTTAACACACAATGTTTCTCCTGTTAAAGCTTTTCTTCTTTCCTGTAATTCTGACCCATCCTCTATTCTTTTCCAAGTACGAGTCTCTGGGCCTAGGTACAACACCCTCGTCATGGACGCTCAAGCTAGTGAAATGTCTTTCTGCAGTCTTCCCCTTAAGACTGTTTTTCTTTTCTTGCCTTAAGCTGGCTTTCTCTCTGTGTAAACAGTTTGAGAATCCTTCTTTAGATTTCCTCACCTTGTCTTAGTCTGCATATTCTTTTAACCTTTCTTTTGTTTTCTACCCTTTCTGGTGGTAGTGTTATTTGTTTTACTTTTTTTTAACGTGGCCTTGGCTATAGTGGAATAACCACTCAAGAACACTGAGTCTTTAATAAATTAACATGATACATGGCATGCACAATTTTTCATAGGCCGGTCTCGTCCTCTCTTTTTCCTGTCCCCTTATCTCTCCCCTTAAAAACAGGGATGTAAATTAAAGTGGCCTGTAACAACCACCTTGTCACCGATCTGCAAAGCCAGGGCCCTTCTCCAGGTCCTGTGATTCAAAGAGGTGTACCAGTTTTTCCTGAGGACAGCACAGAGGCAACTCCTGCATTCAGATTCATACAAGACTGGGAGGAATGTAGCAACTCTGGATCCAAAATCAGACAAATCTGATCTGTCCACTTTGAAGTTCACAATTCCAGAGAAAACGCCAGCCAGAGTGGAATCCACTGGAAGCTTTGGCTTGAGATGACGGACCCCTGGTATTGGGCAGACTCTTCAGAGCTCAAAAATTGCATCCTGCTAACTAGTGCTAATTACTGCTTTTCAATCGTGTAGAATATCAAAAAAAATGTTGGTCCCTCTGGGGGAAGGATATGAATTAACCTCCACGACAGTGGTTGTACCATAAAGAACTTTCTGTACCAATGAGGTTTGTGAGTAATATATCACATTTATCGGAAACTTAAATTCAACAGTTTAAAGTAAAGTAATCGAGGTGCTCCTGTATAACAGAGCAGTCTGAGTGAATTATGTGTTAGTGTAAGTGTTGCAGTGCTATTTACATGGAAACTAAAACCAAACTGAGGTTAAAAGTATCAGGTCTCAAATAAGCACCTATAGCTATAGGTAATGTGAGCCTGCTGACTTTTTCAAAGTCAATCCACAATTTCTAGTGCAATGTTGATGTTTCGCCCCCAATCAAAGAATTTAATTCAGGTAGGTCAACACCAGGACAGAATATTGAAATAGGAAGCACCTAGAACACAATACAGAAAGCATGTATCAGTACTTTGCCCTCCATCTGGTCAGCATCTATTAATTCAACAGCACAACATATTGTATGGTTATATTATCAAATACATATTTAACATGAGGTCACTACTTCTTTATTTGATAGTTAGTCGACCTCTTAAGAGATAGAAACAAAATTTACATAATTAATTTAGAAAATAAACCAATTTGAAGACGTACTCACCCCCATTTAATTGTACTGAGACACATCCTAGTCGTGTTAACAATAAAATTATACCAATTTGCCTTCCATCTCATGCAGCCCTGGTGTGTTGTTAATAATACCACTTTTTTACTTTGCCATCTAGAGAAAAATTAGATATATGTGTATATATATATATATATATATATATATATATGGAAAATGTCACTTGCCCAGTGTACATCTGTTCGTGGCATGTTCTGCTGCAGATTCACATGCTGTGCATATACTTCTGCCATCTAGTGTTGGGCTCGGAGTGTTATAAGTTGTTTTTCTTCGAAGAAGTGTTTTCGAATCATGGGATCGAGTGACTCCTCCTCTTCGGTTCCATTGCGCATGGGCATCGACTCCATGTTATACTGTTTTCCTGCAGAGGGTAAGGTAGGAGTGATAAAAGTATAAAGAAAAGACATGTCCATGCTAATGTATTGTTAAATATATATATATATCTATATATGTACAAATGTTGTTAACTCAAACGACTACAGGCTGCCGGGGAGGTGGGAGGGTGCATGTGAATCTGCAGCGGAACATGCCACGAACAGATGTACTCTGGGTGAGTGACATCTTCCGTTCGATGGCATGTGTAGCTGCAGATACAAATGCCGTGCATAGACTACAAAGCAGTTAGTCCTCCCATAAAAGCGGTGGTTAGCCTGTAAGAGTTGAAGTTGTTTGAAATAATGTTCTGAGTACAGCTTGACCTACTGTGGCTTGCTGTGTTGGTAAAACATCTACACAATAGTGTTTAGTAAATATATGTGATGTTGACCAAGTAGCTGCTTTACATATTTCAGCCATTGGTATGTTTCCTAAAAACGCCATTGTAGCACCTTTCTTCCTTGTGGAATGTGCTTTAGGAGTAACTAAGAGTTGAAGCCATTGTAGCAACTTTCTTCTTTGTGGAATGTGCTTTAGAAGTAACTAAGAGTTGTCTTTTGGCTTTAACGTAGCATGTTTGGATGCATCTTACTATCCATCTTGCTAATCCTTGTTTTGAAATGGGGTTACCTGTATGAGGTTTTTGAAAGGCTACAAACAGCTGTTTAGTTTTTCTGAATAGTTTTGTTCTGTCTATATAGTACATTAGTGCTCTTTTAATGTCTAATGTATGTAGAGCTCTTTCTGCCACAGAATCTGGCTGTGGGAAGAGGACTGGCAGTTCCACCATTTGATTGATATGAAAAGGTGATATTACTTTTGGAAGAAATTTGGGGTTAGTTCGTAGTACAACTTTATGTTTGTGTACTTGTATGAACGGTTGTTCAATAGTGAAAGCTTGAGTTTCACAGACTCTTTGCAATGATGTAATTGCGACTAGGAAGGCAACCTTCCATGTTAAGAATTGCATTTGATATGAGTGCATAGGTTCAATTGGTGGACCCATAAGTCGCGAAAGCACTATGTTTAAATTCCAAGAAGGAACTGGAGGTGTCCAGGGTGTAATGATGCGTTTTAAGCCTTCCATGAAGGCTTTACTAACAGGAACTCTAAATAAAGAGCTGTGCTGTATATTTTGTAAATATGCTGAAATTGCAGTAAGATGTATTTTTATGGAAGAGAAGGCTAAATTTGATATTTGTAAATGAAGTAAATAGCATACAATATCTTGTATTGATGCTGTAAGTGAGGCAATCTGTTTAGATTGACAATAATATACAAATCTTTTCCATTTGTTAGAATAGCACTGTCTAGTAGTGGGTTTTCTTGCGTGCCTAATCATGTCCATACATTCTGATGGTAGTTGTAAATACCCAAACTCTATGACCTCAGGAGCCAAATCAGCAGATTGAGAGTGTTGGGATTTGGGTGTCTGATCTGCCCTTTGTTTTGTGTCAACAGGTCTGGTCTGTTTGGGAGTTTGGAATGTGGTACTACTGATAGGTCTAATGATGTTGTGTACCGCAGTTGACGGGCCCACATTGGTGCTATGCATATCATATTGAGTGTGTTTTGACGCAAATAGAATGAGTGGGAGAGGGGGAAAAGTGTATGCAAATATCCCTGACCAATTGATCCAAGGAGCATTGCCCTTGGATAGGGGATGTGGGGGTCTGGATGCGAAGTTTTAGTATTTTGTGTTTTCGCTTGTGGCGAACAGATCTATGTTTGGTGTTCCCCATTGTTGAAAGAATTTTTGAAGTACTTGAGGGTGAATCTCCCACTCGTGTGTTTGTTGGTGATTCCTGCTGAGAACATCTGCAAGTTGGTTATGTATCCCTGGAATGTATTGTGCTACCAGGTGAATTTGGTTGTGTATTGCCCATTTCCAATTTTTTTGAGCTAGGAGGGAGAGTTGGGACAAATGTGTCCCTCCTTGCTTGTTTAGGTAATACATGGTGGTCATGTTGTCTGTTTTGATTAGGACATTCTTCTGAGTGAGAAGAGGCTGAAAAGCTTTGAGTGCTAGGGAGACAGTTAACAACTCTAAGTGATTTATTTGTAGCTGTTTGTGTTGGGCATCCTATTGACCTTGGATGTTGCGATTCTTGATGTGAGCTCCCCAGCCAATCATTGATGCATCTGTTGTAATTGTGGTCTGAGGCACAGGATCTTGAAATAGCCACCCTTTGTTTAGATTTGTGGAATTCCACCACTGAAGGGACATGTATGTTTGGCGGTCTATCAACACTAGATCTTGAAGTTGACCGTGTGCCTATGACCATTGTTGTGCAAGGCACTGTTGTAAGGGCCGCATGTTTAGTCTTGCATGTGGTACGATTGCAATACGTGATGCCATCATCCCTAACATTTTCATGACAAATCTGACTGCACTGTTGGCCTGTCTGTATCTGTGCGATTATATTTTTGAATGCTTGTATTCTTTGCGTATTTGGACTTGCTAGCGCTTTTTGAGTATTTTGTATTGAACCTAAATACTGTTGTATTTGCGCAGGTTGCAGTTGCGACTTTTGGTAATTTATTGAGATTCCTAGCGCGTGCAGGGTTTGTATTACGTAATGCGCATGGTTTTGACACTGCGTATGACTGTTTGATTTTATTAGCCAATCGTCTAGATATGGAAAGACATGTATATGTTGTCTTCTTAGATAGGCTGCGACTACTGTTAGGCACTTTGTGAATACCCTTGGAGCTGTTGGTATTCCGAAGGTTAACACTTTGAACTGATAGTGCTTTCTTTGAATGACAAACGTGATATATTTTCTGTGCGCCGGATGGATATGTAAATGAAAATACGCATCCTTGAGGTCTAATGTTGCCATGAAATCGTGTTTTTGAAGTAGTGGGATAACATCCTGGACAATTACCATGTCAAAAGTGTTCTAACAGGATGTAAAGGTAGAGGGTCCTGAGATTTAATATTGGCCGTAGGGTGACATCCTTTTTGGGAATCAGGAAGTATAGTGAGTAAACTCCCGCCCCTACTTGATTTTGTGGCATGGGTTCTATTGCTTGTTTGAGTAACAGAGACCTGACTTCTTCCTGTAACTGACTGATGTGTTCTGTGGATAATTGTGTGGTTTTGGTGGAATGTTTGGGGGAGTTTCTATCAATTCTAGGCAATAACCATTGCTAATTGACAGTACCTAATTGTCTGTGGTAATGTTTTACCAATTAGTGTGGAACTTTTGTAGTCTTCCTCCCACAGGGGAGGTGTGGAGTGCAAGGGAAGAAACAAGTCACTGTTTAGTGTGTTGTGAGGTTTGTTCAGATGTTTGATATTTCCCTCTACTTCTGGGATACTGTCCTCTATATGTGCCCTTAAAACCCCCTCGTTGATTTTGAGGTTGGTAGGCTGGTTTTGCCTGCAATGTGGATGGCTCTGCTGTTTGAGCTCTAAATCCACCTCTAAACTGAGGTTTCCGAAAGGATCCCCTGTATACTGTGGTGTATAGTGCACCCATTGCTTTTGGGGTGCCTGACTCCTTATGCAATTTTTCAATTGCAGTGTCCACTTCTGGGCAGAAAAGTTGTTTTTAATTGAACAGCATATTCAACACCGCTTGTTGGATTTCAGGTTTGAAACCCGAGGACCTGAGCCATGCATGCCTCCTTATTGTTACAGCAGTGTTGACACTCCTTGGCAGCAGTGTCTGCTGCGTCTAGGGCAGACCTAATCTGATTCTTGGTGATGGCTTGCCCTTCCTCCACTATTTACTGTGCCCTTTTTTGATGTTCCTTGGGGAGATGCTGAATTATGTCTTGTATCTCATCCCAATGGGCCCTGTCTTATCTAGCCAACAACGCCTGTGAGTTGGCTATCCTCCATTGATTGGCTGCCTGGGATGCAACTCTCTTCCCTGCAGCATCAAATTTCCTACTCTCTTTGCCTGGTGGGGGTGCATCACCTGATGACTGAGTTTGCCCTCTTTCTGGCAGCGCTTACTACTACTGAGTCTGGAGGGAGTTGCTGAGTTATGTAGAAAGGATCAGAGGGAGGTGGCTTGTATTTCTTCTCTATCCTGGGAGTAATTATCCTTGCTTTGACTGGCTCGCTTAATATTTGAACAGTGTGTTTTTGCATGCCGGGGAGCATAGGGAGCAACTGGTATGTTGAATGTGTGGAGAAGAGTGTATTAAACAAAAAATCATCCTCCAATGGTTCAGTGTGCATGGTGACACTATGATATGCTGCAGCCCTAGCTAAAACTTGATTGTACCCTGTACTATCCTCAGGTAGTGAAGGCTTAGAGGGATAGCAGTCTGGGTTGTTGTCTGGAATGGGATATGGATCATAAAGATCCCATGAGTCTACATTGTCTTGTTGCGAGTCAAACGAATGTGGTGGTGACTGCATTGGTGTAGGACTGGTAGGAGGAGAGATATGCAGGTGTGGAAAGTGAGGAGGAGAATGAGGAGGAGAAAATTGAGGAGGTGGTGGTCTCTCCTTTGGCTTTGGCACTTTAGCTGGAGGCTGTGTAGTGTCCAATTCCTCCTGAAAGGCTAATTTCCTCTTAGGTTTTAGAGGAGGTGCTGTTAGGATTCTGCAGTTTCTTTGTGGATATGAATCCTGGCTTGCCTTTCGTCCATTACTTCAAGTATTGGCTGTACTTGGGAGTCCTCTTCAGAGGTTTTGTGGCATTCTTTGAGTGTCTTAGAAAGTCCATGCTCGTCTGTGTAACCTGCTGTTTCTGGCTCCGCAGCTGGCTTTTTTGGTATCGAAAAAGATGGTGTAGTGGATGGTCTCGGCTCCGAAAGGGATTTCCGAAATTTCGACTCTGAAGAGCGGTGTTTGCTGGAGTCGGACACAGAGCCTTTCGTCGACTCCGATTGTTTCGGAGGAGTGGTCTTTTTCGGTGCCGAACAGGCAGTTTGGTCACCGGATGTCTTCTTTCGGGTCGAGCCATGGTCTTCCGGCAGTGGCGTACCCAAGGCCTTATGTTTCGGTCTCTGTGATGGTACAGGTGCAGGCGTACTCACGTGTTGCCCAGCTGTGACTGGTCTGTCTTCCTCAGATTCCTGGTCCGAGTCGGAACCTCAAACGTAGACTGCTGTCTGCATGATCTCTTCCTCTTTGATGTCGAGATGTTCAGAGCTGTTAGACGCCATCTCTAGCCTTGTGTCTTTTTTGATCGGAAGGATCAGCAGGCCTCGCAATTTTCTTCCTGATGATCTGAGGAAAGGCAAATATTACAGACTAGGTGTTGGTCTGTATAAGGGAATTTCGCTTGGCACCGAGGACAGAATTGGAATGGAGTCCGATCCATGAGGCTTCCACGCGGTCGGCCCGACCTGGCCCGAGTTGGGCGTGCGCGCCCCGAAGGGCGAGTAGAGATGTATTTTCCGACTGTACCGATGTGTCAATAGAAGATGTAAACCCGAACGATACAATACAGACAGAAAATAAAGCGTTTTCAAAGTTTTCCGAATCGAACTATCAGAGCAAAAGGAAACACGTCGGAACCTGACGGCAGAAAGAAAACAATCTAACATGGAGTCGATGCCCATGCGCAATGGAACCGAAGAAGAGGAGTCACTCAATCCTGTGACTTGAAAACACTTCTTTGAAGAAAAACAGCTTGCAACACTCCGAGCCCAACACTAGATGGCAGAAGTATATGCACAGCATCTGTATCTGCAGCTACACATGCCATCAAACATATATATGTATAAAATATTAATTGTCCTGTTGTTGTTTCCAAGGTCGAGGCTACTGTATAGGGTTTGAAAATAAACCTGAACATTGCTTTATAGTTTCCTAATAGCTTCAGGAAGGTCTTAGATCGTGAAGCTATTAGGTAACTATAAAGCAATGTTCAGGTTTATTTTCAAACCCTATACAGTAGCCTCGAGCTTGGAAACAACAATGAGACAATTAATATTTTTATATATATGGAAAATGTCACTTACCCAGTGTACATCTGTTCGTGGCATGTAGTGCTGCAGATTCACATGCTGTGCATAGCTCTTCTGACATCTAGTGTTGGGCTCGGAGTGTTACAAGTTGTTTTTCTTCAAAGAAGTCTTTTCGGAGTCACGGGGTCGAGTTCCATTGTGCATGGGCATCGACTCCACTGTTGGATTGTTTTCCCGCAGAGAGTGAAGGAAGGAGTGAGTATAGAAATACAAAGAGATGTCCATGGAAATGTAAATATATATACATATGTACTAATGTTAAAAACTTAAATGACTACAGGCTTCCGGGGAGGAGGGAGGGTGCATGTGAATCTGCAGCACTACATGCCACGAACAGATGTACCCTGATGTAAGTGACATTTTCCGTTCGATGGCATGTGTAGCTGCAGATACACATGCTATGCATAGACTACAAAGCAGTTAGTCCTCCCAAATGCAGTGGCTTGCCTGTAGGAGTTGGAGTTGTTTGAAATAACGTTTTTAAGACAGATTGGCCTACAGTGGCTTGTTGCTGTGAGAAAACATCAACACAGTAGTGTTTTGTAAATGTATGAGGAGTTGACCATGTAGCTGCTTTACACATATCAACCACTGGTATGTTTCCTAAAAAAGCCATTAATGCACCTTTCTTTCTTGTAGAATGTGGTTTAGGAGTGATCAAAAGTTGTCTGTCTGATTTGATATAACATGTTTGTATACATCTAACAATCCATCTTGCTAAACCTTGTTTTGATATAGGATTGTCTGTATGTGGTTGTTGGAAAGAAATAAAAAATTGCTTTGTTTTCCTAAAATCTTTAGTTCTGTCTATGTAGTACATAAGAGCTCTTTTGAGATCTAGGGTATGAAGAGCTCTTTCTACCACATAATCTGGCTGTGGAAAGAAGACTGGCAATTCCACTGGTGATTGATGTGAAATGGAGATACTACTTTTATTGAAGTTTTGGATTTGTTCTTAGTACAACCTTATTTTTGTGCACTTGGAAAAAAGGGTCTTCAAGAGTGAATGCTTGTATTTCACTAACTCTTCTTAAAGAAGTAATAGCTACAAGTAAGGCGACCTTCCATGTTAAAAATTGAATTTGACAAGAGTGAATGGGTTCAAAAGGTGGTCCCATAAGTCTGCTAAGTACAATATTTAAATTCCACGATGGAACAGGTGGTGTCCTGGGTGGAATAAAGCATTTTAATCCTTCCATGAAGGCTTTAATAACAGGAAGTCTAAATAGAGAAGTATGTTGAATAGTCTGTAAGTATGCAGATATTGAAGTAAGGTGTATCTTGATGGATGAGAAAGCCAAAGTTGATTTCTGCAAATGAAGTAAATAGCATACAATATCTTGTATAGATGCTGTAAGTGGATCTATGCTCTTAGATTGACAATAGTAGACAAATATTTTCCACTTCTTTGCGTAGCACTGTCTATTAGTAGGTTTACATGCTTGTTTAATTACTTCCATACATTCTGATGGAAAATTGAGATAACCAAATTTTATGACTTCAGGAGCCAAATCGCTAGATTGAGAGCATTGGGGTTTGGATACCTGATTTGACCTTTGTTTTGTGTTAACAAATATGGTCTGTTCCGGGGAGGAGGGAGGGTGCATGTGAATCTGCAGCACTACATGCCACGAACAGATGTACCCTGATGTAAGTGACATTTTCCGTTCTATGGCATGTGTAGCTGCAGATACACATGCTATGCATAGACTACAAAGCAGTTAGTCCTCCCAAATGCAGTGGCTTGCCTGTAGGAGTTGGAGTTGTTTGAAATAACGTTTTTAAGACAGATTGGCCTACAGTGGCTTGTTGCTGTGAGAAAACATCAACACAGTAGTGTTTTGTAAATGTATGAGGAGTTGACCATGTAGCTGCTTTACACATATCAACCACTGGTATGTTTCCTAAAAAAGCCATTAATGCACCTTTCTTTCTTGTAGAATGTGGTTTAGGAGTGATCAAAAGTTGTCTGTCTGATTTGATATAACATGTTTGTATACATCTAACAATCCATCTTGCTAAACCTTGTTTTGATATAGGATTGTCTGTATGTGGTTGTTGGAAAGAAACAAAAAATTGCTTTGTTTTCCTAAAATCTTTAGTTCTGTCTATGTAGTACATAAGAGCTCTTTTGAGATCTAGGGTATGAAGAGCTCTTTCTACCACATAATCTGGCTGTGGAAAGAAGACTGGCAATTCCACTGGTGATTGATGTGAAATGGAGATACTACTTTTATTGAAGTTTTGGATTTGTTCTTAGTACAACCTTATTTTTGTGCACTTGGAAAAAAGGTTCTTCAAGAGTGAATGCTTGTATTTCACTAACTCTTCTTAAAGAAGTAATAGCTACAAGTAAGGCGACCTTCCATGTTAAAAATTGAATTTGACAAGAGTGAATGGGTTCAAAAGGTGGTCCCATAAGTCTGCTAAGTACAATATTTAAATTCCACGATGGAACAGGTGGTGTCCTGGGTGGAATAAAGCATTTTAATCCTTCCATGAAGGCTTTAATAACAGGAAGTCTAAATAGAGAAGTATGTTGAATAGTCTGTAAGTATGCAGATATTGAAGTAAGGTGTATCTTGATGGATGAGAAAGCCAAAGTTGATTTCTGCAAATGAAGTAAATAGTATACAATATCTTGTATAGATGCTGTAAGTGGATCTATGCTCTTAGATTGACAATAGTAGACAAATATTTTCCACTTCTTTGCGTAGCACTGTCTATTAGTAGGTTTACATGCTTGTTTAATTACTTCCATACATTCTGATGGAAAATTGAGATAACCAAATTTTATGACTTCAGGAGCCAAATCGCTAGATTGAGAGCATTGGGGTTTGGATACCTGATTTGACCTTTGTTTTGTGTTAACAAATATGGTCTGTTCGGGAGTTTGGAGTGAGGTACTACAGATAGGTCTAGTAGCGTTGTGTACCAAGGCTGGCGTGCCCATGTTGGTGCTATGAGTATCATGCTGAGTGACGTTTGACGTAATTTGCTGACTAGAAAGGGAAGGAGTGGGAGAGGGTGAAAAGCATAAGCAAATATCCCTGACCAATTGATCCATAGAGCATTGCCCTTGGATAGGGGATGTGGGTGTCTGGATGCAAAGTTTTGGCATTTTGCGTGTTTGCTTGTTGCGAATAGATCTATGTCTGGTATTCCCCACTTTTGAAAGTACCTTTGAAATACTTGGGAGTGAATCTCCCATTCGTGTGTCTGTTGGTGATTTCTGCTGAGGAGATCTGCCAACTGATTGTCTATTCCTGGAATATATGGTGCTAGTAAATGAATTTGATTGTGAATTGCCCATTTCCAAACTGTTTGAGCTAGAAGGGACAGCTGAGATGAAAGTGTCCCTCCCTGTTTGGTGAGATAATACACGGTTGTCACGTTGTTTGTTTTTATGAGAACATTCTTCTGTTTGAGAAGAGGTTGGCATGCTATTAGGGCAAGGAACCCAGCTAATAATTCTAAATGGTTTATGTGTAGCTGTTTGTGTTTGACATCCCATTGCTCTTGAATGGTCTGATTGTTTAGGTGAGCTCCCCAACCGATCACTGATGCATCTGTTGTAATTATGGTCTGAGGCACAGGGTCTTGAAATAGCCACCCTTTGTTTAGATTTGTGGAATTCCACCACTGAAGGGACATGTATGTTTGGCGGTCTATCAACACTAGATCTTGAAGTTGACCGTGTGCTTGTGACCATTGTTGTGCAAGGCACTGTTGTAAGGGCCTCATGTTTAGTCCTGCATGTGTGACTATTTCTATGCAAGATGCAATCATTCCCATAATCTTCATGATAAATCTTACAGTGTATTGTTGATTTGGCTGTATAAGCTGTATTACATTTTGGAAAGCTTGTATCCTTTGTATATTTGGATACGCTAGAGCTAGTTGAGTATTTAGGATAGCACCTAGGTATGGTTGTACTTGTGCTGTTTGAAGGTGTGACTTTTGGTAGTTTAGAGAGAGCCTCAGGGTGTTCAGAGTTTCTATCACAAACCAAGTGTGTTTTTGGCATTGTGTAAGATTGCTTGATTTTATTAGCCAATCGTCTAGATATGGAAAGACATGAATGTGTTGTCTTCTTAAGTAAGACGCTACTACTGCTAGACACTTTGTGAACACTCCTGGAGCTGTTGTTATGCCAAATGGCAACACCCTGAACTGGTAGTGTTTTCCTGCTATGACAAACCTGAGATATTTTCTGTGAGCTGGGTGGATGGGTATGTGGAAATACGCATCTTTGAGCTCTAGAGCAGTCATAAAGTCTTGTTTTTGCAGTAGTGGAATAACATCTTGCAGAGTTATCATGCGAAAATGCTCTGACAAGAAGTATAGATTGAGGGGCCCTAGGTCTAATATGTGCCTGAGGGTGCCATCTTTTTGGGGGAATTAGGAAGTCTAGTGAGTATACTCCTATTCCTGGTTGAGACTGTGGAACTAATTCTTTTGCTTGCTTTAACAGTAGAGATTGTACTTCTTGTTGTAACAGAACTGCATGTTCGGGGGACAACTTGTGATATCGTGGTGGAATGTTTGGAGGGGTGGATATTAATTCTAGGCAATAGCCATTGCAGATAATTGATAATACCCAGTTGTCTGTGGTGACATATTGCCAATGAGAGTGGAATTCCTGTAGTCTTCCCCTCACAGGAGATGTGTGGAGTGGAAGGGAGGGAAGGAAGTCACTGTTTAGGTTGTGTTGTTGTTTGTTTAGAGGTTTGGAATTTACCTCTATTTCTGAAGTATTGACCTCTACAGGATCCTCTAAATCCATCTTGTTGATACTGGCTCTGTTGTGCTTGCTTTGTTTGGGAGGAGGAAGCCTGTGAGGATTGTGGTTTAAAACCTCCTCGAAACTGTGGCCTGCGAAAGGAACCTTTATATGGTGTGGTGTATAAAGCACCCACTGCTTTCACAGTATCTGAGTCCTTTCTTAGTTTTTCAATAGTGGTGTCCACTTCTGGGCCAAAGAGGTGCTTTTTATCAAAAGGCATATTAAGTACTGCCTGAGGAATTTCTGGTTTAAAACCAGAGAAGCACAGCCATGCATGTCTTCTGATTTTGATGACAGTGTTTATACTCCTTGCAGCTGTATCAGCAGCATCAAGGGCAGATCTTATCTGATTACTGCTAATCACTTGCCCATCTTCTACTACTTGCTGTACCCTTTTCTGGTGCTCTTTTGGTAGATGCTGTTTAACATCCTACATTTCATCCCAATGGACCCTATCATACCTGGCTAGAAGTGCCTGAGAATTTGCAATTCTCCACTGATTTGCTGCTTGTGTAGCCACTCTTTTCCCTGCTGCGTCACATTTTCTACTCTCCTTTTCAGGAGGCAGTGCATCTCCTGAAGACTGGCTATTTGCACTCTTTCTTGCTGCACTGACTACCACTGAGTCTGGAGGGACCGGGTGAGTAATGTAATCTGGGTCAGAATGTGCAGGCTTATATTTTTTTAATCAATTCTAGGGGTGATAATCCTAGCTTTTACAGGTTCACTAAAAATTTGGTTTGCGTGTCTGACCAATCCTGGTAACATTGGGAGACACTGGTACCTGGAATGTCTAGAATACAGTGTATTAAATAAGAAATCTTCTCCTAATGGCTCAGAATGCATGGTTACCCCATGATAAGCTGCTGCCCTGGATATTACTTGAGTGTACGCAGTGGTATCTTCTGGAGGAGAAGGTTTTGATGGGTAAAAATCTGGGTAATTATCTGGGATGGGATATGGGTCATAGAGATCCCATGGTCTGCCGTACCTCCCTGTGAATATAAAGAATGTGTTGGAGAAGGCAGTGGTGGTGGCCTGTTGTGAGGTGAGAAAGAGAACTGTGGAGATTGAGGAGGAGAAGTATGGAGAGGTAGTGGTTTCTCCTTTTGTTTTTGCACCTTTTCTGGTGGCTGCACACAGTCCATTTCCTCTTGGAAAGCCAGCTTTCTTTTTGTTTTTAAAGGAGGTGCAATGATCATGTTTCCTGTCTCCTTATGAATATGTATTCTGGATTGTCTCTCATCCATAACCTGTAAAATTGGTTCAATGTTAGGCTCTTCCTCATAAGACTTATGAGATTCCATTTTATTTTTAAGCCCTTGTTCCTCTGTATATGAAGATTTTTTAAGCTCCGAAGTGTGTAGTTTTTTCGGTCCCGAAAAGGTAGTTGAAGGTCTTGGCTCCAAAGCGGATTGCCGAATTTTCAACTCCGAAGAATGGGCTCTTTTACTGGAGTCCGAAACGGTGCCTTTAACAGATCTACTCGACTCCGAAGTAGACGGAGGAGCGGCCTTTTTCGGGGCCGACCCCAAAGGACGGCTGCCAACAGTCTTTTTTCCAGCTGAACCATGGCCTTCCGGCAGTGGTGTACCCAAGGCCTTTAAATGTTCTTTGTGCAGGGGTGTAGAGGCAGATGTACTCACATGCTGGCCAGCTGTAATGGGTCTGTCGTCTTCCGCTCTTGTTCAGAGTCTATGTCTTGCATGGAGACTGCTGTCTGCGCCTGCTCTTCTTCCATGACGTCGAGATGTTCACTGCTTTTCGACGCCATTTCGAGTCTTCAGGCTCTGCGATCTCAGAGGGTCTCCTTTGATCGAAATGATCGGTGGGCCTCACAATGTTCCTCCCGATGGTCTGGAGAAAGGCACAAATTACAAACCAACTGTTGGTCTGTATAGGGGTACTTTGCGTGGCACTGAGGGCAGAATCGGAATGGAGTCCGATCCATCACGCTTTCCACGCAGTAGGCCCAAACGGGCCCGAGTCAGGGGCACGCGCCCCGAAGGGCAGAAAAAATTAAGGTACGGGCAGTACTACCAGTTCGATGCTAGATGGGAAACGCGATCAAAACTATACTGACCAATAAGAAGGTTTTCTGTGGTTTTCCGAATCCAAATCTTGGAGCGAAAGGAAACACGTCCGAACCTGACCGCGGAAAGAAAACAATCTAACAATGGAGTCGATGTCCATGCGCAATGGAACAGATAGGAGGAGTCACTCGACCCTGTGACTCCAAAAAGACTTCTTCGAAGAAAAACAACTTGTAACACTCCAAGACCAACACTAGATGTCGGAAGAGCTATGCATAGCATGTGTATCTGCAACTACACATGCCATCGAATGGAAAATGTCACTTACCCAGTGTACATCTGTTTGTGGCATGTTGTGCTGCAGATTAACATACTGTGCACTGTTCGTGCCATTTAGTGTTGGGCTCAGAGTGTTACAAGTTGTTTTTCTTCGAAGAAGTCTTTTCGAGTCACGGGACTGAGTGACTCCTCCCTTTCGGTTCCATTGCGCATGGGCATCGACTCCATCTTAGATTGTTTTCCCCACACAGGGTGAGGTAGGAGTGGTAGAATGAGGATACTAACGATGTCCATGCAATAAAATAGATATGTATGTACATAGTTTGTGTTAAAGGAATGTTTATTTACATATATATACAATTTTAATGAAACTTAAATGGCTACAGGCTCCCGGGGAGGTGGGAGGGCGCATGTGAATCTGCAGCGCAACATGCCATGAACAGATGTACACTGGGTAAGTGACATTTTCCGTTCGATGGCATGTTTAGCTGCAGATAAACATGCTGTGCATAGACTACAAAGCAGTAATCCTCCCCAAAGCGGTGGTCAGCCTGTAGGAGTTGAGGTCGTTTGAAATAATGTCCTTAGTACAGCCTGTCCTACTGTGGCTTGTTGTGTTGCTAACACATCTACACAGTAATGTTTGATAAACGTATGAGGTGTAGACCAACTGACTGCCTTACAAATCTCTGTCATAGGTATGTTACCTAGAAAGGACATTGTTGCTCCTTTCTTTCTAGTGGAGTGAGCATTTGATATAACGGGTAATTCTCTTTTAGGTTTAAGGTAACAAGTTTGTATGCATTTGACTATCCATCTGGCAATGCCCTGTTTGGATATAGGGTTACCAGCATGGGGCTTCTGGAAGGCAACAAACAGTTGTTTAGTTTTCCGAAAATATTTTGTCCTGTCTATGTAATACATTAGTGCTCTCTTTATGTCTAATGTATGCAGTGCTCTTTCTGCTACCAAGTCTGGTTGTGGAAAGAAGACTGAGAGTTCCACAGTTTGGTTTAGATGAAATGGTGAAATTACTTTTGGTAGAAATTTTGGATTTGTGCATAGAACCATTTTGTTTGTGTACCTATATAAATGGTTCTTCGATAGTGAACGCCTGTATTTCGCTAACTCTTCGTAGTGAAGTGATGGCTATTAGAAATGCTACCTTCCAAGTCAATAATTGGATTTTGCAAGAATGCATGGGTTCAAAAGGTGGGCCCATGAGTCGTGTAAGTACAATATTAAGATTCTATGAGGGTACTGGTGGGGTTCTTGGAGGTATAATCCTTTTTAGTCCTTCCATAAAGGCTTTAATAACTGGGATTCTAAAAAGTGACTTTGTGTGTTTAATCTGCAGATAAGCAGAGATTGCAGTGAGATGAATTTTAATAGAAGAAAAAGCGAGATTTGCTTTTTTGTAGGTGTAGTAAGTAACTTACAACGTTTTGTATGGAGGCATCTAACGGTGTGATTTGGTTTGCTTGGCAGTAGAAAACAAACTTTTTCCATTTATTAGCATAACAATGCCTTGTTGTCGGTTTTCTTGTCTGTTTAATGACCTCCATACACCCATTTGAAAGGTTTAGGTAGCCAAATTCTAAGACCTCAGGAGCCAGATTGCTAGGTTGAACGATGCTGGATTGTGGTGTCTGATCTGTTGTTTGTGTTGTGCTAACAGGTCTGGTCTGTTTGGGAGTTTGATGTGGGGTACTACTGAGAAGTCCAACAGTGTGGTGTACCACGGTTGGAGAGCCCATGTTGGTGCTATGAGTATTAGTTTGAGTTTGTTTTGACTCAGTTTGTTGACTAGGAAAGGGCTGAGTGAGACAGGGGGAAAAGCGTAAGCAAATATCCCTGACCAATTGATCCATAGAGCATTGCCCTTGGACTGTGGGTGTGGGTACCTGGATGCGAAGTTTTGGCATCTTGCGTTTTGGTTTGTTGCAAACAGATCTATGTCTGGTGTCCCCCAGCGGTGGAAGTAAGTTTGTAGAATCTGGGGATGTATTTCCCACTCGTGAATTTGCTGGTGATCACAACTGAGATTGTTGGCTAACTGATTGCGAATGCCTGGTATATATTGTGCTATCAGACAAATGTTGTTGTGAATTGCCCAATGGCAAATCTTTTGTGCTAGGAGGCATAGTTGTGACAAGTGTGCCCCCCCTGTTTGTTTAGATAGTACATTGTTGTAATATTGTCTGTTTTGACAAGAATGTGTTTGTGGACTAGAAGGGGTTGAAAAGCCTTTAGTGCTAGGGAGACCGCTAGTAGTTCTAAGTGATTTATGTGTAGTTGTTTTTGTTGATTGTCCCATTGACCTTGTATGTTGTGATTGTTGAGGTGTGCTCCCCGTCCAAGCATGGAAGCGTCTGTTGTAATAATGGCGTGAGGCACTGGGTCTTGAAATGGCTGCCCTTTGTTTAATTTTACAGGGTTCCACCATTGAAGCGAAGAGTGTGTTTGGCGGTCTATCAACACTAGGGGGGTTATTCCAACTTTGGAGGAGGTGTTAATCCGTCCCAAAAGTGACGGTAAAGTGACGGATATACCACCAGCCGTATTACGAGTCCCATAGGATATAATGGACTCGTAATACGGCTGGTGGTAAATCCGTCACTTTTCCGTCACTTTTGGGACGGATTAACCCCTCCTCCAAAGTTGGAATAACCCCCTAGATCCTGAAGTTGACCCTGTGCGTGCGTCCATTGTTTTGCTAGGCACTGTTGTAAGGGCCGCATGTGTAGCCGTGCGTTTGGGACAATAGCGATGCATGAGGACATCATGCCAAGTAGTTTCATCACAAACCTGACTGTGTACTGTTCGTTTGGTTGTATGCTTGACACTATAGTTTGAAACGATTGAACTCTTTGTGGGCTTGGAGTGGCAATTGCTCTTTGAGTGTTGAGTGTGGCTCCCAAGTATTGTTGTATTTGGGATGGTTGCAAGTGAGATTTTTGGTAATTTATTGAAAACCCTAGTTTGTGTAGAGTATCTATTACATATTGCGTGTGACTTTGACACCGGTGTTGAGTATTGGCTTTTATTAGCCAATCGTCGAGATATGGGAATACATTCATGTGTCTCCTTATATGAGCTGCTACTACAGCGACGCATTTTGAAAATACTCTGGGCGCTGTTGTTATCCCGAAGGGCAATACTTTGAATTGGTAATGTTTGCCCTGAATGACAAATCTGAGGTATTTCCTGTGAGATGGATGGATGGGTATGTGGAAATACGCATCCTTTAAATCCAGTGTTGCCATGTATTCTCCCTGTTTTAGCAAGGGAACTAGTCTTGTAGTGTGACCATGTGGAAATGATCTGATTTGATGAAGAGGTTTAATGTTCTGAGATTTAAAATTTGTCTTAGTGTTTTGTCTTTTTTGGGAATAAGGAAATATAGGGAGTAAATCCCTGTTCCCTTTTGATGGTGAGGTACTAGTTCTATGGCTTGTTTTGTTAATAGTGCTTGCACCTCTATTTGTAGCAGGTCTAGATGTTGTGCCGACAGTTTGTGCATCCTTGGGGGAGCATCTGGAGGGAAATGTGTGAACTTTATGCAGTAACCATGTTGGATAATTGATAGAACCCATGTGTCCGTGGTTAGGTCTGACCAATGTTTGTGGTATTTTGTTAATCTTCCCCCTACCGGTGATGTGTGTTGGGGAAGTGTGACATTGTAGTCACTGTTTGTTACCGGGGGTCTGCTTGGCAGGCTGAAATTTTCCCCTTGCTATTGGGAATTGTCCCCTGAATGAACCACAAAACCCCCTTCTTTGGTATTGTGACTGGTATTGTGACTGGTAGGTGGGTTTTGTTTGGGAGGTGGATGGCTCTAAGGGTTGCTGTCTAAACCCTTCCCTAAATTGTGCCTTCCTGAATGGGCCCATATACTGTGAAGAGTAGAGCGCGCCCATGGCTTTGGCCGTGTCTGTGTCCTTTTTCATTTTTTCAATGGCGGTGTCCACCTCCGGCCCAAATAGTTGCTGATGGTTGAACAGCATGTTTAACACCGCTTACTGTGGCGTGGCCAAGATGGCGGCCGGAGCGGACACTTGAACGAGGAGCTCCGCTCTCGGCCCACTAGAATCCTTCATCGATCCCGACCCCAGCGCCAAAATAATACTAAAGTTGTAAACCGGAGCCTCCCTTGAGTCCTCTCGTAGGTTTGCTAGGCTCCGTAACACATGCAACAACTAGAAACGTTCGACGCGCGGTCCCATGGGGCCAGAGCCGAGGAGGATATCAATCGGCGCCCCGACCGATAAGACCTCACGAGACTGGGATCGCTGCCCGGCCCTCCGGATGAAAGGGACGGATCTTCGGCAGAGTGCGGATATGTAGATTGGAGCTCCTCGTGGCCACACACTCGTGGTTCGGAGAACCAGAAGAGGCGTCGGCGGGGCGAGGCAGAGCACGTGGCTCAGGACGGGCCGGATCGGACTGTCGCAGAACTCGGAGCGGCGGCCCGAGGTAAGAAGCGCAGTGGAAGCGCTTTCCACAAGCTGATCGTGGCTCGATCGGGGCTACCAATGGTGGGGTGGCCTGATCCCCTGCTGGGCGCTCCCCTTTGCATGGCGGCCCGCAGGCCCGGAAAATGGCGGAAGTGGTGGAATTGGGGCGAGGCGGTGCCCGCGGCCCCGAATGAGCTAGGCCCGAGACGAGAAGAAAAAAAGTATTTAAGCGGACCTGAGGGGCACTCCCTGCTGCCGTCCGCGGCTAGCCTTGGGCAGCGGACACAGGGCGTCGGCACCGAAGCTGAGAGGGGGGCCAACGATTGGAAGGACAGTATCATAGCACGCAAAATAAGCAATGACAACCCGTTCTAGCAGATAAATAACGTGGGTCCTTTCGTATAGCCTACCACTTAAAAGCCGCCTGCTGGAAGACAGCACCGCTTATCCGCAGCACTCAACGACCCCGTGTGGGCAAGACACGATACCCCCGGATGATCCACAAGCATACTACAGAAGGCATAATGGTCAAGCCAAAACTACCCAAACTGGGACCTAGCTCGGACAGCGGCACCCCACCAGAATCACAAAGGACAACAATATCACAAGTGAATGAGACACTTTGCAAGCACTCGTTACAATTCGAAAAACTGCTGCAAGCAGTCATGGATACAAAGACTTCCCTCGAGAGTAAAATTGACTTTGCAATCTCGGAAATCACCATTCTTCGAGCGGATCACCACAAACTTACAGATAGGGTTGCGGACACTGAAACAGCATTAGAAAATGTCCAACTCGAGGTAACTGTCATGAAAAACAAAATACAGCAACTAGAGGCGGAAATCACACAGCTACAGCGAAGAACTGAGGAGGCAGAGGGCCGCTCCAGACGCAATAACATCAGCTTCTTGGGAATCCCAGAAAGAGCAGAAACATCACTGGCTGAAGTATTCCTGGAGAAATGGCTTAAAGACACAATGAAAATACAAGACTCTACTAAAGCTCCAATTATAGAAAGAGCTCACAGAATCCGAGGCAGAGCTCCTCGCCCGGGCGCCCCACCCCGCCCACTGATAGCGAGATTTCTAAATTGTAGAGACAGGGACCTCGTCTTACAGCATTTTACAACTTCTGGCACAGCCAGCATGGTGAATTGCATTATCACTGCTTACCCGGACTACACGACTGAAGTTCAAAACAAAAGGACCTCGTTCTTCAAAATCAAGCAAGTCTTAAGAGAGAATAAAATTACTTATTCACTCATGTTCCCAGCTCGCCTCCGGAAAATTTCAGATGAAAAAACACTCATATTTCCAACGCCGGAGGAAGCCTGGACCTGGGCACACGCGAAAGGCATAGTCGACCCAACTAAAGAAGACAAGCCAAAGGAAGAATGGATAACCCCATAGAGGGAAAAAAAAGAAAAACAACTTGGCGAGACCAACCAAAACACAAATGGCAGATGATCAGACGCAAGCCTTAAAAGAGATCAGCACATTAGCACGCTTGCAATTGAGCACTAATAATGAAGCAGAGTGCATCGACAGTAGCTCGCAACACAATGATACCAACCATTCCCTCTCTCCTTTGGCGAGGAGGCCGAGCCTCACCCCACGTGCGGCCGACGAAATATGAGAACCACTCTCTGGTATCCCCAAAGGGACGAAACTAACGACACCTGCCCTAAAAAGTCTACGGACATAATACGAGGGAAAGTTCACTTCAAAAGTACACTGGTTGCATGCTGGCCCAGTTCGGCCGCATGCTGAAGCTGAAATAACAACACCTAATTATAAGGAAACTCATACGCTGGCGCTGGGAACAACCTGTACTAATACGGACAAGGGCGAGAGACTAGCCTCCATCTACGCGCGCTCCCCACTACCTACTCGGTACCTGAATGGAACAGTACCCCTTCGGACTCGATTTAGGCACCGGTTGTGTCAAAATACTTAAAGTTGGGCTTTGCCCAGTATATCCTTTTTGTAGGTTTTTGTTGTTTTCCTCTATTCTATTTTTCTTAGTAGGTGCCTACACCAATTTCTCGTGCCATTAATATCCTACACATGCGGGACGGTAACCGGACGGGGGGCCAGAGCGTACTACGATACCATGCACGGCGATGCAAAGTGGCAACATTACCCCCTGAAGCGGACCTTCAGGGAGATAGCCAACATAACGTAAAATGACACTTAAGGACACAACATACAACATAATAACAAGGAATGTAACAGGCATGGCCGGCGCAGTTAAACGCAATAGGGTACGGGCACACCTAAAACGCCATCATATACACATTGCTATATTACAGGAAACACACATCACTCCAGCAGATGTCAAATCATTGGAAAAAAGCTGGGCGGGACAACTATACACAGCAGGCACATCGTCTTTCGCGAGGGGGGTCATGATATGGATAGTGCCCGGGGTGCCATACGTTACAAAACACAATACAACAGATAAAGAAGGCAGGTATATCCAGTTGATTGGCACACTAGATGGAGAGCCAGTAGCGATTACTGGGTTATACACCCCTAACGTTAAGCAGAGCGAATTTCTACAAACCACCATATCTCACTTATCAAACACCTTAAACATACCTAATATTTGGGGTGGCGACATGAACTGCGTGCCACAAATAGATATGGACAGATCACACCCCCCGCTGGTGGATGCCCCAGTTAGGAAAAACTCACAAACACTGCAAGCCTGGATGTCTGAGCGCCGTTTGATTGACGTGTGGAGATACCTCCACCCATTGGACAGGGAATACTCTTACCACTCACCTGTGCACCTTCTACACACCCGCATAGACCTAATACTCTGCTCACTTGAATTGACATACAAATTCACCAAAGCTGAATACTCTGCTAGAGTGATCTCAGATCACAGCCCGCTCATAGCACAAATCAAGTGGGGCAAACCACGCACACGCATCCCAACGTGGCGTTTGCAACCACAACTTTTACTGGACCCCCCCTTCAGGAAAGAGATAGCCACTCAAATTACCACATATTTTGCACTTAATAAAGGAACCTCCAAATCCAGAGCAAATGAATGGGACGCACATAAAGTGGTGGTCAGGGGCATATGCATGTCAATGTCCAAGGGGGTACGACAAACATTGACAAACGAAATCCGAATGCACAAACAAAATGTAAGAACCGCAGAATGTAAATTCACAGAGGGAGCAATAGACAATGTGGGCCTCACAGCCATGCGCACGTTATGGAAGGACGCAGACCACCGACTGAGACAATCCGACTATAAGTATCATATGGCCCGTAGGCATTCAGAGGGCGACAGACCGGGCAGACTCCTGGCATGGCTCCTGAGAAACGAGAGACATAGTGCTCCTATCGGGGCGACACAGCTAAGCTCGGGAGCAATCGTAAACACCCAGGCTGAAATAAATGACGCCTTCAGAGAATATTATAGCACATTATATAGAGCATACCCCCCCCCCCCACACAAGAACAACGCCGTAAGTTCCTTAGTGGAATACAAATAAAGCAACTCACATTAATACAGGCCGAGGAACTAGACAGACCAATAGACATCGCAGAAGTGCAACAGGCATTACGTCAGCTGACACACAGTAAAGCACCGGGAAGTGATGGCCTCCCCATAGAATATTATAACACCTTTCAAACGCAAACGCTAGCGCCATACTTTGAAATGTTGGGCCCTAGAACGAGGTCAACTACCTGAATCACAACGTCAGGCAATAATTGTGGTGCTGCACAAGCCAGGCCGAGACCCAATGGATGTCCGCTCATACCGTCCTCTGTCACTATTAAACACAGATTGCAAACTAGTAGGCAAAATACTAGCAAACCGCCTTCTCCCACTGCTGTCGACTCTGGTGCACCACGACCAATCGGGATTCATACCCGGCCGCAACACACACGTCAATATTAGGAACTTACTAAGAATAATGGCAAACACCCCTGAAAATGAATACGGACGAGTAGCAGTGTCACTGGACATTGAAAAAGCGTTCGACACACTGGGTTGGCCTTATCTGCTAGAAACTTGAACTCATGGGCTTTGGCAAGGCATTCGTTGGGTGGATTAAAACTTTATACTCTGAACCGACAGCTAGAGTTAAAACAGGCGAAACTATATCTGAGAGGTTTAGAGTGGAAAGAGGCACAAGGCAGGGATGCCCACTATCTCCAATGCTGTTTGCTCTCGCCATTGAGCCCCTGGCCGCCCGACTTCGCACATATGCGATCGACTGGGGCATTCCAGATGGCCCACAGCACCGTATAGTTTCTCTGTATGCAGACGATGCATTAATATTTTTGCGTGAAGCCACCTCCCTTCCTGGTATACTCGAACTACTAGATCAATTCGGTACTATATCTGGGCTTAAGGTCAACTGGTCGAAATCATGTCTATTTCCAATGCGTGCGATTCCAGACCCATGCCGCACAGTCCACTCTCCGACTGAGCTGCAATGGTGCTACACTACATTTAAGTACTTGGGCATAAATATTTACCATGACCCCCAGGATCTAAAGGAAGGCAATCTAGGACGCGCGATCAGAGCCCTTCGCGGATCCTTACCCTTCTGGTGCTCGCTTCCACTCTCCCCTCTGGGCAGAGTGGCCATTGCAAAGATGGTGGTCCTACCACGTCTGCTATACTTTTTTTCTGCGCTACCACTGACACTCCCTGCCTCCTTCTTTAAATCCCTATCCAGCATATTATCAGACCTAATTTGGGGTAACGGCCGTCGTAGAGTGTCCCAAAACAAAATACACTACCCACTGGCACAGGGCGGGTTGGGGGTACCACGACTAGAACTATACTATGAATCCACCCAGCTGCAGTGGGTGCTTAAATGGATACACGACCCTGCAAACACAGAAGCCCAAAGTGTATACAGCGGACATACTAACATAATACGCCACCTATCAGATAGGGACGACACATGGCGTACGCAAAATATACTACTACATAATGCACGACGTATATGGCACAAATATGTACTGTGTGGTGACAAGACACCACAATACTCCCCCAAGATACCCCTATTAGACATACCCAAAATCGAAATAATAGCTGCAAAACTTGATTTATCAACCTGGCCAGAGAAAGGCATACAAACAGTGGGCGACGTATTCATCGACGGGCAACTAAGCACATATGAGGCACTAGATACCTCTCACAATCTAGGACAAGGTGATTTCATCACATTCGGAGCGGTGCGACAATTAGTACGCGCTACATGGAAATGCGGGAACAAAGAACCTACTGTAGCCCCAATCCTACACGAATTGTTAAACAACCCGCAAAAACTACCGAATATCTCGGGAATATATAGAACCCTGACCACACAATTCACACAAGGCCAAGAACAAGCTAAAAGCAGATGGGACCAGACCCTCACTTACACTCTATCACAACACGAGTGGAACCAGGCCATAACATCGACACACACAATATCACGTAACCCCAGGCTAAGATACACACAGTTTAACTACTTACATCAGACATACTTATCACCACACCGACTCGCACAAATGTTTCCTCAATCAACCCAGAAATGCCCAAGATGCGGCACCATCGAAGCTACTTTCTTTCACATGACATGGGAATGTCCCCCGATCCTGAACGCTTGGAGCAACATAATAACTCAAATAACTGCATGGCTCGAGGCTCCATTGGCCCTCAGCCCAGCGCTATATTTACTGGGAATAAGACAAAGACCTAAAGGCAAAAAGCAAATACTCAAATGTATAGACTTAGCGTTAGTCTTGTACAGGCGATTAATAGCTATGCACTGGAAAGCTCCCAACGCACCAGGACAGACATTATGGCACACAGAACTATTGCGCTGGGCAAAAGCAGAGACATACACATTGCAATCGCTACAGGATATAGGGATCAAAGTGAAGGGCCTTACAACCTGGAACTCCTTTGTCACAACACTCGAAAGCAAGGACGATGAGCGCCCCCCCTGACCATAAAAACACAAACACGCAAATGTATAGCAAACAATAGGAGTAACAGTAAACAGTACATAACCTAAATAACAACACTAAATACACCCTGATTACCCACTAACCGAAAGAAACCGAATAACACCGATACAACAATGAAGCCGATCCTCCTGGCTCCCTATTTCTGCCCCTTCCCCTCGCTCTTTACCACTATTACACTTACCTTTTTTCTTCAGTTCCTATCCTTTTTCTTTCACTCAAACGATCTCCGTGAATACTAGCAACAAACTCCAAACTAGCCATATCGGTGCAATATTGGTGCTATGCATAAGTGTATTACTCCAAAGGTACTCATACTGCGTATGGAGATTGTTTCTAATTTCTAATTTCGCTATTTAGCTTATATCTGCGTGTAATGTTCAATAAATACAAATAAAAAGATGTTAAAAAAAAAAAAAACACCTCTTGCTGTATTTCAGGTTTGAAACCTGAACTTCGTAGCCATGCATGCCTCCTGGTGGTAACTGCTTTGTTCACAGTTATTGCTGCTGTATCGGCAGAGTCCAGTGCGGAACGGATCTGGTTGTTGGAGATGGCCTGTCCTTCCTCAACCACCTGTTGAGCCAGTTTTTGGTATTCTTTTGGTAAATGCTGAATGATCTCATGCATTTCGTCCCAATGGGCTCGATCGTAATGGGCGAGGAGGGGCTGCAAGTTTGCGATACGCCATTGGTTGGCAGCTTGCGACGCCACTCTTTTCCCTGCTTTGTCAAATTTGTGGCTTTCTTTATCAGGAGGTGGTGCATCTCCTGATGATTGCGAATTTGGCTCCCATTACTACAGAGTCCAGAGGGAGCTGCTGTGTAATGAACACAGGGTCCGATGGGGGTGGGTTATATTTTTTCTCCACTCGCGGTGTGATGGCCCTGCCCTTGACCGGCTCTTGAAAGACTTGTCGCGCATGCTTAAGCATGCCTGATAGCATAGGCAGGCTTTGATATGACGCATGCGTGGACGGCAGAGTATTGAAAAGAAAATCATCCTCCAATGGTTCAGAGTGCATAGTGACATTATGAAATGTCGCAGCCCTGGCTAGTACTTGTGTATAAGAGGTGCTATCCTCTGGAGGAGATGGCTTTGAGGGATAGCACTCAGGACTGTTGTCTGAAACCGGTGGGTCGTATAGATCCCAGGGATCTGCGTCGTCCTGTGTTTGCACAGTATGTGTGGGTGACTGTGCAGTTGGGGTGCCAAATGGTGACTTTGTCCTTTGTGGTGAATGCGGTGGCGATATTTCTGGTGAGAAATGTAGAGTTGGTGACGCTTCTCTAGCCACCTTTGCCCTTGACTGATCAGTTTCAGTCTCTGTGTGAAAAGCCAATTTCCTTTTAAATTTGAGAGGAGGGATAGTTTGAATTTTTCCAGTATCCTTCTGGATCTGTAATCTTGGTTGACTTTGATCAAATTCCTCCACATCCAGCTCCTGGTCAAACCTGTGCCTCTCCTTAAGTTATTTGGAGAGCCCATGTTCTTCTGTGTAATAAGTCTTTTTCGGCTCCGAAGCCGGCTTTTTCGGTATCGAAATACCCATGGTCACGGTTGGTCTCAGCTCGAAAAGGCTGTTTCGAGGCTTATTGGTTTCAACCAGTCAATGTCGACTTTTTTCGACACCGGTTTCTCGAGTCGGAGGACTTCGGCACGATCTTGGCCTTTTTCAGTGCCGAAGATGTTACTTGGTCACCGCTTTTCCTGTGGGTCGAGCCATGGCCTTCAGGCCGTGGCGTTCCCGAGGCCTTCTGTTTTTTTTTACTGAGTTTGGGGTTGGGTCTGGGCAGGCGTACTCACTTTTTGGCCCGCTGTTGGCGGTCGGTCTCTGTCGGAGTCGTCCGATTCCGATCCCTGGATAGAGATAGCCATCTCTTCCTCTTCGACATCGAGGTGTTGTGTCAACTTCGATGCCATCTGTAAGCGCCTCGTCCGCCGATCTCTCAAGGTCTTCTTCGACCGAAATGCCTTGCAGGCCAAACAGGTATCCTCTCTGTGCTCCGGTGACAAACACAGATTACAGACCCGATGCAGGTCTGTATAAAGATACTTGGCGTCGCACGTCGGACAGAAACGGAAGGGGGTCCGGTCCATGAGGCTTCGACGACGGGTGTGGTCGGGCCGACCAGGCCTCGGCTGAGTGCGAAAGCCCTGAAGGGCCGCCGAAGCGGTTGTCTCATCGGTGCCGATGTATCTTATAGGAAACCGGTCCCGAACGCAACAATACCGACGGATTTTCGATGTTTTTTAAACTTTCCTGATTCGAATCACGGAGCGAAGAGGAACACGACCGAATCCGATGGCGGAAAGAAAACAATCTAAGATGGAGTCGATGCCCATGCGCAATGGAGTAGAAAGGGAGGAGGCACTCGGTCCCGTGACTCGAAAAGACTTCTTTGAAGAAAAACAACTTGTAACACTCCGAGCCCAACACTAGATGGCAGGAACAGTGCACAGCATGCGTATCTGAGGCTACACATGCCATTGAACATATTTATATATATATATATATATATATATATATATATATATATATATATATATATAGTTATATAAAATTGTTCTCTAGATGGCAAAGTAAAAAAGTGGTATTATTAACAACACACCAGGGCTACATGAGATGGAAGGCGAATAGGTATAGTTTTATTGTTAACACGACTAGGATGTGGCTGAGTACAATTAAATAGGGGTGAGTACGTTTTCAAATTGGTTTATTTTCTAAATTAATTATGGAAATTTTGTTTCTATCTCTTAATAGGTCGACTAATTATCACATAAAGAAGTAGTGACCTCATGCTAAATATGGATTTGATGATATAACCATATTATGTTGTACTGTTGAATTAATAGATGCTGACCAGACAGAGGACAAAGTACTGATACATGCTTTCTGAATTGTATTCTAGGTGCTTTCTATTTCAATATTCTGTCCTGATGATGACCCACCTGAATTAATTTCTTTGACTGGGGTCGAAACATCGACATTGTATTAGAAATTGTGGACTGACTTTGAAAATTTCAGCAGGCTCACAGTACCTATGGTTATAGGTGCTTATTTGAGACCTGATACGTTTAACCACAGTTTGGTTTTAGTTTTCATGTAAATAGCACTGGAACACTTATACTAACACATAATTCACTCACACTGCGCCGTTATACAGGAGCACCTCAATTACTTTACTTTAAACTGTTGAATTTAAGTTTCCAATAAATGTGATATATTACTCACAAACCTCATCAGTACAGAAAGTTCTTTATGGTACAACCACTGTTGTGGAGGTTAATTCATATCCTTCCCCCAGAGGGACAGCGGCAGGGTCATTTACTCCCTGGTACTCTGTACCTTAGACGTCAGGACAACTGTCTAACAGGGATTGGGAAGTTAAATGTCCAGAGGAAATAGAAGATGCCAGGGCCTTATTGTCCCTCTTATGTCTCAGAGGGGATTCAGGCTATGTTCAAACACTTGGAAATGCCACCCTCCTGCACTTGTTTCAGTGCTGAGGTGCTCTGCTTGCTGACTGGGTGTTGATCCCCTCCTTAGTAGCTGCCTGCAAAATACAGAAGCCAGAATGAACCACTGGATTGAGAAGCAAGGAGAGAGGTCTCCACTGAGACTGTGAAAAAGGCACCAACCAGCAACTGCTGCCGGTGTCCGTCCTATTTTCAGATGCCTCAGACATGGAGACGAGTCTGACAGAATGACAGAAATGTACAGGATAGAAACTATTGCAGACCACTCTTCAGAAAGGGGAAGTTTGTGGGTCGGTGACAAAGCAAACACATATCAGCAAAATGGCTCTGTATATATTCCAGAAGGCAGGGAACCAACAATTTGCCCACCTGCTAGAGGGCATTGGAGAATTTTCCAACAAGCAGGTGGGGCTACAGTAGTGCAAAGCTATGCTCCCTGTGGAGAAAATCTTTTTGTTCATAGCACTATAACTCCCAGTTGGGAAGACAAGATAAAAAGTACTTTTGGTTTTGCCCAAAAGAAACACCTCTAGAACTAAGGATGAAGGATCAACAGACGGAAAATTTAGATCTATTCACGGATGGATATTGAAATAAAAGCAACTTGCTCAGCGGGAGGAACACAGGAACAATCTAATTACATACCATGGGAGGTGTCCAAGCCACTGTCCTTCTGCAACACATATACAATCCATTATCAGTGTTATAAATAGCAAGGAGATTATCTGAATCACTGCTATCACTATAATTATTTGGAAAAATGGAGTGCACCTGAGCAAAAATAAAAAATCCTTTATTCATGTGAAGTACTGTGCACAAGAGCAAAGGCTCTCAAACAAGGTTTTTGCTTTTAGTGGCCTTACTTTTTGAAATGGGTTAATTTGAATCCATTTTCTGCACCAGTGTTGAGTGCATTGCTGCCACTGGCATGAGCAGCATGGCACATGGTGAGGCTTTGGTGGAATCTTCTGTTCCAAATCATCTATGAGGTGGCTCTCTTTTATAATGGAGCAACGCAGTGGGTTCAGCTGGCAGCCATGAGGTCCAGCAGAAACACCAGAGGGAGTGAGAACTGAGCACAATAACTGGAACATGGCTGGATTCAAGGCTACCTCCTGCTGGGTTTGACTGAAGGCGTTGGGAACACTGGGCACGATGTCTTCAGAAGTGGAATCACCTTAGTGGTAGTTGGGGGGGGGGGGTAAACAGCCTGAGAGGCAAAATCAAATGAAATATTAAACTCTTGTGTAATGAACTGTTGGCCCCAGTTACAGTGAAACTATTGAACTCTTGACTGAACTTGTGGTACTGTGACCAATTAAACCTTTGACAACATGTGTATGTGCACACACCTGCTCTTCTCTGTCTGCCTAGGGCCCTGGGAGACCGAAGGTTTTGGCAGGTGTAGGACTGCTTGAAATGTGGTTTGATTCAGATAAGACGAATAGCAGGCTGCTATGCTTCCACCTCTATGACCCCTGACCGCGTGCAAGCAGTGCTCGCCATTTCCAAGCCATTCCCAAGCCTGTCAGCAAGCGGGAAGTGTGCCAATTTCTAGGTGCTGCTAGATATTTTTGGGTTGTGGATCCCAAATTTTCACTCTGGTTGCTAAACCTCTGTTTGAACTGTTCGCTCACAGTGCCCAAGACACACTAAATTGGACCCCTTTAAGGGAGGAGGCCTTTACTGCTCTTAAGCAAGCCCTGGCCTCTGCCCCTGCTCTGGATCGCACTGATTACAAAAAGCCATTCACGCTGTACTGCCATGCGCATCAAGGAGTGGCCTCTGGTGTCTTTAAACAGCCTAAACAAAGACCAGTGGGCTACTATACTGCCCTTCTGACCCCTATGGCCCGGGGCATGCCACCGTGCCTTTGTGCGGTTGCTTCAGCGGCCACTCTTGTGGAATGAGTGGCTGATATTGTCCTGGGCCACCGACTGACTTCTGCAGTGCCACATGCAGCTGCAGCACTGCTTTTTCTCTCTAGTACCCAGCATCTCTCAGTCCAGCGCCAAACCCTCTACGAACAGTCTCTTCTTGGAGACACAAACCTCACGACAGTTAGGTGTACCACCCTCAATCCTGACACTCTTTTCCCCACTGCAGAGGATGGAGAGCTTTATGATTGCACCATAATCGTGGCCATCACAAACACTCCATGTCCAGAACTCAATGACACACGGCTGCCCAATGCAGACTCTATTCTCTACACTGATGGTTTTGCTTTATGGGACGAATTTGGTGCTTTATGCGTTGGCTTTCTGCGGTTGTGCTCGCAATCCGCTACACTGGAGGCTGCTGCTCTCCCTCAAGCCCACAGTGCTGAAGTTGCAGAACTGGTTGCCCTCACTAGAGCGCGAGTTGTCTGCTGCAACTTGGGTCACTATTTACAATGATTCACAATAAGCTTTTAATGTCTGTCATGCTACTGATAACCTATGGAAGATGAGGGTTTCTCACGTACTCTGGTTCGACTATTTCTCACGCTGTACTTATAAAGCTCTGCTTGATGCTATTCATCTCCCCACAGAAATTGCAGTTGTTCACTGTTGTGCTCACACTAGAGAACAGTCAGATGTAGCCCGTGGTAACGCCCAAGCAGATGTTGTTACACGCCATGCTGTGTTGCAGGAGATTCCTGCCACTTTCCCTTACGTAGGTGCTTTGCAGAAACCTCTGTCTCATTCTGTCACTTACCTGCTTGGAGTGCAACAGAAAGCCACTACTTTGGACTTCCTAGGGCTGCACCCTGGACCCTGCTTCGCAATTGTATGTTTCTCATGATGGCAGGCCAGCCAATACTCCTGTATTTCAACAACAGCTGGCACATGCATTTCATTGAATGTCTCACACGTGCAAGGAAGGAACTGCAAATGAGATACTGAAAGATTGGTATGCCCTAGGGATACACCAGATAGCTAAGGAAGTGACCTGCAGCTGCATCACATGTAGGAGGAATATCCCAGGAGGGGCATTAAATAAGCAAGTGAATGGTGCAAGGGAGTGGGCAGAATGGCCAATGCAGCATCTTCAGATTGACTTTATGGACCTATCACCCTCACAAGGCTACAAACGGGCTAGTAATGGTGGATAAAATGTCAGGGTGGCCAGAGGCTTTCCCATGCAGGTATGTGGGTGCAATAACTACTGCAAAAAAGGTCATGTTTGAGGTCATCCCCCATTTTGGGATACTAGAACTTATAGGCTCAGATAACGGCCCTCATCAGGACAGGGAGAAGATGGAATGAAAACAAAGGCTGGGGAAGAGCAGAGCAGCCAAGTGCTTATAACATAGCTAGGAAATGCCAGAAAGAGATAGAATCCAAGCTTCGAGTTATTTAAGCACTGAAGTGCGGGTGATCTGAAGCTCGTAGATGGGGTTGTGAAAGCTGCCATGGCCCAGCGCCGCCTCCCTGTTTTGCTGTTCAGAGACTGTGATGCTTGAGGGAGAGAGAGGTCCAAGCAGGCGGTAGAGGGCTTCCCAGCATTTCTTGGACTAAGTTAAGTTCCACACAGGGATGAAAGGCCTTTGTTTCTCTGCTCTATTATTATGATTGATTATTATGCTTGCACTGTGTTTATAATCTGAAGTATTCAGCTTGTTTATATTTTACTTTCTGAACATCGTAGTGTAAGCCTGCTGCAGTAATTGAAACATGCATTTTGGTGCTCAGTAAATCAAAGCTTATCTGAAGTATTCAGCTTGTTTATATTTTACTTTCTGAACATCGTAGTGTGAGCCTGCTGCAGTAATTGAAACATGCATTTTGGTGCTCAGTAAATCAAAGCTTATCTGAAGTATTCAGCTTGTTTATATTTTACTTTCTGAACATCGTAGTGTGAGCCTGCTGCAGTAATTGAAACATGCATTTTGGTGTGCAGTAAATCAAAGCTTATCTGAAGTATTCAACTCATTTATATTTTGCTTCCTGAACATAGTAGAGTGATGTATTTTGGTATACAGTTAATCAAAGCTTATATCTGTCAATGAACTCTTTGCTTATATATATATATATATATATATATATATACACACATACATACATAGATGCTCTTTGTAGTGTACTTATATATAAATAGATGCTTTTCATTGCTATTCTTATTCTACTATTGTTAATGTGCTAAATGCCTACATTTACCTGAAATTCTAGTAAAGCTAAATTGTGTTCATAATTGGCGTGTGGTCCTTCATTGAGTGTCCTTATTGACTTATACTGAACAGGTGTCAACCAGTCACCTGGATAAGACAGTTTTTATGCCAACTTTGATTGAAAGTGTACCAGGCCCCAGCACTAGTGTTCTTTCCCAAAATCTGTACCTTTGTTTCTACAATTGCCACACCCCTGGCACACAGTTAAGCCCCTTGTAAAAGGTACCCATGGTACCAGGGACCCTGTGGCCAGGGAAGGTCCCCAAGGGCTGCAGAATGTATTATGCCACTCTAGGGGACCCGTCACCAAGCACATGTACACTGCCCTTGCAGCTTGTGTGTGCTGGTGGGGAGAAAAAGGCAAAGTTGACAAGGCACCCCTCTCAGGGTCCCATGACCACAAACCACTGCCTGTAGCATAGTTAAGTCACCCTTTTAGCACGTCTTACAGCCCAAAGGCAGGGTGCACTATACCACAGGTGAGGGCACAGCTGCATGAGCAATATGCCCCTACAGTGTCTAAGTCCATTCTTAGACACTGTAAGTGCAGTGCAGCCATATTCAGTATATGGTCTGGGAGTTTGTAATTACGAACTCCACAGCTCCATAATGGCTTCACTGAATATTGGGAAGTTTGAGATCAAACTTCTCAGCACAATAAATTAACACTGATTCCAGTGTGGGATTTAGTGAAAAATGCATCCAGAGGGCATCTTAGAGATGCCCCCTGTATGTTATCCAAACTGCCAGTGCAAGACTGACCGGTCGGTGCCAACCTGCCACTTTCAGACAAGTTTTTGACCATATGGAGTGAGAGCCTTTGTGCTCTCTGTGGTTAGAAACAAAGCCTGTCCTGGGTTGAGGTGCTTCACACCTCCCCCCTCCAGGAACTCTAACACCTGGCGGTGAGCCTCAAAGGCTCAGGCCTCGTGTTACAGTGCCCCAGGGCACCCCAGCTAGTGGAGTTTCCCGCCTCCTGGACAAAGCCACACTTCTGGCAGAAACTCCGGCAGGAAAATTAGGGAAACCAGGGAGGAGTGACCACCCCAGCTAGGATCACCCCTAAGTTGTCCAGAGCTCAGGTGACCCCCTCCCTGCAGAATCCCCCATCTTGAGTTGGAGGGCAGGGACCAATAGGGTTAGTATTGTGTCCCCCTCCCCAAAGGGATGGACACAAGAAGGGTGTAGCCACCCTCAGGGGCAGTAGCCATTGGCTACTGCCCTCTGACCCCCGTAACTCCCCTAAATCCAGAATTTAAGGGCTCCCCTGAACCCAAGTCATCAGATTCCTTGTGCCTGACAAGAAGGACTGCTTAGCTGAAACCCCAAGCAAAGAAGAAGGAAGACAACAACTGCTTTGTGCCCCAGCCCTACCAGCCTGTCTCCTGCTTCAAAGAACCTGCAAAAGAACAGTGACGCATCCAACAGGACCAGCGGCCTCTGCCAAGTTCCAGAGGTCTGCTCTGCACCCAAAAGGACCAAGAACTCCTGTGGATAGCAGCCCTGTCCAAGAAGAAACAACAACCAAGGACTCCAGCACCACTCCAAAAGCGTGAGTCTTGACCACACTGTACTCCACGCCCACGGCTTGTGTCCAGGTGGACCAACCAGCTAGAGAGGATCCCCAGACGATTGCAATTGAGTGCCCTCCCTGGGTTGCCCTCTCCACCCCTCCACGATGACTCCTGCAGAGGGAATCCAAAGGAGCCCCCGACCCCAAAAGCTACGGACAAAGATATCCGACGCCTAAAGACCCACTACACCCGCAGCCCCCAGGCCTTGGAGAACCCGACCTCTGGTGCAGCAACATTCAACAGGCAGCCCTCCTCCCTGTCCAGCCTGTGGTTTGCCCGAGATTACCCCCTGGACCTCGCCTGCAGCCTCTGAGTGACCCTTGGGGTCCCCTCATAGAAAATCTTTGGAGACCCGACAACTTGTTTTCACCCTGCATCCAGCCGCCCTAGCGCTGCTGAGGGTGTATGTATGGTGCCTACTTGTGGCACAGGCTCCTTTGGCTCAGAGGGCAGAATTGAAAGGAAAAATTAAATGAAATATAAAACTTCTGTGTAATGAACTGTTGGACCCTGTTACAGTGAACCTGTTGAACTCTTGACTTAACTTTTGGTACTGTGACCAAATGAACTTTTGACTACGTGTGTATCTGCACACACCTGCTCCTGGCTCTTCTCTACCTGCCTTGGGCCCTGGGAGACCAAAGGGTTCAGCAGGTGTAGGACAGCTTGGAATGTGGTTTGAGTCAGATCAGACCAATAGCAGGCTCTGGGGTCTCTCAAGGGTCATGGGAAAATGCCAGAGCCCATCTCTCTGTTACTCTTGTTACTAAGATATATATGATTGGAACTGTCTCCTTCAACATTCCTACCCACCATAGGTAACCTGCAAAAAATCTATAAATGCGTGCTTGACGAAACACTGTGTGACACGCTCTCTGAACTTTACTGAGTGCGTTAACCCACATTGTACAATGCAATAAACTTATGACACTTTTTAACCAAGACACCTTGCCTGTGGTTGATTGGCCAGCACCCAGGTTGAAACGGCGATATTATGATTACACTCAGTCTGGTGACAATTTAGTAGTGTTAGAATTTAGGACTGCCTGGTGCACTGTCTACGGGGGGTCCCATGACGGGACGGGAACCGCCACTTGGCCGCTCCGCGGTCAAAAGACCGCGGAGGCCATTCTGGCTTTCCTGCTGGGCCGGCGGGTGCCCGCCAAAGGAGCGCCCGCCAGCCCAGCGGGAAAGGCCCTGCAACAATGAAGCCGGCTCCGAATGGAGCCGGCGGAGTTGCAGGGGTGCGACGGGTGCAGTTGCACCTGTCGCGATTTTCACTGTCTGCAATGCAGACAGTGAAAATCTTTATGGGGCCCTGTTAGGGGGCCCCTGCACTGCCCATGCCAGTGGCATGGGCAGTGCAGGGGCCTCCAGGGGCCCCACAACACCCGTTCCCGCCATCCTGGTTCTGGCGGTGAAAACCGCCAGAAACAGGCTGGCTGGAAGGGGGTCGGAACCCCATGGCGGCGCTGCATGCAGCGCCGCCATGGAGGATTCTCCCAGCCGGGGGTAATCCGGCAGGAAACCGCCAGACCCGGCTGGGGGACCGCGGCTTGCGGTGCTTCAGCCGGCCTCCACCCTGGCGGTCATAGACCGCCAGGGTCAGAATGAGGCCCAAAGTTTGGCAAGTCTGCAGTTTGAACGGGGTCTTTTCCTGCCAGCCGCTGGGGACTGTGGTAATCAGCATCCCAGAAGCGCCAGGTAAGATTTACCCTCTTGTGGCATCTCCAAACTTTCTTTTCTTTGAAAGATATTTTTATTGTGTTTTTTCATAGCAAACAACAGATATAGCAGAAGAGGCCGTTGCGACAGAAAACGGAAATGAAACAAGAAATTAGAAAGGAGTACAGTAGTATAATCAAAATACAAATAAAGTCTCATGCAACCAATAGCTAGGCGAAAGAGTGAAAGTTAATGAAAAAGACAGGATGCTACTATATGTATTCCATTGTATGACTAGTGGGGGGGGGGGTGTGTGGTTAACAAGAAGTGGGAGATATGGGGAATATTTGCAGGGGTTGGCAGCGGCAAGCATGTGGTTGCAGGGAGGTGATGGGGGAATTGTTGGTAAAGGCATATGGTAAAGGTTTATGCCTTATCAGACTGAGATCAGGTAGGTCAGATGGTATGATGGAGGGAGGGTGGGTGGGGAAGGCAAAGAGCAGCCTTTCCTGGTTCCTGCTCCTACATTAGGGCAGTAGCAGGCGGGTGGCAGTCTAAAGCAAAGAGTTAGTTATGGCAGTCTAGAGCAATGAGTTACCTATGTGGTGTCTAGAGTGTGTGTCACATTTTGGGTATTGGAGCATTCACTGCGTGGGGGTTCATCTTGTTCGACTACCTGGAGGAACTGAGTATATAATGTGGCTCATTATGTAGAGATGGGACGTTTGCGGAGATGTCTTACCTCTTCACAGCAAAGGGTGTTTTCCTTGACTCTACCACATTTGCACAGTACCAGGCCGTCTCTGAGGGGGCTGTCAGTGATTTCCAGTGAAGAATGGGTGTTCCCTTGGCTAGACAGAGTGACAGCGCAGCAAATCGGACATGCACTTTATATTGCTTTCTGTGCTTGAAGATATTCGGGGCTGTCACCTCCCAGGCGCAGAGATCCGGTAGTTCTGTGACCTCCTACAAAATGTTATGTACTGCTTGCTAGTAGTGTGGCAGGGCTTGGCATGACCACAGCAAATGCATAAGATTCGCATTTGGCGTGTGACATCGGAGGCAGTTCACCTGTGCATTTGGGTAACAGCGGTTCAGTTGTGCAGGGGAAAGATAAGCTCAGAGTAGTATGAAGAATTGACTATTTATAAAACAGGAGTTATGTGAAACCTGTTTGGGGTGTTCTAGTGCCTGCGACCACCCTTTTCATCCTCTCACTTGTGTTGTAGTGTAGTAAGTGAGGTGTTTGTGAGCTCATCAATGGTTTTTATAAAGGAGTACTGCATGTAATACTGGGTAGGTAGGAGGTTCAATGTCAGGTGAGCCCTATAGGAATGAGAAGGTGGCATGGAGGCAGTGGTGGTGAAGAAATTGTCTAGGGGAAGGCTATACTCCGCAGACAGCTATTCAAGGTTGATTAAGTGGCCCTACAAATATAGGTCATCCACCATGGTTACCCACTGATCAGGCTAGTGCTGCAGGGCTCTAGTTGTGTAACTAACCAGGAAATGAGGGAGGCCGACCAAAGGCAGGGATGGCGTATATATGGGAGTTCCAGTTGTGAGGCGGGAAATGCAGAGCATACAAGAATGGCCCGTGCAAGAGGGTGGGGTGGGGGGGGGGGGCAACAGGCTTAGGTAAAAGTTACCTGCAGAAGGTAGCTACGGGAATGGGTCCTTGTTCACTGGTAGCCTCCCCCACATGTCTCTGTGCTGTCCAGCATTAGAGCCATTGTAGTTGGGCAGCTAGGAAATATGTTTTGCAGGAGGAGGCACTGAGTCCTCCATGCCCCACAAGGAGTTGGAGCTTTTTAAGGGTGATGCAGCGTCGCCCACTACCCCATTTAAATGTACCCAGGAGTGAGTCAAGCTTGGTGAAGAATGCCTCCCGAGATATCACAAGTAAGTTTGCAAAGAAATATAAGAGGTGGGGCAGGAGGACCATTTTTGCCAGTGCAATCTTTCCGATCGGGGCCAATGTTAATGGTTTCAAGAAGCGTACCAGAGGACAGATTCCAGCTAAGGCCTTGCAACTATCTCCCTCAGAGATCAGATGGGAGTGATATAGGTCACCCCTAAATAACTGATTGCCTTGTGGCACCAGGGAAGTTGCTTCCACAAGGCATGAGACATGTACGAGATGATCTGGATAAAGGTTAGAATGCTGATTTTTCCAATTAACACAGAGCCCTGCTGCCGCGGCAAAAGCGGTGAGGGTTTCATGAATAGGGGAGAGGGCAGCTGTTCCATACTGGAGGCAGAGCAAGAGATCGTCCGCATATGAAGATACAGTGTGTGCTCTGTCTACCAGGGGTATGCCCAATCTCGACCATCTCTTTGTAGTCTTATAGCTAGGGGTTCAGTTATCATTGCAAACAATAGTGCAGAGAGTGAGTATCTCAGTCTGGTGCCGAAGTAAAGCTTCCTGGGCGAATCCAAGAAGGCGGGTTGGTATAAAAGAGTTTGGTATAAACTAACAATCTTTTCCCTGTGCCCATGTGTGCTAGCACCTGGAAAAAACACTCCCAGGACAGTGTATTGAACACCTTCTCCAAATCCAATGTGAGACAGGCCTCTAATGGATAGCGGCCTTGTACGCATCCTGTACGTGAAAATGGTGCTGTATATTCTGGAAAGTGCTCCGACCTGGGATAAACTCATTCTGCTCCATGTGAATTAGTTCAGAGCGGATCTGAGCAGATCTGGCTGCTAGGACTTTCTCCAGGATTTTATAATCTGCTTCGGGATGACAATTGGGCAGTAGGACCCAGGGAGCATGGGGTCTTTATGAGAATTGAAGATCATGACTAAGAGGGACTCACAGAGCGTGTGGGAGCTCACCCAGTCGAAGGGTTGCCTCAAACATTTCTGTAAGGTGAGGGGCAAGGGATGTGGAGAACTGTGCGTAGTATTCGAGGGGTAACCTGTCTAGTCCTGGGAATTAATTCTGCCATAGCTCCTTAATGGCCTGAGCGATCTCAGGTGTTGTTATTGCCACGTAAAGGGCAAGCCTATGCAGGTATGCACGGCAGGGGAATGTCCCTTAGGAATTTGGATAATGCATTGAGGATGTGGATTGTTGGTGTCTTATAGAGGGAAGTGTAGAATGTGTGGAATGCTTGTAGTATCTCATCTTGTGTGTGTTTCCAAACTTTCTTAACAGTAATACTTCTACTTTAGCTGCTCCAGCTTCAAAGACAGAGCTGACAGGATTAACTCAGGGCAATATGTAAAATATTTATGTAAAACCAAAACAGTTATAAAGTCTAAATACAATACATTAAAAATCCCATACTGAATCAACATATTGAGCACAATATGATAAACAAAATGACACCAAACAACAAACATCCAACAAGAGGAACCACAGAGATGATTTGTTAAAGTTTTAAGTAGGAATAGCGCCAACAAGCAGAAAGTGGCAATGATAATTAATAGTCAAAGGAGACCTGGACCTAAGTGTAATTAGACATTGATCACAAACTAATACAAGAACAAGGGTTGTCCTCCTAAAAGAAATTCCCTTCTGTAATTAGTCTTTAAGGCCCAATCCACCACAGAAGCACGCCTGTAAAGCCCTCAGAACCTTACGAAAGACACTTAAGAGTGTCACAGGGTGTAGGGTGGAGGCTAAACAGCATGGTCCAGTCCAGGTCCAGTGCCAATGACCAGCTGGGCAATTGCAGGAAAGGTCTCTTCTAGCTTGCTGCATTCCTGTAGCTTGAACACGTCAGCCTTAAGACCCTTGGAGTGCACGTCTTTGTCTTGGGTACAAGCGGGGCAGCCGGTTCAGTCCTTTAGGGCTCTTCCCAGGTTACAGACATCAGGTTCAGTCCTCTTCTGATCTTCCTCAGGTCTAGGAGTGTTCTGAAGTGGTTGCCTCAAGGTGGTACATTTATGCCTGGCATGAGCTAGTGGGTGGGAATCCCCTTGGTATGCTCTAACCAAAAAGGGCAAAGGTTCCTGGGGGTAATCCTACCAACTTTAGGCATCTTTAAAATGCTGAAATGTTTCAGCCACCCCAAACTTAGGCTCTGAGGGATGGTAATCTTAGCATCCTCCCATATCTAACACTAAAATCCCATTTAGGACCGTCAGTGTACCCACAAACCAAGATACAGACATCTGGTTGAACAAACCAGCAACCAGACAGTGGATACATAATGATTGTTTTGGTATCCTGTATCCTTTCCATTCAAGTGTACCCCCATTGTTTATACGTTAAAAAAATAAACAAAAAAAACAGCAAACCTCTCGAGCAGGATTTGACACTGTAAAGTCCAAAAGAGGTCCACTGGGACTGGAGCCTGCCTAGCTGGGAAAACAAAAGAAGGGCCCACTGCCTATCACAGGGGAGGATTCTAAGTCAATCCAGTTACTGGGCCCAAACCCACTAGTTATCCTGCCTGTCAAGGGAACACCACCAACTCCCCACACCCAGATCTTTGTTCTCTGCTCTGAAAGCAGTTTTCATACCTATTGAATTGCCACTTCCTGGCTGGCAGAAGTGAGAAAGTAAATGCAAATTTAGCCTCCAGGAACTTCAGGCAAGGAAAAGGTAACTCTCTAAAAATTGTTTTTCCTTAATAGTTATTACAAATTTAACTTTACCACTCAATTGGATTTTAATAACTATTAATATTGTTTGTTTAATTATCTGTCTGGCTAGTCCCATTCCTGAGACACATTATTAAGATTTTTAATCTGTTCTGTTTTTCTACAAGGAGAAGTGTTGCACAATGGTTAGAGCGCCAGACCCTGATGCAGAGATCTGGCCCGGGACCAGGGTTCAATTCCCGCCTCAGCAGGTCTTGGGCTCAATTCCCTTGGACCAGATAATTCTCGCCTCGTGCCTAATCTAATTAATGGGTCCCACTCTGTAACTCTGGGCAATAGCTTGCTTAATCTCCACAACGGTCCTGACAGCGCTTGGATGCCTGGCTTCACCCTGGGGCTTGTCCAGGAGTGGGCGCCTCACAGGGAAAAGCCAGGAAGGGTTCCACAGCGGTATGCGTACAGCGCCTTGAGACTCTAAAGGGTGAAAAAAAGCAAAGTTTACGTTTACATAGGACAGCAAGACTTGCCACAGTAAAAGTAGCATGTGGGTGCTAGTCACTGGACATGATGACATGAAATTTCTACATGCCTACTTTAAAATACCATTGACCCTACCTCCTAGGCGAGAAAGCAACCATGGGGTAACTTATCAATATTTAAAACTGAGATTCTGACCCGACAAAAGGGTTTATTTTTATAGGTTGAATTACAGTTTTCTACTGCTACAGCCAGGCTACACTGGTATGGCTAAACCATGTTTTTACTGACCCTTTAGTACATGGCAAAATAGGTGCTGCAGTTCACTGGTGGCATTTAACTTCCAGGTCCTGAGCATGACTTTTCCTAAAGGGATACACAATGAGAAGGCTAGTGTCTGACGAATTTACAATGTGAGGAATTTGCAAGCGGCAGTAGCCATCAGAATGATTTATGCATGCATATGCAGTAGCATCGCAAGGAGCTGTATATCAAAACAGCTATATGAGCAATTTCAATCTCACCACTGGGTGGCAGAGATATTCAAAGGAGGAGAATGGCAAAGATCAAGAATTTAACAGAATTATCAGGATGCTAATACCGAAGGCTCACCGTGACCAACATGCCAAGGTCATTACTCTGCATCAACCAGTTCTCACACCCTCAGCAAGTTTTTTAATGCCTCAAATGACCCTGGGTCAGTTCTCCTTCACACAACTTCCTACCAGTAGAACAATTGTTGAAGCCAAATGCTGACACAGTCTCCTACGACAACCACACATCAACATATAACATTTCATATCCAGTGATGCTTGTAATATCCAGTCAGACCATGATAAACACTTAACTCAGTGCACACCTGGAAACAAATAATCTCCTTAGTGACTTTCAGTCTGGGTTAGGCCCCCATGACAATACTAAGAGATCCCCATGGGTCATACAAGCTAAGCATTAATAAAGAATGTTTAACCATGATTAAGGCAGTTAAGTTTGCCATGCACAGTACACCACAGTGGCTCAGGGGTGTGCCTTGATTCTTCTGAACTCTTAGATGTGTTCTACACTGTTGACTGCACAGTAAGCTTGAGACGTATTTGCAACCAACAGCAGTGCTGGAGGAATGGTCGTCCAATGGTTAAACTCCTTCCTGTCCAACATGTTTCACCAAATAAAACTGTCCACCAACATTACAAGTGGTATTTCACAAGGGACATTTTTGTGTGAGACCCTCTTTAAAGTCTTCATAGTATCACTCACAAACATTTGTGGTAATTTTACCATGGGGTTCAATTGTATGTTGGGAACACCATATTCACATCAAACGTTTCGATTAACCCAATGTGTTTTAAGCCTTTGACTGCCTAGAACGATTTCAAAGATGGATGCACTAGAATTGGATCTTTCCAGCGTTTCGATGACTGACTTCCTACTATTAGGCCCTGCTTACCACACATCACTTCGATATGACTGAGGCAGCCCCTGAACGCTCTCAGAAAGTCTGTAACATAGGAGTCGCTGTCAATGCAAACCTGTCAATTACATCATATATAAACAGCATCCCTGAAAACTCATCTTATCACTTGTGTGTCCTATCCAGAATACTGCCTCTCCTCTTTTCTCAAAAGGTCACCCATCAGAAAATATGTCCAAAATCGACAGCTGAAACATTGTCTGTGGTGCCCACATGGAAAGACAATGATTTATCTCTTAAGAGTATAAAAGTGCAAAATAATGCCTTGTCTTAGGTCTGAAGTGAACTGACTATTTTGTCTTCAGTGAAGTCATTCCACTGGCTCATGACCAAACAAAGGAACAAGTTCAAGACATTATGCACTATGCGTGAAGCACTCTCTGGATATGAACCATAAATGCACCATGTGGCACCAGTCTCTTAATGATGGCTCCACACTAGCTAGACAGATTTCTATGGTCATTCAGTCAATGCAGACTGTACATGCAACAACACCTAAAGGTTTTAGTGGGAAGACCACTAAAGCACAATCCTAATGTAAAAGACTATTTACTACAAAACTGATACATATATCTTCTTTTACATCTGACAATTTTTTTAGATTAAGGAAATCACAGAAAACTCTTGCCTTTGGACAACATTATAGCTGCCCAATCTGGCTCCAATGATCTGCTCCATTTAAATGTAATGTCATTGTTAAGTTGAAGGAGACTTTCTTCAATCGCATTGGAATCTCCTTCCCCTTAAACTTGCAAAACGCACTTTAGGGGCTTTCGGACATTGCAGGCACCATACAAAAATGTAAAAAATAAATAATTAAAAGATAATGCTAGTACATCCATACAGTTAAAGATTTATATACTGAAACAAACAATTCTTGCCAACACAACAGGCAAATAAATGAATAAACAAGCAACATAAAGTAATACCTTGCTTCCCAAATATTTAGTCCTAATTTTAGACACTTCAAAATACAAAAAAGGCAAAACCTCACAAATGTCTCCATGACTGACAACGTATTAGTATCATGAGAATTTACCTTGTGTATTGTCAGAGCACAAGTCTTCTTAAACAGGGCTTCTACATCCCTGTATTCGTTTGTCTGTGGTAATATTGGTACCAAATTTACCTTGTCTGCAGTCACCGATTCCCAATATGCAGGGATATCATTTCCTCCTAGGTAGAAAAAAAAATGACCCACAAAGCTGATGATCATAAGCTTACACAATTATCTTTATTCGTAAAACCTATGTCAATTTAAGTGAAGTTCACATTTGTCAAACATACAAATATCCTCGTCATCAAGAGCATTTCTGGACAGGAACTAATTATATAGGTTACCATAGCCATAGTCAGATTTGAGCAAGGGCTTCAAGGCAAATGTGTGGACCATTTTCAAAGAGGAAAGTAGTCTGATAGGTAAGTCAGTACTGCACAACAATTCTGTTGCAAAGCAAAAACGGTCAACACTTGAGTGTCTTGTTTATATAACTCAAAGGTTGTTAACAAATATGAGCTTGAAACTTGGTGATGTATTGTTCTGATGTAAGGGTTAACGGAAAATTGGGCTCTGGAGTTATTGCTCTGAGGGATAGTGATCCTCTACCCTCACATGACTCCACACGTTTGGGGAGGATAAGATAAGGGTTAATCTGAGGGCGGTGAAATCAAGGCCATGGTTCCAGATACTTTTCAGGGCGGTCATATCATGTTCTATGACTCTTCTACACCTTTGTGCTCTTCTGACCTTGTTTTGTAAAGGGACTGCTTCATGTTTCAACTTAATTTCATGTACATATCCCTTCAACTCTCCCATCTTTTCCCTGAATACTCTTTTTGCCCCCATTAGAATTTCCTCAAGTATAGGGTATTCAACAACCATTACCCGAGTGGGTGCCTAGGATTTATGATAGTGTGGAAATCATAATGATGAACCACCCTAAAACCGGCGGTCTTAATTCAGCCATGTACACCTTACCCTTTATGTGTGTGCCTTTGAAGGTGATATTCACAATCAAGTATCCTATAATGACAACCTGTTCTCCTTGGTACCCACCAGGATTGATGTCCTTGGGTAACAACCACACACAAAGTCACTCATTCATAAACATATTTTTTGGTATAATAGTATACAACGATACTGGGTCAACCATTAACTCAACTGTCACGTCCCTGATGGTAAATTGTACTTTTGGTCTGTTTAATCAGCCCACCATCTCATGACTATCCCTTACACATTGCACTCTGTCTATCCCTATACTATACATGTCTTTGGTGTCTTCCATTAATGTTACTACTTTTCCTTTCCCATTGTCCTTGCCCCTGCACATTCTGGCGAAATGTCTCTTTGTCCACATTTTCTACACTCCTTTCGTATAGCATAGCAATTCTTTAAATCAGAATAAAGGTAGTTGCTACCACACCTACTACAGCTTTTGTTGGATGCTTTGTTATTATAACTATTTCTTGTATTTTTAGTTGCCCACTGAGACTTAGATGCAACATCCCCTTCTACAGATGATACATCTCCCCCACCCCTTGACTTCCTTCCATTTCTTCTCTCGCATACAATATTCTGATTCCTCTACAACTTTTGCTCTCTCTATAGTGTCTTTCAAAGGTTGATTTTTGCTGCCCATAACCTTTCTTGCATTTTCCACCTCCTGCACTGAACGAACAGTTGGCCTCTAATCATCTCATCTGTCACTACCATAACTTTGCACTTCATTGATAACTCTCTCAACCTATAAACTCATCCACATATTCACCAGGCCTCTGTGGTTGAGAGTAAAATTGATATCTTCTCATAACTACGTTGGAACTTTTCTGCAAACCTCAATACCAAACCTTTTCTTGCTTTACAATACACACCTTTTATTGGACCCCCTTCATTAACTGCGACCAGCAAATACTTAAACACATGCTGCCCTTCTTTCCCCAACATGCTCAAAAGTATGGCCTTTTTCTACTAGGGTGAAATTCCCACCTGTCTAGAGCTTTTAAGTAGTTATTAAAAATGTCTACCCACTCTCCCGATTCTACTAGTGGAACACCTGGTTGTCCAAGAAACGATGATGGCGGTGTTAATGCTGACAACTCCATGATCAATACTTGCCCCTCCCAACAACAATATCTTCAGGAGGGGTTTATGCTCTGTACGGTGAACGATGTGACACTCCCACACATACGTCATGAAGTACTCTAATCCCCAATCCGTGGCCAGTATTTCTTTTTCAATTCCAGCATTATGACAGTCAGTTGTTATCAAGAATAGTCAAGGAAAGGCTACAGTTTTCTCTGTGAATCCATGCCTCTGTGATAACACTGCTCTCGTACACAAGCTGCTCTTGCATACACTGAGACTATAATTTTTTTTCCATATCATGTGGGACTAAAATACCTGCTTTGCACAATTCACATTAATACTTTGAAAACACTCCTTATGTTCTTGGTTAAAAAACAAAACAAAACACTCCTTATGTTCTGGCTAAAAAAAATAAGTTTAATGCTGTGATTAATACACAGTTTTCTTCCCTACTGGAGAACATCATGGCAAAAAATATATCTATCGCAATCTCACAAGCAGGTTATTAGAGAGAAGTGGACTAGCTTTGACCAATACGTTAGGCCATTGATTCCTACTGTTTTTGCCATTAGTGTGTAGTGTTTCTTCTAATTCCTCATTAGTACTCAACTATAAATGCTCTTCTGCTTGTTCAAATACTGTCTTTGCAAAGTCTGGTTTTCATCATTTGATTAAGGTGTTGATTGTACTCGTCTCGGGCTTTATCCATGTTAGAGCTCTTCTTATCCTATATTTTGTGTGGTCTTTAACAGGAGATAACTGTATTTTCACCTATGGAAAGAAGAGTGGTTCTCTATAAAGCTCAAGCATTCATTTAGTCTGTCTTCTTGAGTGCAGTGTTCCGGGATACTGTACAATAGATTCAGGACTATATAGGAATTACACCCTTTGAACCACAACTTACAAATTACATAAGGGGTCAGGATAGAGGTATCCTGACCCCGTAGAACACATGGAGGTGTCTCTAAGGGACCCCCTCATGGGCAAAAATATTGCCCTATTTCTTTTCTTGGCCGAACCGCAGATTCACTGCGAGACTCAATGTGACCCCCAGTGTAAATCTATGGTTGTAGTAACGTACAGTAATGATATATTATGTTCTGTTAAACAAAATCCATAGAAATTCACTGAAAAAAAAAGTTACAGGGACGTTATAGTTAGGTTGACGTTTTACCCACATAAAACCATAGAAATTCAGCCAGCGCCTTGAGACCCCCCTCCCGGGTGATAAGCCACGCTATACAAATATCTGACTGACTGACTGGTTGAGCATTTATAGTTATACTTATGTTAAGAAACTCGTGCCATTAACTATCTTTAGGCCACAAGTTCTAGTTAATTAACATAAGTCCCTATAACTTTTTTTTTTTTTCAGTTTGGAGTGGGGTGGATTGAAATGGGACAGTGTTTGGTGGACTGGAATGGGGTGGATTGGAGCATGGTGGGTTTGACTGTGGTGGAACAAAGTAAACATCCTATAATAATGAGTTACCACAGTGAAGTGCTTTGATCTACTCTCAGAAATAACACACATGCGGTAAAGTAAACCATCACTGCCAGCCTTGTGTCTACTTTCATCAGTCGAGGTATCTCTGCTTTTTAGGTGCATCAAAAGCAACATACATATTACTGAGAGCTTGAGGTGGTTTACCCGGTAAACACATAGTTCAACAAGCATTGGCAAAACCAGTGGGTCTCGCATATAGCAGAGCTATTGGCCTAGCCATGTGTTTTTGCAATGTTGTACACAAGTGTGGCTGAGTGGAGTGCGGGAATAGTGTGGTAGAGTTGATTTGTTGGAGTGGAGTGTTGTAGAGTGGAGTAGGGGGAGTAGAGTGTCATTGAGTGGAGGGGAGTAGAGTTCAGTGGCAGAGTGTTATGAAGTACAGTGTCGTAAAGTGGAGTGGTATAGAGTGGGGTGGGGTGGAATAGGATGAAATGGGCTGGAGTGGACTGAGGTAGTCTGGGGATTGGATTGGAGTAGAGTGGGATGGATTGCACTGGGGTAGAGTGGAGTGGGTGGACTGGATTAAAATGGGGTGAGATGGATTGGGGATGACTGGAGTGGGGGTAAATTAGATGGGATTGGGGTGGGTGGATTGAACTGGAGTGACAAAACGGGGGTGCGTGGATTGGACTGGGGTAAACTGGATTGAGTGGGGGCATTGGATTTGAATGGGGTGGGGTGGATTGGGCTAGAATAAGTTGAAATGGGGTGGAGTGGATTGGGGTGGATTGGAGTGGTTTGGAGTGGGGTGGAGTGGGGTGGATTAGATTGATTGGTTTGGAGTGAACTGGAATACAGTCCGGTGGATTAGACTACAGTGGGGTGGACTGGACTAGAGTGGGGATTGGATTAGAGAGGAGTAGATTGGTTTGGAGAGGAGTGGGTGGGCTGGATAGAGAGGAGTGGGTGGACTGGATTGGGGTACAGTAGGGTGAATTGGAGTGGAGTGGGGTAGAGTGAAGTGGAGTGGGGTAGAGTGAAGTGGAGTGGGGTAGAGTGAAGTGGGGTTGATTGAAATGAGAAGAGGAGTTGTGAACTGGAGTAGGGTGTACTGGATTGGGGCGTGCTGGACTGGAATGGGGTGGACTGGAGTATGTGGGTTCGACTGGGGTGGACTGGAATGGGGGACTGGAGAGGTGTGGGCTTGAGTGAAATAGATTGAATGGGGTGGGATGGTCTGGTGTGGGGTGGAATGGAGTGCAGTGGATTGGACTGGCGTGAGGTTGGTGGACTGCAGTCCAGCGATTTGGATTGCAGTGGGGTGGCATGAATTGGAGTGAGATGGATTGGAAAGGGTGGGGTGGACTGAACTGAGTGGGGTGGATTGGGGTGGGTATAGATTGGAGTGGGGTGGACTGTGGTGGGCTGGAACGAGGTGGGGTAGATAGGAGTGGGATGGTTGTTTGGAGTGGCATGGATTTTTGGAGTAGGATGGATTGGAGAGGGAAGGATTGAACTGGTGTGTAGTGAACTGGACTGGTGAGGGGTGGATTGGATTAGAGTGGGATGGATTGGAATGAGATGGAAAGGGTATGAGTGGGTGGATTGTGTTGGACTGGATTGGGGTGGGCTGGTGTGGGGAGCATTGGACGGGAGTGGGATGGGCTGGACTTGAGTGGAATGGTCTGAACTTGAGTGGGGTGAGCTGGACTAGAGTGGGGTGGATTGGACTAGAGTAGGGTGGACAGGACTAGAGTGGGGTGGACTGGACTAGAGTGGGGTGGACTGGAGTGGGTGGATTGGATTGGCTTGGGTGGACTGCAGTGGACTGGAGTGGGGTGGGGTGGATTAGGCGGAGTGGGGTGAAGTGTGGTGGTGTGGACTGGATTAGTGTAAGGTGGATTGAATTTAGACTGGATTGGGCTGCATTGTATTGCTGTTGTGTGAATTTGAGTGGGGTGGACTGTGGTGGATTGGAGAGGGGTGAAATGGGATGGAGAGCGGTGAAATGGAATGGAGTGGGGTGGATTGGAGCGGGGAAGACTATTGGATTGGAGTGGGACGGATTGGACTGGGGCAGATCGTTTTAAATAGGAGGAGCAAAATGTAGTGGGTCAAGGTGTTATGAATTGGAGCAGATTGTTTTGGATTGGAGTAGGGCAGATTGTTTTAGACTGGAGTGGTCCAGATTGTTAAAGTTTGAAGTGGGGCAGATTGGAGTGGGGGAGATCTTTTTGGATTGGACAGTGATAGATTGTTTTTTGGATTGGAGTGAAGCAGATTTCTTTGGATAGGAATGGGGCAGATTTTTTTGTTTGGGAGTAGGGCAGGTTTCTTTGATTGGAGTGGGGTAGTTTTTTTTTTATTGGAGTGGGGCATAATTTTTTGGGATTGCTGTGGGGGACGTTTTTTGGATTGAGATGGGGCAGATTATTTTGGATTGGAGTTGGGGCAGATTGGAGTGGGGCAGATTTTTTTGGGATTGGAGTGGGGCAGGTCTTTTGGATTGGAGTGGGGCAGATTATTCTGGACTAGAGTACAGCAGGCTATTTTGGATTGGAGTGGGGTTGACAGTGGTGGTTGGAATTAGACTGGGGTGGATTCAATTAGGGTGAGGTGAATTGAATTGGATTGGGATAAATTGAAGTGGGGCGGACTGGAGTGGGACGTATTGCGGTGGGGTTGACTGTTTTGGATAGAAGTGAGCAGACTGGAGGGGGACGAGATTGAAGTGTTGCGAATTGGTGTGAGGCAGATTGGAGTGGGGCAGATTGTTTTGGATTGGAGTGGGGCAGATCGTTTTGGAATGGAGTGGGGCAAATTATTTTGGATTGGAGTGGGGGAAGGCTGGAGTGGGGGTAGATTATTTTGGGTTGGAGTGGGGCAGGTTTTTTTCAGATTGAGTGGGGAAGGTTTTTGGGGGATTTAGTGGGGCAGGTTTTTTTCGGATTGAATGGGGCAGGTTTTTGGGGGATTTAGTGGGGCAGGTTTTTTGGATTGGAGTGGGTCAGGTTTTTTAGATTGGAGTGGGGTAGATTGTTTTGGACAGTAGATTGCATTGGTTTGCATTAGAGTGGATTAGATTGGATTAGGGATAGGTGGATTGAATTGGATTGGGATAGACTGCGATGGGGTGGACTTGAGTGTGGCGGATTGCGGTGGGGCAAATTGTTTTGGAATGGAGTGGGAAAGATTGGAGTGTGGCAGACTGTTTTGGATTGAAGTGGGGCAGATTAGAGTGGGGCAATTTGTTAAAAATTGGATTCAGCATATTGTTTTGATTAGAGTAATGCCAATTTTTTAGATTAGCATGTGGAAGATTGGGATGGGGCAGACTGTTTGGGATTTGAGTGAGGCAGACTGTTCTGGATTGGAGTGGAGGAGACTGCTTTGGATTGGAGTGGAGGAGACGGTTTTCGATTGGAGTGGTGCTGGTTGTTTTTTATTGCAGTGGGCAGATTGCTTTAGATGGGAGTGGGGCAGACTGCATTAGATTGTGGATTGGCGTGGGGCAGATTGTTTTGGAATGAGTGGGCTGATTGGAGTGGGGCAGATTGTTCTGGATTGGAGTGGGGCTGATTGTTTTGGGATTGGAGTGGGGCTGATTGTTTTGGGATTGGAGTGGGGCAGATTGTTTTGGGATTGGAGTGGGGCAGGCTGGAGTGGGGCAGACTGTTTAGGATTGGAGGAGCAGAATGTTTCGGATTGGAGTGAGCAGATTCTTTTGGATTGGCGTAGGGCAGATTGCTTTGAATTGGTGTGGGGCAGATTGTTTTGAAGTGGGGCAGATTATGTTGGATCTAAGTGAGGCAGATTGTTTTAGATTGGAGTGGGGCAGGTTATTTGGAATGAAGTGGGGCAGATTGTTTGGAATGGAGTGGGACAGATTGTTTGGATTTGAGTGGAGCAGGCTGTAGTGGGGCAGATTAGACTAGATTAGATTAGCGTGTGGTGGGTTAGGAGGAATGGAGTGTCAAATTGGACTGGATTGGGGTGAGTGGTTTGGAGTGGGGTGGATTGGATTGGTCTGGGGTCAACTGGATTAATTTGGGATCAACTGGATTGAGTGGGATAGATTGGAGTAAGTGGGGTGGATTGGAGTGCAGCAGATTAGATTTGAGTGGGGTGGATTGGGGGTTAATGCACAATTATATGTTAAAGCATCATTTCAGAAACTACACATAAGAAAGCAATAATGTTGCTTTGCAACATTTAGAACAAGATAATCATCTGTTGTGACAGCGCACACAAGCAAAACCAAAATAAAACATGAGTGTAAAGTGAGGAACGAGGACTCGGCAAAATAAAAATAAATAAATAAATAAAAAGAGTTATAGAAAATAAAACTTTACAATTGTGTTTGTCCTGCTGGGCACATTTTTGCCAGTCTCATGCCTTCTGTTTTGCAGGGCCCTAGAAGTTAAAAAGAAATACCTCGATCACATCGGGTGCAGCGGAAGGGCACTGATTAAGTTGACTCAAACAGTGCTTAGTCCCACTCCCTGCTCCACAGATAGGAACAGAAATGATTCTAGGACCGCAGTGTCCAGCTACGAGTCAGTAAAGAAGAGTGCTACTGAAGCAAACAAAGGGTATAAAAAGGGTGGGCTCAAAGTCCTTTTCAGTTAACAAAAGTCTTGCAAGAGAGATGTATGCGCTAGCGCATGCTCTTGCAGACTCAATCGTAAAAATGAGTTGAGGGCTTTCAACCAGGCTGAGAACTGATGAACTGGCAAACAGCTTTTGCCTCTGACCCAGGTAAAATGGTAAATTCCTAATTATTAATGGTTTTATCTATGTGGTATTCTGAACACTACAATGTTTTTTTTCACGATCACACTGGCTTTGGAATTCATATAATGATAAAGCTTCAACCACTAGTGTCCGGTTGCATCCAGTTTGCGGATTTCTTTTTTTTTTTTAACATGGCTGAAACAAATACAGTATTTATTGGGAATTTGAGGGTTTCATAGAAAAAAGGGCATTGCAGTTGCAAAGCTGCTATTCACAAAAACACAGAGTATGTGACTGCAAAACCTCTTCTTAAAATGTTTCAAAGCCATGATACCAGTCAAAACAAATATTTCTAACTAATAAAAGGGCTTTTACAGGACATTACTGCCATGATACCAGTCAAAACAAATCTTTCTAACTAATAAAAGGGCCTTTACAGGACATTACTAATTGCAAATAAGAGGGGTCTGAAAGAGGGTTACGTCTGATATTTAGGATTCACAATGAATTTTATCAATGGTGTATGACCGTCATTGCGGTTGGAAACCATTGATAAGTTATGCACAAAACGCTGGGTTCAGGTAGTACTAGACTCCCAAAGGTGAAGCTCTTCCCACAGAACAGATACTCGCCTTTGGAAATTGTGTTGGCAGCTTGGTTCCCGCCTCCACTCTCCAAATGAGAAATATTTTTAAAAGCAGTAGCTGTTCCTTTCTTGGATTTGGGCTGCTTTTGCAAAAAATGTTTCCTGTTTAGTAATGCAAAAGTAGGGATAGAGGTCTGCTGGCCCCACTTTAATGGCACATGGGTCAGGGTCTGCTAATCCTGCCTCATTATATTATATAGTGTATTTTCCAGGACATGGTACCATTTCGCACATGCTTTACTGGTAACCGCAATAGAAATCTTCCAGTCACAGCCAACCCCAGCTAAAGTTTTCCATTCATGGCCAATTAATCCTAGCCTTTGCTTTTGTGGAGCTAGCGTTTGGTCAGTGAACCCGAAATGGATGACTGCTTAAAAAGATCTCTCATCTAATGAAATTTATCTATAAAATATTTTTTAGAATTGAACCTGTCTGCAAGTTCAGCACTTATTAAAAAGTTTCAATTTACCAACAATGCACCCCCTAAAACAATCTGATCAGAGCCTACTCCTACACTACAAATTAAAATATAATGTATTCTTTTACATTTTAAATTGTACCCAAATGTGTCAATGGTTTGTGGACTTAAAGTCACATCCACAGACTTGGCAAATCCTTCTGGTGAGTACAGTCCTAGAACTCTGTGCAGAGTCTGCCTACAGCAGGGGACCCAACAACAGTCCACGAGATTCACAGTCTGAAAACTTGGTTGACAGCCCACAAACAAAGGCAGAGGACCCAAAAGGGTCCAAGAGATTCTTAGTTGTTGTACATGGCCCAGAGTTTGCAAACTAGAGCATGGGACCAAACATGGATTCAGCACCGTCATAGCAAACCTGGAGGAGAATCCATACACTAAGGCATAGGACCCAACACGTGCTCAAGAGTTTTGTATTTCCCAAACTCTGCACTGTGTTCCTGAACTTCAGACCCTGCACAATGAGTACTATTATTATAATATATATATATATATATATATATATATATATATGGAAAATGTCACTTACCCAGTTTACATCTGTTCGTGGCATGAGACGCTGCAGATTCACATGCTTTGCACATCCTGCCATCTAGTGTTGGGCTCGGAGTGTTACAAGTTGTTTTTCTTCGAAGAAGTCTTTTCGAGTCACGAGATCGAGGGACTCCTCCCCTTTCGGCTCCATTGCGCATGGGCGTCGACTCCATCTTAGATTGTTTTCCCCGCAGAGGGTGGGGTAGGAGTTGTGTATTATAGTAATAGTGCCTATGCAATGGAGTAAATATGTATGTACATTATGTAATTTAAAGTGATATATTTACAAATGTTCAAGATCAACTTTGAAACGGCTACAGGCTCCCGGGGAGGCGGGTGGGCGCATGTGAATCTGCAGCGTCTCATGCCACAAACAGATGTACACTGGGTAAGTGACATTTTCCGTTCGATGGCATGTGTAGCTGCAGATACACATGCTTTGCATAGACTAGTAAGCAGTTATCTCCCCAAAAGCGGTGGCTCAGCCTGTAGGAGTTGAAGTTGTTTGAAATAAAGTTCGTAGTACTGCTTGTCCTACTGTGGCTTGTTGTGTTGTTAACACATCCACGCAGTAATGTTTGGTGAATGTATGAGGCGTAGACCATGTGGCTGCCTTACATATTTCAGTCATTGGAATGTTTCCTAGGAAAGCCATAGTAGCACCTTTCTTCCTCGTTGAATGTGCCTTTGGTGTTATAGGCAGTTCTCTTTTTGCTTTGAGATAACAGGTTTGAATACATTTGACTATCCATCTGGCAATGCCTTGCTTGGATATTGGATTTCCTGTATGAGGTTTTTGAAAAGCAACAAACAGTTGTTTTGTTTTCCGTATTTGTTTTGTTCTATCAATGTAGTACATTAAAGCTCTTTTGATGTATAATGTATGTAGTGCTCTTTCAGCTCCAGAATCTGGTTCTGGAAAGAACACTGGTAGTTCTACTGTTTGATTTAAGTGAAACGGTGATATGAGTTGTGTTAAGACAATGTTAAGGTTCCACAAAGGAACTGGTGGCGTTCTTGGTGGAATAATTCTCTTTAGGCCCTCCATAAATGCTTTTATGACTGGGATCCTAAATAATGAAGTTAAGTGCGTAATTGCAGGTAAGCTGAAATAGCGGTAAGATGTATTTTAATGGATGAAAAAGCTAGCTTTGACCTTTGTAAATGCAGTAAGTAGCTTACGATGTCTTTAGCAGATACGTGTAATGGCTGAATTTGATTATTATGGCAATAATAAACAAATCTTTTCCACTTATTTGCATAGCAATGTCTTGTGGTTGGTTTCCTTGCTTGTTTTATGACCTCCATACATTCCTGTGTAAGGTCTAGATGTCCGAATTCTAAGACTTCAGGAGCCAAATTCCTAGATTCAGTGATGCTGGATTTGGATGCCTGATATGTTGTTTGTGTTGAGTTAACAGATCTGGTCTGTTTCGAAGCTTGATATGAGGCACTACTGAGAGGTCTAGTCTAGTAGTGTTGTGTACCAAGAATGTCTTGCCCAGGTTGGTGCTATTAGTATGAGTTTGAGTTTGTTTTGACTCAATTTGTTTACTAGATATGGAAGGAGTGGGAGAGGGGGAAAAGCGTATGCAAATATCCCTGACCAGCTCATCCATAACGCATTGCCCTGAGATTGATCTTGTGGGTACCTGGATGCGAAGTTTTGGCATTTTGCGTTTTCTTTTGTTGCAAATAGGTCTATTTGTGGTGTTCCCCATCTTTGGAAGTAAGTGTTTTGTATTTGGGGGTGAATCTCCCATTCGTGGATCTGTTGGTAATCCCGAGAGAGATTGCTAACTGATTCTGAATCCCTGGAATAAACTGTGCTATTAGGCGAATGTGGTTGTGAATCACCCAATGCCATATTCTCTGTGCCAGGAGACACAACTGTGTCGAGTGTGTTCCTCCCTGTTTGTTCAGATAATACATTGTTGTCATGTTGTCTGTTTTGACAAGAATGTGTTTGTGGCTTATTATGGGTTGAAATGCCTTCAACGCTAGAAATACTGCCAGTAGTTCTAAGTGATTTATGTGAAACTGTCTCTGCTGAGTGTCCCATTATCCTTGGATGCTGTGTTGATTGAGGTGTGCTCCCCACCCTATCATGAAGGCATCTGTCGTTATTACGTATTGAGGCACTGGGTCTTGGAAAGGCCGCCCTTGGTTTAAATTTATATTGTTCCACCATTGAAGCGAGGTGTATGTTTGGTGTTCTATCAACACTAGATCTAGAAGTTGACCCTGTGCCTGTGACCATTGTGATGCTAGGCACTGCTGTAAGGGCCGCATGTGCAACCTTGCGTTTCGGACAATGGCTATGCATGAGGACATCATGCCTAGTAGTTTCATCACCATCTTGACTTGTATCTTCTGTTTTGGATACATGGCCTGTATTACATTGTGAATGCCTGTACCCTTTGTGGACTTGGAGTGGCAATCGCTTTGTTGATTATCGCCCCTAAGTATTGCTGTGTGTGACACGGCTGAAGGTGTGACTTTGTGTAGTAGAGTGAGAAACCTAGTCTGTGGAGGGTTTCTATGACGTACTTTGTGTGTTGTGAACACCGTTCTTGCGTGTTGGTTTTGATTAACCAATCGTCTAGGTACGGGAACACATGTATTTGCTGTCTCCTGATATGTGCAGCCACTACTGCCAGGCATTTTGTAAAAACTCTTGGCGCAGTTGTTATCCCGAATGGCAACACTTTGAATTGGTAATGTACCCCTTGGAATACAAACCTTAAGTACTTTCTGTGTGAAGGATTTATCGGTATATGGAAGTATGAATCCTTTAGGTCTAGTGTTGTCATGTAGTCTTGTTGTTTGAGCAGTGGGATTACGTCCTGTAATGTCACCATGTGAAAGTGATCTGATTTGATATAGGTATTTAATGTTCTGAGATCTAATATAGGTCTTAGAGTTTTGTCCTTTTTGGGTATGAGAAAGTACAGCGAGTAAACTCCTGTTCCTCTCTGATGAATTGGTACCAGTTCTATTGCATCTTTTTGTAACAACGCTTGGACCTCTAGTCCTAGAAGATCCATGTGTTGTTTTGACATACTGTGTGTTTTCGGTGGGACATTTGGAGGGAATTTGAGAAATTCTATGCAATAACCATGCTGGATAATTGCTAGGACCCAAGTGTCTGTTGTTATTTCCTCCCAATGTATGTAGAACTTGGTTACTCTCCCCCCCACAGGTGTTATGTGTTGGGGATTTGTGACGTCGAAGTCACTGCTTGTTTTGAGGAGTTTTGGGACTTTGGAACTTCCCTCTACTCTTTTGGAATTGGCCCCCTCTATATTGTCCCCGAAAACTTCCCCGCTGATATTGGCTCTGATAAGTGGGCCTTGTTTGTGAGGTTGTGGGTTCTGTGCTTTGTCCTCGAAACCCCCCTCGAAACTGTGTTTTACGAAATGTGCCTCTGCTCTGTGGGGAGTAGAGTGCGCCCATGGCTTTGGCCATATCAGTGTCCTTTTTAAGTTTTTCGATAGCAGTGTCCACCTCCGGCCCAAACAACTGCTGTCCGTTAAATGGCATATTCAGCACGGCTTGTTGTATTTCCGTCTTGAATCCTGATGTACGCAGCCATGCGTGTCTCCTTATGGTCACTGCTGTATTTACTGTCCTAGCAGCTGTATCTGCTGCATCCATTGCCGGGCGTATCTGATTGTTCGAGATACTCTGTCCTTCCTCCACCACCTGTTGTGCCCTTTTTTGGAACTCTTTGGGTAAGTGTTCAATGAAATGTTGCATTTCGTCCCAATGAACCCTATCATATCTCGCCAGCAATGCCTGTGAATTGGCAATGCGCCATTGGTTGGCCGCTTGTGCTGCAACCCTTTTCCCTGCAGCGTTGAACTTGCGACTCTCCTTTTCTGGAGGTGGTGCGTCTCCCGAGGTGTGTGAGTTCGCTCTCTTGCGAGCTGCCCCTACTACCACAGAGTCTGGTGTTAATTGCTGCATGATGTATATAGGGTCTGTTGGCAGTGGTTTGTACTTCTTCTCCACCCCTGGAGTTATGGCCCTGCCCTTCACTTGTACTGTCCTCAGGTGGTGACGGTCTCGCTAGATAACAGTCTGGGCTGTTATCTGACACTGGTGCATCATATAGATCCCATGCGTCAGGATCATCCTGACTCATTCCAGTATGAGTTGGGGACTGCATCAGTGGTGGAGTGGCTACCTGTGATGTGTGCATTGAGCGTGGTGGAGATGGTGGCGGTGTTACTTGTCTTGCCACCTTTGCCTGTGGCTGCTTGTCTTTTTCTTGAAAGGCAAGTCTTCTTTTCATCCTAATTGGGGGAAGAGTACTTATCTTCCCTGTGTCCTTTTGGATGTGGAGCCTTCTCTGAGTGTAGTCTTGCTCCACTGACTCTAGTTCTTGTCCGAACCTATGTCCTTGCATTTGTGAGGACAGTCCCTGTTCCTCTGTGTAGGAACTTATTTTCGGTTCCAAAGCCGGATGTTTCGGAATGGAGACTTTTTCGGCAGTCTTTTTCAGCTCCGACGACACTTTTTTAATTTTCGGCGTTCTGGTCTCTCGGTGCAGAACTTGCTCGGACCCGCTGTCTCGGGGTCGAGTCTGCTCTGTGCCGGTATCTCGACCGGAGTCGGATGTCTTCGACACATGCGTGCCCTTTTTCGGTGCCGATGATCGTTCACCTATTTTTCGGGTTAAGCCATGGCCTGCTGGCGGTGGCGTCCCATGGGCTTTAGCGGTCTTTCCGTGAGTTTTGTGTGTCGACGTCTTACTCACGGTTTTCGGCGTCTGTTCGGGAACGTCCGAGTCCGACTCCTCAATGGAGAAGGTTTCTTCTTCCTCCTCCAAGTGTTTTTGTCCTGTCGGCGCCGACGCCATCTGTAGTCTTCTCCCTCTTCGGTCTCTTAATGTCTTCCTCGACCGAAACGCTCGACAGGCTTCACAAGTATCTTCTTTGTGTTCTGGAGACAAACACAAGTTACAGACCAGATGCTGATCTGTATAAGGATACTTGTTGTGACATTTGGGGGAGAAGCGGAATGGGGTCCGTTCCATTAGCCTTGAAGAGACACGTGGTCGGGCCGACCAGGCCCCGACGGGGATCGAAAACCCCGAAGGGCCACCGGAGCTCTTCAAAATTCGGTGTCGATCTGTTGTAACTAACCCGATACCGAACGCAAACAATACTGTCAAATTTTCCGAGATTCTAACTATCTTTCCGAACCGAAACGCGGAGCGAAAAGGAACACGTCCGAACCCGATGGCGGAAAGAAAACAATCTAAGATGGAGTCGACGCCCATGCGCAATGGAGCCGAAAGGGGAGGAGTCCCTCGATCTCGTGACTAGAAAAACAACTTGTAACACTCTGAGCCCAACACTAGATGGCGGGATGTGCAAAGCATGTGTATCTGCAGCTACACATGCCATCGAACATATATATATATATATATATATAGATATATTTAAACATTTAGGGGGGCTTTTGTTCTCCCTAACCAAAGCGCGTCAAGGTTTGTCCATTGGAACTGAAGTTTTTTGTTCTCCCTCATCCAATGAGGTTTCCCTATTTTTTAAATTTGGGTTAGCGAACTCTCCACGAACAGTCAACATCTTTCTGTCTTTTAACCAATTGAAGCCCACCAATCCATTTTTGTAACCCTACTTTCTCAATAACTACTGAACAAATTCTTACCAAACTAGGCAAACATTCCTCTGAGTAGGATTCTAGTTTCATGACAAATTCAGTGTAATTCTATTTAGCATTTTCTTCTGCAATAGAGAACAGATGTTTTTATGGAAATGAAAACGGAAAATGCTATTTTTTGACCTCCTCACTGTCCCCCCCCGAAAGATCTGCACGTGTCTTGCCATGCTGCACCTAACTTTGTGCTGATTCGTCAAAATGATTTTAAGTTATTAGCAAAACAGGCTATTCAGTGGCAATATACACACCTAACCATGAAACACAAGGCACACACACACACAAGCTTGATATTAGTAAACTACTTACCTGTAGGGATGTTTGTCTAGTTTGATATCTTATCATTAATCATAAATTTATTGTTAAGTTCACAAAACCATTACAAAGCCATTTAAAGTCTTGTGCACAAAGCACTTCATGATATAGACCCGGAGGATCTCAAAGACAGTTTTAAGTGGTACTGTCCTAATGGACATCTATGCGTCATTGGTGCCAAAAATGCTGTAGTCCCTAAATTCAAACACTGCTCATGGAGCAGGAGCTTTGTTGTGCGTGCTACTAAATTGTGAAACACTCTCCCTTTGCACAATAAATCCATGACTGATCTTCTATCCTTGAGGAAGGATTAGTAGGGCTTTCAGACTTTTGTGACAGTGGCATTGCCAAATCACCTCCGGGTATTCGTGAGCTATAAATGTACCTGTAAGATAACATATAACGTAACAATAGAAATATCACAAAATATTTGAATAAAACAATACAGTTTTGCAAAATAATTATGTAGTCCTACAAATAGTAAATTAGTGTAGCCTCAAAGTGCTTTTACTACCTTTCCTAGCTGTAAAAAAAAAAAGTTTCCATGCATGTTAATAACTTTCGAAGCCTTTCATGAAAGACCATAACTTATCTGACCATCTTTATTTCACATTTCAAATAAAGTGATCTCAGACACTGTTGTTTCAACAAAATAAACAAAATTCAAGAATGTTTGGACAGATGACCCATCACATCTGAAAGCTGCGTGGAAAGGTAGCTGCCTACTTGCATTCTAGCATGCTTTTGAAGATACAAGACTTAGCCTGAACACTATATACTGTCTTCTTAAAGGAGGCGCATTAATTTACAAGTTACTCACCTTCGGCAACGATATATCTGGTAGAGACATAGGGGGTCATTCTAACTTTGGCGGGCGGCGGACGCCGCCCGCCAAACTTACCCCGTCGAAAGACCGCGGCGGCCATTCCTACTTTCCCGCTGGGCCGGCGGGCGCCCGCCAAAACAGCACCCGCCGGCCCAGCGGGAAAGCCCTTGCAACATTGAAGACGGCTCCGAATGGAGCGGGCGGTGTTGCAGGGGTGCGACGGGTGCAAAGCAGACAGTGAAAATCCTGCTGGGGCCCTGTTAGGGGGCCCCTGCACTGCCCATGCCAGTGGCATGGGCAGTGCAGGGGCCCCCAGGGGCCCCACGACACCCGTTCCAGCCATCCTGTTCTGGCAGTGAGAACCGCCAGAAAGAGGCTGGCGGGAAGGGGGTCGGAATCCCCATGGAGGATTCCCCCAGCCGGGGGAAATCCGGCGGGAAACCGCCGGACCCGGCTGGGCGACCGCAGCTTTACAGCCGCAGTCAGAATGCCATATGAAGCACCGCCAGCCTGTTGGCAGTGCTTCCGGCAACCTCCACCCTGGCGGTAATAGACCGCCAGGGTTGGAATGAGGGCCATATTCTAGTTGCAGATTCCTTACCTTAGAATTTTCCCCCAGACGTCCGACTGGATCCGGAATTTTTTTCTTCGAGCAATACCCTTGCGCGTTGTTAGGTAGCATCGGTCGACTCCGCAGGTGTCATTGGCGTTGTAGTCGCAGTGATGACGTCGGGAGTAGTGCATAGATGCCGTTTCAGCACTGAGACATCTGTTTCTTAAAGCACAAAGCCCCAAAGAACATTGAAATTGATGCGCCAGAGCTAAGGCCCTGAATGAGGAAGCCTTGTCCCTAGAAATCAGTCCGCAAGCGGGGAGGATGGGTGGGTCGGTAAGGAATCTGCAATATGTCTCTATCAGATATATCGTTACCAAAGGTAAGTAACTTGTACATCTGATAGAGACTTCTAGTGGCAGATTCCTCCTTACCATAGAATAGATACCCAAGCAATGCCATCCTAGGAGGTGGGCTGCGAACCAAGATCATGCTAGATGGTCCAGCAGGACCGAAGAACCAAAGTAGCCATCCCTACGGACCTGACTGTCCAGGAAGTAATGGTTAGTAAACGTGTGCAAAGATTACCACGTAGCTGCCTGGCAGATATACAGAACAGGAACTCTGTGTGCTAACGCAGTGGAAGCAGCAGTTGCTCTGGTGAAATGAGCGCACAAGCCCTCAGGGGGTTGCTTCTTTGCCAAAGCGTAGCACATTTCGATGCAAAGAAGTACCCATCATGAGATGGGACGTTATTGCACCACATTCCCTTTCTTTGCACCCACTTATCCAACAGTTGATCGTCCACCTGGAAATCTTTAGTACGATTGAGGTAGAACGGCAACTCTCTTTTTCGATCCAGGCAGTGGAGTCTGTCCTCCTCATAAGAAGGATGTGGGGGTGCGTAAAAAGTAGGCAAAGTGATGGACTGGCCTACAAGAAAAGGTGTAGCGACTTCGGAAAGGAAGTGCATATCACCCTCTTTGTCAAGGTGCACAGACAAAAATGGGGGCTTAGAAGATAGAGCCTGAAGCTCACTCACTCTGTGAGCAGAAGTGATGGCAACAAGAAAAACAGTTTTGAAAGTAAGGAGCCATAAGGGACAATTGTTCATTGGCTCAAAAGAAGCACACATTAAGTAAGTAAGAACAAGATTGAGGTCCCACTGAGGCATGATAAACAGAGTGGGAGGAAACAAATGGGTGCGGCCCTTAAGGAATCTACTAACAATAGGAGACTTAAAGAGTGAAGGCTGATCAGGCAACCTAAGAAAGGCAGAGATAGCCAATAAATAGCCCTTAAGGGTGCCCAAAGCAGAGCCCTGCTGGGCCAAAGAAAGAATGAACAAAAGAACCTCAGAAAGAGGAGCAGAGAGGGGATCAACAGATTTGCTGAAACACCATGTCACAAATTCATGCCGACAGGCGTATATCATTTTGGTAGAGGGACACCTGGCTGACAAGATTACACCACAGACTTCGGGTGGAAGGTCAAAAGCCGTCAACTGTCGCCACTCAATCTCCACGCATGAAGGCGGAGAATGGACAGGATCGGGTGGAGAACCATCCCCTTTTGCTGCAACAGAGGATCCTCCCGAAGGGGCAGTCTGAGTGGAGGATCGGTAGCCATGCTCAGTAGCTCTGGATACGATACTCCCCGTGCCCAGTCCAGACCCACCAAAATGACTTGGGCCCGGCTGTTCTTAATCTTCTTGAGAACTCTGGACAGAAGTGATAGAGGCGGAAAGGAAGCGTCTCAGAGCGAGTGTCGCCTTGGAAACTCCAACCAGCAGAACAGCTGACATTGCGCGTTCTCTGAGGAGGGGAAGAGATCTAACCAAGGCTCTCCCTACTGCTGAAAGAGACATTGCGCCACCTCCTAATGGAGACGCCATTCGTGATCGGCTATGCATCGACGGCTGAGTTTGTCTGCTATGGCGTTCAGAGAGCCCACCAGATTGTGAACCGCCAGGGTGATGTCCTGATGTGCCAGCTATGTCCAGCGGCGCAGTGCCTCCTGACAAAGGGTCCAGGACCCCACTCCGCCCTGTTTGTTGCAGTACCACATGGCGGTAGTGTTGTCAGTGAACACTTGCACTACTTTCCCTTTGAGAGAGAGAAGAAATGCTTTCAATGCAAGCCTGATTGCCTGGAGCTCCAGAAGATTGAAATGGAGCCCAGACTCCGCCAGGGACCAGAGGCCTCTAACCTCAGTCTCTCACATGTGGCCGCCCCATCCCAGAAGTGACGTGTCTGTCACTATGGATAGATCTGGATGGGGAAGGGAGCTGGATCTGCCGTTGACCCAATGACGATTCGAAAGCCACCCCTACAGGTTTTTTGCAGTCTCCTCCCAGATTTGGACCATGTTGGAGAGATTTCCCTTATGCTGCACCCACTGCAACTTCAAGTTCCACTGCAGAGCCCGCATATGCCATCCGGCATGTGACAATATAGGAGACAGGAGGCCATGAGGCACAGCAGCCTCAGAGTCAGTCTCACCAAAACCCAAGATAGAGGCCGAAACATCGGAATCATAGCCTGAATATCCTGGACTCGCTTTACGGGAGGATAGGCCCGAAACAGCACTGTGTCCAGAATAGCTCTGATGCAAGGGTGTGTCTAAGAGGGAGTCAGGTGTGACTTTGGCACGCTCAAAGTGAACCCGAGCGCATGCAGGAGGTTCGCTGTAGTCTGAAGGTGGGAGTTGACTTTCTGGGGCAAGTTCGCCTTCAACAGTCAGTCGTCGAGATAGGGGAAGACTGAAACCCCCAACCTGTGCAGATGAGCTGCAACCACCGCCAGCACTTTCGTGAACACCCGAGGGGCGCTGGTAAGGCCAAAGTGGAGCACGGTAAATTGAAAGTGCTCGTGACCTACCACGAATCGTAGGTAACGTCTGTGGGCAGGCAAGACGGGGATATGGAAATAAGCGTCCTGCAAGTCCAACGCTTCCATCCAGTCTCCTGGGTCCAAGGCAGACAGGACCTGAGCCAGGGTGAGCATTCAGAATTTCTCCTTCTTGAGGAAGAGATTGAGGGCCCGAAGGTCTAGGATAGGACATAAGCCCTTGTCCTTTTTGGGCACCAGAAAGTAGTGGGAATAAAACAACCACAACCTACTTCTGGCGCAGGGACCCTCTTTATGGCTCCCTTGGTCCAAGAGAGCTGTGACTTTCTGGCGGAGAAGTGTCACATGATCCTCTGGTATACGGCTGAATGATGGAGGCATGGCTGGTGGGGCAGACTCAAAGGGGAGGGAGTAGCCCCTTCAAACGATCTGCCAAATCCACCTGTCCGTAGTGCTGGATTCCCAGTGGGGCAGGTGATGGCGAATCCTGCTGACAACTGGAGTGAGGGGACAGACTAGGAGGATTTGGAGGCTGCAGCAGGGGCAGGGGTGGACTGGGCAGACCTCTGGTTCCCTGTCCCACAACCACGTGGGATTCTGCATCCCCGGCCAAGCAGCAGCTAAACAGCATGGGTGGCACGGTGGCTGGGAAAGAGACGCAGCAGGGAGCCCATTTCGTGGTCATTAAAGGGGAGAAAGGCGGACTGTTGGGGACGAGGGGCAGTGGAAAGGCAGAGGGACCGAACCGTAGCATGGGAGTCTTTGAACCTCTCCAGCACCAAGACCACCTGGTCTCCAAAGAGACGGGAGCCATCAAAGGGCTTGTCCATAAGGGTCAGTTGGACATCCCCTGAGAAACCAGATGTTTGTAACCAGGTGTACTACCTCAAGGCCACTGATATCGCAACTGATCTACCCAGAGTCGGTCGTGTCCAGCACACATTGGATAGTGAGCCTTGCAGCACCTCTCCTATTGGTGACAGCTTGAGAGACGATAGCATGGGCCTCCTCCGGCATCTGGGGAAAAACTTGTGCAACTGCATCCCACAGAGAGCGAGTATAATGGCCCAAAAGGCATGCAGTGTTCACTGACTGCAGCGTTAGACTGGAGGGAGAAAACGATTGTTCCAGCCTTTTTGATTCCCTATTCGGAGGTGCCGAAGGGAATGCGCCAGAGGATGAGGATGCCTGGATAACAAGACTCTCCGACGTGGGGTGATGGGACAGGAATTTAGGGTCGTTTGGGGCTTGCTGAAGGCATCATGCAATTGTCCTGTAAACAGGAGCACCTGTTTTGGATCTGGATCAAGTACCCAAAAGGACACCGGTGAGAGCTTCATTGAATGGGAGAAGAGGCTCAGAAGTGAAAGCCCCAGGTTGAAGCACCTCTGTCAGGAGATTAGACCTGACCTGAAAAGTAGGCAGCTCAAGGCCGAGGACCTCAGCCACACTACTGACCACCATGGAATAAGTAGCTCCCTCTGCCATAGCCACGGTAGGAGGAGACAGAATGCCAGCACCTGGAGAGGTGTCTAGACCACTGGCCTCACCCAACTCCTGTGCCCAGTCCTGGTATTCATAAGGGTCCAGGGACCCCTCCATTCCTTCCCCGAATTCATACCCATAAGAATAAGGGTCAGAATCCAACCTGGGGTGAATAGGCCCCATCGAAGAAGGAGGCGGTGTCGGACGACTCCGTTCTGGCTCCAAGTCGTTGGGGGATCAGGATTGAGGCAACGTCGATAGTAGGCGCCACCACTGTTGGGAGCATCAACATTCGAACCAGTGCCGGGGAAGGTCTCAATGATACAACCGTGTCAGTATGGATCTAAGAGGAGATCCGGAGGGGACTTCGATGGCTGAAGCCACCGGCGCTGAACCCTAAGGCCCTCCAACCAAACCCCCTGGGCCCTAAGGCACCGTAGCAAGGTCGGACTACCCAAAAATGAGGCTCATAGAATTCCCTCAATTGGTCAGGGGTCACCATGGCTCCTGGAAACTCAGGAAGGTGCGAAGCAGACCCGCGTCCCATCAGCCGACCGACGGGGTAAAGTCGAAGGATGACGAGATGTCTTTGACTTTTTCTTCTTCTTACCTTGACCCGAAGACTACGAGGAAAAAGAGTGGTGGTGGCTCCGCGACCGGTCTCGAGACCTTCCTCTCGAGTGAGACCGGAAACTGTGTGGAGTCGAGCGCCGGGCCGCCATAAGCTTGAGGGACCACTCCCTCAAGGCCTTTGGGAGCATGGTCCGGCACTCGGAGCACAACTTCGGGTTGTGGTCGCGCTCCAGGCACTACAAACAGACCCAATGGGGATCTGTCACTGACTTCATGCGGTGACAGTCCTTGCAAGGTTTGAAGCTGGTCTTCGGGGACATCCTCGACGCACCACAAACTTCACCAAAAACTGGACAAAAGAGCCAAAGCCTGTCAAAAGATTACAATGGGTAGCTCTCTCCAGAACAGCGGGTGGCGCAGAAAGAAAAGAACTGATGTCACAGCATTGAGGCGGCATCATCACGGCGCCAACGACGCCCGCGGAGTCGACCGACGTCACCTAACGACGCGCAAGGTATTGATCAAAGAAAAAATCTCCGGATCCAGTCTGAGGCCTGGGGTAAAATTCTAAGGTAAGGAATCTGCAACTAGAAGTCTCTATCACATAGATTATGCATCAAGGTAATGTCAATTGCCCTTTCAAAGAAACTGAGCCTTTGACTCCAGGAGTAGTTCAAAACTATAAGGTAATCTTCAGCTATATGTTCAGTGTGCAGCCACAAAAATCTGCTTGCAGTTTTACCGAAATGGCAACTAATGGTGTGTCCCCTTAAAGCACGACGTTAAGTGGCAGCAGCCACAGCTTTAGCTTTGTACGTTGCAAATTAAATAGAAAGAATGCCCTTCAAAATATGAATAAAACCTTTTACCATCTGAGAATTCCTCAAGCCAGAAAGCGAGGTTAAACAAAAGGACAGCTAGGAACACATTTTGAATCTATGAATTGATAGCAATCACTTTCTTGTTACAATATTTTGCAAAATGCTTCTAACAAAGCATGAAACATTTTTAGTTTGAGCCATCTAGATTGCATCATTCACTAATAACAAAATAGGTTCAGTTACGTGTTCAGCTCTCTGAACACCTGGGAATATTAGATAAAGCTCATCAAGGAGATAATTTTAAAACATATTGAAAAGCTCAGGGGCCTAGAGACATCCCTAAAAAATCCCTAGATTATTCATCATTCTGGCCAAACCGGACCCTAGAGTAATTGCACAAATGGAGCTGCACTTAATGTACTATAGACTTTCATCCCAGCCTTAAAGAAGGGCTCCTAGACAAGAAATCTATTGATAGAAATAGAATTAAAGGAGCCCTTCAGAGCCACAAAGCCTAAAAATATACATCCTTTCTTAAGACTGACATATTGAACGAAGAAAAGGTAGAACATAAGCCTTTGCTCAAGGGTGTCAACTCTTTCCCGAAAGCCTCCTTGCAACTTTCTTCATAAAGGAATCCCTGGATAGAAGTTATTTTCCGGAATCATTTATCCATCATCTACATTAGTGAGATTAGTCTTTAGCTCCCAGGTAAGCTATGTTCCTCTTTCTTGAAGACAGGAACAATTTCCACTCCCTTTCACAAAAGGGGGACAGATCAGTATTTTGCATTGCATTAAAATGGATCATAACCCTGGAACCAAAATACAGACTTCAGATTTATAAAGATTCTCTGGGATGTGATTTAGCCTTGTGTGTTCCTTGCTTTCGGGTCCTTCTAGCCTTTTGCACTCATCTAAAATGAAAAGCTCTATTTCTTTAAGTCGATCAGCTGCTTTCCTTTTTTGGCACTAGGGCCCTCATTACAACCCTGGCGGTAAATCCTGCTTACCGCTGTGCAGAAGACCGCCAACACACCACTGCGGTGGCGGAATCCCGCTACAGCTATTACGAACCACAGCTCGGAACCTGACAAAATCCAGACACCCACACAAGTCCGCCACACCAAAGGTCAGTGATAAACTGGCGATAACAAAACCGACACCGTCACGCCAACAGGAATACGCCCACACTATCACGACCCACGAATCCACGCGGCGGTCTTTCAACCGCGGTATTCCATTGGTGGTATACACCGCTGTGCTCAAAATACACCAACATATACAAAACACAACCACATTGGACAATTAGAAATACACCCACCTGACGCACATACAGACACCACACCCACACACCCAATACAATATAAAGCAGACACCCACATCACCCACAAACCCTTACTACCAAAATTGCGAAACAAGGCCAGAGAGAGACACCACCAGAAACTACACTAGCATCCACAGTCACACAACATCATCACTCACACAACATCCACATACTTCAGCTAACACACACAAACACATTCCCTCACACACCACCCCACACATCACCCACACCACATCATGGCACCACAACGACACCCCAGGTTCTCTGAGGAGGAGCTCAGGGTCATGGTGGAGAAAATCGTCCAGGTAGAGCCACAGCTATTCGGATCACAGGTGCAGCACACCTCCATTGCAAGGAGGATGGAGCTATGGCGCAGAATCGTCGACAGGGTCAATGCAGTGGGACAGCATCCAAGACCACGGGATGACATCAGGAAGAGGTGGAACGACCTAAGGGGGAAGGTGCGTTCCGTGGTCTCAAGACACCAGATTGCAGTACAGAGGACTGGCGGTGGACCCGCCCCCTCATCCCCCACAACTAACAACATGGGAGGAACAAGTCTTGGCAATACTGCATCCTGAGGGCCTCGCAGGAGTAGCAGGAGGAATGGACTCTGGTAAGGCAACACTTAACTATTATATCCCCCACCCTACCTGCATGCCATCACATACCCCCACCCTCACCCCCATCACTCAAACACCTCACATATTTCCCACTATCACAACCTACACATCCCAACACCAAGCCCTGCATGCAGCATCAATGCATGGACACCGTCACCAAAGCATGTCCATTGCAGATACCCACACAGACCCCAAACCAAGTATCACAGAAGGACCTAGACATGAATGCAAGCACTGGAGTACAGGGTCACTCACCCATTGCACAGAATGGCACACACAGATGTAATAATCATGCTTTTACACCCCAGCAGGACCCCTACCCAAAGTCATCGGACAGGAGGTTCCAGACATGTCCACTCCCCCCAGAGAAGAGGCCCACAGTGATGACAGCAGCTCTGTAAAACTGGATCAAGATGACCAGCCTGACCCATCTGGGACATCAGGACAGTCTGTTCCTCTGACAATGGCACAAGCCACCACAGACTATCCCCCCTCCGGAAACACCAGCACAGCACCCACCCAGCGAGCCCATCCCTCTGTCCCCAGGACACGTCAAGCAGCAGTGTGTCCACCACTACAGGGAACCCAGGCAAACTCACCACCCCAAGAAAATCAGGGACCTGGGGGCAGTGGCAGTGGGCACACGGTTTAGGAGACAGAGGCACAGGAAAACAGGGGAAATGGGAGGACTGCTGTGCGACAGAGGGAGGACAGGCCCAGGGAACCCACTCTCCACGAGGCCCTCTCCAACATCATGGGAGCGTACCATCATTCCCAGGAGACGATGGCAACGGTACTGGCCAACTTTCAGGAGACCCAGCGGCTGCAGGAGGAACACTACCTGGGGATCAGGGAGGAACTCAAGTCCATCAACACCACCCTGGTCACCATTGTAGGGGTGCTGCAGGACCTTGTGAACACCAGGATGGACACTGTGGCACAACAAGGGGCCCCTGACACTAGCCTGGATGAAGAACAGCCCACCACCTCCGCCGGCGCTAGTGGACAGGAGGCACCGCCACAGGACCACGACACCAGCACCCCACCCCCTGCAGATGGAGAGCCACCCAACAAATGGTCACTGAGATCCAGGAACAAGACAGAGAACATTGCCAAGACCCCCGCCAGGAAATGAGACCCCCCTGAATGTCACCCTTCTGTCCCACTTTGTCACCCTGTCCATCCTTAAACTGCCCTAGCTCCACTTCATATGCCCCTTTGGACAATGCACCTGTGAAACAAATAGACTGGAATCTTCCAGGGACATTCCTCCACCATCACCCCTGACCATTTTACAACCCCCTCCACTTATTTGCACAAAAATAAACACATCAATCACAAAACAATCTTGAGTCAGTCTGTGCATTCACAAATGTGTATTTACAATAACTATAGAATATAGCAATGTCAATATTATTGTCAACATACCGATGTAACACAGCTCTAATCTATGAGGAAATATAGCAGAGGTCACACAGTGGGACCCACATCTGTGAAATGGAAAGGCAAAGTGACAAGCAAGGGTCCATACACTGGGTGAAAGTGACAGACTCATGATAGTTCAAACAATAGTATGAGATGGGTGAGGCAGTGATATCATACCTGTGTCTCACTGGAACTATATATATTATTGCTGGATAACGTTGTTTCTGTTGTCGATATCCTCTTCTTCTGCCTCTTCTTCTTCACTGTCCACAGGCTCCACAGCAGCCACAAGACCACCATCTGGCCCATCCTCCTGCAGAAAAGGCACCTGTCGTCGCAAAGCCAGGTTGTGCAGCAACCAGCAGGCCACGATGATCTGGCACACCTTCTTTGGTGAGTAGTAGAGAGAACCACCTTTCATATGTAGGCACAGGAACCTGGCCTTCAGGAGGCCGAAGGTTCTTTCTATTATCCTCCTCGTATGCCCATGTGCCTCGTTGTAGCGTTCCTCTGCCCTTGTCCTGGGATTTCTCACTGGGGTCAGTAGCCATGACAGGTTGGGGTAACCAGAGTCACCTGCAAATGTCGAGGGATAACTGTTAGACACACACTAACCCGTAGGGACAACCCCAGACCCAGACAACTATTCACAGGGTATAGGGTCCTTGTCCTCACCTATTAGCCACACACGGTGCCTCTGGAGTTGGCCCATCACATAAGGGATGCTGCAATTCCTTAGAATGTAAGCGTCATGCACTGAGCCAGGAAACTTGGCATTCACATGGGAGATGTACTGGTCGGCCAAACACACTATCTTCACATTCATTGAATGGTAGCTCTTACTGTTTCTGTACACCTGTTCACTCCTGCGGGGGGTACCAAGGCCACATGTGTCCCATTAATGGCACCTATGATGTTGGGGATATGTCCCAGGGCATAGAAGTCACCTTTCACTGTAGGCAAATCCTCCACCTGAGGGAAAACGATATAGCTGCGCATGTGTTTCAGCAGGGCAGACAACACTCTGGACAGCACGTTAGAGAACATTGGCTGGGACATCACTGATGCAATGGCCACTGTTGTTTGAAAAGACCCACTTGCCAGGAAATTGAGTACTGAGAGGACCTGCACTAGAGGGGGGATCCCTGTGGGATGGCGGATAGCTGACATCAGGTCTGGCTCCAACTGGGCACACAGTTCATGGATTGTTGCACGATCAAGTCTGTAGGTGACTATTACGTGTCTCTCTTCCTTTGTTGACAGGTCCACCAGCGGTCTGTACACCGGAGGATGCCGTCATCTCCTCACCTGCCCCAGCGGACGTGCCCTATGGACGAGAACAGCGAGCAGAGAGTCAGCCAACACTGAGGTATCACAATTTGTCATTAGCACGCATTTATTATTCTGTTACCTTTATTAATCGGTTACTGTGTGTATGCAAGGCCTACATAGGTGTGACGCAGTAATTCTTATTGCCATGTGGCCCCCTGAAATGGCGGCTGCCTGACCGGTAAGGTGGGACAAGGGGATATGAGGTAACTGCGCTGGCGTTCTACACCGTGGCGGTAGGCGGTCGAAGACCGCGGAGCAATCCTGAATTGGTTAACATTGGACCCTATGGGTCAGAGGAGCCAATGACGATGTACGCTGGCGGTGACGGTACGCACCGCCGCGGAGGTGACCGCCATTTTCTCTCTGTTCATTCACTTGATACCTTACCTTCAACAGGAGAGGACCTACACTGCAAGTGATGCTGTGACCTCAGTCTGGAAGCGACGATGGCTCATGTGTCTGGGGAAAGGGCCCCTGCCTTCACTGCAGAGGAGTTGGAGAAGTTAGTGGATGGGGTCCTCCCCCAGTACACGCTACTCTACGGTCCTCCAGACAAACAGGTGAGTACAGTGTGAGCTTGCTGCAAGGGCAATGGCTGTTTGGAGTGGTGTGGATGGAAGATACCTGGGGGGGGGGGGACTGAGCCCTGCATGAGCAGACAGTGAGTGTCTGTGCGTCAGGGCAAGGGTGGGAACGAGGGCCAATGACTATGACGGTCTGGACGATGAAATATTTTCCTTTTCCCCTGTACTATTCCTCTAGGTCAGCGCCCACCAGAAGAAGGATATTTGGCGTGCCATCGCCAAGGAAGTCCGGACCCTGGGGGTCCACCACAGACAAAGCACCCACTGCCGTAAAAGATGCAAGGACATTCGCCGCTGGAGCAAGAAGACGGGGGAGGCCCAGCTGGGGATGGCCTCCCAATGTGGGAGGGGTGCCCGTCGCACCATGACCCCCCTGATGTTCCGGATCCTGGCAGTGGCGTACCCGGAGTTGGATGGGCGCTTGAGGGCATCACAGCAGCCACAAGGGGGTGAGTACAGACACATTTATCTGACTCTGAGCCAATTACGAGGTGTCTGGGTGGGGGAGGTGGGCAGTGGGTTCCCCTAGGGCATGTTGAAGTTGGTAGGCAAGGTCCCTTGTGAGGCAGGCTGTGTGGCACCCCAACCCCACCAGTGGCCTCAAAGCCCGCCACCAGCACCGCCGCCACAGAGCCCGCCGCCAGCACCACCGCCACAGAGCCCGCCCGCCGCCAGAGAGCCCGCTCGCCACCACAGAGCCCTCAGCCACAGACCCCGCAGCCAGCACCGCCGCCACAGAGCCCGCAGCCAGCACCGCCGCCACAGAGCCCGCCGCCACAGAGCCCGCAGCCAGCACCGCTGCCACAAAGCCCGCCACCAGCACCGCCGCCACAGAGCCCGCAGCCAGCACTGCCGCCACAGAGCCCGCCCGCCACCAGAGAGCCAGCTCGCTGCCACAGAGCCCTCAGCCACAGACCCGGCAGCCAGCACCGCCGCCACAGAGCCCGCCGCCAGCACCGCCGCCACAGAGCCTGCCGCCAGGACCGCCGCCACAGAGCCCGCAGCCAGCACTGCCGCCACAGAGCCCACCGCCAGCACCACCGCCACAAAGCCCGCCACCGGCACCAGAGAGCCCGCCGCCAGCACCGCCGCCACAAAGCCTGCCGCCAGCACCACCGCCGCCACAGAGCCCGCCGCAAGCGCCGGCAGCGGCCCGCGACATCCTGAGCCAGTAGCACCACCGCAGACATGGCTGCCATTCCCAGTGGTCATTCGTCCAATGAAGCACTGTGTGCACCAAGCCCCCTCCAGAACCAGTGGAGTATCACATCCACTACCTCAGTCTTTGGCAGGATGAAGCACTCTGGGCACCAAGCCCCCTCCAGAACCAGTGGAGTATCACATCCACTACCTCAGTCCTTGGCAGGATGAAGCACTCTGGGCACCAAGCCCCATCCAGAACCAGTGGAGAAAGGCATCCACTTGTGATACTGTGGCTTGGAACTCCCCAGGATGCAGCAGTGGGCAACCCACCCACTGAAAAGACTTGAGAGACTGTGGCTTGGCACTCCCCAGGATAATGCAGTGGGCAACCCACCCACTGAAAAGACTTGAGAGACTGTGGCTTTGCACTCCCCAGGATAATGCAGTGGGCAAACCACCCACTGAATAGACTTGAGAGACTGTGGCTTTGCACTCCCCAGGATACATCATTGGGCATGGAACCCCTCGTGGAGCAGTGGCGTTGTGGGTTCATCAGGCTGGGGTGCCCCCTCCCCCTGAGGTGCCTTTTTATTTTCCATCTGATGCCCCTCCAGTGTTCTCTCCGTTTGGAGTCAGGTATCGAGTGTGGGCCTCGTCCTTGCATTTTGGGCCCAGTGGTCCACGGACAATGATTGGTGCACTATCTGGACTTGAGTAGTTGGTGTACATAATTGTATATACTGTATTTATAGTTTTGAATACTGGATTTTTATTTATTACAATCGTTCAAATCAATTCCTATTGTCCTTGCATTATTGAAGGGGGGGTGGGGGGCTGTATATGTAATGTTGCAGCATGTATTTGTGTGTATGGTGTTGTGGGTGAGGGTGGGGCTGGGGGTGTTGCGTGTTGTGTGAGTGTGTCACTCTCTTTTCCCTCCCCCCACCCCTGTGCTGCAGGACCAGTACTCACCGTGGTCGTCGCCGCCGTCTCTGGAGCTCCTGATGGAGGAACAGGAAGACGATAGCCGGCAGGATGTGAAGTTCTGGCTCCATGGCGTCCTGGTTCCTCGTGGGGTGTGGGAGGTGAATGATTTCCCCTTCCGTGTACTGTTTCCGCCGTGTTTTTGATCACGTTGATTCCGCCCCAGAAAAGGTGGCGGATTGGCATCTTGTGATAAGGTGGGCGGTACATTGTCTTCCGCCTGTCTGTTGGTGGTGACTGCTGCGCTGTTTGTTTGTACCGCCGTGGCGGTCGGAGTGTTAAAGTGGCTGTCTATGTTGTTGGTTTCCGCAGTGGTCGTAATTCCATTTTGTTTCCCGCCGGCCTGTTGGTGGTGTTACCCCCGCTTTAACACCAACCGCCAGGGTTGTAATGAGGGCCCAAGTCTTTACTATCTAGCCTAGTATTTCATATGTTATCTGAAAACCAAACCGCTTATTTGCCAAGTTTCTGTAAAGCATTTTTTGTATATTTATTTTTATTAATAATTAAAAAAGAAACAGTACAGCTAGTAGTACAACAAGGCAGGGGAAGAATCTCAGTGTTGTATTCAGGACATAACTATTACGAATAAGCAGCTAATAACAATTTTGTGAGTCCAGAAACCACTATTGAAGTATGATATTCTGAAGAGGGTGTTAGGCAGGGTAAAATAGAGAAGGGAAAAGGGGGCAGGGGTATACCTCTCATGTAAGACTTTACAATATAACTCCCTGAGCACATGGCACAGTCCTCACGCTCAAAATACTGCAACGGTGCACAGCTGCCTGAGCCTCCGCTCCACAACAGGCCCCAGGCTCGCCCTCATTAGTTTGGTGTTTACGCACTGGAATGGGGGGGCCCTTGTTATCACTAGCCTGCACTCTCAAGTATCTCTCCAGCGGAGCCCAGATAGCCTGCCTACATCAGTTCCCAATAATCTGTCAGATTTTCATGGCAATATGGTGCATCTTTAAGCTAGTCGTCTTTAGACAGTACTGGGATATGCCACAATGTATTGCCATCTGCCGCTTTGCGGGCAGTAAAAAGTGCAATTAGCTTACGCTGATCTGATGGAACTTTCTTTGTATCCCCAAGAAGTGCAACCCGAGGCGTGTGCTATAAGGAAAGGTCAGTGATCTCCTCAATGGTGTCATAGACAGCAGTCCATAAATGGCGCCGACCCGAACAGCTCCAGGCCAAGTGTAAGAAGTCTACGCTCGCCACTGAGCAACGAGTACAGCGTGCATCCCCTAGAAGGCCCATACTGTGTAGTCGTTACGGGGTATGATAAAGCATATGTAAGAATTTGGAATTTAATAATTGTAGGAGGTAGTTGGGAGATATAGAATCAGCCTGTGCACAACAAAATTGCCACTGCTTCTCAGTAATGGGACTATCTAGGGCCACGCTCGTTGGGCATTGGGAACACGCACTGAAGTGGTACCTTGTATGTCAGAACAAATCTGGTAATGAGCCTTCACAGAGATGGGTTCGTCAGAAAGCACTCAAGTACGAGAAACGTTGGTAGAGCTGCAGAGAACGGGCTGTGTAAATTGTGTATTGTCGTTCGAAGGTGATAGTGTGTGAATGTGTCAAGCGGCAATATATATGGTCCCTGTAGTGCCTGTTGTGGAGCAACAAAAGTGCCCTCCGGATAGATGTCACCCATGATTATGAGGTGTAATTTCCAGAGTCTACTGCATGTGCCAGCGTCCTATGTGATGGGTAGGGCGGGATGGCCAATTAGCGGGACGGAGGGGCTGTAAAGCCACCCATCCAAGCTCGCCGCCACAGTCCACCCTAAGCCCTGATTGTACATCCCAGTGTTGAGTGAGGCTCTGGGGTGTCTTGGAGGTTGATAAAGCGCTAGAAGAAGGAGGCAAGGGGCAGCACGGTCGTGTTCATGTGCCATGTGGGGGAGAAATAGGATGAGATATAGCCAGTGGTGCGCCAATTGTGCTTGCGCTCTGTAGTAGGAGAAGTCCATATCCAGCGCCAGCAGTCCACCCTATTCAAATGGTAATTTGAGGGCCTCCCAGGCGATACAGGATTGTTTCCATGTGAGGGTTATAAAGAGGAAGTGAATACTGCGTCTTAAGTGCTGTGTCAGAGGGAGAGAGTGCGAGTACTAAACAGGTATAAAAACGTAGGCAGCACAACCATTTTAGCCAGAGAAAGCCTGCCAGTCAAGGAGAGAGAAAGGCTTTTCCATGCCTTAATGCAGTCCTCCAACCATCCCACCAAGCAGCCATAATTGGAGCGCCACAGAACATCTGCGTCCCAGCTTAAACAGATCCCCCAGGTATTTAAGCTGGTCAGTCGTCCAATTTAGGGACAACTCCGACTCCACCTCTTGGGTTGCCGAAGAAAGTAGAAATATTACTTATTTGGTCCAGTTTATGGTGATGCCAGAGAGCTCCCTACATGTGATGAACTCCCTGACTAGGGGATCCAAATTATTGTGAGGGTGTATGACATACAGTGTAACGTCATCAGCGTACAAGGATATCAGCACCACGAGGGGCGAAAAGGCCAAGCCTCGTGGGAATGGTACTGGCGAAGACAAGCTGCGACAGGCTCCATTGCAATGGTAAAGAGAGTAGGCAACAGGGGGCACCCCTGTCTGGTTCCTCAAGTCACGGGACTGGGGGGATGATCCGTCCATTAATTCGAAGGTGGGCCACGGGGCATATGTAGAGGAGGTGGATGAGGTTGAGAAATCTAGCGCGGATACTGAGGCGAGTCAATAATGTGAAAAGGAATGGCCATTCTAATGAATCAAAGGCCTTAGTGGTGTCTAGAAAAACTGCTGCTTCACTAAGACTAGGTTCAATGGTGTGCAGCAAGGCACAGAAGGTGCAGAGGTTGTGGGCCATGGAGCGCCCAAGTACAAACCTAGTTTGATCTGGGTGAACAATAAGCGGAAGCAATGGCAGCAGTCTGGATGCAAACAGTTTGGCAAGGATATTACTGTCTGTATTGATCATGGCCAGAGGTCTGCAAGAGTCACACTTCTGTGGGTTCTTGTCAGGTTTTAAGATAGTAATTATTAGTGCTTCACATAGGGAGGGTGGTAGCAATCCTCTCACCAGAGATTCTTCACACATGACGAGGAGGTGGGGGGACTAAGGGGAGCATATTCTTTATTAAATGCGGCTGTGAGTCCGTCTAGGCTCGGAGTCTTGTACACAGGGAGTGCGCTTATCACCTGAACTATATCCTCCACAGTGAAGGGTTCATCTATAAACCTTCAGTGTCCATCATCAAGCCATAGTAGCTGAAACATATCAAAGACCAAATTGAAATCTGGGGGGGCTCAGATGTCTGAGTGGTCTGGTATGGGTAGGAGCAATAATTAGTCATTTCCCTTTGCACTACTGTCATGACCACCGCCACTTCACCACTCTCGGCAGTCAATTCTTCTATGTAGTCATTAGCCAAAGGTCTACGTAGCATGGGCTCTAGTGTTTTACCCACTCTGTCTCCTTCCCTATATAGTAGAGCTCAGATCTCTTTGGACAGATAGCTTGTCTCTCACTGCACTGCCTCCTCATATTCATTTAATTTACTGCGGATGCATACCAGGATGTGTCTGCTTTGGTTAAGAACGAACTGTAGCTTTAATGTACTGATCTCAGACTCAAGATGCGACAGATCATTTCGCAGCACCTGCAGCACTACAGTTTGCTTGGCAATGCAAATCCCACGGATAACAACTTCGAACTCCTCCCATAATGTGGTGTATGATGCCACCATTCTTTGATTATGCGTCAAATATTCAATTATGGTTGCCCGCACCTCATCTCTAAACACCTCATTGCGCAGCGCAGTGGGGGAGCAAGTGGCAAGTAAAAGCATGCGCTCTATAGTCTGGGGGGGTCTTGACAACAGCAGGACAGGAACGTGGTCCGAGAGGCTACGCACCATGTGAAAGACCTCACTAGTCCATGAATCTGTATCTCCTGTGGTTAACCAAAGGTCTATGCACAACCAGGCAAGGTGGGGCGCGGTAATGCAGGTCCCTCACCACTATCTGTATGGTGGGCCCTCCATAAGTCAATAAAATCATTGGTCATCATGATGGGAGTATAGTAGGGTGTCCGTGCATGGGTGAGGCGGCCTGGAGTCGCCCGACCAGTCCACTGAGGGGTCTAGGACCACATCGAAGACCCCGCCCCACAGCAGACCTCAGGGGCCGAGGGATCCCCCAGCCTTCAGACCTCCGCAAAGAACTCTGGGCCATCATCTGTGTTAGGACCATAGATAGAGAGAAACTTAAGTGGATGTCCTTGTAATGTATTTGCCAGTAGCACTTACTGGCCTTGTTTGTCGCAAACTATCTGACGCGTATGCCAAGGCAAGCCCTTTCGCAGGAGTACGGTGACCCCGTGGGCATAGTTTGAATAGTATGCTGTGTGCAGTTATCCAATCCAGCCTGCTTGGAGATGGCCTAGCATGCCCTCGGCCAGATGAGTTTCCTGCAAAAAGCAGATGTCCACATCCTGTCTCTGCGGGTATGCCAACACGTGACGGCCCTTGCATCTATCATTGAGGCTGCAGACATTTCACATTATACAGGAGATTGGCGTCATATAGTGATTTCATTAGGCTGATACAGCAGGATTGTCTCGTGCTCGCAGGGTCTAGTCATGCCACGCAGCATTAATACACATGCAGTGAGCGGAGGGATGGGGAAGGACCAGTAAGGAGAGGAGAAGCAAGAGGGGGAAACATTCCAGCAAAGTACCCCAACAACACTGCAACCCACCACCCACTTTAACCCCCAATTGGGCCACAAACCACTCACAAACCCCAATCCTGGCTACAAGGGAATTAAGAAAGAACATCCAGGGACTCACCCCAAAGGAGCCTCCAGAAGCCCAGCCAGAATGAGCTGGGGACCAGGATAGAAATCAAGGCAAAAGTAAAAGCCTGCAGGAGCACAGTCGAATTGAACATGTACAAGGAATTCGCCCAGAGCTCCAGGGACACTGAGTTTCATATAGTAGGTCTCAGTCTGGCTCACATGCAGAAGGGCCAGTGGACCCGGTCGCCAGTCAGGCCACAAGGGGCAGGGGCTTGCAGCCCCTAGTCATTATCATTTAGGGGTTTCTGTTCCAAGTTGGCAGTGTCAGAGCATGGCATGACTGTCTTTAACGGAATACCTTTAACAAATTTTTCAGCCACCTTTGGGTTTATGAAATAAGTGGTTTAGCCGGCATGGAACCTTTGTCACTGCTCAATAGACTGTTAGTCAATTGTAATTCTAAGTGAGAAGAAACCAAAGGACTAGGAGCTTGACAAGGTATGTGATTGGGCCTCTGTGATTAAATGGCAACTGCTCTTCAGAAGACTTCGGAAAAACAGCACAACAGAGGCTCTGGGGAAAACAAGGACAGAAAAATTCCTTTTTCCCCTCCATTTCCATGCAGGACACATCCCTCAGCGACCCATGCTCCAGAAACCTGGAGAAATTTGGAATTTATCCCTTTTGCAAACAGAATTTCCACCAGATGGGGCACACCACGGATCCACTGTTCATTCCAACCTACACATGTGACTCACACCCTGCTTCAACGGGCGCAAGGTTAATATCATAGGGGCCTATTAACATCATAGGGGCCTATCATAGATCTAAGGTGAACACCATGGAATCCCAGGGTCCTCTACCAAGCCTGAACCTGAGACAAATGGTACTTCCTGAGGATGGAAATGTTTAAGTGAACAGGAACTGGCAGTTGCCCCCTTACAGAAAACGGACTACACCTTTTAGGCCAACAGTTTGCCCAGGGCTCCAGAATCCTCTTGACCTGAGAGAGTGGTAGTGGTGGTGGTGGTGGTTTCACTACGGCCTCGAACATGTGGTCTGATTGTAGGAAGCTGGCTAGGTGTGTGGTGGGTACCTAAAGTACTTACACCCTATACCAGGTCCAGGTATCCCCTCTTAGTGAAGTGCAGGCAGTGTCTAGAAGCCAGTCTCTCTAGAGGTAGCTGTGGATGAGCAGCCAAGGCTTATCTAGGACACATGCAAAGCTCAAGCAATACCACTGTAGTCACACAGCACTTACACACATGAAAGAAAACACTCAGTTGTAAAAAATTAAAGGTACTTCATTTTTGGAACACTATACCACAAAATACTAGAAGGGCCAACCGCCAATAAGAGGTAAGTAATACACTAAATACATACACTAGTAATCAGAAATAGGCATAGAATTTTTTAGAAAACAGTGCAAATAGCAATAATCAATAGTGACCTTAGGGGGAGCTCAAACCATATACTAAAAAAAAGTGGAATGTGAACACAAGACCCCTCCCCGCCAGGTAAGTGGAGTGTGTAGAGAGGAGCTGGGAGTACTAGAAAGATAAGTAACAGTACCCCCCAGCGACCAGGAAAGCAGGAGTAAATCACTGGAATTTCCCCAAACCAACCAAAAGGAGGAAAAGAAGAAAAAAGATATCCAGAAAGGACTGCAAGAAACCAGTGGTGAATTCCTGACGAATACCTGTGGAGAGGGGGGACCAACTCCAAGAGTAACAGTGGAGTCCAGGAGGAGTAGGAGCTACTACCCACCCAGCTGTCCTTGCAGGAGTTGGTCGACGGTGATGAAGAACAGGTCAGCACTGCAGCCCTGGAGCTGGAGAAGAGATCCTGATGGATGCAGAAGATGTCCCATGCTGGAGTGATGATTGCAGACGGGTGTTGGTGCAGGAATTCCACCAACAAGCCTTGGCAAAGGCAAACTCTCAGTTAGAGGAAAAGTGGTGCTGTTGGGGACCAGCAAGGCCCAGGAGGACTCAACCCAGGAGAAGGAGTCACAGGGGACACTAAGCGTCGCAGAGAGTCCACAGGAGCAGAGGCAGCACCCACAGGAGTGCCAGAGGACGAAGACACAGAAGTCGTAGGAGGAGCCCACGCAGCACTGCAGGAAGGGATCCCACGCCACAGGAGACCCTCGCAGAGGGCTTTGAGTCGCAGGAAGGAGTGCTTTGGACTGGAGCTACAAGATCCCTTGAAGGAGATGCAAATAAGCTTTGGCAGCTGCAGGAGATGTGGTCCACGGGGTACTGTCCTGCGTGGGAAGGCAAAGACTTACCTCCACCAAAGTTGGATAGCTGGCAGAGAGGACCAGAAGGTCTATTCCGGACCACCACCTGTGATGCAGGATACACGCAGCTCAGGATGAGAGGAGATCCATGCAGCTGGTCGTCGTTGCAGCAGGTGCCTGCGGATGCAGGGGAGTGACTCCTTCACTCCAAGGGAGAATTGTTCTTCCTGTGCAGGCCGAAGAGTTGCTGTCTTCGGAGGATGCACGGTTGGGGAAATGTTGCAAAGCTGGCAGGAGCCGTGGAAACAAAGTTGCAGAAGAGACATCTTCATTGATTGCAGCATTGTCAGTTCCTGGAGGGTCCAGTCACAGTTCCAGTGGCTAGAAGTCAAAGTGGAGGTTGCAGAGGAATCCTGCTGGAGTCTTGCAAGCCGAATCTGAGGATCCACCCAAGAGAGAGATCCTAAAAAGCCCTGAAAGGGAGATTGATCACTTAGCCAGGTAAGCACCTATCAGGAAGGGGCTCTGATGTCACCAGCCTAGTCTGGCTACTCAGATGCTTCCAGAGTTCCCTGCCAACCTTGGAAGCAAGATAGCAGAACCCAGGGACCCTCTGGAGGAGCTCTCTGCACCACCCCTGGGTTGGTGATGGACAGAGGAGTGGTCACTCCCCTTTCCATTGTCCAGTTTCATGCCAGAGCAGGGACTGGGGGTCCCTGAACTGGTGTGGACTGGTTTATGCACGGAGGGCACCAAATGTACCCTTCAAAGCATACCAGTGACTTGGGAAGGCTACCCCTCCCAATCCAGTCACACCTATTTCCAAAGGGAGAGACCGTTACCTCCCTCTCCAAAAGGAAATCCTTTGTTCTGCCTTCCTGGGCTTGATCAGATTAAGCAGCAGCAGCGGAGAAACCTGTCTGAGGGGTGGCAGCAGCTCTGGCTGGCTGGAAAACCCTGTAAGACTGGTGGCAGCAATGCTGGGGTCCTCTAAGGAGCCCCCAGAGGGTATGGAATCATAATTCTAATACTTGCAACAGTATTGGGGTATGATTCCGACATGTTTGATACCAAACATGCCCAGGTTTGGAGTCACCATTATGTAGCTGGACACACCTATGTCCAGTGCAGGTGAAAAATGGCATCCCCGCAGTCACAAAGTCCAGGAAAATAGGCCTGGAGTTTGTAGGGGCACCCCTGCTCACACACAGGTACCTGCACCCTGCCCTCTGGGCTGAGAGGGCCTATCATAGGGGTGATTTACAGTGACATTGTGCAGTGATCTTTAGTGAAAACGGGTGCCTGCACCCATTTCACACAGACTGCAATGGCAGGCCAGCAGAACACTTTGCCTGGGCTCCCTGTAGGTGGCAGAATAACTGCTGCAGCCCATAGGGATCCCCTGGTACCCCAATGCCCTGGGTACCTAGGTACCATATACTGGGGAATTACATGGGGGAACCAGTATGCCAATTGTGGGGAGAAATAGGTACAGTTACCAATTTAGAAGAGAGAAAGCATAGTCACTGAGGTCCAGGTTAGCAGGATCCCAGTGAACACAGTCAAACACACTGACAATCAGGCAGAAAATGGGGGTAACCATGCAAAGAAAGAGGGCACTTTTCTACACTGATAGTAGATGATCTTGTACCTATTTGCCTGAAGTGATCTTGTTCCGCCTTCATCCATTATGAGATAGGCCTCCAGGCCATCTTTGGGAGGAGGAAGATTGGCTAAATCCTTGTGGTACCTATGATGCCTACTCCTTGTTGGTCTGTCTGATGAGCCACCCTCAAGGGCGCTGAGGTGCTTTAACCTTGGTATATATTTTTTTATGAAATGTTCTTATTAGAGTTTACATGTCAATATAAACACAGTGTTGAAATTAGAATCCCAGGAGAAAGAATTGCAGGTATAAGCATAGAGTCGGAAATACCGCTGGAAATAATTTGTGCATGGCTGTTCCATGCCTGCACCAAGAAGTTATACCATGGGGTATATACATCATATTACATTGCATTATAAGTCACAGCAGACAACAACAATAACTAAAGCAGCTTCAGGAGGTAACCTCCACAACTAGGGGAGCGGGGAGGCACGGGGCGGGTGGAAGATGGTGGGAAGAGTGGTTATTAATACTCCTAGTAGAAAAATGGCAGGGTAGGCAGAACAGTGATGTGGCCTCACAAGGTGCCTCTGTTATACGACAGCCTAGGATGGGGAGGAAGAGGAGGGCCAAGGAATGGACACAGGCAGAAATGGAAAGTGGGGACAATGGCTTCTGGAGGGTCCAAAAGCAAGGTCCGCAGAGAAGTAAGATCACAGGGGAAGATCATTTGGGGTCATGAGTTGTAAGAATTGTGTTTAGAACGGTGTCCCACTCTTGGGAGATTGAGCATTTGCAATGATGTTGTGGTTTTTCATAACAGAGGGCAGTTCTCTCTTCTGTTCCCCATTTACATACATCACCCTGCCAGGGCTCCAACGGAGGAGGAGCTGGGGCTTTCCATTGCAGTTAAAGTGCTTTGATGGCAAGTAAAAGGGACAATCCTGCGAAGAGAGTGCAGATGGAGTGCTTCTTCTTGCGCTTAATAATCCAGAGAGCACATGCCTCCCATGTACATCTGTCCAGGAGTTCAGTGACTTCACAGAAAGTAGTGTGTCTGTCTCTCCAATAAGGGATGAGAGAAGGACAAAACCATAGCATATGACAAAGGTCCGCGCCCCCCCCAAATGGCAGCAAGAACATCACAGGTCCACCGTGGGAAAATAGTGGTTGAGTTGTGCCAGGTTTATATATGCCAGATGAAGGATATGGATTTTTTTTTTTTAATCTGGCACTCCTCAAGACAGTTTGAGGAAAGCAAGGCGCTGGTCCTATTCAGTGTTGTTCAATGCTCTCCCCATGTCTTCCTCTCACTTATTGCGCAAGGGCCCCAGGGAGATCCCTGCATGGTCTCAAAGTGCCTTGTAAAGCCACGTGATTAAGTATTAAGTTTCCACTATACCCCAATAGTGGGAAGTGTCTGAAGAACTGCATTTGTGGGAAGTTCCTCGTCTCACGTACACCATAGGGTTTGACAAGTGTTATGTAGTTGGCTGCAAGTAAGGAACTATCCTGGTGGGAGGTCTTACTCCGCCTGAAGTCGCTCAAACGGAAGGAGGCCTGAGACTAAGAAAAGGTCTCCTGCCGTGGTAAGGGACTGATCATGCCAGCTGTGGAATTCTGAGGCAGAGTAAGTTCCTGGTAATGTGGGATGCCCGTCAAGGGGAACCCCAGAGCATATGTGTCATGTGAGAGCTTGTGCTCTAGTGCAACATCTACGGAGAATCTGCACATGTAGGGAGCGTGGAGAATCTGGCAAGAGCCATTAGAGCAGGAAGCTGCAAATATTGGCAGCTGTGAGGGGTTGGGAGTCATGGTATGTTTCCTCCAAATTGCGGTTTGCCAACCATCTGGCAACCCATTGCAATTGTGCTGCCAGTAAGCTGCCCTTGAACGAAGGAGTGCCTAAGCCGTCTCCTCTGGTTGTTAATTGCAACTTTTTTCAGAGCTATCCAGCAAATGGCCTCTGCCCTAGATAAGGTCTATTAGCAATGAGTCAAGTTTGCGGAAGAAGCTGTGGAGTGGTATCACGGTTAGGTTGGAGAAGTAATATAAAAGGTGGGATAAGACTACCATCTTTGATAAAGCAATCTTACCAACACTAGCTAGTTGTAAATGATACCAAAGTTGCACTAGTGACTTCAATGCTGTGAGTGTGATCATCAAGTTGCTGTTGAAGAGGTCAGTCTGGAGTGATATCGGTGAATGCTTAGGTATCAGACTCCAGAACACCGCCAGGCAAGTTGGATGCCACCTAAGCTTATCTCCTGTGGGGTCAAGGCAGGGTGTAGAAGAAAGGAGGAGGATTTGTCCCAGTTGACCGCAAGGCCCATATGTCCGGCAAATGTCTGTAGCGTGTCTTGAATGGGGGTGAGATCTGCACAGGCATTGCAGAGATACAATAGAAGATCATCAATGTATAGTGACACAGTGTGTGTTTGGTCAGCAAGGGAGATACCCCAATGTTGGTCATCGCTCGGTAGATGAATGGCAATTGGTTCCATAGCCATCATGAACAGCATGAGGGAAGCTAGGGCATCCCTGCCGGTTGTCAAGTTCAACCGAGAACAAGGAGGAGATATAACAGTCCAATCTGACCCAAAAGAGAGCCTTCCTATACACAAGTTACATATAGGCTCAACGGAGTTTACCTACATCCATCTGTGTAAAGACCTGAAGCACGTAACCTCAGCCTAGCAAACAGAACGCCTTCTGTAAGTCAAGAACTAGGCAGGCCGTGAATGGGAAGTGTCACTGAACCTGATCTAGCAAGTGAAAAAGATGTAGAGGGTTGTGGAAAGTGCCATGTCCAGGGAAAAGCCTGTTTTGGTCTGGGTGGATAAGTTCTAGAAGGATTTGCGCACATCTGACAACATTTTCCCCAGTATTTTATTGGCAATAGGCTGACAGGAAGACACGGACGTAGGTCCTGCTTCAGATTGCGAAAAGATATAAGTAGAGATTCCCGAAGGGAGGATGGTAGCTCCCCCAACCGCAGGGCTTCCTTGTACATTTCAGCTAATCTAGATGCTAGACTGCCAACGAACATGCTATAAAACTCTGTAGGAAGCCCGTCAAGGCCAGGGTCTTATTTCTAGCAAGATCTTGAACTGCCTGCTCAACATCGGCAGATGTAATCACGCTGTCTAGGTTTTCCCACTGGGACAGAGAATTCAGTGACAGGAAGAGATGCGACAAGAATGACTCAAAGGGGGTCATTCCGACCCTGGCGGTCCAATGCCCATTCTGACCGCGGCGTTAAACCCGCGGTCAGAAAAGGGAATCCGGCGGTTTCCCGCCGGATTTCCCCTGCTTGGGCGAATCTGCAGCGCCGCCATGGAGATTCCGACCCCCTTCCCGCCATCCTGTTCCTGGCGGTTTTTACCGCCAGGAACAGGATTGCGGGAACGGGTGTCGTGGGCCCCATAAAGATTTTCACTGTTTGCATTGCAGACAGTGAAAATCGCGACGGGTGCAACTGCACCCGTCGCACCCCTGCAACTCCGCCGGCTCCATTCGGAGCCGGCTTCATTGTTGCAGGGCCTTTCCCGCTGGGCCGGCGGGCACCCGCCGGCCCAGCGGGAAAGCCAGAATGGCCTCGGGAGCGGCCAAGTGGCGGTTTCCGCTTGGCGGGCGGAGTCCACCGCCCGCCAATCTCAGAATGAGGCCCATAATCTCTACCCAACATGAGACCATGTGTCTGTAGAACTCCTGAAGGCTGTTATGTTGTTTCCGCAAGGTTGGGCCAGAGGGTGAGGCAAGCTCAAGGATATGGGTCTCCCACTGCTCCTGACAGATCAGCCAGACAAGGGGGTGATCAGATTTATCGCCCACCCTGTGGGTCTCAGCCACATGTGCATTAAGAGTAAAATAGCGTAGGCACTTTAAGAGAGCCACATGCTGGCCCTTAGCCTCTTCCAGTGCAATGTGGAGGGAAATATTCTGTTTAGCCTGTTTTTCCAGGAATGGTAGGTGCTGTTCCGGTTCCGTGACTTCCCTATCAAGAGTTCGACAGCCTCCTACGATCTCTTGGATACAACTGCCGTGGGTGACTACCTTAAAAGCGTCCCACTCAAGTGTCCTGGTGAAGGTAGTGCCTCAGTTTTCAGAGAAATAATTGCGTATGTTAGATTCCTGGGAATCATGGAAGATGGGGTCCTGCAGATAATCCCGGGGAGATGCCACAGGGAGGTCAGGGGGTGCCCCACTGCTTATCTATTATATGGGCAATGTGGTCAGAAACCACATGCCTAAGTAGTCTGCAGTACGGACCAACGGCAACAGAGACAATGAGCACAAGGTGCGATCAAGACGCACATATAGGCTGCGCGGTACCCAATGGAAGGAATAAACCTGTGTGATGGGCTCTCTACGTGTCTGCCAGTGCTGTACCCAGCCTGCAAAGCGGTCCTTCTGAGTGAAGGGAGGGCACATGGCAGCGGCAGGTGGGAGCAATCCAAGGGTAAATCAGGGACACAGTTATTGTCGCCCCCTAGAACCCAGGGTACGTCAGTTTTGTGGGCAAGGGTTTCCAAGAGTTTAATACAGAATAGGTCCTGGTCGATGTTCGGGGCATATATGCTCCCAAGGAGAACGGGGATACCATCTAATTGACCCTCAAGCAGTATACAGTGTCCCTGTTTAAATTCACACCATGGCCTCCCTGGTAGAAGTGGTAGCACAAACAGATCCTCACCAACATTTTCGTAGGAGTTGTAATTCTACTGCTGTAGCGTGGGTCTGCTGAAGAAAGACAATTTGCACCTGTTGCCTTTTGAGGTATAAGTAAACGGAATAACACTTTTGTGCTGAATGCATCCCCCTGACATTAAGTGAGAGAAGCTTAATGGTTGTAGGTGAACCCATCATGTGCCGTGAGGGTGGTCTGTCCCCTGTAACCTGGGGTCACTGAGCACCACAATCTAGTCATGCCCGCCTCCCTGCGCCTCAAATATATTCCTATGCCTGCCTCTGTAGTACATGTAAGAGAAAATATAGGATGAAGATACAAAAGCAAAAGCTCATACAGCCTACCGGAAACAACAGTACGCCCAAATTGGATGTTAGGGATAATCAACTGAATGTGTGGGGTGGTGGCCGTACTGAGGAGCTGGTGGCTGCAGGAGTAGTCCACCCTGTGTGTCAGCAGTATGAGCTGTCTGGGCCTGGTGGTATGGACGCAGTAAGTCAGAGCATCAAATCATCCAGGCTGCGGTCTAGAAACGGCTGGGCAAAGAACTTAATAAACAGCGAATGATTAAATGGGGCGACAGGTTTCAGGAAGGAGGGAGATAGCCAGGGTAACGGGAGCTTGCAATGGTGAGGTAGGTGAGAAGCTGTCAAGCCGCATGTGGGGTAGAGGGTAGGGTGGGGTGGAGGGAGTTAGGATTGGGGGTGGGGGTGGTTCATGAAAAAAAAAGGGGGGGGGGAGTGGAGGGAAAAGAGGCCAGTGTGGTCCAGGAAGTGATAAGGGATAGTGACCCACTACAAGGGAGTACCTGAAGGGTGTATGAGCTGGAGAATAACAATAAGGGAGCAAGTGACATTCATATTAGGTTTCTCTAACTTGAGGCGTCGCTTGTGGAAGGAGTTGTGTAGTCTGTGTGGAGACAGGAGAAGATTTTGAGTTGCCATCCGAGGAAAAAATATGTGGTCCAGAGTCCGGATCTGATTGTCCAGTCTTTACTCCCAGGCTGCAGCCTTGAGGGTTTGTTTACGGCCTTCTATTCTTTGCTCTAGCGCTGGGGCCTGTAGGAAAGGGGGTCTCGGGGAGGGGCCCTGTTGGGAGCGACTCTGCTGTTTTCGGATTGGTCTAGGTGGACCGGGCAGTCTGCATTCCTCCCGGGACATGGAGGTGTGTGAGTGTTTACCTATCCCAAAGAATTCTGGGACTGGATTGGTAAAGAAATCAGATTCACCTTGGTCAAGATTTTTGAGACAAGCGGGAAATAGCTGAAAATATTGGACCACCATTTACCGGAGATGACACTTCTTCCATGAACATAGTACACTGACATTGTACTGTTAGTGTGCAATCTGGAAAGAATATGATATTTGTCTTCCAGCTTCAAGGGACCTGCCTTACGCACCGCCTGTAGGATGGCGTCCCTTTTGGTGGACGACGTGCTGGGAGGCGGTGCGCTCTTTCAAGGAAAAAGAAAGTAATGAGGTCCGAGGGCAGGATGGATTATCAAAACCAGGTCACCAGAAATGGCAAGGGGTTGTTACCTTCTGGCAGACCCTGAATCCTGATGCTACTTTGACGTGAGTGTCTTTATCATTGTCTGCCCTCTCCTCCAGTATGCTTACACGTTCCTGCAAATAGCGCATTGGTTGTCCGGCATCTGTGGCTGCAACCTGGTTAGTGTTTTCTCTCCTTTGGTTACCCGATAGAGAAGTTTCCAATGGTCATCTAGTAGGAAACTTAGGTCTGTGACCAGGGTTCCCAGGGCGGTCTCCACAGATTTCAGAAAACTTTCAACGTTCTGCCAGCTCTTGAAAAAGTTTGTCCCCTGGAGATTCAGGGCGCGCACAGTTGAGGAGTGTCAGGTATGGTTGATGGAGGTTCAGGTACCTCTGTCTTTGGTGCAGATGGTGGCTTTCAGGCAGCCCATGGTTATTTGTCTTCAGGGAGTTACTCATACACCGCAGGAACATGTGGTGGGTTGAATGGACAAGGAATTCTGATGTGCGTTAAGCAATATAGGAGTGAGCAGAGCATGTGGAATAAGAAGAGCTGTCAATGCTGGGGTACCTCAGGGAGACGGGACCTTGCCACAGAAGAATCCAGGGCCTAGCTGTGACAGCCATTGGTCCCCCCTGTGGTAGTCGAAGTCCAGCAATTCTGGCAAATTCCCAGGCAATAGTAGGCAGGGGGAAGAAAGGTCCACCTGTAGCTTACCGGCTGTGAGATGGTCAAGTCCAGGCTAACAGGCGGGTAAGCAGGTCTTCTGTGTCTGTAGGCAGTTTTTCCGCTGGTTTACACCAGAGGGCTATTGCTGTGTGCCCCAAACTGGACACAGAGAGTAATGTTGATCTGCCCAGTCGTGCCGGAGGTCATAGCTGGCAGGACCTCTCAGTGGAGAGGCAATGTGAGGTCCCTGCTGTGATGCGGAGGCGAAAGATAAGTGAGGTCAAGTAAGGCCTGGAGCTGTCAGTATGAGGCTGTAGAGTGCCACAGATTGCAGGTGTGGCAGAGTCCTAACTCCTAGGTAATGGCACTGCTGTTGTGCACTTACTGCAACCAGATGGAGATGTCAAGGGTTCCTAGGTTATACTGCACAGCATCACGAGTACACAGACCCATAGAAAAAGGAGGGGCATATCAGAAGGACAGACCTAGCAACAGCTGCAGTCATGGCCGTTTTCTGTGGCGTAGGTCAGCTGGGGACCCATTCAACATGGAGGAAAACCAGTAGCTCACTGATTTGGGCACTGGAGGCCATGTGGAATGTGCTATGTTCCAAGGTAGGCCCAGGGGAATAATGTTGAAGTAGTCGTCGGCTGGTGGGGGCGTCTCAGACCAGGGGGGGTGGGAACCAAGGAGGCAGGGCACCAGGGACAACAGCAGCTGCCCCTGCAGACCCTCACACAGGTTGTCACCTCACAAGTAATGAGGTTTGTGAGCCTGATACATCGTCCTCAAGAATGCCGTGCCCAGATATGAGAAGTGAAGTCCTAGCAGCTTGCTGCCCACCAGAGCAGGAATTGAGGGCTGCTCCGTGCGTGTCTTCGAATGCTGCAGGCACCAGGGGCGCAGGATAGAAGAACGCTGCATGTGCCGGAGGTTGTCCACCTGCACAGTCTTATCTTAATGCCTGCTGCTGGCAGTTGTGTGAGTCCCTGAGCAGCTGCTGCAATATCAGTAGTTCCTAGCGCAGGCCGTTCTCCCGCAAGGCAGCAGTGGGGTTATTGGCCAGAACAGCGTCCCAGGATGTTGTGTTAAGGTAAGTAAACAGGCAAGACACATTAGGAACAGTTGGAGACTTTATTTAGTCTCAAGCAGGAGAGCTCACGACTGACCTCTTGCATCGCCCAGGTCGCTGCCAGAATGGTAACAATTATGGCAGCTAACCAAACATGCCAGAAACCAAGAATCTGGCTAAAGTCAATCCCTGTCCATCTCATGATGCAACACAAGACCAACAGGGATTCAAACAAGTACAAAACATATTTATAAGTGTAAATCAGATTTCCCTTAAACAAATAAACCAAGAGAAATAAGTGAATATCTATACAGATTATGCAAAATGTACCAGTGTTGAGCTTACTGCATGTAATAATCTATGAACCTAGTAGGTACAGTAACATTGTGACGAGCCTTACTTCTGAAACTTTGAGCATAGATAGAGTCATGGTTGCTATCTGATCCCACACTGGAGGAATAAGAAACCGAAGTGGAACTAACTTCTAAACGGGTACTTGAAGACAAATCATCACTTTTGCTATTACTCAATGGCTTAACACCTGACTAAATAATCAACATGTATTATCTGTGTGTTCATTATACCATGACCCCTTTACTTTTAACCTCTTGAACTTTCCTTGCTTGTTCTGGTGAAGTTTTAACCAAACTCATTCCTGCTCCACCAGCCTTAACCTTCTAAGAGTACTGCATCCTTGGATACTTCGGAAATTCTTAAGTGAAGAAAAAACTTGGACTCCCCTTTTTTTACCTTACTGGGTCTTAATGATCATCCAAACCGCCACTTTGAAATCAACAAACTGGATGGCATGTTTACAATTGAAATATTCTTCCACCCCAAGTTGCTTGTTTTTGACAAATTCCTTTATGTCAATCATTTTATCAGAGTATGTAAGGTCTTGGACCAAGTCAGGACCCACAACACTTCTTGGTGACCTATTGCGCAAAAACTTGAACTGAGATGCGCCTGTTAAACTATGAGGTATCACCAGATAATTCACCAGTGCGGGATTTGAGGGCCGCTCTATGCATGTCGTGGAGTCCTGCAGGCAGCAGTGGTGGGGGAGGGAGCGTGAAATGGTGGAAGGCTGCATGTGCCAGGGGGTGTCCACATGCGCATTCTTATCTTAATGCCTGGTGCTGGCCGTCTGCAGTTGCATGAATCCTGGAGCACCCGCTGCAATATCCTTAGTTCTCAGCACAGACCGTTCTCCCAAAAGGCAAGCAGTGGGGTTATTGGCCCGATCAACGTCCCAAGATGTTGTGTTAAGGCAAATAAACAGGCAGTTGGAGACTGTTTAGTCTCGAACAGGAGAGCCCACAACTGACCTCTTGCATTGCCCAGTTCGCTGCCAGAGTGGTAACAATTATGAAAGCAACCCTATTTGGCCACAAATCAGAGTTCAGGCTAAAGTCATACATAAACATTCTTTCTTATCCTAACAATCCCTGTCCATCTCATGACGCAATATGAGACCTACAGGGAATGAAACAAGTACAAAAAATACACAAGCAAGCCATGCCCTAATGCAGGCAACTAGGGACTCATGGAGGGGGTGTTGCGCCACGTAGCATGTCTCAGGGGATGAGTGGTAGGAACAGAACCGAGCGAAGCCCGCTAGCAGTGTAGCCACGCCCTAACTTCCAGCACAGGCCGTCATATTCCGAATGACGCGGCCTGCAATCCAGCTGCTAATCAACTAAAAAAAGGGTAGGAAGACAGCCCAATTTGTGGATGACAAGCTTTTGCTTCATTGTGCACTTTGTAACGGCTAAACTAAGTGCGGATGCCAGGCCCAGATCTAGGATGGGTGCAAGGTGGATAGCGTGGAGTGCTGCTAAAGCATGTCCGCCATCGTAGCTTGCTTGGCCACACCACCCTGGGCTGCTGAAGTGCTTTGTATCGTTGCTGGCCTCATTGTGAATTGTTATTTCTGATGCTGGTATCCTTGCAATAGAGGGTTGAAAAGGTTGTTGTTTGATCTGTGAGGTCACAAATCCTTGTGGAAGAAAGAACCAGACTGAACGAACACTGATGGATGGAAGGGGCACCTGGTGGAAACAAATCACCATGTATTACAATTTTTGTGTATTCGATAACCCACTACATGGAGACCTACTTCTTCTGAACAACAAGCTTTAACCAAGGCTGTAATAAAACCAATAACACTTTATATGGTCTTAACCGTTTTAGATATAATTAGGGCAAGGACATGCCTACTATTCGTGCTTGCAATTTGTGAAGCACAGAAGCATTTAAGAAGGCTCACTGGACCTTTTTATGATCAATACTAATGAAGTTCAAGTTTCCACCACAATTTATTAAAACAATTTAAAAATCCCATTGCTGTTCTCTGTATAAATAAATCATTTTCAATGTCCTTACGCGACAAAGGCAGTATGCACCAGAACTGTCCATTCTCATTATCTGTCAAGCCCATTTTATCTTGAGAATACATCTAAGTTTAAGCGAATAGTGTTATTATGCTATTTGCATACTTGGACTGCACGTATCAAGTAAGAATATTTATTGAAAATAAAAAGGAAGCAACAGAGGTAATTATCTCAGATGCCTACTTCTTACAAAGTTCCACAAGGTTCTGCCCTCAGGCTACTTTATTTATCATTTAAGTGTCTCATGAAGCAAGGCTCATTCATTCTTTGGGCCTCACGTTTATGACTTATAACACGTATATTTTTGTACACCTTGGTCTTGCTATAACAACATCTTAAGTAATCTTGAAACCCTGCTAAAACTGCAGTAGCCCATTGGATGTAATCCATTGTTCTTAAAGAACAAGTTACTTACCTTTGGTAACTAATTATCTGGTAGAGACATAGGTGGTCATTACGAGTTTGGTGATATTTTAGTAAGACCGCCACAGCAGTGAAAACAATACCGCTGTATTACGAGTCACAAATGCAAAACCACCAAAAAACAGCCATAAATCCAACACTGCCAGGCTGAACGACAGCAGAAGAGAGGCGGTCCCACCACCCACACCCCCACACTGACAACATTCCGCCTTCCAAATTACGGCCCACAAATCAGCACAGTGTTCTTTGCACAGTGGAAAACCATTGGCGGTGCGAACTACTACAGTCGAAATAGCACCTCCACTATAACACTACCCACACATTGGACAGTGTGAATACCCCACACTTGATACACATATGCACCACTATAAAACACACACACACACATCCCACAATCCTTTGCAACCACAACCACAATCTCACAGACAGTGAGGACCCAAGAAGCCAACACTTAGCACCCACATACCACAGGCAAATTCACACAGCGCACACACACACACACACAAATCACTACTGCACACAATCACAACACATCACCACACACAACCACCCACCCCACACTTCCCATTAACCAAACAATACTACACCCTTTGCATCACCCACACACAAAAACCACTACACTATCACCATGTCCCCACAAAAACACCCATGCTTCACTGATGAAGAGTTGAGGGTCATGGTAGATTAAATCGTCAGGGTTGAGCCACAGCTGTTCAGAGCGCAGGTCCAGCAAACATCCACAGCCAGGAAAACTGAGCTATGGCGGAGGATCGTCGACAGGGTTAACTCAGTGGGAAACCATCCACACACAAGGGAGGCCATCAGGAAGAGATGGAACGACCTACGGGGGAAGGTGCATTCCATGGCGTCACAACACCAGATTGCCATCCACAAGACTGGCGGTGGGCCCCCACCTCCTCCCTCACACTTCACAGCATGAGAGGAGGTCTTGGCTGTCCTGCATCCAGAGGACCTGACTGGAATACCCGGAGGACTGGACACTGTTAAGTCATGTAAACTCCCCTGGCACATTGTACACCCCTACTGCATGCAACCCCCATCCCCCATCACTGCCCACATCAGCCCATCCTACACTGATCCTCAACCCCTGATCAGCTAAAACCCTTCCCCGGCATGCCCATATCACCCCACTAACACCATCCCAACCAACATTATCGTGAGGTGTCATTTCCAAACCATGACATGGCAATGACAGTAATGCACCACAGAATACAGAATCCCACATCTAAGCTGAAACCCATGTGGAAAGAAATACTCCAGCAATGTAAAATTGGACTGTGGCAACTGTCATTGTGCTCCCTGGGAAGCACCTAAACAGCAGCTTGCACCATGGCATCAGAATACAATCATATAAACCGGATACCACAACAGTCTGGTCCATCCACAGGTACAACAGCCGTCACACGGCATCACATTATCAAAATGGCCAGTCCTCCACAGGAAGAAGGCCCCAGTGATGAGTACAACTCGGGATGTCTGGATCCGGATGACATACCTGGCCCATCTGAGCCTAAAACCAGACTCACCCAGCCCACTGCAGAGGACCCCACACCTGTGGCCACAACACCTCAGCCAACTCCACGTTCCCAAACCTGTGTCCCAAGGGCAGCTCAATCAGCAGTGTGCCCAACAGTACAGGAACCTGAGTCTCCCCCTAAAATCCAAGACGATGAAGGTCCTGGTGTCACTGAGAGTGGGCACACTGTGCCAGGGACACATGCACAGGAGGCTAGGGTCACTGGGAGGGCAGCAGAGGGCCAAGGGATGGGGCCACCCAGGAAAACAACTGGCCAGGAGGCCATCTCTCAAGTCCTGGGAGAATACCAGCAATCCCAGGACAGGCAGGGCCAGATACTTGCCACCTTACAGGAGAACAGGAGGCTGCAGAGGGAACACCACCAGGAGGCCATGCAGCAGTGGCAGCCACTCAATGCCACCATGGCCTCCACAGCAGGGGTGCTGAAGGAACTACCCACCATCCTGCGTGAGTCCTCCACCCACCAGCAGGCCCCTTCCACTAGCCAGAGTCCAACACAGCCCTCAACATCTGCTACAACTAGTGAAATGGAGGCCCTGCCAGAGGACTCACAGGCCACTAGCACCCCTCCCTCTGTAGATGACGAACCCCCTGCAAATGTGGTTGTAGAGCCAGACATCTTGCAGGAAATGAAGGCAAGTCCAATCCCACTGCCAGGAAGTGACCCTCTCTTGAACTGTCTCCCTTGTGTGCCACTGAGACACCCTATTGACTCTCCACTGTCATTGCTCCATTTTCCATTGGCGTCTGAATACTGGACCTGTACTAACCACAGCTGTGCCAGCTACTCTGATGATTTCAAACACCATGACCCCACTCTTCTCCACTTTCAAATATATTGTCAGAATAAACACCATTGAGCACATATACTGTTTAGGTGTTCTTATTTAGTGATATACCAATGTTTGTACTCCGAAATCAAAATGTCAAAAAATGTCAGACGAATGTATGCCATGGAAGGGGATGGAAGGTGGAAGAAAGTGCTCAGAAAATGGGTCTTCCTTTCACAGGATCTGATTTCTTATCCAAAAGCAGCCAGCAGATGAGGATGGAAACTGAGCTAACACAACAACATTGCATGTAAATAGTGTAAGACAGTGAGAATAGACACATTAGGATCTCAATTTAGGTGGCCATTAAACATGCTGTACTCTTACAAACTTACAAAATGGGATTTGAATTACTCAATATGGACGAATGGAACAGTGCCTACAGTACATGACATTTCCCACACTATAACATATGTCAGTGCATCACAGCTGACACATCCAAACAGTATCCAAAGTTACAACTTCTTTGACTGCTTCTCAACATACTGGGCTGGGAGTTCTGTCACGTAGAGCCTTACAAATGAGGATATGCTTGCGTCAATAAGCCCAAATGGCAAATCCATGTGAAATAACTGTAAATTGTTTCCAATAAAAGTTGTCACACAAGGTAGTGCAACACTTAGCATAAACATGTTAGTAAGACAATTTGTACTGCAACACTTGTGCTGAATGTATACATCATATCCCTTGTTTTCTCATTGTGTACAAATAAGTAAATTATTATCTGCACGTTCGCCATAATACCAGTAAATGACATCTTATCAGACACACTGCAGATCAGAACAGTTTCAGATAATAGTTTTTGCATTCATACCTGACTGTCATTGGAAGTATTGGAGAATCAGCTGAGTTCTTGAGTGCACATCATCACGATCTTCATCACTCTCATTTGCACCTTCATCTGCCACCGGTACAGCAGCCACCCTCTCCTCCTCCAGTAAAGGGACATGTCTTCTCAGGGCTAAATTGTGTAGCATGCAGCAGGCAACAACTATCTGGCAGACCTTTTGCGGAGAGTAGAGCAGGAAACCTCCAGAGATGTGCAGACATCGGAATCTTGCTTTCAGTAAGCAAAATGTGTGTTCAATCACCCTTCTTGTCCTGCCACATGCCTCATTATAGCGATTTTCACTTTCTGACCTGGGATATCTCGCTGGTGTCAGCAGCCATGATATGTTAGGATAGCCAGAGTCACCTCTGTGTAGAAGACATTTTCACATTACAATCCAGGAGTGGCAGAATGTAATCTGTGAATAATGAATAGCTAACTGTGGAAAAACAAAAGAATGGACTCACCAATGATCCAAGACCACTCGCTTTGTAGTTGTGCCATCATGTGTGGGACATTGCTGTTCCTCAGAATGTAGGAGTAATGCTCAGATCGAGGGAACTTGACCGTCACTTGGGATATGTACTGATCAGTGAGACACACCACCCGCACATTCATATAAGGATAATTTTTCTGGTTCCTAAATACTTGTTCATTGAGCCTGGGAGGGATCACAGCAATGTGGGTGCCATCTATGGCCCCTATCACATGAGGGATATGTGCTACATCATAGAAGTCAGCCTTCACAGTAAGCAAGTCAGCACATTGTGGGAACCTTATGTAGCTGTCCATGTGTTTCAGCAAAGCAGACAGTACATCTTCCAACACAACACTAAACATGGGCTGCCACATACCTACTGCCAAGCCCACTGTCACCTGACTGAAAAGAGCCAGAGGCTAAGAAGCGGAGCACTGATAACACCTCTACTGTTGGAGGGACGGCATAGGGATTACGTAAAGCTGGCAGGAGATCCAGCTCCAACTGGGTACACAGTTCCCTGATGGTCTGACGGTTCAGACGATACGTCTGTATAATGTGTCTTTGTTCCATGGTAGCAAGGTCGACTAGGGGCCGGCAGACCGGTGCATTGCTCATTCTCCCCATTGGACGGTACCCAGGCAAAGGATAGAACAAAATTCATGACACCTCTTACACTGTTGTTACAAAAAGTACACCATAGAAGTAGCAAACAGGACAAGTCATGTAAGGTATTTGATAGCTGACACAAGGAAACAGTTATTCACACACTACACAACTGAGACATACTGACTGTAAATATCATTGCTATACTTGTCACAGTCCGTATAGAGATGGAAGTCAGAAATAGTAATATCGTTCCTAAGACGGATACAGTTATTAAACTTTCACACATTGAAAAGATGATGCATCATACATATTGGCAGGTGGCACTCACTTCACTAGTGACTTCACATGAGTTGACCTTGTACATCAAGCAACTGGTGATCAACGTCAAGCTATGACACACTAGGATGACACAGAAATCATAAAAATATGTAAAATGGCAGCTCCCTGTCCTGCATGCAGAGGACAGAGGGAAGTGACCTCATTCCGCCGGTGTTAGTCATCATGGTGGTAGGCGGTCGGAACCGCTGTGCAACTCCTCATTGGTTAACATTGATGTCTATGGGAAAATGGGGCCAATGATGATCACCACCAGCAGTGACGGTCATGACCACGGCTGCAGCCGAGAACACCATTTTCTATAGCCTAGCTCACTTGACTCCTGACACTCGAGCAAGCAAGACCTCCACTGCGTGAGCTGCTGTGTTCTGTATCTGGAAGCCAGAATGGCATGTCCGGAGGATAGGGCCCCAGCCTTCACCCAGGAGGAACTGGAGAAACTGGTGGAAAGGGTCCTACCCCTGTATGGACACTTGACTGGGGCTCCAGATAAACAGGTCAGTACAGTGTGGAATATTTATAAGCTAGAGTGGTGTTTGACAGCGAAAGTGTGTGAATACTGACATGGCATGAATGACTGCTGGGATTGTGTTGTATGATTGAGAATGGCGTAATGTTGACTCGGTATGAACGTGCTGTGCATGCTGAATGTAGGCCACTGTTACAGGTGTACTGTAATTACATGATTATCTCCTTTTGTCTGTGTCTCCCATGCAGGTCAGCGCCCATCAGAAAAAAGGGATATGGAGAGCCATCCCCAAGCAAGTGCGGACTCTGGGGGTCCATAGCCAGACGTGCATCCACTGCAGAAAGCAGTGGGAGGACCTGAGACGCCAGGCCCGGAAGACTGCGGAGGCCCAAGCTGGGGACATCCTCCCAATGAGGGTGGTGTGCCTGTCGGAACCTGCCCCCCTAGTGGCACGCATATTGGTGGTGGCGTACCTGGAGATAGATGGGCACATGAGGGCAGCACAACAGCCATAAGGGTGTGAGTACAAACTGATTAAGATCAGTTGTATGGGCTTCTATTGTGTCAGTTAGATTTCGTAGGTACTAATGAGGTGTGTGTATGCATTAGATCAGAATATAGTCTCTGGCTATTACTTCCACAGTTTAGAAGTGGTACAAGTTAGCTTTTCAACACCATAAAGCCAGTAATATGTTGGTTCTATACCTCCTTGTCCAGTTACGTTTAGACACACTCCTATGTTGAGTGATCCTCAAAACTTTATTCTCTATCCAGGAGTCTGCTTTAGGTAGCCAATGCCATCTTGCCAGGGCTGATATTGGGTAATAAGTACTGAGCAGGGAACGTCCACTGCGAAATGATTGCAATTTCAATGGACTTCTGTACATCATGAGTCCTTTACCCACCTGTTCTATATTTTGTGTGCATTGTACTTATCCAGGGCATTTTTTTTTTTTAAGTGTCAAAAGTGTCAGATTGGTAAGTATATGTGGATAGTTGGTATTTATTACCATTGTAGAACGACTGGGGACAGACGGCAGCATGTCCAAACTAGTCTTTTGTGGAACTTAGGAGGTAACAGGTTGAATATTAGGTTATGTCTAAATGACCAATATTTGGGAACAATGTATCATGGCCATTCCTCGCCACGCCAGAGAAGTAGAGTACTTGTTGGTATGTGTACTAGATGGGTAGGGATTGACTCTTTGCTCCCTTTCTTTCTCTCCTATCCTCTCTCCTTGTTCTCTTCTATCCTTGTGTACATCAACATCATCAGGTGAAGGAGAAGGGGCACCAGCGAGTGGGGAAGCTGCAGCCCACGGGACCCAGGAGGCAGAGTACGGATGGTAAGGGGAGCACCATGAGGGAGACCGGTACAGCTACATCATCTTTAGATTCCTCCTTTAACGGAAGCTCCCTGGCGGTGGCAGAACGATCTGGGTCCATCCCAGCACCATCCTTGTCCACCACCCCCTTACCAGCACCGCCCTCCCGGTGGCTCCCCACCCAGTGGCCCGTGCCCGCTTACCCAGGAGGGCGGGTGTCACCTTCGCCGCAGGCACCTCTGCCCCTGCCACAGTCAGTCCTGATGGCCTCAATGAGGAGGCTATTGGCCTCCTGAAGTCTATCTCTGTGGGGCAGTCAACCATTGTGAATGCCATCAAGGGACTGGCATTCCAGATGCAACAAAGTAATGCCTACCTGAAAAGCATTCATTGTGCATTGGCTGGCCAGCAGAGATCGTTTCAGACTCTGGCCTCCTTTTTTCGGCAGCCAGTGTCCGATCATCTACTGTCCCCCCTCCAGCTACCTATGCCCAATCCTACACCCCTCTCCCATCACTCATCCAGAGCACACAGTCATATCAGCATTCACCCACTACAACAGAAAAGGTGCACAAAGACAAACACAGGCACCACGAGACACACCACAAGCATGCACACAGTCAACATACACCTGCAGACACAACACTGCCTCCCCACCACCTCCTCCCTCACAGTCACATCACCACTCACACCTGCTATCACTACACCAACACTACCTGATCCTGCCACCAGTCATGTCATACCCACAGACACCACAAGAGCATACCCCATACACCCCACCTGCAATCACCACAACAACCTTAACGACCACATCCACCTTACTTGCAGACACCACCCCAACATACACTCACACATCTTGCATCCCATTTCCCTTCATCTCTTCCCCCTCCCAAAAACAAACGCCCTCACTCACCCACCACACACAAGCACACATTGCACACACCTGCATCCACGTCCAGCACACCCACATCTCCTACAACCACTCCCCTCTACCTCCACTCCTAAATCTTTTAACCATGACCGCCCATGTGTACCTAAAAATGTTTTCCTTGCCCGTCTTGACCCGTTCTACGCTCCTGTCCCACCCTGTGATGCCCCTCAGTGCCATGTCTTCCTCCCTGCCAGTCCTTCCACCTCCCAGTCCTCCCATGGCCCTCCAAGTAGTGCCCATGCCCCTCCCACTGCAAAGAAACCACCCCTTCCAAAGCCTAAGGTCCCTACTCCTACCACCGAGATCCATCCCCCTCCCCCACTATCAAAATCAAAGGCGACCCCCCTCCCAAACCTAAACCCAAGGACCCCCCATCCAAGTCCAGGCCCCCACCACTGCCACCTCAGCCCTGAGGTGCCTGCCTGCCCCATTGATGCCCCTGCCTTGTGGAAGCCAATTTGAGGTCAGGAGTCAAGTGGGGGCATATGACTGTGCCCAATGTGCCTGGGGCACTTGTGACAATTGGACTGACCAGTATGTCTAAGTTGTACATAGTTTTTAAAATGTAGCAATTATTTCAATACATCTGTATCATTGAGATGCTGGTGTTAAGGTTAAGACGTTGTCCTGGATTTCCTTCAACACTGGTGTGTGTTGTACGTGTATGGGATGTATCTGTGTTGCTGCATGCACTGGGATGATGACTTGTGCCATGTGCTTGTTGTGATGGTGTTGTTATGGTGGTGTATGGCATTGTTTTGTATTGGTGTGTGCGTCCCTGTGTATAGTGATGCATCTGTGATGTCCTTTGTATGCTGTTTGGATGTGGCGTGTCACCTGAGGCCGTGTTTGAACGTCTGTACTATTTATTTGATTGTCTGTTGTTGCTACATATTGCTGCCAGTATCTGTTGTCAGTTGAAGTTGTTCAAGGTGCCTTTCTAACAATACGTTTGTGATGTTGTTGTTGTGTGATTGTGGGGTGTTGTGTATGGATGTGTTTGACAGTGTTGGTGGTGTGCGATGTGCTGTGTGTATGGCACTTGTCTATTGGTCGTGGTGTGTGTATTTAACGTATGCGTTTGTGTAGTTTGTGTGTCTGTAGATGTGTGTGTTGATTTGGACGTTTGTTTGAGTGTGTGGCCATCGCTGTCAGTACTGTGTGTGGGTGTGTAATGCTGCCCTTCCCTTCAATGTGTGCTAGATGGGGGTACTTACAGTTGTCGCCTGCGTCGCCATTGGTCCTGGAGGTGCATGGTGAGATACAGCAGCATGAAGACTTTCAGTTCGGGTTCCCTGGCAGCCGCGGATGGGTCTTTGTACCTGGAGTGGGTGTCTCCTTTTATACTGACCGTTTCCTCCAGCCTTTTCGTGGCAGTCGTACCGCCCCAGAAATCCTGGATATCCGCTAACTTGTAATATGGTGGGTGGTGAACTGGTCCCCGCCAGCCTAGAGGTGGCTACCGCCATCGGCGGTAGTCGGACTGCACTGGCGGAAACTTGGCTGTGTTGTGGTGGGATCACCGCTGAGGTTGTAATATGGTGGTCTGGCAGCAACCGCCGGCATGGCGGTCTGGTGACGGCTAAACTCGTAATGAGGGCCATAGTCTACTTGCAGATTCCTTACCATAGAATTTCCCCCAGGCGTCAGTCTGGATTTGGAGATTTTTCTTCAAGAAATAACTCTGTGCATCGTTAGGTGGCATCGGCTGACTACGCATCTGTCGTTGGAGTCGTGGTCGCCAGATATGACATTGCAAGTCGTATACAGGCGCCACCTCGGCGCGCTGACGTCAGGTTTATTTCACGACTTTCCACATCAGAAGGGCAGAGCCATGAAGAACACTGACCCTTGTGCACCAGCACTAGGTCCCTGAAAGGGAAGCCCCTGTCCCTAGAAAACAGTTCGCAGAGCTGGAAAGATGGGTGGGTCGGTAAGGAATCTGCAACTAGAATATGGGGGTCATTCTGACCCCTGCGGGCGGCGGATGCCGCCCGCCTGGCGGGAACCGCCAGAAGACCGTACTGCGGTCAAAAGACCGCGGCGGTCATTCTGACTTTCCCGCTGGGCTGGCGGGCGACCGCCCGCCCGCCCAGCGGGAAAGACCCAGCAACGAGGAAGCCGGCTCCGAATGGAGCCGGCGGAGTTGCTGGTGTGCGACGGGTGCAGTTGCACCCGTCGCGATTTTCAGTGTCTGCAAAGCAGACACTGAAAATCTTAATGGGCCCCCAGGGGTCCCACGACACCCGTTCCCGCCACCCTGTTTCTGGCGGTGAAAACCGCCAGAAACAGGATGGCGGGAAGGGGGTCGGAATCCCCATGGCGGCGCTGCTTGCAGCGCCGCCGTGGGGGATTCCCTGGGGCAGCGGGAAACCGCCGGTTTCCCTTTTCTGACCGCGGCTTTACCGCTGTGGTCAGAATGGCCCCAGAAGCACCGCCAGCCTGTTGGCGGTGCTTCCGCGGTCATTGGCCCTGGCGGTCCATGACCGCCAGGGTCAGAATGACCCCCTATGTCTCTACCAGATCGTTACCAAAGTTAATTAACTTGCTCATCTAATTGAGACTTCTAGTTGCAGATTCCTTACCTTAGAATAGATACACAAGCAATACAATCCCTAAAAGTGGGTCAGCAAACCAAGATCATACTAGGAAGTCCTGCAGGACCGAACAGGCAAAGTACCTGTTCCTTTGGACCCTCTGGCAGTAGTGTTTGGTGAACATGTACAAAGACACCCAAGTTGCTGCGTGGCAGATGTCCAGGGCTGGAACTCCACGTGCTAACACAGTAGTTGCAGCTGTTGTGCTGGTGAAATGAGCACGCAATTCCTCCGGGGTGGCTTCTTAGCCAGTGCATAGCACATTTTAATGTAGAGAACAACCCATCTGTAGATGGTTCTCTTCTGCACTGCCCAACCGTTCTTCTCACCCATACAACCCACAAAGAGTTTATTATCCACCCAGAACTCTTTAGTACGATCAAGATAGAATGCCAATGCTCTTTTTGGGTCCAGGCGGTGGAGTCTCTCCTCTTCCTTAGAAGAATGGGGTGGGGGCATAAAAAAAGAAGGCAAGGTGATGGATTGGACTACATGAAAGAGCATGACCACTTTAGGAAGAAAAGAAGCCCTAGTACGAAGCACCACCTTGTCAGGATGGATGAAAATGAAAGGGGGGCTTTGAGGAAAGGGCCTGCAGCTCAATCACTCTTCGAGCAGAAGTGATGGTGACCTAGGAAGGCTGTCTTTAGAGTAAAAAGCCAAAGTGGACAGTTAGGAAGTGGCTCGAAAGGAGCACACATCAATAAAGTAAGAATCAAGTTCAAATGCCATTGAGGCATTATGAACGGAGAAGGAGGAAACATGTGGGTAAGACCCTTAAGGAATCTATCAACAATAGGAGATTTAAACAAAGGGGGTTGGTCAGGTAATCTCAGGAAAGCCGTGATGGCAGACAAACAACCCTTCAGAATGCCCAGAGCAGAGCCGTGCTGGGCTAGAGAAAAAACAAACAGAAGGACCTCAGAAAGAAGGGGAGAGAGGTTTTGGTGGAGGGATGCCTGGCTGCCAAAATAAAGTTACAGACTTTGAGGGGAACGTCAAAAGCTGTCAACTGCTGTGCTCAATCTCCGAGCAAAAAGTCAGATACTGGACAGGTTCGGGTGGAAAACCTTACCCTGCTGCTGAGACAGAAGATCCTCCAGAAGGAGCAGTGTGATTGGAGGATCGAAGCCATGCTCAAGAGCTCAGGTTACCAGACTCTTGGTGCCCAGTTCGGAGTCACAAGAATTACATGGGTGCAGTCCTTCTGGATCTTCTTGAGAACTCTGGGTAGAAGTGGTATTGGCGAAAAGACGTAAAGGAGGCCTGAGTTCCACTCAAGACGAAAAGCGTTGCCAAGCGAGTTCAAAAGCCACCACTGCAGATCTTGAGCAGTTCCCCCTCTGAGATCTAACTATGTCAGAGAGTTTCCCCTCATGATGGGCCCACTGGAACTGCAGATCTCACTGCAGAGCCCACATAGGCCATCTGGCGTGTGCCACCTGCAGGATGCAGGAGGCCATGAGTCCCAGAAGCCTCAGAGTCATTCTCACCGAAATCCAGGATAGAGGCTGAAACACTGGAATAACAGCCTGAATATCATGGAGTTGCCACTGCGGTGGATAAGCCCAAAATTGCACTGTGTCCACAACGACTCCGATCAAAGTGAGCTTCTGAGAGGGAGTCAGTTATGACTTCGGTGCGTTTATAGGGAACCCCAGGAAATGCAGGAGGTTTGCCGTCGTCTGAAGGTGGTTGAAGGGAGCCTGGGGCGTATGAGTCTTCAACAGCCAGTCGTTGAGGTAGGGTAAGACTGAATCCCTAACCTGCGCAGATGAGATGCTACCACCGCCATCACTTTGGTGAACACAAGAGGGGCACTGGTGAAATCGGAAGGAAGCATGGTAAACTGAAGTGCTCGGGCCCACCTTAAACAGCAAGTAGCGCCTGTGGGCAGGCAGGATGGGGATGTGAAAATACGCATCCTGCAAATCCAACGCTACCATCCAGTCTTCTTGGTCAAGGGCAGACAAGACCTGAGCAAGAGTGAGCATCTTGAATTTCACCTTTTCGAGGAAGAGATTGACGTGCCTTAAATCCAAGATAGGGCGAAGACCCTTGTTCTTTTTTGGAATCAGAAAGTAGTACGGCCACTGCCTACTCCTGACATCGGATTTCTATGGCTCCCGTGGCCAAGAGAGCCGTAATTTCCCTACCGAGCAAATTAAGTGATCCTCCATCAGCTGTTCTCTCAATGGAGGCACAGAGGGAGGGAAAGACTGGAAGGGGATAGAATAGCCCTTCTGTATGGTCTGCAAGACTCCTTTGTCCGATGTTATGGACCACCAGTGAGGGAGATGAAATTGAATCCTCCCTCCAACTGGACGAGCATTGTCTTGCAGACTCATAGTAGGAGGACTTGGGCGCTATGGATGAGGGTGGCAAGGTGGCAGCCGATCTTTGGCTAGACCCTCTGGGTCTTAAGGTACCATGACCGCGCCATGGATGCTGAGATGATGGAGGACAGTAGCTGACTTGTGGTGGCGTGGTACCACACCCCTTCTGAAGCCTCAAAAGTGCCGAAAGGCAGACTGCTGGTGAGCAGGCGCCGAGAGGACCGAGGATACGGCCGTAGCTTGAGAGTTCTTGAACCGCTCAAGTGCTGAGTCTGCCTTCTCTCCAAATAGGTGCGAGCCATTGAACGGCATACCATAAGGTTTGCCTGGACATCCCCGAAAATCCAGGCGTATGGAGACAGGAGTGGTCTCAAAGGGCCACTGTCGATGAAATCGCCCTAATCCAGCGAGTCGGTCATGTCCAAACCACACCATACCGTAAACTTGGCTGCATCTCTCCCTTCTTTTACAGCTTGTGTGAGAGTGTCCTGCACGCCCTCCGGGACCTGGGGCAGCATGTGTGCCACCGAATCCCACAAAGTATGGGAAAAATGGCCCTATAGGCATGAGGTGTTTACAGACCTCAATGTCAGGCTGAAGGAAGAAAACGTTTTCTTTCCAAGCTGATCCAGCCTTTTGGATTCCCGATTTGGGGTAGCAGAAGGGAAGGAACCATGGGACGTGGAGGCCTGCACTACCAAGCTCTCCAGGGCGGGGTGTTGGATGAGGAAATTAGGATTGTTTGGGGCTGGTCTACGGCGGCAGCCGATAGTCCTATTAACAGGAGCACCTGTGCTGGGTTTGGACCACATCCCCAGCAGGACATCAGTGAGTGCCTCACTGAAGGGTAACATCGGCTCCGATGTGGAAACCCCCGGCTGAAGCACCTAAGTCAGGAGGTTAGTCCTGACTGATACCATAGGCAAATCTAGGTCCAAGACCTCAGCTGTCCTACAAACCACCATAGCATATGAAGCTCCCTCCTCCATAGCCACAGTAGGAGGTGAGAGCATGCCAGTATCTGAAGACGTATCCAGTCCACTGGCTTCCCCTATTTTCTCATACCAGTCCATATGCTACAACCCATACTCTAAAGGGTCATAGGACCCCTCCCATTCCTCCCCTGTTCCTGCCTGTTCATAAAAGCCTCAGGTACTGATTTGTCCCCTGTTGTCGCCATCGGAATCGGCATCATACGACGTTGTTCCGGATCATCTGGGATAAGGATGGGGGTCGCTCCACCGGTGGGAGTGTCAACGTCAAGAGCGATGCCAGAGTAGGCAGACTGTAAGAACTCAGCATCACCCCTGATCTGGTAACAGATCCGGGTGTCCCCAACGGTGCCAAAGCCGCTGGCATCAAACCCGATGGGGCCCCTGCCAACCCCGCAGGGCCCTAAAGCACACCAGCCCACTCAAATATGAGGCGCATGGTGTGGTAAAACTCTGAGCTGAGCGGGGGTCGCTCCGGCTCCTGGAAAGGGGGCAGGCTCGAAGTCGGCCCAGGCATCGGTTCTGCAGAACCGTGCCTGGAACGTCAACATTCCCATGATGCCTTGTTGGCCGATGGGCGTGGCGAAGTAGGAGTCCGCTTGAACTTACTCTTCTTTTTGTGCCTCTTTCCCGAGTGCCCAGAGGACCCAGAGTGCGAAGATGATGACTTAGGGCTCCTGGAGCGGTCCCGCGTCTTCCTCCTCGATCGGGAACTTGACCTCCTAGGAATCGCGCCAACCAAAGTCAACTGCCGGGCCCCATGAGCTTCAGAGACCACTCTCTCAAAGTATTCAAGGCCATGGCCGGCAGTCGGAACACGACTGAGTCGTGATCTATCGGGGCACCAGAGACATATCTGATGGGGGTCCGTCACCGACATGGCGCAATGGCAGACACCACACATCTTGAACCCAGTCTTCCTCGATTTCATCCTGCACAGACTTCAAAATACTCAACACAAAGGTCAATAAAGGCCTGCCAAAAAAGGCAGAGGGTAGCTCGAATCCAGACCTGCGCTTAACCAACGTAGAAGGAAAAGAACTGATGTACGCGCGCCGGACTGGTGCCTTGCGACTGTGATATAACAGATGGCTCCAACATTGCTGACGACACCACATGGAGCCGAACGACACACGCAGATCCGAACAATGCCACCTGTTGGCGCACGCAGGATACTGCTCAGCAAAAAATTCCAGATCCCAAGCTAATGCCAGGAAATTCAAAGGTAAGGAATCTGCAGCTAGAAGTCTCTACCAGATATTGCACGTTCTATCTGGATGCGAGCAGATCTAACAAAGGCTCTCCCCACTGTTGAAAGAGACCTCCACCTCCAGATGAAGATGACATTTGTGATCTGGTAGTCATTTTCGGCTGAGTCCGTCTGCTCCCACGTTCAGAGAGCCCATCATATGTTGAACCGCCAGAGATATGCCCTGCTGTTCCAGCCACAACCAGATGCGCAAAGACACTTGACAAAGGGTCCACAACCACACCCCATCCTGCTCGTTGCAGTACCACATGGCAGTTGTGTTGTCCGTGAACACCTGCACTGTCTTTCCCTTGACAGAGGGAGTAAATGCTTTCACTGCCAGCTGGATCACACAGAGCTCAAACAGGTTGATGATGAGTCCGGATTCCACTAGAGTCCAGATGCCTCTGATCTCCACTGCTCCCAGATGGCTGCCCCATCCCAGCAGTAACACATCTGTCACTACAGTCAGATCTGGATGGAGAAGGGAGAGGGATCTGCCTCTGACCCAATCGCGGTTTGTGAGCCACTACTGGAGATCTTGCGCAGTTCCCTCCCAGATCTGGACTATGTCGGAGAGCTTCCCATGATGCTGCACCCACTGGTGAACACTCCAGGGGTGCTGACAAGGCCAAAGGGGAGCACAGTGAACTGAAAGTGCTCGTGGCTAACCGCAGGTAATGTCTGTGGGCAGGTAGGACGGGGATATGGAAATAAGCTTCCCATTAAGTCTCCAGGGTCCAGGGCAGATAGAACCTGAGCCAGAGCGAGAATCTTGAACCTCTCATCCTTGAGGAATAGGTTAAGGGATTGTAGGTCTAGGTTAGGTTGAAGGCACTTTTCCGTTTTTGGGAACCAGCAAGTAGCAGGATTAACCATCATGACCGACTTCTGGCACTGGAACCCTCTCTATGGCTCCCTTGGCCAAGAGAGCAGTAACTTCCTTGCAGAGAAGGGAAAAGTGATCCTTCATCCTCTGGTCGTAGGATGGTGGCATGGATAGAGGGGTAGTCTCAAAAGGGGAGGAGTAGCCCCTTCAGACTATCTGCAAAACCCATCTGTCTGACATGATAGATTGCCATGCGAGCAGGTGATTGCGGATCCTGCCTCCAACTGCTCCCTGATGAGGGAGAGTCAGACTAGGAAGGTTTACAGGCTGCTGCCCAGGGAGGCTTGGCGGAATGGCTAGACTACTGATTCCATGATCTGCGAGGTCGGTGGATCCCACGTCCCAGGCCACACAGAGGTTGGGCACCATGGGCGGCACAGTGGCTGAACAGGAACCGACCCAGTTGGGTGCCCCTTCTTTAGTCATCAAAGGGGCAAACCAGACAGAAGGGGTGAGGGGCCACCGCGAGGCCCAAGGACTTGGCCGTAGAACGCACTTGAGCCCTTTTGATGGCAGTGTCCATAAGATGGGCTTTGACACCCTGTGAAAAGCCAAATGTCCTCAACCATGCGTGGTGCCTGATGGCCACTGTAGATGGAACCGCTCTGCCCAGTGAGTTGGTCGTGTCCAGTCCACACCGGATCGATGCTGCATCTCTTGTATCAGCAAAGGCTTGGGAAAGTACAGCCCGGGCCTCCTCCAGGACCTGTGGCAGCACTTGCGCAACTGTATCCCACAGGGTGTGGGAATAATGGCCCAAAAGGCATGCAGTGTTCACGGACCACAACGCAAGGCTGGAGGAAGAAAACATCTTCTTCCCAAATGCATCCAGCCATTTGGATTCCCTATCTGGGGGTGCAAAAGGGAACGTGCCATGGAAGGTAGAGGCATGAATAGCCAAGCTCTCAGGGGGTGGGGGCTTGGGTCACCTGGAGCAGGGCGATGACGCCAGTCAACTGTCCTGTTCACAGGAGCCCCTGTGGTGGGTTTAGACCAGGTACACAGTAAGACATCTGTAAGGGCGTCATTGAATGCGAGTAGGAGGGTCGTAGAATGAAGCTCCAGGTTGAAGCACCTGTCAGGAGGTTAGTCCTGACTGCCACCGAAGGCAACCCTAAGGTACAGGACCTCAGCTGCTCCTCGCACCACCAATTGAATATGAAGCTCCCTCCTCTGTAGTCACCATAGGGGGAGAAAGCATGCCAGTATCTGGACAGGAATCCAGTGCGCTGGCGTCACCAAAGTCTGAAAGTCAGTCCATCTATTCCTCAGGATGTTGGTATACTAAAAAGTCCAGTGACCCCTCCCACATTCATCAGTGAGACCTAGGACATAAGCAAAAGGCTCAAAATCTGACCTGGGAGGCATGGCTCCTGTTGGCGTCAGAATCTGCGTCATACAACGCCCATCCGGCTCTGCGTCAGTCGGGAGTTACAATGGTGTGGCACCGCCTGGGGTGCAGATGGCACTGGGAGCATCAGTGTTGGGACTGAGGTGAGGTGTCTCGACCTACATTTGTACTGCCCCTTGATGTTGGGTCTGGAGCCCCCAGCGAGGAACCCAAAGGGGCCCCTTCTGACCTTGCGGGCCAAAAGTCTCTCCAGCAGGGCCAGGCTGCCCAAAAATGAGGCACATGAGCCTCGCAAAATTTTACTGAGAGGTAGCTCTCTTTGGATCAATGCTTGCTGGTGCAGAAAGAAAAGAACTGACGTCAGTGTGCCGCAGTGGCACCTATATAGGTCCTGCAATGTCATATTTAAAGCTAATGACAGACTCAGAGCCGATCAACGTCACCAGATGGCACGCAGGGGTACTGCTCACAACAATCTTCCGGATCCAGTTGGACGCCTGTGGAAAATTCAAAGGTAAGGATTCTGCAACTAGAACTCTCTAGTAGATCTAAATAGATATCTTTATTTATATACTTTAATTTAGAGCAACTGTCTACTATGTTGCACCCATGATCTGAAGCACATATTAACTCTGATTATCAGCTTCATCGGGGGTCAGGGGTACAAGACAGCACATAGCTGATACAAAAAAAATGAGCAATTAGGTAAAGAATTTGGTGGTTAGGTTTTACAGACTTTTAATGCCATTTCTCGGTTATGTGGGAGCGGGCAAAGAATCCTCCTTCCTGCTGGCATAAGATGCCTCTCCTCAGATCTCCAAGGAGGAGCAAACTGTACATTTTAGCACTCACGCTTTAAGGCACTACAACTGAAAAAGATGCAGGCATTTTATTTCAGGTAAGACAAATGTAGCAAATATGGAGTACCAGATGTTAGTGAGAACACCCCCTATAGGAACATCCTTATGTTGCAGAATCTATTGTCAACCCCATTAGTTGTCTATGGGATGCTTCTGGTGTACCTATTCCTGCAGGACGTTTTGATTGCAAAGGTGTCAGTTTTGATGATCTTTCGAACTCTGGTAGTCCAAGGAAACAATTATTTAAACATCAACAAGTAAGACCATGTATGATATGTTATCTTTTTAAGTTTAGGTTTTTAAAGTCCGACCCCGCGATGGATGTGTAGGAATCTGGCTCTGTATATACTATACCAAAGTAAGGTACGGTGTGCACAGAGTCCAGTGGATCTCCCAGAGGCTAAAGTAGATAATACCGATGCTCTCTTTTGCGGTAGTGTGGTCAAACAGTTAGGCTCATCAGAGGGTAGTACTAAGCATTTTTTGTACACACACGCACACACACACACACACACAGTCAAGAAATGAGGCACACTCTCAATGACTAACTCCAGGCCAATGTTTTATGTATCAAAAATATACTTGGTAACCTTATTTCTAGAACCAAATGGATCGTTGTTGCAGGTAAGTACTTTTTCAGAAATGTATCACTTCCAATTATCAAATGCCCTTTGTTTAGAATTCATAGGTGAAACAGTTTACAGGTAAGTAATACTTTTCAATTTCAAAAGTTGACAGTGCAATTTATCATAGGAAGCAATGCAGTACTAGGGGAGGAAAAGTAACTACACAATTTGCAGGTGAGTACTTGACTTATAAACCCAGTCTTCGGTGGTTAAGGTGTCCACAGGGCAACGTATAGGAAGGCACCAAGGGTGTACCAGCAGCAAAACGAGGCCGGCCGGGTGCAGAGGTCAAAGTTGGTGTTGGGCACCCAATGGAATGCTATGGAGGCGGAGGGCACTTAGAAAGAAACAGCTTGCAGGTAAAGTACCCGCAACTTCAGGACACAGACCTGGGGGGGCGGGGGGGGGGGGGGGGAGTTTATGTTTATATCAGCACAGGGAGGGGCCACAGGTCAGCACCAAACACACACCCTCAGTGGCACAGGGGCAAAAGGGTGCAAGGTGCAAACACAGCGTCAGGCGCTCAATGCTTTTCAATTGGGGAACACCGGGGATCACAAAGATACTGCAGGCTTGGTCCATGGAGTCTGCTGAAGAAAATCAACTGCTGGATAGGTTAAGTAGAGAGTCCAGTGGATATTGCTGGACCATCAGTTGAGTTCCCCAAGGCCAGGGGACTGCGAGTGCATGGGGTACCTTTAGGCACTGGGAAATCTTCAACGGTTCTGGTGGCGGTCAGCGGGGTCCTCGGATTTAGGAGTCAAGCATTGTTGTGTCGGGCAGGAGGGATCAACCCAGGGGGGATTCCAGGTCAGAATCGTGTGGGGACCTTCTCTGGACCGGTAGGGCACCTTGCCACGGGCCGTGGGTGTCTGCTGCAGTGTCGGCATAATTTGCCAATCCTGAGCTCTTCTGGAGTCCTTCTTGGAGGTTTCTTTGTGGACAGGGTTGCAGTCCATAGGAGATCTTGGTCTTTGGGTTGGCAGGCAGTCCTCTGGGGGGTTGTAGATGTTACTGGTCCTGCAGGACGAGTCGTCTTCTTGTAGCAGGAGCCTTGAAGCTGCAGACAGGCTGGTAGGGCTAGGGTCAAGTCAGTTGTGGTCTGGAGTCTTCTTCTGCTGGTGCGGCTCTTCAGTCCTTCTTCCTCTTGTCAGGTCGACAGGAATCGGAGGAACAAGGTTTAGGGGTGCCCCTAAATACTAGATTTAGGGGCATTACAGTGGGCAGTAGCCGCTGGCTACTGTCCCCGTATGTGGCTGCACCCTTCCTGTGCCCACTCCCTTTGGGGAGGGAGGCACATTCCTAACGCTATTGGCTAACACCTTCCAAACCAAGATGGAGTATTCTGCCAGGAGGGGTTCACCTCAGCTCTGGGTACCCTAGGGCTGGTCCCAGCTGGGGTGGACACTCCTCCTGGTGTTTACTAATTTTCCTGATGGACCTGCTGCCAAAAGTGGGGCCTGATCCATGGGGCGGACATCTCCACTAGCTGGAGTGCCCCGGGGCACTGTAACAGGAAGAAGGGGCCTTTGACGCTCACCGCAAAGTGTTGCAGTTCCTGCAGGGAAGAGGTGTGAAACACCTCCACCCAGAGCAGGCTTTGTTCCTGACCCCAGAAAGCACAAAGGCTCTCACATCATGGGGTCAGAAACTTGTCTGTTAGTGGGAGGCAGGCACAGACCGGTCAGCCCTACACTAGAGGATTGGGTGAAATAAAGGGGGCATCTCTAAGATGCTCCCTGTGTGCATTTTTCAATAAATCCAGTACTAGCATCAGTGTGGGTTTATTGAGCTGAACAGTTTGATACCAAACTTCCCAGTCTTCAGTGAAGCCATCATGGAGTTGTGGAGTTCCTAATGACAAACTCCCAGCCCATGTACTCAATATGGCCACACTGCATTTACAATGTTTAAGAATGGCCTTAGACACTGTAGGGGCATATTACTTATGCAGCTATTCCCTCACCTGTGGTATAGTGCACACTGCCTTAGGGCTGGAAGGCCTGCTAGAGGGGTGAGTTACCTATGCCACAGGCAGTAGTTTGTGGGCATGGCACCCAGAGAGGGGTCTTAACACAGTGAGAGAGGAGATGAGAGAGGATTAAGATCCCATACTGCCTCCCCTGAGCACAAAGTGTATGCGGTGTCACATGGGTACAAAGTAGAGTTAAATTGCCCCGGACCATATAAATATCTCAGACTTCGGGACTTATTCGTGTGCTAGGTGTGATGTGTTAGGTGGGGAATTGCTCCTTACGGACTAGGTGGTCTCACACACTATATAGTGTCATGCTTCATCATATGACCACCTACCCCCATCCAGGCAGGATAGTACCACCTGGACGGACTCAACCTTGTTTTTAAAAGAACTTGGAGGGAGCGTGGAAATAAAGATTATCTGGATAATAATGGGATCCAGTTGTGTAAGGAAATGCCTCCTTGGCATGGTTACCCCCTGACCTTTTGCCTTTGCTGATGCCAAGTTATGATTTGAAAGTGTGCTGAAGCCTGCTAACAAGGCCCCAGCACCAGTGTTCTTTCCCTAAACTGTACCTTTGTCTCCACAATTAGCACACCCTGGCATTCAAGTAAGTGTCTTGTAAGTGGTACCCCTGGTACCAAGGACCCTGATGCCAGGGAAGGTCTCTAAGGGCTGCAGCATGTCTTATGCCACCCTAGGGACCCCTCACTCAGCACAGACACACTGCTTGCCAGCTTGTGTGTGCTGGTGGGGAGAAAATTACTAAGTCGACATGGCACTCCCCTCAGGGTGCCATGCCAACCTCACACTGGCTATGGCATAGGTAAGTCACCCCTCTGTCAGGCCTTACAGCCCTAAGGCAGGGTGCACTATACCACAGGTGAGGGAATAGGTGCATGAGCACTATGCCCCTACAGTGTCTAAGCAAAACCTTAGACATTGTAAGTGCAGGGTAGCCATAAGAGTATATGGTCATGGAGTCTGCCATACACGAACTCGACAGCACTATAATGGCTACACTGAAAACTGGGAAGTTTGGTATCAAACTTCTCAGCACAATAAATGCACACTGATGCCAGTGTACATTTTATTGTGAAACACACCCAGAGGGCATCTTAGAGATGCCCCCTGAAAACATACCCGACTTCCAGTGTGGGCTGACTAGTTTTGCCAGCCTGTCACACACCAGACATGTTGCTGGCCACATGGGGAGAGTGCCTTTGTCACTCTGTGGCCAGGAACAAAGCCTGTACTGGGTGGAGGTGCTTCTCACCTCCCCCTGCAGGAACTGTAACACCTGGCGGTGAGCCTCAAAGGCTCACCCCCTTTGTTACAGCGCCACAGGGCATCCCAGCTAGTGGAGATGCCCGCCCCTCCGGCCACTGCCCCCACTTTTGGTGGCAAGGCTGGAGGAGATAATGAGAAAAACAAGGAGGAGTCACTCCCCAGTCAGGACAGCCCCTACTGTGTCCTGAGCTGAGGTGACTCTGACTTTTAGATTCCCCCAATAGGGTTAGGGATGTGCCCCCCTCCCCACAGGGAGGAGGCACAAAGAGGGTGTAGCCACCCTCAGGGCTAGTAGCCATTGGCTACTATCCTCCCAGACCTAAACACACCCCTAAAGTGAGTATTTAGGGGCCCCCAGAACAGAGGAAGAGAGATTCCTGCAACCTGAAGACGAAGAAGGACTGCTGACCTGAAGCCCTGCAGAGAAGACGGAGACACCAACTGCTTTGGCCCCAGCCCTACCGTCCTGTCTCCCCACTTCGAGAAAAACTGCAACAGCGATGCGTCCCCCAGGGTCCAGCGACCTCTGAAGCCTCAGAGGACTACCCTGCATCTAAAAGGATCAAGAACTCCCGAGGACAGCGGCCCTGTTCCAAAGAAACTGCAACTTTGCAACAAAGAAGCAACTTTTAAAGACCACACGTTTCCCGCCAGAAGCGTGAGACTTTCCATTCTGCACCCGACGCCCCTGGCTCGACCTGCGGAAAACTAACTCTACAGGGCGGACTCCCCGGCGACTGCGAGCCCGTGAGTAGCCAGAGTTGACCCCTCGGAGCCACCACAGCGACGCTTGCAGAGGGAATCCAGAGGCTCCTCCTGACCGCGACTGCCTGCTTCAAGGAACCCGACGCCTGGTAAAGACACTGTACCCGCAACCCCCAGGACCTGAAGGAACCGAACTCCAGTGCAGGAGCGACCCCCAGGTGGCCCTCTTCCTAGCCCAGGTGGTGGCTACACCGAGCAGCCCCCCCCCTTGCCTGCATCGCTGGAGAGACCCCCGGGTCTCCCATTGAGACCTATTGCAAACCCGACACCTGTTTGCACACTGCACCCGGCCGCCCCGGTGCCACTGAGGGTGTACTTCCTGTGCCTGCTTGTGTCCCCCCGGGTGCCCTACAAAACCACCCTGGTCTGCCCTCCGAAGTCACAGGTACTTACCTGCTGGCAGACTGGAACCGGGGCACCCCTATTTCCATTGAAGCCTATGTGTTTTAGGCACCACTTTGACCTCTGCACCTGACCGGCCCTGAGCTGCTGTTGTGGTAACTTTGGGGTTGTCCTCAACCCCCAAAGGTGGGCTACCTTGGACCCAACTTTGATCTCTGTAATTGTTTTACTTACCTGTGAACCTAACAAATACTTACCTCCCCCAGGAACTGTTGATTTTTGCACTGTGTTCACTTTTAAAATAGCTTATTGCCATTTTTGCCAAAACTGTACATGCTATTGTGATAATTCAAAGTTCCTAAGATACCTGAGTGCAATACCTTTCATTTAAAGTATTGTTTGTAAATCTTGAACCTGTGGTTCTTAAAATAAACTAAGAAAATATATTTTTCTATATAAAAACCTACTGGGCTGGAATTGTCTTTTGAGGGTGTGTTCCTCATTTATTGCTTGTGTATGTACAACAAATGCTTAACACTACCCTCTGATAAGCCTACTGCTCAACCACAGTACCACAAAATAGAGCATTAGAATTATCTCTTTTTGCCACTATCTTACCTCTAAGGGGAACCCTTGGACTCTGTGCATGCTATTTCTTACTTTGAAATAGTACATACAGAGCCAACGTCCAACAAGTTGTACTACAGAAAATCTAAAATCACCTAATCAATCACCTGTGTAATATTACATCTTTATTTGTGGTGACTGTTGCTGGGATTAAAAACAAACGGGACGCTTCTAAAGGTTAATTACTCGAAGAGTCACCAACTATTCACTGGCCAACATGTTTCTGCACATTAAGCCAAAGGAGGTCTAGGGGCAACCCTAGGATCATGCGCTAAAGGGTCATGTACTGAGAAAAAAGGGGAGGGGGGCCTACCTCAGTAGGAGGTGGCTCAAATGGTGTAATAAAGAGGACCTACCTGCGGATTGCTTAACATGGGAGGCCCTGTCATTGTAAGGCAGTTAGCCCCTGGTCTAGGGGAGGGGCAGTGTCCCCTTGTGGTCACACATGCATTAATCCTACTCCCTCCCTGGCCGTCAATTAAAGAGAGGTGCCATGTCGACTTAGGGGCCCTCTCTGACCACAGGGCCTTTTGTACCACTAGTCCCTTTTTACAAGGAACTTGTCTGTGTGCCAGCGGTATGATAATTGTTGAAACAATGGTACAGTTTTAGGGAAAGAACACAGGTGCTGGGGGCTGGTTAAGAGGATCCCAGCACACGCCCAGGCAAGTTAGCATCAAATATCAGGCAAAAAGTGTAAGAGTGTGTGTGTGTTTGTGCGTGGGTGTGTGTGTGGGTGGGTGGGTGTGGGGTACTGTAACAAGGGGCCAGTTTCTTACAGGAATTCTTTCCCAAAACTCACAAAATATAAGGGTATATTATGCATTGCAGAAACATTCTCTTTCTGATCGAAAGAGTCTAGCTTTCTGAGGGGGATCCGTCTAAAACATTGAATTTTGCCTCTTTCGCCCTTGAAGCCGCATTTTTATAGTTGTAACGGGAAGGGAGGGGGTGCCCGGCCGTAGTGAGGGTTGTAGCTCTAGGTTCATGGGAGTTATTCGTCATTGCGGGTGTATTGTAAGAAGTGGTCAAGAACGGCATCCCATGCCGGGGAGATGGGGCGTCTGGAGATGTATCGGACCTCTTCAAAATGCAAGGCCTCTCCCTCTGCCCTCCTCCAGCATTGTACTGAGTTGTGCCAGGCCTCAAACCCAGGTGGCTGGGGTGATTGCCAGTGAAGGATGATAGCGCATTTGGCCAGATGTAGTGCGAGGCTCACAAAGCGAGGCTGCTATTCTCTTCCTGTGTTTGAATATACAGAGGGAACAAGCTTCCCAGGTGCTTATGTCTGGGAGCTTTATCGCTATGCAGATCGTTAGGTAAATAGCCTGATGGTACACAGAGAAGGAAAGACAGGACCATAGTATGTGCTGCATCTGGTGGAGGGCTCCTGACATTGCAAACAGTCGAGGATGGCCGTGGGGAAAAAGCAGTTAAGCTGGTGTGGCGTAAGTTAGGCTTTGTGAAGCATAGTGTTTTGAATAATAGGGCATTGTGAAAAAGTTTGTGAGGGAATTCAAGAGCTCTCTACATATATGTTACATGTCCAAAATGTCAGGAATGTTGCTATTAGATATTTTCCAGAGTAAGCCTAACTGGATAAACAACCTTGCATCAGTGCACACACTAATTATTTTTTGTTGGGGTAAAATGCATTTCCTACCATTTCTAAAAATGTTAATTTCTTTAAACTGTATATGGTTGTATGAAAGCTTTAAATTGCCTTGAGGATAGGAGATCCCAAAAAAGGTACCTTCACTTGAAGGTGTGTTAGAAATGGGTTTCTGGTTGGCAGTCAGTTTGCACTATGTCCAACGTAGGACCCTCACTCTAAGGGTAAGGAAGATACACAGCTCAGATAATCCCTGCTCATCCCCTTGGTAGCTTGGCACAAGCAGTCAGGCTCATCTCAGAAGCAATGTGTAAAGTATTTGGACAAATACTCACAGTAACACAGTGAAAACACCACAAAAAGACCCCCACACCAGTTTAGAAATATTTATCTAAATCAAACAAGACCAACATGACAAAAATCCAACATACACAAGCAAAGATATGCATTTTTAAAGTAAAAAGAGTCAATCAAGAGAAATCAAAGGATGCGTTGTTTTAGCATATAGTACCTGGTATGGGTCAAAAATAAAGCCGCAACGGCGATGGTGCTTCAGAAGAGCAAGCAATGCGTCAATCCCTTATTCGCAAGTGAGGCTGTGCGTCGATTTTTTTACTCACACTGGAGGCCATGCGTCGATTCTTTACTTGCAAGTTAGATCCTTTGTCGATTTTAGATGCGCAGCTTTGGGTCTGTGCAGTGATGGTTGCAGATCACCCAGGATCCGTGCGTGGAAATTTCTGACGCGCTGTGCGAAGAGTTCTCGTTGAAAACAGGAGCTGCGTCATTTCTTCAGCCACGAGGCAGGTGCTCTGTCAGATTTTCAGCTGCGGGACGGGTGGTGCGTCAATTTTTCTAACACGCACACAGCGGTGTGTGAAATTCCCCCACAAGTTACCAGCTTCCACTTCTAAGGGCCATGGGCCTGGATTTTGCACCACTTAGCAAGTCAGGGCTCTCAGCAGAAGAGCCCAGGCAGTGGCAGATAACTTCTTTGATGTCTCTGAGACTTCAGAATAGGGGGTTAGCTCATTAAAAAGCCCTTGGAGAAACATCACAAGCAGGTTTTCAGAAAGCAAAGTCCAGTCCTTTCCCTCTTAAGCCAGAAGCAGCAGCAGGCCAGCACAGCAAAGCAACAGGCAGAGTGGCAGGTTCTTCTCAAGCATCAAGCTCTTCTCCTTGGCAGAGGTTCCTCTTGATCCAGAATTAATCTAAATGTCTAGGGTTTTGTGTTCACTACTTATATTCATTTCTGCCTTTGAAGTAGGCAAACTCCAAAGGAAAGTCTCTTTTGTTCACAAGATCCTGCCTTGCCCAGGCCTGGCCCCAGACACTCCAGGGAGTTGGAGTCTGCATTGTTTGAGGACAGGCACAGCCCTTACAGGTGTGTCAGCTCCTCCCTCCCCATTCTAGCCCACGAGACTCATCAGAATATGCAGAACACTCCCCAGCTCCCTTTGTGTCACTGTCTAGAGAGAATTCACAAACAGCCCAACTGTCAGTCTGACCAAGACGTGGATTCCACAGGCAGGCAGAGACACAGAGTGGTTAAGCAAAAAAATGCCCACTTTCTATAAGTGGCGTTTTCAAACAGACACTCTAAAAAACAACTCTATCAAACGGTGTATTTTTAAATTGTGAGTTCAGAGACCCCAAACTCCACATCTCTATCTGCTCCCAATTGGAAACTGCACTTAAAGAACAATTTACTACCTTTGGTAACGATTTATCTGGTAGAGTCATATTCTAGTTGCAGATTCATTACCTTAGAATTTCCCCCAGTCAGACTGGATCCAGAGATTTTTATTTGAGCAATACCCTTGCACGTCATTAGGTGGCGTTGGTTGACTCAGTGGGCGTCATTGGCGCCGTGAGTTGTATATAGATGGCGCCTCAGTGCGGTGACATAATTTTCTTTTCACAACTTTCCACGCCAAAGCGCAGAGCCATGAAGAACACTGAAATTGGCGCACCAGAGCTAAGGCCCTGAATGGGGAATCGCTGTCCCTAAAAATCAGTTCGCAAGCGGGGAGGATGGGTGGGTCGGTAAGGAATCTGCAACTAGAATATGTCTCTAACAGATAAATCGTTACCGAAGGTAAGTTACTTGTTCAACTGATAGAGACTTCTAGTTGCAGATTCCTTCACTTAGATTAGATACCCAAGCAATGCCATCCTCGGTTGTGGGCTGCGAACCAAGATCATACTAGAAAAGTCCTGCAGGACCCAATGACCAAAGTAGCTGTCCCTACAGAACCTGACTGTCCACGCAGTAAAGTTTTGTAAACATATTCCGGGATGCCCATGTTGCTGTCTAGCAGATGTCCAGGACAGAATCTCTGCGTGCTAGTACTGCAGTTGCACTGGTTGAATGAGTGTGCAAGCCCTCAGGGAGTTGCTTTTTTGCCAAAGCATAACACACTTTGATGCAAAGTAGTACCCATCATGAGATGGTACGCTTTTGCATCGCCTTCCCTTTCTATGCACCCACGTATCCAAGAAAGAGTTGAACGTCCACCTGGAAATCTTTAGTACGATTGAGGTAGAATGCCGACACCCATTTTGGATCTATTCGGTGTAGTCTCTCCTCTTCATGAGAAGGATGTGGAGGAGCAGAAAAAGTAGGCGAAGTGATGGACTGGCCTACATGAAAAGGTGTATCAACTTTGGGAAGGAATGAGGCCCTAGGGCGTAACACCACTTTGTCAGGGTGCACAGACAAAAATAGGGGCTTTGAAGAAAGAGCCTGAAGCTCACTCACTCTGTGAGCAGAGGTGATGGCAACAAGAAAAACATTTTTTAAAGTAAGGAGCCGTAAGGGACATTTGTGTAATGGTTCAAAAGGAGCACACATCCAATAAGTAAGGAGAAGATTAAGGTCCCACTGAGGCAGGATAAACAGAGTGGGAGGATACAAGTGGGTGAGACCCTTAAGGAATCTACCAACAAAAGGAGACTTAAAAATGGAAGGTTGATCAGGAAATCTAAGAAAGGCCGAGATAGCCGATAAGTACCTTTAGGGGAGCCCAAAGCAGAGCACTGCTGGGCCAAAGAAATTATCAACAAAAGAACCTCAGATAGAGGAGCAGAGAGGGGATGATAAGACTTGTTGGTACACCATGCCACAAATTTATGCCAACGACAGGCGTACACCATTTCGGTGGAGGGACGCCTGGCTGCCAAGATAACATCACAGACTTCGAGTGGAAGGTCAAAAGCCATCAACTGCCGCTGCTCAATCTCCACGCATGAAGGCGAAGATTAGACAGGTTTGGGTGGAGGACCATCCCCTGCTGCAACAAAAGACCTCCTGAAGGGACAGTCTGAGTGGAGGATCGGTGGCCATACTCAGTAGGTCTCGATACCATGCTCTCCGTGCCCGGTCCGAAGCCACAAAGATTACTTGGGCCCGGTTGCCCTTGATCTTCAGAACTCTGAAAAGAAGTGGTAAAGGCGTAAAGGAGGCCAAAGTTCCACTCAAGACTAAAAGCGTCGAGCGAGTGCTGCCTTGAAAAGTCCAACGTGCGATCAAACCAAGGCTCACCCCATTGAACCACCTGGGAAATGCCCTCTGTGGAAAATGGATTTCTTAACTTGAGCGTGAGGGCTCCATTTTGTCTAACCTTTAACTCCATTTCTGTATATGCTACGAGCAAAACTGTATGCCTTCAGCAGCTGTGCTTGTTTCATTTCTTAAAAATGTGCTGGTTTCTCTTAAATGTTTTCGAAACGTTGCAGATAGCATAACCGTCCCTCTTGTTCTCAGAAATGTTATCTCTGTGCTTGAACATCCTGTTCTTGTGGTTCAACGGTGTTACAGGAAACGCTTGCTTGAACATGTTTGGAATTTATGATGCATGTATAGTGTGGTAAAGTGGGTACTGCAATAAAGACATAGAAGGGGGGAAAAGAGATCAGTTGCACTTGGCCAGAGAGAGTCACGGACACTCTTTGGGCTGCAGCGAAATAAAATGCTATCTTGAAACCTACTCCGAATCATTGTATTCTATCTTGTGGACATTCAGCGTCCTACAAGAAGGGGCTTATGAATTTTACTTCACAGCTGATGTGCCATCCATGTCCAGAGATGCAGAGCCTCCCGATAAATGGTCCAGGACCCCACTCCGCCCTGTTTGTTGAAGTACCACATTGCGGTAGTGTTGTCCGTGAACACCTGCACCACTTTCCCTTTGAGAGAGGGAACGAACGCTTTCAATGCAAGCCTGATCGTCCGGAGCTCCAAAAGACTGATGTGGAGTCCAGACTCCCACGGAGACCACAGTCCTCTGATCTCCGCCTCTCCCCCGTGGCCTCATCATCCAAGGAGTGACGCATCTGTCACTACTCACAGACCTGGTTGGGGAAGGAAAGGGATCTGTTGTTGACCCAATCTTGATTCAAAAGCCACCCCTCCGAGATCTGGACCATGTCGAAGAGATTTCCCTGATGCTGCGCCCAATGGAACTTCAAAGTCCCACTGCAGAGCCCGCATATGCCATCTGGCATGTATCACTAGCAGGAGGCCATGAGGCCCAGCAGCCTCAAAGTCATTGTCACCGAAACCCAGGATAGAGGCTGAAAGACCGGAATCACAGCCTGAATAATCTGGACTTGCTTTTTGGGAGGATAGGCCTGAAACTGCACTGAGTCTAGAACAGCTCCGATGAAAGGAAGCATCTGAGAGGGAGTAAGGTGTGACTTTGGCACGTTTATAGTGAACCCCAGCATGTGCAGGAAGTCTGCCATAGTCTGAAGGTGGGAGATGAGTTTCAGGGGTGTGTCTGCCTTCAACAGCCAGTCGTCGAGGTAGGGGAAGACTGAAACCCCCAACCTGCGCAGTTGAGCTGCAACCACTAACATCACTTTCGTGAACACCCGAGGGTCGCTGGTAAGGCCAAAGGGAAGCATGGTAAATTGAAAGTGCTTGTGACCTACCATGATTCGTAGGTAATGTCTGTGGTCAGGCAAGACGGGGATATGGAAATAAGCATCCTGCAAGTCCAATGCTACCATCCAGTTTCCTGGGCCCAAGGCAGACAGGTCTTGAGCCAGGGTGAGCAATTTGAACTTCTCCATTTTGAGGAAGAGATTGAGGGCCCGAAGGTCTAGGATACGACGTAAGCCCTTGTCCTTTCTGGGCACCAGAAAGTAGTAGGAATAACAACCACAATCTATTTCTGGTGCAGGGACCCTGTCTATGGCTCCCTTGGCCAAGAGAGCTACAACTTCCTCGTGGAATAGTGCCAGATGATCCTTCAGTAGGCTGCCGTAGGATGGAGGCATGGCCAGAGGGGCAGTTTCGAAGGGGATGGATGGATTCCCAGTGGGCCAAGGGGATGATAAATCCTGCCGCCAACTGGTCTGGAGTGGAGAGACAGACTAGGAAGGCTTGGAGGCTGCAGCAGGTGCGGGGGTGGACTGGGCAGACCTCTGGTTCCCTGTCCCACGAGCCCCTCGAATTCCACATCCCCAGCCACACAGTGGCTGAACAGCATGAATGGAGCAGTGGCTGGGAAATGGACGCAACAGGGATCCCCTTCCGTGGCCACGAAAGCGGCGAAAGTCGGACTGTTGGGGACAAGGGACAGTCGAAAGGCCGAGGGACCAAGCCATAGCCCAGGAGTCCTTGATCCTCTCAAGCACAGGGTCCACCTTGTCTCCAAAGAGACGGGTGCCATCAAAGGGCATGTCCATAAGGGTCTGTTGGACATGCCCTGGGAAACCAGATGGCTTCAAGGCCACCGGCCACGCAACCAATCTACCCAGAGAGTCGGTTGTGTCCAGCCCACATCGAATAGTGAACTTTGTCACATCTCTCCCATCAGCAACTGCTTGGGAGATTATATCTGGGCCTCCTCCAGTATCTGCAGAAAGATGTGTGCAACCATATCCCACAGGAAGTGAGTAAAACAGCCCAAAAGGCATGCGGTGTTCACTGACTGTAACGCCAGACTGGAGGAAGAAACATCTTCTTTCCAAGTTGGTTATTCTCTTTGATTTCCGATCCGGAGGTACGGAAGAGAATGCGCCAGATGACGTGGATGCCTGGATAACAAGGCTCTCAGACGTGGGGGGTTGGGACAGGAATTTAGGGTCGTTTGGGGTGGGCCGATGGCGGCGAGCGATCGTCCTGTTCACAGGAGCCCCTGTGCTGTGCCTGGACTAAGTACCCAGAAGGACAACAGTGAGGGCTTCATTGAAAAGAAGGAGAGGATCAGATGTGGAAGCCCCTGGTTGAAGCACCTCTGTCAGGAGATTGGACCTGGCTTCAACAGTAGGTAGCTCAAGGCCAAGGACATCAGCCACCCTACTGACCACCATAGAATAAGTGGATCCATCCGCCATAGCCACAGTAGGAGGAGAAAACAGGCCAGCTTCTGGAGAAGTATCTAGACCACTGGCCTCGTCCAATTCCTGTGACAAGTCCATATTAGTGTCGTCCTGGTATTCATAAGGGTCCAGGGACCCCTCCAATCCTTCCCCGTATTCATACCCATACGAATAAGCGTCTGAATCCAACCTGGGGTGAACAGACCCCATTGAAGAAGAGGGCGGCGTCGGCCAACGCCAATCCGACTCAGAGTCAGCGGGGATTAGGATCGGGTCGACGCCGATCGTGGGCACAACCGGCATTGGGAGCATCGGCAGTCGAACCAGCGCCGAGGAAGGTCTCCAAGAGATGACCGGCATTGGTACAGATCCGGTAGCGGATCCGGAGGGGACCTCAGTGGCCGAAGCAGCTGGCGCGGAACCCTATGGGCACTGAGCTAAACCCCCAGGGCTCGAAGGTAGGCTGGACTGCCCAAAAATGAGACGCATGGCCTCATTGAATTCTTTCAATTAGGCAGGGTTTGCTCCAGCTCCCAGAAAATCGGGGAGGCATGGAGCGGACCCAGAAGCAGGCTGCCAGGACGGAGGCCTAGAGCGTCAACATTCCTCCTGCTTCACATGAGCCGAGCGACCGGGTGAAGTCAAAGGATGCCTAGCCTTCTTGATTTCTTCTTCTTCTTACCTGAGTGACCCGATGTGGACTAAGATGAGTGGTGGGTGACTCCGCGAGCAGTCTTGAGACCTTCCTCTCGATTGAGACCAAGAACGATGCGAAGACGAGCGGCGGGCCCCCATAAGCTTGAGGGAGTGCTCCCTCAAGGCCTTCGGGAGCATGGCCTTGACAAAAGTGTTGAAGTCGGTCAAAAATTGACCAGGGTAGCTCTCCTCAGGATCAGCGCGTGGTGCGGAAAGAGAAGAACTGATGTCCCCGCGCTGAGACAGCGTCTAAATACCATTCCCGACGTCATCATGGTGACCACAAAGCCAATGAAGCCTGCAGTCGACCAATGCCACCTAACTACACCCAAGGGTACTGCTCGAAGAAAAATCCCCGGATCCGGTCTGAAGCTTGTGGGAAATTTTAAGGTAATGCATCTGCAACTAGAAGTCTTTATCAGATAGATATTTTGTGGGTACCCTTGCCAGGTTGAATTGGCAGTGCAAATCTGCACGCACTGCAATGACCGGTCTGAGACATGTTTACAGGGCTACTCATGTGGGTGGCACAATCAGCCCCACTAATAGCATTTGACTTACAGGCCCTGGGCACCCATAGCGCACTTCACTAGGGACTTATCAGTAAATCAAATGTGCCAATCACAGAAAACCAATTACCAATATCTTTTAGACAGAGAGCACTTTAGCACTGGATAGCAGTGGTAAAGTGCCCAGAGTATCAAAAACGAATTACATACAGCACAGGATCCAAAAACAGGGGGGCAGAAGCAAAAAGTACTGGGAAACCATGCCAAGATCTGCCAGGTCTAACAAGGTGTTTAATGCTAAATGTGCACCATTGCTAAATTAAAAAAAAAAAATTATGTATTATTTCTTAACGATAACGCCTCGGAGTGTGATAATTTTTTTTTAGGCGCCCACTCTTTAGCAGGCGGTAAGGGGAATCACCAAATAGTACTCATTGTTTATTAGGTGGACCATACTTAATTGAAACTGTAATTTAGGAAAAGGGTGGCTGATTAAAAATATTGGGGCCTAGTTGATTCATGTGTATTTTTCAGCCTGGATTTGATCCTGCTGCTTTTGGGTTTTTTGCAGTGTCTTAAAATTTTGTGAAATAAATAAATAAAAATAGGAAGTGAGGTTTATGAATTGGGTGTGAATCACAACAGACATTTCCAAATTCTTTTACGCTTAAGATAACAACGCAAGCATATATGGGAGTATTGTCAGAAACAGATGTGAGAAATGTGAAACACTCCCACGTTTCCTTCATCATGGTGAGGTCTTTAGTAATGGCATCTATGAGGTACCTTGAATGCATGAGACATTATGGATACATGACTAACAACAAATGCATAATGTCACAGTTTTGTTTTTCATTTTGGATATAAACCGCATAATCCTTTAAAGTAAAGCATTTCCATGTCATTTGAAAGGCTTATAATATTGCTTGCTAACAGTCTTAGAAAACTGCCTTAATGTTCCTTAACGCATGTGTTTGCGTGTGTGTGAGAGGGTGTTCATTTTTTCATACCAGTATAACAATTATTCACACTGTTTGATTTACCTTCGATCTTTGGCTTTCGTCTAATTCTCACTGTATTGTTTCTGTCGTCGGTCGCAGATTCAGCTTCAAAATTCACATGGTAAGTTCTGTGACCATTCTGGATCTTAATGCTGGCTTGGTTTTCCTCAAATGATTTCTCGAGCTGCAGATTCGCCGGTTTACCAAAGGCAACAAATGTGCTTCCACTGCCATACTGCCACTCCACAATGTTGCTCACAAGTTCCTCTTGCCGTTTTTGACCAGCTTCCTTGCTAATATTGTTTATCATATTTTGTATTTCCCTGCAAGCAGTCATAACGTCCCTGCTGAGACCACTCACTTGAATATAGGCATCTTCCTGCTTGCGATTCACTTGAATGCGGATCTGCAATTTGTTCTGTAGTTCAGATAATTTTTGGCACTCCTTCTCTTCAAATTCTGCAATCCATTCATCCTGGATAGTGTTGTCACAGTGCTCATTTTTTATTAATTCTTCTATCCAAGATGCAGTAGCATGAACATTTTTTGGGTTTTCACCACAAATCTGAAAGATTGCAGGCTCAATGTTATCTTCTAATGTAAAACTAGGGCTTTTGTTTTTCTCAGTGGGTCGCAAGGAGCTCAAGAATGAGGCTGCAACGGCTGCAATGAGAAGAAAACATTTCTTGAAACAACCAAGATATGTATTTAGACACAGAGTACAAACACTGGCAGATATCATTTTAAAAAGTAACAACGCTATGTACATAGCTTACATGCTGGAAATAAGTTATAAAATTTAAGACATGAAGTTATGAAGACATATCTTGCTAAATCAGGAATTACTCTTACAGTTTTTACAACAAGAAAATTAGTTGTGATTGCAGTTGAGTTAGGAGTGCGTCGATATAAAGACTCCTGTTATCACACTGGACCTAAGGCTTGACAAGATCCAAATGAGAACTGGGCGCTAGTGATATGCTTAACCGTGCTATCACCATGACCGTCTGCGGTACACAGATAGTTCAACGTGTTCTGGAATCAGGACAATCAACTCCAGGCAACAAACCACAATGTCAATTGCTAGGCTATGAAATAAAGAACTCTGTGCCACTTTGGAGATTACATGATCAGAAAAGGCTCCTCGGAACTGGAGGGGGAGCAAGTGTATGAAAGCATCTCTGCAGCTCAGTAATCTTGGAGAAGTCCAGTCTTTGTCGAGGCCCTGTAGCAGGGAATATCTTGTGGCTCAATCTGGTGCAATGTCCTCAAGGGAGATTCTTTAGACAACTGGGCATTAGCAAATGCATGCAGAAAAGGTTCTTTTATTCTCTTTGCAGGGCAGTTCTGCTCCATTTCCTCCAATCGAGTTACAGCAACCAGAGGGAGACATCCACCAGCAAACATTCTGTTTTGGGTGAGTGGCTGCCTAGCATTAACATGAAAGGACTCATTGATGTCCAGGATATGTACATGATGCTTATTTAAGGGCGAAACATGTGAAAGACTTGAATAAATCAAAGTTGAAAATTTTCCTTCAACCAGGAATAAGGGCATTCTGCTTTTATGCCCGATTTTTGCTGCCTCTTGGTTTATGGTCGTAGGTCAAACCAGTGAGAACAGGTCAAGAACGTGGTGTGTATCCCACTCAGATAGTTACCAACATTTTGTTCTGCAAAGTTCAGCAACATTGGAAAAGAGAACATGAGTTTTACAGAAATGGCAATCCTGCAATAAATAATGGAAGCACTGGCGAAACAAGAACCCCGTACCTACCATTTTTAGAAAGAGAACCAGGAGCTACAGATTTTCACTCGGTCATGTCCACCATTGACAAATGACAATCTGCATCATCTATGTATAAATTACAATGGCGTGCTCACCGAAAAACGAGTAATGCATAATGCACCCTTCAGGAAACAAAACAGATCCCAGATTTGGAGGCTGAACAAACCTTTATCAGAAAGAGCACTTGGAAGTCTTACCACATGGCTGAAGGCAAAAAGGCTTGCATCCTTGAATAATTCTGCCGCCATCAAGGACAGTTATCTCATAGCTTGATGTGAAAGAAATACGGCCACTCCCTCCCCACCTCCCCCACTTCTGTGGGTTGGCTGTACACTCTATGGGTCCCTCCTTTAAACAGCCCAAGGGTCAAGAATGACCACAACAAAAGCAGAGAATCTCCATTGTGCCCGCATATGGCTGAGTGCACATGAGGGGAACATTACAGAATGTCAGAAAAACAGAGGCCAGGATGACACAATTTCCAAACTATGTATAAGACTTTCCTGTCTGGAGGCCAGAATGTTCCAATGAAAGCATTCATTTTCCAGGACGGTGTCGCAACTTTTTCAGGAATGGCCAAATCCGTCTCCTGAGTCTCAGTATAAGAACCGCATCGAGGCATTCGCTCAAAAGTTGAAGAATCTATACCCTCAAAAAATAAATGTTCACAAAAGATAATCAAATTACAAGTACTGCTAATGCCCACGGGAATAATGGGAGTACCTTCTGTCTTTGTTTAAGTGCTAATATATAAAATCCCAATAGAAACTTTTATCCTTCTAATAAATATGCCATACTAGGTCCAGAACTTTACTTTTCAGAGGTCTACAGTCTTTATATGTTTAAACTCTTAACTCACCAGTCACTTTCTATGATCAAAGGACAAGCAGTGGTTGAAAGCTCTTGTACAGGCCCACCCAGTTTAAGATTTATACACTGGCAAATATTTAAAAGACATATTTTCCATACTTTTACTCATTTTGGGAATGCATTTTCAGTTACTTTCATGCAATGCTGTGAAGTTGGGAAAGACTCGCTCAAATAATCTCTGCTTTCAATGGTTTCCTGACGTTCCAAAGCTGTCTTCCTTCCAGTGATGTTTATAGTGACTTTGATGCTAAAAGCCCCTTTTTGTCTTCAGATGCAGGAACATTGCTCTCAGATCCAAGAAGTGCTGAAAAAGAGGTTGGTCTAGATGAGGGAATTTTCCTGGGATTAGATTCGGAGTGATCTCAAATCACTGGTTAGTGTTAGAAAAGCTGCCCACCAGCAGCACCTCAGAACACACCTAGGATTGGTGGAAAAACAAAAGAGGAAAAAACTCTTGTTGTGTCTGCCTGTAGAATGACTGAGGTCTGGGGTCCTGCTTCCACTTGTTCCTAAGCTTTGTTCCCACTTCGGCCCTGGGGACCCCATCCCAGGTTTCTTCTTTTTTTTTTTTTTTTTTTTTAATAAGGGGATGGAGGGCTCCATTCCCAAGCCACTTTGGGTCCTGGGGACCCATCATTTAGGGCTTTTTTTTTTTTTAAAGATTAAGTGCATGGACAGGTAAACAAAGGTATGCTACCAAACGGCTGGAGCATTTTCAAACTCCTGCCGGATGACGTGACTTGCTTTCCTTGTTTGCGCTTCTGTGGGCAGGGAAACTACTGCGTCCAGAGGGTGCACTATCTAGGACACACAGTATATGATGGGGTCCCACTGGTGGCTTTCAGGGGTGGAGCCCTATATCCTTTTATTCAAATCATCCCTAGGGGATATGGGCTCTGGGGCCCATTCGCTGCTCCGAGACAGGGGTGTGCCACTACTCCCTTCTAATCAACTTTTGTACCTAGGAGATGGGCTCCCTAGGGTCCATTTGTGGCTCTAGGGGTGGGGCAGCATGCCCCCCCACTCACACCTCCTCCATATACAAAACTACATTTTATTTAAAACACCAGTAGGGGTTTTCTTTTTAAAATATTTTGGTCTTGGGGCCCTCTTCCACAAGAGTTAGAGGGGCACAGTATCCCTAGCCTGTCTCCTATATTTTTTTGATTTTTTAAACTCCGGGCTGCGGACTAAGAGTCAGATGTAGCATGCATTTCACTGGTCGCAAATGGCCCGATTCTCAGAACTGGGCCGTATGCAAAACTTAAAAATGCATGTTGGTATGAATGAATTACAAAATGTGACTCAGTAGCATGTTACAGAATCGCAATTTGGAATTGCGAATACATACCCATTCGGTATAAGGAAGGGGAGCGTGCAGGGCGTCTATTCCTAGTACTGAATCACAGCGGTTTGCAAGAATGTTTTGTCACCGAAATGCAGGTGCAAAACATTCGTATTTTACAACCTACTTCAAGTAGGTGATAATCCACTCGCAAATAGTAAGGGGTCCCTAAGGGACCCTTTCCCCTTTGTGAATGTTTCAGAAAATATTTATTTTAAGAGCAGGCAGTGGTCCCATGGACCACTGCCTGCTCTTAAAAAATTAAAAGAAAACTTTTCATTAGCGATTTGCGACCAATTAGAAAACGCAAAATTAAACTAAGTTCTATACACTAGGAATAGCTATTATCTAATTGCGATTCGCAGAGAATCGCAATTAGGTAAGCACTGTTACTAAAAATGATACACCTGGTCCTAAGTTCCCAATTCTTGTAATGGCTGTCTGCAACATTTTTAGCCATGTCACAGGCAGCCAACCATAATGCTCACTCCAGCTGGAGCATGCCTTACGTTTGAGGCAGTTAGCTCAAAGGAATGAAAAAAGCCACCTGGGCCAATCAGAAGGTTCTTTTTGAAAATTCGGTTTAGAGACTCTTCAAGTCCTTCAAACCGATCAGTCAAGATACAAATATTTTTCACCCTTAATGTCACAAAAACTACTGCACGGATTTACACTAAATCACAAAAACATTGCTCTTGGGAACAGAATTTAGCTTCTGACAAATTTGGTGTTGGAGCCATACCGTTCAGCAGTTTTTGCGATATCGCTTTTGAATAAAGTCTACAGAAAATTCATGAGGGTTTTGTGTTTTGGGACTCTCCCCCCACCCCTGCAGACGGATCACCCCAAAACATTCCATGGATCACTTTTTTGGAACTTTTGTTAAGATTCATCAAATGGCACCAAAGTTATTAGCAAACAAAACAACGCATTTCCAATAGAACTGTGACCTAAGTACAGCTACCCAGTAGCAACCGCCACTGAGTAAGACATATATTATTGTCACTTAAAAAAACAAATGTTTTAGAGATGTTATAGTTAGGAAATAGAATTTTTTTTAAACGTAGAAATTCAGTTAAAAAACCAAGGGTTACAAGGGCGTTATAATTAGGCTCACAATTTAAACTTACAAAACAACAGAAGTTCACGTTACAGTTAATTATCTCAAGTAACCATAACTCATGCCCTAAGGTAACTATGACTCGCACCCCCACCATGCACAGTTTTTTCATCATGCATTTTACTGCAAATGTTATCTTGATATTATCAGTGGTGTTATCAAAGATGTCATGAGTGCCATAATTTGCGAAGTAATTAGCAGTGCATGGTGAGGCCGCGAGTTAGGGTTACCTTCGGGCATGAGTTATGGTTACTTGAGATAACTCTAGGTGAATTTCTATGGTTTTGTATGCCAATTGTACTGACCAAAAGTGGATATTATTTGCACATAAAGAATACAATGATGCAATGTTGTTGATTTCATAGAGAATAAAGGTGATGGTATAAAGAGCAATTATTCTGTCTGGGTCACTGATAAGAGTATTGAGAAGGTAAAAAAAATCAGTCAGGTTGCAGAGGTCTTTCAATAAATTGTTGTTTAGTTTCTCCTGTCCCAAGAACCGTTATCCAGTCTAGGGGGTCTCTTGTCTAAATACAAGTTAGTGTGTAACTTCTTCTGCCTAGGATAGATTTTTTAAAACAATATGCCGTTAATTTATGGTGTACTGAAAAACAGGTATCGATGAAACATATGTATTTCTACAATGGGCACAAGATATGTAGTTTTGAAACAGTGGTAATTTGCACATTTCTGAATTTGAGGATGCCCATACACTAGCATGTGAATCAGATGGCATTTCTCAAAATGACTTTTCTCTCACACACTGTCTTACATTTGGAAGGCACACATACAGAGAAAGACAATTGGTAATATCACTTGTTCTACTATCCTGTATTTCCCTAAGTCTCCTGATGAAAATGGCACCTCACTTGTGTGGGTAGGCCTAGTGCTCGTGACAGGAAACAGTCCAAAACGCAATGTGGGCACAGCATCTCCACTGAAAACTCTCTTTTTTTTTGCAATGTGTTTAGCTGAGGATTTTGGGTCCTAGCTCAGTGGGTAGAAACCTAGCAAACCTGTACATTTTTAAAAACTAGACACTCAGGGGAATCCAGGACGGAATGACTTGTGTGGCTCACACAAGGTTCTGTTACCCGGAATCTCTTGCAAACCTCCAAATGTGTCTAAAAAACACATTTATCTCACATTTTTGTGATGGAAAGTTTTGGAATCTGAGGGGAGTGACAAACTTCCTTCCACCCAGCATTCCCCCAGGCCTCCCGATAAAAATGGCCTGTGTGGGTAGGCCTAGTGTCCACAACAGGAAACAGCCAAAACACACCGTGGACAAAGCGCATTTCTCCACTACAAACTGACTCTTTTTTGCAATGTGCCTAGCTGTGGATTTTGGGTCCTAGTTCAGCACTAGAGAAACCTAGTAAACGTGTATGTAGGACGCTGGCTCTCCATATGGTGAACTAAAAATAATTACATCATGCAAAAAGTCCAGTGGATCCCCAATTGGTTTGTAGAAGTAATAGTAGATATGTCTAATGTTCCCCTCTTAGTGAAGTGTAGGCAATGTCTAGAAGCCAGGCTCTTAAGAGGTAGCAGTGGATGAGCAGTCAAGGCTTATTTAGGAGACATGCAATAGTTCTTGCAATAGTACTGTAGTCACACAGCACTTACACACATGAAGGAAAACACTGTGTTGTACAAAACTAAAGGTACTTTATTTTTGGAACAAATCACCACAAAATACTAGAAAAATAACCCGCCCTTAAGAGGTAAGTAATACACTAAGGCCCGTATTTATACTTTTTTAAGCGCCGCATTTGCGCCGCTTTTTGATGCAAAATGGCGCAAACCTACAAAATACAATGGTATTTTGCAAGTTTGCGCCGTTTGTGCGTCAAAAAACGACGCAAATGCGGCGCTAAAAAAGTATAAATACGGGCCTAAATATATACACTAGTAATCAGAAACAGGCAAACTAAAGGTTAGAAAACACTGCAAATAGTAATAACCAATCGTGACCCTAGGGGGAGCACAAACCATATACAAAAAAAATGGAATGCGAGTAAGGTAAGTAAAATGCGTAGAGGGGAGCTGGGAATAGTAGAAAACCACAGAGGTAAGTAACAGTACCCCCCGTACCCCCCAGCGACCAGGAATGCAGGAGTAAAACACTGGATTTCCCCCAAACCACCCAAAAGGAGAAAAAAGAAGTAAAGAAGACACCCAGACAAGACTGCAGCGGTGGATTCCTGTAGGAAGACCTGTGGCCCTGAAGCCGGGGAAGAGTTCCTGATGCATGCAGATGAAGTCCCATGTTGGAAGCAAGACTGCAGATGGGTGTCTGTGCAGGAATTCTACCAACAAGCCGTGGCAAAGGCAAACTCATGGTTAGTGGAAAAGAGGTGCTGCCGGGGACCAGCAAGACCCAGGAGGAGGAGTCACAGAGGACCCTCTACGTCACGGAGAGTCCACAGGGGCAGCGGCAGCACCCACAGGAGTCCCACAGGAAGGGGACACAGGAGTCTCAGAATAAGCCAATGCAGCACTACAAAAGAGGATTCTACGCCGCAGGAGAACCACGCAGAAGGCTGTTCTTTGCAGGATGGAGTGCTGGGGGCTGGAGCTACACGTCACCTGAAGATCCTTGGAGGAGATGCAAACAAGCCTTGGCAGCTGCCAGGGATGCGGTGCGTTGGGGTACTGTCCTGCGTGGGAAAGCAAAGGCTTACTTGCACCAAAGTTGGACAGTTGGCAGAGAGTACCAAGAGGACTACTCTGCACCACCACCCGTGATGCAGGATCCGCACAGCTCAAGATGATGGGAGATCCACGCAGCTGGTCGTTGCTTGTTGTAGGTGCCTACAGTTACAGGGAAGTGACTCCTTCACTCCAAGGGAGATTACTTCTTCTTGTTCAGGCTGAAGAGTTGCAGTCTTATGAGGATGCACGGCTTGGGAAATGTTGCAAGGCTGGCAAGAGATGTGGAAATAAAGTTGCAGAACAGTCGTCTTCATTGTAGCAACGTGTGTCGGTTCCTGGAGTGTCCAGTCACATTTCCAGTGGCCAGAAGTAGAAGTGGAGGTTGCAGAGGATTCCTGCTGGAATCTTGCAAGACGAATCTGAGGACCCACCCAAGAGAGAGACCCTAAATAGTCCTGAAAGGGGGATTGGTCACCTAACCAGGTAAGCACCTATCAGGAGGTGGCTCTGATGTCACCTGCCTAGCCTGGCCACTCAGATGCTGCCAGAGTTCCCTGCCAACCTTGGACACAAAATGGCACAACCCAGGGACCCTCTGGAGGACCTCCGAGCACTACCCCTGGGGTGGTGATGGACCAGTGGTGGTCACTTCCCCTTTCTATTGACCAGTTTCGTGCCAGAGCAGGGACTGGGGGTCCCTGAACCGGTGTGGACTGGTTTATGCACAAAGGGCACCAAATGTGCCCTTCAAAGCAGACCAGTGGCTTGGTGAGACTACCCCTCTCAAGCCAGTCACACCTATTTCCAAAGAGAGAGGGTGTTACCTCCCTTTCTCAAAGGAAATCCTTTGTTCTGCCTTCCTGGGCTTGATTAGATCAAGCAGCAGGAGGGCAGAAACCTGTCTGAGGGGTGGTAGCAGCTGGGATGCACAGAAAACCCTGTAAGACTGGTGGTAGCAATGCTGGGAGTCCTTTTAGGAGCCCTGAGAGTGCATGGAATCATGCTTCCAATACTTGCAACAGTATTGGAGCATGGTTCCTACATGTTTGATACCACAAATGCCCAGGTTCGGAGTTGCCATTATGTAGCTGGGCATAGGTAGTGACCTATGTCTAGTACGCGTGTAAAATGGCATAATCGCATACACAAAGTCCAGGAAAATGGAACTGGAGTTTGTGGGGGCAGGGGTGCCCTCACACACAGGTGCCTGCACCCTGCCATCTGGACTGAGAGGGCCTACCATAGGGCTGACTTACAGTGACCCGGTGTACTGACCTGTAGTGAAAACGGGTGCATGTACCCATTTCATGCAGGCTGCAATGGCAGGCGTGCAGAACCCTTTGCATGAGCTCCCTATGGGTGGCAGAATAACTGCTACAGCCCATAGGGATTCCCTGGAACCCCTATGCCCTGGGTACCTAGGTACCATATACAAGGGACTTACATGGGGGGACCAGTATGCCAATTGTGGGAAGAAAAAGGTACAATTTAGAGGAGAGCGCAAAACTACTGGGGTCCTGGTTAGCAGGAACCCACTAGACACAGTTGAACACACTGACAACAGGCAGAAAATGGGGGTAACCATGCCAAAAAAGATGGTACTATCCAACACAAACCCAAACGAAGGACAAGAAGGCTAACCTGCTCGGATGAGTCTTCATTATCTAAGTGGGAATATCTGGAGAGTCCATCTGCATTGGAGTGGTTACTCCCGGGTCTATGGTCCACTCGATAGTACATTCTCTGTAGGGATATGGACCACCTCAACAATTTGGGGTTTTCTCCCTTCAGCTGTTTGAACCATAGAAGGAGCTTGTGGTCTGTTTGAACAATGAGGTGAGTGCCAAACAGGTAGCTTCTTCAAGGCCCAGACCACAGCAAATACCTCCCTTTCTATAGCTGACCAAAGTAAACATTTGCTGTACTCACAGAGTCAATAAATGAGATACACACTTGAAAAATGAACACTTCTTTTTTCTATATGTTTCAAACCCAACAATTTTTTTTATCTGGTAGGTTTTCAAGCATAAATATTTTTTAGTTTAAAAAAAAAAAAATCAATACTGCAATTCTCAGAGTTCTTCAAAGTTAACCAATGGAGGAAAACAATGTTCAGGAAACACACTGTTAACAACGACTTACAAGGCCAATCTCAGAGTTAAGATGAATACTGGGCACTGATCAGAATCACATCAGCAGGTCAATCCGGGCGGCACTGGGGCAGTGGTGAAGTAAGGCATCAGGTGTCCAATTGTTTTCAATGGAAGTTGGTCCTTGTGAAAACAGGCTGCAGGCTCTGGCTAGGGAGCCAGTATGGAACAACAAACATGACGGTTGCAAACATTGGGTGCTCGGGGACGCAGGTGCATCTTTGGTCCTTTTCTCCAGGGCCCAAGGGCGACAGATGGAGGGGTGTACTTAGGTGCTGTCTTTCCTCATCCGGGAGCACTCGCGGCAGGGGGTCCTGATTGTTGAGTCTGGCATGGGTGGACCCTTGGTGGACTCGAGCTCAGGGGAGCTGGGGGAAATCGTTGGCATCGGTGACCCACCTCAGATCTGGTAGTTGGCGACCGGTGCAGTGGTTGCTGGAGGTGTTGAGTTTTCTTTCACCACAACGCTGAGGGAGAGGGGGCCTACATGCAGAGGCTGCAAGTGACTTTGGTGAGTCCACGATGGGAGAGACCACACTGGACTCGGACTCTGGACAGCTGAGGAACCTTGCTGGCACCATTGGTTTGCTTCACCTTGGCTTGTGGACATCGGGTGCAGTGGTCACTTCAGGTGTTGGGTCTTTTCTGTTCTAGAGGCTGCAGAGTCCTTTCTTGAGGCTTTGTTGCAGAGCAGGTCTGCCACTCACGTGAGATATGAGCCTTTAGGAAATGCAGGTAGTCCTCCTGGGTTTCCGGAGGCTCAGCTGCACGACGAGTTGTCTTTTTGGTCAGAGACCTTTGAGGTCGGAAGGTAGGCCGGTGAGGTCAGCTGCTTCTTCTTTTCCTCTTCTGCAGGTGCGACTCCTCTGTCATTTTCTTCGTAGGTTGTTAGGATCTGAGGGCTAGGGCTCAGGGGAGCCACCTAAATACTCAATTTAGGGGTGTTACAGGGAGAGCCCTTTCTATAACCACTTCTGCTGGGAAGTGGACGTAACCCTAACCCTAGTGTCTTAATTACTTCACCCAAGATGGAAGAATTTGAGAAGTGGTGTCCACTTCAGCTCGTCCACCTCAGGGGTGGGACTGGAATGAAGAGAGCACCCCTAATCTGTCTAATTTTCCTACCTGTGCTGCGGTCAAGCAAGCGGTCAGGACAGGGGGGTCTGTCATCTCTGCCATCTGGAGACCTGGGTTGCATTACAAAAGCAGCTAGGCCTTAGAAGCTTCATGCCCTAGAATGTCCATCCTGCTTGGGTGAGGTGATAACACCCCCACCCAGTGCAGGCTTTTGTCTCTGGCACTCAAGAGAGCTGGCTCTCACTGTAGGGGGCCAGAAATGTGTGTATGGTGGCTGAGCTGGTCAGTCAACACACTAGTAGCTGGTAGGTTTTCAGGGGGCACCTCCAAGGTGCCCTCTGGGTGCATTTATTAAGATATCCATCACTGGAATCAGTGAGGATTTATTTATCTGAGATTTTTGATACCAAACATCCCAACGTCCAGCAAAGCCATCAAGTAGGTGGGAAACTCATAGTGACCAGTCCAGCACATGTATTTGAAAATGCTTCCCTGTTCACTTACTATGTCTCAGAATTGACAGAGACATAGCAGGGACATATCTGCTCACGCATGTATGCCCTCACATGTGTCCTGATGCTCCCTGCCTTAGGAGTGACTTACACCTGGCACAAGAAATGGTAGGGGATCTGGCACACAGGAGTGTGTGATAGTTTGTGTTTTAAATTTTACCTGCACCAACAAATGCAGTCTGCAATGGCAGCACTGTTTGGGTTTAGTGAGGGGTCCTGGGGGTGGCACAGCTGGAGCTGCAGGCCTTGGGGACCTTCCTTAGTACCTCAGGCCCTATGTACAAGGGGTACCATTTACTAGAGACTTGCAGAGTGTGCTAAAGAGTGTGCCAATTGTGGAGAACAACTGTGCAGTTTTGGGAAAGGGATCTGGCACTGGGAACCTGGTTAGCAGGGACCCATTGCACTTTTAGTCAAACTCACATCAGATGCCAGTCAAAAGAGGGGGCTAACCATGCCAAAAAGGGTGCTTTCCTACACTGTACATTTTTGTCAACTCAACACCCTGGGGAATCCAGGATGGAGTGGCTTGTGTGGCTCTCACCAGGTTCTGTTACCCAGAATACCTTGCAAACCTCAACATTTTTCTAAAAAAAAAACACATTTACCTCACATTTGTGAGATGGAAAGTTCGGGAATCTGAGGGGAGCCACAAACATCCTTCCACCCAGCATTCCCACAAGTCTCCCGATTAAAATGGATCTTCACTTGTGGGTAGGCTTAGTGCCCGCAATAGGAAACGGCCCAAAATGCAACACATCACATTTTTCCACCCAAAACAGACTCTTTTTTCCAATGTTCATAGGTTAGGATTTTGGATGCTAGCTCAGCTGGCATCTAGGGAAACCTAGCAAACCTGTACATTTTTTAAAACTAGGCACCCTGGGGAATCAAGGATGGAGTGACTTGTGTGGCTATCATTAGGTTCTGTTACCCAGAATCCCTTGCAAACTTCAATATTTGTCTAAACAAACACTTAACTCACATTTCCGTGATGGAAAGTTCTGGAATATGAGGGCAGCCACAAATGTCCTACCACCCAGCGGTCTCCCAACAAAAATTATATTGCAACTGTGTAGGTGGGCCAAGTGGCTGCAACAGCAAAGAGCCAAAAACGTGAAGAAACTGAGGGGGAACAAAAGCAGGTCCAAAAGGGCAGGTTTTTTCTTAATGCGTTTTTAGGATGACTCCGCTTTGGGCACCCACACACGTGTGGCAGGATTTTTTTTATCAGTACAGATGGGGCAATGCTGGATGGTAGGAATTTTGTGGATTCTAGCAAGTTCCAGACGTTTCTATCACAGAAATGTAGGGAAAGTGCATGATTTTAGGCCAAGTGGGGGTTTGCAGGGCATTATGGGTAAGAAAATGGTGTGGGATGCATGTGAAGCACACCACCCTGGACTCCCCCTGATGTTTAGCTTTCAAAAGTGCCTGACTCTGGTAGGTTTTTCCAGGCGGCACTATACCCTAGTCCAAAAAAATGCAGCAACTCACCATTTCAAGCAGGACGATATTGGGAGTTTGCCAAGCTCTCTTGGCCCATATGTAAAATCAACACCTAAAAGAGTCAAACAGCCTCTTGCATGGCACTGGGATGAGATGCTTTAGTCTGCATGTGGGGCGATGCAGAAAGACTTGCCCCATTCAGTTGTGGTGGGGGCATAACCATGCCCATTGTGGTGAACAGCCCACACCCCTCTTTTTTTTAAATTATTCCCTGCTGGTCCACTGGGCTGTCTGCCCTCCTGGCGGGCTGATCAGGGTAAGTACCTCCATCTGCCCACCAAGGCGGCAGAAAGACAGTGTCTCCCTTTTATTTGGGGTGGGGGAATGGCACTTCTATTTAAAAAAAATATATATATATATTCCCTGGCATCTAGTGAGCTTTCCCCCTGAGAGAGGTTACTACCCCTAATCTGCCCCCATGGGGGCAGGAAGACTGTCTATTTGTTGGGTGTGGGGGCACTGCATGCCTGTTCCGGGCAGCCCCCACCCCTAGATTATTCTTTAAAAAAAATAATAAATCCCTGGTGCCTGGGGGGATGGGGGGGGATAGGGGCAAAAAGACTGTGCTTAATTTTGGGGATGGGGCCATCACCTTGCCCCTTCTAGGCAGCCCCCCACCCCGCTTTTAGGGGTGGGGTTGGGAATTGGCAGTAACAGTATTAAACCCCATTCTGCCCCCTGGTTCGGGGGGAGTGGGGCAGAAAGACTTCCTATTTTTGGGGGTGAGAGGCACTGTCTTGCCCATTCTGGGCAAGCCCCATCCATTCTTAATTAAGAAAAAAAAACTTGCTGTCTAGTGGGCTTTTTTCTATCCCCCCTTCTCCGGGATGGGGAGATTAAAGACAATTGCCAACCAGGGGAGGAAGGGGGGAGGGGGTTGAGGGTGCGGATGAGAAAGACTGTTTTATATCAACAAATTAAGGGGGAGCTAATGCTCTTGCCCAAGGGGCAGCTCCCCCCTCCCTGGTGGTCTAGTGGAGTGGATCCCTGCTTGGGGAGCACCCTCCTGAGGCGAGGGGTCCACTAGGGCGGTGTACCTTTGGAATGGGGAGATTCTCCACTTTCGAAGGGTACCGCTCCCCCTGAAATTGGTGCTAAGGTGGCTACGATATGCCCCCGAGCACTGAAGAAAATATAAGCAAATGAGTCGATTGGCTCATTCTACTCTCATTTTCCTCTATTATGACGCTGGTGCACACGCGGTGCCGATCGTCATTACAGGGTGGGAATATTTTTAGTCTTGGCTGCTGGGAAGCTCTTCCCCAGCAACCAAGACTAAATATTTCCAAGTGAAATTCATCTGCTGCCTGCACTAGAGGGATTTCAAGTGGCATGTGGGCGGACGGCTGGGAACCGTCTGATGCACACGAGCACTGCGGCGTCAGAAGGCTCCTGGGCCTTCCGATGCACTCAAGTGGTTAAAACAAGGTTTTGTGAGCATTCCAGAGGTCAGGTCCACTCAGCATCATCAAAAGGTCTCGCCAAGTCTTCCTCCCAAAGGTAGCTTTATATAACCGTGTGATGAGATGGCAGTCGGCTCCTATGAGGTATGGGTATGTATCACTGCATAGTTGCTCAGTTCTTCTGCTAGTGCTCCCCATAATGAACGAAGCGTCACCAGTAGCAGCACATGTGTTAAAAACTGAACTGGAGGGCTAATGTAGTCTTGATGGATTTGATCGAACTTGAAGAGCTGGGCTTCTTGGCGAGTGTAGGAAAGTACCATCTTGCCTGGCAGGTTACCCCCATTTTTCACTGTATATATGTTGTTTTAGTTGTATGTGTCACTGGGACCCTGCCAGCCAGGGCCCCAGTGCTCATAAGTGTGCCTGACTGTGTTACCTGTGTTTTGACTAACTGTCTCACTGAGGCTCTGCTATCCAGAACCTCAGTGGTTATGCTCTCTCATTTCTTTCCAAATTGTCACTAACAGGCTAGTGACCAATTTCACCAATTCACATTGGCATACTGGAACACCCTTATAATTCCCTAGTATATGGTACTGAGGTACCCAGGGTATTGGGGTTCCAGGAGATCCCTATGGGCTGCAGCATTTCTTTTGCCACCCATAGGGAGCTCTGACAATTCTTACACAGGACTGCCACTGCAGCCTGAGTGAAATAATGCACACATTATTTCACAGCCATTTTCCACTGCACTTAAGTAACTTATAAGTCACCTATATGTCTAACCTTTACTTAGTAAAGGTTAGGTGCAAAGTTACTTAGTGTGTGAGCACCCTGGCACTAGCCAAGGTGCTCCCACATTGTTCAGGGCAAATTCCCCGGACTTTGTGAGTGCGGGGACACCATTACACGCGTGCACTACACATAGGTCAATACCTATGTGTAGCTTCACAATGGTAACTCCGAATATGGCCATGTAACATGTCTAAGATCATGGAATTGCCCCCTCTAGGCCATCCTGACATCGTTGGTACAATACCATGATCCCACGGGTCTGTAGCTCAGACCCGGGTACTGCCAAACTGCCTTTTCAGGGGTTTCACTGCAGCTGCTGCTGCTGCCAACCCCTCAGACAGGTTTCTGCCCTCCTGGGGTCAAGCCAGGCTTGGCCCAGCAGGGCAGAACAAAGGACTTCCTCAGAGAGAGGGTGTTACACCCTCTCCCTTTGGAAAAAGGTGTTAAGGCAGGGGAGGAGTAGCCTCCCCCAACCTCTGGATATGCTTTCATGGGCACAGATGGTGCCCATTTCTGCATAAGCCAGTCTACACCGGTTCAGGGACCCCTCAGCCCTGCTCTGGCGCGAAAATGGACAAAGGAAAAGGGAGTGACCACTCCCCTGACCTGCACCTCCCCTGGGAGGTGTCCAGAGCTCCTCCAGTCTGCTCCAGACCTCTGCCATCTTGGAAACAGAGGTGCTGCTGGCACACTGGACTGCTCTGAGTGGCCAGGGCCAGCAGGTGACGTCAGAGACTCCTTCTGATAGGCTCCTTCAGGTGTTGCTAGCCTATCCTCTCTCCTAAGTAGCCAAACCCTCTTTCCTGGCTATTTAGGGTCTCTGCTTTGGGGAATTCCTTAGATAACGAATGCAAGAGCTCATCAGAGTTCCTCTGCATCTCTCTCTTCACCTTCTGCCAAGGAATCGACTGCTGACCGCGCTGGAAGCCTGCAAAACTGCAACAAAGTAGCTAAGACGACTACTGCAACTCTGTAACGCTGATCCTGCCGCCTTCTCGACTGTTTTCCTGGTGGTGCATGCTGTGGGGGTAGTCTGCCTCCTCTCTGCACTAGAAGCTCCGAAGAAATCTCCCGTGGGTCGACGGAATCTTCCCCCTGCAACCGCAGGCACCAAAGAACTGCATTACCAGTACTCTGGGTCTCCTCTCAGCACAACGAGCGAGGTCCCTTGATTCCAGCAACTCTGTCCAAGTGACTCCCACAGTCCAGTGACTCTTCAGTCCAAGTTTGGTGGAGGTAAGTCCTTGCCTCCCCACGCCAGACTGCATTGCTCGGAACCACGTCTTTTGCAGCTACTACGGCCTCTGTGCACTTCCGGCGGAAATCCTTTGTGCACAGCCAAGCCTGGGTCCACGGCACTCTAACCTGCATTGCACGACTTTCTAAGTTGTCCTCCGGCAGTGTGGGACTCCTTTGTGCAACTTCGGGTGAGCACCATTTCACTCTTCTTCGAAGTGCCTGTTCCGGCACTTCTGCGTGTGCTGCCTGCTTCTGAGAGGGCTTCTTGTCTTGCTCGATGCCCCCTCTGTCCCCAGACGCAATTGGCGAAATCCTGGTCCCTTCTGGGCCACAGCAGCACGCAAAAACCCTTACCGCACGATTTGCAGATAGCAAGGCTTGTTGGCTGTATTTCCACAGGAAAACACTTCTGCACGACTCTCCACGGCGTGGGGGATCCATCCTCCAAAGGGAAAGTCTCTAGCCCTTGTCGTTCCTGCAGAATCCTCAGCTTCTACTGTCCAGTAGCAGCTTCTTTGCACTCACTGTTGGCATTTCCTGGGCATCTGCCCATCTCCGACTTGCTTGTGACTTTTGGACTTTGTCCCCTTGTTCCACAGGTACCCTCGACTGGAAATCCATTGTTGTTGCATTGCTGGTTTGTGTCTTTCCTGCGGAACTCCACTATCACGACTTCTGTGCTCTTTGGGGAACTTTAGTGCACTTTGCACTCACTTTTCAGGGTCTTGGGGTGGGCTATTTTTCTAACCCTCACTATTTTCTAATAGTCCCAGCGACCCTCTACAAGGTCACATAGGTTTGGGAGTCCATTCGTGGTTCGCATTCCACTTTTGGAGTATATGGTTTGTGTTGCCCCTATCCCTATGTGTCCCCATTGCATCCTATTGTAACTATACATTGTTTGCACTGTTTTCTAAGACTATACTGCATATTTTTGGTATTGTGTACATATATGTATATTTGCTATCCTCATACTGAGGGTACTCACTAAGATACTTTGGCATATTGTCATAAAAATAAAGTACCTTTATTTTTAGTATATCTGTGTATTGTGTTTTCTTATGATATTGTGCAAGTGACACTAGTGGTACTGTAGGAGCTTCACTCGTCCCCTAGTTCAGCCTAAGCTGCTCTGCTAAGCTACCATTATCTATCAGCCTAAGCTGCTAGACACCCTATACATTAATAAGGGATACCTGGGCCTGGTGCAAGGTGTAAGTACCCCTTGGTACTCACTACAAGCCAGTCCAGCCTCCTACATTGGTGGCAGCGGTGGGATCCGAACCCACGCCTCTGAAGAGACTAGAGCCTCAATACCCCATTCCAAAGATGGAAAGAAGGAAATTAGGTTTTGTGTAGACTACAGAGGTCTCAACCAGGTAACCAAAACTGATGCTCACCCTATACCCAGGGCAGATGAGCTCATAGATACACTGGCATCTGCCAAGTATCTAAGCACTTTTGATTTGACTGCAGGGTATTGGCAGATCAAATTATCAGAAGATGCTAAGGCTAAAACTGCATTTTCAACCATTGGAGGCCATTACCAATTCACAGTAATGCCTTTTGGATTGAAAAATGCACCTGCCACTTTTCAGAGGTTGGTGAACACAGTCCTGCAAGGGCTGGAAGCTTTCAGTGCAGCATATTTGGACGATATAGCTGTCTTTAGCTCCAGCTGGGATGATCACCTGGTCCACCTATGGAAAGTTTTGGAGGCCCTGCAAAAAGGCAGGCTTCACTATCAAGGCTTCAAAGTGCCAGATAGGGCAGGGGAAGGTGGTTTATCTGGGACACCTGGTTGGTGCGGAACAGATTGCACCACTTCAGGGGAAAATCCAAAAAATCATTGATTGGGTTCCCCCTACTACTCAGACTCAGGTGAGAGCCTTTTTAGACCTCACTGGGTACTATAGGAGGTTCATAAAGAATTATGGCTCCATTGCAGCCCCTCTTAATGACCTCACTTCAAAGAAAATGCCTAAGAAGGTATTATGGACAGCAAATTGTCAGAAAGCTTTTGAGGAGCTGAAGCAGGCCACGTGCTCTGCACCTGTCCTGAAAAGCCCTTGTTACTCTAACAAATTCTATGTCCAAACTGATGCATCTGAATTAGGAGTAGGGGCAGTCCTATCACAACTTAATTCTGAGGGCCAGGATCAACCTGTTGCTTTTATTAGTAGGAGGTTGACCCCTAGAGAAAAGCGTTGGTCTGCCACTGAGAGGGAGGCCTTTGCTGTGGTCTGGGCACTGAAGAAGTTGAGGCCATACCTGTTTGGCACTCACTTCATTGTTCAGACAGACCACAAACCTCTACTTTGGCTAAAACAAATGAAAGGTGAAAATCTTAAATTGTTGAGGTGGTCCATATCCCTACAGGGAATGGACTATACAGTGGAACATAGACCTGGGAGTACCCACTCCAATGCAGATGGACTCTCCAGATATTTCCACTTAGACAATGAAGACCCATCAGGTAATGACTAGTCTTATTGTCCTTCGTTTGGGGGGGGGGGGGGTTGTGTAGGAAAGTACCATCTTGCCTGGCATGTTACCCCCATTTTTCACTGTATATATGTTGTTTTAGTTGTATGTGTCACTGGGACCCTGCCAGCCAGGGCCCCAGTGCTCATAAGTGTGCCTGACTGTGTTACCTGTGTTATGACTAACTGTCTCACTGAGGCTCTGCTATCCAGAACCTCAGTGGTTATGCTCTCTCATTTCTTTCCAAATTGTCACTAACAGGCTAGTGACCAATTTCACCAATTCACATTGGCATACTGGAACACCCTTATAATTCCCTAGTATATGGTACTGAGGTACCCAGGGTATTGGGGTTCCAGGAGATCCCTATGGGCTGCAGCATTTCTTTTGCCACCCATAGGGAGCTCCGACAATTCTTACACAGGCCTGCCACTGCAGCCTGAGTGAAATAATGCACACATTATTTCACAGCCATTTTTCACTGCACTTAAGTAACTTATAAGTCACCTATATGTCTAACTTTTACTTAGTAAAGGTTAGGTGCAAAGTTACTTAGTGTGTGGGCACCCTGGCACTAGCCAAGGTGCTCCCACATTGTTCAGGGCAAATTCCCCGGACTTTGTGAGTGTGGGGACACCATTACACGCGTGCACTACACATAGGTCAATTCCTATGTGTAGCTTCACAATGGTAACTCCGAATATGGCCATGTAACATGTCTAAGATCATGGAATTGCCCCCTCTAGGCCATCCTGACATTGTTGGTACAATCCCATGATCCCACGGGTCTGTAGCTCAGACCCGGGTACTGCCAAACTGCCTTTTCAGGGGTTTCACTGCAGCTGCTGCCAACCCCTCAGACAGGTTTCTGCCCTCCTGGGGTCAAGCCAGGCTTGGCCCAGGAGGGCAGAACAAAGGACTTCCTCAGAGAGAGGGTGTTACACCCTCTCCCTTTGGAAAAAGGTGTTAAGGCAGGGGAGGAGTAGCCTCCCCCAGCCTCTGGAAATGCTTTCATGGGCACAGATGGTGCCCATTTCTGCATAAGCCAGTCTACACCGGTTCAGGGACACCTCAGCCCTGCTCTGGCACGAAACTGGACAAAGGAAAGGGGAGTGACCACTCCCCTGACCTGCACCTCCCCTGGGAGGTGCCCAGAGCTCCTCCAGTCTGCTCCAGACCTCTGCCATCTTGGAAACAGAGGTGCTGCTGGCACACTGGACTGCTCTGAGTGGCCAGGGCCAGTAGGTGACGTCAGAGACTCCTTCTGATAGGCTCCTTCAGGTGTTGCTAGCCTATCCTCTCTCCTAAGTAGCCAAACCCTCTTTTCTGGCTATTTAGGGTCTCTGCTTTGGGGAATTCCTTAGATAACGAATGTAAGAGCTCATCAGAGTTCCTCTGCATCTCTCTCTTCACCTTCTGCCACGGAATCGACTGCTGACCGCGCTGGAAGCCTGCAAAACTGCAACAAAGTAGCTAAGACGACTACTGCAACTCTGTAACGCTGATCCTGCCGCCTTCTCGACTGTTTTCCTGGTGGTGCATGCTGTGGGGGTAGTCTGCCTCCTCTCTGCACTAGAAGCTCCGAAGAAATCTCCCGTGGGTCGACGGAATCTTCCCCCTGCAACCGCAGGCACCAAAGAACTGCATTACCAGTACTCTGGGTCTCCTCTCAGCACGACGAGCGAGGTCCCTTGATTCCAGCAACTCTGTCCAAGTGACTCCCACAGTCCAGTGACTCTTCAGTCCAAGTTTGGTGGAGGTAAGTCCTTGCCTCCCCACGCCAGACTGCATTGCTCGGAACCGCGTCTTTTGCAGCTACTCCGGCCTCTGTGCACTTCCGGCGGAAATCCTTTGTGCACAGCCAAGCCTGGGTCCACGGCACTCTAACCTGCATTGCACGACTTTCTAAGTTGTCCTACGGCGGTGTGGGACTCCTTTGTGCAACTTTGGGTGAGCACCGTTTCACTCTTCTTCGAAGTGCCTGTTCCGGCACTTCTGCGTGTGCTGCCTGCTTCTGAGAGGGCTCCTTGTCTTGCTCGACGCCCCCTCTGTCCCCAGACACAATTGGCGACATCCTGGTCCCTCCTGGGCCACAGCAGCACGCAAAAACCCTTACCGCACGATTTGCAGCTAGCAAGGCTTGTTGGCTGTATTTCCACAGGAAAACACTTCTGCACGACTCTCCACGGCGTGGGGCATCCATCCTCCAAAGGGGAAGTCTCTAGCCCTTGTTGTTCCTGCAGAATCCTCAGCTTCTACTGTCCAGTAGCTGCTTCTTTGCACCCACTGTTGGCATTTCCTGGGCAACTGCCCATCTCCGACTTGCTTGTGACTTTTGGACTTGGTCCCCTTGTTCCACAGGTACCCTCGACTGGAAATCCATCGTTGTTGCATTGCTGGTTTGTGTCTTTCCTGCGGAATTCCCCTATCACGACTTCTGTGCTCTTTGGGGAACTTTAGTGCACTTTGCACTCACTTTTCAGGGTCTTGGGGTGGGCTATTTTTCTAACCCTCACTATTTTCTAATAGTCCCAGCGACCCTCTACAAGGTCACATAGGTTTGGGGTCCATTCGTGGTTCGCATTCCACTTTTGGAGTATATGGTTTGTGTTGCCCCAATCCCTATGTGTCCCCATTGCATCCTATTGAAACTATACATTGTCTGCACTGTTTTCTAAGACTATACTGCATATTTTTGGTATTGTGTACATATATCTTGTGTATATTTGCTATCCTCATACTGAGGGTACTCACTGAGATACTTTGGCATATTGTCATAAAAATAAAGTACCTTTATTTTTAGTATATCTGTGTATTGTGTTTTCTTATGATATTGTGAAAGTGACACTAGTGGTACTGTAAGAGCTTCACTCGTCCCCTAGTTCAGCCTAAGCTGCTCTGCTAAGCTACCATTATCTATCAGCCTAAGCTGCTAGACACCCTATACACTAATAAGGGATACCTGGGCCTGGTGCAAGGTGTAAGTACCCCTTGGTACTCACTACAAGCCAGTCCAACCTCCTACAGCGAGGTCTCCCATGGTGTCTAAGGAGCGTGTGTGCCACTCAGACAATTGGTCAGCTGTAAAGGGTCATAAGTGTCCCGGCAGCCCCTGAAGGAGGATGGTGGTGGTTGCAGCTCCTTTTGAGGAGCCACCTTTAACTCTGCCTCTAGAACCGTTCCCCATGTAGGACCCTCTAAAGTAACTCATGGGAGAGGATTGCTGCCCTTGGGTGTGCTGATAGGCTGTGAAGGCTTCAGGGGAGGTGTTCTTTGAGTCTTCACAATAGGTCTGGAAGACTCGATGGAAAAGGTCTAGGGGTGTCGTCACTGCTCCTGCTCAACATGTCGAGTCAACAGTTGCAAAGAGTTTTCTTGCATCCCCTCCACAGGCAGCTCCATTGTGTTGGGGCGAGGTGCACAAATTGTAGACCTGATGGAGAACGCTTCGAGGATATTTTGTGTGCCAGCTAAGACAATACAGGAATGGTGTCAATACCATCACCTTCAAAGCACGGTGGAGCAACACAACAGACAGAAGTAGGCCAAGAAGGGGGAAACCCATGAGCGGCTGCAGTCGACCTGAACTCTGCTCGAGTGAAGTAGTCAAACATCAACCCAAGGCTGAAAGTAAGGGAGATGTAATCGAAAAACAATACTGCTGCACCCGCGATGGTTGCAAGCTAGGGGGTTGGCGAGGGTAGTGTGGGCCCAGGGCCTTCTCCCACATCTCCCAAGGACCTGCTGTGGCAAGCCCCCAGGTGGGCAAGGGGTATGCCACTTAAGAAAAATAAAATAAAAAGATGCCTGCTCCTGTAGAATCCCTAACACTCCCCACACCCAACCCCCAACAAAAGTAGAGGGACAGTAAGAAAAATTTAAAAAATATAAATAAATGCTAAAAGAGATTAATAAATAAATGAGCAGCAACAGCTTCATATTTATTATCCACTACTCCTTCGTGGATTGAGCCATAATGCCCTATGAAGGCTATTTACATTTTTCTTGTTTTTGATGATGTTTCTAGATGGAGCAGGGGCACCACCCACATTTTGTTTTATGCTTTGGGGGGCTGCATGCAGTTTTGCATACCACCCAGCAACAGAAGGAAAGAAAAAAACAGTAAATCATTGAGACCATGATCCCAGGAGAATGTAACATTTTTTTTTTTAATTACTTCACAGCCTGGAGCTTTTCCTCTATAGCTGGGAGTGTAGCACCCTCTTATAGGCTGGTTCTATGGCTGCGTTTTATGTACCCTGAAGATGTATCAAAAAGATACAAGGCTCGCTTGTGGTTGTTTTTAATGATTGCATTTCTTGGGCTGAAATGTTTTTTTAAGAACAAGTTACTCAGCTTCAGTAATGCTTTAAACCGCCCCATAGGTGGGTGTCCAAAACTATTTCAAAACAAGAAGTCCTGGAGGGACCGAGCAAGCAAAATGTACATCTCTACGGACCTGACTGTCCAGGCAGTAGTGGTTGCTAAATGTATGCAGGGATGCTCATGTTGCTGCCTCGCAGATGTCCAGGGCCGGAACACCATGTACCAATGCAGTGACTACAGCCTTGGCTCTGGTGGAATGAGCACCCCTCAGGGAGTGCTTCTTTGCAAATGCGTAGCAGATTTTATTGCAGAACATTATCCATCAAGAGATGGTCCGCTTCTGCAGGTCTTTCCCTTCTTTGCTCCGAAACACCCCACAAAGAGCTGGTCATCTATCAGAAACTCTTTTGTGCAGTCAGGGTAGAACAACATTATTTTTGGGTCCAGGCAGTGGAGTTGCTCCACTTCTTCAGAGGGATGTGGCGGACCTAAAATAGTAGGCGGGGTGATGGACTTGCCTACATGAAAGTGAGTGATGACTTTCAGGAGAAAGAAAGTTCTAGTTCACACAATCAGCTGGTCAGAGTCGATGTTCGGGTATGGAGACTAGGATGACAAAGCCTGCAGCTCAGTGACCCTTCAGACAGATGTCATTGCCACCAGAAAGGCTGTCTTGATGGTAAGAAGCCTGAGAGGTCAGGTGGGCAAGGGCTCAAAGGGAGCGCCCATTAGGCATGCCAGGACTAGATTAAGGTCCCCATGAGGCATTATAAAGGAAAAAGGAGGAAACATTTGTTGCAGACCTTTCATAAACCTATGTATAGAACAAGTTACTTACCTTTGGTACGCCTAATCTGGTAGAGAGATATTCTAGTTGCAGATTTCTTACTTTGGAATTTCCTCCAAGCGTCAGTCTGGATCTGGAGATTTTTCTCAAGCAGTACCCTTGTGTGCCATTAGGTGGCGTTGATCGGCTCCGCTTCAGTCGCTGGCATCGTGCGTGCAGGATATGACACTGCGGGCCTATGAAGGTGTCACCCTGGCATGCTGATCAGCTTCTTTTTTTTACGACTTTCCATGCCAGAAGCATGAAGTAATACAGAGTACAGGCCACGTGTGTATCAGAATTAGGGACCTGAAAGGGAAGTCCCTGTCCCTAGAAATCAGTTTGCAGAGAGGGGAGGATGGCTGGGTCAGTTAGGAATCTGCAACTAGCACAAGTCTCTACCAGATAAGGCGTTACCAAAGGTAAGTAATTTGTTCATCTGATAAGAGACTTCTAGTTGCTGATTCCTTACCTTAGAATAGATAATCAAGCAATCCCATCCAGGAGGAGGGTCTGCGAACTAAGATCATACTAGGAAGTCCTGCAGGACCGAACGGGCAAAGTACCAGTCCCTCCAGACCTTACTGTCCAGGCAGTAGTGTTAGGTGAATGTGTGCAGTGATGTCCACATTGCTGCCTAACAGATGTCCAGGAGTGGAACTCGGTGTGCTAACACAGTGGTTGCAGCTGTTGCTCTTGTAGAGTGGGACCGCAAGACCTTAAGGGGTTGCTTTTTAGCCAATGTGTAGCACATCTGAATGCAGAGAACAACCCACCTGGAGATGGTTCTCTTCTGCACTGCCAAGCCTTTCTTCGCACTTACATAACTAAAAAAAGAGTTGATCATCCATCCGGAACTCTTTGGTACGATCAAGGTAGAATGGCAATGCTCTTTTTTGGTCCAGATGGTGGAGTCTCTTTTCTTCCTTAGAAGGATGTGGGGGGTGCGTAAAAAGCAGGCAAGGTGATGGATTGGACTACATGAAAGGGTGTGATCACTTTTGGCAAAAAAGAAGCCCCGGTCCGAAGCACCACCGTGTCAGGATAGATGGAAAGGTAAGAGTGGCTTAGATGACAGCGCCTGCAGCTCATTCTCCCTACAGGCGTAAGTGATGGCCACAAAGAAGCCAGTTTTTTTTGTTGTTGTTTTTTTTGTCTCCTTGTATTTATTGAAAAAAAATGTAACGCACAGTTTTAATTGTTGCATCATCAAACAGATGGGTCTGACAGCAATATGGAAAGCCATTAATCCATACAGTTTCAAAAAATTGGAATCAGACACATATTTACAACTCTTATCCCTAACTCGATGTCAGCCATAGTTAGTAAATCATTTTTATAGTATCACCTAACATACATGCAATTTCTTGTACTTGTCTCATTCCTCAGAAGTGCCTTGGGTAAACTAAAAAAATAAATACATAAAAAAACATATATAACTTTCAAAACATAAAGAATGGTCGTCGAGTGGAGCAGCAGCGGGTGGGGCTGAGAGGCCCATCGTGGGAAACAGCAGGAGAGTGTCATATTTATGTCATAGTGTTAAGAGGCAGAATGCATTTTATCTTTGGAAAAGATGTAGTGCTCATGTGCGAGTGGGGCACGACAAGTCGGCAAGCCTTGTGAAAGGAATTAGACAAGTGTACCCCAGATAAAATCAAAGCCTTTCCTAGCCTCCTCCTTAATATCTGTCATGTGTTCCATTGTAAGAGCTTGCCAGAGGCGGGTATGCCATTAGGATATAGAAGGGGCCTCTGATTTCTTCCAGGCTGCTGCCAGCGCCATTCTGGTTGCCCCCGAACATAACCACATAGTAGCGCGGTCACTGATTGTTTGGTGTTTAAGAGTTGGAGAGCGGAGGCCCAGAAGCACTAGTTCTGGAGTACATGGCACTGGGTATCCCAAGATTTATTTGATTTGGGATAGGAATTCTGTCCAGTACAGTCGGATTGTCGGGCAATCCCACCATATGTGTTGGAAATCTCTCAAAAGACTGCATCCCCTCCAACATCAATCTGAAGTATTCGGGAACATTTTTCACAGTTCTGCAAGGGTATAAATACTACAAAGCACTTTGTAGTGTGCCTCCTGTAGGTCTACTGATCAATTACACTTCGTTATATCTGTCCCTAATATTTACCGTTGCCCCTCATTGATTGGTTTCCCTAGAATGCGTTCCCAATGTAACAGTGGAGTGAGGGGGTGTGCGTGGTGGATTGCAATAGTGAATAGAGCCAGGAAATGTGCCCTCGAGTGGTCCCCCTCGTTTTACAAATTGTTCTATTGGACATTGCTCCCTAGGTGGCGGCCTCTCTTATTGATGGGATAAGAACCCAATATTTCAGTTGGTTATAGTGATAAATCTTGGTGGGAGGCAGGTGAAGGTTGCATCAACAATTCGCAAAAGTCAGGATACCCTCACTATAAAACATATCAGAGATAATCAGGCATCCACCCTCCCGCCATTTATCGAAGAGACCTTGGTGTAGTGCTGGCTGAAAGGCCTTATTGTTGTGGATAGGTGTATAGGGTGATGGAAAAGTCATTAAACTATTCGTGCTGGTTACTTTGTCCCATATTTTCAGCGTGGTAGCCGTTGGAGTGCTTAAATATGCATTTTTGGGCAATTTCCTTTGGGTTTCCACAGAACATCCCAAATTGTCCTCCCCACCAATGCTCTGTCCGTGTGTAGCCATTGTTTCTCAGAGGCATTAAGGGACCATTCTGTTATAACTATTAGTTGAGATGCTCTGTAGTAGTTTGCAAAGTCCGGTACAGCCAGTCCACCAGCCTCTCGAGGGCCTGTCAGTAGCCGGTGTGACAGGCGGGCTCTACGGCCCTGCCAGATGAAGTTTGTCACCATGGTGGGTATGGCTGGTAAAAAGCCCTTCTCTAAATCAATAGGGAATCCTTAGAAGATGTTTAAGATGTGTGGTAGTACAATCATTTTGAATGTGTGTATGCGTCCTATCTATGTCAAGTATAGTGGGGCCCAGCGCTTAAAATCTGCTTTTAGTTATCTTGTTAAGGAGGGATAATTTGCTTTACATAAGTCTGCAATGTTTGGGTTATTTTTGTACTCACATATGTGATTTCTCTTTTCACGCTTTGGAAAGGAGATGATGCAGCTATACCCTCCATTTCTATTCGAGGGACAGTTATATTGAATAGAAAAGATTTACTAAGGTTAACCTTGAACCCTGCCACTGATTCAAAGAGATGGAGTTCAGTTTGTGGGGCTTGGAGAGATGTTGGGGGATTAGTGAGGGATAGGAGAACTTCATCCGCAAACAAAGAAATGTTATTCTCTACTGAGCTAAAGGAGAGGTTGCATATAGAGGAGTTTCCCCTTACCCTTGCCGCAAAAGGCTCAATTACTCAGGGCAAACAATAAAGGGAAAAAGGGGCATCCGTGTCTAGTACCGCAGAAGAGTCTAAAGAGTTCTGAAGCTATCCCATTTACTAATACTCTGTATCCCGGAGATACGTAATTAGTTCAGATCATATTAATAAAACATTAATCAAATCCAAACTTACTTATTGTCTGGAAAATAAATCTCCAGTTTACTCGGTCAAAGGCCTTTTCTGCGTCCAGTGCCAATAGAATCATTGGTATAGTTTTTGTATTAGCCTTCTCAATGAAATGTATCACTCGTCCACCCGTCTCAGAACAACATGGGCCTATCTGCCTTTAATAAATACAGACTGATCTGGATGCATTAATTCTGGCATAAGCTCTTCAAGTCCATTGGTCAGTATTTTTGTATACAATTTAGCATCTACGTTCAGTAGGGCTATTGGCCTATAGGAGGCAAAGAGAATTTAAATTAAAGCCTCCCCCATAGTCCGAGTCACAGTCTGGGAATCTGTAATATAATTATATAGGTCCGTCAGGTGAGGGAAAAGCTCCACACTGAATGTCTTGTAGAAGTGTGCAATTATTCAGTCAGAACCCAGGGATTTTTGAAGTTCCAGAGTGTTTATTGCGTTTTGTACCTCCTCCCTGGTTATACGGCCATTTAAGGTGTTGTGATAAGCTGAAGGGACCTGTAGGAAGTTGGCTCTGTATGTACTATTTCTAAGTAAGAAATAGCATGCACAGAGTCCAAGGGTTCCCCTTAGAGGTAAGATACTGGAAAAAAGAGATATTTCTAATGCTCCTTTTTGTGGTAGTGTGGTCGAGCAGTAGGCTTATCAGAGGGTAGTGTTAAGCATTTGTTGTACACACACAGGCAACAAATGAGGAACACACACTCAAAGACAATTCCAGGCCACTAGGTTTTTGTATAGAAAAATATATTTTCTTAGTTTATTTTAAGAACCACAGGTTCAAGATTTACAATCAATACTTTAAATGAAAGGTACTTCACTCAGGTATCATAGGAACTTTGAATCAGAAAATAGCATGTACAGTTTTGGCAAAAATGGCAATAAGCTATTTTAAAATTAGACAGTGCAAATTTCAACAGTTCCTGGGGGAGGTAAGTATTGGTTAGTTTTGCAGGTAAGTAAACCACCTACAGGGTTCAAAGTTGGGTCCAAGGTAGCCCACCGTTGGGGGTTCAGGGCAACCCCAAAGTTACTACACCAGCAGCTCAGGGCCGGTCAGGTGCAGAGGTCAAAGTGGTGCCCAAAACACATAGGCTTCAATGGAGAAGGGGGTGCCCCGGTTCTGGTCTGCCAACAGGTAGGTACCCGTGACTTCAGAGGGCAGACCAGGGGGGTTTTGTAGGGCACTGGGGGGGGACACAAGTCAGCACAAAAAGTACACCCTCAGCGGCATGGGGGCGGCTGGGTGCAGAGTGCAAACAGGCGTCGGGTTTGCAATGGAGTTCAATGGGAGACCCAGGGGTCTCTTCAGCGAATCAGGCAGGCAAAGGGGGGGCTCCTCGGGTTAGCCACCACCTGGGCAAGGGAGAGGGCCACCTGGGGGTCCCTTCTGCAGTGGAGGTCGGATCCTTCAGGTCCTGGGCGCTGCGGGTGCAGTGTCTTTACCAGGCGTCGGGTTCTTAGAAGCAGGCAGTCGCGGTCAGGGGAGCCTCTGGATTCCCTCTGCAGGCGTCGCTGGGGGGGCTCAGGGAGGTCAACTCTGGCTACTCACAGGGTCGCAGTCACCGGGGAGTCCTCCCTGTAGTGTTGTTTCTCCGCAGGTCGAGCCGGGGGCGTCGGGTGCAGAGTGCAAAGTCTCACGCTTCCGGCGGGAAACATGTTGTCTTTAAAAGTTGCTTCTTTGTTGCAAAGATGTTTCTTCTTTGGAGCAGAGCTGCTATCCTCAGGAGTTCTTGGTCCTTTTAGATGCAGGGTAGTCCTCTGAGGCTTCAGAGGTCGCTGGACCCTGTGGAACGCGTCGCTGTTGCAGTTTTTCTTGAAGTGGAGAGACAGGCCGGTAGGGCTGGGGCCAAAGCAGTTGGTGTATCCGTCTTCTCTGCAGGGCTTCAGGTCAGCAGTCCTTCTTCGTCTTCAGGTTGCAGGAATCTATCTTGCTAGGTTCTGGGAGCCTCTAAATACTCAATTTAGGGGTGTGTTTAGGTCTTGGGGGTTAGTAGCCAATGGCTACTAGCCCTGAGGGTGGCTACACCCTCTTTGTGCCTCCTCCCTGAGGGGAGGGGGCACATCCCTAATCCTATTGGGGGAATCCTCCATCTGCAAGATGGAGGATTTCTAAAAGTAAGAGTCACCTCAGCTCAGGACACCTTAGGGGCTGCCCTGACTGACCACTGACTCCTCCTTGTTTTTCTCATTATCTCCTCCGGCCTTGCCGCCAAAAGTGGGGCCGTGGCTGGAGGGGGCGGGCATCTCCACTAGCTGGAGTGCCCTGGGGCGCTGGACCAAAGGGGGTGAGCCTTTGAGGCTCACCGCCAGGTGTTACAGTTCCTGCAGGGGGAGGTAAGAAGCACCTCCACCCAGTACAGGCTTTGTTACTAGCCACAGAGTGACAAAGGCACTCTCCCCATGTGGCCAGCAACATGTCTGCTGTGTGGCAGGCTGGTAAAACTAGTCAGCCCACACTGAAAGTCGGGTATGTTTTCAGGGGGCATCTCTAAGATGCCCTCTGGGGTGTATTTCACAATAAAATGTACACTGGCATCAGTGTGCATTTATTGTGCTGAGAAGTTTGATACCAAACTTCCCACTTTTCAGTGTAGCCATTATGGTGCTGTGGAGTTCGTGTTTGACAGACTCCCAGACCATATACTCTTATGGCTACCCTGCACTTAAAATGTCTAAGGTTTTGCTTAGACACTGTAGGGGCATAGTGCTCATGCACCTATGCCCTCACCTATGGTATAGTGCACCCTGCCTTAGGGCTGTAAGGCCTGCTAGAGGGGGTGACTTATCTATGCCATAGGCAGTGTGAGGTTGGCATGGCACCCTGAGGGGAGTGCCATGTCGACTTAGTCATTTTCTCCCCACCAGCACACACAAGCTGGCAAGCAGTGTGTCTGTGCTGAGTGAGGGGTCTCCAGAGTGGCATAAGACATGCAGCAGCCCTTAGAGACCTTCCCTGGCAACAGGGCCTTTGGTACCAGGGGTACCAGTTACAAGGGACTTACCTGGATGCCATGGTGTGCCAACTGTGGAAACAAAGGTACAGTTTTAGGGAAAGAACACTGGTGCTGGGGCCTGGTTAGCACGCCTCAGCACACTTTCAAATCATAACTTGGCATCAGCAAAGGCAAAAAGTCAGGGGGTAACCATGCCAAGGAGGCATTTCCTTACAGGACCTGAGGTAGGGATATGGTCTCTAAATAGGCACCTTGGGCATCTACATTCATGCTATCAGCAGTGTAAAGTGTTTATAAAATTGTTTAAATGTTTCTACCTTTTTCTTTTCAGTGTGGTGAATTGCTCCAGAGGCCTCTCTAATTTGGCTGATATATGCTTTCTCCTGCTTAACCCTTAAATGTCTCACCAAGTGTGTACCTATTTTTATTACTTTGTTCGTATGTGTTTTTTTTAAGGCGAAGAAGTGTCAATTCTGCTCTGTTGGAGTATATGGCTCTAAGTTTACCTCGCAGGCTGTTACCTTTCTATAAGGAGAAGAAGAGAGGGCGTGGATTTATGTTCTTTTTTGCTTGGGTCAGTTCCGCTTCCAAAGCTACGTGTTCTTTGTTGGAGCAGAGTAGATATTAACAATATACATTTACCCAGGATCACTGCTTTGAATGCATCCCAATATATAGAATGGGATGTGTCCTGATTATTATTCAACTGAAAGTATTACCGAATCACTTTGTGGATCTCATCTCGAAAGAGACGGTCTTGTGTCAGTATGGCTAGGAAATACCACTGGTGCGCTCTCAGGGCCGATGGACACCGATCCAGCACTGTCTTCACTGGTGCATGATCCGAGACGGCTATGGGGGTGAATGGTAGCTTGCAGTACAGAATGTTTTAGTTGTTGGCTAATGAAGACATGATCTATTCTCGAATATGTTCTGTGTGTGTGAGAGAAGAATGTGTAATCCCGCATTGTAGGGTGAAATTACCTCCAGGCATCCAACAGGCCTAACTGACAGAGACTCGATTCTGTTTTTTTGTGTGTGAATGTACCCGCATAAGTCCGATGTTGGTGAGTACTATCTATGGTGATATCCCAGACCATATTAAGGTCCCCCATCATAATGATTTCCCCCTCTGCAAACCCCCCAAATAAGGATAGGAGAGAGAAGAGAAACTCCAACTGGCCTGTGTTTGGTGCATAAAGCGTTACAATAGTGCATATTCGGCTTTCCATCCTCCCCTTGACCATCAGTATCTGCCCTTCTTTAATAGATTTGGTGCCCGTAGCCTGAAAGTTTAAGGAGTTATGGAATAGGAGCGCTAACCCATTGTGCTTAGTAGTGGCTGATGATTTATAGGTTAAGGAATATGTCTTATGTCACAGCCTGTGGTCTTTGCTACACTTCAAGTGGGTTTCTTGGAGGGCTACAATATCTAGGCGCCTATTGAGAATATACTTCCATACCTGTTGTCGCTTCACAGGGGAGTTCAAGCCCTTTACATTCTAAGTTAGAGTATTAAGGACCATATGGAAGTACCAAGTGAAAGGATGCAAAATGTGTCCCTTCCCCAACAGCTATTGACCATTCAGCGTCTCCCTCCCATCCCTCCCACCACCCCATCTCTCCATCCTCGGCCATCCATTTAACTGTATAAAACATAAAAGTAAAAACCAACCAGAAGGCGGGGGTATTAACGCTTTACAGACTTTCGAGTCCATTGATATGAAAAACTAGGTGGGCGTATTGGCACATAGCCAGCGCTATAACGCACAAGTTTTGAGTTATACAGTAATATTCAAGTGAATGATATGGAGGAAGCTTCAAATGTGGTGTCTGGGCCACTCGCCCCGTGGTGAGATCCCACCCATGGTGGCCATTTGTATAGTTCTCACATGCTTACAGCGTCTGAGTTGAATTTAGTGTAATCAAATAGCATGAAGTTCCAAGAACAGCTCATCTTTTGTTTTCTCGCCGTTTCCTCTGCTGAACACGCCAATCTCCCATTGATGTTTTGGCTGCTTGAGTCCATGGTAATCCTTCAGTACTTTCTCTCGCCTCTTGCAGCGTTGTTTGGGAAAGTCCCAGAACTGAAGCTGCCTCTTCAAAGGATGTACAGTGGTGTTGCTTGTTATGAAGTTTGAAGGCTATGCCAAAGGGATATGTCCGGCGATATTTGACTCGGTCTTCATGAAGTGCCATTGTTACCTGTTTAAATTGCATACATTGCGTTAAAGTAGCTGGCGCAAATTCAATGTAAAGGGAGCACGTTGATCCTTGAAAGCTTATTATTTCCTTTGTCCGCTCAGCTCAGAGGATTTGTTCCTTGAGTTTAAAGGAGTGCTGTTTTGCAAGTATGTCCCGTGGTCTCTTACTATTTCCAGGGAGCCGAGGTCCCACCCAGTGCACTCTCTCCAGCCGCACCTCTAGTTGTTCCCCTGCCAGTAAATCAGAAAACAAACCAACAATGAATGCCTCTAGATATGGCCCCTCCACTCCTTCCTCTAGGCCCTTCAGTCGAATGTTGTCTCTCTGAGATTTATTTTCCAATTCTTCACACTTGAGTAGGGCCATGTGTAGGTGTGAATGTAGGTGGTATGAGGCCTGTTCCAGAGGCTGTAGTCGATGCTCAATATCCTGGCATTTTGTTTCCAAATCCACTGCGCGCTGGCTAACTGAGTCAATAACTGTTTGGATGGAGGACAAACAAGTGGTAATCGCCGATTTAAATGAGTCAAAGGAGGCAGCTATATTGGATTTAATTCTTCCCTCAGTTCAGACCTAAAATTACTTAGCGAGGAAAGGAGGTCCTCTTTGGTGAGAGCCATGTTTGCGACTGTAGGAGAGTCGCCATCAGTCGCCCTTGCTGTTGGGAAGTATTAGACAATCGATTACCGTCATTCTTCTTTCGTGGAATATAGAATGTTATATCTTTGGTTTAGGAGCACTCATGCAAAAGAGATAAAGCTCTGCGACACTCTGTATTCCTTGGGTTGTTGTTTTCTCCGACGAGAGCTAGTGACACCTCCCTTCCATCTTGGGTGTTGATTTCTCTCCTTACATGAGGGCCCCTCTTGGATATTTTTGATCAGCTGGGCCATCAAATTGGCAGTAAGTCAAGTCATGGGGTCCCTTGTTCTAGAATGCTTTGTGTCGGTTCATGGCGACCGCCAAGTCATGCATATAGTGCAGCTCATGGTTGACTATTTGGAGCTCCGTTCTGGCTCATCTGTGGCCCCCATCGTACTTGCCATCTGCCCCTCCATGCCTGTCCCTTCTCTGTCTCAAACCAGCAACCGCTCCACACAGTGCCACCCAGGCCTCCGCTCGTAGCCCGAAGCCGCTGTCTCACCTCATACACCCCGTGTATGTTGCTGGCAGGAAGGGACCTCTCTTCACAGGTAAGATTACAATACTTCGGCCTCACTCTGCCCTTGAATCTTGCTGGCACCTGCACACTTTTCTATCTTTCAGTGCACTTTAATGTGACCTCTCCCTGCTCAGCGTACGGAGCAGTTCCTGGCCCTTTTCGCTGCCATTTCAAGGCAGGCCACTAAAACGGTGCCACACCATTCGGGGTGACTTTACTTGCATGGAAGTTTGTTCACTGGCTGTAGCATGTGAGTCCTTTCCCCTCGTCTTTCCTCTAGTGCGAGAACCGGTTGATGTCCTCGGATTCGCCACTGTCTGTAGGTTAAGCGGTGGAGCCAATGTGCATCACGTCCACACGGCCATGATTGCTGGCCACGCCCAAGAAGGTTTGTTTTTAATGTCAGATGCCTGAGCAGACAGTTATGGAGCAGCTCAAAAGGAGCACACATTAGGAAAGTACGAACCAGATTCAAATCCCATTGTGGCATTATGAATGGTGAACGAAGAAACATATGGGTAAGATCCTTCAGGAATTGACTCACAATAGAAAATTTAAACAAGGAGGGCTGGTCAGGTAATCTCAGAAAAGCAGAGATAGCAGACAAATAATCTTTGAGGGTGCCCAAAGCAGAGCCCTATTGGGCCAAAGAAAGTATAAACAACATGACCTCAGAGAGAGGGGCAGAAAGGGGGGTCAACAGACTGGTCTGTGCACCATGCCACAAATTTGTTCAATCAACAGGTGTATACTGTTTTGGTAGGCCTGCCAAGATAAAGTTACAGACTTCGGGCGGAAGGTCAAAAGTAATCAACTGCTGCCACTCATTCTCCACGCAAAAAAGGCAGAGAATGGACAAGTTCCAGCGGAGAACCCTCCTGTAGGGAACTGGGCCACTTTTCACATGGTTTTTAGATGCAACTTCGACTGAAGTGCACTAGGTTCCTGCTAACAAGGCCACGAGTGTTGTGTCCCTTCCCTAAAACAAGACACCTGGTCACTTGATATCCAAGTGACCAGGCCCGTCAGCCCCCTGTAAGCCCCTAGTAAATAGTACCCCTGGTACATAGGACATGGGTACTGAAGAGAGCCCCTGAGAGTTGCAGCACAACTTGTGCCACTCTGAGGGTCCCAGCACCAACCTTATACAGACTGCCATTGTAGGTTGCATGACAAAGTGCTCCCAAAATTGAAAACACATCATGGCACACAGCTGGTGTGCCATGTCCTCTAACACTGCATGTAATATATGTAAGTCACCCCTCCAGCAGGCCTTACAGCCCTAAGGGAGGGTGCATTATACTACATGTGAGAGCATATCTGCACAAGCAGATATGCCCCCGCTATGTCTTTGTCGATTCACAGACATAGTAAGTGTCCTGAGAAGCCATTTTGAATACATGTGCTGGCCACTGGACACTACAAGTTCCCCAGCTACATGATGGCCTCACTGAAGATAGGGAAGTTTGGTATTAAACATTTTGTATTAATAAACATGTAATGATTCCAGTGATGGATTTATTAATACATGCTACCAGAAGGCACCTTAGAGGTGCCCCCTGAAAAACCTACTAACTACTGATGAGCTCACTGACCGGTTCTCGCCAGCCTGCCACCAACTTGCGGGAATCTGCCTTCCCAGGGGTAGAGTGTCCACTCTTGAGAGGTCAGAAACAAAAGCATGCCTGGGTTGGGGTGTTGCCCACCCCTCTCCACAGGAAGACATGCATTCCAAGACAGGAGCTTAAAAGAAGCCCACTGGTTTTGATATGCAGAACTGTCCTTCAACAGGAGAATGTGCCAACCCACTTGCCTCAGGGCCCATCTGGCACATGGACAGGCGAGAAAATTAGCTTTGGAGGAGGTGTGTCACACTTCCAGACTTTAACACTCCTAGGGAGGCCATCCTGAAGTTTACACCACTTTAGAAATACCATCTTGTGTGTGGTGGAATTTAGGAACTCTAGTTAGGGTGATGCCCACTCCCCACAAAAAAACGTGCATCTAGAGGGTGTAGTGATCCCAAGGATAAGTAGCCTATTGGCTACTACCCTTCACTCCCCTTAATGCCCCCTAAAGTGAGTATTTAGGGGACCCCCTAATACCTGATTCTCCGATATTCGCTGGACACAAAAGAAAGAGTGGACAAGAAGCCTGCTGCACCCGAGGAACAGGACTGACTTGATGCCAACCCAGCCGGCTGGTCTGCTGCACCAAACCCTCAAGGAGCAACTGACCTGTCCTGCCACTGCTGCTAGTGCTTCACCAATCGCTAGGAGGAACTCCCTTGGAGTAGGGAAGCTGCTCCCTTGCTTCCGCAGGCACCCAAGAAAGGGCTGAGGAGCAAGACCACCAGAAACCTGATGCCGGACATCACCAATGCACCAGGACGCACCAGCCTGTGTTGATGTGAGTCAATGGTGTCAGCATGGTCCCCAGGCCCTCTAGAGATGAAATCCCCCCCTCCTATGTTCCCCCACTGTGAGCTTTACAACTGAGTCTGCAGCCTGTTTCTGCAGACCCCCTGCAACCATGAGTGACCAGGAGACAAAGACCCAACGCCTTAGGACACCTCTGAACACATCTGCCCTGGACCCAGAAGAAGAGAACTAAGGGTGTCCCCACATCTCCCCACCTTGTGAGAATTGAGCCCGCTTTGTGGGCTTGGTCGGACAAGACCCCCAGTTTATGCCTGCAGTGTGTTTCTGCACCCCTCCTTGCAACCACAAGGAATTACAGCACCGGACCGGATGCCAGAAGACACCCCTGCACCTGCACTCTACAGCCCAAGGAGGAGTGGACCAACGGTGTCCCCACGTGCCGAAATACCTCCCAGTGGGTTCCCCGGGACATACCTTCCTGTATGTTCCTGCAGCAACTTGCCCTGCACTCACCCCAAGTCCAGAAGTACAGTCCTGTAAGTCGTTGCTGAGTGCCCGTATGCAGTGCCTGTTTTTTCCCCATAGGATAACATTGGGTACCCAATGCTGAAAAGTACCATGCACCCGGACGGCTCAGTGCCTATATAGTGAACTGTTGGTTTGGACCTTTCACCATACTTAACTTAACTCCAGAAGAACAGTCCTGTAGGTTGTCGCTGAATGCCCACATGCAGTAAATGTTTTTTCTCCACACAAGAACACTGGGCACCCAACATTGAAAAGCACCTCTGCACCTGAACACCAAAGCACCTCCCTAAGTGACCTGTTGGTGCTGCTTTGGACCTTGCCCTGTACTTACCTTAACTCCAGAAGATTGGTCCTGTAAGTCGTTGCTAAGTACCAGTATGCTGTATATGTTTTCCCCCGAAGGATAACATTATCGCTCTAAAAATTGCACGGGCAACTTTTCAAAACTATAAAAATTCCCAATTCAAAAATTACTCACCTGATTCCAGTGATATTGGTATCAAAGTTTACATAAAAGTATGTGTTCTTTTTATAAATTGGTGTCGGATTTCTTTACTGAGTGTGTTACTCATTTACTGCACGAGCGTGTGCTTACATTGCAATTGCAATAGTATTTAAATAGAGCTTACTACCTTACTAGCGTTGAAGTGCTTTTCGGGGAGTAGCATGCTACTCCAGAACCCAAGAGGATTAGTGATGGATTAGTATAGAGAAATATGAGTACAGTATTCATATAGGGAGATATGAGATATTTTGAGCAGAGGAAATATGAGTGTTAGTTTATTTGAATAGAATAATGGAGGAAAAGAAGAGGGAAGACTTGAAAGGTGTTAACTGGGAGATCATAGTAGTTAGATGAGGCTTGAGATGAGTCAAAGGAGAGATGGAGGATGTAAGAGTCTGTAGAAAGGAATTAGGGAGATTATAGTAATTAACTGTGGTTTGGGATGAGTCAAAGAAGAGATAAATGGAGGAGAATTTAGTAGAGTTGTTTGGGAGTTCATAGTTGTAAACTAAGGTTTGGGGTGAGCCAGGAGGGGTAGAGGAGGGATAGTTAAGATAATGTTTAACTATTGTGACAGATGAAATAAAAACAGACTCACAAGCATCTTAATCAAGCAATTTATATAGAAACTATGCAATGACCTATTAACATGTCAAGCGTAGCATATACACATATATATCTATACATAGAGACATATCTATAAAATATACACATACATACACCAACACATACATATACATACATTTATACTTTTAATTGAAGTAAAATATACATTCGTTAAAGAAGCCTAACAAGTATGTATACATTTTAAGATAAAATAGTTATTGTACATATTTGTACAAAGAACTACACATATCTAGATATATATACACAATCAAATTATAACATGTTTATGTACACAGGGATATGCAGTCCAATGCTGTTTGAGTATGGTGATTATGTAGAAAACAGACAACTCTTGAGTAGTCTTCTGAAAGTAAGATAGTTATCCGTGGATCCTATATTTGTGGGTGTTGAATTTCATACTTTGGCCGCTTGAACACAAAAAGATGTACCACCTATTGTCTTTTTCTTGTATGGTTGCGTTTTGAGGTGGGGTGCCAATCTTGAGGGGAGGTTTCTTTGTTGAATGTATTTGGTGATTTTAATCCTGATGAAAAGCGGTTGTGTTCCATGTATTGCTTTTGGTGCGATACAGAGCAGATTGAAGGTGGATCTTCTGGCAACCGTTAACCAATGTAGGGCTGTCAAGGCAGGGGGGATGTGGGCTAGTGGCTTTATATGTAGGAATAGTCTGGCAGTCAAGTTCTGAATGTGTGGTAGTTTTTTCAAGGTAGATAGAGATGATCCTGGTAGAGGCCATAGGCGTAATCCCGTTTAGATAGTACAAGAGAAATGGTAGCCTGTGGTAAAATCTGAGGTGGGGAAAGATGCATCATAGAGTTTTCATGGTGAAGAAGCTTGATCTTGCTAATTTGTCCACTTGAGCATTCATTGTTAACTTGTCCATGGTAATTCCAAGGTCCCTTACTTCCTTAGATAGTTTAGGAGGTGGCCCCAGATCATCAGGCACAGAGTGGGTCATAATTTTTCCAATTCCAATCGCCACATGTGAATATTTCTGTTTTGGAAACATTCAGTTTGAGATGGTTCCATGTCATCCATTGATCAATGGCTCTGAGGCAACAGAAGAGCTGTGCGTTTTTGATGTCTTTAGGGCATTCCAGTTCATGGAATATTTGTGTGTCATCTGCATAGTTGTAGCATGTGAGTTGAAATTCATTGATCATTGTTGGTAATGGCATCATGTAGATGTTGAAAAGCATGGGTGAGATGATTGAGCCTTGAGGGACCCCTGCTTTTGTGAAGTAGGGTTTGGATGAGAAAGGGGGAGTATGGATGAAATTAGTTCTGTTTTGAAGGTAAGATGTGATCCAGTCGAGAGCAGTCCCCTCTATGCTGATTTCGCAGAGTCTTTGTATTAGAGTCACGGTCAACTATGTCAAAGACAGCTGAGAGGTCCAGGAGAAGTAGTGCAGCAACTCCATTGCGATCTATTGTGTTTTTAAGATCATCCCAGATGGCGACGAGGGCTGATTCGGTGCCTCTTCCTGGACGGAATCCAGCTTGGTAGTCTGAAAGTATGGAGTTATCTTCAACGAATAGGGACATCTGGGTAAAAGCTGCTCTTTCTATCAGTTTGCCCAGGAAAGGACCATTTGTAATCGGTCTGTAGTTGTTGGGGTCCTGCGGGTCCAGGTTTGTTTTCTTTGGTACTGGGTGTGTATGCCTTTTTAAGATATTCAGGCAAGATTCCCATAGTTAAAGAAGTATTGTTGATTCTTCTTACTGGTGTGGCAGCACAGGTAGATAAAAGAATATCCTGCAAGATGTGTGGCGGTCAAAGGTCAGAAGGGCAGCCTGAAAGGCCTGCTTGCTTTGACCAGATCCATAAATTCACTTTGTGATATTTGTTTGAAGGAGTGCAGATGGGAGGGAATTTTTTGGAAATGGGTTAGCGGTTTTCCTTTGTTTTAAATAGAAGTCCAACCTGTATGCCTCGGTTTTATAATGAGTTGCCACTTTGTCTGCGAAATCTTGAGTAATGGGATGAGTTCCTTCCAAGCATGTGGGTTTGCTAAATTTGTTGAGAATTTTATAAAAATATTTATTTGCAGATATAGCATTTTGAAATCTGTCTGAGTAGTACCTTTTTTTTGCTATTTTGCTTGTTGATTGCTCTATCCTCTTACGTTTGCGTAGCTGAAGTTTGTCTTGAACGTTGTTTGATTTGAGCCAGGTTTGTTGCAGCCGTCTGATTTATTGTTTTATCTTTTTTAGGTCTGTATTTCTCCAGGGTGCTTCTTTTCTTTTGTTCTGTTTAGTTTTTCTCAGTGGTAATGGGATATTGAAAGCTTCCTGTAGCCACTTGTAAAGGTTTTGAAGAGTTTCCAAGTGTTCAAAAATGAGTTTGTTGCATGGTCGATAGGTGGATGTATGTAAGGTGGTCTTGGGTGTGTTGATGTGTGTTTTTTTGTTTTAAAGTAGCCAAATGGTCATCTGACCATGTGACTGGTGTGATGCTTTGAACAGTAACTAACTCCAAGTTTGCAAAAATTACATCTAGGATGAGTCCAGCGATGTGTGTGGGATTGTGTACAATCTGATGTAGGTTCAATGTGACAAGGACAGTGATGATAGCTTTAGGATGAGGCATATTGGGTTTGTCAATCCAAATGTTTAGGTCCCAAAGAATGCATAGGTTGGAGTATAGTGCTAGAAGGTTTGAAACTGTGTCTAGAAATGTGTCTGAGACTGTCGATTTGCTAGGTGGTGGTCTGAAAAGGAGGAGGAAGTTACAGGAGGAAGTTGGTGTAGGGTTGCATCTGGTGAGAAGGGCCTCACAACCTTGTATAGAGATGTTTGTTTTGCTGAGATTTATTGCTTGTTTGAATATATCAGCTAGTCCACCTCCTCTTTTGCCTATACGGCTTTGTGTGATGGTTTGATAGCCTGGTGGAATGGCTTCATGCAACACTGGGACCTTGTCTTCTCCCAACCATGATTCAGTTATGAAGAGCAAGTCAGTTTTGTGTCAGTGATTAAATGGTAGATATGGTACTTGTTTTTAGAGAGTGAGCCTGTCACTGGGTATGTCAGTGTCGACTCGAAGACAGTGGGATATGAGTTCAGGTGAGTTTTATTTATTCTGTTGATTCTGGCGTGACATATAATTTACATAAGTTGTACTGTTCCCTCTTTGTCTGTCCTCCGCTGGATTTCAAGTCTCCTTCCCTTTTCTCTTTCTTCCAGGGCTCCCGGAGGCGCATGTGGGAAAGAACAAGATAAAGTATTGGTAGGGGGGGTGTTGTGTGGGTGCATGGGGGTGTGCGTGTGTGTATGTAGAGGGGGTGTGTGAGTGCGTGTATGCTTGCAGGGGTGTAGTGTGTTTGGGAATGAGTGCGTGTATATCTATAGGTATGTCTGTATGAATGTGTGCGTGTATGTTTGAATGTGGGTGTTCGTGTCTGACTGTGTGTGTGGCTGTTGGCATGTATGTCGGTGTGTGTGCGTGTATGTGTGTTGGGGGTGCCTGCGTGCGTGTCGGGTGTGTATGTGTGGTGTGATGTTGGGGGTAGGCGTGGGGAGGGGGGTCCTGCCACCATTGGGGGGTGGCAGGGGTGGTGGGGGGTGTAGGGGAAGGAGTTGGGGTGGGGGAGACCCCTATCAGTGCCAGGGAAGGAATTCCCTGGCACTGATAGTGCTCACCGCCATGGTTTTCATGGCGGTTCCAAACCGCATGAAAACCATGCCGGTCAGCCAGGTCAAAATACCACCGGCGGTATAGTGAGAACCGCCGGGCTGGAGACCCAGGTCTCCAGGCCAGCGGTCGTCTCCGCCCTGGCGGGCGGAACAGAGAAGTGGCGGATGACCATGGCGGTAACCACCATGGTCATAATTCCAAAAATGTTACTGCCAGCCTGTTGGCAGTCTTACCGCTGCTTCTCCGCCGTCCGCCAGGGTCGTAATGAACCCTTAAGTCCTTAAACTAGTTTGGAGGGGGTGGAGGGGTATGTCTTCTTCAGGTTCTTTTGCAATGTATAGAACAGGGTGTTCGTCCGTTGACTCACACCACTTCTTCAGAAGATTAATATGATAAATTTGTTCACGCCCTGTACCCGGGGGTATTGTGAGTTTATACGTGGTGGGATTGATTTGTTCTATTACTTCGTAGGGTCCTTGCCATCGGGCATGTAATTTGTTTTCACAAGTCGGCAACAATACCAACGCTTTTTCTCCCACCCTCAGACTACGGAAAGAGATTTTGGAGTCATATAATCTTTTCTGTTTGTGTTGGGCCTCTCTTAAAGCGGTGTGGGTTTCCTCCCATACCGTATGTAGGTTTTCCCTCAACTCTCTGGTGTATGTAAGGATATCTTTGACCTCTTCCTCCGATTCACCGTTCTGCCAACATTTCTAAAGGTGTACGGGGTTGTCTCCCAAACAGCAACTCAAAAGGGCTATGTCCTGTGGCTGCCTGGACATGTGTGCGTATGGCATAAAGAACCAATGGTAGCTTCTTTTCCCAGTCTTTGCCTGCTTCAGAAATACTTTTCCGGAGTAGTGTTTTTATAGTCTTAATTTACCGTTCCACTATACCGCGTGTTTGAGGATGATATACTGAGGTCCTTATCTGTTTGACCCCTAGGGTGTGGCATATTTTGGCCATAAGCCGCAACATAAATGGAGTTCCCTGGCTGTAAGTATCTCCTTTGGAAAACCTACACGGGAGAAAAACTCAATCATGGCCTGTGATATGGTTTTAGTATGCATACTGGAGATAGGGATAGCCTCGGGATACCGGGTCGCGTAGTCGACCAGGACTAGGAGGGACTGGCGTCCTTTGACTGACAGGGTTAAGGGTCCTACAATGCCTAGTCCGACCTGAGAAAAAGGGGTTTCAATAATTGGGAAGGGTTGTAGAGGGGCCGGCGCATGAGGGGATGGATTAATTAGTTGACACTTTGGGCATTCATGACAGTGTTTCCGAATATCCCCATATACCCCCGGCCAATAAAACCGCCGGAATATCGTTGCCTCAGTCTTTTCTCTTCCCATATGTCCCTCCCCACTGTCCCCGTGTGCTAAATGTAGGACTTGTTCTCGGTGTGTTTGGGGAACTACCAGTTGAGAGGTTCTTCCTGCTGTGTTGGGTGTACATCTGTACAATAAGTTATCTACGACTGTGAAGGTAGGACCTACCGATCGCCCGTCCAGGTGTAGGGCCTGCTGCCAGGTGTTTTTCCGCATGGGGTCCTCTCGTTGTGTTTGTCTAAAAGTCCCTGCGATTGTTAGAACCATGGCGGTCTGTGGTACGGGTTCAGGGGTTTCAGGAGTTAGGGGGTTTCGGTATTCCTGTCGTTGTTCCCTCTTTTCTTTTCGGCTGAGTTTCTTTCTCAGTGGTCTTCCTTCTATCTCAGTTGTCCCAAAGGGTGCTTCGTCCCACCAGGCATTGGCTATATTTTCTTGGCAGGCCTTTTCTAAGAGAGGGGTGAAGTTCACATAGTCAGTACTGAGGATTAGATCCTCCCCCAGGTTTGGGATCATCCCCACAGTAATTGTTTCCTCGATTCCTCTCCAATTGAGAAGGACCATAGCCACCGGATACAGTTGTTGGTCTCCATGGATGCATGTGATCAGGACTTGAGTTTGAGGAGTCCATTGCTCGGGTGTCACCAGGTCCTGTCTAACTACACTTGGCTACACCCTGAATCTACAAGAGGTTTCCTTTCTATGCCATTAAGATAGAATGTTATAGTATATTTGGGTTTCTTATTGCCAGACCATAATACTCAACCCTTCATCATTCCGATCTCCATGGGCTCCTCCGTTTCCTTCTTTAAGGGACAGTTACGAGCGATGTGTCCCCATTCTGAACAGTGGAAACACTGGGGTCCAGTTGTGGTGAAGACTTGGAGCAGAGGAAGAGGTAGGGATTGCCCGCTCTGAGCAGTGCAGCGTCAGGGGTCGTGGATGTATGGGTTTCCCTGGCCCTGAATGGGGGTTGGTGGTGGATGTTGGTTTAGAGGGGACACTGCGGAATTCCGGAGCCCGATGGTAGGCACAAGCGAGGTCTATTGCGGTGTTGTCGGACCCAATTTCGGGTGCTGGGAGGGAGGGCTTCCAAGTACTGTACGAGTATGATAGCATCAAACATCTCCTCTTTTGTGGTCTCCATGGGATGTAACCATTTTTCCCCAGCATGGTGTACATGGTAGTACAAAATGAGTGGATTCTCCTGGTGTATCCACTTAGTTTGTCTGAACTTAGCCCTATAACTTTCTTTATCCAATCCTATATGCTCTAGGATTCCCTTCTTTATTTCAGGGTGGGGGTAATCCCTCTGGGATTTAGCGCTTGATAGGCGGCTTGCAGTTGACCAGTTAGTAAGGGTGCTATGTATTGTCCCCATTTATCCTCAGGCCAATGGGCGGTGCTTGCTACCCTCTCAAAATTAGTAAAAAATGAATCAGGGTCCTCTTGTTCTTGGTACTTCTGAAGGACACCGCTAGGCATGTTGGGATGCACTTTGGTGTGCGCAATAGTGTCGGTCAATTTTCCCAAGGAAGTCTCATGGACCAATTGGTTGTTGGCCATGATGGTGGCCTGGCTTTTCAACGCTGTTTGTAGTGCCTCTCGCTCTTCTTTGGCTTCCTTGAGTTATTGTTCCCAGACCAATTGTAAGTGGCGCTGACCCTCAGCCAGTTGGGCTATCATGTCTGCCAGTGTGGGTTTCTCCTCCATGGCGTCGGGTTTCGTCTGACAAAATCCCACCGCTGCCACCACTTGTCATCGGATATGTCAGTGACGACACGAAGGCAGTATGATATGAGTTCAGGTGAGTTTTATTTATTCTGTTGATTCTGGCGTGACATATAATTTACATAAGTTGTACTGTTCCCTCTTTGTCTGTCCTCCGCTGGATTTCAAGTCTCCTTCCTTTTTCTCTTTCTTCCAGGGCTCCCACGAGGCGCATGTGGGAAAGAACAAGGTAAAGTATTGGTAAGTTCCTTTCCTTTGTTCGCTTTTCTTTGTTTTACTACTCTTCCCTATTTCCTGTCTCGGTTGTCTGAAGAGTTTTCCTCTCCTTCTTCTCTATTACTTTCCTGTTTTCTGTTGTTTATTTATTTCTTATCTGCAGTTCGTTGTTGGTTCCTGGGTTGTCTTTCTCCCAGTTTACATCTTCCTGTTGTACTGTTTCCTTTCCTTTTCTTGGCCTTCTTTTGGATTCTCCTTCCTCTCTATCTTTTAGCCTCTTGGCTCTCTCTCTCGCTGCCCTTTTTTTTTGTGGCTTCCTTTCTCTCATACGTCTATCTCTTGTTTGTTGATTCTCCTTTCTACTCTCCTGTTGTCTCCTGTCTCTTCAGAGTTGCCCTCATATGTTCTCTCCTACCTCCCCCCCTTGATTTCCCCTTTATGTCCTTCCCGCTCCCCTTCTTAATTGCATCCCACTCTTCCTCCCGGCCACCCCCGCCCCGTTTTCCCCTAAACCAATTTATAGACGCACCTGGCTGTGCCACGTTTCCACTGAAACGTGGCTGGAATCTTTCTGGTGCGCCTCCTGCGCTGCTGTCAGTGATCTGGACATGTCATCGCCTTCACTCGTGTCCTGGCTCTTCACCGGTGGCCGTTTCTGCTGTCCATCTTTTCTCCCCCACACTCCGGCTTCTTCCGCGCTGTCCTCCTTATCGGCCACCTGTCTTTCTTCCTTTTTGCCATTCTCCGGCGCGCGAGCTGGTTGACGCGCCCCCTTTAATCCCGAAAGCCCAAAGGGACTGGTTACTCCGTCATCCAGTTCCGGGTTGCACGCAGCAGCGACAGCACATGCTGCCTTCACAGGCAGGTTGGCCAGCTCCGGCCCGTCACAGAGCCAGTATTTATGAGTAGGCAGTTTAGAGATTGTGTATTGGTGGTGGTGTGATTTTGTTTTGTAGAGGAGTTACAAGTATGTTTTTGAACTTGTAGCAGGTGTGCCATTGGTGTTGATATTAGCTGTAGGAGGGTCACAACAGTGTTGTTTTTCTATATCGAGTTCCTTGTCCAGCAGGCTTAGAAAGCATTTTTTAGGGTCTGCATGTGTTGGAGATGGTGGCTGTGAGCGAGATGGAGAGTTGTGTTGTTTTTGCAGAGTAGCCTTGTTGTGTACTCAACATGGGGATGCAAAATTATTAAGATTGGCATGGTGTATATTTTGGTTGCGTCTGTTTAGTGTGGAAGGAGTATGGGTTGGGGTGGTGGTGGAACATATGGGTCCTATTGTAAAGTACTAAATTGTGCAGTGGATGAGAAGCGGGTGAATGGATGTTGCTGTATTGGGGTGCTTGTGGTAGAGGTTGGTGAAGAATGTGAACGTTGGAGAAGAGTTGGTTTTGGATTTGCATTATTTGTGTAGTCAGGAGGGTGGTAGTGGGTGTGATAAAAACTATTTTGAAAGTGTTTGTGACTTTGATGTCCTGGTGGGTGAGTGTAGTTTTTGTTGAGTAGTGAGGGGCGATATGGGTGTAGTGTTTTTTGTGAAGGCTTTGTATGTGAGTTACTGCTGGTGAGTTGTGTTTGAAAAGTGTAGGGGGTGGTGATGTGTTTTAGAGAACAGTATGTTTTGAGTAAGAAGGGATAGACACGAGTTAGGATTGTGTTAGATTTGATCACTGGAAGAGCTAATGTGGGTGGTGGATTAGAGTGTAAGTAATCTATAGTGGCGAGTACTTGGTAAAAAGAGGAGGAGGGTGTTTGTGGATGGTGCTATAGAAGGCTGAGTATAGGTTTTGTCATTATAAATAGGGGTCTGTTATGAGTATGTAGAGTGAAGCGCTGGTGTTTTGTATGGACACGGAGTCTGGCTGCATTATAGTTTTGTATACTGTGGCTTTGTGTTGTGTTTGTAATGTGTGGATGTGTTAGTGGAATGGGACAGAGTTATACTGTGTGTGAGAATGTGGCTGTCATAGTGTTGTAGTTGGGGTAGAATGGAGAACAGGTGTGGTTTGTGTGCTTTTGTAGTGGTTGTTGAGACACTGGGAACTTTATGAGGTTTGTTTGTGGTCTAGGTGTTGTATGCATTTGCTAATATTGTGTTTGGAAGTTGGAGGATGTGGAGGGAATAAGATCCTTTTGAGAAATGGAAAATTGGGCAGCATCTCTGGCCCTAGGCTTAACCAGACACAAACATGCAATTGCCCTTGTTCCTCTCTGCCCTTAGCCTTAACTCCCAGGCTGAGACACCCTGAGCACTAGGCTTAAATAGCTCTATTGGCCAATGGACCCTAGTCCTAGCCCTAACCAATCGGAATCCTAACGCTAAACCCAAGAGCCAATGGAAGACATGGCCCTATCAACCTATCACAACCCTAGCCCTGGCAGCCAATCAGAACACTAGCCCTAAACCTTTTGTCCAATAGGAACACTAGCCCTAGTACCAATTTGAACCATAGGCGCAACCCTTGACCCTGCTTCTTCAGGCAGGTCGCTCCCCGCTCCGCCGCCCAGCGCCATCCTCACCGTCTCTCCCTTTAATTCCTTTTCCCCTGCCACTGCATCCCCTGCGTCCCATCCCGCCTTCCCCCTCCGCCTCACCTCAGTTTCTTCTCTTTTGAATTCCTTTCCCCTGCCGCTGCGTCCCCTCCCGCCTCCCCCCTCCTTCTCACCTCCGTTTCTTCTCTTTTGAATTCCTTTCCCCTGTCGCTGTGTCCCCTGCGGCCCCTCCCACCTCCCCCCCTCCTTCTCACCGTCCTATCTGCCTTTTTTCCCGCCGCTGCGTCCCCTGCGGCCCCACCCCCACAGCTCTCTCATTCGTCAAGCCCTCCCTCCTCCCAGCTGCCACTCCCACCCTCCCCTCCTTTTATGGCAGCCGAGGCGCAGCCGCGCCACTTCGCCCGTCTGCGCCAAGACCGCGCCCAGCGCCAGTCCCCCTGGCCCCCTCAGACACACCTACTCCCCCCTCACCCTCCACTCTCTCAACCCAGGCCCCCGCCCCACATGCACCCCATCTAGCCCCACACACACTCATGGCCCCTTCACCTGCCACTTCTCCTGCTCGTCACCCCTCACACCACACACCAACCATAGCGACCCCACATTCAACAAGTACAACACCCCCAACCCACCCACACTGCCCCCACCAACCAACCCCCAGCACACCAGCCCACAACCAGAACACACCCCGCAACAACACCCTCACGCACCACACCAACGCCACCCACCACAACCACCTCAACTGCCTGCTCCTCAACATCCGCTCCCTTCACAAACATGCCATAGAACTCTGGGACCTCATCACATCACACTCACCTGACATCGCCGTCTTCACGGAAACCTGGACCAACCCCTCCTCAGAACCCGACATAACCATAGCCATCCCCAAGGGATACAAACTCCAACACAAAGACCGCCTCAACAGGCAGTGGCATCGTCATCCTACACATAGACACCATCAAAGTCACCACCAGCTCCCAAGACACTATCGACAACACTGAATACATCCACTTCCTCATCCACATTAACAACAACTCCACCCTCAGAGGTACACTAATCTACAGACCACCCTGACCACGCCCAGCCTTCTGCAACACCATCGCCGACAGCATCAGCTCGCACGCCCTCACCTCCACAGACTACATCATCCTTGGTGATTTCAACTTTCACTTAGAAAACCAACAAGACCACAACACTACCTCCCTCTTAGACAACCTCACCAACCTCAGACTCAAACAACTGGTCACCGCACCCACCCACTCAGCAGGACACACGCTCGACGCAATTTTCACCTCAAGCCAACACATAGCCTACACCCACACCACCAAACTCCTCTGGACTGACCACCGCTGCGTCCACTTCTCCTTCACCAAAGCCCCCACACACTACTGCATGTGGGACAAGATCCCCACAGAACGACTAAACTCCCAACTGGCCCATACCCCCCCACTCCAACGACCCCAACACAGGAGCACACAATCTCTCCAAATGGATCACTACCTGCGCAGACACACTAGCCCCCCTCAGAAAACACATCGCCACCCGCAACATCAAGAACGCCCCATGGTTCACCCCTGAACTCCAAAACTTCAAGCGCAAATGAGAAAATATGGAGACTAGAACCTTCCACAACCAACTTCTCCACCCTCAAAACCACCATTCACACCCATCACCAACTCATACGCACCGCCAAAAGAGATCACTACAAGACACGCCTTGACAACAACTCTCAAAACAGCAAAGAACTCTTCACCATCATCAATGAACTTGCCAAACCCAAAGCCAGCAACATAGACCCCACACACACACACACACAGTCCCTATGTGACGCCCTTTCCAACCACTTCCTCCACAAAATCCTGGACATCCACAACAGCTTCATACCACACACACCCACCGCACACACCCCTCACTCACCCAACCCAACCCCCACTCATGACCCCCCCACCACACTCTCCACATGGACCCCCACCACACACGAAGAAACCGAAAAAACCATGAACTCCATCCACTCCGGTTCCCCCTCCGACCCCTGTCCACAACGCATCTACAACAAAGCTAGCCCAACCATCGCCCCCATACTTTACAACATAATCAACTCCTCTTTCGACTCTGCCACCTACCCAGACCCCTGGAAGCATGCGGAAATCACCGCTCTACTAAAAAAAAAACAAGCCGACCCGGAGATCCTCTCCAACTACCGCCCCATCTCCCTCCTCCCTTTCCCCACCAAGGTTGAAGAGAAATTAGTCAACACCCGCCTATCCCACTTCCTCGAAGCAAACAACACTCTTGACCCCTCACAATCCGGGTTCCGCAAAAACCACAGCACGGAAACCGCCCTCATCGCATGCACTGACGATATAAGGACCAAGGCGAGACCGTTGCACTCATCCTCTTAGACCTCTCTGCAGCCTTTGACACCGTCTGCCACCACACACTCCACACATGCCTCCACGACATAGGAATTTGCCACAAAGCCTTAGACTGGCTTACCTCCTTCCTCACTGACCGGACCCAGAGAGTACGCCCTCTGCCCTTCAACTCCAACACTACCAAGATCACCTGCGGAGTCCCCCAAGAGTCCTCCCTTAGCCCCACACTCTTCAACATCTACATGATCCCCCTAGCCAACATCCTCCGAGCACACGGAATCACTATCCTCTCCTATGCAGATGACACCCAACTCATTCTCTCCCTTACCCGCAACCCCATCACCGCCAAAACCAACCTACACGCCACTCTCCTCGACACCGCCAACTGGATGACCACTAACCACCTCACGCTCATCTCAAACAAAACCGAGATCATCATCTTTGGCCCACCGCCCTAGGCCCCGCAAACCACGCATGCAACCTCTGCATCATCCTTGACCCCTCCCTGTCCATGGCACAGCAAATCAATGCTCTAACCTCCTCCTGCTTCCACACACTCTACACTCTAAAAAAATTCTTCAAATGGATTCCCCCAGAAACCAGAAAGACAGTCATCCACGCACTCATCAGCAGCAGACTGGACTACGGTAACGCCCTCTACGCCGGCACCACACTCAAACTCAAACGCAAACTCCAGAGAATCCAGAACACAGCCGCATGCCTCATCCTTGGCCTCCCCGGCCACAAACGAATCTCACTGCACCTCAAATCCCTTCACTGGCTCCCCATAGACAAGAGAATCAGATTCAAGATCCTAATCCACGCACACAAATCCCTCCACAACACCGGCCCAACCTACCTCAATTAAAGAGTTAACTTCCACACTACCACACGCAACCTCTGATCAGCCGACCTCGCCCTAGCCATAGTCCCCCGCATCCAACGCACCACCACAGGAGGCAGGTCTTTCTCCTACCTCGCCCCCAAAACCTGGAACTCCCTCCCCAATGACCTTCGCAAAACCAAAGACCTACTGGTCTTCAGAAAGAACCTCAAGACATGGTTGTTCGATCAGTGGCCCACCCTGCCCCCTCTGTTTCCCCTCCCCCAGCGCCTTGAGACCATCACGGGTGAGTAGCGCGCTCTACACATTTTTCTGATTGATTGATAGGCCTGACAGCCAATCAGAACAGTAACCCTAAACCCTTAGTCCAACATGAATCCTAGCCCTAGTACCAATCAGAAAGCAAACCCTAGACTCTTAATCCAGTAGGAAACCCTAGCCCTAGAGCCAATTAGAACTCAAACCCTAAGCCCTTAAGCTAATAGAAATACTAGCTCCAGCAACCAATCACAACAAGAAATGCAACAACCTATAGAAACTAATATAAGGGCCAGGTTACCTTGCGCCCAAGCCCCTGTGGAAGGGGGGAGGGAGGTGCTCCTCTTTCCAGAATCTCCCTGGATACAGACAGGCGCAATCCACACTTCCAAGTTAGCAGATTATACTTTTCTAATTTTAACAAATGAAATACTGCTTGTAGCAAACTCAAATATATGGCTTTTTCAAGGCAAAAACAAGTGGCGTATACACTTTCCAAACAGTTTAAATCACAGAGCAGATTATGTTTAAGAAGTCTCCTAAACAAACTCTGGTTGGCCACTGAGATGTATGTAATCTTTTGTAGTCTGCTTGGAACCAGAATAAGGTACACTGTGCACAGAGTCCAAGCAATCGCCAGAAGTATCACAGAGGTACAAATTACATCCATAAAGCTCTCGTTTTGGGTAGTGTGGTCAAGCAGTTAAGCGTTTCAGAGGGTAGTGCTAAGCATGTAAGGCACACACTCATGCAGTAGGTGAGACTCACACTCACTAAAGAAATCTGACACCATGTTTTGCTTCACTGCTGACCGAGCTGAAATACACACAAACTGAAAAGAATCTCTGGAATGCACCTCTTACTCTAGAAAATACATTTAATAAATCACTCTGCGAGGCTCGTAAAGGGAGGTCTGTACAACTGAAAGTGCACGTTTAAAATGTGCGCAACAATGAAGTGAAAACATGTACAAGGAATCTTCAATCTATAAACAGCAAATATATATGCAAAGACACAGATATATGGAAAATGTCACTTACCCAGTGTACATCTGTTAGTGCCACGTAGTGCTGCAGATTCACATGCTTTGCATATATCGCCATCTAGTGTTGGGCTCAGAGTGTTACAAGTTGTTTTTCTTCGAAGAAGCTTCTTTCGAGTCACAAGATCGAGTGACTCCTCCTCTCTGTGATAGCGCGCATGGGCATCGACTCCTTTGTTAGATTGTTTTCCCTCAGGAGGGTGATGTTAGGAGTCAAGAATTGTATATGTACAAATAAATATAGAAAGTAGAGAGGATGTCCATGCAATGTATATACATATCTACATAATAAAGTACTACAACGACTACAGGCTTCCGGGGAGGAGAGAGGGTGTATGTGAATCTGCAGCACTACATGCCACGTACAGATGTACACTGAGTAAGTGATATTTTCCGTTCCATGACGTGTAGCTGCAGATACACATGCTCTGCATAGACTGAAAAGCAATCCCACTTCTAAGTAAGTGGTGGCTGACCTGTAGGAGTTGACGTAGTTTGAAATAATGTTTTAAGCACTGCTTGATCAACATTTGCTTGTTGTCGAGATAACACAGCCACACAGTAGTGTTCAGTAAATGTGTGTGGGGTGGACCATGTGGCTGCTTTCCATATGTCTGCGATTGGTATATTTCCCAAGAATGCCATTGAAGCTCCTTTCTTTCTAGTAGAATGTGCTTTAGGAGTTACTAATAGTGCTTTTTGGCAAGTTTGAATACACTTTGCTATCCATCTGGCTAATCTTTGTTCGGAAATAGGATTACTCTTGTGAGGCTGTTGGAAAGCCACAAAAAGTTGTTTAGATTTTCTAAAGTCTTTTGTTCTGTCTATATAATACATGAGAGCTCTTTTGAGACTAAGGTTGTGGAGAGCTCTTTCAGCAACTGAATCTGGCTGTGGAAAGAAGACTGGCAATTCCACTGACTGATTAATGTGAAATGTTGAAACCACTTTGGGTAAGAATGTGGGATTTGTCCTAAGTACTATTTTGTGTTTGTGTACTTGGAAGAAGGGTTCTCCTAAAGTGAATGCCTGAATTTCACTTACTCTTCTTAAGGACGTTATTGCTACCAGCAATGCAACCTTCCATAAGAGAAATTGAAGAGCTCAAGAATGCATGGGTTCAAATGGTGGACCCATAAGTTTTGTGAGTACAATATTAAGATTCCATGCAGGAGCTGGTGGAGCTGTAGGTGGAATAACGGTTAAGACCTTCCTTAAAAGCTTTTATGACAGGAATTCTATACAGAGAGGTATGTTGTCTGTTTTGAAGGTAGGCTGATATTGCAGTTAAATGAATTTTAATAGATGAATATGCATGATTTGCTTTCTGTAAATGAAGCAAATAACATACCATATCCTGTACTGATGCTTTAAGTGGATCAATGTCTTTAGGTTGGCAGTAATATACAAAATGTTTCCATTTATTTGCTTAGCACTACCTGGTTGTAGGTTTACATGCTTGTTTTAGAATGTCCATACATTCTGATGTAAGCCATAGGTATCCAAATTCTATGACCTCAGGAGCCAAATCGCCAGGTTGAGCATCCTTGGATTAGGGTGCCTGGTCTGACCCTTGTTTTGAGTCAATAGGTCTAGTCTGTTTGGGAGCTTGTGATGTGGTAGTACCAACAGATCCGATAGTGTTGTGTACGAATGTTGAGGTGCCCACATGGGAGCTAAGAGTATCATAGTAAAGGAAGTGTGATGGATCTTGTTGACCAGAAACTGAATTAATGGGAGAGGGGGGATATATATGGAAAATGTCACTTGCCCAGTGCACATCTGTTTGTGGCATGTTCCGCTGCAGATTCACATGCTATGCACAGGTCCTGCCATCTAGTGTTGGGTTCGGAGTGTTACAAGTTGTTTTTCTTCGAAGAAGTATTTTCGAGTCACGGACCGAGTGACTCCTCCTTTTCGGCTCCATTACGCATGGGCATCGACTCCATTTTAAATTGTTTTCCCGCAGAGGGTAAGGTAGGAGTGATAGAGTGTAAAGAAAGAGATGTACATGCAATGGAATAGAGATGTATATACATATGTACAAATTTAAATGTAACAAACGGCTAAAGGCTCCTGGGGAGGAGGGAGGGCGCATGTGAATCTGCAGCGGAATATGCCACAAACAGATGTACACTGGGTAAGTGACATTTTCCGTTCGATGGCATGTGTAGCTGCAGATACACATGCTATGCGATAGACTACAAAGCAGTTCTCCTTCCCTCAGCAGTGGTCAGCCTGTAGGAGTTGAAGTTGTCTGAAATAGTGTTCTTAGTACAGCCTGTCCAACTGTGGCTTGTTGTGTTGCTAACACATCTACACAGTAATGCTTGGTAAATGTATGGGGTGTTGACCAAGTGGCTGCTTTACAGATTTCGGTCATTGGTATATTTCCTAGAAATGCCATTGTTGCTCCTTTTTTCCTAGTGGAATGTGCTTTTGGTGTTATTAACAGCTGTCTTTTACCCTTTAGGTAACAAGTTTGGATACATTTCACTATCCATCTGGTTATGCCTTGTTTTGATATAGGATTACCAGTATGGGGTTTTTGGAATGCGACAAACAACTGTTTAGTTTTCCTAAATGATATTGTTCTGTCGATGTAATACATTAACGCTCTCTTAATATCTAATGTATGTAGTGCTCTTTCTGCCACTGAGTCTGGCTGTGGGAAGAAGACTGGAAGTTCCACTGTTTGATTTAAATGAAACGGTGTGATGGCCTTAGGTGGAAATTTAGGGTTTGTGCGAAGTACAACCTTATATTTGTGTACTTGTATAAAGGGTTTTTCAATAGTGAATGCTTGTATTTCACTAACTCTTCATAATGAAGTGATTGCCACTAGAAACGCTACTTTCCAAGTTAGAAATTGAATCTGACAAGAGTGCATAGGCTCCAAGGGTGGACCCATGAGTCGTGTGAGTACAATATTAAGATTCAATGAAGGTACTGGTGGCGTTCTTGGAGGTATGATACGTTTTAGTCCCTCCATGAAAGCTTTGATGACAGGCACTCTAAATAGATTTGGTTTGTGTACTTTGCAAATAAGCAGAAATTGTTGTGAGATGTATCTTAATGGATGAAAAAGCTAAATTTGCTTTTTGTAGATGGAGTAAATAGCCTACAATGTCTTGTATGGTTGCGTCTAAGGGTGTTATGTGTTTTGCTTGGCAGTAGAAAACAAATCTTTTCCATTTGTTTGCATAACACCGCCTGGTGGTAGGTTTTCTTGCCTGTTTAATCACTTCTATACATTCTGGTGGAAGATGTAGATGTCCAAACTCTAAGATTTCAGGAGCCAGATTGCCATATTGAGCATTGCTGGATTGGGGTGTCTGATCTGTTGTTTGTTTTGTGTCAACAGGTCCAGTCTGTTTGGGAGTTTGATGTGTGGTACTATTGACAGGTCTAGCAATGTGGTGTACCATGGTTGACATGCCCACATTGGCACTATAAGTATGAGTTTGAGTTTGTTTTGATGCAGTTTGTTGACCAGAAATGGAATGAGCGGGAGTGGGGGAAAAGCGTAAGCAAATATCCCTGACCAGTTGATCCACAGAGCACTGCCCTTCGATCGAGGGTGTGGGTACATGGACGTGATGTTTTGGCATTTTGCGTTGTGGTTGGTGGCAAACAGTTCTATGTCTGGTGTCCCCCACTGGCAAAAGTATTTGGGAAGCACTTGGGGGTGAATTTCCCACTCGTGCGTTTGTTGGTGATCTCCGCTGAGGTTGTCTGATAATTGATTGGGAATTCCTGGAATGTATTGAGCTACCAGGTGTATGTTGTTGTGAATTGCCCAGTGCCAATTATTTTGTGCTGGAAGACAAAGTTGTGATGAATGGGTTCCTCCTTGTTTGTTTAAGTAGTACATTGTTGTCATATTGTCTGTTCTGACAAGAATGTGTTTGTGAACAAGAAGAGGTTGAAAAGCTCTTAGTGCTAGGGATACTGCTAGGAGTTCTAAGTGATTTAAGTGAAGTTGTTTTTGTTTGTTGTCCCATTGTCCCTGTGCTCCCCATCCAATCATTGATGCATCTGTTGTAAGAATGGCGTGAGACACAGGGTCTTGAAATGGCCGCCCTTTGTTTAAATTTGTGGGATTCCACAACTGAAGCGATATGTGTGTTTGGCGGTTCATCAACACTAGATCTTGGAGATGACCATGTGCCTGCGACCACTGTTTTGCAAGGCACTGTTGTAAGGGCTGCATGTTTAATCTTGTGTTTGGGACAATGGCGATGCATGATGCCATCATACCCAACAGTTTCATGACACATTTGACAGTGTACTGTTGGTTTGGCTGGATTTTTGGCAATATGCTGTGGAACAATTGCACTCTTTGTGGACTTGGGCTTGCAAGTACTTTTTGGGTGTTTAATGTGGCTCCTAAATACCGCTGAATTTGTGCTGGTTGTAGGTGCACCTTTTGGTAATTTATTGAGAACCCTAGTGTGCGTAGGGTGTTTATTACATAACATGTGTGATGTTGGCACTGTTTTTGAGTGTTGGCTTTTATTAGCCAGTCGTCGAGATATGGAAACACATGCATATTTTGTCTCCTTATGTATGCTGCAACTACGGCAAGGCAGTTTGTAAATACTCTGCGAGCTGTTGTTATCCCGAAAGGTAACACTTTGAACTTGTAATGTTTTCCTTGTATTACAAATCTGAGATATTTTCTGTGAGCTGGAGGGATGGGTATGTGAAAATATGCATCTTTTAGATCCAGTGTTGTCATAAAATGTTGTTGTTGTAGCAGTGGGAATACATCTTGTAGTGTTACCATGTGAAAGTGTTCTGATCGGATGTAGAGATTGAGAGTCCTGAGAACTAATATTGGTCTTAATGTTTGTCCTTTTTGGGAATGAGGAAGTACAGGGAGTAAACCCCTGTTCCTTTTTGATGGTGTGGCACAAGTTCTATGGCTTGTTTGAGTAATAGTGCCTGTACTTCTGTTTGCAACATTGAAATGTGTTGAGATGGAAGTTTGTGTGTTTTGGGGGGAAATGTCTGGAAGAGTTTGTGTGAACTCTATGCTGTAACCATGTTGGAGAATGGATAACACCCTATTGTCTGTTGTGGTGGGTAACCAGTGGGTGTGGAACCTTTGCAGTCTTCCTCCCACAGGTGAAGTGTGGTGAGGGAAGGTGGTGGTAAAGTCACTGTTTGGTATTAGTTTGTTGTTTTGAGGATTGGTATTTTCCTCTAGATCTGGGGAATTGTCCTCTGTAGGATCCCCGAAACCCCCCTCTCTGGTATTGCGTTTGGTAAGAGGGTGTGGCTTGTGAGGTAGATGGCTCAGATGGTTGGGGTCTAAAGCCTCCCCTATATTGAGGCTTTCGAAATGAGCCTCTGCATTGGGAGGAATAAAGCGCACCCATAGCTTTGGCAGTGTTGGCGTCTTTTTTCATTTTGTCATTGGCTGTTTCAACTTGTGTGCCGAATAGTTGTTGTTGGTTAAAAGGCAAGTTGAGGACAGCCTGCCGGATTTCAGGTTTAAATCCTAATGACCCAAGCCATGCATGTCGCCTAATGATGACTGCCGTATTAATAGTTCTTGTGGCTGTATCTGCTGAGTTTAACGCTGACCTGATTTGGTTGTTTGTGACTGCTTGTCCCTCTTCTACTACCTGCTGGGCTCTCTTCTGTTGGTCCTTGTGGAGATGCTGAATAATGTCTTTCCTCTCATCCCAGTGAGCCCTGTCATATCTGGCCATTAGGGCCTGCGAACTGCCTATACGCCATTGATTGGCTGCCTATGATGCCACCCTTTTACCTGCAGCATCAAATTTCTTACTTTCTTTATCTGGAGGGGGTGCGTCTCCAGAGGACCGGGAATTAGCCCTTTTTCTTGCTGCACTGACCACTACGAAATCTGGGGGTAGCTGTTGTGTAATAAAAATGGGGTCTGAGGGTGGTGGCTTATATTTCTTCTCTACCCTTGGGGTTATAGCTCTTCCCTTAACTGGTTCCTGGAAGATTTGCTGTGCATGTTTTAGCATGCCAGGAAGCATGGGTAGACTTTGGTATGTGGCATGTGTTGAGGACAATGTGTTAAATAAGAAGTCGACCTCAAGAGGTTCCGTGTGCATGGCCACGTTGTGAAATGCCGCTGCCCTGGCTAGAACTTGTGTATATGAGGTTCTATCCTCAGGGTGTGATGGCTTTGATGGATAGCACTCTGAACTATTATCTGAGACTGGATCATCATAGAGATCCCATTGAGCCGTGTCATGTTGTGATTGTATAGTGTTTGATGGAGACTGTGCAGTGGGTGTAGCAGGCGGGGAGATAGCTAGTTGAGGAGAAGGAGGAGGAGACTGTTGAGGTGAAAACTGAGGAGGCGGAGATTTTTCTCTTGTTTTTGGCACTTTAGCCGTTGGCTGGTCATTGTCCAAACGTCCATGGAAGGCCAGTTTACTCTTTGTTCTTAGAGGAGGTGCCATGAGGATTTTGCCAGTGTCTTTGTGGATTTGTATTCTGGCCTGTTTCTTATCGAAATCCTCCATTTGTATCAATTAATCTATGGCTTTCTTTTAATTGCTTTGAAAGTCCATGCTCCTCAGTGTATGTATGCTTTTTTGGCTCCGAAGCTGGCTTTTTCGGCACCGAAGGGCCTGGAGTACTTGTTGGCCTCGGCTACGAAAGTGACTTTCGGGGTTTGGACTCGATGGGTCGGTGCCTTATAATTTCGGAGCCTGTGCCTCGGCTCGAGTCCAAAGGCTTTGTTGTTGGCGTGACCTTTTTCGGTGCCGAAGATGTTGCTTGGTCACCAGTAGCTTTTTTATGGGTGGAGCCATGGCCTTCTGGCAGTAGCGCTCCGAGGCCTTGGATTAGGTCGGGGCAAGCGTACTCACGTGCTGGCCCGCAGTTATTGGTCGGTCGATGCCGGACTGTTGTTCAGAATCGGACCCCCGAATGGAGACGGCACTGTGGATCATCTCCTCCTCTTCTGCGTCGAGGCATTCGGTGCTTCTGGACGCCACCTCTAATCTTCACGCTTTTCGGTCACTTAGAGTCTTTTTTGAGCGGAAGGATCTAGAGGTCTAGCAGGTATCCTCTCTATGATCCGGAGATAAACACAGGTTACAAACCAGATGTTGATCCGTGTAGGGATACTTGGCGTGGCATCGAGGGCAGAATCTAAACGGGGTCCGGTCCATGAGGCTTCGACTATAATTTTGGTCGGGCCGACCAGGCCAAAGTTGGGCTCGAAGGGCAAGTAGAGCTCTGTATCCGCGGATACCGAGGTGACGATGATGGATGATACACGATCGAAAACAATACCAATGATTTTAGAGGGTTTGTAAGATTTTTCTGACTCGAACAACCGGAGTGAAGAGAAGCACGTCTGAACCCGATGGCGGAAAGAAAACAATCTAAGATGGAGTCGATGCCGATGCGCAATGGAGCCAAAAAGGAGTCACTCGGTCCCGTGACTTGAAAAGACTTCCTGGAAGAAAAACAACTTATAACACTCCGAGCCCAACACCAGATGGCAGGACCTGTGCATAGCATGTGTATCTGCAGCTACACATGCCATAGAACATATATATATATATATATATATATGGAAAATGTCACTTACCCAGTGTACATCTGTTGGTGGCATGTTGTGCTGCAGATTCACATAATATGCATGTCCATTCCGACATCTAGTGTTGGGCTCGGAGTGTTACAAGTTGTTTTACTTCGAAGAAGTCTTTTGGAGTCAAGGGATCGAGTGACTCCTCCTCTCGGTTCCATTGAGCATGGTCATCAACTCCATTGTTAGATTGATTTCTTTCCGCCGTTGGGTTCAGAAGTGTTTCCTCTCGCTCCGAGATTTTGATTCGTAAAACTTTAGAAAACCTTCCCTTTGGTTGGTATTGTCTCGATCGCGGTCTCCATTTAGCATCGAACTGGTAGTACCGTTGGAAAACCACTTGCGTTCGCCCTTCGGGGCGCGCACGTGTCAAACTCTGGCCCATTCGGCTGACCATGTGGAGAGCCTGATGGATCGGGACTCCATTCTGATTCTGTCCTTGGTGCCACACCAAGTACCCATACACAGACCAGCATTTGGTTTGCAACCTGTGCCTTTCTCCAGCCCATCAGGAGGAAAACTGTGAGGCCTCTCAATCATTCCTATAAAAAAAGACTCTTAGAGATGAAAGAACAAGAAGGCTGGAAATGGCGTCGAAGAGCAGTGAACATCTTGACGTCACCGAAGAAGGGCAGGCGCAAACAGCAGTCCATACCCGAGACATAGACTCAGAGCAGGAATCCAAAGACGACAGACCCATCACAGCTGGCCAGCATGTGAGTATGTCTGCCCCTGCACCCCCCACAAAAGAAACATCTAGCCCAACACTAGATGTTGAAATGGATATGCATAGCATGTGTATCTGAAGCTACACAAGCCATTGAACATATATTAACATGCACAATGCAAAGCATATAATTAGTAAAAATTCATCACCATGGGGCACAGTTTCTCCTTCATCTTTCTCTAACCAGCTTCAAGTCCTAGAGCCCAGATTGACTGCCAAGAGAAAGAGATCTAATCTACCCTCACAGGAAGGATGACAGGCGTCAGCGTCCTGACCCTGAACAGAGGTCTCTGAATCCCCTCACCGTCAATCCTGGGTCTCTTACATACCTTAAACAAGCCAGAAAGGAGATTTCTAGAAACCCTCCCCTTAGCTCCACAATTTGTTGTTCAAAAATATCTGGCTACTTTAGGCCAGTTTTGAAAGGAACACGTTGGAATTGGCCAAGATCCCAAGGTGCCCTCTCTCAAAACAAAAACGTTCCCTGCCATACCATAAACATCATGCTAGCAGACTCTTATCCGCCTAAGCTTATGGTGAGAAAGAACACGCAGACACGTAAAGTAAAAACATGGGCATGGAGAAATACTTGCAGCTTCTGCACGTCTAACATCTGCACCTCTAATGTGGCAGTTGCTAACGCTAAAATAAAGTCAATGAGCAAAATGAAGCTGATGGTCACTAATGTGACGGTGTTCTGCTAGGCTAAGTGCAACGTGGAGTCAGTGGTCAAAACACAAATATCAGTACACATCAATTTATAAAAATATCACATACTTTCATGTAACCTTTGATACCAAGATCACCGGAATCAGGTGAGTACTTTTTGAGTTATGAATTTTCATCATTTTCAAAAGTAGACAGTGCATTTTTCAGGAAGCGGGAAGGCAATTTGATGAAGGAAAACAAAGATGGCAATCCACGTAGAGTACAACGACTTACAGGACCAATCTCCTGGATCTAAGAGGGTTTTGGGGCAAGGTCCAAGGCCGTGTCAACAGGTCACCTCAGGGAATACTGGTGAGTCCAGGTGCAGAGGTGTGTTATGCCATTGGGTGTCCCATTCAAGTCTATAGGGCTGTCTGGTTACAAAGTTGCTGCAGAGATGGACTGGAAGGACAGTCCAGGGGAAACCCACAGGGGGGTCTTGACCTTTGAGGTCCTCAGGCACATGAGGACACTGTCAGTCTACTCCTCCTTAGGCTGTAGTGCGCAGGTGCATGGGTGTCTTCTGGTGTCGGGTCCAGCACAGTTACTAGGGGGCCAGCAGAAACACTGCTAGCGTGGACTGGGGGGTCCAGTCTGATCAAGCCAACAAATGGGCTCAAGTCACATGAGGTGGGGAGACGTGGGCACATCCTTGGTTCTCCTCTTCTGGGTATGGAGCAGACAGGTGGAGAGGTGTTTAAGTGTGTTGGGTTTTGCTTCTTGATTATTTGCTGTTACAGGGAGGGTTTGCAGAAAAAGTCTGCAGGCGCCAGGGTGAAGTCCACAGTGGACGAACACAGAGTGGGCTTCTCTTCTGGAGGGCCTTGGGACCAAGCCGACACCATTGGCACACTTCATCATGGGCTAGGCAGCTCAGGTGCAGTGGTGATGTCCAGCATCAGGTTTTTGGCAGTCCTGGTCCTCTCAGGGTTTTATGTTGGTGCCTGCGGATGCAGGGGAGCAGCTCCTCTACCCCAAGGGAGTTCCTCCTGGCAATTGGCGGAGCTCTAGCAACTCTTCCAGTTTCCTGGAGGCTGCAGCGGCAGGCCAGGTCAGTTGCTTCTCGATGGTTGAGTATAGGAGGCAGGCCGGCAGGGTGCTCCTCGGTTCTCGGGTTCAGCAGGCTTCTCGTCCACTTCTCATTTTATGTCCAGTAAAGATCTGGGGATCTGGTATTGGGGGTCCACTAAATACTCAATTTAGGGGGTGTTAAGGGAAGTGAAAGGTAGTAGCCAATGGGCTACTTACCATGGAGTCACTACATCCCCTGGATGACCACTTCCTGTTGGGAGGGATAGGTAACACCCCACCCTGCACAGGCTTTTGTTTCTGACCTCTCAAGAGCAAAGGCTCTCCCCGTTAGAGGTCATAATCCAGACTGTTGGTGTTGGGCTGGCCAGAACTGGTCAGTGAGCTTACCAGCCCTCTGGGTCCATGTATTAATACATTCATCACTGGATCAGTGAAGAATTCTTAATACGAGATGGTTGATACCAAACGTCCCTAGGTCCAGAAAAATCCATCATGTAGCTGGGGAACTTTTAGTGATCAGTGTCTAGCACATGTATTTAAAATGGCTTCCCTGTACACTTACTAAGACATAGTAGGGGCATACTTGCTCATGCATTTATGCCCTCACTTGTAATATAATGCACCCTGCCTTGGGGCTGAAGGCCTGCTTTAGAGGTGACTTACAGATATTAAAAGCAGTGTTTAGAGTACATGGCACGCAAGTGTGTGCCATGTCTTGCTTTGAATTTTTGGAGCACCTTATCATGCGGCTTACACAACCAGAACCCAGCTCCCTACAGGGTCCATGACCCAACCCCATCCTGCTTGTTGCAGTACCACATGCAATGGTGTTGTCTGTGAACACCTGCATGACTTTCCCTTTCAGAGGAGGAAGGAATGATTTCAATGCTAGCCTGATCACCCTGAACACCAAACGACTGATGTGGAGCCTGGACTCCGACGAAGACCAAGCGCCTTTCCCATGTGGCTGCCTCAGGAGTGACAGGTTTGTCACTACTATCAGATCTGGTTGGGCAAGGCAGAGGGATCTGCTTCTGACCCAATCATGGTTCAAGGGCCACCACTGCAGATCTTGTGCAGTTCCCTTTGAGAACTGGACCATGTCTGAGAGATTCCCCTGATGCAGCACTGTAGGAAGTTGGCTCTGTATGCACTATTTCAAAGTAAGGAATAGTATGCACAGAGTCCAAGGGTTCCCCTTAGAGGTAAGATAGTGGCAAAAAGAGATAATTCTAATGCTCTATTTTGTGGTAGTGTGGTCGAGCAGTAGGCTTATCAGAGGGTAGTGTTAAACATTTGTTGTACATACACAGGCAATAAATGAGGAACACACACTCAAAGACAATTACAGGCCAATAGGTTTTTGTATAGAAAAATATATTTTCTTAGTTTATTTTAAGAACCACAGGTTCAAGATTTACAAGTAATACTTCAAATGAAAGGTATTTTATGTAGGAACTTTAGGAACTTTGAATTAGCAAAATAGCATATACAGTTTTCACATAAATGACATAAAGCTATTTTAAAACTAGATACAGTGCAATTTTCAACAGTTCCTGGGGGAGGTAAGTGTTTGGGTCCAAGGTAGCCCACCGTTGGGGGTTCAGAGCAACCCCAAAGTTACCACACCAGCAGCTCAGGGCCGGTCAGGTGTAGAGGTCAAAGTGGTGCCCAAAACGCATGGAGAAGGGGGGTGTCCCGGTTCCGGTCTGCCAGCAGGTAAGTGCCCGCGTCTTCGGAGGGCAGACCAGGGGGGTTTTGTAGGGCACCGGGGGGGGGGGGGAGACACAAGTCAGCAAAGAAAGTACACCCTCAGCGGCACGGGGGCGGCCGGGTGCAGTGTGCAAACAAGCGTCGGGTTCGCAATAGGATTCAATGGGAGACCAAGGGGTCTCTTCAGCGATGCAGGCAGGCAAGGGGGGGCTGCTCCGGGTAGCCACCACCTGGGCAAGGGAGAGGGCCACCTGGGGGTCGCTCCTGCACTGGAGGTCGGATCCTTGAGGTCCTGGGGGCTGCGGATGCAGAGTCTTTACCAGGTGTCGGGTCTTTGAAGCAGGCAGTCGCGGTCAGGGGGAGCCTTGGGATTCCCTCTGCAGGCGTCGCTGTGGGGGCTCAGGGGGGTCAACTCTGGCTACTCATGGTCTTGTAGTCGCCGGGGAGTCCTCCCTGTGGTGTTTGTTCTCCACAAGTCGAGCCGGGGGAGTCGGGTGCAGAGTGCAAAGTCTCACGCTTCCGGCGGGAACGTGTGTTGTTTCAAAGTTGCTTCTTTGTTGCAAAGTTGCAGTCTTTGGGGAACAGAGCCAATGTCCTCAGGAGTTCTTGGTCCTTCTAGATGCACGGTAGTCCGCTGAGGATTCAGAGGTTGCTGGACCCTGGGAACGCGTCGCTGGAGCAGTGTCTTTAGAAGGGGGGAGACAGGCCGGTAGAGCTGGGGCCAAAGCAGTTGGTGTCTCCGTCTTCTCTGCAGGTTTTTCAGTTCAACAGTCCTCTTCTTCTTAGGTTGCAGGAATCTGAGTTCCTAGGTTCTGGGGAGCCCCTAAATACTGAATTTAGAGGTGTGTTTAGGTCTGGGGGGTTAGTAGCCAATGGGGGAATCCTCCATCTGCAAGATCGAGGATTTCTAAAAGTCAGAGTCACCTCAGCTCAGGACACCTTAGGGGCTGTCCTGACTGGCCAGTGACTCCTCCTTGTTTTTCTCATTATCTCCTTCTGCCTTGCCGCCAAAAGTGGGGCCGTCGCCGGAGGGGGTGGGCAACTCCACTAGCTGGAGTGCCCTGCTGTAACAAAGGGGGTGAGCCTTTGAGGCTCACCGCCAGGTGTTACAGTTCCTGCAGGGGGAGGTGTGAAGCACCTCCACCCAGTACAGGCTTTGTTACTAGCTACAGAGTGACAAAGGCACTCTCCCCATGTGGCCAGCAACATGTCTGGTGTGTGGCAGGCTGCTAAAACTAGTCAACCTACACAGATAGTCGGTTAAGGTTTCAGGGGGCACCTCTAAGGTGCCGTCTGGGGTGTATGTTACAATAAAATGTACCCTGGCATCAGTGTGCATTTATTGTGCTGAGAAGTTTGATACCAAAGTTCACAGTTTTCAGTGTAGCCATTATGGTGCTGTGGAGTTCGTGCATGACAGACTCCCAGACCATATACTCTTATGGCTACCCTGCAATTACAATGTCTAAGGTTTTGCTTAGACACTGTAGGGCATAGTGCTCATGCACTTATGCCCTCACCTATGGTATAGTGCACCCTGCCTTAGGGCTGTAAGGCCTGCTAGAGGGGTGACTTATCTATACCTGTAGGCAGAGTGAGGTTTGCATGGCACCCTGAGGGGAGGGCCATGTCGACTTAGTCTTTTTATCCCCACTAGCACACACAAGCTGGCAAGCAGTGTGTCTGTGCTGAGTGAGGGGTCACCAGGGTGGCATAAGATATGCAGCAGCCCTTAGAGACCTTCCCTGGCATCAGGGCCCTTGGTACCAGGGGTACCAGTTACAAGGGACTTACCTGGATGCCAGGGTGTGCCAATTGTGGAAACAAAAGTACAGGTTAGGGAAAGAACACTGGTGCTGGGGCCTGGTTACCAGGCCTCAGCACACTTTCAAATCATAACTTGGCCTCAGCAAAGGCAAAAAGTCAGGGGGTAACCATGCCAAGGAGGCATTTCCTTACAAGCACCCACTGGAACTTCAGGTCATGCTGCTGAGCCCGCATATGCCATCTGGCACGTGTCATCAACAGGATGCAAGAGGCCATGAGGCTCAGCAGCCTCAGAGTCATTCTCACCGAAATCCAGGATAGAGGCTAAAACATTGGTATCAAAGCCTGAATATCCTGGACTCAACACTCCAGAGGATAGGCACGAAACTGCAATGTGGCCAGATAAGCTCCGATGAATGGGAGCATCTGAGAGGGAGTCAGATGTGGCTTCGGAATGTTTATTGTGAACCCCATCGAATGCAGGAGGTCTGCCATAGTCTGGATGTGAGAGACCACAGCCTGGGGCAAGCCTGCCTTAAACAGCCAGTCACTGAGCTAGGGGGAAGACTGAACCGCCTGACCTTTGCAGATGAACTGGGACCACTGCTATCACTTTGGTAAACATCCAAGGGGCGCTGGTAAGACCAAAGGGGAGCATGGTAAACTGAACATGCTTGTGGCTAACCGAGAACTGCAAGTAACAACTGTGGGAAGGAAGGACAGGAATGTGGAAATAGGCTGCCTGCAAGTCCAACGTTACCTTCCAGTCTCCTGGGTGCAGAGCAGGTAGAACCTGAGCCAGAGTGAGCATTTTGAACTTCTCCTTCCTGAGGAAGAAATTGAGGGACCGGAGATCTAGGATACGGCAGAGGTCCTCGTCCTTTATGGACCAGAAAGTTGTGGGAATAACAACCACAACCTACTTCGGGCACATGGACCCTTTCTAGGGCACCCTTGGCCCAGAGAGCCATAACCTCCTCGCAGAGAAGCGTCAACTGAGCCTCCGTCATCTGATCGTAGGATGGTGGCATGACTGGAGGGGTAGTCTTGAAGGGAAGGGAATGGAATAGCCCCTTCAGGTTTTTTGCAAAACCCTTCTGTCTGACGTGATGGATTGCCAGAAGGACAGGTGATGACGAATGCTGCCTCCAACTGGTCCCTGATAGGGAAGCATCAGACTAGGAAGGTTTGGAAGCTGCAGCAGCGGCGGGGTGGACTGGTTAGTCTGCTGGCTCCCTAATCCACGAGGACATTGGATCTCATGCTCCGGCCATGCAGAGGCTGGTCAGTATGTTCAGCACAGTGGGCATAGGGAAATGGATGTAGTGGGACCCCCTTTCATAGCTACGAAAGTGGTGAAAACTAACTGAGGGTGGAGAGGGGCAGCTGCCAACCATAAGTACCAGGCCGTAACCCAGGATTCCTTAAAGCGCTCGAGTTCCGAGTCTGCTTTGTCTTCAAAGAGATGGGTGCCATCAAAGGGCATGTCCATAAGAGTGCATTCGGCATCCCCAGAAAAGTCAGACGTCCTCAACCAAGCATGGCACCTTAAGGCCACCGTCAATGAAACCGATCGACCTAGTGAGTCGGTCATATCCAGTCCACATCGTATTGTGAATTTAGATGTATTTATCCCATCAGCAACAGCTTGGGAGAGAATGGCCCGGGCCTCCTCTGGGACCTGTGGCAGCTCCTGCGCAATCTTGTCCCATAAAGTATGGGTATAACAGGCCAAAAGGCATGCAGTGTTTGCTGACCACAATGCCAGGCTGGAGGAAGAAAACGTCTTCTCAATCTGACCCAACCTCCTGGATTACCTTTTCGGGGGTGCGGAAGGGAATGCGCCTGAAGTCGTAGAGGCTTGGATAACCAAGCTCTCTGGGGTCGGGGTTGAGTCAGGGAGCACTGGGTCATTGGGAGATGGTCTATGGCGGCAGACCCCAACCCAATGGAAAGGATCTGACCTAGGGAGCAAGGTCCTTGTTGAAGTCTTAATCGGTGTTGCTCAACGCCGGCCCGGCTCTGTGTCGGAATCTGCAATGAAGATGGGGTGGATGCAGACCGTGGGGATTGGCGGCATCAGGAGTGTCGACGTTGGAACCATTGTTGAGGAAAGTCGAGATGGTACGACCGATGCCGGTTTGGATCTGGGAACGGATCCCTGTGTGTCCCCAGGAGCTGAGGCCGAAACCACTGGCATGGAACCCGAGCGGGTCCCTGCCAACTCACGTGGCCTGAAGGCACTCTTAATAGAGTCGGACTGCCCAAATATGAGGCGCATGGCCTCATAAAACTTGCGGAGTTGGGCAGGGTTGCTCCAGCTACTGGAAACTCGGGGAGGCGCAGAGCCGAACCAGAAGCAGGCTCAGAGGACAAAGGCCTAGATGGACAACGCTCCTTTTTTCGCGTCAGTCGACGGATGAGGTTATGTCAAAGAACACTTGCTCTCCTTTGACTTCGTCCTGGGCCTCGATTTACCCGACCACCCAGCAACTTGGAGTGGGATGATGAAAAATGCGGGCTCAGCGACCGTTCTGGGGACCTTCCTCTTGACCGAGGGCAAGCAGCTTTAGGGCCTGCTCCTTCAAAGCTTTCAGGTTCGTGCCCTAGCACTCGGAGCATGATTTCGGGTCATTGTCAGGCTCTAAACACAAGCACATGACGTGCGGATCCGTCATGGACATCATCCCATGATAGGATTCGCAAGGCTTGAACCAGGTCTTGCGTGACGACATCTCAACGCACCAAGAGTGAGAACACTCAAAAATATTTGACAAAAGATGAAAAAAAAAAAACAGTCAAAAATTGACTGGGGTAGCCCTTCTTCGGATGTGCCCCTGGTTGGGGCAGAAAGAAAAGAACTGACATCAGCGTGCCAGGGTGGCACCTATCTAGGTCCCGGGATGTCATATTTGGCGCCCATGATGCAGATGACGGACGTGGAGCTGACACCACCTATTGGCATGCAGGGGTACTGCACGAGAAAAATATCCAGATCCAGACTGACGCCTGGGGAAAATTCTAAGGTAAGGAATCTGCAAAAAGAAGTCTCCACCAGATATAGGGATTTGAAAAGGGATGGCTGGCCTAGCTGTTGGAGGCTGGCTCAGTGTATGGTGTACAACTATAGGTAAGGAACCCTGTACTGAGTCCAGACAACCCTTAATGATAGTGTAGCCAGCAATAGATAATCAGATCTCTCATAAGGGGAGTTGTGGAGAGCAGCTAAGACTTATCCAAGAGGGTGTAAAATGGTTGCAAATACCACACAGGTCAGTCACTGATGTACACGCAGGAAAGAACCAGACCAGTGATAGAAAAATATGTTATATTTATTTGTAACACACTCTAGAACTAACCTTTGTATATCTCCTCACTGATGATATGGACATACAAACATATACTTAGCAACAGTTAAGTAAAGGCATAAAATAACCTGTGCCCCTATTAGGGGGTGGGGGAACCATATACTAACAAGATGGAATGCAAAAAGCACTCCCAACCCACACTACCACCCAAGGACTTTTAGGACTGGAAAGTACTAAAACCCCAAAGGTAAGCAGATAGGATTCCCCAGTCACCAGTGTGCATAGTTGTAAACCTGGGTCAGTGTCTAAAGGATAACATGGGGAAGTCTTGGCTGGACTTTTCACGTTTCAGGACCCTTCCCAGAGAACCTGGAGGAAACCCGTTGGGGCAAGGGAGGTTGGATAGTACCCATACCCGTGGATACCCTGAACAGTGGAGTACCTACACCAGGGAGCAGAGGTGCATAGGGGTGAAGTTGTGTCAGAACCTCCCATCAAGTCAATGGGGGCCTTGTTTGTCCGGCCGCTGTTGGGACCCTTGGCCAGGTCGGTAGAACCCAGGCATGGATTCCTGAAGAAGAGGACCTAAGGAAAGAGGGGAGTGAGTCCAGACCACCCAGAGGTGCCCAGGCAGTGCAGGTGGGCAACGCCCACATTCTTGGAATAACTTTCCTGTTGGACAAAGAAGTGCAGCTGTAGAGTCTAGGCGATGCAGGAAGATCCCAGGAGTCATCCACAAGCTGTCCCACGCCGGTTGTCGACTTGCAGAGGGGTCAGTGGTTAGCAGGGCCTCAAACAAGCCTTGGAAAATGCAGAGAAGTGCTACACGGAGTTTGCAGGATTTGCAGGGACCAGCAAGGTCCAAGTGACCAAAGGCAGGTATGTCAGGGCCAGCCCTTAGCATGCAGGAAAGCCAGAAGGAATTAATGAAGCCTCCAGCAGTACCCTGTGGCAGCAGGCAGTCACATGGAGGCCTCAGCAGCACAGCAAAGAGGGATGCCCATGTAGCATGAGTTGCAGAGGGGATGTCGTTCTTAGAGTTGGAGAGTGCTGGAGACTGGGGATTCTTGAAGCTAGGAGGTCTTCGGACTGAAGAACCAACAATCCTTGGCAAGGACAAGCAGATGCGGCACACAGGGGTTCTAGTTAAGCAGCTCCAACGAGCGACCACAGACTTCCCAGTTGCAAGTAAGATAGATCAGACCTTTGGAGAGCCACAGAACCACCACCTCTGTTGTAGAAGTTTGAAGAGTCCACAGATCAGCAGGATCCACAAGCTGGTCGTCATCGTTGAGGTGCTTGCGGATGCAGGGGAGGGACTCCTTCATTCCAAGGGAGATTCTTCCTTCCTTTCCTAAGTGCAGGCAGAGTCCCTGTGACTCTGGACGAAGCACGGCCCCAGGGTTGCAGAAGTCTTTGCAGAACTTGGAAACAAAGCTGCAGTAGGAGCCCTCCTGCTGGTTACAGTCTTGCTCCTGGTTCCAGTGAAGAACAGCAGCAGTCCCGGTGACCTGAATGCAGAAATGTCTTGCAGAGGAGATTGGCAGATGGTTCCTGAAGTCTTGTAGACGAATCTAGGGTCCCACCCTCAGTGGAGCTCTAAAGTAACCTAGGAAGGGGGGTTGGACATTTACTGCAGTGACCCACCTATCAGAGGGGGTCAGGGACCTCAAACAGCTGGACTAACCAGTGTTGGAGAGCAAACATTACTATTAAAAAATCAGAAGACAAATCCTACAATTAAGGTGTACTAAAAGGTCTAATTGGAGAAACGTGTTAGAAAAATAAAAGATGCATGTTTGAAATGTGGCTGACATGGCGTCCGCCACCTTGAGTTCTATGTGTAATAATAAATAACAGTGAAAATTTATTTTGATGACTCAAACATTTGTACTGACAAAATATAATTAATATTGATGAATAAAGCTAATGATTTGAAATTATGATTAAATTATGTACTAAATATGCTTGATTAATATTAAAACAGTTTTATTTTTTCATGTATTAGCATTAGTATAAGGCCTAAGCTTTAGTATTTTTCCACAGCACAGTGTTTGGGATGGTATGCTGACACCATAGAAATTCTTTCGCAAACATTGTTTATTCACTGCCCGTTTGAAAGCTTACAGTGGAAATCTACTGTCTTGTTCTACTCTGCTCATTCTATACTTCCTTGTGATAATAACTGAACGTTTTAACAATAGTCTTTAGTTTCTGGTAGTTATGTTCTGTGCTGTTTTTTACAATGTGAATATTCTGTGGAAACTGCAGACGAAATAGAGGAGTGTGAACATGGGCCTATCTTGGAGAAGAATGAAGAAAAGTTACAAACGATAGGGGAAGTGAAATTCAATTGGTTGCTCACTATCACACCTCATAGTCTTGCTCAATAGGGGTTTAACTAGTGATTTGTGGGACTTTAATTTAGCAAAGTTTCAGATGATGCAGTTCAGTTTTTAGCAGTTTCATGTTTATAATTCTAAGAGTTCGGAAAACTTAGGCCCAACATTACTGAACTGTTGCCCCTTTCATGTTCCTGATGTTGAAGACCTGCTGTCCCTGTGCTCTGCTGTTCAAGACTCTGCTAACTGCTGTCTCACTTTAGGAGAGGTATAACTAATGTGCATTTGTTTTGTTTTTGCAGGTTTCTCCCTTAGAAATCCAACTGCTTATTTTTGCTAGTGCTATAGTTAGATGTTTTCCAAATTCATTTTTGTCTTCTTTTGATATTTTGCAATTGACAAAAGCCCAGCCCCACACATGCTTATCAAATTAGAATTTGGCACCAAGGATGCCTGACCCAATAATAAAACTGATTGTTTATTAATTGATTATGACTGATTCAACTGTACAACTATTGAAATATATTGCTGTAAGGAAATGCCTCCTTGGCATGGTTACCCCCTGACTTTTTGCCTTTGCTGATGCCAAGTTATGATCTGAAAGTGTGCTGAGGCCTGCTAACCAACCTCCAGCACCAGTGTTCTTTCCCTAACCTGTACCTTTGTTTCCACAATTGGCACACCCTAGCATCCAGGTAAGTCCCTTGTAACTGGTACCCCTGGTACCAAGGGCCCTGATGCCTGGGAAGGTCTCTAAGGACTGCAGCATGTCTTATGCCACCCTGGAGACCCCTCACTCAGCACAGACACACTGCTTGCCAGCTTGTGTATGCTGGTGGGGAGAAAATGACTAAGTCGACATGGCACTCCCCTCAGGATGCCATGCCAACCTCACACTGCCTATGGCATAGATAAGTCACCCCTCTAGCAGGCCTTACAGCTCTAAGGCAGGGTGCATTATACCATAGGTGAGGGCATAGGTGCATGAGCACTATGCCCCTACAGTGTTCAAGCAAAACCTTAGACATTGTAATTGCAGGGTAGCCATAAGAGTATATGGTCTGGGAGTCTGTCATACACGAACTCCACAGCACCATAATGGCTACACTGAAAACTAGGAAGTTTGGTATCAAACTTCTCAGCACAATAAATGCACACTGATGCCAGTGTACATTTTATTGTGAAATACACTCCAGAGGGCATCTTAGAGATGCCCCCTGAAATCATACCCGACTTCCAGTGTGGGCTGACTAGTTTTACCAGCCTGCCACACACCAGACATGTTGCTGGCCACATGGGGAGAGTGCCTTTGTCACTCTGTGGCTAGTAACAAAGCCTGTACTGGGTGGAGGTGCTTCTCACCTCCCCCTGCAGGAACTGTAACACCTCAAAGGCTCACCCCCTTTGTTACAGAGCCCCAGGGCACTCCAGCTAGTGGAGATGCCCGCCCCCTCCAGCCACGGCCCCACTTTTGGTGACAAGGCCAGAGGAGATAATGAGAAAAACAAGAAGGAGTCACTGGCCAGTCAGGACAGCCCCTAAGGTGTCCTGAGCTGAGGTGACTCTGACTTTTAGAAATCCTCCATTCCCCCAATAGGATTAGGGATGTGGCCCCCTCCCCTCAGGGAGGAGGCACAAAGAGGGTGTAGCCACCCTCAAGGCTAGTAGCCATTGGCTACTAACCACCCAGGCCTAAACATACCCCTAAATTGAGTATTTAGGGGCTCCCAGAACCTAGCAAGATAGATTCCTGCAACCTGAAGACGAAGAAGGACTGCTGACCTGAAAGCCCTGCAGAGAAGACGGAGACACCAACTGCTTTGGCCCCAGCCCTACCGGCCTGTCTCCCCACTTCAAGAAAAACTGCACCAGCGACGCGTCCACCAGGGTCCAGCGACCTCTGAAGCCTCAGAGGACTACCCTGCATCTAAAAGGACCAAGAGCTCCCGAGGACAGCGGCTCTGCTCCAAAGAAGAAACATCTTTGCAACAAAGAAGCAACTTTTAAAGACAACACGTTTCCCAACTTTGCACTCTGCACCCGCCGCCCCCGGCTCGACCTGCGGAAAAACAACACTACAGGGAGGACTCCACGGCGACTGCGACCCTGTGAGTAGCCAGAGTTGACCCCCCTGAGTCCCCCCCCAGCGACGCCTGCAGAGGGAATCCAAAGGCTCCCCCTGACCGCGACTGCCTGCTTCTAAGAAGCTGACACCTGGTAAAGACCCTGCACCCGCAGCCCCCAGGACCTGAAGGATCCGACCTCCAGTGCAGAAGCGACCCCCAGGTGGCCCTCTCCCTTGCCCAGGTGGTGGCTACCCCGAGGAGCCCCCCCCTTGCCTGCCTGCTTCGCTGAAGGTACCCCTGGGTCTCCCATTGAAACCTATTGCAAACCCGACGCCTGTTTGCACTCTGCACCCGGAAGCCCCCGTACCGCTGAGGGTGTACTTTTTGTGCTGACTTGTGTCCCCCCCGGTGCCCTACAAAACCCCCCTGGTCTGCCCTCCGAAGACGCAGGTACTTACCTGCTGGCAGACTGGAACCAGGGCACCCCCTTCTCCATTGAAGCCTATGCGTTTTGGGCACCACTTTGACCTCTGCACCTGACCGGCCCTGAGCTGCTGGTGTGGTACCTTTGGGGTTGCCCTGAACCCCCAACGGTGGGCTACCTTGGACCCAACTTTGAACCCTGTAGGTGGTTTACTTACCTGCAAAACTAACAAACACTTACCTCCCCCAGGAACTGTTGAAAACTGACTGTCTAGTTCTAAAATAGCTTATTGCCATTTTTGTAAAAACTGTACATGCTATTTTGCTAATTCAACGTTTCTAAAGTACCTACGTGAAATACCTTTCATTTGAAGTATTACTTGTAAATCTTGAACCTGTGGTTCTTAAAATAAACTAAGAAAATATATTTTTCTATACAAAAACCTATTGGCCTGGAATTGTCTTTGAGTGTGTGTTCCTCATTTATTGCCTGTGTGTATGTACAACAAATGCTTAACACCACCCTCTGATAAGCCTACTGCTCGACCACACTACCACAAAATAGAGCATTAGAATTATCTATTTTTTGCCACTATCTTACCTCTAAGGGGAACACTTGGACTCTGTGCATGCTATTTCTTACTTTGAAAAAGTACATACAGAGCCAACTTCCTACAATTGCTATTTCAAAAATAATTCTGTTATTCTGTATAATTATTTTAGAGTGTTTAATGGTGATTGCACTTATTAGAATAAGATTCTTTAAACATTTTGGACAGCCTGTGTTGTTTCTGTATTTCTATCATCTGGTTTTCCGTATCATTTACGTGACTTAAGCATTGTTAATATAAAGGCAATAAATGTTTGAAATTTATTAAATTGGTGTGGTGATTCATAGCTTCATAGGTCACGGTGCATATAAATTACAGACTCCTTATTCCATTTTGTTGTTGTTTATGGCAATTAGTTCTTATTGTTGGATTTGATGATCTTATTACTCCTGTCTGAGTCAAAAGATTTTGGCGTCTGAGGGCAGTAGATGTCACTGCCCTATCACCTGTCACCTTAGCCTAGTTTAGGAGGTCACACGCCCACACTAGTCAGATGCTTCCAGGGGAGGAGCTGGACTGGAGCCTGATCACTCCCCTGTCCTTTGTGTTGTTTCATGCAAGAGCAGGAACTGGTCCTGCAGTGGTGCAAACTGGTTTATACAAGGAGGGCACCAAATGTGCCCTTCAACACAGTCTGGTAGCACTCAAAGGCACCACACCCCAGCCCAGTTACACCGATTTCTAAAAGAGAAGTGGTCACACCTCTGTCTTACAGGAAATCCTTTGTTCTGCCTTCCACTGCCTGGGTTAAGCTCAGCAGCAGGAGGGTAAAACAGTGTCTGGGGTTGGCAACAGCCCGGGCTGGCATGCAGATCCTCTAAGGCTGTAGAGGCAGACTTTGGGGGATCCCATAGGGAACCCCCAGAGCACATGGTATCATGCAACTAGCATTGGAATTGGTGTAGTTGTATGATTACAACATGTTTGATACGAAACATGCCTATGTTCAGTGAAGCCATAATGTAGTTGGACAACTTGTGTTACTTAGATGGCTTCCTCGCACTTACAACTTCAGGAAATGGAGTCTGAGGTTTGTAGGGGTACCTCTGCTCATGCATGGGCGCCGCCACACTTAGAACCATGCACCCTGCCCTTGGGCTGACTGGCCTATCTCATGGGTGACTTACAGGGTCAGGGTGCAGTGCTTATATCTGGAGTGAAAGGTGCATGCACTGTTTCACCAGGCTGCAACAGCAGGCCTGTAGTCACAGTTTGCTTGGACCCCCATGGGTGGCACAATACATAATGAAGCCCATGGGGGTTCCTTGGTGTGCCAATGCCCTGGGTACGTAAGTACCACATACTAGGGACTTATATGGGTGCACCAGTATGCCAATTATGGGGTGTAAAATTTACAATACAACTAAATTTAGGGGAGACAACACTGACTATGGGGTCCTGTTAGGAGGATCCCAGTGTACTACAATCTAAACATATTGACACCAGGAATAAAGTGGAGACAACTATGCCTGAAAGATGCTACTTTCCTACACATGCAACCGCAGAAAATCAGATACAGCAGAATGGTAGCCCTTTAAGGTGCCCTGAGCAGAGCTCTGATGGGCAAGGGAAAGACTGGAAAAAAGAACCTAAGATAAGGGAGCAGAGAGAGAGGTTCAACCTGTTTCTCTGCACAGCATGCCACAAACTTGCTCCAGCAACAGGCATATAGCCTCGGTAGAGGGACACCTGGCTGCCAAGATAACAACCCAGACTTCTGCCAGGAGGTTGAAAGCTGTCAAATGTCACTGCTCAATCTCCATGCAAGAAGGTGAAGTGTTGACAGGTTCAGTTGAAGAACCCTCCCCTTCTGTTGCAAAAGAAGAGCCTCCCGCAGACACAGCCTCATTGGAGGACCAATGGCCATGCTCAGCAGCTCAGAATACTAAACTCTCCAAACCCAGTCTGGAGCCACAAGGGTGACCTGGGCCCAGTCATTCCTGATCTTTTTGAGTACTCTGGGCAGGAGTAGTATTGGCAGAAAGGCATACAGTAAGAGGAGGTCTACTACAGATGAAAAGTGTCTCCGAGCAAGAGCCACCTTGGAAACCCCAGCACGCAGAACTGCTTATATTGCACGTTCTCAGTGGTGGCGAACAGATCTAACCAAACATCTCCTCACTGCTGAAACAGAGTTTGGTGGAGATGCCATTCGTGATCTGCTAGGCATCTGCGGACCAAGTTTGTCCACCTTGGCATTCAAAGGACCTGCAAAGTGTCCAACCACCAGGGATATGCTTTGACATTCCAGAAGTGTCCAGAGACACTAAACTTTGATTTTTTCAATACATATGGCATTACAGGATCATCATGTAGCAATCAAATGTCAAAACAAGAGCAGTGTGCACATACTCAGTAAATTGGTTGTCCAAAGGGAGCTGTATTTTGTGGGTGTATTTCGCCAAACCCTACTCATAGCCACACTATCTAGCAGTTGATTTACCTATGCGTGGGTCTACATATCTGTTGTCTACTTGTAAGTAGTGAAGTGCTTTGCTACATAGTAGTGGGTTGAGTGGCCCAAACAATGTCCTTGGAACATGAATGTAGGCCAGACACTGCTTACAAATCGTTAGTGGAACATCAGGTTATTCTGTTCTATCCCTTCTGCACAGCTGACTACCTAGCAGCACTGTCCTAGGGCGTTCAGCGCGGGTTTGCGTAGTACCCCCTCCTATCTCCACAGAAGTCGTGTTTCTAGGTATCTCTGTAGAGGACCCCATATTTCCTGAGGTCGTGAGCTAGGGGGAAGCAGCTCAGCATATGTGATGTTGATCTTTACAATATACAAGGCCTTGTAGCCACTCCTTAAATGTAGGCGCAATTCTAGGCTTGGCCAGGAGTGTGAGCGCAACATACTTCATGAAGCATCCATCTATGTCTTCAGTGAACCCCAATAACGCCATTAGTGGTGTGAGATGTACAGCCTTGTCTATCATGATGGCTATTGCATCCGCAATCACCCCCCAGCATACCTTGGGCGGGCCACATGCCCAGGTCAATGTTGAAAGTCTGCACCTTCTGTCCCACAACTCCTGTACTTGTCGTCCGGGCTAAAATGATACTTGTGCAACCGAGCAGGTGTGTACTACATACGATGCAGAAACTTAAAATGAATGAATCGCAGCCTGCTGCTCAAGGCTAGTAGCCCAGTCTGTTGACAGTAATATAGCCAATATTTATCTGTAAGTGCTGTGCTGAGTTCAGATTCCCATCCAAGTTGTGCATTCCCCATTATGTCTGGTGACTCAAACTGTGCCAAGTGGCAGAGAATCGTGACCAAATGTCTAGGACTGGATGAGTCAAGAAGAGTATGTAGTGTGTTGAAAGAGGGAGGCTCACAGGGAAAGTTAAAAGTGATGGCCTTAAAGTTGTGTCAGAGTGTAACATAGTGAAATATGTCTAGTGGAGTTGGCGTTACCTCCGCAAAGAAATCTTCACGGCTTATGAATAGGCCAGCCACATAAAGATGCCTCCACATGTTGAGTCCAGCCTTAAGGAGTACAGCCCTACAGGCCGCCTCTTGAGTGATAGGCATGGCAAAATCGTAAGGTAATGGAATGAGCGGTGAGTAGAGCAGTGACTTGCTAATTTTGCTAGCCAGTTTGTCCCATGTTGTAGTGGTGCAGGCAACAGTTTAGTCTGGAGCACAAACCGAGTTGTCTCACACAGCTAGATAGGCAGACATAGGTATGGGCATCAGGTAACCCTGTTCAAAAGCCAGATGAGGCATGTAAGGGGGAGGTCTGTACCAGTATATAGCGTAGTGTGCTTGGGCACATAGAAAATAGAGTACCATATTTGGAGCCTCCAAGCTCCCTCTTGAAAAGGGTTGTGTGAGTATATTCCATTGTATACATGGCTGCATACCCGCTAAGCTAATCTTATCAATTGTGTTTTGAGCAGTCTGAAAAATGCTGCCCTGGTGAGCAGGGAATATTAAGGAACAGATAGAGCAGTATCAGCAATATAACCATCTTCATAAGAGAGACTCAGCCAGCCAGGGAAAGAGGCAGTGATATCCAGCATGTGATTCTGTCCGTAATCGGGTCAAGGGCATTACCATAATTAGCGCAAATTAGTTCTCCCCTGTCTTTGGATATTACTATACCTAGGTACCTGAGATCAGTGTCACACCACTGAAACAAGTCCGTGGCTCGGTTGAGGGGAAAAAGGTATGATTTTTACCAATTAATCTGGATACCTGACAGACCACTAAAACGCACAAACTCACAATAGACTGTGTTGATAGTGACCTGTGACTCCCTGATGTAAAACGTGATGATATCAGCATATAATGATATAAAAAAAATGTCTGGTGGGGCACCTGATAGCGTACTCACAATTGGTGTTGTTGCAGCTTGGCAGCTAGGGGCTCTTTCTCCAACGCAAATAAGAATGGCACCAGGGGGCATCCATGCCGGATGCCACGTTCAATGTTAAATGGGTCCGAACATGTCCAACTGATTTGTATTTTAGTTGCTAGTTGCAAGTACGGCAAGGCGATCCAGGCCATGAAGAGGAGTGGAAACCCCATGAGCTGCAGGGCCACCATCAGGTAACCTCAATCCACTGAATCAAAAGCCTTGGTGGCATCAAGGAACACAACAGTGGCTGCCAGCTCTGGATCCATGGCTTGCATGAGTGCAAATAAAGTGTGCAAATTATGTGAGGTAAAACGCCCCGGGATAAACCCAGAAAGGTCATCAATAGGCTAAGCCGATTTGCAAGGATTTTGGCAAATATTTTGGCATCACAATTAAAAAGGGAGAGGGGTCTGTAAGAGTCACAGAGCTCAGCTGGTTTGCAAGGTTTAAGTAAAGCAATAATCATTGTCTCTTGCATGGAAGATGGCAACAGGCCTACTTCTCTTGACTCATGGTAAATGTTTTTGAGAATCGTGACCAAGGAGCCAGAATATGTCTAATAGAAATCAACAGGAAGACCATCAGGGCCAGGAGCCCGGTCCGAGCGTAACTGCATGACGGCTTCCCTTATTTCATCTTCTTCTATATCAGCCGATAGGAATTCGCTCTGTGCATCACTCAACCAGCCCAAGTCCACGTCTTCTAACTATGGATCTATGTCTACTGTTTGTAGTCTGCAATTGGAATGAAGTCACTGGTAATATTCTGAGAATACTTTGAGTATTTCCAGGGTATCTTGGACACGTTGCCATCATTGTCCCGTATTTCAAGGACGGCGTTGGTGCCTAGGGGATAGTGTATCATAGTCGCCTGTGCACACCCTATGCTGTTCTCCCTCACCATATACCCTAGCTATAAACTTTCCTGCAGAAAAGGCATTCCTGCTCAGCTGTTTCCTGACAGTCAGTAATAGGTGCTTTATGCTTACCGGCTAATTCTAGGTTGGGAGGATCCCCCAGGTTCCCCTCGAGTTTTAATGTCAACTTCAATTTTGCTTAGATTATCCCTGATCCACCACAAGATCCCTCAACTCTTGCTCACACAAAGACCCCGAATGTTGACTTTGAAGGTTTCCTATGTTGTGCTCATCTCTGAAGTGGAATCTTTATTCCTATGGAAAAAATCTGCCACTTCTTCTCTGAGTTCTTCCCGAAAAGCCAGGTCTGAAAGCAGTGGCGGGGAGAGTTTCCAGGAAGCGAGCAGGGAAGTGACATCAGGAGAAGATAGCACCATCAGCACTGGTGAGTGGTCTGAATAGGTATGTGGCAACTGGATCACCTCCTGCAATCAGTTCCCCGGGCCCCTGGAAATGAACCAATAATCTATTCTGGACCAACTATTATGAGCCCCAGAGTGGAAAGTGCCATCCCTGGTCCGTGGATGGAGAGTCCTCCATGCATCCACTAGTCCATTCTCCTCCACCATGGCTCAGATATGGCTGCCTGCATTAACTTGATGGTGGGAAAGTGTGTGAGATCCGTCTCATTCCAAATTCAATGAAGCATTAAAATCTCCCTCCATATAATGTGCATGGAGCCAGTGTCAGTAATCAGTCCCAAGAGAATATAAACAAATCCTGAACCATCTGTAATGGGGCCATAGCAATTCACAATGGTGGAGGATATTGAAGTCAACACCCCCTATACTAAAGTGTAAGGACCCTGGGCATCACTGACCATCTCCTTTGGAACATATGGGGTGCCCTTCCATGTAAGTGTTGTGGTACCTCTCACGTTTGTCAGGAAATAGTTTCCCTCCCAAAAACACAGAAAATGTGTTGCATTCGCAATAAGTGCCAATAACTCCATTCCAGAAACACAGATAGCAATATCTCAAGAATAGTGGGGGTTGAGGCTAACTTTTTTGGTAGCAGTAACGAGAAATGAAGATAAGAAAGTAAAGTATTATATTTATGAGCTGACGGCCAAGTTAAAGCAGCAAGAGAAAGAGGCAGGGTTGTAGTGTGGTTAGTTTTACGTATCCTTTGCACATTAGCTTCAGGCTTTAGGCCTTTGTGCACTTTGCCCTGGATGTATTTTATTCATTTGCTTGCAGCTTAGAGCTATATTCACTGCATTAGGATTCGCCATGTGTAAAAAACAGCACTAGGTCAGAGAAGGCACACCAATATCCGGGTTTTCCTTTTAAAGTTCAAGCTTGAACAACCAACCACTAAGTAATAGGATGCCTATCCCGTGCTGGTGGAAATCCTCAGCTCCATGGACGTCTTCGCTTACAGAACTGAGAAGTCAATATATATATGAGACCGAGAGAGTCAGCCGGACCTAAAAATTAGAGCCAGACCAATCGTTGGCGGCGCCATGTCGCGTGGGCTTTCATTATCCTAAATGAGACTACTGGATTTCTAGGCAGCAGGATCGATAACGGTGTGGGGGACTGAGTCTGACCCACGTGTAAAGAACTCTGTCACCCTAAATCCGGTTTTTGCTCCGGCTAACTAGCAGTGCCTCATTTCTCACACGGGGAAGAGATGATTGGGCAGCCGAGCGCATGACATCTTTGGAACTTCTCAGGGAAGTCGTGGTCACTCAGATCCAAACCAACTCTCTCATTTACAGTATGATCTCATATACAAATGACAAAGGCAGTATAAGTTTTATATAATGTTTTAATAAAACGACTGCATTTTAGATAAGAAGGCGTGAGCCGCAATAACCAGAACCATACAACACAGTAGGATTGAAATAGTCACCAGGAGAGTAAAACATAAGAACAAAGCTATCATGGTGTCTAATAGTTTCTACTCTCCCTCTGCTTATTCTATTTCGAGCACAGCATGTTAAGTTTCTAACTTGCCTTTCTGAATCACTGGGGAGACATTAGCCCTCATACCTGAGCAAAAGCCTGTGATCTTGTTCAGCATCTGCAACGAGGCATTCAGCGTCTAGTTGTGGTTCCCTGGTCGGAATCTCCCTCTTGCGTGTATTGGGACAAGGAAGTGTTTTTATAACTAACATGCCAGCGTGATCACAAAATGTCCCTATGCAGGAATGCCAAAGACTAAACTCCTACCACGTCTTTCGGCAATGTACCAGACTGTATCCTTGACTGAAGCACATAGTGAACAAGAATGTGTTTTGGAGAACTCCAGTGCTGAAGTAGGCTAAACAGTGTGATATGAAATATAAAACAAGACCGTAGAACTGGCTATTTGAAAAATAACAGTACGAAGCCTAATAAAAACATTTACAGCAAAGTGCACAAAGGCTTTAAGCTGCAAGCACATGAATAGAATACATCCAGGGCAAAGTGCACAAAGGCCTAAAGCCTGAAGCTAATGCGCAAAGGATACGTAAAACTAACCACACTACAGGGTAATGATACGAGAGACAGGCAGAGTAATGGTATGAGAGAGATGCAGAAAGTGAATATTCAGTTGAGATGGATGAGAAGATAGACAGGGAAAGTGAAAAGAGAAAAATGGCCAGCCAGTGAGCCAGGCAATTCCACTCCGATTTTACAAAGGTGTCAGGGGAGCACATGTGTAGGCCTCAAGAGCTTTTCAGCTCAATATCAAATCAGTGTGAAAGTTGACAGACAGAGGTGAGGGGGTGTAATTTGCCTCTCAGAAGGGCTTGAGGCCATGAGTCGCAATGCACCAGTGCGTGCCTGAGTTGAAGAGGCCTAGGTCAGGCCTGACTCATTATGCAAGCGTGTTGACTTTTTTACGTCACTAGAGGTCTGCTGAGCATGTTGATTGTCTTCCTGCCACAGTTGGTCCATCCCACTTCTGAGAATGGCAATGAGGGTCTGGAAGACTGAAGACCGACCAGCAGAGGGAGCGCAGTCCACATTGCGCTTCATGAATTCCCCAGCCTGCTGCAGGTTGTTGAAAATGTGGGCCTTAGTCTTATGGCTGATGCGCAGCAGAGCCAGGTAAAACACTGCATACCAGATGTTGGTTTTCTGTCGATAATGCTTGATGGGCCCTTACTTTCATAGAGCTTCTTGTATAGCAAAGGTTAAGTCAGGGAATATGGCCACAGTGTTGCCCTTATATTGAAGAGAGCATTGCGCTTCCTGGCAAGTCTTAGGGTGGTATCCCTATCGCAATAGTTTAGAAAACGGGCAATGATCGGTCTTACAGCAGTGCCCGGGGGAGGGGAAGAACTGCCTTCAGTGCCATTTGAGCTCTCTCCTCCACTAGCAGCTTAAAGAAAGCCTCCGCACCGAATAGAGCAGTAACGAGGTGTTCTACAAGCTCCTTCATCCTGCCTGTGTTGCTCGTTTCTGGAATCCCATTATGTGCCAATTGTTCCTCTGGGAGTGCACTTTCAGGTCTTCTTTCTTGGGGGATATTACTTTGAGGACTTTCTCCATGTCTAAGAGTTGTTCACTTCTGTGGGAGTCCATGTCTTCCACTGTAGAGATCAGCTGCTTGGACTGGGCAGGCAGCCCTCATGTTTTGTTAGTCCATGTGTGGAAGCATATAGTATCCATTCTGGATTTGGGCTCAGCCGCATAACCATCATGAGGGATTTTATACCTGAGGAGTCAGGCGCCTCAACAATGGTTTTCAGCACGCCATTCTGGTCATCATCACCAGACGTGGTGCAAGCAGATCTGCGGATATTAAAGTGCAGCTTAGTGTTGGTTTTGCTCATAATGGTAAGCAACGTGACAGTGGTAGGCACACGCCTGTTACTTGTCTCAGTCCACTGAAGATTTCCTGAGTATGACTGATGCCCAGTCATCCCAACTCAGGAGTGGTAGCACACGTCACAGATCCAGGTCCCAGTGATGTTCCCGAGTGGGGTCAGTGCACTCACAAAAGCACAAGGAGGCCTCAGGATTGGCAATCGTCAGACATTGTGTGCAGTTCTATGGTACAGGTAGTGGACACCGGGGAAGTATAGGTGGAGTGCGGGGACCGCAGCAAGCAATGAGCACAGAGATCCAGGGCAAACCAAGCACACCAGACAATGATCTGTTGTCCCTCCCTCGACTTGCCGCTCGACTTTAACATTTCTTTACCCCCAAGGTAGCGGGGGATTTGTCCGCAGTTCCAAGCCAGAGAGGAGCAGTGTGCTGCTCAGCATGGGATGAGCCAGTTTGTAATGCCTCGGCCCCAAACAATCAATTTCTGTCAGCCGGTGCTGTGCCTCATGCCGGTCAGCCGCCTAGTAACCTCAGGCAGATTTCCACCCACCCCACATCACTGCAGATGTTTAACTGGCCAGCTTCCAGCAGGGTCGTGGTCCTGCACCATGTTGGGTGGGTGGGGAGCAGGGGGGGTGAGGGGGAAAGGGGTCTAGGGGTATGGGTGGGGAGGGTTTGAGGAACAACACCTTGCAACAGCACCAGCGGGCCCTGTCTCCAGACCCATGGCCCAACTCAGTCTCGCCACTGCGTCCCACTACAGGCCGCAGGAGATTAAGGTAGGGCCCAAATTTAACAAGAAGCCCCCACGGTCAGCACCAAGGCAGTTGCCAGCCATCCTCAGGCCTGCAGCTGCACATGCTCACCACCAACATGCAGCAGTCCTACATTCAGACACAGGAGAGGCAGCTATCAGTCTGACACAGTGCCGTCATTTTAGACACAGAGCGCCGGAGACCGCATGTCCAGGCCGCAGGTCCGGCAACAGCATGTCCGACCTCTGTTTTTTTTTGCTAATAATGACGATCGTCTCTTTGCATAATGGACACAGCCTTCGTCTCCTCTATTTATCAAGCTGACAGTGCCTGAGGTAGGATGGTGCCGGATTTGAGCCCTGTACATCAGGAGCTTCACTTAAGTGCAGCTGTCTTGCTGGCCAGCTGTCTAGCGCCCTCCCAGGGCCGCTTGATTGTCACAGCCCCACCCGCCCTGTTTCTTGTAGTACCACATGGTGGTGTTCATGAACATCTGCTCCAGCCTTTCCTTGATGGAGGGTAGAAAGGCTTTCAATGCCAGTCTGATCCCTCAGAAATCCAAGAGGTTGATGTGGGGTCTGGATTCTGCCAGAGCCCAGAAGCCGCTAATTTCTACATCTTCCAGATTGCCACCATATCCCAGGAGGGATGCATCTGTCACTGCTGTCAAATCAATCAATCAGACAACTTGTAGAACCCTACTTGTCGCCTGTGAGGGTATCCAGGCGCTGATAGGGTCCAGGGTCTCAATTGAAGAGCGATGGTTTCACTATCCCACAAAAGTCCTGTACAGTATAGGGGAGGGTGTTTCAGGCTTTGACTGCTAGGTAGGAAAAGGAGTGACCTCCTGCTCTGTGGTGTTGTATGTTGGGGTATCGGCCAGCACAAGGGAGGTGGAGCAGAGGTATCTGGATGGTTTGTGAACAAGTAGGTGAGGAGCTTGAACTGGCAACTCTTCTGAACCGGAAGCCAGTGAGTTTTTCAGGTGAGAGGTGATGTGGTGAGACAAGGGAGATCCAGGATGAGTCTTGCTGTAGTGTTCTGGATAGTCTGTAATCTCTGAACTACGTAGGCCTCAATTCCCATGTAGAGGGTGTTTCCTTAGTCCAGTTGACTGGTCACGAGGGCTTGGATGATGGTGCATCTCGCGTTTTGGGAAGCCACTTGAAAATCCTATATAACTTGAGCAGGATGAAGAAGCAGGAGGATGACACTGCATTGACATGGGACCTCATGGTGAGTTTGCTGTCCAGGAAGATGCCAAGATTCCCGGTGTGCTCAGCTGGGGTTGGAGTGGGCCTCAGTTCTGTAGGCCATCAGGACTCATCCCAGAGAGGTGTTGCTGCTGCTGAAGATCAAGACTTCCATTTTGTCTGTGTTAAATTGGCGATACTCGTCATGCATTGGTGGAATTTGGTTCTGGAGGTGGTGGAGTTTACTGAGAAGGATAGGATGAGTTGGATGTCTTTGGAATAGAAAATACTGTTGAGTCTGTAGGATGTGACTAAGTTGGCAGGGGTGGGGGGACACGTGGATGTGGAAGAGGGTGGGGCTGAGTGATGAGACCTGAGGGACTCCGCAGATGATTGCTTTGGGTTTGAAGATGAAGGGTGGAAGGTGGACTCATTGTGTTTTGTAGGTAAGGAAGGAGGCGATCCATCTGAGACAACTCCTTGGATACCAAAGTCATCAAGCCTAGCAATGACTGTGTAGTGGGAGACGGCTGCTGCAACCACCTCCATAACCTTGGTGAACACCCAAGGGGTGCTGGTAAGTCAAAAGATGTCCTGCTTGTTGTGGCTGTCCTGAAACTATTGAACATTTCATGTGTTTTTGCTCTGTATATACTGGTCCAAGATCAAAATTGTTACGTCCGACGTGTCGAGACCTGGGCTTGAGCCAGTGCTCTACAGCTATCAGGATTTTAAAGAGTGATACTTCTAAATCTGTAATCCTCGCGGTTAGCAAGTTCCTTGTGACTGCATGGCGTATACGATATTGTTTATTGAATTAAATCCTTTTAGCTCTGCCACCAACTACCAATTGTAGATACGACCATAGGGATACACCTTCCTTGCTTTTAATTAATGTAAATATATTTATTAAGTTATTGAGCTAGTTGTTTTACCTTTGTTTTAATTTTGCTATGTATGTATTTTATACTTTGATGGCCTTTTAGACCGAATAAAGCTTTGCTGTTTGACATCAAGTCAAAAGACAACACAGCGAACTGAAAGTGCTTGTGGCCTAACATGAACTGCAGGTCGGACGGGAATGTGCAAATTTTCTCTGTAAAGGGCAGGCAGGACTTGAGCGAGCATGAGCATTCTGAACTTGTCCTTCTTCCAGAAAAATTAACAGGGCACAGGTTCAGCATAGGATGAGGGCTTCCATCCTTGTTGGGCACCAGAAAGTCGCGGGAATAACAACCACAACCTACTACTGGTGTTGGCACCCTCTCTATGGCACTCTTGGCCAAGAGAGCTGTGACTCCCGAGCAAAGAGTGGGAAGATGATCCTCTGTCAACCTGTTGCAAGTAGGTGGCATTGGTTGAGGAGTGGTCACAAAGGGGAGGGATTAGCTTCTTCAGATCGCTCTGTCTAGCAGTCTATATATGATGGTGAACTTAGCTCCATTTCGCCCATCAGCAACAGCATAACCATATCCCAGAGAGCATGGGAGTAGCGGGCCAAAAGGCATGCAGAGTTCATGGATGGCAGTGCCAAACTGGTGAAAGAAAATGTCTTGTTCCTTAAGGTATCCACCCCCTGGATTACTTATCTGGTGGTATGGAAGGGAATGCATCAGGATTTACGTGAAAGGTAGAGCCTTGGACCACCAAGCTCTCCAGGGTAGGGTGTTGTGGGAGAAAGTTGGGAGTCTCCTGGGGCAGGGCCAGGTGGTGGGCAATTGTCCTCTTCACAGGAGCTCCTGTGCTAGGCTTGGACTAAGTGGCAAGCAGGACATTGGTGAGGGCGTCGTTGAAATGGAGAAGCGGTTCTGAGGCGGTCACTCCCGCCTGCAGCACCTTCATCTAGACATTTAGTCTTCACTGCCACAGAGGGCAGTCCAGGAACTCAGCCGCCCTCCTCACCACCATTCCAAATTAGGTTCCCTCCCCCATAGCCATGGTAGGGAAAACATATCTGTATCCTGAGAAAAGTCCAGTCCACTGGCCTCTGCTGAGTCCTGAGGGCAGAGTTTGGGTCTAAGGGCTAGTATTGCTTATGGTCCAGCGAACCCTCTCAATTCTCCTAATCCTCCCTGGTGCCAGTCGGGCCCCTTGGATCCACAGATGGATGAGACCGGCGCCAATCATACCACCTCGTCTTTCCCCGGTACCAGTCTGGATCCATCTGTGGATCCAAGAAGCCTGGCTGCCACTGGAGTCGTTGGCGTGGAACCAGTAGAGGCCCCTCCCAAACCCATGGGGTCAAAGACGCACCAATGTTAGCAGGATGCTCAAATATGAGGCGCATGGCCTCATAAAACTCTTGGAGTTGACATCAGAACACAAGGGTGGCGCCTATATAACCACTAAGCATGTCACTTTCAGTGCAGACCACGACAACAATGCCACGTGGAGCCGATCGACACCGCCTACCAGTGCCCAGGGGTAGTGTTCACGAAACATTTCCAGAACCAGTCTTACGACAGGGGATAATTCTATGGTGAGGAATCTATGGCTACAAGTTTATATCAGATAGAAAGATTTAGAGACATCTTTTTTAAAAATATATATATTTCTGTAAATTTTCACATTTTTAACCCACGAAATGTAATAAAAACTCCTCAAAAAGTAAGAGGCAGATATGTATTTTAATAAAACGTTGTTAAATATTTTTTGTAAGTAGTCCATATTAATAAACTCTGTGTGGCATGTATTATTGAAATATACATTATTGGTGACTTTTGGAGAAAGATGATAGATCTGCTTTATGTATATGGGGATAGGTGCCGGAGAGGAGGTTGGCCGCAGGGTGGGGTACGCAGCAGTTTTGGCTTTACATATAGTGATAACATATTACTTTGTGTTACCAAACCCTAGAAATTCATTGGAAAAAACAAAGCTTGGTGTTAAAGTTAGGTGAAGATGTCAGGTAAAAATGCTATTTAAAATATATAAAACCACTGAAATTCACCAGTTATAGTCATCTCAAGTAACTATAACTCGTGTCCTAAGGTAGCTATAACTTGCACCCTCGCCACGCACTGCTAATTACCTCACGTATTTCATCTCTCATGGCATCATCAATAATATCACTGCAACATTTGCAATTAAATTATTGATGAGAAATTCGAACCGGTAGGGTGGATGGTTAACTTGCGTGGTGAAGGAATATGGGCGTGGTGTAGGATGTTTCCCCTTATGATAGACTCTTAGGACTATTGCACAACATTTTATTATACTTGTCCACATATCAATTACCTAGCACATGGTCCTGTACCTGATCCACAAACATATCAGTAACTTCATTGTTTCAGGGTTGGTAGCCTTCATAGATTCTCAAACAAATAGTCCGGAGGGTTACATGAACCTTTTTAACTTGAAGGGTGGCAAGACCCTTAACAGAAGGGTAGAGGGATAGGTCCTCCCCTGGATGGGAAAGGTTAAAAACTATATAAAAATAGGGTTTTTATAGGGCTTAATGGTTCTATGACCCCAAGTTCACCAATAATTTCACCAACATGTTTCAGCCCGACACTAATGGTCTATATAGCTCCCGGACTTTCATAAGGGTGGGTTCCAGTTTATAGCACCCCCCCGGTGACATGTTTCACGTGATTTGTGCAGCATGCAAAAATGCCTAAAGCTGCATAGTTTGTAATCTTTGTCACCCACCCCATTAATAAAGGGGCACCTTGGGAGTGGATGAGGATTTTGTATCTTAGTGTTAAGCCCCCTGGTTAACTTTCTTCAAAGAGCTCCTTGGAATATGGTTGAGCCTATCCTGACCTTTAGGAGTCAGAATGAACCAGATGATGAAGCATGCCACTGTTAGAGTGAGTGAGGCCTATATATATATAATAAGAGAAAATATTCCCCTTTTGTACACCTCCTTAAGAGTAGTGTATTTATGTGGCAGGTATCTTGGTCCCTCGGTTAATATGCCTCTTGCTCATGAGGGCTAATCTAGTGGTAGTATTGGCATCCTTCCTGGATTTACATGCTTGAATCAGTCCTCTTTGTCAGGCTGAGAATCCTCAAGATTTTTTCTTTTCTTAAAGCAACAAATGTGTCACAATCGCCTTTTGCAACACAACAGCGTTGTTTAGTAGCACATCCACATTATTGAAAAACACTCAAACTTCAGCATCTGAGCTCTTTATTTGCCCTACATAGAGTTCCCCATAGCTCAGATTAAAAGTCTGAGGGATGCACAGAATAGGTAGTAAACTTCTAGAGGAGAAGGGGAGCAATCACATTTAAATCTATCGCCAATGCCACTGCAGGACAATTTGAATTACAGGTAAGTAGCTAATTTCTTCTCCAGCACTGGATGTTTCATAAATTGACATGCTTAGATCACAATATTGTGCAGTATCATAAGTAATCAACAGGCGGGCAAGTTGGTTCACCTTCAATGAAATAGGTTGTATAGTAGTACTTGGCCTACTGATGAGTACATAGATGTATTTAAGTCCAGGCAGCACTGCTTAGTGAATGTGTGTTTGCTTTTCCATCTATGGCCTTCACATATGCCCAGGAAAGCTGTCTCCAACATGCTCCTGGTGGAATGTATCATCATAATCCCCTCTTCCACTCCCTCTCACCCACCAAAGGAAACACCTTGTCGAGTTGCTTATCGAGGATCACTCCCAGAAATTGGAGACGTTTAACTGGATAAGTGGAAAACCTTTGAATATGAAGTGTCAGGCCCAGTAGATGAGAATAAAACAGGCACCAGTGTTGTGGAGTCATACGCTTCCTCTACCAAGGGTGCTTTCACAAGTCAGTCATTGAGGTATGGGAATAACATGTGACAGTCTCTGAGAAAAGCCTCCTGCAGGGGCCAGATCCAGTGAATAGGCGTGGCATGTATTTCAGGCCCAAAGAGAGGTTTTTGAACTGAAAGTGCAGTCCTTTCACAGAAAATCTTAATATCGCGGCACGAGCCAAACACTCGGCTCGGGCCGCAGGACACACCGCGCCCCCATTCTCTCCTGTTGCTTGCGAGGCCCCAAATTGGGCATGGCGCCTCATTTCTTTCCGGCACAGCACGTCTCACAGCACGTCTCCCTGCACCAGTAACCTCCCCCCACTTACCTGTTTTTGTGGCCCTTCTTTTTCTGTCGCCCTTGTTTGTTCTTCCCTTTATGTTTTTCCCTCTTTCCTAATTGTTCCCCTCTCTTCCCAGCATGCATTGGTTTCCTACTAAAAATGGGTCCTTGTCCTATGTGTTTTTCCCCTATCCAATATGGTGTCTTTACATTTCGTGTTGGTCACTTCCTGTTTTCTTGGTATTTAAGGGCTGTGATTCTCTTCCTCCTTGCGCTGCAACACTTTCTGTTTGGATGGTGTCTTCGCTCCTTTTCCTGTGTGTCAGATACTGGTTGTACTTTCGTTCCAGTGCTTTCCTGTTCATTTTTTTATCATATATTTTGCATATTGAATTTTGCTCTTGTTCCAGGAATTTCCTGTTTGAGGTTTTTTCCCCTTTTTAGGTTTTTTTTCCCCACTGGCACTACTTCTGAATGACACTGACTGCCCTTGGCGTTCCTATCGCCTGCAGCACCGTGGCTACCAGAAAGAGTCGCCCCTACCTGGGCCAAGGCCGAACATTCAAGAACAAAGAACCTTGTCACTCGTTCAGTGGACTCCAGGCTCCAGCAACGCGTAAGTCGTGACACTTAGATGCGGCCTATGGTTCAGGTTTATGCGGACATGGAAGTAGGCATTCCGTAGATCTTAGTAGGTGAGGAACGCTTTCCTGTACAATCTGAAGGACCTTTCACACAGTGGACAACTGAAAGGGCTGTTTCTTATAAACTTTTTGAGTTCTCAGAGATCCAGAATTGGCCTCCAATTACCCACTTTCTTCTTTAATAAGAATTATATAAACAACTAGATTTCTGTGGGCCATTGGTACATTGTTACTCACCACAATGAATGGGAAGTGTACTTTCTGCTGGAGTTCTTTTGTAGGTGGAGGTGGTGCTCCTTCACAGGTGGTTGCCAAGTTAGTTCCTGGAGGAATCTAACGGTGTGCTCTGACTGCACAATTTGGATTACCCAGTAGTCACATAGCATGGGCTGGCACCCAGGGAAACCAAAGCTCGCTAGCTCCATTATGGTTCCACCGAAGTGGGTCATGTTTGGTATCAAACAATGTGCCTTCTCACCCCTGACAGGAATCTGATGCCAAGGTGATGTGGCATAGACACAGAGAGCAAACTTAGCGGTTGCCGACTGAGTTACCCCAGTTTTCCTGTGCTCTGGCTGCCGCCAAGACAGGATTCTGACCACCTGGGCAGAAATTGTGAACGCTTCCAGGATTCAACAGCCTGGATGAGAAGGAGGTCACACCTTGCTTCCTAACAGGAAGGCTAGCTAAGTGGCACATCAAGGCAGTGGGCTTCAAAGGACACACAGGCCCTCATTACGACCCTGGCGGTTTGTAACCGCCAGGGCCGCGGCACGCGGGAGCACCGCCGACAGGCCGGCGGTGCCCCGCGGGGCATTCTGACCGCGGCGGCTTAGCCGCGGTCAGAGAAGGGAAACCGGCGGTCTCCCGCCGGTTTCCCGCTGCCCCCAAGGAATCCTCCAAGGCGGCGCAGCTTGCTGCGCCGGCTTGGGGATTCCGACTCCCCCTCCCGCCATCCAGTTCCTGGCGGTTCTCCCGCCGGGAACCGGATGGCGGGAGGGGGAGTCGCAGGGGCCCCCGTAAGAGGGCCCCAAAATGTATTTCACTGTCTGCTTTGCAGACAGTGAAATACGCGACGGGTGCAGTAGCACCCGTCGCACCTTCCCACTCCGCCGGCTCGATTACGAGCCGGCATCCTCGTGGGAAGGGAGTTTTTCCCTGGGCTGGCGGGCGGTCTTTTGGAGACCGCCCGCCAGCCCAGGGAAAAACTCATAATACCCTCCGCGGTCTTCTGACCGCGGAGCGGTATTATGGAGGGCGGAATCCTGGCGGGCGGCCTCCGCCGCCCGCCAGGGTCGTAATGAGGGCCACAGCCTCTGATATGCAAGCAGGCTGTCCCCAGTGCCCTCAGGTACATTGGTACCCGGGCAGGCGGGAACATTAGTTAGTAAGGAGGTATACACCCCCAGAAAGCAAGTCATACCTCTAGGGTGGGCATTCTTGTCTGAACCCTCGAGGAAGATGCCTGCCATGTTGAAAAGAGGAAGAATAGGGGGTTCTGGGTAGGAAAGGTGGCACAACCCACCAAATGTGGATTACCTCGGGGGCAGAATAACCACTGGGAGTATATCCCATTTGCTACTTGCACCCACACCCCTAATGCCTCTAAATCTAGGATTTCAGGGGCACCCCAGGGACCAGAAACTCAGATCTGCAACAAATTGTCAAATGATGACAAGGGAAGACACACATCGGCAACAACAGGAATCTGCACAAACAAATAACTTGGACCTGTGGCAATCTTCCTGGAACTGCTTGACTGGGGCTCGTCTTGGACCAAAGACAGATTCCACCAGCAAGACGGGTCCCTTTGTGAGCCAAAGGCAAGACCAGATTCTGCTAGACTAGTGGTACTAGCCCCCTGCCGACTGCAGATTAAAAGCACCTACCAGAACCAAAAAATCGCTGGTCCCCAGACCCTAAGAGATAGCCCAAAAGAAGATGGACCAGTGCATTGTGGGAAGTGTAGTCCAGCTCTCCAGTAAGTTACAGCCAGTCTACTGTTTTCCACAGGACCTTCAGAAGGGGAGATAGTTTCTTCTCCACTTTACTGCTGCCAAGGTTAGTTGGTGGTCACTATGGTCATCATCACCTTTACTTCACACTGCAACCCAAAGACATAGCCCAACAACGTCACCCGATGTCACAAGAGGCTCAGTTGTTGAGTTTCTGCATCTGTTTCTTCACTTGCACTGTCACAGTGGTAAAACCAGCAACTACAGCTCCAGTTCACCAGTGCACCACGGATAGCCAAGCACACCTCTGCATTAAAAATGCCTGAGATGGAAAATGTTACTTACCAGTAGACATCTGGTCATGGCATGTAGTGTTGCAGATTCACATGCTTTGTATAAGTCTGCCATCTAGTGTTGGGCTTGAAGTGTTCCAAGATGCTTTTTTTGAAGAATTGTTTTTTTGAGTGACTCCTCCTCTCGGTGATAGAGCGCATGGGCATCGACTCCTTTGTTAGATTGTTTTCCTGCAGAAGGGTAAAGTAAGGAGTGAAAGATTGTGTATGTACAACTATAGATATATAAAAAGTAAATAAGATGTCCGTGCAAATATATATATATATATATATATATATATATATAATGTCACTTACCCAGTGTACATCTGTTCGTGGCATGAGACACTACAGATTCACATGCTGTGCATTACCTGCCATCTAGTGTTGGGCTCGGAGTGTTACAAGTTGTTTTTCTTCGAAGAAGTCTTTTCGAGTCACGAGACCGAGGGACTCCTCCCTTTCGGCTCCATTGCGCATGGGCGTCGACTCCATCTTAGATTGTTTTTCCCCGCAGAGGGTGAGGTAGGAGTTGTGTATATAGTAAAGGTGCCCATGCAATGGAGTAAGTATGTATGTACATAATGTGTCTAAAAGTGAAATATATTTACAAATTTACAAATGTACATGTTTCATCAACATATAATATATAATTTTCATTAACTTAAACGGCTACAGATTCCCGGGGAGGCGGAAGGGCGCATGTGAATCTGCAGCATCTCATGGCACCAACAGATGTACACTGGGTAAGTGACAGTTTAGGTTCGATGGCATGTGTAGCTGCAGATACACATGCTGTGCATAGACTAATAAGCAGTAATCTCCCAAAAAGTGGTGGCTTAGCCTGCAGGAGTTGAAGTTGTCTGAAATAATGTTCGTAATACTACCTGTCCTACTGTGGCTTATTGTGTTGTTAACACATCTACACAGTAATGTTTTGTGAATGTATGAGGCGTAGACCATGTGGCTGCCTTACAAATTTCTGTCATAGGTATATTCCCTAGAAAAGCCATTGTGGCGCCTTTTTTCCTAGTGGAATGCGCCTTTGGTGTAATAGGTAGATCTCTTTTTGCTTTAATATAGCAGGTTTGATACATTTCACTATCCATCTGGCAATGCCTTGTTTGGATATAGGATTCCCTGCATGAGGTTTTTGGAAGGCTACAAACAATTGTTTTGTTTTGTGAAACTGTTTTGTTCTGTAAATGTAATACATTAGTGCTCTTTTAATGTCTAACGTATGTAAGGCTCTTTCGGCTACTGAGTCTGGTTGTGGAAAAAAGACTGGGAGTTCCACTGTTTGGTTTAGGTGGAATGGTGATATAACTTTTGGTAAGAATTTGGGATTTGTACGGAGAACCACTTTATGTTTATGTATTTGTATAAAGGGTTCTTGTATAGTAAATGCTTGTATTTCACTTACTCTTCTAAGAGATGTGATAGCTGTCAGGAAGGCTACCTTCCAAGTTAAGTATTGCATTTCACAAGAGTGCATGGGTTCAAATGGTGGTCCCATGAGCCGTGTTAATACAATATTGAGGTTCCACGAAGGGACTGGTGGTGTTCTCGGGGGTATGATTCTTTTTAATCCTTCCATAAATGCTTTGATGACTGGGATTCTAAAAAGCGATGTTGAATGTCTAATCTGCAGATAGGCAGATATTGCTGTGAGATGTATTTTAATAGAAGAGAATGCTAGTTTAGAATTTTGTAAGTGTAATAAGTAACTTACAATGTTCTTTGCGGAAGCATGTAGTGGTTGAATTTGATTATTGTGGCAGTAGTAAACAAATCTTTTCCATTTGTTTGCATAACAATGTCTTGCAGTAGGTTTCCTAGCTTGTTTAATGACCTCCATACATTCTTGTGTAAGGTCTAAGGGGGTTATTACAACTTTGGAGGAGGTGTTAATCCATCCCAAAAGTGACGGATATACCACCAGCCGTATCACGAGTCCATTATATCCTATGGAACTCGTAATACGGCTGGTGGTATATCCGTCACATTTGGGACGGATTAACACCTCCTCCAAAGTTGTAATAACCCCCTAAGTGTCCAAATTCTAAGACTTCAGGAGCCAGATTGCTACATTGAGCGATGCTGGATTCGGGTGTCTGATCTGTTGTTTGTGTTGAGTTAACAGATCTGGTCTGTTTGGTAATTTGACATGAGGTACTACTGATAGGTCCAGCAGTGTTGTGTACCACAGTTGGCAAGCCCAGGTTGGTGCTATGAGTATTAGTTTGAGTCTGTTTTGACTCAGTTTGTTTACCAGATAAGGAATGAGTGGGAGAGGGGGAAAAGCGTAAGCAAATATCCCTGACCAACTCATCCATAACGCATTGCCCTTGGACAGAGGGTGTGGATACCTGGATGTGAAGTTTTGGCATTTTGCATTTTCTTTTGTTGCGAATAGGTCTATTTTTGGTGTTCCCAAACGTAGAAAGTAATCTTGTAGGATCTGGGGATGAATTTCCCATTCGTGTGTTTGTTGATGATCTTGACTGAGATTGTCGCATAACTGGTTTTGAATACCTGGGATGTATTGTGCTATTAGGCAAATGTGATTGTGAATTGCCCAATGCCAAATTTTCTGTGCTAAGAGACACAGTTGTGAGGAGTGTGTCCCTCCTTGCTTGTTGAGGTAATACATTGTCGTCATGTTGTCTGTTTTGACAAGAATGTGTTTGTGGGCTATCAGTGGTTGAAATGCTTTCAATGCTAGAAACACTGCCAACAGTTCTAAATGATTTATGTGCAGTTGGTTTTGTAAAATGTTCCATTGTCCCTGTATACTGTTCTGGTTGAGGTGTGCTCCCCACCAAATCATGGAAGCATCTGTTGTGATCACGTATTGAGGCACTGGGTCTTGAAATGGCCGCCCTTGGTTTAAATTTATAGGGTTCCACCATTGAAGTGAGAAGTGTGTCTGGCGGTCTATCAACACTAGATCTTGTAGTTGACCCTGTGCTTGTGTCCATTGTCTTGCTAGGCACTGTTGTAAGGGCTGCATGTGTAGTCTTGCGTTTGGGACAATGGCTATGCATTAAGACATCATGCCTAGAAGTTTCATTACAAACCTCACCTGGAAGTGTTGATTTGGCTGCATGTTTAATATTGTATTGTGGAACGCTTGTACCCTTTGTGGACTTGGAGTGGCAATCGCCTTTTGTGTGTCGAGTGTTGCTCCAAAGTATTGTTGTATTTGGGATGGTTGTAGATGTGATTTTTGTTAATTTATAGAGAACCCTAGCTTGTGTAGAGTTTCTATAACGTATTGTGTGTGAAGAAGATACTGTTGCTGAGTGATGGTTTTTATTAACCAATCGTCTAAGTAAGGGAATACGTGCATGTGCTGTCTCCTTATATGAGCGGCTACTACTGCAAGGCATTTTGTGAATACCCTTGGGGCTGTTGTTATTCCGTCCATCACTTGTTGTTTTTGCTATCCCGAATGGTAACACCTTGAATTGGTATTGCACGCCCTGGATTACAAACCTTAATTATTTCCTGTGAGAAGGATGTATGGGTATGTGGAAATATGCATCCTTGAGATCTAACGTTGACATGTAGCCCTGTTTTTTGAGCAAGGGAATCACGTCTTGAAGTGTTACCATGTGGAAGTGATCTGATTTGATGTAGAGATTCAGTGTTCTGAGGTCTAATATGGGTCTCAATGTTTTGTCTTTCTTTGGAATTAGGAAATACAGGGAGTAGACACCTGTTCCTTTTTGATGGTTGGGTACTAATTGCTTGTTTTTGTAACAATGCTTGGACTTCTAGTTGTAACAGGTCTAAGTGTTGTTTGGACATATTGTGTGCTCTTGGGGGCACATCTGGTGGGAAATTTATGAATTCTATGCAATAACCATGTTGGATAATGGCTAGGACCCATGTGTCCGTAGTTATGTTTGTCCAGTTGTGGTAGTATGTGGTAAGTCTCCCCCCCACTGGTGTTGAGTGGTGGGGTTCTAAGACATTGAAGTCACTGTTTGGCTTGAGGGGTTTTAGGGCTTTGGAATTTCCCCCTTGCCTTTGGGAATTGTCCACCCCTGTATGATCCTCTAAACCCTCCTCTCTGGTACTGCCCCTGATAGGTGGGTATGGCTTGTGAGGTGGAAGGCTCTGTGGTTTGGGAACGAAATCCCCCCTCTAAACTGTGGCCTTCTAAAAGTGCCTCTGCTTTGTGGGGAGTAGAGCGTGCCCATGGCTTTGGCCGTGTCCGTCTCCTTCTTGAGCTTTTCGATTGCCGTGTCCACCTCCTGCCCAAACAATTGTTCTTGGTTAAACGGCATATTTAGCACAGCTTGCTGGATTTCCGGTTTAAAACCTGAGCTCCATAACCATGCATGCCTGCGAATGGTTACCACAGTGTTCACTGTCCGTGCTGCTGTGTCTGCCGGGTCCAGTGCAGACCTTATCTGGTTGTTGGAAATCGCTTGTCCTTCCTCAACAACCTGTTGGGCACGTTTTTGGTGTTCCTTGGGCAAGTGCTGTATTATATGTTGCATCTCGTCCCAGTGTGCCCTGTCGTAGCGAGCCAGTAGAGCCTGTGAATTGGCAATCCGCCATTGATTGGCTGCCTGTGCTGCCACTCGTTTGCCCGCAGCATCGAACTTCCGACTTTCCTTGTCGGGCGGTGGTGCGTCTCCTGATGATTGGGAGTTTGCCTTCTTTCTGGCCGCTCCCATGACCACCGAATCTGGTGTCAGTTGCTGTGTTATAAACACAGGGTCCGTTGGGGGAGGTTTATATTTCTTCTCCACCCCTAGGCGTGATAGCTCTGCCTTTCACTGGGTCCTGGAACACCTGTTTGGCGTGCTTGAGCATGCCTGGGAGCATTGGCAAACTTTGATAAGAGCTGTGAGTGGATGCCAAGGTGTTAAATAAGAAGTCATCTTCTATCGGCTCCGCATGCATTGCTACATTATGGAAAGTAGCTGCCCTTGATAACACCTGCATATATGCAGTGCTGTCCTCTGGAGGTGACGGTCTTGCCGGGTAACAATCGGGACTGTTGTTGGAGACCGGTGAATCATATAAGTCCCATGCATCCGGGTCATCCTGTGTCATCCCTGTGTGTGTTGGTGACTGCATTGGGGGTGTTGTTACTGGGGACAGCTGTGGTGAGTGCAGTGGCGAAAACCTTGGTGGTGGTGTTTTGTCTCTAGCCACCTTTGCCTTTGGCTGCATTTCCGCCTCCTGAAATGCTAGCTTTCTTTTTATTTTTATTGGAGGAAGAGTTTGAATTTTACCAGTCTCTTTCTGGATGTGCAGCCTCCTTTGAGTATGGTCTGGCTCTCCCACACTTAATTCCTGCTCAAATTTGTGCTCTTGCATTTGGCTGGAAAGTCCGTGCTCTTCTGTGTAGGATCCTATTTTCGGCTCCGAGGTTGCCTTTTTCGACACCAAAGGTTTGGGACCAGGCTTTTTCGGCTCCGAGGAAATCTTTTTTAATTTGGGCGTGTCAACCTCTCGGTGCCGAGATGGTTCGGAGCCGGTATCTCGCCAGGAGTCGGATGTCTTCGGCTGTTGGGAGGCCTTTTTCGGTGCCGATGTTTGGTCACCGTGTTTTCGGGTTAAGCCATGGCCTGTTGGCGGTGGCATCCCCTTGGCCTTTATAATTTTGGAGTGAGTCTTGGCAGGGGCAGTTTTACTCACAGTTTTTTGCTGTGCCGTCGGTAGCTCACTTTTGGAGTCGTCCGAGTCCGATTCTTGAATGGAGATTCTTTCTTCCTCCTCGACGTCGATCTGTTTGGCCAGTGTCGATGCCATTTGAAGTCTTCTGGCTCTTCGATCGCGTAGGGTCTTTTTCAATCGAAATGCCCAACAGGTCTCGCAAGTATCCTTCCTGTGTTCCGGTGATAGACACAGATTTTACAGCCCAGGTCTGTATAAGGATACTTGGCGTGGCAATTTGGGCAGAAGCGGAAGGGGGTCCGGTCCATGAGTTTCGACGATGGATGCGGTCGGGCCGACCAGGGCCCACTGAAGAGTGGATGCCCCGAAGGGCTGCCGGAGCGCTTCTTCTATCGGTGTCGATGTACTAACACTAAACTGGTACCGAGCGCAAACAATACTGTCCAATTTTTCGATAAATAGCTAACCTTCCCGATTCAAAATACGGAACGAAGAGGAACACGTCCGAACCCGATGGCGGAAAGAAAACAATCTAAGATGGAGTCGACGCCCATGCGCAATGGAACCGAAAGGGAGGAGTCCCTCGTTCTCGTGACTCGAAAAGACTTCTTAGAAGAAAAACAACTTGTAACACTCCGAGCCCAACACTAGATGGCAGGATAATGCACAGCATGTGTATCTGCAGCTACATATGCCATCGAACATCTATATATATATATATGTATATACATATGTACAAATTAGTACTACAACAACTACAGGCTCCTGGGGAGGAGGGAGGGCGCATGTGAATCTGCAGCACTACATGCCACGAACAGATGTACACTGTGTAAGTGACATTTTCAGTTTGATGGCATGTGTAGCTGCAGATACACATGGTGTGCATAGACTAAAAAGCAGTTCTCATCCCAAATAAGCGGTGATTAGCCCGTAGGAGTTGAAGTGGTTTGAAATAGTTTTTAGCACTGCTTGTCCAACATTGGATTGTTGTTTAGACAACAGGTCCACACAGTAATGCTTTGTGAATGTATGTGGTGTGGACCATGTGACAGCTTTGCATATATCTGCCATTGGTATACGCCACGGAGGCACCCTTTTTTCTAGTGGAATGTGCTTTTGGAGTTATTAATAGCTGCCTTTTTTGCTTTAAGGCAGCATGTTTGAATACATCTTACAATCCATCTAGCTAATCCTTGTTTTGAAATGGGATTACCTTGATGAAGTTGTTGGAAAGCAATAACAAGTTGTTTAGTTTTCCTAAAGTCCTTTGTTCTTTCTACATAATACATGAGAGCTCTTTTAAGATCAAGAGTGCGTAGAGCTCTTTCAGCAGTAGAGTCTGGCTGTGGAAAGAAGACTAGCAATTCCACTGACTGATTAATGTGAAAAGGTGAAACCACTTTAGGCAAAAATTTGGGATTTGTCTTAAGTACTACTTTGTGTTTGTGTACTTGGAAGAAGGATTCTTCTAACGTAAATGCCTGAATTTCACTTACTCTTCTCAATGAAATAATTGCTACTAAGAAAGCAACCTTCCATGTGAGAAATTGACTAGCACAAGAGTGCATGGGTTTGAATGGGGGACCCATAAGTCTTGTGAGTACAATATTAAGATTCCATGCTGAAACTGGTGGAGTTCTGGGTGGAATAATGCGGTTAAGTCCTTCCATAAATGTTTTTTATGACAGGAACTCTAAAGAGAGAGGTATGTTGTATGTTTTGTAGTTAGGCTGATATGGCCGTTAGATGAATTTTAATAGAGGAAATGTAAGATTTGCTTTTTGTAAGTAAAGCAAATAACACACAATGGGCCTGATTACAACTTTGGAGGAGGTGTTAATCCGTCCCAAAAGTGACGGTAAAGTGACGGATATACCACCAGCCGTATTACGAGTTCCATAGGATATAATGGACTCGTAATACGGCTGGTGGTATATCCGTCACTTTACCATCACTTTTGGGACGGATTAACACCTCCTCCAAAGTTGTAATCAGGCCCAATATCTTGTACTGATGCTTTAAGTGGATCTATATTTTTAGGTTGACAGTAGTGTACAAACTGTTTCCACTTGTTTGTATAGCATTGTCTGGTTGTTGGTTTACATGCTTGTTTTAGAACGTTCATACATTCCAATGGAAGCTGTAAATATCCAAACTCTATTACTTCAGGTGCCAAATTGCTAAATTGAGCACACTGGGATTGGGATGCCTGATTTGACCTCTGTTCTGAGTTAACAGGTCTGGTCTGTTTGGAAGCTTGTGATGGGGTACTACTGACAGATCCAGTAGTGTTGTATACCAGTGTTGGTGTGCCCACGTGGGAGCTATGAGAATCATGGTGAGAGAAGTGTGACGCATTGTGTTGACCAAAAACTGAATTAACGGGAGGGAGGAAAAGCTTAAGCAAATATCCTTGACCAGTTGATCCATAGAGCATTGCCCTTGGATTGAGGGTGTGGGTTTCTGGATGAGACGTTTTGGCATTTTGCATTTTCGCTTGTTGCTAAAAGGTCTATGTTTGGTGTTCCCCACATTTGAAAGTAATATTGAACTACCTGTGGGTGAATCTCCCATTTGTGTATTTGTTGCTGCGTCCTGCTTAGAAGGTTTGCTAGCTGGTTGTGTATACCTGCGATATACTCTGCTATTAGTTGAATGTGATTGTAAATTGCCCACGTCCAAATTGTCTGTGCCCCCCTGTTTTTGCAGATAATACATCATGGTTATGCTGTCTTTTCTTATCAACACTGTTTTGTGAGTAATTTGCAGCTGGAAAGCTTTGAGTGCTAGGAACACTGCTAACAATTCCAAATGATTTATGTGATACATTTGTTGAACTGAGTCCCATTCCCCCTGTATGGTAAGGTTGTTGAGATGGGCTCCCCAACCTCTCATTGATGCATCGTTTGTGATTATGGTCTGTGGTACATGGTCCTGAAATGGCCGCCATTTTGATAAGTTGGTGTGATTCCACCATTGCAGAGAGTTGCAAGTTTGGCAGTACAACAACACTAGATCATAAAGATGACCCTGTGCCTGAGACCATTGTTGCAGGGGTCTCTTGTTTAGACGTGTATTTGGTATTATTGCTATGCACAATGCCATCATTCCCAAAAGTTTCATGATAAAACCTTATTGTGTAAGTGTGATTGTATTGTAGTTGAGATATGAGATTGTGTAAAGCTTGAATTCTCTCTGGGTTTGGGTACGCTAGTGCTGATTGAGTGTTCAGAATTGCTCCTAGATACGGATGTATTTGCGCTGGTTGCAGATGAGATTTCTGATAAATGATTGTGAACCCTAGACTGTTTAGGGTATCCACTGTATAATGTGTGTGCTGTTGAAAGGTTGAATGGTGCCGGCTTTTAGGAGCCAGTCGTCCAGATAGGGAGAGAAATGTATATGTTGCCTTCTGAGGTATGCTACAACTACTGCAAGGCATTTGGTGAATACCCTTGGTGCTGTTGTTACTCCAAAAGGTAGTACTTTGAACTGGTAGTGCTTGCTGGCTATAACAAATCTTAGAAATCTGCGATGTGTTGGATGTATGGGAACGCTGAAGTGAGCATCTTTTATATCGAATGCCGTCATATAGTCTTGTTTTTGTGGCAGGTGAATGACGTCCTAAAGAGTGACTATGAGGAAATGCTCTGACAGAATGCGCTGATTGAGGGGTCTGTGATCCAGGATTGGTCTGAGAGTACCATCCTTTTTTGGTATAAGGAAGTACAGAGAATATACTCCTGCCCCCGTTGAGATATAGGTACCATCTCTATTGCATCCTTGAGTAGAAGTGATTGTACCTCTTGTTTGAATAAATGTAGGTGTTCCAGAGAAAGCCTGTGCGAGCGAGGGTGAATGTTTGGTGGAGTAGAGATGAGTTCTAGGCAATAACCATTCTAGTTAATTGATAGCACCCATTGATCTGTTGTAATGTTGTGCCATTGTTGGTGGACCTTTTCCAGTCTTCCTCCCACAGGAGATGTATTCTGTGTGGGGATGTGCATAAAGTCACTGTTTAGTTGATGTGGAGGAACCTGTTGTGGTGGGGGATTTACCTCTACCTCTAAAGTTGTTTTCCTTTTAAGATCCTCTGAAAGAGCCTTAGGTGTAAAATTGTTGTCCTTGCTTTTGTTGGGATGTGGACGGCTCTGAGGTTGACGGTTGAAAACTACCTCTAAACAGGGGCCTATGAAAAGTTCCCCGAGCAGGGATAGTGTAAAGGGCACCCATAGCTTTAGCTGTATCAGAGTTTTTCTTTAGACTCTCTATGGTGCTATCTACTTCTGGGCCAAATAAGTGTTGCTTATCAAAAGGAATATTGAGTACAGCTTGTTTTATTTCAGGTTTGAACCCAGAAGTTAATAACCAAACGTGCCTTCTAATAACCACACTTGTGTTAATACCCCTTGCTGCTGTGTCTGCTGCATTTAAGGCAGACCTAACTGGGTTGTTAGAGATAGCCTGGCCCTCAGTAACTATCTGCTGTGCTCCGTTTTTGGTGTTCTGGTGGTAGGTACTGTAAGAACTCCTCCATCTCGTCCCAATGAGCTCTATCGTATCTTGCTAATAGAACTTGAGAATTATTTCCAATTCTCCAGTGATTAGCAGCTTAAGATGCTACTCTCTTCCCCACTGCATCAAACTTGCGACTTTCTTTGTCTGGGGGAAAAGCATCCCCTGTGGACTGGGTATTTGCCCTTTTCCTAGCTGCACTAACAACTATAGGGTCAGGTGGCAATTGGTGGTTAATAAAAATTGGATACGAAGGTGCAGGTTTGTACTTTTTGTCTACCCTTGGTTTAATAACCCTAGACTTCACTGGCTCCTTGAAAATGTCATCTGCATGTTTAAGCATGCCTGGGAGCATGGGTAGGCATGGATACTCCTTCTGAGTGGATGATAATGTGCTGAATAAAAAATAATCCTCTATGGGATCTTATGCAACTGCATGTTGTGATATGCAGCTGTCCTAGCTATGACCTGATTGTAGGCAGTAGTTTCTTCAGGTGGAGAGGCCTAGCCGGGTATGAATCAGGATCATTGGATGGTATAGGGCTGGATCATATAAATCCCATGGGTCTACGCTGTGTTACCTAAATCACCCCCATGTGTAGAGATAGGGGCATGAGGAGAAAATTGTGTAGGGAGATGGTGGAGTAACTGGTGCTGGAGAAGCAGGAATTAAAGGAGAATGTGGTGGTGAAGGCTGTTGTACTGCCTTTGGTTTCTCCTTATGCTTGAATATTTTAGCACGTGGAGGCCCAGCTTCTAAAGTCTCTTGGAAAGTTACCTTTCTCTTGGTTGTGGGAGGAGGAGAAGCAATAATTTTTCCAGTGTCTTTGTGGATCTGGATTTTGTGCTGTTTAGCGTCCGTTACTTCTAGTATGGGCCTTATGTCTGTAGACTCCCCGGTAGTCGGAGCATATTTTCCAATCCACAGGTTTCAGCTATGAAAATTTGGAGACTGAATTTTTTAGTCGGGATGAGAATGTCAGCTCCAAAGTTGATGGCAGTTTTTCGGCTCAGAGGTGGAAGTCTCCACTTTTCAACTCAATCCCGAAACAGGAGTGGAATGCTGTTCGGTCGGCGCCAAATGCACTTTGGTCTTTTTTGGTGCTGAACCCAAGGGTTGGTCATCTGTATGTGGCTTTCGGATCCACACATAGCCAGCAAGCAGTGGTGGACCCAAGACCAGTGCTGATGTATTTTTGGTTGCCTGTAAGTGATGAGAAGGGGCTGATGTACTCACGTACTGCGCCGCTGGAATCAATTGACTGTCGCCATCAGAGTCTCGGTCTGAATCAGAGTCTGCATTGGAAATTGCAGATTCAGCTTGTTCTTTTCCAAAAATGTTGGGTGTTTGTTCCGACAACTTGGACGCCATCTCCAACCAACGCACTCTTCGATCCCTCAGAGTTTCTCTGAATGGAAGGATCGACACGCTTCACAGCTTTCTTCCCTGTGATCCAGAGAGAGACAGAGGTTGCACACAGAGTGTTGGTCAGTTTATGGGAACTTGGCATGACACTGAGGGCAAAAGTGAAACGGAGTCCGTTCCATCAGCCTGACATTGTTCAAAACCACAAGTCAAAGTAGGCTTGAGAAGGGCGTGGTCACCCAAAAATGGCATTTAGTCGACCCCGATGATTGTAATCGGATAGAATGTAAGTGAGAAAAACATTATCAAAAACGATACCGACATTTATAGAAGGAAGAGAGAAGTTCAGATAGTACCGAACCGAGATCTACCAGAGCAAGAGGAAACTCAAAAATAAAATAGTACTTAGGACAAACCCAAAATTCCTACCTAAAGTAGTTTCACCATTTCACATCAATCAGTCACTATAATTAACAGTCTTCTTGCCACCGCCAGATTCAGTTGCTGAGAGAGCTCTTCACACTCTTGATGTCAAAAGAGCTCTCATGAATATTGTGGATAGAACAAAAGATTTCCGGAAATCTAAACAACTTTTTGTGGCTTTCCAACAACCTCATAAGGGTAAACCTATTTCAAAACAGGGATTAGCCAGATGAATAGTAAAGTGTATTCAAATTTGCTATCTTAATGCTAAAGGACAGCTATTAGTAACTCCTAAAGCACATTCTACTAGAAAGAAAGGAGCTTCAAAGGCATTTTTAAGAAATATACCAATGGCAGATATATGCAAAACAGCCACATGGTCCATACCACATACATTTACTAACACTACTGTGTGGATGTGTTATCTTGCCAACAAGCAAATTGTGGTCAAGCAGTGCTTAAAAAACTATTTCAAACTACTCTAACTCCTACAGTCTAGCCACCGCCGCTTATTATGGGAGGGGACTGCTTTTCAGTCTATGCAAAGCATGTATAGCTGCAGCTATACATGCCATTGAACGGAAAATGTTACTTACCCAGTAGCTACACATGCCATTGAACGGAAAATGTTACTTACCCAGTAGCCATCGGCACGTGGCATGTAGTGCTTCAGATTCACATGCGCCCTCCCTCATCCCCAGAGGCCTGTAGCCGTTGTAGTACTTTCTTTATGTAAATATGTATATATAAATACAGCCCCAGATTCTACAAGATTACTTCTACCGCTGGGGGACACCAGACATAGATCTGTTTGCAACAAAACAAAACGCAAAATGCCAAAACTTCGCATCCAGGTACCCACACCATCAGTCCAAGGGCAATGCTCTATGGATGCAGGGGAGTCCTCCCTGTAGCTTTGTTTCTCCACAAGTCGAGCCGGGGGCGTCGGGTGCAGAGTGCAAAGTCTCACGCTTCCGGCGGGAAACGTGTGTTCTTTCAAAGTTGCTTCTTTGTTGCAAAGAGGCTTCTTCCTTGGAGCAGAGCCGCTGTCCTCAGGAGTTCTTGGTCCTTTTAGATGCAGGTTAGTCCTCTGAGGCTTCAGAGGTTGCTGGACCCTGTGGAACGCGTCGCTGGAGCAGTTCTTTTGAAGTGGGGAGACAGGCCAGTAGAGCTGGGGACAAAGCAGTTGGTGTCTCCGTCTTCTCTGCAGGGCTTAAGGTCAGCAGTCCTTCTTCGTCTTCAGGTTGCAGGAATCTATCTTCTAGGTTCTGGGGGCCCCTAAATACTCAATTTAGGGGGGTGTTTAGGTCTGGGAGGTTTGTAGCCAATGGCTACTAGCCCTGAGGGTAGCTACACCCTCTTTGTGCCTCCTCCCGGTGGGGAGGGGGCACAACCCTAATCCTATTGGGGGAATCCTCCATCTGCAAGATGGAGGATTTCTAAGAGTCAGAGTCACCTCAGCTCAGGACACCTTAGGGGTTGTCCTGACTGGCCAGTGACGACTCCTTGTTGTTCTCATTATTTCCTCCAGCCTTGCCGCCAAAAGTGGGGGCAGTGGCAGAAGGGGCGGGCATCTCCACTAGCTGGGAAGCCCTGTGGCGCTGTAACAAAGGGGGTGAGCCTTTGAGGCTCACCGCCAGGTGTTACAGATCCTGCAGGGGGAGGTGAGAAGCACCTCCACCCAGTACAGGCTTTGTTCCTGGCCACCGAATGACAAAGGCACTCTCCCCATGTGGCCAGCAACATGTCTGGTGTGTGGCAGGCTGGCAAAACTAGTCAGCCCACACTGGAAGTCGGGTAAGTTTTCAGGGGGCATCTCTGAGATGCCCTCTGGGTGTATTTTTACAATAAAGTGCACACTGGCATCAGTGTGCATTTATTGTGCTGAGAAGTTTGATACCAAATGCAGGAAGTTGGCTCTGTATGTACTATTTCAAAGTAAGAAATAGCATGAACAGAGTCCAAGGGTTCCCCTTAGAGGTAAGATAGTGGCAAAAAGAGATAATTCTAATGCTCTATTTGTGGTAGTGTGGTCGAGCAGTAGGCTTATCAGAGGAGTAGTGGTAAGCATTTGTTGTACACACACAGGCAATTAATGAGGAACACACACTCAGACAATTCCAGGCCAATAGGTTTTTGTAAAGAAAAATATATTTTCTTAGTTTATTTTAAGAACCACAGGTTCAAGGTTTACAAGTAATACTTCAAATGAAAGGTATTTCATGTAGGAACTTTAGGAACTTTGAATTAGCAAAATAGCATATACAGTTTAATTTTCAACAGTTCCTGGGGGAGGTAAGTGTTTGTTAGTTTTTGCAGGTAAGTAAACCACCTACGGGGTTCAAGTTTGGGTCCAAGGTAGCCCACTGTTGGGGGTTCAGAGCAACCCCAAAGTTACCACACCAGCAGCTCAGGGCCAGTCAGGTGCAGAGATCAAAGTTGTGCCCAAAATACTTAGGCTTCAATGGAGAAGGGGGTGCCCCGGTTCCAGTCTGCCAGCAGGTAAGTACCCACGTCTTCTGAGGGCAGACCAGGGGGGTTTTGTAGGGCACCGGGGGACACACAGGTCAACACAAAAAGTACACCCTCAGCAGCACGGGGGCGGCCGGGTGCAGTGTGCAAACAGGCGTCAGGTTCGCAATAGGATTTAATGGGAGACCAAGGGGTCTCTTCAGCGATGCAGGCAGGCAAGGCGGGGCCTCCTCGGGGTAGCCACCACCTGAGCAAGGGAGAGGGCCACCTGGGGGTCGCTCCTGCACTGGAGGTCGGATCCTTCAGGTCCTGGGGGTGCAGTGTCTTCACCAGGCGTCGGGTCTTTGAAGCAGGCAGTCGCGGTCAGGGGGAGCCTCGGGATTCCCTCTGCCGGCGTCGCTGTGGGGGTTCAGGGGGGTCAACTCTGGCTACTCACGGTCTTGTAGTCGCCGGGGAGTCCTCCCTGTGGTGTTTGTTCTCCACAAGTCGAGCCGGGGGCGTCCGGTACAGAGTGCAAAGTCTCACGCTTCCGGCGGGAAACGTGTGTTGTTTCAAAGTTGCTTCTTTGTTGCAAAGTTGCAGTCTTTGGGGAACAGAGCCGCTGTCCCCGGGAGTTCTTGGTCCTTCTAGATGCAGGGTAGTCCTCTGAGGCTTCAGAGGTTGCTGGACCCTGGGAACGCGTCGCTAGAGCAGTGTCTTTAGAAGTGGGGAGACAGGCCGGTAGAGCTGGGGCCAAAGCAGTAGGTGTCTCCGTCTTCTCTGCAGGTTTTTCAGTTCAGCAGTCCTCTTCTTCTTAGGTTGCAGGAATCTATTTTGCTGCGTTCCCGGAGCCCCTAAATACTCGATTTAGGGGTGTGTTTAGGTCTGGGGGGTTAGTAGCCAATGGCTACTGAGCCCAGTACAGGCTTTGTTACTAGCCACAGAGTGACAAAGGCACTCTCCCCATGTGGCCAGCAACATGTCTGGTGTGTGGCAGGCTGCTAAAACTAGTCAGCCCACACGGATAGTCGGTTAAGGTTTCAGGGGGCACCTCTATGGTGCCCTCTGGGGTGTATGTTACAATAAAATGTACACTGGCATCAGTGTGCATTTATTGTGATGAGAAGTTTGATACCAAACTTCACAGTTTTCAGTGTAGCCGTTATGGTGCTGTGGAGTTTGTGCATGACAGACTCCCAGACTATATACTCTTATGGCTACCCTGCACTTACAATGTCTAAGGTTTTGCTTAGACACTGTAGGGGCATAGTGCTCATGCACTTATGCCCTCACCTATGGTATAGTGCACCCTGCCTTAGGGCTGTAAGGCCTGCTAGAGGGGTGACTTATCTATACCTGTAGGCAGTGTGAGGTTGGCATGGCACCCTGAGGGGAGTGCCATGTCGTCTTAGTCGTTTTATCCCCACTAGCACACACAAGCTGGCAAGCAGTGTGTCTGTGCTGAGTGAGGGGTCTCCAGGGTGGCATAAGACATGCTGCAGCCCTTAGAGACCTTCCCTGGCATCAGGGCCCTTGGTACCAGAGGTACCAGTTACAAGGGACTTACCTGGATGCCAGAGTGTGCCAATTGTGGAAACAAAGGTACAGGTTAGGGAAAGAACACTGGTGCTGGGGCCTGGTTAGCAGACCTCAGCACACTTTCAAATCATAACTTGGCCTCAGCAAAGGCAAAAAGTCAGGGGGTAACCATGCCAAGGAGGCATTTCCTTACACCAAACTTCACAGTTTTCAGTGTAGCCATTATGGTGCTGAGGAGTTTGTGTTTGACAGACTCCCAGACCTTATACTCTTATGGCTACCCTGCACTTACAATGTCTAAGGTTTTGTTTAGACACTGTAGGGGCATAGTGCTCATGCACCTATGCCCTCACCTGTGGTATAGTGCACCCTGTCTTAGGGCTGTAAGGCCTGCTAGAGGGGTGACTTACCTATGCCACAGGCAGAGTGTGGTTGGCATGGCACTCTGAGGGGAGTGCCATGTCGACTTAGTCATTTTCTCCCCACCAGCACACAAAAGCTGGCAAGCAGTGTGCATATGCTGAGTGAGGGGTCCCCAGGGTGGCTTAAGACATGCTGCAGCCCTTAGAGACCTTCCCTGGCATCAGGGCCCTTGGTACCAGGGGTACCAGTTACAAGGGACTTACCTGGATGCCAGGGTGTGCCAATTGTGGAGACAAGGGTACAGTTTAGGGAAAGAACACTGGTGCTGGGGCCTGGTTAGCAGGCCTCAGCACATTTTCAAATCATAACTTGGCATCAGCAAAGGCAAAAAGTCAGGGGGTAACCATGCCAAGGAGGCATTTCCTTACAGTTGTGTTAACAGATTTGATCTGTTTGGGAGGTTGATGTGAGGTACTACTGAGAAGTCCAACAGTGTGGTGTACCACGGTTGGCGAGCCCACGTTGGTGCTATGAGTATTAGTTTGAGTTTGTTTTGATTCAGTTTGTTGACTAGGAAAAGAATGAGCGGGAGAGGGGGAAAAGCGTAAGCAAATATCCCTGACAAAATGATCCATAGAGCATTGCCCTTGGACTGAGGGTGTGGGTACCTGGATGCGAAGTTTTGGCATTTTGCATTTTGTTTTGTTGCAAACAGATATATGTCTGGTGTCCCTCAGCGGTAGAAGTAATCTTGTAGAATCTGGGGATGTATTTCCCACTCGTGAGTTTGCTGGTGATCTCGACTGAGATTGTCGGCTAACTGATTGTGAATGCCTGGTATATATTGTGCTATCAGGCGAATGTTGTTGTGAATTGTCCAATGCCAAATTTTTTGTGCTAGGAGACACCGCTGTTACAAGTGTGTCCTCCCCTGTTTGTTTAAATAGTACATTGTTGTTATATTGTCTGTTTTGTCAAGAATGTGTTTGTGGACTAGAAGGGGTTGAAAGGCTTTTAGTGCTAGAAAGACTGCTAGCAGTTCTAAGAGATTTATGTGAAGTAGTTTTTGTTGACTGGCCCAATGGCCTTGTATACTGTGATTGTTGGTGTGCGCTCCCCACCCAATCATGGAAGCGTCTGTTGTGATAATGGCGTGAGGCACTGGGTCTTGAAATGGCCGCCCTTTGTTTAAATTTACAGAGTTCCACCATTGAAGCGAAGAGTGTGTTTGGTGGTCTAGCAACACTAGGGGGGTTATTCGAACTTTGGAGGAGTGTTAATCCGTCCCAAAAGTGACGGTAAAGTGACGGATATACCACCAGCCGTATTACGAGTTCCATAGGATATAATGGACTCGTAACACGGCTGGTGGTAAATCCGTCACTTTTCCGTCACTTTTGGGACGGATTAACACCTCCTCCAAAGTTAGAATAACCCCCTAGATCTTAAAGTTGACCCTGTGCCTGCGTCCATTGTTTTGCTAGGCACTGTTGTAAGGGCTGCATGTGTAGCCGTGCGTTTGGGACGATAGCGATGCATGAGGACATCATGCCTAGTAGTTTCATTACAAACCTGTGTATTGTTGGTTTGGTTGCATGCTTGACCTTATATTTTGAAACAATGTAACTCTTTGTGGACTTGGAGTGGCAATTGCTTTTTTCGCGTTGAGTGTGGCTCCCAAGTCCTGTTGTATTTGGGATGGTTGCAAATGAGATTTTTGGTAATTTATAGAAAACCCTAGTTTACATATTGCGTGTGACTTTGACACCGGTGTTGAGTATTGGCTTTTATTAGCCAATCATCTAGATACAGGAATATGTGCATGTGATGTCTCCTTATATGAGCTGCTACTACAGCTAGGCATTTTGTGAATACTCTGGGTGCTGTTGTTATCCCGAAGGGCAATACTTTGAATTAGTAATGGTTGCCCTGTATTACAAATCTGAGGTATTTCCTGTGAGATGGATGAATGGGTATGTGGAAATACGCATCTTTTAGATCCAGTGTTGCCATGTATTCTCCCTGTTTTAGTAAGGGAACTACGTCCTGTAGTGTGACCATGTGGAAATGCTCTGATTTGATGAAGAGATTTAAAGTTCTGAGATCTAGAATTGGCCTTAATGTTTTGTCTTTCTTGGGAATAAGGAAATATAGGGAGTAAACCCCTGTTACTTTTTGAGGGTGGGGTACTAGTTCTATGGCTTGTTTTGCTAGTAGTGCTTGCACCTCTATTTGTAGTAGGTCTAGATGTTGTGTTGACTGTGCGTCCTTGGGGGAACATCTAGAAGGAATTGTGTGAACTCTATGCAGTAACCCTGTTGGATAATTGATAGAACCCATGTGTCCGCGGTAATGTCTGACCAATTTTTGTGGTATTTTGTTAATCTTCCCCTCACTGGTGATGTGTGTTGGGGGAGTGTGACATTGAAGTCACTGTTTGTTACTAGGGGTCTGGCAGGCTGAAACTTTCCCCTTGCTCTTGGGTACTGTCCCCTGAATGAACCATGAAACCCCCCTCTCTGGTACTGAGAATGGTAAGTGGGTTTTGTTTGGGAGGTGGATGGCTCTGAGGGTTGCTGTCTAAACCCTCCCCTAAACTGTGGCTTTCTAAATGTCCCCCTATACTGGGAAGAATAGAGCGCGCCCATGGCTTTGGCCGTGTCTGTGTCCTTCTTCATTTTCTCTATCGCGGTGTCCACCTCCGGCCCAAATAGTTGGTGTTGGTTGAACGGCATATTTAATACCGCCTGCTGTATTGCTGGCTTAAAACCAGAACTTCGTAGCCATGCATGCCTCCTGATGGTAACTGCTGTATTGACAGTCCATGCTGCTGTATCAGCAGAGTCCAGTACAGAGCGGATTTAGTTGTTGGAGATGGCCTGTCCCTCCTCCACCACCTGCTGAGCACATTTCTGATGGTCCTTTGGTAAATGTTGGATAATATCCTGCATTTCGTCCCAATGTGCTCTGTCGTAACGGGCGAGGAGGGCTTGTGAATTGGTGATACGCCACTGGTTAGCCGCTTGTGATGCCACTCTTTTTCCCGCCGCGTCGAACTTACGGAACTTTCTTTATCGGGGTGGGGGGGTGCATCCCCGGACGATTGAGAATTTGCCCGCTTTCTTGCGGCCCCCTCTACAACAGAGTCCGGAGGGAGCTGTTGTGTAATAAACACAGGGTCTGACGGGGGAGGTTTATATTTTTTCTTGACCCTTGGTGTAATGGCCCTTCCTTTCACCGGTTCCTGAAAGACCTGTTGTGCATGCTTAAGCATGCCCGGTAACATTGGCAGGCTTTGATATGAAGCATGCGTGGATGCCAGTGTGTTGAAAAGAAAGTCATCCTCCACTGGTTCTGAGTGCATAGTGACATTATGAAATGTCGCTGCTCTGGCCAGTACTTGCGTGTAAGATGTGCTATCCTCTGGAGGTGAAGGCTTTGAAGGATAACTCTCAGGACTGTTGTCTGAAACTGGTGGGTCGTATAAATCCCAGGGGTCTGCATCGTCCTGCGTCAGCCCAGTATGTGTGGGTGACACAGCCACTGGTGTGCCAACTGGTGACCTTGTCCGTTGTGGCGAGTGAGGTGGGGACGTTTGTGGTGAGAAATGTGGGAGTGGTGACCTTTCTCTAACCACTTTGGCTTTAGGTTGCTCAGTTTCAGTCTCATCATAAGGCAGTTTTCTTTTAAACTTGAGCGGAGGGATGGTTTGAATTTTCCCTGTGTCCTTTTGGATATGTAGCCTTGGTTGAGTCTGGTCAAGCTCTTCCAAATCCAGTTCCTGCTCAAATCTGTGCCTCTCCTTATGTTGTTGAGAGAGCCCATGTTCTATCGTATAATAAGTTTTTTTTGGCTCTGAAGCCGTTTTTTTCGGTACCGAAACACCCATGGATACGGTCGGTCTAGGCTCCGAGAGGCTCTTTCGAGGCTTGTTCGATTCGATCAATCGATGTCTACTCTTTTCGATGCCGGTTTCTCGACCAAAGTCGGAAGACTTCAGCACAATCTTGGCCTTTTTCGGTGCCGAAGATGGTATTTGGTCACCGCTTTTCTTGTGGGTCGAGCCATGGCCTTCCGGCAGTGGCGTCCCCGAGGCCTTCTGTTTTTTTCACCTGACTTTGGGGCTGGGTCGGGGCAGGTGTACTCACTTTTTGTCCTGTTGTCGGTGGCCGGTCTCTGTCGGAGTCATCCGATTCCGAACCCTGGATTGATATAGTCATCTCTTCCTCCTCGACGTCGAGGTGTTGTGTCGACTTCGATGCCATCTGTAAACGCCTTGCTCGTCGATCTCTTAGGGTCTTCTTGGACCGAAAAGCCTTGCGGGCCTCACAGGTATCCTCTCTGTGTCCTGGCGACAAACACAGATTACAGACCCGATGCTGGTCTGTATAAGGATACTTGGCGTGACACGTTGGACAGAAACAGAAGGGGGTCCGGTCCATGAGTCTTCGACGAGAGGGGTGGTCGCGCCGACCAGGCCTTGGTTGAGTGCGGAAGCCCCAGAGGGCCGCCGAAGCGGTTGTCTCGTCGGTGCCGATGTATCTATATTAAACGGTCCCGAATGCAACAATACCGACGGATTTCGATGTTTTTCTAAATTTTCCCGATTCGAATTACGGAGCGAAGAGGAACACATCCGTACCCGATGGCGGAAAGAAAATAATCTAAGATGGAGTCGATGCCCATGCGCAATGGAGCCGAAAGGGAGGAGTCACTCGGTCCCGTGACTCGAAAAGACTTCTTCGAAGAAAAACAACTTGTAACACTCCGAGCCCAACACTAGATGGCAGGAACAGTGCACAGCATGTGTATCTGCAGCCACACATGCCACCGAACATATGGAAAATGTCACTTACCCAGTGTGCATCTGTTCGTGGCATGTTGCGCTCTGGCATCCACGCATATATATATGGAAAATGTCACTTACCCAGTGTACATCTGTTTGTGGCATGTTCCGCTGCAGATTCACATGCAATGCACAGGTCCTGCCATCTAGTGTTGGGCTCGGAGTGTTACAAGTTGTTTTTCTTAGAAGAAGTCTAATCGAGTCACAGGACCGAGTGACTCCTAGCTTTTCGGCTCCATTGCGCCTGGGCATCGACTCCATCTTAGATTGTTTTCCCGCAGAGGGTAAGATAGGAGTGATAGAGTGTAAAGAAAGAGATGTACATGCAATGGAATAGAGATGTATATACATATGTATAAATTTAAATGTAACTTAAACGGCTACAGGCTCCCGGGGAGGAGGGAGGGCGCATGTGAATCTGCAGCGGAACACGCCACAAGCAGATGTACATTGGGTAAGTGACATTTTCCGTTCAATGGCATGTGTAGCTGCAGAAACACATGCTATGAATAGACTACAAAGCATTTCTCCTCCCGTAAGCAGTGGTCAGCCTGTAAGAGTTGAAGTTGTCTGAAATAGTTTTCTTAGTACAGCCTGTCCTACTGTGGCTTGTTGTGTTGCTAACACATCTACACAGTAATGCTTGGTAAATGTATGGGGTGTTGACCAAGTGGCTGCTTTACAAATTCCTGTCATTGGTATATTTCCTAGAAATGCCATTGTTGCTCCTTTTTTTCTAGTGGAATGTGCTTTTGGTGTTATTAACAGCTGTCTTTTAGCCTTTAGGTAACAAGTTTGGATACATTTCACTATCCATCTGGCTATGCCTTGTTTTGATATAGGATTACCAGTATGGGGTTTCTGGAATGCGACAAACACCTGTTTCGTTTTCCTGAATGATTGTGTTCTGTCCATGTAATACATTAAAGCTCTTTTAATATCTAATGTATGTAGTGCTCTCTCTGCCACTGAGTCTGGCTGTGGGAAGAATACTGAAGTTCCACTGTTTGATTTAAATGAAACGGTGAGATGACTTTAGGTAGAAATTTAGGGTTTGTGCAAAGTATTACCTTATGTTTGTGTACTTGTAAAAAGGGTTGTTCAATAGTGAATGCTTGTATTTCACTAACTCTTCATAATTAAGTGATTGACACTTGAAATGCTACTTTCCAAGTTAGGAATTGAATCTGATAGGAGTGCATGGGTTCAAAGGGTGGACCCATGAGTCGTGTGTGTACAATGTTAAGATTTCAAGAAGCCACTGTGGCATTCTTGGAGGTATGATAGGTTTTAGACCCTCCTTGAAAGCTTTGATGACAGGCGCTCTAAATAGAGATTTGTTTTGTCTTTTTTTTTGTTTCCTTTTTTTGTCCTCATACACCTCACCAGTAAGTCACACCTTATTTCCACCGAATTCTTACTTGTATCCGACACCAAAGGTGGACATACCGCCCAAGGAGGACCCTGTATCACCTGCTCAGCCCACCTGGGGTACCCCCAGTGGGTGGCCCAGATGTAAGAAGGGGGAGGATTTAAATCATCGGACAACATGCCCCTACAGAGGGGAGGGGGCCCATTCCAAAAGCAAAGCCCATAGTTTTCTTTTTTTCCTCCTCTGATCAGGACTGCCCACCTTAAGATCTAATTTAGCTGTTTTCACAAACATGTCCAGCCAGCTCCTATACAGTGGGGTGGGGGGGGGGGGGGGGTGGGACTACCATCATCCACTTCAAACATATCTCCCTTCTGGCTAATAAAATAGCAAAAAACAACAAGTTCCTGCTATTTCTCGACCACCCTACCGAATCGCCGGGTTTGCCAAAAATAATTAGGGGGAGACTTACAGTCAATTCCTTTCCTGTAATCTGTGATAGCGCACCCACCACTTCCGACCAAAAGGAGATAACTCCCGCGCACTCCATAAACATATGAACATCTGCGGCCTTTGGTGCTCCACATTTAAGGCACTTTACCACTTCCCCTTTCCTTATCTTCGTGGGTTTTGCTGGAGTGATATAAGCTCTATGTACCACATACAGATGGTTCTTCCTCAACAGTGCAGCCTTAACCACCTCAAAACACTTTCTCATGGATTCTTGCCACCCCGACTGTGCCATTTCTTTTGTCATAGTACCTTGCCACAGCTGCTCCGGCAACTTAAAATCACCGTCCATCAGCTTCAAAATCTCCCAATACCACTTTGCAACATTACAACCATTGGGGGAACCATTAAAGAAGTCTTTTGATAGAGGATTTCCCCCCAACCGGCTTCGAGTAGACTGTACCCAGGCAGCCAGTTGGAAACATTTAAATCTAGACAAAGTGCCACCTGTCATATTTCTCAGTTCTTCCCAGGAAAGTAACACCGCATCCTGTATAAGATCACCCCAGTATTCTAGACCGGCTTCTCTTATTGGTTTGGCCAAAGCATCTTTCAAGCATTCTGGAGTGCCTGGAGAATCCCAAATAGGGGCTTGCTGTTTATAATAATCAATCTTTATAGTGGATTTCACCTGATACCAACACATTGCTGCCTCCCTCAGAACTTTTAATCTTATTTTCTTAAAGAATTTTGGATCTCCAAACTTAAAAAGATACTGTTTTGCTGCCTCCCCTGAATAGTACGTGTCATTGCTTTAAACATTACACCTATGGCTGAATCATCCAGGGAGGTGAATAACAATCTCGAACTTCTCAGCAGAAAGTCCCAAGCGTATAACTGTAAGTCCGGCAGTGATAAACCTCCCTTCTCTCTTCTCCTCCGCAGCTTTTTCCACACAATCCTGGGACCCTTACATGCCCAGATAAAAGAAGTAATAGCCTGTTGAAGTTTATTAAGATATATACCATTCATTTGTAGGGGAATAGCATTCTGAATGAAGTTGATTTTTGGAAGAAGAAACATTTTAACCAGGTTTACCCTTCCCAATACTGTCAGCGGGAGGTAGGCCCAGCCCTTCATTAAATTGGTACACTCTACTAGCAGTGCTTCTTGGTTTTTCACCACCAACTTCTCAATGTCATGTGTAATTAATAACCCTAAGTAATGTATTTCAGCCTTCCCTTGCCAATCCTGGTTCCATGCCATAATTTCAGACTTTTCTGAGTTAACCTGATAACCAGAGACAGAACCAAAACCATCAGATAATCTTCGTAGGGCTGGGAGGGCGATCGATAAGTTGGGGGTGAATACCATTAAATCATCTGTATAAAGTGCAACTTTCCTTTCCCACTGCACCCATTTAAAAGGAGCTATTTCAGCAAGCTGTCTTATTCTCCTAGCAAAAGGTTCGATATACAGATCAAACAAGAGTGGAAAGAGAAGACACCCCTGCCTTGTTCCCCTCAATATCCTAAAAGAATTTGTTAGTTTCCCATTAATTAAGATTCTAGCAGAGGGGTCATAATAAATCCGTCTTATAGCTTTACAAACATTTTTCCCAAAATTGTAATCATTCAAAATCTGAGCTAAATAACTCCAGTTGACCCTATCAAAAGCCTTTGTAGCGTCCAAGGCTATAACCCCCAAGGGAATCCTATAAGCAGATGCCAGATCTATTGCACCAATTAGGGTGTGCGTCAACTCATGTAGATACCTGCCTTTTACAAACTCCTTCTGATCTGTATTAATTAGATCCTTTGCCACCGGATTTAACCTATCCGAAAGAACCTTTGCAAACAACTTGTAATCCGAGTTCAACAACGAAATGGGTCTATATGACTCACACCTACTCGGGTTTTTACCTGGTTTCAAAATCAGCGAAATGACTGCCTCATTCCAAGATGCCAGAATGGGGAAGTCATTCATAAAATCCCGGAGAACAATTTTAACAAGAAGGGTATTAATACCTGCTCCAAAACCTTATACAATTCTCCCGGGAGACCATCAGGACCTGGGGCCTTACCCCCGCTTACTTCCCCTCAAAGCGGCTATGATTTCATCTGAAGTAATAGGCCTATTCAACCAATGCTGCTGCTTCGAGGATAGACAGGGGAGAGTATCTTCCCCCAACCAAGTTTGAACAGCCTGTTCAGTAACCCCGATCCCTTCTGTATAAAGTTGGGGAAAAAAAATGTATAAAGGCCCTATTTATTTCCCCACTCTCTCTGGTCTTCTGTCCTTGTTCTGCCTCAATTTCCTTAATGGAATTCCTTGCTTGATCCCTTTTTTCTTTCCAAGCCAGTAGTTTCCCTGGGTTTTCCCCATTTTCAAAATGTGCCAACTTACTCGCCTCCCATCACTTCATTAGCCTTGCTTGCAAAAGAGCTTCAACTTGATGTTTCAGAACGTCCAATCTCTGCTGCTTTACACCCTTCTCATCTTCATCTGTACTCGTCAATAACTGTTCTCTACAAATCCTCGTTTCTCTTTCCAAATGCTCCAACTCCTCCCTATACAGCTTATTTTTATAACTGGCAGTATTAATAAGAATCCCTCGTATCACAGCCTTATAGGTGTCCCAAACCACATGAAATGGGGCTGAACCTAGGTTCACCATAAAAAAACTCCTCTGCTTCTACATGCAGCCTGGTTCCGACTTCTTCATCTAATAATAAGGAGCAGTCCAACGTCCACCGACTACCTCCCTCTCTTTTAATAGATTAATTTTTAATACGACCGCTCCATGTTCCGACAAATGAGGGGGGAGATAAACAATATTCACTATCGCATCGCGCCATAGCTGATCCACAAAGAAATAATCAATACGCGAAGAGTGGCTATACTTCTTACTGTTATATGAAAAAACCTGTTGAGGTCCCACTCTATCTCACCACCAGTCTTCCAATGCCCTTTCCTTCATCATCCTTTTCAAAAACTGCTGAGAATTTGAATTAACTACTGATCTACTTTTAGTTGATCTATCTAACTTATTGTCCAATATTATGTTAAAATCTCCTGCCATTAACATGGATCTGAGAAAACCAACAACTGACAAAACAACTTCTTAAGAGGCTCTACATCGTCACTATTGGGACCATAAAATCCAGCCAGAGTAACAGGTCTGCCAAGTAACTTAACTTTAATTATTACCCATCTCCCTGCAATATCTACACTGACCTTCAGTATTACTGGATCGCACTGATGTTTAAACAATATTGCCACCCCCTAATATGAGAGCCCTGTTCAGTACATACGCAACAGCGGACACACTTCTGATTTCTAAACAAGGCTTTACATTCTTCACCAGTTAGATGCGTTTCTTGCAGTATCAAAACGTGAGCAGAAGAATCCCTCAGATACTGTAAAATCCTGTCTCTCCTGCCTCTCACCCTCAAACCATTCACATTCCAAGGTAGTATTTCAAGTTTCCCTGAGAGCAAGTAACACCATGGGCTGCCCCTTCCTTATGCATCCCTTACGGACTGACTAATAAGCTGAGGTGTACAGGACTTTTTTCTTTTTGCCAATATTCTCCCCATCTGCTCCCCACGCTGTGCTCCCATTACCCCCCCCCTCATGTGCCCCCCCTTTCCCTCCCAGGAGAACCCCCCCTTTGTTCAGGTCCATGACCCAATTCTGAAGCACCAATTGGCCATTCCTCAGTGGGCACAGATTACTTCTCAGTACCTCCATCTTTAATAGTCTCCAGCAGCTCATCCTCTGCTTTCACCTCTTATACATTATACGTTTTGTTGTTGTGCACAACCCTGAGGGTAGCCGAGAACTTCATCTGAACCGAGGCGCCTTGTTTCCTAAAATGTTCCATCTGCCTCCCTAGCTCCCACTGCCTATTTATAGTCGCACTAGACAAGTCAGATCTGACCTCAAACGTAAAGTGATCTCCCTTTAAAGTTTTCTGTCTAAGAGCCAAGGCCAGGATTTTCTCATTCAAAGAGTAGGTTTGAAAATTTATCAGTATCTTCTGAGGTTTAAGACTACCTGGCCTCTTCCTAAAAGGGTCTCTATGGATTAGCTGAATATCACCTGCTATTTCCTCCGGAGACTCTTCCAATGAAAGCGAACTCTTAAGAAGATAGCTCAGAAACATTGTTTTGTCTATTTTGCAAATAAGCAGAAATTGCTGTGAGATGTATTTTAATGGATGAAAAAGCTAAATTAGCTTTTTGTAGATGGACTAAACAACCTACAATGTCTTGATTGGTTGCGTCTAAGGGTGTTATGTGTTTTGCTTGGCAGTAGAAAACAAATATTTTCCATTTGTTTGCACAGCACTGCCTGGTGGAAGACTTCCTTGCTTGTTTAATCACTTCCATACATTCTGGTGGAAGATGTAGATATCCAAACGCTAAGATTTCAGGAGCCAGATTGCCAGACTGAGCATTGCTGTGTTGGGGTGTCTGATCTGTTGTTTGTTTTGTGTCAACAGGTCCGGTCTGTTTGGGAGTTTGATGTGTGGTACTAGTGACATGTCTAGCAATGGGGTGTACCATGGTTGACGCGCCCACGTTGGTGCTATAAGTATGAGTTTGTTTTGATGCAGTTTGTTGACCAGAAATGGAATGAGTGGGTGTAGGAAGTTAGCTCTGTATATACTATTTCAAAGTAAGAAATAGTGTGCACAGAGTCCAAGGGTTCCCGTTAGAGGTAAGATAGTGGCAAAAAGAGATAATTCTAATGCTCTATTTTGTGGTAGTGTGGTCGAGCAGCTTATCAGAGGGTAGTGTTAATCATTTGTTGTACAGACACAGGCAATAAATGAGGAACACACACTCAAAGACTTACTCAAGGCCAATAGGTTTTTATATAGAAACATATATTTTCTTAGTTTATTTTTAGAACCACAGGTTCAAGATTTACAAGTAGTACTTCAAATGGAAGGTATTTCACTTAGATACTCTAGGAACTTTGAATGATCACAATATCATGCACAGACTTTGTACAAATGGCAATAAACTATTTTAAAAGTGGACACAGTGCAAAAATCAACAGTTCCTGGGGGACGTAAGTAAAGGTTAGTTTTGCAGGTAAGTAAAACACTTACAAGTCTCAAAGTTGGGGCATAGGTAGCCCACCGTTGGGGGTTCAAGGTGTGCTCCCCATCCAATCATTGATGCATCTGTTGTAAGAATGGCGTGAGGCACAGGGTCTTGAAATGGCCGCCTTTTGTTTAAATTTGTGGGATTCCACCACTGAAGCGATATTTGTGTTTGGCGGTCTATCAACACTAGATCTTGGAGATGACGATGTGCCTGCGACCATTGTTTTGCAAAGCACTGTTGTAAGGGCCGCATGTTTAATCTCGCGTTTAGGACAATGGCAATACATGATGCCATCATACCCAACAGTTTCATGACAAATGTGACAGGGTACTGTTGGTTTTGCTGGATTTTTGGCAATATGTTGTGGAACGATTGCACTCTTTGTGGACTTGGGCTTGCAAGTGCTTTCTGGGTGTTCAATGTGGCTCCTAAGTACTGCTGAAATTGTGCTGGTTGTAGGTGCGATTTTTGGTAATTTATTGAGAACCCTAGTGTGTGTAGAGTGTTTATTACATAACGTGTGTGATGTTGGAACTGTTTTTGAGTGTTGGCTTTTATTAGCCAGTCGTCCAGACATGGAAAGACATGTATATGTTGTCTCCTTATGTATGCTGAGACTACGGCAAGGCATTTTGTAAATACTCTGGGAACTGTTGTTATTCCGAAAGGTAACACTTTAAACTGGTAATGTTTTTCTTGTAGTACAAATCTGAGATATGTTCTGTGAGCTGGATGGATGGGTACGTGAAAATACGCATCTTTTAGATCCAGTGTTGCCATAAAATCTTGTTGTTTTAGCAGTGGGACTACATCTTCTACATCTTATAGTGTTGCCATGTGAAAGTGTTCTGATCTGATCTAGAGACTGAAAGTCCTGAGATCTAATATTGGACTTAATGTTTTTTCCTTTTTGGGAATGATGAAGTACAGGGAGTAAACCACTGTTCCTTTTTGATGATGTGGCACAAGCTCTATGGCTTGTTTGAGTAATAGCGCCTGTACTTTTGTTTGCAACATTGAAATGTGTTGAGATAGAAGTTTGTGCGTTTTTGGGAGAATATCTGGAGGAAACTGTGTGAACTCTATGCATTAACCATGTTGGATAATCCATAACACCCAATTGTCTGTTGTGATGAGTAACCAGTAGGTGTGGAACTTTTGCAGTCTTCCTCCCACAGGGGAAGTGTGGTGAGGGAAGGTGGTGGTAAAGTCACTGTTTTGTATTAGCGGGCTGTTTTGAGGATTGGTATTTTGATCTGGATTGGGGGAATTGTCCTCTGTAGGATCCCCGAAACCCCCTTCTCTGGTATTGCGTCTGGTAAGAGGGTTTGGCTTGTGAGGTAGTGTGATGCTATTAATTGTGTTTGACCAATGACTTTGTGTTTCACCATTGCGCATATTAGCTGATCAATGTTCACCAGTAGCACATTATATGTTTAGTTCAGTTTAGCTGTCTATTGGCTTTAACATGGAGTTAGCCATTACATTTTGTATTCAGTTCAGCTGCCTATTGGCTTTGACATGGCATTAGACATTACATTCTGTATTCAGTTTAGCTGCCTATGGGCTTTGACATGGCATTAGCCATTACATTCTGCATTCAGTTTAGCTGCCTATTGGCTTTGACATGACATGAGACATTACATTTGATATTTAGGTTAGCTGCCTATTGGCTTTAACGTGGGGTTAGACATTGCAGTTGAGACATTGCAGATGAGCTGTGTTTTTCCAAGCTGTGTTTTTCCACAAGATGGACCAAGCTGTTTTCTTCACACCAGACCTTAGCTGATAAGAGCACGTACATTTTGTGTTTACCTCGCAATCCAGCCTCAGAACGAGGACCTCAGGAGAACTGGCCACTCTCCAGGTTTCTTCGGTTCTCACACTGAGTTTGCTTTTAAGGATGACTCTGGGCTACAGCAGGGGTAGATTGAATCTGCTTGACTTTAGACAGGAACCGAGACGCCAGTTGCCTGTCTCCCGTTTGGGTAGAAAATCTCTTTCTCACAGTTGACCGGAGTCATCAACTTACAGACCCCAGAAAGATGAAGCTGAATATAGGCCCTACAGCCTTGCCCATACGGTGATGAATTTTGACTTTTATGCTTTGCTTTGAAGTTATGCTATAATATAATTGCATATATTTGCTGTGTACATTGCAAGTGAGAAGTACTGTGATATATTTTGCTTTCATTGCTGCGACTACTTTTGAACGTGTGCATCCAATCTACTAATTTCGTTTCTCAAGAACCTTGCGGTGAAGAAATAATAACAATAAATGTCTTCTCTAAACTCAGAAGTGCATTCCAGAGAGGTTCTGTAAGCTCGGTTATGAGATAAAAGCAGGAAGGCAGAACATTTTGGCTTAGTTGTCAGTTTTCAGAGTCGGAAATTGGAGTTTCGAAAGTGCACTATTTAAAAGTGTAATTGTTTTTTTTGTTGTTTAGAGAATTACAGAAGCACGGCAGACCATGTTTGAAAATGCATGTGAAGTTAAACTGCCTTATGGTGCTGTGAGAAGGAAAATGTCACTTACCCAGAATACATCTGTTCGTGGCATTAGTCGCTGCAGATTCACATGCTGTGCATAGTCCGCCCTCTGGTGTTGGGTCGGAGTGTTACAAGTTGTTTTTCTTCGAAGAAGTCTTTTCGAGTCACGAGACCAAGGGACTCCTCCTCCTTTACTTCCATTGCGCATGGGCGTCGACTCCATCTTAGATTGTTTTCCCCGCAGAGGGTGAGGTAGGAGTTGTGTATGTTAGTAATAGTGCCCATGCAATGGAATGAATAAGTATGTACAAAATAAAGTTTAAGTAATATATTTACAAATGTACAGATGTTGAAGATTACTTCCAAACGTCTACAGGCTCCCGGTGAGGCGGGTGGGCGCATGTGAATCTGCAGCGACTAATGCCACGAACAGATGTACACTGGGTAAGTGACATTTTCCGTTCAGTGGCATGTGTAGCTGCAGATACACATGCTGTGCATAGACTAGTAAGCAGTTATCTCCCCAAAAGCGGTGGCTCAGCCTGTAGGAGTGGAAGTAGTTTGAAATAAAGTTCTTAGTACGGCTTGACCTACTGTGGCTTGTTGTGCGGATAGCACGTCTACACAGTAGTGCTTAGTAAATGTGTGAGGCGTAGACCATGTGGCTGCCTTACATATTTCGTTCATTGGAATATTTCCTAGGAAGGCCATGGTAGCGCCTTTCTTTCTGGTTGAGTGTGCCTTTGGTGTAATGGGTAACTCTCTCTTTGCTTTAAGGTAGCAGGCTTGGATACACTTAACTATCCATCTGGCTATACCCTGTTTTGATATTGGGTTTCCTGTATGAGGTTTTTGAAATGCAATAAACAGTTGTTTTGTTTTCCTAATTAGTTTTGTTCTGTCAATGTAGTACATTAGTGCTCTTCTGATGTCCAATGTATGTAGTGCCCTTTCAGCTACTGAGTCTGGCTGTGGAAAGAACACTGGTAGTTCTACTGTTTGATTTAAGTGGAACGGTGAAATAACTTTTGGTAAAATTTTTGGATTGGTTCTTAGAACTACCTTATTTTTATGTATTTGAATAAAAGGTTCCTGTATAGTAAACGCCTGAATTTCGCTTACTCTTCTTAGAGATGTAATGGCAATGAGAAATGCAACCTTCAACGTTAAGAATTGCATTTCGCAAGAATGCATGGGTTCGAAAGGTGGACCCATGAGTCTTGTTAAGACGATGTTGAGGTTCCATGAAGGAACAGGTGGTGTTCTTGGTGGTATAATTCTTTTTAGGCCTTCCATAAACGCTTTAATGACAGGTATCCTAAATAGTGAAGTTGAATGGGTAGTCTGCAGGTATGCAGATATTGCTGCGAGGTGTATCTTTATGGAAGAGAAGGCCAGATTTGATTTCTGCAAATGTAGTAAGTATCCTACTACATCCTTTGGAGATGCATGTAATGGTTGAAGTTGATTACTATGGCAATAGCAAACAAATCTTTTCCATTTACTTGCATAGCAGTGTCTAGTGGAATGCCTTCTAGCCTGTTTTATGACCTCCATACATTCTTGGGTGAGGTTTAAATGTCCGAATTCTAGGATTCAGGAGCCAGATTGCTAGATTCAGCGATGCTGGGTTTGGATGCCTGATCTGTTGTTTGTGTTGTGTGAGCAGATCTGGCCTGTTGGGTAGCTTGACATGGGGTTTTACTGACAGGTCTAGTAGTGTTGTGTACCAGGGTTGTCTTGCCCATGTTGGTGCTATTAGTATGAGTTTGAGTTTGTTTTGACTCAATTTGTTTACTAGATATGGAAGAAGAGGGAGAGGGGGAAAAGCGTATGCAAATATCCCTGACCAATTCATCCATAGAGCATTGCCTTGAAACTGCCTGTGTGGGTACCTGGATGCGTAGTTTTGGCATTTTGCGTTCTCCTTTGTTGCAAATAGGTCTATTTGAGGTGTTCCCCAAATTTGGAAGTAAGTGTTTAGAATTTGGGGGTGAATCTCCCATTCGTGGACTTGTTGGTGATCCCGAGAGAGGTTGTCTGCTAGTTGATTCTGTATCCCTGGAATAAACTGTGCTATTAGGCGAATGTGGTTGTGAATTGCCCATTCCCATATCTTTTGTGCCAGGAGGCACAGCTGTGTCGAGTGTGTTCCCCCCTGTTTGTTTAGATAATACATTGTTGTCATGTTGTCTGTTTTGACAAGAATGTATTTGTGGGTTATGATGGGTTGAAATGCTTTCAACGCTAGGAATACTGCTAACAATTCGAGGTGATTTATATGCAACTTCGTTTGATGTACGTCCCATTGTCCTTGGATGCTGTGTTGATTGAGGTGTGCTCCCCACCCTGTCATGGAAGCATCTGTTGTTATCACGTATTGTGGCACTGGGTCTTGGAAAGGCCACCCTTTGTTTAAATTTATACTGTTCCACCATAGAAGCGAGATGTATGTTTGGTGGTCTATCAACACCAGATCTAGAAGGTGACCCTGTGCCTGTGACCATTGCGATGCTAGGCACTGTTGTAAGGGCCTCATGTGCAGTCTTGCGTTTGGGACAATGGCTATGCATGAAGACATCATGCCTAGGAGTTTTAATACCATCTTTGCATGTATTTTTTGTGTCGGATACATGGCTTGTATAACCTTGTAAACATTTTGAACCCTTTGTGGACTTGGAGTGGCTATCCCCTTTGTTGTGTTGATTGTCGCTCCTAAGTATTGCTGTGTTTTGCACGGCCGAATGTGTGATTTTGCATAGTTGATGGAGAAACCGAGTTTGTAGAGGGTTTGTATGACATACTCTGTGTGGTGTGAACACTTTGTTAGGGAGTTGGACTTGATTAGCCAATCGTCTAGGTAGGGGAACATGTGTATTTGCTGCCTTCTGATATGTGCAGCTACTACTGCTAGGCATTTTGTAAATACTCTTGGTGCGGTCGTTATACCGAACGGCAACACCTTGAATTGGTAATGTATTCCCTTGAATACGAACCTTAGATATTTCCTGTGCGAGGGATGTATCGGTATGTGGAAATACGCGTCCTTTAGATCTAAGGTTGTCATGTAGTCTTGTTGTTTTAGCAGTGGTAATACATCTTGTAGCGTGACCATGTGAAAGTGTTCCGATTTGATGTAGATGTTTAGTGTTCTGAGATCTAAGATTGGTCTCAGTGTTTTGTCTTTTTTTGGTATTAGAAAGTACAGTGAGTAAACTCCTGTGTTCCTTTGTGTACGTGGCACAAATTCTATTGCGTACTTTTGCAGTAATGCCTGAACTTCTAATTCCAGAAGGTCTAAATGCTGTTTTGACATATTTTGTGTTTTTGGTGGGACATTTGGAGGGAGTTGGAGAAACTCTATGCAATAACCATGTTGGATGATTGCTAAGACCCAAGTGTCTGTTGTTATCTCCTCCCAAGCTTTGTAATATTGTCTTAGTCTCCCCCCCACTGGTGTTGTGTGAAGGGGTTGAGTGACTTGTAAGTCACTGTTTGGTTGTAGGGGTTTTGGGGCCTTGAAATTTTCCCCGGTTTCTAGGGAATTGTCCCCCTCTGTACTGGCCCAGAAAGCCTCCCCTTTGGTACTGTCCCTGGTAGGTGGACGGTGTTGATTGTGAGGTGCTGGCTTGTGTGGCTTGACCCCGAAAGCCCCCTCTGAAGGTTGTCCTGCGAAATGTGCCAAAAGTGCCTCTGCCCTGCGGGGAATAGAGTGCGCCCATGGCCTTGGCTGTGTCAGTGTCCTTTTTCAATTTCTCAATTGCCATGTCCACTTCGGGTCCAAACAATTGTTGTTCGTTGAACGGCATATTGAGCACTGCCTGTTGTATTTCGGGTTTAAACCCGGATGTGCGCAACCATGCGTGCCTTCTTATGGTTATCGCGGTATTTATTGTTCTTGCAGCTGTATCAGCTGCATCCATAGAGGAGCGTATTTGGTTATTAAAGATGTTTTGTCCCTCCTCAACCACTTGTTTTGCCCGTTTCTGTAAGTCTTTGGGTAGATGCTTGATGAGATGCTGCATCTCATCCCAATGGGCTCTGTCATTTCGCGCTAGGAGCGCCTGAGAGTTCGCGATGCGCCACTGGTTTGCAGCTTGTACGGCAACCCTTTTCCCAGCTGCGTCGAACTTGCGGCTCTCTTTGTCCGGAGGTGGGGCGTCGCCTGATGTGTGCGAGTTGGCTCTCTTGCGAGCTGCCCCTACTACAACTGAATCTGGTGGCAGTTGTGATGTGATAAAAGCAGGGTCCGTGGGTGGTGCTTTATATTTTTTCTCCACCCTTGGAGTTATCGCCCTGCTTTTGACAGGTTCTTTAAAGATCTGTTTTGCGTGCCTTAGCATTCCCGGGAGCATAGGCAGGCTTTGATAGGTGCTATGGGTGGAGGAGAGGGTGTTGAAAAGGAAGTCATCCTCGACAGGTTCTGAGTGTAACGACACGTTATGGAACTCTGCTGCCCAAGCTACCACCTGTGCATACGCTGTGCTGTCCTCAGGTGGTGAGGGCTTGGTAGGGTACGACTCAGGACTGTTGTCTGATACTGGGGCGTCATATAGGTCCCAAGCGTCCTGGTCATCTTGGCTCATGGTGGTATGAGCTGGTGAGTGTGACGGAGTCTGTGCCGGTGATGTGTGAGTTACAGGTGGAGGAGAAGGTGGTGGAGTTACTTTCTTCACCACTTCTGCCTGTGGTGTTTGTTCTTGTGTTTGGAACTCGAGTCTCCTTTTCCTCCTGATTGGGGGAAGAGTGCTGATCTTCCCTGTCTCACTCTGTATGAAGATCCGCTTCTGGTTGTGGTCAATGTCAGTGGTTTGTAACTCTTCTTCAAATCTGTGTTTGCGCATTTGAGAGGACAGTGATTGTTCCTCTGAATACGAGCTGGCAGTCGGTTCGGTTGCTGGGCGTTTTGGCACCGAAACTGTGTCTTTACTTGTTTTCGGCTCCGAGGAGAATTTTCTCTTTTTTGTAGTCGAGCCTTCTCGGCGTCGATCATCCTCGGTGCCGCTGTCTCTGCGTCGAGCAGCTTCGGTTCCGCTGTCTCGGCGTCGACCTTTTTCGGCAGCACTTTCTCGGTCCCGAGATTGCTGCGTGCCTGTGTCTCGACCCGAGTCGGACGATCTCGGCACCAGTTCGCCCTTTTTCAGTGCCGACGGACGGTCACTTATTTTATGGGTTGAGCCATGGCCTGTTGGCAGTGGCGTCCCCTGGGCCTTGTCTGTTTTCCCGTGTGGTGCTGGTTTCGACGTCTTACTCACGGTTTCTTCGACGTCGAATTCCTCCGAGTCCGATTCATGGATGGAGAAGGCTTCCTCTTCTTCTCCTTGTTCCTCGAACCCTGGTTGTCCTGTCGGCGTGGACGCCATCTGCAATCTTCTGGCTCTTCGGTCACGGAGCGTCTTTCGAGACCGAAACGCACGACAGGCCTCGCACGTTTCTTCTTTGTGCTCGGGCGACAGGCACAAGTTACAGACCAAATGTTGGTCTGTGTATGGATATTTACTGTGGCATTTAGGACAGAACCGGAACGGGGTCCGTTCCATCGGTGTCGATGTTACACGCGGTCGGGCCGACCAGGCCCCGACGGGGGATCGAATTTACCCCGAAGGGCTACCGGAGCTCTTGACGATTCGGTGTCGATTCTATCTAACCCGATACTGAACGAAACAATACCGACGTAGTTTTCCGAAGTTATGACTATCTTTCCGTCCCGAAACCCGGAGCGAAAAGGAACACGTCCGAACCCGATGGCGGAAAAAAATAATCTAAGATGGAGTCGACGCCCATGCGCAATGGAAGTAAAGGAGGAGGAGTCCCTCGGTCTCATGACTCGAAAAGACTTCTTCGAAGAAAAACAACTTGTAACACTCCGACCCAACACCAGAGGGCGGACTATGCACAGCATGTGTATCTGCAGCTACACATGCCACCGAACACATGTTTTCTTGTTTATCAGGACTGTGTGAGTCTTCCGGTGAGTGCTGTGATAAAGCATCTTTAGAAAATGTGCCTTTTGAAAGAAATTATTTTCCTTTTGTTCTTGACAGAAGGGTTTGGATACTTTTATATGCTTACAGAAAAATGCAAGAGAGATGTAGGCAGTTAGAACATGAAAATAAGAATTTATGTGAGCAAATTAGCCAGAACACATTATTGCAAGATAATGCTGAAATCTATAAAACTGCTGTTTTAGAAGAATCTGGCTTTTCCCATTCCAGTCATGAGGGGGTTAAGACAGCTGTGAGCCAGTCAGAGCCTCCGTGGGAGCAGAGCATAGAGCAAAACACCCCGCATTCCTTAACTGATAACACTGAGAACAGAGCTCAGAATGTTATTTACAGACCGCTTCTGCAAAGAAAAATTAATTCGGACATGGCAGAAGTACAGTCGCAAAATGTGCAGTTATTGGTACAAGTAAAACAAAAGATTTTAGAGTTTCTTACTATTTGCACTAAGCAAGAGACACCGAGTTTCATGAGCTTGTTTGATTTTTGGAAACAGTATAACCCTCATCTGAGTGAAATCTTAACACTTTGGTATAAAGTAAGTAGGCAAAAATATAAGCAGCTGTGCACTTTTAATTTGGCAAATTAAATAATTCAGACTTTAGGCTTCTGCGCAGTACAAGAGGGAAACACTGATTTACATGCAAATCAGGAACAGGGGAAGACAAGAGTGCCCCTGGAACTTTGGAGTATGAAAACTGAAATATCAAGCATGCAGTGGGTGATGAATTCACCTAACTCTCACAGTATAGGACAGGCACAGGAAGCTAGTATCATACACTGGATCTGGTACACGCAAGACAGGGCTACAGTCACTGCAGCCCTACATGAACAGGTGTCACAAGCCCCTTTTCAGGATGTGCAGAGGGTGCAGGGAATACCACAGGTAAAAGAGTCACCAGTGAAATTAGGTGCACCATTTGAATTAGTGTGCCCTGAGGATAAAAAGCATGTGTGTTTGACTAATGATTACAATTCATTGACTGAAAAGTTGTTGTCTAGCACAGGAGAAGGAACAGCGTTGTACAATGTGTGTCAGACTTTAAAGCAAGAGCTGCTTGAGATGGGTCATGTTTACACTGATTCTTGGTTCACTGCCAATGGTTTAGACGTTTGGTTTTCCACATGGCTTGTACTTAACTGGTTCAATTCCCTTGCAGATGTTAAAGAGAAAAATTTAGAGTCTGAAGTGTCCACCCAGAATTCTGACTTAGTGGGATGGCTAAGTGGGTGCACCAGAAATGTGGACAGCTGGGAGAAAAAGCCACTTACAGGTGGGCAGAGATTAGAGAGATGCATATTCCCCTAGATTTGATAAAAATTGTGATATCTAATATTGACCTCAGCGTTTTGTCTTTTTTGGGAATGAGGAAGTACAGGGAATAGACCCCTGTTCCTTTTTGATGCTGAGGCACTAGTTCTATGGCTTGTTTGGTTAACAGTGCCTGCACCTCTGTTTGTAACATTGCAAGATGTTGCGATGAAAGTTTGGGCGTTTTTGGGGGAATATCTGGAGGAAACTGTGTGAATTCTATGCAGTAACCATGTTGGAAAATTGATAGTACCCATGTGTCTGTTGTGATGTTTGACTATTGACCGTGGAAGATTTTCAGTCTTACGCCCACAGGGGATGTGTGTTGGGGGAAGGTGATGACAAAGTAACTGTTTGTTGCTAGTGGCTTGCTTACAGATTGGAATTTTCCCCTGGATTTGGGAAATTGCCCTCTGAAGGGACCCTCGAAATCCCACTCTTTGATATTGTGTTTGGTATGAGGGCTTTGTTTGTGAGGTGGATGGCTCAGAGGGCTGTGGCCCGAAGCCTCCCCTTTACTGAGGCTTCCGAAATGTCCCTCTGTAATGGGATGATGTAAGGAAATGGCTCCCCGTTGCAGTTACCCCCCGCTTTTTGCCCGATACTGATGCTGACTTGACTGAGAAGTGTGCAAGGACCCTGCTAACCAGGCCCCAGCACCAGTGTTCTTTCACCTAAAATGTACCATTGTTTCCACAATTGGCACACCCCTGGCACACAGATAAGTCCCTTGTAAAAGGTACCAGTGGTACCAAGGGCCATGTAACCAGGGAAGGTCCCCAAGGGCTGCAGCATATGTTGTGCCACCCTAAGAGACCCCTCACCTAACACATGCACACTGTTGTTGTAGATTGTGTGTGTTGGTGGGGAGAAAAAGGCAAAGTCGACATGCCATGCCCACAAAATACTGCCTATGGCATAGGTACGTCACCCCTCTAGCAGGCCTTACAGCCCTAAGGCAGGGTACACTATACCACAGGTGTAAGGAAATGCCTCCTTGGCATGGTTACCCCCTGACTTTTTGCCTTTGCTGATGCCAAGTTATGATTTGAAAGTGTGCTGAGGCCTGTTAACCAGGCCCCAGCACCAGTGTTCTTTCCCTAAACCTGTACCTTTGTTTCCACAATGTGCACACCCTGGCATCCAGGTAAGTCAGGGCCGGTCAGGTGCAGAGGTCAAAGTAGTGCCCAAAACGCATAGGCTTCAGTGGAGAAGGGGGTTCCCCGGTTCCAGTCTGCCAGCAGATAGGTACCCGCGTCTTCGGAGGGCAGACCAGGGGGATTTTGTAGGGCACCGGGGGGGACACAAGTAAGCACAAAAAGTACACCCTCAGTGGTCCAGGGCCCACACAAGAGGAAGGGCACATTTCAGATGACAAATGTTATTTGCAAGAAAAGTCACAATTTTTTCTTTTGCAGATCCTACCATGTTTCGCCACTGACCATGAGTGTGCTGTGTGGTCTCCCTTCGGGTGTGTGCGTGTGGGGTCGGGGGAGGGACTGAACCCCCAACCTGAACCTGATTGAGTAAAGTACAAGCACCATGGATCCATTTTGTGCAAATGGCGCCTTCAGTTCAAGTTCAACTTGTTTGATTACGTTCTTCCACTGGAACTAAGCACCCTTAACTGTTAACTGTCTGTGTTTTTTCGTGTGGAACTCTGACTTTCGCCAGCAAACCTTTCAGGCAGACTGTGTACCTTTACATGAGTAGAACTCATGCTACATCAAATTGCTTTTTTAGAGACACTATTATCTCATTCAGAGTATATAAGTTTCAGTCTTTTCTGTGTAGATGTACCTGATGTGAAAGGTTATGAGATCAATATGTTAATCCACTTCCATTGCTTTACAGTGATTGCTTTTATTATTCAAATCTGATTTGCTTATAATGTTTTTTTTGTTGATATTAGTTGTTTTTTGTTTTTGTTTGAAATAAGAGGTATGAAACAAAAATTAATTGGTCATAGGGTGGAACATGATGCTATTAATTGTGTTTGACCAATGACTTTGTGTTTCACCATTGCGCATATTAGTTGCTCAATGTTCACCAGTAGCACATTATATGTTTTGTTCAGTTTAGCTGCCTATTGGCTTTAACATGGAGTTAGCCATTACATTTTGTATTCAGTTCAGCTGCCTATTGGCTTTGACATGGCATTAGACATTACATTATGTATTCAGTTTAGCTGCCTACTTGCTTTGACATGGCATTAGCCATTACATTCTGTATTCAGTTTAGCTGCCTATTGGCTTTGACATGACATGAGACATTACATTTGATATTTAGGTTAGCTGCCTATTGGCTTTAACGTGGGGTTAGACATTGTAGATGAGCTGTATTTTTCCACAAGATGGACCAAGCTGTTTTCTTCACACCAGACCTTAGCTGATAAGAGCACGTACATTTTGTGTTTACCTCGCAATCCAGTCTGAGAACGAGGAGCTCGGGAGAATTGGCCACTCTCCAGGTTTCTTCGGTTCTCACACTGAGTTTGCTTTTAAGGATGACTCTGGGCTACAGCAGGGGTAGATTGAATCTGCTTGACTTCAGACAGGAACCGAGACGTCAATTGCCTGTCTCCCGTTTGGGTAGAAAATCAGTTTCTCGCAGTTGACCGGAGTCATCAACTTGCAGACCCCAGAAAGATGAAGCTGAATATAGGCCCTACAGCCTTGCCCATACGGTGATGAATTTTGACTTTTATGCTTTGCTTTGAAATTATGCTATAATATAATTACATATATTTGCTGTGTACATTGCAACTGAGAAGTACTTTGATATATTTTGCTTTTATTGCTGCAACTACTTTTGAACGTGTGCTTCCAATCTACTAATTTCGTCTCTCAAGAACCTTGCGGTGAAGAAATAGTAACAATAAATGTCTTCTTTAAACTCAGAAGTGCATTCCAGAGATGTTCTGTAAGCTCGGTTATGAGATAAGTGCAGGAAGGCAGAACAGGTAGATTGCTTGGAAGCTTGGGGTCTAAAGCCTCCTCTATATTGAGGCTTTCAAAATGAGGCTCTGCATTGGGATGAATAAAGCGCACCCATAGCTTTGGCAGTGTCAGCGTCTTTTTTCATTTTGTCAATGGCTGTATCAACTTGTGTGCCGAATAGTTGTTGTTGATTAAAAGGCATGTTGAGGACAACCTGCTGGATTTCAGGATTAAATCCTGATGACTTAAGCCATGCATGTCTCCTAATTGTGACAGCCGTATTGATAGTTCTTCCGGCTGCTTCTGCAGAGTCTAGCGCTGACCTGATTTGGTTATTTGTGATTGCTTGTCCCTATTCTACTACCTGCTGGGCTCTCTTCTGTTGGTCCTTGGGGAGATGCTGAATAATGTCTTTCATCTCATTCCAGTGAGCCCTGTCATATCTGGCCAGTAGGGCCTGCGAATTGGTGATACGCCATTGATTGGCTGCCTGTGACGCCACCCTTTTACCTGCAGCATCGAATTTCTTACTTTCTTTATCTGGAGGGGGTGTGTCTCCAGAGGATTGTGAATTAGCCCTTTTTCTTGCTGCACTGACCACTACTGAATCTGGGGGTAGCTGTTGTGTAATAAAAATGGGGTCTGAGGGTGGTGGCTTATATTTCTTCTCTACCCTTAGAGTTATAGCTTTTCCCTTAACTGGTTCCTGGAAGATTTGCTGTGCATGTTTTAGCATGCCAGGAAGCATGGGTAGATTCTGGTATGTGGTGTGAGTTGAGGACAATGTGTTAAATAAGAAGTCATCCTCAAGAGGTTCCGGTGTGCATGGTCACGTTGTGAAATGCTGCTGCCCTGGCTAGAACCTGTGTATATGAAGTGCTATCCTCAGGGGGTGATGGCTGTGATGGATAGCACTCTGAACTATTATCTGGGACTGGATCATCACAGAGATCCCATGGATCTGTGTCATGTTGTGATTGTATAGCGTGTGATGGAGACTGTGCAGTTGGTGTAGCAGGCGGGGAGATAGATAGTTGAGGAGAATGAGGGGGAGACTACTGAGGTGAAAACTGAGAAGGCAGAGATTTGTCTCTTGTTTTTGGCACTTTAGCCGTTGGCTGGTCAGTGTCCAAACGTCCATGGAAGGCCAGTTTCCTCTTTGTTCTTAAAGGAGGTGCCGTGAGGATTTTGCCAGTGTCTTTGTGGATTTGTATTCTGGCCTGTTTGTCATCGAAATCCTCCATTTGTGTCAATTCCACAGCAAATCAAAGGCTTTCTTTTAATTGTTTTGAAAGTCTATGCTCCTCAGAGTTTGCTTTTTCGGCTCCGAAGTTGGCTTTTTCGGCACCAAAGGCCCTGGAGTACTTGTTGGCCTCGGCTCCGAAAGTGACTTTCAGGGATTGGGCTAGATGTGTCGGTGCCTTATTATTTCGGAGCCTGTGCCTCGGTTCGAGTCCGAAGGCTTTGTTGTGGGCGTGGCCTTTTTCGGTGCCGAAGATGTTGCTTGGTCACCGGTAGCTTTCTTAAAGGTAGAGCCATGGCCTTCTGGCAGTGGCATCCCCAGGCCTTGTATTTGGGCTTGGATTGGGTTGGGGCAAGCGTACTCACGTGCTGGCCCGCTGTTATTGGCCGGTCGATGTCGGATTCTTCTTCGGAATCGGACCCCCGAACGGAGACAGCGGTGTGGATCATCTCCTCCTCTTCTGCGTCGGGGCGTTCGGTGCATCTGGACGCCATCTCTAATCTTCGCGCTCTTCGGTCTCTTAAGTCTTTTTCGAGCGGAAGGATCTAGAGGCCTCGCAGGTATCCTCTCGAGAATCCAGAGATAAACACAGGTTGCAAACCAAATGCTGATCCGTGTAGGGATACTTGGCGTGGCACCGAGGGCAGAATCTAAACGGGGTCCGGTCCATGAGGCTTCGACAATACTTTTGGTTGGGGCGACCAGGCCCAAGTTGGGCGCGGGTGCCCCGAAGGGCAAGTAGAGATCTGTAACCGCCAGTACCGAGGTGTCGATGATGGATGATACGCGATCGAGAACAATACTGACGAATTTAGAGGGTTTGTAAAGTTTTTCCAACTCAAACAACCGGAGTGAAGAAAAACACGTCTGATGGCGGAAAGAAAACAATCTAAGATGGAGTCGATGCCCATGCGCAATGGAGCCGAAAAGGAGGAGTCACTCGGTCCTGTGACTTGAAAAGACTTCTTCGAAGAAAAACAACTTGGAACACTCCGAGCCCAACACTAGATGGCAGGACCTGTGCATAGCATGTGTATCTGCAGCTACACATGCCATTGAACATATATATATATATATATATGGAAAATGTCACTTACCCAGTGTACATCTGTTTGTGGCATGTTCTGCTGACTTTTGGTAGAAATTTTGGATTTGTGTGTAGTACAACTTTATGTTTGTGTACTTGTATGTTGATGTTTGTATAAATGGTTCTTGAATAGAGAAAGCTTGTATTTCACTAACTCTTCATAATGAAGTGATTGCCACTAGAAATGCTACTTTCCAAGTTAAGAATTGGATCTGACAAGAGTGCATGGGTTCAAATGGTGGGCCCATGAGTCGTGTAAGTACAATATTAAGATTCCACAAGGCTACTAGTGGAGTTCTTGGAGGTATGATTCGTTTTAGAACTTCCATTAATGCTTTAATTACTGGTATCCTAAATAGGGATTTTGTCTGTTTATTTTGCAAATAAGCAGAAATTGCAGTGAGATGTATTTTGATGGATAAAAAAGATAGATTTGCTTTTTGTAGGTGGAGTAAATAACCTACAATGGCTTGTATGGATGCATCCAAAGGTGTTATGTGTTTTGCTTGGCAATAGAAAACAAATCTTTTCCATTTGTTAGCATAACACTGCCTGGTGGTAGGTTTTCTTGCTTGTTTAATGACTTCCATACACTCATTTGGAAGATTTAGATATCCAAACTCTAAGATTTCAGGAGCCAGATTGCTAAATTGAGCATCGCTGGATTGGGGTGTCTGATCCGCTGTTTGTGTTGTGTTACCAGATCCATTCTGTTTGGGAGCTTGACGTGTGTTACTATTGAGAGGTCCAACAGTGTGGTGTACCATGGTTGGCGGACTCACTTTGGTGCAATAAGTATTCGTTTGAGTTTGTTTTGACCTAGTTTGTTGACTAGAAATGGAATGAGTGGCAGAGGGGGAAAAGCGTAAGCAAATATCCCTCACCAGTTGATCCATAGAGCATTGCCCTTGGACTGAGGGTGTGGGTACCTGGATGCGAAGTTTTGGCATTTCGCGTTTTGGCGAAAGTATTTGTGTAGTACTTGGGGATGTATTTCCCACTCGTGAGTTTGCTGGTGATCTTGACTGAGGTTGTCTGCTAATTGATTGTGAATCCCTGGAATGTATTGAGCTATCAGGTGAATGTTGTTGTGAATTGCCCAATGACAAATTTTCTAGGAGGCAAAGTTGCGATGAGTGTGTTCCCCCCTGTTTGTTTACTTAGTACATTGTTGTCATATTGTCTGTTCTGACAAGAATGTGTTTGTGAGCCAGAAGAGGTTGAAAGGCTCTTAGTGCTAGAAAGACTGCTAGCAGCTCTAAGTGATTTATGTGTAGCTGCTTTTGCTTGCTGTCCCCTGTCCCTGTATACTGTGATTGTTGAGGTGTGCTCCCCATCCAATCATTGATGCATCTGTTGTGAGAATGGCGTGAGGCACAGGGTCTTGAAAAGGACGCCCTTTGTTTAAATTTGTGGGGTTCCACCACTGAAGCGAACACTGTGTTTGGCGGTCTATCAACACTAGATCTTGGAGATGACCCTGTGCCTGCGACCACTGTTTTGCAAGGCACTGCTGTAAGGGCTGCATGTGTAACCGTGCGTTTGGGACAATTGCGATGCATGATGCCATCATGCCTAGGAGTCTCGTCACAAAACGGACTGTGTAGTGATGATTTGGCTGTATTTTTGGCAACATGGTGTGGAATGATTGCACCCTTTCTGGGTTTGGACTTGCAAGCGCCTTTTGGGTGTTGAGTGTAGCTCCCAAGTACTGCTGAATTTGGGATGGTTGCAGGTGGGATTTTTAATAATTTAACGAAAACCCTAGTGTGTGTAGGGTATCTATTACATAACGTGTGTGATGTTGACACTGTTTTTGAGTGTTGGCTTTTATTAGCCAATCGTCGAGATATGGGAATACATGCATGTGTTGTCTCCTTATGTATGCTGCTACTACGGCAAGGCATTCTGTAAAGACTCTGGGGGCTGTTTTTATCCCGAAGGGTAATACTTTGAATTGGTAATGTTTTCCTTGTATAACAAACCTGAGGTATTTTCTGTGAGCTGGATGGATGGGTATGTGAAAATACGCATCTTTTAAATCCAGCGTTGACATGTATTCTTCTTGTTTCAGTAGTGGGACTACATCTTGTAGTGTCACCATATAGAAGTGTTCTGATCGAATGTAGAGGTTGAAAGTCCTGATATCTAATATTGACCTCAGCGTTTGGTCTTTTTTGGGAATGAGGAAGTACAGGGAATAGACCCCTGTTCCTTTTTGATGCTGAGGCACTAGTTCTATGGCTTGTTTGGTTAACAGTGCCTGCACCTCTGTTTGTAACATTGCAAGATGTTGCGATGAAAGTTTGGGCGTTTTTGGGGGAATATCTGGAGGAAACTGTGTGAATTCTATGCAGTAACCATGTTGGAAAATTGATAGTACCCATGTGTCTGTTGTGATGTTTGACTATTGACCGTGGAAGATTTTCAGTCTTACGCCCACAGGGGATGTGTGTTGGGGGAAGGTGATGACAAAGTAACTGTTTGTTGCTAGTGGCTTGCTTACAGATTGGAATTTTCCCCTGGATTTGGGAAATTGCCCTCTGAAGGGACCCTCGAAATCCCACTCTTTGATATTGTGTTTGGTATGAGGGCTTTGTTTGTGAGGTGGATGGCTCAGAGGGCTGTGGCCTGAAGCCTCCCCTTTACTGAGGCTTCCGAAATGTCCCTCTGTAATGGGATGATGTAAGGAAATGGCTCCCCGTTGCAGTTACCCCCCGCTTTTTGCCCGATACTGATGCTGACTTGACTGAGAAGTGTGCAAGGACCCTGCTAACCAGGCCCCAGCACCAGTGTTCTTTCACCTAAAATGTACCATTGTTTCCACAATTGGCACACCCCTGGCACACAGATAAGTCCCTTGTAAAAGGTACCAGTGGTACCAAGGGCCATGTGACCAGGGAAGGTCCCCAAGGGCTGCAGCATATGTTGTGCCACCCTAAGAGACCCCTCACCTAACACATGCACACTGTTGTTGTAGATTGTGTGTGTTGGTGGGGAGAAAAAGGCAAAGTCGACATGCCATGCCCACAAAATACTGCCTATGGCATAGGTACGTCACCCCTCTAGCAGGCCTTACAGCCCTAAGGCAGGGTACACTATACCACAGGTGTAAGGAAATGCCTCCTTGGCATGGTTACCCCCTGACTTTTTGCCTTTGCTGATGCCAAGTTATGATTTGAAAGTGTGCTGAGGCCTGTTAACCAGGCCCCAGCACCAGTGTTCTTTCCCTAAACCTGTACCTTTGTTTCCACAATGTGCACACCCTGGCATCCAGGTAAGTCCCTTGTAACTGGTACCCCTGGTACCAAGGGCCCTGATTCCAGGGAAGGTCTCTAAGGGCTGCAGCATGTCTTATGCCACCCTGGGGACCCCTCACTCAGCACAGACACACTGCTTGTCAGCCTGTGTGTACTGGTGTGGAAAAAATGACTAAGTCGACATGGCACTCCCCTCAGGGTGCCATGCCAACATCACACTGCCTATGACATAGATAAGTCACCCCTCTAGCAGGCCTTACAGCCCTAAGGCAGGGTGCACTATACCATAGGTGAGGGCATAGGTGAATGAGCACTATGCCCCTACAGTGTCTAAACAAAAACTTAGACATTGTAAGTGCAGGGTAGCCATAAGAGTATATGGTCTGGGAGTCTGTCATACACGAACTCCACAGAACCATAATGGCTACACTGAAAACTAGGAAGTTTGGTATCAAACTTCTCAGCACAATAAATGCACACTGATGCCAGTGTACACTTTATTGTGAAATACACTCCAGGGGGCATCTTAGAGATGCCCCCTGAAAACATACCCGACTTCCAGTGTGGGCTGACTAGTTTTGCCAGCCTGCCACACACCAGACATGTTGCTGGACACATGGGGAGAGTGCCTTTGTCACTCTGTGGCTAGTAACAAAGCATGTACTGGGTGGAGGTGCTTCTCACCTCCCCCTGCAGGAACTGTAACACCTGGCGGTGAGCCTCAAAGGCTCACCCCCTTTGTTACAGCGCCCCAGGGCACTCCAGCTAGTGGAGATGCCTGCCCCCTCCGGCCACGGCCCCACTTTTGGCGGCAAGACCAGAGGAGATAATGAGAAAAACAAGGAGGAGTCACTGGCCAGTTAGGACAACCCCCAAGGTGTCCTGAGCTGAGGTGACTCCTGAGGACAGCGGCACTGCTCCAAAGAAGAAACAACTTTGCAACAAAGAAACAACTTTAAAAGGACTCCACGTTTCCCGCCAGAAGCGTGAGACTTTGCACTCTGCACCCGACGCTCCCGGCTCGACCTGCGGAGAAACAACACTACAGGGAGGACTCCCCGGCGACTACGACCCTGTGAGTAGCCAGAGTTGAGCCCCCCCAGCGACGCCTGCGGAGGGAATCCAGAGGCTCCCCCTGACCGCGACTGCCTTCTTCTGAGAACCCGACGCCTGGTAAAGACACTCCACCCGCAGCTCCCAAGACCTGAAGGATCCGACCTCCAGTGCAGAAGCGACCACCAGGTGGCCCTCTCCCTTGCCCAGGTGGTGGCTACCCTGAGGAGCCCCCCCCCTTTGCCCGCCTGCTTCGCTGAAGAGACCCCTGGGTCTTCCATTGCAAACCTGATGCCTGTTTGCACTCTGCAGACAGCCGCCCCCGTGCCGCTGAGGGTGTACTTTTTGTGCTAACTTGTGTCCCACCCCCGGTGCCCTACAAAATCCCCCTGGTCTGCCCTCCGAAGACGCGGGTACCTATCTGCTGGCAGACTGGAACCGGGGAACCCCCTTCTCCACTGAAGCCTATGCGTTTTGGGCACTACTTTGACCTCTGCACCTGACCGGCCCTGACCTGCTGGTGTGGTAACTTTGGGGTTGCCCTGAACCCCCAACGGTGGGCTACCTTGGACCCAACTTTGAATCCTGTAGGTGGTTGACTTACCTGCAAAACTAACAAATACTTACCTCCCCCAGGAACAGTTGAAATGTGCACTGGGTCTAGTTTTAAAATAGCTTATTGCCTTTTCTGTGAAAACTGTACATGCTATTTTGCTGATTCAAAGTTACCTAAGTGAAATACCTTTCATTTGAAGTATTACTTGTAAATCTTGAACCTGTGGTTCTTAAAATAAACTAAGAAAATATATTTTTCTATATAAAAACCTATTGGCCTGGAATTGTCTTTGAGTGTGTGTTCCTCATTTATTTCTTGTGTGTGTACAACAAATGCTTAACACTACCCTCTGAAAAGCCTACTGCTCGACCACACTACCACAAAATAGAGCATTAGAATTATCTCTTTTTTCCACTATCTTACCTCTAAGGGGAACCCTTGGACTCTATTTCTTACTTTGAAATAGTACATACAGAGCCAACTTCCTACAACAAGTGAGGGCATAGCTGCATGAGCAACGTGCCCCTACAGTTTCTAACTCCATTCTTAGACATTGTAAGTACAGTGTGGCCATATTAAGTATATGGTCTGGGAGTTTGTCAAAAATGAACTCCACCGCTCCATAATGGCTACACTGAATGCTGGGAAGTTTGGTATCAAACTTCTCAGAATAATAAACCCACACTGATACCAGTGTTGGATTTATTAAAAAATGCACACAGAGGGCATCTTAGAGATGCCCCCTGTATTTTACCCAATTGTTCAGTGCAGGACTGACTGGTCTGTGCCAGCCTGCTGTTGAGAGACGAGTTTCTGACCCCATGTGGTGAGGGATTTTGTGCCCTTTGAGGCCAGAAACAAAGCCTGCTCTCCCTGCAGGAACTGTAACACCTAGCAGAGAGCCTCAAAGGCTCAGGCTTCGTGTTAAAATGCCCCAGGGCACTCCAGCTAGTGGAGATGCCCACCCCCTGGACACAGCCCCACATTTGGAGGCAAGTGCAAGGGAGATAATGAGAAAAACAAGGATGAGTCACCCACCAGTCAGGACAGCTCCTAAGGTGCCCTGAGCTGAGGTGACCCCTGCCTTTAGAAATCCTCCTTCTTGGTTTTGGGGGATTCCCCCAATAGGATTAGGGATGTGCCCCCTTCCCCTCAGGGAGGAGGCACAAAGAGGGTGTAGCCACCCTCAAGGACAGTAGCCATTGGCTACTGCCCTCCCAGACCTAAACACACCCCTAAATTCAGTATTTAGAGGCTCCCCACATCCCAGGAAATCAGATTCCTGCAACCTGAAGAAAGAAGGACTGCTGACCTACCAGCCTGCAGAGAAGGAGGAAGACGACAACTGATTTGGCCCCAGCCCTTCCGGCCTGTCTCCAACTTCGAAAACCTGCTCCAGCGACACATCCGACAGGGACCAGCGACCTCTGAAGCCTCAGAGGACTGCCCTGACCCCCAGGACCAAGAAACTCCAGTGAGCAACGGCTCTGCTCAACAACAACAAAAAACTTGCAACTTTTCAACAACTTTAAATACTTCACGTTTTTCGCCGGAAGCGTGAAACTTCCCACTCTGCACCCGACGCCCCCGGCTCGACCTGCAGAAAACCAACACCACAGGGAGGACTTCCCGGCGACTACAAGCCCGTGAGTAACCAGAGACGAACCCCCCTCACCCCCCACAGCGACGCCTGCAGAGAGAACCCAGAGGCTCCCCCTGACCGCGACTGCCTGTAACAAGGGGCCCGACGCCTGGAACCAACACTGCACCCGCAGCCACTAGGAGCTGAAGGAACCGAACTTCAGGACAAGACTACCCCCAGGCGACCCTCTGCCTAGCCCAGGTGGTGGCTGTCCCGAGAAGCCCCCCCTGTGCCTGCCTGCAACGCTAGAGTGACCCCGGGGTCCCTCAATTGGTTTCAAACTAAAACCCGACGCCTGTTGGCACACTGCACCCGGCCGCCCCTGTGCCGCTGAGGGTGTACTTTTTGTGCCTTCTTGTGTCCTCCCCCCCGGTGCTCTACAAAACCACCCTTGTCTGCCCCCCGAGGACCCAGGTACTTACCTGCTGGCAGACTGAACCGGAGCACCCCTGTTCCCCATAGGCGCCTACGTGCTTTGGGCACCTCTTTGACCTCTGCACCTGACCGGCCCTGAGCTGCTGGTGTGGTAACTTTGGGGTTGCCTTGAACCCCCAACGGTGGGCTGCATATGCCCCAAACTTGAGACTTTTAAGTGTTTTACTTACCTTCAAAACTAACTTTTACTTACCTCCCCCAGGAACTGTTGATTCTTGCACTGTGTCCACTTCGAAAATAGCTTATTGCCATTTTTACAAAGACAGTACATTATATTGTTTTCATTCAAAGTTCCTAGAGTATCTAAGTATCTGTGTAGGGATACTTGGCGTGGCACCGAGGGCAGAATCGGAACGGGGTCTGGTTTATGAGGCTTCTACGCTTCTTGGGCGAGGGTGTCTCGAAGGGCAACCGAAGGTGTGTGTCCGCCGGTACCGAGGTGTCGATGCAAGATGGGGCGCGATTAAGAACAATACCGATTAATTTTTGGAGAATTATAAGTTTTCCGAATCGAACAGCCGGAGTGAAGAGGAACATGTCTGAACCCAATGGCGGAAAGAAAACAATCTAAGATGGAGTCGATGCCCATGCACAATGGAGCCGAAAAGGAGGAGTCACTTGGTCCCGTCACTCGCAAAGACTTCTTCGAAGAAAAACAACTTGTAACACTCTGGGCCCAACACTAGATGGCAGGACCTGTGCACAGCATGTGTATCTGCAGGTACACATGCCACCGAACATATATATATATGTACATATACATTCCTTCACTCCTTCCTTTACCCCCCTGAGGGAAAACAATCTAACAAAGGACTCGATGCCCATGCACACTGTCACTGACAGGAGGAGTCACTCAATCTTGTGACTCAAAACAACCCCTTCGAAGAAAAACAACTTGCAACACTTCGAGCCCAACACTAGATGGCAGACTTAGGAAAAGCATGTGTATCTGCAGTTAGCACGTGCCATCAAACAGGTAGAGTTGCTCTGCCCGGTGAATCCTGGTCCAGGGCCCACACAAGCTTATCCTCCCATGGGTTCCCCTGAACTCAACCTGGAAGTGACAGAGTGCCAAAAGTACCACTTTTCTTCAACCGCAGCTCCCGTTTTTCAGCATCAAGGACAGCCAAGACACCACTGCAGCTGGGCTCCACCAGCCAGGTATAAGTGCTCTGACTGTCGCAGCTTGGTCCTGAGACTTGCATAAACCTTAATTACAAGTGGGTTCTTCTGAACTCACTCCGCAAGTGACTGAGTCTCACTAGTGATTTTCCTCATTGACCGCAATGAAAAAAATTTGACAGCTAGAACTGCATTGAATTACAGTTCCTTTGAAAATCCGTAACTTTGGTTATACATCTGACTGACTTTATTTTGATGTCTAAATTAAGACAAAAATATGCTTTATTTTTCTAAATTGGTGTCAGATTTCTTTTGCGTGATATCAATTATTTATCATCTATCATGGTCCCCTGAAATGCTTAGTAAAGCCTTAGCGCTCTTTGCCACACTATCAAGACTGAGCTAAGGATTTATTATTGTGAATCCAAAGGAACATCTGTAGGGTATTGTGAGAGTATTACATAGTGAAGCCTAAGAAGCATCACTGCATAATACTCCACTTTCCTACAATCATTTTCTGGTACCTCACTTTCCTCCATACTTTCTGGTTCAGTGCCTTGATCACTAACCTGTGGGCCCTTCATGCCTATGTCACCTGTGGGCCCTTCACGCCTATGTCTAAAGGGGTTGGAAGCAAAAAGCATGCTGCCGGAGCAGGGGCAGGTGATTCTTGAAGTGGTGGTAAATGAGGCTGTGGCAACTGTGGTGGTGATGGCTTAAGAGGATGTTGTTTAGGTGACTAAGGGGTGGAGGGTGGGAGGCTGCTGAGCATAATAAAGCTTCAGCTGTGTAACCAGGCTCTTAATGCAGCAGCAACGTGTTCAAAAAAGTGACAGGAACCGGCATCGCAGGTAGGACTCTTGTGATATTGGATATCTAGGGGATTTTCCTGGTCCTGTCTACTCCCCTCCAAAGGAGGACCTTACAAAACATACTCCTTATAGAACTGTAAATCATGGAAAGTATTTCCCTTACCCTTTTTTATATTCTGAAACCTACAGGATGCTGAGCTGAATTGTGCTGTAAGCTGTATCCAAAGCCTGCTCCATATGACGGATACTGGCTTCCACTTCCAAATCCAAGATAGGGGTTGATAAATGCATTGAAACCTCCAGCGGTGCAAGTAGGAGACTGGCATCGCCAATTAAAGTAAAAATGTAATGTCAGATGATGCTGGCAGGATCATCAACACTATCACTTCCAGTATTGTAAACAGAGATGGTGTTGTCTTTGACATTGTTGTTGTTGAAGATGTCCCTCAATAGTGTGACAAAGATGCTCACCAGGGACAGGGTTCATTGATACCGAGCCTGCTCTCATTAGTGCCAATGACACAAAGAAGCTCCCTGTCGACAGAAATTCAGGCAGAAAGGCAGACAGCGCATGTGAGGGCAGCTGTTTCTGTTGCACTATGCCACATGCACGGTATTTGGGAGCCTTTGTGATGCATTTTCTGAGGAACATACAGTTTTCCCCTTTGTGGAGCCAAAAATAGGCACCTATTTAGTGAGCTCTACTTCTCAAAGTTTGAAATGCTTTCTTCCTTGCACAACAATTGTGGAAGTGCTTGGCGAGGCATTTTGCACAAAATTACCTGACAAGGGGAAATCTTACTTTTGTGTAGATTTGAGATGGATAAACCAAATACATGCACTGTAAATGCAGATCTATGAAGATTTGTCTTCATCTGCGCAATGAGAAGTTTTGAAAAAAGTTATTTTCCTCATCTGCTATGACAGTTGAGAATATCTCCTGTATGCCAGGAAATACATATAAAAATACATAAGAAAGAACCAACAGTTGAGAGGATCTGAGAGTTTGGACTGGTTGCCATTCTAAAAAAGGTAATGATGTTGAAAATAAAGTCAAATTAAAAAAGATAAAGCATAGCTCCTTCCACATGGACTCTCCCACACAAGTTTTCGTAGAAATCTGATCTATGGGGCCTGCAGGGGGAGAAGAGAGCTCAGCATATCCACTTCACTAGCTGAAATTTGGATTGTTTCAAAGGAACTGGATGCTGTACTAAACAAAACATGGTTGTTGGGCACATAGCCTTTATAACACTGTTTTTAACAATTGTAAAATTACCAGAGATTCTTAGACTGAGGACTGAACATGGTTTTTGCATATGGATCTAGCAGAGCTCCAAAGCTGGAGAAAGTGTTCATTCTTCTCCAGACACTTAAAGTCAGTCTTTTTCCACTGTACAAAAAGGGTACACCAGGTAGGAAGTTCTCTACATATGCGGCCTGCATTCCTTGAAAGTCTCTTCTGCCTCTCCTCCATCTATAATATGATGATGTGTTTCAGAAGAGCTTTAAAAACTCATCTGTACTACTCTGTCTATGGATCTGAGTAATACCTCCCAACCTCCAACCAATTACTTACAGAATACTCTTTTGCCCCTATCACACTTCCTCGCTCTCAACTGCGGTACCCTTTACTACCTCATAACTAAAGGATATGGTCTTCTACAAATGTGGGTGCATTACAATTTTCAATAAAATAAGTATTAATTCAAATCTTACATGCAATCCTGGAAAGCAGAGACTTCTGTTCTGGTAAACTGCTTCCTTGCCTATTTTTCATACTTGTTCGAAATGCTTCTAGCATGTTTGTCTGGAAGATGACGACAGCAATGTTCTTAACAAATGGGGCATTCTTTTGACTTGCGAACTCAACAAACACATCTATCATGGCATCAGCGACCAAAGATGGGTTAACTCCTCCTTGACCTGTCATAATACAATGACAAAACAGGGTATCATAGCTTGAACAATCGTGATACAAAACAGTCAAGTAAGATTATAAAAATGTTGTCATTTGTTAATATTAGTTTGGTGTTAGGTACCACATTTCCATCGATTTAAAGGTCTTTGTAGGGAGTTGAAAGTTGAAGCAAAATTATGCTGTCTTTCTCCCAAAAGGAGATACACACAACTCAACAGAAGGATACATCTCAGAGAAGTGTATTGGTGGGCACCACATTAAATGAACTGTAACAGACAGCATATTTTCTCCATAGAGAACGGATTACTTTTTATATAAGAAAAATGTTACTTACCCTGTAAGCATCTGTTACTGGCATGTAGAGCTATAGATTCACATGCTCTACATACTCCTGCAATCTAATGTTGGGCCTGGATGTGTCCAAGTTGTTTTTATTTGAAGAAGTCTTTCGAGTCACGAGGTACAGTGATTCCTCTTCTTGGTGATAATCCACATGGTCATTGACTCAACTGTAGATTGTTATCCCGCATGGCAGGTGAGGAAGAAATGTCAAGCGGAGCGATATTTAAGAAGATGTCAATGCATAAGAGGAAAAAAGAAGAGTAGAGTGGAGAGACTTCAATAGCCACAGGCATCCAAAGAGAAGGGTGGGCGCATGTGAATCTACAGTGGGGAAAAAACAGGTAGGTCAACTGACTGATTAAGGTTGCAATGATGCACTACTTTTGGGAAGAATTTGGGGGGGGGTGCACCCATCTTATTTGCTGTCTCCATATCCCTTTTCATGCTTTTTTAAAGTTTGGTCCACTTGTGGACCAAAAAGGTGGTCCTCATCAGAGGGCTTGGTGGGAGTGAGCTCCAGACAATAACCATGTTGGATAATATCCAACACCCACTGGTCTGAGATGGCAATTTGAACAATGTGAAGGAAACTGTGTATACCGTCCCCAAACAGGTTTTATATAGTCGGTGGGAAGAAAAGGCAAGTCAGGGCTTGTTGCCGGGTGTAGCTCCTTTTGGGGGGCTAGACTTGCCTCTGAAGTTATTGCCCTTATAGGACCCTCTAAAATAACCTCTGGGAGAGTATTGCTGGCCCGGGGTGCACTGATAGGACATGGCGGTTTCAGATAAGAAGGTCTTTTGAGCCTCCACAGTAAGGGATGTGGCAAATGGAGCTACGGTGAGTGGGTGTTTGCAGTGCCCCCATCGCTTTTCCTGTGCATCCTTTATTTTGTTGCCAAGTTTTGGTCCAGTTGTTGGCCAAAAAGGTGGTCCTCATCAAAGGGCATGTTCAGCAGGTTCTCCTGAACTTCTGGGTTAAAGTCAGAGATACAAAGCCATGTGTGTGTATGTGTAGTAGAATGCTAGTATTTACCCCTCTGGCAGAGGTGTAGGCTGAGTCTAGGGCACAGCAAATGGATGTATTGGAAAATGAGCTTGCCTTCATAGACTATATCGTGGCTGCATTTTCTGTGTTCTTCAGGGAGGCAGTGGAGGAGCTTCTTCATTTCATCCGAGTAAACAAAGCCATATCTTCCAAGAACACCCACCCAATTCTCAAGTAAGGAGGCAGCTCTACTAGAGAGCTCTTAAATGGATGCAGAATCACTGGGAGGGGAGGGTAGGGTAAAGGTCTCGGTCTGTGACCCCTAGTGGGTCTACATCGTAAGAGTCCCTAGGGCTACCTTGTGGGGGAGTCCCAAATGTGTCATCACCACACCCTCTAGTGTCAGACTGTGGACACCCCTGAAGTGTGCTGTCAAGGGGGTCCCCTGGAGAAGGGAGGTGAGTAAGGCGGAGGAACAGGTGGTGGTGATGGTGTTGCAAGGGGTAAGGACCTGGTAGCCTTATTCACCTTCTTGTACAGCTTCACAGGAATCTCCAAGGTCTCCTCAAAGGACAACTGATGTTTCAAGCATGGAGCAGCAGGGCCTGAAGGAGGGTGGAGGGGGTTGGAAGGGAGCAGGGGGGGGACAAGAATGTGGCCTGTGTGGCAGTGGACTAGCTGTTTTTGTCTTGAGTTGAGCTGCTCTTGCACCTTATGGAGGATGGGTTTGACTGCGCCGGTGCTGGACTTACAGGTCAAATTCTTTAGCTCTAAGGGTGGCTTCTATTTCAGCACAAAGGTTCAAGTCGGTGATGGCGAGGGTTGGCTTGGTGCTGGCGTCAGGGCAGCCGGCGCCAAAGCTCTCGGACAAATGATTGATCCATTCTGCAGCTATACATTTTGACCAATAACAATACCTACAAATAAGTTAAGTGAGATTGACGTTATCAAAATCATGGCCTATCAAAATCGTCTATGGTCTTGAAAAGGTTGTAGTCCTATGCAGAGAGCTAATTAATTCAAGTATTTGCATCTAATATCTCTCTACGAAGGTACAGGATGTAAACATATGTAGTATATTAACACATTCTTTTCTACAGCGAGAAGATAGAGTTGGCTCTGCAACACCATTGTAGGAAGTTGGCTCTGTATGTACTATTTCAAAGTAAGAAATAGCATGCACAGAGTCCAAGGGTTCCACTTAGAGGTAAGATAGTGGCAAAAAAAGATCATTCTAATGCTCTATTTTGTGGTAGTGTGGTCGAGCAGTAGGCTTATCAGAGGGTAGTGTTAAGCATTTGTTGTACATACACACAGGCAATAAATGAGGAACTCACACTCAAAGACAATTCCAGGCCAATAGGTTTTTGTATAGAAAAATATATTTTCTTAGTTTATTTTAAGAACCACAGGTTCAAGATTTACACACAATACCTTAAATGAAAGGTATTTCACTCAGGTATCATAGGAACTTTGAATTAGCAAAATAGCATGTACAGTTTTGACATAAATGGCAATAAGCTATTTTAAAACTAGACAGTGCAAATTTCAACAGTTCCTGGGGGAGGTAAGTATTTGTTAGTTTTACAGGTAAGTAAACCACCTACAGGGTTCAAAGTTGGGTCCAGGGTAGGCCGCCTTTGGGGGTTTAATGCAACCCCAAAGTTACCACACCAGCAGCTCAGGGCCGGTCAGGTGCAGAGTTCAAAGTAGTGACCAAATCGCATAGGTTTCAATGGAGAAGGGGGTGCCCCGGTCCCAGTCTGCCAGCAGGTAAGTACCCGGGATTTCAGAGGGCAGACCAGGGGGGTTTTGTAGGGCACCGGGGGGGGACACAAGTCAGCACAGAAAGTGCACCGTCAGCAGTACGGGGGCAGCAGGGTGCAGAGTGCAAACAGGCGTTGGGTTTGCGATAGGTTTCAATGGGAGACCCAGGGGTCTCTTCAGCGAAGCAGGCAGGCAAGGGGGGGGCTCCTCGGGGTAGCCACCACCTGGGCAAGGGAGAGGGCCTCTGGATTCCCTCTGCAGGCGTCGCTGGGGCGGCTCAGGGGGGTCAACTCTGGCTACTTACAGGATCGCAGTCGCCTGAGAGTCCTCCCTGTAGTGTTGTTTCTCCGCAGGTCGAGCTGGGGGCGTCGGGTGGAGAGTGGAAAGTCTCAAGCTTCCAGCGGGAAACGTGTGGTCTTAAAAGTTGCTTCTTTGTTGCAAAGTTGCAGTCTTTGTGAAACAGGGCCGCTGTCCTCGGGAGTTCTTGGTCCTTTTAGATGCAGGGTAGTCCTCTGAGGCTTCAGAGGTCGCTGGACCCTGGTGGACGCGTCGCTGTTGCAGTTTTTCTTGAAGTGGGGAGACAGGCCGGTAGGGCTGGGGCCAAAGCAGTTGGTGTCTCCTTCTTCTCTGCAGGGCTTCAGGTCAGCAGTCCTTCTTCGTCTTCAGGTTGCAGGAATCTATCTTCCTAGGTTCTGGGGGCCCCTAAATACTCAATTTAGGGGTGTGTTTAGTTCTGGGAGGTTAGTAGCCAATGGCTACTAGCCCTGAGGGTGACAACACCCTCTTTGTGCCTCCTCCCTGAGGGGGGGGGGCACATCTCTAATCCTATTGGGGGAATTCTCCATCTGCAAGATGGAGGATTTCTAAAAGTCAGAGTCACCTCAGCTCAGGACACCTTAGGGGTTGTCCTGACTAGCCAGTGACTCCTCCTTGTTTTTCTCATTATCTCCTCCGGCCTTGCCGCCAAAAGTGGGGCCGTGGACGGAGGGGGAGGGCATCTCCACTAGCTGGAATGCCCTGTGGCACTGTAACAAAGGGGGTGAGCCTTTGAGGCTCACCGCCAGGTGTTACAGTTCCTGCAGGGGGAGGTGAGAATCACCTCCACCCAGTACAGGCTTTTTTCCTGGCCACAGAGTGACAAAGGCACTCTCCCCATGTGGCCAGCAACATGTCTGGTGTGTGACAGGCTGGTAAAACTAGTCAGCCCACACTGGAAGTCGGGTATGTTTTCAGGGGGCTTCTCTAAGATGCCCTCTGGGGTGTATTTCACAATACAATGTACACTGGCATCAGTGTGCATTTATTGTGCTGAGAAGTTTGATACCAAACTTCCCAGTTTTCAGTGTAGCCATTATGGTGCTGTGGAGTTCATGCATGACAGACTTCCAGACCATATACTCTTATGGCTACCTTGCAACCTTGCACCCTGTAGCCACCCTCAGGGTTAGTAGCCATTGGCTACTAACCCCCCAGACACCCCTAAATTGAGTATTAAGGGGCTCCCAGAACCTAGGTAACTAGATTCCTGCCCCTTAAGATGAAGAAGGACTGCTGACCTGAAAGCCCTGCAGAGAAGACGGAGACAAAGACGGAGACACCAACTGCTTTGGCCCCAGCCCTACCGGCCTGTCTCCCCACTTCAAGAAAAACTGCAACAGCGACGCGTTCCACAGGGTCCAGCGACCTCTGAAGCCTCAGAGGACTACCCTGCATGTAAAAGGACCAAGAACTCCAGAGGACAGCGGCTCTGCTCCAAAGAAGAAACATCTTTGCAACAAAGAAGCAACTTTTAAAGAACACACGTTTCCCGCCGGAAGCGTGAGACTTTGCACTCTGCACCCGCCGCCCCCGGCTCGACTTGTGGAGAAACAACACTACAGGGAGGACTCCCCGGCGACTGCGAGCCCGTGAGCAGCCAGAGTTGACCCCAACTGAGCCCCCACAGCGACGCCTGCAGAGGGAATCCAGAGGCTCCCCCTGACCGCAACTGCCTGCTTCAAAGAACCCGACGCCTGGTAAAGACACTGCACCCGCAGCCCCCATGACCTGAAGGATCTGACCTCCAGTGCAGAAGCGACCCCCAGGTGGCCCTCTCCCTTGCCCAGGTGGTGCCGTCCCCGAGGAGCCCCCCCCCCCTTGTCTGCCTGCTTCGCTGAAGAGACCCCTGGGTCTCCCATTGAATCCTATTGCAAACCTGACGCCTGTTTGCACTCTGCACCCGGCCGCCCCGTGCCGCTGAGGGTGTACTTTTTGTGCTGACTTGTGTCCCCCCCGGTGCCCTACAAAACCATCCTGGTCTGCCCTCCGAAGACACGGGTACTTACCTGCTGGCAGACTGGAACCGGGGCACCCCCTTCTCCATTGAAGCCTAGGTGTTTTGGGCACCTCTTTGACCTCTGAACCTGACCGGCCCTGAGCTGCTGGTGTGGTAACTTTGGGGTTGCTCTGAACCCCCAACGGTGGGCTACCTTGGACCCAACTTTGAACCCTGTAGGTGGTTTACTTACCTGCAAAACTAACAAACACTTACCTCCCCCCAGGAACTGTTGAAAATTGCACTGTCTAGTTTTAAAATAGCTTATTGCCATTTTTGTGAAAACTGTACATGCTATTTTGCTGATTCAAAGTTCCTAAGGTACCTAAGTGAAACACCTTTCATTTGAAGTATTACTTGTAAATCTTGAACCTGTGGTTCTTAAAATAAACTAAGAAAATATATTTTTCTATACAAAAACCTATTAGCCTGGAATTGTCTTTGAGTGTGTGTTCCTCATTTATTGCCTGTGTGTGTACAACAAATGCTTAACACTACCCTCTGATAAGCCTACTGCTCAACCACACTACCAAAAAATAGAGCATTAGAATTATCTCTTTTTGCCACTATCTTACCTCTAAGGGGAACCCTTGGACTCTGTGCATGCTATTTCTTACTTTGAAATAGTACATACAGAGCCAACTTCCTACAGTGAACATACCCATCTTTGAGGTCTATTGTTGCCATGAAATCGTGTTATTGAAGTAGTGGAATAACATCCTTTAGTGTTACCATGTGAAAATGTTCTGACAGGATGTAAAGACTGAGGGTTCTGAGATCTAATATTGGCCTTAAGGTTCCGTCCTTTTTGGGAATGAGGAAATACAGGGAGTAAACTCCTGTCCCTATTTGATTTTGTGGCACAGGTTGTATTGCTCGTTTGAGTAATAGAGATTTTACTTCCTGTTGCAATAAAGCGATATGGTCTGCGGACAGCTTGTGTGGTGTTGGTGAAATATTTGGTGGAGTTTGCGTCATTTCTATGCAATAGCCATTGTGGATAATTGATAATACCCAGTTGTCTGTTGTAATGGGTAGCAAATTGTTGTGGAAACTTTGCAGGCTTCCCCCCCACAGATGAGGTGTGAATTGGGAAGGGATGGCACAAGTCACTGCTTAGTTTGTTGTGAGGCTTGTTTTGCTGTTTGCTATTTTCCCCTGACACTGGGGTACTGGCCTCTATAAGTACTTTTGAAACCACCTCATTGATACTGAGGTTGGTAGGCCTTTGGCTGTGAGGTGGATGCCTCGGCAGTTTGGGCTCTAAATCCACCTCTATATTGGGGCTTACGAAAGGATCCACTGTATTGCGTGGTATACGGAGCACCCATGACTTTTGCGGTGTCTGAATCTTTTTTCATTTTTTCAATTGCCGTGTCCACCTCTGGGCCAAAAAGTTGTTTTTGGATGAACAGCATATTGAGGACTCCCTGTTGTATTTCAGGCCTGAATCCTGAAGATTTAAGACATGCGTGTCTTCTTATGGTTATAGCAGTGTTGATGGTTCTGGCTGCTGTATCTGCAGAGTCTAGGGCTGACCTGATCTGATTATTGGTGATGGCTTGCCCTTCCTCTAATATTTGTGTGCCCTCTTTTGCTGTTCCTTGGGGAGATGTTGAATTATGCCTTTCATTCCATCCCAGTGGGCCCTGTCGTATCTAGCCAACAATGCCTGAGAGTTGGCTATCCTCCACTGGTTGGCTGCCTGAGATGCCACCTTTTTCCCCGCAGCATCAAACTTCCTACTCTCCTTGTCTGGTGGGAGTGCATCACCTGATGACTGCAAGCTTGCTCTTTTTCTGGCTGCACTTACGACTATGAGTCTGGAGGTAACTGTTGGGTGATAAAGACAGGATCAGAAGGAGGTGGATTATATTTTTTCTCCACCCTAGAAGTAATTATTCTTGCTTTTACTGTCTCCTTGAATATTTGGTCAGCATGTTTTAACATGCCATGGAGCATGGGAAGCGACTGATAAGTTGCATGTGTAGAGGAGAGTGTATTAAAAAGGAAGTCATCCTCTAATGGTTCAGTATGCATGGCGACATTGTGATAGGATGCCGCCCTAGCTATGACCCGAGTGTAGCCTGTACTGTCCTCTGGTGGTGAAGGCTTAGAAGGATAGCAATCTGGGTTGTTATCTGGAATGGGGTCTGAATCATAAAGATCCCATGGATCCACATTGCCCTGCTGCGAATCGAATGAGTTTGCTGGTGACTGCATAGGTGTAGGACTAGTACGGGGAGAGATAAGTAAATGTGGAGACTGAGGAGGAGAAAATTGAGGAGGAGAAAATTGAGGAGGTGGAGGTTTCTCCTTTGCTCTTGGCACTGTAGCTGGAGGCTGTGCAGTGTCCAATTCCTCTGAAAAGGCTAATTTCCTCTTTGGTTTTGGAGGAGGTGCTGTTAAAATTCTGCCAGTCTCTTTATGGATGTGAATCATGGTTTGCCTTTCATCCATTGCCTCCACTTGTGAGTGTTCCTCAGTAGCTTTATGGCTTTCTGTAAGCGTCTGTGAAAGGCCATGCTCCTCTGTGTAGATAGGCTTTTTCGGCTCCGAAGCTGTTTTTTTCAGTATCGAAAAAGTCGGGGTTGATGATGGTCTTGGCTCCGAAAACGATTTTCAAGATTTCGACTCGAAAGATCGATGTTTGCTGGGCTCGGAGACAGAGCTTCCGCTCGAGTCTGATGGCTTGGGAGGAGTGGCCTTTTTCGTGCCGAAGTTATGGGTTGGTCACCGAAGGTCTTTTTCCGGGTCGAGCCATTGCCTTCCGACAGTGGCGTCCCCAAGGCCTTATATTTGGCTTGGCTGGGACAGGGGCAAGCATACTCACGTGGTGTCCTGCTGTGACGGGTCTGTCCTCCTCAGACTCCTGTTCGGAGTTGGATCCTCAAACGGAGACAGCAGTCTGCATGATCTCCTCCTCTTCGACGTTGAGACGTTCGGTGCTTTTGGATGTCATCTCGAGTCTCCGTGCTCTTCTGTCTCGAAGCGTTTTCTTGGAACGGAAGGATCTGCAGGCCTCGCAATTTTCTTCCTGATGGTCTGGGGAAAGGCACAGATTACAGACGAGATGTTGGTCTGTGTAGGGGAATTTAGCATGGCACCGAAGAAAAAAGCAGAATGTAGTCCGGTCTAGGAGGCTTCCACGCGGTCAGCTCGACTAGGCCCTAGTTGGGCGCGGGTGCCCCGAAGGGCGAGTAAAGATGTTTGATCCGATGGTACCGAAGTGTCAATAGAAGATGGAACGCGATCGAAACAATACCGCCGAGAAATAGAGAGTTTTGAAACTTTTCTGACTCAACCTATCGGAGTGAAAGGAATCACATCCAAACCCGATGGTGGAAAGAAAACAATCTAACAGAGTCGATGCCCATGCGCAACGGAGCTGAAGAGGAGGAGTCACTTGATCCTGTGACTCGAAAACACTTCTTCGAAGAAAATCAACACTAGATGGCAGACGTATGCACAGCATGTGTATCTGCAGCTACACATGTCACTTATCTATATATATATATATATATATATATATATATATATATATGGAAAATGTCACTTACCCAGTGTACATCTGTTCGTGGCATGAGACGCTGCAGATTCACATGCTGTGCATTATCCTGCCATCTAGTGTTGGGCTCGGAGTGTTACAAGTTGTTTTTCTTCAAAGAAGTCTTTTTGAGTCACGGTACCGAGTGACCCCTCCCTTTCGGCTCCAGTGTGCATGGGCGTTGACTCCATCTTAGATTGTTTTCCCCGCAGAAGGTGAGGAGGGAGTTGTGAGTATACTAGAGGTGCCCATGTGTATTAAAACAATATTTATTTATTTACATATTTACAATTTTCATGCAACTAAAAAATGGCTTCGGGCTACTGGGGAGGTGGGAGGGCGCATGTGAATCTGCAGCGTCTAATGCTACGAACAGATGTACACTGGGTAAGTGACATTTTCCGTTCGGTGGCATGTGTAGCTGCAGATACACATGCTGTGCATAGACTACCAAACAGTAATCTCCCCAAAAAGCGGTGGTTTAGCGTGTAGGAGTTGAAGTTGTCTGAAATAATGTTCTTAATACAGCCTGTCCTACTGTGGCTTGTTTTGTTGCTAACACATCTACACAGTAATGCTTAGTAAATGTATGAGGCGTAGAAAAGGTGGCTGTCATTGGTATATTCCCAAGAAAAGCCATTGTGGCGCCTTTCTTTCTAGTGGAATGTGCTCTTGGTGCAATAGGTAAATCTCTTTTTGCTTTAATGTAGCAAGTTTGAATACATTTAACTATCCATCTGGCAATGTTTGTCTGGATATAGGGTTAACTGCATGAGGTTTGTGGAAAGCTACAAACAATTGTTTTGTTTTACGAAATTGTTTTGTTCTGTCAATGTAATACATTAGTGCTCTTTTTATGTCTAATGTATGTAAGGCACTTTCAGCTATTGAGTCTGGTTGTGGAAGGAAGACTGAGAGTTCCACAGTTTGGTTTAGATGGAATGGTGAAATTACCTTTGGTAAGAATTTTGGATTTGTACGGAAAGCCACTTTATGGTTATGTATTTGTTTAAAGAGTTCTTGAATAGTAAATGCTTGTATTTCACTCACTCTTCTAAGTGATGTGATGGCTATTAGAAAGGTTACTTTCCAAGTCAGGTATTGGATTTGACAAGAATGCATGGGTTCGAAAGGTGGGCCCATGAGTCGTGTTAATACAATATTAAGGTTCCACGAAGGTACTGGTGGTGTCCTTGGGGGTATGATTCTTTTAGTCCCTCCATAAATGCTTTAATGACTGGGATTCTAAAATGTGATGTTGTATGTGTAATCTGCACATAGGCAGATATTGCAGGGAGATTAATTTTAATGGAAGAGAATGCTAGATTAGACTTTTGTAAGTGTAATAGATAGTTAACAATGTCCTTTGTGGAGGCATGTAGTGGTTGAATTTGATTAGTGTGGCAGTAGCAAACAAATATTTTCCATTTGTTTGCGTAACAATGTCTTGTTGTAGGTTTTCTCGCTTGTTTAATGACCTCCATACACTCTTGTGTAAGATGTCAATGCCCGAATTCTAAGACTTCAGGAGCCAGATTGCTAGATTGAGCGATGCTGGCTTTGGGTGTCTGATCTGTTGTTTTTGTTGTGTTAACAGATCTGGCCTGTTTGGTAGTTTGATGTGAGGTACTACTGATAAGTACAACAGTGTTGTGTACCACTGTTGGCCAGCCCAGGTTGGTGCTATGAGTATTAGTTTGAGTTTGTTTTGACTTAGTTTGTTGACCAGATAAGGAATGAGAGGGAGAGGGGAAAAAGCGTAAGCAAATATCCCTGACCAGCTGATCCATAGAGCATTGCCCTTGGACTGAGGGTGTGGGTACCTGGACGCGAAGTTTTGGCATTTTGCGTTTTCTTTTGTTTCGAATAGGTCTATGTTTGGTGTTTCCCAGCGGTGGAAGTGATCCTGTAGGATCTGGGTATGTATTTCCCATTCATGAGTTTGCTGGTGATCTCGACTGAGATTGTCGGCTAACTGATTCTGACTGCCCGGTATGTATTGTGCAATTAGGCGAATGTGGTTGTGAATTGCCCAATGCCAAATCCTTTGTGCTAAGAGACACAGTTTGACAAGTGTGTCCCCCCCTTGTTTGTTGAGATAGTACATTGTTGTCATGTTGTCTGTTTTGACAAGATTGTGTTTGTGGGATACTAGTGGTTGAAACGCTTTTAATGCTAGAAAAACCACTAGCAGTTCCAAGTGATTTATGTGAAGTTGTTTTTGTTGAATGTCCCATTGACCCTGTATGCTGTGATTGTTGAGGTGTGCTCCCCACCCAACCATGGAAGCATCTGTTGTGATAATATATTGAGGCACTGGGTCTTGGAATGGCTGCCCTTTGATTAAATTTATAGGGTTCCACTATTGAAGCGAGGAGTGTGTTTGGCGGTTTATCAACACTAGATCCTGAAGTTGACCCTGTGCTTGTGTCCATTGTTTTGCTAGGCACTGTTGTAAGGGCCGCATGTGTAATCTTGCATTTGGGACAATGGCTATGCATGAGGACATCATGCCTAGTAGTTTCATTACCAACTTTACTGTGTAGTGTTGGTTTGGTTGCATGCTTGATCTTACATTTTGGAACAACTGGACTCTTTCTGGACTTGGAGTGGCAATTGCCCTTTGTGTGTTGAGTGTTGCTCCCAAGTATTGTTGTATTTGGGATGGTTGCAGATGTGATTTTTGGTAATTTATAGAGAACCCCAGTTTGTGTAGAGTTTCTATGACGTATTGCGTGTGAAGAAGACACTGTTCTTGAGTGTTGGTTTTTATTAGCCAGTCGTCTAAATATGGGAATACGTGCATGTGCTGTCTCCTTATGTGAGCGGCTACTACTGCTAGGCATTTTGTGAATACCATGAGGGCTGTCGTTATTCTAAACGATAGCACTTTGAATTGATAGTGTATGCCGTGCATTACAAACCTTAAGTATTTTCTGTGAGAAGGATGGATGGGTATGTGGAAATACACATCCTTGAGATCCAATGTTGTCATGTATTCCTCCTTTTTTTAGTAAGGGAACTACGTCTTGAAGTGTTACCATGTGGAAATGATCAGATTTGATGTAGAGATTTAGGCCCTCATTCCAACCCTGGCGGTCATGGACCGCCAGGGTGGAGGGACACGGAAGCACCGCCAACAGGCTGGCGGTGCTTCCAAGCCCATTCTGACCGCGGCGGTAAAGCCGCGGTCAGAAAAGGGGATCCGGCGGTTTCCCGCCGGATTTCCCGCCGGATTTCCCCTGGCCCGGAGAATCCTCCATGGCGGCGCTGCTTGCAGCGCAGCCATGGGGATTCCGACCCCCTTCCCCCCCAGCCTGTTTCTGGCGGTTTACACCGCCAGAAACAGGATGGCGGGAACGGGTGTTGTGGGGCCCCTGGGGGCCCCTGCAATGCCCATGCCACTGGCATGGGCAGTGCAGGGGCCCCCTAACAGGGCCCCATAAAGATTTTCACTGTCTGCTTTGCAGACAGTGAAAATCGCGACGGGTGCAACTGCACCCGTCGCACCCCTGCAACTCCGCCGGCTCCATTCGGAGCCGGCTTCATTGTTGCAGGGCCTTTCCCGCTGGGCCGGCGGGCGCCCTTTTGGCGGTCGCCCGCCGGCCCAGCGGGAAAGCCAGAATGGCATCCGCGGTCTTCTGACCGCGGAGCGGCCATTTGGCGGTGACCGCATGGCGGGTGGCGACCGCCGCCCGCCGCGGTCAGAATGACCGCCTTAGTGTTCGGAGATCTAAGATAGGTCTTAACATTTTGTCCTTTTTGGGAATCAGGAAATATAGTGAAGTAGACGGCAGTTCATTTTGATGATTGGGTACGAGCTCTATTGCTTGTTTTTGTAGCAGTGCTTGGACCTCTATTTTTAATAGGTCTAAGTGTTGTTGAGACAGTCTGTGCATTTTGGGTGGCACATCTGGCGGGAATGTTGCGAATTCTATGCAATAACCATGTTGGATAATTGATAGGACCCATGCGTCTGTGGTAATGTGTCCAGTTTTGGTAGTATGTGGTTAGCACCCCCCCACTGGTAACAAGTGTTGGGGTGTTGTGACCTTGAAGTCACTGCTTGGTCTGGTTGGAATTTTCCCCTTCCTTTTGGGAATTGTCCTCTACAGGAACCACAAAACCCTCCCCTTTGGTATTGTGATTGATAGGTGGGTCTGGTTTGAGAGGTGGAAGGCTCAGATGTTTGTTGTCGAAACCCTCCTCTGAATTGTGGTCTTCTAAAGGTGCCTCTGGCGTGTGAGGAATAGAGCGTGCCCATGGCTTTGGCCGTGCCCGAGTCTTTTTTCAATTTTTCAATGGCTGTATCGACTTCCGGTCCAAACAACAGTTGTTGATTAAACAGCATATTTAACACCGCTTGTTGAATCTCTGGCTTGAATCCAGAACTTCGCAGCCATGCATGTCTGCGAATGGTTACAGCCGTCTTGACAGTCCGTGCTGCAGTGTCTGCCGAGTCTAGTGCGGACCTTATCTGGTTGTTAGATATGGCCTGTCCTTCCTCCACTACTTGCTGGGCACGTTTTTGATGTTCCTTGGGCAAGTGCTGTATGATGTCTTGCATCTCGTCCCAGTGTGCCCTGTCGTATCGTGCAAGTAGGGATTGTGAATTCGCAATTTGCCATTGACTGGCTGCTTGTGATGCCACTCGCTTGCCTGCCGCGTCAATTTTTCTACTTTCTTTGTCAGGTGGTGGAGCGTCCCCTGACGATTGAGAGTTTGCTCTTTTCCTTGCCGCCCCTACAACCACTGAGTCCGGTGTGAGCTGTTGTGTTTTGAACCTAGGATCTGTTGGGGGAGGTTTGTACTTTTTTTCAACTCTAGGCATGATAGCTCTTTACAGGCTCCTGGAAGACCTGTTGCGCTTGCTTGAGCATGCCCGGGAGCATCAGCAGACTCTGATAGGAAGCATGGGTGGATGCCAGAGTGTTAAAAAGGAAGTCATCCTCCACTGGCTCTGTGTGCATTGCTACGTTGTGGAACGTAGCTACCCTGGATAGTACCTGCGTATATGCATTACTGTCTTCTGGTGGTGACGGCTTTGTTGGATAACATTCTGGACTGTTATCCAATACTGGTGGATCATATAAGTCCCATGCATCAGCATCGTCCTGTGTCATCCCAGTATGTGTGGGTGACTGCATTATAGGTGTTCCCACTGGTGACAATTGTGGTGAGTGCGGTGGGGACGGTTGTGGTGAGACCATTGGTGGTACGAGATTTGTCTCTAACCACTTTTGTCTTAGGTTGCATTTCTGTCTCCTGAAATGCAAGCTTCCTTTTTGATTTAAGTGGAGGTAAAGTTTGTATCTTGCCAGTCTCTTTTTGGATATGTACCCTCCTTTGAGTATGGTCAGGTTCTTCCATACCTAACTCTTGCTCAAATCAATGTATTTTCTTTAGTTGGCTGGAAAGTCCTTGCTCTTCTGTATAAGAGCTTCTTTTCGGCTCTGAAGCCGCTATTTTCGGTACCGAAGTTTCTGCTGTAAAAGTCTTTTTCGTTTCCGAAGAGATTTTTCTGGGTTTAGTCGATTAGATCAGTCAGTGTCGAAATTGTTCGGTGCCGGATTCTTGACCGGAGTCGGAAGTCTTCGGCAACTCCTTGGCCTTGTTTGGTGCCAATGTTTGTTCACCTTCCTTTCGGTGGGTTGAGCCATGGCCTGCTGGCGGTGGCGTCCCCATAGCCTTAGGTGTTTTTGTATGAACCTGACTTTGGGACAGGGCAGGTTTACTCACGGTTCGTTGCCCCGTCGAGGATCGTTTACTTTCGGATTCATCCGAGTCCATCTCTTGGATGGAGATACTTTCCTCCTCTTGGATGTCGAACTGTTCTTTCTGTCTCAACGCCATTTGAAGTCTTCTTGCGCGTCGTTCCCTCAAGGTCTTTTTCGATCGAAACACTTGTCAAGCTTCACAGGTATCCTCTCTGCGTTTGGGTGACAAACACAGGTTACAGACCCGGTGCTGGTCTGTATAAGGATACTTTGCGTGGCACTTATGACAGAAACGGAAGGGGGTCCGGTCCATTATCCTGGGACGACGGGTGTGGTCGGGCCGACCAGGCCTCGGTGAAGAGTGGAAGCCCCGAAGGGCCGCTGAAACGGTCTTGATGTTGGTGCCGATACACTAAGACTAACCCAGTACCGAGCGATAACAATACCGTTGAATTTTCGATACTTTAGCTAACTTTCCCGATTTGAAATACGGAGCGAAGAGGAACACGTCCAAACCCGATAGCGGAAAGAAAACAATCTAAGATGGAGTCGACGCCCATGCGCAATGGAGCCGAAAGGGAGGAGTCACTCGGTCCCGTGACTCGAAAAGACTTCTTCGAAGAAAAACAACTTGTAACACTCTGAGCCCAACACTAGATGGCAGGATAATGCACATCATGTGTATCTGCAGCTACACATGCCACCGAACATATAAGGAAAATGTCACTTACCCAGTGTACATCTGTTCGTGGCATGCGACGCTGCAGATTCACATGCTGTGCATTATCCTGCCATCTATTGTTGGTCTCGGAGCATTACAAGTTGTTTTTCTTCGAAGAAGTCTTTTCGAGTCACGAGACCGAGGGACTCCTCCCTTTCTGCTCCATTGCGCATGGGTGTCGACTCCATCTTAGATTGTTTTCCCTGCAGAGGGTGAGGTAGGAGTTGTGTATATAGTAAAAGTGCCCATGCAATGGAGTGAGTATGTATGTACATAATGTGTATAAAAATAGTATATATTTACAAATTTACAAGTTTCATCATGTACCAGTTTCATCAACTTATAACGGCTATAGGCTCCCGGGGAGGTGGGAGGGCGCATGTGAATCTGCAGCGTCTCATGCCACGAACAGATGTACACTGGGTAAGTGACATTTTCCGTTCGATGGCATGTGTAGCTGCAGATACACATGCTGTGCATAGACTAGTAAGCAGTTATCTCCCCAAAAGCGGTGGCTTAGCCTGTAGGAGGTGAAGTTGTCTGAAATAATGTTCGTAATACAGCCTGTCCTACTGTGGCTTGGTGTGTTGTTAACACATCTACACAGTAACGTTTTGTGAATGTATGAGGCGTAGACCATGTGGCTGCCTTACAGATTTCTGTCATAGGTATATTTCCTAGAAAGGTCATTGTGGCGCCTTTCTTTCTAGTGGAGTGCGCCTTTGGCGTAATAGGCAGATCTCTTTTTGCTTTAATATAGCAGGTCTGAATACATTTCACTATCCATCTGGCAATGCCTTGTTTGGATATTGGATTTCCTGCATGAGGTTTTTGGAAGGCTACAAACAATTGTTTTGTCTTGCGAAATTGTTTTGTTCTACCAATGTAATACATTAGTGCTCTTTTGATGTCTAACGTATGTAAAGGCCCTTTCGGCTACTGAGTCTGGTTGTAGAAAAAAGACTGGGAGTTCCACTGTTTGGTTTAGATGGAACGGTGATATAACTTTTGGTAAGAATTTGGGATTTGTACAGAGAACCACTTTATGTTTATGTATTTGTATAAAGGGTTCTTGTATAGTAAATGCTTGTATCTCACTTACTCTTCTAAGAGATGTGATAGCTATTAGGAAGGCTACTTTCCAGGTTAAGTATTGCATCTCACAAGAGTGCATGGGTTCAAATGGTGGACCCATGAGTCTTGTTAATACAATATTGAGGTTCCACAAGGGAACTGGTGGTGTTCTCGGGGGTATGATTCTTTATAAACCCTCCATAAATGCTTTGATGACTGGGATTCTAAAGAGTGATGCTGAATGTGAAATCTGCAGATAGGCAGATATTGCTGTGAGATGTATTTTGATAGAAGAAAATGCTAGTTTTGATTTTTGTAAGTGTAATAAATAGCTTACAATGTTTTTTGCAAAAGCATGTAGTGGTTGAATTTGATTATTATGACAGTAATAAACAAATCTTTTCCATTTGTTTGCGTAACAATGTCTTGTAGTAGGTTTTCTAGCTTGCTTAATGACCTCCATACATTCTTGTGTAAGGTCTAAATGTCCAAACTCTAAGACTTCAGGAGCCGGATTGCTAGATTGAGCGATGCTGGATTCGGTGTCTGATCTGCTGTTTGTGTAGAGTTAACAGATCTGGTGTGTTTGGTAGTTTGATATGAGGTACTACTGACAGGTCTAGTAGTGTTGTATACCATGGTAGGCGAGCCCAAGTTGGTGCTATTAGTATTAGTTTGAGTTTGTTTTGACCCAATTTTTTTACCAGATAAGGAAGGAGTGGGAGAGGGGGAAAAGCGTAGGCAAATATCCCTGACCAACTCATCCATAACGCATTGCCTTTGGACTGAGGGTGTGGATACCTGGGCGCGAAGTTTTGGCATTTTGAGTTTTCTTTTGTTGCGAATAGGTCTGTTTCTGGTGTTCCCCAGCGTAGAAAGTAAGTTTGTAGTATCTGGGGATGAATTTCCCATTCGTGTGTCTGTTGGTGAGCTCGACTGAGATTGTCAGCCAACTGGTTTTGAATTCGTGGGATGTATTGCGCTATTAGGCGAATGTGATTGTGAATCGCCCAATGCCAAATCTTTTGTGCTAAGAGACACAGCTGTGATGAGTGTGTCTCTCCCTGTTTGTTTAGGTAATACATTGTTGTTGTGTTGTCTGTTTTGACAAGAATGTGTTTGTGGGCTATTAGTGGCTGAAATGCTTTCAATGCTAGAAACACTGCTAGTAGTTCTAGTTGATTTATATGAAGTTGTTTTTGCTGAGTGTCCCATTGTCCCTGTATACTGTGCTGGTTGAGGTGTGCTCCCCACCCTATCATGGAAGCATTTGTTGTGATCACATATTGAGGCACTGGGTCTTGGAATGGCCGCCCTTGGTTTAAATTTATAGGATTCCACCATTGAAGCGAGAAGTGTGTTTGGCGGTCTATCAACACTAGATCTTGAAGTCGACCCTGTGCTTGTGTCCATTGTGTTGCTAGGCACTGTTGTAAGGGCCGCATGTGTAGTCTTGCGTTTGGGACAATGGCTATGCATGAAGACATCATGCCTAAGAGTTTCATTACAAACCTCACTTGATAGTGTTGGTTTGGGTACATGTTTAGTATTACATTTTGGAAGGCTTGTACCCTTTGTGGACTTGGAGTGGCAAACCACTTTTGTGTGTTGACTGTTGCTCCCAAGTATTGTTGTATTTGACACAGTTGTAGATGTGATTTTTGGTAGTTTATAGAGAACCCTAGTTTGTGAAGGGTTTCTATGACGTATTTTGTGTGTAGAAGACACTGTTGCTGAGTGCTGGTTTTTATTAACCAATCGTCTAAGTAAGGGAATACGTGCATGTGCTGTCTCCTGATGTGAGCAGCTACTACTGCAAGGCATTTTGTGAATACCCTTGGGGCTGTTGTTATGCCAAATGGTAAGACCTTGAATTGGTAATGCATACCTTGGATTACAAACCTCAAGTATTTTCCGTGGGAAGGATGTATGGGTATGTGGAAATAAGCATCCTTGAGATCTAATGTTGACATGTAGTCCTGTTGTTTGAGTAAGGGAATCACGTCTTGCAGTGTCACCATGTGAAAGTGATCTGATTTGATGTAAAGATTCAGTGTTCTGAGGTCTAATGAGGGTCTCAGTGTTTTGTCCTTTTCTGGAATTAGGAAATACAGGGAGTAAACACCTCTTCCTTTTTGATAGTTGGGTACTAGTTCTATTGCTTCTTTTTGTAACAATGCTTGGACTTCTAATTGTAACAGGTCTAAGTGTTGTTTGGACATATTGGCCCTCATTCTGACCTTGGCGGGCGGCGGAGGCCGCCCGCCAAAGTCCCGCCGTCAGGTTACCGTTCCGCGGTCGAAAGACCGCGGCGGTAATTCTGACTTTCCCGCTGGGCTGGCGGGCGGTCTCGTTCAGACCGCCAGCCAGCCCAGCGGGAAAGACGCTTCCACGATGAAGCCGGCTCGGAATCGAGCCGGCGGAGTGGAAGCTGTGCGACGGGTGCAGTTGCACCCGTCGCGTATTTCACTGTCTGCGCAGCAGACAGTGAAATACATGTAGGGGCCCTCTTACGGGGGCCCCTGCAATGCCCATGCCAGTGGCATGGGCACTGCAGGGGCCCCCAGGGGCCCCGCGACCCCCCCTACCGCCATCCGGATCTCGGCGGTCCGACCGCCGGGATCTGGATGGCGGTAGGGGGGGTCAGAATCCCCGCGGCGGTGCAGCAAGCTGCGCCGCCGCGGAGGATTCAATGGGGCCGCGGTACACTGGCGGGACCCCGCCAGTGGTGCCGGTCCGACCGCGGCTTTACCGCCGCGGTCGGAATCCCCATTGAAGCACCGCCGGCTTGTCGGCGGTGCTCCCGCGGTCCTCCGCCCTGGCGGTCAAAGACCGCCAGGGTCAGAATGAGGGCCATTGTGTGCTCTTGGAGGCACATCTGGTGGCAAATGTAGGAATTCTATGCAATAACCATGTTGGATAATGGCTAGGACCCACGCGTCAGTAGTTATGTGTTCCCAGTTGTGGTAATAATCTGTAAGTCTCCCCCCCACTGGTGTTGTGTGGTGGGGGTTTGTGACATTGAAGTCACTGTTTGGTTTGTGGGGTTTTTGGGCTTTGGAATTTCCCTCTTGTTTTAGGGAACTGTCCACCCCTATATTGTCCTCGAAAACCTGCTCTCTGATATTGGCCCTGATATGTGGGTCTGATTTGTGAGGTGGAGGGCTCTGTGGTTTGGGCTCGAAACCCCCCTCTAAAGTGTGGCTTCCTAAAAGTGCCTCTGCTCTGTGGGGAGTAGAGCGCGCCCATGGCCTTGGCCGTGTCCTTCTTTAGTTTTTCTATCGCTGTATCCACCTCCGGCCCAAACAATTGTTGTTCATTAAAAGGCATATTCAGCACAGCCTGCTGGATTTCTGGCTTAAATCCGGAGGTCCGTAGCCATGCGTGTCTGCGAATGGTTACCGCCGTGTTTACAGTCCTGGCTGCCGTATCTGCTCCATAGTCCATAGCTGACCTTATTTGGTTGTTGGAGATAGTTTGGCCCTCCTCGACAACCTGTTGGACACATTTCTGGAACTCCTTGGGAAGGTGTTGAATGAGATGTTGCATTTCATCCCAATGTGCCCTGTCGTATCTTGCCAGTAGAGCTTGAGAATTGGCAATTCGCCATTGATTGGCTGCCTGTGCGGCCACCCTCTTGCCTGCTGCATCGAATTTCCGACTTTCTTTGTCGGGCGGTGGTGCGTCTCCAGACGTTTGTGAGTTTGCCCTTTTCCGGGCTGCTCCTACTACCACCGAATCTGGAGTTAACTGCTGTGTGATGTACACAGGGTCCGTAGGGGGAGGTTTATATTTCTTCTCCACCCTAGGTGTGATGGCTCTGCTTTTGACTGGGTCCTGAAACACCTGTTTGGCGTGTTTTAACATGCCTGGTAACATTGGCAAACTTTGGTATTGGCTGTGCGTAGATGACAGGGTGTTGAACAAGAAGTCATCTTCTATGGGCTCTGCATGCAATGCTACAATATGAAAAGTAGCTGCCCTGGAAACCACTTGCATGTAAGCAGTACTGTCCTCGGGTGGTCCTCAGGTGGTGATGGCCTTGACGGGTAGCAATCAAGACTATTATCTGAGACTGGTGCATCATACAAATCCCATGCATCCGGGTCATCTTGGCTCATCCCTGTGTGCGTCGGTGACTGCATCATTGGGGGTGTTGCTACTGGGGACAGATGTGGCGAGTGCGCTGGCGATTGCTGTGGCGAAAACTGTGGTGGTGTTTTTTCTTTAGCCACCTTTGCTTTTGGCTGCATTTCCGCCTCTTGGAATGCAAGCTTCTGCTTCATCTTTATTGGAAGAGTTCTGATTTTCCCCGTGTCTTTTTGTATATGGAGCATCCTCTGGGTATGGTCTGGCTCTCCCATTCCCAGTTCTTGTTCAAATCTGTGGCCTTGTAATTGTGTGGAAAGGCCTTGTTCCTCTGTATAGGAGCTGTGTTTTCGGCTCCGAGGCTGCATGTTTCGGCACCGAAATCTTTTCGGCAGTCTTTTTCGGCTCTGAGGAAACCTTTTTTTGCTTTCGGGGTGCCGATCTCTCGGTGCCGAGTCTGGTCGGAGCCGGTATCTCGACCGGAGTCGGATGTCTTCGGCTGCTGCAAGGCCTTTTTCGGTGCCGATGTTTGGTCACCGAGTTTTCGGGTTAAGCCATGGCCTGTTGGCGGTGGCATCCCCTTGGCCTTCATTATTTTGGCGTGAGTTTTCCCCGGGGCTGGTTTACTCACGGTTTGTTGTGTCTTCAGCTGCTCACTCTCGGACTCATCCGAGTCCGAATCTCGAATGGAGAACCTCCCCTCTTCTTCGACGTCGATGTGCCCGGTCGGTGTCGACGCCATCTGGAGCCTTCTAGCTCTTCGATCCCGCAGTGTTTTCTTGGATCAAAATGCCCGGCAAGCCTCGCAAGTATCCTCTTTGTGTTCGGGAGACAAACACAGATTACAGACCAACTGTTGGTCTGTATAAGGATACTTTGCGTGGCAGTTGGGGCAGAAACGGAAGGGGGTCCGGTCCATGAGGTTTGAAGATGGACGCGGTCGGGCCGACCAGGCCCCGCCGAGGAGTGGAAGCCCCGAAGGGCCGCCGGAGCTCTTCTTTCTTCGGTGTCGATGTGTTAGTACTAACCCGGTACTGAGCGCAAACAATACTGTCGAATTTTCAGATGAATAACTATCTTTTCCGAACCGAAATACGGAAGCGAAGAGGAACACGTTCGAACCTGATGGCGGAAAGAAAACAATCTCAGATGGAGTCGACGCCCATGCGCAATGGAGCCGAAAGGGAGGAGTCTCTCGGTCTCTTGACTCGAAAAGACTTCTTCGAAGAAAAACAACTTGTAACACTCCGAGCCCAACACTAGATGGCAGGATAATGCACAGCATGTGTATCTGCAGCTACACATTGCGTATGGGCGTCGACTCCATGTTAGATTGTTTTTCCCCGCAGAGGGTGAGGTAGGAGTTGTGTATATAGTAATAGTGCCCATGCAATGGAGTAAGTATGTATGTACATAATGTGTCTAAAAGTGATATATATATATTTACAAATGTACAAGTTTATTTTTTTATCAACTTATAACGGCTACGGGCTCCCGGGGAGGTGGGAGGGCGCATGTGAATCTGCAGCGTCTCATGCCACAAACAGATGTACACTGGGTAAGTGACATTTTCCGTTCGATGGCATGTGTAGCTGCAGATACACATGCTGTGCATAGACTAGTAAGCAGTTATCTCCCCAAAAGCGGTGGTCTAGCCTGTAGGAGATGAAGTTGTTTGAAATAGTGTTCGTAATACTGCCTGTCCTACTGTGGCTTGTTGTTAATACATCCACACAGTAATGTTTAGTGAATGTATGAGGCGTAGACCATGTGGCTGCCTTACAGATTTCTGTCATTGGTATATTTCCTAGAAAGGCCATGGTGGCGCCTTTCTTTCTAGTGGAGTGTGCCTTTGGTGTAATAGGCAGTTCTCTTCTTGCTTTAACATAACAGGTTTGAATACACTTAACTATCCATCCATGAGGTTTTTGAAAAGCTACAAACAATTGTTTTGTTTTGCTAAATTGTTTGGTTCTATCAATGTAATACATTATTGATCTTTTTATGTCTAATGTATGTAATGCTCTTTGTGATACAGAGTTTGGTTCTGGAAAAAATACTGGGAGTTCCACTGTCTGAGTTAAGTGGAACGGTGATATAACTTTTGGTAAACATTTGGGATTTGTGCGTAGAACCACTTTATGTTCATGTATTTGTATAAAGGGTTCTTGTATGATAAAGGCTTGTATTTCACTTACTCTTCTAAGAGATATGATAGTTATTAGGAAGGCTACTTTCCATGTTAAGTATTGCATCTCACAAGAGTGCATGGGTTCAAATGGTGGACCCATTAGTCGTGTAAATACAATATTGAGGTTCCACGAAGGAACTGGTGGTGTTCTTGGGGGAATGATCCTTTTTAGACCCTCCATAAATGCTTTTATGACTGGGATTCTAAATAGTGATGTTGAATGTGTAATTTACAGCTAGGCAGAAATTGCTCTGAGATGTATTTTAATGGATGAAAAAGCTAATATAGACTTTTGTAAGTGTAGTAAGTAGCTTACAATGTTTTTCGCGGACGCATGTAATGGTTGAATTTGATTATTATGACAGTAATAAACAAACCGTTTCCATTTATTTGCGTAGCAATGTCTTGTAGTAGGTTTCCTAGCCTGTTTGATGACCTCCATACATTCTTGTGTAAGGTCTAGATGTCCAAATTCTAAGACTTCAGGAGCCAGATTGCTAGATTGAGCGATGCTGGGTTTGGGTGCCTGATCTGTTGTTTGTGTTGAGTTAACAGATCTGGTCTGTTTGGTAGCTTGATATGAGGCACTACTGACAGATCTAGTAGTGTTAAGTACCATGGTTGGCGTGCCCAAGTTGGTGCTACTAGTATTAGTTTGAGTTTGTTTTGACTCAATTTGTTTACCAGATAAGGAAGGAGTGGGAGAGGGGGAAAAGCGTAAGCAAATATCCCTGACCAACTCACCCATAACGCATTGCCCTTGGAGTGAGGGTGTGTGTACCTGGATGCGAAGTTTTGGCATTTTGCGTTTTCTTTTGTTGCGAATAGGTCTATTTGCGGTGTTCCCCAGTTTTGGAAGTAGGTTTGTAGTATCTGGGGATGAATTTCCCATTCGTGGATCTGTTGGTGATCTCAACTGAGATTGTCGGCTAACTGGTTTTGAATTCCTGGGATGTATTGCGCTATTAGGCGAATGTGATTGTGAATCGCCCAATGCCAAATCTTTTGTGCTAAGAGACACAGCTGTGATGAGTGTGTCCCTCCCTGTTTGTTTAGGTAATACATTGTTGTCATGTTGTCTGTTTTGACAAGAATGTGTTTGTGGGCTATTAGTGGCTGAAATGCTTTCAATGCTAGAAACAATGATAGTAGTTCTAGTTGATTTATCTGAAGTTGTTTTTGCTGAGTGTCCCATTGTCCCTGGATGCTGTGTTGGTTGAGGTGTGCTCCCCACCCTACCATGGAAACATCTGTTGTGATCACGTATTGAGGCACTGGGTCTTGGAAAGGCCGCCCTTGATTTAAATTTATAGGATTCCACCATTGAAGCAAGGTGTATGTTTGGCGGTCTATCAACACTAGATCTTGAAGTTGACCCTGTGCTTGTGTCCATTGTGTCGCTAGGCACTGCTGTAAGGGGCGCATGTGTAATCTTGCGTTTGGGACAACGGCTATGCATGAAGACATCATGCCTAGAAGTTCCATCACAAATTTTACTTGATATTGTTGGTTTGGGTGCTTTGTATTACATTTTGGAATGCTTGTACCCTTTGGGGACTTGGAGTGGCAATCCCTTCTTTTGTGTTGATTGTTGCTCCTAAGTATTGTTGTATTTGACATGGTTGTAAGTGTGATTTTAGGTAGTTTATTGAGAACCCTAGTCTGTGAAGGGTTTTTATGACGTATTTTGTGTGTTGAAGACACTGTTTCTGAGTGCTGGTTTTTATTAACCAATCGTCTAGATACGGGAATATGTGTATGTGCTGTCTTCTGATATGTGCGGCTACTACTGCAAGGCATTTTGTAAATACCCTTGGTGCTGTTGTTACCCCGAATGTTAACACTTTGAATTGGTAATGTACTCCTTGGATTACAAACCTTAAGTATTTCCTGTGTGAACGATGTATGTATGGGTATATGGAAGTAAGCATCCTTGAGATCTAATGTTGACATGTAGTCTTGTTGTTTGAGCGAGGGGATCACGTCTTGAAGTGTTACCATGTGAAAGTGATCTGATTTGATGTAAAGATTTAGTAATCTGAGATCTAAGATGGGTCTCAGAGTTTTGTCCTTTTTTGGTATTAGAAAATACAGGGAATAAACACCTGTTCCTTTTTGATGGTTGGGTACCAATTCTATTGCCTCTTTCTGTAACAATGCTTGGACTTCTAGTTGTAATAGATCCAAGTGCTGTTTGGACATGTTTTGTGTTCTTGGAGGCACATTTGGTGGTAATTGTAGGAATTCTATGCAATAACCATGTTGGATAATGGCTAGGACCCACGAGTCTGTAGTTATTTCTTCCCAATTTTTGTAATAATCTGTGAGTCTCCCCCCCACTGGTGTTATGTGTTGGGGATTTGTGACATTGAAGTCACTCTTTAGTTTGTGGGGTCTTTGGAATTTCCCTCTGGTTTTAGGGAACTGTCCACCTCTATATAGTCACCGAAAGCCTCCTCTTTGATACTGGTCCTGGTATGTGGGTCTGGCCTGTGAGGTTGAGGGTTCTGTGCTTTGGGCTCGAAACCGACCTCTAAAGTGTGGCTTCCTAAAGGTGCCTCTGCTCTGTGAGTAGAGCTCGCCCTTGGCTTTGGCCGTGTCAGTATCCTTCTTTAGCTTCTCTATAGCTGTATCCACCTCTGGCACAAACAACTGTTGTCCATTAAAAGGCATATTAAGCACAGCCTGCTGGATCTCTGGCTTCAATCCGGAGGTGCGTAGCCATGCGTGTCTCCGAATAGTGACCGCTGTGTTTACAGTTCTGGTGGCTGTGTCCGCTGCGTCCATCGCCGATTGTATCTGGTTGTTGGAGATACTTTGGCCCTCCTCCACCACTTGCTGTGCACGCTTTTGAAACTCTTTGGGAAGATGTTCAATAAAATGCTGCATTTCATCCCAATGAGCCCTGTCATATCCTGCCAATAAAGCCTGTGAATTGGCAATGCGCCACTGATTGGCTGCCTGTGCTGCAACTCTTTTCCCCGCTGCATCAAACTTTCGACTTTCTTTGTCGGGTGGTGGTGCATCCCCAGAAGTCTCTGAGTTTGCCCTTTTGCGGGCTGCGCCTACTACCACTGAGTCAGGTGTTAGTTGTTGCGTGATGTACACAGGGTCCGTAGGGGGAGGCTTGTACTTCTTTTCCACCCTAGGTGTAATGGCTCTGCATTTGACGGGGTCTTGAAACACTTGTTTTGCGTGTTTTAACATCCCTGGTATCATCGGCAGACTCTGGTACTGGCTGTGTGTTGATGACAAAGTATTGAACAAAAAGTCATCCTCAAGGTTCAGCATGCAGTGCTACATTGAGAAAAGTAGCTGCTCTGGACACTACCTGCATGTAAGCAGTACTGTCTTCTGGTGGTGATGGTCTTGCCGGGTAGCAATCTGGACTATTGTCAGATACTGGTGCATCGTATAGATCCCATGCATCTGGGTCATCCTGGCTCATTCCTGTGTGAGTTGAAGATTGCATCATTGGGGGTGTTGCAATTGGTGACAGTTGCGGTGAGTGCAGTGGCGATGGCTGTGGTGAAAAACGTGGTGGAGTTTTTTCTTTAGCCACTTTTGCTTTTGGCTGTTTATCTGTTTCTTGGAAAGCAAGTTTCCTTTTTATTTTAATAGGGGGAAGAATTCTTATTTTCCCTGTGTCTTTCCGAATATGGAGCCTTCTTTGTGTATAATCTGGCTCTCCCAGCTCTAATTCTTGTCCAAATTTATGGCCTTGAAGTTGTGATGACAGGCCTTGTTCTTCGGAATAGGAGCTCTGTTTCAGCTCCGATGCTGGGTGTTTCGGCACCAAAACTTTTTCCGCTGTCTTTTTCGGCTCCGAAGCCACTTTTTTCGGTTTCAGGGTGCCGATCTCTCGCTGCCGACTTTGGTCGGAGCCTGTATCTCGGTGTCGAGTTTAGTCGGAGCCAGTATCTCGGTGCCGAGATACTCTGTGGCGGTATCTCGACCGGAGTCGGAAGTCTTCGACACGTGTGTGCCCTTTTTTGGTGCCGATGGTTGGTCACCGTGCTTACGGGTTAAGCCATGGCCTGCCGGCGGTGGCGTCCCCTGGGCTTTCATTATTTTGGTGTGAGTTTTGGCCGGGGCAGTTTTACTCACGGTTTTCGCCGGCTGCTCACTTTCGGCCTCGTCCAAGTCCGAATCCGGAATGGAGAAAGTCTCCTCTTCTTCAACGTCATGGTGTCCTGACGGTGTCGACGCCATTTGAAGCCTTCGAGCTCTCCGGTCCCGTAGCGTCTTTTTCGACCGAAATGCCCGACAGGCCTCGCAGGTATCCTCTTTGTGTTCGGGGGACAAACACAAATTACAGACCAAATGCTGGTCTGTGTAAGGATACTTATTGTGGCATTCGGGGCAGAAGCGGAATGGGGTCCGTTCCATGAGCCTTGAAGACGCACGCGGTCGGGCCGACCAGGCCCCGCCGGGGGATAGAAGCCCCGAAGGGCTACCGGAGCTCTTCTTTTATTCGGTGTCGATCTGCTATAACTAACCCGATACCGAACGCAAACAATACCGTCGAATTTTCTGAGATTTAACGAACTTTCTGAACCGAAACACAGAGCGAAGAGGAACACGTCCGAACCCGATGGCGGAAAGAAAACAATCTAACATGGAGTCGACGTCCATGCGCAATGGAGCCGAAAGGGGAGGAGTCCCTCGATCTCATGAGTCGAAAAGACTTCTTCGAAGAAAAACAACTTGTAACACTCCGAGCCCAACACTAGATGGGCGGGATATGCACAGCATGTGTATCTGCAGCTACACATGCCATCGAACATATATATATATTTGACACACATGCACACACACACACGTATATATGGAAAATGTCACTTACCCAATGTACATCTGTTTGTGGTATGTGTAGCTGCAGATACACATGCTGTGCATATATCGCCATCTAGTGTTGAGCTCGGAGTGTTACAAGCTGTTTTTCTTCAAAGAAGCTTTTTTCGAGTCACGGGATCGAGTGACTCCCTCTCTGTGATAGTACGAATGGGCATCAACTCCTTTGTTAGATTGTTTTCCCTCAGGAGGGGGGTGTTAGGACTGAAGAATTGTATTTGTACAAATAAATATAGAAAGTAGACAGCATGTCCATGCAATGTATATACATATCTACATAGTAAAATACTACAATGGCTACAGGTTTCCAGGGGGGAAGGAGGGCGCATGTGAATCTGCAGCACTACTTGCCAAGAACAGATGTACACTGGGTAAGTGACATTTTCTGTTCGATGGGATGTGTTGGTGCATAGATCAAAAAGCAGTCCCTCTCTCAAATAAGCGGTGGTTAGCCTGTAGGAGTTTGAAATCGTGTTTTAAGCACTGCTTGACCAACATTTCCTTGGTGCCTGGATAACACATCCACATAGTACTGTTTAGTAAATGTGTGTGGTGTGGACCATGCGGCTGCTTTGCATATGTCTGCCATTGGTATATTTCCTAAAAATGCCATTGAAGCTCTTTCTTTCTAGTTGGATGTGCTTTAGGAGTTATGAATAGTTGCCTTTTAACTTTAAGGTAGCAAGTTTGATTTCACTTTACTATCTATCTGGCCATCATTGTTTGGAAGGAAAATGTCACTTACCCAGTGTACATCTGTTCGTGGCATTAATCGCTGCAGATTCACATGCTTTGCATAGTCCGCCGTCTGGTGTTGGGTCGGAGTGTTACAAGTTGTTTTTCTTCGAAGAAGTCTTTTCGAGTCACGAGACCGAGGGACTCCTCCTACTATGGTTCCATTGCGCATGGGCGTCGACTCCATGTTAGATTGTTTTCCCCGCAGAGGGTGAGGTAGGAGTTGTGTATGTTAGTAATAGTGCCCATGCAATGGAATGAATAAGTATGTACAAAATGAAGGTTGAAGTAATGTATTTACAAATGTACAAATGTTGAAGACTACTTCTAAACGGCTACAGGCTCCCGGGGAGGCGGGTGGGCGCATGTGAATCTGCAGCGACTAATGCCACGAACAGATGTACACTGGGTAAGTGACATTTTCCGTTCGGTGGCATGTGTAGCTGCAGATACACATGCTTTGCATAGACTAGTAAGCAGTTATCTCCCCAAAAGCGGTGGTTTAGCCTGTAGTAGTGGAAGTAGTTTGAAATAAAGTTCTTAGTACAGCTTGACCTACTGTGGCTTGTTGTGCAGATAACACGTCTACACAGTAGTGCTTAGTAAATGTATGAGGCGTAGACCATGTTGCTGCCTTACATATTTTGTTCATTGGAATATTCCCTAGAAAGGCCATGGTAGCACCTTTCTTTCTGGTTGAGTGTGCCTTTGGTGTAATAGGCAGCTCTCTCTTTGCTTTAAGATAGCAGGTTTGGATGCACCTAACTATCCATCTGGCTATGCCTTGTTTTGATATTGGATTTCCTGTATGAGGTTTTTGAAATGCAATAAACAGTTGTTTTGTTTTCCTAATTAGTTTTGTTCTGTCAATGTAGTACATTAGTGCTCTTTTGATGTCTAATGTATGTAGTGCTCTTTCAGCTATTGAGTCTGGCTGTGGGAAGAACACTGGTAATTCCACAGTTTGATTTAAGTGGAACGGTGAGATAACCTTTGGTAAGAATTTTGGGTTGGTTCTTAAAACGACCTTATTCTTGTGTATTTGAATAAATGGTTCTTGTATAGTAAACGCCTGAATTTCACTTACTCTTCTCAGAGATGTAATGGCAACGAGAAATGCAACTTTCCACGTTAAGTATTGCATTTCGCAAGAATGCATGGGTTCGAAAGGTGGGCCCATGAGTCTTGTTAAGACAATATTGAGGTTCCATGAAGGAACAGGTGGTGTTCTTGGTGGTATAATTCTCTTTAGTCCTTCCATAAACGCTTTTATGACAGGTATTCTAAATAGGGAAGTTGAATGAGTAATTTGCAGGTATGCAGATATTGCTGCGAGATGTATCTTTATGGAAGAGAAAGCTAGATTTGACTTTTGCAAATGTAGTAAATACCCTACTAAATCTTTAGGAGATGCATGCAATGGTTGAACTTGATTATTATGGCAGTAGCAAACAAATCATTTCCATTTACTTGCATAGCAGTGTCTAGTGGATGGTCTTCTAGCCCGTTTTATGACCTCCATACATTCTTGTGTGAGGTTTAAGTGTCCAAATTCTAGGATTTCAGGAGCCAAATTGCTAGATTCAACGATGCTGGGTTTGGATGCCTGAGCTGTTGCTTGTGTTGTGTTAACAGATCTGGCCTGTTGGGTAGTTTGACATGAGGTACTACTGACAGGTCTAGTAGTGTTGTATACCAAGGTTGTCTTGCCCATGTTGGTGCTATTAGTATGAGTTTGAGTTTGGTTTGACTCAATCTGTTTACTAGATATGGAAGGAGAGGGAGAGGGGGAAAAGCGTATGCAAATATCCCTGACCAATTCATCCATAGAGCATTGCCTTGAGATTGCCGGTGTGGGTACCTGGATGCGAAGTTTTGGCATTTTGCGTTTTCTTTTGTTGCAAATAGATCTATTTGAGGTGTTCCCCAAATTCGGAAGTAAGTGTTCAGGATTTGGGGGTGAATCTCCCATTCGTGGATCTGTTGGTGATCCCGAGAGAGACTGTCTGCTAGCTGGTTCTGGATCCCTGGAATAAACTGTGCTATTAGGCGAATGTGGTTGTGAATTGCCCAATGCCATATTTTTTGTGTTAGGAGACACAACTGTGTTGAGTGTGTCCCCCACTGTTTGTTTAAATAATACATTGTCGTCATGTTGTTTGTTTTGACAAGAATGTATTTGTGGGTTATCATGGGTTGGAATGCTTTCAACGCTAGAAATACTGCTAACAGTTCTAGGTGATTTATATGAAATTTTCTTTGATGTACGTCCCATTGTCCTTGGATGCTGTGTTGATTGAGGTGTGCTCCCCACCCTGTCATGGAAGCATCTGTTGTTATCACGTATTGTGGCACTGGGTCTTGGAAAGGCCGCCCTTTGTTTAAATTTGTACTGTTCCACCATAGAAGCGAGATGTATGTTTGGCGGTCTATCAACACCAGATCTAGTAGTTGACCCTGTGCATGTGACCATTGTGATGCTAGGCACTGTTGTAAGGGCCGCATGTGCAATCTTGCGTTTGGGACAATGGCTATGCATGAGGACATCATGCCTAGGAGTTTTAGTACCATTTTTGCATGTATCTTTTGAGTTGGATACATGGCTTGTATCACCTTGTGAAAATTTTGAACCCTTTGTGGACTTGGCGTGGCTATCCCTTTTGTTGTGTTGATTGTCGCTCCTAAGTATTGCTGTGTTTGACACGGCAAAAGATGTGACTTTGCATAGTTGATGGAGAAACCCAGATTGTAAAGGGTTTGTATAACATAATCTGTGTGGTGTGAACACTTTGTTAGCGAGTTGGTCTTGATTAGCCAATCGTCTAGGTACGGGAACACATGTATTTGCTGCCTCCTGATGTGTGCGGCTACTACTGCTAGACACTTTGTAAAGACTCTTGGCGCTGTTGTTATTCCGAATGGCAACACTTTGAATTGGTAATGTATTAATTTGAATACGAACCTTAGGTATTTTCTGTGCGAGGGATGTATCGGTATATGGAAATACGCATCTTTTAGATCTAATGTTGTCATGTAGTCTTGCTGTTTCAGCAGTGGGATTACGTCTTGTAATGTGACCATGTGAAAGTGGTCTGATTTGATGTAGGTGTTTAGTGTTCTTAGATCTAGTATTGGGCTTAGAGTTTTGTCCTTTTTGGGTATTAGAAAGTACAGTGAGTAAACTCCTGTGTTCTTTTGTGGACCTGGTACTAATTCTATTGCGTCTTTTTGAAGTAATGCTTGAACTTCTAGTCCTAGAAGGTCTAAATGCTGTTTGGACATATTGTGTGTTTTCGGTGGGACGTTTGGAGGGAGTTGGAAAAATTCTATGCAATAACCATGTTGGATAATTGCTAAGACCCAAGTGTCTGTTGTTATTTCCTCCCAAGATTTGTAGAACTGGCTTAGTCTTCCCACCCACTGGTGTTGTGTGAAGGGGTTGAGTGACCTGTGAGTCACTGCTTGTTTTGAGGGGTTTTTGGACCTTGAAATTTTCCCCGGTTTCCTGGGAATTGGCCCCCTTTGTATTGGCCCCGAAAGCCTCCCCTTTGGTATTGTCCCTGGTAGGTAGGCGGTGTTGTTTGTGAGGTGCTGGCTTGTGTGGCTTGACCTCGAAACCCTCCTCTGAAAGTAGTTTTGCGAAATGTGCCAAATGTGCCTCTGCCCTGCGGGGAATAGAGTGCGCCCATGGCTTTAGCTGTATCAGTGTCTTTCTTTAATTTTTCAATTGCAGTGTCCACCTCTGGGCCAAACAATTGTTGTTCATTGAACGGCATGTTGAGCACTGCCTGTTGTATCTCAGGTTTGAAGCCGGATGTGCGCAGCCATGCGTGCCTCCTTATTGTTACAGCAGTATTTATTGTTCTTGCAGCTGTATCTGCTGCATCCATAGAAGAACGGATTTGGTTGTTGGATATATTCTGTCCCTCTTCCACCACTTGTTTTGCCCGTTTCTGGAATTCTTTGGGGAGGTGCTCGATGAGATGCTGCATCTCGTTCCAATGGGCTCTGTCATATCTCGCTAGGAGTGCTTGCGAGTTGGCGATACGCCATTGATTTGCAGCTTGTGCTGCAACCCTTTTCCCGCTGCATCAAACTTGCGGCTCTCCTTGTCAGGAGGTGGTGCGTCGCCTGATGTGTGTGAGTTGGCTCTTTTCCGAGCTGCTCCTACGACAACTGAATCTGGTGTCAGTTGTGATGTAATAAAAGCAGGGTCTGTGGGCGGTGCCTTGTATTTCTTCTCCACCCTTGGAGTTTGTAACGGGAGTGCCGCCGAACGCAGCTCCCAAACACCTGTCGGGGGAGGAACACAATGGCCCGGGGGCACGAGAGGAAACCTCCCTGCCATGACGTATGACGCTGAGGGCGTCATAAACATCAGAAGAGAAGACGGACGAGAGAGATCGGGAGAAAAGAAGGAGGAGCCGAGAACGCGGGGAAGCCGGAGTGAGGAGATCGCCATCGGAGCATCGGAAGAAGAGAAAGAGACCGCCGTGACCGGAGAGCCGACAACGGAAAGGGAAACCGCCATCACCAGGGGGCCGGAGGAAGAGAAGGACACCGTCGAGGCCGGAGAGTCGGTTGCAGCGAGGGGAAGCACCGCCATCCGAGTGCCCGGGACGGAGGAAGAGACCCAGAAGTCAGGACGCCTCGAAGGAAGGAGGAACCACTGGGCAACTCCCGGCCCAGACGAAGAGAAATCGGGAGATCACCCACGTGCCGGCCGCGCCCCGGGAGGGACGTGGCCCTCCCAGGTACGTCTATACCCTGCCTGGCAGACTCTGTCAGGCTGGCTGACAGGGAAAAGAGGGAGGGGGGGGGAAGAAAGGGAGGACGGGAAGACCTCGTGAAAGAAGGGGACTTACCAGAAAAGGAGAGGGGGACCTAAACTGCTTTAACCCACGGACAGGGACACCACCCGAGAAACCCTAAGAAAAGGAAGAGAAAGGGGTTTTCTTGGAGTAAAAAGGAAATAAGGGCACAATAACCACAGAGTGATACCCACCACCAGCACCAGCCCTACCTAGTCCACACCACCCTACTAACCCTGTTTGAACTCTTGTCTTACCCACTTACCTGATTACTTTTATTTTTCTTTTTCTTTTGGGAATACGGGAGATCGGAGGACGGAAAAACCAGACCGCCTCAAGACGGAACCAAGACACCACCAGAGACTGTAAAACCCAAGAAGGGTTTTGGGGAAATAGAAAATAGGGCTAATCTTGTGGAAAGAAACAAGAGAGAATTGGCCAACTTTAAATAAAACAGTTATTATTCCCTCAAATAGTGGTGCCAGTCGCATTCTTCCAATATCTCACATCAGTCCGATAACGAACCCATTTACAGAGTTATTGCTCTGCTTTTTACTGGTTCCTTAAAAATTTGTTTAGCGTGCCTTAGCATCCCCGGGAGCATAGGAAGGCTTTGATAATTGCTATGGGTGGAGGACAGGGTGTTAAAGAGGAAGTCATCCTCGATAGGCTCTGAATGTAGCGATACATTATGAAACTCAGCTGCCCAAGCTACCACCTGTGCGTATGCCGTACTGTCCTCAGGTGGTGAGGGCTTAGTGGGGTACGACTCAGGGCTATTGTCCGATATTGGAGCGTCATATAGATCCCATGCGTCCTGATCATCTTGGCTCATGGTGGTATGAGCTGGTGATTGTGGCGGAGTCTGTGCCGGTGATATATGAGTTACCGGTGGTGGAGAGGGTGGTGGAGTTACCTTCTTTACCACTTTTGCTTGTGGTGTCCTGTCTTGTTGTTGAAAATCTAGTTTCCTTTTCCTTCTGATTGGGGGAAGAGTGCTGATCTTCCCTGTACCACTTTGTATAAAGATCCGCTTTTGCGTGTGATCTACGTCTGTAGTTTTTAATTCCTCCTCAAATCTATGTCTTTGTAGTTGGGAGGACAGTGATTGTTCCTCTGAGTAGGAACTGGCTTTCGGTTCGGTTGCTGGGTGTTTTGGCACCGAAACCATGCCTTTTGTTGTTTTCGGCTCCGACGAGATCTTCCTCTTTTTTGGTGTCGCACCCTCTCGGTGTCGACCATCTTCGGTGCCGCTATCTCTGTGCCGAGCAGCTTCGGTGCCGCTGTCTCGGTGTCGACCCTTTTCTGCGGCACTTTCTCGGTCCCGAGATTGCTGCGTGCCTGTGTCTCGACCTGAGTCGGACGACCTCGGCACCAGCTCGCCCTTTTTCGGTGCCGATGGACGGTCACCTACTTTATGGGTTGAGCCATGGCCTGTTGGCAGTGGCGACCCCTGGGCTTTGTCTGTTTTTCCGTGTGATGCTTGTTTCGACGTCTTACTCACGGTTTCTTCGACGTCGAATTCTTCGGAATCCGATTCGTGGATGAAGAATGCTTCTTCTTCTGCCTCTTCCTCGAACCGTTGTTGTCCTGTCGGCGTGGACGCCATCTGCAACCTTCTGGCTCTTCGGTCTCGGAGCGTTTTTCTCGACCGAAACGCTCGACAGGCCTCACACGTCTCTTCTTTGTGTTCGGGTGACAGGCACAAGTTACAGACCAAATGTTGGTCTGTATAGGGATATTTACTGTGGCATTTAGGACAGAATCGGAACGGGGTCCGTTCCATCAGTCTCGATGTTGCACGCGGTCGGGCCGACCAGGCCCCGACGGGGGATCGAAATTACCCCGAAGGGCTACCGGAGATCTTCAAGATTCGGTGTCGACTCTAATCTAACCCGATACTGAACGAAACAATACCGACAAATTTTCCGTTGATTCTGACTATCTTTCCGACCCGAAACACGGAGCGAAAAGGAACACGTCCGAACCCGATGGGGGGAAAAAAAACAATCTAACATGGAGTCGACGCCCATGCGCAATGGAACCAAAGTAGGAGGAGTCCCTCGGTCTCGTGACTCGAAAAGACTTCTTCGAAGAAAAACAACTTGTAACACTCCGACCCAACACCAGACGGCAGACTATGCAAAGCATGTGTATCTGCAGCTACACATGCCACCGAACATGGGATTACCCTTATGAGGTTGTTGGAAAGCCACAAAAAGACGTTGAGATTTTCTAAAGTCTTTTGTTCTGTCTATATAATACATGAGAGCTCTTTTAAGATCAAGAGTGTGGTGAGCTCCTTCAGCAACCGAATCTGGCTGTGGAAAGAAGACTGGCAATTCCACTGACTGATTAATGTCAAATGGTGAAACCACTTTAGGTAAAAATTTGTGATTTGTCCTAAGTACTATTTTGTGTTTGCGTACTTGAAGAAGGGTTCTTCTAAAGTGAATGCCTGCATTTCACATACTCTTCTTAAGGAAGTTATTGCTACCAAGAATGCAGCCTTCCATGAGAGAAATTGAAGAGCGCAAGAATGCATGGGTTCAAATGGTGGACCCATAAGTCTTGTGAGCACAATATTAAGACTCCATGCAGGAGCTGGTGGAGCTGTAGGTGGGATAACGGTTAAGATCTTCCATAAAAGCGTCTATGACAGGAATTCTAAACAGAGAGGTGTGTTGTCTGTTTCGGAGGTAGGCTGATATTGCAGCTAAATACATTTTAATAGATGAATATGCAAGACATGCTGTCTGTAAATTAGGCAAATAACATATCATATGTACTGTACTGATGCTTTAAGTGGATCAATGTTTTTAGGTTGGCAGTAATAAACAAAAAATTTCCATTTATGTGCATAGCACTACCTGGTTGTAGGTTTACATGCTTGTTTTACAATGTCCATACATTCTGATGGAAGCTGTAGATATCCAAATTCTATAACCTCAGGAGCCAAATCGCTAGGTTGAGCATACTGGGATTGGGATGCCTGATCTCACCCTTGTTTTGAGTCAATAGGTCTGGTCTGTTTGGGAGCTTATGATGTGTTAGTACCAACAGATCCAATAGTGTTGTGTACAAATGTTGATGTGCCCATGTGGGAGCTATGAGTATTATAGTGAGGGAAGTGTGATGGATCTTGTTGACCAGAAACGGAATTAATGGAAGTGGGGGGAAAAGTATAAGCAAATATCCCTGACCAATTGATCCATAGAGCATTGCCCTTGGATTGAGAGTGTGGGTACCTGGAGCCGAAGTTTTGGCATTTTGCATTTTCGCTTCTTGCGAAAAGGTCTATGTTTGGTGTTCCCCACCCCCCTGAAAGTAATGTTGAATTACTTGAGGGTGAATCTCCCATTTGTGTATTTGTTGTTGCATCCTGCTTAAGAGGTCTGCTAGCTAGTTGTGTATCCCTGGGATGTATTCCGCTAGCAGGTGAATGTGACTGTGAATTGCCCATTTCCAAACTTTGCGCTAGGAGTGACAATTGGGATGAGTGCGTCCCACCTGTTTTTGCAAGAACACTGAGAGCAATTCCAAGTGGTTTATGTGCTAAGTTTGTTGGATTGAGTCCCATTCTCACTGTATTGTAAGATTGTTGAGATGGGCTCCCCAACCTGTAATTGATGCATCTGTGGTGATTATGGTCTGTAGGGTCCTGAAATGGCTGCCCTTTTGATAAGTTGGTGTGGTTCCACCATTGCAGAGATTTGTAAGTTTGGTTGTCCAACAACACTAAATTGTGTAATTAACCCTGTGCCTGATAACGTTGTTGCGAGAGACCTTGTTCCAGTGGTCTCATGTTTAGACATGTATTGGGCACTACTTCTATGCATGATGCCATCATTTCCAATAGCTTCATGACAAACCTTATTGTGTAAGTTCGACTGACCTGCAATTGGGATATGACAGTGTGAAATGCTTTGGTTCTTTGTGGATTTGGGTATGCCAATGCTGACTGAGTGTTCAGAATTGCTCCTAGATAAGGTTGAATTTGTACTGGCTGAACGTGAGATTTCTGGTAATTGATTGCAAACCCTAATTTGTGTAGGACATCTATTGTGTACTATGTGTTTAAGTTGACAGTTTCGAATGTTGTTGGCTTTTGTTAACCAGTTGTCTAGCTAAGGGAAGACACATATGTAGGAAGTTGGCTCTGTATATACTATTTCAAAGTAAGAAATAGTGTGCACAGAGTCCAAGGGTTCCCCTGAGATGTAAAATAGTGGCAAAAATAGATAATTCTAATGTCTATTTTGTGGTAGTGTGGTCGAGCAGTAGGCTTATCAGAGGGTAGTGTGAAGCACTTGTACACACACTGGCAATAAATGAGGAACACACACTCAAAGACTTACTCCAGGCCAATAGGTTTTTATAAAGAAAAATATATTTTCTTAGTTTATTTTAAGAACCACTGGTTCAAGATTTACAAGTAATACTTCAAATTAAAGGTATTTCACTTAGGTACTTTAGGACCTTTGAATAATCACAATAGCATGTACAGTTATGGCAATAAGCTATTTTAAAAGTGGATAGTGCAAAAATCAACAGTTCCTGGGAGAGGTAAGTAGAGGTTAAGTTCACAGGTAAGTAAAACACTTACAGGGTTCAAAGTTGGGTTCAAGGTAGCCCACCGTTGGGGGTTCAAGGCAACCCAAAGTTACCACACCAGCAGCTCAGGGCCGGTCAGGTGCAGAGGTCAAAGAGGTACCCAAAACACATAGGCTTCAATGGAGAACAGGGGTGCCCCGGTTCCAGTCTGCCAGCAGGTAAGTACCCGCGACCTTGGGGGCAGAGCAGGGGGGTTTTGTAGGGCACTGGGGGGGGGCTACAGAAGCAGGCACAGAAAGTACACCCTCAGCGGCACAGGAGCAGCTGGGTGCAGAGTGCAAACAGGCGTCGGGTTTTGTTTTGAAAGCAATGGGGAGACCCGGGGGTCTCTTCAACGATGCAGGCAGGCACAGGGGGGGCTCCTCAGGGAAGCCACCACCTGGGCTAGGCAGAGGGTTGCCTGGGGGTAGCTCCTGCACTGGAGTTTGTTTTTTTCTGGTCCTGGGGGCTGCGGGTGCAGTGTTGGTTCCAGGCGTCGGGTCCCTTGATACAGGCAGTCGCGGTCAGGGGAAGCCTCTGGATTTCCTCTGCAGGCGTCACTGTGGGGGCTCAGGGGGGTTGCCTCTGGCTACTCATGGGCTTGCAGTCGCCGGGGAGTCCTCCCTGTGTTGTTGGTTTTCCGTAGGTCGAGCCGGGGGCGTCGGGTGCAGTGTGGAAAGTCTCACACTTCCGGCGGGAAACGTTAAGTCTTTAAAGTTGTTTCTTTGTTGCAAGAAAGTTGCAGATTGTTGAACAGGGCCGCTGTTCACAGGAGTTTCTTGGTCCTTCGTTGCAGGGCAGTCCTCTGAGGCTTCAGAGGTCGCTGGTCCCTGTTGGATGCGTCTCTATTGCAGTTTTCTTCGAAGTTGGGAGACAGGCCGGTAGGGCTGCGGCAAAAGCAGTTGTCGTCTTCGTCTTCACTGCAGGGCTTCAGGTCAGCAGTCCTTCTTCTGGTTAAGGTTGCAGGAATCTAGTTTCCTAGGTTCTGGGGACCCCTAAATACTGAATTTAGGGGTGTGTTTAGGTCTGGGAGGGCAGTAGCCAATGGCTACTGTCCTTGAGGGTGGCTACACCCTCTTTGTGCCTCCTCCCTGTGGGGAGGGGGGCACCTCCCTAATCCTATTGGGGGAATCTTCCTTCTACAAGATGGAGGATTTCTAAAAGTAAGGGTCACCTCAGCTCAGGACACCTTAGGGGCTGTCCTGACTGGTGGGTGACTCCTCCTTGTTTTTCTCATTATCTCCTCCAGCCTTGCTGCCAAAAGTGGGGGCAGTGGCCGGAGGGGCGGGCATCTCAACTAGCTGGGATGCCCTGGGGTGCTGTAACAAAAGGGGTGAGCCTTTGAGCCTCACCGCCAGGTGTTACAGTTCCTGCAGGGGAGGTGAGAAGCACCTCCACCCAGTACAGGCTTTGTTCCTGGCCACAGAGTGACAAAGGCACTCGCCCCATGTGATCAGCAACATGTCTGGTGTGTGAAAGGCTGGCAAAAACTAGTCAACCCACACTGGAAGTCAGGTATGTTTTCAGGGGGCATCTCTAAGATGCCCTCTGGGTGTATTTTACAATAAAGTGCACACTGGCATTAGTGTGCATATATTGTGCTGGTAAGTGTGATACCAAACTTCTCAGTTTTCAGTGTAGCCATTATGGTGCTGTGGAGTTCATGTTTGACAAACTCCCAGACCATATACTCTTATGGCTACCCTGCACTTACAATGTCTAAGGTTTTTCTTAGACACTGTAGGGGCATAGTGCTCATGCACTTATGCCCTCACCTGTGGTATAGTGCACCCTGCCTTAGGGCTGTAAGGCCTGCTAGAGGGGTGACTTACCTATGCCACAAGCAGTGTGAGGTAGGAATGGCACTCTGAGGGGAGTGCCATGTCGATTTAGTCATTTTCTCCCCACCAGCACACACAAGCTGGCAAGCAGTGTGCATGTGCTGAGTGAGAGGTCCCCAGGGTGGCATTAGACATGCTTCAGCCCTTAGAGACCTTCCCTGGCATCAGGGCCCTTGGTACCAGGGGTACCAGTTACAAGGAACTTACCTGCGTGCCAGGGTTGTGCCAATTGTAGAGACAAAGGTACAGTTTAGGGAAAGAACACTGGTGCTGGGGCCTGGTTAGCAGGGTCCCAGCACACTTTCAAATCATAACTTAGCATCAGCAAAGGCAAAAAGTCAGGGGGTAAACATGCCAAGGAGGCATTTCCTTACCCCCCCCAAAAACGAAAGAGGATGAGACTAACCTGTCCCAAGAGAGTCTTCATTTTCTAAGTGGAAGAACCTGGAAAGGCCATCTGCATTGGCATGGGCAGTCCCAGGTCTGTGTTCGACTATAAAGTCCATTCCCTGTAGGGATATGGGCCACCTCAACAGTTTAGGGTTTTCTCCTTTCTTTTACATGAGCCATCTGAGAGGTCTGTGGTCAGTCTGAACTACAAAGTGAGTACCAAAGAGGTATGGTCTCAACTTCTTCAGGGACCAGACCACAGCAAAGGCCTCCCGCTCAATGGCACTCCAACGCTGCTCCCTGGGGAGTAACCTCCTGCTAATAAAAGCAACAGGCTGGTCAAGGCCATCATTATTTGGCTGGGACAGGACTGCTCCTATCCCATGTTCAGAGGAATCTGTCTGCACAATGAACTGCTTAGAGTAATCTGGAGCTTTTAGAACTGGTGCTGTGCACATAGCTTGTTTCAGGGTGTCAAAGGCCTGTTGGCATTCTTCAGTCCAGTTTACCTTCTTGGGCACTTTCTTGGAGCTAAGTTCTGTGAGGGGTGTCACTATGGATCCATATCCATTCACAAACCTCCTATAGTAACCAGTCAAGCCAAGGAATGGCCTTACTTGAGTCTGGGTTTTGGAGCTACCCAGTCCAGAATAGTCTGGATCTTGGGTTGGAGTGGCTGAACTTGGCCTCCACCTACAAGATGTCCCAAGTGAACCACAATACCCTGCCCTATCTGACATTTAGATGCCTTGATAGAGAGGCCTGCTGTGTACAGGGCCTGCAAAACCTTCTTCAGGTGGACCAGGTGATCCTGCCAGCTCGAGCTAAAGACAGCAATATCATCAAGATAAGCTGCACTAAAGGACTCCAAGCCAGCAAGGACTTGATTCACCAACCTTTGGAAGGTAGCAGGGGCATTCTTTAAGCCAAAGGGCATCACAGTAAACTGGTAGTGCCCATCAGATGTAGAGAATGCTGTTTTCTCTTTTGCTCCTGGTGCCATTCTTATTTGCCAGTACCCTGCTGTCACGTCAAAGGTACTTAAGTATTTGGCAGCACCCAATTTGTCTATTAACTCATCTGCTCTTGGAATGGGATGGGCATCTGTCTTGGTGACAGAAGCAAGTCCTCCGTAGTCCACACAGAACCTCATCTCTCTCTTGCCATCTTTTGTGTGATGTTTGGGGACTAAGACCACTGGGCTAGCCCAGGGACTGTCAGAGTGCTCAATGACTCCCAATTCCAGCATCTTGTGGACTTCCACTTTGATGCTTTCCTTAACTTGGTCAGACTGTCTGAAAATGTTGTTTTTGACAGGCATGCTGTCTCCTGAGACCACATCATGGGCACACAGGTGTGTCTGACCAGGGGTTAGGGAAAATAGCTCAGCAAACTGCTGGAGGACTTTCCTGCAGTCAGCTTGCTGTTGGCCAGAGAGGGTGTCTGAATAGATAACTCCATCTACTGTGCCATCTTTAGGGTCAGTGGAGAGGACATAATCGAGAGATTCACTCTCTGCTTCATGGTCCTCACCTGTAACCATCAACAGGTTCACATCTGCCCTGTCATGGAAGAGTTTCAGGCGATTAACATGGATCACCCTCTTTTCTAGCACTGGGTAAGGGCCACTCCATTTGTCCTGAAGTGCCCTGGGAGCCACAGGCTCCAGAACCCAGACTTTCTGTCCTGGCTGAAACTCAACCATAGCAGCCTTTTGGTCATACCACATCTTCAGGAGCTGTTGGCTGGCCTCAAGGTTTTTGCTTGCCTTTTCCATGTACTCTGCCATCCTGGAACATAGGCCTAGTACATAGTCCACTATATCTTGCTTAGGCTCATGAAGAGGTCTCTCCCAGCCTTCTTTCACAAGAGCTAGTGGTCCCCTGACAGGATGGCCAAACAGAAGTTCAAAGGGGGAACCCTACTCCCTTCTGAGGCACCTCTCTGTAGGCGAAAAGCAGACATGGCAAGAGGACATCCCATCTCCTTTTGAGCTTTTCAGGGAGGCCCATGATCATGCCCTTCAATGGGTTGTTAAACCTTTCAACAAGACCATTGGTTTGTGGATGGTATGGTGTGGTGAATTTGTAAGTCACCCCACACTCATTCCACATGTTTCAGGTAAACTGACATGAAGTTGGTATCTCTGTCAGGAACAATTTCCTTAGGAAAACCCACTCTGGTAAAGATACCAATGAGTGATTTAACTACTGCAGGGGCAATAGTGGACCTAAGGGCAATTGCTTCAGGGTACCTAGTAGCATGATCCACTACTATTAGGATATACTGATTTCCTGAGACTGTGGGAGGTTCAAGTGGACCCACTATATCCACTCCCACTCTTTCAAAGGGGACCCCCACCACTGGAAGTGGAATGAGGGGGGCCTTTGGGTGGTCACCTGTCTTATCCCTGGCTTGACAGGTGGCACAGGAGGCACAAAACTCCTTTACTTTCTGGGACATGTTGGGCCAATAGAAATGGTTGACTAACCTCTCCCAAGTCTTGGGTTGTCCCAAATGCCCAGCAAGTGGAATGTCATGGGCTAAGGTCAGAATGAACTCCCTAAACTCCTGAGGCACTACCACTCTCCTAGTGGCACAGGTTTTGGATCTCTTGCCTCAGTGTAGAGGAGCCCATCTTCCCAATAGACCCTGTGGGTTCCACTGACATTTCCTTTTGTTTCCTCAGCAGCAGCTTGCTGCCTAAGGCCTTCAATAGGGGGACATGTTTCTTGCCCCTTGCACAGCTGTTCCCTTGTTGGTCCCCCTGGGCCCAAGAGCTCAACCTGATAAGGTTCCAACTACATAGGCTCAGTTCCCTCAGGGGATAGAACTTGTTCCTGAGAAGAGAGGTTCTTTTTCTTTTTCTGTGCTGAAGCTGGTTCCCCAGTCTTCTTTCCTTTTCTCTTGGAGGGTTGGGCCATTATTCCAGACTCCAACACCTCTTTTTTACCCTGAGCCTTGCACTGTGCCCTTGACTTGACACACACCAATTCAGGGATACCCAGCATGGCTGCATGGGTTTAGAGCTCTACCTCAGGCCATGCTGAGGACTCCAGATCATTTCCAAGCAGACATTCAACTGGTATAACAGAAGAGACTACCACCTGTTGCAGGCCAGTGACCCTTCCCCATTCTAAAGTTACCATAGCCACGGGATGTACTTTAGTCTGATTGTCAGCGTTGGTGACTGGATAAGTTTGTCCAGTCAGGTATTGTCCTGGTGAAACCAGTTTGTCTGTCACCATTGTGACACTGGCACCTGTATCCCTCAGGGCTTCTACACTAGTCCCATTAATAAAGAGCTGCTGCCTGTATTATTTCATGTTAGGAGGCCAGGCAGCTAGTGTGTCTACCCTGCCCTAAGAGACTAATGTAGCTTCAGTGTGGACCCTGATTTGCTCTGGGCACACTGTTGATCTCACCTGGAGACTGGCTATTCCAGTGCTAACTGGAGTAGTAGTATAAGTGGAACCTTTCTTGGGACAGGCCTTGACTCCAGTTTGGTGTCCCTGCTGATTACAGCTACAATGCCAGGTCTTTTTGGGATCAAAGTTTTTACCCTTGTACCCAAATGAGGATTGTGAAGAGGCTTTGGACCCTCCCTCCTGAGCAGGTGTTTGGGGCCCTATAGAAGACTCTTTACTTTTTCCCTTGGATGTCTCAACACTCTTCCCCTGGGGAGTTTTTGTGTTCCCTTTCTTTCGGTCACCCCCTGTGGAAGTCTGGTCACCCTAGTCTTGACCCAATGGTCTGCCTTCTTTCCCAATTCTTGGGGAGAAATTGGACCTAGGTCTACCAGATGCTGATGCAGTTTATCATTGAAACAATTACTTAAAAGGTGTTCCTTCATAAACAAATCATACAGCCCTTCATAATCATTTACACCACTGCCATTAATCCAACCATCCACTGTTTTGACTGAGAAGTCAACAAAATCAACCCAGGTCTGGCTTGAGGATTTTTGAGCCCCCCTGAACCTAATCCTGTACTCCTCAGTTGAGAATCCAAAGCCCTCAATCAGGTAGCATTCATGAGGTCATAGGATTCTGCATCTTTTCCAGAGAGTGCGAGGAGTCTATCCCTACACTTTCCAGTGAACATTTCCCAAAGGAGAGCACTCCAGGGAGATTTGTTCACTTTTCTGGTTGCACAAGCCCTCTCAAAAGATGTGATCCACTTGGTGATATCATCACCATCTTAATATTTTGTTGCAATCCCTTTGGGGATTTTTGGCATTTCAGAATTTTCTCTGACCCTATTTAAGTTGCTGCCTCCATTGATGGGAGCTAAGCCCATCTTTTGTCTTTCCCTTTCTATGGCTAGGAGCTGTCTCTCCAAAGCCAATCTTTTGGCCATCCTGGCTAACAGGAGGTCATCTTCATTGAGGCTGCCCACAATGCTTCCAGAGCTGTTGGACTCCCCTGTGGGAGAAGCAGCATCTCTGACTATCACTTATGGAGTCAGGGTTTGAGAAACCCTGGTCTCCCTAACTAGGACAGGAGGGGGGAAATTTTCCTCCTGGTCACTAGCTTCCCCCTCTGTAAGGTTGTCTTCAGGTGTTGTCTCTAGCAAACTCTGCCAAGAGCTCCTGGAGCTGTACTTTGGTAGGATTTGATCCAGTTTTTATCTTTTTAATTTTACAGAGAGTCCTTAACTCAGACATCCTAAGATGCAGGTAAGGGGTAAGGTTGAGCTCCACCACCATCTCTTCTGTATTAGACATTATTTCTCTAAAAGTTGGGATGCTTTTTAAGAATCTAAAACTATCTCTAGAACTTAACTCAAACTTTTACAAACCTTTTAAAATCTAAAAGAAATGCTAACAGGGACTAACACGAGGCCCTAGCAGGACTTTGAAAATTTAGAAAAATAGGTCAAATTTCAAAAATCTGTTTGTAATGACAATTTTTGGAATTTAGTTGTGTGATCAGGTATTGGCTGAGTAGTCCAGCAAATGCAAAGTCTTTTACCCCACCGCTGATCCACCAATGTAGGAAGTTGGCTCTGTATATACTATTTCAAAGTAAGAAATAGTGTGCACAGAGTCCAAGGGTTCCCCTTAGAGGTAAGATAGTGGCAAAAAGAGATAATTCTAATGCTCTATTTTGTGGTAGTGTGGTCGAGCAGTAGGCTTATCAGAGGGTAGTGTTAAGCATTTGTTGTACACACACAGGCACTAAATGAGGAACACACACTCAAAGACGTACTCCAGGCCAATAGGTTTTTATATAGAAAAATAGCTTTTCTTAGTTTATTTTAAGAACAACAGGTTCAAGATTTACAAGTAATACTTCAAATGAAAGGTATTTCACTTAGGTACTTTAGGAACTTTGAATAATCACAATAGCATGTACAGTTTTGGCAAAAAAGGCAATAAGCTATTTTAAAGTGGACACAGTGCAAAAATCAACAGTTCCTAGGGGAGGTAAGTAGAGGTTAAGTTCCCAGGTAAGAAAAACACTTACAGGGTTCAAAGTTGGGTCCACGGTACCCCACAATTGGGGGTTCAAGGCAACCCCAAAGTTACCACACCAGCAGCTCAGGGCTGGTCAGGTGCAGAGGTCAAAGAGGTGCCCAAAACACATAGGCTTCAATGGAGAACAGGGGTGCCCCGGTTCCAGTCTGCCAGCAGGTAAGTACCCGCGTCCTCGGGGGTTTTGTAGGGCACCGGTGGGGACACAAGCAGGCACAGAAAGTACACCCTCAGCGGCACAGGTGCGGCCGGGTGCAGAGTGCAAACAGGCAGAGGGTTTTGTATTGAAAGCAATGGGGAGACTAGGGGGTCTCTTCAACGATGCAGGCAGGCACAGGGGTGGGCTCCTCGGGGTAGCCACCACCTGGGCTAGGCAGAGGGTTGCCTGGGGGTCGCTCCTGCACTGGAGTTCGGTTCCTTCAGGTCCTGGGGGCTGCGGGTGCAGCGTTGGTTCCAGGCATCGGGTCCCTTGTTACAGGCAGTCGCAGTCAGGGGGAGCCTCTGGATTTCCTCTGCAGGTGTCGCTGTGGGGGCTCAGGGGGGTCGTCTCTGGCTACTCACGGGCTCGCAGTCATCAGGGAGTCCCCCCTGTAGTGTTGGTTTTCCGCAGGTCGAGCCGCGGGCGTCGGGTGCAGAGTGGAAAGTCTCACGCTTTCGGCGGGAAATGTGAAGTCTTAAAAGTTGTTTCTTTGTTGCAAGAAAGTTGCAGATTGTTGAACAGGGCCGCTGTTCATGGAAGTTTCTTGGTCCTTGGTTGCAGGGCAGTCCTCTGAGGCTTCATAGGTCGCTGGTCCCTGTTGGATGCGTCGCTGTTGCAGTTTTCTTCGAAGTTGGGAGACAGGCCGGTAGGGCTGGGGCCAAAGCAGTTGTTGTCTCCGTATTCACTGCAGGGCTTCAGGTCAGCAGTCCTTCTTCTGGTTACGGTTGCAGGAATCTAGTTTCCTAGGTTCTGGGGGCCCCTAAATACTGAATTTAGGGGGGTGTTTAGGTCTGGGAGGGCAGTAGCCAATGGCTACTGTCTTTGAGGGTGGCAACACCCTCTTTGTGCCTCCTCCCTGTGGGGAGGGGGGCACATCCCTAATCCTATTGAGGGAATCCTCCTTCTACAAGATGGAGGATTTTTTAAAAGTAAGGGTCATCTCAGCTCAGGACACCATAGGGGCCGTCCTGACTGGTGGGTGACTCCTCCTTGTTTTTCTAATTATCTCCGCCAGCCTCGCCACCAAAAGTGGGGGCAGTGGCCAAAGGGGGGGGGGGTCATCTCCAGGAGCTGGGATGCCCTGGGCACTGTAACAAAAGGGGTGAGCCATTGAGGCTCACTGCCAGGTTTTACAGTTCCTGCAGGAGGAGGTGAGAAGCACCTCCACCCAGTACAGGCTTTGTTCCTGGCCACAGAGTGACAAAGGCACTCTACCCATGTGGTCAGCAACATGTCTGGTGTGTGGCAGGCTGGCAAAAACTAGTCAGCCTACACTGGAAGTCGGGTATGTTTTCAGGGGGCATCTCTAAGATGCCCTCTGGATGTATTTTACAATAAAGTGCACACTGGCATCAGTGTGCATTTATTGTGCTGAGAAGTTTGATACCAAACTTCCCAGTTTTCAGTGTAGCCATTATGGTGCTGTGGAGTTAGTTTATGACAGACTCCCAGACCATATACTCTTATGGCTACCCTGCACTTACAATGTCTAAGGTTTTGCTTAGACACTGTAGGGGCATAGTGCTCATGCACTTATGCCCTCACCTGTGGTATAATGCACCCTGCCTTAGGGCTGTAAGGACTGCTAGAGGGGTGACTTAGCTATGCCACAAGCAGTGTGAGGTTGGCATGGCACTCTGAGGGGAGTGCCATGTCGACTTAGTCATTTTCTCCCCACCAGCACACACAAGCTGTGAAGCAGTGTGCATGTGCTGAGTGAGGGGTCCCCAGGGTGGCATAAGACATGCTGCAGCCCTTAGAGACCTTCCGTGGCATCAGGGCCCTTGGTACCAGGGGTACCAGTTACAAGGGACTTACATGAGTGCCAGGGTTGTGCCAACTGTAAAGACAAAGGTACAGTTTAGGGAAAGAACACTGGTGCTGGGGCCTGGTTAGCAGGGTCCCAGCACACTTTCAAATCATAACTTAGCATCAGCAAAGGCAAAAAGTCGGGGGGTAACCATGCCAAGGAGGCATTTCCTTACAACGCATGTGCTGTCTTCTGTGATATGCCGTAACTACTGCTAGAAGTTTTGTGAACACCCTTGGCACTGTTGTTACTCCAAAGGGCAGTACCTTGAATTGATAGTGCTTGCCTGCTATAACAAACCTTAAATATTTGCGGTGTGCTGGATGTATAGGAATGTGGAAGTAAGCATCTTTTAGATCTCATGTAATAGTTTTTGTAATAGGGGAATGGCATCCTGTAAAGTGATCATGTGGAAATGTTCTGACAAGATATATTGAGTAAGAGGTCTGAGATTGAGAATTGGTCTGAGAGTGCTATCCTTTTTTGATATGAGGAAGCATATAGAATATACTCCTGTCCCTTGCTGACTGATGGGAACTATTTCTATTGCCCCTTGAGTAGAAGATATTCTACCTCTTGTTTTAACAGGGCAATGTGTTCGAGAGAAAGCCTGTGTAAACAGAGTGGAATGTTTGGTGGAGTGGAGATAAGGTCTAGGCAATAACCATTGCAGATAATTGACAGTATGCATCAATCTGTTGTAATTTGTTGGCAGTGAGGGTGGAAATATTGCAGTATTCCTCCCACAGGAGATGTATGCTGTTTGGGGATGCAGGGAAAGTCACTGCCTGCTGCATCAAATTTGCGGCATTCTTTATCAGCAGGAGGAGCATCCCCTACAGACCGGCTATTTGCGCATTTTCTGGCTGCACTGACTATAATGGAGTTTGGTGGTAACTGTTGTGAAATGAAAACTGGATCAGTTGGTGCCGCTTTATATTTTTTATCTATTCTACATGTTAACATCCTGGCCTTGACTGGTTCTTAAAAAATATAATCTGCATGTTTCAGCATACCAAGTAGCATTGGCAAATATTGGTATTGTTTGTGAGTTGAGGAAAGAGTGTTAAATAGAAAATTCCATTCTAATGGCTCAGCATGCAGCTGCACGCTATGTCAGGCAGCTGCTTGGAAATTACCTGATTCTAGACTTTGGTATCCTCAGGTGGAATCAGTCTTGTAGGATACAAATCAGGATCACTGGGTGGGATTGGATTGGAGTCATACATGTCCCATGGCCCATGTTATAAATATTATCACCCATATAGTCCCCATGTGAAGAAGCATGAGATTGTGTGGGTGAAGTTGGTTGTGGTGGAGTATGAGGTAGTGGTGAAGAGGAAAGATAAGGCAAATGTGGTGGAGAAAGCTGAATAGTCTTTGCCTTTTCCTTATGTTTAAATATTTTTGCAGGTGAAGGGCCAGCATCCAAACTCTCCTGGAATGCTAATTTCCTCTTTGTAAATGGAGGAGGAGAGGCAATAATCTTTCCAGTCTCTTTCTGGATTTGAATCCTCCTTTGTTTTTGGTCCATGACCTCAAGAATGAGTCTAATATATGTGTCATCTCCCTCCTGTTCTAAAGATGAAACCTGTTTTCTGCCTCCTAATAAATGCTCTGAAAGCTTGGTGACAGTATGCTTCATACAGGCGGAAAAAGTGGTCTGAGCAGTAGGGGAAAGTGTTTTCGGCTCTGAAGATAGGTTTCAATGTTTCAACTCCGAAGAGGAGTGTGGATGTTTCGGATCTGATGTAGTAAGAAGCCGACTCGGTCACGAAGTGGAAGCCTCCATCTTTCATCTCGACGCTGAAACAGGCGTGACAGTTTGTTGTTGGAAGTGAGTCTTGGCCTTTTTCAGCACCAAACCCGAGGGTTGGTCGACAATTTGATGTTTTGGGGTTTTTGGCTAGCAAGCAGTGGTATACCCAAGGCCTTTTGTGATTTTTTTTGTTTGCTGGGGAGGGGCTGGTGAACCCACGTAGTGCGCCGCAGGGAGTATCTAGCTGTCCTCATCTGAATCTCGATCAGAGTCAGAGTCTCAATTCAAATCAATCTTTATTCGGATTTTTACTCCATAAAAGATAAACAATCTCTTTAAAATGATAATAATATACAATAAAATACTTCAAGAAAACATTACTAATGAATAAATAAGTAAAAACCTTTGCTGCAACAGATTGGGCGATTATTCATTCTCATACCTGAGGTTTTCTAAATACGACTGCTTTTTTCTTTGTTCTATGGCATATAGGATACATTTTGTTACTGCATTACATTTCTCATTGGTATCCAATTTGCATAGATAATTAAAAGCTTCTTTACAATAAAATAATTTGTTAATAACAAATAAAGGTTTTAAAAAATGTTTCCTAATGTCATGATAAAATTTACAAGATATAATAAAGTGCATTGTAGATTGTGCAAATCGTCCTGCGCAGGGGCACTTCGGTAGGCTTTTACTCCAAATCCTCACCTTTGGGAAAGCTACCAAAAAATGCAACATTCTAAAGCGCATTCGAGTCAGATAAAATCTATCCTGAGTGTTTGCAACTGTCAGTAAATAATTTGGCATTACCTCGTTATTTTCAGTCATATAAAGTGCAACTGTTGATTTCCTACATTTTCTATTTTCTCTATCACTATCCCTCCATGCCATTAATTGGTTTTTCAATTCTTTCTTGGTAAATTGGAGGATAGCACCTGGGTTGTCCAAATTTGGAGCTAGATGTATGCCTTTCAACTAATCTCTTAAATGCATGAACCATGGAATTCTATCCCAATATTCCAATGTAAGGCAATCTTTAATAATCTTTTGGGTAAATTGCGTCCCTTCTTTAGACCAGATGCCATGCCAAGCCAGCAGCGCATTGGTATATATTAGATCTTCCACATAAGGGCAGCCCAGTTCCTTATGTACCATAAATATGGATGTGGTATTTGGGACTGCAAGTAGTCTACTTAAAAATGTGTTCTCTAGCACTTGTAATGAATGGATCTCGGGCATCAAACCCCAAAGGGCAGAACCATACGTGATGCTGCTAATTGATTTACTTTTGTAAATTTGCAACATTTCCCTAAGGGGTTTGTTACCAATTTTTTTTGAAAATCTAAAAACAGCCTCAGTTGTCCTAATATACTTCATCTTGATAGTTTCTAGATGTTGTTTCCAATGACCCATATTAGAAAACTGTATGCCCAGGTATGTAAATCCATTCACCTCTTCACATTTATGGCCCTTGATAAAATAAGTTTTCTTCCTGGCCTTTCCCTGTCCACAAGTCATTACAACAGTTTTGCTCATATTCAACAACATATCTCTTTCCTCCATAAATTCCACAAAGCCCTCGATTAGCCGCTGCAACCCATTTGCAGTTAGTGACAGCAATACTGCATCATCTGCATATAAAAGGACTGGGATAGACATTCTCCTATTTTAGGGGTATCAATTTCTATATTTTTTTAAGTAGGCATCTACTCCATTTATATAAAGGGAAAATAAAAGGGGCGCCAAAACACAACCTTGGCGTATTCCTCTCCCTATCCTAAAACCTGGGGTACACTCACCATTTCTTCCACATCTCACCCGCACTGTTAAATGGTTATATAATTGCGCCAAGAAACGTATTATATCTGAGGGCGCACCCATATCTATTAAAACTTTCCACAGCTTTGCATGATTCACCAAATCAAAGGCGCTGCTAAGGTCTGCAAAACAAAGGAACACATGACCCTTCCTCGCTATTGTATATTTATTATTATTAAATTAAGGTTTATACATTGTTCCAGAGTACCAACCACAGGTCTAAATCTCAATTGAGCCTCTGAGAGTATATGATTGTTAGTTGCCCATAACTCTAGTCTTTCTAGGAGTACTCTTCCCAGCAATGTAACAGAGGTATCTAAAAGTAAAATTGGTCGATAGCATTTGGGGTCACCTCTATCTCCCTTTTTAAAAATAGGGACAATTATACGTTCAGTCCATGATGGTAAAATATATCCCTCTGTCACACTCATAAAAACTTGGGTCAAAATAAGGCACCATAGATCGACGTATGTCAAATAGGCATCTATTGGCACCCCATCAGGGCCCGGTGCCTTTCCTTTCAAGCATCTTCCTATAGCAGATTTCCTTTCCCCTAAACTAACTGGTTTCAAGAAAGGTGGCTTAATCTCAATTATCCCAATATTCGATGAGTGAATAGTCAGATTATCTGGGTTAAAAATTGAGCCAAAATGAAAAAGCCATTCCAATGATGGAACTTGTACTATTAATTCGAGTGCATCACTGTTTTTGAGGAATGGTTGGTTAATAGTTTTCCAGAATAGAGTACTATCTCTTAGTATCGTTGCTTGCTCAAGGTTAGCCCATGCCCTAGCTCTCAGTTGTGCCTTCCTGGTCTTTAGTGCATGTTTGTAGCTAGAGCGTTTAATTATTACTTCTTCCCTATTTCTTGGTCGAGTCTGCAGGGCTTGTTTTAATTCCTGGCTTGCTAATGAACAAATTTGATCAAACCACCCCACTTTTTCTCTCTTTTTATTCCCCAATGTTCTCACTAAGCTTCCTGCAATGGCGTTTCTAAGCTGGTTAAAAGATCCTAAAATCTTGTTTGAACTTTGATCGTATTCTGTACATGTGAAAATTTCTTGACTGTGTCGTGTCACAACTTTTTTCATCAAATCTATTTCATTTATCCCAGTCCATTTAATTACAATTCCATTTTCCCTTCTTATTGCTATATTCGTTGCTAATCGATCACCTATATTAAGGGGTTTAGCTAATCTCACAGTGAGTAACAAGGGGTGATGATCACTATAGATGGTTGGCTCAATCTTCAAAGATTCGACCATATCTATATTACTCTTAGAAATTAATATGTGGTCGATTAGTGAAGAATGTCCTCTTCCTATAAACGTTAGAAGCTTCATTCCATTAAGCCCATCTTGTTCCGTCAATTCTAAATCATGTCTAGATAATATTTCATTCAGTACAGTTCCATAATTATTATGCAAAAAGTGCAATTGGGCGCTTCCCCCATCGTCGATAAATCCACATGTCTTTCCTATAGTATTCTGGCATGTCCAGATATTAAAATCTCCAGCCCATATTATTGTATAGCTAGAAGTTAAATCATTTACAAAGATCTGTAGATCATCCTGGAGGGTCGATGCCACTACTCTATTGGTGCCATCAAATTTATTATTGTAATAGTTTAATACAATTGCTAAAATTCCATCTATCCGAAAATATAAAAACTGATAGTAAGGGGAATCAAGGAAGGATTTCACCAATGTATACGGTACCAATGTTGATATCAGTATTGCTAATCCTCCCTTTGCCCTACCACTGGCTGAGGCAGAAGCTGGTGTGGAGAATATGGTGTAACCGTCAATGAAAAAGGATCCCGTATGCCATGTTTCTTGTAGACAGATTATAAGTGATGAGCTTATTATGGTCTGCCATTCCTTCTCAACCATTTTCGTTTTTACTCCAGCTATATTTCACGACGTGAGTATAATTGAGTCTCCTACTAGGGACCTCCCATCTGACTCAACATTACCATTACAGCTTAAGGATTTTGGTTTGGGCATTACAGTGATAGATTGTATTTTGTCAGGTAGTAAAATCCCTTTTCTACTCGTGTCCTCCTGCTGTCAGTCCAAGTCCTCCATGTTACCCTGTTCTTCACCAAAGATGTCGGGCATTTGCTTTGTGGACTTCAACGCCATCTCCAACCGCCTTGCTCTTCGATCTCGTAAGGTCTTCTTCAATCGAAAGGACTGACACACCTCGCAGGTCTCCTCTTGGTGGTCTATAGAAAGGCAGAGTTTACACACCGAATACTGGTCGTTGTAGGGGAACTTGGCGTGGCAGCGAGGACAGAATCGGAATGGAGTCTGATCCATGAGCCTATGACGCAGTAGGCCCAAAGAGACCCGAGAAGGGCACCCGAAAGGGCGTTTGTTCGAACTCAATGCTACAATCAGATCGAGTGTAGTCAGAAATCACGTTCAAAAACAATACCGAAGTTAAGATAAAGGATAGAGAAGTTCAGATAGTATCGGACCAAAAGTACCGGAGCGAGGGGGAATGCATCTGAACCAGACAGTGGAAAGAAAACAATCTAACAAAGGAGTTGATGCGAATGCACACTATCACCGAAAGGAGGAGTCACTCGAACCGGTGATTTGAAAAACAATTCTTTGAAGAAAAACAACTTGTAACACTCTGAGCCCAACACTAGATGGCGATTTATGCACAGCGCAGGTATCTGCAGCTACACATGCCATCAAATATATATATATATATATATATATATATATATATATATATATATATAAAACCTTGAGTAAATATACATTTGTTAAACAGGCTTGAAGAATATGTGTATAACTTATTAATATGAACTAGTAACAATACATATTTCTTAAAGAGCTATACATATCTAGAATATACACATAATCAGATTATAAATATTTATCAACACAGGCATATGCCATCCGAAAGAGTAAACTCTTGAGTGGTCTTCTGAAGGCAAGATAGTTATCCGTGGACCTTATATTTGGGGGTAATGAATTACATAGTTTTGCTGTTTGAACAGAGAAGGATGCACCACCTATTGTATTTTTCTTGTATGGTGGTGTTTTAAGGTGGGTGCCAATCTTGTGCTTAGGTTTCTTTGTTGAAGGTATTTGGTTATTTTGTTTCTAATGAAAAATGGTCCTGTTCCATGTATAGCTTTGTAGGTGATACAAAGCAGCTTGAAGGTGGACCTTCTGTCAACGGGTAACCAGTGTAGTGCTCTCAAGGCAGAGGAGATGTGGGCTTGTGGCTTTACATGTGATAGTAGCCTGGCAGCTGAGTTCTGAATATGTTGTAGTTTTTTCGTAATATACAGAGATGATCCATGGTAAAGGTAATTGGCATAATCTAGTTTGGATAGTAGAAGAGGGATAGTAGCCTGCATCTTCTGTGGAAATCCATGGTGGGGGAATATGCGTCGCACAGTCTTCAACGTGATGAAGCTTAATCGTGCTAATTTGTCCACTTGGGCATTCATTGTTAATTTGGAGTCCTTAGTAATTACAAGGTTTTTAACTTGCTTGGATATTGAGGAGTTGTCAGAGATCGTCAGGCCAGGCACACAGAGGGTCATAATTTTTCCAGTCGCCACATGTGAGTATTTCATTTTGGAAGCATTCTGTTTGAGATGGCTCCAAGTCATACAGTGATCAACGGCGCTAAGACAACTGAAGATTTGTGTGTTTTCAATGTCTTTGGGGCATTCCCATTTAAGTAGCATTTGTGTGTCATCTACATAGTTGTAGCATGTGAGTTATGTTATGTTAAGTTGCTTATATAGCGAATGGCTACCCGAAGGTCTCCTAGCACTAAAGGACAGAGCTCTATAACTATAATTGCAAAACAGAGGATTCTAGAACAGCCAAGTTTTCAGTGCTTTCTGGAAATTAAGCTCATGACTGGTTAACCAAAGGCTGCGGGGGAGGGAATTCCACAATTTAGCTCAGTGATAAGCCATTGCGGTACCTCCCCATCTAGATTTTTTAACTTTGGGTATAGTGGCCAGCGCTGCTGATGCAGACCTAAGATCTCTGATGGGTGTATAAAAAGATGCAAGGGTCTTTAGAAGGGGGGGGACCTCTATTATGTAGTGACCTATGGATACAGCACATGGTTTTAAACAGTATGCACTGTTCCACTGGGAGCCAGTGAAGTGAGGAAAGGGTGGTTTTAACAGATGCATGCCTAGGTATTTCTAAGAGAAGGTGGGCCGCATTTTGAACCACTTGTAATTTCCTTTTAACATATTTAGGGGAACCAAGAGATAGTCCATTGATTGAAAATCATTGATCAATTCTGGTAATGACATGTAATTGTTAAAAAGCATAGGTGAGATGATTGATCCTTGGGGGACCCCTGCTTTTGTGAGGTAGGGTTTGGATGAGAAGGGGGGAGAATAGATAATATTAGTTCTGTTTTGAAGGTAGGTTGTAATCCTGTCGAGAGCGGTCCCTTCTATGCCAGCTTCATGGAGTCTTTGAATTCGGGTGTCACGGTCAACAGTATCAAAGGTAGCCGAGAGGTCCAAGAAAAGTAGTGCAGTAACTCCATTGCGGTCGACTGTGTTTTTAGGATCAACCCAGATTGCTATGAATGCTGATTCAGTGTCTCTTCCTGGGCGGAATCCAGTTTGGTCGTCTGAAAGTATGGAATTGTCTTCAGTGAATTGTGACATCTGGTTGAATGCTGCTCTTTCTATCAGTTTGCACAGGAAAGGTCCATTTGTGATAGGTCTGTAGTTGCTGGGATGCTACAGAAAAGTTCCTGTAGTTAAAGAGTTACTGATGATTCTTCTTACAGGTGTGGCAGCAGTAGATAAAAGTATGTTCTTGAAGATCTGTGGTGGATAAGGGCCAGAAGGACAACCTGAAGGCCTGCTTGCTTTGACCAAACCCATTAGTTCACCTTGTGATATTTGTTTGAAGGAGTGCAGTGGCTGAGTTGGTTTACTCTTGGAGGGGATTTTAGGAAAGGGGTTGGTGCTGATAGTTTTCTTCTGTTTTAAATAGGAGTCCAATGTGCCTGCTTTGTTGTGTAATGAGTTGTCAGTTTGTTTGTGAAATCTTGAGTATTGGGATGACTTCCTTCCATGCATTTAAATTAATTGAGAATGTTATAACATTCTTTAGTTGCAGATTTAGGATTCAGAATTCTGTCTAAGTAGAACCTTTTTTCAGCGTTTCGGATTGATGATTTGTATATTCTGTTAAAATTGTGTAGCTGAAGTTTGTCTTGAATGTAGTTTATTTTGAGCCAGGTCCGCTGCAACCTTCTGATTTGTTGCTTTATCTTTTTAAGTTCTGCGTTTCTCCAAGGTGTTGGTTTTCTTTTGTCCTGTTTAGTTTTTCTGAGTGGTATTAGGATATTGAAAGCTTCCTGTAGCCACTCAAAGTTTTGGAACAGAATTAATTGTTGGTAGTTCTGTGTTGGCTGTTAGTTGTATTTCTAAGTCTTCAAAATTGAGTTTGCTCCATGGACGATAGATGCGCGTATGTAAGTTGCTACAGGGTGTGTTGATTTGTGGACTTTTATGTTGGAAAGTTATCAAATGGTGGTCTGACCATATGATTGGCATGATGCTTTGAACTGTAACTAGTTCTGGCTTTGCAAAAATGACATCTAGGATTTGCCCTGGGTGTGGGATTGTGTACAATCTGATGTAAATTCAATGTGACTAGGCCAGTGGTGATAGGTTTTGGATGGGGCATTTTAGGTTTGTCAAACCAAATGCTTAGGTCCCCAAGAATGCATAGGTTTGAGTATAATGTTATAAGGCTTGAGACTGTATCTAGAAAAGTGTCTGGGAATGTTAAGTTGTTAGGCAGAGGTCTGTAAAGGTGGAGAAAGTTACAGGAGGAAGTTGGTGAAGGGCCTCACAACGTTGTATGGAAATGTTGTCTGTTTTTACTGAGATTTATTGCTTGTTTGAATATAATAGCTAGTCCACCTCCTCTCTTGCCTATATGGTTTTGTGAGGAACGACTTTATGCAACAATGGGGCCATGTCATCTCCCAACCATGATTCTGTTACGAATAGTAAGTCAGGTTGTGTGTCCGTGAGCAGGTCATAGAAGTGGTTCTTGTTTTTGTTAGAGTGATCAAGCATTTATGAGTAGGCAGTTTAGAAAATGTGTGTTTATGGTGGTGGTGTTTTGTTTTGGAGACGAGTGACCAGTATATTTTGAACTTGTAGCAGGTGTGTTGTAGTTGTGATAACTGTGTGAGGGTCACAATAGTCCTGTTTTTCAATATAGTGTTCCTCTTCCAGCAGGCTTAGGAGGCATTTTGTTGGGTCTGTGTCTGTTGGTGGTGGACTTGGTGGCTGAGAGTAACTTGAGTGTACTTGTTTTGTACAGTAGCCTTATTGTGTAATAGACAAGGGGATGCAAGGGTGTTAAGAGTGGCATGTTGTTTATTTTGTTTGCATCTGTTTAGTGTGGAAGGAGTATGGGTTAGGGGTGGTGGAGGAGCATGTGGATCATAATGTAAGGCTCTAAAGTGTGCAATGGATGAGAGGCGGGTTAATTAATGTTGCTGGGTTGGGGTGCTTGTGGTAGATGTTTGTGAAGAGTGAAAATTTAGGAGTAAACATTGGGCAGGATTTGTATTATTTGTGTAGTCATGAGGGTGGGTGTGACGGAAAGTATTATGAAAGTTTGTGTTATTTTGATGCGGTGATGTGTGTGGTCTGTTTTGTTTTTTTGGAATAGTGAGAGGAGATATTGATGTAGTGGCTTTGTGTGAAGGATTTGTATGTGAGTTAGTGCTGGTGAGTGGTATTAGAATATTACAGGGGGTGCTGATGTGTTTTGGAGAAGAGTGTATGAGGTGTGTAAGAGGGGATGGATGTGGGCTAGGGGTGTTTGTATTAGTTGTGATCACTGGAAGAGGTAATATATGTGGTAATAAGTGGAGTGTAAGGATTGTATGGTTGTGTGTAATTGGTGAAGAGAGGGGGAGGGTGTTTGTAGATGGTGTATTGGAAGGCTGGGTTTAGGTATTTTCACGATAAAAGGAGTCTTACAGGAGCAAATGGAGGGCAATGCTGTTGGTCTGTATGAACAGGGAGTGTGCATCTGGATGGCTGAAAGTAATGTATAATGTGGGTTTGTGTTGGGTGTGCAATGCCAGGTTGTTAGTGGGAATGTACAGAGTGTTGTTTGGTGTGAGAATGAAGGTGTCTTACTGTTGTAGTGGATATGTATATAGGTGTGGTATGTGGGGTTTTGTGCTGGTTGATGAGACATTGCAATCTGTCCGAGGTTTGTTTGTGGTGCATGAGTTGGATGTCTTTGCTGATATTGTGTTTGGATGCTGAAGGATGTGTAGGGAATAAGGTCATTTCTGGTAAATGGAAAATTGGAAAGCATTTCTGACACTAGGCCAGACCAGGCAACTGCCCTTGCCTTTCCACCCTTAGCTGAGACGCCCAGGCTGAGACACCCTGAGTCCTAGGCTTAAATAGCCCTATTGGCCAATAGAAACTTAGTCCTAACCCTAACCACTCAGATTTGTAACCCTGAACCCCACAACCAATGGGAGACCCAGCCCTATTAACCAATCACACCCCTAGTCCTGACAACCAATCACAACACTAACCCTAAAACCACAAACCAATAGGAATCTCAACCCTAGTATCAATCACAATACCAACCCTAAAATCCCATACCAATAGGAATCTCAACCCTAGTACCAATCACAGCACAAACCCTAAAATCATGAAGGAATCTCAACCCTAGTACCTATCACAACACCAACCCTAAAACCATGAACCAATAGGAATCCCAACCCTAGTACCAATCACAACACTAACGCTAATCGTTGACCCAACAGAAATACTAATCCAAGCAACCAATCACAACAACATATGCAACAACCAATAAAAACTTTTATGAGGGCCAAGTTAACTGAAGCCCAAGCCCCTGTGGAAGGGACAAGGGAGCTGCTGCTCTATTCAGAATCTCCTTGGATACAGACAGGCTGAATCCACACTTCCAAGCTAGCGGAGTCAACTTTCCAGGTAGGGGAGAGAATGCAAAACACTGAAATATTGCTTGTCACGCACTCAGATATTTGGCTTTTTCAAGGCAAAAACAAGTGATGCAGACACTTTCTGAACACAATTTAAATCACAGAAACAGATTAAGCAGTCTCCTAAACACACTCCGGTTAGCCACGGAGGTATATGTAGCCTTTTTTCTTTAAAAAAAAAAAAAGGGGGGGTTGGCTTTATGCAGTGCTTTGCACAAACTCGGAGGGAAAGTTCAAACAGTTACGGCTAAAAATAGCAGCTTAAAAAGGCCAAGCTGGCTGAAACACAGGGAGCCTACAGTAAACAGGCACGGGTTGCAGTACAAACACTTTTTAACAATTAACAAGATTTCCTAAAAACTATGGGGCTCTTACTAGTCACTTAGGATTTCTTGATCACTGGGCTGTATTTAGGCACAGGGAAAAAGCTGGGCTCACAAAAGAGAGGTGGCTGGCTTGGGGGTTCCCTCCACAAACTTTAAAGCCAGTGCAGGTGTTAGAGGAGGGCTTAGGTTGCCTGGGAGTTAGAGAGCCAATCAGCAAGCCCAAGCCCCTGTGGAAGGGAGGAGGGAGCTGCTGCTCTATTCAGAATCTCCTTGGATACAGACAGGCTGTCAGTCTACCATTATGAATGCCATCCAGGGACTTGCAGCTCAAGTCCAACTGAGAAATTAGTTTCTGGAGAACATTCATGGTGCACTGGCTGGCCTACAGAGATCCTTTCAGGCTCTGGCCTCTGCACTGACAATCACCCTTTGACTTCCATTTCCCCCCCACCACCCATCTTCCCAATGCCACACCCTTCATCCCCGTCCCAGTCAGAGTACACAGACAGACAAGCATGCATCCACCTCTACAGCCATGGGTTCCGCAGACAAACACAAGCACCACAAGACCCACCAACGGCATGCACACAAACACCCGCCTGCAGACACACCAACACCCACTACTTGCACATACTCCCCCATGACCCTCACCTTTACAGACACTACACCAGGCACACCTGCAGACACCAAACCCACATTTACTGATACAGCCACGACTCCTATCCTACCCACAGTCAGCACAATAGCAGACCCGCAGACATCGTCCCCAGTCACCACATCCCCAGACTCCACAACCACTGACACCCCCATGCAGCACATCCACCATACCGGAGGGCCATCACCCCAAACGCAGTCACCCATCCAGCACGGCAACTACCGGCTCCTCCACTGCCCCTCCTCCCAATACACATAAATGCTCATACTCACCCACCCCAACAGACACCCAGCACACACAAGCATTTGTCGCACACACATACACCCAAAACATCCACCAAAACACCTACAAGCACTCCACTCCCAAACTGTTTTGCCAAGACCGTCCTCGTGTCTAAGAAGTTTTTCCTCTCAGACTTGTCCTTTTTTCCTTCTCCTCTCCCACCCTGTCTGACCCCCAAAAGATCAGTTTCCCTACCCAAGTCCAGCCCTACCACTTCCAAGTCCTCCCATGCCCCTCCTGCTACTACCCATGCCCTTCCCCCATCAAGAAGTTGACCCTCCAAAGTGTTCCCAGCCCTCCCCTAAGCCACGTCCAAAGCCCCCCTCCCAAGTCTAAGCCCAAAGACCTCCCTCCCAAACCTATGCCCACCCCTCCCTGCCCTTACACCCCCCCAATCCCTGAGGTGCCTGCCTGCCCCCTTTATGCCCATACCAGTGGAAGTAAATTAGCAGTAAGTAGTCAAGTTGGGACAATCAGACATGCCATCTGTGCATGTTGCACTTTGTTTTTTGGACTTGCCTAAGGGTTTTTATGTTTAGTACATAGTTTTTAATTCATAGTACTATTATTATTATTTTTTTAATCACATATATCTGGGCCAACCAGTTGTTGGTTCCAACGTTACATATTTGTCCTGCCTTTCATTCCTCATGGCTGTTAAGGTGTTGCCTGCTTTTGTTTGTGTGTGTGGTGGTTGTGCTACCATTTGTGTCTAGGCTGCTGTGTGAGTGTGTGCTTTGCATTTGTTCCGCAGTGTAATGGCTGGGTATGGTGTGCTGGCCGTGTATGTGTTTGGGACAATCAGTTGAGTTGATACTGTGTGTACAGATTATGTTGGCATTTGTTATGTGGAGGGTGGTGTGCCCTTGTGTAATTGTACTATGTGTGTGTGTGTGTGTGTGTGTGTGGTGACTGGTATGTCTGAACCGCAGTGTGGTGTGTTTGTGTGGTGTGACATATGCCTCGTTGTATGGCTGTGTGATTGTGTGTATTGGTACAATGGTGTTATGTTGTGTTGTTTGTATGTATTGTAAGGAGGGTGTGTGTGTTGTGGAGTCTTGCTGTTGTGTAGTTGTGTACTTTGTTGGTGCTGTATGTTGTGTTTGACAGTGCCAGTGCTGTGCGTCAGCGGATCGGTGTGTGTTTTGGTAGTGAGTGTTGGTCGTGGTGTGTGTGCGTGTGTGTATGTGGCTGTGTGTGAATATGCATGCCAGTGTAGGAGTATATTATGTGTCGCTGTAGCCACCCATACCGGATGTGTATGTTGTGTGCGCATCGTGACCTTAACATTATGCGACAGTGACAGGTAGGTGTGTGTATATGCCTTCCAGGGTAGGTTGCTGAGATTTTTTAAGCAACCTACCCTGGAAGGCATTGGTCACATTATGTAATAAAGCTTACTCTAAGTGCCAGTAGCAAAAGAATTTGCAGAGTAATCCCAGTCTGAGAGCCGCAACAGTCAAAATGTATAGACAAGGTTTTATCTGATCTCTTAATAGTGTGTTCAACATTGTCTATAATCTTTGAGGATCTAGAATAATTTTTGAAATCATCTGTGTTGACTCTAGATGAAGCCTCAGGTGAGAAATCAGACAGCGCAAATAATTGCTCCTCCCACTTGAGTTTGCGAGGATGTCCTAATTTCAGGGCTAGACTTAGGCCAGTTGAGACTTATCTGTACCAGACCAGTAGTTGTGGGATCCGACTGGTCATTAAGATCATATATCTCTTGCATCGCCCTGTCTCTTTTAAATGATGCAGATCGTCAAGTTCTCTCAGGGATTGTGCTCGGCTAAAGTTCCCTGCATTCTGAACCACCCCCCACCACAAAATATAAGTCAGTCTCAGCGCCTAACATCTCTCCCCTACCCTTGCTGAGCACCATGCTCAGATCTTATGCCAGTGCTTTTCTCAAAGTCAGGAACCTCAAAGGAAAACTAGAGGTGCTAGAAGCACTAGTCATAACTGTCAATTAACAAATGGGGAGGGGGAGCAGAGAGTTGATTACCTTCTGCTGTTGGTAATTCCACTCCCTCAAGGGTATCCACAGTAGCCTCATTCAGAGCTACTGTAGTGGGATCCATGCTGTGAGCTCTTTTGTTGGTCAGAGAGGGAAATATGAGTATCTCCAGACAGGAGTGTTAGTGGGACAGTATCATGCCTCTGCTGACCGAGAATAGTGTTGCTATTATGCCATCAAATTGCACTGCCCCACATCCACCAAATGATTGTTCAATAAGACTAAAAACATATTTGCTGATCGGAACCTTACTTTGACCACCAGGTCCTTCACTCTGAGGCTGCAGTGTCCCTGGGTTTGTGCCTCGTCTTTCCAACCCACAGTTGCGTCACAGCTGTTATGCAAGTTGGGTTGTAAGCAACACAAAAGGATGATGGGCAGAGTGCTGAAACTTATCAAACACTCACCCTCAGTCACAGATCTGGGTTAAATCCATTGTTCCTTTGCTCACCATGCCATACCGATTTGGACCCAGCCATATGCAAATCAGCCTCGACCCTGCTCCCCATGGCAACAGTCCAGCCCAAACTGCCAGGCCAGATACTCCCTAGACCAGAAACAGGCATCCTGGGACCGGTTACGGAGTATCACCCCTCATCAGCCAAGCAAGCTTGAATCCAGTGGCACAGTAAGCAAGGGACCCACATCTGGGCATAGCCTGGCCACTTAGGATGACTTTAGCAACACAAAAAGATGATGGATTTAGGCCCAGACTCTGTACTAGGGTGAATGTTTGAAATTGTTCAGAATTCTGCCCATCACTAGTTATTTTTGCATTTGTTGCCCTAAGTGGGATTGGTATGCCTAGACGTGGGATCCATGCGCCCCATGTCACTCGAGTCAAGCTAGCCCGGCTGATGAGGGGTGATACCTCAAAACCAGTCCCAGGATGCTTGTTTCCAGTCAAGGGAGGACCTGGCCTGGAAGCTCGGGTTGGACTGCTCCAATGGGGAGCAGGGTCAAGACTGATTTGCATATGGCTGGGTCCAAGCTGGAATGGCATGGGTAGCAAAAAAAAAAACGATGATATTTAGGCCTTGATCTCTATACTGGGGTGAATGTTTGACACTGTTCAGCATTCTGTCCATCACTTGTTCTTTTTGCAGCTGCATTGTTTGAGACACTCAGTCCTTCCGCCGTGGGGCCCGCCCAAGCCTGTTTGGTGGTCCCACTGCTCAGGCTGCATGCTTCCCCTACAGCCGTCCACTGTCTCCAGCGCCATCTAGGGCAGTTTTGGTGGCCCTCACTGGTTTGGGTTGCTTGTTGGTGCTGGGTGCCACTGTGCTGCTCTCCTGCAAAGAACACCCTCACCTCAAACGACACTCACTGAGAGTGACTTATACACTCCAGACAGTAACACACTATGACGAATCACCACTCCACGATAAGATTGTTGGCTGCATGCCTGCATCTTCTATCATCTGCATACACATGTGAAACCCAATACTGCGGGAGCGACTCAGCAAGCAGCTATGCCTAGTTAACTGGCTGCCATCTACTTTTTCCACATGTGGATAACTATAAATCCCTGCCAACTAGGATTCATATCTTCCTTGCACCCTGCTAAATTATGGCTTCAAAAGAAAGCTCCAATTTCTTTACTGAGGTTACTTTACTGAGGCAAGCATTTTTGTAGTTGAACTTTGACAACCTACCTTTTTATCCAAGTTTGCACTGGTCACATTTTGTGATAAGGCTCTCAAACATGTTCTATAATTTGATTTCAAATTGACAATCTGAGTCAAAGGATACTTCACAAAGTACGCTGATCTTTAGGAGTCAACCCTGATGCAGTGCGTAACAGAAACAGACTGCAAGGAAAGAAAAATGTATATCTGACAAGTTTACATACAGAACGTATTAAGTGAATAGTGCTTCTTGAGAATGGACATGGGAACACTATCTCTTCCTAAACCATATACGGTCCATCCACTCAAGTAGCCTACTGTTCATATAATTGTTACCCAGATTTGAACTACCATATGGGGCTTATTCTGATGATTATGATTGTTGAGAATATTAAATGTACCTTTAATATAAAAGGTTTAGGGATAAGCATTCTCTTCTAATGATAATCTGGAAATCAAAAATCAAATAAAAATGAGCCAAGTTTATAAATGTATAGTAAAATACTATGTTCAATCTGCCTAAGTGCAAGTGTGCTAAACTAGCTAATCCATTTTGAATCTTCTATTAAGTAAAGAGTAGCCTCATTCATCAAACTGATGTGACAAGTATGCCTTCTTTGCTCGTATGCATTCTAATTAATCTGCCTGGGATTATTGCAAGTGGAATCTCTCTCTCCCCAGATTAGTCGAGTGCTGACAGTAAAATAATGTGAGCTGAAAAATGAACAAAAATTAATAAAACATCTCAGGTCTCCTGAAGGCCTTTTGAGTGACACACTAAATTTGGTGATAGATCTATATTAATTAGTAGTTTTTTTTATCTTAGCTCCTGCAAGCACTGACAACTCTATCACCAACACAAATTTGCTTGATGAGACCACATGATTACCATGGACATCTAGGCTACAAGCTAACAAGATAATATTCTCTCACTATCAAATCATTTTGGACCTTTTTTGCTTTTACCTTAAAAATGCAAAAATGACTAATCATAATGATGCCCGCATTTTAAGGTTCTCATAGACATACAGGGGGTTATTCTAACTTTGGAGGAGTGTTAATCCGTCCCAAAAGTGACGGTAAAGTGACTGATATACCACCAGCCGTATTACGAGTTCCATAGGATATAATGGACTCGTAATACGGCTGGTGGTAAATCCGTCACTTTTCCGTCACTTTTGGGACGGATTAACACCTCCTCCAAAGTTAGAATAACCCCCACAATTAGGTAGTTGTTTAAGAGTTCAAACAAATCTGTATTACCACAGGCTAATTGACTGGGAATCCCGCTGTATTCTATTAAGGGATATGTAATCTAAAGAATATGTTACGCACCTTGTAAGCATCTGTACGTAGCATGCAGTGCTGTAGAATCACATGCTCTACATACACCTGCAATCCAGTGCAGGACTTAGACATTTGCAACTTGTTTTTCTTTGAATAAATCTTTTGAGTCACAAGGTATAATGACTCCTCCCTTAGCTGGTAATGCACATGGGCACAGGCTCAATTGTTAGACTGTTTTCTGCACAGCGGGTGAGCGTTAAGAGTGAGCGTAAGATATGAAAAAGTGGTGACCATGCAATAAGTTATATACACAGAATTAAGTAAAAAAATACATCTGCACAGCCAAAGGCTTCTGAGGAGGTGGTTGGGCACACGTGAATCTACCGCACTACATGCTTCGAATCGATGCTTACAAGGTTAAGTAACATATTGCATTCATAGCATGTGTGGCTGTAAACACACATGCTGTGTACAGACTGTAAAGCAGTACTCCTTTAAGCAGTTGTTAACAGGAGGATGGTACAGAAGACTGAAACAGGGTTCTTAATAAAGCTTGGCCAACTCATGCTTGTTAAGACATCCACAGTAGTATTTGGTGAAAGTATGTGGAGTGGAACATATGCCTTACAAATTAGGGATGGGTATGTTTTCAATGAAACCCATAGTTGGCCTTTTTTTGCGAGTGGAATGAGGCCTGGAAAGGTAAATTTCTTTTAGCCTTAATATAACAGGTTTGGATACATTTGACAATTTATATGTCTGCCTTTAATAGAGCGTGTCCCTAGTGTGGTTTGGCAAAAGCAACAAAAAAGTTTTGCGAAAGGGCTTTGTCCTACTGAGTTAACACTTTAGGGCATGCTTGACATCAAGAGAGTGAAGGGCTCTCTCTGCTACAAGCTGTGTGAGGCAAGAAGATTGAGACCTCAATGGGCTGATTGAGACAGAAGGAAGATATCCCCTTAGGAAGGAATTTAGGGTTGTTGCAAGAACAATTCTGTCATTATGAACTTGAAAGAAAGGCTCTTCGGCGGTGACGGCGACAAGGAAAGCAACCTTCCAGAAAAGGACTTGTAAACAGCACACATCATGATGTTCAAAAGGAGGGCCCATGAGCAAGGGTTAAGGTTGAGGTTAAGGTTCCAGAAAGGGGTGGGGGTACCATGGGTTGGATAACTCAACAGGAGTCCTTTCACAAAAGACTTGATGATGGGGATTTTGAACACAGAAGTGTGTTCCCTGTTGTGTACGCAGGCTGAAACAGCTAGTAAGTGTAGGCGTATAGAGGTTCAGGCTATACCTGATTAATGTAAATGAAGAGGGTAGCAGATAATATCAAGGACTATAAGTTAAAGAGGGTCTATGGGCTTAGGAATGCAGTAGTGGACAAACCAAATCCATTTGGCAGCGTAGCAGGCCCACACAGTGAGTCTGCATGCTTCTTTGAGGATAGACAGGCACTCTGACAGGAGGTTACAATATTCAAACTCTAGTACCTGAGGAGCCAGATTACGAGCTGTCTGGGGTTGGGATTCATGATTGTACCATGGCTCTTCTTGAGTGGGTCCCGCCTGTTGGGAAGTTTCTTGAGGGGAATCACTGACAAATCTAAAGGGTTAAGAATCATGGTTGTCTGGTCCACAAGGGAGACACTAGGATGAGAGGGAGGTGGAGGTCCTACTAAAGGTCTTTTTGCCGCATCCTGCTGAAATGGTCTGCAAAATCTTTTCCTGGAAGGTACTATCCAGGAGATGTACTCAATGGTGAAGAGCCCAATACCCATAAGTGTTGTGCTAGCAATGATGGCTGCAGTAAGGATTATGGGCCTGAATTAGAGTTCAGCAGAGGGGTTACTGCATCACAAACATGACAGATATCCCATCCACCATATTACGATCTCCATACGCTATTATGGAATTGTAATATGCCGGATGGGATATCTGTCACGTTTGTGACAGAGTAACCCCCTTTGCCAAACTATGAATCATGCCCTATGTTACTTACTCTGAAAGCATCCGTTTGTGGCATGTTGTGCTGTAGATTCACAAGCTCTGCATACTCCTGCTACCTAGTGTTGGGTCCGGAGTGGAGCAAGTTGTTTTTCTTTGAAGAAGTGTTTAAAGTTATGAGATCGAGTGACTCCTCCTCTCTGTGATACTGCACAAGGGCATGGGCTCCTTTTTTAGACTGTTTTCCCACAGGCGAGTGAGAAAGGAGTGGAAGGAGTGTGTAGGAAGAGAGATGACCAATACAATTGTAAATACATATCTACAAATATACATAAGCATAACATGCCTGTAATGGCCACAGGCATCCGGGGAGGAAGGACGACATGTTAATCTACAGCACTACATGTCACAAAGAGATGCTTACAGAGTAAGTAACATAATCCATTCGATGGACTGTGTGGTTGTAGATACACATGCTCAGCATAGCGTGTAAAGCAGTCCCTTCATAGCAGCAGTGGCTAGCCTGTGAGAGTTGCAGTTGACTGAAAAAATGTTCGTACCACTGCCTGACCTACATTGGTTTGTGGGCATACCAAAACATCCACACAGTAGTGTTTTGTGAATGTGTATGGTGTAGACCATGTAGCTGTCTTACAAATGTCAGCTAGGGTAATGTTTTCAGGGAAGGCCACAGCAGCTACCTTTTTCTGAGTAGTGTGCTCCCGGAGAAACGGGTAAAGGTTTTTGTTCTTATTGTAGCAAGTTTGCATATATTTGACTATCATTCTGGCTACGCCTGATTTGGAAACTGGATTGCCTTTTGAGCTGGGGAAAAAAACTACAAAAGTTGTTTGGTTTTCCTAAAGTCTTTTATTAAAATGTCTATGTAGAATGAGAGCCCTTTTGACACCTAACATGTGAAGGGCTCTTTCAGCAACCAAATCTGGCTGTGGAAAGAAAACTGGGAGCTCAATGGACTGAGATGAAATTATGAAACTACTTTAGGTAGAAACTAAGGATTGGTGCGAAGAACCACATTGTCTCCATGAATTTAAGAAAAAAGATTCTTCAAACATTAGTGCCTGGACCTCACTAACATGTCTGAGTGATGTGATGGCGACTAAGAAAGCCACCTTCCATGAAAGAAACTGAAGTGGACATGAGTGAAGTGGTTCGAACAGGGGACCAATTTGTTTAGTGAATACAATATTAAGGTTCCACGAGGGGGGTGGAGGCACCCTAGGTGGAATAACTTGTTTAAGTCCTTCCATGAAAGCTTTTATGACTTAAATTCTAAATAAGGAAGTGCGTTCCCTATTTTGGAGATATGCAGCTATTTTTGTGAGATGTCAGTGAACAGAAGAGTAGGCAAGATTTGCCTTTTGCAAGTGGTGCAGGTAGCATACAATGTCTTGTACTATGTGTAAGGAAATGCCTCCTTGGCATGGTTACCCCCTGACATTTTGCCTTTGCTGATGCCAAGTTATGATTTGAAAGTGTGCTGAGGCCTGCTAACCAGGCCCCAGCACCAGTGTTCTTTCCCTAAAACTGTACCTTTGTCTCCACAATTGGCACACCCTGGCATCCAGGTAAGTCCCTTGTAACTGGTACCCCTGGTACCAAGAGCCCTGATGCGAGGGAAGGTCTCTAAGGGCTGCAGCATGTCTTATGCCACCCTAGGGACCCCTCACTCAGCACAGACACACTGCTTGCCAGCTTGTGTGTGCTGGTGGGGAGAAAATGACCAAGTCGATATGGCACTCCCCTCAGAGTGCCATGCCAACCTCACACTCCCTATGGCATAGATAAGTCACCCCTCCAGCAGGCCTTACAGCCCTAAGGCAGGGTGCACTATACCACAGGTGAGGGTAAAGGTGCATGAGCACTATGCCCCTACAGTGTCTAACCAAAACCTTAGACATTGTAAGTGCAGGGTAGCCATAAGAGTATATGGTCTGGGAGTCTGTCCCTGAGGGGAGGGGGGCACATCCCTAATCCTATTAGGGGAATCCTCCATCTGCAAGATGGAGGATTTCTAAAAGTCAGATTCACCTCAGCTCAGGACACCTTAGGGGCTGTCCTAACTGGCCAATGACTCTTCCTTGTTTTTCTCATTATCTCCTCCGGCCTTACCGCCAAAAGTGGGGCCGTGGTCGGAGGGGGCGGGCAACTCCACTAGCTGGAGTGCCCTGGGGTGCTGTAACAAAGGGGGTGAGCCTTTGAGGCTCACCGCCAGGTGTTACAGTGCCTGCAGGGGGAGGTGAGAAGCACCTCCACCCAGTACAGGCTTTGTTACTAGCCACAGAGTGACAAAGGCACTCTCCCCATGTGGCCAGCAACATGTCTGGTGTGTGGGAGGCTGCTAAAACTAGTCAGCCCACACTGGAAGTCTGTATGGTTTGAGGGGGCATCTCTAAGATGCCCTCTGGGGTGCATTTCACAATAAAATATACACTGGCATCAGTCTGCATTTATTGTGCTGAGAAGTTTAATACCAAACTTCCCAGTTTTCAGTGTAGCCATTATGGTGCTGTGGAGTTCGTGTATGACAGACTCCCAGACCATATACTCTTATGGCTACCCTGCACTTACAATGTCTAAGGATCTTTAAAGTTGCTTCTTTGTTGCATAAAGTTGTAGTTTGTTGAACAGGGCTGCTGTTCTCAGGAGTTTCTTGGTCCTTTGGATGCAGGACAGTCCTCTGAGGCATTAGAGGTCGCTGGTCCCTGTTGGATGCGTCGCTGTTGCAGTTTTCGTCGAAGTAGGGAGACAGGCTGATGGGGCTGGGGCCAAATCAGTTTTCGTCTCCGTCCTCACTGCAGCGCCAAAAGTGGGGGCAGTGGCCGGAGGGGCGGGCATCTCCACTAGATGGGATGCCCTGTGGCACTGTAACAAAGGGGGTGAGCCTTTGAGGCTCACCGCCAGGTGTTACAGTTCCTGCAGGGGGAGGTGAGAAGCACCTCCACCCAGTACAGGCTTTGTTCCTGGCCACCGGGTGACAAAGGCACTCTCCCCATGTGGCCAGCAACATCTCTGGTGTGTGGCCACATGGGGTGGTTCCTGCAGGAACTGTAACACCTGGCGGCGAGCCTCAAAGGCTCACCCCCTTTGTTACAGCGCCCCAGGGCACTCCAGCTAGTGAAGATGCCCGCCCCCTCCAGCCACGGCCCCACTTTTGGCGGCAAGGCCGGAGGAGATAATGAGAAAAACAAGGAAGAGTCACTGGCCAGTCAGGACAACCCCCTAAGGTGTCCTGAGCTGAGGTGACTCTGACTTTTATAAATCCTCCATCTTGCAGATGGAGGATTCCCCCAATAGGATTAGGTATGTGACCCCCTCCCTCAGGGAGGAGGCACAAAGAGGGTGTAGCCACCCTCAGGACTAGTAGCCATTGGCTACTATCCTCCCAGACCTAAACACACCCCTATATTGAGTATTTAGGGGCCCCAAGAACCAAGGAAGATAGATTCCTGCAACCTGAAGACAAAGAAGGACTGCTGACCTGAAGCCCCGCAGAGAAGACAGAGACACCAACTGCTTTGGCCCCAGCCCTACCGGCATGTCTCCCCACTTCAAGAAAAACTGCAACAGCGACGCGTCCCCAAGGTCCAGCGACCTCTGAAGCCTCAGAGGACTACTCTACATCTAAAAGGACCAAGAAACTCCCGAGGACAGTGGCCCTGTTCCACAAGGACTGTGACTTTGCAACAAAGACGCAACTTTTAAAGTCCACACGTTTCCTGCCGGAAGCGTGAGACTTTCCACTCTGCACCCCACGCCCCCGACTCGACCTGCGGAGAAACAACACTACAGGGAGGACTCCCCGGTAACTGCGACCCTGTGAGTAGCCAGAGTTGACCCCCCTCAGTCCCCCCCCCCAGCGACGCCTGCAGAGGGAATCCAGAGGCTCCCCCTGACCGCGACTGCCTGCTTCCAAGAACCCGACGCCTGGTAAAGACACTGCACCCGCAGCCCCCAGGACCTGAAGGGTCTGACATCCGGTGCAGAAGCGACCCCCAGGTGGCCCTCTCCCTTGCCCAGGTGGTGGCTACCCCGAGGAGCTCCCCCCCTTGCCTGCCTGCTTCGCTGAAGAGACCCCTAGGTCTCCCATTGACCTCCATTGCAAACCTGACGCCTGTTTGCACTCTGCACCCGGCCACTCTTGTGCCGCTGAGGGTGTACTTTTTGTGCTGACTTGTGTCCCCCCCGGTGCCCTACAAAACTCCTGCCGGAAGCGTGAGACTTTCCACTCTGCACCCCACGCCCCCGACTCGACCTGCGGAGAAACAACACTACAGGGAGGACTCCCCGGTAACTGCGACCCTGTGAGTAGCCAGAGTTGCCCCCCCACGAGCCCCCACAGCGACGCATGCAGAGGGAACCCTGAGGCTCCCCCTGACCGCGACTGCCTGCTTCTAAGATCCGACGCCTGGTAAAGCCTCTGCACACGCAGCCCCCAGGGCCTGAAGGATCCGACCTCCAGTGCAGGAGAGACCCCCAGGTGGCCCTCTCCCTTGCCTAGGTGGTGGCTACCCCGAGGAGACCCCCCCCTTGCCTGCATCGCTGAAGAGACCCCTTGGTCTCCCATTGAAACCTATTGAGAACCTGACACGTGTTTGCACACTGCACCCGGCCGCCCCGTGCTGCTGAGGGTGTACTTTCTGTGTGGACTTGTGTCCCCCCCAGTGCCCTACAAAACCCCCCCCTGGTCTGCCCTCCGAAGACGTGGGTACCTACCTGCTGGCAGACTGGAACCAGGGCACCCCCTTCTCCGTTGAAGGCTATGCGTTTTGGGTACCACTTTGACCTCTGCACCTGACCGGCCCTGAGCTGCTGCTGTGGTACCTTTGGGGTTGCCCTGAACCCCTAACGGTGTGCTACCTTGGAGCCAACTTTGAACCCTGTAGGTGGTTTACTTACCTGCAAAACTAACAAACACTTACCTCCCCCAGGAGCTGTTGAAAATTGCACTGTGTCTAGTTTTAAACTAGCTTATTGCCATTTTTGTGAAAACTGTATATGCTATTTTCCTGATTCAAAGTTCCTAAGTTACCTAAGTGAAATACCTTTCATTTGAAGTATTACTTGTAAATCTTGAACCTGTGGTTCTTAAAATAAACTAAGAAAATATATTTTTCTCTACAAAAACCTATTGGCCTGGAATTGTCTTTGAGTGTGTGTTCCTCATTTATTGCCTGCATGTGTACAACAAATGCTTAACACTACCCTCTGATAAGCCTACTGCTCGACCACACTACCACAAAATAGAGCATTAGAATTATCTTTTTTTGCCACTATCTTACCTCTAAGGGGAACCCTCGGACTCTGTGCATGCTATTTCTTACTTTGAAATAGTACATACAGAGCCAACTTCCTACACAGAGGTAGTCATTACAACATTGGCGGTAAAAGGCGCTTACTGCCGTGCAGAAGACCGCCAACACACCGCCGCAGCCGCGGAATTCCGACACAGCTATTATGACCCACATCTCAAAATCCGCAAAATTCAGACACTCACACAAGTCCGCCACACCAAAGGTCAGTGATAAACTGGCGAAAACAAAACCTCCACCGTCACGCCAACAGAAACACGCCCATGCTATTACGACCCAAGAATCCACACGGTCTTCCAACCGCGGTATTCCATTGGCGGTGCACACCGCCGCGCTCAAAATACACACACATCTCCAAAACACCGCCACGTTGGACAATTCCAAATACACACACCTGATACACAGACACACACCACTCCCACACAATCAATACTATGTAAAACACACACTCACATCACCCACAAACCCTTACGACAAAAAATTATAGACGAAGACAACAGAGAGAGCACAGCATTGACAACCCCACCACAAAGAGGCACACAACACCATCACCCACACAACATCCACACACAAAACAGCACACACCACTACACATCGCCACACTCATCACCACATACACCACCCCACACATCACCTACACCACACCATGGCATGCCAAAGACACCCCAGGTTTTCGGAGGAGGAGCTCAGGGTCATGGTGGAGGAAATCGTACGGGTAGAGCCACAGCTATTTGGATCACAGGTGCAGCACACCTCCATAGCTAGGAAGATGGAGCTATGGCGAAGAATGGTTGACAGGGTCAACGCACTGGGACAGCACCCAAGAAATCAGAGGACATCAGGAAGAGGTGGAACGATCTACGGGGGAAGGTGCGTTCCGTGGTTTCCAGGCACAACATCACGATTCAGCGGACTGGCGGCGGACCCCCACCTCCTCCCACGCAACTAACAACATGGGAGGAGCAGGTCTTGACCATCATGCATCCAGAGGGCCTCGGAGGAGTCGGTGGAGGAATGGACACTGGTAAGTCAAATCTTAACTATCATATCCCCCACCCTACCTGCATGCTATCACACACCCCCACCCTCACCCCCTCCTCTATCACTCCAACTCCTCACTAATTTACTAATACCACAAACCACCCATCCCAACACCAAGACCTGCATGATAAAACAAAGCATGGTCACCCCTCACTAAAGCATGCCCACTGCACATACCCAGAACACCCCCTAACCATCATCACACAAGCCCCCACACAGGAATGCTAGCACTGGGGTACACGCTCACCCACCCATTGCAAACCATGACACACACAGATGCAATGATCATGGTTTTACACCCCTGCAGGACCACTACCTAACGTCACCAGACAGGAGGGTCCAGACATATCTACCCCACCCACAGAAGAGGCCCACAGTGGTGACAGCAGCTCTGGCCAACTGGATCCAGATGACCAGCCCGGACCATCGTGGGCCTCGGGACAATCGGGTCCCCCCTCACAGGCACAGCCCACCACTGACCTTCCACTCTCTGGAAACACCAGTATAGCACACACCCAGCGGGCCCATACCTCCGTCTCCAGGACACGTCAATCAGCTGTGTGTCCACCACTACAGGGAACCCAGGATAACCCACCACCCCAACAACAACAGGGACCTGGGGGCAGTGGCAGTGGGCACACGGTCCAGGGGACGGAGGCCCAGGAACACAGGGGAACTGGGAGGGCTGCTGTGCAACAGGGGGCAGACAGGCCCAGGGAACCCACTCTCCACGAGGTCCTCTCCTCCATCATGGGAGCATACCACCATTCCCAGGAGACGATGGCTACGGTCCTGGCCAAGTTTCAGGAGACCCAGCGCCTGCAGGAGGAACAGTATTTGGGGTTCAGGGAGGAACTCAGAACCATCAGCTGCGCCCTGGGCACCATCGTAGAGGTGCTGAAGGACATACAGAACACCATGAGGGACACCGTGGCACTCCAAGGGGCCCCTGACACTAGCATGGACGAACAACTGCCCACCACCTCTGCCGGCGCTAGTGGACAGGACGCCCCGCCACAGGACCACCACACCAGCACCCCACCCCCTGCAGACGGAGAACCACCCCACAAGCGGTCCCTGAGATCCAGGAACAGGACAGAGCACGATGGCAAGACCCCCGCCAAGAAATGAGACCACCCTGATTGTCATCCCACTGTCCCACTTTGTAACCCTGTCCATATTGGAACTGCCCCAGCTCCCACTTCCTATGCCCATATGGGCAATGCACCTGTGAGACTAATTGTAAAGAAATGGCTCCCTGTTGCAGTTACCCCCCACTTTTTGCCTGATACTGATGCTTACTTGACTGAGAAGTGTGCTGGGACCCTGCTAACCAGGCCCCAGCACCAGTGTTCTTTCACCTAACATGTCCCATTGTTTCCACAATTGGCACAACCCTGGCACCCAGGTAAGTCCCTTCTAACTGGTACCCCTTGTACCAAGGGCCCTGATGCCAGGGAAGGTCTCTAAGGGCTGCAGCATGTCTTATGCCACCCTAGGGACCCCTCACTCAGCACAGACACACTGCTTGCCAGCTTGTGTGTGCTGGTGGGGAGAAAATGACTAAGTCGACATGGCACTCCCCTCAGGGTGCCATGCCGACCTTACACTGCCTATGGCATAGGTAAGTCACCCCTCTAGCAGGCCTTACAGCCCTAAGGCAGGGTGCACTATACCACAGGTGAGGGCATAGGTGCATGAGCACTATGCCCCTACAGCAGAGGTTCCCAATCTGTGCGCCGTGGCACCCTGGTGCGCCTCCAAAACTACCCAGGGGCGCCACGACGTAAATATTCAGAGTGCAATTTCTTTCTTTTTTCAAGCTGGCTTTCAAACGTTTTGCTAAGATGAAACTCCCTCTAGCACCACTAGATGGCAGCGCGACATGCAAAATAGCACAGGAATTGATCCTATCTGTCAGAACAGTTAACATAAACTATGAGCAATGCAGAAATAAAAAAAACAGAGGCACGTGTTGGACTTAAGTATGTTTACGGTGTCACTTTTAAGGAAATAGTGGTATTGTTTTAATAATATATTTTATTTAATCCTGAAGGGCACTGTTTTTAGTCTTGTTAATGTTAGTTGTTGGGAAGACTTTTTAACATCTTTTGTAATGTAGGAAAAGTTCTTATAACTATGATAGTATGCAGCATGTTTAATGCATAAATGTGTTTTTACTTTTTTAATATGGTCTTATGTGGACCTCCATCGGAGTTTTGTACCATAAAAAGAACTGAATTGACACGGACTGTGACACACGACTGTATTGAGAAGGAATCAGAGACTGCAGACAAATACTGAGGTCTGAGACAGGAGAGTGCAAAGACTCCATCAGACACTAAAAGAGTTAAGATAATGGTGGCTGCTGGAACATTTAGTAAAGTACTTTAGTAAAGTACTTGAAAGTGAAGTATAGTAGTGCTTATTAGTGGAGCTGCATTATTATATATCAAAAGTGGCTCCTTGACAACTAGAATGACTTGAAGGAGAGCTCCTTATGCTAGAGGCAATTTTTAAGGAACAAAACATAGTTTTAAAGAAAATGATTATGCAGACCACAGTGCTGAAGAGCATTGTTTCTGTCTTAACCAATGAAAGTTTTTTTTATTTTTTATTAAACAACTGTTATATATTTTTTTATTTTGCGACATCTATGATTATAATACCTTCATAGTTCCGACCAATTATTTTTTAGGGAACCAAATGGAAGAACTCCAGAGGGCGGGCTTATAAGCCCCCCACCCCTCTACCCCACTCGCTAAAACAAAAATAACACAGTGGGGAGCAGCAGCCAACTGCCAAAAGGTCAAGGGAGCCACGGGTCAAAAAAGTTTTGGGACCACTGCCCTACAGTGTCTAAGCAAAACCTTAGACATTGTAAGTGCAGGGTAGCCATAAGAGAATATGGTCTGGGAGTCTGTCAAAAACGAACTCCACAGCTCCATAATGGCTACACTGAATACTGGGAAGTTTGGTATCAAACTTCTCAGAATAATAAACCCACACTGATGCCAGTGTTGGATTTATTAACAAATGCACACAGAGGGCATCTTAGAGATACCCCCTGTATTTTACCCAATTGTTCAATGCAGGACTGACTGGTCTGTGCCAGCCTGCTGCTGAGAGACCCCATGTGGTGAGAGCCTTTGTGCTCTCTGAGGACAGAAACAAAGCCTGCTCTGGGTGGAGGTGCTTCACACCTCCCCCCTGCAGGAACTGTAACACCTAGCAGTGAGCCTCAAAGGCTCAGGCTTCGTGTTACAATGCCCCAGGGCACTCCAGCTAGTGGAAATGCCCGCCCCCTGGACAGAGCCCCTACTTTTGGCGCCAAGTCCAGGAGAGATAATGAGAAAAACAAGGAGGAGTCACTGGCCAGTCAGGACAGCCCCTAGGGTGTCCTGAGCTGAGGTGACTCTGACTTTTAGAAATCCTCCATCTTGCAGATGGAGGATTCCCCCAATAGAAATAGGGATGTGCCCCCTCCCCTCAGGGAGGAGGCACAAAGAGGGTGTAGCCACCCTCAGGGCTAGTAGCCATTGGCTACTAACCCCCCAGACCTAAACACACCCCTAAATTCACTAGTTAGGGGCTCCCCAGAACCTAGGAACTCAGATTCCTGCAACCTAAGAAGAAGAGGACTGCTAAGCTGAAAAACCCTGCAGAGAAGACGGAGACACCAACTGCTTTGGCCCCATCTCTACCGGCCTGTCTCCCCACTTCTAAAGACACTGCTCCAGCAACGCTCTCCCCAGGGACCAGCGACCTCCGAAGCCTCAGAGGGCTGCCCTGCATCTAGAAGGACCAAGAACTCCTGAGGACAGCGGCTCTGTTCACCCAAGACTGCGACTTTGCTACAAAGAAGCAACTTTGAAACAACTTGCGTTTTCCGCCGGAAGCGTGAGACTTGACACTCTGCACCCGACGCCCCTGGCTCGACTTGTGGAGAACAATCACTTCAGGGAGGACTCCCCGGCGACTGCGAGACCGTGAGTAGCCAGAGTTGCCCGCCCCCCCGAGCCCCCACAGCGACGCATGCAGAGGGAACCCTGAGGCTCCCCCTGACCACGACTGCCTGCTTCTAAGATCCGACGCCTGGTAAAGCCTCTGCACATGCAGCCCCCAGGGCCTGAAGGATCCGACCTCCAGTGCAGGAGAGACCCCCAGGTGGCCCTCTCCCTTGCCTAGGTGGTGGATACCCCGAGGAGCCCCCCCCCCTTGCCTGCATCGCTGAAGAGACCCCTTGGTCTCCCATTGAAACCTATTGAGAACCTGACGCGTGTTTGCACACTGCACCCGGCCGCCCCGTGCTGCTGAGGGTGTACTTTCTGTGTGGACTTGTGTCCCCCCCAGTGCCCTACAAAACCCCCCCCTGGTCTGCCCTCCGAAGACGCAAGTACTTACCTGCTGGCAGACTGGAACCGGGGCACCCCCTTCTCCATTGAAGCCTATGCGTTCTGGGCACCACTTTGACCTCTGCACCTGACCGGCCCTGAGCTGCTGGTGTGGTAACTTTGAGGTTGCTCTGAACCCCCAACGGTGGGCTACCGTGGACCCAAACTTGAACCCTGTAGGTTGTTTACTTACCTGCAAAAACTAGCAAACTCTTACTCCCCCTAGGAACTGTTGAAAATTGCACTGTCTAGTTTTAAAATAGCTATATGTGATTTATGTGAAAACTGTATATGCTATTTTGCTAATTCAAAGTTCCTAAAGTACCTACCTGCAATACCTTTCATTTGAAGTATTACATGCAAATCTTGAACCTGTGGTTTTTAAAATAAACTAAGAAATGAAAATGTCACTTACCCAGTGTACATCTGTTCGTGGCATTAGTCGCTGCAGATTCACATGTTTCGCACAGTCCGCTGCCTGGTGTTGGGCTCGGAGTATTACAAGTTGTTTTTCTTCGAAGAAGTCTTTTTTGGTCACGGGACCGAAGGACTCCTCCCTCTTCGGCTCCATTGCGCATGGGCGTCGACTCCATCTTAGATTGTTTTCCCCGCAGAGGGTGAGGATGGAGTTGTTTGCTATAAATAGTGCCCATGCAATGGAGTGAATACGTATGTACATAAAAAGTTTATAATAATTATTTACAAATGTACAAGTGTTTAAGATCTACTTCTAAACGGCTACAGGCTTCCCGGGGAGGCGGGAGGGCACATGTGAATCTGCAGCGACTAATGCCACGAACAGATGTACACTGGGTAAGTGACATTTTCAGTTCGATGGCATATGTTGCTGCAGATACACATGTTTCGCATAGACTATAAAGCAGTTACCTCCCCTAAAAGCGGTGGTTTAGCCTGTAGGAGTTGAAGTAGTTTGGAATAATGTTCTTAGTACAGCTTGGCCCACTGTAGCTTGTTGTGCATTTAGTACGTCTACACAGTAGTGTTTAGTAAATGTATGAGGCGTAGACCAGGTTGCAGCCTTACATATTTCGCTCATAGGAATGTTTCCTAGAAAGGCCATTGTAGCACCTTTCTTTCTGGTTGAGTGTGCCTTTGGTGTAATAGGCAATTCTCTTTTGGCTTTAAGATAGCATGTTTGAATACATCTGACTATCCATCTAGCAATGCCTTGTTTAGAGATTGGATTTCCTATGTGTGGTTTTTGAAAAGCTATGAACAGTTGTTTTGTTTTCCTGATTAGCTTTGTTCTGTCAATGTAGTACATTAGTGCTCTTTTGATGTCCAATGTATGTAGTGCCCTTTCAGCCACGGAATCTGGTTGTGGGAAGAACACTGGCAATTCTACTGTTTGATTTAAATGGAATGGTGAGATTACTTTTGGTAGAAATTTTGGATTCGTTCTTAGAACTATTTTATTTTTGTGTATTTGAATAAATGGTTCTTGTATGGTAAATGCCTGTATTTCACTTACTCTTCTGAGGGATGTGATTGCAATGAGAAATGCGACTTTCCAGGTTAGATATTGCATTTCACAGGAATGCATGGGTTCGAAAGGTGGACCCATGAGTCTTGTTAAGACGATGTTAAGGTTCCATGAAGGAACTGGTGGTGTTCTTGGTGGTATAATTCTTTTTAGCCCTTCCATGAATGCTTTAATAACTGGTATTTTAAATAGAGACGATGAATGAGTAGTTTGTAGGTAAGCAGATATTGCTGCGAGGTGTATTTTTATAGATGAAAAAGCGAGATTCGCTTTTTGCAAATGTAGTAAGTATCCCACTATGTCCTTGTAGAGGCATGCAATGGTTGGATTTGATTGGTATGGCAGTAGCAAACAAATCTTTTCCACTTAGATGCATAGCAGTGTCTAGTGGAAGCTTTTCTAGCTTGTTTTATGACCTCCATGCATTCTTGTGTGAGGTCTAAGTGTCCGAATTCTAGGATTTCAGGAGCCAAATTGCCAGATTCAATGATGCTGGGTTTGGATGCCTGATCTGTTGTTTGTGTTGTGTTAACAGATCTGGTCTGTTGGGTAGTTTGACATGCGGTACTAGTGAAAGGTCTAGTAGAGTTGTATACCAAGGTTGTCTTGCCCATGTGGGTGCTATCAGTATGAGTTTGAGTTGGTTTTGACTCAACTTGTTTACTAGATATGGAAGGAGAGGGAGAGGGGGAAAAGCGTATGCAAATATCCCTGACCAACTCATCCATAGAGCATTGCCTTGTGATTCGCGGTGTGGGTACCTGGATGCGAAGTTTTGGCATTTTGCGTTTTCTTTTGTTGCGAACAAATCTATCTGGGGTGTTCCCCAAATTTGAAAGTACTTGTTCAGAACTTGGGGGTGAATTTCCCATTCGTGGACTTGTTGGTGGTCTCGCGAAAGGTTGTCTGCTAGTTGGTTTTGGATCCCTGGAATAAATTGTGCTATTAGGCGAATGTTGTTGTGAATCGCCCACTGCCATATTTTTTGTGTTAGGAGGCACAATTGTGTTGAGTGTGTTCCTCCTTGTTTGTTTAAATAATACATTGTTGTCATGTTGTCTGTTTTGACAAGAATGTATTTGTGTGTTATTATGGGTTGAAAGGCTTTTAACGCTAGAAATACTGCTAACAGTTCTAGGTAATTGATATGAAATTTTGTTTGGTGTACATCCCATTGTCCTTGAATGCTGTGGTGATTGAGGTGTGCTCCCCACCCTGTCATGGAAGCATCTGTTGTTATAACGTATTGAGGCACTGGGTCCTGAAATGTCCGCCCTTTGTTTAAATTGTTGCTGTTCCACCATAGAAGCGAGAGGTATGTTTGGCGGTCTACCAACACCAGATCTTGAAGTTGACCCTGTGCCTGTGACCATTGTGATGCTAGGCACTGTTGTAAGGGTCGCATGTGTAGTCTTGCGTTTGGGACAATGGCTATGCATGATGACATCATGCCTAGAAGTTTTAGCACAAATTTTGCTTGTATCTTCTGGTTTGGAAACATAGCACTTATTACCTTGTGGAATGCTTGCACTCTTTGTGGACTTGGAGTGGCAATTCCCTTTGATGTGTTGATGGTTGCTCCTAGATATTGTTGTGTCTGACACGGTTCGAGGTGTGATTTTGTATAGTTGATGGAGAAACCCAGTTTGTGAAGGGTTTGTATGACATATGTGGTGTCGTTTGTGCACTTTTTTACTGTGTTGGTCTTGATTAGCCAATCGTCCAGGTAAGGAAACACATGTATCTGTTGTCTCCTGATATGTGCTGCTACTACTGCTAGACATTTTGTGAACACTCTTGGTGCAGTTGTTATTCCGAATGGCAACACTTTGAATTGGTAATGTATTCCTTTGAATACGAACCTTAGGTACTTTCTGTGAGAAGGGTGTATCGGTATATGAAAGTACGCATCTTTTAGGTCTAATGTGGTCATGTAATCTTGCTGTTTGAGCAGTGGAATGATGTCTTGTAGTGTGACCATGTGAAAGTGGTCCGATATGATGTAGGTATTTAGTGTACTGAGATCTAATATTGGTCTTAATGTTTTGTCTTTTTTTGGAATTAGAAAGTACAGGGAGTAAACTCCTGTGTTTTTTTGTTGTACTGGTACTAACTCTATTGCATCCTTTTGCAGTAGTGCTTGAACTTCTAGTCCTAAAAGTTCTAAATGTTGTGGTGACATTTTGCGTGTTTTTGGAGGGATGTTTGGTGGGAATTTGTGGAATTCTATGCAATAGCCATGTTGGATTATTGCTAATACCCAATTGTCTGTTGTAATCTGCTGCCAAGATTGGTAGAATTGGCTTAGTCTTCCCCCCACTGGTGTTGAGTGAAGGGGTTCTGTGACTTGAAAGTCACTGTTTAGGTGGAGGTGTTTTTGGAGTCTGGAATCTTCCCCTACTCCTTGGGAATTGACCCCCTCTATATCCCCTGAAACCTCCCCTTTGGAATGAACCCTGATATGGTGTGGTTCTTGTTTGTTGGCTGGTGGTGTCTGTGGATTGGCCACGAAACCCCCCTCTAAATGGAGTTTTTCTAAAAGAGCCTCTGCTCTGCGGGGAGTAGAGTGCGCCCATGGCTTTGGCCGTGTCTGTGTCCTTTTTAAGTTTTTCAATGGCTGTGTCCACCTCAGGGCCAAAAAGTTGTTTCTAGTTGAAGGGCATATTAAGGACAGCCTGCTGGATTTCAGGTTTGAAGCCTGAAGTGCGGAGCCAAGCGTGTCTCCTTATGGTGACAGCAGTGTTGACTGTTCTCGCTGCACTATCGGCTGCGTCCAGTGAAGAGCGTATTTGATTGTTTGAGATTGTTTGTCCCTCTTCAACTATTTGCTGCGCCCTTTTTTGGTATTCCTGGGGAAGATGGTCTACGAGAAGTTGCATCTCATCCCAGTGTGCGCGGTCATATCTGGCCAGCAGCGCTTGAGAATTTGCGATGCGCCACTGGTTGGCTGCCTGTGATGCTACTCTTTTTCCTGCTGCATCAAATTTTCTGCTTTCTTTGTCCGGAGGTGGGGCGTCGCCAGATGTATGGGAATTTGCTCTCTTGCGAGCTGCCCCTACAACTACGGAGTCAGGTGGTAACTGCGAAGTAATAAACACTGGGTCTGTGGGTGGTGGTTTGTATTTCTTATCCACCCTTGGGGTGATTGCTCTTGATTTTACGGGCTCTTCAAAAATTTGTTTTGCGTGCCGTAACATCCCTGGTAGCATTGGGAGACATTGATATTGGCTATGTGTAGCCGAGAGGGTGTTAAATAAAAAATCATCCTCTATAGGATCGGAATGCAGTTGGACATTGTGGAATCCTGCAGCCCTAGCCACCAGTTGCGAGTATGAGGTACTGTCCTCTGGCGGTGACGGCTTTGTGGGGTATGAATCGGGATCATTGTCCGGCACTGGGGTGTCATATAGGTCCCAAGCGTCTTGATCCTGATTATCTTGACTTATGGTAGTTTGCGCTGGTGAGTGCATTTGTGGCGGTGTTTGTGCCGGCGATGCCTGTTGTGGTGGAGAGGGCGGAGGCGTGACTTTTTTATCCACTTTGGCTTGTGGTTGTGCGTCATCCTTGAGAAGTCCGATCCTTCTTTTCCTCATTATTGGGGGAAGGGTTGATATCTTCCCTGTGTCTTGCTGGATGTACAGTCTCTTTTGTGTGTAGTCTGATTCTACACTTTGGAGCTCTTGTCCAAATCTGTGCATCTGGCCACTTATTCCTTGTTCCTCTGTGTAGGATGAAGGTGTGGAACTTTTCGGCGCCGAGAGAGAATCTTTTTTCGGCTTCGGCACCGACACAATTTTTGTGGCTTTCGGCAGTGTGTCTCGGTGCCGATGTTTTTCGGTGCCGGCATCTTGTTTTTGCCACTCGGAGCCGCTATCTCGGCTCCGAGGTTGCTCCATGGCGGTCCCTCGACCGGAGTCGGGTGTCTTCGCTATGGGCGTGCCCTTTTTCGGCGCCTTCGACGGGTCGCCGGTTTTATGGGTCGAGCCATGGCCTGTTGGCAGTGGCGTCCCCTGGGCTTTTGTCTTCTCGATAGTTTTAATTTTCGACGTCTTACTCACTGTTTGTTGCTGTTGTTCGACGTCGAAGTCTCCGGATTCTGATTCCCAAACCGAGAATGTTTCCTCTTCGTCGTCGAAATGTTGTTTTGTTGGCGTGGACGCCATTTGTAGACGCCTGGCTCTTCGGTCCCGGAGTGTTTTTCTGGACCGGAAGGCTCGACAGGCCTCACAGGTATCCTCCTTGTGCTCGGGGGACAAGCACAAGTTACAGACCAAGTGCTGATCTGTATAAGGATACTTACTGTGACATTTTGGGCAGAAACGAAACGGGGTCCGTTCCATCGGCTTCGATGTCGCACGCGGTCGGGCCGACCAGGCCCCGATGGGGGAATCGAAGCTACCCCAAAGTCTTCCGATGATCGGTGTCGATGTACCTAACTATCCCGATACCGAACGGAACAATACCGACGCTTTCTTCCGAGATTCTGACTAACTTTCCGAACCGAAACACGGAGCGAAAAGGAATACGTCCGAACCCGACAGCGGAAAAAAACAATCTAAGATGGAGTCGACGCCCATGCGCAATGGAGCCGAAGAGGGAGGAGTCCTTCGGTCCCGTGACCAAAAAAGACTTCTTCGAAGAAAAATAACTTGTAATACTCCGAGCCCAACACCAGGCAGCGGACTGTGCGAAACATGTTTATCTGCAGCAACATATGCCATCGAACATATATTTTTCTATACAAAAACCTATTGGTCTGGAATTGTCTCTGAGTGTGTGTTCCTCATTTATTGCCTGGGTGTGTACAACAAATGCTTAACACTACTCCTCTGATAAGCCTACTGCTCGACCACACTACCACAAAATAGAGGATTAGAATTATCTCTTTTTGCCACTATGTTACCTCTAAGGGGAACCCTTGGACTCTGGGCATGCTATTTCTTACTTTGAAATAGTACATACAGAGCCAACTTCATACATTGGTGGCAGCGGTGGGATACAAGACTTTGCATTTGCTGGACTACTCAGCCAATACCTGATCACACGACTAAATTCCCAAAATTTTCATTAGAAACTGATTTTTGCAATTTGAGCTATTTTTCTAAATTTTTTTAAGTCCTGCTTTGGCCTTGTGTTAGTCCCTGTTAGCATTTCTTTTAGAGTTTAAACGTTTTGTGAAAGTTTGAATTAAGTTCTAGAGATAGTTTTAGATTCTTAAAAAGTATTCCAACTTTTAGAAACATAGGTGGTCATTCTGACCCTGGCGGTCTTTGACCGCCAGGGCGGAGGACCGCGGGAGCACCGCCGACAGGCCGGCGGTGCTCCAATGGGGATTCCGACCGCGGCGGTAAAGCCGCGGTCGGACCGGCACCACTGGCGGGGTCCCGCCAGTGTACCGCGGCCCCATTGAATCCTCCGCGGCGGCGCAGCTTGCTGCACCGCCGCGGGGATTCCGACCCCCCCTACCGCCATCCAGATCCCGGCGGTCGGACCGCCGAGATCCGGATGGCGGTAGGGGGGGTCGCGGGGCCCCTGGGGGCCCCTGCAGTGCCCATGCCACTGGCATGGGCATTGCAGGGGCCCCCGTAAGAGGGCCCCTACAAGTATTTCACTGTCTGCTGCGCAGACAGTGAAATACGCGACGGGTGCAACTGCACCCGTCGCACAGCTTCCACTCCGCCGGCTCGATTCCGAGCCGGCTTCCTCGTGGAAGCCTCTTTCCCGCTGGGCTGGCGGGCGGTCTGAAGGCGACCGCCCGCCAGCCCAGCGGGAAAGTCAGAATTACCGCCGCGGTCTTTCGACCGCGGAACGGTAACCTGACGGCGGGACTTTGGCGGGCGGCCTCCGCCGCCCGCCAAGGTCAGAATGAGGGCCATAATGTCTAATGCAGAAGAGAATGTGTTGGAACTCGATCTCACACCTTATCTCCATCTTAAGATGAGGGAGCTAAGGAATCTCTGCAAAATAAAGAAAATACCAGTTGGCATAAGCCCTTCCAAAGTACAGCTCCAGGAGCTGATGGCAGGGTTTGAAAACCCTCTGAAGATGACCTCCCAGAGGATGAAGTTAGTGACTTAAAGGAAAATGCCCCCCCCTAGTCCTACGTAGGGAGATCAGGGCCCCTCAAGCCCTGACTCCAACTGTGATAGTCAGAGATGCTGCTTCCCTCACAGGAGGGTCCAGCACCTCTGCAATCACTGAGGATAGCCTCAGTGAAGATGACCTCCTGCTAGCTAGGATGGCCAAAAGATTGGCTTTAGAGAGACAGCTCCTAGCCATAGAAAGGAAAGACAAGAGATGGGTTTTGGTCCCATCAATGGTGGCAGCAACTTAAATAGGATCAGAGATTCTCCAGACATGTTGAAAATCCCAAAAGGGATTGTACATAAATATGAAGATGGTGATGACATCACAAAATGGTTCACAGCTTTTGAGAGGGCTTGTGCAACCAGAAAAGTAAACAGATCTCACTGGGGAGCTCTCCTTTGGGAAATGTTAAATGGAAAGTGTAGGGATAGACTCCTCACACTCTCTGGAAAAGATGCAGAATCCTATGACCTCATGAAGGCTACCCTGATTGAGGGATTTGGATTCTCCACTGAGGAGTATAGGATTAGGTTCAGGGGGGCTAACAAATCCTTGAGTCAGACCTGGGTTGATTTTGTTGACTACTCAGTGAAAACACTGGATGGTTGGGTAACTGGAAATGAAGTGCATGACTATGTTGGGCTTTATAATGTGTTTATGAAAGAACACATTTTAAGTAACTGCTTCAATGAAAAGTTGCATCAGTATCTGGTAGACCTAGGTCCAATTTCTCCCCAAGAATTGGGAAAGAAGGCAGACCACAGGGTCAAGACTAGGGTAACCAAAACTTCCACTGGGGGTGACCAAAAGAAAGGGGTTACAAAGCCTTCCCAGGAGAAAGTGGGTGACACTAGAAACAAAGAAAAAGAGTCCTCTGTAGGCCCCCAAAAACCAGACCAGGTGGGTGGGCCCGAGACACAACCCAAAACAAAGGTGGGTACCAGGGTAAGAACTGGGATGCCACTAAGGCATGGTGCCAAAACTGTAGACAGACAGGGCACCACACCAAGGACACTTCTTGTCCCAAAAACAAACCCCCTAGCAAAATCCCAGGGGTGACCAGTGTAGCCTTTGGGGATGACTCCTCAGATGAGGAGGTCTTCATAGCCTTCAACTGGAAAAAGGGCCCAATAGGTGAGTTGGAGATTCCAGAGGGAAGTAGACACTTCCACCACCTACTGGTGAATGGAATCCCAACCACTGCCCTGAAAGACACTTGTGCCAGTCACACTATGGTGCATGACAGGCTGGTGTTCTCAAGCCAGTACATCCCAGGTGAGACTGCCAGAGTAAGAGTTAGCCCAGACAGGGTCACTGATAGGCCTGTGGCTTTTGTGCCCATAGAAGTGGGTGGGACTTTTAGCTGGAGAAGGGTGGTAGTCAGTACAGACCTCCACCTTGATTGTCTCCTTGGAAATGACTACCCAGAGGTTAGTCAGAGCCCAAGAGAGGAACTGGTCCAGTGCCAGTCCTCTCCCAAGGATTCTGGAGGTCCTGCCCCTGCAGTAACTGCAAGCAGGCCCCAGAAGAAAAAGAAAAGTAAACAGTGTACGAAGGGTCGACAACCTTTAGCCAAGGTTCCAGCAAGCCAAGGAGATTCTGCTCCGGTAGGGGAGAACTCCAAAAGTGGCACTGGTAAAGTCCAACCTGACCCACAAGAAGTCCTGGCTAGTCAGGCAACTGTTAAGCCTGAGTGGGTGGCTCCTCAGCTAACAGAAGAAAGAGTGGAAGAAGGGTGTTTACTACAAGATGTGGTAACCCCCCACTCTAATACAGCAGACAGGCACCCTGAACCCAAAGAAGCCTGTAACTTAGCCCCTTCCCTTGTAGGTGAAGAGCTAAAGGTGTGATTCTGGGCACTGACAGCTGTCAGTGGCCTCTGCTGGGTGTTAGCCTTTATGGCTGCACTATCCTTGGCATGGTGATCTGACCCCATGCCAAATAGCAAGTTAGGCCCCATGACCCTGTTGGTCATGGTGGGGTTACTCCAGCTATGGGTAACCTCTTTGGGTAAGCTAGGGGTGACCCTGGCTAAGATAAGATTAGCAGAGGAAGATACCTCTAACCCCAAAATAGAGAGAATGGGTGAAGACATTAAAGACACAGACAAGAGGCAATTCAGACTAGGTCCTATCACTGTGGAAGTGGGTCAGTTTCCCAGAGGGAATGACCTGAACAGGAGGATGTAAGGCAGAGTAGGCCCTGCAACAAACCAGCCAATTTCCTCTACTCTTCCTCGCCTGACAGACTAGGAAGACTCTTCCAGCTTTGGCTGAGTCTCCTGGCCTGTGGGCTGGGGGGCGCTTGTGTAAAGAAATGGCTCCCTGTTGCAGTTACCCCCCACTTTTTGCCTGATACTGATGCTGACTTGACTGAGAAGTGTGCTGGGACCCTGCTAACCAGGCCCCAGCACCAGTGTTCTTTCACCTAAAATATACCATTGTTTCCACAATTGGCACAACCCTGGCACCCAGGTAAGTCCCTTCTAACTGGTACCCCTTGTACCAAGGGCCCTGATGCCAGGGAAGGTCTCTAAGGGCTGCAGCATGTCTTATGCCACCCTAGGGACCCCTCACTCAGCACAGACACACTGCTTGCCAGCGTGTGTGTGCTGGTGGGGAGAAAATGACTAAGTCGACATGGCACTCCCCTCAGGGTGCCATGCCAACCTTACACTGCCTGTGGCATAGGTAAGTCACCCCTCTAGCAGGCATTACAACCCTAAGGCAGGGTGCACTATACCACAGGTGAGGGCATAGGTGCATGAGCACTATGCCCCTACAGTGTCTAAGCAAACCCTTAGACATTGTAAGTGCAGGGTAGCCATAAGAGAATATGGTCTGGGAGTCTGTCAAAAACGAACTCCACAGCTCCATAATGGCTAGACTGAATACTGGGAAGTTTGGTATCAAACTTCTCAGAATAATAAACCCACACTGATGACAGCGTTGGATTTATTAAAAAATGCACACAGAGGGCATCTTAGAGATACCCCCTGTATTTTACCCAATTGTTCAATGCAGGACTGACTGGTCTGTGCCAGCCTGCTGCTGAGAGACGAGTTTCGGACCCCATGTGGTGAGAGCCTTTGTGCTCTCTGAGGACAGAAACAAAGCCTGCTCTGGGTGGAGGTGCTTCACACCTCCCCCTGCAGGAACTGTAACACCTAGCAGTGAGCCTCAAAGGCTCAGGCTTCGTGTTAGAATGCCCCAGGGCACTCCAGCTAGTGGAGATGCCCGCCCCCTGGACACAGTCCCCACTTTTGGCGGCAAGTCCAGGAGAGATAATGAGAAAAACAAGGAGGAGTCACTGGCCAGTCAGGACAGCCCCTAAGGTGTCCTGAGCTGAGGTGACTCTGACTTTTAGAAATCCTCCATCTTGCAGATGGAGGATTCCCCCAATAGGATTAGGGATGTGCCCCCCTCCCCTCAGGGAGGAGGCACAAAGAGGGTGTAGCCACCCTCAGGGCTAGTAGCCATTGGCTACTAACCCCCCCAGACCTAAACACACCCCTAAATTCAGTATTTAGGGGCTCCCCAGAACCTAGGAACTCAGATTCCTGCAACCTAAGAAGAAGAGGACTGCTAAGCGGAAAAACCCTGCAGAGAAGACGGAGACACCAACTGCTTTGGCCCCAGCTCTACCGGCCTGTCTTCCCACTTCTAAAGACACTGCTCCAGCGACGCTCTCCCCAGGGACCAGTGACCTCTGAAGCCTCAGAGGACTGCCCTGCATCTAGAAGGACCAAGAACTCCCGAGGACAGCGGCTCTGTTCACCCAAGACTGCGACTTTGCTACAAAGAAGCAACTTTGAAACAACTTGCGTTTCCCGCCGGAAGCGTGAGACTTGACACACTGCACCCGACGCCCCTGGCTCGACTTGTGGAGAACAATCACTTCAGGGAGGACTCCCCGGCGACTGCGAGACCGTGAGTAGCCAGAGCTGTCCCCCCTGGGCCCCACAGTGACGCCTGCAGAGGGAACCCCGAGGCTCCCCCTGACCGCGACTGCCTGCTTCTAAGATCCAACGCCTAGTAAAGACTTCTGCACCCGCAGCCCCCAGGGCCTTAAGGATCCGACCTCCAGTGCAGGAGCGACCCCCAGGTGGCCCTCTCCCTTGCCCAGGTGGTGGCTACCCCGAGGAGCCCCCCCCCTTTGCTGCCTGCTTCGTTGAAGAGACCCCTGGGTCTCCCATCGAATTCCATTGCAAACCCGACGCCTGTTTGCACTCTGCACCAGGCTGCCCCCGTGCCACTGAGGGTGTACTTTTTGTGCTGACTTGTGTCCCCCCTGGTGCCCTACAAAACCCCCCTGGTCTGCCCTCCGAAGACGCGGGTACTTACCTGCTGGCAGACTGGAACCGGGGCACCCCCTTCTCCATTGAAGCCTATGCGTTTTGGGCACCACTTTGACCTCTGCACCTGACCGGCCCTGAGCTGCTGGTATGGTAACTTTGGGGTTGCTCAGAACCCCCAACAGTGGGCTACCTTGGACCCAACTTTGAACCCTGTAGGTGGTTTACTTACCTGCAGAACTAACAAACACTTACCTCCCCCAGGAACTGTTGAAAATTGCAGTCTGTCCAGTTATAAAATAGCTTATTGCCATTTGTGTGAAAACTGTATATGCTATTTTGCTAATTCAAAGTTCCTAAAGTTCCTAAGTGAAATATCTCTCATTTAAAGTATTGTTCGTAAATCTTGAACCTGTGGTTCTTAAAATAAACTAAGAAAATATATTTTTCTATATAAAAACCTATTGGCCTGGAATTGTCTTTGAGTGTGTGTTCCTCATTTATTGCCTGTGTGTGTACAACAAATGCTTAACACTACCCTCTGATAAGCCTACTGCTCGACCACACTACCACAAAATAGAGCATTAGAATTATCTCTTTTTGACACTATCTTACCTCTAAGGGGAACCCTTGGACTCTATGCATGCTATTTCTTACTTTGAAATAGTACATATAGAGCCAACTTCCTACACCTGGCGGTGAGCCTCAAAGGCTCACGCCCTTTGTTACAGCGCCCCAGGGCACTCCAGCTAGTGGAGATGCCCACCCCCTCCGGCCACGGCCCCACTTTTGGCGGCAAGGCCGGAGGAGATAATGAGAAAAACAAGGAGGAGTCTCTGGCCAGTCAGGACAACCCCTAAGGTGTCCTGAGCTGAGGTGACTCTGACTTTTAGAAATCCTCCATCTTGCAGATGGAGGATTCCCCCAATAGGATTAGGGATGTGCCCCCCTCCCCTCAGGGAGGAGGCACAAAGAGGGTGTAGCCACCCTCAGGGCTAGTAGCCATTGGCTACTAACCCCCCCAGACCTAAACACACCCCTAAATTCAGTATTTAGGGGCTCCCCAGAACCTAGGAACTCAGATTCCTGCAACCTAAGAAGAAGAGGACTGCTAAGCGGAAAAACCCTGCAGAGAAGACGGAGACACCAACTGCTTTGGCCCCAGCTCTACCGGCCTGTCTTCCCACTTCTAAAGACACTGCTCCAGCGACGCTCTCCCCAGGGACCAGTGACCTCTGAAGCCTCAGAGGACTGCCCTGCATCTAGAAGGACCAAGAACTCCCGAGGACAGCGGCTCTGTTCACCCAAGACTGCGACTTTGCTACAAAGAAGCAACTTTGAAACAACTTGCGTTTCCCGCCGGAAGCGTGAGACTTGACACACTGCACCCGACGCCCCTGGCTCGACTTGTGGAGAACAATCACTTCAGGGAGGACTCCCCGGCGACTGCGAGACCGTGAGTAGCCAGAGCTGTCCCCCCTGGGCCCCACAGTGACGCCTGCAGAGGGAACCCCGAGGCTCCCCCTGACCGCGACTGCCTGCTTCTAAGATCCAACGCCTAGTAAAGACTTCTGCACCCGCAGCCCCCAGGGCCTTAAGGATCCGACCTCCAGTGCAGGAGCGACCCCCAGGTGGCCCTCTCCCTTGCCTAGGTGGTGGCTACCCCGAGGAGCCACCCCCCCTTGTCTGCCTGCATCGCTGAAGAGACCCCTTGGTCTCCCATTGAAACCTATTGAGAACCCGATGTGTGTTTGCACACTTCACCCGGCCGCCCCGTGCTGCTGAGGGTGTACTTTCTGTGTGGACTTGTGTGTCCCCCCGGTGCCCTAGAAAACCCCCCTGGGTCTGCCCTCCGAAGACACGAGTACTTACCTGCTGGCAGACTGGAACCGGGGCACCCCCTTCTCCATTGAAGCCTATGCATTCTGGGCACCACTTTGACCTCTGCACCTGACCGGCCCTGAGCTGCTGGTGTGGTAACTTTGGGGTTGCTCTGAACCCCCAACGGTGGGCTACCTTGGACCCAAACTTGAGCCCCGTAGGTGGTTTACTTACCTGCAAAAACTAACAAACTCTTACTCCCCCTAGGAACTGTTGAAAATTGCACTGTCTAGTTTTAAAATAGCTATATGTGATTTATGTGAAAACTGTATATGCTATTTTGCTAATTCAAAGTTCCTAAAGTACCTACCTGCAATACCTTTCATTTGAAGTATTACATGTAAATCTTGAACCTGTGGTTCTTAAAATAAACTAAGAAAATATATTTTTCTATACAAAAACCTATTGGCCTGGAATTGTCTCTGAGTGTGTGTTCCTCATTTATTGCCTGGGTGTGTACAACAAATGCTTAACACTACTCCTCTGATAAGCCTACTGCTCGACCACACTACCACAAAATAGAGCATTAGAGTTATCTCTTTTTGCCACTATCTTACCTCTAAGGGGAACCCTTGGACTCTGTGCATGCTATTTCTTACTTTGAAATAGTACATACAGAGCCAACTTCCTACACTAATAGACTGGACTCTGCCATGGGCATTCCTCCACCATCACCCATCACCATTTTACCACCCCCTCCAATAATTAGCACTTCAATAAACACCCTTGAAGCACAAAACAATCTGGAGTCAGTCTGTGTTTTTGAAAATGTGTATTAGCTATGACAATGACAAAATCCGTTTGAAAATGTGATGTCAACATACCTATGTCACACATCACAAGTCCATGAAGGATGCAAGCAGATGACACACGTTGGTAACCACACCTGTGAAACCGTAATGGAAATGTACAACTCAGTTACCAAATACTGCTTGAAATTGACAGACAGGATAAAGGTAGAAGTGTGAAAGTAAATGTAGTAGTCAAGAAAGTGTTCTCACCTGTGTGTCACTGGAAATACTGCTGTATGACTGAGTCCCTGTTGTCAATGTCTTCTTCCTCTGCTTCCTCCTCATCACTGTCCACAGGCTCCACAGCTGCCACAACACCGTCATCTGGACCATCCTCCTGCAGAAAAGGCACATGGCGTCGCAAAGCAAGATTGTGAAGCATAGAGCAGGCGATGATGATCTGGCACACCTTCTTTGGTGAGTAGAATAGGGAACCACCTGTCATATGGAGGCACCTGAACCTGGCCTTCAGGAGGCCGAAGGTGCGTTCGATCACCCTCCTAGTCTGCCCATGGGCCTCATTGTAGCGTTCCTCTGCGCTGGTCCTGGGATTCCTCACTGGGGTCAATAGCCATGACAGGTTAGGGTAACCAGAGTCCCCTATTAGCCACACCCGGTGCCTCTGGAGTTGACCCATCACATAAGGGATGCTGCTATTCCGCAGGATGTAGGCGTCATGCACTGAGCCAGGGAACATAGCATTCACCTGGGAGATGTACTGGTCTGCCAAACATACCATCTGTACATTCATCGAATGATAACTTTTCCGGTTCCTGTACACCTGTTCACTCCTGTGGGGGGGGACCAGAGCTACATGGGTCCCATCAATGGCACCTATTATGTTAGGGATATGTCCAAGGGCATAGAAGTCACCTTTAACAGTAGCCAAATCCTTCACCTGAGGGAAAACGATGTAGCTCTTCATGTGTTTCAGCAGGGCAGACAACACTCTGGACAACACGTTGGAAAACATAGGCTGGGACATCCCTGATGCCACGGCCACTGTTGTTTGAAATGACCCACTTGCAAGGAAATGGAGCACTGATAGCACCTGCAGTTGAGGGGGGATTCCTGTGGGATGGCGGATTGGTGACATAAGGTCTGGCTCCAACTGGGTACACAGTTCCTGGATTGTGGCACGGTCAAACCTGTAGGTGATGATTAAATGTCGCTCCTCCAATGTCAACAGGTCCACCAGCGCTCGGTACACCGGAGGATTCTGCCATCTCCTCACACGTACCAGCTGACGGTGCCTAGGAAGGACAACAGCGACCACAGAGTCAAGCAACTCAGAGGTATGTACACACAGCTACACAGATCACAAAACATAATCCTAAAAGTTGTCTGTATGTGTTTTGAGTCCAGGCCTAGGTATGTGTGACGCAGTTGAAAATTAAGCCATGTGGGCCCCTGAAATGGCGGCTGGCTGACCTCTAAACTGGGACAATGGGATGTGATGTAACTGCGCTGGCGTTGTACACCGTTGCGGTAGGCGGTCGAAGACCGCGGCGCAATGCTGCATTGGTTAACATTGGACCCTAAGGGTCCCAGGAGCCAAAGACGAAGTGCCCCGGCGGTGATGATACGCACCGCCGCGGACGTCACTGCCGCGGACGTGACAGACATTTTCTATCTGTTCAATCACTCAATACCTGATCTTCGACAGGAGAGGACCTATACTGCAAGTGCTGCTGTGACCTCGGTCTGGAAGAGACAATGGCACGTGCGTCTGGGGAAAGGGCCCCTGCCTTCACTGCACAGGAGTTGGAGAAGTTCGTGGACGGGGTCCTCCCCCAGTACACGCTACTCTACGGTCCTCCAGACCAACAGGTGAGTACGTAGGGTGCAAGTTGTATGGGCTATGCCTGGGTGGAGAGGGCTGGTTGTAAGAAGGAAGGGGGCAGAGTTCTGCGAGCATGAAGGACTGTGAATGCATGTGCCACATGGCAAGGGTAGGGATGTGGGCCACTCACTTCGATGGTGCAGTTGGTAAGGCCTTATCTTCTTCCCCTGTACATGTCATGTAGGTCAGCGCCCACCAGAAGAAGGATATTTGGCATGACGTCCTGGGGGTACACCAGAGACGGAGCACCCACTGCCGTAAAAGATGAGAGGACATTCGCCGCTGGTGCAAGAAGACGGCGGAGGCTCAGCTGGGGATGGCTTCCCAACGTGGGAGGGGTGCCCGTTGCACCATGACCCCCCTTGATGTTCCGGATCCTGGTGGTGGCCTACCCTGAGTTGGACGGGCGCATGAGGGCATCACAGCAGACACAAGGGGGTGAGTACACTCTCATTCTGCTGACTTTGTGCTCAGTGGAGGTGTCTGGGTGGGGGAGGAGGGCTGTGGGTTTCCCTAGGCCAGGGCGAGGTCCGTAGGCTAGGCCCCTCCGTAATGCAGGCCATGTGGCACTCCACCCCACCTCTGTAGAGTGCCAAGTACAGGTATACATTCCCCTGTGTCATCTATGTGTGCAGATGTTCACCATAGCCAAGTAGGCCATATCCCAGGAACTGCATCAGTAGAGCCCAACAGCGCGGCATAGTGCAGGGGGCTGCTGTGTCTGTATTGTCCGCCAACGGTAGCGGTAAGCCATGCACTCAACCTGTCTCTCTTCTGTTTCCCCCCACCCCTTTGTGTGCTCTCCCTGTTCTTTTGTGCATCAGCATCATCAGGCGGAGGTACAGTGGCACCGGAGCACGAGGGGGCTGCATCCCACATGGCCATGGAGGGCCACACCATGGACTCGGAATACACCAGTGGGACGGAGGGCGAGGGGAGCTTCACGGCGGTCACCGGATCAGCAAACAGCGACACGGACTCGTCCTCCGATGGGAGCTCCCTTGTGGTGGCGGCAACGTCTGTGCCCCCCACTTCTACAGGTACAGCCGCCACCCTCCCTACCAGCACCGCCCTCCCATCAGCCCCTCAGCCTTCGCCCCGTGCCCGCTCACCCAGGAGGGTGGGCATCACCTTCGCCCTAGGCACCTCAGCCCCTGCCCCTGTCACCTTTGCTGCCCTCAGTGAGGAGGCCATTGATCTCCTCAGGTCACTCACTGTTGGGCAGTCTACCACTGTGAATGCCATCCAGGGTGTAGAAAGGGAGTTGCAACACACTAATGCATTCCTGGAGGGCATTCATTCTGGTCAGGCTGCCCATCATCGAACCCTGCAATCTCTGGCCTCAGCACTGATGGCAGCTGTTGTCCCTGTGTCTAGCCTCCCCCCTCCAACTTCCTCCATCCAGACCCAATCCCCTGTACCTCTGCCTATCCCAAGCACACCATCAGACCAGCCTGCACACACGTCAACACACAAGGGAAGCTCAGGCAAACATAGGCACCACACATCCCACAGGCACTCACACAAGCATCACCCACATACAGACACAGCAACATCCACTGCCTCCACTGTGTCCCCCTCCTCGTCGTCTACCTCCTCCCTCCCAGTGTCGTCTACACTCTCACCTGCATGCACTACCACTACAGCCACTAGGACTCGCACCAGAACACCCACCACCACACCCTGCTCACCTGCACTCACCACCCCCACTACCATGTACACGTCCCCTGTGTCCTCACCCAGTGTGTCTGTGACGCCCCCTCCAAAAGTACACAAACGCGGGCACACATACACCCAACATCCATCCACCTCACGACAGCCTCCAGAACATGCACCTGCACCCAAATCATCAAACGTTACACCTCCTACAACCACCTCCTCTTCCTCCACTCCCAGACCCCCTCCAGCTACCCGTCCCAGTGTTCATCAGAAACTTTTCCTGAGCAACGTTGACCTCTTTCCCACTCCCCCTCCAATTCATAGGTCCCGTACTAGCACCTCAACCACAAAATCCCCGGTACCAGTGGTGCCTGTTAGAGGTATGTGGAGTGCACCGGGCACCAGGGCAGCCAGCGTGACACAGAGACAAAGCACAGCCAGTCCCCCCTCTGTGAAGCACCTGAAGTTGGACAGTGCCCGACGGGAGAGGGGGAAGACTCCTGCCTGCAAAGCCGCTCACAAGGGTCACGGGGGGAGTGTCGAGTCAGCTGTGACTCCTCCCAAGGTGGGGAAGGGGCAGAAGAAAGCGCCAAAGTCTGGGAAGAGCAGCACGGCGGAGAAGGCCGCCATCATCCCTGCTGGCCAGGACGCCACAGCCAGCCCCATCATCACTGGTCAGGAGACCACCGCCAGTGTCAGTGCCCATGCAGGCAGCCCAATCGTCACTGGTCAGGAGACCACCGCCAGAGTCAGTAGCCAGGAGGGCAGCCCAATCGTCACTAGTCAGGAGACCACCGCCAGCGTCAGTGCCCAGGAGAGCAGCCCAATTGTCACTGGTCAGGAGACCACCGACAGAGTCAGTGCCCAGCAGGGCAGCCCAATCGTCACTGGTCTGGAGACCACCGCCAGAGTCAGTGCCCAGGAGGGCAGCCCAATCGTCACTGGTCTGGAGACCACCGCCAGAGTCAGTGCCCAGGAGGGCAGCCCAATCGTCACTGGTCAGGAGACCACCGCCAGAGTCAGTGCCCAGGAGGGCCCTGGCAGCCACAGCCCCGCTGGGCAATGAGGGACCACCATGGCAACACCGCTGCACAGGTCAGAAACTGCTAAGTCAAGCACTGCTGAACAGGGCAAGCACCGCTGAACAGGGCAAAGACTGCCATGGCAAGCACCGCTGGACAGGTCAGAAACTGCTAAGTCAAGCTCCGCTGAACAGGGCAAGCACCGCTAAACAGGGCAAAGACTGCCATGGCAAGCACCGCTGAACAGGGCAAAGACCGCCATGGCAAGCACCGCTGAACAGGCCAAGCACTGCAAAATCAAGCACCGGTAGCCCATGTGCGGCAGGGGCAGTGATGGAACTGGGACCGTCACGGGGAGAGTGATGCACTCTGAGCACCAGTCCCTATCCAGAACCAGTGGAGAACAGCATCCACTACCTCAGTCCTTAATAGGATGAAGCACTCTGGGCACCAGTCCCCCTCCAGAACCAGTGGAGAACAGCATCCACTACCTCTGTCCTTAACAGGATGAAGCACTCTGGGCACCAGTACCCCTCCAGAACCAGTGGAGAACAGCATCCACTACCTCAGTCCTTGGCAGGATGAAGCACTCTGGGCACCAGTCCCCCTCCGGAACCAGTGGAGAGATACATCCACTACCTCTGTCCTTAACAGGATGAAGCACTCTGGGCACCAGTCCCCCTCCAGAACCAGTGGAGAACAGCATCCACTACCTCAGTCCTTGGCAGGATGAAGCACTCTGGGCACCAGTCCCCCTCCAGAACCAGTGGAGAACAGCATCCACTTGTGAGACTGTGGCTTTGCACTCCCCAGGATGGTACAGTGGGCAACCCACCCACTGCAAAGACTTGTGAGACTGTGGCTTTGCACTCCCCAGGATGGTACAGTGGGCAACCCACCCACTGCAAAGACTTGTGAGACTGCGGCTTTGCACTCCCCAGGATGGTACAGTGGGCAACCCACCCACTTCAAAGACTTGTGAGATTATGGCTTTGCACTCCCCAGGATACATCAATGGGCATGGAGCCCCGTCGTGGATCTGGCGTGGTGCTGTTATCCGGCTGAGGTGCCCCCCCTTCCCTTCCCCCTGAGGTGCCTGTTGTATTTCGAACTGATGCCCCAGCAGTGTTCTCTCTGTTTCTGGACAGGTATCGTGTGTGGGCCTTGCCCATGCATTTTGGGCCCAGTGGTCCACGGACATTGAATGGTGCATACCTGCACTACTAATCGTGATGTATAATTTTTAGAATGTGTATATATATCTGTATATATATTAGGTTACTGTATTTTGATACATTACAATGGTTGTACTCATTTCCTTTTGTCTTTGCATTCTTCCGGGGGGGGTTGGGGGTTGTTACTGTGATGTTTGCAAAATGCATTGGTGTGTGTGTTGTGGTGTGCGAGGGTCGGGTGGGGGTGTTGCGTGTGTGTGTCCCTGACTTTTGCCTCCCCCTCTCCTATGTCGTAGGTGCAGTACTCACTGCTGTCTTCGGCGCCGGCGTTGCTGATGATCGTAGAGGAGCAGGACGCCTAACGCAGGGAGTATTTGGAGTTCCGGCTCCATGGTGCCCTCGTTCCTCGTGGAGTGTGTTAAGGTGAGCGTTTTCCCATTGAAATGGCTGTTTCCGCCGTGTTTTTATCCACGATGAATCCGCCCCGGAAAAGGTGCTGGATTGGCCTGTTGTAATACTGTGGGCGGTACTTTGTCTTCCGCCTGTCTGTTGGCATTGACCGCCGCGCTGCTTGTCTCTACCGCTGTGGCAGTCGGAGTGTTAAAGAGGCTGACTTTGTTGGCGGTTTCCGCCACGGTCATAATTCCCTTTTTTTTCCGCCGGCCTGTTTGCGGTATTACCGCCGCTTTAACACCGTCCACCAGGGTTGTAATGACCCCCTATGTTTTAACATGAGAGTCTGCATTTATAGTAAATGAAAGTTCTACCATGAACAAATGTTAGTAGAAAAACTGAAGTATTAAATGAATATGTATTAATCAAATTTATATTGTATTAGATGCATTAATACGAGTCACATGTATGCAGAATAATAAATGCACGCTTAAATTGTTCTAACGTTATAAATAATAATAATAATGTTTGTAATTTAATATTTTTCTTTAGATCTATGAATAGGAAGGTGTGCAATAGGTTGATTAATGTGTATTAAGGCTTTTTAGCTTGACTGGGCCTGAAGCATACATTTTGCAGCAGCAATGGAAAATCACTTGTTTACTCTGTCCCCCATTGACCTGCATTCTTTTCCTAGGCTGCTAATGTTGAATATCGTATTGTACTGTAGGCAAGAGACATGTTTTAGAAATAACAATGTAGCACTACTTGTTCTGGCTGTCGAACAGGGCAGGAAACTTGTAGTTGTCATGTGTATTAGTTTAGCTCATTGTGGGTCGTGAAAAAGAATCTCAAGTAACAAATAACTAGAGAATGTAATATTTAGTGAGAGATGTGTGAAATTTTATAGATGGCAATGCACTTTTGCTGAGAAGTTTCATAATAGTTGCAAATTCGATGGTGCCATCTGCAGCCACTGGATGCTGAATCTGACAAAGTGTACCCACCTGAATGACCAATGAATGGATCGTGCCTATTTCTAATTAGTGAGAGACTTTGAAAGTTAGAATTAGCTCTTCTCCTGCCTCGAGGCTGTCCAGAACCCTGTTTAATTCTGCTGTCATCCTCCTATTCTATAAGTCCCTGGATGAGTTCTCATATTAATCTAAACTGCCCTTTTCTGTTATATGATTCAGTACTAGCAAAGCCAACTAATTCTGAACTGCTGATCTGTCCTATGTGCAGCCCTTGTTCTGCACTGTCCTGATTCTGCTGTCAAAGGATGCCTGAAGAAGGTGACTGTCCTGTCTGATGCATCATCACTCTATACTGTCCCATGAGGAGAACTAAAAGTGGTTTCTTGTTTCCTTTTCAGTTAGGTACTTACACCACCATATTTCTATAGTGAGTTATCCTAGTTAGATGTTTTTCTAAATTATTCTCTTTCTTTCATTTTTTTTTTCCCCGCATTTGCTAGCCTGTTCCCATGTGTGCAAGTCCAAATTCGGGTTAGTGATAGGAATGACCAAGCTCTGAAATTTGAAAAAATTGGATTTTGATGATTCCTGATATCATCATCTGCTTTGAAATCTAAGAATAATGTGCATATTGTGTTGTTGCTAATCTATATTATTATTTTGGAATGCCTAACAGTGCTGATGTTTAGTAGGCTAAGGGGGTTATTCTAACTTTGGAGGAGGTGTTAATCCGTCCCAAAAGTGACGGAAAAGTGACGGATTTACCACCAGCCGTATTACGAGTCCATTATATCCTATGGAACTCGTAATACGGCTGGTGGTATATCCGTCACTTTACCGTCACTTTTGGGACGGATTAACACTCCTCCAAAGTTAGAATAACCCCCTAAATCTTTTCAGATGCTTTGGTTAGCCTATGGTTTTCATGTATGTATATAATTTAGTTCTGCGCACCATATAATTGACTTTGATTTTGGGATTGTAATAAAGCTTTGAAACTTAACTTTATTCAGTTTGGAGACTGATTTAGGGGGTTATTCTAACTTTGGAGGAGTGTTAATCCGTCCCAAAAGTGACGGTAAAGTGACGGATATACCACCAGCCGTATTACGAGTTCCATAGGATATAATGGACTCGTAATACGGCTGGTGGTAAATCCGTCACTTTTCCGTCACTTTTGGGACGGATTAACACCTCCTCCAAAGTTAGAATAACCCCCTTAGTGTTAAATTGTTTATGGTGTCTAGAATTATTTATGGTATAATGTGTGATTGAATGATTGTGACTACTACACTATTCACCACGTACAAAGATCCAGGCGACCTCAGTAGGTGAGAATAGTGATAATGTCTCACCTGCGCGCTGGTGGTTATTGAACCCAGAGCGGGGAGTAAGTTCTTCCCCGGGGCCCCAACGCACTAGCAGAGGTCTGGGGTGAGGTAATCCTGGGAGCTCTCCTGCAGGTATCCTTGAAGAGTGGATTGGAATTAGAGTGGGGGGTGCCTTTTTGAGAGTCAAATAAGAATGAGTGTGACATACCGGCAGCCTGGGAGCTATTTTACTTTGAGACTACTGTAATGCCTATCACTTCAGTAAGGATTGGTTTAGTGCCTAACTACCCACTGCCTCCTTTGAGTTACCATTTCCAACTGTATTAGGGAGGAGTTGCAGCTTGTATGACCAAGTTATATTCTGACTTACTGTGTTGCAGATAAGAAGAAGAATGGGGTGTAATAGATGTGCAAGGAGGTAATGTTTGTAATTTGTTGCTAATTAGTTCAACCTGATGGGGAGTCTTTGTTGTTTTAGCAGATTTTCACGCTCACTGCACTGGAATAATGACTGGTCTTCATACTGATTGGGGAAACAAGAGTTGTCCGATGTGATGCCTGTCTGTATCAATAATGCAACCCTTTTCACATACACCTGCTGTGGTCCTTGAGAAAGCGCCATCGCGCCTGAATTGCACGGAGTAATTTAAGGCTGTTGTGCAAGCAAATAGACGCACAGCTGGCCACCCCCCCTATAAACTGTATGTGGTCAATAAGAGATCGGAAGCAAGGACATGGCAGCGCTAGATTGGCCATATACAATAAAACACTTACTGCTCACTTAGCAGTCATTGTCTCTCTGTACTTTGTGTGGTGTGTCCTGTATATGGGAGGGGGGTGGGGGGGCAGTGGCAGCCTCAAAACGTATGACAAAGTTACAACCAAGTCTCCAAAGTGCATTGTAAGCAAACAAACAGTTGCCAGTGCCTCAGTAACCATTAAAGAAAACAGACTACAGTCACCCTTCAATGTGTATTTGTACTGGATCCCTCAATAACAACTTCAGTGAAGGGCAATTATTTATTAGTCACTGGGGCCCTGTGGTAGCTCTGGAGTGAGGGTTCAAGAGGTTAAGAAGTGGAGAGCATATTTTACATAGATATGAGAAGTACAGTTCTAGGATGATTAAGGGAGGAAGGCAACACACATGTTGCTCATGGAATCCTTTGCTTCTCAAAGGCAAAAGGAATTTGGGACTCTAACTTTCTCATGTATTATAGGGCAGCCCATTCAAGGATCCTGGTAGACGGGTCACTCTGCAGAACTGACAAGATTTTTCCCTAGAAGGAAGAGACACTAGCATAGGAAATAGTCAAAGATGGCCTACAAACCACAGCCAGACAGATCTCCTGATGTTCACCTAAGCATCCCTAGAGGAACAGTTCTCCAGGATCTGGCACTTAAAAAAATACATAGATATATCTAACCGTCTTTCCTCTACCATATGCTCCCATTTCACTTCAATCCCTCCTTTAGTCCAGGACTACATCAAGGTCCTTCTGATAAATGGAAAAAATGGAGATGTGAGATGTCTAACAATTGTAGACATGTTTATTGAGGGATTTGTCATACTGTTTGAGACATGCAAATGGACATGTAACTTAGATGACACGGAAGGATTTTATCATACTCAATTAAAACACTGGGTCTAAAGAAGAAAGAGGCAGCAGCAAGAAATCATAATTCATTGCAGACATTTATAACCATTGCTACGTGCTCAAGGGATTATTATAGCTAATGTCTATGGGATACTTATGGATGTGACCCAATACCTTGTCTGGACCTTTAGGGCCAATTGGAACCAAATACTGGGAAGGAAAGCCGGAGTGACATCGGGGATAGCACTGACGGCACTTAGGAAGGAAAACGTTACTTACCCCCTAAGCATCTGTTTGTAGCATGAAGTGCTCTGCAGACTCCTGCCATCTAGTTTCGAGTTATTTTTCTTTGAACGTGGTCTGTTGAGTCACAAGATGCAGTGCAATTCCTCCCTTAGTTTCCAATGAGCATGGACAGACTCCATATCAGATTATTTTTCATACAAAGGGTTAAAGTAGTATGAAGTGGTGACTAAACACAGTATGATGCATATGTGTATTGTGTAAGAAAGTTATTTAATAAAAGATGAGATCTGTGATCAGAGCCACACGCTTTTGGGGAGGAGGATGGGCCTATGTAAATTTGCAGGACTACACAGTTTGAAAAAATGCTTACAGGAGAAGTAAAATGTTCCATTTGTAGTATGTGCTGTTGTAGATACACATGCTCGGCATACACTGTAAACAGTGCTGGACCAGGACTGAAAATAGGCTCGGGCTCGAAAATATAAGTGTCTCTTCATTAACAATTCAGATAGCTAAAGTAGACCACATTTGGAAATCAACGCAGTTTTCAACTTGGAAAGACATGCTGTAAACATGTTTTGCAGGGCATGAAAGACTATGCATGTGTGCTTGCTATAGAAAATGTTTCTGGTAATATCAGGGAAACCAACAAAAACCAGCCCAAAAGATCATGAAAGAGAAAAAATCTGTCCCGCACACTGACCTGTAAGACCAGCCCCTCACACACTGCCTGAATGCCCTATGCGCCAGTCCACAGAGTGTAAAAGTATTACTCTGTAAGCAGTGGCTAGTGTGTGGACAATGCAAATGTCTGAAATAATGTCCTGATGGCTGTTTGGCCACAGACTGTTGTGTGGCTAAAATATAGGTACACAATAATGCATAGTTTAGGTGTGGGGATGACCAAGCAGCAGCTTTGTATGTGTCACCTAATGGAATATTGCCCAGAAAAACCATGTTTGGAGCCTTTTCTGTTTACAGTGTGCACTGGGGCTGACAGGGAGAGATCATGTCGCTTTATGATAGCACGTTTGAATGCACAGCACAATCCATCTGAATCCTGCTTCAGAGACGGGCTGGCCAATGTAAGGTTCAGCAAATGCTATGAACAGCTGGTTAGCTTTGCAAAATCGCTTTGTTCTGTCAATGTAGTACATGAGGGCCGATTTGACATCCAGAGTGTGAAGGGCTCTATCTGTTATAGAGTCTGGATGAGAGAAAAAGATGAGGAGCTCTAAGCTTTAATTGAGGTGAAAATGGGAAAATACTTTGGGAAGGCTCGTTGGACTAGTCTTGAACACCCTTCTGTCTTTACAAACCTGAATGAAGAGTTGTTGTGTGAGGGCTTACAAGTCATTACTATGTCTGAGATATGTTATGGCCACCGGAGAAGCTACCTTCCAGGAAAGGTACTGGAGGGGTTAAGAGTGCTCAATTTTCAAAAGGGGGTCCTATAATTTAGTGAGGACTATACTAAGATTCCTGACTGGTGAAAGGCGGACTCTGGGAGGGCCCTCCATGATTGCTTTAATCTCTGAATTGTGAAAAAGGAGCTGTAAAAGGGCTCCTGTCTTATAAATATTAATAAGGCAAAAGTTTTTGTCACTCCCTGAAAATGCGCATTTTGCAATGTAACCTATTGCTACATTAATTGTATTCATCTCATTTTGCTCAATGGATCGATTTTAAGTCATCTACAGAAAAATACATTAATAGGATCACTGATGTCACAGTCCTATAAATTCACATTTACCTTTGTATGTGGTAAAAAAAAAAAACACAAACCTGTCCCAAGCGCAGGGAAGGCCACAGAAGTCCGTTGCTGCTGCTCACACTCCTGGAGTACATTGTGCACCATTTTTTTAATCTGCTTTAGGTCTTTGTGTCCAACAACATGAATTATATTTTTGCACGCCAGGCCTCCACTGGTAGTAGTTATATACTCATTATTTGGAAGAGCAGCTGGTGGAAAGGAACACAAAGTAGATCAATTGGCATGTACGTTCATAAGGCAATAATTGTAGAAGTCTTCTATGTGAGAAATAACCAAATTTAGTGCACTGCAGTGAACCTTTATTGTTGAGGATTGTGGTCAATTGAAAGATCGAATTATTCATACCAAAGAGAAGAGGGTGCAATAGGGGTTTCATGAAATAAGCGTCATGCTTCTGTGAAACACAAAAAATATTTCAGGTCCAATGAACATGTTTAAAACAAGATGCATTAAGATATGGACACAGCTTTTGGAATTCAGACCGCTGCTCATGCCTGACAAGTTATACCACAAATTGCATTAAACATGTTTGGCAAGAAGCAATTACTATCAATGAAACAAATATACAAGAAGCAAAATGATCGGGCGCAGCCACAAGTTCAGAGAGTACAAGCCAATTTCCCTGCAAGTCAGGTATTGCCCAGATAAAAGTTGCAGTTGTGAGCCATATAAGAAGCCATGCTCCCTTTCTTTAGTGGTCCATGGCAGACAAGCTGATAAAGAGGAGTCTTCTGGTGGCGATATATATCCCCCTTCAGCTCTTTAAACAGTCACAAAGTTGCTTGCTTGTTTTCTGTATTTAGGCCCCTCATGTTTAGACTGATTAGCTTCATTGTCTGGCAAGGGGGCAGCTCTCTTCATTCACTAGTCTGTTCAGGTGTAAAAATTCACACTTTGTTTTTTTAATATAACACAGGCCAGTGAGTCAGCACACTTTAGCCAATAGACGGTACTGCACTTTCAGTGCTGGCATTTGTTCCCTATCATAAATGCACAAACAACTAGAAAAAATGAGCAATTAGGTGTTAGTGGTAATGGCCCAAATGTTATGATGGCTCTTTTCTTTCTATTTACATTTTTGCATTTGAAAGCATATGACTCACCTTTAGACAACAGCAATTTTACTTTTTTACTTTTAACATTTTATTTTATATTGTACATGTTAGCAAACATTTATGTACAATTAAATACTACATTGAATATACTACAAAAGTCAACAACTGGTTAAAACAGGCACCACTACTAGTGATCAATGCTCGAGAAGGAGCAAGTCAACTGGGTTCTTTTTATGCATAATATGGGAATGCTCCGTGATCCAGCCTTTCTAGAAAAATGCTTACTATCTGAGTATCTGTGTTGAACTGTCATAACAACTGACACTTGAGGAATCAGTAGTGAATAAACTATTCCCCGAACAACAAAATCTTCTGGAATACGCCCTTAGTAGTGGATAGTTGATGTACAGCCTCTCTAAGGTGGCAGGGCCATACAAGTGACTTTTGTTAACTGGTGTCAAGGCTTGCAGTGGTGCATAATGGTAGAGACGGCGTTATACAACAGCCAGGGATTCCATGAGAACGTTGATACAACATAGAGCTTATGAAGGGTGTTTCATGGACTTAATTATGGTTCAGTTGAATGTTGGAGAGAGACAGATATGTTACAGCTCATGCCAGTAGTGCTAATATGCAAACACAGTTGTTTATTTTCTTTTTATGTGGAAAAAGCAATACCATATCTTAAATATATATGTACACAAATATATATATATGTACATATATGGAAAATGTCACTTACCCAGTGTACATCTGTTCGTGGCATGAGACACTGCAGATTCACATGCTGTGCATTATCCTGCCATCTAGTGTTGGGCTCGGAGTGTTACAAGTTTTTTTTCTTCGAAGAAGTCTTTTTGAGTCACGAGACCGAGTGAGTCCTCCCTTTCGGCTCCATTGCGCATGGGCGTCGACTCCATCTTAGATTGTTTTCCCCGCAGAGGGTGAGGTAGGAGTTGTGAGTATAGTAGATGTGCCCATGCAATGGAGTAGTTATGTATGTACTTAATGTGTATTAAAAGAATATTTATTTACATATTTACAATTTCATCCAACTAAAAAACGGCTATAGGCTACCGGGGAGGTGGGAGGGCGTATGTGAATCTGCAGCGTCTCATGCCATGAACAGATGTACACTGGGTAAGTGACATTTTCCGTTCGGTGGCATGTATAGCTGCAGATACACATGCTGTGCATAGACTACCAAGCAGTAATCTCCCCAAAAAGCGGTGGTTCAGCCTGTAGGAGTTGAAGATGTCTGAAATAATGTTCTTAATACAGCCTATCCTACTGTGGCTTGTTGCGTTGCTAACACATCTACACAGTAGTGCTTAGTAAATGTATGAGGCGTAGACCAGGTGGCTGCCTTACAAATTTCTGTCATAGGTATATTCCCAAGAAAAGCCATTATGGGGCCTTTTTTCCTAGTGGAATGTGCTCATGGTGTAATAGGTAATTCTCTTTTTGCTTTAATATAGCAAGTTTGAATACATTTAACTATCCATCTGGCGATGCCTTGTTTGGATATAGGATTACCTGCATGAGGTTTTTGAAAGGCTACAAACAATTGTTTTTTTGCCGAAATTGTTTCGTTCTGTCAATGTAATACATTAGTGCTGTTTTAATGTCTAATGTATGTAAGACTCTTTCGGCTACTGAGTCTGGTTGCGGAAAGAAGACTGGGAGTTCCACAGTTTGGTTTAGGTGGAATGGTGATATGACCTTTGGTAAGAATTATGGATTTGTACGGAGAACCACTTTATGTGTATGTATTTGTATAAAGGGTTCTTGAATAGTACATTTTTGTATTTCACTTACTCTTCTAAGTGATGTGATAGCTATTAGAAAGGCTACTTTCCAAGTCAGATACTGCATTTCACAAGAATGCATGGGTTCAAATGGGGGGCCCATGAGTCGTGTTAATGCAATATTAAGGTTCCACAAAGGTACTGGTGGTGTCCTTGGGGGAATGATTCTTTTTAGTCCCTCCATAAATGCTTTAATGACTGGGATTCCAAAAAGTGATGTTGTACGTGTAATCTGCAGATAGGCAGATATTGCAGTGAGGTAGATTTTAATGGAAGAGAATGCTAGATAAGACTTTTGTAAGTGTAATAAGTAACTTACAATGTCCTTTGTGGAGGCATGTAGTGGTTGAATTTGATTAGTGTGGCAGTAGCAAACAAATCTTTTCCATTTGTTTGCGTAACAATGTCTTGTTGTAGGTTTTCTCGCTTGTTTAATGACTTCCATACAATCTTGTGTAAGATTTAAATGTCCGAATTCTAAGACTTCAGGAGCCAGATTGCTAGATTGAGCGATGCTGGATTCAGGTGTCTGATCTGTTGTTTGTGTTGTGTTAACAGATCCGGTATGTTTGGTAATTTGATGTGGGGTACTACTGATAAGTCCAACAGTGTTGTGTACCACTGTTGGCAAGCCCAGATTGGTGCTATGAGTATTAGTTTGAGTTTGTTTTGACTTAGTTTGCTGACCAGATAAGGAATGAGTGGGAGAGGGGGGAAAGCATAAGCAAATATCCCTGATCAACTGATCCATAGTGCATTGCCCTTGGATTGAGGGTGTGGGTACCTGGATGCAAAGTTTTGGCATTTTGCGTTTGCGTTTTCTTTTGTTGCGAATAGGTCTATGTTCGGTGTTCCCCAGCGGAGGAAATGATCCTGTAGGATCTGGGGATGTATTTCCCATTCGTGAGTTTGCTGGTGATCCCGACTGAGATTGTCTGCTAACTGATTCTGAATGCCTGGTATGTATTGTGCTATTAGGCGAATGTGATTGTGAATTGCCCAATGCCAAATCTTTTGTGGTAAGAGACACAGTTGTGACAAGTGTGTCCCCCCTTGTTTGTTGAGATAATACATTGTTGTCATGTTGTCGGTTTTGACAAGGATGTGTTTGTGGGCTAGCAGTGGTTGAAATGCTTTTAATGCTAGAAAAACCGCTAGCAGTTCCAAATGATTTATATGAAGTTGTTTTTGTTGATTGTCCCATTGACCCTGTATGCTGTGCTTGTTGAGGTGTGCTCCCCACCCCTTCATGGAAGCATCTGTTGTGATAACAGCCTGAGGCACTGGGTCTTGGAATGGCCGCCCTTTTTTTAAATTTATTGGGTTCCACCATTGAAGCCAGGAGTGTGTTTGGCGGTCTATCATCACTAGATCTTGAAGTTGACCCTGTGCTTGTGTCCATTGTTTTGCTAGGCACTGTTGTAAGGGCCGCATGTGTAGTCTTGCATTTGGGACAATGGCTATGCATGAAGACATCATGCCTAGAAGTTTCATTACAAACCTTACCGTGTAGTGTTGGTTTGGTTGTATGCTTGATCTTACATTTTGGAATGATTGGACTCTTTGTGGACTTGGAGTGGCAATTGCTCTTTGTGTGTTGAGTGTTGCTCCCAAGTATTGTTGCATTTGGGATGGTTGCAGATGTGATTTTTGGTAATTTATAGAAAACCCTAGTTTGTGTAGAGTTTCTATGAAGTATTGCGTGTAAAAATTGACATTATTGTTGAGTGTTGGCTTTTATTAGCCAGTCGTCCAAATATGGGAATACGTGCATGTGCTGTTTCCTTATGTGAGCTGCTACTACGGCTAGGCATTTTGTAAATATTCTGGGGGCTGTTGTTATCCCGAACGGTAGCACTTTGAATTGATAATGTTTGCCTTGAATTACAAACCTTAGGTATTTCCTGTGAGAAGGATGGATGGGTATGTGAAAATACGCATCCTTGGGATAAAGTGCTGTCATGTATTCCCCCTTATTTAGTAAAGGAACTACGTCTTGAAGTGTTACCATGTGGAATTGATCTGATTTGATTAAGAGATTCAGTGTTCTGAGATCTAAGATAAGCCTTAACGTTTTGTCCTTTTTTGGAATGAGGAAATATAGGACTAAACACCTGTCCCTTTTTGGTGATTGGGTACTAGCTCTTTTGCTTGTTTTTGTAACAGTGCTTGGACCTCTATATGTAATAGGTCTAAGTGTTGTGGAGACAGTCTGTGCGGATTTGGTGGCACATCTGGAGGGAATGTTGTGAATTCTATGCAATAACCATGTTGGATAATTGATAGGACCCATATGTCTGTGGTAATATGTGTCCAATTGTGGTAGTATTTGGTTAGCCTCACCCCCACTGGTGACAAGTTTTGGGGTGTTGTGACATTGAAGTCACTGCTTGCTAGGGCTTGGTTTGGCGGGCTGGAATTTCTCTCTTCCTCTTGGGAATTGTCCTCTATAGGAACCACAAACCCCCCCCCCCTTTGGTATTGTGATTGATAGGTGGGTTTTGTTTGGGAGGTGGAAGGTTCAGATGTTTGTTGCCGAAACCCCCCTCTAAATTGTGGTTTCCTAAAAGTGCCTCTGAATTGTGGGGAGTTGAGCGCGCCCATGGCTTTGGCCGTGTGAGTGTCTTTTTTCATTTTTTCGATGGCAGTATCGACTTCCGGCCCAAACAACTGATGTTGGTTAAACGGCATATTTAATACCGCTTGTTGAATTTCTGGTTTGAATCCAGAACTCCGCAACCAGGCATGCCTGCAAATTATTACAGCCGTGTTGAAAGTCTGCGATGCTGTATCTGCAGAGTCTAATGCAGACCTTATCTGATTGTTCGATATGGCCTGTCCCTCTTCAACTACTTGCTGGGCATGTTTTTGGTGTTCCTTGGGCAAGTGCTGGATGATGTCTTGCATCTCGTCCCAGTGTGCCCTGTCGTAGCGTGCAAGTAGGGCTTGAGAATTTGCAATTCGCCATTGATTGGCTGCTTGCGATGCCACTCGCTTGCCCGCTGCGTCACAATTTCGACTTTCTTTGTCAGGTGGTGGAGCATCCCCTGACGATTGAGAGTTCACTCTTTTCCTTGCTGCCCCTACAACCACTGAGTCCGGTGTGAGCTGTTGTGTTATAAACACTGGGTCTGTTGGAGGTGGTTTGTATTTCTTTTCGACCCTAGGCGTGATAGCTCTTCCCTTTACAGGCTTTGGGAAGACCTGTTGTGCGTGCTTGAGCATGCCCGGTAGCATTGGCAAGCTTTGATAGGCTGCGTGGGTGGATGCCAGAGTGTTTAAAAGGAAGTCATCCTCCACTGGTTCTGAGTGCATTGTTACGTTGTGGAATGTAGCTGCCCTGGTTAGTACTTGCGTATATGCTGTACTGTCTTCTGGTGGTGACGGCTTGGTTGGATAACACTCTGGGCTGTTTATCCGATATTGGTGGATCATATAAATCCCATGCATCAGCATCATCTTGGGTCATCCCAGTATGTGTGGGTGACTGCATTATTGGTGTTCCCACTGGTGACAATTGTGGTGAGTGCAGTGGGGATGGTTGTGGTGAGACCTGTGGTGTTGGTGACTTGTCTCTAACCACTTTGGCCTTTGGTTGCAATTCTGTTTCTTGAAATGCAAGTTTTCTTTTAGATTTGAGTGGAGGTAAAGTCTGAATATTGCCAGTATCCTTTTGGATATGTAACCTCTGTTTTCTTTGGTCAGGTTCCTCTATATCCAACTCTTGCTCAAATCTATGTCTTTCCTTGAGTTGCATGGAAAGCCTTTGCTCCTCAGTGTATGAGGTTCGTTTCGGCTCCGAGGCCGCTTTTTTCGGTACCGAAGTTCCTAGTGTAATAGTCTTTTTCGGTTCCGAGGAGCTTTTACGGGGTTTGCTCGATTCGATCACTTGGTGTCGAAATATTTCTGTGCGGGAATCTCGACCAGAGACGAAAGTCTTTGGCAACTCTTTGGCCTTATTCAGTGCCGATGTTATCTGGTCCCCTTCCTTTCGGTGGGTTGAGCCATGGCCTGCTGGCGGTGGCGTCCCCATAGCCTTAAGTTTCTTGGTGTGACCCTGAGTTTGGGACGGGACAGGTTTACTCATGGTTTGTTGCACCGTCAAAGGTCGTTCACTGGCGGATTCATCCGAGTCTGTTTCTTGGATGGAGATTATTTCTTCCTCCTCGACGTCGAGCTGTTCTTTCGGTTTCAACGCCATTTACAGTCTTCTTGCGCGTCAATCTCTCAAGGTTTTCTTCGATCGAAACGCTCGGCAAGCTTCACAAGTATCCTCTCAGTGTTCGGGCGACAAACACAGGTTACAGACCCGGTGCTGGCCTGTATAATGATACTTTGCGTGACACAGGGGACAGAAACGGAAGGGGGTCCGGTCCATTAGTCTGGGACGACGGGTGTGGTCGGGCCGACCAGGCCTCGATGAAGAGTGGAAGCCCCGAAGTGCCGCCAAAGCGGTTTTACACTAACACTAAACCAGTACCGAACTAAAACAATACCGTCAAATTTTCGATTCTTTAGCTAACTTTCCCGATTTGAAATACGGAGCGAAGAGGAACACGTCTGAACCCGATGGGGGAAAGAAAACAATCTAAGATGGAGTCGACACCCATGCGCAATGGAGCCGAAAGAGAGGAGTCACTCGGTCTTGTGACTCGAAAAGACTTGTTTGAAGAAAAACAACTTGTAACACTCCGAGCCCAACATTAGATGGCGGGAACAGTGCACAGCATGTGAATATGCAGCTACACATGCCATCGAACATATATATATATAAATGTTACTCACCCGGTTGACATCTGTTCGTGACATGTAGTGCTGTAGATTCACATGCTTTGCATAAGTCCGCCATCTAAGTCCTTCATCTAGTATTGGGCTCAGAGTGATACAAGTTGTTTTTGTTTGAAGAAGGTTTTTGAGTCACGAGATCGAGTGACTCCTCCTCTCGGTGATAGTGCGCATGGGCATCGAGTCCTTTGTTAGATTGTTTTTCCCGCAGGAGGGTGAAGAAAAGAGTGTAAAAGTGTATATGTACATATATAGTAAAGAAATGAGATGTCAATGCAATGTATGGAAAATGTCACTTACCCAGTGTACATCTGTTCGTGGGATGTTCTCCTGCAGATTCACATGCTGTGCACTGTTCCTGCCATGATGTGTTGGGCTTGGAGTGTTACAAGTAGTTTTTCATCTAAGAAGTATTTTCTAGTCACGGACCGAGTGACTCCTCCCTTTCGGCTCCATTGCGCATGGACATCAACTCCATCTTAGATTGTTTTCCCGCATAGGGTGAGGTAGGAGTGGTAGAATGAGAATAGTAAAGATGTCCATGCAATGGAATAGATATGTATGTACATATGTTTGTGCTAAAGGAATGTTTATTTACATATATACAATTTCTAATTGTAACTTAAACGGCTTCAGGCTCCCGGGGAGGTGGGAGGGCCCATGTGAATCTGCAGCGGAACATGCCACGAACAGATGTACACTGGGTAAGTGACATTTTCCGTTCAATGGCATGTGTAGCTGCAGATACACATGCTGTGCATACTGTAGACTACAAAGCAGTAATCATCCCAAAAGCGGTGGTCAGCCTGTGGGAGTTGAAGTTGTTTGAAATAATGCTCTTAGTACAGCCTGTCCTACTGTGGCTTGTTGTGTTGCTAACACATCTACACAATAGTGTTTGGTAAAATGCAGTGTAGACCAAGTGGCTGCCCTACAAATCTCTGTCATTGGTATGTTACCTAGAAAGGCCATTGTTGCCCCTTTCTTCCTAGTGGAGTGTGCCTTTGGTGTAATGAGTAGCTCTCTTTAAGCTTTTAGGTAACAAGTCTGCATGCATTTAACTATCTATCTGGCTATACCTTGTTTGGATACAGGGTTACCAGCATGGAGTTTTTGGAAAGCGACGAACAATTGCTTAGTTTCACAAAATGGTTTTGTTCTGTCTATACAGTACATTAGTGCTCTTTTTATGTCTAATGTATGCAGTGCTCTTTCTGCTACTGAGTCTGGCTGTGGGAAGAAGACTGGGAGCGCCACAGTTTGGTTTAAATGAAACGGTGAGATGACTTTTGGCAGAAATTTTGGATTTGTGCGGAGAACTACTTTATGTTTGTGTACTTGTATAAAGGGTTCTTCGATAGTGAACGCCTGTATTTCACTAAATCTTCGTAGTGAAGTGATGGCTACTAGAAATGCTACCTTCCAAGTTAAGAATTGGATTTGGCAAGAATGCATGGGTTCAAAAGGTGGGCCCATGAGTCGTATAAGTACAATATTAAGATTCCACGAGGGTACCGGTGGGGTTCTGGGAGGTATGATCCTTTTTAGTCCTTCCATAAAGGCTTTAATAACTCGTATTCTAAAGAGTGATTTTGTGTTTAATCTGCAAGTAAGCAGAGATTGCAATGAGATGAATTTTGATGGAAGAAAAAGCGAGATTTGCTTTTTGTAGCTGTAGTAAGTAACCCACAATGTCTTGTATGGAGGCATCTAACAGTGTGATTTTGTTTGCTTGGCAGTAGAAAACAAACCTTTTCCATTTATTAGCATAGCAATGCCTTGTGGTAGGTTTTCTTGCCTGTTTAATGACTTCCATACACTCATTTGGAAGATTTAGATCCCACTCGTAAGTTTGCTGGTGATCTCGACTGAGATTGTCGGCTAATTAATTGTGAATGCCTGGAATATACTGCGCTATTAGTCGAATGTTGCTGTGAATTGCCCAATGCCAAATCTTTTGTGCTAGGAGGCATAGTTGTGATGAGTGTGTTCCCCCCGCTTGTTTAGGTAGTACATTGTTGTCATATTGTCTGTTTTGACAAGAATGTGTTTGTGAACTAGAAGAGGTTGAAATGCTTTGAGTGCTAGGAAGACCGCTAGCAGTTCTAAGTGATTTATGTTTAGTTGTCTTTGTTGACTGTCCCATTGCCCTTTTATATTGTGATTGTTGAGGTGTGCTCCCCACCCAATCATTGACGCATCTGTTGTAAGAATGGCGTGAGGCACAGGGTCTTGAAAAGTCCGCCCTTCGTTTAAATTTACAGGGTTCCACCGTTGAAGTGAATAGTGTTTTTGGCGGTCTATCAACACTAGATCTTGGAGTTGACCCTATGCCTGCGTCCATTGTTTTGCAAGGCACTGCTGGAACGGCCGCATGTGTAGCCGCGCGTTTGGGACAATTGCAATGTATCATGCCATCATGCCTAGGAGTTTCATGACAAATCTGACTGTGTAGTGATTTGGAATGATTGTACTCTTTGTGGGCTTGGAGTGGCAATCGCTCTGAGTGTTGCTCCCAAGTATTGTTGTAGTTGGGATGGTTGTAAGTGAGATTTTTGGTAATTTAAAGAGAACCCTAGTTTGTGTAGGGTATCTATTACATGCTGTGTGTGTGATTTTGACACCGTTGTTGAGTGTTGGCTTTTATTAGCCAGTCTTCAAGATATGGGAATATGTGCAAGTGATGTCTCCTTATATGGGTTGTTACTACAGCGAAGCATTTTGTAAATACTCTGGGTGCCTTTGTTATCCCGAAGGGCAATACCTTCAATTGGTAATGTTTCCCCTGTATGACAAACCTGAGGTATTTTCTGTCAGTTGGATGGCTGGGTATAGGGAAATGCGCATCTGTAAGGAAATGCCTCCTTGGCATGGTAACCCTCTGACTTTTTGCCTTTGCTGATGCCAAGTTATGATTTGAAAGTGTGCTGGGACCCTGCTAACTAGGCCCCAGCACCAGTGTTCTTTCCCTAAACTCTACCTTTGTCTCCACAATTGGCACAACCCTGGCACTCAGACAAATCCCTTGTAACTGGTACCCCTGGTACCAAGGGGCCTGATGCCAGGGAAGGTCTCTAAGGGCTGCAGCATGTCTTATGCCACCCTGAGGACCCCTCACTCAGCACATACACTGCTTGACAGCTTGTGTGTGCTGGTGTGGAGAAAATTACTAGGTCGACATGGCACCCCCCTCAGAGTGCCATGCCAACCTCACACTGCCTGTGGCATAGGTAAGTCACCCCTCTAGCAGGACTTACAGCCCTAAGGCAGGGTGCACTATACCACAGGTGAGGGCATATGTGCATGAGCACTATGGCCCTACAGTATCTAAGCAAAACCTTAGATATTGTAAGTCCAGGGTAGCCATAAGAGTATATGGTCTGGGAGTCTGTCACACACAAACTCCACAGCACCATAATGGCTACACTGAAAACTGGGAAGTTTGGTATCAAACTTCTCAGCACAATAAATGCACACTGATGCCAGTGTGCACTTTATTGTAAAAATACACCGAGAGGGCATCTTAGAGATGCCCCCTGAAAACATACCCGACTTCCAGTGTGGGCTGACTAGTTTTTGCCAGCCTGCCACACACCAGACATGTGAGTACCAAAGAGGTATGGTCTCAGCTTCTTCAGGGACCAAACCACAGCAAAGGCCTCCCTCTCAATGGCACTCCAACGCTACTCCCTGGGGAGTAACCTCCTGCTAATGAAAGCAACAGGCAGGTCAAGGCCATCATCATTTGTTTGGGACAAAACTGCCCCTATCCCATGTTCAGAGGCATAAGTCTGCACAATGAACTGCTTGGAGTAATCTGGAGTTTTTAGAACTGGTGCTGTGCACATAGCTTGTTTCAGGGTGTCAAAGGCCTGTTGGCATTCTACAGTCCAGTTTACCTTCTTGGGCATTTTCTTGGAGGTAAGTTCTGTGAGGGGTGTCACTATTGATCCATATCCCTTCACAAACCTCCGATAGTACCAAGTCAAGCCAAGGAATGCCCTGACTTGAGTCTGGGTTTTTGGAGCTGCTCAGTCCAGAATAGTCTGGATCTTGGGCTGGAGTGGCTGAACGTGGCCTCCACCTACCAGGTGTCCCAAGTAAACCACAGTTCCCTGCCCTATCTGACATTTGGATGCCTTGCTAGAGAGGCCTGCTGCTTGCAGGGCCTTCAAAACCTTCTTCGGGTGGACCAGGTGATCATGCAGCTGGAGCTGAAGACAGCAATATCATCAAGATAATCTGCACTAAAGGACTCCAAGCCAGCAAGGACTTGATTCACCAACCTTTGGAAGGTGGCAGGGGCATTCTTTAAACCAAAGGGCATAACAGTAAACTGATAATGCCCATCAGGTGTGGAGAATGCGGTCTTTTCTTTCGCTCCTGGTGCCATTTTGATTTGCCAGTACCCTGCTGTCAAGTCAAAGGTACTTAAGTATCTGGCAGCACCTAGTTTGTCCATCAATTCATCTGCCCTTGGAATGGGATGGGCATCTATCTGTCTTGGTGACAGAATTAAGTCCTCTGTAGTCCACACAAAACCTCATCTCTCTCTTTCCATCTTTGGTGTGAGGTTTGGGGACTAAGACCACTGGGCTAGCCCAGGGGCTGTCAGAGTGCTCAATGACTCCCAATTCCAGCATCTTGTGGACTTCCACTTTGATGCTTTCCTTAACTTGGTCAGACTGTCTGAAAAATTTGTTTTTCACAGGCATGCTGACTCCTGTGTCCACATCATGGGTACACAGGTGTGTCTGACCACGGGTTAGGGAAAAGAGCTCAGCAGACTGTTGCAAGACCTTCCTACAGTCAGATTGCTGTTGGCCAGAGAGGGTGTCTGAATAGATCACTCCATCTACTGAGCCATCTTTAGGGTCTGTGGAGAGGAGATCAGGGAGAGGTTCACTCTCAGCTTCCTGGTCCTCATCTGTTACCATCAACAGATTCACATCTGCCTTGTCATGAAAGAGTTTGAGGCGGTTCACATGGATCACCCTTTTGGGCGTCCTGCTAGTGCCTAGGTCTAACAGGTAGGTGACCTGACTCTTTCTCTCTAGCACTGGGTAAGGGCCACTCCATCTGTCCTGAAGTGCCCTGGGAGCCACAGGCTCCAGAACCCAGACTTTCTGCCCTGGCTGAAACTCAACCATAGCAGCCTTTTGGTCATACCACATCTTATGGAGTTGTTGGCTGGCCTCAAGGTTTTTGCTTGCCTTTTCCATGTACTCTGCCATCCTGGAACGTAGGCCTAGTACATAGTCCACTATATCTTGTTTAGGCTCAAGAAGAGGTCTCTCCCAGCCTTCTTTTACAAGAGCTAGTGGTCCCCAGACAGGATGGCCAAACAGAAGTTCAAAGGGGGAAAACCCTGCTCCCTTCTGAGGCACCTCTCTGTAGGCGAAAAGCAGACATGGCAAGAGGACATCCCATCTCCTTTTGAGATTCTCAGGGAGCCCCATGATCATTCCTTTCAATGTCTTGTAAAATCTTTCTACACGACCATTGGTTTGTGGATGGTATGGTGTGGTGCATTTTTAAGTCACCCCACACTCATTCCACATATGCTTCAGGTATGCTGACGTAAAGTTGGTACCTCTGTCAGACACCACCTCCTTAGGAAATCCCACTCTGGTAAAAATACCAATGAGTGCTTTGGCTACTGCAGGGGCAGTAGCGGACCTAAGGGGAATTGCTTCAGGGTATCTAGTAGCATGATCCACTACTACTAGTATGTACTGGTTCCCCGAGGCTGTGGGAGGTTCAAGTGGACCCACTATGTCCACACCCACTCTTTCAAAGGTAACCCCCACCACTGGAAGTGGAATGAGGGGGGCCTTTGGGTGTCCACCTGTCTTACCACTAGCATGACAGGTGGCACAGGAGACACAAAACTCCTTTACCTTCTGGGACATGTTGGGCCAATAGAAATGGTTGACTACCCTCTCCCAAGTCTTGGTCTGTCCCAAATGCCCAGCAAGTGGAATATCATGAGCTAAGGTCAGAATGAACTCCCTAAACTCCTGAGGCACTACCACTCGCCTAGTGGCACCAGGTTTGGGATCTCTTGCCTCAGTGTAGAGGAGTCCATCTTCCCAATAGACTCTATGTGTTCCAGTGATTTTTCCTTTGGTCTCTTCAGCGGCTTGCTGCCTAAGGCCTTCAAGAGAGGGACATGCTTCTTGCCCCTTACACAACTGTTCCCTTGTGGGTCCCCCTGGGCCTAAGAGTTCAACCTGATAAGGTTCCAACTCCATGGGCTCAGTTCCCTCAAAGGGTAGAACTTCTTCTTGAGAAGAGAGGTTCTTTTTCTTTTGTTGTGTTGAAGCTGGTTCCCCAGTCTTCTTTCCTTTCCTCTTGGAGGGTTGGGCCATTTTTCCAGGCTCCAACACCACTTTTTCACCCTGAGCCTTGCACTGTGCCCTTGTCTTGACACATATCAGTTCAGGGATACCCAGCATGGCTGCATGGGTTTTGAGTTCTTCCTCAGCCCATACTGAGGACTCCAGGTCATTTCCAAGCAAACAGTCTACAGGGATATTTAAGGAGACCACCACCTGTTTCAGGCCATTGACCCCTCCCCACTCTAAAGTTACCATAGCCATGGGATGTACTTTAGTCTGATTGTCAGCGTTGGTGACTGGATAAGTTTGTCCAGCCAGGTATTGACCAGGGGAAACCAGTTTCTCTGTCACCATGGTGACACTGGCACCTGTATCCCTCAGGCCTTCTCACTTGTCCCATTTATCAAGAGTTGCTGCCTGTAATTTTGCATATTAGGGGGCCAGGCAGCCAGTGTGGCTAAATCCACCCTACTCTCAGAGACTAGTGTAGCTTCAGTGTGAACCCTGATTTGCTCTGGGCACACTGTTGATCACACCTGGAGACTGTCTATTCCAGTGTTAGCTGGAGTAGAGTGTGAAGTGGAACCTATCTTGGGACAGGCCTTGTCTCCAGTTTGGTGTCCCTGCTGATTACAGCTCCGACACCAGGCCTTTTTGGGATCAACGTTTTTACCCTTGTACCCAAAATTGGATTGTGAAGAGGCTTTGGACCTTCCCTCCTGAGCAGGTTTTTGGGGCCCTGTAGAAGACTCTTTACTTTTTCCCTTGGATGTCTCAACACTCTTCCCCTGGGGAGTCTTTGTGACCCCTTTCTTTTGGTCACCCCCTGTGGAAGTCTTGGTCACACTAGTCTTGACCCAATGGTCCGCCTTCTTTCCAATTCTTGGGGAGAAATTGGTCCTAGGTCTACTAGATGCTGATGCAGTTTATCATTGAAACAATTACTTAACAGGTGTTCTTTCACAAATAAATTGTACAGCCCATCATAATCATTTACACCACTGCCATGAATCCAACTATCCAGTGTTTTAACTGAGTAGTCAACAAAATCAACCCAGGTCTGGCTCGAGGATTTTTGAGACCCCCAAACCTAATCCTGTACTCCTCAGTTGAGAATCCAAAGCCTTCAATCAGGGTAGCCTTCATGAGGTCATAGGACTCTGCATCTTTTCCAGAGAGTGTGAGGAGCCTATCCCTACACTTTCCAGTGAACATTTCCCAAAGGAGAGCACCCCAGTGAGATCTGTTTACCTTTCTGGTTGCACAAGCCCTCTCAAAAGCTGTAAACCATTTGGAGATGTCATCACCATCTTCATATTTAGTTACAATCCCTTTGGGGATTTTCAACATGTCAGGAGAATCTCTGACCCTATTTATGTTGCTGCCACCATTGATGGGACCTAAGCCCATCTCTTGTCTTTCCCTTTCTATGGCTAGGATCGGTCTTTCCAAAGCCAATCTTTTGGCCATCCTGGCTAACAGGAGGTCATCTTCATTGAGGCTGCCCTCAATGCTTGCAGAGCTGTTGGACTCTCCTGTTAGAGAAGCAACATCTCTGACTATCACCTGGGCTCCCTAATTAGGACTGGAGGTGGGAAATCCTCACAACACTAGTGTTCTCCTCTGTGAGGCCATCATCAGAGGGGTTGTTTTTAGCAAACTCTGCCAAAAGCTCCTGGAGCTGTACTTTGGTAGGGTTTGAACCAGTCTTTATCTTTTTTATTTTGCAGAGAGACCTTAACTCTGACATCATAAGATGCAGGTAAGAGGTGAGGTTGAGTTCCATCACTATCTCTTCTGCGGCAGACATTATGTTTCTAAAAGTTGGAATACTTTTTAAGAATCTAAAACTATCTCTAGAACTTAATTCAAACTTTTACAAAACTTTTAAACTCTAAAAGAAATGCTAACAGGGACTAACACAATGCCCTAGCAGGACTTTTAAAAATTTAGAAAAATAGCTCAGATTTCAAAAATCAGTTTCTAATGCCAATTTTTGGAATTTAGTTGTGTGATCAGGTATTGGCTGAGTAGTCCAGCAAATGCAAAGTCTTGTACCCCACCGCTGATCCACCTATTTAGGAAGTTGGCTCTGTATGTACTATTTCAAAGTAGGAAATAGCATGCACAGAGTCCAAGGGTTCCCCTTAGAGGTAAGATAGTGGCAGAAAAAGATAATTCTAATGTTCTATTTGTGGTAGTGTGGTCGAGCAGTAGGCTTATCAGAGGGTAGTGTTAAGCATTTGTTGTACACACACAGTCAATAAATGAGGAACACACACTCAAAGACAATTCGTGGCCAATAGGTTTTTATATAGAAAAATATATTTTCTTAGTTTTTTTAAGAACCACAGGTTCAAGATTTACAATCAATACTTTAAATGAAAGGTACTTCACTCGGGTATCATAGGAACTTTGAATCAGCAAAATAGCATGTACAGTTTTGGCAAAAATGGCAATAAGCTATTTTAAAACTAGACAGTGCAATTTTCAACAGTTCCTGGGGGAGGTAAGTATTTGTTAGTTTTGCAGGTAAGTAAACCACCTAAAGGGTTCAAAGTTGGGTCCAAGGTAGCCCACCGTTGGGGGTTCAGGGCAACCCCAAAGATACCACACCAGCAGCTCAGGGCCGGTAAGGTGCAGAGGTCAAAGTGATGCCCAAAACATACAGGCTTCAATGGAGAAGGGGGTGCCCCGGTTCCAGTCTGCCAGCAGGTAAGTACCTGCGACTTCGGGGGGGACAGGCCAGGGGGGTTTTGTATGGCATAAGTCAGCACAAAAAGTACACCCTCAGCGGCACGGGGGCGGCCGGGTGCAAAGTGTAAACAGCCGTTCGGTTTGCAATGGAGTTCAATGGGAGACCCAGGGGTCTCTTCAGCGAAGCAGGCAGGCAAGGGGGGGGGGCTCCTTGGGGTAGCCACCACCTGGGCAAGGGAGAGGGCCACCTGGGGGTCGCTTCTGCACTGGAGGACAGATCCTTCAGGTCCTGGGGGCTGCGGGTGCAGTGTCTTTACCAGGCGTCGGGTTCTTAGAAGCAGGCAGTCGCTGTCAGGGGTGAGCCTCTGGATTCTCTCTGCAGGTGTCGCTGGGGGGGCTCAGGGGGGTCAACTCTGGCTACTCACAGGGTCGCAGTCGCCGGGGAGTCCTCCCTTTAGTGTTGTTTCTCCGCAGGTCGAGCCGGGGGCATCGGGTGCAGAGTGCAAAGTCTCACGCTTCCGTCGGGAAACGTGGAGTCCTTTTAAAGTTGTTTCTTTGTTGCAAAGTTGTTTCTTCTTTGGAGCAGAGCCGCTGTCCTCGGGAGATCTAGGTCCTTTTAGATGCAGGGTAGTCCTCTGAGACTTCAGAGGTCGCTGGACCCTGGGGGACGCGTCGCTGTTGCAGTTTTTCTTGAAGTGGGGAGACAGACCGGTAGGGCTGGGGCCAAAGCAGTTGGTGTCTCCGTCTTCCATGCAGGGCTTTCAGGTCAGCAGTTCTTCTTCGTCTTAGGTTGCAGGAATCTATCTTGATAGGTTCTGGGAGCCCCTAAATACTCAATTTAGGGGTGTGTTTAGGTCTGGGGGGTTAGTAGACAATGGCTACTAGCCCTGAGGGTGGCTACACCCTCTCTGTGCCACCTCCCTGAGGGGAGGGGGGCACATCCCTAATCCTATTGGGGGAATCCTCCATCTGCAAGATGGAGGATTTCTAAAAGTCAGAGTCACCTCAGCTCAGGACACCTTAGGGGTTGTCCTGACTGGCCAGAGACTCCTCCTTGTTTTTCTCATTATCTCCTCCGGCCTTGCCGCCAAAAGTGGGGCCGTGGCCGGAGGGGGTGGGCATCTCCACTAGCTGGAGTGCCCTTGGGCGCTGTAACAAAGGGCGTGAGCCTTTGAGGCTCACCGCCAGGTGTAGGAAGTTGGCTCTATATGTACTATTTCAAAGTAAGAAATAGCATGCATAGAGTCCAAGGGTTCCCCTTAGAGGTAAGATAGTGGCAAAAAGAGATAATTCTAATGCTCTATTTTGTGGTAGTGTGGTCGAGCAGTAGGCTTATCAGAGGGTAGTGTTAAGCATTTGTTGTACACACACAGGCAATAAATGAGGAACACACACTCAAAGACAATTCCAGGCCAATAGGTTTTTATATAGAAAAATATATTTTCTTAGTTTATTTTAAGAACCACAGGTTCAAGATTTACGAACAATACTTTAAATGAGAGATATTTCACTTAGGAACTTTAGGAACTTTGAATTAGCAAAATAGCATATACAGTTTTCACACAAATGGCAATAAGCTATTTTATAACTGGACAGACTGCAATTTTCAACAGTTCCTGGGGGAGGTAAGTGTTTGTTAGTTCTGCAGGTAAGTAAACCACCTACAGGGTTCAAAGTTGGGTCCAAGGTAGCCCACTGTTGGGGGTTCTGAGCAACCCCAAAGTTACCATACCAGCAGCTCAGGGCCGGTCAGGTGCAGAGGTCAAAGTGGTGCCCAAAACGCATAGGCTTCAATGGAGAAGGGGGTGCCCCGGTTCCAGTCTGCCAGCAGGTAAGTACCCGCGTCTTCGGAGGGCAGACCAGGGGGGTTTTGTAGGGCACCAGGGGGGACACAAGTCAGCACAAAAAGTACACCCTCAGTGGCACGGGGGCAGCCTGGTGCAGAGTGCAAACAGGCGTCGGGTTTGCAATGGAATTCGATGGGAGACCCAGGGGTCTCTTCAACGAAGCAGGCAGCAAAGGGGGGGGGCTCCTCGGGGTAGCCACCACATGGGCAAGGGAGAGGGCCACCTGGGGGTCGCTCCTGCATTGGAGGTCGGATCCTTCAGGTCCTGGGGGCTGCGGGTGCAGTGTCCTTACCAGGCGTCGGGTTCTTAGGAGCAGGCAGTCGCGGTCAAGGGGAACCTCTGGATTCCCTCTGCAGGCGTCGCTGCGGGGCCTCAGGGGGGTCAACTCTGGCTACTCACGGGCTCGCAGTCACCTGGGGAGTCCTCCCTATAGTGTTTGTTCTCCACAAGGCGAGCCGGGGGTGTCGGGTGCAGAGTGCAAAGTCTCACGCTTCCGGCAGGAAACGTGTGTTCTTTCTAAGTTGCTTCTTTGTTGCAAAGCTGCAGTCTTTGTGGAGCAGGGCCGCTGTCCTCAGGAGTTCTTTTGAAGTGGGGAGACAGGCCGGTAGAGCTGGGGCCAAAGCAGTTGGTGTCTCCGTCTTCTCTGCAGGTTTTTCAGCTCAGCAGTCCTTCTTCGTCTTAGGTTGAAGGAATCTAGTTTCCTAGGTTCTGGGGAGGCCCTAAATACTGAATTTAGGGGTGTGTTTAGGTCTGGGGGGTTAGTAACCAATGGCTACTAGCCCTGAGGGTGGCTACACCCTCTTTGTGCCTCCTCCCTGAGGGGAGGGGGGCACATCCCTAATCCTATTGGGGGAATCCTCCATCTGCAAGATGGAGGATTTCTAAAAGTCAGAGTCACCTCAGCTCAGGACACCTTAGGGGCTGTCCTGACTGGCCAGTGACTCCTCCTTGTTTTTCTTATTATCTCCTCCGGCCTTGCTGCCAAAAGTGGGGCCGTGGCCGGAGGGGGCGTGCAACTCCACTAGCGGGAGTGCCCTGGGGTGCTGTAACAAAGGGGGTGAGCCTCTGAGGCTCACCGCCAGGTGTTACAGTTCCTGCAGGGGGAGGTGAGAAGCACCATCCAGTCCAGTACAGGCTTTGTTACTAGCCACAGAGTGACAAAGGCACTCTCCCCATGTGGCCAGCAAAATGTCTGGTGTGTGGCAGGCTGGCAAAAACTAGTCAGCCCACACTGGAAGTCGGGTATGTTTTCAGGGGGCATCTCTAAGATGCCCTCTGGGGTGTATTTCACAATAAAATGTACACTAGCATTAGTGTGCATTTATTGTGCTGAGAAGTTTGATACCAAACTTCCCAGTTTTCAGTGTAGCCATTATGGTGCTGTGGAGTTCGTGTATGAGAGATTCCCAGACCATATAATCTTATGGCTACCCTGCACTTACAATGTCTAAGGTTTTGCTTAGACACTGCAGGGGCATAGTGCTCATGCAGCTAAGCCCTCACCTATGGTATAGTGCACCCTGCCTTAGGGCTGTAAGGCTTGCTAGAGGGGTGACTTATCTATGCCATAGGCAGTGTGAGGTTGGCATGGCACCCTGAGGGGAGTGCCATGTCGACTTAGTCATTTTCTCCCCACCAGCACACACAAGCTGTCAAGCAGTGTGTCTGTGCTGAGTGAGGGGTCCCCAGGGTGGCATAAACATGCTGCAGCCCTTAGAGACCTTCCCTGGCATCAGGGCCCTGGGTACCAGGGTTAACAGTTACAAGGGACTTACCTGGATGCCAGGGTGTGCCAATTGTGGAAACAAAAGTACAGTTTTAGGGAAAGAACATTGGTGCTGGGGCCTGGTTATCAGGCCTCAGCACACTTACAAATCATAACATGGCATCAGCAAAGGCAAAAAGTCAGGGGGTAACCATGCCAAGGAGGCATTTACTTACAATAGCACTCAGGGCTATTGTCCGAGACAGTGGTATCGTAGAGGTCCCATGGGTCTACATCATCTTGCGACTGCGCAGTGTGGGTGGGTGACTGTGCAGTGGGCGTGGCAATAGGTGACCCTGTCCTTTGTGGCGAATGTGGGGGAGAAAGTTCTGGTGAAAAATGGCCAGTTGGCGATTTTTCCCTGGCCACTTTAGCTCTTGGCTGATCAGTCTCTGATTGTGGTTGGAAAGCCAGCTTTCTCTTGAACTTGAGAGGAGGGGCAGTTTGGAACTTCCCAGTATCCTTATGGATCTGTATCCGTGCCTGCGTTTGGTCAAACTCTTCAATTTGAAGCTCCTCTTCAAATCTGTGCCTCTCTTTTAGCGGCTTAAAAAGCCCATGTTCCTCGGTGTACGAGGTCTTTTTCGGCTCCGAAGCCGGTTTTCTCGGCACCGAAATGCCCATGCTGATGGAAGGCCTCGGCTCCGAAAGGTTCTTTCGAGGCTTAGTCGACTCGAGAAGTCGGTGGCGAGATTTTTCAACACCGGGTTCTCGGCTTGAGCCCGAAGACTTTGGCACGATTCGGGCCTTTTTTGGTGCCGAAGGTGATGCTTGGTCACCGCTTTGCTTTTTATGGGTCGAGCCAGGGCCTTCAGGCAGTGGCGTCCCCGAGGCCTTATGTTTCTTTGGCTGGCTGTGGGGTTGGGCCGGGGTAGGCGTACTCACTTGTTGGCCTGCTGTAGGCAGTTGGTCTCCGTCGGAGTCGTCCGAGTCCGACCCCTGGATGGAGAGAGCCATCTTCTCCTCTTCGACGTCGAGGTGTTCCAAAGTTTTCGACGCCATTTGCATCAACCTCGCCGTCCTATCCCGCAAGGTCTTCTTTGATTGAAAGGACTTGCAGGCCTCGCAAGTATCTTCTCTGTGCTCCAGTGACAGACACAGATTACAGACCCGATGCTGGTCTGTAAAGGGTGTCCGGTCCATTAGGCTTCGACGACATCTGTGGTTGGGCCGACCAGGCCTCGGCTGGGCGCGGAAGCCCCAAAGGGCCACCGAAACTGTGTCTCGGTGTCGATGGAAGATGTTTCCCGATCGCAAACAATACCAATGCTTTTCGAGGATTTATAGTCTTTTTCCGATTCGAATAACGGAGCGAAGAGGAACACGTCCGAGCCCGATGGCAGAAAGAAAACAATATAAGATGGAGTCGATGCCCATGCACAATGGAGCCGAAAGGGAGGAGTCACTCGGTCCCGTGACTCGAAAAGACTTCTTTCAAGAAAAACAACTTGTAACACTCCGAGCCCAACACTAGATGGCAGGAACAGTGCACAGCATGTGTATCTGCAGCTACACATGCCATCAAACATACATATTAACAATATATAATACTACAACAGCCACAGGCCTCTGGGGAAGAGGGAGGGTGCATGTGAATCTACAGCATTACATGCCACGAACAGATGTCTACTGGGTAAGTAACATTTTCCGTTCAATGGCATGTGTAGTGGTAAATACACATGCTTTTCAAAGTCTGTAAAGAAGTTCCTTTCCAAAAATGAGTGGTGGCTAGCTTGTATTAGTAGTAGTCGTTTGAAATAGTGTTCTAAGCACTCCCTATCCAAAATGTGCTTGTTGGCGAGATGAAAAACATACACACAGTAGTCTCCAGTAAATGTGTGTGATGTAGACCATGCGGCTGCTTTACATATGTCTGCCATTGGTATACTCTGCAAGAATCCCATTTTAGCCCCTTTTTCCCTAGTGGAATGAGCTTTAGGAGTTACTGGTAACTGTATTCTAGCTTTAAGATAGCAAGTTTGTATACATTTGACTATCCATCATGCTTAACCATTTTTTGAAATGGGATTACCTTTGTGAGGTTGTTAAAATGCAACAAAGAGTTACTTGGATTTTCTGTAATCTTTTGTTCTGTCTATAGAGTACATGAGATGTCTTTTAACATCAAGGGTGTGAAGACCTCTTTCAGCAACTTAATCTGGCTGTCGAATGAAGACTGCCAACACCACTGACTGATTGATATGAAAAGGTGAAACTACCTTTGGTAGGAATGTTGGGGTTGTCCTAAGAACTATTTTGTTTTTGTGAATTTGAAAGAAAGGTTCCTCTAAAGTGAATGCTTAAATTTCGCTAACTCTCCTTAAAGAAGTGATTGCTAATAAAAATGCAACTTTCCATGATAACAACTGAAGAGGGCAAGAATGCAGGAGTTCAAAAGGTGGCCCCATAAGTCTGGTGAGTACAATATTAATATACCACACAGGGGCTGGTGGAGCTCTAGGTGGAATAACCCTTTTAAGACCCTCCATAAAAGCTTTTAGAACAGGAATCCTAAACAGGGAAGTATGTTGTCTATTTTGAAGGTAAGCAGCTATTGATGGTAAATGGATTCAAATAGAGGAATATGTGAGGTTTGTTTTCTGTAAGTGTAGCAAATAGCAAACAATATCCTGTACTGATGCTTTAAGCGGGTCAATGTTTGTAGGCTGACAATAGTAGACAAACCGCTTCCATTTACCTGTGTAACACTGTCTTGTTGTGGGTTTGCATGCTTCCTTTAGAATATCCATACATTCTGATGAAAGTTGTAAGTAGCCAAGCTCTATGACTTCAGGAGTCATATTGCCAGGTTGGGTGTGCTGGGATTTGGAAGTCTGATTTGACCTCCCTTTTGAGTAAACAGGTCTGACATGCCCACGTGGGAGCTATGAGTATCATGGGGAGTGAGGTTTGTTTCATCTTTTTGATCAGAAATGGTATTAGTGGGAGAGGTGGAAAAGCATAAGCAAATAACCCAGACCAATTCATCCGCAGAGCATTGCCCTTGGATTGAGAGTGAGGGTATCTGGATGTGAAGTTTTGGCATTTAGCTTTTTATTTTGTTGCGACAAGGTCTATTTCTGGTGTTCACCACATTTGGAAGTATTGTTTTATCACCTGTTGGTGTATCTCCCATTCGTATACTTGTTGTTGCGTCCTGCTGTTGGGTAGTTGATTGTGTATCCCTAAGATATATTCTGCCACTAATTGAATGCAATTGTGAATTGCCCATTTCCATCTGTCTTTGCTAGAAGGGACAATTGTGATGAATGTCTCCCACCCCCATTTTTGCAGATAATACATTATGCTCATATTGTCTTTCCTTATTAATACTATCTTGTGTGTGATTTGTGTCTGAAAAGCTTTGAGTGCTAGGAATACTGCTAGTAATTCCAAGTTGTTTATGTGATACGTTTGTTGGATTGAGTCCTGTTCCCCCTGTATAGTGAGGTAGTTGAGATGAGCTCACCAATCTATCAATGATGCATCTGTTGTGATTATGGTCTAAGGCACAGTGTCCTGGAAAGGCAAGCCTTTTGATAGGTTGGTGGAATTCTACCATTGCAGAGAGTGGTACGCTTGGCGGTCCAACAACACTAGATCCTGAATTTGAATGTGTGCCTGAGACCATTGTAGAGAGAGACATTGCTGTAGTTGTCTCATGTGGAGTCTGGCATTGGGTACTATTGCTTTGCATGAAGCCATCATACCTTGTAGTTTCATCACAACTTTACTGTAGAAGTGTGGTTGTATTGTAGTTCCGATATGAGATCTTGAAATGGTTGAACCCTGACTGGGTTTGGGTATGCCAATGCTGATTGAGTGTTTAGAATTGCTCATAAATACGATAGTTTCTGTGATGGTTGCAGGTGAGATTTTTGGTAATTGATGGTGAATCCTAGATTGTGTGGGATGTTTATGGTGTATTGAGTACATTTTTATGGTGTTGTTTACATTCTTTTCAAGCGGCGAGTATGTGCCGGTTTACTGTGGAAAGCTGCTGGAATATTGGATTGCTCTTGGAGGGAAACTGAAAGTGCTTAATAAAGCGTGTTAAGCATTGAAGGCTCTGTTTAATGAAGCGTGCTGAGCATTGAAGGCTCTTTTTACATTCCTCTGGAGCGTCGAGCGCTTGCCGGGTGAATGTTTAGAACTGCCTTAACAATGTATTGTTGTTGTTTTAAGTGCCACACATATTTATATTCAAACTGGGCTCTGCTTAATTGGTGGAATTATCTTTATTGGTAATTGGCAACTGGGACCAATTAGTTACGTCCAGCACGCTAACCCAGGGGATTATAAAAGGGTGCTGCTCGAAAGGCTGCGGTTTGCTTTGGGAACGCTCAGTCTTTCGAAGGCTCACACATGAATGAAGGTAAAGTGTGTTTTGATGTAAGAAGGAGATGTATAAGGTAGGTAGTTGGCTCTGTAGGCACAATTTCAAAATAAGAAATAGCATGCACAGAGTCCAAGGGTTCCCCTTAGAGGTAAAATAGTGGCAAAAAGAGATAATTCTAATGCTCTATTTTGTGGTAGTGTGGTCGAGCAGTAGGCTTATCAGAGGGTAGTGTTAAGCATTTGTTGTATACACACAGGCAATAAATGAGGAACACACACTCAAAGACAATTCCAGGCCAATAGGTTTTTATATAGAAAAAAATATTTTCTTAGATTATTTTAGGAACCACAGGTTAAAGATTTACAATCAATACTTCTAATGAAAGGTACTTCACTTAGGTATCTTAGTAACTTTGAATCAGCAAAATAGCATGTACAGTTTTCACAAAAATGACAATAAGATATTTTAAAACTAGACACTGTGCAAATTTCAACAGTTCCTAGGGGAAGGTAACTGTTTGTTAGTTTTGCAGGTAACTAAACCACCTACAGGGTTCAAAGTTGTGTCCAAGGTAGCCCACCGTTGGGGGTTCAGGGCAACCCCAAAGTTACCACACCAGCAGCTCAGGGCCGGTCAGGTGCAGAGGTCAAAGTGGTGCCCAAAACACATAGGCTTCAATGGAGAAGGGGGTGCCCCGGTTCCAGTCTGCCAGCAGGTAAGTAACCGTGACTTCGGAGGGCAGACCAGGGGGGTTTTGTAGGGCACGGGGGGACACAAGTCAGCATAAAAAGTACACCCTCAGCGGCACGGGGGCGGCCGGGTGCAGAGTGCAAACAGGAGTCGGGTTTGCAATGGAGTTCAATGGGAGACCCAGGGGTCTCTTCAGCGAAGCAGGCAGGCAAGGGGGGGGGCTCCTCGGGGTAGCCACCACCTGGGCAAGGGAGAGGCCCACATGGGGGTCGCTTCTGCACTGGAGGTCGGATCCTTCAGGTCCTGGGGGCTGCAGGTGCAGTGTCTTTACCAGGCGTCGGGTTCTTAGAAGCAGGCAGTCGCGGTCAGGGGGAGTCTCTGGATTCCCTCTGCAGGCGTCGCTGGGGGGGCACAGGGGGGTCAACTCTGGCTACTCACAGGTTCGCAGTCGCCGGGGAGTCCTCCTTGTACTAGTGTTTCTCCGCAGGTCGAGCCGGGGGCGTCGGGTGCAGAGTGCAAAGTCTCACGCTTCCGGCGGGAAACGTGTGGTCTTTAAAAGTTGCTTCTTTGTTCCAAAGATGTTTCTTCTTTGGAGCAGAGCCGCTGTCCTCGGGAGTTCTTGGTCCTTTTAGATGCAGGGTAGTCCTCTGAGGCTTCAGAGGTCGCTGGACCCTGTGGAACGCGTAGCTGTTGCAGTTTTTCTTGAAGTGGGGAGACAGGCCGGTAGAGCTGGGGCCAAAGCAGTTGGTGTCTCCGTCTCCTCTGCAGGGCTTTCAGGTCAGCAGTCCTCCTTCGTCTTAGGTTGCAGAAATCTATCTTGCTAGGTTCTGGGAGCCCCTAAATACTCAACTTAGGGGTGTGTTTAGGTCTGGGGGGTTAGTAGCCAATGGCTACTAGCCCTGAGGGTGGCTACACCCTCTTTGTGCCTCCTCCCTGAGGGGAGGGGGGCACATCCCTAATCCTATTGGGGGAATCCTCTATCGGCAAGATGGAGGATTTCTAAAAGTCAGAGTCACCTCAGCTCAGGACAACTTAGGGGCTGTCCTGACTGGCCAGGGACTCCTCCTTGTTTTTCTCATTATCTCCTCCGGCCTTGCCGCCAAAAGTGGGGCCGTGGCCGGAGGGGGCGGGCATCTCCACTAGCTGGAGTGCCCTGGGGTGCTGTAACAAAGGGGGTGAGCCTTTGAGGCTCACCGCCAGGTGTTACACTTCCTGCAGGGGGAGGTGAGAAGCACCTCCACCCAGTACAGGCTTTGTTACTAGCCACAGAGTGACAAAGGCACTCTCCCCATGTGTACAGCAACATAACATGTCTGGTGTGTGGCAGGCTGGTAAAACTAGTCAGCCCACACTGGAAGTCGGGTATGTTTTCAGGGGGTATTTCTAAGATGCCCTCTGGGGTGTATTTCACAATAAAATGTACACTGGCATCAGTGTGCATTTATTGTGCTTTGAAGTTTGATACCAAACTTCCCAGTTTTCAGTGTAGCCATTATGGTGCTGTGGAGTTCGTGCAGGACAGACTCCCAGACCATATACTCTTATGGCTACCCTGTACTTACAATGTCTAAGGTTTTGCTTAGACGCTATAGGGGCATAGTGCTCATGCACCTATGCCCTCACCTATGGTATAGTGCACCCTGCCTTAGGGCTGTAAGGCCTGCTACAGGGGTGACTTATCTATGCCATAGGCAGTGTGAGGTTGGCATGGCATCCTGAGGGGAGAGCCATGTCGACTTAGTCATTTTCTCCCCACCAGCACACACAAGCTGGCAAGCAGTGTGTCTGTGCTGAGTGAGGGGTCTCCAGGGTGGCATAAGAGATGCTGCGGCCCTTAGCGACCTTCCCTGGCATCAGGACCCTTAGTACCAGAGGTACCAGTTACAAGGGACTTACCTGGATGCCAGGGTGTGCCAATTGTGGAAACAAAAGTACAGGTTAGGGAAAGAACACTGGTGCTGTGGCCTGGTTAGCAGGCTTCAGCACACTTTCAAATCATAACTTGGCATCAGCAAAGGCAAAAAGTCAGGGGGTAACCATGCCAAGGAGGCATTTCCTTACACAATACCCCCTCGCCCCCCAAACGAAAGAGGATGAGACTAACCTTTCCCAAGAGAGTCTTCTTTTTCTAAGTGGGAGAACCTGGAAAGGCCATCTGCATTGGCAGTCCCAGGTCTGTGTTCCACTATAAAGTCCATTCCCTGTAGGGAGATGGACCACCTCAACAGTTTTGGATTTTCACCTTTCATTTGCATTAGCCATCAGAGAGGTCTGTGGTCAGTTTGAACTACAAAGTGAGTACCAAAGAGGTATGGTCTCAACTTCTTTAGGGACCAAACCACAGCAAAGGCCTCCCTCTCAATGGCACTCCAACACTGCTCCCTGGGGAGTAACCTCCTGCTAATGAAAGCAACAGGCTGGTCAAGGCCATCATCATTTGTTTGGGATAAAACTGCCCCTATCCCATGTTCAGAGGCATCAGTCTGCACAATGAACTGCTTGGAGTAATCTGGAGTTTTTTAGAACTGGTGCTGTGCACATAGCTTGTTTCAGGGTGTCAAAGGCCTGTTGGCATTCTACAGTCCAGTTTACCTTCTTGGGCATTTTCTTGGAGGTAAGTTCTGTGAGGGGTGTCACTATTGATCTATATCCCTTCACAAACCTCCTGTAGTACCCAGTCAAGCCAAGGAATGCCCTGACTTGAGTCTGGGTTTTTAGAGCTGCTGAGTCCAGAATAGTCTGGATCTTGGGCTGGAGTGGCTGAACTTGGCCTCCACCTACAAGGTGTCCCAAGTAAACCACAGTTCCTTGCCCTATCTGACATTTGGATGCCTTGATAGAGAGGCCTGCTGCTTGCAGGGCCCTTAAAACCTTCTTCAGGTGGACCAGGTGATCCTGCCAGCTGGAGCTAAAGACAGCAATATCGTCAAGATAAGCTGCACTAAAGGACTCCAAGCCAGCAAGGACTTGATTCACCAACCTTTGGAAGGTGGCAGGGGCATTCTTTAAGCCAAAGGGCATAACTGTGAACTGATAGTGCCCATCAGGTGTGGAGAATGCTGTCTTTTCTTTTGCTCCTGGTGCCATTTTGATTTGCCAGTACCCTGCTGTCAAGTCAAAGGTACTTAAGTATCTGGCAGCACCTAGTTTGTCAATCAATTCACCTGCCCTTGGAATGGGATGGGCATCTGTCTTGGTGACAGAATTAAGTACTCTAGTCCACACAAAACCTCATCTCTCTCTTTCCATCTTTGGTGTGAGGTTTGGGGACTAGGACCACTGGGCTAGCCCAGGAGCTGTCAGAGTGCTCAATGACTCCCAATTCCAGCATCTTGTGGACTTCCACTTTAATGCTTTCCTTAACTTGGTCAGACTGTCTGGAAAATGTTGTTTTTGACAGGTATGCTGTCGCCTGCGTCCACATCATGGGTACACATGTGGGTCTGACCAGGGGTTAGGGAAAACAGCACATCTCTTCTGCATGCTATCACACACTCCCACCCTTACCCCCTCCCCTATCACTCCAACTCCTCAATAATCTACTAATAACACAAACCACCCATCTCAACACCAAGCCCTGCATGACACAACAAAGCATGGACACCCATCACTAAAGCATGCCCACTGCACATACCCATAACAACCCCTAACCATCATCACACAAGCTCCCATACAGGAAAGCTAGCACTGGGGTACACACTTACCCACCCATTGCACACCATGACACACACACATGCAATAATCATGCTTTTATACCCCTGCAGGACCACTACCTAACGTCAACAGACAGGAGGGTCCAGACATCTCTACCCCACCCACAGAAGAGGCCCACAGTGATGACAGCAGCTCTGGGCAACTGGATCAAGATGACCAGCCCGGACCATCGTGGGCCTCGGGACAGTCGGTTCACCTCGCACAGGCACAGCCCAACACTGACCTTCCACCCTCTGGTAACACCAGCACAGCACCCACCCAGCGGGCCCATACCTCCGTCCCCAGGACACATCAATCAGCTGTATGTCCACCACTACAGGGAACCCAGGATAACCCACCACCCCACCAACAACAGGGACCTGGGGGCAGTGGGCACACGGTCCAGGGGACGGAGGCACAGGAACACAGGGGAACTGGGAGGGCTGCTGTGTGACAGGGGGCGGACAGGCCCAGGGAACCCACTCTCCACGAGGCCCTCTCCTCCATCATGGGAGCATGCCACCACTCCGAGGAGACAATGGCGACAGTCCTGGCCAAGTTTCAGGAGACCCAGCGCCTGCAGGACGAACTGCATTTGGGGTTCAGGGATGAGCTCCGAACCATGAGCTCCGCCCTGGGCACCATAGTAGGGGTGCTGAAGGATATACAGAAGACCATGAGGGACACCGTGGCACTCCAAGGGGCCCCTGACACTAGCCTGGACGATGAACTGCCCACCACCTCTGCCGGCGCTAGTGGACAGGACGCCCTGCCACAGGACCGCCACACCAGCACCCTACCCCCTGCAGACGGAGAACCACCCCGCAAGTAGTCCCTGAGATCCAGAAACAGGACAGAGCAAGATGGCAAGACCCCCGCCAGGAAATGAGACCACCCTGATTGTCATCCCACTGTCCCACTTTGTTACCCTGTCCAGATTGGACTGTTCCAGCTCCACTTCCTATGCCCATATGGGCAGTGCACTTGTGAGACTAATAGAGTGGACTCTGCCATGGACATTCCTCCACCATCACCCATCACCATTTTGCCACCACCTCCAATAATTAGCACTTCAATAAACACCCTTGAACCACAAAACAATCTGGAGTCAGTCTGTGATTTATAAAATGTGTATTAGCTATGACAATGACAAAATCCGTTCGAAAATGTAATGTCAACATACCTATGTCACACATCACAAGCCCATGAAGGATGCAAGCAGATGACACACGTTGCTAACCACACCTGTGAAACAGTAATGGAAATGTACCACACAGTTAGCATATACTGCTTCAAATTGACAGACAGGATAGAGGTAGAAGTGTGAAAGTAAATGTAATAGTAAAAAAAATTGTTCTCACCTGTATGACTGAGTCCCTGTTATCAATGTCTTCTTCCTCTGCTTCCTCCTCATCACTGTCCACAGGCTCCACAGCTGCCACAACACCGTCATCTGGACCATCCTCCTGCAGAAAAGGCACCTGGCGTCGCAAAGCAAGATTGTGAAGCATAGAGCAGGCAATGATGAACTGGCACACCTTCCTTGGTGAGTAGAATAGGGAACCACCTGTCATATGGAGGCACCTGAACCTGGCCTTAAGAAGGCCGAAGGTGCGTTCGATCACCCTCCTAGTCCGCCCATGGGCCTCATTGTAATGTTCCTCTGCCCTGGTCCTGGGATTCCTCACTAGGGTCAATAGCCATGACAGGTTGGGGTAACCAGAGTCCCCTAATAGCCACACACGGTGCCTCTGGAGTTGACTCATCACATACGGGATGCTGCTATTCCGCAGGATGTAGGCGTCATGAACTGATCCAGGAAACATAGCATTTACCTGGGAGATGTACTGGTCTGCCAAACATACCATCTGTACATTCATCGAATGATAACTCTTCCGGGTCCTGTACCCCTGTTCACTCCTGTGGGGGGGGGGGGGACCAAAGCCACATGGGTCCCATCAATGGCACCTATGATGTTAGGGATATGTCCCAGGACATAGAAGTCACCTTTAACTGTAGCCAAATCCTCCACCTGAGGGAAAACGATGTAGCTCCTCACATGTTTCAGCAGGGAAGACAACACTCTGGACAACACGTCGGAAAACATAGGCTGGGACATCCCTGATGCCATGGCCACTGTTGTTTGAAATTACCCACTTGCAAGGAAATAGAGTACTGACAGCACCTGCACTTGAGGGGGGATTCCTGTGGGATGGCGGATTGGTGATATCAGATCTGGCTCCAACTGGGTACACAGTTCCTGGATTGTGGCACGGTCAAACCTGTAGGTGATGATTAAATGTCGCTCCTCCATTGTCAACAGGTCCACCAGCGGTCGGTACACCAGAGGATTCCGCCATCTCCTCACATGTCCCAGCTGACGGTGCCTAGGAAGGACAACAGCGACCACAGAGTCAGGCAACTCAGAGGTATGTACCCACAGCTACACAGTACACGAAACATAATCCAAAAAGTTGTCTGTAAGTGTGTTGAGTCCAGGCCTAGGTATGTGTGACGCAGTTGTAAATGAAGCCATGTGGGCCCCTGAAATGGCGGCTGCCTGACCTCTAAACTGGAACAATTGGATGTGAGGTAACTGCGCTGGCGTTGTACACCGTCGCAGTAGGCGGTCGAAGACCGCGGCGCAATGCTGCATTGGTTAACATTGGACACTATGGCCCTCATTCTGACCTTGGCGGGCGGCGGAGGCCGCCCGCCAAAGTCCCGCCGTCAGGTTACCGTTCCGCGGTCGAAAGACCGCGGCGGTAATTCTGACTTTCCCGCTGGGCTGGCGGGCGGTCGCCTTCAGACCGCCAGCCAGCCCAGCGGGAAAGAGGCTTCCACGATGAAGCCGGCTCGGAATCGAGCCGGCGGAGTGGAAGCTGTGCGACGGGTGCAGTTGCACCCGTCGCGTATTTCACTGTCTGCGCAGCAGACAGTGAAATACATGTAGGGGCCCTCTTACGGGGGCCCCTGCAATGCCCATGCCAGTGGCATGGGCACTGCAGGGGCCCGCAGGGGCCCCGCGACCCCCCCCTACCGCCATCCGGATCTCGGCGGTCCGACCGCCGGGATCTGGATGGCGGTAGGGGGGGTCGGAATCCCCGCGGCGGTGCAGCAAGCTGCGCCGCCGCGGAGGATTCAATGGGGCGGCGGTACACTGGCGGGACCCCGCCAGTGGTGCCGGTCCGACCGCGGCTTTACCGCCGCGGTCGGAATCCCCATTGGAGCACCGCCGGCCTGTCGGCGGTGCTCCCGCGGTCCTCCGCCCTGGCGGTCAAAGACCGCCAGGGTCAGAATGACCACCTATGGGTCCCAGGAGCCAATGACGAAGTGCGCCGGCGGTGATGATACGCACCGCTGCGGACGTGACTGCCATTTTCTATCTGTTCAATCACTCGATACCTGATCTTCGACAGGAGAGGACCTACACTGCAAGTGCTGCAGTGACCTCGGTCTGGAAGAGACGATGGCACGTGCGTCTGGGGAAAGGGCCCCTGCCTTCACTGCACAGGAGTTAGAGAAGCTCATTGACGGGGTCCTCCCCCAGTACACACTACTCTACGGTCCTCCAGACCAACAGGTGAGTACATAGGGTGCAAGTTGTATGGCCTATGCCTGGGTGGAGAGGACTGGATGTAAGTAGGAAGGGGGCAGAGTTATGCGAGCATGAAGGAGTGTGAATGCATGCGCCACATGCCAAGGGCAGGGATGTGGGCCACTCACTTTGAAGGTGCTGTTGCTAATGACTTTTCTTCTTCCCCTGTACATGTCATGTAGGTCAGCGCCCACCAGAAGAAGGATATTTGGCGTGCCATCGGCAAGGAAGTCCGGACCCTGGGGGTCCACCAGAGACGGAGCACCCACTGCCGTAAAAGATGGGAGGACATTCGCCGCTGGCGCAAGAAGACGGCGGAGGCTCAGCTGGGGATGGCCTCCCAACGTGGGAGGGGTGCCAGTCATACCATGACCCCCCTTATGTTCCGGATCCTGGCGGTGGCCTACCCTGAGTTGGATGGGCGCTTGAGGGCATCACATCAGACACAAGGGGGTGAGTACACTCACATTCTGATGACTTTGCGCGCAGTGGAGGTGTCTGGGTGGGGGAGGAGGGCTGTGGGTTTCCCTAGGCCAGGGCGAGTTCCATAGGCTAGGCCCCTCCAGAATGCAGGCCATGTGCCACTCCACCCCACCTCTGTAGAGTGCCAAGTACAGGTATACATGCCCCTGTGTCATCTATGTGGACATATGACACTCCTAGCCATGTAGGCCATATCCCAGGAACTGCATCTGTAGAGGCCAAGAGCACGGCGTAGTGCAGGGGGCTGCTGTGTCTGTATTGTCCGCCAACATTAGTGGTAAGCCATGCACTCAACCTGTCTTTCTTCTGTTTCCCCACCCCTTTTTGTGCTCTCCCACGAGGGAGCTGCATCCCACATGGCCATGGAGGGCCACACCACAGACTCCGAATACACCAGTGGGACGGAGGGCGAGGGGAGCTTCACGTCAGTCACTGGATCAGCAGACAGCGACACGGACTCACCCTCCGATGGGAGCTCCCTTGTGGCGGCGGCACCATCTGTGCCCCCCACTTCAAAATGTACAGCCGCCACCCCTTCTACCAGCACCGCCCTCCCAGCAGCCCCTCAGCCTTCGCTCCAGGCACCTCAGCCCCTGCCCTGTCACCCCTGCTGCCCTCAGTGAGGAGGCCATTGACCTCCTCAGGTCACTCACTGTTGGGCAGTCTACCATTGTGAATGCCATCCAGGGTGTAGAAAGGGAGTTGCAACACAGTAATGCATTCCTGGAGGGCATTCATTCTGGTCAGGCTGCCCTTCATCGAACCCTGAAATCTCTGGCCTCAGCACTGATGGCAGCCATTGTCCCTGTGTCTAGTCTCCCCCCTCCAACTTCCTCCACCCAGACCCAATCCCCTGTACCCCAGCCTATCCCAAGCACACCATCAGACCAGCATGCACACATGTCAACACACAAGGGAAGCTCAGGCAAACATAAGCACCACACATCCCACAGGCACTCACACAAGCATCACCCACATACAGACACAGCAACATCCACTGCCTCCACTGTGTCCCCCTCCTCGTCGTCTCCCTCCTCCCTCCCAGTGTCGTCAACACTCTCACCTGCATACACTACATCTACAGCCACTAGGACTCTCACCAGAACACCTACCACCACACCCCGCCCACCTGAACTCACAACCCCCACTACCATTTACACGTCCCCTGTGTCCTCTCCCAGTGTGTCTGTGACGCCCTCTCCCAAAGTACACAAACACAGGCACCCACACACCCAACATCCATCCACCTCACGACAGCCTCCAGAACAAGCACCTGCGCCCAAATCATCAAAAGTTACACCTCCTACAACCACCTCCTCTTCCTCCACTCCCAGACCCCCTCCAGCTACCCATCCCAGTGTTCGTCAGAAACTTTTCCTGAGCAACGTTGACCTCTTTCCCACCACCCCCCCCCCCTCCAATTCATAGGTCCCGTACTAGCACCTCAGCCAAAAAAAGTCTGGTTCCAGTGGTGCGTGTTAGAGGTATATGGAGTGCACCGGGCACCAGGGCAGCCAGTGTGACACGGAGCCAAAGCACTGCCAGTCCACCCCCTGTAAAGCACCAGAAGTTGGACAGTGCCTGACGGGAGAGGGTGAAGACTCCTGCCGGCAAAGCCGCTCACAAGGGTCCCGGGGGGAGTGCCGAGTCAGCTGTGACTCCTCACAAGGTGGTGAAGGGGCAGAAGAAGTTTCCAAAGTCTGGGAAGAGCAGCACAGCGGAGAAGGCCACCATCCTCCCCGCTGGCCCGCTTTTCGGCCTATAGTTTCTACTGTAGGGTCCATCACTGAACCACTGTCCAAATTTGTGGAAAAATTCCTGAAAGCAAGAGTGGTACAACTCCCTGCATATATTAAACATACGGGCCATATTATCTCAAAATTAATCCAGATTTTGAATTCTTGGTGACTATGGACATTGAGGCTTTGTATACGAATATCTCTGAATATGAAGCCTTGCAGGCAGTGCGTCAACTATTTCTTAAGGAGGGGATGACTGATCATCTGCTCTTTGTTCTTGACTGTTTAAAGATCGTTCTGGAAGGGAACTTTTTTTAATTTGATGGGAAAGTGTAACAGCAGAAGAAGGGAGTAAGTATGGGGGGAGCATGTGCCCAGAGTGTTGCGAATATCTATGTAGGTCTATTTGAACAGACCCACATTTATAATGAAATGGCCCCTTTCTATGAGAACATCAGATTATGGTCTAGATATATAGACAATGTGTTTTTCATCTGGTCGGGATATGAAGAACAATTGAATTAATTCTGTGAATGGATTAATCTATGTGATTCTAATCTTAAATTTTCCATTCACAGAAGTAGGGATCAAATTGAGTTCCTTGATATTTGGATAAAAAATCATAACTCTCACCTAGAAGTTTCATTATACACCAAATCTACAGCAAAGAACACCATTCTACATTTTGATAGCTATCATCCAAGATGCCAGAAACAGGGTGTTCCGTTCATTCAATTTCTCCGGATCCGCAGAAATTGTACAGAACTTAGCGAATACAACATACATGCGGATGTTCTCCAGAAAAAATTGTTGCTGAGGGGTTATCCCAAGAGACTGATCAGGGAATCATATAAACGTGCAAAATATATTAATAGAGAAAGTATGTTTCAACAACGTACAAAAGAATTGAAAGCACAACTTGTTTGTGTTATTCAACATTCCAACATGAATGACAGAATCAGGAAAATTATCAACAGTAATTGGCAAATCCTGAATAGTGATCAAACTATTACTCCTCTAGATAGACCTATTTTGGCGTTTAAGAAAAACCAGAAAATCTGCAATAAATTGGTTAAGGCAGCCTTACCGAGAGACAGTGAATTCAGTCAAAAGTCCATAACTGGACTAGCTCCGGTTAGGGGAAACCACAAGTGTGGAACTTGTAAAGCATGTCCTAAAGCTGTGGTGGGTGACTTACTAGTGTGGAACCAAAGGAAGTATAAGTTGAATGATATGACTAATTGTAAAACATCAAACTGTATTTATTTGATTACCTGTCCCTGCCTGGCTGGGTATGTGGGAGAGACTGGACGTGAAATGAGAGTTAGAATTTCGGAACATCTATCCAATATTCGCAACAAGAGGGAGGCAGCCCCCTTGGTACAACACCGGTTGAAAGAAAAACACTGTCTGGATGAATTGTCTTGGACAATTCTGGAAAAAATTAAGGACATACCAGGGAAAGAAAGGGAGAACATCAGAAAAAAGCGGGAGGTTTTTTGGATTTTTATCTTGGATACACATGGTAATGGGCTTAATGAATGTATGCATTGGGAAAATGCTTTAGTTTGAATCCCTTTAGGTATTTAGTATTCTTTTTGATCTAAATTTAGAAGTTTTCCACTAGATCTGTGAGAATATGATCATTCTGTCTATGATCAATAGTGTTCTGCGCTATTTTCAAGTTCTCCCCTCTGGCTTTTTAAGAGCTGATTGATTCTCGATGGCCACTATAATATATTTGATAGTTTGTGTGGTCATTTTAAATTTGTAAGTGAGTAGACCGAATATAAGTGGTGGTGGCCTAATGATTGTCAATGCGAGGCAAGTATGTGACTTGTGAGTCAAAGAGTTTTTATTTATTTTTTATTGTCTCTTTTTTTTAAAATCTATTTTCATATAAGTTTTGTTTTGATGTCCCCGAGGAAGTCCATTACTATAAAAATGAATCATTAGTATTGGGGCTATTGGTGTACGTATTTGGAGTGCATCCTTGCTCTGGTACTATTAGAATTAAGGGATATCTGTACCCAAAGACATATACGTTTTGTTTTGATGTCCCCGAGGAAGTCCATCACCGTATAAATGAATCATTAGTATTGGGGCTACTGGTGTACGTATTGGAGTGCATTCCTGCTCTGGTACTATCAGAAACTAGTGATATCTGTACCCAAAGCCATTACAAGATGGCCGACACTGTTTCCTATGTGAATCGGCAATTTAACACTCACGCGAGGAGTCTCGCGGTTTTTTGAAGTGAGAACAGGGTTTTTGGTGCCTGACTTTATAATGGAGTCAGCACTATCGGACAATATGTTCTTTGGACGCTAGAGATCAGCGCCGTTTATAAGAATTAGCGAGAGTTCAGGTATGTTTTCTAATATGAATACTAGCCCGTATGTAGGTGTAGCGCTATCTTTTTAGTTTTTTGTAAAAATCTGTAGAGTGATTTAGATCGCTGTATATGCGAAGTGTCTTATACCAATAGTGAGAACACAAGGTTCTGTTATGGTCGGATTCTGGGTGAGCGGATTTTTTTATTGAAATAAACGCGGAAAGACAGATTACCTCGTGAAAGATTAGGAGGGATTAGCTATTAATGACAAATTTCTCTACTTTGTGTCTTTTTTGCTCTATGCAGCTAGAGGAGGTGTGTGGATCATTTTGATGAACCCCCAGAGAAGTTTCCTACTTTAAACGACCATTCGGGTAGGTAGAGGAATCTGCTCTTGGTCTTGTGGTTGAGACTTGAGGTATTTCACCCTTTGTAATGAATTGGTGTTTTTTTTGGCAAACCAAGTGAGGTAATTTCGTCTATATGGCTATGTGTCTTTACAAGGTTTCACTTGCGAATGGAAGTAGGAATTACAAAACTGAACCCTGTTTGTATTATAATCGAGGAAACTCTGCAACAACATCGCCGGGTATTTATTTAATTACTTATTTATCTATTTAGTAATCTAAGAATGTGGTTATTGGTGATTCTATGTTGTTATTACGTATTGTGGCACTGGGTCTTGGAAAGGCCGCCCTTTGTATAAATTTATACTGTTCCACCATAGAAGCGAGAGGTATGTTTGGCGGTCTATCAACACCAGATCTAGAAGGTGACCCTGTGCTTGTGACCATTGTGATGCTAGGCACTGTTGTAAGGGCCTCATGTGCAGTCTTGCGTTCGGGACAATGGCTATGCATGAGGACATCATGCCTAGGAGTTGTAATATCATTTTTGCCTGTATTCTTTGTGTTGGATACATGCGTTGTATGATTTTGTTGAAATTTTGAATTCTTTGTGGACTTAGAGTGGCTAATCCTTTTGTTGTGTCTATTATGGCTCCTAGGTATTGTTGTACTTTGCACGGCAGAATGTGTGATTTTGCATAGTTGATGGTGAAACCGAGTTTGTAGAGGTTTTGTATGACCTGATTTGTGTGGTGTGAGCACCTTGTCAGTGAGTTGGTCTTGATTAGCCAGTCGTCTAGATACGGGAATACGTGTATTTGCTGCCTTCTGATGTGTGCAGCCACTACTGCTAGACATTTTGTAAAGACTCTTGGTGCGGTTGTTAAACTAACGGCAATACTTTGAATTGGCAATGTATTCCTTTGAATACAAACCTGAGGTATTTTCTGTGCGACTGATGTATTGGTATGTGGAAATACGCGTCTTTGAGATCTAAGGTTGTCATGTAGTCCTTTTGCTTTAGCAATGGTAACACTTCTTGTAGCGTGGCCATGTGAAAGTGTTCTGATTTGATGTAGGTGTTTAGTGTTCTGAGGTCTAGGATTGGTCTCAGTGTTTTGTCCTTTTTTGGTATTAGGAAGTACAGTGAATAAACTCCTGTGTTTATTTGTGTTTTTGGTACTAGTTCTATTGCGTTCTTTTGCAATAATGCTTGAACTTCTATTTCTAGAAGGTCTGAATGTTGTTTTGATAAATTCTGTGCTTTTGGTGGTATGTTTGGAGGGATTTGTAGAAATTCTATGCAATAACCATGTTGGATAATTGCTAAGACCCAAGTGTCTGTAGTTATTTCCTCCCATGCTTGGTAATACTGACCTATTCTTCCCCCCACTGGTGTTGTGTGGAGGGGATGAGTGACATGTGAGTCACTGTTTGGTTGTAGGGGTTTTGGGGCTTTGAAATTTTCCCCTATTCCTAGGGAATTGTCCTCTGTATTGGCCCCGAAAGCCTCCCCTTTGGTACTGTCCCTGGTAGCTGGACGGTGTTGCCTGTGAGGTGCTGGCTTGTGTGGCCTGACCCCGAAACCCCCCTCTAAAGGTTGTCTTGCGGAAGGTGCTGTAAGTGCCTCTGCTCTGCGGGGAGTAGAGTGCGCCCATGGCTTTAGCAGTGTCAGTGTCCTTTTTGAGTTTCTCAATTGCCGTGTCCACTTCTGGTCCGAACAGTTGTTTCTCATTGAATGGCATATTGAGCACTGCTTGCTGTATCTCTGGTTTAAAACCAGACGTTCGTAGCCATGCGTGCCTTCTTATAGTCACAGATGTGTTGATTGTTCTTGCAGCTGTGTCCGCTGCGTCCATAGAGGAGCGTATCTGATTATTAGATATGTTCTGTCCTTCCTCAACCACCTGTTTCGCCCTTTTTTGTAGTTCTTTGGGTAGATGCTCAATGAGGTGTTGCATCTCGTCCCAATGGGCTCTGTCATAGCGCGCAAGTAGTGCTTGAGAGTTAGCGATGCGCCACTGGTTTGCAGCTTGTACTGCGACTCTCTTTCCGGCTGCATCGAACTTGCGGCTCTCTTTATCTGGGGGTGGTGCATCCCCAGATGTGTGGGAGTTGGCTCTCTTGCGAGCTGCTCCTACTACGACGGAATCTGGTGGCAGCTGTGAGGTGATGAAAACAGGGTCTGTGGGAGGTGCTTTATATTTCTTTTCCACTCTTGGTGTTATTGCTCTACTCTTGACCGGCTCCTTGAAGATTTCCTTTGCGTGCCGAAGCATTCCTGGGAGCATAGGCAGGCTTTGGTAGGAGCTATGGGTGGAGGAGAGGGTGTTGAATAAGAAGTCTTCCTCGACTGGTTCCGAGTGTAGGGACACGTTGTGGAACTCTGCTGCTCTAGCCACCACTTGTGAATATGCTGTGCTATCTTCCGGTGGTGAGGGCTTTGTAGGATACGCCTCTGGACTGTTGTCCGACACTGGGGCGTCGTATAAGTCCCAAGCGTCTTGGTCCTGGTCACCTTAGCTCATGGTGGTGTGAGCCGGGGAATGTGATGGAGTTTGTGCCGGTGAAACGTTAGTTACAGGTGGAGGAGAGGGTGGCGGAGTTACCTTTTTCACCATTTTTGTTTGTGGTGCTTGGTCTGACTGAAACACCAGTCTCCTTTTTCTCCTAATAGGGGGAAGGGTGCTTATTTTCCCTGTTCCTTCCTGTATAAAAATACGTTTCTGAGTGTGGTCCACTTCGGTGGATTGCAACTCTTCCTCAAATCTATGCTTTCGCATTTGAGAGGACAGTGATTGCTCCTCTGAATAGGAACCGGTAGTTGGGTCGGTTGCGGGTCGTTTTGGCACCGAAACCCTGTCTGTACTCTTTTTCGGCTCCGAGGTGACCTTTTTCTTTTTCGGAGTCGAACCCTCTCGGCGTCGATCTTCCTCGGTGCCGCTGTCTCTGCGTCGAGCAGTTTCAGCTCCGCTATCTCGGCGTCGATCTTTTTCAGCAGCACTTTCTCGGTCCCGAGAAGGCTGCGTGCCGGTGTCTCGACCGGAGTCGGACGATCTCGGCACTATTTCGGCCTTTTTCGGTGCCGATGGTCGGTCACCGAATTTATGGGTCGAGCCATGGCCTGGTGGCAGTGGCGTCCCCTGGGCCTTGTCACTTTTCTTGTGTGCTGGCTTCGACGTCTTACTCACAGTTTTTTGGTCGGCGAATTCCTCGGAGTCCGATTCATGGATCGAGAAGGTTTCTTCTTCCTCTTGTTCCTCGAACTCTCGGTGAGCTGTCGGCGTGGACGCCATCTGCAGTCTTCTGGCTCGACGGTCACCGAGTGTTTTTCGGGACCGGAACGCACGACAGGCCTCGCAAGTCTCTTCACTGTGCTCGGGCGACAGGCACAGGTTACAGACCAAATGTTGGTCTGTATACGGGTATTTGTTGTGGCATTTAGGACAGAAACGGAACGGGTCCGTTCCATCAGCGTTGTTTTGCACGCGGTCGGGCCGACCAGGCCCCGACGGGGGATCGAAAACTACCCCGAAGGGTACCGGAGCTCTTCACTCTTCGATCCGGTGTCGATTCTATCTAAGCCGATCCCGAATGCAACAATACCGACGTAATTTTTCCGATATTTAGCTAACTTTCCGTTCCGAAACCCGGAGCGAAAGGAACACGTCCGAACCCGATGGCGGAAAGAAAACAATCGAAGATGGAGTCGACGCCCATGCGCAATGGAGACAAAGAGGAGGAGTCCCTCGGTCCCGTGACTCGAAAGACTTCTTCGAAGAAAAACAACTTGTAACACTCCGACCCAACACCAGATGGCGGGCTATGCACAACATGTGTATCTACAGCGACAGATGCCATCGAACTTATTTAATTACTTATTTATCTATTTAGTAATCTAAGAATGTGGCTATTGGTGATTCTATACACAAGGGAGACGGTGTTGTGTGGAATTTCTTGCTTATTTCACTTCTATGGGAGATTTCGTCACTTTTTACTCTTTATTAGATTACTTTTTATTTTTTTCATGTTATTCTTTATTTTTTTGTATTATTTTTTTGTATCTTTTCTGGCTTCAGTATTTGGTATTTCGTGTTTTCACGATATTCATTTATTGGTTGGTTATCCTGTTGGTAATAATCACTGGTGGTTAGTTGAATCTCAAGAATTTGGATCAAAATGTATCTTGTTCTATTTTTTGCCTATCAGGTTTTATGGTAATGGGAAAGAAGAGAACCCACTTAATCTGCGATATTATGCAGTAATGATGGGAAAGGAATGGCCCTGAAGAAGGCGTTTTTTTAAATTTGGTGGTTACCGCCGAAACGCACGTAGGCTTTGTTGCTACTACTGCTTGTTGTTTATATGAACTTTGAATTAATGAAGTTGAGATACAATGTTTTTTCTTTTTCCAAGCAAGATGGAGACACAATCAGGAATTGAATAATAATATGGTACTTATGTGAATATCATTTCAGTTCCAGAAAAAGAAAGTGTATAGTTTTTGTTTGTATTCTATTACATAAAAAAATTGTTTTGCATATGTTTGTGTTTTGATATGGTTGGATCAGTTTTATTGTCTTGTCTGATGTGTCAGTTCGTCTTTGTCTATTTTCTTGTATATAGGTGTAAATATGTATAGAATTTTATTTGGTGTTTTCCCAGCTTTACCTCTATATAATTGTATATTTGCATATTGAGATGTGCTTTTGTTTGACATACATTTGTAATAAATATTTTTTGTCTTTAAATTTTGTTACAGTTTAATCGTTTTTTCCTATGTTGGATAAAAGTGAACATTATTTGTAGCTCATTTGCTTTTGCTTGTATACAAGGACGCCACCGCCAGCACAATCGTCACTGGTCCGGAGACCACCACCAGAATTAGTGCCCAGGAGGGCAGCACAATCGTCACTGGTCAGATGACCACGCCAGAGTCAGTGCCCAGGAGGGCAGCACTATCGTCACTGGTCCGGAGACCACCGCCAGAGTCAGTGCCCAGGAGGGCAGCACTATCGTCACTGGTCTGGAGACCACCGCCAGAGTCAGTGCCCAGGAGGGCAGCACAATCGTCACTGGTCCGGAGACCACCGCCAGAGTCAGTGCCCAGGAGGGCAGCACTATCGTCACTGGTCCGGAGACCACCGCCAGAGTCAGTGCCCAGGAGGGCCCCGGCAGCCACAGCCCCGCTGGGCACTGAGGGACCATCATGCCACACACCGCTGCACAGGTCAGAGACAGCAAAGTCAACACCGCTGAACAGGGCAAAGACCGCCATGGCAAGCACCGCTGAACAGGGCAAGCACCGCTGTAACAGGGCAAAGACCGCCATGGCAAGCACCGCTGAACAGGTCAGAAACTGCAAAGTCAAGCACCGGTGAACAGGGCAAAGACCGCCATGGCAAGCACCGCTAAACAGGGCAAGCACCGCTGAACAGGGCAAAGACCGCCATGGCAAGCACCGCTGAACACGTCACAAACTGCAAAGTCAAGCACCGCTGAACAGGACAAAGACCGCCATGGCAAAGCACCGCTGAACAGGGCAAAGACCACCAACTCAAGCATCGTTAGCCCATGTGCAGCTGGGACAGTGACGGAACTGGGACCGTCATGGGGAGCGTGATGCACTCTGGGCACCAGTCCCCCTCCAGAACCAGTGGAGAACTGCATCCACTACCTGAATCCATCACAGGATGAAGCACTCTGGGCACCAGTCCCCCTCCAGAACCAGTGGAGACATGCATCGACTTGAGAGACTGTGGCTTTGCACTCCCCAGGATGGTACAGTGGGCAAACCACCCACTGTAGAGACTTGAGAGACTGTGGCTTTGCACTCCCCAGGATGGTACAGTGGGCAAACCAACCACTGTAGAGGCTTGAGAGACTGTGGCTTTGCACTCCCCAGGATAAAGCAGTGGGCAAACCACCCACTGTAGAGACTTGAGAGACTGTGGCTTTGCACTCCCCAGGATAAAGCAGTGGGCAAACCACCCACTTGAGAGATTTCAGAGACTGTGGCTTTGCACTTCCCAGGATACATCAATGGGCATGGAGCCCCGTCGTAGATCTGGCGTGGTGCACTCATCCGGCAGAGGTACCCCCCTTCCCTTCCCCCTGAGGTCCCCGTTGTATTTCTATCTGATGCCCCTGCAGTGTTCTCTCCGTTTGTGGACAGGTATCTAGTGTGGGCCTCGCCCATGCATTGTGGGCCCAGTGGTCCAAGGACATTGAAATGTGCATATCTGCACTACTAATCGTGATGTATATATTTGGAATGTGTATATATTTCTGTATATCTGAGCTTACTGTATTTGGATACATTACAATGGTTCAAGGAATTTGGTTTTGTCTTTGCATTCTTCCGGGGGGGTTGTGTGTGTGTTGTAGTGTGCGAGGGTTGGCTTAAGGGTGGGGGTGTTGCGTGTGTGTGTCCCTGACTTTTGCCTCCCACTCCCCTATGTCGTAGGTGCAGTACTCACCGTTGTCTTCGGCGCCGCCGTTGCTGGTGTTCGTAGAGGAGCAGGAAGACAAGTGCAGGGAGTATTTGGAGTTCGGGCTCCATGGTGGCCTCCTTCCTCGTGTAGTGTGTTCAGGTGAGCGTTTTTCCATTGCAAAAGCTGTTTCCGCCATGTTTTTATCCACGGAGAATCCGCCCCGGAAAAGGTGGCGGATTGGTGCGTTGTAATACTGTGGGCGGTACTTTGTCTTCAGCCTGTCTGTTGGCGGTGAACGCCGCGCTGCTTGTCTGTACCGCTGTGCCGGTCGGTGTGTTAAAGTGGCTGTCTATGTTGGCGGTTTCCGCCACGGTCATAATTTCCCTTTTTTTTTACCGCCGGCCTGTTTGCGCTATTACCGCAGCATTAACACCGTCCGCCAGGGTTGTAATGACCCCCTATGTTTCTAAAAGTTGGAATACTTTTAAAGAATCTAAAACTATCTCTAGAACTTAATTCAAACTTTTACAAAACTTTTAAACTCTAAAAGAAATGCTAACACAAGGCCCTAGCAGGACTTTTAAAAATTTAGAAATATAGCTCAAATTTAAAAGATCTGTTTCTAATGACAATTTTTGGAATTTAGTTGTGTGATTGGGTATTGGCTGAGTAGTCCAGCAAATGCAAAGTCTTGTACCCCACCGCTGATCCACCAATGTAGGAAGTTGGCTCTGTATGTACTATTTCAAAGTGAGAAATAGCATGCACAGAGTCCAAGGGTTCCCCTTAAAGGTAAGATAGTGGCAAAAAGAGATAATTCTAATGCTCTAATTTGTGGTAGTGTGGTCGAGCAGTAGGCTTATCAGAGGGTAGTGTTAAGCATTTGTTATACACACACAGGCAATAAATGAGGAACACACACTCAAAGACTTACTCCAGGCCAATAGGTTTTTATATAGAAAAATATATTTTCTTAGTTTATTTTAAGAACCACAGGTTCAAGATTTACAAGTAATACTTCAAATGAAAGGTATTTCACTCAGGTATCTCTAGGAACTTTGAATCAACACAATATCATGTACAGTTTTTACAAAAATGGCAATAAGCTATTTTAAAACTAGACACAGTGCAATTTTCAACAGTTCCTAGGGGAGGTAAGTATTGGTTAGTTTTGCAGGTAAGTAAACCACCTACAGGGTTAAAAGTTGGGTCCAAGGTAGCCCACTGTTGGGGGTTCAGGGCAACCCCAAAGTTACCACACCAGCAGCTCAGGGCCGGTCAGGTGCAGAGGTCAAAGTGGTGCCCAAAACGCATAGGCTTCAATGGAGAAGGGGGTGCCCTGGTTCCAGTCTGCCAGCAGGTAAGTACCCGCGACTTCGGGGGGCAGACCAGGGGGGTTTTGTAGGGCACCGGGGGGGACACAAGTCAGCACAAAAAGTACACCCTCAGCGGCACAGGGGCGGCCGGGTGCAGAGTGCAAGCAGGAGTCGGGTTTGCAATTGGTTTCAAAGGGAGACCCAGGGGTCTCTTCAGCGGAGCAGGCAGGCAAGGGGGGGCTACTCAGGGTAGCCACCACCTGGGCAAGGGAGAGGGCCACCTGGGGGTCACTTCTGCACTGGAGGTCAGATCCTTCAGGTCCTGGGGGCTGCGGGTGCAGTGTCTTTACCAGGCATCGGGTTCTTTGAAGCAGGCAGTCGCGGTCAAGGGGAGCCTCTGGATTCCCTCTGCAGGCGTCGCTGGGGGGACTCAGGGCGGTCAACTCTGGCTACTCACAGGGTCGCAGTCGCCAGGGAGTCCTCCCTTTAGTGTTGGTTCTCCGCAGGTCGAGCCGGGGGCGTCGGGTGCAGAGTGGAAAGTCTCACGCTTCCGGCGGGAAATGTGGAGTCCTTTAATGAAAATGTCACTTACCCAGTGTACATCTGTTCGTGGCATTAGTCGCTGCAGATTCACATGTTTGGCACAGTCCGCTGCCTGGTGTTGGGCTCGGAGTATTACAAGTTGTTTTTCTTCGAAGAAGTCTTTTTGGTCACGGGACCGAAGGACTCCTCCCTCCTCGGCTCCATTGCGCATGGGCGTCGACTCCATCTTAGATTGTTTTCCCCGCAGAGGGTGAGGATGGAGTTGTTTGGTATAAATAGTGCCCATGCAATGGAGTGAATATGTATGTACGTTAAGAGTTTCTAATAATTATTTACAAATGTTCAGATGTTTAAGATTTATGATCTACTTCTAAACGGCTACAGGCTTCCCGGGGAGGTGGGAGGGTACATGTGAATCTGCAGCGACTAATGCCACGAACAGATGTACACTGGGTAAGTGACATTTTCAGTTCGATGGCATATGTTGCTGCAGATACACATGTTTGGCATAGACTATAAAGCAGTTACCTCCCCTAAAAGCGGTGGTTTAGCCTGTAGGAGTTGAAGTAGTTTGGAATAATGTTCTTAGTACAGCTTGGCCCACTGTAGCTTGTTGTGCATTTAGTACGTCTACACAGTAGTGTTTAGTAAACGTATGAGGCGTAGACCAGGTTGCAGCCTTACATATTTCGCTCATAGGAATGTTTCCTAGAAAGGCCATTGTAGCACCTTTCTTTCTGGTTGAGTGTGCCTTTGGTGTAATAGGCAATTCTCTTTTGGCTTTAAGATAGCATGTTTGAATGCATCTGACTATCCATCTAGCAATGCCTTGTTTAGAGATTGGATTTCCTATGTGTGGTTTTTGAAAAGCTATGAACAGTTGTTTTGTTTTCCTGATTAGCTTTGTTCTGTCAATGTAATACATTAGTGCTCTTTTGATGTCTAATGTATGTAGTGCCCTTTCAGCCACAGAATTTGGTTGTGGGAAGAACACTGGCAATTCTACTGTTTGATTTAAATGGAATGGTGAGATTACTTTTGGCAGAAATTGTGGATTTGTTCTTAGAACTATTTTATTGTTGTGTATTTGAATAAATGGTTCTTGTATGGTAAATGCCTGTATTTCACTTACTCTTCTGAGGGATGTGATTGCAATGAGAAATGCGACCTTCCAGGTTAGATATTGCATTTCACAGGAATGCATGGGTTCGAAAGGTGGACCCATGAGTCTTGTTAAGACGATGTTAAGATTCCATGAAGGAACTGGTGGTGTTCTTGGTGGTATAATTCTTTTTAGCCCTTCCATGAATGCTTTAATAACTGGTATTCTAAATAGAGACGATGAATGAGTAGTTTGTAGGTAAGCAGATATTGCTGCGAGGTGTATTTTTATAGATGAAAAAGCGAGATTTGCTTTTTGCAAATGTAGTAAGTATCCTACTATGTCTTTAGTAGAGGCATGTAATGGTTGTATTTGATTGGCATGGCAGTAGTAAACAAATCTTTTCCACTTAGATGCATAGCAGTGTCTAGTGGAAGGTTTTCTAGCTTGTTTTATGACCTCCATGCATTCTTGTGTGAGGTCTAAGTGTCCGAATTCTAGGATTTCAGGAGCCAAATTGCCAGATTCAATGATGCTGGGTTTGGATGCCTGATCTGTTGTTTGTGTTGTGTTAACAGATCTGGCCTGTTGGGTAGTTTGACATGCGGTACTAGTGAAAGGTCTAGTAGAGTTGTATACCAAGGTTGTCTTGCCCATGTGGGTGCTATCAGTATGAGTTTGAGTTGGTTTTGACTCAACTTGTTTACTAGATATGGAAGGAGAGCGAGAGGGGGAAAAGCGTACGCAAATATCCCTGACCAACTCATCCATAGAGCATTGCCTTGTGATTCGCGGTGTGGGTACCTGGATGCGAAGTTTTGGCATTTTGAGTTTTCTTTTGTTGCGAACAAATCTATCTGGGGTGTTCCCCAAATTTGAAAGTACTTGTTCAGAACTTGGGGGTGAATTTCCCATCCGTGGACTTGTTGGTGGTCTCGCGAAAGGTTGTCTGCTAGTTGGTTTTGTATTCCTGGAATAAATTGTGCTATTAGGCGAATGTTGTTGTGAATCGCCCACTGCCAAATTCTTTGTGTTAGGAGGCACAATTGTGTTGAGTGTGTTCCTCCTTGTTTGTTTAAATAATACATTGTTGTCATGTTGTCTGTTTTGACAAGAATGTATTTGTGTGTTATTATGGGTTGGAAGGCTTTTAACGCTAGAAATACTGCTAACAGTTCTAGGTAATTGATATGAAATTTTGTTTTGTGTATATCCCATTGTCCTTGAATGCTGTGGTGATTGAGGTGTGCTCCCCACCCTGTCATGGAAGCATCTGTTGTTATAACGTATTGAGGCACTGGGTCCTGAAATGTCCGCCCTTTGTTTAAATTTTTGCTGTTCCACCATAGAAGCGAGAGGTATGTTTGGCGGTCTACCAACACCAGATTTTGAAGTTGACCCTGTGCCTGTGACCATTGTGATGCTAGACACTGTTTTAAGGGTCGCATGTGTAGTCTTGCGTTTGGGACAATGGCTATGCATGATGACATCATGCCTAGAAGTTTTAGCACATGTTTTGCTTGTATCTTTTGGTTTGGAAACATAGCACTTATTACCTTGTGGAATGCCTGCACTCTTTGTGGACTTGGAGTGGCAATTCCTTTTGATGTGTTGATGGTTGCTCCTAGATATTGTTGTGTTTGACACGGTTCTAGGTGTGATTTTGTATAGTTGATGGAAAACCCCAGTTTGTGAAGGGTTTGTATGACAAATGTGGTGTCGTTTGCGCATTTTTTTACTGTGTTGGTCTTGATTAGCCAATCGTCTAGGTAAGGGAACACATGTATCTTTTGTCTCCTGATGTGTGCTGCTACTACTGCTAGACATTTTGTGAACACTCTTGGTGCAGTTGTTATTCCGAATGGCAACACCTTGAATTGGTAATGTATTCCTTTGAATACGAACCGTAGGTACTTTCTGTGAGAAGGGTGTATTGGTATATGAAAGTACGCATCCTTTAGGTCTAATGTGGTCATGTAATCTTGCTGTTTGAGCAGTGGAATGATGTCTTGTAGTGTGACCATGTGAAAATGGTCCGATATGATGTAGGTATTTAGTGTCCTGAGATCTAATATTGGTCTTAATGTTTTGTCTTTTTTTGGAATTAGAAAGTACAGGGAGCAAACTCCTGTGTTTTTTTGTTGTACTGGTACTAACTCTATTGCATCCTTTTGCAGTAGTGCTTGAACTTCTAGTCCTAAAAGTTCTAAATGTTGTGGTGACATTTTGCGTGTTTTGGGGGGGATGTTTGGTGGGAAGTTGTGGAATTCTATGCAATAGCCATGTTGGATTATTGCTAATACCCAATTGTCTGTTGTAATCTGTTGCCAAGATTGGTAGAATTGGCTTAGTCTTCCCCCCACTGGTGTTGAGTGAAGGGGTTGCGTGACTTGAAAGTCACTGTTTAGGTGGAGGTGTTTTTGGAGTCTGGAATCTTCCCCTACTCCTTGGGAATTGACCCCCCCGATATCCCCTGAAACCTCCCCTTTGGAAGGAACCCTGATATGGTGTGGTTCTTGTTTGTTGACTGGTGGTGTCTGTGGGTTGGCCACGAAACCCCCCTCTAAATGGAGTTTTTCTGAAAGAGCCTCTGCTCTGCGGGGAGTAGAGTGCGCCCATGGCCTTGGCCGTGTCTGTGTCCTTTTTAAGTTTTTCAATGGCTGTATCCACTTCAGAGCCAAAAAGTTGTTTCTCGTTGAAGGGCATATTAAGGACAGCCTGCTGGATTTCAGGTTTGAAGCCTGAAGTGCGTAGCCAAGCGTGTCTCCTTATGGTGACAGCAGTGTTGACTGTTCTTGCTGCAGTATCGGCTGCGTCTAGTGAAGAGCGGATTTGATTGTTTGAGATCGTTTGTCCCTCTTCCACTATTTGCTGCGCCCTTTTTTGGTATTCCTGGGGAAGATGGTCTACGAGAAGTTGCATCTCGTCCCAGTGTGCTCGGTCATATCTGGCCAGCAGCGCTTGTGAATTTGCGATGCGCCACTGGTTGGCTGCCTGTGATGCTACTCTTTTCCCTGCTGCATCAAATTTTCGGCTTTCTTTGTCCGGAGGTGGGGCGTCGCCAGATGTATGTGAATTTGCTCTCTTGCGAGCTGCCCCTACTACCACGGAGTCCGGTGGTAACTGCGAAGTAATAAACACTGGGTCTGTGGGTGGTGGTTTGTATTTCTTATCCACCCTTGGGGTGATGGCTCTTGATTTTACGGGCTCTTCAAAAATTTGTTTTGCGTGCCGTAACATCCCTGGTAGCATTGGGAGACATTGATATTGGCTGTGTGTAGCCGAGAGGGTGTTAAATAAAAAATCATCCTCTATAGGATCGGAATGCAGTTGGACATTGTGGAATTCTGCTGCCCTAGCCACCAGTTGCGAGTATGAGGTACTGTCCTCTGGCGGTGACGGCTTTGTGGGGTATGACTCGGGATCGTTGTCCGGCACTGGGGTGTCATACAGGTCCCAAGCGTCTTGATCCTGATCGTCATGACTTAAGGTAGTTTGCGCTGGTGAGTGCATTTGTGGCGGTGTTTGTGCCGGCGATGCCTGTGGTGGAGAGGGCGGAGGCGTGACTTTTTTAACCACTTTGGCTTGTGGTTGTGCGTCATCCTTTGGAAGTCCGATCCTTCTTTTCCTCATGATTGGGGGAAGGGTTGATATCTTCCCTGTGTCATGCTGGATGTACAGTCTCTTTTGTGTGTAGTCCGATTCTACACTTTGGAGCTCTTGTCCAAATCTGTGCATTTGGCCACTTATTCCTTGTTCCTCTGAGTAGGATGAAGGTGTGGTATTTTTCGGCGCCGAGAGAGAATCTTTTTTCGGTTTCGGCACCGACAGAATTTTTGTTCCTTTCGGCATGGATTCTCGGTGCCGATGTTTTTCGGTGCCGGTATCTTGTTTTTGTCTCTCGGAGCCGCTTTCTCGGCTCCGAGGTTGCTCCATGGCGGTCCCTCGACCGGAGTCGGGTGTCTTCGCTATGGGCGTGCCCTTTTTCGGCGCCTTCGACGGGTCGCCTGTTTTATGGGTCGAGCCATGGCCTGTTGGCAGTGGCGTCCCCTGGGCTTTCGGTTTGTCGATGGATTTACTTGTCGACGTCTTACTCACAGTTTGTTGCTGTTGTTCGACGTCGGAGTCTCCGGATTCTGATTCCGGAACCGAGAATGTTTCCTCTTCCTCGTCGAAACGTTGTTTTGTCGACGTGGACGCCATTTGTTGACGCCTGGCTCTTCGGTCCCGGAGTGTTTTTCTGGACCGGAAGGCTCGACAGGCTTCACAGGTATCCTCCTTGTGCTCGGGGGACAAGCACAAGTTACAGACCAAGTGCTGATCTGTATAAGGATACTTACTGTGACATTTTGGGCAGAAACGAAACGGGGTCCGTTCCATCGGCTTCGATGTCGCACGCGGTCGGGCCGACCAGGCCCCGGTGGGGGATCGAAGCTACCCCAAAGTCTTCCGATGATCGGTGTCGATGTACCTAACTATCCCGATACCGAACGGAACAATACCGACGCTTTCTTCTGAGATTCTGACTAACTTTCCGAAACGAAACACGGAGCGAAAAGGAATACGTCCGAACCCGACAGCGGAAAAAAACAATCTAAGATGGAGTCGACGCCCATGCGCAATGGAGCCGAGGAGGGAGGAGTCCTTCGGTCCCGTGACCAAAAAGACTTCTTCGAAGAAAAACAACTTGTAATACTCCGAGCCCAACACCAGGCAGCGGACTGTGCCAAACATGTGTATCTGCAGCAACATATGCCATCGAAAAAGTTGTTTCTTTGTTGCAAAGTTGTAGTTTCTTTGGAACAGGGGCGCTATCCTCAGGAGTTCTAGGTCCTTTTAGATGCAGGGTAGTCCTCTGAGGCTTCAGAGGTTGCTGGACCCTGGGGGACGCGTCGCTGTTGCAGTTTTTCTCGAAGTGGGGAGACAGGCCGATAGGGCTGGGGCCAGAGGAGTTGGTGTCTCAGTCTTCTCTGCAGGGCTTTCAGGTCAGCAGTCCTTCTTCATCTTCAGGTTGCAGGAATCTATTTTCCTAGGTTCTGGGGGCCCCTAAATACTCAATTTAGGGGGGTGTTTAGGTCTGGGAGGTTAGTAGCCAATGGCTACTAGCCCTGAGGGTGGCTACACCCTCTTTTTGCCTCCTCCCTAAGGGGAGGGGGGCACATCCCTAATCCTATTGGGGGAATCCTCCCTCTGCAAGACGGAGGATTTCTAAAAGTCAGAGTCTGGCCAGTGACTCCTCCTTGTTTTTCTCATTATCTCCTCCGGCCTTGCCGCCAAAAGTGGGTCCGTGGCCGGAGGGGGGGCGGGCATCTCCACTAGCTGGGATGCCCTATGGCGCTGTAACAAAGGGGTTGAGCCTTTGAGGCTCACCGCCAGGTGTTACAGTTCCTGCAGGGGGAGGTGAGAAGCACCTCCACCCAGTACAGGCTTTGTTACTAGACACAGAGTGACAAAGGCACTCTCCCCATGTGGCCAGCAACATGTCTGGTGTGTGGCAGGCTGGCAAAACTAGTCAGCCCACACTGGAAGTCGGTTAAGGTTTCAGGGGGCATCTCTGAGATGCCCTCTGGGGTGTATTTTACAATAAAGTGCACACTGGCATCAGTGTGCATTTATTGTGCTGAGAAGTTTGATACCTAACTTCCCAGTTTTCAGTGTAGCCATTATGGTGCTGTGGAGTTCGTGTTGGACAGACTCCCAGACCATTTACACTTATGGCTACCCTGCACTTACACTGTCTAAGGTTTTGCTTAGACACTGGTGGGGCATAGTGCTCATGCACCTATGCCCTCACCTATGGTATAGTGCACCCTGCCTTAGGGCTGTAAGGCCTGCCAGAGGGGTGACTTATCTATGCCGTAGGCAGTGTGAGGTTGGCATGGCACCCTGAGGGGAGTGCCATGAACCCTGAGGGTAGTGCCATGTCGACTTAGTCATTTTCTCCCCACCAGCACACACAAGCTGGCAAGCAGTGTGTCTGTGCTGAGTGAGGGGTCCCTAGGGTGGCATAGGACATGCTGCAGCCCTTAGAGACCTTCCCTGGCATCAGGGCCCTTGGTACCAGAGGTACCAGTTACAAGGGACTTACCTGGATGCCAGGGTGTGCCAATTGTGGAGACAAAGGTACAGTTTTAGGGAAAGAACACTGGTGCTGGGGCCTGGTTAGCAGGCCTCAGCACACTTTCAAATCATAACTTGGCATCAGCAATGGCAAAAAGTCAGGGGGTAACCATGCCAAGGAGGCATTTCCTTACACTCTGTTTTCACATATGTTGCTCTATGATGTATAAATAACTTGTTGGTTTTTCCCCGTTAGGGCATTGTTGTATGTAATGATTACTTTCTACCCAGCCTGGTCGGGTTTTGGGGTTACCCTCTGTGGTGTATAAGTACTACTTGATTGTATGCAGTAGTGTCTTTTGGTGCTGAAGGTCTAGCAGGATATAAGTCTGGATCATTTGGCAGATTAGGATCAGGATCACATGTATCCCATGGTCATCCCTGTGTGGTGATAGTGAGGATGAGTGTGGTGACAACTGTGCATCATATGTGAGTGATGGTGGTAGTGTGGAAGGAAGAGCAGGAGAATGTGGTGAAGGTGGTTTGTGTTTTGTAGCCTCTTCCTGCTCTTTATCAGCAACGCACACAACAGCAAGGAACTTTTCACCATCATCAAAGAACTTAGCAAACCCAAATCCTGCGCCATCGACCCTCTGCACTCGCAAGACCTCTGCAACTCCCTCTCCAGCTACTTCCACCGCAAGATCGCAGACATACACGAAAGCTTCATAACGCCGCCACCCACCATCACCACCACCGACGCAGGCAACCCCACAGCACCCTGCCGCACCAATGTACTGAGCACCTGGACCCCTGCCAACGATAAAGAAACCAGCAAAATCATGAGTTCCATCCACTTAGGCTCTCAAACACAACCCTGACTCCACCACGTCTTCAACAAGCCCAGCCAAATCATCGCTCCCCAGCTCTGGTCCGTCATCAACAGCTCCTTCGAGACCGCCACCTTCCCAGATATTTGGAAACACACCGAAGTAAACGCCTTGCTAAAAAAAAAACAAAGCAGACCCCGAAGTCCTCACAAACTACCGACCTACCTCTCTACTCCCCTTCACCGCGAAGGTCATAGAGAAGATAGTCAACAAACAACTATCCCGCTTCCTGGAGGACAACAACATACTTGGTGTCTCCCAGTCTGGATTCCGCAAAAACCACAGCACTGAGACCGCCCTCATCGCCTGCATTGACGACATCAGGACCAGACTTGACAAGGGTGAAACCGTTGCCCTCATCCTTCTCAACCTCTCCGCAGCCTTCGACACCGAATGCCACAGAAGCCTTCGCACATGCCTCTTCGATGCTGGAATTCGCCACAAAGCCCTGGACTGGCTCACCTCCTTCCTCTCCGAAAGAACCCAAAGAGCTCGCCTCCCTCCATTTCCGTCTAAAGCCACCAAGCCCATATGTGGAGTCCCCCAAGGATCCTCACTCAGCCCCACCCTCTTCAATATCTACATGGCTCCGCTCACCAGCATTGCCTGCCCCCACGGCCTCAACATTATTTCCTACGCCGACCACACCCAGCTCATCCTCTCCCCCACGAGGAACCCCTCTACCGCCAAGAACAACCTCCACGCCGCAGTCCTCGCCATCGCTAATTGGATGACAGCAAGCCACTTCAAACTGAACTCAGGAAGCAGTAGCACCGCCCCCCGCTCCCCCCCCAGTGCTTTGAGACCCTACAGGGTGAGTAGCGCGCTTAACAAATTATTGATTGATTTATCCTGGGAGAACTTTTTTGATGGAGGTACATCCTTTAAACTGTCTTTAAAAGTCAACTTCTTCTTTGGACATTGGATGGGAAGCAATTATTCTTCCTGTGTCCTTTTGAATGTGTAGTTTTCGCTGTTTAGAGTCCATCTCTTCTAAAATAGGTTGTATTTCCAAGGATTCATGTGTAGAAGTAGTTTGCTTGCTACCTGTGTCTTTCGACTCTGAAGGTTTATATGTGGAGTGCTTTACTGGAACCGAAAAAATCGGCTCTGAAGATGGTGTAGGTGTTTTTTTTTGGGCTCTGAAGATGTCCCTTCTTATTTTTGCTTGATTCAGAGACTGTTGTCGGAGACTGTTTGGTCGATGCCGAATGCACTTTAGTCTTAATCTCGGTGCAGAACCCAAAGGTTGGTCATCCAGACTTACTTTTCAGATCTGGCCATTGCCTGAAGGCAGTGGATGACCGACGACTAGTGCTGGAGTCTTCTTAAATATTTTTGTGTGGTGCGATGGGGCAGTTGTACTCACGTACTGTGCTGGAGGTACGTAGGGGCTATCATCGTCCAAGTGATGATGGGAGTCTTGGATGGAAAATGTTGTCCCTTGTCGAGCTTCTTCCTGTTCGTGTTCTTCGCCGAAGACATCAGGTGTGTCTTCTATTAATTTGGACACCATTTCCAGACGATGAGCTCTACGGTCCTGGAGAGTCTTTTTAGATCAAATTGATCTTCAGGTGTCACAAGTTTTTTCCCAATGATCTGGAGACAAACGGAGATTGCCCACAAAGTGTTGATCCGTGGGTAGGAATTTAGCGTGACACCGAGGACAGAATTGAAACGGAGTTCGTTCCATCGCCGACACTTCGAAGGGTGAAAATTTGACCCCAAGGGTTTAAATCAGATCGAGCATAGATGGTAAACGCAATCGAAACAATACCGACAATATTAGAGAAAGGTAGAAAAAAAAACTGAAATACCAAACTGAGATCCACCGGTGTGAGAGTAAACACGTCCAAACTCAGCAGTGGAAAGAAAACAATCTAACAAAAGACTCGATGGCCATACGCACTATCACTAAGAGGAGTCACCACTCGATCTTGTTACTCGAAAACCTTCTTCAAACAAAAACAACTTCTAACACTCGAAGCCCAACACTAGATGGTGGACTTATGCAAAGCATGTGTATCTACACCTACACATGCCATAGAACATATATATTCTCACACACACATATATATATACATGTACACACACACCACACACACACGGAAAATGTCACTTACCCAGTGTACATCTGTTCGTCGTATTTATTGCTGCAGATTCACATGCTATGCGTATTCCTTCCGACATCTAGTGTTGGGCTCAGAGTATTACTAGTTGTTTTTCTTCGAAGAAGTCTTTTCAGAGTCACGGGATCGAGTGACTCCTCCTCTCGGTTCCATTGCGCACGGGCATCGACTCCATTGTTACATTGTTTTCCCACAGAGGGTGAAAAAAGGAGTGATAAGAGTATAGAAAATAAAAGAGATGCCCATGCAAAAGTAAATGTGTATACATATGTACAAATGTTAGAAACTTAAATGACTACAGGCTTCGGGGAGGATGCATGTGAGTCTGCGGCACTACATGCCACAAACAGATGTACACTGGGTAAGTGACATTTTCTGTTCGATGGCATGTGTAGCTGCAGATAGACATGCTATGCATAGACTACAAAGCAGTTAGTCCTCCCAAAAAGCGGTGGCTAGCCTGTAGGAGTTGAAGTTGTTTGGAATAACATCTTTAAGACAGCTTGGCCTACAGTGGCTTGTTGCTGTGAGAATATATCAACACAGTAGTGTTTTGTAAATGTATGAGGGGTTGACCATGTAGCCGCTTTACATATGTCAACCGTTGGTATGTTTTCTAAAAAAAAGCCATTTTTGCACCCTTCTTTCTTGTAGAATGTGCTTTAGGAGTGATCAAAAGTTGTCTTTTTGCTTTGATATAACATGTTTATATACATCTAACAATCCATCTTGCTATACCTTGTTTTGATATTGGATTGTCTGTATGTGGTTGTTGGAAAGCAACAAAAAGTTGTTTTGTTTTCCTAAACGTTTTAGTTCTGTCTATGTAGTACATTACAGCTCTTTTGAGATCTAGGGTATGAAGAGCTCTTTCTGCCACAGAATCTGGCTGTGGAAAGAAGACTGGCAATTCCACTGTTTGACTGATGTGAAAAGGAGATACTACTTTTGGTAGAAATATTGGATTTGTTCTTAGTACAATCTTATGTTTGTACACTTGGAAAAAAGGTTCTTCAAGAGTGAATGCTTTTATTTCACTAACTCTTCTTAACCACTCGCATGCCTTGGACGAGGTGACCTCGTCCAAGGCAGCGGTTCCCGTGTGCCTTGGACGAGGTGACCTCGTCCAAGGCAGGGGGAACTGGGGGGAGCACTAGCGCTCCCCCCCCTGTGCACACCACCCACCCCCCCAAGGCGGGGATGGAAGGGGAAGCCCTTCCCCTTCCACCCCCGACCCCCCCCGGCAATCTGATGAAGTCAGCGCGCGCACAGCGCGCCAACTTCATCAAGTGTTGCCGGGACGCACTGGAAGCCATTTGCTTCCAACGCGTCGAGGGAAGAGGACTTCTTTCGGTAAGTCCTCCCCTTTTTGGGGGTTTTGGGGGGGGGGGAGGGGAAACAGACATGGGGAAAGGAAAGGGTTTTTCCTTTCCCCCTGTGCCTGTTTTCACTAGATTCCTGCTCCACAATCGCGGGATGGTGGTGGTGGCGGGTGGGTGGGTTGGGGGGGGGGGGGGGCAAAATCCACTAGACACCAGGGATTTCTTTATAAGTTTATTTTGGAGGGCGACCCCTTGGGCAAGGGTCGCCCCACCTGGGGGTCTATTTTATTTAGTATTTCGCCCCCCCAGGGGCACATTGCCGGTTTTACGGCCGATCTGCCCTGGGGGGGGGGGGGGGGGGGGCGAAATCCACTAGACACCAGGGATTTACTTTTATATGTTTATTTGGGGGGCGAACCACTTGGGCAAGGGTCGCTCCCCTGGGGGGCTATTTTTTTTTTCTGTTTCGGCCACCCCGAGGGCAGATCAGACATTTTTTTGGACAATCTGGCCAGGTGTTCGAAGCACACTAGGTGCCAGGGATTGTGTGGTGTGTGTTTGGGGGCACCCCTTGGGCAAGGGTCGCCCCCCCAAAGTGGGGAAAGTTTGTATTGGCCATCTCTGCCCCCTTTGGGGACAGATGGGCCTATTTTTGTGGGCCCATCTGCCCCCAAGGGGGGCAGAATCCACTTAGGTACCAGGGACAATTTCTAAGTTCTTGGTGGTGGGGTGTTTGTCAACTGGCAAAGTATTTGTATTTGTGATAACCAATTTATTTCTTGTTTTTCTTCTAGTTCAACGCTTTTGCTTCCTTTGCTGTGGATCCTTGCGGTTTTGGCAGTAGTTGTCCTGCGGTTTGCATAGTTGCATGTTTTAGGTAAGTGAAAGCAGTTTTCTCCAAAGGAGTATTGTTGACATGCATGAATGACATGTTTGTAGGTGGTGTACTAAATGCAGTATTGTGTGCGAAATTGTCCTTAGATTTGAGCACAATGATATTTGTGTTGTCATATGTCTAATTTGCTTCTTTTTTCTTCTTAGTGGGATATCATTGGTGATTGCTGTGTCTGTGCAGAGTAGTTGCTTGGTGAGTAGCTTTTTCAGTCAAGTGAGTGGTTTAGTGTTTTAGTACATAACTCTTTGTGATAAAGCTACACTTTGTTTATTACTTATTTTAGTGCTAGTTGTTGTTGGCAATCCATTTGTTGTGAGGATCATGCCTAGCCGCAGAGTGACCGCTCAGCAGGTTGTTGGCATGCTCTTTGAGTCGTTTTCAGACCATGATTACGAGACTGACTCTGCATCTGAGGCAGAGGAGGAAGTGGGAGATTCTGGAAGGGAGTTTTCTGTCCGAGAGTATTCTTCTGATGAGGAAACTACTCTCAGTGCAGATGAAGGGCCTGTTGTAGAGGAGGACATTGATGTGCCAAGAGTGCAGCAGCCTGGGGCTGAAGGGTTTCCCATTAGAAGACCTGACACCTGGATTGCCCCAAGCATGGATCAGCCACAGTTACCTGCATTTACTGGTCTCCCAGGGTGTAGAGTCAATAAGAAAAACTTTTTGCCTGTCCATTTCTTACACTTGTTTATGGACGATGTATTTTTGGAAGAGATTGTGGAGCAGACTAATTTGTATGCAGAACAATATTTGAGGGACAACGCTGCCAGACTTATGCCTCAGTCTAGAGCTACTCAGTGGGTTCCCACATTTCTGAAAGAGATGAAAAAGTTTTTAGGTTTGACTTTTTTGATGGGGTTGATCAGGGAGCCATCACTGGCTTTTTATTGGTCTACTAGTCCCTTGATGGCAACGGCTATATTTCCTGCAACTATGACACGTAATCGGTATTTGCTTCTTCTTCGTATGCTGCATTTTGTAGACAATGCTTTAGCCTTGCCACAAGATCACCCTGATTGTGACCGTCTTTTTAAGATTAGGCCTGTCCTTGATCATTTTGTAGATCGGTTTTCAGAGGTCTATGTTCCAGGCAAAGAGATAAATGTGGACCAGTCTTTGGTCCTTTTCAAGGGGCGTTTAGTTTTTAAGCAGTACATTCCTAGTAAGAGGGCACGGTATGGGATTACATTGTATATGCTGTCAGAAAGCAGTACAGGATATGTGTATAATCTCCGGGTCTACACTGGTAGGGATTCCAGTATTGACCCTCCTGGTTGTCCGGCCACTTTTGCAGTTAGCGAACAAATTGTGTGGGAACTTGGTAGACGGCTGTTTAACAAAGGTCACCATTTGTACGTAGATAATTTCTACACTGGAGTGCAGAGGAGTTGTTTAGAGTGGACACTGTTGCTTGTGGCACAATCCGTTCTAACCGGAAAGGCTATCCAAGGGAGCTTGTCTGTAAAAAACCTGAGAGGGGACAGTGCAGTGCCTTGCGGAATAATGAGCTGCTAGCTCTGAAATTTTCAGACAGGAGGGATGAGTACATGCTGTCTACCATCCATGATGAGAGTACTTCCCCTGTGAATGTTTGGGGTCAGGTTGCAGAAGTGTGCAAACCTGCGTGCATTTTGGACTACAATAGGCACATGGGTGGTGTTGATAGAGTAGATCAGAGGTTGGAACCTTACACTGCTCTTCGCAAGTCTTACGTGTGGTATAAAAAGTTGGCCCTACATTTATTTCATTTGGCAACTTTTAATACTTTTATTGTATTCAAGGATTGTTCACCTGAGTCAAGGATGACATTTGTTAAATTTCAGGAGTCAGTGATAGAAAGCCTTACTGTGGTAGAACAGGCAAGAGTTCCTAGAGTAGAATTGGTGGAGGATGTGCCTAGATTGAAAGATCAGCACTTTCCAGATCACAATCCTCCCACTCCCAAAAAAGACTTGCCCACAAAGAAATGTAGAGTATATGCCCGGAGATTAATACGGAGGGAGAGCCGGATGTACTGCCGGATGTACTGCCCCGAATGCCCTTCAAAGCCTGGGCTGTGTGTGCCCAGCTGTTTTAGAAGTTACCACACAAGGAAAAACCTTTGGGAAATACAGTGAGCGTAAACTGTCTGTTTTATATTTTCATATGTTGAGTTTCACGGTTGGCATCACTGTCATGTATTTAGTTAGAGCTTTTGTGTTTGTAGTTTTGTGTTTATTTTATAATTAGTTAGTGGTTTCTTTGTTGTTTATAAACAAAAAAAAGTGATGGCGGTGTGCGTGCGGTGGCGCTTGGCTGGCGGTGTGCGTGGGGTGTGGCTTGGCTGGCGGTATGGGTGGGGTGGCGCTTGGCAGGCGGTGCCAGCCAAATGCCAGTCCACACACTCATCAGCTGGTGTGATTGCTGTATCAGGCATGTGGGCGCATGAAAGTGATGGGCCCTTGACTGGCACGGTCTGTCGATGCGACTCTTGTAATGTGCTGGGCCCGTGGCTGGCGGCGTGAATGGTCTTGTGCATGTCATGTATGAAAGGTGTGTGAATGGACTGTAAAGCGGTTGGTGCCTTGTCGTGGCTTTAAAGCTCATGAGCTGTGAGTCATTGGTTCAGTTTTTTGGCCTTTCAGTTATTACCAGTGCATTTCACTTTTGTGAAATTTCTTGTTAATAAAATTTGATCTACTGAACCATCACTCACCCTCGTGCCAAATCCAACCAGTATGTGTGGTACAAATGACAAAACCTGCTCCGCTGTAATCAGGCATCGCAGCACACTTGAGACACACTAGGTGTCTCAGGTGGGACCCCAATGATGAAGCATGCCACCAACTTGGTTGGGGGGTGAGGGGTCTTTTTCACATAACCTAAGTGTGTTTCTTTTTACAATTTTAGTGTTTGGCACATCACAGACGTATGTGGACACATCAAAATGATATATTACAAAACTACCTGTGTTTGTGGGGGAGGGGCAACCTATGTTTTTGGTCCTGGGTGCGGCATTCATCTAGGGAAACCTACCAAACCCAGACATTTTTTAAAACTAGACACCCCAAGGAGTGCAGGGAGATATGGCTTGCGTGGATCCCCCAACATTTTCTTACCCAGACGCCTCTACAAACCGCAAAATTTTCTTAAAAAAGCATATTTTCCTGACTTTTGTTTGTACGATCACCGCTCCAGCACAAAATTCCTACTCCCCAGCGTTCCCCTCAGTCTCACAAGTAAAATGACACCTCACTTGTGTGGGTCCCCAAAGCAGAGTCAGCCTAAAGATGTATAAAAGAAGAATATGTCCTTATCAACTCGTTGTGTTATCCCCTCTATCTCTACAAGTTTTTGGCCTTATTCTGTTTCAGGCACCTGGCCCACCCACACAAGTGAGGTATCATTTTTATCGGGAGACTTGGGGGACACTGGGTGGAAGGAAATTTGTGGCTCCTCTCTGATTCCAGAACTTTCTGTCACCAAAATGTGAGGAAATGAAAATGTCACTTACCCAGTGTACATCTGTTCGTGGCATTAGTCGCTGCAGATTCACATGTTGAGCACAGTCCGCTGCCTGGTGTTGGGCTCGGAGTATTACAAGTTGTTTTTCTTCGAAGAAGTCTTTTTTGGTCACGGGACCGAAGGACTCCTCCCTCTTCGGCTCCATTGCGCATGGGCGTCGACTCCATCTTAGATTGTTTTCCCCGCAGAGGGTGAGGCTGGAGTTGTTTGCTATAAATAGTGCCCATGCAATGGAGTGAATACGTATGTACATAAAAAGTTTATAATAATTATTTACAAATGTACAAATGTTTAAGATTTAAGATTTACTTCTAAACGGCTACAGGCTTCCCGGGGAGGCGGGAGGGCACATGTGAATCTGCAGCGACTAATGCCACGAACAGATGTACACTGGGTAAGTGACATTTTCAGTTCGATGGCATATGTTGCTGCAGATACACATGTTGAGCATAGACTATAAAGCAGTTACCTCCCCTAAAAGCGGTGGTTTAGCCTGTAGGAGTTGAAGTAGTTTGGAATAATGTTCTTAGTACAGCTTGGCCCACTGTAGCTTGTTGTGCATTTAGTACATCTACACAGTAGTGTTTAGTAAATGTATGAGGCGTAGACCAGGTTGCAGCCTTACATATTTCGCTCATCTGAATGTTTCCTAGAAAGGCCATTGTAGCACCTTTCTTTCTGGTTGAGTGTGCCTTTGGTGTAATAGGCAATTCTCTCTTGGCTTTAAGATAGCATGTTTGAATACATCTGACTATCCATCTAGCAATGCCTTGTTTAGAGATTGGATTTCCTATGTGTGGTTTTTGAAAAGCTATGAAAAGTTGTTTTGTTTTCCTGATTAACTTTGTTCTGTCAATGTAGTACATTAGTGCTCTTTTGATGTCTAATGTATGTAGTGCCCTTTCAGCCACGGAATCTGGCTGTGGGAAGAACACTGGTAATTCTACTGTTTGATTTAAATGGAATGGTGAGATTACTTTTGGTAGAAATTTTTGATTTGTTCTTAGAACTATTTTATTTTTGTGTATTTGAATAAATGGTTCTTGTATGGTAAATGCCTGTATTTCACTTACTCTTCTGAGGGATGTGATTGCAATGAGAAATGCGACTTTCCACGTTAAATATTGCATTTCACAGGAATGCATGGGTTCAAAAGGTGGACCCATGAGTCTTGTTAAGACGATGTTAAGGTTCCATGAAGGAACTGGTGGTGTTCTTGGTGGTATAATTCTTTTTAGCCCTTCCATGAATGCTTTAATAACTGGTATTCTAAATAGAGACGATGAATGAGTAGTTTGTAGGTAAGCAGATATTGCTGCGAGGTGTATTTTTATAGATGAAAAAGCGAGGGTTGCTTTTTGCAAATGTAGTAAGTATCCCACTATGTCCTTTGTAGAGGCATGCAATGGTTGGATTTGATTGGTATGGCAGTAGCAAACAAATCTTTTCCACTTAGATGCATAGCAGTGTCTAGTGGAAGCTTTTCTAGCTTGTTTTATGACCTCCATACATTCTTGTGTGAGGTCTAAGTGTCCGAATTCTAGGATTTCAGGAGCCAAATTGCTAGATTCAATGATGCTGGGTTTGGATGCCTGATCTGTTGTTTGTGTTGTGTTAACAGATCTGGTCTGTTGGGTAGTTTGACATGCGGTACTAGTGAAAGGTCTAGTAGAGTTGTATACCAAGGTTGTCTTGCCCATGTGGGTGCTATCAGTATGAGTTTGAGTTGTTTTTGACTCAATTTGTTTACTAGATATGGAAGGAGAGGGAGAGGGGGAAAAGCGTATGCAAATATCCCTGACCAACTCATCCATAGAGCATTGCCTTGTGATTCGCGGTGTGGGTACCTGGATGCGAAGTTTTGGCATTTTGCGTTTTCTTTTGTTGCAAACAAATCTATCTGGGGTGTTCCCCAAATTTGAAAGTAATTGTTCAGAACTTGGGGGTGAATTTCCCATTCGTGGACTTGTTGGTGATCTCGCGAAAGGTTGTCTGCTAGTTGGTTTTGGATCCCTGGAATAAATTGTGCTATTAGGCGAATGTGGTTGTGAATCACCCACTGCCATATTTTTTGTGTTAGGAGACACAATTGTGTTGAGTGTGTTCCTCCTTGTTTGTTTAAATAATACATTGTTGTCATGTTGTCTGTTTTGACAAGAATGTATTTGTGTGTTATTATGGGTTGAAAGGCTTTTAACGCTAGAAATACTGCTAACAGTTCTAGGTAATTTATATGAAATTTTGTTTGGTGTACGTCCCATTGTCCTTGAATGCTGTGGTTATTGAGGTGTGCTCCCCACCCTGTCATGGAAGCATCTGTTGTTATAACGTATTGAGGCACTGGGTCCTGAAATGTCCGCCCTTTGTTTAAATTGTTGCTGTTCCACCATAGAAGCGAGAGGTATGTTTGGCGGTCTACCAACACCAGATCTAGAAGTTGACCCTGTGCTTGTGACCATTGTGATGCTAGGCACTGTTGTAAGGGTCGCATGTGTAGTCTTGCGTTTGGGACAATGGCTATGCATGATGACATCATGCCTAGAAGTTTTAGCACAAATTTTGCTTGTATCTTTTGGTTTGGAAACATAGCACTTATTACCTTGTGGAATGCTTGAACTCTTTGTGGACTTGGAGTGGCAATTCCTTTTGATGTGTTGATGGTTGCCCCTAGATATTGTTGTGTCTGACACGGTTCGAGGTGTGACTTTGTATAGTTGATGGAGAAACCCAGTTTGTGAAGGGTTTGTATGACATATGTGGTGTTGTTTGTGCACTTTCTTACTGTGTTGGTCTTGATTAGCCAATCGTCTAGGTAAGGAAACACATGTATTTGTTGTCTCCTGATATGTGCTGCTACTACTGCTAGACATTTTGTGAATACTCTTGGTGCAGTTGTTATTCCGAATGGCAACACCTTGAATTGGTAATGTATTCCTTTGAATACGAACCTTAGGTACTTTCTGTGAGAAGGATGTATCGGTATATGAAAGTACGCATCTTTTAGGTCTAATGTGGTCATGTAATCTTGCTGTTTGAGCAGTGGAATGATGTCTTGTAGTGTGACCATGTGAAAGTGGTCCGATATGATGTAGGTATTTAGTGTCCTGAGATCTAATATTGGTCTTAATGTTTTGTCTTTTTTTGGAATTAGAAAGTACAGGGAGTAAACTCCTGTGTTTTTTTGTTGTACTGGTACTAATTCTATTGCATCCTTTTGCAGTAGTGCTTGAACTTCTAGTCCTAAAAGTTCTAAATGTTGTAGTGACATTTTGCGTGTTTTTGGAGGGATGTTTGGTGGGAATTTGTGGAATTCTATGCAATAGCCATGTTGGATTATTGCTAGTACCCAATTGTCTGTTGTAATCTGCTGCCAAGATTGGTAGAATTGGCTTAGTCTTCCCCCAACTGGTGTTGAGTGAAGGGGTTGTGTGACTTGAAAGTCACTGTTTAGGTGGAGGTGTTTTTGGAGTTTGGAATTTTCCCCTACTCCTTGGGAATTGACCCCCTCTATATCCCCTGAAACCTCCCCTTTGGAATGAACCCTGATAGGGTGTGGTTCTTGTTTGTTGGCTGGTGGTGCCTGTGGGTTGGCCACGAAACCCCCCTCTAAATGGAGTTTTTCTAAAAGAGCCTCTGCTCTGCGGGGAGTAGAGTGCGCCCATGGCTTTGGCCGTGTCTGTGTCCTTTTTAAGTTTTTCAATGGCTGTGTCCACTTCAAGGCCAAAAAGTTGTTTTTCGTTGAAGGGCATATTAAGGACAGCCTGCTGGATTTCAGGTTTGAACCCTGAAGTGCGGAGCCATGCGTGTCTCCTTATGGTGACAGCAGTGTTGACTGTTCTTGCTGCAGTATCGGCTGCGTCCATTGAAGAGCGGATTTGATTGTTCGAGATCGTTTGTTCCTCTTCAACTATTTGCTGCGCCCTTTTTTGGTATTCCTGGGGAAGATGGTCTATGAGAAGTTGCATCTCATCCCAGTGTGCGCGGTCATATCGGGCTAGCAGCGCTTGAGAATTTGCGATGCGCCATTGGTTGGCTGCCTGTGATGCGACTCTTTTTCCTGCCGCATCAAATTTTCTGCTTTCTTTGTCCGGAGGTGGGGCGTCGCCAGATGTATGGGAATTTGCTCTTTTGCGAGCTGCCCCTACTACTACGGAGTCAGGTGGTAACTGCGAAGTAATAAACACTGGGTCTGTGGGTGGTGGTTCATATTTCTTTTCCACCCTTGGGGTGATGGCTCTTGATTTTACGGGCTCTTCAAAAATTTGTTTTGCGTGCCGTAACATCCCTGGTAGCATTGGGAAACATTGATATTGGCTATGTGTAGCTGAGAGGGTGTTAAATAAAAAATCATCCTCTATAGGATCGGATTGCAGTTGGACATTGTGGAATTCTGCTGCCCTAGCCACCAGTTGCGAGTATGAGGTACTGTCCTCTGGCGGTGACGGCTTTGTGGGGTATGAATCGGGATCATTGTCCGGCACTGGGGTGTCGTATAAGTCCCAAGCGTCTTGATCCTGATTATCTTGACTTATAGTAGTTTGCGCTGGTGAGTGCATTTGTGGCGGAGTTTGTGCCGGCGATGCCTGTTGTGGTGGAGAGGGCGGAGGCGTGACTTTTTTAACCACTTTGGCTTGTGGTTGTGCGTCATCCTTGAGAAATCCGATCCTTCTTTTTCTCATTATTGGGGGAAGGGTTGATATCTTCCCTGTGTCTTGTTGGATGTACAGTCTCTTTTGTGTGTAGTCTGATTCTACACTTTGGAGCTCTTGTCCAAATCTGTGCATCTGGCCACTTATTCCTTGTTCCTCTGTGTAGGAAGGAGGTGTGGAACTTTTCGGCGCCGAGAAAGAATCTTTTTTCGGCTTCGGTACCGACTGAATTTTTGTGGCTTTCGGCAGTGTGTCTCGGTGCCGATGTTTTTCGGTGCCGGCATCTTGTTTTTGCTTCTCGGAGCCGCTATCTCGGCTCCGAGGTTGCGCCATGGCGGTCCCTCGACCGGAGTCGGGTGTCTTCGCTATGGGCGTGCCTTTTTTTCGGCGCCTTCGACGGGTCGCCGGTTTTATGGGTCGAGCCATGGCCTGTTGGCAGTGGTGTCCCCTGGGCTTTTGTTTTTTTAATGGTCTTTATTTTCGACATCTTACTCACTGTTTGTTGTTGTTGTTCGACGTCGGAGTCTCCGGATTCTGAGTCCGGAACCGAGAATGTTTCCTCTTCGTCGTCGAAACGTTGTTTTGTCGGCGTGGACGCCATTTGTAGACGCCTGGATCTTCGGTCCCGGAGTGTTTTTCTGGACCGGAAGGCTCGACAGGCCTCACAGGTATCCTCCTTGTGCTCGGGGGACAAGCACAAGTTACAGACCAAGTGCTGATCTGTATAAGGATACTTACTGTGACATTTTGGGCAGAAACGGAACAGGGTCCGTTCCATCGGCTTCGGCGTCACACGCGGTCGGGCCGACCAGGCCCCGATGGGGGATCGAAGCTACCCCAAAGTCTTCCGATGATCGGTGTCGATGTACCTAACTATCCTGATACCGAACGGAACAATACCGACGCTTTCTTCCGAGATTCTGACTAACTTTCCGAACCGAAACACGGAGCGAAAAGGAACACGTCCGAACCCGACAGCGGAAAAAAACAATCTAAGATGGAGTCGACGCCCATGCGCAATGGAGCCGAAGAGGGAGGAGTCCTTCGGTGCCGTGACCAAAAAAGACTTCTTCGAAGAAAAACAACTTGTAATACTCCGAGCCTAACACCAGGCAGCGGACTGTGCTCAACATGTGTATCTGCAGCAACATATGCCATCGAACACGTGTTTTTATAGCCACATTTTGAGGTTTGTAAAGGATTCTGGGTAACAGAACCTGGTCAGAGCCCCACAAGTCACCCCATCTTGGATTCCCCTAGGTCTCTAGTTTTAAAAAATGCACAGGTTTGGTAGGTTTCCCTAGGTGCCGGCTGAGCTAGAGGCCAAAATCTACAGGTAGGCACTTTGCAAAAAACACCGCTGTTGTCTTTAAAAAAATGTGATGTGTCCACGTTGCGTTTTGGGGCATTTCCTGTCACGGGCGCTAGGCCTACCCACACAAGTGAGGTATCATTTTTATCGGGAGACTTGGGGGAACGCTGGGTGGAAGGAAAGTTGTGGCTCCTCTCTCATTCCAGAAGTTTCTGTCACCAAAATGTGAGGAAGACGTGGTTTTTTGCCAAATCTTGAGGTTTGCAAAGGATTCCGGGTAACAGAACCTGGTCAGAGCCCCACAAGTCACCCCATCTAGGATTCCCCTAGGTCTCTAGTTTTAAAAAATGCACAGGTTTGGTAGGTTTCCCTAAGTGCCGGCTGAGCTACAGGCCAAAATCTACAGGTAGGCACTTTGCAAAAAACACCTGTATTCTTTCAAAAAATGTGATGTGTGCACGTTGCATTCTGGGGCATTTCCTGTCGCGGGCGCTAGGCCTACCCACACAAGTGAGTTATCATTTTTATTGGGAGACTTGGGGGAACGCTGGGTGCAAGGAAATTTGTGGCTCCTCTCTGATTCCAGAACTTTCTGTCACCACAATGTGAGGAAAACGTGTTTTTTTAGCTAAACTTTGAGGTTTGCAAAGGATTCTGGGTAACAGAACCTAGTCAGAGCCCCACAAGTCACCCCATCTTGGATTCCCCTAGGTCTCTAGTTTTCACAAATGCACAGGTTTGGTAGGTTTCCCTAGGTGCCGGCTGAGCTAGAGGCCAAAATCTACAGGTAGGCACTTTGCAAAAAACACCTGTTTTCTTTAAAAAAATGTGATGTGTCCACGTTGCGTTTTAGGGCATTTCCTGTCGCGGGCGCTAGGCCTACCCACACAAGTGAGGTATCATTTTTATCGGGAGACTTGGGGGAACGCTGGGTGGAAGGAAATTTGTGGCTCCTCTCTGATTCCGGAACTTTCTGTCACCAAAATGTGAGGAAAACGTGTTTTTTTTAGCCAGATTTTGAGGTTTGCAAAGGATTCTGGGTAACAGAACCTGGTCAGAGCCCCAGAAGTCACCCCATCTTGGATTCCCCTAGGTCTCTAGTTTTCAAAAAATGCACAGGTTTGGTAGGTTTCCGTAGGTGCCGGCAGAGCTAGAGGCCAAAATCTACAGATAGGCACTTTGCAAAAAACAACTCTGTTTTCTTTCAAAAAATGTGATGTGTCCACGTTGCGTTTACGGGCATTTCCTGTTGCGGGCGCTAGGCCTACCCACACAAGTGAGGTATCATTTTTATCGGGAGACTTGGGGGAATGCAGGGTGGAAGGAAATTTGTGGCTCCTCTCTGATTCCGGAACTTTCTGTCACCAAAATGTGAGGAAAACGTGTTTATTTAGCAAAATTTTGAGGTTTGCAAAGGATTCTGGGTAACAGAACTTGGTCAGAGCCCCACAAGTCACCCCATCTTGGATTCCCCTAGGCCTCTAGTTTACAAAAATGCACAGGTTTGGTAGGTTTCCCTAGGTGCCGGCTGAGCTAGAGGCCAAAATCTACAGGTAGGCACTTTGCAAAAAACACCTCTGTTTTCTTTAAAAAAATGTGATGTGTCCATGTTGCGTTTCGGGGCATTTCCTGTCGCGGGCGCTAGGCCTACCCACACAAGTGAGGTATCATTTTTATTGGGAGACTTGGGGGAACGCTGGGTGGAAGGAAATTTGTGGCTCCTATCTGATTGCGGAACTTTCTGTCACCAAAATGTGAGGAAAACGTGTTTATTTAGCCAAAGTTTGGGGTTTGCAAAGGATTCTGGGTAACAGAACCTGGTCAGAGCCCCACAAGTCACCACATCTTGGATTCTCCTAGATCTCTAGTTTTAAAAAATGCACAGGTTTGGTAGGTTTCCCTCGGTGCCAGCTGAGATAGAGGCCAAAATCTACAGGTAGGCACTTTGCAAAGAACACCTCTGTTTCATTCAAAAAATGTGATGTGTCCACGTTGCGTTTTGGGGCATTTCCTGTCGCGTGCGCTAGGCCTACCCACACAAGTGAGGTATCATTTTTATCGGGAGACTTGGGGGAACGCTGGGTGGAAGGAAATTTGTGGCTCCTCTCTGATTCCAGAACTTTCTGTCACCCAAATTTGAGGAAAACGTGTTTTTTTTAGCCAAATTTTGAGGTTTGCAAAGGATTCTGGGTAACAGAACCTGGTAAGAGCCCCACAAGTCACCCCATCTTGGGTCTCTAGCTTTAAAAAATGCACAGGTTTGGTAGGTTTCCCTAGGTGCCGGCTGAGCGACAGGCCAAAATCTACAGGTAGGCACTTTGCAGAAAAAACACCTCTGTTTTAATTAAAAAAATGTGATGTGTCCACGTTGCGTTTTGGGGCATTTCCTGTCGCGTGCGCTAGGCCTACCCACTCAAGTGAGGTATCATTTTTATCGGGAGACTTGGGGGAACGCTGGGTGGAAGGAAATATGTGGCTCCTCTCTGATTCCGGAACTTTCTGTCACCAAAATGTGAGGAAAACGTGTTTTTTTTAGCCAAATTTTGAGGTTTGCAAAGGATTCTGGGTAACAGAACCTGGTCAGAGCCCCACAAGTCACCCCATCTTGGATTCCCCTAGGTCTCTAGTTTTCAAAAATGCACAGGTTTGGTAGGTTTCCTGTTGGACTTTTGCTTATGCAGGGTCATCCTGAATCTTTTTGCCTCCTGCCTCCTATTTTTTTCTGACCTGTCGCTGTTGGCTTTTGAACTCTGAGAACTTTCCCACTGCTAACCAGTGCTAAAGTGCATATGCTCTCCGTGTAAATTGTATGTAATTGGTTTATCCATGATTGGCCTATTTGATTTACTAGTAAGTCCCTAGTAAGGTGCACTAGAGGTGCCAGGGCCTGTAAATCAAATGTTACTAGTGGGCCTGCAGCACTGGTTGTGCCACCCACACAAGTAACCCTGTAATCATGTCTCAGACCTGCCACTGCAGTGTCTGTAAGTGTATTTTTACACTGTAAATTCGACTTGGCAAGTGTACCCACTTGCCAGGCCTAAACCTTCCCCTTTCTTACATGTAAGGCACCCCTAAGGTAGGCCCTAGGTAGCCCCAAGGGCAGGGTGCAGTGTATGGATAAGGTAGGACATATAGTAATGTGGTTTATATGTCCCGACAGTGAAATACTGCCAATTTCGTTTTTCACTGTTGCAAGGCCTGTCTCTCTCATAGGATAACATGGGGGCTACCTTTAAATATGATTAAAGTGTAGATTCCCCTAGAGAGTAGATGGACAGGTGGAGTTTGGGGTCCCTGAACTCACAATTTAAAAATATATCTTTTAGTAAAGTTGATTTTGCGATTGTGCGTTTGAAAATGCCACTTTTAGAAAGTGAGTATTTTCTTGCTTAAACCATTCTGTGACTCTGCCGTGTTTGTGGATTCCCTGTCTGGGTCAGTTTGACAGTTGGGTTGTTTTTCACCTCACACCAGACAGTGACACAAAGGGGGCTGGGGTGTAACCTGCATTTCCTGATTAGCCATCTCTGCTAGGAGGGAGGGGTGGAGTGGCCACTCTTATCTGAAAGGACTGTGCCTGCCTCTGACAATGCCGGCTCCAACCCCCTGCTGTGTGTCTGATGACTTGCCTGGGCAAGGCAGGATTTCACAAGTAGGTGTGAGTCCCCTTTGAAGAAAGGTGACTTCAAAGACTAAAATGGGTATAAGAAGGGCACCCAAATCTATAGACTTTAGAAACACTTCTGGAACCAAGAGGAACCTCTGCCTGGAGAAGAGGTGATAGCTGAGGAACAAGTGCTGCCCTGCCTGTGACTGTGCTTTGTGGAGCTTTCCTGCAGTGCTGCTTCTGCCAGAGTAAAAGGGCAAAGACTGGACTTTGTGTGCCTTCCATCTTGTGAAGAAATCTCCAAGGGCTTTAGTTAGAGCTTGCCTCCTGTTGTTTGAAGTCTCAGGGACAGCAAAGACTTCTCTCTGCCAGCACCTGGAGTCTCTGGAGAGACTCCTGCTCTGACAAGTGGTGCCCTATCCAGTCCCTGGGCCCTTGAAAGGAAAGCTGGTGGAAATCCAAGGAAATCGACTTCGGACGACTCCGGACCGACGCCGCTGCTGAATCCGGTAACGCCGCCTGCACCTGACGTCGTGACCTTCGCTGGAACGCAACACTCTTTGCAGGCCCGTCGCTGCAGCAGCCCCGCTGAAGACCGCGACTCCGTGGAAGTCGCTGCACCACGTCGTGACCGACGCCGCTTGAAGTGCACGGATTCAACGTTTCGCACAGACGCCGCGATTCCTGACTTCGCGCCTCGGCTTGTTTTCACTCTTCACCAAAGGTACTGTAGTTGGGGGTCTACACGACTCCGTGTCCGGCGCCGCTGGTGTCGGCTTGTTGGGAACGACTCCGCCATGACGCCGTGTTAACATCTCATTGAAGCATTTTTGTTTCTAAGCGCTATTTTTTTGTTTAATCTTTAAAAATTCATAACTTGACTTGTGTATGTCGGATTTTTGTCGTTTTGGTCTTGATTTGTTTAGATAAATATTTCCTATTTTTCTAACCTGGTGTTGTGTCATTTTGTAGTGTTTTTATGAAGTTACTGTGTGTGTTGGTACAAATACTTTACACCTAGCTCTGAAGTTAAGCCTACTGCTCTGCCAAGCTACCAAGGGGGTAAGCAGGGGTTAGCTGAGGGTGATTCTCTTTAACCCTGACTAGAGTGAGGGTCCTTGCTTGAACAGGGGGTAACCTGACTGTCAACCCAAGACCCCATTTCTAACATTTCCGTAGGTGCCGGCAGAGCTAGAGGCCAAAATTTACAGATAGGCACTTTGCAAAAAACAACTCTGTTTTCTTTCAAAAAATGTGATGTGTCCACGTTGCGTTTACGGGCATTTCCTGTTGCGGGCGCTAGGCCTACCCACACAAGTGAGGTATCATTTTTATCAGGAGACTTGGAGGAATGCAGGGTAGAAGGAATTTTGTGGCTCCTCTCTGATTCCGGAACTTTCTGTCACCAAAATGTGAGGAAAACGTGTTTATTTAGCCAAATTTTGAGGTTTGCAAAGGATTCTGGGTAACAGAACCTGGTCAGAGCCCCACAAGTCACCCCATCTTGGATTCTCCTAGGTCTCTAGTTTTAAAAAATGCACAGGTTTGGTAGGTTTCCCTAGGTGTCGGCTGAGATAGAGGCCAAAATCTACAGGTAGGCACTTTGCAAAGAACACCTCTGTTTCATTAAAAAAATGTGATGTGTCCACGTTGCGTTTTGGGGCATTTCCTGTCGCGTGCGCTAGGCCTACCCACACAAGTGAGGTATCATTTTTATCGGGAGACTTGGGGGAACGCTGGTTGGAAGGAAATTTGTGGCTCCTCTCTGATTCCAGAACTTTCTGTCACCAAAATTTGAGGAAAACGTGTTTTTTTAGCCAAATTTTGAGGTTTGCAAAGGATTCTGGGTAACAGACCCTGGTCAGAGCCCCACAAGTCACCCCATCTTGGGTCTCTAGCTTTCAAAAATGCACAGGTTTGGTAGGTTTCCCTAGGTGCCGGCTGAGCTAGAGGCCAAAATCTACAGGTAGGCACTTTGCAGAAAAAACACCTCTGTTTTCATTAACAAAATGTGATGTGTCCACGTTGCGTTTTGGGGCATTTCCTGTCGCGGACGCTAGGCCTACCCACACAAGTGAGGTATCATTTTTATCGGGAGATTTGGGGGAACGTTGGGTGGAAGGAAATTTGTGGCTCCTCTCTGATTCCAGAACTTTCTGTCACCAAAATGTGAGGAAAACGTGTTTATTTAGCCAAATTTTGAGGTTTGCAAAGGATTCTGGGTAACAGAACCTGGTCAGAGCCCCACAAGTCACCCCATCTTGGATTCCCCTAGGTCTCTAGTTTTAAACAATGCACAGGTTTGGTAGGTTTGCCTAGGTGCCGGCTGAGCTAGAGGCCAAAATCTACAGGTAGGCACTTTGCAAAAAACACCTCTGTTTTCTTTAAAAAAATGTGATGTGTCCATGTTGCGTTTTGGGGCATTTCCTGTCGCGGGCGCTAGGCCTACCCACACAAGTGAGGTATCATTTTTATCGGGAGACTTGGGGGAACACTGGGTGGAAGGAAATTTGTGACTCCTCTCTGATTACAGAACTTTCTGTCACCAAAATGTGAGGAAATGAAAATGTCACTTACCCAGTGTACATCTGTTCGTGGCATTAGTCGCTGCAGATTCACATGTTTAGCACAGTCCGCTGCCTGGTGTTGGGCTCGGAGTATTACAAGTTGTTTTTCTTCGAAGAAGTCTTTTTTGGTCACGGGACCGAAGGACTCCTCCCTCTTCGGCTCCATTGCGCATGGGCGTCGACTCCATCTTAGATTGTTTTCCCCGCAGAGGGTGAGGATGGAGTTGTTTGCTATAAATAGTGCCCATGCAATGGAGTGAATACATATGTACATAAAAAGTTTATAATAATTATTTACAAATGTACAAATGTTTAAGATTTAAGATCTACTTCTAAACGGCTACAGGCTTCCCGGGGAGGCGGGTGGGCACATGTGAATCTGCAGCGACTAATGCCACGAACAGATGTACACTGGGTAAGTGACATTTTCAGTTCGATGGCATATGTTGCTGCAGATACACATGTTTAGCATAGACTATAAAGCAGTTACCTCCCCTAAAAGCGGTGGTTTAGCCTGTAGGAGTTGAAGTAGTTTGGAATAATGTTCTTAGTACAGCTTGGCCCACTGTAGCTTGTTGTGCATTTAGTACGTCTACACAGTAGTGTTTAGTAAATGTATGAGGCGTAGACCAGGTTGCAGCCTTACATATTTCGCTCATAGGAATGTTTCCTAGAAAGGCCATTGTAGCACCTTTCTTTCTGGTTGAGTGTGCCTTTGGTGTAATAGGCAATTCTCTCTTGGCTTTAAGATAGCATGTTTGAATACATCTGACTATCCATCTAGCGATGCCTTGTTTAGAGATTGGATTTCCTATGTGTGGTTTTTGAAAAGCTATGAACAGTTGTTTTGTTTTCCTGATTAGCTTTGTTCTGTCAATGTAGTACATTAGTGCTCTTTTGATGTCTAATGTATGTAGTGCCCTTTCAGCCACGGAATCTGGTTGTGGGAAGAACACTGGCAATTCTACTGTTTGATTTAAATGGAATGGTGAGATTACTTTTGGTAGAAATTTTGGATTTGTTCTTAGAACTATTTTATTTTTGTGTATTTGAATAAATGGTTCTTGTATGGTAAATGCCTGTATTTCACTTACTCTTCTGAGGGATGTGATTGCAATGAGAAATGCGACTTTCCACGTTAGATATTGCATTTCACAGGAATGCATGGGTTCGAAAGGTGGACCCATGAGTCTTGTTAAGACGATGTTAAGGTTCCATGAAGGAACTGGTGGTGTTCCTGGTGGTATAATTCTTTTTAGCCCTTCCATGAATGCTTTAATAACTGGTATTCTAAATAGAGACGATGAATGAGTAGTTTGTAGGTAAGCAGATATTGCTGCGAGGTGTATTTTTATAGATGAAAAAGCGAGATTCGCTTTTTGCAAATGTAGTAAGTATCCCACTATGTCCTTTGTAGAGGCATGCAATGGTTGGATTTGATTGGTATGGCAGTAGCAAACAAATCTTTTCCACTTAGATGCATAGCAGTGTCTAGTGGAAGCTTTTCTAGCTTGTTTTATGACCTCCATACATTCTTGTGTGAGGTCTAAGTGTCCGAATTCTAGGATTTCAGGAGCCAAATTGCTAGATTCAATGATGCTGGGTTTGGATGCCTGATCTGTTGTTTGTGTTGTGTTAACAGATCTGGTCTGTTGGGTAGTTTGACATGCAGTACTAGTGAAAGGTCTAGTAGAGTTGTATACCAAGATTGTCTTGCCCATGTGGGTGCTATCAGTATGAGTTTGAGTTGGTTTTGACTCAATTTGTTTACTAGATATGGAAGGAGAGGGAGAGGGGGAAAAGCGTATGCAAATATCCCTGACCAACTCATCCATAGAGCATTGCCTTGTGATTCGCGGTGTGGGTACCTGGATGCGAAGTTTTGGCATTTTGTGTTTTCTTTTGTTGCGAACAAATCTATCTGGGGTGTTCCCCAAATTTGAAAGTACTTGTTCAGAACTTGGGGGTGAATTTCCCATTCGTGGACTTGTTGGTGGTCTCGCGAAAGGTTGTCTGCTAGTTGGTTTTGGATCCCTGGAATAAATTGTGCTATTAGGCGAATGTTGTTGTGAATCGCCCACTGCCATATTTTTTGTGTTAGGAGACACAATTGTGTTGAGTGTGTTCCTCCTTGTTTGTTTAAATGATACATTGTTGTCATGTTGTCTGTTTTGACAAGAATGTATTTGTGTGTTATTATGGGTTGAAAGGCTTTTAACGCTAGAAATACTGCTAACAGTTCTAGGTAATTTATATGAAATTTTGTTTGGTGTACATCCCATTGTCCTTGAATGCTGTGGTGATTGAGGTGTGCTCCCCACCCTGTCATGGAAGCATCTGTTGTTATAACGTATTGAGGCACTGGGTCCTGAAATGTCCGCCCTTTGTTTAAATTGTTGCTGTTCCACCATAGAAGCGAGAGGTATGTTTGGCGGTCTACCAACACCAGATCTTGAAGTTGACCCTGTGCCTGTGACCATTGTGATGCTAGGCACTGTTGTAAGGGTCGCATGTGTAGTCTTGCGTTTGGGACAATGGCTATGCATGATGACATCATGCCTAGAAGTTTTAGCACAAATTTTGCTTGTATCTTTTGGTTTGGAAACATAGCACTTATTACCTTGTGGAATGCTTGCACTCTTTGTGGACTTGGAGTGGCAATTCCTTTTGATGTGTTGATGGTTGCCCCTAGATATTGTTGTGTCTGACACGGTTCGAGGTGTGACTTCGTATAGTTGATGGAGAAACCCAGTTTGTGAAGGGTTTGTATGACATATGTGGTGTCGTTTGTGCATTTTTTTACTGTGTTGGTCTTGATTAGCCAATCGTCTAGGTAAGGAAACACATGTATCTGTTGTCTCCTGATATGTGCTGCTACTACTGCTAGACATTTTGTGAATACTCTTGGTGCAGTTGTTATTCCGAATGGCAACACCTTGAATTGGTAATGTATTCCTTTGAATACGAACCTTAGGTACTTTCTGTGAGAAGGGTGTATCGGTATATGAAAGTACGCATCTTTTAGGTCTAATGTGGTCATGTAATCTTGCTGTTTGAGCAGTGGAATGATGTCTTGTAGTGTGACCATGTGAAAGTGGTCCGATATGATGTAGGTATTTAGTGTCCTGAGATCTAATATTGGTCTTAATGTTTTGTCTTTTTTTGGAATTAGAAAGTACAGGGAGTAAACTCCTGTGTTTTTTTGTTGTACTGGTACTAACTCTATTGCATCCTTTTGCAGTAGTGCTTGAACTTCTAGTCCTAAAAGTTCTAAATGTTGTGGTGACATTTTGCGTGTTTTTGGAGGGATGTTTGGTGGGAATTTGTGGAATTCTATGCAATAGCCATGTTGGATTATTGCTAATACCCAATTGTCTGTTGTAATCTGCTGCCAAGATTGGTTGAATTGGCTTAGTCTTCCCCCCACTGGTGTTGAGTGAAGGGGTTGTGTGACTTGAAAGTCACTGTTTAGGTGGAGGTGTTTTTGGAGTCTGGAATCTTCCCCTACTCCTTGGGAATTGACCCCCTCTATATCCCCTGAAACCTCCCCTTTGGAATGAACCCTGATATGGTGTGGTTCTTGTTTGTTGGATGGTGGTGTCTGTGGGTTGGCCACGAAACCCCCCTCTAAATGGAGTTTTTCTAAAAGAGCCTCTGCTCTGCGGGGAGTAGAGTGCGCCCATGGCTTTGGCCGTGTCTGTGTCCTTTTTAAGTTTTTCAATGGCTGTGTCCACTTCAGGGCCAAAAAGTTGTTTCTCGTTGAAGGGCATATTAAGGACAGCCTGCTGGATTTCAGGTTTGCAGCCTGAAGTGCGGAGCCAAGCGTGTCTCCTTATGGTGACAGCAGTGTTGACTGTTCTCGCTGCAGTATCGGCTGCGTCCATTGAAGAGCGGATTTGATTGTTTGAGATCGTTTGTCCCTCTTCAACTATTTGCTGCGCCCTTTTTTGGTATTCCTGGGGAAGATGGTCTATGAGAAGTGTCATCTCATCCCAGTGTGCGCGGTCATATCGGGCCAGCAGCGCTTGAGAATTTGCGATGCGCCACTGGTTGGCTGCCTGTGATGCTACTCTTTTTCCTGCCGCATCAAATTTTCGGCTTTCTTTGTCCGGAGGTGGGGCGTCGCCAGATGTATGGGAATTTGCTCTTTTGCGAGCTGCCCCTACTACTACGGAGTCAGGTGGTAACTGCGAAGTAATAAACACTGGGTCTGTGGGTGGTGGTTTGTATTTCTTATCCACCCTTGGGGTGATGGCTCTTGATTTTACGGGCTCTTCAAAAATTTGTTTTGCGTGCCGTAACATCCCTGGTAGCATTGGGAGACATTGATATTGGCTATGTGTAGCCGAGAGGGTGTTAAATAAAAAATCATCCTCTATAGGATCGGAATGCAGTTGGACATTGTGGAATTCTGGTGCCCTAGCCACCAGTTGCGAGTATGAGGTACTGTCCTCTGGCGGTGACGGCTTTGTGGGGTATGAATCGGGATCATTGTCCGGCACTGGGGTGTCATATAGGTCCCAAGCGTCTTGATCCTGATTATCTTGACTTATGGTAGTTTGCGCTGGTGAGTGCATTTGTGGCGGTGTTTGTGCCGGCGATGCCTGTTGTGGTGGAGAGGGCGGAGGCGTGACTTTTTTAACCACTTTGGCTTGTGGTTGTGCGTCATCCTTGAGAAATCCGATCCTTCTTTTTCTCATTATTGGGGGAAGGGTTTATATCTTCCCTGTGTCTTGCTGGATGTACAGTCTCTTTTGTGTGTAGTGTGATTCTACACTTTGGAGCTCTTGTCCAAATCTGTGCATCTGGCCACTTATTCCTTGTTCCTCTGTGTAGGATGGAGGTGTGGAACTTTTCGGCGCCGAGAGAGAATCTTTTTTCGGCTTCGGCACCAACAGAATTTTTGTGGCTTTCGGCAGTGTGTCTCGGTGCCGATGTTTTTCGGTGCCGGCATCTTGTTTTTGCCTCTCGGAGCCGCTATCTCGGCTCCGAGGTTGCTCCATGGCGGTCCCTCGACCGGAGTCGGGTGTCTTCGCTATGGGCGTGCCCTTTTTCGGCGCCTTCGACGGCTCGCCGGTTTTATGGGTCGAGCCATGGCCTGTTGGCAGTGGCGTCCCCTGGGCTTTTGTCTTCTCAATGGTTTTTATTTTCGACGTCTTACTCACTGTTTGTTGTTGTTGTTCGACGTCGGAGTCTCCGGATTCTGATTCCGGAACCGAGAATGTTTCCTCTTCGTCGTCGAAACGTTGTTTTGTCGGCGTGGACGCCATTTGTAGACGCCTGGCTCTTCGGTCCCGGAGTGTTTTTCTGGACCGGAAGGCTCGACAGGCCTCACAGGTATCCTCCTTGTGCTCGGGGGACAAGCACAAGTTACAGACCAAGTGCTGATCTGTATAAGGATACTTACTGTGACATTTTGGGCAGAAACGGAACGGGGTCCGTTCCATCGGCTTCGATGTCGCACGCGGTCGGGCCGACCAGGCCCCGATGGGGGATCGAAGCTACCCCAAAGTCTTCCGATGATCGGTGTCGATGTACCTAACTATCCCGATACCGAACGGAACAATACCGACGCTTTCTTCCGAGATTCTGACTAACTTTCCGAACCGAAACACGGAGCGAAAAGGAATACGTCCGAACCCGACAGCGGAAAAAAACAATCTAAGATGGAGTCGACGCCCATGCGCAATGGAGCCGAAGAGGGAGGAGTCCTTCAATCCCGTGACCAAAAAAGACTTCTTCGAAGAAAAACAACTTGTAATACTCCGAGCCCAACACCAGGCAGCGGACTGTGCTAAACATGTGTATCTGCAGCAACATATGCCATCGAACACGTGTTTTTTTAGCCAAATTTTGAGGTTTGTAAAGGATTCTGGGTAACAGAACCTGGTCAGAGCCCCACAAGTCACCCCATCTTGGGTCTCTAGCTTTCAAAAATGCACAGGTTTGGTAGGTTTCCCTAGGTGCCGGCTGAGCTACAGGCCAAAATCTACAGGTAGGCACTTTGCAAAAAACACCTCTGTTTTCATTCAAAAAATGTGATGTGTCCACGTTGCGTTTTGGGGCATTTCCTGTCGCGGGCGCTAGGCCTACCCACACAAGTGAGGTATAATTTTTATCGGGAGATTTGGGGGAACGCTGGGTGGAAGGAAATTTGTTGCTTCTCTCTGATTCCGGAACTTTCTGTCACCACAATGTGAGGAAAACATGTTTATTTAGCCACATTTTGAGGTTTGCAAAGGATTCTGGGTAACAGAACCTGGTCAGAGCCCCACAAGTCACCCCATCTTAGAGTCCCCTGGGTCTCTAGTTTTCAAAAATGCACAGGTTTGGTAGGTTTCCTTAGGTGCTGGCTGAGCTAGAGGCCAAAATCTACAGGTAGGCACTTTGCAAAAAACACCTCTGTTTTCTTTCAAAAAATGTGATGTGTCCATGTTGCGTTTTGGGGCATTTCCCGTCGCAGGCGCTAGGCCTACCCACACAAGTGAGGCATCATTTTTATTGGGAGACTTGGGGGAACGCTGGGTGGAAGGAAATTTATGGCTCCTCTCTGATTCCAGAACTTTCTGTCACCAAAATTTGAGGAAAACGTGTTTTTTTTAGCCAAATTTTGAGGTTTGCCAAGGATTCTGGGTAACAGAACCTGGTCAGAGCCTCACAAGTCACCCCATCTTGGGTCTCTAGCTTTAAAAAATGCACAGGTTTGGTAGGTTTCCCTAGGTGCCGGTTGAGCTACAGGCCAAAATCTACAGGTAGGCACTTTGCAAAAAACACCTCTGTTTGTCATTCAAAAAATGTGATGTGTCCACGTTGCGTTTTGGGGCATTTCCTGTCGCGGGCGCTAGGCCTACCCACACAAGTGAGGTATCATTTTTATCGGGAGACTTGGGGGAACGCTGGGTGGAAGGAAATTTGTGGCTCCTCTCTGATTCCGGAACTTTCTGTCACCAAAATTTGAGGAAAACGTGTTTATTTAGCCAAATTTTGGGGTTTGCAAAGGATTCTGGGTAACAGAACCTGGTCAGAGCCCCACAAGTCACCCCATCATGGATTCCCCTAGGTCTCTAGTTTTCAAAAATGCACAGGTTTGGTAGGTTTCCCTAGGTGCCGGCTGAGCTACAGGCCAAAATCTACAGGTAGGCACTTAGCAAAAAACACCTCTGTTTTCTTTAAAAAAATGTGATGTGTCCACGTTGCGTTTTTGGGCATTTCCCGTCGCAGGCGCTCGGCCTACCCACACAAGTGAGGCATCATTTTTACGGGAGATTTGGGGGAACGCTGGGTGGAAGGAAATTTATGGCTCCTCTCTGATTCCAGAACTTTCTGTCACCAAAATTTGAGGAAAACGTGTTTTTTAGCCAAATTTTGAGGTTTGCAAAGGATTCTGGGTAACAGAACCTGGTCAGAGCCCCACAAGTCACCCCATCTTGGGTCTCTAGCTTTAAAAAATGCACAGGTTTGGTAGGTTTCCCTAGGTGCCGGCTGAGCTACAGGCCAAAATCTACAGGTAGGCACTTTGCAAAAAACACCTCTGTTTGTCATTCAAAAAATGTGATGTGTCCACGGTGCGTTTTGGGGCATTTCCCGTCGCGGGCGCTAGGCCTACCCACACAAGTGAGGCATAATTTTTATCGGGAGACTTGGGGGAACGCTGGGTGGAAGGAAATTTGTGGCTCCTCTCTGATTCCGGAACTTTCTGTCACCAAAATGTGAGGAAAATGTGTTAATTTAGCCAAATTTTGAGGTTTGCAAATGATTCTGGGTAACAGAACCTGGTCAGAGCCCCACAAGTCACCCCATCTTGGATACCCCTAGGTCTCTAGTTTTCAAAAATGCACAGGTTTGGTAGGTTTCCCTAGGTGCTGGCTGAGCTAGAGGCCAAAATCTACAGGTAGGCACTTTCCAAAAAACACCTCTGTTTTCTTTCAAAAAATGTGATGTGTTCACGTTGCGTTTTGGGGCATTTACCGTCGCGGGCGCTAGGCCTACCCACACAAGTGAGGTATCATTTTTATCGGAAGACTTAGGGGAACGCTGGGTGGAAGGAAATTTGTGGCTCCTCTCTGATTCTGGAACTTTCTGTCACCAAAATGTGAGGAAAATGTGTTTTTTATGCCAAATTTTGAGGTTTGCAAAGGATTCTGGGTAACAGAACCTGGTCAGAGCCCCCAAGTCACCCCATCTTGGATTCCTCTAGGTCTCGTTTTCAAAAATGCACAGGTTTGGTAGGTTTCCCTAGGTGCTGGCTGAGTTAGAGGCCAAAATCTACAGGTAGGCAGTTTGCAAAAAACACCTGTTTTCTTTAAAAAAAATGTGATGTGTCCACGTTGCGTTTTGGGGCATTTCCTGTTGCGGGCGCTAGGCCTACCCACACAAGTGAGGTATCATTTTTATCGGGAGACTTGGGGGAACGCTGGGTGGAAGGAAATTTGTGGCTCCTCTCTGATTCCGGAACTTTCTGTCACCAAATTTGAGGAAAATGTGTTAATTTAGCCAAATTTTGAGGTTTGCAAATGATTCTGGGTAACAGAACCTGGTCAGAGCCCCACAAGTCACCCCATCTTGGATTCCCCTATGTCTCTAGTTTTAAAAAATGCACAGGTTTGGTAGGTTTCCCTCGGTGCTGGCTGAGCAAGAGGCCAAAATCTACAGGTAGGCACTTTGCAAAAAACACCTCTGTTTTCTTTCAAAAACTGTGATGTGTCCACGTTGCGTTTTGGGGCATTTCCTGTCGCAGGTGATGAAGCTGAAATGAAGGTTTTACATTTATTAGTGCATAAACGTAGTGCTGCAATAATCGAGTGTGACTTTAATCGAACTAAATAAGATTGTACGGGGACAAATGTGCCCTCAGAGTAGTTTGCCAACATTTATAAGCGTGCTTCATATAACGTGATGTATTAGAATTGTACTAGTTTGATATAATCGTAAACGTGTGCCATGATTTGCTTGGTAGAAATGCTTTAGCTTAGCATAACTTTAGTGGAGGCTTTGTCCTAGCTGCCGTGTCTCACGGTTTAGATGCTCGTATTTTTCCAACGTGCTAATAAAAGTGTATTCTTGCTTGAAGCTGTACTTTTCCAGAGAGACCGTTCACATGCTTATCTTTAAGGTTTCGTGCCAGCCTGGCATCTTCTTTTCCACTCCAAGGTCAATCTGCAGGTGCAGACAATGGACGCTCTGAAAGTGAGTTAATTGGTAAAATATGTTGCAACTTACGTTCCCGACTCCAAGGATAATGTATGCTTAGGTAAAAGCTTGAGAACTGTTGTTTTTGATTGGACAATTTGAAGCTAACCTATGAACCCTCCAATGGAAGAACCTTCTGGATTTGAACTGTTGTCTATAAAAACCAGGTGCACGAGGAAGAAAGCGGCCATTTCCTATCGGACATTATTGCCTATCTTCTATGATGCCAATTGATGTTCGACGCCATTTTGAGAGACTTTGATGCTTTCTCTAATCGAGAGAAAGGGACTTTAATTAATTCTCGCCCTAGAGACTTTAACTTTGATTTGTCCCTTTGCATGAAGTAGTAGTTTTATCTTGCCGCTGTGAGGCAATTGCCCTGTCCACCCTGCCCCTTTGCCCCCGTCCCATGCTGATCGGAACCGGTACCCATGCTGATCGAAATCGGTACCTGTGAGACGAAGACTTCCTTGAATGCTGATTGAATTTGGTAAATATGAAAGGAAAATTGTACAATTGCATTGTGTTTCTTTTTAGGTAACCAACTGCTGATTTTGATAAGAGCCTTAGTTAGGAGTTTTCCAAATTAATGTTGCTAAATTGTTTTTGCATGAAGTCCCACATGCTGATGCTAATTTGAGGTTAGATGAGGATTCATTTGATGCACGATGCAATTTGAGACCTTGTTATGCTGACTAAATGTATGCTATTAGCTCATTACAGATTATAGTTCTAGTGGTTTGTGTTGCTATTATCGAAGGCATTATAATTCAAATGCTGCATAGATTGCATCTGTTTCGTCGTTATGGACAGCTATTAATGTTCATTTACATATATCATTTGGTGTTGAGACACATCTACATTGTGCTAGCTTTGTTAATATAGGGAAATAAATTCATTAACTTTGCATAAACTGGTGTGATTATTCATGACCGAAAGGTCATGGTTTTGCCGAAATGTATTCTGGATTAATTGTGAAGTGTTATGTAGATCGGGGAATTGCTTACGTTCGTTATTGATTATTGATTGTTGATTTTGATTGATTACTCCCGAGTAAGGAGAGTCCCACTTGGTCAAAAGATTCATCGACCTAAGAGCGTCCAACTACAGGTAAATTGTTAGGCTGGAAACGCTCTATCAGTAGATGGTAGCAGAGGATGGTTACGCCCTTTGGGACCCCGTACTTTTTAAAGTACATGGTGTTGAATTAACGGTTCCGCCCTTTGGGACCCCGTACTTTTAAAGTACATGGTGTTGAATTAACGGTTTCGCCTTTTGGGACCCCTCACTCTTAAAGTATATGGTGTTGAATTAACGGTTTCGCCCTTTGGGACCCCATTCGAGAAGTTGAATTAGATTTTTCTTGGGTAAAACAGATTGAGAAAATGATGATGGGCTAAGTCCCCCGCGACTTTCCCGGGATCTCGGAGCTTGCGAATGGAGAGAATGGAGGTGTGGAATCGGCGTTGGCGGTACTAGTGATGGTATGAGTGAAGTTAGAATTTTGCGCTTGCACAGCTTATTGCCGCAGATTGTGTGAGAAGGTTGCGAGGATTTTAGAGAATAGCGGAGGTGCGACTCCGAGTGTAGAAGTAGGGAAGTCGTCGAACTTCATAGAAATAGCGGAGGTGCGACTCAGAGTGTGAGAGCAGGGAAGTCGTCGAACTTCATGTGCGTGTGGCGCTTTGTGCAGAAAAAGGTCCACGTGGTTGTTGTTGTTGAGACGGGCCCTGCGAGGTCAAGAGACTCCGGAGTATGTTGAAAAGTGTATGAGACACTTGTTTTATGTTGTGGTCTGGGCGGTTTAGTAGGTTGATCGGGCGTGGTCAACGAGTCGGTACGTGTGTTAAGGGAGTGAAAGAAACTTCGACTTCGGGCTTTGACAAAATTCTAAGTGCACTAGAATAGATCATTGACAAGTTGAGAGTAGGTCTGCGGGTCAGATTTGCTTGCGAAAGTGGGGACCGAGAAAGATGGAATAACTGCCGAGGCTAGTGAAAAATCCCTAAGGTCCTGAAGCGATTGTGTTACCTTTCCTGTAGTAAACCGACAGATCTGTTTTATTATTATTTTGGTTGCTCACAATACATGCTAGAAGTTGTTACGAGAGGAGCTGAGTGAAGGAGGACAAGCCGCGAGGCTTTGTCAGCCGCAGTGTGTGTGAGTGTGACGTCACTAGGAGCCGCGCTGGGATAGGTTGGTTGTAGAGAAGGGTCGCGCACGGATTGGACGCAGTCCGTGGGGCTCGATTGGAAGGGGAAAGGCAAGCGAAGAGTATTCCGGGAATTAAAGTCACCTATTGATTACAAATTTAGTGAAATAAAAGACGAGAAAATGAATTTTTTTAAAGCATTAAAGAGTGCGATGAAGGGAGAGTCTTACATTAAAGCGAGCGTAGGAGAGGAGACGCCACCCAAAGGTACACCAGCTTACATTGTAATGGAGGAAAAAGGGGTAGCTCCGTGCCTTTGGCTAAAGCAATGGCACAAGCTGACAGAGAAACATGGGAGCGTAGCGTTCCCGATCCATGGGACATTCAATATAAGGATCCTAGAGAATTTGAGATTTGCGATGTACGACATGAAGGTACCTCCACGGCCAGCACAGTTTGAGGCTCTAGCGATTTGGGAACTAATGGCTAGACAGCAACAGCAAAAGAAGTTCGAGACCAGGATGAGAAAGGTAGAAAAGACACTAGCGGACGCTAGGTGGGACAATGCACAGAAGGTGTGGAGGACAGATGTATTGCAGGGGATAAAATTGTTTCCCGCAATTACTAAGGAAGAAGAGGCGACAGGCAAGAAAGCTACCTGTAAGACAAACAGGAGGTGTTCCAAAGATAGGGAGGACGAGTCAGATGATGAGGAGTTCATCATGCAATTGCTGAACGACCGTCCACCGCCTTATGCAGAGAATGGACAAGGTCCAAGTACCAGTTCTGCCCCTCCGGCACCGGTACAGAATAATGAAACTCCGAATTCAGAAACGCCATCGGGATCTAAGGACCCGAGTTTACTGTTCACCCCGCAGATACCGCAGGTTAGGAGAATATATCCAGATGTGCCTATATTGAAACCAGCAGAAAATGATCAGCCGCAGGTCCCAAGGTACTACAGCAGTGATAACAGTACGGGAATGATTCTAGATCCAACCGTAATGGGAGTACAGAATGGTTGCAACACAACATTGGCACAAGCTGAATCAACTCAGTTTTTGATGCCTCAAAAGCAGATGCAGGGGGGAACAGCACATGCTCAGATGACGGGGAGTCAGATGGGCATGCCGGCAATGATGACCCATGGTGTGGGAATGAACATGCCTCAGAACCTGGGGAATGGACAGAACCCAGATGCGATAACCCTACCCATTACTGTAGGTCCTCCGGTACCTTTGTACGTTCAGCATAACACAGGTATGAGCAGTCAAGGATCCATGCTGCAGAATGGGATGGAAAGGAGGTGCATAGAAAACACTCCAGAGACAACTCCGATAGCGGCTCAGCCAACTGGATCTGGGTCCTTGATGGAGTTTAGTCCCATATGTGCTCAGTCGACAGTGGTGAGGTCGAGTCCCCCACTGATAATACCGCTATCATCGAGCACTGAGAAGTTGCCGCAACCATCAATGGCAGTCGATGTGAATGCTACACTAATGGGGTTGAATGCGCAACAGCTAACACAGTGGTTCAACAGTCTGAATTCCACACAAAGCTCAACAAGTGGGAAGGGGGAAGACTACCTGAATAGGGTAAGGTTGAGCATGGAAGCAGAAGAGTTGGTGGAAGGGACTATGGGTGTGAATAGGCTAGAGTCCTACTCGGAAGAAGAGCTGAGGTATCTATGTCCCAGGATTACGAGAGAAGTGAACAAGGTACACAGAAGGTTGCAAGAAGTAGCTGACAAAAACGGGATTGAGATAGACAAGACAAAACACTTGAGCAGGAGCTATAGATTGGATTTCGGGACCACAGACTTTGAACACATGAGGTCAGCAGGCATGAAAACGCACCTTAGAGAATTGCTGCAGAGTGCACAAGTGTGAAGGTGCTTAGATAAATGGGAAAGCAGGTGGGCAAAGAAAAAGGAAAAGAAGAAAGACAGTGTCCCAGAGCACAAGGAGAAAAGACAACAGAGTAGTGATGCAGTAACCATGTTACCAATGAGGGAGACAGCAGGGGGAAAATTGATACATGTACCGTGGCACAGAAGCGACATTCAATCCTTTACGGATGATTTTCCCAAACTGAGAGAGAAACCGATTGAATGGTATCAACAGACTGATAGGTTTGTGAAGCTTGCAAAATGTCTTTGGGAAGACCTGAACACCCTCTTTGAGATTGTGGTTCCGGCAGATTTGTGGGAGGAATGCAAAAGAGCTGTAGGTTGGCCGACAAGTGAACCAGAGAGAGACAGGGATACGGGTGCACCATCACCTATGGTGATGAGCTTGTACTATAAGGTGATTGAGCATTTGAAGACGAAGGTTGCCGCGAAAAATGTGGATTGGCAGAAGATTGATCGAACTGCCCAAGAGGCTAAAGAGTCGATTCATGGTTACTATGAGAGGTTGTTGAAGGCGTTCAAGAACTACAGTGGCACGGAAACAATAGAGGCGAAGGACATGCTTCATTTTGTGTTCAGATTTGTGGAAGGGCTGAGACCAGAGATAAGTCAGATGATAAAGTCGCATTTGATTTGTTGGCAGTCGAAACCGATTGATGAGGTGTTGAATTATGCGAAATACTGTAGTGACGAGATTGAGGTGAAAAAGAAAAGGTTGAAAGAGAAAGTGATGGTGATGCAACTTAAGGCAGCTCAGACAGGTCTGCAAGGTTTGCAAGGGTTCCAACAGCAGGTACCGCAGCCGCAGCCGCAGCTGCAGGGAAATATGGTGTTTCAGCCACAGGTGAGAGGCAGAGGCAGAGGAGGTTTTGTAAATAATGGTCCGGATTTGAACACTGTTGTGACTCCGAATGGTATGCAGGCAATGAAAAGGGTGATGCCGTGTCACGTGTGCGGAATCGTCGGACATTGGAAACGCGAGTGCCCAATGGTGGTGCAGGAAGGTGCAGGTGTTGGTCAGCAAAACAATGATGTCAATGCATTCCAGACAATGAGGGGACCGAAAATGAGAGGTCCAAACCCAAATTTTCAGACCATAAATCAGCTGCAGGGATTACAGCCTACGCAGCCGCAGCAGATGCAGATGCCCCGTATGCAGATGACGCAAATGCAGCCAATGCAACAGCAGTTACCAATGGTACCTAATCAGCAAATGCAAATACCTTTGGCACCAATGGGTCAGCAGCAAGTGATGCTTCCTCCACAGGTCTCGAGTCAGGTGATGAGTACAAATGGCACAGTACAACAGTTCCCATTACACAGTGAGAGTGGAATAAACAATGTATGGGAGAGTGAAAGTTCAGATGAGGAGGGAAATTGTGTGCTTGCAGCATCCTTGGAAGTTGATCAAAAGGGTCCATATGTGGAAGGAAAAGTTATGGGTCATCGAGTTTCATTCTTGGTGGACACAGGAGCCACACGTTCAACTGTTAGGAGCATTGAAGTACCAAATTTGCCACTCTCAGGGAGAACAGTTCAAGTGTTGGGAGTAGCAAACAGGTACCTGACGAACCCAATCATGGATCCAGTACCAGTCAGCATTGGTAACTACCAAGGGTTACATAATTTTGTGGTCTGTGACTCAAGCCCGATAGCACTGTTAGGGAGAGACCTATTGTGCAAATTGGGATGTTCGATTATGTGTTCGTACGATGGAATCAGAATTCAGACAAGCAGTGATGGGGAAGAGGAGGACAGTGTAGAAGGGGACGAGATGGAAGTTGTTGATGAAAAATATCCTCTGATTAACCTTCTTCCGATGATAACTGAAGAAGATATTCCAGCTGAATTACGGGAAACAGTCGGAAAAGAAGTATGGGATATGACAGGAAAGGAGGTGGGATTGGTGAAAGGAGTGGAACCAGTGAAAGTGACAGTAAAACCCAATGCAACTTTTCCCCAGACCCCACAATACCACATGGCACAAGACACCCTCATGAAAGTCGCCCAACTGATTGACGAGTTTGTAAAACAGGGAGTACTGAAAGAAGTGTTGAGCAGTCCATGTAATTCGCCAATCATGGGACTAATAAAACCGAGTGGGAAGGTCCGAATTGTGCAGGACTTGAGGAAAATAAATGACATCATAGTCAAATGCTGCCCTGTAGTACCGAATCCAGCTGTGATAATGTTTCAAATCCCTTGCGATGCCGAGTGGTTCTCAGTCATCGACTTGTCACAAGCCTTCTTTTCAGTGCCTCTTCATGAGGACAGCCAATTTCTCTTTTGTTTCAAATTCTTAGACAGAGTTTACAGTTGGTGTAGAATTCCTCAAGGGTTTTCTGAGTCACTGTCAATTTTCAATCAGATACTAAAGAAAGACTTGGAAGCGTTAGAATTGCCATTCGAGTCAGTCCTAGTACAGTACATTGATGACTTACTGATTGCAGCTAAGACAGAAAGTGGCTGCACAGCCGATACCATTGCCCTACTGAACCATTTGGGAAGGAATGGACACAAGGTGTCTCCTTCAAAGTTGCAGTTCTGTCCGAAGAAAGTGAAATACTTGGGTCACCAAATAGAGAAAGGGTCACGGAGAATAATGAAGGAAAGAATAACAAGTGTACTTCAAATGAGTCCACCAAAGACAAGGAGGGAGGTGAGGAAGTTTTTGGGGATGGTGAGCTACTGTCGCCAGTGGATTCCCAACTTCTCGACTCTAGCAAAGCCTTTACTGAAATTGACCCAGAAGGATGCCTTGGATGAAATTGAGCTGAAAGGAGATGAGATGGATGCTTTTGTTGAATTGAAAGAATGCATGTGCAGGGCTCCAGCTTTAGGTATGCCTGATTACACAAAGCCTTTCACATTGTTTTGTCATGAACGTGATGCATGTTCTCTGTCTGTCTTGACCCAAGCCCATGGTGGCGTAAACAGACCAGTAGCGTATTTTTCAGCTACTTTGGATCCGGTCGCAGCAGCACTTCCAGGGTGTTTGCGCGCCGTAGCAGCAGTTGGTATCAGCCTCACTCAGAGTGAAGGAATAGTGATGGGACACCCATTAACAGTCATGGTCCCTCACTCAGTTGAGATACTTTTGACCCGCTCCCGAACTCAACACATGACTGGAGCAAGACTCACAAGGTATGAAACAATAATTCTGGGCTCACCGAATGTGCAACTGAAAAGGTGCACTACGTTGAATCCAGCAACATTGCTTCCCGGTGAAAATGCTGAAATTGAGAACGCTGAAGACGTCGAGTATGACTGCCTTCAGGTGACTGAATTTTGCACAAAACCCCGACCTGACATCAAAGATACTAAGCTTGATGAAAATGACCAAATTATTTTTGTTGATGGGTCATGTTTAAGAGATGCAATGGGAATCTTGAAAGCAGGATATGCTGTATGTACTGTAACAGGTGTCTTGGAAGCGTCCTGGCTTCAAGGAGTCTATTCCGCACAAGTAGCAGAGCTTGTAGCCCTTACCAGAGCATGTCAACTGTCCACATTGATGAAGGTTACCATTTACACTGATAGTCAGTATGGGTTTGGAATTGTGCACGACTTTGGGCAACTATGGTCACAGAGAGGTTTTCTGACTTCTTCAGGGTCCCCAGTGAAAAAAGGGGAAAGAATAAGGGAATTGTTACACGCCATTCAAATGCCAGCCGAAATTGCAGTGGTAAAGTGCAGTGCTCATACAAAAAGACAGGACTATGTTTCCTTGGGAAACGCATATGCGGATCAAGTCGCAAGATTTTGTGCCTTGAACTGTATATTGCTCAGGGATGAATGGAATTCAATAAGCGTGCCAGAGCTTGAACCAGCTGAAGCATTTGCTTTAAAGGTCGTGGATACAATCGACGAACTAAAAGCATTACAGAATAGTGTCAGGGAGGATGAAAAGGCTTCCTGGATTAAATCACAATGTACACAGAGACCAGATGAGATATGGGTTTCCAATGAGGGAAAATATGTTTTACCAAATTGTCTCTTATCGCAGCTAGCGCGGTTCTATCATGGGCAAGCTCACCTAGGGAGAGATGCCATGATAAGATTGTTCAAAACTGATTGGTTTAACCCCAGATTTCGCCAAGCTGCAGAAGCAGTTTGCCATCGTTGTGTCATTTGTCAGCAGATGAACCCAGGAAAAGGAACAGTTGTGAACGCGAGCCACATTGGCAGGGCAAGCGGCCCGTTCAGTAGAATGCAGATGGACTTTATTGAGATGCCTGTGCATGGAGGTCTGAAGTATGTGTTGGTGATTGTGTGCATTTTTAGTCACTGGATTGAAGCATACCCCACACGTAGAAATGACAGCCTTACAGTTGCAAAACTATTGTTGAGGGAGTTGATACCACGTTTCGGATTCCCGATCTCTTTAGAATCAGATAGGGGAAGTCACTTCAATAACGAGGTGATAAAGTTACTTTGCGCAGCGCTGAACATTGAGCAAAAACTGCATTGTAGCTATCGCCAAGAAGCCTCAGGACTGGTGGAGCAAATGAATGGTACACTGAAATCAAGAATGGCGAAAATATGTGCATCAACAAATTTGAAATGGCCTGACGCATTGCCTTTGGTGTTAATGTCAATGAGAAACACCCCTGACAGAAAGACTGGACTGTCCCCGCACGAAATTCTCATGGGCAGGGCCATGAGACTTCCTGCAGTTCCCGCAAACGCGCTTTTGAATATTACAGATGATATGGTGTTAGACTACTGCAAAGGTCTGGCTGACGTGGTTCGCTCTTTCTCTCACCAGGTGGAAGCAACCACCTTGCCACCGATCCAAGGTCCAGGACACATACTGAAAGCAGGTGACTGGGTCGTGATAAAGAAGCACGTGAGGAAGTCGTGTCTGGAACCCCGTTGGAAAGGCCCTTTCCAAGTGATCCTGACAACCACTACCGCTGTGAAGTGTGCGGGGGTTCCCAACTGGATTCACGCCAGTCACACCAAGAAAGTGTTGTGCCCCACAGATGAGGAAGTTGAAGCGCTGAAACTGCCAGTTCCTGATAACAAAGTGCAAAGCGCTGAGACAGAGCAAAACAGAACTAGAAGCGAACAGGCAGAAATAGTCGAGAGAGAAATATTCTCTGAGGACGAAGAAACAGATTCACTTGGGGAAGACCAAGGAGAAACCTCAGACAGCGACGAAGCAGCTGAGGGTGACAAAGAGCCTGAAGCAGCTGACGGTAACAAAGAGCCTGAAGCAGCTGAAGGTAACCAAGAGCCTGAAGCAGCTGAAAGTGACAAAGAACCTGACGAAAGTAGCGGTGACAAAGGGCTCGAAAGAGGTGAAGAAGCAGGAGAGCCTGATCAGAGGAGGGCTTTCCCAGAAGCAGACGGTACAGAGAAAGAAAAGGAAAACGTGATTGACTCCCCAGGAGGAGGGGACAAGGCAGAACAGAACGAAACTGTTCAAACTTCTTCAGAAGAGATCGCAGGTCCATCAAGTGGACACAGTGCAAAGAAAAGACCGAGTATATCACCAGTAAAAGTAAAGACTGGAGAGAGGTTGAACGACAGTGAAGGGCCAAAAGTGAAAGAGAAAAGAAAGGAAGTGTCTGTCGTGTTACCAACAACAAGTGAAGGAAAAGATTTGGCCAAAGAGGAAAGTACCAGTGAGGCAGAATCAAAGAGAGAGGCAAAATTGAAGAGGAAAAGGATACCGAACAGGAGATATTCCGGTCCAGAATGGGCATACGTAGTCCATGACGATTGGACTGACGAATTTGTATCTCTCAGCCTCGAGAACGAAGAAGAAGAGATACCAATAGAAAATAAAAGTTTTATGGACACTGTTGATTGAAAAGCTGGTAAATGACATTGCTTGATTAATATAACGTGATACAACCAGCTGAGACATTGCTAAACCGGATGAGACATTTGCTAACTTGATAAGACTTTGAAAACCTGATTGACTCTTAAACACGATTTGAGACAACGTGCCAACTGAAAAAAAAAAAAAAAAAAAAAAAAAAGAGAGAGTGAGTTATTGAACTTTGAAAGAAAAAAAAAAAAAAAAAAAAGGACTGAGTTATTGCCAAATTGAGACTGAGTTATTGCTGAATTGAGACAAATGCTGCTAACAGATAAGTGACTTGGCTCCTGAAGAAGACTGTGTTAACATTGCGCTCGTTCAGCTTTGTAACTGAATTGCTAAATCGTTTCTTTTATAGGTGCTTCTAGCTCTCTGATTCTATACAGATCATGACGCAAAACAGTAGAAAGAAATATTGTAAATATGCGTGTATAGGCTTGGTAATTGCATGTGTACTAATAATAATGGCAATAGTGCTTGGAATGCATGGTAAAGGTGAGAATGAGAAAATTGATGCTTCTACTTTTGCTCCTGTTACTGTCACTGAACTAACTGCACTAAAAAGACTAGAATTAGATGAGAGACACTTGCATGATAAAAAGGAGCTTTCGTATAATGTTTTCTATCGCTTGGTAACAGAATATGTTGAGACTATGGATGCGAAAGATTGTTATGTGTGTACACAGATACCGACATCGGTAACGGAAGGGGTGACTTATCATCACATGCCTCTTACATATGGGATTACATGTAGTATAGTAACTTCTAGATTTTATGGTCAAACAAACATACAGTATTTTTACTCAAATTATGATGTTACCTTTGCATATGTTCCTATAATCACGCAGCTTAGCCAGATTGCTAAAGATTGGGATGCTAAAATAATGAGGGAATTTTTCGAGCCAATGCAACCTTTTGAAACAGCTCACGCTCATAGGGAGAATCTTACCTGCTCGCTATCTGCAGTAGAAATAAGCTTTTTAGATCGCACAGATGATAGAAGGGCACACATGAATGCGAAATTAGAAAAGGAACTACATAAGAGGACTTCAGTAGATAATTATGCTTTTGCTGCAATAAAGACACAAGGGAGAATAGCTTTAGATGCTTGGCATGTAGGGAAATTTTGTATATATCGAGGTGAATCTTATTATGACAACATTTTTGTAGGAGCGAGTGAGTGTAAACATACGTTTATCTTTAAGGCCAAATGGACATTCATGCTGAACGGACTTAACCCTGTCATACCGGGTGTATATTACATTTGTGGGCATAATGCCTATTATCGTCTTCCAAAAGGATGGTGGGGGAGATGTTATTTGGGTATAGTGTTCCCAAAGGTTTATCAACTGGATGACCTATCGATGATTTCAAAGACATCTGGATCCCATCGTATCCAGAAAAGAGAGACCGCAGCTGCTGTGGTAGGAGATATATTTGGAGCCATGATTCCTTCATTGGGAGTTGTGTTGAATTCCATCAAAATAAGAAAGTTGTCTACTATAGTGGATAACATGTTGACAAAGTTTTCAGGTGCTATAATCCTGATGGACGCTGAACTTGCAGCGGAAAGAGCTATGACTCTTCAAAACAGGCTTGCCTTAGACATTCTTTTAGCAAAGGATGGCGGCGTTTGCAAAATGCTTGGTGCACGACACTGTTGCACGTATATTCCAGATAACAGTGCAAAGATTAAAACTATGCTTGCTAACCTAACAAAAGAGAGTACAGACTTGAAGGAACTGAAAGAACCAGGAGTGTGGGAGAAAGTTGGAAAGGGACTTGCTTCAGTGGGAAATTGGCTTGGTGGCATTTGGAATGGAATCTTGCTAAAAATAATACAGGGAATTCTAATAGTACTGATTTGCATCTTTGGAATTTGGGGAATAAAAAGGGGAATAATAATGATCATGGAAAGAATTAAAAGAAGGAAGGAAGAGAAAATGATGAAAAGAATGGCGGAAGAATACAAAGCAAGGACAAGGGGAACTAAAAGGAAGAGAGAACTGACAGAATTTTAATGGAATAAAATTTGTGGGAATGGTTTTGTGTGATGACAAGTAGTCATCAGAGGAGGGATTGATGAAGCTGAAATGAAGGTTTTACATTTATTAGTGCATAAACGTAGTGCTGCAATAATCGAGTGTGACTTTAATCGAACTAAATAAGATTGTACGGGGACAAATGTGCCCTCAGAGTAGTTTGCCAACATTTATAAGCGTGCTTCATATAACGTGATGTATTAGAATTGTACTAGTTTGATATAATCGTAAACGTGTGCCATGATTTGCTTGGTAGAAATGCTTTAGCTTAGCATAACTTCAGTGGAGGCTTTGGCCTAGCTGCCGTGTCTCACGGTTTAGATGCTCGTATTTTTCCAACGTGCTAATAAAAGTGTATTCTTGCTTGAAGCTGTACTTTTCCAGTGAGACCGTTCACATGCTTATCTTTAAGGTTTCGTGCCAGCCTGGCATCTTCTTTTCCACTCCAAGGTCAATCTGCAGGTGCAGACAATGGACGCTCTGAAAGTGAGTTAGTTGGTAAAATATGTTGCAACTTACGTTCCCGACTCCAAGGATAATGTATGCTTAGGTAAAAGCTTGAGAACTGTTGTTTTTGATTGGACAATTTGAAGCTAACCTATGAACCCTCCAATGGAAGAACCTTCTGGATTTGAACTGTTGTCTATAAAAAACAGGTGCACGAGGAAGAAAGCGGCCATTACCTATCGGACATTATTGCCTATCTTCTATGATGCCAATTGATGTTCGACGCCATTTTGAGAGACTTTGATGCTTTCTCTAATCGAGAGAAAGGGACTTTAATTAATTCTCGCCCTAGAGACTTTAACTTTGATTTGTCCCTTTGCATGAAGTAGTAGTTTTATCTTGCCGCTGTGAGGCAATTGCCCTGTCCACCCTGCCCCTTTGCCCCCGTCCCATGCTGATCGGAACCGGTACCCATGCTGATCGAAATCGGTACCTGTGAGACGAAGACTTCCTTGAATGCTGATTGAATTTGGTAAATATGAAAGGAAAATTGTACAATTGCATTGTGTTTCTTTTTAGGTAACCAACTGCTGATTTTGATAAGAGCCTTAGTTAGGAGTTTTCCAAATTAATGTTGCTAAATTGTTTTTGCATGAAGTCCCACATGCTGATGCTAATTTGAGGTTAGATGAGGATTCATTTGATGCACGATGCAATTTGAGACCTTGTTATGCTGACTAAATGTATGCTATTAGCTCATTACAGATTATAGTTCTAGTGGTTTGTGTTGCTATTATCGAAGGCATTATAATTCAAATGCTGCATAGATTGCATCTGTTTCGTCGTTATGGACAGCTATTAATGTTCATTTACATATATCATTTGGTGTTGAGACACATCTACATTGTGCTAGCTTTGTTAATATAGGGAAATAAATTCATTAACTTTGCATAAACTGGTGTGATTATTCATGACCGAAAGGTCATGGTTTCACCGAAATGTATTCTGGATTAATTGTGAAGTGTTATGTAGATCGGGGAATTGCTTACGTTCGTTATTGATTATTGATTGTTGATTTTGATTGATTACTCCCGAGTAAGGAGAGTCCCACTTGGTCAAAAGATTCATCGACCTAAGAGCGTCCAACTACAGGTAAATTGTTAGGCTGGAAACGCTCTATCACAGGCGCTAGGCCTACCCTCACAAGTGAGGTATCATTTTTATCGGGAGACTTCGAGGAACGCTGGGTAGAAGGAAATTTGTGTCTCCTCTCTGATTCCAGAACTTTCTGTCACCTAACTTTTAGGAACATGTGTTTTTTTACCAAAATTGTGAGGTTTGCAAAGGATTCTGGGTAACAGAACGTGGTCAGAGCCCCACAAGTCACCCCATCTTGGATTCCCCTAGGTCTCTAGTTTTCAGAAATGCACAGGTTTGGTAGGGTTCCTTAGGTGCTGGCTGAGCTAGAGGCCAAAATCTACAGGTAGGCACTTTGCAAAAAACACCTCTGTTTTCTTTCAAAAAATGATGTGTCCACGTTGCGTTTTAGGGCGTTTCCTGTCGCGGGCGCTAGGCCTACCCACACAAGTGAGGTATCATTTTTATCGGGAGACTTGGGGGAACGCTGGGTGGAAGGAAATTTGTGGCTCCTCTCTGATTCCAGAACTTTCTGTCACCAAAATGTGAGGAAAATGTGTTTTTTTAGCCAAATTTTGAGGTTTGCAAAGGGTTCTGGGTAACAGAACCTGGTAAGAGCCCCACAAGTCACCCCATCTTGGATTCCCCTAGGTCTCTAGTTTTCAAAAATGCACAGGTGGTAGGTTTACCTAGGTGCCGGCTGAGCTAGAGGCCAAAATCTACAGGTAGGCACTTTGCAAAAAACACCTCTGTTTTCTTTCAAAAAATGTGATGTGTCCACGTTGCGTTTTAGGGCGTTTCCTGTCGCGGGCGCTAGGCCTACCCACACAAGTGAGGTATCATTTTTATCGGGAGACTTGGGGGAACATAGATTAGCAAACCAAGTGTTATTGCCCGTTGTCTTTCTCTAAATTTTTTCCTTCCAAATATAAGAGAGTGTGTAAAAAAGACATCTATTTGAGAAATTCCGTGTAATTCACATGCTAGTATGGTCACCCCGGAATTCAGAGATGTGCAAATAACCACTGCTCCTCAACACGTTAACTTGTGCCCATTTTGGAAATACAAAGGTTTTCTTGATAGCTATTTTTCACTCTTTATATTTCAGCAAATGAATTGCTGTATAACCGGGATAGAATGAAAATGCACTGCAGGGTGCAGCTCATTTACTGGCTCTGGGTATCTAGGGTTCTTGATGAACCTACAAGCCCTATATATCACCGCAACCAGAGGAGTCCAGCAGACGTCACGGTATATTGCTTTCGAAAATCTGACATTGCAGGAAAAAGTTACAGAGTAAAACGTAGAGAAAAATTTATGTTTTTTTCACCTCAATTTCAATATTTTTCTTTTTCAGTTGTTATTTTCTGTAGGAAACCCTTGTAGGATCTACACAAATGACCCCTTGCTGAATTCAGAATTTTGTCTACTTTCCAGAAATGGTTAGGTTTCTGGGATCCAGCATTGGTTTCATGCCCATCTCTGTCACTGACTGGAAGAAGGCTGAAAGCATAAAATATTGTAAAAATGGGGTATGTCCCAGTAAAATGCCAAATTTGTGTTAAAAAATTGGGTTTTCTGATTCAAGTCTGCCTGTTCCTGAATGCTGGGTAGCTGGTGATTTTAGCACCGCAAACCCTTTGTTGATGCCATTTTCAGGGAAAAAACCACAAGCCTTCTTCTGCAGCCACTTTTTCCAATTGTTTTGAAAAAAACGAAATTTTCACTGTATTTTGGCTAATTTATTGGCCTCCTTCAGGGAAACCCACAAAGTCTGGGTACCTCTAGAATCCCTAGGATGTTGGAAAAAAAGGACGCAAATTTGGCTTGGCTAGCTTATGTGGACAAAAAGTTATGAGGGCTTAAGCGCGAACTGCCCCAAATAGCCAAAAAAAGGCCTGGCACAGGAGGGGGAAAAGGCCAGGCAGCGAAGGTGTTAAAGACGTAATAGCCACAAAGAAGACGGCCTTCCCTGTTAACAACTGAATTTGGCAAGAGTGCATGGGCTCAAAAGGTAGTCCCATGAGTTTGGTAAGTACAAATATTTAAATTCCATGATGGAACAGTTGATGTTCTGGGTAGAATGATGTGTTTTAATCCTTCCATGAAGGCTTTGATAACTGGAACTCTGAATAGAGAAGTATGTTGAATAGTTTGTAAGTATGCAGATATTGCAGTAAGGTCTATTTTCATGGATGAAAAAGCCAAATTTCTGTAAAAAAAAGTAAATAGCATACAATATCTTGTATAGATGCTGTAAGTAGATCTATGGTCTTAGATTGACAATAGTAGACAAATCTTTTCCACTTGTTTGCATAGCACTGTCTAGTAGTACGTTTTCGTGCTTGTTTTATTACTTCCATACATTCTGATGGAAGATTTAAATAGCCAAATTCTATGACTTCAGGAGCCAAATCGCTAGATTGAGAGCATTGGGGTTTGGATGCCTGATTTGACCTTTGTTTTGTGTTAACAAATCTGGCTGTCTGGGAGTTTGGAGTGTGGTACTACAGGTAGGTCTAATAGTGTTGTGTACTAAGGCTGGCGTGCCCATGTTGGTGCTATGAGTATCATGTTGAGTGACGTTTGACGTAATTTGTTGACTAGAAATGGAACGAGTGGGAGAGGGGGAAAAGCGTAAGCAAATATCCCTGACCAATTGATCTATAGAGCATTGCCCTTGGATAGGGGATGTGGGTGTCTACATGCAAAGTTTTGGCATTTTGTGTTTTCGCTTGTTGCAAATTGATCTATGGGGGTCATTACGACCTCGGCAGTCTTTTCAAAAGACCGCTGAGGCCGCGGGAGACAGAATACCGCCATTGCAAGCGGTATTTCTGTCTCCCTATTATGACATTTCTGCTGGGCCAGCGGACGGTAACAGTGTTACCGTCCGCTGGCCCAGCGGAAATGTCACATCAGCATTGCTGCCGGCTCGTAATAGAGCCGGCGGCAATGTTGATGTGCAGCGGGTGCAGTAGCACCCGTCGCGCATTTCACTGCCCGAAATTCGGGCAGTGAAATGCGCGACGGGGCTATGCCTGGGGGCCCCTGCACTGCCCATGCCAAGTGCATGGGCAGTGCAGGGGCCCCCAGGGGCACCCCAAGTCCCCTTACCGCCGGCCTTTCCATGGCGGTGTGTACCGCCATGGAGAGGCCGACGGTCGGGGACTCATAATCCCCAGGGCAGCGGTGCTTGCACCGCTGCCCTGGGGATTATGACCGCCAGGCGGAATCCTGGCGGGAAAGTGGAGGGGCCGGCGGTATGGCCGTGGCAATTCCGCCACGGTCATAATTGCTGGCGGAACCCCACCAGCCTGTTGGCGGTGTTTATGCCAACATACCGCCGGCCGCCAGGGTCGTAATGACCCCCTATGTCTGGTGTTCCCCACCTTTGAAAGTACCTTTTTGTCTATTCCTGCAATGTATTGTGCTAGTAGATTAATTTGATTGTGAATTGCCCATTTCCAAATTGTTTGGGTTAGAAGGGACAGCTGTGATGAATGTGTCCCTTCCTGTTTGTTGAGCGAATACATGGTTGTCATGTTGTCTGTTTTTATGAGAACATTCTTCTGTTTAAGAAGAGGTTGAAATGCTTTTAGCGCAAGGAACACAGCTAATAATTCTAAGTGGTTTATGTATAGCTGTTTCTGTTTGAAAGCCCATTGCCCCTGAATGGTCTGATTGTTTAGGTGAGCTCCCCAACCAATCATTGATGCATCTGTTGTACTTATGGTCTCCCTTTCAGTAAATTGCTGTGATTCCACCATTGTAGGGACATATGTGTTTGGAGGTCCATCAACACTAGATCTTGAAGCTGACTGTATGCTTGTGACCATTGTTGTGCAAGCCACTGTTGTAAGGGCCTCATGTTTAATCTTGCATGTGGGACTATTGCTATGCAAGATGCCATCATTCCTAGAATCCTCATGATAAATCTAACAGTGTATTGTTGATTTGGCTGTATGAGTGGTATTACATTTTGGAAAGCTTGTATCCTTTGTATATTTAGATACGCTAGAGTTAGTTGAGTATTTAGGATAGCACCTAAGTACGGTTGTACTTGTGCTGGTTGAAGGTTTGACTTTCGGTAGTTTATAGAAAACCCTACTTTTTATCACATAACGAGTATGTCTTTGGTATTGTGTAAGATTGCTTGATTTTATTAGCCAATCGTCTAGATACGGAAAGACATGGATGTGTTGTCTTCTTAAGTAAGCCGCTACTGCTGCTAGACACTTTGTGAACACTCTTTGAACTGTTGTTATGCCAAATGGCAACACTTTGAACTGGTAGTGTTTTCCTGTTACAACAAACTTGAGGTATTTTCTGTGTGCTTGGTGGATGGGTATGTGGAAATACGCATCCTTGAGGTCTACAGCAGTCATAAGTCTTGTTTTTGCAGAAGTGGAATAACATCTTGCAGAGTTTCCATGTGAAAATGCGCTGTCAAGATGTATAAACTGAGGGGCCTGAGGTCCAAGATGGGCCTGAGTGTGCCATTGTTTTTGGGAATTAGGAAGTATAGTGAGTATACTCCTGTTCCTTGTTGGGACCGTGGAACTAATTCCATTGCTTGTTTGAACAGTAGAGATTGTACTTCTTGTTGTAACAGAACTCTATGTTTGAGGGACAACTTGTGATATCTTGGTGGAATGTTTGGAGGGGTGGATATCAATTCTAGGCAACAGCCTCTGCGGATAAGTGATAATACCCAGTTGTCTGTGGTGATATTTTGCCAATGGGAGTGGAACTGCTGTAGTCTTGCCCCCACTGGAGATGTGTGGAGTGGAAGGGAGGGAAGGAAGCCACTGCTTAGGTTGTGTTGTTGTTTGTTTAGAGGTTTGGAATTTACCTCTATTCCTAAAGTACTGACCTCTATATGTTCCTCTATACCCACCTCGTTTATACTGGGTTTGATGTGGTTGCTTTGTTTGTGAGGCGGAAGCCTCTGAGGATTGTGCCATAAAACCTCCTCGAAACTGTGGTCTGCGAAATGATCCTCTATATGGTGTGGTGTACAAAGCGCCCATTGCTTTCGCAGTATCTGAGTCCTTCACCAGTTTTTCAAAAGTAGTGCCCACTTCTGGGCCAAAGAGGTGCTTTTTATCAAAAGACATATTAAGTACAGCCTGTTGAACTTCTGGTTTAAAACCAGAGGAGCGCAGCCATGCATGTCTTCTGATTGTGATGGCAGTGTTTACGCTCCTTGCAGCTGTATCAGCAGCATCAAGGACAAATATTATTTGATTATTGCTAATCGCTTGCCCATCTTCTACAACTTGTTGTGCCCTCTTCTGGTGCTCTTTTGGGAGATGCTGCATAATATCCTGCATTTCATCCCAATGGGCCCTATCATACCGAGCTATAAGTGCCTGAGAATTAGCAATTCTCCACTGATTTGCTGCCTGTGTAGCAACTCTTTTCCCTGCTGCGTCAAATTTTCTGCTCTCCTTATCAGGAGGAGGTGCATCTCCTGAAGACTGGTTATTTGCCCTCTTTTGTGCTGCACTGACTTCCACTGAGTCTGAGGGACCTGTTGAGTAATGTAATCTGGGTCAGAGGGTGCAGGCTTATACTTATTATCGATTCTAGGTGTGATAATCCTAGATTTTACAAGGTTGCTAAAATTTTGGTCTGCATGTTTAACCATGCCTGGTAACATTGGGAGACACTGGTACCTAGAATGAGTTGAGGATAATGTGTTGAATAAAAAATCCTCTTCTAGTGTGCTCTGTATGCATGGTAACCCCATGATATCCTGCAGCTCTAGATATGACCTGGTTATAGACAGTACTATCCCCAAGTGGTGATGGTTTAGAGGGGCTGGAGGCAGCATAGTGTCCAATTCCTCCTGAAAAGCTAGCTTCCTCTTTGTTTTTAAAGGAGGTGCTGTGAGAATTCTCTCTGTTTCTTTATGGATGTGGATCCTGGATTGCCTTTAATCCATAATTTCCAGAATTGGTTCTACCTCTGGCTCCTCTTCAGAGGTTTTGTGGCTTTCTTTAAGTTTTTTCGAAAGTCCATGTTCCTCTGTATATGTTGTTTTTTTACGGATCTCAAGTGTATTTATTCGGGATCGGAAAAGATGAGGAGGAGGAAGGTCTTGGCTCCGAAACGGGTTTTCTTATTTTCAACTCCACAAATTTATGTTTACCGGAGTCTGAAACTGAACTCTTTGTTGTCTCCGAGGTTTTCGGAGGAGTGGCCTTTTTCGGTGCCGAACTGGGGGGTCGGTCACCAACTGTCTTTTTACGTGCCGAGCCATGGCCTCCTGGCAGTGGCGTACCCAAGGCCTTTTGTTTTTTCTTTTGTGAGGGTGCAGGGGCAACACTCACATGTTGTCCGGCTGTGACTGGCTTGCCTTCCTCCGATTCCTGCTCCGACTCCGAATCTCGAAATGAGACTGCTGTCTGCATTAGTTCCTCCTCTTCTACGTCGAAATGTTCCTAGCTCTTAGACGCCATTTCGAGCCTCCTTGCTCTTCGGTCTCTCAGAGTCTTTTTTGACCGGAAGGATCGACAGGCCTCGCAGTTTTCTTCCCGATGGTCTGGAAAAAGGCAGAGGTTGCAGACCAGATGCTGGTCTGTGTATCGGTACTTCGCGTGGCACCAAGGGGAGAATTGGAATGGAGTCCGATCCATGAGGCTCTCCACGCGGTCGGCCCGACTAGGCCCGAGTTGGGCGCGCGCACTCGAATGGTGAACAAAGTGGTTTCCCAACGGTACTGCTTTGTTGATAGAAGATTATAAACCTGATCGATACGATACCGACGAATTGAAAGTTTTTAAAGTTTTCCGAATCGATATCTCAGAGCGAGAAGAAAACACATCCGAACCAGACAGCAGAAAGAAAACAATCTAACAATGGAGTCGATGCCCATGTGCAATGGAACCGAAGAGGAGGAGTCACTCGATCTCGTGACTTAAAAAGACTTCTTCAAAGAAAAACAACTTGTAACACTCCGAGCCCAACACTAGATGTCAGAATCCTTATGTACAGCATGTGTATCTGCAGCTACACATGCCATCGAACATATATATACATATATAAACACACAAATGTGTATATATACATATATATTACCTACTGGTGGATGCCAAAGGTAGTTATAGTTAGGACCTGGTTTCCATAGGAAAAGTGAAATTTTCCAAACTAGTTTGCCACTCACTTGCGGACACTGTTCCTTTGGAGGGGGTGAAATAAAGAGTAATAGGACAGAAGGGGTCAGGCAAGAGATATCCTGACCCCATGGGACTGATGAAAGGCTTTCGGAGGGACCCTTCAATGGCAAGAAATCACCCCCACATTTTTTTTGGGGGGGGGGCACACGAAGATCCACGGATCCTCTGCATCGCTCAGCAAGGCTCCCTGTGTGAAGCGGCGACGGATCGGTGGAATCAGGCCCCAATATATATATATAAAAAAAAAAAACTTAAAACCACCACCACACCCACCCAGTCACGGACCCACACAACCACTTTTTCACACACTTAGACAATAGCACACCCACTTACAGACCAACAAACCCACTCACACACCCACCCCTTAACAGACCTGGAGGAGGTAGGATAAAGAGTAATAAGGTATAAGAGGTCAGGATAGAGGGGCATGGCGGGGTGTGAGCTAATGGTATCTTAGGGCATGAGTTATAGTTTCTTGAGATAAGTGTAATTATAACTGCTGAATTTCTATGGTTTTGTGTGTATAATCTGAAACCAAGTATAACATCCCTGTAACCTTTGTGTGTGAGCGTATAAATTCATTATAAAAAACAAACAAAAAAAAAAAAAACACACGTTTGTTCCATCCCTAATTACACAAGCTGTACACACAGTACAGAAGAGCATTCACTCCATGTTTGCACCACTGTGAATTTTACAGAGTCTGCCCTATACAGCAAATATGGTGCATCTACAGTAAATAACACCCCATAACTTATATCTGAAGAAAGATCCTATAGCAACACTATGGGACCAAAGGTATACCACTATTAAATTCTGTTATCTCACCAAAGGAATACCAACCTGTAAAACGTATCTGTTCATAACATTTTTCCATCCCCACTTCCATTAATATAAACCCTTGATGGAAGTCTAACATAATGTGAAATTGGCATGAGGCTCAATATCCTAAACAGTAGTTACAGTGAACCTCACTGAACAACCACAGTGTAGGAAGTTACTAGAAGAGGGGTCTCCAACCAGTCAACTGCGAGCTACCAGTAGATCGCAGCCACCGTCAAAGTAGTTTGCAGCCTTGAGTTCATTTTTTCAATAAGCACAGGATCACGTTTTCCTTTCAAAGTTACGGTAAGACTTTTACATTATTATCATCAGGCTGCAGCTATTTTGGCCTGTTAATGAGCAGTGATTAAGTCAGATTTATGACCTAGATTAGGGCACAAAGGTGAAGAACTGAAGCACTGAGGTATTTAACTCTTACACAGAAGTCCTTGACAACTCAATATTGGAGCGTGAGGACAAAATTATGCTTCTGAATGCTTTTAAACAAGAGAATATTAAAATGACAAGCTAACTTAATGATTCGGTTAACAATTATTTTTAATTTTCTCACATTTCAAAGTGTCACATTTACAAACAGAAGGCCTCATGCTCCCAGTGGTCAGTAGAGACTGTCACATTTACAACTGAAAAAGCCAGTCATTTTTTTTTTTAAATGGAAGAAATTTAAAGTGAAGAAAAATATTTCCATTAACAATTAAGTTTTAAAATGTGCCTTTGCTTTCATTAAGCAAATTACATCTTAATATTTTATGAAGCATGTTTCTTCACTTTGAATTCCTCACATTTAAACACATTTTGTGTTCTACATATGGCATTGTGTCTACTAGACATTGAGTGCAAGATGCCTGTTTTTTGTAAATGGAAGAACATTTAAACAATGAGTTTTATTCTCCCATTTTAAAGTGTTCATCTTGCTCCCTGTGGTTGGTAGACAATGTCATATTTATAACTTAAAAATACAGCCATTTTTAAGTGGGAGACATTTAAAGTGCAGAAAAGTGCTCCATATTATGAACATTTTGCAGAACATTTTTCTGCACTTTAAATTTCTCTCATATGAAAAATGGTTGTATGTTTGTGTTATGTACATAACAATGACACATATGGCAACAGGCATGTCCTGTGCCACAAGTACATACAACACAGGCTCTCAGTCACCCATACATATATATCCTAAGCACACATGTTCATACATTCCTAAAGACCACACTCGTACTGACACACATGGCAGCCCTGTCATGGTGCCCCTAATCTAAGGAATTTGTTTAAACCATAGTATCTGGTTCTATAAACATTTGTCTTAAAGTCAATAAAGCTGGGCGTGGGGTGGTGTCTGGTAACACTATGCAAGAGGTTTTGTCTTCAATAAATCAAAATGATTTTCACTGATCAGAAGTCACTCTCACTACAGAAAAGGGCGGAGACCCTTGTACTAAACATAATGTACTCAAAAGGACTACTGATGCTATCTTATGGCCTGACTTATGCACTGCAGTCAGCGAAATGAAATTACTTGCATTAAATCTCACCTCACCTTTAGCACCCTTAGGAGACTGAAAATAGTTGTGGGGCTTTTATTTTTTTAAAGAGTGCTTCTCTGCTAAACGGCAGGGACTTTTTATACTACATGAGACACTATCTAAATATAGTCTTTTCTGAAACTGAGTTAGACTTCCCTTTGCTCTTCTTTATAACAAGTGACCACAAAGATTCACTGCAACCTAAGCTCTATTTTAGTTATAAAAGCAATGTGCTTTCAGGCACCATACATACATTATCTGGCAGGGATCATCCCGGCACCAGGACCATTCAAACTATAAATGGAGTCAATGTGACATACAATTGCACAGCTGGGTATCAGCAGTCACCAGTTCAGAACTAATTAGCTGTTCCTGTGAGTAGGGTGTGTCAGATATTAAACATTTGAAGCAACGTTTAGAGGAGAATTGAGTTAAGGTGGGGAAATCTCAATTTCAAGATCAATGAAGCCAGAACTAAGTTTTGGTACCTCACTCATAAAAAATAAAAAAAAACATTCATACTGCATCCTGATAGAGTATGTCACACTGTCTTTCTCAGTGTCCATAAAATCGGGTAATTTGACTTACCAATAAGTCATTAAGAAAGCGCAAGCAAAGAACAAAGTTTGGTAAGATAACCTTCATATTTTGTGCTGCTAGACTGTTTATAATTGTTAATTTTAGCATATCATTTCAATTCAACTGTCCAACCCATAGTTCCATCCAGACTGGAACATGGTTTCTGGTCTATGCTTGCATTTCGGAAACCTCTTTACTTCCATGGGGAGTAATGCTGTATTCTGGTTGCATTCCAGGCCCATGATATTCACATACAAAGCAACAATTGTTCAATCAAAACCTATCATATTCCACTTACTATCCATTACCCTGTAATCTTCATAGTTCCTTGCTGACCCTTAAGGCTTGTTGTACATCATCCCATTTTGCCACTGTAGGAAGTTGGCTCTGTATGTGCTATTTCAAAGTAAGGAATATCATGCACAGAGTCCAAGGGTTCCCCTTAGAAGTAAGATAGTGTCAAAAAGAGATAATACTAATGCTCTATTTTGTGGTAGTGTGGTCGAGCAGTAGGCTTATCAAAGGAGTAGTGTTAAGCATTTGTTGTACATACACACAGGCAATAAATGAGGAACACACACTCAGAGACAAATCCAGCCAATAGGTTTTGTTATAGAAAAATATATTTTCTTAGTTTATTTTAAGAACCACAGGTTCAAATTCTAAATGTAATATCTCATTTGAAAGGTATTGCAGGTAAGTACTTTAGGAACTTTGAATCATTACATTAGCATTTATACTTTTTTCATAAAACACAAATAGCTGTTTTAAAAGTGGACACAGTGCAATTTTCACAGTTCCTGGGGGAGGTAAAATATTGTTAGTTTTAAAAGGTAAGTAAGTCACTTACAGGTTTCAGTTTTGGGTCCAAGGTAGCCCACCGTTGGGGGTTCAGAGCAACCCCAAAGTTATCACACCAGCAGCTCAGGGCCGGTCAGGTGCAAAGGTCAAAGAGGTGCCCAAAACACATAGGCTTCAATGGAGAAAAGGGGGTGCCCCGGTTCCAGTCTGCCAGCAGGTAAGTACCCGCGTCTTCGGAGGGCAGACCAGGGGGGTTTTGTAGGGCACCGGGGGGGACACGAGTCAGCACAAAAAGTACACCCTCAGCAGCGCGGGGCAGCCGGGTGCAGTGTGTAAACACGCGTCGGGTTTCCAATAGTTTCCTATGGGAGACCAAGGGGTCTCTTCAGCGATGCAGGCAGGCAAGGGGGGGGCTCCTCGGGGTAGCCACCACCTGGGCAAGGGAGAGGGCCTCCTGGGGGTCACTCCTGCACAGGAGTTCCGTTCCTTCAGGTGCTGGGGGCTGCGGGTGCAGGGTCTTTTCCAGCCGTCGGGAAATGGAGTTAAGGCAGTCGCGGTCAGGGGGAGTCTCGGGATTCCCTCTGCAGGCGTCACTGTGGGGGCTCAGGGGGGACAACTTTGGTTACTCACAGTCTTGGAGTCGCCGGAGGTGTTGGTTCTCCACCAGTCGAGTCGGGGTCGCCGGGTGCAGTGTTGCAAGTCTCACGCTTCTTGCGGGGAGTTGCAGGGGTCTTTAAATCTGCTCCTTGAAACAAAGTTGCAGTTCTTTTGGAGCAGTGCCGCTGTCCTCAGGAGTTTCTTGTCTTTCTTGAAGCAGGGCAGTCCTCAGAGGATTCAGAGGTCGCTGGTCCCTTGGAAAGCGTCGCTGGAGCAGGTTTCTTTGGAAGGCAGGAGACAGGCCGGTAAGTCTGGGGCCAAAGCAGTTGGTGTCTTCTGTTCTTCCTCTGCAGGGGTTTTTCAGCTCAGCAGTCCTCTTCTTCTTGTAGTTTCAGGAATCTAAATTCTTAGGTTCAGGGGAGCCCTTAAATACTAAATTTAAGGGCGTGTTTAGGTCTGGGGGGTTAGTAGCCAATGGCTACTAGCCCTGAGGGTGGGTACACCCTCTTTGTGCCTCCTCCCAAGGGGAGGGGGGCACATCCCTAATCCTATTGGGGGAATCCTCCATCTGCAAGATGGAGGATTTCTAAAAGTTAGAGTCACCTCAGCTCAGGACACCTTAGGGGCTGTCCTGACTGGCCAGTGACTCCTCCTTGTTGTTCTCATTATTTTCTCCGGCCTTGCCGCCAAAAGTGGGGGCCGTGGCCGGAAGGGGTGGGCAACTCCACTAGCTGGAGTGTCCTGCGGTGCTGGAACAAAGGGGTGAGCCTTTGAGGCTCACCGCCAGGTGTTACAGCTCCTGCCTGGGGGAGGTGTTAGCATCTCCACCCAGTGCAGGCTTTGTTACTGGCCTCAGAGTGACAAAGGCACTCTCCCCATGGGGCCAGCAACATGTCTCTAGTGTGGCAGGCTGCTGGAACCAGTCAGCCTACACAGATAGTCAGTTTAGGTTTCAGGGGGCACCTCTAAGGTGCCCTCTGGGGTGTATTTCACAATAAAATGTACACTGGCATCAGTGTGCATTTATTGTGCTGAGAAGTTTGATACCAAACTTCCCAGTTTTCAGTGTAGCCATTATGGTGCTGTGGAGTTAGTTTACGACAGACTCCCAGACCATATACTCTTATGGCTACCCTGCACTTACAATGTCTAAGGTTTGGCTTAGACACTGTAGGGGCACAGTGCTCATGCACTGGTGCCCTCACCTATGGTATAGTGCACCCTGCCTTAGGGCTGTAAGGCCTGCTAGAGGGGTGTCTTACCTATACTGCATAGGCAGTGAGAGGCTGGCATGGCACCCTGAGGGGAGTGCCATGTCGACTTACTCATTTTGTTCTCACTAGCACACACAAGCTGGTAAGCAGTGTGTCTGTGCTGAGTGAGGGGTCTCCAGGGTGGCATAAGACATGCTGCAGCCCTTAGAGACCTTCCCTGGCATCAGGGCCCTTGGTACCAGAGGTACCAGTTACAAGGGACTTACCTGGATGCCAGGGTGTGCCAATTGTGGATACAAAAGTACAGGTTAGGGAAAGAACACTGGTGCTGGGGCCTGGTTAGCAGGCCTCAGCACACTTTCAATGCAAAACATAGCATCAGCAAAGGCAAAAAAGTCAGGGGGTAACCATGCCAAGGAGGCATTTCCTTACACAACCCCCCCCCCCCCCCCAAACGAAAGAGGATGAGACTAACCTTTCCCAAGAGAGTCTTCATTTTCTAAGTGGAAGAATCTGGAAAGGCCATCTGCATTGGCATGGGCAGTCCCAGGTCTGTGTTCCACTATAAAGTCCATTCCCTGTAGGGAGATGGACCACCTCAACAGTTTTGGATTTTCACCTTTCATTTGCATCAGCCATCTGAGAGGTCTGTGGTCGGTTTGAACTATAAAGTGAGTACCAAAGTGGTATGGTCTCAGCTTTTTCAGGGACCAAACCACGGCAAAGGCCTCCCTCTCAATGGCACTCCAACGCTGCTCCCTGGGGAGTAACCTCCTGCTAATGAAAGCAACAGGCTGGTCAAGGCCATCATCATTTGTTTGGGACAAAACTGCCCCTATCCCATGTTCAGAGGCATCTGTTTGCACAATGAATTGCTTGGAGTAATCTGGAGCTTTTAGAACTGGTGCTGTGCACATAGCTTGTTTCAGGGTGTCAAAGGCCTGTTGGCATTCTACAGTCCAGTTTACTTTCTTGGGCATTTTCTTGGAGGTCAATTCTGTGAGGGCTGTCACAATGGATCCATATCCCTTCACAAACCTCCTATAGTACCCAGTCAAGCCAAGGAATGCCCTGACTTGAGTCTGGGTTTTTGGAGCTACCCAGTCCAGAATAGTCTGGATCTTAGGCTGGAGTGGCTGAACTTGGCCTCCACCTACAAGGTGTCCCAAGTAAACCACAGTTCCCTGCCCTATCTGGCATTTGGATGCCTTGATAGAGAGGCCTGCAGATTGCAGAGCCTTCAAAACCTTCTTCAGGTGGACCAGGTGATCCTGCCAGGTGGAGCTGAAGACAGCAATATCATCAAGATAAGCTGCACTAAAGGATTCCAACCCAGCAAGGACTTGATTCACCAACCTTTGGAAGGTGGCAGGGGCATTCTTTAAACCAAAGGGCATAACAGTGAACTGATAATGCCCATCAGGGGTGGAGAATGCTGTCTTTTCGTTTGCTCCAGGGGCCATTTTGATTTGCCAGTACCCTGCTGTTAAGTCAAAGGTACTTAAGAATTTGGCAGCCCCTAATTTGTCTATCAGCTCATCAGCTCTAGGAATGGGATGGGCATCTGTCTTGGTGACAGAGTTGAGACCTCTGTAGTCCACACAAAACCTCATCTCTCTCTTTCAATCTTTGGTGTGAGGTTTGGGGACTAAGACCACTGGGCTAGCCCAGGGGCTGTCAGAGTGCTCAATTACTCCCAATTCCAGCATCTTGTGGACTTCCACCTTGATGCTTTCCTTAACTTGATCAGACTGTCTAAATATTTTGTTTTTGACAGGAATGCTGTCTCCTGTTTCCACATCATGGGTACACAGGTGTGTCTGACCAGGGGTTAGGGAAAAGAGTTCAGCAAACTGTTGTAGGACCTTCCTACAGTCAGATTGCTGTTGGCCAGAGAGGGTGTCTGAATAGATCACTCCATCCACTGAGCCATCTTTAGGGTTTGATGAGAGGAGATCAGGGAGAGGTTCACTCTCAGCTTCCTGGTCCTCATCTGTTACCATCAACAGATTTACATCAGCCCTATCATGGAAGAGTTTTAGGCGGTTTACATGGATCACCCTCTTGGGGCTCCTGCTTGTGCCTAGGTCCACCAGGTAGGTGACCTGACTCTTCTTTTCCAGGATTGGGTAAGGGCCACTCCATCTGTCCTGAAGTGCCCTGGGAGCCACAGACTCCAAAACCCAAACTTTCTGCCCTGGTTGGTATTCAACCATTGCAGCCTTTTGGTCATACCAAAACTTCTGGAGCTGTTGGCTGGCCTCAAGGTTTTTGCTTGCCTTTTCCATGTACTCTGCCATTCTTGAGCGAAGGCCAAGTACATAGTCCACTATGTCTTGTTTAGGCTCATGAAGAGGTCTCTCCCAGCCTTCTTTAACAAGAGCAAGTGGTCCCCTTACAGGGTGGCCAAACAGAAGTTCAAAGGGTGAGAACCCTACTCCCTTCTGAGGCAACTCTCTGTAAGCGAAAAGCAGACATGGCAAGAGGACATCCCATCTCCTTTTGAGTTTTTCTGGGAGCCCCATGATCATGCCCTTTAATGTCTTGTTGAATCTCTCAACAAGGCCATTAGTTTGTGGATGGTATGGTGTAGTGAATTTATAAGTCACTCCACACTCATTCCACATGTGTTTTAGGTATGCTGACATGAAGTTGGTACCTCTGTCAGACACCACCTCCTTAGGGAAGCCCACTCTGGTAAAGATACCAATGAGGGCCTTGGCTACTGCAGGGGCAGTAGTCGACCTAAGGGGAATAGCTTCAGGATACCTAGTAGCATGATCCACTACTACTAGGATGTACATATTTCCTGAGGCTGTGGGAGGTTCTAGTGGACCAACTATGTCCACACCCACTCTTTCAAAGGGGACCCCCACCACTGGAAGTGGAATGAGGGGGGCCTTTGGGTGTCCACCTGTCTTACCAGTGGCTTGACAGGTGGGGCAGGAGAGGCAAAACTCCTTAACTTTCTGGGACATATTGGACCAGTAGAAGTGGTTAACTAACCTCTCCCACGTCTTGGTTTGTCCCAAATGCCCAGCAAGGGGAATATCATGGGCTAAGGTCAGAATAAACTCTCTGAAACCCTGAGGCACTACCACTCTCCTAGTGGCACCAGGTTTGGGATCTCTTGCCTCAGTGTACAGGAGTCCATCTTCCCAATAGACCCTATGTGTTCCATTTTTCTTGCCTTTGGACTCTTCAGCAGCTTGCTGCCTAAGGCCTTCAAGAGAGGGACAGGTTTCTTGCCCCTTACACAACTCTTCCCTTGAGGGTCCCCCTGGGCCTAAGAGCTCAACCTGATAAGGTTCCAACTCCATAGGCTCAGTTCCCTCAGAGGGCAGAACTTCTTCCTGAGAAGAGAGGTTCTCTTTTTCTTGTTGTGTTGCAGCTGGTTTCCCAGCTGACTTTCCTTTTCTCTTGGTAGGCTGGGCCTTTCTTCCAGACTCCAGCTCTACTTTTTCACCCTCTGCCTTGCACTGTGCCCTTGTCTTGACACACACCAGTTCAGGGATACCCAGCATGGCTGCATGGGTTTTCAGTTCTACCTCAGCCCATGCTGAGGACTCCAGGTCATTTCCAAGCAAACAGTCTACTGGGATATTTGAGGAGACCACCACCTGTTTCAGGCCATTGACCCCTCCCCACTCTAAAGTTACCATAGTCATGGGATGTACTTTAGTCTGATTGTCAGCATTGGTGACTGGACAGGTTTGTCCAGTCAGGTATTGGCCAGGGGAAACCAGTTTCTCTGTCATCATAGTGACACTGGCACCTGTATCCCTCAGGCCTTCTACACGTGTCCCATTGATTAAGAGCTGCTGCCTGTATTTTTGCATGTTAGGGGGCCAGGCAGCCAGTGTGGCTAAATCCACCCCACCCTCAGAGACTAATGTAGCTTCAGTGTGACACCTGATTCGCTCTGGGCACACTGTTAATCCCACTTGGAGACTAGCCATTCCAGTGTTACCTGGAGTGGAGTTTGAAGTGGTATTTTTCTTGGGACAGGCCTTGTCTCCAGTTTGGTGTCCAGACTGACTACAGCTACGACACCAGGCCTTTTTGGGATCAAAGTTTTTACCCTTGTACCCAGAATTGTTTTGTGAAGAGGCTCTGGACCCACCCTCCTGTGCAGGTTTTTGGGGGCCTGTATAAGACTCTTTACTATTTTTGTTTTTGGCTGTCTCACCACCTTTCCCCTGGGGAGGTTTTGTGACCCCTTTCTTTTGGTCACCCCCTGTGGAAGTTTTGGACACCCTAGTCTTGACCCAATGGTCCGCCTTCTTTCCCAATTCTTGGGGAGAAATTGGTCCTAGGTCCACCAGATGCTGATGCAGTTTATCATTGAAACAATTACTTAACAGGTGTTCTTTCACAAATAAATTGTATAGCCCATCATAATCACTTACACCACTGCCTTGAATCCAACCATCTAGTGTTTTTACTGAGTAGTCTACAAAGTCAACCAAGGTCTGGCTTGAGGATTTTTGAGCCCCCCTGAATCTAATCCTATACTCCTCAGTGGAGAATCCAAAGCCCTCAATCAGGGTACCCTTCATGAGGTCATAGGATTCTGCATCTTTTCCAGAGAGTGTGAGGAGTCTATCCCTACACTTTCCTGTGAACATTTCCCAAAGGAGAGCACCCCAGTGAGATTTGTTCACTGTTCTGGTTACACAAGCCCTCTCAAAAGCTGTGAACCATTTGGTGATGTCATCACCATCTTCATATTTAGTTACAATCCCTTTAGGGATTTTCAACATGTCAGGAGAATCTCTGACCCTATTTATGTTGCTGCCACCATTGATGGGTCCTAGGCCCATCTCTTGTCTTTCCCTTTCTATGGCTAGGATCTGTCTTTCCAAAGCCAATCTTTTGGTCATCCTGGCTAACTGGATGTACTCTTCACTGGAGTTATCCTCTGTGATTTCAGAGAGGTTGGTCCCTCCTGTGAGGGAACCAGCATCTCTGACTATTATTTGTGGAGTCAGGGCTTGAGAGGCCCTGTTCTCCCTAGATAGGACTGGTGGGGGAGAATCACCCTCCAAGTCACTATACTCATCCTCTGTGTTGCCATCCTCAGAGGGGTTGGCTCTTTCAAACTCTGCCAACAGCTCCTGGAGCTGTAGTTTGGAAGGTCTGGAGCCCATTGCTATTTTCTTTAGTTTACAGAGTGACCTTAGCTCTCTCATCTGGAGATGGAGGTAAGGTGTGGTGTCGAGTTCCACCACATTCACATCTGTATTAGACATTATGCTTCTAAAAGTTGGAATACTTTTTAAGAAACTAAAACTAGTTCTAGAATCTAATTCAAACTTTTACCAAACTTTTAAACTCTAAAAGAAATGCTAACAGGGACTAACACAAGGCCCTAGCAGGACTTTTAAGAATTTAGAAAAATTTCAAATTGCAAAAATCAATTTCTAATGACAATTTTTGGAATTTGTCGTGTGATCAGGTATTGGCTGAGTAGTCCAGCAAATGCAAAGTCTTGTATCCCACCGCTGATCCACCAATGTAGGAAGTTGGCTCTGTATGTGCTATTTTAAAGTAAGGAATAGCATGCACAGAGTCCAAGGGTTCCCCTTAGAGGTAAGATAGTGGCAAAAAGAGATAATACTAATGCTCTATTTTGTGGTAGTGTGGTCGAGCAGTAGGCTTTTCAAAGGAGTAGTGTTAAGCATTTGTTGTACATACACACAGGCAATAAATGAGGAACACACACTCAGAGACAAATCCAGCCAATAGGTTTTGTTATAGAAAAATATCTTTTCTTAGTTTATTTTAAGAACCACAGGTTAAAATTCTACATGTAATATCTCATTTGAAAGGTATTGCAGGTAAGTACTTTAGGAACTTTGAATCATTACATTAGCATTTATACTTTTTTCATAAAACACAAATAGCTGTTTTAAAAGTGGACACAGTGCAATTTTCACAGTTCCTGGGGGAGGTAAAGTAATGTTAGTTTTAACAGGTAAGTAAGTCACTTACAGGTTTCAGTTTTGGGTCCAAGGTAGCCCACCGTTGGGGGTTCAGAGCAACCCCAAAGTTATCACACCAGCAGCTCAGGGCCGGTCAGGTGCAAAGGTCAAAGAGGTGCCCAAAACACATAGGCTTCAATGGAGAAAAGGGGGTGCCCCGGTTCCAGTCTACCAGCAGGTAAGTACCCGCGTCTTCGGAGGGCAGACCAGGGGGGTTTTGTAGGGCACCGGGGGAGTCAGCACAAAAAGTACACCCTCAGCAGCGCGGGGGCGGCCGGGTGCAGAGTGTAAACACGCGTCGGGTTTCCAATAGTTTCCTATGGGAGACCAAGGGGTCTCTTCAGCGATGCAGGCAGGCAAGGGGGGGGCTCCTCGGGGTAGCCACCACCTGGGCAAGGGAGAGGGCCTCCTGGGGGTCACTCCTGCACAGGAGTTCCGTTTCTTCAGGCGCTGGGGGCTGCGGGTGCAGGGTCTTTTCCAGCCGTCGGGAAATGGAGTTCAGGCAGTCGCGGTCAGGGGGAGCCTAGGGATTCCCTCTGCAGGCGTCACTGTGGGGGCTCAGGGGGGACAACTTTGGTTACTCACAGTCTTGGAGTCGCCGGAGGGTCCTCCCTGAGGTGTTGGTTCTCCACCAGTCGAGTCGGGGTCGCCGGGTGCAGTGTTGCAAGTCTCACGCTTCTTGTGGGGAGTTGCAGGGGTCTTTAAATCTGCTCCTTGAAACAAAGTTGCAGTTCTTTTGGAGCAGTGCCGCTGTCCTCGGGAGTTTCTTGTCTTTCTTGAAGCAGGGCAGTCCTCAGAGGATTCAGAGGTCGCTGGTCCCTTGGAAAGCGTCGCTGGAGCAGGTTTCTTTGGAAGGCAGGAGACAGGCCGGTAAGTCTGGGGCCAAAGCAGTTGGTGTCTTCTGTTCTTCCTCTGCAGGGGTTTTTCAGCTCAGCAGTCCTCTTCTTCTTGTAGTTTCAGGAATCTAAATTCTTAGGTTCAGGGGAGCCCTTAAATACTAAATTTAAGTGCGTGTTTAGGTCTGGGGGGTTAGTAGCCAATGGCTACTAGCCCTGAGGGTGGGTACACCCTCTTTGTGCCTCCTCTCAAGGGGAGGGAGGCACATCCCTAATCTATTTCTAAAAGTTAGAGTCACCTCAGCTCAGGACACCTTAGTGGCTGTCCTGACTGGCCAGTGACTCCTCCTTGTTGTTCTCATTATTTTCTCCGGCCTTGCCGCAAAAAGTGGGGGCCGTGGCCGGAGGGGGCGGGCAACTCCACTAGCTGGAGTGTCCTGCGGTGCTGGAACAAAGGGGTGAGCCTTTGAGGCTCACCGCCAGGTGTTACAGCTCCTGCCTGGGGGAGGTGTTAGCATCTCCACCCAGTGCAGGCTTTGTTACTGGCCTCAGAGTGACAAAGGCACTCTCCCCATGGGGCCAGCAACATGTCTCTAGTGTGGCAGGCTGCTGGAACCAGTCAGCCTACACAGATAGTCGGTTTAGGTTTCAGGGGGCACCTCTAAGGTGCCCTCTGGGGTGTATTTCACAATAAAATGTACACTGGCATCAGTGTGCATTTATTATGCTGAGAAGTTTGATACCAAACTTCCCAGTTTTCAGTGTAGCCATTATGGTGCTGTGGAGTTCGTGTTTGACAGACTCCCAGACCATATACTCTTATGGCTACCCTGCACTTACAATGTCTAAGGTTTGGCTTAGACACTGTAGGGGCACAGTGCTCATGCACTGGTGCCCTCACCTATGGTATAGTGCACCCTGCCTTAGGGCTGTAAGGCCTGCTAGAGGGGTGTCTTACATATACTGCATAGGCAGTGAGAGGCTGGCATGGCACCCTGAGGGGAGTGCCATGTCGACTTACTCATTTTGTTCTGACTAGCACACACAAGCTGGTAAGCAGTGTGTCTGTGCTGAGTGAGGGGTCTCCAGGGTGGCATAAGACATGCTGCAGCCCTTAGAGACCTTCCCTGGCATCAGGGCCCTTGGTACCAGAGGTACCAGTTACAAGGGACTTACCTGGATGCCAGGGTGTGCCAATTGTGGATACAAAAGTACAGGTTAGGGAAAGAACACTGGTGCTGGGGCCTGGTTAGCAGGCCTCAGCACACTTTCAATTCAAAACATAGCATCAGCAAAGGCAAAAAGTCAGGGGGTAACCATGCCAAGGAGGCATTTCCTTACAGCCACAATGTCATCTCAGAGGTTGAGAACTATGGAAAATACATTATTATTTTTACTGAGGGACCTTTCAGTATGGCACACTTTTGAAAATGGAAACAAATAAAATAAGGTCTGCAAAGCTTTGAGATGTGAGATTGTCTGGGCTGAAAAAAACTGCAGCAAAGTATTCAATGGTTATAAACGTGGCCTAAGCTCTAAGTTAGTTTTACGTGTGAAAAACTTGATAGTGTCCATAAAATGCACTCCTTTTTCCAGAATGCATGCCTATGAAGTTCACCTTTAAAAATTATAAAACTGTCAGGGGTATGGCGAATCCATTGTGGAAGTAATCCTATGGAGTCTCGAAAACTGCAGAAATCAATGGATGCTAGCAAATTAACTAATGTTGATTTAAGGGAAGTTGGAGCACAGTGAGTACGGGGTCTTTGTAAGCTTTGACTAGCTGCCTAAAATCAGTACCAGGGAACAGAGAACATATGAATAATGATCGAGGCCCGTTCAAAATTGTTGATCTCCAGCCACAAAGTGACATATAACAAAAGCCTAAAGTCTGTAGATATTCAGTATTTATAGATGATGCGCCTCAATATTTTATGACTATACTGACATCTTGATGCCATAGGAAAATGTACTTCTTCATGCTAACCCTTGTACCACATTATAAAGACAGCCTATAAAAACCATGGACACCCTAATAACATGGTCCCAATAGTACTCTAGTACACCTTATGCAATGGCCTTGTTGACGCCTTCATTTCTCTGGAAAACCCATCGCAAGGTCTCTACTGAATGTAAAGTCTGTCCTTGATCTTATGGACTCTCCTGAAGTTCTGTGATGCAATGGACTCTCCTGATATTATGTTTTTTATGATCTACAGCCCTCATGGCAGCATTATGTCAGATTTAATTGAGCCACCTGATTATCTGATGCACACACAGTTCGTTGTGACTCCTGGTATTGCAGCCTTTGCAGTAATCAAAGCTTTTGCCAAAATCAAGGGGTGAGCTAACGTTGTGGTTGGTGCAGGAGCTCCTGCCTCCTGAACCAATTGTGCCAACACACTAGCAGCTCAGTCTTCAGAATGGCTACATCTCCACCATAGTTATTTTCGTGCTGATGACCTATCAGTATCAACAGCTTCCCTTATTTGGTGATAGACTCACTTTAAAGTAAACAGGGTTCACTTTGGCATGGAGGGCCGTCCTTTGTAGTTGAGGACCTACCTTAGACACTTGAGACCTCTCCTGCTTCTTTTTGACATTAAAGGCATTTCGCTGATACCAAGAAGTGGTAAACCTCTAAGAGGTGCCAGAAGGCAAAGAACATAGATGGCACTTTTTCCTATGGCTCATTTTCTCTACCAGCTCCTTCAAGGTTAGTGAAATAAAACAACAATCTTTAAAGGCATCTGAAAAAAGGTGCACATAGTTAACAATCCAAGGCAAACCAATGAGTGAACCTCCTTTCCATCAAAAAGTTAGGGAAAAATATAGAACAGTAGAAATGTCCAACGCCCTGACCAAATGGAGGCTTCTGTTGAATTAAAAAAAAAATCCCTAAGGGGTAAACAGTTTCATTTTAAAAACTGTCCTGGGAGAAAAACATAGGAAAATTAAGTTAACGTTAAATACTGCTGTACAGAGTCAACACATTCAGAAACATATGCTGGGAAAAAAGAGTGAACTAGGTTACAAAGAGTGCTAAAATGAAGCAAGAGGTCCGGAGCCTCTATGCAACACTCTGGGACAGCTGAGTCTCTAGGTGCCTTAGGACAGCAGTGCACGTTTCCCTATGGAGAGAGTATGCTTCCTGGAACAGGTTTGACCTTTTAAAAAAAGGAAAAAAAGGGTTAGCTAGCATTGCTGCCATATGTATTCAGGGACTGAATCCGTTATAGAAATGTAACTACATTTGTATTAAGACAAAAGAAATAAAACCGTATCCTTTGCACAAGCATTCTTTAAGAATGGTTGCAAAAGAAAGATACACTCTATGAGAAGTGTTTCAGGATTTGAATACTAAAACATTCCTCGAAACAGAAATTCTCCATAAACACGGCAACATCCCCAAATGACGAGGCTCACAACCACTGCCTTTTCATGAAGGGAGTCTGCTAGACTGAGGACTACAAAGGCAGCAGAAGTGAAAATGCAAATTTAGAAAATGCTACCTCAAGCAAAACAAAAATTAAAAGTCAGCACAAGAAACCACCTTCATTTAGGGGAAGTGAACCTTTTTATAAAGAGCCTAGAGAGCCATAAACCAACAGGAAAACAGGCAGCCAGGAGGATAGCATGTAGAGGTCTAAAGTCATTTTGTTAAAGGCAGCAGCCATTAAACCGGGGATTGAAGAGCAATGTAGAAAACTAGGGGGGGCTCCTGCTGTGAACAGCGTGGTTGTAACCGATAAGGTATACTTGGAGTCGAAAGATTCTAGGGCCCTGTGACTACATGGATACAGTTTCTTTGAGTGTGACCCGATAGAGAGCTCATGGCTTGGTCTGAAATCGAAGGATAAACATGCCATAAGTAGTTACTATCAATGCTGAACTGTACCTTTCTGAGCACATTCTTGTTCCACACTTTGTCCAGCAGCGTCCAAGATTGCCTTCGAAACACCTTACAAAAGAGAATATTAATTACCCATTTATTCAAAAACAATCTTTGGTTCTCTATTTAATGCACGTTTGTGGAGTACATAACGAGACTACAAAAAATAATGCACTTTATTTTAAATACCTTTTTGTTCCAACATATATGACTTCAATATTACATACAAGTATGTTCAAGAGCCGTATGCAGAATTTAAAGTGGGAAACAGTATTCAACAGAGAAAAGACAAAAAAGTATTGAGGGAATTAGCATAACAAAGATAGTGAGGCACTGGAGTGGCCTACATTGACACTAGAATCTACTGGATAAAAAGGAAAGGAGAGGAAAGTGCGCAATGCTGCACATTTGCTTGATAGGTGTTATTAATGCTTTACACTTGTGTTTACTGCAGTTATATATTTTAAGCAAAGATAATGAGGTTACATTGTATGCAAATTTCATTTATTACTGGCCCCCAAGAAGCAATAAATAAAGAACCAATTACATTATGACATCAGTGGTACACATTCTATGGCTGGCATCTTCTCCCCAGAGACTGTGCTGCTTTTTGTACTCAAATAAGTTCAGCTTATACGTTTAATGTTTTAACTTCAGAGTTCTGTGTACTCCCTGTCTTGTGGACACTATCCACTCTTTGTCTCTTAGGGCCAGATGTAGCAAAGGGTTTTACCCATTCTGTGACTATGGGAAAATGTGTTAGTACATATGGCCCTTAGTGTGCACTAAGTACTCTGGGCATCATCATTTGTGTTTTTGATTGCTTCATCAACTTTCAGCTGAGGCGTGACCCTGCTCATTGTATTTTACACTGCCCCCTTTGTTTCATACCTCACCTGCTCCACGACTCCCAGTCCTCACACTTATTTTTTCTCCAAAATGCACCCATACCCATACTGCCAAGTGATAGTTGTAGGAAGCTGGCTCTGTACAGTATATACACTATCAAAATGAGATTTAGTGTGACCAGAGTCCACGGGTTCCCCAGAGGCTTAACAGAGGCTGAAGTAGATGATACTAATGCTCTCTTTTGTGGTACTGTGGTCGACCAGTAGGCTAATCAGAGGGTAGTGCAAAGCATTTTTTGTACACACACAGACAATAAATGAAGTACACACTCAATGACTAACTCCAGGCCAATGCTAACCAGGTACCAGCACCAGTGTTCTTTCCCTAAACTGTACCTTTGCTTCCACAATTGGCACAGCCCTGGCACTCAGATAAGTCCTTTGTAACTGGTACCCCTGGTACCAAGGGCCCTGATGCCAGGGAAGGTCTCTAAGGGCTGCAGATTGTCTTATGCCACCCTTGGGACCCCTCACTCAGCACATGCACAATGCCTCACTGCTTGTGTGTGCTGGTGGGGAGAAAAAGACTAAGTCGACATGGCACTCCCCTCAGAGTGCCATGCCAACCTCACACTGCATGTGGAATAGGTAAGTCACCCCTCTAGCAGGCCTTACAGCCCTAAGGCAGGGTGCACTATACCACAAGTGAGGGCATATGTGCATGAGCACTATGCCCCTACAGTGTCCAAGCCAAACCTTAGGCATTGTAAGTGCAGGGTAGCCATAAGAGTATATGGTCTGGGAGTTTGTCAAACACAAACTTCACAGTTCCATAATGGTTACACTGAAATCTGGGAAGTTTGGTATCAAACTTCTCAGCACAATAAATGCACACTGATGCCAGTGTGCAATTTATTGTAACATAAACCCAGAGGGCATCTTAGAGATGCCCCCTGAATACCAATTTGACTACCAGTGTAGGCTGACCAGTTCCTGCCAGCCTGCCACAAACCAGAAAAGTTGCTGGCCACATCGGGAGACTGCCTTTGTCACTCCAAGAGCAAAGCCCCCTGCAGGAATTGTAACACCTGGCAGTGAGCATCAAAGGCTCACCCCTTTTGTTACAGCGCCACAGGGCATCCCAGCTAGTGGAGATGCCCGCCCCTCCAGCCACTGCCCCCACTTTTGGCGGCAAGGCTGGAGGAGATAATTAGGAAAACAAGGAGGAGTCACCCACCAGTCAGGATAGCCCCTAAGGTGTCCTGAGCTCAGGTGACCCCTGCCTTGAGAAATGCTCCATCTTAGTTTTGGAGGATTCCCCCAATAGGATTAGGGAAGTGCCGGCCTCCCCACAGGGAGGAGGCACAAAGAAGGTGTAGCCACCCTCCAGGACAGTAGCCACTGGCTATTGCCCTCTCAGACCTAAACACCCCCCTAAATTCAGTATTTAGGGGCACCCTAGAACCTAGGAAACTAGATTCCTGCAACCTGAAGAAACAAGAAGGACTGCTAACCTAGAAACCTGCAGAGAAGACGGACAACGGCAACTGCTTTGGCCCCAGCCCTACCGACCTGTCTCCAACTTCGAAAACCTGCAACCAGCGACGCATCCGACAGGGACCAGTGACCTCTGAAGCCTCAGAGGACTGCCCTGGACTGAATGACCATGACACTCCTGTGAGCACCGGCCCTGTTCAAAACCAGCTACTTCTTTGCAACAAAGAAGCAACTTTTAAAGACTGCACGTTTCCCGCCGGAATCGTGAGACTCCACACTCTGCACCCAACGGCCCCGGCTCGAGATCCAGAGAACCAACACCACAGGGAGGACTCCCCGGTGACTGCGAGTCCGTGAGTAACCAGAGACGACCCCCCTGAACCTCCACAGCCCCACAGCGACGCCTGCGGAAAGAATCCAGAGGCTCCCCCTGACCACGACTGCCTGTAACAAGGGACTTGACGCCTGGAACCAACACTGCACCCGCAGCCCCCAGAACCTGAAGGAAGTGAACCTCAGTGCAAAAGCGACCCCCAGACGACTCTCTGCCTAGCCCAGGTGGTAGCTGTCCCGAGAAGCCCCCGTGCCTGCGTGCAACGCTAGAGTGACCCCCGGGTCCCTCCACTGTTTCCTATCTGAAACCCGACGCCTGGTTTGCACACTGTACCCGGCCGCCCCTTTGCCGCTGAGGGTGTACTTTGTGTGCCTACTTGTGTCCCCCCCAGTGCTCTACAAAACCCCCCTGGCCTGCCCTTCGAGTATGCGGGTACTTACCTGCTGGCAGACTGGAACCGGAGCACCCCTGTTCTCCATAGGCGCCTATGTGTTTTGGGCATCTCTTTGACCTCTGCACCTGACCGGCCCTGAGCTGCTGGTGTGGTAACTTTGGGGTTGCCTTGAACCCCCAACAGTGGGCTGCCTATGCCCCAGAATTGAGACTTGTAAGTGTTTTACTTACCTCACAAACTAACCTTTACTTACCTCCCCCAAGAACTGTTGATTTGTGCAGTGTCCACTTTTAAAATAGCTTTTTGCCATTTTTACAAAGACTGTATATGATATTGCTTTTAATCAAAGTTCCTAAAGTACCTAAGTGAAGTACCTTGCATTTAAAGTATTTACTGTAAATCTTGAACCTGTGGTTCAAAAATAAACTAAGAAAATATATTTTTCAATATAAAAACCTATTGGCCTGGAGTAAGTCTGTGAGTGTGTGTTCCTCATTTATTGCCTGTGTGTGTATAACAAATGCTTAACACTACCCTCTGATAAGACTACTGCTCGACCACACTACCACAAATAGAGCATTAGTATTATCTAATTTTGCCACTATCTTACCTCTAAAGGGACCCCTTGGACTCTGTGCACACTATTTCTTACTTTGAAATAGTATATACAGAGCCAACTTCCTACACACGGTTAACAAATTGTGTTAAAAGTAATTAGATAAAAACAAACTATTAACAAACTATGCTTAAAGTAATTAATTAGATAAAAATACACTATTCTAATGAAATATCTAAGAGATGAACCGATTTGAAAACATGAATAGAGCGCTCTTCTCTGTTTCCTTGCCTCCTTATCCGTTCATTTGAGTGTGGCTCTATGGTGCATGTGGCAAGTAATATTTTCTTGCTCATGGTATAGTGCCATTCATGCCTTCAGTTCTAGGGACCATATCCTGAAGACAAGATGTGTGAAGTAACTGTGATGTCCACTGACAATTGCATTTCATAAACCTCTCTTCAAACTAGGAAGATAACCATGATCAACAACCTCTATCCCTGTAAATGAAATGTTGGTTCATCAACGTCACTGGCAAAACAACACACCACCATCTGCAGAATGTGCTTCCTTGAAACTGCAGCTTGGAACGCCCCATCACATTCAATTAGCTCACACTTTGTCTATTCCTCTAGCAAGGTGGTGTTGCCCTACTATGGATTATAAGCATTCACAACTGCACAGTTAATGATAACAACATAAGATCTGTGGTTTTTCTGTTACATGTTGACACATACAGATGTACATGGACAAGCAAGCCCTTTCCTGTTGTCCATGGATGCCCCCTGCAAACGTCTACCTACCTGATTGCCACTACTGCGTTCTTCATAATCCCCTTTCACTCTTTTACCACACCGATTCAACCCATATCTAATCGGTTTCTTTATCATCCAAGCCCTACCCTTCATTCACAAAATCCCTTTCCATCTTGAGTTTTGCTAGATATGTAGCTGTTGTAATCTCGATTTAAGCTTTGCATTCTACTGAAAAAGTCTTTAAGACACTGCCTTTTCAGTGGACCATGCCACTCCCAGTTGGACCATGAGAAGAACCTTGGCCGCACTGCTGGTATACGCTCCTGGTGCACCTATGGCAAGCTTGTCTACCACCATTCCTGGCCAGAAAATACTCAAATCATCCTCTGCATTTAGGGGTAAGTATTAAAGAATCTTATAACCTGAACCATGCAGTACCATTATGAAAGATGTCCTCCTTCTCCCATCAGAGGCAGGAGTTTCATATTAATCTGAAATCTGTGTTGTGTAACACCAGAACTGCAATTAAACACAAGCATCAAAGCACGGAAGTGATCTCACTCTATGCTCTTGGCTTCCTTTCCATAACCAAGATTTGGCTGGCTGATGGCTCAGTCCTCTCTTAGCTAAGTTAGTACCCAACGATTTCGAGATCTTTCAGGCAGATTTCAAGACCTTTCCCCATGAAGAGCACGGTCAGAATTGAATTGCACATGGCTGGGTCCAAACTGAGGCGGCATGGTGAGCAAAAGAACAACAAGCTGAAGTGCTACCCTGAGCTATTGCCAGTGGTCAAACTTATTGCAAGCAGCCTCCCATCACCTTTTGTTTATTCACTTAATACATGCTAAAGCCTGCTCAGGACCTGTTTTGTTTACTTTATTTCCTGCACTATGCATCAGACTGTGCCACATTAGTCATCTGCTTAACAGCAGCTGCAAGCAAATCGAGTCCTGGGCCTCTAAAATAGCACCAGCAAAAATGAAGCATTCACTATGATCAATAACCACACGAAAGCCTCTTAGGATTAGGTCAAACAGGAACAACATTGAAAAAAGATTAGGTCTTGCCATTAATCACTGCGTAATGCCAGGATTCAAACATTGGTGACTGTACTTTAGATACAGCTCTATTGATTAATGTACCAGAGACTTAAAATGAGAGGATCTGAAATATTATTGCTTGCTAAGACACAAGCAATGAAAGCCTTAAGAAAGTGGCAGTGAAACCAAAAGACATGTTGGAGGTCTATAGAAAATTATGCACAAAATATATCAAGAAACAATCCTTTGTAAGTTTAGTAGAGAGGGACGTTTGAGCAGGTGCACTACTGTAAATAAAATGTATATCAATCGTCAATGTCTTCTTCAAGTTTGTCAAATAGAGAGCCTCATAGATTCAGAGACCAGATGGATCATTGCAAGTGACCATGGTAATGTGTATGCATGTGCACACACTTGCCAAAACTGCTCCACAAAAAACAAATCTTTGCTGATGCCCAGGTTTCGGACAGAACATTACACAAAGTCTAACTTATCGCTTATGTGAATGGCTGTTCAAAGTTGTCTTCTCAAAAGAAGTGTGAATGTATGTTGTGTGAGTGTGGATTTATATAGTGAAAACCTATCGAAAAAGGCCATGAAACACTGTACAAGGTCAAAAGCAGGCATGCAGTCAATAAGTGACCAAAGAGCTAGATGGTAGTTGGATTGTTACTGCGTTGAGAAGCAGTGCTCTTTAAGGTGTGCCTTCATCTCTTTCCAAAGCTAGAGCAGTGTTGGGGTGGGCCTGAAGGATAACGGAAATCTTGGGTGCATAGATGGAAAAGGCCTGCTGCTTTGCTTTTCTTTTTTTCTTTTACATTTCTCAATTTCCAGTCTGATGTTCATCCTCTTTTTGGTAAACTGTGAGTCCCCACCTTGAGGTGCACAATGAGTGTCCTATTGAAGCTAATATGTATTTGGCCTGTGAAATGTCTTTTTAATGTCTTTTTAATTAAATGGTACTGGATCCCTTGCTCTGTACTTATTCTCTTTTTGAAGTGTTGGAGCTGTAGTAATTGTTCGTAGAAGATTATTCTCGATTTTTTCAGGATATTTTAGACCAAGACAGTTCACTTTGAAACGTTTTAAAATCATGTAAGGATTAAAAGTTTATTTTCTCATGTCAGCTCTTCGGCTATGACGATTTTTCATGTTTGGTTGGTTGGTTGTGAGCTGGCTTTGCCCTTTTTTGGGTGTGGGGGTGCTGAGGCAAAGCTGTCCAAGAGGACATTCCTTCATCAGATCCATGCCCCATTATCATTTCTTGGGCAGTCCACCTATACTGGACCCAGTTTTTCAAGACATTTGACTTGAAAAATTGCATAGGCCTTGCACTGGGTCACTGTTGTCCCTTGGAAGACATATTACACACTGTCCAAAATTACTGTTCAGTAAGCCGAGAGAAACAGCTAAAACTTCCAAGAAAAGGAATATCCTCCAGTAAGGGTCACAGAAGTCATTAGTGGAGTCATTCTCAGTAGACCAGAATTGCTAGAGCACAAACGTATTTTGGCAGAATTCAACCCATCCTGCCTGGTCAATTCTAACATCATATTATTTTCCTCTAGAGACCAGAGTATTGATGGAGGATTCCCCCAATGGTGCAGCCTCCTGTTCATAGAGTTCTATCCCTAGTCACCCTCCTAATATCATAGGAGACCTGAAGGAAAGCTAGACAGGGATACCTGGGACTTCTGGAAGATGACAGAGTTCATACACAGCCACACCCCAGGAAGTGGCCTTCCAATCTACACCAAGATTAATACAAATCGAAATAATACACAGGGTTTATTACCAAAGATTCCGACTGCTTGCGTTGGTTCAAATGTCTGACACCATTTGCACTGGTGCCCTTTCAATTCCTTTCCACCATTTGGGGTTGCCCGACACATCATTAAGTCAGGGAGTCCAATTAGGCAGAATTTCCCTCCATTCTAGAACTGAGAGGAATGATTAAACCACACACATAACCATTCTGGGCACACAAAATGATCTACAGATTCCTAAACGGAAATTGATTCAACATGGCTTAGGACTGAGGACATCTAAAAGCAATATAGCCTGTGGCTGGGGTAAGGAATGTCTCTCCAGACTGAAAAATGGAAACCAAACATGGGCTGGTGTATGACCATGGATAGTTGCTTAATGAAGGGTGGGAGAGCCTGAAAAAGTGGGTTACACAGAGGGATGCTTGGATGACTGATGGGATTATGTAATGGATGAAGGAATAGGTTAGTGAATTTGATGACTGATAGAATTATCCTACCTAAATTGGCATAAGTAAACTGTCTATTGCAAGGGAACTGTTGCTGCTGAGACCACTTGTGTACAGATATCCATTTCTTTATCACTCAACTTAGATATGAATTTTGATATAGGCCAAGTGTCTGTTCTCTCGCTGTAAATATGCATGTTTTCTCCATTGCTTGCTTTGTTTTTCTGCTCTGTTGAAACTCAATAAAACATGAAAAGTTAAGTCAAAGACTGCATTGTTGTACTGCTCATTTCACTATGGCTGTGGATCTGTTTTACTATCTATTTCTGTAGTTTTATACTGACGTTTGTATTCTTGTTAAAACTCAATAAAAGACTGTGAACACAAAGGAAAAGAAAATATTAGTTATACATCCTATGGGACTTGATGTCGACTGAGGCAAATGAGGTGATTTCTACAGCCTTAGAGCAAAAGGAAGGACATTTTAAAGGAAACCAATTGAACAGCCCGACCTGTCATGCAGTGCAATTTAGGGAATTAAAGTGTCCCAGATATCTTTGGGTATTCTCTGACTCACTTCCACTTTTGGGGAGGCACAAATATCTGAGGGGGGAAGTACACAGCAGTGTCAGCAAAATACACTAATTTGCAAAGTAGAAAGGAAATGGGCTACTGATACTGTATAAATATCCTTTCATTAGAGCAGTGGTTCCCAACCTTTTGACTTCTGTGGACCCCCATTTTATCAATACTGGAGCCCGGGGACCCCCACTGAATCATTATTGGAACACGGGGACCCCCGAGGAGTCATTACTGATAGCTGGGACCTAATATTATTACATTTTTTAAGCAGCCGCGGACCCCCTGAGGAGGCTTCGCAAACCCCCAGGGGTCCCCGGCCCACAGGTTGGGAACCACTGCATTAGAGGGTTGGAGGAAGTTACAAAGTTAATTGTTGGTGTTGATGTTTATCTTACTGGCGGCAGGATGCAGGCAGGAGAATGTGCACTTCACAATTTCTTAACACAACTCAAATGAGCCTAAAAACAGTTACTGTTTTATTTTCTTTCAATGCCATACCTACTCTTAACTCGATGATGGACAAAAATATTCTCAAGTTGGTGTTGCGGTATATGCCATTCCTGGCATCACAGAATCATTCAAACAAATGCTGGTGTTCTACACCCACAATTTTTGATAAAATAATAAACATTCCTACTCATACTGCTCGTTGGCTGCGTATATGTATCCCTAATATAAAACATCTTGATGCAACTGGAATTGTGGTGAAAGTGAGAAAACGTTTACAGCTTTTCAAAATATTTCACAAAATGTTATTAGGTCTTTAAACATCTACATTAAACATGTATTGCAGTATATACAAACAAGGGTACCACAAATGGAGAGCAATGTCATTAACATACACTTAAAAGATAATACACATTTTTCTGTTACACACTGGAGTATTATGTATTGTAATCAATGTTACATTTTCCTGGCCTATATCCGGTTTCATTTGCAAGCTGCAATTTCAGGCTAACTCAATCATGTAAACAAAAACTCTGGTAACAGTAAAGTAAGGCAAGGCTGCTGTAAGAACTTTTTTTCTAGTACGGTAAAGTACAGAAGCCCATGTACTGTGGGCTACCAAGTAATATCTGAGTAAAGTACCTTGTCTGAGATTAAATGTTTGATTTGATGAGTTCACAATGACATCTGTAGCTTCTTTTGTAATATCACCAGATTTTACTTGTAATTTTACTGGCCCAATCAGCATTTCGTACACTCCTAGGGTTGGGACCGTGACCAAGCCAATGGACGCTGTGAAGAAAATAACAATGACCAGAAGTTATTCTCTAGTTATCTTTACTCCTTTCTTTGCTTGTTCGCACCTCGCCCTTATTCTCTGTCAATGAGGAACCAGCTTTTATCCATAGTCTGCATAGCAATGAAGTTGCTGGGGTGCAAATTCTACCACCCAAGGGAATATCAGAAACCAGGGTGAGTACTGGCAGGGGGTGTAGCCAATCAAAAAATTAATGAAATTGTAATTGGAGAGAGTTATTTGTGGAGCAGAGGAGGGAGGCGGAAACATTGTGGACTTAGCAAGAGAAAGCAGAAGAGAAGAGAAAACGCATTACTGCTTGTCTTCCAGCAAAGTAGTAGTGCAGGTAAACATTAACGAGCATGAAGTGGAAATGTGAAATATGAGTGAGAAGAGTAAAGGAGAAAAACAGCAAACCAAATTAGACTGTGAGGGTCAACCCATCATTGCAGGAATCCAGAAGGACCAAGGGGTCCGACAGGGGCAGCAGAACCGTTATCATAAATCACACAATACTCAACAGGGGACAATGTGGTAGAACACCCGCACTGCAAATTGCTAACACAACATCGCAAGGCCAAACCAGACAATTGGTAAAACAGTCTATTGTGATAATGTTTTATTGAAGTCTGCTATATTAAATTGCTCAAGATAATGCCCAATGGGCTTTCAGATTAAGGACTACTGGCAAAGTACAACCGAAAGCTCTCTGAAAGATGAAAACTATACAAGTAACAATTAAAATGTACTATTACAAAATAGGCAAGAATGCAATAGCTGCAAAAAGAAAACTGCAGCACTTTGTTCTCTAAATATAGTTTCACTTTTCTAAAATTCTTTGTTTACCTAATGCCTTCACCATGTTTTCCATTAAACAAAAAGACTCTTGTGAGGGACTTCTTGGCGACTTTTCTAAAACTGAAAACTCTGAAATGTGCTAGTTATGGTAAGCAAAACAACCATAACTCTACCATAATGCACTGTTTATGAATCCACACACCACAGGTTACATCAAAAATGATATAAACAATAATGTATTTGGTGACGTAATATAACACATATCCACAAAGACGCACTAGTAACAATCACATTGCCAAAGGCACACAAGGTTGCTAGAGACGTTTCTCCCTTGGTCCATCACGTAGCCTCAGTGTACAATATAAACGGGGCATATAAAACATGCTAGGTAACGCTTACTGAATTACTTGTAGAAAATACTCCGGTTGGGTAGGCCACGATGCTCATTTTACAGACACTAAACCTTAAAGGAAGCACTTACAAATATAAACGTAGCAGGTGCCCCAGTTTGAAGCTCAGCTTCTGGAAAGGACAAGCCACCCTAACTCTTGGGCTTGGCAAAGATAAAGCAAGGCTGTGCGCTCAGAGTTTCCAAAGCAGAAAACAATCTAGAATCCTTCCTGGAGGTGAATTGATGATGTACTGGAGCGTAATCTGTATCTGACTGTGACGCGCGGTTTCTATCTTCCTCTGCTGGAGACACAGAGTAGAAGGTTCGCCCTTTATAAAGCACCTGTAAGCTCCGCCCGCTTGAGCCACGCCCCGTCCACCCTCGAAGTAGGTAAAGGAATTCCCGCCTTTTACCTTTTTACCAGGATGATGGACAGCTTTCCAAAATGACCCCACTGCGTTTTTACCGCCGATTCAAGTGGTGCGTTGTTGATGCGCAGAAGCACGAGGACATCTCCACAAAGACGCACTAGTAACAATAACATTCCCAAAGGCACACAAGGTTGCTGGAGACGTTTACCCCGTGGCCCATCACGTACCCCTAGTGTACAATATAAACACAAAATCGTTTTTGTAGTAGGTTCTCCCTTTATAAAGCACCTGTAAGCTCCGCCCGCTGAGCCACGCCCCATCCACCCTCGAAGTAGGTAAAGGAACTCTCGCCTTTTACCAGGATGATGGACAGCTTTCCAAAACGACCCCAATGCGTTTACCGCCGATTCCGGTGGTGCGTTGTTGATGCTCAGAAGCACGAGGACATCTCCACAAAGACGCACTAGTAACAATCATATTGCCAAAGGAACACAAGGTTGCTGGAGACGTTTTACCCCGTGGCCCATCACGTACCCTTAGTGTACAATATAAACGGGGCGTATAAAACATGCTAGGTTACGCTTACTGACATACTCGTAGAAAATACTCCGGTTGGGTAGGCCACGATGCTCAATTTTACAGAAACGAAACCTCAAAAGAAGCACTTACAAATATAATCGTAGCAGGTGCCGCAGTTGAAGCTCAGCTTCTGGAAAGGACAAGCCACCCTAACTCGGGCTTGGCAAAGATAAAGCAAGGCTGTGCGCTCAGAGATCCCATAGCAGAAAAGATCTAGAATCCATCCTGGAGGTGAACTGATGATGTACTAGAGCGTAATCTGTATCTGACTGTGACGCGCAGGTTCTATCTTCCTCTGCTGGAGACACAGAGTAGAAGGTTTCTCCCTTTATAAAGCACCTGTAAGCTCCGCCCGCTGAGCCACGCCCCGCCCACCCTCGAAGTAGGTAAAGGAATTCCCCGCCTTTTACCACGATGATGGACAGCTTTCCAAACGACCCCACTGCGTTTACCGCCGATTCCGGTGGTGCGTTGTTGATGCTCAGAAGCACGAGGACATATCCACAAAGACGCACTAGTAACAATCACATTGCCAATGGCACACAAGGTTTGCTGGAGACGTTTTTTACCCCGTGGCCCATCACGTACTCTTACTGTACAATATAAACGGGGCGTATAAAACATGCTAGGTAACGCTTACTGACATACTCGTAGAAAATACTCCGGTTGGGTAGGCCACGATGCTCATTTTACAGAAACTAAACCAATAACAATAAAATACACACACACTCTTTTAAACCTGTCTGACTAAGTATTTTTTACCCATGATTCTAATTATGTATTATATGTGCATATGTGTGTTTTATTCATGTGTGTGTGTGTATAAATATATATATATATGTGTATGTATGTGTATATGTTGTTTCTGTGCCTGGCATGTTTGTGGATCATTGCATGGCTCCTGATATCTATGAATTTCTGCTCTCTTTTTATCACACTTATCTACCCATCACTCTTATGTCATGTCTCTATCAAACTATCCTCCATTCTCACTCGGACTCATCCCAAATCCCTTCGACCACTTTCATCTCCTAAATATCTCTGCCTAAGCTCTTCCCCTCCACCTCCACATCTAACTCACCAAACCTCACTCTACCTCTGTGACCTCCCACACAACCCTACTAAATTCTCCTGCATTCTTCTCACCCTACTTCTAGGCTCTCCCTAACCCATCCACATCCTCTTTCCCCTCCGCTCCCCTATTATTCATCTCAAGCCTTTGGATTGAGTAAATGAAGGATAAACTCCCAATTAACACTTCTGGATTTCTTTCCTCCTCCACCCCTCCATTACTCCAGTCAATCTAACTAACAAACTCTCATATCTGCAACTCAAATTAACTCATAATAATACTAAAACTGTACTCCTTATTAAATTATACTAATCCATCACTAATTCTTGTTGGGTACCGGAGTAGCGTGCTACTCATCGAAAAGCGCTTCGAAGCCTCGTCAGGGGTAGTAAGCGCTATATAAAGACGATTACAATTACAATTACATCATCATTAATATAATCAAGGGTATCACTCAAGCTTCTATATTTACTGGGATGCTCAGCACATGGCCTGACTGCAGACTGCGGAGAATAGTGGGGCGTATCTAAAGTCTGGCACAGTATCCAGAAAATGCAGGGCATGGCCTTTGGCAATATGAGTGGATTGAGAACAAAGCTCGAGAGGCATTTTGGAAAGCTGTTTAAGGAGGGTGTCGAGGGCAGGTCTTGCAAGCAGAGTTCATTGAGAGTGGATGAAGACCATGCCCCGTGGCTCTCATGGTAGGAGTCTTTAAAAATGCCCTGGAATCAAGGCTAGGCACTGCAACCAGTGTCTGCTGGGTTCTCCTGAAGACTATATTCAGTATGATCTAGTGTAAAGGTTGCCTAAAGCATACTGGGTACAGCTAAAGGTAAGGAAAAGCCCTTCCCTGGAAGGCCAAAGCTGACCCATAATTCATGCACCTCGGCAGCCTGCGGGACTAAGTCAAAGTGGACTCTGAGCCAATCACCACCTTGTCTCTGCTTACAAAGCCTGCTTGGAATGGCCAAATGTTGAACGCTGTGGATTGTAGACTACAGTTCCCGAGAGCATCTTCAGTGATGTCAGAACTGTCATTAATGTTGAAGTGACGTGATTTTACCTAGTGAATCATCAATGATGTTACATGAGTTGTCTGAACTTTCTTTCTAGGAATCAGCCTTGTTATTTTTAATTTGGCATCACTGACTTGTTCTAATCAACTGTGACTTGAACCTTTTTTTCTTCCTCACTGTTAAAGTGATACTGGTTGACTGGATCTTTATTTTAATTCTGCATTTAACATTGTTTTTAACTGTTGTGACTGGCACCGATTTATTGTCCATCAATCAATTACTTTATTTCGGTCATAACAACCATTAAAGTACATAACAGCAACAATAATCATCATATTTCATCAGTAAAATAAAAGCATACAAACGCTCTGCTGATAAGAGATTAAACAGTACAATAATTCTTAACAGCAGCTAAAATAATGTCTATAAAAGGATCAAGTCACAGATCAACTAGTTTGATCCAGTATATTTGCATGAAATACTGTGCAACCACTTTCACAAATTATTTTACACATTCAAATTTCACCTAATACTCATTTACATGTTGCCCATATCTACAAAAAGGTACAATTATTACCAGGATAGGTGCCCATTCCCTAAAATGCTAAAGTAATACATAACTAAAGTGTGAAGTGCCTATTTCATTTTAACAAGCTGAAACATACATATTCCCTATCATTTAGGGACAAACTGAATTTGAGATGCATATTACAAGGAAACCAATAATTAGAAGTAACCAGGGTACATAATACTTTCAAAAAGATTGTTTCCAAATGGATCTTCACTGGAGCAGCTCGAAGTGACCAAGCCCATTTTATCTCAAAAACAGTTGTTTCAGCTGTGTCACTTTTTTAGCATGTGTATGGCTACTGCACAATGTTCAATCCCTAAATTATGACATAATGGAAGGTTCAATCTTGACTTTAGGGATTCGCATCTTTGAGCTATCAATAAAAAATGCACCTCAGATTGTACCACGTAGGTGCAAAACGGACAACCCTCTGAGTCTGCATCATCAAGCTTCCACTTTGAACTGAAGGACCTAAGTGGCAATGTGCCACTACGGAAACAAATATACAGAGTCTTAGCCTCTACAGGAATTATTCTGTCGACTGATAGTTTTGGACTAGGAGTACAAGTCCTAGGTATAGTAGGCTACTTTTCATCATCTTTACTTTTAAAATGTGATTGCAGGCTTTTTTCAGTTTTCCTTTCTTTCCACTCAATAGACTTTAGTGGCAGAGGTTAACTCTCTAGTCTCCAGAACAATATGTTACAGAGGTAATGAGTATTTAAGTACAGCCACTGCTTGTACTGCAGTGGGCACGCTGGCAAGGTAACAAAGGGAAGCCAGTCCACGAAGAGACCACACAGACTGGTGGAACACGCTGCTCTCATCAACAAAACTCAGCATTTCTGCATAGGTTGAGGAAGCTGGCACCCTAGATCGGAGTTAGATGACTTTGGCCCAGACACTTTTATCTTTCACCCTGCCATTCAGATATAGACTCCTACTGTTCGATAAAGACACTTACATCTTCTCCCCATTCCCTGCTCAAACGCCTCTTCTTTTTCTGAGCTTGCCACTAACGCCTACCATGTCCATATATCCACTCCCATTCAATTGAAGCAGGCCTTACAAATCAGGTCTGATAAATATTCGGTGCTTTGCAAAACATAAATAGGTCTAGTCTCTAATATCAGACTAAACTTTTGACCCAAACTACTAACCAAGACGTAGCCTAATGAAGACTCAGAGCCAGAACTTGTAATGGCAACCACAGAGGATTATTTAAATGCTCTCTGCAACAGAATCTCTAGGTGGTGGAGGGATAGCTCTTATATGAAAAGACCCATGTAAAGGTTAGCATTCTAGATTTTCTGAATCTGGTAATCAAGTTCCTGAGATTTTGATAATTCCGCTCCAGGTTTCCCAGAGTGGCACTCTGAACTTTGTATTAGTGTCGAGGCCTATTCCGCCATGCTGCTTTTTTGGACAAGTTGATTCACCTGGTTTTCAGTGATTTATACTAGGGGAGCTAAAAATATTGCTCTGGAGAATTTCAACGCATGGGAAGATTACCCTAATCTGATCACAGGCCTAAAATCTCCCAGAAGTTATGACTAACCTGGGAATTAGTCAGGACATTACTTCCACAAATAATCCCTGATCACTTTGAAGTATCATCAAATCACCCATTTTATTCTAAAAGCAGGACGTCAGCTACAGTTGACATCCTCTAGCTAAGAAGAGAGTTTCCTGTCCATGGAGTCTATTAGAAATCACTCATAGTAGTCATGAGTTGGTAAAATGGGAACTTTGTCTTTACTCAGTTCTCTTCTATTACTCAACTGCCTGCAACGTTTCTTTTCATAAATCAAATGCCAATAAAGAAGTATTCAAACCTAAAAAAGTAATCTCTTAAGATATACCTAGGCAGCCTCTGCATGGTCATTTTCCCCCAGATGTTCTTAAACTATAAATTAATTGTAGTTGGGGTTGTTTGTTTCCACATGTGTGCTATCACTATTGTGGCCTCTATCAACAGCTGTAAGGTCAGAGACCGTTCTCTGGTGTCTGTCTCCTCCCACTCTCCCATCTGAATTCCCAATAATTTAACTACATCATCCTCTGAAACTGAGCAGCCCACCATTTGTTCTATTGCTGTTATAACCACTTTCCAAAAAGTGAAATAGTTGGGCACCTTCCGGCCTCTAAAGCAACACTCTCTCCGGCATGGATCAGGAATTCCTTCCACTTTTCTTAGACCCAATCCTAAGTAGTGATTTTTTTAAATCACAGATGTGACCCACTGCTTCTATGTAGAGGTTGACATTGATCTTTGGTACAACTTTAATATCTATCTCAACTATACCTTTGACCAGTTCCTTCTTCCAGCACCCTTGAGTCAAGAGTTTTATCTTGGAATTGAGAAATGTAGGGTTAAAATCTCAGCAAGCCGCAATTTGCTGGTGTGAATCATACACAGAGAAAGCACTTGTTGACCAGACTCTGTTAAGATACTATGAACACTGTCTTACTTATTATTTTGCCCAAAGCATCATTTTTGGGTCAGTCCATTGCTTGGGCTGCCAATTCCAATAAGGCCCTCTTAAATGTGGTGTCCCAATGTAACAGTCCTTACTGTATTATGTTAACGATCACCCAGACTCAATTTCTTTGCAATAGCCTCGCAGTCTTTCTATCCAAAAAAGGATTACAGACATCCATGAGAGCATTTCTCAGGGCTGGTATTTGTCTCAGCAAACTGTTCAGATAATGAAGTCCCATCAAAACACCCAAGAAGAGATTTTCTCGAATATACTAGCGCTATTTTAAATTCCTTTTCGTCAATGTGTGAGCAAGGTCAATCTTGCTTCTCATCTCGGTCACTAAGATCAGCAAGAATTTCATATACTATTAGTTGCTAGGTATCATTTAGATGGCTTTCAGGCCTGGCCTAAGGACAGTCAACACTGGCTGCTGCCATTAACACGCTTAAATGGTGTCAGGATGAAAATTACATCTGGATCTTTCAGCCTCCTTTGATACGGTTGATTATTCCATCTTGATCCAGCGCAGGAAGAGGTGAGGACATGTGGTAATGCCAAAAATGGTTGGAATTGTACCTCTGTAACAGAACTCACTCTTTATTACTGTCAAAGGGCTCCCAAATTGAGTGAGTAGGTCCCCAAGGCTCTTCACTTTTCCCTTTTTTTTTATCTCCAGTCACTTTTGTGGGATATAAACACCATTGGTTTTAAAATTAACTCCCAAAATAACAGCTACAACATCTTGAGAGTTTCTGAATGCTTCAGTGAGGTATGAAACACGATTAAAGACTGCATTTCTGTGGTCTACCACTGGATGCATTTGAAATTTCTCAAGTTAACTTCCTCTAAGAAGGAAGCACTGCTGCTTGGACAACTACCACAGAAGGTAATGAACCACAGATTTTGGTTAGACAAAAAAAAAAAAAAACTTAACCTAATTACACAAATTAGTTTGGTAGTATCTCCTTATGTTAAAGTGAAAAAGATTATCCCCTTCATTCTTGTCTGCCCTTCTTAGAGCCTATGTGGTAAATGTTTTGATTATGTCCAGACCTTACTATGCTAATACATGTTATCTGGGTCTCCCCCAATATCTTCTGTTCATCGACTTCAAAAGGCTCAGAATATTGTAGTGCAATGGTTTTTCAGCTTTAAGAAGCTCAACAAGATCGCTCATGATTGTCAGACATCGAATAATGGGCACTCCCCCAGCCGAATCAAATTCAAGGCCATTTGTCTGGCACACAAAGATTTACAGATAAATGTGATTAACTCTACCAACCTTCCCACCGAGATGAGGCTCTAATGGTGCACTACATTTATCTTCACTATCCATTTTGATGGTCCCAAGATGTAAAAAAAAAAATCTCAAGAGGGTGGTTGATCCTCTTCTGTTATTAAGCCTTCCCTGTAGAACAACTTACCACTCTGTCTTGCCAAATCCAATCCCACTTTGCATTTTGCAAAGTATTATAGACTCTTCTTTGTTATTGAGCCTCCAAATAGACAGCTTCAGTTTTGGTGTCATGAAGCCTTTGGGCATAAGTTTGGGCTTCATTAACTCATATTCATTCCTTTATGGTATCTGCGATGTGTGATATCTTGAGCAGTACAATGGAGTGGAGCCATAGCTGTCCAGTTTGCAATAACTGGTGATTTCAGTGATATATATGGAAAATGTCACTTACCCAGTGTACATCTGTTTGTGGGATGTTCCACTGCAGATTCACATGCTGCACACTGTTCCTGCCATCTAGTGTTGGGCTCAGAGTGTTACAAGTTGTTGTTCTTCAAAGAAGTCTTTTCGAGTCACGGGACCAAGTGACTCCTCCTTTTTGGCTCCATTGTGCATGGGCATCGACCCCATCTTAGACTGTTTTCCCGCAGAGGGTAAGGTAGGAGTGATAGAGTGAGAATAGTAAAGATGTCCATGCAATGGGATAGAGATGTATGTACAAAGTTGAGGTAAAGGAATGTTTATTTACATATGTACAATTTCTAATTGCAACTTAAATGGCTATAGGCTCCCGGGGAGGTGGGAGGGCGCATGTGAATCTGCAGCGGAACATGCTACGAACAGATGTACACTGGGTAAGTGACATTTTCCGTTCCGTGGCATGTGTAGCTGCAGATACAAATGCTGTGCATAGACTACAAAGCCGCATTCCTCCCCAAAGCAGTGGTCAGCCTGTAGGAGTTGAAGTTGTTTGAAATAATGTTCTTAGTACAGCCTGTCCTACTGTGGCTTGTTGTGTTGCTAACACATCTACACAGTAGTGTTTGGTAAATGTATGAGGTGTGGACCAAGTGGCTGCCCTACAAATCTCTGTCATCAGTATGTTACCTAGAAAGGTCATTGTTGCTCCTTTCTTTCTAGTGGAGTGTGCCTTTGGTGTAATGAGTAGCTGTCTACAAGTTTGTATACATTTCACTATCCATCTGGCTATGCCTTGTTTGGATATAGGATTACCAGTATGGGGTTTCTGGAATGTGACGAACAACTGTTTAGTTTTATGAAATGTTTTTGTTCTATCTATAAAGTACATTAGAGCTCTTTTTATATCTAATGTATGCAGTGCTCTTTCTGCCATTGAGTCTGGCTGTGGGAAGAAGACTGGGAGTTCCACTGTTTGGTTTAGATGAAACGGTGAAATGACTTTTGGTATAAATTTTGCATTTGTGCGGAGAACAACTTTATGTTTGTGTACTTGTATAAAGGGTTAACTCTTTGTAACTCTTCGTAATAGAAGTGATTGCCGCTAGAAATGCCACTTTCCAAGTTAAGAATTGGATCTGACAAGAATGCATGGGTTCAAAAGGTGGACCCATGAGTCATGTAAGTACAATATTAAGATTCCACGAGGGTACTGGTGGAGTTCTTGGAGGTATGATCCGTTTTAGTCCTTCCATAAAGTCTTTAATGACTGGTATTCTAAATAGGGATTTTGTGTGTTTAATTTGCAAATAATCCGAAATTGCAGTGAGGTGTATTTTGATGGATGAAAAGACTAGATTTACTTTTTGTAGTGTAGTAAATAACCTATGATGTCTTGTATGGACCCATCCAACGGTGTGATGTGTTTTGCTTGGCAGTAGACGACAAATCTTTTCCATTTGTTAGCATAACAATGCCTGGTGGTAGGTTTTCCTGCCTGTTAAATGACTTCCATACACTTGTTTGGAGGGTTTTAGATAGCCAAACTCTAAGACTTCAGGAGCCAGATTGCTGATTGAGCATTGCTGGACTCGGGTGTCTGATCTGCTGTTTGTGTTGGGTTAACAGATCTGGGGGGTCATTCTGACCCGTCGACGACCACAGAAGCACCGCCAACAGGCTGGCGGTGCTTCCTTTAGTATTCCGTCGCCCAGCCGGGTCCGGCAGTTTCCCGCCGGATTTCCCCCGGCTGGGAGAATCCTCCATGGCGGCGCTGCTTGCAGCGCCGCCATGGGGATTGCAACCCCCTTCCCGCCAGCCTGCTTCTGGCGGTTTTCACCGCCAGAAACAGGATGGCGGGAACGGGTGTCGTGGGGCCCCTGGGGGCCCCTGCACTGCCCATGCCACTGGCATGGGCAGTGCAGGGGCCCCCTAACAGGGCCCCAGCAGGATTTTCACTGTCTGCTTTGCAGACAGTGAAAATCGCGACGGGTGCGACTGCACCCGTCGCACCCCTGCAACACCGCCGGCTCCATTTGGAGCCGGCTTCAATGTTGCAGGGCCTTTCCCGCTGGGCCGGCGGGCGCTATTTTGGCGGTCGCCCGCCGGCCCAGCGGGAAAGTCGAAATGGCCCCCGCGGTCTTTCGACCGGGGAAGTTTGGCAGGCGGCAACTGCCGCCCGCCAAACTCAGAATGACCCCCGTGGTGTGTTTGGAAGCTTGACATGAGGTACTGGTGAGAGGTCCAACAGTGTGGTGTACCACGGTTGGCGTGCCCACGCTGGTGCTGTAAGCATTAGTTTGAGTTTGTTTTGACGCAGTTTGTTGACTAGAAATGGAATGAGTGGGAGAGGGGGAAAAGCGTAAGCAAGTATCCCTGACCAGTAGATCCATAGAGCATTGCCCTTGGACTGAGGGTGTAGGTACCTGGACGCAAAGTTTTGGCATTTCGCGTTTTGGTTTGTGGCGACCAGATCTATGTCTGGTCTCCCCCACTGGCGAAAGTGTTTTTGTAGTACCTGGGGATGTATTTCCCATTCGTGAGTTTGCTGGTGATCCCAACTGAGATTGTCTGCTAATTGATTGTGAATCCCTGGGATGTATTGAGCTATTAGGTGAATGTTGTTGTGAATTGCCCAATGCCCATTTTTTTGTGCTAGGAGGCAAAGTTGCGATGAGTGTGTTCCCCCTGTTTGTTTAAGTAGTACACTGTTGTCATATTGTCTGTTTTGACAAGAATGTGTTTGTAAGCCAGAAGAGGTGGAAATGCTTTTCATGCTAGAAAGACTGCTAGCAGCTCTAAGTGATTTATGTGTAGCTGTTTTTGCTTGTTGTCCACTGTCCTTGTATACTGTGATTGCTGAGGTGTGCTTCCCACCCAATCATTGATGCATCTGTTCTGAGAATGGCGTGAGGCAAAGGGTCTTGAAAAGGCCACCCTTTGTTTAAATTTGTGGGGTTCCACCACTGAAGCGAACACTGTGTTTGGCGGTCTATCAACACTAGATCTTGGAGATGACCCTGTGCCTGCGACCATTGTTTTGCAAGGCACTGCTGTAAGGGCTGCATGTGTAACCGTGCGTTTGGGACAATTGCGATGCATGATGCCATCATGCCTTGGGGTTTCATCACAAATCTGACTGTGTAATGCTGATTTGGTTGTTCTTTTGGTACCATGGTGTGGAATGATTGTACTCTTTGTGGGCTTGGACTTGCAATCGCTTTTTGAGTGTTGAGTGTAGCTCCCAACTACTGCTCAATTTGGGATGGTTGCAAGTGTGATTTTTGATAATTAATTGAAAACCCTAGTGTGTGTAGGGTATCTATTACATGACGTGTGTGATCTTGACACTGCTCTTGACTGTTGGCCTTTATTAACCAATCGTCGAGATATGGGAATACATGCATGTGTAATAAGAAAGTACAGGGGATAGACCCCTGTTCCTTTTTGTTGATAAGGTACTAGTTCTATGGTTTGTTTTTTTAATAGTCCCTGCACCTCTGTTAGTAACATTGTTAGATGTTGCAACGATAGTTTGTGCGGTTTGGGGGAATATCTGGAGGAAAATGTGTGAATTCTATACAGTAACCATGTTGGATAATTGATAGTACCCATGTGTCCGTTCTTATGTTTGACCATTGATTGTGGAACATTTCCAGTCTTCCTCCCACAGGGGATGCGTGTTGGGGGAAGGTGATGGCAAAGTCACTGCTTGTTGCTAGTGGCTTGCTTTGTAGGTTGGAATTTTCCCCTGGATTTGGGAAATTGCTCTCTGAAGGACCCTCGAAACCCCCCTCTTTGATACTGTGACTGGTATGAGAGCTTTGTTTGTGAGGTGGATGGTTCCGATGGCTGTGGCCTGAAACCCCCCCATACTGCTGCTTTCTAAATGTCCCTCTGTATTGTGATGAGTAAAGCGCTCCCTTCGCTATGGCTGTATCCATATCCTTTTTCATCTTTTCTATGGCTTCATCCACTTGTGTGCCAAATAGCTGTTGCTGGTTGAATGTGTGTGTGGGTGACAGTGCAGTGGGTGTTGCAAGAGGAGAAACAGTTCTTTGAGGAGAATGCGGAGGAGAATGTGCTGGGAAAAACTGGCAAGGCGGAGATTGCTCTCTTGGCACTTTAGCATTTAGCTGGTCAGTGTCCGAACGTCCTTGGAAAGCCAGTTTCCTTTTAAATTTGAGGGCAGGTGCTGTGAGGATCTTTCCAGTATCCTTGTGGATCTGTATCCTGGCTTGTCTCTTGTCAAATTCTTCTATTTGTAGAAGTTCCTCCTCGAATCCGTGGCTTTCTTCCATCTGTTTAGAAAGTCCATGTTCCTCAGTATATGAGGCTTTTTTAGGCTCCGAAGCCATTTTTTTCGGTACCGAAATGCCCATGGTGATAGTAGGCATTTTTAATCTTTTCTATGGCTGCGTCCACTTGTGTGCCAAATAGCTGTTGCCGGTTGAATGGCATGTTGTGGACCACCTGTTGAATCTCCGGTTTAAAACCTGATGATCTAAGCCATGCTTGGCGTATAACTGTCACTGCAGTGTTTATTGTTCTTGCGGCAGTATCAGCTGAATCTAATGCAGACCTTATTTGATTATTAGTTATTGCCTGTCCCTCCTCTACTATCTGCTGAGCTCTTTTTTGGTATTCTTTGGGGAGATGTTGAATGATGTCGCTCATCTCATCCCAATGAGCTCTGTCATATCTTGCGAGGAGGGCCTGAGAGTTCGCTATGCGCCACCGATTGGCTGCTTGTGGCGCTACCCTCTTTCCTGCTGCATCAAACTTTTTACTCTCTTTATCTGGGGGGGGTGCATCTCCAGATGACTGCGAGTTGGCCCTCTTCCTCGCCGCACTTACCACTACCGAATCTGGGGTAGCTGCTGGGTGATAAATACCAGGTCAGAAGGTGGTGGTATTTATTTCTTTTCTACCCTTGGTGTTATGGCCCTTCCATTAACCGGCTCCTGAAAAATCTGTTGGGCATGTTTGAGCATGCCTGGAGGCATGGGTAGACTTTGGTAAGATATATGTGTGGAGGATAAGGTATTAAAAAGAAAGTCGTCCTATAGTGGTTTGGTATGCATGCTTACATTGTGGATAGCAGCAGCCCTATCCAAAACCTGTGTGTAAGAGGTGCTATCTTCAGGTGGAGAGGGTTTAGACGGATAGCACTCCGAGCTATTGTCTGACACAGGGTCATCATAAAGATCCAATGGGTCTGTGTCTTGATGTGACTGCACAGTGTGTGTGGGTGACTGTGCAGTCGGTGTTGCAAGAGGAGAAACAGTTCTTTGAGGAGAATGCAGAGGAGAATGTGCTGGGAAAAACTGGCATGGCGGAGATTGCTCTCTTGGCACTTTAGCATTTGGCTGGTCAGTGTCCGAACGTCCTTGGAAAGCCAGTTTCCTTTTAAATTTGAGGGGAGGTGCTGTGAGGATCTTTCCAGTATCCTTGTGGATCTGTATCCTGGCTTGTTTCTCGGCAAATTCTTCTGTTTGTAGAAGTTCCTCCTCAAATCTGTGGCTTTCTTTCATCTGTTTAGAAAGTCCATGTTTGTAGAAAGTTGGCTCTGTATGTACTATGTCAAAGTAAGAAATAGCATGCACAGAGTCCAAAGGTTCCCCTTAGAGGTAAGATAGTGGCAAAAAGAGATCATTCTAATGCTCTATTTTGTGGTAGTGTGGTCGAGCAGTAGGCTTATCAGAGGAGTAGTGTTAAGCATTTGTTGTACACACACAGGCAATAAATGAGGAACACACACTCAGAGACAATTCCAGGCCAATAGGTTTTTGTATAGAAAAATATATTTTCTTAAGTTTATTTTAAGAACCACAGGTTCAAGATTTACAAGTAATACTTCAAATGAAAGGTATTTCATGTAGGAACTTTAGGAACTTTGAATTAGCAAAATAGCATATACAGTTTTCACATAAATGACATATAGCTATTTTAAAACTAGACAGTGCAATTTTCAACAGTGCCTGGGGGAGGTAAGTGTTTGTTAGTTTTTGCAGGTAAGTAAACCACCTACAGGGTTCAAGTTTGGGTCCAAGGTAGCCCACCATTAGGGGTTCAGAGCAACCCCAAAGTTACCACACCAGCAGCCCAGGGCCGCTCAGGTGCAGAGGTCAAAGTGGTGCTCAAAACACATAGGCTTTAATGGAGAAGGGGGGGGGGGGGGCCGGTTCCAGTCTGCCAGCAGGTAAATACCTGCGTCTTCGGAAGGTAGACCAGGGGGGTTTTGTAGGGCACCGGGGGGACACAAGTCCACACAAAAAGTACACCCTCAACAGCACGGGGGTGGCCGGGTGCAGTGTGCAAACAGGTGTCGGATTCGCAATAGAAATCAAGGGGAGACCAAGGGGTCTCTTCAGCGATGCAGGCAGGCAAGGGGGGGGGGCTCCTCGGGGTAGCCACCACCTGGGCAAAGGAGAGGGCCACGAGGGGGTCACTCCTGCACTGGAGGTCACATCCTTCAGGTCCTGGGGGCTGCGGGTGCAGAGTCTTTACCAGGCGTCGGGTCTTTGGAGCAGGCAGTCGCGGTCAGGGGGAGCCTCGGGATTCCCTCTGCAGGCGTCGCTGTGGGGGCTCAGGGGGTCAACTCTGGCTACTCACAGTCTCGTAGTCGCCGGGGAGTCCTCCCTGTGGTGTTTGTTCTCCGCAAGTTGAGCCGGGGGCGTCGGGTGCAGAGTGCAAAGTCTCACGCTTCCGGCGGGAAACGTGTGTTGTTTCAAAGTTGCTTCTTTGTTGCAAAGTTGCAGTCTTTGGGGAACAGAGCCGCTGTCCTCGGGAGTTCTTGGTCCTTCTAGATGCAGGGTAGTCCTCTGAGGCTTCAGAGGTTGCTGGACCCTGGGAACGCGTCGCTGGAGCAGTGTCTTTAGAAGTGGGGAGACAGGCCGGTAGAGCTGGGGCCAAAGCAGTTGGCGTCTCCGTCTTCTCTGCAGGTTTTTCAGTTCAGCAGTCCTCTTCTTCTTAGGTTGCAGGAACCTGAGTTCCTTGGTTCTGGGGAGCCCCTAAATACTGAATTTAGGGGTGTGTTTAGGTCTGGGGGGTTAGTAGCCAATGGCTACTAGCCCTGAGGGTGGCTACACCCTCTTTGTGGCTCCTCCCTGAGGGGAGGGGGGCACATCCCTAATCCTATTGGGGGAAATCGTCCATCTGCAAGATGGAGGATTTCTAAAAGTCAGAGTCACCTCAGCTCAGGACACCTTAGGGGCTGTCCTGACTGGCCAGTGACTCCTCCTTGTTTTTCTCATTATCTCCTCTGGCCTTGCCGCCAAAAGTGGGGCCGTGGCCGGAGGGGGCGGGCAACTCCACTAGCTGGAGTGCCCTGGGGTGCTGTAACAAAGGGGGTGAGCATTTGAGGCTCACCGCCATGTGTTACAGTTCCTGCTGGGGGAGGTGAGAAGCACCTCCACCCAGTACAGGCTTTGTTACTAGCCACAGAGAGACAAAGGCACTCTCCCCATGTGGCCAGCAACATGTCTGGTGTGTAGCAGGCTGCTAAAACTAGTCACCCTACACAGATAGTCGGTTAAGGTTTCAGGGGGCACCTCTAAGGTGCCCTCTGAGGTGTATGTTACAATAAAATGTACACTGGCATCAGTGTGTGTTTATTGTGCGCTGAGAAGTTTGATACCAAACTTCCCAGTTTTCAGTGTAGCCATTATGGTGCTGTGGAGTTTGTGCATGACAGACTCCCAAACCATATACTCTTATGGCTACCCTGCACTTACAATGTCTAAGGTTTTGCTTAGACACTGTAGGGGCATAGTACTCATGCACCTCTGCCCTCACCTGTGGTATAGTGCACCCTGCCTTAGGGCTGTAAGGCCTGCTAGAGGGGTGACTTACCTATACTTATAGGCAGTGTGAGGTTGGCATGGCACCCTGAGGGGAGTGCCATGTCGACTTAGTCTTTTTATCCCCACCAGCACACACAAGCTGGCAAGCAGTGTGTCTGTGCTGAGTGAGGGGTCCCCAGGATGGCATAAGACATGCTGCATCCCTTAGAGACCTTCCCTGGCATCAGGGCCCTTGGTACCAGGGGTACCAGTTACAAGGGACTTACCTGGATGCCAGGGTGTGCCAATTGTGGAAACAAAAGTACAGGTTAGGGAAAGAACACTGGTGCTGGGGCCTGGTTAGCAGGCCTCAGCACGTTTTCAAATCATAACTTGGCATCAGCAAAGGCAAAAAGTCAGGGGGTAACAATGCCAAGGAGGCATTTCCTTACAGTGTTCTAAAAAAAATTGACATTACCTGATCTCAAATCAGGGCTACTGATCATGACAACATTATTTAAAGGGCCACAGGCTCACTGCATGCCACTTACATAACATTCTTGCAAGATCAGTTGCCACCTTGGAATGACATGCCATCATTTCTAACCAATGCCTAAACTCACAACTCTTGCTCAAAACACATGCTTGCAGTCTTCAAGTGCAGGCGTCATCATGGATTGACCACAGCTCATCTCTAAACACTGCCTTGCTGACATGATTGTTATCACTAGTCGGCAAACATACCAAAGAGTTTCCGCAATGCTGGAAGTATTTCCAAAAAGTGTGTCATTCCCTGGAAGTAATTCCTGGAAGTGACTCACTTCCCAGAAGCTTTTTTAAGTTTTCAATAATTCGGAGATCCATTTGTGTACTGATGGTTTTGATCATTTCAAGATGGCAGCGCTCCATAACACAGTCAACAATCCTACTTCCAAGGTCTGCAAACAACTCTACAATTATTTTTGTGGTCAAAATATACTTCTTTGCTTCCATATCCCATCCTGTGTCAGTGTTGCTCCTGACACTTCTTCCTCCTGATGGGGACGTGAAAATCATATGCAAAACCTCACATGGAGAAAATGATAAATGCAAAAGGATTACAAGTCATGGTAGCCAGTCAGACTGCAGGGGTCTAGAAACATGAAAGACGGCTAAAAAGGTTCATAAACGGTTTGTGATCCACGCAATGAGCGATGACAAATGTGTTTCCTCGTCATAAAAGATTAATTTGTATTCTGCAAGAAGTTCACTAATTATTTGGCATCTAATGTCTCCTGGAACCCTCTGTGAGCTTAAAGGTCCAGAAAAATAAAATTAACCCTTTAAACGCTCCATTTTTTAGTAACGCAAATCTCTGACAAAGTAATGAACAGATTCACATCAATCCAAAAAAAGGGCATTCTGTGTCATGACAATATCATGCTCTTTTGCCCAGTGTATATTCTGCTGTAGTCCAGAAACAACTTTCTATTGAACATAAAAAGTAAGTGCTATTTTTTAATCCACCAAATTACAATGGCCCTTTTCAACCAGTCTGCATGAAATTTGAAACAAGCAGCCATGTGCCAAACTCCATGCATAATTGTTAAACAGTATCAAATCTATTAGAGAGAAAAAAGTGAAGCATACAATTAAAAACTCAAGACCCTCCTGCCAACTGGCTAAGCTAATATTTCAAATGCTATTCAACAGATGTACACCAAAACAGCATTTGAACATTTTAAAGGTTTGGCCTTTTAAAATGTACTATGTAAGGAAATGGCTCCCTGTTGCCGTTACCCCCAACTTTTTGCCTGATATGGATGCTGACTTGACTGAGAAGTGTGCTGGGACCCTGCTAAACAGGCCCCAGCAACAGTGTTGGCCAGGTAAAACACTCCCCACGCGCACAGCACCACCAAGCCATGCCTGTGTCTCCCCCTCCCCGCCCTCGCTGCTTCTAGGGATCGAGGCCCTCCTGACCCCGATTCGCTAGAGTGTATCTTCTGGTCTGTCCCCTCTTGCTCTGACAGTCTCTTCTCTGCCTTTTTCTGCATTCTTCTGCCTTTCCTGCCTTTTCTGCATTCTTCTGCCGTTGTCGGCCTTCCACTCTATTGTCACTTTTTTTGCATTCTTCTGCCGCTCTTGGCTTTCTACTCTTTGCCACTCTTCTGCATTTTTCTGCCTTTCTCGCACTTTTGGGCCTTTTTTGCCCTCTTTCACTTTTTCACCGTTCCCGCTCCTTTTCCCTGCTCCCCCCACCCCCCATTAGCCCTCATCTCCCACCTGCTCCCCGCTCCCTTCTTAATGGCGGACGCTGCGCGCTAAGGTGAGTGACTCCTGACCTGTTCTGGCCAGGTAAAACACTCTCCGCACGCACAGCACCAAGCCGTGCCCGTGTGTCCCCCTCCCCGCCCTCGCTGCTTCTAGGGATCGAGGCCCTCCTGACCATGATCCGCTAGAGTGTATCTTCTGGTCTGTCCCCTCTTGCTTCAACAGTCTCTTCTCTGGCTTTTTCTGCATTCTTCTGCCTTTCCTGCCTTTTCTGCATCCTTCTGCCGTTCTCTGCTTTCCACTCTATTGCCACTTTTTGTGCATTCTTCTGCCGCTCTTGGCTTTCTACTCTTTGCCACTCTTCTGCATTTTTCTGCCTTTCTCGCACTTTTGGCTTCTTTCACTGTTTTACTTTTGCGCCATTCCCGCTCCTTTTTTCCTGCTCCCCTGGGTCCCCATTCGCCCACACCTCCCACCTCTCAGCTGCTCCTCCTTCCCTCCTCCCTTCTTAATGGCGGTCGCTGCGCGCTAAGGTGAGTGCCTCCTGAACTGTTCTGGCCAGGTAAAACACTCCCCGCACGCACAGCACCACCAAGCCATGCCCGTGTCTCCCCCTCCCCGCCGCTTCTAGGGATCAAGGCCCTCCTGACCGCGATCCGCTAGAGTGTATCTTCTGGTCTGTCCCCTCTTGCTCTGACAGTCTCATCTCTGCCTTTTTCTGCCTTTCCTGCCTTTTCTGCATTCTCCTGCCGTTCTCGGCTTTCCACTCTATTGCCACTTTTTCTGCATTCTTCTGCCGCTCTTGGCTTTCTACTCTTTGCCACTCTTCTGCATTTTTCTGCCTTTCTCGCACTTTTGGGCCTGTTTTGCCCTTTTTCACTTTTTTATTTTTATGCCGTTCCCGCTACGTTTTCCCCACTCTCCCCGCACCCCCATTCGCACACACCTCCTGCCTACCAGCTGCTCCCCCCTCCCTTCTTAATGGTGGTCGCTGTGCGGCCGAGCCGCTGGCGCGCCAGAGGCAAGCCCGTCTGTGCCTGGACCGCGCCCAGCGCCAGAACCCCTGAACCCCTCAACAGCCACTACTCCAGCCTCTGATACGACACCGACACCCTCCGCGCACTCAACACCGGATGAGACACCACCTGCTTCTTGGCGACTCCGAAGAGCACACACGGGCCTTTCACCTGCCACAACTGCAGCTTCACCTGCGTCAGAATCCACAAACCTTCCAGGACCAAGGCCAACTACCTCCGCTGCATACTTCTCAACACCCGCTCCGCACGCAAGTATGCCATCGAGCTCTGGGACCTGCTCGAATCCACCTCCCCAGACGTAGCCTTCCTAACCGAAACCTGGTGGAACGACTCCTCGGCACCTGACATCGCCATAGCCATTCCAGACGGTACAAGATCTCCCGCAGAGACCACTCCAACAGAACCGGAGGAGGCATAGCCATCATTCACAAGGCCACCCTCAAAGTCAAAACCCACCTGGACGACTCCCTCAACTCCGCCGAACTCCTGCACTTTCTAATCCACACCGATCCTAACACCACCCTCAGAGGCACGCTCGTCTATAGACCTCCCAGACCCAGGGCACCGTTCAGCAATGCCATCGCCGACCTTGCCAGTACCCACGCGCTCGCCTCCGCAGGCTACATACTCCTCGGTGACCTGAACTATCACCTCGAAAACAACAACGACATCAACTCCACCACCCTGATCGACAACCTCGCCAACCTCAGCTTCAGACAGCTCGTCAACGCACGCACCCACACAGTCGGTCACAGCCTAGACCCCATCTTCTCCACAAGCGACCACGTCGCCTTCAACCACACCACCGAACTCTACTGGACCGACCACCACTGCATCCATTTCACCTTCAAGAAACATACTCAACACCACCTCACCGAGCAAGCACCCCGCAGACGCTGGGGCAAAATCACAGAAGACCAACTAACCAACACCCTAGCCCAGAAACCACCCATCAACCCCTCCGAACCGGACATCGCCGCCCACAACCTCAAGCTTTGGATCAATGACTGCGCCAACCGCCTGGCACCACTCAAGAAACTATCCAGCAACCAAACCAACAAAAAAGCCACCTGGTTCACCAACGACCTCCAAGCCTCCAAACGCAACTGCCGTAAACTCAAGCAAAAATGGCTCCTCGAACGCACACCTAACAACCACACAGCCCTCAAGGATGCCACACGCTGCCATCACCAACTCATCAGACTAGTAAAAAGATCCTCCTTCGAAACCCGTCTAGAAGACAACGCTCACAACTGCAAAGAACTCTTCAACATCGTAAACGAGCTCTCAAACCCCAGCACCACTGTCAACAACATCACCCACTCCCAAGAACTATGCAACGCCCTAGTCACCACCTTCCACCAAAAGAATGCTGACAACCACAACAGCTTCCACACCCCTCACACCGCGAACACACCTACCCCGCCCTCCACGAATCCCACCCGCTCCAACCGCCTGACCTCCTGGAAGAGCATCAACGATGACGAAACTCGCAAGACAATGAATTCTATCCACTCCGGATCACCATCAGACCCCTGCCCACACCACATTTTCAACACAGCAGACGCAGCCATCACACCGCACCTTTGGAAGGTCATCAACATCTCCTTCGAAACAGCAAGGTTCCCGGAAAGCTGGAAACACGCCAAAATCAACGCTCTGCTAAAAAAACAAAGGCAGACCCCAAAGACCTGAAGAACTTCCGGCCCATCTCCCTGCTCCCTTTCCCGGCGAAGGTCATTGAAAAAATCACCAATACACAACTCTCCCGATACCTTGAAGACAACAACGTTCTCGACCCCTCCCAGTCAGGATTCAGACGAAACCACAGCACCGAAACTGCCCTCCTCGCCGCCACAGACGACATCAGAAGCTATCTCGACAATGGAGAAACATCAGCCCTCATCCTCCTAGACCTGTCGGCCGCTTTAGACACTGTCTGCCACCACACTCTGAAAACCCGCCTCCAAGAACCCAGAGAGTCTGCCTCCCTCTGTTCCAATCCAAAGCCACCAACATCATCGGCGGCGTACCCCAGGGCTCATCCCTCAGCCCGACACTGTTCAACATCTTCATGGCCCCCCTCGCACAAGTGTCCCGTCAACACAATCTCAACATCATCGCCTATGCCGATGACACCCAACTCATCATCTCCCTCACCAAGGACCCACACTCCAAAACCAACCTCCACGAAGGCTTGAAGGTCGTCGCCGACTGGATGAGATGCAGCCGACTGAAACTGAACTTGGACAAAACAGAGGTACTCATCCTTGGGCCCACCCCTTCCGTCTGGGACGACTTGTGGTGGCCAGCCTCACTGGGCACCCCACCGACACCAACCGACCACGTCCGAAACCTCGGCTTCATCCTCGACTCATCCCTCTCCATGTCAAAACAAGTCAACACCATCTCCTCTTCCTGTTACAACACTCTCCGCATGCTCCACAGAATCTACAAATGGATCCCAACCGAAACAAGGAAAACAGTAACTCAGGCCATCGTCAGCAGCAGGCTCGACTACGGCAACGCACTCTACGCAGGCATCCCGTCCAAACACCTGCAATGCCTCCAACGCATCCAAAACGCCTCCGCCCGACTCATCCTCAACATCCCTCGCCACAGCCACATCACCCCCCACCTAAGAGATCTACACTGGCTCCCTGTCGACAAGAGGATCACCTTTAAGCTCCTCACCCACGCACACAAAGCACTTCACAACACCGGACCATCCTACCTGAACAGCAGACTCAACTTCTACACCCCCACCAGGCCACTCCACCCCGCCAACCTCGCACTCGCCTCAACCCCCCGAATCCAGCGCAAATCCTCCGGCAGCAGATCTTTCTCCTACCTCGCCGCCAAGACCTGGAACACCCTCCCATCAAACCTAAGACAGACCCAGGACCTGTTCACCTTCAGAAGACTCCTCAAGACCTGGTTCTTCGAGCAATAGCAGCACCCCCCCCCAGCGCCTTGAAACCCTCAAGGGTAAATAGAGCGCTTTATACATACATTGAATGATTGTTCTTTCACCTAAAATGTACCATTGTTTCCACAATTGGCACACCCCTGGCACACAGATAAGTCCCTTGTAAAAGGTACCAGTGGTACCAAGGGCCCTGTGACCAGGGAATGTCCCTAAGGGCTACAGCATATGTTGTGCCACCCTAAGGGACCCCTCACCTAACACATGCACACTGCCATTGTAGATTGTGTGTGTTGGTGGGGAGAAAAAGATAAAGTCAACATGGCATCCCCCTCAGGATGCCATGCCCACAAAATACTGCCTGTGGCATAGGTAAGTCACCCCTCTAGCAGACCTTACAGCCCTAAGGCAGGGTGCACTATACCATAGCTGCATGAGCAATATGCCACTACAGTGTCTAAGTCAATTCTTAGACATTGTAAGTACAATGTGGCCATATTAAGTATATGGTCTGGAAGTTTGTCAAAAACGAACTCCACAGCTCCATAATGGCTACACTGAATACTGGGAAGTTTGGTATCAAACTTCTCAGAATAATAAACCCACACTGATGCCAGTGTTGGATTTATTAAAAAATGCACATGTCCCCTGTATTTTACCCAATCCTTCAGTGCAGGACTGACTGGTCTGTGCCAGCCTGCTGCTGAGAGACGAGTTTCTGACCCCCTGGGGTGAGAGCCATTGTGCTCTCTGAGGACAGAAACAAAAGCCTGCTCTGGGTGGGGGTGCTTAACACCCCCCTGCAGGAACTGTCACACCTAGCAGTGAGCCTCAAAGGCTCAGGCTTTGTGTTACAATGCCCCAGGGCACTCCAGCTAGTGGAGATGCCCGACCCCTGGACACAGCCCCCACTTTTGGCAGCAAGTCCAGGGGAGATAGTGAGAAAAACAAGGAGGAGTCACCCACCAGTCAGGAGAGACCATAAGGTGTTCTGAGCTGAGGTGACCCCTGCCTTTAGAAATCCCCCATCTTGATTTTGGAGGATTCCCCCAATAGGAATAGGGATGTGCCTCCCTCCCCACAGGGAGCAGGCACAAAGAGGGTGTAGCCACCCTCAAGGACAGTAGCCTTTGGCTACTGCCTCCCAGACTTAAACACACCCCTACATTCAGTATTTAGGGGCTCCCCAGAACCCAGGAAATCAGATTCCTGCAACCTTAACCAGAAGAAGGACTACTGACCTGAAGCCCTGCAGTGAAGACGGAGACGACAACTGCTTTGGCCCCAGCCCTACCGGCCTGTCTCCCCACTTCGAAGAAAACTGCAATAGCAAAGCTTCCAACAGGGACCAGCGACCTCTGAAGCCTGAGAGGACTGCCCCGCAACCAAGGACCAAGAAACTCCCGTGAACAGCGGCTCTGTTCAAAATCCTGCAACCTCTTTGCAACAAAGAAGCAACTTTAAAGACTTCACGTTTCCCGCCGGACGCGTGAGACTTTCCACTCTGCACCCGACGCCCCCGGCTTGACCTGCGGAAAACTAACACTACAGGGAGGACTCCCCGGCGACTGCGAGCCCGTGAGTAGCCAGAGACGACCCCCCTGAACCACCGCAGCGACACCTGCAGAGGAAATCCAGATGCTCCCCCTGACCGCAACTGCCTGTTACAAGGGACCCGACACCTGGAACCAACACTGCACCCGCAGCCCCCCAGGACCCGAAGGAACCGAACTCCAGTGCAGAAGCGACCCCCAGGTGACCCTCTGCCTAGCCTAGGCGGTGGCTACCCCGAGGAGCCCCCCCTGTGCCTGCTTGCATCGTTGAAGAGACCCCCTGGTCTCCCCATTGCTTTCTATACAAAACCTGACGCCTGTTGCACCCGGCCACCCCTGTGCCGCTGAGGGTGTACCTTCTGTGCCTTCTTGTGTCCCCCCCCCCCCCGGTGCCCTACAAAACCCCACTGGTCTGCCCCATGAGGACGCAGGGACTTACCTGCTGGCAGACTGGAACCGGGGCACCCCTATTTCCATTGAAGCCTATGTGTTTTGGCCACCTCTTTGACCTCTGCACCTGACCGGCCCTGTGCTGTGGTAACTATGGGGTTGCCTTGAACCTCCAACGGTGGGCTACCTTGGACCCAACTTTGAACCCTGTAAGTGTTTTACTTACCTGTAAACTTAACAATTACTTACCTCCCCCAGGAACTGTTAATTTTTGCACTGTGTCCACTTTTAAAATAGCTTATTGCCATGTTTGCCAAAACTGTACATGATATTGTGATTATTCAAAGTTCCTAAAATACGTGACTGAAATACCTTTCATTTGAAGTATTACTTGTAAATCTTGAACCTTTTGTTCTTAAAATAAACTAAGAAAATATATTTTTCTATATAAAAACCTATTGGCCTGGAGTAATTCTTTGAGTGTTTGTTCCTCATGTATTGCCTGTGTGTGTACAACAAATGCTTAACACTACCCTCTGATAAGCCTACTGCTCGACCACACTACCACAAAATAGAGCATTAGAATTATCTCTTTTTGCCACTATCTTACCTCTAAGGGGAACCCTTGGACTCTGTGCATGCTATGTCTTACTTTGAAATAGTACATACAGAGCCATCTTCCTACATTGGTGGCAGTGGTGGGATACAAGACTTTGCATTGGCTGGACTTCTCAGCCAATACCTCATCACACAACTAAATTCCAAAAATTGTCATTAGAAACTGATTTTGGAAATTTCAAAATTTTTAAAAGTCCTGCTAGTGCCTTGTGTTAGTCCCTGTTAGCATTTCTTTTAGAGTTTAAAAGTTTTGTAAAAGTTTGAATTAAGTTCTAGAGATAGTTTTAGATTCTTAAAAAGTATTCCAACTTTTAGAAACATAGGGGGTCATTCTGACCCTGGCGGTCTTGGACTGCCAGGGCAAGAATGACGGAAGCACCGCCAACAGGCTGGCGGTGCTTCAATCCCCATTCTGACTGCGGCGGTAAAGCCGCAGTCGCCCCGCCGGGGCCGGCGGTTTTCTGCCATTTTTGCCCCGGCTGGGATAATCCGCCAGGGCAGCGCTGGGATTATGACCCCCTTACCGCCAGCCTGTTTCTGGCGGTTTTTACCGCCAGAAGGAGGCTGGCGGTAAGGGGTGTCCTGGGGCCCCTGGGGGCCCCTGCACTGCCCATGCCACTGGCATGGGCAGTGCAGGGGTCCCCTAACAGGGCCCCGGCCAGCTTTTCACTGTCTGCCTAGCACGGCCGCAACACCGCCGGCTCCATTCTGTGTTGCAGGCCTCATTAACTTGGTTAGCGCCCGCCGGCCCAGCGGGAATGTTGGAATGGGGTCCACGTTATTGCGGCCCCATGGCGGCCGCTTGGCGGTTTCCGCCTGGCGGGCGGCGGTAGCCGCCCGCCAAGGTTGGAATCACCCCCATAATGTCTAATGCAGAAGAGATAGTGATGGAACTCAACGTCACCCCTTACCTGCATCTTAGGATGTCAGAGTTAAGGTCTCTCTGCAAAATCAAAAAGATTAAAACTGGTTCAAACCCTACCCAAGTACAGCTCCAGGAGCTCTTGGCAGAGTTTGCTAAAAGCAACCCCTCTGATGATGGCCTCACAGAGGGGGATTCTAGTGAGTTGGAGGAACTCCCACCTCCAGTCCTAGATAGGGAGTCCAGGGTTTCTCCACCCCTGACTCCAAATGTGATAGTCAGAGATGCTGCTTCTCCCACAGGAGAGTCCAGCAACTCTGGAAGCATTGAGGACAGCCTCAATGAAGATGACCTCCAGTTAGCCAGGATGGTCAAAAGATTGGCTTTGGAAAGACAGATACTATCCATAGAAAGGGAAAGACAAGAGATGGGCCTAGGTCCCATCAATAGTGGCAGCAACATAACTAGGGTCTAAAGATTCTCCTGACATGTTCAAAATCCCTAAAGGGATATTAACTAAATATGAAGATGGTGATGACATCACCAAATGGTTCACAGCTTTTGAGAGGACAACCAGAAAAGTAAAAAGATCTCACTGGGGTGCTCTCCTTTGGGAAATGTTCACTGTAAAGTGTAGGGATAAACTCCTCACACTCTCTGGAAAAGATGCAGAATCCTATGACCTCATGAAGGCTATCCTGATTGAGGGCTTTGGATTCTCAACTGAGGAGTACAGGATTAGGTTCAGGGGGGATCAAAAATCCTTGAGCCAGATCTGGGTTGATTTTGTTGACTACTCAGTTAAAACACTGGATGGTTGGATTCATGGCAGTGGTGTAAATGATTATGATGGGCTGTACAATTTATTTGTGAAAGAACACCTGTTAAGTCATTGTTGCAATGATAAACTGCATCAGCATTTGGTAGACCTAAGACCAATTTCTCCCCAAGAATTGGGAAAGAAGGCGGACCATTGGGTCAAGACTAGGGTGACCAAGACTTCCACAGGGGGTGACCAAAAGAAAGGGGCCACAAAGACTCCCCAGGGGAAGAGTGTTGAGACATCCAAGGGAAAAAGTAAAGAGTCTTCTATAGGGCCCCAAAAACCTGCTCAGGAGGGAGGGTCCAGAGCCTCTTCACAATCCACTTTTGAGTACAAGGGTAAAAACTTTGATCCCAAAAAGGCCTGGTGTCGCAGCTGTAATCAGCAAGGACACAAAACTGGAGACAAGGCCTGTCCCAAGAAAGGTTCCACTTCTAACTCTACTCCAGCTAACACTGGAATGGCCAGTCTCCAAGTGGGATCAACAGTGTACCCAGAGCAAATCAGGGTTCACACTGAAGCTACATTAGTCTCTGAGGGTGGGGTGGATTTAGCCACATTGGCTGCCTGGCCCCCTAATATGCAAAAGTACAGGCAGCAACTCTTAATTAATGGGCAAAGTGTAGAAGGCCTGAGGGATACAGGTGCCAGTGTCACCATGGTGACAGACAAACTGTTTTCCCCTGGTCAATACCTGGCTGGACAAACTTATCCAATCACCAACGCTGACAATCAGACTAAAGTACATCCCATGGCTATGGTAACTTTAGAATGGGGAGGGGTCAATGGTCTGAAACAGGTGGTGGTCTCCTCAAATATCCCTGTAGGCTCTTTGCTTGGAAATGCCCCGGAGTCCTCAGCATGGGCTGAGGTAGAACTCAAAACCCATGCAGCCATGCTGGGTATCGCTGAACTGGTGTGTGTCAAGACAAGGGCACAGTGCAAGGCTCAGGGTGAAAAAGTGGTGTTGGAGCCTGGAAAAAGGGCCCAACCCTCAAAGAGAAAGGAAAGAAGACTGGGGAACCAGCTTCAACACAACAAGAGAAAGAGAATCTCTCTTCCCAGGAATAAGTTCTACCCTCTGAGAGAACTGAGCCCATGGAGTTAGATCCTTATCAGGTTGAGCTCCTAGGCCCAGGGGGACCCTCAAGGGAACAGTTGTGTAAGGTGCAAAAAATCTGTCCCTCTCTTGAAGGCCTTAGGCAGCAAGCTGCTGAAGAGTCCAATGGAAAAATAACAGGAACACATAGAGTCTATTGGGAAGGTGGACTCCTCTACACTGAGGCAAGATATCCCAAACCTGGTGCCACTAGGAAAGTGGTAGTGCCTCAGGAGTTTAGGGAGTTCATTCTGACCTTAGCTCATGATATTCCTCTTGCTGGGCATTTGGGACAGACCAAGACTTGGGAGAGAATAGTCAACCATTTCTATTGGCCCAACATGTCCCAGAAGGTAAAGGAGTTTTCTGTCTCCTGTGCCACCTGTCAAGCCAGTGGTACGACAGGTGGACACCCAAAGGCCCCCCACATTCAACTTCAAGTGGTGGGGGTCCCCTTTGAAAGAGTGGGTGTGGACATAGTTGGTCCACTTGAAACTCCCACAGCCTCAGGGAACCAATACATACTAGTAGTAGTGGATCATGCTACTAGATACCCTGAAGCAATTCCCCTTAGGTAGACTACTGCCCCTGCAGTAGCCAAAGCACTCATTGGTATTTTTACCAGAGTGGGATTTCTTAAGGAGGTGGTGTCTGACAGAGGTACCAACTTCATGTCAGCATACCTGAAACATATGTGGAATGAGTGTAGGGTGACTTACAAATTCACGACACCATACCATCCACAAACCAATGGCCTTGTAGAAAGATGTAACAAGACATTGAAAGGCATGATCATGGGACACTCTGAAAAACTCAAAAGGAGATGGGATGTCCTCTTGCCATGTCTGCTTTTCACCTACAGAGAGGTGCCTCAGAAGGGAGTAGGGTTTTCCCCCTTTGAACTTCTGTTTGGCCATCCTGTAAGGGGACCACTAGCTCTTGTAAAAGAAGGCTGGGAGAGACCTCTTCATGAGCCTAAACAAGATATAGGGGGTTATTACAACTTTGGAGGAGGTGTTAATCCGTCCCAAAAGTGACGGTAAAGTGACGGTTATACCACCAGCCGTATTACGAGTTCCATAGGTTATAATGGACTCGTAATTCGGCTGGTGGTATATCCGTCACTTTACCGTCACTTTTGGGATGGATTAACACCTCCTCCAAAGTTGTAATAACCCCCATAGTGGACTATGTACTAGGCCTACGTTCAAGGATGGCAGAGTACATGGAAAAGGCAAGCAAAAACCTTGAGGCCAGCCAACAACTCCAGAAGATGTGGTATGACCAAAAGGCTGCTATGGTTGAATTTCAGCCAGGGCAGAAAGTCTGGGTTCTGGAGCCTGTGGCTCCCAGGGAACTTCAGGACAGATGGAGTGGCCCTTACCCAGTGCTAGAGAAGAAGAGTCAGGTCACCTACCTGGTAGACCTAGGCACTAGCAGGACCCCCAAAAGGGTGATCCATGTGAACCGCCTCAAACTCTTCCATGATAGGGCAGATGTGAATCTGTTGATGGTAACAGATGAGGACCAGGAAGCTGAGAGTGAACCTCTCCCTGATCTCCTCTCCACAGACCCAAAAGATGGCTCAGTTGATGGAGTGATCTATTCAGACACCCTCTCTGGCCAACAGCAATTTGACTGTAGGAAGGTCCTGCAACAGTTTGCTGAGCTCTTTTCCCTAAACCCTGGTCAGACACACCTGTGTACCCATGATGTGGACACAGGAGACAGCATGTCTGTCAAAAACAAAATTTTCAGACAGTCTGACCAAGTTAAGGAAAGCATCAAGGTGGAAGTCCACAAGATGCTGGAATTGGGAGTCATTGAGCACTCTGACAGCCCCTGGGCTAGCCCAGTGGTCTTAGTCCCCAACCCTCACACCAAAGATGGAAAGAGAGAGATGAGGTTTTGTTTGGACTACAGAGGACTTAATTCTGTCACCAAGACAGATGCCCATCCCATTCCAAGGGCAGATGATAAGCTAGGTGCTGCCAGATACTTAAGTACCTGACAGCAGGGTACTGGCAAATCAAAATGGCACCAGGGGCAAAAGAAAAGACAGCATTCTCCACACCTGATGGGCATTATCAGTTCACTGATATGCCCTTTGGTTTAAAGAATGCCCCTGCCACCTTCCAAAGGTTGGTGAATCAAGTCCGTGCTGGCTTGGAGTCCTTTAGTGCAGCTTATCTTGACGATATTGCTGCCTTTAGCTCCAGCTGGCAGGATCACCTGGTCCACCTGAAGAAGGTTTTGAAGGCCCTGCAAGCAGCAGGCCTCTCTATCAAGGTATCCAAATGTCAGATAGAGCAGGGAACTGTGGTTTACTTGGGACACCTTGTAGGTGGAGGCCAAGTTCAGCCACTCTAGCCCAAGATCCAGACTATTCTGGACTGGCAGCTCCAAAAACCCAGACTCAAGTCAGGGCATTCCTTGGCTTGACTGGGTACTTCAGGGGGTTTGTGAAGGGATATGGATCCATAGTGACACCTCTCACAGAACTTACCTCCAAGAAAAATGCCCAAGAAGGTAAACTGGACTGTAGAATGCCAACAAGCCTTTGACACCCTGAAACAAGCTATGTGCACAGCACCAGTTCTAAAGGCTCCAGATTACTCCAAGCAGTTTATTGTGCAGACTGATGCCTCTGAACATGGGATAGGGGCAGTTGTGTCCCAAACAAATGATGATGGCCTTGACCAGCCTGTTGCTTTAATTAGCAGGAGGTTACTCCCCAGGGAGCATCGTTGGAGTGCCATTGAGAGAGAGGCATTTGCTGTGGTTTGGTCCCTGAAAAAGCTGAGACCATACCTCTTTGGTACTCACTTTGTAGTTCAGACTGACCACAGACCTCTCAGATGGCTAATGCAAATGAAAGGTGAAAATCCAAAACTGTTGAGGTGGTCCATCTCCCTACAGGGAATGGACTTAATAGTGGAACACAGACCTGGGACTGCCCATGCCAATGCAGATGGCCTTTCCAGGTTCTTCCACTTAGAAAATGAAGACTCTCTTGGGAAAGGTTAGTCTCATCCTCTTTCGTTTGGGAGGGGGGGTTGTGTAAGGAAATGCCTCCTTCACATGGTTACCCCCTGACTTTTTGCCTTTGCAGATGCCAAGTTATGATTTGAAAGTGTGCTGAGGCCTGCTAACCAAGCCCCAGCACCAGTGTTCTTTCCCTAACCTGTACCTTTATTTCCACAATTGGCACACCCTGGCATCCAGGTAAGTCCCTTGTAACTGGTACCCCTAGTACCAAGGGCCCTGATGCCAGGGAAGGTCTCTAAGGGCTGCAGCATGTCTTATGCCACCCTGGCGACCCCTCACTCAGCACAGACACACTGCTTGCCAGCTTGTGTGTGCTGGGGGGGAGAAAATGACTAAGTCGACATGGCACTCCCATCAGGGTGCCATGCCAACCTCACACTGCCTATGGCATAGATAAGTCACCCCTCTAGCAGGCCTTACAGCCATAAGGCAGGGTGCACTATACCATAGGTGAGGGCATAAGTGCATGAGCATTATGCCCCTACAGTGTCTAAACAAAACATTAGACATTGTAAGTGCAGGGTAGCCATGAGAGTATATGGTCTGGGAGTCTGTCATACACGAACTCCACAGCACCATAATGGCTACACTGAAAACTGGGAAGTTTGGTATCAAACTACTCAGCACAATAAATGCACACTGATGCCAGTGTACATTTTATTGTAACAGGGCATGACTTACAAATTCACCACACCATACCATCCACAAACCAATGGTCTTGTTGAAAGATTTAACAAGACATTGAAAGGCATGATCATGGGGCTCCCTGAAAAACTGAAAAGGAGATGGGATGTCCTGCTGTAACCCCCTTTGTTACAGCACCCCAGGGCACTCCAGCTAGTGGAGTTGCCCGCCCCCTTCGGCCACAGCCCCACTTATGGCGGCAAAGCCGGAGGACATAATGAGAAAAACAAGGAGGAGTCACTGGCCAGTCAGGACAGCCCCTAAGGTGTCCTGAGCTGAGGTGACTCTGACTTTTAGAAATCCTCCATCTTGCAGATGGAGGATTCCCCCAATAGGGATAGGAATGTGCCCCCCTCCCCTCAGGGAGGAGGCACAAAGAGGGTGTAGCCACCCTCAGGGCTAGTAGCCATTGGCTACTAACCCCCTAGACCTAAACACACCCGTAAATTCAGTATTTAGGGGCACCCCAGAACCTAGGAACTCAGATTCCTGCAACCTAAGAAGAGGACTGCTGAACTGAAAAACCTGCAGAGAAGACGGAGACACCAACTGCTTTGGCCCCAGCTCTACCGGCCTGTCTCCCCACTTCTAAAGACACTGCTCCAGCAACGCATTCCCAGGGTCCAGCAACCTCTGAAGCCTCAGAGGACTACCCTGCATCTAGAAGGACCAAAAACTCCTGAGGACAGCGGCTCTGTTCCCCAAAGACTGCAACTTTGCAACAAAGAAGCAACTTTGAAACAACACACATTTCCCGCCGGAAGCGTGAGACTTTGCACTCTGCACCCAACGCCCCGGGCTCAAATTGTGGAGAACAAACACCACAGGGAGGACTCCCCGGCGACTACGAGACCGTGAGTAGCCAGAGTTGACCCCCCTGAGCCCCCACAGCGACGCCTGCAGAGGGAATCCTGAGGCTCCCCTTGACCGCGACTGCCTGCTTCAAAGACCCAACACCTGGTAAAGGCACTGCATCCGCAGACCCCGGGACCTGAAGGATTCGACCTCCAGTGCAGGAGCGACCCCCAGGTGGCCCTCTCCCTTGCCCAGGTGGTGGCTACCCCGAGGAGCCCCCACCTTGCCTGCCTGCATCGCTGAAGAGACCCCTTGGTCTCCAATTCATTTCTATTGCGAACCCAACGCTTGTTTGCACACTGTACCCGGCCGCCCCGTGCCTCTGAGGGTGTACTTTCTGTGCTGACTTGTGTCCCCCCCGGTGCCCTACAAAACCCCCCTGGTCTGCCCTCCGAAGACGCGGGTACTTACCTGCTGGCAGACTCGAACCGGGGCACCCCCTTCTCCATTGAAGCCTAAGCGTTTTGGGCACCACTTTGACCTCTGCACCTGACCGGCCCTGAGCTGCTGGTGTGGTAACTTTGGGGTTGCTCTGAACCCCCAACGGTGGGCTACCTTGGACCCAAACTTGAACCCCGTAAGTGGTTTACTTACCTGCAAAAACTAACAAACACTTACCTCCCCCAGAACTGTTGAAAATTGCATTGTCTAGTTTTAAAATAGCTATATGTCATTTATGTGAAAACTGTATATGCTATTTTGCTAATTCAAAGTTCCTAAAGTTCCTACGTGAAATACCTTTCATTTGAAGTATTACTTGTAAATCTTGAACCTGTGGTTCTTAAAATAAACTAAGAAAATATATTTTTCTATACAGAAACCTATTGGCCTGGAATTGTCTCTGAGTGTGTGTTTCTCATTTATTGCCTGTGTGTGTACAACAAATGCTTAACACTACCCTCTGATAAGCCTACTGCTCGACCACACTACCACAAAATAGAGCATTAGAATTATCTCTTTTTGCCACTATCTTACCTCTAAGAGAAACCCTTGGACTCTGTGCATACTATTCCTTACTTTGAAATAGTGCATACAGAGCCAACTTCCTACATTGGTGGCAGCGGTGGGATACAAGACTTTGCATTTGCTGGACTACTCAGCCGATACCTGATCACACGACTAAATTCCCAAAATTGTCATTAGAAACTGATTTTTGAAATTTGAGCTATTTTTCTAATTTTTAAAAAATCCTGCTAGGGCCTTGTGTTAGTCCCTGTTAGCATCTCTTTTAGAGTTTAAAAGTTTTGTAAAAGTTTGAATTAAGTTCTAGAGATAGTTTTTAGATTCTTTAAAGTATTCCAACTTTTAGAAACATAGGGGGTTATTACAACTTTGGAGGAGGTGTTAATCCGTCCCAAAAGTGATGGTAAAGTGACGGATATACCACCAGCCGTATTACGAGTCCATTATACCCTATGGAACTCATAATACGGCTGGTGGTATATCCGTCACATTTGGGACGGATTAACACCTCCTCCAAAGTTGTAATAACCCCCATAATGTCTAATGCAGAAGAGAATGTGATGGAATTCGACATCACCCCTTACCTGCATCTTAGGATGAAAGAGTTAAGGTCTCTCTGCAAAATAAAAAAGATTAGAACTGGTTCAAACCCTACCAAATTACAGCTCCAGGAGCTTTTGGCAGAGTTTGCCAAGAACAACCCCTCTGAGGATGACCTCACAGAGGAGGAAACTAGTGATGTGGAGGAAGTCCCACCTCCAGTCCTAGTTAGGGAAACCAGGGCTCCTCAAACCCTGGTTCCAAATGTGATAGTCAGAGATACTGGTTCTCTCACAGGAGGGTCAGCAACTCTGGAATCACTGAAGACAGCCTCAGTGAAGATGACCTACTGTTAGCCAGTATGGTCAAAGGATTGGCTTTAGAGAGACAGCTCCTAGCCATAGAAAGGGAAAGACAAGAGATGGGTTTTGGTCCCATCCATGGTGGCAGCAACATAAATAGGGTCAGAGATTCTCCTGACATGTTGAAAATCCCTAAAGAGATTGTAACTAAATATGAAGATGGTAATGACATCACCAAATGGTTCACAGCTTTTGAGAGGGCTTGTGCAACCAGAAAAGTAAACAGATCTCACGGGGGTGCTCTCCTTTGGGAAAAGTTCACTGGAAAGTGTAGGGATAGACTCCTCACACTCTCTGGAAAAGATGCAGAATCGTATGACCTCATGAAGGCTACCCTGATTGAGGGCTTTGGATTCTCCACTGAGGAGTATAGAATTAGGTTCAGGGGGGCTCAAAAATCCTCGAGCCAGACCTGGGTTGATTTTGTTGACTACTCAGTAAAAACACTGGATGGTTGGATTCAAGGCAGTGGTGTAAATGATTATGATGGGCTGTACAATTTATTTGTGAAAGAACACCTGTTAAGTAATTGTTTCAATGATAAACTGCATCAGCATCTGGTAGACCTAGGACCAATTTCTCCCCAAGAATTGGGAAAGAAGGCGGACCATTGGGTCAAGACTAGGGTGACCAAGACTTCCACAGGGGGTGACCAAAAGAAAGGGGTCACAAAGACTCCCCAGGGGAAGAGTGTTGAGACATCCAAAGGGAAAAATAGTAAAGAGTCTTCTACAGGGCCCCAAAAACCTGCACAGGAGGGTGGGCCCAGAGCCTCTTCACAATCCAATTTTGGGTACAAGGGTAAGAACTTTGATCCCAAAAAGGCCTGGTGGCGTAACTGTAATCAGCCTGGACACCAAACTGGAGACAAGGCCTGTCCCAAGAAAGGTTCCACTCCTAACTCTACTCCAGCTAACACTGGAATGGCCAGTCTCCAAGTGGGATCAACAGTGTGCCCAGAGCAAATCAGGGTTCACACTGAAGCTACACTAGTCTCTGAGGGTGGGGTGGATTTAGCCACATTGGCTGCCTGGCCCCCTAATTTGCAAAAGTACAGGCAGCAACTCTTAATTAATGGGCAAAGTGTAGAAGGCCTGAGGGATACAGGTGCCAGTGTCACCATGGTGACAGAGAAGGAAAATTTCACTTACCCAGTGTACATCTGTTCGTGGCATTAGTCGCTGCAGATTCACATGCTGTGCACAGTCCGCCGTCTGGTGTTGGGCTCGGAGTGTTACAAGTTGTTTTTCTTCGAAGAAGTCTTTTCGAGTCACGAGACCGAGGGACTCCTCCCACTTCGGTTCCATTGCGCATGGGCGTCGACTCCATCTTAGATTGTTTTCCCCGCAGAGGGTGAGGTAGGAGTTGTGTATGCTAGTAATAGTGCCCATGCAATGGAATGAATACGTATGTACAAAATGAAGGTTGAAGTAATATATTTACAAATGTACAAATGTTGAAGATCTACTTCCAAACGGCTACAAGCTCCCGGGGAGGCGGGTGGGCGCATGTGAATCTGCAGCGACTAATGCCACGAACAGATGTACACTGGGTAAGTGACATTTTACGTTCGGTGGCATGTGTAGCTGCAGATACACATGCTGTGCATAGACTAGTAAGCAGTTATCTCCCCAAAAGCGGTGGTTCAGCCTGTAGGAGTGGAAGTAGTTTGAAATAAAGTTCTTAGTACGGCTTGACCTACTGTGGCTTGTTGTGCAGATAACACATCTACACAGTAGTGTTTAGTAAATGTATGAGGCGTAGACCATGTTGCTGCCTTACATATTTCGTTCATTGGAATATTTCATAGAAAGGCCATAGTAGCACCTTTCTTTCTGGTTGAGTGTGCCTTTGGTGTAATAGGCAGCTCTCTCTTTGCTTTAAGATAGCAGGTTTGGATGCACCTAACTGTCCATCTGGCAATACCTTGTTTTGAAATTGGATTTCCTGTATGAGGTTTTTGGAAGGCAATAAATAGTTGTTTTGTCTTCCTAAATACTTTTGTTCTGTCAATGTAGTACATTAGTGCTCTTTTGATGTCTAATGTATGTAGTGCTCTTTCAGCTATTGAATCTGGCTGTGGGAAGAACACTGGTAATTCTACTGTTTGATTTAAGTGGAACGGTGAGATAACCTTTGGTAAGAATTTTGGATTTGTTCTTAGAACTACTTTATTCTTGTGTATTTGAATAAATGGTTCTTGTATGGTAAACGCCTGTATTTCACTTACTCTTCTTAGAGATGTGATGGCAATGAGAAATGCAACTTTCCACGTTAAGTATTGCATTTCACAAGAATGCATGGGTTCGAAAGGTGGACCCATGAGCCTTGTTAAGACAATGTTGAGGTTCCATGAAGGAACAGGTGGTGTCCTTGGTGGTATAATTCTCTTTAGGCCTTCCATAAACGCTTTAATGACAGGTATTCTAAACAGGGAAGTTGAATGAGTAGTCTGCAGGTAAGCAGATATTGCGGCGAGATGTATCTTTATGGAAGAGAAGGTTAGATTGGATTTTTGCAAATGTAGTAAATATCCTACTACATCTTTTGGAGATGCATGCAATGGTTGAATTTGATTATTATGGCAGTAATAAACAAATCTTTTCCATTTACTTGCATAGCAGTGTCTAGTGGAAGGTTTTCTAGCTTGTTTTATGACCTCCATACATTCTTGTGTGAGGTTTAAGTGTCCAAATTCTAGGATTTCAGGAGCCAAATTGCTAGATTCAGCGATGCTGGGTTTGGATGCCTGATCTGTTGTTTGTGTTGTGTTAACAGATCTGGTCTGTTGGGTAATTTGACATGAGGTACTACTGACAGGTCTAGTAGTGTCGTATACCAAGGTTGTCTTGCCCATGTTGGTGCTATTAGTATGAGTTTGAGTTTGTTTTGACTCAATCTGTTTACTAGATATGGAAGGAGAGGGAGAGGGGGAAAAGCGTACGCAAATATCCCTGACCAATTCATCCATAGAGCATTGCCTTGGGAGTGCCGGTGTGGGTACCTGGATGCGAAGTTTTGGCATTTTGCATTTTCTTTTGTTGCAAATAGATCTATTTGAGGTGTTCCCCAAATTTGAAAGTAAGTGTTCAGTATTTGGGGTTGAATTTCCCATTCGTGGACTTGTTGGTGATCCCGAGAGAGATTGTCTGCTAGTTGGTTCTGGATCCCTGGAATAAATTGTGCTATTAGGCGAATATGGTTGTGAATTGCCCAATGCCATATTTTTTGTGTTAGGAGACACAACTGTGTCGAGTGTGTCCCCCCTTGTTTGTTTAAATAATACATTGTCGTCATGTTGTCTGTTTTGACAAGAATGTATTTGTGGGTTATCATGGGTTGGAATGCTTTCAACGCTAGAAATACTGCTAACAGTTCTAAGTGATTTATGTGAAACTTTCTTTGATGTATGTCCCAGTGTCCTTGGATGCTATGTTGATTGAGGTGTGCTCCCCACCCTGTCATGGAAGCATCCGTTGTTATAACGTATGTTGGCACTGGGTCTTGGAAAGGCCGCCCTTTGTTTAAATTTGTACTGTTCCACCATAGAAGCGAGATATATGTTTGGCGGTCTATCAACACCAGATCTAGAAGTTGACCCTCTGCCTGTGACCATTGTGATGCTAGGCACTGTTGTAGGGGCTGCATGTGCAACCTTGCGTATGGGACAATGGCTATGCATGAAGACATCATGCCTATGAGTTTTAATACTATTTTTGCTTGTATCTTTTGTGTTGGATACATGGCCTGTATTACCTTGTGAAATGTTTGAACCCTTTGTGGACTTGGAGTGGCTATCCCTTTTGTTGTGTTGATTGTCGCTCCTAAGTATTGCTGTGTTTGACACGGCAAAAGGTCTTAGGTATTTCCTGTGCGAAGGATGTATCGGTATATGGAAATACGCATCTTTTAGATCTAATGTTGTCATGTAGTCTTGCTGTTTGAGCAGTGGGATTACGTCTTGTAATGTGACCATGTGAAAGTGGTCTGATTTGATGTAGGTGTTTAGTGTTCTGAGATCTAGTATTGGTCTTAGAGTTTTGTCCTTTTTTGGTATTAGAAAGTACAGTGAGTAAACTCCTGTGTTCTTTTGTCGACTTGGTACTAATTCTATTGCGTCCTTTTGCAGTAATGCTTGAACTTCTAGTCCTAGAAGGTCTATATGCTGTTTTGACATATTGTGTGTTTTCGGTGGGACGTTTGGAGGGAGTTGGAGAAATTCTATGCAATAACCATGTTGGATAATTGCTAAGACCCAAGTGTCTGTTGTTATTTCCTCCCAAGATTTGTAGAACTGGTTTAGTCTTCCCCCCACTGGTGTTGTGTGAAGGGGTTGTGTGACTTGTGAGTCACTGTTTATTTTGAGGGGTTTTGGGACCTTGAAATTTTCCCCGGTTTCTTGGGAATTGGCCCCCTCTGTATTGTCCCCGAAAACCTCCCCTTTGATATTGTCCCTGGTAGGTAGGTGGTCTTGTTTGTGAGGTGCTGGTTTCTGTGGGTTGACCTCGAAACCCTCCCCTAAAAGTTGTTTTACGAAATGTGCCAAATGTGCCTCTGCCCTGCGGGGAGTAGAGTGCGCCCATGGCTTTGGCTGTATCAGTGTCCTTTTTTAATTTTTCAATTGCAGTGTCCACCTCCGCCCAAACAATTGCTGTTCATTAAACGGCATATTGAGCACAGCCTGTTGTATTTCAGGTTTGAACCCAGATATGCGCAGCCATGCGTGCCTCCTTATCGTGACTGCAGTATTTATTGTCCTTGCAGCTGTATCCGCTGCATCCATGGAAGACCGTATCTGATTGTTCGAGATACTTTGTCCCTCTTCCACCACCTGTTGCGCTCGTTTTTGGAACTCTTTGGGGAGGTGTTCGATGAAATGTTGCATCTCATCCCAATGAGCCCTGTCGTATCTCGCCAGGAGTGCTTGCGAGTTGGCGATGCGCCACTGATTTGCCGCTTGCGCTGCAACCCTTTTCCCCGCTGCATCAAATTTGCGGCTCTCTTTGTCCGGAGGTGGTGCCTCGCCTGATGTATGCGAGTTGGCTCTCTTACGAGCTGCCCCCACCACTACTGAGTCTGGTGTCAGTTGTGATGTAATAAAAGCAGGGTCTGTGGGCGGTGCCTTGTATTTTTTCTCCACCCTTGGAGTTATGGCTCTGCTTTTAACTGGCTCCTGAAATATCTGTTTCGAGTGCCTTAGCATTCCTGGGAGCATGGGAAGGCTTTGATAATGGCTATGGGTGGAGGACAGGGTGTTAAAGAGGAAGTCATCCTCAATAGGCTCCGAATGTAGCGATGCATTATGGAATTCGGCTGCCCTAGCTACCACCTGTGCATATGATGTACTGTCCTCAGGTGGTGACGGTTTAGTTGGGTACGACTCCGGGCTATTGTCCGATACTGGAGCGTCGTAGAGGTCCCATGCATCCGGATCATCCTGGCTCATTGTGGTATGAGCTGGTGAGTGTGTTAATGGTGGAGTTTGTGCCGGTGATGCATGAGGTGATGGTGGTGGAGAGGGTGGTGGAGTTACCTTCTTTACCACCTTTGCTTGTGGTTGCTTGTCTCCTTGCTGGAAGTCAAGTTTCCTTTTCCTTTTGATTGGGGGAAGAGTGCTGATCTTCCCTGTATCCTTTTGAATAAAGATCCGCTTTTGCGTGTGATCTGGCTCTATTGTTTGTAATTCCTCCTCAAATCTGTGTTTTTTTAGTTGAGAGGACAGTCCTTGTTCCTCTGAGTAGGAACCAGTTTTCGGTTCGGTTGCCGGCTGTTTCGGCACCGAAACCGTGTCTCTGGATTTTTTCGGCTCCGACAAGATCTTTTTTCTTTTCGGCGTCGTGCCCTCTCGGTGCCGACCAACTTCGGTGCCGCTGTGTCGGTGCCGAATTTTTTCTGCGTCACTCTCTCGGTCCCGAGATTGCTGCATGCCTGTATCTCGACCGGAGTCGGATGACTTCGACAGCAGCTCGCTCTTTTTCGGTGCCGATGGACGGTCACCTACTTTCCGGGTTAAGCCATGGCCTGTTGGCGGTGGCGTCCCCTGGGCTTTGTCAGTCTTTTTGTGTGATTTTTGTTTCGACGTCTTACTCACGGTTGGTTGTTCTTCGACGTCGAATTCTTCGGAATCCGACTCGTGGATGGAGAAAGTTTCTTCTTCCTCCTCCTCGAACCGTTGTTGTCCTGTCGGCGTGGACGCCATCTGCAACCTCCTGGCTCTTCGGTCCCTGAGTGTTTTTCTCGACCGAAACGCGTGACAGGCTTCGCACGTATCCTCCTTGTGCTCGGGGGACAGGCACAAGTTACAGACCAAATGCTGATCCGTATTAGGATATTTATTATGGCATTTAGGACAGAATCGGAACGGGGTCTGTTCAATCAGTCTCGATGTTGCACGCGGTCGGGCCGACCAGGCCCCGACGGATGATCGAAATTACCCCGAAGGGCTACCGGAGCTCTTCAAGATTCGGTGTCGATTTGTTCTAACTAACCCGATACCGAACGAAACAATACCGACGAATTTTTCCGAGATTCTGACTAACTTTCCGACCCGAAACACGGAGCGAAAAGGAACACGTCCGAACCCGATGGCGGAAAAAAAACAATCTAAGATGGAGTCGACGCCCATGCGCAATGGAACCGAAGTGGGAGGAGTCCCTCGGTCTCGTGACTCGAAAAGACTTCTTCGAAGAAAAACAACTTGTAACACTCCGTGCCCAACACCAGACGGCGGACTGTGCACAGCATGTGTATCTGCAGCTACACATGCCACCGAACACTGGTTTCCCCTGGTCAATACCTGGCTGGACAAACTTATCCAGTCACCAGCGCTGACAATCAGACGAAAGTGCATCCCATGGCTATGGTAACTTTCGCGTGGGAAGGGTCAATGGCCTGAAACAGGTGGTGGTCTCCTCAAATATCCCTATAGACTGTTTGCTTGGAAATGACCTGGAGTCCTCAGCATGGGCTGAGGTAGAGCTCAAAACCCATACAGCCATGCTGGGTATCACTGAACTGGTGTGTGTCAAGACAAGGGCACAGTGCAAGCCTCAGGGTGAAAAAGTGGTGTTGGAGCCTGGAAGAAGGCCCCAACCCTCCAAGAGAAAAGGAAAGAAGGCTGGGGAACCAGCTTCCACACAACAAGAAAAAGAGAACCTCTCTTCCCAGGAAGAAGTTCTGCCCTCTGAGGGAACTGAGCCCATGGAGTTAGAACCTCATCAGGTTGAGCTCCTAGGCCCAGAGGGACCCTCAAGGGAACAGTTGTGTAAGGGGCAAGAAACCTGTCCCTCTCTTGAAGGCCTTAGGCAGCAAGCTGCTGAAGAGTCCAATGGAAAAATAACAGGAACACATAGAGTCTATTGGGAAGATGGACTCCTTTACACTGAGGCAAGAGATCCCAAACCTGGTGCCACTAGGAGAGTGGTAGTGCCTCAGGAGTTTAGGGAGTTCATTCTGACCTTAGCTCATGATATTCCTCTTGCTGGGCATTTGGGACAGACCAAGACGTGGGAGAGACTAGTCAACCACTTCTATTGGCCCAACATGTCCCAGAAGGTCAAGGAGTTTTGTGTCTCCTGTGCCACCTGTCAAGCAAGTGGTAAGACAGGTGGACACCCAAAGGCCCCCCTCATTCCACTTCCAGTGGTGGGGGTCCCCTTTGAAAGAGTGGGTGTGGACATAGTGGGTCCACTTGAACCTCCCACAGCCTCAGGGAACCAATACATACTAGTAGTAGTGGCTCATGCTACTAGATACCCTGAAGCAATTCCCCTTAGGTCGACTACTGCCCCTGCAGTAGCCAAAGCACTCATTGGTATTTGTACCAGAGTGGGATTTCCTAAGGAGGTGGTGTCTGACAGAGGTACCAACTTTATGTCAGCATACCTGAAGCACATGTGGAATGAGTGTGGGGTGACTTACATATTCACCACACCATACCATCCACAAACCAATGGTCTTGTTGAAAGATTTAACAAGACATTGAAAGGCATGGTCATGGGGTTTCCTGAAAAACTCAAAAGGAGATGGGATGTCCTCTTGCCATGTCTGCTTTTCGTCTACAGAGAGGTGCCTCAGAAGGGAGTAGGGTTTTCCCCCTTTGAACTTCTGTTTGGCCATCCTGTAAGGGGACCACTAGCTCTTGTAAAAGAAGGCTGGGAGAGACCTCTTCATGAGCCTAAACAAGATATAGTGGACTATGTACTAGGCCTACGTTCAAGGATGGCAGAGTATATGGAAAAGGCAAGTAAAAACCTTGAGGCCAGCCAACAGCTCCAGACGTTTTGGTATGACCAAAATGCTGCTATGGTTGAATTTCAGCCAGGGCAGAAAGTCTGGGTTCTGGAGCCTGTGGCTCCCAGGGCACTTCAGGACAGATGGAGTGGCCCTTACCCAGTGCTAGAAAACAAGAGTCAGTTCACCTACCTGGTAGACCTAGGCACTAGCAGGACCCCCAAAAGGGTGATCCATGTGAACCGCCTCAAGCTCTTCCATGACAGGGCAGATGTGAATCTGTTGATGGTAAAAGATGAGGACCAGGAAGCTGAGAGTGAACCTCTCCCTGATCTCCTCTCCACAGACCATAAAGATGGCTCAGTTGATGGCGTGATCTACTCAGACACCCTCTCTGGCCAACAGCAATCTAACTGTAGGAAAGTCCTGCAACAGTTTGCTGAGCTCTTTTCCCTAACCCCTGGTCAGACACACCTGTGTACCCATGATGTGGACACAGGAGACAGCATGCCTGTCAAAAACAAAATATTCAGACAGTCTGACCACGTTAAGGAAAGCATCAAGGTGGAAGTCCACAAGATGCTGGAATTGGAAGTCATTGAGCACTCTGACAGCCCCTGGGCTAGCCCAGTGGTCTTAGTTCCCAAACCTCACACCAAAGATGGAAAGAGAGAGATGAGGTTTTGTGTGGACTACAGAGGACTTAATTCTGTCACCAAGACAGATGCCCATCCCATTCCAAGGGCAGAGGAATTGATTGATAAACTAGGTGCTGCCAAATACTTAAGTACCTTTGACTTGACAGCAAGGTACTGGCAAATGAAAATGGCACCAGGAGCAAAAGAAAAGACAGCATTCTCCACACCTGATGGGCATTATCAGTTTACTGTTATGCCCTTCGGTTTAAAGAATGCCCCTGCCACCTTCCAAAGGTTGGTGAATCAAGTCCTTGCTGGCTTGGAGTCCTTTAGTGCAGCTTATCTTGACGATATTGCTGTCTTTAGCTCCAGCTGGCAGGATCACCTGGTCCACCTGAAGAAGGTTTTGAAGGCTCTGCAAGCAGCAGGCCTCTCTATCAAGGCATCCAAATACCAGATAGGGCAGGGAACTATGGTTTACTTGGGTCACCTTGTAGGTGGAGGCCAAGTTCAGCCACTCCAGCCTAAGATCCAGACTATTCTGGACTGGGCAGCTCCAAAAACCCAGACTCAAGTCAGGGCATTCCTTGGCTTGACTGGGTACTACAGGAGGTTTGTGAAGGGATATGGATCAATAGTGACACCCCTCACAGAACTTACCTCCAAGAAAATGCCCAAGAAGGTAAACTGGACTGTAGAATGCCAACAGGCCTTTGACACCCTGAAACAAGCAATGTGCACAGCACCAGTTCTCAAAGCTCCAGATTACTCCAAGCAAATCATTGTGCAGGCTGATGCCTCTGAACATGGGATAGGGGCAGTTTTGTCCCAAACAAATGATGATGGCCTTGACCAGCCTGATGCTTTCATTAGCAGGAGGTTACTCCCCAGGGAGCAGTGTTGGAGTGCCATTGAGAGGGAAGCCTTTGCTGTGGTTTGGTCCCTGAAGAAGCTGAGACCATACCTCTTTGGTACTCACTTTGTAGTTCAAACTGACCACAGACCTCTCAGATGGCTGATGCAAATGAAAGGTGAAAATCCAAAACTGCTGAGGTGGTCCATCTCCCTACAGCTGATGCCAAGTTATGATTTGAAAGTGTGCTGAGGACTGCTAATCAGGCCCCAGCACCAGTGTTCTTTCCCTAACCTGTACTTTTGTTTCCACAATTGGCACACCCTGGCATCCAGGTAAGTCCCTTGTAACTGGTACCTCTGGTGCCAAGGGCCATGATGCCAGGGAAGGTCTCTAAGGGCTGCAGCGTGTCTTATGCCACCCTGGGACCCCTCACTCAGCACAGACACACTGCTTGCCGGCTTGTGTGTGCTAGTGGGGATAAAAAGACTACGTCGACGGGGCACTCCCCTCAGGGTGCCATGCCAGCCTCTCACTGCCTACAGGTATAGATAAGTCACCCCTCTAGCAGGCCTTACAGCCCTAAGGCAGGGTGCACTATACCATAGGTGAGGACATAAGTGCATGAGCACTATGCCCCTACAGTGTCTAAGCAAAACCTTAGACATTGTAAGTGCAGAGTAGCCATAAGAGTATATGGTCTGGGAGTCTGTCAAGCACGAACTCCACAGCACCATAATGGCTACACTGAAAACTGTGAAGTTTGGTATCAAACTTCTCAGCACAATAAATGCACACTGATGCCAGTGTACATTTTATTGTAACATACACCCCAGAGGGCACCTTAGAGGTGCCCCCTGAAAACTTAACCGACTATCCGTTTAGGCTGACTAGTTTTAGCAGCCTGCCACACACCAGACATGTTGCTGGCCACATGGGGAGAGTGCCTTTGCCACTCTGTGGCTAGTAACAAAGCCTGTACTGGGTGGAGGTGCTTCTCACCTCCCCCTACAGGAACTGTAACACCTGGCAGTGAGTCTCAAAGGCTCACCCCCTTTATTACAGCACCCCAGGGCACTCCAGCTAGTGGAGTTGCCCGCCCCCTCCGGCCACGGCCCCACTTTTGGCGGCAAGGCCGCAGGAGATAATGAGAAAAACAAGGAGGTGTCACTGGCCAGTCAGGACAGCCCCTAATGTGTCATGAGCTGAGGTGACTCTGACTTTTAGAAATCCTCCATCTTGCAGATGGAGGATTCCCCCAATAGGGATAGGAATGTGCCCCCCTCCCCTCAGGGAGGAGGCACAAAGAGGGTGTAGCCACCCTCAGGGCTAGTAGCCATTGGCTACTAACCCCCCAGACCTAAACACACCCCTAAATTCAGTATTTAAGGGCTCCCCAGAACCTAGGAACTCAGATTCCTGCAACCTAAGAAGAAGAGGACTGCTGAACCGAAAAACCTGCAGAGAAGACGGAGACACCAACTGCTTTGGCCCCAGTTCTACCGGCCTGTCTCCCCACTTCTAAAGACACTGCTCCAGCGACGCATTCCCAGGGTCCAGCAACCTCTGAAGCCTCAGAGGACTACCCTGCATCTAGAAGGACCAAGAACTCCTGAGGACAGCGGCTCTGTTCCCCAAAGACTGCAACTTTGCAACAAAGAAGCAACTTTGAAACAACACACGTTTCCCGCGGAAGCGTGAGAGTTTACACTCTGCACCTGAAGCCCCCGGCTCGACTTGTGGAGAACAAACACCACAGGGAGGGCTCCCCGGCGACTACGAGACCGTTAGTAGCCAGAGTTGACCCCCTGAGCCCCCACAGCGACGCCTGCAGAGGGAATCCCGAGGCTCCCCCTGACCGCGACTGCCTGCTTCAAAGACCCGACGCCTAGTAAAGGCACTGCATCCGCAGCCCCCAGGACCTGAAGGATCCGACCTCCAGTGCAGGAGTGACCCCCAGGTGGCCCTCTCCCTTGCCCAGGTGGTGGCTACCCCGAGGAGCCCCCCCTTGCCTGCCTGCATCGCTGAAGAGATCCCTTGGTCTCCCACTGATTTCTATTGCGAACCCGATGCTTGTTTGCACACTGCACCCGGCCGCCCCCGTGCCACTGAGGGTGTACTTTCTGTGTGTGCTGACTTGTGCCCCCCCCGGTGCCCTACAAAACCCCCCTGGTCTGCCCTCCGAAGACGCGGGTACTTACCTGCTGGCAGACTGGAACCAGGGCACCCCCTTCTCCATTGAAGCCTATGTTTTTTGCGCACCACTTTGACCTCTGCACCTGACCGGCCCTGAGCTGCGGGTGTGTTAACTTTAGGGTTGCTCTGAACCCTCAACGGTGGGCTACCTTGGACCCAAACTTGAACCCCGTAGGTGGTTTACTTACCTGCAAAAACTAACAAACACTTACCTCCCCAGGAACTGTTGAAAATTGCACTGTCTAGTTTTAAAATAGCTATATGTCATTTATGTGAAAACTGTATATGCTATTTTGCTAATTCAAAGTTCCTAATGTTCCTACATGAAATACCTTTCATTTGAAGTATTACTTGTATATCTTGAACCTGTGGTTCTTAAAATAAACTAAGAAAATATATTTTTCTATACAAAAACCTATTGGCCTGGAATTGTCTCTGAGTGTGTGTTCATCATTTATTGCCTGTGTGTGTACAACAAATGCTTAACACTACCCTCTGATAAGCCTACTGCTCGACCACACTACCACAAAATAGAACATTCGAATTATCTCTTTTTGCCACTATCGTACCTCTAAGGGGAACCCTTGGACTCTGTGCATACTATTCCTTACTTTGAAATAGTGCATACAGAGCCAACTTCCTACAGGGTTCTTCTAAAGTGAAAGCTTGTAATTCACTTACACATCTTAGGGAAGCGATAGCCATTAAAAAGGCAACTTACCATGAAAGAAATTGCAAAGAGCAGGAGTGCATGTGTTCAAAAGGTGGACTCATGGGTCTAGTAAGGACAGCAATACCGTTCAATATTGGAGCTGTAGGAACCCTGGGTGGAATGACTCGTAAGGCCTTCCATAAAGGTTGTGATTACAATCTGAATAAAGAAATATGTTGCCTATTTTGGAGGTAAACAGCTATACCTGCAAAATGAAGATGAATAAAAGATGAATATGCAAAATTTGCCTTTTGCAAATGTGACAAGTAACAAACAATGTCTTGCACTGATGCTTTGAGTGGATCAATCTGTTTAGGTTGACAGTAGGAAACAAATTGTTTCCATTTTGCAGCATAACACTGTCTAGTTGTAGGTTTACATGTTTCTCTAAGAATGTCCATAGATTCAGAGAGGAGTTGTACATAACCATACTATATGACTTCAGGAGCCATATCGCAAGATTGAGTGTTTTGGGCTCTGGATGTCTGATTTCACCTTGTTTTTGAGTTAGGTCTGGTGGGGAGTTTCTGGTGGGGAACCATAGATAGATCCAACAGTGTTATGTACCAAGGCTGATGTACCCAGGTAGGAGCTAAACGGATCAAGGTGAGTGATGTTTGTCTCAGTTTGCGAACCGGAAATGGAATGAGTGGGAGAGGCGGAAAAGTGTAAGCAAATATCCCTGGCCAATTCATCCATAGAGCACTGCCCTTGGACTGAGATTGTGGGTATCTGGACGCGATATTTTGGCATGTTGAATTTTCCACAGTGGTAAAGATGTCTATTTCTGGTGTTCCCCTTTCACCAAATGAAAGTATTAGTTAAGTAAGTTCCAATTTGTGGACTTGTTGCTGCATCCTGCTTAGGAGGTCTGGAAACTGGTTGTCCATCTCTGGGAGATATACTGCCAGTAAGTAAATGTGATGGTGAATTACCCATTTCAAAATTCTGAGCAAGAAGGTACAAATGAGTGCCCCCTCACCCCACCATATTTCTGCAGATAATACTTGGGTGTCAAGTCTGTAAAGACTAGACCCACCTTGTGAGAGAGTTGTATCAGAAATGCCTTGAGCACTAGAAATACTGCTAATAACACCACGTAGCTGAAGTAATACATTTGTTGAATGAGATCCCATCTGCCTTGTATTGTAAGGTTCTTAAGGTGAGCTCCCCAACCTATCTTTGATGCATCTGTAGTGAGAGTGATCTGAGGCACAGGATCTTTAAAGGATCACCCTTTTGAAAGGTTGGTGGGATTCACCATTGAAGAGAATGGTGAGTCCTGTGGTCCAACAACACTACATCCTAGAGATGACCCTGTGACTGAGACCACTGATGAGATAGATACTGCTGTAATGGACGCGTGTGTACTCTGGCATGAGGAACAATGGCAATGCAGGAAGCTATCATCCCTAAAAGCTGCACCACTAGTCTCACTGTGTAAGTGTGGTGCTCCTGTAATTGAGACAGAAGAGTTTAGAAAGCTTGAATCCAGGCTGGGTTTGGATATGCCAACCCTGAGTGAGTACTGAGAATTGCTCCCAGATAAGGTTGCATTTGTGAGGGTTGAGAATGGGATTTGAGAAAGTTGATTGTAAATCCCAGTGTGTAGAAGGTCTGTATACTAAGTATGATTCTGACATTGTTGGATGGTATTGGCTTGGATGAGTCAGTCGTCGAATTATGGGAAGACATGAATATGTTGTCTTCTGCAGAATGCAGCAACTACTGCTACACATTTTGTTAATACCCTGGGAGCGGCTGTTACCCTGAATGGTAAGACCTTGAATTTATATCGTTTTCCCGCAACAACAAATTTGCAATGTGCTGGATGTATGGGAATGTTTTCCCGCATGAGGAATTTGCATTGTGCTGGATGTATAGGAATGTGAAAATAAGCATCTTTGAGTTTTAAGGCTGTCATGAAATCACCTTGTTGCAACAGGGGAATAATATCTTGCAGAGTGACCATATGGAAATGCTCTGAGAGGATGTATAGGTTGAGAGGTATGAGATCCAGAATTGGTCTTAGTGACCCATGTTTCTTTGGTATAATGAAGTATAGGGAATATACTCCTACACCTTGTTGAGACAGGGAAACTGGTTCTATAGCCCCTTTGAGAAGAAGGGATTGTACCTCTTCTTTTAAGAGAATGAGATGGTTGTGTGTAAGTTTGTGAGCACGAGGGGGACTATTCGGTGGAGTGGAGATGAGTTCTAGACAGTATCCACGTTGGATAATTGATAGAAACCTTTGATCTGTTGTGATATTGGACCATTGGGGTAGAAATTTGCTAGTCTCCCAACTACTGGTGAGGTGTTTGCTAGAGGAATCTGGAAGCAGTCACTGGTGTGAAATGCCTGAAAATATCAATAAATTGCCAATGAAAGACAATATATTACAAATAAATAATTAATGTGTTTTAAAAAATATTTTCAACATTAAATTATATTCATGTATAACTTTTTTTTAAAGTGTTTTATTTTAAGTCTAAACCTCTATTGTTTTGCATGGGAGGGTGTTGTAGTACCAGCTGCTGGGCATGTGTGGTGCTGGACTGAGCACTGTTCTTTGGCAGTAATAACTTACACTCATACATTAGGCTCCACCCTCTAGCCCTATTTAAAGGGGTGGAGATCCCTGGGGGTAAGCTGTGGACTCCTACTGGACCTTCCAAGACCTTCAGGAAGAAGATCCAGAAGTATGGAGAACATTGGATAACTTTTGGTAAAAAGCTCCATAAAGGGACCGACTCAACGACGTGAGTCAACCCGGCTTACCTCAATCCGGCCTGGCTTGCAGATTCGTCCCACTGAAAAGCTCCGGAGCCCCAGACTTCTAGGATATCACAGGGGGCTCCTGGAAAGGTAATCCGGCAACATCGACACGAAATCGGCTTGCTGTGGATGGTCATCCAACATCAGAGAGAAAAAGCTCACAAAAAGTGACAAAGTTCAAATGTAAAAAGTTGACTGGGACCTCCTTTGAAACATATCGGAGGAGGACCTCAGGGACGTTCGATCAAATTTCAACTTCAGGCCGGACAAAGATTTCCATACTGAAAAATCATCTAAGTCTGAAGGTAGAATTCTTCACCAAGTTCTCCTGCGATGTGTATCAAAAAAGGGCTCCAGGGAGGTCGGATCGGATTGGTGACTTCGTTCCCGGTGAGAAAAATATTAAAGAAAGAAAAAGACTACGCCCGAAGGTAAACTTTCAACCGAAACCTCCCGGTTGCTGTAGCCAAGCAGGGCTCCATCGCGGTTGGCCTCAAATTTTTACTTTGCCCTGGTCAAGGTGTGACCACCAAATATCCAGAGTGGTGCTTTCAGTTTCTAAGCGCTAAAAAATGTTTATTCTTTAAAAAAAAAAAAAAAAAAAAAAAATCTTACCTCTGGTTCCCCTTATCTAATTTTATTCCTTTTAGTGTCAAATTAAAGATAAAAATATTTTCTATTTATAGAAATTGCTTTTGGATTTTTTAACTGTTCCCTGTGTTTTATTTTGTTACTGTTTTGTGATATTTGAATGCTTTGCACACTTTGTCTCGTAAGTTAAGCCGTGTTGCTCGCTGCCAAGCTACCAAGGTTTGAGCTGGGGTTAATTTATTGAGACCTAACTGGACCTAGTGGGGGTTTAGTGGCCTATTGCTAAGTGTAGGTACTTGCCTGCCCTTACCAATAATCCACTTTCCAACACCGTGGGTAGACTTTTTAGAAGGGTAGTGTGACATTTCAGGCAACAGCTGAAAGCAAAGGTAGAGAACACCTACAGATGTGAGGTTATGTCCTTTTAAAGACAGGTGTTGATTGGTCTGCAGAGAATAAGAGGAAAGTCACTTTTTGTTACCTCTGCCTTGAGTGCCTCTGGCCTTGGAGTGCCCTTTGGCACCAAAGGCTACCTTATGTACTGTCCTTGGTTGCCTGGCTGCAGTTCTTCATGAAATGACTGTTGAGATTGATAGGGTTGCCTTGGATTAGTAGGTGTAGCTTTCGACAACGGGCAGGTTTGCATCCTATGGAAACCATCTTCTGAAGATGATGCTGCAGGACCCCCACTGATTTAGTCCTGTCTGTGTCCTCCTTCTAGGATTTCTATCAATCTATCTGCTTGTTGACAAAAAGGTGTTGCCCATCAACAGTGGTCTTTAGATGTGTACTGAAAGCCTGGGCGCAAGAATGAAATACAAAGTATGTTGTGGAATAGGATGCTTTTGTTGACCTCGCTGGAGGCCATGTCTGCTGCCCTGAAGGCACACCTGATGTTGCAGCTGAAGATGACGTCTTCTCCCACTATCGCCTTCACTTTCTTTTTGCACAGTACAGTGAGAAGTTGCATTACTTCCTTCATCTCCTCCCACCCACACCTATTGTAGTGTGCTAGTCTGAACATGGAATTTGTAATACGTCACTGTGTTGCTGTCCAAATTGCTTTGTGCTTCCCAGTTGTGTCAGATCTACTGCTCTATTTGTCAGTGGTGGAGTAACCAAAGGACCTTGCTTAACTGCATTTTTAGGGGCTGGTTGCACCATAAGGGAGTTCTAAAGGGCATGCCTCAAGTTAAACAATGGGTCTGCATACATGTATTTTCCACTCTTGATGTAACCACCCCGATTACAATAGGGTCCTTCAATTTTTCCTCGGATCACTTCAGCATTATTTTGAGAACTGACAATAACTGGGTGCTCCTCTCTGTCTTTGAAAAAGTCTGTAAGGAAACCCTTCTCCTCCATCTGCAGAGGAAGTTTATGATGAGCCCCCCTTACTGTAAACAGGTGGCATGCAGAGGTTGGGTTAGACTTGGAAGTCTTTAAAGGGTGTGCCTCCTTAACACCTACACTGTAATAATTCACAGCATCTTCTTGCTGTTCTGTTTGCTCTGGATCCTGATCAGAAGGCAGTGAACATGTTGAATGGAGGTCATCTGAAACAAAGTGGCAGTGTGGTGAAGACATTTGTGGTGGTGGAGTTGGTGGAATGGTGTGAGCTTTCCCCTCAGAAATGGCCACCACAATTGCTTCTTATAAAGTAGCTGTGTGGACTGTGTTCTACAATATGTCCCATCTTAGGGTTTGTGTAAACTGCCCTCTGCCTAGCATCAGGCAGTTGCACCTCACTCTCACCTTGTTGTGGCTAGTGTACCCTGAGCATTGAATGCTTCTAAGCAGATCGGTGCTGAAAATGGATAGGAATCCTCTTGCTCATAAGCTTTTGGTCTTGACTTTGAAAATCTCCTTGTGCTGATGCATTTTTCGATGCTGAAATGTTTCCAGCAGTGGGCGGAGCAGACTTCAAGGTTTCTTCGCAGGCGGGGCTTCTGTTTAGCCATGGAGCTCTTGTCGTGTTCCTTTACACTGAGCTAAGGTTCATATTGGGAAAAATTACTGGGGGAAGAGCCTTGCCTTGAGGAGAGACTGCCTTTTTGAGGGCAGGGGTGTGTGTGTTGGTGTCTAGGCCTGATAACTTCTGTACGGTCCTAACTCTGGGTGAAAACTTTATTGGGGCCAATGGAGATTCTATGTCATCAGGGGACACAGAATTGTGCTCCCCTTCCAACAGGCTTTAAAAGTACCAAATGCTCACTGCCAAACATCAAACTCAGACTCAAATGCTTTAAAGCCCTTGGAGACCATGCCGGACAGAACTCAATAGATGACCGGCAATACATAACTATGTAGTTGTCCACCTTCTGTCCCTGTTGGTATTCAACAGTTTTCTTTCATGGAAAGAGCTACATGCCACACAAGTGCTTTCCTAGGGGTCCTGCGGTAGACAAAGCTTACAACCCCAGTGCACGGCCGACCACAGGAACGTGTTCATGCAAAAGAGACAAACTTTAAACAAATTATTTTCCATTCCCTCCCCTCTAAACAAGTCATTCTTATGTGACCTGCTATCAAGCTCTTCAGATGGTGCAACTGAGCAGAATTTGGTGTGTTCAGCTTTCCAGTCCTCACCCATTTGAAGATTTCCTTTGACTCATAATGGTAACCAAGCAGTAGAAACCCATCTGAGTTTGGTGGCAGAAAAAAAACAATCTGTGATAGAAACCATGTCCTGGGGCACCGTGGGTTTCAGTGGAGGGATCATGATTCAATTAAAAACCGAAACTCCTCCTTCAAACAAAAAACAACTTGTGAAAGTCCAACGCTATAAATTAGGAGGATGCATAGCAGGTGATTTACACATGCATATGCAGAGTTGCAATTGCAATTTTAATATACATATTTATGTAATGATCTATAGATACATATGTAGAAACACTTCTATAAAATATATACATTTGTGAAACCAAGTATTACCGTTCCTTAAAACAACAGACTAGTTCTGGTGATGTGACCTACGCAAAGGCTGACTGAATTGTGAGTGGTTATTAAACGGCACCAGAGACCAGAACAAGCATTATTGGATTTTTATACACATAGGTTACGCACCAGGTATACTTTGTATCACACATGAAAACATGCATAACATTGGCTACATAATAACCACAATAACAATGCTATAGTGGTTAAATAATGCCACGAGCAAACAAAAGGAGATAATGTTAAAGATGTATCTTATTCCCATAAAATAAAATATTCCTACAAATCAAGGAGTTCAAATCTGTAGTTTACTGTTTGATAGCCTACAAGGAATGTAGGAAGTTGGCTCTGTATGCACTATTTCAAAGTAAGAAATAGCATGCACAGAGTCCAAGGGTTCCCCTTAGAGGTAAGACAGTGGCAAAAAGAGATAATTCTAATGCTCCATTTTGTGGTAGTGCGGTCGAGCAGTAGGCTTATCAGAAGAGTAGTGTTAAGCATTTGTTGTTCATACACAGGCAATTAATGAGGAACACACACTCAGACAATTCCAGGCCAATAGGTTTTTGTATAGAAAAATATATTTTCTTAGTTTATTTTAAGAACCACAGGTTCAAGATTTACAAGTAATACTTAAAATGAAAGGTATTTCATGTAGGAACTTTAGGAACTTTGAATTAGCAAAATAGCATATACAGTTTTCACATCAATGACATATAGCTATTTTAAAACTAGACACTGCAATTTTCAACAGTTCCTGGGAGAGGTAAGTGTTTGTTAGTTTTTGCAGGTAAGTAAACCACCTAAGGGGTTCAAGTTTGGGTCCAAGGTAGCCCCCCGTTGGGGGTTCAGAGCAACCCCAAAGTTACCACACCAGCAGCTCAGGGCTGGTCAGGTGCAGAGGTCAAAGTGGTGCCCAAAACACATAGGCTTCAATGGAGAAGGGGGTGCCCCGGTTCCAGTCTGCCAGCAGGTAAGTACCCGCGTCTTCAGAGGGCAGACCGGGGGGTTTTGTAGGGCACCGGGGGGAACACAAGTCCACACAAAAAGTACACCCTCAGCAGCACAGGGGCGGCTGGGTGCAGTGTGCAAACAGGCGTCGGGTTCGCAATAGGTTTCAATGGGAGACCAAGGGGTCTCTTCAGCAATGCAGGCAGGCAAGGGGGGGGGGGCTCCTCGGGGAAGCCACCACCTAGGCAAGGGAGAGGGCCACCTGGGGGTCGCTCCTGCACTGGAAGTCGGATCCTTCAGGTCCTGGGGGCTGCGGGTGCAGTGTCTTTACCAGGCAGTCGCGGTCAGGGGGAGCCTTGGGATTCCCTCTGCAGGCGTCGCTGTGGGGGCCAGGGGGGTCATCTCTGGCTACTCACGGTCTCGTAGTCACCGGGGAGTCCTCCCTGTGGTGTTTGTTCTCCACAAGTCGAGCCGGGGGTGTCAGGTGCAGAGTGCAAAGTCTCACGCTTACAGAGGGAAACGTGTGTTGTTTCACAGTTGCTTCTTTGTTGCAAAGTTGCAGTCTTTGGGGAACAGAGCCGCGGTCCTCGGGAGTTCTTGGTCCTTCTAGATGCAGGGTAGTCCTCTGAGGCTTCAGAGGTTGCTGGACCCTGGGGAACGCGTCACTGGAGCAGTGTCTTTAGAAGTGGCGAGACAGGCCGGTAGAGCTGGGGCCAAAGCAGTTGGTGTCTCCGTCTTCTCTGCAGCTTTTCAGCTCAGCAGTCCTCTTCTTCTTAGGTTGCAGGAATCTATCTTGCTGCGTTCTGGGAGCCCCTAAATACTCGATTTAGGGGTGTGTTTAGGTCTGGGGGTTAGTAGCCAATGGCTACTAGCCCTGAGGGTGGCTACACCCTCTTTGTGCCTCCTCCCTGAGGGGAGGGGGGCACATCCCTATCCCTATTGGGATTTCTAAAAGTTAGAGTCACCTCAGCTCAGGACACATTAGGGGCTGTCCTGACTGGCCAGTGACTCCTCCTTGTTTTTCTCACTATCTCCTCCGGCCTTGCCGCCAAAAGTGGGACCGTGGCCGGAGGGGGCGGGCAACTCCACTAGCTGGAGTGCCCTGGGGTGCTGTAACAAAGGGGGTGAGCCTTTGAGGCTCACTGCCAGGTGTTACAGTTCCTGCAGGGGGAGGTGAGAAGCACCTCCACCCAGTATAGGCTTTGTTACTAGCCACAGAGTGACAAAGGCACTCTCCCCATGTGGCCAGCAACATGTCTGGTGTGTGGCAGGCTGCTAAAACTAGTCAGCCTACACGGATAGTCGGTTAAGGTTTCAGGGGGCACCTCTAAGGTGCCCTCTGGGGTGTATGTTACAATAAAATGTACACTGGCATCAGTGTGCATTTATTGTGCTGAGAAGTTTGATACCAAACTTCACAGTTTTCAGTGTAGCCATTATGGTTCTGTGGAGTTCGTGCATGACAGACTCCCAGACCATATACTCTTATGGCTACCCTGCACTTTCAATGTCTAAGGTTTTGCTTAGACACTGTAGGGGCATAGTGCTCATGCACTTATGCCCTCACCTATGGTATAGTGCACCCTGCCTTAGGGCTGTAAGGCCTGCTAGAGGGGTGACTTATCTATACATGTAGGCAGTGTGAGGTTGGCATGGCACCCTGAGGGGAGTGCCATGTCGACTTAGTCATTTTATCCCCACCAGCACACACAATCTGGCAAGAAGTGTGGCTGTGCTGAGTGAGGGGTCCCCATGGTGGCATAAGACATGCTGCAGCCCTTAGAGACCTTCCCTGGCATCAGGGCCCTTGGTACCAGAGGTACCAGTTAAAAGGGACTTACCTGGATGCCAGGGTGTGCCAATTGTGGAAACAAAGGTACAGGTTAGGGAAAGAACAATGGTGCTGGGGCCTGGTTAGAACACTTTCAAATCATAACTTGGCATCAGCAAAGGCAAAAAGTCAGGGGGTAACCATGCCAAGGAGGCATTTCCTTACACAACCCCACCCTCCCAAACGAAAGACGATGAGACTAACATTTCCCAAGAAAGTCTTCATTTTCTAAGTGGAAGAACCTGGAAAGGCCATCTACATTGGCATGGGCAGTCCCAGGTCTGTGTTCCACTATAAAGTCCATTCCCTGTAGGGAGATGGACCACCTCAACAGTTTTGGATTTTCACCTTTCATTTGCATTAGCCATCTGAGAGGTCTGTGGTCAGTCTGAACTACAAAGTGAGTACCAAAGAGGTATGGTCTCAGCTTCTTCAGGGACCAAACCACAGCAAAGGCCTCCCTCTCAATGGCACTCCAACGCTGCTGCCTGGGGAATAACCTCCTGCTAATAAAAGCAACAGGCTGGTCAAGGCCATCATCATTTGTTTGGGACAAAACTACCCCTATCCCATGTTCAGAGGCATCAGTCTGCACAATGAACTGCTTGGAGTAATCTGGAGCTTCGAGAACTGTTGCTGTGCACATAGCTTGTTTCAGGGTGTCAAAGGCCTGTTGGCATTCTACAGTCCAGTTTACCTTCTTGGGCATTTTCTTGGAGGTAAGTTCTGTGAGGGGTGTTACTATGGATCCATATACCTTCACAAACCTCCTGTAGTACCCAGTCAAGCCAAGGAATGCCCTGAACTTGAGTCTAGGTTTTTAGAGCTGCCCAGTCCAGAATAGTCTGGATCTTGGGCTGGAGTGGCTGAACTTGGCCTCCACCTACAAGGTGTCCCAAGTAAACCACAGTTTCCCTGCCCTATCTGGCATTTGGAGGCCTTGATAGAGAGGCCTGCTGTTTGCAGAGCCTTCAAAACCCTTCTTCAGGTGGACCAGGTGATCCTTCCAGCTGGAGCTAAAGACAGCAATATCGTCAAGAAAAGCTGCACTAAAGGACTCCAAGCCAGCAAGGACTTAATTCACCAACCTTTGGAAGGTGGCAGGGGCATTCTTTAAACCAAAGGGCATCACAGTGAACTGATAATGCCCATCAGGTGTGGAGAAGGCTGTTTTTTCTTTTGCTCCTGGTGCCATTTTGATTTGCCAGTACCCTGCTGTCAAGTCAAAGGTACTTAAGTATCTGGCAGCACCTAGTTTGTCTATCAATTCATCTGCCTTTGGAATGGGATGGGCATCTGTCTTGGTGACAGAATTAAGACCACTGTAGTCCACACAAAACCTCATCTCTCTTTTTCCATCTTTGGTGTGAGGTTTGGGGACTAAGACCACTCGGCTAGCCCAGGGGCTGTCAGAGTGCTCAATGACTCCCAATTCCAGCATCTTGTGGACTTCCACTTTGATGCTTTCCTTAACTTGGTCAGACTGTCTGAACATTTTGTTTTTGACAGGCATGCTGTCTCCTATGTCCACATCATGGGTACACAGGTGTGTCTGACCAGGGGTTAGAGAAAAGAGCTCAGCAAACTGTTGCAGGACCTACCTACAGTCAGATTGCTGTTTGCCAGAGAGGGTGTCTGAATAGATCACTCCATCAACTGAGCCATCTTTAGGGTCTGTGGAGAGGAGATCAGGGAGAGGTTCACTCTCAGCTTCCTGGTCCTCATCTGTTACCATCAACAGATTCACATCTGCCCTGTCATGGAAGAGTTTGAGGCGGTTCACATGGATCACCCTTTTGGGGATCTTGCTAGTGCCTAGGTCTACCAGGTAGGTGACCTGACTCTTCCTTTCTAGCACTGGGTAAGGGCCACTCCATCTGTCCTGAAGTGCCCTGGGAGCCACAGGCTCCAGAACCCAGACTTTCTGCCCTGGCTGAAACTCAACCATAGCAGCCTTTTGGTCATACCACATCTTCTGGAGTTGTTGGCTGGCCTTTAAGGTTTTTGATTGCCTTTTCCAAGTACTCTGCCATCCTGGAATGTAGGCCTAGTACATAGTCCACTATATCTTGTTTAGGCTCATGAAGAGGTCTCTCCCAGCCTTCTTTCACAAGAGCTAGTGGTCCCCTGACAGGATGGCCAAACAGAAGTTCAAAGGGGGAAAACCCTACTCCCTTCTGAGGCACCTCTCTGTAGGCAAAAGCAGACATGGCAAGAGGACATCCCATCTCCTTTTGAGTTTTTCAGGGAGCCCCATGATCATGCCTTTCAATGTCTTGTTAAATCTTTCAACGAGACCATTGGTTTGTGGATGGTATGGTGAATTTGTAAGTCACCCCACACTCATTCCACATATGTTTCAGGTATGCTGACATAAAGTTGGTACCTCTGTCAGACACCAACTCCTTAGGAAATCCCACTCTGGTAAAAATACCAATGAGTGCTTTGGCTTCTGCAGGGGCAGTAGTCGACCTAAGGGGAATTGCTTCAGGGTATCTAGTAGCATGATCCACTACTACCAGTATGTATTGGTTCCCTAAGGCTGTGGGAGGTTCAAGTGGTCCCACTATGTCCACACCCACTCTTTCAAAGGGGACCCCCACCACTGGAAGTGGAGTGAGGAGGGCCTTTGGGTGTCCACCTGTCTTACCACTGGCTTGACAGGTGGCACAGGAGACACAAAACTACTTGACCTTCTGGGACATGTTAGGCCAATAGAAGTGGTTGACTAATCTCTCCCACGTCTTGGTCGGTCCCAAATGCCCAGCAAGAGGAATATCATGAGCTAAGGTCAGAATGAACTCCCTAAACTCCTGAGGCACTACCACTCTCCTAGTGGCACCAGGTTTGGGATCTCTTGCCTCAGTGTAAAGGAGTCCATCTTCCCAATAGACTCTATGTGTTCCTGTTATTTTTCCATTGGACTCTTCAGCAGCTTGCTGCCTAAGGTCTTCAAGAGAGGGACAGGTTTCTTGCCCCTTACACAACTGTTCCCTTGAGGATCCCCCTGGGCCCAGGAGCTCAACCTGATAAGGTTCTAACTCCATGGGCTCAGTTCCCTCAGAGGGCAGAACTCCTTCCTGGGAAGAGAGGTTCTCTTTCTCTTGTTGTGTTGAAACTGGTTCCCCAGTCTTCTTTCTTTTTCTCTTGGAGGGTTGGGCCCTTTTTCCAGGCTCCAACACCACTTTTTCACCCTGAGCCTTGCACTGTGCCCTTGTCTTGACACACACCAGTTCTGGGATACCCAACATGGCTGCATGGGTTTTGAGTTCTACCTCAGCCCATGCTGACGACTCCAGGTCATTTCCAAGCAAACAGTCTACAGGGATATTTGAGGAGACCACCACCTGTTTCCGGCCATTGACCCCTCCCCACTCTAAAGTTACCATAGCCAGGGGATGTACTTTAGTCTGATTGTCAGCGTTGATGACTGGATATGTTTGTCCAGCCAGGTATTGACCAGGGGAAACCAGTTTCTCTGTCACCATAGTGACACTGGCACCTGTATCCCTCAGGCCTTCTACACTTTGCCCATTAATTAAGAGTTGCTGCCTGTATTTGTGCATATTAGGGGGCCAGGCAGCCAATGTGGCTAAATCCACTCCACCCTCAGAGACTAGTGTAGCTTCAGTGTGGACCCTGATTTGCTCTGGGCACACTGTTGATCCCACTTGGAGACTGGTCATTCCAGTGTTAGCTTGAGTAGAGTTAGAAGTGGAACCTTTCTTGGGACAGGCCTTGTCTCCAGTTTGGTGTCCAGCTACGACACCAGGACTTTTTGGGATCAAAGTTTTTACCCTTGTACCCACAATTTGATTGTGAAGAGGCTCTGGACCCTCCCTCCTGAGCAGGTTTTTGGGCCCTATAGAAGGCTCTTTACTTTTTCCCTTGGATGTCTCAACACTCTTCCCCTGGGAGCCTTTGTGACCCCTTTCTTTTGGTCACCCCCGTGGAAGTCTTGGTCACCCTAGTCTTGACCCAATGGTCTGCCTTCTTTCCCAATTCTTGGGGAGAAATTGGTCCTAGGTCTACCAGATGCTGATGCAGTTTATCATTGAAACAATTACTTAACAGGTGTTCTTTCACAAATGAATTGTACAGCCCATCATAATCATTTACACCACTGCCTTGAATCCAACCATCCAGTGTTTTTACTGAGTAGTCAACAAAATCAACCCAGGTCTGGCTTGAGGATTTTTGAGCCCCCCTGAACCTAATTCTATACTCCTCAGTTGAGAATCCAAAGCCCCCAATCAGGGTAGCCTTCATGAGGTCATAGGATTCTGCATCTTTTCCAGAGTGTGAGGAGTCTATCCCTACACTTTCCAGTGAACATTTCCCAAAGGAGAGCACCCCAGTGAGATCTGTTTACTTTTCTGGTTGTACAAGCCCTCTCAAAAGCTGTGAACCATTTGGTGATGTCATCACCATCTTCATATTTAGTTACAACCCCTTTTGGGATTTTCAACATGTCAAGAGAATCTCTGACCCTATTTAAGTTGCTGCCACCATTGATGGGACCAAACCCCATCTCTTGTCTTTCCTTTCTATGGCTAGGAGCTGTCTCTCTAAAGCCAATCTTTTGGCCATCCTGGCTAGCAGGAGGTCCTCTTTAATGAGGCTACCCTCAATGCTTCCAGAGTTGCTGGACTCTCCTGTGAGAGAAGCAGCATCTCTGACTATCACTTGTGGAGACAGGGTTTGAGGGACCCTGTTCTCCCTGAGGAGGAGTGGGGGTGGGGGTGGGAAATCCTCCACCTCACTAGCTTCCTCCTCTGGGAAGGTATCCTCAGAGGGGTTGTTCTTAGCAAACTCTGCCAAAAGCTCCTGGAGCTGTACTTTGGTAGGGTTTGAACCAGTTTTAATCTTTTTGGTTTTGCAGAGAGACCTTAACTCTGGCATCCTAAGATGCAGGTAAGGGGTGACGTTGAGTTCCATCACTATCTCTTCTGCAGTAGACATTATGTTTCTAAAAGTTGGAATACTTTTTAAGAATCTAAAACTATCTATAGAACTTAATTCAAACTTTTACAAAACTTTTAAACTCTAAAAGAAATGCTAACAGGGACTAACACAAGGCCCTAGCAGGACTTTTAAAAATGTAGAAAAATAGCTCAAATTTCAAAAATCAGCTTCTAATGACAATTTTTGGAATTTAGTTGTGTGATCAGGTATTGGCTGAGTAGTCCAGCAAATGTAAAGTCTTGTACCCCACCGCTGATCCACCAATGTAGGAAGTTGGCTCTGTATGTACTATTTCAAAGTAAGAAATAGCATGCACAGAGTCCGAGGGTTCCCCTTAGAGGTAAGATAGTGGCAAAAAGAGATAATTCTAATGCTCTATTTTGTGGTAGTGTGGTCGAGCAGCAGGGTTATCAGAGGGTAGTGTTAAGCATTTGTTGTACACACACAGGCAATAAATGGGGAACACACACTCAAAGACAATTCCAAGCCAATAGGTTTTTATATAGAAAAATATATTTTCTTAGTTTAATTTAAGAACCACAGGTTCAAGATTTACAAACAATACTTTAAATGAAAGGTATTTCACTTAGGAACTTTAGGAACTTTGAATTAGCAAAATAGCATATACAATTTTCACACAAATGGCAATAAGCTATTTTAAAACTAGACACTGCAATTTTCAACAGTTCCTGTGGGAGGTAAGTGTTTGTTAGTTTTGAAGGTAAGTAAACCACCTACAGGGTTCAAAGTTGGGTCCAAGGTAGCCCACCGTTGGGGGTTCAGGGCAACCCCAAAGTTACCACACCAGCAGCTCAGGGCCGGTCAGGTGCAGAGGTCAAAGTGGTGCCCAAAACCCATAGGCTTCAATGGAGAAGGGGGTACCCCGGTTCCAGTCTGCCAGCAGGTAAGTACACGCGTCTTCAGAGGGCAGACCAGGGGGGTTTTGTAGGGCACCGGGGGACACACAAGTCAGCACAAAAAGTACACCCTCAGCGGCACGGGGGCGGCCGGGTGCAGTGTGCAAACAGGCGTCGGGTTTGCAATGTAATCCAATGGGAGACCTAGGGGTCTCTTCAGTGATGCAGGCAGGCAAGGTGGGGGCTCCTCGGGGTAGCCACCACCTGGGCAAGGGAGAGGGCCACCTGGGGGTCGTTCCTGCACTGGAGGTCGGATCCTTCAGGTCCTGGGGGCTGCGGGTGCAGTGTCCTTACCAGGCGTCGGGTCTTTGAAGCAGGCAGTTGCGGTCAGGGGGGAGCCTCTGGATTCCCTCTGCAGGCGTCGCTGTGGGGGTTCACGGGGGGTCAACTCTGGCTACTCACAGGCTCGCTGTCGCCGGGGCGTCCTTCCTGTAGTGTTTATTCTCCACAAGTCGAGCAGGGGGCGTCGGGTGCAGAATGCAAAGTCTCACGCTTCCGGTGGGAAACGTGTGTTCTTTCAAAGTTGCTTCTTTGTTGCAAAAGATGCTGCTTCTTGGAGCAGAGCCACTGTCCTCAGGAGTTCTTGGTCCTTTTAGATGCAGGGTAGTCCTCTGAGGCTTCAGAGGTCGCTAGACCCTGGGAAACGCGTCCATGGAGCAGTTCTTTTGAAGTTGGGAGACAGGCCGGTAGAGCTGGGGCCAAAGCAGTTGGTGTCTCCGTCTTCTCTGCAGGTTTTTCAGCTCAGCAGTCCTTCTTCATCTTAGGTTGCAGGAATCTATCTTGCTGGGTTCTGGGAGCCCCTAAATTTTCGATTTAGGGGTGTGTTTAGGTCTGGGGGGTTATTAGCCAATGGCTACTAGCCCTGAGGGTGGCTATACCCTCTTTGTGTCTCCTCCCTGAGGGGAGGGGGGCACATCCCTATCCCTATTGGGGGAATCCTCGATCTGCAAGATGGAGGATTTCTAAAAGTCAGAGTCACCTCAGCTCAGGACACCTTAGGGGCTGTCCTGACTGGCCAGTGACTCCTCCTTGTTTTTCTCATTATCTCCTCCGGCCTTGCCGCCAAAAGTGGGGCCGTGGCCGGAGGGGGCGGGCAACTCCACTAGCTGGAGTGTCCTGGGGTGCTGTAACAAAGGGGGTGAGCCTTTGAGGCTCACTGCCAGGTGTTACAGTTCCTGCAGGGGGAGGTGAGAAGCACCTCCACCCAGTACAGGCTTTGTTACTAGCCACAGAGTGACAAAGGCACTCTCCCCATGTGGCCAGCAACATGTCTGGTGTGTGGCAGGCTGCTAAAACTAGTCAGCCTACACTGGTAGTCGGTTAAGGTTTCAGGGGGCATCTCTAAGATGCCCTCTGGGTAGTATGTTAAAATAAAATGTACACTGGCATCAGTGTGCATTTATTGTGCTGAGAAGTTTGATACCAAACTTCATAGTTTTCAGTGTAGCCATTATGGTGCTGTGGAGTTCGTGCATGACAGACTCCCAGACCATATACTCTTATGGCTACCCTGCACTTACAATGTCTAAGGTTTTGCTTAGACACTGTAGGGGCATAGTGCTCATGCACTTATGCCCTCACCTATGGTATAGTGCACCCTGCCTTAGGGCTGTAAGGCTTGCTAGAGGGGTGACTTATCTATACCTATAGGCAGTGTGAGGTTGGCATGGCACCCTGAGGGGAGTGCCATGTCGACTTAGTCATTTTATCCCCACCAGCACACACAATTTGGCAAGCAGTGTGTCTGTGCTGAGTGAGGGGTCCCCAGGGTGGCATAAGATATGCTGCAGCCCTTAGAGACCTTCCCTGGCATCAGGGCACTTGGTACCAGAGGTACCGGTTAGAAGGGACTTACCTGGATGCCAGGGTGTGCCAATTGTGGAAACAAAAGTACAGGTTAGGGAAAGAACACTGGTGCTGGGGCCTGGTTAGCAGGCCTCAGCACACTTTCAAATCATAACTTGGCATCAGCAAAGGCAAAAAGTCAGGGGGTAACCATGCCAAGGAGGCATTTCCTTACAGGGTTCCTGAAGAATTTTCATGTTTAAATTATCATGCCAGATGATACGTGCTGTGACTGAGCTAAGGAAAAAAAAACTCTATATAACGCTGCCTGTAGCAACCGATGCTTCTTGTTCCCAGTGACAGCAAATGTGTGATTCACAAGGTCACTATCTATCACTTGAGTACATTTGAGATCCTGGCAATAACCAGGAATGGAACAGCACCCATTATAGTTTTTGGATGCCACATTTGTGTTTAGAACTCTACAACAGACCATGAGGTACAGAACATAACATGACTGTACAAATGCTTAGAGCTCAAAAAGAATTTAGGTTGAGGCTATCACTGTGGTTTAAATCTACTTATATTTTCCAACAGATACCAAAAGTGTACTTATTTTAAGCAAATTAACATGCTGGACTTTGAATGGAAGTAAAAAGTGGCTGCAATTTTTTCCACTTTTCTGTCTGAGGTTAGGGCATTTTTATAAAGCGAAGATTAAAGGAAAGTATTACCTGAACTTTGTGAAGCACTGGTATTTGCTGATACACCTGCAGTCACATTTGGAGTACTTTCAATATGCTCAACCTTTCCACCAAACCTTTTCTCAAGTTCATCTGAAAAAGCCTACAACCAAAACCAAATGTTTGAAAGTAACATTTTAAAATATGACTCCAAATTAAACATATCAGGGAATAAAACAAAAACAAATGGTTAAATCTCTAGAATTCTTCCATGGTTTAAAAAATGTTTCATAAAAAAAGAACCTTCAAAGTCTGTATCTTGAGACATTAAAGAAAACACAATGATTCGTTTTGAAAATGAACATTAATAATGGTAGGATACCATTGTTTATGCAATGGAATACAGTACAAAATTATCAATGTTCAAAACTTGGAAGATGTTCATCTTTGTTTACTGGTCTTTCATTAAATTGAGAAAAAGATTCATATTTTAAGTACATTTTAGGCAATATTTGAAGAAGGGCAGATTCCAAACAAACTGAAATCTAAAGTATCCAATAAGACAAATGAATGGATATCCCTACTGAGGCACAATAAAGCACAACCTACATCTAGTTCAAATATTTTCTGTGTGACTTGATCTTTACTTTAGCCATTAGTAAGATAAAAGAACGAAACACTGACACTCCATACAATAGCAGAGGACAGAATGTACAACAGACAAAGACAGGAGATAAAGAAAAAGAAACACAATAAAAATAATAAATAAAATAAAAGGCGGGGCATCATATGAAGTCCAATCATGTATATTATTAAAATTATATCAAATATTTCCATATATGTTTTCTAAGTCCACTTTTTTTAAAATACCCCTTCGGGGTGGAGTAGGGTTACTCAAAGAATTCAACATGGAGAGACACTCAGGGGTGTACAGGCAGTAGACAAACATAAGGAACAACTTTTGAAGGCGAATTCAAAATGGGGGCTTTTCTTTAAAAAAATCCTTTCCTCAACATACTTTAGAATATAAAGTTCTGGCTGCTGTGAAGTGCCCAAGGAGATTCCTATGGATTCGTTCTAGGCCTGTTGGGTTAATATTCAGACCCCAAATGTACCATTGAGGGCCTTGCTCTTTTGGTTCTGGAACAGAATGTGACAGATGTCATTCCTTAGGGCACTTCAGGGTCACTCATGGAATGTTTGCAATGTTTCTGGACCAAACCTGAGCCTGAGATATTTGGGGTCTGTTTAAGGAAATACTATTATTCTCAAAACAGAATATTACTTAGCCAGGCATCAAAACTAGCTGCCTGTTTTAGAGTTTGCCGGACAGGTTACTCTGTCCCAAACGTAACTGAGAGCCTGTTTGCCTTATTACAATTGCTGTAGGATATAATGTACTTGGCGGACTGAATATCCAAAACATTTGTGAAGGAGCAACCATCCGTCAAACAACAAATCAGGCCCTGGATGATAAGAGCAAAAGCCCTGCGGATGGCTTTCAAACAAAGCAGTAAACAATCTGGATAAGGTGCATCTGGGAGTGAAACTACTACAGAAGCAAGGGGGTATGGGTGAAAATAAATTCTACTAACTTTAGAAAGAATGCCTATCACAAGAGTTAGACAGGAATGCCATGTTCTGTGCAAAAGGATTACTAGCATAATGTGGTAGACCTTTCAAGCAAAAATCGGAATCTATAAGTAAAGATCCATTGCAGGAGAAATTCATTTTGGTATTTCTGATCAATGTGCGCTCTTTCATGGCGTGATGGTTCAGGAATTTTTAATCTGTTGTGAAGGTACGACTACTGCTATTGGTGTTAAACTCCGAAAAGGATGAGGGTCTAGTGTTTGAAATATTTTCTATGGAACATGGAGACCTAATTATAGCTTTCTTAGTCAACCAAATTATGCAAACCTGGGTAAATCATCATATTTCTGTATCTCAATGAACTAATCAACCCCAAAACAGGTCAGACCTCCAACATTAAACTTTGCATAGAAACTGAACATTTACATTAATTGTGAGTGATATATAAGACTATCTGACTGCATTTCTGCTCTAGGTGTGTGTGCCTCTTTAGTTCCCTCACGCTAAAAATCCCCAACAAAATCAGCTGCAGACTTTTTGTAGTGTGGCCAGGGATCAAAAAAGTGTGTTACTTAAGCATTAAAGGTATCAAGAATAATATGCAGATAGTTACCGTTATATTATCCGTATCTGTTGGATGCAGAATAAAGTGAACTTCCTGGAGGTTCTGGAAATTATTCTTCCTACTCGATTTTAACAGTTGATCAAACATTAAAGCAGCAACTAAAGGTTTAGGAAAACCTAAATTCCCAGTTCCAATCGCTGGGAAAGTAATTGAGTTGAAACGCATACTTTCAGTGCGCTTCAAGCATTCTTCAATAAGGTCTTTGAGTTCCTACAAGAAACAGATGAACAGCATTGTGATTATTTCTGTGAAGGTTATCGGCATACAGATGAAATTACTACTAGGACTTAGATATAGCTGAAAATCTATTACTCTTACTTTTACAAACTGCACCTACAAAGTAAGCTTTATTTGCTCCCATCTGCTCTCTTGTTGCCCACCATACAAACATGTTCTGTTATTTCACTCAATCTTTCATTTGATGAAGCAACAAAGATATCTGAGACATGAAAGAATCTGGAATAATCAAACGTTTCCAAAGAATAAAGGCACAACATAGGATCAGCAGGCAGTCTTTTGTATTCCCCTCCTACTCCTGCATGTCTCGCTTACACTAGAAGACTGAACGAAAAAAGGGAGGCCAAGACCATTTTGGAGTACCTAGATGATGGAAATCTCACTGCTCATAGGTAGTCAGGAAAAAAACACTTATCTGCAAAATTGGATACTAGTGTTCTGCTGCTTGTGAAACCAATTAAAATCTTGAACATCCTCAATATTTCAACACAGCAGAATAGCCATTCTGATAAGAACTAGAGTGAGCGCAGGAGAGATAGGCAGGGTTAGCCTAGGGAGTGTTTCCATGTGAGTTGTTGTTGCGTTCACCTCGATCTAGTCGGTATTAGTCCCAGTAAACAACAGTGCCTCTCTCCCTCAATTATTAATTTTACATTTTTACAAAGGTCACTCAATCAAAGAGGTGTCCGAACACTATGAATAGTAACAACAACAGAGATGTGATGCATCACTTAGACAGAACTGTCAAAAATAATAAATATAGATTTTGAGCAGTGCAATGGTACTCCCTATGTTGATGGTGGATTAATTTAAATATGCTACATAGCAGGTTTGAATGTGGCTGATATGTGGCTTCTAGGTGGCACCAAGGTGATACTGCAAACTGGAAATATGTGGCACAATGTTCTAGTTTTGCAAACTATTATGGGAGCAGAATATAGAATGGCTTTGCAGTGAAAGAGTATGAAATATTGCCCACTTGGATGATATTCTAATAGACAATCCAGGATAGTATTAGGTCATACCAACAATTTAAGGGTTTCTGAAATAATTGATGATTTTTCAAGCAGTGAAGAGTTCCTCTGGAGAACTTTGATTAGTTAAGACATGCAAAGATGGAGTTCACTCCACACATCCAGTGATCCGACTTCCTCAGTCAGAGCAGAGGTAAAGTTTTTTTTAAAAGTGTGAGTCATGGTGTTGCCATAGTTCAAAGACATCAATTTGCGCATGGTAGAAAGACAGTACTTTAGTGTGCAGATGTCTTGCAATGAGGTGCTGCAAATCACCAGTATACTAGACTAAGGCAAAGCCTCCCTTCTCCATTATTAATATTATGATATTGTTTATGTATAAGATTAACAAAGCAATGTGACAGGTACAGAACCTGACCCCTGAGAACCTCTTCATGTAACATGAATAGGGTATGAGGTCCATTGCAGGAGAAATTCATTTTGGTATTTCTGATCAATGTGCGCTCTTTCATGGCGTGATGGTTCAGGAATTTTTAATCTGTTGTGAAGGTACGACTACTCTTAAGGACCTCAATAAGACTGTGGTGATTGATACTGTTGAATGGCACTCAAATCAAGAAGGATGAGGGAGACTGGGAGGAGGCTGATGCATCCCCTGAAAGTCTGCAATTGCATTACAGTTTAGGACCATACACCTGAATTACCTACGTAGGGCTTCTTACACACGGGATAGGCTGTGGAGGATGTGTGTGGTGCCGGCAGCGGAAGATCTTCAATGTTTCACTCAGGGAGCAATTTCATGCATACTATTTGGGCCTATGAGAAACTTGTTCCCTTTCGGGAAGGAGACTTGCTTGCGTGAGGCGGGAGTTAGATTGGAGGCTCCCCAGAGACCCCAGGTAATTCTAATATACATTACAGCTAATACTGACAGTGATAGGTGCAACCTAGCTCTGCCATCGTTGGGTCTCATAGTGGCTATGAGTGACGTCGCCAGCACATGGAAAGATGTGAAACCACAGTCATTAGAGGAAGGGGCTGAACCAATGTATGCATTTGGAGAGACCCATATGTGTGGCCAGAGGATGTTCAAAATGTAATCATGGAAAACAGAGAGGTGTTTATAATAATAATGCAGATTCAGGCCTGAAAGTTAGAGGGGATGTTTATAATAATAATGCAGAATAGTTATGTTATTTTTATACTGGAAATTGGGATGATATTTTTTTAGGAAAGATGAAGGCAGTGGAGTTTCTTGATGTTGCAGAACTGTAGTACAGATAGAATTAAACAAAATCGCTGGTGTTTAGGTGGTTGTTTAGAATTACAATACTCCAGGCTGAATAATGCCCTTTGGCTGGTTCAAAGCTCAGCTAAGATAGGCTTGGTGATATTGTGCTTTAGAGAAGTTGGGGCCAGATGTAGCAAAGGGTTTTTTCCCATTCTGTGTCAATGGGAAAATGTGTTCGTACATATGGCCCTTAATACTGAGCTCGCCATCCTATCAAGCCACTGCAAAAGTCAAAAGCGTTTTGGGGGTTATGTCTGTCCAATATCTGGATATTCTTTCTCTTATGAAAAAGGAAAGCATGCATTGTGTGTTTTTTATCAGCAGCCACTATCTTTTTGATATGGCAATTGTATCAATAGCCTTTTGTCTTGCATTACCATAATTGGCAAACGGTGCATTCAAACTCAGGGTAATAACTGTGCTGCAGAGATTTTACTTATTGCCTGCACCATTAGGATTCTGTCCACATTCCAAAGACATTTTCAAGGCAGCCAAGTGTGGAGTGTGTAACTGGAAAAAGGAAAACTGCATGTAAATATTACAGGGGGTAATGAAACCAACGGACCTATTCAATTCCTGGAGCTAAAGCTTTCTTCTGTGACCAGATCGAACTTTGATGAAAATCTAGAATTATTCCCCTGTTTCAAATTATAATGGCATAAGGGCTTTCAGAGGTTTCAGGGTGGCTGCAGTACAGCATGCCTTAACTTATAGATCAAAGGCTCCTCTATCAATATGGAACGTATTCAGCATATGTTCTGTGATGTAGTTGGTGAGATCCGCATTAAAGTTTTAGTTTTCTTCTCGGCCACGTTGATGTGATATATTAACATTAAACCAGTGCTTTTTCACAGTCAGTTTTAAATAGCCTGTAGAATCAAAATACTTATGACAACTAGAGACTGCTTACAGAGCTAAAACACTGAGATTAAAAGAAAATCTAGACTTAAGTTTCCCATGGTATTTGCATTGACTGTGTTGTACACTTGCTGGTCGGCATTTAGGAAGAAACATTTTGTATGCATCTTGCCGACAAGAAGGTAGTAACATTCTCTACCAATGGGCCTTAGGTTGTGTGCAAGTTTTTCTTCCAACCAGTTGTGATGTGAAGCATGTGTATTTATTTGGAGTGGGAGCAGCATGCAGTTTCTGAAAGCACATGTTAAGAAGAAAAGAGATTATAGGATTGAAAGTTATCTAGAAATAAACCAATAGCTATGGAAAGCTTATCACAAATTGTTCTAAGCCAGTTACTGTGCAATTCCAGTCCTATCAACTCACCAAAGGATGCAAGGCAGTACTGTTATATATGCTTGAGCTGGGGGAGATGAGAAGTAGAAGCTAACTGATCATAAAATATGTGTATCCTTTAGATAATCTAAACACAGGAAGAAGGATGACAGAGGTTTTCTCCGTAAGCCGCTAGAGGCCTAACTCCTGATCCCATGAAGTTAGTGTACAGTGTTAACTGGCCACCTACATCCAAGACCATTTGGGAGGATTCAGTGAAGATAGGGTGGCTTCAGGCATTGCAAGCCATTTGAAGGTGTAGTTGCCATGGACTATTAAGTGCTATATTGCCATAAGTGCGGTGGATAGTGCCACAAAGCCCTGTAGTAAGACTGAACCATGCTGGGAAGCAGCACACCTGATTCAAATGTCTGGAAGATGAGTGGTAGTTAACGAGGTGAAGGGAAAAATCGAAAGCCATTTTTTTTTTTTAACTGAAGCACACCTTCCATTCTGTATAGGCAAAGAAAGGAGTAGGCATTTCATGCAATGGAGCTCTGAGCGGCACAAATGGAGAAGAAAGGGGAGTCTGTATTTTCAAGACTGATTAGAATAGACCTTTTAAAGTACAAAGATAAAAGATTTCTGTAAGAGGTTTATGGAAACAGAAATAAAGTGGAGTATGTTGGGCTCTCCATTGTGACTATGTAAGACTTAACTATAAGCCTTAGATTAGTTTGAGAAAGGTTTGCCATACTGCCCTAATCCACTGTTTCACATCTGACTTCTGTTTCCTTCCAATAGACTCAACAATCTGCAAGACAACTGGAGGTGGTGAATGATTTTGCTTGATGTTTAATGGTAAATGGTTGGTTGTCAGAATATCAATAACAAAAACACAATATGCTATTTTGGTCCCATACCAATGCAGTGCACAACCCACTAGAAAGAGGGTGCACCAAAAGCGCACTTCCTCCATATAGTCAAAAGCAGCTACAACTTCCTATACTAGGCAACTGCTTGACTTATGATTGGTGGCAGATGACTTCCAAAAGTGGGACACAGGCATTTTTAGGGTCGAGCCTGCGTCGCATGCGTTAGTGCATGCGTATCGCTAGTGAGACGCTTAAGGTATTAGAAAAGGGCTCAGAGCCCCATCGACGTCACGTCAGGGTCTTTCATTGGCATGTTGGCTTGCCTGTTAGAATCTGCTTCTTTTTATTAGTGGAAGGCATGCATACCTCATGCCTTTTCCGTGGTTAGCCCTCCTCGAGCGCAGCAACCAAGTATGGAAAACATGCGAGGCTCGCTGGGGTTGTGGACTACTTTTTCTCTGTTTTCAGAGCGCGATCTCGCTGGGCAGAAGTCGAGCGCTTTGTTAATGCACTTTTGCCAGTAAACTGTTCAGCGAGATCGCACTGTTTTTTTCTTTTAATGCAGGGAAAATCCGTTTGGGAGTTTACAACTGTGAACAGTTGTAACTCCGACAAATGCGAGACCCTAGTGCATTGCAAATGCTTGTTTTACATTGCCACCTTAGTAAGAAGGTAGGCTAACTGGCTTTCCCCCTGTAAAATCCAGTCTTCAATAAGTAGAGCCTGTGCCTCGAGTTAGCAGAAAGCAGCATTATCCAGAAGTATTAAAGGTGCAGAGATGCTTTCCCAGCTAACAAAGTGTAAGCCTGCAGAGTAGAACTACCTGGAACAGAAGGGGAGCATGTATCTGCCCAGATCAGGCTTTGGGGAAAAAAGAAAATGTTACTTATTCAGTAAACATCTGTTTATGGCATGTAGTGCTCTAGATTCACCTACTCTGCATACACCTGTCATCTAGTGTTGGGTTCAGAGTGCTGCAAGTTGATTTTTCTTCAAAGAAGCATTTTCGAGTCACGGGATCAAGTGGACTCCTCCTTCTTAGTGATGCTCCACATGGGCATCGACTCCTTAGATTGATTTCCTGCAGGCAGGTGAGAAAAGGAGTGTAGAGGAAGTATAGAGACAAATGTCCATGCAAATCTAATGTATATGTACAACTATATACAATTATAAAAGTAACAAACGGCCACAGGCGTCTGGGGGGGAAGTAGGGTGGGTTGGAGGAGGGACGGCTCATGTGAATATACGGCACTACATGCCATGAACAGAAGCTTACTAGGTTATTAACATTTTCTGTTCAACGGCATGGGGTGGCTGTAGACACACATTCTCTGCATAGACTGTAAAGCAGTCCCTCCATGAAAGCTGCGACAAGCCTGTGGGAGTTGCAGTTGACTGGAAAAGTGTTCTTAGTACTGCTGTGCCTACAATGGCTTGCTGGCGTGCAAGTACGTCCACACAATAATGTTTTGTAAATGTATGTAGAATTGACCATGTAACTGCCTTAAAAATGGCAGCTATGGGTATGTTTCCAAGGAAAGCCATAGTGACTTCATTTTTCCTGGTAGAGTGTGCTCTGGGAGTGACAGGAAGTTGAGTTTTAGCATTGGCATAACAAGTCTGTATACATTTCACTATCCAACTAGCTATGCTGTTTTTGGATATTGGATTGCCTTTGTGAGGTAATGAAAAAGCTACAAAGAGCTGTTTGGTTTTCCTAAAGTCTTTAGTTCTATCAATGTAAAACATCTATGCATGTTTATCATCTAAAGTTTGGAGGGTTCTTTCTGCAACTGAGTCAGGTTGCGGAAAGAAGACTGGCACTTCAATGGATTACTTGATATGGAATTGGGAAGCCACTTTAGGAAGGAACTTCGGGTTTGTGCATAGGACCACTTTGTCTCTATGAATTTGGAAGAAAGGTTCTTCCAAGGTTAAGGCCTGGAGCTCACTAACACATCAGAGTGATGTGACAGCAACTAAGAAAGCCACTTTCCAAAAAAGATACCGAAGAGGGCATGAAAGAAGTGGTTCAAAGGAGGGTCCATGAGCCTGGTAAGCAAAATATTGAGGTTCTAGTATGGTACAGGAGGCACTCTGGGTGGAATAACCCTTTAAAGGTGTTCCAAGAAAGCTTTGATGACTTGGAGTCTGAACAAGCAAGTATGTTGTCTGTTCTGTAGATATGCAGCAATAGCTGAGAGATGTAAGCGAATGAAAGTGTAAGCTAAATTTGCTTTTTGTAAGTAAAACAAGTAACAAACAATGTCTTGCACAGTAACTTTAATGGGATTAATATATTTGTGTTGGCAGTAGCATACAAAACGTTTCCTTTTTGCAGCATATCATGCTCTGGTTGTGGGTCTACGAGCTCCCACGAGAATGTTCATAAATTCTGCAGGCAATCATAAGTAACCAAACTCTATGACTTCAGTAGCCATATCGCAAGGTTGATTGGCTTGGGGTTTGGATGTCTGATCTGTCTGATTTTGAGTGAGAAGGTCCGGCCTGTTGCGGTGTTATTGTGAGGAACTACTGAGAGGGGCAGAAGTGTGGTGAATCATGGCTGATGCGCCCAAATGGGAGCTTTAAGGATCATGGTCAGAGATGTCTGACTAATACTCCAAACCAGAAATGGAATGAGAGGGAGAGGTAAATATGCGTATGCAAAAATTCCTGACCAGTTCATCCATTGAGCTGTTGCCCGTGGATACAGGGTGTGAATACCTGGAGGCGAAGCTTGGCACTTGGAGTCTTCTGTTGTGGCGAAAAGGTCCATCTGAGGAGTTTCGAACATTAGGAAGTATTTTTGAAGGACTTGCTGGTGGAGTTCGCCATTTGTGAACTCATTGCTCTTTCCTGGAGAGCAGGTCTGCAAAGTCGTTGCCCGTTCCTGGGAGATACTCTGCCATCAGGTGAATGTGGTGGTGAAGAGCCAATTTCCATATTGTCCCCTCCCCTTATTTCTGTAGATAATACATGGCTGTCATGTTGCCTGCATGAACCAAGACAACTGTGTGAGAGAGGTGATGAATAATTGCTTTCAAGGCTAAAGCTGCTGCCTGAAGCTCGAGGTAATTGATATGGTGAAAGAGAAAACAAAGGTCCTGTACTGTGAGGTCTTGAAGGTGAGCACCCGAACCCATCAGTAATGCATCTGTGGTCATAATGACCCGAGACACAGGGTGCAGAAAAGGCGGCCCTTTCAACAGGTTGGTGGTGTTCCACCACTATAGAAAGTGGTGAGTATGGCAGTCTAACAACACTAGATCTTCCAGGTGACTCTCTGACTGAGGCCACTGATGAGATAGACACTGCTGGAGTGGACATATGTGGAGTCTGGCATGGGGAATGATGGCAATGCAGGAGGCCATCATCCCTAACAGACTCATGTATGTACAATTCTGTTGAAACAGGGGAAGAAGAGACAGGAAATTGTGAACCTGAGTAGGATTGGGGTTTGCTATCCCTATTTCCACATTAGGAATAGCTCCTAGATAGGGTTGTATTTGAAGAGGTTGGAGGGGGACTATGAGAAAGTTGAGTGCGAATACCAACGTGTGCGAAGGGTCCACTGTCATCTGAGTGTGACTTTGGCATTGTAGTAGCGTGCTGGCTTTGATGAGCCAGTTGTTTGGGTAAGGGAACACGTGTACGTTGTGTCTGGTGAGATGTGCTGCCACTACTGCTTAGCACTTTGTGATGACCCGGGAGCTTTGGTGACTCCGAAAGGGAGGACCTTGAACTAGTAGTGTTTGCCTGCAATTATGAATCCTAGGTATTTTCGATGTGCAGGGTGGTTGGCGATATGGAAGGAGGCATCCTTTAGATCTAGGGCTGTCATAAAGTCACCCTGTTGTAGGAGGGAATAACGTCTTGAAGAGTAACCATGTGAAAGTGTTATGATAGAATGTAGTGGTTTAAAAGGGTACGAGATCCAGAATAGGCCTGAGAGAGCCATCCTTTTTGGGGATGAGGAAATATAGGGTGTATAATCTTGTTTCCTGGTGTTGCAATGGAACAGGCTCCATGGCCCCTCCCTTTGAAAAGATGAGATTGTATCTCTTGAATAAGAAGTGGAAGGTGTTCCTGGGATAGCCTGTGAGAGCGAGGAGGAATATTTGGAGGGTGGTAATGAGCGCTAGACAGTAACTATGTTGGATAATGGAAAGGTCCCATTGGTTTGAGGTGATGTTAAGGCATAGTCACTTTGACGTAGAGGTAAAGCTGTGAGTAGTGGTGCTCTTACCTCTGATTTGGGAGTTATTGCCTTTATAGGCACCCCTGAAGAAGCCTGAGAAAATAAGGTTGAAGGCTGTCTGGACTGGGGTAGAGGCCTCTGAGGCTGTTGATTTGAAATCACCTGAAGTGCACCCATGGCAGTGTCTGCATCTTTTTTTATTTTCTCAAAGGTGGAGTCCACTTGAGGGACGAAAATGTGCTCCTTGTCGAAAGGGCATTTTGAGAACCGCTTGCTGGACCTCTGGTTTGAAGCCAGAGCATCGAAGCCAGGTGTGTTTCCTTATTAGAATACTGGTGCTTATACTATGTGCAGCCATGTCTACAGCATTCAGGTCACAAAAGACAGAATTATTAGTGATTGTTTACCCCTCTGCAACAATCTGTTGTTCTTTTTTGCGGTGCTCATCTGGGAGATTTTGGAGGAGCTTCTATATTTCATCCCAGTGAACTCAATCATATCTTGCTAGCAGTGCTAGTGAATTGACAATGCACCAGTGATAGGTTGTCTGTTCAGCCACCATTTTGCCAGCAGAATCTAGCTTTTTGCTCTCTCTGTCTGGGGGAAGACAGTCCACTGTGGCCTGACTATTGGCCCATTTTGGTGCAGTGGTGGCCACTATGGAGTCTGGCGGGACCTAGGATGTGATATATAGTGGATCAGAGGGAGCAGGTTTATACTTTTTGTCTACTCTAGGGATGATAACCCTGTAGCAGACCAGTTCTTTAAAAATGTTGTCTGAATGATGGAGCATGCCAGGGAGCATGGGGAGAAACTGGATAGCCCTTTGTGTGGACATTAGGGTATGGAAAAGGAATGCTTGATCAATGGGGTCCCTGTGCAGCTCAACATTATGGAAGGCATCTGCCAGAGCTACAACCTCCAGGTAGGGTTAGTATCCCCTGGTCAGGAGGGTCATGCAAATATGGGTCTGTACTAATCATGGGATCGGGGTCATATGTGTTCCAAGGACCTGGGTCTTGATGTGTCCCACCCAAATCCTCCCCAATAAATAAAGGGGAACCCTAAGAAGTCAGATTTCCAGCAGCAGGACAGGCAGGTGAATTAGGAGGGGAGAGGTTAGAGGAGAAGCATGGAGTGGAGGGGGTGGAGAGAGTGGATCAGTAGGAGGGGGAAGAAGAGAAGGCTTGAGAGAAGTGGTGGTAGCCTTGTCCTTAGTGACTTTCTTTGCCGGTGGTGGTGTCCAAAGCTTCTAGGAAGGGCAGTTTCCTCTTGAGCGTGATGGGAGGAAGCAATAATGCCCCCTCTACCCTCCTGGATATGGAGTTGGCGCTGTAGAGTGTCCATATTCTCCAAAATAGGCTCAACTAATGATGCCATGGCTGAAGACTGGCTAAAGTCTTTGTGCTCCAAAGGAGTTGGCTCCTTGTTTACTGCACTGACGGTTTCAGTCGGTGTCCTTCTATCGGCACTGAAGCAGAGGTGGAAGCTGGTCGGCTTGGAGGCGAAGTACTCGGTGCCGAAGTCCCTACTACCAGACTCTGTGGGAATACGGCATTTTGACAGGGCAACTTTCATATCCTCCTCACACCCCACTGGTCATCACCTAGCCTGATATTCCAACCAGGATCCCTGCTTCAATATTACTGGACACTAACCCTACCAGCACTAGCCATCACAGCCCAAACTATCGTACAGCGAGCTAAAATGGGCAAGTTAGCGAATAGGAGATCCAGGGACCACCCGCCCTCCCTCTCTTAGGGAAGAAAATGCTATCCATCTAGAAGATTGCCCGCAAACTGAGACAGGAGGCCCAACATTGCAAGACATCCTCCAGGCAATTACTGCAACGGAGAGGCACTAGAGACCAAAATTTACACCTTGGGTGCCAAATTTGTGACACTGAAGATGACCACTGTAAGTTGGTGGACTGAGTTACAACAGTTGAAAGGATGAGCTCAGAAACTTCCCCTGACCTTGCTGATACAAAATGGATTGTCTACCCTGGAAAATAAGGTCCGCATCCGCAAATGACAATCAGAGGATGCCGAAAATTGCTCAAGAAGAAATAATATATGCATAGTTGGACTACCTGAAAAAGTTGAGGGTCGGGACATGGTATCTTTCCTATAAAAGTGGATTAAACATAAACTTGCTCCTATAGATCTTTCCTCTTTCTTTACCCTAGAGTGGGCCCATAGAGTACCTGCCCGCCCGCCTCTCCCTGGAGGTCCTCCTTACCCTGTAGTAGCCAAACTGGTATATTGTAGGGACAGACATACTATCCTAGCTCAAGCCTGTAACAAGGAGAAATTACCGTAGGCAACAGCAAAATTATGATTTTCCTGACTATACAAACGAGGTACAGAAACCAATGGGGCTGGCTTATACAATACTATTCCTGGCCCAAATCAGAGTAGCAACGCAAGATGCTAACCCATTTCTTCACTACACTGCCGGAAGCATGGATTGAACGTCAGCCACAAAGGGAACACCGAGGTGAACCAGACGTTCAACTACCAAAACTGGTGCAACAGCATATGAGACCACGAACTGAACCCGGTGGTTCCCCCTCTGCCAAGGAGGCCCAATGTGTTCAACGGCAAGCAGTTGAAGACACAGCAGCTTTGCGGGTGGGAGCACCGGTCAGTCCCACTGCATCGACCATAAACCCAGGCACGGTGGATGACAACAACAACTCTCTCCCAAGCAACGGCCCTATCTCGTCTGAACATTCAGACTCAGATTCTGTGCTGCCGATTATAGCCAGAACTGCAGATGATCTAATGTAGGATTAAGCATCGTAGTGACTTGGTGCCGTCTGCACACCACACACGATATAACCCTGAATTTGCATTGAAACTACTCTAATCTTAACCCCACATTAAATCACAGCAAAACAATGCATAATTATTACTGATTGTTACTACTACTTACACACGGCATGTCCAATGTGAAGTATAGCTGCCTTGGGGGTATGGGGGACCACCTTATTACTATGGTGGGCCACAATGGTCCATTGTCCCACTCCATTTAGACCGAGCGTGAGCGTTCCCAACCTAATGTTACTAATTATGTTGGTTTGGATGGGCAGGGTCCACCTACCGGTCCTGGTCCTACTTGGAAAGTGAGCCCAGACGACTTAAATTCTCAATTCAGGGTACAAATAGAACGTTGCGTACAACAATATTTCTCTGATAATAAAGAAGCTACTAATACAGGAAGCATAGAAAGGGATGCCTTTAAAATAGTCTTGAGAGGACAGCTGAGATAGTTGGGATCAGGAGAACCTTGCTAAGAGGAGGTATTATCTGCTGAAGGCACTCTAAGATACTTGGAACATAACAGGCCAGAGGCCCTAGTCGATCAGCCGACACGCCCAGAAGCTAAAGAGAAGGTAGCCTAAAAAGCAGAATGCGTTTGTTGCTCCGATTACATAAATTACATGATCAAGGCCTATATGTAACAAGATAAGGCCGGTCGATTACTAGCCTGGTTAGCAAGCCCCACCAAAAGAGGCACTTCCATAGTCGAAATAGAGGCGGAATTAGGAGAACTATTACACAGACAGACATTAATAGGGCATTTTATACCTACTATTCGCCCCTATACTAAAGTAAATCACAGGTAACCTCGAGAGAAACCGACACATTCCTCACACCGATTCCTTTTCCTTTACTATCGCCCAAAGAAGCCGAGCAAGTAGGAAGAGATTTTACATTGCCTGAGGTGAGAGCTGCCATTAAACATATGGCAAGAGGGAAAACCTTGGGCACCGACTGCATAACATATCTGGGAACAAGAATTTACCATACTCCTTCCCCCATCTTGGATGGCAATATCTGCTGAGAGATTAGTACCTTAAAACACAATATGACTCTCTTTATCGGTAATGGGTAGGATAGCATTTCTTAAAATGGTAGCCTTACCCCGGCTGCTCTACTGTTTTACGAATTTACCTACCAAAGTATCCTGTGTCCTTTTTAATGAGCTAGACTCGCTGTCCATAGCCTTTACATGGAGAGCGAGCCACAGACAAATATTCACTAATTTACAAAGACCCACTGGTGCTGGAGGCCTAGCAGTACCAGATTTTGAAACACACAGTACCAGATTTTGAAACCTGTTACCTTGCTGCACAATTGCAATTTTTTACACAGTGGATAAGGGGACATCAGCGCCCCGACCATGAACTGCACCTGAGTACCCCAGATAACTCCTCAATGCTCAGACTGCTACTGGGCTTGAAACAGACACTATCAACAGAATATGAAGTAGTTGCAAACTGTTGGTGTAGATGTTTGCAAAAAACAAAGCCTAAAACCACATATTCCCCAAATCTACCACAGAATTTCTGTCTTTCCTTTCACGTGGTGCAACTGGAATGGGCTCCCACACTTCAAAGAAGCAGGGATCACCACGATAGGCGACCTGAACAGATAAGGCACACTACTTCTATTGAGGACCTGAAAACAAAGTTTGACTTACATGCACAACACTTTGTCTTCCATAGGGCACTGACGATTCCAGTGATAAAGCATTGGGGATCAGACCTAGTTGAACCACACACATACACACAGCGGATGCTTGTACGTAGCAACTGTCCCTGGCACATTTAAAGCAGTTACCTGCCTTTATCGAAGAATCCGAACCGATATCCTCCAACCACTGTTATCAACACATCAGAAATGGGAAGACGATATAGAGACCTCTATGAATAGCTGGATGACCATCCTAGACGGATACCAAGAATATTCAGGATAGCTAGGTTCAAATTAATACATTTTTATATCTTACATAGGGCTTAACTTAATACAATGTTTAACTCAACTGATGCAAAATGCCCAAGATGTGGCGCCTCTAGGGCAGACTTTTTCCACGTGTTGTGGTCTTGTCCGTATCTTATACACTACTGGCAAGAGATCACTAATTCTTTATCGGAAATAGTAGAAAGAGACATTCCACAGGACCCTTCATTCTGCCCGTTGAGTAACTTTCCCCACACATCCAAATAATTACTAGACTTGGACTTTATTGTAGCCAAAAGAGAAATAACTTGCAATTGGACATCAGTAGCGGGCCCTAAGGTAACTACATGGACAAGAGAGTTTTTAAAGTGGGCTGGAAACAAAGGTGAATCCTTACTGCTTAAAGCCAGCAGTGATCGCTGCCCATTAGATATGGCCAATGCATGGGAGGGACTGGTTGAGAACTACCAATTGTGTCTGACTAGTATGGGAACCATGTCTCGCGGGATCGGTCTTCCATCATGAGTTTATCCTGACTGTTACTTATTATACGAGCTAGACCTTTTGTTACAGTGGAAACACAGAGATAATGAAAATGTCACTTACCCAGTGTACATCTGTTCGTGGCATTAGTCGCTGCAGATTCACATGTTGAGCACAGTCCGCTGCCTGGTGTTGGGCTCGGAGTATTACAAGTTGTTTTTCTTCGAAGAAGTCTTTTTTGGTCACGGGACCGAAGGACTCCTCCCTCTTCGGCTCCATTGCGCATGGACGTCGACTCCATCTTAGATTGTTTTCCCCGCAGAGGGTGAGGCTGGAGTTGTTTGCTATAAATAGTGCCCATGCAATGGAGTGAATACGTATGTACATAAAAAGTTTATAATAATTATTTACAAATGTACAAATGTTTAAGATTCAAGATTTACTTCTAAACGGCTACAGGCTTCCCGGGGAGGCTGGAGGGCACATGTGAATCTGCAGCGACTAATGCCACGAACAGATGTACACTGGGTAAGTGACATTTTCAGTTCGATGGCATATGTTGCTGCAGATACACATGTTGAGCATAGACTATAAAGCAGTTACCTCCCCTAAAAGCGGTGGTTTAGCCTGTAGGAGTTGAAGTAGTTTGGAATAATGTTCTTAGTACAGCTTGGCCCACTGTAGCTTGTTGTGCATTTAGTACATCTACACAGTAGTGTTTAGTAAATGTATGAGGCGTAGACCAGGTTGCAGCCTTACATATTTCGCTCATAGGAATGTTTCCTAGAAAGGCCATTGTAGCACCTTTCTTTCTGGTTGAGTGTGCCTTTGGTGTAATAGGCAATTCTCTCTTGGCTTTAAGATAGCATGTTTGAATACATCTGACTATCCATCTAGCAATGCCTTGTTTAGAGATTGGATTTCCTATGTGTGGTTTTTGAAAAGCTATGAACAGTTGTTTTGTTTTCCTGATTAGCTTTGTTCTGTCAATGTAGTACATTAGTGCTCTTTTGATGTCTAATGTATGTAGTGCCCTTTCAGCCACGGAATCTGGCTGTGGGAAGAACACTGGTAATTCTACTGTTTGATTTAAATGGAATGGTGAGATTACTTTTGGTAGAAATTTTGGATTTGTTCTTAGAACTATTTTATTTTTGTGTATTTGGATAAATGGTTCTTGTATGGTAAATGCCTGTATTTCACTTACTCTTCTGAGGGATGTGATTGCAATGAGAAATGCGACTTTCCACGTTAAATATTGCATTTCACAGGAATGCATGGGTTCAAAAGGTGGACCCATGAGTCTTGTTAAGACGATGTTAAGGTTCCATGAAGGAACTGGTGGTGTTCTTGGTGGTATAATTCTTTTTAGCCCTTCCATGAATGCTTTAATAACTGGTATTCTAAATAGAGACGATGAATGAGTAGTTTGTAGGTAAGCAGATATTGCTGCGAGGTGTATTTTTATAGATGAAAAAGCGAGGTTTGCTTTTTGCAAATGTAGTAAGTATCCCACTATGTCCTTTGTAGAGGCATGCAATGGTTGGATTTGATTGGTATGGCAGTAGCAAACAAATCTTTTCCACTTAGATGCATAGCAGTGTCTAGTGGAAGCTTTTCTAGCTTGTTTTATGACCTCCATACATTCTTGTGTGAGGTCTAAGTGTCCGAATTCTAGGATTTCAGGAGCCAAATTGCTAGATTCAATGATGCTGGGTTTGGATGCCTGATCTGTTGTTCGTGTTGTGTTAACAGATCTGGTCTGTTGGGTAGTTTGACATGCGGTACTAGTGAAAGGTCTAGTAGAGTTGTATACCAAGGTTGTCTTGCCCATGTGGGTGCTATCAGTATGAGTTTGAGTTGGTTTTGACTCAATTTGTTTACTAGATATGGAAGGAGAGGGAGAGGGGGAAAAGCGTATGCAAATATCCCTGACCAACTCATCCATAGAGCATTGCCTTGTGATTCGCGGTGTGGGTACCTGGATGCGAAGTTTTGGCATTTTGCTTTTTCTTTTGTTGCGAACAAATCTGTCTGGGGTGTTCCCCAAATTTGAAAGTAATTGTTCAGAACTTGGGGGTGAATTTCCCATTCGTGGACTTGTTGGTGATCCCGCGAAAGGTTGTCTGCTAGTTGGTTTTGGATCCCTGGAATAAATTGTGCTATTAGGCGAATGTGGTTGTGAATCGCCCACTGCCATATTTTTTGTGTTAGGAGACACAATTGTGTTGAGTGTGTTCCTCCTTGTTTGTTTAAATAATACATTGTTGTCATGTTGTCTGTTTTGACAAGAATGTATTTGTGTGTTATTATGGGTTGAAAGGCTTTTAACGCTAGAAATACTGCTAAGAGTTCTAGGTAATTTATATGAAATTTTGTTTGGTGTACGTCCCATTGTCCTTGAATGCTGTGGTGATTGAGGTGTGCTCCCCACCCTGTCATGGAAGCATCTGTTGTTATAACGTATTGAGGCACTGGGTCCTGAAATGTCCGCCCTTTGTTTAAATTGTTGCTGTTCCACCATAGAAGCGAGAGGTATGTTTGGCGGTCTACCAACACCAGATCTAGAAGTTGACCCTGTGCTTGTGACCATTGTGATGCTAGGCACTGTTGTAAGGGTCGCATGTGTAGTTTTGCGTTTGGGACAATGGCTATGCATGATGACATCATGCCTAGAAGTTTTAGCACAAATTTTGCTTGTATCTTTTGGTTTGGAAACATAGCACTTATTACCTTGTGGAATGCTTGAACTCTTTGTGGACTTGGAGTGGCAATTCCTTTTGATGTGTTGATGGTTGCCCCTAGATATTGTTGTGTCTGACACGGTTCGAGGTGTGACTTTGTATAGTTGATGGAGAAACCCAGTTTGTGAAGGGTTTGTATGACATATGTGGTGTTTGTGCACTTTCTTACTGTGTTGGTTTTGATTAGCCAATCGTCTAGGTAAGGAAACACATGTATTTGTTGTCTCCTGATATGTGCTGCTACTAATGCTAGACATTTTGTGAATACTCTTGGTGCAGTTGTTATTCCGAATGGCAACACCTTGAATTGGTAATGTATTCCTTTGAATACGAACCTTAGGTACTTTCTGTGAGAAGGATGTATCGGTATCTGAAAGTACGCATCTTTTATGTCTAATGTGGTCATGTAATCTTGCTGTTTGAGCAGTGGAATGATGTCTTGTAGTGTGACCATGTGAAAGTGGTCCGATATGATGTAGGTATTTAGTGTCCTGAGATCTAATATTGGTCTTAATGTTTTGTCTTTTTTTGGAATTAGAAAGTACAGGGAGTAAACTCCTGTGTTTTTTTGTTGTACTGGTACTAACTCTATTGCATCCTTTTGCAGTAGTGCTTGAACTTCTAGTCCTAAAAGTTCTAAATGTTGTGGTGACATTTTGCGTGTTTTTGGAGGGATGTTTGGTGGGAATTTGTGGAATTCTATGCAATAGCCATGTTGGATTATTGCTAGTACCCAATTGTCTGTTGTAATCTGCTGCCAATATTGGTAGAATTGGCTTAGTCTTCCCCCCACTGGTGTTGAGTGAAGGGGTTGTGTGACTTGAAAGTCACTGTTTAGGTGTAGGTATTTTTGGAGTCTGGAATCTTCCCCTACTCCTTGGGAATTGACCCCCTCTATATCCCCTGAAATTTCCCCTTTGGAATGAACCCTGATATGGTGTGGTTCTTGTTTGTTGGCTGGTGGTGTCTGTGGGTTGGCCACGAAACCCCCCTCTAAATGGCGTTTTTCTAAAAGAGCCTCTGCTCTGCGGGGAGTAGAGTGCGCCCATGGCTTTGGCCGTGTCTGTGTCCTTTTTAAGTTTTTCAATGGCTGTGTCCACTTCAGGGCCAAAAAGTTGTTTTTCGTTGAAGGGCATATTAAGGACAGCCTGCTGGATTTCAGGTTCGAACCCTGAAGTGCGGAGCCAAGCGTGTCTCCTTATGGTGACAGCAGTGTTGACTGTTCTTGCTGCAGTATCGGCTGCGTCCATTGAAGAGCGGATTTGATTGTTTGAGATCGTTTGTCCCTCTTCAACTATTTGCTGCGCCCTTTTTTGGTATTCCTGGGGAAGATGGTCTATGAGAAGTTGCATCTCATCCCAGTGTGCGCGGTCATATCGGGCTAGCAGCCCTTGGGAATTTGCGATGCGCCATTGGTTGGCTGCCTGTGATGCGACTCTTTTTCCTGCCGCATCAAATTTTCGGCTTTCTTTGTCCGGAGGTGGGGCGTCGCCAGATGTATTGGAATTTGCTCTTTTGCGAGCTGCCCCTACTACTACGGAGTCAGGTGGTAACTGCGAAGTAATAAACACTGGGTCTGTGGGTGGTGGTTTGTATTTCTTATCCACCCTTGGGGTGATGGCTCTTGATTTTACGGGCTCTTCAAAAATTTGTTTTGCGTGCCGTAACATCCCTGTTAGCATTGGGAGACATTGATATTGGCTATGTGTAGCCGAGAGGGTGTTAAATAAAAAATCATCCTCTATAGGATAGGAATGCAGTTGGACATTGTGGAATTCTGCTGCCCTAGCCACCAGTTGCGAGTATGAGGTACTGTCCTCTGGCAGTGACGGCTTTGTGGGGTATGAATCGGGATCATTGTCCGGCACTGGGGTGTCGTATAGGTCCCAAGCGTCTTGATCCTGATTATCTTGACTTATAGTAGTTTGCGCTGGTGAGTGCATTTGTGGCGGTGTTTGTGCCGGCGATGCCTGTTGTGGTGGAGAGGGCGGAGGCGTGACTTTTTTAACCACTTTGGCTTGTGGTTGTGCGTCATCCTTGAGAAATCCAATCCTTCTTTTTCTCATTATTGGGGGAAGGGTTGATATCTTCCCTGTGTCTTGTTGGATGTACAGTCTCTTTTGTGTGTAGTCTGATTCTACACTTTGGAGCTCTTGTCCAAATCTGTGCATCTGGCCACTTATTCCTTGTTCCTCTGTGTAGGAAGGAGGTGTGGAACTTTTCGGCGCCGAGAGTGAATCTTTTTTCGGCTTCGGTACCGACTGAATTTTTGTGGCTTTCGGTAGTGTGTCTCGGTGCCGATGTTTTTCGGTGCCGGCATCTTGTTTTTGCTTCTCGGAGCCGCTATCTCGGCTCCGAGGTTGCTCCATGGCGGTCCCTCGACCGGAGTCGGGTGTCTTCGCTATGGGCGTGCCCTTTTTGGGCGCCTTCGACGGCTCGCCGGTTTTATGGGTCGAGCCATGGCCTGTTGGCAGTGGCGTCCCCTGGGCTTTTGTTTTTTCGATGGTTTTTATTTTCGACGTCTTACTCACTGTTTGTTGTTGTTGTTCGACGTCGGAGTCTCCGGATTCTGAGTCCGGAACCGAGAATGTTTCCTCTTCGTCGTCAAAACGTTGTTTTGTCGGCGTGGACGCCATTTGTAGACGCCTGGCTCTTCGGTCCCGGAGTGTTTTTCTGGACCGGAAGGCTCAACAGGCCTCACAGGTATCCTCCTTGTGCTCGGGGGACAAGCACAAGTTACAGACCAAGTGCTGATCTGTATAAGGGTTCTTACTGTGACATTTTGGGCAGAAACGGAACGGGGTCCGTTCCATCGGCTTCGATGTCGCACGCGGTCGGGCCGACCAGGCCCCGATGGGGGATCGAAGCTACCCCAAAGTCTTCCGATAATCGGTGTCGATGTACCTAACTATCCCGATACCGAACGGAACAATACCGACGCTTTCTTCCGAGATTCTGACTAACTTTCCGAACCGAAACACGGAGCGAAAAGGAATACGTCCGAACCCGACAGCGGAAAAAAACAATCTAAGATGGAGTCGACGCCCATGCGCAATGGAGCCGAAGAGGGAGGAGTCCTTCGGTCCCGTGACCAAAAAAGACTTCTTCGAACAAAAACAACTTGTAATACTCCGAGCCCAACACCAGGCAGCGGACTGTGCTCAACATGTGTATCTGCAGCAACATATGCCATCGAACACTTATTACCATTTTTGCGTGGAGAAGAGATATGGGAAGGGACTATGTGGGGGGTTGCCTAGGGATTAGCATGCAGTACAACAAAGAAGATATCCAGAAGGAAAAAATGTAGACACAACTATCCAAGCGAAAACCTCAATTTCTCACTGAAACTTAATTTCTTTTAATATAGTCAAAATAATTAAATCATAGTGTCAACGAATTACCTGTGCAGCTAGAAAGACTAAAACACCAGATAAACTCTAAATATATACAAGTCTTATACATAAAGCACCACACCCAACAAATACATTCGGGCACCGTAATATATAAAGCAAAAGGCTGCTTAAACCATCCAGTGGCAAGCAGTAACAGAAACAGGTAGTGACCGTAGTCCAAAGGAAGTATCTGGCCTCAGTGAGAGAAACCAATCACTGGAAAAAAGTCTGATACAATCCTCAAGTTATAAATCCAATAATTCAGAAATTCCGCTGGTCACTCCTTTGAAATAACAGTCTATAGGGATTAGCATGCATCACACATATAAATGTTGCAGTACCATTCTGTTCAGAATCACGCCATTTGGGTCATGTACACGCATGGTTTGTTGGGTTTTTTCTTAGGTTTCTTACTGTGAAACTATTAAAATCCGTTAAAAAAAATAAAACTTAATATGACAAAAAAATATTCACGAAAAATATTTTGATTAAATCTATTTACTCATAGCCATGTTAAGATCGAAACGTACACAGCTGCTTTCCTACAACCCAGGGGGCTGGAAGTGTCAGGCAAAAGTTGTAAGGAGGTGAATAACACAGCTGTATAGCTTTAACCCTAGGGGCGGAAGCATCACTATGGCATTTTCAAAACAGAACAAACAGTACCCCAAATCAATAACCTCCCTCCCCTTAAAATCCTCCATGATATACAGTAATAGTGGTCTACAGTGATGGCATGCTAACACATGGGTGGGCGTTCCAAATTGCCTGGGGGACTTAGGTGGGGACAGAGCTTTCAATTGGTACGTTGGACAAGTTAATTCGTTGAATTCGGAAGAGAGGATGTTTATGATTGGTGCCCAGAGTTCGGGATAGGAGTCGTCCTTCTTTTCAACAGTTCAACAGTTAAAGGTAGCTTTTCCATTCCTAATACAATCCATAATTTGTGGAGCCAAGCTGTGTAATCAGGAATCCCATTAGTGCTCCATAAGGAAAGGATCATTTGGTGGGCAGCTCCTAGTGCCAAGGCCATTTGTTTTTCTTTCAGGGAGCTAAAAAGCTAGGTTAAAGGTTAGGGAGACCTGGATAGTAAGGGTAGGAATCTCAGGATTGTAGTATCAAAGTACCAACCCAATTCCGAGCAGTGCCAGAGAAGATCGAGCAAGATTCTTGTGCCCCCACGTTCTCTCCAGCATTCTTTCGGACACGTCTGGTTCCATGTCTGTAGCCGTGCCAGGGTCAGGTACTAATAAAATACTATCTTGTACTTTGTTTCGGTGCAAGCCATATTGTGTGCGGAGTGTCACACTCTGTAGTATATATCCTCCTGGCCTTTGGGAGAAGGCGTTCTACCCAGCTCAGCCTCCCATCTATTCTGCCCGAGGACTTAAATGGTGGTGTTCCTTTACCCAGCAGAGTGCAAAGCTCTGTGCTAAGGTCACTTGTCGTTCTCTTTGAGGAACATCCATTTTTCAAAGGAAGTGAGGGGGGTCTGCATGGGCTCTGACTAAGGGCTGCATGACAATATCTCACTTGGAGGTATTGGATATGGTCTGCCTCTTCTATGGTACAATCCGCTTTCAAATGGGCTAATTCCATGTTAGTCAAATATGCAGTCCAGGCCTTTGCACCCACCTTCCTGCCAGTATCGTAACTGTTCATGTTGCATCCCTGGGGCAAAATCTGGGTTGGATAAAATTGGAGTCATGAGTGAAGGAAGGGAAAGAGGTCAGGACAGCTTTAATTACCACTGCATCCGACACTTTAAAGACTGAGCTTGCCAACGGGAGGGAGTATAAGCCCCAGGCCGAGTGTATACGGGGAAGCCTTCTTCCATATGGGAGAATCCACTACTGACAGATCTATGAACCACCAGGGCTTCTCAGAGGTTGACTGGCTCGGCTCTTCTAGGATACAGACTTGCGAGGCCTGGTAGTAGCGTGCTAATAATGATACTGCAACACCACCTCCCTGCGGCAGGCGGTAAAGTAGTTGCTTCTGGAGGCAAGGGATCTTATCATCCTATTTGAATTTGTTGAGTTCCAGTTATAGAGAGTGCAGGGTATGTTTCAATGGGGTTACTGAAAGGGTATGAAAGAGGTAGAAGCATATTGACTTTAAACCTGGATACCTCTCCAAATGCCTAGAGGTTTGCCACCAGTGCAGGGAGGGAAGAGGCTGGAGCAGTAGTGGCCAGAATCACATCATCAGCATATAGGCTGATGAGGTAGTGGTCTCCGACGAAAGGTATCTTAGAAATTGCCGAGTTGGACCTGATTCTGTGTACAAGGAGTTCTATATATAAAGCAAATAGGATGGGTGAGGGGGATGAACAGGAAAGGGTTGGGATTGTACGCCATTGACTCTTACCGATGGTCAGGGGCTACTGTAAGCACAGCAAACCCATATACAGAATTTGTCCCCAATGCTGATTCATCTCACGGTTTCGAATAGGTATGGCCAGTCCTTTTCAGCATCGACCGAGATCTGAGTATTTTATCTATTGGCTGGTGGATGCACTTGGTGTAATCGGCACACTGGAAGGCGGGTATGAAGCCCGCTTAGTCTAGAACAACCAGGCCAGACATTAAGGGGTGGTGACGAACTAGAATGCCAGTCTACAGCTTGGCACTGATGTTCAAAAGAGAGAGGTCTGTAGGACCCACAAAGGGCTGGGTCTTTGCCAGGCTTTGGTTAACGATATTGAGGCTTTAAACATTGTATTTGTGAGGGAGCCTGTGTCGGCAAAGGAACTGAAAGGTGAGTGAACTGTACGGCTAGCTCCTGGCAAAAGATTTTATAGAAATGTGGGGAAGAGCCATCAGGTTTGAGGCGGGCAATGGCAGATTACTTCCTTGATCCGGCTGGGCTCTTCCAGTCTGTCGCTATTGCTTTGCAGGAGGGGAGAAAGCGGAATAGCTTCTAGGTAATCAGTGGGGTTGGTGTCTATTCTGTTGGCTGCTCTGTAAAGTGTGCTGTATAAGTGTTGGAAGGCTGGAGCAATTTGTGTCACAGAGTGAATCTCGGTGGACAGGATGGTGTGAATAATTTGAACAGATTCAGTGTGGATTTTAGCCCGAAGGTTATGTGCCAGCATCTGGCCACGGCGGTTATCCCCAGGTAGAATTTGTGTTTTCATAGCGCTGTTCCTCTAGGTTTTGTTGCTTCTCCTTCCAGTGGCAGTTATCAGCCGCTGATACAGCTATGAGTTCCCCTCATACTACCAGTTTCAGGGCCTACCAGATTAGGAGAGAGGTGTCTCCCCATCGTCATTGGTACGTATATAGTCAGTGATCGTTTTGCGCAGTGCTTCAACTATGGGGCAGGAGTGTAACAATCTGTCTCTGAGGCGCCAGCGTGACGTCCTGGTCTGGTAGGAGTGCAGACACATCACAAGAGACAGTGAGGCATGGTCTGAAAAGTGATCTGACGCAATGTGAGTGTCCTGGATAAGAGTGTGTAGGGCTGGAGTTGCTAAGACGTGGTCAATGCGAGTGTAGGTTTTGTGTGCAGCAGAATAGAAAGTGTAGTCTTGCGCATTAGGATATGCCAATCGTCAGACATCCTTCAGTCTGCAGTCAGCCAACCATCATAGACCTTGGGCCACGAAGGGCTATGTTTAATCAAAACGAGGGCCGGAGCGCTCTGGGTCATTTTTCATGACAAGATTCATGTCCCCAAGCTACATACCTCTCAAGGGATCAGAGATGTTCAAGGTGTTCCACGCAAACTGCTGACTTTGTTCATATGGCGTGTCACTGTCCTTCCATAAACAAGTATTAAACAGAAGTTCTTGCCCAACTGAGTAGAGCCACAGGCTGGGAGATCCCGCAAATGACAGAGAAATGCATTTTAGTCCTCCCCATCAACCCAAAAAAAAACTCAGTAGGCACTTCGCTCTATTGGACCTGATATTGGCGAATCACCATTGTAGGAAGTTGGCTCTGTATGTACTATTTCAAAGTAAGAAATAGCATGCACAGAGTCCAAGGGTTCCCCTTAGAGGTAAGATAGTGGCAAAAAGAGATAATTCTAATGCTCTATTTCGTGGTAGTGTGGTCGAGAAGTAGGCTTATCAGAGGGTAGTGTTAAGCATTTGTTGTAGACACACAGGCAATAAATGAGGAACACACACTCAAAGACAATTCCAGGACAATAGGTTTTTATATAGAAAAATATCTTTTCTTAGTTTATTTTAAGAACCACAGGTTCAAGATTTACAAACTTTACTTTAAATGAAAGGTATTTCAGTCAGGTATCTTGGGAACATTGAATCATAACAATAGCATGTACAGTTTTGGCAAAAATGGCAATAAGCTATTTTAAAATTGGACACAAAGCAAAATTCAACAGTTTCTGGGGGAGGTAAGTATTTGTTAGTTTTTCACTTAAGTAAAGCACTTACAGGGTTCAAATTTGGGTCCAAGGTAGCCCACCGTTGGGGGTTCAGGGCAACCCAAAATTTCCACACCAGCAGCTCAGGGCCGGTCAGGTGCAGAGGTCAAAGTGGTGCCCAAAACGCATAGGCTTCAATAGAGAAGGGGGTGCCCCGGTTCCTGTCTGCCAGCAGGTAAGTACCTGGGACTTCGGAGGGCAGACCAGGGGGGTTTTGTAGGGCACCGGGGGGGACACAAGTCAGCACAAAAAGTACACCCTCAGCGGCACAGGGGCGGCCGGGTGCATAGTGCAAACAGGCGTCGGGTTTGCAATAGGTTTCAATGGGAGACCCAGGAGTCTCGTCAGCGATGCAGGCAGGGGGGGCTCCTCGGGGTAGCCACCACCTGGGCTAGGGAGAGGGCAACCTGGGGGTCGCTCCTGCACTGGAGGTCGGATCCTTCAGGTCTTGGGGGCTGCGGGTGCAGTGTCTTTACCAGGTGTCGGGTTCTTTGAAGCAGGCAGTCGCGGTCAGGGGGAGCCTCTGGATTCCCTCTGCAGGTGTCGTTGGAGGGGCTCAGGGGGGTCAACTCTGGCTACTCACAGGCTCGCAGTCGCCGGGGAGTCCTCCCTGAAGTGTTGGTTTTCCGCAGGTCGAGCCGGGGGCGTCGGGTTCAGAGTAGAAAGTCTCACGCTTCCGGCGGGAAACGTGTGGTCTTTAAAAGTTGCTTCTTTGTATCAAAGTTGCAGTCTTTGTGGAACAGGGCCGCTGTCCTCAGGAGTTTCTTGGTCCTTTTAGATGCAGGGTAGTCCTCTGAGGCTTCAGAGGTCGCTGGACCCTGGGGGACGCGTTGCTGTTGCAGTTTTTCTTGAAGTGGGGAGACAGGCAGGTAGGGCTGGGGCCAAAGCAGTTGGTGTCTCCGTCTTCTCTGCAGGGCTTCAGGTCAGCAGTCCTTCTTCGTCTTCAGGTTGAAGGAATCTAGTTTCCTAGGTTCTGGGGAACCCCTAAATACTGAATTTAGGGGTGTGTTTAGGTCTGGGAGGGCCGTAGCCAATGGCTACTGTCCTTGAGGGTGGCTACACCCTCTTTGTGCCTCCTCCCTGAGGTGAGGGGGGCACATCCCTATTCCTATTGGGGGAATCCTCCAAAATCAAGATGGAGGATTGCTACAGGCAGGGGTCACCTCAGCTCAGGACACCTTAGGGGCTGTCCTGACTGGTGGGTGACTCCTCCTTGTTTTTCTCATTATCTCCCCTGGACTTGCCGCCAAAAGTGGGGGCTGTGTTCAGGGGGCAGGCATCTCCACTAGCTGGAGTGCCCTGGGGCATTGTAACACGAAGCCTGAGCCTTTGAGTCTCACTGCTAGGTGTTACAGTTCCTGCAGGGGGGAGGTGTGAAGCATCTCCACCCAGAGCAGGCTTTTGTTTCTGTCCTCAGAGAGCACAAAGGCTCTCACCCCAGGGGGTCAGAAACTTGTCTCTCAGCAGCAGGCTGGCACAGACCAGTCAGTCCTGCACTGAAGGATTGGGTAAAATACAGGGGGAATCTCTCAGATGCCCTCTGTGTGCATTTTTTAATAAATCCAACACTGGCATCAGTGTGGGTTTATTATTCTGAGAAGTTTGATACCAAACTTCCCAGTATTCAGTGTAGCCATTATGGAGCTGTGGAGTTCATTTTGACAAACTCCCCGACCATATACTTAATATGGCCACAACTGTACTTACAATGTCTAAGAATAGACTTAGACACTGTAGGGGCATATTGCTCATGCAGCTATGCCCTCACCTGTGGTACAGTGCACCCTGCCTTAGGGCTGCAAGGCCTGCTAGAGGGGTGACTTACCTATGCCACAGGCAGCATTTTGTGTGCATGGCATACTGAGGGGGATGCCATGTCGACTTTGCCTTTTTCTCCCCACCAACACACACAATCTGCAATGGCAGTGTGCATGTGCTGGGTGAGGGGTCCCTTAGGGTGGCACAACATATGCTGCAGCCCTTGGGGACTTTCCCTGGTCAAAGGGCCCTTGGTACCACTGGTACCTTTTACAAGGGACTTATCTGTGTGCTAGGGGTGTGCCAATTGTGGAAACAATGGTAAATTTTTAAGTGAAAGAACACTGGTGCTGGGGCCTGGTTAGCAGGGTCCTAGCACACTTCTCAGTCAAGTCAGCATCAGTATCAGGCAAAAAGTGAGGGGTAATTGCAACATGGAGCCATTTCCTTACAACCATATAGCAATTCGCTGGCTGAGCCCCCAAGCCCCAACTGGGAAGGCATGGATGGGGGATATGGTGGACTGGGCGGGGGCTGATGAAGTGCACATAAGGCGAACCAGGAAAGATGACAAAACTCAATGTTATAATGGCCTGAGCTGAGATGACTCGAACTCTGCTTGAGTATGGGGCTTTGGGGGGAGAGGGTTCAATCTATGTTTCCTGCCTTACGTTAACTAATAATGTACTGCCGTAACTGTTATTACTCAACTGTGATAATGTTGGATATAATTTTTCTGTATCTTTCTTAGAAGCTCAGGGGTGGGGATGGGAGGGGGATTAACTTAATGGTTAAATAGCGAATGGTGTTAATAGTATTGTTGTGGGATTGCACTAAAAGCACATCAATTTAGCTCCACTGAGAGTAATTGTTGACACAATGTTTTACGCACCAGTACTTGTTGAGAGCCTGTATATTTTCTTTAACTGTTGATAAAGGTAAATGTAAAAAGAAAAAAAACATTTATGTCCCCACCAATCAAAATAGCAACGTGGAAGATGGGTGCGAGAGCACCTGTGATGAAAGCCTCCTGATGTTCGTTGAGTGCATAAATATTGGTCAATGTGAAGTGGAAAGATCCCAGTTGGAACCTATAAGCCAGGAGGTGACCTTTAAGGACTGCTACCTTGGACTGAACCTCATCCTTAAAGGTCCTAAACAAGAGAACCATCCCCCACACTCACTTCGTAGCTGTTGAGGACCAGAACTGGTGTGGGAACCATCGGGACTGCATCCTATGAGTATCTCTAGAAAGTAGGTGGGTCTTCTGCATGAGGTGTATGTCGCTACCCCTACGTTCTAAGAGTAAGGGTAGGGCTATTGAGGCCTGGTACATTGAGGCTTGTCACTTCCAGAGTGAAGGATGAGTGAGGGCTTGTGCTGGGTATATCTGGGTCTGAGACAAAGGTTGGGGGTGAGGGGGGTTGTGCTGGCAAGACATGAGCCACATTAGTGAGTATGTGGTGCCTACTCTAGACCTCGAGGAACTAAAAAATATAAAACTATAAAAACAATCCCCTAAAAAACTAAATTAAAGAACATTACATCTATGCAGTCCATTATCAATGGTAGGTGCTAGTTTGGGCGTGCACCAGCGGGTAGGGAGTCAGTTGACAAGTGTGTCCAGTCAGTTAGACCCCCCCACTGCCTCAGGCCACAAGATACAGAAGGTGGTCTAGCCGAGTGTGAATTGCTTAAATGCAGGAGGCATGTGGTGCCAGGATTCAAGGCCTTGCCAGTACCAAAGGCCAGACATTCAAGCACTGCTAGACGTTCCTGTGCGTGCTCCTCAGGCCAAGTGCGGGGGTGCTTTTAGAGATTGTCAACTTTCTGAAATGTCGGCACCTTGGTGGGGAACCGCGGGGGAGCCAGGTCTCAAGCGAGGAGATGAAGCAACCGGCAGGGCAAGGACGGACGGGCATCTTCGAACAATTCAAGTTGGTGAAGCTGGCCCCTCCCGGCAGCAGACCAGTCGAAAGGGGTGCCTCCAGCCATAGAACATTTTTTTGTAGCGCAGAAAATCATTGATTGGTTTAAATTCTTTGTGGCGCTGGAGGGTGAGGAGGGAAAAACGTTGGAAGAGGCCAATGGTGTGGCCGTGAAAGTGGGTTGATTGTTTGGTTCTGACTTTCTTCAAAATGTCCTGCTTGGTTTGAAATTCATGTCCACAGGCTAAAATATCTGATGGTTTGGCGCCGGGGTCCGCAGGTCTACCAACCCAGTGTACTCTGTCCAGCCAGAGATGTTTCCCAACTTCCAAGTCTATGATTGAGTGGAATAGCGCCTCAGTGTATCCTTGGATGTTTTTGCCTTCTGCGCCCGTGGGGACCCATCTAACGCAGAAGTGTTGTGCCAAGATCTATTTTCGAGGTCGTCCTCCTGGGCGCATAGGTCATCATGTTGTTCAAGAAAGTGGATGATTTCTTGATGCAGCATCTCAACCACCTCGCTCCATAAAGTCTTTCAGTGTGGAGAACCGCTAGCTCAATGAGGCTAGTTCTTGCAGCATCTCTTGTATGTCCTCGGAAAGGTCCTTTTTGAGTTCGAGAGAAGCCAGAAAGGGCTGGGCCACCAGGGCCTGGTCAGAGTCCAAATCTTCCTCTGTTTCAGTGTGTGTTGGGTGCTGGGAGGCAGAGCCTATAGAGGCAGTGGATGTTGAGCATGTGAGCATTTCTCTTACATATTGATCACATCTATTTTAAGCCGCTGCCATGTTGGAGGGTTTGTAGTGTGTGGGTTACTCCATTTGTAAGGGTGAATGGACTTTCTGCTAACAGAGCTGTAACAGGCCACTATGGGCGGTGAAAGCCAGGGGGAGCAGCAGTGTGGTCATAAGTGGGGACAGCGGAGGACGTAAAAGCCCCTAGGTCATGTAGGGCACTGTTCGGTTACAATGGGGTGGGGAGTGCTGCTTTCAAATGGTCCTCTAGGCAAGAAGCTACCCTTGTGAATAGACGTTACTTTGTTCTTGTGTGACCCCCCTGGACATGGCTGAATTTACTTAGGGTGGAAGGCTGTTCTCTTTTGGGGATATAAAGGCTCTGGTTGTGTCCCCCAAGTACTTCAGTTGAGTAGGAAGGGAAATCGTCAAGTTCATAAGCGACTTGTGGGGGCGATAGGGGCAGATGTAACTGTGGTGTGCACCTGAAGTCTTCTGGGGCACACACCGCCACCCCCAACAACAGCGGGTTCTTCAATGCCTTTTTTCTCTGCCCCGGCTCACACGTCTCACCCTGGCAGCGTGTTTTAATCCAGGCCCAGTGCAGTTAGGCCAAGTCTGTAAGGCTGCTCGTAGCCGCAGGGAGGCCTTCTGGTTGTAAAATGGGGGTGAGCGGGCCCGCTATAGAGAGGCAGGAGTCGTCTGGTTGCAATCACCTCTTTGAGCGTCTGTCCTTCTATGGCACCAAAATGAGAAGCCTTGGGGTGTGGCACATGCCCTTAAGGAATGGAGGCAGTCGCCATTGTGGAAGGCTCTTGGTGTGCTGATCTAAACTTCGCAGCAGGCAGGAGACAGCTCTGCTGTTTTCTGGCCCTCCTGCTGTGTCCAGGAGATCTCTGCACCATGTGAAGAGGTGTTGACTGCTAGCTGCGGGCTCAGGACGTTGATCAGCACTGTTATTGAGGGCCCAGGTGGTGGAGGTGCAGAAAACACAGCTTACTATGCCGTCATCTAGGCCACGCCCCCAAGAAAAATATTTTAAAAAATGAAAAATAAAACAAATCGCAAGACAAAACAATGTATGATTTGCATTATCTGATAGTAGCGTCTAAAACCTACTAGAGAGACAAACTTGATTAACATTACCATGTTTACCAAGAAGCGGCTGTCAGTATCCTGCTAGCACCACATTTTACAAAAGTCTCTAGGACTAGGTTATGATCAGAATGTGTCTATGGCAAGAATCCCTGAACCAAGACAGAAAACATTCTGTACAAAAAAGTATAATAATAATAATACAACTCATAACTATATAGACGAATTGTGCATTAACACTTGTGTCTAAATAAGATTCCTTCAAAAATATGATGTGATCTCCCAAGGTTGTAGAAAAAAAGGTTATGTGTCAAAATTTCATTGTTGCTTTCCACAGAGGTTATTTCCCAAATTTCCTTTTCAATGGAGACAGCTTGATGTATGATCAAGTCTTTAATAGCAAAATGTGATCTGTACTTAGTGATCATTTTAAAAAATCATCACAAAAGGATGAGACTAATGTGCATTCAAATACAACACAAGGTATCTGCTGCTTAATTATTTCTGTTGAATACACAATTTTTCCTAAATGTCACTCTGCTATTCAAGAAACAAGTTAAGTCTTTCTTTTATTAGACCTTCACCCACTCTAGTAGTGGCATGCATCATCACCGGGTCTCCACCTGGTTCCTAAAAACCAGGATGGGCTTGACCATACTTCAGGGAGCACCTCGATTATTTTCAGCAGGCATTCTGACAAGATAATATAAATACCTCCAATCAACCAAGGTATCTCTTATTAGCGGTTGTTTGGGTATGGTCAAAAGAGGTTCTGAAATAGGGGGGGCAAGGATATTATAGTCTGGTTACCCTAACTGGCCAACATGTTTCAGCCTTATACCCAAGAATCACTTGGGTCCAGGGCTTCCATCAGGACCCAACCACACTGACCCTGGTTTTATTCCAAGACATTCAAAACATCCAACACATTCAGGCAGTCCGGTTTGAGAAGTGCGGGAATATGCAGGAAAGCGGCATGCTACCCTTGAAGAATGTGTGAATACAGAGGCATGGCCCCCCACTTCCCTTCCCAGTAGGGAATCAAGACCTACTACAGCCATCTGTAGGGGAGTAATATCTCATCTTGCATGAATGAATTCCTTTTAACTATACCCAAACAACCACAAGTTGACTAGAAAAACATTGGAGAACATGGCGGGCTGCAGCGTTGCTGCCGCGCGCCTCATTTCCCGGGCAGGTGCGGAGCAGTGATTTCCTGCTCACGCCGATGTGTTGGTGCGGTTTGCAGGAGCTCTGGAGGTCGGGGGAGCCTCGGAGCGGTTCAGACAACTGAAGCAGCACCTTAGGGGCCCTGTGCTGGAATAGAGCCGCCCTCGAACTCCGTCGTTCACGGAGGACCGTGGTGCAGGCCCCTCTTCGTGGTGGCAGAGGTAGCGGCAGAGCCAGCACAAGCAAAGGCTGAATGAGTTCAGAGCTGGTCAAGGCAACGGTAAGGAGTGGGAAGTCGGCACGGAGAGGGATTGAAGCACTGGAGAGACCCAGAAACGCTTCAAGAAGCTGGAGGGGGGGGGGGCTGAATCAGTGTACTTGGAGTGGAGATCAAATTCAAGGTAGGAGGGTCAGTGACCCTTTTTGTTTGGAAGCAGCTTGTGATATCATTAACCCCAATCCTTTAAGGCAGTTTGAGGGTTCTCTGGGCCCCGGAAGTGGAGCTATCTCTTCTAATTTACTGGGTCACGGGCCTAAAAAACAGATTTTGTATCCCTAAAATCCCTCCCTCTGTGGGAACTTATTTCAAAGTTAAGCCTGGGATTGTAGATTCCCCATCTAAGAAACTGGAAATACAACAGGAAAAGCACACTCGAGGCACTGCAGATATGGAGGAGCAAGGGGATATTGGGGACCCTGGGTCAAGTAACTCAGCTCGCTTCAAGGGTTGACGAGGAGTCATCCCAGGTGTACGGAGGGGTCCCACCCATACAGGTATCTAGAGATGTGGTTCTCCCTGCCAGCAGTTTAGGACAAAGGGCCTCAGAAGATGGTGCCCCTGTCAAGATCTGGTTTGTCATTCGGGGGCCCCCCGATTTGTTCATGGTGGCGACCCTTCATTGGAAATGATGCTTCTTTCCCTCTCTAAAGATATTGGGAAGGGCTTCTCAATTTCTGAAAAAAATCAGGGGGAAATAAGAGAGGCCTGTGAGGCTTTGGAGAGGAAACTGTATCCCTTGACATTAAGAACTCAGGTTCTGGAAGATACGGTGGGAGCCATAAAAGATGAATTAGGAGCAAACAAAGCAGATATTCAGGTGTCGAAGGATTCTGAACAGGCTCTAGAGAGTAAATTGGAACAGCTGGAGAATAGCTCAAGGAGAAACAACTTGAGAGTGTTGCATGTTCCGGAAAGAGCGGAAGGAGATAATCTGAAAGCATTTCTAGTTCCACTTATGAAGACCGCGCTCTTGTTAGAAGAGAGTGAAGTTATAGGTGATATTCAAAGGATACATAGAGATCCTTTTTTGGAAAAACTCAAATAATAGTAAGCCCCGGAAAATCCTAATCAACTTTTTAACATATGGTCTGAAAGAAAAAATTCTCTCTAAGGCACTCAAGTTGAAATCTATTAAAGCTCAGGATTTATCATTCGAGATTAGATAAGACTTGTCTAGGATTACTATTAATAAGCAATGGGAGTTGGGGCAGCGGCTCGAGGAATTTTAAAAGTTAGGGGCGTCTGCACAACTTAAGTTTCCCTCTACCCTTAGAGTCATGTACAATAATAAGATGTATAATGTCAGAGATGGTAAGGCAGCGGATGAGTTGCTGGCAGATATCAAGTCAGGGGACCGCTCCAATGGAAAGTAATGAGTTTGGCCCTCGCCCCGGAGCCATGTGCGCTCTAATTATGGGCCTATACGGTCCATTACTCGAAGGGGATTCTCCAAGGGTGGGGAGGGAAGACGGGGATGGGAAGGGGGCAGTGGGTGGGGAGCATGAGGGGGGGGAAAGAAAAATGGGTTCTTCTTTCACCTCAATTAATTTGGTACCTAGTTGGTAATGGCAAGTGAGTTTAGCGAATGCCGGGACCCCAGGTGAAGCTCCTTTCAGATACTTTCTTGGAATGTTAACGACCTAAGTACAAAGCAAAGAAGAGAAAAGATCTCACAATATTTAAGAGATTCTTGCAGGAGACTCATTTAACTAGAGAAGAGGGTAGTGAGCTGTTCAGAAAGCAAAAACGGCTTCATTCCTATGGTTGTACTGAGCATAATTTCAACACCAGGGGAGTGGCTATCCTAATTAAACATGGGATTAAGGCAGGAATACTGGAGATGAGGTCTGATTCAGTGGGCGGATAGATCATAGTTAAAGTACAAATTAATAACAGAAGATTTACATTGGTTAGGTTTTATGGCCCGAACTGTGATGAATCAGGCCCCTTGGAAAAGCTTTTCTCAAAGTTAACTGACTTCCCAGATCCTGTCATAATGGCTGGGGATTTCAATGTTGTATTAGACAATAAGCTAGACAGATCTGAGAAGTGCAGATCTCTAGGGACTCCAAAATCTCAGCGTTATTTGAGAGGAATGATGAAAGAGTGGGGGTAAAGTGATCTATGGCAGCAGAGAAGGGGGGACCTAAGGGGTTTCTCCTTTTATAATTAAAAATATAAGCATGCCTCTCGCATAGATTATTTTCTTATTGATACGAAGTTGGGGGATTTAGTAGACGATATTACTTACCTGCCCGCCCATTTATCAGACCATGCAACAGTGACATTAGACTTAAGGTTGGCAAAGGGGCCGAGCGGTAGTAGATAGACACTTGATCGCACTTTATTACAAGATGTGGAGGTTATGGGTCAGTTCCGAATAGAGACTTAAGATTTTTTTAAAGACAACCTGGGTTCGGATCTGGTAGCAGTGGTATGGGACACCCTTAAAGCTGTTATGAGAGGTAAAATCATGAGCGTAGCCAGCTATAAAAATAAGCAGTACAAGTCTGCTATTCGTTATCTAGATCAGGAAATGTTTAAAGTAAAGAATCAACTATCTTTGAATACAAAGAAGGAGGAGGTCGAGGCTTTAGAGGATAAGTTGAGGGGCTTGAGATGTCAGCTTGAAGAGGTGTTACAAGGTAGGGTTGTTAAAAGAAAAGAGGCTAATAAGTTAGCCCATTTGGAATATGGCTAAAATACAGGAAAACTACAAGCCTGGAAGTGTAAGCAAGACCAAGTGAGGAACTACATTAAGGAAGTCAAGATAAATCAGTCTGGTGAGAGGTAATTGAGTAGTATGGCAATGGAGGGCGCTTTTCAAAAATTATTTTTGGACCTATTTATGGAGGAGACTGAGGTAAGGGAGGAGGATATAGGAAAATGGTTGGGGGATGATACACTTCCATCCATCACACAAGAGGAGCAGAATCTTTTAAATAGCCCAATTTCTGCTGAGAGAAATTAGGACGGTGTTGGAAGGTAGTAAGGGAGGTAAGGCAGCCAGACCAGATAGTATTCCGATGGAACTTTATAAGGCGTGGGGAGAGGTAATAATTCCAGTTTTGGTAGATTTATTTTCGGCGATTTTTGAAAAAAGGACCCCTATTCCGAGTTCATGGAATGAGGCCACGATATCGGTAATTTTGAAACCGGGTAAGAGCCCGCCTAAGTGTGAATCGTATAGGCCTATTTCTTTGCTGAACTGTGATTTCAAAATATTCACTAAAATACTTGCAGATAGATTAAATAGCGCGGCAGGTCGTTGGATTCATCCAGACCTGAGAGGGTTTATCAAAGGTAGATTTTTACATGAACTGACGTATAACCTGGTACAGGCTATAGATATGGCTACCTCTCTGGAAATGCCTCTGGCCGTAATTACTCTAGACGCAATGAAGGCCTGTGATAGAGTGAATTGGAATTATTTAAGTCACATTCTGAGATTATATGGTTTGGGAGAAAACTTTTGTAGAACAATAGGTCTTATATATAAAGATCCCATCGCAAGAGTTTTAGTAAATGGTAATCTCACAGAGCCTTTGGAGATAACTAGGGGCACAAGGTAAGGCTGCCCGCTCTCCCCTTTATTGTTTGATTTTTATATAGAGCCATTAGTGAGAAAAATAAGGGGGAATCCGGTCACTGTACCCTTTACTTGTAATGGCTGGGTGAAAAAGGTAGCCCTATATGCAGATGATCGCTTAGTATATACGTCTGAATTACCATGAGCGCTGTCCTCACTGTTGGCTCTAGCGAAGGATTTTGGTAGAGTGTCCAGTTACCGTGTAAATCCTGAGAAAACGAAGGTTATGGCATGGAATCACAAGAAGGAGGGACAAGCACAATTGGAGAGGGAAATTAGGCACCTAGGGATCTTGTTTACACAAGAAATTGAGCATCTCGCAACAAGGAATTTAAAGCTTCTGGTAGAGGAAGGGTGTAGGTCTTTATCAAGATGGATGTATCTTCCCCTGACAATTGTGGGTAGAGTCAATTTGGTAAAGATGATGATCTTGCCTAAAATTAACTTTTTGTATAGCTCCATCCTACTTTCAATACACAAACATTATTGAGGGAAGCGTCAGCAAGCTATTACCTCTTATTTGGGCATCAAAAGGCCCCAGGATTTCTTGGAAAAAATTGAGAAGAAGCAGAGAAAAGGGGGGAGGGGGAGAGGGGGGGTTGGCACTTCCAGATTTAAAATACTATGCTTGGGCATTCCAATTTAACACCACAAAAATGTTGTTCTCTGCCCAGACTCTTTGGCTATTAGTGATATCTTTAAAGCCATGGTTGCTACGATTAATGGAGCTTCAAATGATGTTCTTTACAAATTTGGAGACCCAACATTTTTCAAAAAAATAAAATTGAAGATCCTACGCGACCTTGCGCAAGTTGCCATTACTTAAGAATTGCAGCGGGAGTTAGCTACTATAGTCCATATGCCCCCATCTGGGATTCACCAGGCACCCCGGAGTTCATAAAGGATGTTTTACGTTACCTATTAGGAAGGCTGGAAAAGCGATCTGGGCTTTAACTTCCCTGGAAGAGCTTGAGGATAAGATGGGGGGAGCCCTTTCTAGCCTGAAATATGCTCAATTAAAAGGTTGGTTGATGAAGGTCTGAGTAACTTCCGGGGCTGTAGATTTTTTGGAGGAGTGTGTGTTATCAGAATCCACCAGACTTAAGCTGGTTTCAAGATGGGACTGGGAGATTTTAGAAGGTTTGGAGGGTGAATTTATAGTGGCCAACACTCTTTGGGGGAAGGTTATGCCTCAAGAGCAGATAACGTTATGGTGGGAATCATCTATGACTTCTTTGTTCAAGACAGTAAAGTCTGCGTCTTTACGGAAGAACCATCTGTAGGAAGTTGGCTCTGTATATACTATTTCAAATTAGAAATAGTCTGCACAGAGTCCAAGGGTTCCCCTTAGAGGTAAGACAGTGGCAAAATTAGATAAGTCTAATGCTCTATTCTGTGGTAGTGTGGTTGAGCAGTAGGCTTATCAGAGGGTAGTGTTAAGCATTTGTTGTACACACACAGGCAATAAATAAGGAACACAAACTCAAAGACTTACTCCAGGCCAATAGGTTTTTATATGGAAACATATCTTTTCTTAGTTTATTTTAAGAACCACAGGTTCAAGATTTACAGTAAACACTTTAAATGAAAGGTACTTCACTTAGATACTTTAGGAACTTTGAATAAAAGCAATATCATATACAGTCTTTGTAAAAATGGCAATAAGCTAATTTCAAAATGGACACTGCAAAAATCAACAGTTCCTGGGGGAGGTAAGTAAAGGTTAGATTTAGGGGGTAAGTAAAACACTTACAAGTCACAGTTCTGGGACACAGGCAGCCCACCGTTGGGGGTTCAAGGCAACTCCAAAGTTACCACACCAGCAGCTCAGGGCCTGTCAGGTGCAGAGGTCAAAGAGGTGCCAAAAACACATAGGCGCCTATGGAGAACAGGGGTGCTCCAGTTCCAGTCTGCCAGCAGGTAAGTACCTGCGTCCTCAGGGGTCAGACCAGGGGGGTTTTGTAGAGCACTGGGGAAGACACAAGTAGGCACACAAAACACACCCTCAGCGGCACAGGGGCGGCCGGGTGCAGTGTGCAAAGCAGACGCTGGGTTTATTATTGATTTCAATGGAGGGACCAGGGGGTCACTCTAGCGGTGCAGGCAGGCACAGGAGGGGCTTTACGGGACAGCCACCACATGGCCAAAGCAGAGGGTCGCCTGGGGGTCACTCCTGCGCTGAGGTTCGGTTCCTTCAGGTCCTGGGGGCTGTGGGTGCAGTACTGGTTCCAGGCATCGGGTCTCTTGTTACAGCCAGTCACGGTCAGGGGGAGCCTCTGGATTCTCTCTGCAGGCATCGCTGTGGGGGTTCAGGGGGGTCATCTCTGGCTAATCATGGGCTCACAGTCGCCGGGGAATCCTCCCTCTGGTGTTTGTTCTCTGGATCTCGAGCCGGGGGCATCGGGAACAGAGTGTGAAGTCTCACGCTTCCAGAAGGAAATGTGCAGTCTTTGAAAGTTGCTTCTTTGTTGCAAAGATGTTGCTGGTTTTGAGCAGGGCAGCTGCTCACGGGAGTTTCTTGGTCCTTTAGTCCAGGGCAGTCCTCTGAGGCTTCAGAAGTCACTAGTCCCTGTCGGATGCGTCGCTGGTTGCAGGTTTTCGAAGTTAGAGACAGGCCGGTAGGGCTGGGGCCAAAGCAGTTGTCGTCTTCCTTCTTCTCTGCAGGCTTGTAGGTCAGTAGTCCTTCTTGTTCTTCAGGTTGCAGGAATCTGATTTCCTGGGTTCTGGGTCACCCCTAAATACTCAATTTAGGGGTGTGTTTAGGTCTGGGGGTCAGTAGCCAATGGCTACTGTCCCGGAGGGTGGCTACACCCTCCTTCTGCCTCCTCCCTGAGGGAAGGGGGGCACATCCCTATTTCTATGGGGGGAATCCTCCAAAATAAAGATGGAGGATTTTTAAAGGCAGGGGTCACCTCAGCTCAGAACCCCTTAGAGGCTGTCCTGACAGGTGGGTGACTCCTCCCTGTTTTTCGCATTATCTCCCCTGGACTTGCCACCAAAAGTGGGGGCTGTGTCCAGGGGGCGGGCATCTCCACTAGCTGGAGTGCCCTGGGGCATTGTAACACGAAGCTTGAGCCTTTGAGGCTCACTGCTAGGTGTTACAGTTCCTGCAGGAGGGAGGTGTTAAGCATCTCCACCCAGTGAAGGCTTTGTTTCTGGCCACAGCGAGCACAAAGGCTCTCACACCAAGGGGTCAGAAACTCATCTCTCAGCAGCAGGCTGCCACAGATCTGTCAGTCCTGCACTGAAGGATTGGGTAAAATATAGGGGGCATCTCTGTGATGCCCTCTGTGTGCATTTGTTAATAAATCCAACACTGGCATCACTGTGGGTTTATTATTCTGAGAAGTTTGATACCAAACTTCCCAATATTCAGTGTAGCCATTATGGAGCGATGGAGTTCGTTTTTGACAAACTCCCAGACCATATACTTAATATGGCCACACTGTACTTACAATGTCTAAGAATAGACTTAGACACTGTAGGGGCATATTGCCCATACGGCTATGCCCTCACCTGTGGTATAGTGCACCCTGCCTTAGGGCTGTAAGGCCTGCTAGAGGGTTGACTTACCTATGCCACAGGCAGTATTTTGTGTGCATGGCATCCTGAGGGGGATGCCGTGTCGACTTTGCCTTTTTCTCTCCACCAACACACGCAATCTGCAATGGCAGTGTGCATGTGTTAGGTGAGGGGTCCCTAAGGGTGGCACAACACATGCTGCAGCCCTTAGAGACTTTCCCTGGTCACAGGGCCCTTGGTACCACTGGTACCGTTTACAAGGGCCTTTTCTGTGTGCCAGAGGTGTGCCAGTTGTGGAAACAATGGTACATTTTTAGTGAAAGAACACTGGTGCTGGGGCTGGGTTAGAAGGGTCCCAGCACACTTCTCAGTCAAGTCAGCATCAATATCAGGCAAAACGTAGGGGGTAACTGCAACAGGGAACCATTTTCCTACACTATCTGTTTATTATACATAGAGCCTACTTTTCCCCAGAAAGACTTTCCAAAATGGGGCAAAGCAAGACAATAAACTGCCCTAAATGCGATCTACAGGATGCTACCAATGTACATATGTTTCAATATTGTCCAGGGGGGGCTCTTTTTTGGAAAGAAGTGTGTAATTCCCTGTCAAATATGTTGGGACGAGAAATTTGGGCAAGTCTTCCTTTGATTATATTCGGGCATTTACAGGAGCAAGACTTACAAAGAGGTGATGGCAGGAAAGGATACAAAGGACATAAGAATTTGATTCTATATTCTATTGTGGTGGCTAGGAGAGAAATTTGCCGAAAGTGGATGACGGAATTCCCCCTCTTCTTATGGAATGGCTCCATGCTCTTTTCTATGTTGCAAGAATGGATTTGGAGGCGGGTGGTTTAAAAACGAGGAAGGAGGAAATGTGGGCCCCCTTCATAAATTGGAAAATAGGTCAAGAGAGGCAATAAAAGAATAGTAAGGATTTAAGATTAGGGGTTCGCATTTCAATGTCCAATGATTATTTTTCTCGCCCCCCGTCAGTTCTGTCGGTATAGGTACTTTCCGACCGTGGGTTGACTGAATGAGAGAAAAGGGGGCTCCTTGATATGGATCAGCTTCACTCTTGAATAATAAAAAATAATAAAGAAAGAAAAAAAAAATTGACAAGAAAAAAAAAATACACAAACAACCACTGATAAAGGGATACCTTGGTTGTTTGAGGTCTTTTTTATTTGATAAAAATTAATTACTAAAAAGGGATCTAAACTGACTGGCAGAAGGTTGACTCTCACTGTGCAACTTTTTAGCTCCTTTTTCTTTTCCAATTTGTTTAGTTCACTGTTGCTGGTCATTTTTCGAACAACTGGTATATCAAGATTACAACTAGGGGCTTCTCCCCGGGTTTATTTGCCCATTGTCTCCAAGGAAAGCAATATTAACACTATTATTAATGTCACCCTAAAAAGACTTCACATTTCTAATACATGAATTCTTCATTGATCATTATGTTTACATTTTGCAATGTAGTGAAACTGGGCCATGGCACATAGCATCTAATTTTGACTGAGTAACGCAATACTTAATGACAAATGTGCTAAACATGCAAGCTTTTTTTCCTTACAGTCTCACTCAAGAAGTCAAGATAAATTTAATTGCCCATCAGTGACTGAAAACATTCTTGAGGAGGTGGCCTATAATTTGTAGGAACCTTTAGCCCGAAACCCACATTCTCCTAAACATCAAAAGATTCCCAAGTTTACCTTCCTTAATTAAACTAGGCAGACAAGATGACAAATCATTCAATGCACATTTGAAACACTTACATAGTTTGCTAAGGTTGCAACTCGCATAGCAACATGTGCACACTAGTGAAAGGTAATTATTTACACTTAGACTGATGGTTTCCATGATGTGCTCCATGATTTGACACAATTGTCCTGCTATTGTAAGCCCATTAGCCTAATTCTTTACTATTTTTTACTATTGTACACAGAATCACTTAAATAACTTTGGCCCTGGATTACATCAAATGGCTGGAACAAAACATATCCTCAATTTTAGTTCCGAAAAAAAGTAAACAAAGAGAATGATGAACATGATCACCATCAGTGATACAACTGACTTTGCCGCAGGATAAAAATGACTTATGGGCCTGCAAATCAAGTTTTATTTGGAGGTTTTAGTCTGTAGGCTTTTATAAACCAGGAATCCAATATAATTAGCTGGCATAATTATATCAGAGTTATATTAATTCACACATTTGCTTGAAGTTAACTGACAAATGCTTAGCAAGACCTCAGTGACTGCTTCTAATACACAATTTATCTTGTATTCCTGCAAATTAGCACCAGACCACATATCTAGTTTGTTATTTTGGCGTAATTGTGTTCAGTGTAACACCGACCACATTTATAAGCGAAGGACTCTTGATAAAGTGGGCCGCTTAGTGTTGGGCGTGAGCCTGCATTTTGCGAAGAGACTTCAATGATGTGATGTCACCTGAAGTAGAATGATAACCTCAATTGTAAAGTCTGTCAATTTCGACTTCATCAGGAATAGAAAACAGTATAATTTATACCACAATTACACAGTATTTATAAAATCTCAGGTACGCAACACCAAGTGACACAATTAAAGAGAAACCAGAAGACCATCTCCAAATGTTAATAAAACAAAACAAGTGAAATACCTACTCGGTAAAACACTCATTTAATCACTATGATTATAAACAGTGAACAAAATCCTAGTGAAGTTAATTACAAAAAGCCTCCTGAGGGTGTAACATCCACAAAGAACAATCAGGTTTAATTTTGTGTCAGTCTACTAGATTCCACAGAATGTTCCTATCTGGCTATAATGCTGAAACACTTTGGATTTGATCAAAATTCCGTAAATGTGTTGCCCCGCTAGATAAGGCCTCCCACTGTCACAACCACAGTTAACAGGATAATATTACTGCTACTGACATTGGGGTGGGCAAAATGCAGGGCTTTCTGCTCTCCCAGCTTCTCTATGCCTGATCTGTAGAGACACTGGCATGTTGGGTCAGATGCTCAATGCAGATAATTGGGAACACGCCAGACGAAAGCAGGGAAAACAGGATTTATTATGTGCTGATGATGTCTTTCTGCACATCAAATCCCACAGAAACAAAACAAAATTTGTAAACAAAACTCAAACTGAATTCGGCTCCAAAGAGCTAAATATCGAAGGATAAAGAATAAAACACTATTCTTAGACAAAAATGCCCAAGTAAACTTTTAACATTGTAAAGATAAGGCTATCTAAATAAGTGATATGAGTGAAATAATAGCACTCTTTAATTTTAGCAGGGTAGCTGTCTGTAAAATTAATAACTGTACTTCAGAGCCACAACACTTTAAAACACGAAGGTTGAATTGTTAAACTACAGTTTTGTACTTGTTCTGGTTTTCTGTTTTAACATAATTATAGTAGGAAAACATTGCAAGTTGTTTTGCCAGATGTTGACTAAAGTTGTATTTAATACAATAAACATGCCAAAAGTGCTCTGGGTAACACTTTTCCAAAGTTCAGAGGTAATATTCTACGCATTTTCAAGCTCAAGAAAAAAGGGAAATTGACAGTTTTTCCATAAAAAGGAAATGTAAAAATTCAAGACAGACAATGTAAAAATAAAAAAAGGTAAATAAATGATACCTCTGAAGACTGGGGAGGCTTCCAGCTGGGACTAACAACATGAAAAATTTTCTTGCAACTCAGATTACACCCATCAGTTGGTAACACAGATCCCACATCAACTTTGTCTAGCTGGGCAGCTGCCACTACCAGTTGTTGAAGTTGCGGACCTGCCTTCTGGAGTAAAGCCTTTGATACGGCACCTTTTTGAAGCTGAAGGTCCACAGCAATGCTATTCACAATTACGTCAGTCTGAAAGAAAAGCTTATTTGTTAGTGAGAATGTTTTTGTATTTGTCAAGCACTAAAAATCCTAAGTAAGTGACGGTGGAACAGTACTGTATGCATTCTGATGTTTTCTAAGCTGCGGTCCAAGTCAATGAATAACCAAAACGAAGCATGTGTTAAAATTCTATATGAGATCATCAAATAGAAGTGCAGAACATTACCTAAACTGATGCAGCAACAAGGTTCAAAGGGGTCTCCTACAACAGAGTAATGACCACAGCTTTAAATTAGCCATTGATCATATCTGTTCTGGGGCATTTTCTCATCTTTATCAAAAACTGCCCTGAAACAATATGTCAACATCTTTGGTTTCCACCAATAATCCAGGAAAAACTCATCCCATTTTGCCCATCCACTGCACCTTTTGTCAAGGGAGCAACTGCCTTATGGCCATTCCACAAACATATCTTCTACAACAAGGACCACCCGTTACGCCCAAGGTACTTGGGTGAAATATAATCAATAAACAATAGTCACATGGGACTTATTTGTGGCCAAGGCTATTATCCTTAATTCTGAAAAAGCCCTGTATCCTAATTTCGTAATCTCATTAATTTAATTATTACTTTCAATAAACATATAATAACAATACAATTTGAAGAGAGGAAAGAGGCTGGACATATATGCTTTCATCAAAACAATTCAATTTATATGTTAATCCAATTATTAGTCATATATATCAAAATGCACACATGCAGTATGTGAAGAGGTGACTCAGTATGTGAAGAAGTGGCTCAATAGTGCAGATGACACAGTGCTCACATATACACAAACACATATAAACTAAACATCGCAATGGTACAATTAACCTATTCCAATGGCACAGAAAAAAGCTAAAAGTATGGTGCTTAGTCTAAATTTCACGACTATTCCTTTCACTCATAGGACAACTTCAACCACATGGGAAAGAACTGTCAATGTTTCGACCCCTAAGTTATTTTTGTGTGTGGGTGGGGGGGCTGGGGGGATGTGCTCTCCTCAGGACACCGTCATCCACCTTGCACATATGAACCTCAATACAATCACTTGATTGACAATCAATCAATGATGGAACCAATCCATTGAAGGTAGTGGGAACTATAAACCAAACAGTAGGTATCCTGTGGACACAATGTAAATAGCTGCTGGGTTACAATGTCCTCACCACGAAATGCTGTAGAACAAGGGCCTGCAGGCTTCCACTGAGGCCTTCGTTGCTCCTGCTAAAACCAGTCTTCTAAACGTATCTGAAAACACCAGTCATTATCATTGACTGTTACAGATGATGCATGTATCAGATTCTTCTCACAACAAAATCTGCATGCCATCTTAAGAGTGTATCTGACACGATAGCCTCTTCATGGATAAACCCAGCAAACAAGGCTGAGCTTAAAATGCCGAAAAATAGTTGCTGCATTCGACCTGACACAAAACAAAGCATAATTTGACAATGAGAAACATTGTCCATTTTAGTAAAGGGGAACAAACACTAAAAGCACCACACCAACTGGCAGTCCAATGATGCTGGTGAGAGCAGCTCCAGAGACTTCAGTACTATTTAGACAAACCATCTGAGTATGACTATAACTATGACCAGTGGGAAAGACACAAAGAAGAGGGAAAATTGAGGAAATCCAAAAAAGAAACCATGATGATGGAGAGAAAAGAAAGATAAAGTTAGAAAGAAGAGATAGCAGAAGAATAATCTATGTGAAAACAGAGATTGAAACTATAGATCAACCCAGTGGAAGAATGTAAGGGTGAAAGCTGCAAAGTAACGTACAATAACACAGCAGTAGTAGGAGCACTTCCTCTGGCACATGAAAGATCTTTAAGACTTTTTTGACGTTCCCATGTGACAGATATCATTGTGCCAGAGTATGTTAAAAAATCAGCACAATGAAAAATAAGATAGCATTGGGCAAGTACAAATTTGCCAATGAACTTAGGAAAGATTTTACATTAAAGTGCAATAAAGCTACAATTTGAAATATGCCTGAGAATGTGTTTTTAATGTGGCTAAATGACTGGCTAGAAGGATTTAAGATAGAGCAAAGAATGTCTGTTAGGTTTGAGGTGCAGCATGTCTTTCATGCAGGAAATTGATTTTTATCAGCAGAGAGTTGTATGAGGTGATTAATGCAGTGTGGTCAAGGAACCTATCCCTGAAGTCATACTTATATTAGAGGAGAAATGAAAATGTCACTTACCCAGTGTACATCTGTTCGTGGCATTAGTCGCTGCAGATTCACATGTTTGGCACAGTCCGCTGCCTGGTGTTGGGCTCGGAGTATTACAAGTTGTTTTTCTTCGAAGAAGTCTTTTTGGTCACGGGACCGAAGGACTCCTCCCTCCTCGGCTCCATTGCGCATGGGCGTCGACTCCATCTTAGATTGTTTTCCCCGCAGAGGGTGAGGATGGAGTTGTTTGGTATAAATAGTGCCCATGCAATGGAGTGAATATGTATGTACGTTAAGAGTTTCTAATAATTATTTACAAATTTTCAGATGTTTAAGATTTATGATCTACTTCTAAACGGCTACAGGCTTCCCGGGGAGGTGGGAGGGTACATGTGAATCTGCAGCGACTAATGCCACGAACAGATGTACACTGGGTAAGTGACATTTTCAGTTCGATGGCATATGTTGCTGCAGATACACATGTTTGGCATAGACTATAAAGCAGTTACCTCCCCTAAAAGCGGTGGTTTAGCCTGTAGGAGTTGAAGTAGTTTGGAATAATGTTCTTAGTACAGCTTGGCCCACTGTAGCTTGTTGTGCATTTAGTACGTCTACACAGTAGTGTTTAGTAAACGTATGAGGCGTAGACCAGGTTGCAGCCTTACATATTTCGCTCATAGGAATGTTTCCTAGAAAGGCCATTGTAGCACCTTTCTTTCTGGTTGAGTGTGCCTTTGGTGTAATAGGCAATTCTCTTTTGGCTTTAAGATAGCATGTTTGAATGCATCTGACTATCCATCTAGCAATGCCTTGTTTAGAGATTGGATTTCCTATGTGTGGTTTTTGAAAAGCTATGAACAGTTGTTTTGTTTTCCTGATTAGCTTTGTTCTGTCAATGTAATACATTAGTGCTCTTTTGATGTCTAATGTATGTAGTGCCCTTTCAGCCACAGAATTTGGTTGTGGGAAGAACACTGGCAATTCTACTGTTTGATTTAAATGGAATGGTGAGATTACTTTTGGCAGAAATTGTGGATTTGTTCTTAGAACTATTTTATTGTTGTGTATTTGAATAAATGGTTCTTGTATGGTAAATGCCTGTATTTCACTTACTCTTCTGAGGGATGTGATTGCAATGAGAAATGCGACCTTCCAGGTTAGATATTGCATTTCACAGGAATGCATGGGTTCGAAAGGTGGACCCATGAGTCTTGTTAAGACGATGTTAAGATTCCATGAAGGAACTGGTGGTGTTCTTGGTGGTATAATTCTTTTTAGCCCTTCCATGAATGCTTTAATAACTGGTATTCTAAATAGAGACGATGAATGAGTAGTTTGTAGGTAAGCAGATATTGCTGCGAGGTGTATTTTTATAGATGAAAAAGCGAGATTTGCTTTTTGCAAATGTAGTAAGTATCCTACTATGTCTTTAGTAGAGGCATGTAATGGTTGTATTTGATTGGCATGGCAGTAGTAAACAAATCTTTTCCACTTAGATGCATAGCAGTGTCTAGTGGAAGGTTTTCTAGCTTGTTTTATGACCTCCATGCATTCTTGTGTGAGGTCTAAGTGTCCGAATTCTAGGATTTCAGGAGCCAAATTGCCAGATTCAATGATGCTGGGTTTGGATGCCTGATCTGTTGTTTGTGTTGTGTTAACAGATCTGGCCTGTTGGGTAGTTTGACATGCGGTACTAGTGAAAGGTCTAGTAGAGTTGTATACCAAGGTTGTCTTGCCCATGTGGGTGCTATCAGTATGAGTTTGAGTTGGTTTTGACTCAACTTGTTTACTAGATATGGAAGGAGAGGGAGAGGGGGAAAAGCGTACGCAAATATCCCTGACCAACTCATCCATAGAGCATTGCCTTGTGATTCGCGGTGTGGGTACCTGGATGCGAAGTTTTGGCATTTTGAGTTTTCTTTTGTTGCGAACAAATCTATCTGGGGTGTTCCCCAAATTTGAAAGTACTTGTTCAGAACTTGGGGGTGAATTTCCCATTCGTGGACTTGTTGGTGGTCTCGCGAAAGGTTGTCTGCTAGTTGGTTTTGTATTCCTGGAATAAATTGTGCTATTAGGCGAATGTTGTTGTGAATCGCCCACTGGCAAATTTTTTGTGTTAGGAGGCACAATTGTGTTGAGTGTGTTCCTCCTTGTTTGTTTAAATAATACATTGTTGTCATGTTGTCTGTTTTGACAAGAATGTATTTGTGTGTTATTATGGGTTGGAAGGCTTTTAACGCTAGAAATACTGCTAACAGTTCTAGGTAATTGATATGAAATTTGTTCGTGTATATCGCATTGTCCTTGAATGCTGTGGTGATTGAGGTGTGCTCCCCACCCTGTCATGGAAGCATCTGTTGTTATAACGTATTGAGGCACTGGGTCCTGAAATGTCAGCCCTTTGTTTAAATTTTTGCTGTTCCACCATAGAAGCGAGAGGTATGTTTGGCGGTCTACCAACACCAGATTTTGAAGTTGACCCTGTGCTTGTGACCATTGTGATGCTAGACACTGTTGTAAGGGTCGCATGTGTAGTCTTGCGTTTGGGACAATGGCTATGCATGATGACATCATGCCTAGAAGTTTTAGCACAAATTTTGCTTGTATCTTTTGGTTTGGAAACATAGCACTTATTACTTTGTGGAATGCCTGCACTCTTTGTGGACTTGGAGTGGCAATTCCTTTTGATGTGTTGATGGTTGCTCCTAGATATTGTTGTGTTTGACACGGTTCTAGGTGTGATTTTGTATAGTTGATGGAAAACCCCAGTTTGTGAAGGGTTTGTATGACAAATGTGGTGTCGTTTGCGGATTTTTTTACTGTGTTGGTCTTGATTAGCCAATCGTCTAGGTAAGGGAACACATGTATCTGTTGTCTCCTGATGTGTGCTGCTACTACTGCTAGACATTTTGTGAACACTCTTGGTGCAGTTGTTATTCCGAATGGCAACACCTTGAATTGGTAATGTATTCCTTTGAATACGAACCGTAGGTACTTTCTGTGAGAAGGGTGTATTGGTATATGAAAGTACGCATCCTTTAGGTCTAATGTGGTCATGTAATCTTGCTGTTTGAGCAGTGGAATGATGTCTTGTAGTGTGACCATGTGAAAATGGTCCGATATGATGTAGGTATTTAGTGTCCTGAGATCTAATATTGGTCTTAATGTTTTGTCTTTTTTAGGAATTAGAAAGTACAGAGAGTAAACTCCTGTGTTTTTTTGTTGTACTGGTACTAACTCTATTGCCTCCTTTTGCAGTAGTGCTTGAACTTCTAGTCCTAAAAGTTCTAAATGTTGTGGTGACCCCCTCTAAATGGAGTTTTTCTGAAAGAGCCTCTGCTCTGCGGGGAGTAGAGTGCGCCCATGGCCTTGGCCGTGTCTGTGTCCTTTTTAAGTTTTTCAATGGCTGTATCCACTTCAGAGCCAAAAAGTTGTTTCTCGTTGAAGGGCATATTAAGGACAGCCTGCTGGATTTCAGGTTTGAAGCCTGAAGTGCGTAGCCAAGCGTGTCTCCTTATGGTGACAGCAGTGTTGACTGTTCTTGCTGCAGTATCGGCTGCGTCTAGTGAAGAGCGGATTTGATTGTTTGAGATCGTTTGTCCCTCTTCCACTATTTGCTGCGCCCTTTTTTGGTATTCCTGGGGAAGATGGTCTACGAGAAGTTGCATCTCGTCCCAGTGTGCGCGGTCATATCTGGCCAGCAGCGCTTGTGAATTTGCGATGCGCCACTGGTTGGCTGCCTGTGATGCTACTCTTTTCCCTGCCGCATCAAATTTTCGGCTTTCTTTGTCCGGAGGTGGGGCGTCGCCAGATGTATGTGAATTTGCTCTCTTGCGAGCTGCCCCTACTACCACGGAGTCAGGTGGTAACTGCGAAGTAATAAACACTGGGTCTGTGGGTGGTGGTTTGTATTTCTTATCTACCCTTGGGGTGATGGCTCTTGATTTTACGGGCTCTTCAAAAATTTGTTTTGCGTGCCGTAACATCCCTGGTAGCATTGGGAGACATTGATATTGGCTGTGTGTAGCCGAGAGGGTGTTAAATAAAAAATCATCCTCTATAGGATCGGAATGCAGTTGGACATTGTGGAATTCTGCTGCCCTAGCCACCAGTTGCGAGTATGAGGTACTGTCCTCTGGCGGTGACGGCTTTGTGGGGTATGACTCGGGATCATTGTCCGGCACTGGGGTGTCATACAGGTCCCAAGCGTCTTGATCCTGATCGTCATGACTTATGGTAGTTTGCGCTGGTGAGTGCATCTGTGGCGGTGTTTGTGCCGGCGATGCCTGTGGTGGAGAGGGCGGAGGCGTGACTTTTTTAACCACTTTGGCTTGTGGTTGTGCGTCATCCTTTGGAAGTCCGATCCTTCTTTTCCTCATGATTGGGGGAAGGGTTGATATCTTCCCTGTGTCGTGCTGGATGTACAGTCTCTTTTGAGTGTAGTCCGATTCTACACTTTGGAGCTCTTGTCCAAATTTGTGCATTTGGCCACTCATTCCTTGTTCCTCTGAGTAGGATGAAGGTGTGGTATTTTTCGGCGCCGAGAGAGAATCTTTTTTCGGTTTCGGCACCGACAGAATTTTTGTTCCTTTCGGCATGGATTCTCGGTGCCGATGTTTTTCGGTGCCGGTATCTTGTTTTTGTCTCTCGGAGCCGCTTTCTCGGCTCCGAGGTTGCTCCATGGCGGTCCCTCGACCGGAGTCGGGTGTCTTCGCTATGGGCGTGCCCTTTTTCGGCGCCTTCGACGGGTCGCCTGTTTTATGGGTCGAGCCATGGCCTGTTGGCAGTGGCGTCCCCTGGGCTTTCGGTTTGTCGATGGATTTACTTTTCGACGTCTTACTCACAGTTTGTTGCTGTTGTTCGACGTCGGAGTCTCCGGATTCTGATTCCGGAACCGAGAATGTTTCCTCTTCCTCGTCGAAACGTTGTTTTGTCGACGTGGACGCCATTTGTTGACGCCTGGCTCTTCGGTCCCGGAGTGTTTTTCTGGACCGGAAGGCTCGACAGGCTTCACAGGTATCCTCCTTGTGCTCGGGGGACAAGCACAAGTTACAGACCAAGTGCTGATCTGTATAAGGATACTTACTGTGACATTTTGGGCAGAAACGAAACGGGGTCCGTTCCATCGGCTTCGATGTCGCACGCGGTCGGGCCGACCAGGCCCCGATGGGGGATCGAAACTACCCCAAAGTCTTCCGATGATCGGTGTCGATGTACCTAACTATCCCGATACCGAACGGAACAATACCGACGCTTTCTTCCGAGATTCTGACTAACTTTCCGAACCGAAACACGGAGCGAAAAGGAATACGTCCGAACCCGACAGCGGAAAAAAACAATCTAAGATGGAGTCGACGCCCATGCGCAATGGAGCCGAGGAGGGAGGAGTCCTTCGGTCCCGTGACCAAAAAGACTTCTTCGAAGAAAAACAACTTGTAATACTCCGAGCCCAACACCAGGCAGCGGACTGTGCCAAACATGTGTATCTGCAGCAACATATGCCATCGAACGCAAAGATATCTAAAAAGCACAAAAAAAAAAGTTATATATCTGAGCCATACGGGAAAACATGCAGTTTAATGGATAGCACAGCATAAAAACATATCATAGCACTACTAGCATGCAATAAACTCTACCATGCTAGAAGACGAGATATCTTAAAAAACACAGTAGACTAAATCAGATGAAATGGAGCTATCCTATTGTGGCTATGGTGATAACAATGAAGTTCACTATGCATTAAGGGCCAGATGTATCAAAGGGCTTTACCCATTCTGTGTCTATGGGCAAATGTGTTCGTACATACGGCCCTAAGTGTTCTGAAGATTGCGATTCTGGAACTTGTACGAAGAAGTCGTGGCTGGCATGCTTAATCAGACAACGGGAGGGGGTCTTTCCAAAACAATTTTGTCAAATAAAGGAGTGGAGGAACAGCTCATTAAAGCCTCAAGAGGAAATAGAAAGTCTATTCTTTTTTCATAAAAGAAGAACCAAAGTTGAACCCATATGCATTTGATATATGAATGTTAAAATCATTGGCTGCACCTAAAATATTGAAGAGCCAAGGCATTGCTATTGCTGAAGAAAAGATACTGACATTCTGAAACTACCAATGGGGTGGAGCATACTGCCGAAGAAGCCATTCGTGCAGAAGACCTCCTGTGTGCTTGTGCTCGCACACCTGCTCTCTACTCCAGCAGAATCCTGTTGGCGAAAGCTCACTTTCCTTATACAGGTGAACAACTGATCTAAGAATTAAGGAAATGCTTTTAGATGGGCTTTCTCTTTAGGCATTCTCTATGTTCCATTCAGTGGTGACTAACTCAAGCTCATCAAGGCTTCTCTTTCTGCAGAATTATATTTCCTTCATTAATTGTATACCGTCTTGAAGAATTTACTAGGTAGGTTAAGTCTTATTTTTTGGGAAATATATACATACAATTAATTTTGGTGGTCGCAGCCTATTTTATTTGCATTTATATGTTGTATGACTCTGTGCTTTGCTGTCATATATCAGCACTAAAAATATATTCAAAGAAATCAAGGCGATTACCATGGGATGAATACACTGGCCCATCTGCCCCAAGCATGGACACAAACCACTAGACTACCTTGAAACCGGTCCCAAGATGCTTGTTTCCAGTCCAGGGAGGACCTGGCTCGGCAGTTCGGACTGAACTGTTCCCATGAGGACCAGGATCAAGACTGATTTGTATGTGGCTGGGTCCAAACTGGGGTGGCGTGGTGAGCAAAAGAACGAAGGATTAAACCCAGATCTGTGACTGGAGGTGAGTGTTTGCATTGCTCAGCACTCCATCCATCATCCTTTTGTGTTGCTAAAGATGCCCTAAGTGGGAAGGGTATGCCCATACGTGGATCCCATACTCACTGTGCCACTGGATTCAAGTTAGCCTGGCTGGTGAAGGGTGATACGCTGAAACCGGACCCCGGATGTTTGTTTCCGGTCCAGGAAGGATCTGGATTGCCAGTTCGGGCTGGTTGCTCCCATGAGGAACAGGGTCAAGACTGATTTGCATAGGGCTGGGTCCAAACTGGGGTGGCATGGAGAGCAAAAGGAACGATGGATTAAACTCAGATCTGTAACTGGGGGTGAGTGTTTGCATTGTTCAGTACTCCACCCATCATCCTTTTGTGTTGCTAAACACAAACCACTAGACACCAGGGATTTATATATATGTAAACATACAGATCGGCATTATGATTTAGGCTCATCTTCCCCAAGGGTGGCACAAGCCCACTAGACACCAGGGATTTATATATATGCATGATTCTTGTGTTAGGGGAGTAAGCCCCTTGGGCAAGGGTTGCTCCCCTTTAGGGGGCAATTATTATGGCTGTTTCTGCCCTGCCCTTGGGGGCAGACCAGCAATTATTGTAGGCCCATCTGCCCCCAAGGGGTGCAAAAAACACTAGACACCAAAGAAAGTGTCTGAATGTTTGGTGCTGGGGTGTGTGGACTAGCACATCATTTGGATTTGTGGTCACAATGTTTTATTTCTCCTTTGTATTGTAGTGCAAAGCTTTTTATTCCTTGGCCATGACTCATGTTTGCGGCTTCAGCAGTGGTAGATCTACAGTTTGCATAGCTGCATGTGTTTAGTACAAAAAAACTTATTTGCACGGTTTACTCCAAATGAGCATCAGTCATGCATTAATTAGTTTTTTTTTGTAAAAGGTGCAATAGCATATTTAGCTTATGTTTTATTATGTGAGAAATTCTCTTGGATGTGTGCATAACGTGAATTGTGTTGTCTTAGGTGTAATTTTATTTTATTTTTCCTTCTAAGAGCGTTATTGTTAGTGCTTGATGTGTCTTTGCACAGTAGGTCCGGTAAGTCTAGCTGTCTCTGGCAATTGAGCGGTATTGTTTTTGAGTATACAGGTCTTTGTGATAAAGCCACTCTTTGTTTATGACTTATTTTACACAGTGATGGTTGTTGTTGACATATTTGCCAAGTTACTTTTATTAGTAAGGATTATGGCAAGCCACATGATTACCACTCAGCAGGTTTTGGTTATGCATTTTGAATCTTCCTCTTACCATGATTATTAGACAGACTCTGCATCTGAGGCAGAGGAGGAAGTGCAAGATTCTGGCAGTGAATTTTCGGTCCAAGAGGAATGATCTGATGATGAAGCCACTCCTAGTGCGGATGAAGTGCCTGATTTAGAGGAGGACACTGTTGTGCCGATAGTTCAGCAAGAGGCATCTGGATTGCAGCCTGGGGCTGAAAGGCTTCCCAATGGAAGAGGTGAACTCTGGCTTGCCCCATACATGGCGCAGCCGGCATGGCCTGCTTCCACTGGTGTCGCAGGCTGAAGAGTGAATACTAAAAACATGTTGTCTAAAGATTTCTTACAGATGTTTATGGACGATGTATTTTTGGGTGAGACTGTTGAGCAGACCCATTTGCATGCAGAACAGTATTTGAGGGACAACAGTGTCAGACTTAAGCCCCGCTCTAGAACTACCTGGTGAACTCCCACAAATCTGGGTGACATGAAGAAGTTCTTGGGTTTAACTTTTTTGATGGGCTTGATAAGGAAGTCGTTGCAGTCTTCATATTGGTTTACCAGATCCTTGATAGCAACTGCCATATTTCCTGCAATCCTGAGTCGTGATCAGTATTTTCTGCTGCTTCAGATGCTGCATTTTGTTGACAGTTCATCAGTGCTGCCACAAGATCACCCTGATTGTGGCTGCCTTTTTAAGATGTGGCCTGCCCATGATCACTTTGTAGATCGATTTTCAGAGATCTACGTCCCAGAGAAAGAAATAGCTGTTCATAAGTCTTTGGTCCTGTTCAAGGTCCTTTTGGTTTTTAGGCAGTATATTCCTGGCAACACGACACGTTATGGAATTAAAATGCATATGCTGTCTGAAAGCAGTACAGGATGTGTCTATAATTTCCTGGTCTACACTGGTAAAGATTCCATTACTGACACTTCTGGCTGTCCATCCACTTTCGGACTTAGTGAGAGAACTGTGTGGGAACCTGGTAGAGGACTTCTTAACAAAGGTCACCATTTATACATAGATAACATCTACACTGGTGCGCAATTGTTCAGGGAATTGTTCAAAGTGGACACAGTTGCTTGTGGCAAAGTCCATTCTAACCGTAAAGGTTATCCAAAAGAGGTTGTGAGACAGTGCACTGCCTTGCGTAGTGATGAACTGCCAGCTGTGAAATTGGTAGACAGGAGGGAGGTCTACATGCTGACTACGATCCATGATGAAAGTACTTCACCTGTGACTGTTTGGGGTCAGGTTGCTGAAGTGGGCAAACCTGTGTGCATTTTAAACTATAAAAAGCACATGGGTTACAGTAGATGAGAGGTTGGAAACTTACACTGCTTTTCATAAGCCTTACATTTGGTATAAGAAGTTGGCTATCCATTTGTTCCATTTGACAACCTTTAATGCTTTTGTTGCGTTCAAGGATTGTCCTCCAGACTCATAGATGATTTTTGTTCAGATTCAGGAGTCTGTGAAATTTGTAGACAGAAGGGAGGTCTACATGCTATGATCCATGATGAAAGTACTTCACCTGGGACTGTTTGGGGTCAGGTTGCTGAAGTGCGCAAACCTGTGTGCATTTTAAACTATAAAAAGCACATGGGTTACAGTATATGAGAGGTTGGAAACTTACACTGGTATAAGAAGTTGGCTATGCATTTGTTCCATTTGACAACCCTTAATGTTTTTGTTGTGTTCAAAGATTGTCCTCCAGACTCGTAGATGATTTTTGTTCAGTTTCAGGAGTCTGTGATACATAGCCTTGCTACAGTGAAACAGGCAAAGGTTCATACACTTGAAGTGGTGGAACACGTGACTAGATTGAAAGATTGCCACTTTGTTGATTACTTTCCTCCCACACCCAAAAAAAAAATACATCCCTGAAAGAGATGTAGAGTCTATATTTGAAAGGGCATGCAGAAGGAGAGTTGTATGCACTGCTGAGTGTCCTTTTAAACACTGGCTGTGTGCGCACCTCCATGTTTTAAATTGTACCACACCTAAAAGAGTTTTTGAGAGCACACGTAAGCGATGCCCAGTCTATATCGTTTCATAGTATTTTTCAGTTCCACGGTTGCCATTAGTGTGATGTGTTTATTAAAAGCTGTTGTGTTTGTAGTTTTGTATTCACTTACAATTGATTTGTGTTTTCTTTTTTGTAAAAAAAAAAAAAAAAAATGTGATGGTGGTGTAAATGGACTGGCACTTGGCTGGCAGTGTGCGTGGACTGGCACTTGGCTGGCAGTGTGCGTGGACTGGCACTTGGCTGGTGGTGTGCATGGAATGGCACTTGGCTGGCGGTGTGTGAGTGGTGACTTGCTGCTGGTCACTATACACACTGTTAGCCAAACGCCAGGCCCGTTATGATTGCTGTGTCAGGCATGTGGGTGTATGAAAGGGATGGACCCTTCAATGGTGCTGTCTAAGTGAGTGCTGTAATGTGCTGGGCCAGCGGTGTGAATGGTCTTGTGGGTGTCATGTATGAAAGGTGTGTGACTGTAAAGCAGCCTTGATGCGGCTTTTTGAAAAAAAAACGTTTTCTCACCTTCCCAAATTTCTAACAACAACAAAAAGCGAGCACACTACCAATTCTCTTACTTCTGTGATGTCCCAAACAGTCAAATTATGTGAATCGCTGTTTTAAACCTTTGTCCAAGCATACCATGATTAAAAACGTGTCATGGGGGGGGGGTCAAGATTGCGGTGGCACTGTGATAGTGCTCTGGACACCTCCGTCATCCGCCTCTGAAAGTGCCCTTATCACCCTGTGCCCTGCACTGAAACGGGTGTGGGATGCTCGGAGTAGCCGGCTGCAGCGTTTGAGCCGGCGAGAGGGGCTGGCAGGGACCCGTGAGAGGCTGATTGCGGAGTGGCGTAGCTCGCACTAAGATGGCAGCAGAGAGTTGCTGGGGGCTCCTGCCCTAACTGAGGTCCGCACCGGAGCTGGGCGGACGCCATCTTAGTGGTTTTAGAAGGAGCGGAGGGCCGAGCCGCTGACTGTGGGTGTCCGCTCGCGATGCCCGGTGGCTGGAGCCCCGTCCTGCGGTCGAGGCGCATCAGAGGTAGGGCCACGGGGAAAGAGATGGCGTGGGGCTGGACCGGGCCTCCAGGGCTGGCCGCCCGAGGTCCAAGACAGAGCGGCTGGCCTGGGTGGGCCGTGACTGCCTGGACTGCTGTCGCCCCTCGGTCCATGCCCCCCACTTGCCTCAGTGCGGACACAGAAGGAGACTGGCCGGAGCTGCAGGAGAGGTCGCGGTGTGGAGTGGTTGCCGAGCGCAGTTGGAGGTGCTGGGGGCCCGTGAGTGGCGGGCCCCGCTGGGAGAAGAGGGCCCGCTGCAAGTCACAGACGGACGCCTATGGACTGCGCCGCCCTGAAGAGTCGGCGGTTGGGCGGGAGTCACTGGAGACGTTTGTTGGCCTTTGCAGGCGGTCTGGGACCCTGAGGCCTACCGGCGCGGGACATATCTATGCAGTGTGACGTTGTAGCAGTGTAGTGTAGTGCTGACTGCGTGGCTCTCACTCATCCCATCTCCGCTTTCAGGCGCCCGGACCCAGGGGCCCATCGAGTGCTGAAATTGATGAGGAGCAAGGGCTTGGACTGCAATTGAGTTGCCCGTCCGGGCGAAGGGAGCCATCATCAGCGGGCCCGTTGTGCTGAGGATCCCTTGGCGGGTGGAGGTACTGTGACTGTACTGCGGGGTGAGATCTGGTCCCAGTGGCCCTGTGGAACCTGGGGAAGCAGAGCAGGGGCAGATGAGTGATTCTGCTGGGGCAGCTGTGTTGACCCCCTGATTGCCCTTACTTGGACTGGGCTGCCCTGACTGGGATCATAGCTGCAGCTGGGCCACTGTAGCCCGGGTGGCACTGGGCTCAGTGCTTCGCCCACAAAGGCCCTGGGGCCTGAGGTGGCGCGTCCACTACCACTGGAGGCTGACTTTTGCGAGGTCGTTTTCCACCACTGCTGTGTGCACATCCAAGGAGGGCTACAATGGGCAGGGATAAACCGGCCCAATCCGCATCAGCGCAAACACACAAAAAAGCTATTTACTACGAGCCCGGGCTCAACTTACACAGGAATCTGGCGAAAAGTGGCCAAGATGGGAAGTCACTACTCGCCGAAGATGTGGCGGACATTCTCTGGGCTATCCAGACCTCCCAAACAGCAGTGGAGGTGAAAATCGGGGAAGTCAGGGTTGATGTGGTGTTAGAGCGTCAGGATCTCCGTAATGCAACAGCAAGGATCACTGAGGCGCAATCCAGAATATCCAATGTGGAAGATGAAATGACTTCCCTCAAATCTCAAGTCTCCAAGTTGCTAGTCCAGACATCAGAACTGCATCACAGGGCTGAAGATGCTGAGAACTGTTCAAGACACAGTACCATGTCATAGGACATCCCGAGAAAATGGCAAACTCCTCCTTGGCATCCTTTCTGGAAAAGTGGTTTAAGTCCTGGATGCCTGTGGAACACCTCACACCCTGATTTGCCATAGAGCGAGCCCATCGGGCCTTGTTGGCTAGACCCCCGCCAGGCTCACCTCCCAGACCTGTGATACTCCGTTTCTTTAACTTTAAAGACAGAGATGCAGTGTTACAGGAGGCAAGAACAAGAAAGGAATTATGCTGTGATGGATCGATGGTCCTTGTATTTCCGGACTATACAAGAGAAGTCCAACTACAACGTCGATCCTATGTAGAAGTTAAACATAAATTGAGACCAATGGAGATACCTTACTCTCTTACCGCTAAACTCAGAGTGGTGCACAGCAACAAAACTATCTTGAGACTCCTGATGCGGCATGGACGTGGGCAACCGAGGACGTCCCCCTAGACCCTCGTGGGGGCGGCTCCCTGAGGTATCGTGAGATGCTGCCAGCAGATGCACAAGCGGCGGCCTTTGGGTCAGAGGTGGTGGACATGCTCCAGGAAACACAAGGGGCGGTGTGGCTCACAGTCCAGCTCCCCCCTCGGTTCCCTGCCGGGAGGAGCTGAGCAGCTGGGCTTGTCCACACATCCAATGCCTACCTGCAGCAGGGGACCTGCAGGGGGGATTACGAGCACAAAAAAGAGCGCCTGAGCATCTGGGGGCTCCCGATGACTCAGACCTATCCCGTAGTCCGGCACTATGATACTCCAGCTGGGAAAGGATTGAAGGAAGGGCGCAGCAGTCTCCGTTCATTTCTGGGCGGAGAGGCAACTGTCTACAATTTAATGTCTATAAGTGAATGTTCATTACTCTGACACTATGGAGGGGTCCACCACTGCCAATTAGACTGGGGTTGAGAACCTACTGAAGTAGAGAGTTCAATGTTTCATGAGGGCGACAGATGCTTCATGGGGGAAGTATGTGGAAAGGTGGGAGCTGGGGGGTGTGGGAGTTCAAGCCAGGACATATGGCGGTTGTTATTGTTAGTTAGGATTGATGTTTGCTTGCTTTTTGCATTACACGCATAGGGGGAAGGAATGCACTGCACTATGACGGGTACCATGTCATCAGTACTTGCGCACGTTCAGCCCCACAGACCTGACATGCTCTTGCTACAGGAGACCCATCTTCTTGAAGAACACTGCCCGTTTCTGGCCAACAGGGGCTCTGACAGGGTTTACCAAGTGGGGTTTGCTTAGGGGTCGAGGGGGTGGCGATACTGCTTCACCGCTCATTTCCCATGGTGGTCACTCAAGCGCAGAAGGACTCACAGGGCCGGTACATGATCCTGTCAGGGAGAGTGGAAGGCCTCACCATTAACGTTATTATTATGTATGCCCCTCTGGTGGCCGTGCACAAGACCCTCAACGACCTTACTGCTCTACTCCTAGTCTTGCCCCAAGGGGTCACCGTGCTGTGGGGAGATTTCAATGCAGTCGCTGACCCTGCGTTGGATGTGAAATGATCCCCATCAGTTCATAGGCAGACCTCGGCCTTGGGACTGTCGAACTGGCTGACGTCCATGGGGTTGAGCAATGCATGGAGAGTCTGGCATCCGCAGAACCAACAGTTTACGCATACTATGGTAGCGCACCGCACATAGTCTAGAGTTGATGATGTTCTGTTGCCCACAACAGACTGTTGCCATCTTACACACATTGAAATTCTACCAAGGGGTATATCGGATCAAGCGCTGATTTGGCTCATACTGGGATCGACCTCAAACCGGGGTCCTCCCGATGTGGTGCATGAACGCCTGGTATCTGCGACATGAGTCCCATGTTCGCCAACTGCGGGAAACACTTCAAGAGTGCTTTGCTCTAAATACAGAGTCGGTCTCTTCGCCGGGCACTCTCGGGTGGGCGAGTAAGACAGTGGTGTGGGGCGTGCCCAAGAACCTTATCCGCTACTGCTTCCGGGCCCAAACCCTGCACATCACCGAATTGGAAACCCGTGCCACCCAACTAGAAGTGGAGCTTTCCACGCGGTCGACCAAAGCAGTGGCCAGCCAACTATTACTAATTCGGGACAAGATCCGTTATCATTCCTTGGAGGTGGCTAAACACCTCTGGTGTGCAGTTAATGTCAGGGTATATGGTTGGGGGGGAATGGGAAGCTGCTTTACTGGCTTGCTACAAGTCACCTATCATCTAGAGTCATCCCTGAAATTTCCAACGCAGATGGACAGCCCGTAACTAAGCTGCAAGATGTGGCTAACGCATTTGCGTCCTATTATGAGGTACTCTACAGTGCCTCTTCAGTGGTTGATCAGGAACACGCTCGCCAATTCTTAATAGATGTTCCCCTTCCTGTCCTGCCCCATGCAGAAACTGCAGGCCTTGATGATCCCATAGCGCTCGAGGAAATCAATGAGGCGATTTCCTCACTGGGAACTGGCAAGACCCCCGACCTGACAGGTTTCTGTCAGAATACTATAAAATATTTGGAGACTAATTGACACCACACCTCAGGGCCTTATACGACGAAGTGGACCGCCTGGGATCCTTTCCGGAGGGAATGGATATGGCCACTATTGTGGGGCTCCCCAGAACGCAACCGTCGTCACAGCATTGCGCAGAATATAGACCAATCTCCCTTATAAACAGTGAGATGAAGATTTATGCCACGATTCTTGCATCACGTCTTAAGAGGGTACTGCCAGTGCTGATCCACCCGGACCAATGTGGTTTTATGGCCAACCGAGGCACACAACACTGTGTACATTTGCATGTGGACCTGGCGCACCGCCACCGGCTACCCCAAGACCTGGCCCTCCTGTTTATTGACTTTGAGAAGGCTTTCAATACCGTGGACTGGGGGTTCCTCTTTCTAGTGTTGCAGTGTGCTGCCTTGGATTTTGTAGTTTGGCCCATGTCTTATACGCCAATCCCATGGCTCGGGTCCAGGTCAATGGTATCCTATCCTACTCCTTCCAAACCCATCAGTGAACTTGTCAGGGTTGCCCCCTGTCCTCCCTCCTTTTTGCCTTGTCCATTGAGCCTTCGGCACAACTGATCAGAATCGACCTGCTGTATCATGGCTGGAGCTGGGGAAACACATATGAGGACCGAGTGGCTATGTATGGGGTGATGTCTTACTTTATATTGCAGAGCCCAGTTAATCTTTGCAGCAGAGTTTTCTCCTCCTCTGTTGTTATGAGGAGGCATTGGGGCTTAAAATTAACCCTGCCAAGTCAGTACTGGTCCCCTTGGCACCCCCACAGGATTACTACGACCGGCAGGCAGTGATACCTATTCGTCGGTTGAGCTTTAAGTACTTAAGTATATGGGTGACCCTCCTCCCAGAACTAACTTGGTCCCTGAACTTGGTGCCGTTGATGTCCTGAACTAGAGCAGACCTGTAGCGATGGCAGGCACTACCGTTGAATGTGATGGGCTGCGTGGCCTTATATAAAATGATGGTACTGCCGCGTGTTTTGTATGTACTTCAGAACTTTTTGTTCCCGATCCCACATGCCTGGTTCCAAGAACTAGATAGGGCTACAACCTCATTTCTTTGGCATGGTTCAAGGCACCGGATTGCACTGCAACATTGCCAGAGGGGGGGATACAACGGAGGGATGAGCATTGCTAACCCCTACTTATATTACCTAGCGACGCAGCACCTGGTCATGCAGCTGGAATTGACAGCACTTAGTTTTTCACTTATATCAGACTTGCTTTACTGCTCACCGTTTCCCCGTGCAATGGGCCCCGTGACTAGAACGGTATTTCTCGCATGGCGTAGGGCCCTGCGTCACAACCGATGGAATAGAATCATCATCCAGCAGACCCCCTTATGCGTGGCACCTGGCTAAAAGAGTTGGCTGTGTTGAAAGGGTTCGGAAAATGGAATTTGCTGGGCATTTCGCAACTGGAAGATGTGTGGAGGGGGATTCGCTGCAGTACTTTCAGGACATACAGACTGACTTCCAACTCTCCCGCACTCAATTCTTCAGATATCTCCAACTGTGACATGCCCTGAACACGCACTTGTCCCGCACTGATTCACTACCCGGATATAACCCTCTGGAGGCGAAATTGCTTATGGGTGCTCTAAGGAAAAAAGGGGTGTCCCAAATTTACAAGATATTAATTAACCATGCCCCGGGTGATCTGAATCACATAAGGAGTAGATGGGAGGGATGGCAGGGACCTCTGGAGGAGAGAGATTGAGTGGATGCGCTGATGGCACCCAGAATATTGGTGGAGTCGGCGCGGTTGCGATTAATACAGTTGTATTTTCTGTATGGGTCTTAACTTTCTCCTGTCGACTATACAGGGCGGGCCTTATTATTATTATTATTATTTTTTTTAACAGTTTTTTTGGACCCACTTTCGTTCTCCCTCAATTTCTGCACGTTTTTGGCCCTTCCCTGTCGTGGGCACTAGGCCTACCCACACAAGTGATGTACTTTTTTTTGGGAGACTTGGGGGAATGCTGGATGGAAGTTTGTGACTCCCCTCAGATTCCAGAACTTTTGTCCACAGAAATGTCTGGAAAATTTGTTTTTAGGAAAGATTTTGAGGTTTGCAAGAGGTTCTGGGTGACAGAACCTAGTGAGAGCCGCATAAGGCACCCCATCCTGGATTCCCCCAAGTGTTTAGTTTTTTTTAAAAAAATGTAGAGGTTTGCTAGGTTCCCTAGGTGCCGGCTGAGCTAGGAACAAAAATCCACAGCTAGTCAGTTGCAAAAAAATGGTCAGTTTCCAGGGGAATAATGAGTTCACACTGCGCTCTGAGCTTATCACGGGCACTAGGCCTACCCACACAAGTTAAGTACCATTTTTATCATGAGGCTTGCAGGGACACAAAATAGTAGAACAAGTGATATTATCAATTGTCTTTCTCTGCATTTGCGCCTTCCAAATGTAAGACAGTGTGTAAGAAAGATGTCATTTTGAGAAATAGCCTCTAATTCACATGCTAATGTAGGTACAAATTCAGAGATGTCCAAGTCCCCACTGCTTCTACACTCTTTATCTTGTGGCCATTTCCGAAATACACAAGTTTCCTTGGTCCCCAATTTTTCATTCTTCATATTTTACCAAATGAATTGCTGTATACCCAGTACACAATGAAAAAAAACCTTACAAGGTGCAGCTCAGTTATTGGCTCTGGGTACCTCAGGTTCTTGGTGAGCCTACAAGCGCACATAACAGTAAATTGCTTTAGAAAATCTGCCATAGTAAAAAAAAAAGTTTCAAATGAAAATCTAAACACCAATGGCTTTCATTCGACTCAATTTCAATATTTTATTTCAAATGTTACTTTCTATTGGAAAAACCTTGAAGGATCTACATAAATGACCCCTTGCCGAATTAGTAATTTTGTCTACTTTTCAAAAATGTATAGCTTTCTGAGATCAACCATTGGTTTCACACCCATTTCTACCACTAACTAGGAGGCTGAAATCACAAAAAATGTAAAATGGGCGATGTCCCAGTAAAATGGAAAAACTGGGTTGAAAAAAGTTGTTTTCTGATTCACATCTGTCTGTTCCTGAAAGCTGGGAAGATGGTGACTTTAGCGCCACAAACCCTTTGTTGACGCCATTTGCAGGGCAAAAAATAACAGACACTTTAGTCTGCATCACTTTTTCCCCCATTTAAAAAAAAAAAAAAAAAATGTTGCTGTATTTTGGCTAATTTCTCGGTCCCCTCCAAGGGAATCCACAAACCCTGAGCATCTTTAGAATCCCCACGAAGTTGGGGAAAAAAGTATGCACATTTGGGGTGGATACTTTATGAGAACAAAATGTTATGGAGCCCAAAGCACAAATTGCACCAAATTGGCCAAAAAGGTCTTAGGTACGAGGAGGGGTGGGGGCCTAGCAGCGAAGGGGTTAATTAAAAAAAAGAATCAATAAATAAAAAATAAATTAAAAAACTGTGCCCTAACGAGACGGGCCTTCCCCTTTGACTGCACTAGAATGATTCTCTTTGCTGCCCTGAATTTTTGCAGTAATAATGGAGTGCAGAGCTGTTCTAAATGTTTTTAATTAAGTTTTTTGTGGAACACATAATGGTGCTGGCACACAAATTACCTCATACAGGGAGTGCAGAATTATTAGGCAAATGAGTATTTTGACCACATCATCCTCTTTATGCATGTTGTCTTACTCCAAGCTGTATAGGCTCGAAAGCCTACTACCAATTAAGCATATTAGGTGATGTGCATCTCTGTAATGAGAAGGGGTGTGGTCTAATGACATCAACACCCTATATCAGGTGTGCATAATTATTAGGCAACTTGCTTTCCTTTGGCAAAATGGGTCAAAAGAAGGACTTGACAGGCTCAGAAAAGTCAAAAATAGTGAGATATCTTGCAGAGGGATGCAGCACTCTTAAAATTGCAAAGCTTCTGAAGCGTGATCATCGAACAATCAAGCGTTTCATTCAAAATAGTCAACAGGGTCGCAAGAAGCGTGTGGAAAAACCAAGGCGCAAAATAACTGCCCATGAACTGAGAAAAGTCAAGCGTGCAGCTGCCACGATGCCACTTGCCACCAGTTTGGCCATATTTCAGAGCTGCAACATCACTGGAGTGCCCAAAAGCACAAGGTGTGCAATACTCAGAGACATGGCCAAGGTAAGAAAGGCTGAAAGACGACCACCACTGAACAAGACACACAAGCTGAAATGTCAAGACAGGGCCAAGAAATATCTCAAGACTGATTTTTCTAAGGTTTTATGGACTGATGAAATGAGAGTGAGTCTTGATGGGCCAGATGGATGGGCCCGTGGCTGGATTGGTAAAGGGCAGAGAGCTCCAGTCCGACTCAGACGCCAGCAAGGTGGAGGTGGAGTACTGGTTTGGGCTGGTATCATCAAAGATGAGCTTGTGGGGCCTTTTCGGGTTGAGGATGGAGTCAAGCTCAACTCCCAGTCCTACTGCCAGTTCCTGGAAGACACCTTCTTCAAGCAGTGGTACAGGAAGAAGTCTGCATCCTTCAAGAAAAACATGATTTTCATGCAGGACAATGCTCCATCACACGCGTCCAAGTACTCCACAGCGTGGCTGGCAAGAAAGGGTATAAAAGAAGGAAATCTAATGACATGGCCTCCTTGTTCACCTGATCTGAACCCCATTGAGAACCTGAGGTCCATCATCAAATGTGAGATTTACAAGGAGGGAAAACAGTACACCTCTCTGAACAGTGTCTGGAAGGCTGTGGTTGCTGCTGCACGCAATGTTGATGGTGAACAGATCAAAACACTGACAGAATCCATGGATGGCAGGCTTTTGAGTGTCCTTGCAAAGAAAGGTGGCTATATTGGTCACTGATTTGTTTTTGTTTTGTTTTTGAATGTCAGAAATGTATATTTGTGAATGTTGAGATGTTATATTGGTTTCACTGGTAATAATAAATAATTGAAATGGGTATATATTTTTTTTTGTTAAGTTGCCTAATAATTATGCACAGTAATAGTCACCTGCACACACAGATATCCCCCTAACATAGCTAAAACTAAAAACAAACTACAAACTACTTCCAAAAATATTCAGCTTTGATATTAATGAGTTTTTTGGGTTCATTGAGAACATGGTTGTTGTTCAATAATAAAATTAATCCTCAAAAATACTACTTGCCTAATAATTCTGCACTCCCTGTAATGTTACATTGCGACAAACTGTGAGGACCGGCACAATGATGTGCCAATACATATTTGCACTTCAACATGGAATGCTACATTGTTACATCATTCAAACTTGGGAGCCATCTCAAATTGAATACACGTCTGAAAAGGTACAATGTCACACCCATCTTGAATGAAGTTTACAACTCTACTGCACTTTACATTCTATGCACATTACACTTTCCTAAAAGACTGGACTAACGGCCTTCCCTATGTACTGGCAACCTTTCTCTCTTTACCACCATTCCTCTGTCCCACAATATCCAAAAAGCCACCATCTTAGTCACTCTTTTCTTTCTCACTTAAAGGGCGATGTTGTTGTCTGCACTTGCCAGCTGTAGAAGCATGTGGTCCCATTCAGTTGCCTGCAGCTTTGCGCTGTCTGCTCTGCGCTGTTTTCCACTACTGCCCATTCAACAAGCTCTGCTTTCCATGTCTTTGTTTGTGGTGCACGACCATCCTTCCACTGCACAGCCAATTGCCTTTTGGCCAATGTAAGGACATAGCGACTAGTTGCAGAGATCTTTCTGACAAAGTTTAAAGTGAAGCTGAAAAATTAATTCAGAGGTTTCACAGTTGGCATGATGTGCAACGGCACTCTTATCCTGAGAACTCCAGTTATTATGCTGGAGTTTGCCATTTATTCACAAAAGCTATAATCTCTCCAAAACATGGCAATGTTCAAATACCTTTATTAGCTTGGTGCACTGGTGTTGCCATCATTTTCCCCCCAAATGTCAAAGACAATATCCGTTTTGAGGGCTTTTATATATTTTTCTTCTGTGGAAGTCAGTTAGTAGGAGATTCCGCTGGAGAGCGCCAACAGCTACAAGAGACTGATTGTCACTTGTTTGTAATTTAAACTAATAAGTGTATTTAGTGCACAGGTCAAAACCATTTGGATCTGAGTGTGTCCCGGACAATCTGGATATCTGGCACTGTCCTAATCGGCAGAGATAAAAGATCAGAATCTGTTATTGATAATTATGACAGTGTTACACTGCTGAAAAACGGTTTGTATTAAAGTTATACTTGCTTAATTTAGATCCACTACTGGTCTACAGTCCAACTTAAGAGAGGAGGTTTAAAGTCAGGAAACGTTATTAAAAGACTTAGGGGTCGATTAGGAGTTTGGCGGATGGAAACACCCATCCGCCAAACTCCTGATGGGGTGGTCGCCGCCATGCTAGTGACTTTCCCACCTGCCCCATTACGACATTACCACTGGGCTGACCGGGCGGAACAAAGGTTTCCGCATGCCAGCCCAGTGGGAAAGGTGAAGCCACTTTGTTGCCGGCTCATAACAGAGACGGCAGCAATGCTGCCACCAGCAGGAGTCACCAGCCCTGAGGAAATGTGCACTGTCTGCTCAGCAGACTGTGCAAATTTACAGGGTGCTGGAAAGGGGGACCCCCTGCACTGCTCATGCAGTGGCATGGGCAGTGCTGGGGACCCCGTGTCGCCCCCTGCACCTGTTTTCCACCAGCCTTTTCATGACGGTGGTACTGCCGTGAAAAGGCTGGCAGAGAACAAGGTCGTAATCAGCGTTGAATTCAGTGCCACCCTGCTGATTACAACCTGCACCGCCGTCAGCCTGTCAGGATCATTGATCCTGGTGGGTACGCTGTAGGTTGACGGGTCTGTCTTCCATAATGTTGCGGTTGGACCACCATAGTGGCGGCAGTCCAACTGCCACCACGAGGCTGGTGGTATTCAGACCACTAGCGTTGTAATGAGGCCCTTAATGTTGCATGGTCTCTACAGGCTATTGCATAGATAAATGACAAGAGAGCGAGGCAAAGTGACCTTGATATATAAAACATTGAGTAAACATAAGGTGGACTTGATAAACAAGCCAAATGGAAGGTGCTGTTGCCATGAAAAATCGTATTCCAATTCGTGGTGGGTGACTGAGAAATCAGAATTATCTAAGGCTGGGCCCTGCACCACAGTTAATGCACCTCTACACCCTTATAGTGAATGAACTGAGAAAAGTGGACATTTGGAGGGCAAGATTAGCTCAGATGGTAGGTTCCTCCACATTAGGTCCAAAAATGAAGAGAGAATAGTGCTTTGCTATGTTTAAATTAGAAAATGGACTAACAGCCACACCAAGAAAATACAGATCTAGCAATAATGACAGAAGCATTACGAATCAAAACAGCAACACCACAAGGATTGCAAAGTATGGTCCTGTAAGAATTTATGTCTACTCTAGCAGACTATAACTGGGTTATTTTTTTAACTAAGCTGAGGGGATATTTATAAATGCCACCAGAACTTCTCAATGTCAATATAGCCCCATATTACACAGTTACCCGTTAAGTATTTTTCTCTCTCTATGAGTGGCACACACAATCATACATACCCTCATAGTCCAACTTGGACAATCATATCACTCACAGAGACACAACACAAAATACCACACAACGTCGATTAGAACCAGAGCGGATCAGTGAGTCTGGTACCACACTCACACTCAGGCACCAGGACATAAACCCGGGAAGTAATGCACCTCTGAACTCACACACGAGACTGTCGACACAGAATATGAGCATTAGATGCATACCATCCAGAACATTAATACTACCTATGTACAACATTAAGGAAACAGGAGAATACAAACTGATATATGTTGCCATGAAATGCCGGAAAAGGACTAAGGGGGTCATTACAACCCTGGCGGACAGTGTTAAAGTGGCGGTAAGACCGCCAACGGGCTGGCGCTCTATTTTTTAGTATTATGACCATGGCGGTTACCGCCATGGTCATCCGCCGCTTCTCCGTTCCGCCCGCCAGGGCGGAGACGACCGCTGGGCTGGAGACCTGGGTCTCCAGCCCGGTGGCTGTCACAATACCGCCGTTGGTATTTTGACCCGGCTTACCGCCGCGGATTTCCAGCGGTAGGAACCGCCATGAAATCCATGGCGGCAAGCACTATCAGTGCCAGGGAATTCCTTCCCTGACACTGATATGGGTCTCCCCCATCCCCTACCCCCACCGACTCCCTCCCCTACACCCCCCACCACCCGTTTCCCCCCAAAGGTAGCAGGGCCATACACGCAGACATCCATACAGACATACATACAGACATACACGCACTAATTCCCGAAACACGCAACACACCCACAAGCATACACGCACTCACACGCCCCTTCTACATACACAGACGCACACCCCCATGCACCCACACAACACACCCCCGCCCCCTCCCCTAACGGACGATAGACTTACCTGTTCTGTCGATCCTCCGGGAGAGGACGGGATCCATGGGGGCTGCTCCGCCGACACCACACCGCCAACAGAACACCGCCGCGCCGAATCACAGGACGTGATTCGCTGGGCGGTGTTCTGCTGGCGAGCAACCTCCACTTCCTCGCCGCCCGCCAGTATGGCTTTTGGCGGCTCTCCGTCGGAAAATGGACGGAGAGCAGCCAACAGTCATAATACACCGAGCGGCAAACCGCCACTACTGGCAGTCTTCCGCACGGCGGTCCCTCAGAGGTCTTGTAAAAAGACCGCCGAGGTTGTAATGACCCCCTAACACTTATCGCCCAGAAACCCAGGTCTTTCTCCCTTCCCCCAAGAACCCTTGTTAAGAAATAATTACACACTTATACGAATAATGCGTATCCAATGAACTGCATCAGTTTGGAATGTTGTAATGATTAAAATAAAAAAGATTTTTTTTTTTAAGTATTTTTCTCTCTCTCAGACAGATTTTTATCAGCATGGTGTTGCATGGAATCATCCTGAAAGCTACTGAAGGGATGTGCATACATATATATATATATATGTATGGAAAATGTCACTTACCCAGTGTACATCTGTTCGTGGCATGAGACGCGGCAGATTCACATGCTGTGCATTATCCTGCCATCTAGTGTTGGGCTTGGAGTGTTACAAGTTGTTTTTCTTCGAAGAAGTCTTTTCGAGTCACGAGACCGAGGGACTCCTCCCCTTTCGGCTCCATTGCGCACGGGCGTCGACTCAATCTTAGATTGTTTTTCCCGCAGAGGGTGAGGTAGGAGTTGTGTATATAGTAATAGTGCCCATGCAATGGAGTAAGTAGGTATGTACATAATGTGTCTAAAAGTGATATATATCTACAAATTTAAAAGTTTTATCAACATATAATATATAATTTTCATCAACTTATAACGGCTACAGGCTCCCGGGGAAGCGGGAGGGCGCATGTGAATCTGCAGCGTCTCATGCCACGAACAGATGTACACTGGGTAAGTGACATTTTCCATTCAATGGCATCTGTAGCTGCAGATACACATGCTGTGCATAGACTAGTAAGCAGTAATCTCCCCAACAGCGGTGGTTTAGCCTGTAGGAGTTGAAGTTGTTTGAAATAATGTTTGTAATACTGCCTGTCCTACTGTGGCTTGTTGTGTTGTTAACACATCCACACAGTAATGTTTCGTGAATGTATGAGGCGTAGACCATGTGGCTGCCTTACAGATTTCTGTCATAGGTATATTTCCTAGAAAGGCCATTGTGGGGCCTTTCTTTCTAGTGCAGTGTGCCTTCGGTGTAATAGGCAGGTCTCTCTTTGCTTTAACATAGCAAGTTTGAATACACTTAACTATCCATCTGGCAATGCCTTGTTTGGATATTGGATTTCCTGCATGAGGTTTTGGAAAGGCTACAAACAATTGTTTTGTTTTGCGAAATTGTTTTGTTCTATCAATGTAATACATTAGTGCCCTTTTGATGTCTAATGTATGTAATGTCCTTTCGGCTACTGAGTCTGGTTGTGGAAGAAAGACTGGGAGTTCCACAGTTTCATTTAGGTGGAACGGTGACATAACTTTTGGTAAAAAAATTGGGATTTGTGCGTAGAACCACCTTATGTTTGTGTATTTGTATAAAGGGTTCTTGTATGGTAAATGCTTGTATTTCACTTACTCTTCTAAGAGATGTGATAGCTATTAGGAAGGCTACTTTCCAGGTTAAGTATTGCATCTCACTAGAGTGCATGGGTTCAAATGGTGGACCCATGAGTCGTGTTAATACAATATTGAGGTTCCATGAGGGAACTGGTGGTGTTCTTGGTGGTATGATTCTCTTTAGACCCTCCATAAATGCTTTTATGACTGGGATTCTAAAGAGGGATGTTGAATGTGTAATCTGCAGATAGGCAGATATTGCTGTGAGATGTATTTCAATGGATGAAAAACCTAGCTTAGATTTTTGTAAGTTTAATAAGTAGCTTACAATGTTTTTTGTGGACGCAAGTACTGGTTGAATTTGATTATTATGGCAGTAATAAACAAATCTTTTCCATTTATTTGCGTAACAATGTCTTGTAGTAGGTTTCCTATCTTGTTTAATGACCTCCATACATTCTTGTGTAAGGTCTAAATGTCCAAATTCTAAGACTTCAGGAGCCAGATTGCTAGATTGAGAGATGCTGGATACGGGTGTCTGATCTGTTGCTTGTGTTGAGTTAACAGATCTGGTCTGTTTGGTAGTTTGATATGAGGTACTACTGACAGATCTAGTAGTGTTGTGTACCATGGTTGGCGAGCCCAAGTTGGTGCTACTAGTATTAGTTTGAGTTTGTTTTGACTCAATTTGTTTACTAGATACGGGAGAAGTGGGAGAGGGGGGAAAGCGTAAGCAAATATCCCTGACCAACTCATCCATAACGCATTGCCCTTGGAGTGTGGGTGTGGGTACCTGGACGCGAAGTTTTGGCATTTTGCATTTTCTTTTGTTGCGAATAGGTCTATTCGTGGTGTTCCCCAGTTTAGAAAGTACGTTTTTAGTATCTGGGTATGAATTTCCCATTCGTGGATTTGTTGGTGATCTGGACTGAGATTGTCCGCTAACTGGTTTTGAATTCCTGGGATGCACTGTGCTATTAGGCGAATGTGATTGTGAATCGTCCAATGCCAAATCTTTTGTGCTAAGAGACACAGCTGTGATGAATGTGTCCCTCCCTGTTTGTTTAGGTAATACATTGTTGTCATGTTGTCTGTTTTGACAAGAATGTGTTTGTGGGCTACTAACGGTTGAAATGCTTTCAATGCTAGAAACACTGCTAGTAGTTCTAGATGATTTATATGAAGCTGGCTTTGTTGATCGTCCCATTGTCCTTGTGTGCTGTGCTGGTTGAGGTGTGCTCCCCACCCTACCATGGAAGCATCTGTTGTGATCACGTATTGAGGCACAGGGTCTTGGAATGGGCGCCCTTGGTTTAAATTTAAAGGATTCCACCATTGAAGCGTTGAGTGTGTCTGGCGGTCTATCAACACTAGATCTTGAAGTTGACCCTGTGCTTGTGTCCATTGTGTTGCTATGCACTGTTGTAAGGGCTGCATGTGTAGTCTTGTGTTTGGGACAATGGCTATGCATGAAGACATCATGCCTAGAAGTTTCATCACAAACCTTACTTGATAGTGTTGGTTTGGGTGCATTTTTAGTATCACGTTTTGGAATGCTTGTACCCTTTGTGGACTTGGAGTGGCAATCCCTTTTAGTGTTTATTGTTGCTCCTAAGTATTGTTGTATTTGACACGGTTGTAAATGTGATTTTTGGTAGTTTATTGAGAACCCTAGCTTGTGAAGGGTTTCTATGACGTATTTTGCGCGTTGAAGACACTGTTGCTGAGTGTTGGTTTTTATTAACCAATCGTCTAGGTAAGGGAATACATGTATGTGCTGTCTCCTGATATGTGCAGCTACTACCGTAAGGCATTTTGTGAATACTCTTGGTGCTGTTGTTATCCCGAACAGTAACACTTTGAATTGGTAATGTACCCCTTGGATTACAAACCTTAAGTATTTCCCGTGGGAAGGATTTATGGGTATGTGGAAGTAAGCATCCTTGAGTTCTAATATTGACATGTAGTCCTGTTGTTTGAGCAAGGGAATCACGTCTTGAAGTGTCACCATGTGAAAGTGATCTGATTTGATGTAAAGATTTAGTGTTCTGAGATGTAAGATGGGTCTCAGTGTTTTGTCCTTTTTTGGTATTAGGAAATACAGGGAGTAAGCACCTGCTCCTTTCTGATGGTTGGGTACTAGTTCTATAGCATCTTTTTGTAACAACGCTTGGACTCCTAATTGTAATAGATCCAAGTGCTGTTTGGACATGTTGTGTGCTTTTGGAGGCACATTTGGTGGTAATTGTAGGAATTCTATGCAATAACCTTGTTGGATAATGGTTAGGACCCACGAGTCCATAGTTATGTGTTTCCAATTTTGGTAATATTCTGTGAGTCTCCCCACCACTGGTGTTATGTGTTGGGGATTTGTGACGTTGGAGTCACTGTTTAGTTTGTGGGGTTTTTGGGCTTTGGAATTTCCCTCTTGTTTTAGGGAACTGTCCACCCCTAAATTGTCCCCGAAACCCTCATCTTTGGTATTGGCCCTGGTATGTGGGTCTGGCCTGTGAGGTAGAAGGCTCTGTGCTCTGGGCCCGAAACCCCCCTCTAAAGTGTGGCTTCCTAAAGGTGCCTCTGCTGTGTGGAGAGTAGAGCGCGCCCTTGGCTTTGCCCGTGTCAGTGTCTTTCTTTAGCTTTTCTATAGCTGTGTCCACCTCCGGCCAAAACAATTGTTGTCCATTAAAAGGCATATTCAGCACAACCTGCTGGATCTCTGGCTTAAATCCAGAGGTGCGCAGCCATGCGTGTCTCCGAATGGTGACCGCTGTGTTTACAGTTCTGGTGGCTGTGTCTGTTGAGTCCATAGCCAATCTTATTTGGTTGTTGGAGATACTTTGGTCCTCCTCCACAACCTGTTGGGCACGCTTCTGAAACTCTTTGGGAAGGTACTCAATGAAATGTTGCATTTCATCCCAATGTGCCCTGTCGTATCTTGCCAATAAAGCTTGTGAATTGGCAATTCGTCATTGATTGGCTGCTTGTGCTGCCACCCTTTTCCCCGCTGCATCGAACTTTCGACTTTCTTTGTCGGGTGGTGGTGCATCCCCAGAAGTCTGTGAGTTTGCCCTACTCCGGCCTGCTCCTACTACCACTGAGTCCGGAGTTAGCTGTTGAGTAATGTACACAGGGTCCGTAGGGGGAGGTTTGTACTTCTTCTCCACTTTAGGTGTGATGGCTCTGCCTTTGACTGGGTCTTGAAACACCTGTTTAGCGTGTTTTAACATGCCTGGTAACATAGGCAAACTTTGGTATTGGCTATATGTTGATGACAGGGTATTGAATAAGAAGTCATCCTCTATAGGTTCAGAATGCAGTGCTACATTGTGAAAAGTAGCTGCCCTGGAAACCACCTGCCTGTAAGCAGTACTGTCTTCTGGTGGTGATGGTCTTGCCGGGTAGCAATCCAGACTATTATCAGATACTGGTGCATCGTACAGATCCCATGCATCTGGGTCATCTTGGCTCATCCCTGTGTGCGTTGGTGATTGCTCATTGGGGGTGTTGCAATTGGGGACAGTTGTGGTGAGTGCGGTGGCGATGGCTGTGGTGAAAAACGTGGTGGTGTTTTTTCTTTAGCCACCTTTGCTTTTGGCTGCTTTTCCGTTTCATGGAAAGCAAGTTTCCGCTTCATTTTAATTGGGGGAAGAGTTCTTATTTTCCCCGTGTCCTTCTGTATATGGAGCCTCCTATGTGTATAGTCTGGCTCTCCTATCTCTAGCTCTTGTCCAAACTTGTGGCCTTGTAGTTGTGAGGAAAGGCCTTGTTCGTCGGTATAGGAGCCTTGTTTCGGCTCCGAGGCTGGATGTTTCGGCACCAAAACCTTTTCAGCAGTCTTTTTTGGATCTGAAGCAACTTTTTTAGTTTTCGGGGTGCCGATCTCTCAGTGCCGAGTTTGGTTGGAGCTGGTTTCTCGGTGTAGAGTTTGGTCGGAGCCGGTATCTCGGTGCAGAGTATACTCTGTGCCGGTATCTCGACCGGAGTCGGATGTCTTCAGCTGGTGTGTGCCCTTTTTCGGTGCCGATGCTTGGTCACCGTGCTTACAGGTAAAGCCATGGCCTGTTGGCGGTGGCGTCCCCTGGGCTTTTTTGAGTGAGTTTTGGCCGGGGCTGTTTTACTCACGTTTTGTTGCCTCGCCGGCTGCTCACTCTCGGGCTCGTCCGAGTCCGAATCAGGAATGGAGAATGTCTCCTCTTCTTCGACGTCGGGTGTCCAGCCGGCATCGAGGCCATTTGAAGCCTTCGAGCTCTCCGGTCCCGTAGCGTCTTCTTCGACCGAAATGCCCAACAGGCCTCGCAGGTATCCTCTTTGTGTTCGGGGAACAAACACAAATTACAGACCAAATGTTGGTCTGTATAAGGATACTTAGCGTGGCATTCGGGGCAGAAGCAGAATGGGGTCCGTTCCATAAGCCTTGAAGATGCACGCGGTCGGGCCGACCAGGCCCCGCCAAGGAGTGGAAGCCCCGAAGGGCTGCCGGAGCTCTTCTTTTCTTCGGTGTCGATGTGTTATTACTAACCCGATACCGAGCGCAAACAATACCGTCAAATTTTCCGATTGTTAACTAACTTTTCCGAACCGAAACACGGAGCGAAGAGGAACACGTCCGAACCCGATGGCGGAAAGAAAACAATCTAAGATGGAGTCGACGCCCATGCGCAATGGAGCCGAAAGGGGAGGAGTCCCTCGGTCTCGTGACTCGAAAAGACTTCTTCGAAGAAAAACAACTTGTAACACTCCGAGCCCAACACTAGATGGCAGGATAATGCACAGCATGTGTATCTGCAGCTACACATGCCATCGAACATTTTTAATGCAACTTAAACGGCTACAGGCTCCCGGGGAGGTGGGAGGGCGCAAGTGAATCTGCAGCGCAACATGCCATGAACAGATGTACACTGGGTAAGTGACATTTTCCGTTCAATGGCATGTGTAGCTGCAGATACACATGCTGTGCATAGAATACAAAGCAGAAATCCTCCCCAAAGCAGTGGTCAGCCTGTAGGAGTTGAAGTTGTTTGAAATAATGTTCTTAGTACAGCCTGTCCCACTGTGGCTTGTTGAGGTGTTAACACATCTACACAGTAGTGTTTGGTAAACGTATGAGGTGTAGACCAAGTGGCTGCCTTACAAATCTTTGTCATTGGTATGTTACGTAGAAAGGCCATTGTCGCTCCTTTCTAGTGGAGTGTGCCTTTGGTGTAATGAGTAACTCCCTTTTAGCTTTGAGGTAACAGGTTTGTATGCATTTGACTATCCATCTGGCTATGCCCTGTTTGGATATAGGGTTACCAGCATGGGGTTTTTGGAAAGCGACGAACAATTGCTTGGTTTTAAGAAATGGTTTTGTTCTGTCTATGTAATACATTAGCGCTCTCTTTATGTCTAATGTATGCAGTGCTCTTTCTGCTACTGAGTCTGGCTGTGGGAAGAAGACTGGAAGCTCTACAGTTTGGTTTAGATGAAACGGTGAAATGACTTTTGGCAGAAATTTGGGATTTGTGCGGAGAACCACTTTATGTTTGTTCACTTGCATAAATGGTTCTTCGATAGTAAATGCCTGAATTTCGCTAACTCTTCGGAGTGAAGTGATGGCTATTAGACATGCTACCTTCCAAGTTAAGAATTGGATTTGGCAATAATGCCTGGGTTAAAAAGGTGGACCCATGAGTCATGTAAGTATAATATTAAGATTCCACGAGGGTACTGGTGGGGTTCTTGGAGGTATGATCCTTTTTAGGCCTTCCATAAAGGCTTTAATAACTAGGATTCTAAAAAGTGACTTTGCATGTTTAATCTGTAGATAAGCAGAGATTACAGTGAGATGAATCTTGATGGATGAAAAGGCCAGATTTGCCTTTTGTAGGTGTAGTAAATAACTCACAATGTTTTGTATGGAGGCATTTAACAGTATGATTTGGTTTGCTTGGCAGTAGAAAACAAACCTTTTCCATTTATTAGCATAACAATGCCTTGTTGTCGGTTTTCTTGCCTGTTTAATGACTTCCATACATTCCTCTTAAAGGTTTAGATAGCTAAATTCTAAGATTTCAGGAGCCAGATTGCTAGACTGAGCGATGCTGGATTGGGGTGTCTGAACTGTTGTTTGTGCTGTGTTAACAGATCTGGTCTGTTTGGGAGTTTGATGTGAGGTACTACTGGGAAGTCCAACAGTGTGGTGTACCACGGTTGACGCGCCCACGTTGGTGATATCAGTATTAGTCTGAGTTTGTTTTGACTCAGTTTGTTGACTAGGAAAGGAATGAGTGGGAGAGGGGGAAAAGCATAAGCAAATATCCCTGACCAATTGATCCGTAGAGCATTGTCCTTGGACTGAGGGTGAGGGTACCTGGATGCAAAGTTTTGGCATTTTGAGTTTTGTTTTGTCGCGAACAGATCTATGTCTGGTGTTCCCCAGCGGTAAAAGTATTCTTGTAGAATCTGGGGATGTATTTCCCACTTGTGAGTTTGCCGGTGATCTCGACTGTGATTGTCAGCTAACTGATTGGGAATGCCTGGTATGTATTGTGCTATCAGGGAAATGTGGTTGTGGATTGCCCAATGCCAAATTCTTTGTGCTAGGAAGCATAGTTGTGATGAGTGTGTCAGTGATAGGCTATGGCGGTACAAACAAGGCTGAGACTGCGTAATGAGGTAAGTAATGTGATATTTTAATCTTCTTTTACTCTGGGTGAATACAGTCTAGTATAATATCTATATTGCTTGGGTTCTTGTTCAGTTCTTCGTTAATAGTGGCGTGTTCTTGTTTCTTTTTTCCTCTCTCTCCTAGGTCGGTGGGTTCTGGAGGCTCCAGTACAGGTTACCGGTAAAGGAAACAAAAAAAACGCGAAGGTAAGTGGAGGGCTAGTTCTGGGGTTTGTCTTAGCGTATTGTAGGGGAAGGGTTTGTCAAGAGGGATAGAGAGTGAGGGTACACCACGGTGCAGATGGGGAAAAAGTAATTTCTTAGCGGTGCCTATAATAGAACGTAGTGCTCCCAGTGAGTGGTGATGAAATACTTTTCCTCAATTGGGTCGTGCCGCCCTCCTTTTTCCCTCTCCCACCTCCCCTGGTCCCTTCCCCGGTGCCCCTTTATTTGTAGGCTCCCGTGTCCCCAGGAGGGACCGTACCTTCGCAAGCCACGACCCTCCTGGGTCGTGGCAGGATCCTCGGCTTCTTTGTTCCGGAGCCTCGCTGAGATTGGTCTCCGTCTTCTCGCCTCCTGGGACGGCTCGTCTCTCGTCCTTCTCGTCCTGGTTCCGTTCTCCGTCGACTTCTTTCCGCTCCGTGGCGTTCTCCTCCTCGTCCTGAGAGTCCGTCCTCGATTTACTCTCCTGGCCCCGGAAGTCCGCGTCCGCTGCTTCCTGTAGCGTTCCCATGTTACCATGGGAACGCGGAAATGACGTGACGGGTTTGTCTGAGGGGTTCCTGTGTTGTGTAGGTGGGGACGCGGTCTCTGAGACCCGTTCACACACCCCATCCCATGAACGGTCCTGGTCAAGGACCGAAGAGGAGTAGGGGAACCGGGACAGGTAATCTGCGGGGCCTTGTTGAGACCCCGGGACATGGCATACCTGGAAGGTAAAAGGTTGAAGTTCAAGGAACCACCTTAACACTCTAGAATTGGAGTCCTTGTGGGAAGCAAGCCAAGTAAGAGGAGCGTGATCTGTATACAGTACAAAAGGTCTGCCAAGAAGGTAATATTGTAAGTTCTCCACCGCCCACTTAATGGCCAAACACTCCTTCTCAATGGTAGGGTAGTGACATTCACGTGGAAGAAGTTTCCTACTGATAAAGACAACTGGGTGGTCACGTCCCTCGTTATCAGTGAGTACCGCCCCGAGACCGACGTTAGAAGCGTCAGTGTACAGATGGAATGGTCTAGAGAAATCAGGACATTGTAACACTGGGTCTGTGGTAAGGGATGTCCTTAACTGTTCAAAGCTAGTCTTTTGAGAATCTGCAAACGGTGCTAACGTGTTGGGGCGGTGTTTGGCCAGTAGATCAGTAAGAGGGGCCGCGATAGTGGAGTATCCCGGTATGAATCTACAGTAATAGCCCACCAGTCCTAAAAAGGAACACAATTCTTTCTTGGTTTTTGGGGTTTGGGCTTGCTTTATGGCTTCAATTTTATTTGCTTGTGGTTGAAGGGTCCCATTGCCTATCATATAGCCTAAATAGGAGATTTTTGTATTCCCTAAGACGCACTTCTTTGGATTAGCCGTCAGACCGGCTTCCGCAAGGGCAGTGAAGACCTGTTTGAGATGCTGGAGGTGATTTAGCCAGGTATCGCTGTAAATGACAACATCATCTAAATAGGCTGCTGAGAAGGTGTGGAACGGTTTTAATAGCCTGTCCATTAACCGTTGAAAGGTAGCAGGGGCTCCGTGAAGACCAAAGGGCAGAACTGTGAACTGATAAAGGCCGGATTGTGTGGAGAATGCTGTTTTCTCTTTGTCTTCAGGAGAAAGGGGAATTTGCCAGTAGCCTTTAGTGATATCCAACGTGGATAAATACTTGGCTCTCCCTAATTTTTCTAAGACATCATCTACACGAGGGATAGGATATGTGTCAAATAGTGATATGTCATTGAGTTTGCGGAAGTCGATACAAAACCGGACAGATCCGTCGGGTTTTGGAACCAAAACTACTGGAGAACTCCAAGGACTACTAGAGGGTTCAATTACTCCTAGGGTTATCATCTTCTCTATTTCCTCCTCAATGACATGTTTCCTAGCCTCAGGAACGCGATAAGGTCGTAGTCGGATAGTTTGTCCTGGCGGTGTTTTTATTTTGTGATAGATCAAGGAGGTTCTTTCGGGTATGTCAGAAAAGAAATGTGAGTGTTGTTTTAACAGGGCGGACAATTGATCTTTCTCGGTTGTGGTTAGAGAGGTGTTAATATAGGGAACACTCTACCTCTGTTGTTTTTCCAAGGGAAAAGGTTCTAGGTCTAACTCCTTACATGGAGAAATAAAACACCCCGTCTCTGTTTGAGTATCTAGCCCTTCAACGACTTCCCATTTCTTTAGGAGGTTTACATGGTAGATTTGTTTTTTTTTGGGATTGACACTTAGCTCTATAAGGTATGTGACAGGGGAGACTGCTCTAATAACCCTATAGGGTCCCTGCCATCAAGCTAATAGTTTCTGTTCAGACGTGGGTCGCATTATAAGGACTTGATCGTTCGGAAGAAATGTACGTAATTTACTTCCCTTGTCGTAATAGTTTTTTTGAGTATCTTGGGCCTTCTCGAGGTGTCGCCGTACATCCTCCCATAAATTTTGTAAGTGTGTTTTGAGCTTATGGATATATTCTAGCAATGGTCTCCCTTCCTCTTCTTCCTCCTCCCAGGTTTCGGCTGCCATGTCCAGCGGCTGCCATGTCCAGAAGACAACGTGGTTGTCTTCCGAAGACCAATTCGAACGGGCTATGACCAGTGGAGAACTGTTCGTGGGTTCTAATGGCGTAAAGAACTAAGGGTAACTTTTGATCCCAATCCCTCCCAGAGTCGTCTACTACTTTCCTCAACAAGGTCTTAATGGTACGGTTATAACGTTCCACTAGACCATCTGTTTGAGGATGATGAACCAACGTTTTTAATTGGGTAATACCCAATAACCTACATATCTGTTTCATAAGGTTCGACATGAACGGTGTGCCTTGATCAGTCAGGATCTCTTGGGGGAAACCTGTCCTAGTGAAGACCGTTATCATGGCTTGTGCCACCGTTTTGGTAGTCATACTCGATAAGGGAAGGGCTTCCGGGTATCTCGTTGCATAGTCTACGATAACCAGAATATATATGTGTCCCCTGGACGAGGTAAGCAGGGGTCCGATTAAATCCATACCCACCCTGCTAAAAGGAATGTCAATGATGGGTAAAGGCTGTAAAGGTGCTTTCCTGGGCATACCTGGTTCTGTGAGCTGACATCTAGGACATTGTAAGCAATATTTCCTAATGTGGGCAAAAACCCCCGGCCAATAAAACTTCCATAGGAGATATTCCTCTGTCTTTTCTCTACCGAAATGGCCCCCTCCGGGTTGATTATGTGCTAGGAAGAGTACTTGATTCCTGTACACTTCTGGAACTACTAATTGTTGTTTGCGTTCTCCTGTGCTAGTTGTGGTAATCCTATAAAGAAGGTTTTTCTGTACTAGGAAATAGGGACCCACCTCATCCGTGCCTCCAGTTTTAGCTGTTCTCCAAGCATGAGTGAGGGTAGGGTCTTCTCTCTGGCAGGTGCGGAAGCTTACTGGAGCGCCACTAGTCTCGGCTACCACCCTTGTGGGTTTTGTATCCTCTCGGGTTTCCTGAAATTTCAATTTCTCGTGTCTTTTCTCACTTCGGGTGAGTTTCCTGCGGCTTGGTGGGCATTCAATGAAGCTATTGGAAAATGGAGCTTCAGTCCACCACTCCGGGTTTTCTTTCTGGGTTTGGTCTAGGAGTTGTTGGAACCGGATATAATCAGTGCTGATAATACAGTCTTCAATCAGCTGGTCCATAACCCCTACGTGGAGGAAGTCATGATATTCGCCCCATTCTAGTTCAACTATTGTCAGGGGATACTGCTCTTTATCGCCATGTATACAACAAATAGTGACCCATTGACTTGAGGTTATGTTTATAGGGTCTATTAAATTTTTCCTTATTACGGATTGACTACAACCCGAGTCAATGAGGGCAGAGAGGAAGCACCCGTTTATTTTTATGACTTGTTTAAATTTCGCATTCCTGACTCCCGTACATAATACCCTGCGTCGGGTAACCCCTATCTCCATGGGTTCAACTCCTTCCGTTTTCCTTGTACACACTCTTGCTATATGGCCCCATTCCCCACAACTAAAACATTGCGGTAGATGCATCGGGTGACCCTCCCCTTGTTTATGTGTCCCAGAGTCTTCCAGCGGGTACCGGGGGATGGGCTTTGGTGGCGGTGCAATGGGTTTTATGGTAGGTCTGGGCTGTAGGGGCCTCACATCTGTGGACCGGTGGTAGGCACAAGCCAGATCTATAGCAAGCTCCGTATCCACCTTTGGATGTTGCCTTATCCAATTTTTAGTACTGGAGGGTAAGGAATCCAAATACTGTTCGAGGATAATTGTTTTTATGACATCTTCCCTACTGGTTCCTATAGGACCCGACCATTTGAGTGCTAAATCTTTAACCCGGAAGTAAAAGGTACGCGGTCCTCATTCTGTCCCCATTTCACTTTCCTGAATTTTACTCTATAATACTCCACATCATGACCAACCCTTTCCAAGATACTCCTTTTTATGTCCTTGTATGGGGTGGTACCACCAGGATTAGCTGCTTGGTATGCCGTCTGTAAAATCCCGGTGAGTAAAGGCACGATGTATTGTCCCATCGATCCTCAGGCCCTTGAGAGGAGGAAGCCACCCGTTCAAAGTTGGTAAAGAAGGAGTACGGGTCTTCCCCCTCCTGGAATTTTTGTAAAACGGAACTAGGGACATTGGGGTGTACTTTACCGGCGGCTATTGTATCTGTTAACTTCTGCAGCGCAGTTTCGTGTACAAGTTGGTTGTTTGCCAAGATAGTAGCTTGGCTTTTTAGAGCTGATTGTAAGGCCTCCCTGTCTTCCTTACCCTCCCGTTGGTGTGCTTCCCATACTAGTTGTAAATGGCGCTGGCCTTCCGCCAGCTGTTTAATCATGTCCTCCAGGGTGGGTTTGTCACTCATTGTCTATACCGCCAATCAGCCTTTGGGAAGGGGGGGGGGGGAATCCCACTTCTGACACCACTGTGATAGGCTATGGCGGTACAAACAAGGCTGAGACTGCGTAATGAGGTAAGTAATGTGATATTTTAATCTTCTTTTACTCTGGGTGAATATAGTCTAGTATAACATCTATATTGCTTGGGTTCTTGTTCAGTTCTTCGTTAATGATGGCGTGTTCTTGTTTCTTTTTTCCTCTCTCTCCTAGGTCGGTGGGTTCTGGAGGCTCCAGTACAGGTTACCGGTAAAGGAAACAAAAAAAACGCAAAGGTAAGTGGAGGGCTAGTTCTGGGGTTTGTCTTAGCGTATTGTAGGGGAAGGGTTTGTCAAGAGGGATAGAGAGTGAGGGTACGCCACGATGCAGATGGGGAAAAAGTAATTTCTTAGCGGTGCCTATAATAGAACGTAGTGCTCCCAGTGAGTGGTGATGAAATACTTTTCCTCAATTGGGTCGTGCCGCCCTCCTTTTTCCCTCTCCCACCTCCCCTGGTCCCTTCCCCGGTGCCCCTTTATTTGTAGGCTCCCGTGTCCCCAGGAGGGACCGTACCTTCGCAAGCCACGACCCTCCTGGGTCGTGGCAGGATCCTCGGCTTCTTTGTTCCGGAGCCTCACTGAGATTGGTCTCCGTCTTCTCGCCTCCTGGGACGGCTCGTCTCTCGTCCTTCTCGTCCTGGTTCCGATCTCCGTCGACTTCTTTCTGCTCAGTGGCGTTCTCCTCCTCGTCCTGAGAGTCCGTCCTCGATTTACTCTCCTGGCCCAGGAAGTCCGCATCCGCTGCTTCCTGTAGCGTTCCCATGTTACCATGGGAACGCGGAAATGACGTGACGGGTTTGTCCGAGGGGTTCCTGTGTTGTGTAGGCGGGGACGCGGTCTCGGAGACCCATTCACAGTGTGCCCCCTTGTTTGTTTAGATAGTACATTGTTGTCATATTGTCTGTTTTGACAAGAATGTGTTTGTGGACTAGAAGGGGTTGAAAGGCCCTTAGTGCTAGGGAGGCTGCTAGCAGTTCTAAGTGATTTATGTGTAATTGTTTTTGTTGATTGTCCTTGTATATTGTGATTGTTGAGGTGTGCTCCCCACCCAATCATTGAAGCATCTGTTGTGAGACTGGCGTGAGGTACTGGGTCTTAAAATGGCCACCCTTTGTTTAAATATACAGGATTCCACAATTGAAGCGAAAAGTGTGTCTGGCGGTCTATCAACACTAGATCCTGAAGTTGACCCTATGCCTGCGTCCATTGTTTTGCTAGACATTGCTGTAAAGGCTGCATGTGTAGCCGTGCGTTTGGGGCAATAGCGATGCATGATGCCATCATGCTTAGGAGCTTCATGACCAGTCTGACTGTGTACCGGTGATTTGGTTGTATGTGGTTGTATGTGTGACACCATAGTTTGAAATGATTAAACTCTCTGTAGGCTTGGAGTGGCAATTGCTTTTTGTGTGTTGAGTGTTGCTCCCAAGTATTGTTGTAGTTGGGATGGTTGCAAATGAGATTTTTGTAATTTACAGAGAAGCCTAGTTTGAGTAGGGTATGCATCACATACTGCGTGTGATTTTGACACCAGTGTCGAGTGTTGGCTTTTATTAACCAATCGTCGAGATACGGGAATACGTGCATGTGATGTCTCCTTATATGAGCTTCTACTACAGCGAGGCATTTTGTAAATACTCTGGGTGCCTTTTGTTATCCCGAAGGGCAGTACCTTGAATTGATAGTGTTTGCCCTGTATGACAAATCTCAGGTATTTTCTGTGAGATGGATGGATGGGTATATGGAAATATGCATCTTTTAGATCTAATGTTGCCATGTATTCTCCATGTTTTAGTAAAGGAACTACATCCTGTAGTGTGACCATGTGGAAATGTTCTGATTTGATGAAGCGGTTTAATGTCCTGAGATCTAGAATTGGTCTTAGTGTCTTGTCTTTTTAGGGAATAAGGAAATATAGAGAATAAACCCCTGTTCCTTTCTGATGGTGAGGTACTAGTTCTATGGCTTGTTTTGTTAATAGTGCTTGTACCTCTATTTGTAATAGTTCTAGATGTTGTGCCGACAGTTTGTGCGCTTTTGGGGAACATCTGGAGGGAAATGTGTGAACTCTATGCAGTAACCATGTTGGATAATTGATAGAACCCATGTGTCCGTGGTTATGTCTGTCCAGTGTCTGTGGTAAAGTGTTAATCTTCCCCCTACTGGTGATGTGTGTTGGGGAAGTGTGACATTGAAGTCACTGTTTGTTGCCGGGGGTCTGCTTGGTAGGCTGAAACTTTCCCCTTGATCTTGGGAATTGTCCCCTGAATGATTCACTAAACCCCCCTCTCTGGTATTGGGACTGGTAGGTAGGTTTTGCTTGAGAGGGGGATGCCTCAGAGGGTTGCTGTCTAAAACCTTCCCTAAATTGTGGTTTTCTAAATGTCAGCCTATACTGGGAAGAGTAGAGCGCGCCCATGGCTTTGGCCGTGTCAGTGTCCTTCTTCATCTTTTTGATGGCGGTGTCCTCCTCCGGCCCAAATAGTTGCTGCTGATTAAACGGCATGTTTAATACTGCCTGCTGTATTTCAGGTTTGAATCCTGAACTTCGTAACCAAGCATGTCTCCTGATTGTGACTGCCGTGTTTACAGTTCTTGCGGCAGTGTCAGCGGAGTCCAGTGCCGAACGAATCTGGTTGTTGGAGATGGCTTGCCTTTCCTCTACCACCTGTTGAGCCCGTTTCTGATGTTCTTTCGGTAGATGCTGAATTATATCATTCATTTCATCCCAGTGGGCTCGGTCGTAACGGGTGAGGAGGGCATGTGAATGTGCGATACGCCATAGGTTGGCAGCTTACGACCCCACTCTCTTTCCCGCTGCGTCAAACTTCTGACTTTCTTTATCAGGAGGTGGTGCATCTCCTGATGATTGCGAGTTTGCACGTTTCCTTGCGGCCCAAACCACTACAGAGTCCGGTGGGAGCTGCTGTGTAATGAACACAGAGTCTGACAGGGGTGGTTTGTACTTTTTTTCCACCCGCGGTGTGATGGCTCTTCCTTTGACCGGCTCTTGAAAGACTTGTTGTGCATGCTTAAGCATGCCTGGTAACATAGGCAGGCTTTGGTATGACGCATGCGTGGACACCAGGGTATTGAAAAGAAAGTCATCCTCCAATGGTTCTGAGTGTATAGTGACATTATGGAATGTCGCAGCCCTGGCCAGGACTTGTGTATAAGAGGTGCTATCCTCTGGAGGAGATGGCTTTGAGGGGTAGCACTCAGGGCTATTGTCTGAAACCGTGGGGTCGTAGAGGTCCCAGGGATCAACATCATCCTGTGTTTGCACAGTACGTGTGGGCAACTGTGCAGTTGGCGTGCAAAATGGCGACCCTGTCTTTTGTGGCGAATGTGGTGGCGATATTTCTGGAGAGAAATGGCGAGTTGGTGACTTCTCCCTAGCCACTTTTGCTCTTGGCTGATCAGTTTCAGTCTCTGTCTGTGTTTGAAAAGCCAATCTTCTCTTAAATTTGAGAGGAGGGACAGTTTGAATCCTTCCAGTATCCTTCTGGATCTGCAATCTTGGTTCATTTTGATCAAACTCTTCAACATCGAGCTCCTCTTCAAACCTGTGCCTCTTTTTTAGTTGTTTGGAGAGCCCATGTTCCTCTGTAGAAAAGGCCTTTATCGGCTCCGAAGCCAGTTTTCTCGGCACCGAAATACCCATGGTAATGGTTGGCCTCGGCTCCAAAAGGCTCTTTCGAGGCTTAGTGGTTTCGACCAGTCGATGTTGACTTTTTTCGACGCCGGTTTCTCGACTCGAGTCGGAAGACTTCGGCACGATTTTGGCCTTTTTCGGTGCCGAAGGTGTTGCTTGGTCTCCGCTTTTTTTGTGGGTCGAGCAACGGCCTTCAAAAAGTGGCGTCCCGAGGCCTTTTGTTTGTTAGGCTGACTTTGGGGGTGGCTCGGGGCAGGCGTACTCACATTTTGGCCGCTGTCGGCGGTCGGTCTCCGTCGGAGTCGTCCGATTATGATCCCAGGATGGAGATAGCCATCTACTCCTCTTCGACGTCGAGGTGTTGCGACGATTTCCACGCCATCTGAAAACGCCTCGCCCTCCGATCGCTCAAGGTCTTTTTTGACCGAAAGGCCTTGCAGGCCTTGCAGGTATCCTCTCTGTGCTCCGGTGACAGACACAGATTACAGACCCGATGTTGGTCTGTATAAGTATAGTTGGCGTGGCACGTCGGACAGAAACGGAAGGGGGTCCGGTCCATGAGGCTTCGACAACGGGTGTGGTCGGGCCGACCAGACCTCGGCTGGGCGCGGGAGCCCCAGAGGGCCACCGAAGCGGTTATCTTGTCAGTGCTGATGTATCGATAGAAGTTCTTTCCCGAACGCAACAATACCAACGGATTTGCGATGATTTTAATACTTTCCCGATTCGAATCACGGAGCGAAGAGGCACACGTCCGAACCCGATGGCGGAAAGAAAACAATCTAAGATGGAGTCGATGCCCATGCGCAATGGAGCCGAAAGGGAGGAGTCACTCGGTCCCATGACTCGAAAAGACTTCTTCGAAGAAAAATAACTTGTAACACTCCGAGCTCAACACTAGATGGCAGGAACAGTGCACAGCATGTGTATCTGCAGCTCCTCTTTGGTTCCATTGCGCATGGGCATCGACTCCATGTTAGATTGTTTTCCCGCAGAGGGTAAGGTAGGAATGATAGAGTATATAAGTGAAAAGAAAAGAGATGTCCATGCTAATGCAAATATATATATATATATATATACACACACACACACACACACACACACACACATATATATATATATATATATATATATATATATATATATATATATATATCTCCATATATACAAATGTTTTTAGCTTAAACGACTACAGGCTCCTGGGAAGGTGGGAGGGTGCATGTGAATCTGCAGCGGAACATGCCACGAACAGATGTACACTGGGTAAGTGAAATTTTCCCTTCGGTGGCATGTGTAGTTGCAGATACACATGCTGTGCAAAGACTACAAAGCAGTTTGTCCTCCCATAAAAAATAGTGTTGGTCAGCCTGTAGGAGTTCAAGTTGTTTGAAATAATGTTCTGAGTACGGCTTGACCTACTGTGGCTTGTTGTGTTGCTAAAACATCTACACAGTAGTGTTTAGTGAATGTATGTGGTGCTGACCAAGTAGCTGCTTTGCATATTTCAGCCATTGGTATATTTCCTAAAAAAGGCATTGTAGCACCTTTTTTCCTTGTAGAATGTGCTTTAGGAGTAACTAAGAGTTGTCTTGTGGCTTTAACGTAGCATGTTTGGTTGCATCTTACAATTCATCTTGCCAATCCTTGTTTTGATATGGGGTTACCTGTATGAGGTTTTTGGAACGCTACAAACAGTTGTTTAGTCTTTCTGAATGGTTTTGTTCTGTCTATATAGTACATTAGAGCTCTTTTAATGTCTAATGTATGTAGAGCGACGACTTTTGGCAAAGATTTGGGGTTTTTTCTTAGTACAACTTTATGACTGTGTACCTGTAAGAACGGTTCTTCAATAGTGAAGGCTTGTATATCGAATACTCTTCGTAAAGACGTAATTGCGACTAGGAAGGCAACCTTCCATGTTAATAATTGCATTTGACATGAGTGCATAGGTTCAAATGGTGGGCCCATAAGTCGAGTAAGCACTATGCTTAAATTCCAAGAGGGAACTGGAGGTATCCTGGGTGGAATGATGAGTTTTAAACCTTCCATGAAAGCTTTACTAACAGGAACTCTAAATAAGGAGCTGTGCTGTATATTTTGTAAATATGCTGAAATTGCAGTAAGATGTATTTTTATGGAAGAAAATGCTAAATTAGATTTTTGTAAATGATGTAAATAGCATACAATATCTTGTATTTATGCTGTAAGAGGGGCAATCTGTTTAGATTGACAGTAATATACAAATCTTTTCCATTTGTTAGCATAGCACTGTCTAGTAGCAGGTTTTCTCGCTTGCTTAATAACCTCCATACATGCTGATGGGAGTTGTAAATATCCAAATTCTATGACCTAAGGAGCCAAATTTGGGTGCCTGATTTGTCCTGTGTTTTGTGTCAACAGATCTGGTCAGCCTGGGAGTTTGGAGTGGGGTACTACTGACAAGTCTAACAATGATGTGCACCACGGTTGGCGGGCCCACGTTGGTACTATGAGTATCATATTGAGTAAGTTTTGACGCAACTTGTTGACTAGAAACAGAATGAGTGGGAGGGGGGAAAAGCATAAGCAAATATCCCTGACCAACTGATCCATAGAGCATTGCCGTTGGATAGGGGATGTGGGTGTCTGGATGCAAAGATTTGGCATTTAGCATTTTCGCTTGTGGCGAACAGATCTATGTTTGGTGTTCCCCATTGTTGAAAGTATTTTTGAAGTACTTGAGGGTGAATCTCCCATTCACGTGTTTGTTGGTGATTTCTGCTGAGAATATCTGCCAATTGGTTGTGTATCCCTGGAATGTATTGGGCTAACAGGTGAATTTGGTTGTGGATTGCCCATTTCCAATTTTTTTGGGCTAGAAGGGAGAGTTGGGATGAATGTGTCCCTCCTTGTTTGTTTAGCTAATACATGGTTGTCATGTTGTCTGTTTTGATGAGGACATTATTCTGTGTGAGAAGAGGCTGAAAAGCTTTGAGTGCTAGGAAGACAGCTAACAACTCTAAGTGGTTTATGTGTACCTGCTTGTGTTTGGCATCCCATTGTCTTTGAATGTTGTGATTGTTGAGGTGAGCTCCCCAGCCAATCATTGATGCATCTGTTGTAATTATGGTCTGAGGCACAGGGTCTTGAAATGGCCGTCCTTTGTTTAGAGTTGTGGAATTCCACCACTGAAGGGACATGCATGTTTGGCGGTCTATCAACACTAGATCTTCAAGTTGTCTGTGTGCCTGTGACCACTGTTGTGCAAGGCATTGTTGTAAGGTCTGCATGTTTAGTCTTGCGTGTGGAACAATTGCAATACATGATGCCATCATCCCTAAAATCTTCATGACAAATCTGATATGACAGTGTACCGTTGATTTGTTTGTATCTGTGCGACTATATTTTGGAATGCTTGTATTCTTTGCGTATTTGGACATGATAGCGCCTTTTGAGTATTTAGCATTGCATCCAAATACTGTTGTATTTGTGCCGGTTGTAGATGTGACTTTTGGTAATTTATTGAGAACTCTAGCGTGTGCAAGGTTTGTATTACGTAATCCGTATGGCTTTGACACTGCGTATGACTGTTTGATTTCATTAGCCAGTCGTCTCGATACGGAAAGACATGTATATGTTGTCTTGTTAGGTAGGCTGCAACTACCGCTAGGCACTTTGTGAATAACCTTGGAGCTGTTGTTATTCCAAAGGGTAACACTTTGAACTGATAGTGCTTTCCTTGAATGACAAACCTGAGATATTTTCTGTGCGCAGGGTGGATGGGTATATGAAAATACACATCCTTGAGGTCTAATGTTGCCATGAAATTGTGTTTTTGGAGTAGTGGGATAACATCTTGTAGTGTTACCATGTGAAAATGTTCTGACAAGATGTAAAGATTGAGGGTCCTGAGATCAGATATTGGTCTGAGGGTGCCATCTTTTTTGGGGATGAGGAAATATAGCAAATAAACTACTGTCCCTATTTGAGCTTGTGGTACGGATTCTATTGCTTGGGTGAGTACCCGAGATTGGACTTCTTCCTGTAACAGTTTGATGTGTTCTGTGGATAGTTTGTGTGACCTTGGTGGAATGATTGGGGGAGTTTGTATCAATTCTAGGCAATAGCCGTTGCAGATAATTGATAGCACCCAATTGTCTGTGGTAATGGTTTGCCAATTTGCGTGGAACTTTTGTAGTCTTCCCCCCACAGGAGAGGTGTGGAGTGGAAGGGGATGACACAAGTCACTGCTTAGGGTGCTGTGGAGGTTGCTTAGAGGTGTTAAATTTCCCTCCATTTCTGGGATACTGCCCCCTATATGTGCCTCTAAAACCACCTCATTGGCATTGTGGTTGTTAGGTTGGTTTTGCCTGCGATGTGGATGCTTCTGTTGTTTGTGGTCTAAATCCACCTCGAAACTGCGGTTTCCGAAAGGATCCTCTGTATGGTGTGGAGTATAGTGCACCCGTTGCTTTTGTGGTGTCTGAATCGTTGCGCGATTTTTCAATGGCTGTGTCAACCTCTGGGCCAAAAAGTTGTTTCTTATTGAATGGCATATTTAACACAGCTTGCTGTATTTCAGGTTAAAAACCGCTCTGAGCCATGCATGCCTATGTATTGTCACTGTAGCATTGACACTTCTGGCAGCGGTGTTTGCTGTATCTAGGGCAGACTGAATTTGATTATTTGTAATGGCTCGCCCTTCTTTCATTACTTTGTTGTGCTCTCTTCTGGTGTTCTTTGGGGAGATGCTGAATTATGTCTTGCATCTCATCCCAATGGGCCCTGTCGTACCGAGCTAACAGTGCTTGTGAGTTAGCTATCCTCCAATGATTCGCTGCCTGGGATGCAACTCTCTTCCCAGCCGCATCAAATTTTCTGCTTTCTTTGTCGGGTAGGGGACCATCTCCTGATGACTGGGAGTTTGCCCTTTTTCTGGCAGCGCTGAACACTACTGAATCTGGAGGTACTTGGTGTGTTATGTAATCAGGATCAGAGGGAGGAGGTTTGTACTTTTTCTCTATCCTGGGTGTAATTATACGTGCCTTCACCGGCTCACGAAATACTTAATTGGCGTGTTTTAACATGCCTGGGAGCATGGGGAGGCACTGGTATTTTCGATGTGTTGAGGATAGGGTATTTAACAAAAAATCCTCTTCCAGTGGCTCAGTATGCATGGTGACCCCATGGTATGCTGCAGCCCTAGCTAAAACCTGATTGTACACAGTGCTATCCTCAGGTGGAGAAGACTTAGAGGGATAGCTGTCTGGGTCATTGCTAGGAATGGGATCTGGATCATAAAGATCCAGATCCCATTTGGGCTCGGAGTGTTACAAGTTGTTTTTCTTCGAAGAAGTCTTTTCGAGTCACGAGATCGAAGGACTCCTCCCATTTCAGCTCCATTGCGCATGGGCGTCGACTCCATCTTAGATTGTTTTCCCCGCAGAGGGTGAGGTAGGAGTTGTGTATTATAGTAATAGTGCCCATGCAATGGAGTGAATACGTATGTACATAATGTAGTTTAAAGTAATAAATTTACAAATTTACAAATGTTCAAGATCAACTTCTAAAGGGCTACAGGCTCCCGGGGAGGCGGGTGGGTGCATGTGAATCTGCAGCGACTAATGCCACGAACAGATGTACACTGGGTAAGTGACATTTTCCGTTCGATGGCATGTGTAGCTGCAGATGCACATGCTGTGCATAGACTAGTAAGCAGTTATCTCCCCAAAAGCGGTGGTTCAGCCTGTAGGAGTTGAAGTTGTTTGAAACAATGTTCGTAGTAGTGCTTGACCTACTGTGGCTTGTTGTGCCGTTAACACATCCACACAGTAGTGTTCGGTAAATGTATGAGGCGTAGACCATGTAGCTGCCTTACATATTTCGGTCATTGGAATATTTCCTAGAAAGGCCATGGTAGCACCTTTCTTTTTAGTCGAGTGTGCCTTTGGTGTAGTAGGCAGTTCTCTTTTTGCTTTAAGATAACAAGTTTGAATGCACTTAACTATTCATCTAGCAATGCCTTGTTTAGAAATTGGATTTCCTGTATGAGGTTTTTGGAAAGCAATAAATAATTGTTTTGTTGTCCGAATTAGTTTTGTTCTGTCAATGTAGTACATTAACGCTCTTTTGATGTCTAATGTATCAAGTGCTCTTTCAGCTACAGAATCTGGCTGTGTAAAGAACACTGGTAGTTCTACTGTTTGGTTCAAGTGGAACGGTGATATGACTTTTGGTAAGATACTTTATACTTGTGCATCTGAATAAATGGTTCTTGTATGGTAAATGCTTGTATCTCACTTACTCTTCTTAGAGATGTGATAGCAATTAGAAATGCAACTTTTCATGTTAAGTATTGCATTTCACATGAGTGCATAGGTTCGAAGGGTGGACCCATGAGGCGAGTTAAGACAATGTTGAGGTTCCAGGAAGGAACTGGTGGTGTTCTTGGTGGTATAATTCTCTTTAGGCCTTCCATAAATGCTTTAATGACTGGTATCCTAAATAATGAAGTTGAGTGTGTAATTTGCAGATAAGCTGAAATTGCGGTAAGATGTATTTTAATGGATGAAAAAGCTAGCTTTGACTTTTGCAAATGTAGTAAGTAGCTTACAATGTCTTTAGCAGATGCGTGTAATGGCTGGATTTGATTATTGTGGCAATAATAAACAAATCTTTTCCACTTATTTGCGTAGCAATGTCTAGTGGTTGGTTTCCTAGCTTGTTTTATGACCTCCATACATTCTTGTGTAAGGTCTAAGTGTCCGAATTCTAAGATTTCAGGAGCCAAATCGCTAGATTGAGCGATGCTGGATTTGGATGTCTGATCTGTTGTTTGTGTTGAGTTAACAGATCTGGTTTGTTTGGTAGTTTGACATGAGGCACTACTGAGAGGTCTAGTAGTGTTGTGTACCAAGGTTGTCTTGCCCAAGTTGGTGCTATTAGTATGAGTTTGAGTTTGTTTTGACTCAATTTGTTTACTCGATATGGAAGGAGTGGGAGAGGGGGAAAAGCGTATGCAAATATCCCTGACCAACTCATCCATAACGCATTGCCCTGAGACTGATCTTGTGGGTATCTGGATGCGAAGTTTTGGCATTTTGCGTTTTCTTTTGTTGCAAATAGGTCTATTTGTGGTGTTCCCCATCTTTGGAAGTAAGTGTTTAGTATTTCGGGGTGGTACTCCCATTCGTGGATCTGTTGATGATCCCGAGAAAGATTGTCTGCTAACTGATTCTGAATCCCTGGAATAAACTGTGCTATTAGGCGAATGTGGTTGCGAATCGCCCAATACCATATTTTTTGTGTTAGGAAACACAACTGAGTTGAGTGTGTTCCTCCCTGTTTGTTCAGATAATACATCGTTGTCATCTTGTCTGTTTTGACAAGGATGTGTTTTTGGCTTGTTATGGGTTGAAATGCTTTTAGCGCTAGAAATACTGCCAGTAGTTCTAAGTGATTTATGTGAAATTGTCTTTGCTGAGTGTCCCATTGTCCCTGGATGCTGTGTTGATTGAGATGAGCTCCCCATCCTATCATGGAGGCATCCATAGTTATTACGTATTGAGGCACTGGGTCTTGTAAAGGCCGCCCTTTGTTTAAGTTTATGTTGTTCCACCATAGAAGCGAGGTGTATGTTTGGCGGTCTAGCAACACTAGGGGGGTTATTACAACTTTGAAGGAGGTGTTAATCCGTCCCAAAAGTGACGGTAAAGTGACGGATATACCACCAGCCGTATTACGAGTCCATTATATCCTATGGAACTCGTAATACGGCTGGTGGTATATCCGTCACTTTACCGTCACTTTTGGGACAGATTAACACCTCCTCCAAAGTTGTAATAACCCCCGAGATCTAGAAGTTGACCCTGTGCCTGTGACCATTGTGATGCTAGCACTGTTGTAAGGGCCGCATGTACAATCTTGCGTTTGGGACAATGGCTATGCATGAGGACATCATGCCTAGTAGTTTCATTACCATCTTGACCTGTATTCTTTGTTCTGGATACATGACCTGTATTACCTTGTGAAAAGCTTGTACCCTTTGTGGACTTGGAGTGGCAACCCCTTTTGTTGTGTTGATTGTCGCCCCTAAGTATTGCTGTGTTTGGCACGGCTGAATGTGCGACTTTGTGTAGTTGATTGAGAAACCTAGTTTGTGGAGTGTCTCGATAACATACTTTGTGTGTTGTGAACACCGTTTTTGCGTGTTGGTTTTGATTAGCCAATCGTCTAGGTATGGAAACACGTGTATTTGCTGTCTTCTGATATGCGCAGCTACCACTGCCAGGCATTTTGTAAAAACTCTTGGCGCAGTTGTTATCCCAAATGGCAACACCTTGAATTGGTAATGTACCCCTTGGAATACAAACCTTAGGTACTTTCTGTGTGAAGGATGTATCGGTATATGGAAGTATGCATCCTTTAGGTCTAGTGTTGTCATGTAGTCTTGCTGTTTGAGCAATGGGATTACGTCCTGTAATGTCACCATGTGAAAGTGATCTGATTTGATGTAGGTATTTAAAGTTCTGAGATCTAATATAGGTCTTAGAGTTTTGCCTTTTTTGGGTATGAGAAAGTACAGAGAGTAAACTCCTGTTCCTTTCTGATGAATCAGTACTAATTCTATTGCTTGTTTTTGTAACAACGCTTGGACCTCTAGTTGTAGAAGATCTATGTGTTGCTTTGACATATTGTGTGTTTTCGGTGGGACATTTGGAGGGAAATTGAGAAATTCTACACAATAACCATGTTGGATAATTGCTAAGACCCAAGTATCTGTTGTTATCTCTTCCCATTGTTTGTAGAACTTGGTTAGTCTCCCCCTCACAGGTGTTATGTGTTGGGGATTTGTGACGTGTAAGTCACTGCTTGCTTTGTGGAGTTTTGGGACTTTGGAACTTCCCTCTACTTTTTTGGAACTGTCCCCCTCTATATTGTCCCCGAAAACTTCCCCGCTAATATTGGCTCTGATAAGTGGGTCTTGTTTGTGAGGTTGTGGGTTCTGTGCTTTGTCCTCGAAACCCCCCTCGAAACTGTGTCTTTCGAAATGTGCCTCTGCTCTGTGGGGAGTGCGCCCATGGCTTTGGCGGTATCTGTGTCTTTTTTAAGTTTTTCAATGGCAGTGTCCACCTCCGGCCCAAACAACTGTTGTCCGCTGAATGGCATATTCAGCACGGCTTGTTGTATTTCCGGCTTGAATCCTGATGTACGCAGCCATGCCTGTCTCCTTATTGTCACTGCTGTGTTTACAGTTCTAGCAGCTGTGTCTACTGCATCTATTGCTGACCGTATCTGATTGTTTGAGATACTCTGTCCTTCTTCCACTACTTGCTGTGCTCTCTTTTGGAACTCCTTGGGCAAATGTTCTATAAAGTGTTGCATTTCGTCCCAATGAGCCCTATCGTATCTGGCCAACAAAGCCTGTGAGTTTGCAATACGCCACTGGTTTGCTGCCTGTGCCGCCACTCTTTTTCCTGCCGCGTCAAATTTACGACTCTCTTTATCTGGAGGTGGTGCATCTCCTGAAGTGTGTGAGTTCGCCCTCTTGCGAGCTGCCGCTACAACCACTGAGTCAGGTGTTAGTTGTTGTGTGATGTACACAGGGTCTGTTGTTGGCGGTTTATATTTTTTCTCCACTCTTGGGAGTAATGGCCCTTCCTTTTACAGGCTCCTCAAACACTTGTTTGGAGTGCTTTAACATTCCAGGTAGCATGGGGAGACTCTGGTACTGGCTGTGTGTGGACGACAGTGTATTAAATAGAAAGTCATCTTCAATTGGCTCTGAATGCAGGTTGACATTATGAAACGCCGCTGCCCTTGACACCACCATTGCATAGGCTGTACTATCTTCTGGTGGGGACGGTCTAGCTGGATAACAGTCAGGACTATTATCTGACACTGGTGCATCATAAAGATCCCACGCGTCTGGATCGTCTTGACTCATCCCTGTATGAGTCGGGGATTGCATCATTGGTGGTGTGGCTACTGGTGATGGTTGCGGAGAGCGCTGTGGAGAAGTGGCGGGCTTACTTGTTTAGCCACCTTAGCCTGTGGCTGCTTGTCCTTCTCCTGGAAGGCAAGTTTGCGTTTCATTCTAATAGGAGGGAGAGTGCTGATCTTCCCCGTTTCTTTTTGGATGTGGAGCCTTCTTTGGGTGTAGTCTGGCTCCATTGTCTCCAGTTCCTGTCCAAATCTATGTGTTTTCATTTGTGAGGACAGTCCTTGTTCCTCTGTGTAGGAACTTGATTTCGGTTCTGAGGCCGGATGTTTCGGTATCAAAACCTTTTTGGCTGCTTTTTTCGGTTCCGACAAAACCTTTTTTATTTTCGGCGTCGTGGTATCTCGGTGCCGACCCATTTTGGTGCCGCTGTCTCAGTGCCGAACTTGCTCGGAGCCGCTGTCTCGGGCCCGAGATTGCTGTGTGGCGCTATCTCGACCGGAGTCGGATGACTTCGACACCAGCGTGCCCTTTTTCGGTGCCGATGATCGGTCACTTATTTTTTGGGTTAAACCATGGCCTGTTGGCTGTGGCGTCCCCTGGGCTTTTGTGGTCTTCTCATGAGTTTTATGTTTCGACGTCTTACTCACGGTTTTCGGCGTTTCTTCTGGATCGAGCTCGTCCGAGTCTGACTCCTGGATGGAGAAGGTTTCTTCTTCCTCCTCGAAACGCCCTTGTCCTGTCGGCGCCAACGCCATCTGCAGTCTTCTTGCTCTTCGGTCTCTTAATGTCTTTCTGGACCGAAACGCTCGACAGGCTTCACAAGTATCTTCCTTGTGCTCTGGAGACAAACACAAGTTGCAGACCAGATGCTGATCTGTATACGGATACTTGTTGTGACATTTTGGGCAGAAGCGGAATGGGGTCCGTTCCATCAGCCTTGAAGAGACACGGGGCCGGGCCGACTAGGCCCGACGGGGGATCGAAAAAACCCCGAAGGGCCACCGGAGCTCTTCAAAAGTCGGTGTCGATTTGTTATAACTAACCCGATACCGAACGCAAACAATACCGACGATTTTTCCGAGATTCTTACTAACTTTCCGACCCGAAACCCGGAGCGAAAAGGAACGCGTCCGAACCCGATGGCGGAAAAAAAACAATCTAAGATGGAGTCGACGCCCATGCGCAATGGAGCCGAAATGGGAGGAGTCCCTCGATCTCGTGACTCGAAAAGACTTCTTCGAAGAAAGACAACTTGTAACACTCCAAACGCAACACTAGATGGCGGGATGTGCACAGCATGTGTATCTGCAGCTACACATGCCATCGAACATATATATATATATTTATATGGAAAATGTCACTTACCCAGTGTACATCTCTTCGTGGCACGTTCCGCTGCAGATTCACATGCTATGCACAGTTCCTGCCATCTAGTGTTGGGCTCGGAGTGTTACAAGTTGTTTTTCTTCGAAGAAGTCTTTTCGAGTCACGGGACCGAGTGACTCCTCCTTTTCGGCTCCATTGCGCATGTGCATCGACTCCAGCAGAGGGTAAGGTAGGAGTGATAGAGTGAGAATAGAAAGATGTCCATGCAATGGGATAGAGATGTATGTACAAAGTTTAAGTAAAGGACTGTTTATATACATATGTACAATTTTAATTATAACTTAAACGGCTACAGGCTCCCGGAGAGGAGGGAGGGCGCATGTGGATCTGCAGCGGAACATACCACGAACAGATGTACACTGGGTAAGTGACATTTTCCGTTCTGTGGCATGTGTAGCTGCAGAGACACATGCCATACATAGACTACAAAGCAGTTCTCCTCCCCAAAGCGGTAGTCAGTCTGTAGGAGTTGAAGTTGTCTGAAATAATGTTCTTAGTACAGCCTGTCCTACTGTGGCTTGTTGTGTTGCTAACACATCTACACAGTAATGCTTGGTAAAAATATGAGGTGAGGACCAAGTGGCTGCCTTACAAATCTCTGTCATTGGTATGTTTCCCAGAAAGGCCATTGTTGCTCCTTTCTTTCTAGTGGAGTGTGCCTTTGGTGTAATGAGTAGTTGTCTTTTAGCTTTCAGGTAACAAGTCTGTATACATTTCACTATCCATCTGATTATGCCTTGTTTGGATATAGGGTTACCAGTATGGGGTTTTTGGAATGCGACGAACAACTGTTTAGTTTTTCGAAATGCTTTTGTTCTGTCGATGTAATACATTAGAGCTCTTTTTATATCTAATGTATGCAGTGCTCTTTCTGCCACTGAGTCTGGCTGTGGGAAGAAGACTGGGAGTGCCACTGTTTGGTTTAAATGAAACGGTGAAATGACTTTTGGTAGAAATTTTGGATTTGTGCAGAGTACAACTTTATGTTTGTGTACTTGTATAAAGGGTTCTTCAATAGTAAAAGCCTGTATTTCACTAACTCTTCGTATTGAAGTGATTGCTACTAGAAATGCTACTTTCCAAGTTAAGAATTGGATCTGACAAGAGTGCATGGGTTCAAATGGTGGACCCATGAATCGTGTAAGTACAGTATTAAGATTCCACAAGGGTACTGGTGGAGTTCTTGGAGGTATGATTTGTTTTAGGCCTTCCATGAAGGCTTTAATAACTGGTTTCCTAAATAGGGATTTTTTCTGTTTATTTTGCTAATAAGCCGAAATTGCAGTGAGGTGTATTTTGATGGATGAAAAAGCTAGATTTGCCTTTTGTAGGTGGAGTAAATAACCTACGATGTCTTGTATGGACGCATCCAAAGGTGTTATGTGTTTTGCTTGGCAGTAGAAAACAAATCTTTTCCATTTGTTAGCATAATACTGCCTGGTGGTAGGTTTTCTTGCCTGTTTAATGACTTCCATACACTCAGTTGGAAGATTCAGATAGCCAAATAAGATTTCAGGAGCCAGATTGCTAGACTGAGCATTGGGGTGTCAGATCTGGTCTGTTTGAAAGCTTGACGTGAGGTACTACTGAGAGGTCCAACAGTGTGGTGTACCATGGTTGGCGTGCCCACGTTGGTGCTATACGTATTAGTTTGAGTTTGTTTTGACGCAGTTTGTTGGCTATAAATGGAATGAGTGGGAGAGGGGGAAAAGCGTAAGCAAATATCCCTGACCAGTTGATCCATAGAGCATTGCCCTTGGAGTGAGGGTGTGGGTACCTGGACGCGAAGTTTTGGCATTTTGCATTTTGGTTTGTGGCAAACAGATCTATGTCTGGTGTCCTCCACTGATGAAAGTGTTTCTGTAGTACCTGGGGATGTATTTCCCATTCGTGAGTTTGCTGGTGATCCCGACTGAGGTTGTCTGCTAATTGATTGTGAATCCCTGGAATGTACTGAGCTATCAGGCGAATGTTGTTGTGAATTGCCCAATGCCGAATTTTTTGTGCTAGGAGGCAAAGTTGCGATGAGTGTGTTCCCCCTTGTTTGTTTAAGTAGTATATCGTTGTCATATTGTCTGTTTTGACAAGAATGTGTTTGTGAGCTAGAAGAGGTTGAAAGGCTCTTAGTGCTAGAAAGACTGCTAGCAGCTCTAAGTGATTTATGTGTAGCTGCTTTTGCTTGCTGTCCCCTGTCCCTGAATACTGTGATTGTTGAGGTGTGCTCCCCACCCAATCATTGATTCATCTGTTGTGAGAATGGCGTGAGGCACACGGTCTTGAAAAGGCCGCCCTTTGTTTAAATTTGTGGGATTCCACCACTGAAGCGAATAGTGTGTTTGGCGGTCCATCAACACTAGATCTTGGAGATGACCCTGTGCCTGCGACCACTGTTTTGCAAGGCACTGCTGTAAGGGCTGCATGTGTAACAGTGTGTTTGGGACAATTGCGATGCATGATGCCATCATGCCTAGGAGTTTCATCACAAATATGACTGTGTAGTGCTGATTTGGTTGTATTTTTGGCAACATGGTGTGGAATGATTGCACCCTTTGTGGGCTTGGACTTGCAAGCTCTTTTTGAGTGTTGAGTGTAGCTCCCAAGTACTGCCGAATTTGGGATGGTTGCAAGTGTGATTTTTGATAATTTATCGAAAACCCTAGTGTGTGTAGGGTATCTATTACATAACGTGTGTGATGTTGACACTGTTTTTGAGTGTTGGCCTTTATTAGCCAATCGTCGAGATATGGGAATACATGCATGTGTTGTCTCCTTATGTATGCTGCTATTACGGCAAGGCATTTTGTAAATACTCGGGGCTGTTATCCTGAAGGGTAATACCTTGAATTGGTAATGTTTCCCTTGTATAACAAACATGAGGTATTTGCTGTGAGCTGGATGGATGGGTATGTGAAAATACGCATCTTTTAAATCCAGTGTTGACATGTATTCTCCCTGTTTCAGTAATGGGACTACATCTTGGAGTGTCACCATGTGGAAGTGTTCTGATTGAATGTAAAGGTTGAGAGTCCTGAGATCTAATATTGGCCTTAGCGTTTTGTCCTTTTTGGGAATGAGGAAGTACAGGGAATAAACCCCTGTTCCTTTTTGTTGGTGAGGCACTAGTTCTATGGCTTGTTTGGTTAATAGTGCCTGCACTTCTGTTTGTAACATTGCTAGATGTTGCGACAATAGTTTGTGCGCTTTTGGGGGAATTTCTTGAGGAAAATGTATGAATTCTATGCAGTAACCATGTTGGATAATTGATAGTACCCATGTGTCTGTTGTGATCTTTGACCATTGATTGTGAAACATTTTCAGTCTTCCTCCCACAGGGGATGTGTGTTGGGGGAAGGTGATGGCAAAGTCACTGCTTGTTGTTAGTGGTTTGCTTTGTAGATTGGAATTTTCCCCTGGATTTGGGAAATTGCCCTCTGAAGGACCCTCGAAACCCCCCTCTTTGAATCTGTGTTGGTAGGAGGGCTTTGTTTGTGAGGTGGATGGTTCTGAGAGCTGTGGCCTGAAACCCCCCCATGCTGCGGCTTCCGAAATGTCCCTCTGTAATGGGGTGAGTAAAGTGCTCCCATCGCTTTGGCTGTGTCAGTATCCTTTTTCATTTTTCTATGGCTGTGTCCACCTGTGTGACAAACAACTGCTGTTGGTTGAAGGGCATGTGGAGGACAGCCTATTGGATCTCAGGTTTATAACCTGATGATCTGAGCCATGCATGGCGTCTAATGGTAACTGCCATATTTATGGTTCTTGCAGCTGTAACAGCTGAATCGAACGCTGACCTTATCTGGTTACTCGTTATTGCTTGTCCCTCCTTTATTACCTGCTGAGCTCTATGTTGGTATTCTTTGGGGAGATGTTGAATAATGTCCTTCATCTCATCCCAATGAGCCCTGTTGTGTCTTGCGAGGAGGGCCTGTGAGTTCGCTATGCGCCACTGATTGGCTGCTTGTGACGCTACCCTCTTTCCTGCCGCATCAAACTTTTTACTTTCCTTATCTGGTGGGGGTGCATCTCCAGAGGACTGCGAGTTAGCCCTGTTCCTTGCCGAGCTGACCACTACCGAATCTGGGGGCAGCTGTTGCGGGATAAATACTGGGTCAGAAGGTGGTGGTTTATACTTCTTTTCTACCCTTGGGGTTATGGCCCTTCCTTTAACCAGCTCCTGGAAAATTTGTTGGGCATGTTTGAGCATACCTGGGAGCATGGGTAGACTTTGGTATGTTGTGTGTGTTGAGGACAATGTATTAAAAAGAAAGACGTCCTCTAGTGGTTCAGTGTGCATGTTTACATTGTGAAAAGCTGCAGCCCTAGCCAAAACCTGTGTGTAGGAGGTGCTATCTTCAGGTGGAGAGGGTTTAGACGGATAGCACTCTGGGCTGTTGTCTGACACAGGGTCATCATAAAGATCCCACGGATCTGTGTCCTGATGTGACTGCATAGTGTGTGTGGGTGACTGTGCAGTAGGTGTAGCAGGTGGAGAGACAGTTCTTTGAGGAGAATGAGGAGGAGACTGGGCTGGAGAAAAATGGCGTGGCAGAGATTGCTCTCTTGGCACTTTAGCCTTTGGCTGATCAGTGTCCATGGAAAGCCAGCTTTCTTTTAAATTTGAGGGGAGGTGCTGTGAGGATCTTGCCAGTATCCTTGTGGATCTGTATCCTGGCTTGTCTGTCATGGAGGAGTCACTCGGTCCTGTGACTCGAAAAGACTTCTTCGAAGAAAAACAACTTGTAACACTCCGAGCCCAACACTAGATGGCAGGAACTGTGCATAGCATGTGTATCTGCAGCTACACATGCCACCGAACATATATATTTATTTAAAATAATTACAAAAAAAACAGAAAAAACTTACTGTTGCATCTTGAATGTTTCCTTGTTGCAAAATAATAGTAAGTCCTTCTTCTGTTTTTAAAACCTGAACATCTTGTTGGTTTCTATGTTTTCTTTTTTCAGGTTTAGTGTGGCTTGCTAATTTTGGCACAGGTTGCAAATGTTGCCCACCTCCAAAGTGTTTTTTCAACGCACAAATAAAGGCATCCACTGTTTCCTGACCCTTATCGACAAAATGTATGTGATGCAGGCAGCTTTTCCAGTTATGATCTTCCATGTATTCCTTTAACGAAACAACAATACAATTCACGCAAAGGTCTAATGGGAAGCCAAAAATGCCAGAACTCATTGCAGGGATCCCAATGGAATTGTGATTATACCTCTCTGCAAGCTTGAAACTTCCTTTAATAGACTTTTTCAACAAGCTCTCTGCAACACCTGGTTTAAATTCATCCCACTGGGGCCAAACTGCGTGAATCACCCTTTTGCAGGGTAAATTTCCAGCAGATGTTTCAACTACATCCCCGGGCTTCAGTTTTCCCAGCTTCTCTACAATATTGTCACTTTCAGTTTGTAGCTGGGGGCCCGCCGCTTTCAAGAGTGCATCTGCAACACCTCCATCATGTTTCAGGTCTTCATTTGAAATATTCACCACCACATCAACAGGGTGTCTAGGCAGGTCATCTTTGTAAACCCCTACAACTATTCCGCCTTGCAGGGTAACATCGTAGCTGGGAAGGCCTGCCTCTACCTCACAATACTCTTCGCATTTCTCTCCGTCTTTTGCCAACCTCACGTAACAATTGAATTTCTGTTTCACTGTAATATACCATGCCTCCTCCGATTTCTGAAAGAATTTCTTGGCTCCTGGTTTATTAATGGAGAGGATTTTTGAATGCAGTGAAGAGAGGACCTGTTGGACCATGCCGGCCATTACCTTCACATCTCTACGTGGACCACACAATGAAATGGATTTCCTCATAGCTTGCTGGTTAAAATCAATTTTTATGTTTTTTTTCTGAATTTCAAGCAACATTTGCTTTTTCTCCTCTTGCAAAAACTGTGCCACCACTTCATAACAAAGAGGGAAGGACATCTGAATTTGAGTGTTCTCATCAATAAAATTAGAAACCTGATAGAAGCCTTCTGTTACAGCCCCTGAATATCCAATGATTACCACTGTATTTTCCTCAATCTCAATTATAACAGTCTGCCTCTCTGAATTGAGGGTATCCAATAAAGTACTTCTTAAAGTATCCCATTCTTTCATTTTGATTACAGAGCAGTCTTCTAAATCAACACATTTGTAGATTATAGACTCTTTGATTTGTTTTTCAGCTTCTTCTATAGCATTTTGCGAGTTTCCTTTCAACAGCACCATTTTGCCCTCAGTCTTACAAACAGCACTGATTTTTTTATCGGTTAGCAAGATGTAGGAAAGATCCTCATTATCAACCTGCTGAATAAAGCACAAAACGTGAGGGTTAACGTCAATAGGTTTTTGATTTAAAGTTCGCTCCCATTCAAGTATCTTGCTTTTGGCAGCAAACACTTCTACTGGAAGGCCAGAAAAATTAATGCTGCTCGCTGAAGCCTCGTACACCATTTTTATTTCTGGGGAGATCTTATGGATACTCTCTTCTAACTTGTCAGAGCACATTATTGAGTATTCTGCCGGAGAGACATGCAAGCTTTCACAGATACTTTGAGTTTTCCTTTCGATTTCTTTTGTGGTCTGTTTTAAAATTTCCTTGAATTGCAAGTCCATTTGGACAACATTTTCCACAATTCCTGCCAGACCAACTTTGTTACTGCTGACATCAGGTATGATAACAACTTCAACTCCCACTGCACCAGTCACTTTCTCCTTCATAACCTCCCACATCTCTGGATTCACTGAGTGCTCAACGGCTTTACATTTTTCCATGATGTTTGAGAACTTCTTGGGAACTTCTTCATTCCATGTTTTAGCAAGTTTGGCAAGCATCTTCCTCTTCTTCAATAAGGAAGCTAAAGGGGCAAGAATGACCTCTTTGTGAGGAGTTCCTGAGTGAGGCCAGGTTAGTTGACAGTATGAATCCAACATGTCCCTATTTATGTCTTCCAACAATTTCTTGTCTTTCTGAAGATACTGCCATATATACGGATTAATAGGTAATCGAATGAGTTCAGGAAGTTGCATGACTGGCCTGTTCTTTCCGTATAGCGCCGAATCAAGTGTAATGTAGTAGGGATAGACAGATACTGCTTTTTCTTTCATCATATGTGGCTCTGCCAAGACTGTGGTAATCACTACGGAAAGAACAAAAAAAGATCGATATTTTACTCAAGTTGTGCAAGAGGAAAACCAATTTCATGCTGCACAGAATATTTAACATTGTGGCTCCAATTACAAGTAATGTGGATTTATGTGCGTGTAGGCAGTGTGGCAAGAATTAACGTTTACTGTTGGTATCCTCATACATAAATCCATCTATCCCCACAGAAAGGCAAATAATCACACAGACCTAGTTTTGCTAGGTCAAATTTAGCAGTGGATCCCAATTCCCTGCGGTATATTGGTCCCACTTACCACCTTCTCTGAGCAGATGATAAATGGGAGAGGGTGGGCAAGGGGATGAGGGGTGGGTAGCAGAGGTTGTCAGTTGGCTGGGGAGAATGTGGTCTGGGAGGAGGAAGCATTGTGATCTTACCCCTGCGTTTTAGGAAGGGGGGGAAGAGTCGGAGGGGGGCCAGGCACTGGGCTGCACTTGCGGGCCAAGCATCAAGTGATTTTAGCAACTGGGTTTTCTAGCCTTCACCAGGGAATACAGGTGTGGGAATAGCAGGCCAGTTTTCTCATCAGGGGTGACACTTTGTCTAACTTGTAACTGGGCCCAAAATGGTGAGCTTGAATCTTCAAAATTAAAGACATTTTCTGTACAGTGGGCCACCTAAAACTCATATAGAAAATGACATAAAACAAGGCTCCATTTTTCATGATCAAGGCAACATATTACACTAATCATTACTAGAATACTTCTTAGATTTGTATTTCTTTTTGACATTTACATAGAACAAACCTAAATGATAATTAACGGAGTGCTCTGCATCACAAAACACGAAGACCTGAACAAGACCAGAGGAGGGGTGGTGAGAAATATGTAGGGTGGAAGAAAACTAATAAACAAAGCTGGCTAATTGCTCTGGCTATTGAACCTGAAGTAACTGGATAAACAGGTCACTGTTATGATGCAAAATTAAAGGAATACCTTGTTAACTGTTGTCTATAGTAAATAAACACCAGCCTGTTAAAATTGAAATGAATGCATGTAGGATAGGATTTCCATGAGCAGTTTAAGTTATTTAAGCTCCAAACCTACCCATGGCTAGTGCCCTCCCCCACTGTCATACACAGATAGACAGGGTGGATGCCCAAGTGTGAGTAGTTATTCACATCTTTGTAGTCAAGGCTGTTACAACATTCCATTGAAAACCCATTGGGTATCGTCAACAGCTGCCTTGAACAATTTGCACCAAACCTTGGAAAAAATACTACACAGTATTCAGACTTTGATTCTACTAAATCTGGTGCTTGTTTGTAGAGTGAGAAAATTTCAACAGGGGCACTGGAAAGGTTGTTTGCAAAATAAATAAAAGAATAAAGAATAATGAAAAAAACACCAGACCAAACTTAACAGGCAAGCAGTACAAATACTCACTGTGCAGAAGCTAAACTGGGGTACTTTTGTTTTGCCAGTTTAATGTTATATGTCAAAATGAAAGTGAAACGTGTAGGTTATCTGTCAATGTTTGAGGTTATTTATTTTTTTATTGTTTTTAATAGAGCATCCTCGATACCCACTGTACACAAAGTGGTAATGTTTGTGAAAATAATGTGATGTGTCTGGCTAGAATCACTTGGATCAATTACAGCCAATCACTTTGTGTGATTTGGTAGAGTGCAGCATCTGGTTTCTGCTACATTACGCAGATGTGAAATGCCTAGTTAATCTGATCACTTCTCACTTTGTAACAGGTCAAAACTATGACAAGCATTTGCAATACATTTGGTATCGCATTTGCTCCAGTTAGAGCTATTGGCACTGCAAATTCCTAACTGAACTTTTCTTGCCACATAAATTGAAAATGAAAAGTAAAACAGTTGACAAAAGCGAGCCGATTCAAAGTGCCATGGCCGTCATGAACATGAGCACGAAGGTGATACACAAAAGGAAAAAGAAGTTTGTTCACAGTCAACATATCGGCAATCATGCAATTATCCATGTAACATGGTCAGTCTGCAAGGTGGTCACAAAACCTCCCCAAGGAGGGACAAATGTAAAGCATTTACCAATGATAACAAATGATTTTTGAAAGGCAAGCCCAGGAACAACTGAAAGTGATGAGCATGAGGTGGACGTGGTTAAAAGCCCAAGGGTCAAAGCGATTGCACGCTCAACCTAAAAAGACACTTGCTCACACAGTGCCATGACCTGGCCAGCTAAGGAGGTGGAGACGGAAGAGGAATAAGATATACCTTGAACAAAAAAGGCTTGTGAGCAATAATATTCAATTGAATTTTCTTAGCTTCTCCTTTGAAACTGACCCCCACCAGACAATTCCAGGTTCTGACTAATGGCTAGATGGAGATATGGGCCCCTTTGTCAAATGGTAGAGGTATTTTTGCTACCTGAAAACAAAACATATCAATATGGAGGAGTTAACATCTGTTGCCCAAGGTTAAGGAACAGGAAGGTTTGTTGCACCCACTCTGTCTACACCAAAGGTAGGAAATATTATGTTTTTGCCCTACCTGCCTTAGGACCAGGTTCATCTTGTGTCCCTCCCCTTCTTTTTAAAATACTTATATTTAGTTTTTGAAAGTTATTAAAGCAGGGGCTAAAACAAACACCCACTGCATACAAGAAAACAGCTTGGAAGAGCATCATTACACCAGGTATTTCCACATGATTCAATAATAATGACTTGAGGGTATTAGATGAGTCAACAACAAATTGACAAGCATACTAAAGCAAGTTACATGGGTCACTCGTGGTTTAGCAACACTTCACTTGTCTCATCCTGTATATCCTACTCTTAATATTTGATCCAATCACCCCACACATTATGGAATTGTGGATAGACAGCCCCTACTTTTATATATGACCCGTTTTGCTGCCATGTGTAAGGCCATCCTTGTTTTCCATTCTCTCGCAGTCGTGTCCCCCCTCCTTTGAACATCAAGGGGAGACAGAGGGGCGAGTATAGGTATTTCTTAAATATATCTGTGATTGTTTTTTCACAACAAAACCTACAAATAAAACATGAGGGAATATTGCTTTGCAATATGTAGACAGCAAGCAATCCTATGTGCAACAAAAACACAAAGGGGGTTATTCCAACTTTGGAGGAGTGTTAATCCATCCCAAAAGTGACGGTAAGGTGACGGATATACCACCAGCCGTATTACGAGTTCCATAGGATATAATGGACTCGTAATACGGCTGGTGGTAAATCCGTCACTTTTCCGTCACTTTTGGGACGGATTAACACCTCCTCCAAAGTTGGAATAATCCCCTAAGTCTATTTAGAAAGTTCACAGAGAGCACACAACAACCCCTCCCTACCCCTTTACAACAGTCACTCACTCTTAAGTTACAATACACCCAGTAAATGTTTGTTTTGGGCCTGAAACGTGGGTGTGAATCGGTAAGTGTGATGAGCCACAGCATCTCAGCCCATTCCACCAGATCATCTTCCTATGGTTTGTCTGTACATGCGTTCCTCATGAATCTCCTCCACTATCGCCCATTTCAGTAGATCTTTTGCCATAGATGGGTGGTCTGTTTTCCCTCCAATTAATTGCAATTCTGAATTTTACCAGTTCCATCACCAAATTTAGGAATCCCCTTTTCATTTTATTAGTTTTCTGTATTTTATATACACTAACCAGACACTTTTCATTGTTTTGCCTACTAATGAACCTCCCTCTGACTAAAGCACAGCCACAACATTATCCCAGATCTCTGAGATGATATGATAGAACCAAACCATATTATTAAACCCAGCCCTCAACTCTCTACATTTGCCACAGCAGGCCTCATTGCCCAGCTATATTTTTGCCAGCTTCTTGGGTGGGTACGAAAGGTTCTGAGCACATAATAAAAATGTGTAAGCTGAAAAGGGCAATTGTAGAAATTCTACAAATTGCTGAACATGGACTTCCCCATTTATGATCTGCTACAAGCTTTGTTGCTTCCTCCACCCTCCTCTGTTGCACGTGTCCCACCTCTACCCTTTTGTCTCCCCACTAGTCCCTTGTACATGCTAGTTTTCAGTTTTTCTTCCCAACCGTCATTAATAGTGCTTCAAGTACTGGTGTGACGTGTCCCCTCATTCCCCTTCCCCCAAAACTAAGGCATCTGAAAACGTTGGCCAAAAAACTCTTGCTAGGTGCACTAATTTAGCATTCTGCAAGAATTGAGCCTTTCCAAAGTACTCTTAAGCATCCTGGAAGGTCACAAATGTATTGCGTCTGTACAGGTCTCCTGCTACTTCGTTTCCCAATACACTATCCCACCCCCAACCCATGACTATCTATTCGTGGACTTTCATGGCCTTCCCAATACTCTTAAATGGTTGCAGAATTCAAATCAGAAGTTCTGCCATACATGGGGCTGTCTTGATAACCCTCTGCACCACCAAGTGCCACATCTTGGGCATCTGTGTAATTATGTATAGGTGCTATTGGGAATGGGATTGTTAGTTGTGCAGAATATGAGGCCTGCACAAGTAATGGGTCTATGATTTTCCGTTTCAGGGAATCAAGCACCCCACAGTAGCACTTGACTCTCTCAGGGTAGCGTAGAAGTGCAGTCTAAGATCTACTCAGGGGAGGTGCTGTGGGCTAGTAATCAGCAGACTCTGGTACGCAATAACACTCAAATAATTGGCCAATCAGGGCACATTACAGTATAGGGGGGGTATCACTTTAGATAAACCAGGACTATTGGCTTCTTCGTGCATGAGCTTCTTGGGGAGGGGGATCCATGCACGCTTGTTAGCCCTGGCCTTTTGATAAAACAGGTTGTGTTGTCCCCTAGATGCTTGCCCTTCCCAGGGGAAATCAGAAGAATCACGGCAGAGGTCCATGCTCTTTATTTCATGGAAAAGGCCACCAACATTAAAAAGGCCACAACTCTGGCCCCATTAGGCTGATTTCAATGATCCTGGGCTCATTTTCCTCTTGGTGGCAACTTCTAGCCATCAGCAACAATTCCAGCAGGCCTCCTGGCCTACAAAGCAGTGCACCTTGCAGGGATCTGGTTCCACGGGCTCCCTGCACCAGTCTTTCTCCTTTACCTTGTCTCTGCAAAAATCTAGATCTAGTCCCCAACTGAACCCCTAGATAAGGAAACCAACCTCACTGGCCTTTGGAGAAACCCACTGGGCCCGAGGTCAACTTGGGCAGAGCCCTTTAGGGCATCACCCGCCAATCAACATTTGTCAATCCTTGACCCATTAGCAGTAATGCACCCCTCTCTTCCCACAACCTGTTGACAGCTTCTAACTAACCTTCCAATTTATATTAAAAGATGAACAAAAACTAGTGGACTGCTAAGTAACTGCTTGCTGCAGGCATGTGCTGCACCATCCACCAGACCTACTTATGCTGGACTATCAAATCTCTACAGCTGAACTATCAGCTTGGTTAGGGCATCGAAAGTTCTAACAAGCCCCTTTGATTGTTACATATCCATGCCTAGCAATCCTCAGTATTCTCAACCTTGTTAAACCACACCATTGCAAATTGCAACCTTGAGAAACATATATAGGCCCTCATTACAACTTTGGTGGTAAAAACCACCTACCACCGCGGCGACGGCTGCCAAAAGACCCATCGCCAGGGCTACCAGCCGTCCCCCATATTATGACCACAGCCGGATTTCTGCCACAAGGACGGCGGAAATCCAGCTGTGGCCATGTCGGCAGATGGCAGTAAGGGGGCTCTGCTACCACCACCAGCGCCACACCAGTAGACCGCGGCCAGCCGTATTATGACCAATAATACGGCCTGGTGGTGTTCTGTTGGCGGGTGCTGCTGGCCGTAGCAGCCACCTGTCCAGTCTCCTGCCAGAGGCCCCCGGATCCAGGATACGGAGAGGTAAGGGGGGGCAATGTGGGGGGGGAAGGCCCCTATCAGTGACGGGGAAGACATTCCCTGTCACTGATATGGCCTACTGCCATGGTTTTCGTGGCGTTGCGAACGCCACGAAAACCATGGCGGTAGGCGGGGTCATAATCCCGCAGGTGGCACAATGGCGGCCGCCGGGCTGGAGATGGATATCTCTGGCCTGGCGGCTGTTACTGCTGTGACGGTGGGAGTGGTACATTGGCGGTAAGTACTGCCAGCCTGTTGGCGGTTCTTACCGCCACATTATCGCCGACCGCCGGGGTTGTAATGACCACCCCCGTAGTGTTTTACTCACAAAGCATATGTAACTTTGTTCATTATAGTCCCCACGTTTGCCTCGATGAAAGCAATATCATATCTGTATATACTGTTTAAACTGTGCAATGCTTCTGATATTCAACCGTCATCTGTCTTTATGTCATTAACATCCAGCCCAAGATCCTTTTTGATTTCCTTCATCCATGAGAGTACAGCTTTTCTTGGACCAATGTATGTGATGTGTTGATTAACAGGACTCCCTTCTCCCAGTCTGTTTGTGACTAGAGAACTTTGGGCCACATGTAAAAAGGTAATTGTTTGCAAATAGAGAATTTTGTGTCCTTAACACCTTTTTCAATTCCCAGTGGGTCGCAAATATACCTACCTCATGAATATTATTGAGGTAAGTCTCGGTTTGCAACATACTGTGAATCTCTAAACGAACATAGATGGTGGTCCAGACCACAATGTCCCTGATTGCTTTCAAATAAAGCAATCTTTTTTTTCTATTGAAATGCAACCTGTTATCTTTAAAGGAAAACAGGATGCATTTAAAAATAAAATAAAAAAAAAGAAGGTTTTCTTTTCAATTGTTAAAAGTTGGCAGTAGTCTGTGAGACCACTGCCTGCTCTTAAAAATGCTTTTACAAAAATTCACAAAGGGGAAGGGGCCCCTTCCCATTTGCAAATGGGTTACCACCTACTTGAAGTAGGCAGTAAAATGCAAATGCTTTGAGACTGCAATTTGGTATTAGGAAGGGACGCCCTAAAAAAGCCCCTTCCTAATACTGAATCGCAAACCCAAAATGTGATTCAGTAACAGGTTGCCCAATTACAAATAGGGCTTTGTACATGTAAAAAAGCCTTTTGTGTCTGCAAACGGGCAGAATAGGCCAATTTGCAACCACCAAAAGCCTTTGTACATGTGGCCCTTGATTTCAGACTTTCCAGTTCGCACCCTACTAGGCCCTGTCTTATCCCAGTGTCCATGTCACTCACAGACCTGTGAAGAAGTGAGCCTTACCCTCTATAATTATCTTTAGCCTCGAGGATGTAAAATTTTTCAGTCTCATGTTTCTCAGCTGCTGTTTTACTTCCACTGATGCTTTTCATTGTTTTTTTTCATATAGTCGGGAAGAATACTGATAACATTGTTGTCATATTTTAACCCTAGTTTCAACTGTGCCCCTTGCAAAACCATGTTCCTGTGTCTGTGGTTGAGGAAATGGGCAATGACAGTTCTTGATGGCGCCCCCAGCGGTGGTCTTGAAACAAGCGCTCTATGTGCTTCTTTCACCAAAAAGCAAGATGACAGTTCCACACTGATTAAAGTTGTGTGTATCCAGTTTTTCAGAAACCTTTCTACTGAGATCTTGGCTACATTTTCAGGAAATCCAATAACTCACAGGTTGCTTCACATAGAGCGCCCTTTGGCATACCCTGCTCAGTCTTCTAGTTGTTTTGCTAGAGTGTGCCATTCTGTGACAATGGTTCTCAGATGACTCACGTTAACTGCAGCTTCTTTGTTCAGGGCTTTTTCCACTACCTTTCTGTGGTACCCCTGAAGTAGGTTCACCCCAATCCTAACACCATCTATCTTTGTTTCAGTAGCTGCCTGCCAATTTTTAATAGTCACAAGAATGTGTGCCATGGGTCATTTTTGTCCTCCTCTCCAGCGACTCATCACAGACGCACCACCTTTGTTTATTCAATTGTTTTGCCTGCCCCTTGAGACACTGAGATGTAGTTGTCAAGCATATTGCTCTGCTGTTTGAACCCTTGTGTTCTCCCCATTAGAGCAGAGTGTGGGCAGTTCAGCACTACAAATGTTCCCAGTTCTTCCACTTGACAGAAACTGTGCGGTATCTCCAGACATGTTTCTGGATTATTCTGTTGTCAATAGATAACTGTTCTGCTGTTGCTGGACATGCTGCCACTCTTGCAAGCCTGAAGTGGTATTGTTCCCCGAGGAAATCTGCAGCATGTCTAGGAACCACAAAACAACTCTCTACTAATGAAGGAATAATTCAGAAATATGTGTCTAGAGATCCAGCAATGGCTGCACCAGCTTCGGTAAATATTTTGATGAACTTGGAAATGAGCATGAACTTCTCTACCGAGTACGGCAGTGGTTCCCAAACTTTTTCGATCCCCGGCTCCTTTGACCTATTGGCTGTGTTGGCCACGGCTCCCCATTATGTTACTTTTTTTTGGCGGGTGGGGGAACGTAATCCCAGCCTGTACCTGTACCTACACTATTTACAGTTTGACTTCTTAATTCTCTGAAAACCATTTATTTTAAACTATTTCTTTTCTTTTGTCATAGGGATATTATTAATGGTACTCTGGCGCCCTCCGCTGGTCACAATAATTAATGCAGGGGGTTTTGTTTCCAAAACCACGGTGAAAAGCTACCGATTAAAAGCACCTCCGAGTGGTTTCCAGACTGTGTGCGGCGCCCCTGGCTAATTTTGACGGCGCACCAAGGAGCCGCGGCGCACAGTTTGGGAACCACTGGAGTACGGCATTATCCAGAAACACATGTATCTAAAGATACAGCAATGGCTGCAACAGCTTTGGTAAATACTTTTGACAAACTTTGAAATGAGCATGAAATTATGTACTGTATTGACCAGGATGCAGAGGGGTAATGGCACTGAGATGTGAGGCAGTGTGCTCCTACCCCAGAGAAGTAATAACCTAGTTCAGCCATTTCATGACCAGGTTTAGACTTCCCTCTTCACTAATATTTTTGCATGTCTGAACTATTTAAGCTCAATGCTGCACACCCCTCTTTCTGGCTTGTTTGAGGGAGAGTATATTTGTTAAATAATGTAGGAAGCTGCCTTTTTATATAATGGATAAAAAGAGGTACACTGTGCAAAGAGTCCAAGCAAACCCCAAAGGAATTACAGAGGTACAAATTACACCTCAAAAGCTCTCTTTTGTGGTAGTGTGGGCTAGCAGTTAGGCATATCAGAGGGTAGTGCTAAGCATGTAATGCATACACATAGGCAGTAAGCAAGACACACTCAATAAAGAAATCCAACACTCATTTAAGAAAATAACACATACTTTTATTTACATTTAGATACCAAGATTGCCGGAATTAGGTGAGTACTTTTTGAATCATGATTTTTTTTTATTTTTTTATAACCAACTTCATTACTTTAAATGAAAAGTCACAAGATGGTACGAGCATATTACACATGTTGAGCAATTTGCGGAAGTCCCATACAGACACATACTTACATATGTTGCAATACATTTTGTAGAAGGCCAAGAGCCTATTAAAGTCCCAATTAATCATACTTTTACATGTGATAGAAACAGTACAGTAGCGTTTACCTTCTCCCATATTCATGCAGTCCCCAGCCACTGAGACCAAATTTTATCAAAGTTCCTAGGACAGCCCCTGGCCAGGTAGACTGGCTGTTCCATGTTGGCGCACCAACTCAGTCCCCACCTCCACTGTGTTAGGGAGGGGGGGGGGGAATGCTCAGCGCCCATTGTATAGCAATGTCTCTTTTAGCTATAAGCAGCGCTATGCCCAAAACGTTTTTTTGCACCTGTGTGCCATCGACTCCTTCCATCACCCCCAGAAGAACTGTCAACGTGGAGGGCTCAAGGATGAGCTCCAGCAGCGCCAAGCGTTACCCTATGATTTGCGACCAGTAACGTCTGATGACGGGGAAGGACCAGGCTATATGAAATAAATTGTCGGGTGACTGCACGCATCTATTGTGTTCTGAGTTAGCTTGCAGCCCTGCTCGGTGGAGCACTGGTGGAGGCTGTTAGTGGTAAGGTATGCACTGTGTAGATAATATGTTTGTATTAAGCGTAGTCTGGCAGATATGGTGAAAGTACATGCCAGTAAAGAGTCTCTCCAGTCATCGTCTTCCTCTGGCTCAATCCATGTCTCCCATTGAGAGTGTAAAGGCTGAAGAGACGCAGCGGAATTCAACAATAGGGATCAATAAATTTGCTTTGCCACCCCCACCTCCCCAATCAATTCAAGCTATGAATTTTTACAGTTCTCAAAGTTGAATGGGAGAGAAAACATATACGGCAGGCAGGTACTTCATAGCAGCTTACAGTACCAACCTTCCAGATTTAAGATTAGTGTGGAGCACTGTCCTAGGCCACACCAACTTATCACCTCAGGAAGCACCGGGGTGGCCAGGTGCATAGGTTTAGTTCAGTGTCAGGTGCCCCCTTGAAGTCAATGGGGATCAGTCTAGTCAGAAAGGTGCTGCAGGGGTGGACTGAGGGACCAGTCCAAGTGAACCACCAAGGGGGTTCAGTTCTGGGGAGGCCAGGTGCAGAGGTGCCTTGGACTGTCAGGTTTCCGTCTCTGGTGGTTGTCGCGGTAGAGAGAACCTGGAGAAAGAAGCTGCAGGGATGGACTGGGGGTCCAGTCCGACCGAACCAAGTTGGCTCAGGTCTCACAAGGATTGGGGACATAAGGACCCCTGTGGTCCTCTTCTCCTTGGTGTCGGTTGCAGAAGTGCAGTGGACCGTCGTGTCTCTGTCAATGGAGGTGGTTGAGGTAAATGGAGCCTGCAGAAAGAGGCTGCAGACGCCATCAGAAGCGTATAGTGGGCTAACTCAAATGGGGCTTCATCTCTGGAAGGCCTGGGAACTACGTTGATACCATTGGCCCACTTCAGCTCGGGCTAGGAGGCACAAGTGCAGTGGCGCTGTCTAGTGTCGGGTTGTGACAGTCCTGTGTCCTTTCAAGTTCTTCTTGGGTTGCCTGCAGATGCAGGGAAGTAGCTCTTCTGCTCCAAGGGAAATTCCTTTGGCAATTGGGGAAGCACTGTCAGCTCTCCAGGTTTTTTGGAGTCATGTACAGTGGACGAACAGGTCAGTTGTTCCACAAGTGTCATGACCACACAAACTTGCCAAGTCAAATCAAAGAAGTGCATGAGAAAAGCAAAGTTATCTTGCGCTTATTTCAAAGGAAGAATCAAGAAGAGAAGATCCAAGATGGGCGCTGTGAGTCCTAGAGGTTAGTTACAGTTCTAGTCTTGCAATCGGTTGGTTGCTAGGTTACGAGCTCTCCAGCTGGAAGCCTTGCACTTCAACTGAGGTCTGACAGGAATCCGCTGTATGGAGAGAGAGCGTGCTTCAGAACAGAAACTCCTGTGAGGTAAAATTACATTTGAAGATTATATTACAGAAAACGGATAAATATTGTCAAGGTTTATTCGAAGAGTTTGATAGTAGACCGTTCCCGTGGAAGTCGGCAAGGCTACAGAGTTAATGTATGAACTAACCTTATGTTTACAAGGTTCTTGTTTAAGATATTAAAGTCAAAGAAAAAACGAACTTTAAAAGAGCAAGTATCTACAAATGTCAAGGTTATAAACGAAGGCCAAGTTTAAAGGAGAAACGAACTGTTAACAAATAAGCATTTACAAATTCAATGGTCATAAACCAAAATAGAGTTTAAAAGAGAAACAAACTTAAATAAACAAGCATTTACAACTACAAGTTATCGACAGATGTCGAAGTAAGGAAGGAGAAACTAACTGTAATAAACAAGCATTTACAAATACAAGTTATCAACAAATGTCGAAGTAAGAAAGGAGAAACGAACGTTAATAAACAAGCATTTACAAATACAAGTATTGACAGAAGTCACAATAAGACAGGAGAAATTAAATAACATCAGCTGATTTGAAGAACGCATTATCACCAACTATATGAAAAATGTCACTTACCCAGTGTACATCTGTTCGTGGCATTAGTCGCTGCAGATTCACATGCTGTGCACATCCCGCCATCTGGTGTTGGGCTCGGAGTGTTACAAGTTGTTTTTCTTCGAAGAAGTCTTTTCGAGTCACGAGACCGAGGGACTCCTCCCATTTCGACTCCATTGCGCATGGGCGTCGACTCCATGTTAGATTGTTTTCCCCGGCAGAGGGTGAGGTAGGAGTTGTGTATGCTAGTAATAGTGCCCATGCAATGGAGTGAATATGTATGTACATAATGAAGTTTAAAGTAATATATTTTACAAATTTACAAATGTTCAAGATCAACTTCTAAACGGCTACAGGTTCCCGGGGAGGCGGATAGGCACATGTAAATCTGCAGCGACTAATGCCACGAACAGATGTACACTGGGTAAGTGACATTTTCCGTTCGATGGCATGTGTAGCTGCAGATACACATGCTGTGCATAGACTAGTAAGCAGTTATCTCCCCAAAAGCGGTGGTTCAGCCTGTAGGAGTTGAAGTTGTTTGAAACAATGTTCGTAGTACATCTTGACCTACTGTGGCTTGTTGTGAAGTTAACACATCTACACAGTAGTGTTTGGTAAATGTATGAGGCGTAGACCATGTTGCTGCCTTACATATTTCGTTCATTGGAATATTTCCTAGAAAGGCCATGGTAGCCCCTTTCTTTCTGGTTGAGTGTGCCTTTGGTGTAATAGGCAGCTCTCTCTTTGCTTTAAGATAGCAGGTTTGAATACACTTAACTATCCATCTAGCAATGCCTTGTTTTGAAATTGGATTTCCTGTATGAGGCTTTTGAAAGGCAATAAATAGTTGTTTTGTTTTTCGAATTAGTTTTGTTCTGTCAATGTAGTACATTAGCGCTCTTTTGATGTCTAATGTATGTAGTGCTCTTTCAGCTACAGAATCTGGCTGTGGGAAGAACACTGGTAATTCTACCGTTTGATTCAAGTGGAATGGTGAGATAACTTTTGGTAAAAACTTTGAATTTGTCCGTAGAACTACTTTATTCTTGTGTATTTGAATAAATGGTTCTTGTATGGTAAATGCTTGAATTTCACTGACCCTTCTTAGAGATGTGATGGCAATCAAAAATACAACTTTCCACGTTAAGTATTGCATTTCACAAGAGTGCATGGGCTCGAAAGGCGGACCCATGAGTCGTGTTAAGACAATGTTGAGGTTCCATGAAGGAACTGGTGGTGTTCTTGGTGGTATAATTCTCTTTAGGCCTTCCATAAATGCTTTTATGACTGGTATCCTAAATAATGAAGTTGAGTGCGTAATTTGCAGGTAAGCTGAAATTGCAGTAAGATGTATCTTTATGGAAGAGAAAGCTAGTTTTGACTTTTGCAAATGTAGTAAGTATCCTACTATATCTTTTGCAGATGCGTGTAAGGGTTGAATTTGATTATTATGGCAGTAATAAACAAATCTTTTCCACTTATTTGCATAGCAGTGTCTAGTGGTAGGCTTCCTAGCTTGTCTTATGACCTCCATACACTCTTGTGTGAGGTCTAAGTGTCCGAATTCTAGGATTTCAGGAGCCAAATTGCTAGATTCAGCGATGCTGGATTTGGATGTCTGATCTGTTGTTTGTGTTCTGTTAACAGATCTGGTCTGTTTTGTAGTTTGACATGAGGTACTACTGAAAGGTCTAGTAGTGTTGTGTACCAAGGTTGTCTTGCCCATGTTGGTGCTATTAGTATGAGTTTGAGTTTGTTTTGACTCAACTTGTTTACTAGATATGGAAGGAGTGGGAGAGGGGGAAAAGCGTACGCAAATATCCCTGACCAGTTCATCCATAGCGCATTGCCCTGAGAATGATGTTGTGGGTACCTGGATGCGAAGTTTTGGCATTTTGAGTTTTCCTTTGTTGCAAATAGATCTATTTGTGGTGTTCCCCAAATTTGGAAGTAAGTGTTCAGTATTTGGGGGTGAATCTCCCATTCTTGGATCTGTTGGGGATCCCGAGAGAGATTGTCTGCTAACTGATTCTGAATTCCTGGAATAAATTGTGCTATTAGGCGAATGTGGTTGTGGATCGCCCAATGCCATATTTTCTGTGTCAGGAGACACAACTGTGTCGAGTGTGTCCCTCCCTGTTTGTTTAGGTAATACATTGTTGTCATGTTGTCTGTTTTGACAAGAATGTATTTGTGGGTTATTATGGGTTGAAATGCTTTTAGCGCTAGAAATACCGCTAACAGTTCTAAGTGATTTATGTGAAACTGTCTTTGCTGTATGTCCCATTGTCCTTGGATGCTGTGTTGATTGAGGTGTGCTCCCCACCCTGTCATGGAAGCATCTGTCGTTATCACGTATTGTGGCACTGGGTCTTGGAAAGGCCGCCCTTGGTTTAAATTTATACTGTTCCACCATTGAAGCGAGATGTATGTTTGGCGGTCTATCAACACCAGATCTAGAAGCTGACCCTGTGCTTGTGACCATTGTGATGCTAGGCACTGTTGTAAGGGCCGCATGTGCAACCTTGCATTTGGGACAATGGCTATGCATGAAGACATCATGCCTAGTAGTTTCATTACCATTTTGACTTGTATCCTTTGTTTTGGATACATGGCCTGTATTACATTGTGAAATGTTTGAACTCTTTGTGGACTTGGAGTGGCAATCCCTTTTGCTGTGTTGATTGTTGCTCCTAAGTATTGCTGTGTTTGACACAGCAGAAGGTGTGACTTTGTATAGTTGATTGAGAAACCTAGTTTGTGTAGGATTTCTATGACATATTTTGTGTGTTGTGAACACCGTCTTAGCGTGTTGGTTTTGATTAACCAATCGTCCAGGTACGGGAACACATGTATTTGCTGCCTTCTGATATGTGCAGCTACTACTGCCAGGCATTTTGTAAAAACTCTTGGCGCAGTTGTTATTCCGAATGGCAACACTTTGAATTGGTAATGTATCCCTTGAAATACAAACCTTAGGTACTTTCTGTGTGAAGGATGTATTGGTATATGGAAATATGCATCCTTTAAGTCTAGTGTTGTCATATAGTCTTGTTGTTTGAGCAGTGGGATTACTTCTTGTAAAGTAACCATGTGAAAGTGGTCTGATTTGATGTAGGTATTTAATGTTCTGAGATCTAGTATAGGTCTGAGACTCTTGTCTTTTTTGGGTATCAGAAAGTACAGTGAGTAAACTCCTGTGTTTAATTGTTGTCTTGGTACTAATTCTATTGCTTCTTTCTGTAGCAATGCCTGAACTTCTAGTCCTAGAAGATCTACATGTTGTTTTGACATACTGTGTGTTTTCGGTGGGACGTTTGGAGGGAATTTGAGAAAATCTATGCAATAACCATGCTGGATAATTGCTAAGACCCAAGTGTCTGTTGTTATTTCCTCCCAATGTGTGTAAAACTTGGTTAGTCTCCCCCCCACAGGTGTTATGTGTTGGGGATTTGTGACCTTGAAGTCACTGTTTGTTTGGAGGAGTTTTGGGACTTTGGAACTTTCCCCTATTTTTTTTAAATGGTCCTCCTCTATATTGTCCCCGAAAACCTCCCCGCTGATACTGGCTCTGGTAAGTGGGCTTTGTTTGTGAGGTTGGTCTGCCCTCGAAACCCCCCTCGAAATTGTGTCTTTCGAAATGTGCCTCTGCTCTGCGGGGAGTAGAGTGCGCCCATGGCTTTGGCCGTCTCAGTGTCTTTCTTAAGTTTTTCTATCGCAGTGTCCACCTCCGGCACAAACAACTGCTGTCCGTTGAATGGTATATTCAGCACAGCTTGCTGTATCTCTGGTTTAAATCCTGATGTACGCAGCCATGCATGTCTCCTTATTGTTACTGCTGTGTTGACAGTTCTAGCAGCTGTGTCTGCAGCATCCATTGCTGACTGTATCTGATTATTAGAGATACTCTGTCCCTCTTCTACCACTTGCTGTGCTCTTTTTTGGAACTCTTTTGGTAAATGTTCAATAAAGTGTTGCATCTCATCCCAATGGGCCCTATCATATCTGGCTAACAAAGCTTGCGAATTTGCAATGCGCCACTGGTTTGCTGCCTGTGCCGCCACCCTTTTGCCTGCAGCATCGAATTTTCTACTTTCTTTATCTGGAGGTGGTGCATCTCCTGAAGTATGTGAGTTGGCTCTTTTGCGCGCTGCTCCCACTACAACAGAGTCTGGTGTTAGCTGTTGTGTGATGTACACTGGGTCTGTTGGTGGCGGTTTATATTTTTTATCTACTCTTGGAGTAATGGTTCTCCCTTTGACAGGCTCCTCAAACACTTGTTTGGAGTGTTTGAGCATTCCGGGTAACATCTGAAGACTCTGATATTGACTGTGTGCAGACGACAGTGTATTAAAAAGAAAGTCGTCTTCAATGGGTTCTGAATGAAGGCTGACATTGTGAAATGCCGCAGTTCTCTATACCACTTGAGCATAGCCTGTACTATCCTCTGGTGGCGATGGTCTTGCTGGATAGCATTCAGGGCTATTATCTGACACTGGTGCGTCATAAAGGTCCCATGCGTCAGGGTCATCTTGACTCATTCCCGTATGAGTTGGGGATTGCATCATTGGTGGAGTGGCTACAGGTGATGGTTGCGGAGAGTGATGTGGGGATGGTGGTGGTGTTACTTGTTCAGCCACCTTTGCGTGTGGCTGTTTGTCCTTGTCTTGGAAGGCAAGTTTACGTTTCATTTTGATTGGAGGAAGAGTGCTGATCTTCCCCGTATCTTTTTGAATAAAGAGCCGTCTTTGTGTGTGATCTGGCTCTATTGTCTCTAATTCTTGTTCAAATCTGTGTGTCTTCATTTGTGAGGACAGTCCTTGTTCCTCTGAATAGGAACTTATTTTCGGTTCCGAGGCCGGATGTTTCGGTACCGAAACCTTTTCGGCTGCTTTTTTCGGCTCAGACGAAACCTTCTTTACTTTCGGCGTCGTGCCCTCTCGGTGCCGACCCATTTCGGTGCCGCTGTCTCGATGCCGAATCTTTTCGGAGCCACTATCTCGGGCCCGAGATTGCTGTGTGCCGGTATCTCGACCAGGGTCGGATGACTTCGACACCAGCTCGCCCTTTTTCGGTGCCGATGGACGGTCAACTATTTTTCGGGTTAAGCCATGGCCTGTTGGCGGTGGCGTCCCCTGGGCTTTAGCGGTCTTCTTGTGAGTTCTTTGCTTCGACGTCTTACTCAAGGTTTTCGGCGTTTCTTCGGGATCGATCTCCTCCGAGTCCGATTCCTGGGTGGAGAATGTTTCTTCCTCCTCGAAACGCCCTTCTCCTGTCGGCGCCGACGCCATTTGCAGTCTTCTTGCTCTTCGGTCCCTAAGTGTCTTCCTGGACCGAAACGCTCGACAGGCCTCACAAGTATCCTCCTTGTGTTCTGGTGACAAACACAAGTTACAGACCAGGTGTTGATCTGTATATGGATACTTGTTATGGCATTTTGGACAGAAGCGGAATGGGGTCCTTTCCATCAGCCTTGAAGAGACACGTGGCCGGGCCGACCAGGCCCCGACGGGGATCGAAAATAAAAACCCTGAAGGGCCACCGGAGCTCTTCTTAATTCGGTGTCGATCTGTTGTAACTAACCCGATACCAAACGCAAACAATACCGACGATTTTTCTGAGATTCTAACTAACTTTCCGACCCGAAACCCGGAGCGAAAAGGAACACGTCCGAACCCGATGGCGGAAAAAAAACAATCTAACATGGAGTCGACGCCCATGCGCAATGGAGTCGAAATGGGAGGAGTCCCTCGGTCTTGTGAGACGAAAAGACTTCTTCGAAGAAAAACAACTTGTAACACTCCGAGCCCAACACCAGATGGCGGGATGTGCACAGCATGTGTATCTGCAACTACACATGCCATCGAACATATACAGGGAGTGCAGAATTATTAGGCAAATGAGTATTTTGACCACATCATCCTCTTTATGCATGTTGTCTTACTCCAAGCTGTATAGGCTCGAAAGCCTACTACCAATTAAGCATATTAGGTGATGTGCATCTCTGTAATGAGAAGGGGTGTGGTCTAATGACATCAACACCCTATATCAGGTGTGCATAATTATTAGGCAACTTCCTTTCCTTTAGCAAAATGGGTCAAAAGAAGGACTTGACAGGCTCAGAAAAGTCAAAAATAGTGAGATATCTTGCAGAGGGATGCAGCACTCTTAAAATTGCAAAGCTTCTGAAGCGTGATCATCGAACAATCAAGCGTTTCATTCAAAATAGTCAACAGGGTCGCAAGAAGCATGTGGAAAAACCAAGGCGCAAAATAACTGCCCATGAACTGAGAAAAGTCAAGCGTGCAGCTGCCACGATGCCACTTGCCACCAGTTTTGCCATATTTCAGAGCTGCAACATCACTGGAGTGCCCAAAAGCACAAGGTGTGCAATACTCAGAGACATGGCCAAGGTAAGAAAGGCTGAAAGACGACCACCACTGAACAAGACACACAAGCTGAAACGTCAAGACTGGGCCAAGAAATATCTCAAGACTGATTTTTCTAAGGTTTTATGGACTGATGAAATGAGAGTGAGTCTTGATGGGCCAGATGGATGGGCCCGTGGCTGGATTGGTAAAGGGCAGAGAGCTCCACTCCGACTCAGACGCCAGCAAGGTGGAGGTGGAGTACTGGTTTGGGCTGGTATCATCAAAGATGAGCTTGTGGGGCCTTTTCGGGTTGAGGACGGAGTCAAGCTCAACTCCCAGTCCTACTGCCAGTTCCTGGAAGACACCTTCTTCAAGCAGTGGTACAGGAAGAAGTCTGCATCCTTCAAGAAAAACATGATTTTCATGCAGGACAATGCTCCATCACACGCGTCCAAGTACTCCACAGCGCGGCTGGCAAGAAAGGGTATAAAAGAAGGAAATCTAATGACATGGCCTCCTTGTTCACCTGATCTGAACCCCATTGAGAACCTGTGGTCCATCATCAAATGTGAGATTTACATGGAGGGAAAACAGTACACCTCTCTGAACAGTGTCTGGGAGGCTGTGGTTGCTGCTGCACGCAATGTTGATAGTGAACAGATCAAAACACTGACAGAATCCATGGATGGCAGGCTTTTGAGTGTCCTTGCAAAGAAAGGTGGCTATATTGGTCACTGATTTGTTTTTGTTTTGTTTTTGAATGTCAGAAATGTATATTTGTGAATGTTGAGATGTTATATTGGTTTCACTGGTAATAATAAATAATTGAAATGGGTATATATTTGTTTTTTGTTAAGTTGCCTAATAATTATGCACAGTAATAGTCACCTGCACACACAGATATCCCCCTAACATAGCTAAAACTAAAAACAAACTAAGAACTACTTCCAAAAATATTCAGCTTTGATATTAATGAGTTTTTTGGGTTCATTGAGAACATGGTTGTTGTTCAATAATAAAATTAATCCTCAAAAATACAACTTGCCTAATAATTCTGCACTCCCTGTATATATAGCAACATAAAACCAATCTCTAACAAAGGTTGAGAAGTTCTTCCAGAATCAGTAATAAGCATTTTTTTAAGAAGAGCTATCATTTATAGAGAGAAGAAAGGCTACAGAGAACTCAGGGTGAGTGAAGAAATAATAGAATTAAAAAGAATTAAGTTTCGAGAGTAGAAAGTGAAAAACTGATGTTGTATGTCCCTAGTAATTGCGACTGTGACTCTTGCAGGTGCGGTATCCAATCTTAGATGTGAAGAGGCAGACTGAGTACTGGCGTTCATCATCTCTGTGGCAGTCTCTCTACCATCCCATTCCCCTTCCCCCCTCCGGGGTACTCAGCACAAAGGATTAATATTAGTTGTGAGTAGCTCGGGTCGGGACTGAGGAGTTATCTTCTGCTTCTGAGGAAATCGAATTGAAGTATCCTGACAACAAGGGTCAGGTGCAGTTGGTAGGGTTGGCGCCACGTCACTTGTGCTCCTTGGTTCTCGGGGCAGCAGTCTTTTTTGTCCGCTCCTCCTTTTGTGTCCAATGAAAATGTAAAGTCCTGGTATCACAGATTCCCCTAAAGACTCAATTTAGGTGAGTTAAGGGGAGTGAGGGGTTGTAGCCAATGGGCTACTTACCCCTAGAGTAACTACACCCGCTAGATAACAACTTCCTTTGGCAAGTGGCCATCACCCTGTCCCACAATTACTAATTCCACCACACACACGATGGTGGAATTCCTACTTTTGTGTTCACTTCAAGCAGGTCACCCCAGAGGTGTGTCCAGCCTGGCAGTGCAACACACCTCCTGCATAACAAATTTTCACATCTGTTCAGGTGCCAAATAAGCCCTGGATCAGGGGAATTGGCACCCCTCATCCCCTTAGGGAAGCCAGATCTGCATGCAAAAGGTAATGGGGGTTTAATGTGGGGGGTAGGGGGGAATGTAAGTAACATCCCTGCCAGAGCAGACTTTGTTCCCGAGGTACCATTTACTAGGGACATACAGAGGTGCTAAAGGCTTGGTCACTTGGGGGTCAAATGAACAGTTGCCTTGTTTTTGGGGAAGAAACACTGACACTGGGTGCCTGGTTAGCAGGAACCCAGTGCACTTTAGTCAAAGTTGCAATAAAACAGGCAAAATGTGTGGTGGGGCGACTACTGCAACCAAAGCCCAGTTTCCTACAAATAATAATTAAAAAACACACATGGGTCAGCTGTCCCAACCCACTTTCACTCGGATAAAAATGAGGATAAAGAAATTTCATGACAGATGACAGCTGTACCAAAGCCCAAGTCCTAACAGGGTACAGGGTCACCCTTCACCTTTCCTAACAATTATCTATGCGAAGTACTAACACACCGCCATTAGGTGAGACGGAAGGGCAGTAATGTCATTGTGGATGTTATTGTGACTTCATATGCAGCACACAAAGTCATGAGCTTTTCAATGTGGGCTAGATATGTCTGCTCATAACTACAGAATATCAGTGGTTTTCTTTGTACATCATCAGGGATCTGTCACATTTTCTGCAAAGACAGTTACTTCTTGCAGAAATACTAACAAATATTACAGTTTTGATAGAGTCTGCACCAAACAAAGTGCAAAGTTGTTCAACTCAAACAGGATTAGTAGTAATGACTACCCTTGCACCTCGGACACGGTTGTCAACAGCAACTTTATGAAATATTTATCAATATGAAATGTCTCCGTGTGAGAACGGATTTCATAGCCAAAGCAACAATCCCATCTGGCACAAAGGAAATAAACAAAAGCATTAAGTCTCAACAATGCCACAGGTGTACCGCTCAACAATTAATTTTGCTTAAAAATTCTTTTCTGAGACTATCGCACAGTACGCTATCAAATACAAACTTTTCATTATGGGGACATAAACTCAAGTTGGTGCCGAATAAAATCTTGTAATTTTCTGATAACAATTAGTTTCTCCCAAAAATGTAATTTTTAGTATACAACATATGCATAAGAGTACAGACTGTGCCTCCCATATCTGTAAGGCCAAACAAACGTACCATTATGCTGTGGATGAACACTGCAAAGCCAGGAATGTCCAAAATGTGCCAATCACTGACATCATAATGCCACAAACACCAGTGAGCCAGGGCTGAATACCATAACAACAAAAATGCTCACATTATATTAGGAAGGTCAATCATTATGGAAGCAGGGCTGGGGAATTCATACTGCACGATGCCCGAACCATGTTTATTTATGTCAAGGGCAAGAAGATGTAATGTCTATTTTGTCTGACGGACAACTAGACATTAAATCAAAGTAAACAGGGACAAACCTGAAACACTTTCATACTAACAGCCAAAAACAAGAAATGGTTATATTTGCCAACACATGTAGGCTGCGTAGTTAGAGAAGGGAGCGAATGCCTGTGTGAAACTAAGCGAACTCCATGTGTTTTCCAAGAATGGAAAAATATTTTTGTACTGAGCAAAAAAGTGCTGGGCCTTACCGAATGCAGCAGTTCAGAAAAATGCGCTAACAAATATGAAGGTGAATATTGACAGGAGCTCTTCCATTGCATCTCAGTCCTGTACTCTCAGACATTGAAGTACTGGAAACCACACCACAGCGCTGCCAATACACCTAAAATCTCAGTAAAGATAGCTCTGCTTCTATAATCAAGAGTCACAAACAACTTTACAATTGCACCTGTACTGATGACTCACCCCACTTCTGCACTTCTTTCACTAATGTAAATTCAGTGCTTCAGCGCTACAGGGCAACTGTACTGTAAAACTCTTTTTGTTTAGCCACATAGAAAAAGACCTTTCCCAACAATCCCACCACATTCGGAGGTGCTTTCTCCCCACTACCACACTGGGCACAGATTTATTCCGACCTTTGAAATGAATAAATATTTGGCCATGTCCCAGATGAAACAGGGCTGTGGAGAGATTTGTGAATACTCTCAAATGCATTATTGGGGGGGGGGGGGGTGCACAAACTTCCCAGGGCACTCTCACCCTGAAACACCCTGGCCACACCTCAGAAAATGTTTACTCAAAAGCAAAAGTAGATGTAAGTTTCCCTTTTTACAAGTGCACATCTATGCTTTGAGGCTAACAAACTGAAAAGATGTGCCAATTGTGAACTATAGTTGAAACAAACAGGGCTTGGAAATTCATATTGCCAGACGCCCAAGACATGGTGATTTCTGTCAGGGGCAAGATAATTTAATGTCTATTTTGTCTGACGGACAACTAGACAGTATATCAGAGTAAACCGGGATAAAGCTGCAACACTTTCGTGTTCACAGCTGTAAGAAATGGGTTCTCGAGTTGGCAGTGATTTGAACCCTGTCCAAGTAGGGACACTTAATCTAGTCAGGAAAAGGGAGTCAAACAGCTAAGATAGCCCCTGCTCACCACCTTGGTAGCTTAGTGTAAGTATTTGTGTACACACACACACACACACACAGGGTAACACAGTGAAAACACTACGAACGAACTCCACACCAGTTTAGAAAAATAGCTAATATTTACAAACAAAAACAAAATTCTAACATACACAAGTGGTAAAGATACTAATTTTAAAAGATTAAATCGTAGTAAAGCCCTTTTAAAAACAATAGCTCCATCTGGGTCAATCACGGCATCTTGACGGAGTTGTTCCCAACAGCCTAACGTCACTCATGAGGGAGTGTGGGTCGGTTACAGAATTGCAAGGACCTGAGTTACAGTACCTTGGAAAACGATGAGAAAACAATGACATTTTATTTAGTCGGGGAGGCGTCCCTGGAGCTGGTGCGGCGGTGGTACCTTACTACTACCGGGGAGGTGAGACATACGTTCCTTACTGCTAGACAGGGGAGGTGAGGCGTTGGTTCCTTACAACCAGGTGGGTTTGACAAACTCAGCAGGTCAAGATGTAAGGCATAGACTTTGCGGTGTCGCAATCACACCACAGGGCCACAGGTGCTGCGGTGGAGTCAGGTGTCACGGACCTCAGTGGCACAGCACTCAGGACTCACGCTGTGGCAGGACTTTGAGGTCACTGCGGAAGTGTCGGGCATGTGTTGCAGGTTGCGATCATTGCACTCAGCGGGGACTATGGCTGTGGTGCAGGTGGTGCGAAGACCGAGAATGGCACCAGTTGTTCTGGAGTCGATGTGTTTAGTTTCTTCTTAGCTGCCTCACAGCTCACTTCCAAGGGCCCAGGAACTGGATTTGACACCACTTGGCAAGTTAGGACTCTCAGTGGGAGAGCGCAGGAACTGGCAAGTGAAGTCTTTGATGGCCCCAAGATGTCTCAACAGAGGCAACATCAGTTCAAGCTCTTGGAAAGCCTTTGAAAGCAGGGTGTAGAAAGCAAAGTCCAGTCCTTTCACTCCCAGGACAGAAGCAGCCAACAGCAACCCAGCACAACAAAGCAACAGGCAGAGAGGCAGTCCCTCCTACAGCATCCAGCTCTTGTTCGTGGCAGAATGTCCTCAGTCCAGAAATGTTTTAACTCTGTGGTGTCAGAGAACCAGTACTTATACTCATTTCTGTCTTGAAAGAAGGCAAACTTTAAAGAGAAGTGTTTGTAGTTCACAAGACCCTGCTTTTCCCTGCCTGGCCCCAAACACACTCCAGGGTGTTTGAGACTACTGTGTGTGAGTACAGGCATAGCCCTATTCCGGTGCAAGTGTCAACTCCTCCCACTACTCTAGCTCAGGAACACCCATCAGCCTGGTGATGGGCCATAAGAATATGCAGGGCACACACTACCTCCCTTTGTGTGACTGCCTAGAGAGAATTCTCAAACCGCCCAACTGTCATCCTGACACAGACGTGTATTCCAGACAGACAGACAAAGGCACAGAATGGTTAAGCAAGAAAATGTCCGCTTTCTAAAAGTGCCATTTTCATACTTGCAATTAAAAAAACAACTTTACCAAAATATAAGTTTAATTTGCGAGTTCAGAGACCCCATATCTCTATTTGCTCCCAATGAGAAATTACACCTTAAAGATTTCAAGGCAATCCGCATGTTACCCTTTGGGAGAGATTGTCCTTGCAATAGTGAAAAACGGATTTAGCAGTATTTCACTATCAAGACATTTAAACCACACCAGTACTGTCCTACCTTTTAAATACACTGCACCCTGCCCATGGGGCTGTCTTGGACCTAACTAAGTGCTGACCTACATCTAGTAAAAGGGGAGGGTTGGGCTTGGCAAGTGGGTGCCCTTTCCAGGTCGAAATGAGTTTACAACTGCACACACAGACCGGGTCTCTGCAGTAGCAGGTCTGAGACATATTTATAGGGCTACTTATGAGGGTGGCACAATCAGTGCTGAAGGCCCACCAGTATTATTTGATTTACAGGCCTTGGGCACACATAGTGTACTTTACAAGTGACTTGATCGTAAATCAAATATGACAATTAATGGAGAAACCAATCACCAATACCATTTACACAGAGAGAACTTGCATTCTAGCACTGGTCAGCGGTGGTAGTGTGCTCAGAGCCCTAAAGCCAGCAAAAATGAAAGTCAGCACCTGGAAAAAAAACCAGGAGGTCATAAGCAAAAGGTTTAGGGATAACCCTGCAAAAAGGAATATTTCCAACAGCAGCCAATCAAGAAGGCTTGGCATGGGACAAGTCCAAGTCAAAGATCCTTTCATCAATACCCTCAGGCCCTTGCACTCATTGTATTTTTGGCTACTGCCCAGGATGGAACAATGTGGGCCTTAACAGAGCAGGATCATATATTTACGATGTATTATAGTGCTTTAGTGAATGTCAGGGGCCCAGGTTTGTTTTACGAGATAAACGAGAGAGGTCCTGCAGTATAAAAAAATCTCCTTTGGAAATACATTGTATGTCCTTTAGAAAGCTGATAATGTGTACATATGGAATGGAGGGCCATAAACCTGCAGGAAGAGGCTTTAATGCTCAGTCAGGATAACAGAGTTGAACTATACTGTGAGAGTTTAGACCTGTCACTTTAAAGCTGTAATTTTGGCTTCTCTGCCATGGTCCTGAAACTGCTTTAACTGGTAAAAGCTGCTGGCGGTTCACTGCATTTGTCACTCTTTCTGTGTCACTTATTCCTCCAATAGCTCTGGATAACCTCCTGACATTTTTGCAACTTAGGGAGCAATGTGGAACCCTCCCACCCAGCGCTACAAAGTACTTGTGATCATGAGTTGTCCTATCTTTAACTACCTCAACAAGCTGCAGCTTTCTATGAGAGCTTGTGTACAAGTGTATACAAACTGACAGTTGTGTTTGTCTTCACTTCTGTATTTGCACAAACTGTATTAGTAAAGAGCTGGTGCCACTGGGACAATACTAAGCATCTGTTTACAGTGACATCGGTTGAACTTAGATTTATCAGACATCCCCCATTAGCCCATCACTGCTAACAGATAAGGCCTCCAAGCTATATGTACTCTAACATGTGTCCCACAATATATTGCACTTACATAGCTTCAAGTTCTCTCTTTGGTCCTACACTATATTCTGTGTATGTTACAAAGCTGTCGCTACTATACAACATCTTGGAGGCTTTATCACTGTACTATCTCCCCACAACAGCACTGAAGATGATACAGAGGGGATTGAGAATCTGCGTGCTTGAGTCAGGCTCTGCTCCCTACCAAGACAGCGGTGTTTCCTTAACATCTTTCAAAATTAAGGAATTACTTTAGGAGAATTAAAATGAAGTTATTTCAAAATTTAATGCAAGCAAGTTCATAAACTTCAATTATGTTGATTAATGTCATCTATTCTGCGCTTGGTGTGCATGTGATTTTTAGAACATCAAAAGTTAAAGAACAGAAAGCCTTAAACCGCCAAAGAGATTGGGGGTACCCAATGTGTGCCAAGGAGGGCCAAACCCATACCAAATTTTAAATTACAATTACAAATTTTCACTTAATCTAATTTGGAACTCATTTGGATAATCAGTGGTAATTCTGAAAGTCTGGCCATGGATTCTGACCTGTTCTCTTGGACCTACAATGGACATCTCTGCCACATAACTAAAAACGTCCTTGCAACCCTTTTCCTTCTGCAACATACAATTCTATTTCTTACACATTGGTAAAATGTCCCACCTTTGAATAGAAAATGAGTGGCTTCTTCCAGCCTTTTTGAAAATCAGTGGGTTTATTTGTGGGCAGTTTCTCTGCTCCAGTCAGGCCCACCTTAGACACATGTGAAGGAAACCTTTCCGGTTAGGCACTGCCTAAAGCATAAATGACTATGCCCGTGCTGTTGTGCAGATTAAAGGCACTAGCCTGTCAGTAAGCTTTGTGAATTTTCTATTAGCACAGACATTTCTGACTACTTTGGTACAAAACAGCATCAGAAACTACTACAGAGCAGACTAACACATAGGGAATAGGCAAGCATGATGTTCCTTGTAACACTGCACTCTTTCTACAGGAACTGTGCTATGGAATCTGTGATGGGGCTGTGTCTGTGTACATAGTATATGGGCAGAAGAGCTGAATCACTGAAGATCTAGTGATCAAAGCAGCTTTAGAAGCAAATTTGATTTATTTTTAGAATACAAACATCAACCCCCCACTAGCAAGAGGCAAACTATCTGCCAGCTGGGTACTGGCCCCAAAACATTTGGTGAAACCTTGTACATCCAAGTTATTGGTCTGAGTTATTGGTCAGTCCACCACTAGCAGAGAGGGAGAGGGACGGTGACTGACCCATCAACTCTTATATTTTCATCCACATTCAAGCAGTCCAACTCCCCACTCGTAAAAGCATTTTGTGCAACTGAGCCATGTCATCACCCGATCCAGACAGCAACCTCTGTAAGGGAACTGTACAGGAAGTTGGTTTGCCTGACGGCAGACCTAATGCAGGTCATAGCTTCTCAAATTATGCACAGTGTGTGTCTGATGGGGCATACAATTCTCTCAAGTGTTTGAAACCATGTTTATCAGGAGGAAGTATGTCTATGCTTGGGACGACTCTTCCTCTGTCAGTCTACAGGGGATGTGTTTTCTGTCTACATGAGTTCTATGTCTGTGCATCTGTGAGTGTATCTCTGTAGGATGTGTATGTGTGTCTGTGCTGGGCATGTTTGCTTGCAGTGGCAGTATATAGGCATAGAGGCTTTGTGGGCTATGTGTCAGCACAAGAGTTTGTCTCGGTCTACCCGGTGTGGGGGTTGTTTTTGTCACTAAGAAGTGCTTAGGTATATCTATTCTGGGTGTGTATGTCTGCACAAAGGGTATGTCTCCTGGGGTGTGTCCCCACATGTGGATATGTTTATGTGCAGTAAGTGATGGATCAGTCTATCCAACTGTAGTGTAGTTATGTGCCTATGCAATGGGGTTGTTTGAGTGTGCAATGGATGTGTTTGTCTGTCTTCAGAGTGTGTCTCACTGAAGTTGGGTTCTGTGTATGTGCAGTGAGTATGTCAGTAAGGCAAGACAAAAGGGGAGACCCAATTAGAACTGGAGCAGGCCAGGCGTCTGGAGACAGACAGCACCTCCCCAACTGCACAGAATTTCTTATCCATTTCTTTTTTACTGCAACACTGAGTTACTCCAACTTAATTGTGACTTCAGAATGTTGTGCTACCAGAATATTGTATACAAAATATGGAGGAGTGAAATATTGAGAAGGTAATTAGTAATTAAAGATTTACTATTTTTCAATCCAGACTCTATATTGTGGTGCTCTGTGTTTTGGCAGCATGGCCTTTCTGTAGTAGATATTTCCAAATACAACCAACCTGGATGGATGAGCAAAATTGCTGCAGATTGCATTTTGGATCAGTATATCCAAACTACTGTACCGGAAAGTTAGTTTTTCAGAATCATGTATTGTTGTGTTCCAGTACCTAAGGAGAATATCACTTTTCTCAGCAACAAAGTAAAGTCTTACTTTAACATTTTTGCAAATCATTGATATCACTGGTCAGTTTTATTAAAACAAAAATCCATTAATGTTTCTGTGTCATCCCACATAATTGGTTTGGGAATAGGTGCGACATGTTGATTGTCTTACAGGACATGCAGATTTCTGTTGCATTCTGTCTAATGGATAAGAAGATTATTTAAAACTTTCCACATCACTTTGGAAGGAGTACCCAAATTAGGCCAAGTGTGTCCAAAATATGCCACAGACGCCTTTTTGGCAGTGGTCACAAATTGGTCAACAATGCTTACAAAAACCATTAAATGCCAGAGTTGCACAACCTGATGGCAAGTTTACTCATGTCAAGAAATATTACTGTTCCCAAAACAAAGTAGCTGATAAGTAAAAGGAAAATAAGGGTGCCTTCCATTCAATCAGTTGAACACAAAATAACTCCCTATTAAGTTATCCTGCATAGATAGCTACTATGCCCATCCCAGCTGTCAACTGCAGATTATGGCAAAACTACTGACCAATCAAACTTAGTTGAAAAAAATTAATCAGAAAGTGCCATTTCCTCAATAAAATAGATAAAACGTATGTGATGCAATGCACTAGGAGAGGCCTCACGTTAACAATCACCAAATGCCTGTTGGTTAGCAAATCCAACTGCCAGGTCTTCTCATCCTTGGTATAATCCTATGCATTTAGGTATGTGCATGAGATAGGTGTTTAAACAAAATTACTAAGCCAAAACTGCATTAGCATTTCCCTCTATTTAGGAACCAAGCACACTATCTTCAGCCACTGAATGCACAAACAAAGGTTATTCAACAATATATTGTCCTGCTTTTATATTTTTTTAATGTAGCCCTAACAGTTCAAAACATTAATTTCAATAACAAAATAAGCTTGATATCAACGTAATGGCATAAAATAAAAAATCAACTTTTCTTTTTGTCTGACATTTACTCCTCCAACATTCAGTGCTGAATTTGTAGAAAAAAAGAAATACAAAATACAAATAAAGAAAGGAAGAAAGAAAAATGCCCTTGTCAGGAGGCCACCTTAGTTTGCATCCATCCACTGCCACTGACAGCACCTACACAACTACTAACTATCACACTGCTACAAGTGTGACACTCCAGACTGTTCAAGACCCCCAAAGCTATTAAGAATGTCTTGGGCAGCAGATATTAGTTGTTTTTAACATATGTTTGATTAATAAACAACTGCAGTCCTTCTCATCTCTACATTACTCAAACTGCACCACCATTCAGTAGTTGTAATAAATGCTGGTGTTGACAATTAAGGACTGGTGTTGAGCACCAGAAACATCAGGCTCAAATTAAGAACTGCCTACATTTACTTCAAAAGTACCCTTACAATGTCTTCATTTACTGGGAAACCCCATAACTCCACCCAAAGCATAAAGAAAGGAAAATGTTACTTATCTTGTAAGTATTAGTTCGTAGCTTGTAGTGTTGTAGATTCCAGAGCGTTGCATACTCCTGCCATTAAGTGCTGGGCTCAGACATCAAACGTTTTTCTTCGAAAGAGCTTGGAGCCACAGGATGTTGTGCAAGTCTGCTCCTTGTGTTTCAATGTGCCTGGGCATCAACCCCACCCTTATATTGTTTTTCCATCTAAGCAGGAGATGCCTCCAGAAAGTGAGAGAAAGTATGGTCCCAGAGGAGGGTCCATAGAAATGACAGGGATGGAAAGGGGAGCCAAACACTGTATGTGCATAAAGAAGATATCCTGCAGGACCTAAACCACTGCATCCAACATAATGACTAAGTGACGTAAATGATATAACCCTAAGATTACAATAGATCATTCCCGAACTGTGCCTGCTGCAATTTCTCATTGCTTGCTTCTTTGTGTTTTCCTTGTTTTTGGAAACTGACAAAAATAAAATAAAAAATAAAAATAGAATGTTATCTAGGAAAGCCATAGTAGCTTCCTTTTTATGCGAAGTGTGAGCCTTAGGTTGTAAAAGAATATATAGTTTTGGCTTTGTATAATCAGTTTGAATGAGTTTAACAATCCACCTTGCAAAACTTACCCTGGAAATAGGCTGTCTTCTACAAGGTTTAGCAAAGGTGATCTTTCAAAAGATTTAGTCCTGGAAGAGCAAGTTACATACATTCGATAGCACTTTATTTGGAAGAGACATATTCTAGTTGCAGATTTCCTACCTTAGAATTTCCCCCAGGCATCAATCTGGGTCTCGAGATTTTTCTCGAGCTGTACCCCTGCGTGCCATCAGGTGTTGTCGATCAGCTTCACGTCCATCGTGGTGTGCACCAGATATGACGTTGCAGAACATATATAGGTTCCACCAGGGCATTCTGACATCAGTTTCTTTACATGACTTTCTACACCAGAAGCACAGAGCCATGAAGAACACTGACAACGGGTGTTTCAAAACTAAGGCCCTGAAAGGGAAGTCCCTGTGCCTAGAAATCAATTCGCAGTGCGGGGAGGATGGGTGGGTCCGTAAGGAATTTGCAACTCGAAAATGTCTCAACCAGATAAGGCATTACCAAAGGTAAGTAATGAAAATGTCACTTACCCAGTGTACATCTGTTCGTGGCATCAGTCGCTGAAGATTCACATGTTTTGCATAGCTCGCCATCTGGTGTAGGGTCGGAGTGTTACAAGTTGTTTTTCTTCGAAGAAGTCTTTCGAGTCACGGGACCGAGTGACTCCTCCTTTTGTCTCCATTGCGCATGGGCGTCGACTCCATCTTCGATTGTTTTCCCCACAGAGGGTGAGGTAGGAGTTGTGTTGTAGTAATAGTGCCCATGCAATGGAGTGACTAAGTATGTACCTATTTAAGGTTTAAATAATATATTTACAAATGTACAAAGCTTAAGCTAACTTCCGAACTGCTACAGGCTCCCGGGGAGGCGGGTGGGCACATGTGAATCTTCAGCGACTGATGCCACGAACAGATGTACACTGGGTAAGTGACATTTTCAGTTCGATGGCATCTGTCGCTGGAGATACACATGTTTTGCATAGACTAGTAAGCAGTTAACTCCCCAAAAGCGGTGGTTTAGCCTGTAGGAGTGGAAGTGGTTTGAAATAAGGTTCTTAGCACGGCTTGACCTACTGTAGCTTGTTGTGCAGATAACACGTCAATACAGTAGTGCTTGGTGAATGTGTGAGGCGTAGACCATGTGGCTGCCTTACATATTTCGTGCATTGGAATATTTCCTAGGAAGGCCATGGTGGCACCTTTCTTTCTGGTTGAGTGTGCCCTTGGTGTAATGGGCAGTTGTCGTTTTGCTTTAAGGTAGCAGATTTGGATGCACTTAACTATCCATCTGGCTATACCTTGTTTTGATATTGGGTTTCCTGCATCAGGTTTTTGGAATGCAATAAATAGCTGTTTAGTTTTCCTGATGTTCTTTGTTCTGTCAATGTAGTACATTAATGCTCTTTTGACATCTAATGTATGTACTGCCCTCTCAGCTACGGAATCTGGCTGTGGGAAGAATACTAGTAGTTCCACCGTTTGATTTAGGTGGAATGGAGAAATGACCTTCGGTAAAAATTTAGGATTAGTCCTTAGGACTACCTTATTTTTGTGTAGTTGGATAAAAGGTTCTTGTATTGTAAACGCTTGAATTTCACTTACTCTTCTTAGAGATGTGATGGCGATGAGAAATGCAACTTTCCAGGTAAGGAATTGTATTTCGCAGGAATGCATAGGTTCAAAGGGTGGACCCATGAGCCTTGTTAAGACGATGTTAAGGTTCCATGAAGGAACGGGTGGTGTCCTTGGTGGTATAATTCTTTTGAGGCCTTCCATAAACGCTTTAATGACAGGTATTCTAAATAGTGAAGTTGAATGGGTAATCTGCAGATATGCAGATATTGCTGCGAGGTGTATCTTAATGGAAGAGAAGGCCAGGTTCGATTTTTGTAAGTGTAGTAAATAGCCCACTACATCCTTTGGAGATGCGTGTAATGGTTGAATTTGATTCTGATAGCAGTAGCAAACAAACCTTTTCCATTTGCTTGCATAACAGTGTCTAGTGGATGGTCTTCTAGCTTGCTTTATGACTTCCATACATTCTTGTGTGAGGTTTAAGTGTCCGAATTCTAGGATTTCAGGAGCCAGATTGCTAGATTCAGCGATGCTGGGTTTGGATGCCTGATCTGTTGTTTGTGTTGTGTTAACAGATCTGGCCTGTTGGGCAACTTGACGTGGGGTACTACTGATAGGTCTAGCAGTGTTGTGTACCAAGGTTGCCTTGTCCATGTTGGTGCTATCAGTATGAGTTTGAGTTTGCTTTGACTCAATTTGTTTATTAGATATGGAATGAGAGGGAGAGGGGGAAAAGCGTACGCAAATATCCCTGACCAGTTCATCCATAGGGCATTGCCTTGAGACTGCCTGTGTGGGTATCTGGATGCGAAGTTTTGGCATTTTGCGTTCTCCTTTGTTGCAAATAAGTCTATTTGAGGTTTTCCCCAAAGTTTGAAGTAAGTATTTAGAATTTGGGGGTGAATTTCCCATTCGTGGACTTGCTGGTGATCTCGAGAGAGATTGTCTGCAAGTTGATTCTGGATCCCTGGAATAAACTGCTATTAGGCGAATTTGGTTGTGAATTGCCCAGCGCCATATCTTTTGTGCTAGAAGGCTCAGCTGCGGTGAGTGTGTCCCCCCCTGTTTGTTTAGATAATACATTGTTGTCATGTTGTCTGTTTTGACAAGAATGTACTTGTGAGTTATGATTGGTTGGAATACCTTTAGTGCTTGAAAAACTGCTAGCAGTTCCAGGTGATTTATGTGCAGTTTTGTTTGATGTACGTCCCATTGTCCTTGTATGCTGTGTTGGTCGAGGTGTGCTCCCCACCCTGTCATGGAAGCATCTGTCGTTATTACGTATTGTGGCACTGGGTCTTGGAAAGGCCGCCCTTTGTTTAAATTTATACTGTTCCACCATAGAAGCGAGAGGTATGTTTGGCGGTCTATCAACACCAGATCTAGAAGGTGACCCTGTGCTTGTGACCATTGCGATGCTAGGCACTGTTGTAAGGGCCTCATGTGCAGTCTTGCGTTCGGGACAATGGCTATGCATGAGGACATCATGCCTAGGAGTTGTAATATCATCTTTGCTTGTATTCTCTGTGTTGGGTACATGCGTTGTATGATCTTGTTGAAATTTTGAATTCTCTGTGGACTTGGAGTGGCTAATCCTTTTGTTGTGTTTATTATGGCTCCTAGATATTGTTGTACCTTGCACGGCAGAATGTGTGATTTTGCATAGTTGATGGTGAAGCCGAGTTTGTGGAGATTTTGTATGACCTGATTTGTGTGGTGTGAGCACCTTGTCAGTGAGTTGGTTTTGATTAGCCAGTCGTCTAGATACGGGAATACGTGTATTTGCTGCATTCTGATATGTGCAGCCACTACTGCTAGACATTTTGTAAAAACTCTTGGCGCGGTTGTTAAACCAAACGGCAATACTTTGAATTGGTAATGTATTCCTTTGAATACAAACCTGAGGTATTTCCTGTGCGACCGATGTATTGGTATGTGGAAATACGCGTCTTTGAGATCTAAGGTTGTCATGTACTCTTGTTGCTTTAACAATGGTAACACCTTCTTGTAGCGTGACCATGTGAAAGTGTTCTGATTTGATGTAGGTGTTTAGTGTTCTGAGGTCTAGGATTGGTCTCAGTGTTTTGTCCTTTTTTGGTATTAAGAAGTACAGTGAATAAACTCCTGTGTTTATTTGTGTTTGTGGTACTAGTTCTATTGCGTTCTTTTGCAATAATGCTTGAACTTCTGTTTCCAGAAGGTCCGAATGTTGTTTTGATAAATTCTGTGTTTTTGGTGGTATGTTTGGAGGGATTTGTAGAAATTCTATGCAATAACCATGTTGGATAATTGCTAAGACCCAAGTGTCTGTAGTTATTTCCTCCCATGCTTGGTAATACCGGCCTATTCTTCCCCCCACTGGTGTTGTGTGGAGGGGATGAGTGACATGTGAGTCACTGCTTGGTTGTAGGGGTTTTGGGGCTTTGAAATCTTCCCCTATTCCTATGGAATTGTCCTCTGTATTGGCCCCGAAAGCCTCCCCTCTGATACTGTCCCTGGTAGCTGGACGGGGTTGTCTGTGAGGTGCTGGCTTGTGTGGCCTGACCCCGAAACCCCCCACTAAAGGTTGTCTTGCGGAAGGTGCTGTAAGTGCCTCTGCTCTGCGGGGAGTAGAGTGCGCCCATCGCTTTAGCAGTGTCAGTGTCTTTTTTCAGTTTCTCAATTGCCGTGTCCACCTCTAGTCCGAACAGTTGTTTTTCATTGAATGGCATATTGAGCACTGCCTGCTGTATCTCTGGTTTAAAACCAGACGTTCGTAGCCATGCATGCCTTCTTATAGTCACAGATGTGTTAATTGTTCTCGCAGCTGTGTCCGCTGCGTCCATGGAGGAGCGTATCTGATTATTTGATATGTTCTGCCCTTCCTCAACCACCTGCTTTGCCCTCTTTTGCATTTCCTTGGGTAGATGCTCAATGAGGTGTTGCATCTCGTCCCAATGGGCTCTGTCATAGCGTGCAAGTAGTGCTTGGGAGTTAGCGATGCGCCACTGGTTTGCAGCTTGTACTGCGACTCTCTTTCCAGCTGCATCGAACTTGCGGCTCTCTTTATCTGGGGGTGGTGCATCCCCAGATGTGTGGGAGTTGGCTCTCTTGCGAGCTGCTCCTACTACGACGGAATCTGGTGGCAGCTGTGAGGTGATGAAAACAGGGTCTGTGGGAGGCGCTTTATATTTCTTTTCCACCCTTGGTGTTATTGCCCTACTCTTGACCGGCTCCTTGAAGATGTCCTTTGCGTGCCGAAGCATTCCTGGGAGCATAGGCAAGCTTTGGTAGGAGCTGTGGGTGGAGGAGAGGGTGTTGAATAAGAAGTCATCCTCGACTGGTTCTGAGTGGAGGATTTCGTTGTGGAACTCTGCCGCTCTGGCCACCACTTGTGAATAAGCTGTGTTGTCTTCTGGTGGTGAGGGCTTTGTGGGATACGCCTCTGGACTGTTGTCCGACACTGGGGCGTCGTATAAGTCCCAAGCGTCCTGGTCTTGGTCACCTTGGCTCGCGGTGGTGTGAGCCGGGGAATGTGATGGAGTTTGAGCTGGTGAAACGTTAGTTACAGGTGGTGGAGAGGGTGGCGGAGTTACCTTTTTCACCATTTTTGTTTGTGGTGATTGGTCTTTTTGAAACTCTAGTCTCCTTTTCCTCCTAATTGGGGGAAGGGTGCTTATTTTCCCTGTTCCTTCCTGAATGAAAATACGTTTCTGTGTATGGTCCACTTCGGTGGATTGCAACTCTTCCTCAAATCTATGCTTTCGCATCTGAGAGGACAGTGATTGCTCCTCTGAATAGGAACCGGTAACTGGGTCGGTTGCGGGTCGTTTTGGCACCGAAACCCTGTCTGCAGTCTTTTTCGGCTCAGAGGTGACTTTTTTCGTTTTTGTAGCCGAAACCTCTCGGCGTCGATCTTCCTCGGTGCCACTGTCTCGGCGTCGACCCGTCTCGGCACCGCTATCTCGGCGTCGATCCCTTTCAGCAGCACTGTCTCGGTCCCGAGCAGGCTGCGTGCCGGTGTCTCGACCGGAGTCGGACGATCTCGGCACTGTTTCGGCCTTTTTCGGTGCCGACGGTCGGTCACCGAATTTATGGGTCGAGCCATGGCCTGGTGGCAGTGGCGTCCCCTGGGCCTCGTCACTTTTCTTGTGTGTTGCCTTCGACGTCTTACTCACAGTTCTTTGATCATCGAATTCTTCGGAGTCCGATTCGTGGATCAAGAAGGCCTCCTCTTCCTCTTGCTCTTCGAACTCTCGGTGTGCTGTCGGCGTGGACGCCATCTGAAGTCTTCTGGCTCGACGGTCACGGAGTGTCTTTCGGGACCGGAACGCACGACAGGCTTCGCAAGACTTTTCACTGTGCTCAGGCGAGAGGCACAGGTTACAGACCAAATGTTGGTCTGAATACGGGTATTTGTTGTGGCATTTGGGACAGAAACGAAACGGGGTCTGTTCCATCTGCGTTGTCTGACACGCGGTCGGGCCGACCAGGCCCCGACGGGGGATCGAAAGCTACTCCGAAGGGCACCGGAGCTCTACAAACTTCGATGCGGTGTCGATTCTATCTAAACCGATCCCGAACGCAACAATACCGACGTAATCTTCCGATAGATAGCTAACTTTCCGTTCCGAAACTCGGAGCGACAGGAACACGTCCGAACCCGATGGCGGAAAAAAAACAATCGAAGATGGAGTCGACGCCCATGCGCAATGGAGACAAAAGGAGGAGTCACTCGGTCCCGTGGCTCGAAAGACTTCTTCGAAGAAAAACAACTTGTAACACTCCGACCCAACACCAGATGGCGAGCTATGCAAAACATGTGTATCTCCAGCGACAGATGCCATCGAACCTTGTTTATCTGACAGAGACTTCTAGTTGCAGATACCTTACCTTAGAATAGATACCCAAGCAATAACAACCCCAGAGGAGGGTCTGCCAACCAAGATCATATTAGGAAGTCCTGCAGGACCGAAAAGCCAAAGTACTATCCCTTTGGACCTGACTGTCCAAGCAGTAGCATTTGGTAAATGTGTGCAAAGATGTCCACATTGCCGCCAGACAGATGTCCAGGACTGGAACTCTGCATGCTAACACAGTCGTTGCAGCTGTTGCTCTGGTACAATGAGCATGCAAACACTCCTGGGGGGAGAGGGTGCTTTTTAGCCAATGTGTAAGACATTTTAATGTAGAGAACAACCCATTTAGAGATGGTTCTCTTCTGCACTGCCCAACCTTTCTTCACACCCACATACCCAAGGAAGAGTTGATCATCCATCTGGATCTCTTTGGCACGATCAAGATAGAACGCCAATGCTTTTTTTGGGTCAAGGCGGTGTAGTCTCTCTCGTTCCTTTAAAGGATGTGGGGGTTCGGAAAAAGTAAGCAAGATGATGGATTGGCCTACATGAAAAGCATGACCATTTTTGGCAAAAAGGAAGTCCAGGTGTGAAGCACCACTTTGTCAGGATAGATAGAAAGGTGGGGTGGCTTAGATAGCAATGCCTGCAGCTCACTCACCCTGCAGGCAGATATAATGGTCACAAGGAAGGCTGTTGTTAAATGAGAAGCCTGAGAGAAGAATTGTGAAGAGGCTCAAAAAGAGCATACTAGAGAAATGCCAGAAATAAATTCAAATTCCAGTTCCTTGCATGAAGATAATTGATATCTGTTGAATTATGTGATTGACTGCAATTCCTAAAAAATAAAGGTTAGGAAGTAGGCTACGTTTAGTATCTTTGGGAAGAAAATATTCCTTCTATGTTTCGTGTATAAATGGAAATGTTTTAGAGTAATTGGAGTTTTTTTCAAGTAGTATGGTGCACTTTCTATCCGGATGTATATGAAATGTTAGTATTGTCTTGTTATCAAACTGCTAATAAAATTAGAAAAATCACATCCCATTGGGGTATGATGAATAGTGATGGAGGAAGCATGTGGGTATGACTCTTAAGGAACCTACTAAAAATAGGAGGCTTACACAAGGAGGCATGGCCAGATAATCTCAGCAAAACAGGGATAACAGACAAATAACCTTTGAGGGTGCCAAAAGCAGAGCTTTGCTAGGTCAAAGAAAGTATAAACAAGATGACCTCGCAAAAAGGGGCAATGAGCGGGTCAACAGGCTTGTCTGTGTACCATGCCACAAATTTCTTCCAATGACAGGCGTAAACCGTTCTGGTGGCGGGACACCTGGCTACCAAGATAACATTACATACTTTGGGAGGAAGGTCAAAAGCTGTCAAGTGCCACCGCTCAACCTCCATGCAAAAGGCAGAGACTGTACAGGTTTGGGTGGGGAACCCTCCCCTGCTGCTGCGACAGAAGATCCTCCCAAAGCGGCAGTCTGATTGGAGGATCAATGGCCATGCTCAACAGCTAAGGATACCAGACTCTTCGTGCCCAGTCCGGAGCCACAAGGATTACTTGGGCCCGGTTGTTCTTGATCTTCTTCAGAACTCTTGACAGAAGTGGTATGGGAAGACTGGCGTACAGGAGGTCTGAACTCCACACGCAACGAAAAGTATCGCCAAGTGAGTGACCCCTTGGAAACTCCAACAAGCAAAACTGCTGACATTGTGCATTCTCTGTGGAGGCAAACAGATCTAACCAAGGCTCCCCACTGCTTAAAGAGACCTTGTGCCACCACTGGATGAAAACGCTATTCATGATCAACCAGTCATTTTCAGCTGAGTTTGTCCACTCTGGTAAGAGCCTGACTTCTGTTGAAATGCGCTGATGTTCCAGCCATGTCCAGAGCCTCCTGACAATGGGTCCACGACCCCACTTCACCCTGCTTGTTGCAATACCACATGGCGGGGGTGTTATCCGTGAAGACCTGCACTACTTTCTCTTTAAGAGAGGGAAGGAATGCTTTCAATGCCAGTCTGTAAGGAAATGCCTCCTTGGCATGGTTACCCCCTGACTTTTTGCCTTTGCTGATGCCAAGTTATGATTTGAAAGTGTGCTGAGGCCTGCTAACCAGGCCCCAGCACCAGTGTTCTTTCCCTAACCTGGACCTTTGTTTCCACAATTTGCACACCCTGGCATCCAGGTAAGTCCCTTGTAACTGGTACCCCTGGTACCAAGGGCCCTGATGTCAGGGAAGGTCTCTAAGGGCTGCAGCATATCTTATGCCACCCTGGGGACCCCTCACTCAGCGCAGACACACTGCTTGCCAGCTTGTGTGTGCTAGTGGGGATAAAAAGACTAAGTCGACATGGCACTCCCCTCAGGGTGCCATGCCAACCTCACACTGCCTACAGGTAAGTCACCCCTCTAGCAGGCCTTACAGCCCTAAGGCAGGGTGCACTATACCTTAGGTGAGGGCATAAGTGCATGAGTACTATGCCCCTACAGTGTCAAAGCAAAACCTTAGACATTGTAAGTGCAGGGTAGCCATAAGAGTATATGGTCTGGGAGTCTGTCATGCACTAACTCCACAGCACCATAATGGCTACACTGAAAACTGTGAAGTTTGGTATCAAACTTCTCAGCACAATAAATGCACACTTATGCCAGTGTACATTTTATTGTAACATACACCCCAGAGGGCACCTTAGAGGTGCCCCCTGAAACCTTAACCGACTACCCGTGTAGGCTGACTGGTTTTAGCAGCCTGCCACACACCAGACATGTTGCTGGCCACATGTAGAGAGTGCCTTTGTCACTCTGTGGCTAGTAACAAAGCCTGTACTGGGTTGAGGTGCTTCACACCTCCCCCTGCAGGAACTGTAACACCTGGCGGTGAGCCTCAAAGGCTCACCCCCTTTGTTACAGCACCCCAGGGCACTCCAGCTAGTGGAGTTGCCCGCCCCCTCCGGCCACGGCCCCACTTTTGGCGGCAAGGCCGGAGGAGATAATGAGAAAAACAAGGAGGAGTCACTGGCCAGTCAGGACAGCCCCTAAGGTGTCCTGAGCTGAGGTGACTCTGACTTTTAGAAATCCTCCATCTTGCAGATGGAGGATTCCCCCAATAGGGATAGGAATGTGCCCCCCTCCCCTCAGGGAGGAGGCACAAAGAGGGTGTAGCCACCCTCAGGGCTAGCAGCCATTGGCAACTAACCCCCCAGACCTTAACACACCCCTAAATTCAGTATTTAGGGGCTCCCCAGAACCTAGGAACTCAGATTCCTGCAACCTAAGAAGAAGAGGACTGCTGAACTGAAAAACCTGCAGAGAAGACGGAGACACCAACTGCTTTGGCCCCAGCTCTACCGGCCTGTCTCCCCACTTCTAAAGACACTGCTCCAGCGACACGTTCCCAGGGTCCAACAACCTCTGAAGCCTCAGAGGATTACCCTGCATCTAGAAGGACCAAGAACTCCAGAGGACAGCGGCTCTGTTCCACAAAGACTGCAACTCTGCAACAAAGAAGCAACTTTGAAACAACACACGTTTCCAGCCGGAAGCGTGAGACTTTGAACTCTGCACCCGACGCCACCGGCTTGACTTGTGGAGAACAAACACCACAGGGAGGACTCCCCGGCGACTACGAGACCGTGAGTAGCCAGAGTTGACCCCCCCCTGAGCCCCCACAGCGACGCCTGCAGAGGGAATCCCGAGGCTCCCCCTGACCGCGACTGGCTGCTTCAAAGACCCGACGCCTGGTAAAGACTCTGCACCCGCAGCCCCCAGGACCTGAAGGATCCGATCTCCAGTGCAGGAGCGACCCCCAGGTGGCCCTCTCCCTTGCCCAGGTGGTGGCTACCCCGAGGAGCCCTCCCCTTGCCTGCCTGCATCGCTGAAGAGACCACTTGGTCTCCCATTGATTTCTATTGCGAACCCGACGCTTGTTTGTACACTGCACCCGGCCGCCCCCGTGCCGCTGAGGGTGTACTTTCTGTGCTGACTTGTGTCCCCCCGGTGCCCTACAACACCCCCCTGGTCTGCCCTCCGAAGACGCAGGTACTTATCTGCTGGCAGACTGGAACCGGGGCACCCCCTTCTCCATTGAAGCCTATGCGTTTTGGGCACCACTTTGACCTCTGCACCTGACTGGCCCTGAGCTGCTGGTGTGGTAACTTTGGGGTTGCTCTGAACCCCCAACGGTGGGCTACCTTGGACCCAAACATGAACCCCGTAGGTGGTTTACTTATCTGCAAAAACTAACAAACACTTACCTCCCCCAGGAACTGTTGAAATGGCACTGTCTAGTTTTAAAATAGCTATATCAATCAATCAATCAATCAATCAATCACATTTATAAAGCGCGCTACTCACCCATAAGGGTCTCAAGGCGCTGGGGGGGAGGGGGTCAGTGTTCGAAGAGCCAGGTCTTGAGCTGCCTTCTGAAGGGGAGGTGTTCGGGTATGGCGCGAAGGTGACTGGGCAGGGAGTTCCAGGTCTTCGCTGCCAGAAAAGAGAAGGATTTTCCTCCGGCGGTGGTTTTGCGGATGCGGGGAACGGCTGCCAAGGCCTGACCGGTGGAGCGCAGAGTGCGCGGAGGGGTGTAGAAGGAGACGCGGGAGTTGATGAGTTTGGGTCCGAGGTTGTAGAGGGCTTTGTGTGCGTGGGTGAGGAGTCTGAAGGTGATCCTCTTGTTGACCGGGAGCCAGTGGAGTTTTCTCAGGTGTCCGGAGATGTGGTGGTGGCGAGGTATGTCCAGGATGAGTCGTGCTGCGGCGTTCTGGATCCGTTGAAGTTTTCTCTGCAGCTTGGTGGTGATGCCGGCGTACAGAGTGTTCCCGTAGTCCAGGCGGCTGGTGACGAGGGCGTGGGTGACGGTCTTCCTGGTGTCGATGGGGATCCAGCGGAAGATCTTGCGGAGCATGCGGAGGGTGTTGAAGCACGCTGAGGTCACCGAGTTGACCTGTCTGGTCATCGAGAGGGAGGAGTCCAGGATGAAGCCGAGGTTGCGTGCGTGGTTGGTCGGTTGGGGAGTGCTGCCTAGGGCGGGGGGCCACCAGGATTCGTCCCATGCGGAGGGGGTAGGGCCGAGGATGAGGACCTCCGTTTTATCTGTGTTCAGTTTCAGTCGGCTGTCTGTCATCCAGGTCGCTACTTCCTTCATGCCGTCGTGCAGTCTGGTCCTTGCTGATGTGGGGTTGTTGGTGAGGGATAAGATGAGCTGGGTGTCGTCGGCGTAGGATATGATGTCGAGTCCGTGTTTGCGTGCGATGTTTGCCAGGGGGGTCATGTAGACGTTGAATAGGGTGGGGCTGAGGGAGGATCCTTGGGGTACGCCGCAGATGATCTCCGTGGCTGCGGATCTGAAGGGGAGGAGGCGGACTCTCTGGGTCCTTCCGGAGAGGAAGGAGATGACCCATTCCAGGGCCTTGCCTCTGATGCCGGCGCTGCAGAGGCGGTCTATCAGGGTGCGGTGGCAGACCGTGTCGAAGGCTGCAGAGAGATCCAGGAGAATGAGGGCCACGGTTTCACCCTTGTCGGTCAGGGCTCGGATGTCGTCCGTGGCTGCGATGAGGGCGGTTTCGGTGCTGTGGTTGGCCCTGAATCCGAACTGAGTGGAGTCGAGGGAGTCGGAGGTTTCCAGGGCGGCGGTGAGTTGAGCGTTGACGATTTTCTCAATCACTTTGGCGGGGAACGGTAGGAGGGAGATAGGCCGGAAGTTTTTGAGTTTGGTGGGGTCTGCTGTAGGTTTCTTTAAGAGGGCGTTGAGTTCTGCGTGTTTCCAGCTTTCAGGGAAGGTAGCAGTGGTGAGGGAGGCGTTGATGACGTCTCGGAGGTGGGGTGCGATGATGTTGTCGGCCTTGTTGTAAATGTGGTGAGGACAGGGGTCGGAGGGTGATCCCGAGTGGATCGAGTTCATGACGCGGGTGGTTTCCTCGGTGGTGGTAGGGTTCCAGGCGAGGATGGTGGAGATGTCGTTTGCGGCTTCCGGGGGCGGGTTCATGTTGGTGGTCGTGAAGCTGTTGTAGATGTCGGCAATCTTACGGTGGAAGAAGGTCGCGAGGGAGTCGCAGAGGTCCTGTGAGGGAGGGATGGGGTTGGTTTCTGCGTCCGGGTTGGAGAGCTCTTTGACGATGCCAAATAGTTCCTTGCTGTTGTGGGCGTTGTTGTCAAGTCTGTTCTGGTAGGCTGTTTTTCGTGCGGTGCGGAGGCGTTGGTGGTGTTGGCGGGTGGTGTCCTTGAGAGCTGTCAGGTTTTCCTCTGTTGGGTTGAGGCGCCATGTCTTCTCGCGGAGGCGGCATTCTTTCTTGGAGTTTTTGAGTTCGGTGGTGAACCAGGAGTTTTTCTTGTGGTTGTTGGTGTTGGTTTGGGTCTTCAGAGGGGCCAGGAGGTTGGCGCAGTCGGAGATCCAGTTGGTGAGGTTGTTGGCGGCCTCGTTGGGGTTGCTGGTGCTGGTGGGTTGGTTCAGGGAGAGCGTTGCTGCGAGTTGTTCTGTGGTGATTCGGTTCCAGTATCTTTTTGGTGGTTGCCGGGTGTGGTGATGCACAGTGGTTTTCTTGAAGCTGAAGTGGACGCAGCTGTGGTCCGACCATGTGAGTTCGGTGGTGTGGCTGAAGGTGATGTGTTTGCTTGAGGAGAAGATGGGGTCGAGCGTGTGTCCGGCGTAGTGGGTGGGGGTGTTGACCAGTTGTTTCAGTCCCAGGTTGGCGAGGTTGTCTAGAACGGCGGTGGTGTTGTTGTCGGTGTGGTTCTCCAGGTGAAAGTTGAGGTCTCCTAGGAGGATGTAGTCGGTGGATGAGAGTGCGTGGGGGTTGACGAAGTCTGCGATGTCTTCGCTGAACTTGGTGCGGGGTCCTGGTGGTCTGTACATGAGGGTTCCTCTTAGGGTTGTCTTGGGGTCGATGTGGATCGCGAAGTGGAGGTGTTCGGCGTCGGGAAGTGAGTTGTCGGTGTGGGTCGAGATGCTGATGGAGCTTTTGTGTGCGATGGCGATGCCTCCTCCGGTGCGGTTGAAGCGGTCTCTCCGGATGATTTTGTAGCCGTCGGGGATGGCTATGGCAATGTCGGGTGCCGAGGAGGGGTTCATCCAGGTCTCGGTGAGGAAGGCGATGTCTGGGTTCGTTGAGTTGATGAGGTTCCACAGTTCGATGGCGTGCCTGTGGACGGAGCGGGTGTTGACCAGGATGCATTCGAGGTTGCTTCCGGGGGCGTCGTTCTTGGTGGTGGCGGTGTGGGTCCGTAGGCAGGTGAAGCGGCAGTTGCTGCAGGTGAAGGGTCCGTGGGTACGTTTGGGGGTGGCGCGGTAGCAGCCCGGCGCGCGGCCGGGGTTGAGGTTGGCGAGGGTGGCGGAGTCATAGGTCAAGCGGGGGGCGCGGGGGCCAAGGGTTCGGGCACTAGGCGCGGTCCAGGCGCGGACGGGCGCAGACGGGCTTGCATTAGGCGCGCCTTCGGCGCGCCAGCGGCGCGTCCGCTGCGCGGCCTCGCACCGGCCGCCATTTAAGGGGTAGGTGGGGAGGCGGGGTCAGCTGGGAGGCGGGAGGTGGGCGGGCAGGGGAGCTGGAAGCGGCAAAAAAGAGCGGCAAAAAAGAGCGGCAAAAAAGAGCGGCAAAAAACGGCGGGAAAAGCGCGGTAGGAGCGGCGGGAAAAGCGGCAAGACGGCGAAAAGGGAACAAGAGCCTACTAAAATCTACTAAAAAGGAGGGGCTGAGAGGGGAGGACGGCGCACGGCACTCGGGGGCACACGCACGGGATACAAGGAGAGAAAAGGGGAATTTCAGTCACTCGGGGGCACACGCATGGGATACAAGGAGAGAAAAGGGATTTCAGTCAGCACCAGCACAAGCTCAAGCACTCGGGGTACACGGGCACGAAGGGGGGAGCACACTCACAGGAGAGGAAGGCAGTCAGGGACTGGAGGCGCTGCGTGAGCAGGGGAGCGACCTACCCGAGGGTCAGTGGTCGCTACCTCTGCCTCGCAGCGGCCGCCATTTAAGGGGTAGGTGGGGAGGCGGGGTCAGCTGGGAGGCGGGAGGTGGGCGGGCAGGGGAGCTGGAAGCGGCAAAAAAGAGCGGCAAAAAAGAGCGGCAAAAAACGGCGGGAAAAGCGCGGTAGGAGCGGCGGGAAAAGCGGCAAGACGGCGAAAAGGGAACAAGAGCCTACTAAAATCTACTAAAAAGGAGGGGCTGAGAGGGGAGGACGGCGCACGGCACTCGGGGGCACACGCACGGGATACAAGGAGAGAAAAGGGGAATTTCAGTCACTCGGGGGCACACGCATGGGATACAAGGAGAGAAAAGGGATTTCAGTCAGCACCAGCACAAGCTCAAGCACTCGGGGTACACGGGCACGAAGGGGGGAGCACACTCACAGGAGAGGAAGGCAGTCAGGGACTGGAGGCGCTGCGTGAGCAGGGGAGCGACCTACCCGAGGGTCATTTATGTGAAAACTGTATATGCTATTTTGCTAATTCAAAGTTCCTAAATTTCCTACATGAAATACCTTTCATTTGAAGTATTACTTGTAAATCTTGAACCTGTGGTTCTTAAAATAAACTAAGAAAATATATTTTTCAATACAAAAACCTATTGGCCTGGAATTGTCTCCAAGTGTGTGTTCCTCATTTATTGCCTGTGTGTGTACAACAAATGCTTAACACTACCCTCTGATAAGCCTAGTGCTCGACCACACTACCACAAAATAGAGCATTAGAATTATCTCTCTTTGCCACTATCTTACCTCTAAGGGGAACCCTTGGACTCTGTGCATGTTATTTCTTACTTTGAAATAGTACATACAGAGCCAACTTCCTACACAGTCTGATCGCCTTGAGTTCCAAAAGACGGATTTGGAGTCTGGAACTCCACTGGAAACCAGGAGCCTCTGATCTCCACCACCCCCATGTGGCCAACCCATCCCAGGAGTGATGCATCTGTCACTACTGTCAGATCTCATTGGGGAAGGAAGAGGGATCTGCCCCTGAAACAATTGCAGTTTGTAAGCCACTACTGAAGATCTTGAGCAGTTCCCTCCGAGATCTGGACCATATCGGAGAGATTCCCCTGATGCTGCACCCACTGGAGCTTCAGGTCCCACTGAAGAGCCCGTTTATGCCATCTGGCATGTGTCACCAGCAGGATGCAGTCATTCTCAGAGAAATGTACAATAGAGGCTGAAATATCAGTGTCACAGCCTGAACATCTTACACTCGCTGCTCGGAGGATAAGCCCGAAACTGCACTGTGTCCAGAAAAGCTACAATTAAAGGGAGGGGGAGGGAGTCAGGTGTGACTTTGGCACTTGTGCAACAGTGTCCCATTAAGTATGGGTGCAATGGCCCAAAAGGCATGCGGACCACAATGGCCCAAAAGGCAAACGGACCACAATGCAAGGCTGGAGGAAGAAAACGTCTTCCTGAGTTGGTCGAGTCTCTTGGATTACCTATCCAGGGGTGCAGAAGGAAATGCGTCCGGAGACGTGGACGCTTGTATAACCAAGCTCTTAGGGGCTAGGTGTTGCTTCAGGAACAGTGGGTATTTTGGAGTGGGTCTATGGTAATGGGCGATGGTCCTGTTCACAGGAGCCCTCTGTGCTGGGCTTGGACCAGGTCCCCAGCAGGACATCAGTAAGGGTTTCATTAAGGGACAAAAGGGATTCAGAAGAGGAAGCCCCAGGCACGCTTGCAGTTATAACGACACAGCATAGAGGACTTACCAAGGTCTTTTGGACTCCATTTCTCGCATTAAAACTTTTGGTGTCCATTATTTTGTGACATACGAATAAGAAACTTCCCTACAAATCTATTTGGGATACAGCAGCTCCCATTCTAAGTCTCTTCTAATTGGATACTCTACCTATTCGTCTACAGTCTAGCCTTGAAAAAGTCACTGTGTGACGAAAACACGTGTTGGATGTGTTTGATTGAATGTACTCAATAACTTGCAACTACTGATTCAAATAAACATCTTTCTGGAAGACGAAGAAGAGTACTGTACTAACGGATCTGACATACCGAAGCTCACCTTTTTATTTCACTACTACACATGCTTTTTGTGTGTGCTGTGGTCCCATTTGTTTATTGGACATTGTGTATACCTGTATACACTTCTTTGTGCCTATGGGTAGTAGATAGATAGCTTTGTTCGGCAAAATAATACCATCAAAGCAGGTAAAAAGACATAAATACATCGTATTGAAAAAAGTATTAAGATAAGTGGATAAAAATGACAACATAAAACAATACATCAAGCACCTCAACCCTTGTTTAAAATACATAAATTGTGTTTAAAAGAAAATAATCAAATGCATAAAAATAAGAATAAATAAGTACAATCCGCGGCACATAAAACTCATTTAAATCTCGGCACCAAAGATTAGCTTCAGCTACTATTACCAGCTCATGGCGAAGTGGGGTTAAATTGGGTGACATACTCCTGACTTCTTTGTGCCTATGGGTAGTAAGGCACTGGACCACTTGCACCGCTTGTGAACTAATATATTATATGTACTAGATTGGACATCACTGGGAGGTGCAGTAGCTTATGCCATTACTACCTAGATTATTGGGTACAATGGATCTAGATTGATGCCTGGGGGACATTCTAAAGTAAGGATTCTGCAACTAGAATTCCCTATCAGATATATAGTACAGGAGTGCAACATTAACATCTAAAGTATGTAAAGCTCTCTCGGCAACTGTATCGGGTCAGCACCAGTCCCAACAAGGAAAAACTGGATTAGGGACCAACCCAAATTTAAAATTGTAATATCTATTGAACAATAAGGGCTAAAACCTTGGTTTTAATGGCTCCAGAATCTGGACTACTGGACACAGGAAACAGGACAACCCTATTACAGGGGTCTATAACATAACCTGTATTTTTAGGGCTCAGCTTTATCCCAAAAGAGATCTCTTGCCACTAATAAAAGACAAAATGCATTTGTTTCCCAAATCAATGGTACCAACTGTTTTGCCCTTGGTAGAATGAATGGAGTGTGAGCCCATCAGGTTTTGAGCCCTTGATCCTGGGGTGCAAATGTAACAGATGCATCAGTCCATTAAATCCCAAGAAGACAAACAGGGGACGGTACATTAACAAGTATGGAGCAGGTCAGGACACTGCAAGCGCATCACAATTGAAGGCAGTAAAGAATCTCTGCAGCTCCATGACAACGGCATAAACTAGAACGGTTTCTATGACTCAGACAAACTCAGCAGCAAGGATCTTCTGGCTTCCATTGGTCAGAACTCTTATCGATGTTCAATGAGTGGGGTGCTTGAAAAAGTCACCTCAGCAGTCAAGGGCAATTCGCTCTTCACAATGAGCACCTCAGATTCCCTTCTTCTTATCAGTCCAGCAGCAAAAACATCAAAGATTCCCCAGTAATTCAAAGCTTATCCAGAGCCTTATTGGCAGGTAAAAACCTGCAAAGCTTTGTGTCCGGTAAATGTATACTCTACATTGGTGTGCAGGTTCTCTTCTATATCCAAACAAACTATGAGTTACTGGCTCAAGTGTGACAATACTTATCCCACTTTGGTTGACCAGGTTTCCTTTTTTTGCCTATGCTTTCAAAATCTACCTTTGTTCAAAAATGTCTCTAGTTTTGACGAACGGCATCTAATGCTTTTGAACCTGCTTTTGCAGGCTTTCGTACAGGTAGCAATCCCAGTTCAGGCCTATCTGAACACAAAGGTCAAAATGCATATTGAACTCAAACTAGTGAAGCCACAAAGCTTGCATTAATTGACACCAGCCAGAAATACAGGAGTAAGGAGCACCAGAAGGATCAGGGGATACAATGCGTTTTGCCAATCTCAGTGAAATCCTATACCTGACAATGGAAAGGATGAGGAGTCCTCCACCCCCTCACCAAGTGTCAATCTTGTGCTTTCTTACATAGTGCCCCAATGGACGCCCTAAATGTATTAGGAATATCCACTGACTTCAATTAAGGAGTTTTTAGAATTGTACCGCCATTCGCACTCTGATACTGGGATAAGATGTTTTCATGTGCCACATATAATAGCAGATTCTTCATGCATAATGTAAATAAGTTATGTAGTTATTTACTTGGGAGAGCAACACACCATAATCCTGCAGCGGTTACAAAGTTTATCCACAGGAATAAAACTATGATTTTGCATGGATTGCACAAAACCATACAGGAGTCCAGTAAAACCATAGAGTGACTTGTCTTACCTTTTTGATCAAAAAATGTAACGATCGCTGAATTTTCCTCAGGTATAGGTTGCACCTCTGCGACCGGTCCGCCACCATGCTTAGTGCTTTCAAAGTAGATACTGAGGAACTCTGTGCACACATCGGATGGTAGATCTTCGACCATGATACTCTTTGTGCATTCAAGGAGTCGTACAGTGATGTTGTGATTCTTTATCCTGGTACTCTGGATGCACTTTTGTATAAAGTCCATCACATCTATCAAAGTAAATAAAATTACATTGTTACAATATTGTTTTTCCCTTTTCCAATGTCTAAAAAAGTATAAGGCAGGCAGGTATCAGTAGCCTTTGCTATGATAGGTTACTTTAGCCATTTACCTACATTTCACTTTTTTAATTAGGTCAAGATTTACAATTATAATAACTGAAAACAGCTCTAACAACAAAGAAAAAGTCCTTCATTGCAAGAAGATGAAGTAGTCCCCTAACATAGATAGCAAACCTGTGGAAGACACATTAGTTCAATGAAATGCTATAGGCTAAAAGATACCACAGACTAAACGAATTCCACATTCTTAAAGTAGATAATTAATGTCCTTAATCCCTATTTTAGCTTCTCTATACATCAACTCATGTTTTTAACCTGGGAGTTAGTGCAAAAGAGTGCCTTTTGATTTTAGTTTCAATTATAAACTCATGTCTAATCACTGCATTAGCATATGGATTTATGGAGAGCGAAAGAGCACAGAACTGCTTTGACAAACCACATCAAAATTAATTTAATTGCTTGTACACCAAAGGAATTATATACAAACAAGCAGGTACTTGCCATCCTATTTAAATTCTCTGTTCAAGCCTACACCTAGACTTTTTGAATAAATAAGAAAACAGCTCACAATTCAGGAACTTGTCCACCAAAACTCAAAACGTGTTTGAATCTGGGCAACTGCTTATCATATCATATCCTTATAATGCCATGGAGTCCTTCTGTTTCATATATCTGTTTAGGGCTGTCCATTATGGCCATCAGAACCTAATCTGCTTCTTAACAAAGTTCCATTTTCCCTCTCCAGAGAACATAATGTGGAAATAGCAAGCATACAATTAAACACAGTTAGCAAACTTACCTTCACTGGCTCGTAAAGTAACAACAGCTACGTTCTGTTCAGGAATCATTTCCAATTTGAAGTCCTTTTCATCCAAGCCACCGGTGTTTTCCACCAGCATGGTCAACATTTCAAGATTCATGGTGTCTGGGACGTTCTCCAGCACAACAGATGATGATGATGATGATGAAGATGATGATGATGATGATGAAGAAGTGGTAGCAGGGGTTGGAGGCTGCTCATTGATAACACTAGGTCCTTGACAAGGCTGCACCTGAAGCAAGATGTTGTGTACAGTATGACCACGACTCAAAACTTTTCTGGCATCTGAATAAAGGCCATAAAAAAATGTTTAAAAAAATCAGAGGTTATGTAAAACACAGGCACTGCATGGAAATTGTTGATTCATAATCAGACAAATTATTGACAGGGTCCAGAGCCTCACAGGGCCTGGCGCAAAAGTGTAGTCATCTTATCAAATTTATGGGACCCGTCTTTTCTTTTTCCAGGCTTCATAGAAAAGGTCCTTGAAAATGGAGAACATGTTGGTTGCATGTATAAGAAACAGTTTGCAAAACGTATACATCTCAAGTAGATTTTACATCAGAAAGCTCAAGAATTTGTGGCATCGACTAAAATAAGAAATGTTTGCCAAACAACATAGCAACAGAAAGTGACTTGATTTTCACTGGTTTCTCACTCCTGGTTCCTCAATTTACAGTGTTAGCACCACTGGCACATGTTATTAATATAACGTGACCTGAAGGTTATAATAGGAGTCCTGTCTTTATCTTTGTATATATGTGTCAGATTATGCAATGATAAGCTATGCATATGCTTGCAGTGGTTCAGAAAGTCCCATCTTCAATCCACCTCTCATGTACAAACGTTGGACACCCAGGGAGATTGTAGAGGACGATTTAAAGTAATAACATGGACTAATATTCAGTGTGTTAGAAATACAGATTTGGGTGGAGTAGAGTTAAAAATAAGCAACTGGGAACTAATATTTACAAAAAAGAAATTAAGCTCAGCATGGCGGCAACTGTCCAGCATCATGTCTGCAGCCGCCACCCTGCATACACATGTAAACAGCTGCCTACTGCACCCACCAATGACCATATAAAGTCCAGCACCAATCAAAAGAAAACACACAGACTAAAACAATGAGCCGCACAAGAGTAATCAGAATAACTCCATTCCGGTATTGTAATAAAGCACGTATTTGAGTCCCAGTATATATTTCTCGCTTGCCTCGCCTCTGTCAAGGAAAACATCTCATGGATGGTCGTTAGCCTAGTATATTTATTTGACAGGGGCTATAAACATGTGTTCTTATTGTCTCAAGCTGGTTGTTATCATATTGTACAGGATAATGTGTGCATAAATATGCAGTAGTTAGCATTTTCACTTTGTTAAATGAACATCCTCTCTTCCATATAGTCCTAATGCACGATCATGCTAGTGCCACTCTAATCATGCTCGCTCTTTTTGAGCGTTATCCTTGTTTGCAGATTAAAACATATAACCATGCATTCAAATAACTTTATTTCGGTTTGTTGAACCATATAAGTACAGAATAAAATCAAAAAGCACAATTTAGTGCCATCAATTTAGAATTAATCAAATTTGTTCCATTGCATGCAATTAATTCAGAACATATCAAAAACATCAACAGTCCTGCTAGGACCGTAACCAGGGTAACAAAACCTGAGAAAAATAGCCTAGCTAGTAGGCCTATAGCTGGGTGCAGAGTTAAGATATTTTGACAGGATATGATATTGTTTAAATGCATAAACATTTACTACATAACATTTAACCACTCAAATGACTGAGAAAATCTTGTTCATGAGGCCGATATTTAATACCCAGTTCTGCACAATGGCTGTGAGATCTTGGCTTTAAGCTATTACCAGGGAACTGAATGTTCTCACAATACGTGTTCTTTTAAGGTTTTCTCTTCCTTCCAGCCAACTCCCACCAAATTACTAGATTCTGTTTTTATAAAAGTAGGATGCCATTTTTACCGTTGTGTCTGTTTGATTTAGAGATCTGTGATTTTACTGCCTGCCCAGCCCAATGAAACATTTTGAGTGGCCACTGACAAATTAATTTTGTCAAAGTGTCTCTCTTTGTATCAAACAGTGCTTTTTGGATTTTGAAGCAAGTTCAAGATAGCGTGTCTGGATGGAGCAGTGGATCTTAAACCATCTCCTAAGGAATCCCTCCTGGAAACTGCTGTTCTTCAGCTAACAATAGCTGCCTTTTCTTTGACTTATGTACACTTTAAAAAAAATAGAAATTTTTTCTACTATCTGGTGAATACTCTACGATACAGGTAATCACCCAAAAAGAGGTTTCCTGTAACGCTATCAATTTGCACTCTAGATTGTGCTACATTTAAGGTGACCTACATTACGTAAGTAACGCGGATGGACTCTCGTTCTGTTGCAAGCTAAGGTACTCTATTAATAAATCACAATGTTTCTTTCAGTCTCAACAGGGTAAAAAGAGATTGCTTGTTGGGTCATTATCTAAGGGATACCGTGTTTGGATTTACAGTTTCAATTATCTCCCCTTACCTCTTTCCAGCTTCACAATGGCAGTGAAACTACTGCACCCACACATAGCCTTCAAGGACTTTAGAACAATACTGGGGTGTACCACCACCACAATGGGCCATCAGCAGAGAGGGTGAGAGATTTATTTCTAAACAGACGTGCACAACGTGTGTTTCTACTCACACTCCGCAACCCTAAAAAGAATCCCTTGGAACATAATGTCCTCCTTTTTCAAGAACTCACGACACTGAGCACAACACCAACAACTACTCCTAAACAAATTCTAGCAAAGGTTAATAACATTTCAAGTGATAACAGTCATACAATTTCCAAGTTTCCTTATTAAAATGTATATTTAAATTAAGGCAAGTAAAAACCCTAGCAAAAGCATCTATTTGTACCACTCAATTCAGTAAAGACCGTAAGAAACGTTTGCACCTTTAAAAAGATATGTTTATCTACATATGAACCCAAATGTGGCAGTGCACTATACCCTATTCATATCCAAATGCTAAAACAGTATTTTAAAAAACGTTTTTTTTTACCTTTCCCAACCATAGGAAAATAATACATATAGGGCCTGATTACAACTTTGGAAGAGGTGTTAATCAGTCCCAAATGTGACGGATATACCACCAGCCGTATTACGAGTTCCATAGGACATAATGGACTCGTAATACGGCTGGTGGTATATCCGTCACTTTACCGTCACTTCTAGGACGGATTAACACCTCCTACAAAGTTGTAATCAGGCCCATAGACCCTTAGCCACAGCCATATACAAAATATAAAGTCTTTCCTTTTACGATAATGTTTTCCACGCGCGTACAGCCATTTAATGAGTAAGGGTCCGAGCCTAAAGTGCAGGAGGAATCTAAACAAACAACTTTACTGTTTACCAATAGAATCACTCCTTAACTTAAAATTAGCCTGCATAGCACAGAAGATCCAGAACTCAGGACCACCCACTCAAGTTAAGGGCAAACTACACATCATCGAAGGAGAATGGGTATATACAGTGTGCATCACAGTTGGTTCTTGTCTTGTTCCCACTCGGCCCAGCTGCTGTGTCAGGGTTTCTACTCTAGGTTTCAGCAGACCAGGAAACAGTAGAGAGTCTTCACTTTGAAGCTAATTGATCACATTATGTATGTGATGTGGTGTGATGTGGTGTGACGAGCAAACTGTAGAAGCTCTCCAGAAGGAGCTAGTAAATTTCTGCCAGACACAGTGAGAGTTATGCAGGGAAGAGTCTCTTAAGCCGTTCCCAGGAAATAAAAGCGAACGGCCGCAGTGGAAGTTCTCCAAAGTAGAGGAGTGATAAATTCAAATTCTCAAAGCATGATCCGAATAAGTCCATGTTTGAAGGGCAGCTAGGTTTACCTGCTGTAACTAGTCATGTCAGAAACTTTCTAAGGGGCCCAGGATAACAACTGTTGAAGGTTGAAGTAGGGTGGGGAGAGGATGAGCACCTGTTTCTGACTTCAAAAAACAAGTTTCACTAGGAAGGAGACGACACAGCAGAGACAATATCTGGCCGTATCCAACGGTACTAGCTGCCTCATCAGTAGTAAACAGAAGAGGCTTCCTTTGAAATCAACAAATAAATGTTGTGGTAAGAATGAGGGGTTCTGGGAAAAAAAGTGGAACCTGGGGAATAAAGGTCCTTTCTGTCACCGCTTCATAGTACCCTGGCTGAAACATTGTGAGAAGAGAACTGCTGACTTTGGATTCACAGTAAACAGCATGCGGGTTCATGCATGCGTGTGTGTATTTATCTGTCAGTTACAGCGAGGGTTCGGCAAGGGAACTATGGTACCAGAGAAGACTAATCTAGCAAAGCCAATCAACAGCCTGAATGGGCACAGGACAGCTGTTTCATTTGTTTTTTTTTAAGCTTTACTGGTGACCACAGACCTGTGTTCTAAAGGATCAGTTCAATAAGTCATTGTGACAGACTGAATTTGAAATGTCAGACTTATATCGCTTTCTGGCATTCTGTAGCAGCTCCATTACATATCAGAAATACTTGTGACGACTACCTAGAATTGTTCATCCAGGTGTAATTTCATCCCCGAGACCTGATGAAATTATAAACTTGATCATGCACATCTGATGTCTCCTTTTCCAGGGACCTTTGGTACAATGCAGTCACATGATGATGTACGGACATAATTGGACATTCCAGGGAATGAGATGTAGTCAGTTATCACCCCAGTAAGACTATCAAGAAAAGTACTTATTCATGCAAATCCGTCCCATATTTAAAAAAGTACTCATGTTAGACAGACCTGATATTCACCCTTGAACTGCCATTATGTGTTCCACAGTACTCTAACTGTGCTAAGCTCCTCGAATCCTTTTAATTGTGTTTCCTGTTTTCAATCCCCGTTTTCATCAGTCACCTCCATTACTCAGTTTGCTCACGCCTTCCATCCTCCATTGTTTTCGCATCATTTTCAGTGTTTCTGGCTCAACTGATTTAAATACTAAAATAGCCATCTTTTGGTCATCGCTGCAGCAGAAGGCATCGGAGAACCAAACAACTAAGCAGCCTAATTTTCAGGCATTTCCATGCACATCAAAGATTTTTATTGTGTGCAAATCCTGCTGGGTAGGTCTACTCCATATTTATTGTTTCCTCCAGAAACTGGAGGACTTTCAATCCAGTTCCAACTCTAAACGAGGCCGCACTTTCAAAACGAACATTATTATTATATCTATAGTTAGAGTGGTATTCTGAGCATAGCCCAAATATACAGGCTCATACTGGACAAACGCTCAGGAGCATTTCTACTTCTCTCTGTGCAGAGGAGAAACAAAGATCAGTTAGTGGCAGCTGGTAGATTCATTATGCGAAATCTAAACTAACTAACACAAGGATAAGGTATGTCACAGCAAACCAGACCAGGGCAGTCACCCATCTGGCTGCGATCTTTATTATCAACTTCAGTTGCATGGAGTCTTTAAGAAGCATTATGTCAAAGCCAGAGCACCACATTTTACAGGTATCTGAGCCAAGTCCTTCTGCTCTACTGTGATAATAAAAATATCAAGAAACGCCTCTGCTTCAGAGTTACCTGACAGCTTGTCTTTGACTTTAAATATCATGTATTTACTCAACCCTTCCTTTTATTGCATTTCTCGAAAGAATAAAAATAATTCCAGGAATGATGATAAAGGGAATGTAGCTGTGTTTGTCATACAATTCCGAATGTGTGTACATTTTCCTGGGAAATGTAGGCTGCACGATTAATAAAACAGATCACAAAATTGTGGCAGAATCAATGTTTATGGAGCACTGTTCGTTTGACGACAGGGATAAAACTCAGAACTGTACATACTTTTTAAAAGCTGGATATTTTCTAAATCTGTACCACCTTTGTAATCAACAGGTCCAAGACAAATATTCCCTGCCTTGACTGGCCAGCGACTAAAGCATCATATTTTTATAATTTATTTCAAAATCTGATAATTTCCTTCTATCTCCCTCAGTCAAGGACAGATCCCTGACAAGACTTGATCTGCCATCTGTTCCTCCAGAGCATGGGATAAACAGACATGTAAGGTGTTTCCATGAGCTCTAGGGGCTCACATGTGATAAATCTAGGCGCAGTGCATTTAGGAAACTTGGAAAGCAACTCCAAGTCGAATGCCAGGTTGGGTTACCTATGTTTAGGTTGCAGGTACCACTACTGGGTTTTATGGAAATATATAGCACAATCAGATATTTTTTTTATGATGTACACGCCCTAAGGTTTATGTTGCTGGGTGTCCGACCACACTTATCCCGATTGGCTGGCAGGGACACTGCACCAAACAATACATTTGTCAGATTTTCAGCACTATTCCCCAAAACATGGAAGTTTCCTCCTGTCTTCCTCAAACAAAGACAACTACCCACCAAAGCTTGCCCTAAATCTGTATTCTCCTGGATCTTCTGACTGTGAGGTTATTCAACCCGTCTGGGTTTATCATGGATTAGAGCAGGGCTCCACACAATACACCTCGAAATGTGTGATGTCTACAGTATTTGGGCCCTGTGTTGTCCAGAACCAAAGTAAACCCTACCAATCCCAGGTATGATGTCATCCAGAATCAAAGTGAACCTACTAATCCGAGGCATGAGTGAAAACTAGAGACAGAGGAAGCTACTGTGACGTGGCTTGCATGACTCCCTGCATGTTTCATTACACACAATCACCTGACAAATCTTAGTTTGGCTGATAAAATCATATAAAGCTTCTGGCAAATGGCAAAATTCCTACCATCCAAGTTTTCCACACTTCTCCCAATATAAACAGTAACACACATGTATGAATGGGCCTGTTGCACAGGCCAGAAATAGTTCAAAATTCAGAGTATGTGAAGACAATATTGATGCCATCTTTACTACACATTGTCACAGATTTTGTTTTGTTCCCGTCAATGATGATAATCTGACCTACACACAAGATAATTTTTTATTTATATATAGTAGGAAGTTGGCTCTGTATATACTATTTCAAAGTAAGAAATAGTGTGCACAGAGTCCAAGGGTTCCCCTTAGAGGTAAGGTAGTGGCAAAATTAGACAATTCTAATGCTCTATTTTGTGTTAGTGTGGTCGAGCAGTAGGCTCATCAGAGGGTAGTGTTAAGCATTTGTTGTACACACACAGGCAATAAATGCGGAACACACACTTGAAGACTTACTCCAGGCCAATAGGTTTTTATATAGAAAAACATATTTTCTTAGTTTATTTTTAGAACCACAAGTTCAAGATTTGAAGTAAATACATAAAATGCAAGGTACTCCACACAGGTAAGTTAGGAACTTTGAATTAGAGCAATATTATATACAGTCTTTGTTAAAATGGCAATAAGCTATTTTAAAAGTGGACAGTTAGTGCAAAAATCAACAGCTCCTGTGGGAGGTAAGTAATGGTTAGATTGTGAGGTAAGTAAAACACTTACAAGTCTCAGTTCCTGGGCATAGGCAGCCCACCGTTGGGGGTTCATGGCAACCCTAAAGTTACCACACCAGCACCTCAGGGCCGGTCAGGTGCAGAGGTCAAAGAGGTGCCCAAAACACATAGGCAACTATGGAGAACAGGGGTGCTCCGGTTCCAGTCTACCAGCAAGTAAGTACTCGCGTCCTCTGGGGGCAGACCAGGGGGGTAATGTAGAGCACTGGGGGGGACACAAGTTGGCACACAAAACACACCCTCAGCGGCACAGGGGCGGCTGGGTGCAGTGTGCAAAGCAGGCATCGGGTTTTAGATAGGAAACAATGGAGGGACCCGGGGGTCACTCTAGTGGTGCAGGCAGGCACGGGGGGCTTCTCGGGACAGCCACCACCTGGGCTAGGCAGAGGGTCGCCTGGGGGTCACTCTTGCACTGAGGTTCGGTTCCTTCAGGTCCTGGGGGCTGCGGGTGCAGTGCTTGGTCCAGGTGTCAGGTCCCTTGTTACAGGCAGTCGCGGTCAGGGGAAGCCTCTGGATTCTCTCTGCAGGCGTCACTGTGGAGGTCCAGAGGGGTTGTCGAGGGCTACTCATGGGGTCACAGTCACCAAGGAGCCCTCCCTGTGGTGTTTGTTCTCTGGATCTCGAGCCGGCGGTGTCAGGTGCAGAGTATTAAGTCTCACGCTTCCGGCGGGAGGAGTGAGTTCTTTGGAAGTTGCTTCTTTGTTGCAAAGATGTAGCTGTTGTTGAGCAGAGCTGCTGCTCAGGGGAGTTTCTTGGTCCTGGGGGTCAGGGCAGTCCTCTGAGGCTTCAGAGGTCGCTAGTTGCAGGTTTTCGACTATGGAGACAGGCCGGTAGGGCTGGGGCCAAATCAGTTGTCGCCGTCCGTCATCTCTGCAGGCTTGTAGGTCAGCAGTCTTTTGTAGTTCAGGGTGCAGGAATCTAATTTCCTTGGTTATGGCGTGCCCCTAATTACTAAATTTGGTGGTGTGTTTAGGTCTGGGAGGGCAGTAGCCAAGGGCTACTGTCCTGGAGGGTGGCTACACCCTCTTTGTACCTCCTCCCTGTGGGGAGGGGGACACATCCCTAATCCTATTGGAGGAATCCTCCAAAACTAAGATGGAGGATTTCTAAAGGCAGGGGTCACCTAAGGTCAGGGCACCTTAGGGGCAGCCCTGACTGGTGGGTGACTCCTCCTCGTTTTCCTAATTATCTCCTCCAGCCTTGCCACCAAAAGTGGGTGCATTGGCCATAGGGGCGGGCATCTCCACTAGCTCGGATGCCCTGGGGTGCTGCAACAAAGGGGGTGAGCCTTTGAGGCTCACCGCCAGGTGTTACAGTTCCTGCAGGGGGGAGGTGTGAAGCACCTCCACCAAGTACAGGCTTTGTTCCTGGCCACAGAATGACAAAGGCACTCTCCCCATGTGGCCAGCAACTTGTCCGGTTGTGGCAGGCTGGCAGAAAATGGTCAGCCCCACACAAGAAGTCAGGGTGGTATTCAGGGGGCATCTCTAAAATGCCCTCTGGGTGCATGTTACAATAAATTGCATACTGGCATCAGTGTGCATTTATTGTGCTGAGACGTTTGATACCAAACTTCCCAGATTTCAGTGTAGCCATTATGGAACTGTGGAGTTTGTGTTTGACAAACTCCCAGACCATATACTCCTATGGCTACCCTGCACTTACAATGTCTAAGGTTTTGCTTAGACACTGTAGGGGCATAGTGCTCATGCACATATGCCCTCACCTGTGGTATAGTGCACCTGCCTTAGGGCTGTTAAGGCCTGCTAGAGGGGTGACTTACATATGCCATAGGCAGTGTGAGGTTGGCATGGCACTCTGAGGGGAGTGCCATGTCGACTTAGTCATTTTCTCCCCACCAGCACACACAAGCAGTGAGGCAGTGTGCATGTGCTGAGGAGGGGTCCCCAGGGTGGCATAAGACATGCTGCAGCTCTTAGAGACCTTCCCTGGCATCAGGACCCTTGTTACCATGGGTACCAGTTACACGGGACTTATCCGAGTGCCAGGGCTGTACCAATTGTGGAAGCAAAGGTACAGTTAAGGGAAAGAACACTGGTGCTGGGGCCTAGTTAGCAGGGTCCCAGCACACTTTCAATCATAACTGGCATCAACAAAAAGGCAAAAAGTCAGGGGGTAACCATGCCAAGATGCCATTTCCTTACACAGTGATACTTAAGGAAGCCGAAGCTCTGAAACAACTTCTCCCTGTGAAGAAAAACTAGCTAGCTGAAATTCTTCAGTTCTCTTTTGAGCCATTTCTGCTCTTCAAGTGAAACACCATAGGTGACCTGGGACAAACCTGCTTTTGCCCATGTGGGTCAACTGGCAAACCATAGGTGAGCTCGGGGTGATCTGAAAAGTCTCTCCACTCACCTTTGGCCCTTTGGCCTGAAAGCTTTGTGGTTTGGCCTTTCTTGCCCATGCATAATTGCAAATATTTTCCTTCTGCTCCTCCTATTTGGGTGTCCAAAGGTATTAAAGATGTAGGAAAGAATATGTTATTTTTGCTTGTCATTCCTTGTGCTCCTCAAATGCCATATCCTTGTTGGCATGCTACACTCGTGCCCTCTGCAAGATTGCCCAATTAGTGGTTCTTTGCTAAAGTTATGCATGATGGCCATGGCACAGCCAAAGTGGTCCTCCGCTCGAGACTGCATACAGTAAACTCCATGGCCCTATCCGTAGGTGCTTCTCTTGTCATTTGTAGGCATGTCTGGGTGTGTTCCAGTGGTTTTTCCAGTTCAGTATTCTGCTGTGCCCACATGCCTGGTGACACATGCCCATACTCAATGTCTTCATTTTTGGTGGGATCAGCACAGGGGAAGCCTGACTGACAGGATTTAGACTTCTCAACTGTGGCTTGCTACTGTAATAGCTGGTGCTAGCACACCTTACTTGCAGGCAGCCCTTCTATTCCTTGCTGGCAGTATCCATGGTCATTTCCTTACACAACTTTCCCCCAAAAGAAAGAGGATGAGATTAACCTTTCCCAAGAGAGTCTTCATTTTCTAAGTGGAAGAACCTGGAAAGGCCATCAGCATTGGCATGGGCAGTCCCAGGTCTGTGTTCCACTATAAGGTCCATTCCCTGTATGGATATGGACCACCTCAACAGTTATGGGTTTTCTCCTTTCATTTGCATCAGCCATCTGAGAGGTCTGTAGTCAGTTTGAACTATGAAGTGAGTACCAAACAAGTATGGTCTCAACCTCTGCAGGGACCAGACCACAGCAAAGGCCTCCGTCTCAATGGCACTCCAAATCTGCTACATGGGGAGTAACCTCCTCCTAATAAAAGCAACAGGCTGGTCAAAGCCATCATCATTTGTTTGGGATAGGACTGCTCCTAACCCATGCTCAGAGACATCTGTCTGCACAATGAACTGCTTAGAATAATCGGCAGCTTTCAAAACTGGTGCTGTACACATAGCTTGCTTCAGGGTGTCAAAGGCCTTTTGACAGTCCATGGTCCAATTAACTTTCTGGGCATTTTCTTGGAGGTCAGTTCTGTGAGGGGTGTCACTATGGATCCATATCCCTTCACGAACCTCCTATAGTACCCAGTCAAGCCAAGGAATGCCATGACTTGAGTCTGGGTTTTTGGAGCTACCCAGTCCAGAATAGTCTGGATCTTGGGTTGGAGTGGCTGAACTTGGCCTCCACCAACAAGGTGTCCCAAGTAAACCACAGTACCCTGCCCTATCTGACATTTAGATGCCTTGATAGAGAGGCCTGCTGCTTGCAGGGCCTGAAACACCTTGTTCAGGTGCACCAGGTGATCCTGCCAGTTGGAGCTAAAGAAAAGCAATATCATCAAGATAAGTTGCACTAAAAGACTCTAAGCCAGCAAGGACTTCATTCACCAACCTTTGGAAGGTGACAGGGGCATCCTTTAAGCCAAAGGGCATCACAGTAAACTGGTAGTGCCCACCAGGTGTAGGGAATGCTTTTTTCTTCTTTGCTCCAGGTGCCATTTTGATTTGCCAGTAACCTGTTGTCAAGTCAAAGGTACTTAAGTATTTGGCTGCACCTAATTTATCTATGAGCTCATCTGCCCTTGGAATGGGGTGAGCATCTGTCTTGGTGACAGAGTTAAGCCCTCTGTAGTCCACACAAAACCTCATCTCTCTCTTGCCATCTTTTGTGGGAGGTTTGGGGACCAAGATCACTGGGCTATCCCAGGGACTGTCAGAGTGCTCAATCACTCCCAACTCCAGCATCTTGTGGACTTCTACCTTGATGCTTTCCTTAACTTGGTCAGACTGTCTGAATATTGTTTTCTAGACAGGCATACTGTCTCCTGTGGCCACATCATGGGTACACAAGTGTGTGGGACCAGGGGTCCAAGAAAAGAGCTCAGCAAACTGCTGGAGGACTTGCCTGCAGTCAGCCTGCTGTTGGCCAGAGAGGGTGTCTGAATAGATCACTCCATCAACTGACCCATCCTTAGAGTCAGTGGAGCGGAGATCAGGGAGAGGTTCACTCTCTACGTCCTGGTCCTCATCTGTAACCATTCACATGTTTACACCTGCCCTATCATGAAAGAGTTTGAGATGGTTCACATGGATCACCCTCCTGGGGGTTCTGCTAGTGCCTAGGTCCACCTGGTAGGAGACTGGACTCTTTTTCTCAAGACCTGGATAAGGGCCACTCCATCTGTCCTGAAGTGCTCTTGGAACCACAGGCTCCAGAACCCAGACATTCTGCCCTTGCTGAAGCTCAAACATAGCAGCCTTTTGGTCATACCACATCTTCTGGAGTTGTTGGCTGGCCTCAAAGTTTTTGCTTGCCTTTTCCATGTCCTTTGTCATCCTTGAACGTAGGCCTTGTACATAGTCCACCACATCTTGTTTAGGCTCATGAAGAGGTCTCTACCAGCCTTCTTTTACAAGTGCTTGTAGTCCCCTAACAGAATGGCCAAACAGAAGCTCGAAGGAGGAAAACCCTACTCCCTCCTGTGGTGCCTCTCTGTAGGCGAAAAGCAGACATGGCAAGAGGATATCCCATCTCCTTTTGAGTTTTTCAGGTAGCCCCATAATCATGCCCTTCAATGTCTTGTTAAATCTCTCCACAAGACCATTGGTTTGTGGATAGTATGGTGTGGTGAATTTATAAGTCACCCCAAACGCATTCCACATGTGTTTCAGGTAAGCTGACATGAAGTTAATACCTCTGTCAGAAACCATCTCCTTAGGAAATCCCACTCTGGTAAAAATACTAATGAGTGCTTTGGCTACTGCAGGGGCAGTAGTGGATATAAGGGGATTGCTTCAGGGTACCTGGTAGCATGATCCACAACTACTAGGATATACTGGCTCCCTGATGCTGTGGAAGGTTCCAGTGGACCCACTATGTCCAGTCCCACTCTTTCATAGGGGACCCCCACTACGGGAAGTGGAATGAGGGGGGCCTTTGGGTGGCCACCTGTCTTACCACTGGCTTGACAGGTGACACAGGAGGTGCAAAACTCCCTTACCTTCTGGGACATATTGGGCCAGTAGAAATGGTTGACTAATCTCTCCCATGTCTTGGTTTGTCCCACATGCCCAGCAAAGGGAATGTCATGGGCTAAGGTCAGAATGAACTCCCTAAACTCGTGAGGCACTACCACTCTCCTACTGGCACCAGGTTTGGGATCGCTTGCTTAAGTGTAAAGGAGTCCATCTTCCCAATAGACCCTGTGAGTTCCACTCACATTTCCTTTTCATTGCTCATTTGCTTGCTGTCTTAGGCCTTCAAGAGAGGGACACGTTTCTTGCCCCTTAAACAGCTGTTCCCTCGAGGGTCCCCCGAGCCCAAGACTCAACCTGGTAAGGTCCCAGCTCCATAGACTCAGTTCCCTCAGGGGATAGAACTTCTTCCTGGGAAGAGAGGTTCTGTTTCTTTTGTTGTGTTGAAGCTGGTTCCCCAGTTTTCTTTTCTTTTCTCTTGGAAGGTTGGGCCATTATTCCAGACTCCAACACTTCTTTTTCACCCTGAGCTCTGCATTGTGCCCTTGTCTTGACACACACCAGTTCATGGATAGCCATCATGGCTGCATGGGTTTTGAGCTCTACCTCAGCCCATGCTGATGACTCCAGATCATTCCCTAGCAGACATTCTACTGGAATTACAGAGGAGACTACTACCTGGTTCAGGCAAGTGACCCCTCCCCATTCTAAATTTACCATTGCCATGGGATGGACTTTAGTTTGATTGTCAGCATTTGTGACTGGATATGTCTGTCCAGCCAGGTACTGTCCTGGGGAACACAGTTTGTCCGTCACCATTGTGGCACTGGCACCTGTAACCCTCAGGGCTTCTACTCTAGTCCCATTGATTAAGAGCCGGTGCCTGTATTTTTGCATGTTAGGTGGCCGGGCAGCAACTGTGGCTAGGTCCACTACACTCTCAGGGACTAATGTAGCTTTAGTGTGAACCCTGATTTCCTCTGGGCACGCTGTTGATCCCACCTGGAGACTGGCTATCCCAGTGCTAACTGGAGTAGTATTTGTTGTGGGACTTTTCTTGGGACAGGCCTTGTCTCCAGTTTGGTGTCCATGCTGAGTACAGATGCGACACCAGGCCTTTTTGGGATCAAAGTTTTACCCTTATACCCATTTGAGGACTGTGAAGAGGCTCTGGGCCCACCCTCCTGGGCAGGTTTTAGGGGCCCTGTAGAAGACTCTTTACTTTTTCCCTTGGATGTCTCAACACTCTTCCCCTTAGGAGGCTTTGTGAACCTTTTATTTTGGTCACCCCCTGTGGAAGTCTTGGTCATCCTAGTCTTGACCCAATGGTCTGCCTTCTTTCCCAATTCTTGGGGAGACATTGGACCTAGGTCTACCAGTTGTTGATGCAGTTTGTCTTTGAAACAATTACTTAACAGATGTTCCTTTATAAACAAGTTATACAGCCCATCATAATCATTTACACCACTGCCAGTTATCCAACCATCTAGTGTTTTGACTGAGAAGTCAACAAAATCAACCCAGGTCTGGCTCGAGGATTTTTGAGCCCCCCTGAACCTAATCCTGTTCTCCTCAGTTGAGAATCCAAAGCCCTCAATCAGGGTAGCCTTCATAAGGTCATAGGATTCTGCATCTTTACCAGAGAGTGTAAGGAGTCTATCCCTACACTTTCCAGTGAACATTTCCCAAAGGAGAGCACCCCAGTGAGATTTGTTTACTTTTCTGGTTGCACAAGCCCTCTCAAAAGCTGTGAACCACTTGGTGATATCATCACCTTCTTCATATTTCGTTATAATCCCTTTGGGGATTTTTAGGATGTCAGTATTCTCCCTGGCCCTATTTATGTTGCTGCCACCATAGATGGGAGCTAAACCCATCTCTTGTCTTTCCCTTTCCATGGCTAGGAGCTGTCTCTCCAAAGCCAATCTTTTGGCCATCCTGGCTAACATGAGGTCATCTTCATTGAGGTTGCCCTCAATGCTTCCAGAGTTACTGGTCTCACTTGTGGAAGAACCAGTCTCTCTGACTTTCACTTGTGGAGTCAGGGTTTCAGAGACCCTGTTCTCCCTAGTTAGGACAGGAGGTAGGGAATCAACCTCCTGGTCACCAACTTCCCCATCTGTAGGATTATCCTCAGAGGGGCGGTCCTTTGGAAACTCTGCCAAAAGCTCCTGGAGCTTTACTTTGGTAGGGTTGGACCCAGTCTTTATATTTTTTTTAGCTTACAGAAAGTCCTTAATTCTGACATCCTTAGATGCGGATAAGGGGCGAGGTTGAGTTCCACCACCATCTCATCTGTGCTAGACATTATTTCTCTAAAAGTTGGGATAACTTTTTAAGAATCTAAAAACTACTTCTAGAACTTAAATCCAAACATTTACAAACTTCTAAACTCCAAAAGAAATGTTAACAGCGACTTACACAAGGTCCTAGCAGGACTTTTAAAAATTTAGAAAAATAGCTCAAATTAAAAAAATCAGCTTCTAATGACAATTTTTGGAATTTAGTCATGTGATCAGGTATTGGCTGAGTAGTCCAGCAAATGCAAAGTCTTAGACCCCACCGCTGATCCACCAATGTAGGAAGTTGGCTCTGTATATACTATCTCAAAGTAAGAGATAGTGTGCACAGAGTCCAAGGGGTCCGCTTAGAGGTAGGATAGTGGCAAAATTACGTAATTCTAATGCTCTATTTTGTGGTAGTGTGGTCGAGGAGTAGACTTATCAGAGGCTAGTGTTAAGCATTTGTTGTACACACACAGGCAATACATGAGGAACACACACTCAAAGACTTAACTCCAGTCCAATAGTTTTTATATAGAAAAATATCTCTTCTTAGTTTATTTTAGAACCACAAGAGTCAAGATTTTAAGTAAATACATAAAATGCAAAGTACTTCACATATGTAAGTAAGGAACTTTGAATTAGAGCAGTAACATACACAGTTTTAGTTAAAATGGCAATAAGCTATTTTAAAAGTGGACACAGCGCAAAGATCAACAGTTCCTGGGGAGGTAAGTATTGGTTAGTTTTTCAGGTAAGTAAAGCACTTACAAGTTCAGTCTCCTGGGCATAGGCCGCCCACCGTTGGGGATTCAAGGCAACCCCAAAGTCACTGCACAAGCAACACAGGGCCGGTCAGGCGCAGAGGTCAAAGGAGGGCCCAAAACACACAGGGGCCTATGGAGAACAGGGGTGCTCCGGTTCCAGTCTGCCAACAGGTAAGTACCTGTGTCTTCGGACGGCAGACCAGGGGGGTTTTGTAGAGCACTGGGGGGGGGTGGGGACACAAGTAGGCACACAAAACACATCCTCAGCGGCACAGGGGCGGCTGGCTGCAGTGTACAAAACAGGCATCCGGTTTGAATAGGATTCAATGGTGGGACCCGGGGGTCACTCTAGCGGTGGAGGCAGGGCACAGGGGGGCTTCTCGGCCAGCCACCAACTGGGCTAGGCAGAGGATCGCCTGGGGGGGGGTCACTCCTGCACTGGAGTTCAGTTCCTTCTGGTCCTGGGGGCTGCGGGTGCAGTGCTTGGTCCAGGCGTCGGGTTCTTTGTTCCAGGCAGTCGCGGTAAGGGGGAGCCTCTGGATCCTCTCTGCATGCGTCGCTCTGGGGGTCCACTGGGGTTGTTACAGGTTACCCACAAGGTCACACTCAACCGTAAAGCCTCTGGATCTCAAGCCGGGGGTGTTGCGTGCAGAGTGTGAAGTCTCACGCTTCCAGCAGGAAGAGTGAGTTCTTAAAATGTTGCAAGAAAGTTGCAAAGTTGTTACTGTTTTTGAACAGTGCCGCTGTTCACTGGAGTTTTTTAGTCATTCGGGTCAGGGCAGTCCTCTGAGGCCTCAGAGGTCGCTGGTCCCAGTCGGATGCGTCGCTGTGCAGGTTCTTTGAGTCTCGAGACAAGCCGGTAGAGCTGGGTCCAAGTCAGTTGTTGTCTCCATTGTCTCTGCAGGGCTTTCAGGTCAGCAGTCCTTCTTGTTGTAGGTTGCAGGAATCTGATTTCCTGGGTTCTGGGTTTCCCCTAAATACTACATTTAGGGGTATGTTTTTGTCAGGAGGGCAGTAGCCAATGGCAACTGTCCTGAAGGGTGGCTATGCCCTCTTTGTGCCTCTTTCCTGAGGGGTGGGGGGCACATCCCTAATCCTATTGGGGAATCCTCCAATCTCAAGATGGAGGATTTCTAAAGGCAGGGGTCACCTCGGCTCAGGGCACCTTAGGGTCAGTCCTGGCTGGTGGGTGACTCCTCCTTGTTTTTCTAATTATCTCCTCCAGCCTTGCAGCCAAAAGTGGAGGCAGTGGCCAGAGAGGCGGGCATCTCCACTAGCTGGGATGCCCTGGGGTGCTGTAACAAAAGGCATGAGCCTTTGACGGTCACCGCCAGGAGTTACAGTTCCTGCAGGGGGAGGTGAGAAGCACCTCCACCCAGTACAGGCTTTGTTACTGGCCACAGACAGACAAAGGCACTCTCCCCAAGTGGCCAGAAACTCGTCTGGTTGTGGCAGGCTGGCAGAAACTGGTCAGCCTAGCACTAGGAGTCGGACTGGAATTCAGGGGGCATCTCTAAGATGCCCTCTGGGTGCATTTTACAATAAATTCCACACTGGCATCAGTGTGTATTTATTGTGCTGAGAAGTTTGATACCAAACCTCCCCGATTTCAGTGTAGCCATTTGGAACTGTGGAGTTTGTGTTTGACAAACACCCAGACCATATACTCGTTATGGCTACCCTGCACTTACAATGTCTAAGGTTTTGCTTAGACACTGTAGGGGCATATTGCTCATGCACATATGCCCTCACCTGTGGTATAGTGCACCCTGCCTTAGGGCTGTAAGGCCTTCTAGAGGGGTGACCTACCTATGCCACAGGCAGTGCGAGGTTGGCATGGCACTCTGAGGGGAGTGCCATGTCGACTTAGTCATTTTCTCCCCACCAGCACACACAAGCAGTGAGGCAGTGTGCATGTGCTGAGTAAGAGGTCCCCAGGGTGGCATAATACATGCTGCAGCCCTTAGAGACCTTCCCTGGCATCAGGGCCCTTGGCACCAGGGGTACCATTTACAAGGGACTTATCTGTGTGCCAGGGCTGTGCCAGTTGTGGGAACAAATGTAGTTTAGTGGAAGAACACTGGTGTTGGGGCCTGGTTAGCAGGATCCCAGAACACTTTCAATCATAGCTGGCATCAACAAAAAGGCAAAAAGTCAGGGGGGTAACCATGCCAAGGAGGCATCTCCTTACAGGTTCCTCAAGAGTGAATGCTTGTATTTCACTAACTCTTGGCAATGAAGTAATAGCTACTAGGAAGGCAACCTTCCATGTCAAAAATTGAATCTCACGAGAATGTATGGCTTCAAAAGGTGGGCCCATAAATCTGATGAGTACGATATTTAGATTACAAGTAGGAACAGGTGGCGTTCTAGGTGGAATAATAAGTTTTAATCCTTCCATTAAGGCTTTTATAACTGGAACTCTGAATAGAGAGGTTTGTTGAATAGTCTGCAAGTATGCTGATATTGCAGTAAGATGGATTTTAATGGCTGAGAAAGCTAGATTTGATTTCTGCAAATGAAGTAGATAGCATACAATATCTTTTATTGATGCTGTAAGTGGATCAGTATTTTTAGATTGACAGTAGTGACAGTAGTAAACAAATCTTTTCCATTTGTTAGCATAACACTGTCTAGTGGTAGGCTAACGTGCCTGCTTGAGCACTTTCATGCATTCTAATGGAAGTTTCAGGTATCCAAACTCCATGACTTCAGGAGCCAAATCACTAAGTTGAGAGCGCTGGGGTTTGGATGCCTGATTTGACTTTTATTTTGTGTTAACAAATCTGGTCTGTTTGGAAGTTTGAAGTGAGGTACTACTGACAGGTCTAGGAGTGTGGTGTACCAATGTCATCATGCCCACTTTTGGGCCATGAGTATCATGGTGAGAGATGTCTGACGTAGTTTGTTGACCAGAAAGGGAAGGAGTGGGAGAGGAGGAAAAGCATAAAGAAATATCCTTGACCAACTGATCCATAGAGCATTGCCCTTGGATAGGGGATGTGGGTGTCTGGATGCAAAGTTTTGGCATTTTGCGTTTTCGCTCATTGCAAATAATTCTATTTTTGGTGTTCCCCACTTTTGAAAGTACTTTTGAAATACCTGAGAGTGAGTCTCCCATTCATGTGTTTGTTGGTGGGTCCTGCTTAGGAGATCCGCTAGCTGATTGGGTATTCTGGGAATGTATTCTGCCAATAGATGAATGTGACTGTGAATTGCCCATTTCCATATTGTCTGGGCTAAAAGGGACAGCTGAGATGAATGTGTCCTATCTTGTTTCTTCAGGTAATACATGGTCATCATATTGTCTGTTTTTACCAGAGCATTCTTGTGTTTGAGAAGGGGTTGAAATGCTTTTAGGGCAAGGAACACAGCTAATAATTCTAAATGGTTTATGTGAAAATTTCTTGTGTGGAATCCCATTCCCCTTGAATTGTAAGGCTGTTGAGATGAGCTCCCCAACCTATCATTGATGCATTTGTTGTTATTGTGGTCGGAGGCACAGAGTCTTGAAATGACCGCCCCTTCATTAAACTGCTGATATTCCAGCATTGAAGGGACGTGTGCGTTTGGCAGTCCACCAACACTAGGGGCCAGATGTAGCAATCGTTTTGCATGGTGCAAACTGCAAAATTCGCAGTTTGCGCCATGCAAAACGGGCAATGCAATGCACATTCCCATTTTGCGAGTCGTGCGACTCGCAAATAGGAAGGGGTGTACCCTTCCTATTTGCCATTCGCACCGCGATGCAGAATTGCTCTGAGACCGTGAACGCGGTCGCAAAGCAATTTGCAGTTAGCACCCATGTCAAGTGGGTGCTAACTCATTCGCAAAAGGGAAGGGGTCCCCATGGGACCCCTTCCCCTTAGTAAATGTCGCCATAAATATTTTTTCAGAGCAGGCAGTGGTCCAATGGACCACTGCCTACTCTGAAAAAACAGAACCAAATGGTTTCATTTTTACTTTTGTATTGCAACTCGTTTTCCTTTAAGGAAAACGGGCTGCAATACAAAAAAAAACTGCTTTATTAAAAAAGCAGTCACAGACATGGAGGTCTGCTGTCTCCAGCAGGCCACAATCCCTGTGAGTGCAGGGAATCGCAAGGGGGCCGCAAATTGCGACTGTAGGAAGTTGGCTCTGTATATACTACTTCAAAGTAAGAAATAGTGTGCACGGAGTCCAAGGGTTCCCCTTAGAGGTAAGATAGTGGCAACAAGAGATAATTCTAATGCTCTATGTTGTGGTAGTGTGGTCGAGCAGTAGGCTTATCAGAGGGTAGTGTTAAGCATTTGTTGTACACACACAGGCAATAAATGGGGAACTCACACTCAAAGACAATTCCAGGCCAATAGGTTTTTATATAGAAAAATATATTTTCTTAGTTTATTTTAAGAACCACAGATACAAGATTTACAAACAATACTTTAAATGAAAGGTATTTCACTCAGGTATCCTAGGAACTTTGAATTATCACAATAGCATGTACAGTTTTGACAAGAATAGCAATAAGCTATTTTAAAAGTGGACACTGCAAAAATCAACAGTTCCTGGGGGAGGTAAGTAAATGTTAAGTTCACAGGTAGGTAAAACACTTACAGGGTTCAAAGTTGGGTCCAAGGTAGCCCACCGTTGGGGGTTCAAGGCAACCCCAAAGTTACCACACCAACAGCTCAGGGCCGGTCAGGGGCAGAGGTCAAAGTAGTGCCCAAAACACATAGGCTTCAATGGAAATAGGGGTGCCCCGGTTCCAGTCTGCCAGCAGGTAAGTACCTGCGACTTCGGAGGGCAGCCCAGGGGGCTTTTGTAGGGCACTGGGGGGGACACAAGCAGGCACAGAAAGTACACCCTCAGCAGCACTGGGGCGGCCGGGTGCAGAGTGCAAACAGGCGTCGGGTTTTCAAAAGAAATCAATGGGGAGCCCCGGGGTCTCTTGAACTATGCAGGCAGGCACGGGGGGGCTCCTCGGTGTAACCACCACCTGGGCTAGGCAGAGGGTCGCCTGGGGGTCGCTCCTGCACTGGAGTTAGGTTCCATCAGGTCCTGGGGGCTGCGGGTGCAGAGTGGTTTCCAGGCGTTGGGTTCCTTGAAGCAGGCAGTCGCGGTCAGGGGGATCCTCTGGATTTCCTCTGCAGGTGTCGCTGTGGGGCCTCAGGGGGATCAACTCTGGCTACTCACGGGCTCGCAGTTGCCGGGGAGTCCTCCCTGTAGAATTAGTTTTCCGCAGGTCGAGCCGGGGGTGTCGGGTGCAGAGTGGAAAGTCTCACTTCTGGCGAGAAACGTGTGGTCTTTAAAAGTTACTTCTTTGTTGCAAAGTTGCAGGTTTGTTGAACAGGGCCACTGTTTTCGGGAGCTTCTTGGTCCTTTTAGATGCAGGGTAGTCCTCTGAGGCTTCAGAGGTCGCTGGACCTTGGGGAATTTATCGCTGTTGCAGTTTTTCTTGAAGTGGGGAGACAGGCCGGTAGGGCTGGGGCCAAAGCAGTTGTTGTCTCCGTCTTCTCTGCAGGGCTTCAGGTTAGCAGTCCTTCTTCGTCTTCAGGTTGCAGAAATCTATCTTCCTCGGTTCTGGGAGCCCCTTTAAATACTCAATTTAGGGGTGTGTTTAGGTCTGGGAGGATAGCAGCCAATGGCAACTAGCCCTGAGGGTGGCTACACCCTCTTTGTGCCTCCTCCCTGTGGGGAGGGGGGCACATCCCTAATCCTATTGGGGGAATCCTCTATCTGCAAGATGAAGGATTTCTAAAAGTCAGAGTCACCTCATCTCAGGTCACCTTAGGGGCTGTCCTGACTGGCCAGTGACTCCTCCTTGTTTTTCTCATTATCTCCTCCAGCCTTGTCACCAAAAGTGGGGGCAGTGGCCAAAGGGGCGGGCATCTCCACTAGCTGGGATGCCCTGTGGCACTGTAACAAAGGGGGTGAGCCTTTGAGGCTCACCGCCAGGTGTTACAGTTCCTGCAGGGGGAGGTGAGAAGCACCTCCACCCAGTACAGGCTTTGTTCCTGGCCACAGAGTGGCAAAGGCACTCTCCCCATGTGGCCAGCAACATGTCTGGTGTGTGGCAGGCTGGCAAAAACTAGTCAGCCCACACTGGAAGTCGGGGATGTTTTCAGGGGGCATCTCTAAGATGCCCTCTGGGTGTATTTTTACAATAAAGTGCACAATGGCATCAGTGTGCATTTATTGTGCTGAGAAGTTTGATACCAAACTTCACAGTTTCCAGTGTAGCCATTATGGTGCTGTGGAGTTCGTGTTTGACAGACTCCCAGACCATATACTCTTATGGCTACCCTGCACTTACAATGTCTAAGGTTTTGCTTAGACACTTTAGGGGCATAGTGCTCATGCACCTATGCCCTCACCTGTGGTATAGTGCACCCTGCCATAGGGCTGTAAGGCCTGCTACAGGGGTGCCTTACCTATGCCACAGGCAGTGTGTGTCTGTGCTGAGTAAGGGGTCCCTAGGGAGGCATAAGACTTGCTGCAGCCCTTAGAGACCTTCCCTGAGATCAGGGCCCTTGGTACCAGGGGTACCAGTTACAAGGGACTTACCTGGGTGCCAGGGTTGTGCCAATTGTGGAGACAAAGGTACAGTTTAGGGAAAGAACACTGGTGCTGGGGCCTGGTTAGCAGGCCTCAGCACACTTTCAAATCATAACTTGGCATCAGCAAAGGCAAAAAGTCAGGGGGTAACCATGCCAAGGAGGTATTTCCTTACAGCGACCCACCTCATTAATATTAATGAGGTGGGTCTTTGCGACCCCCTTGCGATTCGCAGAAGGTGAAATGGAGACCATTCTGCATATAATTTTGCGACTCGCAATTTGCCGAGTCGCAAAATCATATCTTTCTACATCTAGCCCTAGGTCTTGGAATTGACCCTGTGCCTTAAACCATTGTTATGAGAGCCATTGTTGTAAAGGTCTCATATTGAGTCTTGCATGCAGTACTATTGCTATGCAAGATGCCATCATTCCTAGAATTCTCATGATAAATTTTACAGTGTATTGTTGATTTGGCTGTATCTGTGGTATGAGATTCTGGAAAGCCTGTATCCTTTATATATTTGGATATGCTAGGGCGTTTTGCGTATTTAAAATAGCACCTAGGTAAGGTTGTACTTGTACTGGTTGAAAGTGAGATTTCTGGTAATTGAGAGTGAACCCTAGTATATGTAGGGTCTCTATTACGTACTGAGTGTGTTTGCTGGCATTGTATAAAATTGCTTGATGTTATTAGCCAATCGTCTAGATATGGAAAGACATGAATGTGTTGCCTTCTTAGGTAGGCTGCAGTACTGCTAGGCATTTTGTGAACACTCTTGGAGCTGTTGTTATGCCGAACGGCAGAACTCTGAACTGATAATGTTTCCTGCTATGACAAACCTGAGGTATTTCCTGTGAGCTGAATGGATGGGTTTATAGAAATATGCATCCTTGAGATCTAAAGCAGTCATGTAATCTTGTTTTCGTAGTAGTGGAATGACGTCCTGCAGAGTTACCATGTGAAAGTGTTCTCACAGGATGTACAGATTCAGAGATCTGAGATCTAGGATGGGCCCGAGAGTGCCATCCTTTTTGGGGATAAGGAAGTATATTGAGTATACTCCTGTTCCTTGTTGATTACGTGGGACCACTTATATTGCTTGTTTTATTAGTAGCAATTGTACCTCTTGTTGCAATAGAACGTTGTGTTCTGGGGACAATCTGTGGTAATGTGGGGGAATGTTTGGAGGGGTAGAAATCAATTCTAGGCAATAGCCATTGCAGATAATTGACAAGACCTAATGGTCTGTGGTGATGTTTTGCCAATAAGAGTGGAATTGGTGTAGTCTTCCCCCCACAGGAGATGTCTGGGGTTGAGGGATGGTAAATAAGTCACTGTTTGGATGGTGTACTCACTCGCTTACAGGTTTGGAACTTGCCTCGGTTTCTAAAATATTGGCCTCTGTAAGACCCTCTAAATCCCCCGCTATGATATTGTTGCTGCTGCTGTCCCTGCTTTGCCTGGTAGGTAGAGGCTTCGAAGGATTGTGGTTTGAATCATCCCCTAAATTGTTGCCTGCGAAAGTAGCCTCTATATGGTGTTGTGTCTAATGCTCACATTGCTTTGGAAGTGTCTGAGTCTTTCCTCAGTTTTTCTATGGTCGTATCGACCTCAGGACCAAACAAATGTTTTTGTCAAAAGGCATGTTAAGTACTGCCTGTTGAATTTCTGGTTTGAAACCAGAAGAACGTAGCCATGCATGCCTTCTTATAGTAATGGCAGTATTGACACTTCTGGCTGCTGTGTCCACAGCATCAAAGGCAGAACTTAACTGGTTATTACTTATGGCCTGGCCCTCTTCTACAATCTGCTGTGCCCTTTTCTGATGTTCCTTTGGGAGGTGCTGTAGGAGTTCTTGCATCTCATCCCAATGGGCTCTATCGTATCTGGCTAGAAGTGCTTACGAATTTGCAACTCGCCATTGATTGGCCATCTGTGTGGCCACTCTCTTGCCAGAAGCATCACATTTCCCACTTTCCTTATCAGGGGGAGGAGCATCCCCTGAGGATTGGCTATTAGTCCTCTTTCTAGCCGCACTCACTACCACTGAATCTGGAAGAACTTGGTGTGTGATGTAATCCAGGTCTGTAGGAGCAGGTTTGTATTTTTTGTCAATACACTGAGGGGGTCATTCTGACCCTGGCGGCCGGTGACCGCCAGGGTCACCGACCACGGGAGCACCGCCAACAGGCTGGCGGTGCTCCCGAGGGCATTCTGACCGCGGCGGTTCAGCCGCGGTCAGAAAGGGTAAACCGGCGGTCTCCCGCCGGTTTACCGCTGCCCCATTGAATCCTCCATGGCGGCGGAGCGCGCTCTGCCGCCATGGGGATTCAGACACCCCCTACCGCCATCCTGTTCATGGCGGGAATCCCGCCATGAACAGGATGGCGGTAGGGGGTGCCGCAGGGCCCCTGGGGGCCCCTGCAGTGCCCATGCCAATGGCATGGGCACTGCAGGGGCCCCCGTAAGAGGGCCCCGCAAAGTATTTCAGTGTCTGCTTTGCAGACACTGAAATACGCGACGGGTGCAACTGCACCCGTCGCACCTTCCCACTCCGCCGGCTCCATTCGGAGCCGGCATCCTAGTGGGAAGGTTGATTTGCCCTGGGCTGGCGGGCGGCCTTTTGGCGGCCGCCCGCCAGCCCAGGGCAAATCTCAGAATCACCGCAGCGTTCTTTCGACCGCGGTGCGGTGTTCTGACAGGGTTACTTTGGCGGGCGGCCTCCGCCACCCGCCAAAGTAAGAATCACCCCCTGAGTAATTACTCTAGCTTTGACTGGCTCACTAAACATTTTCTCTGCATGTTTGACCACTCCAGGTAACATAGGAAGGCACTGGTATCTATAGTGGGTTGAGGATAGTGTGTAAAACAAGAAATCCTCTTCTAGGGGTTCAGTGTGCATAAGCACCCCATGGTAAGCAGATGCCCTGGAAACAACCTGTGTGTATGCAGTACTGTACCCTGGTGGAGAAGGCTAGGAGGGGTATAAATCTGGGTCATCATCCGGAATAGGATCTGGGTTGTATAGATCCAAAGGAGCCACTGTATCCCCATGTGAGTACTGTGAATGCGTTGGTGAAGGCAACAGTGATGGGCTCTGGGTGGAGGTGAAAAGGAAAGCTGTGGTGAAGTAGAGGCAGGTACTGGCTTCTCCTTCTGCTTATAAATGTTTGCTGATGGTTGAGCAGTGGCTAATTGTTCCTGAAAAGCCAGCTTCCTTTTGGTTTTCAGAAGAGGTGCAGTAACAGTTGTCAGTCTCTTTGTGGATGTGGATTCTTGATTGTCTTTCAGCCTATCCTGGAGGTTATGGATGAATCTCAGTGTCCTCATCAGAAGGTATGTAAGATTCCTGCAGTGATTTCGAACTCTGTTTGTGATGGCTCGAAAGTCCTTGCTCCTCTGTGTAAGGAGATTTTTTGGGTATTAAAGATTGAAGCTTTTTCGGTCCCCCAAAAATTGTGTTGGTTGTTTTGGCTCCGAAGCAGGGTGTCAAGGCTTCAACTTCGAGGAGTGAGGGCGCTCACTCAAGTCCGAGGCAGAACTCTTTACAGATTTACTCAACTCCGATGTCAACAGATGAGGGGCCTTTTTCGGCACCGAACCCGGAGGTCGGTTGACGATAGTCTTTTTTCGGGTCGAACCTTGGCCCTCTAGCAGTGGTGTACCCAAGACATTCAATGGTTTTTTATATACGGGCATAGTGGCAGACGTACTCACGTGCTGTCCAGCAGTGATAGGCCTATCTTCTGCCACGTGCCCAGAATGGCAAAATCTAGATTCCGACTGTACTATCGGTTCAAGGCTAGATGGAAACGCAATCGGACAATTCCGATGATAAAAGGAGTTTTCTACAGTTTCCAATTCGAAATCTCAGAGCAAGAGGAAACACGTCCGAACCTGACAGCAGAAAGAAAACTATCTAACAATGGAGTCAATGCCCATGCACAGTATGACCGAGAGGTGGAGTCACTTGATCCTGTGACTCTGAAAAGACTTCTACGAAGAAAAACAACTTGTAGCATTCCAAGCCCAACACCAGATGGCGGAATAATGCATAGCATTTGTATCTGCAGCTACACATGCCATCGAACATACATATATGTACATATATATATATATATATATATATATATATATAAATAAATAATTCTCACAGTGAGCATTCCATTATTATTATTATTATTATCATCATTATCATTATTCTATTCAAATCATACTGCTCACAATGAATGAAAGGAAGAACCAGGATGATGCCGCTTACATTAATGAACAGGAAGATTTGATCCTCGCTGAGGACATACTTCATGCTCTGGACGCATCAGTGGCGCAAACAGTTGATAGGACCCTAGCGGCCGCCCACAACGTATCACCAGACAATTGAAATGTTATGCCGTAACAGTGCCCCCCTATGTACAACCCAAACCTGTGCCCCTTTTTTTCCACCAGCCACGACCAACCGCCCACAGACCCCGAATGGCCCTTCTGTCCCAAGCATCCTCTGATCACCAATACTCAGCGCAACCCTCTACTAGTGCCCAAGCTCTACCCTATTCCACTTCGGATAATGCCTCTGACGCATCTCACTCCCTTCAGTCTGACTCAGACGATGAGTCTGTTCCCCAAAAACGAAGACACTCCTCTGGCGAACTTCACGCCGCCACTCCCACCTCAGAAACCATACATCCCACTTCTTCCCTCACTTTTGACCCAGACGAGACCGTGAACCCCAGGTCCTCTGACTGGACTCTTCCCCCCTCCCCTCAGTGACAGAATACGCCCACACACGGCTAAGGAAAGCCTTAGACAAAGACGTACCAAATCATCTCAGATCCGAGTGTCGATGTCCCGACATTGCTGACAAGGTAGATCTAACCCCTGAGTTAGACCGAAGCAACCTTCCTAAAACACTCTACCAAAGACCCCGAGAAGGGAATAGACAGATCCTGGTAGTCCTGCCAGGACAAAGTAATGTGACCAGTGGTGGAGAATCTCAGTCCCAGGAGAGTTTGAATGATCGTCTACTCTTCTCTCGCATCATTTAGAATGGACCATTCAGTTGCTACAGGATCTGGGATTTCTAATCAATGCAATGAAATCCGCTCTTAAACCAGCTCGGCAAGTGGAATTTCTGGGATTCAGGATTGACTACTTCTTCCCTCCTAGCCCAGAGTAACCTCCAGCTCATGCTTTGGCGCATTTCTGGCAACGCTGGCATCTGCCGGACCTTTTGGAACAGTCTGTCTCCTTCATTTCAGCATCCTGGTCAGATTCCACCCATAAGCGCTAAGCTTCAGCCTGGCGTAGATGGGTGGGTTGGCGCAGCCCTCAGGATTTGGATCCCTTGGGGGCTCCATTACTTCCGTAGTCAATTTCATGGCAGATATAGGGGGTGATTCTAACATTGGCGGGCGGCGGAGGCCGCCCGCCAATGTTCCCCCTCCAAAATACCGCTCCGCGGTCAAAAGACCGCTGAGGGTATTTTGGGATTTGCCCTGGGCTGGCAGGCGGCCGCCAAAAGGCCGCCCGCCAGCCCAGGGCAAATCGACCTTCCCACGAGGACGCCGGCTCCGAATGGAGCCGGCGTAGTGGGAAGGTGCGACGGGTGCAGTTGCACCCGTCGCGTATTTCAGTGTCTGCTTTGCAGACACTGAAATACTTTGCGGGGCCCTCTTACGGGGGCCCCTGCAGTGCCCATGCCATGGGCATGGGCACTGCAGGGGCCCCCAGGGGCCCCGCGACACCCCCTACCGCCATCCTGTTCCTGGCGGGCGAACCGCCAGGAACAGGATGGCGGTAGGGGGTGTCAGAATCCCCAAGGCGGCGCAGCATGCTGCGCCGCCTTGGAGGATTCTGACGGGCAGCGGAAAACCGGCGGGAGACCGGCGGTTTTCCTGCACTGACCGCGGCCAAAGCGCCGCGGTCAGAATGCCCTGCGGGGCACCGCCGGCCTGTCGGCGGTGCTCCCGCCGACCCTGGCCCCGGCGGTCTAAGACCGCCGGGGTCAGAATCACCCCCATAGTGTCTGAAGGACTAAGCTTTTGCTCAGTCAATAATTACAGATCAGCCATTTCAGCAGGTCATATATTCCTAGATGGGAAACCCATAGGGGAACACCCTCTTTTATTTAGAGTAATGAGGAGTATTCATTTGTCTAATCCTCCACAACCAAAATATGCACATCTATGGAGCGTTAATGTAATCCTACATTTTATACGACACTGACCTTGTAATGCTGACCTAATAACGCTAACCTATCTAGGAAACAACTTTCAGCTAAACTGACTATTTTACTATGTCTAGTATCATGTAGAAGAGTGTCAGATGTGAAAGCTCTGGATATTTCCGGTCGAGTATTCTCCCCGGACAGAGTTACCTTTTCTATCTCCAGAAGGACAAAAAAGTTTTCAAGGCAAACAACTGATCCCAGTTTTCCAGAAAACCCTAAACTATGTGTGGTACAATGTTTAAAAGACTACGAAGACCGTACTAGAGAGTTCCGTCAATCTCCTATGGGTCAATTACCGATTGCACTTCAGAGACCTTTCCATCCAGTATCTTCAGCTACTCTATCTCGTTGGGTGAGATGGATTCTCACTGAGACAGGAATAGACACTTCAGTTTTTGGAGCACACTCTGTATGAGGTGCCATGACATCAAAATCTTTTTCCATGGGTTCTCAGTTTAAAGACATAATGAGAGCAGCAGACTGGTCATGCAACTCTACATTTAAAACATTTTATTATAAACCTGAGGGAGCGTAGCTCTTATACTGAAAATTAACATGAAATGGTTATGAACTAATGCATAATAATGCCGCATAGAAAATGTATTAATGTGTTTATGCTAAACATGCGCTTGAAAAGTGCCCACGGGGAGTGGCCGCCAATTTATACGATGATAATAAAAATGATTAATAATGAACTAATGAGAAGTTAATGTATGATTTTATACTAATATTAAGAGTTATAAGTTAAAGATTTGCTAATTAATCATTAGGCCTTAGTTAGCATGAGTCGAGGCCTATCTGCCGATTTCATATTAAATGTGTTTTTCTAACGTGCAGTGTGCTGACTTGTTGAAGGACATGAACTCGTATTTTTTCCAAAAGCTAGAAGATGAGTGTAACCGTAGTAGATCCGTTCTCATGAAATACGACTTGCTCAAGGAAACATTCTTGCTGAATGCAACAGTGTAGACTTGTTACAGGTACAAGGTCGCCTAAACCGGTACAGACAATGGAACCACTGACTAGGGATGCGAAAAGGACCACAAGAGTATGAAATCATACCGGACATTCTACCCGCTGGAGATGTCAATCACAAGAACCAATAAACTACGTGAGAACTGTTATGGGGTGACAATTTTAATAGTACCACTGGAGAGTCATTGGATGGAGAAAGTGAGGTGCCAACCTCACCCAATTAGGAATTAGGGGACTGTACAATAAGAAAGGGATAAAAACCTTTGACACAAGGGGATGGGAGTTCCGGAGAAGCCATTCTTGCCGTTACCTAGACATTTTGTCACTCGGCCTAAAAACTTTGCTGTATGATTCTTTGAATCATTTCTATCCTACTTACCTTGCCCGTTTGTACTTTACCTCCTTATGAGGGAAGTGCCCTTTTATCCAGCCTTACCGAACTTTGCTGTTTCTTGGCTGATGGCGAATCAACTGATGTCCTGAGAACGAAGATTGACTCTGTATGCTGACCCATTACGGAGAGTAACTATATTATGACGAAATGTATTTGTCTGTTTGCCTTTCCTTTCTAGGTACCAACTGCTTCTTTTGACAGAGACCTTAGTTAGAGGCTTTCCAAATTGATGTTGCTAAATTGTTTTGCAAGGAACCCAACATGCCAATGCTAATTCGAGGTTAGTTAAGGAGTTCACTAATCAGACGCAAATAGAAAAATGACTGAATCTATGCTTTGTTGAATAAAGTGCTAATAATACTCTGCTGGGATTAATCCATGTTGACACTGTGCTATGTTCTAATGTTTGTGATTTTTGCTTTGATTAAATCTTATTTGAGTTGCCATATTATGACAATGCTGATGTGTTTCATGGTTTTGAGACTAATAAACTTACTAGGAGAATTGTAATCAATAGGGAATAAACATCTTAAAATTGTACTAAACTGGTGTGGTTATTCATGACTGAAAGGTCATGGTGGTTTCTGAGTCTTATTAATGTAATTGATTAATTTGAATTGTCTTGTTATGGTGAATACTGATGACGTTATTGACATATTAATTGACATGTTGATTAGTTATCTAGTCCTAAGGTGTCTTCAATCAGGGTCAAAAGATTCATTGGCCTAAAACGAGTCCCAGAGTGAATAAATTAGCCATAAAGGGACGCATTAACAAACCGATTTCGGATGTAGCTTCGGTTGTCCTTCTACAGCTTTCAACAAGCATAATCCAAAGCCTCCGGTCCTGACACAGAATAAAAAAAATTCTAGCTTACGCAACAAGAATTTTCAATTCTATTAAAGACACAGAGGCAAGGTTTTTACCACCCTCTAGCTTCAAGACTTCCCCACCCAGATTTGTTTTCGGTTTTATGAGAATTCAAGTGTGCAACAAACGTCTTTAATGATGTTCATTTTCTTTTGAATAGGGTTAATCTCATTGAGATGCTTATCTTCACATATGACTGATAGTATAATGTGTATTATTTTAAATATTATACAGCTGGATATTAGGTGGTAATTTCTCTTTATTCCCAGTTTCCGATCCGAAGGCCGCGTGATGTTCCCAAGGTGATTCTTGTGTTCTCTTCTGGCCTGTTGGTCTGGTTCTACTGCCTCTACGTGGTCCCAGCTATTGGATTTCTTATTAAGACTCTTTATTCATATTTCTAAGACTGTAATCCTCAATGCAAAGAAAGAGAAACTGTTATGGATGTCTGCAGTTATATATGTCAGTATGTATTGATGCTATGAGGTAGTAATTACGGGTACTGTAGTTTTCAAAAAAGTTAATTTTATTGGCTGCTGTGGTTGAGATGTAATAAACAGCAAAGAAAGAGAAGCATAATCCTCGCCTCCGTGTCCTTAATAGAATAGAAAATTCTTGTTGCGTAAGCTAAAAAATTAGTCTGACATTCTCAGTAAAACAAGTACTTCCAACATGAGCAGCCTGTCACTTGATTTCCTTGTGTTCTACTGCAGGCTCCCAGAGTGTTCTGAAGAACAACTAGAGCACTAACAGTCTTACTTATGACAAAAGTGTGGCACACCTGAAGCCACCTTGATTTATTCAAACTGGTAAAACTTAAAAATTCCAATTAGAAAGGAACAAAATGAGGGGACTCATTTTGTCATAAATTATGGTTGGTTCTGTAGAAAGACAAATTAGGACATGTTTTAAGTGATTTCTCAAATCTCTTTCTCTTCCATTTCATTAATACATTCGGACATGCTGACTGAAACATGCACTTTCAACATCAGCAGCAGACTGCCAGTTAACTCCCTGGTTATCAGCAGCTTACAGTGTCCCAATGAGTGCTAAAATTTTCAATTTAACTGAAACCGAGAATACTGCAGTAAATAAGGAAATTAGGCAGCTTAATAACAAATAAGTCTCCCAAATGCAGCCCAGGTATAGCCCAGTGACAGGAGTGTGCAAAACACGTAATGTTTTAGTTTTTTGCAGTTTTATATAGCGCAAACTTGAGCTGAAGGTATTGGAGTGCTTTACATGGGCATCAGTTACAGTACACAACAACACATGCATTTTAGTTTTAGGCATAGAGAGATTAAGTAATTTGCTCAGAATCGCAGAATGTCGAGCTCACACAGAAACTCAAACCTAGTTCCCAAATTGCAAAGTTTACACCTCTGGACGTAACGCCACATCCTCTTCCCTAAAGGACAAATAATTAAGTGATCAACTGGATAAAAAAAACAAAGATAGCAAATCATTTAAGTTGCTATTTGAGTATTCAGAAAATATGTCTTCATTTAAAAAAAATTCAGAGCAGCAAGCATAACTTACAAGGGAATAAGACCCTTTTATTTTTAGAATTTCTAAAAGCAATGGTTTAGGTATTAGGGGTTTTGATTACATCAAGATGACATCAGGCATGCCACATGTTTGTAATAAATAAAGAATGTTAGCAATCTAGTTGATCATTAGAATACTGTGGGGAGGCAGATGTCAGCGGCACGGACACAGATAATTGAGGGCAGGGAGGAGGGTATAGAGGCAACAAGTCGACCACGCTGGGCAGGCGGGAGGTGCAGCGGCAGTACAACAGACCATGGAGGGCAGGGGAAAGTGGGGCAGGGGCAACAAATCAACCATGCAGGACAGGCAAGAGAGGCTGTAGCAATATAACAGAACATTGAGGGCAGACGGAAGAGACAATGGCAGTACAAGCATACATGCCAACAGAAGGGATTCAGGCAAGAGACTCTCAATGTTTAAGCTCAAAAGGGCTTTATTTTATCAGCCTCCTTTATAAAATCTCCTCTTAAATCTCCTCTTTTTCAATGTTAGTAATGGAAATAATCAATCCCCAAGGTTTTTTTCAAAGTCTTTCTCTTAACAACCTACATTTTTTTAAACATACCTTTATTGCATAGTCATATAATTTTGTTACATACTGCATTTTCATCAAGAATATAGAACATGTCAATCTCAATTTCCAAGGCTGCATATGGCATAACAGCAGAGGACCTTGTGCATGGAGACTCTTGTGGAGCAACACCAACTAAGTGAAGCTCCGCATGTCCCCCCCAATTTAGAGCAATGAAAAAACTAGGGGGCATATTTATACTTTTTGACGCAAAAATGCGCTAATGCAGTTTTGCGTCAAAAAATTTTGCGCCGTCTAACGCCATTCTGAAGAGCCATGCGGGCGCCGTATTTATTGAATGGCGTTAGCCGGCGTTGGCCGACCGGCGCTGCCTGGTGTGCGTGAAAAAAAACGACGTACACCAGGCAGCGCCGGCGTAGGGGAAAATGGCGTATGGGCGTCTAAAAATGGGGCAAGTCAGGTCGAGGCAAATAAATCGTCTTAACCCGATTTGCGCCATTTTTTTACGACGCCCATCCCCCATCAACATGACTCCTGTCTTAGCAAAGACAGGAGTCATGCCCCAATGGCCATGCCCAGGGGACTTATGTCCCCTGGGCATGGTCATTGGGCATAGTGGCATGTAGGGGGGCACAAATCAGGCCCCCCTATGCCACAATTTTTTTTTTTTTAAAATACTTACCACAACTTACCTTTTCTTCCCTGGGATGGGTCCCTCCATCCTTGGGTGTCCTCCTGGGGTGGGCAAGGGTGGCAGGGGGTGTCCCTGGGGGCACGGGAGGGCACCTCTGGGCTCCTTCAGAGCCCACAGGTCCCTTAACGCCTGCCCTGACCCAGGCGTTAAAAAGAGGCACAAATGCGGGGTTTTTTGCCCCGCCCACTCCCGGACGTCATTTTTGCCCGGGAGTATAAATACCACGCACATGCCTCGGAGTCATTTTTTAAGACGGGAACGCCTCCCTTGCATATCATTAACGCAAGGGAGGTGTTCACGCAAAAAAATTACGCTAACTCCATGAACTTTGGCGCTAGACGCGTCTAACGCCAAAGTATAAATATGGAGTTAGTTTTGCGTCGAATTTGCGTCGAAAAAAACGACGCAAATTCGGCGCAAACGGAGTATAAATATGCCCCTAGGGTCTTGTTGTCCCTCATCCGAAGCACTATGAGGAACTTCCTCAACTTCCTAAAGATATGTACCTTGCAGGTTTTTATGCAATTAACAACACATTACTATACCATAAAACAAAGCAAAACAAAATGAACAACAAAATATGGCTGTGGACGGTCAGTGCATGAGTGTCTATTGTCTCGTGAAAACAGGGGTGCATAGGGTCGGGGAAGCCAGACCACTGTGTCAGCAAATGCCTGCCCCTCATGGGGATAGCTCAGTGTGCAGTGGCGCAGGTCCCTCAGGAGTTGATGTCTACCTATCCCCTCACGCCACTCTTCTCCACTATGTGTCCCTTCAGCAACTGTACCCGTCACATTTGGGATGGAGTAATCCCCTCCACCAAGGTCATAATCAGGTTCTTCATGTCAGGAATTTACAAGTAGTACCCATTGTGTGTTTTATCACTCCCGCACCCCACTGTCAAGTGATTTCACTGTGTTTCTTGCTACCATGTGCTTAGTAAAACTACAGATGTAACCTCCCCCCAACCAAGCAGACACTTAACACCAATATGGGTATCTCCTAACATTGTCCAAACCTCCCCCCATCCAGCCCCACAATTAACAAAAACAATAAATATCAGTGCTCTATTGGGGAGGGGTGTGGCCTGCAGCCGATGAAGCCGCACGCGTAACGCAGAGCTCCTGGCGGCAGTGACTGGGCCCATAAAATCCTGATACCACAGCGGCCCCAAGAACAGATCCGAGCGGCGCCCGGGGGCTCCGAGTGCCTGGGGAGCCGACACCAGCTGATGCCCGAGCTGGAGAAGGCAGCATGACGCCGTCCGGAATATTCGAGTCTTGGGCCGGAGCAAGCTAAAATGGCAGCTGCGGCTCGAGAATAGGATGAGGCTGCGCTGCCTGCGCTGGACGGTGTGGGAAGCGACTCCGACGCACGAGAGGTGGGGGGGGGGGAACCTACGGCCAGGTATGACATGAGCGACCACATCCCCCTCCCAAGCCTGTCGGAGGATTTTTTTTTAAAAAAGAAAAGAAAATAGCGATGTGGGGATGAACGGAGACCGCGCCTGAGCTGTTGGGAATAGGAAGCTTGCTCCATTGCCATTGGCCTGGTTCCTGCGGATCCGGGGAGAAAGCTGGAGCCTACGGTAATAACCCCTCCTGCCCCTCCCCAGCGCTACATGATTGGGGGATGAGGGGGTGTCCCAAATGTGCCGCAACTGCCCCTCAGTGTGCTGCTCAGTGCAGCGGGCGCTGCTAAGGTCACGGGTATCCTGGCACTCTGAAGCCCCGAGAAGAATGGCATAGCAGACTCTGGTATTCCCCTCCTACGGAGTTGCGACAAAGTAAAGCACAGGCACACAACTCGGTGGAACTGCAGGGCCGCATTGCTCCCCAGCGAGGGGCACCAGGACCAAACAAAAGAGACTTGGTTCATAGGAGCTGATCCCCCCCCCCGGCATTACTGGAGACTCACATGAGTGGAGGTTGGTACTGGTCGATGTGCTCCCTGAATTAAATAAATACTAGTAATTTGTGGCTGCCGGCAGTGCTTGGTCTCCAAAGAAGTTGGAGACTGGGCCTGGCACGATGGGCAAGCCGAAAAGAAGAGAGGGCCAAGAAATGGAAGGTATGGGTGCTGCTAAACCACCTGAGCAAGCGACTAATGCTGGACTCGTAATACGGCTGGTGGTATATCTGTCACTTTACCGTCACTTTTGGGACAGATTAACACCTCCTCCAAGGTTGTAATAACACCCCAAGTCCCTGGCTGTCGGGGAGGAGTAAACACAATCTGTTTTTTCACATTGTACTTTATGTATTCCCCCTTGAATTATAAAATTGCTACCTGGAATATCAGAGGCTTGAATAGCATGTGTAAGAGGTACAAAGTATACAATCAGCTTAGAAGAAGGGGAGTCCACATAGCCATAATACAGGAAACACACCTCTTAGAACAAGAAGTCAGGGCCCTCGCGAAGAGATGGTGTGGCCAAATATTTGCGACAACTTACTCGGCCTTTGCAAGAGGCGTGTTAATATGGGTTCGCCCTGGGGTGCCTTTCCATGTCTTACTAGACTAGAAGGTAGAGATATCACAATAGGGGGGAGTATACGCACCAAACCAAGAACAGGGAGCTTTTCTTAATACACTTTTGCGGGAATTGGGAATTTTGGAATTTTACACAAGCTACTCTGATAGGAGGAGACTTTAACTGTATTGCAGACCCTGCATTGGATAGGTCGCACCCCACCCTCTTCCCCCCCAACACCACGTTCCCAAACAACAAAAGTAGCTAGACTGTTCTCTGAGTGGCAGCGACAGTGGAGGTTTAGTGATAGTTGGAAGCACATTCACCCTACAGCCGAGACTATTCTTTTAATTCCACATACGATTTTCATGTTCGTCTGGACACATTCCTTGCCTCCCCTGAGATACAAAGCATAGTAGAAGCAGCAGAATATCTATGCCGCACTATTTCAGATCATAATCCCCTGCTGCAGTCACTAGCCTGGTGCAGGGAAAAACCAAGCATCCCAACCTGGCGTTTTAGAGCAGAAATGCTTGAGGACGAGGCATTCAAACACTCAATATCAACTGCAATAAAGGATTTTTTTTTATCTATAATGCAGGAACAACGTCATCCAGGGCGATTGAATGGGAGAGATTCAAGTCAGTCATTAGAGGAACATGCATAGCAGAGAGCGTAGGGGTTTGAAGGACCTTAGAACTAGAAATCTAAAAACATGAGGATTCCCTTAGAGACAATGAACGCCAGAGACCCAATAGCCCAGCCCTGGCCCCTCTTCTTGCTGATGGCAAAGAAAAATTTAGAGCGGCAACAGAAAAGTTGATCCGTTTTGATTACAGAAAGTACTTGTCTAGGCAACACACAGAGGGAGATAAAGCGGGCTCCCTCCTAGTGTGGCTCGCGGCTCCACCGAGGCCGCAGACAGTAGTAATAGAAATTGAAGATGCAGCTGGCTGTCGTCTCTATGGGCAGAGTGAAATAAACACACGGTTTGCTAGCTATTATTCCCAACTATATGCCCCACCCATTGAGCCTCTGAGCTCCACCCAAATAGAGGGCTTGGATGAACTTGATCTCCCACAACTGGGGAGGAGGACAGACAGGTCCTCGCTGAATGAATTTCGATAGCGGATATTAAAGCCGCAGTCCAAAATATGGCAAGAGGAAAGGTTCTGGGGGCTGGCGGACTCCCTGTGGAGTTTTATAGTGTATACCTGGAACATCTGGCCCCACACTTGTGTACCCTATACACAGAAGCAAAGGAGAAGGGGTTACTGCCTCAGTCCATAAACAAAGCTGTCATGATACCACTTCTAAAACTGACAGGCCAGCGAGGGATGTGCGCTCCTACTGCCCTTTGTCCATGCTTAACATGGACTATAAGATACTTAGCCGAACACTAGCTGCCCGTCTTCTACCCTATATGACAACACTGATCCAAAGGGATCATTCTGGGTTCGTCCCCCAGTGTAGCACAGCCCACAACATAAGACGACTGGTCTCCATAATCCACTCAGTGTCTCCAACATTGCAACAGGCGGCGATTATTTCAGTGGATATTGAAAAGGCTTTTGATAGCCTTAGGTGGGATTACCTAGAAAAGGTAATGCTGAGACTGGGTCTAGGGTTCGACTTTGTCTGTTGGACGCAACTGCTCTATACGAATCCCACGGCGCGAGTACGTACGGGCAGGACCATATCTGATCCATACCAAATTGACAGGTGCACCAGGCAAGGTTGTCCCCTGTCACCCTTGCTCTTTGCGGTAGCGGTGGAGCCGCTTGCCCGAATGGCAAGTGGCAAGATCAGGCACCTATTTTGAAGGGCTCCGGGTGGGACCACAGGAGCATCACATTGCACTATATGTGGACAACATGCTAATCTTCCTGGGGGATTTGGAAAGTGGCCTGCCGGGAGCTATGGCTATGTTGGAGTGCTTTGGGGTTGCTCTGGTTTACGGATAAATTGGCAGAAATCTTCCATCTTCCCCTTAATGGAGGGCGTCCCGAGGATCAATGACATGCGAGGGCTCACTTGGGCACCCACTACATTCCGTTACCTAGGAGTCAACATATACCATAAATCAGAAGACTTACTAGAGGGGACTGTACATAGAGCAATAAGGAAATTGAGAACGGACATGCAGTTTTGGGGGACGCTCCCGCTAGCGGTCATGGGGAGGATGGCGTTACTAAAAATGATAATGCTGCCAAGATTGTTGTACTATTTCTCTACTCTCCAACTGGTTATTCCAAAATCAGTATTCACAGACATTAACTCCATGATATCTAGTTTCATCTGGGGATCAGGCAGGCACAGACTGGCATTGGGCACTCTTCAGAGACCCACCTTGGAGGAGGGGGGGCTATTGGCTGCACCAGACATGGAGATATACTACTGGGCTGGTCAGCTGCAATGGCTGGCAAGATCTCTAGGTGAAGAACCAGCGGATCAGAATTTGCAGTACAATCTAGGTGGATACTTTCCCGGGAAAGGGATACAACAATGGCTGCCACCAGAATTGCATGCTGTGCGGGTGTGTTGGGAGCGCAGTCTGCGGCGCTCCCGTACAGCACTCCCATATGCTGCGGAAGTACCAATAGTAGGTCTAATGCACGTACCGGGGTGGGTCCTAACAGGGATCAAGAAACTAGCTACATATAATATTACAGTACTGGTGGACTTGTATAATAATGGGAAGTTACGTACCTTCGCCGAGCTGAAGGAGCAGTTTGACGTCCCCTCCGGAATGTCTCGTATATATAACGTGATTATTAGGATTATACAGAGGTCCTGGCAATTGGGGTTTCACGAACCACCTATACATAAAGGATGCCAAATTATTTGTTCATACGGGGGAGACAGGGGTGCAATATCAGCAATCTATAAAGCCTTATACAAAGACACATTCACTCCTGTGGACAAACTCAGGTTGAAGTGGCAGACGGAGTTGGGGACACCCACAGACGAGCAGAGATGGGCTAGGATCACTACATATATATAGTTCGCTACTAGGAATGCTTGCTTTAAATTCATAAACCTCTATATCTATCACAGAGCTTATCTTACCCCCAAACAAATCGCAAAGATCTATACGCCGGAGGTTGCCCCAGATGCCCAGAACCAGAAGCAGGATTAGAGCACATTATGGAACTGTCCGGAAATAGTGCCTTACTGGGACAAGGTATTTAAGAACTTGGCCGCGATTACGGACCGGAAACTGAGGCTGTCTCCCTTGACAGCACTATTAGGGGAATTTCCCCGCCCTTCTGCCAAGAAGACAACTAATATTGACCTAGCACTATTTTTGGACAAAAGAGAAATTACGATTCATTGGAAGGACGCTGGGGGCCCCCATATTCAAAGGTGGCAATGATAAAATGGGCAGAAGCAGAAGGAAATATATTACATCAAGAGGCAGCACAGGGGAGAGGGACTCTAGACATGGCAAGACAATGGGACCCACTATTAGACTGCCTCAAACACCCAGGTGACACAATCTCAGACAATTCACAAGTAACCTCTGAGGCTGACACAGATGAAGCCTCTACTACATAAATGTAAATGTACAAAAAACTGTGACGGATCAGTTTTCTTATGTGGAAGTACTATGATAATTGAGAAATTACATGTTGTATGCTGGGAGCGAAGTTGGGGGGTGGGCTTGGAAGAAGTGTAATGGTTGTTATATACGGTAGATGTGAGTTTTCACTATCGTTGCTTGAAAAATCAATTTAAAAAAAAATCAGTGCTCTATCGGAAGCACAATCGAAAACACGAATATGCCTTTAACACTCTCCAACAGCCGTTATCAGTTCTCACACTCACAGCATCAAACGTATCTTGTGCTGAGTAGGGTTCATGTGCCGGCCTCGCTGTATTAAAGCACTGGGTTGCAGTCCACCCCTCTAGGCGCCGCCTCAGTCACACACTGCAATTGAGTATGCACTGCCAAAAGATCGCTACCAAACATGCCAAGTACACCTATCTCGCTATGCAGTCTCATACATGCTACTCTGTCACTCGCATCAATCACTCACAACTTTTAGCTAAATAAGGGATGGACCATATGTCGGCCAGCCCAATGATTTACATCCCTCTTTTGCCCATTTCTTACAGCAATTTACCATCTGTTTGGGGGTAGCCCCTGTCAGTTTGGATTTGTTGAGAGTTATAATCTTTGGCTCAAGGCACATGGCCCGCGCTGCACCTCATTGTAGATTCCTTCTGCCAGGGCCCTTCCATGGATAAAAGAGAGTCTCAGGATCCATCCGAGGGCCTGAGAATACATGCTGAACCTCCCACTGGTGGTTTCGGGGTGAGTGCAAGGTGCGTTCTTTTGATCACAAACAAAGGGGACAGAGTCAAGGACAGGAATGCCTCCCTGATCCATTATTCAAGAAACATTTCAGGCAATTGGCCCAAGCTTCAGGGAAGCCAACAAAGCAGGGGTTGCATCTTCTACATCGACCCTCTGCATCTTCGGCGCTATGTTCCAGGCTTTCTATTTTGGCTGTTAAGGTGGTGAGTGCCATCCGGAAGAGGACACCTCATCATATAGTGTGCTTACACATTGCTCTGTGGCCAGGGATCTCTCCACAAGCTCACAGACACCCACCCTCAACAGTCCGACACCAAGGGAGACAGCCTCAATCTTATCCTGCACAACAACACTGGACACCTCAATCGCGGTAAGAATCTGTGTTCTGGAGGGCTCACAGGGTGTGTCCAGGTTCATAGGTGTCTCCCCGCAGGGGCTTTTCTCCTCTCCCAAGTCTTCCAGGAGCTGTGTATTGGTCTATTTTATACTGTTGAACTTCCCCTTGAGGTCTATCTTTCCCCATGGTGAAGGATGATAGGTGAGGGCACTGAGGACTAGATGAGCAGCTTAAAAACCAAATAACCCAAATCCGCTTGCCTCCCTGTCGAGGGTAGCTGTCCCAAGAGCGCAGTAGTTCCACCGCCACCTATGCAACCTCTTGGGGGCAGCAACCAGGTGATTCTGAGATCTTATAGGACCAGTGTGTGCCAGAGGGCCCAGTTCATATCATGGGGCAGCGCCTTGAGCTGTTCCAGGCCCCCACGTCTCCCAGCATAGTCCCAGAGTCTGCAGTGTACCCTGGAACACCATGGTCCACGTAGAAAGGCTGCTGTGGTCCCAGTTATAGGCACTCACAGCAGGGTTATGCACCACCCAGCAGGGTGCCAACTGGTTTCTCTGTCCCCTCTGTTTCCACAATATTGCAGCTCATCGTCCTATTTCTCCCCTCCATGAGCGGCGAGATGCTGCTGATTCTGTACTCTGGTCTCCAGTTTTCGGACTTCAAAGTGTGTGCCCTTTCTCCTGGTCTCAGCAAGCCCTCTGGCTTACATTTAGCAGCTGTCAGGCAGGGCAGCCAAGCACTGGGTCATCTCAGATCAGAGAGAGGTAGCACTATGCAGTCTTCCCCATTCCTGCCCGCATGGGTGGTTGCATGGCCCCGGAGAGGTGGCAGTCTGCAGGGCTTCAGTAAGCCCCGGAAGGGGGCCCTGTGTGACAGCAAATTTTTAACATGCCCTTGGGACCTGGCCCACCCAGGGGCTTCATGCACAGGAGCCCGCTCTTTTTTTCTTGTCAATTTTCACAGGATTCGTGGATCTGCTGTGACTCCCAGTGAAAAAAAAATGTAATTGTTTTTTGCTTTAGGGTTTCCTTTAATTTCTCAAAAACTACTGAACGGATTTACACCAACTAACAAAAGGGTCACTTTCTGGACCAAAAGATACATTTCTGCCAAATTTGGTGTACATAGTAGTGATCTCAAAAGTGATAACGGCTGTCAGTCTTTAAAGAAGTACTGACAGCCATTTTCACTTTTCCAACAAATTACATAAATGCCATTGTAGAATGCATTGCACTGGTCCCCAGCCAATAGAAAATGCACTACAACGTTGAAAGCAGAGCACCACAAGTTATAGTTAGGAACATAGAAAATGCGTTTTTGCCTTGCCTATATCTTTGGTACGTTTGACAAATCCTCACGAAATTTTCCCCCCCAAAAAGTGGCCTGGAAATTCTTGCACAGTAAGTTTCAAGGTGATCCGTCAAGTGGGGTCAAGAAAAAGGGGGCTCAAAAACATTGCGTTTCCCATGTTAATTCCCAATGAACCTCTCAACACATCTACAGCCTGAACCACTGGATAGAATTACACCAAATTTGACAGATAACTAGCTGCCGGTACACAGATTATGCTTTTTGTTATTTAGTGGAAATCCGTTCAGTAGTTCATTTGTATATTTCTGGCCGCGAATAATTTGCGAACATTTGTGAATATTCAAAAATACACATGCAAAAAGAAGCGTTGCAATTGTCGGACTTGCGCCCTAAGGTAACTATAACTTACGCCTTAGCCAGGTACAGCTAATTACTCCACTTATGTTACTGATGAGATGTTGTATGGCATCTTTGATATCACTTCAATGTTTGCAGTAACATTATTGATAAGAAAACTGTGGATGGCAAGGGTGAAAGTTATTAGTTACCTTAAAGTGCGATTTATAGTTACTTGAAAGAACTCTAACTAAAAGCCGCTGAGGGGTGCTTCAGTGGCAATTGGGTTCGGGTTGTTCTGTTGAACAATATTTTATTTAAGACAGATATAATGCCACAAATGAAACAAACTGAGAGTGGCAATAATGGAAACCCTGTTTTAAGATGCTGAGTGTATATTCAGTGCACATATTCTTTCAAGTACTATGTGTGATGAAATATTAACCTCAAATTATGAATGACCTACAACAGAATGAAGAAATCGTGCTGACAGCAATTATTTCATAACAGTTTTCAGGTGTGGCTTATGCAACTACCAATCCCAGAATTCAGTATTAAACTATGGTGGCAGAAATGAACAGACAATACCACTTGAAAAAGAAAAAATCTCGAGACGCGTCGGGGGGGTTCCGATAAGAATCTGTCTAATAAATGAAGTTGGTCTATGAAGCTCCCGGAAACGCAGTGCTTTTTTTGGAATAAGTATATATTTATTCAGCCAAAGGGTTAATGCTCCAATACCACTATGTACAGATGTTTGATCTCATGTTGATCCAATCAGAAAATCAAGATGTTTCAGGCTGCTTTAAGGAGAAAGGCCCTCATTACAACCCTGGCGGTCGGTGTTAAAGCGGCGGTAATAACGCCAACAGGCCGGCGGTAAAAAAAAATGGGATCATTACCACGGCCGAAGCTGCCATCACAGACAGCCACTTTAACACTCCGACCGCCACCGCAGTAGCAACCAACACCCCGGCGGTCACCGCCAACAGACAGGCGGAATACAATGTACCGCCCACCCCATTACAACCCGCCAATCCGCCAGCTTTTCTGGCGTGGTACCAACGCCATCAAAAGCACGACGGAAACAGTGTTGGAAGGGAAACCACTCACTTCTCGACACTCAACGAAGAATCAGGATGCCATGGAGCCCGAGTTACAGGTCCTGCCCATGCTGGTTTACCTCCTCACACACCAGGAATATCAAAGGCGGCAGCGGCAACGACCACAGTGAGTACTTCACCTAGCACACAGGGGAGGGGGGGAGGAAAAAGAGTGATACACACACACATAACACGCAACATCCCCAACCCCACCCTCACCCTCACCCCCAACACCATACACACAAACACATGCATCAACATTACATTTACACCCTGTAACCCCCTGGAAGAACGCAAGGACAATCAGTGATATATTAGAAATAGGTAGATCAGTGATATATTAGAAATAGGCAGATATACGTAACGAATATAAAAACAGTAATTACAAAAATATACAATATCTACATAAGGCCGTACAATGTCCTTTGCAAATGTCCGTGGGCCACTGGGCCAAAAATCATGGGCCAAGCCCACACTTGACTCCTGCCTCAATACGGAGAGAACACTGCAGGGGCATCAGGTTGTAAACATACATGCACCTCAGGGGGATGGGGAAGGGGGGGCATCTCAGCCGGAAGATGGTACTACGGCATTGCTCCTGGAGGGGGCTACATACCCACAGCGATGTCCTGGGGAGTGCAAGGCCACAGTCTCTCAAGTGGGTGGTTTGCCCACTGCTTGGACATGGGGAGTGCAAAGACACAGGCCCTCATTACAACCCTGGCGGTCGGTGTTAAAGCAGCGGTAACACCGCCAACAGGCTGGTGGAAAACAAAATGGAATCACGACCGTGGCGGAAACCGCCAACATAGACAGCCACTTTAACACTCCGACCGCCACGGTGGTACAAACAAATAGCATGGCGGTCACCGCCAACAGACAGGCGGAGGACAATGTACCGCCCACAGTATCACAATCTACCAATCCGCCACCTTTTCCAGAGCGGATTCACCGCGAACAAAAACACGGCGGGAACAGGACTTCGAAGGGAAAATGCTCACCTCTACACACCCCGCGAGGAATCCGTACGCCATGGAACCCGAGCTCCAGATCCTGCCAGCCCTTATCTTATCTTCTTGCTCCTCTACCAGGAGCACGAACACCGGCAGCGAAGACCATGGTGAGTACTGCACCTACGACACAGGGGAGGGGGGAGGGAAAAAACAGGGACACACACATGCTACACCCCCACCCCCACCCTCACCCACTGCAACACACACACTAATACAGCATGATACATTACAGTTGCACCCCCGACCCCCCCGGAAGAATGCAAAGACAAAAGGAAATGAGTGTAACCATTGTAATATATTAAAATCCAGTACGCAAAAATATATACACTATAAACAAATATATACACCAAGAATAGTAGTCCAGGTAGTGCTCCATTGAAGTCCGTGGAACACTGGGCCCACACGGCATGGGCGAGGCCCACACTCAATCCCCGAACATGACGGAGAGAACACTGCAGGGGCATCAGATAGCAATAAAACAGGCACCTCAGGCGGAAGGGAAAGTGGGGGCACCTCAGCCGGTTGAGTACACGACGCCAAATCCACAAGGGGGCCACATGCCCACTGTTCAATCCTGGGGAGTGCAAAGCCACAGTCCCTCAAGTCTCTACAGTGGGTGGTTTGCCCACTGTTCAATCTTGGGGAGTGCAAAGCCACAGTCTCTCAAGTCTCTACAGTGGGTGGTTTGCCCACTGTTCCATCCTGGGGAGTGCAAAGCCACAGTCTCTCAAGTCTCTACAGTGGGTGGGTTGCCCACTGTTCCATCCTGGGGAGTGCAAAGCCACAGTCTTTCAAGTCTCTACAGTGGGTGGGTTGCCCATTGTTCAACCCTTGGGAGTGCAAAGCCACAGTCTCACAAGTCTCTACAGTGGGTGGTTTGCCCACTGTTCAATCCTGGGGAGTGCAAAGCCACAGTCTCTCAAGTGGATAACAGTCTCCACTGGTTCTGGAGGGGGCCTTGTGCCCAGAGTTCTTCATCCTGCCAAGGACTGAGGTAGTGGATTTGAATCTCCACTGGTTCTGCAGGGGGCCTTGTGACCAGAGTGCTTCATCCTGCCAAGGACTGAGGTAGTGGATGCCTTACTCCACTGGTTCTGGAGGGGGTCTAGTGCCCAGAGTGCTTCATCCTGCCAAGGACTGAGGTAAAAAAAATGTAGATTTATATAGCGCGGCTTATCACCCGTGAGGGTCTCAAGGCGCTGTCCATGGGCACAGGGAGATTAAGTGATTTGCCCAGAATCACAGGATGTAGCGCCGTCGCGGAGGATCGAACCCCGATCTCTAGCTCCCGAGGCAGTCGCTCTGACTGCTGCGCTACATCCTCTCCCTGTGGATGCCTTACTCCACTGGTGCTGGAGGGGGGCTTTTGCCCAGAGTGCTTCATCCTGCCAAGGACAGAGGTAGTGGATGCCTTACTCCACTGGTTCTGGAGGGGGTCTTGTGCCCAGAGTGCTTCATCCTGCCAAGGACTGAGGTAGTGGATGTATCTCTCCACTGGTTCTGGAGGGGGCTTTGTGCCCAGAGTGCTTCATCCTGCTCGTGACGCTCAGTAGCGTCAGTGCCCTTGGCGCTCATGGGCCAGCGGTACTTGTTGCGGCGTTGTCCTTGGCAGCGGTGCTTGTGGCGGCAGTGTCCTGTTCAGCGGTGCTTGTGGCGTCGGTGTCCTTGGCAGCGGTGCTTGTGGTGGCAGTGTCCTGTGTCCTTGGCAGCGGTGCTTGAGGTAGCAGTGTCCTGTTCAGCGGTGCTTGTGGCGGCAGTGTCCTTGGCAGCGGAGCTTGTGGCTGCGGTCTCCTGTTCAGCGGTGCTTGTGGCTGCGGTGTCCTTTTCAGTGGTGCTTGTGGCGGCAGTGTCCTGTTCAGCGGTGCTTGTGGCAGCGGTGTCCTTGGCAGCGGTGCTTGTGGCGTCAGTGTCCTGTTTAGAGGTTCTTGCGGCTGCGGTGTCCTGTTCAGCGGTGCTTGTGGCAGCGGTGTCCTTGGCAGCGGTGCTTGTGGCTGCGGTGTCCTGTTCAGCAGTGCCCGTGGCTGCGGTGTCCTCTTCAGTGGTGCTTGTGGCGGCAGTGTCCTGTTCACTGGGGACAGAGGTATGGGCCCGCTGGGTGGGTTCTGTGCTGGTGTTTCCAGAGGGGGGAAGCTCTGTGGTGGCCTGTGACTGTGTCAGGGGAACCGACTGTCCAGATGTCCCCGATGGGCCGGGCTGGTCATCTAGATCCAGTTAGACAGAGCTGCTGTCATCCCTGTGGGCCTCTTCTGTTGGTGGTGTGGACATGTGTGGACCCTCCTGTCCGGTGACGTTGGGTAGGGGTCCTGCAGGGGTATAAAAGGATGTTTATTACATCTGCGTGTGCCATGGTGTGCCATGGGTGGGTGACCGTGTACCCCAGTGCTTGCATTCCTGTGTGGGTCCTTGTGTGATGGTGGTTTAGGGGGGTTTATGGATATGTGCAGTGGGCATGCTTTAGTGATGGGTGTCCATGCTTTGTTGTTGCACGCAGGGCTTGGTGTTAGGATGTGTGGTTTGTGATGTTGGGACATTGGTGAGGAGTTGGAGTGATGGGGGTGAGGGTGGGGGTATGTGATAGCATGCAAGTAGGGTGGGGGATGTAATAGTTAAGAGTTGACTTACCAGAGTCCATTCCTCCATCTACTCCTGCGAGGCCCTCAGGATGCAGAATCACCAAGACTTGCTCTTCCCATGTTAGTTGTGTCGTAGTTTGGACTCTTGCTCTGAGCAACACTGCTGGTCTCAGGATGACAGTACTTTCGTTTGTAGGTGACTAAGTTCCTTCCTACAACTAGTTGTAACTGTTGTCCAAACCTTACCGGCTTACTAGCAGTACCTCACCAGAAACACAATAGTAAAAGGTGATTTGTAGCAGTCGCTTACGCATGGACTCAAAGTAAGATCTCTCAGGGTTGTCGTGGTTAAACGGAAATTACCCTTTTCTCACAGATTTATTATGTCTCATACAAACAAAGGCAATAACACAGATGCAGTGAAGTTATAATAGTTTTTATTCAATATAACTGCAATTTGCGATAAGTTGCATGAACTGCAATGATTAGGATAATGAATATACCAAGCAACAGTATTGTGAAGAGGAGAGTCATTGGTATAAAGACCCCCACCATTATGCAATATATGAAAGAAATATATGTATATGTAAAAGAAATGGATTAAGCCCTAATACCCTAAGGAGAGTAAGTCTAACCTCCTACCTATAAAAGGAGAGCTGGGTTCTTTAAACCTAATCTGCCAAAGCTGTGTCCATGAGAGGAGCCCCCAACCCTCGTTACCTTGGAATGAGGTCTCTATCTCAGACTCCGCAGGGACACGAAGACTGGGTCAGCGTCAAGATGACTTTAGCATCGGTATCAGCGATGGTGGCGATGCCCTCTGGTCGGAATCCCTCTGATTATCTGTCTAAAAGTGTGTTGTATTTATACAGATTTACAAGGTCCCCTGACATAAGTGTTATTCATAACAATAGATAACAGGCATGCTTGGGACGGCAATTAATATCAACAATCCCTCGAAAGTGTAGAGAGGGAAAATCCCTAAGTGTGAATGCCTACTGTATGTTTGTCTTTTGTGCTTGATCTTGACGCCTTGGCGCAGTGACACTGATAATAGAACCCATAACAAGTGGCCTAACTATAAACAAGCCCGCCATTTTAAAGGAAATAAATAATTACATGATCTAAGACAGAGCAAGCTAAGTAGGTTAAAAGTCACTGGGTGACGGGGGCACGAGTTTACAAGCCTACGGCTAAGCTAACTCCTGTTATCCCGCTAAAACAAACTAGGATTCACCACACCCTCCCCATTGCCGTAACAGGGATGATGAAGGGAAAGAAATCCAAAATGCTAAAAAAGCTGCTACTGAATTAAAAAGCCAATTAACAAATAGATATTTTAATATCAACCATGACAAATAAATCAAACGTTTAATATAATTGCAAATTTTGGAACCGGGAACTGGTAAGCAAATTTGATCAAATTATGTGCTATACGCAGGATCTTGAAGAATGTCATCGAAGTCACCATTCAACGATCTTAAAAAAGAGTCAACATCGTCTGATGTGAAATTGAGAGCTGGACGGACAAACGGATCCACAGAGCAAAAGTGAGCCATATTCATTGGTGTATCGACACTTGCTGCAGCGTCCTCATCCATGTTAGATTGTATAACAGATGGCTCATAGGTGGCCTCGCGGAGTAACCGTAGTCTCAAGGGGCATGACCGTGTATGAACCCTCATTGGGGACATCAGCAGTTCTTGGTCCACAAGAGATGTAGGTGCTACAGCAAGATAGACCATAGGCAGATGTTCAAAGAGACACCATATGCAGCGGAACACCGGTTGTACACACCATAGTAGAGGTCGGAATGACAATGACCAGTCAAATTTTAGTTCCACCAGCAAAGGTGTACCGAAGATCCGAACCATGCGTTCACGGCACAGCGGTGTTGACGGGAGTGGCTCCATTGCTCTGTGTCGCTGGAAAAAAACAACCACCGCGAATCAGAAAAAATAGCAGTAGTAGTCCGCCAATTAAAGCCAAAATAATTGGAAAGCCACCAAAGACACTGGAAAAGAGAGAATGGATGGCTGATGGGATGACTCCGAAGACAGTCTGGAAGATGGACACAAAACCAGACCCGACAGCCTTAAAGAAATGAACAATCCCAGTAGTGCTCGAAGCATTGAATATTCTGGATACCAACTCTCCAAAGTGTTTGGGGAAATCGGTATTTAAAAGGGATTGTATCTCGGCTGATGATCTCGCAATCTGGAGAGCATACGTCTCTTTTGCGGATGTCAAGGCGACCTGTTTTTGAAACAATAGCGCCTTCAGTCTGCTGAACTTGTCATAGTTCACATTAATAGTATCAATGTGGGGCCACATTTCTGATACTTGTATCTCTCGTGTGGGGGGGAAACAAAACATGGCCACAACACGTAACGACCTTCGTGACTGAGATTGCGTAGGCAATTCCAGGTCGTAAGCCGCAACAGCTGTCATCGCTCAGTAGAACATAACTCCCATTGGAAAGTACATGAAACACTGAACGAATCAAGGGGACGGGAGTACCCTTCAGAAAACAGGCCAAATTTGCGACCCCCGCATTGCAAAGACCGTGAAGAGACACCTGTTTGCATATCATGGAATGACGAACAGTAGTCTCACATTCACTTCCGCTAAGAAAGACCTCCTGTTCACCGTCCAGACAGCGATACTCAAAGGGCAACTCTCACTCTTCCTTAATAAAGCTATCTCCTAGCCGTTCATATCGTCCCACTGCAAGATGTTTTAGGCAGCTTGTGAAACGAAAGGTCGAAAACGGTAAATTAATTATGCCGTGTAAGAGCCAAATAGTTGAAGGACTTTCTGCAACCGTGAAGGGCAACTTATCTAATTTCTCTACTTGAAGCAAGGTGAAACGAGCCTCCCTTTTAGCCATTGTCTCTTGTTTCCTGGAAAAATTAAAAGCAGCGAACAGTTCACTTCCATTAATATATTTCCATGGAATGTGGCCACTTCTCAGTGTCTGTAATGCCCAACCCAGCTGCATGATGGAACGCAGCTGTGTTTGCCCATGATACAACCGAGATAAATCAGTCTGAGTGATATCAATAGCAGATGACACTATATTCGACAGTGAATAAATCCGATTCGATAGCGTGTTCATGCCATTGTCGACAACAGCCAATGTTTTTTCTAAATTTTCCTTATCAAGTTGCCTTAAACGTGCAGCAGCCTCAATTTGAGAAAGCTTCCAAATTTCATTATACATAGCATATAAAAACCGTTTTGAACGTTGTTTCTTAGGACCTAATACGAAATCTTGTAGATCTATGCTGTCAGAAAGAGTGTTCAAGTGTTGTTTCACCGTTGTTAAAGTATTTGTCTGCACCCATTGCTGGCACAGCTTACCCACACTGTATGTTGTTATTATACCACTATGTTGACCCGATAGAAAGCGAGGGTCTGGCCTATGAATGGAAAAACCCCCTGACGAGTTCAAAAAACGCTTCTGACATCCATCAGTGTCGGTGGGCCATACCAACCATCCCCCGGGACGGGAAAGTGAAGAATTATAAGCACCAGCCTTAACCAATGCATCCAGCCTATCCTCTGAAATATTAAGAAAGTGTTGCCAATCTCTAAATTTTGTCGGAGTAGGGATATTGGGCGTGTTTAGATCTTTAATTTTTGCTAACCCCAGACATGATGTCTGCTCTACAGTATCATTTAAAAAAATCATTTGCACAGGCATTAAGCAAGCGCGAAACAAAGCCTCCCTACCCTGTATTTGCCAATCTTGTGTTCCCCATACACTCTTCAAATCGACAGTGTTCTTCCAATAGAAATCTTGAACACGTATGGTATTTGAATTATCTCTGTGGGCCGGTATATATCGAACGGAACTTAGTCCCATACAATTCCATCAGGAATCGGAATAGCTGTAATATTGACAGGGGACAAATCACGTCGGACCTTATGTGATGAATGGTGTGGTGTCAAAATTACATCAACAGGCTCCACAGAGGAGCGGTCAGCGATATAGTGACCATTGATTAGTAAAAAGAAAACAGTCACAAAACCAATCCAAAAAAATAATGCAATAAATGTCAAACAGAACCAGAGATAGTTCCAAGGATATATCAAATAGTTCTTTTGAAGCCATCGATAGAATTTGCTACCTCTCGAAAGTGTGTCAGTCACAGTTGAGGATGAATCTGAAGAAAAATCATCAATGTCTACAAAATAGCCAGAGGAAGTCTCCGCAAATACAGGACCCATTGAATTCCCATCCACTGTTGTTGGAAGTTCTTGATATACAACGTTATTAGTGGTGAAAGTGTTGTGTAAAATACAGCCAAATCCTGAATCGGGGTGTTTTCTGAAGTTGTTACTGGAACCAACAAAAGTTCATTTTCTGCCCTCCCCATGGTCGAGGAAGTGTCCGGAACAGCAGCTGACATAGTTGCATAATCAGTAGTAGCGATAGTCATCCTACTATGTAGAGGGATGTCCTGTTGGGTAGTGAGAGGGGATCGGGAACTACCCAAGGGACCTCCTGGTCTACTGTGAAGAACTGGCCACATGGTGTAATTTGATGTCATCAATGGAGATGAACCTGTTTGATTTAGAACCAGACAATGGTGGAAGGATGACAGTCCTGGTGCCTTTTATTCCCAAGACCGGTACAGGTGCTCTGTATGACAGACCAAACTCTTTTTTCACAGCGATATTCTCACGAACCAGATCCCCAACGTTAGGAATCCAGCCAGTCGAAGTTTTCGCCAAGTCCCTTATTCCCAAGGTGGCAGCACTTGCAGATGATTTATCATCACAGAATTGTTGAAGCTCCTGTAAAACAGTGAGACGTTCTTTTATGTCAAATGGTGTTTCTGCCGCTACCATACCAGGGGCATCAAGATCGGGGACATACATAGGTGTCCCAAAGAGAACCTCATATGGAGACTTACCCCCCAAGGACCGTCTTGGCAGATTATTCAGTGCTCTCTGGACCCCATATAGGTGATGTAACCAACTGCGGCCTGAACCTAAAACTCGAGCTGTTAAGGACTGCTTTAGATCACGATTCCGCCTCTCCATGACCGAATTTCCCTCGGGATGGTATGGTGAGGAGTAATGGAGTTCAACACCCATCGTCCTCATGGTGTCCCTGAAAGCCTTAGAGGCAAATGCAGGGCCCTGGTCCGAATGGAATGCTGCAACCGCATATGTACCGATAAAGATCAGCAAATCTTTTATAACAGTCCGGGCGTCAGCCGACTGCTGTGGCCATACCCACAGGAATCTAGAACAGGAATCAACAGCCACTAAAATGTATTTGTATGCACCATCAGGTTGTAAGGGACCACAATGATCCAGGTACACACAATAAAGTGGCTTGTCTGATACTAAGAGAGATGTCTGCGGAGGGCGTTTGATATTAGAACCCTTAATTTGCTGACAAATGTCACAGCAAAGGACATACTGTTTAGTCCGTCTGCATAGACCAGGCCACCAGTATCGTTGTTGTAAAATGGTGATAGTGGCCTGTATACCAGCATGTGCAGAAGCGACACCCTTATGTGCAGCTGTAATCAGCTCCAATCTCTGGTCTTCATTTGGGATCACTCGATCACCAACATCAGGAATTGTTGCAAAAGCAACATTCTGTGCACTGATATGATAGGTATAGTTCGTAGGGTATCCTTTCGGAAGGGTCTTGCCTGCAGCCGATGCTTTAACGGCAAGCAATATTTCATTATCCAACCTCGTCCGAGAACGAGTCACTGCAGCTACAGAAGCCGTAGCTACTGTTGCTTTGGCCGCCTCATCAGCCAATGTATTACCGGCAACATGTATTCCTACACGCTGGTGCCCCAATGTATGAACTACATGGACACATGGCAGCTTATCCTTAAGATCAGCCACCCTCCTCCACAACATTTTGTGTTTAATGGTGTTCCCTTTAGAATCTCTAAACTCGTTCAGTTTCCAATGATTGAGGTATTAATTGTACGACTGGACGCAATATTATGAATCACAGACAATTAATGTCAGTGTTCCTGGCTCTGAATGTTCGAGCGCTAGAAGTAGAGCCTTAAGCTCGGCCAACTGGGCTGTGCAGTCTCCTAAGGTCTGAGTGTAGGTATTATGAGGATGGAAAACGCCGTCTTCCATTGTCCCGCATACAGCTGCGCAAGCTGCTGAATATTCATGTTTAGTACCCACAGCCGGTTGTGCCGAACCGTCAGTATAAACGATCGTATCATAACTGTCAATTGGCAATATGTGTACGGGAGCGGGGTACTCCTGTTCATACTGGAGAAATTCTTGTGTCTGAAGTCTTGGATCAAACACATAATCAACATCAGTGGCGGTCAGAGACGTTGCCCATTGAATCCAGCGTGGATGTAATGCTTTAGCGTCTGGAACGCTTGCTTTAGTGACAGCCTCTAAGGCCGGCACTGGGGAGACAACAATTATGCGTTTCCCCTGGGCAAGCGGTCTCTCCTTTATGACGGCCATCTGAACTGCTGTCAGAATTTTTTCAGTAGGAGCAAAACGTTTCTCTGCATTGGAGTATAAATGTGATTTGTATGCAATAGGCAATGTGTCACCCTCATTAAAGGTGACATATGTAAATCCAAGGGCACCAGCTATTACTCTGACGACCAAGTTTGTTTTGTTATCACGTGTGTATAAGTGTCTAGCTTCCAGCATGTCACGTTGAATATCCCTAAGGATGCGTGTGTGTTCAATTGTCCATCGCCTGCTAGAAAAATTTGGTTGTATTAAGTCATATAGTGGTTTGATGCGTTCAGCATAATCTGGAATGTAGGTTCTGCCAAAATTAAAGAAACCCAGTAATGACTGTAATTTCTTAAGCGTGTTTGGAGGCTGTAGTTGAGCACATTTTTCTAGAAAGTGCGGGCCAGGCTCTTTCCCTCATTTGATAGTTCATATCCCAGGAACAATACACTAAGATAAGCTATCTTGCTTTTCCTAAAATTAAATTTATATCCGAAGGGAGCAAATCCCACAATTATCCGATCGACCCTTGCAAGATGAATGTCAAGGGTATCATCTGTGAGATAGTTATCGTCTACATACGACAATGCCTCAGGATCTAGCTCCTGCAATATTGATGTTACACGGGCCGAAAACAGCCCTGGGCTGTTTTTATAGCCTTGTGGTAAACGACAAAAGCGTTTCTGAGAGCCTAAGGAGAATGCACTTAAGTCCCTACTTTCATGTGCTAAATTCTGGCAGAAGAATCCATTCGAGATATCTAAAGTCGTTTTGTATTTTTTATGCACTATATTATTAATCAGCGCTGTGCTGTGCGAATTTTGTATTGCAAATGTACGTGTATGACTATTTAAGTGTCTGTAATCCACCACTATTCTATATGAATGATCAGGTTTCGCAACGGGAAATAGCGGATTATTCATTGCCGATGTACAGGGCTCTATTACTCCCTGGTATTCAAGTTGTGACAGTATCTCCGTCACCGGAGCTTTCGCTTCATGTTTAACAGGGTATTGCGGCTGCGGGTGAGGTGTAGATCGGACGGGAATAACATGACAAGGAGAGTCCTTGTCCCAACCCACATGATTACGGTATAATGCAGGTGCCTGCGCTAAAGCCCATTCAGCCGCATAAACTTTTTTGTCAGCCTCTGGAACAAGATCAGAGAAAGAAGGCAAAATGACATCTTCCCCATGCGGGAGCTTGCGGACATGTTCAGGTGGCCAATCTCTCTCGGCCAACAGGATATCACTTGTTAGTTCATCCCAGAATATTACATTAATAATTCGTTCCACGTCTCCCTCTATCTGAATTGTTAAATCATAAACCCGATCGGGCGGGAGAACGCGGCCATCCGCCGTTTCAACTGCGATGTAATCGCTAGTTGCTGTCGCATCCAGATGATCTTTCAGACTCTGGCGACATATCGTGACCTCTGCCGCGCTGTCGAACAGAGTCACTGCCCACCTCTTGTTCCTCAACAGCGTTCTCAATATTACTGGCATTCTTAATAGTCAGTGCTGCCACTTTCTTCTTTTTAAATTGTGGCTTTTGTTGAGCAGTCTTTTCTTCTTTTTTAATGGTAGACTGCGGTGAGTCTTTCTTTTCTTTCACGTATTCCGGACGTCGATCTTGACGGCCCCCTCTCTCGCTACGTCTATCCGGTGCGTCCTGAAAGGAACGAGAAGGACGTGAATCAGTATATCTGTCTGGAGTTCTAATGTTATCCCTATTCCTGAGATTATACCTCCTTTCGGAGTACTCCGGATGTGGAGAATCAGCTCTTTTATTTCTCCTGTCTTTGAAATCTTTTTGTTTGTCCCAGCGCTTCTTAGAGCCCTCTTGTGCTTGCTTTGTACCTTCCTTATGGGTAGTACTTGGTATGTCCAATTTTTTAGGCTTGGCCCCCAATCCATCCCGTCCTATACTAGTATAGGTATCTGATATTATTTTCGGTAGCTGCCTCTCCTGTTCCACATGTGGAGTTTCTCAGAGACGTTGGCGTATTGCCAGTGCTACTGCTTCCCCTTTAATATTAATTAATATTATCGAGGAGACAGCGTCAAAGTTACGCATTAATTTCATCCCCAGATCCAGGGCCGGTGCAGCCCCATGCTCATTTTGTATTTGTTTTAACACTTCCGGTAAATTGGCAAGTGTAAGGGTCCCATGTGTGGTAGTATAAACGGCAGCGAAGACTGTACCCCAAGTGGCACAATCATCCACCGAGGGAACCATCCCAAATGGCAAGCACATAGTGAGCAATCTATGTTTTTCCTGTGGCCCCATATGGGGGAACACAGCTTCTAGCTGATTTGTTTTCTGAGCAATCCAGAACGGTATTATTTCCCGTTCCGAGGGCACTTTACCCATGATGGTATGTACTGTTTGTGGATTAATCCCAGTAGCCAATTGATATCCCCCAGCGACTGGCGGTGCTGGACGCGCTGGTGTAGTGTTCAATGTTGGCATTACGAACTGAACTAGTCGTCTATATAATGCCACTAATTCATTATATAATATTCTTAAATCTACAACCGGCATATTCTGTATGCCCGGGTGAGGTGTATATGTGGCAAACATGGGCCATGTAGGCCCTTCATTACTTAAAGGACCTAGCCTCACTCGTCGTAGTACATGTGGTAGGGCGCCTTCAAACCAGTTTTGATGCTCTTGATATGTGAGCGATATTTCATGATACTGGTATGCTTCATATCGTACTGGAACGTCCACAATGTCATATGTGTGAAATGTGTGCGTTCGTTGGTCAGCCCCAGGAAAGGCAACCCAACAGTAAAATGTTTCAGTTTGGTATGCTTCAGTTGCTTCTATAATCAAAGTAACCTCCCCGCCCTCTTCTGTAAGGCCATGCGCTAATAAATGTTGTGTAAGTGCATGTCTAGCATTTGCAGGAATGTCTATGGTATTAGCCATAGTTGTTTAGAGAAACGGAACACCAATATAGGGGAAGTTTTTCCTTTTGTGAGTTCGAGCTCGAACAACCTACAGCCTAATTAGGGGTTACCCGTTCGGCTGAGGAGGATTCTCCCAAAGACCACGGACGTCTCCGTATAATGGTACTGAGGGTACCTAGTGTCTGTGAGACAGTGATAGTCAGGGTATCCGTACATTAGTGCCTAAACACCATCGTTGGTGGCGCCATGTCGTAGTTTGGACTCTTGCTCTGAGCAAGACTGCTGGTCTCAGGATGACAGTACTTTCGTTTGTAGGTGACTAAGTTCCTTCCTACAACTAGTTGTAACTGTTGTCCAAACCTTACCGGCTTACTAGCAGTACCTCACCAGAAACACAATAGTAAAAGGTGATTTGTAGCAGTCGCTTACGCATGGACTCAAAGTAAGATCTCTCAGGGTTGTCGTGGTTAAACGGAAATTACCCTTTTCTCACAGATTTATTATGTCTCATACAAACAAAGGCAAAAACACAGATGCAGTGAAGTTATAATAGTTTTTATTCAATATAACTGCAATTTGCAATAAGTTGCATGAACTGCAATGATTAGGATAATGAATATACCAAGCAACAGTATTGTGAAGAGGAGAGTCATTGTTATAAAGACCCCCACCATTATGCAATATATGAAAGAAATGGAAAATGTCACTTACCCAGTGTACATCTGTTCGTGGCATGAGTCGCTGCAAATTCACATGCTGTGCACAGTCCGCCGTCTGGTGTTGGGCTCGGAGTGTTACAAGTTGTTTTTCTTCGAAGAAGTCTTTTCGAGTCACGAGACCGAGGGACTCCTCCCCTTTCGGTTCCATTGCGCATGGGCGTCGACTCCATCTTAGATTGTTTTCCCCGCAGAGGGTGAGGTAGGAGTTGTGAATGTTAGTCATAGTGCCCATGCAATGGAATGAATACGTATGTACATAATAAAGGTTAAAGTAATATATTTACAAATGTACAATTGTTCAAGATCTACTTCTAAACGGCTATAGGCTCCCGTGGAGGCGGATGTACACTGGGTAAGTGACATTTTCCGTTCGATGGCATGTGTAGCTGAAGATACACATGCTCTGCATAGACTAGTAAGCAGTTATCTCCCCAAAAGCGGCGGTTCAGCCTGTAGGGGTTGAAGTAGTTTGAAATAATGTTCTTAGTACAGCCTGACCTACTGTGGCTTGTTGTGCAGTTAACACATCTACACAGTAGTGCTTGGTAAATGTATGAGGCGTAGACCATGTTGCTGCCTTACATATTTCGTTCATTGGAATATTTCCTAGAAAGGCCATGGTAGCCCCTTTCTTTCTGGTTGAGTGTGCCTTTGGTGTAATAGGCAGCTCTCTCTTTGTTTTAAGATAGCAGGTTTGAATACACTTAACTATCCACCTGGCAATGCCTTGTTTTGAAATTGGATTTCCTGTATGAGGTTTTTGAAAGGCAATAAATAGTTGTTTTGTTTTTCTAATTAGTTTTGTTCTGTCAATGTAGTACATTAGTGCTCTCTTGATGTCTAATGTATGTAGTGCTCTTTCAGCTACAGAATCCGGTTGTGGGAAGAACACTGGTAATTCTACCGTTTGATTTAAGTGGAACGGTGAGACAACTTTTGGTAAAAATCTAGGATTCGTTCTTAGAACCACTTTATTTGTATGTATCTGAATAAATGGTTCTTGTATGGTAAATGCCTGAATCTCGCTCACTCTTCTTAGAGATGTGATGGCAATCAAAAACGCAACTTTCCACGTTAAGTATTGCATTTCACAAGAATGCATGGGCTCGAAAGGTGGACCCATGAGTCTTGTTAAGACAATGTTGAGGTTCCATGAAGGAACAGGTGGTGTTCTTGGTGGTATGATCCTCTTTAAGCCTTCCATAAACGCTTTAATGACTGGTATTTTAAATAGTGAAGTTGAATGAGTAATTTGCAGGTAAGCTGATATTGCTGTGAGATGTATCTTTATGGAAGAGAAGGCTAGATTTGATTTTTGCAAATGTAGTAAATATCCTACTATATCTTTTGGAGATGCGTGTAATGGCTGAAATTGATTATTCTGGCAGTAATACACGAATCTTTTCCACTTGTTTGCATAGCAGTGTCTAGTGGTAGGTTTTCTAGCTTGTTTTATGACCTCCATACATTCTTGTGTGAGGTGCAAGTGTCCGAATTCTAGGATTTCAGGAGCCAAATTGCTAGATTCAAGGATGCTGGATTTGGATGTCTGATCTGTTGTTTGTGTTGCGTCAACAGATCTGGTTTGTTGGGTAGTTTGACATGAGGTACTACTGACAGGTCTAGTAGTGTTGTGTACCAAGGTTGCCTTGCCCATGTTGGTGCTATTAGTATGAGTTTGAGTTTGTTTTGACTCAACCTGTTTACTACATATGGAAGGAGAGGGGGAAAAGCGTATGCAAAGACCCCTGAACAGTTCATCCATAGAGCATTCCCTTGGGATTGATCTTGTGGGTACCTGGATGCGAAGTTTTGGCATTTTGAGTTTTCCTTTGTTGCAAATAGATCTATTTGAGGTGTCCCCCAAATCTGAAAGTAATTGTTTATTATTTGGGGGTGAATTTCCCACTCGTGGGTTTGTTGGTGATCTCGAGAGAGATTGTCTGCCAACTGGTTCTGAATCCCTGGAATAAATTGTGCTATTAGGCGAATGTGGTTGTGAATCGCCCAATGCCATATTTTCTGTGTTAGGAGGCACAACTGTGTCGAGTGTGTCCCTCCTTGTTTGTTTAGATAATACATTGTTGTCATGTTGTCTGTTTTGACAAGAATGTATTTCTGGGTTATTATGGGTTGAAATGCTTTCAGCGCTAGAAATACTGCTAACAGTTCCAAGTGATTTATGTGAAACTGTCTCTGATGTATGTCCCATTGTCCTTGGATGCTGTGTTGATTGAGGTGTGCTCCCCACCCTGTCATGGAAGCATCTGTTGTTATGACGTATTATGGCACTGGGTCTTGGAAAGGCCGCCCTTGGTTTAAATTTGTACTGTTCCACCATAGAAGCGAGATGTATGGTTGGCGGTCTATCAACACCAGATCTAGAAGTTGACCCTGTGCTTGTGACCATTGTGATGCTAGGCACTGTTGTAAGGGCCGCATGTGTAATCTTGCGTTTGGGACAATGGCTATGCATGAAGACATCATGCCTAGTAGTTTCATTACCATTCTGACTTGTATCTGTTGTGTTGGATACATGGCCTGTATTACTTTGTGAAATGTTTGAACTCGTTGTGGACTTGGAGTGGCAATCCCTTTTGCTGTGTAGATTGTCGCTCCTAAGTATTGCTGCGTTTGACACGGCAGAAGGTGTGACTTCGCGTAGTTGATGGAGAAACCTAGCCTGTGAAGGGTTTGTATGACATATTTTGTGTGCTGTGAACACTGTCTTAGAGTGTTGGTTTTGATTAGCCAGTCGTCTAAGTACGGGAACACATGTATTTGCTGCCTTCTGATATGCGCAGCTACTACTGCCAGGCATTTTGTAAAAACTCTTGGCGCAGTTGTTATTCCGAATGGTAACACTTTGAATTGGTAATGTATTCCTTGAAATACAAACCTTAGGTATTTCCTGTGTGAAGGATGTATTGGTATATGGAAATACGCATCCTTTAGATCTAATGTTGTCATGTAGTCTTGCTGTTTGAGCAGTGGGATTACGTCTTGTAGCGTGACCATGTGAAAGTGGTCTGATTTTATGTAGGTATTTAGGGGGTCATTCTGACCCCGGCGGTCATGGCGGGAGCACCGCCAACAGGCTGGCGGTGCCCCATAGGGCATTCTGACCGCGGCGGTTCGGCCGCGGTCTGATGCGGAAAACCGGCGGTCTCCCGCCGGTTTTCCGCTGCCCTTGAGAATCCTCCATGGCGGCACAGCGATTCTGACAGCCCATACCGCCATCCTGTTCCTGGCGGTTCGCCCGCCAGGAACAGGATGGTGGTATGGGTTGTCGTGGGGCCCCTGGGGGCCCCTGCAGTGCCCATTCCAATGGCATGGGCACTGCAGGGGCCCCCGTAAGAGGGCCCCACTTTGTATTTCAGTGTCTGCTTTGCAGACACTGAAATACGCGACGGGTGCAACTGCACCCGTCGCACCTTCCCACTCCGCCGGCTCAATTCTGAGCCGGCATCCTCGTGGGAAGGGTGATTTGCACTGGGCTGGCGGGCGGCCTTTTGGCGGTCGCCCGCCAGCCCAGTGCAAATCCCAAAATACCCTCAGCGGTCTTTCGACCGCGGAGCGGTATTTTGGACGGGGGAACTCTGGCGGGTGGCCTCCGCCGCCCGCCAGGGTGAGAATCACCCCCTTAGTGTTCTGAGATCTAGTATGGGTCTCAGAGTTTTGTCCTTTTTGGGTATTAGAAAGTACAGTGAGTAAACTCCTGTGTTCTTTTGTTGAATTGGTACTAATTCTATTGCGTCCTTTTGTAGCAGTGCTTGAACTTCTTGTCCTAGTAGATCTATATGTTGTTTTGACATCTTGTGTGTTTTCGGTGGGACGTTTGGAGGGAATTGGTGAAATTCTATGCAATAACCATGCTGGATAATTGCTAGTACCCAAGTATCTGTTGTTATTTCCTCCCAAAGTTTGTAAAACTGGCTTAGTCTTCCCCCCACAGGTGTTATGTGATGGGGGTGTGTGACTTGTGAGTCACTGTTTAGTTTGAGGGGTTTTGCGCCTTGAAATTTTCCTCTATTTTTTGGGAATTGGCCCCCTCTAAATTGTCCGCGAAAACCTCCCCTCTGATATTGCCCCTGGTAGGTAGGTCTTGTTTGAGAGGTTGTGGCTTCTGTGGGTTGACCTCGAAACCCTCCCCTAAAAGGTGTTTTCCTAAATGTGCCTCTGCTCTGCGGGGAGTAGAGTGCGCCCATGGCTTTGGCTGTATCGGTGTCCTTTTTGAGTTTCTCAATGGCAGTGTCTACCTCCGGCCCAAACAATTGCTGTTCATTAAACGGCATATTGAGCACAGCCTGTTGGATTTCCGGTTTGAACCCAGAAGTGCGTAGCCATGCGTGTCTTCTTATTGTAACTGCGGTGTTTATTGTCCTTGCAGCTGTGTCTGCTGCATCCATGGAAGACCGTATCTGATTGTTGGAGATACTTTGCCCCTCTTCCACCACCTGTTGTGCTCTTTTTTGGAACTCCTTGGGTAAGTGTTCGATGAAATGTTGCATTTCATCCCAATGAGCCCTGTCGTATCTTGCCAAAAGTGCCTGAGAGTTGGCAATACGCCACTGATTTGCTGCTTGTGCTGCAACCCTTTTACCCGCAGCATCAAACTTGCGGCTCTCTTTGTCCGGAGGTGGCGCGTCGCCTGAGGTATGAGAGTTGGCTCTCTTACGAGCTGCCCCCACAACTACTGAGTCCGGTGTCAGTTGTGTTGTAATATATATAGGATCCGTGGGTGGTGGCTTGTATTTTTTCTCCACTCTTGGAGTTATGGCCCTGCTTTAACAGGATCCTGAAATATTTGTTTCGAATGTCTTAGCATTCCTGGGAGCATGGGAAGACTTTGGTACTGGCTATGGGTTGCGGATAGGGTATTAAAGAGAAAGTCATCCTCAATTGGTTCCGAATGTAACGATACATTGTGGAACTCGGCTGCTTTTGCGACCACCTGGGTATAAGATGTACTGTCCTCAGGTGGCGAAGGCTTTGTGGGATAAGAGTCTGGGCTGTTGTCAGACACTGGAGCGTCGTAGAGATCCCATGCATCGGGGTCATCCTGACTCATTGTATGAGCTGGTGAGTGCATTAGTGGTGGAGTGGTTGTTGGTGATGCATGTGTTGATGGTGGTGGAGAAGGTGGTGGGGTTGTTCTCTTTGCCACCTTTGCCTGTGGTTGCTTGTCCCCTTGTTGAAAGGCAAGTTTCCTTTTGATCTTGATTGGGGGACGAGTGGTTATCTTCCCTGTATCTTCATGGACATGAAGCCTTCTCTGTGTGTGGTCATGTTCCACAGAGTGAAGGTCCTCTCCAAAGCTATGTAATTGGGTGGTTAGCCCTTGTTCCTCTGTATAGGAACCACTTTTCGGCTCCGAGGCTGGGTGTTTTGGGACCGAAATCTTTTTGGAACTTCTTTTCGGCTCCGAAGAAGTTTTCTTGTGCTTCGGCTCGGTGTCTCTGTGCCGAACCTTTTCGGCGCCGTCTTTGTGCAGAGGTTTCTCGGAGCCGCTGTCTCGGCTCCGAGGTTGCTGTGTGGCGGTATCACGACCGGAGTCGGATGACTTCGACACCAGCATGCCCGTTTTCGGTGCCTTGGCTCGGTCACCTTGTTTTTGGGTTAAGCCATGGCCTGTCGGCGGGGCGGTGGCGTCCCCTGGGCTTTTGTGGACTTTTCGTGAGTCCTAATTTTCGACGTCTTACTCACGGTTGACGTTTCGTCGTCAGCGAGTTCTTCGGAATCCGACTCGTGGATGGAGAAAGCTTCTTCTTCTTCCTCCTCGAACCGATGTGGACCTGTGGGCGTGGACGCCATTTGTAGTCTCCTGGCTCTTCGGTCTCTCAGCGTCTTCCGGGACCGAAACGCTCGACAGGCCTCACACGTATCCTCCTTGTGCTCGGGGGACAAGCACAAGTTACAGACCAAATGCTGATCCGTATACGGATATTTGTTATGGCATTTTGGACAGAATCGGAACGGGGTCCGTTCCATCAGTGTTGAAGCCGCACGCGGTCGGGCCGACCAGGCCCCGACGGGGGATCGAAATTACCCCGAAGGGCCACCGGAGCTCTTCAAAATTCGGTGTCGATTTGTTCTAACTAACCAGATACCGAACGCAACAATACCAACGTTTTTTTCCGAGATTCTAACTAACTTTCCGACCCGAAACACGGAGCGAAAAGGAACACGTCCGAACCCGATGGCGGAAAAAAAACAATCTAAGATGTAGTCGACGCCCATGCGCAATGGAACCGAAAGGGGAGGAGTCCCTCGGTCTCGTGACTCGAAAAGACTTCTTCGAAGAAAAACAACTTGTAACACTCCGAGCCCAACACCAGACGGCGGACTGTGCACAGCATGTGTATCTGCAGCTACACATGCCATTGAACATATGTATATGTAAAAGAAATGGATTAAGCCCTAATACCCTAAGGAGAGTAAGTCTAACCTCCTACCTATAAAAGGAGAGCTGGGTTCTTTCAACCTAATCTGCCAAAGCCGTGTCCATGAGAGGAGCCCCCAACCCTCGTTACCTTGGAATGAGGTCTCTATCTCAGACTCCGCAGGGACACGAAGACTGGGTCAGCGTCAAGATGACTTTAGCATCGGTATCAGCGATGGTGGCGATGCCCTCTGGTCGGAATCCCTCTGATTATCTGTCTAAAAGTGTGTTGTATTTATACAGATTTACAAGGTCCCCTGACATAAGTGTTATTCATAACAATAGATAACAGGCATGCTTGGGACAGCAATTAATATCAACAATCCCTCGAAAGTATAGAGAGGGAAAATCCCTAAGTGTGAATGCCTACTGTATGTTTGTCTTTTGTGCTTGATCTTGACGCCTTGGCGCAGTGACACTGATAATAGAACCCATAACAAGTGGCCTAACTATAAACAAGCCCGCCATTTTAAAGGAAATAAATAATTAAATGATCTAAGACAGAGCAAGCTAAGTAGGTTAAAAGTCACTGGGTGACGGGGGCACGAGTTTACAAGCCTACGGCTAAGCTAACTCCTGTTATCCCGCTAAAACAAACTAGGATTCACCACAGTTGTGTGGGAGGAGGTGGGGGTCTGCCACAAGTCCACTGTACCGCGAGGTGGTGTCTTGAGACCACGGAACGCACTTTCCCCCATAGGTCGTTCCACCTCTTCCTGATGTCATCCCTATTTCTTGGGTGCTGTCCCACTGCGTTGACCCTGTCCACTATTCTGCGCCATAGCTCCATCTTCCTAGCTATGGAGGTGTGCTGCACCTGTGATCCGAATAGCTGTGGCTCTACCCGGATGATTTCTTCCACCATGACCCTGAGCTCCTCCTCAGAGAACCTGGGGTGTCTTTGCCGTGCCATGGGGTGGTGTGGGTGATGTGTGGGGTGGTGTGTGTTGTGATAAGTGGGGTGATATTTAGTGGTGTGTTGTGTCAGGTGCGTGGAAGTTATGTGGGTGATGGTATTGTGTGCCTGTGGATGCTTGGTAGTTGTTTGTAGTGTCTCTCTCTGGCCTTCTCTCGATAATTTTGTCATAGGGGTTTGTGGGTGATGTGGGTGTGTGTTTTATATTGTAATGGGTGTGTGGGAGTGGTATGTGTATCAGTTGTGTGTATTTCAAATTCTCCAATGTGGATGTGTTTTGTGAATGTGTGTGTATTTTGAGTGCAGCGGTGTGTACCGCCAATGGAATACCGCGGTTGAAAGACCTCCGTGTGGATTCATGTCATGATAGTGTGGGCGTATTTCTGTTGGCATGACGGTGGAGGTTTTGTTTTCGCCAGTTTATCACTGACCTTTGGTGTGGCGGACTTGTGTGGGTGTCTGAATTTTGGCGGATTCCGAGCAGTGGGTCATAATGACCGTGGCGGAATTCGGCTGCCGCAGCAGTGTGTTGGCGGTCTTCTGCACAGCGGTAAACAGCTTTTGCCGCCAATGTTGTAATGACCCCCACAGTCTCTTAAGTGGGTGCTTTGCCCACTGCTTGGTCCTTGGGAGTGCAAACCCACAGTCTCTCAAGTCGGTGGTTTGCCCACTGCTTGGTCCTGGGGAGTGCAAAGCCACAATCTCTCATGTGGGAGCTTTGCCCACTGCTTGGTCCTGGGGAATGTAAAGCCACAGTCTCTCAAGTGGATGCCTTTTTCCACTGGTTCTGGAGGGTGCCTTGTGCCCAGTGTGATTCATCCTACCAAGGAAAGGGTGAGTGGATGCATATCTCAACTGGTTCTGGAGGGGGACTTGTGCCCAGTCTGCTCCAGTCTGCCAAGGAAAGGGTCAGTGGATGCATATCTCCACTGGTTCTGGAGGGGGCCTTGTGCACAGTCTGCCTCATCCTGCCAAGGAAAGGGTGAGTGGATGCATATCTCCACTGGTTCTGGAGGGGACCTTGTGCCCAGTCTGCTTCAGCCTCCCAAGGAAAGGATAAGTGGATGTATGACTCCACTGGTTCTGGAGGGGGCCTTGTGCCCAGTGATGCAGCACTTGGGGTGTGGCAGTTCACATTCCCTCACCTGGGTGCCTGTGGCACGAGATTTGCAGGGACCAGGTAGCATGATAGTCCATGGAAGCAGGGCCAGACTCCATCTTGCGGCGACTAAGGCCGCAAACGGGTGGTAGTAACGGTGCAGACAGGGGTACTGCTAGTGGTGGTGGGAGGCTCCAGTCCGTCTACTACATCCTCGGACAGACGCACACTGGGGCTGCTGCTGCTGGTAGTGGTCCTACTGTTAGTGGTGCAAGTGGCAGTGCTTGCGGCGGGGATGCTAGTGCTGGCCGTGGTGCAGGTGCTGCCAGTGATGGAGAGAGGCACCAGCCCTTCTCCTGCAGCCTCGGACGGCAGGCCACTGGGGATGCTGCTGCTGACAGTAGTGGTGGCAGCGGCAGTGCAGGTGGCTGTGCTGGCGGCAGGGATGCTGGCGGTGGTGGCCGCTGTGCAGGTGGCGGGGCTGTTAGTTCTGATGGTGCCCATCAGGACCTCACCTGCAGCCTCCGATGCCTGAAGTGCCCTGCCTTAGCTTTTCTGCCCCTTTCTCACCTTGGCAAATGCTATTGGGACCATGGCTCTAGCAGCTGGAGTTTTGGAGGAGGGCTTGCTGGGTGGGTCGTGCTCCTTTCCCTCGCTGTATGCTGTCCCCTTCTTCACCTTGGCAGGTGGCGGAATGGTTTGGTCCTTCGCAGGGGTCGGTGGCACACTGGTTGGCCTGACGGGTGCCCCTTTAGAGCCTCTGGGAGTTGCAGGTATCACAGCAGACGCAGTCTTGGTGGCTGAGGTGCTGGCCTGGGTTCTAGACACCCTGGCCTGAGGGGAAGGATAGGGGGAGGGGTAGGGAACAGGTCAATGTTTGCGAGGAAAAGTTTTTTTAGACACACTGTGGCGGGAAGACAGAGAGGGTTTGGGAGTGGACGAAGAGGGAGTGGTTGTAGGAGGTGTCTGTCTGCTGAGTTTGGGTGAAGGTGCCTGGGCTGGATGCTGTTGTGAGGTGGATGGCTGTTGGGTGGGTGTTTGTGTTTGTGTACTTTGGGAGGAGGGGGCACAGACACACTGGGAGAGGACACAGGGGATGTGTGCATGGTTGTGGGGGTGGTGACTGCTCGTGAGGAGTGCGTTGGGATGGGCGTGCTGGTGATGGAGGTAGTGGATGAGGATGTAGTGCATCCATGTGTGAATGGAGACGCAACTGGGAGGGAGGTGGAGGAGGGGGACACACTGGAGGCAGTGGATGTTGGTATGTCTGCATCTGGATGGTGTTTGTGTGAGTGCCTGTGGGATGAAGTGAGGTGCTTGTGTTTGCCTGTGCCACTCGTGTGTTGTCCTGTGTGCATGCTGGGTTGTCTGTGTGCAGTGGATGTCGATGTGTTTGCATGGGTATGGTGCTTGTGTGAGTGCCTGTGTGATGAAGTGTGGTGCTTATGTTTGCCTGAGCTACTTTTGTGTGGTGATTTGGGTGAATGCTGGTCTGAAGGTGTGCTTGGGATAGTCTCGGGGGATTGGGTATGGATAGAGGAAGATGGAGAAGGGAGGCTAGACACAGGGACAATGGCTGCCATCAGTGCGGACGCCAGAACCTGAAATGCTTTCTTTTGGGCCGCCACGCCAGAATGAATGCCCACCAGGTATCCATTTGTTTGTTGCAAATGCCTCTCGACACCCTGGATGGCATTCAGTATGGTTGACTGCCCAACAGTGAGGGATCTCAGGAGGTCAATAGCCTCCTCACTGAGGGCAGCAGGGCTGACTGGTGCAGGGCCTGAGGTGCCTGGGGTGAAGAAAATGCCCACCCTCCTGGGTGAGCAGGCACGGATAACACGCTGAGGGGCTGCGGGGAGGGCGGTGCTGGTAGGGGGAGTGGCGGCAGTACCTGTTGTTGGAGTGGGAACAGAGGTGTCCGCCACCGCCAGGGAGCTTCCATCGGAGTCGTCACTGTCTGTGGTCTCCCCTCCTGTCCCCATCATGGTGCTCCCCTTGCCCTCTGTCCCACTGGTGCCCTCTCCCTCTGTGGATTCGGCCTCCAGGCCCATATGGGATGCAGCTCCCTCCGTCGCCCGTGCCTCTGCTCCTCCGACAGATGATGCTAATGCACATAAGGACAGGGTGACAAAACAAAAAGTGGGGGAGGGGAGACACAGAGGATACACTTGGTCAATGCCAGCAACACCACTACCGTTGGCGTACACAACACACAGGGAGCAGCCCTATGCACTAGGCCATGCCCAACCATTTACTAAGACAGTGACCAGCCCATGGAGTTCAATGCCTAACGCCATTAGCTGCTCACCTGAAACCCACAGGACCCTGCCCAGTAGTAGATGCCCACCAACACTATTGGGGTAGGAGTGCTCCAGAGCCTACCCATCAAGGGACCCACCCTGCCATGTTCACCCTGGCCTACGGGCACCCACAGCCCACATCCCCCACCCAGGTACCTTCTAATTCATGCAAAGTCAGGTTTCAGATTCTGTACTCTCTCCCTTGTAGCTGCTGTGATGCCTTCAAGCCCCCATCCAACTCCGGATAGGCCACCGCCAGGATGCGGAACATCAGGGGGGTCATGTTGCGACGGGCACCCCTTCCTCATTGGGAGGCCAGCCCCAGCTGGGCCTCTGCCGTCTTCTTTGCCCAGCGGCGCAGGTCCTTCTACCTCTTGCGGCAGTGGGTGCTCCGCCTTTCAAAGACCCCCAGGGTCCGCACCTCCTTGGCGATGGCACGCCAAATACCCTTTTTCTGGTTGGTGCTGACCTTCAGGGAAAAGACAGCAGAAAAGGGAATTAGTCACCCGTCCGGACAGTCAGACTCATTGCCCACCAGATCCTACCCATCCCCTAATGCACATACATTGACCACCTTACATGCTGCTCTCTGGCCAGGACCCCTCTGCCCCACCCTACATGTGGCCTACACACACACCACTCCATACATTCATGTCCCACGCATCATGCTCACAGTGTGCTCACCTGTTTGTCTGGAGGACCGTAGAGTAACGTGTACTGGGGTAGGACCCCATCCACCAGTTTCTCCAACTCCTCCGATGTGAAGGCAGGGGCCCTTCCCCAGGCGCACGAGCCATTGTCTCTTCCAGACCGAGGTCACAGCAGCACTTGCAGTCTAGGTCCTCTACTGTCAAAGATCAGGTATCGAGTGATTGAACAGATAGAAAATGTCGGTCACGTCCACGGCGGTGCGTACCGTCACCGCCGGCGTACATCGTCATTGGCTCCTGGGAACCATAGGGTCCAATGTTAACCAATGCAATATTGTGCTGCGGTCTTCGACCGCCTACCGCGACGGTGTACAATGCCAGCGCAGTTACCTCACATCCCATTGTACCACTTTACAGGTCAGGCAGCCGCCATTTCAGGGGCCCACATGGCTTAGTTTTTAACTGCGTCACACATACCTAGACCTTGCCTCAACACTCATACAGGCCTAATTTCGGATTATGATTCGTGTTCTGTGTAAGCTGTGGGTACGTACCTCTGAGTTAGTTGACTCTGTGCTCGCTGTTGTCCTTCATAGGCACCGTCCGCTGGGACATGTGAGGAGATGGCGGCATCCTCCTGTGTACAGACCGCTGGTGCACCTGTCGACAATGGAGGAAAGACATGTGACCATCACCTACAGGCTTGATCGTGCCACAATCCAAGAACTGTGTGCCCAATTGGAGCCATACCTGATGTCAGCTATCCGCCAGCCCACAGGTATCCCCCCTCTAGTGCAGGTCCTATCAGTGCTCCATTTCCTGGCATGTGGTTCCTTCCAAACAACAGTGGCCATGGCGTCAGGGATGTCTCAGCCAATGTTCTCTAACGTGTACCAGAGTGTTGTCTGCCCTTCTGAAACACATGCACAGCTGCATCGTGTGCCCCCCAGGTGGAGGATTTGGCGACAGTGAAGGCTGACTTTTATGCCCTGGGACATATCCCAAACATCCTTGGTGCCATTGATGGTACACATGTGGCATTTGCCCCCCATCACCCCCCAGAGGAATGAAAAAAGTGTTCAGGAATAGGAAAAGCTATCACTCTCTGAATATGCAGACGGTGTGTTTGGCAGACCAGTACATCTCCCATGTGAATGCCAAATATCCTGGCTCTGTGCATGACGCCTTTATCTTGAGGAATAGCAGCATCCCATATGTGATGGGCCAACTCCAGAGGCACCGGGTGTGGCTAATAGGTGAGCCAAAGGTCCCCACACAGTATAAGTAGGTGTCTGGGTATGGGGTTGTCCCTAAGGGTTAGTGTGTGTCTAACAGTTGTCCCTCGATATTTGCAGGTGACTCTGGTTACCCCAACCTCTCATGGCTACTGACCCCAGTGAGGAATGCTAGGACAAGGGCAGAGGAACGCTACAATGAGGCACATGGGCTTACAAGGAGGATTATAGAAAGGACCTTCGGCCTCCTGAAGGCCAGGTTCCAGTACCTCCAACTGACAGGTGGATCCCTGTACTACTCACCCAAGAAGGTGTGCCAGATCATCGCTGCATGTTGCACAACCTGGCCTTGACACTCGAGGTGCATTTTCTGCAGGAGGATGTGCCTGGAGATGGTCCTGCGGCAGCGGTCGAGCCTGTGGACAGTAAGGAAGAGGAGGCAGAGGAAGAAGATGTGACAACAGAACCAATATTATTCGCCAGTACTTCCAGTGACACACAAGTAAGAGACTGTAACTTCACTGAACATTTCAGTTATCTGTTGGACGTTGTATAAGGCAGCCTGTTTCCATATGCCTATGGCCACTGACTTTACCCTTTGACATCTCTATTTTCAGACCTCTGTACCCAACTCTGGCTCCTGCTATGTGCACTGTTGCCCACCAAAGGTCATCCTAAAGTATATTTCACTGTACTTTTGAGTTGCTATGCTTTGATAATCTAGTACTAATACATTTGTGAATCATTTGACAGACTCCAGAGTTGTATTTGTTCCAAGGGTGTTTATTTAGGTGCGCATAGGTAGAGGTGGATGTGCAAGGGGCTGGGGTGATGGTGGAAGACAGTTCAGGGTACAGTCCAGTCTCTTGGTATCTCAGGTGCATTGTACATAGGAAGGGGAGTAATGGCAGTTCAAGGTGAACAGGGTGACAGAGTGGGACATAAGGGTGACAATCAGGAGAATCTTATTTCCTGGCGGGGGCCTTGGCAGTGTTCTCCGGCTTCTGCCTGGATCGCAGGGACCATTTGCGGGGTGGTTCTACTTCTGCAGGGGGTGGGGTGCTGGTGGCCTGTTGGTCCTGTGGCGGAGCCTCCTGTCCACTAGCGCCGGCGGAGGTTGAAGGCTGTTCCTCAGTTTGGCTAGTGTCAGGCGCCCGTTGTTGTGCCACTGCCTCCCTCATGGTCTTGCCCATGTCAGCCAGCACCCCTGCAATGGTGACCAGGATGGTGTAGATTTTTGTTAGGTCATCCCTGATCCCCAAGTACTGTCCCTCCTGCAGCTGCTGGGTCTCCTGCAACTTGGCCAGTATCTGGCCCATCGTCTTCTGGGAATGGTGGTATGCTCCCAGAATGTTGGAGAGTGCCTCGTGGAGAGTGGGCTTCTACTGTGTCCTCCCCCTTTCGCAAAGCAGTCCTCCCAGCTTCCCTGTTGTCCTGTGCCTCTGTCCCCTGAACTGTGTGCCCATTGCACTGACCCCAGGTCCCTGATTGTCCTGTGTTTGTGGGGTTGCCTGGGGTCCCTGTAGTGGTGGACACACTGCTGATTGACGTGTCCTGAGGACAATGGCATGGGCCCGCTGGGTGGGTGCTGTGCTGGTGTTTCCTGAGGGGGGAGGCTCTGTGGTGGGTTGGGACTGTGGCACGGTAACCGACTGTCCAGAGGTCCTGGATGGTCCAGGTTGGTCATCGAGATCCAGGCTTGCAGAGCTGCTGTCGTTACTGTGGGCCTCTTCTGTTGGGGGGCTTTGTGTGAGCAGTAGTTTTGTAGGCTGGGTGAGTCTCTCTACTGGGCATGCTGTGCTGACGGGTGTCCACGCAGGTCTGTGATGGAGGTCCATGCATTGGTGTTGCATGCAGGGCTTGGTAATGGGATGGGTGGGTAGTGATGGTGGGGTATATGTGAGGTGATGGAGTGATGGGAGTGAGGGTAAGGGTGGGGGTGTGTGATGGCATGCAGGTAGGGTGGAGGATACAGTAGTTAAGATTGAGTCCAGGCCCTCAGGATGCATGATCACCAAGACGTGCTCCTCCCATGTTGTTAATTGTGGGAGAGGAGGTGGGGGTCCACCGCCAGTCCTCTGTACAGCTATTTGGTATCTTGCTGCATCGAATGCACCTTCCCCTGGAGGTCGTTCCACCTCTTCCTGATGTCATCCCTGGTTCTTGGGTGCTGTCCCACGGCATTGACTCTGTCCACGATTCTCCGCCATAGCTCCATCTTCCTTGCAATGGACGTCTGCTGCACCTGTGATCCGAATAGCTGTGGCTCTACCCGGATGATTTCCTCCACCATTACCCTTAGCTCCTCCTCAGAAAACCTGGGGTGTCTTTGGGGTGCCATGGATGTGGTATGTGTGAGAATGTGTGGGGTGATGGGTTGGGGTGTATGCTGTGATGTGCGTGGATGGTGTATGGGTGATGGTGTTCAGTGCCTCTGATTGTGTGGGTGCTCCTGGCTTGTCTCTCTATGCTTGCTATCTTTTTTTTCACTGTAAGGAGTTGTGGGTAGTGTGGGTGTGTTTTATAGTGGTGTGGGTGTGCTGTGTGTATGTGTGTCAGGTGTGTGTATTTTGAATTGTCCTATGTGGTATAGTTTTGTAAGTGTGTGTGTATTTTGAGCACGGCAGTGTGTACCGCCAATGATTTACTGCGTTTGAAAGACCGCTGCGGTGATTTGTGGGTCGTGATGCTATGGGTGTATTCCTGTTGGCGTAACGGTGTGGGTTTTGCTATCGCCAGTTTATCACTGACCTTTGGGCTGGCGGACTTGTGTGGGCGTCTGTACTGTGGCGGAATTCTCAGTGCGGGCACAGTATGTTGGCGGCCGTCAGCACGGTGGTAGGCGGCATTTACCGCCACAGTTATAATGAGGGCCTGATCAGTATAGGGAAAGGTGCGGAAGACATTGTGACGCGAAGGGTTAATTAGCTTGAGCAGTTTAGATGAGCGTGATGCCTGCTGAAATCACTGAACAACATGGAAAAGTTCATGATATTATTTTCAAGCTTGTTTGTGTAGAAGACTCCGTCTCAACCTTGAGAACGAGAGTACAGGGAGAAGATGGAATGAAAACAAAGGCTGGGGAAGGGCAGAGCAGCCAAGTGCTGATAACATAGCTAGAAAATGCCAGAAAGAGATAGAATCCAAGCTTCGAGTTATTTAAGCACTGAAGTGCGGGTGAGGGATTTGAAGCTCACAGATGGGGTTGTGAAAGCTGCCATGGCCCAGCGCTGCCTCCCTGTTTTGCTCTTCAGAGACCGTGATGCTTGAAGGGGAGAGAGGTCCAAGCAGGCGGTAGAGGGCTTCCCAACATTTTGTGGACTAAGTTAAGTTCCACACATGGATGAAAGGCGTTTGTTTCTCTGCTCTATTATTATGACAGAATATTTATGCTTGCACTGTGTTTATAATTTTAAGTATTCAGCTTGTTTATATTTTGCTTTCTAAACATCGTAGTGTGAGCCTGCTACAGTAATTGAAACATGCATTTTGGTGTGCAGTAAATCAAAGCTTATCTGAAGTATTCAACTTGTTTATATTTTACTTCCTGAACATCGTAGTGTAACACATTTTGGTATACAGTTGTTCCAAGCTTATATCTGTCAATGAACTCTTTGCTCATATGTATACATAGAAGTTCTTTGTAGTGTACTTATATATAAATAGATGCTTTTCATTGCTATTCTTATTCCACTATTGTTAATGTGCTAAATGCCTACATTTACCTGAAATTCTAGTAAAGCTAAATTGTATTCATAATTGGTGTGTAGTCCTTCATTGAGCGTCCTTATTGACTTATACCGAACAGGTGTCAACCAGTCACCTGGATAAAACATTTTGGTACCAGAAGTGGGGCATAAGTCAATAATGCCTCTTTGGGGACGTAAGAAAAGTGAGGCAGAGAGCGGAAGGCAGCATGGGGCAGAAGCCAGATCCATTCCCGGGTGGTTAGCAACTGACCCGTTCTCTGGTGTGGCAGGACTCCTGAACCGGTGGGCAGCGCCGGTGTTATGGGAGGCATTAGATGAGAAAGTGACTCCTCTCTTAGTGGAAGATGTGGTTGAGAGTGTGAAGCTAAGAGGGGCGAAGCTGGGGCTGAAAGCAGCAGGGCAAGTGGGATGGGTTTTCCTGTCTGCGCTCCGTACGGTATACAGAAAAACATTAACACAAGATGCAGAGATAAGAAAACTGTGGGATGAGGTCGCAGCCTTGCAGGAAAGGCAGTTACTTATGAAAGAGACCATAGAAGTGCAGTGACTCGGGGTGATCAAATGGAGGCAAGGTGCACCGCATTAGCAGTACGAGTAGCAAAACAGAAGAGTAGGCAGAAGCCTAAAATGCCCTCAACTGTGCAAGTGAGGTCACTGGTACGCAAACAGAAGAGTAGGCAGAAGCCTAAAATGCCCTCAACTGTGCAAGTGAGGGCAATGGTACGCAAAGAAAATTGGGATCCATATACTTGGGATGGAACAGTCTCAGACAATGATGACTGGAATTGGGAGGATGAGTACGTGTAACAGAACTAGGTGGAGTTGAAAGTGGAGAAGGACGTGTAGGTGAAATTGAAGGTGAAAAGGGAGTGAATGGTGGGCAAATACAGAATTCTCGTTTGGTAAGAGATTACACACAGAGTGAGTTGTTGGAGATAACTCGTATGTTTAGGCAGATGCCTGCAGAGCCTTTGTTTAAATGGTTGGTGAGATTGTGGGACACTGGAGCAAAAGATGTATTACAGAAACCTTTTACGTTAGGTCCCATCACAGAAGGAGACCCGTTTGAGCTGGAAATGATAGTATACGATGATGTAGTGATGTGGAGCCTATGGCAGAGGCAGGGGAAAAAGAGGGTGCCACAAGATTGGGCCTTTGTGGAAATAGAACGCATAACTGATGATCGGCCGGTCACCTTAAAAACATGGGCCCCCTTCCTAGGTTGGACAAGAGAAGAAGGGGTTGGCAATAAAGTAGGCAGAGCGCAGGAGTTTGCCATCGTGAAGTGGAAATGGTATCTGCAGCAGAGGGCAAAACCGGGACCAGCAGGAGTGTCGAAGTTAAAAGAAGATAAGCTAGGGGCAGTGAACTTGCAGGCAATGGCTCCTGCACCAGAGCCCTCTGAAATGGAATCCTCACCATTTAAGACAGCCCCGCCTTTTGAATGACTCACCGAAGAAGAACACAGATGGTTCACAGATGGTACCGCCCGGTACTATCAAGGAAAAAGACAATGGCAAACAGTCGCATTCCAGCCTGCTACAGAAAAGTTGCTGCGAGGAGGGGATAATAAATCAAGCCAGCTTGCAGAACTGCAGGGGGTAGCAGCAGGGATCGAACAAGCCCCCATCGGAGAGAAAACATTTGTGTACACTGACAGTCGGGCCACTTACCAAGGACTAGTAAGCTGGGCCCCGACTTGGAGCAAGGATGGATGGAAAATTAAAGGCACCCCCATTTCGGGAGGCGAGCAGCTATGGGAAGAGATGTGGGAGAAAGGGCAAAAATGTCAAATCTATGTGGGACATGTGGATGTCCATTGCCCATCGGATACCTCACTTGCATCTCTATTCAACAACACCGCAGTACAATTGGCCAAAACGCGAACAGTGGTCATCAAGGAGGAAGCTGAAGCTGCTTTAGCAAACAGGGCCCATGCAAAATCCAGACCTCTAGGAGAGAATAGCACTTATGCATGGGCACAGCAACGACAAATTTCAGTTACTAAAGAACAAGTGCAACAAGCAGTAAAGGAGTGCCCCATATGCAACCAGATTAGACAAATACCCCTGCAAAAGAAGCCTAGCGGCCATATCAGAAGAGGAACTGCAGCTGCTACTGTGTAGCAATTGGACTATATTGGGCTGCTACCAAAAGAAGGAGGAAAAAGCTATGTATTGACCAAGGTGGACACCTACTCTGGCCTTATGTTGGGTATGCCCTGTAAGTCTGCAGATCAAAAGTCCACTTTGCGAGGGCTAAACTACCTGATAAAACATTATGGGGCACCTGATGAGATCCATACAGATAGGGGCACACACTTTTCAGGAAAGATAGTGCAGGGCTGGGCGCAGGAACAGGGAATTTGGTGGATTGTGCACCTTAGTTATTATCCACAAGCTGCAGGCATGATTAAGAGATATAATGGATTGGTGAAAGAACAGCTAAAACAGTTATCAGCACATGACAGACTTGCACAATTGATTTGTGAACAAGCGTACACCCCCCACATTGAAGAAAGATCTTCCCCCCCGATAACACCCAGAGAAGTGAGGGAGGATTTGGAAGCACAGGAAGAAAAGTATGGGTGAACCATCCAGGGAAAAAGCCAGAGGCAGGAGAGATAGTGAGTCAAGGGGTGGGGAGTACGTATATTGTACTTTTAAAGAACTTTAATGTACCTGTATTTGTACCTGCAGTGAGACTTACCCCACAGTCACATCTGCGTCGATGACGTGGTTCCTGTTTGCAGTCAGACTGAATGTAGCAGAGAATGTCGTTACGGACCATCATGTCACTTGTGCATCTCAAGCCGCAAACGTAACTGATGACCAGAGATATGTTTCACTTTGCAACGTGAAGGTACCTGGAGGCAAGTGGATGGCTGCCAAAGTTGTGACCTGGACGGTAACTGGACAGCAAATCCGAGATGCCAAGGGACTGAACGAGTTGCAGGGGACGCTAGTAACAGTACAGGCTTTGAATTATACGCTAAACATGATATGTAAATATTGTGATACCAGGACATATGGTGGTTGTTACAATGAACAATGGAACCAAAGGAGTTTGATACTCCAAACCACCAGCCTTCATGTTTTATGTAACCGAAAGACGCTTGATTAGCAACTTAAGCAACGTTTCTATAGTTCGATATAGAATAGGATGTAAGCAAGCTCTGCATGCAAGCATAATTAATCGTATTGTGTTACAGATATATATATTGCCAAGGGGAATGTCCCAAAGCATGATCCATTATGTGCACCATGGACACCACAGTTATGGCCCTTGCCAAAGTTACGCATTAGAAGAGATCTAGGGTCCTTGACAGCTGGGGCCACCGGAATCTGGGTAGGTGCCCTGAATTCTTTTGATGTTGAAGCCATAAGGAATAAGCTATCTTCTACAGGAAATAGTACAGGAGAGGCCATAAAAGTAATTTCTCAATGGGGGCCCACACACTCGCAATAAGTATGGAAAGTCCTGCATGGGTTGTATCGCGATTGGCAATGGCATAATTTCACTTATGAACAATTCAGAAAAAAGTTTTTAAAACACACAGTGACTAAGGGCATCCAGTGCTTACTATGGCAAACATTGTTAATCAACCGTATGCAGACCTTAAAGCAGAATGGGGACAGCTTCAGGGTGAATATTGGAGACAACTATTGCATTTGCCTGAAGAAATACGGGTAAAGCCCATACAGTTTCACTGTGAGGAAGAAATGTGTTACGCTCTTTTTGATATAGCAAGAAGTGATCTTCCTCCTGACAAATGGGGCCCCTTTATATTGCTCCCCGTAGTGATAAGTAAAAGAATGGTGGATACCTCACACTGACAAAAAGTGGATTGATTAAGTAAATCACACTGTAGATCCCACTAGATGTGCAGATTGGTCTAAGGGGTGGGTATGTACCCACACTGGGCGGGTGCTAGATCCATGTCTTCACACAATACCGGGAGAATGTGAATGGTTACCTTATCCTATTAAATGGCACAGACTTATATCAGATAGGGACAGAGAGTGAAAATGTCACTTACCCAGTGTACATCTGTTCGTGGCATCAGTCGCTGAGATTCACATGTTCTGCATAGCTCGCCATCTGGTGTTGGGTCGGAGTGTTACAAGTTGTTTTTCTTCGAAGAAGTCTTTCGAGTCACGGGACCGAGTGACTCCTCCTTTTGCCTCCATTGCGCATGGGCGTCGACTCCATCTTCGATTGTTTTCCCCGCAGAGGGTGAGGTAGGAGTTGTGTTGTAGTAATAGTGCCCATGCAATGGAGTGACTAAGTATGTACCTATTTAAGGTTAAAAATAATATATATACAAATGTACAAAGTTAAAGGTAACTTCCGAACTGCTACAGGCTTCCGGGGAGGCGCGTGGGCACATGTGAATCTCAGCGACTGATGCCACGAACAGATGTACACTGGGTAAGTGACATTTTCAGTTCGATGGCATCTGTCGCTGTAGATACACATGTTCTGCATAGACTAGTAAGCAGTTATCTCCCCAAAAGCGGTGGTTCAGCCTGTAGGAGTGGAAGTGGTCTGAAATAGGGTTCTTAACACGGCTTGACCTACTGTGGCTTGTTGTGCGGATAGCACGTCTACACAGTAGTGTTTGGTGAATGTGTGAGGCGTAGACCATGTGGCTGCATTACATATTTCATGCATGGGGATGTTTCCTAGAAAGGCCATGGTAGCACCTTTTTTTCTGGTTGAGTGTGCCCTAGGTGTAATGGGCAGCTGTCGTTTTGCTTTAAGGTAGCAGATTTGGATGCATTTAACTATCCATCTGGCTATACCTTGTTTTGATATTGGGTTACCTGCATGAGGTTTGTGGAATGCAATATAGTTGTTTAGTCTTTCTGATGTTTTTTGTTCTGTCAATGTAGTACATTAATGCTCTTTTGACATCTAATGTATGTAGTGCCCTCTCAGCTACGGAATCTGGCTGTGGGAAGAACACTGGTAGTTCCACCGTTTGATTTAGGTGGAACGGTGAAATAACCTTTGGTAAAAATTTTGGATTAGTCCTTAGGACGACTTTATTTTTGTGTAGTTGTATAAAAGGTTCTTGTATTGTAAACGCTTGAATTTCGCTTACTCTTCTTAGAGATGTAATGCCGATGAGAAATGCAACCTTCCAGGTTAGGAACTGTATTTCGCAAGAGTGCATGGGTTCAAAAGGTGGACCCATGAGTCTTGTTAAGACAACATTTAGGTTCCATGAAGGAACAGGTGGTGTTCTTGGTGGTATAATTCTTTTAAGGCCTTCCATTAATGCTTTAATGACTGGTATCCTATATAGAGAAGTTGAATAGGTAGTCTGCAGGTATGCGGATATTGCTGCAAGGTGTATTTTAATGGAAGAGAAAGCTAGCTTCGATTTTTGTAAATGAAGCAAGTAACCTACTACATCTTTTGGAGTTGTGTGTAATGGTTGTATCTGATTATGATGGCAGTAACAAACAAATCTCTTCCATTTACTGGCATAGCAATGCCTAGTGGATGGTCTTCTGGCTTGCTTTATGACTTCCATACATTCTTGGGTAAGTTGTAAGTGACCAAATTCTAGGATTTCAGGAGCCAGATTGCTAGATTCAGCGATGCTGGGTCTGGATGTCTGATCTGTTGGTTGTGTTGTGTTAACAGATCCGGCCTGTTGGGCAATTTGATGTGGGGTACTACTGATAGGTCTAGCAGTGTTGTGTACCAGGGTTGTCTTGCCCAAGTTGGTGCTACTAATATGAGTTTGAGTTTGTTTTGACTCAATTTGTTTACCAGATAAGGAAGGAGAGGGAGAGGAGGAAAAGCGTAGGCAAATATCCCTGACCAGTTCATCCATAGGGCATTGCCTTGGGTCTGCCTGTGTGGGTATCTGGATGCAAAGTTTTGGCATTTTGTGTTCTCTTTTGTTGCAAACAAGTCTATTTGAGGTGTTCCCCAGAGTGTGAAGTAAGTGTTCAGAATTTGGGGGTGAATTTCCCATTCGTGGACCCGTTGGTGATCTCGAGAGAGATTGTCTGCAAGTTGATTCTGGATCCCTGGAATAAACTGTGCTATTAGGCAAATTTGGTTGTGAATTGCCCATCTCCATATCTTTTGTGCCAATTGGCTCAACTGCGTTGAGTGTGTCCCCCCTTGTTTGTTTAGATAATACATTGTTGTCATGTTGTCTGTCTTGACAAGAATGTATTTGTGAGTTATAATCGGTTGGAAAGCTTTTAGTGCTTGAAAAACTGCTAGCAGTTCTAGGTGATTTATATGCAGTCTTGTTTGATGTACGTTCCATTGTCCTTGTATGTTGTGTTGATCGAGGTGTGCTCCCCACCCTGTCATGGAAGCATCTGTTGTTATTACGTATTGTGGCACTGGGTCTTGGAAAGGCCGCCCTTTGTTCAAATTTATACTGTTCCACCATAGAAGCGAGAGGTAAGTTTGGCGGTCTATTAACACCAGATCTAGAAGGTGACCATGTGCCTGTGACCCTGTGATGCTAGGCACTGTTGTAAGGGCCTCATGTGCAGTCTTGCGTTCGGGACAATGGCTATGCATGAGGACATCATGCCTAGGAGTTGTAATATCATCTTTGCTTGTATTGTTTGTGTTGGATACATGCGTTGTATGACTTTGTTGAAATTTTGAATTCTTTGTGGACTTGGAGTGGCTACTCCTTTTGTTGTGTCTATTATGGCTCCTAGGTATTGTTGTACTTTGCTCGGCCGAATGTTGGATTTTGCAAAGTTGACGGTGAAACCTAGTTTGTAGAGGGTTTGTATGACTTGATTTGTGTGGTGTGAGCACTTTGTCAGTGAATTGGTTTTGATTAGCCAGTCGTCTAGATACGGGAATACATGTATTTGCTGCCTTCTGATGTGTGCAGCGACTACTGCTAGACATTTTGTAAAGACTCTTGGTGCGGTTGTTAAACCAAAAGGCAATACTTTGAATTGGTAATGTATTCCTTTGAATACAAACCTTAGGTATTTCCTGTGCGATTGATGTATTGATATATGGAAATACGCGTCCTTGAGGTCTAAGATTGTCATGTAGTCGTGTAGTTTTAGCAATGGTAACACTTCTTGTAGTGTGACCATGTGAAAGTGGTCTGATTTGATGAATGTGTTTAGTATTCTGAGGTCTAGGATTGGTCTCAGTGTTTTGTCCTTTTTTGGTATTAAGAAGTACAGTGAATAAACTCCTGTGTTTATTTGTGTGTTTGGGACTAATTCGATTGCATTTTTTTGCAATAGTGCTTGAACTTCTATCTCTAGAAGCTCGGAATGATGTTTTGATAGATTCTGTGCTTTTGGTGGTATGTTTGGAGGGAATTGTAGGAATTCTATGCAATAACCATGTTGGATAATTGCTAAGACCCAAGTGTCTGTAGTTATTTCCTCCCATGCTTTGTAATAATGACTTATTCTTCCCCCCACTGGTGTTGTGTGGAGGGGGTGAGTGACCTCTGAGTCACTGCTTGTTTGTAGGTGTTTTGGGGCTTTGAAATTTTCCCCTATTCCTAGGGAATTGCCCTCCTCTATATTGGCCCCGAAAGCCTCCCCTGTACTGTCCCTGGTAGCTGGACGGTGTTGCCTGCGAGGTGCTAGCTTGTGTGGCCTGACCCCGAAACCCCCCTCTAAAGGGTGTCTTGCGGAAGGTGCTGTAAGTTCCTCTGCTCTGCGGGGAGTAGAGTGCGCCCATGGCTTTAGCAGTGTCAGTGTCTTTTTTAAGTTTCTCAATCGCCGTGTCCACTTCTGGACCGAACAGTTGTTTTTCGTTGAATGGCATATTGAGCACTGCCTGCTGTATCTCTGGCTTAAACCCAGATGTTCGTAGCCATGCGTGCCTTCTGATGGTCACAGATGTATTAATTGTCCTTGCAGTTGTGTCCGCTGCGTCCATAGAGGAGCGTATCTGGTTATTTGATATGTTCTGTCCTTCCTCAACCACCTGCTTTGCCCTCTTTTGAAGTTCTTTAGGTAGGTGCTCAATGAGATGTTGCATCTCATCCCAATGTGCCCTGTCATAGCGCGCAAGTAGTGCTTGGGAGTTAGCGATGCGCCACTGGTTTGCAGCCTGTACTGCGACTCTCTTTCCAGCTGCATTGAACTTGCGCCTCTCTTTATCTGGGGGTGGTGCATCCCCAGATGTGTGGGAGTTGGCTCTTTTCCTAGCCGCTCCTACTACGACAGAATCTGGTGGCAGCTGTGTGGTGATGAAAACAGGGTCTGTAGGAGGTGCCTTATACTTCTTTTCCACCCTTGGTGTTATTGCCCTACTTTTGACCGGCTCTTTGAATATTTCTTTTGCGTGCCGAAGCATACCAGGGAGCATAGGCAGGCTTTGGTAGGAGCTGTGGGTGGAGGAGAGGGTGTTGAATAAAAAGTCATCCTCGACTTGTTCTGAGTGGAGGTCTACGTTGTGGAATTGTGCTGCTCTAGCCACCACCTGAGAATATGCTGTGCTGTCTTCTGGTGGTGATGGCTTTGTAGGATATCTCTCTGGACTGTTATCTGACACTGGGGCGTCATATAAGTCCCAAGCGTCTTGATCCTGGTCACCTTGGCTCATGGTGGTGTGAGCCGGGGAATGTGATGGAGTTTGTGCTGGTGAGACGTTAATTACAGGTGGAGGAGAGGGAGGCGGAGTCACCTTTTTCGCCGTTTTTTGTTGTGGTGCTTGATCTGTTTGAAACTCTAGTCTCCTCTTTCTCCTAACAGGGGGAAGGGTGCTTATCTTCCCTGTCCCTTGCTGTATGAAAATCCGTTTTTGCGTATGGTCCACTTCGGTGGATTGCAGCTCTTCCTCAAACCTATGCTTTCGCATTTGAGAGGACAGCGATTGCTCCTCTGTATAGGAGCCTGAAACTGGGTCGGTTTGGTTGTTTCGGCACCGAAACCCTGACTGTATCTTTTTTCGGCTCCGAGGTGACTTTTTTCTTTTTTGGAGTCGAAACCTCTCGGCGTCAATCTTCGTCGGTGCCGCTGTCTCGGCGTCGAGCCGTGTCTACACCGCTTTCTCGGTGTCGATGTTTTTCACCAGCACTTTCTCGATCCCGAGAAGGCTGCGTGCCGGTGTCTCGACCGGAGTCGGACGATCTCGGCACTGTTTGGGCCTTTTTCGGTGCCGACGGTTGGTCACCGGATTTATGGGTCGAGCCATGGCCTGGTGGCAGTGGCGTCCCCTGGGCCTTGTCACTTTTCTTATGGGTTGTTTTCGACGTCTTACTCACAGTTCTTTGATCGTCGAATTCTTCGGAGTCCGATTCGTGGATCGAAAAGGTTTCTTCTTCCTCTTGTTCCTCGAACTCTCGGTGAGCTGTCGGCGTGGACGCCATCTGAAGTCTTCTGGCTCGACGGTCATGGAGTGTTTTTCGGGACCGGAACGCACGACAGGCCTCGCAGGTTTCTTCACTGTGCTCAGGTGACAGGCACAGGTTACAGACCAAGTGTTGGTCTGTATACGGGTATTTGCTGTGGCATTTTGACAGAAACGGAACGGGGTCCGTTCCATCGGCGTTGTTCTACACGCGGTCGGGCCGACCAGGCCCCGACGGGGATCGAAAACTACCCCGAAGGGCACCGGAGCGCTTCGATGTTCGATGCGGTGTTGAATTTAACTACGCTGATCCCGAACGCAACAATACCGACGAAAATCTTCCGAAATTTAGCTAACTTTCCGTTCCGAAACTCGGAGCGACAGGAACACGTCCGAACCCGATGGCGGAAAGAAAACAATCGAAGATGGAGTCGACGCCCATGCGCAATGGAGGCAAAAGGAGGAGTCACTCGGTCCCGTGACTCGAAAGACTTCTTCGAAGAAAAACAACTTGTAACACTCCGACCCAACACCAGATGGCGAGCTATGCAGAACATGTGTATCTACAGCGACAGATGCCATCGAACCATATGTTATGTCATTAATCATCCCTTACTTATTAACAGATTTATACAAACCACCGGAGAGCAAGTAATGTGTATGTGCAATATTACCAGCATTATTGACATAAGCATGCAGTTAAGCAAAGCTAATCTGAAGAAATTAGCTTGTTTATATTTTGCTTTCTGAACATTGTAGTGTGAGACTGCTGCAGTAATTAAAACATGCATTTTGGTGTGCAGTAAATCAAAGCTTATCTGAAGTATTCAACTTGTTTATATTTTACTTCCTGAACATCGTAGTGTAACACATTTTGATATACAGTTATTCCAAGCTTATATCTGTCAATGAACTCTTTGCTCCTATGTATACATAGATGCTCTTTGTAGTGTACTTATATATAAATAGATGCTTTTCATTGCTATTCTTATTTCACTATTGTTAATGTGCTAAATGCCTACATTTACCTGAAATTCTAGTAAAGCTAAATTGTATTCATAATTGGCATGTGGTCCTTCATTGAGCGTCCTTATTTACTTATACCGAACAGGTGTCAACCCGTCACCTGGATAAGACAGGGCCAAAGTCTTGCACCTCAAATATAAGCACCTTAGTCCTGGAAACCAAACAGTGGCTTTCAACTGAAGCCAAATATGAAAAAAGGGCATCTGCCTCACTACTTACCTTATGACCAAGGAAGGTCCAGATCTGCATGAAGTCCCAGGACGTCCACTTCTTATACATTCCACCATGTTCAAAACTACGTCTTTACACAACTTCAGACATAAGGCTGGAGCAGGCACTGTTGATGACGCCTGCATCATAGGAGACACTTAAGATATCTGCAAGGCCTTCGGATGGTGAATGAGGAACTTGCAGGGTCAGACGATATCATAAATATCAATAGTGCCAACCAGTGCGAGGGTAAAGCTGGATGGCAGAAGCATGGTTGCACGTTCTGCAGGCACCCAGGGTCCAGAAGCTGAAGAAGGAGCTGAAATAGGACGAAACATAGCCATCAAGATATGGTTGAAAGTCACCATAAATCCATAGTCAGACCCAGGAGTAAGAAAACTCAGAAATGGATGTGGCAGCACTGGCCACGGAGCCAGGTGCCAACGCATATATAATATCCAACCTCCAAGCCCAGACAGCACTGGTGTATGAAGAAGATCAAGAAGGATAATAGGAACAACACTGTGGTCGTAATCTTTTCACAGAAGGCATTATTCCACTAAGTTCTGTGAAACAGTTTTGAAACTGACATATTTGTGGGGAGCAATTCTGGATTTGTGTCTAGGGTACAGAAAAAAAGAACAAATGTCAGAGTGCCAGAGGCAGTGTCATACACCGCTCAATAACATATACGGTGAGGCACCAGAGACTAGTTGGAGTAATTGGCCCACCTACTGGCACAGGACACTAGTTCAACTTTTCCTGATCCAGTCTGGTGCATTTCAGAGACTATCACTTAGCGGGCTTGTTGTGCGCTGAGAAGGAGAGAAATGGTTGGTTAACCTTGTCCATAGAGAAAAGTTGAGGAGAAACCTGCCAGGTGGTACGTTGTTGCAGTAACTTGCCTGTTGAAGGTCTGATGCTCCTATTATGTCTTATCAGACAAATCCCTAATTTTGCTGGAAGCTGGAGGAGGAAAATACGTGGCTCCCTTTGCTCTGGTCTTCTGCAATGCTTGTGCGGGATTACCAGGCCTCAGGCTCAGTGGTAACCAAGTAGGCTCAACACCTGCAGGTTGAAGAGCCAGCAATATGCTGTGGCTGTACCTGAAACACCAGACCATACAACAGGTCACACACTTATAGGCCAGCCCTTCTCTGGGTGGGTTGCTTGTGAACACTTCTAACTGCAGATCTCTGACCTTTTGAATCTCCCTGATGGACCAGACTACATGAGGAAAAGTTGAAATAGTTGAATGCAAGCTGAGGATCCAGTGCTATTTCATGGCTGTACCTGAAGAGGGTTTTTAGGACCACTGAGCGATGGTTCTTCGCCCTCCAGTGAGGTTTCCATTTGTGATGATAAAAGCAATACAACTTGAAACAAAATATTAGAAGCATGAATTATGCTATTGTTTTAGTCTAGAGGAAAATTCTGGTTTAATGTTTTAATAGAGAAAAATCAGTTTGTATCAACCACGTCTGTTTACTTTAAAAAAGCTGCACTTCTATTTTTGTCACAGAAAGCCAAACCTCAAGAGTGTACTTGAGTGAAAATAAACTGAAAATGTCAAGGCTCTTTGGAATTGCAATTTTACGACACTCCTTGTCTTCTAGATTGTCAGTATTGTTTTTGGAATCATCGCCTTTTTCCCAGTTTTTAACTATAAGCCTTGGTCCGCTTGCAGGATAATTTGCATTGCCTGTCCAATGTTTACAGTGTGAAAGGCCCACTAAACTTCAAGCATAGCTGTTTTTTGCTACACAAATAACCAGGGGCATTATTTTCCTTGCCTCCGTTAGGGTACAGGGCACCTTTGCAACTGCACTGAAAAAAGCAGCAGTTCAGAGAGAGAGAGAGAAAAAAAGAAAACACTGGCTCCTACCAAGTTTTGCTTTGGTATGGCTCTGAGAACGAAGCACCCCTACTGGTATGGCTTCTGGGACTGCGAGAAGTCCATCAAGCTTAGCCAATTATACCAGTAATGAAATAGGATGGTGGGTCTGATCATACGAGTCTCATGGCCTCGTGCTTGGGGTTTTGTTAGACTTTGATACTCTGCAGCATGTAGGTCTCCAATTGGCTGTGCTTGGTTTTGTAACCCCATCAGTGCCATGAATGGTCTTGAAGTTCAATTCTACGGTGTGGAGACTCAAGATTACCTCTCCGGTGTAGGTAGATTGGCTGTGCTTTTGGGCGATTCCATGAGAAAGAGGCTTAGACAGCTCTTCTTGTGGCATTGGTTTCAAGTGCTCGAGTTTGTTAGAACTATGGCTCCAGCATCTTCAGTATCTAGGCTGTCAAGATACTCTTGTATGGAGTATGCTAACAGCTTTGCACCTGGAAACAGAAAGTCACCTAACACACTGAAACACCGTAGTTCTTCGGTGTGTCAGATACAGCTCAACAACAGGCTAAAGGCATGCACAGGACACAAGGACAATGCACTGCCCAGAGAAACACACATCAGATCCTGTAAACAAGCAATGGGGTTATTGAGCAATGTTGTAATGGCCCACAGCACTAAACATGGCAGGACTCATGCAGGATATTTTACCAGTCAACTGCGAAATATCATGCTGCAATAGTATTGTAGCCAAAATATCACCAACCAGATTATCGTGACTAAGTATATATAAGTACTTAACTCAACATACATGTACCTTGACGATGTATACATATTCAAAGTAGATAGGTATGTAGTTAATAATATTCAATCCATATTTAACATACTTACCTTCAAGCTATTCTGGTTGTCAATGTTTTGGCTACAATATCATAGCAGCATGACATGTGTGTCATCAATATTCTGACTAGCAGAACTTCACCATGTCTGCCAGATCTGTTCTGGGAAATTAAATCTTGCGATCAAAACCATTTCTCACCCATAACACAAATAAAAATCATTAAACTTGTGTAAAGCAAAGAATGTAAAATGTTCAAAAACACTCCATGTCACTTGTAAACCCTTCTCCTCGCCAGACACTGTTTTCAGTCAACAACTGGCACTAATGACTATCCATACTAGGGCCAAACCAAAACTCTATTCCTGGAATCCTGTTTCCTAAACCAATCATTGACCAAAAGTGTAATATAACACATAATGTTTGAAAACGTCAGAGACCTGATGAGCCATTTGTTTGTCTCAATCTTTGTTTTTAACACACTGGATTTATTTTGGCACTGAGCAAGTTCAACTACGCAAGGTGAAACATGTAAAGAGACCTGTAGTAATGGGGTAATATGTGGATGTGTCATGTAGAATTTGGATTATGGAATACTCAGTATTCCATAATCCAAATTTGGATTATGACTAAGTATGTTCCTTGTATACAAGGTAAAAGTTTGGAATGTTGGGCAGTTGGAGCTGGGAAGTACTTGTGCATGTACATTTACCTGCGTCCTAAGAGGTTACTCGATAAAGGATCTATACAACTTACCTAGTGGTACATCATCACTACAGAAATTGGCTGAGCAACCTCGGGAACCCATGGAATTATTTCTGCAGCCAAAAAGGAGTAGAGGTCTAGATACCTCCTGTCAATTTCAAGTGATGTGCTACAGACCACTATATGTAAGGACTACTGCCCACTTAATATGGACATTTCCATGTATGGTCAGTGATTAGCAGTTGGAGCACGCCAGTTGGTGGAACCGCAAGGGCAGCCATCAAGTGCATTTCGAAAGACGCTGCAGAGTGACCAGGAGCTGAGAAGAAAGCAACCGCACACCGCAAAAGGAGGTGACGACATATCCAGGGGAGCGCGCAGACCCTGCATGAATCTACGCATATCAGTCGCACTCATTAAAAGAAACCAGGATGTGTCAGTTGCATGCCTCTAAGAAAGTGAGTGTGGTAAGGGCAAGGCATTGGAAATGCATCTGCCGCACATAACTATGTAAGGACTAAGGTCATGACCACAACGTGGGGCCATACTGGTAAAAAATGTAAAGGAAGGTAAAGAGTAACTGAGCGGTTGTAGAGGGAGAGGGAACCAATCTGAGGAAATTTATGGACATTACTGAGCTAGTGTCAAGTCTGAAGTGTGCCTTACCCGATACCTTGGCAGCAGGCATCTGGACGATATATTTTGCTTGTTAATTGTGAACAGGTTCCTAATTTTTTTTATTGCAAAGCAAGTGTACGGGATTATTACATGTCTGCAAATGAGGTTACTCCATCTACTGGTAGTTCTACCTTACATCTTAGCTCACCAAAATAATTTTTGGCAACTCCTGATGAACCTGCTGAACAATGGGGTGAACAGAAAGAATATTTCCTTAATTACAAAGCCAACATGAAAGATTGTAATGGAACTTTTACACTTTGGAGGAAGAAAAAGAATTTTATTGGTACTGTTTTTGACCCAGAGGGCTTGCAAATTTATAACCAGCTTCAGAAAAATGAAAGAAATGCAGGTAATTTGGATGTTTTTGAGTCAGCTTTGTTGGATTTAGATGTGCATTTTCTGCTTACAGTGTGTGGCTGTCATGAGGCATGTTTTCTTTCAGAGAAAACAGGAAAAGTCTGAGTCTTTTGAAGATTATGGCGGTCATTCTGACCGTGGCGGGCGGCGGGCGCCACTAGCCCTGCGGTCACCGCCGAATGACCGCACCGCGGTCAAAAGACCGCGGCGGCCATTCTGGCTTTCCTGCTGGGCCGGCGGGCGACCGCCAAAAGGCCGCCCGCCGGCCCAGCGGGAAAGACCCTGCAACGAGGAAGCCAGCTCCGAATGGAGCCGGCGGAGTTGCAGGGGTGCGACGGGTGCAGTGGCACCCGTCGCGATTTTCAGTGTCTGCAAAGCAGACACTGAAAATCTTTATGGGGCCCTGTTAGGGGGCCCCTGCACTGCCCATGCCAGTGGCATGGGCAGTGCATGGGCCCCCAGGGGCCCCACGACACCCGTTCCCAGGACCGCCAGGAACAGGATGGCGGGAAGGGGGTCGGAATCCCCATGGCGGTGAGGATTCCCTGGGCCAGGGGTAAACCGGCGGGAAACTGCCGGTTCCCCTTTTCTGACCGCGGCTTTACCGCCGCGGTCAGAATGGCCCAGGAAGCACCGCCAGCCTGTTGGCGGTGCTTCCGCGGTCAGGGTCGGAATGACCCCCTATGTCTCTATTTTAAAACAAACTAGCCATCAAGTGTAGGTTTGGAAACCTAAACAATGAATTAGCAAGTGATCAGATAGTTATGTACACAAAAAACAAAACCATACAGGCGAGATTATGGGCTGAAAATGTCTAGTCTCATGGATATCATGGTGACTGTAAAGAAAGCCGAACTATCGGAACAGTGCGCCTAGCCCAGAAGAAGGAAAGTGGCGATCCTGTGAATAAAATTTCGGGTGGCAAGTCAACAAGTATGCAGACTCCAGGGCAATAAAACATAAAGAAAGACAAATGCAAGGATGATCTTACCTTCCCAACGAAGAACACTAACTTTACAGGCTACCAGTGTGGTAGTAGTGCACACTCAGCTAGATTTGACAAATGCCCGGCTAAATCAGTTAAGTGCTTGAAGTATGGCTTGGTTGGCCATTTTGCCAGTGTGTGCAAACAGAAAGAAAATAAGAAAAATATTAAGATAGCTTGTGTGAGGGAGAGTGATGGAGAGGATTCTTCATCAGATGATAGTGTGGATAAATTAAGTGCTGAATGGGACTACATAAAGAAAGTGATACTGAAAAATGTGGGTGATGGTGGTAACAAACCGTTGTGTTGGGTCTCATTCTGGATAATTGCATTACAAGTAGCAGCTGATTCCAGACCACCATGCAGGATTTCTGCAGTGTGTGTGGGAGAAGCATTTAGTTGCTTTAATAGGTAACCACCAGAAGTCAACTCAGAAAGCTTTACAGGAAAAAAAAATGATATGGTAGGATTTAGACATCTGGTACTCCGGTTCAAGAATAAAAATACACTATGCAAAAAGAACAAAAGAGGGACCATCGATAGTTGGGTGGAAGGACCAAAGAAAAATAAATATAATAAATATAATTCTGAATCCAAATAGCCCAGAGCAGGTACTGGCTGCGAGTAAGTGAGGGGAAAGACACAGAGAAATAAGTCTTGGATGAAATTCCCACAGTTTTCAATGGTACAATGGATAAATTGAGGGGTTTTACTCACAAAATTAGATTGAAAGGTAATGCAACTCCAAAAATTCATAAAGCAAGTAATATTCCCTTCATAGTCAGAGAGGAGGTGAAGATGGAATTAGAGAAACTTACAAGTCATGCTTTATTGAGCCACTGGAGGCATCTGAATGGGTTTCCCCATTTGCAGACATGCTAACAGCCAAGTGTGGTTATGTGTTGATATAAGGGGGCTGAATAACAACACAAAAGTGGATCAATTTCCCTTGCCAGGGCTAGACGAAATGTGGTTGTTTACCAGGAGCACAAAATGGTATTCTACACTGGATCTATCCACACATATCACCAGGTAATTCTGGATCCTGAGAGTAAACATCTCTGCCTTCTGTGCGCAGATAGGCTGCTACCAATCTCAATGCATGCCCTTTGGCATAACATTAGTGGTGGCTGTTTTTCAGAGACTCACGACAACTGTTGGGGAGCATTACTGAAGTAACATTCTTCCAAGACGATATCTTAATCACGGGGAAGACATAGGAGCACCATGATAAGGTTTTCAGGAAGGTTTTAAATATACTCAGAAAAAATGGTTTAATAGCTTAAGTCAAAAAGTGCAAATTTGCTGAAGAAAATAAAAAGTGTTGAACAGGAAAAAGAAAGTGTTATAGCTTTCGCTTTCCAGTCCCCTTCCCCTACAGAGGAGAAGTACTCGGTAACAGAGAGAGAAACTGGCCTGTAGGTGGTCACTGGAACATTTTCGGAACTTCTTGTAAAAAAGAAAATGTGTACTAAGATCAGACCATAAACCTTTGACTAAGGTCTTAACAAAAGTAGGGTTGTCTAGGGCTTCTCCAAAGATTGCAAGATTGTCCATGCGTTTGCGGGATTCTTTTTATATGAAGTCCAATATGTACCTGCTACAAAAAACATAGCATATTTCCTAAGCAGGATGTCTTTACCCCTCAGGGAGATTGACGTGAATCCATGGAATGATGTGTAAATTGCAGGGATTTTTACGGTGAATGAGGTCACAAGTTTGCAGCAGGAGGAGTGGATGAAAGCATGTTACAAGGATGATACCTCAAAAATTTTTAAAGAGGGAGTTGCAAAAGGATGGGGAAAATGTGTGAAAGCAGAACTATTAGGTGAGATGAAAGCATACTGGAAAGTCAGATATGAGCTAGGTATTGTTGACATTTTTGTAGTGAGAGGTGACAAAATTCTATCACCATGTGCCATCAGAAATAGGACTATGTCAATTTGTCATAAAGGACATGCGGACACCGCATGTACTAAACAGAATGAGAGGGCATTATAATGGTGGCCTAGGGTGGAAAAAGAAACAGTGGTTTGTACAATCCTGTGTGGTATGCGAAGGAGCTGACAAATCTCAGAAAATTTTAAACCATCTTTTAAGTCCTTTGGGTGTCCCAATTTACCATGGGAAGAAGTGGCACTGGACATCATGGGACATATTATGTGGGCAATGGGTCTTGTATTGTATTGTATTGTAATCGTATTTATATAGCACTTACTACCCCTGACGAGACGTCGAAGCGCTTTTTAGGCACATTTTAGTATTGATGGGCTTGTTCTCTAGATGGTGGGAAGTAAAAGTAGTTGACAAAGCGGACACTTCTACAATCATCAAAGTTTTTGGAAAACTTTTTTGAGGGAGAGTGTTTCTGCGTCCCCATTAACAGGCAATGGAGTGCAATTCAGTTTAGAAGAAATTAGGAACTTTATTAGATTTGCGGATATTGAGTACAAATTCACAGCATTGTATCATCCCAGGGGAAATAGATTTGAGGAGAGAGCAAACAAATTGACTAAAGGTATATTTCAATTCGCCAATCAGGGAAGAAAGATTGGGAAGTGGAATAGAGGAAAATGGTTTGGACCTATGGGGTGACTTCCTATGGTTCAGTTGGCAAGAGTCCGTTTGGGCTGATGAGAAGACGTGAACCGCACTCCTAAGTGAATCCTGGTAGGATGAACACAGGGAAAGAGATAGTTTGGAATGTGGAGTAGGGAAGAAAAATGCATTTTAGCATCTTAGGAAAAAATAAAGTCTTGTTTTGATTTCAAGCATGGAGTAAATTAGGTGAAATTGGCTGTAGGGTAAAAGGTCCAAGGCAAGTCAGTTAAAAAAAGGTTGCTAAAGGGAACCCTAAACAAACTGTGAAAGTGATGAGTAAGACAGCAGATTTGGATGATAGCAGTATTTGTCATACGAGTCATTTGCCAACAGCTAGAAGTGAAATTGGTAGGGTGGAGGACAGGAAGTACAGTGGTAGACAAATAGTGGTTGATGCATGCTAATCCAGAAGTTACACATGAGGAGGACATTACTGCAGAGGAATAGTGTAATGACTGTGCAGACAATGTTCTTCTGAGAGGGGAAGAGAGTCAGGGAATTCAGAGTATGCCTTATTAAGGGGTCAGAACAAGCACTTTTGGTAGGAATATCAAGAAACCTAGATATTTAAGGGAAGCGATATGTAGAAATGGGGTAGAATGCAGATGCTTCATGCAGAATTGGATTGTAGAATGCCTCGTCCATTCCTTGTACATATAGTAAAGATTTGGAATGTTGGGGCAGTTGAAGCTGGGAAGTACTTGTGTATGTACATGTTTACCTTCATCCAACTAGGTTGCTCAATAAAGGATTTACACAACTTACCTAGACTATCATCACTCCAAGACCCCATCTGCCGTTCTCGCTTACAGTAATCTGTGCAGCACAGAATTCAGATGACGAGCGGGGGACTCTTCTATACTTGACTCTCAAACAAAAGTACTGCAGTGTTGTTTAGATCTATCTTTTTCAAAATATTAGCACTGGTAAATAGTGTCTGTGTATGCTAGACATTGCTGGATATGATGGCTCAGTGGACAAATGCATCTGCAGAACTGAATTTTATTTGGACAATTCATAAGAAACTTTTTGTTCATCCGCTGTGAAAAGATATTTCATTTAGATCATATTCACCATTCAATGCAACACACCCACACCACCATTAGTGATAAAGTATGCGAAGATCTGAAAGGCACATTCTGAGAGGCACAAGTAACTGGGATGAGCAGGGCGTATATTAAAAAAATGTAAACAAATGTCATGGAGTGAACAACTTTACTAAGAGGAAGGCTTGTGCCAATATTTTTGAAACATTTCTTGGGGTGAATAAAACCAAACACTACCAACAACATGTCTGGAGAAAAACTGCTTGGTGACAATGGGTGCTAAGAAAACATGGCAACTACCCTACTGCGTTCTAACGCATTGTGCTGAAAACCCACTGAAGGAGAGAGTGTATTGTGAGAGCGTGAATTTTCTAAAATGTTTATTAATGATTTTCATATTAATAACAAGTAATGAATTAACGTGTAAAATGAGAAAACTTTTAAAATAGCTGGTTTTCTGTTCTTAGTTGAGCAAAGTTATATTCAGATGCTGTAGTTATTTTCCATGATCCAATGCTTCTGCAATAAATGGTTTCAAGCTTGTGTAGGCGTATCCACAGCTACCCCTAGTGGGTTGCGGTGTAATGTCTTACAAGGTCATGTATAAACCGAACATTGCATAAGATGAAATGTCCTATTGTTTGAGAATGTTATTAATATCTGGTCTTTCCTCGAGGATGGAAGTGAAAGTAGCGGAGAAAGTTTCTTCCTGAGAACAAGATAAGCGAAAGGCGGATGACACAATGAAGTTACAGATGGACGGAAGGAGAGTGTATTTACTAAAAGAAAATGTTATAGTTAGCATAGGTTTGTAAAATGTAGGTCAGGAGTACCTGAGAGAGAGAGAGAGAGAGAGAGAGAGAGAGAGAGAGAGAGTTCTTCGAGAGCAGATGAGGTTTGAGATTAGCTATTGTTAGGCTAAAAACTGTTGATGATGTCCTCAAGTGGAAGCTGATCATGTGCTGTTACTACCTATGTGGTAATGTATGTTATTAAATGTGAATGGTGTCTCTTTTGCTTTCCAGGCACCAACTGCAGCTAATGATTAAATTCTTTTCACATGAAGTCCAAAATGTAATGTTAATCTGTGGTTAGTTAGGGAAATAGTTATCTATCGCTTATGATCTGGTTTGAAATCATTTGATGCTGAACTGATGTATTCTGTACCATCATTACCGGTTTTTGTATTAATAATAAGTGTGATTCTTGAGATATGTATGCTGTTTTATTGAGCTTATATACTTACCATTTGTGTTTGAGAGTTATCTTCATGACCCTAGCTAGGTTAATATTGGGAAATAAATCTATGAATTCTTGCTACTAAACTGGTGTGATCATTGACTGAAGTTTTATGATATTGAATGTTATTGATTTGTTACCGATCTATTGGCTCTGACAATTTCCCATTGGTGACATCCCATCAAACCTATTTCACTTCGATCCATCGTCCTCTAGCGCAGGATCCATTATGCAGTATTGATAAAAGTTTAGATCTTGTGGTGCGCTCGCAGTATCAATTAGATAAAGAAGAGCTTCAGCAACCTCTGCAAGGCAGGAGGAGAAGGCGGAGGAAGAGGGAAAAGGAGCATCCATGCCAGAAAGGCAGCAAAGCAATGACAGTACACAGGATTGGAAGGTGAAAGGAGGCAAGCCCATCTGTTTATACTGGGCATAAAGCAACAGTAGCAATAGGGCACATAAAATCTCAAACAGTGTTGACAACGCAACAATGGGGCCAGGTGGGAGGGACAGTGGACACCGAAAGTGGGTAGTGTGTCTTACCTTCCAGTGAGACTAATGCAGAGAACTTGTGAATTAGAAACAGAGAGAGATGCAGAATGTGCGAAAGAATCGTACTGCTGAGAAACCTGCTGCTATTACATGACATATGAGTGTGAGAAAAGCGAGAAAGGACAACACAAATAAAACATTTTAAAAGAGTCCTAGGAGAAAAACCTCAAGCATCTTGCTAGGTGCAGTTTTAATTTAACATTCGTGACAGGACCCCTATTAGTCGTGGTCGACAGCGTGAAGCACACTCCTGTGAACTCGGAGACTAATAAAGGCATAAATGGACCCCAGCAAAAGAGGCATGTGAAAGTTTCCCCATCATCATTCCACATGACAAGAATACGACGACTGAGGAAATTTCATTCAGAAGGAAATCCTGATGAAGTAGAGAATAGCACAATCTATCTATAAATGATTCCACCATGTCTGGTGGCAAGAGCTTGAGACAACTGCTCTTCACAGAAGTTGTGAAAGAAAAAAAAAACAACACAGATGGTGCAGGTGAAACCACAACAAGATATAACCCTGGAATTGACAGTGTAAGAAATATCGACTCTAGGCGCCAGGTAAAGCTCAATGGTCATTAAAGTGACAAACCTGATGACAGGAGTTAAATCAATGAGGAAAGACATGGTAGCTTTCCATGTAAGAAGGGGAATGGAAGGAGTAGAGAAAAGACTAACTGTCGTAGACCATCTCAAAAAGACATGCAAGAGGGGCCCGGACCACTGGATGCTACATAAGAAAATCACTGAGATGGAAGACACCATAAGAAGAGAGGACATGCGTTTTTTAGGGCATCTCGGAGAAAATTAATGAAGTCTTTATTGCCTCAACTGCATCACTCTCTCACGAGAACTGCAGAGGGGTTAGGAGATCAGATCACATAAACCACCCTATCATGATTCACCAAGTCCTGGACCAAATGTAGCTTGTTTCTTTAAGACATGAGCAGAAGAGACAAGTTCTACAGAAAAATAAATCTCACAAATTTAATAGACACAAATACAGATTTCAGCTGATTTTCCTTGGAGGCCAATGCTAAAAGTAAGGCCTTTTTGGACCTCAGATGACAGTTTCGCAAATGGGATACCAAATTTGATCTGGTGGAACCGGACATGTGGATAACGATGGATATGAAGTCAAATGACTACAGTAGAATTAGAGTGGTTCTTGAACAGCCTGGAGACATTGCTTTGGACATGACACTGATTCTACCACATGTAGCACATGATTAGACACAGGCCCTTGCGACGGAACAACAACAGCGTAGGATAACAGATCACCATTTCAGAAAACCTCTGGAAAGTAAAACTGATTTAAACCACTGAAGAACTTACTAATGACAAAGGAAGCTACAACCTGAAATAACCACTAAGAGCAGCCACAGAACCAGTGACTGATAATCACTCCTGACCAGACAGCCCTGGTAGAAGCGATGAGTATTACAAGAAGTGTCTAATAGCTGACAGTGTAAAATGTTACATGTTATGCTGGCAGGCCTCACTTTCATGCCACACATTATAAGGCCTCCCACACACACACACACCCAAGGGTATACTTAAACAAATTGTTGATGCACCTCAATTGCCACACAGGGACCGGAGAGCAGGGCATTCCCTTCTTGTCCTCTTCCTTCCCTCCCTCTGTGCAAAAGAGAATAAGCTGAATTAGCACCCCACACCCGTTGGTACTCCTCAACCTGCTGATCCAGGCATGGCCACAACTATGAACAACACTTACGAATTCAACCACTAACAACATCACTGGGTCCTAGAGACCTGGAGTTGGGGTACGGGACAGATGAAGGGGGAGATTTGGGGTGCTGTTCAAAGATAAAGAACAGACAGCTATCCCAGTAGGGCTTGGACACAATGGCACCAATATCATTATGCAACCATGCATGCACCCAAGTATGGGCTCTTTCACATACCAAGTCCTAACACCCCTTCCCTCTTCTACTCCTTCAGCAGCGGGGAAGATATCTATCACCAGAACCAGAATGACTCAGGAAACCTCAAGCAATAATAAAACAGTCAAATATTCCACAGAGCAGTAAACACCGCCAGAGTACCATAGAACGCTTCCTCAAGAAGGCAAGACACAAATAACTTGAAAGTGTAAGTGAGGATAACAACCCGTTCACAAAGGTATAGCAAGAGTGCAAACAAATCTAAAATAGAGTAAGGCAGCATGAGAAACCAGTAAGTGTAACATACAATTCTATCAAGAATACCTTTGGCATTTGCATATTAGAAGAGGAAACCACCTTTGAATAATTCTTGCACACATTGTGCCCTTTTCAACACACCACCCTTTACAAGACACATGGACCCCGATACCCAATAAGGAGCTAAGCAAAACAATGGATACTTCCTTCACCAACATTTAACTGCACCAAAGACCAGGAAAGTCCGATGCCTATATGCACCCTCAAAGTCATATCACCAGAAACATAACAATAATCAATAGCAACATTTCCTCTCACAGTGACACTGCTTAATGTGAATGTCCTGTCAAATCACAAAGAGGAATGAGATTTTGTCATGTCTAGCACCAAAACATGCCGACATGACTACTGCAGGAAATCCACCTACAGCAGTCAGAATCCAGAAACTCAAAAGAGACTGTGGGGTGGTAGTTTATTACAGTAGCTGGCACTCCCACAACCTCAAACGTTCATGCATCAACCTCAACAGCTCCAAAATGTGTGAGGTTGGCATATTAATCTGAAGGGGAAAAAACTTACCAAGCACAACTTTCAAGCCATGGACAGACCAGTAAAGTAGATTTGTGTTTTGCAAACTACAAATAGGCATTTAGACAATGGTAGCGAGTTTTATATATGACTCAAGCGCAGCAAGACTCCATATCATCCCCAGACTGCCTGGGATCATAAATTAATTTGGAACAGTGCAGTGCACAAAATAGTAGGGGTGATTGGAACTTCGCTTTTGATGCTATCTGGAAAGGATGGGACCAACACACACATTGAATAACTACAGGGTAGTGCTGAAAGATGTAACGGGGGACTGCAGCCTCATGGGCCTTTCACACCTCACCTATCCGAATTAAAGGCAATACTAATTTGACTACTAACTGATACGGCAATAAACAGCTCTCCACGAGGGCTCACTCACACACTGGGCTCCAAAACTGCTGCAAATCGACTGGGGTCTGGTTTTTATCAATAAACAAACCATGGAGGCCCTGAAATATACATTTTACTTGGATATTAACCATTCATTCCTCTGCATGTTGCGTACTTAACTTACAATACTAGAGTTTTTATTGGCTTAACAATACTATTTTTCTATTTCATCAAAGCTAAATAGTCTGGTTTGCAATACTCATAGGCTTCAACAGGCAACTAATTTTGCAGCACGTTGTCATGTTCACAATGAAGTCTCCTAAAACCCTGATTCTTAAACTGTGATCTGTGAATTTTTGGCATCCATAATGACTTTTCAGAGAGCCTCTGTCAGTTAAAAAAAAAGAAATACAAAGAAATACAATAATAATGACGTGATGTGCTAGAATCTAGCATTTTCAGAAATAAAACCACATTTTGAAAACATTTCCATTATTACTACACTTTTGATTTGTGTATGTTTTGTTTGTGAATTAACAAATACTTCGTAATGTGTGTACTTGTTTAAGGTGTGCTACCTCCTTTATTTGTGGCTATTATTAGGAGTTCAAATTGTAGAAATTGCTCAGACGGGTGTCCCTGCTTTCCAGTAGTGATTCAGTGTGAGCTCCACAGAAGTCGGAAGGTTAAGAACCGCTGTCCTTTAACATCCCTCCCCTGGAAGCATGGACTGCCCGCCCACCCCTCATCTGGGAGTCTTACTCCCTTCCTTTGCTGCAGGTAAAACTTCACATTTTTGCAACTCACACTTGATGGCATGCGGACATCAAATGTGTAACTTCCTGAAGTTGTACAAAAAGCGTGCTCTTGCCAGAACGCACAATACCTTCAACGTTTTCAAAGGTGATGAGGGTGCCTTTTCGATCACGGCAGATGTGCTTGATAGGTCCGCCACCTGATTGCTTTGAGTTTTTAAAGTACATTTCCAAAACATCTTCACCAATCGCCGCTCCCGAATCGATGACAAGTATGGAGTCAGACTCCTCGGCCATCTGCTCTCCCGATGCTGCAGTGTCTGAGTAAAAACAAAAAACATACACAGGAAAAGGCAAGAGCAGAAAAATGCAGAGCCACGTGCTAAAGCGGCAAACCCAGACAAACATTTTCGAGAACTCCTTTCAAGAAATGTTCTGTTTTATAACTTGCATTTTAAAAAACATGTTAGCATATTTATGTGAAAAATCGATCAGAAACAGTCACAGGTAACTTCCTAAAAACATTACTTGTATTCATACAGTAACAGTAAGCTTTTACGATGCCACGTTCTATGTATTTCAATCTGACCCTGCTTTGTTCTATTCTTTGCATTCTGGGATTTGTAGTAATTTTAATATTATAAACTAAATCCTTGATGGATTAGCTACTCACACTTGGGCGTGGGAACCCTGAGAGCTCTGTATTACATAACACTTGATATTGAAGCTCTGGAAACACAACTGCCAACTGGCTCCATGTCGCAATATAGAACTACAATGAACTTCAGCAAGACTAGCAGGTGGAGTTTCCTAAACGATGATAAAAACGGTCCCCAGCGTGCAAGGCAGCCTGCTTGCATTGCAGAAGTGCGCGAATGATCAGGCTGAAACCCATGCACTAAAAGACTCACAGCCACTATTTTGTATAAACAGAGCTCTTATGTTTATCGAGCCAAGATGTGGTAGTTCGTCCAGTCCAGGAGTGGGGGCTTGGGGGGAGCGAGGGCTTGCCTAGACTCCCCCCACCCAGGCAGATCGGGCATCAGTGTTAGAACCCACCACGCAGGCTGCTGATTGGGTAATTGGGGCGGAAGGGTGGGAGTTCGGTGGGGCCTTATATATGAGGGGAAGGGTGTGGGCGGCCTCTTTGGCTGTTTTGCCACACCCAGGAAAGCTGTTTGTTGTTTGTGCCTTCACCCTTTTTTCTTTCTTTTCTTTCTTCTTCTTTCTTTTATTATTTTCCTTTTCTAAGTATGTTTTTTTGTCTATTTATTTTTCATATATCTATTAGTGTATTTAGTTTAGTTAGTTTATTCAAATTTAGGTCCAATTTAGCTTTTAAAGATGTTTAGTGAGGTTGCATGTCCATCATGTTATTTATCGTTTTAAGAGGACAGGTCGTGGGTTTTTTATTATGTAATTGTTTCGCTTTGCCGCTGGTAGGCAGGTCTGGTAGGGGGGGTCTTTACAGACATGCTTTGGGGGGAGGATATGGATGCACAAAGATGAGAGATCAGGGAGTTTGGACAAGGAACAAAAGGGAGGAAGGGGAACTACAGAAGGTGGACAGCAGGACAGAAGGGTACTGGGTTGGTGGGGTCAAGATGGCCATGAGGGGTAAGTTTTGGAGGAGGGGTGGGAGGGCATTTTAGGAATTTTATGTATTAGCGAGGAGTTCTAGTTTTGTAAGGCAAAATTCCAAGGTTAATTGTTCCAGACATGTTCTATTAAAGCAGCCTTTCACCCCCATTTAGAGTGTTGTGGTTTGTACGCCGTTTCGCCCGATCGTCTTTTCTCCACATTCTGGAACTTGCAGTCCTGTGTTTACAATCGATTCAACCAGCTTATAAATTCCAGAATGCAAAGGGAAAAACCAAACTGGGTGAGCTGCTTGCGCATGGCTAAACGTACGAGATCTGCAAATATTTGAGAACGGAAAAAGAAGTAGATGAACTGAACAGCCTCCCAGGATAAGTGGCTCAAGAAGTCAACAAATTAACAAAAAAAACGAGGCCATAAGCAGAAAAACAAGAGTACTCGGAGGGCAAGGAAAAAACTGTAGAGCAGTATCTGTGTGTTAGGAGCAGACAAGAAATATTGCAACAGGGGTATCAAACATAGGTCTTGGAACACCAAATCCATACCTGATTGTAAGTGTAAACGATCTTCATTTGGAGTCACTGGGTGTGAAGTTATGTGTAAACCCTGAAAAACTGCTTGGATGAAGCAACCCTGAACTTAGGATGGACATTATGGTGTTAAGTTTACGCCATCAAATGCCTTCATACTATGGGGACACAATAATCCTGTCGAAATCACTCATCTGGCATCCAGGGTTTCAGGGACTAGTAGTCTCCATTCACTTCAATATGATCAATTTAACTCACGGGCCAGAATGCAACAGTTTGTAAAAGGAAATCACAGGACTGGAACATGGTGCTTCCGGTGACAGGAGTCCTTGTCCGTCCTGTTTATATTTCGTATATAGTTAGGGCTAAGTGCACATTTGCTGCAGCGTCACCACTCACGCTTTAGGAAACCAAGCCCAGGTGTGTCTAACGCCCCTATGTAGTGTATAATGTGAACCAGAAATACATATATTCATTTACCTGGCTCCTGGGGTTCATCGGTTGACAAGGGTTCCTAGCAGAAGAATGTAAACAACATGGCGGTCAATTCTGCTACCGAGCAAAGATGCCATATGAAAATGTACAAACTTTGTGTTTTTAATACTTACAATGTAGCTCTCCGGGGGATCACTGGTTTTATGGTGCTCTTCGGTTTCTATCATTTGGACATCTAATATCACCTTTTGTTTTTCGGGCAGGTCGAGTGTGTGAACTTTGTTAGCTAGAACTCGCTGTCTCACTGCAACACAGCAAAGCAAAAAAAAAAAAAAAAAAACTGTTTTCAGTAAACTCGAGACACTGGGTCACCAGACATGTGAAATACTGTTGAACTTTGGGAGAGCCATAATTTTGCTAATTGTTTTCCACCATTGGGTGGGTATGCTTGCAAGATGGCCCAAACCGAAGATGTGCCCACTTACATTAGGAATGGGTGAACTATCACCTCGTACATCAATCTAGGAGGCAGAATATCAGGACACGGACTACTCCCTCTCAGGAAAGGCCTTGGGCTAAAACACAAGACGCTCCGTCATGCACTGGGGGAGGTGGGCCCAAAGGTCGAGTGTAAGATGCGCCAATACCTCTAACTCTTCAAACTGTATCACTTTCCATGCTGGAACTTGTAGCCCTGCATTTATACCAAAGTAAAACAACAAGTACCAGGATGAAAGTGATGTGGGATTGAAACCACGTAGCAGGCTAAACATCTCTCACCTGGAATATGATAAAACAACATGACCTGAGCTATCTCAATGACCCCTGGAAAACTAGGTGAAATCCATGGTCCCCTCCACGTTAAGTGAGACCAAAAAGAAAACTCACCACACCGGGCTACGTGGCACTACACAAAATATGGAGATAAATAAATAATAGACTAGCCCTAAAGAAAGCTTGGTGAGTTAAGCAATCGCTGATGAGATGCGCTCGTGCCTTACCGTTGCAGGTTCCAATCCCATTCCCGGCCTCATTCTTTCAGTCATTAAACTGATCACAGGAAAATGTTAACTGTAAAGCATGTTATTTGCAGGACTACGGCACCTAAAATTAAGTGGCGAGTGCATATGAATCGGGATTTTATTATAAATTTCACTATGAAATGGCAGAAGTTCTACATAACCATAAACTATCATCACTCAGAAGCGATCTCCTCTCTAAGCTGGTCGGAAGGCTTACTTCATAATGCAGATTTACGATAACTATTTTATATTAATGGGGGGACATGGATATGTTGCATATATACACATAGGAAAGCAATTTCAACATGACTGTGGCTCGCAGTTCAACCACAAAGGAGTGCAGATTTCACCCATAAGCATAGCCCCAAGGTGACACCATGCCATGAGTCTCCATAAATCTGTTTTATTTCTTTTAGTTAGCAGGCATTTGGATCCTGGGACTTATAATGTGAATACTATCACAGCAGTATGGGTTTACCTACTGTTAGCGTGTCTGGCCTTAATAAGTAAACTTACAAGGGGACGCGTATAGGGTCGATGAAACCTCTAACTCGCAATTAGGATGTTCTTACCATAGTTCCCAGTATGCAATCAATATGCATTAGTCAATAATCAATGGAGTCAGTAAATATCACGCACCATGACCTTTCAGTCATGAATAACCACACCTTTTAGTAAAAGTTTGAACATTTATTTCCCTAAATTAACAATACAAATGTCATGAAGATTAATCTCAAAATCAAATTAAACACATACAGGAAGAATACTTTATCTAAAGCAGTGGAAAACTCAATCTAATCAAAGCTTGAACTACAACACATTTTATGGCGCAAATCAATAGCAAAGTCAGTTGCATTCACAAAGTCAAACACATGAAGTTTAGCAAAGAAATTCCACCAAGCATTAGTCCCTGTTATCATAAGTCGTTAGTGAGAATCCTTAACTAACATCAAATTAGCATCAGCATGTTGGGCTTCATGCAAAACAATTTTGTAACACAATTTTAGAAAAACATCTAGCTAGGGCTCTATCAAAACTGTGCAGTTCGTACCGAGAAAGAAAAGCAAATATGCATAATAATCACATATCAGTGTATACCTATCCTCGGGTGGATCAGCAAAGCAGAATCAGTCTTCGTCCTCAGGACATCAGTCAATCAGCAAGGCATCAGGATTCAGCAAAGTTTAGTAAACGTAAAGTCTTTAAGCATTAAAGTTAAGCACATCTCAAGGCGCATAAGAAATAATAATCTTTCGGTCAGGAAAATATGGGGATAAGCTGTGTCTTCTCCTTGTGCAAGGTCATCAAGTCAAAATCACCTAAACTCTCCCCTAATTCGCTATTGGTCAGTTATTCGTATCTTCACACTTTATTCAATTACATTTTGGTTCCAAATCTATGAATTCTACTATTACTCCTTTCACACGTTGTTGATTGGTTGTCCTTCAATGTCCTCCTCATCTGGCTTGTCAAGTAACAATATTGTTGCATCTTATACTCCAGCCAGTGTCTTCATTGTTCTCATCCTGAGAAAGTCAGTCTCACACGTATTACACATAAAATGTTACATTAGCAGGAACATCAGCATCTTCTAGCAACCGGGTCTCATGAGAAAGCTTCAGCTATGAGCACATTTAACAATACAATAGACATTTTCACAGTTTAATTCACTCGGTCAGCATTTTTATTAAACTCTAAGAAATACAGCTTTTACATGAGGCCTGGCAAACTAGGCCAAGACACTCGCTAAGTTAAGGCCTACAGTTAATGAACATGTACCTAATACATAACCCTAATTATGGCACATTACTACACTAATCAAACATATGCTCATTATTTTATGTTAAAACTCATTAATTAATACACTTCGTTAGCATTGGCAGCCACTCATCGTAATCACATTTTCAAATGCGTATATCATTATTTCTACGTTATTACATTTTCTACGCAAATTCAACATTCTGAATACATGAACTCTCATTAATACTTTTATTAATACACCTGAGCTAGCAATCCCTCCTCTGATGACTAAATGTGTCATCACAATAACTACCACCCACAAATTTTTGCATCATTAAAATTTCTAGCAATTCGATCCCTTCATACTTTTGCTTCCCCTTAGAATTTTCCCTAAGCAATTTTTCCCTTTTCTTTTCTTCCCTCCTCTGATTATCCTTTGACCTTTTCATTTTAACTCTTTTGCATAATTTGAACAATCCCCATATCCCAATTAGACAAGCCACAACAATTAATATTCCCTGCAATATTTTCAATAATACTCCATTCCAAATGTTGCTGAGACAATTTCTCACTGAAACAAAACCTTTGCCAACCTTTTCCCAAACACCTGGTTCTTTCAATTCTTTCAAATCAACAATTTCCTTAGTCAGATTAGTAAGTAAGCCTCTAATTTCTCTACTATTATCTGGAATATACAAACAACAATGCCTAGAATTAATAATTCTACAGGCTCCACCATCCTTCGCTAAAAGAATGTCTAAAGCAAGATGACTTTGAACAGTCATACCTCTCTCCGCAGCTAATTCAGTATCTATCAGGAATATACCCCTGAAAAATTTGTCAGCATGTTATCCACAACAGTAGAGAACTTTCAAATCTTGATCAAATTCAAAATAACTCCCAATGAAGGAATTATCGCTCCAAATATCTCTCCCACTATACCAGAAGAGGACTCCCACCTCTGTCTCATATGACGTAATTCAATCACTTTCGGAAACTTCTTCAACTCATCCATTTGATAAATCTTTGGGAAAACTATCCCCAAATAACTTGTTCCATACCATCCTGTTGGAAGACAGTAATAAGCATTAAGACCACACATATAGTATATTCCGTGAATCACCAGGTCCTGTCCATTAAAAAAATAAACGTCCATTTACTCTGGAACAAAAACAGATGCTTACATTCACTCGTTCCCACAAACAAAGTGTCAGTGTGGTATTTAGGCCAATATATACAAAGCATCTCAGCGTCTAAAGCTAATTTCCCTTGTGTTTTAGTTGCACTACGAGCATAATCATTCCTGAAAATTCTCTTCTCTAAGCCGTTTTCTAATTTCTCTTTAAATTCCTTTCTCCTGTCATCTGTGTGATCTAAGAAGCTTTTCTCTAAAGGTGTAAGCAAGCATGTCAAATTATTGCGATGAGTATAAAATGAGCCAAACGCTATTGTAGGCTCGAAGAATCCTCTAACTATTACTATGTCATTATCTTTAGCTACTCTATTCCAATATCTAATTATAGGAACAAATGAAAACACCATGTCATAATTTGAGTAAAAGTATTATATGTACTCTTGGTTATAAAATCTTGTCAGCAGCAGTCTAATACTTATGCCACATGTTAAATGCGAGCTTTGATAAGTAACTCCTTTCTCGACTGATGAAGGAATCTGCGTACACACAAAGCAATTCTTCCCATCCATTCTCTCAACATACTCACTCAATAAGCAATAGAAGGCATTCAAAGAAAGTTCCCCTTGAGCATTAGTACCCTCATGCAAATATTTCTCATCTAACCTAAACCTTTCAAAAGCCGTTAGTGCAGTAATCATCTCAAAAGCAGAAGTATGGCTGGCTTCACTCTTATCAAGAACAGACATACCCACAATCAATACTACAAACAATAACCCACACATAATTGCCAAACCAGTACTCCTGTACTTACAGCACCTAGCACCTCTACCTTGTTGACTAATGTTACTCATGATCTGTAAAGAATCAGAAAGCAGAATAATTTTAGAAAAACTTGCAGCAAAAATCAAAAACAAATTACTCTTCTTTTAACACTTCAGTTTCACTTCCAGGATCCCTTGTCAAAATCGGCTAGCAGCTTTTTTTCAAAATCAGGTTTCAATATCAAATCAGATTATCAATGTCTCTTCCCGTTATTTTTATCAGTCTCTTTCTCAAAAAGTTTCTCCTCCTCAGATTGTTGCAACAGTTCGGCTCATCAACTTCCTTCAAGTGCCAAAATATTGACCTGGAATGTCTCGATCAAAATAAAAAGACAAAAACTCTTGCTGCCATTTACTTGTAGTTGCATACGCCCATTTAGGACCTGCATATTTCCGACTTGCTATTCTCTTTCTTTTCAACTTTCGATCACCTTGTAACTACCCTTCACTCCAATCTTCTTTCCTTGTCGTGTCTATTTCTTCCTCAATTGAAATTTCAACAACTTCTTTCTTCTTTGCTTGTGATTCTGGCCACTTATTTCCTTTCAGTGGAACCTTTGTCAGCATTCTCTTCAGTGTTGAACTTGAAACTTCCCCTTGCTCTATGGTGTTTTCTCTTGACGGACCTGCAACTGGTTAAGGAGGAGTCAGATCACATTGGCTTTGATCCACCTCAACTCCTTCACCCTCTAAGTCTGGCAACTGCTCTATTTATCTCTCAAGATCATCTACTTCTGGGAAGGCCCTCCTCTGGCTAGGCTCTCCTGCTATCTCAATTGAGACAGGCTCACTGTTACCCTCCTGGAGGTCTTCTCCTTCGTCTCTCACAGGAGTGACTGAATCGCCCTCAACGAGCTCAGATCTGGTCTCAGTTCCCCTTCCGGTCCTGAGACTTTTCTCACTGTTGCTGGTACTTTCAACAACTCCTCTTCTTCATGATCCAGTGGACATGCCACTTTCTTTGTGTGACTCGCATGAATCCAGTTCGGAATTCCAACACACTTCACAGCTGAAACTGACCCTTCCAATGAGGCTCCAACTAAGTCTTCCTTACGTGTTTCTGGACCACAACCCAGTCTCCAGATCTCAGATTGTGCCCTGGGTTATGGAGCGGTGGCAGTGTGGTGGCTTCCACCTGCTGAGAGAAAAAGCGAACCACATCACCCAACCCTTTGCAGTAGTCCAACTCCATATCATCTGTAATGTTGACAAGTGCATTCGTAGGCACCTCTGGCAACCTCATGTGGCGACAATCTGTCGGGTGTGTTTCTCATTGACATTAACACTAAAGTCAATGCGTCAGGCCATTTCAAATTCGTGGACGCGCACATTTTTGCAACTCTTGACTTCACAGTACCATTCATCTGTTCCACTTGTCCGGATGCTTCAGGGCTGTAACTACATTGCAACTTCTGCTCAATGTTCAATGCTGCACACAGTAATTTCATTACTTTATTGTTGAAGTGACTTCCACTATCTGATTCTAAAGAGATCGGAAATCCAAAATGCGGTATCAGTTCCCTAAGCAGTAATTTTGCTACTGTAAGGCTATCATGTCTACATGTAGGATAATCTTCAATCCAGTGACTAAATATGTACACAATCGCCAACACATATCTCAAATCTCCACACACAGGCATCTCAATGAAATCCATCTGCATTCTGATGAATCGACCTTCCGCTCTTCCAATGTGTCTCAAAATAACCACTGTCCTGCGTTTAGCTGTTGGTAAATGATACAACGATGGCAAACTGTTTCAGCAACTTGCCTAAACCTCGGATTGAACCAATCATGTTTGATCAACCGAATCATTGCATCGCTCCCAATATGTGCTGTCTAACAGTACTGCAATTTGAGCTGAGACACTTTGTGACAACTCTTTCCCAAATGGTTCAACAAGGCATTCGCATCATACTTGCACTTGCCCCCTGTTTTGGACGCAATCAGCAAGTCCTCAATGGATTGCACCAAGGTCGATTGGAAAGGCATTCCAACGACTCCAAATTCTTTTTTAAGATCTGATTGAATATGGAAGGTGACTCTGAAAACCCTTGAGGAATTCTGCACCAGCAATAAGCTCGATCCAGAAATTTGAAACAATAGAGAAATTCACTATCCTCATGAAGAGGTGCAAAAAAGAATGCTTGTGACAAATCTATGACAGTAAACCACTTGGCATCACATGGAATTTGAAACATTATCACTGCTGGATTCGGCACCACGGGGCAACATTTGACCACAATCTCATTTATTTTTCTCAAATCCTGAACTACTCTCACTTTCCCACAAGGTTTCTACAACCCCATTATCAGTCAATTACAAGGGCTGCTCAATACTTCCTTCAGAACCCCTTGCTTTACAAAATCTGAAATTATCTGAGCAACCTTCATCAGGACATCCTGCGGCATGTGGTACTGTGGAAGTTGAGGTAAAACTGCGTTCGGCTTCACAATAACTTTAACTGGCTCAACTCCCTTGATCAAACCTACTTCTTTTCCTGTCAGGTCCCACACTTTCTATTTAACCGTTCCCTGTAAATCAGGATGAAGCTCTTTCACTGTGAAACATCAGGAAAAACTTAATCAACGGGTATTCTTCACTTGTAGTTTCACACTCCATCTCTGGAGCTTGGTTATCTTCATCGTCACTATTTGTCTGGCCCTCAGTTCCCTCTGCTGAACAAGTAATCAAACGTTTTGTTTTACACAGCAAGTCTCTTCCCAGTAGGGATACCGGACTTGAATCACAGACTACGAATTTGTGCAATCCCTGGAAGATGCCAATCTCAACCTGAACTGGATCTGTAATCAGATTTGTCAGATACTGGTTTGCTACTCCCACAACCTGAACTGTTCTACCTGAAAGGGGCAAATTTGGAACTTCTGCACTTCTCACTGTGGAGCGTGTAGCCCCTGTGTCAACCAAAAATGAAACTCTGTGACCCATAACCTTTCCCCTCACATCGGGTCCCCTTTGATCTACCTCTAAGGAAGTCGCAAGCACACACGGCTCCTCGTCTGAACGGTCACTCGTCCATTCATCATTTATTCCATTCTCACTGTGTAAAGGGAATTGGTGTACTGTGTTACTACTTTGGTTAGACCCGTGACCTGTTGAGAAAGCATCATCTGCTGCTGTTCCATCTGGGCTTGAGGTATTTGAATTTGCTGTCTAGGTACCATGGGAACCTGCTGTTGCACTGGCTGTATCTGTGTCATTTGTACACAGGGCATTTGCACCTGCTGCATGGGCTGAAAATTCTGCACATTATTCTGAAAATATGGATTAGGACCTCTCACTCTCGGTCCTCTCACATTCTCAAATTAATTGATGTCATTGCTCTGCTGAACTGCACCTTCCTGCACCATCATTGGACACTCCTGTTTCCAATGACAACGGCTCCACAAATGTGACAAGACAATAGCTTCTTCATTCCCTGCAATCATTCTGAACCACTACAGTACCTAAATCTGGACCACGATTCATATTTCCTCCACAACCTCTACCTCTTATCTGTGGCTGAAACTAGTCAGGCTGAAATTTCACATATCCCTGCTGCTGCTGTGGTAACTGTTGCAGAAAATCCCCTTAAACCCCTGTCTGAGCTGCTTTAATCTGCATCACCATAGTCTCTTTCAACTTTTTCCGCTTCAACTCAATCTTGTCGCTACAGTATTTTGCATACTGCAACACCTCATCAATCAGCTTTGCTTGCCAGCAAATCAAATGACTCTTAATCATCTGCCCAATTTCAGGTTTCAATCCTTCCACAAATCGAAACACAAAGTGAAGCATGTCTTTCGCCTCAATTGATTCTGTACCGCTGTAAAGCTTGAATGCCTGCAACAATCTCTCATCATACAAATGTATTGACTCCTTTGCCTCCTGAGCTGTCCTGTCAATCCTCCGCCAATCAATATTCTTAGGCAAAATTCTCGTTTTCAAAAATGCGATCACCTTATAGTAATATTTCATTACCTCAGGAGACGGTGCACCTGTATTCTTGTCTCTCTCTGGTTCGCTTGTTGGCTCATCTATGATCCTCTTACACTCGATCCACAGATCAGTTCGAACTATCTCTAGTAATGTGTTCAAGTCCTCCCGCAGGCACTTTGCAAGTTTCACAAATCTGTCTGTCTGCTGATACCACTGTAGAGGTTTTTCTTTCAATTTTGGATAATCATTTGTTAATGAGAGAATATCACCTCTTCTCCACGGGACGTGAACAAAATCCCCTCCTGGAATCTCTCTCATTGGCAACAGTTTCACTGGATCTTTCTCCTACTGCACATTTACGGTCAGCTCCCCAGAATCTCCTTTCCTCTTCTTTACCAATCTGCCTTCCCATTTGTCTAATACTCCCCATATTTGACCACTCTGAAGCAATTCCTTAAGATGTCCCTTCATTCTGGCAGATCTCATGTGTTCAAAATCCTTAGCCTTAAAATCTAATCTGTAACTCCTCTTCAAATGCTTCGTTTTCTATATTTCTATGCCGTACTTCTCTGCCAAATCTGCTAATTTCTGATGCACATTGCTCACTTCCCCCGTAATTTTCAGGTACAGATATCTCAACTCTGCCTCTGTGTAGGATTCTAATCTGTTTACCCCCATTGTTCCCTCAATGAGCTCACCCGCTTCCATGCTTAACATAGCACAATTAAATTACTCCTCTCCCTTAGAGGCACCCTTGGGGTATTCAACTGGTCTAGCCATTCAGTTAACTGCTGCGCTGTCAATCCCTGTAACGAAATGTTACTTGCTTGAACTGGTGGCACCTGCTGTGCAACTGCATTAGGGGACTGCAATGTCAATAATTTCAAACTCTGACTAACATTTGACCCTGCCACTGTTTCTGGAAGTGTGACCACTGGACTAAGGTCTAGCAATGATCTTGACCCATCAAAAATCTGTCCCACAGGAGAGAGTACTCAAGCATCTTCATTATGACCTCCCCTCATTAGACTCTGGGACATTGCTCACTGTTCACCTACAGTCAGTTTGTTCTGGGCAAATAAGGGTACCGCTGGACCAACAGTAATAGGTAGCGATATATAGCATCTGGAGCTGCTCTGAAATATCCACTATGTGGGAGTGTAACTCCCATATTCTGATTCGTTATCGGAGTCATCTCCGACTGTGTCCCTGCCACTGGAGTAAATCTCGGCATTACCTGCGGCTGTACTTGGGGCAGTAGTAATGGAGTTGTTTTTTTCTGAACCAGAATCGGTCTCTGAATCACCTGTTCCATGGGCACCATTAAGTTCGAAGTGGTTTCTATAATGGGCATATCGGGATAAATTCTCTGAATCTGTGGCGGTTCCACCTTATCTCGCACTATAGGAGTGGTAGGCACATTAAGACCACTCTGCATCACATTCTGTGTCAGGTTAGAATTAACCTGTACTGGACTTACTGTCCCATTAACCTGTGTCAAGGCTGTCCGTTCTGCACTGGTACTCTCAAGTACTGTATATGGTGGTGGACGATATCTCAATAACTGCCTAATAAACTCCTCATCGTCTGATTCCTCTTCTACCGTTGAAGGTTTTCTAATCTTCCTACTCTCAGACGGACTTCTATTAGACTTCCTAGTAGCTTTCTTTCCTTCCTTCTCATTCTCCTGCGTAACTGCTGGAAGCAACTTAATTCAGTGAAAAGTCTCCATCCTCTAGACTATCTGAACACTGTCCCATCTAGCCTCCGCTAGAGTCTTCTATACCTTTCTCATCCTCCTCTCAAATTTTAGTTGTTGTTGCTGTCTGGCTACTAGCTTCCCAAATCGTTAATGCCTCAAACTGTGCTGGTCTCGGAAGTGGCTTCGATTCATACAGCACCATCCGTAAATGATCCAAAACCCTCAAATTGAACGTCCCGTTTGTAGGAAACGCTAAGCACCCATCTTTTTCTGTCAATTTGCACCACTGCTTTAACCAAAGACATGGCGGGACACCCTTCTCTTCCATCACAATGTAAGCCGGTATACCGTCTGGCGGTGTAGCCTCTCCTACACTCGTAATATACGTATATCCCCTTAGGGCACTTTTTAATGCTTTGAAAAATTTCATATTTTCGACCTTTTTGTAATTTGAAATCAATTCAGGAAGTGACTTCTACTCCCAAGGTTCCTTTCACCTACGATCTCAACCAATTGCCTCTCACGGACGGCTGCCAATCCGTGCGTGACCGTTCTCACTAACCGACCTACCCCAGCACGGCTCCAATGATGTCAGTCTCACACGCACTGCGGCTGACAAAGTCTTGTGGCTTGGCCTCCTAAACTCAGATTCACACAAAACAAATGCAAGTATTGCGAGCACTAATAAAAAATATAAAAAAATCTGCTGGTTTCCTACCGGAAAGGTAACGCAATTGCTTCAGAAACCTTACGGATTTTTCACTGACGGCTCTTCCGGCACTTACAACTACTCCTTCTTTCTCGGTCTCCCAGAATCGCAAGCAAAATTCGACCTGGAAATTTTACTCTCAACTCCTGGTGCACATAGAACTCGCCAAATCTCAGTTGAAGTTTTCTTTCACTAACTTAATTCACACTCCGACCTGTTGACCACGCCCGATCAACCTAGTAAACTAGACAAATTACAACATAAAACTAAGTGTCTCATATACTTTTCAAAATACTCCGGAGTCTTAGACCACGCAGGGTCCGTACATCAACAACCACGTGGACAATTTTTTAGCACAAAGCGCCACACACATATGAAGTTTGATGACTTCCCTACTCTCACACTGCGGAGTACGCACACTTCTTCTACAACTTCATTTAGAGTACGCAAACTCCCTAAACCCCTCACAAACTTCACAATTCACCCAAGATTTGCATAAGCTGTGCAAGCGCAATCTACTTCACTATCACTAGAATGCCGCGAACATCTTCAACCAACCATTAGCAGGATCCAGCATCTGGGAAGGTCATTTCTGGACTTAAGAAAGCATAATTTTCTTCCCAATTGTCATCTTTGAAAAACAAAATCCAAATCTCAATAATAAAGAACTCTCAGAGGCCCACCTCATCAAGCTACTACCATCTCCGGGACCCCCTAAACCAGGCTCTTTAGGAAAATTGTTCAAAATCACCTAAACTCTCCCCTAATTCGCTATTGGTCAGTTATTCGTATGTTCACACTTTATCCAGTTACATTTTGGTTCCAAATCTATGAATTCTACTATTACTCCATTCACACGTTGTTGATTGGTTGCCCTTCAATGTCCTCCTCATCCGGCTTGTCAAGTAACAATATTGTTGCATCTTATACTCCAGTCAGTGTCTTCATTGTTCTCGTCCTGAGAAAGTCAGTCTCACACGTATTACACATAAAATGTCATGTTAGCAGGAGCATCATCTTCTAGCAACCGGTTCTCATGAGAAAGCTTCAGCTATGAGCACATTTAACAATACAATAGACATTTTCACAGTTTAATTCACTCGGTCAGCATTTTTATTAAACTCTAAGAAACACAGCTTTTTCCCTGAGGCCTGGTAAACTAGGCCAAGACACTCGCTAAGTTGAGGCCTACAGTTAATGAACACGTACTTAATACATAACCCTAATTAGGACGCATTACTACATTAATTAAACATTTGCTCATTATTTCATGTTAAAACTCATTAATTAATACACGTCATTAACATTGGTGGCCACTCATTGTAACCACATTTTCAAATGCGTGCATTATTATTTCTACGTTATTACATTTTCTATGCAAATTCAACATTCTGAATATATGAACTCTCATTAACATTTTTATTAATACACCTGCGCTAGCACTACCATCCATGCAGGCACAGTGCTGTGAGCTAAAACACAGGACTGGCCGAAGGTGAGTGACCCTCTAGACATGGGGCCATCCAAACTCAATAGTCTCATCATGCTAGGTCCACCACAGCTGGATGGACGCAAGGGCTTCAGAAGAAACCCTGAAAAAAGCGAGAGGTTTCCTTTCGCACCTTCTCAAAAAGCAAAGCTCTCAGCAGAGTGGCGGTCTACCTGGGTGACACTGGTTATTGGGAGAGGCAATGAGTTTTTAAATCTGGGTTGCAGAGCTATCAGCAGTGCTTAATTCGTAAATAAAAATGTGCCGTTGCCCAAAGCTCTCCTCTGAAGTATGAAGTTGCTGTATTTAAATGTGCGAGCATGGAATACTGAAACAGCGTAATCCTGAGGCCATCTCTGGCCTCTTTAATTCATTTGCAGCCGCTCTCTGCCCCTTCAGCTCACTCTTGAGGCTTTCTCCCATTGTGGCGCTTTTTCGTTTTTCTCCTCCTCCCTCTTTCCCATATTTGTCTTTTGCTCGCTGAAAATGCTCGAGGTAGAAAAATAATTGTCGGCCCTCGAAAATATGTGCTGATGCCCCGCACGCACGGGAAACCACCGGCTCAAATTAAGCACTGGCTATCATCCTCTCTTTCCTCGCTATCCTTGGAAACGGTCCGTGCTGAGGCTGCAAAGAAATCCCAATCACCCATGCTCTTCTGGTAAAGGGTGTGGATTAGCGACAGAAAGGGAAACATTTTAACATTACCCCCTGAAGGCAAAGAATGTTTATTCATGTGGTGACTAGAAGATCCCCGTTTGCTCTCGCTAAGAGGCTCTGACGCGTGAGGGCGGGGCTGGCTGAAGGAAGGACTGGCCAGCTGGCGGTACAAACCTCTAGGTTGACCCCCTGGATTGCCCAACGATGGTCAGTTAACTGGGGAAATAACAGGTGCCCTGAGCAGAGATGGTGCCTTGGAGTTCCTTGTTGCATTCACTTGTAAATAAGCAATGCTGCTATGTTACACAATGATGTGCTGTTTAAAGAATTGTACAGGTGGCAAAGTAGACTTTTGTCGGCTGCTGAACCTGCCCTGAGGGGATGTAAATATAAAGTATAACCAGTGCTCAATTTGTTAATGAAAGAGTGCTGGTACCCAAAGCTCTCCTCCAAAGTTTGAGGCTGGTGCAATTAAATGTAAGCACCACGAACAACAAAGCTGTGTAGCTTTGAATTTTCATCAGTCCTCTTAAATCCACTACCAGCCCCCTTTCAATTAGCTCTTTTGCTGGTTTCTACTTTTTCTCTTTGTGACGTTTTTTTCATCTTTCCCTTCACCTCAGAGTTTCGCTATTTGTGTTTCTCCTTCTCTTCCCATTGCCTTAATGAGTGAGGGAGAACAATAAGTGCCCATAGCCCCCACTGCCTCAAATTAAGCACCAGGTATAACTATGTTAGGCCATAAAGAATTCTGCAAAGGAATTCTTCGTAATTTTAACATGCTTTGTTCTTGTATATAAAGTAAAGCATGCTTCAGCCTACGATTAATACCAACAAACTGTGGTATGTTTTATGAACTGAATGTAGTTAGGAATAGAAGAGGTATTATCAAATGGATACACGAGGAAGCACATTATTGAATGGAGATTTGTTGCAGTTTAAACCTGTGTACTATGAAAAAGCACCTTAGGGCACTCTTACGACTACCCCTCCAACAATATAGAATACAGTATCACTCCATCCACATATTCACACCACACTTTGTCACTGTAGCTCCCAAGTTTCGCAATCTCACCAAAAGCAGCTCATCCAGTAGGAGTTGTTTCTACATGTTATGTTACATGCTCTAAATATAAAATGGGGTGTACAGGACTGCAAGTATCTGAGTGCAAAGTAAACTATGGACTATATAAACTACTTTTACACAGAATAAGGAAACAGAAGAGGTCCTCAATATTAAAACCAACATACCATGCCACACCAAAAATACCTTCACACCATACCTTAGAGCAGCACGCACCATGTCATCCAACAACACAATGAAAGCTTTTTTATACACATACCCACACCAGCCAGCACAGAATTGCACTCAACACTGCTGCACATATCCACAGCTGCCAGATTTCTCAGGTCCATGAATGGCTAGCTGCTGCAGGCAGGTTTTATCTTTGCATGCTGTGGATTGTAGTCCTAGTTTTATAATGATAAACTGGTTCTGTATGTCCCATAATGCAAAGAAAACTCTTTTTCAGGACTGAGTGGCTAACGTCCTGTCCAAGCTGGACTAGTGCAATGCTTTATATGTCGGTGCACAGCGAGGCATTCTTAAAAAAACTTCAAAGATAGCAAAATGCAGCAGTCCGGCTTCCTAAGAGCATTAGAAAGTCGAATCAGTCTCGGAGGCGATGGAAGAATTGCATTGACTCCCGATCAAAAAGAAAGTAGCTGTTAAAGTGCTCTGTCCTGCATGTAAAGTTCTCTATCACTCTGGTACGACTGTTCTCAAAAGAAAAAATGCATGGTACATTACTAATAAATGCCTTATCTCAGCTACATCCAAGAAATTGATAATCCCAAAAATTCAAAAAGCCTCCAGGGATGGCAGAAGCTTTTCCTATACCACATGGCATCTTTGGAATCAATTGTCTTGGCATTTCAGAAATCAGCCTAATCTACTATCTTTTAGGAAATATCATAAAGCTTGGCTATTAACTTTCCTTTTGTAACCTAAAGCCCGTATAGCCTATAAATATGCAGCGTCAGCCTTTCAGGTAGATGGCAGCACCTAGATACCTTTGGACATGAGCTGCGCTTTATAAAATGTAATTATATATATGTCCCCCCAACCCCCTCTCATCCCCCCTCTCTGCACAGTATCAGGTAGCAAAATAGAAATCTTCACCAATCACACTGCAGCTGCCCACTCATAACACTCAAACACAACACCCCTATATATGCCACTACGTAGCAGCTCATGGGCTCAACTGACTGATGGCTCCTGGTCCACCACCCCTCACAAGACATTTATGTTCGGGCACTCAAAGACCACATGGCTTAATTTTTTGCTGATTCCGGTCTGACAGAGTGTTGTTGAGGAAGTTTACAACTGTTGGGGAGTGTATTAATTATCCTGTGTGACTAGCCTGTAACCAAGAAGAAAAAAGAAAAATGTTTTGACCATCTCTGTATATCTACAGAGTAGCCTTTACATGCTAAGTGGTATTCTGGGATCCAAAAATAACACTTTTGGAGACAAGACCTGCAAAGGGGTAAGGGGAGCCTATTAGAGTCAATAGCAGAATGTCTACAGAAAGTGTCCAGTGGAAGAGGCCTACCTGGGGTGTGAGAAGAAGCAACTGGAGCCAAGAACACACCACTCATGGAAGATGCCCAGTGTTTTGGCCTGCTAAGGCATAAGGTTGAAGCTTGTTGGAGCACAAGAAATCTGGACTTACAGGTATTCTGGAGCAAGGGCATCCTCCCTGCAGCAAGCGTTGAGTGGTTTTCAAGGAGAAGATGCAGGTTGAAGCAAGAAACAGCTGTTTATACAAAAATGGCAGTGGATCTATAGCTGGCTCAGAGTCTATGTCATGAGGGCTGCTACGAGTGGCAGAGCATGGTGGGTCCAGAAGACGGTGTGTGGAGGAGGCATTCACATGTCTGTTGCTTTTGTACATCACTCGGACTGTTGTCGAGACGGTAGCAGTGAAAAGGTGCTGCCAAACACTACGAGAACTGTGAGTGGTGTGAGATTTCAGATGTTGGGTTGTGGGCAGTTGGTGACAAAGCAAAAGGATTGAGACTGTTTGGTGTAACATAATAATGGTCAAATATAAAGGTGTGTGCTGCTAGGATTGACAGGTGGGCAGCTTCCACAATACCATGCGTCCAGACACTTTATGAGTTAAAGATGCACTATGTGTAGTTCAGCACTATGTTTTGAGTAACTAAACTGCAAGTTTTAAGGAATTTGTTTTCTTAAATTTGTCAATTTTTGACAAATCTGCAAAAAACCTTCCAATACGAAGCTCATTCAATATGGGTATGAAATGGCAAGTTAGCAGGGGTGTTGCTTTGGGGGAGCGTGTTACACCCCAATCCCCCAATAAATGTATTTAATGATGAATAGTTGTGTACAGCTGCTTTCTGTAAGATAGGGTGAGATGTCGGTCAGATTTCAGCTGAGATTTTTGTATACACACACTGATAAAAATACACACATTCTCATCTCAGTTTTGAAAGCCACAAAAAATGTTGATTATTTTAAAAAATAGTGGCCCTCATTACAACCCTGGCGGTCGGTGATAAAGTGGCAGTAATACCGCCAACAGGCTGGTGGTAAATACCACCAATAGCCACTTTACCACACCGACCACCAGGGCGGAATCAACAGGTACCATGGCGGTAGCCGCCTACAGTCAGGCGGAAGTCAATGTTCCGCCCACCTTGTTATAACAGCCCAATCCGCCACCTTTTCCGGGGCAGTACCAACAACATCAAAAGCCTGGCGGAAACACTGCACAGAAGGGAAACGACTCACCATTGGAGACACAGGGAAGAACAACGCCGCCATGGAGCCAGAACTTTAGATCGTCCCAATGATTTTCTATATCCTGCTCCACCACGAGCACCAACGACGGCGAAGACGACCACGGTGAGTACAGCCAACTAGCACACAGGGGAGGGAGGGAGGGAACGAGAGTGACACACACACACACGCAACACACACACCCCCACCCCCACCCCCAACACCATACACACAATTAGATGCAGTAAGAAAACATTTTTACCCCGTACCCGTCAGGAATAATGCAAGGACCACAGGAATAGATTAAAGTGAGTGTAATAATATAAATACAGTAGAAATACGTACAACCAGCCTAAAAGAATATACATATGTATAAATCAAGGGACACTGCCCAGTCCTCAATGTACGTGGGCCACTGGGCCACATTACAAAGTCCAAGGCCCCACCTGTCTCCTGCAACAACACGGGGAGATCACTGCAGGGGCATCAGTTCGAAAATAGGCAGGCACCTCAAGGGGACAGGGAAGCGGGGGCACCTCAGCCGGCAGATGGAACAACACCACTGGTCCTGGAGGGGGCAACATGATCATTGCTTTGACCTGGGGAGTGCAAGCCCACAGTATCTCAAGTGGGTGTCATACCCACTGGTTCTGGAGAGGGCATTGTGCCCAGTGATCTTCATCCGTGGGGAAGATGGTGTGAGTGGGTGTGTTCCCTACTGGTTCTGGAGGGGGCATTGTGCCCTGTGATCTTCATCCTTGGGAGGATGGGGTGAGTGGGTGTCTTCCCCACTGGTTCTGGGGGGGGAGGGGGGCATCGAGGAGCCCCATGATGCAGATCTTGGGGAGTGCAAGGTCTTAGTCTCTCAGGTGGGTGTCATACCCACAGGATTTGCAGGGGCCAGACCGCACAACAGCCCATGGACGCAGGACTACAGATTGTCAGCCAGCGGTGACAGCTACTCAGTGGTGCTGCTGCCGATGCTGCTGCTGGAGGTGGTGGTGGTGGTGGGGGAAAGCTCCTGCCCATCCCCTGAAGCCTCGGACGGCTGCCCACTGCTTCTGGTGGTGGTGCTGCTGCCACTGGTGGTGGTGGTGGGCTCCTGCCCATCCCCTGCAGCCTCGGACGGCTGCACCACCATGGTTGGTGGTGGTGTCTCCGACTGAGTCCCAGCACCAGGCCCCTTGTCCTTTCTGCCTGCTGGGGCAGGCCCCTTGCCCTTCCTGGCAGCAGCTGGTGTAGGCTCCTTGCCCTTCCTGGCAGCAGCTGGGGATGGCTCTTTGCCCTTCCTGGCAGCAGCAGGGGACGGCTCCTCGCCCTTCTTGGCTGCAGTTGGGGGTGGCACCTTGCCCTTCCGGGCAGCACTTGGGGCAGGCATCCTTTCCGTGAGGCTGCCTGGTGCCCGGGATCCATTCCCACCACAAATTGCTGTGGACACTACTGGGCCCAAGGACTGTGCGGCTGAGGTGCTTGCTTGGGTTTTGGGCACCCTGGCCAGACATGACGGATGGTTGCAGGAGGAGAGGATGGGGGTGGAGGTAGGGAAGAGGTCAATGTGTACCTTGGGAGGGGAGGCACAGACAGTGGAAGAGGACACAGACAGGGGGCGTGTGCATGGCTGTTGGGGTGGTGTCAGCCACTGAGGTGTGTATTCTGATAGGTGTGCTGGTGATGGCGGTAGTGGATGAGGATGTAGTGCATGCAGGTGTGAGTGGTGAAATAACTGGGAGGGAGATGGAGGACGAGGAGGAGGGGGACATAGTGGAGGCAGTGGATGTTTGTATGTCTGCATCTGGATGGTGTTTGTTTGAGTGCCTGTGGGATGAAGTCAGTTGCTTGTGTTTGCCTGTGCCGCTCATGTGTTTGGGATAGGTTAGGGTTGACGGGAATGGGTTTGGGTATAGGAAGTTCGAGGGGGGAGGGGGGAAAAAGGGACAATGGCTGCCATTAGAGAGGAGGCCAGAGCCTGGATTGATCTCTGTTGGGCCGCCAAGAAAGTGTGAATGCCCTCCAGAAATGGATTGTCTGTTGCATTTGGGCTGCCAGCCCCTGGATGGCATTCATAATGGTTGACTGCCCAACAGAGATGGATCTCAGGAGGTCAATAGCCTCCTCACTCAGGGCAGCAGGGCTAACTGGGGCAGGGCCTGAGGTGTCTTGGGCGAAGGAGATGTCCACCCTCCTGGGTGAGCAGGCACGGGAAACTCGCTGAGGGGCTGCTGGGAGGGCGTTGCTGGTACGGGGGGTGTAGCTTGGGTGGGCACAGCGGTGTCTGCCACCACCAGGGAGCTTCCATCGGAGGAGGTGTCCATATCCCAACTGTCCGTTTTAGTATCCGCCGTTCTGCTCCCCTCACCCTCTGTCCCACTGGTGCCCTCACCGTAGGTGGACTCGGCCTCCTGGGTCCTGCGTGATGCAGCTCCCTCCGTCGCCGGTGCCTCTGCTCCTCCGCCAGATGATGCTATTGCACATAAGGACAGAATGACAGAACAAAAAAGGGGGGGGGGAGAGACAAAGGATACACTTGGTCAATGGCTGCACCAACACCACCGTTGGCATGTACACAGCACACTCGCACACAGGGAACAGCCCTATGCACTATGCAATGCACTACCAGTAACAATGCTAGTCACCAGGGCATGGGGGAGGACACATACCGCCAACTGCAGCATACCTGGGACCTATACAGCCTTGCCCACTAGTGGATGCCTACTAGCTATGTTGGAGGAATATCACATCAGAACCCTGCCTAACATGGGACCTACTCAGCAATCTCAGGCCTGGCCTAGGGGCACCCAGACACACATCCCCCACCCAGATACCACCCCACCAATCGTAAGTAGTAATGATGGGCACTGTAGTCACCCCCTTGTTGCTGCTGTGATGCCCTCAAGTGCCCATCGAGCTCCGGATAGGCCACCACCAGTATGCAGGCCATCAGGGGGGTCAGGGTTCGATGGGCACCCCTTCCTCGTTGGAAGGCCATCCCCAGCTGGGCCTCCGCTGTCTTCCGTGCCCAGCGTCTCAGGTCCTCCCACCGTTTCCGACAGTTGGTGCTCCGCCTGCCGTAGACCCCCACGGTCCACACGTCCTTGGTGATGGCACGCCATATACCCTTCTTTTGATGGGCGTTGGCCTGCAGAGGAAATTCACACAGGGAAAGGTATTAGTCAGACTTTCCTGCCTGTTACACTCCTGGCCCACCATACCCTTTCCCATCCCCATTTGCACAGACATGGCTCAGCACACAAGCTGCATGGCACCCAGGGGACATCCACCAACCCCCCTCCCACACGCGGCCTTCACATACACCACTCCATACATTCATGGCCCATACATGGTGCTCACAGTGTACTCACCTGTTGGTCTGGAGGTCCATACAGTAGTCCGTACTGGGGTAGGACCCCATACACTAGTCTCACCAACTCCGGCGAGGTGAATGCAGGGGCCCTTTCCCCAGTCACACGGGCCATGGTAGGTTCCAGACACAGGTCACATGCAGTGTAGGTCCTCTCCTGTTGAAGCTCAGGTAGCAAGTGAGTGAACAGATAGAAAAAGGTGGTGATCCGCGGTGGTGCATACCATCACTACCGGCGTACATCACCATTGACCACTGTACCCCAAAGGGGCCAATATTATCCAATGAGGAATTGCACAGCAGTTCCCAACCGTCTCCTGCAACGGTGGACAACGTCAGCGGAATTACCTCACTTCCACCTGTTCCTCCATACAGCACAGGTAGACGCCATTCCCGTTGGGGTGGGGGGGTTAGCGCCTGGATTATAACTGATATTTGCTACCCGTCACCCCACTGGCATCCCCCCTCTTGTGCAATTGCCATCTGTGCTCCATTTCCTGGCAACTGGTTCTTTCCAAGTGACAGTGGGCTTGGCAGCAGGAATGTCACAGCCAATGTTCTCAATTGTGCTGACCAGAGTGTGGCTGCCCTGATTAAACACATGTGCAGCTACATTGTTTTCTCCCAGGTGGAGGATTTGGCCACAGTGAAGGCGGATTTCTATGCAATGGGACATATCCCCATGATTGGGGCGATTGATGGCACATATATTGCATTTGCCCCCCTCCCCCTGGCAAAATGAACAGGTGTACAGAAATCGTAAGAGTTTTCACTCAATGAATGAACAGACAGTGTGCCTAGCGGACCAGTACTTCTCCCACGTCAATGCTAAGTATCCTGGGTCTGTGCACAATGTCTTTATCCTGAGGAATAGCAGCATCCCAAATGTGATGGGCCAACTTTAGAGGCACAGGGTGTGGCTAATAGGTGAGCCCTGGTTCCCACCCAGTGAATGTTGGTGTATGGATATGGTGTGGGCCATAATGGATAGTGTGTGGCTAAATGTTGTCCCTCGTTATTTGCAGGCGACTCTGGTTACCCCAACCTATCATGGCTACTGACCCCTGTGAGGAATTCCAGGACAAGGGCTGAGAATGAGGAACATGGGCAAACAAGAAGGATCATTTAACGTACCTATGGCCTCCTGAATGCCAGGTTTCAGTGACTCCATCTAACTGGTGAATCCCTGTGCTATTCACCCAAGAAGGTCTGCCAGATAATCGTGGCATGCTGCATGTGGCATAACCTTGCCTTGAGACGCCATGTGCCATTTCTGCAGGAGGAGGAGGTTGGAGATGGCCGTTTGGCAGCAGTTGACCCTGTGAAGATGAGGAGGCAGAGGATGAGGACAACAGAACTGGAGTGATTAGACACTACTACCAATAACACACAGATAAGACAGTATAAGTTCACATTTCATTGTAATTTTTTTGTTTCACATTGTCACTGGCAGGCTGTTAATTTCCACTTACATGCCCACTCACTCTTCCCTTTGGCACCTCTTTTTGCAGATGTTGGTGCCCCCCTATTGCTCCTAGTGTTCACTGCAGCCAACTACAGGTCTTTCCTATGTAAACATTACTGTACAGTTGAATTGCAATGTTTAAACCTTGTTTAATACATACTTAAATGATTTGACATACTCTGTACTTGTATTTTTTCAAAGTGTGTTTATTGCAGTGCTAAGTAGAAAAGGGAGACGTGCAGTAGGCTGGGGTGATGGAGGAAAGTCCAGGGTATTATTCCAGTCTATTTGTAGCACCAGTGCATTGTCCAAGGGGGCATAGGAAGGGGAGCAATGGCAGTTCAAGGTGGACAGGGTGACTGAGTGGGACACAAGGGTGACAATCAGGAGAGTCTCATTTCCTGGTGGGGGTCTTGGCAATAGTCGCTGGCTTCTGCCTGGATCACAGGGAATGTTTGCGGGGTGGATCTCCTTCTGCAGGGGGAGGGGTGCTGGTGGCCTGTTGGTCCTGTGGCGGGGCCTCCTGTCCACTAGTGGTAGAGGAGGTCGAGGGCAGTTCAGTAGTCTGGCTAGTGTCAGGGGCCTGATGTTGTACGACTGCCTCACTCATAATGTTGCCCATGTCTGCCAGCACCCCTGCAATGGAGACCAGGGTGGTGTTAATGGCCTTCAAGTCCTCCCTGACCCCCTGGTACTGTCCCTCCTGCAGCCGCCTGTTCTCCTGCACGTTGTCCAGGATCTGGCCCAGCGTATCCTGGGAATGTTGGTATGCTCTTAGGAACTCAGTGAGGGCCTCCTGGAGAGTCAGTTCCCTGGGCCTGTCCTTCCCCCTGGCGCACAGCAGTCCTCCCAGCTTCCCTGTTGACCTGTGACTCTGTCCCCTGAACCCTGTGCCCACTGCCACTGACCCTAGGTCCCTGATAGTCTTGGCTTTGAGGTGTGCCCTGTGGTCCCTGTAGTTGTGGACACACTGCTGACGGACGTGTCCTGGGGACAGAGGTATGGGTACGCTGGGTGGGTGCTGTGGTGGTGTTTCCTGAGGGGGAGGCTCTGTGGTGGTGTGTGACGGTACCTGGGTAACCGACTGTCCGGAGGTGCCTGATGGGCCAGGATGGTCATCCAGATCCAGGTAAGCAGAGTCGCTGTCATCACTGTGGGCCTCTTCTGTGGGGGGACTGGATAGTGCTGGCACCTCTTCTCTGGTGACATTGGCTAGGATACCTGTGGGAATGTAAATGCAGTCTTATTGTTTCTGTGTGTGACATATTGTGCCTGGGTGGGTTGCCCTCTATGGTTGGGATTGCCCTGGCAGCTTTACCTTGTGTGAGTTGTTAAGTGGTGGCCTAACTGATTGTCTCTAGTGTGCATGCTTTAGGGATAGGTGTCCATGCAGGGCTGTGAGTGGTGTCCATGCATTGGTATGGCATGCAGGGCTTTGCATTGGGATGAGTGGGTTGTGATGGTGGGGTGTGTGGGAGGTGGTGGAGTGATGACAGTGAGGGTGGGGGTATGTGATGGTATGCAGATGGGGGGGGGGGCGAAAGTAGTAGAGGGTTGACTTAACAGAGTCCAGTCCTCCTCCTACTCCTGCCAGGCTCTCAGGATGCATGATTGCCAAGACTTGCTCCTCCCATGCTGTAAGTTGTGTGTGGGGGGGGGGGGGGGTGTCCACCGCCAGTCCTCTGTACTGCGAGCTGGTGTCTTGCGACAATGGAATGTACCTTTCCCCGTAGGGGACAAATTATGTCATCCCTTGTTCTGGGGTGCTGTCCCACGGCACTGACCCTGTCCACGATCATCCGGCATAGCTCCATCTTCCTAGCAATGGGTCTCTGCTACACCTGTGCTCCAAATAGCTGTGGCTCTACCCTGATGATTTCCTCTACCATGACCCTTAGCTCCTCCTCAGAGTATCTGGGGTGTCGTTGTGGTACCATGGGTGTTGTGTGAGTAGTGTGGGTGAGTGTGTGTAGGGTGATGTGTTGGGGTGTGTGTTGTGAGGTGTGTGGGGGGTGTATAGGTGATGGTGGTGTGTGTCTCTGGTCTTGTCTGTGGCCGTGGTGTCTGTCTGGTGCCAATGGTTTGTATTTGTAAAGGGTTGTGGGTAATGTGTGTTTTATAGTGGTGTGGGTGTGGTGTGTGTATGGGAGTCAGGAGTGTGTGGTTTGAATTGTCCAATGTGGTGGTGTTTTGTTTGTGTGTGTGTGTATTTTGAGCGTGCGGTATGTACCGCCAATAGCTTACCACCACTGAATCGCCGCTGGGGTGATTTGTGGGTCATAATGTTATGGCAGTTGTTCTGTTGGCGTAACGGTGTGGGTTTTGATACCGCCAGTTTAGCACTGACCTTTGGTGTGGCAGATTTGTGTGTGTGGCTGAATAGTGATGGATTGGTGTGTGTGTGTCATAATATGGTGAACGGATACCCGCGGCGGCGGCGGTATGTTGTCAGCAGTCAGCATGGCAGTAAGTGTCATAATGAGGGCCATTGTGTTTCTCTCACATAGTACTTCTAACAATAAACATTTCTCTCCCATTCCTTGGCACCTTAAGCCCCTCTCATGCACCCTGCCTGTTGTGTAATGTATTTTAACATTATGTGCCAGCGTTAATGTTGGAAAATCTGAAGCTCGCTCCCCCCCAATTATACTCACCAAGCTACACCCCTGCAAGTTAGTGCAGAATCATCAGGGAGACGATGTGGCAGGAAAGGGGATTCTCAAAAATATGACATTTCCCATGTAATTCTGATGCAACACAGTTAAGGCTGCTATATTTTTGTCACTGTATAGCCTTAAATGTGACTATATATTCATTTGAGTGTTCTAATGTCTAACAGTTTAAATGTAAAGTGATGCACTGAAGACACATATTGATGTGCATTCACAGTAAATTGACATTATGAATGCAATGCTATATGGCACTTAAACTATCTGTTTAGAAATTTGTTTTGAGATCTTCTGTTCTTTTTGTCATGTTAAGTAACTGCCTGTATTAAAACGATAATTACATTTTAAGTGTAACCCCTTAGTGAGACCTATGTGTTTTGTTCTAATGCAGTCCCACAACATACTTTTGAATGTGATGTAAAGGTCTTATTTCTTTCTAAATGCATTTTCAACATGAATTTGAATATTATTTCTTAAATGACGAAGTAAATGAAATTGATGTTAAATTATTTTATTTTATTTGATTTATTAAATAACACATTTAATCCAATCACTTAGCATAGCCATAGTAGTCAATAGGCGATGGCAAAGCAGAATTCACAAGACGATGCCCTTTCACTTGCTAACATGACATTTCTTTTATGTTCCGTTCACATGAAATGTTAGTTTATGTTTCATAAGGATCCGTTCTCATGCATATTTTCTTGGAAAATCAAATGCCCTATTGTTTTGTGCCCCATGAGCCTGGGAAGATGTCCTTGATCAAGGCACTTGGAGGAGTTAGGGACAAATACATTACCGTTGTTGCAAAGCTGGTACAGGAGGAGAAGATGGACCTCTTTCCCATGATAGTCATGAGAACATTTGCCATTGTTGCCGATGTTCAACATGTGATGTCCCCTGATTGGATGATAGAGTTGTTCAATCCCCAAATTGAAACCTTCACAAAGAATCAGAACATTTTGTGCCTTTTAATTTGTTGCTCCCAGATGAACTTGTGGCATTCTTTCCTTGACTTCTTTGAAAGGCGGTATTTTCCTGGAGCAGACCTTTCCTTTTGCCCTGCTTGAGCCTTCAAGCCCTTGCCCCGAACCCATGGACACTTGGTCATTTTTCCCTTATGCTGATGACCAAAGACTTTGAAAAATCTTTTGCCTTTAGGCACTACGGTTGGTGACTTTCTGCATGGACTTCTTTTTCTTTTGGACTCCTTAGTTATTGATTGAAAGGCTTGATTACATTTGAACCATCCTTTATTGCTGAAGCTTAGATTTAGGATTTTTCTGACCCTGTGTGAAGACTTGACAGATCTTCTAAATACTGACACTTTCATTGTTACTTATTTTTAAGTCATAATTAGTTTACAGATGGCCCAGATCTCACTCTTCCAAATTAGTTTTGTCCTATTTTTGTTTTTTAATTTTTGTCCCAAAATCTGATTTGCCCAGCACTTGTCAGCTAGTGACATTAATAGAGATGTCCTACTTTCTGACTAATTTGATGCATTATTAATTTCTTTCCGTGTTGTTGAGTCGTGATCTACGTGTATTCAGTGACCACCAAGTTGTAGTAGTTCGTATTAATGCCCATTGAAACTTTAGTTTGGACTTGGTTTTCCTTGTGTGGCCCCATTGGTATCTATTTTGTTTTATTTTGTAAATGCCAACTATCTCTTACATCCAGTTGGATGAAAAGGTCGTCAGCTTTTTTAGAAGCATTTACTCAAGTGTAAAATCCTCCAGCAATTCTCACTAGAATCTTTGCTCTTTGATAGAGGAAAAACGACAGAACAGAATTACAACAAACTTGGCATGAAAGCAGAACATTAGTCGGAAACCCTCCTTTGCCTGGTGTGGTTACTGCAAATCTGTTATGTAGTGTTCGAAAAATTACCATTTAAGCCGGTTGTGAATGGGCTTGTAACAGTTAAAATTCTGGAGGTAGTTTGACCATTCGTTCACTAGTCATCTATTGCTTAAACTAGAATTGTGGAGAGGTTACTATTCTGTTGCTTGTGTTAGGTTAGTATGTTTGGTATGCAGCCAGGAACTCACTTTGGGAATGTAGTGAAGAAGGATGCAGGCATTTCGGGAGATGCACCAGTCCCTTTTTTCGTGTATCAGTATTCCCAATTTTGGCAACTATACCAGCGAGATCAGTTGAGGAAACATGATTTTCACCAACATTATATTTTGATGGGAACGAATTAGGTTGGTTCAAATCTGCTTTGTTGACCCAGAGCACACGATGTGCAGCAGAGATTCTCATTTTGCTAGTTAATTGGTTTCTTGAGGCCAACTATGTAAAGGGCATTGCAGCATTCAACGTTAGGTGCAGTTGTGGCTCGATCAGTGGTAGAAGACTCTGCATAAAAGCAGTTTCAGTTACTTAAGAGCATTATGCTCTGCTACTGCGGACAGCATTCTTTATGAAAGACCAACTCTTTGGGCAAGAGAGCAGAAGATACGTGCAAAATGCAGGGAAGGGAAATACTTTATATCCTGCACTCAGGGTAGATGGGCGCTTTTAAGAGTCACCAATTCTCAGTTTCAGAGTCCAATTGCTGCTTCAGTTAGCCAATGGCTAAAAGTTTACAAACTAATATTTACCATCCAGGTTTCTCCGCTCTCAATAAAAGCAGCTGCTGGCTGTTTACAAAACCAAAAAAGTCACCAGACAACCCTTATAAAATGTATGTCTATTCTTTAGCAGCACAAAGTAAAAGTGAACTTCAAAATAAAGGGTTTAAAATCTTTCTGTTCTCTCATTTTGTTATTCTGTCCTCTCTTTCTACTGGGGAGATCAAATCGTGTCAACTCTTACCCATTTGCCATTCTTCCCATTTAATGACAGTTAAGCCTCTGGATAATTACACACCCAGCTTTATTTCACCAAGGTCATGCGTTCTTCAGAGAAACACTTAGGGCCTGATTACAACTTTGGCGGAGGGGTTTAATCCATCCCAAATGTGACGGATATCCCGCCCGCCGTATTACGAGTTCCATAGGATATAATGGACTCGTAGTACGGCGGGCGGGATATCCGTCACATTTGGGATGGATTAACCCCCTCCGCCAAAGATGTAATCAGGCCCTTAGTTCCTAGGTTCCCTGCGAGAGACTTAGATAGGCTAATTGTTGGACCTGGTCCTTTCTGCAGGGTCACTCTTAACATTTTGCCTTCTTTTCCTCTTTGGCACATCTAATTTACTTGTAAGTCCTTAGTAAAGTGCACTACCTGTGGCTATGCTTCCTTTTTAATACATACAAGTCACCCCAATGTAGGCCCTAGACAGCCCAAGGGCAGAGTGCAGTGTGTGTTAAAAGTAGGGCATGTACTTTCAAGTTTTACATGTCCTAGTAGCAGTGAAAAACCATTCAATTTGTTTTTCACTACTCCAAGGCCTATCTCTCCCATAGGGTATCAATGGGATCACCTCATTATTACATTTTATAAATGTAATTCCCAATTGAGACCCAGGTTTGGTGTCTCTGGAATCACAACTTGTGGGAAATTCATATTTTCAGTTGCAATTCTAAAAATGCCACTTTTAGAAAGTTGGCATGTTCTTACTTTAGTCATCTGGTGCCTTCTGCCTGCCTGTCCCCAATACACATCTGGGGTGAGGTCACAGCTGGACTTGTGCGTTCCCTCCAGATGGCCACACACAAACGGAGCTTAGGTGTGACTGATGGGCCATTAACATCATGATGTGCCATCCTGGGTAGGATGGGAGGGAGGAACTGACACTTACATTTGAATGGCACTGTGTCGGTCTCCACACAAAGGTCTGCATACCCCCTGTAGTGAGTTTCGAGCCACAACAGGTAGGGCAAGGACTGCGCACAACCAAAGACTCTCTCTGAAGTCTCCCCCACTTTAAAGGCATTACGGGGTATAAGAACTGGACTTCTAACCCTACCAACTCAGTACAATCCTGGACCTGTGGATACTCTGCCGGGAAGAAGGACTGCTGTGCCACTAAAATGACTGTCACTTTGCTGCAATCCTGCTCTGCTGTACTCGCCTACTTCCCTTCTTGACTGCTAGTGAGAAGTACTGGACCTGAATCTCTCCAACCCATAACCAAAGTGGCACTAAGGGCTTGCTGGCCTGCCTCCTGTTCTTCAGAAGTCTCAGGGACATCAAGGACTTGTCTTCAATCTGCAACAGCACCTTGACTTTGCTTGCAGCAAGTCTTGCCCTGCCAGTGGTGCCAAATCCAGTCCTGTGGCCTTCGAAGTGGGTATAAAGTGCTTCAACTGCCAGAATGTGCGCATTGACGCTGTAGTGCTGATCAGAATCGACACATCTCCTTCGGCGCTGATGCATCAGCACTGCTGTGAGGATTGAGAACATCCCATCACCATCGATGCATCACCCTCCTGAGGAGCACCACACTGCCAACTGCACAACGCTTTGCCTCCATTCCAGCGGTACCTCTGACTGCATGGCTCAGAGCCAACACATTGCCTACACTGGCGGGGTCAACGCCAATGCATCGCACCCTTTTTTCCTCAGATCTTGTTCTTAACATCGACACGACTCCGAACCAAAGTACTGTTTTCAGCGGGCCAAGGCTGTTCCCTGCATCCAACCAACCATCCACAATTCATTATGGTCCGCCTAATTTTGGAGATTTGACCCAGTTTAGAGCAACCAGATAGCCCCGGTTTGTGCTTTATGCTTCTGAGCAGGACAACTAAGTTTATTCTTTAAAAATTCATAACTCAACTACTACTAATTGGATTTCTGCCATTTTGGTCTTATTTTGTTAAACAAATAAGCTATATTATTCTAACCTGGTGTGTTGTCTTTTTGTGTAGTGTTTTCACTGTTTTACTGTTTGAGGTATTGCACCAAAACTTTACACAATGCCTATAAAGTTAAGACTGCCTGCTCTTTGGCAAGCTACCAGAGGGTGAGCACAGCTTAATTTATGGTGTGTATCTGACGTACCCTGACTAGGATTGTGGTTCCTTCTTGGACAGGGTGCATACCTCTGTCAACCAGAAACCCAGTTTCTAAAATAGCTAAATAGAAATCTTTTGATTCCCACATTAATGAATTCCCATGCTGGTAGCAGAATGATATTGGTTAATGTCCCACATTGTGAAATAATCTCCCTTTAGAGAATTAAGCTGTTGAGGGGCGTGGTCTGACACCTGCAACACAAAAATGCAACCACTCAAACTGAACAGAGCCAGTGGCTAAAGTGGACTGACTCATTGCCCCACGCTGAGGTAAAAAATGTGAATGGCACCTGAACAGCCCAATGGATTGAAGAGTGCTGACTGAAACCCAATCTATCTATGTATATATGTATGTATTTTTATGATAATTATTTAGGAAACAAATGCGGCCGAAGACATACATAAGGCTGTCTATATGCAACACCTGAAAGAAAGGTATTCCAGAACCAAATAAACACTGCTACTGAAAAGAAATAGGGGATTATGCTGTGACCTACGGAGCATCTGACTCAATAGTCAGCTTCATTATATTTAAAGGGTTGGGTACTTTTTATGATTTCTAACAGAGAAGTGTTTTATCCGGTTTTATTATTCAGAAGTGTTCCCATGTTTTTTCAATGAAAACCGGTGAGAATATATTTTTCTCATCATGTCAAGTGAATTCGCCTTAAGCAAAACGCTTCGCATGCTGATCTGCTTTCATGGTTTCTCTTTTTATATTACGCTTAATGTTGGTAAAGTCATTTCACAGGCTTCCAAGTTAAATGTGGGCATTTTTCTTTTTACCATATAAACCTTGTGCTACATAAACAAATATTATTTAAAAGCCATCATATGCCGGGAATTTCTGTGACTCCTAGTAGCTGCATGCAATCCTTAGTAACACGCATTTGCAAAACAATAGGTCTCACATGTGAGAGAGTTAGGGCTATTGGCGTTGTAAATGTCTTTTACCTTGTCTTTTGGTTTGGAGTGTACTGGATGTATGAGCTGTGGAGTTGAATTATGAGGGTTGTATTTGAATTGTTAGTTTGGAAATGTGTGGCGTTGACAGCATGTGGCATGGTGAATAGATAGGGGTGAGAGCTGCACAAGGTAAGGTAAGTGTTTAGCATTAGCAAGAGCAGGTGTCCGGAGACTGTTTCTCTGATGTACTTCATCGCTGTAAATTACCTTGGAGGGAGCAGAACAGAGAGTGGAGGTGGTGTTGCAAGGGAAAAGGTACCCTAAAGAGCTGGCAATGCTCCAGGGAAGCGACAGCCATAAAATGGATAAGGCAGCTACTTAATAAGAAACAGGCAAATAAATGAGTGCTACAATAAAGCCAACCAATGGTAAGCCATGTGTGGATTGCATGTGTGGATCTATGTTTTTTGTAAGTCCACAATGTCTTTTGCATTGTCTCGTAGGCTGAACCTGAGCCAATCAATGTATGTTTATATATTTTTTTTTTTTAAACATGAGGCACAAGAAACACCTAAATCTGTCTGTAGGCCAGACCTGAAAAGAAGGACACTGGAAACCCACTGTAAATGAATCCCACAAAGCTTTCTTATTTATACGAGGACTGGAGCTGCGTCTAATTAACAGATGCCGGGACACAGGACACTGTGATGTCTGTTAGGGATGGGTGGACAAACACGCAACAGTATTGATCAAGAGACTTGTAGATTGCCTTGAACCTCTCGGAAGGCTATTCAATACATCACGCTGCGCTACAGCCATATGTGTCCCCTGGGTAAAGCAGACGGAATCCATATGCTCTTTACATTTAACTCAGAAATTAATACCGGGGGTTAATTCCAGCTCACCAGACACAAATGATTTCAACTAGATTCAGTTGCTGGTGTTGGGGATGTGGCCATCTACAGAACATCTATGGAGAAAATTCCACGAGTCAACTACATCCCTTGATGACTTTGCAGTATCAAACAGCCATCAGCTGGTATTTTATACGTAAACCAGTGCACACAGATGCCAGAGTCAATCTTTGTAGAAAGAGCGAACTTCTTTCTTTGAGTGGGATAAAAAATGAAGAACGAATCATGCAGGGCTTATGTTTCAGTGGGATCCTTTAGAAACATTTGAAACTGGGCCAATTCCCACCAGGTTGCTGGACCGGGTGCTAGTTGCAAACATCCTAGATCAGTGCTTCATTAATGCAAATGTAGACAAAAAACATCGAACACATCAGATGAGACCCAACATCCTAAAATATTGGGGCTGTCGAACACCCTAATACAACATCCTATTCTTATTAGGTCTTCTAAAATCCATGCAACAGACAAAGAAATCTGAATATGAAATTGACACGCGAAGATAAAATGAACTAACGTGATGCTGAGTCACACTGTTCAGAAGGCAAGCAGGATTGATAGCGCACCGGAAACTTGATAAAGTAAACTTACAAGGAGGAACTCCTAGGCCGATAAACCTTTTGACCACGTTCGGAGACTTCCCAGTACGAGGTATCTTTCTGTAATCACAATCAATATCTCAATAGCCCAATCAATCTCTTAGTAACTAATCAACTAGATAATCAACAACATTTAATATAAGTCAATAAAGCGAACACACCATGACCTTTCAGTCATGAATAACCACACCAATTTAGTTAGGAATTAGAATATTTATTTCCCTTTTTGTTACAATTCTAATATCATCTCTGTTAATCTCATTAGCAATCAATCTCATTAGTAACTCTTCAAACTTGTAACTAAAACACAATTAATCAAAATATAGAGCATATACGACCAGCATTAACATGTCATTAGTAAAAGACAGTTTAGCGAGTTGCAATGATACGTGATTCAACAAAGCAAGAATTCAGTCATTTGTCTATTTGCGTCAGATATTAGTAAACATCTTAACTACCCTCAAATTAGCATCAGCATGTTGGGCTTCATGCAAAACAATTTAGCAACACACATTTGGAAAACATCTAACTATGGCCACTATCAAAAGAGCAGTTGGTAGCTAGAAAGAAAAGGCAAACAGACAATTCACAATTTCATCAGATAGTTACCCCTCCAACGAATCAGCAATCAGCGTCAGTCTTCGTCCTCAGGACATCAGTCGAATCACCATGAGCAAGGATAGGACAGGGCAAGTCTCAGTATGGCATAGCTAAAGAATAAGACCCTTCCCTCATAAGGAGGAGAAGTAATCATCAGGAAGGACTTAGATAGAGGATGGTTAAAGTATCAAGAAGAATAGCAGCAAAGGCTCAAAGAGCAATGGCAAAGTATGGCTTAAGGCAGAATGTCAAAATAAATGGCAAAAGTGTCCCAATAATGGCTGAGTATGGCTAATAATGGCTGATTTCTTCTCGGGTCCTGCGGTTATATCAAAACAGTCGAACTAGCCCTTAATTCCCTATTGGATCAATTTTGGTGCATCATTATCTCTGTCCAATACCCACACACCTTACTAGAATTTTCCACAAAACACAGTTCTCATGCTGTTGATTGGCTCCTGTAATTGACGTCTTCATCGGGTGGAATGTCAGGTGAGAAGAGTTACACTTTACTCTCCAGTCAGTAGTCCCATTGTCTTCAACTAGTCTAGGCGGCCTTGCACCTGTTACGAATTACACTGTTGCATTTAGCAAGAATGTCTCCTTGAATAAGTCGGGTCCCATGAGAAATAATTTACTACGGCTACACACACACATCTAACTTCTGGAAAAGTACAGCTTCGTGTCCTTCAGGAAAGCAGCACATTGCACGTTAGAAAAACACAGTTTAATATGAGACCAGGCAGCTAGGCCCAGACCCTAGCTAACTAAGGCCTAGTAATTTAGTTAACAAAACCCAAATACATAGCTCTAATTATGATATACTAATACAAATTCATACATTAGTACATTATTAATTCATCATTAATAAGTTTCATTAGTCTTCGTTTACATTGGTGACCACTCCCCGTGGGCACATTTCAAACGTGTGTATTATTTCCTACATTAACACATTTTCTATGCAGCTTCATTACTGAATATATCGCAAGCTTTTCATGTTAATATTAATTTTAAAAGTCACACTCCAACAGGATTACAATTGAATACCCCAAAACATATCTCCTTTCCACTTCCTGTTTCCAAGCAGGAGCTGTCTCTGTGCAAGCGCAGTCATAATGAAACGTTTTCCTTCCGCAAACAGGTTCACCGAATCACGTGTCTCCCAACTTTCCTCACCCACACTTTAGCACAAGAGTTGAATGTGTTTGTTGTATCTGAAGTGCAATGGTGGCCTGGGGGCAGCTGCCGCTGAGAATGGACCTTTTCTGAGTAGAAAATAGGCTGAAATAAAACAGATATGACTACAGGTCTGGAGAAGCTTGCCTTTGAGGCAGCTGTGAGACAGGAATAGAGGGGAAGAAAGCAGTGTTTTCTAGATCTTTGATGCACCATGCAACCATCAATGTATAACAATCATCTTAATCTGAGTGGTGATCGATGGACAGCTACAAAACACGCAAAGAAATTCTAAAACTGTGAGCATACTTTGGTTTGTTTAAAATCTGGCAATTTTGCCATGACATCATTTCTAAGAACTCTAGCCCGCTTTAGATACTCGTTTTTAAAGTACACAGTGGCCTTGTGGTTAATGCTGTCGACATTGGAACTGGGGAAACAGGCTTGAATCCTGGCCTCAGCTTAACATCCTGAGATTCTGAGCAAATCACTGAATACTCTAGGGCAAATATCAAGTGGTCTAATGACCTCGGTCCACTTTCACGTTACACAAAACTGAAACAAGCAACAACGTGGGAGGGACGGTAAAGTGGTGTTGGGTGAAGGCACTGCGAGCCGATTCAAAGCGCCATGGCTGCCATGAGCATGAGCACAAAGGAGAGACACAAAAGTAACAAGCATTTGCAATGCAATGGGTCTAGCGTTTGCTCAAGTTAAAGCTATTAGTGTTGTAAACTCCTAACCGGACTTTTTTTGCCCGATAAACTGAAAAGTAAAACAGTTTCACATAAGCGAGCCAAAGGCAGCCATGAGCGCAAAGCAAACACGCAAAAGGAAATAGAAGTTTGCTCACAGTGAAACGTATCCGCAAAAGTGCAATTATCCATGTAACCAACAATAGTGCAATTATCCATATAACTGTCAAAAGTGCAAATATCCATGTAACAGGGTCGATGTCATGCAAAGCGCTCTACTACTGCCCAACGAGATCGCGCTGCCTACGAAATAAAGGGAAAACATAGTGCAGAAACCATACAGAAAACATGGAGCCTCGTATGTTTTCAGTAGTTAGTCGGTCCACTTGAGGCAGGCTAAACACCAAAAAAAGCATGATGTATGCATGTCATTCACTAATTAAATCAAGCTAATTTTAAAAGGCAAGCCCACAAACTAACCAAACTGATGGGCTTGACATGAGCGTTGTTAAAAGCCCACAGAGAGATTGCACCAGGGACAGAGCGATTTGCGCTTAACCCTAAAAAAGTAGTTCGCTCACAGTAAAACATATTGGCACTCGTGCAGTAATCCATGTAACAGAGTCAGTCTGCAAGGCAGTAAAAAAACATCCCCAAGGAGGGAAAAATGTAAAGCATTTACCAATGTTAAAGGATTTTGGAAAGGCAAGCCCACAAATGAGTGAAAGTGATAAGCGTGAGGTGGGCGTGGTTAAAAGACCACAATATCTACAACAGGTCAAAGAGCCTGCGCACTCAACCTAAAAACAGTGCCTAGAAAATCTTTACTGTGCTTTCTTGAGACATGGTAAGCCAATTTTACAGCATCAAAGTCCTAACGCTGCATTATTCACAGTTGAAAGGTAATTAACTTTGGCTGCAGCACAGAATGAAGTTATTCTAACTGAATTCAATACTTGGCCTGCTGATGTACCCTATTTTTCTGCTTTAAAATGGATTCTGTGTTTTTTTCTTTTTTTTTTTTAGCAAGCAGCTCACTCTGACCATTATTTTGCTCTCCATCTATGTAGTTTGCTTATTTTTATTTTTGGAAGTCACACATCCTATCTTAGCAGGAACTCCTTTGACGTTTTGCCAAAACACGCTTGCTGGAATATGTTTTGGTGTATTTTGTTCATCTCTACAAGCCTGCCCTTTATGTATGTTAACAGGCAAGCCTACTCATGAATACTCGAAGTTGCAAAAGACTTAGGAACACATGTACTAACATTTGGAATTGTGATTTTTTTTAATTGCGATTCCATGCGAATCGCAATTAGGCAACTGCAATTCAAAAAGTAAGAAACTTCACTGAGTTTCTTTATTAATTCCCGGTGAGTCAAAAAATAGGCCTGCCTCATTAATATTAATGAGGTTGGTCGCAATTTGCGACCCATCGGGAGTTGCAAAAATAACAGAGATGGTGTCTTGCTAGTGTCAGCAGACCGTCACGTCTGTGATTGCTTTTAAATAAAGCAATCTTATTTCATAAACCCAGCCTGTTTTCCTAAAAGGAAACAGGCTGAGTTTAAAGAGAAAAAATGGAACGTTTCAGTTTCATTTTTTAAGAGTAGGCAGTGGTCTGTGAGACCACTGCCTACTCTTAAAAAACATTTTTGCATACATTCACAAAGGGGAAGGGGATCCCAAAAAAAGGAGAAGAGGTCCCTTGGGGACCCCTCGCCCTTTGCGAATGAGTTAGCACCCATTGGTTTATGATTTGGCTTGGGTTAGCGATTGGTTTGCGACCGCATTCACGGTCACAAAACAATCATACATAACATTTTGGTATTAGGAAGGAACGCCCTGAACACGCCCCTTCCTAATACCGAATCGCAAAACCCAAATTGCAATTCAGTAACAAGTTACCAAATTGCATTTTCAGCTTTGTACATCCCAAAGGCAGTTTTTCTAGGCGCAAACGGGCCAATTCTGCGGATCCACCAGTTTGTGACTAGAAAAATGCTTTGTACATGTGGCCCTTAGGGCCTGAATACAGTCTTGGCGGATGGAATACTCCATCACAAAGTGACGGATATTCCGTCCACTGTATTACAATCTCCATAGGATATAATGGAATCATAATATGGCAGTCATGATATCCGTCACGTTTGTGATCGAGTAAACCAGTCCGCCAATATCATAATCAGGCCCTTTGTTAAATCTAAAGATAACCAAATTCAATGTGCAAATGCAATGTAAGGTTCTTTGTCCTTATTCGTATCTCAACATCCACGTGGTAATAAGCTCATTTCAGGGCAACTTTAAACACAAAGATATTACTATATATTCTGTATTCAGAGGTACCATAATCTTGAATGTTATAATATATCCAAAGCAGAACTTCTTTGATGTCAGTACACCTTTTTGTACAACTAGACTACGTGTGGTGCTAAGCCCTGGCTGTCTTGCTGATAATCCATTACTATTATTGATTAACAAATGCAGGCACTGCAGTATATTTCTGACAACCCCAAAAAATCTGAAACAATATATTTGATACTTTTTAACATTGTATTGACAAACCTAAGGGCATGACTTTAAAAAGAATCAAAAGACTAACAGCAATTCCTTTTCTGACAGTCCACATAAAATTATAAGGAGTTCCAGATTTTCAAGTCCAATGCCAATATGCACTGGCAATGTCAATAGGTCTGGCTTATGAATGAAAGTACCTTGTGCTTCACTGATGGGCTTAGGCATTCAATAAGTCATCATACAGTTACTCTGTTGCTCATCTTTGATCTCATGCATACATTCGCTGACTCATTCTTGCATTCACCCTCTGACACCACCACAGTAAAACATGCACAAACCACACCAAATAAGCAAGATAGATTAAAAGAATACAAATAGCAAAAAGAAAACATGCTGCTGTCTATACATAGCAGACATATGCTTGCAATAATATAATAATTAAACATAGGAGTGAGTGTACGTCTTTCAGTGGTAGTACATGGTCTATCATTGTTTTAAGTCCCAGCATGGTTGCCATGTTTAGAACCAATGTGATAAAAAAATGATACACTATGGACAGCAGCATTTCATAATTGTTGGCTGGTTTAGAGGAGGTGACTATGTGAAATATGACACACCGCAGATTAAATGAGGGGCAAGCGAGCTAAAAAACTAAAGTACTAGTAAACCAGGCTGTACACAGTAGAAAACACATTTCCAGGTGGATGCGCACATGATCAGGAAATACCATCATTCACAAGGCAAAAGGGCCAATGACTGATGTGGATTGAACTATTATCCGTTCCAGTATGCTGTCTTGGATGGAAGCAAGGGGTACATGATATTCACACAGATCAATGGCAAAAGTGAGATGACCCAAAGTCCATCTATGTATCTATATGAATATATATGTAAACATATATATGGGTTCACTGAAAAAACAAAGATTAAAGTAATGTTATAGTTAGGTTATAGTTAGGTGACTATGTCAGTGACAACATTAATATTTTGAATTAAATAAACACAGAAATTCCCTAGTTGTAGTTAGACGTTTTAGGCCCCTGGGGACAATGTTAATAAAAAAGGGGACAGTGATGTGCGGCCTCCTACCCAAAACCTTATTAGGCCCCAGGGGACCCATCTTCCATTGCTGAGTAATTAATAAAGGGAGGAGGGTGTGCAGTCCCTCCACCCTGAGGCTTTAATAAGCCCTGGAGGCACAATTTCCGAGGTCTGAAATTTAAACAAAAAGTCAAAACTGCAAAGGATACAAAAACAACTGACCTGGTCTGAAAATAAGCTCTTAATATTTTGAGATTTAGGAATGGCTATTGTGATTTGAATGAAAGAATTCCATGAGCCCTACTATAAAAACTGAAAATAAGATATGGAATTTTTCATCCATGTTTTTGTTTAGGATCACCCACAATAGCAAAATGCACTCATTAGAAGACTCTGGCTAGCTGAATAACTATCTCAGGAAATGCAGGATGGAAGAAATGGACACATCACACATTGGTTCATTAGCCTGAGTTATGTATAGTTTGTTGCCTTAATGTATATGTTAATTGTTTATCAGTGCCTATTTTCATGACGTAAATACTCATAGTTAATTTGTTCCCTAGGTGTTTTTTCAATTCAAGCTCTATACTCCTGAATTGCTTTTTTTGTCATGGTCTGTCTTCGTTTTACATTTCCTTTTCTGTTCTCTACCTTTGTCATTCTACAATCTTCATTTCCCATTTCTCACTCTCAAAGGATTTTTTAATGTTAATTACCCTCTTGATTATTAAGTCCTTTGCTACATATTCATTACCTTGTTCAACTTCTACACAATTTGGCTATTTTATTTGTCCACATATATTACTAGGTGATGTTTTAACAAACATACAGGTATTCCCTCTATGTTTAAAGTAAAAGATAAGGACACTAGGTAACCTTATAAAAGATGAAACGTTTTAACATATTTATCAAAACTAAATGCATGAATAAAACTTTTCCACTAGTTGAATTTTAAAGGCACTGAATCTATCTAAAGCAGAACTGCATAGATAATGTTTTTACTCTCCTGTTATTAACCTTAAGGGTGGTGTTGTATTTTATGTCATAAATCGATAAATGATGAAGTAATTGAACAGTACGGGACGATGACAGTGGATAGTTCTTCTCTGAAGCCCTTTTTAAGAAAGTTAATCTAGCCACCTTAAATCAGCCACTACATAAAGTTCAAACTTTCCGGAATATTATTAAACTAAAAATGGCCTTGGTTGACACCAAACATTTTATTGTAACTGTAATAAAAATATTGACCTATTTCTTGACAGAAAATGCAAGTATACATTTGTCCCAGATACATCAAAGCACTTAAAATGCAATCAATTCTCTACTCTTTCTGAGTCATGGAGAATTTGCAATCCTGATTCTAGAGACGACTTGTTCACATCTCCACATGGTTCTTTGTTACAAATTGATTAGATCTCTACTAGCAAATCCATTACTGTAAAGCTTATCAAATCAGAAATTGGATCTATCTTTATTTCCGACCAGGCTACTATGATAACACCTACTTATCATAATTGGGTAGGGAAATATAACATGAGGTGGCACTTAAGTAGTTATCATTTATCTGCTGTTTTATTTTGCAAAGACTTGATAAAGGTTCCACATTCTTTTTTTCCCAAATTAATAATATTTAAGATACATCCTTATCTTAAAACTGGGATGTATATAAAGCTGCATTAAAAGCTATTACTATATCATTTGTTGGCAAAAAAGTTTACTTAAATGCCTCTAACATATCCTTGATAGATCAAACTAAATCTTTAGAGAATTTGAATTTTCTCTTAAAGGTTAAAGCTAAACATATTAGAGGCCAAATAATGCTGGAAAAATGTTAAAAAAATAAAAATAAAAACAGAACATAAACTTATTTGAAGTATATTAAGGTTTTGTTTATCGTTACCTTGTGGATTGTAATTTTGAATGACAAAAGATTGCTGTTATCCTCCTTGTCAATTTAATCTTCTGTAATATATGTCTGTAGGAATGTGCTACTTTTGGCATGGTTACCCCCCACTTTTTGCCCAATATTGATGCTGACTTGATTGAGAGTGTGCTGGGATCCCCCTAACCAGGCCCCAGCATCAGTGTTCTTTCCCTAAACTGTACCATTGTTCCCACAATTGGCACACCCCTGGAACACAGATAAGTCCCTGTAAAAGGTACCAGTGGTACCAAGGGCTCTGTGACCAGGGAGGGTCCCTAAGGGCTGCAGCATGTATTGTGCCACCCTAAGGGACCCCTCATCAAGCACATGCACAACGCCATTGCAGATTGTGTGTGCTAGTGGGGAGAAAAATGTAAAGTTGCCATGGCATACCTCTCAGGGTGCCAGGCCCACAAACCACTGCCTACGGCATTGGTAAGTCACCCCTCTAGCAGGCTTTTCAGCCCTAAGTCAGGATGCACAATACCACAGGTGAGGGCATCGCTGCAAGAGCAATATGCCCCTAAAGTCTAAGTCCATTCTTAGACATTGTAAGTGCAGTGTGGCCATATTAAGTACATGGGATGGCTTCATGGTGGCTTTTCTGAAGGCTGGGAAGATTGGTATCAAACTTCTCAGCACAATAAACCCAAACTGATGCCAGTGTTGGATTTATTGTACAATGCACCCAGAGGGCACCTTGGAGATGACCCTGTGTTTTAACCAAACCTTTAGTGTAAGGCTAACCAGTCTGTGCCAGCCTGCCAACAAAAGACACGTTTTTTACCCCATGGGGAGTCAGAAACAAAGTCTGCTCTGGGTGGAGGTGCTTCACACTCCACCGTGCAGGAACTGCAACACTTGGCGGTGAACCTCAAAGGCTGAGGCCTCCTGTTACAGTGCCCCAGTGCACTCCAGCTAGTGGAGATGCCCGCCTCATGGACAACGCCCCACTTTTGGCCGCAAGTCCAGTGAGAACATTCGGTACAACAGGGAGAAGTGACCACTCCACCCAGGTCCACTCTTAAGGTGTCCAGAGCTGAAGTGACCCCTTCCCTGCAGAATCCTGCATCTTGGTTTGGAGGACAGGGACCAATAGGGTTAGAAATGTGTCCCCCTCCTCAAAGGAAGTGGGCACAGAAAGGGTGTAGCCACCCTCAGGGACAGTAGCTATTGGCTATTACCCTCTGACCCCTGTAACACTCCTAAATTGAGGATTTAAGGGCACCCCTCAACTTACCCCACCGGATTCCTGGTGACCTCAAGGAGAAACTGAGAAAAAAGCAAGAAGAAGGACTGCTAAGCCGACCCCAGAAGAGAAGACTCCATGCACCATCTGACTTGGCCCAAGCCCACCAGCCTGTCTGCAGCTTCAAAAGCCCTGCTACAAAAAGATGACGCATCCTACAGGACCAGCAACCTTTCCAAACCCCCAGAGGACTGCCTGCCCTGCAGGGTACCAAGAACGCCTGAGGCCAGCAGCCCTGTCCAGAAGAAATCACCAAAAGGACTCCAGAACCGCCCCACAGCGAGCCCTGCCCACTCTAAACCTGACACCCACGGCCCGAGTCCAGATGGCCTGCCGGTCCAGAAAAGGTCCCCAGGTGATTCTGACCTCAAATCCATCCTGGGCTGACCCCTCCTGGCTACCACAACAACGCATTCAGCCTGAACCCAGAGGCTCCCCCTGACTGCGACGAATCGGATGAAGATTCCTGATGCCTAAAAGTACTCCTGCAACTGCGGCCCCCTGGCCTTGGGGAATCCAACCGATGGACCAGCAAAGTCAAGCGGCCACCTCTCCTTCCTGTCCAGCCTTTGATTTTCCAGAACTAACCCCCCTGAACCCATCCTGCGCCCTCTTTGTGGCCCCCAGGGTTCCCCAATTGAGAAGCATTAGGCACCCGATGCTGTGTTTGCACCCTTCACCCAGCTGTCCCTGTACCGCTTAGGGGGTGTGTTTGGTGCTGACTTGTGGCCCTTCAGTGCTGACCTAAACCCCACAGGCCTGTGTTCTGAAACCACAGGTACTTACCTGCAATTTCTTCTACACTAAGTCCCCCCCCCAATCCTCTTAGGATTCCATTGCAAACCTGATGCCAACTTTGACCTCTGCACCCAGCCAGATCCAAATTGCTGTGGTGCACTCTTGGGGTCAGCCTAAACTTTGACCAGTGGACATCCTAAATCCCAAAGACTGGAATAGTAAGTTGTGTACTTACTTGTGTTCTGTGCTAACACTTCCCCTTTCCCCCAGGACTCTATGGACTCTTATGGAAAATTGCACTGTCAACTTTTGAAATACAAAATTGCTACTTACTTGGAAAATTGCTTTATCTGATAAAACCAAACAAAGTACATTTGACACATATGCTGGATACCTACTTAAAACTGTACTTACCTGGAACAAAGTGTTCCTGGTTGTAGTAATAAAGTAACAAAATATATCTTTCTATATAAAACCAATTGGCCTGGAACTAGTCATTGAGTGTGTGCCTTATTTAATGACTGTGTATGTACAACAAATGCTTTGTGCTATCCTCTGATACGCCTGACTGCTCGACCACACTACCACAAAAGAGAGCATTAGTTTTATCTACTTTAGCCTCTCTTAAGCCTGTGGGGATCCCCAGGTCTCTGTGCACACTATATCTCATTTTGATATAGTATATACAGAGCCAGCTTCCTACAATGTCTTTTTCAAAATGCAATAAAAAGTTAAGTGACAAAAAAGTACATTAAATTACGTTGATAATAGTGTTTGCGTCCCTCTGATAAGGATACCTACTAAGCATTTAAGCATTATTATAATAGTTTGTATACAAAAGATACTCAGCCTTCCTACTGTGTACATGAAATATTAACTTAATTACAAAAAACATTAGAACCCAACAACATTTTAGAGGAAGTCAAAAATACTATCTTCTTCTTTAAGAAAGCTAAAGATCCTATTGCTGACAAACTTATTATATAGATTTTGTCTTCTAAATTTCTGATGTATTATCTCCTAAATTGCTTGAACCTTTTTGTATCTAATAGATGGATGTGCAAAAGGATCTTCTTTGGAAGCAGTCATTATACTTATTACTAAATAAGATAAAGTCATTGCTATTGTAGGAAAGTTATGCCAAAATCCTTTATAATTAGCGACTGTAGAATTTATGCTAAAATATTAGCTAAATTAGGATAACATTGAGGTTACCTTGTTACATTTAATAAGGAGTAGCAAGACAGTTCATGTGTGGTGTTTGTGGAATTGTAATGAAAAATCCTTTTATTCCTTTTATATGGTAAAGTCTGATTGTGAATTGCAATTTTGAAATTGCTACTTTTATAAAGTTTACATGTTCCTGCCTTAGCCCTTTAGTGCTTGCAGTCAGTCTAAGAGTCACATGAACAGGTGTAGTTGGCAACTGGTTTATGTATTCCTCTTAGATAGCCTCACATAAATAGAGAGCTGCCTGAATGGGCCAGCACTGGCAGAATGGTAGGGCACAGCTAGTCAAAGCCCCACATACACTTAAATAGGCTGTGACCCGCCTTCACAAAAAGGATTGCATGCCCCCTGTAGTTAGCCTGGAGCCAGTGCAGAGGGGGCAAGAAATGTGCTCCTCAAAGGGAACCCTCTAGAAGCTTCTCTCACTTCAAAGGAGGCACCAGAATATAAGTACTGGACCTCAGGCATCAACTCTCAGTACACATCTGGACTTGTGGAAGACTGCCAAAAAAAGGACTGTGGTGCTCAAATGTAGGACTGCCACTCTGCTGGACTACTTCCCTAAAGGACTGTTGTCCTGCTGTGCTGACATGCTGCCCTCTTGTCTGGGTGACAAGGACTGGCCTTGCAACCTGTACTCAGGACCACCAAAGTGATTCCAGGACAAGTCTCTTGTGACCAGCACATAGACTATCCAACTGCGAGTCCTACTCTGTCAAGTGGTGCCACTCAGTCCTGGACCTTTGAAAGATGCCATGGCGGTGCTCTGCCACACCATCTGTGGCTCCAGCAGAACTGACGCATCTTCTCTGCTGCAAGGCACATCCCGGAGCAGAACTGACACATTGCCTCTGCTGCAAGGACTCTCCCAGTTCCAGGACTTTGCATCGTCCTCACAGCCCATAGCCCCATTGGAACCATATGCGATGCATTCTTGAACCTGGCCACAGCATCACAAGCTCTTCAGCTTCTTCGGAACCAACTGGTGCGTGACACATCCTCAACACTGGACTCTGCATCACAAGCTCCCTCGTCAACAACTTCTTGACAATGATGCAGGACCTTGCGTTGTAGCTTCCTGGAACTGTCACTGCGTGGCTTTAATGCTAAACCGTTTAATGTTAGGGAGATCACTTCAAGGCAATATAGTAAGCTGTGAGGTTAAAGTGCTATGTGAAAGTACTTCCACTATAAAAATGCGTGTATGTTTGCAAAATGTAACAATTTGAGGCTACTTGTAATACTCCCAGAATGCTCCCTGATTATATGCAAATATATATATATATATATATATATATATATATATACCAAAGTCTGAAAGCAAGATTGAAAATAGTTTGCATCCATATTAAAAGGTACAATTAACAGTTAGCAACTTAAAATAAATGTTTGCTAAATGAATGGGCATCTTTAAATACTGTGGCTCTGAGGCACAATGTAATAAGAGTTATATGATTCATACCAATATTTTAAAAATGTTATTAATAGAGAATTCGATTAAGCCATTATGATCAACATAAAAATCATTAGGTATCCAATCCTTAATAAAGGCACAAATGTGCATGTTTAAGTACATGTCCTTGCACTGGTGCGGATATTATGACTTTCAGGACTTCACAACAGTTTACAGAAGTAGGCAAGGACACCAAAATCCTAGCAATCATTGGTGCTTTCAACTGTCAAATGTGAAAAATATACAAAAATGTTAGCTAACTTGAAACATTTATCTCTGTCCCAAAGAACACCTCCAACCGCACTCACCAAGAAAAAGAATTGATATTTTCTTGATTTTATTCAATAGCAGCCAAGCAACATTAAAAACTACATTTCCCAGAGAAAACAATCTGATAACAGGGCAACAAACTGTGACATCACAATAAAACAGCCAATGAGACGTCGATGAAGTGAATTCTTTCTTGTAATTTAGAAAATAGTGTTCTGGAGACAGCAATAAAATCTTGTTGATGAGTTTATTCTTCAAGATATCCACACAGGAACTCCAGCCTCACCTCCAAGCTGCTCCACTCATCTCCAACTGACAACTCCCACATTCCAGAACCTTTCATGTCTGGAGCAGCATGGGGGGAAGCGGAACATACCAACAACCAAATAATAATGTAACAATAAAAGTAATTTAACGATAGACAATTGTCCTGTAGTAAGATAAAAATATTAACTAAAATATATGAACTATACTACACTACCTCCCTTTTCAAAACAAGAAAAGCACAAAAAAAAAATGAAAAATAAAATAACAATTCATCTTAACTTAACAACTCTATTTAAATTCCAAATGCGCCCATCATCAACCTTTATCGCTCCTCGGAAAACTTTAACAACTTTAAAAACTTTACTATAATGTGACTGTCCACCACCTGTTTTTCCAGGTAGCTTGATTTTAACAGAATCCCCCACATCAACTAGTACATTCTTCACAGATTTTCGCAAGTCATAAATGCGTTTTCTCTCTTTTTGACAGTGCACATTTTTCTCAACAGCAATCTTCTTTTGCAACTCACAATCAAGTTCCTTTTGAGTATATTTTTTCATCCAAGGAGGATCCAACCTGGAATGAGGAAAACGTTTCTTGAACAGAACAAACGGAGATTGGCCTGTGCTTGAATGAGGAGTAAAACGATAATCCTCAACTTTGCGTCTAACCATACTCACCCAATCTTCCCCCAATTGCCTGGCTAATTGAACAGTTTCTTTTAAAGTTCGGTTGAATCGTTCTACCATACCATTAGTTTCTGGATGATATAGTGCACACCTCTTATGCACTATACCTCTAGAGTTTAAAAAATCACACATTAACCTTGACGTGAATTGGACCCCATTGTCAGAAACAATACATTTCGGGTTACCTTCTCTACCAAATACTTCAGATAAGAAACGGATAACAATCGTTGAGGTAACTTCATGCGTGATCAATACTTCTGGCCACCGTGACAATACATCCATAACAACTATAACATATTTTGAAGATGTACCAGAACCTATTGGACCCATTATATCAATGGAGATTTCCTCCCACACTTCTTCAGGAATTTCTTTCAAAAACATTGGTTGAGTCCTAAGTTTCAGACTTTTATCAGCAACTCTGCACTCAACACACTCACGAACTCTCCTCTCAATCTCTAGATCCATTCCAGGCCACCAATACACACATCTCATTCTTTCCTTCGTTTTGCAAATTCCCTGATGACCTTCATGAGCCAGATTCATCAAACGTCCACGCAAACTTTTAGGAGGTATTAATCTACTACCCCTCATAACTAGATCATTGCAAACAGAAAGTTCATGCCAAATTTTCTTAAACTGTTCACCATACCTGTCTTTATTGCACCAAGTCTTACCACCAGACAACATGCTTTTGATGTTTTTCAACTCATCATCCTTGTCAAGTTCTGATTTCCACTCATCTTCAGAAACACAACCCTCAGTAATATTGCAAACTCTCACTTCCTCATCCACCCACCAAGTCTCCTCACAATCATTCTCATCTAAGTTTCTTACTCTCATCCTAGATAAACAATCTGCAGTTCTGTTATCACACCCAGGCACATACTTAACAGAGAAATGAAAATCCTGCAGACCCACAATCCATTTACATATACGAGATGAAATATTATCCAATCCTTTCTTCTCAAACACTTCACGTAAAGGCTTATGGTCCGTATGCACTTCAAACCTAGTTCCCCAAAGAAACTGTTTGAATTTTCTGATGCCCCAAAATATTGCCAAAGCTTCCTTTTCAATAGTGGAGTACTTGCTCTCCGCCCCACGCAGACTGCGTGAAGCAAAAGCAATATTGTTCAACTTGTCATTGTCTACCTGCTTCAAAACACATCCTAAACCCTTTTCAGAGGCGTCAGTAGAAAGGTAACAAGGTGAACCAGGACGGAAACTGCTGAGAGACTGAGCACTAGATAAGGCTTGTTTTAAGTCTTCAAATTCCGTTTGACAATCAGCATCCCAGACAAAGTCAACCCCTTTCTTGAGCAGGTTCCTTATGGAAGAGCTTCTTCTGGCAAAATCAGGAATGAATTTAGCATAAAACTCTGACATTCCCAAAAAGGCTTGAACATCGCCTTTACATTCTGGTGCTACTAGATTCACAATAGTAGTCACTAATTCCTGTTTAGGTTTAACCCCATCCCTGGAAATGACATGACCCAAATATGAAATTTCTGTTTTGAAAAATCTGCACTTATTACCTTTCAATGTAATACCACGTGACTGAAATATTCTGAGTACTTTCCTGACTATCTCTTTGTGCAATTCAAATGTTTCTGAAAAAATCAAAACATCATCTTGAAAAAATTTTACGCCCTCAATGCCCCCCAAAATATCATCCATTAATCTCTGAAAAACAGAAGCTGCAGAACACAAACCAAATGGCATTCTATTGAACATGTAAACTCCAAAAGGTGTAATGAAGGAAGTAAGAGGTTTGGACTCATCACACAACTGTACTTGGTGGTAGGCCGAACTTAGATCAAGTGTAGTGAAAAACTTAGCATTCCCAAGAGAACCAACCATCTCTGATATATTTGGCAGAGGAAATTTGTCTTCAACTACAGCCAAATTAAGGTTTCTCAAGTCCACACACAATCGGATATCTCCTGAACCCTTCATAGCAACCACAATGGGAGCAATCCATTCTGCCGCCTCCACCTTCTCAATAATGCCTTGAGATAACAATCTCTGCAGTTCCACCTTAACCTTATCACGAATACAAAAAGGAATGTTTCTAACTTTACAAATTTTGGGAATGACATTATCTTTCAAAACAATACGATGCTTATACCCCTTGATGCAACCAACTTCGTTGTTGAAAACACAGGGAAATTCTTTCATGAAATCATCATTAACATTTGTTATTTCCTGCACCTGCACCTGAGGATTCGAATTAGGATTCAATATGATTCCCAACAACTTCTGATGGGGCCAGCTTAGTATTGTGTCTCCTACAACTGGAACATAAACTTTGCCTACAATCCTGTTTCCTTTGAAATTAATGTTCGCATTGAAATAACCTTTGAGCTCAATGGGCTTGCCGCCATAACCAAAAGGTGTAACATCTGGAACATGTAATGTAACTTTTCCCAAGAAATACTTATCATAATCAGATTGTGAAACAAGGGTCAATTTCGCTCCAGAATCCATCATCATAGAAATGTCAACACCACCCACCTCCACAATATCTGACGGATAAGCACAATGATGATCAGAAATGCAATTGACGTCATTAACTATTTGAAGAACAAAGCTATGCTCTCCCTCCTCCCAGTCCGTACATTCAATTTCATTGACCTTAGCATTTTTCTTTCCGATGGCCCTACAGCATTTAAAAAAATGTCCCTTTTTCCCACATTTGTTGCAAACAGCATTGAGAGCTGGACACATTTTGTTGTTAGCCAAATGTGAAGGTGAATTACATCTGAAACAAAGTAATCTTTCTTTCACCGAGGAGTTTTGTCTCACTTTAGATTTAACATCCAAACTATGCACTGTGGAATCCGTTTTCTTAGATTTCCTTAGCTCTTCGATGCAAGACTCAGAGTGTTCAATCTGTTTAGCCACCAACAAGACCTCTTCCAGCGTAGGATCTCCTTTAGACCACAAAGCTTCTCTTACTTTGTCACTCTTACACTCTAACATGAACTGATCTCGAATTCGTTCGTCCAAGTTGTTGTCGAATTTACACTGTGCTGCTAATTTCCGTAGATTAGTAACAAAGTCTTCAATAGATTCTGAATCACCTTGTTTACACTTTCCAAAATAAATCGTTGAAGAATAATCGAAATCTTTGGTAAGTAATGTCTGTCCAATTTAAGTAACATTAGTTCAAATTCATTTAAGGAAGAGTCTCCATCAGCACCATCAGGGTGTGTAATATGTGGCAAAGCCTCTAAAAGTTCCTGTCCTTCCGCACCCAAACAATGCTGAAGAAGCGAAGTTTTCCTCTCAGCTGATAAATTACTTCCACAAATTCGTATATAAGTGAGAAAAACTTTTTTCCATTTGTTCCAGGGAATAGATGGATCACCCGGTACGGAAAGAAAAAATGGAGGAGGCGAAATGTTCTGCATTTCGACAAGGAAGAAAAAATAGCGTGCCTCCCAAGAAAATAGATGAACTTTTCAGTGTACTCCTAAAAATTCTGAAAGTTGGACTAAGCCTGATGAGTTTAACTGGTACTTTGTCTGCTTCCGAAAATACTTTTTGTACATTGAAAATGCATGGAGATACAGAGATCGACGAGATGTACTCACCGCGAGTACACAAGAATTATATTGTCACACCACGAAACTAAAATAAGCCTTCATTCATGACACACGCGCGGTGTCCAGCAAAAAAAAATATTTACATAGAATGCTTTCAATCGCAGCAGTGTTACACAATTGTTTAATTAGCGCGTTGTCAGAAAACATTAGTTCGCAGCACGGTCACGCTGAAGGAAGCGTATTGTGTTTATTTTGAAAGCTTTCGTTCGTGGCACGGTCACACTGACGGAAGCGCTCGAGGCAAACGTTGCTATGGCAACCAGCTCTCGAGTGAAACGAAAGAAACAGAATATTTATTATTATTAAATCAGTAGAAGTAAATAAAGTTAATAACGATGTAGCAGCGCAGTGAAGAAATGTCACAAGGATCAAAGGCGTGGAGACATTACCTTTGAATGTGACACGAAGTAAGATGAGTTGAAGTTCCAAGATTAGAAGAGGTTCAGCTCGTCGCCAAAATGAAGTGAATTCTTTCTTGTAATTTAGAAAATAGTGTTCTGGAGACAGCAATAAAATCTTGTTGATGAGTTTATTCTTCAAGATATCCACACAGGAACTCCAGCCTCACCTCCAAGCTGCTCCACTCATCTCCAACTGACAACTCTCACATTCCAGAACCTTTCATGTCTGGAGCAGCATGGGGGGAAGCGGAACATACCAACAACCAAATAATAATGTAACAATAAAAGTAATTTAACGATAGACAATTGTCCTGTAGTAAGATAAAAATATTAACTAAAATATATGAACTATACTACACTAGAGTAACCCAATAATTATCTTGACTGAAAGCAACAAATCCTCTTTTCTTGCTGCTTGAGGTCAAGATAAGTATCAAATTTACCTTCCATTGATATAAACAATTATTGTTGGGTATTTCTGTAAATTTATATCAGTTTTATTGTTGAGCTCGTAAATCTACTAAGCTTTTACAAGTATGCACACTTGCTTCCTGATTGGATGGTTTTCATCTCAAGCGTCTTTTTCTGTTGGAAGCGTGCTTCACCCTGCACTCCTCAGCTCACTGCTCCACATCGCCTTTACTCTGCCGCGTCAGCAGCGCTCAGTTAAGGCCTCAGTCTCCGGCAATAATTGGCCCTCCTCTTGTCCCTTTCTTGTATCCGCCTTCATTTTAGTCCTTCTGTTGGAGGACTCCTCCCAATCCACATGCCCATTTTCTACATTACCGTGCCCCCGTAAAAGGCTCTTTTTCCTTTAAAGTGAGAAGCTTTCAATTCTTTCAAAACCCCTCCTTTATTCTATCTCTATAATGAGGGAATATACCCCATCTTCTAGTTCTCCTCCTCTCCCAACCTTCTCGTTCCCCTTCTTAGTAGGGACGACGCAGTGCCCTGGAATCAGGCACGTACCTGGGATAGCCAATGCTGGGTTCTGAGTTCTGTTTCTGGGGACCTCGTTGTCCCTCTGTTGGACTGGTTCTTCCGGGGGCCCCTCCTGCTCCTTCCTCATCTGCTTCGGTCTTCCTTCCTCCTGCTCGCCAGTCCAACTTCCCTGCTGTGCTTCCTCCCGAATCTCGTGCGTCGTCTTCTTCTCCTCCGGTCACGTTCTCCTCCTGTTCCTGTCTGACTCCCACTGCCTGTCCTCCGCTTTCCTCCTTTTCCTCCCTTCTGATGTCTTCTTCCTCCTCCTCGTCGACGTCTTCACGTCAGCGTTCGGTGTCTTCTCCTCGTCCTTGTTGCTTTTCTCTCCTTCCCTTGGGTTTCCTTCCGCTTTTGTCGTTACGTCCCTACATCAGGACCTATCACTCTTTCTGGTCACCCTGGGGGACTCTTCCTTCGGCCCAACCCCGTTTCCACATCTATGTGGACGGGGTTTAGTTCCCCTTCACATTCGCCTACCCCTGTGAGGGGCTGTTGTAGCCCCAAATCAACTAGATGTCTTGATAAATTGTCGGCATTGGTTAGAAGGGAACCTTGGGCGTGTTGAACCTGAAATACAAAAGTTTGGAGGGCCATGAACCATCGTAACACTCCAGGGTTCGTTTCTTTATGGCAGGCTAACCAAGTCAATGGGGCATGGTCTGTGATCAGGGTATAAGGACGCCCAAGCAAATAATATTGTAAAGTTTCAATAGCCCACTTTATGGCCAAGCATTCCTTCTCTAAGGAGGGTAATGTCTCTCTCTCTGTAATAACTTTCTACTTATGTAAACCATGAGATGTGCAAGTCCTTTCTCGTCTTCCTGTGAGAGAACTGCACCCAGACCGAGGTCTGAGGCATCCGTTTGTATCATAAAAGGTCTCTTGAAATCTGGGCATTGTAGAAAGGGGTTTGATATTAGGTACTTCTTTCGTCTCTGATAACTTTCTAATTGTGAACCTGTTAACTCGCCTATTTTATGTGGCTGTCCTTTTCTTAGTAGGTCGGCTAAAGGAGCTGCCTGGGTAGAATAGAGTGGAATAAAGCAACGGTAATTTCCTACCACTCCCAGGAAGGATCTTATCTCCTGTTTTGTTTTAGTGGGTGGCATTTTGTTGATTGCGTCTGCCTTGTCCAATTGGGGATATATGTGCCATTTTTCTATGTTGTATCCGAGACAAGCTATGGAACCGCTAGCTAATTTGCACTTTTCTGGATTAGCTGTTAGACCTGCATCTCTTAGGGACTGAAATATCAAATACAAGTAATTTAGAAGCGGTTCCCAGGTGTGGCTATAAACGACAATGTCATTGAGATATGCTGCAGCGTATCCCATATGTGGCCTTAGAATATGATCCATATTGAAAGGTGGCAGGGGCTCCATGTAGGCCAAATGGTAATTCTGTAAACTGATATAACCGTGAAGGTGTAGCAAAGGCTGTTTTCTCTTTATCCCTAGAATTCAGAGGTATTTGCCAATAGCCTTTTGTGAGATCAAGGGTGGATAGATATCTAGCCTGTCCTAGTTGTTCTATTAAATCATCTACCCTCGGCATAGGGTATGTGTCAAAGTTCGAGATGGCGTTGAGTTGTCGTAAGTCAATACAAAAACGTATCGAGCCGTTCGGTTTTCGTACTAAAACAACCAGAGAGCACCAAGGACACTTTGACGGCTATATTATACCAGTTTTTAACATATCTTGGATTTCTTGTTCTACAACTTGCCTACGAGCTTCTGGTATACAACTGGGCTTCAATCTGACTGTTTTTCCTTCTTTTGTTATGATATCATGTTGGACCAACGTGGTTTTACCATGCTTTATTGAAAACAAATTCTTAGTTTGTTGTATAAGCGCTATAAGTTGATTTTTTCTCTCATCTGAAAGGTCTGGGTCTATATAGGGCATAAACTTGTTTGTTTCATCTGGTCGGGACATAAGGTAATTTCCAGAGGTTTCGTCCTATTTATATGGAGGAAGGTACTGTCAGCTGGGGTTGTAACTCTTCGTCTTCCCATCCTTTGAGGAGGCTGACGTGATATATACGTTTTTTTTTTTTTTCCGGAGTATGTGACATTTCCAGTTGGTATGTAACCGGGGTAACTTTCTCAAGGGTTTTATAGGGACCATGCCATTTCACTAGCAGTTTGTTCTGTGAACTTGGTAAGAGAACCAAAACCTTGCTACCTATAAGTAGGTCTCTCAGCTTTTTCCTCATATAATAATACTTCCTCTGTTTTTCTTGGGCTTCTTCTAAATGTACCCTTACGTCTTAATCAATGAGTATATTCAAGTATGTCTCGACATTCGTTCTCATTTCCCTCCCATTGTTCTGCTGCCATGTCCAGGAGGGTTCTGGGTTGTCTGCCAAATACCAATTTGAAGGGGCTATGCCCCATTGAGGCTTGAGCCTGTGTTCTAATGGTATACAGAACTAACTGTAGTTTCTTGTCCCAATCCCTACCTGAATCGGAAATTGTTTTCTTCAGGAGGGTCTTAATAGTTTGGTTGTACCTCTATAGCAAGCAGTCTGTTTGGGGATGATATACAGACGTACAAATATGTTATACTCATAGAATGTGGCATAATTGAGACATAAGATGGGATATGAATGGTGTGCCCTGATCCATTAAAAGTTCCAGCGGAAAACCCACCCGGGAGAAAAACCCAATCATTGCTTGAGCCACGTTTTTTATAGTCATGCTTGTGAGAGAAATAGCCTCAGAGTAACGTGTAGCGTAATCCACTAATACTAAGATATATTGGTACCCCCGCAAGGAGGATATCAGTTGTCCTACCAAGTCCATACCTACTCTAGAAAAAGGTATTTCTATAATGGGCAAAGGGTTTGGGACAGCGGAGGGGTTGATTAGCTGGCATGTGGGACATTGATTACAGAACTTATGTATGTCTGTAAATACTCCTGGCCAAAAAAAAACAGCATAGTAGATATTCCTCAGTTTTTTCTCTTCTGTAATGCCCACCACCTACTTGACTGTGAGCTAAGTGAAGTACCTATACTCGATAGAGAAAAGGTACCACTAACTGTGTTGTCTGTACGTTATTATGTTGGAGGATCCTTTACAGTAAGCCATTCTTTTAAAAAAAATAAGGACCCACCTGCCCTGTAGGTTCTGTATATGAGGAAGCCCAGGCATGTTTCAGTGTGGGGTTTTCTCTCTGACAGATTCGTAAGTGTGCTGGAGTCGATAAAACCTTTTCTGTGGGAAGGAAAGAGAGATCGTTTGGTTTTCTACTAGTTCCATATTGTTTGTTTGCTCTCTCTTTTTACGCTTGCTTAACTTTGGTTCCTCCTTTCCCGGCTCCATAGAAGTGTTGGAAAAAGGGGCTTCTTTAATCCAGTAGTCTACAGAATTGGGCCTCTTTATACTATCTAATAGATTTTGAAAGTCGTGATAGTCTATCCCTATGATCATATTTTTGACTTGATGGGGTATTACTATAGCCTTAGAACCCGCCGTAGCGGGCTCTACCGGCTATTAAAGGCCCGCTCCCGCGTTAGCCTTTAACAAGGGAGAGGGACTTTAATAGCCGGTAGAGCCCGCTACGGCGGGTTCTAAGGCTAATAGAACATTCTGCCACTCAGGGCAGAATGTTCTGTTAAATAAAACAAATTCCTCACGAAGCCCGAGGGGATTAAAATCCCCTCGGGCTCCGTGAGGCTTTGTTCACAGCTCTTGCTGTGAACAAAGAGAACATTGCAATGTTGCCGCTGCGGGCTTTTACCGGCCAGTAAAAGCCCGGAGCACTCCATTGTTTTCAATGGAGCTGCCAAAGTTCCCAGGTTCTAATCCTACTTTTATCCTCTCTTCCTGTCCTTTCCATTCTCTTTTTATTTCTGCTTCTGGGTATTGTTTACTTTCTCTGTGTATACAACATATGGTTATGGATTCCCCCGTCCGCCACTGGTCCTTAGATATCAGTTCTTCTTTAATCACGGTTTGACTACATCCAGAGTAGATCAGATACCTAACGGGGTTTCTATTGATTAAGTGTTTTAACAAACTGTTGTGTATTCCCGCCGGTACATAATACCCTGCCCCTTGTTACCCCTATTTCCATGGGCTCGGGTTTTGGCAATTTATGAGGACAATTGCGGGCAATATGGCCCCACTCAGCACAATGATAGCACTTTGGGTTTTGATTTGGTTCCTTTACCGGAAACTGTAGACTCTGAACGTTCTCCAGGGAATTCTGGAGACGTGCTTTTGGGAAAGAAGTGATATTCTTTACTGTCGACATTGGTGCTTTGGGTGGATTCAGTCTAAAGTCAGGAGCTCTATGGTATGCACATGCAAGTTCAATGGCTGACGTTACAGTAACGTGAGGATGTTGTTTAATCTAATTTTGTGTGGGAACTGGTAATGCTTCTAGGAACTGTTCTAATAATATCGTTTGAATAACCTCCTCTTTTGAAGTGTACACAGGGTTCAACCACTTCAGACCCAGATCTTGAACCCTATAAAAGAGAGCTCTGGGGCTCTCCATGGTGTTCCATTTTGTCCTACAAAATTTTAGACGGTAGTATTCTGTATCAAACCCCACACTTTCCAAAATGGCCTTTTTGATGTCTCCATAAGGAGTTGTTCCACCCTGGTTTACCGATTGGTGCGCTGCCTGTAGAGTACCCGGTAATAAGGGTGCTATATACTGACCCCACCTATCTTGTGGTCAGTTTGCCGAGGTAGCGACACTGTCAAAATTGGTAAGGAAAGCATTTGAAGCATTCCCCTTCTTGAAATGTCTGTAATACTGAACTGGGGATGTCTGGATGGACACAGGTAGTAGCTATAGTATCCGTAATAATTGGCTGTTAGCCATAATCATAGCTTGAGTTTTTATGCTTCCCTTAACCGTTTTCCCAGACTAACTGCATATGTCTTTGACCTTCAGCAAGTTGGTTAATCATATCCTTCAATGTAGGTTTCACCTCCATGGTCCTCTTTTATTGTCTGGATGAAATCCTACTTCTAACACACCTGTAAGAGGTTTCCAGGGAGGTTCCTCGTCTATGTCAGGTGTTTTAGTACAGCATAGGCTAAATAATGAACATGAATGGGTGTTAATTAAAGGGGATTTATTTTTTTGTCTATAATAGTGCACACTTTTTAGTTTAGTTCAGTTAGACCACCACTTATTTGTCTTTCTTGTTCTCTCTTTCAGGTGGTTCTGGTCCTCTGGTAAGCGTCAGCACTCGGTCACATATACAATACGGAAGGGAAGGGAAAAGGAAAGAGAAAAAAACCAATGACAGGTAAGTTTGTTTGTTCGGTATGTGGTGTTTTTCCAAAAGAAAAAAATATATATCATAGGAGAGGAGTGAATATTTTTAGTGAGGAGGGTGAGTGTCCATATAAAAAAAAAAAATAATAATAACAAATGTGACTGCATGCATTGTGTCTCCGATCATACACCAGTCAGCATGCATCCCCAGTGAGAAGCTTTGAATTCTTTCAAATCCCCTCCTTCATTCTATCTCTGTAATGTGGGAATATACCCCATCTTCTAGTTCTCCTCCTCTCCCCACCTCCTCTTTCCCCTTCGTAGTAGGGACGATGCAGAACCCTGGAATTGGGCAAGTACCTGGGATAGCCACGTCCCTCCGGGGACGTGGCTGGGTTCTGGGTTCTGTTTCTGGGGATCTCGTTGTCCCTCCGTTGGGCTGGTTCTTCCGAGGGCCCCTCCTGCTCCTTCCTCATCTGCTTCACTCTTCCCCCCTCCTGCTTGCTTGGTCTATCTTCCCTGCATTGCTTCCCCCGAATCTTGTGCGTCGTCTCCTTCTCCTCCGGTCGCGTTCTTTTCCTGTTCCCATCTGACTCTCACCACCTGTCCTCCGCTTGCCTCCTTTTCCTCCCTTCCAGTGTCTTCTTCCTCCTCAGCATCTTCTCCTCGTCCTCGTCGGCGTTGGGTATCTTCCCTGGCGTTTCCTTCCACTTTATTGGTTACGTCCCTAAGTCAGGACGTATCACTCTTTCTGATCCCCCTGGGGAACTCTTCCTTCAGCCCGATCCCGTTTCCACATCTACGTGGACGGGGTTTAGTTCCCCGTCACAAGGCTGTTGCTGTTTCTGCGTTGGATGTTTCTAAGAACCTAGAAGCTTCCTTATCAAAAATACATTCTCCCTCTACAGACGGTCCCTCAAAAAAACAAGAAAGAAACGTGCAGCAACCCTTGTTGGGGACTGCATAATATTGGCCTCCTGTCTTGTAATAAAATCTCAGTCCAGTAGATACGGCAGGTACCAACAGCACATTCTTTAACACACTGACTGAACAGCAGCCTTCACTGACTTCACCAACTGTATTAAAGGAAGCCACTTAACATGTGACCAATAAACACGCTTCTACCCAGACAGAGACACTATATGAGCCATTAAATCTTTCTGATGAACAGGTATTAAAGGAAGCATCCCATTCTGGATCTCCTCCTACCTCTACCAGCTCCTTTCAGCATTAACACATCTCAAGGCTCGATAATCTCACTATTACTCTTCAACCTCTAACACTCCCTGCTGTCAGACCTCATTAAAACTCTTTAGTCAAGCTCGCTTTCACTATGTCAATGATTGGAAGATACTTCAAAACCTGGAAACACCAAGGCTCTAAACAATAGAAGAACAATGCACCTTTAACCATTTAGTCTCAGGAACTCAATCCACCACACATGACATCACCTCTAGAATGGTGATTGGAAGTAATGATGAACTCCAGCCTACCCCGAAACCGCAAGTAAACCAAGTCCTAACGAGAACATTCTACACCATGCATTCTTTGCTGCATCTTCTCTTGTATAGGGTTTTCAGAGATGATACAGGTCACTATTTCATTGGTATGTCTCTTCTAGGCTACTGCTGCAATTTCACCTCCTTATGGCTGGATGATCTACCTTCAAGGCACTCTACATTGCCCACAGTGCCACCAACAGTAAGGGACAATGCTTCATCCAAGTGAATTTCAAAAACTAGTCACATACAGAACTCTCCACTCGAGACTGCCTCTACCCCTCTACAAAAGTAAGCGCACAGACAGATGACAAGATAAAAGCTCAACTCTGGTCATCAAGCAGGATACTAAAACACTTTTTCCACAGGCCTCAATACAATCCAACACACTTCCAAACAAGCACAACCAATGGTGTAGCATGCTACCAGTCACTAATACTTTTTGGCAGCTCATCAATGGTTTGAAGTACTATAAAAATGGAACTACAACACAATACAATGCAAAAATTAAGGTGGCACAGCAACACCGAAACATAATACTTCATCAGGTGAATTTCGAGTGCAAATAAAGTATGTTCAACACCATCAATAACTGTATCATTTGCAATTACTCATCACTTGCAATTTTCATATGGCTGTAATGGTTTTGCTCACCCTCCCTATCTCAGTGACTGACGTTAACCAGAGAATCCGTGAAATATTTGCAAAACAAAATTCTGAATTTATCTAGTTCAGAAATATTTGTTGTCCACCTGTCATAAGGTCTGACTTCACAATGTAGCATTCTAAAGAGCTTATGTGATCAACAGAAAGGGAGCTTTTAGAAGCATGAGTAGAGACAGGCTTTGGTAAACCCCCAAATATTGATTTCCTTGAGTGGAGATTTTCATTGGGCAGAGGCTCCTAATACACATTATTGTACTGCAATTTCTGTCTAGTTGAAAAGCTCATGTTCAATACAGCAGAACTGATTTGGTTATGCTGACAAGCCACTGATCTAGGCTATAGACCTGATCTGTTTATTATGAAAAGTCACAATAGACGTTGTAGGCCTGTCTAATCCAAAGAGATTTTAAGGATGGATTTTCATCACAGTGTGCTAGACCTTCTAGACAGTTATTTGTTATACAGACTCTCACAGACTACTATGGTAGAGAAGGGTTTTGGTTGTGATGTGCTACTGTGACAAACTCCTGGAGTAGAAAATTTGATAATTATTGTTATGTTATTTTAGGAAGGTGTGCATGTTGTTTTGTCAACTGCAATTCTGTAAATATTTGTAATGTAGTGATGGTTTAATAATAACTGCCTTGTGGGAAAGCTTATGTGGAAAACAGTACGAACAGTAGAACAAAGTTGGTTATGGTGACAATCCAAAGATAGAGGCTATAGGCGTGATTGGTTAATTAGAAGATGTTCTGTCAGAGCCCAGAGGTCTAACCTCGTTTCTGGAAATTTACAACAAATACGGTAGGACTGACCCATGTATATGTTAAACCCAATAGGTCCCTATGAGTATTTTACTTTGTTAAAACCTGTAGGCACATACTGCATTACATGGATTCTCATAGATTACTGTAGTAGGTAAGGACTGTGGTTTTGGTTCCTCCGTTAGGCAAACTATGCGCGGAGAGGAGTTACATTGTGATAAACGTTGTTAACGCTCCTAGGAGCGGATGAATACTGTTTTGCCTACTGTATTTCTTGGTTTATTTATAGTTTTCTGATGTAATGCTTAAGGGTTGTCTTGTGGGAAAGCTTATGCAGAATTCAGTAGGTTTGAGTTGTTTATTGTGACAAGTCAGTGTTCACAGCTGTAGGCTTTATTGTTTGCTTAGGAAACTTTACGTCAGATGCCATAGATTTGATAAGTTTATTATCTTTCTCCCACAATATCATACTATCAATATTTTAAACCTTAAAAGATGGCCATCACACAGCTTCTAAATGTGTTTCATTCGTACTGGAACTTTAAAACAATACATTACGTGGAATACTATTGGAAGTCAGCTGCTCACAGCTATGTTTATATTGCGAGCATATGCTCGCCAAGGTTAGGTGGCAACATATTTTCTTTTTTCAACTTTAATTCTTTAAATTTATAATCCATTTGTTTTTTAGAGATTTCGTGTCAGTTTTTTATTATGGATTGGTGGGTGAATGCACGGAGTCAGTGGGTGGGTGAATGAATGTATGTATGCACGAATGAGTAAAAGAGTGCATCTATTATGACTTACTGAATGCATAAACCCAGAGACTATTATGGCAATAAACAGGCAATGGCTCGTCAGAGGCATCTCTGCCCTCCATCACATAGTCAACACCTGAAGAAGGGACATCTGATAGGCCATTTGAGGCTTCCTAGACTGAACCATATGTTTTGTTCTTTTTTTAACATCCTATTGATTTATCAGCTGCTCATCAGAGGGGATATCACTAGTAGATCCGACAGCGCCTAAGAAGAAAGGAGACAGTGGCGACAGTGCAGGAAAGCCAGAAGGGGCAGGTAGGAGCCTGCAGAAATCCAGGGTAAAGTTCCATAAGGGAGAAACACAAAGGAAGCCACAGGGGAATTCGCCAAAAAAGGTTCTTTGCCCCCATATTTCAAGCTACTACAACGCAAAAAGCTGGTAACCAATGCGGAATAAAAGCAGTAATATTTAAAAGACATTGTTGTACATGAACAGTGAGTGGTAATCACTCATCTATTGAATTACAATAATCCATACAGAGCATTCTGACTGAGATCAGGTGTACATGTACATCAGTACATGGACTGAGCAGCAGTAAAAGCAACAGTGCCCATTAGTGTGCTGGAAAACTGATTATCCATGTATTTTGTTGGAGATGGCAACTACCAATCCACAATGTGTGACAAAGAGGTGTATCTAATACTTTTGCAGTAGTGCTAGAACTTTCATCAATGGCTGCCTGTTTTTAATGTGGATCATTCAAATGAAAAGACAGCATTCATACCAGCGATTACCTCCACAAATCTCAATGATTGGGGGGGGTTACCAAATTAAGCAAATAAAAAAAAAAAACACTTACCTTTCCGTTCCCACCGTTGCCTCCTGCCACCTCACTAGTCACTCATCTTCTGGTGTCCCAGCATTCACTGGGACACCAGCACAGGCTCCCCAGCAATCCTGGTGCTGCTTTCATGCTTAAACTAGCATGAAAGCAGCACCAGGATTGGTCTGAGTGGCTCGAACTGCTGCTCAGACACAGCACTTGAGTTTGTGCAGTTTCTCCAGTCCGACTGTTAAACACAGCCGGGCTGGAGAACCTAAGTATGCATATGTGTTTGGCCTGCATAAGACAGCCAGCCAAACGCACATGTACACTTAGGTGCACTCTCTTCTCCTCTCCCCTCCCACCTCCCACCTCCCACCCCCACCCCTCCCAATATTGCTGGTGGAACAATTAGATGAAAAATAAAACAATAGTGGAACTATCATTTCATTTTCCATCTCCTGGCTCTTGGCTGTAGGGGGGGCGTCGCTCCTCCGCCATTGCAGAGGAGCCGCCCCAGAGTCTTACATGCCACCAGATTCAGAGGAGAGACTCGTACTTTTGTAAGCTAAGTCAATAGGGAAAATACCTTTATCTTAACTTTTTTGATAAATCTACACTCTCCATCTTTGCTTGTAAAAACGAAATTAGCAATCTCTTTTGTAAATGATGCTTTGATGAATATTGTTGATTAAATGTAGGAAAAACGTGTTCACATGGTGTCATTCTTATGCTTCTAGATAACAAAAATATGACAGAAAAGTTAGTCTGCCATTTTATTTGCTCAGCCATTTAAATAGAAGTACATTTTCTGTGCATGCAAAACTTCCCTTTAAAGTACTTTTTTAAAAAGGGCCTCAAAATCAAGTGCATTGAGGGTCATTCCTTTTAAGTATGCTAGCATAAGTTTTCTTAAGTAATGTTCTGCTACAATCTAGTGTCGAAATTCTGTAATTTTCAGTTCTCACAGCTATTTATGCCTGTGGGTTTTACCATGGGTAATCAGATGAAACTGAAATTGCTATTTGTATTATATATACACAAATCACTGTTTTCTTGTACCTTACCCTAAGAATGAGAAGAACTAAAACTACAATTTGCAGAACGCATTAAGCTATTACACTACTGCCATGGGCTCGAATATAGTCCTTGGTGTCAGAGAAAGTCGCAACACTGCATAAAATGAAATGCCACAAACCATTTTGAGAGAGAGAAGAAAAAATAATTCATATGTTTCCTTTCTAAAGATAAAAAGCTGACGTGTTCCCTACTTTCTCTCACTCTTGCTTGCACCGGCATTTCTTCCTAGACTCCCTCTTCTGTTCCTTCTGTCTCCTTCCCATAATTAATATTTTATCATCTCAATTATCTCTCTCTACCACCATTTTGGATACCTTCTCTCCACCTTTCTGTCTTCTCTCTTCCTGTCTAAGTGCTCTCTCTGTGTGGGTTTAGTGTTAAATCCCAGGAAGAAGCATAAGATTAGACTGTAAGAAGTTGGTGGCGGCAGACTTTTTGTTTTTTGGCACTTGATATAGCGCACAACTCATCCCGAAGGGTTATCTCGGTGATAGAGAACAGACCCAGGTAAAACCCAGGTTTTTTAAAACGCACTAGATAAGGGCAAGCACGGATATGCAAGGGAAGTTTATTGAAATGATGTGGGCCCAGGTACGAAAAGGACCCACCTCCATGTTTGGCCTTGGGAAAGACCCTAGGACAAAGCAGAAGCTGGTGTTTAGATCTCAAGTTCCTGGCTGGACAATAGGGGGCAAGTTTATGATGAAAATATACAGATCCAATGCCTTAGTAGGACTTGTATACCAGGCACAGGTGTTTAAAAAAGCACGTTTCCTGATGGGAAGCCAATGAAAATTTCTCAGAGTAGGTTCAGATGGAGTTTGGGGGTGGTGGAGTTTATAAACTAAACAAGCTGAGGTGTTCGGCACAACTTGTAATTTAGATAGGATCGATTAATGTGCTGCTACCAAAAGAGAATTTCCATAATCCAGACGGCTGACCACCACAGCCTGTATAAGAGTCCATCTAGTGTGGACAGGTAGCCACTGGAACACTTTTTTCAGCATTCGCAGAAGGCTGAAACAAAAACTGCATGTAGCACCAGTATAGAGGGACAACAGTCATCAAGAGAGAGATGGATAGTATCCAGCACTGCCAATAATGCAGTTTCCGTGCTGTGTGCTGCTCCAAAGCTGGACTGTGATAGATCCAAGTCGGAGTTTGTTTCTAAGTAGCGGGAAAGTTGTTGGTTGACTAAGCATTCCAATATCTTACTACAAAAAGGGAGAAGGGATATCAGCCTGTAGTAAGCCGGCTTCAGAGGATCTACATTGGGTATTTTTCAGAATGGGCATGACTTGCGCTGCTTTCCATGCTTATGGGACAGTGGCCTGGCTTAAGAAGAGGTTGAGCAGAGATGTGATCTTTGGAAGCAGAGTGTCAGCAAGTAACAACATAATATGAGAGGGAGCAGGGTCTAAAGGAGGCCCTTACTTGACTTTGTTCATAACCTCAGAGACCATCTCCTGGGTAATAGGTTTAAAACCGTCCATTGTGGTAGAGAACTTGTGCCAGGGAAAAAGGTCCTCAAAAGTGTGTCTGGTCACTGAATGGTTGGCAAGATTCTGATAGTCTCTATTTCTTCTTCAAAATAATTTGCCCTTGTGTCACATAGTAGTTGGAATGCTGAAGTGGATGGAATACAAGCAGTGGGCTTCATAAACTCGGTGAGTACTTTAAATAGTCCCTTATATGTATTGCCATCACTGTGGATTTGATTAATAAGATGAGATTTGTAAGTAGTTTTATCTAACATCGCTTTGATGAGGACCCGTTTTCAAGGCAGATATGCTAATATGAGGAAAAAAGGGAGGTGTTGGGTGTTCATTCCAACGGTGCTGGAGGAGGGTGTATCAATGTTCCAGAAGGATAGTTGCAAAAAAAAGTTGAGTGCGTGGTTGCAAAGGCATGGGCACGGAGTAAGTGGCCGTGGTTGAGGAGATCAAAAAAATCTGAGAAATCGGGATAAAAAGGGGAAGAAGTGAGTGCGAAAAAGAAAGGGGACCAAAAATGAATACAGAAATATTACATTAAATCAGCCTTACATGTGAATAATAAAGCCCTATAACTGATGTCTATCACAAAGGAAAAAAATTGGAAGGGGGAATATGAGGAAACTTTTAAATTGTTAGTCAGCGATGTAAGGATGAAGAACTGTTCAAAGGAGAAGGAGTGGGAACTGTTTAAGCACCCAAAGGCTCCAATAACTATTGCCAATTAGACTGCTGCCTTCTTCATTTATACCGTGCACCTGCAAGAAATTCCTAGATCGAGGTGGTGAGCTATTATAAGAATGTTATATGTAATGCACAGACAATGTTTGGGGGAGGAAGGTGTGCTGGCCTGGGTTCGTTATAACTTAGGATTTGTGGCTCCAGTTGATGGCACCTTCGAGGCCCACACCACAACATATACAGCAAGTGGTCTCTCTGTGGCCTCTGGTCCCTTTGAAGTGTCGCTCATTCAGGGAGGGGTGGGCTATTTGGAGAGAGGGTTAGCTCCCCAGGTTGGAAACTGTTGGGCTTTATACAAACTTGTGTGCAACAGGGAATATTGCTAATTGAGGCATGACTGTTCCAAAGTGTAGTGTTTTTAAAACCAGCAACGTGAAAGATATATTTTAATAGAAATTGGGATTGTACCTTATTTTGAAAAATTGAGTAATCGTTTTTGCAAAATTTCACATAAGTGTTGTATGTACTATATATTATAGTGGTTTCTGTGAAAGTTTGAGTATCAATAGAAATGGGAGTCAAGTGAACATACGTGATTCTTGTCTCAGTTAACTATTGTCCAAGGGGAGATTTTTCCTGGTTGTCAGAAACGGTGTCCTGTCCCCTTGGTTGGGGCCCTCACTCTTTCTTGATCTATTTGAGCCAATGATGCCAATACAAAGGAGGGGAAACAAAGGCGTACAGCTGATCACTAACAGTCAAGTACGTAAAAGAAACATTTGAGGCAGGTTTCGTACTTTGCTTAAACCTTGTATATAAGCTATCTTTGAGTACTTTAAGAAGGTAGGCATTATATGTTAAGAGCGCATAGCTAGGAAAACAAAAAAGTCAGGCTTTAAAGTTTAACACTGTACTTGGGATTGTCTTTAGTTATAAGACTGTATTACCACACAAAGGAACCCTTTTAGCAGCATGATATGCCAAAGTGAGAAATAATACAATAAGGTTCTAAACCTGTGCATTATAGTTTGCAAGCAGCTTATTAATGCTGTTTCATTGCTCACTGTGCCATTTTAAAAAGACTGCAATTTGTAAACTGCAGTAATGAAAGGATGTGTCAAAAGCAAAATCTTACTTACCAGTTTACATAAACTAAAAATCTGTTATCTGCTTGTTACACAATGTGTTTTGCATGAGACACATTAAATAAACCTCTACCCAACATTTAAGAGTCAAACCCGTAACTAGACAACCCACAGTTCTCTCCAGCAACTGCATTAACCACTAGAGTAATCTTACTGTTATTCAGTGGTGGTTTCTGTGCAAGGGCGTCAGGGCTCTGCCCCCCTACATTTACAGTAAAAAAAGAAAGCAATAATAAATCTGCTTTTTTGTTTCCCTAGAACTGGGGCCTGTTGTACCTGCTGTGATGATGACAATAGTGTGTTATGGCGCTTTCCCTAAACACGCTCCCCTGGGCTGGCCCAAAAGTCTAGAGTATTTGCCGGGTTGACAGTCTCACAGCCCTAAGGGTTGTGAGGTCATCAGCTCAGCAAAGACCTAGCATCGAGGGCCAGTTTCCGCCCCCTGATGACATGGGGACAAAGTTAGCCCTGGGCGTTTCACACTCACGCCCTGTAGTGCTAAGCCTCCACGTCAAACAGGGAGGGAAAGCATTGTCACCCCGCCCTTTCATAACTTGTCACAGGTTGTGGGATGGGACCCACACCCTGTGAGGAGTTGGGAAAGGGTGTGGTAAAGGCTGCAAGCAGGAAGCCAGGAAATCGGCTCTGCGCAGTTTGTCATAAGGACTTAAGACATACTGCGCAGACTCGACTTGCTTCCCATACGCAAGTTAATGCTGGACCTGGATGCCATTATTTAATTCTGGTGTGTTTCTTCAGTATCAGAACTGGACTCATGGCGAGTAAAGAGTGAAAGGCAAGGTGTTGCTTTTACCCACTGCAGTTCGTGTCATGAAGGAGTCAGAGTCGGCATCACCCAGGGGCTCGACTTCGCTGCTATTGACCTATGTCATGTCTTAAAGTCTGCAGCTGCGCCTGCAAAGACAGCCTGCACATGAGCCCCTGTTAAAGTCACAATTCTGTTAGTGTGACTTGCTCTTGAAATAACAGCCAAATGCTGGAGCGATGTTTATGACTAAACAACAGACAACGCAGCATGGACAGTGAGAAATGATTGCCTCTCTCCGTTTTCCTATTTTTTAGTCTGGAGCTCAAGCACTAACTCTGAGCAATTCTGACTTAAATGCATGCGTTTTAGAGTGCAAGCTCATAAAAACAGCCACCCAGCTCTGAGCCAGCACTGTCCTTCACGATACCTAGATCTCTTATCCTTTTCAGCTTTACTAGCCAATCTTGCTTCAGTAGCATGAGATGTGTACAGTAGGTGAATTAAAGACTATTTGCTAATAAATGGTCACATACATCCACAGTTGCTTAACATAATAAAGTGTGGTAAAGAGTTCGTCCTTTGTAAGTTTCTTTCTTCTTCTCTGGTCTAAGAAAATGTTGCATCCATTATTTTATTTTAAATAGCGCATTGATACCGGATGCAATGTGATCACAGTGAGGTTCATTTATTGTCTTTGTTGCTGTGATGATGGTAAGTGCATTATCAAGCAAGAATAATCAGTCTAGAATGGATGTACCTGGCAGGTTGCTGGAAATGGGACTAGAGCCTTTTTCCATCAGTCCTGTGACTCATCATTCATCCTCGTTGGGGTTGGTAACAAGGAAGGCAGCAGCGCAAGAACCAGAAGAGCTTCAGTCAAATGGCCCACACTGAGGAGCTAAAGGGAGCTTTAAATACACTTGATTCAGAGCTCGGGACCTCAGATCTGTCAGTAGGACCCTTGGGAGCATGAATCAGGGAATCATCTCAAAAACACATTTTTGTCAGGCTGCTCAATTCCTACCTTACCGTTTGTATGATTTGTGAAATCTAGGATGAAAAGCACTGTACATGTAGTAGAGGGAGGGCTTGTGATTGGCAGGTAATACACTTTTCACAAGACTTCTGCCCATAAACTTCAGTTATTATTAGGAAGTCATCTAAATCCAAAAGGATGTCACCAAATCACCACCTTATTAAATACATGTATTTATTTATTGATTTAGGTGTTATGTAGAGTGATGAGATCTGCTCTTGCCACCACTTCAGGAGCATTTTAATAACTGAAGCTTCCGACTGAGGTGAATTAGAGGAGTTAAGTTCCCATTTCTGTTAATTAAGATTTGCACAGATATTGGCGACAAACATTCCAAGAAAACATGCCCTGCACCTCTAATGTCTCCCTCCCCGACTCTGACCAAGACCAGCCCCACCACTCACAAACTTCACAAGCAGCCACTGCTGTTATTATTATCCCTGCAGAAGGTGTCTTAATCCCATAAAATATTTAAAAATGCAGACGTTGTGACCAATTAAGCCAGAAAAGATTTGCAGTTATGTTTGTCCCTGTTGTCAATTTCTTTAAGATTTAAAAAAGTAAAAGTCGAAGTTGACAGCCAGACTCTAGTCATCATGACTGCATCCCCTTTCTGTTGTCAAGCTTTCAGCACAATTTAGGGGTTCCCAGTGTAAACGTTTTCTAATTCCAGCACTACATGTGTATTTCTTTAACAAGCGGGAGGGTTTACCCATAATACCTCAGATTATTTGGAAAAATAAACTCTGAAACAGTCAATCACATAACTGGAGCATCTACCTGTACTGTGGAGGAAATGCAGGACAGTCTGTCTATAATAAATGATGTGTACAATACATTAAATATTGCTCTGTGCCCCCAAATGTTGCTACTACTAGTTTTTTTTCAGTTTTATATAGTGCAGCCACGGCTCAAGGGCATTGGGCCGCTTTACATGAGCACCAGTTACATTACACAAAGACAATTTTTTTTTTTTTTTTTTTTAAAGGCATGGGGTCATTATGTGATTTTCCAAGGGTCGCAGGATGTTGAAAATGCACAGCTTGACAACATTTCCCCAGAATTGTTGGGGGGGGTTAACACTGCCTTTCCCAATCCTCAGTCTTCTTTGGGGAGAAAAGAGACACTTGTACATACGGAGTGCAGTTTAGGTTAGCTTTTTATAATCAAAGTATTTCAGAAAAAAACAACAGCCTTTCACCCAGAGCCATCAGGTTGAACAGAGACACACTGGACCTGGTATCTCAACGCAGGGGCCTGGAGTTAGGATACCGACACAGACTAGAAGTTGCTCAATTATTAATTGCAAATCAGTGGTTACTGCAAAGGCCTTTCAGAATCTCTCCTGGGGGCAGAGAACAAAATACAGGATTAATGCGGGCAGGTACTGGAGTCCGGTTCCCCTGTGTCAAAGTAGGCAGCTCAGCCCATAAGCACCACGCCATCTCTGAAAAATCTTTGCAGGCCCTTAACATTAACAGAGCAAGCGGCATGTGTGAAAGCAGCGCGTTCTGTAATCTGTTGCATTTCCAACGTGCCCTGGCCACTTTGCAAGAGTATGTCTGTGCTTGGGTATGCACCCATGTTAGAGGGAACTATGCACTTGTCCTCCCTAGTGCTGGTTGCACACCAGTCGTCCGATTACTCGGTGGAGCGCTTCATTTACTGGTCACTAAGGACTTAGAACGAGATCAAAGTCGAGTGGTTAAATAGGACGTATGGATCCGCTGTCTCAAACTGTAGAACCAGTTTGTGGTGGTTCTTCCAGGCATCTCCAGCCTTCTTGTAAAGTGATGCATCTCACAGCAGATAGCACTGGGGCCAACCTGGAGAACTCACAACAGAGGCACAAAGATGTGTTAAATTTCTGCAGCAGGCTGTCATCAGAGCAACGGAAGGATTATTCAGGGAAAGACAAAATAGCAGGCCTCACCTAGAAACTTCCTCACCTTTCACAACAAAGACTGCAATCCCACTCATTGCCTTAACATTTACTAACTGAGAATGCTCAAAAGGAGTGATCAGCAGCTTCTTGCCAACAGTAGGTCACATGGAATTTCTAAAGGTAGTAGTGTCTCTGTCATCCTCTCTTCCCTCTAGCTAAAGGAATGAAAGCAATACATTTTCACTGTCTAGGAGTACAGTCTTCACACTCCATCTTGTGCTATGCAAGGCCAAGGGCATTCAAAATGGATCCCACTATCCTTCAAGACTATGGGGACACACAAGTTGTCACTATGCACGTATTACACATACTACACATGCACACAAACTTGACACTCGCATGAGATGGTAGAGCAAGATTATGGGTATACCCATAATAGTCGAACATAACACGTGTGGGTGACCTCATCCCACTGACAAAGATAAAAAAGGTCTGGCCACACTACTTATCTCTGTTAAAACACAGTAGGCTGCAGCCACTGTTAACTTTATGTGCTATAACCAGAACAGGAAAGGGAGTCTTGTGCCCACAAAGAGGGCACACTCAGTGCACCCTTACAGGTCACACGACAAGGCCAGTACCTCAAATAGTCAGAGAAAGGCCTGTGCCCAAACACTTTGATTAGTCTGATGCCACAGTCACAATAAAAGCCAAGATACCAGATATGCTGTATACTTTGTTGCGAACATTTATTTCCCAACATCAGGTAACACTACCAGAGAAATAGTTACCCACCTCTGAATCGATGAGAAAAACGATATACATTTATAACAAAGAACAAAACTAGACTACATGTTATCATGTCTTATCTAGATTAGAACTCAACACTGCGAGAGTCAGACAGTTCATCCAGAATGAAAAGCGTGAACCTTTTATTTCGCAAATAATATATACAGCAGCATGTTTTATGGGTGCATCAAACAGAAGGGATACTGCAAGAGTTCTACCAATATTTCACAATATATTGTAGCAACACAAAATAGTAGGAAAATATAGCATACAGATATAAACAAACATTTGTGAACATACTGTGCATTAATAAATGCAGCAATGCTATAAGCAAATTTGATTTTAGTGGGGTACCAGAATTAAAGATTCAACTCTTGTGTTTCAATTGAGTGTACAATTAAGTAAATAAAGCATGATTTTCCCAATTTGATAATAATGAAAAGATTAAGGGGGGGCATGGCCAACTTCCGAATAAGATGGCTTCTTCTTAGAGTGGCTCCCAATCCCCATATGCACAATCCCTTGAAAATCCAGCCAAAGATCTGGCATCCGTGGTCCACTACCGAAACGTCAGTGGTATGAAGCTGCAGTGCTACTCCTGAGCAGTCTGCGGGCTCCAACAGTGAACATTTACCAACACTGTCCGGTGGGGCCTAGTGTGGCATGCGCAACTGCGCACTGGAGTAGTGAAGAAGCCTCAGCAGCACCGGAGTCCCTACCATGAACAAAGCTAGAGCCCATATCAACAACCAGGAAACATTGGCGGGCCCCAAGAGATTGATTACAAACAGCCAGGAATCATGCCGCCAACTGTGCTGGTGCCCCACACGGACTCTGTGACAGCAGAACACCTGACCGAAATTACAGTGGCGAATACCCATGCCTTGAGCAGGGCCTCCTCTGGGCCTTGTAGGAAGTGGCCCTGACGCCTCTCCTGACGATCGGAGACTCCAGTGAGCGACTTCTAGGTGCGTCAAAAGGAGCAGACAGACCCTGATGTCATATCGAGCCCCTGGTGGGTGAAAGGGGCCCCAGGAATAGTCCCAGGTATATGCACCCATTAACCCCTCTGCAGCCCTCGTGCTCCTACTACATGCTCCTAGTACAACCAACCTACTAAGCAGCGCAAAGTCAGGGGTGCTGTTTAAGCTCCCCGGGTGAATACTTCATTTACCTGGGTACCCTGCATGGACCTTGGAGCAGCAGGGCACCCGAACGCTATTGTTGAGGCAGCAGTCTGCCTTCCCTGCTCGCATCAATTGAAGACCCTCAGGGAGTACACTTTACCCGTAATGGCCCTTACCCCTAAGGAAGTACTGGAGTGACCCCTGGGCATCAGCAACTAGGCTGTCAGACCCCTGGATCCAACATGGCCCCTGGTGAGTCAAAAGGGGCCCTGGGATAGCTGGTGTAAGGGGGGAGCACCCTACACCTTGTTTATGGCTCTCACACTGCTTGCTCAACCTGCCTCACAAATCGCCTGAAGTCAGGGTGTGCCCTAGGCACGTGGGGGCCTGGAGAGAGAGGTAGACTGCTGACCAGTACACTGGGATGAATACTGCTTGCACCTGATCTGGCTGAGAGTACCCACTAAGAACCACCACACACTGACCTGGCACACAACACAGTGGCAAGCTGGGCCTACATGGGGGCCCTACTTTTATTAATCAACACAACTGAAGACACACTACCGGCCTCATTGTGAAACAATTGGGCCTGCTATGCATGAAAGCCCTCTGGGAAACCTGACCCTCTTCTTCCTCCATCCGTCCTCCCTCCCCCCAATTTCAGGGGTGACCTGATTATACCAGGGGACAGGCAGACTGCTGCACCTTCCTGACTGTCAGCAAGCTCTTGGCCCTACTATGCAGCATGTTTCATTGAGCCATACGATTGACCTGGAAGTGGGACCTATGCAGGGAGGTATCTCACTGACGAAGACTCCCTGGCAGGTGGAGGTGAGTTCCCCTGTGGAGGTCACCCCCCTCCTTTCCTCTTGGACAAGGACGATGGTACTCCTCGACAGAGATGATTGAGGCGCATCAGCTGGCCATCACACTAAACTTGATAAATTCACACTTCTCCGCAACGCACTGGCAGAACACAAATGGAAAGCATGCCTACCCCTGTGGAAAAAACCCTATCCGAAAGTAAAACACTCCCATTCAATGACATTATGGCAGCGATTCAGTGAGTCCATCGATGCCTGGAAACCAAAATAGACAGTGTCTTTGGAGGTCACACTGGTGCGGGTTTATCTCCGCAACATCGGGCCTGGTTGAAGGAGGCAGAGGACTCGAGGGGAAATGGCCACTCTGCAGAAACAAGTAAAGGAGCTGCGCACCAAAACAGAGGTCTTGGGGGTGAGCACGTTTATTTCTATGTTTTATGCAGTTCGCAATTACTCTGTGCCAGCCAAGTTTAATTTATTCCTTGTCACTAGTTGACAAGTACAAGGGTTGTGCTATTTCTGAGAAATGCTTATCTGTTCATATACCACTAACCACCAACTACTCCTGCCATTCTGGAACTGCTGAATAATATTACTTCTTCTGTCTTGTAATAGCTCATGGTGTGTTTCCTTTCTAGGAGAGGACAGGTGACCTTAGCTGAAGTCTGCAGGAAATTCTGCTGATGTAGGTGTCTTACCCTGGACACCTAGGCCTTTTCTAATTTATATTTGAAAAAAATGAGTGAAAGACAATAATTCTAAAATTAAGAAGTCCAAAAATGGTATATCTGTCAGGAACATGTATAGCCATATTTGTTTCAATTATAACCAATGGTGTCTTGAACATATATATTGTGTGCCTGTTTCATTCAGCAGAGTTGCTGGTCTGAAGTGTCCCAGGCTCTCTGCAGCGCTACAACTAAAAAACAAGATTCTTTTCCAAGGATGCATTCTGTCCTATTTGTGAGCAGTGACATTATTCACACTCTATCAGGGCAAACCTTGAGAATGTCGAGGGTCGCTTGCTGAGCAACAACATATGTCTAGTTGGCGTCATGGAGAAGGCAGGTGGTCCAGCAGTTGACCTCTTCGTTGAAGATCTAATTCTTAAAGTCCTTCAACCTTGTGGACTATTCAACTACTTCTCTGTCAAGTGGGCCCATAGAATTCCAGGCCCCATGCCCAAACCAGGTGCCCCACCAGCATGATAATTGCTTGCATCTTCAACTTCGAGATGTCATTTTGCAAGCAGCACAAAGTGCCCTGCCAGTCAAATCCAAGAATGTGACCAACAGTTTTTTTCCAGACCTTACGCTCAGAGTCCAAATGCTGTGCTGTAGTGAAACATGCCCTACGAGACCAGGGCTTAAAGTAGTTGATGCTGTTCCCGGCGTACTTACTAGTGATGGTGGATGGGAAGACTTCACAACCCCTGAAGAGGCCTGGGAGTGGCTTGATGGCTCAATGCCAGCTGGTTTTGCAAAACCAAAAAACCAGTCCAGATGACAGTGACGCGATCCTGACACCTCAAACCCAAGAGACGACTTGAGAAACATGCGACATGGGCAGAGATCTCCGCAACATCATGCCGCAAGAGTGGAACCTCACCAAGAATTGCACAACAATTGGTCTGACAGTGCCAGATGAAACAAAGAGACACTGAGACCTTTGTCACAGCAATTACTTGGAGCAAGGGAAATTGCCCCTTGTTCCCCCCTTAACCCGCCCCCCCATTTTCTCTAAGTTTAGGACGCAGGGCCGACTGCTGCTGTCGCCATGGCTGATCAAGCTATCCATGCAAACAGATGACTTTTGGTAACACATGAGCTCTCTGAATGCAGGGGGGCAGGTGGGGGGATTGTTTCTAGTGGTTGCCACTGTCTGTCATTTCAGTACTATATTGGAGCGACAGGCATTCCACAATGTTGGGGGGCGTGGGCAGTTCTAAGTCCGCTATGCATGGAGGCAGAGAGGTTCAAGGGTTTTGTTTGCATTTTGATTTTGTTTTTGACAGTGAAGCTATTCTGTGATACACTGCACTGACAGTGAATACACACGTTACTGAAAGCCCCTTGATCGCTAGGACAGAAAGGGGGACCAGCTGGACAGTCAAGGCCTCCTGACTCCATACACACAAAGGTGACTCTCTCCGGAATATGAACAGCCTGGGGGATAAAATTAAATGAAGAGTTGTGATGCAGTACACTAAACGTCATTCACCCAATATTGTTCTCCTACAGGAGACCCACGCGATGGGCAACAAATATTGTGCAGTGGATAGATGCAGATACAGAATGGCCATACATGCGAGATACACTACTGGTTCCGGGGCAGTGGGGATTCTCATACAAAAGTCACTCCCGCTTATCATCCATCGAACATGGTCAGGCACCCAATGACGTTATGTGGCCCTCACAGGGAGGAGAGAGTGTGCGATGATCAATGTGTGCTCAGTTTATGCCCTGGCCCGCCTACATGACTTACTATTGCTTCAAATGCTGGATGGTAAATTGCCGTTGGGCAGTGATTTCAACCTGTTTCAGGGGGAGGAGCAAATCCTCTTGCGTCCGATACATGAAGGATCCTTCCATCACCCACTACATTTTCTCACAGGTTTATGATACCCCAGACTACAACACTTCACCTTTCACTTGGGGCGCATGGTCACCTCTCCTGAACTGATCACCTCATCACCCTCATGCATCAAATCCATCCTTAGTTAGCCGTCCAAAATCTAGCCTGATGCATTTCGGATCACTCCCCAATTTGGGTGCCTTTTGGTCTTCAGAGCGGTCCTAAACATTGTGAAATCTTGTTCAGCCTCTGATACTTCAAAGTGCCACATATTAAAGAGGGCATTATAGAGGCAATGGAACACTTTTTCACAGAAAACGACAGTCGACTCACCACAGCCCCTACGAGAGGCATATAAGACAGTCATTAAAGTACAGGGCCTTTCTCTGATAGTAGCCCACAAATAGTAGGCCACAAAAGAGACAAACGGGCTAAACCTGAGATCCTTGAAAAAGAGTTGCAGGAACTCAAGAGGGATTTTCCATCACAAGGCTTAACCAACACCCTACATGCTTTGCAACTAAAGACTGAAATGATAGCGCAGGGTTGCAAATCTGTACGGAGGCTGTTCCGGACTACTGAGATGCAGACGACGCTGGTGCCGGGTGGCTTGTGGCTCCCCCAGTGAGTGGAGGCGAGTGCTGGTGGCAACACGAGTGCTGAGCGCAGATACAGGCGGATACAGACAGCGCAGTCCTGCCGCAAAGTGTGCAAGGCACGCGAGGTGTGCACAGATCCTGCACGGTTACCTCGATGATGCAGCAAAAAGTGTTCCTCTCCATGGCGACGCTTGGAGGTGGTGTGGTGTGGTGAGCTGCTACTGCGTCTGGCCCTACTGGCCCCCTGTGCTCCTTTGCTGGACCTCCTGGCCCTGCTGTCCTGCTGCTGCAGTCCTGCTGGCTTGAGGGGAGGCCCGGCTGCTCCTTGTTGTTCCTTGCTGCCCTCCCCCTTTCCCATTTGGCTGTTGGTGTTGCCATTTCTGGCAGGGAACCTGGCATACCTGGCGTAGCCTTTGTGTGGCCAAACCCAGGCACCCCCATGAGGAGGTGAGGACTGAAGTCGCCAGACGCCAAGCAGACGCCAAACAGATGCAAACAATTGAGCTGCGAATGAGCAGCCGCTAAGGGGAGAAGAGAGAGACAGATAAGGACTGATAAGGAGAGGAAAGCAGATGCTACCGACGCCTGAGGGACAGTCATATTGTGTATGCTAACCGCTGGAAGACTGTGTTAGAAGGCAAGAGCCCAACAACAAAAATAAACAGAACAACAAAAAGTCATTTAAGTATCCTAAAGATTTAGCAAGTAACAAGGCGAAGTCGAGTACCCCCAGGATGTTTGGAACAAGGGGAAAAACAAAGAGGGATAAGGAGACCAATGAAGGACCAGCCCACCCAACGAAGCTCCAAAGTTTAATGAAGGAGCTCGACCTTCCGCAAGATTCGGGGCCAGATCAGGACCTCAGAACCTCTAAACCAACCCAAGGGAAACTCGCAAGCAAGCAGAGGCCTCAGCCGGGGGTGCTCAACTGTAAACTTTGCACTTGTATAGCACACTACTCACCCGTTGGGGTCTCAAGGCGCTGTACTCATACCGCTATGGAACCCCTCCTGGCTTTTCCCTGTGAGGTGCCCACTCCTGGGCACCCCCAGAGTGAAGCCAGGCATCCAAGCGCTGTTGGGGCCATTGTGGAGATTAAGCAAGCTATTGCCCAGAGTTGCAGAGTGGGACCCATTAATTAGATTAGGCACCGAGGCGAGAATTATCTGGTCCAAGGGAATGGAGCCCAAGACCTGCTAAAGCGGGACTTGAACCCTTGTCTTGAGCCAGTTCTCTGCTTCAGGGTCTGCCGCTCTAACCATTGTGCCACACTTCTCCACTGGCCCTGGCGATGAAAGTGAATCAGAAGAGAGGACGGTTGAGGTTCCCGATCTGGACTTGGAACCTTGCGCTGGCCCTGACGATATGGAGGATAAGAGACCCAGTGGGGGGGAAGGCTGGAGCCGGACCCATGATATCGGGTATGTAACATCGAATGTAGGAGAAACTGAGAGGGGCCTCACAAGTCCCCCAAGCAGGAAACAACAGAACATATTGACACACATGGGATTAGCTGGGAATAAGAAGAGCCAAATCAAAGGCAAACACTATAACCAACTATTAGAACTATCTTAACTCGACCACTGACTGGCTGCAGATGCAAAGCTCCATGATTAGTGATTCCATAGTACAGCCACTGGGGGAAAAAGATGACGCCAAGGTGAGGGGAGTTGAACTAGCGCAAGTGGCGATTTGGCAGCTGGATATTCCTTCACCTTTGCTGTAACCATCAAGATCAATGAACGACTCCCAGAAGGGTGGTGAAGCGGAAGTAAAAAATCTACCAGAGCGAGGCCATTCCCCAGGGGAGCAAAGAACAAGCCAGAAATTACACAGGAATTATTCCTGCGCCCAAACAGGGTTATCCAACCCTGGGAGCACCTCACAAACAATCCTCGTAGAATGCGACCAAGCAGAGCCAATAGTACATCAGAATATAAAGGGGCCTGAAATAGAACAGCCATCAACAAAGCAGATCCATAAGCTTTCAGCGCCACAGTCCTATTATGGAAGCCAAGTAGGAAATATCTATTCAACACTACGTAGACACGAAATTAGCTCATTTAGTCTAGAGCGCTCCTCACTTGACAACTCTTGAAATTGGCAATATAGAGCCCCAATTAAACAGCATAACATCGGAAGACCTAAATTTCCTGGATGGCGATCTAATAAAAGGCTTTGGGGGCAAGGATGATAAGATCTCAGAAGGCCAAACAATCAATAAGCATAACGGGCAAGCTTGGGAAAAAAGAGACGATTTCTTACTTGATCAACCAAGTCTTAGTACTATGAAAGTTATATGTACAACCTTGGACTGAATTGCAAGAACGATCATGGCCCAGTCCCTTAAACTCGACAATCAACTGGAGCTGACCAAACAATTTACAGCCTCAATAAAGACCACAGATTATAGGATGGCCCTGGTAGGGGGCGCTGTCAGGGAAAATCTGTGTCATCAGGCCGTGGTTGACAAGGTGAATAGGCAAGGGTGTGGACCACTGCTGGAAAAACTACTGGAAGTCTCGAAGGTACAAAAAAAAATAATTGAAGATTGCAAATACAGCCTCACAAGCTCCTATATGTGCAACCGCGAGCCCACAGAAATAGAGTCTACAACTCCAGGAATGCCAACAGAAAGAGAAGGGCCGTCAAGCCGAGGTCGAGAAGACTGCCCAGACGTGAACATCGGCATAGACAAGACAGAGGGAAAGAACAGAAGCCTCGTATCAGGAACTGAAGCTTCAAATATAGCAGGAAAGAGGGCCCAGTGAAAAAGGCCTCAACAAAGAGGGAAATGAAAAAAAGTCATTGGGAATATAAAAGTTACAACAAAAAAGGCACTAAATCTGTTGTGGCAGTCAAGCCCAGCAGGGCAAATCAGAAAAATTGCTGTTCAGCCTACCCAACAGCAGCACATAAACCAAAATATCAAGACAAAGAGCACGAGGAAAGCAACGAACAAAGATAGTAACTTCACGAATAAAAACCCAGGGTTATTGTGCTACAAAAGCTGCACTTACCATTCTCATATAAATCGCATATCCACAGGACTTAGGGGAAGCCAAGCACTTACCCATGGGACAGGCAACATAAAGAGGACAGAAAAAAATCTAGTAGCAAACCTAGGGTTAAGTGAGGCAAGCGGTGCCTTAGCCAGTGGAACACACAAATGGAGCCCAGAGATATCAAAATCAAAGTCAAGCAATGGTAAAGACAAGAATCCCGGAGATATAAAAACAAAACATCTAGTCCAAGTACATTACCCAAAGCTAGTGGGGATTCATAATGGAAAATGCCAGCGATTCTTAAACTCCACTATCGAGGGGACACCACAAGCAAATAGTAAAAGCGAAATCAGGAGGGCAAAGAGCCCAGAGCCAACAGGAAGTGAAGTAAGTACAAGAATAATCACATGTGTGGAAACCAATACCAATTCATTAGTTCCGGCTCCTGTACCTTGGACAAAAACAACATATTGTTCTCAGGTCAGTCTAGAAAATTACAGTAGCCTCCTTTCGCGCACAGCACTTGACCGGGAATATAAAGTAAAAATGGAAAACTGGCCGTCAAAAAGGCAAAAACATGAAGGACGCAAGGATACAGAGATCTATCATGGAAGGATAAAAGATCAGGAAGAGCAAGCATCTACAGGATCAATGGCGATTATCTTCCTTTTCATTACTATTGATGATCAATTGCAAGGAAGTTGGTCGCAGGGAGGCGGTGAGTACAACGAGAGCCAACATGAAAGAAGTAAAGAGCACGAAGATGCGATCATGCTTATCCCCGAATCTTCCTCAAGAGGGAGCCAAGACATTCTAAACAGGTGTAATATTCTACAACTGGTTAATTCCCTGCCAGCCTTGCAGAACATAACAACTAAAGACCTGCTCTCAGTAACATTCATACAAAGAAAAGGGTTAGAAAGTGGGAAATCAACAGAAACAAGCTGGGTCTCGTCATGGATAGTAAAACAGATACTAAAATGCTCCAGTCTGCTGAACAGCTGGGGAATATCTACTGTCATCCCGCAAATGGAACTGTAGCCATCAATCTTTCTTGAAAACGTTCAAAAGCAAAACGCGCCAAGCATGTACGAGGCAAAAGGCAACTCTGGCTGGATACTGCAGGGAGCAATTACCTCCAAACAACAATTACCCTAACGAACAAACCTGAGCAACATGAGGTTCCTCTTGCTGGTCAATTCCCCAAGAAACATCATGGGTAACCCCTTACTGCCACAGACATATGACGAACAGTCGCTTAGAAGCCTGTAGCAAAAACTGGATTGCCCAAGTACAAAAGATAGAACTAGTCCACCACAAACAATTCTAAGTTGGAATATTGCAGGCCTAAATGGAGGACAGGGACTGGGTAGAATTCATTAGAGAACAAGACATCAGTTTCTTCCAGGAAACCTGGTCTATTAACGCCAACGATCTAGATGGGTTCTCCACCTTTCATTTACCCACAACTAAACATAAAAAAGGAAGACCAACAGGAGGCTTGATTATCTGGATTAGAACTTCACTGTTGTAAAATTCCGCAGTAACTCATGTTGTATTAAGCAAGGAAATTCATACGCTAACAGTATAATACGAGGAGGGGTCACTCGAAATAGTGAACGTGTATTTCCCTCCTATCAACTGGGTTCAAGTCAAGCCAGGAGTGCGGCTGCTCAAGGAATACATCTTAAATAAAAGATCAAAAGGCCGGTGGAATCCAGCATTTGGCCACATGCATGACCACCCCCCTCAGTCCTGTAAAGGCATTGTTCAGTATTAGGGAAAGATGCGGAAGACATTGTAACGCGAAGGGTTAATTAGCTGGAGCAGTGTAGATGAGTGTAATGCCTGTTGAAACCCCCTTCCAAACATCGTGGAAAAGTTCATGATATTATTTTCAAGCTTGTTTGTGTAGAAGACTCCGTCTCAACCTTGAGAACGAGAGTACAGGGAGAAGATGGAATGAAAACAAAGGCTGGAGAAGGGCAGAGCAGCCAAGTACTGATAACATAGCTAGAAAATGCCAGAATGAGATAGAATCCAAGCTTCGAGTTATTTAAGCACTGAACTGTGGTGAGGGATTTGGAAGCTTGCAGATGGAATTGTGGAAGCTGCCATGGCCCAGCGCTGCCTCCCTGTTTGCTCGTGGTGCTTGAGGGGGAGAGAGGTCCAAGCAGGCGGCAGAGGGCTCCCCAGCATGTCGTGGATTAAGTTAAGTTTCCATACAGGGATAAAATACCTTTGTTTCTCTGCTCTATTATTATGACTGATTATTTATGCCTGCACTGTGTTTATAACCTGAAGTATTCAGCTTGTTTATATTTTGCTTTCTAAACCTATTAGTGTGAACTGCTACAATAACTGAAACATGCATTTTGGTGCGCAGTAAATCAAAGCTTAAATGAAGTATTCAGTTTGTTTATATTTTGCCTCCTGAACATCGTAGTGAGAGCCTGCTGCAGTAATTGAAACATGCAGTTTGGTGTGCAGTAAATCAAAGCTTAAATGAAGTATTTAGTTTGTTTATATTTTGCCTCTTGAACATCGTAGTGAGAGCCTGCTGCAGTAATTGAAACATGCATTTTGGTGTGCAGTAAATCAAAGCTTATCTGAAGTATTCAACTCATTTATATTCTGCTTCCTGAATATCGTAGTGCGATGCATTTTAGTATACAGTTAATCAAAACTTATATCTGTCAATGAATTCTTTGCTTATATATATAAATAGATGCTTTTCGTTGCTATTCTTATTCTACTATTGTTAGTGTGCTAAATGCCTACATTTCACCTGCAATTCTAGTAAAGCTAAATTGTATTTATAATTGGCGTATGGTCCTTCATTGAGCGTCCTAATTGACTTATACCGAACAGGTGTCAACCAGACACCTGGATAAGACATTTGGTACCAGAAGTGGGGTATAAGTCAATAATGCATCTTTGGGGACGTAAGAAAAGTGAGGCAGAGAGCGGAAGGCAGCATGGGGCAGAAGCCAGATCCATTCCCGGGTGGTTAGCAACTGACCCATTCTCTGGTGTGGCAGGACTCCTGAACCAGTGGGCAGCGCCGGTGGTTAGATGAGAAAGTGACTCCTCTCTTAGTGGAAGATGCTGTTGAGAGTGTGAAGCTAAGAGGGGCGAAGCTGGAGCTGAAAGCAGCAGGGCAAGTGGGATGGCTTTACCTGTCTGTGCTCCATAGGGTATACAGGAAAACATTAAAACACGATGCAGAGATAATAAAACTGCGGGATGAGGTTGCAGCCTTGCAGGAAAGGCAGTTACTTATGAAAGAGACAATAGAAAGTGCAGTGACTCAGAGTGATCAAATGGAGGCAAGGTGCACTGCATTAGCAGTACGAGTAGCAAAACAGAAGAGTAGGCAGAAGCCTAAAATGCCCTCAACTGTGCAAGTGAGGGCACTGATACGCAAACAGAAGAGTAGGCAGAAGCCTAAAATGCCCTCAACTGTGCAAGTGAGGGCACTGATACGCAAACAGAAGAGTAGGTAGAAGCCTAAAATACCCTTAACTGTGCAAGTGAGGGCATTGGTACGCAAATAAAATTGGGATCCACATACTTGGGAGGATGAGGTGGAAGTACGTGTATCAGAACTAGGTGGAGCAGAACTAGGTGGAGTTGAAAGTGGAGGACGTGTAGGTGAAATTGAAGGTGAAAAGGGAACGAATGGCGGGCAATACAGAATTCCTGTTTGGTAAGAGATTATACGCAGAGTGAATTGTTGCAGAGAACCCGTATGTTTAGGCAGATGCCTGCAGATCCTTTGTTTAAATGGTTGGTGAGGTTGTGGGACACTGGAGCAAAAGATGCATTACAGAATCCTTTTACGTTAGGTCCCATCACAGAAGGAGACCCATTTGAGCTGGAAATGATAGTACAGGATGATGTAGATGATGTAGTGATGTGGAGCCTATGGCAGAGGCAGGAAAAAATGAGGGTGCCACAAGATTGGGCCTTAGTAAAAATAGAACGCATAACTGATGATCGGCCGGTCACTTTAAAAACATGGGTCCCCTTACTAGGTTGGACAAGAGAAGGAGGGGTTGGCAATAAAGTAGGCAGAGTGCAGGAGTTTGCCATCGTGAAGTGGAAATGGTATCTGCAGCAGGGGGCAAAACCGGGGCCAGCAGGAGTATCGAAGTTACAAGAAGATATGCTGGGGGCAGTGGACTTACAAGCAATGGTCCCCTCACCAGAGCCATCTGAGATGGAGTCACCATTTAAAACAGCCCCGCCTTTTGAACAACTCACCGAAGAAGAACGGCAAAATGTATGGTTCACAGATGGTACCGCCCGGTACTATCAAGAAAAAAGACAAAGGCAAATAGTCAAATTCCAGCCTGCTACAGAAACTATGTTGCTGCGAGAAGGGGATAATGAATCAAGCCAGCTTGCAGAACTGCAGGGGGTAGCAGCAGTGATCGAACCAGCCCCCATCAGAGACAAAACATTTGTGCACACTGACAGTCGGGCCACTTACCAAAGACTAGCAAGCTGGGCCCCGACTTGGCGCAAGGATGGATGGAAAATTAAAGGCGCCCCCATTTCGGGAGGCGAGCAGCTATGGGAAGAGATGTGGGAGAAAGGGCACAAATGTCAAATCTATGTGGGACATGTGGACGCCCATTGGCCATCGGATACCTCACATCCATCTCTATTCGACAACACTGTAGATCAGATAGCCAAAACGCGAACGGTGGTTATCAAGGAGGAAGCTGAAGCTGCTTTAGCAAACAGGGCCCATGCAACATCCGGAGAGAATGGCACTTATGCATGGGCACAGCTACGACAAATTCCAGCCACTAAAGAACAAGTGCAAAAAGCAGTAAAGGAGTACCCCACATGCAACCGGATTAGACAAATGCCCTTGCAAATGAAGCCTAGCGGCCATATCAGAAGTGGAACTGCAGCTACTACAGTGTGGCAATTGGACTATATCGGGCCGCTACCAAAGGAAGGAGGAAAAAGCTACGTATTGACCATGGTGGACACCTACTCTGGCCTTATGTTGGGTATGCCCTGTAAGTCTGCAGACCAAAAGTCCACTTTGCGAGGGCTAAACTACCTGATAAAACATTATGGGGCACATGATGAGATCCAAACAGATAGGGGCACACACTTTTCAGGGAAAACAGTGCAGGGCTGGGCGCAGGAACAGGGAATTCGGTGGATTGTGCACCTTAGTTATTATCCACAAGCTGTAGGCATGATTCAGAGATATAACGAATTGTTGAAAGAACAGCTAAAAAAGTTATCAGCACATGATAGACTTGCACAAGTGATTTGTGAACAAGCGTACACCCCTCACATTGAAGAAAGATCTGCCCCCCGACAACACCCAGAGAGGTGAGGGAGGATTTGGAAGCATAGGAAGAAAAGTATGGGTGAACCATCCAGGAAAAAAGCCAGAGGCAGGAGAGCTATTGAGTCAAGGGGTGGGGAGTACGTATATTATACTTTTAAAGAACTCAAATGTACCTGTATTTCTACTTGCAGTGAGACTTACCCCACGGTCGTAAATGATGACATCTGCATCGATGACGTGGTTCATGATTATAACCGAAAAAAGTGTATGAGTCCGACCGAATATAGTCCGTCATGTCACTTGTGCACCTCAAGCAGCTAACATAAATGATGACCAGGGAAATGTTTTACTTTGCAACGTGGAGGTACCTGGAGGCAAGTGGATGGCTGCCAAAGCTGTGACCTGGAAGGTAACTGGACAGCAAATGCGACATGCCAAAGGACTGAACAAGGTGGAGAGGACACCAGCAACAGTACAGGCTTTGAGTTACATGCTAAACATGGTATGTAAATATTGTGATACCAGGACACATGGTGGTTGTTACAATGAACAATAGAATACCAGCCTTCATGTTTTACATAACCGAAAGACGCATGGTTAACAACTTAAGCAACGTTTCTATAATGCAATATAGAATAGAATGTAAGCAAGTTCTGCATGCAAGCATAATTAATCGTATTGTGTTACAGATAAATTTTGTCAAGGGGAATGTCTCAAAGTATGATCTATTATGTGCACCACGGACACCACAGTTATGGCCCTGCCAAAGTTACGCAATAGGAGAGATCTAGGGTCCTTGATAGCTGGGGCCACCGGAATCGGGATAGGGGCCCTGAATTCTTTTGATGTTGAAGCCATTAGGAATAAGCTATCTTCTACAGGATATAGTACAGGAGAGGCCATAAAAGTAATTTCTCAATGGGGGCCTACACACTCACAAGAAGTATGGAAAGTCCTGCGTGGGTTGTATCGTGATTGGCAATGGCATAATTTCACTTATGAACAATTTGGAAAAAGCTTTCAAAGCACCCAAACAATGTCCAAAGGAATTCAGTACATAATATGGCAAAGTATTGTTAATCAACAGTATGTAGACTTCAAAGCGGAATGGGGACAGCTTCAAGGCAAATATTGGAGACAACAATTGCATTTGTCTGAGGAAATATGGGTAAAGCCTATACAATTCCATTGTGAGGGAGAGATGTGTTATGCTCATTTTGATATAGCTAGAAGTAATCTTCCTCCTGAAATATGGTGCCCCTTTATATTGCTCCCTGTAGATAGGTGAAGAATGGTGGATACCTTACACTGACAAAAAGTGGATTGATCAAACAAATCACACCGTAGATCCCACTAGATGTGCAGATTGGTCTAAGGGGTGGGTATGTACCCACACTGGACGGGTGCTAGACCCATGCCTTCACCCAATACCAGGAGAATGTGAATGGTTACCTTATATACTAATAATGGCACAGACTTATATCAGATAGGAACAGAGAGTATATGTTACGTTACTAATCATCCCTTACTTATTAACGGATTTATACAAACCACCGGAGAGCAAGTAATGTGTACGCGCAATGTTACCAGCATTATTGACATCAGCACTCACATCTTGTACCGACCAAGTTCACCATAACCACATTACAGCCGCAAATGCGTGCGCAGTTAGAGTGGAACATCTCGCTTGTTGTTAAGCTACCCAGATAAGAGGCAATCAAGCACTACGCACAAGTTACCTTCGCTAAATTTGATTTGGCAGCTAAATACACCAAGGATAAAGCCATACTGATGACCATGAACACTAAACAGGTTATGCACACTGCTTCATGCATACAGCAAATAACTGAGCACCATTGGTATGACATCTTCTTAGGCTGGGCACTAGGAGCTATAAAGACGCTAACTATAGTGTTACAACAGCTAATTTGGTTATTGATTGTTTGTGTTACGCTAATGACTATACTATGTAGACTATATGTATGCACAAAGCAGTTTTCATACTAAAGATGCAAGCGCTTAGAATAACGTTGACCAGTATTAGTAGCAACCTAGCTAGCGGAATGTCAAAGTAAATGATATCCGTTTCAACATGCATCACGCTCATCTAAGGGGTGGAGTGTTCAGTATTAGGGAAAGATGCAGAAGACATTGTAACGCGAAGGGTTAATTAGCTGGAGCAGTGTAGATGAGTGTAATGCCTGTTGAAACCCCCTTCCAAACATCGTGGAAAAGTTCATGATATTATTTTCAAGCTTGTTTGTGTAGAAGACTCCGTCTCAACCTTGAGAGCGAGAGTACAGGGAGAAGATGGAATGAAAACAAAGGCTGGAGAAGGGCAGAGCAGCCAAGTACTGATAACATAGCTAGAAAATGCCAGAATGAGATAGAATCCAAGCTTCGAGTTATTTAAGCACTGAACTGTGGTGAGGGATTTGGAAGCTCGCAGATGGAATTGTGGAAGCTGCCATGGCCCAGCGCTGCCTCCCTGTTTGCTTGTGGTGCTTGAGGGGGAGAGAGGTCCAAGCAGGCGGTAAAGGGCTCCCCAGCATGTTGTGGATTAAGTTAAGTTTCCACACAGGGATAAAATACCTTTGTTTCTCTGCTCTATTATTATGACTGATTATTTATGCCTGCACTGTGTTTATAACCTGAAGTATTCAGCTCGTTTATATTTTGCTTTCTAAACCTATTAGTGTGAACTGCTACAATAACTGCAACATGCATTTTGGTGCGCAGTAAATCAAAGCTTAAATGAAGTATTCAGTTTGTTTATATTTTGCCTCCTGAACATCGTAGTGAGAGCCTGCTGCAGTAATTGAAACATGCATTTTGGTGTGCAGTAAATCAAAGCTTATCTGAAGTATTCAACTCATTTATATTCTGCTTCCTGAATATCGTAGTGCAATGTATTTTAGAATACAGTTAATCAAAACTTATATCTGTCAATGAATTCTTTGCTTATATATAAATAGATGCTTTTCATTGCTATTCTTATTCTACTATTGTTAATGTGCTAAATGCCTACATTTACCTGCAATTCTAGTAAAGCTAAATTGGATTCATAATTGGCGTGTGGTCCTTCATTGAGCGTCCTTATTGACTTATACCGAACAGGTGTCAACCAGACACCTGGATAAGACAGGCATCCTACTAATATGTGTCAATTTTAACACCAAACCCCATTCTATTCTCGGGGATGAACAAGTAGTAGAGGAAGATCATGCATGGAACATTCCGATACCCCCTACTCAACGTTGCCGAGTCTCTAAGAAAGGAGAACTAATCTTTGAAGCTCTAATAGAAGGAGGGATCCGTATACTAAATGGCAGAACAAACTCAGACAGAACTTTCAAATCTACTTTCCATATTGGGAAAAGGCAAAGTATTTTTGACTACATGGCAATAAACATCGAAGCCTGGCACCATGGTATTGACATGGAAATGAGGGACAGGATAGAGAATGACCACAACCTAATGCTAATGGAGATGGCCCACCCGGACATGAGACCTGGGAAATCTGAACTCCCATATAAAAGAAATAGCCTAACAATAGCTCTGAGACCAAACAGGAAAAACATTGTAAGGACATAAGAGGTCGAATCTTTTATGGGTGCACCTGGTCAGACCTGGTTGTCATCACTCTCCACATTCCTTAACCTACCAGATAATAAGGACTCATTCCTTTTGCATAATTTTAACAACTTGCTATTACAAACATCAAAGGAAAGAACTAGGCATCTCAAAACCATCTAAAAAACGACTGGTATAAGAAATTACTCTGATATAAGAAGAAGTCTTTTCCACACAAGCTTTGGAAAGGCCTTTTGCATGCAATCTTGGCTGGAAACTCTAAAACTTTCTGGGAGATAATTAGGTGGGAATGTGAAGGCCCCCCAAAAAATCCAGAGTTGAACATCAACCCACAACTCTGGGTAAAGCGCTACACCGCACTGTATCAGGAAGTGGACAAGACGGTACCTGGGAGCATTAATAATCCAAATACTCTCAGTCAAGGGTCAGATGTCAGCAAACGCAAATCAAGCAAGGCATTGCCATCCAAAGAAACCTATGTGGTATCATCAAAGCGTCCCATTTTATCAGAATACGAAACACAGGACAAATTAGTCCTCAGCAATCTCTCCGGTGCAAAGTCTATGCAAATAACCCATGCTCTTCCAGGTGCCATGGAGCAAGCCTTTGAATTCTGTGAGAAAGAAATAAAACATGTTATCCTTCTCCAAAAGCCGCACAAGGCTGTAGGACCAGATGGCATTCCCTTAGACGTCTATCGTAACCAACTAACATTATGGCTACCTGCTCTAGCTCGCCTAATTAACAGCGTTTAGCACTTTGAGGTAATTCTGTCTTCATGGAGAAAATCTATAATTGCTCCAATCAACAAAAAAGGGCCAAGGGGCACGGTGAGTAACTACAGGCTAATCTCACTGCTTGACAGTGTTGGGAAAATGTTTGCCAAATTGATCCAGTCGTGCCTAGACCAGTGGTTGGAGGAAGGAGATTTATTATCGTTACATCAAGCTGGTTTCAGGAGGGGCCAAAGCACAACAGATCAACTTTTCAAGCTGAACATGATTTGTGCAAAGTATGTCACCCTAAAGGATTCCCCATTATATCTGGTCTTTGTGGATCTTCAAACAGCATCTGATAGTGTGACTCGCCAAACATTATGGCAGCTAATGTCAGAAATGGGAATACCAGGAAATATCTTAAGGCTATTAATCTTACTGCATACAGGAAATACTGCCAGGGCCAGATACAGCATGAGAAACGATTATACGGGAGAGATTCCAATCTAGCAAGGTGTTAAACAAGGCTGTGCCTTGGCCCCAACCCTATTTAATTGCTATATAAATGAAGTAGGCCAAAACCTGAGGATCTTAAACTTGGACGTGCTGAAACTAGCTAACAAAAGCATACCTATCCTGCTCTTCGCAGATGATGCTGTACTACTGACAAGAACGGAGATAGCAATGCACCGTCTACTAAAGGGCTTTGAATCATTTTGTGCCTCAAGGAAAATGGCGATCAATGAGGCAAAACTAAGTTTATGATTCTCAATCAAAAACAGAAGATGCGAGTGACCTTCAGGGCAAATAAATAGCCCCTGGCCCAAGTGGTGACCTATGATTACCTAGGCTGCAGGCTGGATGATAAATTGACATGGAAACCACAAGTCTATAAAAGTCTTAGATTTGCAAAAGCCACAGTTAATCACTCTGTGAATTCGGCACTACTTGCATACAAAACAAAAGCAATGGCCACAGCACTATATGGTGCAGAGATTTGGGGATTCAAAAAGACTGCACCAATAAGAGTAACTGAACATAAATTCATACGCCGATTACTCGGTCTTGGCAATGCCACACCGATGAATGCGATAAGAATAGAAAAATGGAGCCGGTGGTGTTGCGGCTGTGCGACGGGTGCAGTTGCATCCGTCGCGCTTTTCACTGCATAGCAGACAGTGAAAAGCTGCACGGGGCTGTGTCAGGGGGCCCCGCAACACCCTGTACCACCAGCCTTTTCCTGGCGGTTCAAACTGCCAGGAAAAGGCTGGCAGTAGGGGGACTCGTAATCCCCTGGGCAGTGCTGCAAGTAGCGCTGCCCTGGTGGATTAAAACCGCCAGGACTGAAGTGGCGGGAAACCGCCGGTTCCGCTGGTGCGACCACGGCGCTTCCACCGCGGTCGTAATCCCCATGGAAGCACCGCCAGCCTGTTGGCGTGGCTTCCGTTGAAACAGCCCTAGCGGTCTTTGACCGCCAGGGTTGTAATGACCCCCTTAGTCCTTTATTTAAGCGCTACATTTTATTTAATCAAGAGCTCAAACCTGCTGCTTTCATAGATAGTATCTACCCAAAGGAAAAAAGAGCTCTTTATTTTTTATTTCGTATGGGCACACTACCAGTGACCGCTGTGACCAATAAGTGGCAGCCTGTCCCTCCAGGTAGATCAGACTGCTGCCCATGCCTTCATGGCAGCCAAGAAACATTATCCCATTTCCTTTTATTATGCCACTTCACGCTCAAACTTTGTAAACTGTACTTACGCCCACTCTTCAGAATGCACAGAGTCAGGAAATGCAAAGAAGCGGAAGTGCTATGTATGCGATCAGGCGAAAAATACATTGCGATTATGGTTTCGACATACATCCTGGATGCATGGAAGCTACGTTCATCAATGTATCTGCAGCTGGCACAAGAGTAACTGCTCATGGCATCCTGCTGGTGTTACCAGCCTGGGGAAATTGGTGCAGGATGAGGTAAAACAGGGATAATTTCTGGGACGTCATCACACTGGAGGTTTGTACTGAAAGGTCCCAAATGACTAGCGCCAGATTAAGTTATTGAACCTTTAGATCCATAACCCCACTACAGGACAGTCTAGTCTGTCATGTCAATAAACTATGGCGCGATTAGTTAGCCGCAGTTAAAAATAATTTACATGATAATATAGGGTATATTAGGCGCAGTGTTGTGGCGCATGTCTAAGCACCAATGTTAAGTGTAGCTTTTAATGACATGTTTTTATTTTACGTTATTTTTAAAGTGTTATGTTGGATTGACATTTGTAAATGTTCAATTGTTATGGCCGGATAGGCTGACAACTATAAATGGTAAATGGCAACTAAAGCAAAAAGAATATAAAGACAAGGCCACCGATGCTGCCAAAATGAGTCATTGAGTAATACAGCACCAGCTCCAAGAGGTTAAGGGACAAGGCGGGAACACTCCTGACCTGGTTGGACAAAAGGGAAATGGCAAGCCGCTGGGTGTTAGATGTACAGATAGGCCCTTGAACACTAGGGAGAGATGCACAAGATGTAGCTGATGCCTTACCACTTATTACACTCAGCTATACTCCCCGGCAGCTACTGCCACAGTGGAAGAATTAAGGGAACATTCTAATCCCAGACCACACTGTTCAATATGGGTAGAGAGAGAACAGAAAGTTCCTGTTGTGGCTTTGGGCAACCAGGCATGTTCTACCATATGGTGTGGGAATGCCCTGCACTACAAAGCTTTAGGGCAGGGGTGGTGGAATGTATCTGTGAAGTGACTGGTTGCTTGATGACTGCTTCTGCCAAATGGTGTCTCCTAAACATCTGGAGTGCAACGCACCAGAATCGCATGGCACAATTATGGTGGACATTGGGTCTACTGGTTGCTAAATGAAAAATATTGCAAGATTATTGGGGGCAGAACAGCCTCCCTGGCTGGGGGACTGGAAGCGTGATATGGATTACTGTATGTTGGTTGAGAGGGTGGTATAGGAAGGACGAGGTTGTCCCACAAAATGGACAAAAATCTGTGGGCCACAGATTCCTTACAGGGGCAATAACTGTAATGATTTTATTTCTTCTATGCAGGTAGCCTGCAGTCAGGTTCATCTGGGTCCCCCACAAATATCAACTGAGTTGGTAGATGGGAGGGGGACTTTGTGGGATATATTGGGAGGTGTGATGCTTATTCACTCTTTTGAAAAAGACAACTTTAGAAGAGATAATTCCAACCCAGGCTAAAACCCTTTACACCCGTTCAGTGCTGAGGAAGAAACAGAGCAATCCTTAGTCGCAGTGCTCGTGTGCGGAGGGTGGCTCTGTTCCATCCTCTGTACACAAGCAGGAGATTCCTCTGGTGCAGGCACCAGAGGGATTTCTTTTGGATATTTTCAGCCTCCCCAGCAACTAGGGCTCAAAAAGTCCCCTCCCATGCGCACCAACATCATTACAGGGAAAAATAAAGTCAAACGAACTGATCAGCTCATTTACTTACATTTTCATTGGTACTCAGGGTCGTATCTCAGCCCCCAAGCACTATTTTCAAAGGGGAGAGCATACTAGGCACCAGGGATTTCTTTTTTTAATAAAAGAGGGATGGGGGCTGCCCACCATGGACATGGCTATGCCCCCACCACAACTAAATGGGGACACAGTCTTTCTGCTGTCCTGGGGGGCAGATGGAGGTAATCAGCCCCGCGGGAGGCAGACAACCCACTAGATGCCAGGGACTTAAAAAAAAGAGAGGAAGGCGCTGCCCACCCCCATGGGCATGGTTATGCCCCCAGCCCAACTGAAGGGAGCAACAGTTTTTATGCTCCCCCTGCGGACTAAAGCAACTCATCCCAATGGCAAGCAAAAGGACATTTTACTTTTTGGGGGGTTGATTTGGCATATGGGCCAGGAGAGTTTTGCTAACTCCCCAATATAGTCCTACTTGCAATGGTGAATGGCTGCACTTTTTGGTCTTGGGTAGCTTGCCACCTGGAAAACCCTACCAGACCCAGACACTTCTGAAAAGTAGACCTCTGGGAGAGTCCTGTGTGGTGTCCTTCACATGCACACCACACCATTTATTACCCACAATGCCCTGCAAACCTCCAACTTTGCTTGAAGTCACAAATTTTCCCTATATTTCTGTGATGAAAACTTCTGGAACCCACCTGCAAGAATCCACACAATTCCTGCCACTCAGCATTGCCCTATCTGTAGTGATGAAAACTGTGCCTCACTTGTGTAGCCTGGCCTAGTGCCGGTGACAGGGATGGATCCAACCGTGGTCATTAAGAGTCTCCATGCAAGAGCTCCCATTGTCCTTGGTCTTATTCGCTCCTGTCCTGTTGCAGCACTAGGCCCAGCCACACAAGTGGCAGAATGTTTTTACTGACGCAGGTGGGGCAATGCTGGTTTGTAGGAATTTTGAGGATTTATACAGATTCCATAAATTTCCATCACAGAAACACACAGATCACAGTTTTTTTAGTCAAGGTTTGAGGTCTGTAAGGGATTTGGGGTAGGAAAATGTGGTAAGAGCCACACGTCAGCTCACTCTGGATACCCCAAAGTGTCTAGTTTTAGAAAATGTACATGTTAGCTAGCTTTCTCTAGTTGGCAGCTGAGCTAGGGTCCAAAACCTAGAGCTACCCACATTGGGAAAAAAGGGTCAGTTGTCGATGGAAAATGTGCTGTGTCCATGATGCGATTCGGGCCGTTTGTTGTTGCAGCCACTAGGTCTACCCACACAAATGAGGTACATCATTTTATGGGGAGACCTGTAGGAGCATAGAGTAGTAGAAGCAATTTCTATTACCAATTAGATTTCGCTACATTTGTGCCCTTCATATGTAAGCCAGTGTATAAGAAAGATGACATTTTGAAAAATACCTTCCAAATCATACGCTAGTATGGGTACCCACAAATTCAGAGATGTAGAAATAACCACCGCTCCTAAACTATATATATTGTGCCCATTTCATAAATACACAGGTTTCTTTGATACCCATTTTTCACTCTGCCTATTTTGCTATAAGAATTGGTCTATCATCAGTACTAAATAAAAAAATATTGTATGGTGCAGCTCAGTTGTCTGCTCTAGGTACCTTGGGTTCTTGGAGAACCTACAAACCCGATATATATTGCACGACCAGAACTATAAAGCTTTTGTCAATCAGCAATTGAGAGAACAAGTTACAGATGAAAATGTCACAAATGCCAGTTTTTTTTCCTACTGATTTTCAATTTTCAGGTGGAGCGCAAGCATTCAACCTTGTGTATACTTTTAGTATACTTAGGGCCATATGTATGAACACATTTTCCTATAGACACAAAATGGGTAAAACCGTTGATACATCGGGCCCTTACTGTGGGCTTAAAGCTATTTCATTTGTTAGTTTAAGTGTAATTTTAAAGTCCTTGCTTGCCAGTGGTCAGTCATGCCTCTTTGTCCCTCTTTCTGTGTGGGAGCAGTGACCAACTATTGTAAAATGAGACTTTGTCCTGTTTAACTGGTCTGTAGGGGACTTTTATTTTTTAAGTTTGTTTCTTGCTTGTGTCCAGGGAAGCTGACATTGTCATTTGCAGAGCATTCTAGCTTGGATTTTAGCTTAGCTGTAAACAAGGCTATAAATCAGGCTGGTTTCTTGGTCACATTTTGACTTTGTGGGCTTCTGCACCCTCTTGCAGCTGCCTTGTTTTCCGCCCTTCCCTTGAGTGTGCCTGCCTGTGATCTGGTGCAGACAGCAAGGGAGGATCACTTGTTTACTTAATTACTTGATGGTGGGGTGGTGAAAGTCATATTCTATTGAAATAGCATGCCAGATTAAAAAAATTAGGATGCTAAATGGCAACATTTTCATTTTTGCTTGTAGATAGAGGAAGAATGTAAATTGAAGTGCTTTAGTTATATGCAGGGCACCTAGAATTATGTTGCAGGAAATGACAAAATTATGAGGAAAGGTTGACCAATTTATGTGGCTAGAATACTCCAGTTATAAATGTATTTCTCAATTGTTGACTTCCATGTATCGCCCACAGGACTTGTGCCATTAGATTTTGTGTTTTTGGAACTTTTTTTTTCCTTTACATTCAGAGCAGCACTTAGCACAGCGCCTGATGTTCTTTTAATTCATGCACCCGCTTTACAGGTTGTTTTTATTTATTTAAGCTTTTGGGTATGCTCACTGCAGCGCATTCTTCACGGCCGCCGCCTTTCACGCAGCTGCTTGTGTTCACTGTAAGGGTTTCTCAGCAGGGCTGTATTGCGTGTCTTGCTGTATTCAAAGAGCACGTCGTGTGCTACATTTTCTTTCTGTTTCATTTCTCACTGGGTGAGTGCCTGTAGGTGAGAGCCCCTGGGCGCCCGGCCTACCCATATGGAACATGCTTCACGGACGGGTCATTCACAGAGCCGCTAGTTTAATTAGAGATGACAACATACTGAAGAAATGCCTTATTGTGGACAGTCACCTTTAACTATGGAACCAGTGAAGTGAAAAAAATTATCGGGGAACGTGAGTTCGTGCGTGGGAAATTTCGCTTACAAAGTTAATTTGCTCATTTTCCACAAAGGATTTGAGCATGGTAGATTTTGTTGAATTTTGCAGTGTAAGCACAGTTTTGGGGATTTGCCAAACTCCTCACCCCCAATGTGAACCACCGTGGGGAAACGAAAATGCATGCTTCCCCTTTCTCTCACTTCGGGCTGTTCTCTCTCTAGCATCTGCCCCTCTCCTTATCTACCACGGGGACATTTTTTATCGTAAGCTCGCCCCTCTTCCCGCCCTCCTTTACGCCTGTGTCGCTTTGCCTTCTCAGACCTCGTGCCTTTCTCTGCTTTTTCTTCTTCTCTTGTCCTTTAATAATGTATATTTTTTGTTTGCTGGAATTGAGAATTATCTATCCATCTAATGCTGGTTAATGGAAATCAATCCATTTTCCTGATTCTCCTAACAGACCTTCACGAGTACATTGCTGAATGTTGGCAAGTGTGTTCTTTCAAACAATAAAGTTATCCAATTCTGGGGGTTTGTTGTTGAGCTTCCAATAAAATGCTCTTTGTTCTTTATTCTTTTATGGAAGTTAATGTCAGATTGATCGTTGGTGATAGATGTATGTTTCGATTTAATATTGCACCTTAATGAAAAGATTATCAATGACAAAGGCAAGCAGAGTTTTGTTTATGGAGCGATGTCTGATTTCTAAGACTACGTAAAGTGTTTTAAAGTGTACCTCTACCCAATGCACATATCCCAGAAGGCGCCTTTTGCAATGTATAGAGGGAATCTTGCTCGTTTTACAACTTTGCGCTGGTGTATGGATGCATTTATGTCTGCAATTGGAGTCCCTGGGCTAATGAAACAGTTGTGAATTTCCTGCAGCTAAAGGTTCAAAGACTCAATTAATAGAAATCTTCAGTGGGATAACGTGACTTTGGCAAACACAGCTTCCTTCTCCACAGTTGCATAGACTGACATAGATGCTATCCAACATGTATCCGACATATAAGTATTCAGTATGTAAGGTAAATAAGCAAGGCCTTATTATCTGGAATACATTTCAGCCTATAACAGCTCCAAAGGTTTTCAAAATAGGTGATGGCTATTTCCAAAGACCTGACCATTTGTATACGTTTGTGGATGTGATTTACATTCCAGTCATGTCTCCTAGCTGTTACATTTTTTGCGCAGTTTCAATTTACATAGACCTCCCCCCACCCCTCTTCTGTTTGTTAACTCGGATGCTTTAGCACTTGACCTCGTACATTTTAGAGCCCCTGAAAAACGGAAAGCGCTATTTAGATCTTAATCTTTGGCAGCTTATGTGCAAGAAGACTGACACCTACAATTCCATTTCACAAGCCAAGCGATGACAGACACCCTGCCTCACACTGTCACTGATTAGCTCTTTTGAGCCTGTGTTACATCACAAATTCTCATTAGCAAACCAGCCAATTGTAGCTGTTCCACCCTTTCAATAGCAGATTATTCAATAGTCTAAATGAGAACAGAAATATATTTTCAAAGGGAAATTCCTTCTGAGGATTGTCAAGAGTCTTCCCAACTGTTGCATTCAAGGAATGCAAAATACTCTATTTTTTTTATCTATTTATTCATCAAAGTAGATGGATGATCAAATTAATTTCCTGCAGTCCTCTAAAGAACAACAATTGAATTGGAAGGTTGCCATCAGACACGATGCTCTTTTCCCACCCCTTTCTAACATAACATGTCCTATAACTTCATCTCTTTTGAAAGGTCATCCAACCCTTAGAATATTTTCAGTTAAAAATAAATATACTATATTCTTCACCACCTGACAAAGGTATTTTTTTCCTTCATGTATTATTATTTTGTCCTTGCACACTACACTGAGATCATAATATCTTTGTTCTTAACTGAGGTTTTGACCTTGTACCTCTATGTATACTTTCCAAATCCAAACCTTTACTCTGCAGTTTCTATTTCTCTTGAACTCTGGTTTCTGCTTTTTTTCTCTTTGTTTCTCTTTCAGGTACTCATCCCTCTCTCTCGTCTCTCTCAGGATCGTTTCTTTCTGCCCTATTACTCTTTCTCTTCCTCTCCCATTTCTCTTTCTATCTCCTCCTCATTTCTCTTTCTCAATCACTCCTCTTTCTCTCCACATTGTCTCTTTGTTTCTCTCAATCTGGTTTCATTTATTTACCCACCTAAATCCACTCTATGCCACATAACAATCATCCACAAATACACTCTACACTATACTACATAATTCAACTCAACATAATTTCACTCAAAGCCATACTGTTCCATGCCGCACTATTCAACTCCACACAAATTCATTCCACACCACATAAATCCATACCAAACCACATAATTCCACTCCAGAACACAATTCCACTACACACCACATATATCCAATTCACAACACAATAATAAACATTGTACCATAATATTCAACTGCACACCAGATCATTAAACTCCAATACCTAACTAACAATAACAAAAACTATAATTCCACATAATTACACTCCATAATACACAACTCCACTCCACATAATTCGTATACACTCAAAACACATATTTACTACCCACATAATACCACTGCACAACATGCCTCATAATAATACTAAACACAAATCCACACCGCACAATTCAATACGACAACTAACAATTCCAATCCAACCCACATAATACCACTCAACTCCACATAAATCCACTCCATTCCATTACACATAGGTAAGACATATTTACAGTTACAACACCAATAGCTCTAACTCTCTTTTTATTTTTTAACACCTAAACACACAGATCTGGAGCTTAGCTCCAACATATTTCTTTTTTTGTCACCAAAAAGTCAAAGCTATCCACACAGTTCCACGCCACACTACTCAACGCCATACATTTCTCATCCACTACACATAACTTATCAAACCACATGACACAACTAAACAACACAACACACCAAATACATCAAATTCACACCACACAATTACACATCATGCCACAAATTTCAACAGCACACCACATAATTAAACTCTGCGACCTACCACTCCACAACACAAAATAGCATTGCACAGAATTACAATCCATAACACACAGTACCACTCCATATAATTCAAGTACAATACCACATAACTACTATTCACATAATTACACAGCACACCAAACCACATAATTCCACTACACAAATCCACTCCAAACCACACAACGCTCAATAGATTTTTACATGAGCAAATCTACACATGCACATTTGCTTGTGCTAAAATACAGCTCAGAAATATGTTCTAGGATTATGATTTCCTGGTCTACTTCTTTAAGTTCTTGTGAATTCATGAAAGCAACTAAATCAAAGACCTATACATGGGTGAACTCCTCTGACTTTCTTTAAGAATTGGGTCCCTAATTAGGTCTGGCCTTAACAAATAAGTTTGCTTTTTATTAAACTTCTATTTCGCTATCTATCGACTGGCTTTACAGTGAGTAATCTCATTCTGCTCTTCCACAAGGAGCATATTGGCACACAAAGTAGTTTTGTTAAGTGCTAGGAAGTACTGTGGCAATCAGTGGCATAGTGAAACTGGAGGGGGCCCCCTGCAAAGAACATGGAGGGCCCCCTCCTCCAGGGCAGGTGCTGTGCGAGGGGGCCTCCTGGAGGGGGGTTTGCAGGGCCTTTGTTACACCACTGGTGGCAATGTGTGCTTTTTGAGACTAAAAACTTTTCTTTTTGCCACTGTTTGTTACAATGGTGAGGGCCTGGCCGCTCCCACACAAGTAAAAATAAAGTGTTACAAAAGCCATATCAAAACAAGACATGCATTGACAAAACCAAAAGACTCACAACAAATGTCAGCTCGATTGACTTTGCCAGTTCTTGTTTATTTCCATGCTTCCCATAATCATGTTGGAAATGGTTAAACTGATTTTCCATTAGGAATATTTTTGGTAAAGACCAGTATGCATCAACACATTTTACTAAATGACGCTTCAAACAAATAGCACCTAAAATTTCACAGTAGCGAAACGTTTTGTTTCCTACTAGCATTTTTTTCTGAACATTTTATTTTGAAAACAAGGAATCATCACTCTTGCTTATAAGCTTCTGCAAGCATTTGCATCTACTCAGCGAGCATTCTGGGAGCATTACTACTTAGCATCATATTGTTAAACTTTTCAAATGTGTGTGCACTTTTTTATTTAGTGAAACCACTGTCAGTAGTGCAGTGTGACCTTAAAATGGTTATTTACAGCCCTCACACTAATAATGAAGGCTTATCATTAATGAACCATAAATACAAGTTTGAACAGCATTAACATATGGGCACACATATTACCTCAGCTGCAGACAGTTCCCTTCTCTGTAAACTGGCAGCCAAAGGGTTTGTGCTGCAGGGGTTTTGGCCTACTTGTCCCAAGGACAAACTAAACCTGTTGCCCCTCACCCCAAACAATATGTCTTGGGTCTGGGGCTATAGAAATTCCACATCCCTGCTTTTATAATGCAAACAGCCTGAAAATTATGTAACACATCGACTTAGAAAGTTAGACATACCAAGTCCATGGGTCCTCTAGGATCTTGCATCCCACAATACTCGACAAAATGACAAGATGTCCTTGTAACATAAAATCTTTATGACTACTAGTGTCTTACCATTGTGTGGATAACCAAAATAGTTTGGAGCAGAAACTTTGTCGAAGCTTTTGAGAAGAGAACTCCTCTCAATTTAAGGTATTCCTATACTGCATTTCTTCAACAACTACAAAGATATTACAGGTGGCCTGGCTCCAATTATAAACGCTGCAACTTCAATATAGGTCTACTAACCCTGCATGCATCCTCCCACGAAACGTCAAGGATCTGATGAATGACTGGTCACCTCCTAAACTAACCAGATGGGGAGTTACGAGTCTTGTACATGGGGCGATTGAATCACTCTACTGTCCGCGTCCCAAATGAAAGTGTTTTATCTGTATGTAGGGGAATATGGTACAGCACCGATCCGCCTTTCAGTAACATGTAGAGAGCACAATTAATCTTCAACACTACTATGGGGGAGGGTGGGAATCAAAACGGCTACCGGCAAAACTAGTAAACTATAATAGATGCCGCAAACATTCTTAGTGTTAGGAATTTCACAGTACATCGAACGCCAGTGGCAAATACGGAACTAACACTGCTCTATGGTCTTCAACGTCGTCTACTTTCTCCTATTTGTATGGTATGAACACAGAACACCTGAGAGGCACTGGGTGGATCCACTTGCCACACCCAGATTGCGTAAGAATCCAATATCAAACTGGCAGCCACATTTAAGTGTGTATTTCCTCCTTAAGAAATATAAAGACAATCATAAAACTAAGGTGGTGCCTGTCTCCCACTTGTAGTGCCCTCCAATGTTAATTTTAAATTATGTTCTACACTCCGTCGCCAACTGGCAGGTGCCTTGCCATACTTTCCCACCACTCAAAGGTTGTTTGCATACTTATTATCTTATGGCAGCCATCCTAGACAGGTCAGGAGCTTGCAAGAGGAATAGCTCCCAAAACCTAAAAGCATACCAGCGCAAGCCTTAAGGACCATAAGCACCCCAGTACAGCTTGAGTAAACCTCTAACTTAAATGATGGAAATTTTATTTTATAATGGGCACCAAAACCAATATTGAAAACTCTCTTCTAAAAGTGGCTCCTCTCACCCAAAATTGCTGGCTAATGTTATTCTTATCATCTGTGAAACTCACCAATACTTTAAAAGGGGGAATACTGTTAATGTTAAGCGAACTCCAACTTTCGTCTCTCAAAATATTGAGGTGTAGTTAGAGTTTGTACCTCGTGAAAAGATAGAAGCAAGAATTTGTTTCTAGAAACAATATATATGGAGGGAAGGTGTCATAGAACAACACAAAAAATAAATATTCTGTCTCCCTACCAGCAATCTATCTTTGTCAACGTGTGTTATAAGCAATCAGCCTATTTCTATTAGGCCGATCTGCCCCCAGAGGAGGCAGAAACCACTTAGGCACCAGGGATTGGTGTGGGTTGTTCGGGGGGCAGTCCCTTAGGCAAGGATCCCTCTCCATGGGGGAACATTGCTATTGCCCATTTCTGCCCCCCCCCCCTTTGGGGCAGATTGGCCTATTTTTGTAAGGCCCATCTGCCCCCACGGGGCCCACCAGAGACCAAGGAAGATTTTTTTTTTTTTAAATGAGGGTGGGGGTATGGCCATACCCCCACCCTAAATAAATGGGGACAAAGTTGTTCTGTCCACTGGTGGGCAGATGGGGCAATTACCCCCAATCCACTCCCTGGGAGTGTGGGAGCCTACTAGATGCCAAGGAATTAAAAAAAAAAAAATACCAGTCTTTTGGCTCTCCCCCAACACACTAAAAGATCTTAATCCAACGGCAAGCAAGAGGACATTTGATTATTTTGGGTTTTGGTTTTACATTTGGGCCATGAGAGCATGGCTAACTCTTAAAATAGTCCCATCAGTAGCTGTGATGTAGAAAAGCCTACGAGACATAGACACATCTGAAAACTAAACATCTTGGTGAGTCCAGGGTGGTGTGCTCCACATGCACCCGCACCATTTTCCTACCCACAATGCCTTGCAAACCTACCAACTTTGCTGGAATTCACACATTTCTGTGATAGAACCTTCCGAAATCTGCAGGAATCCACAAAATTCCTACCACCCAGCATGGTCACATCTCTACTGATAAAAATTCTGCCCCACTTGTCGGCCTAAAAACGTTTTTCCCAAACTGCCCTTTTGTACCCACTTTGTTTCCCCTCAATTTTGACATGTTTTTGGCTCTTCCCTGTCATAGGCACTTGGCCCACCTACACAAGCGAGGTATAATTTTTAACGGGAAACTGAGGGGAACGTTGGGTGGTACGAAATTTGTTTTGGTGCGGTGATCCCTCACAGAAATGTGGGGAAAATGTGATTTATTTATTTTTTAGCTAAATTTATTGTTTGCTGAGGATTCTTGGTAAGAAAAACACTGGGGGATCCACGCAAGTCACACCTCCCTGGACTCCCTCGGGTGTCTAGTTTTCAGAAATGTGTTGGTTTGGTAGGTTTCCCTAGATGGCTGCTGAGCACAGGACCAAAAACGCAGGTTCCCCCCACCCCAAACAAAAACGGGTACTTTTGTATTTGATCATTTTGATGTGTCCATGTAGTGTTTTGGGGCATTTCCTTTTGCGGGCACTAGGCCTACCCACACAAGTGAGGTACCATTTTTATCGGGAGACCTAGGGGAAGGCTGGGTAGAAGGAAGTTTGTGGCTCCCCTCAGATTCCAGAACTTTCTATCACCAAAATATGAGCAAAAAGTGTTTTTCCCACATTTTGAGGTTTGCAAAGGATTTTGGGTAACAGCACCTGGTGAGAGACCCCAAGTCACCCCACCCTAGATTCCCCTAGGTGTCGAGTTTTGAAAAGTGCACAGGTTTGGTAGGTTTCAGTAGGTGCCGGCTGAGCTAGAGGCCAAAATACACAGCTAGGCATGTTGCAAAAGCACGTCACATTTCAATGTAAAAATGTGTTGTATCCATGTTGCGTTTCCTGTCGCGGGCATAAGGCCTACCCACACAAGTGAGGTACCAGTTTTATCCGGCGACTTGGGGGGAACACAGAATAGCAGAACACGTATTATTGCACCTTGTCTTTCTCTACATTTTTTCCTTCCAAACATAAGACAGTGTGTAAAAAGACACCTATTTGAGAAATGCCCTGTAATTCACATGCTAGTATGGGGACCCCGGAATTCAGAGATGTGTAAATAACCCCTGCTTCTCAACACCTTATCTTGTGCCCATCTTGGAAATACAAAGGTTTCCTTGATGCCTATTTTTCACTCTTTCTTTTTCATCAAATGAATTGCTGTATCCCGGTATATAAAGAAAACCCATTGCAATGTGCAGCTCTTCTATTGGCTCTGGGTACCTAGGGTTCTTGATGAACCTACAAGCCCTATATATCCCCGCAACCAGAAGAGTCCAGCAGACGTAACGGTATATTGCTTTTAAAAATCTGGCATATCAGGAAAAAGTTACAGAGTAAAACATGGAGAAAAATTGCTGTTTTTTCCACCTCATTTTCAATATTTGTTTTATTTCAGCTGTTATTTTCTGTTGGAAAACCTTGTAGGATCTACACAAATGACCCCTTACTGAATTCAGAATTTTGTCTTACTTTTAGAAATGTGTAGCTGTTTTGGATCCAGCAGCGGTTTCACACCCATTTCCTAACTGGAAGGAGGCTAAAAGCACACACAAAAAATAGTAAAAATGGGGTATGCCCCAGTAAAATGCCAAAATTGTGTTGAAAAATTTTAGTTTTCTTATTCAAGTCTGCCTGTTCCTGAAAGCTGGGAAGATGGTGATTTTAGCACCGCAAACTCTATGTTGATGCCATTTTCAGGGGAAAAAAACACAAGCTTTCTTCTGCCCTTTTTCCCCATTTTTAAAAAAAACAACAAAACAAAACTGTAGCTGCATTTTGGCAAATTTCTTGGTCTCCTTCAGGGGAAACCACAAACTCTGGGTACCTATAGAATCCCTAAGATGTTGGGGGGAAAAAAAGCAAATTTGGTGTGGGTAGCTTATGTGGACAAAAACATATGAGGGCCTAAGCGCGAACTGCCCCAAATAGCCAAAAAAAAGGCCTGCCACCTTAGGGGGGAAAAGGCCTGGCAGCGAAGGGGTTAAAACTGAACACCTCCATCTGAATAGCACTGGGACATGGCCTGCAAGATGTGCATTGAAAATTTCCAAGAATGGTTCACTGCCATCACTCGTCTTCTGCACAAAACGCCCTGATTTTTCCAAACGGGATCGTAACACTAAATCCCTAAGATTTGTATTGCGTTTGTGAGCAAACATGGGCTTTGGGAGTTTGAGATGTTCAGCTGTATTGCTACTGAGTATGGACCCGTTAGAAGTGACTAACTGGTGCACCTTCTCAGTAAGCACTGAGGACCAGATGTACGAAAATTCTGTCTTAAATAGAGACTTCATAGAAATCGCTGTTTAAAAAATGCTATGTACAAAGATACAGATTTCCCAATAGCTATTCCAACAAAGTAGGAATCAATATTAGGAAATCTGTATTAAGAAATCCCATTAGATAAAGAGTCGAGCCGGTTTTGCATTTCCTAAATAGTGATTTCTTATTAGGAAATTGCTATTTAGGAAATACAAAACCAAGGATGGCAATGGGAAAAAGGCCCCCCTTGGTGCACCCCAAAAACAGGGGGGCACCTGTTGAACACACATATGCCTAAGGGACATGTGTGTCCTCTATTGCAATTTAAAAAAAGTATCTTGGGGTGCTTTTTTTTTTATTTTTTTTTATTGCATCTGGTTACTACTGACTTAGGGCCAGATGTAGGAAGTTCCGATTTTGCGAATCGGAAATTGCGTGTCGGTGCGACTCACAATTTTCGATTCGCAAAATAGGATGCAGAACGGTGTCTCAGACACCGTCTGCGATTCACTATGGGGTGGCAAGGACCCACCTCATTAGTATTAATGAGGTGGGTCGCATTTTGCAACGCCATAGCGAGTCCCTGCACTCACAGGGATGGTGGCCTGCTGAAGACAGCAGACCTCCATGTCTGTGACTGCTTTTTAAATAAATCAGTTTTTTAAATTTATTTTGCAGCCCGTTTTCCTTAAAGGAAAAAGAGTTGCAAAATAAAAAAAATAACGAAACCATTTGGTTTCGTTTTTTCAGAGTAGGCAGTGGTCCATTGGACCACTGCCTGCTCTGAAAAAAAAATTTGGGCAACATTCACAAAGGGGAAGGGGTCCCTTGGGGACCCCTTCCCTTTTGCGAATGGGTTACCACCAGTGTGACACTGGTGGTAACTGCAAATTGCTTCACAAAGCAATTTAGCATTGCGATGCGAGTCGCAAATAGGAAGGAGACACCCCTTCCTATTTGCGAGTCGGTACCGACTTGCAAATTGTGAATGAGCATCGCGATGAGCATTTTGCATGGCGCAAACTGCCATGCAAAAAAACTCAAAGAAAGCAATTTCATTATGAATATATTTATTTTCAAAGAGTGCCATGTAGATGTTCTAGAAGAGCTCATCTGTATTTTATTAGACAGACAACTAAAACTAAATCAACGTAAACAGGGCCAAAGATGCAGCACTTTCGTGCTCACAGCCAACAAAGAAGGCTTATCTTATCACAAATCCTTTCATCAATCCCCTTAGGTACTTTGTTTTCACCCACTGCATGAGTTTGAATGTTCTCAGCTTTCATAGGCCAGGATTATTCATTTACGATGTAATAAAGTGCTTGAGTGTCTTGCAGGGGCCCCCGTTTGTTTCTGAGATAAATAAGAGGGGGCGCTGCAGTACAAGAAGCATATTGTGTGTACTTTAGAGAGCTGATAATGCGAGCATATAGAGTGGAGGGCCATAAACTTGGGAGAGGCTGAATAAAGCCTTTAATGTGGCTCAGTCGGAACAACAGATTTGGACTATACTGTGAGGGTGTTTTGAACTGTCACTTTAAAACTGTGATTTCTGTTGCTATTCTATGGTCCTACAACTGTTTAAAATGGTTTAAGCTGCCAGGGGTTCACTGAATTTGTCACTCTTTCCATGAAAAACAAGTTGTACATAACAATGGTTCTGAAAAACATCCTGACATTTTTGCAACTCATTGATCAAACAATACCAAGCTCGGGGGTGTGGTCTGGCCAACCTGCAAGGCTCCGCGAGGTAGGAGTGTTTATCCTAAATCTATCCGGGCTGCCCGGTGATGAATCCTATTTGGGACCATCATCCCACTGGAGCCCTCGCTAAGGTGAATGTGCCGTCTGACTGATGCTAGTAACCCTAATTCCTGCGGCGACTAAGATAGGGTCAGGCCAAGTCACGACAGGCCTCCCCGGATCGCAGTCCGCCCCCCCCAGAGTTGCGGTTGGGAGCCTCAGGGGGCAGAAGTGAACCTGGGGGGCCGCCCTGTGAGGGTGTACCTGTCAGCAGTCCTGCAGCGGGAGGCGTGACTGGGCCGGCGGGCTGGGGCGCTAGCTGCGCTGAGGACTGAGGAGTTCTGCGGCAAGTGAGCGCCCCATCAGCCAGCAGAGCCTGGGCTGGCAGACAGACGTGTGGCGTGCATGGGGCTGCTGGGGGTCTGAGGAGCGGGGGAAGTCACCAGGCCTGGCCGATCCTGTGTGGCCGACAGAGATCCTTCGGTGCAGCTCTGCGAGGTGTGAACTGCCCCGGCCGGATAAAGAGGCGGCTGTGGAGCTGACGGTAGAAGTGAGCCGGTAGTGCAGAAGTAATACGGAACGCAGGTGAGAGCTGGCAAGTGTGGCGGGGGCAAAAAAAAAAAAAAAAAAGGATAAAAGGACAAGCGAGCGAAGCGCCCAGGCTGAGCACACTGGGTCTGATCTTGGACTCCGAGGGCTGGCCGGGTGCAGGACACTATCAGAGGGAGACAGGCTCAAAGAATACATTGCGCTGGAGGCCCTCTGGGGCGTGTGAGAAGCTGGGGTTGTAAGCGTGCAACGAATACAGTGCCTAAAGACTCATTTCAGTCACGGAAATCCGCGGCTAACCGAGAGGCGGGGTGCGCATTTGAACCCGGGTGGTGGCAGCAGGGGCCCCGTGAGAGACATGGGGAAGTAAGATCAAAAACAGGCCACACTCTCCTTTGAGAATAAGAAAAGGGCTGGTCAAGTGAGCAGGCCAGCAGAGGAGAGGGACATGGAGCAGTCCCTTAAGAGTGAGGTCCAGTCATCTACAATAAAAGCCATGTTCATTGATCTGAATTAGAGCCTGGCAGGCATAGATGCCAAACTAGACCACCACATTGACCGTTTGAAGGACAGGGTAGATGACCATGACACCCACTTAGAAGAGGTGGAGTCCCGCACTTTGGACTTGGAGAATGGTCACCGTGGCAGAGATGAGCACCTGCGGGTGCTGGAGCTGATTTGTAACAAGAATGAAGACCTTGAGGCCCACTGACGTAGAAACAACATTCCGATCCTGGGGGTCCCCAAGTCAACAGACATGGGCCATATGGAGGATTATGTAGAGACAATGCTGACTGTGCTCTTTCACAGTGAGCTCCCCCACTTCTTAGTGGTGGAGCGGGCTCATAGATCGCTGGGGCCAAGGCCGCCTCTTGGCGCCCCGTCATAGCTCGCCTGCTGAACATATAGAGACAGAGATGCTGTATTACACCTAGCCCGCAACCAAAGTCCCATTATATATAACAAGACACTCCGCATCTTCACGAATTACACCCCTGGGGTACAGGTGGGTCACAGGTCGTTCATAACTGTTAAGTGCACCCTGAATCAAACAGAAGCAAAATGTTTGCTAATTTATCCCGCCAAACTAAGAATTCGGCATAACAGTAAACTACACTTTTTCACAGATGCTAAGCAAGCTGCCAAGTGTGTAAAAATGCTCCCTAAGAAATTTGCCCAGGGTCGAGCACTCAACAACGAAGGTGACCGCCTAAGTGACTAACCTATAACGTGTCAGCCGACTTAATACCATTACAGTGGGTCACCACAACTGATGGCGTTAATACTTCTTGTAGACGGTTACCCCCCGGCCCAATGCCCTGATGGATGAGTCCAACTGACTGGTGGTTTATACGAGTTTGGGGTTTGTGCACAGGACTGTTTAGGGTGGGGTAAGTTTGTCAGGCCCGTTGGGGGGGCCGACGTGGGTGGTGGGCTGGATGGGAGATGTTGGTTACAAACGTTTACACTTGTTACCTTGAAAGCGCTTTCCCTCTTTCCCGCGTACTTACGTACGTCAGTATCTGCTGAGATAGCTGGTGTTGCTGCATGGCTGCGATGGAAGAGATTACACGGTAGATCATAATCATTTTGCCACAGTGAGATGTCTGACATGAAACGTAAGGGGTCTGAATAATACCCGTAAGATGAGGCTATTATCGGCATACTTACAGAGCCATGCAATTGACGTGTGCATGCTACAGGAAATTAACGTAACCTCTGAAACTAAATCACGGCTGCAAGCAGGATGGATGGGGGAGTGCCAGCTGCAACATACTCAAGCTATGCGTGTGGGGTAGCCATAATTATACACAAGGGACTACCGTGGCATACCGTGCGGGTGCTCTGCGATCCCAATGGTCTCTATGTTATGCTGCAGGGTTTGCTTCAGGGCAGGCCCTTCTGGCTCTTGTCAATATATGGTCCTAATGTCGTTGATCCAGAGTTCTTTGCGGAGACCTGGCGCCTGGTGAGTACACTGGGTGCCAGAACTCTGCTGTTGGGCAGAGATTTCAATGTGGTGCTCAATCCTGCAGTAGACCGAGATAGCCGCATTCGCCCACCACACAAGGCAGCGACAAAAGTTTTGTCCGATATTCTGGCAGAACATGCTTTAGCGGACATATGGAGGGTGAGACATAGCACATGTAGGGAGGGAACTTGCGTCAACACAGTGCACAACAGCTGGTCATGCATATACATGTGGTTTGGCACAAAGGACGCAGAGCTCTAGACTGCAGAGGTGGAGTACCTGCCCCGGAGGCTCTTGGATCACTCACCGGTGCTCCTCGAACTGCAGATGTCTGGGGATGCTAGCCGTGAGTTCACCTGGCGACTTAATTCAGACGGCAATAGTGGAATACTTTGAGCATAACAAGGGCTCAGTCACCTCCCCTAGCACACTGTGGGAAGCTTTCAAGGTGGTGATTCGTGTAGTTTTTATTGCTAAACAACATGGGGTGCTCAAGATGCTTTGGCGTGAGCTGGATGATTTGGAATCCCAGTTATCCTCACTGGAACGTCGTTTTTGTGAAAGTATGGATGGTGCTTTATTAGGGGGGCAAGAGAAAAGTTGTTGCAGTATGAGGAAGCAGCACAACGCAAAGATCATTTTTTGGGGAAGGAGGTACAGGTGAGAAGGTACAGGTGAGAAGGTACAGGGTGGGCGAGAGAGCCGGTAAGACACTTGCGGCAATGTTGTGCAAACCATGGGCTGGAGACTACATTGTTAAACTCTTAGATCCCAACGGTGTGAGCCACGCAAGCACAGTGGAAGTTCAAAGGTTGATGCCTGACTTCTACACTTCTTTATATGTCACTGAATATTTTGACACCATCAGCCTGCTCTGGCTGGAGAACTCCAATAGACAATATCTGGGCTCCCAATTCTCGGTAGACGATGTCACCCAGGTCATACGTGACCTCCCAGGCGACAAAGCACCTGGCAAGGACAGCTTCACAACAGCTTTTTATAAAGAGTACGCAGACCTATTGGTGCCACACTGGATAGAAATGTACGCGGAATCCTTGGGAGGAAGGAACCCTTTGCTCCATGAAGCACTAATAGTCACTATATTGAAGCCCGGCAAAGACCAGCGTTTATGCAACCCATACAGGCCACTGTCGCTTATCAATGTAGACAATAAGATACTAGCGAAGCTTACAGCATCCAGACTGCAACCTCTGCTATCCATTATGGTGCTCCCATATCAATCCGGGTTTGTGCTGGGGCGCTCGACTCTCCACAATCTTCGTATATTCTTTGCAACGGCCCGGATGGTGGATCCGGAGGACCAGGCGGCGGCGATTTTCTTAGATGCCACAAAGGCATTCGACTCCCTTGCTTGGCCCTATTTGTTTGGCCTGCTCACCAGGCTGGGGCTGAGCCCCAGATTTATTCAATGAATCCTTTTACTATAAACAAACCCCATAGCCAGACTGAGAGTCAACAGAAGTGCTACAAGTCCCATCCCGGTCGCTAGAGGGAGAGGTGCCCCCTCTCGCCGCTGCTGTTTTCAGTGGCAATGGAGCTGCTTGCAGAACGACTGAGACAGCACCACAAAAACAGCAGGCTTGCATTTCGGCAGCGCCCAATTCTGGTGTTGATGTACATTGACAATGTAGTCCTGTGTGTACGGGATCCACATGTTCATCTAGACCACATTATAGACGAATTTGTACACTTTGGCCACCTTTCAGGCAACACCATCAACTGGGCCAAATTGGTAGTGTTCCCACTATCAGATGCTACAACTCCGCACCTCTCAGAGCACCCCCTATGCTGGGCATCTGAGCCAGTGCACTACTTAGAAATCTGGCTTAGTAGGGCTGTGGATGAGCTCTGGGCTGAGAATTATGGTAGGGCAATTGACAAGGTCTCGGCCTGGCAATCTCTCCTGCTCTCAGGTCAAATAGTGTTAGAAATGTTTCTAGTTGGCAGTCGGTTTGAACTCTGTCCAAGTAGGCCAGCCGCGGCGTTGTGGGCCAGCTACGGTTTTAGAAAGTCCTACAAAACAGTACCTTTGGAATTGCAGGGAGCCGTGAACCTCGTGGTGAGCTCCAGAGAGCGGCAGCACTGGCATCGCTGTGTCATTTCCAGAGTCAGTGTGGGAGTCGTCGGGCCTTTGAAGTCACATGCGTGTGGATCGAACTCCGGGCTGATGAAGTCAGGAGCTCTGGTGTGGATGGCGTCGGGGCTATGGTGCAATGAGACATGTGGTGCCCAAAGGTCACGGTGCAGGCAGCAGCTCAGTGACAGCGTCAGTGAGACCAGGGCTGCAGTGTGAAGCGGGGTGGTGCAACGTGCGGTGTCACCAGGTCACGGTGCTGGCAGAGTCGCCGCTGAAGCACTGTCGTTGGTAGGCCCAAGCCAGAGGTACGGGACGGGACGGTGCTTCGTGACCCTCACGAGCAGTGTCCACCGGCCACTGTGCAGGCAGGAATGCATGGTGATGACACTGGAGTCGATGGTGCTGGTGGACCGGGGCTGCAGTGCTGGATGGTGCTTTGTGCTTCTCATGAGCGGTGTCTACAGGCCACGGTGCAGGCAGCGGTGTGAGCAGGAGATGCCGGAGTGCGGGGCCCACAGGTCGCAGTGCGAAAAGTGGCTCAGTGAAGTCATCTGATGACGGCGTCGTGAGACCAGGGTCATGGTGCGAAGAGGGGCAATGGGAGTCCGTGTGGCATCAGCAGGTCAAGGTGCAGGCCAGCGGCGTTGCAGTGGTTTTTCTTCTGTTGCAGCACAAAACACACAATTTCCGGTACTGTAGGCAGATGAAACTTAAGTCTTTGATATCCCTGAGACTTCCAACAGGAGGCAAGCTCTACCCCCAAGCCCTTGGAGAACTTCCTCAAGCAGGACACACAGCAACATTCACCCTTTGCACTCTTTTCAGGCAGAAGCAGCAACTGCAGGCCATTCCAGCAAAGCAACATAGCAGAAGGCCAGTACTCCTCCTCCAGCTCTTCAGCTTGTCTCCTTGCAGAGGTTCCTTTTGATTCCAGAAAAGATTCTAAAAGTCTGGGGTTTTGGGTCTTCTTCTTATATCCCTTTCTGCCTTTGAAGTTGGCAAACTTCAAAGCAAAGTCTCAAGTGTTTCCTTATCCAGGTCAGGTCACAGACACAGACCAGGGGGCTGGAGTCTGCATTGTGTGAGGGCAGGCACAGTCTCTTCAGGTGTGAACGACCACGCCTCCCTCCCCTTTAGCTCAGATGGCTCTTTAGGATATGCAGGCTACACCCCCGCCCCCTTTGTGTCACTATCTAGAGAGGTACAAAATAGCCCAACTGTCATGCACAGACAATCCACAAACAGGCGTAGTCACAGAATGGTTTAAGCAAGAATAAAATGCCTAGTTTCTTTAAGTGGCATTTTCAAACAGACAATTTAAAAAACAACTTCACTAAAAATGTATTTTGAAATTGTGAGTTCGGAGACTCTAAACTCCACATTTTCATCTGCTCTCAAAGGGAATCTGCGCTTTAAGGATATTTAAAGGCAGCCCCCTTAACCTATGAGAGAGATAGTCCTTGCACAGTGAAAACCCAATTTGGCAGTATTTCAATGTTAGGACATAAAAAACACACTAGTTTATTTCATACCTTAAACATACACTGCACCCTGCCCCTGGGCTGCCTAGGGTCTACCTTAGGGGTGCCTGACATGTAGTAAAAGGGAAGGTTTATGCTTGGCAAGTGGGTACACTTGCCAGGTCGAATTGGCAGTTTAAAACTGCACACACAGACACTGCAGTGGCAGGTCTAAACCATGTTTACAGGGCTACTAATGTGGGTGGCACAACCAGTGCTGCAAGCCCACTAGTAGCATTTGATTTACAGGCCCTGGGTACGTCTAATGCACTTTACTAGGGACTTACCAGTAAATCAAATATGCCAGTGGTAAAGTGCCCAGAGTCCTAAAGCCAACAAATACTGGTCAGAAACATTAGGAGGAAGGAGGCATATAAGATTGGGGAAGATCCTGCAAAAAGGGCCAGGTGCAACAAATAGCAACAGCCAAGATGGTCAACTTGCCCAAATTTCTATAACTATTTATGAATATCCCTCTTCCTCTCACAACCAGCTTCCTAAAGCGACTTTGATAGCTACTGATATAACTAGTTTGGGCAGGCAAGCAGACCAGAGTTTCATGCAAAATGCTCACTCAACCCTTCGAACGAGGAGGAATAGCAGCCCCGGATATTGAATTATATCATGATGGCGGCTAGGTGCATTTTGTGCATTTCTGGATCCACCCCATAAGATACTTACCACATCTGGCTCCAGAATTCGACGCCATATGGCCACGTAGCCTGTCTAGCACAGTACATCTCCCCCCTAAGCGGCCCAGAGCAGGATTCAACACTGTGGCATGCACTGCTCTGGTCTGGCAGGCGCTGTTCCGGACTGGAGCTTTGGAGATATATGCACCCTCAATGCCAATATCAGATCATCCAGGAATGCAGATGGTAGGGGGAAGAGAGGGGGTTCACATGCATTACAGTAATTCGAAACTGCCCAACCTAGGAGCACTCTTTCTAAAGGGCCTATTAATTTCCTCAGAGGCTTCGCTCTGTGAACCCTACAATACAGCACTAAACTGTCTGACAAACCTTCAGATAAAAGGGAAAGTGAGTGCACGCTACCCAGGATTCCCTTCTGCACCACAGCCTTTTCATGCACTTGAATTGCTATACAAGGCTCCATCGCCCCGTCGCTTAGTTGCCGGTCTGTATGCAACCATGCAGGCCACCGCCCTCTTTCGCGGACCCTAAGGCTAGGATGCAGTGGGAGGTGGAGCTGGGCGAGGCATCAGAGGATGACGTCTGGCGATACTGCTGCATGGTGTGCGCAATCTATCCTCTTGATACACTTTAAGTTCATAAATCGCATATACTATCCATCGCTGTGACTCTTCCGCATGGGCATTAGAGCGGATGCCAAATGCATCAGGTGTCGGTTACTGGATGCAGGTTTTCTGCACACTGCTTGGAGCGGCAGTGCGTTACAGGGCTATTGAAGCGAGGTGCTGATCGCTATTTAGCAAATCACAGGACTGAGAGCCCCGTGTACCCCCAAGTTTGCACTTTTAGGCTACGTGAAAGACATACAACCTGTGTTTCGAAGATTGGTGGGACTGCTGCTGGTGTTGGTGAAGTACAGGATGGCTTTCTGGGGGAGAAAGCATACACTGCGTAAGGTAAACTGGCTGACAGACGCAGCGTACTGTCAGAAGAAGCTGTCGGCCTATTGGGAGTTGATGCCACCCTTCTCACGCCTGGGAGATGTTTGGTTGCCCCTTCAGACATACCTTTTGTCTAATGATCCAGATAATGTAGTTTGACTGTGCAGCACTCAGATGAACCGACCCACCCAGAGGGAATTCCCCTACGGGGCCAGCCATTAACGAAACATTTACCTGAAAATGTTAATAGAGTGTGAGTACCCATTTCTTCCCCCTTCCTTCCCTCTCACGACCCTCCTCTTCCTTTCAAATATGACAGTCACGGTTGCAGGCACCATGTCAGTCCTTTGTTTCACCTTGTGCTACATACAGTATGCTCAACACAGCTCTAAAGGACTATACGTGGTATCAACTCAAAATGCATGCTGCTGCACAGGTTGGAACTGTCACTAAGTTGATGCTAATGAATACTGCCTTGTGAATGCTACTCATATGTTGTTATACAACACAAAAAAAACTAAATAAATAAAATAATAAAAAAGAAATACCAAGCTCAATCCTCTGGGGAGTGATGTGGATCTCCCACCCAGCAACCCAAAGTACTTGAGAATGTGAGTTCTCCTATCTTTAGCAGCCTCAACTAGCTGCGGCTTTCTAGGAGGGCATGTGTAGAAATAAATATGTACATACTGACAGTTGTGTTTGTCTTTTGTTCTGTATTTTCCCCAAACTGTACTGGTACACAGCTGGTACTGTTATGACAATGGAAGGCACCTGCTTACGGTGACACCAGTTATGCGAAGCATTATCAGGCATGCCCCTATTGGCCCTGATTTGCTAACAGATAAGGCTCTCTATGCTCCATTTTGTAAGCTGTGTGTCCCAACATATGTTGTACTTACACTGTGTCAAGTTCTCTCTTTGGTCCTACACTATAATCTGTGTATATTCCACACCTGTCAGTGCTGTACAGCACTTGGAGGCTTCATAACTGTACCATCTCCTCACAAACAGCACTGAAGGGGGCACTGAGGGGATTGAGGCTCTGTCTGCTTGAGCCAGGCTCCGCTCCCTGTCAAGGGAGTCCGTTAGAAGAGTATCTTAAAGATTAAAGGAATTAAGTTATGAGAGTTCAGAAGCTAAAATTATGGGGACAAATGCTTTCTATTTTATGCTTTGTGGACCTCAGAATTTTAGAAAATTACATGTAAAAGAACAAAGAGCCTTAAACAGCCAAAGAGACTATGGGTGTCCAATTTGGGCCAAGAAGGGTCAAACCCATACTAGATTTTCAGGATTATCACATAAAATAACCAAATATGAATTTAGTCTCACTGGAACTCATTTGCACAGCCAGTGGTAAACCTGAAAGTCTGACAGTGAACCTACTCTGTTCATCTCTACCACATAATCCAAAACATCCTTGGAACCCTTCTCCTTCTGCAGCATACGTTTGTATTTCTTATACATTTGTAGACTGTCCCTCCTTAAAACAGAAAACAAGTGTAGTCTTCCAACCTTTTTGGAAATCTGTGGATTTCTTGAGGGGGGGGGGGGGGGTGAGACGCTGGGGCATGTTCTCTACCAGAACTGTGCAGAGGTGTCTGTGACTGGCAGGTGTTTGCTTACATGGTATAAGGAAGAGGAGCTGAATCACATAAGACTTAATGCTCAAAGCAGCTTTAGAAGCGCATTTGCCAGCAAAGTATCCCCACCAAACCCTTTGTGCACCTTGGTCCATCCTGCATTAGTTGGATTGAGGTATTGGCCAGTCCACCGCCAGCAGAGTGGGACTGTGATTGACCCTTCCTCTCTTTCTTATATTTTCATCCGTATTCCTGCAGGCCAGCCCAAATATAACACCATTTTGTACAACTGCATCACGTCGAAGCGTGATCCATTCAGCAACCTCTATTGTTTGGAAAGTCAGTCTGCATGTGGGTAGACCTGGTACAGGTAATTTCAGGCTCAAAGTGGCATAGTTTGTGTCTGCAGGGCATGAGTTTATGCAGTGTGCGCAAGCAAGTTTATGTGGAAGAAGTGTCTCTCTGCTTGGAGTTCTCTCTATATCAATCTGCAGGGGGTGTGCTGTCAGTCTACAGGACTTCTATGTCTGTGCATGGTGTATGTCTGCACAGAGTTCGTATATCTGCACAAGTGTTTGTCTCGGTCTACCCTGAGGGTTGCATCTGTGATTATGAAGGCAATGGGTCCATCTAGCGTGGCTGTGTTTATGTGGGCGTGGCTGGGGCGGGAAGGTATGTCTCTAGGGGAGTGTGCATGCAGTGGGATGTGTGTGTGTGTGTGTGTGTGTGTGCAGTAAGTGATGTATCAATCTATGCAAGGGTGTGAGCATGTGCAATTATGTGTCTGTGCAATGGGGTTGTTTGAGTGTATAGTGGGTGTGTTTGTTTGAGATTGTGTGATATTGCAGTTGGGTTGTGTGTATGTGCACTGAGTAAGTCAGTAAAGGAAGATGTAAGGGAAAGAATCAATTGGGATGGAAGTAAGCGAGGCATCACATGACCGACATTCCCTCCTTAATTGTAGAGAATTTCTGATCAATGTATTTTTTTTTACAGCAACACTGAGGTACTCTACCTTTTTAGCAACTTCAGAATTGTGTGCTATCAGAATACTGTATATAAAATATTGAGGATCAAAATATTGAGAAGGTAATTTGTAAGTAAATATTACTATTAACTCTAGACTCGATATTTTGGTTCTCTGTATATTGGTAGCATGATGTTTCTCTAGTACATATTTCAACATACAACCAACATGAATGGATGTGCAAATGAGCTGCAGCCTGCCTTTTGGACATGGATGTCCAAATTACTGTACCTGAAGTCAGTCATTCAAGATCATTTATTGTTGTGTTTTAGTACTTTTTTGGGTGAATAAGGAGACTATCACTTTTGTCACTAAAACAAACAGGTTTTACTGTAGCATTTTTGCAAATCATTGATATTGCAATTCAGTTTTATTAAAACAAAAATCCATTAATGTTTCTGTGCCAGCCAACATAACTGATTTGGGAATTGGTGGGACACGTTGATTGTCTTACAGGGCATGAAAATTACTACTGCACTTTGTCCCATTGCCAAGCAATTTATTTAAAAATGTCCACAACCCTAACCTGGTGCGTGACCAAAATATGATCCAACTAATTCTCAGACCATAAATTATTCAGGCCACAACACTGAATAAACCAGAGCTACAGTCAGTGGACTGTTTATCTTACTTCTTAATGGAATCCAGATGAGACTATCAATCAAATGTAGCCCCACTGTTTCTCCTTTCTAAACCCTCAAAAGCACTGTAGGCCGGCATATACTAACAGACCAGGCCTTCTAGCACTTCTGAATGGGCCATATATTGAATGAATGTTCTTTAACACAATTGAGTGCTGGCCATATAATACCTACCCTTGGCACATTCCTAACTGCTACTCCTATTTATAGTGCTATCCTCACAAATATGATCAATAGTTGTGCTTATTCTCACATTCTCCACAAAGCTCATGCACCCTACTACTTCTTACTCTATTCACTTCACCTAACGGTTCCTATTTAGGATATTCTACAACACACTGTCTATCAACCATGCATTCAAATGGCACCCAGGAACCAGATTCAAACTTGAGTACTAGATGTCCATGTTAATGTTAAGAAGGGCTAGATAAATAACATACATGGAGAATCAATTTAATTAACACTTGCAAATGAGTTTTGGCCTCACAAGGACTAGAATAGTGCTCTAAATAGCCAGCTTTATCATTATTTAATAAACAAAATCAGCTAACATTCAGTAATCTTGTGTGAAACGTGCACCCCTTGATCCTGTTAAACCCCCTTTAGCAGCAATGACAAAGTAAACATTACTTGTAGATGTTATCTATTTTTCACATGCCTTGGGGGCAGTCTGGCCTCCTCCTCCATACAAAACTACTTAAACTTGGTGATGTTTGATAGCTATCATGTATTCACAACACTCTTTAGGTCCAGCCACCCCATTTCATTGGGGCTGACGTCTGGTCTTGGCCATTCCAAAAAACAGATTATTTTCTGTTTTCGCCATTTAGTTGTAGATTTAATCGGGTATGTTGGATCACTCTCCTTCTGCCCAATCCACTTTCAGTTAAGCTTTGGCTGTTAGACAGACGGTCTCAAGGTTCAGCTAGAATGTGCTAATGAAGAGAGGATTTCATGGTGGACTCAGTGATTAAGAAGAGTCCAGAGCATGTGGCTGCAGAGCAGGTCTAAATCATTCCCCTTTAGCACTATGTATTGGGCTAAGATTATTTTTGGTGACAAACAGGATTTCGATACACACTGTGTTATGCACTACAGGGGGAAAAAAATCACTGTGGTCCCATTTTCCCAGGGGCAAACAGAGACTTAATAGCACACACAGAGATCTGATGACCTATACCAGTGGTTCCCAACCTGTGGTCCGCAGACCCCCAGGGGCCTGTGACACATTCCCAGGGGGTCCGCAGGCCTGAGCTGGCAGAAAGACACCTCTTCAGCTGGGGCCTCTCAGAAACACGAGCGTGTTTTCTATTCATTCCTTTATTTATGCAGAAGTTTAAAAAGCACTGCAAATGCATCCACCAACTTTCACACACAAAATAAAAGCGTCAAGAGAACTCATGTGATTAATGTTCCTGCAGGAGAGAGATGGGAGGTTTGATTAGTGGCAGTTTTGACTCATCTAAGATAGTGCAGAGGGTTAACATGCCTGCTGCAAAGAACGTATATTATGCAAAGAACAGTATTTTATGTGCATAGCACAGTGGGTTACTGCTTTTGTGACAGATTATTTTGTCACTGTGCATTTCATAAAGTACAATCGTAATGTAGCACAGTGAGCTATGAATTGTGGTCAAAGAGCTGCATGCAACCTGCATGGCAGAAATTAGAAAGTTGTGTTTTTACCCAGTCTTTCATTATCCTAATGCTTGTAAAAAATGTTTGCTTGCATAGACATACATTCTTATTATTAAAGTCAATGCTAACCACAGTGTTATGTTCTGAATTCAGAGTGTGCACGTCTCCAAACCAAGCACACTCAGAAAATGCCTACCAGTATAGATTGCATGTGAATCCTACACTTTGTAGTCCACTGTAAAGCGCTCCGACACCCTACAGTGGTATAAGAGGTGCTATTAAACAAATGAATTACATGTGAGAGAGAGGTTATGGAGAGAAGAGAGGCCCTTATGGTTTTACTTCCTTTCCCTACCACATTTATATGTAAAAAAGCTTCTCAGATCTTATGTACCTAAAAATATAAACAAATGGCTTGGGAAATGTAGAATCTGAGCAGAGGATTCTGCTTCCCTACATAAAACCAAACATTGAAAAGTTAGTCATCGAGATGCAGTATCGACCTTCCCATTAAAATCTTTCGATTTTTGTGCATATTTTCAAAATAAAATAATTATATCTTTAGTAATTTGAGTATTTGTTTGGTGTGTTCTTGTTTGTGTATTTTTTGCGAATTACTGTTTTAATTCTTGAAATTTAAATTGTACAAATTGCGTGGGGGTCCCCGGCTTTTAACAGTGATTCAGTGGGGGTCCTCGGGAGTCAAAAGGTTGGGAACCACTGGCCTATACAGTATCTATGTGTAATGTAGTTTTCCACGTGTAAATATATTATTCCTGTTCTTTCTACCCTAAGAGAAGTACTTTTTTTACTGGATTAATTTTATTGGGTGCTTGTGGCTTCCTAAACATTGTCACAGTATATTTGATGTGAAGGACGAGCACAGTAAAGGCCAGTGGTCCTCTACTTGGCAGATGCTCTATTTGAGTCTGGTGAAGTGGAAGAACAGGGCACAACATCTTAGCTTGTATTTTTGTTTTATAGGGGGGATTTGGAATTTACTTAGATTCTGAGTCCTTGCTATGCCAGTTTATTTCTCACAGCTGTCCCTTTTAAGCAAGACAGTATCGACTTTTCAGACCTATGCCTGGCAAACGTGTATATATATATATATATATATATATATATATATATATATATATATATATATATAAAACTTTCCATTTTCGCGGAATAAAAAGCTACTCTTCTGAATGTTGGAAGGTATTTCTTTCTACTGTTGGTTGGGGGGGGTAAGTGATCAGGTAACATTTTAATTGCTTATAGGCTCCTGCATCCTACCTGCCAATTTTAAAAATGTGCTAGCAACATGTTCCTATCCCCCCCAATCTTCTCATAACATTCTGGTTCCTGTACTCTTGTTTCAACAGGGTTTTTACGTGCCGAATATCACTCTAAGTATAGCACCTCAGATTTGAGATGCTCCTTGTAGCATACAAATGTTTTTCACAGCTGTTAGGAGTTGGGTTTACACTTTTGTCTCACAGAAACTCCACAATCAAAATGCATTAGTCTGCCAAGCTATTTTACTGCCCATAAAGTTTGTAATGTGGAGGGTACATACAGATCACTGTAGCTGTAACTCAACCTTTTTAATTGTCTTGCTGTGTGCAGCGAACCCGTGACCTACATGTTATACAGTTTCAGTGAAATGTGCTCAACTTACCTAACTAGTGCCAGTTTCTCTCAAACTCATTTTTCAAACAATACACAGGGACCTCAATTTTATGGCAGGACCGGAGGCTCATATTATTCTTTTCTTGTTTATTAAATAGCAGCAGTCAAGAAAACCACAACTACCAGAAGACCAAACACAAACAGGCCAATAGGAGACAAACAGCAGTCAGTAGTTTCCACCAATCACAAGCCAGATGTAGGAAAATCCTGAATTGCGACTCGCAAATTGCGAGTCAGAGAGACTCGCAATTTGCGAGTCGAAATTCAGGATGGTGTCTCACCATCTGCGACTCGCAAGGGGGCCGCAAAGGCCCACCTCATTAAAATTAATGAGGTGTGTCACTATTTGCGACCCCCTTGCGACTCGCAGCACTCACAGTGATGGTGGCCTGCTGGAGACAGCAGACCACCATGTCTGTGACTGCCTTTAAATAAAGCAGTGTTTATTTTTTGGAATAGGACCACTGCCTGCTCTGAAAAAATGTTTTCCATGCCATTCACAAAGGGGAAGGGGTCCCATCGGGACCCCTTCCCTTTTGCGAATGGGTTACAACTGTGATTGCTTTGCGACCGTGTTCGTGGTCACAAAGCAATGCAGCATTGCGCTGCGACTCGCAATTAGGAAGGGGAACACCCCTTCCTAATTGCTACTCGCAGTCCCGTTTTGCGAGTCGGTAACCAGGTTACCAACTCGCAAAACGGAAATTGGGCATTGCAATGTGGGTTTTGCACATCGCAAACAGCGAAATTCGCTGTTTGTGACATTCAAAACCTTTCCTACGTCTGGCCCCTAACCCCTAAATACCTATCTTGACTGTGAACAGCCTTCTTTTCTTGCTGCTCGCAGTCAAGATAAGTATTCCACAATTCTGCTCGTTTTCATTATTTATCATATGGTACTGTTATTGTGGTATATTATATTTGTTTAAGGTCTCTTGTGTGCGCAGCACATGATTTAGTATTCGTCTTTTCCTCAAGTCGGCTCCTAGCCGCATTTCTGTCAAAGCACGTCTTCTCTCATGCGCGGGCTGTTTATTATGCCGCCGGCATTCTAAACTGCCGTTTTCTTTCAGCGCGACTTCATTTGTCGTCGGCGCTTGAAAGAAACTGCGGTTTGCGGTTATTTTCCTGTCTAAACAGAACTTTTTCTACATTACCTGCTTGCTTCCACTCCTGCCTTAGTCGGACTGAATGTCTTCACTGGACCTGCCCTTTTCTCTGCCACTAGACGGAGCCAAGTTGGTCTTTACTCCGGTTGAGGAAACTTTAACCCCTTATTGCCTGTTTTCTTCATAATTCCAGTTTTATTCATATATAATGGAAATGGAGGGCTCCCCATTGAGAAATAATGAACAACTAAGTGATTTTATTCGATGTTCTGTAGAGCAGGCTGTTTCAGCCTCTATCAATAAATTATCAAAAACATTTAGAAAATTCTATACTAAGCTTGGTTTCCAACACAATTTTGGCCCAGTCTGCGGGGGAAAGCAGAAAACGCCTTATCTGAAAAAATGTTCCTAAACGGCATTAGTTAGTGAGGTACAGGTAATTTCAGGCTCAAAGTGGCATAGTTTGTGTCTGCAGGGCATGAGTTTCTGCAGTGTGCGCAAGCAAGTTTATGTGGAAGAAGTGTCTCTCTGCTTGGAGTTCTCTATATATCAATCTGCAGGGGGTGTGCTGTCAGTCTACAGGACTTCTGTGTCTGTGCATGGTGTATGTCTGCACAGAGGTTGTATATCTGCACAAATGTTTGTCTCGGTCTACCCTGAGGGTTGCATCAGTGATTATGAAGGCAATGGGTCCATCTAGCGTGGGTGTGTTTACGTGGGCGTGGCGGGGGCGGGAAGGTATGTCTCTAGGGGAGTGTGCATGCAGTGGGATATGTGTGTGTGTGTGTAGTAAGTGATGTATCAGTCTATGCAAGGGTGTGAGCATGTGTAATTATGTGTCTGTGCAATGGGGTTGTATGAGTGTATAGTGGGTGTGTTTGTTTGAGACTGTTTGATATTGCAGTTGGGTTGTGTGTATTTCCTCACAAAAGGCAGTGGATGCAGCTCCTCACAAGGCTCCTTTAAAGTAGGGTTCTCTCAAATGCTCTAGAAAATCCAAGCATATTACTGAGCCTATTGTGATTTCCAGTATCCTGGATACTGATGATGATGGTCCGGATTCTGTCTCTGATGCCAACAAATCTGATGATGCAGACTCTGAGTTTCCCCCTCCTCCAAAGAAAGCGAAGCTTACCGCGCAAGAGGCTGGTCAACCACTGGTAATATCGGACGCGGAAGGGGTTCCTATGTTTAACCCAAATGATATTCACCACCCTAACTCTACAGAATGGTTTCCTGCGGATCACGTGGGGGATTATGTGGCATCCAGACTACTGCGTCTTTGGACAAACAAACCAGGGCTAAACTCTGTTCTGAATGCCCTTGACCTTCTTTACCTTCCAAGATTACATCTACTCCAGACATTGACCCTTCTCTTATTACTTTCTTTACCAAGTTTGGCAAAGACCCACGCAAGGGGCGTGGACAAAGCCTGGTCCACATGTCAGGACAAGCTTTTGGATGTAGTGGGTCCTCTCACCTGCATATTTGACTTGGCTGAAGCTGCTTGTCTAGACAATTGTCCCATCGATCCAGTGGATTTGTCGTTATGGGTTCAGAGATCCTTTTGTTTGCTAGGCAATGCCAATGCTGCAATCACCCATAAATGAAGGAAAGGTCTTCTTCTTAAACTGGATCTTAAACTAGTCAATCTGGCAGTATCAGACCCAGGTATCAAGGCAGACGGGCTCCTTTTTGGGGATTCCTTCATCAAGGAGTTAAGTAAATATGTGTCAACCTTTGCCTCATTGGGCAAGGCCCAACAGTCCCTCAAAAAGATGTTTAACAGTCGGGTTTTTGCCAGGGCTGGCAGAGGCAGGAACCGCTTTGCTGGCCGTTCCTACAACAACCAGGGTTCCTGTGGTGCCTTCAATGCCTCCTATCAGGAATATAGAACACAATTTTATCAACAAAGGGGAAGCGGTTTCCGCAAAAAAGGCAACTGAGCTTCCAGACTCGCATCCCAAACCGGTAAGTCCTTTTTCTGGCTTTCCTATCATAGGGGGTCGTCTTCCTTTGTTTCTTCCAAAATGGCAGTCGATAACATCAGATCCATGGGTTATAAACACCGTTCAAGGTTACACTATCGAGCTCTACTCGGAGCCTATTCAGCTTCATTTTCCTCAGCCTCCCAAATCCTCCTAAGACATGACTTTGGCCATATCGGCGGAAATGCAGGCTCTACTTTGGAAACATGCCATTGTTCCCTGCCAGTTAGACCCCACAGGTTACATCAGTTCAGTTTTTCTGGTTCAAAACAAAAACAAAAAGATGTGCCCAGTCATCAACTTGAAACATTTCAACCAATTTGTTGTTTATCGTCACTTCAAAATGGAGAGTATTCTCTATCTCAGAGATTCTCTTCTTCAGGGCAATTGGATGGTTTTCTGGACCTCCAGGACGCCTACCTGTCAGTTCCTTTGCATACAGATTCCAGGAAATTCCTGCAGTTCGAATGGGCAAACCAATCTTATCATTTTTCCTCCCTACCTTACGGTCTCTCTTGAGCTCCCTGGTGTTTCACAAAACTCATGAGGCAGTTTGTAGCTTTCCTCAGAGCACAAGGTGTCAGACTAATCATTTATCTAGATCATATCCCTATTATGAATCAGAACCGTTCTTTACTTCAGTCTCATCTTCCCTTGACTTGCACTCTTCTCACCGATCTAGGCTTCCTCATAAACAACGAAAAGTCTTCTCTAGTTCCAGTCCAAAGCATAGTTTTTAGGTGTTCTCGTGGCTTCTGTCTCAGCTACACTTCATCTTCCTCCTGCAAAAGTAAAATCCATGAAGTCAGAGATTCTTCAAACCTTACGCAAGTCCCTTAAATCCCTCAGATCTTTATCAAGGATTGTAGGCCTTCTTACCTCCTCAATTCAGGTCCTGTTTTCCGGGTCCTTTTCATTACAGAGCCCTTCAAAGACTCAAAATACATCATCTTCAAAAGGGTCTGGCTTATACGGACAATGTGGTCTTAGATCACGATTCTCGTACAGAACTCCAATGGTGGGTAGACCATTTAGACGCCTGGAACGGCAGGACTATATGTGCATCAGCCCCAGATCTAGTATTAGAATCCGATGCAAGCCTCTCCGGTTGGGGAGCCCGGTGTGGTACAATCTCGACTGGAGGCACAGGGTCTCTTCAGGAGTCACAGTCGCACATCAGCTGTTTAGATATGCTTGCCGGCTCCTTTGCGGTCAAAAGCCTGGCAAGAGACCGGGTTTGTTGTTCAGTTCTTCTCAGGATGGCGAACATATCAGCGGTCAGATATATCAACCGTCTGGGAGGCACAAGATCCAAACCTTTAGCTGAATTAGCTAAAGCGTTTCGGGAGTTTTGTCTTCAAATAAGGATTTTGGTCCAGGCAGAATACATCCCAGGTAATCTCAATACGGTAACGGACTGGCATTCTCGTTACCTTCAAGATTCCAGCGACTGGAAACTTCATCCCACAATTTTCCAGGCTATTTCTCGCAAATGGGGTCCATTCCAGGTAGACCTTTTTGCATCACGTCTCAATACTCAGTTACCCCAATTCCTCAGCTGGCATCCAGATCCATTAGCTCTAGCCTTCGCTGCTTTCTCTCAGGATTGGTCAGCATCTCTTAACTACGCATTTCCTCCTTTCATCATGATAAACAGGCTCTTAGCGCACATCAGACGTCAGCGAGCAGTAGTAGTCCTCATAGCTCCCTTTTGGAAATCCCAAGAGTGGTTCCATTCTTTTCTAGAGTTGGCAATAGATTCCCCTTTTCTGCTTTCCTCCTTTCCGGACCTTCTCACCAATCCCCTTGGTCTTCCCCACAATTTGATTCTAGACAACCTTCTCTCCCTTCAGCATGGAAATTGTCAGGGATTCCCAACCACTCCCTGCTATTTTGGCAGAAGCTTCAAACTTCATCGAACATTCCTGGACAACAGGCACAAAAAAGGCCTATAGTTCAGCATTGTCCTCATGGCATAGCTGGTGCGTGGGAAAAGGTAGCAATCCCCTTTCAGCAGATGTAACTTTTATAGTTAATTTCCTTGCAGCCGAAGCTAGTAAAGGTAAGTCATATCGTACTATTAATCTTTACAGGTCGGTGATTTCTTCTTATCACCCTTACATTAACAGTAAGCCTGTTGGGGAACAACCTCTGGTTTGTCGTCTGTTGAAGGGAGTAAAGTTTTCCAATCCTCCTTTACCTAAATACAGTTCATTGTGGGATGTTAATGTTTTTAATCTATTTTTATCTTGGCCTGATAACGTCATGCTTTCATTTAAAAAATTGTCTGCGAAGTTAGCTATGTTACTTTGCCTAGTCTCATTTAAGCATCTTTCTGATGTTAGAGCTCTCGATATCACTGCCCATCATTTTACCCCTTCCGGGGTTTTATTTAATATCCATGGACGTACCAAAACTAATTTGACAACAGTATTTTTCCCCTACTTTCCTGACCACCCTAAAATTTGTGTAGGTCAATGTTTAAAGATATATGAACAACAAACAGCTGATTTGAGCTCTTCCTCACCATCCCAACTCCTCATTTCCTTCAAAAAACCTTTCAACCCTGTTTCCTCCCCAACTCTATCCCGTTTGGTTAAATGGGTTATGTCCTTAGCAGGTATCGACACTTCCTCTTTTGGTGCCCACTCTGCTAGAGGTGCCATGGCTTCCAAAGCTTTTTGGGCTGGCTCTCGTTTGGAGGACATTCTCAAATCAGCTGACTAGTCTAATGATAATGTGTTCAAAGTGTTTTATTGCAAACCAGTACAACATGCTGCTTTAGACGTTCTTAATTTGCTTTAAACTAGCAAAATGTATATTTTCCTAGTAATTTATGAAGGAAAGTCTTAATTTTATTAAAGACACGGAGGCGAGTATTATCCCGCCTCAAAAAGTAATTCTATGACTGTTTCTCTCCCTTTCAGCATCATCTACTCCTTCACAGGCTTCGTCATGAACATCATCCTTTAGCGGATCATCAATGCTCATCTCCGATTGCTTTGATTCTTCAGCATCACCGTCTCCAACCGAACGTCCTTCTTTCCTCTTCCGAGATCCGGTTATTGAACTTTTGTCAAGACTTATTGGCTTTTGTTACGGCCTTTTGCATCATTTGTTCTATTTTACCTTTGTTTCATACTGTTTGACCCTCGCACAAGAAAAGAGAGCTGTTCACAGTCAAGATAGGTATTTAGGGGTTTAATGCCCTGTGATTGGTGGATACTACTGACTGTTTGTCTCCCATTGGCCTGTTTGTGTTTTGCCTTCTGGGAGTTGTGGTTTTCTTGACTGCTGCTATTTAATAAACAAGAAAATAATAATAATACTCGCCTCCATGTCTTTAATAAAATGAAGACTTTCCTTCATAAATTACTAGGAAAATATACATTCTTTGACAGATTTAAAGGACTTTAAAAATGTACCTAGCTTTTGAGATATTTCAAGAATTGGTCTCAAAACTAGAGGCACCCCTATTACACCCAGCGGTCTACCCTCCACCTCCAATCGACACACCCCCTTTTTAGGGTTGAGCCTTCATGCACTAGCGCATGCGTCTCGCTCTTCTGAGGCTTCTTCATGAGGCTCTTCTGTGTTCAGTAAAGGGCTTGGAGCCCGCCTATCGATCACAGTTTGTTGGTTTACATGGCACTCTTCCTAACAACCTCCTAATTCGTCAAGGCATGCCTGGCATCGTTTCCATTCCTCTGTGAGGAGCAGAGATCAAGCACTAATTAATTCAACTGAAATAGTGCTCGTCCTCTGCTCCTGACGTGATCGAAGTATTATTTTGTTTTAACTTCTAGTGCCCCGCTATCAGAAGGCTTGTGACTGGCAAAAACGTGCACAGCAGGAGAAACAACATTTCAAAGTTTAATTTTTTTAAGCTAGCTTTCTTTCATTTTGCCATGTCGAATTTTCTCACTTTCCACTTATGTTTTCATTTTGTTTATGCACGTGGGAAAAAAAATCAAAAAACTATTTGCGCCACTCCCAAGCAATCTACCCCACTCCAATCAAATTAATCTGCTCCACTACAATCAAAAACAATATACCCCACTCCAGTCCAAAACAGTATGCCTGACTCCAAAACAATCTGCCCCACTGCAATCTGCTGCACTCCAATCCAAAACAATCTGCCTCACTCCAATCTGCCACACTGCAATCCAATAGAATCTTCCCCAATGCAATCCAAAACAATCTGCCCACTTCAGTCTGCCACATTCCCATCTTCCCCACTTCAATCCAAAACGATCTCTCCCACTCGTATCCACATCATTCCAATCTGACCCTCTCAAATCCAAAAGTCAGCCCCACCAAAGCACCACACTCCAGTCTGCCCCCACTCCAATCGAAAACAGTGAACCCCACTCCGATCTGCCCTACTCCAATCCAAAACAATCTGTCTCACTCCAATCTGCCCCATTCCAATCCACAGCAATCTGCCCCTTTCCAATGCAAAACAATCTGCCCCACTCCAATCCAAAACAATCTGCCCCTCTACAATCCAAAGTAATATTCCCCAATTCAATCCAAAACAACCTGCCCCACTCTAATCTATTTCTATTTGCCCCACTCCAATCTGTCCCACTTTAATCCAAAACAACCTGGCCCACTCCAACCTGCCCAACTACAATGCCACTCCATCCCAAAACAATCTGCCCTACTCCAATCCAATCCACCTCAACCCAATCCCAACCACTACAATCCACCCTACTACTACCCAGTCAATCCCACACCAGTCCAATCCACCCAACTCCAATCCATCTCACCCAATCCACCACAACCAAGTCCAGTCCACCACACCCTAGACTATTCCATTCTACCCACTCCTGTCTGATCCGTCCTACTCTAATCCAACCCACCCCAGCCCACTCCAATCCAACCCAGTACAATCCAACCCACACTACTCCAATCCAATCCTCCCCACTCCAATCAAATCTACCGCTACCCAAGCCACCTCACACCAATACAGTCCACCCCACTCCAATAGAAGCCACTCTAATCCACTCCACTCAGTCCAATTTGGTTCACATTAATCCACCCTACTCCAGCTGAATCCAGCCATTCCAAACCACCTAAATCTTCCCCACTTCAATCTAGTACACCACTCTCCAATATAATCTGTCCCACTCCAGTGCCCCACACTCCTGCCTGCCCCACTCCAATCAAAAACAGTCTACCCCACTACAATCCAAAACAATATGCCCCACTCCAATCCAAAATAATCTGCCCCACTCCAATCTGCCCCTATCCAAAACAATCTGCCCCACTGCAATCTGCTGCACTCCAATATAAAACGATCTGCCTCGCTCCAATCTGGGGCAATTCAAAACACTTGCCCCATTGCAATCCAAAACAATATGCTCCACTCCAGGCTTCAGCCAATCCAAAACAATCAGCCCCACTGCAATCCAAAACAATCTGCCCCACTCCAGTAAGACCCACTCCCATCTGCCCCACTTCAATCCAAAACAATCTGTCCCACTCTAATAAATCCCATTCCAATCTAAAACAAACTACTCCACTCTGTCACACTGCATTCCCCCACTCCAATCCAAACAATATGCCCCACTCCAATCCAAACAATATGCCCCACTAGAAATCCAAAATATTCTGCCCCACTCTAATCCATTTCAATTTGCCCGACTCCAATCTGTCTCACTTTAATCCAAAACAACCTGGCCCACTCCAACCTGCCCAAATATAATGCCAAACAACCCACTCCATTTCAAAACAATCTGCCCCACTCCAGTCCAATCCACCTCAACTCAACCCAATCAAACCCACTCAATTCCAATTCACCCCACTCCAATCCACCCCACACCACTCCAATCCACCCCCGTCTAACCTACCACACTCCAATACATCTCACCCCAGTCCACCACACTCAAGTGCAGTCCACCACATCCTAGGCCAGTCCATTTCACCCCACAGCTGTGAGATCGACCCAACTGCAATCCAAGCCACCCCACTCCACTCCACTCAAATCATCATACCCCACCCAATCCAGTCATCCCAACCCCGGTCCAATCCAACCCACCCAACTCCAATCCAACCCATCCTACTCCAATCAAGTCCACCGCTACCCAAGCCACCTCACTCCAATACAACCCACCCCACTCCAATACAAGCCACTTTAATCCACCCCATTCAGTCCAATCTAGTCCACATTAATCCACCCTACTCCAGTGGAAACCACCTCACCCCAAACCACCTTAGTCTTCCCCAGTTCAATTTCAATCCAGTACACCACTCGCCAATTCAATCTGTCCCACTCCAATGCGCCACACTCCATTGTGCTTCACTCCAATCCAAAGCAATATGCCCCACTCCAATCCAAAACAATATGCTCCACTCTAATCTATTTCAATTCGCCCCACTCCAATCTGTCCCACTTTAATCCAAAACAACCTTGCCCACTCCAACCTGCCTAACTACCATGCCAAACAACCCACTTGATTTTAAAACAATCTGCCCAACTCCAGGTAAATCCATCTCAATACAACGCAATCCATTCCAATTCACCCCACTCCAACCCACGCCACTACTACCCAGTCCACACCAATCCAATCTACCCCTCTCCAATCGAATACATCTCACCCAATCCACCACACCCAAGTGCAATCCACCACACCCTGGGCTAGTCCATTCTACCTCACTGCTGTCCGATACACCCTACTGCAATTCAACCCACCCCACCCCAGCCCACTCCAATCCAACACAACCCTGCCATCATACCCCACTCCAATACAGCCCACCCTACACCAATCCAAACCACCCCACTGCAATCAAGTCCACTGCTACCCAAGCCACCCCACTCCAATACGGCCCACCCCACTCCAACACAAGCCACTTTAATCCACCCCATTCAGTCCAATCTAGTACACATTAATCCACTCTACTCCAGTGGAATCCACACTACTCCAAACCACCTTAGTCTACCCCACTTCAATCCAATTCACCACTCTCCAATCCAAGCTGCCCCACTCCAATGCGCCACACTCTATTGTGCCCCACTCCAATCCGAAACAATATACCCCACTCCAATCCAAAACAATATGCCCACTGCAATCTGCTGCACTCCGATCCAAAACAATCTGCCTCCTCCAATCTGCCCCACTGCAATCTAAATCAATCTGCCCCAGTGCAATCAAAAACAATCTGCCCCACTCCCATCTGACTCACTTCAATCCAAAACAATCCATCCCACACATATGCCCCCCGCTCCAATCTGCCCTGCTCCAATCCAAAACAATCTGCCCCACTCCGATGCACCACTCTCCAGTCTGCCCCACTCCAATCAAAACAGTCCGTCCCACTCCAATCCAAAACAATATGCCTCCTCCAATATAATCCACCTCACCCCAATCCATTCCACCCCACTCCTTACAAATTCATCCCACTCCCAGCCAATCAACCCCACACCAAGGCAATTCATCCCACTTCAATTCACCCTAATACAATTTACCCCACTACAATCCAAACTAATCTGCCCCACTCCAATCCAGCCCATTCCAATCCAGAACAATCTGCCCGACTCCAATCTGCCCCTCTCCAACCCAAAATAATGTGTCCCACTTCAATCCAAAACAACCTGCCCCAATCCAATCCATTCAATTTGGCCCACTCCAATCTGTCCCACTTTAATCCAAAACTACCTCACCCGCACCAACCTGCCCCACTACAATGCCAAACAACCCACTCCATTCCAAAACAATCTGCCCTACTCCAATCCACCTCATCCTAATCCAGCCCCACTGCATTCCAATCCACCCCACTACTACCCAGTCCACCATACACCAATCCAATCCAATCCACCCCACACCAATGCAATCCACCCAAATTCAGCCAAGTCCAATCCAATACATCTCACCACACCCCAGGCCAGTCCATTACACCCCAACGCTCTCCAATCCACCCTACTCAAATCCAACTCACACTAGCCCACACCAATCCAGCCACCCCACTCCAATCAAGTCCACTGCTACCCAATCCACCTCTCCAATACAGTTCACCCCACTCCAATACAATCCACTTTAATCCACCCCTCTCAGTCCAATCTAATCCACAATAATCCACCCTACTTTAGTCCAATACACCCCACTCCAAACCACCTAATCTTCCCCACTTTAAACCAGTACACCACTCTCGAATCCAATCCACCCCACTCCAATCCACCCCCATCGTCCCCAATTCAACCCACCTCACTCAATCCAATCCCCCACCATGCCCTAATTCACCTCAATAAATCCAATCCACCTCACTACACTCAGATACACCGCACTCCAGTCCCCCCCAAACCCATGCATCTCCAATCTACTTCACCTCATTACAATCCACCTAGTCCTATCCATCCCAGTCCTATCCATCCCAGTCCACCCCGCCCCAATCTAATCAGATTCCAATCCAATCCACCTCCTCCTGTCCACCCCAATTCACATCAACCCATTTCAATCCACTCCACCTCCCTCCCATCTACCTACCAATCCACCACACACTAGTACAGTCCAGCCCACCGCATCCCAGTCCAGCCCACCGCATCCCAGTTCAGTCTACCGCACTCAAACCTACCCTAGTCCAATCCACCCCAGCCTATCCCAGTTCAGTCTACCCCATACCAATCCATCTACCCCACTGCACTCCAATCCACCCCACCCCACTCCAATCCACCCAGTCCAACCCAACACACCCCACCACAATCCAATCTACCCCACCCCAATCTAATCCACGCCACCCCCCAATCAACCCCAGCCCTATTACTCCAATCCAAAACCACCCATTCATCCAATCTAATCCATGCCACTCTAATCCACCCCAATCCCATCCACCTCACCCCATTTCAATGCACCCCCACACCCCTCAAGCCACCCCAATCTAATCCATTCTACTCCAATCCAATCCACCACACTACCCCAATCCACTCTAACCCACTCCTCCCTATTCCTCCCCACAACATTCTCTGCCACCGAATCCTACTTCCTTGTACTCCACAACACTCTAATCCTCCTACTTTACTCTATAACATTCAGACAAATCCACTCTACAACACTCTACTCCCCCACTCCACGCCACTAACCATTAGCTATGCTGAACAGGAGCTACACTGGTGTACAACATGGCAAAACAAAGCCAATAGGTCTTATATAGGTGAGACCTATTGGCATTGCCAATTCTTCTTTTAGTTAGGTCCACTGCAGCAAGTGTTATGGAATTTCACACTCACATCTTTCCCCAAAGTTAAATATTACATTACACCCCTCCAGTTTCTAATTACTTTCTTAAATGGTATGGTAGCAATTAGCGACCCCTACATTTCATACAAGGTTTGTATATGTTTATAAAACATGACTCAATTAAATGTATATGTTGTCACATTAGGTAACATTGATCTGTAAAGACTTGGTTATGACTAGTTAAAGGTGGGATATATAATAATACTTAAACGCACAGAATCTTAAGAGTGTGTACTTTCTTTTCCATGTAACTGTAAATACTGACAATGCAATATATTATATACATTATAGAGCATACATTTGTTTAACTTAATAAACTATTATTTACTACCTTTTACATCCAGTTTTATCAAGCATAAGATAATGAAAGACTGATTAAACCCTGCAAGGTTTCAAAATGTATCCCCTGCAAGTGACATGGAGCTTTCTGGGGCAGATTCATACTTGACGGAGCTGTTATACCAAGATAAAAACTTGTGAGCTAGAAATAACATGCATCTCTGCAACAAAAGGATTAAGCCATTTAGCTTTCTTATATAAAATACAAATGTGTCCCACGCTTACAAGCTATGCGAAGCAGCAGGTGCATTAACATTCTCGGCTATTTTATAATTCAAACTTGTGTGCAGAGATATTCATCCAGCAAATAGAACGCATGAACCGTCAAAGTTGTTTAACCAGTTACCATGAAACCTGCTGCAGCAACACAGATATCCGCGTTAAAAATGCGGCCTGTTACCAAACTGATAGGTCAGAGTAGCTCTGATTTCAAATTTAGCTGTCACCAATGTCTGGCGGAAGTTTGTACAAAAAAGGCGCACGAATAATTGTACTCACAACACTCCTCATGGAGTTGTCCTTTACAGATGAACCCCTTCGGCCTACTGTTGCCACCCCCCAACTATGGGTTTCCCGAAGTAAACGATTACCATTCCTACCGAATTAAAATCTCCAATTATATTTACTGCACTGGCGAGATGACTTGGAGAATTATAAACTTACATAAACATCTGGGAGGTAAAGCAGGGTTGCTACTTTACAGGTGATACAGAGATTAGGAAAATCCCTTAAAACAGGTATTTCCCCCCACACAACAGTACCCGCTGTACACAGTAAACATAAGAAGCCACTTTAAAATCTGTTCTGCTTCTATAGTTGCCGTGATGATCCCTGAATGACAATTAAAGTAAACAAGGACAGAAAGGCCATGTTAAACACGAATTTTAACGATTTCATACAAAGTTTATTTAAGTATCATGTCTGGGCTTTTACAGAACCTTAGAGCGTAAATAAACTGACTATTTTTCTCTGGGAAAGGAGTCAACCGTACTTCAGGTAAAGCGGTAACAACAAACGTACACATCTGTATCCCGTCTACCTCAACAATTAAACTATCACGGGGACCCTCCCTAACACACCAAGTTTTCACTTTTCAACGCTGCCGGAAGGCTCCTCGCGCCCGATCTGATCTCACAGCCCCACAGGCGCCTTTCCCAGCCTGGCACTGGTGCTGCTTTTCCCAAGAGTACGCAAAGATTTATGTTGTACCTTCATGCCCCGCAAAGTGCACCAGCACCTCCCCGGGACGGGAGTCTGTGACCTGACACTCGCCCCCGCCGGACTTCTTCTGGCTCTGGAAGTAGCACAGCAGCCTGTTCTTCACCGCCTTGGTGCAGCCCTGGGAACCCCAGGGCCCCCGCACCAGGACGGGGTACGGGTAAGCTTCGTCCCCCATTTCCGTTTTGCCTCTACCGCTGCCCGGCTCGGAATGACGTGGGGGATGGGACTCCCTGTACCGTCTGGACTCTTTTCAACCACGTGAATCTGAACGGGGGCCTTTCGCTTTCGGTTTCGTTTCTACAAAGTCAAGTGGTTTGTTCAGAAAGTACTTGAGGGGGTGTTTTTGAGGGTTGTTGTGCCTCGCCCACTGCCAGAGATGCCCACACAAAAAGGGAGGAATGGAAACTCATATGAGATAAAATTCCAGAAACTGTATTCTATTCGCAGTAAAAAAGTGGTTGTTGTCACGGGCTGCGCTTCTCTTGGAATAAACGTACCCGAAAATTAACCTATAAACTGGGTGTGGCAGAGGTAGAGAGGTGAAGTCACGTGGGGCGGAGTCATCAAGAAGTCTGGTCATCAATGCGTACATTTAAGTTTTTTAAAATGCCGCAAAGAAATTGACAACAAGGACAAATGTGACAGTAAATACGGTCTGCTTAATTTATTGGTTAGAAAAAAAATCAGTAATTTAAAAACATCTTATGGGTTAAGATATTTTCTGCAGGGTTCTTTGTGTGCTTAGCTAATGTAAGGGGATAATAATACTGGTAAGACAACTTTGATGGTTCATACACTTGCTGGGAGATCTGTGCCTAGTCACAGTTTTGATTCCTAAACTAGCGTAAAGGGCGAATGTGCCTGCATGCAGATTCTACATTTGTATTTTGTATAGATAGTTAAATGGGGTCCTATTTTTGACAGATACTTTTTCGTTGCTACCAGTTTTAGTTACAATCCTTCTAATTTCACACAGTTTGCTGTTAGCCCACATGAGGGGGATCCATGCAACCGCTAGTCATGTGTTTAGAACTTTTTCATTTTTTTTTCAATCTGTTATGACTACATTTGCAAAAAAGGTTCTTTTATGTAGTAATTCAGTCTTGTTAGTACAGAACCCCAACTACCGCGCTACGTTGTAAATCGTGACTTTGTGCTTTTCGCTATATAAAGCGTTCTGACACCCTAAAGTGGGATGAGGAGCGCTATTAATTATTAAAAAATATAAATTAGTTACTCTCATTTAAATAGTTATGTGTGTAACTACTTATCCACACAGATACAGCTGGAAGTATTACAACTACATCTCTTACGTGGTGGGGGTTGAAAATCTTAAAAACCTACCTCCAAATTGTGGTTTCTCTTAAGTACTTGTGAAGTGATAACAAGTTGTGTCCATTTGTTTCTTTCTACTGGCGTCTAGGTGCCGCCAAGCCATGATAATATTCAAACAAAAATAGGACTGATGACAAATCAGCCCTTTCTTTTGGGCATAGCTGTGACAGAAAATGAGAGAGCCCTATAAGTAACTTGGTTTTTATTTGAGAAGGGGTGGAAGGCCCGCTCAAATAATAAACACAGTCATTGTCAGGGTGAACCACAAAAGTCACTAAATAAACCTGTGCTTATCCCTATGGTAGATTGGTACAAAAACAGGCAGGCTTAATTTAGAGGCAAACTGTAAAGTATGCACCAGTCAAACAATGATAAAGTGAAAATACAACACAAGAAAAATCCCAAAACAATTTAGAAAAATAGAGTAACATTGAATAAATACAGTGACATCAAAACAAAAACAATCCAATCAATAGAACTGTTGATATGAGTTTTTAAAGTGTTAGGTGAAAATAGCACCAAAAAGCAGAAAGCACTACTTGCGGTTATCTGGTCACACTGGACCAGGGTAGTCACCAGTTCACATCGACAGCGACGGAGTGTGGGTCGGACGGAGGAACCAGGTTCATCTTGCTGAACCTGGTGTGTGGAGCTGCTTTTCACAATGGGGGGGACGGGAGGAGGCTGTCATTGTGAAGAGCAGGTCAGACTTCACGGTCGTTTGCTGTTGTAGCACTGGATCCTTGCATAGGCGGTCATTGCGGGAGATTGCTGTTTGCGCAAAGTGCAGGTCTTCCTAGAACCTCATGTTGGCGGTTGACACGGATGGTCGCTATCGGGGTTAAAAGCAGTTTGGAGCTTCTCATTGGTGGTCGTTGCTGGTGGTCATTTCTAGGCACAAAGCTGTCACTTTGCAGTCACAGGGAACCCAAAACCTCAGTATCTTCAACTTTTTCTCAAGAGCAGAACACTCCAATGCAAGCCAGTAGTCCAGGACCTGGGTGGCACTTCTTGGGGGATCATGGCTCACTCTGTTAGAGACCTGCAGCAGGGTTCAAGGAGGTCCAGACAATGCTGGTCAGTTGGGCAGTTGCCTGGAGGCCTCTGGAAGCTTGTTGTCTCACTGAACCTGAAATAGGAAGCCAGTCAACTGATCCTTTGAGTCACTTCGGCGGAGCCTAGGTTCAGAGCAAGCTGGTCCAATCTTTAGTCTTCAGACAGCATGGCAGTTCTTTTTTTAATCTTCCACAGGTCCAGGTGTGTTATGAAGAGAGGTTCTGAAAGTGCTATGTTTATATTTGATGCCAGCCTTAATGTGAGAGAATTCCCTGGCCTACCCCCAGATCTGGTTCTGGTCAGTTCTTTCCCTTCCCCTCGGTTTGGCTCAAAACTGCCTAGGGTAACAAATGCAGGCAGGCCTAGGTGTGAGCTGCATTTATCAGTGGCAGGGCAGGCAGTTCTTAGAAGTCAGGAAGGGGGTGGGGAAGCTCTGAGGCTTCTCTGTTGAAGCTCAGGAAGACAGTACAACCCAGGACATCTTGCTCAAGAGATAACCACCCTGTCCGTACCCAAGGCCCTTCTGTTACCATGTCAGGAAAGAATACACAAAACACCTCAGGAGAGTCACATATTTTTACACAGGGGATTGTTACGGAAGCTCCAGGGTGTGCAACAAGTGCTCACCCAAGGCCCTGCAATGACTCAAACCCTCCTTCCTATTTTTCCCCTAACAAGCACAGCCTAACTTCATATTGTATTTGCACTGTGATGTCCCTATATGGAATTATTATTAGAGGGGTGTCAAAAGAACATTTCTAAACTTCAAAGCATTGTGGAATACAAAGTTCAATACAAAAGCTATATACTCTTTTAGAAAATATTTTATCAATAATAGTTACATTACAAAAAATGTTAAAAACATGAATAAAGGCATTGTTTTTGGAGACATTAACAGCCAACACATGCTTCACAGAGTGCATCTCTTATGCCTCCTAAGGGCTATTTTTTAACTTCTGACCCAAATTAGATTGGGAATTATGAAATACACATGGGCAAAGTACTTTTTTTGAGGTTTCTTTCATAGGGTTCAACATCTACATTATTTTTACCATTATCTTCTTATTTAGTAAACACTCAGTTGTGCAGTTCCATGTCACTGACTTGTACTGTTCCCATTGGCTCTCATTCCACCACAAATGCATTCCCAAACCACCACAACGTGAGTCACATCCACTGGATATAATAAGATGCTCCAATGTCAAAGTGATTTGTTTTTATTGCGAAGTGTCAATCGGATGCCAGCAGGTTTTCCTATTGAGTTGAATGCAAAGATGGAGAAGTAAAAATACGTTTGCCTTCAAACTGGAGTATAATACAAATTGTATTCCATAGTTCTTCGAAGTTTACAAAGGTTCTTTTGACTCAGATCCAGTAGTAATTCCCTATTGGGAAGCTACAGTGTAAATACCAAAGAGAGCCATTCACAGTCATGTGACTCAGGATGCTAGAAACTGACAGAATGGCACATTTGCTTTAGGCACAAAAACTTTTTAAAAGTGGCATTTTTAAAAAATCCACTTTACCATTAATGAAGATTTTAAATTACAATTCATAGAAGTGCAAGAAGTAATTCCCTACCTGTTCCCAAACCAGAGTAATCACTTATTAAGTGTAATAAGGTAACCCTGTGTTAATCTATGGGAGAGATGGTCTTACAACAGTGAAAAACGACTTAAGAAGTTTTTTCATTGCCAGGACATATAAGAGTTAAACACACATATCCTACTTTTTAAAATACCACTCCACCCCACTCCAATCCACCTCACTCCCATCCACCTACCAATCCAATCCACCACACACTAGTACAGTCCAGCCCACTGCATCCCAGTTCAGTCTACCGCACTCAAACCTACCCCAGTCCAATCCAATCCACCCCAGCCTATCCCAGTTCAGTCCACCCCATTCCAATCCATCTGCCCCACTGCACTCCAATCCACCCAGTCCAAACCAACACACCGCACCACAATCCAATCTACCCCACCCTAATCTAATCCACCCCTCCCCCAATCAACCCCAGCCCTACCACTCCATTCCAAAACCACCCATTCATCCAATCTAATCCATGCCACTCTAATCCACCCCAATCCCATCCACCTCACCCCATTTCAATGCACCCCCACACCACTCAAGCCACCCCAATCTAATCCATTCTACTCCAATCCAATCCACCACACTACCCCAATCCACTCTAACCCACTCCTCCCTATTCCACCCCACAACATTCTCTGCCACCGAATCCTACTTCCTTGTACTCCACAACACTCTAATCCTCCTACTTTACTCTATAACATTCAGACAAATCCACTCTACAACACTCTACTCCCCCACTCCACGCCACTAACCATTAGCTATGCTGAACAGGAGCTACACTGGTGTTCAACATGGCAAAACAAAGCCAATAGGTCTTATATAGGTGAGACCTATTGGCATTGCCAATTCTTCTTTTAGTTAGGTCCACTGCAGCAAGTGTTATGGAATTTCACACTCACATCTTTCCCCAAAGTTAAATATTACATTACACCCCTCCAGTTTCTAATTACTTTCTTAAATGGTATGGTAGCAATTAGCGGCCCCTACATTTCATACAAGGTTTGTATATGTTTATAAAAGATGACTCAATTAAATGTATATGTTGTCACATTAGATAACATTGATCTGTAAAGACTTGGTTATGACTAGTTAAAGGTGGGATTTATAATAATACTTAAACGCACAGAATCTTAAGAGTGTGTACTTTCTTTTCCATGTAACTGTAAATACTGACAATGCAATATATTATATACATTATAGAGCATACATTTTTTTAACTTGATAAACTATTATTTACTACCTTTTACATCCAGTTTTATCAAGCATAAGATAATGAAAGACTGATTAAACCCTGCAGGGTTTCAAAATGTATCCCCTGCAAGTGACATGGAGCTTTCTGGGGCAGATTCATACTTGACGGAGCTGTTATACCAAGATAAAAACTTGTAAGCTGGAAATAACAAGCATCTCTGCAGCAAAAGGATTAAGCAATTTAGCTTTCTTATATAAAATACAAATGTGTCCCACGCTTACAAGCTATGCGAAGCAGCAGGTGCATTAACATTCTCGGCTATTTTATAATTCAAACTTGTGTGCAGAGATATTCATCCAGCAAATAGAACGCATGAACCGTCAAAGTTGTTTAACCAGTTACCATGAAACCTGCTGCAGCAACACAGATATCCGCGTTAAAAATGCGGCCTGTTACCAAACTGATAGGTCAGAGTAGCTCTGATTTCAAATTTAGCTGTCACCAATGTCTGGCGGAAGTTTGTACAAAAAAGGCGCACGAATAATTGTACTCACAACACTCCTCATGGAGTTGTCCTTTACAGATGAACCCCTTCGGCCTACTGTTGCCACCCCCCAACTATGGGTTTCCCGAAGTAAACGATTACCATTCCTACCGAATTAAAATCTCCAATTATATTTACTGCACTGGCGAGATGATTTGGAGAATTATAAACTTACATAAACATCTGGGAGGTAAAGCAGGGTTGCTACTTTACAGGTGATACAGAGATTAGGAAAATCCCTTAAAACAGGTATTTCCCCCCACACAACAGTACCCGCTGTACACAGTAAACATAAGAAGCCACTTTAAAATCTGTTCTGCTTCTATAGTTGCCGTGATGATCCCTGAATGACAATTAAAGTAAACAAGGACAGAAAGGCCATGTTAAACACGAATTTTAACGATTTCATACAAAGTTTATTTAAGTATCATGTCTGGGCTTTTACAGAACCTTAGAGCGTAAATAAACTGACTATTTTTCTCTGGGAAAGGAGTCAACCGTACTTCAGGTAAAGCGGTAACAACAAACGTACACATCTGTATCCCGTCTACCTCAACAATTAAACTATCACGGGGACCCTCCCTAACACACCAAGTTTTCACTTTTCAACGCTGCCGGAAGGCTCCTCGCGCCCGATCTGATCTCACAGCCCCACAGGCGCCTTTCCCAGCCTGGCACTGGTGCTGCTTTTCCCAAGAGTACGCAAAGATTTATGTTGTACCTTCATGCCCCGCAAAGTGCACCAGCACCTCCCCGGGACGGGAGTCTGTGATCTGACACTCGCCCCCGCCGGACTTCTTCTGGCTCTGGAAGTAGCACAGCAGCTTGTTCTTCACCGCCTTGGTGCAGCCCTGGGAACCCCAGGCCCCCCGCACCAGGACGGGGTACGGGTAAGCTTCGTCCCCCATTTCCGTTTTGCCTCTACCGCTGCCCGGCTCGGAATGACGTGGGGGATTGGACTCCCTGTACCGTCTGGACTCTTTTCAACCACGTGAATCTGAACGGGGGCCTTTCGCTTTCGGTTTCGTTTCTACGAAGTCAAGTGGTTTGTTCAGAAAGTACTTCAGGGGGTGTTTTTGAGGGTTGTTGTGCCTCGCCCACGGCCAGAGATGCCCACCCAAAAAGGGAGGAATGGAAACTCATATGAGATAAAATTCCAGAAACTGTATTCTATTCGCAGTAAAAAAGTGGTTGTTGTCACGGGCTGCGCTTCTCTTGGAATAAACGTACCCGAAGATTAACCTATAAACTGGGTGTGCCAGAGGTAGAGAGGTGAAGTCACGTGGGGCGGAGTCATCAAGAAGTCTGGTCATCAATGCGTACATTTAAGTTTTTAAAAATGCCGCAAAGAAATTGACAACAAGGACAAATGTGACAGTTAAATACGGTCTGCTTAATTAATTGGTTAGAAAAAATCAGTAATTTAAAAACATCTTATGGGTTAAGGTATTTTCTGCAGGGTTCTTTGTGTGCTTAGCTAATGTAAGGGGATAATAATACTGGTAAGACAACTTTGATGGTTCATACACTTGCTGGGAGATCTGTGCCTAGTCACAGTTTTGATTCCTAAACTAGCGTAAAGGGCGAATGTGCCTGCATGCAGATTCTAAATTTGTATTTTGTATAGATAGTTAAATGGGGTCCTGTTTTTGACAGATACTTTTTCGTTGCTACCAGTTTTAGTTACAATCCTTCTAATTTCACACAGTTTGCTGTTAGCCCACATGAGGGGGCTCTATGCAACCGCAAGTCATGTGTTTAGAACTTTTTCATTTTTTTTTTCAATCTGTTATGACTACATTTGCAAAAAAAGGTTCTTTTATGTAGTAATTCAGTCTTGTTAGTACAGAACCCCAATTACCGCGCTACGTTGTAAATCCTGACTTTGTGCTTTTCGCTATATAAAGCGCTCTGACACCCTAAAGTGGGATGAGGAGCGCTATTAATTATTAAAAAATATAAATTAGTTACTCCCATTTAAATAGTTATGTGTGTAACTACTTATCCACACAGATACAGCTGGAAGTATTACAACTACATCTCTTACGTGGTGGGGGTTGAAAAACTTAAAAACCTACCTCCAAATTGTGGCTTCTCTTAAGTACTTTTGAAGTGATAACAAGTTGTGTCCATTTGTTTCTTTCTACTGGCGTCTAGGTGCCGCCAAGCCATGATAATATTCAAACAAAAATAGGACTGATGACAAATGAGCCCTTTCTTTTGGGCATAGCTGTGACAGAAAATGAGAGAGCCCTATAAGAAACTTGGTTTTTATTTGAGTAGGGGTGGAAGGCCCGCTCAAATAATAAACACAGTCATTGTCAGGGTGAACCACAAAAGTCACTAAATAAACCTGTGCTTATCCCTATGGTAGATTGGTACAAAAACAGGCAGGCTTAATTTAGAGGCAAACTGTAAAGTATGCACCAGTCAAACAATGATAAAGTGAAAATACAACACAAGAAAAATCCCAAAACAATTTAGAAAAATAGAGTAACATTGAATAAATACAGTGACATCAAAACAAAAACAATCCAATCAATAGAACTGTTGATATGAGTTTTTAAAGTGTTAGGTGAAAATAGCACCAAAAAGCAGAAAGCACTACTTGCGGTTATCTGGTCACACTGGACCAGGGTAGTCACCAGTTCACATCGACAGCGACGGAGTGTGGGTCGGACAGAGGAACCAGGTTCATCTTGCTGAACCTGGTGTGTGGAGCTGCTTTTCACAATGGGGGGGACGGGAGGAGGCTGTCATTGTGAAGAGCAGGTCAGACTTCATGGTCGTTTGCTGTTGTAGCACTGGATCCTTGCATAGGCGGTCATTGCGGGAGATTGCTGTTTGCGCAAAGTGCAGGTTTTCCTAGAACCTCATGTTGGCGGTTGACACGGATGGTCGCTATCGGGGTTAAAACCAGTTTGGAGCTTCTCATTGGTGGTCGTTGCTGGAGGTCATTTCTAGGCACAAAGCTGTCACTTTGCAGTCACAGGGAACCCAAAACCTCAGTATCTTCAACTTTTTCTCAAGAGCAGAACACTCCAATGCAAGCCAGTAGTCCAGGACCTGGGTGGCACCTCTTGGGGGATCATGGCTCACTCCGTTAGAGACCTGCAGCAGGGTTCAAGGAGGTCCAGACAATGCTGGTCAGTTGGGCAGTTGCCTGGAGGCCTCTGGAAGCTTGTTGTCTCACTGAACCTGAAATAGGAAGCCAGTCAACTGATCCTTTGAGTCACTTTGGCGGAGCCTAGGTTCAGAGCAAGCTGGTCCAATCTTTAGTCTTCAGACAGCATGGCAGTTCTTTTTTTAATCTTCCACAGGTCCAGGAGTGTTATGAAGAGAGGTTCTGAAGGTGCTATGTTTATATTTGATGCCAGCCTTAATGTGAGAGAATTCCCTGGCCTACCCCCAAATCTGGTTCTGGTCAGTTCTTTCCCTTCCCCTCGGTTTGGCTCAAAACTGCCTAGGGTAACAAATGCAGGCAGGCCTAGGTGTGAGCTGCATTTATCAGTGGCAGGGCAGGCAGTTCTTAGAAGTCAGGAAGGGGGTGGGCAAGCTCTGAGGCTTCTCTGTTGAAGCTCAGGAAGACAGTACAACCCAGGACATCTTGCTCAAGAGATAACCACCCTGTCCGTACCCAAGGCCCTTCTGTTACCATGTCTGGAAAGAATACACAAAACACCTCAGGAGAGACACATATTTTTACACAGGGGATTGTTACGGAAGCTCCAGGGTGTGCAACAAGTGCTCACCCAAGGCCCTGCAATGACTCAAACCCTCCTTCCTATTTTTCCCCTAACAAGCACAGCCTAACTTCATATTGTATTTGCACTGTGATGTCCCTATATGGAATTATTATTAGAGGGGTGTCAAAAGAACATTTCTAAACTTCAAAGCATTGTGGAATACAAAGTTCAATACAAAAGCTATATACTCTTTTAGAAAATATTTTATCAATAATAATTACATTACAAAAAATGTTAAAAACATGAATAAAGACATTGTTTTTGGAGACATTAACAGCCAACACATGCTTCACAGAGTGCATCTCTTATGCCTCCTTAGGGCTATATTTTAACTTCTGACCCAAATTGGATTGGGAATTATGAAATACACATGGGCAAAGTACTTTTTTTGAGGTTTCTTTCATAGGGTTCAACATCTACATTATTTTTACCATTATCTTCTTATTTAGTAAACACTCAGTTGTGCAGTTCCATGTCACTGACTTGTACTGTTCCCATTGGCTCCCAAACCACCACAACGTGAGTCACATCCACTGGATATAATAAGATGCTCCAATGTCAAAGTGATTTGTTTTTATTGCGAAGTGTCAATCGGATGCCAGCAGGTTTTCCTATTGAGTTGAATGCAAAGATGGAGAAGTAAAAATACGTTTGCCTTCAAACTGGAGTATAATACAAATTGTATTCCATAGTTCTTCGAAGTTTACAAAGGTTCTCTTGACTCAGATCCAGTAGTAATTCCCTATTGGGAAGCTACAGTGTAAATACCAAAGAGAGCCATTCACAGTCATGTGACTCAGGATGCTGGAAACTGACAGAATGGCACATTTGCTTTAGGCACAAAAGCTTTTTAAAAGTGGCATTTTTAAAAAATCCACTTTACCATTAATGAAGATTTTAAATTACAATTCATAGAAGTGCAAGAAGTAATTCCCTACCTGTTCCCAAACCAGAGTAATCACTTATTAAGTGTAATAAGGTAACCCTGTGTTAATCTATGGGAGAGATGGTCTTACAACAGTGAAAAACGACTTAAGAAGTTTTTTCATTGCCAGGACATATAAGAGTTAAACACACATATCCTACTTTTTAAAATACCGCACCACCCCACTCCAATCCACCTCACTCCCATCCACCTACCCATCCAATCCACCACACACTAGTACAGTCCAGCCCACTGCATCCCAGTTCAGTCTACTGCACTCAAACCTACCCCAGTCCAATCCAATCCACCCCAGCCTATCCCAGTTCAGCCCACCCCATTCCAATCCATCTGCCCCACTGCACTCCAATCCACCCAGTCCAAACCAACACACCGCACCACAATCCAATCTACCCCACCCCAATCTAATCCACCCCTCCCCCAATCAACCCCAGCCCTACCACTCCATTCCAAAACCACCCATTCATCCAATCTAATCCATGCCACTCTAATCCACCCCAATCCCATCCACCTCACCCCATTTCAATGCACCCCACACCACTCAAGCCACCCCAATCTAATCCATTCTACTCCAATCCAATCCACCACACTACCCCAATCCACTCTAACCCACTCCTCCCTATTCCACCCCACAACATTCTCTGCCACCGAATCCTACTTCCTTGTACTCCACAACACTCTAATCCTCCTACTTTACTCTATAACATTCAGACAAATCCACTCTACAACACTCTACTCCCCCACTCCACGCCACTAACCATTAGCTATGCTGAACAGGAGCTACACTGGTGTACAACATGGCAAAACAAAGCCAATAGGTCTTATATAGGTGAGACCTATTGGCATTGCCAATTCTTCTTTTAGTTAGGTCCACTGCAGCAAGTGTTAGGGAATTTCACACTCACATCTATCCCCAAAGTTAAATATTACATTACACCCCTCCAGTTTCTAATTACTTTCTTAAATGGTATGGTAGCAATTAGCGGCCCCTACATTTCATACAAGGTTTGTATATGTTTATAAAAGATGACTCAATTAAATGTATATGTTGTCACATTAGGTAACATTGATCTGTAAAGACTTGGTTATGACTAGTTAAAGGTGGGATATATAATAATACTTAAACGCACAGAATCTTAAGAGTGTGTACTTTCTTTTCCATGTAACTGTAAATACTGACAATGCAATATATTATATACATTATAGAGCATACATTTTTTTAACTTGATAAACTATTATTTACTACCTTTTACATCCAGTTTTATCAAGCATAAGATAATGAAAGACTGATTAAACCCTGCAGGGTTTCAAAATGTATCCCCTGCAAGTGACATGGAGCTTTCTGGGGCAGATTCATACTTGACGGAGCTGTTATACCAAGATAAAAACTTGTGAGCTGGAAATAACAAGCATCTCTGCAACAAAAGGATTAAGCCATTTAGCTTTCTTATATAAAATACAAATGTGTCCACGCTTACAAGCTATGCGAAGCAGCAGGTGCATTAACATTCTCGGCTATTTTATAATTCAAACTTGTGTGCAGAAATATTTATCCAGCAAATAGAACGCATGAACTGTCAAAGTTGTTTAACCAGTTACCATGAAACCTGCTGCAGCAACACAGATATCCGCGTTAAAAATGCGGCCTGTTACCAAACCGATAGGTCAGAGTAGCTCTGATTTCAAATTTAGCTGTCACTAATGTCTGGCGGCAGTTTGTACAAAAAAGGCGCACGAATAATTGTACTCACAACGCTCCACATGGAGTTGTCCTTTACAGATGAACCCCTTCGGCCTACTGTTGCCACCCCCCAACTATGGGTTTCCCGAAGTAAACGATTACCATTCCTACCGAATTAAAATCTCCAATTATATTTACTGCACTGGCGAGATGACTTGGAGAATTATAAACTTACATAAACATCTGGGAGGTAAAGCAGGGTTGCTACTTTACAGGTGATACAGAGATTAGGAAAATCCCTTAAAACAGGTATTTCCCCCCACACAACAGTACCCGCTGTACACAGTAAACATAAGAAGCCACTTTAAAATCTGTTCTGCTTCTATAGTTGCCTTGATGATGCCTGAATGACAATTAAAGTAAACAAGGACAGAAAGGCCATGTTAAACACGAATTTTAACGATTTCATACAAAGTTTATTTAAGTATCATGTCTGGGCTTTTACAGAACCTTAGAGCGTAAATAAACTGACTATTTTTCTCTGGGAAAGGAGTCAACCGTACTTCAGGTAAAGCGGTAACAACAAACGTACACATCTGTATCCCGTCTACCTCAACAATTAAAATATCACGGGGACCCACCCTAACACACCAAGTTTTCACTTTTCAACGCTGCCGGAAGGCTCCTCGCGCCCGATCTGATCTCACAGCCCCACAGGCGCCTTTCCCAGCCTGGCACTGGTGCTGCTTTTCCCAAGAGTACGCAAAGATTTATGTTGTACCTTCATGCCCCGCAAAGTGCACCAGCACCTCCCCGGGACGGGAGTCTGTGACCTGACACTCGCCCCCGCCGGACTTCTTCTGGCTCTGGAAGTAGCACAGCAGCCTGTTCTTCACCGCCTTGGTGCAGCCCTGGGAACCCCAGGGCCCCCGCACCAGGACGGGGTACGGGTAAGCTTCGTCCCCCATTTCCGTTTTGCCTCTACCGCTGCCCGGCTCGGAATGACGTGGGGGATTGGACTCCCTGTACCGTCTGGACTCTTTTCAACCACGTGAATCTGAACGGGGGCCTTTCGCTTTCGGTTTCGTTTCTACGAAGTCAAGTGGTTTGTTCAGAAAGTACTTGAGGGGGTGTTTTTGAGGGTTGTTGTGCCTCGCCCACTGCCAGAGATGCCCACACAAAAAGGGAGGAATGGAAACTCATATGAGATAAAATTCCAGAAACTGTATTCTATTTGCAGTAAAAAAGTGGTTGTTGTCACGGGCTGCGCTTCTCTTGGAATAAACGTACCCGAAAATTAACCTATAAACTGGGTGTGGCAGAGGTAGAGAGGTGAAGTCACGTGGGGCGGAGTCATCAAGAAGTCTGGTCATCAATGCGTACATTTAAGTTTTTAAAAATGCCGCAAAGAAATTGACAACAAGGACAAATGTGACAGTAAATACGGTCTGCTTAATTTATTGGTTAGAAAAAAAATCAGTAATTTAAAAACATCTTATGGGTTAAGATATTTTCTGCAGGGTTCTTTGTGTGCTTAGCTAATGTAAGGGGATAATAATACTGGTAAGACAACTTTGATGGTTCATACACTTGCTGGGAGATCTGTGCCTAGTCACAGTTTTGATTCCTAAACTAGCGTAAAGGGCGAATGTGCCTGCATGCAGATTCTACATTTGTATTTTGTATAGATAGTTAAATGGGGTCCTATTTTTGACAGATACTTTTTCGTTGCTACCAGTTTTAGTTACAATCCTTCTAATTTCACACAGTTTGCTGTTAGCCCACATGAGGGGGATCCATGCAACCGCTAGTCATGTGTTTAGAAGTTTTTCATTTTTTTTTCAATCTGTTATGACTACATTTGCAAAAAAGGTTCTTTTATGTAGTAATTCAGTCTTGTTAGTACAGAACCCCAACTACCGCGCTACGTTGTAAATCGTGACTTTGTGCTTTTCGCTATATAAAGCGTTCTGACACCCTAAAGTGGGATGAGGAGCGCTATTAATTATTAAAAAATATAAATTAGTTACTCTCATTTAAATAGTTATGTGTGTAACTACTTATCCACACAGATACAGCTGGAAGTATTACAACTACATCTCTTACGTGGTGGGGGTTGAAAATCTTAAAAACCTACCTCCAAATTGTGGTTTCTCTTAAGTACTTGTGAAGTGATAACAAGTTGTGTCCATTTGTTTCTTTCTACTGGCGTCTAGGTGCCGCCAAGCCATGATAATATTCAAACAAAAATAGGACTGATGACAAATCAGCCCTTTCTTTTGGGCATAGCTGTGACAGAAAATGAGAGAGCCCTATAAGAAACTTGGTTTTTATTTGAGAAGGGGTGGAAGGCCCGCTCAAATAATAAACACAGTCATTGTCAGGGTGAACCACAAAAGTCACTAAATAAACCTGTGCTTATCCCTATGGTAGATTGGTACAAAAACAGGCAGGCTTAATTTAGAGGCAAACTGTAAAGTATGCACCAGTCAAACAATGATAAAGTGAAAATACAACACAAGAAAAATCCCAAAACAATTTAGAAAAATAGAGTAACATTGAATAAATACAGTGACATCAAAACAAAAACAATCCAATCAATAGAACTGTTGATATGAGTTTTTAAAGTGTTAGGTGAAAATAGCACCAAAAAGCAGAAAGCACTACTTGCGGTTATCTGGTCACACTGGACCAGGGTAGTCACCAGTTCACATCGACAGCGACGGAGTGTGGGTCGGACGGAGGAACCAGGTTCATCTTGCTGAACCTGGTGTGTGGAGCTGCTTTTCACAATGGGGGGGACGGGAGGAGGCTGTCATTGTGAAGAGCAGGTCAGACTTCACGGTCGTTTGCTGTTGTAGCACTGGATCCTTGCATAGGCGGTCATTGCGGGAGATTGCTGTTTGCGCAAAGTGCAGGTCTTCCTAGAACCTCATGTTGGCGGTTGACACGGATGGTCGCTATCGGGGTTAAAAGCAGTTTGGAGCTTCTCATTGGTGGTCGTTGCTGGTGGTCATTTCTAGGCACAAAGCTGTCACTTTGCAGTCACAGGGAACCCAAAACCTCAGTATCTTCAACTTTTTCTCAAGAGCAGAACACTCCAATGCAAGCCAGTAGTCCAGGACCTGGGTGGCACTTCTTGGGGGATCATGGCTCACTCTGTTAGAGACCTGCAGCAGGGTTCAAGGAGGTCCAGACAATGCTGGTCAGTTGGGCAGTTGCCTGGAGGCCTCTGGAAGCTTGTTGTCTCACTGAACCTGAAATAGGAAGCCAGTCAACTGATCCTTTGAGTCACTTCGGCGGAGCCTAGGTTCAGAGCAAGCTGGTCCATTCTTTAGTCTTCAGACAGCATGGCAGTTCTTTTTTTAATCTTCCACAGGTCCAGGAGTGTTATGAAGAGAGGTTCTGAAAGTGCTATGTTTATATTTGATGCCAGCCTTAATGTGAGAGAATTCCCTGGCCTACCCCCAGATCTGGTTCTGGTCAGTTCTTTCCCTTCCCCTCGGTTTGGCTCAAAACTGCCTAGGGTAACAAATGCAGGCAGGCCTAGGTGTGAGCTGCATTTATCAGTGGCAGGGCAGGCAGTTCTTAGAAGTCAGGAAGGGGGTGGGCAAGCTCTGAGGCTTCTCTGTTGAAGCTCAGGAAGACAGTACAACCAAGGACATCTTGCTCAAGAGATAACCACCCTGTCCGTACCCAAGGCCCTTCTGTTACCATGTCAGGAAAGAATACACAAAACACCTCAGGAGAGTCACATATTTTTACACAGGGGATTGTTACGGAAGCTCCAGGGTGTGCAACAAGTGCTCACCCAAGGCCCTGCAATGACTCAAACCCTCCTTCCTATTTTTCCCCTAACAAGCACAGCCTAACTTCATATTGTATTTGCACTGTGATGTCCCTATATGGAATTATTATTAGAGGGGTGTCAAAAGAACATTTCTAAACTTCAAAGCATTGTGGAATACAAAGTTCAATACAAAAGCTATATACTCTTTTAGAAAATATTTTATCAATAATAGTTACATTACAAAAAATGTTAAAAACATGAATAAAGGCATTGTTTTTGGAGACATTAACAGCCAACACATGCTTCACAGAGTGCATCTCTTATGCCTCCTTAGGGCTATATTTTAACTTCTGACCCAAATTGGATTGGGAATTATGAAATACACATGGGCAAAGTACTTTTTTTGAGGTTTCTTTCATAGGGTTCAACATCTACATTATTTTTACCATTATCTTCTTATTTAGTAAACACTCAGTTGTGCAGTTCCATGTCACTGACTTGTACTGTTCCCATTGGCTCTCATTCCACCACAAATGCATTCCCAAACCACCACAACGTGAGTCACATCCACTGGATATAATAAGATGCTCCAATGTCAAAGTGATTTGTTTTTATTGCGAAGTGTCAATCGGATGCCAGCAGGTTTTCCTATTGAGTTGAATGCAAAGATGGAGAAGTAAAAATACGTTTGCCTTCAAACTGGAGTATAATACAAATTGTATTCCATAGTTCTTCGAAGTTTACAAAGGTTCTTTTGACTCAGATCCAGTAGTAATTCCCTATTGGGAAGCTACAGTGTAAATACCAAAGAGAGCCATTCACAGTCATGTGACTCAGGATGCTGGAAACTGACAGAATGGCACATTTGCTTTAGGCACAAAAACTTTTTAAAAGTGGCATTTTTAAAAAATCCACTTTACCATTAATGAAGATTTTAAATTACAATTCATAGAAGTGCAAGAAGTAATTCCCTACCTGTTCCCAAACCAGAGTAATCACTTATTAAGTGTAATAAGGTAACCCTGTGTTAATCTATGGGAGAGATGGTCTTACAACAGTGAAAAACGACTTAAGAAGTTTTTTCATTGCCAGGACATATAAGAGTTAAACACACATATCCTACTTTTTAAAATACCACTCCACCCCACTCCAATCCACCTCACTCCCATCCACCTACCAATCCAATCCACCACACACTAGTACAGTCCAGCCCACTGCATCCCAGTTCAGTCTACCGCACTCAAACCTACCCCAGTCCAATCCAATCCACCCCAGCCTATCCCAGTTCAGTCCACCCCATTCCAATCCATCTGCCCCACTGCACTCCAATCCACCCAGTCCAAACCAACACACCGCACCACAATCCAATCTACCCCACCCTAATCTAATCCACCCCTCCCCCAATCAACCCCAGCCCTACCACTCCATTCCAAAACCACCCATTCATCCAATCTAATCCATGCCACTCTAATCCACCCCAATCCCATCCACCTCACCCCATTTCAATGCACCCCCACACCACTCAAGCCACCCCAATCTAATCCATTCTACTCCAATCCAATCCACCACACTACCCCAATCCACTCTAACCCACTCCTCCCTATTCCACCCCACAACATTCTCTGCCACCGAATCCTACTTCCTTGTACTCCACAACACTCTAATCCTCCTACTTTACTCTATAACATTCAGACAAATCCACTCTACAACACTCTACTCCCCCACTCCACGCCACTAACCATTAGCTATGCTGAACAGGAGCTACACTGGTGTTCAACATGGCAAAACAAAGCCAATAGGTCTTATATAGGTGAGACCTATTGGCATTGCCAATTCTTCTTTTAGTTAGGTCCACTGCAGCAAGTGTTATGGAATTTCACACTCACATCTTTCCCCAAAGTTAAATATTACATTACACCCCTCCAGTTTCTAATTACTTTCTTAAATGGTATGGTAGCAATTAGCGGCCCCTACATTTCATACAAGGTTTGTATATGTTTATAAAAGATGACTCAATTAAATGTATATGTTGTCACATTAGATAACATTGATCTGTAAAGACTTGGTTATGACTAGTTAAAGGTGGGATTTATAATAATACTTAAACGCACAGAATCTTAAGAGTGTGTACTTTCTTTTCCATGTAACTGTAAATACTGACAATGCAATATATTATATACATTATAGAGCATACATTTTTTTAACTTGATAAACTATTATTTACTACCTTTTACATCCAGTTTTATCAAGCATAAGATAATGAAAGACTGATTAAACCCTGCAGGGTTTCAAAATGTATCCCCTGCAAGTGACATGGAGCTTTCTGGGGCAGATTCATACTTGACGGAGCTGTTATACCAAGATAAAAACTTGTAAGCTGGAAATAACAAGCATCTCTGCAGCAAAAGGATTAAGCAATTTAGCTTTCTTATATAAAATACAAATGTGTCCCACGCTTACAAGCTATGCGAAGCAGCAGGTGCATTAACATTCTCGGCTATTTTATAATTCAAACTTGTGTGCAGAGATATTCATCCAGCAAATAGAACGCATGAACCGTCAAAGTTGTTTAACCAGTTACCATGAAACCTGCTGCAGCAACACAGATATCCGCGTTAAAAATGCGGCCTGTTACCAAACTGATAGGTCACAGTAGCTCTGATTTCAAATTTAGCTGTCACCAATGTCTGGCGGAAGTTTGTACAAAAAAGGCGCACGAATAATTGTACTCACAACACTCCTCATGGAGTTGTCCTTTACAGATGAACCCCTTCGGCCTACTGTTGCCACCCCCCAACTATGGGTTTCCCGAAGTAAACGATTACCATTCCTACCGAATTAAAATCTCCAATTATATTTACTGCACTGGCGAGATGACTTGGAGAATTATAAATTTACATAAACATCTGGGAGGTAAAGCAGGGTTGCTACTTTACAGGTGATACAGAGTTTAGGAAAATCCCTTAAAACAGGTATTTCCCCCCACACAACAGTACCCGCTGTACACAGTAAACATAAGAAGCCACTTTAAAATCTGTTCTGCTTCTATAGTTGCCGTGATGATCCCTGAATGACAATTAAAGTAAACAAGGACAGAAAGGCCATGTTAAACACGAATTTTAACGATTTCATACAAAGTTTATTTAAGTATCATGTCTGGGCTTTTACAGAACCTTACAGCGTAAATAAACTGACTATTTTTCTCTGGGAAAGGAATCATCCTTTAGGTAAAGCAGTAAAAACAAACGTACACTTCTGTATCCCGTCTACCTCAACAATTAAACTATCACGGGGACCCTCCCTAACACACCAAGTTTTCACTTTTCAACGCTGCCTGAAGGCTCCTCGCGCCCGATCTGATCTCACAGCCCCACAGGCGCCTTTCCCAGCCTGGCACTGGTTCTGCTTTTCCCAAGAGTACGCAAAGATTTATGTTGTACCTTCATGCCCCGCAAAGTGCACCAGCACATCCCCAGGACGGGAGTCTGTGACCTGACACTCGCCCCCGCCGGACTTCTTCTGGCTCTGGAAGTAGCATAGCAGCTTGTTCTTCACCGCCTTGGTGCAACCCTGGGAACCCCAGGCCCCCCGCACCAGGACGGGGTACGGGTAAGCTTCGTCCCCCATTTCCGTTTTGCCTCTACCGCTGCCCGGCTCGGAATGACGTGGGGGATTGGACTCCCTGTACCGTCTGGACTCTTTTCAACCACGTGAATCTGAACGGGGGCCTTTCGCTTTCGGTTTCGTTTCTACGAAGTCAAGTGGTTTGTTCAGAAAGTACTTGAGGGGGTGTTTTTGAGGGTTGTTGTGCCTTGCCCACCGCCAGAGATGCCCACCTAAAAAGGGAGGAATGGAAACTCATATGAGATAAAATTCCAGAAACTGTATTCTATTCGCAGTACAAATGTGGTTGTTGTCACGGGCTGCGCTTCTCTTGGAATAAACGTACCCGAAGATTAACCTATAAACTGGGTGTGGCAGAGGTAGAGAGGTGAAGTCACGTGGGGCGGAGTCATCAAGAAGTCTGGTCATCAATGCGTACATTTAAGTTTTTAAAAATGCCGCAAAGAAATTGACAACAAGGACAAATGTGACAGTAAATACGGTCTGCTTAATTAATTGGTTAGAAAAAAATCAGTAATTTAAAAACATCTTATGGGTTAAGGTATTTTCTGCAGGGTTCTTTGGGTGCTTAGCTAATGTAAGGGGATAATAATACTGGTAAGACAACTTTGATGGTTCATACACTTGCTGGGAGATCTGTGCCTAGTCACAGTTTTGATTCCTAAACTAGCGTAAAGGGCGAATGTGCCTGCATGCAGATTCTACATTTGTATTTTGTATAGATAGTTAAATGGGGTCCTGTTTTTGACAGATACTTTTTCGTTGCTACCAGTTTTAGTTACAATCCTTCTAATTTCACACAGTTTGCTGTTAGCCCACATGAAGGGGCTCCATGCAACCGCTAGTCATGTGTTTAGAACTTTTTCATTTTTTTTTCAATCTTTTATGACTACATTTGAAAAAAAAGTTATTTTATGTAGTAATTCAGTCTTGTTAGTACAGAACCCCAATTACCGCGCTACGTTGTAAATCCTGACTTTGTGCTTTTCGCCATATAAAGCGCTCTGACACCCTAAAGTGGGATGAGGAGCGCTATTAATTATTAAAAAATATAAATTAGTTACTCCCATTTAAATAGTTATGTGTGTAACTACTTATCCACACAGATACAGCTGGAAGTATTACAACTACATCTCTTACGTGGTGGGGGTTGAAAATCTTAAAAACCTACCTCCAAATTGTGGTTTCTCTTAAGTACTTGTGAAGTGATAACAAGCTGTGTCCATTTGTTTCTTTCCTTTCTATTGGCGTCTAGGTGCCGCCAAGCCATGATAATATTCAAACAAAAATAGGACTGATGACAAATCAGCCCTTTCTTTTGGGCATAGCTGTGACAGAAAATGAGAAAGCCCTATAAGAAACTTGGTTTTTAGTTGAGAAGGGGTGGAAGGTCCACTCAAATAATAAACACAGTCATTGTCAGGGTGAACCACAAAAGTCACTAAATAAACCTGTGCTTATCCTCTGGTAGATTGGTACAAAAACAGGCAGGCTTAATTTAGAGGCAAACTGTAAAGTATGCACCAGTCAAACAATGATAAAGTGAAAAAAGAACACAAGAAAAATCCCAAAACAATTTAGAAAAATAGAGTCACATTGAATAAATACAGTGACATTAAAAAAAAAGCAATCCAATCTGTAGAACTGTTGATATGAGTTTTTAAAGTGTTAGGTGAAAATAGCACCAAAAAACAGAAAGCACTACTTGCGGTTATCTGGTCGCACTGGACCAGGGTAGTCACCAGTTCACGCCGACGGCGACGGAGTGTGGGTCGGACAGACGAACCAGGTTCATCTTGCTGAACCTGGTGTGTGGAGCTGCTGGGGTGGGGGATGAGAGGAGGCTGTCGTTGTGAAGAGCAGGTCAGACTTCATGGACATTCGCTGTTGTAGCACTGGATCCTTGCATAGGCGGTCATTGCGGGAGATTGCTGTTTGCGCAAAGTGCAGGTCTTCCTAGAACCTCATGTTGGCGGTTGTCACGGATGGTCGCTATCGGGGTGAAAAGCAGTTTGGAGCTTCTTATTGGTGGTCGTTGCTGGTGGTCATTTCTAGGCACAAAGCTGTCACTTTGCAGTCACAGGGAACCCAAAACCTCAGTATCTTCAACGTTTTCTCAAGAGCAGAACACTCCAATGCAAGCCAGTAGTCAAGGACCTGGGTGGCACCTCTTGGGGGATCATGGCTCACTCCGGTAGAGAACTGCAGCAGGGTTCAAGGAGGTTCAGACGATGCTGGTCAGTTGGGCAGTTCCCTGAAGGCCTCTGGAAGCTTGTTGTGTCACTGAACCTGAAATAGGAAGTCAGTCAACTGATCCTTTGAGTCACTTCGGGGGAGCCTAGGTTCAAAGCAAGCTGGTCCAATCTTTAGTCTTCAGACAGCATGGCCGTTCTTTTTTTAATCTTCCACAGGTCCAGGAGTGTTATGAAGAGAGGTTCTGAAGGTGCTATTTTTATATTTGATGCCAGCCTTTATGTGAGAGAATTCCCTGGCCTACCCCCAAATCTGGTTCTGGTCAGTTCTTTCCCTTCCCCTCGGTTTGGCTCAAAACTGCCTAGAGTAACAAATGCGGACAGGCCTAGGTGTGAGCTGCATTTATCAGTGGCAGGGCAGGCAGTTCTTAGAAGTCAGGAAGGGGGTGGGCAAGCTCTGAGGCTTCTCTGTTGAAGCTCAGGAAGACAGTACAACCCAGGACATCTTGCTCAAGAGATAACCACCCTGTCCGTACCCAAGGCCCTTCTGTTACCATGTCAGGAAAGAATACACAAAACACCTCAGGACAGTCACATATTTTTACACAGGGGATTGTTACGGAAGCTCCAGGGTGTGCAACAAGTGCTCACCCAAGGCCCTGTAATGACTCAAACCCTCCTTCCTATTTTCCCCTAACAAGCACAGCCTAACTTCATATTGTATTTGCACTGTGATGTCCCTATATGGAATTATTATTAGAGGGGTGTCAAAAGAACATTTCTAAACTTCAAAGCATTGTGGAATACAAAGTTCAATACAAAAGCTATATACTCTTTTAGAAAATATTTTATCAATAATAGTTAGATTACAAAAAATGTTAAAAACATGAATAAAGGCATTGTTTTTTGGAGACATTAACAGCCAACACCTGCTTCACAGAGTGCATCTCTTACACTTCCTTGGGGCTATATTTTAACTTCTGACCCAAATTGGATTGGGAATTATGACATACACATGGCCAAAGTACTTTTTTTGAGGTTTCTTTCATAGGGTTCTACATCTACATTATTTTGACCATTATCTTCTTATTTAGTAAACACACAGTTGTGCAGTTCCATGTCACTGACTTGTACTGTTCCCATTGGCTCCCATTCAACACAAATGCATTCCCAAACCACCACAACTTAAGTCACATCCACTGGATCTAATAAGACGCTCCAATGTCAAAGTGATAGTCAATGCTGAATGCAGACCTAATAGAGGAGGTTTTGTGTTGAACTAATGTTTGGGTTTGTTTTTGTTGCGGAGTGTCAATCGCATGCCAGCAGGTTTTCCTATTGAGTTGAATGCAAAGATGGAGAAGTAAAAATACTTTTGCCTTCAAACTGGAGTATAATACAAATTGTATTCCATAGTTCTTCGAAGTTTACAAAGGTTCTTTTGACTCAGATCCAGTAGTAATTCCTTATTGGGAAGCTACAGTGCAAATACCAAAGAGAGCCCTTCAAAGTCATGTGACTCAGGATGCTAGTGAGAGAGCGTAGTTTAAATATTACATATATCAGATGTGAAATGCTTATATAAATAACTAACAATGCTGCATATAAAAACGATCATAAAATATTAATTGCTTAAATGTGTTCTTAACATGATTATAAGTGTAAAGTTACTATTGTGTACATAAACTAATGTCGACTGTAAGAAATAATTGCTTGCATTATGATTAATTGAATATGTTAACACCTACGAAGATTGCATTAGAACCCATAGGCCTTAAATTAGCGTGAGTTGAAGTTTTAGCCGTGTTAGCTCTCATATTAAAGCATATTTTTCTGTTTTCCAGTGTGCTGACTCGTAAAAGGCCATGACCCAGCATGTGTTCTTTTCTTTTGTTTCATGTTGCGAGATATGCCCTGTTCCCATCCGCATGCTAGCTGCTTTAGTATAATTTTTATAAGTTTTGCAACAAATGTAGAAACATTCAAGGACATTTAACCATGGAAAAGAGAACTTTTGACCTGAAGAACGTGCCAAGGCGATGACATTCTCCGGCTGTGCCACCTACGAAGATGTCAATTGTGAAGACCAATCAAAACGTTATAAATTATCGTGGGGTAACAATTTGGATTACCTAATGTATAATTTGATAGGCTAAAGATAGTGGGGTATAGCGAATATCCAATAGAATTTTGGGGGAATGTATTGTGTAAAAGGGATAAAAACTCATGACACAGAACAGTCGTTGGAATTAGGTAGGGAATGATATTGATTGCATCCAGAAACTCTGTCACTCTGTTTGGTGATTTGAGACTTAGACAAAACCATCTTCATCCATAGACTGCCCCTTTACACTTCTCCTCCTTATGATTAAATAAACTGTTGGCGATCTAACTGATGTCCTGAAGACGAAGACTGATCCTGTATGCTGACTTATTCCGAGGAGGGTAATTATGCCAATGCTATTGTAATTTGTCTGTTTGCTTTTCCTTTCTAGGTACCAACTGCTGTATTTTTGGATAGAGACCTTAGTCATATGTTTTCTAAATTTATGTTCAAAATTATTTTGCATGAAGTCCAACATGATGATGCTAATCAGTGGTTAGGCTAGGTGATCACTTTGACTGACGCAAATAGACGTGAATGACATTGTGCTATGCTGAACTGAGATGTATATGATATTCTATGCACTCTGATCTATGCATATCTTATGTTGGTGCTCTTATGTTTGTGATCTTTGCATTATTGAAGTCTTATCATAGCAGTTGTGTTGTGACTTTGTTTTTATGCTACTTGGTTTTGAGATCGACACTTCTATTATTAGATTGTAATCAATAGGGAATACATTTCACAAAACTCCAATAAAGGTGTGGTTATTCATGGCTAAAAGGTCATGGTTGCGCCAACAGTTTAATAAATGTCTTTACCCAAAGTAAAGTATATTGTGGTGATATCTGTTGATAACGTTATTGATATATTGCTTAACATATTGATCAGTTATCTCGTTCTACGGTGTCTCACCACTGGGTCAAAAGATTCATCGGCCTAAAACGAGTCCTAATGTGTATAAAATTGACATAAAAGGACGCGTTAACACTAGAAACTGACAGAATGGCACATTTGCTTTAGGCACAAAAGCTTTTTAAGAGTGGCATTTAAAAAAAATACACTTTACCATTAATGAAGATTTTAAATTACAATTCATAGAAGTGCAAGAAGTAATTCCCTATCTGTTCCCAAACCAAAGTAATCACTTTTTAAGTGTAATAAGGTAACCCTGTGTTAATCTATGGGAGAGATGGTCTTACAACAGTACAAAAAAGACTTAAGAAGTTTTTTAATTGCCAGGACATATAAGAGTTAAACACACATATCCTACCTTTTTAAAATGCCATGTACCCTTCCCTCTAAGCCAATAGGGCCGACATAAGGGATGGCGTATAAGTATTAAAAAGGAGAGGTTAGGCCTCTCAAAAGGTTTATTTTGTCAGGTCAAAATGGAAGCTTAAAGCTGCAGTATAGGTTGCAGTGGCAGGCTGGATACATGTTTTAAAAAGGTATTTTAGTGGGTGGCACAAGGAGTGGGCAGCCGACTAGCAGCATTTCATTTAGAGGCCCTGGTTGTTGGGGGAAAACTGGAATGAAGAGAGACAAGACTTCTCTAGCAAGGCAAAAGTAGGTTTAATCACAACAGCTGGGAAACCAGTCACCTCAGTAGAGCTGAAAAGCTGATCTCAAATGACTGCTTCCAAGCAGCCCTTTTTATAGTCACAACAATGCTGACTTCATACATATTATCTTAAAAAACAATAACAAGTAACAGATTGAAAAGTTAATAATAATATACTTTCACATTAAGACCACATCACCTGCATTTTTAAACTCATCACCACTTCTCTAGGTTCCCATTATCGTAATCCCAAGAGAGCTTTGATAAAACATTACCCTTCCTTCCCCAAGTGTGTGTTTATTGCTCTGTTCTCAAGACTTTTTGCATGACTCCGTATACTCTTGAGTAAAGTTACCTTTGACCAATGTTTTCTAAATCACGCCTCTATTGACAATGAGAATTACATATGCTAATCATGTTCTCCCATTTAACGGAAACTTGTTAAATTTATATTCTGCTTCCTGGTGAACTCTCACCTACTTTGTGTCCTTGCAGGAGGAGCCTGTACTGCTCTTTAACTACGTATAGTTCTGCAACGCTCTCTATACTGATGTCTGTGATGATGATATTTCCTCACATTTCATTCTTTGCTTAATATGAGTACATGTAGTACCATATACTAGGGGCAACAACGGGTTCAGCAAAGGGAGGCGCAGCCTTGCAGAAAGGGCCAGAACCAACAACCCCTTCACCACCTACAGGTTGCTACTCCCAACAAAAAGCAGGCAACATGCATGCACTGCTGGATTGTGTCCAAGTGTCGGAAAAAAGACTTCAGAACAAATTCTGCATATTTCACTGAACTGTCAGTATTCCAGATCTGGATTAGAAAAAACTGCTAGAAATGGGTTCTGCTGGGATCCCTCTCATTTCCCGTGCTGTTCATGGGTGTTTCTTCATCGGGACTGCCAGTTTCAAATAGTTTTCAGTGACTGTAAGTCTAACATCTTGTAAACTGTTTTAATAAAGTCAATTTTCACAGTATCTCGTATGAAACGCATTGACAAAGAATTTAGCTGGTTTTTCATAGTTTGCATGAATACCATCCACACCTGCACTGGCACAAAGGAAACACATACAAATATGTAGACTAACATACCTACAGACATCAGTGCACACACAGACTTGTACTGTCCTGTTGACGCAGACACCTATACAGAGGAAGCCAAACAAAACTTTAATCATACTTTGTACAGATTGCATCTGCAGCAGTGCATGGCTTCACAATAGAAACCCATGGCAAGTTTTCCAGGACTATGTGTGACTAACTTCCCCAGTCCTGTTTTTCTCTGCATTCTTGGTCTCCTAGCCTTTCTTGTTTAGCCTTTTATAAAAGCAGGACTATAATACACAGAATGCAAACATATCTGGCAGGAGAGACAGTTAACATATACATGATATGCTTGGCAGCTATAGATGGGGGTAACCTGACCCACAGATGATAAGTCCAAGAAATTTTTGGCTACCTACGTACTGGATCTCTGAAGGTATATGAAGGGCAGGTGAACTGAAGCCTGAGGATCAAATTGACATACCCAAAGGTTGCATGATGCTTTCAAAAGGACAGCTGGTTGTGTCTGGAGGCGTGCTCTGAGGTACAGCTGAAAATGATACAGGGATCTTTTGAGTTCCTGCTCAAAGAGGGCATACTGAGAGTCTGTAAGAGCAGGATTTGTGTGTTATATATAAGCAAAAAAAAGTGCTTCAAAACAACATTTGTAAAAACAGACATACAACCTTAGTCAAATAAATCTTAAACCCACAGTACTTGTTTGTGTGTCTATTAGGACCAGCTGAGTGGGTAACTAAAGGCAAGCTTAGGGTCCCTTAACAACATGCTCAAAACTATCAACTCACCTGCATTGTGCATGTACCACCAGCATTTAGCAGTGTACAACAACATGCCCTTAAAATTAGACTGTCACATACTATTCTGATTTAGGAGACCAAAGCCGAATTGGGCATGTGCTGGTAACTGAGTGCATGGTGGCCTATAGACAGCTGCCACACACACTTCTGCTTGTCACAGTTTTTCAGGAGAGAATTTAGGGCCAGATGTACAAAGGATTCTTCGGGTCGCAAGTGGCCTGATTTGCAGAAATGGGCCGTTTGCAACCAGAAAAAATGCTTTTTGGTATGTACCAAGCCCTATTTGTGATTCAGTAACCTATGACTGATTCACAAATTGGGTTTGCAATGCAGTATTTGAAAGGGGCGGGTTTAGGGTATCCCTTCCTAATCTCAAATTGCAGTGGTATGTATGATATTTTGTGACCAAAACGCAGTTGCAAAACATTCACATTTTACCACCAACTTCAAGTTGGTGGTCATTCATTCACAAATGGGAAGGGGTCCCGAAGGAACCCTTCCCCTTTGAGAATGTTCATAAAAATATTTGTGAAGAGCAAAGAAAACATTTAATTTTATTTCTAAACACATCCTGTTTTCCTTTAAAGAAAATGGGCTGCATTAAAAAAAATGCTTTATTGGAAAGCATTCAGAGGTATGGTGGTCTGCTGACCCCAGCAGGCCACCATCCCTGTGGTTTTTGCCATTCCTAATGGTTTGCATACCGAGACCTATATCCTTAATATTCAGGAGGTAGGACTATTTGTGACCCCACCTGGAATCGCAAAACGTGTAGTACACACATTTGTACACAGGTGTTTGCGATTACTAAACAGCAAATTGCAAACATTCGCTATCGGGTAATTAAAAAACATTCCCTACTTACATCTGGCCTCTAGTTTTTTTATCACAGTGATTTCAAAATGTTACAACTGGCTCCTCACAGCATGCTAAATCACGTTGAGCACAGCCTTGAAGATGTGTTCTGTAGTGATCTATGTTCTTCTTCTTTGGGCAGAAAAGACCCTGCTCCTGCTTAGGGAACAGACAGATCAAGCAGTGACATCAAGGTTATAAGCAGGCTTTCTGCAGTCCTGTTCTTGAGGATGTTGAACACTGGCATGTGTTTGATCCCAATTGCCCTCTCTCTGATAGTCCACAAGCCAATGCAGCTGGTGTAGACAGAGAGACACTCTTAGAGGAAGTGCTTGAGGACCCACATTGGGAAACTGTGCAGTCTTCAAGGTCTAACTCAGGTTGCACTTTGATTCATCCTGTGAAGCAGTGAGACAGAGTCAGCTTGATACATAGGAGGAAAGCAGAGGGAGAGGGTCTGGCACACACCATTTTACTCATATTCAGTCTAACATTATCAGTGTTAATAGCCAAATGTCCTTCAGAATGCACTATTTCTTACTTTATAAGACTCTCAAGACTTCCTATTGCGATTTCTTTAAACTGTGTACACTTGGGGGGTTATTACAACTTTGTAGGAGGTGTTAATCCGTCCCAAAAGTGACGGTAAAGTGACGGATATACCACCAGACGTATTACAAGTCCATTATATCCTATGGAACTCGTAATACAGCTGGTGGTATATCCGTCACTTTTGGGACGGATTAACACCTCCTCCAAAGTTGTAATAACCCCCTTAATTCTGACAATTGTACCCAAAGTGATAAAAGCAATTTGCCATAGCATTTAAAACATGTTTATATTTAAAGTCTCTGATTAAGGCTGTTTATAAGTTGCACTCCGCTTTAGTTGATTGCACTCCCTCAATTTCCTGTAAAATGCCCCAGCCTCCATCTGCACCTACACATTTAGGGATTCCCAGAGCAAAACTAATGCTACTTCATCACTGTGCTTTAATGTACATTACTGTTCTGAGGTTTGCACCATGGAAACTTCCTCCATTACTCTGCGACACACTGGGCAAGCTCACAACACAAATATCACCCTGATTTTGGTGTTTTAAGGTTGACAGGTGAGCACGATGCAGGTATCTGAGGGTGAGACAAGAGGGCCGAATAAATGTCTTCAAAGACCAACTGAGGGCTGGGGCATTCTCCGAGAGGGTGCTGATGATGCTAGAATGCTGGATGTTTCTGATGGCACTCCAAGGGTCTCTGAGAGCACACTTGGGATCTTTATGAATACCAGATGGTTGTGTCACAAGTTAGGCTGAAGGATATGAGGGACACAGTGAGGAGCACTGGTAGGAAATTTTCCTTGATTGAAGATGGTTTTGAGGATTTCAAAGTTAGAGTAGGAAAGAATGACCAAAATTGGGCGGCCCTAACCAGTGAATTTTGAAACTCAAGAGTCAGCTGCATAGCCCAGAGGAAGTAATAAGACAAAAGGAAAACTTTCTGTACATCTAAAGATACTGGTGGAATCTCTGAACAACATGTCAAGGTATTCACTGCTGGGATAATGCATCTTGTGGGAAGTTCTGAATTACAATGGAAGTGCTGAGCTGGTGTATTGTTAAGTTCAAAATCTTAATACCATTTGTTTGGAAGAAAGAAAAAAAAAGATGTCCAGGGCTTCTCGTCTGAGGATCACAGGTATCCTGCAATTGATGGAAGTAGAAGATGTGGTAATTCCTCTAACAGAATTTTAAACCCTTTGGTGCTAGTGACTGCTGGAGGCTGTCTGACATCACAGTTAGCGTGTGCTTCAGATGCCCCTGGCCGTCCTAGCACCCTCCCACAGGGGAAGCGCTGATGCTTCCCACATGGGAATCTCCCCTACATCCTCCAGCAGGGATGGCAGTGGAAGCGCTTCTACTGCCACCCCTTTCCCCCTCACTGCAGCATCTAATGCCATCAGCATTCAAAATGCACAAACATCATTAGAGCCTCCCCCGACGTACAGGAAGCCATGTGCCTCCACCGTGTCTTTGGAGAAACAGGTACGTTTCTCCTTGAGGGTAAGAGGGGTGTTACACAGAACAAAGAGGCATCAGGGTAAAGGAAAGGGTTTTCCTTTCCTCCGATATCTCTTTGAGCATTCCTGCCGCACGATCACCAAGCAATCATGCAGCAGAAATGCCCACTAGACACCAGGGATTTAGTTGTTTTTGATAATTTGATGTGGGGGGAGTGGCCCTTTGGGGAGGGGTCACTCTCATTTACGGGGCACTAATTTCGGCCGTTTTGGCCTATTTATGTGAGGCTCACCTGCCCCCAAAGCGGACAGAAACCGCCAGGCACCAGTGATTATTTTTTGTATGTTTGTTTATTGTTTGGGGTGCGCCCCTTGTGCAAGGGTGGCTCCCCTTTGGGGGGCAATAATTCTGGCTGTTTCTGCCACCCTTGGGGCAGATCAGCCTCTTTGTTAGGCTCATCTGCTCCCAAGGGGGGCAGAAACCACTAGGCACCAGGGATTATTTGTTGGATGTTTGTTTTTTGTTTGGGGGGAGGTACCTTGGGCAGTGGTCGCTTCCCTTTGGGGGGCAATATTTTGGCCATTTCTGCTCCCCTTGGGGGCAGTTCAGCCTCTTTGTTAGGCCCATCTGCCCCCAAGGAGGACAGAAACCAATAAGCACCAGGGATTATTTTTGGTATGTTTGTTTTCTGTTTGGGGGTGGTCCCTTGGGCAAAGGTCACTCCCCTTTGGGGCTCATTCATTTTGGCCATTTCTGCCCCCAGTGTGGGAAGATTAGCCTCTTTATGTGAGGCCATTCTGCCCTCACTGGAGCAGGAACCACTAGACAACAGGGATTATTTCTTGGATGTTTGTTTTTTGTTTGGGGACGGCCCCTTGGGCAAGGGCTGCTTCCCTTTGGGGGCCTTCATTTTGGCTGTTTCTACCCCACTTGAGGGCAGATCGGCCTCTTCATGTTAGGCCCATCTGCCCCCAAGGGGGACAGAATCCACTAGGCACCAGGGATTCATTCTTGGATGTTTGTTTTTTGTTTGGAGGGTGGCCCCTTGGGCAAGGGTCCCTCCCTTTTGAATGGCATTCATTTTGCCTGTTTCTGCCCCTCTCTGGGACAGATCAGCCTCTTTATGTGAGACCCAAAAACACTAGACACCAGGGATAATTTCTTGTATGTTTGTCTTTTGTTTGGGGGCGGCCCCTTGGGCAAGGGTCCCTACCTTTTGGGTGTCATTCATTTTGGCCGTTTCTGCCCCCCTTGGGGGTGGATGGGCCTCTTCGTGTTAGTCCTATCTGCTCCCAAGGGGTACAGAAAACCTCTAGACTACAGGGAATGTTTCTGAATGTTTGGTGGCGTGGTGTTTGTGGACTGGCACATTATTTGCAAACGTGATCGTAATGTTTTATTTCTCCTTTTTATTCTAGTTCAAAGCTTTTGATTCCTTTGCTGTGACTCCTGCTTGCGGTTTTGGCAGTGGTAGACCTGTGGTTTGTGTAGTTGCATGTGCTTAGTAAGAAAAACTTTTTGTACTGTTTACTCCAAATGAGGAGTGTTGCCATGCATGAATGAGTTTTTTGCAAAGTGTGTAATAATACCAGCATATTTAGCTTATGTTTTATTGTGTGTGAAATTCTCCTTAGATGTATGCACGATGTGAATTGTGTGGTCTTCGGTGTAATTTTATTTTGTTTTTCCATTTTAGTGGGATATTGTTTGCTGTGCCAGTACTGATTAGATGCTGGTGAGTCTAGCTGTCTCAGGCAAGTGAGTAGTATTGTTTTTGAGTATAAAGGTCTTTATGATAAAGCCACACTTTGTTTATTACTTATTTTACACAGTGTTGGTTGTTGTTGATGCGTTTTTCAGGTTACTTTTATTAGGAAGGATCATGGCTAGCCGTAGAATGACCGCTCAGCATGTTGTTGGTATGCTTTTTGAATCTTCCTCTAGCCATGATTATGAGACTGGCTCGGTATCCGAGGCAAAAGAGGAACTACATGATTATAGCAGGGAATTTTCTGTCCGAGAGGAATCATCCGATGATGAAGTCATTCTCAGTGCGGATGAAGTGCCTGTTTTAGAGAAGGACACTGATGTGCCAATAGTGCAGCAGCCAGGAACTGAAAGGCTTCCCATTGGAAGATCTGAAGTGTGGGTTGCCCCAGACATGGTGCAGCCGGCTTTGCCTGGCTTTACTGGTGTCGCAGGGTTTAGAGTGAATACTGAAAACATTTTGCCCATAAATTTCTTTGAGTTGTTTATGGACGATGTATTTTTGGGTGAGATTGTTGAGAATACTAGTTTATATGCTGAACAGTATTTGAGGGACAACAGTGCCTGACTTGGGCCCCATTCTAGAGCTACCCAGTGGTCTCCCACAAAACCGTAAGAGTTGAAGAAGTTCTTGGGTTTAACTTTTTGGGTGGGCCTGAAAAGGTAGCTGTTGCTGTCTTCATATTGGTCTACTCGACTCTTGATGGCTACGCCGTATTCCTGCAATCATGAGTCATGATCAGTATTTGCTTCTGTTTCTGATGCTGCATTTTGTTGATAATGCTTAGGGTTGCCACAAGATCACCCTGATTGTGATAATCTTTTTAAGATTCGGCCTGTCCTTGATCACTTTGTAGATCAATTTTCAGAGATCTATGTTCCAGGGAAAGAAATAGCTTTTTATGAGTCTTTGTCCTTTTCGAGGGCCGTTTGGTTTTTAGGCAGTACATTCTTCAAGAGGGCACATTATGGAATTAAGATGTATATGCTGTCTGAGAGTAGTATAGGATATGTCTTTAATTTCTCGAACTACACTGGTAGGGATACCACTGGTTGGTCGTCTATTTTTGGAGTTAGTGAGAATATTGCATGGGACCTTGGTAGACAACTATTTAACAAAGATTACCATTTGTACCTAAATAACTTCTACACTGGTGTGAGATTCTTTAGGGAATTTTTAAAAGTGGACACTGTTACTTGTGGCACAGTCCACTCTAATCGTAAAGGTTATCCAAAGGAGCTTGTGTGTTAAAAAAAAAAAAAGAAACTTGAGGGGCAGTGCAGTGCCTTGCATAATGATGAACTGCTAGCTGTGAAATTTGCAGACAGGAGGGATGTCTACATGCTGACTACCATCCATGATGAAAGTGCTTCACCTTTGGCTGTTTGGTGTCAGGTTGTTGAAGTGCACAAACCTGTGTGCATTTTAGATGACATTAAGGGGGTCATTACAACCCTGGCGGACGGTGTTAAAGCAGCGGTAAGACCGCCAACAGGCCGGTGGTAAAAAAAATGGGAATTATGACCGTGGCGGAAACACCAACAAAGACAGCCACTTTAACACTCTGACCGCCACTGCAGTACAGACAAACAGCTTGGCGGTCACCGCCAACAGACAGGCGGAGGACAATGTACCGCCCACAGTATCACAACCCACCAATCCGCCACCTTTTCCAGTGCAGATTCACCGCAGATAAAAACACGGCGGAAACAGCCATTTCAAAGGGAAAACGCTCACCTCTACACACCCCACGAGGAACGACGACACCATGGAACCGGAACTCCAAATTCTCCCTGCAATAGTCTTTCTGCTCCTATACGACCATCATCAACGCCGGCGGCGAAGACAACGGTGAGTACTGCACCTACGACATAGGGGAGGGGGAGGCAAAAGTCAGGGACACACACACGCAACACCCCAACCCGACCCTCACCCACTACAACACACACACCAATGCATATCCAAACATTACAGTAACAACCCCCAACCCCCCCGGAAGAATGCAAAGACAAAAGGAAATGAGTTCAACCATTGTAATATATCAAAATACAGTAACCAAATATATACAGATATATATACACATTCAACAAAATATACATCACGATTAGTAGTGCAGGTAATGCACCATTCATTGTCCGTGGACCACTGGGCCCAAAATGCATGGGCGAGGCCCACACACGATACCTGATCAAAACGGAGAAAACACTGCCGGGGCATCAGATAGAAATACAACAGGCACCTCAGGGGGAAGGGAAGGGGGGGCACCTCAGCCGGATGAGTGCACCACGCCAGATCCATGAGGGGGCTCCATGCCCATCGATGCATTCTGGGGAGTGCAAAGCCACAGTCTCTCAAGTCTCCACAGTGGGTGGCTTGCCCACTGTAAAATCCTGGGGAGTGCAAAGCCACAGTCTCTCAAGTCTCTACAGTGGGTGGGTTGCCCACTGTGCCATCCTGGGGAGTGCAAAGCCACAGTCTCTCAAGTGGATAACAGTCTCCACTGGTTCTGGAGGGGGACTGGTGCCCAGAGTGCTTCATCCTGCCAAGGACTGAGGTAGTGGATGCATGTCTCCACTAGTTCTGGAGGGGGACTGGTGCCCAGAGTGCTTCATCCTGTTAAGGACAGACGGAGTGGATGCATGTCTCCACTGGTTCTGGAGGGGGACTGGTGCCCAGAGTGCTTCATCCTGTTTAGGACAGAGGTAGTGGATGCATGTCTCCACTGGTCCTGGAGGGGGACTGGTGCCCAGAGTGCTTCATCCTGTTAAGGACAGACGGAGTGGATGCATGTCTCCACTGGTTCTGGAGGGGGACTGGTGCCCAGAGTGCTTCATCCTGTTAAGGACAGAGGTAGTGGATGCATGTCTCCACTGGTTCTGGAGGGGGAATGGTGCCCAGAGTGCATCACTCTCCCCGTGACGGTCCCAGTAGCGTCACTGCCGCTCATGGGCTAGCGGTGCTTGAGTTGGCGGTCCTTGCCCTGTTCAGCGGTGCTTGCCCTGTTCAGCGGTGCTTGCCATGGCGGTCTTTGCCCTGTTCAGCGGTGCTAGAGTTTGCAGTTTCTGACATGTTCAGCGGTGCTTGCCATGGCGGTCTTTGCCCTGTTCAGCGGTGCTTGAGTTTGCAGTTTCTGACATGTTCAGCAGTGCTTGCCATGGCGGTCTTTGCCTTGTTCAGCGGTGCTTGCCCTGTTCAGCGGTGCTTGCCATGGCGGTCCGTCATTGCCCAGCTGGGCTGGGGCTGGCGGTCCTTCATTGGGCAGCTGGGCTGTGGCTGCCGGGGCCCTCCTGGGCAGCTGGGCTGTGGCTGGCGGTGGCCTCTTGTGATGATGGGGCTGCCCTCTTGGGCAGTGACTCTGGCGGTGGCCTCCTGGCCACTGACGATCGGGCTGCCCTCCTGGGCACTGACTCTGGCGGTGGCCTCCTGACCACTGACGATGGGGCTGCCCTCCTGGGCACTGACTTTGGCGGTGGCCTCCTGACCAGTGACGATCGGGCTGCCCTCCTGGGTACTGACTCTGGCGGTGGCCTCCTGGCCAGTGACGATGGGGCTGGCGGTGGCCTCCTGGGCAGCGGGGATGATGGCAGTCTTCTCCGCCGTGCTGCTCCTCCCAGACTTTGGCGATTTCTTCTGCCCCTTCCCCACCTTGGGAGGAGTCACAGCTCAGTGGACAGTCCCCCCGAGACCCTTGTGAGCGGCTTTGCTGGCTGGAGTCTTCCCCCACTCCCGCTGGGCACTGTCCAACTTCTGGTGCTTCACGGGGGGGGGCTGGCTGTGCTGTGGCTCCGTGTCACACTGGCTGCCCTGGTGCCCGGTGCACTCCACATACCTCTAAAAACAGGCACCACTGGTCCCGGAGATTTTTTGGCTGAGGTGCTAGTACGGGACCAATGAATTGGAGGGGGTGGGGGGGTGAGAAAGAGGTCAAGCTTGGTCAGGAAACATTTCTTAGGAACACTGGGACGGGTAGCTGTAGGGGGTCTGGGAGTGGAGGAAGAGGAGGTGGTTGTAGGAGGTGTAACTTTTGTGGCTTTGGGTGCAGGTGCATGCGCTGGAGGCTGTCGTGAGGTGGATGTATGTTGGGTGGGTGTGTGCCTGCATTTGTGTACTTTGGGAGGGGGCATCACAGACACACTGGGAGAGGACACAGGGGATGTGTAAATGGTAGTAGGGGTGGTGAGTGCAGATGAGCAGGGTGTGGTGGTGGGTGTGTTGGTGCGGGACCTAGTGGCTGTAGTGGTAGTGCATGCAGGTGAGAGTGTAGACGAGACTGGGAGGGAGGAGGGAGACGACAAGGAGGGGGACACAGTGGAGGCAGTGGATGTTGGTGTGTCTGTATGTGTGTGATGCTTGCGTGAGTGACTTTGGGATGTGTGGTGCTTATGTTTGCCTGAGCTTCCCTTGGGTGTTGACATGTGTGTATGCTGGTCTGATGGTGTGCTTGGGATAGGCTGGGGTACACAGGATTGGGTCTGGGTGGAGGAAGTTGGAGGGGGAGGCTAGAGACAGGGACAATGGCTGCCATCAGTGCTGAGGCCAGAGTTTGCAGGGTTCGATGAAGGGCAGCCTGACCAGAATGAATGCCCTCCAGGAATGCATTTGTGTGTTGCAATTCCCTTTCTACACCCTGGATGGCATTCAAAATGGTAGACTTCCCAACAGTGAGTGACCTGAGGAGGTCAATGGCCTCCTCACTGAGGACAGCAGAGGTGAAAGGGGCAGGGGCTGAGGTGCCTGGGGCGAAGGTGATGCCCACCCTCCTGGGTGAGCGGGCACGGGGCGAAGGCTGAGGGGCTGCTGGGAGGGCGGTGCTGGTAGGGAGGGTGGCGCCTGTACCTGTAGAAGTGGGGGGCACAGATTTTGCCGCCACTACAAGGGAGCTTCCATCGGAGGACAAGTCTGTGTCGCTGGTTGCAGATCCTGTGACCGCCGTGAAGCTCCCCTCGCCTTCCATCCCACTGGTGTATTTAGAGTCCGTGGTGTGACCCTCCATGGCCATGTGGGATGCAGCTCCCTCATGCTCCGGTGCCACTGTACCTCTGCCTGATGATGCTGATGCACACAAGAACAGGGAGACCACAAAAATGGGGGGGACGACAGAAGAAAGACAGGTTGAGTGGATGGCTTACCGCTACCGTTGGCGGACAATACAGACACAGCAGCCCCCTGCACAACGCCGCGCTGTTGGGCTCTACAGATGCAGTTCCTGGGATATGGCCTACATGGCTGTGGTGGACATCTGCACACATAGATGACACAGGGGCATGTATACCCGTACTTGGCACTCTACAGAGGTGGAGTGGAGTGCCACATGGCCTGCATTACGGAGGGGCCTACCCTACGGAACTCGCCCTGGCCTACGGAAACCCACAGCCCTCCTCCCCCACCCAGACACCTTCACTGCGCGCAAAGTCCGCAGTATGATGTTGTACTCACCCCCTTGTGTCTGCTGTGATGCCCTCAAGCGCCCATCCAACTCAGGGTAGGCCACCGCCAGGATCAGGAACATCAGGGGGGTCATGGTTCGACGGGCACCCCTCCCACGTTGGGAGGACATCCCCAGCTGAGCCTCAGCCGTCTTCTTGGTCCAGCGGCGAATGTCCTCCCATCTCTTCCGGCAGTGGGTGCTCTGTCTGTGGTGGACCCCCAGGGTCCAAACGTCCTTGGCGATGGCACGCCAAATATCCTTCTTCTGGTGGGCGCTGACCTAGATGAAATGTACAGGGGAAGAAGAGAAGTCATTAGCAACTGCACCGTCGAAGTGAGTGGCCCACATCCCTAGCCTTGCCATGTGGCACATGCATTCACAGTCCTTCATGCACGCAGAACTGTGGCCCCTTCCTTCTTACAACCAGCCCTCTACACTCAGGCATAGCCCATACAACGTGCTCCCTGTGTACTTACCTGTTGGTCTGGAGGACCGTAGAGTAGCGTGTACTGGGGGAGGACCCCGTCCACGAGCTTCTCCAACTCCTGTGCAGTGAAGGCAGGGGCCCTTTCCCCAGACGCATGAGTCATTGTCTCTTCCAGACCGAGGTCACAGCAGCACTTGCAGTGTAGGTCCTCTCCTGTCGAAGATCAGGTATCGAGTGATTGAACAGATAGAAAATGGCGGTCACATCCGCGTCGGTGACGTCTGCGGCAGTGCGTATCATCACCGCCAGCGCACTTCGTCATTGGCTCCTGGGACCTCTAGGGTCCAATGTTAACCAATGCAGCATTGCGCCGCGGTCTTCGACCGCCTACTGTGACGGTGTACAACGCCAGTGCAGTTACCTCACATCCAATTGTCCCAGTTTAGAGGTCAGGCAGCTGCCATTTCAGGGGCCCACATGGCTTCATTTTCAACCGCGTCACTCATACCTAGGCCTAGACTCAACACACATACAGGCAACTTTTTGGATTATGTTTCGTGTTCTGTGTAGACTGTGGGTACATACCTATGAGTTGTTTGACTCTGTGGTCGCTGTTGTCCTTCCTAGGCACCGTCCGCTGGGACATGTGAGGAGATGGCGGAATCCTCCGGTGTACCAACCGCTGGTGGACCTGTTGACAATGGAGGAGCGACATTTAATCATCACCTACAGGTTTGACCGTGCCACAATCCAGGAACTGTGTACCAAGTTGGAGCCTGACCTGTAGTCAGCAATCCACCATGCCACAGGGATCCCCCCTCAAGTGCAGGTGCTATCAGTGCTTCATTTCCTTGCAAGTGGGTCATTTCAAACAACAGTGGCCATAGCATCAGGTATGTCCCAGCCTATGTTTTCCAACGTGTTGTCCAGAGTGTTGTCTGCCCTGCTGAAACACATGCGGAGCTACATCGTTTTCCCTCAGGTGGAGGATTTGGCTACAGTTAAAGGTGACTTCTATGCCCTTGGACATATCCCTAACATCATAGGTGCCATTGATGGGACCCATGTAGCTCTGGTCCCCCCCCACAGGAGTGAACAGGTGTACAGAATCCGGAAGAGTTATCATTCGATGAATGTACAGATGGTATGTTTGGCAGACCAGTACATCTCCCAGGTAAATGCTATGTTCCCTGGCTCTGTGCATGACGCCTAAATCCTGCGGAATAGCAGCATCCCTAATGTGATGGGTCAACTCCAGAGGCACCAGGTGTGGCTATTAGGGGACTCTGGTTACCCCAACCTGTCATGGCTACTGACCCCAGTGAGGAATCCCAGGACCAGGGCAGAGGAACGCTACAATGAGGCCCATGGGCGGACTAGGAGGGTGATCGAACGCACCCTCGGCATCCTGAAGGCCAGGTTCAGGTGCCTCCATATGACAGGTGGTTCCCTATTCTACTCACCAAGAAAGGTGTGCCAGATCATCGTGGCCTGCTGTATGCTTCACAATCTGGCTTTGCGACAACAGGTGCCTTTTCTGCAGGAGGATGGTCCAGATGACGGTGTTGTGGCAGCTGTGGAGCCTGTGGACAGTGATGAGGAGGAAGCAGAGGAAGAAGACATTGACAACAGGGACTCAGTTATCCAGCAATATTTCCAGTGACACACAGGTGAGTACACATTCCTGCCTACTACAAGTACTTCACACTTCTACCTCTATCCTGTCTGTCGATTTCAACCAGTATATGGTAACTGAGTAGTACATTTCCATTACGGTTTCACAGGTGTGGTTACCAACGTGTGTCATCTGCTTAGGTTCCTCATGGACTTGAGATGTGTGACATAGGTATGTTGACATTACATTTGAGAACAGATTTTGTCACTCATTGCTAATACACATTTTCAAAATCACAGACTGACTCCAGATTGTTTTGTGCTTCAAGGGTGTTTATTGAAGTGCTAAATATTGGAGGGGGTGGGAAAATGGTGATGGGTGATGGTGGAGGAATGTCCATGGCAGAGTCCAGTCTCTTAGTCTCACAGGTGCACTGCCCATATGGGCATAGAAGTGGAGCTGGGGCAGTTCCAATATGGACAGGGTTACAAAGTGGGACAGTGGGATGACAATCAGGGTTGTCTCATTTCTTGGCGGGGGTCTTGGCATCGTGCTCTGTCCTGTTCCTGGATCTCAGGGACCACTTGGTGTTTTGGAGATGTGTGTGTATTTTGAGCGGGGCGGTGTGTACCGCCAATGGAATACCGCGGTTGAAAGACCGCTGTGTGGATTCGTGGGTCGTGATAGCATGGGCGTGTTTCTGTTGGCGTGACGGTGGAGGTTTTGTTTTCGCCTGTTTATCACTGACCTTTGGTGTGGCGGAGTTGTGTGAGTGTCTGAATTTTGGCGGATTCCGAAATGTGTGTCATAATAGCTGTGGCGGAATTCCGCGGCCGCAGCGGTGTGTTGGCGGTCTGCTGCACGGCGGAAAGCGGATTTTACTGCCAATGTTGTAATGACCCCCTAAGTATGGGTGTTGTAGATAGAGTGGATCAGAGACTGGAACCTTAGACTTCTTCTGTTAGTAAGGCTTACTTTTGGTATTGTATTTACTTACAGTTGGATTGCGTTTTCTTTTTTGTTAAAAAAAAAAATGTGATGGCGGTGTGCGTGGACTGGCGCTTGACTAGCAGTGTGTAGATTGGCGCTTGGCTGGCGATGTGAGTGTGCTGGCGCTTAGCTGGTGGAGTGAGTGAGCTGGCGCTTGGCTGGTAGTATGTGAGAGCTGGTGATTGAGCTGGCGCTTGATTGGCAATGTGTGAGTAGTGACTTTCTGCTGGTCCCTACAACACACAGCTAGCCAAACGCCAGTCAACACACTGTCAGCTGGTGTAATTGCTGTGTCAGGCATGTGGACGTATGAAAGTGATAGGTCCTTGAATGGCGTCTGTTGAGGTGAATGTTGATGGGCTCATGGCTGGCGGCGTGAATGGTCTTGCGCCTGTCACTTATGAAACGTGTGTGAATGGAGTGTAAAACGTTTGGTGCCTTGGCGCAGCTTTACAGCTCAAGAGCTGAGTCATTGGTTCAGTTGTTTGACCATTCAATTATTAACAATGCATTTCTTTTTTGTGAAATCTCTTGTTGATATTTGATCGATTGAACCATCACTCACCCTCATGTCAAATCCAACCAGTATATGTGTGTACTTGATGAATATATGGTTGTGCAGTAATAATTGACTTTTCTGTCTTACTCTGCCAGGATGTATGTTGTCTCTGCATTGTCTCTTGTCATGAATGCTGTAATGTTCTGAGCCCTCTGCTAGTGGTGTGAATGATCTTGTGTGACACGTATGAAAGGAGCGAAAATGGCCTGTAAAGCGGTTCATGCCTTGTTGTAGCTTTACAGCTCATGAACTGTGAGTCATTGGTTCAGTTTTTTGACCTAACAGTTATTAACAGAACATTTAATTTTTCTAAAATCTCTTGTTCATACAGTTTTATTTATGGAACCATCACTCACCCTCATGCCAAATTCAACCAGTATGTATGTTCTCACATAAGAAACCTGCTCTTCTCTAATCAGGTGGGACCCCCAACGATGAAGCATAACACCAACTAGGTTGGTGGGTGAGGGGTCTTTTTAACAAAACCTAAGGGTGTTTTTTTCACAATTGGAGTGTTTGGGACATCACAGAAGTAAGAGACTTGGTAGCATGCTCACTTCTTGTCTAAAGATAATATACCAGCTCTAGGGATGTTTGAAAAGTAGACACCCAGGGGAGTACACAGTGGTGTGCCTCTTGTGGATCCCAACAAGTTTTCTTACCCACAGTGCCTTGCAAACCTCAAATGTGACTAAAATCACACATTTTCCTCGCATTTCTGTGCCATATTCTTCCAGAAGTGGAAATAGTAGAAATAAGCCAGAAATGTTCTACCGTCCAGCATTTCCTTGATCTCCCGATAAAAATGCTACCTCACTTTTGTGGGTGTGCCAAGTGCCCGCAACATTGAGGGGGACAAAACACAATGTGGGCACATCAAAATTGTCTGTCACAAAACAACTTGTTTTTGCAAGGGGTGGGGATGGGGGGCACCTGCGTTTGTGGTCACGGCCTGTGGCCATCTAGGGAAACCTACCAAATCTAAACATTTCTGAAAACTAGACACATGGGAGTTCTTACCATGATTTCTTACCCATATCCCCCTGCAAACCTCAAATTTAGCTAAAAAATCACAGTGTCCTGGCACAAATTGTCTATCAGTCAGTATTCTCCTCGGTCCTACTATAAAAATGATATCTCACTTGTGTGGGTGGGCCAAGTGCCTGCGACAGGGAAAAGCCAAAAACGTGTAGAGATTGAGGGGCACCAAAGCTTGTTGATACGCTATATGGTTTTAGGCTGACTCTGCTTTGGAAACCCACATAAGTGAGTATCATTTTTATTGGGAGATAGACAGGAGCACTGGGTGGTAGGAAATTTGTGCTAGAATGCTGATCCCACATAGAAATGTGAGGTACGTGTGAGTTGTAGCTTTTTTTGAGGTTTGCAGGGGATTATGGGTAAGAAAACATTGGAAGATGCACACAAGCCACACCTCCCTGGACTCCCCTTGGTATCTAGTTTTCAGAAATGTCTGGGTTTGTTAGGTTTCTCTTGATGGCCACCGAGCCCAGGACAAAAAACGCAGGTGCCTCCTTGCAAAAACAGATCGTTTTCTAATAAATTATTTTGATGTGTCTGCATTGTATTTTGGGCCCTTCCCTTTTGCGGGCACTTGGCCTCCCCACACAAGTGAGGTAGCATTGTTATCAAGAGACTTGGGGAGTGGTGGGAATGCTGGGTGGAAGAAAGTTTGTGGCTTCCCACAGATTCCAGAACTTTGCATCACTGAAATGTGAGACGCATTGTGAGGTTTGCAAAGGATTCTGGGTGACAGACCCTGGCGAGTGCCCCACAACTCACCCCATCTCCTAGGTGTCTAGTTTTCAAGAATGTACAGGTTTGCTAGGTTTTCCTAGGTGCCAGCTGAGCTAGAGCACAAAATCCTCAGATAGGCACTTTGCAAAAAACGTGTCCCCTTTCAGTGGAAAATTGTGATGTGTCCATGTTGTTTTGGGGCGTTTCCTGTCGCGAGCACTAGGCATAACCACACAAGTGATGTACCATTTTTATCGGGAGACTTGGGGGAATGCTGAGTGGAAGAAAGTTTGTGGCTCCAGAACTTTGCATTACCGAAATGTGAGGAAAATGTTTTTTTTAGACAAATGTTGAGTTTTGCAAAGGATCTGGGTGACAGAACCTGGAGAGAGCCCTACAATTCACCCCATCTTTAATTCCCCTAGGTGCCTAGTTTTCAAAAATGTACAGGTTTGCTAGGTTTCCCTAAGTGCTGGCTGAGTTCGAGCCCAAAATCCACAGCTAGTCACTTTGCAAAAACGTGTCAATTTTCAGTGGGAAAATGTGGTGTGTCCATGTTGCATTTGCCAGCGTTTCCTGTCACAGGCAGTAGGCCTCCCAACAGAAGTGAGGTACCATTTTTATAGAAAGACTTGGCGAATGCTGGGTGGAAGGAAATTTGTGGCTCCCCTCAGATTCCAGAATTTTGCATCATTGAAATGTGAGGAAAATGTGTTTTGAGGTTTGCAAAAGGTTCTGTGTGACAGAACCTGGTGAGAGCCCCACAAGTCATCCCATCCTGGATTCCCCTAGATGTCTAGTTTGGAAAAATGTACAGGTTTGCTAAGTCCCAGCTGAGCTAGAGACCAAAATCTACAGCGAGGCACTTTGCAAAAACACATCCTTTTTCAGTAGAAAAATGTGATGTGTCCACGTTGCATTTTGGGGCGTTTCCTGTCACGGGCACTAGGCATATCCACACAAGTGAGGTACCATTTTTATCAGGAGACTTGGGAGAACACAGAATAGCAGAACATGTTAAAAAAATTGTCTTCCTCTGCATTTGCGACTTCCAAATGTAAGACAGTGTGTAAGAGAGAAGTCATTTTGAGAAATGCGCTGTATTTTTACATGCTAGTATGGATACTTCCAAATTCAGAGATGTGCAAATAACCACTGCTTCTAAACTTCATGGGCCCGATTCATAAAGATATACTTAGACCGAAAGTTTGGTGTAAGTTTAGACTTTTGGTGAAAGTTTAGACTTTAGGTCTTAACTTGGACTTTTGGTCTAAACTTAGACTTTTTGTCTAAATTTACCTTTGTGAATCGGGCCCCATGTCTTGTGCGCATTTCGGAAATACAAAGGTTTCCTTCATACCTATTTTGTATTCCTTATATTTCACCAAATTAATTTCTGTATACCCGATACACAATGAAAACACATTGCAAAATGCAGCTCATTTATTGCCTCTGGGTACCTTGGATCCTTAGTGAACCTACAAGCCCTATATGTCCCCACAACCAAAGAGGTCCAGCAGACGGTATATTGCTTTTGAAAATCTGCCATAGCTGAAAAAGTTACAGATGAAAGCAGACAGAAATGGCTGTTTTTTCAACTCTATTTCAATTTTTTTTTATTTCAACTGTTACTTTCTATAGGAAAACCTTGAAGACTCTACACAAATGACCCCATGCTGAATTCAGAATTTTGTCTACTTATCAAAATGTGTTGAATAATGTTGTTTTCTGATTCTAGTCTGCCTGTTCCTGAAAGCTGGGAACATGGTGATTTTAGCACCGCAAATCCTTTGTTAATGCAGAATTTTGTCTACTTTTCAGAAATGCATAGCTTTCCGGGATCCACCATTGGTTTCACACTCATTTCTGTCACTAACTGGAAGGGGGTTGAAAGCACAAAAAATATGAAAAATGTGGTATGTCCCAGTAAAATACCACAACTGTGTTAAAAATGTTGGTTTTCTGGTTCTAGTCTGCCTGATCCTGAAAGCTGGGAACATTTTAGCAGCACAAAGACTTTTTGATGCCATTTACAGGAAAAAAACACAGATGCTTTCTTTTGAAGCACTTTTTCCCCCATATTTCCCCAAAACCTACATTTTAGCTATATTTTGGCTAATTTCTCGGTCACCTCCAGCGGAATCCACAAACCATGGGTACCTATAGGATCCCCAGGATGTTGGAAAAAAGGACCCCAATTTGGTCTGGAAATCTTATGTGGACAAAAAGATATACGGGCCTGAGCGGGAACTACCCCAAATAGCCAAAAAAGGCTTAGCACAGGAGGGGGAAAATGCTTAGCAGCGAAGGGGTTAAGAACTAGTGCCTGAATTATTTGTTGCCAGTTGAGCCATCCTATGCCAGGGTGATGGTATGTTTTACTCTGTCGCCCTGGTGAAGGTTGGACTACCAAATTTATAGATGTCCACTGGGCCAATAGACATTTAGGCCCTCATTAAAACCCTGGCGGTAAATCCTGCTTACTGCCGTGCTGAAATCCGCTACAGGTATTACAGGACCCTCATCTCGTAATCCGCCACAATACAGACACCCACACAAGTCTGCCACACCAAAGGTCAGTGATAAACTGGCGATACCAAAACCCACACCGTCACGCCAACAGGAATACGCCCACACTATCACGACCCACGAATCAACGCGAAATGAGGTAACTGCGCTGGCGTTGTGCAGCGTCGCGGTAGGCGGTCGAAGACCGTGGCGCAATTCAGCATTGGTTATCATTGGGCCCTACGGGTTCCAGGAGCCGATGACGATGTATGCCGGCGGTGACAGTACGCACTGCCGCAGACGTGGCCGCCATTTTCTATCTGTTCACTCACTTGATACCTGACCTTCAACAGGAGAGGACATACACTGCAAGTGCTGCTGTGACCTGATCCTGGAAGCGACAATGGCTACAGTGTCTGGGGAAAGGGCCCCTGCCTTCACTGCAGAGGAGTTGGAGTAACTGGTGGATGGGGTCCTCCTCCAGTACACGCTACTCTACGGTCCTCCAGACAAACAGGTGAGTACACTGTGAGCATAATGCATGGCACATGAATGTATGGAGTGTCGTGGATGGAAGAGACGGGGGTCAGAGGCCAGCATGTGAGGATGCTGAGTGTATGTTTTTCTGGGCCAGGGTGGGAGGTTTGTGGCCAATGAGTAAGAAGAACCGGACAGGAGAGTAACATCCATTCTTACTTCACTATTCCTCTACGTCAGCAGCCACCAGAAGAAGGGTATTTGGTGTGCCATCGCCAAGGAAGTGCAGACCCTGGGGGTCTACCATAGACGGAGCACCCACTGCAGCAAAAGATGGGAGGACCTGCGCCGCTGGACCAAGATGACGGCGGAGGCCCAGCTGGGGATGGCCTCCAAACGTGGAAGGGGTGACCGTCGCACCAAGACCCCCCGATGTACCGGATCCTGGCAGTGCCATATCCTGAGTTGGATGGGCGCTTGAGGGCATCACAGCAGCCACAAGGGGTGAGTACAGTCTCATTCAGCTGACTCTGTGCGCTTTATGAGGTTTCCGGGTGAGGGGAGTGGACTGTGGGTTCCCCTAGGCCAGGGCAGACGCGCAAAGGTAGATCCATTGTTTTGCAGGCTCAGTGGCACTCCAGCCCCAAAAGTGGTAGTGGCCCTCTACACCTAGTCAGGCCCCTGTGGATTCCAGCTGTGCATCAAATGGGTCTAGGCAGAGTCCCCCATGGGTATGTGATTTTCCCCTGAACTGTTAGTGCGTGGGCTAGTGCATAGGGCTGCTCCCTGTGTGTTGTGCCCGCCAACGGTAGTGGTGTTGCAGGCATTGACCATGTATCTCTTCTGTCTTTCCCCCCCTTTTTGTTTTGTCACCCTGTCCTTGTGTGCATTAGCATCATCTGGCAGAGGAGCATTGGCACCCGAGCAGGAGGGAGCTGCAACCCACATGGCCCTGGAGGGTGAATTTATGGAGTCTGAAGGCACCAGTGGGACAGAGGGCGAGGGGAGCTCCACGACGGGGACAGGAGGAGACACCAGCGACAGCAACTCCTCCTCTGATGGAAGCTCCCTTGCGGTGGCGTGCATCCACCGCATCAACAGGTACAGCCGCCACCCCCCCTACCAGCACCGCCTTCCCAGCAGCCCCTCAGCGTGTTTCCCGTGCCCGCTCACCATCTCCTTCGCCCCAGGCACCTCAGGGCCTGCCCCAGTCAGTCCTGCTGCCCTCAGTGAGGAGGCTATTGACCTCCTGAGATCCCTCACTGTTGGGCAATCAACCATCTTGAATGCCATCCAGGGTGTCGAGAGGCATTTGCAGCAAACAAATGCATACCTGGAGGGCATTCATTCTGGCGTGGTAGCCCAACAGAGAGCATTTCAGGCTCTGGTCTCAGCACTGATGGCAGCCATTGTCCCTGTGTCCAGCCTACCCCATCCAACTTCCACTACCCAGACCCAATCCCCTGTACCTCAGCCTATCCCAAGCACACCATCAGACCAGCATGCACACCCATCAACACACAAGAGTGGACATAGCAAACACAAGCACCACACATCCCACAGGCACTCACACAAGCACCATTCCCATGCAGACACACCAACATCGACTGCCTCCACTGTGTCCCCCTCCTCCACGTCCTCCTCCTCCCTCCCAGTCTTGTCTCCACTCACATCTGCATGCACTACATCCTCAGCCACTACCTCCATCACCAGCACGCCCATCACCACACACCGCTCACATGCAATCACCACCCCCACTACCATGCACACGTCCCCTGTGTCCTCACCCAGTGTGTCTGTGAGCCCTCCTCCCAAAGTACACAAACAGCCTCCAACCCATGCACCTTCACCCAAATTCAGCAGACGTACACCTACTACAACCTCTACCTCTTCCTCCACTTCCAAACCCCCTCCATCTTCCCGTCCCAGTGTGTCTAAAAAACGTTTCCTGGCTAACATTGACCTCTTCCCTACACCCCCCGTCCTTCCCCTACGGCCAGGATGTCCAGATCCCAGGCCAGCACCTCAGCCACCAAATCCTCCAGCACTGTGGTCCCTGCAAGTCCTGTAACATCGCGGGCGGCACCCATCAGGGCTGCCAGTGTGCCACCCAGCGAGGCCAAGGATCAGCCTATTCTGCCACCTGCCAGGGTGAAGAAGGGGCCCACATGCCGTAGGGAAAAGCTGCACCAACCACCCAGCAAGGCCGCCTCCAAGCCAAAAGGGGACAGTGCCAAGGTCCCAGCAGCGACTTCCAAGGTGGGGAAAGGACACAAGGCTAAAGGGAAGTCAGCACAGGGCACGGAGCCTCCGGCTGAGGGACTGGTGTCACCCCTTCTGGCATACAGAACAGCAACCTGTACAGTGGTGGACACCGCCACCTGCACGGCCACCTGCACGGCCACCAGCGTGGCCACCTGGACGGCCACCTGCACGTCTACTGCCTCAGCAACAGTCCCCGGCATCATCCCCAGTGGGCAGCCGTCCGAGGCTGCAGGAGACGTCCTGCTGTCTCCCTCCACAGGTGCTGACACATGTGTTATGCCATTAATTGTGTTTGACCAATGACTCTGGTGGTCATTACAACCCTGGCGGTTGGTGTTAAAGCGGAGGTAAGACCGCCAACAGGCCGGCGGTAAAAAAAATGGAATTACGACCGTGGCGGAAACCGCCAACAAAGACAGCCACTTCAACACTCTGACTGCCACGGCGGTACAAACAAACAGCATGGCAGTCACCGCCAACAGACAGGCGGGAGACAATGTACCGGCCACAGTATCATGAGAGGCCAATCCTCCACCTTTTCCGGGGCGGATTCACCGCGAACAAAAACACGGTGGAAACAGGACTCCGAAGGGAAAACGCTCACCTCTGCACACCCCACGAGGAACCAGGACGCCATGGAACCAGACCTTCACATATTCCCAGCCTTCATCTTCTTGCTCCTCTACCAGGAGCACGAACGCCGGCGCAGAAGACCATGGTGAGTACTGCACCTATGACACAGGGGAGCGAAAAAATAGTAACACGCAACACGCAACACGCAACACCCCCACCCCCACCCTCACCCACTACAACACACACACAAATACATCATGATACATCACAGTTACACCCCCCAACCCCCCGGAAGAATGCAAAGACAAAAGGAGATGAGCTGAACGATTGCAATATATTAAAATTCAGTAGTCAAATAATATACATACATTATTTACAAATATATACACCAAGAATATTAGTCCAGGGTATTCCACCCTTAAAGTCCGTGGACCACTGGGCCCACACTGCATGGGCGAGGCCCACACAAGATATCTGAACGTGACGTAGAGAACACTGCAGGGGCATCAGATAGAAATAAAACAGGCACCTCAGGGGGAAGGGAAAGGGGGGGCACCTCAGATGGTTGAGTGCACGACACCAAATCCACGAGGGGGAACCATGCCCACTGTTCAATCCTGGGGAGTGCAAAGCCACAGTCTCTCAAGTCTCTACAGTGGGTGGGTTGCCCACTGTGCAACCCTGGGGAGTGCAAAGCCACAGTCTCTCAAGTCTCACAAGTGGGTGGGTTGCCCACTGTTCAATCCTGGGGAGTGCAAAGCCACAGTCTCTCAAGTTTATACAGTGGGTGGGTTGCCCACTGTTCAATCCTGGGGAGTGCAAAGCCACAGTCTCTCAAGTCTCTACAGTGGGTGGGTTGCCCACTTTTCAATCCTGGGGAGTGCAAAGCCACAGTCTCTCAAGTCTCTACAGTGGGTGGGTTGCCCACTGCTATATCCTGGGGAGTACAAAGCCACAGTCTCTCAAGTGGATAACAGTCTCCACTGGTTTTGGAGGGGGCTTGATGCCCAGAGTGCTTCATCCTGCCAAGGACAGAGGTAGTGGATTTGATACTCACTGGCTCTGGAGGGGCTTGGTTCCCAGAGTGCTTCATCCTGCCAAGGACAGAGGTAGTGGATGTATCTCTCCACTGGTCCTGGAGGGGGCTTGGTGCCCAGAGTGCTTCATCCTGCCAAGGACAGAGTTAGTGGATGTGATACTCCACTGGTTCTGGAGGTGGCTTGGTGCCCAGAGTGCTTCATCCTGCCAAGGACAGAGGTAGTGGATGTATCTCTCCACTGGTTCTGGAGGTGGCTTGGTGCCCAGAGTGCTTCATTCTGCCAAGGACAGAGGTAGTGGATGTATCTCTCCACTGGTTCTGGAGGGGGCTTGGTGCCCAGAGTGCTTCATCCTGCCAAAGACAGAGGTAGTGGATGTGATACTCCACTGGTTCTGGAGGGGGCTTGGTGCCCAGAGTGCTTCATCCTGCTTGTGGCGGTCCTGTCTTTGGCAGCGGTGCTTGTGGCGGTCCTGTCTTTGGCAGCAGTGCATGTGGCGGTCCTGTCTTTAGCAGCATGCTTGTGGCGGTCCTGTCTTTGGCAGCGGTGCATGTGGCGGTCCTGTCTTGGGCAGCGGTTCAGCTGCTGGCGGTCCTCTCTGGCCCAGCGGGGCTGCTGCTGGCAGTCCTCTCTGGCTCAGCGGGGCTGCTGGCGGTTCTGTCTGGCCCAGCGGGGCTGCTGGTGGTCCTCTCTGGCCCAGCGGGGCTGCTGCTGATGGCCCTCTCTGGCCCAGCGTGGCTGCTGGCGGTCCTCTCTGGCCCAGCGGGGCTGCTGGCGGTCCTCTCTGACCCAGCGGGGCTGCTGCTGGCGGTCCTCTCTGGCCCAGCGGGGCTGCTGCTGGCGGTCCTCTCTGGCCCAGCGGGGCTGCTGGCGGTCCTTTATGGCCCAGCGGGGCTGCTGCTGGCGGTGCTGGCGGTCCTCTCTGGCCCAACGGGGCTGCTAGCGGTTCTGTCTGGCCCAGCGGGGCTGCTGCTGGCGGTCCTCTCTGGCCCAGTGGGGCTGCTGCTGGCTGTCCTCTCTGGCCCAGCGGGGCTGCTGCTGGCGGTCCTCTCTGGCCCAGCAGGGCTGCTGGTGGTCCTCTCTGGCCCAGCGGGGCTGCTGCTGGTGGTCCTCTCTGGCCCAGCGGGGCTGCTGGCGGTTCTGTCTGGCCCAGCGGGGCTGCTGCTGGCAGTCCTCTCTGGCCCAGCTGGGCTGCTACTGGCGGTCCTCTCTGGCCCAGCGGGTCTGCTGCTGGCAGTCCTCTCTGGCCCAGCGGGGCTGCTGGCGGTCCTCTCTGGCCCAGCGGGTCTGCTGCTGGCGGTCCTCTCTGGCCCAGCGGGGCTGCTGGCGGTCCTCTCTGGCCCAGCGGGGCTGCTGCTGGTGGTCCTCACTGGCCCAGCGGGGATGCTGGTGGTCCTTTCTGGCCCAGCGGGGCTACTGGCGGTCCTCTCTAGCCCAGCGGGGCTGCCGCTGGCGGTCTTCTCCACCGTGTTGATCCTCCCAGACTTTCCGGGTTTCATGGGCCCCTTCCCCACCTTGGAAGGTGTCGCTGCTGACTCCACACTCCCACCAGTGCCCCTGGGAGCGGCTTTGATGGCTGTTGTCTTCCCCCTCTCCCGACCGGGCACTGGCCACCTTTTGATGCTTGACAGGTGGGGGACTGTCCGTGCTGTGGCTCCTTGCAACACTGGGTGCTCTGCTGTCTGGTGCACTCCAGAATCTGGTGACTACTGGCACCACTGGTCCCGGAGATGTTGTGGCTGGGGTGCTAGGTTGGGACCTGGAGAGTCGGGCCCTAGGAGACTGACAGGGTGAGGGAGGTGAGGGAAAGAGGTCAAGGGTGGCCAGGAAAAGTTTTTTAGGAACACTGGGACGGGTAGCTGGAGGGGGTTTGGGAGTGGAGGAAGAGGTTGTGGTTGTAGGAGGTGTATGTTTGGTGACTTTGGTTGAAGGTGCATGCGCTGGAGGCTGTCGTGAGGTGGATGGCTGTTGGGTGGGTGTGTGCCTGCGTTTGTGTAACTTGGGAGGTGGCGTCACAGGCACATTGGGAGAGGACACAGGGGATGTGTGAATGGTAGTGGGGGTGGTGACTGCACGTGAGCGGGGTGTGGTGGTGGGTGTGCTGGTGATGGACGTAGTGGCTGTAGATGTAGTGCATGCAAGTGTGAGTAGAGACGAGACTGGGAGGGAGGAGGGAGACGAGGAGGAGGGGAACACAGTGGAGACAGTGGATGTTGGTATGTCTGCATGTGTGTGATGCTTGCGTGAGTGCCTGTGGGATGTGTGGTGCTTATGTTTGCCAGAGCTTCCTTTGTGTGTTGAGGTGTGTGCATGCTGGTCTTATGGTGTGCTTGGGGTAGGCTGAGGTAAAGGGGATTGGGTCTGGGTGGAGGAAGTTGGAGGGGGGAGGCTAGAGACAGGGACAATGGCTGCCATCAGTGCTGAGGCCAGAGTCTGAAAAGCTCGCTGAAGGGCTGCCTGACCAGAATGAATGCCCTCCAGGAATGCATTAGTTTGTTGCAACTGTCTCTCTACACCCTGGATGGCATTCAAAATGGTAGATTGCCCAACAGTGAGGGACCTGTGGAGGTCAATGGCCTCCTCACTGAGGGCAGCAGGGGTGACTGGGGCAGGGGCTGAGGTGCCTGGGGCGAAGGAAATGTCAGCTCCTGTCCCCGCCGTGGAGCTCCCCTCACCCTCCGTCCCTCTGGTGAACTCAGAGTCCGTAGTGTCGCCCTCCAGCAGCTCCCTCCTGCTCCGGTGCCACTGCTCCTCCACCTGATGATGCTAATGCACACATGTACAGGTAGACCACAAAAAGGGGGGGGGGAGACAGAAGAAAGACAAGTTGAGTACATACATTACCGCTACCGTTGGCGGACACGACCCACACAGAAGCCCCCTGCACTACGCCACGCATTTGGGGTCCACTATTCAATGCCTGGTAAATGGCGTACAAGGCTATGGCCAATATCTGCACACATGGATGTCACGGGAGCCGGACTAGGTGTAGTTGGCACTGTACCCAGGTGGGGAAGGTGCTACAGGGTCAGCCTGAAAAAGGGGACTCACTAGCACACTCGCTCTGGCCTAGGGAAAGCCACAGCCCACCTCCCCCACCCAGACATCTCCACTGCACGCTGAATCAGCAGAATGAGAGTGTACTCACCCCCTTGTTGCTGCTGTGATGCCCTCAAGCGCTCATCCAACTCCGGGCATGCCACCTCCAGGATCCTGAACATCAGGGGGGTCATGGTGCGACGGGCACCCCTCCCACGTTGGGAGGCCATCCCCACCTGGGCCTCCACCGTCTTCTTGCTCCAGCGGCGAATGTCCTCCCATCTTTTGCGGCAGTGGGTGCTCCGTCTGTGATAGACCCCCAGGGTCTGGACGTCCTTGGCGATGGCACGACAAATATCCTTCTTCTGGTGAGCGCTGACCTACAGGAATTGTACAAGGGAAAAAGAGAAGTTATTACCAACTGCACCGCCACAGTCATTGGCCCGCATCCTACCCTTGACATGTGGCACATGCACTCACCGTCGTTTCATGCACGCCTTATTCTCCCCCCACTCTCTTTCACCCACCACACTCCACACAGGCATTGCCCATATAGCAGGCTCCCAGTTTACTTACCTGTTTGTCTGGAGGACCGTAGAGTAGCGTGTACTGGGGGAGGACCCCATCCATGAGTTTCTCCAACTCCTCCGCGGTGAAGGCAGGGGCCCTTTCCCCAGACGCACAAGCCATTGTCTCTTCAAGACTGAGGTCACAGCAGCACTTGCAGTGTAGGTCCACTCCTGTCGAAGATCAGGTATCGAGTGATTGAACAGATAGAAAATGTCGGTCACGTCCGCGGCGGTGTGTACCATCACCGCCGGCGTACATCGTCATTGGCTCCTGGGACCCATAGGGTCCAATGTTAACCAATGCAGAATTGCGCCGCGGTCTTCGACCGCCTACAGCGACGGTGTACAACGCCAGCGCAGTTACCTCACATCCCATTGTCCCACTTTACAGGTCAGGCAGCCGCCATTTCAGGGGCCCACATGGCTTGAATTATTACTGCGTCACACATACCTAGGCCTTGGCTCAACACTCATACAGGCATAAATCGGGTTATGAATGGTTTTCTGAGTAAGCTGTGTTTACAGACCTCTGAGTTGGTTGACTCTGTGCTCGCTGTTGTCCTTCATAGCCACCGTCCGCTGGGACATGTGAGGAGATGGCGGCATCCTCCGGTGTACAGAACCCTGGTGGACCTGTCGACAATGGAGGCAAGACATATAATCATCACCTACAGGCTTGATCGTGCCACAATCCTGAAATTGTGTGCCCAGTTGGAGCCAGACCTGATGTCAGCTATCCGCCATCCCACAGGAATCCCCACTCAAGTGCAGGTGCTGTCAGTACTCCATTTCCTTGCAAGTGGGTCATTTCAAACTACAGTGGCCAAAGCATCAGCGATGTCCCAGCCTATGTTTTCCAACGTGTTGTCCAGAGTGTTGTCTGCCCTGCTGAAACACATGCGGAGCTACATCGTGTTTCCTCAGGTGGAGGATTTGCCTACAGTGAAAGGTGACTTCTATGCCCTTGGACATATTCCCAACATCATAGGTGCCAATGATGGGACACATGTGGCCATGGTCCGCCTCCGCAGGAGTGAACAGGTGTACAGAAACCGGAAGAGTTACCGTTCTATGAATGTGCAGATGGTGTGTTTGGCCGACCAGTACATCTCCCATGTTAATGCCAAATTCCCTGGCTCAGTGCATGACGCTTACATCCTGTGGAATAGCAGCATCCCTTATGTGATGGGGCAACTCCAGAGGCACCGTGTGTGTGGCTATTAGGTGAGCACCTGGAACAAAATTGTTGGGAATAGTTGTCTGGGTCTGGGGATATCCCTACAGGTTAGTGTGTGTCTAACAGTTGTCCCACGACATTTGCAGGTGACTCTGGCTACCCCAACCTGTCATGGCTACTGACCCCAGTGAGGAATCCCAGGACAAGGGCAGAGGAACGCTACAATGATGCACATGGGCGAACTAGGAGGGTTATAGAGAGGACCTTTGGCCTCCTGAAGGCCAGGTTCCGGTGCCTCCATATGACAGGTTGTTCCCTATTCTACTCACCAAAGAAGGTGTGCCAGATCATTGTGGCCTGCTGTATGCTTCACAACTTAGCTTTGCGACGACAGGTGCATTTTCTGCAGGAGGATGGTCCAGATGGAGGTGTTGTGGCAGCTGTGGAGCCTGTGGACAGCGAAGACCAGGAAGCAGAAGAAGAGGACGTCGACAACAGGGACTCTGTGATCCTGCAATACTTCCAGTGAGACACAGGTAAGAATACAAACCTGCCTATTACATGTACTTTAACACTACTACCTTTCTACTGTCTGTCCTTTTCACCCAGTGTATGGTCACTGAGTTGGCACTTTCCTTTACCATTTCACAGATGTGGGTCCCACTGTGTGAGATCTGCTTTGTTTCCTCATGGACTAGAGCTGTGTGACATAGGTATGTTGACAGTACTATTGAAAGAGCATTTTGTCACTGTAATTGCTAATACAACATTTTGAAATCACAGACAGACTCCAGATTGTTTTGTGCTTTAAGGGTGTTTATTTAAGTGCTAAATATTGGAGGGTGTTGTAAAATGGTGAGGGGTGATGGTGGAGGAATGTCCATGGCAGAGTCCAGTCTATTGGTCTCACAGGTGCATTGTCCAAAGGGGCATAGGAAGTGGAGCTGGGGCAGTTGATGGATGGACAGGGTTACAAAGTGGGAAAAAAGGATGACATTCAGTGTGGTTTCATTTCTTGGCGGGTGTCTTGGCATCGTGCTCTGTCTTTGTCCTGGATCTCAGGGACCGTTTGCGGGGTGGTTCTTCCTCTGCAGGGGGTGGGGTGCTGGTGTGGTGGTCCTGTGGCGGTGCCTCCTGTCCATTAACGCCGGCGGAGGTGGTGGGCAGTTCATCGTCCTGGCTAGTGTCAGGGGCCCCTTGTTGTGCCACAGTGTCCCTCCTGGTGTTGAGGACTTCCTTCAGCACCCCTACGATGGTGCCCAGGGTGGAATTGATGGATCTGAGTTCCTCCCTGAAGCCCAAATACTGTTCCTCCTGCAGCCGCTGGGTCTCCTGAAACTTGGCCAGTACTGTTGCCATTGTCTCCTGGGAGTGATGGTAGGCTTCCAGGATGTTGGAGAGGGCCTCGTGGAGAGTGGGTTCCCTGGGCCTGTCCTCCCCCAGTCGCACAGCAGCCCTCCCAGTTCCCCTGTTTCCCTGGGCCTCTGTCCCCTGGACCGTGTGCCCACTGCCCCCAGGTCCCTGTTGTTGTTGGGGTGGTGGGTTAGCCTGGGTTCCCTGTAGTGGTGGACACACTGCTGCTTGACATGTCCTGGGGACAGAGGCATGGGCCCGCTGTGTGGGTGCTGTGCTGATGTTTCCAGAGGGGGGAAGCTCTGTGGTGGCCTGTGCCAGTGTGAGGGGAACCGACTGTCCCGAGGTCCCAGATGGGCCGGGCTGGTCATCTAGATCCAGTTGGACAGAGCTGCTGTCATCACTGTGGGCCTCTTCTGTTGGTGGTGTGGACATGTCTGGACCCTCCTGTGAGGTGACGTTGGGTAGGGGTCCTGCAGGGGTATAAAAGCATGATTATTGCACCTGTGTGTGCCATGGTGTGCAATGGGTGGGTGCCCGTGTACCCCAGTGCTTGCATTCCTGTGTGGGAGCTTGTGTGATGATGGTTTAGGGGGGCGCATGGGTATGTGCAGTGGCCATGCTTTGGTGATGGGTGTCCATGCTTTGTTGTTGAATGCAGGGCTTGGTGTTGGGATGTGTGGTTTGTGATATTGGGACATTTGTGAGGAGTTGGAGTGATGGGGGTGAGGGCGAAGGTGGGGGTAAGTGATGGCATGCAGGTAGGGTGGGGGATATAGTAGTGAAGAATTGCCTTACCAGAGTCCATTCCTCCATCTACTCCTGTGAGGCCCTCAGGATGCAGAATAGCCAAGACTTGCTCTTCCCATGTTGTTAGTTGTGGGGGAGGAGGTGGGGGTCCACCGCCAGTCCTCAGAACCGCCAGGTGGTGTCTTGATACGACGGAACGCACCTTCCCTCGTAGGTCGTTCCACCTCTTCCTGATGTCATCCCTATTTCTTGGGTGCTGTCCCACTGCGTTGACCCTGTCGACGATTCTCTGCCATAGCTCCATCTTCCTAGAAATGGAGATGTGCTGCACCTGTGATCCGAATAGCTGTGGCTCTACCCGGGCGATTTCTTCCACCATGACCCTGAGCTCCTCCTCAGAGAACCTGGGGTGTCTTTGCCAGTGCAATGGGGTGGTGTGGGTGATGTGTGGGGTGGTGTATGTTGTGATGTGTGGGGTGATATTTAGTGGTGTGTTGTGTGAGGTGCGTGGAAGTAAGGTGGGTGATGGTATTGGTGCCATCACCCACATTACTTTGTAGATTGTGGTGTCTCTCTCTCGCCTTCTTTCGGGATCTTTTGTCGTAGGAGTTTGTGGGTGATGTGGGTGTGTGTTTTATATTGTATTTGGTGTGTGGGTGTGGTGAATGTATGTGTATCAGGTGTGTGTATTTCGAATTGTCCAATGTGGCTGTGTTTTGGAGATGTGTGTGTATTTTGAGCGTGGCGGTGTGTAACGCCAATGGAATACCGCGGTTGAAAGACCGCCGCGTGGATTCGTGGGTCGTGGTAATGTGGGCATATTTCTGTTGGCGTGAAGTGGAGGTTTTGTTATCGCCAGTTTATCACTGACCTTTGGTGTGGCGGACTTGTGTGGGTGTCTAAATGTTGGCGGATTCCGAGCTGTGGGTCATAATGACCGTGGCGGAATTCCTCTGCCATGGTGGTGTGTTGGCGGTCTTCTGCACGGCGGTAAGCAGCTTTTACCGTCAATGTTGGAATGAGGGCCTTTGTGTTTCATCACTGCGCATATTAGTTGTTCAATGTTCACCAGTAGCACATTACATGTTGTATTCAGTTTAGCTGCCTATTGGCTTTAACATGGCATTAGACATTACATTTGGTATTTAGGTTAGCTGCCTATTGGCTTTAACGTGGAGTTAGACATTGCAGTTGAGACATTGCAGATGAGCTGTGTTTTTCCACATGGTTGACCAAGCTGTGTTTTTTGTATTGAATTCACACCAAACCCTAGCTGATAAGAGAGCGTATATTTTGTGTTTACCTCTCTAGCCAGCCTGGGAAAGGGCGAGCTTTGAAGACTTGGCCACTCTCCAACTCTTGTTCTGTTCCCACTATGTACAGTAGCCAGCATGTTTTGACTGAGGGGCCTGTTAGCAGGCTTTTTGCATTATAAGACGATGTCCCTGGGCAGCAGCAAGGGGAAATTTTCCAGGACTTCAGTCAGGAGCGGACATCAGCTGCCTGACCTCCCGTTTGGGTGGAAAATCTCTTTCTCGCAGTTGAACAGGAGTCATCAACTTGCAGGCATGAGAAAGATGACGAGCAGTGATAGGCCCTACGGTGATGAATTTTGACTTTTATTCTTTGCTTTGAAGTTATGCTATAATATAATCACATGTATTTGCTGTGTACATTGCAATTGAGAAGTATTTTAATATATTTTTCTTTCATTGCTGTGACTACTTTTAAACGTGTGCTTCCAACCTACTAATCTCATCTCTCAGGAACCTCGTGGTGAATTAATAATAATAAATGTCTTCTTTAAACTAAGAAGTGCATTCCGGAGAAGTTTTGTCCACTCGGTCATAAGATAAGAAAAGCAAAACACACATGCACCACCGGCAGCATCTCCGCCACAGACACCGCTGCAACCACCGCCACCAGCCCCGCGACGTGCACAGACAGTGCCACCACAGCCGACATGGACAACATTTCCACTGGACCGCCGTCCGAGGCTGCAGGTGACGTCCTGGACCCTGCATAGCGTACATGAGGCACCACAACCAGCACTGTTAGTACCAGCAGTTGGCAAGCAAAGTCGCAGCAGGGTGGAGTGTGTCTCTGACTCAATGGAGTATCATGCTACCTGTTCCCAGGCAAACTTGTTGCATACACACCCAGGTGAGGGAATGGGACCTGCCACACAGCATGTGCAGCACTTGGGGCACAAAGCCCCCTCCAGAACCAGTGGAGAACTGCATCCACTACCCCAGTCCTTGGCAGGATGAAGCACTCTGAGCACTAAGCCCCCTCCAGAACCAGTGGAGAACAGCATCCACCACCCCAGTCCTTGGCAGGATGAAGCACGCTGGGCACTAAGCCTCCTCCAGAACCAGTGGAGAACAGCATCCACTACCCCAGTCCTTGGCAGGATGAAGCATTCTGGGCACTAAGCCCCCTCCAGAACCAGTGGAACATGGCACACACTTGAGAGACTGGGGCTTTGCACTTCCCAGGATCAAGCAGTGGGCAAACCACCCACTTGAGAGACTTGAGAGACTGTGGCTTTGCACTCGCAGGGATAAAGCAGTGGGCAAACCACCCACTTGAGAGTCTTGAGAGACTGTGGCTTTGCATTCCCCAGGATAAAGCAGTGGCAACCCACCCACTTGAGAGACTTGAGAGACTGTGGCTTTGCACTCCCCAGGATCAAGCAGTGGGCAAACCACCCACTTGAGAGACTTGAGAGACTGTGGCTTTGCACTCCCGAGGATAAAGCAGTGGGCAAACCACCCACTTGAGAGACTTGAGAGACTGTGGATTTTCACTCCCCAGGATAAAGCAGTGGGCAACCCACCCACTTAAGAGACTTGAGAGACTGTGGCTTTGCACTCCCCAGGATAAAGCAGTGGGCAAACCACCCAGTTGAGAGACTTGAGAGACTGTGGTGTGTACTCCCCAGGATAAAGCAGTGGGCAACCCACCCACTTGAGAGACTTGAGAGACTGTGGCTTTGCACTCCCCAGGATAAAGCAGTGGGCAAACCACCCACTTGAGAGACTTGAGAGACTGTGGCTTTGCACTTCCCAGGATAAAGCAGTGGGCAACCCACCCACTTGAGATACTTGAGAGACTGTGGCATTGCACTCCCCAGGATAAAGCAGTGGGCAAACCACCCACTTGAGAGACTTGAGAGACTGTGGCTTTGCACTCCCCTGCACCTAACAGTGGGCATGGAGCCCCCTCGTGGAGCAGTGGCATCGTCCCTTCATCCAGCTGAGGTGCCCCTCCTCCCCTTCCCCCTGAGGTGCCTGTTTATTTTCGACCTGATGCCCCAGCAGTGTTCTCTCCGTTTAGAGTCAGGTATCATGTGTGGGCTTCGCCCATGCATTTTGGGACTACTGGTCCACGGACAATGATTAGAACACTATCTGGACTTCTGTAGTTGCTGTACATATTTGTATATAATGATCTGTTACAGACCTGTTTCCATATCTGAATTTTCGATGATTACACTTGTTACAATAATTTCCTTTTGTCCTTGCATTCTTCCAGGGGGTTACGGGGTGTATATGTAATGTTGATGCATGTATTAGTGTGTCTGGTGTTGGGGGGTTGCGTGTGTGTGTGTCACTCTCTCTTTCCTTCCCCCCTCCCCTGTGTGCTAGGTGCAGTACTCACCGTGGTCGTCGTCGCCGTCTTTGCTGCTCCTGGTAGAAGAAGAAGTAAACCAACATTGGTAGCACCTGTAACTCAGGCTCCATGGTGTCCTGGTTCCTCGTAGGGTGTTGAGAGGTGAGTGGTTTCTGTTCCCAAGACTGTTTCTGCCGTGCTTTTGATGCCGTTGGTACCACCCTGGAAAAGGTGACACATTGGTGCCCTGTAACACAGTGGGTGGTACATTGTGTTCCGCCTGTCTGTTGGCCGTTACCGCTGCGGTGTTTGTTTCTATCGCTGTGGCGGTCGGAGTGTTAAAGGGGCTGTCTGTGTTGGCGGTTTCCGCCATGGTCGTGATTCCACTTTTTTACCGCCAGCCTGTTGGCGGTCTTACCGCCGCTTTAACACCGACCACCAGGGTTGTAATGAGGGCCTTAATGCCCTGACAGGACCCCCTCTGTCAAACGTAACGGAGCCTTATAGCAAAGTAAATTAAAAAAAAAGAATGCCCCCTCCCTATGGCAAAGGTGGAGGGAGAGGGGGCTTGCAGTTTTCCCTGTCCCTTACCACTAGGGTTTCCTGGCAGTGATGGGGAGTGAAAAGTGATCTGTATGTCTGTCCATGTAAATTAGTGGGCGGACATACTGGTCAACCTCAGGCAGCCCTTACTCCATCAGGCCATCAATCAGAGAGGTCTAACCACAGTGGAGATGGAATAGTCTCCGCTGTTGTTACACCAAAGGTTCATCTGCTTTTGAATCTGGTGGCCAGACCATTATGTTGGTGGAAAATTTACTACATTACCGTTTAATGGAGTACTCCTCTTTCGACCAACATGTAAATCTGGCCCTAAGTTGGAACTATTTGGTGCAAGGGTCCTCCCAGAGCGTAAATGTTGTGATTTGGTCTTTGTTTGAGAAAGAGCTTTGTTTTTTAATTTTGTATGAGCCAATGTAATGTTTCTTGATTGCAATTTATGCACAATAAAACATTTCTATTTAGAAAGGTGTGGGCAACTCGGTTGGATTGGATATCTCCAGAGTGCTATCTGCAAGTGACAAATGGTGATTTGGAGTTATCTGAATCTGTTTGAGGGCTGTCTTAAGGCTTCGGCTTGCCAGCCATGTGTATCTGAAGATGTGCTGAAGATCACAGATAGTCCGCAGGGGGTGTCCAAAGAACCTAAAGATTCTCTGAGAGTATATGAGGGCCTTTGTGATCCAGTTACAGGATTACAGGTTTCTACTGGCCAGCTGAAGATCTCTGAGGGCCAGCAAGGCATGTGTCACAACCAGTTTGTGATGGCATGTTGGTTTACAGTAAGGGTGTATTGGATGTTCCTGTAGGTACACCAAGAGCTGCCCTGTAACAACCATGAACCAAAGGCAATAAATGTTTTGGTTCCTATTGGTAAGTAGCGGTTCTTTGAGGTACATCTTTGAATGTGAAGAATATTGGGTTGGCAATTTATGTCCCACACAACCTCCATCTGTATATATAACTACAGGCCATATAAAAAAAATCTAGACAACTAAAATCATCAAGGAGGCCCAATTTAGTCCCTAGCTTAATGCACACAGAAATTTACATTTCAAAAACTTGGTCAAAATGTGTAACTCAAGCATTGTAAAATGGATCACAGTAAACATGAACACAGTAGGGTCAGGAAACTGGGAAGCCTATGTCTGAAGTGGTTCAATCATGTTTAAATGTTGGAAATTCGTGTGGCACGTTACACTGCATCAGTTAGTGTCCGCGATCCTCAAGGGAAGCATCCAAAGTGTTTAAGAGTAAGCTGTATCTAAATTCATGTAGAGTGTCTCGTGGTCTCTAAGGATCTGTTTGGGGTGTCTAAGGGCAGACCAATAGTTTTTGCGTGGTGTCTGAGGACCAGTTGTGGTTCCCTGAACACAGGCTGAGGGTCTCTGCCCTTCTGTAAGTACCATGTGGCTGTAGCTGACGGTTGGCAGATGGACACCTGAGGTTATGTATTGATCAATTGTGCCAGCTCTCTGAGTTACTGATGGCAGTATTTGAAGGTCACCTAAAAGCCTCTGAGGGATATTTTGTGAAATCTAATGACCAGCAGTGGGTGTTTAAATGTGGATTGAGTGTTGGCTGAGGTATCTAATGATCAAATGGTAGTGTTTGAAGAGCAGCTAATTCATAAGGTCCCTGAGGGCATACTAAGGATCTCTAACAGTGGGGCCATATTGTGTGATTAGGAAAAGTCTGTCTGAAGGCAGACACAAAGTGTCTAGGGCATGACTGTGGAATCTTCAAAGGCCGCCTTGGAGTGCCAGAGTACAATCCAAAGGTCTCTAAGCCTAGGTGCCATCAGCTTGGTATGTCGGACGTATAGCTGTTAGATACTTATGGACATCGATGATAGTCTGTGATGGATATCTGGAGGTGACTGAGATTCAGTTACAGGTGTTGGAAGTTCCCTGGGGGGTGACTAGCAATGTGTAACAACCAGTTAGGGATGATCAAAGCAGAGCTGTTACAGTGGGATTAGCTAGATCATTTCCTCAGGTCCAGTGTTTCTGAAGGCCCCACGAACACAATCACACACCATGTAGGAGTAACAGTTTGAAGCGTATAAATGCAGGGCTCACCACAAGCTCTGCTGTCCTCTCCTTGTGCTCCATGATGTAGTTTACGTGTTTATGGACCTACATAGTTTGCCACGCTAAGCCCTCAGTGGAACAAACAGGGCGGCCATGTGGCAAAAGGTCACTCCCACCCTCAGCCCTGATGAGCATCTGCGTCATGATCTGCTCTATGGCATACCTGTCCCATATCTCTACATTTTTCCCATCCTCTGACTCACAGTTGTTGTCACCCAGTCCAGAAAAAGCAGAGATCTCCGCCTTAACACAAGCGCAAACATGTCACAATACTACACAGTATGATGAGGAAAAGAGCACTTATGTTAACCTGTTCTGCTGTACCTTCCTATGGTTACCATGCATGCTGCATTGTAAGCAGCAACAGTAGCACCTCGACCTGTGTCAGGGTTGCAACCAGAACTAGCACTACCGCACATCCTTGTCACCCTGCCTCTTGCCTGGTGTATATGTCACTCCTATGAATCTTATAACCATTACCACTGAGATATGTGTAACTTATGCTCTGCTACATCCCTGCTGCCCTAATTGAATCTTGTCTGCATGAGCCAATAAGATGTGCTACTCACATAAGACAGATGACAATAAAAGTGTCTCATAAACATATATTATTATTATGTATAATTTTCACCTTTGACATCCTGTTGCCAGCCACTTGCCACCACCTCCACTGCTACAGCTATGTCTGTACCGCGATTTGGCCTAGTGTCTCTGGAACAGACCATGGGACGAATCACACGGTGGGCACATTTCAAACTAGGCAATACCATGTACCTATTACTGAACAAAAACATAGCTACCCCTCTTATGGGACGTAATCATCATTCTACTATCAAAACTGTGAATCCTAATTCCCTAACATTAACCTAAAATATGGTGCCTCCTGTTATCTGCTACCAAGGGTTATGGATTACTAACTAAAAAAATAAAAAGAGTGAGTGTCAGCATGCTACTTTCTATTCTAGAAAAATCAAAACATTTCAAGTAAAATGGCAATCAGCAGGGAGCTATACCTCTCCCAGGGTCAGCATTCAAGGATTCTTCATCAGCAAACCATCAGATCAGCAGCAAAGTCCGTTTGAAGCACCATCTGGGAAGAGCAAAACACGAGCTGCGCAGAGAACAGGAGGGTCAAGAGCCAAGGAAAGACTGCCTAACGCACGAAGTCCATCCCCATAGTAAAGCACACAAATGGCTCTGATTTGTCAGTTTAGTTGCCTCACATCAGGCAAAAGAGGCATCATCCAATCAAAAATCAATAAAATGTCAGGTTGCAACAGTCCGGTATTTTCTCAGGTTCGGTTTGGGATTGCCCCCCCTCTCCGAGTGAATCCAGGCAGTTCAGTAACAATATATTTTTGCTTGTAACAATCCAGTTTCTTCCCAGGGAATACACTTCTCAGTCTCATGTGAATCTGTATGTCAGTTGAAACAATTTATTTCATGTTAAGTCCCCAGGCCTTAATGTTCCCGGAACAGAGGTCATTTAACTACAAGTCTCTGTATAATTGAACAAAGCTTATTGCTGTTCATGAGAACAGAACCCAGAGGAAAATTTCACGTTAGAAAGAACAAAGATTGATCACTTTATATGACTTCAAAATACGAGTACTGGAGGCCTAGTAAAGCTAACACAAGAAATAGAAATGCATTAAAACACACATTATATGCAAAGTTGTAAATTCAGCATTAATAATATACCATTGGAATATATAAAAGATTTCTTTATCAACTTTAAAACTTTCTTAATGCATCAGTTTAGATATAACCGAGAAGTGCATTTAATTTTATGTGCACATCTATTTAAGCTCATAAATCACACATTAGACATGATAAATGCTAATTCGTTTTGTGATTAGCAGTTAATCTAGTGTCTAAAATATACTTTGACATTATTTAAATCTTTAAGAACATTGATAAATCCAGTAGGTACAATTGTGACGATCACAGATGAAAATATGAGCTCTTTCAAAATACGTGTCAGTGCAGCTTTTCTACATTAGGCTGTTAACATAAAACTTAATTGGTTACCTTCTGCTGATGTCTGAGTCACTAAAAGCATTACTAAAATTTATGATCCAACATTCTTAAGGAACCCTAGGCTTGGTATATGTCAACAAAAAATGTCATGTGTGAATAAACATATCTGATGGGTGCATCCTCAGTACAAGACAAAGCCCTTTGGCTTTGTCAACATTGGTGCCAGGGATTCAAAGGCAGCACTAGCACATTTTTGCCCACTATCATGTTGATCCATTTGTACATAGCAAATTTAGAATGTTTTGTATGGATATATAGGTGTCTCTAATTTGCCAGGGCAGACTAACCCATGTCTCAACTTGCCGCACAGTGTAATGGATGATGGGTAAGTAAATGTTTCTTGCGTCCACTAATGCAACAATGTCCGCATTACTTACAGAGTGTAATATGTCTTTTGTGACTGCTACCACTATGTTGCATAGTGAATATGACTGGGCTATCTGTGTCCCTTACAGAGCTGCAGTAATCCCGCTTCTCTAGGTGCCATCCTATGGCCCACAAATCAGCCCCTGTTAGTGAACATCCTGCAAGAAGTAGTACATACCTTTGCCATCCTGGAGATACGTGCATCTTTGGCCTCCATCACCCACTACAATGTGGACCCATCTTCATCTCATTTACCTCCCACACCCTTGCCACCTGTGTTAAATGCATGTGCTACTTTGATGCTATCTATATGTAAGGAATGTTCTACAGCACCCTTTGAGATTCAGTCCTTCAGACTTATCACAGGTGTCCAAGTTGCAGTCATGATTTGCTTAATTGTTAAAGCTGCCAGCTGCTGCATCAACGGTGGCCATTCAGCAGCTACCTTGAGAGAGTGTAGGGCAGCAGTTGATATCAAAAGGTCGGTTCAGACAAGAAGTATACTTGGTACTGGCAGGTAAGACACAATCCTACCTGATGTCCATTGGCCCATCCCATGCAGCAGTTGCCCTTATAATCCAATGTTAAATCCTAGTTGTCCTTAGTGATGAGTGATGTGTGCCATCAAAATGACATTGCATTATTTATAGCTATTCGAGTCAGTATGCACTTGCACACTCACAAAAGTTGAAGGTGTAACAGATGTTTTTCTTCCATCACAGCTCCTTATGATGATGCAGTTCCAACCCTCAGCGGAAGACAGTGTGCAATCCAGGGAGAAAACATTATGCTCCTCAAGGCTGCAATCTTAGTGGCCTCAAACACCACAGTGGATGAGTATATTACTGGCCTTATGCAGAATGACTGGCTCCCTACTAAATAACTGCTGGTCAGCAGTTCCACTTGTCAGGCAATCTTCTGGATTGGAAACAACCAAGCACAAGAACAAATGACAAGGAAGCTAGACGCAGCTGAGCTCGGATTACCTTCACCTCTTCTTTGGTCCCACAGAGGTGCAACACCTATCATCTCTCCATCATAGCTTGGCTTGTAAAGGGTCCCAGTGTGGGTCATGTGCCTCTCCCATTTGCCAAACCCCATGCCTCAGACTCCCATGGTTTTGGTCTCAGAAGCAGGTTGCATCTATTCAGCTTTGCCCGAACATACTCGGCAATTACGTGACAAGGTGAGGACTGTAAGTGGAGCGTAGCTGTGGTCCAAGGCACCCAGCAGTTGACTTGGCTGTTGGCCCCCGCTTGGCCACACACATCATTGTACCGGCTCCTAGGGCTCCAGCATCCTCTGGCACAGTTGCAGCATACCCTTCACAGGTCCAGGTTCCAGCACAGTGGGGGTGCCGGGCAGGTTCCAGCACTCGGGGGGGAGAGGCAGGCACGGACACTGAGTGGCGGTGAGTAGCGCAGCCTGGGGCTTGATTAGCCCTGCTGAAGCTGATTCTGTAAGCGCTGCTCACACCCCGACCCCATTCCTCTGACTAGCTGCCCACAGCTGAAGCAGGCTGTAGCACGAGGAAGCAGTTGACCCTGCTGGATTTGCCTGCCTGCAGCTCCCCTCCCTGGCCCCCCATGGTTTTCCCCTGGGTTCCTCGCCTGCTCAACGCTCTGATTTAGCGAGCCGAGCCAGAGCTCCAGGACTGTCAGAGAAGGCCATGTCAAGCGACTATATTCCGGTGGCCACCCCCTAGGAAAATAAAACAAATATAAAATAAATAAACAAACAAAAGAGATCAAAAAGAGACATAGGAGACAAGAGAAATAGGAGACAACAGAAGACAATAGGAGACAAAGGACATAGATGAGACAAAGGATACATAAGTACGTAAAAGGAGGTTGGCGCCAAACACACATGGTCAAAAAATGTATATAATCGTAAACAGTGCATAATCAGGCGGTGCTGTGGGGTAGCTTCCGTTGCCTAGTTTGAGCCTCATGACCTGTGGAAGCAGCCTGCCTAGGCGTCAGTGTGTTCCCTCCGCTTTCTTACATTATTTGACTTCACAAGTGCTACTCCTCCACCCAGCCCCCTCATTCCAAAACTTTGCACCCTGCTCTGTGAGAAATTGGGTTGTTGGTTGACTGGGGTGTGAGCCCTAGTCAAGCAACAGCCACAATCCCTTGCAGGGTGAACCACAAAAAGTAACTAAATTGACCTGTGCTTAACCCTGGATAGCTTGGCACAAAAAGCAGTCAGATTAAACTTGGAGGCAATAAGTATTTGTGTAGCACGCAAACAGCAAGATAGTGAAAACAGAAGACAATAAAACTCCTAAACCAATTTAGAAAAATAGAGTAAATTTTAATAAATTATTTGACACTAAAATCATCAAAATTCAGTTAGATCCGGATTTATGAAAGTTTTTAAAGTTTAAGGCTCATAATAGCAAACCCTCAGTTTTTGAAAACGGCCACATGGGCACCTTTAGCACCACAACAAAGAGTTTAGGAGTGGATGAAGACCTCTTGGGGGTTCAAGACTCACTCAGGCTGAGCCCAAGTGCAGGTTTAATATGGTGGGAGTCTGCTATGTCGCTGTGGCTCAGAGCAGGAGACAAGCTAAACTAGCCCTTGGAGTCACTTCTGAAGTCCTGGGTACAGATGGTGATGCAGGGCTCTACAACAGGGCGGGCCTCTGAAGGTTCTAAGCAGGCTCCAGGCAGCAAAGTAGTCCTTCCAGGTACAGCAGCAGTCTGGCAGAGTACAGCGGCAGGCAGTCCTCAGAGTCCTAAGTAGGTGGCACAATAAGTGCTGTAGGCCCCTTGGTAGCAGTTGATTTACAGGCCCTGGGTATATGGTATACCACTCTACAAGGGACATACATGTAAATAAAATATTCCAATCAGGTACATGCCAATCAAACCATGTTTAAGGGAGTGAGCACACGCACTTTAGCGCTGGTTAGCAATGGTAAAGTGCACAGAGTCCTAAGGCCAACAAACAAAAGTTCTGCAAAAAGTAGGAGGAGGTAGTGGGGGTGACACTGTAGAGTAGCCATTTCCAACATGCTCTAACAAGCCATGCTTGTGCCCCTCCTGTTCCCCCTCAGCCGGAAAAAAACACATGCATTATGGGTGGTGAGGCAGCGCCTAACGGATTGTAACCAAGCCAGTGAGAAGAGGATTCCAGCACCAAAGGCCCCACAAATCTCTGCACCCCATGCAGACAAGGCCCCACCCCCATCACCACTGACACTACTACACATGTGAGGGGAGGTGTGGTAGCGCCTAACTCTGTGTCAGCGAGCAATTGAGTCACTGGGAAGAAGATTCCTGTGTTAAGGGGGCACCATTATCATTTACAAACTACTACTAACTTCATGCACCTGCAAGTGTGTGGGCAAATAATGCACCCGTAAGGAGTCCACAGCCAAACAGTCCACATCTAAAATGTGCAGGATCATCCAGATGAGAACCCTATATAGTGGAAAAATTGGCCTTGCTCCAATACATACTCTCCACATTGTTTGCAGAGCTGAAAGCCATAAATAACACGCGATTCGGCCCGTACAACTTAGGGGCAGTCACGGAAGGCGCACGTAAGGCCGATACAGGGCCCATGCTAATGGTAGACCACTTAAACAACCACATAAGCGGTAAAGAGGAGAAACCGTCAGCACAACCTGCCACACGTAGCCTCACCTACAAACCCAGTGCGGTACCCCACACTGATCCTGCAGCACGAGACAGTGACCAGGTGCTTTTAAATTACATAGTGTGAGCCTGTAATGAGGCAGGTGTCTCCCCCCTCGTAACAACACCTCTCACCCGAACATTGAATAAAATGTCTACCAAAAAGTCAGAAGCAAGGGGAAAAACAGTCTGTGAGAGTGGCCGCACTGAAAACCCAGGACAGAGCCCGCAATGAAACCACAGTGGAGGAAACTCACCCATCAGCAATGCCCAGTCCCTCTGTACCACTGTATCCAGTATTTCTAGTGGGCCACAACACGCGGCCCCGCCAAAAGAAGAAATCATGGCTCTTACATTAACAAACCAGCTGATCTACTCCTAGGCCACCCAGGAGCTGACCGGAGGTCACTCTGCCTCAGTGCCAAAGGAGGCTACTGCTGCTCTCAGGTCATCTGATCAGCTGACCTATTCACAGGCTGTGCAGGGTTACATCAGCGGCCACCTTAATCTAGGATGCTTGGGTCTCCACCAGTCCCATTGGGGAAGGCCACGGATAATGTGGCACTTGGGCAGGCAGCCCAATTATGGCAATCTAGACAGGGACGCCCTCACTCAAACAGTATGCCACATGACAGGAGCAGCGTTACAGGGCCAACAATGAACAGCTAGTCATCTGGTTTGTCAGGGACTAAGTCAACCAGAATTCACCCGGCTAATTCTACTCAAAACTCAGAACATATAGAAACCAATACAACAGAGCCACGTAAAGCAGACAACCCAAGGAGATTTTGCTGTTGATGAAACTGCGGTGAGAGAATGGAACTGACACTTGCCAGGCACAGGAGCCACCGAACAAATCATATCAGAAACCCTTCAACGCGCTCAAACATCAAACCACCAGAGAAGCCGCAACAGGCACCTTTTAAGCACACCTCTCCCAGTTATCCGCAATGGAGGTTCATCTCAAACCACATCTAACAACCACTCATAATGCGGTAGGAGACAGTTTCACAAAAAAACTGTATTCATCTTGCTATACACGTCTAGAGGTAGCACGTGCATCCTCAATAGAACTAATATTCTAAGACTTCTGCAGCATATACCCTCATTGTCAAACATCACCAGCGGGGATATATTCTGGGTGCAGTTCGATGGTATCACTCCTGAAACAGGCAGAGTTGGCCATTGTAACATGGCACAACTGCAACATGTCCACAAAGGTGATCAATTAAAAGGAACAGTTTGAAGAGTGGGGGTTACAAGTGCAGTTGGTGGACAAATAGAAATATCCGCACATTTTACAGCCGCAGCCTAACAACAGTCCCAAGAAGTGCATTTTAAAAGGGACAAAGAGGTGCAAGTACCCTCGTGGTTTTGAGAACCTCAGCATCCAGTGCAGGCTAGATGGACAGGATGGGGTTAAGCAAGTAAATCACCAGAGTGTCGCGCATCATCATACACTGGACTCCAACTATTGGGGTTGGGTTGCAGCGAGCCCGGCCCAAAAAAACTTGAGATGCTCCTAGCATAGTGTGTACAATCGATCAAAGTACGCAAGCCGAACTAATGCCGTCAGTATTTTGACACGGAATGTGGCTGGAATCACCAAAACCCTCCAGAGCTTGGCAGCACCTGCACTTCTAGATAGGGCAGACATACTCTGCCCACAGCAGATATGGGCACTAACCCCAAAGGTAATGCCGTGTTTCATAAGCCCTCCAATAAACGCACTTGTTCAGGAGGCCCTTGGGTGGTGGTGGTGGTGAGGGGGGGATTCGACTTATCTTAAACATTCAAAAAATTTTACTTTCTTGAAAGTAACCAGCACCTCAGTAATGCTCCAACTAGGCATTTTGTTAGCCATCCTTACACATTAATCATTAATGTCTACTTTAATGCCCAGGGGACAGGCATCCTAGAAAAATTTAACCAGTTGACCTGCCACCGGGAAAAATGATTACCACAGCACCCAGGCTTAAAAATTGCGTTAGTGGGCGACTTTAACATGCATCCTTTAGGCAAAGACAACGCAAGCTTTAGGCTGCCTGGTGAATCAATGAGATTTAAAACCTCCTTGAGTAATTGCACTCCACAGTCAAGAAAAATAATCCATGGATGCCATATCCACTCTGTTTTAGCAACTAACCTACTACCAACTATGCTTTCCTGAGTCAGGGATTGAGTAAACGCATAAATAGTTATGAGGTGATCCAACGAAATGAGAGTGATCACTCCACGCTGCTGATCCGCCTGGACATATCAGCTAATACTCGCAACCCCCTATGCACACTAGGAAACAGTAATGTTGAAGAGCATTATAAGCTCCTCCAGAGGATCAAATGATCTATACGGTCCATAGGGAGGTTCAGAAGCTGGAAAGCAAACTGGGTAGGATGGCCTCAAATGCATCGAAAAGCAGCCATCATTAAGGGCTGGTCTGGGCTGTTAACAGATCTGCATATACTCCTTCAAGGGAAACCTTCGATCAAAGCAAAAATATAGTGGAACTCGCATACTAGGTCCAGCCCCTGAGATTTATAAAAAGTACACTGCGCTTAAAGGCAATGCAAAGGGTGCATAAGAAAATTAAAACTATCAACTCAAAGGAGCAACTAAGGATAGCAGCCATAAATCATGAGCACCTGGTATGTGAGCATAGGAGGAAGGCACAGGAGGCCAAGTGGATCAACATCTTTGAGCTGATAATTGCTACGAACAACAATTTTGGCAATACCTGACCACCCTATGCATTCAGGACTGCAATAGAGGGAATGAGGTCCAAGCAGATTACTGGATCGCACATATCAATTCTCTTTACACCGAGTGCCAAACCAATCCCAGCTCTAAGAGCCTACAACCCATAAGGAGCACAGAAGAAATTGGTGTAGAGAAGAACTCGCCACCAATGGCAAGGCCAGCACCAACTGAACTTGCAGTCCACAGTGTCCTGAAAAGAATCAGAAAGGATGGTGCCCTGGGACCTAATGGCCTACCAGGTTCTCTGTTCAGAGAGGAGACACAGTTCTGGGCCTTAATAATGGCACCATTGTATGCCGAATGCCGGCCCTCAAAGACATTCCGGACTCATGGAGGGGCTCTCTTATGCAGCCCATCTTCAAGAAAGTCATTAACACTGATCCCAGAAACTATTGTTTAATAGCATTACTGGACATTGAGGGCAAATATACACCATCACACTACTCCAGGAGCTAGAAAATTGGGTCACTACTGAGGGCTTGTGACCCTTTTACCAAACAAGGTTCAATGCTGGAGGATCAAGTGTGGATAACATTGTTGACCTCTCGTATTTAGCCCATAAAGCAGTAATCCATGCATCCCCCACGTCTTTGCCTGTTTCATCGTCTACTCTGCACCTTTCGACTGAGTCATCCAGAACATCTCTTGGCAGAAACTAGAGCGGTGGAACATCTGCCCTAAACTATTATGCGCCATTATGTCCCTTTACACCAAGACCTGGCTAATGGTTAAACTCATGGGGGAGACAGCCACCGCAAAAATCGCTACAGATCGAGGGCTAAAGAAGGGCTGCGTGCTTGCCCTGCTTCTATTTAATCTATACACAGCTGACCTGGGCTCAGCTTTATCACGAGCCACCTTACTCACCCCAAGAATTGGTGACAAAAACATTCAACTCATGCAATACGCTGATGACTTAGTACTCCTGTATCAAACACAAATCACCCTACAAAAAGCCCTCACTGCCTTGAACACGTCCAATCCAAAGAATGAGCTTGTAGCCAAAGAAAGTAAAACAAAAATAGTGATCTTTGGTCAGTACCCAAAAAAAGGTCTTTGAGCTGGTGGTTGAGACCTCAGATGCTGGAATGCATAAAAAATTACAACTACTTGGGAACGTTGCTGGCCGAAATGGAAAACCAACATTGCATCTTCAAATGAAGAAGGACAATTGGTAACATATGCACTCTGCAAGTTAGATACTACTCTGCATAGTCCAACGATCACAGCCATACAGAGGCTGATTCGGGCAAAACTGCCCTCCTTAGTCAATTATGCACAGCAGGCCTTCCCCGGTATTCTGGCAACCAAATTAGAAAAGATTCAGGGCCTTATTTAAACTTTTTGGTGCAAAACTGCACTAATGCAGTTTTGCACCAAAAAGTTTTGCACCAGCTTGCACCATTTTTTAGCACCAGCTGGGCACCATATTTATGGAATGGTGCAAGCCGGTGCAAAGGGTAGGCTCGCGTACAAAAAAAATGACGTTAGGCAGGTTAGAGTTAAAATAAATGACTCTAACCAGATTAGCTTCATTTTTTGACGCAAAGGGGCATTTTTATACTCAGTTTGCACTGAATTAGCGTCATTTTTTAAAACTCTAATTCGGTGCAATACTAACTCCATATTTATACTTTGGTGCTAGACCCATCTAGCACCAAATTTATGGAGTTAAAGTAATTTTTGGGAAGTGGAGACCTACCTTGCCCTAATGAGACTCTATGGCCTTAACGCCATATTTATACTCCAGTGCAAAAATGGTGCAAGGGAGGGAGGAGGGGTCAAAAAATGAGGCAAAGCTTGCTTGCTTTAGGCTCATGCCTGTTGTTACAGCGCCCCAGGGCATCCCAGCTAGTGGCGATGCTCGCCCCTCCGGACACAGCCCCCACTTTTGGCGGCAAGTTCTGAGGAGATAATGAGAAAAACAAGGAAGAGTCACCCACCAGTCAGGACAGCCCCTAAGGTGTCCTGAGCTGAGGTGACCCCTGCCTTAAGAAATCCTCCATCATGGTTATGGAGGATTCCTAAATAGGAATAGGAATGTGCCCCCCTCCCCTCAGGGAGGAGGCACATGGAGGGTGTAGCCACCTCAAGGACAGTAGCCATTGGCTACTGCCCCCCAGACCTAAACACACCCCTAAATTGAGTATTTAGGGGCGACCCTGAACCCAGGAAATCAGATTCCTGCAAACTGAAGAAAGAAAAAGGACTGCTGACCTGAAAGCCCTGCAGAGATAACGGAGACACCAACTGACTTGACCCCAGCCCTACCGGCCTGTCTCCAGACTCAAAGAACCTGCACAGCAACGCATCCAGTGGGACCAGCGAACTCTGAGGACTCAGAGGACTGACCTGCACCTTAAGGACCAAGAACCTCCAGAGGACAGTGGCTCTGTCCAGAAACAGCAACAAAACAAGCAACTTTAAAGAGACTCCACTTCCCACCAGAACCGTGAGTCTTCACACTCTGCACCCGCTGTCCCCGGCTCGAATCCAGGACAACAAACACCGCAGAGAGGACTCCCAGGCGACTCCAACGACGTTAACACCCTGATTCGACCTCCCTGCACCCCCACAGCGACGCCTGCTTAGAGGATCCAGAGGCTCCTCCTGATGCGACTGCCTGGTAACAAAGGAACCCGATACCTGAACCAGCACTGCACCCGCAGCCCCCAGGACCAAGAGGAACCACCTACCTGTGCAGGAGTGACCAGCTGGCGGCCCCCATCCTAGCCCAGTCAGTGGCTGGCCCAAGAAGCCCCCCTGTGCCCTTTCTGCATCGCAAGAGTGACCCCGGGTCCCTCCATTTTCAATGACAAACCTGACACCTACTTTGCACACTGCACCTGGCCGCCCCTGTGCCGCTAAGGGTGTGTTTTGTGTGCTTGTGTGTGTTCCCCCCGTGCTCTACAAAACCCCCTTAGTCTGCTCTCCGAGGACGCAGGTACTTACCTGCTAGCAGACTGGAACCAGAGCACCCCTGTTCTCCCGAGGAGCCTATGTGTTTTGGGCCCTCCTTTGACCTCTGCACCTGACCGGCCCAGTGTTGCTGGTGCAGTGGCTTTGGGGTTGCCTTGAACCCCCTATGGTGGGCTGTCTATGCCCAGGAAACTGAACTTGTAAGTGCTTTACTTACTTGAGAAACTAACCAAAACTTACCTCCCCAGGAACTGTTGATTTTTGCAGTGTCCTCTTTTGAAATAGCTTATTGCCATTTTAACCAAAACTGTTGGTACTACTGTTTTAAATCAAAGTTCTATACTTGCCTGTGTGAAGTATCTTACAATTTATGTACTTACCTAAACTCTTGAATCTTGCGGTTCTAAAATAAATTAAGAAAATATATTTTTCTATATAAAAACCTATTGGCCTGGAGTTAAGTCTTTGAGTGTGTGTTTTCATTTGTTGCCTGTTTGTGTAAAACAAATGCTTAACACTACCCTCTGTTAAGCCTTCTGCTAGACCACACTACCACAAAATAGAGCATTAGTATTATCAAATTTTGCCACTATCAACCTCAAAGGGGAACCCTTGGACCCTGTGCACACTATCTCTCACTTTGAGATAGTATATACAGAGCCAGCTTCCTACAGTCACCGTCTAGTATACTGCTTATTGTTAGCACTCAGTAAAACAAAAGTGTCAATAATGGAAAAAACAATAACAGAGAGGGAAAGCTCATATCTGGAAAAAGAAGCAACATAGGCCGTTTAAAAAAAAAAAAATCTCTTTATTGATGTGAGCGAACATTATATTGTATACATCTGAGCAGTAAACGCAGCTCTTATTATTATCCAGAATATTCAATTCCAAATTAAGGGGAACATGAGAAGAGAAAGGAGGAAGGAGGAGATAGAAAGAAAAAGTGAGGCTATGCGACTTACTGTGTGGGTTAACCTGACGGGGGTTCCGAGCATGAAACAACAATATTGCCTTACAAAATATTGCCTTGAAGAGAATGTGCTTGAACAAGAGGCCGGGGTGGAGGGCGGGAAGCACCCACAAGCAGATTCCACGAGGTGTGGGGGACAGGGGAATCCCTAATGGTAATATTATGTGCTAGTCCCTGGTGTTCCGGGCCGAAGTGGTCGGGCCCCATGGGAAGGGTTTCGAGGATACCACCCATGGTCCTCTATTGGCCCTCTACTACCAACAAACCTTTCACGTCTCAGGCCCCAATAGAATCTCCTGGGTCTAGTCTCCCTCTATCTGGCCCCATCCATTTGCCACATATCATCCTGGGGGTGTCTGCTTATATAACTCATACTGTGAGGCACATTGCGGCTAAGATGTGAATTTGGGCCGGACTGTGGCATGTGTCCGTGGGCCACAAGGTCCAGTTAAATCTTGGATTTTGAAAGTTATAGTCTATTGGTCGGGCACAACTGTATAATCAGGGCGGGCAGGAATCGTCCTTAGTTTCAAGTAATGTAACCAGGGTGTCCCAAGTGTCTATTCCCTTGACTTGTGTTCCTCTGTCTTGGCGTGAGTGAAGAGTTTGTTCCTCCGCTCTCGCCCACTTCAACAGATCCTTTAACCATTGTCGGGTGTCTGGTGCTGCCGGTGCCTTCCAGCGCATTGCTATCAAGCGCTTAAATAGGATGAACGCCAGCTCAATGCATCTTTGTATTTGCTTGTTCTTTTTCGGGTGAGGGCGGATGCCCAGGAGGCACGAAGCAGGTGGGGGGGGTGAGCGGACGCCCAACCAGATCGGCAGTCAGAGCAGTCACGTCCTGCCAGGTGCGAAGGAGAGGCAGACATTCCCATGTCATGTGGAAAAAGGTTGCACCCGCCTCCCCACATCGTGGGCACTCCCAGGAAGATTGAGGAAACATGCGCTGCAGCCGGTGCGGGGATAGGTAAGTTTGGTGTAGGTAATTGAACTGGGTAAAGCGAAACCTAGGGTTGCTAGACACAGACCGGACCAAGCCCAGAGCCATGTTCCAGTCCCGCTGGTCCAGTGGGGCCGAAAGGACGCAGTCCCACCTTGCCTTTGCCTTGGGCAACCTCTGGGTTTTCTAGTAGCACTTTATATAGCTGTGATATGCTGCGTTGTTCTCCTAGGCCAGAGAGCAACTCATGCAGCACTGGTGATGTGGGAGGTTCTCTAGCTCCGCATCTCCAGGTGTGATGCATGAATTGTTGTAGAGCACAGTATGTCAGGAACCACCTTTTATCTACCTCAAACCTCATGATAAGTTCAGCGAAAGGTAACATGAGACCCTCCGAGTATATATCACCGATTGTTTGGACGCCTCTGTCGGGCCACTGTTGTATATTGTGCTGCTTGGTCAATCTAGAGATCCCTGGGACAGTCAGGAGAGCCATTCTGGGTGAGTTTGGGGGTACGTGGTTCCCATCTAGTATGTAGTGGCCCCAACACCAGTGAGCTATTCGTCTCAGGATATTGATTTGAGCGGCTGAGCTACAGCCATCAAGCAACCATTGCATTATGTTTGTGCGTCCGAGAGCGGTCTGTACTAATTGAGCCTCTGAGTTCGGGGGGGTCCTGTAGCCAACGCCAAGCTCCCTGTATTTGTGCTGCAGCATAATATAGTTCATAGTGTGGTGTGCCCAGCCCTCCTAGCTCTAAGGGAAGTTGTGTGGCAGTTAGGGTGACTCGCCGGCGGCCTTTGCCCCATATTAATTCCGTCGTGAGGCTATTCAACGATGCGAAAAAAACACGAGGTATTTGTAGTGGCAGAGCCGCGAAATGATAGAGCATACGCAGCAATATTACCATTTTGGCAATTGCTACTCTGCCTATAGACGAGAGCGGAAGTGATCCCCAGAAAGGCAGAGATCCTTTTATAGAGCGAAGCGCGTGCCCCAAGTTGCCCTCCCTCAGGTAGGCAGTGTCATGATATATGTGTATGCCTAGATGTCCAGAGATACCGCTACCTGGTCGTGGTTAGTCGGGGGCGTTTCATTTATGGTATACAATAAACGCATAATGTTCATAAATGTGTTATGCCCCAGGATAAAGCCCGATTGGTCCTCGTGAACCAAATGTAACAGTAGACCGGTCGCTTTTATCACCCAGTACAGCCCCGCGAGTAAGGCAGTACTGCGCATTCTCAAGAAACACTGGCATTTGTTAATGCTGGACACCTGTCTCAAGAACTCAGTAGGTTTATCACCCACCATCGTGCATACTAGAGGTCGCACGCTCAGGAATATTCTGTGCCCCAGCTTTCTTTGTCCCTCCCCTCTCTCTCGCCCACTGAGTTGGATCCCAGAAAAACCCAACGGTTTTTACAAATGCGGTTGCTGCATATCCTGCCAACTGGCCTTGAACAAAACCTTATCGTTTACATACAATACCGGGACTGCATACCATATCAAGACCTTCATGAATTGCAACACAAAGTTCACTGTTTACTGCCTAGTTTGTGTATGCGGTCTGATTTACATTGGTAGTTCCATACGCCCACTCAAGGAACGTATTCAGGAACATGTGAGAGCCATCAGAAATGACAACACCAACTATCCCCTTGCTGTCCACTTCAACACCCTACACGGGGAAAAAGATCTTCTAAACATCAGATTCCACGGTATTATGCACGTCTCCAACTCACCTAGATGGGGTGACAGAACAAGGGATCTGCGTAGATGCGAGGCCAAATGGATCTTGAGACTTCGCACGGTTGAGCTTGGCTTAAATACAGATCACGAACTACACTATTTCCTCACCTGATTGTGAGTTTCCACTCCTCCTATTCTGAATATGACCAATTGGACCCCCTGTAAGGACATTACTCATGGTATACTGTCTGTTCTAACCGTATGTCACAATGTTTTTATTTCCTACATTGTTGTCCTTACCATGTGTCCCAACACCCACACTATATACATTTATGCAATCACCTGTTACACCATATTGTGTCTTTTTCCCTTCAAAATTGAGTCCGGCCGCGATCTACATATGCTTTACTTTATTTGTATATTTCGTGTACTTTGCTTTTCCACTGTTGTATTTGAGCAAATCTTGTTTAAAGTGTGCACTTCCATATTCTCCCTACCTATTCCTCACTTTTACTTTCCTCCAGTACTACACCCACGGGACCTACCTATCTATCTACTTAACAGTTATTCTTGCCTGCCACCACCCGGACTCACTGTAGTGAATTACGATTTACACAACTCACCTGACCACCTTAACCTTTAATTACTTTCTAGCTTGCACCCAACCAGGATTTATTTCCAGCGTACTCTTTAACTCCTACTGGTAAACTTCCAACCGTGGTCCATGTATGTATATTTATTTCTATCTAGCTTGCCTTTTTCTCTCCCTCCTCTTCATCTTATATTCCGGCTTCCTACGTGTTCAATATGTCGGGCCCAGGCTTCCACTACTTGCCTTAACCTTGTAACACGGCCACTTCCTGAACATCCCATCAACCGTTTCGGTCGTTTCCAATCTTTTGCTCTCGAACCACGCTTTTTACTTCCAAGATGGCCGCCACTCTGCCCAATATTCTATTCTCCAGTCCCTCTTCTATCTCTATGTTTACACTAAATCGAATTTAAACGAGTGCTATGGTCTCTTCCGACCAGTTTACACTCCGACGTCTTGTTGCCATACTTTGCTACGCGTCTTGACAGGTATGCCTGCGCCCCTTTTTCGTTAGTCTCCTCGCCCTAACTCCATTACCCCTACTTAGTTTTACTCTAGTGTTATAATTATCTGTCTTCATCGTGTCTTTTCTAGCTGTCAATCGTTTTACTTATTACGGTTTGAATTTCGTTCCTCTCACGGTTGTTCATGCTGGTTAGACCTATGCACATTAGCGCTGTGGACACAACTTCATCCCGCGCTTTCTACTCGGCTTACAATTTTACCGTGTCCTCGACCTCACCGTTAATATCCTAACTTAGTTCTAGTCTTAGTGTTATAGTACTGGCTTCCATCGCATGTTTGTTAGTTTCAAGTCCTTCCGCTCACTACGGCCTGCGCTTTACGTTTTTCACAGCCATTTCTACACACTGTTGAGACTAATGTATTTTAGCGCTTTTGACACTATTTCATACCGCGCATTCTACACACCTACAGTCTCACTTAATCTCCTGTCTCTTAGGCAGCTACACCCTTCGCGTTTTAACACAGCCTTTTTTACAAGGGCCTAGTTTTACGTTTGCTTCCTTATTCAAGCTTCGGTGTGCTTTTATTTCGCGCACATTTTATTATATTACTCTCTCCGACGTTAGTTTCCCCACATTTGGGTACGCGCATGGCTAATTTTTTGTTTGTCACCTAGTTTAGTACTTACTACAGTTTTTCCGGATTTACACGCCTCTTTAGCCCTCTAATTGAGAGGTTTTTAGCTTTCATATCGTTACTACCTTGCCTGCTTACACTATTTGACGCATTATTTGTCCTGTATGACTTTAGTAGTCACACACTCCCTATAGCGTGGCTCGTGATTTCAAATACAATCTACGTTCCCAATTTTCCCTCACCTATGACCTACTGGCTCAATTCTCTTTTCCTTTTTTCGTTTATCCGACACCTACTTAGGGTAACACCACGGGCTTATCAGGGCCTGCTACACCTGCCTTTTCTTACGTGTCCATGACCCCACTCAGCCATACTTTTAATAGGCTCTCTTTTAGAAGGTATGTATGTTGTGACTCATCTACTCATTGTTTATCTCTCTTTCCTTCGCTGCTGGTTATTCATTCTCATTATCACCTCTCTTCCCAGCTCCAATTGACCTTCCATTAGCCCATACATCTAATTACGGGGCACCCTCGTTGCTTACACTCGTCACATACCACTCTGGCCGGACGGCCCAGGTATGTTCTCATTTACAGGCCCCGCTTGTCGTTTCCTTTATTCTACTTATTAATCTATCTTCTCTGACTTCTCAAACTCTATGTGGTACTCTATCACACCTGCCTGGCAATTAGCTTTCTCTCAGTCCTTCGCAATTCTCATAGCCTCTTTCAATACAAATCTAAGAATGATGTTATTTCTGTCAAACCACGTAATATGGGTGTTCACCTCCTATTACTTTAATTCTATAGTACACAGCACTTTGTTTCAGTGACTCTCTTCTTTTCTCTCACACTTCACACTATGGGTTCTAATCATGAATATTGTTTGCCATGCTTTTTCAATGCTCACCTACTTACCTGTCTAGGCCCACAACTCACTCATAAATCATTGGCTACTGTGATACACATTTTTTGGAGTCTTTCCCACATGCTCATCTTTGAGCCCACTGTCGAGTATTTACACTTGTTCATGCTCCCCTTAATATTCTGTGTTTTGATTATTATTTTGCAGCCTTGATAAAGTCACTTGTGTGACGAAACACGTGTTGGCTGTATCTCATTGATGGCACTCTGATTTCTAGCTTCCACAAATAAAGACATCTTCTGCAAACCAGACTCGAGACTCCATTCAACTATTTCACTCCAACTACATACTACCGGGGCTACCTATCCCTGCAACACTATTGAACTTTACATTCTGTGTGCTTGGGCCTGCTTGCATAAATTTGTCCTGGGGTATTTTGTTACCCTTGTTTTTGTGCCTACTGGGTAGTAAGGCACTTGGCCAGGTTGCACCAGATTCTATGCTTACTTGGACACTTGTCTCAATACCATTGTTTTACTGCTTAGATGTGCGGCGTCTTTTCACCCTTACTACCCTTGTGTGTTGTTTCTAGATTCAAATGTGACATCAGTGGGAGTAGGCGATTAGCTAGGATCTTGCCTATCAGTTTACAATTTAGGTTTAGGAGAGAAAGTGGCCTGTATGAGCGAAAATCCAGTGGGTCTCGTCCCGGTTTCGGCAGTACTACAATTATTGCATCTCGCTGTCACATTGATAGCCTGCCTCTCTCGAGCGCTTCATGTACCATTTCAACATAAAGATGGGTCAATTGCCCTGAGCACGCACAGTAATATTCTGCTGAGGGGCCATCGGTGCCAGGAGCCTTACCTCCCACCAATTGCTGCAGGGCTAATTGAACCTCCGTTGTTTGGATGGGTGTGTCTAGTTCACCTTGCTGTGTCTCTGTTAATCGAGCCATATGGAGTGCTTCGAAAAATTCTGCCAATTGTTGTGTGGATGGGGGGCTGCCCTGCATAAAGGGTTCTGTAATATTGCTGGAAAGACATGTTTATTCCCGATTGGGTGTTAATCACTGTTCCCGATTGTAATGTTATTGCTCCTATTGGTCTGTGTTGTTGTTCTCATTCCAGCCAGGCCAGTAGTCTACCGGAGCGGTCTCCCTCTGAGGGTGCTCCAGGTACGTGAGGGTGGTAGTTATAATTGCATAAGCTCCTATCGATCTTGTCTACTTGTTTCTGGAGCGAACAGAGGACTCCCGGGGCCACCTCGGCCGATGCTGCGCCCCTCTCCGCCAGTCGGAGCTCAGTCTCTGCCCTCCTTAGATCATCCAATAAAACGTGCCGCTTTCATGCACATGCCTCACACCACCACCTTGTGAGCATCCCACTCCACGGCTCGCAAAGACGCAAAGACGCTGTCCCTTGATTGAACGTAAAGTACAATGAGAGGTGCTCTGATAATTCATGCCGAAATGGAGGGAGGAGCAGCAGGCTGGGCTGTAGCCGCCAGGTGGGGATGCGCGTTATCATTTTGCCCCAACAGAAGGTGTCCAGCAGCGGGCAGTGGCCTGACAGCGTTATAGCGAGATATGAGGTTTCCGTGAAATTGCTAACCAGCACCACCGAGCAAAGTATCAGGTCTATGCGTGTCTATGCGTGTTCTCTTTTCCAGGGGATATAATGTGCGCCATGCATCTACCAGCCCAAGTTCCTAGATCCAGGCCTGAAACACCTGGGAAGTCTTCCTACAGGGGGCTCCATCCAAAGGGGGGTGTGACCTATCAGCTATGATATATGGTACGCAGTTCCATTCTCCTCCCCATATGTATTGCAAGGTGGGGTCCTGAAACAACTAGGGAGTGAGAGACAGGACGAATTCTCCCTGTTTTACGTTGGGCGCATACACGCCAGTTATAGTAAGTGGCGTGCCATCTAATGAACCCACTAGCTGCACATATCGGCCCTGTTTGTCTATTTTGTGATGGTCTACAGTGTAAGGTACTTCTGGGGCTATCCATATTAGCACCCCCCTGGCATATGCAGAGAGAGTGGTGCCGTAAGCTAGGCCCCGCCATTTGTTCTGTAGGGTACGTAACTCCTCTGTTATTAAGTGTGTTTCTTGGAGTATAGCGATGTGGACTTTATGCCTTTAAATATATGTGTGAATCTTGCAGCGTTTAATGGGGCTAGCCATGCCTTGCACGTTCCAGGTTATTATGTTATAGATGGGCATGTTCACATATGTTAGGGGTAGCTTGGGCCCCAGTGCCCAACCAGGATAAGGATCTTGGATCTTGGATCTTGGCCAAGCGTGAACGGCTCCCCCCCTTTCGTCTCGCCCCAGTAACCCGCCGTGGAACATCCCATAGTGTAGAGTAAAAAGGAACTGAAGACTTCGTGAGTGAAATCCAACTGATAACCTGTGCCCAATGTGTCAACTGTCATGGCGAGGTCCTTCAGGTGTCCCCTTGGGGCATGGGGGGGCGTGGGGTCCATGCGGTGTGACCCTTTCGTGGCGATCCTGGACAGATATTCATCCCCTCCAGCCATGCCCCGTGCGCCCCCCCTCCTCTATTCGTTATGTCTCAGTGTATGCATGAAAAGGAGTTCCGGATACCAGCAGTAACCAGCTGTCCCTCCACTGCATCTGATGAGTCCTGGTACTATAATCTGCCATTGTGCGCTGCAGTGCGGGATCTAAAGGTCATCTGCTGTGCGCAGTGTGAGCTCCGGGCCGAGCGCCGAGGGAGAGGAAGAGACAGTAGTTGGATCCGCCGAGGGGCCCGAGCCCGCCCCTTCCGGGTCCGCGATATGTCTGATGTAGTGGTGATTTAAACAGGTTGGCTTCTTTCAGGGCTAGTTCCTGGCTTTCTGCCACCTGTGCTTGGGATGGACGTGTCCTTGACTTAGATTTTCTTCGTCTACAGGGTTGGGGAGTGAGCCACGTGCTCCAATTAATGTCGACTTGCTTGAGCTGGGCCATGCCCTATGCATGTAGCCACGTCCAGGCTTCTTTGGGGGATGGAAAAACATGAGTCTTCTCCCCATCTATTACCCGTACGTCGTGCGGGGAACAGCAAAGAATAGGAGAGATTATTTTCTCACAGAAGTTGTTTTACTCTCGTAAAGGATGCTCTCTTGCCTTGTACTTCTGCAGTATAGTCCGGGTACGCCGTTATCGCCTTATTATCCGTCTGTATGGGGCCCTGGGGCCTGAATCTTTGTAGAATCAGGTTTCTGTCCCGAAAGTTCAGGAGGTGCGCTATCAAAGGTCGAGTGGGAGGCCCCGGCCGCTGCAGGCCGCTCGGGATCCGGTGTGCGCATTGCACTGCAAACATTGGTGACGCAGTGTTCATCATGACATTGTCCAAAAGCCACTTTTCCCAAAATTGTTCAGTGTTGGGTGACTCTGTGCGCTCCGGGAATCCTATGAATCCTACATTATTTCTTCTAGAGCGTCCTTCTGCATCCTCTAATCTTTTCTGGAGTAGGCTGACCTCTGTTTCTATTCGTTTTTCCTGATTGTGCAAATCTTTTATTCCAGGTTGAACAACTTCAATCGATCGTTCGTTGTCGCTTACTCTTTCTGCTAGTTTGCGATGGTCTGCCATGGGTAGGTTTACCTCAATTACTATAGAGTCTATTTTTCCTTCCAGAGCAGTTTTTGTGTCTAGCACTGCTTGTTGCAGCTTATCAAACTGCGCTGAATGCGCTTGCAGTGTCAGTTTTATTTGTTGCAGTGTTGCAGCCTTTTTCACAGCTGGGCCTGTAGGATTTAGTTCCTCCGCATCCGCTAATAGATGTGGCCTGGAGGTTTATGGCTTGACCATGATTGATGCGGTCTTGAGGGTGCTAGTAAAGGCTCTAGTCCTCTCGGGCCTCAGGGGCAGTCAAGTCAAGTTGCAGCCAGTCAGGCTCCGGTGGTCGAGGGTATTTCTGAGTTTTACGAGTGCCAGAGTGGGGAGGCCGCTGCTGCGGTCCCGCGCACCAGTGTCGGGTCCCCGGTAGAGTTCCGCTGTGTATATTTGGCGTGGCGGCCTGGTGTTGCGCCGCCCCCAGGGCCGGCCCGCAATGATTCCTTGGCCGTTGCCCCAGTGTTGAGCTCACCGGTCCAGGGGAGTGATCAACGGGCAAGTCATATATGGCAGTTGGTTGGGGGCCATGCATATCTAGAAAACTATCTGGCCCCATATTAGACGGACCAAGAAGCGGCCAGTGGATCCTGCACCCCAGGAAATGATCTCGTCAGAGGTCTCGTGCCCTCTCCACGTAGTGGGATAGGGCCATGTGCCTGTACTCCGGGCCCAGCTAGGCAAGACCATCGCCAGCGTGCTCACCTGCCCAATCGTTGAGCACAGTCAGCTCAGTTGCTGCTGTGTCATTAAGTGCTGTCCCCACGGTGCTGTGCGCAGCTCGTGCCGATCTGCCCCGGTCCAGGCCTCCCTCCGTGGGACGACATCTGGTGTGACCCTCTGCGTCGTTGCTCCATGGGCGCGGCCTGCTGTTGTGCTGCCTCAGAGCTCCGTCCCTTGTGCGCCATCGCCTGCACCCTCCAGTCGCCAAACCTCCTTTCCTTCAGCCCGCTCCCGGAGGCAGCCCTGCACCTCCTGATCTCCCCGCTCAAGACCGGAGGGACCTGTGGAGCTCCTGAGTGCGGTCTCTGCCCGGCAGACGATCGGGTAGAGTCTGACCGGCCGCAGTAGCCGGCGTGGTTCTCCTGCCCTGCCTGCAGTGCCGCTAAGCCAAGTCTTCTCGTCAGGGGGGCCTCGCGGCAGGCCTGAAAACATCAATTCCTCGCCCGATGAGCAGCTTGTCTCTGCTGTTTCAGCGGTGCTCGGAAGGCTCGGCGCCCCACACTGCCGCGCTTTGCCAGGCAAAGGTGCCGATCCACTCCCCACCTCCGCTACTCCTCCTCTGAGGCCTCTGACGTCCAGCCCACGGTCCTGCTCCATGCGATCCCCGGCTTACGGTTGGGAGCCGTCAGTCATGCGATCGGTTCTCCAATGTCCAGGAGCCCCGCTTATCAAGGGGAGGGCACCCGAGACACACGGGGGGAATTTAAAGGATTAATGTACGGGCCGCAAGCAGAGCTTCTTAGAAAGCGTCTGTGCTAGCCGCCATCTTACCCACGCCCCCCTATGCCCTGCAGAGTTAACCTTGGAAATGTCTGAAGGCGGAGACCTGGAGTTGAAAATACTCCTAAAAGAAATAACTCTAGCTAGGTAATTGTAGATGGTAAAATAGACTCACTCTAGACCAAATGAAGGATAGAGTAGATAAGCTTGCAACCCCTTTGAACTTAGCAGAAAAAAGAATATCTGACATGGAAGCTGTTGGAAAATGGCCTCTCTGAATTGTCACCCCAAGCGTTTTGCCTTCCTCCTCTTCTTTTTCTGACCTTATTTTTGCTGGCCTTAGCACTGTGGACACTTTACCACTGCTAACCAGTGCTGAAGTGCATGTGCTCTCTCCCTAAAAACATGGTAACATTGGCTCATACCCAATTAGCATATTTAATGCTAGTAAAGTGCATGACATGTGTCCGGGGCCTGTAAATCAATTTCTACTAGTGGGCCTGCAGCACTGATTGTGCCACCCGCATAGGTGGCCCCTTAACCATGTCTCAGGCCAGCCATTGCTAGGCCTGTGTGCGCAGTTTCTCTGCCAGTTCGACTTGGTTATTAAAACTACTTTCCAAGCCTTAAACTGACCCTTTCCTACATATAAGTCACTCCTAAGGTAGGCCCTAGGTAAGCCAGGGTGTTATGAAAGTAAAAGGTAGGACATGTATTTATGTCCTGGTATTGAAAAACTCAGAAATAATTTTCCACTAATGTGAAGCCTGTTCCTCTCCTAGATTAACATTAGAACTGCCCTCATATACTTTTAAGTGGTAGATTCTGATCTGGAAGGAGTAGCCATGTCATATATGGTATTGGCAGAATGGTAACAGAAAATCCTTCTTACTAGTGAAGTTGGATTTAATATTACTATATTAGAAATGCCACTTTAAGAAAGTGGGCATTTCTCTGCACTTACTCCCATCTGTGCCTTACAGCCTGTCTCCAATCCGCGTCTGGTATTTGCTGGTTGACAGTGATAGCCCCAGTTGAAGCTAGTGTGTTTCTAATAGCTTTAATTGGGATTTAATCTGTAAAAATTCATAACTCTGCTTGTGTACATTGGATTTTCATCAATTCAACCTTATGTTTTTTCAGATAAATATTATCTATTTTTCAAAACCTTTGTGGTGTATTTTTGTGGTATTTTCACTGTGTTACTGTTTGCTTTACTGCACATATACTTTACACAAGTTACGCCTGACTGTTCAGGGCAAAGCTACCAGAGAGTGGGGACAGGATATTTTGGATGGCGTTGTGACTTACCCTGACTAGGATTGTGGTCCGTACTTGAATAATCTGCCAACTAGAGACCCCATTTCTAACAGAAGCCAACACAATTGCGACCAATGTCAAACCTCACAAGATACTGGTGAAGTGTAAAATCATATTTGCTTGTACAGGTATTAGTGCAACTATAACTCGTTTCTGACATGTCTTCCTGTTCATGCTACCAGTGCCCACATTAAGTGCACATCTCTGATGGAGAAATGCTTTTTTATCTTGCCTCACAAGGCATCAAAAACTCTTGGTTCCCAAGACATGAAAAGCTGAGTAGAGTTTGCTCAGCTGAAACTGGTTACATATCTGTAAAAAGTTGAAGGCCATCCTATATCTTCCCACAATCTCAGAGTAAGCAACTGCTAGCACTAAGTGAAATAAAAATACATAGGACCAAACTCAAAAATGGTGTATCTAATGGGATAAAATTACTTCTCACCCTCTGTTAAGGAGCTTGTTCCACTAACTGTTTCTAGCAAAAACAGTGGCTGGTTGAACATGTGATTTAAGGTTATTCTATTTTTGTTCTGTCAATAAACTTTCTCAGACTTATTGGCATATGTGAGCATATTTTCTTTGACAGAAGAAAATACACTAGAAGCCATCTGTGTTAATACAAAGGATTTAGAACAGTGCTTGCACTGTATAATAGTCACATACTTGGAATCCCAGTGTCCATTACCACCAGGCAGATTACATTTTGACAAATAAAATACTAGTTTACATATACAAAATAAATGTCTTCTTGCAGATTTTTGTAGTTTAACAAATGCACACTGTTCTTGCTCCCAGACTTCCTCCTGGCCAACTGATCAGCCCCATCATCTCAGAATGTTGAACTACCAGGACAGAATTACTGCCAGTAAGAAATAGGGTTATCAGTTGCAAAAGATGTGAGTGTTTCACAAAGTAAAAAATCCGCAATTGTCTCCTTACTGGGAACCAAATATCTTATTGAGGCACTTGACTCTCCCAGGGTAGCAAAGCAGAGCAGTCCAAAGCCTACACAGGAGAGGTGGTGTAGACTAGCAATACCAATTCACTGGCATGCAGCAAAACCCAACAAATTGTTGTCCAGCCAGAGCTTTTTCTTTTAAAAAAGAAAGTACATTTATTACACACACTAGTAAATACAATATACTAAATTACAAATATATTGATCAGGGAGATGGAAATACTTTTGGTGGCACCCTTATATTACTTTACACCACCTTGTGGGTCCCACACCCAGTAGTCACAATACCTTCCAAATATACCAGATGCAACACCAATACATAAGGGGGTCATTTTAAATAAGGCCGGCCTAATGGCATTGTCAGAGTGTCATCGCATTAATAAAATCAGCCACATATTGTGTTTCAATCTTGTAACACCATTAAAGTCAGTAATCACTGTATTAATAATAAACAGCTTTCAATTCCTTACATTTCTTTACTGGAGTTTGTATAAATACAAATATTTTAACTTGGAATATTGGTACAAACATGATTGTTTTGTTATATTATCTAGTATTTTGCATTAAATGGAATGTGTAGTGTTTCTCTTTTAGTTCAACTCTGTGTTGAGTGAGGATAATAAGTGAGGTAGCTTGGTGTGTATAGGGAGATGGGAAGATTACTAACAATTTGTAGTGCTGTTAGTTGAGTTCATAATTCCCAACTGCAACATCAGGGCAACTGGTATTTGTTTAGGGCTTCACAAGTCAGGATTTTCCAATAGCAGAGCACCTGGGAATAGATTGCTAGGGGTAGAAATGTGGACAGAGATTGCGTGTGTTATGTGGAATCACCAGGAGTGTCTTTCTTGTATCCTTGGAGGAAGTGCCTGTGAGGGAATCAAGGGTGGGGGGGTATTGTCTTCATCTGTAATCTGGAGTTGGGAGACCATTGCCTCTCATTCGATAGAGATATGGTTGCCTCTTCCCCACCTTAGCGCCCTGTTCTCTATTTCAGCCCAGCAAATTAGTGAACACTGGCGGGAAGCCACAGGAGGGGGGATGGAATTTATTCGTCATTTCAGGGTAAGTGCACCTTTAGCAATCAGCAGGGCAAGGTCGATAAAGCAAACTACCACCTTGTTATTGTTAGTGCATTTAAATAGGCGCAGCACACATGGCCCACGAGTGTCAAGGCCGTAGAGCTGAGGGACAGCGGCAAGGATGTCTTGAACCAGGCCCAGCTCCACGATTTGAAACTTGGGAGGGCCATGAAGAAGCATGGGTGGGACAGAATCTCTCAGGAGTCTGAGAGCTGGGTCTGGGTGTGCTGGATGGACTTGTACAGATGTGAGTTGCATATCATACCTACTGCTGGGTTCTGTCTACTTGATTTAACTGTGTATGTCTAGAGGTTTAAACATATGGGCTTGATCTTTTCTGATGTCTCTACCTCACCCTCCTTTCTTTCTATCTCTCCCTCCTATCTTCCCCCCTCTGTAATCTCCATGTATCCTGCTTTCCAGCTCACCTCACTTTCTTCTCTTCACTTCATGCTAGTCCCTCATCACCTTAACCACCTGTTTCCCTGCTGTGCCCTTCTTACTCCACTTCACCTTTTGTTTCTCTCACTTCACCCTTGACTCTTTCCACCTTATCCTACTTTCACTGTCTCCTGAGCTTGCCATCCTCCTACTGTGTCTACTTACTGTTACTCCACTTCGCTCTTCTATTTCTCCCTCACCCTTCTCTCTCCACCTCACCCTTCTCTTTCTTGCCCTTTTTACAATTTACAAATTACATCTTATAATGATGCTTTGATGTATGTACAACAACTGAAATCTATTGATATTTGTTATGCCATTTAAAAAGTTTTAAGAGTAGCTATTGCTATTAGAAAACGTTACAAATTGGTTGAAGCAGTTGTATATTAAGCTAGGGTGAAAGTGCATAAGATATGCATACGCTTACAACAACGTTATTGCTTTCGGCATTTTAGGAGAATACGGAATTTATGAATTTGAAATGAGTTTGTAATTTATATAGGTTAGGCCTTTTTTTATTGTTGTTTTATATTTCATGAATCGTGTCTTAAAATATTTTCTTATGTATAATGAATTTTGTGCTTTTATGGTAATTTTATGGTAATTTGCCGAATAAAGAATTTTGACTGACTGACTGACTCTTTCCACCTTATCCTACTTTAACTCTCTCCTGAGCTTGCCATCCTCCAACTGTGTCTACTTACTGTTACTCCACTTCGCTCTTCCATTTCTACCTCACCCTTCTCTCTCCACCTCACCCTTCTCTTTCTTGCCCTTTTTACAATTTACAAATTACATCTTATAATGATGCTTTGATGTATGTACAACAACTGAAATCTATTGATATTTGTTATGCCATTTAAAAAGTTTTAAGAGTAGCTATTGCTATTAGAAAACGTTACAAATTGGTTGAAGCAGTTGTATATTAAGCTAGGGTGAAAGTGCATAAGATATGCATACGCTTACAACAACGTTATTGCTTTCGGCATTTTAGGAGAATACGGAATTTATGAATTTGAAATGAGTTTGTAATTTATATAGGTTAGGCCTTTTTTATTGTTGTTTTATATTTCATGACTCGTGTCTTAAAATATTTTCTTATGTATAATGAATTTTGTGCTTTTATGGTAATTTTATGGTAATTTGCCGAATAAAGAATTTTGACTGACTGACTGACTCTTTCCACCTTATCCTACTTTAACTCTCTCCTAAGCTTGCCATCCTCCAACTGTGTCTACTTACTGTTACTCCACTTCGCTCTTCCATTTCTACCTCACCCTTCTCTCTCCACCTCACCCTTCTCTTTCTTGCCCTTTTCTCACTTCTTTTTTTCTCATTATTCTCCCTCTTGCCCCAGCCTCCTCTCTATTACCCTCCCATCTCTCTGCTTCACCTTCACCTCTCTTCACCTCACCATCTCTCTCTCCACCTCACCATGTAGTATCCACCTCACCCTCTTCTGTCAGCTTCACCTCCACTGCTGCTGCCTAGGTGATAATGATTGTGTGTTGCTAAAGGAATGAAGTGTGTGGATGTGCGTGGATGAGTGTGTTTATCCAGTAATGGCAGTTCTCTGTAACTGTTCTTCACTGGTAGCTCTCTAAATTCTAAACAGCGGCAGTACCAAGGCCTTGATTACATAGTGCATACCCATGAGCACACATGAAATCTACACAGACCTGGGGTTATGTATACTGTAACTAAATAGTGAGGTTACAATAAAAAAGCAATGAAAGGTGGCAACCTGAGCAACAAAAACAATCCAGGAATCAGATGTGATGTCTGTTTCTACCACTGTCTGCCCTCTTCCGAGGTTGACAACTGGACTTGTAATTTGATGGCTACTTTCTCAACCACAATTTTCTTGTCAATCTTTTGAGCAGCATATATCTTAAGGGGAACAAAGAAGACACGTAAAGCTCATGGGAGTGCCTCGAAATTTAACTGTCTCACCTAAATAGTGACTGCCATGCTTCGCCTTCTTTCCCATTCTGTCTCCCACTGGTGTCTCCCATTCCTATCACCCTTTCTTTACTACGCAATCTCCCAAACCTCTTGTTCTAACATCATTCTCCAGTCTCTTAACATTCCTTCTCTGCCCCTCACCATTTATCATTTGCTCATGACCCTCCCATGTGAACACTTTTCTTTCTCATCATCCCCATCCTTCACAAGCATCATCCTCTGCCTTCACCTTTCTGTATTCATCTCCCTTTGCTCACCTCTAACTGCCCCTCACAAAGTACATGCTTACCCATCTACCTACTTGCTTCACTCATTTTGCTAATCAATACCTCTCTTCATCCATGCTACATTTTCAGACTTGTTTTTCATCATTCTTCATCCAACTCTCACACTGTCTTCTTCATCTTCTGTACTTTATTAAGCGCATTACCCCCTACTCCTCACTAATCAACCCTCTGTCATATTTTGTTTCTTCCCTTGTAATTACTTCTTTGCTCTTCTTTCATTTACCTGTTTCCTTACCATTCTTTTTTCCTAGATTTCCTTTTCTACTTTTCCGCACACTCTCCTCTGATCAGCCTTCATCTCTCATCTCTGTACCCCATCACCTTTTTCTCTTGTCAAGATTCTAGAATCTTTTTCTGGACATCCTCTGATGAACGGACACCTATCAGTTCAGAAGTTTCATATTGGTGGGAGGACATCAACATTTTTTTCTTATAGTGATTGTTGTCTGTAGGAAAGTTGATTATTATGTGGGCTGAGTGACTGTCCATGTCACGATTCACCCTTGGCTTACCGTCTGTATCAGAGAGGCATGGTGTGCGGCCCCGGTTCCTGCAAGTCCTACTCTGACCGAGGTAGGGGTGACCCCTTCCAGTAGCCACGGTGCTGTTGACAAAAGTACGCCACCACAGTCTGTGCCCTCCAGAAGGAGTCCCAGAGGAAAAACCCCAAGGGGAAAAAACCTCTAACAGGAACTCCCTGGAACAGAAGGAGGACACAAGGAATTAGCACTCAGAAGCCAGGAAATACTGGAAAGCAGAGTACAAAAACAGGAACAACTGGAGTCCAAGCGAACACCAGCCGGAGCATGACCACCACAGCAGAAGTGTTGCAATGCAATGAGAAGAATTGATTCCTCTTATATACCCCGAGACAGGAAGAAGTAACACCACCATTTTGGATTGGGAAGGGGCTATGCAACAGATAGGAAAAGACACCATAGTAAAAAAGGGAACAGATGCATGCAGGGAAAAGAGAGATGCAAGGTGTGCTGGGAAGGAGAAGGCATGGCACCAGGAATCATAAAGGAGGAAAGGAAGGCCCTGAATTGGGGCACCCAGTAACTGTGTGATGCTGGGGGGGGGGGTGCAGACACCCCACGACAACACCCGCGTAGCGCGCTGTGCGCGGCGAGGACCGACGCCCAATCCTCGTCCTCAGGCCTCGCCGCGACAAAAAGAACAGCGCGCGGCCAGAGAAAAGGGCTGCCGCGGGTCCCGCGACCCCTAACCGGGCCGTGGCTCCCACCCCGGCCCGGCCAGGAGACGCCGCGGGTCACCGCAATGCGACAGTCCACCTCAGAGAATAGCAGCACTTGTCAGTGCAAACCTTCAAAGTCACTAAATTAACCTGAGCTCAACCCCCTGGTAGTGATGGCACGCACAGAACAGACAGGCTTAACGCAGGGAAATGGTAAAACTATTTATGCAATACCAAAACAGTAATAAAATAAAAATATGAAGTAATAACAACCCTAAACTGAATTAGAAGAAATTAATAAACAAATTACACCAAAATTACAAAAAGTCAATAATGAGGATATGAGTTTTTAACGTATTAGGTGAAAATTGCACCAGAATGCACCAAAGTCAATGTTAGTCGTGGTAGTGCTTGGATTCAATGCATCAATTTGATTGGTCCTGGTGAAATTTTGGAAGCTGAAAAATTTAAAAAAGGTTCTAAGTCCCACTTCCTAAAGGGACTTTGTCACTTTAATGTAGAAAAAATCCTCTCTGTGTGTACATCGCTGAAACTAGCTGCTGCCATGGGACCGAATCCTGGATACCTGAAGCAGGTTGGCCCAATTGATGCTCTAAAGCTTTAGAGAATTCTTGAAGAAAATTTTCTAAGTCCCAACTCAGAATGGGAGTTTGTTGTTTTTTTTGTGGCGGTTCGGAGATCCTTGCAGGGTTGAAGATTAATTAAATTATTCTGAGCTGTGGAAGTGTCGGTCAGATACTCACCTTGGGAGAGGGAGGGGTCCCGCTGAAGCTCTGGAGCACTGGAGAAAGACAAAAGTTTCCAAACTGTTCTGGTGGCCAAAAAACACCACAGGAAAACACGTTTAAGGCCATATGGACTTAAAGCGAAGGAACCTAGAGACTCTCACCGAGTCCGGCTGAGACCAAATGCCATACAAGTCCTGTTGCCACTGGTCAGCTGGGCCTTTCAGGGAATAGGCCTCTTGCAGTTTGTCGTGTCCCTGTTGCCACATAGAAAGTCAGCCAACAGCCCCTTGGAGTCCACGTCTTTGTCCTGGGTACAAGATGTAGCAGCTCTAGTTATGCGAGGCTTCTCTTCAGTCAAAGACAGCAAGTCCGGTCCTCTTCTGATCTTCCACAGGTCCAGACAATGTTCTGAGGAGGATGCATTTGGGTGCCAAATTTCTCAATGCCACTAGCTGCTGGCTGGGGGCGGACTCCTGGCTGATGTAAACGTTGCCAAGACCTGGTCTAGCTTCTTTTTTCAGTAGTTCCTGTTTTCCTTACTTCAATCAGGCCCCAAATGGTGTCAGGGCAATTTTGTGATGGTCAAAGTATTCAGCACATTAAGCTTGGGTACTGATAGCTGAGGGTGTGAATGGGAGTGTGCTATTGAAATGACTAGTGTACTTCCATATTTAACACTAAAATCCAGTTTAAAGCAGGTTGTGGTTCCACAAGAAAAAACTAGACAGAAGTCTGGTAAGACAAAGAACGATCTTCAGCAACCAGACTGACACAAGAATTATGATCTGATCCGGTTTGATCGCTTTCAAAGGCTCAACATGTTTTTGTGCCTTAGACTTGCCTTTCAGTCAGGATTTGACACTGTGTGCTAAAAGACAGAGCAGTAGGCCTCACCCTGAATGTCCAGCTGAGCTCGGCACAGTGAAAGTGGTCTATTGAGTTGCTCCTGCAAGGAATTTCACACTTTGTTAAAGTACAGGTTGGGTAGCTGCTCAACAGATAATGCTAATTAGCCTGCAGGAGGATACGGACGGGGTAAATGTAGCTTTCTAAAAGTTACCTTTCCTTAATATTCATAAAAATTCCAACTTTACAGTAAATTGGATTTTTAATAACTATTAAAATAGTGGTTTATTTATTTTTCTTTCTGATCCTAAACCTAAGAAAGCAGTGTTAATATTTTAATCAGTGCTTTTTTTACGTATAGGGCAGCCAGGCCTTCAGCAATTAAAATAGCTGTTTCACAATAGAGACATGGTAAGATTTATTTTCTATGTGTCCCACTTTCAAAATACCATGCACCGTCTCTTGCAGGGTACAAGGCATACATACTGGTGACTTTTTCATATTCTAAAGAAGAGGTCTTTGCCTGTCAAAACAGGGTTATTTTAACAGGTTGCATTACAGTTTTTTTTACTGCAGGAGTCAGGTTGGAATGGCAGGCCAGAACCCATGTTTTGTAGGCCCACTCTGTGGGTTGCACAATAGGTGCAGCACTCCACAAGTGACATTTAACTTCTAACCTGAGGTCCATTTTCTAGACCATATAGTAGGAGCTTATATGCAAGTTAGATGTGTCAGTTGGGAATAAGCAAATTTATCCATGTTAAAAGAAGGGGGGCACAGTCTTTTTGCTCCTGTAGAGTATATAGAGTTCAAAACCCAGCCAAATAATTTCCAGAAAAAGGCACAAAAATCTGGGGTGACCATGCAGAAAAGGCAGATTTTCAACACGTTCTTACCCTTTTTTTTCAGAATTGGAAGGCTGAGTAGCAAGGTTTGATGTTGTGAAGCCAAAGATTGCAGGAAGATCTCTACAGCAAGTTTATTACCCCATATTTTATCTTATCAGTTTATTACCCGAAGAGTAACAGCTGTACTATGTTCAAGGCCACTGGTATTATACAACGGGGGAGGACCAAGTGACACAGCATAGTTGACTAAATTATGCATCGTAATGAGAGGTGGTAATTATTTATTATTTTGCCATTTTTTACACTGAATACTATCTGGAACAAAGTTTAATCTGATTAGTAGCAGTTTAAAATGCAAATACAGCAATAAGCAACTGTAAGATGACCAGTAAACCTTTGTGAAGGGCTTTCCACTGTGCACAAATATGTCACTGCGTTTTAGTAGCTTTTGATGTGTTTAAGATGGCTTTTTGTTAAAATATGCAAATTATGCAGCAGATGATGGATTATGTGGCAAATGTGACAACCCAATAACTTTGCATAAAACAATGCATCTGCAGAATCACATTATTATAGTGTCCCTGACTATAATCCAATTTGCTTTATTCATGTGGCAAAATTAGATAATTTGTTGGGAGACACATAATTTAATAATCCCTGCAGCATAATTTAGTTTTCCCCAGTTGCATAATTGCAGTGGCTGTGCCCATAAATTGGGAATAACGTCACAGCAGAAACAAAATATAACACATCACTACTAGGATATATTTCCTAATTGTATGTTCATTTACACCTACTTCCCTTGCAGTGGCAAAATCCTTCACACTGTTTCGGCCATAGACAGTTTTCATTTCTCAATTACTGTGTTAGGGTAGTTTGCGATCTTGTTTTAGTGGGGGGTGTCTCAGGTACCCCTTCTGTTTATAACTGCACAATAATAGCAGCAATCCCCATGACCTCACCCTGTCCCGCGGCCCATGTGATTTTTTTCATTATGAAAAGAACAGAAGATATCTTTCTGCTTCTGAATGGGCCTTGTTCGGGCCATGGAGTTATTGGGCCTATCTTGAACTGTACTGCATTAGAGAGACGCTGCTCCAGACCATGTGCTGAAGATCCGGTTGGGGGGAACGGCAACAAGGCCATATAAGGCAGGCATCTGGCAAGATGTGATTCAGCTTGTCAGGGGTAAGGTATGCTGGGTGCAATATTAAGTATTGTATATTCTTAAAGCGGGCATTCCGTCAGCACAGTTCTGTAGCCTTTTTGCACTACAAATTATGAAGTGCACTGCTTAAGTTAAGTGCTTAATTTCTAAAACAATACATGCCAGGGCTATTGTTAGGAGGCCACTGCATCTTGCACCATCCATTGCCACTGCCAGCGCTGCAAATACACACAACTATTAACTATCACACTGCAACCATCACACTCAAACAATTCGGGCTGTTTGAGGCCCCAAAAGCTACAAGAATGCTTTGGTAGAAGGTATAGGTTGTTTTTTAATGTATACTGAGTTAATACAGAACTGTTTGTTCTGCTCATCTTTAAATTATACAAACAAAATGTATAGTTTCACAGATCACAGGATTGTACTTTATGTATCTAGTTTACAATCCTAAAATAGCACAGCGAGGTATAAACTGTCATGAAAGAGCTGCATGCAAACTGCATGGTATAGGTTACAATGTTATTTTTCTTCAGTTTTTCATTATCCTAATGTTGCTTAAAAAGGTTAATTTCAGTAGAAATAAATTCTTATTAGTAAGGCCAATGCCAAGCATGACTTGAGTTGGTTCTTCTCCAGACAAGCACTTTTAAACTATGCTGCCTACCAGTATGGTTGTCATGTGAATCCTACACATAGTAGTCCTCTTAGTCTTAAATAACATTTCCTATACACTTATTTATACCCAAATGGTTCATTGTTTAGATCAGTATTTCTGTGGGTTGCAATACGATGGGTTGTGAAAGTCCAAGCAACAAGTAAAGATTTTTAAATTCTGTATGTATCTTGTCACATTTGCTGCACTTCAATGACCGAGATCAAATGTCGGGCTATTATTTCTAACAAATTGTTGCTTATATCTTTTAACACAGGGCCTTTGTTTACAAACTCCTACACTTTGTAGCCACAGAACAAAAAGTAAAGTGAAATATGTGACAATCTTGCTGGGGTACAGAGAGAGTGAAGGGAAAGTCTATAGGATAATATTTTTGTAACACACAACAAAATGTAAATACCTGTAAATGAAATGTACACACTCAGCAATTCAGAAAGCAAAAATTTAATTCTGAGATGGGATGGAAACAAGAAATAGGATCAGATCAAGGCACTTTTTCTTTGTAATGTACAAATGTTACATATTCACGGAAATCCGATTTCCACACTTTATCATTTGAGTACAATGTTTTATCAGTAAAATTGTATGTTTGTGTAAATTTGGTAGCCATTTCAACTGAAAATGTGCTGTCGGTAAATGGCAGTGCGCTACCACATGATGCGTTAGTTACATTAAAAATGTGCCTGCATCATGTCCATCAAAGCTAAGTGGAAAGCGAAAGTTTATCATATTAGAAAGTGGGTTGTGGTTCTAAAAAAGTTGGAAAGCACTAGTCAAGTTGTAATGTGTGTGTGTGTAATTTAAAGTGCTCGAATTCCCTACACTGGTATGATTAGTGCTATGAAACAAAGGAAATATGTGTGAGAGTGAGGCGATGGATAGATGAGGGGCACCATCACAGCGTGGTGGTGGGAGAATCCATGAAGAAAGAGATCCAAGGGAGGGGCATCAACAAAGATTGTCGCACTGGGCAAAACCAAGCCTAACGCCAGCCCTACACTTATGGGCTACTGTAACAAGTAGAAAGCTGTATGCCACTACATTTCGTCCTATGTAGGAGGAGACATAAAAGAGCTTTGGGCGAAAGCAGACCTTGCCCATTGAAGGTGCCATTCAAAGAGCTACATGACAACCAGCGAGATATTCATTTTAGCTGAGCCGCTAGGTAGTATGGAGCTCCAAGGCCACCTTGGTCGAGGTAACTGAAGCTTAGTTAGAGCGTTTCTGCGCCAGCCATTATTACAGATTAAGGCTGTTATTATGACCCTGGCGGTCTTTTGACCGCCAGGGCCACAGTGGCGGTTTCACTGACAACAGGCTGGCGGTAAAGACTGCCATATCTTCGCTCAGACCACCAGGGCGGTTGAACCCATTGGGCCAGAGATGAGCATCTCCAAACCGGTGGTCCACGGAAGATCGCCTGTGGTATTAGGAGCCGCCTTTCCACCAAGGTTTATGCAGCGGTAGCACAGCCACGAAAAACATGGCAGAAAGGGTCCTGGTGACAGGGAACTTTTTCCCTGTCACTGGCAGATGAGTTCCCCACCACGTCAGCAAGCACAATACCCCCCTCCAGGTACAGCGCCCCTTCCTCTCCTCCCCACATACATGCACATGCACACAGACACCCACACGCACCCCGCAAACACTCACCAATGCAGACATACACACATGCACTTGCATGCATCCATACACTCATTCACTTCACCACTCATACTTGCATACACTCAAACATTCGTACAAACTTACATTCACACACGCAGGCAACACCCACTCACACACGCACATACAACACCCTCCCACCCCCCTACCTGTGAGACGATCGACTTACCTGTTCCGGGGAGGGAACGGGCACTTCCACCTCCGGCAGCATCCCGCCATCAGGACACAGCCAGGCCGTATTACAGGTTGTAATACGGCTGGTGGAGTCCTTTTGGTGGGGGGGCAGTGATGGAACTCCCCCTGTGCCTCCACCCGCCAGCAAGACTACTGCTGAATTTTCACCCAAAATGTGGCAAAAATCCAGCAGTACTCATAATATGGTGGGCAGAAGACCGCCAGCACTGGCGGTCTTCTGGCACCCGTGGCTTTGGCTGTCTTGCAAAAAGACCGCTAAAGTCATAATGAGGGCCTAAGTCTTCTGGCCTGCTGTCTAATTTTCTGTGAGGAAAAAGTGTAACATTAATTCAGTAGTTTAACAGTCAGGGAAGCATAATTAATTAAGAAAGGACATTGCAGTTTGGGGTAGCCATCAGTGTTGTAGGGATCAAGTTTTCCAGCGCAGAGACCCCTTCCTCATTTCACTTTGAAGAAATGTGTTATTGGACATGTAACAATTGATGAATTGTTATCTCATCAAATGCACATTTCTGGCATGTGCTTTTATTCTGTAATGGTATAATGAATATCTCTTATAACCAGGATCAATCAAAAACCAATCCAGAGATAATTTAATAACTATTTAACTTAAAAATTATTCCAGTGATGTCATAAATCATATGACTCTTTCCCTCTGTAATTATTTTATTTTAACCACTTGCTTTCAGGCTCGTTGTTAGACCTGGCATTCTGGGTGTGGTTCCCCCTGTCTTTTTGACTCTGTTTTCTGAATTTTTGACTGTGTGCTGGATTTAGTTTTTGCCGGTTTTGATACTCTGGGCACTTTACCACTGCTTACCAGTTATAAAGTGCAAGTGCTCCCTGTGTAAATTGTGATTATGAATGGTTACCCATGATTGGCAGATATGATTTACTAGTAAGGCCCTAGTAGGTGCACCATGTGTGCCCAGGGCCAAGTGCTATTAGTGGGCCTACAGCACTGATTGTGCCACCCACATGAGTAGCCCTGTGAACATGTCTCAGACCTATTGTTCAAGTGTCGGTGTATGCAGTTTTAAATTGCCAATTTGACCTGGCAAGTGTACCTACTTGCCAGGACCAAACCTTCCAAAGGGCAGGGGGCAGTGTATTTTAAAGGCAGGATATGTACTGGTAGTGAGATACTGCCACATTCGTTTTTCACTATTGCAAGGCCTATCTCTCCCATAGGTTAACATGGGGATTGCCTTTAAATATATTTTAAATGTAGTTTCCCATTGGGAGCAACTATGGATGTAGAGTTTGAGGTCTCTGAACTCACAATTTAAAAATACAACTTTTGGTAAAGTTGGTTTTTAGTATGTGAGTTTTAAAATGCCACTTTTAGAAAGTGGGCATTTTCTTGATTAACCATTCTGTTCCTTTGCTTGGCTGCTGAATCCACGTCTGGGTCAGACTGACAGTTGGGCTGTTTGTGAATTCACTCTAGACAGTGACACAAAGGGAGCTGAGGTGTGTCCTGGATATCCAGATGAGTCTTCCTGGGCTAAAATGGGAGGGAGGAGCTGACACTTGCACTTGAAAGGGCTATGCCTGACCTCACACAATACAGTCCCCAACCCCCTAGAGTGTGGCTGGGGCAGGGCAAGGAAGAGGCAGGGTCTTGTGCACAAGAAAGACTTTCCTTTGACGTTTGCCTACTTTAAAGGCAGAAATGAGTATAAGTATTGGACTGCTGACCCCACAACTTTAGAACACTACAGGATGAAGAGGAACCTCTGCCAAGAAGAAGAGATGTGAGGAGGAGTACTTCCCCTTTGCTGTGTGCTTTTCTGTGTTGGCCTGCAGTTGCTGCTTCTGCCTTAGAGAGGACAAAGACTGGACTTTGCTGTATATCCCGCCAAACTCTCAATCAGGCTCTAAGTCTCTGTATTGTGAAGTTCTTGTTCACATAATACAGAGTCCTACTAAACTCATAGGAACCATATAACAGACTAATGGAAGTCACCATCTTCTCTGTCGAAGACACTGCACATCACCATGTTCCCTGTATTTTTGGAGAATCATTGTCATGTCTGTATGTTTTTGCCAGACCTTATCTTTATAAGAAATATAAAAATCCAGCCCTTTGAGCAGTAAAATAGATACAAACTCTAAGGTGACATTTCTCGGGGTCAAATGTTGATTCCACATTAAGTCAAGGATAAATAACAACCAATATAGATATATAATAAAAGGAGTGTCGTCTAAATTGACTTCTTTCTCCCCTATTTGTCCTTAAAGACAACATCAGAAGCTTATACTTTGATGTCTATAATATAGGTTGAACGTTTCCAGTCTCTGATAAGATTTAGTATATAGGGACTGTCACTTGACCACTTTATTAGGCGAGAATCTTCACACAGGTCGCAGACACAGATCCAGATGAGCACGGCACTAGATTCACAAACTGGTGACAGGATTGTCTTCTGTCAAAGACACGATCACTCAGCTCTAAGCTCATGCCTGAAATATATAACAAACTACAGCAAACAGACAACAAACCCTGTTGTGTAGGTATGGAAACCACCTCTGAAACTCAGGCTTATTATTTATTCATTTTCTAGAACCAGCAGAGTGCTTAGAGGTAGCATAGTAAGGGTGTATGGGCCTGTAAATTGTGATGTTATTATTTTTCAGTGTTTTCACTGTTATTGAAAAGCTTAGATGCATTCTATGATCTTCTGTGACTTTACGAATATTATGTACACTAGATCCTGGCATTTTTTAAATAACTTTAAAAAATATATATTTTGAAATACATATTCTGTTCCTAGTGATTCTGAGTGTGTAAATCATTAATGAACAATTATTTGGACTACTACTGCTCCCTGTTAGTAACTCAAAAACATTGACACCTCTTTTATATCTTGCTGGTGCATTGGACTACGTTCACTTGTGTCACCTGTGGGTGTGAAAACAAATCTTGTAGACTGAGCCAGGGACTGAGTTTATGTGACTACAGGAGCCCTTTTCAGAAGGTGATCTTGGAGTGCAGCACCGTCTTTCCTCTAAGAAGATTACGCTCATACATGTCTAGCTCCAGATAGTAAATCCTGACACCTAGGTATCGGAATTTGATTCTGTCCCAATGAAGAGGACCATCCCCAAAATCTATGTCGAATGCAGCAACCTTTGGACTGCAAGGAAGGCACATGATTTGGTCCAGTTAACAAGGAGACCTACTGCTGCAGCAAACCTACACAAGATGGTGCCTATACTGTCATACTTGATGCCTCCATCTTTAATGCAGAGCAGCATGTCTGCATATAGCAAAATGGGAAGTATTCCATCATCCTAAGGGATTCCCCAGCCAAGCACGTCCTAGCACAGCTAGTGGCTACAATGTGAGCGTAGAGAATGAAGGAGATAAAGAACAGCCCTGCCTCACATATCTGAAGATGGCAAAAGGGGCTTACATAAGTTTTACCACTTGGACCTGGGGTGTAAGGGGCAGTATACAGGAGTTGAGTGAGCATGAGTATTAAATCCCAGTTTAGCCGCACTTAAGAAAGAGACTGTCAGTTTAACATGTCATATTCCTTCTCTAGGTCTAATATCAGACAGGCTGAGTGGGGGAATAAAGGAGGTACTCTTTCCATAAGAGGGTGAAGCCGTTGAAGGTTAAGCAATGTGTTTCTCACTGGAACAAAGTAATTCTAGTCTGGATATGCAAGATCAGGAAGCACTTGCAAATACCTATCAGCAAGTACTTTATTCAATATTTTATAGCCCGTGCGTAGGATTGGAAGGGGTCTATAAGAGGATAAATGGGCAGAGTCTTGAGCGAGTTTAGGTATCGAGGCCAAGAGGGCTTCTCCAAGAGAGGGGTTCAGGGTGCCACTCTCTGTGACTGCAGCGTAAAGTGTAGGCAAATGTGGGATCAGCTAATGTCTGTTAAAACTCCAGTGGGATCCCATTAGACCCAAAGGGTCTTACCTGCTGCTAGGTTACGAATCACACTTTTAGTCTTTTGTACATCGGTAGGTCCATCAAGCGCTTCCTCATGTTCTTTAGGGATGGGGGGTACTGTCAGAGAAGATAGAAAGTATTTAACAGTGTCCTCATTAATTGTTGGGACCTGTCAGATAGTGAGGGATAATAATTACTCGTACAGCACTCAAAATGTCCTACACCAGCATGATGCAGCGGTTCCAGGGCTTACAGACAAATCAGTGGTGGCAGTTGGTCTTGGGGGAGGGCTCGAGGTGGGTTATAGAAAAGACCCTCATAATAGATTTTGCTACCTGTAGCCCTGAGGTCCTCGGGCACTGAGACAGTCACCTCACAGATGACCAGATGAGTATGTGGTGGGGCAAGGGGATCCAACTACTCGGATCACATCCTTAGTGACTACTACAAGTGCTATCTTCGCCTAGAGAGGAGATACACGGAAAAGGGTGATAAACCAGAATGGACATGGGTAGGAGCGGCAACCTCTGACTTCTGCAGAGACCATCACCTACAGAGAGTGGCCTCTCCAGCTGATTGCTCACACAGTGGACAATTAGGGGACGCACCCTGCGGACACAAACTGGAATTAAACACACACGGCAGAGGCCATCCCAGTAGGTAGGCCAGCAGAGTATCCCCCCAACACTACAGTGACTCCTTGGGTCCCAGCCGGGGACAGAAGATACTTCCACCACTGATTCAATAGGGCACTGTGGCAGACGACCAGTGTGGGAAGTGGCGCATTAATAAATGATGATGGTGTACAAAGCTAAGAAAGTGTCTACACTTAAAGACATTTAAACCAAAGCGTCATCCAAAAAAGCTGACACAATCAATCTGCACTATGAAAGGGGCCTGGATTATATTAGGCTTGGGCGATCCTCCCAAGGACTCAGAGTCAACTCTGAAAAACCTTAGGGAAATCTCCCATAAGAAATAAGGCAAAAGGAAATGGCAATCCACCAAGAAAACTGCCAACAAACCTTCAGTGGATGAAAGCCGCTGCTAAAGATCATCTATGATGCCCTGACCCCAAAGCCAAGACACCACGCGCCCGACCCATGAAACCTTGGAGCAAATGCATACTCAGATTATGGTACTACCATAGTGTGGGCCTTATTACCTACAAATGCTTTGTTGCTCCCTCTCCCAAGGGAACACCCCACAACCTGCTGGGTCTGGTGACATGCTACTTTCTCATACTCCTGAGTTGGGTCGATGTGGAGAGACCATACTTCACTCAGATAGAAGAGAACCTCGTCAATATTCCCATCCACACAGACTCCTCATAGTATGTAGGTGCAGCTCCCATGGGGAAACTGTTGAGTTAGCTGTGTTGTCCCCAGTTTGTAGTTCCAACCCCAACTAAGGAACCACCATCTCCCTTACATTCTAATACTTGGACTGTCAAAGGCTCAGCTAGATCCCAGTCACATCCCACCCCGCTGACACACTACGCTACCAAATTCTCAACCCCATGGTTAAGGTACAAAAGGCCTGATTTATATGTATGCAGTAAAAGTCCTGCCATCGACTTTTTGACTGAAAACTCATCTGCCACCACAACGGGCCACCAGCAGTCCCATGGACGAAAGCCCGAATTCAAACTGTTGTTTCTGCCAAGAAAGTCCTGCTGCGTCAATGGCGCAAGCAGATTTGAATGTGCCTTAATTCCGAGAAAAAAGTGGCAGTCCACCCGCCATGTTTGAGTTGGCGGATTGTGGGGCAAAAGGGGTGAAAACTCACCTTTTTTCCACATTCCTCCCCCGCCTTTGACTGGACATGACTAGACAACACCTGCCATCGCTGCTGCCACTGACCCATGGAGATGACACAACTCTCCCATCGCCAGACTCAAAGATAGGGACGCCGCATTGCCAGGGTACATTGGGTGGGCACTGCATGGGAGGTCGGTCCACTGCAGGAATATGCATGTCACATAAAAAAATTTCATCACTATGACATGCATTTGTCGGGGATATACGAGTGGGTTAGACATGTACGGGGACACAGTGGTATACAACATATATTGCACACATACAGAACTGTCAACTGTGTCCATGTGTGCACATTGCCAGAGGACCCCTACCTGTCATGTTGTGCTTGGGTTCTGTGTGAGTCAGTACGTGTAAGTGTGAGCCAGATGCGATTGGCTGGTTGAGGAGAAGGGAACTGAAGTGGGTGATGTGGTTGTGTCTTTATATTTGTCACTCGCATGTGAGACAGATGTGTATCTTGTGTTGACATGTGACACATTCAGGTGAGTGTGGTTGTTGTGTGGTGGATGTTGTCATGATGTGTGTATGTGACTCGTGTCAGTGTGTAGCTGAGTGTGTAGTTGTGTTGGTTGTTATAGTTGTGTCATGTGTGGATGCACTGTCAATGGAGTGTGTATGTTATTTCATGGATGTATGTCAATGTATGGTTTCGGCATGTACAGGTTGCGTTGTGTTGGAATGGCAATGTGTTATTATGTGAATATGGTGTGTTGTATAATGTGTAGTGCAGGGGTACATATCTGGCTAAGGTACAGTGCTCGTGTCACTTACCTCTCTTCGATAGCCCCTGCCATTGTACGAAGTCCACTGAGTCCCGCCGCCATCTCCCTCCGTCAGAAATCCATTGACAATCAATTTGCTTGCAGAGCTGTAACATCTGAATACAGCAAGTGCAAAACAGTTGGCTTGATTGTTTTTCGGGTCCGCCATACGTACAGGTTGGTGATAACACCGCCAAGATCTAGATCAGGCCCCATGTCACAACTGCAGAGTGGCCATACCAAACTTGTTAAAGCTATACAAATTAAGGGGAGGTCTGACATCATAACTTGCAGACAGAGATATGCCAAGGTTATCAAATCCAGTAAGTCCCAGTGGGAAGCCAAGCTCTGGGAGGACCTGCTCGAAGTAGCAGAGGAAAAAGACTGTTCTGGAATTTGGTCAGGTGCAGTGGGTGTAAGGATCACGCTTGGCCAAAAAGCCACTTAACCACTCAGGAGTAGGTTGAGCATTTCCTATATCTTTATGCAGATACAGCTTAAGGGGATGTTATGGAGGGTTCGCTGTTGCCAGATGCCTCCAAGGGTGACAAAGGAGGATTAGTGGTATTTACATTGGAAGAAACCCTTAATGCGATCCAGGCTCAAAAAGCTGGGAAAGTGCCTGGTCTCTACAAAATCCCCTCTGACCTATATCGTTTGCAACCTTTAATATGAGGATCATGTACAAATAACTTGTCTATTTCCATAGCTGCAGGAGCTCCATTTCCCAGCTCCTGGCAAGGAGCTAAACTCAAACCAATTCTTAAGAAAGGAGTTAGGAATGTACCAGCCCTCAGCCCATAAGTCTCATTGATAACATCCAGAATATCTTTAGCAAGCAACTTCTCACAAAACTTTTCGAGTGGATGTCAACCAACAAGGTGCTCTTGCACCATCAGGATGGAGTTAAAGCTAAGATTATAACATTTGATCAGGTCCTACGGTTCCTGACTATAAAATGGAAAGCTATAGACGTAGACCAGGGATCCCTATATGTGCGTTTGTGGATCTGCTCTCTGCCTTCAATCTGGTTCCCAGAGGAAAATTCTGGGAGGTCTTGGGCAAGATGGGGGTTTGCCACAGGAAGTAAAACACCACTAAATTGTTGGTATGTTATCAAAAGGTTTTTATAGAAGTCTTAGGATTGGTACAGATAAATATATTGTGGTAGACCAGTCTTCTTCTAGATAAAGTTTGTTTGCAGCGTTCCCTTCCCCATAGCCTTTTCCTCAAGACTTCTCCTGTGGTTGGTCTTCACTCTCGGGGAAAACAGAAGGGAGACTTAGGTATGGTCAATCAGTATAGAAATGTAACACGTCACCACAAACACCACCGGTGCGAAGGCCTAAACTTGTGTAGTGCCATCAGAGTGTATGTTTCCGCAAAGAAGAATAAGAAGGTTAAAAAAAGTGTCATCCCTTTTCTGAACTCTGGAACACATGGGAGTTGGATGCGGCACACCCACTGACCACAAGGCCTCTGTTCCAAATGGTTCAGAGAAACAGACAGGAAAACTTTCTAAAGCACCTGGTCAAACAGTGCACACCATGACATTCACACCATGCAGTAATCCCTATTTAACAGGGTAATTCTCTCTCTCTCTCCTCACAGCCTGTTACGATCACTAATTCCTGCGCCCAAGCGTGTACTTTATGTTCTGCAACCCATCGTTTAATAAATCATGTAGCTGCTCCTCTGTCTCACACACCTTAGATTAATAATTTGTGCTGTGTGGTATTACTGTTGCCTATACCAAACTTTCAAATTATCTTCATGTTTGCAATGTGTAGGAAGTTGGCTCTGTATGTGCTATTTCAAAGTAAGGAATAGCATGCACAGAGTCCAAGGGTTCCCCTTAGAGGTAAAATAGTGGTAAAAAGAGATAATACTAATGCTCTATTTTGTGGTAGTGTGGTCGAGCAGTAGGCTTATCCTAAGAGTAGTGTTAAGCATTTGTTGTACATACACATAGACAATAAATGAGGTACACACACTCAGAGACAAATCCAGCCAATAGGTTTTGTTATAGAAAAATATATTTTCTTAGTTTATTTTAAGAACCACAGGTTCAAATTCTACATGTAATATCTCATTTGAAAGGTATTGCAGGTAAGTACTCTAGGAACTTTGAATCATTACTTTAGCATGTATACTTTTTACATAAAACACAATAAGCTGTTTTAAAAGTGGACACAGTGCAATTTTCACAGTTCCTGGGGGAGGTAAGTTATTGTTAGTTTTAACAGGTAAGTAAGCCACTTACAGGTTTCAGTTTTTGGTCCAAGGTAGCCCACCGTTGGGGGTTCAGAGCAACCCCAAAGTTATCACACCAGCAGCTCAGGGCCGGTCAGGTGCAAAGGTCAAAGAGGTGCCCAAAACACATAGGCTATAATGGAGAGAAGGGGGTGCCCCGGTTCCAGTCTGCCAGCAGGTAAGTACCCGCGTCTTCGGAGGGCAGACCAGGGGGGTTTTGTAGGGCACCGGGGGGGACACAAGTCCACACAGAAAGTACACCCTCAGCAGCGCGGGGGGGCCGGGTGCAGTGTGTAAACAAGCGTCGGGTTTCCTTTAGTTTTCAATGGGAGACCAAGGGGTCTCTTCAGCGGTGCAGGCAGGCAAGGGGGGGGCTCCTCGGGGTAGCCACCACCTGCGCAAGGGAGAGGGCCTCCTGGGGGTCACTCCTGCACAGAAGTTCCGTTTCTTTAGGGGCTGGGGGCTGCGGGTGCAGGGTCTTTTCCAGCCGTCGGGAAATGGAGTTCAGACAGTCGCGGTCAGGGGGAGCCTGGGGATTCCCTCTGCAGGCGTCGCTGTGGGGGCTCAGGGGGGGGACAACTTTGGTTACTCACAGTCGTAGAGTCGCCGGGGGGTCCTCCCTGAGTTGGTTGTTCTCCACCAGTCGTGTCGGGGTCGCCGGGTGCAGTGTTGCAAGTCTCACGCTTCTTGCGGGGAGTTGCAGGGGTCTTTAAATCTGCTCCTTGTAACAAAGTTGCAGTTCTTTTGGAGCAGTGCCGCTGTCCTCGGGAGTTTCTTGTCTTTTTCGAAGCAGGGCAGTCCTCAGAGGATTCAGAGGTCGCTGGTCCCTTGGAAAGCGTCGCTGGAGCAGGGTTCTTTGGAAGGCAGGAGACAGGCCGGTAAGTCTGGGGCCAAGGCAGTTGGTGTCTTCTGTTCTTCCTCTGCAGGGGTTTTTCAGCTCAGCAGTCCTTCTTCTTGTTAGTTGCAGGAATCTAAATTCTTAGGTTCAGGGAAGCCCTTAAATACTAAATTTAAGGGCGTGTTTAGGTCTGGGGGGTTAGTAGCCAATGGCTACTAGCCCTGAGGGTGGGTACACCCTCTTTGTGCCTCCTCCCAAGGGGAGGGGTTCACATTCCTATCCCTATTGGGGGAATCCTCCTTCTACAAGATGGAGGATTTCTAAAAGTCAGAGTCACCTCAGCTCAGGACACCTTAGGGGCTGTCCTGACTGGCCAGTGACTCCTCCTTGTTTTTCTCATTATCTCTCCTGGACTTGCCGCCAAAAGTGGGGGCTGGGTCCAGGGGGCGGGCATCTCCACTAGCTGGAGTGCCCTGGGGCATTGTAACACGAAGCTTGAGCCTTTGAAGCTCACTGCTAGGTGTTACAGTTCCTGCAGGGGGGAGGTGTGAAGCACCTCCACCCAGAGCAGGCTTTGTTTCTGTCCTCAGAGAGCACAAAGGCTTTCACCGCATGAGGTCAGAAACTCGTCTCTCAGCAGCAGGCTGGCACAGACCAGTCAGTCCTGCACTGAACAATTGGGTAAAATACAGAGGGTATCTCTAAGATGCCCTCTGTGTGCATTTTTTAATAAATCCAACACTGGCATCAGTGTGGGTTTATTATTCTGAGAAGTTTGGTACCAAACTTCCCAGTATTCAGTGTAGCCATTATGGAGCTGTGGAGTTCGTTTTTGACAGACTCCCAGCCCATATACTCTTGTGGCTACCCTGCACTTACAATGTCTAAGGTTTTGCTTAGACACTGTAGGGGCATAGTGCTCATGCACATATGCCCTCACCTGTGGTATAGTGCACCCTGCCTTAGGGCTGTAAGGCCTGCTAGAGGGGTGACTTACCTATGCTACAGGCAGTGTGAGGTTGGCATGGCACCCTGAGGGGAGTGCCATGTCGACTTAGTCATTTTCTCCCCATCAGCACACACAAGCTGGCAAGCAGTGTGTCTGTGCTGAGTGAGGGGTCCCTAGGGTGGCATAAGACATGCTGCAGCCCTTAGAGACCTTCCCTGGCATCAGGGCCCTTGGTACCAGGGGTACCAGTTACAAGGGACTTACCTAGGTGCCAGGGTTGTGCCAATTGTGGAAACAATGGTACATTGTAGGTGAAAGGACACTGGTGCTGGGGCCTGGTTAGCAGGGTCCCAGCACACTTCTCAGTCAAGTCAGCATCAGTATCAGGCAAAAAGTGGGGGGTAACTGCAACAGGGAGCCATTTCTTTACACAATGTTCCATGTGCTTGTAATTATCCCTACATTTGACTAAAAGGCCTCATGTTTTTGTTCCATAATTGTACAAGTCTTTATTCAGTTATGACCTTTTTTTGTTATTGTAACTATTCACATGCTTGATAATTTTCTATGTGCCTGCAGACAGGGATTTTCCAGTCAGGTACTTTCCAGAGTGATTCATAATTATCCATGTGCCTGCAGACAGGGACTTTCCAGAGTGATTCATGTGCCACCAATACAGGGACTTTCCAGAGTGATTCACATGCCCTTCTAGAAACTACTATCTACCTATAAATACTCAGTCAAACCCCAGTCAGGTGCTTGACTTTATTTCCTGGTAAAGAACCCTTTACTCTCCTGCACACCCCGAAAGAGGAAGACACTTGGGGCATTCCCAAACAGGATAGCGAGGTAGATACCACTCAGAGGGTGCGGGTCTTTGTCTCTTTTGTTATTTTGTCCCAAACCCCTTCCCTCCTATTTGAGGTTATCATTCCTTGGTCGGGCGTTGTGGGAGAGAGTAGGGTACAATATCATCTCTGCAGACAAGTTCTCCAGGTGAGTGGCCTGACACAGCCCCACCAGATATAGCCTCGATAATACCAACTCAAAGAGGTCTTTGAACCCTGTTTCTGCCACTTGCCTTCCACCGGGGCTCTAGCAAAGGACCACAGTAGTCTTGTCCAGTCCACATTTCTCCGGGGTATGCCCTTCGTCATTCACGTCCAGCTGCAGGTATTCGTCCTCTGTCTGGAACCTACGCCGATGACACTCAACTAATCCTCTCACTCATCGAAGACCCCCACAACACCAAAGCCAACTTCTGCAACACCATGACCAACGTAGCAACATGGATGAGAAACAGCTGCCTCAATCTAAACACCTCCAAAACTGAAGTTCTGATCTTCAAGGAGAACACCTCGATATCGGACCACAGCTAGTGGCCAGCAGAACTCGGGCAAACTCCCTCTCCATCAGACCATGCACAAAACCTCAGCATCATCCTCGACTACCAACTATCCATGAATCGACAGGTATACTCAGTTGCCTCCTCTTGCTTCTACATCCTCTGTATGTTGTACTGAATTGTCAAATAGATCACTACTGACACCAGAAAGACAGTCACATATGTCCTGGTCACCAGCTGATGACTATGGCAACGCTCTCTACACTGGGGTGTCCTCCCAGCTACTTGAAAGACTCCAAACTTTACAGAACACCACAGCCAGACTCATCCTCAACCTCCCCAAGTGCCGAAGCATCACCCCACACCTCACAAACCTCCACTGGGTCCCCATCCAGAAGAAAAGCCAATTCAAAATCCTCACACTTGCATACAAGGCTCTCTACAACCTAGGGGCGTCCTAAATCAACCATTGACTGAGCTTCTACGTCCCAGCAAGACAACTACACTCTGCCTCACTAAACCTCACACACACCCTTATCATCCATCGAAGCCAAAGCGGAGGCCTCTCCTTCTCCTACTCAGCAGCCAAGTCCTGGAACAACCTGCCCCTCCACTGCTGAACAGCTTCTTCCCTGGCAGACTTCAGAAGGAGACAATCTCGGACATAGCCATTTTAAAACCAATTTTATATTGAATTAAACTATGGACAACCAGGGAATTGGCATCTTACAGAGAATGCCCAAGGGCCATATTGGGTAACCATCTGTCGCATGCAATTACCTGCCTATCCCATATAAAAACTTGGCTGACCAAGATAGTTTTGAGAGAGTACTTGCTGTATCCAACCGTAATATCATCAATTGCTTGAGAAGCTGTGAAATAATGTTATTGGAACACAGTTTTAAGTATAAGATTAGCCACTGTTCCTTCAGGCAGCCTCTCCGATTGCTAATTATTGTTTAAGTGTGCTCCACACTTTGAAGAATTTCTGGATTATGTTAATCCCCCACTCACAGAAGCCATGTTCATTTAATTTAGGCTAGGGATTTTACTCTTAGCTTCTTTTGTTTGTTCTTGGAACAAAAGTGACAATCATACTAATTTATGCCCCATGGGGTGTCATTATGTAGAGAATAAAGAGCATTTACTTTTTTTTTTTTTTTTTTTTTGCAGTGCCTACGTGAAGCAGCGTGCCCAATGGTTTGCCCAATCTGCCGCCTTTTTGGGATCGAAGATCAGCATAATACTTTGAGAATATGGAAGACAGACAACAGTGCAGCATTATCTACTCAATCTCTAACTGCCAGCAGTCATTTTGGCATATCAGATCCAGGAAAGCCCTTGGGGTGTATTTTAATGTGTTTTAAATGCACTATGCACTTTAGTTATCATGGAACCAGAACCGTGTCACAGAAGTAATGTTAGAAAGTGGGTTTCTGGTTGCCTAGGGTATGCACCTCAGCTAGGCAGAACCCGCCACTCTACTCAAGGCGAGGGAGTAACACACCGAAGATAACCCCTGCTCACCCCCTTGGTAGCTTGGCACGAGCATTCAGGCGTATCTCAGAGGCAATGTATAAAGCGTTTGCACAACACACATGACACAATAAACACACCAAAAAGGAGACACAGCAAGTTATATAAAAATAAACTGTATTGCATAAAACATAATTAGACCAAACACTACATGTATCACTAATACCCCACTACATAAGCTGTTGTCAAACCAGGTTACGAGTACTCTGCAAAAATAAGCAGTAGTCGGGTAAACATATAGGTTACTGGTATTCCGCAACACAAGTAGTAGTCAGGTCATTATCACCAAAAAGAATGTCAGAATAACTTAATCAGAGAGGCAAGACACCAACATGAATGCACATAACATAAAACCTTCCCAGGAGAGCCATAAAAAAGGAAACATCTCCCTATGACATACGTCATAGAACATTACTTTCCCCCACCCAGGTCATCATGGTTACCAACAATGCACATAGTGTAATAAACACATTATCAGGCACATCATTATGGATGCACATAAAATGAAACATCCCCCTAGGGTAGGCATAAAAATGAATCCGGTCATTAAAATAATAATGACGGCATAATGAGGACCACAATCCAGTAAAGACAATGCAGCCCCGGCAAGAGTTACCACCAAAACCTACTATACGAAGGTTGCAGTGCGTCAGAGTTTCCTGTAAACTTAACCTAGTGAGTGAGAATTCACCAAAGTTAGCACAGGAGCTTCTGCACTCCTACTGCTGGTAATGTGGTAATGTCCTCCTTAGAAAAGCAGCCCCGCTTCAGTCATGTGAGAGGGGCCGCAACCACAAGAGATGACGGAGGAAACCCTCCTAGGGCTTCCCCGTATGTGGATCTTGACAGGGGCCTCTGCCCTCTGGAATGCAGTGCCGAGATCACCCAGCAGACGCCCTAAAGGGCAGACTCCAGCGATGCGGGAATGCAGAGGTGGATGTCGAGGTGGTGAGCGAGGCACTTGTGTGCGCCTCTAGAAGGGGAACTACGGCCCGCCTCCTGGGAGCGGTCTCCTCCTGGCGGGCTGGCCACTCTCCCTTAGTGCCACAGGGGGAATCCAGCCCACTTCTCCTTCTGGGCAGCAGGGTTGAGATTTCCAACATGGAGCCCCCGGCCCGGCAGTGAACTTCCTCCAAAGGGGAGGCCTGCTTGTGCCCAACGGCACTATCTGGTACACCCTCCGTCCGTGCTTGCAAAAGAACTGCTCCCGACATCTCGGGCACTAGAAAGGCAAAAAGGCACACGCTGCACCCCGGCTCCAAACACAGTGCTCCACATATGCTTGGGGAAGTGGTAGCAAGATACCTCAGCCCAGAATTTCACACTCACAAGTGCTAAGGTTGCACCGCCATGGGCAGCACGGGAAGCTCAGAAATCCAATGCTGGCCCCTGGGAGATCACATTGGCATAAAAAGCCAAAAGAAGGGCTTGAAAATACAGGAGATTTTTTAAAAAAGAAGAAAAAATTGGTCCTGTGTATAGTACTCTCATCCAAATCAAAACATAAAGAATACACAGTTCCACTCTGGGAAGGAAGATTCAATACCAACTACGAAGAAGTAGGAAGAACAGAAGTGGAGAAAAAACAAAAAGAAAAAGAGAGCAAGTGGTCCCAGAGAGTCTGATCAAATCGGAACAAAAGCCCTCACTCACCAAATGGTGACATGCTTCATCATAGGGCTTTGCTCCTCGTCAGGCCGGCACTGCAATGCCTGACGGGCCCTGCCAGGGGGCTCTTTGCCAGAGAACTTTAGGTATAGAAAATTGCCGGTAAGTAGTTGCTGAAATGTGGGATTGGTATAAGAAAGTGCTGTTAAAAATGACTAGAGGAAAAATATTTTTTTTAATTGGAGATTAAACCTCTGCCGTGGTTACAAATCGTGTAGGGGAAGGGATTAGAATAATGTCTAATCTACCCTAAACAAGTGAAAAAGGGACCACTTGTTCTCTTTTTCTTTTTGTTTTTTCTCGCCTTCATTTCTTCCTACTTCTTCGTAGTTGGGATTGAATCTTCCTTCCCAGAGTGGAACTGTGTATTCTTTGTGTTGAGATCACATTGGCACACAGAAACATAAGAGCAGCACCAGGCCAGCAAATCAGGGTCTTGGGGCTGGGGGAGAGACAGTCTCTCTCTTGTTCCCCAGCAGGGCCCAGGTCAGCACAACAAGCGGGTCAGCCCTAATGGCAGTTCCTCTTGGCAAAACAGTTCCTTCCAGCAGTGCCAGGGAAGTCCAAGCTAGGAAGTACTGGCAGCAGGGCAACAAGCAGAAAAGCAATGCCTATGAGTTATTCGCACCTCCCAGCAGACACCAGGCAGCAGAGCAACAAACAGAAGATGAGTCCTTTGTTCAGTCCAACAGTCCAGTAGTCACTCTGGAATAGGTTCAGTCCCTGGTCCAAAAGTGTTCTAAAAGTGTGGGGGACAATTGCTGTAATAATACACATTTTGCACAGCCTCCACAAAAGGGGAAGAGAGGGTTCAACCATCACTAACTGGTTCCAGGAATATCCCCTCTTCCCTCCAGCTCTGGCTCCAGACATCAGTGGAGGATAAACAAGCCCTTTGGGTGAGGCCATGGCACAGCCTTTACAAATACAGGTGTGCTCCCAGGCCCAAGAAGAACATTCAGTATTCAGATGCACTCTTGTAACACCTCCACCCTCCCTGTGTACAGGCTGTCTGAAAAGTATGCACAAAGCCCATATGTCACTGCCCCAGATGTGGATTGGAGGCAAGCTACAAAACACCAGTCATAAGCACAGAGAAATGCTCACTTTCTAAAAGTGCCATTTCTACAGTGGTAAAACAAATCCACCTACACCAGTAAGCAACATTTCTCACTACCATTCCAAACATACCAAACATGCCTACACCATCCCTCATAGGTCAGACAATACCACTTAGACATATGTTAGGGCATTTCCAATGCAATCTTATGAGAGTAGCAGCGTTCACAGTAGTGAGAAACTACATGGGCTGATTGTCACTACTAGGACATGTAGTACATAAAAACATTTATCCTACCTTTTACATACACAGCACCCTGCCCATAGGCTAGTAGAGCCTACCTTAGGGGTGACGTATATGTAGTAAAAGGGGAGTTCCAGGCTTGACAAGTACATTTTGATTCCAGGTCCCCGTGGCAGTGAACTGCGCATGCAGGCCCTGCAGTAACAGCCTTGAGGCAGGTTTGAAAGGCTACTTCTGTGGGTGGTGCAAGCTGCGCTGCAGGCCCACTAGTAAGCATTTAATTTACAGGCCTTGGGTATAAGGATTCCACTGTACAATGGACTTGTAGGTACATTACCAATCAGGTGTAAGCCAATCATACCAAGGTTAGAAGGGAGAGCACATGCACTTTAGCACTGATCAGCAGTGGTAAAGTGCCCAGAGTCCTAACGTAAAAAAAGAAAGGGTCTGAAAAAATAGGAGGAGGAAGGCAAAAGGTTTGGAGATGACCCTGTAAAAAGGGCCAGGTCCAACAAGTTAGTTTACATCTTCAAGCCTTAGTAGCAATTTTCCAGATAGCATAGCAGGCCATTTTTGTGGCCCTTTTTAGATCTCCTCTTGAGATTTTTGTTGCTCTGGCACTCTGCTTAGCACTGTTGTTCTGCACTTTGCATTGTAAACTCTTTTTCATTCATTTTTAAGAGTTACATGCCCCACTGTTTTGGTAATTTCTGCATTTCATCTTGCATTTTATGAGCTGTATGTTGTTTAATATATATATTTTTTTACGATGTACTTTTATGGTTCTTTGAACCAAAATAACATTCTTAATTGATTGATTGAACATAGGCTCATTGATTCAGGTTCACTGCAAACAGTTTTACGTGTAAAACCAATGGCAGCAGGACTGAATGGCATGCAGTGTGCTTTATGCGATTTACAAGGAATAGATTGCGTCAATCGACTGGCATACCGCAGATGTTCTCCCCAGTAATCCCACTGATTGACAACCCAAGAACAGCACTTACATCGAAGTTAGCTGTAAATAAATGCTGAAAAAGACTTGTTTGGCAGCTGTAGGAAACGGGCTATCTGTATAGTGTGCCAATGCACAGTACGCTGACAGAACAGATAACCCTGTTGGTAGATTGAGGCTAAAAATAATAACCTTAAAAGCTCTCTTTTGTGGTAGTGTGGGTGAAAAGTTTAGGCTTATCAGAGGGCAGCGTTAAACATTTGTTAAAGACACACGCTTTCTGGACGAGCCGGATCAATGCAATTGTCAGGGACATCTGGCAGGGTTGGTGCCAAGTCAGTTGCTGCTCCTCGGTTCTTGCATTAAGGACTCTTCTTTGTCCTTCTTTCTTCTCCAGGCAGGCAAATCTGATTTCCTGGTGTCAGGAGGCCATCTAAATACTCAATTTAGGGGCATTAAGGGGAGTGAAGAGTAGTAGCCAATGGGCTACTTGCCCCTGGGTTCAATACACACCCTAGATGACCACTTCCTGTGGGGAGTGTGCCTCACCCTGTCCCAGAGGTCCTAATTTCACCACAACCAAGATAGTGAAATTCTAATTTTCGTGTTCACTTCAGGTAGCCCACCTTAGGGGTGTGACTAGCCTGGAAGTGTAACATGCCTCCTAGCATAGCTAATTTCCCAACTGTCCTGGTGCAAAATGGGCCTCAGGGCAGGGGGTGGCATCGTCATGGACTGAGGGAAGCCAGGCTTGCATATCAAAGGCAGTGTGCTCTTTGAAGCTTCCTGCCTTGACATGCTAATTTACTAGCCTTCCTGCTGGAGGAGGTGTAAACACCTCCTACTAGAGCAGGCATGGTTTCTGACCTCTGAGAGCGGGGCTATCACCTCTTATGAGGTCAGTTACTCGTCTGTGGTGGCAGGCTGGACAGGACCAGTCAGCCAGCACCCTGGAGGACCAGTGGCGTTCAGAGTGTACCTCTAAGGTACCCTCTGGGTGCATGTATTAAAAACTTCATCCCTGGAATCAGAATGGGTTTATTAATACCAGGTGTTTGATACCAAACTCCATATGTTTCAGTGAAGCCATGATGTAGCTGGGTAACCCATTTTGACCAGTGCCCAGTACATTCCTAAATTTGGCTTCCCTGTTCACTTGTAATATCTAGTAATGGAACTAGACATCACAGGGGCATAACTGCTCATGAAGATAGTCGTCACATAAAATATAATGCACCCTGCCATAGGGCTCAAAGGCCTGCTGTAGAGGTGACTTACTTATATTAAATGCAGTGACCTTGCCATTGTTCACAGCAGTATGCCATGTCAGGTTTTCACTTCATAGTTTGCATCGTCACACAGCCCCCAGTGGCAGTCTGTGTGGGATTTTTGTGTGTGGGTCTCTCAGGGTGGCATAAGATATGCTGCAACCCTTAGGGACTCTCTTTAGTACTTATGCCTTAGGTACCAGGGGTACCATTTACTAGGGGCTTACAGGGCTGCTAAAGTCCTTTGTCATTTGTGCTACAATTACACATCACCTTTGTTTTAAGGAAAGAGCAATGGCACTGAGGTTTGGTTGGCAGGCCTCAATGCACTGTCAAAACCAGCATCCAGCAGCTAAAAGGGGGACAATTGCACCTAAAAAAACAGTTTCCTACAGCAGCACTTGGGGATTTGCACACTGGAGGTAGATTCATCACAGCCCAGTCCTTCACACATTGAGGCAGTGATTCACCATTAGCTTTTTGAGTCTACTACAGGCAGCTAAATCTTGGTAGAATGTGTTACTGTAGCTCATGCAAGAATAACCAAACCTATCACAAGAGTTAATAACCAACAACAGAACCTTTCATGTACCCAGAGTCTGTTGGAGCTTGGGTACTTGATTTCCCAGTTGCAAAGAAATATGGGCAGGGGCAGCTCCTGCATAAGGGCGGAGGAGCGTTCCCCCCCTCCCTTGCCAGCAACAGCAGCTGCAACCCTTTTACTACGAAGGGATAATAAACCAAGTTTATTATCCCTTTGTGGTGAAAGGGGCAGGGCTTGGGGATGACAGCCACTGAGGGGAGTGCACAGAGCATTCCACTCAGAGTGCATGTGTGTTTGCCGGGCTGTCTCAGGTCGGCCAAACACACAAGCGCAGTAGGCTCTGTCCAGCTTGGCAACACAGTTGCCGAGCTGGAGAGAGCCTGCACAGGCTCTCAGTCTGCCTGGGAGCGCCCTGGCAGGGCACTCCAAGCCAATCTTGACACTGCTCTGAGCAGCGTCAGGATTGGCGTAGGGCAGCCTGGGAGTCTGTGCCTGTCTGGAGCGACGAGGGACAGAGGAGTGACAGCAACAGTGGAGGTACATTTTTTTCTTTATTTTTTTTAATTTTTATTAAATGTCCCTGTCATGTTAGAGAGGCAAACTAGCCTGGGTCATATAGAATTGTGGAGATGGTCCTACTGCTGGCAAAGTGAAGAGTAGCTATACATTGCCTGAGTAGCTTCCCCACATTGCACAGAGATTGGATTCATGCTTTACCATACTGTAATGATACCTTGGCCTGAAGCTCTGGAACTTGCTTCCTCTTGGATTTCGAACTGCCACTCCCTTGAGATTTTTCGTAACAAAAGGAATCAGTGCGGGGAAGCCCTTTGGGCAGCCCTTAGCTCTAGAAGTGCACTAAATAATGAGATGTCTACTCCACCATACCAAACCCTACAGCCAGGCCTTAAGATTTTTGGAATCCTTTCATACACTATTTGTTTCAATAATGACAATTTAATCAACACTTTGGGATCAGGTATAGATAGCGATCTTAGTAATTGCTCATCTCTATTGACCTTTCATTCCCCTGCATCCATCACTTTCACTATAGAATTAAAAAAAGGACATTCACTTAAAAAAATAAAGGTTATAGTGATGTTATAGTTAGCCTCACATTTTAAACATATCAAACTATAGAAATTAACCTTTTAGTTATCTCAAGTCACTATAACTTGTGCCCTAAGTAAGCTATAAACCGCGCCCTTGCTATGCACAGTTTTTTCATTGTTTACTCCAAATATTACGTTGATATTGTTAATGATGAAATCAAAGATGTCCTGAGTGAGTGCTGTAATTTGTGAGTTGATTAGCAGTGCAGCCAGGCTTGCGGCAAACCCGTATAACCACTGAACCCTAGCAGGGGATGGCCGCAGGGCTGTAATGCTACGTATATTTAACCACTGACTCCATCTTGACCATTGACTCTATTTTGTGCTTAGCTTCAGTCGCCATCACAGCAGTAGTGCAGGGTTTTTCCACACAGAGCTTGTTTTTCACACAGAATGTGTTTTGGATTTTCTCATCATATTATGGGAGATGCGGACTTCATAAGAGAGTACCAGGCTGGGAATGTTTTCATCAAAGAAAGGTACAGCTCTGTCTCTGGAATGCGCATTAGGACCCAAACAGTTCTTTAGCTGTTTTCAACACAGACCAAGTACAGCCAGTGCTTGATTTTGTAACTGAGGGGAGGGCTTTCTAGAATGCTTCTCCAGCTTGTTTAAAGTATAAAAGATGGAGGGACTTGATGCCAAGAAGGGAACTCACCTGTGGAGCGGATGGCTGCCGGGGAGAATTTTTATCCCATATGTCGTCTCCTTCCTTGGCTGTCAGCGGGTTCCCCGGTCATGTTGCTGGCTAGGATGAAGAATTTAGCCCTCATGGTGATTATGGCGCGGTCTAAATATTTGTTTTGTTTTTGGGTAGGGGGCCCAAGCGCCCCTCCCCCCCCCCAGGCCGATCTTGGCCCTGGGAACCCCAACCCCAGGGCCTGGGCTAAATAGTCTTTTTTTTTGTTTTTGTGGAGGGGGCCGCACCCCTCACTCCGCCCCTCTCCCTCATCTCCCTCAGGTCGATCTCAGACACGTGGACCCATCCCCCAGAACCCAGCCTAATTATTTTATTTTTTTGGGGCAGAACATAGTCCTAATCTTCAGGTTGTTCTCGGCCCCAGGGACCCCATCCTCTGGGGCCTGGCCTAATTTTTTTTGGGGAGGGGTGCGTGATCCCCCTCCCCAGGGTCGATATCAGCCCCAGGGACCCTTTTCACCGGGGCCTGAACATGTGACCTGAGTGTCCACCAGAGCACCCAGTCACAATACTGGGGACCGCAGGAGGAGTCTGAAGGCCTCTGGGGTCCTGTGGGAGCCGGCATTTCTGTTACAGAGAGGGAGCTGCTACTTGCTGTCTGGGTTGTTGGGGTCGGCAACCCAGGCCTCTGTGGACTGCTGAATTCTTCTTTGTGGGACAGGCAAAAAGCGGAGACCAAAGGCTTCGGTCAGTTTCTTAAACTAAGTGCATACAAAATCTATGTATACAAAAACTAGTTCTTTGGGATGGTAATTTGGGGCGGGTTTTTTGACCCTCCTGGTAGACCATTGCAAAGGAGAGGCTTTGTGGCTACTGCCCTAGGCTATACTGGCTATACATGAGGTATTCACAGAGCATATGTGGGGAGTGCACGAACAGCCACAACTGCCAGGAGAGGTGGGGGATTTAGTCAATTACCTCCATCAACTCCCATTGCCCTTCCTGTCCCAGACAGAACCAAAAATACTGGGGCCCGTAAACAAGAACTCCAAGGCACCTGGTGGGGGAGAGGGGGATGGGTGTAGTCTACCAGTAGAATTTTATAGGGCCTACCCATCTATACTATTTGACAAGCTGGTTGAGGTGTATGCTGAGCCATACAATAGGCGGGAAATTCCCTGGTCAATGTGTTAAGCCTTAATCTCATTAATACTGTAACATGGCAAGGACCAATTAGACCCGGGATCTTATCACCCTATATCAATGTTCAACATGGACTGTAAGCTCCTTAGTCATGTTTTGGCAGCCAACCTCCTTCCGTTTCATCCCCATCTGGTCTGTGAAGATCAGTCAGGATTTATTCCCAAAAGGAACACCCTACGCAAAATATGATGCCACCACCTCATCATCACTCATAAACATCAACCCTGAGCAACAGTCATCAACACTCTCCTCTGAGGCAGCTCCCTTTTGATAAAAAGCCACATTCCGGAAGTTCCACCTTTCCACATTCTCCAAAATTACAAAATGCGTTTCCCAAACCTTCTTGGACCCTTCCTGATTTCACCTTGACCCAGTCCCCCACTTCCACTCTCATCTTGGACTGAACACTACCTTTATTTGCAGATGAAACAACACCAGGTCTGTGAACTTCCTCATGAACATTCAATGCACCCTTCAACCAAGCTGGAACTAATCTAATACCCGGTAATTGTCCCAGCATAGACACAAACGGAATTTTGTTAGTGACACCATGTGCTGTGGTACAGTACGTCCACACCATATCAGCAACGATTTTCTTGACATCATAACGATTAGCTAAGGCCAATTGAATGGTTCCTTTAAAAAGCCGAACAGCTCTCTCAGCCATCCCATTCCCCCTAGGATTATACAGTGAGGTGCAAGAATGTTTAATTCCCCACTCCTGCAAATATTTTACCATCTCATGTGATGTAAGCTGCGTCCCATTATCCGTGACAAGCACATCCGGAGCCCCCTCTTTTTTGAAAATGTCCTCCAAGACTGCAATCGTGCTTCTTGTGGTGATATTCTTCAAAAACTCCACCGCCGACCACTTGGAGTGCACATCCACCACCACCATGGCAAATCTCATATCCAATGACAACTCATTCAATGGTCCATCAAAATCTAAACAAACCGTGTGCCAAGGCCTTCCCGGGTTCTCCAAGTGTCCCCTCACTCTCTTTTCAAGAACCAATCTCTTCTCACTCACTTTACACAATTCACAATTTTGTACCCATTCTCTGATTTGATTATTGATCCCCGGCCACCAAAAATTTCCCCTCACTCTCCTGTTAGTCATCCCTTGCCCCAGATGTCCCTCATGCGCCTACTTAAAAATCTGGAACCTCAACCTTACCGGGGGTATAAAACAATCACCCTTCATAATCACACCATCACAACAAACAGACAACTAATCAAGCACTTTCAAATAAGGTCTCACTGGTAATGGAAGAGTGCTCTCTCTTACCTTCACATGTCGTATCAATCTAACCACATCTTTCATGACCACATCCCCATCCATCTCACGCCTCTACTGCATCAACGAAAAGGAACCAGTCCCACTACTCACTACATCATGAACAGCAGCAACAGCACCCTCCTTGTCAGCATCTCTCACTCCAACACCATCAACCTCTTCCCAATCCAATGACAACCTTGACAGACAATCAGCTTGAACATTCTTCCAACCCTGCAAAAATTCAACAGTATAATTATACTCCTGAAGTCTAGCCGCCAACCTTGCTAATCTGGCCGACCCCTTTCCTGCTGCTCCTACAGACAAGATTTTCACCAGTGGTTTGTGATCCGTCCGTATGACAAAATACGACCCCCCACAAATATACCCGAAAATACTCAACACCCAATGCTGCTGCTAGAGCTTCATGCTCAATGACCGACCAATTTCTTGCAGCTGACGTCAAGGTACGAGAGGCAAATGCTACAGTTCATTCCTCCCCATCATGGTACTGCGACAGAACGACACCCAGACTAACATCCACCGTGAGTGCAGATCTCAACTCCTTATCAAATACAGTCAAAATCCCACCTCAACATATCTCCTTCTTGATGTCTTCAAAACACAATTGTTGTTCCTCCTCCCACTCAAACCTACTGCCCTTACACAACAATTTTTTCAAATTCTCTGTCTTCTCAGCAAATTTTTCCACAAATTTATCATAGTACTCCACCAGCCCCAAAAATGACCTCAATTGATCCCTATCCTTCGGAACAGGAGCCTTGCTTATGGTATCTAACAAGGAGCGTTTAGGCCTAACAGACCCCTGAGCAACTGATTCGCCTGTATACTCCACTTGCTCAGTTAGAAAAATAAATTTCTCCGGATTAAGCGTAAGACCAAACTCTTCCAACTTCTTCAACACCAACCTCAGAGTAACATTGTGTAGGAAGTTGGCTCTGTATATACTATTTCAAAGTAAGAAATAGTGTGCACAGAGTCCAAAGGTTCCCCTTAGAGGTAAGATAGTGGCAAAAAGAGATAATTCTAATGCTCTATTTTGTGGTAGTGTGGTCGAGCAGTAGGCTTATCAGAGGGTAGTGTTAAGCATGTGTTGTATACACACAGTCAATAAATGAGGAACACATACTCAAAGACAAATTCCAGGCCAATAGGTTTTTATATAGAAAAATATATTTTATTAGTTTATTTTAAGAACCACATGTTCAAGATTTACAAACAATACTTTAAATAAAAGGTATTTCACTCAGGTATTCTAGGAACTTTGAATAATCACAATAGCATGTACAGTTTTGGCAAAAATGGCAATAAGCTATTTTAAAAGTGGACACTGCAAAAATCAACAGTTCCTAGGGAGGTAAGTATTTGTTAAGTTCACAGGTAAGTAAAACACTTACAGGGTTCAAAGTTGGGTCCAAGGTAGCCCACCGTTCGGGGTTCAAGGCAACCCCAAAGTTACCATACCAGCAGCTCAGGGCCGGTCAGGTGCATAGGTCAAAGTGGTGCCCAAAACACATAGGCTTCAATGGAAATAGGGGTGCCCCGGTTCCAGTCTGCCAGCAGGTAAGTACCCGCGTCTTCGAGGGAAGACCAGGGGGGTTTTGTAGGGCACCGGGGGGACACAAGCAGACACAGAAAGTACACCCTCAGCGGCACAGGGGCGGCCGGGTGCAGAGTGCAAACAGGCGTCGGGTTTCCTATAGGAGTCAATGGGGAGACCCGGGGGTCTGTTCAACGATGCAGGCAGGCACGGGGGGGCTCCTCAGGGTAGCCACCACCTGGGCTAGGCAGAGGGTCTCCTGGGGGTCGCTCCTGCACTGGAGTTCGGTTCCTTCAGGTCCTGGGGGCTGCGGGTGCAGGGCTGTTTCCAGGCGTCAGGTTCCTTGAAGCAGGCAGTCGCGGTCAGGGGGAGCCTCTGGATTTCCTCTGCAGGCGTCACTGTGGGGACTTTGGGGGGTCAACTCTGGCTACTCACGGGCTCGCAGTCTCCGGGGAGTCCTCCCTGTAGTGTTAGTTTTCCGCAGGTCGAGCCGGGGGCGTCGGGTGCAGAGTGGAAAGTCTCACGCTTCCGACGGGAAACGTGTGGTCTTTAAAAGTTGCTTCTTTGTTTCAAAAAGTTGCAGTTTCTTGAACAGGGCCGCTGTTCTCGCAAGCTTCTTGGTCCTTTAGATGCAAGGTAGTCCTCTGAGGCTTCAGAGGTCGCTTGGATGCGTTGCTGTTGCAGTTTTCTTCGAAGTAGGGAGACAGGCCGGTGGGGCTGGCGCCAAATCAGTTGTTGTCTCCATCTTCACTGCAGGGCTTCAGGTCAGCAGTCCTTCTTCTTCTTTAGTTTGCAGGAATCTATCTTCCTTGGTTCTGGGAGCCCCTAAATACTCAATTTAGGGGTGTGTTTAGGTCTGAGAGGGCAGTAGCCAATGGCTACTGGCCCTGAGGGTGGCCACACCCTCTTTGTGCTTCCTCCCTGTGGGGAGGGGGGCACGTCCCTAATCCTATTGGGGGAATCCTCCATCTGCAAGATGAAGGATTTCTAAAAGTAAGAGTCACCTCAGCTCAGGACACCTTAGGGGCTGTCCTGACTGGGGAGTGACTCCTCCTTGTTTTCCTCATTATCTCCTCCAGCCTTACCGCCAAAAGTGGGGGCAGTAGCCGGACGGGCGGGCATCTCCACTAGCTTGGATGCCCTGTGGCGCCGTAACAAAGGGGGTGAGCTTTTGAGGCTCACCGCCAGGTGTTACAGTTCCTGCAGGGGGAGGTGAGAAGCACCTCCACCCAGTACAGGCTCTGTTCCTGGCCACAGTGTGACAAAGGCACTCTCCCCATGTGGCCAGCAACATGTCTGGTGTGTGGCAGGCTGGCAAAAACTAGTCAGCCCACACTAGAAGTCGGGTATGTTGTCAGGGGGCATCTCTAAGATGCCCTCTGGGTGTATTTCACAATAAAGGGTACACTGGTATCAGTGATGATACCAAACTTCACAGTTTTCAGTGTAGCCATTATGGTGCTGTGGAGTTTGTGTATGACAAACCCCCAAACCATATACTCTTATGGCTACCCTGCACTTACAATGTTAAGGTTTTGCTTAGACACTGTAGGGGCATAGTGCTCATGCACCTATGCCCTCACCTGTGGTATAGTGCACCCTGCCTTAGGGCTGTAAGGCTTGCTAGAGTGGTGACTTATCTATGCCATAGGCAGTGTGAGGTTGGCATGGCACTCTGAGGGGAGTGCCATGTCGACTTAGTCTTTTTCTCCCCACCGGCACACACAAGCTGGCCAGCAGTGTGTATGTGCTGAGTGAGGGGTCCCCAGGGTGGCATAAGACATGCTGCATCCCTTAGATACCTTCCCTGGCATCAGGGCCCTTGGTACCAGGGGTACAAGTTACAAGGGACTTACCTGGCTGCCAGGGTTGTGCCAATTGTGGAGACAAAGGTACCGTTTAGGGAAAGAACACTGGTGCTGGGGCCTGGTTAGCAGGTCCCAGCACACTTTCAAATCATAACTTGGCATCAGCAAAGGCAAAAAGTCAGGGGCTAACCATGCCAAGGAGGCATTTCCTTACACATTGTGATCAGCCACTGTCTTTCCCATGACCAAGATGTCATCTTGGAAATAGATCACATCATCTACATCCTTCAAAACTTTTGCCATTGCCCTTTGAAAAATACTAGCTGCAGAGGCCAATCCAAATGGTAAGCGTTTACATTGGGAAGTCCCTTCTGTAGTGACAAAAGCCTTGAGTGATTTGGAGTCCTCATGCAATCTGATCTGATGATACGCACTCCTCAAATCAAGTTTGGAAATAAACCTCTGGTCCTTCGCCAGAGTCAACAATTGATTAATGTTGGGAAGAGGGAATATATCCACTACTAAATTCTGATTCACTGAGGGCAAGTCAACACAGAATCTCAAACGTCCATCCGCCTTCTGAGTAATCAGCACTGGTAAAATCCACTCCGAAGCTTCCACAGGCTCTATAACTCCTTCTGCCAACATTTCCCTCAACAAACACTTTAGACCATCCCGAACAGACAAAGGCACTATCCTCAATTTATGTTGAGCAGGAACAGCATTCGGTTTCACTCGCACTTTATGAACGTAGCCTCTGAGACATCCCAACTTCTTATCAAACACATTTCTCGCACCTGCCAATACATCATCCAAAGTTGGAACTTCTACGACCAACACATGATTGGGGGCCCTAGGATGTATCATAATGTTCAGATCAAATTGATGCATCCACCCTAGAATTGCCGGTCTACCCGCTGAAACATAAAGAATGCCCCTGACACACCTGGAGCCATATTGAATGTCACCTTCCATATACCCTAAAATGTCTATAGACTCTCCCTGGTACCCACCCGGATTGATATATTTAGGTAAAAGTTCAGCATTCATCCAGTGCTTCCTAACTAGTTGTACTGGAATAATAGTGTACATGGATCCAGAGTCGACCATAAGTACCACATCCTTCTCACACGGAAAAGGTAGCTGAAGGTCTAGACATTCTACCCCTAAACTCAGAACTTTCCTTAGATTTAGAATTGTGACTTACAAGAACTCTGTCCTCACACAAATCTGCAATTGCATCCCTTACCACCCCTACACTAGAATATTTATTCTCTTTGCTGGGTTCTTTACAAACTCTTGCATAGTAGCCTTTACGTCCACACCTCCTACAAAATGTGTTGCTTGCAAAACACTTTGCAGAGTCTGCGTCATGAAAATTGCTGCCACAACGTGCGTAGTCTCTCTTATTTCTTGGAACTTGGGAACTTTGTACCCCTTTGTTCTTAGAGATCCCTGGAGATTAAGATCCTTCTTGCCCTTCTTTTTAAGTACTCCCACCTCACTTGGAACACATTCATCATGACTAGAACTAATCGAAGAAACATCTGTAGTCTTGTCCCGCCTGCTCAGTTCTTTCATACACCGCTGTGATTCCTTGATTATTTTGGCCATTCTAATAGCCTCCATGCGCGTGGGATCCTTTGCTGCCCATAGCCTCTCCTGTATTTTTTTCTCCTTTCATTGGACAATCCACTGGTCACAGATAAGTTCATCTGTCATGTTACCATAATGACATTTGATAGAACGTTCTCTTAGTCTGGCTACAAATTCATCAATAGACTCATGTTCATTTTAGGTTGCGTATAAAATTTGTATCTGGCCATAACCAAATTGACCTCTTTCGCAAACCTGTTCTCAAATCTCTTTACAGCTTCCTTGTAGACATCATCCATTGGTTGACCATAGCCTTTTTCCTGGCTGGTGAAAAATTTTGCCCATCCAAAGCTATTATATAGTTCTCTAAAATCTCTATCCAATCCTCCCAACAAATATCTGGTTGGCCAGCCTGTTGTAAAAAAAAGGGTGTGTAATAATGTTCCCCAATGCAGCCATGAGAGAGATACAGAAATAAAAACAATTTTAAAAAAACACAGTCTACCCCTCTTCCTTTAAACACAAAATATAAAATCCAAACCAGAAAGTTAGCAGTCTATGCTTTTCCACTACCATTGAGGAAGTGTGAAAAATAATGTCCGCTACTTCTAAAACTAAGCGGTCTAGTGTTCCTTTCTTAAACGAGGAAGTGATGATGTGATATCCGGTCAGGGAACAAGTAACAGACTGCTGTCACGCACAAGCGTGTGCACGCCAGAAGCACACGAGCGCCTGCATGCGCCAAAACGAACCACGAGAGGACCTCTCCACCTCCTGTGATTCCACCCCAGAACACGCCCAGGCTGCGCCCTTAAGGCGAGCACAGTCCAGTCACTGCAGCCTGCACTGCAGCACTAGCGCCATAGCATCTCTGCTCCTGCAGAGTCATCCAGAGCGACTCCGCTCCTGTAGGGTCGCTCAACAATAGCGGTACGGCTGCTCACAACGGTCCGCGAAGGCAGCACACACGCTCCTCTCAATCCAGGATGCCGGGGGGGAAACAGCAAAGCAGCACTCCGACGCCACAGGAGCGAGCACAGAGTGCCGACAGTAGCGCACACAGCCCCTGAACACCAGAGAAGCTTCACGACCTGCTGGTGAGTAGAAAAGCAGCGACAGCCAAGTTGTGTGTAGCTCGTGCCAAAAATATTAAGAAACAACTCAGATTACACCCAGTAATCTCAGTCAGAAGTTTATTTGGAGAAACACATCCTGGTGTCTGACCATCTCAGAGGTTGCTCCCCAACTGCCACCTCTGGAATGGTGAACGCTCTCCATTCTAGATGACATTTACATCATAACAAAATCCCCTGGATGTTTTTTAGGGAACCAAATAAAATGACGGTGGAACTCTTATAGCAGGGCAAGAGATGCAGAGCGAGTCTGTCAACCCTTCAATGAGAATGGGAAAAGGGAGGACTAGGGGTACCAGATTTTGAAATGTATTACATAGCCTCACACTTACAACATGCAGTGCACTGGTTGGACAGGGAAAACAACTGAGAACAGGCATTGTTGAAGGGATCTCACGAGGGATACTCACTGGGGGAACTCCTTATGCAAGGCAATGGCATGTGGTAACACGTCCTTCTATGTTAATTTATTACACATTAGGACTCGTTTTAGGCCAATGAATCTTGTGACCCAGTGGTGAGACACCGTAGGACGAGATAACTGATCAATAAGTCAAGCAATATATCAATAATATCATCAATATTCACCACCACAATGCACTTTACTTTGGTTAAAGACATTAATCAAATTGTCGGCGCAACCATGACCTTTCAGCCATGAATAACCACACCTTTCGATAGAATTTTATGAATTTTATTCCCTATTGATTACAATCTACTAGCAGAAGTGTCAATCTCAAAACCAAGAAGCATAAGAGCATAGTCACAATATGGCAACTGTGATAAGATTTCATTAATGCGAGAATCACGAACATAAAAACATAGCACAGCGTGAACATAGATCAGAATACAAATAATATCACGCAAGTCTCAGTTCAGCATAGCACAATGTCAGTCTTAGTCTATATTCGTCAGTCAGAGAGGTTACCTATCCTAACCACCAATTAGCATCAGCATGTTGGGCTTCATGCAAAATATTTTAGAACATCAATTTAGGAAATATCTAGCTATGGTTTCTATAAAAATAAGCAGTTGGTACCTGGAAAGGAAAAGCAAATGAACAAATTACAAATCGCATTGTCATAATTACCCTCCAAGGATTAGGTCAGCACGCAGGATCAATCTTCGTCTTCAGGACATCAGTTGAAACACCATCAGTCTAACCTCGTCTAAAGGACAGGGGACACTTCCCTCATAAGGAGGAGAAGCGTAAAGGGGAGTCTATGGGTGAGGATGGTTTATTAAGTCTCAATAGTCACCAAACAGAGTGACAGAGTTTCTGGATAAAATCAATAGCATTCCCTACCTAGTTCCAATGTCCCCTCTGTGACATGAGTTTTTATCCCTTTTTCGTAATACTTTCCCCCAAAATTCTATTGGATATCCACCATACCCCACTATCATTAACCTATCAAATTATACATTAGGTAATCCCAATTGTCACCCCACGATAATTTATAACACTTTGATTGGTCTTCATAATTGACGTCTTCGGAGGTGGCACATCCGGGGGTTTTCGTCACCACTTGGCACGTTTCTCGGGTCATAAGTTCCTTTATCCATGGTCAAATGTCCTTGTATATTCTTTTATCTACTTTTGTTTCGAATTTGGATATAAAGTTATGCCAAAGCAGCAAGCATGCGGATGGGAACGGAATCACAAAAGATACATGAATCTACCAAGTTGGAAGAAAAGAACATTTGCAGGGTCATGGCCCTTTGCAAGTCAGCACACTGAAAAACAGAGAAAAATGCTCTAATATGAGAGCTAGGCAGCCGAGTCTACAACTTACGCTAACTTAAGGCCTGTAAGCTTTTAGTACGAACACGATATCATAAATGTTAATACAAATCATAGCATGATCAGTTTTACTTATCATTATTGGCTCACGTATATAATTGTATCCACACACATTATTTTAAATTTTAAATGCATGTTCAAACATTACTCTAATTATTGTCGTTTTCTATGTAGCATTGTTAATCATTAATATAAGCATTTCACGTCTAGTATATGTAATATTTAAACTACACTCTCTCATATGTATCCACATCCAGTCCGCCTAATGGGGAGAAGATGGGGGAGAGCAGTTATACTGGTGTTTAAGAGGGCATTTTATGCCCCAGATATGTAAATTTGGATCCTGTCCCCTTTAGCACATACAGTGTCGGTGTCCTGATGGCAGGAGAGAGGTTGCATTATGCTCTCTGACGTATGTCTGGGTGGAGGCTTATCACCTGGCAGGTGGTGCAGGAGTCATTTCACCTAGGTGGAGGCCAATTTCTACAGTACACAAAAAGTGCTGCAACAGATAGACAACTCAGCCTTCATTCCCAGACTCTGGCACCATCTCACAATTTGGTCTCCCTACTGGCGATGCCTGGGGGACTCAAGCTCATAACACATTTGTATTGAGCATTGTGGGCTGATAAGAAGATACAACCATTACCAATAGAAGGCACAATGTGGCAAAATCTCAGTGAGGGCCACTTAACCCCACATGATTGGGGAAAGTTACATGCAGGCGTACAGAGAGTAGTGGTGAGCGCCTGATTTAAATAAATCCATTACAAATTTAGACACATGACCTGTCTCTCTCCTAAGTGCCTGCTTTCTATATACCCCTCCAGGGATCAGAGATGTACGAGGTGTCCCACGGAACTCGCTGATTTTATTCATATGGCATGGTACTGTCCTTCCATAAATGCTTATTGAACAGAGGTCCTTGCCCAACTGAATAGAGCCACAGGCTGGGAAATCCCACAAATGATTGAGAAATGCCTTTTAGGTGTTTCCCCAACAACCCAAAGCTTTATTGGGCCTGATAATAGTGAAACGCTGTACAGCAATTCGCTGGCTGAGCCCCTGAGCCCCAACTTGGAAGGTATGGGTGAGAGATATGGCACAATGGGCCAGAGCTGAGGAACTGCAGATAAAATGTACCAGGAAAGATGACAAAGCTCAGAATGTATTAAGAGCCTGGGCCGAGATGACTCAAACTCTACTTGAGTATGGGGGGTTTGCGGGAGGACGGTATCCCATCACAGCAAGCCATGAACTACTGAGGTTCAAGTTGATGGGGTGCTCTCTGTTTCCTGCCTACAGTTCACATATAATAAACTGCTGTACCTGCTATGACTCAACTGTGATAACAATGTTGGATATATTTTTACTGAATTTGTCTCTAAAGTTCCGGGGTGGGAATATCGTTGTAGCTGAATAGCGAATAGTGTTAATTCTGTTGTCATGGGATTGTACTAAAAGCACATCAGTTTAGCTCCACTGAGGGTAACTGTTGGCAGGATGTATTGCCCACCAATACTCGATGCGAGTATGTACCTTTTCCTTAACTGTTAATTACATTTTTTTTAAATATATATATGTATAAGATGGGGCTTGATTGCTTTCTTGGTTGCGGCTATCCTTATTTTATGTCATGATAATAAGGGGTTATTTCAAATTTCAAAATGCCAACTTCTAATGCGTGTGTAGAATCTGCCTAGTTCAGAAAATCCTATGTACACTTAAATGATGTAAGGGACTGGATGTTTCTTTTTCGTTCATGACTCCATATAACAATAAGAAAAGTTGTTATTTGTTTTAGACAAGAGGCTTGTATAATTTGTAGAGGCCAGTAACTGATAGAGTAATGAGAATCATCAGATATATAATTGACCTACCCATCCATCAAATGGAGTCAGCCCCTTCAATACATCAGCTCGTGTCTGACTGAGAGTCAGGTTATGGATACAAGACTTGGAGACATATATTTTAAACCCTCGCCACTCCCTAAAAACTTTGCAGGTATGTCACAAGCTTGCGGAACAAGTTCTTAGAAAAAGTCAAGTCAAAAGAATATCATCCACAAATAATCATTCATGTATAGGAAGACCCTGGAGTCTGTCATTATTTCTTTCTTCACATAGTTCAGATTTGAAGCTAGTTAGACTAGCGACAATAACTTCTTTAGTGAGAATCATTGTGATAGCAACTGTTGGCCTTTGTCTTCCTTTGGGACCGGTACTCCTGCTGAGTTTGATGTTGAGGAAAAGTGAAATAGTGAGCCACATACACAATTTTTTGATTTTGCTTCTTTTGTGGCATGTAACCTGGCCATCATAGTAGAAACCGGACTGTATCCAATGTAGTAGCTGCTTCACTGCCATCGGGGGCTTTGCCTCACTATGGACTATTCAGTCCAATAAGACATTAATGAATTGAGATTTTGAAGAGGAATATGTATCAGGCATGTTCCAAGAAATGTGTCACAGGGTAAGCTTCCTGTTCTTTTGTGTCATATGCCTGATACACGCAACATGATTCGAACTGTGCAAGTTTAATTTATTCTCCAAAGAGCTTCAGAACGTAAAAACCTATTTCTACAGGTTGTATAATTTCCTGATCTCTGCCAGATATTTTGTCAAACATGTGACTATCCTTGGATCCTACGGGTTCACATTTGTCATTTACATGAGGCCCCTTTTCATTCCATATGTTCCTACTGAGAATTTTCCCTCTTAAGTAGTGACCTGGCGCCCAACCTGTTCCTGGTTCTACTCCGTAAAAAGGTAGGAACTTGGTAATCACAGTAGCGGTTGCAGGCACCTGGGCAACTGTGTGCTGTGGATGGCAGAGACAAACGTTGTCAATGCCAAGCCTCCCCAGCTGTGTCCAGATAGTTCAGGCTAAACTGTTGCCATGTGAGCAGGAACAAGATATACATATGGCTGGTTGCAGTCTAAAGTTGCATAGTAGGTGAAATCTGACAGTCAGTAATTTGGCCCAGAGTCCTCTCCAGTGATTAAGATTAATTCAAGTATTTCTTTCATCACTTTGCTTTTTTTTTTACAATAAATAGCCTAAGTGTGACAAGTATGGCTAGATATTTGTCCTGCTCTCTCTGGTCCACACGACTCCAGTTGCACCTCAATGACAAGGCCTAAGTTAGCCACAACCCATCTGGGACTGCTTGTGTTGCTGTCTGGAGGAGTCCTAGTCTAGTAGTTCTGGATGGACTGTTCTGATTGGAGCAGAATTAAGAGTGGTTTGCTTAGAGCTGGTCCCTGAATATAGCTGCATAGTTGATAGAAAATGTTTTTCTGGAAACTTACCCTGAGCGATCTCCAGTGAGATTAATTGAAGATTTCTTCCCAACAGTTTGTTGTTTGTAGCAGACTCCTCTCTCTGTCATAGTCCACAGCTACAGGCTGGCATTCCATCCTCGGCCTTGGTGCTCTACCACTGTCTTGAACCAGCTCATATTGTGGCCCTGGCAACAAATCACACTGAATCAGTTCCCTAGCAAACCACTGCTGAATCATCAATAGTATGTCTACGGTTTGGTTCCACGGTCAGAATTTTCAGATAGATTTACTCCAATAGATTTATCATAAAACTAGTTCCTGGTGCTCACGTCAGATAGGCACCTCTCACATGTGTGACTGATCACGCTAATGCCATAACCATGACAGAAGATGAGATCTTTCACCAACTGTGTACAAGGTGAAATCCTTTATATGGGGTCAGGGATTCTGTCCAGCATCACAGCCTGACTGGGGATTATTGATATCTGTCAGGAGGACATCCCAGGTTGATGGAGAGTCAGACCAGGGTCTTGAAGAACCTAGGCAAAAGGTTGTAGGACTTCACTGAGTCACACATGGAACATCTCCAGTTGTCGATAGAGAGTGACCAGTATATCCTGCATGACCATAACATGATCCCGGAATATCTAGTCAACAACCAAGTACCCGCAATGCCTCCAACCTCAGTTTTCACCCTGTTCCTAGGCCCATCCTCTGCCCTCCACTACATTGCCAGGGACGTAGCCCCATTCATGGGCAACAAGCACCACCTCCTGAACACAGCAAAGACAGTCAGCACTCAGGATCTTACAAACGGATCTGAATTTCTGTGCCAGTATGGCGAGGATCCCACCACACTCTCTTTCTCTGATGAAAATGGAAATCAGAGAGTTCCACTGGGAACTGTCTTCCCAGTGTGGAAACTGTAGCATCTGCTTGCTAGTGTTGCTGCCTATTAAGATTTCCTGCCACCTGATCTGATCTATCTTGTCCGTGTAAACAAAATAATCCCAAATTACTAGGGACTCACAAACATTGGTTGCATCAATACTTCATCAACACTGCACCTTAGAGAAACAGCTCAAGTAGCACAAACAAAATGTTAAACCAAGTTATTTGCAGCTACATTGCCCGGCAAGCTCTTCAGCTCCTTCATTAAAGTTGCCTCTATGTATTGCTCTTTCTCAGTTTTTCAAATGTTTATGTTATGGTTACATACTGTTCACAACTAAGATTACATCTTTTGTCTTTTTAGCTGACTACTTACTTTGGCAGTCAGTTGATGACTGGCCTATTCACAGTTGAATCTTGCTACTTGGGGTTTTGGGTTGAAATTAAATTTATAAAGTTTGAGTGAGTCTTATTTGTCTTTCAAGTGTCCAATATTGAATACACAACTCAGGAACAACTTGCCGATGCCAAGGACAACATGCTGTCTAGACAACATAGTGTCCAAATTTTGGCGTCTGTGAACTATCTCTGGATTAGATGATTAGGGACGCTAAGAAAAATAGCCTCCCTCTTCAATAAGCTGTGAATACTGGCACATGCTCTCAAGTGGGTGCACCTTGAATAGTATGCCATGCCCAGAATTGCCACTATGCTTGTGGGGCCACTGTTCTTACAAGATGTGTGCTGAATGACTAGCGACTGCTGCCATCTACCAGCACTTTCCTTTGGTAGTCACTTTCTGAATATGTTTTGTTGCTCCCTAGTATGAAGGCAACTGGATCTTCATGAGAGCCCATTGACCGATTTTGGTGGTGTCTTATTTGGGGTGGTTGGCGAGTAGTGGTGTTCTGATGGTGATGGGGCCCCAGCTGAATGGTGTGATGATTGAGTCCCAACCAAAGATCGGACTCCTGGACTGGACCGCAGTACTTGATACATTGAGGTATCTCCATCCTCACACATCACAACCATTCATGCGTGTTACTCCATCCAAAAACACTTAGTGGCAACATTTACTACTCTGTCTAACAAAGTAAACCTCTTAATGTAGCTTTATGTTCCTGTGGCAGGTTGGCGCAATGAGGACAAGTAGTCAGTGGCAGTATTGTTACAGTATTTTTTTGGTTATCTCTTTTTAGTCTCATACAGTTAGATTTTCCACATGGATGCTTGAATGTCTCTTTAATCTTCTCTCCGTCTTCTCGTTACAGGGCTCCCAGGAGGCGCATGGGGAAACAAGAAGGAGAGAAATATAGGTAAGTGTTTTGGGTAGTTGTCAGGGTTCCTAGTTCTTTTCCTATCGTTTCTCTCTTCTCTTTCTGTTCTTCCGTCTTTCTTTGTCTTCTCTTTGCCTCTGTCTGTCCCTTTTCCTCCTTTCCTGTGCCCTGTCCTGTCAGGGTTTTTCCTTTTCTCTCTTCTCTTGTTGCTTGTGTGTGTGTCGCCTGGGTTCTTCCTTTCTTTCTCTATCCTGATTAACCTTCCTTTTCTCCCTTTCCTTGCTTTTCTCTTCGTAGATGTCCAAAATAGTTATTTTTCCTTCCTGTCTCCTCTATAATTCGTGCGACCCTTCCCGTTTCGTGCCTCTCTTCTCTGTACTCCAACTGTCCATATTTTGCTCCTAAGTCCTGAAGTTCCTCCCCCGGGCTCTGCACGTCCCACCTCTGTTACCCCAGGATAAAAAACAAAAAAACAAACAAACAACGATAAATGTGCACTAAATCAAACTATACTGACGGCTTTGTTATTGGGCTCTGTTTGTTTTCCCCACGCCACCTTCACCTCCCTTGCACTCCTCCCTCCCTTCCCTTTCTTGTAGTGATGCACACACCTGTGGTGGCCACGCTTTCCTTCAAGCGTGGCCGGGGCATGCGCAGGGCGCCTCCCACGCCTCGAACCCGGCGTGTAGGTCTTCAGGGTACTCCTCCGTCGTCAGGTCATCTTGCTCCTCTCCGGTGACACTCCTCGGCTCCTTACTCCTGTCGTCCTCTCCGTCGCCTCCGTCCAGTTCCGGGTCCTCCCTTTTGAGTCGGCCAAAAAGGAGTGCCGCCTGCTCCTGCCCTTTTACTCCCGGAAGGGAAACTGGATTGGTCGCTGATATGTGCTCTTCCGGGTCGGAAGAGGTAGAGCTAGTGTTCTCTCGGTGTGATGGAGCCGCCTGCCGTAGCAGCAGTCCGTCACAGTCACTCCCCCTAGCATGTGGCTGATAGAGCTACTCCGGATCCGGATATCGGGACAGGAAGTCGGCATTCAGCATGCGAGAACCAGGGGCATGTGAGACCTGGAAGGAGAAAGGTTGTAGTGAGAGGAACCATCTGAGAACACGGGCATTAGTGTCTTTATGTTGCGAAAGCCAGGTCAGAGGGGCATGATCCGTAATCAATGTAAATGGCCGTCCTGCCAAATAATACCGCAGAGACTCAATGGCCCATTTGATAGCCAGGCATTCCTTCTCTAGAGTGGGATAATGGCGTTCCCTGGGTAACAGCTTACGGCTGAGGTATCCAATAGGGTGCAAAGACCCCTCCTCATCTGCCTGTGGCAGTACGGCACCTAGTCCCACATCAGATGCATCTATTTGAACCACAAATGGTTTGGTGAAGTCCGGACAACAGAGGACCGGTTCAGAGGTTAGGAGGTCTCTGAGTCTTTCAAAGCTTTGCCTTTCCATCTGAGAAAGAGGGTTCAGACGGTTGGGTTTGGTCTTTTGTAAGAGATCTGTGAGGGGACTGGCGAGTGTGGAAAACGGAGGGATAAATCTACGGTAGTAACCTGCCATTCCTAAGAAGGCCCAGACATCTTTCTTAGTACATGGAAGTGGTAACTGCTTAATGGGTTGGATCTTCTCTACTTGGGGTCGTACTCTCCCTTCCCCGATGATGTAGCCCAGATACTTAATGACAGTGTGACCTAATTTACACTTTTTGGGGTCTGCAGTTAGTCTGGCTTCCCGCAGAGCTTGGATTATGCTACGTAAATGTTCCAGATGCTCCTCTCCTGTGGAACTATACACCACAATATCATCCAGATAGGCAGCTGCATACCCATGGAAGGGTCTAAGAATCATTTCAAAGAGACATTGAAATGTAGCCGGGGCCCTGTGAAGCCCAAACGGCAAGACTGTAAACTGATAGAGGTCAGAGGGAGTAGCGAATGCAGTTTTCTCTCTGTCTTCTTCTCTGAGGGGAATCTGCCAATATCCTTTGATCAGATCTAAGGTAGACATATAAGTGGCCTGGCCTAGTCGTTCTAACAGTTCGTCAATGCGAGGCATGGGATAGGAATCAAAATGGGATAATGCGTTGACCTGTCTAAAGTCAATACAGAATCTGGTGCTCCCATCGGGTTTTGGGACCAGGACCACAGGGGAACACCAGGGGCTGGAAGAGGGCTCAATGATACCTGCTTTTAACATGTTTTACACTTCTTGTTCCACTATCCATTGCTTTGCCTCAGGTACTCTATATGGCCTTTGGCGGGCTACTTTAATTTCTATGGTGCGGATGTGGTGCTGTATTAACGGGGTGCGACCGGGTACTTGGGGGAATATGTCCAGACTTGATCGGACTGGACATTGAAGTTGTTGAGTTTATTCTTGGGTGAGGGAGCTGTTCATCAAGGGAAGTGGGGTCTCCTCCTGATGGGGTTCTGGGGCTTGATATCTGGATATGTCCTTATCTATTTCAGTGGTAATATAAAAAGAGGAGTGGGCTTCAGATCTCTCATTCCATTTTTTTAACAGGTTAATATCGAAAATTTGTTCTGTACCCGCCCCCTGAGGTATTTCAAGCTTATAAGTGGTAGGGTTGACTTTGTCTACCACCGTATAAGGACCCTGCCACCGCGCAAGGAGGTTATTTTCGCTGGTGGGTAATAATACAAGCACCCGGTCCCCCACCCATAGGTTTCGGGGTGCACTATGGGTATCATAATCGGCTTTCTGTTTGGTCTGGGCCTTTCTTAATGTTTTGTGGGCTTCTTCCCATAGGTTGTGTAGATTGTCTCTGAGGTCTTTAGTGTAGGTGAAGAGATCTCTCACCTCCTCCTCCGATTCCTCCCACTGTTCAGCTAGCAATTCCAGGAGGGTGTGTGGTTGCCGGCCGACGAGTAACTCAAAGGGGCTATGCCCAGTGGAGGATTGTATATGGGTAGGCATGGCATATAGGACTAAAGGTAGTTTATTTTCCCAATCTCTTCCTGACTCATTGATGACCTTCCGTAATAGTGTTTTTATGGTTTGATTATACCGCTCGACTAAGCCATCTGTCTGTGGATGATATACAGAGGTACGTATCTGTTGTACCCCCAAGGTGTGGCATATTTCGGCCATAAGGTGGGACATAGAAGGGGTACCCTGATCAGTAAGTATCTATTTAGGAAACCCTACTCTTGAGAAGAACTCAATCATGGCCTGGGCTATGGTTTTCGTAGTCATGCTGGCAATGGGTATGGCCACCGGGTATCGGGTCGCATGATCGACCCGAACCAATACATATTGGTGTCCCTTGACAGATGGTGTTAATGGTTCCACAATGTCCATACCCACCCATGTGAAGGGAATGTCTATTATGGGTAGTGCTTGCAAGGGAACCACGCGGTTGGGAGAGGGGTTGATAAGTTGACGTTTCGGACACTCCTGACAGTATTTTCTGATGTCCCCATATATCCCAGGCCAATAAAATCTGGGGAGTATGGCAGCCTCTGTTTTTTCCCGTCCCAGATGTCCTTCCCCACTATCCCCATGAGCCAAATGGAGAACCTGGTGTCTATGAGTTTGAGGTACTACTAACTGAGGAGGTTGTCTCGGGTTGCTAGGACAAGTCCGATACAACAGATCATTGGTGATGGTGAAGGTGGGACCTACCGAAGGTTCATCTGGGGTTAACGCATGATGCCATGCGTTTTTCAAGGTGGGGTCTTCTCTTTGGGCCTGACGAAAACTACCAGCTGCCGTTAGTACTGGCATGGGAACAGGGGAAGTGTGGGTAGAAACGACTTTGTGAGCATTGAAACAGTGGTGCCGCTGTTCACGTTTCTTTTTCTTGCTGAGTTTTGGTCTCTCTTTGGGTGCTTCTAGGTCAGACGAGACAAAAGGTACTTCTTCCAACCAAGTAGTGGTAAGATGTTCCTGACTGGTTTTCTTCAACAAATTCATGAAAACGTCATAGTCTGTGCCTATTATGATACCCTCCCCCAAATTAGGGATCACTCCCACAGAGAGGAGTTCCTCCTAACCCTTCCAATTGATGGAGACCGTAGCTAAGGGGTACAGTTTCTGATCCCCATGAACACAGGTTATGAGGACTTGGGTGTTAGGTCTCCATTGCTCTGGTTGTATAAGTTCCTGGTTTACTATGCTTTGGCTACATCCCGAGTCTATTAGGGCTCTTCGTGTTTTCCCATTGAGACCGAGGATGGCAATGTACGTGGCTTTCTTACCCCCAGCCCAAAGGTCCCTTCATCATCCCTATCTCCATAGGTTCCTCTGGTTCCTTTTTCAAAGGGCACTGGCAGGCTATGTGTCCCCACTCGGAACAATGAAAACACTGTGGGCCGGTCAGGTTTTCCCGCGGAGAAGAGGTATGCAGAGCGGATGCTCGTTCCGGACCTGGAGCAAGTAGGGTCCGAGGGTGTACGCTTTTCCCTACGGCCATTCGAGAGGACGAGGGGGTGGGTTTTGTATGAGGCCCTCGGAACTCAGGTGCCCGGAGGAAGGCACATGCCAGTTCTATGGCTGTGCGGTTGGTCAGATCCGGATGTTGTCTGACCCAATTGCGGGTAGCAGGAGGGAGAGCTTCTAGGTATTGCTCGAGGATGATGGCATCAAGCATGTCCTCTCTTGTGGTCTCCGTGGGGTGTAGCCATTTACCCCCTGCATGATGGACCCGATAGTATAAGGTGCGGGGGTTTTCCTGGGACTGCCATTTGGTCTGTCGAAACCTTACTCTATAGCTTTCTTAATCCAGCCCAATGCGTTCCAATATCGCCTTCTTGACTTCATTGTAGGGTGTCACCCCCTGGATTTACGGCCTGGTAGGTGGCCTGGAGATGTCTTGTAAGAAGGGGTGCAATGTATTGGCCCCACTTCTCCATTGACTCCCTTCTCTGTCTCTGTACTCTAACTTTCCATATTTTGCTCCTAAGTCCTGAGGTTCCTCCCCCGGGCTCTGCCTCTTTTACCCCAGGATAAAAAAACTAAAAAAACAAACGGCGATAAATGTGCACTAAATCAAACTATACTGATGGCTTTGTTATCAGCCTCTGTTTGTTTTCCCCGCGCCGCCTTCACCTCCCTTGCACTCCTCCCTCCCTTCCCTTTCTTGTAGTGATGTACGCACCTGTGGGGGCCACGATTACCTTCAAGTGTGGCCGGGGCTTGCCCAGGGTGCCTCCCATGCCTTGAACTCGGCGTGTAGGTCTTCTGGGTACTCCTCCGTCGTCAGGTCGTCTTGCTCCTCTCCAGTGACACTCCTCGGCTCCTTATTCCTGTCGTCCTCTCCGTCGCCTCCGTGCAGTTCAGGGTCCTCCCTTTTAGGTCGGCAAAAAATGCGTGCCGCCTGCTCCTGCCCTTTTACACCCGGAAGGGAAACTGGATTGGTCGCTGCTATGTGCTCTTCCGGGTCGGAAGAGGTAGAGCTAGTGCTCTCTCAGCGCGATGGAGCCGCCTGCCGTAGCAGTGGTCCGTCACAGTTCCCTATCTTTTAACTAATATGCAGGGGCTGCTCCTCCATTATAGCTGGTTAACAGCATGAGAGCAGCACCAGGAATTGGTTAAGGGATTTGGAGCTTGGACAGAAGACGGAAACTGGGGCGAGAAGGACATCACCTTGTGTCTTATTCAAGTGACTGGTTGACACCTGTTCGGTATAAGTTAATAAGGACGCTCAAAGAAGGACCACACGCCAATTATGAATACAATTTAGCTTTACTAGAATTTCAGGCAAATGTAGACATTTAGCACATTAACCCCTTTGCTGCCAGGCCTTTTCCCCCTCCTGTGCCAGGCCTTTTTTTGCCTATTTGGGGCAGTTCGCGCTTAGGCCCTCATAACTTTTTGTCCACATAAGCTAACCAAGCCAAATTTGCGTCCTTTTTTTCCAACATCCTAGGGATTCTAGAGGTACCCAGACTTTGTGGGTTCCCCTTAAGGAGGCCAAGAAATTGGCCAAAATACAGTGACAATTTTGTTTTTTTCAAAACAATTGGAAAAAGTGGCTGCAGAAGAAGGCTTGTGGTTTTTCCCCTGAAAAAAGGCATCAACAAAGGGTTTGCGGTGCTAAACTCAGCAGCTTCCCAGCTTTCAGGAACAGGCTGACTTGAATCAGAAAACCCAATTTTTCAACACACTTTTGGCATTTTACTGGGACATACCCCATTTTTTCAATTTTTTGTGCTTATAGCCTCCTTTCAGTCAGTGACAGAAATGGGCATGAAACCAATGCTGTATCCCAGAAACCTAAACATTTCTGCAAAGTAGACAAAATTCTGAATTCAGCAAGGGGTCATTTGTGTAGATCCTACAAGGGTTTCCTACAGAAAATAACAACTGAAAAAGAAAAATATTGAAATTGAGGTGAAAAAAACATCAATTTTTCTCTACGTTTTACTCTGTAACTTTTCCCTGCAATGTCAGATTATCGAAAGCAATATACCGTTACGTCTGCTGGACTCCTCTGGTTGCGGGGATATATAGGGCTTGTAGGTTCATCAAGAACCCGAGGAACCCAGAGCCAATAAATGAGCTCCACCCTGCAGTGCGTTTTCATTCTATACCGGGTATACAGCAATTAATTTGCTGAAATATAAAGAGTAAAAAATTGCTATCAAGAAAACCTTTGTATTTCCAAAAAGGGCACAAGATAAGGTGTTGAGGAGCAGTGGTTATTTGCACATCTCTGAATTCCGGGGTGACCATACTAGCATGTGAATTACAGGGCATTTCTCAAATAGATGTCTTTTTTACACACTCTCCTATATTTGGAAGGAAAAAATGTAGAGAAAGACAAGGGGCAATAACACTTGTTTTGCTAATCTATGTTCCCCCAAGTCTCCCGATAAAAATGATACCTCACTTGTGTGGGTAGGCCTAGCGCCCGCGACAGGAAACGCCCCAAAGCGCAACGTGGACACATCCAAATTTTTGAAAGAAAACAGAGGTGTTTTTTGCGAAGTGCCTACCTGTAGATTTTGGCCTCTAGCTCAGCCGGCACCTAGGGAAACCTACCAAACCTGTGCATTTCTGAAAACTAGAGACCTAGGGGAATCCAAGGAAGGGTGACTTGCGGGGCTCGGTCCAGGTTCTGTTACCCAGAATCCTTTGCAAACCTCAAACTTTGGCTAAAAAAACATATGTTCCTCACATTTCTGTGGCAGAAAGTTCTGGAATCTGAGAGGAGCCACAAATTCCCTTCCACCCAGCGTTCCCCCAAGTCTCCCGATAAAAAAGATACCTCACTTGTGTGGGTAGGCCTAGCGCCTGCGTCAGGAAACGCCCCAAAGCGCAACGTGGACACATCCACATTTTTGAAAGAAAACAGGTGTTTTTTGCGAAGTGCCTACCTGTAGATTTTGGCCTCTAGCTCAGCCAGCACCTAGGGAAACCTACCAAACCTGTGCATTTCTGAAAACTAGAGACCTAGGGGAATCCAAGATGGGGTGACTTGCGGGGCCCGGACCAGATTCTGTTACCCAGAATCCTTTGCAAACCTCAAAATTTGGCTAAAAAAACACATCTTCCTCACATTTTTGTGGCAGAAAGTTCTGGAATCTGAGAGGAGCCACAAATTCCCTTCCACCCAGCGTTCCCCCAAGTCTCCCGATAAAAATGATACCTCACTTGTGTGGGTAGGCCTAGCGCCTGCGACAGGAAACGCCCCAAAGCGCAACGTGGACACATCCAAATTTTTGAAAGAAAACAGAGGTGTTTTTTGCGAAGTGCCTACCTGTAGATTTTGGCCTCTAGCTCAGCCGGCACCTAGGGAAACCTACCAAACCTGTGCATTTCTGAAAACTAGAGACCTAGGGGAATCCAAGATGGGGTGACTTGCAGGGCTCGGACCAGATTCTGTTACCCAGAATCCTTTGCAAACCTCAAAATTTGGCTAAAAAAACACATGTTCCTCACATTTTTGTGGCAGAAAGTTCTGGAATCTGAGAGGAGCCACAAATTTTCTTCCACCCAGCGTTCCCCCAAGTCTCCCGATAAAAATGATACCTCACTTGTGTGGGTAGGCCTAGCGCCCGCGACAGGAAACGCCCAAAAGCGCAACGTGGACACATCCACATTTTTGAAAGAAAACAGAGGTGTTTTTTGCGAAGTGCCTACCTGTAGATTTTGGCCTCTAGCTCAGCCGGCACCTAGGGAAACCTACCAAACGTGCATTTCTGAAAACTAGAGACCTAGGGGAATCCAAGATGGGGTGACTTGCGGGGCTCGGACCAGGTTCAGTTACCCAGAATCCTTTGCAAACCTCAAAATTTGGCTAAAAAAACACATGTTCCTCACATTTCTGTGGCAGAAAGTTCTGGAATCTGAGAGGAGCCACAAATTTCTTTCCACCCAGCGTTCCCCCAAGTCTCCCGATAAAAATGATACCTCACTTGTGTGGGTAGGCCTAGCGCCCGCGACAGGAAACGCCCCAAAGCGCAATGTGGACACATCCAAATTTTTGAAAGAAAACAGAGGTGTTTTTTGCGAAGTGCCTACCTGTAGATTTTGGCCTCTAGCTCAGCCGGCACCTAGGGAAACCTACCAAACCTGTGCATTTCTGAAAACTAGAGACCTAGGGGAATCCAAGATGGGGTGACTTGCGGGGCTCGGACCAGATTCTGTTACCCAGAATCCTTTGCAAACCTCAAAATTTGGCTAAAAAAACACATGTTCCTCACATTTCTGTGGCAGAAAGTTCTGGAATCTGAGAGGAGCCACAAATTTCCTTCCACCCAGCGTTCCCCCAAGTCTCCCGATAAAAATGATACCTCACTTGTGTGGGTAGGCCTAGCGCCCTCGACAGGAAACGCCCCAAAGCGCAACGTGGACACATCCACATTTTTGAAAGAAAACAGAGGTGTTTTTTGCGAAGTGCCTACCTGTAGATTTTGGCCTCTAGCTCAGCCGGCACCTAGGGAAACCTACCAAACCTGTGCATTTCTGAAAACTAGAGATCTAGGGGAATCCAAGATGGGGTGACTTGCGGGGCTCGGACCAGGTTCTGTTACCCAGAATCCTTTGCAAACCTCAAAATTTGGCTAAAAAAACACATGTTCCTCACATTTCTGTGGCAGAAAGTTCTGGAATCTGAGAGGAGCCACAAATTTCCTTCCACCCAGTGTTCCCCCAAGTCTCCCGATAAAAATGATACCTCACTTGTGTGGGTAGGCCTAGCGCCCGCAACAGGAAACGCCCCAAAGCGCAACGTGGACACATCCAAATTGTTGAAAGAAAACAGAGGTGTTTTTTGCAAAGTGCCTACCTGTAGATTTTGTACTCTAGCTCAGCCGGCACCTAGGGAAACCTACCAAACCTGTGCATTTCTGAAAACTAGAGAACTAGGGGAATCCAAGGAGGGGTGACTTGCGGGGCTCGGACCAGGTTCTGTTACCCAGAATCCTTTGCAAACCTCAAAATTTGGCTAAAAAAACACATGTTCCTCACATTTCTGTGGCAGAAAGTTCTGGAATCTGAGAGGAGCCACAAATTTCCTTCCACCCAGCGTTCCCCCAAGTCTCCTGATAAAAATTATACCTCACTTGTGTGGGTAGGCCTAGCGCCCGCGACAGGAAATGCCCCAAAGCGCAACATTGACACATCCCATTTTTTGAAAGAAAACAGTGCCTACCTGTGGATTTTGGACTGTAGCTCAGCCGGCACCTAGGGAAACCTACAAACCCTGTGCATTTTTTAAAACTAGAGACCTAGGGGAATCCAAGATGGGGTGACTTGCGGGGCTCGGACCAGGTTCAGTTACCCAGAATCCTTTGCAAACCTCAAAATTTGGCTAAAAAAACACATTTTCCTCACATTTCTGTGGCAGAAAGTTCTGGAATCTGAGAGGAGCCACAAATTTCTTTCCACCCAGCGTTCCCCCAAGTCTCCCGATAAAAATGATACCTCACTTGTGTGGGTAGGCCTAGCGCCCGCGACAGGAAACGCCCCAAAGCGCAACGTGGACACATCCACATTTTTGAAAGAAAACAGAGGTGTTTTTTGCGAAGTGCCTACCTGTAGATTTTGGCCTCTAGCTCAGCCGGCACCTAGGGAAACCTACCAAACGTGCATTTCTGAAAACTAGAGACCTAGGGGAATCCAAGATGGGGTGACTTGCGGGGCTCGGACCAGGTTCAGTTACCCAGAATCCTTTGCAAACCTCAAAATTTGGCTAAAAAAACACATGTTCCTCACATTTCTGTGGCAGAAAGTTCTGGAATCTGAGAGGAGCCACAAATTTCTTTCCACCCAGCGTTCCCCCAAGTCTCCCGATAAAAATGATACCTCACTTGTGTGGGTAGGCCTAGCGCCCGCGACAGGAAACGCCCCAAAGCGCAATGTGGACACATCCAAATTTTTGAAAGAAAACAGAGGTGTTTTTTGCGAAGTGCCTACCTGTAGATTTTGGCCTCTAGCTCAGCCGGCACCTAGGGAAACCTACCAAACCTGTGCATTTCTGAAAACTAGAGACCTAGGGGAATCCAAGATGGGGTGACTTGCGGGGCTCGGACCAGATTCTGTTACCCAGAATCCTTTGCAAACCTCAAAATTTGGCTAAAAAAACACATGTTCCTCACATTTCTGTGGCAGAAAGTTCTGGAATCTGAGAGGAGCCACAAATTTCCTTCCACCCAGCGTTCCCCCAAGTCTCCCGATAAAAATGATACCTCACTTGTGTGGGTAGGCCTAGCGCCCTCGACAGGAAACGCCCCAAAGCGCAACGTGGACACATCCACATTTTTGAAAGAAAACAGAGGTGTTTTTTGCGAAGTGCCTACCTGTAGATTTTGGCCTCTAGCTCAGCCGGCACCTAGGGAAACCTACCAAACCTGTGCATTTCTGAAAACTAGAGATCTAGGGGAATCCAAGATGGGGTGACTTGCGGGGCTCGGACCAGGTTCTGTTACCCAGAATCCTTTGCAAACCTCAAAATTTGGCTAAAAAAACACATGTTCCTCACATTTCTGTGGCAGAAAGTTCTGGAATCTGAGAGGAGCCACAAATTTCCTTCCACCCAGTGTTCCCCCAAGTCTCCCGATAAAAATGATACCTCACTTGTGTGGGTAGGCCTAGCGCCCGCAACAGGAAACGCCCCAAAGCGCAACGTGGACACATCCAAATTTTTTAAAGAAAACAGAGGTGTTTTTTGCAAAGTGCCTACCTGTAGATTTTGTACTCTAGCTCAGCCGGCACCTAGGGAAACCTACCAAACCTGTGCATTTCTGAAAACTAGAGAACTAGGGGAATCCAAGGAGGGGTGACTTGCGGGGCTCGGACCAGGTTCTGTTACCCAGAATCCTTTGCAAACCTCAAAATTTGGCTAAAAAAACACATGTTCCTCACATTTCTGTGGCAGAAAGTTCTGGAATCTGAGAGGAGCCACAAATTTCCTTCCACCCAGCGTTCCCCCAAGTCTCCTGATAAAAATTATACCTCACTTGTGTGGGTAGGCCTAGCGCCCGCGACAGGAAATGCCCCAAAGCGCAACATTGACACATCCCATTTTTTGAAAGAAAACAGTGCCTACCTGTGGATTTTGGACTGTAGCTCAGCCGGCACCTAGGGAAACCTACAAACCCTGTGCATTTTTTAAAACTAGAGACCTAGGGGAATCCAAGATGGGGTGACTTGCGGGGCTCGGACCAGGTTCAGTTACCCAGAATCCTTTGCAAACCTCAAAATTTGGCTAAAAAAACACATTTTCCTCACATTTCTGTGGCAGAAAGTTCTGGAATCTGAGAGGAGCCACAAATTTCTTTCCACCCAGCGTTCCCCCAAGTCTCCCGATAAAAATGATACCTCACTTGTGTGGGTAGGCCTAGCGCCCGCGACAGGAAACGCCCCAAAGCGCAACGTGGACACATCCACATTTTTGAAAGAAAACAGAGGTGTTTTTTGCGAAGTGCCTACCTGTAGATTTTGGCCTCTAGCTCAGCCGGCACCTAGGGAAACCTACCAAACGTGCATTTCTGAAAACTAGAGACCTAGGGGAATCCAAGATGGGGTGACTTGCGGGGCTCGGACCAGGTTCAGTTACCCAGAATCCTTTGCAAACCTCAAAATTTGGCTAAAAAAACACATGTTCCTCACATTTCTGTGGCAGAAAGTTCTGGAATCTGAGAGGAGCCACAAATTTCTTTCCACCCAGCGTTCCCCCAAGTCTCCCGATAAAAATGATACCTCACTTGTGTGGGTAGGCCTAGCGCCCGCGATAGGAAACGCCCCAAAGCGCAATGTGGACACATCCAAATTTTTGAAAGAAAACAGAGGTGTTTTTTGCGAAGTGCCTACCTGTAGATTTTGGCCTCTAGCTCAGCCGGCACCTAGGGAAACCTACCAAACCTGTGCATTTCTGAAAACTAGAGACCTAGGGGAATCCAAGATGGGGTGACTTGCGGGGCTCGGACCAGATTCTGTTACCCAGAATCCTTTGTAAACCTCAAAATTTGGCTAAAAAAACACATGTTCCTCACATTTCTGTGGCAGAAAGTTCTGGAATCTGAGAGGAGCCACAAATTTCCTTCCACCCAGCGTTCCCCCAAGTCTCCCGATAAAAATGATACCTCACTTGTGTGGGTAGGCCTAGCGCCCTCGACAGGAAACGCCCCAAAGCGCAACGTGGACACATCCACATTTTTGAAAGAAAACAGAGGTGTTTTTTGCGAAGTGCCTCCCTGTAGATTTTGGCCTCTAGCTCAGCCGGCACCTAGGGAAACCTACCAAACCTGTGCATTTCTGAAAACTAGAGATCTAGGGGAATCCAAGATGGGGTGACTTGCGGGGCTCGGACCAGGTTCTGTTACCCAGAATCCTTTGCAAACCTCAAAATTTGGCTAAAAAAACACGTTCCTCACATTTCTGTGGCAGAAAGTTCTGGAATCTGAGAGGAGCCACAAATTTCCTTCCACCCAGTGTTCCCCCAAGTCTCCCGATAAAAATGATACCTCACTTGTGTGGGTAGGCCTAGCGCCCGCAACAGGAAACGCCCCAAAGCGCAACGTGGACACATCCAAATTTTTTAAAGAAAACAGAGGTGTTTTTTGCAAAGTGCCTACCTGTAGATTTTGTACTCTAGCTCAGCCGGCACCTAGGGAAACCTACCAAACCTGTGCATTTCTGAAAACTAGAGAACTAGTTGAATCCAAGGAGGGGTGACTTGCGGGGCTCGGACCAGGTTCTGTTACCCAGAATCCTTTGCAAACCTCAAAATTTGGCTAAAAAAACACATGTTCCTCACATTTCTGTGGCAGAAAGTTCTGGAATCTGAGAGGAGCCACAAATTTCCTTCCACCCAGCGTTCCCCCAAGTCTCCCGATAAAAATTATACCTCACTTGTGTGGGTAGGCCTAGCGCCCGCAACAGGAAACGCCCCAAAGCGCAACGTGGACACATCCACATTTTTGAAAGAAAACAGAGGTGTTTTTTGCGAAGTGCCTACCTGTAGATTTTGTACTCTAGCTCAGCCGGCACCTAGGGAAACCTACCAAACCTGTGCATTTCTGAAAACTAGAGAACTAGGGGAATCCAAGGAGGGGTGACTTGCGGGGCTCGGACCAGGTTCTGTTACCCAGAATCCTTTGCAAACCTCAAAATTTGGCTAAAAAAACACATGTTCCTCACATTTCTGTGGCAGAAAGTTATGGAATCTGAGAGGAGCCACAAATTTCCTTCCACCCAGCGTTCCCCCAAGTCTCCCGATAAAAATTATACCTCACTTGTGTGGGTAGGCCTAGCGCCCGCGACAGGAAATGCCCCAAAGCGCAACATTGACACATCCCATTTTTTTAAAGAAAACAGTGCCTACCTGTGGATTTTGGCCTGTAGCTCAGCCGGCACCTAGGGAAACCTACAAACCCTGTGCATTTTTGAAAACTAGAGACCTAGGGGAATCCAAGATGGGGTGACTTGTGGGGCTCGGACCAGGTTCTGTTACCCAGAATCCTTTGCAAACCTCAAAATTTGGCTAAAAAAACACATGTTCCTCACATTTCTGTGGCAGAAAGTTCTGGAATCTGAGAGGAGCCACAAATTTCCTTCCACCCAGCGTTCCCCTAAGTCTCTCGATAAAAATGGTACCTCACTTCTATGGCCCAAAACACAACGTGGACACAACATATTTTTTCACAGAAAACCGAGGTGGGGGGGGGGGGGGCAGAAATGCCCTAAAATAAATTTGACCCCCCCCTAAACCCCCCCCTGTCCGGGAACGACCCCTGTCTACGGGGTCGCTCCCCCTGCGTGACATTGGCGCCAAAAAACAAATCTCAGGTGCCTAGTGGTTACTGCCCCCTTGGGTGCAGATTGACCTAAATTCGGCCAATCTGCCCGCAAGGGGGGCAGAAATGGCCTAAATACAATTTGCCCCCCAGGGGAGCGACCCTTGCCTGATGGGTCGCTCCCCATCTCTGAAGAAACAAACAAACAAAAAAAAAACAAAAAAAAATTTGCCCCTGGCGCCTAGAGGTTTCTGCCCCCGGGGGGGCAGAAATGGCCTAAAATAAATTTGCCCCCCAACCCCCACCCCCACAGCGACCCCTGCCTACGGGGTCGCTCCCCCTGCGTGACATTGGCGCCAAAAAACAAATCTCAGGTGCCTAGTGGTTTCTGCCCCCTTGGGGGCAGATTGACCTAAAATCGGCCAATCTGCCCCCAAGGGGGGCAGAAATGGCCTAAATAAAATTTGCCCCCCAGGGGAGCGACCCTTGCCTGATGGGTCGCTCCCCATCTCTAAAAAAAACAAACAAACAAAAAAAAAAAAACACAAAAAAAATTCCCCTGGCGCCTAGAGGTTATAATAGGCCGATCTGCCATCAGGGGGGGCAGAAATGGCCTAAAATAAATTTGCCCCCCCAACCGCCACCTCCCGCCCCAGGAGCGACCCTTGCCTACGGGGTCGCTCCCCCTGCGTGACATTGGCGCACAAAAAACAAATCCCAGGTGCCTAGTGGATTCTGCCCCCTTGGGGGCAGATTGACCTAAAATCGGCCAATCTGTCCCCAAGGGGGGCAGAAATGTCCTAAATACAATTTGCCCCCCAGGGCAGCGACCCTTGCCTGATGGGTCGCTACCCATCTCTAAAAAAACAAACAAACAAAAAAAAAAACACAAAAAAAAAATTTGCCCTGGCACCTAGAGGTTTCTGCCCCCCCCGGGGGGCAGATCGGCCTAATAATAGGCCGATCTGCCCCCAATGGGGGCAGAAATGGCCTAAAATAAATTTGCCCCCCCAACCCCCACCCCCCCCCGGAGCGACCCTTGCCTACGGGGTCGCTCCCCCTGCATGACATTGGCGCCAAAAAACAAATCCCAGGTGCCTAGTGGTTTCTGCCCCCTTGGGGGCAGATTGACCTAAAATCGGCCAATCTGCCCCCAGGGGGGCAGAAATGGTCTAAATACAATTTGCCCCCCAGGGGAGCGACTCTTGCCTGATGGGTCGCTCCCCATCTCTTAAAAAAGAAACAAAAAAAAAAAAACACAAAAAAAAAATTTGCCCTGGCGCCAAGAGGTTTCTGCTCCCCCTGGGGGCAGAAATGGCCTAAAATAAATTGCTACCCCCAGGGAGCGACCCTTGCCTAAGGGGTCGCTCCCCTTGCGTGAAATTCACGCAAAGGAAAAACTCCCTGGTGTCTAGGGGGGGCAGATTGGCCTCATCAAAATAGGCCAATCTGCCCCCAAGGGGGGCAGAAATGGCCTAAATATAATTTTCCCCCAAGGGGAGCGACCGTTGCCTAAGGGGTCGCTCCCAACGTAAAAAAAAATAATAATAATAAAAATACATTATCCCTGGTGCCTAGAGGTTTCTGCCCCCAGGGGGGCAGAAAAGGCCTTCCCGAAAACATGCCCCCCCTGGGAGCGACCCTTGCCCAAGGGGTCGCTCCCTTATGACAATATCACCAAAAAAAAAAAAATCCGTGGTGTCTAATGGGGTTTCAAAAGCCAGATTGCAAGCAATCCGGCTTTTGAAACCCTCGGAGAGACTTCAAAGGGAAGGAAATACATTTCCTTCCCTTTGAAGCCCCTCCGGGCCTCCCCCACGTGATTGAAAGAGAAATGCTTAGCATTTCTCTTTCATTCGCGCTGGAAGCTCTGCTTCCAGCGTGATGGGGGAGGCCCCTGTGACTAATGAGCGCGCGCTCGCGTGCTGACGTCACAGGGGGGGTCAGGGGTGGAAGGGGAAGGTCTTCCCCTTCCATCCCCGTCTTGGGGGGGGAGGGGGGTGCACGGGGGGCGCGCTAGCGCTCCCCCAAGTTCCCCTGTGCCATGGACGAGATGATCTCGTCCAAGGCACAGGGGAACTGTAGCCTTGGACGAGATCATCTCGTCCAAGGCATAGAAGCGGTTAACAATAGTAGAATAAGAATAGCAATGAAAAGCATCTATCTATATATAAGTACACTACAAAGAGCATCTATGCATATATATAAGCAAAGAGTTCATTAACAGATATAAGTTTTGATTAACTGTATATCAAAGTGCATCACACTACGATGTTCAGGAAGCAAAATTTAAACGAGCTGAATACTTCAGGTTATAAACACAGTGCAAGCATAAATTATCAGTAATAATAATAGAGCAGAGAAACAAAGGCCTTTCATCCCTGTGTGGATCTTAACTTATTCCACGAAATGCTGGGAACCCCTCTATCGCCTGCTTGGACCTCTCTCCCCTTCAAGCATCACGGTCAGCAAAACAGGGAGGCAGCGCAGGGCCATGGCAGCTTTCACAACTCCATCTGTGAGCTTCAGATCCCTCGCTCACACTTCAGTGCTTAAATAACTCAAAGCTTGGATTCTATCTCTTTCTGGCATTTTCTAGCTGTGTTATCAGCACTTGGCTGCTCTGCCCTTCTCCAGCCTTCGTTTTCATTCCATCTTCTCCCTGTACTCTCGTTCTCAAGGTTGAGACTTAGTCTTCTACACAAATAAGCTTGAAAATAATATCCTGAATTTTTCCACGTTGTTTGGGGGTGGAGGTTCAGCATGCATCACACTCATTTACACTGCTCAAGCTAATTAACCCTTCGCGTCACAATGTCTTCCGCACCTTTCCCTATAATGATCACTCCACCCCTTAGATGAGCGTGATGCATGCTGAAACGGATATCATTTACTTTGACTTTCCGCTAGCTAGGTTGCTACTAATACTGGTCAGCGTTATTCTAAGCGCCTGCATCTTTGGTATAAAGCTGTTTTGTGCATACATATAGTCTACATAGTATAGTCATTAGCTTAACACAAACAATCAATAACCAAATTAGCTGTTGTAACACTATATTTAGCGTCTTCATAGCTCCTAGTGCCCAGCCTAAGAAGATGATGCTTAGTTATTTGCTGGATGCATGAAGCAGTGTGCATAAGCTGTTTAGCATTTATGGTCATCAGTATGGCTGTATCCTTGGTGTATTTAGCTGCCATATCAAATTTAGCAAAGGTAACTTGTGCGTAGTACCTGATTGCCTCTAATCTGGGTAGCTTAACAACAAGCGAGATGTTCCACTTTAACTGCGCACGCATTTGCGTCTATAATGTGGTTATGGTGAACTTAGTCGGTCGGTACAAGATGTGAGTGCTTATGTCAATAATGCTGGTAATATTGCGCATATACATTACTTGCTTTCCAGTGGTTTGTATAAATCTGTTAATAAGTAAGGGATGATTAATGACATAACATATACTCTCTGTCCTATTTGATATAAGTCTGTGCCATTTAATAGGATAAGGTAACCATTCACATTCTCCCGGTATTGTGTGAAGACATGGATCTAGCACTCGTCCAGTGTGGGTACATACCCACCCCTTAGACCAATCTGCACATCTAGTGGGATCTACAGTGTGATTTGTTTAATCAATCCACTTTTTGTCAGTTTGAGGTATCCACCATTCTTTTACTTATCACTACGGGGGGCAATATAAAGGGGCACCATATGTCAGGAGGAAGATCACTTCTTACTATATCAAAAAGAGCATAACACATTTCTTCCTCACCGTGAAACTGTATGGGCTTTACCCATATTTCTTCAGGCAAATGCAATTGTTGTCTCCAATATTCACCCTGAGGCTGTCCGCATTCTGCTTTAAAGTCTGCATACTGTAGAATAACAATGCTTTGCCACAGTATGCACTGTATGCCCTTGGACACTGCTTGTGTGTTTTAAAAGCTTTTTTTTCTTTTTTCGAATTGTTCATAAGTGAAATTATGCCATTGCCAATCGTGATACAACCCACGCAGGACTTTCCATACTTCTTGTGAGTGTGTGGGCCCCCATTGAGAAATTACTTTTATGGCCTCTCCTGTACTATATCCTGTAGAAGATAGCTCCCCATCTCTAAAAAAACAAACAAACAAAAAAAAAACACAAAAAAAAAGTTCCCCTGGCGCCTAGAGGTTTCTGCCCCCCCTGGGGGCAGATTGGCCTAATAATAGGCCGATCTGCCATCAGGGGGGGCAGAATGGCCTAAAATAAATTTGCCCACCCAACCCCCACCTCCCCCCCGGAGCGACCCTTGCCTACGGGGTCGCTCCCCCTGCGTGACATTGGCGCCAAAAAACAAATCCCAGGTGCCTAGTGGTTTCTGCCCCCTTGGGGGCAGATTGACCTAAAATCGGCCAATCTGTCCCCAAGGGGGGCAGAAATGGCCTAAATACAATTTGCCCCCCAGGGCAGCGACCCTTGCCTGATGGGTCGCTACCCATCTCTAAAAAAAGAAAAAAAAAACCAAAAAACACAAAAATAAAATTTGCCCTGGCGCCTAGAGGTTTCTGCTCACCCTGGGGGCAGATCGGCCTAATAATAGGCCGATCTGCCCCCGGGGGGGCAGAAATGGCCTAAAATAAATTGCTACCCCCAGGGAACGACCCTTGCCTAAGGGGTCGCTCCCCTTGCGTGAAATTCACGCAAAGGAAAAACTCCCTGGTGTCTAGTGGTTTCTGCCCCCCTTGGGGGCAGATTGGCCTCATCAAAATAGGCCAATCTGCCCCCAAGGGGGGCAGAAATGGCCTAAATATAATTTTCCCCCAAGTGGAGCGACCCTTGCCTAAGGGGTCGCTCCCCACCTAAAAAAAAAAAAAACGTAAAAAAAACAAAAAAAAAAACAATTATCCCTGGTGCCTAGAGGTTTCTGCCCCCCCTGGGGGCAGAAAAGGCCTTCCCGAAAACATGCCCCCCCTAGGAGCGACCCTTGCCCAAGGGGTCGCTCCCTTATGACAATATCACCAAAAAAAAAAAAATCCCTGGTGTCTAATGGGGTTTCAAAAGCCGGATTGCAAGAAATCCGGCTTTTGAAACCCTCGGAGAGACTTCAAAGGGAAGGAAATACATTTCCTTCCCTTTGAAGCCCCTCCGGGCCTCCCCCACGTGATTGAAAGAGAAATGCTTAGCATTTCTCTTTCATTCGCGCTGGAAGCTCTGCTTCCAGCGTGATGGGGGAGGCCCCTGTGACTAATGAGCGCGCGCTCGCGTGCTGACGTCACAGGGGGGGTCAGGGGTGGAAGGGGAAGGTCTTCCCCTTCCATCCCCGTCTTGGGGGGGGAGGGGGGTGCACGGGGGGCGCGCTAGCGCTCCCCCAAGTTCCCCTGTGCCATGGACGATATGATCTCGTCCAAGGCACAGGGGAACTGTAGCCTTGGACGAGATCATCTCGTCCAAGGCATAGAAGCGGTTAACAATAGTAGAATAAGAATAGCAATGAAAAGCATCTATCTATATATAAGTACACTACAAAGAGCATCTATGCATATATATAAGCAAAGAGTTCATTAACAGATATAAGTTTTGATTAACTGTATATCAAAGTGCATCACACTACGATGTTCAGGAAGCAAAATTTAAACAAGCTGAATACTTCAGGTTATAAACACAGTGCAAGCATAAATTATCAGTTATAATAATGGAGCAGAGAAACAAAGGCCTTTCATCCCTGTGTGGATCTTAACTTATTCCACGAAATGCTGGGAACCCCTCTACCGCCTGCTTGGACCTCTCTCCCCTTCAAGCATCACGGTCAGCAAAACAGGGAGGCAGCGCAGGGCCATGGCAGCTTTCACAACTCCATCTGTGAGCTTCAGATCCCTCACTCACACTTCAGTGCTTAAATAACTCAAAGCTTGGATTCTATCTCTTTCTGGCATTTTCTAGCTGTGTTATCAGCACTTGGCTGCTCTGCCCTTCTCCAGCCTTCGTTTTCATTCCATCTTCTCCCTGTACTCTCGTTCTCAAGGTTGAGACGTAGTCTTCTACACAAATAAGCTTGAAAATAATATCATGAACTTTTCCACGTTGTTTGGGGGGGGGGTTTTCAGCAGGCATCACACTCATTTACACTGCTCAAGCTAATTAACCCTTCGCGTCACAATGTCTTCCGCACCTTTCCCTATACTGATCACTCCACCCCTTAGATGAGCGTGATGCATGCTGAAACGGATATCATTTACTTTGACTTTCCGCTAGCTAGGTTGCTACTAATACTGGTCAGCGTTATTCTAAGCGCCTGCATCTTTAGTATAAAGCTGTTTTGTGCATACATATAGTCTACATAGTATAGTCATTAGCTTAACACAATCAATAACCAAATTAGCTGTTGTAACACTATATTTAGCGTCTTCATAGCTCCTAGTGCCCAGCCTAAGAAGATGATGCTTAGTTATTTGCTGGATGCATGAAGCAGTGTGCATAAGCTGTTTAGCATTTATGGTCATCAGTATGGCTGTATCCTTGGTGTATTTAGCTGCCATATCAAATTTAGCAAAGGTAACTTGTGCGTAGTACCTGATTGCCTCTAATCTGGGTAGCTTAACAACAAGCGAGATGTTCCACTTTAACTGCGCACACATTTGCGTCTATAATGTGGTTATGGTGAACTTAGTCGGTCGGTACAAGATGTGAGTGCTTATGTCAATAATGCTGGTAATATTGCGCATATACATTACTTGCTTTCCAGTGGTTTGTATAAATCTGTTAATAAGTAAGGGATGATTAATGACATAACATATACTCTCTGTCCCTATTTGATATAAGTCTGTGCCATTAAATAGGATAAGGTAACCATTCACATTCTCCCGGTATTGTGTGAAGACATGGATCTAGCACTCGTCCAGTGTGGGTACATACCCACCCCTTAGACCAATCTGCACATCTAGTGGGATCTACAGTGTGATTTGTTTAATCAATCCACTTTTTGTCAGTTTGAGGTATCCACCATTCTTTTACTTATCACTATGGGGGGCAATATAAAGGGGCACCATATGTCAGGAGGAAGATCACTTCTTACTATATCAAAAAGAACATAACACATTTCTTCCTCACCGTGAAACTGTATGGGCTTTACCCATATTTCTTCAGGCAAATGCAATTGTTGTCTCCAATATTCACCCTGAGGCTGTCCGCATTCTGCGTTAAAGACTGCATACTGTAGATTAACAATGCTTTGCCACAGTATGCACTGTATGCCCTTGGACACCGCTTGTGTGTTTGAAAAGCTTTTTTTTCTTTTTTCGAATTGTTCATAAGTGAAATTATGCCATTGCCAATCGTGATACAACCCACGCAGGACTTTCCATACTTCTTGTGAGTGTGTGGGCCCCCATTGAGAAATTACTTTTATGGCCTCTCCTGTACTATATCCTGTAGAAGATAGCTTATTCCTAATGGCTTCAACATCAAAAGAATTCAGGGCCCCTACCCCGATTCCGGTGGCCCCAGCTATCAAGGACCCTAGATCTCTTCTATTGCGTAACTTTGGCAAGGGCCATAACTGTGGTGTCCATGGTGCACATAATGGATCATATTTTTAAACATTTCCCTTGGTAATATTTATCTGTAACACAATACGATTAATTATGCTTGCATGCAGAGCTTGCTTACATCCTATTCTGTATTGCACTATAGAAACGTTGCTTAAGTTGCTAACCATGCGTCTTTCGGTTACATAAAACATGAAGGCTGGTGGTTTGGAGTATCGAACTCCTTTAGTTCTGTTGTTCATTGTAACAACCACCATGTGTCCTGGTATCACAATATTTAAATATCATGTTTAGCTTATAACTCAAAGCCTGTACTGTTGCTGGCGTCCCCTGCACCTTGTTCAGTCCGTTGGCATGTCGGATTTGCTGTCCAGTTACCTTCCAGGTCACAGCTTTGGCAGCTATCCACTTGCCTCCAGGTACCTTCACGTTGCAAAGTGAAACATTTCCCTGGTCATCAGTTACGTTTGCGGCTTGAGGTGCACAAGTGACATGAAGGACTATATTCGGTCGGACCCATACACTTTTTCCGGTTTTAATCATGAACCACGTCATCGATGCAGACGTCATCATTTACGACCGTGGGGTAAGTCTCACTGCAAGTACAAATACAGGTACATTAGAGTTCTTTAAAAGTACAATATACGTATTCCCCACCCCTTGACTCAATATCTCTCCTGCCTCTGGCTTTTTTCCCTGGATAGTTCACCCATACTTTTCTTCCTGTGCTTCCAAATCCTCCCTCACCTCTCAGGGTATTATCGGGGGGGCAGATCTTTCTTTAATGTGTGGGGTGTACGCTTGTTCACAAATCAATTGTGCAAGTCTGTCATGTGCTGATAACTTTTTCAGCTGTTCTTTTAACAATCCGTTATATCTCTCAATCATGCCTACAGCTTGTGGATAGTAACTAAGGTGCAAAATCCACCGAATTCCCTGTTCCTGCGCCCAGCCCGGCACTGTTTTCCCTGAAAAGTGTGTGCCCCTATCTGTTTGGATCTCATCAGGTGCCCCATAATGTTTTATCAGGTAGTTTTGCCCTCGCAAAGTGGACTTTTGGTCTGCAGACTTACAGGGCATACCCAACATAAGGCCAGAGTAGGTGTCCACCATGGTCAATACGTAGCTTTTTCCTCCTTCATTTGCAAGCGGCCCTATATAGTCCGATTGCCACAAGGTAGTAGCTGCAGTTCCTCTCCTGATATGGCCGCTAGGCTTCTTTTGAAGGGGCATTTGTCTAATCTGGTTGCATATGGGGCCCTCATTTACTGCTTGTTGCACTTGTTCCTTAGTAACTGGAATTTGTCGTTGCTGTACCCATGCATGAGTGCTATTCTCTCCTAAATGTCTGGATGTTGCATGAGCCCTGTTTGCTAAAGCAGCTTCAGCTTCCTCCTTGATGACCACCGTTTGCGTTTTGGCCATTTGATCTGCGGTGTTGTTGAATAGAGATGCAAGTGAGGTATCTGAATGGGGGTGCCTTTGATTTTCTATCCATCCTTGCGCCAAGTCGGCGCCCAGCTTACTAGTCCTTGGTAAGTGGCCCAGCTGTCAGTGTACACAAAAGTTTTCTCTCCGATGGGGGCTTGTTCGATCACTGCTGCTACCCCCTGCAGTTCTACAAGCTGTTGATCCATTATCCCCTTCTCGCAGCAACATCGTTTCTGTAGCAGGCTAGAATGCGACTGTTTGCCATTGTCTTTTTCCTTGATAATACCGGGCGGTACCATCTGTGAACCATGCATTTTGCTGTTCTTCCTCGGTGAGTCGTTCAAAAGACGGAGCTGTCATAAATGGTGAGGATTCCATTCCAGAGGGCTCTGGTGCAGGGGCCATTGCCTGCAAGTCCACTGCCCCTAGCTTATCTTCTTGTAACTTCGACACTCCTGCTGGTCCCGGTTTTGCCCTCTGCTGCAGATACCATTTCCACTTCACGATGGCAAACTCCTGCGCTCTGCCTACTTTACTGCCAACCCCTCCTTCTCTTGTCCAACCTAGTAAGGGGACCCATGTTTTTAAGGTGACCGGCCGATCATCAGTTATGCGTTCTATTTCCACTAAGGCCCAATCTTGTGGCATCCTCTTTTTTCCCAGCCTCTGCCACAGGCTCCACATCACTACATCATCTACATCATCCTGTACTATAATTTCCAGCTCAAACGGGTCTCCTTCTGTGATGGGACCTAACGTAAAAGGTTTCTGTAATGCATCTTTTGCTCCAGAGTCCCACGATCTCACCAACCATTTAAACAAAGGCTCCGCAGGCATCTGACTAAACATACGGGTTCTCTCCAACAACTCAATCTGCGTATAATCTCTTACCGAACGAGAATTCTGTATTTGCCCACCATTCACTCCCTTTTCACCTTCAATTTCACCTACACGTCCTTCTCCACTTTCAACTCCACCTAGTTCTGTTACACGTACTTCCACCTCATCCTCCCAAGTATGTGGATCCCAATTTTCTTTGCATACCAATGCCCTCACTTGTACAGTTGAGGGTATTTTAGGCTTCTGCCTACTCTTCTGTTTGCGTACCAGCGCCCTCACTTGCACAGTTGAGGGGATTTTAGGCTTCTGCCTACTCTTCGGTTTGCGTACCAGTGCCCTCACTTGCACAGTTGAGGGCATTTTAGGCTTATGCCTACTCTTCTGTTTTGCTACTCGTACTGCTAATGCGTTCCACCTTGCCTCCATTTGATCACCCCGAGTCACTGCACTTTCTATGGTCTCTTTCATATGTAAATGCCTTTCCTGCAAGGCTGCAACTTCATCCCGCAGTTTTCTTATCTCTGCATCTTGTGTTAATGTGTTCCTGTATACCGTACGGAGCGCAGACAGGAAAAGCCATCCCACGTACCCTGCTGCTTTCAGCTCCAGCTTCTTCCCTCTTAGCTTCACGCTCTCAACCGCATCTTCCACTAAGAGAGGAGTCACTTTCTCATCTAATGCCTCCCATAACACTGGCGCTGCCCACCGGTTCAGGAGTCCTGCCACACCAGAGAACGGGTTGGTTGCTAACCACCCGGGAATGGATCTGGCTTCTGCCCCATGCTGCCTTCCGCTCTCTGCCTCACTTTTCTTACGTCCCCAAAGAGGCATTATTGACTTATACCCCACTCCTGGTACCAAAATGTCTTATCCAGGTGACTGGTTGACACCTGTTCGGTAAAAGTCAAAAACGACGCTCAATGAAGGACCACACGCCAATTATGAATACAATTTAGCTTTACTAGAATTTCAGGTAAATGTAGGCATTTAGCACATTAACAATAGTAGAATAAGAATAGCAATGAAAAGCATCTATCTATATATAAGTACACTACAAAGAGCTTCTATGCATATATATAAGCAAAGAGTTAATTGACAGATATAAGTTTTGATTAACTGTATACCAAAATGCATCACACTACGATGTTCAGGAAGCAAAATATAAATGAGTTGAATACTTAAAATAAGCTTTGATTTACTGCACACCAAAATGCATGTTTCAATTACTGCGGCAGGCTCACACTACGATGTTCAAGAAGCAAAATATAAACAAGCTGAATACTTCAGGTTATAAACACAGTGCAAGCATAAATTATCAGTTATCATAATAGAGCAGAGAAACAAAGGCCTTTCATCCCTGTGTGGAACTTAACTTAGTCCACGAAATGCTGGGAAGCCCTCTACCGCCTGCTTGGACCGGGAGGCAGCGCAGGGCCATGGCAGCTTTCACAAGGCATCACTCTCATCTACACTGCTCAAGCTAATAAACCCTTCGCGTCACAATGTCTTCCGCACCTTTCCTTATACTGATCGCCTTGCAAGCAAAGTGCGTTATTTTTATTTTATTTATTTTGTTTGTTATCTGTGCCCCCTCCTTGCACCTACCCCAACTTATTTGCCTGCCCCACCACTCTCAGAAATTGTTGGATATCCCTGCTAATACCTGAAGCTTAAGAGGGGCTATGTGTTTCCAAAGGCATAGAAGGTATGATACCCATAAGGTGGTGACAATAGGTTAACAAGAGAGTTTCACATTCACACTTCAATCTTCAAGAATACTCACTCAGGATGAACAGAAGAAAAATATGCTCAATAATCAGGGCTCACAGTTGTCCAGAGCAAAACGTAGCCTCACCCTTTGCCACTCTGCAGCATATGAGCATACTTGGTGGTTGTGGTGGTGACTACAGACACTGACATTGGAGGGGGTCTATTTTTCCACCACCACATTCCTTACGACCAGGAGAAGCCCTTTATCAGAGTCCTTCTGGCATGTGGTGTCAGTGGAAACCACCTAATCCGTGGCTGCAGCCTCCACCCATCGTGTTTTGTCTGCAACCTTGTTGAACTCCAAGCCAACACCCTTCACATCAGTGGTGTAATACACCTCCTTCTGCTTGCTTGTGGTGGTGTCCTGGACTTGTTGTGTAGCTGAGGTCCTGTGCCTTCTCTGGCCTGGATCTGGCTGATCCTCATCAATGTCCTTAATTCTTTCTGCAAAGGAATAAGGAAAGACTCAGAAGTGCATTTGCTTTTTACTTTATGTGTGTCAATGTTTACATTGTCATTGTTACATTTGGTATGGTGAAGTTAACTACCATTGAAACCTTATACATGGGAGTGCAGTGGTGGATTTCTCACTCTCCCTAGTGTCCACTAGGTGACTGGGGCCAGCAAGGAAGCAGCTGCATATGTTGTTCCCACCCACATAACTATTTACAAGATGTTGCAAGTCGCAAACATCTTGTTGGCGAGTTATATGTCTCCTCTTATTCAAGTCATGCCACATCACATACCATCATGATGAATCATATAAATGTAGGCCTTACTCAGTTTAGGTAAGACAACTCGATGTTGTGTGATTGACATTGCTTTAGTGAATTATGTGCCGTATGTAATCTGCCTATGAACTTTGTTCAACCTGAATTTGTAACGTCTAGGTATTCTTTTTATGTGACATTTAGAAAACATAAGGGCAAACCACTGACAGAAGGAACATTGTTAATAATGACATGCTCACAGCATTAGTTTAAACCATGGTCTTAGCCGCACTTGTCTAAAAAAAAAATTTTTTATTTCAAATTGCTGTAAAGATGATGTACAGAGTCAACCTTGATAATTTGGCCCCTAAAGCCTCTTTGGGTAAATATTTTTATGATGACTCAGTGTTTTACACCCAAGCTAATAGTCACTTGCACTTTAAATTAGTTTGTTAGGAGCCCCATCTGCTCTGCTTTTATTTTAAACCTTTTTTTAATAATATGATTTGTAATGCATAATGAGACATTGTTTTGTTTACATGCTAACCACGTTTTAGTTGTTACGACTAAAGCACAGGCAGCCCACCAATCCTCCATGCTGCTGTTACTTAGGTAGCCCTCCCAAGTCCTGCCACTCTGTTCAGGACAGAGGATGAAAAATACATTGGTGATAAATTAACTTTATCAGCATTTTGTTTTTCATCTCTGGGCAGTGTCTGGGACATTTTTAATAGTGAGCTGACACTCCTCCGCTCCTCCGCCATAGCAGGGGAGCCCCCCTGGTTTTAAACACATTGAAGTATGCATCACGTCATTTAGGACCAGTTGTAGCAAAGGGTTTTTCCCATTCTGTGTCAATGGGAAAAAGTGTTCGTACATATGGCCCTTAGTACCTGAAGGCTAATAGCTATGCTTGATGCATTATACAGCGCCATTATGTGAACAGAATCATGACAGACATTATGCATCAACACGTGACACAATGTTCACAGACTGCATGTATGGGAGTTACAGGCCTTGAAAAATCATAACATTTTTACCAGATCTGCAGATTGAGTAACTTAAATAATCTACTCAACCTAACTGTAATGTGCTTGACCCGTAAACGTGTCTCAAATTGTGTGATCCTAGGAAAATAGTTTACAGAGTCACCTTTTCCTTCATTTTCATATATGATTGCACATTCAAATATGTGAGCTCAGCATTTCTGCGGTACAACAAAACCTCTTTTGCTTGATTAAGTAGACTAAAGTTTGCTGCATGTATCACAAGAATCTAGCCCACATTCATGGGGCACATGACCCATGACTTCTTTTAGTTTACTAACAGCATTGCCCTCAGGACAGGAGTGTTTCTCAGTTTGTTTAAACAATCACTTTTAATAACTACATTACTAACCCATGATGTGGTACCATATTGTAATCTACACATATTAAGGCCCTAATTAGGAGTTTGGCGGTCTTTTGGGCACCAAAAGACCACCAGTGTTGGCGGCATCCCGCCCAGCGTATTAAGTCCACAATGAAGACCGCCAAAATACAGCCACCAATCTGACACCGCCTAGGGTGGGATAGAGGCGGTCCCACCACCAGCACCGCCACGCTAAACACACTCTGCCCTCCAGTTTACGACCCACAAATCAGTATAGTCGTCATTGCATGGCAGAAAACCATTGGTGGTGGGAACCACCGCGGTCAAAAACACACCTCCACCAGAACACAGCACCGCATTGGACAAATCAAATACCCCACACCTGACACACATACACACATCAGACACACCAATACATACCATTATAAAACATACCCTACACAACCCACAACCCATAGCAACCAAAACAACACACACTTACAGCGAGGAGCACACAAACTTAAGACACTGCATTTGTACACCATACGCACTATCACACACAACACTCAGCACACACACCACACAACTTCACCGTTGAGTCAATACACACATCGTTAAAGCACACAAACACCACAAACAACCAGCACACATAACCAAGCACCCCCACCTCACCAAGCACCCTACACTGCACCTTTGTGCACTACTTACACCCCCACTCACAACACAACTACCGTATCCCGTCAAAAACACCCACCTTCACAGATGATGAGTTGAGGGTCATGGTCGATAAAATAGTCAGGATAGAGTCACAACTGTTTGGAACAAAGGTCCAGCAAACATCCATAGCCAGGAAAATGGAGTTATGGCAGAGAATCATCAACAGGTTCAACTTAGCGGGCAACCATCCACGCACAAGGGAGGACATCCGGAGGAGGTGGAACGACCTACGGGGTAAGGTGCGTTCCATGGCATCCAGGCACCAAATTGCCGTGATGAAGACTGGTGCTGGACTCCCACCTCCTCCCCCAGATTTCGCATCGTGGGAGGAGAAGGTCTTGGACATGCTACATCCTAAGGGCCTTACTGGAATACCTGGAGGAGTGGACTCTGGTAAGTAACTAATACTCCCCTAACACTAATTTGTCATAACTGGGAATCAAGCCAAGCTAATGTTTGCATCAGACAAAAAGATGAACATTCACACCTCCACCATGTGATACTCTCCCACTTCATTAACAGGTACCCCTGACACTGCCACCATGGAGAAGATGTCAGAGACAGACAGCCCTCCCCAGGATGAAGATCCCAGTGAGGACAATGCCTCAGGATGTCTGGACATTGACAACTTACCTGGCGTCTGGGACACCTGGTCATTCCACCACTCCCAGCCTCACCCTGCCCACATCCATCCCCCACAATCTGTGACATCAACATCACAGCCAAACCCTCGTCCACAAACCTGAGTCCCAAAGACTGGTCAATCAGTAGTGTGCCCCACAGTACAGGGACCTGAGTCGACCCCTCACACCCAAGACAATGAAAGTCTTAGTGTAACTGGGAGTGGGCACAATGTGCCAGGGGCACAGGTAAAGAGGGTCAGGGGTCAGTTGAGGGCATCTGTGGGGCAGAAGATGCGGCCCCCAAGGGACTCGACTGGCTAGGAAACCATCTCCCAAGTCATGGGAGCATACCAGCAATCCCAGGGCAAGATGAGGCAAATACTCACCATTCTGGAGGAAAACCAAAGGTCCCAGAGGGAATACCACCAGGAGGCCATGCAGCAGTGGCAGGCACACAGTGCCACAATGGCCTCTATTGTAGGGGTGCTCAAGGAGCTCACCAGCATCCTGCATGCTTCCTCCACCCACCAGCAGACCCCTTCCACTAGCCAGATACCAACAAAGCCATTAACATTGTGGTGAATCCTAGTTTGTTTTAATAGGGATACAGGAGTTAACTTAGCAGTTGGCTTGCAGAACTCATGCCCCCATCACCTAGTGACCTCTAGCATACTTAGCATGATCTGTTGTAGCGCATTTACTAAATTAATTCTTTTAAGATGGCTGCCTTGTTTTGACTTAGGTGCATGTTTTGATTTCCCTTATCAGTGCCACCGCGCAAAGACGTCAACACCAGGTGGCAAATACAAACAAACTGAAGCTGTCCGCATTAGGTACTTTCCCTCTTCACACTTTCGAGGGAATTGTTTATACTAATTACCATCCCAACCACGCATTGTTATCTATTGTTTGGGAACTAACCGACGTCAGGGGTCTAGGCAGATCTGTATATATATATATATATACTCCTCACTTTATCAGGTAGATAGAGGGATTCCAACCATATGCCATTGTTGCTATCGCTGCGGCACGTCGCCTTGACACAGACCCAATCTTCGTGTTCCTGCGGAGCCTGAGCTAGAGACCTTCCAAGGTAACGAGGGTTAGGGACTCTTCTCATGGACATGGCATTGGCAGATTGAGGTTTAACTCACCTAGCTCTCTTTTGGGTTAGAGGTTAGGCCTACAGACCAGGGTATTAGAACATATCACACCTTTCATGAGATCGAATGATATTGCGAGATGGTGGGGGTCTTTGCATTAATGACTCTTGTCTGTGCCATACTGTTTCTTACATTGTTTATTATCCTAATCACTTGCAGCCCATGCAACTTATCGTAGATTGCAGTTTTGATGAAATAAATATTATTGAACCTTTTACTGAATCTTCTTCTTTGCCTGTGTATGATTGAGACTTGTTGTTGAGGTGAGAAAGGGGTACTCTCAGTTGAACCACGATATCCTCTGAGATGTCATGCATTTGAGTCCATGCATAAAGACTGCCACAAATCATCTCTAACCATTTGTGGTTTAGGGGAGGTGCTGCTTGTGAGCCGGAAGGGTTGGGACAGTCACCTACAAACATAGGTACTGTCATCCTAAATCAGCAGTCTTGCTGAGAGCAAGTGTCAAACTATGAAAACATCAGCCTCAGCTAGTGGAATGGAGGCCCTGCCAGAGGAACCACAGGCACTAGCACCCCACCCTCTGCAGCTGAGGAACCCTCTCGCAAATGTGGTCATCCATCCAGACATCCTGCAGGACAGATGCCAAGACTAAACCCACTGCCAGGAAGTGACATTCTCCCTTGTGTGCCACTGAGACACGCTGTTGGCTGCTCAATGTGATGTCTCCATTTTCACATGCTCCTTCGATACTGGACCTGTACTACCTAGAGCTAGGCGACCTACTCTTATGATTACTCCAGCCATGACCCCACTTATCAACTGTTCGACACATTATGCACAATAAACAGCATAGAACACAGGAACTGCCTTTGTGTTTTTATTGTGAAATGTACAAATGTAAATCCTACCAAAATGTAATGTGTGTTTATTCCCCTTCACCAAAAGTCTGTTACATGGACAGCAGAGAGAGGCTTCCCCTGCAAGTGATGCAGTACATCAGACATGTTCCAAATTCCAATTGCAAGGGAGTCACTAGTTCAGCCACACATCAGAGTAGATCCACAAATCCAACCTGAAAATAGACCAAGACAGGGACTCACATCAGGATAATAAGCATGGTGGGAGTCACAGCACATATGCAGTACATTATTGTCGTCCCCAGTGTAGATTGGCAACAACACAGGGGAAAACAGAAGACAATGTCACATCCACAATCTCAGGAATCACATCACTACCATGCAGTAGCTCACAGCTGACATGGGGTAAAAACTACACTTACTACTGTTAGGAAAGTCCAGTGTCCAATACCACAGGCAACAGTTAGGATAGGGAGTGATACACACTACACAATCTATAGTTGGGAAAACATCTGCACAGGAGATTGCAGGACAAACAACACACCACATGCCTGAACATAAGAAATGTCAACCTAGCGACCTACATTGCCCACATGTGTCAGAGAGATGACATCAGTAACAGAGCTCCTGATAGGCAATCTGTCTCCCGCCACAAGTCACACTGAGGGATAGGTACATTCACTGAACATCTCCACTGATGTACCTGACCAGGAGGAGCACTGTCAGAAGGCAATTTGGAAATAAGACACCTGACACTATACCTGTATGGTAGTGGAAGTAATTGATCAGCTCCGTCCTAGAATCATCTGCACCCTCCTTATCAGCCTCCTTATCACTTTCCATGTAACCATCATCAGCCACTGGTCCAGCTGCCTCCTCCTCATCTGCCAGTAATGGAATCTAACATCTCAGGGCCAGATTCTGTAGCATGCAGCAGTCAATTCTATTATGGCATACCTTTAATGGAGTGTAGAGAAGGGCACTTCCAGAGACGTGGAGGCACCTGAATCTGGACTTCAGGGGTCCAAAATATATTTCAATAACATGACTCATTGTGCCGTGGGCCTCATTGAAATGGTGTTCTCTATCCATGGTAGGGTACCTCACTGGTGCCAGCAGCTAGGGAAGGGTAAGATAGCCAGAGTTACCTGTGTGCACAAAGATAGGACCCGTCACAATACCGGTAGAGGCACAGGGCAGAATGGGATGACATTACAGTGACACACATCCTAATGTATACATATCAATGAGACAAGCTCTCTCTCTCTCTCTCTGTGTAGCTGCGCCATCACGTGTGGGACATTGCTGATCCTTAGAATAAAGGAGTCATGCATAGATCCTGGACACTTGTCTGTCACTTGGGAGATGTACTGGTCCATGTTACACACCATCTGTACATTGATGGAGTGGTCGTTTTTCCTGTTCCTATAGACTTGTTCATTGGCCCAAGTGGGGACCAAAGCAATGTGGGTGCCATCTATGGCCCCTATCAGGGAGGTATGCATCCAATATAATAGAAGTAAGCCTTAACAGTAATCAAATCCACACATTGGGGGAACCTGATGTAGCTGTCCAGGTGTTTCAGTAAAGCAGACATTACATCTGTCAACACAACACTAAACATGGGCTGTGACATCCCTGCTGCCAAGCCCACTGTAATCTGGAAGCCAGAGGCAAGGAAGTGTAGCACAGACAAAACCTGTATTGTGGCAGGGATGGCATAGGGATCACATATGGCAGGCAATAGATCTGGCTCAAACTGGGTACATAGGTCCATTATGGTCTGACGATTCAGACGATAGGTCTAGATTATGTGTCCCTCCTCCAGGGTAGCAAGGTCTACTAGGAGGCGGTACACCGGTGCTTGTCTCATTCTCCACAATACAAGGTATCTAGTATAGAGAGGAGAGAATGTACAATTTGATGAGCACTCTACACATGCTAGCTGACAAGATCCTTCTTGCACACAACTGTGATGCTATTAATTGTGTTTGACCAATGACTTTGTGCTTCACCACTGCGCATATTAGTTGCTCAATGTTCACCAGTAGCACATTGTGGCCCGTATTTATACTTTTTTTGCGCCGCATTTGTGTCGTTTTTTTACGCAAAAACGGCGCACACTTGCAAAATACCATTGTATTTTGTAGGTTTGCGCCATTTTGCGTCAAAAAGCGGCGCAAATGCGGCGCAAAAAAAGTATAAATAGGGGCCTGTATGTTTTGTTCAGTTTAGCTGCCTATTGGCTTTAACATGGAGTTAGCCATTACATTCTGTATTCAGTTCAGCCGCCTATTGACTTTGACATTGCATTAGCCATTACATTCTGTATTCTGCCTATTGGCTTTGACATGCTGTATTCAGTTTAGCTGTCGATTGGCTTTGACATGATATTAGACATTACATTTTGTATTCAGTTTAGTTGCCTATTGGCTTTGACATGATATTAGACATTACATTTTGTATTCAGCTCAGCTGCCTATTGGCTTTGACATGACATTAGACATTACATTTGATATTTAGGTTAGCTGCCTATTGGCTTTAACGTGGAGTTAGACATTGCAGATGAAACATCGCAGATGTCTGTATTCTTCCAAGCTGTGTTTTTCCACAAGATGAACCAAGCTGTTTTCTTCACACCAGACTAGACCTGATAAGAGAGAGTACATTTGGTGTTTTCCTTTCTGCTCAGCCTTGGGAATAGGAGAAGTCTAGGAGATCTGGCCAGTCTCCAAAGGTTTGTGTAGTTTTCCCGAGTCTGAGAGGAGGGGGCACGCTTTTGTAAGGATGACTCTGGGCTACAGTGAGTTAGATTGGAATCTGCTTGACTTCAGACTGGAGCTAGACGTCAGTTGCCAGTCTCCCATGTGGGTAGATAATCTCTTTCTCAACTTGCAGACCCCAGAAAGATGAAGATGAAGATAGGTCCTACTTGCTCATACGGTGATGAATTTTGACTTTTATGCTTTGCTACTATAATCATATATTATATATTTGCTGTGTACATTGCAACTGAGAAGTACTGTGATATATTTTGCTTTCATTGCTGCGACTACTTTTACTCTTTTGAACATGTGCTTGAAATCTACTAAATCGTCTCTCAAGAACTTGTAGGTGGGGAAGAATTAACAACAATACAGGTCTTCTTTGAACTCAGAAGTGCATTCCAGAGAGGTTCTGTAAGCTCTGATATGAGATATGTAGGAAAGCAGAACAACAACAAACACTGTAGACATGCCCCAACAATTGCCACATGCCATATTGGCCATGTAGACAGGCCATGTAAACCAACCTAGCTGCCCATTGCAGGCCCTGACCAACAGCATGTCACACACATAACACGTGTAATGTTCCATGTAAAAGCTGCATATTGCCCCAGCACGGACCACGTATGTACTAATGCCAGTGCCTTATATGGTTATCCCGCGTACGAAGCACCGAGCCCCTGGACATACACTGGTATTGACATCTGCCCATCGTACACCACTGTGGCATGAATATCACATGTATGGGCCCAGCCATGATGGCAGAACATAGGCCTATGCAGCATTTTGAACATATGTCTAGCATAACACACTTATTTTTCCTTTACATCCATTAAATGTGCTTAAAATGGCAGGTGCTTTTCCTGCGTGCACTGGACAGATGAAAGTGACCTAATTCCGTTGGCATATGTCGTCATGGCGGTAGGCAGTCACAACCACTGTGCAGCTCTTCATTGGATAACATTGCTCCCTATGGGAGATTGGGGCCAATGATGATCACCGCCGGCAGTGATGGTCATGTATGCTGTGGCCGTGACCGCCATTTTCTGGTGCCTAGCTCACTTGACTCCTGACATTCCTGCAAGCAAGACCTCCACAACGTGAGCTGCTGTGTACTGACCTGGACTCCACCATGCCACATTCTACAGGTGATAGGGCCCCAGCCTTCACCCATGAGGAGCTGGAGAAGCTTGTGGATGGGGTCCTACACATGTATGGACAGCTGTATGGGGAACCACAATGGGTACCAGTAACCCTGGCAGGCTCACTATCGTTGAAGTGCGACAATACTATGCTGTCAGTGGATGTACTATTCAGATTTTCCATGGTTGGGTGGGTCTGGACACTCTAAGTATTGTGTCTGACCAGCTCCATCCATCTGCATCAGTGTATCAGAGGTGTTAGTGCAATCCCATCCGTAGTTGTCTTCTGCAATAACTGAGACAATCTGCTTATTGTACTGTAGCTGCCATTGACTGATTGTGGGTCGGGCTTCACATTTTCACCACATGAAGGGCCTCACTGGGACAGAAGTATTGCCATGATAGCTGACTATGCAGTCATATGTTAACTTCAGAGTGTAGGAAATGTGCAGGGAAACAACAATGAGATACTGCTACATGTGATTCAATGAGGGCAGATTGCCCAGCAAAATTGGTTTTGGAATTAAACATTGTGAACAATGGGATGGTATTAGATGTGGTAATTTCCCTGGGAGGTCCCTGTTGTTTACCACTGTGTTAACATGTCATGTATGACATGGCCCTGGCAATTACAATGCTGCTATGCAGAGTCACAGGCTTCATCATGTCACTATGTCAGCTTGTGTGCACATTTGTTGTTCAGTTACCAATAGGTAGTAGCAGACTTAGGGTGCGATTGTAATGACATGCAATGAAATGTTATGTCAGAGATGTACATGTTGATAAGTGTCTATGGTAGGTATATATTGACCATTATCCATCCTATCTTTCTCTCTCTCACCCCTCCCTATCTTTCTCTCTCTCACCCCTCCCTCTCTTTCTCTCTCTTTGTGTGCATCAGCATCATCAAGCAGAGGAGAAGGGACACAGGTGAGTGGGAAAGCTGCAGCCCACAGGACCCAGGAGGCTGATACCAGTGAGGCCGAGGGACCAAGTGGGATGGAGGGCGAGGGGAGTGCTACGGGGGAGACTGGATCAAACACATCATCTTCTGATTCCTTCTCGAATGGACACTCCCTGGTGTTGGCAAACCCACCTGGGACCACCCCAGCAACATCATTATCCTCAATCCCCCTTACTATCACTGCCCTCCCTGTAGCTCCCCATCCAGTTGCCCGTGCCTGCTCACCCAAGAGGGTGGGCATCTCCTTCGCTGCAGACACCTCTGCCCCTGCCCCAGTCAGCCCTGCTGCCCTCATTGAGGAGGCTATTAAACTCCTGAGGTCTATCTCTGTTGGTCAGTCTACCATCATGAATGTCACCCAGGGACTGGCAGCTCAAGTCCAACAGAGCATTGCATTCCTGGAAGGCATTCACAGTGCCCTGGCTGGCCTGCAGCGATCCTTTCAGGCTCTCGTTGCCTCACTGTTGGCAGCCTGTGTCTCTTTGTCTCCCGTACCCGCCTCTTCTCAATCCCAAAGCCCTCTCCCCACACTCAACCAGCGCACACATTCACACAGGCATTCACCCACCTCAACAGACAAGGTTCACAGTGACAAACACTAACACCACAAGACCCACCACCGTCATGCACACAGACCACACCTACCTGCACCTACAACAACATCCACTCCCTGCACTGACTCCCCCACCACACCCTCCTTCACAGATACTACGCCTCTCACACCTGTCGGCCTGAGACCAACACTCCCTGTTCCAGCCACACTTGTACCACCATACCCACAGTCAGCACAATAACAGTCCCGTACACATCCAACCCATTCACTACATGTGCACTCACCACCAACGCACCCACATGCAGCACATCGTACATACCTGCAGCCACCACCCCAACAGTCACCCATCCAGCACCTCCTTACCCCCTCCTCCCAAGACACCTAAACGCCCACACTCACCCACCCAACAGATACCCAGCACACACATTCAATCCATGCACACACCTGCACCCAAGACACCGACAAGAACACATCTTACAACCACTCCCAAACGCTTTACCCATGACCCCCCTTGTGTCCCTAAGAAATGTTTCATTTTTTCCTGCTCCCTTCCCCACCCCTTGGTTCCCTGAAGCACCCTGTGTCCCTCCCGAAGTCCAGCCCTTCCACCTCCCAGCCCTCCCCTGTCACCCCTGGTATTGCCCTTATCCCTTCCCTTGCTAAGAAGCCCTACCCAAGGTGCCACCACCCAAGACAAAAGCTAAGGTGGCTCCTACTCATCCCAAGCCCAAGGCTCCCCTACCAAAACCCAAACCCAAGGAGACCCCACCCAAACTCAGACCCAAACCCAAAGACCCTCCTCTCAAGCCCAAACCCCCACCTCCACCACCCCCCAAATACCCCTGAGGTGCGTGCCTGCCCCTTGATGCCCCTACACTGTGGGGGTCACTTTGCAGTCAGGAGTCAAGTTTGGGCACTATGTTGTGCCATATGTGCCATGGGCACAACTGACAATGGACTTGCTAATGGCCTCATTTTGTAGATAGTTTTGTGCCACAATCCTGTTATTTTATCACATCTGGACCAACCTGCAGTTGGGTTTGATGGTGACATTCTTGTCCTGCCTTTCCTTTGACATGGATGTGTTGTGTTTGAGGGATTTGGTTTGTTTGTGTGTAAGTTGTGTGTGTTGAGCGTGCTAGCTGTTGTGCCTTGGCTTTGGGAGTGTGTGAGCCTGCCGTTAGTCCTGCTGCTATTAGTATGTTTTGTGTCTGTGATATGATTGTGTAACCCCCATGCATGTATGTTGCTGAGTTGCGCATTGTACATAGTGTAATGTTGTGTGCCATTGTGTGCTTGTTGTGTGTGCACGTCCGTGTGTGTGATGATGGCTATGTCATTTGCGTTGTATGTTGTGTGGGCATGGTGTGACATTTGGTACATTGTATGGGTGTGTGTTGTTGATTGGTTGTGAGTAGTCTTTGCATGTTGTTGTCAGCACGTGTTGTAATGTGTCAGTGTGTGGTTCTTTGGGTTGGCAACACGTTTGTGTAGTTTCGATTGTGATGTTGTGTGAGTCAGTAGTGTTGTGTACATGTGTGCTAGCCAGTGGCGCTGAGGTGTGTGCTGGGTGGGGTGTGTATGTCACATGTGTGTTGGCCCTGGTGTATGTACTTGTCATGTGTGTATGTGTTTTATGTGTGCGTGTGTGTGTGTGTGTCTTGGTATATATGTGTGGCAGTTGCTAGCCGTCCCTAATGTGTGTGTTGTGTGTGTGCGTGTTCTAATACCTTTCCCTCCAGTGTTTACTAGATGGGTGTACTTACGGTTATTGTCGTCTTCGTCGTCGCTGGTTCTGGAGACACAGGGCGATCATGAACAGTGAGAAGACTTCAAGTTCTGGTTCCATGACCACTTCGTATGTGTCTGTGTTCCTGAAGGTGAGTGTCTCCTTTTATATGGTTTGTTTCTGCCAGGGTTTTGGTGGCAGTGAAACCCTGGTGGTGTGCAACCTTGTAATACGCTCAGCGGGAACATGGTACCCACCAGCCTGGAGATGCCTACCACCGTCTGCTGCGGTCCATCCGCACTGGCAGTACTTGTGGTGGATTGGCTGTGTTTGCTTCAGAAGACTGCCATGGTCATAATATGGTAGTCTTCGCCACTGGCCCGGCAGCGGTGCAACCGCCATTGTCACCATGACAGTCTGCGCACCGCCAAACTCGTAATGAGGGCCTAAATTTCCAATAAATGTCCAAAAACCTTTCCAGAAACTTGCAACTTTACTGATAAAACTATATAGTGTATTAACAATCTGTGAATATTGGGTTTCAGAACACATATAATTTGGACATCAACACGGAAAGTATTCTGATTTATTTTCATCCTATTAAAATATTTTTTTCATCAGACATAGATACAAAAAGTTAGCTTTCCCAACTACTGAAATATATTTTGAAATGTTTGCAGAGTTGACTTAGTCATTTAAATGTTGTGTGTTAGGAATAACCTGACACCCTACATCCTTTTATTTTACACTCTAAACAGCAGGTCACAGAGTCAGTTCACCTTGCAAAGTCCCGGAACTCTGGAGTCAGAAGGAAAATTAATTGTACGACAAACTGACTTTTGACCTCTGTCTGTGAACACAGAGCAAATGTGGTGTAAGAACAAGATTTAAAGGCATCTTTTACTGTCCCTCCACTTTCTGACTGAACAGAACACCTATTCTTTGCCAACTTGCAAGAAGGGGTAAGTAAGCCCTACAAATGGCTCAACCTGATAAAATATGAGTTGCAATAGCGAGCAGTCGAGTAGATTTTTCGAGCCCTGAGTTCAACTATGTACAGCCTTTGTGCTCTGCTGCCACTATTGTAGCTGGAAATGGAGGTCCGAGTGGGCCTTTTCCAGGACCTTCCTTGCAATGATAATAGAATTAACTGGTTTCACCTACTGTGGGGATGGACGTACCTCTCAAGATGTCTTGAGCCTTCAGATGGGCCTAGTAATTGAGGTCTTCATAGTGCTTGCAATACTTCCCACCTGTGCAGGTAGGAAAAGCCACTGCAGTGCAGCACCTTGTGAAATCATTCATGTAGGAAAATGGCTCTCTGTTGCAGTTACCCCCCACTTTTTGCCTGATATTGATGCTGACTTGACTGAGAAGTGTGTTGGGACCCTGCTAACCCAGCACCAGGGTTCTTTCACTACAAATGTACCATTGTTTCCACAATTGGCACACCCCTGGCACAAAGATAAGTCCCTTGTAAACGGTACCAGTGGTACCAAGGGCCCTGTGACCAAGGAAGGTCCCTAAGGGCTGCAGCATGTGTTGTGCCACCCTAAGGGACCCCTCACCTAACACATGCACACAGTCATTGTAGATTGTGTGTGTTGGGCAGAAAAAGGCAAAGTTGACATGGCCTCCCCCTCAGGATGCCATGCCCACAAAATACTGTCTGTGGCATATGTAAGTCACTCCTCTAGCAGGCTTTACAGCCCTAAGGCAGGGTGCACTATACCACAGGTGAGGGCATAGCTACATGAGCAATATGCCCCTACAGTGTCTAAGTCTATTCTTAGACATCGTAAGTACAGTGTGGCCATATTAAGTATATGGTCTGGGAGTTTGTCAAAAAACGAACTCCACAGCTCCATAATGGCTACACTGAATACTGGGAAGTTTGGTATCAAACGTCTCAGAATAATAAACCCACGATGATGCCAGTGTTGGATTTATTAAAAAATACACACAGAGGGTGTCTTAGAGATGCCCCATGTATTTTACCCAATCCTTCAGTGCAGGACTGACTGGTCTGTGCCAGCCTGATGCTGAGAGACGAGTTTCTGACCCAATGGGGTGAGGGCCGTTGTGCCCTCTCAGGCCAGACACAAAGCCTGCTCTGGGTGGAGGGGCTTCACGCCTCCCCCTGCAGGAACTGTAACACCTAGCAGTGAGCCTCAAAGGCTCAGGCTTCATGTTACAATGCCCCAGGGCACTCCACATAGTGGAAGATGCCCGCCCCATGGAAACAGCCCCCACTTTTGGCGGCAAGTCCAGGGGAGATAATGAGAAAAACAAAGAGGAGTCACCCACCAGTCAGGACAGCCCCTAAGGTGTCCTGAGCTGAGGTGATCGCTGCCTTTAGAAATCCTCCATCTTGATTTTAGAGGATTCCCCCTCTTGTGTAGCCATTTTAGTTATAGCTCCATGAATGTTAGTTTAACATACTAGGCCGCTGTGCACTTTGACCTAGATATATTTTATTCGGCTTGGCATTTTTATTTTTACAATAACCAGTTTTACGGTCTTGTTTTTATTTAAATCTATCTAACTGTTTTTGCTTAGACCAGCACTGTTTTATCAAACAATACACTCTTGATCACTTTGTGCTTCAGTCAAGGCTACAGTTTGGTACATTGCTGGTGAATGTGGTAGAAGTTTAGTCTCCAACATTCATAGAAAATACACATCCTTACGTTGGTACATTTTCTTAGTACATCAGCTGACCACAACTGTATGCTGATTGCTGAATGCTTCGTTGCAGATGCTAATGCAGACTACAGGCCTTTGCTCAGGTATGAGGGTTGATGTCCTCCCGGGGGAACCTAAAAGGCAGAATTAGAGCTTAACATGCTGTGCTCCGATTATGACTTAGATAGGAAATAGTCCATAGATTCTAGTGACAATATGATAGCGTTATTCTTATGCTTCACTCTCCTCGTCACCATTTTAATATTGTCATGTTGTGTCGTCCTGGTTATTGCAGCTCATGCTTTGCTATCTAAAATGCAGTCGTTTTATTAAACCAATCTTTAAAACTCATACGGCTTCTTATTGTCATTTATATATGAGACCGAATTGTGAACGAGAGAACTGGATGTGACCTGAGTGACCATGACTTCCCTGAGAAGTATAATATGTCATGCGCTCGGCTGCCCAATCATCTCTATCTCTTGGTAGAGATGAAGCACTGCTAGCTAGCCGGAGCAAAACCCGGATTTAGAGAGACAGATGTCACCCGCAGTGGGTCAGACTCAGTCTCCCACACCGTGGACGGTCTTGCTGCTCCAAATCCAGTAGTCTCATTAGAATAATAGGAATAGGGATGTGCCCCCCTCCCCTCAGAGAGGAGGCACAAGGATGGTGTAGCCACCCTCAAGGACAGTAGCCGTTGGCTACTGCCCCCAGACCTAAACACCCCCCTAAATTGAGTATTTTGGGGCACCCCAGAACCCAGGAAATCAGATTCCTGCAACCTGAACTAAGAAGAAGGACTGTTGGCCTACAAGCCTGCAGAGACGAAGGACGACGACAACTGCTTTGGCCCCAGCCCTACCGGCCTGTCTCCTGACCTGCAACCAGCAACGCATCCAACAGGGACCTGGACCTCTGAAACCTCATAGGACTGCCCTGACTCCCAGGACCAAGAAACTTCCGTGAGCAGCGGCTCTGCTCAACAACCAGCAACAAACTTGCAACTCTTCTACAACTTCAAAGACCTCACTCTTTCCGCCGGAAGCGTGAGACTTCACACTCTGCACCCGACCCCCCCGGCTCGAGATCCAGAGAACCAACACCACAGGGAGGACTCCTTGGCGACTGCGAACCCGTGAGTAGCCTGAGACAACCCCCCTGGGTCCCCACAGCAACGCCTTCAGAGAGAATCCAGAGGCCCCCCCTGATCGCAACTGCCTGTAACTATGGATCCGTCGCCTGGACCAAGCACTGGAACTGCATCCCCCAGGATCAGAAGGAACCAAACCACAGTGCAGGAGTGACCTCAGGTGACCTTCTGCCTAGCCCAGGTGCCTAGTAATTGAGCCCGAGAAGCCCCCCTGTGCCCTGCCTGCACTGCTAGAGTGACCCCCGGGTCCCTCCATTGAAACCCATACAAAACCCGACGCCTGCTTTGCACACTGCACCCGGCCCCCCTGTGCCGCTGAGGGTGTGTTTTGTGTGCCTACTTGTGTCCCCCCCAGTGCTCTACAAAACTCCCCTGGTCGGCCCCCGGAGGACGCGGGTACTTACCTGCTGGCAGACTGGAACTGGAGCACCCCTGTCCTCCATAGGCGCCTATGGGTTTTGGGCACCTCTTTGACCTCTGCGCCTGACCGGCCCTGAGCTGCTTGTGTGGTAACTTTGGGGTTGCCTTGAACCCCCAACGGTGGGCTGCCTATGCCCAGGAACTTGAACTTGTAAGTGTCTTACCTACCTCACAATCTAACCATTACTTACCTCCCCCAGGAACTGTTGATTTTTGCACTGTGTCCACTTTTAAAATAGCTTATTGGCATTTTAACAAAAACTGTATATGATATTGCTCTAATTCAAAGTTCCTAACTTACCTGTGTGGAGTACCTTGCATTTTATGTATTTACTTCAAATCTTGAACTTGTGGTTCTAAAAATAAATTAAGAAAATATATTTTTTCTATATAAAAACTATTGGCTTGGAGTTAAGTATTTCAGTGTGTTTTCTTTATTTATTGCCTGTGTGTGTACAACAAATGCTTAACACTACCCTCTGATAAGCCTACTGCTCGACCACACTACCACAAAATAGAGCATTTGAATTATTTAATTTTGCCACTATCTTACCTCTAAGGGGAACCCTTGGACTCTGTGCACACTATATTTTACTTTGAGATAGTAAGGGCGGAGGCGCTTGACGAGTGGCAGCTCTCCCAGCCTTTGGTAATAGACAAGCGCCTGGCAAAAGGCTCTGTCTTTCGCTGCCTTTAATTTTGAATTTTGAATTGAATGCTACTTTCTTTAAACTGCACTTGAATTTGTTGATAAGGAGCGCCTGGTAAAGGGCTCCGGTTTGTTTTAATCTCTGCACTTTTCGCGCCGTGTCTTTTAAAATTAAAACCATACTCTGTTCTGCATTATTTTAACGATCCTTTTGACTATTTATTATTAATCTTTCAGTCGTTTCCCCTCACCTGCACCCGCACTGTGTCCCCGATCCACCGCCAATTGTTTGGATTGTGTGGAGGGACGATTAGTGCAACAGGAAGTGATTAACCACTTCCGGGTTGCCCACTAATTTGAAACTTCACAGCTGATTACTCAGCTTAAATTCAGATGCCTCCCGCGACGCGCTGCGGGCGCGCCGAAGGCGCGCCTAAGGCAAGCCCGTCTGCGCCTGTCCGCGGCCATCCGGGGCCTGGGGCCAGAACCCCTGCCCAAAATTCTGCTGCTTACACTCGTAATAATCTTTTGACCCTACGACCTGTTCCCAACCCCTTCTGCTCACTCCTTATCCCTGATTTAGCCCCATACAGCTGTTCTTGCTGTAGCTTTACCCTCCCATCACCCCTTCATTGGAGCTCCCTTTGTTATGAGTCTAGTCGAATTCCTCCTCTGACTAACAAGACTAACTTATCTCTCACCCCCTTCACTTTCCTCAGCCTAAATTGCCGCTCACTACCTAAGCATAAGGGCGATATTCTGAACATTCTTATGGACTTACAACCTGATGCCCTTTTTCTAACTGAAACCTGGCTCAATGAGAGTTCCAGACCCGATATGGCGTATGCGCTTCCCCCCAACTATACTTATCTTGGAAGAAATCGCACTGACCGAACTGGCGGAGGCATAGCTTTAATTTTTAAAACAGACTACACATGTAAATGGGTAGATCTGGATTTTAAAAACTGTGAAGCCGGGTTTTTTAAACTCTTACTATCACCTAATTTTACTCTTTCCGGGGCCCTTATTTACCGTCCTCCTGGCCCAGCGGGTCTTTGGGCATCGACCCTCCCTGATCTTATTGCTCCCCTTCTATTATAAACCAACAATTTTTTGATTTTAGGTGACCTGAACTTACATTTCAATGATATATCTTGTACTACGAGCGCTACTCTTCTAGATAACTTAGCGGCATTAAATGTTCTTCTACATAATTCAGGCCCCACGCATAAGGCAGGTTATTTATTAGACCCTATTTTTTCCAATCTTGCTACCATTTCATGTAAACAAGCCATTCCCATTCCATGGTCTGATCATTTTTTGGTGGAATTTATGATTGTACAAAAACAGGGTCCGACTCCCTCCGCTTCCCTCGCCAAATCCAGTACTTATAGAAACTGGAAAAATTTAGATATTAATATTCTGAACTCAATGCTGAAAAAAACCTTACCATCGATCACGAGTATAAGAGATGACGGGGTTATCCTTGATTGGCTTACCTCTGCCATTGATGAATGTCTTCCTCTATCAAATAAAAAGAACAAACAGGGCTACCAGCATCCTCCCGCCCCCTGGTTTTCAGAAATACTTAAAATAGAAAAAACTAAATGCAAGAACTTGGAAAGGAAATGGCGAAAAAACTATGATCCAGACAGGAAATCTAATTACAAACTAGCCCTTCTTAACTACCACCGATTGTGTAACACCGCGCGCACCGAATATGCCACCGAGATGATTTTACAATCTCAGAATTGCCCCAAAGTGCTGTTTGAAGTAGTAAATGAACTCTCTGGTGATTCCCGCCTATCCAAGCCCCCTGATCTTGATTCCAAAAAATGCAATGATCTGGCAATTTTCTTTGTGGATAAAATTGACAAAATTTACTTCGAATTCCACAATTACTCTAATCATCCCAGCATTAGTATTAAACCCCAATCCACTCACTTTTTACCTTCTCCTATCACTCAAGAAACGACCCAAGCTAATAACACTAACTTACTTAATGAATGGCTCCCCATGGATACTGCCTCGTTTTTTAATATCCTCACAAGCATTAAGTCTGGTTCCCCGCAAGATCCTATCCCCATTACGGTATTCCAAAAGCTAGACCCCCCCATACTTCTCTTTATCATGCAGTTCCTTAACTTGTCACTTACGGAAGCTTACGTTCCTGCATTGTGGAAGCATGCAATGGTTCTTCCTTTACTAAAGAAAATTAACTCTGATCCTGAAATTTTCTCTAACTTCCGCCCAATTTCTCTCCTTCCTTTTTTTCCAAAATTCTGGAAAAACATGTTAATCTTCAATTGACCCAGTTTGTAGAAACCAGTAACATCCTCCATCCTTCTCAATCTGGTTTTCGTGCCGGCTACTCAACTGAGGCGACTTTACTGGGTGTGACTGAAATTATCCGCCAACAAATTGACAAAGGAGAAACAGTAGCTCTTATCCTATTGGATTTAAGCGCAGCTTTTGATACTGTATCTCACTCCTCTCTCCTAAAAACTCTTAACATCAAGGGCATTGGCGGCAAAGCCCTCCTGTGGTTGTCCAGTTTTTTATCCAATAGGACTTTTCAGGTTTTCTCCCATACAGCTTCCTCTCTGATTCACGCATCCCCTTATGGAGTCCCTCAGGGCTCCATTCTCAGTCCACTACTTTTCAATATATATGTTAGTCCTTTGGCGAGCATAGCAGAACAAGCTGGTCTAACTATCTATTCTTATGCTGATGACACTCAACTTATTTTTTCACTTTCTTCCAAAGAAACCTCTAACCCTCCCTCTTTGCAAATAGGATTATCTAAGATAGCCAACTGGATGCATTTTAATAAACTCAAACTTAATGGAGGAAAGACAGAACTCCTCATATTTGGAAACAAAAAATCACTCTGGGGCCCCCAACACTGGCCCTCTGAAATGGGTGTCCCCCCAATCCCTTCTCTCTCTGCACGTATTCTGGGCATCATAATCGATGACCAGTTGACTATGAAACAACAGGTGACCAAAGTAGCTTCTACCTGTTTCGCTATCTTGAAGTGGCTTCGTAAAATTCTCTGGATGCTTCCTGTGGCTGCCCAAAGAACCGTGGTCCAAGCGCTGGTTATTTCTAGACTGGACTACGGAAACGTGCTCTATCTGGGTGCGAATAAAGAAGTATTACACAAACTTCAAGTTGTTCAGAACTCTGCGGCCAGGCTTCTTTGCCAACTTCCCAGAATTGCTCCTACTTCTGGTGCACTTCGTGAACTACATTGGCTAAGAATTGAGAATCGCACCAAATTCAAAGCCCTATGCTATATGCATAGAATTAATACGGGCCTAGCCCCCAACTACCTTAAAATCTTGGTCCAACAATATCGGCCCTCTCGTTCACTTCGATCCTCCAATCAACAAAAATTCCAGGTGCCCAGAATCAGACGTGCCAAAATGGGGGGACGTTCTTTTGCCTTCCTAGCTCCCTCTCTATGGAATTCTCTTCCTTCTTACTTACGTCATGAAAGGGTGTTCATTAGATTTCGTAAGGAGCTTAAGACATGGATCTTTAACCAGTAACCGTCCAAGCTGCTCTCCTGATCCTGCCTTGTCTTGCATTGTCTTAGGCGCCGGGAAACCTCCGGGTAGCTGTGCGCTATATAAATACAATAAATAAATACAAATAAATAAATAAATAGTATATACAGAGGCAACTTCCTACAATTCATTTTAGCCATGCATGCATTTTTCCCCAGCTGATTATCTGACTCCCCTAAAGAGTTGAAGGAAATTTGTGAGGACCCCCACTGCAATGAGCTAAGCTTCCTCTGGCCAAAGTTGAGGTCTCCTCGCCTCAGCCACTTAACAGACATTGGATCACAGCGGAGTGGAAGTAAAGTCTGTCTTTCATACTTGAACGATAGCCAAGTTTGCAGTTCTGCTTTTTAACTTTCTGTTATCTCTGGCTACTGAGAACTCGGCCCTGCCACCTAAATGTATGCAAAGTTTGTCTACTAAATGGGAAAATGGGGAGAATGAAGCAAACAAAAATGGCTGTAGTCGTGGGTGGCACTCTAGTTGTGACACATATCACTTACAAAAACAACAAGGTGATGGATAGAATGCTTGAATTAATCTCAGCCACTGGAAATTGCCCGGGCCGCATCCCAATCCGTTTTTTTTTCCCCACCTTGCCACCCCAGACTGGCTGATGAGGGTTGATACCCTTAAACCTGTCCCAGGGTGCTTGTTTTCCTGTCTGGGGAGGACAGGGCCGGGCAGTTCGGGCTAGACTGTTCCCATGTGGAGCAGGGTCAAGACTGATATGCATATGGCTGGGTCCAAACTGTAATGGGGTGCCAAGCAAAAAAACAATGGATTTAAGTCCAGATCTGTGACTGGGAATGCATGTTTGACATTATTCAGCATTCTGTGCATCATCTGTGCTTTTTGCACTTGTCACCATAAGTGGGAAGGGTATGCCCAGATATGGATCCCATCCTCCCTATGCCACCGGATTAAAGCTAGGCAGGCTGCTGAGATGTGATACCCTGAAACTGGTCCCAGGATGGTTGTTTTCCGGTCTGGGAAGGATCTGGCCTGGCAGTTCTGGGCATAGTTCACATGGGTATCTGGGTCAAGACTGACTTGCAAACGGCTGGGTCCAACCTGGAATGGCATGGTGAGCACAAAACAATGGATTTAGGCCCAGGTCTGTGACTGGGGGTAAATGTTTGACATTGTTCAGCATTCTGTCCATCATCTGTTCTTTTTGTATATTACTTATAGGTATCATGTACCATTGGAATACAGTTTCCTATCAGAAGTTTAACTATAAGGTGTATAGCTGTTTATGAATGTGCAAGAAGTTTATTTTACTGACCACAACTAATGGGGAGGTGATGTGCTTGCAGATTGTAAATGCTTTGTATGTGATGGTTGGATGTTTCAATTTTAGGATATATATTCAATTTAGTATTGGCAAGAGACATATTTCATGAGTGATATGTGTCACAGAGTGTAAGAGTTTTTGGATATGCAATGTGGTACAATATGTCTTGTGATGTGTGTAGAGTTGTGTAAGATCTGACATGATTGTGTACATTTATTAGTCATTAAATAAAACCAGGTGCATTTTTTTATGTGCACTTATTATGTTTATATTTTGTCACTGTTGTTTGTCTGGCTGTTTGCGATTTGTAGTTATGTAAAAATGTTGTTTGTGTTTTACTTTGTGCTGGTACTGTTATTTCCTGACTGCTTTGGTTTCTGTGAGATTCATTTGCAGTCCATGTAAGTGGGTCATTGTAGTGGGTGACCTAATTTAGGGTTTGCCTGTAGTAGATGTGAGTTTGTTTGGTCTGTAGTTCTACTTGAGTAGATGAGGGTTTAACTTTCATACATTGCAACTACCTTACACTTTTGCAGGAGTGTTGTTGTATGTGCATGGCCTCTCTGTGTTTTATCTTGATTTTCCCAGTTTGTAGTTGATCTTTTCAGTTGTCCAGTCACTCACAAATGTACACCTCAATAGTAGATCTATATGTGTAAAACTCTATGAACATGTGGTGGAGAACTTCACAAATGACAGCGAGGACCGGAGAGAATATTTCTGTGAATTGCATTGATGAGTATTTAAAATAGTACTACAAGAGTACTACTCCTCATACTCGTAAAAGCCTATGTGAACAGGGTCAAGAATGTTTACTTCAGGTCACATAAAAACAGTTATGATACAAGGAAATTATAAAGGAGATATGGAAATAGGGCATGGCCTTGGTTGTGCCTGTGAAGACTGAAAGCAGAATTACCTTTGTGATCATAATTTAGAGATCATCATGCATACTGCCACAATGCTGCGGTGATGCTGCTGCCAATGAAAGATGCCTAATAAGTGCACTCTGCCGGCTCCCATGAAGATTGGACAGTCCACGCCTCCTTCCACTGGATCCCTCCTCAAACCAACATCACTGACACTGACCCAAGGGCTCAGAATGCAAACCGAGAAGTGGCACAAAAGGTAAGGCCCCTGGCTATTGATGAACAGAGTGGCTGGTAAAGCAGTGGCAGGCTTGAGTGTTGCACAGCTTCTCACAGCCAGTGATATGAGGTTAAACCTCAGAAATAGGGCAGTAGACCAAAGTAGACTATCACCACCTTCTCTCAGACCTAGAAGATAGACATCTCTTGGGTTGCGATGGCACCAGAATTTCATGGCCCAAGTATAATTTTCAATAATATGACCTCATTGGAGTTAAAAACATAAAATCTATATTCAATTTGGTGATCTTCTTTTAAGCAATATTTAGGCCCAGATGATACTGTTGTTACCGATAGTCTGACTGAGGACCGTTGGGATATTCTTCACGGTGTAATTTTTATTAAAGAGTGTCATCTACCATTTAGACCAAAGAAGGGAATTCAGCCTTATTCAAGTATCATTTTCTTTACTGATACTATACTGTTGTGGCACTTGTGAGCCATCTCCGTTTTGGTGTCGCTTAGGCTCTCATTATTCTAATGAGACTACTGTATTTTGAGCAGCAGAATCGTCCGAGGTGTGGGAGACTGAGTCCAACCCACTCCGGGTGACACCAGTCGCTCCAATCCAGGTTTTGCTCCGGTTAACTAGCAGTGCCTCATCTCTACCAAAGGATAGTGATGATTGGGCAGCCGAGCGCATAACATACTAGGCTTCTCAGGGAAGTTATGGTCACTCAGGTCTCATCCGGTTCTCTAATTTTCAATTCAGTTTCATATATAAACGACAAACAGAGGCAATGTATGTTTCAATGATGAGTTTAATAAAATGACTGCCTCTTAGATAGCAAAGCGTGAGCTGCAATAACCAGGACGACACAACATGACAGTATTAAAATTGTGACGAGAAGAGTGAAGCATAAAAACAATGCTATCATATTGTCACTATGATCTATGGACTATTTCCTATCTAAGTTATAATTTGAGAACAGCATGTTAAGCTCTAGTTCTGCCTTTCAGGTTCCCCTGGGAAGACATCAACCCCCATACCTGAGCAAAGGCCTGTGGTCTGCGTTAGCACCTGTAGCGAAGCATTCAGCAATCAGCATACAGTTGTGGGTCCCTGGCTGGAATCTCCCTCTAACATGTAAGGGACAATGAAGTGTTTATATAATAACACAGCTGATGTTCTGAGAAAATGCCCCTATGTAAGGATGTGTATTTTCTACGAATGTTGGAGACTAAACTTCTACCACATTTCCCGGCGATGTACCGAACTGTAGCCTTGAATGAAGCACAGAGTGATCAAGAATGTCTTGTTTGAGAACAGAGTGCTGACCTAGGCAAAACAGTTAGATAGATGAAAATAAAACAAGACCGTAAAAATGGTTATTGTAATAATAATAATGCGAAGCTGAATAAAACTTATCTAGGTTAAAGTGCACAGTGGCCTAGTGTGTTAAAATAACGTGCATGGAGCTATAACTAAAATGGCTACACAACATTGGAATGTCCCAGATATTAGTTTACTAATATTCAAGTTTCTCTCAAAATTACTCCTAGAGTAATTTGCTTGAATGTGTGTTGCTCAGTATTATTTATTGACCAGTCAGCATGTATTTAGGGTATTAAGGTGTTGTCTCTACTTTTGTAAAGATAGCACGTTTTTCAGCAGCTACTAGTTTGCATCCTTTTTGTGTAGTAATAAGGGGTCTGGGCGTGACTTCTTTGATTGATGTAATCTGCATTATATGGGACAACTGATGGCAAGAGGAGAAATCTGTAAGGCTGTGATCTAATCTGGGTCTAGGAACTATTTTGAATTTGTAATCTTGGAGCATTAAACTCCATTTCCCAATCCTGAGGTGCATTTTGTCTTTTCATTTGCCATGTATGGGTATAAGTGACTTATCACAGTGAATTCATTAACTACAGAGAAGTAGACAAAAGTTTTCATGTGCAGAAACAATGGGCAAACTTTCCATCTCAACTTAAGAGTAGGCTTTTCCTAAATCTGTCAAACTTCATTTGCTATGCAGCGGTCTTCCTGGCCATACCACTTCCCAAGCTGTGTTGAACTCCCACCCATTTTGTTAACTTAAGTTGAAGGTAGTAATTGTTTTTTTTTTTATATATGTATGAATATTTTTATTGTAGTTTTATGCTAACAATACATGATGTGTAACATCACATCCAATGACCACTTTACATGGAAATGAATGTACAATCGTTCAGATTGGCAATGATAAAATACAGTGTTGGTGTATTCAACTTGAGTATGGAAGCGGAGGCTGGACAGTTGAAGAAATGTGCAATATACCTCACAGGGCTAATGTGGAGGGGGTAAATCCATGCTAACATCCATGTCTATACTGTAATATTTGAATGTAATATTTGTACTTTATAAAACTCCTTCGGGCACCCTCTTTCCTTGAAGGTAACCTTTTCCGCTTCCATATATAGGTCCATTCCTGTCTTCCACTCACGAAGATCAGGTGGTTCCGGAGCGCCCCAGTATTTGGCTATGTCTCTTTCCCCACTATGAGACCCAAGTTACCAAAGAGGAACTTGACTCTTGGCACATCTACCTCTGTTGGTATCCCTTACAGGGTGAATTTAGGATCCAGAGGCAGGGTCTCATTCAAGTTAGTATTGGGTGAGGGACATGTTATTTCAAGTGTGCTGTGTGTCACTAAGTGTATGTGTTTTTGAGATATGCAATGTGTTACAATATGGTCCAATATGTCTGTATTGTATGGCAATTTTATAGCGTGTGTATGAATGACTCATCTCCATCTCCATGCCTCAGACAGTGAGGAGTGTCCGCCCTGCCAAATCTATGCAGGCGGGTCTTATCATAATATATACTGTGAAGGATTTTGAATTGGATCAGTCTTAAGTGTGATTTAATTGCAACCTCTCTCAGGTGCATCAGAGCCGCCTCCCATTCCATGTCATCAAATTCCCCCACTTCCTGTTCCCATTTATCTCTCAATTTTGTGAGAGTCAGGAATTTTGTTAATAATAGCCTTGTAAGTCCATGAGACAGCTTTCCCCAATATCTCATCCTGGAGGAGTCTCCCTTATAACGGTGGGTATTCTGGAAGGTCGGTTATGTCAAGCTTCTCAGGCTTATTTGAAGTATTGTGTTTTATTCAATTGGTAGTTTTGCTGGAGTGAGCTAAAGGGAACTAATATGCTGTCCTCTATCAGGTCGCCCAATTTGGAGATCTCAATAGTGTTCCATCCACAGGGGTGTTTATTGTGTAATTCGTGTATCCCGTTTTATTAATCTTTCCACTCCCTTCCATGCTTTAGCAGTCCTCTGGGTTGCTGGTAGCAGTTTCTGGTGGCCCACTATTATGACTGGCACAGCACCAGCGGCTCCGCATGAGGGGTAGGTCTAATGGACCTGCTATCGTGCCTTGTCCTTAGTAAGTAAACTTACATGGAGACGCGTACAGGTCGATGAATCTTTTGGATCGCATAGAGTATCCTAGTTAAGTGGTAACCAGTGACTCATCAATAAACATCATAACCAACATTTAACGCCATAAAACCTTATCTCATAAGAAAATACCATCACTCTCAAAAGGGTCAATTCATTTTATTCCCTATTTGTTACAATTCTAATCAAAAACCTTTCTTTCGAGAATCAATGGTTAATCAAACTTTATTAGCATCATGAGCAACAATACACCCAGATTTATTAACAAGCAATAATAACATCAACCTAAGTCAGCAAATCTTAATTATTGAATAATTCAGCAATGCAAGTCAGTCAGTCAACCGTCACCATTAAGTCACCCTTGTCAGCCTACCTATCTCAAATTAGCATCAGCATGTGGGTCTTCTTGCAAAAAACAATTTAGTCAAAAATCATTAATTTGGAAAAAAATCTAACTAAGAGAGAAAACATTTTAAGCAGCACAGTTGGTACCTAGAAGAAAAAGCACACATTAGTCAATCAACATTTTATAACTACCTATCCAAGATAGATCATCAACTAGTCAGTCTTCCTCTCTAGGTCATCAGTCATCGGCAAGGCTCAGGCTCACAGGGCGCAAGCCCAATTTTTATCACTTCAGACAGCGTCTCCTGACGTCATCAACTTTCGCCTCTCCACTCTGATTTCCCTTCTTGTGCCATGACTTATTATTAGGGTCTCTCAGTTTGTCCCACAAATTACTAATTGGTCAACCTTATCAGGGGTTATGATTCTAACCTATAGTTTTTGTTTACCACTTGTTTGCGTCGCTTCAAGCATCAAGTTCCATTAATATGATTGGTCCTTCTGTCGATGAGAACATCATCCGGCTCTTCAGGTAAATAAATTGTTGCCCACAGTCTTTTAGTCAGTGCTTCCATTGTTCAAGTCCTGGGAAAGTACATTTAGCCTACTCTACACATAATTGTATCAATTTGTTCTGATCGTCTCCTGTCCGCTGGTACACTGCAGAAAATTCTAGCAGAGCTCATCTGAACTCTGTACAGTTCAAGGTCCTTTTTTCCAGTTCCAGTCCTCGGCAGCTCATCGCGTCGCCACTTTTAAGCAAGCAAGGCCCAGCGCCGACCAGGCCTCTAGTTCGGCTAAGTTAAGGATACAAAGCATCATAAAACATAGGTTATATCATCAGTTATGGAATATTAATACATAATTCTTATATTTTCACATACTTTTAGTACTGTTAACATACATGGTGACCACTCCCTGTGGGCACATTTTACTCATTACACGTTATTTTCAATTATTAGATTGGTTTGTCATTATTTCTCATTAGTATGTATATGCAAATCATTAGAATATTATCATATTAGCATATCTGCTCCAACAGTCCCTCCGCTGATGACTAAATATGTAATCACACCTTTCCCTTGTTAATCATGTACAAATTACTTTCCCTCCGCTGATGACTAAATATGTCCTCACACCTTTCCCTTGTTAATCATTTACAAATTACTTTCAGCTAAATTTTTATCTCTTCTGCTTATATTTTCCCTATAGATTCTTCTTCTGGGTTGTTCTTCCCTACTCTGATTGTTTTTAGACCTTTTTAGTTGCATTTTCTGCCATAATTTAGGTGCCCTATATAATCCTAATGTAGCAATGATCACAATTAATATACCCTGGATGATCTTCCATAATATCCCACCCCAAATTTGACTAAACCAATGACCTACGGTAACAAATCCATTTCCAACCTTTTCCCAAACTCCTGGTTCCTTCAGCTCCTTCAAATCCTTACTTGCATTAGTTAAATTAGTAAGCAAATCTTTTATCTCCTTCTCATTTTCAGGTATATATGAACAACAGTGTCTTTCATTAATCATTTTACAGACTCCTCTGTCTTTCGCTAATATTATGTCTAAAGCAAGCCTATTTTGAAGCGTCATAGCTCTATCCGCAGCTCATTCAGTGTTTAGTAAAAGTATAGTGCCTGTAAAATTAGTTAACATATTATCTACTATAGTTGACAGCTTTCAAATCTTACTTGCATTCAATAGCACTCCTACAGAAGGAATTACTGCTCCCACAAGATCCCCTACTGTTGCAGAGGTTGTGTCTCTCTTTTGGTGTAACTCAGTCATTTTCGGTATCTTTTTCAAATCATCTATTTGATAAATCTTAAGAAACACTATTCCCAAGTAACATGTCCCATACCATCCCTTAGGGAGATAGTAATAAGCATTAAGTCCACAAATATAATAGATTCCAGGAATCACAGGGTCTGCACCATTCAGCATAAATGTCCAAAACAAAAACACATGCCTACATTCACTCGTTCCCACAAATAAAGTGTCAGTGCGTGATTTTGGCCTATATATACAAAGCTTCCCTACATGTAATGCATCTAAGGCTAATTTCCCCTGTGTTTTAATAGCACTGTAAGCATAATCATTTTTGTAAGTTCTCTTCAATAAAGCTATTTTCCATAGATGTTAATAAGCAAGTCAAATTGTTACAATGCGCATAAGCCGTGCCAAAGGTCAGTGTTGGCTCGAAGAATCCTCTAACTAATACTATATCATGATCTTTAGCTATCTTACTCAAATATCTAATTATAGGAACAAAGGAAAATACCAAATCATAAGTTGAATAAAAATACTGAATATATTCCTAATTATAGAATCGAGTTAGTAGCAAACTACAAGTTATACCTTAAGTCAGAGGTAGACTATGATAAGTGACCCCTTCCTCCACAGAGGAAGATATTTGCGTACACACAAGTCAATCCCTTGCATCCATCATTTCTACATACTCACTTAAGAAACGAGAAAAGACGTTAGAAGACAACTCTCCCTTTGCGTTGGTATAATCACTCAAATATTGCTCATCTAATTTAAACTTCTCTATAGCAGTTAGTGTAGTAGTCTCAAGAACAGATGTAAACTTAGCTTCTCTCACATCATGGATTGACATTCCCACAATCATCATTATAAACAATATTCCACACACAATTCCTACACTCAAATATGTACAATACCTAATGTGCCTAGTGTTATTATCTAATCTAGCCATGATCTGTAAAGAATCAGAAAGCAGAATTTAACTCTTAATTAATATGCAACACTTAAAATCAAAAATATACTTATTTTTCCATGCTTCAACTTCACCCAACAGGACCCCTTTACTTCCTTTGTCAAAATCGGTTAGCAGCTGGTCATCACCAGGATTTTAAGTGTCATATCAGGCTATCAGTGTCTTTTCCGGGAAAATCCATAATTTCAACTTCTTTTCTTTTGCTCAACGACTCAGTCTATTGATTGTCTCCTTCAGGTTGCATCAAAATATTGATTCGGAACTTCTCTAACGAAACAAAAGGACACAAACGCGTTTTGCCAAATGCCCACTCAGGTCTTGCGTATTTTCGACTTGCTACTCTCTTTCTTTTCAACCTCCTTTCTCCTGTCAGTTCTCCATCACTCAATTCTTCTTTCTTTGTGGTGTTGTAGGAGGCTGGCCTGGTTTGTAGTGGGTACCAAGGGGTACTTACACTCTGCACCAGGTCCAGGTATCCCTTATTAGTGTAGAAGAGGTGTTCTAGCAGCTTAGGCTGATAGAAAAGGTAGCTTAGCAGAGCAGCTTAGGCTGAACTAGGAGACATGCAAAGCTCCCACTATACCACTGGTGTCATATGCACAATTTCATAAGAAAACACAATACACAGATATACTAAAAATAAAGGTACTTTATTTTTATGACAATATGCCAAAAGTATCTCAGTGAGTACCCTCAGTATGAGGATAGCAAATATACACAAGATATATGTACACAATACCAAAAATATGCAGTAATAGCAATAGAAAGCAATGCAAGCAATGTACAGTCACAATAGATTGCAATGAGAGCACATAGGTATAGGGACAACACAAACCATATACTCCAAAAGTGGAATGCGAACCACGAATGGACCCCAAACCTATGTGAGCTTGTAGAGGGTCGCTGGGACTGTAAGAAAACAGTGAGGGTTAGAAAAATAGCCCACCCCAAGACCCTGAGAAGTAAGTGTAAAGTGCACCTAAGTTCCCCAGAGTCGTGATAGGGGAATTCTGCAAGGAAGAACAACACCAGCAATGCAACAAAGGTGGATTTCCAGACGAGAGAACCTGTGGAACAAGGGGACCAAGTCAAAGTGTCGCGACAAAGTCGAGATTGGGCAGATGCCCAGGAAATGCCAGCTGAGGATGCAAAGAAGCTGCCACAGGATGGTAGAAGCTGTGGATTCTGCAAGAACGAAGAGGACTAGGAACTTCCCCTTTGGAGGATGGATATCCCACGTCGTGAAGAAGCTTGCAAAGGTGTTCCCACGCAGAAATACCGCAAATAAGCCTTGCTAGCTGCAAGGGTCGTGGTTAGGGTTTTTGGATGCTGCTGTGGTCCAGGAGGGACCAGGATGTCGCCAATTGCGTGAGGAGACAGAGGGGGCGCCCAGCAAGACAAGGAGCCCTCTCAGAAGCAGGCAGCACCCGCAGGAGTGCCGGAGCAGGCACTACGAAGTGGAGTGAACCGGAACTCACCCGAAGTCACAAAAGAAGATTCCACGATGCCGGAGGACAACTCAGGAGGTTGTGCACTGCAGGTTAGAGTGTCGGGGACCTAGGCTTGGCTGTGCACAAAGGAAATCCTGGAAGAGTGCACAGGAGCCAGAGCAGCTGCAAATCACGCGGTACCCAGCAATGCAGTCTAGCGTGGTGAGGCAAGGACTTACCTCCACCAAACTTGGACTGAAGAGTCACTGGACTGTGGGAGTCACTTGGACAGAGTTGCTGAGCTCCAGGGACCACGCTCGTCGTGCTGAGAGGGGACCCAGAGGACTGGTGATGCAGTCTTTTGTTGCCTGCGGTTGCAGGGGGAAGATTCCGTCGACCCACAGGAGATTTCTTCGGAGCTTCTAGTGCAGAGAGGAGGCAGACTACCCCCACAGCATGCACCACCAGGAAAACAGTCGAGAAGGTGGCCGGATCAGCGATACAAGGTTGCAGTAGTCGTCTTTGCTACTTTGATGCGGTTTTGCAGGCGTCCAGAGCAGTCAGCGGTCGATTCCTTGGCAGAAGGTGAAGAGAGAGATGCAGAGGGACTCTGATGAGCTCTTGCATTCGTTATCTAAAGAATTCCCCAAAGCAGAGACGCTAAATAGCCAGAAAAGGAGGTTTGGCTACTTAGGAAGGAGGATAGGCTAGCAACACAGATAAGAGCCTATCAGAAGGAGTCTCTGACGTCACCTGCTGGCACTGGCCACTCAGAGCAGTCCAGTGTGCCAGCAGCACCTCTGTTTCCAAGATAGCAGAGGTCTGGAGCACACTGGAGGAGCTCTGGGCACCTCCCAGGGGAGGTGCAGGGGAGTCGTCACTACCCTTTCCTTTGTCCAGTTTCGCGCCAGAGCAGGGCTGGGGGATCCCTTAACCGGTGTAGACTGGCTTATGCAGAGATGGGCACCATCTGTGCCCATCAAAGCATTTCCAGAGGCTGGAGGAGGCTTTTCCTCCCCAGCCCAGACACCTTTTTCCATAGGGAGAGAGTGTAACACACTCTCTCTGAGGAAGTCCTTTGTTCTGCCCTCCTGGACCAAGCCTGGCTGGACCCCAGGAGGGCAGAAACCTGTCTGAGGGATTGGCAGCAGCAGCAGCTGCAGTGATACCCTGGGAAAGGTAATTTGGCAGTACCCGTGTCTGTGCTAGAGACTTGGGGGATCATGGAATTGTCTCACAATTCCATGATCTTAGACATGTTACATGGCCATGTTCGGAGTTACTATTGTGACGCTGTATATAGGTAGTGACCTATGTACAGTGCACGCGTGTAATGGTGTCCCCGCACTCACAAAGTCCGGGGAATTTGCCCTGAACAATGTGGGGGCACCTTGGCTAGTGCCAGGGTGCCCACACACTAAGTAACTTAGCACCCAACCTTTACCAGGTAAAGGTTAGACATATAGGTGACTTATAAGTTACTTAAGTGCAGTGGTAAATGGCTGTGAAATAACGTGGACGTTATTTCACTCAGGCTGCAGTGGCAGGCCTGTGTAAGAATTGTCAGAGCTCCCTATGGGTGGCAAAAGAAATGCTGCAGCCCATAGGGATCTCCTGGAACCCCAATACCCTGGGTACCTCAGTACTATATACTAGGGAATTATAAGGGTGTTGCAGTATGCCAATGTGAATTGGTGAAATTGGTCACTAGCCTGTTAGTGACAATTTGTAAAGAGAGAGCATAACCACTGAGGTTCTGGTTAGCAGAGGCTCAGTGAGACAGTTAGGCATCACACAGGGAACACATACATATAGGTCACAAACTTATGAGCACTGGGGTCCTGGCTAGCAGGGTCCCAGTGACACATAACAAACCTACTGAAAACATAGGGTTTTCACTATGAGCACTGGGCCCTGGCTAGCAGGATCCCAGTGAGACAGTGAAAACACCCTGACATACACTCACAAACAGGCCAAAAGTGGGGGTAACAAGGCTAGAAAGAGGCTACTTTCTCACAGGTGTCTACTTCTTCTTCTATTGTCTCATTTATTACCAAGTCCTTTTTCTTGCCTATTTGAGACTAAGGCCAGTGATCTCCTTTTCTCCCCCCCTTCTGTCAACAATCTCTTCAAGATCGGACTTTTCTCCTTCACCTTGTCTGAAGTGCCTTCTCTTGGTCGACCTGCAACAGGTTCAGGAGGAGTCAGATCGCTTTTGCTTTGGCCCGTCTCAACTCTTTCCCCCTCAGGTTCTGGCACTTAGTCTCCTTGGGTTTCAGCACTCTTTGTTTTTGTGAGAACCTCTCCTGTGCATGGATCTCTTGTCACTTCTGTTGAATCTGTTTCTCGTTCTTCCTCCTGATTTTTCACACCCTCGTCTCTTACTGGGATGATCGATCCTTCTTCTGCCAATTCTGGGTCCACTTCCGGCTCAGCCTGCTCCGTGTCTGGTTTGTGTAAAACTATTTGTTTTGCAGCTGCTGGCGTTCTCAGCAACACTTCTTCATGATCCTGAGGACTCACCACTTTTTTTGTGTGGCGTGAATGTATCCAGTTAGGCAATACTGCACACTTCACAGCGGTTGTAGTTGCCAGCACCACTTGGTATGGACCTCTCCAACATGGCTCTAGGCAAGTCTTTTGCACATGCTTTTTGATCACGACTCAATCTCCCGCTCTTAGATTGTGGCCTGGGTCATGGATAGGTGGCAGGGTCGAACCACATCAGCTAGACCCTTGCAGTAGTCCAACACCATATCATCTGTAATATTGACAAGAGCATTGGCTGGTATTGCTGGCAATCTCATTGCTCTTCCCATAAGAATCTCATGCGGGGACAATCCTGTCAGGTATATTTCTCATTGACATCAACACTAGAGGTAATGCATCCGGCCATTTCAGATTTGTGGCAGCGCACATTTTGGCAATTCTTGATTACAGGGTACCATTCATTTGCTCTACAAGTCCTGACGCCTCTGGACGATAGCTGCAGTGGAGCTTCCGTTTAATGTTTAGTGCCGCACATTAGAGCTTAATCACTTTGTTATTGAAGTACGTTCCTCTATCTGATTCTAAAGCGATCGGTAATCCGAACTTAGGTATCAGTTCTCTAAGGAGTAGCTTTGCAACTGTGAGACTATCATTTCTACGTGTGGGGTATGCTTCAATCCAATGACTAAACACACACAGAATCACCAACACGTACTTCAATCCACCACATGCGGGCATCTCAATGAAATCCAATTGCATTCTGCTGAATGGTCCTCCTGCTCTTCCAATGTGGCTCAAATTTACCACTGTCCTTTTTCCCATGTTTAGTTGCTGACAAATTACACATCTGTGACACACTGCTTCAGCTGCTTGTCTAAATTACGGATTGAACCAATCAACTTTGAACAATCTAATCATGGCATCCCTTCCGATGTGTGCCTGACCATGGTAATACCGAGCCATCTGAGTCAACAGACAATTTGGCAATACCATCTGACCCTCCTCAGATACCTAGATCTCATCTGGTCTCTGTACACATTTCAGCTTTGCCCACAGCTTTTTCTCTTCCTTGTCTGCATTTTCTTGTAATGTTTTCAATTCTTCTAGGGTATCGATTATTTTCAATGCAAAATTTGCACAACTGGTCCCTTCTTCTGGAATTATTTCCCACTTGTCCTTAAACGATATACAGTTCAGGGCGCAAAACCTTGCAATCTCATCTGCATACCCACTTCCCAAGGAAATCTAATCTGCAGTTTTTTGATGTGCACTGCATTTCACCACAACAATCTCTTCAGGTAGTTGTATTGCATACAGCAATTCTTTTATCCTGTCACCATTTCGTACTGGGGTTCCACTTGAAGTCATGGAACCTCTTTGCGACCACAATTGACCAAAATCATAAACAATTCCAAATCCGTACTGACTATCAGTGTATATTGTAACTCGTAGTCTGGTAGAAACATAACACGCTCTAGTAAGATCCACTAGTTCTGCTACTTGTGCTGAATATACACCAGGAAGTCAAGATGCTTCTAGGGTTCCTGTAATAGTACATACAGCATATTCTACTCTCAAGGTGCCTGTTCCATCTCTGGGGCATGAACCATCAACAAAAACAATTTGGTCATTTTCTTCTAATCGAGTATCTCTGATATCAGGTCTAGGCTTTGTACATAACTCAGTCACTTCGAGACAACCATGTTCTATATCCTCCTCTTTTTCAACTTCAACAGTATCACTTGGCAATAATGTTGCTGGATTCAACACTGTACATCTTTTCAAAGTTACATTTGGAGCTCCCAATATGCTCATCTCATACCTTGTCAATCTGGCCCCATCAAATGTTGTGTTTTCGTCCTTGTCAATAAGATTTCAACAGAATGTGGTACCATTACCGTCACTGGGTATCCCACGACCACCCCTTCACACTGGGAATGACCTTGATGAACTGCGGCTACTGCTCGCAGACAACCTGGTAAAGCTGGACAACCGGGTCCAAGGTAGCTGAAAAATAGGCTACTGGGTGATAAGCACCTCCATGGACCTGTGTCAAAAGAGAAAAACGACAAGCATCACATTCATGACAAAACAATGTGAAAGGCTTTGTGTAATCAGGCATTCCCAATGCTGAGCTTTGCACAAACTTTCTCTCAATTCAGTGAAAGCCCTCATCTGATCCTCATCTAGGCTAATGGGATCTGTAACTCCTTTGTGTGTCAACTGCTGTAGGGGTTTTGCTATATCAGCAAAATTCGGAATCCATTGCCTACAATACCATACCATTCCCAAAAACATGCGCACATCTTTCTGGGAAGTCGGTGATTTCTCTGCAAAACCATTGTAATCCTCTCTTGGGAAATTCTTCTCAGCCCTTTCTCAATTTGATGACCCAAGTATTTGACAGACTTCTGGCAATACTGCAACTTTGCAGGTGAGACCTTGTGTCTGAAGTCTCCCAAATGATTCAACAGGGCAATCAAGTCGTTCCTTGTTCTGGAGGCAATCAATAAGTCATCAATGTACTGCACAAGAGTCGATTGGCAGGGTAATTCCAATGACTCCAAATTCTTCTTCAAAATCTGATAGAACAAGGATGGTAACTCCGTATATCCTTGTGGAAGCCTTCACCAGCTGTAGACTTTATCTAGGAATTTGAAACTGAAAAGAAACTGACTATCCTCATGAAGTGGCACTGAAAAGAAAGCTTGTGACAGATCAACCACCGTGAACCACTCTGCCTCACAAGGAATCTGAAACAGTATCACTGCTGGATTGGGCACAATCGGACAACACTTAACCACCATGTCATCCACTTTTCGCAAGTCCTGCACAACCTGTACTTTCCCACAAGGCTCTTTCAGTCCCATAATCAATGAATTACATGGGCTACTCAACACTTCCCTTAGAACTCCCTGTTTCAGGAAATCTCTAATTATCTGTGCCACTTTCATCATCACATCCTGTGCCATGTTATACTGTGGAAGTGTCGGGAACTCAGCATTCGGCTTCAAAGTTTTAATAGGTTCCACTCCTTTAATCAATCCCACTTCTTTCCCTGTCAAATCCCACACTTTATCCTTTACTGTTCCCTGCAGGTCTGCATGCAACTCCTTTATAGTGAACATCGGAAAAAGTTCAATCAATGGGTATTCTTTGTAAGCATTATTAAGTACCATGGCTGACCCCTGTTCCTCCTCACCCTCACTATTTGTCTGGACTTCTATCCCTGCATCCGTGCAATTTGTGAACATTTGGTCTTGCACAATAAGTCTCTGCCTAACAGGGACACAGGACTTGAGTCGCACACCACAAATCTATGCACCACAAATCTATGCAATCCCAAATAATTTCCGATTTCAACTTGCACTGTGATTGGGTTTGTGCCTATTCTCCACTCCGACAACCTGAACTGCCTGCCGGAAAGGGGTAAATCTGGTACTTCCACACTCCTCACTGTATAGCTCGTAGCTTCTTTTGCTTCAGTTCGATCTCATCACTACAATATTTAGTATACTGCAACACACTAGTTTTCAGAAACTTAATCACCTTATAATAATTGTTCATTACCTCAGGTGATGGTGCGCCTGTAATCTTGTTCCTTTCAAGTTCACTTGTTGGCCAGTCTACTGCCCTCTTACATTCGACCCATAAGTCGGCTGGCACAACTATCTCGAATAAGGTATTCAAGTCTTCCCACAAACACAGAGAGTTTCACAAAGCTTTCAGTCTCTTGCTACCATTCAACTGGCTTCTCTCTCAATTGAGGATAATCGTTTGTAAAAGACAATGGTGGTCATTACAACCCTGGCAGCCGGTGTTAAAACGGCGGTCAAACCGCCACCAGGCCAGCGGTAAAAAAAATGGAATCACGACCGTGGCAGAAACCGCCAACATAGACAGCCACTTTAACACTCAGACCGCCAAGGCGGTACAAACAAACACTGTGGCGGTAACCGCCAACAGACAGGCGGAAGACAAGGTTCCGCCCACTGTATTACAACAGTCCAATCCGCCACCTTTTCAGGACGGATTCACCCCGAACAAAAACACAGCAGAAAAAGGACTTGGAAGGGAAAACGCTCACCTCTACACACCCCACGAGGAATCAGGACGCCATGGAACCCGAGCTCCAGATACTCCCAGCCTTTATCTTCCTGCTACTCTACCAGGAACAACAAAGACGGCGGCAAAGACCACAGTGAGTACTGCACCTACGACACAGGGGGGAGGGGAGGGAAAAAAGAGTGACACACACACGCAACACGCAACAGTTCCACCCCCACCCTCACCCACTACAACACACACACAAGTACACATTGATACATTACATTAACAACCCCCAACACCCCTGGAAGAATGCAAGGACAAAAAGAAATGAGTTGAACGTTTGTAATCTATTCAAATACAGTAATCAAAAATATAAACATATATATATAGATATATATTTACACTATAAACAAATATATACACCAAGAATACAAGTCCAAGGTATTCCACCACCATAGTCCGTGAACCACTGGGCCCAAAATGCATGGGCGAGGCCCACACTCAATACCCGATCAAAACAGAGAGAACACTGCTGGGGCATCAGATAGAAATACAACAGGCACCTCAGGGGGAAGGGAAAGGGGGGCACCTCAGCCGGATGAGTGCACAACGCCAGATCCACGAGGGGGCTCCATGCCCACTGCTGTATCCTGGGGAGTGCAAAGCCACAGTCTCTCAAGTCTCTACAGTGGGTGGTTTGCCCACTGCTTTATCCTGGGGAGTGCAAAGCCACAGTCTTTCAAGTCTCTACAGTGGGTGGTTTGCCCACTGCTTTATCCTGGGGAGTGCAAAGCCACAGTCTCTCAAGTCTCTACAGTGGGTGGTTTGCCTACTGCTTTATCCTGGGGAGTGCAAAGCCACAGTCTCTCAAGTCTCTACAGTGGGTGGTTTGCCCACTGCTTTATCCTGGGGAGTGCAAAGCCACAGTCTCTCAAGTCTCTACAGTGGGTGGTTTGCCTACTGCTTTATCCTGGGGAGTGCAAAGCCACAGTCTCTCAAGTGGATGTCAATCTCCACTGGTTCTGGAGGGGGCCTTGTGCCCAGAGTGCTTCATCCTGCCAAGGACTGAGGCAGTGGATGCCTTACTCCATTGGTTCTGGAGGGGGCCTTGTGCCCAGAGTGCTTCATCCTGCTTTTGGCAGTCTCAGTAGCATCGGAAGCTTTGGCACTCACTGGCCTGCTGTGCTGGTGGTGGCGGTGTCCTGTTCAGCGGTGCTGGTGGCTGCGGTGTCCTTGGCAGCGGTGCTTGTGGCGGCGGTGTCCTGTTCAGCGGTGCTGGTGGCGGTCTTGTCCGCCGTGCAGGTTTTCGCAGACTTGCTTGTTCTTCTGTGCCCCTTCCCCACCTTGGATGGTGGCGCAGCTGTCTTCACACTCCCAACTGTACCCTTGGGAGAGGCTTTGGTGGAAGATGTTTTGCCTCTCTCCCGCCGGGCACTGGCCAACTTTTTGTGCTTTTGAGGTGGGGGACTGTCCGTGGTCTGGCTCCTTGGAATACTGGCTGCCCTGCTGCCTGGCGCACTCCAGATGCCGATTACTACTGGCACCACTGTTCTCGCAGATGTTATGGGTAAGGTGCTGGGTTGGGACCTGTAAAGGCGGTCCCTAGGAGACTGAAGGGGTGGGGGAGGTGAGGGGAAGAGGTCAAGGTTGGACAGGAAATGTTTTTGGGACACACTGGGACGGGTAGTCGGAGGAGGTTTGGGAGTGGAGGAAGAGGTAGTGGTTGTAGGAGTTGTACGTTTGGTGACTTTGGATGAAGGTGCATGGGCTGGAGGCTGTCGTGAGGTGGATGGCTGTTGGGTGGGTGTGCGGCTGCGTTTGTGTACCTTGGGAGGTGGGCTCACAGACACACAGGGAGAGGACACAGGGGATGTGTGAATGGTAGTGGGGTGGTGACTGCACGTGAGCAGGGTGTGGTGGTGGGTGTGCTGGTGATAGAGGTAGTGGCTGAAGATGTAGTGCATGCAGGTGTGAGTGGAGACGAGACTGGGTGGGAGGAGGGAGACGAGGAGGAGGGGGGCACAATGAAAGCAGTGGCTGTTGGTATGTTGCTTGCGTGAGTGCCTGTGGGATGTGTGGTGCTTATGTGTGCCTGAGCTTCCCTTGTGTGTTGAGGTGTGTTCATGCTGGTCTGATGGTGTGCTTGGGATAGGCTTAGGTACAGGGGTTTGGGTCTGGGTGGAGGAAGTTGAATTGGGGAGCCTGGACACAGGGACAATGGCTGCCATCAGTGCTGAGGCCAGAGTCTGCAAAGCTCGCTGTTGGGCTGCCTGACCAGAATGAATGCCCTCCAGGTATGCATTGGTCTGTTGCAACTGCCTCTCTACACCCTGGATGGCACTCAAAATGGTAGACTGCCCAACAGTGAGGGACCTGAGGAGGTCAATGGCCTCCTCACTGAGGGCAGCAGGGCTGACTGGGGCAGGGGCTGAGTTGGCTGGGGCGAAGGAGATGCCCACCCTCCTGGGTGAGCGGCCACGGGGCACACGCTGAGGGGCTTCTGGGAGAGCGGTGCTGGGAGGGGGGGTGGCGGCTGTACCTGTAGATGCGGGGGCACAGAGGGGCCCTCCACCGCAAGGGAGCTCCCATCAGGAGAGCTGTCCGTGTCGCTGGTCTCAGCTCCTGTCCCCGCAGAGGAGCTCCCCTCGCCCTCTGTCCCACTGTTGGCTTCTGACTCTGTTGTGTCGCCCTCCAGGGCCATGTGGGATGCAGCTCCCTCCTGCTCCGGTGGCCCTGCTCCTCCGCCTGATGATGCTAATGCTCAAAAGAACAGGGAGACCACAAAAAGGGGGGGGGGAGACAGAAGAAAGACATGTTGAGTGCATCCAATACCGCTAGCGTTGGCGGACACTACAGACACAGAAGCCCCCTGCACTACGCCGTGCACTTAGAGTTCCCTAATTAATCACAGGGACATGGGTTACAAGACCTATGCTCGATTGCTGCACACATGGAAGTCACAGGAGCCTGACTAGGTGTAGTTGGCTCTGAACACAGGTGGGGTGGGGTGCCAGAGGGCCTGCCTTTAGAAGTGACCTTGCCTACTAAACTCGCCCTGGCCTAGGGGAACCCACAGCCCACCTCCCCCACCCAGACACCTACAATGCGCGCTGAATCAGCAGAATGAGAGTGTACTCACCCCCTTGTGGCTGCTGTGATGCCCTCAAGTGCCCATCCAACTCCGGATACGCCACTGCCAGGATCCGGAACATCAGGGGGGTCATGGTGCGACAGGCACCCCTCCCACGTTGGGAGGCCATCCCCAGCTGGGCCTCCGCCGTCTTCTTGCTCCAGCGGCGAATGTCCTCCCATCTTTTCCGGCAGTGGGTGCTCCGTCTGTGGTGGACCCCCAGGGTCCGGACTTCCTTGGTGATGGCATGCCAAATATCCTTCTTCTGGTGGGCGCTGACCTACAGGAATAGTACAGGGGAAAAGGAGAAGATTTAACCGTCCGCACCGTCACAGTCATTGGCCCGCATCCCTACCCTTGCCATGACGCACATGCACTCACCGTCGTATCATGCACGCCTCATTCTCCCCCCCCCCTATCTTTCATCAACACCACTCAAAACAGGCATTGCCCATACAGCATGCTCACAGTGTACTCACCTGTTTGTCTGGAGGACCGTAGAGTAGCGTGTACTGGGGGAGGACCCCATCCACTAGTTTCTCCAACTCCTCCATGCTGAAGGCAGGAGCCCTTTCCCCAGACACACGAGCCATTGTCTCTTCCAGACTGAGGTCACAGCAGCACTTGCAGTGTAGGTCCTCTCCTGTCGAAGATCAGGTATCAAGTGATTGAACAGAGAGAAAATGGGGTCACGTCCACGGCGGTGCTTACCGTCACCGCCGGCGTACAGTGTCATTGGCTCCTGGGACCCATAGGGTCCAATGTTAACCAATGCAGGATTGCGCTGCGGTCTTTGACCGCCTACTGCAACGGTGTACAACGGCAGCGCAGTGACCTCATATCCCCTTGTCCCACATTACAGGTCAGGCAGACGCCATTTCAGGGGGCCACATGGCATTAATTTTGACTGCGTCACACATATCTAGCCCTTGCTTAAACACTAATACAGCCATATGTCGATTTTCAAACATTTTCCTAGAAAGTTGTGTTTACTCTCTGCTCGCTGTTCTCCTCCATAGAGCACGTCCGCTGGGGCAGGTGAGGAAATGGCGGCATCCTCCGGTGTACAGACCGCTGGTGGACCTATGGACAATGGAGGAGCGACATGTAATCATCACCTACAGACTTGATCGTACCACAATGCTGGAACTGTGTGCCCAGTTGGAGCCAGACCTGATGTCAGCTATCCGCCATCCCACAGGAATACCCCCTCTAGTGCAGGTGCTGTCAGTACTCCATTTCCTAGCAAGTGGGTCTTTTCAAACAACAGTGGCCATTGCATCAGGGATGTCCCAGCCTATGTTCTCCAACGTGTTGTCCAGAGTGTTGTCTGCTCTGCTGAAACACATGTGCAGCTACATCATTTTCCCTCAGGTGGTGGATTTGCCTACAGTGAAAGGTGACTTCTATGCCCTGGGACATATCCCCAACATCATAGGTGCCATTGATGGGGCACATGTGGCCTTGGTCCCCCCCACGCAGGACTGAACAGGTGTACAGAAACAGGAAGAGCTACCATTCTATGAATGTGCAGATGGTGTGTTTGGCCGACCAGTACATCTCCCATGTAAATGCCAAGTTTTCTGGCTCAGTGCATGACGCTTATATTCTGCGGAATAGCAGCATCCCTCATGTGATGGGGCAACCGTGTGTGGCTATTAGGTGAGAACATGGACCCAATACAGTGTGACTAGGTGTCTGGGGATGTCCCTAAGAGTTAGTGTGTGTCTAACAGTTGTCCCTCGACATTAGCAGGTGACTCTGGTTACCCCAACCTGTCATGGCTATTGACCCCAGTGAGGAATCCCAGGACAAGGGCAGAGGAACGCTACAATGAGGCCCATGGGCGGACTAGGAGGATTATAGAGAGGACCTTCGGCCTCCTGAAGGCCAGGTTCCAGTGCCTCTATATGACAGGTGGTTCCCTATTCTACTTACCAAATAAGGTGTGCCAGATCATCGTGGCCTGCTGTATGCTTCAGAACTTGGCTTTGCGACGACAGGTGCCTTTTCTGCAGGAGGATGGTCCAGATGGAGGTGTTGTGGCAGCTGTGGAGCTTGTGGACAGTGAAGTCGAGGAAGCAGAAGAAGAGGACATAGACAACAGGAACACGGTGATACAGCAATACTTCCATTGAGACACAGGTAAGAAGACAACACTGCCTGCTACATCTGATTTAACTCTTCTACCTCTCATCTGTCTGTCATTTTCACCCAGGGTATGGACACTGAGTTGTCACTTTCCCTTTCCATTTCACAGATGTGGGTCCCACTGTATTACCTCTGCTTTGTTTCCGCATCAACTAGAGTTGTGTGACATAGGTATGTTGACATTACATTGGACATAGCATTTTGCCACAGTTATTGCTAATACACATTTTCGAAAGCACAGACTGACTCCAGATTGTTTTGTGATTTAAGGGTGCTTATTTAAGTGCTAAATAGTGGAGGGGGTTGTAAAATGGGCAGGGGTGATGGTGGAGGAATGTCCATGGCAGAGTCCAAGCTATTTGTCTCACAGGTGCATTGTCCAAAGGGGCATAGGAAGTGGAGCTAGGGCAGTTTAAGTATAGACAGGGTGACAAAGTGAGACAGAAGGATGACAATCAGGGTGGTGTAATTTCTTGGCGGGGGTCTTGGCATTGTTCTCTGTCTTTGTCCTGGATCTCAGGGACCGCTTGCAGGTGGTTCTCCATCTGCAGGGGTGGGGTGCTGGTGTTGTGGTCCTGTGGCGGTGTCTCCTGTCCACTAGCACCGGCGGAGGTGGTGGGCAGTTCATCGTCCAGGCTAGTGTCAGGGGCCCCTTGTTGTGCCACAGTGTCCCTCCTGGTGTTGACAAGTTCCTTCAGCACCCCTACAATGGTGCCCAGGGTGGAATTGATGGATTTTAGTTCCTCCCTGAACCCCAAATACTGTTCCTCCTGTAGGCGCTGAGTCTGCTGAAACTTTGAAAATTGGCCAGTACCGTTGCCATCGTCTCCTGGGAATAATGGTAGGCTCCCATGATGTTGGGGAGGGCCTCGTGCAGAGTGGGTTCCCTGGGCCTGTCCTCCCCCTGTCGCACAGCATCCCTCCCAGTTCCCCTGTGTTCCTGGGCTTCTGTACCCTGAACCCTGTGCCCACTACCACTGCCCTCAGGTCCCTGGTGTTGTTGGGGTGGTGGGTTAGCCTGGGTTCCCTGTAGTGGTGGACACACTGCTGCGTGACGTGTCCTGGGGACAGAGGTATGGGCCTGCTGGGTGGGTGCTGTGCTGGTGTTCCCAGAGGGGGGAAGCTCTGTAGTGGCCTGTGCCAGTGTGAGGGGAACCAACTGTCCCGAGGTCCCAGATGGGCCGGGCTGGTCATCTAGATCCAGTTGGACAGAGCTGCTGTCATCACTGTGGGCCTCTTCTGTGGGAGGAGTGGAGATGTCTGGACCCTCCTGTCCGGTGACGTTGGGTAGGGGTCTTGCAGGGGTGTAAAGGCATGATTGTTGCATCTGTATGTGCCATGGTGTGCAATGGGTGGGTCACCCTGTACCCCAGTGCTTCCATTCTTGTGTGGGACCTTCTGTGATAATGGTTTAGGGGGGTGTATGGGTATGTGCAGTGGACATTCTTTGGTGATGGGTGTCCATGCTTTGGTGTTACATGCAGGGCTTGGGTTTGGGATATGTGGTTTGTGATAGTGGGACATGTGTGAGGAGTTGGAGTGATGGGGGTGAGGGCGAGGGTTGGGGTATGTGATAGCATGCAGGTAGGGTGGGGGATGAAGTAGTTAAAGATTTGACTTACCAGAGTCCATTCCTCCAGCTACTCCTGCGAGGCCCTCAGGATGCAGTATAGCCAAGACCTGCTCCTCCCATGTTGCGAGTTCTGGGGGAGGAGGTGGGGGCCAGTCCTCTGAACCGCAATCTGGTGTCTTGAGACCACGGAACGCACCTTCCACTGTAGGTCGTTCCACCTCTTCCTGATGTCATCCCTAGTTCTTGGGTGCTGTCCCACTGCGTTGACCCTGTCCACGATTCTTCGCCATAGCTCCATCTTCCTAGCTATGGTGGTGTGCTGCACCTGTGATCCGAATAGCTGTGGCTCTACCCGGATGATTTCCTCCAACATGACCCTGAGCTCCTCCTCAGAAAACCTGGGTTGTCTTTGCGGTGCCATGGGGTGGTGTGGGTGATGTGTGGGGTGGGGTGTGTTGTGATGTGTGGGGTGATATTTAGAGGTGTGTTGTGTGAGGTGCGTGGATGTTGTGTGAGTGATGGTGTTGAGTGCCTGTGGATGCTATTGTTCTTTCTGGTGGTGTCTCTCTCTGGCCTTCTGTCGCAATTGTTGTCATTGGGGTTTGTGGGTGATGTGGGTGTTTGTTTTATATTGTATTAGGTGTGTGGGAGTGGTGTATGTATGTGTATCAGGTGTGTGTATTTCGATTTGTCCAATGTGGTAGTGTTTTGTAAATGTGTGTGTATTTTGAGCGCGGCGGTGTGTACCGACAATGGAATACCGCGGTTGAAAGACCGCCGCGTGGATTCGTGGGTCGTGATAGTGTGGGTGTATTCCTGTTGGCGTGACGGTGGTGGTTTTGTTATCGCCAGTTTATCACTGACCTTTGGTGTGGCGGACTTGTGTGGGTGTCTAGATTATGGCGGATTACGCACTGTGGGTTATAATGGCTGTGGCGGAATTCTGCACCCGCAGCGGTGTGTTGGCGGTCTTCTGCACGGCTTTAAGCGGCTTTTACCGCCAATCTTGTAATGACCCCCAATATGTCACTTCGGTGCCATGGGACATGAACAAACTGACCCCCTGGAATCTCTCTCATCGGTAGCATTTTAACTGCTTCCCCTTTCTCCGCTCTCTCTGTTTCATCTTGAGAATTTATTTTTCATTTCTCTTTTTTCCTTGCCCATCTGCCTTCCCACTTTTCTAATGCACCCCATATTTGCGCACTCTGTAGCAAGTCCCTCAAATGTGCTTTCATTCCTATTGATCTCATGTGTTCAAAATCTTTTGCCTCAAAATCTAATCTGTAACTCCGTCTCAAATGTTTTGTTGTTTAAGATCAATGTCATGCTTCTCTGCTACTTCTGCCAATTTCTGGTGTATTTTCCCTACTTCTTTTGTAATCCTTGGGCACAAATAGCTCAGCTCTTCTTCAGTGTAGGATTCTAACCTATTCAATTCCATTGTTCCCTCGACTAATTCATTTGCTTCAATATTCAGTCCCACTTGGTTGAACTGATCTTCCCCTTTTGATGCACCTTGTGAAGAGTTTAAACTATCCAGCCAACTAGTTAATGCCTGAGCTGTTAACCCTTGTAATGAGATGTTACTCGCATTAGTCACGGGCAGCAGCCGTGCCACTGTACCCAAGGCTTGTAGGGTAAAAAGTCTCAAACTCTGATTTGTATTAGAGATGTTTGATGCATCCGGCAATGTCACAAGAGGACTAAAACCGGTAGGAGATTTGAGCTCACCCGGACAAGGTCCTGAAGACGATGTCGAGTGTATTGAATCTCCCACTCCCCTTCTCACCAAACTCTGCAACATCTCAGTCTGTTCCCCTGCTTCTGTTTTCTTCTGTGCATATAAAGGTACTGCTGGACCAAAAGTAATCGGTAGCGATATTGCATCTGGGGCTGCTCTTGCACCTGCACCCTGTGTGAGTGGTACTCCCATTGCCTGGTTCATAACTGGTGCGAGATCTACCGAAGTCCCTGTCAACGGGTTAAACTTCGACATACCCTGCATCTGTGCTGGTGGCAATAACATTGGGGTTGGGTCAGTCTGGACCAACATTGGCTTCGGGAGCACCTGCTCCCTCGGCACTACGATATTTTAAACATTCTCAAGAACTGGCACATCTGGATAAATCCTTGTTACCGAAGGTCTATGTACCTGCGCCTGAGCTACTGCACTCGTTCCTGTGACTGGTGTACTCTGTACTGCCCCAGGTAACTGTTCTCCTTCTGCTTGTACAGCGCCTGTGGCTCCCTGGGATGTTCCAGGAGTAGCAGGAGGGGCTGTAGCACTAGTCCCTGGACCCCCTGCATAAGTTGTCATAGGTGGAGATCTATCTCTCAGCAACTGAGTAATGAGATCCTCAACATCAAAATCATCATCATCCACATAAGACTTCTTTCTTTTCTTCTTTTCCTCACTCTCCTCTTCCTTGCTATTATCCCCTTTATCTGAATAATCACTTTCTGTGATTGCTGGGAACATCTTAATCTCTTTCATAGTTGCCATGCTCCATCTCTTTTGCTCCCAATCCCATCTAGCCTCTGCTAGTGACTTTTTTTCTATCTTCTTCACCCTTCTGTTAAACTTTAGCTCTTGCTGCTGTCTGGCCACTAACTCCCAAACTGCTAAAGCCTCAAACTGTGCCGGTCTCGGTAACGGTCTCATGTCATACAATGATAATCGCAACTGGTCCAAAATTCTCAAATTGAACGTTCCTTGGTCCAGAAAAGCTAATGTCCCTTGATTCTTAGTCAATTTACTCCATTGCTTTAACCAAAGACACAAAGCTATGCCCTTTTCTGTCATCACGAGATGCACCGGAGTATCCTCCGGGGGAGGTTGGTTCCCCCACGGATGCCTTGATGTATGAATCACCCTTTATTGCACTCTTAAATGTCTTGAAAAACTTAATTTTGCCTGTTTTTATGTACTACAAATTCAATAAATGAAATGACTTTTACTCCCAAGATTCCCTTCACCCATTTAACCAATTGCCTCACACGAACGGCTGCCAATCCGGTTGCCGCTCTTCTCACTAACCGACCTATCCCACCGCGGCACACACTGACGTCACACTGACTCACAGCGGCTGACAAAGTCTTGCGGCTCGTCCTCCTCAGCTCAATTTCACTTAACTAATGTAATTTTGCGAGCGTCTTCACCAAATAATAACTAAAACAAACCTTCTGGTTAACTACAGGAAGGGACAGAATCGCTTCAGGGACCTTATGAATTTTCCCTAATGGCTCTTTCTGGCTCTTTAGCTATTCCTCTTTCTCAGTCCCCCACATTCGCAAGTAAATTCGACCTGTAAAATTCGACCTGCAAACTTTACTCTCAACTGACCTTTGGGTCTGTCCTGGTGCACATAGAACTCGCCAAATCTCAGTCGAAGCTTCTCTTATTTGTCTAGTATTCACTCCGACTTGTTGGCCACGCCCGATCAACCTACTAAACCAGACAGATTACAACATATACTCAAGTGTCTCCTACACTTGTCTATATACTCTGGAGTCTTAGACCACGCAGGGTCCGTACATCACCAACAACCACATGGACAATTTTTTAGCACAAAGTGCCACACACATATGAAGTTCGACGACTTTCCTACTCTCATACTTTGGAGTACGCACACTCCTACTACCCTGCACTGGAGTACGCAGACTCCCTACTTTACCTCACATACATCACAATTCACCTGCAATCTGCTTAAGCCTGTGCAAGCGCAATCTACTACTCTCATACTATTTCAGAGCACACCAGGAACATACTCAATCTTACCAACGGGATCCAGTATCTGGGAAAGTCATTTCTGGGCTTAAGGGGACATCATCTTTGCTACCATTGCCATTTTAGAAAAACAAAATTCAAACCTCATAAAAATTTGAACGATTGTACTCAACTTTAAACTGCTACCATCCCCACTAATCACCACCTAACTAGTTCCCTAAGGAAACTAATCATCACGCTGCTACCAAAAACTGCTAGCGCGCCTTGTCCTTATTAAACTTACAAGGGGATGCATATAGGTCAATTAATCTTTTGGATCGCATAGAGTATCCTAGTTAAGTGGTAACCAGTGAATCATCAATAAACATCATAACCAACATGTAACGCCATAATACCTTATCTCATAAGAAAATACCATCACTCTCAAAAGGGTTCATTCGTTTTATTCCCTATTTGTTACAATTCTAATCAAAACCCTTTATTTCGAGAATCAATGGTTAATCAAACTTTATTAGCATCATGAGCAACAATACACCCAGATTTATTAATAAGCAATAATAACATCAACCTAATTCAGCAAATCTTAATTATTGAATAATTCAACAATGCAAGTCAGTCAGTCAACCGTCACCATTAAGTCACCCTTTTCAGCCTACCTATCTCAAATTAGCATCAGCATGTGGGTCTTAATGCGAAAAACAATTTAGTCAAAAATCATTAATTTGGAGAAAAAAATCTAACTAAGAGAGAAAACATTTTAAGCAGCGCAGTTGGTACCTAGAAGAAAAAGCACACATTAGTCAATCAACATTTTATAGCTACCTATCCAAGATAGATCAGTAACGAGTCAGTCTTCGTCTCCAGGTCATCAGTCATTGGCAAGGCTCAGGCCCACAGGGCGCAAGCCCAATTTTCAGCACTTTGGACAGCGTCTCCTGACGTCATCAACTTTCGCCTCTCCACTCTGATTTCCCTTCTCGTGTTATGACTTTTTATTAGGGTCTCTCCGTTAATCCCACAAATTGCTAATTGGTCAACCTTATCAGGGGTTATGATTCTAACCTATAGTTTTACCACTTGTTTGCGTCGGTTCAAGCATCAAGTTCCATTAATATGATTGGTCCTTCTGTCGATGAGAACATCATCCAGCTCTTCAGGTAACAAAATTGTTGCCCACAGTCTTTTAGTCAGTGCTTCCATTGTTCAAGTCTTGGGAAAGTACATTTGGCCTACTCTACACATAATTGTATCAATTTGTTCTGATCGTCTCCTGTCTGCTGGTACATTGCAGAAAATTCTAGCAGAGCTCATCTGAATTCTGTACAGTTTAAGGTCCTTTTCTCCAGTTCCAGTCGTCGGCAGCTCATTGCATCTCCACGTTTAAGCAAGCAAGGCCCAGCGCCGACCAGGCCTCTAGTTTGGCTAAGTTAAGGATACGAAGCATCATAAAACATAGATTATATCATCAGTTATGACATATTAATACATAATTCTTATATTTTCACATAATTTTAGTACTGTTGACATACATGGTGACCACTCCCCGTGGGCACATTTTACTCATGACATGTTATTTTCAATTATTAGTTTTGTTTGTCATTAATTCTCATTAGTATGCATACGCAAATCTTTAGAGTATTCTCATATTAGCATATCTGCTCCAACACACCCATGACTGGAGAAAGCCCTGGGACACACTAAACTCTGCCGAAGGCTACTGGCCCGTTGCTGCTGTGGAAGGCTGGCTGTGGCGGCAGCTACAGCCTGTGGTTTTAAATGATGGAGGTACCGACAAGAAAACAGGGGGGCCAAAGACCCCTCTGACCTCGTGTGAGCATGGGAGGCGGATACCAGCGCAACTTGCAATGCCGACGATAGCTATGGGGACCGTGCCCTGCTCTGAAAAACAGTTTGGGCCCAATATCTGGGGGTGATTTGGTCTGATCCATGGCCTCAGAAAACCTGCACCAGGTGGCCATTTACGTAGCGCGCACTGAGGGGAGAAGCGGTTGCGCCCCCTCCCCCCAGGGGAATTCTTTATGAGAGCTGGCAGCGGGTCTGCTGTCAACCCTGCATTGAAGGTGAGAGGTGCGCCCTTTCCCTGCTCAGAGGCCTCTTGTCCTGTCATTGGGCCCCCCATCACGTGAAAACTTGCCGCTGCTGCAATCTTAAGGTGCGATGCATGGAGACAAATGTGAACCCTGTTGAACAGTGGAAATGGCGGCGCTGATGCAGCAACCCTGATGTGAAGAACCACACCATTGACCAGTGAGGTTCGTGGGTCATCAGAACACACACTGGGCTTCGAGGTTGGCCCTGGATGTTGGACTAAGGGTTGCCCTCTAGTATTGGTGCCCCTCCCTGCAATATATATTACCGCCCTTGATGTAAAGAGGGTAAAACACTACTGGCTACAAGACTACTATTCTAACAATACTGAGGCACAGTGTGTAGTAACTAACCTGCTGGTGAATAATGCCTACTTGTACACAAATGAGGGGCCTACATGCACAGACTAGAAACCTTCAAACTTACAATTACGTGTTGCCCCATAAAAAAGTACTAGCTAGCAGTTGAGATTAAAAGATTCCTTTCACATTGGACCTGCACATTCTATTTTTCGGGGCAACCCTTTACCACATATCTTATTGAAAGCGCCAGGGCATCAACAACCTGGGAGTGCCACCCAGAAAGTGGAGCAGCTACCAAAATGTGAATACCTTTGTTCTCTGCGAAGGCGACAACAGAATCATCCCCACCTCTGGCAAGATCAGATAAAAAGCTTATAGGAGCTACCACCTCACTCATACATGTAGAAAACCCTAAAACGGGTGACCCACACTGCACCTTGGTGCCCTGGACGCCAGCCCGGCGCAGCTTGCTATTTATTAGTCCTAGGGAGAACATTGGATGGGAGCCAGTTTTCTCTGATTTAAGACAAGCATCTCACCCTGATCTACTGCCACCATGGGAAATGTCTTGAAAAAAAGACATTGCTGACCATTATCCATCACATGGACAGGGGTCTCATAACACAGTACAGTCCTCACCTACAATAGCATCCATGGAGGATGGGCGACAGAGACCCATGTTAGATACAATTCTTTAGGCTATAGCTGTGTCCTGAGAGGCCCTTGAATTAAAAATAGATACAATGGTAGCAGACTTGGGCCTGCTGCAGGACGACTACAGTCGATTGGCAGAAAGGGTCACCACTATAGAACGCACCATGGGTGAACTACAGCCAGGAATGATGGCATTGAAAACCAAACTGACCACCATGGAAACAAGCGTTAAGACCTTGGAATCTTGAGCTGAAGATGCCGAAAACAGGGCAAGACGCAACAAAACATCAGAATTGTTGGACTCCCTGAACATATTGAAGTTCGATCTCCAACATGATGGATTTCTCGAAAAATGGATAAAGGTTGAAATAGCCCGGAGGGCTTATCCCCTTTCTATACGCTGGAGGGTGCTCACTGAGTTCCTGCATGGCCCCCACCACCTGGAGCTACATCTCATCCAGTGGTAGCAAAACTATCACATTATAGGAACCCTGATCACATACTAACTCAAGTCCGACTGCATGTTCCTTCCTGATTTGTTGAGAGAGGTTCAGAGACAAACAGCATTGTTCGCTTACTCCAGAGAAGCAACTTAGACAACTGGGGCTTCAATATGCTATGCTATTTCCAGCACGATTGCGGCTGACTGCTAACAACGAAGTAAACTTCTTTACCTCCCCACAAGCAGTGTGGGTTTGGATAGATCTCCTCTCTAGACAGAATGGAAGCAACCAAACAACCTAGGAATGCCCACCTTAGAAAAGCCAATGCCCACCTAAGAAAAGAGCCAAATGTGCTCAGGGGGCTGCCCCCTACCAGTCCCAGAAAAAGAGTGGTGGAAGTTGGAGCAGCTATGAGCGGTAGAGGGGATGCTGCTCCAGTTTCCACTGACAGAGAGACTGTACTTGATACTGATTCTGATGGGGCCTCTGTCTCCTCCTGTAACTCTGATGACTCTGTGCCCAAAATCACACCTGGTACTTTAGACAATAATATTTGAAATGGGACATTCCACCTGATCTCATGGCCTAAATTTAGAGCACTATTAACTGACTTATTCTCATTAATATTGGATCCTTTCATGTGAACGTATTATCGTTGTTTCTATTGTTGTTTCTCCCATATAGGACTCGACGTGGCGAAACAAATATTGTATATTCCACACGGGTGGCGAATCGTCTGGCCCGAGAGCTACTATACAGGGAGTACCCCCCACCTTTATTTTTGCATGTGCTGCATGCATGTATGTTTGTTGTTATATGACTGATTTGGATAGGAAGAAGTTTACTTCCGGTCCTAGGGATAGGGCGTTGGGTTTGTTGTATTTATTTTCCAATGGAGAATACTAGGGATGCCATTGCCTACCGTTCCATGTTATCATGGAACAGAGAACTGGTTTCTGCCATATTCCTAGAGAGTTATTGGTCTCAATGGCATCCCCCCTAACCTGTGATTTCCTATCCTTGAATGTCCGGGGTCTCAATAGCATGTCCAAACAATATAAAGGGTATACATACCTTAAAAGGCGAGGTATGTATATAGCACTGGAAACCCACCTTACCACAGCCCAAATGCTGGCACTTCACAAAAGAAAGAGGGGTCAGATATATGCAACAACCTATTCAGCTTTCACCAGGGGGGCCAATAACATGGGTGAAACCAGGAGTGCCTTTCCAGAAAACAATGGAGATCACTGATCTAGACAGCAGATATGTGGCAGTATTGGAGAGGCTGGCGGTCAAGATCTAGCCATTATGGAAAACTATGGCCCTAATATAGACCAAGGGATTTTCTGTGAGGAGATTGCTAGGAAACGTGCCCTTTCTTAACACAGTGTGTTTTACTACGGGGCAATTGTATTGCAGTCCCTTTTCTTGATAGGTCCCACCCCCCATTACCTGACTCCCCCTTATACTGCAAGCTTTCAGCGAATGGCAAAACACTGGTGACTGGTAGATGCCTGTAGGCAACTACATCAAGGAATGCGCTACTGTTTCTTTTTTTCTGGCATGCATGAATTCCATGTTCGTCTTGATACCTTCCTATGCACAACAAACATTCAGGGAATGGTCCGTATTGTAGAATACCTCTGTTGGACTGTATCTGACAATAACCCGGTCATACTCTCCCTCAACTTGGAACGTGAACTTCCACGTATACCTTACAGGCACCTCCGTGTTGAGGCCTAAGATGACCAGGTTTTTAAACACACCATTTGGGAAGCCGTCTCCACTTACTTTTGCAGAAAATGATGGGACAACTTCATCCCCTGTCACTGAGTGGGATGTATTTAAAACAGTCATCAGGGGTAGGTACATAGCTGAGATAGTGGGTGTCAGATGTACATTTTTTTAAAACCATATTTATTGAATTTCAGACTACTCCATATATCATACGTTCCGAGGTTAACAGCAGAGACTCTCATATATAATACATCTCAATGGACAGGTTGTAATGCAGAGCTCGTATCCTGATATGGAGAAATACTCATAACACAGAACACCCTATTCCACCCGCTTCCCCTGCCAACTGTGCATCCGTGGTATTGATTATGTGTACATGTGATCTGATATCAACTCGTGTTTTAGGGGGCTATGCGTTGAGAAGGACAGTCAGCAAGACCCTCATAGAGTAGTACAGTGTAATAATGAATCAACGGAGGTCAGGCTGGTAGGGGGATTTTCCATCTGTTGACCAATAGTCTGTAGCATGACATCCCATGCTCGAAGATCCTTGTCTAATTTTTCATCTGTATGCACACATTTCATACAGATTTCCTCCGCCACACCCATTCACTCACATCTCTGTGCCACAGTCAGACGTATCATTGATATTGGCTATTAAAACCCAGGAAAGAGTGTTGCAAAACCTTGAGAAGGAGAGACCTGGGAACGTAGCACTCCAACAACCACTATCGGAATCTCAAGAGCTACTGGCATCCCAAACTGAAAAATTACTCTGCTTTGATTATCGGGAATATCTCACCTGCGTACACTTGGGAGCGTGATAAAGGAGGAACATCATTAGCGTGGCTTACAACCCCCATGGCTAGGAACTCGATGACCCCAGAAGTGGAATTGGCGACCAGGTTCTCCTTTATAACCAATCTATCAACGCAAAATTTCAGAAGTACTACATGACTCGTTATGCTCCATTATCGGCCGTGCAGCAGAGTGCATTCGAGAACTTCCTCAATTCTGTTAACTTTCCAGTGCTTTCCCGGGGCACTACAAATAACTTGGGTGGCACAATTACAATTCAAGAAATTAGAGCAGCTATCAAGATCATGGCACGCGGTAAGGTGCCTGGGTCAGATGGGCTACCAATAGAATTTTCTTCTGGTGTCAAGATTAGAGTAACTTTATGCAGCAGCTCTGGATGCAGGCCACCTACTGGCATCTATTGTGAGGCACTAGGTGTACCACTCCCGAAACCTGGACGTCCCCCCTCCACTGACACCCGTACTTACCATCCTCTGTCCTTAATATGGATATAAAATACTCATTCGCATCCTGGAAACTCGCCTCCTCCCATATATACCTACATTGATCCATTTAGATCAAACCAGTTTTAACCCAGGACGTAACACACCGGCTAATTTTCAGAGGCTTTTCACCGCCCTGACAGAGGATAGGGCTGACAAGCGAACTCCTGCTGTCATGGCTCTGGATATAAAGAAAGCCTTCAACAGCTTAAACTGGGATTTCCTTTATCTGGTCATGCAGAAATCAGGACTGGGCCCTAGGTTTATTAAGTGGACCAAACTCCTCTATACTGGTCCCACTGCACGAGTATGAATTTGCAGAACGATATCAAATTATTAACAAAATCAGGCGAGGAACCCAACAGGGCTGCCCCCTTTCCCTATTGCTATTCGCAATAGCGGTGGAACTGCTAGCCTGCAGAGCGCATACCGGAAGACACTATAGTGGCTTGAACTTACGAGGGTGGACACACCACATAGCATTATATGCTGATGATGTTACTTTTCTTCCTAAATGCTGAATTAGATGCCTCAGGGCGATAGAACTGTTGGAGAGCTGTGGAGTGGTATCCGGTCATGGAATCATTTGGCAAAAATTCCACTTGTTTCTGACAGACAGCTGCCCTCCCACCCGAGATCTTCTTTGCTTCTCCTGGACTAATACCTGACTGAATTATGTGGAAGTAGGAATATATCACAACCCCGGGACCTATTGGATGGCATCGATCAGAACACTGTTCGAATGTGAACTTCTGGAACTCGTTGCCTCTCTCCGTTCCCTTTCAAAATTGCAGTAGCCAAAATAGTGGTGCTCCTATGTTTACTTTACTTTTTTTTGCCACACTACCATTTATCATCCCTTACCGAATATTCATAGAAATGGACGTCCTACTAATTGAACGGTTCTGGGGGGTGGGTAGATGTAGAGTAGCCCTGACAAAGTTGCAATGACCTACAGCAGAAGTGGGGTTGGCGGCACCTATCTGGAGGCATACTACCTTGCGATTCAGTTGCAGTCGTTCAATTTGTGTATTTATAATGATCTGCATCTGGTGGAAGGTGGCGCCATTACTATTCCCATTAGTTGAGCCTCACCTCCTCCCTCCTGGTCCAAAATGACAGCTCCTTGACATGTCCATGATGTACAGGTGATGCAGGAATGCTGGTGCAGTTGCCTTCAGAAGACCCACACACCTACTTCCTATTCGCCTGATGTGTCATTGATATGTCTAGAGCAGTTGACCCCTCGTGGAGTGCTAGGCGGACTGGTGGAATGGACGGCTCATGGGATCACCTATGTTGCAGATGTGGGGTATTGCTCCCATTTGAGGACTTAGAAATTAAATGTGATATATGGGACAGTTGATTTCTTTTGCATCACTTACTGGTTGCTATGATGCGTACCCACTGGACTATGAGGGAACCAGAACTTGCAGCAAACCAGTGCAATCAACACCTATATACAGCAACAGGTCACTCCTAGGCAGTAATAGGTATATTCATGGCTATCAGAGCGGATGTTCTCACACCTCTACACAAATTAAAAACAAAATGAGAGGCTGACATGATGCAACAAATCAATGATAAAAGCTGGGATACAATCCTAGCTAACAACCCCACTGTAGCTCGTAATTTGAACTAATCAACTCATATTTTCTTCACAGGGCTTACCTAACGCTTGGTGAGATAAGTGGACTCTACCCCTCAGCTGCTGCGACCTGCCCTAGATGCGGTGAACTAGGGGCTGAGATTTACCTTATGATCTAGGCATGCCCTTCCATAACTGGGTTTTGGGAGTCAATAATGTGCAGCATTAATGCTGTAACCCTACAGACATTTCTTGGGACTGTTCCCTCGACCACACAAACGCAAAATAATTACCCGGTTTACAGCCTTGGCTTTAGTTCTAGACAAACGTGAACTGGCCATGCAATGGAAGGAAAATAAAGGCCAGGGTTTAATAAATGGCGGGAGGAACTGACCAAATGGACGGGATTGGAGAGTGTGGTACTGCATATGGAACTGATGAAAGGTAGGGGGACAATAGATGGTGCATATGCTTGGGATAACCTGGTTGACACTCTAATAGCCCCGACACAGACACTGATTTAGATGCAGACCCAGCATCGAACACTCTTTCTTCAGCTGAAGAAACAGGAGACAACACTAGATGAGGGATAGCATTTTAGACAAATGGCATAGACCCTATCTACTACACTAAAGGACACACATATCTGAAGAGACCAGCAAATTGCACCATGATGTATTGCATTCGGTGGGACGAGTAGGCAGAGGTGAGGAGGTCATCACTACAACCATTTATCAGTATATAGCTTTATGCATTGTACAAACATTTTTAGATTTCAGTAGGATATTTTGTATAGTAATTACCATTAACCAGTGACTTTTAAATTAATATTAACATGAAAGGCTTGCAATATATTCTGTAATGATGCTGCTTAGAAAATGTGTTAACGTAGAAATTAACGCACATGTTTGAAATGAGCCCACGGGGAGTGGCCACCAGAGTACACGAAGACTAATTAAACTAATTAATGATGAATTAATAATGCACAAATGTATGGATTTTTATTAGCATATTATAATTAGAGTCATGTATTGGGGTTTTGCTAAATTAATCACTAGGCCTAGTTAGCGAGGGTCTGGGCCTAGCTGCCTGGTCTCATAATAAACTGTGTTTTTCTAATGTGCAATGTGCTGTTTTCCTGAAGGACACGAAACTGTACTTTTCCAGAAGCTAGAGATATGTGTGTAGCCGTAGTAATTTCTTTCTCATGGGACCCAACTTGCTCAAGGAGACTTTCTGCCAAATGCAACAGTGTAATTCGTAACAGGTACAAGGCTGTCTAGACTAGGAGTAGACAATGGGACTACTGACCGGAGCGTAAAGTGTAACTTTTCTTACCTGACATTCCTACCGATGAAGAAGTCAACAACGTGGGCCAATCAACTGCATGGGAACTGTGTTTTGTGAAAAATTCTAGTGAGGCGCATGGAGAATTATTGGACAGAGATAATGATGCACCAAAATTGATCTAATGAGGAATTAAGGGCTAGTTCGACTGTTTTGATATAGCATGACCCAAGGAGAAATCAGCCATACTCAGCCATTATTGGGACACTTTTTGCCACTATTCTTTGAGACTTTGCTGTTCTGATATCTTAACCATCCTCTATTAAACCCTTACCTGATACTTACTTCACCTCCTTATGAGGGAAGTGCTTATTCATAGCTATGCCATGCTGAGACTTTGCCCTGTCCTATCCTTGCTGATGCTGAATTTACTGATGTCCTGAGGACAAAGACTGATGCTGATTGCTGATTCGTTGCAGGGGTAACTATCCGATGAAATTATAATTGTCTGTTTGCCTTTCCTGTCTAGGTACCAACTGCTCTTTTGATAGAGGCCATAGTTAGATGTTTTCCAAATTTGTGTTTGCTAAATTGTTTTGCATGAAGCCCAACATGCTGATGATAATTCGAGGTTAGTTAAGGTGTTCACTAATATTTGACGCAAATAGACAAATGACTGGGTTCTTGCATTGTTGAATTATGTACTAATGAGACTTTGCTAAGCTGTTTCTTATTAATGAAGTGTTAATGCTGAATGAATATTCTCTATGCATAGATTAAGTGTGTTCTAGTTACAAGTTTGAAGAGTTACTAATGAGATGAATTGCTAATGATATTAGATTGTAACCAATAGGGAAATAAATATTCTAACTCTAAACTAAATTGGTGTGGTGACTCATGACTGAAAGGTCATGGTGTGTTCACTTTATTGATTCTTATTAAATGTTATCGACTAGCTCAGTGATTAATTATTGTGAACATTGATTGACTTATTGTCATATTGATTGTGATATTAAAAAGATATCTTGTTCTGGGAAGTCTCCGAACGTGGTCAAAAGGTTCATAGGCCTAGGCGTGTCGCCTTGTAAGTTTACTTACCAAGGTCCTGACGCGTTATCAGTTTTGGTAACAGAGGTAATGGTTTGGCCCTTTGGGGCCCCAGGACGAGGGACTACTATTTGATATGACATTGGCCAAGCCTAATTTTTAGCAGTTGCTTTGAGATGTAAATGCTAGAGTTCTTGTTTTGTTTTGCTGTATTTCTGGTTGTTTGTAATCCTGTTGTTCCCGTTCTGCTTTTCATCAGTTAGTTGCTCTCTTATTTGCCAGCAGTCCTTTATAGATTTTTTCTAGATTTTTTCTAGATTTTTTCTAGCTTTATTCAATATAACTTTTTTGCCCTTTCTTCTTTCTTTTAAATGTATTTATTTTTTTCCCTTTTTTCCCGTTTAATTTCTTCTTTTTCCGCTTTTTTTTTCTCTTTTTATTATTCATGTTTCTTTTTCTCTTCTCCCGTATTTCTCTTCCCTGTTATTTCACCTTTTTTTGTTTACGATGATGTTATCTGTCTTGATGATTTATTCGGCCACTCTAAAATGGCAGCAGTTTTTTCTTTTTGATAATAGCAATGGCGCTCCCCGCACTTGAAGACCGCTAGTCCGTTTTCTATTCCTACTTTCAAAACAATCAGTTATAAATGCGACCTCGATGCTCACGCGTCCGTTTCTTCTTTTTGTTTCTTGCCGCTTACCTGCGGCGTTCCGTTTTCGTGAACCTTAAAGGTGAGGCTGTGAGCACTGCTACTATATGCATATGATCTAGTAACATTCGGAGCCTTTTGTTTACTTGCTCTTTACATATTTTACCTTCAACAAGGTGGCTTCCCTGTTTTATTAACCACGGGGACATTAACAGTTTGTACAAACGGTTAAATATAACCTGCATGCATTTTTTCAACTAGACAATTATTTGTACCATAGTTGATATTATCGCTATAAGTTTTCTTATATGCTTTTTCAACGTGTAGTATGTCTCAACAATTGATTATTGTGTCTTTTACAGAATATGACTATCTCAGTATTCAAATTGTAAATGCTTGTCTTATTTTTCACGGTAAGTCTGTTATTATCTTAGTACTCCTTCACTATTATTTTTCAGTTTTAAGCACTGGTCCATTTTGGGGCAATCTTTCGATTTACAGGACTTGGGCACCATATGCTAAATTATTTTAAAACCTCTCTCCTGTAACCAATCTTCTCCTTTACTTTATTCAATAATCCAGAGTGACTATAACATTAGCTTAGTGACCTTCTGGTTTCCCTCTGGACTCAAATTTATCTGCGTTACAAACACAGTTTTTTTCTTTTTTCTTTTTTTCTTTTTTTCTTCTTTTTAATATCACAGATTTCTTAACATCATAGACCTTGTAGCACGATTGATCTTTCACTGTTATATTTCTTGATTCCCATGAGCTCTTAAGCCTTGAATCCCACCCCAATCACCTACTAACTCGTGTCTTGCATGGGCTCAAGAATCTTTCCATTCTGGAACATCACATTAGAAACTACTTCGCACAGGACTTGCTTTAGCTCACCATCAGGTGGTGTTTGATGGGATCTCATCTTTTCTTTCTTACATGATCAACTCTATCAGAAATTTTTTATTTTTCTTCTCTTTTTCAGCCTTGAGAAAGCCCTGGCTTATATATAGCCAGAGGGGGCGAAACACGTGTTGGCTGATCTTCTTTTTTCTTATTTATCATTATGGACTTTGTCTTCTGTTTCGGAATTAAATGAGCCTTTGGAATTAAAACGTCTGTACAACAATGAAATAAACTTTTAACCTAACAACCTCAAGAACTTCTTGAGTGGGACTTTACCTTCTGCTTGTACTGCATATTTTTCTAGAGGACGTGGGTCCCTGTCCTCTGGTCAAGTCCCCCCTTTTCATGAACAAGGCACTCTATACAGGGGAATAGTGACTTTGGACCCTTTCCAGTATTGGAGCTCTGTCTTTAAGTTGACTCGAAAGGTCAGAAGGTCTGGTAGAAATTGATGAGTGTAGTTCGGAAGTAAGCAAGGTGTATCGGAAAAATTGGGTTTGGGAATATTATTATTTTTCGACGATGCAAAGTGGAGAGATGATGTGCCCCTAAGTCCCGAATGACTTTCCCGGAATCTCGGATTCTGCCGAAGTGAGTTGGGTGTTGTTCTCGGCGTTCTAGTGATAGTGTGAATGAAGTAGGGTTTGCGCTTGCACAGCTTATGCATACCGCAGGTGAATTGTGAGGTTTGTGATGATTTTAGGCCAAATGATGTTGTTTTAGTAGGAGTGTGCTTACTCCGCAGTATGAGAGTAGGGAAGTCGGCGAACTTCATGTGAGTGTGGCGCTTTGTGCTCAAAATTGTCCACGTGGTTGTTGGTGATGTACGGACCCTGCGTGGTCTAAAACTCCGGTGTATATTGATAAGAATGTTGATTGGCAAAAGATTGACCGGACAGCACAGGAACCTAAAGAATCAATACACGCCTATTATAAGAGGTTGTTGAAAGCGTTCAAGAACTACAGCGGTACAGAGGTTGTTAAAGCGAAGGACATGAACCACCTTGTGTTCAGATTTGTTGAAGAGTTGAGACCTGAGATTAGCCAGATGATTAAGGATCATTTGATCTGTTGGCAAGCAAAGCCAATTGACGAGGTGTTGCAGTATGCAAAATACTGTAGTGACAAGATTGAATTGAAGCAGAGGAAGCTGAAGGAGAAAGCAATGGTGATGCAAATTAAGGCAGCACAGTCAGGGATGCAGGGAGGTTGTCTACAACAGATGGTGCAACAGCCGCAAGGAAACGGGATGTTTCAGGCACACGTGATAGGCAGAGGTCGAGGAGGTTTTGTGAACAGAAGCACAGACTTGAATACTATAGTGGTTCAAAATGATGTGCAAGGGATAAAGACGATGTTACCTTGTCATGCTTGGGGGGCGTTGGACATTGGAAGCGGGAGTGCCCGATGATGGTGCAGGAGGGTGTTCAACAAAGCAATGATGTCAGTGCATTTCAAAATGTGAAGGGACCAAGGTTGAGAGGTCCTAATCTGAACTTTCAGAATAACATGATTCAGATGCAGGGTCTCCAACCCATGCAGCAGATGCAGATGCCACGTGTACAGCCGATGCAGATGAAACAAATGGAACCGCATGGTACCTAGACAGCAAATGCAATTGACCTTAGCGCCAATGGAACAGCAACAGGTGATGCTTCCTCAACAAGTCACAGGCCACAGGTCAAAGAATGAGTCAAAGTAACGCAGTACAACAGTTCCCATTACGTGGTGAGAATAGAATAAACGATGAATGGTCAGATGAGAGGAGTTCAGATAGTGAGGAGTGTAGGCTTGCAGCATCGCTATAAGTAGATCAGAAAGGGCCCTATGTTCAGGGGAAGGTAATGGGCCACAAGGTCTCATTCTTGGTTGACACAGGAGCTACACGCTCTACAGTCAGAAGCGCAGAGGTTCCGAAATTGCCCCTTTCGGGACGTACAGTCAAGGTAGTAGGAGTGGCAAACCAGCTCCTGACTAACCCGATCACAGATCTGGTTCAGGTTGAGCTTGGCACCTTTCAGGGATTGCACAGGTTTGTGGTTTGCGATTCGAGTCCTGTGTCCCTACTGGGAAGAGACTTACTGTGCAAGACAAGGTGTTCGATCACCTGTTCGAATGAGGGGATTGAGGTTCAGACAAACAGTGACGATGAAGGAGATGAGGAGCAGGTTTCAGGGCCTGAAACGGAGACCACAGATGAGGAATATCCTCTGATTAACTTCTTCCCAATGTTCACAGTGGCTGATCTGCCAGCAGACGCGCAGGGGACAGTACAAGAGAAATTGTGGGAAAAGAAGTAGGACTGATAAAAGAGTAGAACCAGTTAAAGTCAGTGTTAAGCCAAATGCTGTGTTCCTGTCAACATCAGGACAGTGTGCACTCTACGGGCAACTAGAATGCAAAAACCAAATAATTTCAAGCTAACATAATTTAGGCATTGTGCTGATATGATGTTGTTTAACCTTTTGCATTGCAGAGTTTAATCCTGAGGACTTATGTTGAGCATGCACATAAGTACTGTTCTCATGTAATGTACTGCTGCAGGCTTTCAGACTGTGTCAGGGTGTGGTCCCTTTCCAGGGCCTTCTAGAAGCTTTCCCTGCAGCATGCATGGGTGTGGTTGGTGGGCTGGGCTAAGACTATAAAAGGGAGCCAGCCCAGCTCCACATACTCACTATTCTGAGGTCCCGATGCAGAGCAGGAGCAACTTCCTGAGTTCCTGTTCCGGCGGCCTACTTTGATCCTCCAGGCCTTGCCCTTTTTTCACTTTCATTGGTGATCCTAGATCAGGGTGGTAAGACGGAGGTCGGGCTGGACCCCCGACCCCGTTATCGAAAACTCTTGAGTTCTTGGGCCTAATCTTTGCAAGATAATCTAAAGTACTCTTGTGCGTGTGAATGTGCGCTTGGTAGTTTCGAGGCATTTGCATGCTGATATTCGAATTGGCAAAACGTGCAATTCTTTTCTCATGCTTAATTCTTGATATTCATTTTGCGCTACCATTCCTAGGCACTTACATGGTAGCATTCGAATCAGCAAGACGCTCGATTCGTTTTCTTGTGTGTTAACTCTTGATATTCATTGTGCGCTACCATTTTATGGCATTTACAAAGGTAGCATTCGAATCGGCAAGACGCGCAATTCTTTCCTTGTGCTTAATTCATGTTATTCATTGTGCGCTATCATTCCTTGGCAGTGACATGGTGGCACTCGAATCGGCAAGACACGCGATTTGTTCTCTTGTGCTTTAACCCTTGATATTCATTGTGTGCTACCATTCCTTGACAGTTGCATGGTGGCATTCGAATCGGCAAGACGCGCAATTCGTTTTCTCGTGCTTGATTCATGATGTTCATTGTGCGCTACCGTTCCTTGACAGTTACATGGTGGCTTTCGAATCGGCAAGACGCACGATTCGTTTCCGGTGCTTAAAATCACAGTGTTCATTACGCGCTACCATTTTAAGGCATTTACTTGGTGGCTTTTGAGTTGGCAAGTCGCATGATTTATTTATCGAGTCTAGTTTGTGTTATTCATGGTGCACAATCAACCTGTGGTATTTTTACTACCTATGAAGAGATCTGCAATGTGCGCAAGTCATGTTCCAGCAATTTGAGAGAACAAAGAACCAGGTTTCTAGATGTAATGTTGTGTGTTCCTAATATGTTTCTCAAACACGATTCATATGATGGTTTAGAAATCATTCAGATTCTTTCCTGATCCTCATGTAATGATAATTCTTGAATTTGAAAATTGCATTTAACCTTTCTTGATTTCATCACAGGTATCCAGTCATCTTGAAGCCTATTCATTTTAAGGCTATGCTTAGGTTGATCATGTTTTCAGAATGACAACGTGTAGAGTCATAGCCTAGTATTGATGTTCATATGATGTAATTTTGATATTGTTTGTTTTAACCTTTTTGCTTCCTATAGGTCTCCTTCCCAGCTGTTCCCTTCCTAATCCCCTTTTCCCCACTTGGACTCTCTTAGACTCTGTGACAATTCTAATAAGAGTATTGGAGCTGTCTTGTGGTGGAAGTGTTGGGAACGTGCATAGACCCTGAGGATCTGGTGACTCTGACTGTTCCCCCAGGTACCGCAGTACCGTATGGCACAAGATGTCCTTATAAATGTGGCACAGTTAATTGCAGACTTTGTGAAACAGGGAGTCTTGAAAGAAGTGATGAGAAGCCCATGTAATTCACCAAAAATGGGGTTGAGGAAGCCTTGTGGGAAAGTTCGAATTGTCCAAGACTTGAGAATGATTAATGACATAGTCGTGAAATGTTGCCCAGTGGTGCCAAATCCAGCTGTGATTATGTTCCAGGTTCCATGTGATGCAGAGTGGTTCACAGTGGTTGATTTGTCCCAAGCGTTCTTTTCTGTGCCTCTTCATGAGGACAGCCAATTTCTTTTCAGTTTCAAATTCCTAGATAAGGCTTACAATTGGTGACGAATTCCTCAGGGGTTTTCGGAATCTCCTTCCATCTTCAACCAGATACTGAAGAAGGATTTGGAGTCATTGGAATTGCCTTTTCAATTGACTCGTGTAGTACATTGATCATCTGTTGATCGCACCAAAACGAGGGATGAGTGCAAGTATGATTCAATTGCCTTATCAAACCATTTGGGAAAGAACGGACACAAGGTGTCCCCAAAGAAGCTGCAATATTGTCAGAAAGAGGTAAAATACTTAGGTCATTAAATTGAGAAACGGTCGAGGAAGTTATCCAGGGAGAGGATGACTGCCCTATTGCAGATGAATCCCCCAACGACACGGAGAGATGTTAGGATGTTTCTGGGAATGGTGGGGTACTGTCGTCAGTGGATCCCGAATTTCTCAGTCATCTCCAAGCCATTGGTTAGACTGATGGGCTGGATGTCATAGTACTGTCAGAGAAAGAAATGAAGGCATTCACTGAGTTGAGGGAGAGCATGTGTAGGGCTCCAGCTTTAGGTACGCCTGACTACATGAAGCCTTTTGTTCTGTTTTGTCATGAACGTGATGCCTGTTCTTTGTCTGCAATGACACAGGTCCATGGAGGTATAACCCGACCAGTAGCATATTTTTCAGCTACTTTGGACCCAGTTGCAGCAGCTTTACCGGGTTGTCTGCATGCAGTAGCAGCAGTTGGTCAAAGCCTCACACAGTGTGAAGGCATAGTGATGGGACAGTTATGGTCCCTCACTCATTTGAGATTTTGTTAACCCGTACCAAAACGCAGCACATGACAAATGCAAGACTGACAAAATATGAAACTATCATATTGGGGTCACCAAATGTAACGTTGAAAAGATGTACAGTGTTGAATCCGGCAACTTTGCTTCCAAATGAAAGCACAGAAGTTGATGATGTTGAAGATGTGGAACATGATTGTCTTGAGGTAACAGAAATGTGCACCAAACTGAGGCCCGATATTAAAGATAACCCAATTGGAAGAAAATGACAAAATTATCTTTGCCGATGGCTCATGCCTAAGAGACTCCGTAGGAGTTCTGAGGGCTGGATATGCTGTATGTACGATCTCTGGTGTCCTTGAAGCGTCTTAGCTTGAGAGAGTATATTTTGCTCAAGTGGCTGAATTGGTTGCTCTTACTGGAGCATGCCATGCTTCTGCCCAGCTGAGGGTGACTATCTATACTGACAGCAGATACAGATTTGGAATTGTCTATGACTTTGGCCAACTATGGTCACAGAGGGGTTTCCTGACTTCTTCTGGTTCTCCAGTGAAAAATGGTGAAAGAATTAAGGAGTTGTTGCACGTGATTCAGTTACCTCATGAAATTGCCATGGTGAAATGCAGTGCCCATTTGAAATCACAAGACTTTGTTTCAATGGGAAATGGATTTGCAGATCAAGTCGCAAGGTTTTGCGCCTTGAACTGTATATCGTTTAAGGATCAGTGGGAAATGTTACCTGAAACAGAAAATGAGACATGCACAGGTTACGCATAAAGGGTGATTGACACGTTAGAAGAATTGAGATTGTTGCAGGGACGTGCCAGCAAAGATGAGAAACGTTCTTGGATTAGGATGCAATGTGTACAAAGACCAGATGATTTGTGGGTTTCAGATGAAAGGAAAATGGTTTTGCCGAACAGTCTCCTATCACAGTTTGCAAGGTTTACCCATGGTCAAGCACATATTTGGAGAGATGCCATGATCAGGTTGTTCACAATTGACTGGTTTAACCCGAAGTTCAGACAAGCCGCAGAAGTGATTTGTCACAGGTGGATCATCTGTCAACAGATGAATGCCGGGAAAGGGACAGTGGTGAATCTGAGCCACATCGGGAGAGCAGGAGGTCCATTTAGCAGAATGCAATTGTGTGGAGGATTGAGATATGTGTTGGTTATTGTGTGTATCTTTAGTCACTGGATTGAAGCATACCCTACACGTAGGAATGACAGTCTCACAGTAGCGAAGCTGCTGCTTAGGGAATTGATACCACGTTTCGGGTTTCCAATCTCTTTAGAATCAAATAGGGGAAGTCACTTTAACAACAAGGTGGTTAAGCTATTGTGTGCAGCATTGAACATTGAACAGAAATTGCAATGTAGTTACTGCCCTGAAGCCTCAGGACTAGTGGAGCAGATGAATGGTACCCTGAAGTCGAGAATGGCAAAAATGTGTGCAGCCACGAATTTGAAAAGGTCTGATGCGTTGCCCTTGGTGCTAATGTCAATGAGAAATACGCCGAACAAGAAAACAGGACTATCTCCTCCTGAAATACTCATGGGCCGAGCTATGAGACTGCCCGCAGTGCCTGCAAATGCTCTTGTGAATATCACGGATGATATGGTGTTGGACTACTGCAAGGGTCTGGCTGACGTGGTCCGTTCCTTCTCTCACCAGGTGGAAGCTACCACCCTGCCTCCGATAAATGATCCAGGGCACAATCTGAAGGCTGGTGACTGGGTTGTCATCAAGAAACACGTAAGGAAGTCATGCTTGGAGCCACGTTGGAAGGGGCCATATCAAGTAATACTGACAACCACTACTGCTGTGAAGTGTGCAGGAATTCCGAACTGGATCCATGCCAGTCACACGAAAAAGGTGACGTGTCCAACTGATGAGGAAGTTGAGTTGTTGAAAGTACGAACAACAGAGAAGGAAGTCTCAGGGCTGGAGAGTGATTGAAGGGGAACTGAGACAGAAGGAGAGCCCGTTGAGGACGGCTTGGTCACTCCAGTAAGAGATGAAGGAGAGGAGACCCAGAGGGGTGAGCCTATCTCAACTGAGGCACCAGGAGAGCCAAGTCAGAAGGAGGTTCTCCCCGAAGCAGACAAATATGGAAATGAGCTAGAGCCCCTGACAGACCCAGAAGGCAAAGGAGTTGAGGCGGAAGAGAGTCAGAGTGTCCAGACTCCTCCTGAGCAAATTGCAGGTCCATCAAGAGAAAACACCATAGAGTCAGAGGAGGGCGAAGGGTTGCCCCAGGAAAGATCAAAGGCCAGAGAGACGCTGAAAGGAGATAAGTGGACGGAACTGCAAGTGAAGAAAGGGAAAGTGGTTGTCAAAGATGCAATAGAGGAAGAGGTTGATACAAGAAGGAGAGAAGATCTGAGTGAAGGAGAGTTGCAAGGTGATTGCAAATTGAAAAGAAAGAGAGTAGCGAACAGAAGGTACGCAGGTCCTGAATGGGCATATGCAACGTCAGCTGAATGGCAGCAAGAGTTCTTGGTGTTTTGCTCTGATTGAGAAGTCCCAGGTCAGTACTTTGGCACCTGAGTCTGGCCAGAGAGACTGCTTTGGTATAAAAATTGAGTTAAAGAAGAAAATTGAGAAAAGAGACTGATAACTTACCTGATGTGACACTGTTAACCTGAATTGACTTTTGAAAAACGATTCTGACAAGCTGCTAACCTGAATTGATAAGGATCCTGGGAGTGAAATTGAAAGCTGTAAATAACTAATGAAGAAAACCTTTCGCTTGCTTTAACTTTGCCGAAGAAAAAATATAATAATAAGTTTAAACCATCCTCTGTTGGTTGTTGTTTGAACTAATCATCCTTCACTTTCTGATTCTTTACAGATCATGGCTAACACTAGAGAGAATAATAGGGGAAGTAGGCGTTGTAAATGTTTGGGTGTTGGTTTGGGTGTTGTGTGTGTGATATTCATGATAGTTGTGATTGTCGGTATGCCATTAGTGGGTAAGAGTGGAACTAACAATGATACAATTACTGAGACCGCCACTGCACTAACAGCTTGGGAGAGGTTTGAGCAGGATATAAAATATTTGCATGAGGGGACTAATGCGAAAGGGGAATTATCAACTAATGTTTTCTATTGCTTGCTGAGTGAGTATGTTGACACAATGGATGCGAAACATTGTTATGTGTGTACACGGATTCCTGCTTCGGTACAAGAAGGGGTTACCTATCATAGTTTGCCATTAACATATGGGATAAGCTGTAGTCTGTTACTAACAAGATTCTATAACCAGGTAAAGATTCAGTATTTTTACTCCAATCACGACCTTGTGTTTTCTTATGTGCCTATCATAGACGATTTGAGTAGTGTAGCTAAATACTATATAGCATAAAGTTAGTTAAGGGATTCTTTGAGGCGACACTAACAATTAGTACATCTTATGCACACTGCAATAATTTGACATGTTTGCTTACACCTGTAGAGAAAAGCTTTTTAGATCACACGGAAGATAGAAGATGGGCATTGAAGGGAAAGTTAGAGAAAGGATTGCAGCAGCGAGCTTTTGCTAGTAGTGAGAGTTACAGTGCGGTTAGGGAACAGGGGAAGTTAGCTTTAGATGCACTGCACGTAGGTAAGCTTTGCATATCTAGGCCAAAGTCGTACTATGACAATGTGTTTGTGGGAATGAGTGAATGTATGCATGTATTTTTATTTCAGAGCAAGTGGACGTTCATGGTAAATGGACAGGATCCAGCGATCCCTGGGATCTATTATATATGTGGACTTAATGCTTATTACCGTCTTCCAAAGGGATGGTATGGGACATGTTATTTGGGGATAGTTTTCCCAAAGATATATCAACTTGAGGACTTGAAAAGGTTCCCGAAATTGTCTGAATTACATCGAAATAGACAGAAGAGAGAGACAGCTGCTGGTGTAGTAGGAGACATATTTGGGGCGATAATTCCTTCAGTGGGAGTTATCTTAAACTCCATAAAGAGTCAAAAGTTGTCTACTATTGTGGATAACATGCTGACAAATTTCACGGGGGCTATAGGCCTGATGGATACTGAACTTACTGCAGAGAGGGCTATGACTCTTCAAAACAGGCTTGCTTTAGACATTCTTTTAGCGAAAAATGGCAGAGTTTGTAAGATGCTTAATGAGCGCCTTTGTTGTGCTTATATACCTGACAATAGTAATGAGATTAGAAGTATGCTTACTAACTTGACTATGGATAGTACAGATTTGAAGGAACTGAAAGAGCCACGTGTTTGGGAAAAGGTTGGAAAAGGACTTGCTTCAGTGGGGAGTTAGTTTAGTAATATTTGGCATTGGATATTGGCGAAAATAATACAGGGAATATTAATTGGTATAGCTTGCTTATTTGGATTATGGCTATCATGTAAAATTAGTAAAAGAATTAAATAGAAAATGTCTAAAAAAATTGGGGGAGGGAAGAAAAGCAAAAGGAAAAAATACTCAGGGCAAAATCACAGAGGGAAAGCTTGAGAGAGGAAATTGAGATGAAGGAATTCTAGAATGTAAAATGTAAAGGGAAAAGTTTGTGTGATGACAAGAGTCATCAGAGGAGGGATTGTTGGAGTGTGACTTTTAAATTAATATTAACATGAAAGGCTTGCAATATATTCTGTAATGATGCTGCTTAGAAAATGTGTTAACGTAGAAATTAATGCACACGTTTGTAATGTGCCCACGGGAGTGGCCACCAATGTACACGAAGACTAATGAAACTAATTAATGATGAATTAATAATGCACTAATGTATGGATTTGTATTAGCATATTATAATTAGAGTCATGTATTGGGGTTTTGCTAAATTAATCACTAGACCTTAGTTAGCGAGGGTCTGGGCCTAGCGGCCTGGTCTCATATTAAACTGTGTTTTTCTAACGTGCAATGTGCTGTTTTCCTGAAGGACACGAAACTGTACTTTTCCAGAAGCTAGAGATATGTGTGTAGCCATAGTAAATTCTTTCTCATGGGATCCGACTTGCTCAAGGAGACATTCTTGCCGAATGCAACAGTGTAATTCGTAACAGGTACAAGGCTGTCTAGACTAGGAGAAGACAATGGGACTACTGACTGGAGCGTAAAGTGTAACTTTTCTTACCTGACATTCCTACTGATTAAGACGTCAACAACGTGGGCAAATCAACTGCATGAGAACTGTGTTTTGTGGAAAATTCTAGTGAGGAGCGTGGAGAATTATTGGACAGAGTTAATGATGCACCAAAATTGATCCAAAGAGGAATTAAGGGCTAGTTCGACTGTTTTGATATAACAGCATAACCCAAGGAGAAATCAGCCATTATTAGCCATACTCAGCCATTATTGGGACACTTTTTAACCACTATTCATTGAGACTTTGCTGTTCTGATATCTTAACCATCCTCTATTAAACCCTTACCTGATACTTACCTGCGGTGCAAAAAAAGTATAAATATGGGCCCAAGAGTCGAGTTTGAGTCAACGTGAGTGAATTAAAACTTCAATGGAGATTGGGTGAGTTCTAAAGTGCACTAGAAAGACCCATTGACAAGTCAAGAGTAAAATTTGCGGGTCAAATTTTGCTTGCGAGTGCGGGATCTGAGAAAAAGAGAGTAGCAGCCGAGGCTAAGCAAAATCTCTGTAAAATTCTGAAGCAATTGTTTTACCCCTTTCCTGTAGTAAACCGTCAAATTTGAGTTTTTGTTGGTGCTCGCAATATATTGCATTAGTTTTGTGTGAATTGAGAGTGAGGAGGACAAGCCGCAAGACTCTGTCAGCCGCAGTATGTGTGAGTGTGACGTCATTGGACCCGCACTGGTATAGGTTGGTTAGTGAGAAGGGTTGCGCACGGATTGGCAACCGTCCGTGAGAGGCAATTGGTTAAGAAGGTAAAGCGAAGAGAGTTCTGGAAATTAAAGTCACTTCCTGATTCGATTGTAAACAAAATAAAAGACGCAAAAATGAAGTTTTTTAAGGCTTTAAAGAGAGCCTTGAGGGGGGATAAATATATTACTGCAACTGTAGGGGAGGTTACACTGACAGAGGATACACCGGCTTATGCCGGAATGGAGGAGAGGGGAGTCGCGCCATGTCTTTGGCTAAAGCAATGGTCCAAAGCGACAGAGAAAGAAGGGTGAATGGAGTTTCAGGAGCACGGAACATTCAACATAAGAATTTTGGAAAATTTGCGGAGGGTGTTAATTGAGCTAAAGCCACCTCCGAGGCCAGCACAGTTTGAGGCGCTAGCAATTTGGGAACTGATGGCAATACGACAGCAGCAACAGAAATTCGAGAGGAGAAAGAGGAAGGCAGAAAAGACACTAGCGGAGGCTAGGTGGGATAGTGCACAGAGAGTCTGGAGGAGAGAAACAATAGACGGAATTAGGATGTTTCCAGCAATAGCTCAAGAAAATGAAAACAGAGGGGGAAAAGCCACTTGTAAGACTGACAAAAGTTCTTCTAAAGACAAAGAGGTTAAGAAGCACTGGTCAGAGGTGGATGACTCAGACGATGATGAGTTCCTAAATCTGTTGCTGAATGACCGACCACCGCCATATGCAATAGATGACAAAAGACCGAGTACTAGTACAGGCCCTGTGAGTTCCACACAGAACAAGGTTACAATAAATCCAATACAGGTTAGTCCTGTCTCAACACCAGCTCCGGTGCAGAATAGTATTAGTATGTCCACTGCTCCAGAGATGCAATCTCAGCTACAGCCACGGCAGGTTCAGATACTTTATCCTGATGTCCCAATACTAGAGACTACCATGAATTTGATGGTGCCGTCAGAGCCGACATATACGAGACCAAAGCTGATACAGACCGAGCCAACTCCACCTTTATTGCCCCCAGGCACAGCAACATATGGTTCCAAATTACACTTCGGTCACAGGACCGCAGTCAGCCATGGCACCAGTAATGAACCAGAGTATGGGAGTTAATGCGCCACAGGTTTTAAGAAACAGGCAGACGCCAGCTGCAATATCTTTGCCCATTACAGTTGGTCCACCAGTACCATTGTATGCACAGGCGAAGCCTAGTGTATGTGATCAAGGAATAATGATCCAAGAGATGACAAGAGGAGGGTTTGCAGGAGCTCTCAAGGGGTGACTCCAGTGGAACCGACATTCGAAAGGTCTAGGTCTTTATTAGACTTCAGTCCAATTGGGGCTCCTCCAGATCCCATGAGACCATCAGGTTTGGGACTGCTGACTCCACAGATCTTGAGTACAAACATACCACAAACACCGATAGTGCAGGCTAGGAATATCTCCTTGCAAGGTTTAACTGCGCAACAACTGAACGATTGGTTAGACAAGTTAAATTCACTACAGACTACTCCTGCAGCAGCAGGGAGGTCAGAAGGAGAAGAGTACCTGAATTTTGTGAGGTTGGGCATGGAGGCAAATGAGCTAGTTGAAGGGAGCATGGGAGTGAATAGGCTAGAATCATACACAGAGGCAGAATTTAGGTATTTGTGTCCAAAAATAACCAAAGAAGTGAGCAGGGTGCACCAGAGGTTAGCAAATTTGGCAGACAAATATGGAATAGACTTAGACAATACCAAACATCTGAAGAGGAGTTACAGGTTAGACTTTGAGTCTAAAGATTTTGAACACATGAGATCTACTGGGATGAAGGCACACCTTAAAGAAATACTGCAAAGTGCACAGGTTTGGGGGGGCCTTAGAGAAGTTGGAAGGCAGATGGGCGAAGAAAAGAGATAAGAGGAAAAGTGATTGCGTAGAGCAGCCAGCCAAGGCCTCACAGGATGTGGGTGCAGTAAAAATGTTACTGATGAGAGAGACGGCTGGAGGGGTTCTTGTCCATGTACCGTGGACCAGAGGTGACATCCTGTCATTTAAAAATGACTTTCCCAGGCTAAGGGAGAAATAAATAGAGTGGTATCAGACGACAGATAGGTTTGTGAAGCTTGTGAAATGTCTCTGGGAGATCATAGTTCCGGACAAATTGTGGCTGGAGTGCAAGAGGAGTGTGGATTGGACGACCGCGGAACCAGCAAGGGATAGAGTCACAGGAGCACCATCTCCTGAGGTGATGAGATACTACTATACGGTGAGTGAGTTCTTGAAGCAGAGAGTTTTGCTGCAGAATGTTGATTGGCAAAAGATTGACCGGACAGCACAGGAATCCAAAGAATCGGAACACACCTATTAGGAGAGGTTGTTGAAAGCGTTCAAGAACTACAGCGGTACAGAGGTTGTTAAAGCGAAGGACATGAATCACCTTGTGTTAAGATTTATTGAAGGGTTGAGACCTGAGATTAGCCAGATGATTAAGAATCATTTAATCTGTTGGCAAGCAAAGCCAATTGACGAGGTATTGCAGTATGCGAAATACTGTAGTGACAAGATTGAATTGAAGCAGAGGAAGCTGAAGGAGAAAGCGATGGTGATGCAAATTATGGCTGCACAGTCAGGGATGCAGGGAGGTTGTCTACAACAGTTGGTGCAACAGCCGCAAGGAAACAAGATATTTCAGGCACACGTGAGAGGCAGAGGTCGAGGAGGTTTTGTGAACAGACGCACAGACTTGAATACTATAGTGGTTCAAAATGATGTGCAGGGGATGAAGAAGATGTTACCTTGTCATGCTTGGGGGGGCGTTGGACAGTGGAAGCGGGAGTGCCCGAAGGAGGGTGCAGGAAGGTGTTGTTCAACAAAGCAATGATGTCAGTGCATTTCAAAACGTGAAGGGACCAAAGTTGAGAGTTCCTAATCCGAACTTTCAGAATAACATGATTCAGATGCAGGGTCTCCAACCCATGCAGCAGGTGCAGATGCCACGTGTACAGCCGATGCAGATGCAACAAGTGCAACCGCAGGTTCCCATGGTACCTAGACAGCAAATGCAATTGCCCTTAGCGCCAATGGAACCGCAACATGTGATGCTTCCTCAACAGGTCACAGGTCAAAGAATGAGTCAAACTAACGCAGTACAACAGTTCCAATTACGTGGTGAGAATAGAATAAACGATGAATGGTCAGATGAGAGTTCAGATAGTGAGGAATGTAGGCTTGCAGCATCCCTAGAAGTAGATCAGAGAGGGCGCTATGTTCAGGGGAAGGTAATGGGCCACAAGGTCTCATTCTTGGTTGACAGTCACAAGTGCAGAGGTTCCGAAATTGCCCCTTTCGGGACGTATAGTCAAGGTAGTAGAAGTGGCAAATCAGCTCCTGACTAACCCGATCACAGATCCGGTCCAGGTTGAGCTTGGCACCTTTCAGGGATTGCACAGGTTTGTGGTTTGCGATTCGAGTCCCGTGCCCCTACTGGGAAGAGACTTAGGGCGAGATGTAGCAACTTTGCAAATTGCGACTTGCAATTTGCGAATCCGAGCGACTCGCAAATTGCAACTCGCAATTTGCAATGCAGAACGGTGTCTCAGACACCGTCTGCGAGTCGCTATGGGGTCACAAAGACCCACCTCATTAATATTAATGAGGTGGGTCGCAAATTGCGGCCCCATAGCGACTATGGGCACTCACAGGTATGGAGGCCTGCTGTAGTCAGCAGACCTCCATGTCCGTGACTGCTTTTAAATAAAGCAGTTTTTTTTTTTCAAGTGTAGCCCGTTTCCTTAAAGGAAAACGAGCTGCACTTAAAAAAAAATACCGAAACCTTTAGTTTCTGATTTTATCAGGGCAGGTAGTGGTCCCTTGGACCACTACCTGCCCTGAAAAAATAATTTGGGGTCCAGTCACAAAGGGGAAGGGGTCCCATTGGGACCCCTTCCCGTTTGCGAGTGGGTTACCATACACTTCAAGTGGATGGTAACTGCGACTCCATTTGCGACCGCGTACGCGGTCGCAAATGGAGTTGCATACCACTGCGACTCGCAAATAGGAAGGGAACACCCCTTCCTATTTGCGACTCTGAAATGCATAGCAAACTCAGGTTTGCGACTCGCAAACAGCGATTTTCACCGTTTGCGACTCGCAAACTGTTTGCTACATCTGGCCCTTACTGTGCAAGACAAGGTGTTCTATCACCTGTTCGAATGAGGGGATTGAGGCTCAGACAAACAGTGACGATGAAGGAGATGAGGAGCAGGTTTCATAGCCTGAAACGGAGACCACAGATGAGGAATATCCTCTAATTAACTTCTTCCCAATGTTCACAGTGACTGATCTGCCAGCAGACTTCCATGGGACAGTACAAGAGAAAGTGTGGGATCTGACAGGAAAAGAAGTAGGACTGATAAAAGGAGTAGAACCAGTTAAAGTCAGTGTGAAGCCAAATGCTGTGTTCCCCCAGGTACCGCAGTACCATATGGCTCAAGATGTCCTTCTAAAGGTGGCACAGTTAATTGCAGACTTTGTGAAACAGGGAGTCTTGAAAGAACTGATGAGCAGCCCATGTAATTCAACAATCTTGCGGTTGAGGAAGCCTTGTGGGAAAGTTCGAATTGTCCAAGACTTGAGCAAGATTAATGACATAGTCATGAAATGTTGCCCAGTGGTGCCAAATCCAGCTGTGATTATGTTCCAGGTTCCATGTGATGCAGAGTGGTTCACAGTGGTTGACTTGTCCCAAGCGTTCTTTTCTGTGCCTCTTCATGAGGACAGCCAATTTCTTTTCTGTTTCAAATTCCTGGATAAGGTTTACAACTGGTGCCGAATTCCTCAAGGGTTTTCGGAATCTCCTTCCATCTTCAACCAGATACTGAAGAAGGATTTGGAGTCATTGGAATTGCCTTTTCAATCAACTCTAGTGCAGTACATTGATGATCTGTTGATCGCATCCAAACCGAGGGATGAGTGCAAGTATGATTCGATTGCCTTACTGAACCATTTGGGAAAGAACGGACACAAGGTGTCCCCAAAGAAGCTGCAATATTATCAGAAAGAGGTGAAATACTTAGGTAATTAAATTGAGAAAGGGTCGAGGAAGTTATCCAGGGAGAGGGTGACTGCCCTGTTGCTGATGAATACCCCAACGACACGGAGAGATGTTAGGATGTTTCTGGGAAAGGTGGGCTACTGTCGTCAGTGGATCCTGAATTTCTCAGTCATCTCCAAGCCATTGGTTAGACTGACGGTTAAGGATGGGCCGGATGTCATAGTACTGTCAGAGAAAGAAATGAAGGCATTCACTGAGTTGAGGGAGAGCATGTGTAGGGCTCCAGCTTTAGGTATGCCTGACTACATGAAGCCTTTTGTTCTGTTTTGTCATGAATGTGATGCATGTTCTTTGTCTGTCCTGACACAGGTACATAGAGGTGTAAACCGAACAGTAGCATGTTTTTCTGCTACTTTGGACCCAGTTGCAGCAGCCTTACCGGGTTGTCTGCGTGCAGTAGCAGCAGTTGGTCAAAGCCTCACACAGTGTGAAGGCATAGTGATTGGACAGTTATGGTCCCTCACTCATTTGAGATTTTGTTAACCCGTACCAAAACGCAGCACATGACAAATGCAAGACTGACAAAATATGAAACGATCATATTGGGGTCACCAGATGTAAAGTTGAAAAGATGTACAGCGTTGAATCCGGCAACTTTGCTTCCAAATGAAAGCACAGAAGTTGAAGATGTTGAAGATGTGGAACATGATTGTCTTGGGGTAACAGAAATGTGCACCAAACCGAGGCCCGATATTAAAGATACCCAATTGGAAGAAAATTACAAAATTATCTTTGTCGATGGCTCATGCTTAAGAGACTCCGTAGGAATGCAGAGAGCTGGATACGCTGTATGTACGATCTCTGGTATCCTTGAAGCGTCTTGGATTGAGAGAGTATATTCTGCTCAAGTGGCTGAATTGGTTGCTCTTACTAGAGCATTCCATGCTTCTGCCCAGCTGAGGGTGACTATCTATACTGACAGCAGATACAGATTTGGAATTGTCCATGACTTTGGCCAACTATGGTCACAGAGTTGTTGCACGCAATGCAGTTACCTCATGAAATTACCGTGGTGAAATGCAGTGCCCATTTGAAATCACAAGACTGTTTCAATGGGAAATGGATATGCGGATCAAGTCGCAAGGTTTTGCGCCTTGAACTGTATATCGTTTAAGGATCAGTGGGAAATGTTACCTGAAACAGAAAATGAGACATGCAGAGGTTACGCATTAAGGGTGATTGACACGTCAGAAGAATTGAGATTGTTGCAGGGACGTGCCAGCAAAGATGAGAAGAGTTCTTGGGTTAGGATGCAATGTGTACAAAGACCAGATGATTTGTGGGTTTAAGATGAAGGGAAAATGGTTTTGCCGAACAGTCTCCTGTCACAGTTTGCAAGGTTTTACCATGGTCAAGCACATATTTGGAGAGATGCCATGATCAGGTTGTTCAAATAGACTTAACCCGAAGTTCAGAAAAGCTGCAGAAGTGATTTGTCACAGGTGTATCATATGTCAACAGATGAATGCGGGGAAAGGGACAGTGGTGAATTTGAGCCACATCGGGAGAGCAGGAGGTCCATTTAGCAGAATGCAATTGGATTTTATTGAGATGTCCGTGTGTGGAGGATTGAGATATGTGTTGGTGATTGTGTGTATCTTTAGTCACTGGATTGAAGCATACCCTACACGTAGGAATGACAGTCTCACAGTAGCGAAGCTGCTGCTTAGGGAATTGATACCACGTTTTGGGTTTCCGATCTCTTTAGAATCAGATAGGGGAAGTCATTTCAACAACAAGCTGGTTAAGCTATTGTGTGCAGCATTGAACATTGAACAGAAATTGCATTTAAGTTACCGCCCTGAAGCCTCAGGACTAGTGGAGCAGATGAATGGTACCCTGAAGTCGAGAATGGCAAAAATGTGTGCAGCCACAAATTTGAAATGGCCTGATGCGTTGCCCTTGGTGCTAATGTCAATGAGAAATACGCCCAACAAGAAAACAGGACTATCTCCTCATGAAATACTCATGGGCTGGGCTATGAAACTGCCCGCAGTGCCTGCAAATGCTCTTGTGAATATCACGGATGATATGGTGTTGAACTACTGCAAGGGTCTGGCTGATGTGGTCTGCTCTTTCTCTCACCAGGTGGAAGCTACCACCCTGCCTCCGATAAATGATCCAGGGCACAATCTGAAGGCTGGTGACTAGGTAGTCATGAAGAAACACGTAAGGAAGTCGTGTTTGGAGCCACGTTGGAAGGGGCCATATCAAGTAATACTGACAACCACTACTGCTGTGAAGTGTGCGGGAATTCTGAACTGGATCCATGCCAGTCACACGAAAAAGGTGACGTGTCCAACTGATGAGGAAGTTGAGTTGTTGAAAGTACCAACAACAGAGAAGGAAGTCTCAGGGCCGGAGAGTGATCGAAGGGGAACTGAGACAGAAGGAGAGCCCGTTGAGGACGGCTTGGTCACTCCAGTAAGAGATGAAGGAGAGGAGACCCAGAGGGGTGACGGTGAGCCTATCTCAACTGAGGCACCAGGAGAGCCAAGTCAGAAGGAGGTTCGCCACGAAGCAGACGAATATGGAAATGAGCTAGAGCCCCTGACAGACCCAGAAGGTGAAGGAGTTGAGGCGGAAGAGAGTCAGAGTGTCCAGACTCCTCCTGAGCAAATTTCAGGTCCCTCAAGAGAAAACACCATAGAGTCAGAGGAGGGTGAAGGGTTTCCCCAGGAAATATCAAAGGCCAGAGAGACGCTGAAAGGAGATAAGTGGCAGGAATTGCAAGTGAAGAAAGGGAAAGTGGTTGTCAAAGATGCAATAGAGGAAGAGGTTGATACAACAAGGAGAGAAGATCTGAGTGAAGGAGAGTTGCAAGGTGATTGCAAATTGAAAAGAAAGAGAGTAGCGAACAGAAGGTACGCAGGTCCTGAATGGGCGTATGCAACGTCAGCTGAATGGCAGCAAGAGTTCTTGGTGTTTTGCTTTGATCGAGAAGTCCCAGGTCAGTACTTTGGCACCTAAGTCTGGCCAGAGAGACAGCTTTGGCATGAAAATTGAGTTAAAGAAGAAAATTGAGAAAAGAGACTGATAACTTAGTGGATGTGACACTGTTAACCTGAATTGACTCTTGAAAAACGATTCTGACAAGCTGCTAACCTGAATTGATAAGGATCCTGGGAGTGAAATTGAAAGCTGTAAATAACTGCTGAAGAAAAACTTTCGCTTGCTTTAACTTTGCTAAAGAAAAAATATAATAATAAGTACTATCCTCTGTTGGTTGTTGTTTGAACTAATCATAATTCACTTTCTGATTCTTTACAGATCATGGCTAACACTAGAGAGGATAATAGGGGAAGTAGGCGTTGTAAATGTTTGGGTGTTGGTTTGGGTGTCGTGTGTGTGATATTCATCATAGTTGTGATTGTGGGTATGCCATTAGTGGGTAAGAGTGGACTAACAATGATACAATTCCTGAGACCGCCACTGCACTAACAGCTTGGGAGAGGTTTGAGCAGGATATGAAATATTTGCATTAGGGTAATAACGCGAAAGGGGAACTATCAACTAATGTTTTCTATTGCTTGCTGAGTGAGTATGTTGACACAATGGATGCGAAAGATTGTTATGTGTGTACACAGATTCCTGTTTTGGTACAGGAAGGGGTTACCCATCATAGTTTACCATTAACATATGGGATAAGCTGTAGACTGTTACTAACAAGATTCTATAACCAGGAAGAGATTCAATATTTTTACTCCAATCACAACCTTGTGTTTTCTTATGTGCCTATCATAGAAGATTTGAGTAGTGTAGCTAAATAGTATAGCATAAAGTTAGTTAAGGGATTCTTTGAGGTGATACTAACAATTAGTACATCTTATGCACACCACAATAATTTGACATGTTTGCTTACACCTGTAGAGAAAAGCTTTTTAGATCACACGGAAGACAGAAGACGGGCATTGAAGGGAAAGTTAGAGAAAGGATTGCAGCAGCAAGCTTTTGCTAGTAGTGAGAGTTACAGTGCGGTTAGGGAACAGGGAAAGTTAGCTTTAGATGCACTATAAGTAGGGAAGCTTTGCATATCAAGGCCAAAGTCGTACTATGACAATGTGTTTGTGGGAATGAGTGAATGTAAGCATGTGTTTTTGTTTCAGAGCAAGTGGACGTTCATGGTAAATGGACAGGATCCAGCGATCCCTGGGATCTATTATATATGTGGACTTAATGCTTATTACCGTCTTCCAAAGGGCTGGTATGGGGCATGTTATTTGGGGATAGTTTTCCCAAAGATATATCAACTTGAGGACTTGAGAAGGTTTCAGAAATTGTCTGAATTACATCGAAATAGACAGATGAGAGAGACAGCTGCTGCTGGTGTAGTAGGAAACATATTTGGGGTGATAATTCCTTCAGTGGGAGTTATCTTAAACTCCATAAAGATTCAAAAGTTGTCTACTATTGTGGATAACATGCTGACAAATTTCACAGGGGCTATACTCCTGATGGATACTGAACTTGCTGCGGAGAGGGCTATGACTCTTCAAAACAGGCTTGCTTTAGACATTCTTTTAGCGAAAAATGGCGGAGTTTGTAAAATGCTTAATGAGCGCCATTGTTGTGCTTACATACCTGACAATAGTAATGAGATTAGAAGTATGCCTACTAACTTGACTAGGGATAGTACAGATTTGAAGGAACTGAAAGAGCCAGGTGTTTGGGAAAAGGTTGGAAAAGGACTTACTTCAGTGGGTAGTTGGTTTAGTAGTATTTGGCATGGGATATTGGCAAACATAATACAGGGAATAATAATTGTTATAGCTTGCTGGTTTGGTTTATGGTCATGTAAAATTAGTAAAAGAATTCAATTGAAAATGTTGAAAAAAATTAGGGGAGGGAAGAAAAGCAAAGGGAAAAATTGTTCAGGGCAAAATCACAGGGGGAAAGATTGAGAGAGGAAATTTAGATGAACAGTCATCAGAGGAGGGATTGTTGGAGTGTGACTTTTAAATTAATATTAACATGAAAGGCTTGCAATATATTCTGTAATGATGCTGCTTAGAAAATGTGTTAACGTAGAAATTAATGCACACGTTTGAAATGTGCCCACAGGGAGTGGCCACCAATGTACACGAACACTAATGAAACTAATGAAACTAATTAATGATGAATTAATAATGCACTAATGTATGGATTTGTATTATTAGTATATTATAATTAGAGTCATGTATTGTGGTTTTGCTAAATTCATCACTAGGCCTTAGTTAGTGAGGGTCTGGGCCTAGCTGCCTGGTCTCATATTAAACTGTGTTTTTCTAACGTGCAATGTGCTGTTTTCCTGAAGGACACAAACTGTACTTTTCAAGAAGCTAGAGATATGTGTGTAGCCGAGGTAAATTCGTTCTCATAGGATCCGACTTGCTCAAGGAGGCATTCTTGCCGAATGCAACAGTGTAATTCTTAACAGGTACAAAGCTGTCTAGACTAGGAGAAGACAATGGGACTACTGACTGGAGCGTAAAGTGTAACTTTTCTTACCTGACATTCCTTCCGATTAAGACGTCAACAATGTGGGCCAATCAACTGCATGAGAACTGTGTTTTGTGGAAAATTCTTGTGAGGCTCGTGGAGAATTATTGGACAGAGATAATGATGCACAAAAATTGATCCAATGAGGAATTAAGGGCTAGTTCGATTGTTTTGCTATAATAGCATGACCAAAGGAGAAATCAGCCATTATTAGCCATACTCAGCCATTATTGGGCCACTCATTGCCACTATTCTTTGAGACTTTGCTGTTCTGATATCTTAACCATCCTCTATTAAACCCTTACCTGATACTTACTTCACCTCCCTATGAGGGAAGTGCTTATTCATAGCTATGCCATACTGAGACTTTGCCCTGTCCTATCCTTGCTGATGCTGAATCGACTGATGTCCTGAGGAAGAAGACTGATGCTGATTGCTGATTCATTGGAGAGGTAACTATCTGATGAAATTGTAATTGTCTGTTTGCCTTTCCTTTCTAGGTACCAACTGCTCTTTTGATAGAGGCCATAGTTAGATGTTTTCCAAATTTGTGTTTTCTAAATTGTTTTGCATGAAGCCCAACAATCTGATGCTAATGCGAGGCTAGTTAAGGTGTTCACTAATATTTGACGCAAATAGACAAATGACTGGGTTCTTGCTTTGTTGAATTATGTACTAATGAGACTTTGCTAAGCTGTTTCTTATTAATGAAGTGTTAATGCTGAATGAATATTCTCTATGCATAGATTAAGTGTGTTCTAGTTACAAGTCTGAAGAGTTACTAATTAGATGAATTGCTAATGAGATTAACAGAGATGATATTAGATTGTAACCAATAGGGAAATAAATATTCTAACTCTAAACTAAATTGGTGTGGTTACTCATGACTGAAAGGTCATGGTGTGTTCACTTTATTGATTCTTATTAAATGTGATTGACTAGCTCAATGATTAATTATTGTGAACATTGATTGATTTATTGTCATATTGATTGTGATGTTAAAAAGATATCTCATTCTGGGCAGTCTCCGACCGTGGTCAAAAGGTTCATCGGCCTAGGCGTGTCACCTTGTAAGTTTACTTGTCAAAGTCCTGAGGCGTTAACACAAATGGCATAGACCATATCTACTACATTAGAGGACACACATATCTGAAGAGACCAGCAAATTGCACCATGATATATTGTATTTGGTGGGACGAGTAGGCAGAGGTCGGGCGGGTAGCTGCCAACAGCTTCGTTGGATGGTTAATGGTAATTACTATACAAAATATCCTACTGAAATCTAAAAATGTGTTTGTACAATGTATAAAGCTATATACTGATAAATGGTTGTAGTGATGACTGCGAAACAGTCAACTCTTATTGAATTGCCATTCTACCATGTGGTTTTGTTATACAATGTCAATTACAATTGTTTTAAAAAAGGAAGGGGTATGCCCCTACTATACTGATTTCGCTGCAGTGTTCTCAGTGCCACCTGAGGGTGGCCCCAATTACACAGCAGCCTCCTGACCTCCCTCTCTATTTTGATAAAGATGTCATCTGGGATCTTGTGGTAAATATTTTGGAGGATATACAGGAGCTTTGGTAAGGTGATCATCTTATACATAGCAGCTTTCCCTAAGAGTGGTACTGGTAGTGACTCCCATCTTTGCACGTCCCCATGGAATTCTGTCAGTACTCTCCGAATGTTGTATTCTAGGCTATTGTCGTTATCTAAGGTCACATATATTCCCAGATATCAGAAACCCCTCCTGTCTATCCGTAGTTGGCCTAGGCAGTCTTGTATGTCAAAATTGCCACCTACCAGGTATAAGCTTGACTTATCCCAGTTAAACTGATAGCCTGCGTGGGCACCATATTCTTCTAAGAATTTAAATGTTCTTGGAATTGTTTGGTTACGTACACCTGTGGTGAGGTCTGGGTGAACCCAAAGCATGCAGGTTAAAGGTTCCAGATCAAGGGCGAACAGGAGGGGTGACAGAGAACAGCCCTGTTTCATGCCCCTCTCGATTGAGAATTCTATGGACATCTACCCGTTTACACTTACCCTGGTTACTGTACCTCTATAGAGCAGGTCTATCCAGTCCAGAAACTTGGGGCTGAACCAACATTTTAACAGGGCTTACCTCATGAAGCGCCAGTGAACTGCATCAAATGCCTTCTTGGCATCCAGGGACAGGACTATATGGGGTCTTTCCTGTGTCTTACTGTCTCTAACCAATTGAAGAGTCTACGTAGGTTGAGTCTGGTCAACCTCAGTGGCATAAAGCCGGATTGAGCATTATGTATATCAAGGTGGTAACCACCGTCAGGAGGCGTTTAGCAAGAATCATGACCAGTATTTTAGTCTCAAAGTTTAAGTGAGAAATCGGTGGATAGAAGCCGCAGCTTGCTGAGGGTCTCCCAGGTTTGTGAATCACTACTATTGTAGTGCTGCAGAAATCCAGCAGGAGGACTCCCTTCTCTTTAGCTTCCTGGAAACATTTTAAGGAGATATGGGCCCAGGAGCCCGACATTTCTCTTAAAGAGCCCTTCTGGAATACCATTAAGGCCTGGGGTCTTCCCCGGCCTTCAGGGTGCCTGTGGCTATTAGCACTTCAAAAAGGACCATTTCATTCTCCAAGGACAAGCGCTCCTGCCCTGTCAAGGTCGACACTGGCACTTCAGTCAGAAAGTCTCTTTGTGTGGAGTTAGCAAGAGGGCAGGCTTAGTAGGTGGAAGCATAATATCTTGCAAACTCATTTGCAATTTCCGGAGCTGCAGTATATGAGGTGTCATCATCCCTCTGAATAGCATTTACCCATCTCACTTTGGTTTCTCTCTTGCCCAACCAGGCTAACAATAGCCCAGCCTTATAACCCATGTCAAATAAATGATGTTACCTGGACAGCAGCAAGACTCTGGCTTCCAGCTGGGCCAACGCCTGGTATTCTGTACAGACTATCATGATTTTGTGCCTTGTATCATGATCACTCTCTGCCTTAGGCTGTCTCTTCATATGTAGGAGTCTCCTTTCTAGGTCCTCAATCTCCTGCTCCTCCTCCTTTCTTTTGTGTGCAATAATGTTTTGTGCACTGTCTCTAAGTATTGTCTTACATGCCTCCCATAGTGTAACAGCAGATGCTACAGTGGCTTTGTTCTTATTGAAATATAGTTCTGTCTCTTCTGATCTCTCTAGGGACCACCTCATCTCTGAGCTCCCAGGCATTTAGGGCCTCATTATGAACATGGCGGTCCAGATCGCCATGCCGGCGGCGAAAAATCACCTGCATGGCGGTCTGGACCGCCATATAATAAACAAGGGAAGACCACCACAGGTGGCCCTCCGCCACTGCCAGGCTTCCATCGACAGGCAGCCTGACAATGGTGGATTTCTCTATCCGACTGGGCAGCGCTGCAAGTAGCGATGCCCTCCAGATAGAGAACCCTTGTTCCTCCAGCCGTTCCCTGGTGGTTTCCTCTGCCAGGGAAAGGCTGGGGGAAGGAGTGCTCCGGGGACCCCTGCACTGCTCATGCACTTGGCAGTCGCAATGTCCTCGCCCAGCATTTCACTGGGCCGGCTGGCGGAAACATTGTTTCTGCCGGCCGGCCCAGTGGAATGTATATTATAGGGCCGGCGGGGTCTTCTACGGGCTGGGAGTCTAGCCTGTAACACGGTGGGGAATCATGCCATGTTCATAATGAGCCCCTTAGTCTCTAACTCATTTTGGAACTGCAAGATCGTGTCCCAAACATCAGCCAGAGTGGTGAGTGTTCTGACAGGCACAGGGCCAGGTATTCCGCTTTGTCTACCTCTTCTATTCCCCAGCTGGTGCAAAGATATCATCTAATCTTGAGAATACCTGTGCGTGCCTGAGAACTAGGAGTATGCACGCTCATTTGAATGTTGACAGTACCAGAGATCTGAGAGGCCCAGAGTAATTGCGAAGTCAGCCAGTGTAGTCTCCTTCCGCAGATCATGGATTGAGCTAGAGTGGTTCGGTTCATAATGTTATTAAAGTCACCCCCCACTGTGTGTGAAGAAGAGCCTGCCTTCAGTAGAACCTCTGTCACTTTTTCCAGGGTATACCTTTGTAGTCTCGGGGGGATATATTCTCTAATCAGGGTTACATCTGTCCATCCCCAGATAGCCTTTATCACCAAATATGACCCATGAGGGTCCATCCATTTTTTCTCTACTTGAAACAGGGGTGTTTTCCTGATCAGGATAGCCACTCCTCGGGAACCTGTAGTAAACCCTGCATCAGCTAGCGTAATGTAGGTTCCTCAACCTAAGAAGTTGCAGTCTGAACTTCTGAGATGTGTCTCTTGTAGCGCGGACCACTTCTGGTTTCTGACTCTTGATATATGTGGTTACCAACCCTCTTTTGATCTTATTTCCAAGCCCATTGACATTCCATGACATGATGGAGTTTCTCTCGACTCCTTATGTATTATCCCCTGTTATCTAGGCATCTTAGTGATGGCTGCCCAGCCTGCAAGATTCCACCTCTGTCAGTAGCAGTACGTTTCATGGATGAGTCCCTTATGTAATAACAACTTGCCCCCCCTTCTCAACCTCTCAGCCCAACCCTACTGTCCTCCCCTACACCCTCATGTACCCCTATCCTCCTACATGACTATGGTGTCATGGGTCAAGCGAGAGAGGTCTGTAGCCCCCCCTCCGTAGTTCAAAATTCCCCTCTCTCCTGCAAAGGTTTACTCAGAGTCACTAACCAATTTATCTGCTTAATGTCTTTGGAAAGTCTTTTGGGGGGTCATCTACCAACCACTGCTTCGCCCAACTCATCTCCAGTTAAATTATCATGGTCATCATTCACTGTGTCTTCAACGTGGTCAGAGGATTCTCCATGTTGACAATCTCTGTCAGCAAGAGTTGGCTTCTTGTAGAGTCCGAAGATCAGTCATGATTGGAGAGGCTCGAAACAGTGGCCCTCCTTGTGTTATCTGACTTATTCTTCTTTTTCTCCCCCACTGTGTCTGATCAGAGACCATATTGTGAGACCTGTCATCTGCTCCGGAACGGTGTGCCAGGGTGTTTGTGGCTGTTGTAACCCCCCAGCCTCCTATCTGCAGCCTCTGTGTTTTGGGCTTAGCCCCCCTCCGACGTGGCATTCTATTGGCTGCTCCATCTTTCAGATCCCTGTCGCGGGGGGAGACATTCCTCTAACTATCCCCAGGCCTCATGTGGGGTATGAAAGAAGAATGTTTTATCTTCAAAGAGAACTTTAAGTTTTGCTGGGAATAGTAACATGTATTGGAGGTGGAGAGCCCTTAATTTCATTTTGACTGAGTCAAAGGCGTGCCTCTCTTTTTGCACCTCTCTTGAGTAATCTGGAAACACTAGGATTTTGGAGTTTTCATGCTTGACCTCGCCTGCATGCAGAACCCCATGCAAAATTATGTCACAGTCTTGATAGTTCAAAAAACAGGTGATCACTGGTCGCGGGGGCACCCCCACTGGGGGCCTGCCGCTGAGTGCTCTGTGGGCTTGCTCGATGACAAAACAGGATGGGAATTGTGCCCTCTGGAGTGATGGTCTCAGCTATTTTTCAAGAAAGACACACATTGTCAGACCTTTGATCCCTTCCGAAAACCCCACGAAGCGAAGGTTATTCCGACTTGCATGGTTTCCCACATTGTCCATCCTCCATGTCACCTTTTTCATGGCCACGCTCAGCTCTTTGACTTCTTTGCTGAGGCTGTGGGTTACATCTTTGACCACCTATGTTCTCTTTTCTGCATTTGTGACTCTTTCAGACACATTGTGGAGGTCTTGGTGTGACCGCTGAACGAATCAAGGATGAGTCATGTTTTCTTCCGCTTTGCCGCTGTGTACCTAGGGATGAGTCATCATGTTATATGCTCGTAACACTTGGTGATTACTTATGAAACAAAACAATGCTCTTTCACATAATTTGGTTCAACAGACTGTGCTTTAACATCTTAAACAAAGTGAACCATAAATACATACACCCTAGTGCAAAATAGCACCACAGAGAAAACCAATGTCATGACTCCATCAAATGCATGCATACCTTAATTCAGGAACATTGCAAGCTCATCCCTTTGTACTGTACCATTGTGCATGAGCGTGCTGAAGCATGAAGGAGAAGGGTCGCAACTGCCTCCTCCCTTCTCACAGGCTCAGTTTCTCCCCTACTCCAGCCGGAACGTCTGGGTGGGCCGCCACTGTCACCCATGGAATGGGCTTGCTGGTATCTGTCCTCACCAGCAACCACTGGGGAGTACATATGGGGTGTTCCCAACGGAGGGGTCACACAGTAAAGTGACAATTTGCCTCCAGTCTACAGAGTTGGCCCCTCTTCTTCAGGCCGTGAGGCATACGAAGCCCGACTTGTTATGTTTGTCTCTGGTGGGCAGATAACCATCTTTGTTCCAGGTAGAAGTGCTGCTTCATGTTTCCCCAAGGGTTGTCGTATCAGAGGGCGCTGCTCCCTTTCCTGGTTGCCACAGTGCCCGGTATGCTGTGTCTGTAAGTAGCTGGTCATTCATCAGGGAGGTCATATCTCATTGGCACCTCACTGTGTTACCTCTATCAGCGTGTTCGGTTCCCTCAGTTGACCATTTGCTGGCTCCGTTTTCACAAGGGCCTCCCGTGCCGGCACCCAGTATGTGTCAGTCAGCCCTTGCCTGGGGTATCCTTTGCCACGTCCTCACAGGTTTGCGGCAATCAACACCAAATCCATTCTTCTGCAGTTCTGGAGGGGGGGGCACCAGCCATCAAAAGGAGTGGCACGTAACAGCTCCACACCATTATCGTCTATTAACAATGTAGTGCATCTCGTTTGTCGCTGCAGCGGTGAATGCTTGGGGCCCATTCCAACATGGCCATTATGTTGCTTTCATCTCAGGTGCCTCTGCGGCGCTGGTCACAATATGCATGCCTCACCCTGGCCCCTCTTTAAAATCTTTCTCCTGTGCCTCCACATGACTACTGCTGTGTGAGTCTCCAAGGGAACCACAGTGCTTAGTATTGTGCCTGTCTTTCTCTACCCTGTTCAACTAGCCAGCCTGGACTCACCCAGATGGTCATGATGATGCTGTGGCTCCCTTGCCAGCTGCCACCTCTGGGTCATGCACCCCGGCGCTACTCCCCCAGACATCTCTTAGGGCTGCCGATGTCACAGCCTAGACGCCCCTTGCCGCCATGACTGAGGCCGACAACCAGTGCACATTCCAAAATGCGCATTGGGTCTCTCACCGACCAAGGAATTCACCCGTTTGCATGCCAACGGCATCCCGTATGTCTCAACCACAGTATACGGAGCAGATGGTTCTCCGATGACAGGTTTTTAGCAGGATGTTTGAGATGAGCCGGTGGAGCCAGAAGAAAACACAGCTAGTCGGCCATCTTGCTGGCCACACCCCCAAGTTAGTAATTTTTTAGGTCCATTTTTTCAACATTGTTTTTCATTAATAAATCAATAATTGAAACAAACTAAATGCATCACAGTGCCTACAACTTTATACATATAAACAAGTCCACCTGAACCTCTTCCCAAAAATCAAGCCAGTCTCGGGAATTAATGTCATGCATTAATACTCAAATAGGGGGGCGGGACTACGCGGCCCGCCATCCATCTGTCCCAATCCTACCTGACTGAATGCCCCCCCGACGGTCCTGGGGGCCGCTGGACCAGCAGTGGTGGCCGGAGGACAAGGCAGACCCGGCCATCACAGGAAGGGGAAAGGAGACAGAAACGGCACGGTGCCCACCTGTACTTAAGATGGTGGGCGCCACGTAATGCTATCCTGGGCTTTGGTGGCATCTGGGTTCGGGGTGCCTCAGGGGGGCCGAGGGACTGGCCCGAGTGTTGGATGAGCAAGGTGCCCTTAGAGAAGGAGGGCGAGAGAGGAAGGCAGAGGGGCAGCAGCTTGGAGGTGAGGTGGGGGGGCGTCTGGAGGCGACGTGCAGGCGTGGTGACCCCCCATAGCAAGCATGGTGGAGGACAATACTGGGGGGCACCCGTGCTTCTGAGGGGGGCCCTCTCCTGAGCAGCGCGGCAGTGGACAGAGGCGAGGAGATCATCTGGGCCCCTGCGGACTGAGGGCTCCTTGGTCAAGGGGGGACAGGCGTGAAGGTCATGTTTGGAAGGTGGGGCTTGGAGACTAACTTGGGGTGGCGAGGGGGGAGCCCGTGGACATTGGTCCAAGCCTGGGGGAGGCCCTACCCCTCCTGTTTGGGCCAGCGGCTTGGTGGGCCTTGCATCCTGGTGGCTTCTTCCTCTGGCTGAGTACGATGGAGACACAGGGGACGGACAAGACTGCAACTGCGAGGCGGAGTGGGTGGCTGGTGGTGGTCTTCCAGGCCGGAATAGGCCATCAATTCCCACCAGGCCCAGACAATGATGAATCAATACACGGTCCCCACCTTGTGTCGGATGGCAAAACTGGAGTGACTGGACCCTCCCTGGGGTCTGTGCCGTTACAGCTGGACCTTGGCAGCATCCGTAAGGTGAAGCACAACTCACAGGAGGCCGTAGAACTCAAGGTTGACGAAGTCCGCATAGATCTTTCACTGATCCGGCAAGACTTGCGAGGAGTCACGGGGAGAGTCGCTGAGGCTGAAAAGAGCATTTCTACACAGAAGATGAGTTGGCAGTCCTCAAGCACCAGGTCTCGAAACTCACATCTTCGATGGCTGAGCTACATGAGCGAGTGGGGGGCGCTCAGAACTGGGCTAGGAGCAACAACTTGCAGCTGCTGGGCCTGCCGGAGGCCTTGGATGTTCCTTATGTAGCCATGGTACTTGAGAGCTGGTTTCGCACCTGAATGCCTGCAGAGAAACTGTCCTCCACCTTCATTATATAGCGTGTGCACCACTCACAGGCGCCTCTGCCACCGGTCGGCGCTCTGCCCCAACTGATCATCCTGAACTTTAAGGACCGGGATGCAATCCTGTGTGAGTCCAGGACCCAGGCAGACCTTCGATACCAAAACTCCAAAATCTTCCTTGTTCCAGACTACTCTAGGGCAGTGCAGCAAAAGCGCAGGTCTTTTGAGGCTGTTAAACAGAAACTACGTGCACCAAATCTTTGCTACCTTCCTGTCTGCCTAAAAGTAATCTTCCAATCCAATACGTATTTTTTTGATTATCCAGAGCTGGCATGAGAGTGGGCTGTTGAAAAACATGTCCTGAGGCTTATGGCGCTGGGTGGAGGGGGGCCAGAGAAAGGTGCTGGAGCCCCTGGTGAAGTTCCCCTTCTGGGCTGAATATGGAGGAAGCGCTCCCGCTTGCGGAGGTTGTGAGCGGGGGCCGGGGAGCAGAAAGGACATCCGGAGAGCTCGTCTGCATCAGAGTTGCAGGCAGATCCGGCTTTGGATGCTGTCCTGGTGGCCACCCCTGTCCTTTTTGCATCTGCAGAGAAAATGCTGATCCCCTCGGATTGATCATGTACAGGGGTGGTAGCCCAGGGACTGGGACACCAGGCAGCTGCTGGACTGCTGGGCCTGGGGTGGGCGTTGGCCCAGGAGAATGGAACTGGTTTATACTGTTTTAATAGTAATGGTCAGGTTGCACATCTGTGATTAAGGCACTGCCAAACTGTGAGGACCCCCAAAATCGATCTGTTTTACTTTGCTGGTTTGCAAAAGTGTTGGGAAACGGCGACAGATGCTTCAGGGGTAGAAGTATGGGGCAGGGGGTGTTGGGGGAGTCTAAGGGGATTTGTGTTGTGTTGTGTTGTTCCCTTTGTAATAACTCTTTTCCTTCTAGATTAGAATTGTACACAGTGAGTACTATCTATGCTGATCTGTTGCCTTCTGCGCCTATGGTAAACCTTGTGCCTGGCAGCTTGGGCCTTGCGACGGACCGGAGTCGCATTTAGTGCCAATCCTCACACCGGCGCTATGTTTACAGTTCTGAAATATCACCGGTCTGTCAGACTGCATTAAGAGATCCGCTGTCTTGCAATATATCAGGAGGTATCGCCCGGGTATTGTTGGGGACCCAATGTTTGTTTCTGATCGGGTATATCACGCTGGTTTCTCCAGGGACTCTAGGGGGTGGCCCTCATGCTCCATAAGTCGCTGCCCATGCTGATAGACAAGGTCCACACCGACCCCAAGGGGAGGTATGTCGGAGTGAAGGGCCGTCCGGCGAGCCAACAGGTCAACTTGATTTCATGCAATGTTCCTCCACAGCTTCTTTGGCTCACTCTGCCAAGGCTGTGCACCTTGCTACTATCCCTCCTGCAGGCTACTACCACTGTAGGAGAGGATTTCAACGCAGTCCTGGATCCGATCTGAGACACCTCTACTGCCCCCCATCGAGGACGATGAACAGAATCAACGTGCCTCTCGACTTGGGCGGACTCCTTGGGCCTGTGTGACTGGTGCCAGCCTTATCATCCACAGATGAGGGCATTCACCTACCAGTCAGTGGCTCACCATACAGAGATGCAAAAAGATTTGGTATGGCTCCTGGTGGTGGATCTCCTGGCCTTGACCTCAGTGCAGATTCTTGTCCATGGTATCTCAAACCACATACTGGTCCTGTTGGGCTGGGGCACCCGCACGCAGAACATGCGACCAAAGTGGCGCTTTCGCCCATGGTATTTGAAAGACCCCGCTTGTGTAGACTTGATCGACCAAGAATTAGGGCCTCTGCGGGGACGCTCTGGGCAGCCAGCAAACCCTCCTTGTAGGGTGTCAACAAGGGGTATGTAGGGCGGCAGGAGGCCCAGCAATCTCAGCGGATAACCGCACTGGAGGGTGAGATGGTGGATTTGGAGCGCGGAGCCTGGCAGCCTGACGGAGAGGAGCTGCAGCGAAAGTTGGCGCTTCTGTGTGCGGAACTCCGGCAGGCTTCTCTTGCGGAGGCTAGACAGTGTTGGCAGGCCACGACTCAAAGAGTATATGAACTGGGCGATAAGACCGGAAAACTGCTTTTTTGGCTGGCGACCTGTGATGTTTCGGCCTGGGTGGTACCACTCATTAGGGACCGGATTGGCACCATACAGGAGGACCTTCTGGCGATTGTGCACAATTTTGCCTCCTATTATGAGGACCTCTATGCCCCAGTCCCTCAGCCCCTGGCGGAACAAGAAAACCCCATTCCGCTGCCCTCCATTCCGACATCCTTGGCTGCAGATCTGGACCGACCCTTGACAGAGGAGGAGGTGGGGATGTCATCTCCGCTTTTCAATCTGGGAAAACCCCAGGCCCCGATGGGTATCCTGTCGAATACTACAAGAGATTCCGCCTGCACCTGGTGCCTCTCTTGGTGAATGCCTATGAAGAGGCGTTTCAGCGTGGCTCTTTCGCCCCGGTCCTTGACTGTGCCACGATTGTAGTCATACCAAAGGGCGATCTGCCCCAGGACCAATGTTCATCCTACCGGCCCACTTCGCTAATCAATACAGACATTAAAATATTTGTGAAGGTCTTAGCTACCGAATTGGCCCGCACACTGCCCTATCTGGTTCATCCTGGCCAGTGCCGTTTCATGCCGGGCAGGAGCACGCACCACTGTATATGACGGGTCCAGGTGGTGCTTTCACAGGTGGAAAGACTGGACGGCGGGTTGGCACTCCTCCTGGTGGACTTTCACAAAGTGAAAGCACTGCCACCTCGGATTAAAGGTCTTGTTGGGATTGCTGTATGGCCCCCGGGGACTCCTGATTGTACGTGTGGGATGGTGCGGTGTTGGAGGGTGGCCATGCGGCTGACAGGCTGGGACCGGCGCTTTACCAAGCTGACGCCCTTGTGGCGGGGCACGTGGTTGCAGCAGGTGTCCCGGTTGGAGGGCTTTCGGGAATGGGACACCATTCAGATTACCTACCTGGGGACGTATGCAGTGGTGACCGTCTGATGTCCTTCCAGCAGCTGAAAGAGCATTACGCCCTATCCAACACCCATTTTTTCCACTTTCTCCAGATGTGCCATGCCCTGTGAGCCCACCTGCCACCAAAATGATCCCTTGTTGATCATAGCCCTGTCGAGGCGAAACTGTTGATGGGGCATTTGGGGAAAGGTGCCATTACCCAGATATATAGTTCCTTGTTTACTAACGCACCGGATGGCTTTGCCAAGCTGCGGGACAGGTGGACAACCTGGGTGGGAGAGCTGGATGAGGACGACTGGAAGGAGGCATACCTCGCGCTGAATCAGCCAGGTTGAGGATGGTCTAGATAAATTACTTCCATATAACAAACCTGGCCCCACAGCACCTGCGACGCATATGTCCGGCGACCCCACCCTGCCTTCCTGAGATGTGGTCATCTGGAGGTGCACCTACTGCACGAAGCCTTGGAGTGCTTGGGGAGGCATCGCTTCTGGGTAGGGGTGGAGCGAGAGACCTCTGATGTCCTTGGGCGTTCGATTGGGTTGAATGTGAGGATGGCACTGTTGGGGCTTCTGGAGGAGTTGAGGGGACCAAGAGCTGATCGAATATTTGTTGGGATTGCATGTCTAGTGGCCAAAAGAGACATTGCACAGCTCTGGAGAAGCCCAGTGGTGGCGTCGATCTCGAAATGGCGAGCTGGTTCTCTCAACTAGAAAAGCTAATTAATGAGGCACGTGGCTGCCCCCCCCAAAATATGAGAAAATCTAGGGGAAATGGTGGGTCCACCGTGGGTTGCATTTGTGAGTAGTGTTACTATGTTCTGGTTGGGAAGGAGGAGAGTGTTATCAATTGCAAGAACTGTATTGATTTGCCTCAATCAATGGTGCTATCATGTACTCACTGTCATGTTTATTACTTTTAAACAAAATAAAATTGGTTATAAAAAAAAAATACTCAAAAGAGTCTGTGAAGAATATGGCCCGTTTTTTCTTCAAGGCAAACCACCAACTCACACAAATACTACACCTTCAGTGACTTAGGGCCAGATGTAGCTAAATCGGAAATGGGATGCAAAAATCCCATTTCCGACTCGCAAAATGCGATGCGAGCCGGTACCGACTCACAAAATTTGCGACCCGCAAATAGGAAGTCGCAATTTGCGAGTCGCAAACCATATGCAATAGCAACTCGCAAATTGCAACTAGTCGCAAAAAGCCGATTTTGCACGTCCAATTTACCACTAACTCAGAGGAGGTGGTAACCATTACCAAAGTATAAAAGGAGACCCAGAAGGCATCTGGGTTACTCAAGATGGCGGAGATATACCTGATAGCAGTGAGGAGGAGAGCCCACGCAGCCCAGCAGAGGAGGAGGACGAGCCCGAGACAGGAGAAGATTTACAGAACAAGGCAGACACTATTCCAGCAAACTGAGGAGGAAATATATGACAAATACAGACTTAGCAGCGCAAACCACAGCTAGAACGCCAGACTGTGCGCAGCTGCGCCATCCCTACGCATGTGCAAGTGCTATGCTCACTGCACCTCTTGGCCTCGGGGAGCTATCAGGGGGTCATTGCTGTGGCAGGTGGGGTATCCCAAAGTGCACTATCAAGGTTCCTCAGGGCATTCCTAGATGCCTTACTCACACACATGTCCCGATACATTTACCTACCCAGGAATGAGGCAGAAATTAACAGCACAAAGTTGGACTTTTACCGGATTGCCAACTTTCCCCATGTCATAGGGTGTGTAGACGGGACACATATTCAAATATGCCCTCCTGCAAACCGGGAATATCTGTTCCGCAATAGGAAGTGTACCCACTCACTCAATATTCAGGTTGTTTGTGACGCCCATTATGTCATCACTGACATGGTTGCAAAATTTCCAGGCAGTACTCATGACTCCTCCATTTTTAGGCACAGTGGGATACACCAACGCCTGGAACGTGGGGAGTTTGGAGATGGATACCTCCTAGGTAGAGCTGCATACACCTTGTAGACATGCACACAGATCAATGTGCAAACCAACCATGCCTTGCTAACATTGTACGTTTTGTGCCCAACAGGTGACAGTGCATATGCACTACGGCCATGGATACTGACTCCGTACTTAACACCCAGCAATGAATGTGAGAGGCGATACAACAGTGCACATAAGAGGACCAGGAACATGATTAAAAGAACCTTCGGACTGCTGAAAGCAAGGTTCAGATGCCTCCACCGAAGTGGAGGTGCCCTCCAGTATACCCCCATAACGGCTTTCAAAATAGTTGTCGCATGCGCTATCCTGCACAATATTGCCACCCGACGTGGGCTACCTCTCACCCCTGCAGACCCAGATTCAGAGGATGAAGAGCAAGAGCAACCACATCGCCATCATGGGGATAGGAGCATCGCAAATCAAGGCAGACTGAGATGGGAACACATTGCAAACCAATACTTTGGAAGGTACATGCCAACTTCTACCATACTCACCAATAGAACAAACACTCCATGTGTTAAGTGTAACGAACAAATGATTTAATATGTGCCAAAAACCAAACTATATACGAGGATAAACTGTTCAGGGACTTCAAAAGTCCACCTGGCATGGGACACATTGCAATCATGTGCCCCAACATCAGGGACAGTGTTTAGCTCACACCCACGGCGGGCTCGGCCAGCCTGGCTGGTACTAGGTGGGTCAGCAGTGCTCTGCCTTGTACTCCCACTCCATAGCACCCTGGTGTCACCGGCAGAGACACTGCTGACAGTGGAGCCCTCCTCACTGTCTTGTGGGGTGTCACCTGTACCCGTGGACACCTGCAGTGCCTCCATGAGGTCTATTGCATGGGTGATCCGGCCCAGTCCCCTTGCCACATCACCCGCAAAGTGGCCCATGTCAACCTGGAGGCTGACTGTTCTCCTAGACAGCCCAGTTGTGTTTACTGCCAGCCTGACGAAAGAGGGGGCCATCCTGTCCAGGCGTTGCAGCAGCAGGCGGTCCCTGCACCGCGCACCGTCACTCTGCGTTAGCAGTCCAGCCACCAGTTCGCGCATTGACAGGGCAAGGTCACCTGTGTTGTTCCCAATGACCTCCAGTTGTGAGTGCACCTGCTGCATGCTGTTTGCATGGTTCCTCTCAAAGCGCTGCAAAACCCCACTAATCCTCCTCAACTGTTGGTTTTGCAGGCGCTGACCCCGTAGCAGTTGGGCCTCGGTTGGTGTTGTGGAGGGAAGCCCTGACTCTGCCTGCTGCCCTGCTGTCATCATCCTGCATCGCCTGCGCAGCGGTGGAGGCCCTGTGATGTCTGATGTGGCACTCTGGCTTGTACCTGGTGCAGGCTCCAAGACCACTGTTGCAACTGGTTTTGCCAGAGAGGGGATGGTGTTGGTGGTGCAGGTAGGAGTGGTGGCTGGTCCTGTTGTCTCCTCTCGGGCTGGCTGACCATTGGCACCTGGCTGCTTGGGCTGGTGGGGGTGTCTTGTGGGAGACCTGTGGGACATGGGGAAAACACTGTCAGTGTCTACTATCAGTTAACAACTTCCTAATAAACAGTAGCCTATGAAATGCCTACTTGACTACATTGCCCATAATGCATCATTCTGGTGTTTGCTACTCTGAAATGGAGCTATCTTGGTTGTGCATGCCCCTGTGTACATGGTGGGGGGTATTGCATTGATGGGGGTATAGGCATATCACATGGTACTCACCGGTTGATGGTCCGGGCTCAGAGGTGTCCAGTTCTCCAATACCAGTAACAGCCTCCGGCTCCAGGGTCTCCTCAACCCTTTCCTCCAGGGGTGTGGGTGGTGGTATGGTAGATGGTCCCCCCCCTGTGCCTCTCATCTCCCGGAGACTTTCTGCCACCCTCTCCTTGGTCCGGGAGCGGAGGTCGTACCATCTCTTCTTTAGTTCGTCCACACTCCGGTGGCTGACCCCCAGGGAGTTTACCTTGTCCTGTATATCCTGCCAAATTCGTTTTTTTTCAGAGTCTGGCACATTGAGGGCTGCCTTGCCAAACAGCTCATCATGGTGCTGACAGCACTCATCCGTTAGCACCTCCAGCTCCTTCTCTGCAAACTTGAGCTTTCTCTTCCTGGGAGTGTCAACCATGGTTGCTGGTGCTCTGTTAGCTGTGCTGCAGTTAAAAAGGGTGTGGTCCTCCCTCCTACCAGGTGTATTTGTAAACTTCCTAGCTGTGATGTCATCATCATGTGCCAGGAAGTGTTTTCCAGAGTGTTCTGAAGTGTTTTCCAGAGTGTTCTGCAGCACCTGCTTTAAATTTTCAACACAGTCGCAATTTGCGACACCCACTCACAAATTGCGAGTCCGTTTTTTGCGCGGTTGCAAAAAGCGACCTCGCAAACAGCAAACTCGCTATCTGCGGTGCGACTCCGGGTGTGAGTCGCAAATTGTCCGTGCACTTTCTACCTGCATTGCAGTTAGCGACACGCAAATTGTGAGTCGCAAATACTCGCAATTTGCGAGTCGATATTTTTTTCCTACCTACATCTGGCCCTTAGTGTGAAAACATGGGAGTCTCAATTCCAAAGACAGTAAACAATTTATTCACCAGGTGCCTCAATAATAACGCCACCAGTACACTGCCTCGCCAAGCTTTCAAAGAATGACTATCCCCAATAGTTGTCCTTGAATTCCCAACCACCAAACATTCTACGTTTGCCACCAAACCCACACCTAACACAGTGAAACAGCTGCAACACTCACTAACAAAGCAGACCATGCCTTAGGTTTTTAATTTGCAAAAGGTGGATAAAAGGATTCACAAATGTCTTGCTCCATCATAAAGACTGTGTAGAACATTTTCCAAAGCTAACAGCCACTACAATTTATATATCCAGTGTTCCATTGCTACAGTGTCTTTCTTTTTCTAATGAATAGATATTTATTTCTTGACAGATCCTACTTTGTTGCGAGCAGCCTCTCAGTCTTGGTCATGTTCACTGCCTGTAATAATCCCCCAGTCCCTGCATCCTGTGACACAGGTATCTCAGTCCTCTCTCTTTCTGTTACCGAGGACCTCCTACCGTTACACATTTAATTTGGGACTTTCCCATCAGATATGTAGAAAAGTGATTGATGCTGAACCACATTGCACACAGAAGTGCTTTGTGGCAGGGTAGCTATAAAGGAAATGCCTCTTTTTGCATGATCACAGTCAAAGGTTTGGACTGATGCTGATGGTTTTCTTTCTCTTAGAGTGCACTGCGGCCTGCTAACCAGACCTCCGTGCCAGTGTTCTAACCCTTTACAAAGTGTATGCTGAACTGGCTAGCCCTTATTGACATAAGTTAACCTACTTACAAGTCCCCATTACATGGAACAAGTTGTACCCAGGAGTTATAAGTTAAAGTGTCCACTCAAGGTTGCAGCATGGGGTGCCACCATGAGTGTTTCAAAGCACAATATGGTTCCCAGCCTGCCACTGAAGCCTGGATGAGAAGTTTTAAAACTTCCAGTTCAACTTTGCCATTTAAACTCATGGAAAAGGCAAAACCTCCCTTACTGATATATGTATGTCACCCAAAGGGAAGGCCTAGCGAGGTCTAAGGCAGGGTGCTGAATATTAGTAAGTAGGATATGTGTTTCTTATGTTCTAACAGTATAAACCGCAAGTAGTTGATTTCACTGTGGGAGAGCTAGTAGCCCCATTGGCAAGTACAGAGTTACATGCTGAAATATGAGCCCTGCTAACTTCTAAATGGGACTACTAACGTGGGTACTTCAAAATATTAAATTTATTCCAGCATCAAACCTGGCTTGATGCCCAAGTTGGAATTAATGCCTCTCTAAAGGAAAACACCTTTTAGAAAAGATGCCACTCTGTTGCCCATGTAGTCCAGTGACCATTATCAGATGCTGGCCACCAGATAACCTTCGGCCCTCCTAGGGAGGAGTGTGAAAGTAAGAAAGAATAGAGGCTTGCCACAGACAGAACTGTTACCTTCCGCTTGCTGGATGCTACACATAGTGTTGCTCCAAAAGGCAAGCTTGAAAGGAGAACCAGGCTTTGATAGCCTAATGGCAACCATACTCGAGGCTGCCCTTTTGTTCAGGTAAATGGGCTGGCAGTGGGAACAGAGAGATAACCAGTTGCCAAACCTGTTTTTCCGTGGCTGTGTAGCCCACAGGTAGTCACACCTATAGGGTGGACTACCAAGATCCTCACAAAAAGCAAGGGGTTCAAACATCCTGTGAGAGAGCAGAATAATGAACTGTGGGATCGCTCAGAAGCCAGACATATCTGGAAGTCATCATACGGTGGAAAGGATCCTAGTATCCCATTGGTTATTGACCATTTCATCCCTCGACTGCACTATCTGGGCATAAATATGGAACCCCTGGTACCCACACCTCTGATCACATCTGACTGGTGGGATGACCAAACAAGTATTGCCTTGCTGATCCTTGGACCTGACAAGAGGGGCTGCAACAACTACTGGCATTCACCTGTTACTCCCTGGGCTAGCAAAGAGAGGTCTGTACCTGGCTTGTGGAAAAGCCACTGCAGAGCCCCAGACCAAAAAGATGAATTCCAAGATCAGTTGTCTGAATTCCTTTTCCAGAACCAGGGCCATAAAAGCTGAAGTAGCCCGTTCTAGTCAGTTAGTGGCTACCTCTGCAGACGTGCTGCTGACCACGAATGTGCAGCCAAGAAGACCACTCCTTGGCACTCAAGAGTTTCTTGGACCCAAGCGAGTCATCAGAAGGCAGATTGCTTGCCAAAGATGGAGACTAGCCCTCACCAAAGGAAGCCACTGGTCCTGCTGTGACCGGAGACCAGTAGCCCAGTCATAAATGGGCTTCTGCTGGACCAAAGAAGACTTCAAGGGATCTAGACCCTTGTTCCCAAAGCCGTTCCACTTGGGCTGTGGACCAAGGAACAACCCCAGGAAGACCCTCCTTGACTGCACAGCACTCAAAGCATCTTTCTGCATCCTGAGCATCCTGTGTCCCCAGCATCAGGACCACTCCAATGAAGTTTATGGTGGTCCTTGCATAAGTGTGTGATTGGACCTGAGACTGCTTTGGTGACCATGTAACTGTCCAAATACTCCTTTTTTGCCCGGCTGGCCTTCTCCTTGTTGCAATTGGTTGCCCAGTCTGGGCGGAAGAAGTCAAACACAACTCTTAAAAAGTTTTAGGAAGGTGCAGACTTTACAGTTACCAAGGCTTGCTTGTGCTTTGGACTAAGAAGCTGAGATTTATGTTTTAGGTAAATATGTATCTGTTCAGAACCCTCTGGTGGATTTCCCTCACCTTGGTATCTAAAGATTCATAGAAATATAGGGGGTCATTCTAACCTCGGCGGTAAAAGGCGCTTACCGCCGTGCAGAAGACCGCCAGAACACCGCCGTGGTAAACCGCCACGGTCATTCTGACCCACAACAGGCAAACCGCCAAAATACAGACATCCACAAAAGTCCGCCACACCAAAGGGCAGCGAGAAACTGGCGATGACCAAACCTCCACCGTCACGCCAACAGAAATACGCCCACACTATCACAACACACGAATCCCCGCGGCGGTCTTTCAACCGCGGTATTCCATTGGCGGTACACACCGCCGCGCTCAAAATACACACACACTTACAAAACACAGCCACATTGGACAATTCAAAATACACACACCTGATACACATACACACACCACTCCCACACACCCAATACAATATAAAACACACACCCACATCACCCACAAACCTCCACTCCTAGAGATTCGTGAACACGCACTGAGAAAAGACATCCGAGCACCCAGACGTCCAATTCACTGTCACCCAGCAATATTTGCACGCACTTCACACAACACACCAATACACATCACCACACTTAGCACCACACAATCCACCCTACACATCACCCACACCACCCCATGGCACCGCAAAGACACCCCAGGTTCTCTGATGATGAACTCAGGGTCATGGTGGAGGAAATTGTATGAGTAGGGCCACAGCTGTTCGGGACACAGGTGCAGCACACCACCATTGCCAGGAAGATGGAGCTATGGAGCAGAATAGTCGACAGGGTCAACGCTGTGGGACAGCACCCAAGAAATCGGGTCGACATCAGGAAGAGGTGGAACGACCTACGGGGGAAGGTGCGTTCCATGGTATCCAGGCACAACATCGCGGTGCAGCGGACTGGCGGCGGCCCCCACCTCCTCCCCCAGATTTTACAGCATGGGAGGAGCAGGTCTTGAACATCCTGCATCCTGAGGGCCTCGCAGGAGTAGCTGGAGGAATGGACTCTGGTAAGTCAAATCTTCACTACTTCATCCCCCCACCCCACCAGCATGCCAACTCATATCCCCACCCTCACCCCCATCACACCTACTCCTTGCAAATATCCCACCATCACAACCCACCCATCCCAACACCTAGCCCTGCATGCGTCCACAAAGCATGGACACCCATCACCAAAGCATGCCCACTGCACATACACATACACCCCCCCCAAACCATTGTCACAACAGCCCCCACAAAGGAATGTCAGCACTGGAGTACACGGGCACCCACCCATTGCACGCCATGGCACACACAGAAGCAATAACCATACTTTTGTACCCCTGCAGGACCCGAACACCAGGTCACCGCGCAGGAGGGTCCACAAATGTCCACTCCACCCCCAGAAGAGGCCCACAGTGATGACAGCACCTCTGTCTCCCTGGATCTAGATGACCAGCCCGGTCCATCGGGGACCTCGGGACAGTCAGTTCCCCTCAGACAGCCACAGGCCACAGCAGACCTTCCCCCCTCTGGGAACACCAGCACAGCACCCACCCAGCGGGCCCATACCTCTGTCCCCAGGACACGTCAATCAGTGGTGTGTCCACCACTACAGGGCACCCAGGCTAACCCACCACCCCAACAACAACAGGGACCTGGGGGCAGTGGTAGTGGGCACACGGTCCAGGGGACAGAGGCCCAGGGAAACAGGGGAACTGGGAGGGCTGCTGTGCGACAGGGGGGGGAAGGCCCAGGGAACCCACTCTCCACGAGGCCCTCTCCTCCATCATGGGAGCCTACCACCACTCCCAGGAGACGATGGCGACGGTCCTGGCCAGGTTTCAGGAGATCCAGCTTCTGCAGGAGCAACAGTATATGGGGTTCAGGGAGGAACTAAGAAACATCAGTTCCGCCATGGGTACCATCGTAGTGGCCCTGAACCAGGTAGTCACCACATTGCGGGACACTGTGGCACCTCAAAGGGCCCCTGACACTAGCATGGACCAAGAACTGCCTACCACCTACGCCGGCGCTAGTGGACAGGAGGCCCCGACACAAGACCAACAGGCCACCAGAACCCCACACCCTGCAGAAGGAGAACCACCCCGCAAGCAGGCCCTGAGATCCAGGAAGAAGACAGAGTAAGATGTCAAGACCCCCGCCAGCAAAGGATACCGCCCTGATTGTCATCCCACTGTCCCACATTGTCACCCTGTCCAACCTTAAACTGCCCCTGCTCCACTTTCCACAGGCATTTGGACAATGCACCTGTGATACTGATAGTCTGGACTCTGCCATGGACAATCCTCCACCATCACCCCTCACCGATTTGCAACCACCCATCCAATTTACAGCACTTGAGTAAACACACTTATTGCACATAAACAATCTGGAGTCTGGCTGTGATTTTGAACAAATCTATTTGACATGACCGTGCCAAAATGTTCATTCACATTGTGATGCCAACAAACCGCTGTCACACAGCTGTAGTCCATGGGGAAACAAATCAGATGTCACGCAGTGGGGCCCACATCTCTGAAAACGGAAGGGAAAGTCACAACACAGTTACCATACACTGGGGGAAAAAGTCAGACAGTAGAGAGGTAGAAGTCTTTAAGTAAACGTAATATGCCGGTGTGTACTCTTACCTGTGTGTCATTGAAAATACTGCTGTATTACTGTGTTCCTGTTCTCTATGTCGTCCTCTTCGGCTTCCTCCTCTTCACTCTCCACAGGCTCCACAGCTGCTACAACACCACCATGTGGACCATCCTCCTGCAGAAAAGGCACCTGGCGTCACAAAGCCAGGTTGTGAAGCATACAGCAGGCCACAATGATCTGGCACACCTTCTTTGGTGAGTACATTAGGGATCCACCTGTCATATGCAGGCACCTGAACCTGGCCTTCAGGAGGCCAAAGGTTCGCTCAATCACCCTCCTAGTCCGCCCATGGGCCTCATTGTACTGTTCCTCTGCCCTGGGATTCCTCACTGGGATCAGTAGCCATGACAGGTTGGGGTAACCAGAGTCCCCTAATAGCCACACCCGGTGCCTCTGGAGTTGACCCATCACATACGGGATGCTGCTATTCCGCAGGATGTAGGCGTCATGCACTGACCCAGGGAACTTGGCATTAACATGGGAGATGTACTGGTCTGCCAAACACACCATCTGTACATTCATGGAATGATAACTCTTCCGGTTTCTGTACACCTGTTCACTCCTGCTGGGGGGGACCAAAGCAACATGTGTCCCATCAATGGCAGCAATGATGTTGGGAATATGTCCAAGGGCATAGAAATCACCCTTCACGGTAGGCAAATCCCCCACCTCAGGGAAAACTATGTAGCTCCGCAAGTGTTTGAGCAGGGCATACAACACACTGGACAACACCTTGGAAAACATGGGCTGGGACATCCCTGATGATATGGCCACTGTTGTTTGAAATGACCCACTTGCAAAGAAATTGAGTACTGACAGCACCTGCACTAGAGGGGGGATCCCTGTGGGTTGGCGGATGGGTGACATCAGGTCTGGCTCCAGCTGGGCACACAGTTCCTGTATAGTGGCTCGGTCAAGCCTGTATGTCAGTATGACATGTCGTTCCTGCATTGTCGACAGGTCCACCAGCGGTCTGTACACGGGAAGATTCCTCCATCTCCTCGCATGTCCCAGCGGACGGTGCCTATGAAGGACAACAGCGAGCACAGAGTCAATCAACCCACAGGTACGTAACTACAGCTTGCACATAACACGATTCCCAATGCATTGAAAGGTTTGTATGAGTGTTGATGCAAGGCCTAGGTATGTGTGACGCAGTAGAAATTAAGCCATGTGGGCCCTTGAAATGGTGGCTGCCTGACCTGTGAAGTGCGACAGTGGGATGTGAGGTCAATGCGCTGGCGTGGCACACCGTGGCGGTAGGCGGTCGAAGACCACGGCGCAAAGCCGCATTGGTTAACATTGAACCCTATGGGTTTCAGGAGCCAATGACGAAGTGCGCTGGTGGTCGTGGTACGCACCGCCGCGGTACGCACCGCCACGGGCGTGACCGCCATTTTCTATCTGCTTCATCACTCGATACCTGATCTTCCACAGGAGAGGACCTACACTGCAAGTGCTGCTGTGACCTCGGTCTGGAAGAGACAATGGCTCATGCGACTGGGGAAAGGGCCCATGCCTTCACTGCGGAGGAGTTGGAGAAACTTGTGGATGGGGTCCTCCCCGAGTATGCGCTACTCTACGGTCCTCCAGACCAACAGGTAAGTACACTGGGACCATGCTTTGTGGGCAATGGCTGTGTTGAGTGGGGTGAATGAAAGATGGTGGGGAGGGGAGCGATTGAGGCATGCATCAAACGACAGATGAGAGCAAGAGCCACATAGCAAGGGTGGGGATGGGGGGCCACTCACATCGAGCATGCAGAAGGTGATGACTATTTTTCTCTCCCTGTACATGTCACATAGGTCAGCGCCCACCAGAAAGTCGCTATTTGGCGTGCCATCGCCAAGGACGTCCGGACCCTGGGGGTCCACAACAGACGGGGCACCCACTGCCGGAAGAGGTGGGAGGACACCCGACGCTGGAGCAGGAAGACGGCGGAGGCTCAGCTGGGGATGGCCTCCCAACGTGGGAGGGGTGCCAGTCGTACTTTGACCCCCCTGATGTCCCGGATCCTGGCGGTGGCCTACCCTGATTTGGATGGGCGCGTGAGGACATCACAGCAGACACAAGTGGGTGAGTACAAACACATTCTGCTGACTGTGCGCGCAGTGGAGGTGTCTGGGTGGGGGAGGAGGGCTGTGGGTATCCCTAGGCCAGGGCGATTTCTGTAGGCTAGGCCCCTCCGTAAGGCATGGCCCTGTGCCCCCACCCCCCACCTCTGTAGGGTGCCAAGTACAGGTATCCATGGCCCTGTGTCATCTATGTGAGCAGTTGTCGTCCATAGGCTTGTAGGCCATGTCCCACGGATTGAGTAGTCGACCCCAAGTGCGCGGAGTAGTGCAGGGGGCTTTTGTGTCTGTCCTGTCTGCCAACGGTGTCGTCTAGGCATGCACTCAACATTTCTTTATTTCTCCCCACCCCCTTTTTTTGTTGCCTTCCTGTTCATGTGTGCATTAGCATCATCAGGCGGAGGAGAAGTGGCATCGGAGCACAAGGGAGCTGCATCTCACATGGCCATGGCGGGCCATGCAACGGATTCTGAATTCACCAGTGAGACGGAGGGTGAGGGGAGCTCCACAGCGGGGACTCGTGCTGATGTCAGTGACAGCGACTCGTCCTCTGAAGGGAGCTCCCTTGTGGTGGCGGCAACATCCGTGCCCCCCGCAACAACAGGTACAGCCGCCACCCAGCGCACCAGCACCGCCCTCCCAGCAGCCCCTCAGCGTCTGCCCCGTGCCCGCTCACCCAGGAAGGTGGGCATCTCCTTCGCCCCAGGCACCTCAGGCCCTGCCCCTGCCCCTGTCACCCCTGCTGCCCTCAGTGAGGAGGTCATTGACCTCCTGAGGACCATCATTGTTGGGCAGTCTACCCTTTTGAATGCCATCCAGGGTGTAGAAAGGGAGGTGCACCGGAGTAATGCATACCTGGAGGGCATTCATTCTGGTCAGGCTGCCCATCGGCGATCGTTCAACGCTCTGGCCTCAGCACTGACAGCAGCCATTGTCCCTGTCTCTAGCCTCCCCCCTCCAACTTCCTCCACCCAGACCCTATCCCCTGTACCTCTGCCTATCCCAGACACACCATCAGACCAGCCTGCACACACCTCAACACCCAAGGGAAGCTCATCCAGACATAAGCACCACACATCACACAAGCATTCACACAAGCAACATCCACATGCAGACATACCAACACCCACTGCCTCCTCTGTGTCCCCCTCCTCCTCGTCTCCCTCCTCCCTCCCTGTGACGTCTCCACTCACACTTGCATGCACAACATCTTCAGCCACTACATCCATCACCAGCACATCCACCAGAACACTCCGCACACGTGCAGTCACCACCCCCACTACCATTTACACGTCCCCTGTGTCCTCTCCCAGTGTGTCTGTCACCCCCTCTTCCAAGCTACACAAACGCAGGCAGCCATCCACCCAACAGCCATCCACCTCATGACAGCCTCCAGCCCAAGCACCTGCACCCAAAGACACCAGACTTCACACTCCTACAACCACATCCTCTTCCTCCACTCCCATACCCACTACACCTACCCGTCCCTCTCTTTCGAAATTGCTTTTCCTTTCCAAACTTGACCTCTTTCCAACAACTCCCCCACCCCGTCCATCTCATAAGACTCCAATCAGCACCTCAGCCACCACAAAACCAGGACCTATAAAGACTGTTTGCCATGGACTGTGGAGTCCCCCACCCTCAAGGGCACCCAGTTCAGCTAGGAGCCAAGGCACGGCCAGCCCACCGCCGGAAAAGCACCCGAAGATTGCCAGTGCCCGGCGCGAGAGGCCAAAGACACCGGGGGCCAAAATCCCTACCTTGGCTCCTGCAGGAAGTAGGGTGCCACCTGGCACACCGCCCAAGGTGGGAAAGGGCCACAGGCGACCAGGGAAGGGTGGGAAGGGCAGCACGCCCGACAAGTCCGGCAGCAGGCCAGCTGGCCAGGAGGGCCCCACCAGCCCCATCCCAGGTGTGCAGGAGGACACCCACAGGCCCGGTACTGCAGCCCAGGAGGCCCCGCAAGTCACGTTCCAGGTGTGCAGGAGGACACCCACAGGCCCGGTACTGCAGCCCAGGAGGGCCCCGCAAGCCACCAGACACCTGGGCAGGAAGGCCCCGCCAGCCACATGTCAGGTGGCGAGTGACATCCATGCCATGGCCGGATCCGCTGACCTGGACACTCATCTCAAGCGCCGCTGAACAGGGCACCGCCGTCTCAAGCACCGCTGAACAGGGCACCGCCGTCTCAAGCACCGCTGAACTGGGCACCGCCGTCTCAAGCACAGCTGAACTGGGCACCGCCGTCTCAAGCACGGCTGAACTGGGCCCTTCATCTCAAGCACGGCTGAACTGGGCCCTTCATCTCAAGCACAGCTGAACTGGGCCATTCACCTCAAGCACCGCTGAACTGGGTTCCGCCGTCTCAAGCACTGCTGAACTGGGCACCGCCGTCTCAAGCACCGCTGAACTGGGCCCTTCATCTCAAGCACCGCTGAACTGGGCACCGCCGTCTCAAGCACGGCTGAACTGGGCCCTTCATCTCAAGCACCGCTGAACAGGGCACCGCCGTCTCAAGCACCGCTGAACTGGGCCCTTCATCTCAAGCACCGCTGAACAGGGCACCGCCGTCTCAAGCACCGCTGAACGGGGCACCGCCGTCTCAAGCACCGCTGAACTGGGCACCGCCGTCTCAAGCACCGCTGAACAGGGCACCGCCGTCTCAAGCATCGCTGAACAGGGCACCGCCGTCTTAAGCACCGCTGAACTGGGCCCTTCATCTCAAGCACCGCTGAACAGGGCACCGCCGTCTCAAGCCCCGCTTAACTGGGCCCTTCATCTCAAGCACCGCTGAACAGGGCACCGCCGTCTCAAGCACCGCTGAACAGGGCACCGCCGTCTCAAGCACCGCTGAACTGGGCCCTTCATCTCAAGCACCGCTGAACAGGGCACCGCCGTCTCAAGCACCGCTGAACAGGGCACCGCCGTCTCAAGCACCGCTGAACTGGGCACCGCCGTCTCAAGCACCGCTGAACTGGGCACCGCCGTCTCAAGCACCGCTGAACAGGGCACCGCCGTCTCAAGCATCGCTGAACAGGCCACCGCCGTCTCAAGCACCGCTGAACTGGGCCCTTCATCTCAAGCACCGCTGAACAGGGCACCGCCGTCTCAAGCCCCGCTTAACTGGGCCCTTCATCTCAAGCACCGCTGAACAGGGCACCGCCGTCTCAAGCACCGCTGAACTGGGCACCGCCGTCTCAAGCACCGCTGAACTGGGCCCTTCATCTCAAGCACCGCTGAACAGGGCACCGCCGTCTCAAGCACCGCTGAACTGGGCCCTTCATCTTAAGCACCGCTGAACAGGGCACCGCCGTCTCAAGCACCGCTGAACTGGGCCCTTCATCTCAAGCACTGCTGAACAGGGCACCGCCGTCTCAAGCAACGCTGAACTGGGCCCTTCATCTCAAGCACCGCTGGCCCATTGGCAGAAGGGGCCGGCCCTCATCTGTGTCGGGCAGGGCTGCACGAAGCACTCTGGGCACCAAGCCCCCTCCAGAACCAGTGGAGACTGTCATCCACTTGAGAGACTGTGGCTTTGCACTCCCCAGGATGGCACAGTGGGCAAACCACCCACTGGAGAGACTTGAGAGACTGTGGCTTTGCACTCCCCAGGATGGAACAGTGGCCATGGAGGCCCCTCGTGGATCTGGCGTCATGGACTCATCTGGCTGAGGTGCCCCCCCCTTCCCTTCCCCCTGAGGTGCCTGTAGTTTTGCTGTCTGATGCCCCTGCAGTGTTCTCTCCGTTGGTGTCAGGTATCCTGTGTGGGCTTTGCCCATGTGATTTGGGCCCAGTGGTCCACGGACAATGCCTGCAAAAATTATAGGACTTTTAATATTTATGTATATAATAGTTTTAGATGTGTGATATTTTTATAAGCCAGTGATACAATATATTCGACTGTTTATGATCTTTGCATTCTTCTGGGGGGTTTGGGGGGGGTAACTGTGATGTATTGCTATGCATTGATGTGTGTGTTGTAGTGGGTGAGGGTGGGGGTGGGTGTGTGGCGTATGTGTGTCCCCGTAATTTTTTGCCTCCCCCCTCCCCTGTGTCGTAGGTGCAGTACTCACCATTGTCTTCTGCGCCGGCGTTCGTGCTCCTGGTAGAGGAGCAGGAAGACAATAGCTGGGAGGATGTGGAGTTCGGGTTCCATGCTGTCCAGATTCCTCGTGGGGTGTATGGAGGTGAGCGTTTTCCGTTCGAAATGGCTGTTTCCGCCGTGTTTTTATCGGCGGGGCTACCGCCCCGGAAAAGGTGGCAGATTGGTGGGTTGTAATAGGGTGGGCGGTACATTGTCTTCCGCCTGTCTGTTGGCGGTGACCGCCGTGCTGTTTGTTTGTCCCGCCGTGGCGGTCGGAGTGTTGAAGTGCCGGTCTCTGTTGGCGGTTTCCGCCAGGGTCAGAATTCCATTTTTTTAACCGCCAGCCTGTTGGCGGGTTAGCCGCCGCTTTAACACCGACCGCCAGGGTTGGAATGACCCCCATAATCTATTTTTATAAATTGGTGTCAGATTTCTTTTATGTTGTGTGGCTTTCTTATTCAGATGTTTGGTATGTCTAAATGCTTTATACTAGCTCCTTTGTTCATGCCTTGCTGCTTGAATCCACATATACCCAGGGTTAGCTAGAGGTTATACAAACGAGCCTGACTGAACCTAAGATAATTTCGTGGGTGCATTACATGGTGAGGTCACACCCAGTGCTTAATTTGTAAAGAGGTGCCGGTGCGCAAAGCCCTTCTCTTAAACACAAGGCTGTTGTAATTAAATCTACCAGCACTGAATACTGAGGCAGCATAATCCTGAAGTCATCTCGGGCCTCTTTAATCTATTTACAGCCACCCCTGCCCCTTCAACTCATCCTGCAACTTTCTACTTTCTCCCTTTATGACGCTTTTTAGTTTTTCCTTCTTCCGTCTTTCCCATATGTGTCTTTTGCTCGTGGCAAATGCTTGAGGCATAAGAATAAGCCCCGGCCCTCACAAATAAGTGCCGGTGCTCAGCACCGGAAACAACAAGCAGAAATTAAGCACTGGTCACACCACATAATACAACACAATCCTCACATATAGGGATTAGATAGCACTAGTACATTAATCAGTGCATGAGTTCTCTTTGTACATTTTTGTACATTTTTGGGACTTTATACAATTGGTTCTTCCCACTTGTTGTCGATGACGTTGCTAACCAGAGTTCCAGACCAACGGTCCTGATGTTTAAAGCATTTATCTGGTCCTCATTCTTCAGTAACCTGTACAAGTCTGACATCAATCCCCTAAGGCACAAATGCCTAATCAACTTTTCAAAGTCTGCCAAAGGTCGTGTGACTGCCTCTTTATAAAATGCATGAAGTACCTAATGAAGAAGCTGTACATATTGGCCCTGATTCTGACCCCGGCGGTTCCTTACCGCCGGGGCCAGGGTCGGCGGGAGCACCGCCAACAGGCTGGCGGTGCCCCGCAGGGCATTCTGACCGCGGCGGTTTGGCCGCGGTCAGAAGTGGAAAACCGGCGGTCTCCCCCCGGTTTTCCGCTGCCCTGGGAATCCCCCATGGCGGCGCAGCTTGCTGCGCCGCCATGGGGGATTCTGGGGGTCATTCTGAGTCTGGCGGGCGGCGGAGGCTGCCCGCCAGACGTCCCCCCTCCAAAATACCGCTCCGCGGTCGAAAGACCACTGAGGGTATTTTGGCTTTTGCACTGGGCTGGCGGGCGACCGCCAAAAGGCCGCCCGCCAGCCCAGTGCAAAAGACCCTTCCCACGAGGACGCCGGCTCAGGATTGAGCCGGCGGAGTGGGAAGGTGCGACGGGTGCAGTGGCACCCGTCGCGTATTTCAGTGTCTGCAATGCAGACACTGAAATACAAAGTGGGGCCCTCTTACGGGGGCCCCTGCAGTGCCCATGCCATTGGCATGGGCACTGCAGGGGCCCCCAGGGGCCCCACGACAACCCATACCGCCATCCTGTTCCTGGCGGGAGAACCGCCAGGAACAGGATGGCGGTATGGGCTGTCAGAATCCCCCATGGCGGCGCAGCTTGGGATTCCCAGGGCAGCGGAAAACCGGCGGGAGACCGCCGGTTTTCCACTTCTGACCGCGGCCAAACCGCCGCGGTCAGAATGCCCTGCGGGGCACCGCCAGCCTGTTGGCAGTGCTCCCGCCGACCCTGGCCCCGGCGGTAAGGAACCGCCGGGGTCAGAATCAGGGCCTCTGACAGCCCATACCGCCATCCTGTTCCTGGCGGTTCTCCCGCCAGGAACAGGATGGCGGTATGGGTTGTCGTGGGGCCCCTGGGGGCCCATGCCAATGGCATGGGCACTGCAGGGGCCCCCGTAAGAGGGCCCCACTTTGTATTTCAGTGTCTGCATTGCAGACACTGAAATACGCGACGGGTGCCACTGCACCCGTCGCACCTTCCCACTCCGCTGGCTCAATTCTGAGCCGCCGTCCTCGTGGGAAGGGTCTTTTGCACTGGGCTGGCGGGCGGCCTTTTGGCGGTCGCCCGCCAGCCCAGTGCAAAAGCCAAAATACCCTCAGCGGTCTTTCGACCGCGGAGCGGTATTTTGGAGGGGGGAAGTCTGGCGGGCGGCCTCCGCCGCCCGCCAGACTCAGAATGACCCCCATTGTCTCTTAAAGCCTCTTAATGTACTCGATCACTTAAAAGTCCTTTTTACATGCTTTAAATGACTAATTACTGCTTTTATCAAACAGGGCACTCTGTGTTTTATAAACGCATCTCCCTTTCTCAAAACTGTCATCTTACATAGCTGAAGAAAGGCTGTGGTTGTAGTCTATCGGATTATATGGGATGGGATGATGGGGAGTTTGCTCTTGATCGCTATCTGGACGCAAATGTCTAGTGCAATTTTTGCATAAGAGGAGATATTAACATTTTTTAGGGTATAGCCATTTTCGACAGCCATGCCAGGTCCAATAGTGGCCAAACCACCATGACCCAGTATATTTCCATCCACTTCTTTTCTGACACCCTAATAGTCCTTTCTATCAGCACTATAGATGGGCAAACTAATAGTAGGAGAGTAGGTCAGAACCGGGTAATCCCTGATTTAGTGAAGCCCCATGCATTGTTTTGTTTACTCTTGTCCTACCTCCTGCCCATATGAAGTCAAGCAACAATTGTCGGATGCCATATTGGTCAGGCTCGGGAATTGGCATGGGGAGAGACTGGAATAAAGTTAAGAAAGGTGGTATGACATCCTCCTTTTTGTGTTAATATGCCTTATCCAGAAAGCAAAGTATGATAACATGGTCAGTCTTTATTTGCACTTTGAGACGGGCCGACTGAAGGCAAAAACCTGTTTAACGATTCAGTCAGGGGTATTCCCAAGTATTTTATGGACTTTGCTGCCCACTGAAAAAGGGTGGAACCCCGTAGATCAAGCACACTATCTGGGGGAAATTAGTTACTAAGGGGGTCATTCCTACCCCAAAAGGCCGCCCGCCCGCCCAGCGGGAAAGACCCAGCAACGATGAAGCCGGCTCCGAATGGAGCCGGTGGAGTTGCTGGTGTGCGACGGGTGCAGTTGCACCCGTCGCGATTTTCAGTGTCTGCTTTGCAGACACTGAAAATCTTAATGGGGCCCTGTTAGGGGGCCCCTGCAGTGCCCATGCCAGTGGCATGGGCACTGCAGGGGCCCCCAGGGGCCCCACAACACCCGTTCCCGCCATCCTGTTTCTGGCGGTGAAAACCGCCAGAAACAGGATGGCGGGAAGGGGGTCGGAATCCCCATGGCGGCGCTGCTTGCAGCGCCGCCGTGGAGGATTCCCTGGGGCAGCGGGAAAACGGCGGGAAACCGCCGGTTTCCCTTTTCTGACCGGCCCCTGAAGCACCGCCAGCCTGTTGGCGGTGCTTCCTCCGTCCCCTGCCCTGGCGGTCCATGACCACCAGGGTAGTAATGACCCCCTAAGTATCGCAGATGTTTCTTCGTTTATTAGAAAGCCTGATATTCTCTCCAAATCCTCCATAATCCTCATAACCGCTAGTATAAAATGCCCAGCTTGTATCAGCTACAGTAGTATATCCTGCACAAAGATACTTACTTTGTGTTAAAGGGCCAAAGTGTATTCTCTGATCATCAGAGCTTAATCATGAATATGTAATCAGTCTGAATGTATGATCTGTAGAAATGTGAAAAGGGGTGGGATACAGAAACAGCAATGTACCAATGATCAAATGATTCTCAAATAAGGTATTCTGGTCAGATTTAAAAGAAAATGACAGAGCCCGACGCTGCACCAAAATTGGCTGCGCCATGCTCCATCATTTTCACAACACAGGGATGCGCCATATTTAATAGAATACGGCACACCCCTGTGTTGTCCCCTGTGCCGGCTCTAAATTTGCTGCCAAGCTCAAACGCACCCACCCTTGTACCATGGTGCAAGGATGGCTGCGTTGAGGGGGAGACTGCGTTTGTGCAGGAAGGGACCCCTTCCTACACAAAAATTATCTCAAATAGCGATTTGCTCTTTTTACATGTGTTGCAGGATGCAGCACACATAGAATGAGCAAAAAACGAGGAGAAATTAAAGCATTTCTCATTGCGCCACTCTAACGCCACCCTAGGGGTGGGGTTTGATTTTGGCACTGCCTCAGATTTACAAAAACACATAAATCTAGGGCAGCATCAAAATGCAACGGATGCTGCTAAAGCACGCCCACAGCAACACCCATTGCACATCCCTTCCACCCAAAGTGCTGTGTGTGAAGGGGCCACAAAAAGTGGCTTAAAGCCACCTTGTAAATACAGCACGGGGCATAGCTCCACCAAAGCGTCACATAAAGTGAAGCTCCGGTGGCGCTAGGGGCTCTTAAATATGCCCCTTAGTGTTTTGGTAAAGGACATTATTGGCCAGCATCAGTCTGTAGATCATAGACCATATTCACGTCTTCTCAACTAATAACTGTTTTCCCTCTAATTTTACTATTTATCTGATTTTTGTTCTCAGATATTGCTCTTGCGAAGTGTTAGGTCTATGCTCGGCGACCTCCTTTATTGTGAAGTATATGAATAAACATTTGGAATTCTGCACCATGTAATTGAACAGAGCATATCTCGCTCCCTGGCTACAAGTTCTTTCTGAGCAATCTTATGGGCTCCAAGGTGTGATGATACAATATTTCTCTGGTTCGGCATATTGGCCCTCCTTTATCTTTGTTGGCCTGGGAAGAACAATCTGGTCCAATCCATCTAGCAAGTCCATTGCATCAATTGTCAACTTGTTGCAGTTGTCACCTGTCTCTGTTTTTTCAAGCCTGTGAGTTCCTCTCGCTTGGGTGTGGTCAATGTTTCTTCTTCTGCCTCCTCTTTTCTTCTCGGATTTTCTGTTGGCATCACAAGTGGCTTTGATTGTTTCCCTAAGTGCACCTTCCTGCATCAGTCACTCCAGGAGCTGTATCTTGCTTCCTGTTTGGTCCCTCTCATCTAAAGGCAGAGTTTCTCCGACATCCTCATCTATAGCGTTCATCACTTTCTTATCTTTCAAGGTGGATTGCAAACTACCTGGTAATAGCTAGGGACATCTAATGTTATTTTTATTCAGTTCCTCCGTATTTGATAAACTTTTCTTTTCCGAACTGTGGTTGCTGGTAGATCCTGATTTAGGTCACAGTGGATTATTGCCCTTTTGTTTTCTGCTTCTTGCATGATTGATGGCTTACTTCAAGTGAAAAATGGTCATAGTGGTTAGTGTGGTTTGCGATCTGTTGTTGTGTTTTATGTTGTGCTAACAGATGTTGCAAGCTTTGTCAATTTACCTTTCGTGGGTCTCTGTCAGCGACTCACTGTAACTCTTGACAGTAACTTGCCTCCATACTTACAGGCTCTCTGAAGACTGACACTCTCTCAAGGTGATCTTGCTGTTGTCCACTCACCGGCTCCTTTGGCTGCACTCATGTGTCCTAATTGTTTGAGAAACAAAGGAAGAGTGGAGTGCATGAATACAATTGTGAGGCAACATAAAATTACACACCACTGCAATAAAAACAGCAGCACATGGAAGAATAAATCAATTATTGGATTCATCAACTCAGCTATAACTCAGTTATATGAATGAATTCTCAAAATTAAGCCTCAAGCCACTCGCTCAACATGGCAGTGGTGTAGTATCTCTCGCCCAGAGCTCCATCCTCGCTCCGCACTTGCGCAATCTGTTGACTTCCTGCCTTCCCCACCAACCACTCATCTGTGAGAAAGATGGGTCACTGTAGCTCAAGGTGGAACAAGCAGAGGTGAAATAGACACACTTATGCATCCAGAGGTGCCAGTGAGTGGAGAATGGCAAATGGTGCTGCTTCGTGTGTTTTAAAACGATCACACCCTACCAATTGCAAGAAGCACAACTAGGCTACTTAGCCAAACTTAATGTTAACCCCTTAGCTGCTGGGAGCCACCAATCTATCCCCCCCCCCCTGTGCTCAGCCCTTTTTTGGCTATGTGGGGTAGTTCACGCTTAAGGCTCCATAACTTTTTTCCACATAGGGTATCCACACCAAATTTGCGTCCTTTTTTTCCAACGTCCTGGGGATTGCAAAGGTACCCGAGTTTGTGGATTTTGTACCATAGTTTTGGCATTTTCTCTAAGAGGTGGTCTATTTTCCCTATTGTTTGTGCTCTCAAACTGCTTACCGTTTGTGGTGGAAACCAGCATGAAACCCATGGGTGATCCAAAAAAAGCTATAGATTTCTAAAAGGATAGATGAAATTCTGAATTCAGCAAGGGGTGATATGTTTAGATCCAACAAGGTTTGACCAAGTAAAAGAACTGTTGAAATAAAGAAATATTGAAAATGAATAGGAAAAAAAACAGACATTTGTGACTACATTTTCATCTGTAACTTTTTGTTGCGATGGCCAATTGACAGAAGCAGGATACCATTATGTGCGCTAAACCCTTCTTGTTGCAAGGATATATAGGGTTTGTAGAACTCCAAGAACCCAAGATACCAAGAAACAACAACTGGGCTGCACCGTAAAATGGTTTTTCATTGAGCACCGAGTACTGAGCAATTCTTACAGCGAAATAGGGAGAGTGAAAAATGGGTAGAAAGGAAACTTATGTATTTCTGAAATGGGCTCAAGATTTCAAGGTCATTTCTACATTTCTGAACTTGTGGGTATGCTTACTAGCGTATGATTTGGAGGGTATTTTTTTAAATGTCATATTTCTTATACACTGGCTTACATTTGAAAGGCACAAATGCAGCAAAAACCAATATGTAATAACAAATGTTCTACTATTCTATGCTCCCACAAATCTCATGATAAAAATGGTACCTTGTGTGAGTGGGTAAGCCTGGTGGGTAAGCCTGGTGCCTGCAATAGGAAATGGCCCAAAACACAACATGGACGCAATGTAGTTTTTCACTGAGTACTGGCCCCTTTTCTAATGTTAGTAGCTCGAGAATTTGGACCCTCACTCAGCCGACACCTACAAAAACCTAGCCAGCTGGTACATTTTTGAAAACTTATCACCTAGGGTAATGCAGGGTGGGCTGACTTGCATGGTTTTCACGCCTTTTTTATACCCAGAATCCCTTGTCGACCTCAAACTTTGACTAAAAACTCATTTTCCTCACATTTCTCTGATGGAAAGTTCTGGAATCCACGGGGAGCCACAAACTTCCTTCAACTCGGCATTCCGCCAGGTCTTCCGATACAAATGGTACCTCACTTGTGTGGGTAGGCCAAGTGCCTGCAACAGAAAAACGGCCCAAAACGCAACATGTACAGAGTGTATTTTTCCACTGTTAACTGAACATTTTTCCAAAGCGGGTAACTCAAGATTTTGGATCCTAGTTCAGCCGGCACCTAGGGAAACCTAGCCAATCTGTAAGTGTTTGAAAACTAGCTACCTAGGTGTATGCAGGGTGGGCTGACTTGCATGACTTTCACCACATTTGTTTTTACTCAGAATCCCTTGCAAAACTCAAACTTTGACTAAAGTTCTGGAATCTGGGGGAGCCACAAACTTCTTTCCACCCTGCATTCCTCCAGGTCTCCCAATACAAATGGTATCTCACTTGTGTGGGTAGGCCAAGTGCCCCCAACAGGGAAAAGTCCAATACGTATTGTGGCGATAATAACTAAGGTCGGTGTACTAATTAGCCCTGGGAAACCTGTCAAACCCAGACATTTCTGAAAAGTAGATATGAGGGGGAGTCCAGGGAGGTAATCTCTTGAGTGGATTCCCTAAAGTTGTTTTTTACCCAGAATACCCTGCAAAGGTGAACGTTGAATAAAAATATTATTTTTCCTTGCATTTCTGTGATGTAAACTACAAAAATATACAAGGATCAGCAAACCTCTTACCACCCAGCATTCCCTAACTGGTCCTGATAAAAATGCTACCCCACTGGTGTGCCTGGGCCTAGTGCCCGTGACAGGAATGGATCACACAAGGGTCAATGGTCGTCCTTGCATGATGGCTACTGTTAATCCTGGGGTGATACATTTCTGATGGGGGCAGTAGCCACAGGCACACAAGTGGGGTAACGTTTTTATCAGGACAAGTGAGGAAACACTGGGTGGTAGGAATTTTGTGTCTCCCTGTCCATTCCTGGAGTTTACGTGACAGAAGTGCAAGGAAAAATAGTTTTTTCATTCAATGTTTCACCTTTGCAGGGCTTTCTAGGTATGAAAACTTCGAGGAATCAACATAGGCCACACCTCTGGGGTCTTCCCAAGGTGTCTAGGTTACAGAAATGTCTGGGTTTGGTAGGTATCTCTATATGGCTGATGAGCCCAGGACCAAAAATGCAGGTGCCCGCCTTACAAAACCAGGTTATTTTGTTCTAGATAATTTTGATGTCTCCACAATACATTTTGGGCTCTTCCCTGTCGCGGACACTTGCCCACCCACACAAGTGATGCACTGTTTTTCTCCTAGGGGAACGCAGGGTGGTAGGAAATTTGTGGCTGCCTGCAGATACAAGGACTTTTGCTCAGTGAAATGCAAGGAAAATGTGTTTTTTTAAGCAAAGTTTGAGTTTTGCAGCGAATTCTGGGTAAAAACAAATTGGTGAGAGCCATGCAAGTCATGCACCCCTGGACTCCCCTAGTTGTCTGTTTTTCAAAAATGTGCAGGTTTGCCTAGGTGCGGCTAGGCTAGACCTAAAAATCCTCAGCTACCCATAATGCCAAAAAGAAATTAAGGAGTTCTTATTAAAGGCCATCTCACTGCCACAGATATAAATCTGGTATTAATTTGTTAAAGTTAATCCACCACTCACACTGGTTGGTTTTAGCACCTCCAGAAAGTCTGGTTTTAAAGCATAAATACTTATCAAAGTGTCTGAATATCAAAACCAATCCTTCTGAAGGGGAGGCATAAGCCTCTTCATGGCACCAACTGCTTTATGGTCCATTCATACACCATTCATGCACAACACATAACACTTTCATACCGCCGGGCATGGGCCCAATCCAACCAATCAGTGCACTCACATCAACTTACCGCCGCCAGAGAAGGGCCCATCACATTCATATGCCACAGGACGGAATAAGTTTGACCACATTTTACCACTTGTCAAGTAACCTCCTCCTTCTTCCTGAACATTAACAAACGCATTCATAGTGAACCTTTACTAATGGCTCCCATGATCGTCATTTAATGCTAAGGAAGACATGTATTTCATGCGCCATTAGAACACTCACTGTGCTAAACCCAACTCCTTTCAGTTTGTGGTTGCAAGCTGGGGGTGTCCGAAGATGCCTTCTGAGGTCTATTCCTTGAAATGACTTAGCATATCTGCCTTTGAAACTAAGACAGACATGCTGTTTTTTTTTTGCAAAGTTCCCTAAATAGAACATCATAAACTATGAAGGGTAGTTTTTGGCACACGTGGTAGTCAGTGACATTGTTGTACAATATGTCCCATCTACCGTTATGTGCAGTGCTGTGACTGTAATGCACTCATACAGCAAACTGAACATCTACTAGGTTCTGACGGAGGATGAAAATGGCAAGCAGGTCAAACATTGACCCACACGTGTCATAGTAATTCAGGGCGAGCGTGGCACCAATGGGTTTGAATCCATAGGTATAGATGACATCATGGTATGTGTATCTGTTCTACCTAAGCAATATCCCTAGGAAAGCACGCCCACTGTAAGCTGTTCTTACCCTTTCATGTTTCTGTCCTCATCAGAGTCCTGACTAATCATATATAATTGCCAAGTGAACCTATAACAATGCCTTCTGTCCCTAGCTATTTGAAGCTCAAGAAAACGTATCTTTCATGAGCCATCAGCGCACTTACTGTGCTAAATCCAACTGCTTCCAAATTGTGGATGCAAGGTGAGGGTGTCCAAGTATGCCTTGCCTGGCCTATTCCTCGAACTGAGTGAGCATATCTTCGATTGAAACTAAGTAAGACATGCTGGTAACTACTGCCTAAGGTCCCTAAAGTAAAAAGCCAAACAAATATCCTGTAGTACTCATTAACCGACACATCTACTTTTGCTTTGAAACTGAAGCCACACATTGAGTTTGCACACTTTCAAAGCAAGTAGAAATGTTGGTTAATATGTCCCACAGGACATTTGTTTGACTTATTACACTTACTCTGGTTCTCATTGACAATCAGGGTGGTCCTTGTGTAGCGTACAAAAGTTCCCTAACAAGCACTTTAAAATTCAGTCATGCCTTTAACATTTTGCCACACAGGGGACTCTGTGACAACGTGGCATATGTTCTGTCACTAGTATGTGAAGTGTGGGGACTATTATGCACACTAATCATTGAACAGAACACCTACTGCATTCTGATGGTGGTTAAAGGTATTGAGCAGGCCATAAGGAAGTCCATGATATCCTGAAGTAGATTAACAAAAATTCTGTGGCTGCTTACCTAATGAAGAAGTCGCCCATGGACATTAGGTATCAATACATAGCCATTAAAAGGTTTACCCAACTGCAGCTCCACCTCAGTCAATTTCCCAGAGGTTTGCTTTAGTATGATACAATATAAAACAAATTTGAAAACACAGGCCTGGCTGAGATGGGCACTGGGGACAGTAATAATAACTCTCCTGCCGCTTTCCATACTTTGAGCACACTTTACAACGATGACATGGAAAATTCTTTTTGGGTGTTTTAGGAATGCGATCAGCAAAGTGTCGCTCCTGCATCCTTGCCATATCCTCCAGAACATAGGAAGTGGAGGCTGCTGATTCTGTGGAAGCATTGAGGCTTCCAATCACAGTCATGAAAGTCAAGGAAAGACATGAGTCTTCCTGTGGCTGTCTGACAATAAACAACATATGCATTGTATGTTGACATCTGAATAAAGTGGGAAAACACTTTCTTGTACCAAGTGTGAGTTTTCCAACTTGCATTGTATGGTTGAAGAACCTGGTCATTCTGACCCCAAACCATGAAGCGGGAAGTGCTCTCATCATGAATTGTAGTGAGCACATACACATCATGCCTACCCAAGAACTTGACTGCAAGCATTTTGCTGGAATGCAGCGCAGTACTCTGGGCTTTCTGGAGCTTCTTGAAAACAATCACATGCGGGAATCCTTTGCTGTGACAAAGAACTGTATCGCAGGCCACTGTGCCAGCTTTGTAGAGCTCACTCAACAGCTCTACTCCTCCATAGAAATTGTCCACATATAGGTTATTACCTTTGTGAAGGAATGGCTGTACAAGCTCCCATGCAATCTTTCCTGTGACCCCTAGAGTGAAAGGGCAACCTACAGGGTTTAGCGTGGAGTCCTTACATGTATACACTCTTAAGCTGTACACACAGCCAGTAGAGCTCTCTTACAGCACGTACAGCTTGATGCCATTGAGAGCTATTTTGCTTGCTATGTACTGCCTGAGCAGCAGCTTCCCTTTGTATAGGTCAAGGACTCATCAGTGGCTATATTTTTCCAGGAGTGTGACTCTCTGGGAACCTGACAGACAAATATTCCACGACAGGCCAAATTTGAACAATCTGTCATGGTCCAGATGGTCCTGGGGCAATGCAGCAGAATTGTCATTGAAATGCAGCATGCTCTGCAATAGCAAAAAACGATCTCTGCTTATGTATGGTGCGAAGATGGGGGTTACCCAAGCTGTACAAGTCGGCCAGTAGGACTGCAAGGTGGGTTTTTTCTGCACTAACCCCATTTTGAGCGTAAGCCCAAAAAATATCTTCATCTCCTCCAGAAAAGTGGGAGTCCACTGGCATGTGTGTATATATGTATGTGTGTGTATATATGTAAATGTGTATATATATATATATATATATATATATATATATATATATATATATATATATGTTGTAGGGTTCTCATGTTTAATCTTGCATGCAGTACTATTGCTATGCATGATGCCATCATTCCCAAAAGTTTCATGATAAACTTTACAGTGTAATGTTGATTGGGCTGTATCTGTGATATAAGGTTTTGAAAAGCCTGTATCCTTTGTGTATTTGGATAGGCTAAGCCTTTTTGGGAGTAGCATTGAGGTAAGGTTAAACCTGTGCTGGTGGAAGATGAGATTTTTGGTAGTTGATTGTGAACACCAATGTGTGTAAAGTTTCTATTGTGTATTGAGTATGTTCCTGGCATTGCATCATGTTGCTTGATTTTATTAGCCAATCGTCTTAGGTAAGCTGCCACTACAGCTAGACATTTTGTGAAAACCCTTGGAGCTGTTGTTATGCCGAAGGGGAAAACCTTTAATTGGTAGTGCTTTCCTGCTATTACAAACCTTAAGTATTTTTGATGAGCTGGTTGTATGGGGATATGAAAGTAGGCATTTTTGAGATCCAATGCAGTCATGTAATCATGTTTTTGCAGTAGGGGAATTACATCCTGCAGAGTTACCATGTGAAAATGTTCTGGTAGGATATATAGATGAAGTGGTCTGGGATCCTGAATGGGTCTGAGAGTACCATCCTTTTGGGGTATGAGGAAATGTAGTGAATATACTCCTGTTCCCTGTTGAGATTTTGTAACTGATTCTATTGCTTCTTTTAGCAATACTGATTGTACCTCTTGCTGTAACAGAACATTGCGTTCTGGGGTCAGTCTGTTAGAGCGAGGGGGGATGTTTGGAGGAGTAGAAATGAGTTCCAGGCAATAACCATTGCGGATAATTGAAAGCACCCACTGGTCTGTGGTGATGTTTTGCCATTGGGAGTGGAGTTGCTCTAGTCTGCCCCCCACAGGAGATGTGTGGGGTTGTGGTATACTGAGGAAGTCACTGTTTTGAGGGAGTGGTGACACTCTTTGAGGCTTGAAATTTGCCTCTGGCTCTGAAGTATTGACCTCTGGAAGAGCCTCTAAATGCTCCTCTTTGTTAGTACTGCTGACCTTGTTTAGTTTGCAAGGTGGAAACCTCTGTCGACTGTGACTTGAAACCTCCTCTAAATTGGTGTTTACGAAAGGAACCTCGGTAAGGTGTAGTGTATAGGGCTCCCATAGCTTTTGCAGTGTCAGAGTCCTTCCTGAGTTTCTCAATAATTGTGTCAACCTCAGGTCGAGAGTCTGGTGGTACCTGTTTTGTGATATAAACTGGGTCTCTTGACGCAGGCTTGTATGTTTTGTCTATTCTGAGAATTAAAATCCTAGCCTTACCAGGTTCTTTAAATATAAATATGTTATCTGCTTGTCTAAGCATACCAGGCAGCATCGGCAAACACTGGTATTGTGAGTGAGTGGAGGACAATGTGTTGAGAAGAAAATCCTCCTCCAAAGCCTCAGCATGCATTTGAACTCCATGGTATGCAGCTGCTCTCGAAATGACCTGTGTATAAGCCGTGCTGTCTTCTGGTGGTGAAAGTTTAAATGGATAGAGGTCTGGGTCATTTAGTGGAATGGGATCTGAGTCATATAAGTCCCAGGGGTCAAATGTATCTCCATGTGAATATGTATGAGAATGTGTTGGTGAGGGCAATGATGGTGGGGTAGTAGGTGGTGGAGAGAAAGAAAGTTGTGGTAGATGTGGTGGAAAAATCTGTAAAGGTGATGGTTTCTCCTTCCTTTTAAATATCTTTGCTGGTGGTGGTGCAGTGTCAAGAGTCTCTTGCTTTGTGGAGGAGGTGAAGCAATGATCTTTCCCGTCTCCTTTTGCATATGTATCTGTGACCGGGCGTTCCCGGCACAGAGCGCTCCCAGTGACGTATCGGACGGTGCCGATACGTCATTTCCGCGTCTCCCCGTTGTCGGGGAAACGCGACGAGAGCGAGGCTGGCAGAATGCCGTTGCCAGGGAACCCATTATGGTTCTGGCAAAGGTAAAAAGGGGAACGCGCTGCAACCGGGGGAGCGACCCGTGAGGAAAGAGGAGAACAGGAGACCGGAGGAGACAGCCAGCGAAGAGGAACAACTAAAAGAAAAACTAACGAGGACGGAAGAACGAGGAAAGCCTGAAGACCACGAGGAGCTCGAGGTGGAAAACCCTGGAAGGAGAGAGCAACAGGAGGACCGCTACAACGCCAGCCACGACACTGGAGGGTCGTGGCTAACCAAGGTACGGTCCTTGTGGACTCAGAAAAGGGGCACAAATAACAAAAGGACTGGGGAGGGGATATAGAGGAGGGGGAGGGGGAGAGAGAAAAGGGAGAATTAATAAGGGGCACCTCGACCAGCACATGTGTGGCACTTTTACCCCACCAATTTTAGTTTATGGTCACATCATTTTCCCCAACTCCTCATTGGCACCAACCCCTCCTTGTGTTCTTTCCTTTCCCCAGTCAGTGATAGAGAGAGAGTGAAAACCCTGTTATAGGCCCCATACTTACCTGAGAATTTCTGTCCTTCTATTTCCGGTGTTGTCCTGGATTCACCTGAGAGGGCAAGCCAGCATTCAACCTGACAGAGACAACAAGGGAAAATTTTTTGAAGAAAACACCAATCCGGGGAAGCAGACGAACAAGACCACAAGTGCGGAAAATCCAACCCCACCTCTGTTACAACACTTTATTTTCACCAATTAATTAGAATAAACCACGTACAAAAATCAATTCTACACCTCTCCGTTGCCTTTATACTGTTCGATCTGTCACAGTATCCTTCTTTGTTTTGTGTCCATGATTTCAAGGATTGGCTGAATATCAGAATCTTCAGAAAGATATTCTGATGTTCTAAATCTTTTAGAGGATTGATCATTAATTGTCTTTGAGCTGTGTTTTTATCTGCTCGAAAGTCCTTGTTCCGCTGTATTAAAAGATTTGTTTGGCTCCGAAGTGGTGGATGACGTTTTTGGTCCCGAAGATACATCCTGTGGTTTTGGCTCCGAAGCCAGATGTCGAATTTTCGACTCCAAAGACTGTCGACGTCGGCTCGGCTCAGAGGTGGAGCTTTTAATAGACGTGCTCAACTCTGGCATCGAAACAGGTATGGCATTTTTCGGCGCTGAACCCAAAGGTCGGTTGCCGATGATTTTCTTTCAGGTAGAACCATGGCTTTCTGGCAATGGTGCACCCAAGGCCTTAATAGGTCTCTTGGAAGTCGGCATAGGGGCAGGTATACTCACATGCTGAGCCGCAGTGATCGGTTGGCTGTCTTCATCAGAGTCTGCTTCGGAGTCGGTGTCTTGAACCGAAACAGCCGTCTGTGCCTGCTCTTCTTCAAAGGTGTCAGTGGACTCTGTATGCTTCAACGCCATTTCGAGTCTCCTAGTTCTCCGGTCTCGCAGTGTCTTTTTCAACCGGAACGACCGATAGGCTTCACAGTCTTCTCGATGTTTGGGAGAGAGACAGAGATTACATACCACGTGTGAATCGGTGTAGGGAATTTCGCGTGGCATCGAGGACAGAATCAAAATGGAGCCCGATCTATCAGGCTACCGCGTGGTAGGCCTGAACAGGCCCGAGTAGGGCACGTGAGCCCAAAAGGCCGATTTCTGGTTTCTGACTGTACTATCGGCTCGATTACAGATGGAAACGAGATCGAACCAATACCTACGGTAGAAAAAAGTTAGTATAAAGTTTCCAATTCTAAAGTCTTGGAGCGAGATGAAACACTTCCGAACCCAACAGCGGAAAGAAAACAATCTAACAAAGGAGTCGATGCCCATGCGCACTATGACAGAGAGGAGGAGTCATTCCATCCTGTGACACAAGAAAAAACGTATTTGAAGAAAAACAACTTGTAACACTCCGAGCCCAACACTAGATGGCGGACCTATGTATAGCATGTGTATATGCAGCTACACAATATATCACATTTTTATATATTTGTGGCTTCCCTGGGGGACGTGATAGGCCCCCAGGGTAACCACACATACATCTAGAAAAAAATGGGGGTCGGCCCACATATCGGAGGGCCAACCCCCTCACAATTTCAAATTATTTTTTACATTTTATTATACCCTGAGGGGTGCGATTGCGCCCCCAGGAAAAAGAAAACAATTCTATATAAATGAATATGCCCCCAGGTGGACGGCCGACCCCTGTGGTATCTCTTTTGGCCTAGTAGGATTCCTGATCATGGATCGGGTGCACCACGATCCAGGATCAGAAATCTGTTTGTGGGAGGCATTCCTGGAAAGGGGAGACTCTTCCTCTTTTCAGCGATGCCTCCCACAAACATGGGTTTTTCTTTTAAACCCCCGAAAACCCCACCGGACGCGGGAGCAGACCTTACATTCTCTCTATGGCCGCTCTGGTGGGTGTTTGTGACATGAGCACACCTTGTGGCATGCTGACGCCACAGATTGGCGGTGGATGGGAGACGCAGAATAGCTTCCACATCTCCTCTCCCCAGATGATTTTTCAAAGTCCTCCCTGGTGACAGCCAGTGGGTTTCCATCTAACCCGATTAACCCTACTCCACTCCATTCTACCCTACTCCACCCCAATCTACTGTGTTTCACTCAAATCTATCTGTTCCAACCTATCGCTATCTACACCACTCCACTCCGATCACCTCCAATCTATGCCACTCCAGTATACCCCAATCCACACCACTCCAATGTACCCCAAGTCAACCCACTCCAATCTACCCCAGTCCAATATACTCCATTCCATTCCAATTTACCCCACTGAAACTACACTACAATACATCCAACTCCTCTACACTCTAATCTACCCTACTCCAATCTATCCCACTCAAATCAACCATAATCTACCCCGCATCAGTCTACCAGGATCTACCGCCCTCCACTCCACCCAATCTCCCCCATGCCACTCCAGTCTACCCCACTCCACTCCACCCTACCACACTCCACTCTATCCAAATCTGTCCCACTCTACTTCACTACAATCTACCCCACTCCAGTCTACAGTACTCCACTCAAATCTACCTCACTCTACTCCAATCTAACCGACTCTACCCAAATCCACCCCACTCCAATCTACCCCACCCACTCCACCCAACTTCAATCTACCCCACCCCAATCTAATGCACTCCAATCTACTGCTATCTACTTCAGTTTAATTTACTCTCCATGCCTCTCCAATATACCCCACTTCATCACACTCTACCACACTGCAATCTACCCCACCCACTCTACCCCACTACAATCCACCCTATTCCAATCTACCCTGTTCCAAACTACCCCACTCCACTTATGCCTCTCCAGTCTACCCCACGTCTATCTATCCCCCTCCATTCCAATCTCATGTACCCTACCCAAGCTACCCCACTCCACTCAACCCTAATCTCCCACTCTACTCCACTTTTCTTCCAATCTATCCAACTCCACCATAGTCCACTCTAGTCTACCTCACTCCACCCTACTCTAATAGACCAGGCTCCAATGTACCCACTCCAATCCACTCAGTCTTCCCCACTCCACTCTACCCCAATCTACTGCACTCCATTTCAGTGTACCCAGTCCACCGCACTCCACTCAGTCTAGCACATGCCACTCAAAACTACCCCACTCCAGTCCAATCTAACCCCCTCCGCCCGCCGAAACCTGCACCAGTCTACTCTACCCCAAACTATCCTACCCAATCTACCCCATCCAATTTATTGCACTCCAGTCTACCACACCCCACCAACCCCAATCTACTCCACTCCCCTGCAGTCTATGCCACATTAACCCAATCTACCCCACCCCATCTCAATCTACCCCACACCACTCTATCCAACTCTAGTCCAACCTACTCTACTCCTATCTACCCCACACCACTCCAATCTACTTGACTCCAAACTACTCTACTCTCATATCTATCTTACTCCAATCTACCTGACTCCAAACTACTCTACTCTCCTACCTATCTTACTCCAATTGACCCCTTCCACTCCAATCCACCCCTTCACTCCAGTCTACCTTACCATAATCCACCCAGTCTACCCCACTCCACTTTACCCCACTCTACTTTACCCCACTCCATCCTAATCTACCCCACTCTACTCCAATGTACTCATCTCCACTCCAGTCTACCCAACTTTACTCCAATCTACCCCAATATATCCCACTCCACTCTACCCTGATCTATCCCACTCCAATCTATGCCATTTCACTCTAGTCTACCTCACTCCATCCAATCTACTCCAATTCAATCTACTCCACTCCCCTACTCCAATGTACCCCACTTGAATTTACCCGTCTACTCCACTCCACTCCATTATAACACAATCTAACTCTACCCCAATCCAATCTACCCCACCCCATCCCAATGTACCCACAACACTCCTTTCGACCCCACTCCACTCTACAACACTCCACTGAAGCCAAATCTGCCACACTCCACTTCACTCCAATGTTCCCCACGCCATTCTACCACATTGCACTCCAGTCTACCCAATCTGAACCTAACCCACCCAACTCCAATCTACACACCACACTCCACCACAATATACCCTACTCAAATCTACCTAATACCAATCTACCCCACCCTAATCTACCCCAATCGAATCTACGCTATCTACTCCACTCTGATCTACTCCAGTCCACTCTACCTTACTCTACCCTCAATCTACCCCACTCCAACTACCCCACTCTAATCAACCCCACTGCACTCCAGTCTACTCCATCCACTTCAAACTAACCCACTCCAATAATCCCTCTTCAACCTACCCCACTCTAATCAACCCCACTCCATACCAAACTAGCCTATTCTAATCCACCCAAACTACACCACTCCATTCCAATCTACCCAAGTACACTCCACTCCATTCTACCCCACGCCACTATTTCCCAATGTATTTCACTCCACTGCAATCTTGACTCCACTCCACCCAATCTACCACTCTCCATTCTACTCTATCCAATCTACCCCACTCCACTTCACTCCATACTACCACATGGCACTCAAATCTACCCCACTCCAGGCCAATCTATCCCACTTCACCTCCAATCCATCCCACTTCACCTCACTGCAATCTACCCTACTCCACTCTACCCCAAACTACCCCACTCAAATAATTCCTCTTCAACCTACCCCACTCTCATTGACCCCACGCCATTCCAAACTACCCTATTCTAATCCACCCAAACTACCCCACTCCATTCCAATCTACCCGACTGCACTCCACTCCAATCTACCCAACTCCACTCTTTCCCAAATGTATTTCACTCCACTGTAATCTTGATTCCACTCCTGTCTATTCTACTCCACTCCACCCAATCTACCACTCTCCATTCTACCTAACCCAATCTACCCACTCAATACTACCACATGCCACTTAAATCTACCCCACTCCAGGCCAGTCTAACCCATTTCACCCCAATCCATCCCACTTCACCTCATTCAAGTCTACCCTATCCCACTCTACCCCAAAATACCCTACTCCAATCTACCCAATCCAATCCTCCCCACTTCAATCTACCCCACCCCAATCTACCCCAGTCTACTAACCTCAAATCTACTCTTCTCTTCTCTACCACACCCTAACCCAATCTGCCACACTCTCATCTACCCCACTCCAATCTACTCCACCCCATCCCAATCTACTCTACACCACTCTATCCAACTCCACTCCAGTTGACCCTACTCATTCCAATCTAGCCCACTTCTATCTCATTCAAATCTACTTCACTCCTGTCCAAACTAACCCACTTTACTCCAATCTACCCTACCATAATCCACCCAACCTATCTCACTCCAATCTACCCAACTCCACTCTACTGTACCACACTCCACTCCAATGTAGTCCTCTCCACTCCAATCGACCCCACTTTACTCCAATCGACCCCAATATATCTCACTCCACCATACCCCAATCTACCCCACTCCAATCTATCCCATTTCACTCCAGTCTACCTCACTCCACCTCAGAATACCCCAGTTCAATCTACTCCACTTCCCCACTCCAAACTACACCACTTGAATCTACCCCAGTCTACCCCACTCTAACCTAATATACTGCAATCTAACCCACTCTAGTCTACTCCACCCCATCCCAATCTACCCACACCACCTCAATCTATCCCATTCCACTCTACCACACTCCACTACACTTGAATCTACCTCACTCTGATCTACCACATTCCACTCAAATCTACCCGACTCCAATCTACCTCAACCCAACCCACTCCAATCTACTCCAACCCACTTCACCACAATCTACCCTACCCAAATTTACCACTTCCCTATCTAACCCACTCCAATCTACTCCAATCCACTCTTCCCTCAATCTACCCCACTCCAACCACCCCACTGCAGTCTACCCCATTCCACTGTTCCACACTTCAAACTGCCCCACTGTAATCATCCCTCTTCAAGCTACCCCACTCTAATCAACCTCACTCCATTCCAATCTACCCTACTCCACTCCACCCAAACTACCCCACACCACCGTAATACACGATTACACTTCACTCCAATATATCCCACTTCCGTCTTCCCCAATCCTTTCCACTCTACTGTATACTCTACTTCACTCCAATTATTCCTACTCCACTCCACCCATACTACCACGCTCCATTCTACTCTACCCCACTCCATACTACCACTTCCCACTCAAAACAACCCACTCCAGGCCAATCTAACCCACTCCGCCCCAATCCACCACACTCCAGCTCACTCTAATCCACCCTACCCTACCCCACTTTACCCCAAACTACCCTACTCCAATCTATCCCATCCAATCTGCCCACTCCACCACTCCAATCTACCCCAAGCTACTCCACTCCAATCTACTCCACTCTACCACACCCTAATCCAATCTACCACACTTTAATCTACTCACTCCAATCAACTCTGCCCCATCTCAGTATACCCTACATCTCTCTATCCAACTCCACTGCAACCTACTCCACTCTAATCTACCCTAGTCATTCCAATCTACGCCACTCAGAACTAGCACACTTCTTTGTCATTCAAACGTACCCCAAACCACTCCAATCTAACCCACTTCATTCCAGTCTACCCTACCATAATCCACCCAGTCTATCCCTCTCAAATTTACCCCACTCCACCCTAATCTACCCCACTCAAATCTGCTCCTCTCCACTCCAGTCTATCCCACTCAAATCTACCCCGATCCACTGCACTCCTTTCCAATCTACCCCACTCCACTCCAATCTGCCCCAACATATCCCACTCCAATCACCCGACCCCAACGCCACCCTACTCCATTTTCTCCCACTCCACTCTAATTTACCCCACTGTATCCCACTCCAATCTAACCTAAATCACTCCACTCCAATCTACCTCAATTTATTCCACTGCACTCTGCTCTGATCTACTCTACTCCTATCTACCCTACTGTAATCTATTCCACTCCAAACTAACCCACGACACAATCTACCCCAATTCAATCTACCCCATTCCAATTTACCACTCTAATCTACCCCACTCCACTACGTCAATCTACCCCACTCCACTACAATGTATCCCAATCCACCTCACTCCATTCTATCACACTACTCCTACTCTACTCCCAACCAATCTACCCTACTCCACTCTACCCTAATCTACCCCACTCCAGTCTACCACGCCTGTGATGCTATTAATTGTGTTTGACCAATGACTTTGTGTTTCACCACTGCGCATATTGGTTGCTTAATGTTCACCAGTAGCACATTGTACGTTTTGTTCAGTTTAGCTGCCTATTGGCTTTAACATGGAGTTAGCCATTACATTCTGTATTCAGTTTAGCCGCCTACTGGCTTTGACATGATATTAGACATTACATTTTGTATTCAGCTCAGCTGCCTATTGGCTTTGACATGGCATTAGACATTACATTCTGTATTCAGTTTAGCTGTCTATTGGCTTTGACATGATATTAGACATTATTATATTTGATATTTAGGTTAGCTGCCTATTGGCTTTGACATGACATTAGCAGCTTAGCTGCCTATTGGCTTTGACATGACATTAGACATTACATTTGATATTTAGGTTAGCTGCCTATTGGCTTTAACGTGGAGTTAGACATTGCAGTTGAGAATCCAAGCTGTGTTTTTCCACAAGATGAACCAAGCTGTTTTCTTCACACCAGACCTTAGCTGATAAGAGCACGTAGATTTTGTGTTTACCTCGCAATCCAGTCTGAGAGAGGAATGGCTCAGAGAACTGGCCATTCTCCAAGGTCGTTCAAATCTCACACTGAGTTTGCTTTTAAGGATGACTCTGGGCTACAGTGAGTTGGATTCGAATCTGCTTGACTTCAGGCTGGAGCTAGAAGTCAGTTGCCAGTCTCCCGTTTGGGTAGATTATCTCTTTCTCGCAGTTGACCGGAGTCATCAACTTGCAGACCCCAGAAAGATGAAGCTGAATATATAGGCCCTGCCGCCTTGCCCATACGGTGATGAATTTGACTTTTATGCTTTGCTATACTACAATCATACATATATTTGCTGTGTACATCCCAACTGAGAAGTGCTGTGATATATTTTGCTTTCATTGATGCGACTACGTTGTGTGCTTGAAATCTACTAATTTAGTCTCTCAAGAACTTGTGGGTAGGGGGAAGAATTAACAACAATAAAGGTCTTCTTTGGACTCAGAAGTGCATTCCAGAGAGGTTCTGTAAGCTCCGATAGGAGATATGTAGGAAAGCAGAACATTATGGCGTAGCTGTCAGTTTTCAGAGTCGGACATTGGAGACTTCTACGTGCACAATATAAAACTGTAATTGTTTTTTGTTGTTTAGAGAATTACAGAAGCACAGCAGACCATGTTTGAAAATGCACGTGTAGTTAAACTGCCTGATGGTGCTGTGAGAAACATATTTTCTTGCTGTGATAAAGCATATTTAGAAAATGTGCCTTTTGAAAGCAATGATGTTCCTTTTGTTCTGGACAGAAGGGTTTGGATACTTTTATCTGCTTACAGAAAAATGCAGGAGAGATGTAGGCAGTTAGAACATGAAAATAAGAATTTACGTGAGCAAATTAGCCAGAACACATTAATGCAAGATAATGCTAAAATCTATAAAACTGCTGTTTTAGAAGAATCTGGCTTTTCTCATTCCAGTAATGAGGGGGTTAAGACAGCTGTGAGCCAGCCTGAGCCTCCATGTATACCGTGTGTACCAGGCATAAAACAAAATATCCCTCAGTCTTTGGCAGTCGAAGTGCATTCCTTAACTGATAACACAGAGAACAGAGCTCAGAATGTGATTTACGAGGTACTCTCGCAAAATGTGCATGCAGTTACTGACAAAAGTAAAACTAAAGATTTTAGAGTTTCTTACTGTTTGCACTAAGCAAGAGACACTGAGTTTCATTAGCTTGTTTGATTTTTGGAAACAGTATAGCCCTCATCTGAGTGAAATCCTAACACTTTAGTATAAAGGCACTAGGAAAAAATATAAGCAGCTGCGCGCTTGTGATTTAGCAAATGAAATAATTCAGACTTCAGGTTTCTGCGCAATGCAAGAGGGAAACACTGATTTACATGTAAATCAGGGACAGGGGAAGAAAAGAGTGCCCCTAGCTAGGATCATACACTGGATCTGGTACATGCAAGACAGGGCTAGAGTCACTGCAGCCGTACATGAACAGGTGCCACAACCCCCTTTTCAGGATGTGGAGAGGGTGCAGGGAGTACCACAGGTAAAAGAGTCACCAGTGAAATTGAGTGCACCATTTTAATTCGTGTCCACTGAGGATAAAAAGCATGTTTGTTTGACTAATGATCCATTGACTGAAAAGTGGTTTTCTAGCACAGGAGAAGGAACAGCGTTGTACAATGTGTGTCAGACTTTAAAGCAAGAGCTGCTTGAGATATGTCGTTTTACGCTGATTCTTGGTTCACTGCCAATGGTTTAGCAGTTTGGTTTTCCACATGGCGTGTACCTAACTGGTTCAATTTCCTTGCAGATGTTAAAGAGGAAAATTCAGAGAGAGAAGTGTACACCCAGAATTCTGACTTAGTGGGGATGGCTAAGTGGGTGCACCAGAAATGTGGACAGCTGGGAGAAAAAGCCACTTACTGGTGGGTAGAGATGAGAGAGATGCACATTCCCCTAGATTTGATAAACACTGTGCAGCACGCACAAGAGCAATCTGTCCTGCAAGCAGTCACAGAGCAGTTGGAGAGAGGAAAGTTACCAGGACAGATATGGCAAATTGATCAGGTTTTAGGGGGAGTGATTGCTGCAGATTACCAAGGAGAAATCAAAATTATGCTGATAACTGGAAAATAATCTGATTCCTTCATACAAATTGGAGACAGAATGGCCCAACTTGTCAAAAGTGCAGTGAATGGGGGTTTCGTAAAGAATGAGTCTGCCCCAGCCCTTCTGACAGTGCAAGAAAAGGGAAGCTGTGGTGCAGCAGATAAAAACCTCAGTGCTGAGGTGTGGGTTGAAGCCCCAAATGACCCTCCAGAACCTGCAGAAATCATAACAAAGGGCCCCAAAAACATCTTGCTGATTATAAAACAGGGAGAGGAAGGGCACATTTACAAATGTTATTTGCAAGAAAAGTCATACTTTTTTCTTTTGCAGATCCTACCACGTTTCGCCACTGACCCTGAGTGTGCTGTGTGGTCTCCCTTCGGGTGTGTGCGTGTGGTGTCGGGGAAGGGACCGAACCCCCAACCTGAACCTGACTGAGTAAAGTATAAGCACCATGGATCCATTTTGCGCAAATGGCGCCTTTAGTTCAAGTTCAACTTGTTTGATTGCATTCTTCCACTGGAACTAAGCAACCTTAACAGTTAACTGTCTGTGTTTTTTCGTGTGGAACTCTGACTTTCACTTACATTCCTGCAAACCTTTCAAGTGGACCATGCACCTTTACATGAGTAGAACTCATGCTACATCAAATTGCTATTTTAGAGACACTATTATCTCATTCAGAGTATATAAGTTTCAGTCTTTTCTGTGTAGATGTATCTGATGTGAAAGGTTATGAGATCTATATATCTTAATCCACTTCCATTGCTTTACAGTGATTGATTTTATCATTCAAATCTGATTTGATTACAATGTTTTTTTTGTGTTGATGTTTTTGTTTTTTGTTTTTGTTTGAAATAAGAAGTATGTGAAACAAATATTCATTGGTCATAGGGTGGAATGTGATGCTATTAATTGTGTTTGACCAATGACTTTGTGTTTCACCACTGCGCATATTAGTTGCTCAATGTTCACCAGTAGCACATTGAATGTTTTGTTCAGTTTAGCTGCCTATTGGCTTTAACATGGAGTTAGCCATTACATTCTGTATTCAGTTTAGCTGCCTATTGGCTTTGACATGATATTAGACATTACATTTTGTATTGAGCTCAGCTGCCTATTGGCTTTGACATGGCATTAGACATTACATTCTGTATTCAGTTTAGCTGCCTATTGGCTTTGACATGATATTAGACATTATTATATTTGATATTTAGGTTAGCTGCCTATTGGCTTTGACATGACATTAGCAGCTTAGCTGCCTATTGGCTTTGACATGACATTAGACATTACATTTGATATTTAGGTTAGCTGCCTATTGGCTTTAACGTGGAGTTAGACATTGCAGTTGAGAATCCAAGCTGTGTTTTTCCACAAGATGAACCAAGCTGTTTTCTTCACACCAGACATTAGCTGATAAGAGCACGTAGATTTTGTGTTTACCTCGCAATCCAGTCTGAGAGCGGAATGGCTCAGAGAACTGGCCATTCTCCAAGGTCGTTCAAACCTCACACTGAGTTTGCTTTTAAGGATGACTCTGGGCTACAGTGAGTTGGATTCGAATCTGCTTGACTTCAGGCTAGAGCAAGACGTCAGTTGCCAGTCTGCCAGTATGGGTAGATAATCTCTTTCTCGCAGTTGACCGGAGTCATCAACTTGCAGACCCCAGAAAGATGAAGCTGAATATATAGGCCCTGCCACCTTGCCCAAACGGTGATGAATTTGACTTTTATGCTTTGCTATACTATAATCATACATATATTTGCTGTGTACATTGCAACTGAGAAGTACTGTGATATATTTTGCTTTCATTGCTGCAACTACGTTGTTTGCTTGAAATCTACTAATTTCGTCTCTCAAGAACTTGTAGGTGGGGGAAGAATTAACAACAATAAAGGTCTTCTTTGAATTCAGAAGTGCATTCCAGAGAGGTTCTGTAAGCTCCGATAGGAGATATGTAGGGAAGCAGAACACACGCCCCAACCCACCCCACTCCATGCTACAAACTTTTAGCCATGCTGATCAGCAGCCACACTGGTGTAGAACATGCCTAAAACACATTGCCACAGACAATAGCTCTCACATAGATGAGACATATTGGCTTTGTCAATGCTTGTTTTTGATTTGCCACTTTGTGTGCACTCAAATGCATCCTTCAAAAGGGGACATGCAACCATTTCGCTGTTTCTTTTGTTTCAGCTAGTATGTAATTTTTCCTTACACTACAGACAAATTAGTGCCTTTTAAAAGCACACGTGTAGAGTTGTAGCATGTTGGCAGACCTTGCATAACGGTCATCACAATGTATTGTATTGTGATTGCATTTAGCAGCACTACAGGTAAGAAACATCCGAAAGCCATGGTATGGCCAAGGCTTCTGGAATTTTGCAGCAAGAGTGTCTAAGGTGGCCCGAAAAGGCGAATTATGCAGTGTAGTGCGGCACATTTTGTGATAATAGTGCTTTCATATTTTGTTTTATTTATTTATTTTTTTGCACATGGTAACACTATCTGGGTAAAGATGTTACCTCATTGCTACCAATTTACCAACCAAATCTACTTTTTTCAATTTAATTCTTTATCTGATTAACAAAAAATACACAATTTCACATACTAAAAACATTAGAAAATGCATGTTAACCCCATCTGTGCCGCGGACGTAGTGGTTACGTCCCGCGGCACAATGCTCCTGTGCCGAGGACGTAACCATTACGTCCTCGGCACAGAGCCCGGAGGGAGCGCTAGCGCTCCCTCCGTGGGGATCCCTCCCACCCCCCCAAGGTGGGGATGGAAGGGGAAGACCTTTCCCTTCCACCCCCACCCCCCCAATCGCGCGCTGACATCATTACCCACTGCCGGTCGCACTGGAAGTCATTTGCTTCCAGTGTGAGGAAAGGAGAAACAGGTGAGTTTCTCCTCCAGTGGGTGAGGGGTTTGGGACAAAGAGGCACTGGGAGAAAGGAAAGGCTTTTCCTTTCACCCGGTGTCTCTTTGAGCATTCCTGCTGCCCGATCGCATTGCCAGGGATTATTTTTTTTTATTATTTCAAAATGTTTAAGCGTTTGGGAGCGGCCCCTTGGGCAAGGGTCGCTCCCATTTGGGGGCATGTTTATGTTGGCCATTTCTGCCCCCTTCAGGGCAGATCGGCCTATTATTTTTAGCCCGATCTGCCCCCAAGGGGAGCAGAATCCACTAGACGCCAGGGATTTTTTTTTTTTTTATGTTTCAAATGTTTACGTGATTGGGTGCGGCCCCTTGGGCAAGGGTCGCTCCAATTTGGGGGCATGTTTATGTTGCTCATTTCTGCCCCCCGTAGGGGCAGATCGGCCTATTATTTTTAGGCCGATCTGCCCCCCAAGGGGGGCAGAATCCACTAGACGCCAGGGATTTTTGTTTTTTGTTGTTTCAAATGTTTACGTGTTTGGGAGCGGCCCCTTGGGCAAGGGTTGCTCCCATTTGGGGGCATGTTTATTGTGGCCATTTCTGCCCCCCCTTGGGGGCAGATCGGTCTATTATTTTTAGGCCGATCTGCCCCCAAGGGGGGCAGAATCCACTAGACGCCAGGGATTCTTTTTTTATTTGCTGTGAAATGTTGTCATGTTTGGGAGTGGCCCCTTGGGCAAGGGTCGCTCCCATTTGGGGGGCATGCTTGTGTGGCCATTTCTGCCCCCCTTGGGGGCAGATCGGCCTAATATTTTTAGGCCGATCTGCCCCCAGGGGGCAGAAGCCACTTAGACACCAGGGATAGTGTGTGTGTGTGTAAGTGGAGGGGGGGGCAACACCTTTGGGGGCAAATGTACCAAGGCCATTTCTGCCCCCCTTGGGGACAGATCGGCCTATTATTTTTAGGCTCATCTACCCCCAAGGGGGGCAGAAATCACTATAACGTCAGGGATTTTTTAAAATATGTTTATTTATGTGGGGGCGTCCCCTTGGGCAAGGGGCGCCCCCCAAGGGGGGGGCATTGAACTGTTGGCCATTTTTGCCCCCCTTGGGGGCAGATGGGCCTATTTGTTTTAGGTAAGTAAAAACAATTTGCCCCAAAGGAGTATTGTTGCCATGTATGAATGACATGTTTGTAGGTTGTGTACTAAATGCAGGTTTGAAATTGTCCTTAGATTTGTGCACAATGATATTTGTGTTGTCTTATTTCTAATTTGCTTTTCTTTCTTTCTTTTTAGTGGGATATCATTGGTGATTGCTCTTTCTGTGCAGAGTAGTTGCTGGTGATTCAAGCATTTTCAGGCAAGTGAGCGGTATAGTTTTTGAGTTTATAACTCTTACTAATAAAGCTACACTTTATTACTTATCTTACACAGTGCTGGTTGTTGGTGGTGCATTTGTCCAGTTAATTTTCGTAGGAAAGATCATGGCTAGCTGCAGGATGACCACTCAGCAGGTGGTTGGTATGCTTTTTGAGTCATTGTCTGATCATGATTATGAGACGGACTCTGCATCTGAGGCAGAGGAGGAAGTGAGGGATTCTGGCAGTGAAGTTTCTGTCGGAGAGGAATCTTCTGATGAGGAAGCCACACTCAGTGCAGATGAAGGGCCTGTTTCAGAGGAGGACACTGAGGTGCCATTAGTGCACCAACCTGGGGCTGAAAGGTTTCCCGTTAGAAGACCTGAACTCTGGGTTGCCCCAAACATGGAGCAGCCAGATTTGCCTGCCTTTACTGGTCTCCCGGGGTGTAGAGTCAATACTGAGAACTTTTTGCCTGTCAATTTCTTTGAGCTATTTGTGGATGATGTGTTTTTGGAAGAGATTGTTGAGCAGACTAATTTGTATACAGAGCAGTATTTGAGGGACAACGCTGCTAGACTTAAGCCGCATTCTAGAGCTGCCCAGTGGATTCCCACAAATTTGGAGGAGATGAAAAGGTTTTTAGGTTTGACTGTTTTGATAGGGTTGATAAGGAAGCCGTCACTGGCTTCTTATTGGTCTTCTAGTTCCTTTATGGCAACAGCTATATTTCCTGCAACAATGAGTCGTAATCGGTATTTGCTTCTTCTTAGGATGCTGCATTTTATTGACAATGCATTAGCCTTGCCATGAGATCACCCTGATTCTGACCGTCTTTTTAAGATTAGGCCTGTCCTTGATCATTTTATAGATCGGTTTTCAGAGGTCTATGTTCCAGGCAAAGAAATAGCTGTGGACGAGTCTTTGGTCCTTGTAGCCGGCAGACGGATGCTCCGGCTACTCTACGAACAGAATTGGGAACGGAGTCCCGAATCTCCCTCCATGGCTACGCCCTGCCCGGGCGTCATGGCAACATAAACAACACCAGCCTCACAGGGAACCCGGATAGCCGGGTTCCCGAAGTGCTAGAAATAGATGACGGACTACGCGCGCAGCACGTAGTAGAGGAGGAGTACGCCGAGAGAGCGGAGGAAACGCCAAGAGGAGGATTTGTGACAATAGAAGAAACATCGAATCAGAGAGAAGCCCTGCACCCAAACACCCAAGACCGAATTGAAGCCAGAGAGGAAACAGAAAAGCGAGAACTCCGCCACGTCCCAGGAGGGACGTGGCTCAACCAGGTACGGACATGTCTAAAGGACAGTATCTGGCCAAAAGGGAGAGGGACATCAAGAGGGGAGAGGGAAGGGAGACTACAGGGAGAGGGGAGGGAATTTATAGGGAAGAGGAGAGAAACGCTAGAAAGGAGGAAGAAGGATAGTAAGGAACAGTAACCCTGTAGAGGGGAATTAGAATAATGTGTAATAGAAAGAAGGAATTAAAACCATAAGAGCACCTCAGAGATAAAACCTGTCCCTCCGAAGACACTCATTGGTGACCACTCATTCACCTTCGGACTTACAAACTCATCACACTATCCTACAGGACGGTTTACTCTCTCTCTCCCATTCTTTTCATCGTGTTAGTAATAAACACACATCAAAACCCCAGACTCACCCATATCTCCATTCCTCTTGTTTTCGGTGTACCTGAGAGTCATCCGACGAATATCTCCGCCAGTCAAGAGGAAACCTGGGAAAAGAGAAGAGACCACTTAGCACGGAGAACCCACATATCCAGTAACCCTGAAGACTATCTCTCACCTCTATAAATTTAAATAAAATCATCATTCACAACCATCCTGAGCCTCATAGTCCTTATTATCACCACACTCACTGCTACAGTCCTCTTCAAGGGTCGTTTGGTTTTTAGGCAGTACATTCCTAGCAAGAGGGCACGATGTGGAATTAAATTGTATATGCTGTCTGAAAGTATTACAGGATATGTGTATAATCTCCGTGTCTACACTGGTAGGGATTCCAGTATTGACCCCCCTGGTTGTCCTCCCACTTTTGGAGTTACTGAGAAAATTGTGTGGGAACTTGGTAGACGACTGTTCAACAAAGGTCCCCATTTGTATGTAGATAACTTTTACACTGGAGTGCAGTTGTTCAAGGAATTGTTTAGAGTGGACACTGTTGCTTGTGGCACAATTCGTTGTAACCGGAAAGGCTATCCAAGGGAGCTTGTCTGTAAAAAACTTCAGAGGGGACAGTGCAGTGCCTTGCGGAATGATGAGCTGCTAGGTTTGAAGTTTTTTTAGACAGGAGGGATGTCTACATGCTAAGTACCATCCATGATGAGAGTACGTCCCCCGTGACTGTTTGGGGCCAGGTTGCTGAAGTGCGCAAACCTGTGTGCATTTTAGATTATAATAAGCACATGGGAGGTGTAGATAGAGTTGATCAAAGGTTGGAACCTCTCACTGCTATTCGTAAGTCTTACGTTGGTATAAGACGTTAGCAATTCACCTTTTCCACTTAGCAACTTTTAATGCTTTTATTGTGTTTAAGGATAGGTCTCCAGAGTCAAAGATGACATTTGTGAAATTTCAGGAGTCAGTGACAGAGAGCCTTATTGTGGTGGAACAGGCCAGAGTTCCTAGAGAAGCAGTGGTGGAGGATGTGGCTAGATTGAAAGATCGCCACTTTGCTGAGCACATTCCTCCCACACCCAAAAAAGACCTTCCAGCAAAGAAATGTAGAGTGTGTTTTCGAAGAGGTATCCGGAGGGAGACTCAAATGTACTGCCCAGATTGTCCTTCAAAGCCTGGGCTGTGTGTGGGTTGTTGTTTTAAGAATTACCACACCCAGAAGAATTACTGGGAACAACCATGAGTGTAAACTCATGTCTGTTTTGTATTTTCGTGTGTTCAGTTTCATGGTTAGCATTTCTGTCATGTACTTAGATAGAGCTTTTGTATTTGTAGTTTTGTAATTATTTCTAACTAGTTAGGGGTTTCTTTGTTTAAAAAAAAAAAGTAATGCCATTGTGTGTGGAGTGGGGCTTGGCTGAGGGTGTACATAGTGTACATATTGGCTTGCTGTTGGCTACTGCAACACACTGCCAGCCAAACACCAGTCCACACACTCCCATCAGCTGGTGTGATTGTTGTATCAGGCATGTAGGCGTATGTAAGTGATGGGCCCTTGAGTGGTGCTGTCTGTCGATGCGGGTGTTGTAATGTGCTGGGCCCGTGGCTGGCGGCGTGAATGGTCTTGTGCATGTCATGTATGAAAGGTGTGTGAATGGATTGTAAAGTGGTTGGTGCCTTGCCGTGGCTTTACAGCTCACGAGCTGTGAGTCATTGGTTCAGTTTTTTGGCCTTTCAGTTATTAACAGTGCATTTTATTTTTGTGAAATCTCTTGTTAATAAAATTTGATCCACTGAACCCTCACTTACCCTCGTGCCAAATCCAACCAGTATGTGTGGTAAAAATGACAAAACCTGCTCCGCTGTAATCAGGTGTCGCAGCACACCTGTGACACGCTAGGTGCCTCGGGTGGGACCCCGATGATGAAGCATGCCACCAACTTGGTTTGTGGGTGAGGGGTCTTTTTCACATAACCTAAGTGCATTTCTTTTCACAATTTTAGTGTTTGGCACAACACAGACGTATGTGAACACATCAAAATGATATAGTATTAAACTACCTGTGTTTGGGGGAGCGGGGGCACCTATGTTTTTGGTCCTGGGCGCAGCCTTCATTTAGGGAAACCTACCAAACCCAGACATTTTTTTAAACTAGACACCCCAAGGAGTCCAGGGAGGTGCGGCTTGAGTGGATCCCCCAACATTTTCTTACCCAGACTCCTCTGCAAACCTCAAAATTTGCTTTAAAAAGCATATTTTCCTGACTTTCGTTTGTACGATCACTGCTCCAGCACAAAATGCCTACTCCCCAGCGTTCCCCTCAGTCTCCCAAGTAAAATCACACCTCACTTGTGTGGGTCCCCAAAGCAGAGTCAGCCTAAAGATGTATAAAAGAAGAATATGTCCTTATCAACTCGCTGTGCTATCCCCTCTATCTCTACAAGTTTCTGGCCTTATTCTGTTGCAGGCACCTGGCCCACCCACACAAGTGAGGTATAATTTTTATCGGGAGACTTGGGGGAACGCTGGGTGGAAGGAAATTTGTGGCTCCTCTCAGATTCCAGAACTTTCTGTCACCGAAATGTGAGGAAAATTTGTTTTTTTAGCCAAATTTTGAGGTTTGCAAAGGATTCTGGGTAACAGAACCTGGTCAGAGCCCCACAAGTCACCCCATCTTGGATTCCACTAGGTCTCTAGTTTTCAAAAATGCACAGCTTTGGTAGGTTTCCCCAGGTGCCGGCTGAGCTAGAGGCCAAAATCTACAGGTAGGCACTTTGCAAAAAACACCTGTTTTCTGTCAAAAAATGGGATGTGTCCACGTTGTGTTTTGGGGCACTTTCTGTCGCGGGCGCTAGGCCTACCTACCTAAGTGAGGTATCATTTTTATCGGGAGACTTGGGGGAACACTGGGTGGAAGAAAATTTGTGGCTCCTCTCAGATTCCTGAACTTTCTGCCACCGAAATGTGAGGAAAATGTGTTTTTTTAGCCAAATTTTGAGGTTTACAAAGGATTCTGGGTAACAGAACCTGGTCAGAGCCCCACAAGTCACCTCATCTTGGATTCCCCTAGGTCTCTAGTTTTCAAAAATGCACAGGTTTGGTAGGTTTCCCTAGGTGCCGGCTGAGCTAGAGGCCAAAATCTACAGGTAGGCACTTTGCAAAAAACACCTCTGTTTTCTGTCAAAAAATGGGATGTGTCCACGTTGTGTTTTGGGGCATTTCCTGTTGCGGGCACTAGGCCTACCCACACAAGTGAGGTATCATTTTTATCTGGAGACTTGGGGGAACGCTGCGTGGAAGGAAATTTGTGGCTCCTCTCAGATTCCAGAACTTTCTGTCACCGAAATGTGAGGAAAATTTGTTTTTTTAGCCAAATTCTGAGGTTTGCAAAGGATTCTGGGTAATAGAACCTGGTCAGAGCCCCACAAGTCACCCCATCTTGGATTCCCCTAGGTCTCTAGTTTTAAAAAATGCACAGGTTTGGTAGGTTTCCCTAGGTGCCGGCTGAGCTAGAGGCCAAAATCTACAGGTAGGCACTTTGCAAAAAACACCTCTGTTTTCTGTCAAAAAATGGGATGTGTCCACGTTGTGTTTTGGGGCCTTTCCTGTCGCGGGCGATAGGCTTACCCACACAAGTGAGGTACGATTTTTATCGGGAGACTTGGGGGAACATAGAATAGCAAAACAAGTGTAATTGCCCCTTGTCTTTCTCTACATTTTTTCCTTCCAAATATAAGAGAGTGTGTAAAAAAGACATCTATTTGAGAAATGCACTGTAATTCAAATGCTGGTATGCCCCCCCCCCCCCCCCGATATTCAGAGATGTGCAAATAACCACTGCTCCTCAACACCTTATCTTGTGCCCATTTTGGAAATACAAAGGTTTTCTTGATAGGTATTTCTTACTCTTTATATTTCAGCAAATGAATTGCTGTATACCCGGTATAGAATGAAAACCAACTGCAGGGTGCAGCTCATTTATTGGCTCTGGGTACCTAGAGTTCTTGATGAACCTACAAGCCCTACATATCCCTGCAACCAGAAGAGTCCAGCAGACGTAACGGTATATTGCTTTAAAAATTCTGGCATTGCAGGAAAAAGTTACAGAGTAAAACGTAGAAAAAAGTTGCAGTTTTTTTCACCTCAATTTCAATCTTTTTTGTTTCAGTTGTTATTTTCTGTAGGAAACCCTTGTAGGATCTACACAACTTACCCCTTGCTGAATTCAGAATTTTGTCTACTTTTCAGAAATGTTTCGGTTTCTGGGATCCAGCATTGGTTTCATGCCAATTTCTGTCCCTGATTGGAAGGAGGCTGAAAGCACAAAAAATCGTAAAAATGGGGTATGTCCCAGTAAAATGCCAGAATTGTGTTGAAAAATTGGGTATTCTGTATCAAGTCTGCCTGTTCCTGAAAGCTGTGAAGCTGGTGATTGTAGCACTGCAACCCCTTTGTTGATGCCATTTTCAGGGAAAATAACACAAGCCTTCTTCTGCAGCCCCTTTTTCCAATTTTTTGGAAAAAAACGAAATTTTCACTGTATATTGGCTAATTTCTTGGCCTCCTTCTGGGAACCCACAAAGTCTGGGTACCGCTAGAATCCCTAGGATGTTGGAAAAAAAGGACGCAAATTTGGCATGGGTAGCTTATGTGAACAAAAAGTTATGAGGGCCTAAGCATGAACTGCCCCAAATAGCCAAAAAAAGGCTCGGCACAGGAGGGGGAAAAGGCCTGGCAGCGAAGGGGTTAAAATATATGTATTAAAAAATTGGTAGCAAACAAAGATCAGAGCTTATATAGCTGGATATTCCACTCATTAAAACAAGCATTTGCAATGCCATAGATATTGCGAGTTAGAGCTATTGGCGCTGTAAATGCATATCTGGACTTTTCTTGTCACATAAATTGGTCAACCCTGTAGCATAATTTGGTCCTCTCTGCCACATAATTCCAGAGGCCCCACATATAAATAAAGTACTTCCATTTACCTTCTTCCTCAATCTGAAGCAAAAAATGAAAACATTGCCATTATTTCTTATTTTTTTATATTATTATTTTAGGCACCCTCCCAATCCCCCCATCCCCCCCCCCCCGCCCCACCAACCTAGTGTGGGGACTCAGAGATGACCTAGACAAAAAGAGTAGGTTGTATGGTGAGTTATGGGCAACAATGTTTTTTAAAAGGATTTCAGAGTGCAGCGAATATCGTGGTATTTTGACTGTAATGCTCAGAACAGCCCCTAGAGAGCACCACTATAAAAATAACATTTATAAGAAACAAGGTCATGTAACCATAAACTCAGCCCCTAGAGGTCATAACAACATTAAAACAGAATGGCAGAAAATAATGCAGTGTAACTACACATGTAGTCCTGAGAGGGTAGTGCCTCACACATTTTCAAGCCTAGCAGGCCCACTGCAATACTATTACAAACAAGGCTTGTAAAACACTAACTACTCCCAGCTGTAAAACAAAAGTTCCATCCATAAGAGAGGTTAATAAGACATTGAATGGTGAAAGAGGTTACTACCCCCCCCCCCCGAGAGGATTTAGACAGAAAGAGTGTGTTGTGCTGAAAATATTGATGGCCGTCCCATTATCCTAGGACCACCACACGGTGAGTCATGGGCAAAGACGTTTTGTAAAAGGAATGCCCTTGCAAAGCATTATGGGATGAGTTTCCGCAAGTATTGTAGTATCTTGATTGCAATGCTCAGAACAGCACCTAAAGAACAATATAATAAAAATAGCATGTGTAAGAAGCATGGTCATGTAACCATATAGTCAACCCCTAGAGGACCTAAGCAACATGAAAAGAGAATGACAGAAATTAATGCAGTGTAACCATAAATGTAGCCCCAAGATGGTGAAGAAGAGCCTTACACATTCTCAGGCCTTCTGCAATACTATTTCAAACAAGGCCCTTAAAACACAAACTACTCTCAGCTGTGAGATAGAAGTTCCAGCCATGAGATCATTTAAAAAGACACTGAATGGTCGGAGAGGTTACTATTTTGAGGTCCTCCAAACCTAGGATGGGGACCCAGGGATGAATTAAATAGAAAGAATGTGTCGTGCTGAACGGTTTGGTGGTGCTCCCATTGTTGTAGGACCACCATAGGCTGATTTACGGGCAAAAATATTTTGAAAAAGAAATGCCCTGCAAAGCGTTATGTGGTGAGTTTCCCGAGTGCAGTGAACGTTGTATCTGCTCTCCCCCTGTTCCAGGAGAGCGCTTTGAATATTTCTGTGCTTATTTTTGTTGTAAATGCTTCAGATTGTATATTTTTCAACTGCTAAACATGTAAAGTGGTCCTCATATAAAGAGCTCCTCTCATCGAGTTTGCGCTATATGAAACCTTAGAGCTCCTCAGATAGACTTTACGCTACATGAACCATTTAAAAAAATTTATTAAATAAATTAAAAAGAAACTCCCGTCCATATTGCAGCTTTTAAGCGCAGACATCACAAACAAACAGCGGTATGCCCACAACAAGGAAGACGAAGAAGCAACATATGGCTACTCAACACAAAGCAGTGAGGGAAAAGAAAAAAATAGCACGCCACACTAAGGTATCGGGCCGATGTTGCAATAATCCATGTAAAAGGGTTAGTCTGCAAGGCGTAACAAAGCAGCCTGAATGCGGGACAAACAGGAAATTTTGAAAAGGCAGTCCCAGGAACGAATTAAAGTGATTGGCATGGGATGGGCATGGTTAAAGCCCACAGAGTAGATTTAAAGCGCTGCTAAGCTCGACCTTAAATGAGGGAAAGAAAGTTGGTGTGCCCCCAAGGTGCGCAAAGTGACTGAAGTGCTGCAGGCACATTTCATGAGCCCTCACTGATAAGAATGTGGCCTCCTTCCATGTGTCATCAATTGAATAGAGTGCTGTCTGGGCTGTGGGGTGCGGGACGCAGGCACAAAACCTCACTGAAGAGATGTTAAACTTCCATTATGCATACAAAGAATGACTGATGTCTGGGCTACTGAATTACGGATCTCTGGCACATTTCATAAAAAGTTAAAGAATCCGCAATGTTATAAAAGTGCTATCTGAATTGCTGAATTGCAAATTGTAGGCACATTACACAAGCGTTGCTAAAACGAAGTTAAACCCCACATTGTGCGTGCAGTAAAAAAGATCACTGCCTAGACTGCTGTATTGCTGAACACAAACACGAACCTCACTAAAACTAAACAGTTCAAATCCCCGGAGTGTGTGCAAAGAGGAAAGTTCTTTCTATGATGCAGCACTGCGGATCGAAGGCATATTTTATGACGCATTTATTTATCGCAATGATGCCTCTTCTGTACATACATCCACTTCAGAGGAGCAGATTGCAGTCCATTTGTGTTGTGTTCAAACCAACCAGACACAGACTTCATAGAAGGGGTGTGCATTCCGAAAACGCCTGATAATTGTGTAAATCATTATGGACTAAGTTGTTCAATGTTCTCTCAAAAACGCCTGCATAAATTTCACGATCCTTCCTGCCAAGATGGGGTGCTCAGCAGAGAGACCGGCGATTACAGGAGGGCTGCAGGAGTGGATGCTCGGTGCTAGGAATTGAGGTTGTAAAAGAGCCTGTCTTTCTTTCAGCAGGGCAGGGCAGATATAGATGATGTGCCCAAGTGTTTACTTGCAGGATAGACAAAGGCTGCATAGGTTACGCAGACGTTCCCTTCTTTGCGAGCGTGAAGCCATTTGTTGTCTGTCGGCTAGCCACGATATCTGGTGGACCATTTTGGTGATGGTGCTTTTGAAATTAGCAAAGGAGGTGGGAGTTGCCCACAGTACGGCTGCCTGTAGGTTCTCGACTGATTGTTCCAGAGAAGCTAGGGCTGAGGAGTTGCTGGCCGTTTTAGATATCTCTATCCATAGTTGGTTTTCAAATGTATCAGTGCCTGCAGTGGGAGGTTAAAACATATTTTCAGGAAGGCGGCTTGTCTTTGTAGTACTTTACAATACACGCCGAATTCAAGCCCGGTTTGCACAGGAGGCGGAAAACCTTTTTATAACCACCCACTACTAGTTCTGCAGCAGAAGAGAGCCACTTCCGTATATGACTTCTGAACAATAAGCTTCGATGGGCACTAGCTTGGCACATCACCTTCGTTAGAGGGTCAAATGAGGGTCCATGGAACTTTTTGGCACGCTTGAGGAATGCACATAGCAGCATAACTGATTTCGACTTTAGGGCCTCTTTGTGAGGTTGAAAGGCTCTGCAGTTGTCCAAGATCACGCCCAGATACTTATATTCCACAGTGGTGCTGACAGCCAGACCACTCGCCTGGTTTATTTTTCTTTCTGCCTGTTATGCCATTAAGTATGTTTGACCACTGACTTTGTGTTTCACCACTGCGCATATTAGTTGTTCAATGTTCACCAGTAGCACCTTACATGTTGTATTCAGGTTAGCTGCCTATTGGCTTTAACATGGCATTAGATATTACATTTTGTATTCAGTTTACCTGCCTATTGGCTTTATCGTGGAGTTAGACATTGCAGTTGAGACATTGCGGATGAGCTGTGTTTTTCCACATGATAGACCAAGCTGTGTTTTTCGTATTTTGTTCTCACCGAGCCCTAGCGTGATAAGAGAGCGTATATTTTGGTGTTTTCCTCTCTACCCAGCCTTGGGAAGAAGCGAGCTTTGGAGGCTTGGCCACTCTCCAACGCTTGTTCTTTTCCCACTGTGATACAGTAGTCAGCATGTTTTGACTATTAGAGTAAAGGGCCTGTTAACAGGCTTTTTCATTATAAGGGGTGTCTCTGGGCAGCAGCAGAGAATTTTCCAAGACTTCAGTCAGGAGCGGACGTCAGCTGCCTGACCTCCCGTATGGGTGGGAATTCTCTTTCTCGCAGTTGAAAAGGAGTCATCAACTTGCAGGCATAAGAAAGATGAAGAGGAGTGATAGGCCCTACGGTGATGAATTTTGACTTTTATTCTTTGCTTTGAAGTTATGCTATAATATAATCACATGCATTTTCTGTGTACATTGCAATTGAGAAGTACTTTGATATATTTTCCTTTCATTGCTGTGACTACTTTTAAACGTGTGCTTCCAACCTACTAATCTCGTCTCTCAGGAACCTTGTGGTGAAGTAATAATAATAAATGTCTTCTTTAAACTAAGAAGTGCATTCCAGAGAAGTTTTGTCAGCTCGGTCATAAGATAAGTGAAAGCAAAACACTGCCTATGATCATTCATCTTGTTTCCTCAGGGTTGATGGAGATCCCATTTTAATTCATGTAAGAGTGAAGTAAGTGCAAAAGCCTTTGTAGCCCCACTCTGGTCCTAGTAACAGAGGGCGTCATCTTTGTAGAGTAGGCAGCAGATGGTTTATCTCCCGGTTTGTGTTTGTGTGCATTTACTTTCCCAAGGGTTATAGAAAGATCCACAAGGAAGATGTTAAAAAGAAGGGGAGCAAGGACACGAGCCATGTTTGAGTCCTGTCAATGTCTGTATTTTTGTGACAGGGATCTACTGTCCCCCAATTTAACTTGAAGCCAGGTGTTTGAGTACGAGCTGACAATGCTTTTTAATGAATAAGTCTGAATATTCCTTGCTGCAAGCTTCTGCCATAATAAGTTCCTTGAAACTGAATTGAAAGCTGCTTTGAAATGCACGAAATGGGGGTACAGCAAGGATGTGTTTTTAATTGTTTTATCCACTAGTGATGTCAGTGCAAAAAGGTTTGCTGTGGTTCCCAACCCCTTTCTAAACCCTGCTTGCTGGGGTGGGGAGGAACAATGTTTTTTCATCCGCCCAAGACTCCAGTTCTGCTAGTAAGAGACCTGCATAGTATTTGCCTTCATTGTTCAAAAGGTAGAGTTGTCAATAACTTCCCACATCAGAGGGCTTCCCTTCTTTGTATATTAAGTGAATTATCGCCCCTCTCCAAGACACAGGATTTTTTGGGGGGTAATCTAGTGATGAAATAAAGGGGTTAATAAGGAAGCCCAGTATTCCGGATTATCTTTGAACAGTTGTTGCAGTAGGTCGTTTGGTCCTAGGACACCTTTTCGTGTACCCCTGGCGATAATGTCTGTAACCTGATTGCAGAGCAGCCTATTGATCTGTGAATTTTTGGGCGGGGGGCGAGTCCAGGTAGCTGTACTCCGTTGATTTGTTTGTTCCGCTTCGGTGCCAATTTCAACTCCTGCGATTCCTGCTGATATACACTTTGTACTTAGCCTGGTTGACTGAACAACTTCCGTGGAGGTTTCAACATCGATGGTTCCTGCTACAGTGCGACTTTTAAAAGCCATTGCATGCAGGCTTTGGGCCATGGTGATATAGACTACCCATTGGAGTGCAGAATTTGCCACTGAGGGATCTTTTTGGCTATTATTCACGACCTCCCAGAACTTTTTCGCGTTTCTTGATCTACTATCAAAGAGGAGGGTTGCCCAGAAGTTGTCATGAGCAGTGCGTCTGCGCGCCAATATTTCCTTCTTGTAGCTACCTGGTAGCTGCAGTTTTTGCAGCTTGGCCAATCTGAGTTGGATTGCTTCTAAGAGTTTTGAACAGTTTGCGTAGTTCCTTTTTAGTGGCTGTTATGTGAGGCTGAAGCCTACGGCAGAATCTTTTATTTCATGTGAGAGCCCACGCTTTCAGTGACTGGGAAAGGAACTCCTCAATCAAATGTGTAACTACCAGTTCCCAGACCGTATTCTGTTTGAGACCACTTGAGGCCAGATTTCCTATGGACTGTCGGCAGTGCTCATCAAAGTCCTTCGCAGTGACGCCTTTCAATATTAGTTGCTTTAGGCTAGTGGTTGGTGTTGCAGAGTCCGGGTCTGCTTTTGGTTAGCAGCAGTTGTTTATTACTTAATTGCAGAGTCTGTGAGTTATAGTCGTTTTTTTGGTTGAACATCGATCCTAAAGTGCACCAAGTATCCAAACAGGGGTCCCATAAAGGTAAACTGCATAATTAAGGCTTCCGGTTTACCGTTTTTTACTGATTACAGTTACAGACAGAAAACGATGTATTTGCTTTCTGTATTTATTTTTACAAGCATAAAAATACTGAAAATTGGGCATGTTTTGAGTGACTCCATGCTGTCATTTATGAATTTCACTTACACAGCTGAGCAGATTGACGGCATGGGGAGTTACAAAACTAGTTGAGATTTCCTTAAATCAATGCCAATCTCAACATATATTTGTTGTTTAATGCTGCAGTTGTCATATAGGTGTATTGTTTTACTATATTTGGCTATTTAATGTGTTAAAATCCACAGGCATCAAAGCATGCATGTGTATTTATCAGTTAAATAAATGTGGAAATATTTACTAATTTATTCACAAAACACAAAATAGTTATGGATAAATACCAATAACGTGGTCAAAAAATTAATGTGGATAAACTGAGATGGAAATGTTAAAAAAAACGAGAGTCCTATCTATAATCGAGCTTGAATTCAGCACAGTGTTAATTGGTGCCAGGAGGCTCATTCTCGCTTGCTCTTCCATTCAGTGATCTAACGTTGGCTTGCCAACATACGCCCAGAATCTGTTTCCCAGATCTGTCACATCTTTTGGCAAAATACTTCATGTGAGAGGTGATGTGCCAAAGGTCATCATGTAGCAGTCTGGTCTCGTCTCCTAGGCAATTGGTCAATAAATTTCAGTTAAATTAGCCAGATAGGATCATATGAGCCCACCCATGCATTTGGCTATGATCTGTTATTGACTCCAGCTTGGGAATGATCTCCCATTTTGAGTGAGGGTGTGGGTGGATGTAAATGTTTAGTAATATGACGGGTGCCTTGATGTTGCATGCCCAGTTGTAAACAAGTACATCCATGATTCATGATGGTTGATTTCTTCCATGCCAACATCCAAATCTGAGATGGTGTAAGTAACTAGCCAGCCGCCTTTGGGTCTGCCTTTTTCATTTATTTTAATTACTGCTGAGTAGAACTTCAGGTGCACAACCAGGGGAGTTGAAGTGGTGCTCCATGTTTCCTGCAGCATAACTACAATACATTTTTGCCAGTATGTAATGACTTCTGCATCGTCAAATAAGCTGCTCATACTTTTTGCAGTTAAGGAACATATTTTTAAACCAGTGTGTGAGCTACAGAGTCTAGACAAGAGTGGGGCGGTCGTCCCTTTCCTGTCTGATTAAGGCTGTTGGCTAGCCACTACCAGTCTAGGACGGAATTTCAGGCTTGGTACTGCCTATGAGTCATCCTGACTTACTTTCAAGCCTGGTGGTTGTTTCTTTGGGCTGGCCGCTACTACCTGTTGCATTTCTCAGAATCAAGAAAGTTCCTTTTGAGCAGCCTCTGTCGTAATAAGCTGACATACTGGATCGTACAACTGTGCCGGAAATGCTTTAGTCCCATATCTTGTTAGCTTTGTTCACCAGGTCTTAAAATAGTCCTTTTCATTCCATATTTGAGTCACTTGTTCAGACGTGGACAGTATTATTTAAGTTGGTTCCTTAGATAGCTTGCTTCTCAACGGAAGGAACACAACTGATTGAATGCCCATGCTAGTAAGGTGAGCCACAGGTGCGTGACTTTCCAATAGTTTTAAATTATTTCCCCTGTTTTGTCTTTGGGGCCTCTTAAGGCATATTCAGGATACATTAGGATCTTGTTACCTGATTGGTGAGATGGTCTTGCTCATCGGGCTGTTGCAGTGCCCAGTGACATCTTATTAAATGCATTTGAGATTAGTGATTTTGCGATCACAACTGAGCTCTTCCGTCCGGGTTAGGAGATGCACTGCGGAAAGTTGGTGGCATTATAATACTTATAGTGGTCATTTACCACTATAAATTTTAAAGTCCCTATGTTGTACAAAGGGTTCACTGCTGCAAATCTAGAATTCCTCAATTTGGGGTATTCTTCCTTGCCATGGAGATAACATTGATGATGGTTACCTCAGGCTTTTGCAACTCAAATGAAGGGTTACTATTTTTCAAGGTTAGAGACACTTTAGTTTGTGGGAAACCTGTGTTGGTGGAAGCCTGTGCATGAGCCTCCTGCCATATATCCATTTTGATTGTGGGGGGAGAGATTGGAAAATTTTCACCCGTAGAGGCGGCAGCCTGAAATGTGCCTTTAGGAACTTCATTCCTTTTTTCAAAGATTGGGTATGTTTTGTTAGTTTTATTGGTGGGTTTGTGATCAATGGCTGTTGGCTGCTTGTTTATCTATGTGTTCCTTGTTTTCCTTGCAATCTCGCATTATGCGAGGTTTCCTTTGGGCAGTGGTTGTTTATGCTGAAGAGCTTAGTGAGAGTCATGGCAGCAGGGCGCATAGACACCGCGACTGGCACAAGCTGCACCAGCCTATAGCCAACTGCTATCGTGCATCATGTGGTGCTTACAGCTAGGCAGACAACACCCATTAGACTGAAAGATCTTCAGCCTTCCCATGTTTCATAGCCCTGGCTGAAGCTGTGTGGGTGTTTGTACAAGTGAAAGCCTGGGCGAAGTGCGGTTGGAGAAGTACATCGGAATGAACATTTTACTTTTTTCGACAGACAGCTTATCTGGCTGCTTGCAGAATTCTCAAAGAAGGCGATGGGTGGCCACAGGTGATTCAAGATATCCAGGACAATAGCTCTATAGTGGGGCGTTTTAATTGTGCAAGGCAATGTGTTTTACTGATCACCCTTTGTTTTAAAGTGAGACAATGATGGCCGATTGTTGCGTTTTTTTTGGGACCACATCTACACTTCTCTGTTATCTTTCTGTTCTTCCAAGCAAACAAGGCAGAAATTCCAAATTGTCTTGATTTCAAATTGCTTTTATATAGTGCTCACTTCTCATTTGATGGGTAATGAGCGTTAAATAAATGCAGAAAAGGGAAGTACGTTTTTTGTTTTTTAAATGCAGTGACCATCCAGCAGTCCATTGTTTTCTGTCAATACCAAGGGGGGAATTTGTGATTGTGGTTCTAAAAAAGACAAATTCTGACTAAAACATAAGAACATGCAAAATGATGTGGGCAAAATAGGGGTGGGGTAGATGGATAACAAATAGAGCCAGTTGGTAGAAGTTCCAATCCTCTGGGTAAAATGTCCCTGGTGCTGGTCATTTTTCATTTGTGCAGTTTTATATAGAGCAAATGCATCAGGGTGCATTACATGAGCACCAGATTACATCACACAAAATCATTTTTTTAAAATTTTTAGGCAAGGGGAGATTAAGGGCCAGATGTAGGAAGGTTTTTGCACCTCGCAAACGGTGAAAAACGCAGTTTGCGAGGCGCAAAAGCCCTTACGCGATGCAGAAACACATTTTGCGAGTCGGTACCGACTCGCAAAATGTGTTTCCGACTCGCAAATAGGAAGGGGTGTTCCCTTCCTATTTGCGATACGCACCGCGATGTAGAGTTGATTTGTGACCGCGAAAGCGGTCACAAATCAACTCGCAGTTACCATCCACTTGAAGTGGATGGTAACTCATTCGCAAACGGGAAGGGGTCCCCATGGGACCCCTTCCCCTTTGTGAATGCTCACAAAATTATTTTTTCAGAGCAGGCAGTGGTCCTATGGACCACTGCCTACTCTGAAAAAAACCGAAACAAAAAGGTTTCGGTATTTTTTCTATTTGCAGATCGTTTTCCTTTAAGGAAAACGGGCTGCAAAGCGAAAAAAAACTGCTTTATTTAAAAGCAGTCACGGACATGGTGGTCTGCTGTCTCCAGCAGGCCACCATCCCCGTGAGTGCCTAGACTCGCTATGGGGTCGCAAACTGTGATCCACCTCATAAATATTTATGAGGTGGGTCTTTGCGACCCCAGAGCGAGTCGCAGAAGGTGTCTGAGACACCTTTCTGCGTTTCCTTTTGCGAGTTGCAAATTACGAGTCGCTGGGACTCGCAATTTGCAACTCGCAAAAGGAAATCTACCTACATCTGGCCCTAAGTGATTTGCCCAGGACCACAGGATGTTGAGCTAACACTGGGATTCAAACCTTGTTCCGCAGTTGGAAGCTCAATCTGTTAGGCCAGACCTCATCAGTTAGTATTTGCGTCAATGATGGCTGGTGATCTTTGAAAGTGGTAAGGCATAATACCGCCCAGGAGTTTACCCCATTTTTTCAAATTTTGCCTCATTCATACTCATTCCTGCTCACATTTAGACCAGATTAACAACCATTTTGAGCTAGGTTTGCATCACAAAAGTGACACAAACCTGCACAAAGTCTTTTTTAATTTACTTTCCAGTGTTTTTACACTAGAAGGTTGCCTGAAATTAATGCAAAGTTGTGCAAATCGCTGCTTTGTGTTACTCCACATTAAAGGTGCATTACATAGGTCATACACGGGCGTTCCTATGCAATCACCTATAGTTTTTGATGTAAAACCTTATTTGCTAACAATAGTAGACAGTGTTTTGCATCAAAAAATAAATGCCACTTGAAAGCAGTCATTAAAAAGAAGAAATGTTTTTATTTCTTCCTAATCTTCCCACTTTGTATGTGTACTGGACTGTACAGCACATATCCAAAGTAGGAAACGTTTTATGGTTAGTAAAAGCATAGTATTTTGGTCTGGGATGGCCCCCTTACAGTACAAAACCTATGATAGGCTCATGCAGACATCTCTGCACTATGGTTGAAAGGTGTGTGCATGGTTCTAGACAGCATGATTCTGTGCCAGCGATAGGGAGAGAGTAGGATGGTGCCATATCTTCAGAGACATTGTGATTTCCTACTCTCTCCCTCTCACACAACACAGCTCCTTTTGGTGCTGTGCTGCATTGTGTGAAAGTATGGGTAATCATGAGCATAAGTCTCTTTTCCCTCATTCACTTTAACTCACATACTCTCACTTACTCATTCTCACACATACTCACTCCCACTCAATGTTACTCACACACACATACTCATACTCACTCATTTCCATTTAATAACACACTTACACTCACTAACTCCGGGCCCTGGTGCAAGCACACTTGCTGCACCATTGACAGCTAAATCCAAAATTCACTTCTACTCCCTCTCATAACATTAATAACAGGTTCTGACACACTCATACTCACTCATTCACTTCCTGTACTTACTTTCACCTATTTATTCACACTCCAAAAATTCTGATTCTCAATTTCACCCTCATTGACACTCTCAAACACACAAACTTTCACTCAATCCCATTCACTCTCAATCACTCACAAACACATAGAGAAATAACGTTTTGTTTTTACTGCCTGGCTCAGTTCGCTGGCAACTCGGAGAATCCATGGCAGCAGCAAAGCAGGATTCTGGTGCTGGGCATAGGAACCAGCAAGCTGTGATTACCAAGGATGAGCCAAATCCGAATGGAGCTGCAAGGGCAAGAATGAAAAGGAGAAGAACCACTTTAATACCTTTTTTCACTTAACACTTTCTGAGCATAGGTTGCGCCTCATTGGTACCAATTTAACACCTAAATATAGTAATATGTAGCTGTAAGGTGACCTATCAACCTTTGTAAAGGGACTTCCGCTACACAACTACACATGTTGCTGCGTTTTAGTAACTTTTGAACCGCTTAAGGTAGAAACAAATTGTTTTTTGTTAAAATCTGGAGATTGTGCAGCAGATGATGGATTATGTGGCGAATGCGGCAAAACAATAATTATGCAAAAAACTCCACAGCCACACAATCACATATTTCAAGTGTCCCTGATGATAGGACTGGAAGCACAGGCCCAGAAACAGCTGGGATTGTATTGGGGATCCTGTCCCTGCTGCACTTTGTGGCCGTTAATTGGCTTCAGGGATGCACTGGGTGTGCCTTGATAGTCACATTTCAACAGATATACTGTGCTGCCTGGAGGCATTTGCAGTATGCTTGCTAAATAAAATGGAATGTGCCTGTTTTAGGGGATCATAGTTGAACTATGCCACTCAGACATTTCACATTCCACCTCGTACAATGGCCTTCTGTGCCTTTCACCCCTTTACATTTGGTGGACCGACATCTAATAGACTGAAGAAGTGGATCAGAATGATACTGTGGATAGACAACTCCTCCCACCATAGCTTTCTGCCACAGCAGCATGGTGTTCCCAGACTGCTCTGCCATCATGTTCTACCTCTTGATCATCCTTTCAATCTCTGCAAGTGGCAGCTGGTGGTTGGAAAACCTTGAACCAAAGAGAGAATGGTGTCTTCTCCAAATCCAAGACATATTGGCCCTGATTACAACCCTGGTGGTAAATCCCACTTACCGCCGTGCAGAAGACCGCCAACATACCGTTGCGGCCGCAGAATTTTGCTACAGGTATTACGACCCACAGCTCAGAATCCACTACAATAGAGACACCCACACAAGTCCGCCACACCAAAGGTTAGTGATATACTGGCGATAACAAAACTAACACCGTCACGCCAACAGGAATACGCCCACACTATCACAACCCACAAATCAACGCGGCGGACATTCAATCGTGGTAAACCATTGGCGGTACACATCCCCGCGCTCAAAATACACACACATATACAAAACACCACCACATTGGACAATTCGAAATACACACACCTGATACACATACACACACCACACCCACACACCAAATCCAATATAAAACACACACAGACATTACCCACAACCCCTTACTATCAGAAATTTGAAAGCAGGCCAGAGAGAGACACTACCAAAAACAACACCAGCATCCACAGACACCCAAAACCATCACTTACACAACATCCACGCACCTCAAAAAACACACACCAACGCATCCCCTCACACATCACAACAGACACCACCTCACACATCACCCACACCACATCATGGCACCTCAACGACACCCCAGGTTCTCTGAGGAGGAGCTCAGGGTCATGGTGGAGGAAATTGTCCGGGTAGAGCCACAGCTATTCGGATCACAGGTGCAGCAGACATCCATTGCAAGGAAGATGGAGCTATGTCGGAGAATTGTCGACAGGGTCAACGCAGTGGGACTGCATTCAAGAACTAGGGATGACATCAGGAAGAGGTGGAACGACCTACGGGGGAAGGTGCGTTCCGTGGTCTCCAGACACCAGATTGCAGTACAGAGGACTGGCGGTGGACCCCCACCTCCTCCCCCACAACTAACAACATGGGAGGAGCAAGTCTTGGCAATACTGCATCCTGAGGGCCTCGCAGGAGTAGCAGGAGGACTGGATTCTGGTAAGGCAAATCTTTACTACTTTATCCCCCACCCTACCTGCGTGCCATCACATACCCCACCCTTACCCTCACACCCATCACCCCAACAACCCCCATATACCCCACCAACACAACCCACACGTCCCAAAAACAGGCCCTGCATGTAACACCAATGCATGGACACCCATCACCAAAGCATGTCCAGTACCGATACCCACACAGACCCCAAACCAACTATCACACAAGGACCAAGGAAAGAAAGCAAGCACTGGAGTAGAGGGTCACTCACTCATTGCACACGATGGCACACACAGATGCAATAATCATGCTTTTACACCCCTACAGGACCCCTACCCAACGTCACCGGACAGGAGGTGCTAGACATATCCAGTCTCCCCACAGAAGAGACCCACAGTGATGATAGCAGCTCTGCACAACTGGATTAAGATGACCAGCCCAGCCCATCTGGGACCTCGGGACAGTAGGTTCACCTGACACAGTCACAAACCACCACAGAGCCTCCCCCCTCAGGAAACACCAGCACATCACCCACCCAGCGGGCCCATCCCTCTGTCCCCAGGACATGTCAATCAGCAGTGTGTCCACCACTACAGGGAACCCAGGCAACCCCACTAACACAGGACGATCAGGGACCTGGGATCAGTGGCACTGGGCACACGGTTCAGGGGACAGAGGCACAGGACAACAGGGAAGCTGGGAGGACTGCTGTGCGACAGGGGGAGGACAGGCCCAGGGAACCCACTCTCCACGAGGCCCTCTCCAACATCATGGGAGCTTGCTTACCATCATTCCCAGGAGACAATGGCAATGGTACTGGGCAAGTTTCAGGAGACCCAGCGGCTGCAGGAGGAACACTACCTTGGGATCAGGGAGGACTTGAAGTCCATTAACAACACCCTGGTCACCACTGCAGGGGTATTGGCAGACCCTGTCAACACCAGGAGGGACACAGTGGCACAACAAGGGGCTCCTGACACTAGCTTGGAGGATGAACAGCCCTCCACCTCCGCCGGCGCTAGTGGACATGAGGCACCGCCACAGGAACACGACACCAGCACCCCACCCCCTGCAGATGGAGAACCACCCCGCAAACGGTCCCTGAGATCCAGGAACAAGACAGAGAACATTGCCAAGACCCCCGCCAGGAAATGAGACCCCCCTGAATGTCACCCTTCTGTCCCACTTTGTCACCCTGTCCATCCTTAAACTGCCATTGCTCCACTTCCTATGCCCCTTTGGACAATGGACCTGTGAAACAAATAGACTGGACTCTGCCATGGACATTCCTCCACCATCACCCCAGCCCATTCTACAACCCCCTCCACTTATTAGCACAGAAATAAACACACTTCAATCACAAAACAATCTGGAGTCAGTCTGTGCTTTCACAAATGTGTAATTGCAATAAACATGGAATATAGCAATGTCAATTTACTTGTTCACATATCAATGTAACACAGCTGTAGGCCAGGAGGAAATGTAGCAGAGGGCACAATGTGGGACCCACATCTGTGAAATGAAAAGGCAAAGTGACAAGTCAGGGTCCATACACTGAGTGAAAATGACAGACTTATGCTAGCTCCAACAATAGTATGAGATGTGGGAGGAAGTGACATCTACTTACCTCTGTCTCACTGGAAGTATTGGATGATTATGTTTTGGTTGTCAATATCCTCTTCTTCTGCCTCCTCTTCTTTACTGTCCACAGGCTCCACAGCTGCCACAAGATCACCAGCTGGCCCATCCTCCTGCAGAAAAGGCACCTGCCATCGCAAAGCCAGGTTGTGCAGCATACAGCAGGCCACGATTATCTGGCACACCTTCTTTGGTGAGTAGTAGAGGGAACCAACTGTCATATGGAGGCACCGGAATCTGGCCTTCAGGAGGCTGAAGGTGTGTTCGATCATCCTCCTAGTTCACCCATGTGCCTCATTGTAGCGTTCCTCTGCCTTTGTCTGGGATTCCTCACTGGGGTCAGTAGCCATGACAGGTTAAGGTAACCAGAGTCACCTGCAAATATCGAGGGACAACTGTTAGACACACTAACCCTTAGGGACAACCCCATACCCAGACACCTATTCACACTGTATTGGGTCCTTGGCCTCACCTATTAGCCACACACGGTGCCTCTGGAGTTGCCCCATCACATAAGGGATGCTGCTATTTCTCAAAATGTAAGCGTCATGCACTGAGCCAGGAAACTTGGCATTCACATGGGAGATGTACTGGTCTGCCAAACACACCATCTGCACATTCATCGAATGGTAGCTCTTCCTGTTTCTGTACACCTGTTCACTCCTGCGTGGGGGTACTAATGCCACATGTGTCCCACCAATGGCACCTATGATGTTGGGGATATGTCCCAGGGCACAGAAGTCACCTTTCACTGTGGGCAAATCCTCCACCTGAGGGAACACAATGTAGCTGCACATGTGTTTCAGCAGGGCAGACAACACTCTGGACAACACATTAGAGAATATTGGCTGGGACATCCCTGATGCAATGGTCACTGTTGTTTGAAAGGAACCACTTGCCAGGAAATGGAGTACTGACAGGATCTGCACTAGAGGGGGTATCCCTGTGGGATGGCGGATAGAGGACATCAGGTCAAGCTCCAACTGGGCATACAGTTCCTGGATTATTCCACGATCAAGTCTGTATGTGACTATGATGTGTCTCTCTTCCATTGCCGACAGGTCCACCAGGGGCCTGTACATCGGGGGATGCCGCCATCTCATCACCTGCCCCAGCAGATGTACTCTTTGGAGGAAAACAGCGAGCAGAGAGTCAGCCAACACTGAGGTATCACAAAATGTCTTTTGCAGAAATGTATTAATCCGCAATGTGCCTGTTACTGTGTGTATTCCAGGCCTAGATAGGTGTGACGCAGTTATTATTAATGCCATGTAGCCCCCTGAAATGGTGGCTGTCTGACTTGTAAGGTGGGACAAGGGGATATGAGGTAACTGCGCTGGCGTTGTACACCGTCACGGTGGGCGGTCAAAGACTGCGCGCTATTCAGCATTGGTTAACATTGGGCCCTATGGGTCCGAGGAGCCAATGATGATGTATGCCGGCGGTGACGGTACGCACCGCCGCGGACGCGACCGCCATTTTCTGTCTGTTCACTCACTTGATACCTGACCTTCAACAGGAGAGGATCTACACTGCAAGTGGTGCTGTGACCTGTGTCTGGAAGCGACCATGGCTCATGTGTCTGGGGAAAGGGCCACTGCCTTCAATTCGGAGGAGTTGGAGAAACTAGTGGATGGGGTCCTCCCTCAGTACACGCAACCGTACGGGCCTCCAGACAAACAGGTGAGTACACTGTGAGCATGCTGAATGGGCAATGCCTGCTTTGAGTGGTATGGCTGGAAGATACATGGGGGGTGCTGAGGCCTACATGTGCGGATGGTGAGTGTATGTGCGTCATGGCAGGGGTGGGATCTGGAGGGCAATGAGTATGACGGTCCGGCCGGGTGAGTAATGTCCTTTCCCCCTATACCATTCTTCTAGGTCAGCACCCACCAGAAGAAGGGTAGGCGAGTGTTTTCCCTTCTGTGTACTGTTTCCGCCGTGTTTTTGTTCGCATTGGTTCCGCCCAGGAAAAGGTGGCGGATAGGCCTCTTGTGATATGGTGGGCAGTACATTGACGTCCGCCTGCCTGTTGGCGGATACCAACGCGGTGTTTGTTTCTACCGCCGTGGCAGTCGGAGTGTTAAAGTGGCTGTCTATGTTGGCGGTTTCGGTCATAGTCATGATTCCATTTTTTTTTCCACTGGACTGTTTGCGGTATTACCGCCCCTTTAACACCGACCGCCAGGGTTGTAATGAGGGCCCTTGACATTTCAAAGGATCCAAACAGGTAAGTGTAGTCCCGTGGATTAACACACCTACTTCAGAGACATGGTCTACCTGACCCCCCTCTTTTCAGAGGCCACTTGTTTTAAAGCTCAAACTTGGTGCTTAGAGACAATAGTTCAGGTTTTATGTTTATTCTTTCACCTTGCTTTTCTGCTCAGGGCCACTATTTCCTTTCCATGTGCTACAATGCAGTGTAACTTCTATTGCATAGCCCATAGTTAGTCACCTGGACCTCAGCAGTGTTCATCCTGCCCTATTTAACTCTTGTCACTCCCTCCACATGTTGCTGCCTTCTCTTCTGTTCCCTGTCAGCCTCCCTTTTCATTTTTCTCAACCTGCCCCTTCCCACTCCAAACATTTCACCTTTGTCTCGTTTAATTTTTAACATGGTCTTCTTGTCTCAGACTGATCTTCCCTGCTCTTTCTAAATTTCCCCACTACAAATGTAGACCAACAGCACATACCAAAATGATATAAAATCAGATGCTAACTACAAAGTGCCCTCTGGGAAAGAAGAGGTTGTGCCATTGAGCGGGGATAAGACAAGGTAAATAGAGATCAGCACCATATGTCCATATTCTTGCAGAGCAAAGTTAATTAAAATAAATCACCATTCAAAAGGGTGAAGGCATCTCGGTATCAAGCAGCTAATTTCAGTGCCTATTTCATTGAGGAGAGGAAGTTAGTTGTTCTTCTGGAGATAAGCTGAACACTTAAAAGACATAAATTGCACAGAGAAAAGTAGGTTCTTGTGCATACAGAGAGTGGCGCTCCGCCACAAACATACCTTATCATCTTGTACAGCTGAACTCATTTCTTTGCAGATAGAGCTGAGCTCCAGCACAGAAGCAGCCTTGTCTCTGCATCCATAGTGCTGAACAAATGCACAGATAGGCTAGAGACCGTGTACCTAAAGGCACTTTCTTTCATTGAGCTGGAACTGAGTTCCTGGATACTTAGCACTTCGGTCCTGGACAGACTGAGCTGAGCTTCACTGAGACTGAGAAAACAGAACCAGCTAATATCCTTTGGGAGTTTCACACATCTCTGACTCAGGTTAATCTTCCACAAGGCCTGTTTCTGATAGGGAGTGAGAGGGAGAAGGTGGGATGGAGGATAACGGTGAGAGAGGAGGGACTCAGAGAAGCGATAGTTAGAGAGAGAGAGAGAGAATGACAAGGTAGATAGTAGTGAAAGAGAACTAAGCATGCTTAAGAATATGGACAGACAGAAAGGTGAGAAAGAAATAAGGAGAGTGTGACAGTGATGGAGTGTGAAACAGGAGACACCAGAGTAAGAGATATATTAACACCACCACAACAATAATGCTGAGGCAAACTTTATTTTATGATCTGTTAAGGGAATTGTGGAGAGTATCCTGGTGCTGAGAAAGCAGGGAATTTATTGGCTGTGACTTGTCCAGGTGAAGTGCCATGTTTTCAGATTCTTGAGGAGCTCAAGTACTGAAGAGGCAGCACTAAGGTGTAGGAGCCATTTGTTTCAGGCTTTGGGCAGGAGGTAGGGGAAAGCACAACAGCCAGCCCTGGTTCTATGTATGGAGGTATGTGTCTGAGCAGGATTCTGGCTGAACAGAAGGGTCTGGGGGTGTGTTGTGTGTTGGTTACTGTGGGTTAGTGGATGAGGGGGCCAGTGGAGGTCTTTGTTGGGTGGGGTGATGTGATCACAGGGGAAAGCCTAACTGTGAGTAAGGCCGCATACTTTTATGTGGTCTGAAGTCTTCTAGCAGTTAGACAGTGCCTCCGACACCGTGCTTTGCCATAGTCCTGCTTGCTGGTGATGAGGGCCTCAGTGACCATTCTGCATGTGCTAACAAGGAGCCATTTGAAGATTACATTGAGCATTTTGAGTGCGAAGAAGCAGGATGCAGTGACTAAGTTGACAAAAGCAAACTTTACAGTATATTTTACCTATTCCTTTTGCTCCCTGCATAAGAAATTTGCCTTTCACTGTGTCACTGGGTAGTGGTGTTTGTGGATGGTGTCGATACCAATCTCCAAAGAAACATTTTGGTCAACAGCACACATTTTGTTTTTGCAAATTAAGCTCTGGGCCAAGGTGAAGGTGTTACACATATGTGACAGATTCACTTGGCAGCTCTATCTGTTTTAGAATTGTAAAAGGTGGTCTAGTCAATTTTGAAATTTTGTTTCTCGAGGAACATCAAACGTAAACCCTTCACATACTGAAGAAGTTTTTGCATTGTAAACTTCCTTCCCTTGGAATAGTTGAAGCAGGCAAACCCCAAAGTCCCAAAGTGAGTTGATGGAGGAGTAAAGCATAAGGCTTGTTAGAGCAGGTCAACTTCAAGGGTGCAATAGCAGGGATTTCTTGCAGGAGCCTCTGTTAGAGCATGATTGCTAATCGTTAATGTATGGCTAAGTGGCACAACAAACAAAAGAAAATGGCTCCAATCACTGCACCCTCAAATCATGATGCCCTTAGTGGACAAAAGCTCTGCATACTCCCCTATTCTGCTAGCTGTACCTTTCATCTTCCTATATGAGAGCACCAGGTATCTGTTCAGGGCATGGAACATGAGCTCTGCACGGCGTGAAGGTGCAGGCGTTGTGCACTGGCTGGAGCTACAGAAGCCCTTTGAGAGTGGGCCAGCAGATTTATGGGAATGCACACACTTTCTCACAAGCATGTGTCTACTCACAGGTCTCCTTCTGGCTACATCAATAGAATCCTGCAGAAGTGTCTTATGCTGTCTATGTTCACCATAACAAGAATAAATGTAATTTTTAAATGGCTTCAGCTCCTTCACTGATGTGGCTGCCAACACCACTTCCCATGACGAATTTCTGTTGCAGCAAGCACATATATGTGCATCTCTATCTAACCTTCTTTCCTTTGGAGAGGAAAAAAAACTGTGATTGAGTGCAAGTTTGGTTTAGGTGTAATTGTGTATTGTTATAAGAAAATTAATCTAGAGCTAACAAAATGGGAATTGGCTGTACTTGTGATTTACTTGTAATTTACACTATAGCCTAATTTCTCGCACAGTAGTGTTAGGCCATTTAAAAGTAATATTGCAGGGCCAAAAACTGAAAAAAAGATTAATCAATCATTTGAATACTACTTTAGATGACAGAAAATAAAACATTTAAAAAATACAGATGTCTACAATGGACATTATTGAGGAGTCATTACATCTTTGAGTAAAAATGTGTGTATTACATATGTTGGTGCTTTTAGTGCACCAAAGCTGAGGTATTAAGGCCACATATTAATATGTAACCATGAAGTATGGAAAATATTTCACAGATAACAGTGAAATACTGATTTTGTCACCACTGTGCAGAGGGTTTTCATTGTTCAGACTAGAAGAATTATGCAGCTTGGAGGACCAAGGTTATTGAAATTATGCCACAACAAATGCAAATTATGCAGCCCTTTGGCTGTATTATTTTCATCTGTTTGAGCTGGAAACAACAGTTTTGGTGACATCTGCATATTTTTATAAATGATGTGGCAAATTAATTAAATCCGTCATTATCTGTAATATCTGCAGCCACAGAGGCACATAAATTCACTGATCTCACTGTTGCCTATAGTCTTATCAAGAACTTATTTGTGACAGGTAAACTAAACCTTAGCTTTTGATTGCAGTCAATGCCCATTATTATCTGCACTTTGAATAAAACACCTCGTAATGTAAAACATACATAATGGGTACCTTGTTATTGCCATCTCACACTGCTGGTGACATTTACAAACCACAAGGCCAAAGATATCATCTGAAGCCCTCAATGGTAATATTGGACCAGATTACACAGTTATCCATTATGCATGCTGTGTATGTACTTAACTTTAAACCATTGTGCATATGTAACCTGATAAACTTCAATCTTAAACAAGAAAGAATTCCTTTAGGTGCTACCCATATATAAAACTTAAATACCAAAATGATTTGCATTCCACCCACTCATTAGACGGCATGAGGAATGCAACCTAATGGCTATGTTGACACATCAACAGACCTGAGTGTTCACAAGGAGTAGCGAAATTGAATGTTTTAAGCTTTTTTGAAAGTTCTACTACATCAACTAAGTCTAGTGCCTAAGCTGGCAATCTGAGGACCCTGATTTGAATCCAGCTTGGCATTGACTGAAAACTGTGCAGTTCTGGGAAATCACTTAATCACAATGTGCCTAAAATAAATTGACATGTGTGAGATACTAGTGCAAATGTGTGTAACAAAAGAATATAAGCCACCACTTGATGAATACAATCTTGCATCATTTTCTTTTTGTTCCCCGGAAGCATGTTATCACTATGCAGTTTGTGCTACTCTTTTTTTCTAAATATTTTTATTGCATTTTGAAGTGGTATTAAACAAACAATAAGCCTAATCAGGCTTCTATGAGAAACAGTTACATAGAAGTGGAATGCTATTCGATCAACTTGCAGTTTGACACAGTTATACATTAAGCACCTTGTTCAGTCGTTCAGCGTCCCAGGTGGCTGAATGCTACTTTGCCTATCCTCCTATGGTGCAAGTGTACTAGGCGACGAATTCTCCTCCCTCCTGCTCTCCGGCTCGAGGTGAGTGTTTCCGCCTTGGACCCCAAATCTTAGTGAACTTTTTCGGGCACCCTCAGGCCTTGTATGTCATGTTTTCTGCCATTATATATAAATCCATTCCCATTTTCCACTCTCTGATGATGGGAGGTTCCGGGGCCCCCCAATGCTTGGTGACATCTCTCTTTGCCACCACTAGACCCAGATTGCCATATAGGAGTTTAGATCTAGAGAGATCTATGTCAGTCAGTATCACTAGCAAGATGTATTTGGGGTCTACGGGGATTGTATCTGCCAGTATTGCCTCAAGTTCACTCAGAACCTCTACCCAGTACGATTGTATACTTGGACATTGCCTTACTATATGCAGGAATGCGCCCGTTTCTGACCAGCACCTGAGGCAATTGAGGGAGGATACTCTCCCCATCTTATGTAGGCGTGACCTGTCATAGTATACTCTGCAAACGATTGTGGGTCAGCCTCAACCTTGTTTTGAAGGTCACTTCCCTCTGATTTATCAGGCCTGCCTCCCAGTCTGTGTCCTCCCAGGTCCGTCTCCTGCAATTTTTTAAGTGTGTCAGGCGTGTTATTGTTAGTGGTTCAATACGTTCAGGAGACTGCTTTTTCCCCAATCTCTCCTTATAATGACCTGCCCTCCGGTAGGGCGTATTCAGGGATTTCTGTAAAGTCTGATTTCTCCACCTCCCACACATGGTGTAATAGCATGTATTTGTAATGTTGTGTGTTGTCCAAGTGATATTCCCTTTGCAGGGAGGTAAATGATTTAAGATGATCATTCTCCAGCTGATCTCCTACTGTAGAAATGCCTATTTTGTCCCAAGCTGTGAATCCCCGCAGTTTCCCTATTTCTTTGAGGCATGCTTCCTTCCACATGGGTGTTGCACGTGTGGAAAATGTATTAACACAAACAAAACTCAAAGAAAAAAAACACAAATATATAAAGAGACCTAAATCGTGGCTGTGTACTGGTTCTCTTCTATACCGTTTCTGCTCCCTCCTCCTCTTGATGGAGCTGCAACCCACTCTCCCCGTTATTCCCAGTCCCTGTTTTAGGTTCGGACCGTACCTGATGGAGCCACGCTCTTCCTAGAGCGTGGCCGGTCCACTCGCTTCGTCCCTCCCCTTGCCGCTCTCTCTCTCCGGCTCCTCTGCAGGTGGTTTGGCTCCTCCGTACCGCGTCCTCTCTTCCGCTCCGTGCGCGTCTGTAGTCTCGGGAAATAACTGCTCCTCCACAGGTTGTTTGACACTGCGTGCCTTCTTCCATCCTGTGCGTGACTGCCCCTTGTTTTGTCCATGCGGGTTTAAAACCGCATCCTCCTTCTGCAATCGTACAGTGTTGGTTGGCAACTGCCCTTCTCACGTCTTCTGGGTCAGGTTCGCCATATGCGGAGGCGCCCCAGGGGTACGTCCGGTCTGCTTCACCAGGTCCTGGACTACTATAGAGGGCTACCCCGCTTTGTCCCCCTTTCTACCTGGAAATCCTCTGAGGTCACCCCTTTGACCCAGACTGCTGCCATCGGGCAGTGGTGTAATAGTAATCACTACCTTAAGTATTTAGGTCCAGACCCAAATTTTCTTAAGACCATTTTCATAAAGGGCCAGTGGACAGCTTCAAACGTCTTTTCGGCGTCTAGGGACAATAGCATATGCGGTTCCTTCCTCTCTCTTATGGCGTCCAGTTATGGAGCTTACACAGATTAAATATAATTGATCGCTTGAGCATGAAGCCCAATTGATCTTTGTGAATACATTGGGTTATGACTCCTATTAGCTTTGTTGCAAGGATTGTAGCTAGCACTTCAGTTTCTCTGTTTAGGAGGGAGATCGGGAAATAGGAACTACATGCCTCTATTGGCCTGCCCACCTTAGGAAGCATTACTATTGTTGCCCTATGAAGGTCCCTTTGAAGGCTCCCCTCATTTCTGGCTTCTTTAAACATATTAAGTAGGTGGGCACTCAGAATTTCTGAAACAAAATGCAGACATCTTATCAGGATCCCATTGGGACCTGAAGTTTTACCCAACTTGACCTTTCCTATTGCGCTACGTAGTTCTGCAAGGGTCATGTAGGTTTCATTTGCTAATGGTCTCCTTCAATAGAACTCCCTATAATATTATGCGAATTCCCTCACTATTGCCTGGTATGTGTCATAAATGTTGCCGTTTTGGTCCTGTATGCTATGTACCCATCTCGCCTCCTGCTCTCTCTTTCCCAGCCATGTTTGTAATTGTCCAGCTTTATCGCCGGTATTGTATAGCCAGTATTGTGTAGCTAATGCTTAGGCTTTGGCGATGTGGTGTACCAGCACATGGTATTCCTGTCTTAGGACTGTGATTTTATAAATGGTGTCAGGGTCTGTTGCCCCAGGCTGGACCTCTAGGTCCAGTAGTTGGTGTTCCATGGAATCTGCCTCTTGTGTCTCTCTTCGCTTTCTGTATACTATGGCGTTTTGGTCCTCAGTCCCTGAAGACTGCCTTGAAAGCTTCCCATACTATAATGGTTGAGGGTACTGAGTCTCTGTTCTCTTTAAAGTACAGCTAGGTTTCTGTTCTGAGTTCATGTGAAACTTCTTCATCTTTAAGTTTCCAGGCGTTTAACTTCCATCCAGACCCCTCACCCCTGGGTATAGTCTCCATCATAAGCCAGATAGGGCTCTGGCTAAGTATTCTGCTTCCGTTATTTTCTTCACTTCCCCTACTGGTGCAAAGATATAGTCCAATCTTGAAAACACCTTATGTGTTCCCTGAAAAATAAGAGTATTGGCAGGTGTTTGGGTGTTGTTGTCACCACAGGCCCGTTAGTCTCATAGTGCTTACAAAGCGCATCAGTGGGGTCTCCCTAACAGGTGTTTGTGAGGGGCCTGATCTGTCCAACTCTGAGTTTAGTACATACTTAAAATCACCCCCTATCAGATGGTTACAGGAAGAGGAGTCTAGTAGTATCTCTGCTACTTTGTCTAGAGTACATTTTTGCAATCCCAGGGGAGCATAAATGCTGGCCAATGTCACATCTTGACTTCTGCACATGCCTTTGACAGCCACATATGTGCCACATGGATCAATCCATATCTTTATAGCCCTGAACGGAGGGCTTTTTCTTACCAATATGGCCACTCTACTCAAATCTGTTGTGTATCCTGTGTGTGCTAAGAGAACGTATGCTCCCCTGTTAAGAAATTTACATTGGGATCCCTTCAGATGTTTCTCTTGTAGAAGGACCATATCTGGTTTGTGTCCTTCTAGGTATGTGGCTACAAGTCCCTGTTTTACCTTATTGCCTAGCCCATTCACCTTCCAGGTCAGATTACAACAGCAGTGGTTGTTCTTTGGTTTGAATCGCCCATCTACTTCTGTGTTTATATCTCATAGTTGAAGGGTATTGGATGTGTCTGTATCCTGTGTCTTCTGACATGCATTCCTCATTGTGTTGTTCTAACAACTTACCCTTCTTGGTTAAAGTTAAAGCCCCCAAACTCCCTCCTCCCCATCCCCAAATATTCTCTGTGTGTGTTTTCCTTTAAAAACATACCTGTAACTACTCATCAGAAAACGAAAGGTCTGTTGCCCCTACACCGGATTCTCACCCCAAGGAGTCAAACTTTAATTAATCTTATTTCGAGCTGTTTGCCTTAGGGACTGGTGGTCCTTAGTCTCTAATGTATCTCACTCCAACCTAGGGACCGCCACTACCTGGAATGCAGGGGACCAGTCGTGACTCCCCAAAGTTATTTCGTACCCATGGGTTATAGTGTCTCTTGCTGGTCTGTGAGCTGGTCTGCCAGGTGAGACAGTTTGTGTCTGTCGCTGCTTTTTCCAGTATGACGATAGCTTCCGCAAACGGATGAGGTTGTTCAGAGTCAGATTCAGGATCTTCTCCGGATATTATCTGTCTGAGTGTCTTGTTAGCTTGTATCCCTGTGTGTTGTATTGGGAACCGTGTGTCTCCCCCTCGGATTCTGATGACTTGATGTTCCACCATGGTGAGGTCGGTGGTTGCCATCGATGGCTCCCCACGATGATCTATCTAGAAGTCTGCTGGGAGCCACCATGGCCTCTCCCGCCTTGGCCCACCTGCAGCTGCCAGTGCTTCAGTCTTTGCCTGCCAGCTATTGGGACGTGGCGGTGGACGCCTCCATCTCCAAGGCTCTTGGGTAAGCCATGGTTTCCACTTTGATGTCCCGCTGCTACCCTCGTACCTCCTCTTTATACCTGGTCTGTCCTTCGGCAGGCCTCTGCGATGCCTTTTCAATGATCTCATTTCTGCCTTGTATCTATGACACACCCTTGCTTTTTGTCCCTCACCTTGGCTGTATACTTGCCCCTGGTCTCTCTTAGGGGTTAGGTGTCCCCACGTTGTTGTCAACAGTTTTCTCTCATATTTCCAAGAGTTAGGCAGGTTTAGGTAGAATTTTGACGGGGCCAAGATGCAGAGCTTTTCACTTAGCGTCCATCTTCATTGCTATCTTGGCACCGCCCCCCAGTTCATGTTACTCTAAATCAGAAAATAAACTTTTCCAGTAAGTCTGCAGTGCTAACATTTTTGACATGCACAGGACTCGCTTGGTACCAAACATCATGCAGACATCTGATGCTTGCAGGTCTGGTGGACACTCTGAGCGCCAAAAGTGCTCGGTGTCTCAGAGGAATGCATTAGCAAAGACAAAAGATGTGGCTATAATGTGCTCCTGCAGGAAAGATCAGGCATGGACATATCCTTTTCCATTGTTAGTACATTAAATATGAACCTATTGGCCTTCTAAATGTGAATTCTAATACTTTCTCTGCCCCCCCCTTTTGTGTGAAATGGTAGTCCCACCAACAACGTTTAGTATTAGCCCCCACCCCGAAGTTCGGGTCTAGTTGCGCTCCTGCCCGCACCCTTGTGCTTTTACCACCTCGCAACGTGCCCCTCGTCTCTCGGCGCAAATCATGCCATGCCACGGTGTTACTGTGTGGTCATCTCTCCTCCTCTCTCCTTCCACCAGTAGAGCCAGGCTTCAGGCTGGTTTTGCCGCGGGGGCCAGCTGCAACCCTCTCGTTCTCCCTCCTCTGGGGGCCGATCAATGGTCAAAGATCGCAGAGGGAACAGAACCGTACAGTGACCTGTCTGGAGATTTCCCCACGCTCATATGTGCCTCCCTCATACATGCAATCTAAATAACCAAATATAGTAATAAACATCCGAAGTATGAAGAGTGAACCTTCTTGAATGGCCTTCCATTGTGCGGGAACACATCCCTACATGTTAAGTAACATTTGATCCAATTGAGCTAGAAACAATTTATTTTGTTACAATCTGCAAATTAGGCAGTATATGAAGGATTAAGTGGCAAACGCATAAAATCTATAATTATACAAAAATCCCAGCGACTGCAGAATCGCATAATGCCAGTGTTCCTGGGTATAGCTGCTTTCTGCATTGATACTCTGTATTACTACATAAGAAAAAGGGTCCATAACCATCTCTTAGAGAGAGAGTATGCCCTTGCCATTAGAGTCTCTTCCACTCACTCACCTTTCTATTACATAAACTATTCACAAGATGATACCCTCAAAAAGTAGAAAAATGAATAATTCTCTATCATGAAAATCATCTTTTTGGCAGAGACTCTGCAATCATAACTGATTTACTCATTGTGTAAAAAATGTTTAATGTGAAATACATAAATAGGGTCGTTTGCTTTACATCCTCAAACAAAACAAGCGAGCCTCTGACTGCAATTCAAATCTCACCCACTGTGAGTCTACTAGCCCCAAAGCCCTGGGTTGTCCTCTTAACTAAATGCTGCCCACCTAAACGGCCTTAAACATAATTCCGCCAGTGAGTACCCATCTGTACTCTTATTGACCAACCTCAATATCTTCTAAACCTACCCATCAGCTCTTCCCACTCTGACAAAACATCCCCTTCCCCCATGCTGCCCTGTCGTCTCAGCAATCCAAACCAACCATCTTATAAGGCCTTTACCTGAAAGCAACTACTCTCCAATAACCTAATCTGATCTGATCTACTATTGTGGCTAAAAACACCACTGGCTCCTCACACCTGAAGTAAAAATTAAACATACAAACTAACCTTGCCGCCGAAGTGTACATCAAAGTGGCCCCTTCAAATAGTTGCAACCACGGTAAAACCCCTCCCTTCTATACCAAATGCCACCCATAGCCAAAACGGGGGAGAGCGAGCAAGACTAACAATGTTCAAGAGCACAGAAAAATGCAAAAAGACCATGTCGGTCTATGTACGCTGCTGCAATTAGATCAAACCCCTCACCCCACCAGAATACACCAATGTGATGACATGGACGCTTTTCGATGACACTACTTAAACCAAAAGTCTGGTGAAGTTTGTGGCTGCCCCAATTCCCATAAACTTTCATTGAAGTAGGAACCTCCAATCCTCTTCGAAAATAGGAAATACTATTTTGAACAACCTAAACCAGAGATCTGGGAAATATATGGAGGGAGAAGATGGGCCGCTAATGTCAGAGACCAGTGAAATACATGCAGGGAGAAGATACACTGCAATCAGAGACCAGTGAAATACATGCAGGGAGAAGATACACTGCAATCAGAGACCAGTGAAATACATGCAGGGAGAAGATACACTGCAATCAGAGACCAGTGAAATACATGCAGGGAGAAGATACACTGCTATCAGAGACCAAGGAAATATGTGCATGGGAGTATATACACTGCTAATATCAGAGACCAGGGAAATACATGCAGGGAGAAGATACAATGCTGCTATAAGAGACCAGGGAAATATATGCAAGGGAGAATATGCACTGTTATCAGAAACCAGAGATACACGCGCAGAAAAGATACATTGCTGATACCAGAGACTGGGAAAATATATGTAGGGAGACTATACACTGCTGATATCAGAGACCAGGGAAATACATGCAGGGAGAAGATACACTGCTGAAATCAGAGACCAGGGAAATACATGCAGGGAGAAGATACACTGCTGATATCCGAGACCAGGGAAATATACTTCAAGGGAGAATATACACTGTTATTGGAGAGCAGATAAATACATGCAGGGAGAAGATACACTGCTGATATTAGAGACCATGGAAATATATGCAAGGGAGAATACACACCGTTATCAGAGACCAGAGAAATACACGCAGGGAGAAGATACACTGCTGTTATCAGAGACCAGGGAAATACATGCAAGGGAGAATATACACTGATGATATCAGAGACCAGGGAAATACATGCAGGGAGAAAATGCACTGCTGGTATCAAAGATTAAGGAAATACACTAAGGGAGAAGATGCAACGCTCATACCAAGGGAAATATATGCAAAGGGGGAGATACAATGTTCCACTGCTGGTACGCTGAAAGATGCTGCCTCTTGCATTTTAAAATGATCCCATGCTACCAATCACAGGAAGCAAAATTGGACTATACAGCCAATGATAATATTAGAGTGGTGTCAGTGTGATGATGAAAACCTCAACAGAATCAATGAGCAACTCAAAGCCCCATAAACAAACCAGATGTCATATCTGAGCCAAGTAAGTGCTGGACTAAGCACCTTTCTCTACTTTACCATAACAATGTCTGCATGTCCCGTTATTTATGTGCCATTTCTCTCTGGTACATTTTGCAAGGTTTGAGTTCCCAAAATTTTACCTGGGGTAAATTGTTGGGGGTGCAGTGCTTATTGCACAACTTGTAAATTCAGTATCTGTGGAAACAATCTTTTATGATACAAGCAGCTATAAGAGCCTTTGGGCCTTCCCCTATAAGACATATCCTCCAGGTACAACAAATGAAGGTGTCTGGAATTTGTTCATGAGACACATGTATTACATATGTATGAATGATGCCTTACTAGTAACAAAAGGTATCACATTGAAGCTTGAGCTAATTCCAGCCAGGCAAAAGCAGTTGCCCTCTCTGAGAAAGGACAAACCAGGTTGAAGTTTTTTAAAATCCAGTAAGGGGGAGGGGCTAGTATTTAGGTCTACCCTGACACTGTGTGCAAGCGCTTTTGCTTGGAATCAACTATTGTTTCGACAAAAAAGAAAAACCTTCTAAACTGTTTTTTTGGCCCACCCATTCCTTACCACTGTCTGACTTCAATGTCACGCTTATTTTATTTTCCTTGGCGAACGTGTGCCTGCGTCATTTCGTCTTCTGCGTTGCTTGAGCTCAGATTGTGTTTTTTTTCTTTTTTCTTTTAAGAAACTCTTAAAACGGTGCTTATACCCCCCCCCCCCCCCCCATTACTTAACCACTGATTGGCTACATTGTCACTTCTATATTCTTACTTTTCATTTGTGTGCGTGTGCCTGTGCATCTTGGCTTCACTTTGTCTACGTGTTTCTGTCTTCTTCCCTGGAGCACGAACCAAGTACTGATCGATTTCTTCCTATTTGTTCTGCCATGCTGCTTGCACTCAGATTGTGGTATTTTTTTTTTTTTTTTGCTTGGTCTCAAAACAACTTGAAACCATCAGAGTTAAAGACCTCCATTCCCAGGATTTCAAATAGCTGAATTCAAACCATGATCTATGGGGGAGCTTTGTGGCATGTCACCAATTTTTGAAACATACCTTGTAGGTGCCGGTAATAAATTAGAGAATGTTTTACTCATTATGAAACACACTGTGATTACAAAAGGTTTATATTTCACGTTTACGTCTACCAAACCCTAAACCCCAAAATCACCGTTAGTTCTTGATTTCTCTACCCCACCATCGAACCTTTGATTTACCCATACCTCCCTTTACCTCTACCGACCTTGAACCCTAAAGTCACCCTCACCTCCCTTTACCCACCCTAAACCCTTCAGTCACCCTCATCTCTATTTACCTCTACACATCCCAGAACCCTCATGTCACCCTCACCTCCCTTTACCTCTAACCACCCCTAAACCCTCAAATCGCCCTCTACTCCCCTTACCGCTCATCATCCCTGATTCCTAAGTCACACTTATCTCACTTTACCTCTCTCCACACTGAGTTCTTAAGTCACCCTCACCCCATTACCTCTACCCACCCCATAACCCTCAAGTCACTCTCACTTCCCTTCAACTCTACCCACCTCGTGCCCTCAAGTCACTCTCACCTCCCTTTACTCCTATCCACCCCATACCCTCTCAAGTCACAATCACCTTCTCTTAATCCAACTCAACCGAGCCTTCAAGTCACCCTCATCTTCTTTACCACTACCCACCCGAGCCCTTAAATGCCCTTCATGTCTCTGTACATCTACCCACCCTGAGCCCTCAAGTCACTCTCACCTCGTTTTACCCCTACCCCCAAGCCCTAGAGGCACCCTCAACTCCCTTTACATCCACCAACCCCTGAGCCTTCAAGTGCCCCTCATGTCCTTATACCACTACCCATCCTGAACCCTCAAGTCACCCTCACCTCCCTTTACCATTACCCCCATCATCAAGGCTCCCTCATCTCACTTTACATCTACCAACCCCTGAGCCCTCAAGTCACTCTCACCTCCCTTTACATCTCTCCACCCCATAACCCTCAAGTCACTATCAACTACCTTTACCTACACCCAAGTCCTTAAGTGCACCTCACGTCCCTTTACATTATCCACCCCTGAATCCTCAAGTCACCCTCACTTCCCCTTTCCTCTACCGACCCCTGAGCCCTAAAGTCACCTTCACATCTACCAACCTGTGCCCTAAATTCACCCTCAGCTCCCTTTCCTCTACCCACCTTGAACCTTCAAGTCACCCTCACCTCCCTTTAACTCTACCCACCCCTGAACCCTCCAGTCACCCTCACCTCCCTTTACCTCTACCCACCCCTGAACCCTCAAGTCACTCTTACTTTCCCTTTCCTCTGCTCACCCCTGAATCCTCAAGTTCCCTTTACTTCTACCCATTCCTGAGCCCTACAGTCAACCTCACCTCCCTTTGCCTGTCCACACCCCGAATCCCCAAGTCACCTTCATCTCCCTTTATCTCTATCCTCCTCTGAACCCTTGTCACCCTTTCCTGTACTCACCCCTGAATCCTCAATTGCCCTTTACTTCTACCCACCCTCAAACCCTTAGGTCACCCTCACCTCTTTTTACCTCTATCCATCCTGAACCCTCAAGTTACCCTCACCTCTTTACATCTACCAACCCTCAAGTAACCCTCATCTACCTTTACCTCTACCTCTACCCACCCCCAAACCCTCAAGTCATCCTCCCCTCCTTTTACCTATACCCATTCCCTGGACCCTCAAGTCACCCTCATCTTTCTTACTTCTACCAACCTGAACGTTCAAGTCACCCTCACCTCCCTTTACCTCTACCCACCCCGAACCCCCAAGTCACCCTCACCTCCAATTACGTCTACCCACCCACTAACCCACAAGTCACCCTCACCTCCCTTTACCTCTACCCATTCCCTGCCCTCTCAACTCATCATCACCTACCTTTACCTCTATCAACCCCCTGCACACTCATCACCTTCACCTTGTTTTACCTCTATTCACCACAAACCCTCAAGCCACACTCGTCTCCCTTTACTTCTACCAATCCTGAACTCTCAAGTTTACCACACCTCCTCCCTTTACGTCTACCCAACTTGAACCCCCAAGTCACCCTCACCTCCCCTTATCTCTAACCACCCCGAAACCTCAAGTCACCGTCACCTCCATTTACTCCTACCCACCTCAGACTTTCAAGTCAACCTCACTTCCCTTTACCTCTGTGTGCCCCTAACCCCTCGAGTCACCACCATCTCTCTTTACCTCTACCCAACTATGAGCCCTAAAATTACCCTTACCTCCCTTCATCGTTACCCATCACTAAGCTTAAAATCACTTTTTAAATATATGGCACAATTGCAGTCGTCACTGGGTAGTTATAGTTAGGTCTGGTTATCCACAGGAGGAAATGCCTTTTTGGGGTAGTCCCAAAGCACAAAATCCCATGCATTCTCTGTAGATTTTTTTTTTTTTTTTTTTTTTAGCAGCGCTGCTGCAAAAACTGCTTAAAGGAATTACATTAAAGCTGACGGGAAGCTAGATCTGGGTCCAGAAAGAGTGCTTTTTGTGATTTGGTGTAAATCCGTTACGTAGTTTTGAGAAATTAAGTATCAAAACTATTTGTATATCTGGATAGCTGAGTTCGCGAGAGTCCCTCAAACCCAGTTTGATAAAATAAAGCATTCTGATTGGCCAAGGGTGCCTTTTCCCCCTTGGGCCTACTCACTCCTGCTAGAGTGAGCGCCTGATTGGCTGGCCACAACACAGGACAAATTGTTGCAGCCAATCAAATCGCAACATGAGATCAGGACTATTCGCAAAGTATTCATGTTTCTAGATAAACAAATTAATGACTGGCTGCAGCACTTCAACCAGGAAGTGTTGGCAGCCACTTTCGGATTCCCCTTCAGTTAAGTCCCCCCAAAAAAGCACAAAAAAAGAAAAGGGGCATAGTACAGTTAACCTAATCCACTAGACTTGGTACTGGGACCCCACCAGGCCATTTTGTTTTTTTAATTCATGGCGAAATTCATGAATATTTGTTCTCCTGTGCTTGCTATAATTGTAGCCCCCGGGTGGGCCAGGTATATTTTTTTAAAAGAGGGGTAGGGGTGGGGGCCTCCAAGGGCTTAATAATACCCCGGGCACATCCTCCCTGGTACTTATACCAATATTACAGCGTGGGGGGGTTGCTGTGGCTGTAAATATTAGGGGGGGACCCGGTGACCCGGTGACCACCACCTCCCTGGGGCAAGAAGAAGCGCAAAGATGCAGAGGTTCCCGCAGGCCTCCCCGGTCCACAGGGACCACCACCTCCCCAGGGCAACAAGCATTTCAAAGATGCGGCTGGCTCGCATGGACCCCCTCTAGGCCCTGGGGACCAGTACCTCCCCAGGGCAACAAGAACTTACAAAATGCGGGGGCTGCCTAGCCCCTCTCAGGCTCCAGGTACCATCACCTTTCCGGGGCAACAACAGTACTGAAGATGCGGGGGACCTCATCCCCAGGGATACTAGAGTGCCTCAGACTGTAATGGCAAAGAGTGAGGTAGAGTGCCACAGAGTATGACGAAGAGTGGAGTAGAGTGCCACAGAGTAGAATAGTGAAGAGTGGAGTAGAGTGTGGCAGAGTGGAATGTCGAAGAGTGGAGTAGAGTGCCACAGAGTGGAATGGCAAAGAGTGGAGTAGAGTGCTGCAGAGTGGAATGGTGAAGAGTAGAGTGCTGCAGAGTGGAATGATGAAGAGCTGAGGGCTGCAGAGTGGAATGGCAAAGAGTAGAGCGTCGCTGAGTGGTATGGCATAGAGTAGAGTGTCACAGAGTGGAATGGAGAAGAGTAAAGTGTCGTAGAGTGGAATGGCAAAGAGTGCCATAGAGTGTTGTGGAATTGAAGACTGTCATGTATTGGCGTGGCAAAGTGTGGAGTCACATAAAGTGTCATACACTGGAGTGGCATAGAATGGACTGGTGTAGAGTGAATTGCCGTACTGTGTTGCAGAGTACTGCGGCGCAGATTAGAGTGCTGGAGTGGCACAGATTAGAGTGGCTTAAAGTAGAGTGGTGCAGAGAACAGTGTAGTGGCTTAGATTGCAGTGTACAGTGGAGTGGCATAGAGTGCAGTGACGTAGAGTGGTGCAGAGTACAGTAGCATAGAGTGGTGCAGAGTAGAGTATATTGTTGCAGACTGCAGCAGTGTAGAGTGGAGTAATGCAAAGTAGACTGGCATAGAGTTCAGTGGCAGAGAGTGCAGTGTTACAGAATAGTGGGTCAGAGTGCAATGTTGTAGAGTGGCATAGAGAGCAGTGGTGTTGAGTGCAGTTGTGTAGAGTACAATGGCGTAGAGTGCAGTAGTTAAGAATAGAGTGGTGCAGAGTGGCGTAGAGTAGATTGTTTCAAAGTACAATAAAGTGACGCAGAGTGGAATGGTGCATGGTAGAGTGCAGTTGCATAGAGTGTAAAGTGATGTAAAGTGAAGTGGCAAAGAGTGCTGTGGTGCAGAGTAGATTAGAGTGGCCCACAGTGAATTGGCGTAGAGTGCACAAAGCATAGAGTTGAGTGTTGCAGAGTAAAGTGCATTGGCCTCAAGGGTATTAGCATAGAGTACAGTGGTGTAAAGTGCAGTGTTGCATTGTGGGTCCCGTCAGACATTGCAGCACCAGTCTGGCGTGGAGCAAGCCCAGTGATGAAACTTGAGGGCCTTTGCTTCTAAGGGAACTAGACTCACTAGTGGTGTCACCTTTTTTGGAACAGTTTTTTGATATGACAAGATATGATATAGGAGGCTGTACACTGGACCAGTCAACCTCCTTGTCCCTATACTTTTTGTGAATATGTATTTGTGTATACTTTGTCACAAGGGAAGGGGGGCAGGATTTGTAAGTACCTGATAGTAATCCCAGCGTGCTTCTAAGCAACTTTGATATGCAAGAATAAACTAACAGAATTGTGTGGGTGACAGCCAGATGACAGTTAAAAAAGTGATTTGCCCAGGACTACATGTTCCTATTTAACAGGAAAGCTTTTAAAAACTGTGACACCCCCTACTCCATGGGGAGGACAATCTGCACTCCTGAATCCTATAAACGCTCTCACTTTGAAGTCAGTTGAAAGCAAAGTAAACAGCATGCTACCTCGGAAGACAGCACCTGACATGTGACCTCAGACTCTGAATGCATTGCAAATGTGACCAGCAAATGTGATGTGACCGGAGAAAACAAAATTTACAAGCCTACGAGTTTGAGGAAGGATACTGTACACATGGCTTTGGCAAGTGCAGGGACGAATTTGAGCTTGGGAGGCTGATACAAATAAAGGCAGCAAATTGAAACTCAGAAAACATGAGTTACACACCACAAGCGTGGGTCAGAATGCATTCCCAGGTCAACTTTCTGAAACTCTATAAAATGTCTCTCGCAAACCAGACAGCTGTGGGATGCTTACCCCTGCAACAAGCTACTTTTGGGCCCGGAGATCCCATTCCCAGGGCCAAATTTCTTAAAGAACGAGAGGGTCTGTGCACCTGCCCTCTCCATGCGCGTAAGCGCCCTGGGAACCCAATCCCCCAGGGTGCCATAAATTACAATGGGGACACTGTAGTTACCTGCCCGGGAGAGTGTGGGCATACCCTGCCCCCATTCTCCTGTGTACGGAACGCAACAGAAGACCTTAGCAGCATGGAGTTGCTTGCCTGAGAAGGGTTGGCAGCAGGGGGACTGGCTTTATGTATGATCATAAAATATAACTTTTTGTTAAAAGATCAAAGTGACATAGTTAAGAGAAACTTTAAGTTACAACATCACGTTTTAAACTAAAACAAAATACACTGAAATTCAACAGTTATAGTTATCTCAAGTAACTATAGCTTGTGCTCTAAAGTAACTAGATCTCATCCCCTTACCATGCACAACTAATTCCCCTATTACTCATGACATATTTTATGATATCACTGATAATATCACTGCAAACATTGGAAATTACATAATTGATGACAAAATTATGCACAGCGGGGTTTGAGAGTTTTTATAATCACATTTTATTGTTTTTAAAGAATTATGGCAACAACCTTTTAGCACAGGTACAACCGAACAATTCAATTGTAATACATTTACTGTGTACATGTTTTTCTTTTCCTCTCGGGGGAGGGCATATGTAGTTCCTTGATCTCGCTCAGTGAAGAGGAGGAGGACGGTTTGGTCACCAATGAAATCCCCAGTTTATCCCATTCTGCGAATCCCTCCAGTGTGGCGGTGGTGTTCATCCATTTCCCTCTCCACAGCGGGGTCTGTAGGGTGATTACTGCATTCCATTGGGTGTGTCTCAGCGCAGCCCGCCATGCCAGGAGGGTGGCTCTAGTTGTCTCCCCCATAAATTGGGGAAGAGGTGTACCGTACAGCGCATCCAAGATGCGTGGGAAGCCTAGAGTATTCAGTTCCATTTGGTATGCTGGGTTCGACCACCCTCCGTTGAACCAGTCATGTATTGTTAGAATCTGTGTCGCCAAATAGTATAGGTATGCGTCAGACATCCCCAGGCCTCCCTCATGTGTTCCCCTCTTGCAGTATTTTGTGGCTACCCGGTGTCTGTTCCCGCCCCAGAGGAATTGTAGTGTCGCTGTTTCTAGGGTTCGAAACCATGAACGTGGGATGGGGAGGGGGAAGTTCTGAAAGGCATACGTTAATCTGGGTAGAATCTTCATTTTATTTAAGGCTGCCCGCCCCATTATGTTCAGTGGTAGTGTCTGCCATTTTTGTAGGTCTGTCTTGACTCGTGTTAACAGCGAGCCTACGTTTTTTGCCCAGGTTAGTTCCGGCAGACGGGTCACCCAGACGCCCAGGTATTTAAAGCTCAGTCTGCGAAGGGGTATTGTGTCCTGCCAGTCGAAGCAGTCTCGGGTATTTACCAAAGGGACCAAAACCGATTTGGCCGGATTCATCTTCAGGCCTGGGGTTTGAGAGTTTTAGTTACCTTAGGGCACATGTTCTAGTTAATTGAGATAAATATAAATGGTTAATTTCAGTGGATTTTTTTAGGTTGAATTGTTACATTGTCACTCAAATTTCAACCTAACCATAACATCATATATGGAAAATGTCACTTACCCAGTGTACATCTGTTTGTGGCATGTTCTGCTGCAGATTCACATGCTGTGCATTATTCTGCCATCTAGTGTTGGGCTCGGAGTGTTACAAGTTGTTTTTCTTCAAAGAAGTGTTTTCCAGTCACGGGATCGAGTGACTTCTCCTCTTCGGTTCTATTGCGCATGGGCATCGACTCCATTGTTAGATTGTTTTCCCCCAGAGGGTAAAGGTAGGAGTGTTAGAGTGTATAGGTACAGAGTAAAAGATGTCTATGCTAATATTAATGTATATACATATGTACAAATGTTTGTAACTGTTTGGACTACAGGCTCCCAGGGAGGTGGGAGGGTGCATGTGACTGCAGCAGAACATGCCACGAACAGATGTACCCTGGGGTAAGTGACATTTTCCGTTCAATGGCATGTGTAGCTGCAGATACACATATTGTGCACTGACTACAAAGCAGTTTTTCCTCCCATAAATGAGCGGTGGTCAGCCTGTAGGAGTTGAAGTTGTTTGAAATAATGTTCTTAGTACCGCTTGGCCCACTGTGATTTGTTGTCATGATAAAACATCTACACAGTAGTGTTTAGTGAATGTATGTGGTGTTGACCAAGGGGCTGCTTTACATATTTCAGCCATTGGTATATTCCCTAAAAAAGCCATTGTAGCACCTTTTTTCCTTGTAGAATGTGCTCTAGGAGTAACAAAGAGTTGTCTTTTGGCAATAATGTAGCATGTTTAGATGCATCTTACAATCATCTTGCTAAACCTTGTTTTGATATGGGATTGCCTGTATGAGGTTTTTGGAAGGCTACAAATAGTTGTTTAGTGCTATCTGAATAGTTTAGTTCTGCCTATAAAGTACATTAACGCTCTTTTGATGTCTAATGTATGTAGAGCTCTTTCTGCCACAGAATGTGGCTGTGGAAAGAAGATTGGCAGTTCCATTGTTTGATTTATATGAAATGGTGATACGAGCTTTGGAAGACATTTTGGATTTGTTCTTAGTACAACTTTATGCTTGTGTACTTGGAAGAACGGTTCTTCAAGAGTAAAGGCTTGGATTTCACTTACTCTTCTTAAAGAAGTAATTGTCACTAGGAAGGCAACCTTCCATGTTAAGAATTGCATTTGTCATGGGTTCAAATGGTGGTCCCATAAGTCGTGTAAGCACTATGTTTAAGCTCCAAGAGGGGACTGGAGGTGTCATGGTTGTAATGGTGCATTTTAAACCTTCCATGAAAGCTTTAATGACAGGAACTCTAAATAAGGAGCTGTGCTGTATATTTTGTAAATATGCAGAAATTGCAGTAAGATTAATTTTTGTGGAAGAGAATGCTAAATTTGATTTTTGTAAATGAAGTAAATAGCATACAATGTCTTGTATTGATGCTATAAGAGGGTCAATATGTTTAGATTGACAGTAATGTACAAATCTTTTCCATTTGTTTGCATAGCACTGTCTAGTAGTGGGTTTTCTTGCTTGTTTAATAACTTCCATACATTCTGATGGGAGTTGTAAATATCCAAACTCTATGGCCTCAGGAGCCAAATTGCTAGATTGAGTGTCTTGGGATTTGGGTGCCTGATTTGGCCTTTGTTTTGTGTCAACAGAGCTGGTCTGTCAGGGAGTTTGAAGTGTGGTACTACTGATAGGTCTAATAATGTTGTGTACCATGGTTGACGGGTCCAAGTTGGTGCTATGAGTATCATGTTGAGTGAAGTTTGACGCAACTTGTTGACTAGAAACAGAATGAGTGGGAGAGGGGGAAAAGCGTTAGCAAATATCCCTGACCAATTGATCCATAGAGCATTGCCCTTGGATAGGGGACGTGGGTGTTTGAATGCAAAGTTTTGGCATTTTGTGTTTTCGCTTGTGGCGAACAGGTCTATGTTTGGCGTTCCCCATTGTTGAAAGTATTTTTGAAGTACTTGAGGGTGAATCTCCCATTCGTGTGTTTGTTGGTGATTTATGCTGAGAATATCCGCTAATTGATTGTCTATCCCTGGAAAGCATTGTGCTAACAGGTGAATTTGGTTGTGGATTGCCCATTTCCAAATTTTCTGGGCTAGAAGGGAGAGTTGGGATGAATGTGTCCCTCCCTGTTTGTTTAGGTAATACATGGTTGTCATGTTGTTGTTGTGATAAGAACATTCTTCTGTGTGACAAGAGGTTGAAAAGCTTTGAGTGCTAGGAAGACAGCTAACAACTCCAAGTGATTTATGTGTAGCTGTTTGTGTTTGGCATCCCATTGCCCTTGTATGTTGTGATTGTTTAGGTGAGCTCCCCAACCAATCATTGATGCATCTGTTCTAATTATGGTCTGAGGCACAGGGTCTTGAAATGGCTGTCCTTTGCTTAGATTTGTGGAATTCCACCAATGAAGGGACACGCATGTTTGGCGGTCTATCAACACTAGATGTTGAACTTGACCGTGTGGCTGTGACCATTGTTCTGCAAGGCACTTTTGTAAGGGCTGCATGTTTAGTTTTGCGTGTGGAACAATTTCAATACATGATGCCAGCATCCCTAAAATTTTCATGACAAATCTGACAGTGTATCATTGATTTGTTTGTATTTGTATGATTACATTTTGGAAAGCTTGTATCCTTTGTGTATTTGGACATGCTAGCGCTTGCTGAGTATTTAGTATTGCACTCAAATACTGTTGTATTTGTGCCGGTTGTAGATGTGATTTTTGGTAGTTTATTGATAACCCTAGTGTGTGCAAGGTTTGTATTACATAATGCGTATGATTTTGGCACTGCGTATGACTGTTTGATTTTATTAGCCAATCGTCTAGATATGGAAAGACATGTATATGTTGTCTTCTTAGGTAGGCTGCGACTACCGCTAGGCACTTTGTGAATACCCTTGGAGCTGTTGTTATTCCAAAGGGCAACACTTTGAACTGATAGTGCTTTCCTTGAATGACAAACCTGAGATATATTCTGTGTGCAGGATGGATGGGTATATGAAAATGTACATCTTTGAGGTGCAATGTTGTCATGAACTCGTGTTTTTGTAGTAGTGGGATGACATCCTGTAGAGTTACCATGTGAAAATGCTCTGACAGGATGTAAAGATTGAGGTTCCTGAGAGCTAATATTGGCCTGAGGTTGCAATCTTTTTTGGGAATTAGAAAATATAGTGAGTAAACTCCTGTTCCTATTTTAGACTGTGGTACCAATTCTATTGCTTGTTGAGTAGTAGTAAATATTGGACCTCTTCGTGTAACAGACTGATGTGGTCTGTGGATAGTTTGTGTGACCATGGTGGTATATTTGGAGGAGTGTGTATCAATTCTAGGCAATAGCTATTGCGGATAATTGATAGTACCCAATTGTCTGTGGTAATGTTTTGCCAATTTGCGAGGAACTGTTGTAGTCTTCCCCCCAACAGGAGAGGTGTGGAGTGGAAGGGAATGAGATAAGTCACTGTTTAGGGTGCTGTGGAGGTTGCTTAGAGGTCTGAAATTTCACTCTATTTCTGGGGTACTGTCCTCTATATGTGCCCCTAAAACCACCTCATTGGTATTGTGGTTGGTAGGTTGGCTTTGCCTGTGATGTAGATGCCTCTGTTGTCTGTGGTCTGAACCCTCCTCGAAACTGAGGTTTCCGAAAGGATCCCCTGTATGGTGTCGAGTATAGTGCGCCCATTGCTTTTGCAGTGTCTGAATCCTTTCTTAATTTTTCTATGGCTATGTCAACTTCTGGCCCAAAAAGATGCTTTTTATCGAATGGCATATTTACCACAGCCTGCTGTATTTCTGGTTTAAATCCAGAAGATCTGAGCCATGCATGCCTGCGTATTGTGACTGCAGTATTGACACTTCTAGCAGCGGTGTCTGCTGCATCTAGGGCAGATCGAATTTGATTGTTAGTAATGGCTCGCCCTTCTTCCACTAATTGTTGTGCCCTCTTTTGGTGTTCTTTGGGGAGATACTGGATTATGTCTTGCATCTCTTACCAGTGGGCTCTGTCATAGTGAGCTAACAGTCCTTGTGAGTTGGCTATCCTCCACTTATTTGCTGCCTGGGATGCAACTCATTTTCCTGCAGCATCAAATTTCCTGCTCTCCTTATCATGTTGGGGTGTACCTACTGATGACTGACTGTTTGCTCTTTTTCTGGCAGCACTAACAACCACAGAATCTGGAGGTGCCTGATGGGTGATATAATCAGGATCAGAGGGTGGAGGTTTATATTTTTTCTTTATCTTGGGTGTTATTATACGTTCCTTAACAGGTTCACTAAATATCTGATCTGCGTGTTTTAACATGCCTGGGAGCATGGGAAGGCATTGATATTTAAAGTGTGTTTAGGATAGGGTGTTAAAAAAGAAATCCCCTTCTAGGAGTTCTGTATGCATGGTGACCCCATGGTATGCTGCAGCCCTAGCTATAACTTGATTTTAGATAGTGCTATCCTCAGGTGGTGAAGGTTTAGAGGGATAGCTGTCTGGGGCATTACTAGGAATGGGATCTGGGTCATAAAGCTCCCATAGATCAACATTGTCCTGTTGTGAGTCAAAAGAGTAAGTGGGTGACAGCACTGGTGTAGGACTAGTAGGAGGAGAGGTAGGGTGGTGTGGAGAGTGAGGAGGAGAAGTTTGAGGAGGTGGTGGTTTCTCCTTCTGCTTTGTCACTTTTGCTGGAGGCTGCATAGTGTCCAATTCCTCCTGAAAGGCTAGCTTTCTCTTTGGTTTTAGAGGAGGTGCTGTCTGAATTCTGCCTGTTTCCTTATGGATGTGGATCCTGGACTGCCTTTCATCCATAACTTCAAGTACTGGTTGTACTTGATACTCCTCTCCAGAGGTTTTGTGGCTTTATTTAAGTCTTTTTGAAAGTCCATGTTCCTCTGTTTATGCTGGCCTTTTCGGCTCCGAAGCAGGCTTTTTCAGGATCAAAAAATATGATGCTGATGATACTTTCGGCTTCGAAAGTGATTTTCAAATTTTCGACTCCAAATAAATATATTGCTGGAGTCAGACACAGAGCTCTTTGTTGCTTCCGATGTTTTGGGAGGAGTGGCCTTTTTCTGTGCCGAACTGGTAAGTTGGTCACCAATAGTCTTTTTTCGGTCTGAGCCATGGCCTTCTGGCAGTGGCGTACCCAAGGCCTTATGTTTATGCTTTTGTGAGGGTACAGGGGCAGGCGTACTCACATGTTGTCCTGCTGTGACTGGTCTGTCTTCTTCTGATTCCTGATCGGATTTGGAATCTCGAACCGAGACCGCTGTTTGCATCAGTTCCTCCACCACGTCGAGATGCTCACTGCTTTTCGACGCCATTTCGAGTCTTCGTGCCCTCCTGTCTCGAAGAGTCTTTTTTGATCGGAAGGATCGACAGGCCTCACAATTCTCTTCCCGATGATCCGGGGAAAGGCAAAGATTGCAAACCAGATGCTGGTCTGTATACTGGTATTTTGCATGGCACCAAGGACAGAACCGGAATGGAGTCCGATCCATGAGGCTTCCACGCGGTCAGCCTGAATAGGCCTGAGTTGGGCCTGAAGGGCGAATAAAATTGTTTTCTCCGACGGTACCCCTGAGTCGATGGAAGATATAAACCCGATCGATACAATACAGACGAAAAGAGAGGTTTTCAAAGTTTTCCGAATCGAAATACCAGAGCGAGAGGAAACACATCCGAAATCGACGGCGGAAAGAAAACAATCTAACAATGGAGTCAATACCCATGCGCAGTTGAACCGAAGAGGAGGAGTCAATCAATCCTGTGACTTGAAAACTCTTCTTTGAAGAAAAACAACTTGTAACACTCCGAGCCCAACACTAGATGGCAGAATAATGCACAGCATGTGTATCTGCAGCTACACATGCCATCAAACATATATATATATATATATATACACACACACACACAATACTGATAGAAAACGGCATCTGTCACCACTTAAAGTCAAAAGTAGTTTGCCTTCAACTACAGAGCACCTGCCTGCTGTGTAACTTTGGTGACAGCTATGTTTTTATGACACTGTTCTATGCTGTTCAAAGGTAAATGGAAGACGTGTTTACAAGCGAGTTGGTATGGTTACTGAATGAGGAAAACACATACATAACAACCACAACCTTTCATTTTAGTGCACTGGAAGTCACAGGTTGCTCCGCTACAAAGGGCAAAATGAACAGTCACGATTTAAAGCCAATTCTTCGGTTAAGGACAATATTGGGGGTCCTACAGTCTGTCCTTTATAAATATGTTGTGAGTAAACACAAAGCGGTGTTCTAGTAAACAGACACTCCGTAAGGCTGAAGTTGTCGTCCCCTAGTGTTCCTTCTAATTTGCTCAGATTAATTATCTCACTGCATTCCTCGACATGGTCTTAATTTATATGAAAAAGGGTACTAACGGCCTTTCCTTAGCGATTCCAAGGTATGTTGGATTGAAGCAGAGTTGTCTGCTAGCACCTATGTTGTTTTTTAATTTTCTGATTGCCCACAACAATTTCTGCAGGTGAATAATTCCCCCCAGACTGGGGTCTTGCCCTTTGCACACACTCCTGTATGCAGATTATATAGTTTTATGCAAACTGACTTCTTGTCTTGATCTGCAATGAAATTTGCGTGAATTAAGTATCTACAATGATAGGCACATACTAACATTTTTTAAACTGAAATCACAAAAACAAAAGTTGTTGCTTTACGGGGTTATAAAAGAGGGATAATATTAACTGGTATATAGGTGAAGCAAAATAGAAGTTGTTGATAACTATGTCTACTTGGACAGAATTATTTCCAGCAACCTCTCCCATAAGATGACTTATGTAGAGAGAAAAAAAAACCTGGCCTACTCTGGGGCCCTTTATAACTTCTATAATTGCATGGTGAAAAGGCATTGTATTTATTTGCTACCTGTCTGTGAATTGAAGACACCTCCTACTCTCATTTAAGCTCTGCAATATAATCTGATTTCTTGGGGCTATAGGACCTTTTGTGTGCCAGCCAAGTCATTGAGGGCTCTTCTACTCTTGAATTTAGATTCGGGACCGACTGAAAAAATGACTTTTCACAGAAATTTTAACATTGCACTGGAGAGTTTTAATCAAAGTAGGGACGTCTTGAAATAATGAACTCCAGGGCAGTTAAAACTGAAAGGTTAAGCTTTTCCCACAATACAGATCACTGTGGCAATTTGAAATCATATAGAAATGTTTTATTGTTATTAATGGTTTTGGTCAGGGGGCGTGGCTTGGCGCTCATAGAGTGAGCAGCCACGAGGAAGAGCTCTGGCCTGGGCCTTCCGTTTGAAGCCCATCCTGACTGCACTGCACTGCCAGTGCAAAAGCCCGGTATCTCAGAGCCCCGGGACCGAGAGAGCGGGGGTCCTGACGTGTATTCGAACCACCTGCCTGGGAGCAAGAATTCGTCCTGCAGAGAAGAAAAACGGCAATGCGCCACCTGACTTCAAGATGGCGGGCACATTGCATCTGAAGAAACTGGCTCTTCGGCTGGCTGGCTGGGGGTGGGCCCCTGCCAGGCAGCGAGGCCCCTACTATTGACCAGGTGACCCCAGAGCCGAAAGTAGTGAAAATAGGTGCAAGAGGCGGCTGGATGATCGGGCCGCCTGACTTCAAGATGGTGGGCGTGCCGGGCCCTGCCAGCCTGGAACGGAGCCCGGCTTAGAGTGGGCAAGATCGTTTTGGACTGAGCCCTGCTGGAAGGCACGCTCCCCGCTGCTGGTCCGGCAGTTCTGAGGCTCAAAACAACACCATCAGACATTGGAGGTGAGTGGGGCACCGGAGCGCGAGGAGCACGGACTGGGCTATCTGGGCAGAGTGTGCGGGCCTGTGGGACTCTCCACCCCTCCTTGATCAGTGGGGGGGGCGAGGCTTGAGGGCCGGACTGCTCTGAACTCCTCTTCTCGCTCTGGACTGTGTGGAGAGGGGGGGACATCAACCGAGGAGCGCCTGGTTGAACTCTGGGCCCCGGGCTGCCGTGCTGGGCGGCTGCGCTTGGTGGCGGGCCAGGGCAGCTCTTTTGGCAGATACCGGCAGAGGCGGACGGCGACACTAGACCCAAGCCGCGCATCCTCCCCTCGGCGCAGGACGGGTAAAACAGGAAGGAAAAAAGACATGATGGGTGCATCCTCCCCTGCCGCAGTGCCAAGGAACTGAGAAGATGAGGACTTGCTGGGAGACATAATGTAAGCAATTACGTTGTCCAGGGAAAGCCTTGAATCAACGATTGACTCGTTAGCAGTGGACCTGGGGCTGCTCTGTGAGGATCAACGTCACCACACTGAGTGAGTGACGACTACAGAACGAACTTTGGAAGATCTTGGCCCTGAGAGCCAGGGATCGGATCACTAAACTGGAGAAACAAACAGAGACATTAGCAGCCAGCGCTAAGGATGCAGAAAACAGATCTAGGAGGAACAATATCCGAATAATAGGTCTTCCCGAAAGAATCAAGCAGCAAAACCTGCCTGAGTATCTGGAGTGCTGGATCTCTGAGTCTGTGGCGCCGGAGGGACTCTCATGCTTCTTTACCCTTGAGAGGGCGTACAGAGAGCTCGCGCTGGCTCCCCCACCGGAAGCTGCTCCACGACCGGTGATAGCCAGCCTATTGCAAAACAAAGATCGGGACCACATTCTGGCACAGGCTAAAAAGGCAGGAGAACTAAGGGTAGAAATTAACTTGATCCGTATCGTCCCTGACTTCTCTTGTGAAGTGCAAAGGCAGAGAGCAACGTACTTGGAGATCAAGAAACAACTAAGACAATTAAACATCCAATACGCTATGCTGTTCCCCTCCATGCTGAGAGTGGCGGACAGCTGAGGAGCATGATTTTTTCGCACACCTCAGGAAGCAAGAGACTGGTTGGAGGAGCGAGGGGACCCAATGGACATGGGGGCACCCCGAGTCCCCAGACCCTGAAGTAGACATCTGGGGCCAAGAGGGGGGTGCAGCGCCCACCTAGGAAGAGGCCCATGAAGAGAGGCAGCAAGCCGCGGTGGCCTCCTTCAGTCAAAGCAATAACAGTCCACGTTCTGTAGGTACGATGAGGGAGACCGGAGGTTCGAACTCGGACGCAGAATCAGCGAGTTTAGCGACTATGAGCCTGGAGCTGCCGGTGGTGACACCAGGGACTTCGGTGAGCATTATCTGATGGGCTGACCCAGTGTCGGAAATCATACCGGAGCACAAAGCACCGAGGATACATAGTTCAAGAGGCTTGCAGCCAGATATGGAAACCAACCTCGGGCCGTGAGCTCTGATCTTTGCACGGCTGAAGCGCCCTTTTGGCCCACCTATCCAGACTTGACTGGTTTGTAACAGTTTGGATGGGGAATTGTTTTGTCTCCTGCCCTGGGGAAGGGGAGTTGGGAGAGGTTTTTTTTGTTTAGAAAGGGAGCTGTTAAATGCCACTCCTGTAGAAGAATAGTGTCCCGTAAATGTGACGATCTGAGTCATCAACTTGAACGGCAGAAGCATGGGGTAGCTCGGCTGGTGAATATTTTTAATGGGTGATTCACATGGGTACAAAGTGATTTCTTGGAATATAAAGGGAATGCATAATATGACCAAACGTTACAAGGTATACTCCTATTTACGTAGAAGAGGGGTTCACATAGCAATGCTACAGGACACCCACCTAACGGCAGCAGAAGGCACTGCGCTGCAGAGGAGATGGAGAGGTCAACTATTCTACACAACCTACTCAGCTTACGCAAGAGGCACTTTGATATGAGTAAGGGTAGGGGTCCCGTTCCAAGTAACTAACACACTGACGGATCCTGTTGGGCTCTTCGTCATGGCCTCAGGCCGCCTGGGAGGGCGGGACATAGCATTGATAAATGTTTATGCACCTAACATAGAGCAAAGCATGTTCCTTAAAAAATTATCGAATACATTAGCACCTCACATGCTACATGCTGCATTCATTGGGGCTGATTCTAACTGTGTGGCAAACCCTGGACTCGATAGATCCCACCCACCGCTGCGGGATTCCTTGGTGAACACACAAGCTAAAAAAAATTCCTAGAGTGGCAGACTGAGTGGCAACTGATAGATATCTGAAGAATTCTCAACCCAAATGCCAGAGAATACTCTTACTACACTGCAGTACATGACCTGCATGTGTGGCTCGATACCTTTTTATGCACCCCAGAGATGCACATGCAGTCATGAGGAGTAGAATATTTGGGGAAAACTATATCTGATCACAACCCGGTTCTATTACACCTATTATGGACACGGGCAATTTCACGAATACCCACATGGCGACTCAAGCCGGACTCACTAGAGGATCCCGCATTTCGTGAACAGATTAGGGAGGGAGCACATTACTCATTTCTTCGAGGATAATTAACCCACTGCCCCCTCACCCCAGACACTATGGGAAGCATTCAAGGTAGTAGTGCGCGGCCGTTGTATAGCGATATCTATGGGGATTAGGAGGACTTTATTGCAAGACATAGATTTAGCTGAGATAGAGCTCTGGTGGTTGGAGAAACTGACTCTTGACCACCCAGAATTGCAGGGGGAGGAGCGGGAGGCCAGGGACAGGGTTGCAGACTACACAGAGATGCTTCGATTATAAACAATTTATGGGGCGGTCGCATGCGGAAAAAGAGACAAGACAGGAGCGCTGCTGGCATGGCTGGCCAACCCTGCTAAGCATGGATCCCCCATCACAGAGATCACTTCCCCCTTGGGAACTAAGCTTTACCAACAAACTGATATCAACTCTCACTTTCACAAATATTACACTACCCTGTATACCAGTACAACCTGTGGGACAGGAGCTGAGATAAAGGACCTCCTGTCAGTGCTTTCACACCAGACCCTAAATGATGAGGAGCGAGACGTTCCGGGAGGGGACATTGAGATGCCAGAGATTAGTTCGGCCATTGCGGGATTGGCTCAGGGGAAAACCCCAGGCACGGACGGACTGCCCATTGAGTTTTCCGCCACATACGCATTGGAGCTCACCCTTAAGTTAATACACCTGTATAATGAAGCACGAGCAACGGGACATCTTCCGAGCTCGACAAAAGAGGCTCTGATAGTTCCGCTGCTTAAGCCAGGCAAACTGCCTGATGATAGCAGAGTTTATGGACCCCTCTCTATGCTCAATTCAGATTATAAAATACTGAGCCGAATATTAGCAATGAGATTACTACCCTATATGACAAAGTTGGTCCACCCTGATCAGGCGGGGTTCATTCCCACTAGGAGTAGTGCCCAGAATATAAGGCAGCTGCTTCATCTTAAGGACACCGTTGCCACATTGGAGCCCATGACGGCAGTGCTAGCAACAGACATAGAGAAGGCATTTGACAGCTTGGAGTGGGACTACCTATATGCGGTCCTCGCCCACATGGGATTGGGGGAAGGTTTCATCAGGTGGACAAAGTTGCTGTACACAGCCCCCAAAGCCAGAGTTAGAATGGGGACAATCACCTCGGAGCAATATTCGGTTGGCAGGGGCACTAGGCAGGGCTGCCCCCTATCGCCATTGCTGTTTGCCTTGGCGATGGAACCCTTGGCTGCCCAGGCTAGGGCGGCCACTTGGTATCAGGGTCTGACCCGGGGCGATCAGCATCATGCAATTGCACTATACGCGGACGACTTACTCCTATTCCTACCGGCCTGGAGAGGGAGGGGGCCCAGGCTTAGTTGGCGCTGTTCGGTCGGCTGTCAGGCTTGAAGGTCAATTTGCAGAAGTCATTCTTGTTCCCACTGACGGCGGGGTGTGAACCGCCAACGGAACTGGGTGATGTGAAGTAGGAGCCACGTTGTATTTCATATCTGGGTGTTCGCGTGTACCACTCTTACTCAGACATATTAGAAGGTAATATCGGAGGAGCCGTTAGGGCTCTGAGATCGAGCATCGGCTTCTGGGGCTCGCTTCCACTCTCCGTGCCTGGGAGGATTGCGCTTCTTAAGATAGTGGCACTGCCGCGGCTTTTGTACTATTTTGCGGTTCTGCCACTATGGATACCGCTCGCAAAGTTCAGAGAGCTGTTTACAGTGATCATGGCGTTTATATGGGGGGGCAGATGCAGGGTGGCGCTAACTACCTTAAAGAGACCTCGGGCAGAGGGGGGACTGGCGGTTCCTGACTTCGAAGCCTATTACCCTGCCGCCCAGCTGCAAAGGCTGGTGGGTTGGGTGGCAGAGTGCGGTACTGGGGAGGTCACTGGAAGCTCGGCGGTTCCCCCGCATCGATACTGGCGGAAATCTTCTTTAACAGCACGGGCCCGGCCCTGGCTTCTGAGGTCGCTGTTATCTGACGCCGCTGGGGGGGCTGCCTTCGGAGGGCGGACTGGCTGTGCCATATTCCTCTGACATACCAATGGCCTGGCTTTGTTGGCTGCCCCGGGCAGGAGAATGGAGGGGGCTGATGACCTGGGCAAATGCGGGGGCTACACGGATGGGGGACCTATACGAAGAGGGCAGCTTGATGCCCTTTGAGGACTATCAGCAGGAAAATGATCTCCTACGGGGCCACTTCTTGCTGCACGCGCGCTCACTCGCACCACTGGAAAGATCTGGGGGTCGGGTGCTACTGAGCCCCCTCCTCACAGTCTCAGCACTTACCTACTGACTTCAGAGGGTAATCATAAAGTGGTAACTGGACTATACAGGGCCATTTGAGCGGGAGCATTGACCCCCTCTAGGCGACCTGTGACGAAAGTGGGAGATGGACCTGGGGACTCAGATAGCAGAAAGGGACAGGGATCGCATACTGGAGAGAACGCCAAAAAAATTCAGAAATGCCTGATTTCGGCTTATTCAATTCTATGTACTGCACAGGGCGTAACTCACTCCGCGGAAACTGCAAGGCTACTTTGGTGTGATGAATGCGAGTTGCCCCCAGTGCTGAGCAGAGACTGCAGACTTCCTCAGCAGGGGATCTACTGGGATGCAGTGGTGGCGAACATTATAGAGACTGATATTGCGCATCCACCTGCTCGATGCCTGCTGCATTGGTTCCCACACATCCCCAAAAATATAGCCACTAGCAGGTTTCAAGACCTTGCATATATCTTAGCTAAAAGAGAGTTGACGAAGAACTGGAAAAACCCGAAAGGCCCCAACCCTCAAGACTGGAGAAGGGAGCTCAAGAGGTGGGCAGACAGTGAAGGATTGGTGCTGCACACTGAGCTGAAGCGGGGAAGGAGCTCTCCTGAGATAAAGGAGGCATGGGAGCAGATCACTATAGCATTACAAGGGGAACACTTGGCTCCTCGAGGGGGTGGAGCTGTACTGACCAATACACCTATTAGCTGACTCCACATATCTGTAGAAGAACAGTCGGAGTGAAGGATTGGTGCTGCACACTGAGCTTAAGCGGGGAAGGGGCTCTCCCGAGAAGAAGGAGGCATGGGAGCAGATCACTATAGTATTACAAGGGGAACACTTCGCTCCTCAAGCAGGTGGCGCTGCACTGACCATTACACCTATTTGCTGATACCCACATATCTGTAGAAGAGCAGTCGGAGTAGACAGAGTAGAACCCCAAAGCACAATACTCAGATACCATGTGTTAGACCTGGCAGCTTTTTGGCATGTCTCCCCTGTCTTTTTGCCTTCTGACCTCCTGGCTTTGGACTCTGTTTTTGCTGGGTTATTGTCTCTGTGCACTCTACCACTGCTAATCAGTGCTAAAGTGCAAGTGCTCCCCATATAAATTGTACTGTGGATTGGTTTATCCATAATTGGCATATTTGATTTACTAAGAAGTCCCTAGTAGAGGTGCCCAGGGCATGTGAATCAAATGCTACTAGTGGGCCTGCAGCACTGGTTGTGCCACCCACATTAGTAGCCCTGTAAACATGACTCAGACCTTCCATTGCAGTGTCTGTGTGTGCAGTTTTAAACTGTCAATTCGACTTGGCAAGTGTGCCCACTTGCCAGGCCTCAACCTTCCCTTTTACTACATGTAAGGCACCCCTAAGTTAGGCCCTAGGTAGCCCCAGGGGTAGGGTGCAGTGTATGTTTAAGGTAGGACATATACTAGTGTGTTTTATATGTCCTAACAGTGAAATACTGCCAAATTTGGTTTTCACTGTGCAAGGCCTATCTCTCTCATAGGTTAACATGGGGGCAGCCTTTAAATATCCTTAAAGCGCAGATTCCCTTTGAGAGTAGATAAAAATGTGGAGTTTAGGGTCTCTGAACTCACAATTTAAAAATACATCTTTTAGTGAAGTTGGATTTTAAATTGTCTGTTTGAAAATACCACTTATAGAAAGTAGGCATTTTCTTGCTTATACCATTCTGTGACTCTCCCTGTTTGTGGATTGTCTGTCTGGGTCAGTTTGACAGTTGGGCTGTTCACACCTCTCGACAGTGACACAAAAGGGGGCGGGGGTGTAGCCTGCTTATCCTGATGACCCATCTGAGCTAGAGAAGAGGGAGGAGTGGTCGTTTACACCTGAAAGGACTGTGCCTGCCCTCAAACAATGCAGTCTCCGACCCCCTGGTGTCCGTCTGGGGCCTGGCCTAGACAAGGAAAGATCTTGCAAACACTTGAGACTTTGCTTTGAAGTTTGCCAACTTCAAATTCAGAACTGGGTATAAGAAGAAGACCCAAACCCCCAGACTTTTAGAATCTTTCGGGAATCAAGAGGAACCTCTGCCCAGGAGAAGAGCTGAAGAGCCGAAGGAGGAGTACTGACCCTTTGCTGTGTTGCTTTGCTGGACTTGCCTGCAGTTGCTGCATCTGCCTGAAAAGAGTGCAAAGGGTGAACTTTGCTGTGTCCTGCTTGAGAAAATTCTCCAAGGGCTTGGAGTAGAGTTTGCCTCCGGTTGGAATTCTCAGGGACACCAAAGACTTCAGCTTCCTCGACCTGCAGCAGTGGGAACTGTGCGTTTTGTATTGTTCGAGAGGATAAACTACTGCGACGCTGCAAATGATGCCGCTGGCCTGCACCATGACTTGCCGACGCCGCACGGAGTCGTTTTGCCCTGCTTCGTACCGCGACCCTGGTCTCACCGACGCCGTCATCGGACGACTTCACTGAGCCCCTGCTCGCACCACGACTTGTGGGTCCCGCACTCCGGCGTCACCTGCTCACACCGCAGCCTGGGCATCCCCGACGACGTCGCTCCTGCTGACACCGGCGCCGCTGCCTGCACCGTTGCCTGTGGACACTGCTCGTGAGATGCACAAAGCACCGTCCCGTCTTGCGCCGCAGCCCCGGTCCACCGACGTCAGCACCATCGGCTCCAGTGTCGTCACCAGGCATCCTTGCCTGCACTGTGGCCTGTGGACACTGCTCGTGAGGGTCACAAAGCACCATCCCGTCCCGCACCGCTGGCTTGGGCCTACCGACGACAGTGCTTCCACGACGACGACGCTGCCTGCACTGTGACCTGTGGACACTGCACATTGCACCGCCCTGCTTCACACCGCAGCCCTGGTCTCACTGATGCCGCTGGACGCCATCACCGAGCCGCTGCCTGCACCGTGACCTGTGGGAACCGCATGTCGCATCGTCCCGCTTCGCACTGCAGCCCCGACGCCATCCACGCCAGCGCACCTGATTTCATCAGCCCGGAGTTCGATCCCCGAGGTGCGTAACTTCAAGGGCCTGATGACTCCTGCACCGACTCCGGAACCGATGCCAGCGACGCCGCTCTGCGGAGCTCACCGCGAGGATCACAACACCCTGCAAATCCAAGGTACAGTTTGGGGGTCTTCCTGACACCGTAGCTGGCTGGCAACACCGCGGCCAGCCTGAACTGTTGGTTTTGTTTATCACGACGCCGTGATAACCCCAGGTTATCTTGCAGAATTCATATTTTTCTTACTGTATGTTGGATTTTATCGTATTTGGTCTTGTTTTATATAGATAAATATTGGCTATTTTTCTAAAACTGGTGTGGTGTCCTTTTGTAGTGTTTTCACTTATTACAGTGTGTTATGTGCAAATGCTTTACACATAGCTTCTGAGATGAGCCTGACTGCTTGTGCCAAGCTACCAAGGGGGTGAGCAGGGGTTATCTGAGCAGGTATCTCCCTTATCCTGACTAGAGTGAGGGTCCCTACTTGGACATGGTGCCAACCAACTGCCAACTAGAGACCCCATTTCTAACACCACACATAACTTCTACAACCACATGAACATGGACTCTACACAACATTCCTATATAAGGCAAGTTCGAGCGGGGGGAAAGAAGTTAATTATATGTTGAGTTTAACAATCCTTTACTTGTTATAGCACTGCAGCCAGGAATAACCATGCCCATTTCCCCCCCCTATTTTCTTATAAACGAACCCTATTATCAATGAGAGGGGAGAGAGTTGCTCAGAATGCATAACTGCTGAGCGGATATCAACATTGGCAGGACTTTACAATACCAAATAGAATAAGATAAGGGTATGTGATTTACGTGGCTGCTGATGCTCACTTTATGTAACATGGAACTATTGGCGTTTATCTTTCCATTCTTATATGCATGTAAAGGAAGTACTAATTTTTTTCAATAAAATTTGTTTACAAAAAAAAAAAGAATGGTTTTGGTCATATACAACCATATATCTATATATTTTTTTAAATCACATTTCCCATTAAGTGAAACGCTTGCTCTTTCTCTTACGCACTGGCAGTTCTCCCCTCAATATCCTACAAGCAAGATAAAGAGGACATTGCCTGGATTCTGGGATCTGCAATCTCTGCAAGTTGAGACCCCAAAAGGTATTCCATGTACTTCACCATTTTCCTGCTTTAAGAGATGTTAGAAATTGCTTTGTTCTATCCTTTAATCATGAATTCTACATGAATTGATGCAACTTATTACACATTCTCCAGCCGTACAGATCTGTATTTTTGGTCTTTACATTTTTCAGTGGCTTTCTTCCAATACTTTAACATCTATTTTAGTATTTTAGAAGCTGAATTGTATTCCTTTAATCTTAAAAATGTATCTGTATGGTATATCGATCTTTTAAGGCTATTGTTGTATTATATTGTTGACCTCTGTAGAGGTCCTAAGCAATTTAAAAAATAAAATTGATTAGGTATTTCGTGCCCTCTGGTGGGCTTGTAAGCATTGCTGTAAATCTACTGGGGTCAGGCGGTGTAGTTGATACATGTACTTTGACTAGATACTGACTGTCGTCAGATTAGAAGTACAATACAAGGCATGATGTTATATTTAGGAACATTGTGCTAACAAAATAGGGACAATAGTTCCTAAAGAGATGCCAGTAAATTGTTGATGTACTTAACCCCTTGGCTGCCAGGCCTTCCCCCCCCCCCTCAGGTGCCAGGCCTTTTTTGGCTATTTGGGGCAGTTTGCGCCTAGGCCCTTATAACATTTTGTCCACATAAGCTACCCACACCATATTTTAGTCCTTTTTTTCCAAAATCGAAGGGATTCTACAGGTACCCGGAGTTTATGTGTTCCCCTGGAGGAGACCAAGAAATTAGCCAAAATACAGCAAAACAAATGTGTTTTTTTAAATAGAAAAGGGGTAAAAGGACTGCTGAAGAAGGCTTGTGGGTTTTCCCTAAAAATGGCATCAAAGGTTTTGCGGTGCTAACATCACCATCTTCCCTGCTTTCAGGAACAGGCAGACATGAATCAGAAAATCAAATTTTTCAACACATTGTTAGCATTTTACTGGGACATACCCCATTCTTACTATATGTTGTGCTTTGAGCCTCCTTCCAGTTAGTGACAGTAATGGGTGTGAAACCAATGCTGGATCCCGGATAGCTAAACATTTCTGGAAAGTAGACAAAATTCTGAATTCAGCATTGGTTCATTTATGTAGATCCTACAAGGTTTTCCTATAGAAAATAACAGCTGAAATTAAAAAAATATTGAAATTAAGGTGAAAAAAACAGCCATTTTTCTCCACGTTTAACTCTGTAACTTTTTCCTGCGATGTCAGATTTTTTAAACAAATATATTGTTATGTCTGCTGGACTCTTCTGGTTGCGGGGATATACAGGGCTTGTAGGTTCATCAAGAGCACTAGGTACCCTGAGACAATAAATGAGCTGCACCTTGCAGTGGGTTTTCATTGTATACCAGGTGTACAGCAATTCATTTGCTGAAATATGAAGAGTGAAAAATAGATTATCAAGGAAACCTTTGTATTTCCAGAATAGGCACAAGATAAGGTGTTGAGAAGCAGTGGTTATTTGCACATCTCTGAATTCCGGGGTTCCCATATTAACATCTGAATGACAGTGCATTTCTCAAATAGACGTCCTTTTTGCACACTGTATTACATTTGGAAGGAAAACATGTAGAGAAAGACAAGGAGCATTAACACTTGTTTTTCTATTCTGTGTTCCCCCAAGTCTCCCGATAAAAATGGTACTTCACTTGTGTGGGTAGGCCTAGTACCTGCAACAGGAAACACAACATGGACACATAAAATTTTCACATTGAAATCTGACGTGTTTTTTGCAAAGTGCCTAGCTGTCGATTTTGGACTCTAGCTCAGCCGGCACCTAGGGAAACCTACCAAACCTGTGCATTTTTTAAAACTAGTGACCTAGGGGAATCCAAGATGGGGTGACTTGTGGGGCTCTGACCAGGTTCTGTTACCCAGAATCCTTTGCAAACCTCAAAAGTTGGCTAAAAAAACACATTTTCCTCACATTTCGGTGACAGAAAATTCTGGACTCTGAGAGGAGCCATAAATTTCCTTCCAGCCAGCATCCTCTCAAGTCTCCCGAGAAAAATAGTACCTCACTTGTGTGGGTAGGCATAGTGCCTGCAAAAGGAAATGCCCCAAAACACTATGTGGGCACATCAAAATTATCAAATACAAAACTACCTGTTTTTGCAGGGGGTTGGGGGAGCACCTGCGTTTTTGGTCCTGGGAACAGCAGCCATATAAGGAAACCTAACAAACCCAAGTATTTCTGAAAACTAGACACCCGAGTGAGTCCAGGGAGGTGTGACTTGCGTGGATCCCCCAATGTTTTCTTACCCAGAATCCTCATCAAACCTCAAATTTAGCTAAAAAATAAAAAAAACATTTTTCCCACATTTTTGTGTGGGATCACTGCACCGGTACAAATTTCCAACCACCCAACATTCCCCTCAGTCTCCTGGTAAAAATGATACCTCACTTGGGTAGGTGGGCCAAGTGCCTGTGACAGGGAAGAGCCTAAAACATGTTGAAATTGAGGGGGAGCTAAAACGCGTCCAAAAGGGCAGTTTGAAAAAAACTATTTTAGGCTGACAAGTGGGGCAGAATTTTTATTGGTATAGATGTGACAATGCTGGGTGATAGGAATTTTGTGGATTCCTGCAGATTCCGGAAGGTTCCATCATAAAAATGTGGGAAAAATGAGTGATTTCCAGCAAAGGCGGAGGTTTGCAGGGCATTGTGGGTAAGAAAATGGTGCGGGTGCATGTGAAGCACACCTCCCTGGACTCACCCAGATGTTTAGTTTTCAGATCTGTCTAGGTCTTGTGGATTTTTGTACATGGCAGTGTCCCAAAGTCCAAAAAGTGCAGCCCCCACCATTCCAAGTGGGACAATTTTGAGAGTTAGACAAACTCTCATGGCCAAAATGTAAAACCCAAATCCAAAATAGTCCTGTTGCTTGCTGTGGGATAAGACATTTTAGTGTGGTGGGGGCATAACCATACCCATTGTGGTTGGTAGCTACCACCCCACTTTCTGCCCCCCGGGGAGTGGATCGGGGGTAATTGCCCCATCTGTCCACTGGTGAGTAGAACAACTTTAGCCCCGTTTATTTGGGGTGGGGGAATGGCCATAACCGCACCCTCTTTTTTTTTTTAAACAAAATCTTCCTTGGTCTCAAGTAGGCTTTCTGCCCCCCTTGGGGGCAGATGGCCTTCCAAAAATAGGCTGATATGCCCTCAAGTGGGCAGATATGGCCAACAGTAAAGTGCCCCCATGGGAGCGACCTTTGCCCAAGGGCTGCCCCACCAAACAAAACACACACATACACACACACCAATCCCTGGTGCCTAAATGGGTTCTGCATCCGCAGGGGCGGATCGGCCTAATAGAAATAGGCCGATCTGCCCCTAGGAGGGTCAGAAATGACCTAAAATATATTTGCCCCTCAGGGGAGCGACCCTTGCCTAAGGGGTCGCTCCCCTTGTGTTAAATTGACCAAGAAAAAAAAATCCCTGGTGCCTAGTGGTTTCTGTCCCCCTTGGGGGCAGATCCGCCTAATAAAAATAGTACGATCTGCCTCCAAGGGGGGGGGCAGAAATGGCCTTAAAAGATTTTTCCACCCAATGTCTAAAAAATAAAACCGATTTTTTTTTTATCCTTGGTGCCTAGAGGTTTATTCCCCTCTTGGGGGCAGAAATGGCCTAAAACAAATTTGCCCCCCAGGGGAGCTTCCTCATGTGAAACTGACCTAAAAAAAATCCCTGGTGACTAATGGTTTCTGCCCCCCGTAGGGGGTAGATTGGCCTAATAAAAATAGGCTGATCTGCCTCCAAGGGGGGGGTAGAAATGGCCTTAAGTTAATTTTGCCCCAAGGGGAGCAACCCGTGCCTAAGGGGTCGCTCCCCACATCTAAAAAACATCAACAACAAAAAAAATCCTGGTGTCTGACCCCACCCCCCCCCACCCCCAAAGCGATTCCCCTTCCATCCCTGCCTTGGGAGCGTGGAGGCGTGGCTCATGGGGGAAGTGCTAGCGATCCCCCCATGTGCCGATCCAAAGACGTAACGTTTAAGTCGTTAACCGAAGCGTCGCAGCCAAGAACGGAACCATTACATCCTTGGTTGCGAAGGGGTTAAACACAAGTGGTTTGTGTACATGCAGGCCTATGATTTGGAGATGCAAAATTACCAGAGATCAAACATGTTCTTTATTCTTTTGCAGGGTTCAAATGTTGAAGTGGAATGATTATGTCACAGAGAAAATTGTAAAGTACAATAGGCACCAAGTTTATAAATGTGGATTTGGAAACACTCGTGTTGTGGTAAAGCATGAAAGGGCCTGCACAGAGCCTCCATTTCAGATTGCACATTGTAGCTTAGCATATCTTTCTGTTGGTGACCTTTTAAAAAACAAATTCTGCATATGAGATAATGTACTGGGAAGACACTGTACATACAGCCGCCAACTCTGTGTAAGTGTTGCTGCCATGCAGTCTGTACACTCTGTCCAAGACTAGGCACACAGAAATAGATGTCCTTGTATCATGACTTTCCGTTGGAGACTGCTCTGAAATTGCAGACATATCATCGCATCAGTTCTGGCCCTCTGACACAGTGTGACATGAACAGTGCTTTCATTATAAAAGCTCCTCTGTGCCATATTCGGCAGAGGAACACTTCTGCTGGGATTGTCCTGGAACACGATGCACTGGAATCGAGAACCAGTCCTGCTGAATCAGATCTCCATCCTGCAAAGGATGATAGCCTGCACTACATCAGAGCTGCCTCCTGGTTCTCCTGTACATCATACCCAGATATGGGTGACTAGGCTATGCCAATTGATCTGGCAGAGGCTACTCTCACTATATTCTTGATAGTGTAGATAGCAACAGATAGGAGTGTACCAACACAGTAATGTTACCATGACTGAATTGTTTATATTTTTTACCACTGTTATAATGCTGGTTACTATTCTTTGTTTCATATGCCTAACAATTGCAGCTCATGCTTTCTACTCAAGAATATGACTGTTGCAATAAGTGTTTGAAAGTACATTCTCGTATTTCTTGTGTGTCTTAACTTGGCATGTAAAATTACTAACAAAAGGGTGGATATGTTTACACAGCTCCTTGGGAGTCAAAGTAGTCATGTTCAAAGTTGCCGATACCATCTGGTGTCCTGGTATGGTTTGAGCCTCAGATGTGAGCTAGCTAGGAATTGTGTCAACATTTCCCAATGGTGAACATGGACCGAGACCCTAAATCCTGACATCTATGCTGACTTGATACACAGTCCTACTTAATTCGTAGGAACTGTATAACAATTTCAAAGAAAGGTTACTCTAGGCACAGAACACAATTATCATTTTTCAGTTGACTTTGTCTTAAAGAGCAATTGTTTTCAGGAAAACAAATCCCTCTGATTATTAAAATGTAATGTATTCAACTGGACCAATATTTTGGTGACACCTAGTGCATTCAGTGAAAGCCCTCAATGTTCAGTGCTTCTTATGAGCTATTATAGGTGAAAGATATTTTAGGTTTCAACTAAGTGGATGTTTATTTTGTTAAAAATAATTTAGTGCTGATGTGCAAACCCATTGAACCATTAGGGGTTAAAATTAAGAAAGCTAGTTTAGCATGAACATTTTCTCCTAACACAGTGCCGGTTTAACTGAGTTGTTAGAAAAGGCCACTTTAAAAGGATGCAACAATCTGATTTGCTGGTGAGTAACCACACAGTTGTGGGGCAGACAAGTAAGACTGCAGAGTGGTGCAGAGTAGAGTGCAGTGGTTTGGAGTGCAGTGGTGAAGAGTGGAGTATTCATGGTGTGGTTGTACACTGCCATTATGGACAACACATTTTCAACTGAAATGACCATTACATATGCACAGATAGTTTTACAAATAAAACTATACAGTGCACAGATGAAAATGTGTGGCAATTGCATCACCTAGTGTAATGATTTATTTTGATCATATTAAAGTATTTGTTTCTGACACACTTCAGAAATAACAAAAAATATTCTCCATATGTGTTCTCTTCCTGTCATGCCACTGTCGTCCAACTAAATGGAATAATATCAAAGCTGCAGAAGGTTTACTGCAGGCACAGCCTGGACACCTGCCTACAATAAGCTGATATAGTTCATGTTTACCATTAGGAGACTCCTTATTTCTGAACATGCCTTGTCAGAGCAAACAATATGCATTCAACTAAGAAATCAACCAAGCAGGATGGTATCTGCTTCACATCAGTATCTGTTGAACAAAGAGTTTCTACACTTTCGCTAATAGACAAGTCACTGGAGGAACTGAACATATATCACACTACTGACAACACCAGAAGTTTTGACTAAAAAAAATAAAGGGAAACAAGTTATGTGCCATTACAAACTAATCCCAATGAGCTGAGTTCTGGTGATCACATTGTATGGTGATCTCCCGCTAGCTGTAAACATAGAAGCTAATGATTAATCACTTAGGGGGTCATTCCAACCTCGGCGGTAAAAGGCGCTTACCGCCGGTCAGAAGACCGCCATAACACCGCCGCGGCCGCGGGAAACCGCCACGGTCATTCTGACCCGCAACTGGCAAACCGCCAAAAACCCGACATCCACAAAAGTCCGCCACACCAAAGGTCAGCGAAAAACTGGCGATGACCAAACCTCCACCGTCACGCCAACAGAAATACGCCCCTGCCATTCCGACCGATGAATCCACGCGGCGGTCTTTCAACCGCGGTATTCCATTGGCGGTACACACCGCCGCGGTCAAAATACACACACCCTTACAAAACACAACCACATTGGACAATTTGAAATACACACACCTGAAACACATACAAACAACACACCCACACACCCAATACAATATAAAACACACACCCGCATCACCCACAAACCCTTATGACCACAATAGCGACTGAAGGACAGAGAGAGACAGCACTGCTTAGAGTAGACCATCACAAAGAGGCAAATCACAACATCACCCACACAATTACCACGCACAAAACACCATACACCACCACACACATCACACTCTACAACACATACAACATCCCTCACCTCATCCACACCACCCCATGGCACCCCAAAGACACCCCAGGTTCTCTGACGCAGAACTCAGGGTCATGGTGGAGGAAATAGTTTGTGTAGAGGCCCAGCTCTTCGGGGCACAGGTGCAGCACACCAGCATTGCCAGGAAGATGGAGCTATGGCAAAGGATAGTCGACAGGGTCAACGCTGTGGGACAGCATCCACGCAATCGGGATGACATCAGGAAGCGCTGGAACGACCTACGGGGGAAGGTGCGTTCCATGGTATGAAGGCACAACATCGCGGTGCAGAAGACTGGCGGCGGACCCCCAACTACTCCCCCAGAATTTACAGCATGGGAGGAGGAAGTCTTGCACATCCTGCATCCTGAGGGTCTCGCAGGAGTAGGCGGAGGAATGGACTCTGGTAAGTCAAATCTTAACTACTTCTTCCCACCCCCACCCCACCTGCATCCCGAATCATACCCCCACCCTCACCCCCACCCCCATCACACCAACTCCTTGCAAATGGCTCACCATCACAACCCACCCATCCCAACACCAAGCCCTGCATGCAACCACAAAGCATGGACACCCATCACCAAAGCATGCCCACTGCACACACACATCACCCCCACAAGCCACCCTCACAAAAGCCCCCACAAGGGAATGCCTGCACTTGGGTACACGGCCACCCACCAATTACACGAAATGCCACACACAGAAGCAATAACCATACCCTTATACCCCTGCAGGACCCGAACGCCACCACACCACCACGGAGGGTCCAGAGATGTCCATCCCACCCCCAGAAGAGGCCCCCAGTGATGACAGCAGCTTTGTCTCCCTGGACCCAGATGACCAGCCCGGCCCATCGGGGACCTCGGGACAGTCGGTTCCCCACAGACAGCCACAGGCTACAGCAGACCTAACCCCCTCTGGGAACACCAGCACAGCTCCCACCCAGCGGGCCCATGTCTCAGTCTCCAGGACACGTCAATCAGCGGTGTGTCCGCCACTACAGGGCACCCAGGTTGACCCACCACCCCAACAACAACAGGGACCTGGGGGCAGTGGTAGTGGGCACACCGTCCAGGGGACAGAGGCCCAGTAACACAGGGGAACTGGAAGGGCTGCTGTGCGACGGGGGGGGGACAGGCCCAGGGAACCACTCTCCAAGAGGCCCTCTCCTCCATCATGGGAGCCTACCACCACTCCCAGGAGACGATGGCGACGGTACTGGCCAGGTTCCAGGAGATCCAGGCACTGCAGGAGGAACGGTACATGGGGTTCAGAGAGGAACTGAGGAACATTGGTTCCGCAATGGGGACCATCGTTGTGGCCCTTAACCAGATAGTCACCACATTGCGGGACCATGTGGCACCCCAAAGGGCCCCTGTCACTAACCCAGACCAGGAACAGCCTACCACCTCCGCCGGCGCTAGTGGACAGGAGGCCCCCACACAACAACAGGCCACCAGAAACCCACCTCCTGCAGAAGAAGAACCACCCCGCAAGCGGAACCTGAGATCTCACAAGAAGACAGAGTAGGATGCCAAGACCCCCGCCAGCATAAGATACTCCCTGATGTCATCCCACTGTCCCACATTGTCACCCTGTCCAACCTTTAACTGCCCCTGCTCCATCCTTCCACAGGCATATGGACAATGCACCTGTGAGACTGAGAACTGGACTCTGCCATGGACATTACTCCACCCCCACCCATCACCGTTTTACAATCATGTACCTAAATGTAGCACTGTAATAAAAACACTTATTGCACTTAAAAAATCAGGAGTCTGCTTGTATTCTTAACAAATGTATTAGACATAACGGTGCAAAAATGTTCAGTTATATTGTGATGACAACATACCACTGTCATACAGCTTTAGTCCATTGGCAAACAAAGCAGAAGTCACGCAGTGGGTCATACAGCTCTGAAAAGGGAAGGGAAAGTCACAAATCAGTTAACAGGAACTGGGGGGAAACACAGACAGTAGAGAGGCAGGAGGCCTTAAGTAAATGTAAAATGGCGTGGTTGATTCGTACCTGTGTGCTACTGAAAATACTGTTGTATCACTGTATCCCTGTTGTCCGTGTCGTCCCCGTCGTCTTCCTCCTCTTCACTCTCCACAGGCTCCACAGCTGCTACAACACCACCATCTGGACCATCCTCCTGCAGAAAAGGCACGTGGCGTCGCAAAGCAAGATTGTGAAGCATACAGCAGGCCACAATGATATGGCACACCTTCTTTGGTGAGTACATTAGGGATCCACCTGTCATATGCAGGCACCTAAACCTGGCCTTCAGGAGCCCGAAGGTCCTTTCTATGATCCTCCTAGTTCGCCCATGGGCCTCATTGTACCGTTCCTCTGCCCTAGTCCGGGGATTCCTCACTGGGGTCAGTAGCCAGAACAGGTTGGGGTAACCAGAGTCACCTATTAGCCACACACGGTGTCTCTGTAGCTGTTCCATCACATAAGGGATGCTGCTATTTCACATGATGTACGCGTCATGCACAGACCCAGGGAACTTGGCATTTACATGGGAGATGTACTGGCCAGCCAAACAGACCACCTGGACATTCATCGAATGATAACTTTTCCTGTTTCTGTACACCTGCTCACTGTCTTTGGGGGGAACCAAAGCCACATGGGTTCAATCAATTGCACCAATGATGTTGGGAATATGTCCAAGGGCATAGAAATCACCCTCACTGTAGCCAAATCGCCCACGTCAGGGAACACAATGTAGCTCCGCATGTATTTCATCAGGGCAGACAACACTCTGGACAAAACCTTAGAAAACATAGGCTGAGACATCCCTGATGACATGGCCACTGTTGTCTGAAAAGACCCACTTGCCAAAAAATGGAGTACTGACAGAACCTGCACCAGAGGGGGAATCCCTGTGGGTTGGCGGATGGGGGACATCAGGTCTGGCTCCAGCTGGGCACACAGTTCATGTATAGTGGCTCTGTCAAGCCTGTATGTAAGTATGATATGTCGTTCTTCCATTGTCGACAGGTCCACCAGCGGTCTGTACACGGGAGGATTCATCCTTCTCCTCGCAAGTCCCAGCGGACGGTGCCTAGGAAGGACAACATGGAGCACAGAGTCAAGCAACCCACAGGTACGTTCACACAGCTTGCACAGTCCACGATTCGTTATGCATTGAAAGGCTTGTATGAGTGGCAATGCAAGGCCTAGGCCTGTGTGACGCAGTAGAAATTAAGCCATGTGGGCCCCTGAAATGACGGCTGCCTGACCTGTGAAGTGCGACATTGGGATGTGAGGTCAATGCGCTGGCGTGGCACACCGTGGCGGTAGGCGGTCGAAGACCGTGGTGCAAAGCCGCATTGGTTAACATTGAACCCTATGGGTTTCAGGAGCCAATGACGATGTGCGTCAGCAGTCGCGGTACGCACCGCCGCGGGCGTGACCGCCATTTTCTATCTGATTAATCACTCGAGACCTGATCATCCACAGGAGAGGACCTATACTGCAAGTGCGGCTGTGACCTCGGTCTGGGAGATACAATGGCTGCTGCGACTGGGGAAAGGGCCCCTGCCTTCACATCTGAGGAATTGGAGAAACTTGTTGATGGGGTCCTCCCCCAGTATGGGCTACTCTACGGTCCTCCAGACCAACAGGTTAGTACACAGGGTGCACGTTGTATGGGCTATGCCTGTGTTGAGTGGGGTGGATGTAAGATGGTGGGGAGGTGAGCGAATGAGGAGTGCAACGCACGACAGATGAGAGCATGTGCCACATGGCAAGGTTGGTGAGGGGGGGGCCACTCACATTGACCATGCAGAAAAGTGATGATATTTCCTTTCCCACCCTGTACATGTCACATAGGTCAGCGCCCATCAGAAGATCGAAATTTGGCGTGCCATCGCCAAGGACGTCCAGGCCCTGGGGGTCCACAACAGACGGGGCACCCACTGCCGAAAGAGGTGGGAGGACATCCGCCGCGGGACCAGAAAGACCGCCGAGGCTCTGCTGGGGATGGCCTCCCAACGTAGGAGGGGTGCCAGCCGCCAATTGACCCCCCTGATGTCCCGGATCCTGGCAGTGGCCTACCCCGATTTGGATGGGCGCGTGAGGACATCACAGCAGACACAAGGGGGGGTGTATCAGCACATTCTGCTATCTTTGCGCGCAGTGGAGGTGTCTGGGTGGGGGAGGAGGGCTGTGACTATCTCTAGGCCAGGGCGCATTCTGTAGACTAGGCCCCTCCGTTAGGCATGGCCCTGTGCCCCCGCCCCCCACCTCTGTAGGGTGCTATGTACAGCTATCCATCGTCCGGCCTCACCTATGTGTGCATTTGTCGTCCATAGACCTGTAGGCCAAGTCACAATAACTGAGTAGTGTACCCCGATTGCGCGGCGTAGTGCTGGGGGCTTCTGTGTCTGTCCTCTCCGACAATGGTGTTGCCAATGCATGCACTCAACCTGTCTTTATATCTCCCCCCCCCCATTTTCTTTGTCTTCCTGTTCATGTGTGCATTAGCATCATCAGGCGGAGGAGAAGTGGCATCGGCGCACGAGGGAGCAGCATCTCACATGGCCCCGGAGGGCCATGCAACCGACTCTGAGTACACCAGTGAGACGGAGGGCCAGGGGGGCTCCACAACGGGGACCCCTGGAGACGTCAGCGACACAGACACGTCCTCGGAAGGGAGCTCCCTTGCGGTGGCGGCAACATCCGTGCCCACCGCCACAACAGGTACAGCCGCCACCCAGCGCACCAGCTCCGCCCTCCCAGCAGCCCCTCAGCGTTCGGCCCGTGCCCGCTCGGCCAGGAAGCCGGCCATCTCCTTCGCCCCAGGCACCTCAGGCCCTGCCCCAGTTACCCCTGCTGCCCTCAGTGAGGAGGTCATTGACCTCCTCCAGAGGCTCATTGTTGGGCAGTCTACCCTTTTGAATGCCATCCAGGGGGTAGAAAGGGAGGTGCATCGGAGCAATGCATACTTGGAGGGCATTCATTCGGGTCAGGCTGCCCATCAGCGATCGTTCAACGCTCTGGCCTCAGCACTGACGGCAGCCATTGTCCCTGTCTCCAGCCTCCCTCTTCAAACTCCCTCCACCCAGTCCCAGTCTCCTGTTCCTCTGCCTATCCCATCCACACCATCAGACCAGCCTGCACACACCTCAACACCCAAGGGCAGCTCATCCAGACATAAGCACCACAGATCACACAAGCATTCACCCAAGCAACATCCAGATGCAGACATGCCAACAGTCACTACCTCCTCTGTGTCCCCCACCTCCTCGTCTCCCTCCTCCCTCCCTGTGACGTCTCCACTCACACCTGCATGCACAACCCCATCAGCCAGTACTTCCATCACCAGCACACCCTCCAGACCAGTCCGCACACGTGCAGTCACCACCCCCACTGCCATTCACACGTCCCCTGTGTCCTCTCCCACTGTGTCTGTCACCCCCTCTTCCAAACCACACAAACGCAGGCAGCCACCCACCCAACAGCCATCCACCTCACGACAGCCTCCGTCACAAGCACCTGCACCCACAGACAGCACACTTGACTCTCCTACAACCACATCCTCTTCCTCCACTCCCATACCCACTGCACCTACCCTTCCCATTGCTCCTAAAAAGCTTTTCCTCTCCAAAATTAACCTCTTTGCATCACCTGACCCACCCCCTCCATCTGGTAAGAGTCCAAACAGCACCTCAGCCACCACAAGCCCTGCACCTACTAGGACCATAGTTCAGGGCTATTGGAGTCCACCAGCTCCTAGGGCAGGAACATCAGCCAGCAGCAAGGGGACAGCCAGCCCACGCCCTGGGAAGAGGACCAAAAAAGCGAAGGGCCGGCGCGACAAGCCTGAGACGGCTGCCACCAAGGACAGTAGCCTTGCCCCGTCACCTGGCACATCAACAAAGGGAGGCATGGGCCCCAGAGATTCAGCAAAGGAGGGCAAGGGCAGCAGGGCGGACAAGTCCGGCAGCAGGCGAGCTGGCCAGGAGGGCCCCACCAGCCCCATTCCGGGTGTGACGGAGGACACCCACGGGCCCAGGACTCCATCACAGGAGGGCCCGCAACCGAAAGGTCGGATGGCGACTGAGCGGGAAGTATTGGCCAGGTCTGGTCCCCTAGAAACACAAGACAAGCACCGCTGAACAGGGGCCGCCGTGACAAGCACCGCTGAACAGGGGCCGGCAAGACAAGCACCGCTGAACAGGGGCTGCCATGACAAGCACCGCTGAACAGGGGCTGCCGTGAAAAGCACCGCTGAACAGGGGCCGCCGTGACAAGCACCGCTGAACAGGGGCCGCCGTGACAAGCACCGCTGAACAGGGGCCGCCAAGACAAGCACCGCTGAACAGGGGCTGCCGTGACAAGCACCGCTGAACAGGGGCTGCCGTGAAAAGCAACGCTGAACAGGGGCCACTGTGAGAAGCACCGCTGAACAGGGGCCGCTGTGAGAAGCACTGCTGAACAGGGGCCGCCGTGACAAGCACCGCTGAACAGGGGCCGCCGTGACAAGCACCGCTGAACAGGGGCCGCCAAGACAAGCACCGCTGAACAGGTGCTGCCAAGACAAGCACCGCTGAACAGGGGCCGCCGTGACAAGCACCGCTCCGCTGGGCCCTTCATCTCAAGCACCGCTCCACTGGGCACCGTCGTCTCTGAACTGCTCTGCTGGGCCCTTCATCTCAAGCACCGTTCCGCTGGGCCCTTCCTGTCAAGCACCGCTCCACTGGGCACCGCCGGCTCTGAACTGCTCTGCTGGGCCCTTCATCTCAAGCACCGCTCCGCTGGGCCCTTCCTGTCAAGCACCGCTCCGCTGGCCACCGCCGTCTCTGAACTGCTCTGCTGGGCCCTTCATCTCAAGCACCGCTCCGCTAGGCCCTTCCTGTCAAGCACCGCTCCGCTGGCCACCGCCGTCTCTGAACTGCTCTGCTGGGCCCTTCATCTCAAGCACCGCTCCGCTGGCCACCGCCGTCTCTGAACTGCTCTGCTGGGCCCTTCATCTCAAGCACCGCTGGCCCATTGGCAGTGCTGGTTCTGTTTCGAGCAGGGCTTCACGAAGCACTCTGGCCACCATGCCTCCTCCATGACCAGTGGAGTCGGTAATCCATCTGATGGACTGTGGCTTTGCACTCCCCAGGATAAAGCAGTGGGCAAACCACCCACTGTAGAGACTTGAGAGACTGTGGCTTTGCACTCCCCAGGATGTAACAGTGGGCAATCCACCCACTTGTGAGACTTGAGAGACTGTGGCTTTGCACTCCCCAGGATGTAACAGTGGGCAACCCACCCACTGTAGAGACTTGAGAGACTGTGGCTTTGCACTCCCCAGGATTGAACAGTGGGCAATCCACCCACTGTAGAGACTTGAGAGACTGTGGCTTTGCACTCCCCAGGATGGTACAGTGGGCATGGAAGCCCCTCGTGGATCTGGCGTCGTGGACTCATGTGGCTGAGGTGCCCCCCCTTCCCTTCCCCCTGAGGTGCCTGTAGTTTTATCATCTGATGCCCCAGCAGTGTTCTCTCCAATGGTATCTGGTCTCATGTGTGGGCTTTGCCCATGTGTTTGTGCACATTGGCCCACGGACAATGGAACTTTGCCAAAATGTGCAGGACTTTTAACCTATGTATATATTTTTAACTATGTTCATTGTTTAATATGTATATTTCATATTTCATATTTCCCATTACTTCATTTGAGCTATTATATACTTCAATTTTAATGATCATTTTATTTTGTCTTTGCATTATTCCGGGGGGGTTTGGGGGGTGTCACTCTGACTTGTTGCTCTGCATTGGTGTGTAGTTATTTGGGGTGGGGGGGGTGGGTGTATCGCATATGTGTGTGCCTGTAACCTTTCCTCCTCCCCCCTCCCCTGTGTCGTAGGTGCAGTACTCACTGTTGTCGTCTGCGCCAGCGTTCGTACTCCTGGTAGAAGAGCAGGTAGACAATAGCTGGTAGGATGTTTAATTCGGGTTCCATGATGTCCAGATTCCTCGTGGAGTATATAGAGGTGAGCGTTTTCCCGTTCGTAGTCAGTTTCCGCCGTGTTTTTATCTGCGGGGCTCCCGCCCCGGAAAAGGTGGCGGATTGGTGAGTTGTGATAGGGTGGGCGATACATTGTCTGCCGCCTGTCTGTTGGCGGTGACCGCTGCGCTGTGTTGTTTGTCCCGCCGTGGCGGTCGGAGTGTTAAAGTGGCGGTCTGTGTTGGCGATTCCCGCCAGGGTCAGAATTCCATTTTTTGGACCGCCTGCCTGTTGGCGGGTTGGCCGCCGCTTTATCACCGACCGCCAGGGTTAGAATGACCCCCTTAATCTGTTAGCTAAAATCTTCATCATGGGAAAGAAAGATAAGTGAGGTGACTACTGATACAGACTAGTACGATTATGCCCCTAGAACCAATGCTGACATTTGTAATTATGAGTTTAATGATTTATTCTCCCATGCCAGTATCAAGAACACTGAACAGATTATGCCACTTACACGTATTGTATGCAACCCCGTCATTAAGATTAATAACATCTCATGATTTAAAGCATAAGACTCTAAAAACTAAAATTTAAAAAAAACAACAAAAAAAACTGGGACAATCCGTGGTAACATCCAGTCTGAGGAAGTGCAGTTTGCTTCCCTTAATGTCAGTAACTCATTTTAGAATAGAAAGACGATTAAGGCACTTTGATTATAAATGTTCTTCCTTGTTACCCATTGGATAAGAGCAGGGTAAAATCTTTGACATCATCAGAATCCGAGTAAGGCACGAAACTGCTGGGATCTTTCAATCATTTAATCTAGACCGAGAGCAATTTGCCAATGGACTAACGTAAATGAGAACTCGCCACGTTACTTATTATCAAGAATGATTGTTGCCGAAAAGCTGAACTGATGGTGAGAGCGTCAGTTTTGCATCAGTAGACTAATAGGATAAAAAAATTAAGTGGACATGGTTACCGACAGGACTGGCTAGTAACGACTAGCTGTCAGTGAGGAGTTAACTGGAAAGTGAGACAATCCACTAGAAAGGACCACAAAATGGAAACAAAGCACTACGAAACGTGGCGCCACTGCTAATGCGCCAAGACTAGTTGAACAGAGAAAAAGTGTATCCCTAATGTCCCTCTGAAAAAACAGAAAAGGGCTTTAAACCCCTCCAACAGCCCCTGCTATGCAGAAACTAAACCTAGAGAAAGAAAAACAACTTGTAACACAGGGGAAGCCCCTTTATCACAATGCAATTTTAAACCAGAGCTTCACAAAAGGAGGGACCTTCTGATCCCGGCTACGTATTTGTGTATACTTTGTCAAAAGGAAAGGGGGGGCAGGATTGTAAGTACCTGATAGTCATCCCAGCGTGCTTCTAAGCAACTTTGATATGCAAGAATAATCTAACAGAATTGTGTGGGTGACAGCCTGATGACAGTTAAAAGTGATTTGCCCAGGGCTACATGTTCTTATTTAACACGAAAACTTTTGAAAAAACAGTGACACCCCCTACTACATGGGGATAACAATTTGCACTCCTGAATCCTAAAAAAGCTCTCACTTTGAAGTCAGATGAAAGTAAAGTAAACAGCATGCTACCTCGGAAGACAGCGCCTGACATGTGACCTCAGACTCTGAATGCTCAGCAAATGGACCGGCAAATGTGATGTGACCAGAAAACTAAATTTACAAGCCTATGAGTTTGTGGAAGGATACTGTAAACATGCCTTTAGCAAGGAGAGGGACGAATCGAATTTGAGCTCAGGAGGCTTATGCAAATAAAGGCAGGGAATTGAAACTCAGAAAACATGAGTTACACACCACAAAGCCAATAGCATGCGTGAGGCAGAATGCATTCCCAGGTCAACTTTCTGAAACTCCACAAAGTGTCTCTCGCAAACCAGACAGCTGTGAGAGGCTTACCCCCATGACGGGCTACTTTTGGGCCCGGAGACCCCATTACCAGGGCCAAATGTCCTAAAGAATGAGAGGGGCTGTGCACCTGCCCTCCCCATGCGCTTAAGCGCCCTTGGAACCCCATCCACCAGGGCGCGCTATACGTTACAATGGGGACACTGTAATTACCTGCCTGGGAGAGTGTGGGCATACCCTGCCCACATTCTCCCATGTACGGAACACAACAGAAGGCCTGAGCGTCTGGGGCTGCGCGCCTGAGAAGGGTTGGCTGCAGGGGGACTGGCTTTATGTATGGTAAAAAAAAAAAAAACTTTTTAGTAAAAGGTCAAAGTGACATTATAGTTAGGTGAAACTTTAAGTGACATCACGTTTTTAACAAAAACAAAATGCACTGAAATTCACCAGTTATAGTTATCTCAAGTAACTATAAGTTGTGCTCTAAGGTAACTAGAACTCATCCCCTTGCTATGCACAGCTAATTACCCTATTACTCATTACATGTTTTATAATGTCATTGATAACATCAATGCAAACATTGTAAATGACATAACTGATGACAAAATTGTGCATGGCGGGGGTGAGAGTTTTGGTTACCTGTTGGCACACGTTCTAGTTACTTGAGATAACTATAAATTGTTAATTTCAGTGGATTTTTAAGTTTAATGTTACATTGTCACTCAATTTTCAACCTAACCATAACATATATATATATATATATATATATATATATATATATATATATATATACACACACATATCAAACCAAGGCCCTTTCAGGGTTAGAGTGATGCATAAATTATGCAAAAAACAAAGGAGAACTCTGGGAAGTTCCCAATTTTAGGTGGAGAGCTGCTCTAGTAAGGAGGACCCTGAAACACCAGCGACACTAGATTTGCTCACCTCAAATGTCTGCTTATCTAGCAAAGTTTTTAAGCATAGGATCAGCACAGTGCTATCCTCGCCGAGCTAGATAGTGACAAAGTCTTTTGCCATTTGTACAGCAAAATCTTTAAGCATAGGATTGACACAGTGTCATCCTCACCGAGCTGTAAAGTGACAAAAGCCATTTACCACTCAAGGCACAGTATTACAGCTTTGGACTGGTCAAATACCGTCCAAGCCAACCTGGAATGAGTAAAGCAACCCCTGACATGTGTTTCGCTCTCATAAGAGCTCTTCAGAGGTATATAGCTTTATTCAGACACAAGGAAGCACCCAGTAGAAGTCAAACCAAGGCCCTTTCAGGGTAAGAGTGACGCATAAATTATGCAAAAAACAAAGGAGAACTCTGGGAAGTTCCCAATATAATCTGATTTCATGGGGTTATAAGGTCTTAGAGTGCCAGCCAAATCCTTAAGGGCTCTTCTCCTCTTGAATTTAGATTCGGGACCGGCTAAAAAAATTACTTCACGTAGATTTTAACATTGCACTGGAGAGTTTTAATCAAAATAGGGACGTCTTGAAGCAGTGAAATGTGGGGCAGTTCAAAGTGAAAGGTTAAGCTTTTCCCACGATATAGAACACTGTGGCAATTTGAAATCATATAGAAATGTTTTATTGTTATGAATGTTTTTGGTCACATACAGCCATATTTAAAAAAAAATAATCAAATTTCCCATTAAGTGAAACGCTTGCTCTTTCTCTTACGCACTGGCAGTTCTCCCCTTAATATCCTACAAGCAAGATCAAGAGGACATTGCCTGGATTCTGGGATCTGCAATCTCTGCAAGTTGAGACCCCAAAAGGTATTCCATGTACTTCACCATTTTCCTGCTTTAAGAGATGTTAGAAATAGCTTTGTTCTATCTTTTAATCGTGAATTCTCCATTAATTGATTTAACTTATTACACATCCTCCAGCCGCACAGATCTGTATTTTTGGTGTTTACATTTTTCAGGGGCTTTCTTTCAATTCTTTAACATCTATTTTAATATTTAAAAGCTGAATTGTATTCCTTTAATCTTAAAAATGTATGTGTATGGTATATGGATCTTTTAAGGCTATTGCTGTATTATATTGTTGATCTCTGTAGAGATCTTAATCAATTTTAAAAATAAAATTGATTACGTATTTCAGTGCCCTCTGGTGGGCTTGTTAGCATTGCTGTATATCTACTGGGGCCAGGGGTGTAGTTGATACAGGTATTTTGACTAGATACTGACAGTCGTCAAAGTAGAAGTGCCATACAAGGCATGATGTTATGTTTAGGAACATTGTGCTTACAAAATAGGGACAACAGTTACTAAAGAGATGCCAGAAAATTGTTGATGTACTTAACCCCTTCGCTGCCAGGCCTTTTCCGCCTCAGGTGCCAGGCCTTTTTTTGGCTATTTGGGTCAGTTTGCGCTTAGACCCTCATAATGTTTTGTCCACATAAGCTACCTATGCCAAATTTGTGTTCTTTTTTTTCCCAACATCGTAGGAATTCTAGAGGTACCCAGAGTTTATGGGTTCCCCTGGAGGAGACCAAAAAATTAGCCAAAATACTGCGAAAATGTTGTTTAAAAAAAAAGGGAATAAAACGACTGCAAAGAAGGCTTGTGGTTTTTGCCTGAAAATGGCATCAACAAAGTGTTTACGGTGCTAATATCACCATCTTCCCAGCTTTCAGGAACAGGCAGACTTGAATCAGAATACCACATTTTTCAACACAATTTTGGCATTTTACTGGGACATACCCCATTTTTACTATATTTTGTGCTTTTAGCCTCCTTCCAGTTAGTGACAGAAATTGGTGTGAAACCACTGCTGGACCCCTAAAAGCTAAATGTTTCTGAAAAGTAGACAAAATTCTGAATTCAGCATGGGGTAATTTGTGTAGATCCTACAAGGTTTTCCTACAGAAAATAACAGCTGAAATAAAAAAAAAATATTGATATTGAAATGAACAAAACAGCCATTTTTCTCCATGTTTTACTCTGTAACTTTTTCCTTCAATGTCAGATTTTTGAAAGAAATATACTGTTACATCTCCTGGACACTTCTGGTTGCAGGGATATATAGGGCTTGTAGGTTTATTAAGAACCCTAGGTAACCAGAGCCAATACATGAGCTGCACCTTGCAATGGGTTTTCATTGTATACCGGGTATACAGCAATTCATTTGCTGAAATATAAAGAATGAAAAATAGGTATCAAGGAAACCTTTGTATTTCCAAAATGGGCACAGGATAAGGTGATGAGAAGTAGTGGTTATTTGCACATCTCTGCATTCCGGGGTCCCCTTGTTAGCAGCTGAACTACAGTGCATTTCTCAAATAGATGTCTCTTTTTACACACAAAGTGTCTTACATTTGGAAGGAAAAAATGTAGAGAAAGATAAGGGGAAATAACACTTGTTCTTCTGTTCTGTGTTCCCCCAGGTCTCCCGATAAAAATGGTATCTCACTTGTGTGGGTAGGCCTAGAGCCTGTGACAGTAAACACAATATGGACACATCACATTTTTACATTGAAATCGGACATGTTTTTTGCTGTTGATTTTGGACTCTGGCTCAGCCGGCACTTTGGGAAACCTACAAAACCTGTGCATTTTTAAAAACTAGACACCTAGGGCAATTTAGGATGGGGTGACTTGTGGTGCTCTCACCAGGTTCTGTTACACAGAATCCTTTGCAAACTTCAAAATTTGGCAAAAAAAACACTTTTTCCTCACATTTCGGTGACAGAAGGTTCTGGAATCTGAGAGGAGCCACACATTTCCTTCCACCCAGCGTTCCCTCAAGTCTCCGGATAAAAAGGTTACCTCACATGTGTGGGTAGGCCTAGTGCCCGCAATAGGAAATACCCCAAAACACAACGTGGACACATCATATTTTCCTAAAGAAAACAGAGCTGTTGTTTGTAAAGTGCCTAGTTGTGGACTTTGGCCTCTAGCTCAGCCGGCACCTAGGGAAACCTAACAAACCTGTGCCTTTTTGAAAACTAGACACCTAGGGGAATCCAGAATGGGGTGACTTGTGGAGCTCTCATCAGGTTCTGTTACCCAGAATCCTTTGCAAACCTCAAAAATTGGCAAAAAAACTATTTTTCCTCACATTTCGGTGAAAGAAAGTTCTGGAATCTAAGAAGAGTCACACATTGCCTTCCACCCAGCATTCCCCCAAGACTCCCCATAAAAATGGAACCTCACTTGTGTGGGTAGGCCTAGTGCCCGCAAAAGGAAATGCCCCAAAACACTATGTGGACACATCAAAATCATCAAATACAAAACAACCTGTTTTTGCAGGGGAGGGCACCTGCGTTTTTGGTTCTGGGCTCAGCAGCCATATAGGGAAACCTACCAAACCCAAACATTTCTGAAAACGAGACACCCCAGGGAGTCCAGGGAAGTGTCACTTGTGTGGATCCCCCAGTGTTTTCTTACCAAGAATCCTCAGCAAACCTCAAATTTAGCTAAAAAAAAGAAAAAACAAAATCACATTTTTCCCCACACTTCTGTGTGGGATCACCAGTAAAAATGATACCTCTATTGTGTAGGTGGGCCACGTGCCTGTGACAGGGAACAGCCAAAAACAAGTCGAAATTGAGGGGGAACCAAAGCGACTCCAAAAGGGCAGTTTGAAAAAAAAAAACATTTTTAGGCTGACAAGTGGGGCAGAATTTTTATTGGTATAGATGCGATAAAGCTGGGTGGTAGGAATTGTGTGGATTCCTGCAAGTTCCGGAAGGTTCCATCACAAAAAAGTGGGAAAAATGCGTGATTTCCAGCAAAGGTGGAGGTTTGCAGGGCATTGTGGGTAAAAAAAATGGTGCGGGGTGCATGTGAAGCACACCACCCTGGACTCACCCAAATGTTTAGTTTTCAGATGTGTCTAGGCCTTGTAGATTTTTCTACATGGCAGTGTCCCAAAGTCCAAAAAGTGCAGCCCTCACCCTACCAAGTGGGACAATTTTGAGAGTTAGACAAGCTCTCATGGCCCATATGTAAAACCAAAACCCCAAATAACCAAATGTCCTCTTGCTTGCCGTGGGATAAGATGTTTTAGTGTGCAGGGGAGTGCTGAAAGACTGTTACCCCCTTCAGTTGGGGTAGAGGCATAACCATGCCCATACTGGTTGGTAGCCACCACCCCACTATTTATTTTTTGATTCCCTGGCATCTACTAGGCTTACCCCCCAGGTAGTAGATAAGGGTAATTGCCCCATCTGCCCACCAGCGGGCAGAACAACTTTGGCACCATTTATTTGGGGTGGGAGTATGGCCATAGCCCCACCTTCCTTTCTGAAAAACAAAACCTTCCCTGGTCTCTAGCGGGCTTTCTGCCCCCCCCTTGGAGGCAGGTGGGCCTTCCAAAAATAGGCTGAACTGCCCCCAAGGGGGGCAGATATGGCCAATAGTAATGAGCCCCCATGGGGAGCAACCCTTGCCCAGGGGCTGCCCCCGAAACAAAACACACACATATACACACACACACCAATCCCTGGTGCCCAAGTGGTTTCTGCCCCCGGGGGCAGATCGGCCTAATAGAAATAGGCTGATCTGCAGAAATGGCCTAAAATACATTTGCTCCCCCGGGGAACCACCCTTGCCTAAGGGGTTGCTCCCCTTGCGTGAAATTGCTGCAAGATATGAAATCCCTGGGGCCTAGTGGTTCCTGACCCCCTTGGGGGCAAATCGGCCTAATAAAAATAGGCCCGTCTGCCCCGGGGGGTGGGCAGATATGGCCTAAAAAGATTTTTCCACCCAAAGGAGCTCCCCAGCTAAAGGAAAAAAAAAAAAAAAAAGTTCCTTGGTGCCTAGAGGTTTCTATCACCCCTGGGGGCAGATCGGCCTAATTACAATAGACCAATGGCATAAAACAAATATGCCCCCCAGGGGAGCGACCCTTGCGTAAAGGGTCGCTCCCCTCATGTGGAACTGACCTAAAAAAAAAAATCCCTAGTGTCTAGTAGTTTCTGCCCTCCTAGTGGGCAGATTAGCCTAATAAAAATAGGCCGATGTGCCCCCAAGGAGGGCAGAAATGGCCTAAAGTTAATTTTGCCTCAGGGTAGCGACCCTTGCCCCACATCTAAAAAAAAAACAGAAAACAAACAAACAAAAAAATTCCTGGCGCCTATCAGTTTCTGCCCCCCCCCCCCCCCAGTGGCAGATCAGCCTAAAAATAACTTGCTCCACTGGGGAGTGGCCACTGCCAAGGGGCTGCTCCCCTCATTTGTAAATACATATTTGTTTAAAACCCTCTGGTGTCTAGTGGGCATTTCTGCTGCCAGATGGCATTGCGATCGGGCAGCAGAAATGCAGAGAGAGACATCAAAGGACGTCATCAGATGCCACAGAGGAGTTGGGGGCATGGAGGTGAGGCTCATGGGGGAAGTGCTAGCGCACCCCCTATGAGCCGGTCCAAGTATGTAACAGTTACGTCCTTGGCTGCAAAGTGGTTAAACACTAGAGGTTTGTGTATATGCAGGCCTATGATTTGGAGATGCAGTATTACTTGAGATCAAACATGTTCTTTAGTCTTTTGCAGGGTTCAAATGTTGAAGTGGAATGATTATGTCACAGAGAAAGTTGTAAAGTACAACAGGCAACAAGTTTATAAATGTGGCGTTGAAAACACTAATTTTTTGATAAAGCATGAAAGGGCATGCGCAGAGCCTCTGTTTTAGATTTCGCATTTTAGCTTAGAATATCTTTCTGTTGGTGACCTTTTACATTTTTTTCTGCATATGAGATAATGTACTGGGAAGACACTGTACATACAGCTGCCTACTCTGTATAAGTGTTGCTGCCATGCAGTCTGTAAAGTCTGTACAAGACTAGGCACACGGACTAGATGACCTTTTATCATGACTCTGTTGGAGACTGCTCTGAAATTGCAGACATACCATTGCATCAGCTCTGGCCCTCTGACACAGTGTGACATGAACAGTGCTTTCATTATAAAAGCTGCCTCAGTGCCAAATTCGGCAGAGGAACACTTCTGCTGAGATTGTCCTGGAACACAAAGCACTGTGATCACATTTCCCAATGGTGAACATGGACAGAGACCCTAAATCCTGACATCTATGCTGACTTGATACACAGTCCTACTTAATTCATAGGAACAGTATACCAATTTCAACGAAAGGTTACTCTGGGCACAGAACACGATTATCATTTTTCAGTTGACTTTGTCTTAAAGAGCAGTTGTTTTCAGGAAAACAAATCCCTCCGCTTATTAAAATGTAATTTATTCAACTGGACCAGTATTTTGATGACGCCTAGTGCATTCAGTGAAAGCCCTCAATTTACAGTGCTTCTTATGAGCTGCTATAGGTGAAAGATATTTTAAGTTTCAACTAAGTAGATGTTTATTTTGTTAAAATAAAATTTAGTGCTGCTGTGCAACCCCACTGAACCATGAGGGGTTAAAATGAAGAAAGCTAGTTTAGCATCATAGCACATTTTTTTCTACCATGGTGCCGGTGTAACTGAGTTTTTAGAAATCGCCAATTTTAAAGGATGCAACAATCTGATTTGCTGGTGAGTAACCACACAGATGTGTGACAGACAATAAGAGTGCAGAGTGGTGCAGAGTAGAGTGCAGTGGTGAAGTGTGGAGTATTCATGGTGTGGATGTACACTACTATTACAGACAACACATTTTCAACAGAAATGACCATTACATATGCACAGATAGTTTTACTAATAAAACGATGCAGGGCACAGATGAAAATGTGTGGCAATTGCATCACCTAGTGTAATGATTTATTTTGATCATATTCGAGTATTTGTTTGTGTCACACTTCAGAAATAACAAAAACCTGTTCTTCATTTGTGTTCTCTTCCTGACATGCCACTGTCGTCCAACTAAACTGAATATTATCAAAGCTGTAGAAGGTTTAATGCAGGCAGAGCCTGGACACCTGCCTGCAATAAGGTGATAATTGTTCATGTTTACTGTTAGGAGACTCCTTATTTCTGAGCATGCCTTGTCAGAGCAAACAATATGCATTAATCTAAGAAATCAACCAAGCCGGATTTTATCTGCTCCACATCAGTACCTGCTCTACGAAGAGTTTCTATACTTTTGCTAATGGAGAAGTCACTGGAGGAGCTGAACATATATCAACACTACTGACAACACCAGATGTTTTGACTTAAAAAATGTAAGGAAACAAGTAACGTGCCATTACAAACTAATCCTAACAACCTGTGTGCTGGTGATCACCTGGCTTCCTTGTATGATGAACTTCTGCTAGCTGTAAATACAGAAGCTAATGATCAATCACTTAATCAGTTGGCTAAAATCTTGATCACGGGAAGGAAAGAGAAGTATGAGTATGATTATGCCCCTAGTACCAATGCTGACATTTGGACATATGAGTTTACTGATTTATTCTTCCATGCCAGTATCAAGAACACTGAACATATTATGCAACTTGCACGTATTGTATGCAACCCTATCATTACGATTAACATCATCTCAGGATTTAAAGCATGAGACTCTAAAGAATGGGAAAAAAAACTGGGAGAATCCATGGTAACATCCAGTCTCAGGAAGTGCAGTTTGCTTCCCTTAATGTCAGTAATTAATTTTAGAATAGGAAGATGATTAGCGCACTGGGATTATAAATGTTCTTCCTTGTTACCCATTGGATAAGAGCAGGGTGACATTTTTGACAACATCAGAATCCAAGTAAGGCACGAAACTGATGGGATCTTTCAATCATTTAATCTACTCGAGAGCAATTTGCCAATGGATTAAAGTAAATGAGAACTCGCCACGTTACTTATTACCAAGAATGATTGTTGCAGAAAAGCTGAACTGATGGCGAGAGGATCAGTTTTGAATCAGTAGACTAAGAGGATAAAAAAATTAAGTGGACATGGTTACCAAGAGGACTGGCTAATAAAGACTAGCTGTTAGTGAGGAATTAACTGGAAAGTGAGACAATCCACTAGAAAGGACCACACAATGGAAACAAAGCGCTATGAAACGTGGTGCCACTGCTAATGCGCCAAGACTAGTTGAACAGATGTCCCTCAGAAAAACCAGAAAAGGGCTTTAAACCCCTCCCAAAGCCACTGCTGTGCAGAAACCAAACTTAAAGAAAACAAAACAACATGAAACACAGGGGAAGCCCCTTTATCACAATGCAATCGCAACCCAGAGCTTCACAAAAGGAGGGACCTTCGGATCCAGGGTACATATTTGTGTATACTTTGTCACAAGGGAAGGGGGAAGGATTGTAAGTACCGGATAGTCATCCTAGCGTGCTCCTAAACAACTTTGATATGCAAGAATAAACTAACAGAATTGTGTGGGTGACAGCCAGATGACAGTTAAAAGTGATTTGCCCAGGACTACATGTTCTTATTTAACAGGAAAGCTTTTTTTTTAAAAAAAAGTGACACCCCCTACTACATGGGGAGAACAATCTGCTCAACAAATGTGACCAGCAAATACGATGTGACCAGAAAACAAAATTTACAAGCCTATGAGTTTGTGGAAGGATACTGTAAACATGGCTTTAGCAAGGGCAGGGACGAATTTGAACTCGGGAGGCTGATGCCAATTAAGGCAGCAAATTGAAACTCAGCAAACATGAATTACACAGCACAAAGCCAATACTAAGCGTGGGGCAGAATGCGTTACCAGGTCAACTTTCTGAAACTCCACAAAATGTCTCTCACAAACCAGACTGCTGTGGGAGCTTGCCCCCACCACAAGCTACTTTTTGCCTTCCCCATGCGTGGAAGTGCCCTTGGAACCCCATGCCCCAGGGTGCCATACCTTACAATGGGGACACTGTAGTTACCTGTGCAGGAGAGTGTGGACATACCCTGCCCACATTCTCCTGTGTACAGAACTCAACAGAAGGCCTGAGCAGCATGGGGTTGCTTGCCTGAGAAGGGTTGGCTGCAGAGGGATTGGGTTTATGTATGGTCATAAAATATAACGTTTTGTTAAAAGGTCAGTGAGGGACATTATAATTAGGCAAAACATTTAAGTGACATCACGTTTTAAACTAAAACAAAATACACTGAAATTCACCACTTATAGTTATCTCAATTAACTATAGCTTGTGCTCTAAGGTAACTAGAACTCATCCCCTTGTCATGCACAGCTTGATTACCCCATTACTTGTGACATGTATTATAATATAATTGATAACATCACTGCAAACATTGGAAATTACATAATCGATGACAAAATTGTGCATGGCAGGGGGGCGGGGGCGACAGTTTTAGTTACCTTAGGGCACACGTTCTAGTTACTAGAGATAACTATAAATGGTTAAATTCAGTGTATTTTGGAGTTTAAAATGTTACATTGTCACTCAAATTTCAACCTAACCATATCATCATATAGATACATACATGTATTTACACACAATACTGACCGAAAACGGTGTCTGCCACCACTTAAAGGCAAAAGTAGTTTGCCTTCAACTACAGAGCACATGCCTGCTGTGTAACTTTGGTGACAGCTATGTTTTTATGACACTGTTCTATGCTGTTCAAAGGTAAATGGAAGACGTGTTTACAAGGGAGTTGGTATGGTTACTGAATGAGGAAAACACATACAAAACAACCACAACCTTTCATTTTAGTGCGCTGGAAGTCACGGGTTGCTCCGCTACAAAGGGCAATCTGAACAGTCACGATTTAAAGCCAATTCTTCGGTTAAGGACAATATTGGGGGTCCTACAGTCTGTCCTTTATAAATATGTTGTGAGTAAACACAAAGCGGTGATCTAGTAAACAGACACTCCTTAAGGCTGAAGGCCCTAGTGTTCCTTCTAATTTGCTCAGATTAATTATCTCACTGCATTCCTCGACATGGTCTTAAATTATATTAAAGAATAATAAAGGTCTTATCTCAGCTATTCCAACGTATATTGGATTGAAGCAGAGTTGTCTGCTAGCACCAATGTTATTTTTGAATTTTCTGATTGCCCGCAACAATTTCTGCAGGTGAATAATTCTCTCCAGAAGGGGGCCTTGCCCTTTGCACACACTCGAATATGCAGATTATATAGTTTTATGTGACTTGACTTCTCTTAATCTGCAATGAAATTTAAGTATCTACAATGATACTCACTTTCCAAAAAATGTTTTTAAAAAACAGAAACAGAGGTTGCTGCTTTAAGGGGTTATAAAAGAGGGATTATATTAACTGGTATATAGGTTGTTGATAACTATGTCTACTTGGACAGAATTAGTTCCAGCAACCTCTCCCATAAAATGACTTACTTAGAGAAAAAAAGCCTGGCCCACTCTGGGGCCCTTTATAACTTCTATAATTGCATGGAGAAAAGGCATTTTATTCATTTGCTACCTATCTGTGAATTAAAGACACCTCCACTCTCATTTAAGCACTGCAATATGATCTGATTTCTTAGGGTTATAAGGTCTTAGAGTGCCAGCCAAATCCTTAAGGGCTCTTCTCTTGAATTTAGATTTGGGACCGGCTAAAAAAATTACTTCACGTAAATTTTAACATTGCACTGGAGAGTTTTAATCAAAATAGGGACGTCTTGAAGCAGTGAAATGCGGGGCAGTTCAAAGTGAAAGGTTAAGCTTTTCCCACGATATAGAACACTGTGGCAATTTGAAATCATATAGAAATGTTTTATTGTTATGAATGTTTTTGGTCACATACAGCCATATTTAAAAAAAAAAAATCAAATTTCCCATTAAGTGAAACGCTTGCTCTTTCTCTTACGCACTGGCAGTTCTCCCCTTAATATCCTACAAGCAAGATAAAGAGGACATTGCCTGGATTCTGGGATCTGCAATCTCTGCAAGTTGAGACCCCAAAGGTATTCCATGTACATTCACCATTTTCCTGAGAAAAGGCATTTTATTCCTTTGCTACCTATCTGTGAGTTAAAGACACCTCCTACATTCATTTAAGCTCTGCAATATAATCTGATTTCTTGGGGCTATAAGGTCTTTTGTGTGCCAGCCAAGTCCTTAAGGGCTCTTCTCCTCTTGAATTTAGATTTAGGACCGGCTAGAAAAATGACTTTTCACGGAAATTTTAACATTGCACTGGAGGGTTTTAATCAAAATGCGGGCGTCTTGAAGTAATAAACACCAGGTCAGTTCAAAGTGAAAGGTTAAGCTTTTCCCACAATATAGATCATTGTGGCAATTTAAAATCAGATAGAAATGTTTTATTGTTGTGAATGGTTTTGGTCATATACAGCCATATTTTGTTTTAAATAAATTTCCCATTAAGTGAAACGCTTATGGCGTGGTCAAGATGGTGCCGTGAAAGGACGCTCTAAAGTGAGCTCCGTCCACAGCCGGCAAAAAGATCCAGATAAAGCACCAAAATCCCAGGCACTGCACATGAAAGCTACCAAATATGATTGCGAGATGGATAGCACACTAAGGAAAACCGAACAGCGGAAACCTGCGATGCAGCAAGTGCGCTCCAGATGACCCGCGCTGGAGCCGGAGCGGCGCACGGGCCTACCCGGACCCGTGAGAATCCTGACCGGCGGAGCCGAGAGAGGCAGAGGTGAGGCGCGCGAGACCCCGGAACGCGTACCGGTGCTCAGACCCGCGCCGCTGCCCGTGCTGCTACCCACGCTGAAACTCCTCGCGGAGCTAGGCCCGGGCACCCGGCTGGTGCGGGCGGAGACACCTAGCGATGCGGACCGAGGCGCACTCTGGCCTACTCGAACCCCGACAGGCCCGATTGAGTAGAGTGGAGTAGAGGGCCTGGAGAAATGATCAACGTGAAACCGGGCTCCGGCCGCTAACCGTGCCGAGACCTGTTGACGACACTGCCGTCGGTAGACGTGCGCAACAAGTAACGACGCTTAATTAAACCCGACAGGGTAGAAAAGGCCCGAGGTGAGGCGCAGTTCCACTACTTCCAGCAGCTGAACATATCCAAAGAACCCTTACAACTTGCACAGAGAAGCTTACCAATGTGAAAGGCGCCGGAGGGCGCGAATTGGATGTCGCAGGAAGACATGGCCGCATGAGGAACCAAGCGACTCATAAAGCGACCACCGTAAACACACGCAAAGCAACAAGGATCGCAACCTCATTCAACCCTATAAAGCATCATATCACCGAACACATGTGCAGATTCATCTGCAAAAGCAGGGCTCCTGGACTGAGTAGCACTGTAGCTCAACGGTTCCGTAGCGAGTTGGTGCCGCGGTAGGCAAATTGTAGAAACTTATAATGAATTCACGGTTAATATAAAGATGGTGAAACCGAAAACACAAAGAGCACAAACTGAAACTAGACCCTCATCAGCATCAGAAATGGACGCAGAACACCACTCAAATGCTCTATATAAAGTGATAGAGACTCTAGCTGCCCACTCCGCGCAAATGGAAAAGGTACTCCAAGCAATACTCGACACCAGAACATCGTTAGAAGGAAAAATAGACACTGTAGTGGCCGAAGTCAACACGCTTCGAATGGAACATCGGAAGCTAGCAGAAAGGGTCACAACAGCTGAAATAACCCTTAACACAGCACAACCAGACATAGCAGATTTGAAACTCCGGCTCAAACATCAGGAAACCGAAATATTACGCCTAAATAAGCGGGCTGACGAGGCGGAAGGACGTTCTTGCCGCAATAATGTGAGATTCCTCGGTTTTCCGGAGAAGATTGAACTCCCAAACGCAGAAGTATTTCTGGAGCGCTTGCTTAAAGAAAACACATTTATAAATTACCTCCCACCGCTATTAATAGTGGAACGTGCACACCGAGTACCAGGGGGCCCTCCCCGTCCGGGAGCTCCACCAAGACCGCTAATCGCGAGACTTCTTAACTATAGAGACAGGGAATGGATACTAAGAAACTTCCGCACAACAGGCCCAATCGACACAGAAAATGCAAAAATCACGGCCTACCCAGATTATACAGCCGAAAACGTGCCACTTTTAACACAGCAAAGCAAATACTGAGAGATAAAAACTATTCATACTCCTTGATGTATCCGGCTAAACTGCGGGTGTTGGACGGCGAAAGATCCCACATATTCCCAACATCAGAAGACGCATGGACTTGGATACATGCAAAAGGCCTGATAGACCCTACAGCCGAGACCCGAACACAAAAAGAGTGGCTGACTCCACAACCACGCCGCAAAAAAAAATTAACACTCAAGACCGAATCGGGTCCAACAAAATCGCAAGTAAAGACGGAGCAAGTCCAAGTCTTAAAGCTGGCGAGTGCGCTTTTGGTCTTTTACTTTCTCATAGAAACAGTCCTTTTTATATGTTTTGAGTGCGCGTATATATACGCTGACACTCTTTGGAGCTTGGAGTTTACATACTTCACGACAGCGGTATCACACGCTGTTTCCGACCATTCGCACCGTCTCCGTCTCCCTGACATGCGGAGCCTTGAAGTTCTAAGGTATATGTACTACACGCTTAGGGGTCACCCACATCTACGTGGTTTTGTCTCCGAGATACATTAGGAGAAGTTATTATGGGGGCATGCACACGTCGCTGTGCTTGGCATTCCACCTAGCCTGTCACTTAGACGTAGATCGTTGCTTTATGACCTCCACAGAGCATATTCAGACTTTAACAGTTTGTGTTCGAGAGACAGACACCTTGTCTTTGTCTTTTAAAGCGCCCGTTTGGCCCTATGTTGGCACTTCAATCTGTTTAGCTCATACATCACACATAGTCATTGCCTTACGTGGTGAAGCTTACATGTTACGTCGTTTTGGATGCTATAGTGCACATTTTACGGTTGTTTTTAGAACAACAACAAGGTCAGTGCCCAAAAGTTTTCGATTTTAATTAGGGGTACTTTATTGGATACTCGGGCTTGTAGTTATTTGTTTCTTTCTCTTTCTTGTTAGCATTTGCTGTAGCACACAATGTTTTTTCTTTTTCGTTTTCTTATTGGTTTTATTTTTCACAGACTGGGTCCTCTTGGACCCCCATGGTAGCATTATCTTGGACCACGGATACACTACATGACACACTTCCATGAATTCGGAAAGCTACGTATCTTAACAACATGAGTGTCAGCCATACTTTCGGCGGGACTAATCATATTTTGTGGGTAGGTGGACTCTGACCCTTTTCCTCCCTATCTTTGTTTTCCTCTCGCTATCTATTTCTGCTCACCTTAGTTTAAAAAAATTCGGTATTACAGTTTTCGTTTTTATGGGCTTCTCCCTTAGATACGGAATTGCTTCTGAGATGAAGCTTGATTTGAACTGTTTTTTCTCGTAACACCAAATTTATGAGGTAAAATCTTAAAATTGCTATTTTTCTTCAACTCTTCCTCACAAGCACCGTATGTCCCACTCGTTGTATAGCATGAGTGCAATAACATCGTCTTTGCTATCTGTTATAAGTAACGGATCACTTCGTTTTGTTCTCTATTTTCACGCTGTGACTTTTTTCACCTTTACCTACCATGACTACACATCATCTTCACCTTTTTCTCATATCTACTGCATCCTATACAAAATGGCACGTCCAATTGCTTCAATGGTTTAACAATAGGGGTATCGCTTTTGTTTAACTGTCTGTGCACAATAGAGGGTCATGCCCTTCGTGCTAAAATTTGTTTTTCCTAAGATTGATCGTTATTCAATGCATCACTTACTACTGTATCTACCTGGATGGTAGTAACACTATGTGTAAGAATTGCAATTTGTTTATGTTTCAGCCTTGAAAAAGTCCGTGAGGACGAAGCACGTGTTGGCTGTTTTCTGATTTCCCATATGTATTGTCTCACGTAAAGACACGATTACTCTGGAATACCGTGTCTTCTTTCCTATTATCAAGGATTAAAATATCTTTTGCAACTCTACTCATCTTGGACTTTTCATCTATTATATTGTTTGGAGTGCCCTGGTCTGTTGTTTTTTTGCAATAGGTTCTCAACCATACAGCTTCGATCCAACCAAGACACGAACAACTCGGACTCCGATTCAACGAACAGTCAACAAGGCCTAAACACGTCGACACTCACCACGGGGCCAATGTTTACTCCACGCTCGGCGGATGACCTTTAGTACTGAAACAGCAGGACTCTCTTTACGTGTATTCACGAACTCAAGAAATAAAAACAGAACAACGAACGTATCATGGATATACCTCGCCAAAAACCAAGTAAACCTGGAAAAAAAAAAAAAAAAAAAAAAGGGAAAACAAGCAAGAAACATGCAGAAACCAAACCAGGCACTACACACGAGCCACAACCATACTTGGCACAAAACGGAACACAAGAAGGGATGCAAATACAACTACACGGGCTGGAAGTCGGAGACACTCCGGACAATACATCAACGCCCCCCCACCCCAACCCAACGGGTTACCGAATGGAACTTACAGTAAATAATGTAAACAGTTGCACCAGTTGTGCCTCGCAGCCCCCAGTTAGATTAATCAATGTAAGTTTTATTTTATTTTTTACTTTCATTCTCTCACACAAGATGCTTAATATACTAACACATAGGAGACTCTGGGGGAGATGAGCAAGATGGCGTGGGACCCGGAACACAAGGGACATATTATACCAAGCAATCCACACAATATGACGTCATATAATATAGTAACCTGGAACGTTAGGGGACTAACTAACACGACCAAAAGACGTAAGATATACAGATATACCCATACCTTAAACGACACAAAACACACACAGCCATTTTGCAAGAGACGCATGCCACAGCACACGAATTGTGTGAAATAGACAAAAATTGTTCGGGAATAATACATGGTACTAAAACCTCGACATAAGGGTGTATTAATATGGATAGCCCTGGGAGTACCATACACAGTCAAAAACGTACATACAGATGTTAATTCAAGATACACCAGCCTGGACGGGGAGTTAGACGGGAAACAACTAACGATAAATGGACTATACGCACCCAACACAGGACAGGGAGAATTCCTTCGAACCATTATTACACAAATCCCATACGACCCGACCATACCCACTATATGGGGGGGAGACTTCAATAGCGTAATTGAGATGTCACTAGACAGATCACACCCTCCAACGAGAGACATCCAGTGTAGGGCACTGTCCTGAGCACTCAACAAATGGATACAAGAAAGAGAATTACAAGACATATGGAGGCGTTTACACTCCACAGATAGAGAATACTCTTTCTACTCACCAGTACACCAACTCCATACGAGAATAGACTTATTACTATGCACTAACAGGCTAGCACACATGATACATAATGCAACATATCTGGCCAAAACTATATCAGATCACTGCCCGTTACTTGTAACATTAAAATGGGGCAGACAGTCAACATGTATACCAACATGGCACCTGCAACCCACCCTACTACGTGACCCTCCTTTCCGTGCTAAATTAGCAGAAGAAATAGAAACTTACTTTGCAATTAACACAAAGACAACAACATCACGCGCTATAGAATGGGACTGACACAAAGTAGTTATAAGAGGCATGTGCATAGCAACGACAGGCGGGGTCCGTCGAGAACTAAGTGCAGAACTACATGAAATTGAAAGCAAAATTCGCAACTCGGAATGCGAAATGGCCTTGGGCAGAGGCAATAATAACGAATTAACTAACCTCAAAAACCAATGGAATGCAACCGAGACTCGCTTACGTAAATTTGACTATCGACACTACATAGCACGATTAGACGACAAAGGTGACCGTTCTAGCAGGCTACTAGCGTGGCTAGCAAAAGGGACACAGAAAGTCACACCCATAAACGCTATACGCCAAGATACAGGCACAATGGTAAACACACAGCAAGAGATTAATGAGACATTCAAACAATACTATAGCACACTGTACGCAACCGAACCCCCCCCCACACCCGCTACAACTGGCAAAGTTCTTTCAGCAAGCCCCAATGAAGAGATTACAAGCAGAACAAATTATTAACCTTGAAGACCAATAGAAAGTGAGAGATACTACAGGCATTAAAACAGTTGTCACACAATAAGACCCCAGGTACGGATGGACTTCCCATCGAATACTACCAAACTTTCAAACCACAGATAATCGCATCATTCCAAACAATGCTACAAGAAGCATACGAAAGAGGACAACCCACAGAAACACAAAGGGAGGCAACAATTGTAGTCCTACATAAAAAAGGACGAGACCCTTTAAACGTCCTTTCATATAGACCCTTATCCCTATTAAATTCAGATTATAAAATATTAGGGAAAATCCTAGCCAATCGCCTCTTACCACTATTGACTACCCTGATACACCCAGACCAATCTGGCTTTATACCAGGGCGTAATACCTCTATTAAAATAAGAAATTTAATATGCATCATGTCCATGACTCCAGAACTAGTTCACTCTAGAGTGTCACTGGACGTGGAAATAGCCTTTGACACTCTGGGCTGGCCATTTCTGATGACAACATTACAAAAAATGGGATTCGCGGTGGCTTTATACGCTGGATATCCATAATATACACTAATCCCAAAGCACGGATTAAAACCGGCGCAATCATCTCAGAGAAATTCGACATAGGAAGAGGAACGCGACAAGGTTGTCCACTATCACCACTACTATTTGCACTTGCAATAGAACCACTTGCGGCAAGACTACGCAACGAAGCAGCAGAATGGGGTATCCCAGACGGCGAAGAATTCCGCATAATTTCATTATATGCAGACGATGCACTAATATATCTACGCAACCACAAGGTTTCCCTACCACATATATTGCAATTAGTTAACACTTTTGGAGACCTATCTGGCCTGCGTGTCAACTGGTCCAAATCATGCATATTCCCCATGTGTCCATCCCTAGAACCACACGCCGAAGCGTCAATCGATAATGTCTTAAAGTGGGAACACACCACTTTTAAATACTTAGGAGTCCATATTTATCATAGTGCCACAGATCTAAAGTAAGGCAATCTAGATAGAGCCATTAGATCAATTAAAAGCTCAATACCCTTTTGGTGCTCAATGCCCCTCCCGCCTATGGGAAGAGTGGCTCTGGCCAAAATTATAGTGTTTCCTCGATTACTCTATTACTTTACAGCACTACCACTATTACTACCAAAAACACTCTTTGTACAATTAACCTAACTGTTGATTGAACTGATATGGGCGAATTGTTGCAAAAGGGTGGCTATTGATAAGCTTTACCTCCCAATAGAAAGGGGGGGAATGGGGGTACCTCACCTTGAGCTATATTATGCAGCAGCACAGCTGCATTGGATCACGACTTGGCTACAAGACCCCCCTAACCCAGAGGGACACAAAGTGAGAACGCAACTAGGAAAAACAAAGATACTAGATTGGCTCATAGGGGGGACACTCACCTCGCATCATAAAAACGCACTAATGACAGTTGCCGAACGTACCTGGAACCGATATGTATCTCAGGGAACTCGTGTACCACTATACTCACCAAAGATTCCCCTACTAGCCATACCAGGGATAAATAAACTACACTACACACTGAACCTAGCGACGTGGACTGCAAAAGGCTTACAACAGATCGGCGACCTATATGAAGACGAGCAATACATAACATACACAAAACTGGCAGAGACATACAACCTAGGACCAGGTGAATTCATCACATACGGGGCACTCAAAGGACTGATAAGTAAAATATGGGGCCAAGGTAACTCAGAACCACCAACAGCCCCCACTCTACATGAACTACTAGCAGATATTGGTACGACACCAAGCATATCCCAAATATACCAAATACTACAAGCCTACCCCGTAAAAACACAAACACAAGTTAAATCACACTGGGATAAGGCCCTGCAAACACCCCTCACAGAGCAACAATAGACCATGGCCCTCACAACCACGCAGGAAATTTCCCGCAATGCCTGCTTCAGACACACTCAACTTAATTATTTACACCAGACATATTTAACCCCACTTCGCATAAAACGCATGTTTCCACAAGCAACTTCTGAATGTCCACGATGCGGAACCATGGAGACAGATTTTTACTACATGACCTGGAACTGCCCACCACTACTTCGCACATGGCACACCATCACACAACAGACAACCAAGTGGTTCTTGGGCATACGTCATAGACGCAACAAGGACAATCAAAAACATAGATGCGCAGAGCTAGCGTTTATTATCTTTAAACGACTCATTGCAACACAATGGAAATCCCCTGGCACCCCAGATATAAACAGATGGACTAAAGACCTAATCCACTGGGCCAACGCAGAAAAACATGTATTAGACTCATTAAGGGACATAGGGATAGTGGTTAAAAATGCGGAGATATAGGACACCTTCCTAGAACAGTTACTTGAAAAAGACGACACCCGCCCGCCTTAGATCACTGGCACAAAGCTGACAACAATTAATTAAAATAACAGGACACTACTGCTGAAAACCCTCCTCCGGCACCCACAGCTTTTCCCTAAAGGAAACACATGTGACTGCACTATAGAACCCCCAGCTCCCGCATGAATTCTCCATGAATTGATGCAACTGATTACACATCCTCCAGCCGCACAGATCTGTATTTTTGGTGTTTACATTTTTCAGGGGCTTTCTTCTAATACTTTAACATCTATTTTAATATTTTAAAAGCTGAAATGTATTCCTTTAACCTTAAACATGTATCTGTATGGTATATGGATCTTTGAAGGCTATTGTTGTATTACATTGTTGATCTCTGTAGAGGTCTTAATCAATTTTTAAAATAAAGCTGATTACGTATTTCAGTGCCCTCTGGTGGGCTTGTAAGCATTGCTGTATATCTACTGGGGTCAGGCGGTGTAGTTGATACAAATACTTTGACTAGATACTGACAGTCGTCAAAGTGGAAGTGACGTAGAGGGGATGTTGTTATTTTTAGGAACATTGTGCTAACAAAATAGGGACAATAGTTCCTAAAGAGATGCCAGTAAATTGTTAATGTATTTAAACACAAGAGGTTTGTGTACATGCAGGCCTATGATTTGGAGATGCAATATTACTAGAGATCAAACATGTTCTTTAGTCTTTTGCAGGGTTCAAATGTTGAAGTGGAATGATGATGTCACAGAGAAACTTGTAAAGTACAATAGGCACCAAGTTTATAAATGTGGCTTTCAAAACACTAATTTTGTGGTAAAGCATGAAAGAGCCTGCAGAGAGCCTCCATTTCAGATTGCACATTTTAGCTTAGCATATCTTTCTGTTGGTGACCTTTTAAAAAACAAATTCTGCATATGAGATAATGTACTGGGAAGACACTGCACATACAGCCGCCAACTCTGTGTAAGTGTTGCTGCCATGCAGTACCTACACTCTGTCCAAGACTAGGCACACAGAACTAGATGCCCTTGTATCATGAGGCAGAGGAACACTTCTGCTGGGATTGTCCTGGAACACGATGCACTGTGATCGAGATCCAGTCCTGCTGAATCAGACATCCATCCTGCATAGGACGATAGCCTGCACTACACCAGAGCTGCCTCCTGGTTCTCCCATACATCACACCCAGGTATGGGTGGCTAGGCTATCCCAATTGATTTGGCAGAGGTTACTCTCACTATAATCTTGATAGTATATATAGTAACGGATATGAGTGTACCAAGACAGTAATGTTACCATGATTTATTTATTTTTTCCCATTGTTATAATGCTGGTTTACCGTGCTTTGTTTCATCTGCCTAACAATTGCAGCTCATGCTTTCTATTCAAGAATATGATTGTTGCAACAGATGTTTGAAAATACATTCTCGTATTTCTTAACTTGGCATGCAGAAGTAGTAACAAAAGGGTAGGTATGTTTCCACGGCTTCCTTGGGAGTCAAAGTAGTCATGTTCGAAGTTGCTAATACCATCTGGTGTCTTTGTATGGCTTGGGGCTCAGATGTGAGCTAGCTAGGAATTGTGTCAACATTTCCCAATGGTGAAGATAGGCCGAGACCCTAAATCCTGACGTCTCAGTTGACTTGATACACAGTCCTACATAATTCGGACGAATTGTATAACAATTTCAAAGAAAGGCTACTCTAGGCACAGAACAAGATTATAATTTTTTAATTGACTTTGTCTTGAAGAGCAATTGTTTTTAGGAAAACAAATCCCTCAGATTATTTAAATGTAGTTTATTCAACTGGAGCAATATTTTGGCGACACGTAGTGCATTCAGTGAAGGCCCTCACTTTTCAGTGCTTCTTATTGTGAGAAAGTAGCCTCTTTCTAGCCTTGTTACCCCCACTTTTGGCCTGTTTGTGAGTGTATGTCAGGGTGTTTTCACTGTCTCACTGGGATCCTGCTAGCCAGGGCCCAGTGCTCATAGTGAAAACCCTATGTTTTCAGTATGTTTGTTATGTGTCACTGGGACCCTGCTAGACAGGACCCCAGTGCTCATAAGTTTGTGGCCTATATGTATGTGTTCCCTGTGTAGTGCCTAACTGTCTCACTGAGGCTCTGCTAATCAGAACCTCAGTGGTTATGCTCTCTCATTTCTTACAAATTGTCACTAACAGGCTAGTGACCAATTTTACCAATTTACATATGCTTACTGGAACACCCTTATAATTCCCTAGTATATGGTACTGAGGTACCCAGGATATTGGGGTTCCAGGAGATCCCTATGGGCTGCAGCATTTCTTTTGCCACCCATAGGGAGCTCTGACAATTCTTACACAGGCCTGCCACTGCAGCCTGAGTGAAATAACGTCCACGGTATTTCACAGCCATTTTACACTGCACTTAAGTAACTTATAAGTCACCTATATGTCTAACCTTTACCTGGTAAAGGTTAGGTGCAAAGTTACTTAGTGTGAGGGCACCATGGCACTAGCCAAGGTGCCCCCACATTGTTCAGAGCCAATTCCCTGAACTTTATGAGTGCGGGGACACCATTACACGCGTGCACTACATATAGGTCAATACCTATATGTAGCTTCACAATGGTAACTCCGAATATGGCCATGTAACATGTCTAAGATCATGGAATTGCCCCCTCTATGCCATCCTGGCATTGTTGGCACAATTCGATGATCCCAGTGGTCTGTAGCACAGACCCTGGTACTGCCAAACTGCCTTTTCTGGGGTTTCACTGCAGCTGCTGCTGCTGCCAACCCCTCAGACAGGGTTCTGCCCCCCTGGGGTCAAGCCAGGCTTGTCCCAGGATGGCAGAACAAAGGACTTCCTCTGAGAGAGGGTGTTACACCCTCTCCCTTTGGAAAATGGTGTGAAGGCAGGGGAGGGGTAGCCTCCCCCAGCCTCTGGAAATGCTTTCTTGGGCACAGATGTGCCCAATTCTGCATAAGCCAGTCTACACCGGTTCAGGGACCCCTTAGCCCTGCTCTGGCATGAAACTGGACAAAGGAAAGGGGAGTGACCACTCCCCTGACCTGCACCTCCCCTGGGAGGTGTCCAGAGCTCCTCCAGTGTGCTCCAGACCTCTGCCATCTTGGAAACAGAGGTGCTGCTGGCACACTGGACTGCTCTGAGTGGCCAGTGCCACCAGGTGACGTCAGAGACTCCTTCTGATAGGCTCCTTCAGGTGTTAGTAGCCTATCCTCTCTCCTAAGTAGCCAAACCCTCTTTTCTGGCTATTTAGGGTCTCTGTCTCTGGGGAAACTTTAGATAACGAATGCAAGAGCTCATCCGAGTTCCTCTGCATCTCTCTCTTCACCTTCTGATAAGGAATCGACCGCTGACCGCGCTGGAAGCCTGCAAACCTGCAACATAGTAGCAAAGACGACTACTGCAACTCTGTAATGCTGATCCTGCCGCCTTCTCGACTGTTTTCCTGCTTGTGCATGCTGTGGGGGTAGTCTGCCTCCTCTCTGCACCAGAAGCTCCGAAGAAATCTCCCGTGGGTCGACGGAATCTTCCCCCTGCAAACGCAGGCACCAAAAAGCTACATTACCGGTCCCTTGGGTCTCCTCTCAGCACGACGAGCGAGGTCCCTCGAATCCAGCAACTATGTCCAAGTGGCCCCCACAGTCCAGTGACTCTTCAGTCCAAGTTTGGTGGAGGTAAGTCCTTGCCTCACTTCGCTAGACTGCATTGCTGGGAACCGCGACTTTTGCAGCTACTCCGGCCCCTGTGCACTTCCGGCGGAAATCCTTCGTGCACAGCCAAGCCTGGGTCCACGGCACTCTAACCTGCATTGCACGACTTTCTAAGTTGGTCTCCGGCGACGTGGGACTCCTTTGTGTAACTTCAGGCGAGCACCGTTTCACGCATCCTCGTAGTGCCTGTTTCTGGCACTTCTCCGGGTGCTACCTGTTTCAGAGAGGGCTCCTTGTCTTGCTCGACATCCCCTCTCTCTCCTGGTCCAATTTGCGACCTCCTGGTCCCTCCTGGGCCACAGCAGCGTCCAAGAACGCTAACCGCACGATTTGCAGCTAGCAAGGCTTGTTGGCGTTCTTTCGGCGGGAAAACACTTCTGCACGACTCTCCACGGCGAGAGGGATCCGTCCACCAAAGGGGAAGTCTCTAGCCCTTTTCGTTCCTGCAGAAACCTCAGCTTCTTCTGTCCAGTAGAAGCTTCTTTGCATCCACAGCTGGCATTTCCTGGGCATATGCCCATCTCCGACTTGCTTGTGACTTTTGGACTTGGTCCCCTTGTTCCACAGGTACCCTAGATTGGAAATCCATCGTTGTTGCACTGTTGGTTTGTGTCTTTCCTGCATTATTCCTCTATCACGACTTCTTTGTCTTTGGGGGAACTTTAGTGCACTTTGCACTCACTTTTCAGGGTCTTGGGGAGGGCTAATTTTCTAACTCTCACTATTTTCTAATAGTCCCAGCGACCCTCTACAAGGTCACATAGGTTTGGGGTCCATTCGTGGTTCGCATTCCACTTTTGGAGTATATGGTTTGTGTTGCCCCTATCCCTATGTGTCCCCATTGCATCCTATTGTAACTAAACATTGTTTGCACTGTTTTCTAAGACTATACTGCATATTTTTGGTATTGTGTACATATAACTTGTGTATATTTGCTATCCTCCCTCTGAGGGTACACTCTAAGATACTTTGGCATATTGTCATAAAAAATAAAGTACCTTTATTTTTAGTATAACTGTGTATTGTGTTTTCTTATGATATTGTGCAAGTGACACTTGTGGTACTGTAGTAGCTTCACACGTCTCCTAGTTCAGCCTAAGCTGCTCTGCTAAGCTACCATTATCTATCAGCCTAAGCTGTTAGACTCCCTATACACTAATAAGGGATAACTGGGCCTGGTGCAAGGTGCAAGTACCCCTTGGTACTCACTACAAGCCAGTCCAGCCTCCTACACTTATGAGCTATTATAGGTGAAAGATATTTTAAGTTCCAACTAAGTAGACATTTATTATGTTAAAATATAATTTAGTGCTGATGTGAAACCCCACTGGAGCATGAGGGGTTAAAATGAAGAAAGCTGGTTTAGCATGATAGCACATTTTCTTTTAACACGGTGCCGGTTTAACTGAGTAGTTAGAAATGGCCAATTTTAAAGGTTGTGACAATCTGATTTGCTGGTGAGTAACCACACAGTTGTGTGACAGACAAGTAAAAGTTCATAGTTTTTATTTAAGACAAATAGCTAAGATTTGGTTTGGGGAATGACCGATTTTTTCCTTGTGACTAGTTACGGCTCAAAAAATCTTGAAGTAGTCACTGTTGATGGATCTCCAAGGTTATACTGTGGAAAGGAAGATATTCTATTAAACATGGCCAGTACAACTGTTGCAGGCTAACATCATCCACTATGTTTTCATCAATCGTCAAGACTAATTGCTAGGTTTATCTCAGAAAAACATTTAATGGAACATTAATTGTGGGAGACTGCCAGAAAAAGGCAGTCTTTGTCTCTGGAGGCAGAGCAGTGCTGTTCTTTTGTCCTGGACTTGGCTATAGGTGGTTCACTCTGATCTGGCGCTCACAGATCTTTGACTCTGTGTCCTGCTTCTGGGCTCAAGTGTATGCAGTGTGCTTTGCTACTGGAATTAGATACATGCTACCATGTTTACTTTAAAAGACAGTTCATGTAACATTATTTTATTGTTTGAGAACACAATAGATAAACAGAAGAAGAGTACTTACTGACAGGGCAAAAGTGAACCAGTAGCGTGAGACTACTGGAGCTCAGGTCTCCCACTCACAGACATTTTTATGGGATACCTCTAGTAAGAAAATTGAGTAGGGACTTGAGTAAGAAGAAGACTCAAAGGAGGAAGGTAAAGGAGCTGATTAAAGCCAGAAGGAACTCAGAGTCAGCATGCTTTTAGGAGTGGTACTATATAAATCCAAGGTCCATTCTTGTGTGTGTTTGTGGTAAGAGATGTCTCTTTTAACAAAAAATTGCACAACTAGTACAAGACCATGTAATATGGATTGTATCACATCCTAGAAAGAAGAGATTCAGGTATTTCCTAATACATTAGTAATATGCACCTAAACTGATATATTGTTTACAAGGAACACATTCAAATTATTCTTTAAAAATAACCCCTTTCATATGGTGTCACAGTAGCAAATCAGGTTGTAACTCCCCTGGAGTTAAAGAAAGCACCAAATTCTTAAAGCAACACTTTATAGATCAGTGGTTCCCAAAATTGTTAGAACCATGATCTGATTTTTTAGAACAAACAACTTTGTGACCCATCTATTTTTAAAGGACTTGAGAAGGGACTATGAGGGTCATTCTGACCCTGGCGGCCGGTGGCCGCCAGGGCCACCGACCACGGGAGCACCGCCAACAGGCTGGCGGTGCTCCAATGAGCATTCTGACCGCGGCGGTTCAGCCGCGGTCAGAAGCGGAAAGTCAGCGGTCTCCCGCTGACTTTCCGCTGCTCTTTGGAATCCTCCATGGCTGCGGAGCGCGCTCCGCAGCCATGAGGATTCTGACCCCCCCTACCACCATCCAGTTCATGGCGGGAAAGCCGCCATGAACAGGATGGCGGTAGGGGGGGTCGCGGGGCCCCTGGGGGCCCCTGCCGTGCCCATGCCAATGGCATGGGCACGGCAGGGGCCCCCGTAAGAGGGCCCCGAAAAGTATTTCAGTGTCTGCCTTGCAGACATTGAAATACGCGACGGGTGCCACTGCACCCGTCGCACCTTCCCACTCCGCCGGCTCGATTACGAGCCGGCATCCTCGTGGGAAGGTCGTTTTCCCCTGGGCTGGCGGGCGGTTTTACTGGAACCGCCCGCCAGCCCAGGGGAAAACTCGTAATACCCACCGCGGTCTTTTGACCGCGGCGCGGTAAATTGGAGGGCGGGATCCTGGCGGGCGGCCTCTGCCGCCCGCCAGGGTCATAATGAGGCCCTATATTTTAATGGAATTAATGTTCCATGTTGTATCACATTCTCAATTACAGACAGTATATTTTCCATTGAAATGTCAACTAAATTTGAACAGATATACAGTTTTCCTGATAAAAACATATTGCACACAAATAATGATGTGTGGAAATCGAATTTCTGTGAATATTTATCGTTTGTGCACCACCAAGTAAAGTGTCTTGATTTGTTTGGGACCTAATAAAATCTGTTTCACTCACACTTTAAAATTACAAAAAGCATTTGCAATGCAATAGGTCTTGCATTTGCTTGAGTTAGAGCTATTGGATTTGCAAATGCATAACTGGACTTTTTTTGCCTCATAAATTGGTCAATCCTGCCGCATAATTTGGTCCTCTCTGCCACATAATTCCAGTGGCCCTGCATATAACTAAAGCACTTCTTCTATTTACCTTCTTCCTCAAATTGCAACAAAAAATGAAAATATTGCCATTATTTATTATATTTTTTTATATCATTTGGGGTCCCCCCCCCCCAACTTAGTAGGGGGGACCCAGAGATGACCTAGACAGAAAGAGCACATTGTGCGGTGAGTTATGGGCAAGACTGTTTTGTAAAAGGAAATGGCCAGAAAAGCATTATGGGGCGAGTTTGCCGACTGCAGTGAATATTGTAGCATCAGCTCTTCCATTACACCAGGAGAGTGTTTTGAGGATTTCAGTTTTTTTCTGTTTGAAATGCTCCAGTTTGTATATTTTTCAAATGTGCAAGTTCGTGCTATATGAAACTTCGTGTACTCATGTAAAGCGGTTCTCCGATCAGGTTCGCGCTATATGAACTTTTACGTACTCATTTAAAGTGGTCCTCCAATTGAGTTTGCGCTATATGAACCTTTAAAAATAAAAAATAAATAACGAACACCACCCTCCCTGCCTCTCCCCCGCCCCACCCAGCTTGCAGCCTTTGTTTGAAACGGCGGCATGCCCGAAACAAGAAAGAAGAAGAAACAACATACGGCCACGCAGCGCGAAGCAGGGTGGCAAAAGAAAAAAGTAGTGCGCCACACTAAGGTGCAATAATTCATGTAACAGGGTCAGTCTCCGAGGAGCTAATAAGCAGCCTCAAGGTGGGACAAACGTAAAGCATTTACCTATGAAATCAAGGGACTTTTGAAAGGCAGGCCAAGGAACGGAATGGAAGTGATGGGCGTGGTTTAAGGCCACAGATGTAGATTTCAACATGTCAAGAGACAGAGCATGCCTAGGCTCGACCTAAAAAAAATTGCTTAATTTTTTGGTTCCCAAATGCTGAATGCCTGCAGTTCATTTACATGTATTTGCATTTTGTTGTGTGTTGCAAAAAACAAGATCCCACGGCTCTTCCCTTTCACATTCCCTCTACTCCAGCAACATTGTCACATAATTTAGATTCTTCATTTGCATTCCTGAAGGCACACTCAAAATCCAGCATGAGACATAACAGTGTGTCTCCCATTTCCCACTACGGACTCCAAGCTGATGTGAAGCTTCTTTGGCGATGATAAATAACAATTTCTATTGTTGAGAGCAAAGACCAGAACGCTGGACTGCTTCTGTTAGAAAATAAATGTGTTCCTAGTAACTGATCTTCGTTCTTTGCAGGAGCAGAATTGGTAAAATGTATATGTCTTGTTACCTACAAGTGTTTTGTTTGTCAATTGTGACAGTACAAGGACAAATAGGTTTTCTTGAATATATTTATGTTCAGGAGGCCTGGAAGGGCCATAGTCTTTCCTGACTTTGTGTACCCAGATTAGATTATGTATTGACATAGGGCCTGATTACGACCTTGGCAAAGGGGATTACTCCCGCCCACTGTATCACAAATTCCATGAGATATAATGGAACTTGTAATACAGTGGGCGGGGTATCCGTCCTGTTTGTGATGGAGTAATCCTCTCTGCCAAGGATGTAATTAGGCCCATAATGTGCTTCAAATTGCAAAATTGTGGTTGTGTACAAATATAGGACATAGTTGGCTTCTTTTGAGCTAATGACAACAACCTGCTTCAAGATGATTATGGTTGTCAAGTACATCAGTTTGATCCTGTATGGGAAGTGTTTCTATGAGGTGTGAAATGACCACCTAGGTGCGGTTATTGTGCTATGAGATGCACCGCTTAGCAGCGTGAAGGATGAAGAAGTGTAAGCGATATACACAGTTTATGGTTTTCCAGTAAACTGGCAGCTCTAAAGGTCCATTTGTGGTAGTTATATTCGTATTCCACTTGTGGTAGTTATATTCTTATTCCACTTAGCTGCCTACCGCAATGGGCATTTCGAGATATTTTATTTAAGGTTTATGGCACTGAGTAGGCATAGGTTACAGGGAGATACTGTGATGAGATCTGCTGGGATAGACTTTATTAATATCCATATCCAATTGTCGTGAATGTCAAAGCAGCGGTTGTAGTAGTTAGCTACATTCATGTATATTACTTTGTTGATTTTTGTTCACAAATTAAAGATGTGCATGCTCATAGGTTTGTTTTAGAAGATGCAACACAAAATACTGATCCTTTGTCAAAACTACCTACTTTTTAATTTTTTTGTCATGTATGTCTTTTACATTTGCAAGTTACAACACAAACTGCATCCTTTGACTGTTTAGACTACAACTTAACTTGGCTACAGCAGTCTGTTCAGCAAAGGGGGCTCCCGGTTTCCAAATTGTTATAGCCAAAGATTTTGCTTTATTACACAATTAACTTTCTAGGTAGCAGCAACAACACAAATAAAGTAGGGCAAAGCACTTCACCTTAACAAAAAGATGGGGTTACTATCTTTGCAAATGTTTGTTTTTCCCTTATTTCGAGGTTACCATATGTGCAGCTGCTTAGACCATATTTTCTTAAACAAGCTCTTTTATGTTGGGGTTTCCTTCCCACTATCACTTTAGGCCAGGCATTATGTATTTATCGCCTATGATTTTGTGACCTGCATTTTTCTGGTTGATATCATTGTGATGTTTTCATTCTCTGCTGATTTGGCTGTCTCTCCTGCAGTGGCAGCTACCAACCGCATGTATTACATTGATTATGTAGTTCCTTCTGTTTGGAAGACGTTGCAACACTCCAATATCCTTTCATGGGAGAGTGCGTGTGCGTTATGCACTGAACCCCAACCGTTTTGGTCAAATCTGTAGCACTGCTGTCAAAAGCTTCCTGATAAAGCACATTAGGTCAGAAAGGATTATGGGGAAAGATGCACAAAACTATTTTGCAGTTAAAAAGGCTTAAAATTTGAAAAATAATAGGCTTTGAGACCAGAAAACATTCAGAGTCATTATAAGTTTGGCGGTACCAGGACTGCCATGTCGTCAGTGGTGGTCGTACCACCAATGGACCGGTGGAGAAGACTGTCAAATTATGACTGTGGAGGTCTTCCCAACAGAAGAGAACCAAACAACCGCCAGTGCAGTCATGCTGCCACGGACGGCGGTAGACCCCTTCGGGCCAGAGGGGACCATGTTCCCGCCTGACACATTACGAGGCTGCACAATCACACAGCAACACAATGAAACATATGTCATACCACGCTAACACAACACAGAACGCATTTGACATATCCATCACCACACACAAGGGCACACAGCACCACCATTACACATTGCAACACTAACAGTACACATTTAATCCACATACATGCATGTACCAAACACAAACATATCCTACATACATTACACAGCTATCACAGCGGGACAAAAGCCGAGGCCACACACTCACACACATGCACGCAGGCCAGACACTACAGCTAGCACAACACACACATACACGTCACACACAAACAAACCAAAGGTGCAAATGCAATACAGCCATGCGGAAAGAAAGGCAAGACAAGTATGTTACCATCGAATCCAATAACAGGTTGGGCCAGATGTATTAAAATTGTTGAGTTGGCAAGAAAATAAATAACTATATACAAAAATCAGCCCACTGGCCAGTCCAATGTCCAAAGTGCCAACGGCACAAACGGCACTCCGGTGTGCCCCTACTTGACTCTTGACTGCCAGATGACATCCACACGGTAGGGGCATCAAGGGAGCAGGCAGGCACTTCAGGGGTTGGGTGCGGGGGAAGGTGGGGTTGTGCTTGGGTTTGGGAGGAGGGTCCTTGGGCTTGGAAGCGGTCAACTTCTTGGCAGGGGGAGGGGCATGGGTACTAGCAGGAGGTGCAGGGAAGGACTTGGAGGTGGAAGGGCTGGACTTGGGGGAGGGACACAGATGGTATCACGGTGTAGGAGAGGAGTAGGGAACAGGGAAAACTCCAAGAGGAAATGCTTTTTAGACACATGGGGGCAGTCATGGCAAAAAGGTATGGGAGTGGAGGAAGAGGGAGTGGTTGTAGGCGGTGTTGGTGTGGATGTCTTGAATGCAAGTGCGTGCAATGAATGCTTGTTGAGTGAGTAAGTGTAGGAGTTTGTGTGTTTTGAGGAGGGAGGAGGCGCTGGGAAATGCCATGCTGAATGGGTGATTGTCTGTTGAGGTGGTGTCTGCAGTTATGGTAAATGTGCTGCATGTGAGTGTGTCAGTGGTTGTGGTTGATGCGGATGTGGTGAATGGGGTGGGTGCCTGCGGGTCTGCTATTGTGCTGACTGTGGGTAAGATAGGAGTTGTGGCTGGATCTGTCAATGCTGGTGTGGTGGCTAGAGGTGTGTCTGGTGTAGTGTGCAGGAGGGGGTGGTGCGGGAGTTGGTGCAGGTAGTGAATGTTGGTGTGTCTGCAGGCAGGTGTTTGTGTGCATGCCAGTGGTGAGTCTTGTGGTGCTTGTGTTTGGCAGTGGTACGTTTGTCTGTTGAAGTGGATGCATGCTTGTGTGGGTGGGGAGCTACAGGGAAGGCGGTGGTAGTAAGGGGGGTGGCAGGCAATGATGGTGCTGGGGTGGTCCCAGAAGGGTCTACCACCGCCAGAGAGTGTCCACTGGAGGAGGCAGCACACATCTCTGACAGTCAGTATGTGTATGCAATATGCAAACATGGCCCAACACCACTGACAACACATCACACTACTACTTAGGGCTGCCTCAGCAGAGGAAATACATTTATTTCACATCAACATATCCTTAGACATACAATACCCAATCCTGTCCTAATCACCCACTTCAGCTAGACCAAGGGTAGCTGACATGTTCACACTTCATCGGATGTGCCCCCAAGTAACAACCGGGACATGATGTAGGAAGCCAATAAGCTATGTAGCACTGTAATTTCTAGGGCACTGGCATACATGGCATTAACATTACACATTGTGAATGAAGAGGTCTGTCTAGGCACTTACCACCTGTAGTTCTATCCCACTGTGTTCAAGCTTTCATCCCCACAAGTCTAGCACTTAAAATGCATGTTGTTTGCAATCGGACCATTTCAAAGCTATATTTCAAATGAGCCTACTTGACCAACCTTTACAAATAAAACAGATAGCAGATTACCAATATATGGGGATACAACTATCAAGCCATTAGTTCAGTCATACATAAGCCATATCTGTGGTGGAAATTTAATGGCTGAATCACATGAAGTCAACACCATTACCTGATTTCTACTGTCCTAATGATAAAAGCAGAGTCACACAGTTGCATATGCAGGTGTGCCATACAGATGGAAGTGGACTGACACCTCAGAGCCACAAATGCCTGAATGCAAAGGGATGGAGCAGGTCATGCTCAATGGGTAGGGTAGTACACAATCACACATCCATAGTAAAGGCAGTATGGAGTCACACATGTTCCAATTTAATTTGACAATCTCCACAATGCAGACATGTAGAATATTGGATATGGGAAATGTACATCCACTGACAGCAAACCATCAAGACACATCTATAGCTAATACTCAGGCCAGGTCGTTACTAACCATTCCCCCCAAAATCTACATACATATTGCATTGACTACATTTTCACATAAGCCACAGAAAGGCAGCTAATCCTATACAACCATAGCCAAGTCCCAGGATACTGTCAGTACTCACCCCCCCTTTGTGGCTGCTGTGCTGCCCTTAAACACCCATCTACCTCAGGGTAGGCCACCTCCAAAATGCGGCCCATTAGGGGGGTCAGGGTCCGACAGGCACCCCTCCCTCGTTGGCAAGACATTCCCAGCTGGTCCTCCACAGTCTTCTGTCCCAACGTCTCAGATCCTCCCACCGCTTGCGACAATGGGTGTTCCGCAGCTATGGACCCCCACGGTCCACACTTCCTTGGCGATGGCATGTTAGATCCCTTTCTTCTGATGGGGTTCACCTGCATGGATGACACAAACAAAAGGAGAAAGTGATGTACTCTGGCACCATAGTAACAGGAGAGGCCTATACACATCAGACTCACCAAGGGCCCACACATACCCATTCTCTCTGCCCAAATGCCTTCACTTCATGCCCTCTACATGCATCTATTCTCCCTCACCGGGGTACACTTAACCCATTCACCGTCACACGCACCCTTATCACACAGGACCATGGGACTGGGTTCACCTGTTCCTCTGGTGCCCCATATAGCTGTCCATACAGGGATAGGACCCCGTCCACAAGCTTCTCCAGCTCTTCTGGTGTGAAGGCTGGGGCCCTATCCCCTGCAGGATGTGGTATGATGTCTCTCAGAGACAATACACAGCAACTCAGGTTGTGGAGGTCTTGCTGGCAACAGTGTCAGAAGTCAAGTGAGAAAGCTGCAGAAAATGGCAATCACGACTGCCACGTACAGGAGCGTCACCGCCGGCATTCCTTGCCGTTGGCCCCAATCACCCATAGGCAGCAACAGTGTTAACCAAGTTACACAGCGGTAGCGACCACCTACAGCCATGACGATATACGCCGGCAGACTTATGTCACTGTCATCTGTCCAGTGCTGCAGGACAGGTGGCTGCCATTTTGTGCACATCTCATGCACTGGTGTGCCAAGTTAAGTGTGCCATACACATATTAGAACACATTTGGAGTAACCCCATGTTGTGCCATCATGGTAGTGCTGACGCATGACATGTGTCCTAAACGACTAACAGGTTCAGCATTGTGCTGCAAGGCTGGTGTCCAAAGCACTTCTGCATGCCCATTTTTTATGTCAGCAGTGCTTCGCATGTCCAACAGTGTTAGGTGTTTGCTATTTTGACATGTTCCGCTTACATGTGACAAGTGCATTTATCAATGTACATTCTCTCCTCTCTACCTAGATGTACTGCACAACCACTAGTGTACCATCCACTAGACTTTGCAACCCTGGAGGACAACCATATCATACAAGCCTAACGTCTGAATCGTCAAACCATCATGGATCTATGTACACAGCCTGACCTCTTAACAGTCATTTGCAATCCCTATTCCACCTCTCCCACAGTACAAGTCCTGTCAGTGCTACACTTTCTTGCTACAGGCTCCTTTCAGAATACAGTGGGCTTGCCAGCAGGGATGTCACAGCCAATATTCAGTCTAGTGTTGAGGGATGTATTGAGTGCATTGTTGAAACACCTGGATAGCTACATCTGGTTTCCACAGCGTGCCGATTTTGCCTGTGTGAAGGCAGACGTTTACGATATGGGACACATCCCTCATGTGATAGGGGCCATTAATGGCACCCATATAGCTCTGGTGCCTCCCAGTGCCAATGAACAGGTGTACAGAAAGAACTACCACTCCATTAATGTTCAGATGGTGTGTCTAGCAGACCAGTACATCACATAGGTCACAGCCAAGTTTCCTAGATGTGTCCATGACTCCTTCATTTTGAGGAACAGCAAGGTCTCACAAATGATTGCACGACTACACACTGAAAGGACCAGGCTCCTTGGTATGTATGCATTTGAATGTGGTTCACTGTTATTGCATCTGTTATCAACTTCTTCCCAGTCGCTGTACCTGTTATGTAACTGGTCTTACATTTATTCACACAGGTGACTCTGGATTGCCTAACCTTCTCTAGCTGTTGACACCAGTGAGGTACCCTGGCAGGGATGGGGAAGTCCGTTTCAATAAGGCCCCAAGGATGAGGCGTGTAATCAAAAAAACATTTGGTCTCCTGAAAGTCACATTTAGGTGCCTGGACCTATCTGGAGGTGCCCTCCTCTACTCACCCTAAACGGTATGCCAGATAGTAGTAGCCTGTTGCATGCTCCACAATCTAGCCCTGAGACACCAGATACCATTGCTAGCTGATGAGGGTGAGGCAGCTGGACCAGTGGCTGGTAATGCTGACATGGCATGAGGAAGAAGAGGAAGGTACAGCTGGACTCTAGGGCTGAGCTCATCAATCAGTACTTTCAGTGACGTACAGGTATGATGATTGTGGGTTGGAAAGTGTTGTATATCAACATGATTTGCTGACAAATGTCCTCCTGAGTTGACTCATCAGTTGTGATGTGATTTGGTCCTATCCTTATGTGTGTGTTGGGGGGAGCAGACTGTTTGTCATGTGTACAGTGAAAGTTTCTAATATCTAACAAGTGTACCCACTGAAGTTTCCTTGAATCAAATCTCCAATGTACAGACCAGTAATCAGCAATGTGTGCTGCATACTCATGGCATTTCACCTACTGACTGATCAGAGCAGATTGGTGAGCTGAGAAAAACGTGTTCCTCTGCTGCCTATGGCTTGAGGCCTTTATAATCACTAGCCATTGCAGTATAATTTGAGAATTGAGAGTTGTAAATTACAGAAGGCAGCTACAGTGCGTAGTAATGATTATTCTTTGACTGGTGTTGTATAGGTAATCACTGGGGACCCTGGTTAGGGAGTAGGGAGTAATCTACACTTGGGGCGCCCTCTACTTGCTGGATATGTGCTTTGTGTACCTCCATGCCTTATATCCCGGTGGTATAAGTGGTACTCTCTGTCATTGTCTTTTTGCAGGTTTGCATGCTGACTATACTCTTGTGTGGGTCAGGATTTTGGACTGTCTGACGTGTCCTGGAACATATCTGTTGTACTGTGCTTCCTGCTGTGGATGCCTCCCTCTCCTGTCCATTACACTGCCAGTTGGCTGTAGGCTGCATAGCCAATTCACATATAGCAATCATGACTTTTGTTGATGTTGTAATGAAGACACATATACAGTAGCTGTGTTCCATTGGTGTTTATTGTGCATATATTGATAGTTTAACAAACATATATGGTGCAAACACTGTCCAAGAGGTGATGAGAGGGGTCATGGGAGATGGAATAAACAGAGTAGGTGATACAGCTGTTGGTTGCACAGGTCCAGTGTCCGATTGCCTATGGGGAGATGGAGTTATGTCATTGAACACTCAACAGGGTGTCTCAGTGGCACACAAGGGAGACAAATCAGGTGAAGGTCACTTCCTGGCAGTGGGTGTGGTCTTGGTATCTGCTTCAGCTGGATGTCTGGATGGATGTCCACATTTGCGAGGAGGAGGGTTGGGGGTGAGCAGGGGCAATGAGGACTAGGGTTCTTCAGCTACAGAGGGAGGGCTGTGGTTCACCTGGCAGGGCTTCCAACCGCTGGTTACCGCTGACGTGGATGGGTCTGATATATTGCTAGTGGAAGGGGCCTGCTGGTGGGTGGAGGAAGCACACAGGGTGGTGCTGATATCCCTCAGCACCCCTGCAATGGAGGCCATGGTGGCAATGTGGGCCTGCCACTGCTGCATGACCTCTTGGCGGTAGTCCCTCTGCTGCCTTTAGTTTTCCTCCAGGATGGTTATGATCTGGCCCATCCTGTCCTGGGATTGTTGGTATGCTCCCAAGACTTGGGAGCTGGTAGCCTGGTCAGTAGAGTCCCTTGGGGGCCCCATCCTATGGCCCACAGATTCCCTCCCATGCCCCTACCCCCATGTGCCTGTGCCCCTGGCATGGTGTGCCCACTCACAGTGTTCACAGGATCTTCATCTGGGGTATGAGGGGTTAACTCAGGTCCCTGTACTGTGGAGCACACAATAGTTTGATCTGTCCCTGGGACACAAGTTTGGGGACGTTTGGGGGGCTGTGATGTTGAGGCCACAGGGTTTGGGGGGATTGATGTGGGCAGGGTGAGGCAGGGAGTGGTAGACTGACCAGGTGTCCCAGAAGGGCCAGGTAGGTCGTCAGTGTCCAGACATCCAGGTGCGTTGTCCCCACTGGACTCTTCATCCTGTGGTGGGCTGGCAGTCTCTGGTATCCTCTCCCTGGTGGCATTAGCAGGAGTATCTGTGGATGAAGTGAGAGAGGGAGTTACATACTGAAGATGTGTTTGTTTAACTCTTTATCACATGTATACAGTGGCTTACATGATTCCCAGCAATGATAGTGACAGATGCTGCACACCATACCATTGGTGTTAGGTAAAGGTCTGTGACATGTGTACCATACTCCATTTAGGTTGGTGTCATTAAGGTTTAGTACATCTGGCTGTTCGGGATGGGTACTTGTATAGACTGATAGTTCACATGACTGTTCTGCACTGTTAGCTTGTGACTATTCAGGATTGGTAGTCGCGAGTGGTAGAAGTCTGGACATAGCAGCATGGTGTCCCAGTGAGTGGGGGCTATGGGAGTATGCAAGGTTAATCCTGCTGTCTGTGCCGGACATGCCGCAGGTCTTTACTGAAGAGGTGTCAGGCTCTGGGCATCCCGATGGCTTTCATGGGGATTGCAGAGGAACGGACTACTCCCCTCTGCAATATTCGACAGAAGGATCAACATGGCTCCTATGGGTGATCCAGGGCCTTTTCGGTCTCATCATGGAACATTAACGTATTGGGAGATAAGATCAAGAGGAGGTTGGTGTCTCAGTATATATACACGCTGCTACCGGATATAGTGCTCCTCCAGGAGACACATCTCAAAGGTATGAAGTCCAAATATTTGGGCAGGGGGACCTATGTCACATTGAAGCTTCACTTCAGGTTCGAGAGAAGTGGCGATCCCCTCCCGTCCGGCCTACAAGGCAGTGGGTAGACCCGGCAGGGAGATATGTGGGGGTGCAGGGGTACTGTGGGGGGGGGGCAAAAGATGTTATCCTGAGTGTCTATGCACCACCCAGGCTCCAACCCCCGGTGCTACAGAAACTAGCAGAGATACTCCTGGGGACAGAGTCTGAGCTGCTTGTGGTAGGGGGGCGACTTCAATGTGATGGGCATGGAGGTGAATAGATCGGGAGGGACTGAGAGCAGGACTTTCCCACTCCGCTAAACCACATTGTCACAGCCCTGGGACTCTCGGACTTGTGGCGCAGGACTCATCCAGGTGAACACAAGTATTCTCATTTCTCTGGAGCTCATGATGTCTTTTCAAGGCTGGATCATATTTTCACACCTGCTACGTAGTAACAGTGAAAAGTCTGAGAAAAGCAATGAGAATGCAGGCAAAGAAGTATCCTCAGTGGAGACAGCAATGTCCTAGTTGGAAGAATGTTTGCCAAGTCGTGTTGCGTTATTTACAAAGAAAAGGAATCCAAGATGGCCGACTAGAAGCCAGAAGGTTAAGTTGTAGTTCTAGTGTTGCATTCAGTTAGTTGCTAGGATACATGCACGCCGCTTGAGAGCTTCGCACTTCAGCTGTGATCTGACAGGAACCACATGTGCAGAGAGAGCGCGTCTTTTGAGGTAAACTTTTTGTGAGGAAAAACTAGACTTTGCATGCAGTTTTACAGATAACAAGTTAATGGCAGATATTAATAGTTCATGGAGAAAAGGCATTAACTGATACAGAAAGTTTTCGAATGCTCTAATGAATTTTTGATTGAGATGGAAAATTAAAAACATTTGAAGGATATTAAGATATTTAAACAACTAACCGCTAATCTAGTCACAGATATATAACAACAAACTTAAGAAAACTTAAACTGGAGGTTCAACAAGTTACTTTTGAAAATCTTTACCTCGACTAGTGCAACCATAAAATAACTATTAACTATATATATAGGTGTATATAGCGACTCAACAGAATCTTAAGAACGTATTAAAAAAAACGTATTCAGAACCAAAAATCTCATCACGTGAGATAAGCAAACAACTCTTCGTGTTACATTAAGAACTATTCCACGAAGTTCATTGTCATATTCATAATGAACATTTACATAGACAAAGAGAAGCAAAAACTCAGGGAGCTCAGGGTGAGTGAGTATAATATTGAATGTCAGAGAGAATTAATTGTAAATGAATAAGAAAGTATAGTAACGAATAATATTTTGTCCCTAGTAATTGCGAATGTGATATTTCAGGTGCCGTTATCCAGTCAGACAAGACTTCAAGTGGCAGACTGAGTATTTGACGAAACATCATCTCTGAGGCAGTCTCTCTGAATCCCATTCCCCTTTCCCCTTCCAGAGTGCTCAAAACGGAGATTCAATTTCGTTGTGACTAGTCTGGGTTGGGTCTGAGGATTTATCTTCTGCTCCAGGGGGAATCAAATCAAAGTACTCTGACAGACTGAAGTGTCCTCCCTAATTTACGGGGAAGTTAGATTTCATCCTGAGCAGAATGACAGAAGGGATTGATGTAAAGGCATTAGCCACTACTTTAGAAGGACTGCAGAAGCAATTAAATAATACCATAGAGAAAACAGTCCAAATAAAACAACGAATAAATGAGTTAGGAAACACTTCCAAGTCTAGTGACTCCGCGTTCTCACCGTCCCCTAGTACTTCACAGTCCACAGGTATATCTACTCAAGTAATTCATGCTATTTCCCCTATTATTCCCCGAGCTCCGCCTGAGCGTTTTGGTGGAGATCCAAATAAGGCACAAATCTTTCTAACTCAATGCTCATTGCATTTTCTATGTAGACCCATCATTTTTTCTGAAGAACAATACAAGGTAGCATTTATATTGTCTGTCGCGCCGCACCACGCGGCGCGAGCCGAGCATTCGGCTCGCGTCACGCAGCGCATCCCCAGGACGCGGCGTGCCCGAGCCTTTTGTTTACCGCACGAGGCCCCAGATTTTACTTGGGGCCTCGCTCTGCTTTCTGTTGCGTCCCTGTTTCCCTCTGACCCCTCCTTACCTGTTCTTTTTCTTCTTTCTCTTCTTTTTCTTCTTTGCTTTCTGAGGCATTTTTCTTGTCCTTTCTTTAAGTCTTTCCCCCTTCCCATGTTACCTTTTTCTTCCCAGCATTCCTTGTTCTCTATTTTCTATGGTTTCTGTTCTATTCTGTCCTATGTATTTCTTCCCTATCTAAGATGGTGTCTTTTTACTTCCTGTTGGTCATTTCCTGTTTCTTGGTATATAAGGGCTCTGTTTTCTCCCTTTCCTTGCGCTGCAACACTATCTGCTCTGATTGTGTCTTCGCTCCTGAATCTTAGCCTTCGGTTCTGAATCTTGTCAAACTTGTGTTTACCTGCATTTTTGTTTCTTTTTGATTCCTGGTTTTTGTTCTTGTTTCAGGAATCCACTGTTTGGAGTTTTTTTCCCCTTTTAGGTTTTTTTTCCCTCTGGCACTGTTTCTAAAGAGCACCGTCTGTTCTTGGCGGTTCCATTGCCTACAGCACCGTGGCTACTAGAAAGAGTCGCCCCTTTCTGGGCCAAAGCCGAACCTTCAAGACCCACGCCACTAGATCTGCGGTTTCCAGGCGCAAGCAGCACGTGAGTCTTGACAGATTGCACCGCCAAACCATTCCGACGTCTTCTGACACCATGGATGATACAGTGGCGGCTGCTGCAGATCCTGATTCATCTCTTTTGACTACTATTCAACAACAAGCTCAGGAATTACAACAATTGCGCAATGAGAATGCTGTGTTACGACAGGCTTTGGCTTTCCGCAGTGGCGATGTTCCGACTATCTCCGCCTCTACTCCTCGTTTCTCTGGTGAACCAACTAAATTGTGTGAATTCCTGGATGCATTAACGGTGTACTTCGCCTTCAGACCTACCCAATTCTCTCATGACAGGACAAAGGTGGGATATCTTATCAGTGCATTATCCGTTCCTGCCTTGGCCTGGGCAACCCCGATGGTGTCATCCAACGATCCGGTATTGTCGGACTATTCTGCCTTCGTGACCCGCTTCAAACAAATGTTTAGTCGTCCAGGATTGGAAGCCTCGGCAGAGGAAGCATTATGTGATATCCAGCAAGGTTCCCAAGATGTCCTTCAATATATTACACGTTTCCGTCAGTTAGCGGCAGAGACCACTTGGGTGGAGCGTACCTTGGTAACTTTATTTCGCAGAGGACTTAAGGAAGAAATAAAGGATGAATTAGTACATTCCACCAGAGTTGAAGATCTTCGTGGCCTGATGGATCAAGCACTTTCCATCGAGTATCGTCTTCAAGAACGACGAATGGAGAAGAGAAGGAGTAGAGGATCTTCCCAGCCAAGCACTTCACGGATGTATCTGCCTCGTTCTGAGGAATCTCATCCCCCTGCTAGAGACATAGAAGGGGAACCCATGCAAGTGGATACTACTCGAGGGCCGCTCTCCGCTAGTATGAGGGAAGACAGACGGAAGAAGGGATTGTGCCTATACTGTGGTTCTGCTGGTCAGATGCTTCGTACCTGTCCTATACGTCCACCAAGACCCTCGGGAAACGCCACTTCCCGTCCTCTGTAAGAAGGGAGGGGACGGGATCATCAGCTATACCTTCCATCAGTTCATTTAATGACAATACAACATACTTGTTCGTGTTACCTGTTATATTACAACTACCTGATGGCCGCCAAGAAAGAACTATGGCATTATTAGATTGTGGTGCTAGTGGTATATACATGGATAAGACTTGGGCCACTAAGCAACAGATTCCCACACAACCCAAAGACATTCCTGAACAAGTGCACACTGTGGATGGATCCTTGATATCCTCAGGTCCAGTCGATACTACGACCTTGATGTTAAATTTACAGTTTGGTAATCATCAAGAACACATCTCCTTTGATCTCATTTCATCTCCCAACCATACCATTATTCTCGAAATTCCGTGGTTTACAAGACATAATCCGTATGTGAACTGGGTAACCCGGACAATTTCCTTGTCCTCACAGTTTTGTCAAGAGAACTGCTTTGCGTCCGACAAATATTGGTCACCGAACGGATTAAAACCTATCAAGAGTACTACAGAATATTCCATCAATACTGTTCAAGGAGTTCCTGAACATTATTTAGAGTTTCAAGACGTGTTTCAAAAGCCATCCAGACCTGTATTACCTCCACATCGAGAGTACGATTGTGCTATTCCTTTGGAACCTGGAATAGTCGTCCCCTTTGGGAGAATGTATTCTCTCATGGAACCTGAAAAGGAGGTTCTTAAGGAATATCTGGAGGAAAATGTACAGAGTGGTCTCATTGTTCCATCGTCTTCTCCGGCAGGGGCTCCTCTCTTTTTTGTACCTAAGAAGACCAAAGATCTTCGTCCTTGCCTGGATTTTCAAGGCCTAAATAAAATAACTATAAAGGATCATTATCCTTTGCCCCTCATCAAGGATATTCTAGAGGCAGTTAGAGGGGCTCAAAGTTTTACCAAGTTGGATCTTCGAGGAGCTTACCACCTTTTACGTATAAAAGAAGGAGATGAGTGGAAAACAGCATTCAGGACACCGTTTGGTCATTTTGAGTACAAAGTCATGCCTTTTGGTCTTACGAATGCCCCTGCAATATTTCAAAGATTTATGGACTCAATATTTTCCGATCTCTTGAACCAGACAGTCGTAATCTACTTAGACGACATCCTTATTTTTTCCAAACATCCCGATCTCCATTCTTCTCATGTGAAACAAGTCCTTCAAAGACTCCGAGCACATCAATTATCCTGTAAACCTGAAAAGTGTGAGTTCGATAAGACGGAAGTCAAATATCTGGGTTATCATTTAAGTCCCACCGGCATAGCTATGGACCAAGAAAAGGTACAAGCAATTCTCGATTGGCCTTCTCCCTCTTCTATTAAAGAAACACAATGTTTCCTAGGATTAGCAAATTTTTATCGGCAATTCATTCAAGACTTTGCTAAACAGACCAGCCATATAACTCATACTTTAAAGAAGGAAAATCGAAAGCAGGGGTTTGTCTGGACTGAGGCGGCTGAAACAGCTTTTCAAGATTTAAAGAAGGCTTTCACTCAAGCTCCCATCTTAAGACACCCAGATACCAACAAACAGTTTATTGTAGTTACCGATGCTTCCGAAAGAGCTATTGGAGCTGTCTTACTCCAACTACAAGAGGATGATGGTCTTGAACATCCTGTTTTCTATTTGTCCCATATTCTCTCTACAGCTGAACAACATTACTCAGTACTAGAAAGAGAGTTGTTAGCTCTGAAGACAGCCTGCATCGAATGGAGACAGTTTCTGATGGGTTCCAAGGAGCCTTTCGAGGTGAGAACAGATCACCGTAATCTGCAATGTCTACGTAATTTTGTATGCCAGAATAGTCGCCAGGCCCGTTGGGCCTTTTTCTTCAGTCAGTATGACTTTTACATCACCTATATTCCTGGATCTCAAAACATTCTGGCTGATGCTCTGTCTCGCCGTTATCCAGACTGTGCTCCTTCCCCGTCTCAGTTTCTACTGGAGCCTAGTAAGATCATTGGAGTTGCTCAATCTTTTCTGGAGGAAGTACAACTGGAGTACTCCAGCCTATCTAATAGCGAAATAGAGAAATTAAGAACCTTTTTATGCAAGAAAGAAGGGTACTATTATCATCAGAATCTGTTATTCCTTCCTACTAACAGAGTTCGAGACAAGGCATTACAGATGTGCCATGATTCACCGGTTGCTGGTCATAGAGGCATCAAGGCCACACAAGAACTCCTTTCGCGATCTTTCTGGTGGCCTACCTGGAAATCAGATGTCGAAAGATACGTCCAGGCTTGTCCCATATGTGCTCAAGTCAAGATTCCCCGTACCAGACCTGCAGGATTACTACAGCCTTTGCCGGTTCCACCAACTCCATGGCATACTATTTCCACTGACTTTATGTGTTCACTTCCACCATCATCTGGAAACCAGGTTATCATGGTCACTGTTGATTCTTTCACTAAAATGGCTCACTTCACTGCCCTAAAGAAGTTACCTACATCCCAAGAATTGAGCCAGATATTTATTGACCATATTTTCCGTCTCCATGGACTTCCACATACCATTATATCTGACAGAGGACCTCAGTATATTTCCCGGTTTTGGAAATATTTTTGCAAGACACTAAACATCAATATAGCACTATCATCCGGTTTCCATCCTCAGACCAATGGACAGACCGAGCGTTTGAACCAAGGATTAGAAAAATACCTTCGCTGTTTTTGTAATTCCACCCAAAGCAACTGGAACACTTATCTTCCTATTGCTGAATTTTCCTACAACAATACTGTCCATAGTGCCTCCAAGGTCACTCCTTTTTTCTGTTCCTATGGCTATCATCCTACCTCTTTTCCTACTTCTCCTCAATCTACCTCTCCTCTGCCTGCAATTACATCTTTTTCCAAACGTCTCCTGCAACTCCATAGGCTAATTAGATCTAATTTATTGAACACCAAGAGATATATGAAGAAGATCGCAGATAAGAAACGTGGACCCACTCCAGATTATCACCCTCAAGATAAAGTCTGGCTTTCTTCCAAATTCTTGCCCTCTCGCCTTTCTCTAAATAAGTTCACGCCTCGCTATTATGGGCCTTTCCGTATTCTTCAGTTGATCAATCCTGTCACTGTTCGTCTTCGCTTGCCTCATACTTGGAAAATTCATCCGGTCTTTCATGTATCCCAGCTCAAACCTTATATTCCTGACCCTTTCTCTCGTCAGTTTCCTTGTCCTCCTCCTGTGTTGGTGAATGATGTACCTGAATATGAGGTTCAGGAAATTTGTGACTCTCGCCTTTTTCACCGACGTCTTCAGTATTTGATTCACTGGAAGGGATATCCTCTTAGTGAATGCTCTTGGGAAGATGCATCTTCTGTTCACGCCCCTCTTCTGATTTCTCGTTTTCATCGTTTGTTTCCCTTCAAACCTGGACCTTCGGGGGGGGGACCTACAGTCGCGCCGCACCACGCGGCGCGAGCCGAGCATTCGGCTCGCGCCGTGCAGCGCGTCCCCAGGACGCGACGCGCCCCTAGCCTTTTGTGTACTGCACGAGGCCCCAGATTTTACTTGGGGCCTCGCTCTGCTTTCTGTTGCGTCCCTGTTTCCCTCTGACCCCTCCTTACCTGTTCTTTTTCTTCTTTCTCTTCTTTTTCTTCTTTGCTTTCTGAGGCATTTTTCTTGTCCTTTCTTTATGTCTTTCCCCCCTTCCCATGTTACCTTTTTCTTCCCAGCATTCCTTGTTCTCTATTTTCTATGGTTTCTGTTCTATTCTGTCCTATGTATTTCTTCCCTATCTAAGATGGTGTCTTTTTACTTCCTGTTGGTCATTTCCTGTTTCTTGGTATATAAGGGCTCTGTTTTCTCCCTTTCCTTGCGCTGCAACACTATCTGCTCTGATTGTGTCTTCGCTCCTGATTCTTAGCCTTCGGTTCTGAATCTTGTCAAACTTGTGTTTACCTGCATTTTTGTTTCTTTTTGATTCCTGGTTTTTGTTCTTGTTTCAGGAATCCACTGTTTGGAGGTTTTTTCCCCTTTTAGGTTTTTTTTCCCTCTGGCACTATTTCTAAAGGGCACGGTCTGTTCTTGGCGGTTCCATTGCCTACAGCACCGTGGCTACTAGAAAGAGTCGCCCCTTTCTGGGCCAAAGCCGAACCTTCAAGACCCACGCCACTAGATCTGCGGTTTCCAGGCGCAAGCAGCACGTGAGTCGTGACTTTGTCTTATCTGACTAGTGATGCAGCTGCATGGTCCATGCCCATTGTTTCCAGAAATGATCCATTTTTATATAATTTTCTAAATTTCAAAGATCAGTTTTGTAAGAATATTTGATCGCTGAGCTGCCGCCCAACCACTGACAATGAGCTGTCGGAAATTAAGCAAGGTAATAAAGATCTAGTACCTTATCTGGCTCATTTCAATAAACTCATGGTAGAAACCAATTGGCCAGAGTCGAAGAGGGCCGCTATATTCTGTCGTGGGTTGAAGGATGAATTAAAAGATGCTTTGGCGCAAGTCCCAAATAGACTCACTAAAATTTCTGCATTAATTGATCATGTATTGCAAATTGATTATCGGTTAACTGAATGAAGAGCAGAAAAAAGGAAAGATTATTGGCCCCTCCCACTGAGATTCGATCGAATAAAAAATGATCATACAAAAGTAGGAGAAGGAATAACAGTGGAAGAACCAATGCAAATTAGCTCCATTCGAGCTCTGTTATCTAAGGAATAGAAGGAAAAAACGAAGAATGAATCAACTGTGTTTGTACTGTGGTGCAGCTGGACATTTTGTTAAAGACTGCCCCAAGAAACCAAAGACTGTTCAGTCGGGAAAAGGCCAGCTTCATCAGTACGGGGAGTTGCCCTGATGAAAGCTGAATCTAAGACAACTCCTTCAGAGCAGCGAGTGGCAAATACTTTAAAGACAGCAGCGCCACATTTAGTATAAACTGTGACAGTCAAGACTTCTGAGAAGGTAATTCAAGGAATCTCAGTTATGATCGATTCTGGAGCTACAGGCAATTTTTGTGACATTAGATACGCTCGTAAGATGGGAATTCAAAGTAGTAAGAGCAGTAGATGGTACCAGTCTCTCTTCAGATCCAATTACTCATGAGACCGAACCGATTCAATTGCAAGGCTTTGGTGGACATCAGGAACAGATCATTTTTAATTTAATAGATGCTCCACAATTTCAATGAATTCTGGGTCTGCCTTGGCTTACTGAACATAATCCTCAAATTAATTGGAGTAAGAGAACAATAGAAATGAGTTCCTCCTATTGTAAGGAAAATTGTTTTCATGGTGAATTCGGAACGACCATAAAGTCCAAAGTGGCCTGTTTATCATCTCATTCTTCAACAATTTGTGCACTTGAAACAACAGAAATCCCAAAGGAATATGAAGATTTAGTTACAGTCTTTGACAAGAAGGAGGCTGAGAAATTGCCTTGTCGGCTATATGACGGCAAGACTGAATTGGAGCCGGGAGCAATATTGCCATGTAGTCGAATATATGCATTGACTGAAGCGGAGAACCAACATTTGAAGGAGTATTTAGATCAATATCTCTCTAATGGGTTTATTCGCCCCTCTGAATCTCCGATTTCCTTTCCACTGTTTTTCATACTCAAGAAGGATGGGGGACTTCGAACTTGCATTGATTACCGAAGCCCTCAATCAGGTTACCATCAATAATCGATACCCGCTGCCTTTGGTGTCAGTTCTTCTGGATCAAGTACAAAAATGCTAACATTTACACCAAATTAGATCTGCGAGGGGTGTATCATTTGATACGAGTGGGATCAGGAGATGAATGGAAAACAGCCTTTCGAACTAGATATGGATTATTTGAATATCAAGTGATGCCATATGGATTATGCAACGCTCCTGCAGATTTTCAGCATTTTGTCAATGACATATTACGAGAATTCCTCAACAGATTTGCTGGGGTGTATTTAGATGATATTTTGATCTTTTCCAACAATTTGCAGGAACATGTTTCACATGTTCGATCCATCCTCACAAGATTGCAAGAGCACAGTCTTTATGTGAAATTGGAGAAGTGTGCATTTCTTGTAGAACGAGTAGAGTTCCTAGGATCTATTTGTCACCCGAAGGAGTTAGCATGGATCTAGCTAAGATAAATACAGTTCAAAATTGGCCTTCTCCTTGTAATGTTTCTTGGGATTCACCAATTTTTATCGAAGATTTATATCCAACTTTTCCCAAACAGTCACTCCCATTACTCGTTTGTTAAAGAAAGGAGTGAAGTTTGAGTGGACAAAAGAAGCAGATGACGCTTTAAATGTTTTGAAAAACTCCTTCACCACAGCTCCAATATTGCTCCACCCCAATCCAGATGAGCTTTATTATGTGGAAGCAGATGCCTCGGACGTCGCTATAGAAGGTATTCTTTCCCAGAGTCATAAACATGCAGGTCACTTGCATCCAGTTGCCTTTTTCTCTCGAAAGTTAACTCCGCCAGAGATATACTATTTAATTGCTGATGAGGAGCTTTTGGCGGTCAAAGGAACCTTTTGAGAGTAAAGACATTATGGCCCTCATTATGACTCCGGCGGGCGGCAGAGGCCGCCCGCCAGAATTCCGCCCTCCGTAATACCGCTCCGCGGTCAGAAGACCGCGGAGGGTATTATGAGTTTTTCCCTGGGCTGGCGGGCGGTCTCCAAAAGACCGCCCGCCAGCCCAGGGAAAAACTCCCTTCCCACGAGGATGCCGGCTCGTAATAGAGCCGGCGGAGTGGGAAGGTGCGACGGGTGCTGTTGCACCCGTCGCGTATTTCACTGTCTGCAAGGCAGACAGTGAAATACATTTTGGGGCCCTCTTACGGGGGCCCCTGCAGTGCCCATGCCGTTGGCATGGGCACTGCAGGGGCCCCCAGGGGCCCCGCGACTCCCCCTCCCGCCATCCGGTTCCCGGCGGAAGAACCGCCAGGAACTGGATGGCGGGAGGGGGAGTCGGAATCCCCAAGCCGGCGCAGCAAGCTGCGCCGGCTTGGAGGATTCCTTGGGGGCTGCAGGAAACTGGCGGGAGACCGCCGGTTTCCCTTCTCTGACCGCGGCTAAGCCGCCGCGGTCAGAATGCCCCGCGGGGCACCGCCGGCCTGTCGGCGGTGCCTCAGCGTCCAGTGGCCCTGGCGGTTACAAACCGCCAGGGTCGTAATGAGGGCCTATATTTTGGGAGCTAAGCATAAAGTGACCATCTACACTGACCACTGAAATCTACTGTTCTTAAAATCAGCTTTTACATTAACAGCAAGACAACGGCGTTGGTCCCTTTATTTTGCAGATTTTGATTTTGTCATCACCTTTCGTCCAGGAAAAGCTAATGGCAAGGCAGATGCTCTATCTCAAATTGATATTGAGGCAACTAAAGAACTTCCAGAAAAAAAGTCTGATTATTCCACAAGAAAAATTTATATTAACCATTCATTATGCTGATTTGTTCAAAGAAATCCAAGAAAAGTTAACACCCAATAAGATGCTGAAATGGTCCAAAAAAGCCCTAGAACGAGTGATCAAGGACGGTGTGCCGCATTATAATGGTGCATTGTATATACCGACTTTAAAATTACAAGAAAAGGTTCTTCAGGCTTGTCATGATGATCAGATGGCTGGACATAAAGGAATTCAAAAGACTCAGAATTTGATACAGCGAAATGTTTGGTGGCCACAAATGAAAACTCAGATAAGGCAATATGTGTCAACTTGTGAAAAATGTCAAAGAGGGAAATCCAACAGAACAGCTCCACACGGTCTTTTAAGACCATTACCCACTGCACCCCCATCCCTGGCATACTGTCACTATGGATCTCATTGTAGATCCCCCTAGTAGTCAAGGTTTTAACACTATCTTAGTTTTTGTGGATACTTTCACTAAAACTGAATATGTTATCCCTTTAAAAGAAATTCCTCGAACCACACAACATATTGTATGTGCCCATGGGATTCCAAAAATTATTGTTTCTGACTGGGGTTCCCAATTTGTTTCTTGCTTTTGGAAGGCTTTTACTAAACAAGTGGGTATAGAGTCACATTTCTCTACCAGTTATCATCCCGAAACAGATGGGCAAACAGAGAGAGTTAATCAAGAATTAGAACAATATCTTTTTGATCAAGAGAAGGAATGACCAGAGTTGGTTTGGGCAGCTGAATCTGTAAAATGTTTTTCACAAATGTGCCAAATATAAGGCCTGCAGTAATAGTGTCAATTGTAAAGGATATCAGCTACCGACAGGGAATGAAGTAAAGATCAAAAAATTCCTAAATTGTAATTCAGACTTTGCCATTTATGTAAATATTTGTCCATGTGGATCGCGATATGTGGGTAGTACAATTTTCCCAATGAAAAAACAGATTTTGGAACTTTGGCGCGCCACCAAAAAATAATGATATAACCTATCTGGTGACCCGCCACTGCAATTTGGTACATGGAGGTAAAAGTGAGGCAATGTCGTTTTTTGGAATTGACAGGGTACCACCAACCCCGAGGGGGGGGGGGTAATAGGGAGCGCAGACTAAGAAGGATGGAATCTGAGTACATAATCCGACTTAACAGCAAGCACCCTTGGGATTTAAACCAGGATGAGGAACTTTTTGTGCACATTGGGTAATTTTGACATTGTATGGACAAGAGTGTAAACTACGATTGAGCCATTTGAGATCTGTTAATTCAATTAGTTCTTTAATATTGGCCATTCCCCTGGAATCATGTACCACCTAGATGTGGATTATTAATTTATTTGGTGGAACAGGGATATTACTGAGTATGTTGCTTTGACGTCTGGAACCAACAACTGATTACTATTTGTGAATATTAATTTTCTTTTAGTTGGATATAAATGTCCCAATTTGGAATTCAAGATGGAATTACTTGTGTATGTGTTTAAAATGTGTCAGTTGATATATTTACAATTGGGGTCGTTTAAAATTACTTATAGGATTGACTGAAGATTTCTTTAATGTCTATGATGATTAATGGTATATGTTGCATGGGAGGGGGGGGCCTCTGTAATGACTTGGGCCAAAGAAGAAGACCGTTATGGTTGAAACGCGTTTCCAGTGCAAGTTATTTTTGTGAAAGATGATTTAAGCCTTAAATAAACATCTTGGTTGTTTGGAGTGCCGGTGGAGAATTGCAATTTCTTTTGTTAAATATTTATGGGTCCTGCGCCCATAAAGGTGCGCCAGCTTCGCAAGGCAGTCTTAGGAAGAACAGAAGGATTTGGATTTTTAATATATATAATGTCACTTACCCAGTGTACATCTGTTCGTGGCATGAGACGCTGCAGATTCACATGCTGTGCATATTCCGCCATCTAGTGTTGGGCTCGGAGTGTTACAAGTTGTTTTTCTTCGAAGAAGTCTTTTCGAGTCACGAGATCGAGGGACTCCTCCCATTTCGACTCCATTGCGCATGGGCGTTGACTCCATCTTAGATTGTTTTCCCCGCAGAGGGTGAGGTAGGAGTTGTGTATATAGTAATAATGCCCATACAATGGAGTAAGTATGTATGTACATAATGTGACTGAAAGTATTATATTTACAAATGTATTTAATTTTAATCAACTTACACCGGCTACAGGCTCCCGGGAGGTGGGAGGCGCATGTGAATCTGCAGTGTCTCATGCCACGAACAGATGTACACTGGGTAAGTGACATTTTCCGTTCAATGGCATGTGTAGCTGCAGATACACATGCTGTGCATAGACTAGTAAGCAGTTATCTCCCCAAAAGCGGTGGTTTAGCCTGTAGGAGTTGAAGTTGTTTGAAATAAAGTTCTTAGTACTGCCTGTCCTACTGTGGCTTGTTGTGTGGTTAACACATCCACGCAGTAATGTTTAGTGAATGTATGAGGCGTAGACCATGTGGCTGCCTTACAGATTTCTGTCATTGGTATATTTCCTAGAAAGGCCATTGTGGCGCCTTTCTTTCTAGTGGAGTGTGCCTTTGGTGTAATAGGCAGTTCTCTCTTAGCTGTAACCTAACAGGTTTGAATACATTTAACTATCCATTTGGCAATGCCTTGTTTGGATATTGTATTTCCTGTATGAGGGTTTTGGTAAGCTGCAAACAATTGTTTTGTTTTGCAAAACTGTTTGGTTCTATCAATGTAATACATTAGAGCTCTTTTTATGTCTAATGTATGTAATGCTCTTTCAGCTACAGAGTCTGGTTGTGGAAAAAACACTGGGAGTTCCACAGTTTGGTTTAAGTTAAGATATAACTTTTGGCAAAAATGTGGGATTTGTACGTAGAACCACTTTATGTTTGTGTATTTGTATAAAGGGTTCCTGTATGGTAAAGGCTTGTATTTCACTTACTCTTCTGAGAGATATGATCGCTATTACGAAGGCTACTTTCCAAGTTAAGTATTGCATTTCACAAGAGTGCATGGGTTCGAATGGTGGACCCATGAGTCTCGTTAATACAATATTGAGGTTCCACGAAGGAACTGGTGGTGTTCTCGGTGGAATGATTCTTTTTAGACCCTCCATAAAAGCTTTTATGACTGGGATCCTAAATAGTGAAGTTGAATGTGTAATTTGCAGATAAGCTGAAATTGCTGTGAGATGTATTTTAATGGATGAAAAAGCTAACTTAGATTTTTGTAAGTGTAGTAAGTAGCTTACAATGTGTGTAGCGGACGCTTGTAATGGTTGAATTTGATTATTATGATAGTAATAAACAAATTGTTTCCATTTATTTGCGTAGCAATGTCTTGTAGTAGGTTTTCAAGCCTGTTTGATGACCTCCATACATTCCTGTGTGTGGTTTAGATGTCCGAATTCTAAGACTTCAGGAGCCAGATTGCTAGATTGAGCGATGCTGAATTCGGGTGTCTGATCTGCTGCTCGTGTTGAGTTAACAGATCTGGTCTGTTTGGTAGTTTGATATGAGGCACTACTGACAGGTCTAGTAGTGTTGTGTACCAAGGTTGTCGTGCCCAAGTTGGCGCTATTAGTATTAGTTTGAGTTTGTTTTGACTCAGTTTGTTTACTAGATACGGAATGAGTGGGAGAGGGGGAAAAGCGTAAGCAAATATCCCTGACCAACTCATCCATAACGCATTGCCCTTGGAGTGAGGCTGTGGGTACCTGAATGCGAAGTTTTGGCATTTTGCGTTTTCTTTTGTTGCGAATAGGTCTATTTGCGGTGTTCCCCAGTTTTTGAAGTAGGTTTGTAGTATCTGGGGATGAATCTCCCATTCGTGGATCTGTTGGTGATCTCGACTGAGGTTGTCTGCCAACTGGTTTTGAATTCCTGGGATGTATTGCGCTATTAGGTGAATGTGATTGTGATTCGCCCAATGCCAAATTTTCTGTGCTAAGAGACACAGTTGTGATGAGTGTGTGCCTCCCTGTTTGTTTAAGTAATACATTGTTGTCATGTTGTCTGTTTTGACAAGAATGTGTTTGTGGGCTATTAGCGGTTGAAATGCTTTCAACGCTAGAAACACTGCTAGTAGTTCTAGCTGATTTATGTGAAGTTGTTTCTGCTGAGTGTCCCATTGTCCCTGGATGCTCTGTTGATTGAGGTGTGCTCCCCACCCTACCATGGAAGCATCTGTTGTGATCACGTATTGAGGCACTGGGTCCTGGAAAGGCCGTCCTTGATTTAAATTTATATGATTCCACCATTGTAGCGAGGTTTGTGTTTGGCGGTCTATCAACACTAGATCTTGTAGTTGACCCTGTGCTTGTGTCCATTGTGTTGCTAGGCACTGTTGCAAGGGCCGCATGTGTAATCTTGCGTTTGGGACAATGGCTATGCATGAGGACATCATGCGTAGTAGTTTCATCACTAATTTTACCTGATACTTCTGATTTGGGTGCATGCTTTATATTACGTTTTGGAATGCTTGTACCCTTTGTGGACTTGGAGTGGCAATCCCTTTTTTTGTGTTGATTGTTGCTCCTAAGTATTGTTGTATTTGACACGGCTGTAGGTGTGATTTTTGGTAGTTTAGTGAGAAACCTAGTTTGTGAAGGGTTTCTATTACGTATTTTGCGTGTTGAAAACACTGTTATTGTGTGTTGGTTTTGATTAACCAATCGTCTAGATACGGGAATATGTGTATGTTCTGTCTTCTGATATGTGCTGCTACTACTGCAAGGCATTTTGTAAATACCCTTGGTGCTGTTGTTATCCCGAATGGTAACACTTTGAACTGGTAATGTAGTCCTTCGGATTACAAACCTTAAGTATTTCCTGTGTGAAGGATGTATGGGTATATGGAAGTACGCATCCTTGAGATCTAATGTCGTCATGTAGTCTTGTTGTTTGAGCAAGGGGATTACGTCTTGAAGTGTCACCATGTGAAAGTGATCTGATTTGATGTAAAGATTTAGTGTTCTGAGATCTTATATGGGTCTTAGAGTTTTGTCCTTTTTGGGTATGAGAAAGTACAGGGAGTAAACCCCTGTTCCTTTCTGATGATTGGGTACTAGTTCTATTGCATCTTTTTGTAACAACGCTTGGACCTCTAGCTGTAATAGATCCATGTGTTGTTTGGACATGTTGTGTGTTCTTGGAGGCACATTTGGTGGTAATTGTAGGAATTCTATGCAATAACCATGTTGGATAATGGCTAGGACCCACAAGTCTGTTGTTATTTCCTCCCAATTTGGTAAAAATCTGTTAGTCTCCCCCCCACTGGTGTTATGTGTTGGAGATTTGTGACACTGAAGTCACTGTTTGTTTTGAGGGGTCTTTGGGCTTTGGAACTTCCCTCTAGTTTTAGGGAACCGTCCACCTCTGTATTGTCCCCGAAAGCCTTCTCTTTGATACTGGCTCTGGTATGTGGGCCTGGTTTGTGAGGTTGAGGGTTCTGTGGTTTGGCCCAGAAACCCCCCTCTAAATTGTGTCTTCCTAAAAGTGCCTCTGCTCTGTGGGGAGTAGAGCGCACCCATGGCCTTGGCCGTATCTGTATCCTTTTTCAGCTTCTCGATAGCTGTGTCCACTTCCCGCCCAAACAACTGTTGTCCATTAAAAGGCATATTAAGCACAGCCTGTTGGATTTCGGGCTTGAATCCTGAGGTGGTAGCCATGTGTGTCTCCGAATTGTGACCGCTGTATTTACAGTTCTTGCAGCTGTGTCTGCTGCTTCCATTGCCGATCGTATCTGGTTATTCGAGATACTTTGGCCCTCTTCCACCACTTGTTGTGCATGCTTTTGGAATTCTTTGGGCAGATGTTCAATAAAGTGCTGCATTTCATCCCAGTGGGCTCTGTCATATCTTGACAGCAAAGCCTGTAAATTGGCAATGCGCCATTGATTGGCTGCTTGTGCTACCACTCTTTTCCCTGCTGCGTCAAACTTGCGACTTTCTTTATCGGGTGGTGGTGCATCTCCGGAGGTGTGTGAATTTGCCCTTTTAAATGCTGCGCCTACTACTACTGAGTCAGGTGTCAGTTGCTGCGTGATGTACATAGGGTCTGTTGGGGGAGGCTTGTACTTTTTCTCCACCCTAGGAGTGATGGCCCTGCCTTTTACGGGTTCTTGAAATACTTGCTTTGCGTGTTTCAACATTCCCTGTAACATCGGAAGACTCTGGTACTGACTATGTGTGGACGACAGAGTATTAAATAAAAATTCATCTTCAATCGGTTCAGCGTGCAGTGTCACGTTGTGAAAAGCAGCTGCTCTCGACACCACCTGTGTGTAAGCAGTACTGTCTTCAGGTGGTGATGGTCTTGCTGGGTAACAGTCAGGACTATTATCTGACACAGGCACATCATAAAGATCCCATGCATCTGGGTCATCTTGGCTCATCCCTGTGTGCGTTGGAGACTGCATCATAGGTGGGCTAGTAATTGGTAATGGTTGCGGTGAACGTTGTGGTGATGGTAGCGGAGTTACTTGTTTTGCCACCTTTGCCTGTGGTTGTTTATCTTTATCTTGGAAAGCAAGTTTCCTTTTCATCCTTATAGGAGGGAGAGTTCTTATCTTCCCCGTCTCTTTTTGGATATGGAGCCTTCTCTGTGTATAATCTGGCTCCCCTGCTTCTAGCTCTTGTCCGAATTTATGGCTTTGCATTTGTGTGGAAAGCCCTTGTTCCTCAGTGTAGGAACTTGTTTTCGGCTCCGAAGCCAGATGTTTCGGTATCGAAACCTTTTCAACAGTCTTTTTCGGCTCCGAAGCCACTTTTTTGAGTTTCGGTGTTCCGATCTCTCGGTGCCGACTCATCTCGGTGCCGGTATCTCGATGTCGAGATTGTTCTGAACCAGTGTCTCGGGGCAGTGTCTGTTCTGTGCCGGTATCTCGACCGGAGTCGGATGACTTCGACACATGTGTGCCCTTTTTCGGTGCCGATGGACGGTCACCGATTTTTTGGGTTAAGCCATGGCCTGCTGGCGGTGCCGTCCCCTGGGCTTTGATGATTTTTATGTGAGTTTTGGCCGGGGCTGTTTTACTCACGGTTTTCGGCATCTGTTCTGTTTCAGCCTCGTCCGAGTCCGAGTCAGCAATGGAGAAGGTTTCTTCTTCCTCCAAGTCGTGGTGTCCTGACGGCGCCGACCCCATTTGAAGCCTTCTTGCTCTCCGGTCCCTCAGCGTTTTCCTCGACCGAAACGCTCGACATGCCTCACAGGTATCCTCTTTGTGTTCGGGAGACAAACACAAATTACAGACCAAATGTTGATCTGTGTAAGGATACTTGTTGTGGCATTCGGGGCAGAAGCGGAATGGGGTCCGTTCCATTAGTCTTGTAGATGCACGTGGTCGGGCCGACCAGGCCCCGCCGGGGAATCGAAACCCGGAAGGGCCACCAGAGCTCTTCAAAATTTGGTGCCGATCTGCGTTAACTAACCCGATACCGAACGCAAACAATACCGTCAAATTTTCTGATATCTAACTAACTTTCCGAACTGAAACACGGAGCGAAGAGGAACACGTCCGAACCCGATGGCGGAAAGAAAACAATCTAAGATGGAGTCGACGCCCATGCGCAATGGAACCGAAATGGGAGGAGGCCCTCGATCTCGTGACTCGAAAAGACTTCTTCTAAGAAAAACAAATTGTAACACTCCGAGCCCAACACTAGATGGCGGGATATGCACAGCATGTGTATCTGCAGCTACACATGCCATCAAACATATATATATATATATATATATATATATATATATATATATATATATATATATATATATATATATATATATATATATATATATAGCGACTCAACAGAATATTAAGAACGTATAAAGAAAACATATTCAGAACTGAAAATCTCATAACATGAGTCAAGAAGCAAACAACTCTTCGTGTTACATGAAGAACTATTCCACGGAGTTCACTGTCATATTCATAATAAAAATGTACATAGACAAAGAGAAGCAAAACTTCAGGGAGCTCAGGCTGAGTGAGTATAATATTGAATGTCAGAGAGAACTAACTGTAAATTAATAAGAAATGTTAGTAACAAATAATATTGTGTCCCTAGTAATTGCGAATGTGATATTTCAGGTGCTGTTATCCAGTCAGACAAGACATGAAGTGGCAGACTGAGTATTTGAGGAAACATCATCTCTGAGGCAGTCTCTCTGAATCACATTCCCCTTTCCCCTTCCAGAGTGCTCTATATGGTGATTCAATTTCGTTGTGAGTAGTCTGGGTTGGGTCTGAGGATTTATCTTCTGCTCCTGAGGGAATCAAAGCAAGATACTATGACAGATTATTTGGCCTGGGGTTTGTCAGACCACTCGCCCCTACTGGTGAGGTTCGTGAGGGGTGGAGAGGAACAGTGTAGATGACGACTAGGGGGTTGGGATTTACAGGATGAGGTGTCATGGGCTGCGGGTGGATACTGAGATCTACTTTCAAGAGAATGTGGGATTGGTTGAGTCTCCGGTAGTGCTGTGTGAAGTGTACAAGACATAAATACGAGATAGCGCCCAAAACCTGATGTCACGGAAGAGGAAGAAAGAATCCGAAACCTTGTGTATGTGTGAGCGCCAGCTCGAGAATCTGGAAGAAGCGGTGGAACGAGAACTGTCCTCCCAGGCCCTTCGCTGGATAGAACTCCAGAGGGCAGAGTATAGAGTGGCAGCAGAAAAGGAGGCAAGGGCCAGGCTTCGTAACGGCCAATATTGGTTATACAATACGGGGACAAAGCAGGGAAACTCCTGGCTTGGCTTGGGAAAAAAGAAATGGAAGCCAGATGGATAGATGAGCGAGTGACCCTGAAGGGGGAAAGGGTGATATCTAGTAAAGACATAGCAGGGGCCTTCGCTGAATACTACCAGAATTTATATGCGGCACATCCGCTACAGGATTTACAGCAGATTAGGGGCGACCTACAAGGCCTCGAGGACCCGGTTTTAGAAGCAGGGGCTCGGGAGGAGCTGGAAGGAGAGATTACTCTGGAAGAGATTAAAGCAGATACCATGAAGCTCCGGTTGGGGAAGGTCCTGGGTCCCAACGGGTTCCAAGCGGAGCTCTACAGGAGATACAATGACATACTGGCCTGCCTTTGCTGGATATGTTTCAAGAGGTGAAGGCCCAAGGGACCCTCCACCTAGATCTGCGACAGGCAGAAGTAGTGGTAATTCATAAGGAGGGGAGGCCTAGGACGTCCTGCACATCCTACAGACCAATCTCCCTCCTCAATGTAGAGGTGAAGATTCTAGCCACAGTTTTAGTGACGTGCTTGATGGGAGTAATCACTCCTCTGGTTCCTGGAGACCAATCTGGCTTTATGCCGGAACGCTCCACAAGATATCACCTAAAGCGTACCCATAATTGTATACATACTATATTAAGACGCCCGGAACCCCATATGTTCCTGGCCCTTGATATCAAAGGCAAACGATGCAGTACATTGGCCCTTCCTGGAAGGTACTTTGGAGAGATTTGGAATTGGCCCTAGATATAGAGAGTGGGTGAGATTGCTCTATTACAGTCCAATGGCAGTGGTGAGAGTTAATGGAATTCTTTCCTCAGAGTTCCCAATTGTGAGGGGCACTAGACAGGGCTGCCCCTGGTACCCCTTGTTGTTTGCCCTCATGATTGAATCATTAGCGTGCCATAAATGGGCGCATCCAGATATCAGAAGGTTTCCATTGAAAGAAGGAGAGGAGGAGGAGCACATCTCGTATGCTGATGACATCCTCCTATATGTCGCAGAACACTCGGAAACCCACTGGGTCATGCGTGTAATCTAGAGAAGTTGGCAGCGTTGGGAGGGTCTTCCACTCACCCTGATGGGGCAGGTGGCTATGTTTAAAATGATCCCTCTTCAGAAGTTACTCAATGTTCTGCAAAACACGTACTACCACGTCCCATAAGACTTCTTTCAATCCCTGGAACAGGACATACAGCTTTTTCTTTGGGAAAAGAAACACCCTCGTATTGCTATCAGAACGTTGCAAAGAAACCAGTATAATTGGGAGGGGGCTATCTCTGCCGGGCGTAGAAGCATACTTCTGGGCAGCCCATCTGATAAACATTATAGAATGGCTGTGCGTCCCGGGGGACCACCCCACGTATAAGTTGGAAAGACTACAATGGGAGGGGCAAACATGCCTCCAATACTTGGATAAAGGAAAGAGACTGAAGAGCTTGTTGCCGGCCTCCCAAGTGGCAATTAGAGCATGGATCAAAACCACTAAAGTATTGCGATGGCTACGCAAGCCCACTAAGATGACTCCCCTCTGGGAGGGAAACTGGTTGCTAGAAATCAATAAGCGGAAGGGCTCTGAGGCTTGGGAGCAGGTAGGCATTTCCAAGATTGGGGCTGTGATAGAAAGAGGAGATCTTATGTCTTATGACTCGCTAAGGGCTGCCTATGAGCTTGGTGCAAAGCAACAGTGTCAGTATATCTGACTGAGACATACTTGGAGGGTGGAAGGTCTATCTGGGAGACTATAGCTGTGTACTCCCTGTTAGAAGGCAGACTGTTGATGTAGAATCTAACCTCCACAGCGATTTCCATAGTATATAAGACTATTAATAATAATACGCCAGACACCCTAATTAAACTACGCAGAAGATAGGAAATTGATTAAAGAAAAATGGAGGATCTGCAGTGGAAGGCTGCACTTATGTTCCAGTGAGAGGCGGCTATACGGTCCAGGTTGCGACTGATCCAGTTTATGAGCCTGCATAGGATCTACAGCGGTTACATGGGATGGGTAAGTCGCACTACCCGGAATGTCGTAGATGCAAAAATAGGAGACTTTATGCATACTATAATACAGGACTACTGGGCAAGGATTGTGGGAGAATTACAAGGAATACTGATGGAAAAGATCCCACTGGACCCAAAATTCATTCTTCTAGGGATCCCAAATGACGCAGACCTGCCCTTGCCCCACCTCTTTTTTTGTAACCTTGGGCTGGTGGTGGCTAAACAAGATATCGCCCTATTATGGGGATTAGAGGTAGGCCCAGAAGTGGAAATGTGGCGAAGAGGAATAGATGGATTTATGATGGCAGAGCAGGTTACATATGCTAATAGAGGCTGTCTTAGGAAATTTGAGAAGATCTTGGGGGCCTGAAAGACATACTATTTATTGGATGTCTAGGAGCCCAATAGCTGAAGATGCACAGGTTGGGACAAAAGATGGGACTGGTGGCTTATTAAGAGACAGAGAAGTGGGGAGGCATGGATGGTAAATAGGTTATTGGCTGATTTGTCCAGCAGTATGCTATTGTGTATGTATAGGGAGGGAGCCGAGGTGGGAAGGAAGGAGGGTGGCTTAGTTGTATCAGTTTCTGATAAACGGGGTCCTACGAACAAATATTGCTATTACTATATATATCCTGGTCAGATGTGGTATGCACCTGTGGAAAAACAAATAAAAAGATTTATTAAAAAAATAAATTCTGTCTGTGCATGGAGTCTGCCATACCATACCATGGTGGCAGACTTTCTGGGTTGTGGATTCTGATTAGTGGCCAATTGGATTAGTCACAGTGCTGCAGCTGTGTTCAGCCTTGTCTGGCATTGTGTTGCATCATTGCATTGCTGTCATTTCTATGTTGTGGTCCTCAGTCGTAACATCTATTTGGTATAGGTAGTCCAACAGGCTTGCAGGATGTTCAAGACCTTCTCCTCCAAAGATGTAAACTGTGGAGGAGGAGGTGGGGGCCCACCACCAGTCCTGTGCACAGCAATCTGGTGTTGTGATGCCATAGAATACACCTTCCCCCGTAGTCGTTCCTTATGTTCTCCCTTGTGCGTGGATGATTGCCTACTGAGTTGACCCTGACTATTCTCTGCCACAACTCGATTTTCCTGGCAATCAAGGTTTTCTGGACCTGTGCTCCAAACAGTTGTGGCTCTACCCTGATGATTTCATCCAGCATGACCCTCAACTTGTCACTTGTGAACTGTGGGTGCTTTTGTAGGGAAGTGCTTGTGTTGTGGGTGGGAGGGGGTTGTTGTGTGTGTAAGTGTGCAGTGTAGGGTGATTGATGGGGTGTGGGTGATGGACGCTCTGATGGATGGTGTGTGTGGTCGTTATGTATCTTTTGTGTTGGTATTGCAGCTGTGTTGTGTGTGCCTGGTGGGATGTGCATCTGTGCCTATGGTGTAACAGTGATATATAGGTGTATTTGCCTGCTCTCTGTGTAATTTGATTTTGTAGCAAAGGATTGTGGGTTGTGCAGGGGTGTGTTATATAGTGCTGTGACTAGGTGTGTCTGGTGTGGGATATTCAAACTATCAAATGTGGTATTGTGTTCTGACTGGTGGATTCTGAGCACAGCAGTTCTCAGCGGCAATGGTTTTCCACTGAGAAAGAACCGCTGTGCTGATTTGTGGCTTGTAATCTGGTGGGTGGAAATGTGTTGGCGTGGCGGTGCTGATGGTGGAACCGCCTCTTTCCTGCCCTCCTGTCTCCTGGCAGTGTTGGATTTGTTGCTGTTTTTGGCAGTCTTCACAGTGTGAGTTGTAATGCGACGGTCAGATTACCGCCAACATGGCAGTCTTTCGGCGGCTGCCACCGCAGTGGTCTTTGGAAAGACCGCCAAAGTCATAATGAGGCCCATTATGTCATACTGTAGAAAATGTACGTTTAGAGTCACAAAACATTTTACTGCCCATGAATAACAGCAGAGGAACTGCTGTATTCAAAGGTTTGCCACAAAATGTTTGCACACCACTGAATTGCAGTTGCAAACCACTGATCTATTTCCAAGACTCAATAGGCTGTAGTAGCTCATTCGCAAAAGGGCTTCTGTCATGAACATAATAATAAGGCAGGAGATTCACCTATGAATGTATGGCTCTTACTCACCAAAATGAATCTTTTGTATTATTTCATGTTCCCCCCATTCAGTTCTAGTTTTCCCAGTCCTTGTTGGCCATCCTCCTGTGTTGCTCTTGTTTAAACTAAGAGGCAACAATGCCAAAGAATGCAGCACTCTTAGCCTGAGTAATTAATTTATTAAGGCATTTCCCAGATATCAAATAAAAGCACATGAATACATGAAAATAAGCATTTAAATCGAGAGTAGGTAAACGTGAAGGATCAAAAATAATCCTGACATTTAAACAATCACATGAAAAAATATGCAATACATCAGCAGTGAATATATATATATATATATATATATATATATATATATATATATATATGTATAAGCTAAATAATTAAGAATTAAAATTCATCACCATGGGGGTTAAATCCATTATCCTTTCCAAAGCCAAACCAGGTAAACCTCAACAGTTGAGGCAGGAGACCTTTTCCAAATGGGATTTTCCTGAGCAGTGTGTCCAGTCCACAGGTGGGTTCCTACTTTAGCACCAAGTTTCCCTGTCTTTTATACTTTAAACTAACTTGAGAGGAAGATTCTAGTAACCCCCCCTACTTTTTGTTATTGAATTCAAAAACTGGTTGGTCTGTGTCGAGACCACGCAAAAGAGCTGTCAGGCCCCAATACACATTCCTCAGACCGAGCTGTATCTTTCCATGATGAAAACATTCTCAGGCTGGTATGCTCTTATCGCATTCCCTTCCCCCATAATATGTTCTAGCACGGTATGACCCTGTTCTGGTGAGAAGAGCAGCAACACGTTCAGTGTGGAAAACAAGCTCTGTGTGGAAAAGAACCTGCGCCGCTGCTGTGACGGCACCTGAAGCACAAAATGGAGTCAATGGTCAAGATCGATTTGGTGGTCAAATACACATAGTATTACACTCCACCCTTTGACCAGTGACTCTCATAACTTAGTGTCTGAAAGTAACCCTTTTTGGTTTAAGCATGGTCATTAGGCTGGATATGCATTGTATACAGCAACCCAGCATTATTATAATACAAATTACTATAAGTAATCCACCTAAAATAGAACGAAGTTGACCAAAATCAGGCAACCAGCTAAATAACCAGTCCCACCACCCTTTAACTGCATCTTGCTTTACCCCTTTCACCAATTTGTTCAAGGCTTCAATGTGAGACTGGATAGATTTAGAATGATCTGACAGGTTAAAACAGCACATTCCTTCAAATTCTGAGCAACCGTGGTCATGTTTCAACAATAAGTAGTAAATCGCTGCCCTGTTATGCAATGGAGCTTTTCTAGTGCCTCATATATCTAGTTATAGCTCTCCTAAAGCAATAGATGTGCTGTAAATATTTTTAACCATCAAACATGCTAGTTTGTTAATAACTCTAGTATTATGAACAGCTAACCATAGAACTCCTACCATAGAAAGACCTATGCTTACATATTCTGATCTAGATAATAACTGAACTTCAGACTCACAGTCTTCATTTAATTGAACTGGTTCCCTTTGGGGCATGGCCGGCAGCCGATGAGGCTGCAAGCTTAGCGCGGAGCTCCGGGGCTGAGATCGGGGCCCCGGCCTTCATTGCTACTGCACAGAGCTCACTGAATCGTCCACTGGGATCTTCCTCGGTGGACGGCTAGCATCGGAGTTGGCCGCGTCTTAGGAGATTCCACCCCCACATACGCGGCTACAGACGGGCTCCTCGGACGACCGGGGAAAAAACTAAACTAAATGGCGACCGCACTTAGCAAAGCGGCCGTTGAAGAGACGGTAGAAGAGCAGAGGCCCTGAGCATCCGCGATGGCGGAGAACTGACTGCCGCAACCGGGGGAGTCCGCTGGGAGCATTTGGGGCCTGGGTTAATCGTGGGAGTCTGGTGAGTGCAAGGGCGCGCGAGCGGGGGAGAACTGTAAACCCCCGCCCAGGCGCGGAGAGCGGAATGGAATCCGGCCACCCGGATGACGGGGTGAAAGTAATGGCTGGCCCCGGGGGCCTCCGATAGCCTTAAAATGTGTTGATTGGAGCACGAAGGGCCCTCACCCAGCCTCCGGCCTAACGCGCTCCTGAATAAAAGAAAAGACACATCCGAGAGGCGCCGCGGAGTGAGGGGTAGGCCCACCCTGCATCAGGAGCCCTGGGTTGTACGGGGCCTCGGAGACACCATTGGTCCGGGGCCCCCCCTATGACTTGGTCCGGATGACCCCTGAGCTGGGAGCGGGGAGGGGGAGCTAGAGTGGGGGGCCCCTGCCCCTATGCTTGCACGTTGTGGGGCTCAAAGCACTACCTACGCAGATAGAAACTCAAACTACGTCACCTGCATCTGCGGTTGGCCGTCTGTCGTTGGGACTGTAACCGGGCCGTTGCGGGAGGCACGCCGGCTGGGGCGAGGGCGAGCCAGCAAACGGGGAATTCCTACCGAACACTCTTGGATGCCCCGGGAGGGTCTATTACCCAACTACACTACCTGGAGGGCTGAGACTGATCCACCGGAGGGCCGTAAAACATACACGATCCTAAGCTTAAAGGTGCACAAATTGAGTGAAATCGCGACCAGAAGACGACATCGCAACCTCCATACAGTGCTGGATCAGAGGGGAACGGGTCATAGAAAACTCCTCGCATTCCGACCACCCCACTATACCTGGGGTTTGAAAGGATTCTACAGACGGTGCCAGCAAACGGAGGACTCAGAGTGGAAAAGTGGGAGAGTCTCTCCTCCCCACTGATTGGAACCTGAGAGAGGAGGAAGACCAGGGCATACTGAGAGGATCAGCTGGGCTGAATCCAGTGACTCGGAACCCTCCAGTGGTTTGGGCACACAAATCATCCCCTCCTAGTCACAGTACAGTTTTAAACATGGGGAAACCTAAAAAAACGAGAAGACCAAACCCAAACGGAGTCTGCAAATGTGAAACACCCTACTCAACCCTCCAACCTAGCCAGCACAGACAATTTAACTCGTCAAGAAACAACGCTGGACACTGTCCTCCTAGCTATTAAAGAATCCTGTGAAGCACTTGAGCAAAAAATTGACAATCTGTCGTCGGACCTCTCACTGTTACGAGACGACCACCGTAAACTGAAAGAGAGTGGGGACAAACAAAAAATCTCTATCTGCAGTCTCCCTAGCACAACAAACAGCATCTAAGGAAATAGCACATATTACAGCCCAAATTGAAACATTAGAAACCAGAGCAGAAGATGCTGAAAACCGAGCACGCAGGAATAACCTCAGACTTCTCGGGGTGCCGGAAGGTTCGGAATCCTCAGCAAACAGCACAGAATCCTTCTTGGAAAATTGGATTAGAAACACAGTGGCCTCCGAGGGCCTTTCGGCTTACTTTGCAATAGAAAGAGCTCATAGGATACCCAAAAGGGCACCACCGCCGGGAGCTAGACCACGCCCTATCATAGCTAAACTGCTGCATTACAAAGATAGAGACTATATACTCTCCCAATCACGGCTACTAGGCGAAACTTTATGTAATAATCAGAGGGTCATGATGTTCCCGGACTTCACAAAAGAAACCCAGGCGCAAAGGGCCTCCTTCCACGGTCATAAATGTACTCTACGAGAGAATGGGATAAAATATGCAATGCTTTTCCCAGCCAAGCTCAGAATAGAACATGAAGGGAAAACGCATTTCTTCTCATCACCACAACTGGTAGGGGAGTGGCTGAATTCCAAGAACTTGACGGCCTCAGCCCTCCCCCCCCCCCCCACAAACCGGGTAAGAAACATAGCCGATCCTCTAAGGGGACCAATGAGGCGGCCCCCCCAAAATATCAATCCCTTCAGGAGATGCGAGACGCCGTGGATGCAGCCGCTGCCCTTAGCAGGGGGTCCTGCCATAGACCTTGGACTTCCGGCAGCCTCTCGGACCTTGACTCTAGCTGCGGGGCTATTCGATATCCTCATGAGACACTACCACCAGCCTGCCTATAATAACACCAAGAACCTCAGAAGAAATTATTTGACTCTACTGTGTGCAGACCGATCTGTCCGTGAGTATCTAAGCAAAATCAATTAACTTTGACTATGGTCCCTGTTCAGCTCTCGCCCCAGAACACTGTTAAAAATTTGAGACAAAAGCGGATATTATAAACAACTGACCATGATGCGGCTGGGCCCCGGGAGAGGCTCAGGACACGTGCTCTCGACCCCTGCCACGCCACCCACCTATAGGATTTTATAATAGGAATGTTAACGGTTTGGACGGGAAGAGTTTTAGTTGCCGGTCCTGGGGAGTGGGAGTTGGGATTTACGTTTGTTCAATTAGTTTTAGGGGGACATCGTGCACTGAGGCCTAGAGCGATAAATAACTCTCGAACCAAACACTTGAGAGGTAGTTATAGCAGCAAATTGCCCTTGGGTCCTTTCCCTAATAGTAGCCAACAACTATTAAATCAAGGCTAAGACTTCAAAATACAAATTAATAACCTGGAACGTCAGGGGGTTAAATAATATATCCAAGTGATATAAGGTGTACAGCAACCTCAAACGTAGAGGGGCACACATAGCTATATTGCAGGAAACTCACTTATTTGAGCAGGAGGTTATAGCACTTAGGAAAAGATGGAGGGGCCAAATATTAGCTATTAGCTACTAACTATTCGGCGTTTGCAAGAGGAGTTCAGGTTTGGGTGCGCCCCGGCGTTCCATTCCAGGCTCTACACACAAACTTAGATAAAGACGGAAGATACGTTGTGATCATGGGAAGGCTGGATGGGAGGGAAATAACTATAGGGGGCCTCTATGCCCTGAATCAGGATCAAAAGAAATTCTTTGACACACTGTCTAGGGAACTAGGTCCGATTCTGGCGAGCCCGAAAGTGATAGGTGGGGACTTTAATTGCATAGCTGATATTAATATGGATAGATCGCACCCTCCCCTTTCACAAACTCAGACTCTAAAAACTGCTAAAGCTTTTACAGAATGGCAACAACACTGGCAAATAAGAGACCGCTGGAGACACCTCAACCCGCATAACAGAGAATATTCCTTCTACTCAACAGTACATGACCTACACGTAAGGCTAGACACAGTACTAGTTTTCCCGGAACTACAATCCACCTTTGTATCAGCAGAGTATTTGGACCGTACCATTTCAGATCACAATCCCTTACTGGTTTCACTGGCTTGGCATAGAGAAAATCCAGTGATCCCCACATGGCGACTTGGGGCAGAGGCACTAGAGGACGAGGCTTTCAAACACTCCCTTCACAATAGTATCAAGGATTATTTCAAACTAAACACAGGAACAGCATCCTCTAGATCAACAGAATGGGAAACCTTTAAAATAGTAACCAGAGGCAACTGTATTGGGAAAAGCGTAGGAGTTCGTAGATCTATTGAATCTGAGCTTAAAAAACTTGAAGACTCCCTAAGAGACACCGAACGTGAACATCCCTCTCACCCTGAGCTGACCCCCTTTTTGCGGGAAACTAAAACGAAAATAGTCGAAGAAAAAATTAGGCTCTCTCGCTTCAACTATAAACAGTAATTAAGTAGGAAACACGCCGAAGGAGATAAAGCAGGCACCCTGCTGGCATGGCTAGCCAAACCCTCCAAACAACAAACTGTTATACTCAAAATTGAGAAGTGTCCAGGTGACAGAGTACTTGGCCAAAAAGAAATTAACACTTGCTTCTTTGAATACTACTCCTCCCTTTACGCATCTCCCACCGACTCAATCAATATCACCCAGATCTCGGAACTATAAACACTTGATCTCCCTAAACTAGGAGTCGAAGAAAGTGCGACCCGAGCTGCCCCTATTTCAATAGCTGAAATCAAAACTGCAATACAGAGCTTGGCAAAGGGTAAAGTACTGGGAGCAGACGGACTCCCTTTAGAATTTTACCAACTATATCAGGACACACTTGCTCCAAGACACTGCACACTATACACAGAAGCGTGGCATAATAACAGATTACCCCAATCTACTAACGAGGCCATAATGATCCCCTTACTAAAACCAGAAAAAACATCTACTGATGTCCGCTCATACCGACCTCTATCTATGTTGAACCTAGATTATAAAATATTAAGCAGGATATTAGCCAATAGACTCTTACCCTTCATGACCTCATTGATTCACCAGGACCAGTCAGGTTTCATCCCACTACGCAGTACAGCACAAAACATCAGACGCTTATTCTCAATACTTCACTCCGTGCCTGCTACCATACCTCAAGCAGCAATAATTTCAATAGACATTGAAAAAGCCTTTGATAGCTTAAGATGGGACTACCTAGAGCAAGTTATGTTAAAACTGGGATTAGGAGAAGGTTTCACTCGTTGGACGAAACTATTATACACAAACCCCACAGCAAGAGTACGCACAGGTAGCACTTTCTCCGAGCCCTTCACTGTGGGAAGAGGGACCAGACAAGGCTGCCCACTCTTCCCTCTTTTATTCGCTATAGCGGTAGAACCCCTTGCGCAAACTGCAAGATCCAAAAAGTATTTTGAGGGCATTCTAATTAACAACTGGACACACCACATCGCCCTCTACGCTAATGACATGCTACTTTTTCTCAAGAACCTAGTTATGGACCTACCAGGGGCGATAGATATGCTAGAAAACTTCACCTCAGCCTTGGGACTCCGGATTAACTGGAGGAAATCCTCAATTTTCCCAGTGTTCAAAGGCACCCCGAGGCCCTCTGGCACTAGGGGTTTGCCCTGGTCACTGAACACATTTAAGTATCTAGGAGTCAACATTTATCATTCAGTAGAAGACTTGCTAGAGGGGAACAAACATGGAGCAATTAGGGGAATTAAAGCTAGCATGCAATTCTGGAGCACCGTGCCACTAACGGTCCTAGGGAGAGTTGCTCTGCTTAAAATGATAGTATTGCCCAGACTATTATATTATTTCTCCACACTCCCACTAATAATCCTGAGTTCGGTATTTAGAAACATAGATTCTATAATTGCAAGCTTCATATAGGGACCTAGCAGACACAGAATAGCACCCCACACTCTACAAAGACCTACCTCGGAGGGAGGCTTAGCCGCCCCTAACTTAGAAACCTACTATTGGGCGGGAGAAGTGCAATGGTTGGCAAAATTGATTAATAAACCCCCAGTTGTAAAAGATTTACAGATACCATTAAACTGTCCACTAGGAAAAATCCTACACATTGTATTGAACCCCAGAAAACCGAAAGAGCCACTCCCACTGGAGTGGGATGCAACAAGACACTGCTGGGATCACTACTACAAGACACTGCTGGGATCACTACTTAAAAACAAAGACTCCCTACGCATCTGAAATCCCTTTGGAGTCATTGAATTGCCTCCCAGGAAATCAAATCACCAAACATGTCAACAAATTAGTCCTATATAATATTACGAAACTGGGTGACTTGTTTCTCAAAGGAAAACTTTGCTCTTATGTAGAGCTGCAAGACCGATTTGCCCTCCCGCCTGGATTGTTCCTCAGCCACAATGCCCTCATTAGAACCATTCAAAAACTGTGGGGCCCCACGGGGGTTGCGGCCTCCTCTGCTCCATAGGAGACCAAAGTGGGATAATCTCAGGGGTATATAAATTCATGCAGAGCAGCACCTGCACTCCGCTAAACAAACTCAAGGCTAAATGGCAAATAGATCTTGACACCTCATTAGAAGATACCCAATGGGCTAGAATCACATCCCACGTCTATGCAGTATCCAGAAACGCAAGTTTTAAACTGATAAACTTGTACATTTTCCATAGAGCCTACTTAACCCCCCAAATGATAACCAAAATATATAACACAAATAACTCCTGTTGCCCGTGCTATGCTGAACTAGCGGCAGACCTAATGCACATGATATGGAACTGCCCTCAAATTAACTCGTACTGGATAGAAGTATTCAGGAAAATAGACATCTGCACTGAAAGACCACTATCACCAACCCCAATAGCAGCAATTTTGGGGGATTTCCCGCGCCCGTTGACACATAAAACCTCAAACAAATTCATGGACCTGGCACTGATTTTAGCGAAGAGAGAGAGAACCTCACATTGGAAAGACCCAGGTGGTCCGCTAGTAAATAGATGGCAAGGTGCACTGGTAAAGTGGGCTGAAACAGAGGGCACAGTGTTAATGAAAGAAGCATTAAGGGGCCAAAGACCCAGAGAAAATGTCACACAATGGGATTCATTGCTGGAAAACTTAAAGGCTGTAGATGCCCCATCTACGGAGGAAGACAATTCAACATCGGACTCGGACACCGAACAGATAGCTACAACTACTTTATTAATATCTTCGAACTACGCTCTACCTCAGGACTTCGGAGATTTGTTGTAATAAGATCCTTATTTGATGTACTAAGTGCACGATGGGGGGATGGAGGGGTTTCGCAGTTGGGGAATATCTTAATATGTTTTTGATTCATGCTATCACCTTTATAAAAGCAATAAAAGATATATATAAAAAAAATGGTTCCCTTGTGTTTCGAGAATGTAATACGAAGTGAAATACAAACATCATGAGTACTAGCTGGGTTTAAGCACATGGTCCTCCAGTTATATTTCCAAGAATGTAAGTATATGTGATATTTCCACAAGAAAGCGACCATCCAACTGGTAATATGACATGCTTGATGTGACTAGTAGAAGACACAGCCGGCGGTGAAGACCTCCATATTATAAGTGTGGTGGTTTGGCCTGTGCCAAACCATCACTTTCCGTTCCTACCACCAGGGCAGTAGGACTGCCGGGATGGAGATAAGCATCTCTGACCCAGCGGTCCACCAAAGACTGCTGGCAGTATTACAAGTCCCCTTTCTGCCAGGGATTTTGTGGCGGTGCGAAACCCCTGGCAGAAAGGGTACCGGCGACAGGATTTTGCAATCCTGACACCGGTAGACGACCCCCCCCCCCCCCAATCAACCCAAGAGCCCCTCACCCCCTCTTCCCTTACAACATTCCAACACCCAGACCCCCCAGTAAGCCCCCTATCCCGCTCCCAGTAGTAATCTCCCCCACTCCTCCGCATGCCCATACTTACCCCCCACCCTGATCCCCGTACTAACTCCCTACCCCTGATTACACGCACACACCCACGCACACCCCGACACTCGCACCTCGACATGCACTGACACAACAGTCACGCTCACAACACCCATACACATACACACGCAACACCCCCGAATCCGTACAAACATACACACACAACACTCACACACACACACTCACTACATTCACCCCCCATTGTCACACATACACACTCCATCTAACACCCCCTCCTCAACATACACACACAACCCCCACCCGTCAGCATGCATGCACACACACACCCCGACCCAGCATTTACATTCACCCACACACGCATCATCACATTTACACAGAGACACATGCATGCACAAATACTCCCCCTTCCTCCCCCATTTATGACATGCATACACATGCTAACACACATCCATTCACACACCCCACCCCCCTCCCCTTGCGGAGGACACTTACCTCATCAGACGAGGTGCTCCTCCCTGAGTGGACGGGACCCAGCGCTCCCATAGCTGGCAGCGCCCCACCATCAGGACACTCCCAGGCCGTATTACAGGTCATAATACGACTGGTGGAGTCCTTTTGCCGGGGCGGGACCGGCGGTGGAACCGCCTCTGACCGCCAGCATGACTACTGGAGTATTTCCACCCAAATTGTGGTGGAAATCCTTCAGTACTTGGAATATGGCAGTCGGAAGACTACCAGCACTGGCGGTCTTCTGGCGCCCGCAGCTTTGGCAGTATTTGCAAAAGCCTGCCGAACTCGTAATGAGGGACAATATTCTTGCAAGACACGCTATTATTTATGTTTTTACACATTTTATCGCTTCTTCATTGACATAGTACTCGTTCCCACGGGATCTCTTGGGGAGACCCCGTTGTTGCCTCGAGGCGCATTTGAGCACACTTTCCAATTCTGTAAGGGTCATGCTACAGCCACCACTCCATCAGTATTGGTGCCATTGAAAATTTGCAGTAAAACGCTGGTGGGAGTTGGTATCACCATCAGGCAAGTGGAGATGACAGCTACAGTGCTTTTCATATATTTGTCATGCAGAAATCCGGTCTGTACAGCACAGTTTGTGCCAAATAGAACCAAATGTTGTCAGAACGGTGCAATAGAAGTGCCGGTTGGTGCTGTCGGACGATTACTTCGAAGCTGGGGGCTTTCGGTCCCTCCCAACCCCACTCGGACACACCCGAAAACTGACCATATGGCGCAGTTAGCACAAAGACACCTTTATGAATGATATGTAAAACAGACAAGTATGATCATTCTTGCAAATAACATTTATCAGCTGGTACGTACTCCCATTGCTCATGTCCTGGTTTCATGACCAACAAAACATTGTCTTTGCCCTTTGCTATGATTTCTTCTGGTTCAGGAGGATAATTTGGGGATTTTACTGACAACTTAGCACCAGGATATTTGTTAGTTGAACCAAAACCTCCCTCCCCACTCACTGTAAGAAGGGCTGGGGCAGTCCCCTTTTTAACTGTTTCTCTATACACTGGAATGATGATGATCTGAGTAATTCTGTCTCCCGGTTGTATTATCAAATCAGCTTCTCCACTGTTCAGTAAAATAATCTTGATCTCTCCTTGGTAGTCTGCATCAGTTACTTCCCCCAAGACCTGAATACCTTTGAGTGCCAGCCCGGATGAAGAGGCAATCAATCCGAAATGCTCCGGGGGAATTTATGTCCCAACACCTGTTTCTATAATGGACATGTCACTTCAGTCTGTACAGGTTTAAAGCATGCAAATCAGGACCTGCAGATTCTGGCGTTGCTTCATGTGGTGCTAAAGCTCCTCTCTTTGTCTCCCAATACATAATGGTTTTGGTTGCTGTATGAGGTTATATCTGTAATGCTGGAATCAACATACGCATTAAAGGAGTCTCTGCACTTGTCAAAGGTCTATTATTTAAAATTTGGAGGGCCTCATTTAAATTATCTCTCCACTTTCTCAAAGTTCCGTTGTCAAGCTTATGCAACTGGGCTTTTAGCAAACAGTTCATCCTCTCAATCAAACCTGCAGCTTGTAGGTAGTATGGAATATGATAAATCCACTCTATGTTGTGTTGCGAACAACAGACTAGCATCAATTTACCTTTTAAATGTGACCTGTTGTCAACCTGGACCTGCATCGGGACTCCATAATACAACATTATCAAGTCCAGTATTTTTGGAGTGTTGAACTGAGTAGCACGTTTACATGGGAATGCAATCAGATATCTAGAATAAGTATTCACCACCATGCAGGCGTATTGACACCAGTGACTATTCGAGAATGGCCCGATGTAATCAATCTGCCATATCTGCCCTGGCAACTTTCCTATCCCTAACTGACCTTTGACAGTCTGCGGAACAGATCCCTGTTGCCTGTGTTGACAAAGAGGACACTGCATTATGACGGTCTTAATTATATCTAATGTAATGTGCATCCCTCTGTTCTCAAGGCAGGCGACAAGTCGTTTCCGGCAGGCTGTTTGTCGATTTTTGGGGCACAAGGAGTTCCTTGAAAAGGGGAAGTCTTTTTGGCCCTGAGACTTCAGAAAACTGGAGGCAAGCTCAATCCAAGCCCTTGGAGAGCACTTCTCAGCAAAGTCAGAGGGCAGCAGGGCAACAGCAGGGCATGTCAGTAGTTCTTCTCATCAAAGCAGTTCCTCTTGACAGGTTGCAGGTTCAGGTCCAGAAGTGTCTGAATTGGTGGGGTCAGGGACCCAGTTTATATACCCAAAAATGCCTTTGAAGTGGGGGAGACTTCAAAAAGTGGTTTGAAGTGCACAAGGTCCCCTTTCAGTACTGGTCTGACAGGGTCCCAGTAAGGGGTCTGGCAGTGTATTGTCTGAGGGCAGGCCATTAGCCTTTGAAATGTAAGTGTCAGGCCCTCCACCCTCCCAGCCCAGGAAGTCCCATCCAGTAGGCAGATGAGTGCAGGTGTGACTGAGTATCCTGTGTTTGTGGTTGTCTGGGTGTAATGCAAAAGGGAGCTGCCAACCTGCTCACCCCAGACATGGATTGGAGACAGGCAGTGAGGCACAGATGGATTTTAAATGCAGAGAAATGTTCACTTTCTAAAAGTGGCATTTCTAAAATAGTAATATAATAAATAGTAATAAAATAGTAATATAAAATCCACCCTCACCAGTAAGCGGGATTTTGTATTACCATTCTGGCCATACTAAATATGACCTGGTTACCCCTTTCTGATCAAACTGTACCACTCAAATAGTATATAAGGGTAGCCCTAATGCTATCCTTTGAAAGGAGCAGGCCTCACAGTAGTGGAAAACTAATTTAGGAGTTTTCCACTACCAAGACATATAAACCACACATGTACATGTCCTGCCTTTTCCCTACATGGCACCCTGATCCTATGGATTGCCCAGGGCCTAACTTAGGGGTGACCTATACGCTGAAAATGGGTAGTTTAGGGCTTGGCAAGTACATTTAAATGCCAAGTCAAAGTGGCAGTGAAACTGCACACACAGGCCTTGCAACAGCAGGCCTGAGACATGGTTAAGGGGCTACTTATGTGGGTGGCCCACTTGTAGCAGCATGGTTAAGGGGCTACTTATGTGGGTGGCCCACTAGTACCATTCAATTAAAAAAAAATCAACTTTTATCGTCCAAAAAGTGAAAACATACAAATTTAGTTTTCTTCTTCAAAAAAGTCCCAAAGTCCCATTCTGACAAGGGACTTGGAAGCACTTTTGATTTTTTTCAAAAGTTGAATTTTTTTCTAAGTCCCATCTCATTCTGAGTTGGGACTTAGAAAACAATTCAACTTTTGTCTAAGTTGACATGTGTGCCGCTTCCCATGTCAGAATGGGACATTTTGACTTATTGGATGGAAAGATCAACTTTTTTGATTCAAATAGTGAAAAAGTGCAAATTCAAAGTTTACGTCAAAAAAGTGACAAAGTCCCATTCTGTGTGGGCACTTATAAAAAATTTCAACTTTTTTCATCCAAAAAGTGAAAAAATCCAAATTTCATCTTTTTTAGTCCCAAAAGTGAAAAAATCTAATTTCATTTTTTTTTCTTCAAAAAAGTGACAAAGTCCCATTCTGGGTGGGCACTTGGAAAAATTTCAACTTTTTTTCATTCAAAAAGTGAAAAAATCTGAATTCGATTTTTTTTTGCAAAAAAGTCACAAAGTCCCATTCTGAACGTGGACTTGGAAAGAATTTCGACTTTTATCATCCAAAAAGTTAAAACATCCAAATTTAATTTTCTTCTTCAAAGAAGTGACAAATTCCCATTCTGACAAGGGACTTGGAAGCACTTTTGACTTTTTTCAAAAGTTGAATTTTTTTCTAAGTCCCATCTCATTCTGAGATGGGACTTAGAAAAAAATTCAACTTTTGTCTAAGTTGACATGTGTGCCGCTTCCCATGTCAGAATGGGACATTTTGACTTATTGGATGGAAAGATAAACTTTTTTGATCCAAATAATGAAAAAGTGCAAATTCATAGTTTTCGTCAAAAAAGTGACAAAGTCGCATTCTGAGTGGGCACTTAGAAAAAAATTCAACTTTTTTCATCCAAAAAGTAAAAAAATCCAAATTTCATTTTTTTTAATCCCAAAAGTGAAAAAAAAAACAAATTTCAATTTATTTCTTCAAAAAAGTGACAAAGTCCCATTCTGAGTGGGCATTTAGAAACAATTTCAACTTTTTTCATCCAAAATTGAAAAATTCAAAATTTCATCTTTTTTTGTCCCAAAATTGAAAAAAATCAAATGTCAATTTTTTTCTTAAAAAAAGTGACAAAGTCCCATTCTGAGAGGGCACTTGGAATAATTTCAACTTTTATCGTCCAAAAAGTGAAAACATACAAATTTAATTTTCTTCTTCAAAAAAGTCACAAAGTCCCACTCTGACAAGGGACTTGGAAGCACTTTTGACTTTTTTCAAAGTGATGGTGTTGGGGACTGGGGCAGTCAAAGGGGGTGTATATTTGCTCAATTCTTGATACATCGATCGTCATTCTATAGCTCCTATCCGATTTGTGCACAGGCCACAACTTACTGTTCCACACAGTGGTGACTGGGGCCACCACACCTGCCTCTATCAAATCCTGAATGGTCTTACTTAACTCCTCATGCCCTTCCGGGATTCTGTACTGTTTCAAATGAACCACCTTGGTGGGGAGTGTATCTTCAGATGACCCACCCTCACTGCTGCCGCTGAAATTTATCTCTTTGATCAAAATTTATAACATCCATCCTCTAAATATAAAGTCTTTCCCTTCAGAATGTCAATTCCAAGAATATATTCTAAGAGGGGCACAATAACAACAGTCTATTCTCTTTTTGGCGTTCTCCCTATTTTCATTTGAACATTAGTTTGTACGGCAGGGTTTTCTTTTTGCCCAACCTTGTGATGGTGCAGTGCTGACCTGTGAACTTTTTTGGATTTCCATATGAAGAGGTTTCTGCTCCGGTGTCCACTAAGGCCTGAACGTTTTGAACATTTAGATTTTTCCAGTGAATTTCTAAATCAATACGGGGTCTATTATCTTTGCGAGCCCATCCCTATACCGGAGTTTGGACTATTTCCTCATCTGATTTAAACCTGTTGACTTTTGCCTAAGTCAAGTCCAAATGTATACTCTCATATTTGCGAGAAGATATCTCTCCTTTCTCTGTTTTACTCAGTCAATCAGTCAGTATTCAAATCTTCCTCCTCCTTCCCCCTTGGAGAAACATTTTTCTCCCTCTTTCCCTCCTTCCTGCATCTGTGACTTGCCCTGATTTACTCATTTGTTATCCTGCTTATTCATCTTTCTGCTCCCTTGTAGAGAAATATGTGTTTTGACCACTGACTTTGTGTTGCACCACTCTGCACCTGGATTAGCTGTCCAGTGTTCACCAGTTACAGACTACATTTTGTATTCAGTTTAGCCTTAGATTAATTCTACCTATTGACTTTATCGCAGCATTAGACACTGCCATGTTAAAGGCTTGCCGTACAATAGGGAACAGCCTTGTTTTGACTTGACATCTTGGGATTGTGGCCAAACCCCAAAATGTTATTTTCAAAGCATACCTAAACTAGCCAGCATGTTTGAATTGCAAAATGAGGGTTTTTTGCAGAAAGCTCCTTTTGTTTTTTAAGAGATAAAAAAACCCTGTGCGACAGTGAGGGTTGGAGTGGCCTCAATCAGGGTTCAGATGTTGGATGCCGGATATAGAGTTCCCGTAAGGGCAGAGACCTCTCTTTCTCTCAGTCAAAAGGGGTAATCGGCTTGCTGACATAAGAAAGATGAAGCACCTGACAGGCCCTAAGGTGATGCATTTTTAATTCATTATTTGCTTTGCATTATGATATAGATACATATATTTGCTGTGTATATTACCGTGGAGAATCATTTTGGTATGTTTTAATTTCATTGTTGTGACTATTTTTAAACGTGCGCTTTCAACATGCTAATCTCCTTTTAGGAACCTCGCATAGTGAAATAATAAATGTTTTCTTTGGACTAAGAAGTGCATTCCAGAGATTTTTGTCAGCTTGGTCATTAGTGAAAAGCAAAACATCCCCTCCTTTTTGTCCAGTTCTCGCTTGCAATAAATCTCCCATATACTCTTGGTATCTATCCCATCTATCTGCTCTTTGCTGACTCCATCCTTCAGTAATGCCATAAACATCTTCTAGATACTCTGTTGTTATCTGTACAGCCCTCAGACCTTGAGGCTCTCCAGGTTTCATCCATTCTCCCATCCCTCCCAACTCATGGACATCCTCCAGTACATCCTTTAAAGGGTTACCTGTCTGATTAAAAGGGTCATTATCAAATGTTTGTAGGCTGGGGGAGCGAAGCAAATTATTTTGTTTCACACTAACACGGTCAATGGTCCATCCAACAGACGGTGAGCGTCACCCAGACAAATGGCAGTTTTTTAAACCCTCTTCCTTAATTCTCAACATTGCAGCCATTAATGTATACCAGGGCTTAGCATATTGTTGTCACGCCGCACCACGCGGCGCGAGCCGAACATTCGGCTCGCGCTGCGCAGCGCTTCCCCAGGACGCGGCGCGCCCCGAGCCTTCTGTGTACCACGCGAGGCCCCAGATTTTACTTGGGGCCTCGCTCTGCTTTCTGTTGCGTCCCTGTTTCCCTCTGACCCCTCCTTACCTGTTCTTTTTCTTCTTTGCTTTCTGAGGCATTTTCTTGTCCTTTCTTTATGTCTTTCCCCCCTTCCCATGTTACCTTTTTCTTCCCAGCATTCCTTGCTTCCTATTTTCTATGGTTTCTGTTCTATTCTGTCCTATGTACTTCTTCCCTATCTAAGATGGTGTCTTTTTACTTCCTGTTGGTCATTTCCTGTTTCTTGGTATATAAGGGCTCTGTTTTCTCCCTTTCCTTGCGCTGCAACACTATCTGCTCTGATTGTGTCTTCGCTCCTGATCCTTAGCCTTCGGTTCTGAATCTTGTCAAACTCGTGTTTACCTGCATTTTTGTTTCTTTTTGATTCCTGGTTTTTTGTTCTTGTTTCAGGAATCCACTGTTTGGAGGTTTTTTCCCCCTTTTGCTTTTTTTTCCCTCTGGCACTATTTCTAAAGGGCACGGTCTGTTCTTGGTGGTTCCATTGCCTACAGCACCGTGGCTACTAGAAAGAGTCGCCCCTTTCTGGGCCAAAGCCGAACCTTCAAGACCCACGCCACAAGATCTGCGGTTTCCAGGCGCAAGCAGCACGTGAGTCGTGACAGATTGCACCGCCAAACCATTCCGACGTCTTCTGACACCATGGATGATACAGTGGCGGCTGCTGCAGATCCTGATTCATCTCTTTTGACTACTATTCAACAACAAGCTCAGGAATTGCAACAATTGCGCAATGAGAATGCTGTGTTACGACAGGCTTTGGCCTTCCGCAGTGGCGATGTTCCGACTATCTCCGCCTCTACTCCTCGTTTCTCTGGTGAACCAACTAAACTGCGTGAATTCCTGGATGCATTAACGGTGTACTTCGCCTTCAGACCTACCCAATTCTCTCTTGACAGGACAAAGGTGGGATATCTTATCAGTGCATTATCCGGTCCTGCCTTGGCCTGGGCAACCCCGATGGTGTCATCCAACGATCCGGTATTGTCGGACTATTCTGCCTTCGTGACCCGCTTCAAACAAATGTTTAGTCGTCCAGGATTGGAAGCCTCGGCAGAGTAAGCATTATGTGATATCCAGCAAGGTTCCCAAGATGTCCTTCAATATATTACACGTTTCCGTCAGTTAGCGGCAGAGACCACTTGGGTGGAGCGTACCCTGGTAACTTTGTTTCGCAGAGGACTTAAGGAAGAAATAAAGGATGAATTAGTACATTCCACCAGAGTTGAAGATCTTCGTGGCCTGATGGATCAAGCACTTTCCATCGAGTATCGTCTTCAAGAACGACGAATGGAGAAGAGAAGGAGTAGAGGATCTTCCCAGCCAAGCACTTCACGGATGTATCTGCCTCGTTCTGAGGAATCTCATCCCCCTGCTAGAGACATAGAAGGGGAACCCATGCAAGTGGATACTACTCGAGGCCCGCTCTCAGCGAGTGAGAGGGAAGACAGACGGAAGAAGGGATTGTGCCTATACTGTGGATCTGCTGGTCACATGCTTCGTACCTGTCCTGTACGTCCACCAAGACCCTCCAGACCCTCGGGAAACGCCCCTTCCCGTCCTCTGTAAGAAGGGAGGGGACGGGATCATCAGCTATACCTTCCATCAGTTCATTTAATGACAATACAACATACTTGTTCGTGTTACCTGTCATATTACAACTACCTGATGGCCGCCAAGAAAGAACTATGGCATTATTAGATTGTGGTGCTAGTGGTATATACATGGATAAGACTTGGGCCACTAATCAACAGATTCCCACACAACCCAAAGACATTCCTGAACAAGTGCACACCGTGGATGGATCCTTGATATCCTCAGGTCCAGTCGATACTACGACCTTGATGTTAAATTTACAGTTTGGTAATCATCAAGAACACATCTCCTTTGATCTAATTTAATCTCCCAACCATACCATTATTCTCGGAATTCCGTGGTTTACAAGACATAATCCGTATGTGAATTGGGTAACCCGGACAATTTCCTTGTCCTCACAGTTTTGTCAAGAGAACTGCTTTGCTTCCGACAGATATTGGTCACCGAACAGATTAACACCTATTAAGAGTACTACGGAATATTCCATTAATACTGTCCAAGGAGTTCCTGAACATTATTTAGAGTTTCAAGACGTGTTTCAAAAGCCATCCAGACCTGTATTACCTCCACATCGAGAGTACGATTGTGCTATTCCTTTGGAACCTGGAACAGTCGTCCCCTTTGGGAGGATGTATTCTCTCACGGAACCTGAAAAGGAAGTTCTTAAGGAGTATCTGGAGGAAAATGTACAGAGTGGTCTCATTGTTCCATCGTCTTCTCCGGCAGGGGCTCCTCTCTTTTTTGTACCTAAGAAGACCAAAGATCTTCGTCCTTGCCTGGATTTTCGAGGCCTAAATAAAAGAACTATAAAGGATCGTTATCCTTTGCCCCTCATCAAGGATACTCTAGAGGCAGTCAGAGGGGCTCAACGTTTTACCAAGTTGGATCTTCGAGGAGCTTACCACCTTTTACGTATAAAAGAAGGAGACGAGTGGAAAACAGCATTCAGGACACCGTTTGGTCATTTTGAGTACAAAGTCATGCCTTTTGGTCTTACGAATGCCCCTGCAATATTTCAAAGATTTATGGACTCAATATTTTCCGATCTCTTGAACCAGACAGTCGTAATCTACTTAGACGACATCCTTATTTTTTCCAGACATCCCGATCTCCATTCTTCTCATGTGAAACAAGTCCTTCAAAGACTCCGAGCACATCAACTATCCTGTAAACCCGAAAAATGTGAGTTCGATAAGACGGAAGTCAAATATCTGGGTTATCATTTAAGTCCCACCGGCATAGCTATGGACCAAGAAAAGGTACAAGCAATTCTCAATTGGCCTTCTCCCTCTTCTATTAAAGAAACACAATGTTTCCTAGGATTAGCACATTTTTATCGGCAGTTCATTCAAGACTTTGCTAAACAGACCAGCCATATAACTCATACTTTAAAGAAGGAAAATCTAAAGCAGGGGTTTGTCTGGACTAAGGCGGCTGAGACAGCTTTTCAAGATTTAAAGAAGGCTTTCACTCAAGCTCCCATCTTAAGACACCCAGATACCAACAAACAGTTTATTGTAGTTACCGATGCTTCCGAAAGAGCTATTGGAGCTGTTTTACTCCAACTACAAGAGGATGATGGTCTTGAACATCCTGTTTTCTATTTGTCCCATATTCTCTCTACAGCTGAACAACATTACTCAGTACTAGAAAGAGAGTTGTTAGCTCTGAAGACAGCCTGCATCGAATGGAGACAGTTTCTGATGGGTTCCAAGGAGCCTTTCGAGGTGAGAACAGATCACCGTAATCTGCAATGTCTACGTAATTTTGTATGCCAGAATAGTCGCCAGGCCCGTTGGGCCTTTTTCTTCAGTCAGTATGACTTTTACATCACCTATATTCCTGGATCTCAAAACATTCTGGCTGATGCTCTGTCTCGCCGTTATCCAGACTGTACTCCTTCCCCGTCTCAGTTTCTACTGGAGCCTAGTAAGATATTTGGAGTTGCTCAATCTTTTCTGGAGGAGGTACAACTGGAGTACTCCAGCCTGTCTAATAGCGAAATAGAGAAATTAAGAACCTTTTTATGCAAGAAAGAAGGATACTATTATCATCAGAATCTGCTATTCCTCCCTACTAACAGAGTTCGAGACAAGGCATTACAGATGTGCCATGATTCACCGGTTGCTGGTCATAGAGGCATCAAGGCCACGCAAGAACTTCTTTCGCGATCTTTCTGGTGGCCTACCTGGAAGTCAGATGTCGAAAGATACATTCAGGCTTGTCCCATATGTGCTCAAGTCAAGATTCCCCGTACCAGACCTGCAGAATTACTACATCCTTTGCCGGTTCCACCAACTCCATGGCATACTATTTCCACTGACTTCATGTGTTCACTTCCACCATCAGCTGGAAACCAGGTTATCATAGTCACTGTTGATTCTTTCACTAAAATGGCTCACTTCACTGCCCTAAAGAAGTTACCTACATCTCAAGAATTGAGCCAGATATTTATCGACCATATTTTCCGTCTCCATGGACTTCCACATACCATTGTATCTGACAGAGGACCTCAGTATATTTCCCGGTTTTGGAAATATTTTTGCAAGACACTAAACATCAATATAGCACTATCATCCGGTTTCCATCCTCAGACCAATGGACAAACCGAGCGTTTGACCCAAGGATTAGAACAATACCTTCGCTGTTTTTGTAATTCCACCCAAAGCATCTGGAACACTTATCTTCCTATTGCTGAATATTCCTACAACAATACTGTCCATAGTGCCTCCAAGGTCACTCCTTTTTTCTGTTCCTATGGCTATCATCCTACCTCTTTTCCTACTTCTCCTCAATCTACCTCTCCTCTGCCTGCAATTACATCTTTTTCCACACGTCTCTTGCAACTCCATAGGCTAATTAGATCTAATTTATTGAACACCAAGAGATATATGAAGAAGATCGCAGATAAGAAACGTGGACCCACTCCAGATTATCACCCTCAAGATAAAGTCTGGCTTTCTTCCAAATTCTTGCCCTCTCGCCTTTCTCTAAATAAGTTCACGCCTCGCTATTATGGGCCTTTCCGTATTCTTCAGTTGATCAATCCTGTCACTGTTCGTCTTCGCTTGCCTCATACTTGGAAAATTCATCCGGTCTTTCATGTATCCCAGCTCAAACCTTATGTCCCTGACCCTTTCTCTCGTCAGTTTCCTTGTCCTCCTCCTGTGTTGGTGAATGATGTACCTGAATATGAGGTTCAGGAAATTTGTGACTCTCGCCTTTTTCACCGACGTCTTCAGTATTTGATTCACTGGAAGGGATATCCTCTTAGTGAATGCTCTTGGGAAGATGCATCTTCTGTTCACGCCCCTCTTCTGAGTTCTCGTTTTCATCGTTTGTTTCCCTTCAAACCTGGACCTTCGGGGGGGGGCCTACTGTCGCGCCACACAACGTGGCGCGAGCCGAACATTCGGCTCGCGGCGCGCCCTGAGCCTTCTGTGTACCGCGCGAGGCCCCAGATTTTACTTGGGGCCTCGCTCTGCTTTCTGTTGCGTCCCTGTTTCCATCTGACCCCTCCTTACCTGTTCTTTTTCTTCTTTGAATTTCTGAGGCATTTTCTTGTCCTTTCTTTATGTCTTTCCCCCCTTCCCATGTTACCTTTTTCTTCCCAGCATTCCTTGCTCCCTATTTTCTATGGTTTCTGTTCTATTCTGTCCTATGTACTTCTTCCCTATCTAAGATGGTGTCTTTTTACTTCCTGTTGGTCATTTCCTGTTTCTTGGTATATAAGGGCTCTGTTTTCTCCCTTTCCTTGCGCTGCAACACTATCTGCTCTGATTGTGTCTTCGCTCCTGATTCTTAGCCTTCGGTTCTGAATCTTGTCAAACTTGTGTTTACCTGCATTTTTGTTTCTTTTTGATTCCTGTTTTTTTGTTCTTGTTTCAGGAATCCACTGTTTGGAGTTTTTTTTTCCCCTTTTGTTTTTTTTTCCCTTTGGCACTATTTCTAAAGGGCACGGTCTATTCTTGGCGGTTCCATTGCCTACAGCACCGTGGCTACTAGAAAGAGTCGCCCCTTTCTGGGCCAAAGCCGAACCTTCAAGACCCACGCCACAAGATCTGCGGTTTCCAGGCGCAAGCAGCACGTGAGTCGTGACAATTGTGGCCAGTCAGACTTTGTAGGATATTTATGATTACACCATATGACTGCTAACTGCATGGGGGTGATCTGTTGGTTTTTGTGATAACCCCTAAACTGTTCCTGCACAGGGGGATCAGTGCTAAGTATACAAAACTTTGGGGTGTCTCCTACATCCAGCATCACTCCAGATGCTCCTATGTCAAGTAATCGCAGCATCCATGTAAGCATTGTTTTCCAAGATCTCTGCCGGAGTCCGTCTATGATGTCATTGATTTCCTGTTGAGTATAATACTCCAGATAGTCCATGGCTGCACCCCCCACTCCAACCCTCCCTCCGAAGGTAACGCAGACCATATTTTAGCTTTCATCTGTGTATAGGCTGGGCACAAATCACTTTCTGTTCGTCTGCCTCGCCCTGAACTTCACTGTTTTGAAAAGACTCGTCACTAGAGTCAGAAAACTTGAAGGAATCCCAAATATTAGCATCCCATTCCTCTGGGTTCCAGTCTGGCCCTGCTTTAGCAAAGGCAAAATGAACCTTATTTTATTTACTCTTCCCCTGTGCTTTTGTATTTACACTGAGCCACACGCACTGCAGTTCTCTCTGCCATGGTCTGGTAAGTATCAACTTTATCTTACAGTAATTTCTTTTGACATGACAACATGGTTGATGTTTTTTGGGCTTCAACAGCTGCCTCTCTAATTGTCCACCTTCCAGTTCTAACTGAACACATTTCTCACTTTTTTCAAACAATTTATTATCTTTGCTGGTTCAGCATCTATCATACATGCGTTCCAATTCTCACTCAACCCAGCACCGCAAGCCCACTCATTTGCAAGTGCATCATAAGGTGCTTTTTCTCCAGAGGACTTCTCTCAATTTCAGGCCACTCTCAATCTTCCCCACATATAAGGCAAACAGTGTATCCCTACATTCTGTACTTAAAAAAAACACACACACTTGAACTGTTCTGTGTTCATTTGGGCAATCATTGGTGGATTTCTTTTTACAAACTTTAGTGTTTGTTTTTGTATCCCACAGACAAGCGTTTCTCTCTGCCCAACTATGAGCAGCCATATCTTAGGTGAACGGCCTTATGTACATGTCAGCTCTGGATGCAGATGTTGAGAAAATCAGCCACCTACGAGCAAGAGGGGCAAACTATCTGTACTTTACACGTTGGCCAAGATCCACAGCTTTCTTTAAAAATGTATTTTGTCACTGGAGTTGGTTCCTCAAATTAAAGCTTCCAATCAACAAGTCTAAGAGGTGAGCTATGGCTCTGCAGCAGTTGCGGGGAGCTGGTGCTAATCTTCTGAAGGTCAGTTTCTGAGAGATGGTTCTTGTAGATCCTTGAAGCAAGTTTGTTAGGCCCTGGTATTCTCTGCACTGGCAGTACCAATTAAAACCTAGAACATTACTTACAGTTGGGAGGTCATGGAAAATCCTTCAAAATCTGGAGGAAGTGCTAAATCTGAACGGGAACAAACTGCTGGCAATATCTCCAGCATAGGGGGTAAAATGGTTGTAAAACTTCTGTTGGTAAAATCTCTGCTGGATTTAGCACTTCCTTCAGAAGGTAGAGGAGTTTTCATTACCATCGCTCTCAAAAGGCTTAGGTCTCAATTCCAGTGTGGTTGAGAAGAAAGATTGAGTGATTGCTTCTTTCTGTGTACAAAGAATGTAATCTTGTGGGGTCAGGGAAGAGATGGGATCACTTGGGGGGGAAGGTGGGATGTTAACCAAAGTTAATACTTCTATCTGCCAAGCAAAGATTTTCCAGTGCAGCAACATTTCAATGACTCAGGTACAAGGAGACACCAGCTGAAATAATACTTTTTTATTCAGTATTTTTAATAGCCTTTTAAATTTCAGTGCTACAGACAAACACCAATGTTGTTGGACAGAAACAATGAACAGACATCTATGTTTTTCGCTTGTGAAATGATGAATACAAAATAGGACCAATAAATAGCAAATAAAAACAGTATTAATATGGATTACGATCACATTTAAACTCACCCAACAACATCATCGTGTAAACTCCAAAAATACAGCAATCACTCCAGGGTGGAGGGTGCAAAAGCATGTTTTACTGTACTTTCTGAGGTCCTTGGTACTCTACTAAAACATTTAAAACCAAAATGTTAGAAAAGCTGGTATGCAACATATATTATTAGTGAAATCGGAATAATAAAAAAATAAAAAACAATTATTAAAACAGATGAGCTTCCTCAGCAGTGCTGCTGAATACATCTAAATTTTGAAGAGTAAAAATATGCAATTTTGTAGAATATACCTACATCTTGAATGCCACCTATGATCAGGGAAAACATGAAGTTACCTCTTTAGTGCCTAAAACTGTAAGATATCAAACGTTTAATCTCTCCACGTGCACCTCTGTAACATTAAGCTGCCGAGTGAGCATATGCTGAATCCTTACGTTCCACTGAAATGCTTGTGCATATTTTCTATCGTTCGGCGCACTGCACACCAGCAAGCAAAACTGTGTGACGCAGTTCATTTATCAATGAATTCCTTTAGCTTTGAGTTCATCTCGCACACGCTTCAAGTACTGAAGATCTGGGTATCCATAGCTACAAAAAAATGAAATAAGGACACCATTTATATCAACCTTTAATATAGCAACGCTGCATAATGCACTATAAGTAGGACAAATAATTCACCATGGTAAACACAGACGTCTTTAAGTAGAGATTTTTAATGTCAACAATTTTGAAAATAAGTGCATAAAAGTACAAATCTTCTACCTAAAGGCATAGAGTGGAAACTGCAAGGGCTTTGAAAAAAAATTAATATCTGGACCTCCCAAGTTAGCCTTCAGCTTACTTTATACGCATCCCATCTCATACGCATACACCTTTGTGCCTTAGCACCAGCGGCTTAGCCAGGCAAATTACATACAGTTGCAAGCTGGTAATATGGAGGACAGTATGAGCTGGAGAAGCTGTACAGTTACAGGATAGGCCAAAGATCAAGGAAACTGGCTGCAAAAACAACGTGACCAAACCATATTCCCACATGACTTGAACTAGGACAGTAATGCTTACGGAATGTTTGTGGAGTACATTACATATCTCTTTTATAGTAGCATGCCACTGGAATAGTCCCAGATGATGATATAGCACTATTACTGAAATAATTTACTATAAACCATTTAACTCTATTTCTGTCTCTCAGTGACTCTGTTTTAAAGCCCTGCCCTACAAAACTAAGTTTTCCCCATAGTGTCTTGACATGTCCTGGTTTGATAGACTACTGCTTGTTTTCTGTTAGACTAGCTCTAGTTTTGATATAGTTTTGTTTGTTCCGGTAGAGCTGTCGGAAGTATCTCTTCAAGGAGAATATACATCACCAGGGTCCTCGGTGAGGGTACTTTTAATAAAGTACATTTCCTCTTGCCTCTGTCTAATGTAAATCAGCGACTTACAGACCAATACCTTGCTCAATCAGTTCTATCTGGCTCCTGATGCTGTGCTGAGTGGTCATGTAGATCATTTTTTATGGCTATTTAACTGTTTGGTTGTGCTTTTAACAAGAGCAATTGTTTTCTGGTACTGCTGTCATCTGTACTGATCATTCACACCCAATTCATTTTCTAGTATGTAAAATAAATGTATAACATTAATTTACATTAATATCTAACATTAACTTTTTTTTTTGGTTTAAGTTTAATAAACGTTTGACATGTTCCCTAAATCTCATCATAGAGAGATCCCTGTCCCAGTTGCTGAAAACTCACCTACATGTGAAAAGATAGTAGTAAAAACCTTACACTATTAACTCAATTGCGAGTTTAATATATTTACTTTAATTAAATATTTAACAATTCTACCTAATTACAAATCCTGGATATCAGATCATAGCATTATAACAGAAATGAGTGCGTTAATACAAAGGCCAGATCCGACGTGTGCCCTTTTCGACATTGTACCTACGGGATACCTGGTTTAAAAGCCAAAGGGGATACCTTGGCACAACGATGTAAACAGCCCGCAGTATGAATTGAAACCTGTTGATATAATAGAACATTTTTGTGGGGTTCAGACCTGGTGTAAGGTTCACATGGGCTCTGCAGCCAAGGCCAGGTGAAAAACCTCCTGAATCCATATCTAGTATAACCCTGGAAACAACTTCATCATGTCCTCTGGGGGCATCCTGAGAGAGGTATGGTGAAAAGCGTTTACTACGTCCTTTCCCTAAGCATATGACAACGACTAACGTCTAAGGTAATATGGTGGGTTCTGATTTAAAGGCTTGGAGGGTACTGGAAGTAAAAGCAGTGAAAGGCCTAGAAAGGTACATTGTGTAATGCCGTGGGGAAACTTGGGTCGAGCCAGTGAAAAAAGTCCTAGACTTTCTTGGGAAAGTTTTTACAACCTGCAGGCTGCAGCATCTTGATTTCAAAGACTGGTGAAGAGAATAAATTAGCTCTTATGGATGCCCACTGGGAGAGAGCACACACAGAGACGAATAACGCACTCACCCACTCCACCTTCTCAAAAGAGATCTGACGACCTTAACCCCACAGGGGTCAGTCAGGGAAATGAATCTCCCAAATGAAAAGATTGGAAGAAAAAGCAGGTCTAAAGTACTCATGCAACATCATGAGAGGATGAGGACTAGGGAATTGGAAGGTCATTTATGAGTATTCGAGAAGGGTCCTAGGCTCACATACCAGGTGATTATTTAAAAGGTTTATATAAATTGTGCACAAACACTGAGAAACATAACACAGCATTTATTACATGTATGGGCTGTCATATTTCTGAAAGCCTTTCCCACACCCATACTCAAAGGGTGCACATGTCGCACAGTAAAGCACCATAATTAATCATCACCGGGAGAGGGCAAGATCCCCAGGTCAATACCCAACTGAAGAAGTACCCTGTGTCATCCAGTGCTTTGCCTGGCCCATAAACAACCACATACAAAATGCATCTTATCGTAAATCACCTTCTTTGTGAGACAAAGATACCCAAATGTCTCTAGGTCAGGCTGGCTCAGAAAGTAATTCTAAGGAAAATGCTTAATACATTGAGGATGTAGCTCAGTAGAGCGAATAGGAGAGCTAACTTGAAACTGAAATCAATTGTATCTGCTAGTGTGTTGATTTTTCCAAGAAAATACCAACTTTAAGATACACTCCAACACTCAACAGGTAAGTTCAATAAAGTATTAAGAAGAGCAAGCCAGCAATGTCCACTCCTACTTCAAGGTTCTCTCCAACTGCCTCAACCTTCTTGCGTTTCTCCATTGTAGAACATGCTGCATCAGGTATTTTGGTACCTGTAACTAGGATCCCACACCAACCCCCTTGAAGGTGAATTAAGCCAGCGTTGAAATTTCACATCTTTGAATCTGGTCTCCATGTCCAGATCAAACCCGTGTAACTCAGCAGAGGTGTAGTAAACCTAATGTAAGAATTTGTAGTTTAAGAGTCTATGCAGTGAGCTTTCTATAGCTTACGCACAGTAGAATGACCACAGGCAGTAATGTGCTCCCTAAAGCATACATCCATGGTTCTCTGTGTGCAACTCCTCCTGCTCCTCTGGTCACTAATGTGGCTGCATAACAATGGGAGACCACAGCTGCATCAAACCAGTTTCTGTCTTATATGAAACAGAACTGCACAGACTCAGAGTTTCACTAGGAATTGCTCTGCCAGTGAGCTGCTTAATGTAAAGTAGAGAAACACTTTAAGACTATTCACCTCTTCTGTTTTCTGAAACTAAGCAAGTGATAAGTAATGACCATTCAAGAATAGGTCACCCACGATGCACAGGTCCAGGCACCTATTCTGCAACCAGGGTCTGGGTAAGTGAATTCATAATATGGATAGAGGGAATGTTAGGAGCATACAGTTTATCTCAGCTTCACAATGTTCAAATTCCTGCATCAAGCAGAGTTGGTGCATGCAACCGTGCTGACTGGCATCTACAGGTGTGCCAAAACTGGTCACCAGTAACTTAAGCAGTGAACAATGTATAATCATCTCTTTCAACAATTGTGTCATGCAGTCTTTGGTAATACCAGAAGGACACAAAATTAACAAGGGGACAGTAAAGTATTGTTGCAGGCCAGGAGAGGCCATAATCAAACCCCTTCGGGAATATCAACATAGATCAGATAATCTTGAGTTGCTGCCCTACCCATATTAACCATGTCAGGTGGTCCCCACGTTCTGCAAAAATGCCTTTGTCAGTGGTATTTAAATAATTATGGAGAAGACCTAGGGGGAAAGGCCATCTTAATCAACATGACCCCACCAGATGTAGACAGTGGCAGCATTACCCACCAATCTTGCAGGCTATTTATTTATCAAGTTTATATATTTTGAACATGACCTGTGAGGGTATCAGAGGGCTTTACATGTGAAGGAAGAAACAAGTAAAACCAACAACAACATAATCAAGGATGGTACAGGATCGGGACGGGGAGGGAGGCTGCTCGTGCTGCTACGCCTGGACTGTCACATCGCGTACGCAAGTGGGCCTCCTATTTCAACGGTGAAACGCGAGCCGGTTCCATGGCGCATAGCCTCCTTCTGGACATCAACATGGCTAGTACGGGTCGCCTCCGCTTTGGTACCGGCCCCAAACCTAAGGCACCGCGATCGGAACCTATGTCCCTGGATGACACTAAATTGGATGCAGAGCTGGCAGCTGTGGAGCACATAGGTACCTCTCTGGAACAAGCTCGGACCTCCTTAGAGGGCAAAATCGACAAGGTGGCCAGCGATCTCACCCTCCTACACGCGGATCATCGCAAATGAGCAGATAGAACCCGCACGCTAGAGTAACACGCCTAAGTTGGACCAACTGGAGGCCTCACTGCAAACTGCGCTGGAACGGATAGAGACACTTGAGCACCGAGTGGAGGACGCAGAGGGTCGCACTAGGCGGAACAACCTCAGAATAGTGGGTCTACCGGAAGGCGTGGAGGCCCCAGATGCGGTTGCTTTTGCTGAGTCCTGGCTCTGAGGGCTGCTGCCGGAAGGCTTGCTGATGCCCTTTTTCTTGATTGAACGAGCCAACAGTGTTCCTACTAGGGCCCGGCCGCCTGGCGCTGGCCCACGTCCATTCCTCCTCTGGCTCTTACATAATGCGGATAGGGATATCATACTACGGGCGGTACGAACATTACCTCCGATTAGTGTGCAAAATGTTCCGTTTATGATATTCCAGATTACACCATGACTGTACAAAAGGAACGGGCATCCTTCCTGGCAGTTAAACGAAAACTCAGTTCCCTCAACTTGTCATACACTCTACTATTCCCGGTCAGAATACGTGTGGTGGCAGACAATAAAATGCACTTCTTCAACACGCCAGAGGCGACATGGAACTGGCTGGAATCTTTAGAACTGATCAATCGACGTGATCCTGTCATGGCAGAGCAGGTGATTTGGGACCTACAGCCCTGTAGACGTTGAAATCGCAAAAGGAGAGCAGCTGCATTGGGGAGGTGCGTCACGCCCCTGACCTGGAACAAATTATACAGGAACGTCGTTGTGCATTGCAAACTGCAGCAGCCATTAGTGTCCTCTCAGTGACTTCAGATGGTGAAGCAGACCTCGCAGACTCTATTGGAGATATGGGATCCTCCCTTAAGACATCCTCTGAACTTGGATCATCCTGCCGGCCCGAGGTGACGCCTCAGACAGCTGATGAACTACTTTCAACTCACCCACTGACAGCAGTTTGTGTCTGGGTCAAATGTCGGCTATGCTGGTTGGCTGCCTGCCACGGATAGGCTGTGTGGCAGCCTGGAGGCCGCTGGGCGTTGTGTCTCTCTGTGTCCTCTATACAACATGCTGCGCTCTGCTTTAACTGCTTCCCTGCTTTCATGCTGGGTTCGGGGTCCCAACCTGAGTACTACCGCTTCTCTAGCGCCTGGTCTACCTCATATTCCCACTAGAGGGGATTCCCCCCTTTTTCTTTACCCCAAAATTGTTTGTGCTTTATAAGCACCTTACCTGGTTTGGGCAGACACCTGTTGTTCCTGTGCCCTTATGGTATTCACTCATGTTACTAGTGGGCCTGTTGATGGTCCCCCAGTTGTTTTTGACATGCTTTGTGTGGAGCCTATGTCCGCCCTGCCTGCCCTCTCCTTGGGACCCCGCTGTCCTGCAGTTCACTCTCCCTATCCCTCAAGTTTGGCCACTGTCCTTCTGTCCACTTACTGATCCACCATGAACCCCTTTAAATTCCTTACATGGAATGTGTGTAGCATACACTCGCCAGCACGCAGATATTCCAGTTATTCATATCTCAAAAGGCATTCAATACACATAGCGTTCCTGCAGGAGACTCATCTGGCGCAACGGGAAGTGGCTAGATTACAATGGCGCTGGCAGCTTTATGCGACAGGTTTCTCCTCTTACGCCAGGGGGGCACTTATATGGGTTAGACCGGGTACCCCATTTGTAGTTGATGATTATACTGTAGATGACCAGGGGCGCTATGCACTGTTGCGCGGACGCCTTGCTGGCCGTGCTGTCCTGTTAGGATCTATATATGCCCCGAATACCGACCAAGCCTCTTTCTTTCGCGCACTGTCACCCCTCCTGGCACGTTGGAGCAACCTCCCCTGGTTGTTGGGCGGGGGGTGGGGGGGAGGTGCGACTTTAATGGTGTTCTGGACCCTTCACTGGATCGCTCCTTCCCGCCATTGCACACTGCTCCCACAGTTACAGATGCACTGGCATTGCGCGACTGGCTTTGCCACTGGCAGATGGTGGATGTGTGGCGTCAACGTCATCCCACTACCAGGATATACTTGTTCTACTTAGCACCCCATCGTTTGCATGTCCGTCTTGACAGGTTGACGTGCACTGCTAATTTATATTCTGCAGTACAGGGTCCGACTATCTGGGCCGTACCCACTTGGACCACAATGCACAACTACAGCATCTAGTATGGGACTCATCCCGCCCGCCATCCCCACTTGGAGATTCCGTCCGGAGCTCCTGGAGGATGCGCCATTTAGGTCCTCACTGGACAAGGCAATCCCCAAATACTTTCATCACAATATGGGCACAGCGTCCTCAGAATTAGTTGAATGGGAGACATTTAAGGCATTTATCAGGGGCCACTGCATGGGCACGCAATGGAATCCGCGGGAGTCTATCGAGAGTGACTTGACTATAGTGGAGAGGTCCCTGATGAGATATGAATGCAGGCAATCTCATTCTGCGCCCGACTCGCAGCAATTAACTGAGGCCAGAGCAGAACGCATCTCCTTATTAGAGAGACTTCGCTGCTTAAACTATGCAGCTCAATTGGTTCGCACCCATGCTCCGGCAGACCGTACAGGCAAATTGCTGGCATGGCTTATCCGTCAAGACCACGATTGAAGCCCCATTATGGCGATACGTTCGACAGCTGGGGATATGCTTCATATCCCCCAAGAGATTCACTCTGAATTCACTGAGTACTATTGGTCACTTTATCGGTCTGCGGTGGTAGATGACTGGGAGATGAGAGCTGAATTTATTTCGGCACTCACCCTACCCCGATTGTCAGATGATCAGTGGGCAGAGCTAGAGGCACCCCCTGACTTTGGAAGAGGTGTGCGAGGGAATACGGGCCCTATCAGCCAGCAGGACCCCCGGCCCGGATGGACTTCCGTCTGAGTTTTGTAAGTCTTTCTCTGCGACGCTTGTGCCCGTCTTCTCTCTCTTTATGAGCGGGCACTGCGGGGGCGATATTGCCAGCTTCACAGCGCGAGGCACTGTTGGTGTCGCTCCCTAAGCCGGGCAGGGATCCATCTGAACTGGGCTCCTATAGGCCATTGGCAATGCTTAATACAGACTATAAAATTCTGGCCAAGATTCTAGCAACTCGTTTGGGGCCCCTGGTCCCACAGCTGGTGCACTCAGACCAAAACGGTTTTGTACCTTCACGGGACACCTCGAGCAATATCCGAAGCCTCTTTAGAGTTATGCAATATTTAACGTAAGATTGCCCTCTTGCAGGATGCCTGGTCCTCGATTTGGATAAGGCCTTTGACTCCTTGGAATGGTCCTACCTATTTGATTCGTTGCGTCGTTTTGGGATGGGCCCATACTTCCTACGCTTGACCCAACTGTTATATACTTGGCCACGCTCTAGGGTTAAAGGTGGCACATATATGTCTGAACCGAGAGAGGTAGGTAGAGGTACCGGACAGGGCTGCCCCCTCTCCCCGTTGCTGTTTTCTCTGGCGATGGAGCCTCTGGCGGTAAAGTGATAGATGACACATTCATGGGTGGCAGTCTGGATCATCGCCACCAACTACTCCTCCGGGGTGGGTGGAATAGGGGATCTCCAGTGGCAGAGGATGCATATCTTGGCTATCGTGAGAGCAGTGTGCAGTAGGCTGCATTGCAGCCAGGGCAGGTCGGGAAGATCTCCCGTGTCATGGAGAAGGATAAAAGAACAATTTAGGGTTATGGTCTGCATGTTATATCTTTATATGCAGATGACCTCCGTTTATACGTCCGTGATATTGACAATGTCCCTCCTGATATTGAAGACATCCTGCGCTGCTTTGCTGCATTTTCCAGCCTCCGTGTTAACTGGGCGAAGTCATGCCTCTTCCCTTTTGACCTGGGGCGGTCAGACCCAAAACTAAGAATCTCTGGCACAGATGTCCCCTGGCAGCCGAGCTAATTCCGCTATCTGGGAATACAGATATTCCACCCGGAGAGGGACCTACCTGATGGCAATCTCCGCAGAGCAGTGTCCTCCATTTGATCACAGATGAGCTTCTGGCAGGCTGTGCCGCTCTCGGTGGCCGGTAGGATCGCCCTCTTGAAAACGATAGTCCTCCCTCGCCTTCTATACTACTTCTCCAATTTGCCTCATTATGTTCCAGCTGGTTTCTTTTGTGATTTGGAGCCTAGAATAAGGGAGTTTGTCTGGAATCGGGGCCGCTGTAGGGTGGCGTTGAAAAAGCTTTATTTACCCCTTTCCCGAGGTGGCCTCTCGGTTCCGAATATGGAACATTACTACCTGGCCTCCCAGTTCAGTGGGTGGCGCGTTGGCTAGCGAACCTTCAACTGGCTGACACTGCGACCAATTCTCCGCCCTGGACACTAACTCTGATTGCACATCTCTTTCACCCCCTCACTAAACCGCGGCCCCCTGCGGAGCTCCTGCTGAATGTAGCTCATCGCTACTACCGCAGATCCCTGCACCTCACAAGTGATACTGTTGCCTACGCTCCAGCACTGGCATTGGTACTCAATGCGGCGCGCGACTCACGATCACTGCAGAATTGGGTCCTTGGCATGTGGCCGACATACACACTTTGGGTGACCTATACAGGGAGGGTGGTCTGATTGGGTTAACGGAGCTCTCGCTGGAGACGGGACTGCCGTCAGGACAATCTTTTGTATAATTCGTTGCTGTGTGCACTATCGCGAGGGTGGGGAGATATGTCCTTTGAGTCCCCTATGCACCTATTGGTGCAATACTTACAAGTTATTTGACAAGGTAGACATTTGATTCGATGGTTCACCGATGCGCTTAGAGCACTTACAGTGGGGGCCCTCACTGCATTGCAAACTACTTTGGAGGGTGATTTAGAGGGACCCTTCACTGAGGCCACTTGGTCTGGAGCACTGTCCAGCCATACTAGTGTCCCCCGCAACGCCAGATTCCGTCTTATTCAATTTTACATACTCCACAGAACTTGCCTCACACCAGCCTGCATTAACAGGTATTTTAATCAAATGGACTCTACTTGCCCTCGCTAAAACGAAATTGGGGCAGACTTTCTCCACATGTTCTGGGCTTGTCCCTCCTTAAACGCTTATTGCCACGGAGTTACAACATCCTTATCCAAGTTTACATCGCGCCCGTTGTTGCTAGATAGCGGCTCCTGCCCCCTAGGTCTTTTTTATTATCAATCTATTTCGCTGTATGCAGGTTACTGGTCCATCCACATGTAATTTGAATATGCAAATTGTGTTTGACTGGTGGCATTGCTACTACAAAACTATATAATAGTAACTGGAGCACTGTTAAATGGATAAAATCAATAAAAAGATTTGCCAAAAAAAATAAAAAAAATAATCAAGAATGGTACAGGATGAGGTAGCTCTAAGTTGAGGAAAGAGACAAGGTCCAAGCCACCAGTTAAATAAACATAAAAATAATACATGAGTAATGTACATGGGGTGTGGGGGCACTGAGCCCAATTAGTTCATGAGCTCTAGAGCAGAAATGTATTAATCAGTACCACTTTAACTTCCTTTTTAAATGATGCCGTTAAGGTGTTCAGTCTGATTTCTGCGGGCAAGGAGTTGCAAATTCTTGGTACCTGAGAAGGCTTGATTTTATGTTTTCGTTTTAAGAAATTTTAGTGGTTTCAACAATAAGGTGCTGGTGCTTCGAGAGGATCTGAAGCCGCCAGATAGCACCAGTTGTTTGCTAGATACTTCGGGTGTTGAAGTTTAGGGCTTTATGGGTCATGCAGGCAAATTTTAATTGAATCCTTGCTTCATATGGGAGCCAGTTTAGAGATTAAAGGTCAGGAGTGATATGGTTGAATCTTTTAGATCCTGTGATAAGCCTAGCAGCAGAGTTAAGAGAGGCCCTTAGTGGAACCAACTTAGACCTAGGTAGGACACAGAGAGTTGCACTTCCGTATTCCAACTTGGAAATCACTAGGGTTTGCACAGCTGATATGAAGTCCTCAAGAGAGAGGAAGGGTTTTATATTTCTTAAGATGTTGATTTGGAAGTTATCTCCTTTAGGGGCAGTACTGATGTGATCCTGCATGTTCAAGTTCTTATCTAGTGTTATTTCTACGGATCTTGTGGAATCTTTAATGTATGGTAAGCAGTTATCCGATGACTGATTGGGTGAGGCAAGTAAGAGGAATTCCGTTTTGAAAGTGTTTAGTTTGAGGTGGTTGCATGTCAACCAGTTTTAGGTTTCTAGTACAGTTATGATGTTGAGAAACTGGATACATTCTGGGGAAGAAGTTTTCAAGTACTATTGAGTGTTATCGGCGTACATGTGGTAGTAGATGTTGGATAATTTCAGAATTTCATTTAAAGGTTTCATGAATGGGTTAAAGAGAGTGGGAGAGAGCGTTGATCGGTGAGGGGTTAGACAGGGAATGATTAACCTTGATTCTTTAGATTCTATTGTGCAGAAACGAGGTGAACTAATTTAGGACGGGCCCTGATAAACCCATCCTATATATATATAGTCTGGAGGTACCTGATGTGTAATGTAAGCAGGGTCTGTAGGTGCAGGCTTATATTTCTTGTCTATGCGTGGTGTTAAAACCCTAGCTTTACCAGGCTCGTTAAATATCTCATCTGCATGCTTGATCATGCCAGGTAATATTGGGAGGCAGTGGTAACGTGAGTGTGTGGAGGACAAGGTATTAAAAAGAAAATCCTCTTCTAGAGGCTCACTGTGCATGAGTACCCCGTGGTAAGCAGGTGCCATAGATATGACCTGCGTGTATGCAGTTGTATCCTCTGGTGGGGAAGGTTTAGAAGGATATAAGTCTGGGTCATTAGCTTGTATGGGATCTGGATCTTACAGATCCCAAGGATCAACCGTATCACCATGAAAATAAGTCTGTAAGTGTGCTGGTGAAGGCAACGCTGGCGGGCTAATGGATGGTGGTGAAAAAGAAAGTTGTGGTGAGTGTGGGGGAGAAGTATGCGAAGGTAATGGCTTCTCCTTTCCTTTAAAAATCTTTACTGGTGGTGGAGCGGTATCGAGATGTTCATGAAAAGCCAACTTTCTTTTAGTCTGTGGAGGAGGTGCAGTAATGATCCTCCCAGTCTCTTTATGGATATGGATCCTTGATTGTCTTTCATCCATAATTTCTAAAATTGGTTGAATGTCAGTGTCCTCTGAAATGTATTTCTGATGGTTTCGATGAATTTGAGGACTATTCATCATATGTTTTTGAGCTCTGTTTTAGGTGGTTCGAAAGTCCTTGTTTTTCTGTACAAGACTTTTTTGGCGCCGAAGTAAGCAATTTTTTCGGGCCTGAAAATACAGCCCGTTGTTTCGGCTCTGAGGCAGGACGTCGAGGCTTCGACTCCGAAGAGTGTGGATGCTGACTCGGTTCGGAGGTTGAGCTTTTGGTGGACCTGCTCGACTCCGTTATCGAAGTAGGTGTGGCCGTTTTCTGTGCCAAACCCAAAGGTCGGTCGCCGAGTATTTTCTTGCGGGTCGAACCATGGCTCTCTGGCAGTGGAGCACCCAAGTCCGATTCATCAGGCTTCGACGTGGTAGGCCCGAGTTCGGCGCTCGCACTCAGAAGGGCAAAATTTGGTTTTCTACTGTACTATCGGTTCAACCATAGGTGGAAACGCGATCGAAACAATGCCGACAGTCAAGAAAGTTATTTAAAGTGTCCGATTCGAAATCTCACAGTGAGAGGAAACACATCCAAACCCAACAGCGGAAAGAAAACAATCTAACAAAGGAGCCTATGCCCATGCACAATATGACAGAGAGGAGGAGTCACTCAATCCTGTGACTCTGAAAAGACTTATTCAAAGAAAAACAACTTGTAACACTCCGAGCCCAACACTAGATGGTAAAAGCAATGCATAGCATGTGTAGCTGCAGCTACACATGCCATCGCACACATACATATATACATATCACTGGAAGGTAGTTATGGCCTAGTTTCCATAGAAAAAGCGATTTCTGACTTTGCTATATCTTTGGCCCTGTTTTATGACATTTTCCTTAAAACATATGCCCAAGGTGGTCTTGTTGTACATGGAAAGTTTTGGGGTGATCCATCAAGCGGGGGCCAAGAACAAAAAAAACAGGTGTGTGTGTTGGGGGGGGGGGGGGGGGTGCAGGGGGGTTTGTGCGATTTGGTAAAAAAAACTAACTGCTGGATGGAATTACACCAAATTTGGCAGAAAAGTAGGTTTTTGGTCCAGAAAACACACTTTTAGTTATTTGGTGTAAATTGGTTCAGTAGTTTGTGAGATATTTAAAGAAAACCAAATTTGTCTATCTGGGCTGAGCCTAACCACAGATCTCATGGTGAGATCTGACTGGCTGCCAGCACTTCAACCAGGAAGTGCTGGCAGTCATAATGGGAACAATATACATGATGGCAACCCCAATGAAATGCACTGGAGTGAATGGCATGTTTTGAGGTTCACAAAAAGGAGAACATATAAAGGGTGATAACAGATTTTAGTTACAATATAAATCATTTGTTGATGGTACCATACTACTTATAGGAATTTTGGTGAGTTTAAGGTGATTTTACCCTGTGAAAAATCCTTCTGATCGGATGAACTCATAGAGGTGACAGAAGGTGCTCCAGAAGCTAAAATGAGCATATTTTCTGTAAATTCACACTATCTTTTTCAGCCATATAAGAATACAAGTCTGACATTCTCTGTAAAGCATGTACTCCCAACAGGTTCAGCTTGTCAGTTGATTCCCTTGTGTTCTAGTGCAGCCGCCCAGAGTGTTCTAAAGAACAACTAGAGTGCTAACAGTCTTATTTATGATGAAAGTGGGGCACACCTGCATCCATCGTGACCACTGACCCTCGGGTAGGTCGCTCCCCTGCTCACGCAGCGCCTCCAGTCCCTGACTGCCTTCCTCTCCTGTGAGTGTGCTCCCCCCTTCTTGCCCGTGTACCCCGAGTGCTTGAGCTTGTGCGGACTGAAATCCCTTTTCTCTCCTTGTATCCCATGCATGTGCCCCCGAGTGACTGAAATTCCCCTTTTCTCTCCTTGTATCCCGTGCGTGTGCCCCCGAGTGCCGTGCGCCGTCCTCCCCTCTCAGCCCCTCCTTTTTAGTAGATTTTAGTAGGCTCTTGTTCCCTTTTCGCCGTCTTGCCGCTTTTCCCGCCGCTCCTACCGCGCTTTTCCCGCCGTTTTTTGCCGCTCTTTTTTGCCGCTCTTTTTTGCCGCTTCCAGCTCCCCTGCCCGCCCACCTCCCGCCTCCCAGCTGACCCCGCCTCCCCACCTACCCCTTAAATGGCGGCCGCTGCGAGGCAGAGGTAGCGACCACTGAACCTCGGGTAGGTCGCTCCCCTGCTCACGCAGCGCCTCCAGTCCCTGACTGCCTTCCTCTCCTGTGAGTGTGCTCCCCCCTTCTTGCCCGTGTACCCAGAGTGCTTGAGCTTGTGCTGACTGAAATCCCTTTTCTCTCCTTGTATCCCATGCGTGTGCCCCCGAGTGACTGAAATTCCCCTTTTCTCTCCTTGTATCCCGTGCGTGTGCCCCCGAGTGCCGTGCGCCGTCCTCCCCTCTCAGCCCCTCCTTTTTAGTAGATTTTAGTAGGCTCTTGTTCCCTTTTCGCCGTCTTGCCGCTTTTCCCGCCGCTCCTACCGCGCTTTTCCCGCCGTTTTTTGCCGCTCTTTTTTGCCGCTTCCAGCTCCCCTGCCCGCCCACCTCCCGCCTCCCAGCTGACCCCGCCTCCCCACCTACCCCTTAAATGGCGGCCGCTGCGAGGCAGAGGTAGCGACCACTGACCCTCGGGTAGGTCGCTCCCCTGCTCACGCAGCGCCTCCAGTCCCTGACTGCCTTCCTCTCCTGTGAGTGTGCTCCCCCCTTCTTGCCCGTGTACCCCGAGTGCTTGAGCTTGTGCTGGTGCTGACTGAAATCCCTTTTCTCTCCTTGTATCCCATGCGTGTGCCCCGAGTGACTGAAATTCCCCTTTTCTCTCCTTGTATCCCGTGCGTGTGCCCCCGAGTGCCGTGCGCCGTCCTCCCCTCTCAGCCCCTCCTTTTTAGTAGATTTTAGTAGGCTCTTGTTCCCTTTTCGCCGTCTTGCCGCTTTTCCAGCCGCTCCTACCGTGCTTTTCCCGCTCTTTTTTGCCACTCTTTTTTGCCGCTTCCAGCTCCCCTGCCCGCCCACCTCCCGCCTCCCAGCTGACCCCGCCTCCCCACCTACCCCTTAAATGGCGGCCGCTGCGAGGCAGAGGTAGTGACCACTGACCCTCGGGTAGGTCGCTCCCCTGCTCACGCAGCGCCTCCAGTCCCTGACTGCCTTCCTCTCCTGTGAGTGTGCTCCCCCCTTCTTGCCCGTGTACCCCGAGTGCTTGAGCTTGTGCTGGTGCTGACTGAAATCCCTTTTCTCTCCTTGTATCCCATGCGTGTGCCCCCGAGTGACTGAAATTCCCCTTTTCTGTCCTTGTATCCCGTGCGTGTGCCCCCGAGTGCCGTGCGCCGTCCTCCCCTCTCAGCCCCTCCTTTTTAGTAGATTTTAGTAGGCTCTTGTTCCCTTTTCGCCGTCTTGCCGCTTTTCCCGCCGCTCCTACCGCGCTTTTCCCGCCGTTTTTTGCAGCTCTTTTTTGCCGCTCTTTTTTGCCGCTTCCAGCTCCCCTGCCCGCCCACCTCCCGCCTCCCAGCTGACCCCGCCTCCCCACCTACCCCTTAAATGGCGGCCGCTGCGAGGCAGAGGTAGCGACCACTGACCCTCGGGTAGGTCGCTCCCCTGCTCACGCAGCGCCTCCAGTCCCTGACTGCCTTCCTCTCCTGTGAGTGTGCTCCCCCCTTCTTGCCCGTGTACCCCGAGTGCTTGAGCTTGTGCTGGTGCTGACTGAAATCCCTTTTCTCTCCTTGTATCCCATGCGTGTGCCCCCGAGTGACTGAAATTCCCCTTTTCTCTCCTTGTATCCCGTGCGTGTGCCCCCGAGTGCCGTGCGCCGTCCTCCCCTCTCAGCCCCTCCTTTTTAGTAGATTTTAATAGGCTCTTGTTCCCTTTTCGCCGTCTTGCCGCTTTTCCCGCCGCTCCTACCGCGCTTTTGCCGCTCTTTTTTGCCGCTCTTTTTTGCCGCTCTTTTTTGCCGCTTCCAGCTCCCCTGCCCGCCCACCTCCCGCCTCCCAGCTGACCCCGCCTCCCCACCTACCCCTTAAATGGCGGCCGCTGCGAGGCAGAGGTAGCGACCACTGACCCTCGGGTAGGTCGCTCCCCTGCTCACGCAGCGCCTCCAGTCCCTGACTGCCTTCCTCTCCTGTGAGTGTGCTCCCCCCTTCTTGCCCGTGTACCCCGAGTGCTTGAGCTTGTGCTGGTGCTGACTGAAATCCCTTTTCTCTCCTTGTATCCCATGCGTGTGCCCCCGAGTGACTGAAATTCCCCTTTTCTCTCCTTGTATCCCGTGCGTGTGCCCCCGAGTGCCGTGCGCCGTCCTCCCCTCTCAGCCCCTCCTTTTTAGTAGATTTTAGTAGGCTCTTGTTCCCTTTTCGCCGTCTTGCCGCTTTTCCCGCCGCTCCTACCGCGCTTTTCCCGCCGTTTTTTGCCGCTCTTTTTTGCCGCTTCCAGCTCCCCTGCCCGCCCACCTCCCGCCTCCCAGCTGACCCCGCCTCCCCACCTACCCCTTAAATGGCGGCCGCTGCGAGGCAGAGGTAGCGACCACTGACCCTCGGGTAGGTCGCTCCCCTGCTCACGCAGCGCCTCCAGTCCCTGACTGCCTTCCTCTCCTGTGAGTGTGCTCCCCCCTTCTTGCCCGTGTACCCCGAGTGCTTGAGCTTGTGCTGGTGCTGACTGAAATCCCTTTTCTCTCCTTGTATCCCATGCGTGTGCCCCCGAGTGACTGAAATTCCCCTTTTCTCTCCTTGTATCCCGTGCGTGTGCCCCCGAGTGCCGTGCACCGTCCTCCCCTCTCAGCCCCTCCTTTTTAGTAGATTTTAGTAGGCTCTTGTTCCCTTTTCGCCGTCTTGCCGCTTTTCCCGCCGCTCCTACCGCACTTTTCCCGCCGTTTTTTGCCGCTCTTTTTTGCCGCTCTTTTTTGCCGCTTCCAGCTCCCCTGCCCGCCCACCTCCCGCCTCCCAGCTGACCCCGCCTCCCCACCTACCCCTTAAATGGCGGCCGCTGCGAGGCAGAGGTAGCGACCACTGACCCTCGGGTAGGTCGCTCCCCTGCTCACGCAGCGCCTCCAGTCCCTGACTGCCTTCCTCTCCTGTGAGTGTGCTCCCCCCTTCTTGCCCGTGTACCCCGAGTGCTTGAGCTTGTGCTGGTGCTGACTGAAATCCCTTTTCTCTCCTTGTATCCCATGCGTGTGCCCCCGAGTGACTGAAATTCCCCTTTTCTCTCCTTGTATCCCGTGCGTGTGCCCCCGAGTGCCGTGCGCCGTCCTCCCCTCTCAGCCCCTCCTTTTTAGTAGATTTTAGTAGGCTCTTGTTCCCTTTTCGCCGTCTTGCCGCTTTTCCCGCCGCTCCTACCGCGCTTTTCCCGCCGTTTTTTGCCGCTCTTTTTTGCCGCTTCCAGCTCCCCTGCCCGCCCACCTCCCGCCTCCCAGCTGACCCCGCCTCCCCACCTACCCCTTAAATGGCGGCCGCTGCGAGGCAGAGGTAGCGACCACTGACCCTCGGGTAGGTCGCTCCCCTGCTCACGCAGCGCCTCCAGTCCCTGACTGCCTTCCTCTCCTGTGAGTGTGCTCCCCCCTTCTTGCCCGTGTACCCCGAGTGCTTGAGCTTGTGCTGGTGCTGACTGAAATCCCTTTTCTCTCCTTGTATCCCATGCGTGTGCCCCCGAGTGACTGAAATTCCCCTTTTCTCTCCTTGTATCCCGTGCGTGTGCCCCCGAGTGCCGTGCGCCGTCCTCCCCTCTCAGCCCCTCCTTTTTAGTAGATTTTAGTAGGCTCTTGTTCCCTTTTCGCCGTCTTGCCGCTTTTCCCGCCGCTCCTACCGCGCTTTTCCCGCCGTTTTTTGCCGCTCTTTTTTGCCGCTCTTTTTTGCCGCTCTTTTTTGCCGCTTCCAGCTCCCCTGCCCGCCCACCTCCCGCCTCCCAGCTGACCCCCGCCTCCCCACCTACCCCTTAAATGGTGGCCGCTGCGAGGCAGAGGTAGCGACCACTGACCCTCGGGTAGGTCGCTCCCCTGCTCACGCAGCGCCTCCAGTCCCTGACTGCCTTCCTCTCCTGTGAGTGTGCTCCCCCCTTCTTGCCCGTGTACCCCGAGTGCTTGAGCTTGTGCTGGTGCTGACTGAAATCCCTTTTCTCTCCTTGTATCCCATGCGTGTGCCTCCGAGTGACTGAAATTCCCCTTTTCTCTCCTTGTATCCCGTGCGTGTGCCCCCGAGTGCCGTGCGCCGTCCTCCCCTCTCAGCCCCTCCTTTTTAGTAGATTTTAGTAGGCTCTTGTTCCCTTTTCGCCGTCTTGCCGCTTTTCCCGCCGCTCCTACCGCGCTTTTCCCGCCGTTTTTTGCCGCTCTTTTTTGCCGCTCTTTTTTGCCGCTTCCAGCTCCCCTGCCCGCCCACCTCCCGCCTCCCAGCTGACCCCGCCTCCCCACCTACCCCTTAAATGGCGGCCGCTGCGAGGCAGAGGTAGCGACCACTGACCCTCGGGTAGGTCGCTCCCCTGCTCACGCAGCGCCTCCAGTCCCTGACTGCCTTCCTCTCCTGTGAGTGTGCTCCCCCCTTCTTGCCCGTGTACCCCGAGTGCTTGAGCTTGTGCTGGTGCTGACTGAAATCCCTTTTCTCTCCTTGTATCCCATGCGTGTGCCCCCGAGTGACTGAAATTCCCCTTTTCTCTCCTTGTATCCCGTGCGTGTGCCCCCGAGTGCCGTGCGCCGTCCTCCCCTCTCAGCCCCTCCTTTTTAGTAGATTTTAGTAGGCTCTTGTTCCCTTTTCGCCGTCTTGCCGCTTTTCCCGCCGCTCCTACCGCGCTTTTCCCGCCGTTTTTTGCCGCTCTTTTTTGCCGCTCTTTTTTGCCGCTCTTTTTTCCGCTTCCAGCTCCCCTGCCCGCCCACCTCCCGCCTCCCAGCTGACCCCGCCTCCCCACCTACCCCTTAAATGGCGGCCGCGCCGCTGGCGCGCCGAAGGCAAGCCCGTCTGCGCCCGTCCGCGCCTGGACCGCGCCTAGTGCCCGAACCCCTGGCCCCCGCGCCCCCCGCTTGACCTATGACTCCGCCACCCTCGCCAACCTCAACCCCGGCCGCGCGCCGGGCTGCTACCGCGCCACCCCCAAACGTACCCATGGACCCTTCACCTGCAGCAACTGCCGCTTCACCTGCCTACGGACCCACACCGCCACCACCAAGAACGACGCCCCCGGAAGCAACCTCGAATGCATCCTGGTCAACACCCGCTCCGTCCACAGGCACGCCATCGAACTGTGGAACCTCATCAACTCAACGAACCCAGACATCGCCTTCCTCACCGAGACCTGGATGAACCCCTCCTCGGCACCCGACATCGCCATAGCCATCCCCGACGGCTACAAAATCATCCGGAGAGACCGCTTCAACCGAACCGGAGGAGGCATCGCCATTGCACACAAAAGCTCCATCAGCATCTCGACCCACACCGACAACTCACTTCCCGACGCCGAACACCTCCACTTCGCGATCCACATCGACCCCAAGACAACCCTAAGAGGCACCCTCATGTACAGACCACCAGGACCCCGCACCAAGTTCAGCGAAGACATCGCAGACTTCGTCAACCCCCACGCACTCTCATCCACCTACTACATCCTCCTAGGAGACCTCAACTTTCACCTGGAGAACCACACCGACAACAACACCACCGCCGTTCTAGACAACCTCGCCAACCTGGGACTGAAACAACTGGTCAACACCCGCACCCACTACGCCGGACACACGCTCGACCCCATCTTCTCCTCAAGCAAACACATCACCTTCAGCCACACCACCGAACTCACATGGTCGGACCACAGCTGCGTCCACTTCAGCTTCAAGAAAACCACAGTGCATCACCACACCCGGCAACCACCAAAAAGATACTGGAACCGAATCACCACAGAACAACTCGCAGCAACGCTCTCCCTGAACCAACCCACCAGCACCAGCAACCCCAACGAGGCCGCCAACAACCTCACCAACTGGATCTCCGACTGCGCCAACCTCCTGGCCCCTCTGAAGACCCAAACCAACACCAACAACCACAAGAAAAACTCCTGGTTCACCACCGAACTCAAAAACTCCAAGAAAGAATGCCGCCTCCGCGAGAAGACATGGCGCCTCAACCCAATAGAGGAAAACCTGACAGCTCTCAAGGACACCACCCGCCAACACCACCAACGCCTCCGCACCGCACGAAAAACAGCCTACCAGAACAGACTTGACAACGACGCCCACAACAGCAAGGAACTATTTGGCATCGTCAAAGAGCTCTCCAACCCGGACGCAGAAACCAACCCCATCCCTCCCTCACAGGACCTCTGCGACTCCCTCGCGACCTTCTTCCACCGTAAGATTGCCGACATCTACAACAGCTTCACGACCACCAACATGAACCCGCCCCCGGAAGCCGCAAACGACATCTCCACCATCCTCGCCTGGAACCCTACCACCACCGAGGAAACCACCCGCGTCATGAACTCGATCCACTCGGGATCACCCTCCGACCCCTGTCCTCACCACATTTACAACAAGGCCGACAACATCATCGCACCCCACCTCCGAGACGTCATCAACGCCTCCCTCACCACTGCTACCTTCCCTGAAAGCTGGAAACACGCAGAACTCAACGCCCTCTTAAAGAAACCTACAGCAGACCCCACCGAACTCAAAAACTTCCGGCCTATCTCCCTCCTACCGTTCCCCGCCAAAGTGATTGAGAAAATCGTCAACGCTCAACTCACCGCCGCCCTGGAAACCTCCGACTCCCTCGACTCCACTCAGTTCGGTTTCAGGGCCAACCACAGCACCGAAACCGCCCTCATCGCAGCCACGGACGACATCCGAGCCCTGACCGACAAGGGTGAAACCGTGGCCCTCATTCTCCTGGATCTCTCTGCAGCCTTCGACACGGTCTGCCACAGCACCCTGATAGACCGCCTCTGCAGCGCCGGCATCAGAGGCAAGGCCCTGGAATGGGTCATCTCCTTCCTCTCCGGAAGGACCCAGAGAGTCCGCCTCCCCCCCTTCAGATCCGCAGCCACGGAGATCATCTGCGGCGTACCCCAAGGATCCTCCCTCAGCCCCACCCTATTCAAGGTCTACATGACCCCCCTGGCAAACATCGCACGCAAACACGGACTCGACATCATATCCTACGCCGACGACACCCAGCTCATCTTATCCCTCACCAACAACCCCACATCAGCAAGGACCAGACTGCACGACGGCATGAAGGAAGTAGCGACCTGGATGACAGACAGCTGACTGAAACTGAACACAGATAAAACGGAGGTCCTCATCCTCGGCCCTACCCCCTCCGCATGGGACGACTCCTGGTGGCCCCCCGCCCTAGGCAGCACTCCCCAACCGACCAACCACGCACGCAACCTCGGCTTCATCCTGGACTCCTCCCTCTCGATGACCAGACAGGTCAACTCGGTGACCTCAGCGTGCTTCAACACCCTCCGCATGATCTTCCGCTGGATCCCCATCGACACCAGGAAGACCGTCACCCACGCCCTCGTCACCAGCCGCCTGGACTACGGGAACACTCTGTACGCCGGCATCACCACCAAGCTGCAGAGGAAACTTCAACGGATCCAGAACGCCGCAGCACGACTCATCCTGGACATACCTCGCCACCACCACATCTCCGGACACCTGAGAAAACTCCACTGGCTCCCGGTCAACAAGAGGATCACCTTCAGACTCCTCACCCACGCACACAAAGCCCTCTACAACCTCGGACCCAAACTCATCAACTCCTGCGTCTCCTTCTACACCCCTCCGCGCACTCTGCGCTCCACCGGTCAGGCCTTGGCAGCCGTTCCCCGCATCCGCAAAACCACCGCCGGAGGAAAATCCTTCTCTTTTCTGGCAGCGAAGACCTGGAACTCCCTGCCCAGTCACCTTCGCGCCATACCCGAACACCTCCCCTTCAGAAGGCAGCTCAAGACCTGGCTCTTCGAGCACTGACCCCCTCCCCCCCAGCGCCTTGAGACCCTTATGGGTGAGTAGCGCGCTTTATAAATGTGATTGATTGATTGATTGAATCAAACCGACAGAACGCAAAACATTTAATTTAAAAAGGAACAAATGAGGGGGTTCATTTTGTCATAGAATGTATGGTCAGTGCTGTAGAAAGAAAGATTAGGACATGTTTTAAGTGAGTTCTCAAGTATCTTTCTCTTCTATTTCAATAAAACATTCTGACACGCGGACTGAAAAGTGCACTTTTAACACTAGCAGCAGTTGACTGCCAGTTAACTCCCTGGTGATCCGCAGCTTACAGTGTTCTAATGAGCAACTAGAGTGCTAACATTCTGATTTGCCAAAAATGTAGCACATCCGAACGCCAACTTGATGGAATCGAAGTGGAAAACTGATATCATTTTCTACTGAGGATACTGCAGTAAATAAGGAAATTAGGGAGCTTCATAACAAATAAGTCTCCCAAGATGGCTTAAATGTAGCACACACATTACCCAAATGTAGCCCAAGTATAGCCCAATGACAGAAGTGTGCAAAACACTTAATTTTGTATTTTGTTTGCAGTTTTATATAGCACAGACTTGATCTGAAGGTACTGGAGTGCTTTACAAGAGCACCAGTTACATTACACAAGGACTCATTAATTTTGGTACATAAATATAGAAAATAATTTAGAAAGTGCTTTGTCGCTATTTGAGAACTCAGAAAATATGTTTCTATGTGAATAAGACCCTCTAATTTTTATAATTTTAAAGGAATTAGGTATTAGAATTTGTTACTTCAAGAGGATGTCAGGTGGCCACACTGTTGTAATAAATATAGAATGTAAGCAATCAAGGTGTTCATTAGAATACTGTGGAGAAGCAGAGGTCAGGGGCACGGACTCAGATAATCGATGGCAGGGAGAAAGGTGCAGAGGTAACAAATTGACCACGCTGGGCAGGCGGGAGGGGCAGTCGCAGTACAACAGACCATGGACAGCAGGTTAAAGGGGGACAGGGGCAAAAAAATAAAATAAAACAACAACCATGCAGGACAGGCAAGAGAGGCTGTGGCAATATAACAGACCATTAAGGGCAGAAGGAAGAGGCAGTGGAAATACAACCAAACATGCCAACAAACCCAATTAAGGCAGGTGACTCCCAATGTTTTTAATCCCAAAACGGCTTTATTTTAAGTGTCTCTTGCCTAAAATCTCCTCTTTCTCAATGTAAGTCAAGAGGGTAATTAATCAACCAGAGTTTTTTTTTCAAAATCTCCCTCTTACCAAGTTTAAAATCTTGGCAAGCATGGTACATTGGATCACGAAGGGTAGGAGGAAAAGGGTACGAGCATGTACTCAGATAGCAGCGAGCAGGAGGGAGATGGCCAGGGGCACCAAAATGACTTAACAGGGCAGGCAGCAGGGGTTGCAGCAGCACACTAAACCACAAAGGGAAAGCAGGATGGCAATGCAGCACAACAGACCATGCAAACGCAATAGAAAGGGGACAGGGCCATGCGCATGGAAAGCAGAGGGGGGAAGAGGCAAGGGCAGCAAGCTGACCATACCAAAAAAGATGGACAGTTGCAGCATAACGGACCATGCAGGGTAGGAGGGAGTGGGCTGGTGCATGGACTCTGACAACAGAGGGTAGGGAGAAGGGGGATGGGGCAGCTGGCTAACTGACAGGGCAGGCGGGAAGGGTAGTGGCAAAACAACAGCCACACAGGGCTGTAAATGAGGAAGCAGGGGCAAGTACAATTGATGGCAGGTGGGGGGGCAGAAGCAGCAAGCTTGGGGCGGGGGGCAGCACAATTTCCGATCAGGCCCTGCCTCCAACCCCCTACCCTGTACATTACAATGGGCATCTTACTCAACATTAAAAAAAACTAGAAATTCACTGAAAAAAACAAAGGTTTTAGGGACGTCATAGTTAGGAAATAGAATAAGGAAAATCTAAGAAATTAACAACAAAAAAAAATGTTAAAAGGAGCGTTATGGTTAGGTTTAGAATTTTCAACATCATAGATATCACTATAACATTTGTACTGAAATTATTGCTGAGAAAACTGTGCATGGCAAGGCCAGGCCCTGCGGACAACCTTCACTGCGCACGGCCAAAGACAGGAATGTGTGTTTATAGTAGGGTTGACCGCAGGTGGTAGTTGGATTAACTTATTGTACGTTAAAAAAACATAAAAATTCACTGAGGTTACAGGGATGTTATAGTTAAGCTCACATTTTAAACATACAAAACCATAGAAATCCACCTGTTGGAGTTATTTCAGGTAACTATAAGGCGTGCCCTAAGGTAACTATAACTCACGCCCTCACCATGCACTGCTAATTACCACAGATATTACAACACTTATGACATCTTTTATAACATCATTGATCTCACTGTACCATTTTCTGTAAAATTATTCATTAAAAAACTGTGCATAGGGGGAGCACGAGTTATATTTACCTTAGGGCACGAGTTACAGTCACATATTATAGATAGAATCTGAATTTACTTGCAGAGAACCATAGAAATTCAGTTGTTATAGTTATGGTTAGCTCAAGTAACTATAACTCGTGCCCTAAGACAACTTTATCTCAAGACCTTGCCATGCACATTTTTTTCTTCAATATTTGGACTGCTAATGTGTCACTGATATTTTAGTGATGTTATAAAAGTTCTCATGAGTGCTGTAATATCTGTGGTAATTAGCAGTACATGTGGAGGGCATGGAGTTATAGCTATCTTAGGGCACGAGTTATAGTAACTTGAGCTAACTGTAACTATATCTGCTGAATTTCTATGGTGGTGTAACCTTTGTGTTTTTTTTTCAAAGAATTCCTATGAGTTTTTTTAAAACGTGATTTTAATTACTATACCTGAGTGTATCCACTGACACACATGGGCTGTGTGTGGTTGACCGCAGGGCCTTGACTGCGGTCAGACTCTGCAGTCAGCCCCCCTCTAACCACCCCCACACAAGGCATGCCCTTTGGCAGTGCGTGGTGTGGGTTGCCCACAGGGCCTGGACTGCGTCAACCCCATATAATCACCCAACCCCACATGCTTAAGTCTCGGAGTGGTTGAGTGTGTGCATGAGTACTTCAGTGGGTCTCTGAGTGGAAGTATGAGTCTGATTCAATGTGTGGTGATGCATGGCTGAGTAGGTCTGTGAATGGATGCATGACTGTCCAAGTGGGTCTGTGAGTAGGTGTGTCTGAGTGGCTCTGTTTGTGGGTGGGTGATTGAATGGGTCTGTGAGGGGGTGCATGAGTCTCTTAGTGGATGTGTGTGTGGATGCATGAGTCTGTGAGTGCATGAGTGTCTAAGTTGATCTGTGAATGGGTGATTGAGGATCTGAGTGGGTCTGTGAGTGGGTGTGTGATAGTCTGAATGGGTCTGAGTAGGTTCATGAGTGCCTAAATGCATCTGTGTGTGGGTGCGTGAATCTCAGGGTGTGTCTGTAGGTGCATGCATGAGTACTTCAGTAGGTCTGTGAGCTGGGGGATGGGTCTCTGAGTGGGTGCATGATTTTCTGAATGGGTCTGTGAGTGGATGTGTGAGATTCTGAGTGGGTCTGTGAGTGGGTGCTTGAGTCTCTGAATGTGTGGCTGAGTGTCTAAGTGGGTCTGTGAGTAGGAGCGTGAGTGTCTCAGTGGGTCTGTGAATGAGTACATGAGTCTCCGAGTGGGTCTGTGAGTGAGAACATGAGTCTAAAAGGTGGTCTGTCAGTGAGTGCATGGATTTCAAAGTGAGTCTGTGAGTGGGTGCATGAGTCTCAAAGTGGATGTGTGTGTGGATGCGTTACTGAGTGGGTCTGTGAGAGGATGCAGGACTGTCTGAGTGGGTCTATGAGTAGGTGCATGACTGAGTGTCTGAGCGGGTGCATGACTGAATGGATCTGTGAGTGGGTGCCCGAATCCCTGAGAGGTTCTGTGGGTGTGTGAGTCTAGGAGTGTGCATGAGTGTGTAAGTCGGTTTGTGAGTTGGTGCATGAGTCTCTGAGTGGATGTGTGTGTGGTGCATGATTGAACAGGGCTGTGAGTGCACGAGTGTCTGAGTTGATCTGTTAATAGGTGAGAGGGTCTGAGTGAGTCTGAGTGGGTGCGTGATTGTCTGAATGGGTCTGTGAGTAGTAGGTTCATGAGTGTCTAAATGGGTTTGTGTATGGGTGAGTGAATCTCAGAGTATGTCTGCAGGAGGTCTGTGAGTGGGTGTATGGGTCTCTGAGGGGGTCTGTGAGTGAAGGCGTGATTTTCTGAATGGGTCTGTGATTGGGTGTGCAAGTCTTAAGTGTGTGCGTGGATGTCTACGTGGGTCTGTGAGTAGGTGCGGGAGTCTCCGAGTGGGTCTGTGAGTGAGTACATGAGTCTACAAGTGGGTCTGTGAGTGTGTGCATGAGTAACTCAGTGGGTCTGTCAGTGAGTGCCTGGGTGTCGAGGTGGGTCTGTGAGTGGGTGCATGAGTCTCTTAGTGGATGTGTGAGTAGGTCTGTGAGTGGATGCATGACTGAGTAGGTAATTGAGTAGGTGTGTGTGTCTGAATGAGTCTCTGTGTGGGTGCATGAGTGGATATGTAAATGGATGCATGAGTGTCTGAGTGGGTGCGTGACTGTCTCAATGGGTCTGTGGGTGCATGAGTGTCTAAGTGGGTCTGTGAGTGGGTATGTGGGTCTCCAAGAGGGTCTGTGAGTCTCTGAGTGGTGTGTCTGTGAGTGTGTGTGAGTGGGTGCGTGAGTGTCTGAGTAGGTCTGTGAGTACATGAGTCTACGAGTGGGTCTGTGAGAGAGTACATGAGTCTCAGAGTGGGTCTGTCAGTGTGTGCATGAGTGCCTCAGTGGGTGCCTGGGTCTCTGAGTGGGTCTGTGAGTTAGCGCATGAGTCTCTGAGTTGATCTGTGAATGGGTGAGTGAGGGTCTGAGTGGGTCTGTGAGTGGGTGCGTGATTGAATGGATCTGTGAGTGGGTGCGTGATTGTCTGAATGGGTCTGAGTGGGTACCTGAGTCTAAGTGGGTCTGTAAGTGCATGAATCTGAGTGTTTATGAGCGGGTGCATGAGTGAGTGGGTCTGTGAGTGTGTACTAGAGTATCTAAGTGGGTCTGGAACAATTACATTGCCAAACGCACCAAAGGTCACTGGTGACATTTCCTTGTGGTCCATTACACAGCTGTAGTGTAGAATACACCCTGGACATTTACCCCAGAAGGCAGAAAGAACTACACCTGGGTAGATATTTTGTACAATGGTGTGGACTGTGGTAGCATATAAGGGCAGGTGGGATCCCTTTGTGGCCAAGTCACTCACACTGCTACTGGGGCACCCACACAAACACTCATGCACCCACTCACAGACTCACTCAAGGACTCATGTGCTCACTCACAGACCCGCTCAGAGACTCACGCATCCACTCACAGACCCAATTAGACACACACACACTCACAGACCTAATCAAGAACTCATTCACACACTCACAAACCCATTCAAACTCTCATGCACCCATTTACAGATCCACTGAGGTACTCTTGCACACACTCAGACTTATAAATGAGGGATTGGCCGCAGGGCCTGGCTGGAGGCCTGGCCCTGCGGCCTACCCTCACTGCGCCTGGCGGTTACAGAGGTTGTCTGCAGAGCCTAGCAATAGGCCAGGCGCTCCACCACCGCCCATGAACGGCGATGGATGCACTGACGTATAGTAATTAAAATTACTTTACCTTAAAAAAAAAAAAAAAGTGATTCACTAAAAAAAACACAAAGGTTACAAGGACGTTATAGTTAAGAAATAGAATTTTTAAAATAAAACATAGAAATTCACTTAAAAAACAAGTACCAAAAGTAAAATCAAACACAGAGAGGCACCACCTTCTAGAAGCGCAGGTTTCTCAAGTCATTATATGCTGACATCAAACTTTTCCATATATATGACCACTGTCTTCTCCATATTGCCCATAGTATATGAGAAGTTATTAAATGAAGCAAAAGCCCATGAACTGAATATACAGGGCATGGCCTTCATCAATGCCATCGTGCTGGGAATAACTTGCTCCAGTAAAAGCTGTTCTTCATTCAATATACGTCCTTAAAGGGGCTTTCAACACTGATGTGTTGTTGTGCTTTTCACATTTTGCTTCTGCCTTCTACAGCATAAACCATACGGAAGCGGGTCGGCTTGCTTAAGCCATTGATTACCTTCACTTTGAGTGACGGCATTTTGCGCTCTCACAATGAGCACATCTCTAGACAGAGTAGCTAAATCCCTTCAGTGCCAATGTTGTTGTTTTTACTTTATAATAACTTTTGTGTTGCCTTCGTGTTTACAGCCTGATGTGATAGCAGGACACTTTTGATATACAGGGCACATTCCAGCTTTATCACTTTCGGTCTCCTGCCAATACTATTTGGTCTGACCTTTCTTTATCTGATAACTGCTATCTCACTAGTCGGAAAAAGCTGAGACCAGAGCCTTTTGAAAGGCAACAGTAATACAAACAGCAGCACACACAAACTCTGAATATAAGATCACGAGTTTTAAGTCCAGTCCTGCTTTCTTTGGTTCCCTCATTTTTCTTTTATTCTTACTAGCCTTTTTTCTTTCTTTCTTTCTTTTTCCTTCCTCCCTTTCCTTTCTCACTTTTTTCTTTCCTTGCCTCTTTCTTGCTTATTCTTTTTTCCTTCTCTTTCATCTTTCCCTTCTTTTTCGCCTTTTCCTTTCTTTCTTTACTTGCCTTCTGCCTTTCTTCATTTGCCCTTTCTTCTTTTCATTCTTTTTCTTTTTTATTTCTTTTCTCTTTCCATAATTCTTTCTTTCTCTTCCTTATTTCCTTCTTGCCTTTTCTGTTTCTCTTACTTTTCCTCCTCTTTTCCTTTTTTCCCCCTCTGTTTGTACCTTCTATTTTCCTTCTGTCTCTTCTTTTCTTCTTTCTCTCTGCGTATTCCTTCTTTCTTACCTTCTTTCTTAAAGGTTGATTTTTACTATGCTTATTCACTTTTGCATGCATCATGGGGTAGTGAACTGGCTCACTTTGCCCATTGGCTGACTTCACTATGAATTACAACACAGTGCCTTTGACAAGTAAGCACATCTGCAAACAAAGTCGTTCGAGTGCCAGGGAGTACTATGGTAATGTGTGCTTTTTTGAGACCAAAAATTAATTTGTCCCTTAGCCAATGTTTATTGGCTTTAAGACTGATGAAGACCCGCCAGCATCCTGAACAATAAAGTTTTGCAAAAACCACGACAAAACAAATCAAGAAATACAGAAACACTGGCAGCCAACACCAGACCTACCCACTTTGCCAATGCTTGTTCTTATAGGAGGGTCTGACCAGTGATAACTGCTCTTGCTCCAAATCCGTGCGAAATACCAAAAATAAAAATATGCCACTGAACTACAGCATGTGCTGGTGAAGATGCAGCTTTTAAGTGTAAAACCAGAACAGGATCTTTGGGGTTGAATTTGGATCTAGAAATAAACCACATATCCAGTACATGGAAAAAGACGGCAGGCGATCTTTTGATCCAAGTTGGGGACTGCTGCTCTCACGTTATTGTAACAGTGATCACTTCCCTAGGAGCCCATTGAACAAATCAATAGTGCACATAGGTTCACAAAAATGGTAAGACAAACCGAAATGCTTGAACGAATTCAGCCACTGGTAACACTTGAGCCACAGTCCCACCCACGGTCCTACTCTAACAGTTCTTTTAGAGCAAGGTCGTGACCTATTTGCATATGTTAGAGCCTTGTCTGCAGGGGCACAATGGGCAAAAGAAAAACAGGCTGAAATGCCCGAGGCCAACACATTCCAACCATAAGCTGTTGTATCATTGTTTCCAATCCTGTCCTTCCTGTCATGGCCAAGCAGGGCGTTCAGGTTTTCTCACTCCAATAAACACCCTCTTCGCCTCTTGCACCAAAGCTATGAAATCTGGATTCAGCGATTCTGCATCTCTAGTATAACACAACTCACACATCTGCCACACCAGGCACAGACAGTGTCACAATCCCCGAAATTAAGGAGGCGAGTAGTCATGAGTCTCAGTGGCAGCCAAGACACCAGTCAATCCGTTAATGTGCAGTTATCTTACCCTGAAATTCACATCCTCGACTAGAATCACCACCAGGACCATTTCAAACTTAAGAATGTTTCATTTCTCGTTTTACTGTCATTTTCAATGTCAGAGATGGGGATGTCGACCATGTTTATGTGGGTCACCTGTTTGTTAAGTCTCTCCTTCAAGTGTTCCATGCACACTAAGTACAAGTCTAACTTGACAACTAGATTATACAAGCTCTGTTGCATATCTGAGTACAGCGTAGCACAGCCTGTTACTGCTGCTGCTTCAGTGTGCTAGAATGGCCACACTGCTTCTTCTCACCTCATCTGGGGGCCCTACTGGGTTGAATGACAGCTTGCCTCATTTTGATCAACTTTCCCCAATATATTAGTCCTACAAACTCACCAATCCAGGGGATAGTCCTCACTGAAGAATTGAAGCATTCACACATACAAGTGTGCCAAAGATGTAGCACCTTCGTGTGGTAGAAAGACCAAAGTCCCTACACAAATTTGTACAAGTCAGGTGTGGAGGGGGCCTCAATCCTGTGTTGCAAGCAATCGCCTGTGCAATTGGTGTGTTATAAGGTCAAGTGAATCACTGATGTCAGCCAAGTGTGACACCACCACCAACATGGTGGAACAGGGACGAGTTGGTCCCAAACAAGCATGCTGTATTAATCAAGAGGTCTCTCTGACATGGATTGAGACAAGAAGTAGCTTGCGCCTTGTGGTGTGATAATCTGGAGGCCAACAGGCCTGCGGGGATGCGTAGCCCAATCATCAGAGGATTCTTCACCGACTGAGTCCAAGCACAAACTGTTTCTTAAAGGCAGCATTATTTAAGGGCGGTCCCCTCCATCAAATAGATTCTGCCAATTATCTGCAGTGCCAGCCTGGGGCAGGCCAGAAGGAAAGGCTTTAGCAGGACCCCCTGGAAAACATTATGAGGACAATGCAAACACAGGGCCAAGCTTGTCCAGTACATATCTGTAGTAGAGATGGAAGTGGAGCGCTAGAGAACCCAAGGCAAGATGGCCGCACAGCAGTGCCGCTCTGCTGGCCCGGACACAATATCAGTCTAACATCCTGATATGGCGCCACCATCTATCTTAGCAAGGGCCCAGGAATTGTGCCGAAAGCAGTGTTTTATCCCTGAAATCTGAAGCACCACTATATTATTTGGGTCTGCTTGTAACACTACGGATACCGTGTTTGACTGCTACAAAGGCCACAAGATGGCGGCACGCAGCAACTAGGCCTCAGCAAGCGGAGAGACACGGGAGAGGTACGATTCCCCATAGCAGTACATGCAGGTGGTGCCTGTGTAGCCGACGCACCTGTGGCCTCTGGGGCCGATCCTACTGGTGGAACACCTTATGATTGCGCCAGAACATAGACGCAGAAGGCCAGCAGCACATGCAACGATGGGAATGAGCAGTGTGTGTTGAAGGGGAGACCCAGCAGGACAGACACGCCTGCCAAATGGAGAGGACAGCAGGGAGCACGGGGTCTGCAGAGTGGACCCAACAGTTGTATGCAGCCTCGGCTGGGGGGATTAGGGGGAGGAGGTGGTGGAGAACCCTGGGAACTACACAGGGTGAGTGAGGGACGCTGGGACTCAGCAGGACCACCTGTCGTTGCCACAATCAGTCAGGTGAGCATGCTGCTATGTATCGCACCAAGATGACAGTGCTGCTGCAAAGACTTGTGCTATCTCCTGGTGGACCAGACTGAGGCCTGGGGACACTCATTCAGGCCGCATGTCAACAAGATAACATGTCTGGTGACTTGCATGCATACTATAACAGTGAACAAGGAGGTGCATAAACTGCTGGATATTAAGTATTCCCAAACCAGGCACAGGAGATTATTGAACTGTGTTGGCCTGCTGGTGGCTACTCATGGGGGGCTTGCATTCCATATTAGTAAAGCAACTATGCTGTAAGAACAACAGCAGCAGGACTGTGTAAACACCCATAGCCCAACTCCAACCTGGTTGTAGGTACATACTGACTTCATTATGGGGAAGGCAGATAAAGTGCACACTCACCTTACATTTGATTTACAGAAAGGCGTCAAAACCCTGCCAGACGCTCAAATGACCGCGGACATGGAACAATAAACCCAGAATACAACCACACTTGAAACAACAATGGCAGCTATGCAACAAAGCTTGAGTTCAATTGGTGGAAAAATAGACTTTCTCAATATTCGCCTTGACCACACAGCGGCCAAACTAGATAAACAAACTGCTCATATAACAGACACAGAGTTACGTATTTCAGAGGCTGAAGATGGTCTACAATCGCTCTCCACCAAATGAAAAGCTCCTGGAAGTGATACGTGCCAAAAATGAGGACCTCTAAGTGTTTCACGCTGCAACAACCTGAGGGTAGTCGGTGTGCCTGGGCCCACCAACACATGCCCGATGGAACAGTACTTGGAGACCATGCTCAGAGACCTTTTCAGAGCAGAACATTTGTCCAACGTGCTGGTAGCTAGAAGAGCACATGGAACCCTGGCAACCCGTCCACTGCTGGGAGTGCCCCCGTGTCCAATTATAGCCAGAGTCCTAAATTACAGAGGTCGAGGCGCTGTGTTCAGCAAGGCCAGAGAGAAGGGCGTGGTACAATACCCAAGGAAATCCCATCGAATTTTTTTTTCCAGACTTCACAGTTGCAGTACAGCAGGCCAGAAAGGAATTTGCCCTGGTCAAAAAGAAGCTACAAACTCTGGTTATATCCTACGCCATGCTGTATAGTTAGATTACGTATAGAACACAGTGGCAAACCTAAAATATTAACATCCTGAGAGGACAACCCATACCTTACCTAGTACCAATGCTCCAGCCATGGATGGTCTAATGAGTGAATTTTATACAATCTACTAGTTCCCCATCTACTCGCTGTATAGGGCGAAGCACATAACTCAGGGTACTTGCCCCCTCCCTCTGGGAGGACCTCCTTATCACCCTTCTCAAACCGGAGAAACCACCCAATAAATGCGATCCCTACAAGCCATTGTTGTTAATTAATATAGACGCTAAGATTTTAGCCAAAACTCAAGCCACAGGCCTACAACCACTACTCAAATCTATGGTCCTACCGGACCACACCGGTCCATGACTCATAATTTGCGTACATTTTCACACTCCTACATCATCTAGACCCAGACATGCAGGCGGCTGCAGTGCTTCTTGATGCAGCCAAAGGCTTTAACTCCCTAGAGTGGACATATATGTTTTCAATCCTGGGTCGCATGGGGGTGCTGCAGCTGTTTTTTGCTGTAGACATGATTATTATATACTGAACTGACGGCTCGAGTGAGAATTAACAGACACTTCACAGCTGCTGTTTATATCCAAGAGCACAAGGCAGAGCTGCCCCCTCTCCCCCATTTTATTTGTGCTGGTCTTAGAACCGCTAGCATGCAATATGAGACAGAGCTATGCATCAGCTGCTCTGCGCTCACCAGCCGTTCATTAGCCGTATCTCTTTACGCACACAATATGGTATTGTACATACGGGAACCTCAGGTATACCTTGCGTCAGTTATCCATGTCTATTTGACACGAGTACCATTCAGGTCTAAGCATCAACTGGGCGAAATCCACTAAAGTGCTTCTTACCCATAACACGGTACCAAATGACCTAGATAATCCTTTGGAGTGGAATTTTCAGCCAGTCAAGTACCTGGCCGTGTGGATACACAATGACCCGGAGCTTGTTCTTCATAATGATTATGGTACAGCCATGACTCGGATAGATGACCAGATCTCCAGGTGGGTGCGACTGCCGCCATCACTGGATGACAGGGTGGAACTGCTCAAAATGATAATACTTCCCAAATTTCTATGCCTATTCTTTACTGTGCCTATCCCGCTGAAGTAATATTTTTTCAGGACCCTATGCTCTATGGAGTTGACCTTAATTTGGGTTGGGAAACATCAAAGGATGGGGTCCACAACACTCATTTTGCAATATGAATAAGGGGGATTTGAGGTGTCAGAGTTCCAGTTATTCTACCTCCGTGCCCAACCCCAACATGCACGCTACTGCTGAATCCCCAGACATACATGCCACATTTAGCGATTGAAAGGGACATAGCACACACAGTACCTCTAGAGCCGTTGTTACCGCATTGCAGGCAGTTGCGTCACACAAGCGAGATTAATACGGTGAATGTACCACAGCAGCCTCGTATTCCCTGGTATCTCGTGTGCACAAGCACCAACTATATGCACCAGAGCTTCCGCTGGAATACCACCCGAATCTTTCTATTACGCGCAAAAAACAGGGGCCTGACCTATTAAAACATCTGGGCCTTAACACCATGGGGGACGTATTTCCAGGGAGCCACTTTACAGAATTTATACAGAGCCAACCGTTTTTACCTCAACTGATCTTTATGTGAGACAGCCTTCATTCAGCTGTGAAAGATCTCTATTGAAACTTCCCAAAAGAACCCCCCACACTTAAAACACTACAATATGAGGTGGAGGAACTGACTACTTAAGGTGTACTGAAAAATAACCAAGGAGTTTTTTTCTAATCATATGGGTTTTGTGAACGGCTTTGAACACAATATAAAATTGAAAGAAAAAGCAGTACCAGTGATACATAAAATGCGATCTCTGCCTCTTTCAGTAAGGAAGGATTTACTAACTACACTATGTGACGAAGGTAAAATTTAACCGACTGACTGTTCAGAATGGGTTTTAGCAGTGGTTATATAAAGAAAAAAATGTGAAATAAGATTGTGCACTGATTTAAGATCATTAAACAAAAACATAGTAGTTGATTGCCACTCGTTGCCAAACATTCAAGAAATGTTAGCTGTTACTAGTGGTTCTAAATATTTTTCATTAATTGATCTTAAGCCAGCTTATCATCAAATGAAACTGTCAACTGCGTCTAAAGATTACACCACATTCGTCACACCATTTTGTGCTTACAGCTATGTGTGGCTACGGTTTGGGCTTGAGTCGGCCGCATATGTTTTAAAAAAAATAATGGATTTTCTGTTTAAAGATTTAAAAGGTGTTCAGAAATTTCAGGATGACATCTTAATACATGCTGAAAATCCTCCTGAGCACAATTCAATATTGAATAAGGTTCTGGAAATTCTTTGAAAAAAGGCATGACAGTAAGTAAATCCAAATGCAAGTTTTTATGCACGGAAATTGAGTGTTTAAGGCACACTCTATCCTCTGAAACCAAAAGAAAACTTACTTAAAGCTATTTGAGAAGCACCCATTCCAGAAGATAAATGTACTTTAAAGACATTTCTTGGGTTATGTAAATATTATACACTGTTTCTTAAAGGTAATGCAAATTTTGGTGGAACCACTTGGAAAGTTACTAAGACAAAAAAGTAAAATTTGTGTGGGGGTTTAGAACAAGAAAAAGCGTTTGAGGAAATCAAAAATGCAATACTAAAGGCACCTGCTTTACAACCATATGATCCAAAAGAAAAATATATAACAGTAGATGCCAGTGCAACAGAGATAGGAGTCATTTTTAGTCAGATAGTGTCAGGAAAAGAAAATACACTGGCATTCATTTAAAAAACTGCTCAGGAGTTCAGAGCGTTTTTACAGCACGTTCAAAACAGAAACACTAGCATGTGTATGGGCTGGTGAGAAATTGAAAACCTATCTGTGGGAAAGTGAATTTGAACTGGTAACCAATCACAAACCTTTAGTTTTCAAGATGGACGGATGTGAAGAGGTAATGCAAAAGCACCATCAAGACTGGTGAGATTAATCTTTTGAGTTACAAGAGCACATTTCCAAAGAGGTCTGAAACAAGCACGCGGGCTGTTTATCTAAAATACCTCTAAGAGAAGAGAACGCATTGGAGTTAAATGATTTAGAAGGTGTTGTGGCAAGTGTGGATGTAGTTGGGTATTGTGAAGGAGTAATCTGAAGAGGCGCGGTTGAAAGTTCAGGAATTTAAATGTGCTATTAAAAAATATGTACAAGTGGCTGATGGATTAACTATTGAAGGAGGTTTATTACCAAGACAGGATTTGTTTGTGCCACCATAGGAGTTAAAAAGGAAGTTAACTGGTTTAGCCCTCAAAGGACATCCAGGAATTACAGCCATGAAGGAACTACTAAGGAATTATTATTTGTGGTAAGGATTAGATGTTTATGTGGACATGCATGTTGACAAGGGTGTAGAATGTATAAGATCTGATCAACACTGAAGAATTTGCAAGGATTAAATTCATTTAGTTGATATATAGAAAAAGGGCCATGGTTAAATGTAGCCATAGATATTTCAGGTCCATTCAACATGCTTAATGCTGACATGCGTTATCTAGTAGTTCTAACTGATTATTATCCTAAGTTGATTCAATATGACTATTTCAAGCTTAACTACTGATGTGGTTAGAGAGTTTCTAAAACTACTATTGCAATTGAAGAATTACCAAGAATATTAGTTTAGGATAATGGTACACAACTTATTTCACAGAAAATGTCTGCATTTTAAAGTAAACATGGAATTAAACAAGAAAAACACTACTTTACAGTCTATCTTCTAATGGTCAAGAGGAACGAACCAAAAGATTTTTGATAGGAGTACAGACTGTCATAGCTTCTAATTTGTCGATACATGATTTGTTAATGTGTATGGTATAACAATACTACTACCTCAATAATAGGTTATTCTCCTTTTTATTTATTAAGAAGCAGAAAAGAAAACACAATACTTACACCCAAGTTGGGAAACAATAAGATTGTACAAAATATGTTTAAAAAGATTGATGATGATGGATTGCAAATTAAAATAAATATTGTTCAGAAACAAATCAAAACCAAAATATACCATGATTCAACTAACAAAGTAAGATCTAAAGCATTTAAAGTGGGAGATTGGGTTCTTATAAGAAAATGTGTGAAAGTACAAAAAGGGGACTCAGTCAATTCTTCATTTGTACAAATTGTGAAGGTTTCTAATAGTGCCTTATTGTTAAGAGATAAAGGATGTTGAAATAAAAGTGCAGTTATTTTACTGAAACCCAGTCAAGAAAACTTATGAACGATAGACAGCTACAAACAGTGAAACACATGATTATTTTGATTTATTCACTGAGAGTGTTCCTGACAGAAGAAAAGAAAGAGAACAAACTGTTGATATGAATTTCAGCCAAAGTATGGAAGAAAGAGAAAGCAATAGTGATGTTCAACAGAATACAGATGTAGAACATGGTTTGACATATTGTGATCGAAGTAATTTTGACGTAACATCTCAGTCTCAAACTACAAGTTCACAAAGTGTTAAAGGTGAACGTATTTCCAAGTACAGGAAGAAACGTAGTAGTACCAAAAACATTTTCTGAGTTTATCATGTATTTTTTTTTTTATTAAAAAGGGAGATGTTATATATACATTCAACTGTAAACAATATAGTAAAAACACAAAAAAACATGAACATGGTTGGTAGTAATAGTAGATGTTTATTATAGCATAGATTGGACATGTTATGAGGTAAGAGTAAGAATGTTGAAGAGGTATAAATATTGTTGACATAGAATGTTGAGCATAGAAGCTTCACTAAATGGACGGCACCAGCAGCTCTACTTGCGGTGTTGCTGGTGGGCCTTATTGTTAATGATTCTAGTGACTAAAGAATATCTTTATTATAAAAGATCTCGTGAGTGAAGAGTCTTTATAAAACAGTCCCACATCTGCATGTGCAATACATCTGTACTGACAAGTCTACCGAATGTGCAATGCCACTACTAGACTCTCTCCACTGCCAGGTCTCCACAGGTGGCAATGATGGAAGAAAACCACCATAAAGCAGGGCCAAGAACAGGCAATCAGTTGTTCCCAAGCATGACTGTGCGTACTGAAACATGCCACAGGAAAGTGTCAGTCAGCACAAAGCTCTTAAAAAATTAACAGCAAGGCAAGCTGTTTCAGGATAGCAGGGCTGGATCGACGGAGATTCCCAGTGCATGTCCCCATTGATTATTCCCACTCTAGTCCCCTCTCAGATGTGCATGAACTCACAGTTTTTTCTGAGTTTTGTACTTGGCAAAAAAACAATTGTGCTGCCCTGACATTCCACGCCTCTACAAGAAGATAAACTAGACACACCTGTAAATAACAGGAAAAGACAGGCAATGAAAACGACATTTTTATATTGATGCATTTTCCTAACTCCAGACGGGTAATGTATGCACTGCATAACACTGTGCAAGGTCAGGCTTTGAAAGACTGGTGCGGTACAGCACTATAAAGGGCAATCAAAATATAAATAACGCCTTGCTCACACTGTGCATGATTCACAATTAAATGCTGATGGACTGACAAACAGCCATAACAAATATGTGTAAAAAATTTCTGCTGTTAATTTTTTTCAATAAGCTTAGTGAATTGAAGTCTGTATCTTTATGGGTGTGGGGGTGGAAGAAGGGTCTGATGTACTAACATTAGGAATACCGATTTCATGATTGCGATTCGCTCTGTATCGCAATTAGGAATTCAGCATTCCTAATGTATGAAACTCCTTTGATTTCATTAGCGATTCCAAGTAGGTCACAAATAGACCTACCTCATGCATTTTAATACGCCCATTAGGAATCTTTTTTATTAAAGAAATCTCTTTTTTTTAAAAAAAAATATTTTCAATAAATGCAGCCCTGTGTTTCGTAAAGGAAAACAGGATGAGTTTAAAAAGAAAAAAATAATCTTTGTAGTTTCATTTTTTTAAGAATAGTTCAAAAATATTATTTACATTGCCAAAGTAGAATGGGTTCCTTTTGGACCCCTTCCCCTTTGCAAATGGGCTACCACCAGTTTCAAACTGCTGGCAAAGTATTACTGTTTTCGCGACTGGAATTGAGTTTCAAAACAGTAATACCATACTAATTCGGTATTTTAAGGTGACGCCCTAAACACACCCCTTCAAACTATTAAATCACATAAGCAAAATGTGATTCGGTAACAAACTACTGAATCAGATTTTGAATTTTGTACATTAGAAAAAGCATATTTCCGTTTGCCAATGTCCAGATGGGCCATTTGCGACCGGATAAATGCTTTGTACATCTGGCCCTAAATGCAGAAAACACACTTTAGTGGTTGAATGGAATGCAAGTGATTTTGAAGAGAAATACTTTTTGAAAGATTTGCATGGTAAAGAATTATCAGCAAGAGCAGTTGTATATAGAGGGCTGGTACAAGTACCTTCAGGAAAATCTCTTTGGGTGACCGGTCACCTTTATTAGGAGGTGGAATGTGGGAAGGTGTGCATCTAAAGAGCAATCCTGTAATGAGCTAGCAATGCTTGCACAGGACAGTAATTTGATTTTATCAATATTTTTAACGGAAAGTTGCTGAGTGAATATTACCTCAAAAGAAACTCTAGCTGGTGTAACTGTATAAAAAAAGGAATGTTTTAATTGTAACAATTTAGTAGTACAGAAATACCCTAAGAACCTTAACATTGATTCAGACACCTAAAAATTGAGGCACAATAAGCGATGCTAATGAAAAAGGAAGATCTTAATTTCTAGCAATGAAAAAGAATGTCAAACCTAGATCTCTAAATCGGATTAGTGGCTGAATTACAATGAAAGACTGAAAAATAACATAGTTATTTTTTGGGGGGTGGGGTGGGGGGGGAGCTGATATGTTTGTACCACAAGAAGCTGTTTTTGAGTACTTCAATATTGAAAAGTGGTTGTCATTCAATGAACCACAGCCTGGAGGCAAGTTTCTAATTGCTCACTGACAAGTATACTTACCTTCCCTCACAGGAAAATGCAATGATGGTTCTGATTTAGAGTTAGGTAGTAATGGAAAGTTATCCAATGACTGGAACCCTACAATCAATGTCACATTTAAAGGTGTAATTTCCTTCACTAAACCTACAGTGGATTACCAGTGGATGCTCCTCCAGATTTTGCACTTTGTTATATCACGGGTGGGTGTCTTTTCTCAGTTTGTATGCCACATCCATGCTGGTCATGAAATGTGGCACTGGGACTAGACTCTTGGGAGGGGTTGAATACATGGGGATTTGATGACTGGGAGTTGGGCAAGAGGATAGCCTGGTACTGGTGTTTATTTGAAGTGGGCATTTACTGAAGATCATTCAAACTTTGAGTTGTTTTGAACTCCCTGTATGTGCTTTGTCTTCACACACTTTCTCTAAAAAACAAAGTATTTTACCACTCAATTTTATATCAGACCGTTATTGTCTTTTGTACTCTAGGGAGAAATGCAAGTTAGTGTATAAACTAAGGAGAAAATGAGGGGAACTTCATAATCTGAAGTTCCAAATCATATTTTCTCCCACCAGGATGAACATGCGCTTCACAATCAGGGTTTATTTGAAGAAAATCGGATTCCACTTAAACTCGTGGCAGTGTAATCCCCTAGCAACTTCAACAAATGAAAGTTTATGAAGTCCAGTAGGCACAATTGTGTATAGCATGCAATTCCAACTAATATGAATGGTATATTATCAACAGGGAGAGAACCATGGTAGAAGGAACAGTATAAATAGAATCCTAAATGAATAAAACATCTTACAAAAGAATGTCCAAATGTAAGTTTTGGGGGTCCCATACACAAAATAAATTATTAATCCTCAGCACTACAAAAACAAGACATACATTGGCAAAAGCAACAAGCTTGAGATCTGCATCAGATGTTATCTCTAGCGGGGCTTTTCTATACCCACATGCCAACTCTTTTCAAGCCTAGAGCCAATTCAAAACAATGGATTGCATCATTAGATTACATCAGTGGCTTTCTTGCAGATTAAGGTTTCAAACGTAAGTCTGGAAAGGGCAGAGTTTTAGGACTTCCTTAGAAGGTAACTTTGGATACAGTGAACCTAAATGGAATCTATTTATACAGACAGTGGTCATCCTGAAAATCTGGCTCTGACCTCTTGAAACTATGTTGTCATGCCAACTAAATAAAGACAAACAGGAGAGTCACACAGATATCAAGTTACTTCAAGACGATCAATATTTCTATTGTGCTGCCTTATTGCAAGTGGCATAAAGTTCTACCACTGAGGTTGCAACAAAGTTACTTTCCCTAAACTACAACCATATACTGCAATTTTTGTTAACATTTAAAAGAATAAAATAAACACAAGCTCATGAGTCAGATATGTTAATGTGGTACAGCACCCCAACTAAGATTTAAGCTTTAGACCAATGGAAGGTATTCAGGCCTCACCTTTGCGGTCCACCGTGCATGCTGGTTTTGTGATGAATGTCATTCCATATAACAGTATTACTGGTTCCAGTAGTGCGAGATTGACCAATTGTGAATATCAATTTCTGATCAAAGGCTTTTTTAAGCAGATGTAAAGTGTCCCGTCCTTCATCATCATCAGGCAAATATGCTCTACGTTGTGCTCCCTGGAACCTCTGGCCCGGGTTTGGATGCTTAGCCTATTTCGTAATGAAATGTACATAATTAAAAACACCAAGGCTTATTCCTATATAAATTCATAATGATATAAGGCATATTCATTTAAATTAGTCAATCCACGTGTAACAAGCACAAAAATACACAGACTAAAAGACAACTGTTAAGTTTCAGTATCACATTTTTAAGGTATTTTTAAAGTTATTGCTAGGTCAAAGAGGAGGAATTCTTTATCTACTAGTGATGTATTGGATAAAGTACAATCTGCCATGCTTTGTAAGGACATCACAAGTCACTGAGGGGTTCTTTTAAAAGGTGAATAACTGGAATGCTGCGGAAAATTCTTGGGTTTCATCCATCAAAGTAACCAGTTAAAATAAAACACTCTGCCTGAACCTCAGCAAATGTTCTGCTACCACGGACACTGAGGTGCAAGTAGAGGCAGGCAGCAATTTCTCATCATCGTTTGCCCGGTAACAAGCCTTGGTGGAGATGTGCCACCATTCTCTGTTGAAAGACAGGTGGCAGAGGTTTCAGAAAGTTAGAACAAGATTACTGTACACCAGTGAGCCCAACCACTGGTTAGGCCGGGCTACTCCGTTCCTTTCTTGAAGAAGCCTCCATTCATTTGTCCTTCTTCACACAGATATTTTAATGACATATTTCTAACCTACTCTAAAAGGGGATCATAGAAAAAGTACCCCTTTCGAAAAGGGGAATCCGCAAGCAGTTGTTTGAGATACTTCTTGAACCCCAAGAAAGAGGAGGAGGAAGTGACATCAAACCGTGCATGTCAGATTTCGGAATAAGGACAAGAAAATGAAAAAGTATTTAGAGTAATGAGGCATCACATTTCACAACCCTCTAGATTAGAAAAAATGCTAAGTGTCTCTTGATGTACAGTATTTCACAAACCATGCAACAGAAAATACCGCAAGTTTGGAATAAACAGAGAATGCTTTCAGTTCGCGTTTTCCACTGTTTTGCCTATTGCTAACCCTCAGAGTCTCAAAGGATGCAACAGTGCTGATGTCAACGAAGTGCACTACAATATTGAAAATCGTCTCCTGAAAACACCACGTTTCAGGAACTGAATGCAATTTGACTAGCCCTTGAAAACTATTCTGATTCCGTTGCAGGGCGAGCATATCCAAGTACTGATAAACCATACCACTGTAATATTCTCCTTCAGTAGGAAAGGAGGAGTCGAATCCAAAGCACTTTGTGAGCAAGCCTCTGGGCCATCAGCAAAGAAAATGCTTTATCTGTTTCTTAGGGCAGCACTCGGAACACAATGGCAGACCGTTGAAGTAGACAAAGAAAAACTAATCACGAGCAACTCACAAACGTAACTGATCTGACATTCCAAGTGTGACTGCTTTTGGACACATATCTATAAGTAAATCACACCACCAAGAAATGACAGGCCCTGCTCAGTGGAATTCCCCCTGAGTGAATAGTGGGGGCATTCACTGTGCCAGACGGGTTCTTCAGCCTACTCTGTGCCTTTCCAAAAATGCTGCTCGTGCAAGGAATAATTCTAGGTGCCATCCTTCGGTACACTGATTTTCTAGGCCTGAGCTGTGCAAAGTCTTGGACTCTACCTCCATCTCCGACAGAGAAGCTCCTCTCCCAAAAAATAAATACTCTCTGTCTTCACTCATGTACTTTGAAAGGCTAGCATTGTCTCTGTACTGGCTTGCACAGAAGGTAATGGGTGTTTGATGGCAGCTAGAAAGCCATACACAAATGCTGCGTACTCAAGCAGACTGGCTGTAGTATTCTATAAGAAGCGTCATGAATAAGTCAATCCAAAGGCAGATATTGTAACCATGCTCCAGTTTACACTGTCGTTTGCAGAAACAAGATCGCCATTTGGGGATTGTCAAATGTTCTCTTGGTGCCATCTGAGCACAGAGCTATTTACCCAACCACGTTTTCTGTTAAAAAAAGATATTTATACATCTAGCTTTCCACATCTAAATGATCCGGGCAGGAGAAGTATGGCATGGTGCAACAACATTATCCATTGTTACAGGAGAATATACTAAAGGAAGACATTTCAATGAAACATTTTTAATGAAAAATACTATGCAAAGGATAGGAAAATGTATATTTATATTATAATGTTTATATTTCGGAATTTACAAACTGGAACCATGCACATACTACAAAATACAAATTCACATATGCACAAATCCGCAATGTTTGTAAGTAACATTCCTTTAAGTACGTGGTTTATGGGGTGTCAGTGTTTCAGTTTTATAAAATTAATTTGTATTCGTATTTCGATTCGTAGCAATTGCAGCTTTGAACAGAAGAATGCATAGTTTAAAAGCAGCTAGGCAATAACATGCTGAAAATCAACTAATCAAGTTGTAAGTTAACAGTCTGGTGAAGGGGCAAACAGTTTATTACTGAGTCTGTCTAATACATTTAAAAACTGATCACCGAACTCAAGATGTTCAGGATAACAAGTAAGATAAGGGTATCATTTAAACCACATCCAAAGCCCCTATCAACATTATCTTTGGATGCGGCCAAGGCCTTTAACTCAGTGGAATCGACTTACTTTATGGTGATCCTTAAGATGTTAGACTTTAGCCCACAATTTCTGTCCTGTGTGAATAGACTATGCAGAATGCCCATGGCTAGGGCGCGAGTCCAAGTGGTGCTATTGGAAACGTTTGCCCTAACTTGGAGCACAAGGCAGGGTTGTCCCCTGTTGCCAGTGCTCTTAGTCTTGGCTCTGAAACCCTTAGCTGGGTGTGGAAGGATGCCATGAAGAGGCACCATGACTGGGGAATCCCAGTGGGAAGATCGAATCTCACTGTACCAGATGATATTTTAATATATGTCACATGTCCTGAGGCTGCTTTGATACACAGGGTTTTGCAGATATTCTGAGCCTTTGGAACATACCTAGGATTCTCTATAAATTGGCATAAGTTGGTGGTTTACACTATTAGCAGCACAAAATCAGATACACAGGTTCTTTCCACCCCTCAGAGCGAATCCTAAGGGGTTTAAATAGTCTGCATTTATACGTAATGTAAATATTTTTCATGGATCTAATTTTCTTAGGGCAATAGATAACTTTCCAAATGATGACAAACAGAGAACACTGTCCTCAATGTTGGGCAGAGCTCCAGTTGACAAATTGATTTTCCGTCCCAAATTTCTCTATTTGCTTCAGAACTCTACTTTCTATCTGATGCATAATTTCAATGGATAGAAGGCAAGGAGCACAGACTGTCTCGGGTTGAGAGTCCCGCTCGGATTGCTCAAAAGGCACTGGCTCAAGGCATATATCCTGAATTTGTGGAAATATTACTGGATGACCCATGATTATAATAAATGAATGGCCATTTGCATCTCAACCGGACCCATTGATCAGATAGACAGTCACGAGCATTGTGAGATAACTGGTGGCATTAGAAGGTGCTAGGCACACAAGACAACTGCACTCTGCACAGACTTTGTAGTAAGGGTGTGAACGTTGCCCACCAAAGACTTACGAGGGGACCATGTAATAACAAGTTGACTGTGCCAGAGCTACAATATGAAGGTGCCAAGGAGGCTGCATGGCTTTGGCTGGTGGCATACTGTATGGATTCTTGGCTTGGAGGATATATGGGGTGCACAAGGTATGAGACCGTTGGTCCAATTACAGGAAGAATACAAGCTAGCACACAGCAAGGAGTATAGATACAGATATGTACGATGTGTACACAGTCCCCCACGGATACGCAGTTGTCAGATGAGGCACCATAAGTGCATAGAATGCTAGCATAGAGGTTGGTTTGGAAGACATACAAGACTATAATCAACAATATTCTGAGTTCTTTGAATTGTTGACTGGACATAGATATGAGAGGGCTAGAAGAATCAAGGAAAGAGAGGGACCTTTAAATCTCTTTGTAAAGTGGTCGTAAGGCAAGCTTCAGACTGATACAACTCAAGCTAATATACAGAACCGACAATACGACAACTGGACAATAACAAATGGTAAGGGCTGACAATGATTTATGCCAGAGAGGTTGTGGGCAAGCCACAGATTATCATCATATGATCTAGAAATCCTCTAGATTTGAAACATTCTGGAATGTAGCAAGCAATTTTTTTGAAGCAGTTAAGGAACTAGGCAATCAAGGAAGGACAAACTAATGATTCAGAGTATTGGGGATGATAATCGGTTGTCCATAGTTTCACGCAGAGACAAATTGTGGGAAAGTCAAGTATAGCCTTTGGTGGAAGGCCTTACTCAGAAATGGACGGATGCATTCAAGCTGAAAGATACGTTCATGAAGGCCTGGGGAAGCTCCAACAGCTATGAAAATATCTAGGGCCCTAGAGAGTGCAGGAGGTTTGTCCTGAATAGTACGGCGAGGATTGACACGCACTGTGGAAGCCCCCAATTTCAGTTGTCTGATATACATGTTATAGTGCTCTGTGGTTTTATCTGCTGTACAAGTATGACACTTATGACACGCGGGTCTTCACCCTAATTTTTCTTTCCCTCAGGCAGAGACTCATGTCCATGGCCGATGATTCTTGATGTTTATAGCTTATTTTTAATCATAACAATAAGAATGATTTGGAAAACATTCTGTCAAATCACACTTCAAACATTTAGTAAAAAATGTGTAAAGTATAAATTGTATTGGTGTTCTTTGACTCCTGCAAGATGTTACCAACCCTTGGCGCACCCAGAAATCGCGTATGAAGGATAAATGTTTTCTCTTTATTCATCAAATTGTACTACTTTTGTTTTATTTTGTTATATTTTACAAAGCTGAGAAACTATAATTTCAATCACTTGACTGGCTCTATTCATACGATAATTACTTGTGCCACAAACTATCCTTTGAGAAACTGAAGATGCTTGTGGATAGAATTTGATTAATCAGCTGATGCTAGTTTGATATGTGGCTAGTTAATATTAAAACTCTTAAAAGCTAGGGAAACACATAAGGAGGTAAAAATGGCACAGCATATACAAGCTATAGATCGCATTACTGATTTTACTCTCTTAGAAACATTTGTATTTCTGTCCAATTGCATAGTCTCCTGCGATATTCTGTTTTGCTATGTTTATAGCATATTTTCTTTTAATGCCCAGGATATGTTTAAGCAAGCTTTTAGTCTTCTGTGCTTCATATATGTATGTGTTTGCAAGAACACCCAGGAGAAGCCGTATACGATGCATGAATGCACACTATCACAACACTGATTGCTCAAATCACGACCTATGTATGTACTCATCTCGTGTGATCTCTAGCCACCCATACTGAAAGTATGCCAGCAGCTCCCATAACCATGAATGTGGTGGACATAGCTTAGAAGGATCTAAAGGAACAAGCATTGGCAATGTCAATAGGTCTCGCCATGCTGCACAGCATCCATGATGCCGTGCGACATGGCTTTAAAAAAAAAAAAATATATATATATATATATATATATATATATATATATATATATATGTGTGTAAACGTGACCTGCCATCATTTTGTAGGTACATGCAGTGCGTTGTTTAAAACATTTTTTCTTTGCCATCCAACTTGGGATCTTTAAACAGACAGAAAAAAAAGTAGGGCGGGTGGAAGAAGGCTACCCAGGGGGTGGGGGTACAGCAATGAAAAAGGGAAGGGGGCGGAGCCATGATGATGCAGAGGACGGACGTGCCTTGAACAAGCTGTCATGCAGGGATACTGGGTGAAGATCGTGGGGGAACACCAGGGGGCAGTCTCGGAGGGGATCCCGCTTGACCCCAAATTTATCCTTCTTGGAGTCCCCAGTGATGTTGATGTGCCTGTGGTCAAACTAATATTCTGTAGTCTTGGGTTGGTGGTGGCTAAGAGGAATGTTGCCTGTCTGTGGGGAGCAGTGCTTGGCCCCACGGTAGACACAGAGGAGAGGGATGGATGGATTAATGATGGCAGAAGAGGTAGCATACACAAACAGAGGATGTCCGAGAAAGTTTGGGAGGGCCTAGGGCTGCATGACGTACCACTCACTATCTGTGTAGGGATGTATGGACTGTGGATCCACTGGAGTACAATGAGGACTGTAAACTATGGACAGGTGCGGGTGGTGGGACTGGGACTCATGATGGAGATATGAGAACAAATATAGAACTGCTTAAGGATATGTGAGTGTCTGTGGAGGGTTTAGGGAGGGGTTTATTGTTGCTCCTTTTCTCTCCCTTTGGTGCCAAGGTACAGTGTTTTTCTGTATACATTTTTTGATCTGGTATGCACCGGTTGAAAATGCAATGAAAAGGAGGGTTGGGGTAAGCAACCTGTAGGAAGGAGTACAACCAGCAAAACAAATGTGCCCTGTTTCCACACCAGTGAAGCTTTTAAACAGTATGTTCACATGTTACTGCAATGAGCAGTAACTTACAATTTAAAAATAACTCCAACTTTCAAGGCGCAATAAAAATGTCAATATAACTCTTCTGATTAATGTTCCTGCTAGAAAGAGCGATCGGAGTTTTGTCTATCACATTTCTGACATGTCATCAAGTAGCGAGAAGGGTTAATATGCCTACTGCAAAGAACAGATCTGTATTTTATGAGCACAGATGAGTGGATTAGTGAAGCCAACCTTTACCAGCACTTTAAAACAAATGAAATATATGTGAGACAGGGGCTATGGAGAAAAGGGGCATTTTTGTTTGGTGTTAGTGAGGGAATCTGTGGAGGAGGTCATGGGGCACCAAACTAATTGTTGCACTGGGCGCCACCAGCACTAAAGGCTGTGATGATGGGTATGTAGCAAGGTGAAGTAATACTGTTTGTTTTGTGTGTCTTTTTTAGTGTCTCTGGAGAGCTGCAGAGTTAGGAAAGAACACACATCTCTAATGCACACACCAACAGACTGTTTTAGAATAACAAATCTGCCTTCTACATAGGATAGTGTTTTAGAAGGACGGTTTTAGCCAGTAGCAGAGATGGCGACATGGTGGATGACTGCTGCCCAAGTCATAACTAAGGTAATGGAGGACAGCAGATATTGAGCCCGCATCTGAGGGAGAGGAGAATGGAACAGAATCGGAACGAGATTTTTCAGTCAGCAGAGTCCCATCCGACGACTCATCTTTCAGTGATTCTGAGAGACATGATAATGGCAGTCGTGCTGTACCTCAGCAAGCACCATCTGTGCAGTGGGGCAACCCTAGCAGGTTAGGCCAACCCAGGGGAGCAGACACATGCAGCAGCAAGTACAGACTGAGTGCTCTCTTGGCAGCCCCCAAATTTAATTAAGCCTCAAATTCTGCTTTTCACAGATGTAAAGTTGATACGGCCAACATTTTGCCAACTGACTATGTCCATTTCTTTTTGGATGGGAACATCCTTGAGCAAACTGTACAGCAAACAAATGTACATGCCAAACAATTTCTGAGGGAGCATGGGGCCTAGTTCTAGGGCACACCAGTGGACTCCCACTTCACTTGAGGAGTTAAAGAAATTTTTTGGTGGCTTTACGCTCAAAATGGGGTTAGCGCAGAAACCAACCTTGCAATCCTACTGGTCAATGTGGGTAATCCCCATCTTTGCACCATACATGATCAGAGATCGTTTTTTGCTATTCCAGAACATGCTGCATTTCATTAACAATTCTGTTACATTGCCCCGAGACAATCCAGACCATGACATGTTGTTCACAATTCGGGGCCTGTCGTAGAACTTCTGTCTGCCAGGTTTCCAGAGAGCTACACTCCTAGAACAAATATAGCCACTGATGGGTCATTAATCTTGTACAAAGGGTGGCTGCTGTTCAGGCAGTTCACTGTGAGCAAAAGAGATCGCTATGGCATCAAGCTACGTGCTGTGTGAGATCTGTACTGGCTATGTGTACAGCTTGAGAGTGGACCACTCAAGGACCATTGTAAACCCTGTGGGTTGCTCTCCCACATTAGCAGTCAAAGGAAAATTGCATGGAAGCTTGTCCAGCGACGACTCCTTAAAGTTTACAACCATAATGTGGACATTTTCTATACAGGAGTAGAGCTTTACAAAGCCGACACTGGGGCCTATTTTGTAGTTAGTTGTCGCCACTAAAGATTCCCGCAGGAGCTCGCCTGTAAGAAGCTCCAGAAACACCAGAGCACTGTGTTGCGTTCCAACAAACTGCTCACAGTCACGTTCTCGGATAGACGTGATGTGTATGTGGACACTACAGTTCATGATGAGAGCACTTTCTCTGTCGCGGTTTGAGATCAGATGGCTGAAGTTCACAAGCCCATCTGTACACTTGAACACAACAAGTACATGGGCAGAGTGGGTAAGAAGGACAGGTTCTTCAGTCATACAATGCACATTGTAAAACTTGCACCTGGAACAAGAAACTGTTTACCTACCTGATCCAGATGGCAAGATACAGTGAGTATGCTGTTGATCGTCAGACAACCACAGGAAGACTCAAGTCTTTCCCTGACTTTCAGTTGTCCGTCACTGAATGCCTTACTACTACAGAAGCAGCAGCCTTCACTCGATATGTTCTAGAGGACATGGCAAGGCTGCAAACCAACACTTTGCTGATCGCATTCCATTCCTGAAATACCTAAAAAGGCTTGACTATGCATCATTGCAAAGTCTTCACTAAGCTGGAAAAGAGGCAGCAGGGTCATGTTTACTGTTCCCAGTACCCATCTCAGCCAGCCCTGTGTTTTCCTACTTGCTTTATGTTGTATCATACAAAAGTGAAGTACTGAGAAACAGACGGAGGTGAACTATGTTAGGTAAACCATTCAATGGCTGTGCGTGGATACCTACCTTCCATGGGCCACTAGTTTGCTAGGCAAGCAGCCACAAAATTTCAATTCCTATACTTGAGATAACCATGGACTTCTTTACGGCCTGCTCAACACCATTATCCACCGTCAATACGTGGTAGGTGTTCTGTTCGCCAAATGACAAGTGCATTATAGTCCCCACACTGCACACAATGGTGGACAGAACATATGCCAAGTTGTCATGGAATACTTGTGTGGCAAAACGTTAAAGGCTCAACTAGATTTTGAAGTGCTTTTTAGTGTACTAGGGTATACAACACAAGGACCACCCTGATTACCCCGAGAACCAGAGTAAGTGTAATAAGTCAAACAAATGTCCCATGGGACTTATTCAGCAACCTTTCTACTTGCTTTCAAATTGTGCAGGCTCAATTGGCAACCAATGCCAGTGAGTGATTCCTACATTTGTTATTACCAACTGGGTTTCACTGCATTTGTGCATTTCATAGGTAAGCCAGGGTATAAGAAAGATGACATTTTGAAAAATACGTTCTAAATCATAAGCTAATTCGGGTATTCACAAATTCAATGATGTACAAAAAACCACTCCTAAACTCCATATCTTGTGCCCGTTTCAGAAATGCATAGTGTGGCTGTGAGCGTAGTGGTAAGGACAGACGAGACAACTCAGGGTTTTAGGTCTGCTAAAGTTGTGTATTTTATTGGTACTTCACAAGTCCTCTCTAGCAGTCCATGAGTCTTGCTCTCTCTCAGTGTAATAATTTTTTCTTTCCTCTTCTCTCTTTCAGGTCTTCTGGAGTCCCGTCGAGGATCTCGTGGTGGAAATGGCATCCTCGGGGAAGCAGGGAAAAGAAAGAAGGTAAGGTAAGGTAAGTCGTTACTGGGTTTTGCTGCTTGGACTGTTTTAGTAGGGTGAGAGGGTTTGGAGAGAGGGTGCTGTGAAACAGTAAGAAAAGGGAGTAGTGGGGAAAAGGGGGGGTCACCCGGTAGTGCAACCACCTTAGTGAACTAGATCCCTATGGAGGAGACGTCAATCTCACATCCCCCTCACCGCGTCTTAAAGGTACGTGTGGATATTAGTGAAAGAAGAAAAAAAAAACGTCACGCTTAGCAAATAGGGCTCCTATTTTTCAGACAGTCACAACAACAGTAAACAAGGCAATCAGGTAGAAGAAAAATACTTCTAGGACAATTTATGCCAGTTGGTTCCTTTCAGGCCCTTCCCTTCCTCCCTTTTCCTCCTTCACCCCCTTCCTCCCTCTCTCTCCCTCCTCCTTCCCCACCAGAGCTTTTAGCCTGCTTTGTAAGCAGAACCGTACATGCTGGAGCCACGCCCCTCCAGGGACGTGGCAGAGTCTCTGTGTTTCTGGGCTTCCTTCATCTCTGTTGAGGTTTTCTCCGGGAGTCAGCCGTTCTGGGCGGCTCCACTCTTCGGTTGGTCCTCCGCGCCGCCTCTCTCCCGTTTCGGCGTCTTCCCGCTGTGGCTTCTCTCCTGTTCGCACGTCGTTCTCTTCCATCTTCTCCTCCACTCTCACGCCGTCCTCTCCCTGCCGCGGTCCTTCTGCGGGCTTTTGCACTACAGGAATCCGGATATCCTGACTCCCGAGAGGTGTGTTTTCCTGTCCCGCACCCTTGAGTATCGAGAAGTCTGGAGGCCACCATTTTTGGTAGCCGGGTGTTCCGGCTCCCTGCTACACATAGATATCTTTGATACCCATTTTTCATGCTGCGTATTTCGCTATATGAATAGGTCTATACTCAGTACTCAATGAAACACCATTATACCGTGCATTTCAGTTGTTGGCTTTGGGTACCTTGAGTTCTTACAGAACCTACCAGTCCTTGAAAAATCATAAAATTTTTACTATATCTGCAAGTCGAGTAACTTGAATAATTTACTCAACATAACTGTAATGTACTTGACCCATAAATGGGTCTGAATTTGTGTGATCCTAGGCAAATATTTTATTTTACAGTCACCTTTTTCTTCATTCTTACATGAGTTCACCTTCAAATATGTGAGATCAGCATTTCTGCTGTTCAAAAAAACATCTTTTGTTTGATTAAATAGACTAAGGCCCTCATTTTAACTTTGGGGTAACTGCCGTCAACATGCTGACGCTACAAGCCGTCTACGCTTATTATGACCGTCAACGGTATACTGCCAGAAGGCTGGCAGAATACAGCCGACGGTCATGGAGGCAGACGGCGGTAAGGCAGCATGACCAATGATACGGCCTGGCGGTGTATTGCTGGCAGACGCTGCTGCTGACAGCAGCACTGCAGTTGGTCTCCAGCCAGAGGACCCCCTGCAAGGTAAGTCGGGTTCTCCAACAGGAGAGGGGAGTGGGGGATATGTGTGTATGTGGGTGTGTGTATGTTTTGGTATTCGTGCATGCGGGTGTAAGTCGCGTTGAATGAGTGTATGTTGTGTGTTGTGAATGCGTGTGTGCGACAAAGTATGTTGGTGTGTGTTGCGGTGTGGGGGTATGTATGTGGGCATGCGTGGGTGGATGTGGGTATGCGTGTGTGCATGTGTGTCTATGGGTGCGTGTGTGTGTACATGTGCGGGGACGGGAGAGGGAGGAGGAGGGTGGGGGAGAACCATATCAGTGTCAGGGAAGGGATTCCCTGGCACTGATAGTGCCTACCACCATGGTTTTCGTGGCGGTAAGATTGGCACGAAGACCATGGCGGTAGGCCGGTTCGTGATCCCGAGGGTGGGATTGTGACGGCTGCCGGGCTGGAGACCGAAGTCTCCAGCCCAGCAGCAGTTACCACCCTGCCGGTCGGTGTGTTAAAGTGGTTGTCTGTAATGGCGTTTACCGCCAGGGTCAAAATCCCATTTTTTTCCAACCAGCCTGTTGGAGGTAAAAACGCCGCTTTAACACCAACACCAGGGTCGTAATAACGGACTAAATGTTTGCTCTATGTATAATAGGAATCTAGCCCATATATAGCGTATAGATGATCCATGAATTGCCGCTTAGTTTACCAATAGCATTGCCATTAAGACAGGAGTGTTTCTCAGTTCAAGTTTTAACTCTCACTGTTAATAAATATAGTACTAAAGCATCATGTGGTAGTGCACTGTCATGTACAGACAGTAAGTTTCCAAGACATGTCCAAAAATCTTCCCACTAACTTGCAGTTTTACTGATAAAACTATATAATGCCTTAACAATAATCTGTGAAAATTGGGTCTCAGAAAACATTTATCATTAACACATCACCAAGTAAAGTGTTTTAATTTGTTTTCATCCTATTAAAACATTTTTTTCATCACATAGAGGTACACAAATGGCCTTTCACAACTATTGAAATATATTTTGAAATGTCTGCACAGCTGACTTAGTTATTTAAATCGTGTGTGTTAGGAAGCACCTGACACCCTACAATCTTTAATTTCAAACTCTTCTGTACAGCAGGTCAGAGAATTCACCTTACAAAGTCCAGGGCCTCTGCAGTGAGAAGACAAACTGACTTTTGAACTCTCTGTCTGAACACAGAGCAAATGTGAAAAGATAACAAGATTTAAAGGCACCTTTATTGCTCCTTCACTTTCTGACAGAACAGAAGACCTGTTCTTGGTCAACTCACCAGAAGGGGCGAGTAGGTCCTAAAAGTTGCTTGACCTGATAAAATAGGACTCGTTATAGCGAGTGGGTGAGTAGATTTTTCAAGGCCTACGTACAAACCCTATATATCCCTGCAACCAGAAGGGTCTTGCCGGCGTAATGGTAAATTGCATTTGTAAATCTGGCATCAGGACAAAAAGTTACAGATGGAAATGTTATCACAAATGGCTGTGTTTTCCTTCTCATTTTCAATATTTCTTTATTTCAACAGTGACATTCCTTGGGAAAACCTTGAAGGATCTATCTGCACATATAGCCCCTTCCAGATTCTGAATTGTGTCTACTTTTCAGAACTTTATGGCGTGGATTTTACGCTGGTTTCCACCACAAACTGGAAGTAGGTTGAGGGCACAAACAGTAGGAAAAATGGACCTATTACAAAAAATGCCAAAACTGTGGTACAAAATGCCTTTTTTTTATTCAGCTCTGCATGTTCCTGAAAGCTGGCAAGATGGTGACTTTAGAACAGCAAACCGATCCTGGATGCAATTTTTCAATGAAAAAAGGGCACTTTTCTGGAGCCATTGTTTCCCTATTTTTTCTATTTAAAAAAAAAAACTCAAAATGGTGCTATATTTTTTCTTGTTTCTCAGTCCGCTCCAGGGGAAACACAAACCGTGGGTAACTTTAGGATCCCCAGGATGTTGGAAAAAAAGACACAAATTTGGCATGGATACCTTATGTGGAAAAAAGGTTAGGGAGCCCTAAAAACAAGCTACACCAAATAGCTAGAATAAGGCTCATTACTTGGGTGGAAAAGGTCCAGCAGCTAAGGGGTTAAAAGCTATTTAGTCCTCTCTATGAGTCCAACGAGAGTCATCCACTCTGCCCCTCTACATCCTCCTTACTACGGAAAACGTATTCACTACCCTAAAAGAGAAGGGGCCACAAAAAGGCCTCATCCAGTACCCGCGGACTTTGATTTCCAAATGCGCCTGAAAAGAGAAAATGCTGTCAAACCCACACACACTCGTTCCCCTGATGTATCAGATCATGGATAAGAAAATACCAAGACTGACCTTTGCTTCAGTCAACCCAGATGCATGGCGTGATATGTTACTAGCTTAATTCCCCACAAACAAGCAGACAGAAATATAAGGGTGGCACAGACCCAGTGCTGTTCTCTATCTTGACTGCCCTAGACAACTTACTACGAAAGTCATCGGAATCGTACAATCACCCAGGTTTATAAAATAAATTTGGGGAGCTTAGAAAACTCTTAAAGGTCTCAAAACCACAACAAATGAGCATAATCAGAATTATTAGACATACTGCCTCCATACTCATAAACAAACCTCAACTCCTTGATCACACATCATGATTCCTGCTCTTGGTCAATACTAATTACCGCTGCGTAGCGCCTCTTGGTTGCGTAACAACTCTGTTGACAGCCCTCACCCTATTGCTCTACTTTCCTTCAACCCAGTTTGCCAACAACACACCCCATCACCTTTTCTCCAACACATACCCGGCTCTCCAGTACTCTGTTACATCTCTCTCATAGACCCGTCGAACCAGGGGATCTGTTCCAACCCGTAAACTACAGGTGACCTTAACACACCTCAATATCGGCATCCCTACTTGAAACTCCGCTTAATGAACACTTGCCCAACTTTGAGGCACACTAAAAGCCTAACATTCTGTCTGAATCCAATTGTCACAAAGATGGCTTTACTTTGATGAGTGTAGGAGACAATACAATCATTACGCTCAATGATTTCCTTCGTCTGGGCCACAATATCATCCAGAAGAACAGATGAAGCAAGTAATGAGTTGGAGTAGCTCTAGCATACATGATTGTACCATGTAATGGTTACGTCCTCCGACACAGTGCTCCTGTGCCGAAGATGTAACCATTGCGTCCTTGGCCTGGAGCCCGGAGGGAGCACAAGCGCTCACTCCGTGGGGTTCTTCCCCCCCCCCCCCCACAAGGTAGGGATGGAAGGGGAAGCCCTTCCTCTTCCACCACCGACACTCCCCCCCTGACCCCCGTGACGTCAGCGCACAATCACACGCTGACCTCACAGAGACCGCCTCCCATTGCGCTGGAAGCATTTCTCTTCTGATCATGTGATGGGGGCCTGAGAGGCTTCAAAGGGAAGGAAAGGAATTTCCTTCCCTTTGAAGTCTCTCAGAGCATTTTATCAGCCGGATTGTGAAGTGATGCCAAGCTGCCCCCAAGGGGTGCAGAAACCACTAGACGCCAGGGAGTTTTTTTCTAACGTGAATTTCACGCAAGTCGAGTGACCCCTTAGGCAAGGGTCACTCCCCTGGGGGGCAAATTTATTTTAGGCCATGTCTGCCTCCCCTGGGGGGGGGGGGGCAGAAACCACTTAGCCACCAGGGATTGGTGTGTGTGTGTTTTGTTTGGGGAGGCAGCCCCTTGGCAAAGGGTCGCTCTCCATGGGGGCACATTACTGTTGCCCATATCTACCCCCCCGGAAAAAGAAAGCAGAAAGCCCACCAGAGACCAGGAAAGATTTTCTTTTCAAAATAAGAGGGTGGGGGTATGGCCATATCCCCACCCCAAATAAATGGGGACAAAGTTGTTCTGCCCACCAGCGGGCGGATGGGGCAATTACCCCCGATCCACTCCCTGGGGGGCAGAAAGTCTACTAGATGCCAGGGAATTAAATAGTGGGGCGGTGACTACCAACGAGTATGGGCCTTGTTATGCCCCCACCCCCAACTGAAGGGGGTAACAGTCTTTCAGTTCTCCCCCGCACACTAAAACATCTTATCCCACGGCATGCAAGAGGACATTTGATTATTTTGGGTTTTCGTTTTAAATTTGGGCCATGAGAGCTTGGCTAACTCTCTAAATCGTCCCACTTGGAATGGTGAGGGCTGCACCTTATGGACTTTGGGACGCTGCCATGTAGAAAAATCCCCAAGACCTAGACACATCTGAAAACTAAACATCTAGGTGATTCCAGAGTGGTGTGCTTCACAGGCACCCACACCGTTTTCTTACCCACAATGCCTTGCAAACCTCCAACTTTGCTGGAAATCACACGTTTTTCCCACATTTTTGTGATGGAACCTTACAGAATCTGCAGGAATCCACAAAATTCCTGCCACCCAGCATTGTCTCATCTATATTGATAAAAATTCTGCTGCACTTGTCAACTTAAAAATATTTTTTTTCAATCTGCCCTTTTGGACCCGCTTTGGTTCAACATGTTTTTGGCTCTTCCCTGTCACAAGCACTTGGCCCACTTACACAAGTGAGGTACCATTTTAACGGGTGACTTGTGGGAACGCTGGGTGGAAGGAAATTTGTGGCTCCTCTCAGATTTCAGAACTTTCTGTCACCGAAATGTGAGGAAAAAGTGTTTTTTTGGCGAAATTTTGAGGTTTGCAAAGGATTCTGGGTAACAGAACCTGTTTTGGGGCATATCCTGTCGCGGGTGCTAGGCCTACCCACACAAGTGAGGTACCATTTTTAATTGGCAGACTTAGGGGGGGACGCTGGGTGGAAGGAAATTTGTGGCTCCTCTCAGATTCCAGAACTTTCTGTCACCGAAATGTGAGGAAAAAGTGTTTTTTTGGCCATATTTTGAGGTTTGCAAAGGATTCTGGGTAACAGAACCTGACGAGAGACCCACAAGTCACCCCATCTTGGATTCCCCTAGGTGTCTAGTTTTAATTTTTTTTTACAGGTTTGGTAGGTTTCCCTAGGTGCCGGCTGAGCTAGAGGTCAAAATCTACAGCTAGGCACTTTCCAAGAAACACATCAGATTTCAATGTAAAAATGTGGTGTCCATGTTGCATTTCTTGTCGCAAGCATTAGGCCTACCAACGCAAATGAGGTACAATTTTTATCAGGAGACTTCGGGGAACACAGAATAGTAAAACAAGTGTTATTGCCCCTCGTCTTTCTCTACATTTTTTCCTTCCAAATGTAAGACAGTGTGTAAAAAATACATCAATTTGAGAAATGCCCTGTAATTCACATGCTAGTATGGGCACCCTAGAATTCAGGGATGTGTAAATAAGCACTGCTTCTCAACACCTTATCTTGTGCCCATTTGGGAAATACAAAGATTTTCTTGATACCTATTTCTCACTTTTTATATTTCACCAAATTAATTGCTGCGTGCCGGTATACAATGAAAACCCGTTGCAAGGTGCAGCTCCTTTATTGGCTCTGGATACCTAGAGTTGTTGATGAACCTACAAGCCCTATAAAAATCCCTGCAACCAGAAGAGTCCAGCAGACGTAACGGTATATAGCTTTTGAAAATATGGCATTGCAGGAAACCCTTGTAGGATCTACACAATGACCCCTTGCTGAATTCAGAATTTTGTCTACTTTTCAGAACTGTTCAGCATTCTGGGATCCAGCATTGGTTTCACACCCATTTATGTCACTAACTGGAAGGAGACTGAAAGCACAATAGTAAAAATGGGGTATGTCACAGTAAAATGACAAAATTGTGTTGAAAAATGGGGTTTTGTGATTCAAGTCTGCCTGTTCCTGGAAGCTGGGAAGATGGTGATTTTAGCACTGCAAACCCTTTGTTGATGCCATTTTCAGGGAAAAAACCACGAGCCTTCTTCTACAGCCCTTTTTTCCCATTTCTTTTAGAAAAACGATTTTTTTGCTGTATTTTGGATAATTTCTTGGTCTCTTTCAGGGGAACCCACAAAAGTCTGGGTACCTCTAGAATCCATAGGATGTTGGAAAAAAGGATGCAAATTTGGCATGGGTAGCTTATGTGGAGAAAAAGTTATGAAGGCCTAAGCACCAACTGCCCCAAACAGCCAAAAAAAAGGCTCGGCACAAGAGGGGAAAAGGCCTGGCCGCGAAGGAGTTAAACCAACAGTCTTTAATAAACATAGAAAAAGGACAACAGTAAGACAACACTATAAGTCCCATGAATCTTTAGACAGGAGGCCCTCCAATGCATGAACACCATCCCCTTCAAGAGCCTCACCTGACATTTGTTCCCCCTCTTTCTTCGCTACTCCGATAGCCGGGAAGAGAAGTACTTTGCCTATCATGTTTTTCCGTGTATTGCTTGTGCTTAAATACGAGTGTTGCTACAAACTGTTTGCGTTACGATCTATTTTAATTCCCACAATGAGGCTGCAGGAACGCTCGTCGCTCCTTTACGGCTGCTTTAATAACAATTCTTGAGGGCTCTCAGGCGCGATGCGGGCAGGCGACCACTAGAGAGGAGTGAAATTATTTGATCTGCACTCAGCGCGCTCTATCCCCATGCGACCGGCATCAATTTCACTCATCACTTTTGGAACGAAACGAGTCAGCCGATCTCTACATATCACCAGGGGCTGTATAATTAAAACCCTTTCATCCAAGCCCCAACTGGAGTCTGAACACCTGTTTAATAAAGGGTAGGGACTACAATTGTGCGTTTTGTCTGGGACACGACCCAGGTGACATAATAACCCCTTCCATTCCATGGGGTGTAGAGTGTCCCAATGCCTTCAAGTCTATTCAATACATATACTGCTCCTGTCACAGGCCAGTTATATAGCCTTCTACTATTGGATGACTGCCATTTGCTTCATTCAAACGCAGGACCCTACTGTTTACCTGCGAGAGGATCAAAGGAGTACTTGGAGGAAGAAAAGATTACTTACCTCCCATTGACAGTAAGTTCTGTCATATTATGGATATGTCCATCTTCAAGACAGTCTCACAGGTTGTGGCACCCTTGGAGAAGAAAATACTTCATTTGTAAACACAGAGCTTGCAACCCCTCTCTGTGAGGGTAGATCCATCTGTGCCTTTGCCCCCCTCACCTCCAGGGCAATTCCAGGCAACTTCAGATATGGTGCACAAACGTGCACATGAACCGTGGGTGGACCTGGATGCCTTTGCAAGGCAAAAGAAAGCTTTTATGGAGTTCCACCCTCTTCCTAGTCACCCTTGCCCGCTCTCAGTACCTCCAAAGCTCCCTTCCATCTGGAGGGCGGATCAGACTCCCCTTCAGCTACGGATGAGGAGGGTGACGGGGAATAATCTAGGCCTTGCCGACCATCTGCTGCTTCTACCTCCCTTTCGGAGGGTCATAAGTCAGACAAAGACCAACCTCTCTCGCTTTTGTATATGCTGAATCCAGATGAGCTTTTACATCCATGCTCTACACAGTGGTCACCGACCACAAAGGTCACACCTCAGAAAGGCCCTGGATAAAGAAGTCTGGCACTGTTGCCCCCCGACCCTCTTTGGAGGATAAGGTCGCCATCACTTCGGACATCATTCCTAAGATTGCCACTTTTTTGGCAAAATTCAAGAGGGATACCACCAAAGGGATCGACCAGTCCTGGCGTTCATGTCAGGACAAGTTGTTGGATGTCGCCGGTCCCCTGACGAAAATCCTGGACATGGCAGAAGATGCCAAGGCTTCAAGTACTCTCATATCCCCTGAGGCTTTGTCCGGCTGGGCCCAACAGGCCATAATTTTCCAAGGGAACACAAATTGTGCTATATCTACAGAGAGGCGGCATTCCTTCTTAATCAAGATTGAGCCCAAACTGGGGGAACTGGCATCATAAGAAGCCAGCCCCGTTGCCCAAGGGGGTCTCTTTGGAGAACCCTTCATCTGGGACTTAGGTAAATTTGTCAACACATTTACCTCCCTGGATAAGGCCCAGACATCAATGAAGCAAGTTTTCACACCTCGTGTTTTTGCCAGTGCTGGTCGTGATAGGGGTGCTTGACCGGCAGAGGTACCTTCCAAGCCTCTAACAGACTGGGAACACGATGAGGGCAGTGGCAAGATTAAGCCAGATTCAGGACCTTCTAAACCCACCACTGGATACCCACACCAGAGAAGCTCCTGGAGAGATTATAGGAGCAGGGCTTCCAACAGTTCTACCCAAGGTGAGTGTGCAATCCCCTTTTGGGCTCAGGCTGGGGGGAGGGGGAAGGGTAGGAGGCAGGTTCACGATGATTCTTCACTATTGGTAGGCTTTGACTTCAGATGCATGAGTTTTACAGACGGTCCAAGGGTTCCACATAGAGTTTTATGGTTCCCCAATTCAGACAAGACTACACCCCCTAAACTTTTCCTCCTTTGGGGCGACACTGGTGGATACAGAAATCTCCCAGCTCTTGAAAAAAGGGGCGATTGTCCAAACCCGGTTGCATCCCTTTGGATTCCTCAGCAATCTCTTTCTGGTAGAAAAGAGGGATGGGGACCAACGCCTGGTGATGAATCTCAAATAATTCAATGAGTAGCTGGTTTTCTGCCACTTCAAAATCGAAGGGATCCACCCTCTCAGAGATCTCTCACAAGAGAACAATTGGATGGTGCACCTAGATTTAAAAGACACCTACCGTACGTTTCCCATTTTCCCTCCCCACAGGCTTTTCCTCTAGTCTCAAATGAAGGGCCGAACTTTCAAATTCACTTCTCTGCCTTTTGATCTACCCTCCACTCTGTGGCGCTTCACCAAGGTCTTGAAGCTGGAGGTGGAATACCTCCGGGCTCAAGGGATCAGGATGCTCGTTTATGTGGATGACATTCTTATACTAGATCAGTGCCCATAGAGATTACTGGGACATCTCCAACAGACCATCTCCCTGCTAGAATCCCTTAGATTCGTGGTCAACACAAAATCTTCCCTTCTTCCATCTCAGCCGATACAGTTCCTGGGTTCTGTGGTGGACTCGGTCCAAGCCACACTGAGTCTTCCTTCTCGCAAGTTAGCCAAACCCACCATATCGCTTTGACAAATCGCTTGGATTGTACATCTCCTATCCTCTTCCATACAGGCCATATTACCGGACCCATTGCATTATCGTGCCCCACAGAGGCTCAAGATTTCTCACTTGAAAAAGGGTCTCACATACTCTCAATCGGTTCACCTCGTGGAGGAGATCAAGGAAGAGCTGAGATGATGGATTTCACACATGGAGGCCAGGAATGACCGAACCATCTTCGGTTGCCAACCGGACCAGATCATCGAAGCGACTCGGGTTGGGGGCCCAGTGCGTAGATTGCTCCACATTAGGAAGCTGGTCATCTGAGGAAAAAGCCCTTCACATCTACTACCTGAAACTCATGGGGGGGGGGGCAGAAGGGGTCTTTTGCAGTGAAATGATGGACCAAAGACGTTCTGTTGCGTTCTCTAAAACATTGACAGCGTAGAGGCAGTCTGCTACATAAACCATCTGGGGGGAATGAAATTGAAAACCTTATCAAATCTGGTACGCGATTTCTGGGAATATTGCCTAGACAATCAAATTTGGGTGATGGTGGAATACCTCCAGGGGAAGGCTAATCGAGTGTCGGATTGGAATTCCCGCCACTGGAGGGACGTCAGTCTATTATGGTTACACACGCAGGTGTTTCAGGGGATACAATCCTGCTGGGGACCTTTCACAATCGATCTGTTTGACTTACGTCTGGACCATCAGCGGGATTGATACTGCAGCTGGAAACTGGACTCCTTAGCGAAGGATGCGTTCCTACAAGACTGGAGCTGGGAAAAGGGGTATGCCTTTCCCCGTTCAACATGATCATAAGACTGACCACTCAAACTCAGAAGCAGATGGCAGACTTTGTGGTAGTCATTCTCATTTGGAGCTCTCAAGTTTGGTTTCCAGTTCTGATAGAACTTTCTTGGGATTTATCAATCTGTCTTCCTCTTTTTCTGTATCTCCTCCGCGATCCACAAATGAATCGTCACCACCTTATAATAGAAGGTGGTCTCCATCTCATGGCCTAGAGGATTATAGGGAAAGATGGAAAATCCCGGGCATTTTGCAGGAGGCTGCAGCCCTTCTCGCAAAGTCATGGGCAGACAGTACCAATAAGAGGTACAGATCGACCGGGACTAGATGGCTGGGTTGGTGTTAACTATGATACCTTAATCCCGTGGGGAAAGACATTACTCGTATCTTGAATTTCTTGGCATCCCTGGTATCTGACGGTTTAGCCTACGGGTCCAGCAACACCTTTCATTCTGCCATCTTGGCAGGCCATGTTCCGGTGGATGGGTGCCCCGTCGGTGAGCACGTCTTTGTTTGCAAATTCCTCAGAGGCATTAGGGTGTTTCGTCCTCCCAGTCCTCGATATTGTACTCTTCGGGATGTCAACAAAGTCCTTCAATTATTCAAATCATTGCCATCCAATAAATATTTGTCAGTGAAACCGATGTCTGCAGAGTTAGCTACTGTGGTGAGCCTGGTGTCCTGTCGCTGAGTTTCCGATGTTTGGGCACTGGATATTGCCGGCACAGTCTTTACATCTGATGGGGTGACAGTCCATATTTCCAGACAGACAAAATGTAACTCGAGAACTGTCGCTTATACTAGCTTCCGGACTAACCCAAAGTTATGTGTTGTCCAGGCTCCGAAGGCTTACAAATCCATGATGGAGGAGACCCGTCCCCCTGGGGAGCGTCAACTATTGTTAGCTATCACCAAACCACACAAAGCAGTGTCTTCTCCCACCATCACTGGATTGGTCAGGTGGGTACTGCAGGAAGCAGGAATTGATATCTCCATTTTTGGAGCCCTTTCGGTGAGGGGGGCTATGGCCTCAAAAGCTGTTTCCTTAGCGGCTTGGCTGGAGGAGATACTCAACACGGCAGATTGGTCCTCTGAATCTACCTTCAAGAGTTCTACCTTAAGCCAGTGCAGAATCTGGCAACGCTGGTAGTAGACAAGCTCTGAACCAACCCAATCTTCGCCTCCGGTCCTGTCATAGGTAGGAAATATTTAATTCTATCATAACAGAAAGTTTCAATTCAATTAAGGACATGGAGACGGGGATTAGTCCCTCCCGAAATATGATTAAATCCCACCCAACGGATGATTGGAGTTCTCAGTCTGCTATGTATGGGAATTACGTGTAAGTACTTTATTCTGACAATATTGGTTATTCTGATTATATATATAGAGAGAGAGAGAGAGAGAGAGAGAGAGAGAGAGATTTTCCATGCACCTCAGTGTACGAAGTGTAAGAACTATTCAAGCTGTACTAGAAGAGTGGTTCTATATTTAATGGTGACGAGAAGCAAGTGATCTTGTATAACGCTGATGACTGTTGTGGTGAGTTGGTGTTCTTTAGGAAGAGAAGCATTAACTTGTTTTGGGATTTTAGGAAAGTAGTCTGTCAAACAGGATTGATCTAAGGGTTTTCGGGTGAGGTCGCAGGAAGAAAGAGGAGGAAGGAATGTCAGGAGAGGCTCTTGAAGGGGATGGTGTTTGAGGAAGGAGGGCCTCCATCTAAAGGATTCATGGGACTTGTAGTTTTCTCATAATGTCCTTTTTCTAAGTTTATTAAAGGCTGTTGGTTTAAAAAATTAAGTGAAGAGAGACAGCCTAATCCTCACCTCTGTTTCCTTAATAGAATTGAAACTTTCCGTTATGACAGCTAGGAAATGTTTCATTCCTACACTAGGTCCACATTGTTTAACTGCACAATAGCCCGCTGCACCATTAATCCCAACACTTATTTTCATCTCAGAAGTAGTACACTGCTCCCTTGGGTAAACATCACCTTTTTGGACTAGTTACTAGAACTTGCTCTCCACCTGCAGGCAAAAGAATGTTTATCATGGGAGGTTTTACTTTGTGGGTAGACAGTCGAGACATCACACACAGTGCTGATCTCCTTGGCAAAATGCAAACCTTTGATTTCAAACATGTGGCGAGTGCTCCAAACGACACAACAATGCACATCCTAGACATGATGTGGACCTATAACTTGACAGCGCAAAACCAGCAAAGCAAATCCAGGTATGGTCAGGCTACTACTTTGTTTCCAACAGTGAATGATCTAAGACACAAATACTTGAAAAAAGTTAATGAAACAATTTCTGCATAGCTATTTGTGGGCTTTAAAAGATGGCCATAATGTAATCATTTCAGAATCTTGACCCTGAATATATACACCAATACATAACTGATTTGTGTCACAGTGTGAAGTGCCACCAATGTAAATGTTCCTTGTGCGAATGATGAACAATTATGCAAAAAACCTCCACTGAGAACTAATGATTTGAAGTCACAGGATGGTATGCTACATAGGTTCAGTTATCTAAAATTATCAGTTCCCATCTTGTCTGATGAAAAAAGGTAGCTACATAGCTACTATTGGTGACACTAAAGGATAATACCAACATTACTTTTACAGTGAGATGGGGCAAGCAAGGCGAGTTGACCGAAAAAATCCCCGTTAAAAGGGGAGTTGGCCAAGGTTGTGTGTTGGCCCCTCTAATATTTACCCTTTTTATTAATGAGGTGGTAAAGGATCTAAATCACATGCCAGAATGATGCCCCATCACTGAATGCACATAATATCCCTATTTTCCTTTTTGCAGATGACTCACTTCTCATCTCTAAAACACCAAGGGGGTTGCAAACATTAGTTGACAGATTTAAGTTATTTTGTAGTGAATATGGGTTGGAGGTAAACATCAGTAAAACAAAATTGATGGTGCTTTGTTCTGGCCGTAGTAAAAGATGTACCATCAATATTGATGGACTTCCCTTGAATAAGGTTGGTTCCATAGACCAGTAAATTATCTTGGCAAAACCAGATTACGAAGAGTGCGGGGCTGTTACAATACAGAGCTGCGCCCATACTGCGTTTCTACCGAAGCTCTACAACAAAGGCAGTATCCCCTGTGATCAAAATCTACATAGCTAAAGCGCAGGGAGCTGCCTTGTATGGGGCGGAAGTATGGGGATACAGTAATTGCAGCAAGATATCAGTGGGTGAAAACAATTTTGCCCACGACGACAAACGACCCAAAGGTAGGCACCGCTGGTTCAACAAAACGTGTCGGTCCCTAAACAAGCGCCTAGTTCAAGCCATTAAATCCAAGGACCCCACCGCCATCCGCGTAGCTAGGAAGTCCTATAAATCTGCAATAAGCATAGCCAAGCGTGACCAAGATAACAAATGGTGGACAGCACTCAGCGACGCTGTGCGCGAGAGGAACTATAATCTGTTCTGGTCCCTGGCAGCGCGAGGCCCAGATACCAGTGGTTTGGACATTACAACCAACATTGCCCCAAGAGACTGGATAGTTCACTTTAGTAATCTGTACTCCCCTGATCATGATAGCCCACCTCTGTTTGCACGGGCCCCCCCCTATTTCACTCATTAGCACCCACCACTGCAGCTCCCCTGTTGTTCTCCCAAAGCGATATAACCTACTCTCTAAGCACTTTAAAACGCGGCAGGGCCCCTGGATCAGACTGCGTCCCAGCAGACCTATTCTCAACAGACCTAGCATCCTGGTCAAGATACCTCACCATTCTAGCTAACGCAATAGCATCTGGGGCGCCAATTCCCGACTCTTGGAAAGCGGCCATTGTTATTCCAATTTTTAAAAAGGGCGACAGATCTCTTCCCTGTAACTATAGACCTATTAGCCTAATTGACTGTGTCCAAAAAGTCTTCTGCCATTGCCTCCTTGGGAAGATCGAAGAATGGATAACTGACCACGATATCCTTAGCCCCCTCCAAGCCGGTTTCCGAAAGAAGATTTCCACCATTGATCAAGCCCTCAGATTCCTATTATTATATTGGAAAACAGTGTTCATTGGTAAAGGCAGCCTTTATGTAGCTTTTGTGGACCTCAAATCCGCTTTTGACCTAGTACCTCGCAACAAACTCTGGGTCACTCTCTCTCGGATGGGAATCCCGGAGCACATTCTTGCCATTTTGATACGACTCCATGAGGACAACTACGCACAAGTCAGGTGGGGCAACAAGGGCCAACTAACTGATAGAATCCACGTTTCCCGGGGTGTGCGGCAAGGTTGCGTACTTGCCCCGACCCTCTTTTCCCTGTATATCAATGAAATTGTCCCCTCCCTCCTCAGACTGCAGGCTGACGCACCTTCACTTGGCACACAAAAAATCCCAGTCTTACTCTTTGCCGATGACACTCTTTTGATATCCAAGACCCCCAGTGGTCTAAGGAAACTCCTTGCGTGCTTTGAGCATTTCTGCTCATCTCAGGGTCTCGAAATCAACGCCTCGAAAACAAAATTAATGACTCTTAATCCCCACAGATCCTTCAAAGGGAAATTTTCTTTAGAGGGCTCCTCACTTGAGAAGGTGGGCATTTTCAGCTACCTGGGCATTACATTCACTGACAACATGTCCTGGAAGCCACACATAGGAAAACAAGCCCTAAAATTAAGACAAACAACTGGGGCTCTACTAAAAAATTTCCACCTCTCACACACAAAACCAGTTCGCCCAGTAGTACAGTTATACGAAGCCCAAGCCGTTTCCTCAGCGCTCTACGGGGCTGAACTTTGGGGCTACACTAAAACCCAAAACCTAACCACCGCTGAAAACAACTTCCTAAGAAACCTTGTGTCCCTCCCGCTAAGCACCCCACTGTTCCCTCTTGTCAAGGATCGCGGCATCAAACGCATTGGTCACAAAGCCCGCCTGCGACCTCTGCTGTACTGGCGGCGCCTCTGGACCACCACGGAGCTTGACATCTTCACTGAAGCTCTACAGGTCATCCTAAAAGCCGACCACTCTCACAGAATCCCCTGGCTACGATCTATCAAGGATCTACTATACTCACTCAGGCTCGATGATCTATGGAACTCACCAGCCACGTCAGTCTTTCCCTCGAAAAGCGAACTAAGGAAACTATACTGGCAAATGGCCAACCACGAAGACACAAGGGCTGCACTCCACACTACATTATCTTGTGACTTTGTCAACCTAAAAGAGTCATGCAAGTACGAAACTTTTTGGGACCTAATCACGGCCCCAAGGGACAGGAAACTGTACTTCCAGCTCCGCATTGGAACACTCCCATTAAGACTTTTCACCAGCAGCTGGTCACAAAATGAATCCACCGCATGCCCTGCTTGCAAAGCCCCCGTGGAGAATCTCCCTCACCTCCTTTTTGCATGCCCCGCGTATACCGCCCCCCGTAGGAAATGGCTGGCCCCGGCATGCAGACTACTGGGAGTACGCTGCTCTGCGCTAGCCCTGCGAATCCTTAGATCAGACACCAGACCAACGCTAGTGATCGCTATCGCCAAATTCCTCGGAGCCAGTTGGCTTATCAGAGGGAAAACTCTTCTGGACAAAGACTCCAAATAAGACTGTCCCAACATCCTGCGCAGCGCATTTAATTTCATTTCATTTTATCTCATTTTATTCCATTTTTATTCCATTTTTATCTCACTCCTTTCATTTTCTCTTATCTTTTACTCCCTTTTATCATTATATTTACCTGCAATTTTATTATGTGTATTTATTTGTATTTATTACTGCTCGCGCTTTTTTGGCTCTTGTAGCCGCAATAAAGCTTCTTTGAATTGAATTGAAAACAATTTTGCGAGGGATTTAATTGCATGTCCCCGTAGTACACCCTGGATTCCTCTTTTTTACGATTTGGGGTTAAATCGAGTAGCCGATATAGTTGTTTTAAGACCTCTTCTATACTGGATAAGGATATGGACTACTCCTGAGTTGGAAATATATAAGGTTTCACTACTTGATTTGCTAAAAAGCCAAAATGTTACCACAATTCCATGGATCAGACATGTGTCCCATTGGTTTCGTGTGCTGGGATTGGGTGATTATTGGGAAAATCCTTACAATTTAGAGAGACGTCACAAAAATGTTTTAAAATCAGTTTACTGGTCTTCTGTAAGTGACAACTACATAATCAGCAAATCACATGGTTGCTTGACGAATCTCTATATTGATTTTAAATGGCTCCCGCAATATGAACCATACCTAGATATTATACCAGATCTGCAGGGTAAGAGTTTGTACGCAAGGTTTCGGTTTGGAACTCTACCATTGCAGTCTTTAACCAGTATCTGGGGGCCATCCATTATTTCTGATACATGTCCAGTATGCTGAAGCGCCTCAGAAACTGTTGCTCATTTTATGTTTTTTTGTCCCGCATATTCTACCCCACGGTCACGATGGATTCGTAAAATTTGTCGAGACATGGGATTGAACAGTTGTGGCTCTGCACTAAGGATTTTAAAAAGCCACAGTTCACATGATTTGATTATTGCAGTTAGCAAGTTTTTAGTATCTGCGTGGCACATCCGTCATTGTATTTTAAAAATCAAGGATTTATGAAGATGACTTAGACAGAATCCTTAGGTGTATCTTGATTTTATTTATATGTATTAACGTTTTATATTGATTATAAACAATGGTATTTAATTGTGATTATTTATTGTACTGTGCTGCTTTGATGGTCAATTGACCGAATAAAGCTTTCTATTTCTATTTTTACACTAATGCTTCCTGGGAACACGAACTTCTGAGGCTTTAAAGGGCACACAATTTTCAAAGGCATAGTTTCAGACAGCTTGGAGAACAAAAGTGCGCAAAGCAAGGATGCCTGCTGTACATGTTGTTGTTTATCGTCGCATTACAACCACTAACCACAATTATAAAGCATTCAAATATGGAAGTTATCACAATGAAACTTATATGCAGACAATACACACCTGCATGTTTCTGTCCCAGATAAGTATGTTCCAGCGGTTTTAGAAACTATACGACAATTTAGAAATGTATCTGGTTATATGGTAACCTAGACCAAAACCTAAGATATGTCTATTTCAGACCCTGAGGAGAAGCTGAAGCATGCTCAATGGCAATTTAAGTTGGTGGAAAAGGGCATATCTTATTTTGAAACTCTGATAACACAGCAAAATATACGCTGGCAAGGGAGTATCTGAACCCTCCTAAGTGAAGAATGAATTTAATAAAAAGAAAATGTTAACTTTTGGCTCTGTTGGCAAATCTAATTGAAAGTATACTTCTTATCATAATAACTCAAGGTTGTAATTATCTCTGGGCTAAATGGGTGGTAGGATATATCTAAGCGTTTCGAAGTACTGTGTTGGACTTAGTAAGAGTAGGCAGGAAAGCACAGATTTAAACCTTTTGCCTGCAGTCTCCAGTGAAGAAAGGAGGCCTTGGCTTGCCTTCTCTTAAACAAGCACTGGCAATGCCAATAGGTTTGGCTTTAAAGGAATGTTTTAAGGTAATGTGAAGCATTAGCAGTAGAGAGTATGGGAATGGATATGTATTTGTGTGGAAATAAAGAACTGTAGAATTATACTGGTTAGGTTTAAAGGTCGGGTCACAGTTGCACTGTCAAACCAGAACTAAAAATCCATGTAAGTTAAAGACTACCCTCCTGCCATCATGACAGAAAAAAACACCATCCTTTGTCTGGTTATCCAAGAAACATTATTAAAATTACATTGTCATATGTGTGTCCCTGAAAGTTCAAGTGCAGGTAGCTTGAAAAACAAGCATTTACAATGCAACGGGTCTCGCGTTTGCTCATGTTAGAGCTGATAGCGTTGTAAACTCTTAACCCGACTTTTCACCTATCGGGCAAAAGTGCATTTATGTACATAACCCGAAAAACTGAAATCAAGTATGTAAAGCACTCGACTTCTGCCAAGCGAGATCGCACTCGTAAATTAGAGAAAAAAAAGTCCACGAGCCCTATGGAAAACAGCGAGCCTCGCATGTTTTCTGTACTTGGTCGCTGCGCTCGAGGAGGGCTAGCCACGGGAAAAGGCATGCCATATGCGTACCTTCGACTAATGAAAGCAAGCAGATTTTATTAGGGAAGCCCACGAACCAATAAAAAAACAGTGACGTGAAGTTGACAGGGCTCCGAGCCCTTTTCTAAATACAAAAGAGTCTCGCTGCGAAACGCATGCGCGAGCGCATGCAACGCAGGCTTGACCCTAAAAAAATTATCACAGCTGTGTGGAGGACAAGCACTTTTTTGTGGAAGCAAACACCTGCCCACTCAAAATTGCACCTGGCTCCCTACATGTGAGCACAGCCAAACCACTCTCCTGGAGAGTCTCACTTTATTGGCGGGCGACAGCTGCGCTGTCAACCCAGACCAGAAAACAGAAAGCACTTAGTTTTAGAAGAGTCAAGAATGTCTGTGTGGAGAGAAGGTGACAGGGCAATTCTGACTTCGGCTGTGGCAAAAAGACTTTTCCTCAAAAACACTGAGCTGGAGTCCTTAGGTCTTTCCAACTAGACAGCTTTTAGCTGTCTGGTAGCAAAAGACACTATGTGGACTATACCAAGAACTTACAGTGGATTTACCCACTGCTCCCACAGGTTGTTTATTGTCACTCTTATTTGCTAGCTTATTTGATGGCTTTCCTTCTTGTTGTTTTGTTTATTCCTCCCCTGGAGTATAGCCTCTGTGAGGCTGCATGCTTTTTTTAGCACTCCCTCTCGTGTGCTTCTTTTCTACCAAATCACACGCTCCGTGTTGCTCTCTCCCTTGGGTACCAAATCACACACTCTGTGTTGTTCTCTCCCTTGTGTGCTGTTCTCCCTCCTGTTCTTCCCTTGTGCACCATGTTGCTCTCTTCCTTGTGTGCTGCTTTCCTCCCTCACCAACCCACCTGGCTTTACTTTACACCCCAATACCACTGCTCTTTGTCTCCCCTAAAAATCACCTGCTTTATTCCCCCAACTCTCGTGATTTAATTTTTTTTGAAAAATTTATTGGAGGGATCTGCCGCTGCCATTTGCTGTCTGTCACTCTGTAACACAAAATGCGAAGTACTTTCAAACATCTAAACTTAAATTTGGCAGACAAAGATGGCGGATATCACTTAGATCAGTCAATGGAAAAAAAGAAGAAAAAAAAAAGAAATGACCCTCATCATTCTGTAAGTGCATGCATGCTTGGTGATGCATGTCACAACACATGCACGCTTTTCCAAAATGACGCAGCAGGCAGCAGTGGCTACATCATCAGACCTTGTTTTTCCCCCTTTCCAATGCTGCATAGCATTGACAAAAAGTACTGGCATAGCCAATAGTTCTACATGTTTTTATTGTTAAATTTACCTGTATTCTTGGGGTCTAAATCCAATGCTTACATTGAAGGTGTTATACCTGACAGCCTTAGGGTAGTCACCCCTAACTTTTTGCCTGCCTCCCTCCACTTTTTGGACACTGTTTTTGCTGGCTTTTAGACTCTGCGCACTTTACCACTGCTAACCAGTGCTAAAGTGCATATGCTCTCTCCCTTAAAACATGGTAACCTTGAATCATACCTGATTGGACTATTAATTTACTTATAAGTCCCTAGTAATGTGCACTCTATGTGCATAGGGCCGGTAGATTAAATACTACTAATGGGCCTGCAGCACTAGTTGTGCCACCCACTTAAGTAGCCTCTTATTCCTTGTCTCAGGCCTACCATTGCAAGGCCTGTGTGTGCAGTTTCACTGTCACCTCGACTTGGCATTTAAAAGTACTTGCCAAGCCTAAAACTCCCCTTTCTCCATATATAAGTCACCTCTAATGTGTGCCCTAGGTAACCCCTAGAGCAGGGTGCTGTGTGGGTGAAAGGCAGGACATGTACCTGTATAGTTTACATGTCCTGGTAGTGTAAAACTCCGAAATTCGTTTTTGCACTACTGTGAGGCCTGCTCCCTTCATAGGTTAATATTGGGGCTGCCCTCATACAGTATTGAAGTGGTAGCTGCTGATCTGAAAGGAGTAGGAAGGTCATATTTAGTATGGCCAGAATGGTAACATAAAATCCTGCTGACTGGTGAAGTTGGATTTAATATTACTATTCTAGAAATGCCACGTTTGGAAAGTGAGCATTTCTTTGCACTTAAATCTTTCTGTGCCTTACAATCCACGTCTGGCTGGGCTTGGTTGACAGCTCCTTGTGCATTCACTCAGACACACCCCAAACACAGGGTACTCAGCCTCACTTGCATACATCTGCATTTTGAATGGGTCTTCCTGGGCTGGGAGGGTGGAGGGCCTGCTCTCACACAAAGGACTGCCACACCCCCTACTGGGACCCTGGCAGACAGGATTGAACTGAAAGGGGACCTGGTGCACTTCTTAGCCACTCTTTGAAGTCTCCCCCACTTCAAAGGCACATTTGGGTATAAAACAGGGACTCTGCCCTACCTCATCAGACACTTGCTGGAGAAGAAACCTGAACCAGAAACTACATCCTGCCAAGAAGAACTGCCTGGCTGCTCAAAGGACTCACCTGTCTGCTTTCTACAAAGGACTGCTGCCTTGCTGTTGGCCTGCTGAACTCTTGTCTGGCTGTGAAAGTGCTCTCCAAGGGCTTGGATAGAGCTTGCCTCCTGTTCCCTGAAGTCTCAGGACCAAAAAGACTTCTCTTTTTCACTTGGACGCTCCGTGCGCCGAAAATTTCGACGCACAGCTTGTTCCGCGGCGAGAAAAACGCCGCACACCGACGCTGATCGACGCAACGCCTTCGGGACAACTGGAAATCCGACGCACGGCTTCGCAAGGACAACGCCGCCCGACCTCTAGGAGAAATCGACGCAACGCCTGCCGTGAGATCGTAATTTCGACGCGCAGCCCCGCAGACCGACGCGCAGCCGGAAAACAAGCAGGAAAGTCCACGCACAGACCCGGGACATCTGGTAATCCCTGCGATCCACAGAAAGAGACTGTCCGTGCGCCGGAAAACGACGGACGACTTCCCTGCGTGAAAAATAACGACGCAAGTCCGTGTGTTCTGGGGAGAAATCAACGCACACACCCTTTTTCCACGCCCCCCTTCTTTTGTGGCCCTCTGAGGAGATTTTTCCACTCCAAACCAGGTACTTGTGCTTGAAAGAGACTTTGTTTATATTTTAAAGACTTAAGACACTTTATATCACTTTTCAGTGATATCTCTACAATTTCACATTGCAACTTTATTCTTTTTGACCTACAATTATCCTGATAAATATTATATATTTTTCTAATCTCTGTGTGGTGTATTTTTGTGGTGCTATATGGTGGTATTGTATGATTTATTGCACAAATACTTTACACATTGCCTTCTAAGTTAAGCCTGACTGCTCGTACCAAGCTACCAGAGGGTGGGCACAGGATAATCTTGGATTGTGTGTGACTTACCCTGACTAGAGTGAGGGCTTTTGCTTGGACAGGGGGTAACCAGACTGCCAACCAAAAAACCCATTTCTAACAGAAGGTATTTAAATTTGGATATGCAGAGTGGTGGCTTACTGAGAAAAAGTGACTGTTCGTCAATTTGGAATAACCCAGTAATAAGGACGAAGCAAAACACATTTTAACAATGTTGGGTAGGTGGTGGGCTTGCTGGAGTGGGCCAAATAGATGTAGAGGGCCAAATAAAGACTTTTGCTGCATTTGTGAGAATGCAGACTAATGTCTCAAAGCAGGGCAATTATGATACTATATTAGTAGTACTTTGTTTTCTAATTCTTTATTTGGGAAACAAGTGAAGCATCGTATAAAGCCATACAGCAGGATAGTCATTCCTGGTGATACAAAAATATATAAACAACCATACATGGATACATTAGCGAGTGTGATCATAGTTACATTCTAAATACAATGTATAAGGGCTGAGTCTGACACTGATTGTCCACGTATAGACCAGTTTATGACCACTAGTGGACTCCCACGGAGAGGAGCTACATGGAACGAGGGGCCACAGGGGAGACTAAGAGGACACCCCTGCCCACCTTTCCTTCGACCAACCACGGACTTCATCGGGGCTCTGACGAAGGCTAGGGAGAAGAGGCAGAGGTTGAGTCAAGGGGATATGTAAGTGTAGACCCTGACCAATCGTGGGGACTCTGATTCTCTGGGTAAAAAGTGAGAGAAGATATGTATGGAGAATGAATATAAATATAAGGGCAGGATGAGTGTGGAGATGATGGGGGATGAGAGACCAGGAATGGGTGGCATTTAACATAGCGGAATAGAGGAGCAGAGATGTTGAAATAAGGAAAGAGGAAAAGCAGTAGAGGAAAGAGCGGGGACAGAATAGGGTAAGAAGGATAGAGAGGAGGGCAAAGGGACAAAAAGAAGGATAGGAACCAAGATCAATCCTGTGAACAATATGAAGGACAGACAATGACGATAAGGATGAGAACAGGATTGACGAAAATAAGGACAGTATGAAAAACCGTAATATCAGTATGAAATAATAATAAGAACCATAGTAACAGTACAGATAATGAGGACAAGAAGAAGAACGATGAGGCAAAAAAGAAGAAGAGAAACAAGAACAAGGACGATAATGCAAACGCAAACGACTGAGGGGGGTGATGCAGCATGGGTGGGAGTGCAGGTGTGAGGGAGGGAAGGGGAAGAGGGTCAGATGATGTGGTTACGATTATGAGCGGTAGAAGGTATGGGCACAGGGGGGGACCACCATACAGGAGGACTACAATATTATACCCTTTATCGGGGAAAAGTGTGGGCGTTCAGTTGTCCAGGGTAGAAAGAAAAGGGGCCAAAGTCTGGAGGAATATCTCAGTCTTGTCTTGTAGACTGTAAATAAGTCGTTCATGAGACACAGTTTGGTACACTGCTGAAAGCAATTCATCACTGACGGGGGTGTTGCTGCGCGCCAGAGTCTTAGAATGCATAATTTGGCCGTCGCCAGTGCTGTGTGCCGAAGGCATAGTGGGCGGAGAAGACCTTAAGTGTTGCCTGTATCCTGCTGAAGGAGGAGAGAGGGGGGGAAGGGAGGGCGGTAGTGGCAGAACTTCTCGTAGTTTATCCCCCACTGCCTGCCAGTAAGGTTGGATGGTCGGACAGACATGGAGTATATGAAATAGATCACAGCGGGGATGGGAACAATGCCAGCAGGATACATGGGCCAGTAGCCCCGCAGCCCTAAGTTTCTGGTGTGTCCAGTACCATTCAGGCAGAGTTTTGAAAAGACAGAATTTCAAGTGAGCCTTCCGTGCCCCTCGGTCTCTTGCCTCCATCAAGTCAGCCCAATCAGCTAACTCATATTCTATCTGTCGTTGCGCCTATTTGGCTTTGAGAGAGATCAAGAGTGGGAGGGAGAACAGGTGACGGTTTAGCAAGGTATGCATGCCAGACACGACTCCCAAGGAAGAGCCCTAGGTTCCTAAATAGCTGAGCACTGGGGAGTGGTGGAGCTGCCAGGGACAAGTTCCTATGTGACGTCTGAGGCAGTGCTGAATATGGAGAAAACGCCACAAGTGGTGGGCGGGCAGGTCAAATTCTTCCCAGAGGGCCGCAAACAATTTCAGGTACCCATTGGCTAAAAGCTGATTAATGCGTAAGAGGCCCCTCATTCGCTACTCCTCCCAGCAAGCGGTGTGCCCATCTCCAGGAATTCCGCATGGCTCCCGGTACCAGGAAGACAAGCTGTGTGAGATGCATCACTAGGGCATAATGCTCCACCGAGGTTAATCCTAACCCACCATATTCATGACGAGCTAGAAGTGTGGCCTTGGATAACCTGGGTTGCATGGTCACCCATAAAAAGGCCATATGCGTCTATCCACCTCGCTGAGTGTAGTCAAGGGGACCTGTACGGGCAACATTCCAAGGACATTTAAGAACCTTGGTAGGGTCACCATGTGTACCGCCTGCGCTCTTCCCCACATGGAGAGACCTAGCTGGGACCATTTGTCAAAGTCCCACTTCGTGCTGGTAAGTAGAGGATCTAGGTTGTCTGCCACCATATGTTCCAGGTCCCTATTGATATATATGTGTATGTACTTAAGACGTGACTGCTTTCACTTAACCGGGAGGTCCTGTATTGTCATGCTTACTGTCACAGGAGATAGAGGGAGCCCTCACTTTTATCCCAGTTTATTTTGTAACCCGAAAGTGCTTCAAATTCAACTAAAATTGACCTAAGTGCTGGGCGCGACTGAGCTGGGTCTGTGATTGTTAACAGGATATCGTCGGCGTATAAGTAGATGGTGGAGCTACTGCCAGGGTTGAGTACACCAGTACTGAGGCTTGATCTGCGGATAGCGGCCGCTAAGGGTTCTACAACTAGGAGAAATAGCAACGGCGATAACGAGCAACCTTGTCGGGTCCTTTGCCCAATGGAGAAGACATCAGATAGGAACCCCCCGCAATTAACATTTGGCACTGGCGAGTCATACAACAAGCGTACCTTATTAACAAAACTGGTCCCTAGCCGAAATTGATTCACCAGTCTATTCTATTGAATGCCTCTTCAGCAGCGAGGGAGAGGGCAAGGGCCTCTTCCTGTGAGTCTTGTGCAGTCCAGAGGGCATGCAATAGGGTACGTAGATGATTCCTGGAGGAGCGGCCTGGTATGAAACCCACTTGCGTATGGTGAATGAGGGATGGTATAACTTTCTTGAGACGTGTCGCCAGGATTCCCTCCAGTATCTGGATGTCCCCATTAAGGAGGAAGATGGGGCGGTAACTGCCACATAAGAGAGGGTCCTTCCCTGGTTTGGGTAAAACTGCTAATGAAGCTCTGATAGAAAAAGTGCTCAAAGAACCCGTATGTTTCACCCCGCGGTATGCCTCATATAGGGAATCCACAGTTTCTGCTCCTGTCCATTTATAAAAGTCTGCGAGAACCCATCATCTACTGGGGCCTTGTGGTAAGGGAGTTTAGTAATTTCCTGCGCTATCTATTCTTTACTGATCTCCCCTTCTAAGAGTGCCCTGCCTTCCTCCGAGAGGGTAGGTAATCGTGCCTTCTCGAAGAACGTGGCCAGTTTATTGTGATCCTATACTGTTTCGGGAGAATAGAGGGACTGATAGAATTGCCCGAACTCATTTGCTATTGCCTGGGGGTGAATAAGATTTGTGCCATCAGAGTCTAGTATGGCTGGATTGGCTAATGCTGCTTCTCTCTGACGGAGCGGGCAGTCAATAAATGCCCGCCTTTTCTCCATGTTCATAATGACGTCATTTCATCCACTGCAACGCATTTTCTGCCTGAGAAGTATAGAGAGCATTCAGTTCCATTTTCGTTTTTTCTAAGCGACGGCGAGTAGGGAGGGAGGGTGTTGCAGTATATTCGCAGGTACATTTAACTATACAATCTACCAAGGCTTGCTGACGGGAGCGTCTCTGAGCATTAGCGATGGCAGCATCTCTCATAAGTTGGCCTCTTATCGTCGCCTTCACCGCAGCACGCAGGAGTTGTGGAGAGGAGACCGAGCCTTTGTTATTAATCAGGTAGGTAGCGAAATGTGAGCGAAGTTGGTAATTCCCCTGTGGTGCCGGTATCTTGAAGTGTTCAGAAGCTATGGCTTGTGCCCAGGTGTAGCTAAGCCAAGATCTAATGCTATCAAGACCAGGGATGGGCTGACAGCGCTGCTGTCAGTATCTGGGACTCCCTGATCGATTGGACCAGTCTCTGGGCGGTAAGGAAGTAATCCAGTCTAGATCGAATCCCGTGGACCGGTAAGACATAGGTGTATTCACGGTCGCGTGGGTGGTAGAGGCGCTAGTGATCCACCAGCCCTTGATACAAAAGGACGTCCCCAAGGACTGCCCTGTTGGCATTGTTACCTACATCCAATCTGCCTGTGCGATCCAAAACAGCATTGTATGCCAAGTTCCAATCCCCACCCAGTAAATAATGCGAGGCTCCAATCTCGGTCAGCAGACGATAGAGATAGAGAGAGAGAGGAAGAAGAGGCGTTTGGAGCCCGTAGGGGCATATATGGATCCAACACAAATTGTGTGAGCACCCAGTCTAAGTTTGGTGAGGATGTACCGAGCTTCCAGATCAGACCACGTTTAGAGTACTCTAAATTGTAAGGACCGGCGGATGACAACCACACCCCGCATTTTCTCCCAGAGCCAGATTCTCCGGAATGTACTGACGAAGCCCAACTGAAGAGCACCTGACCAACCCAATCCCCATGCAGTTTATCCAAATCTGTTGGGGAAAGGTGTGTTTCCTGCAAGTGGGCGATGTCAGCTCGGTAGGACCGCAGGTAGGACAGAACTTTCTTTCTCTTGATGTAGTGTGTTAGGCCGTGAACATTCCATGAGAGGACCGTCAACGGAGATGCTGTCCCCATTCGAGACCCGGACCTGTCGGATCACAGTTGTTGGTGATCCCCCACCACGTCAACACCGCAAGGAGTGGATGGTACAGTAGTAGTGTCAATACACAGGGAGATGCGGACCAGTCAAGAAATCAGAAAGGGAGGGGCAGAAAAAGTGGAAGGAATGGGAGAGAATAGAATAGAATAGAGAGGGCTGACTAGAACAGAATAAAGAGGGAAAAAAAGGGGTGGACAGGGAGATGGAACAAACACAAGACGAAATGTAGCAGGGATCCAATGGAAACAGAGGTAAACACCTCGCAATTCTTGAGTCCTGTTGGACTGCCGGTCGGAACCTGTACGGTCCGCCCATCAGATATCCGCACAGGGGAGGTGGGGGCAGCGACAATAATCAGCCATGGGCAAACAGTGTAGGACTTTATATTCAGAGAGTTCCAGGGGTACTTTGGGGGGGGGGGGAGGGGAGGGGGAAGGGGGGTGGCGATGGAGCGGGGAGATAGGTGGGCGCTGAGGAGGGGGTAGGCCAGCATTCCCCCAGCGTCGGACAAGAAGGGAGGGTAGATGATGAGGTTGCCCCAGGGGTCTTTACTCTTTTGTGTCAACGCTGGACTGGAAAACTAAGCAGAGGGCACAGTATTTTAGTGCCTCGACGTGATCATAGTGTAAATGTACCTCCAATATCGGTATCTCTCAGTCGAGGGCCAGTAACATTGATTATGACGTCACTGTCATTAATATTAGTGTTAATATAGTGTTAATACTTGCACTATCCTCTGTCCTTCTCCCAATGCCACAGCGCTTGCCATTCCGAGGGGGGTGGGTGGGTTGGGGGGAGGGGCAAGTGGTACTGAAAGCTGTGCCCACCGTCTTCACAAAGTGTCAAACAGGGAAAAGGATTTGGAATTTAGGTTTGTGGCAGTGGGTTGGATGTTTCTATTGGGCAATGGTGGGGACTTCTGGACGGATACTAATGGGGTCCGCAATCTTGGGTGAGCCTCCCGTGGTAGGTATGACTCACTGGTGGGCATGGATGTGGCCAAAGGTCCAGTTTAGATTATGATATTCAGAGGATTACCGGGTCGGGGAGCTGTGATGGCGGGCATGGCAGCCTGTGGTCCCGCTCGTAAAGGCCCCCCCAGGCTGTAAAGCAACAAATGGGTATATGGGAGTATCAGGGTCTCTATGGGACACCCCCAATTGTTTTTTACGTCCGGGTGTGGCTCAGGGACAAGCAATACAGGAGGGTGGGCAGTGCCTGGTCTCAACTGGTGACGGGGTCTAAGCCTACAAACATAGTCGAAACAGCATTTCAACATTATCATAGGTAGTATGCAGCCTGTCCAGAGCAACAATTACATGAAATACATGTGGATCCTCTATAATAACAATATCAAAGAGACAGCAGAATACAACCAGGAAATCACTTATTGTGGCAACCACATACACAGAGGTAATAACAATAACAAAACCATTATCTATGTCAAAGGCAGGAACTACTTAAAGATATGAGCACTGTACTTACCAATGGGTATACGCTCCGGACCTCCAAGCCGGAAACCCTGGCTGCTTCATAAGTCCTTCATTGCGGTCGGTCAGTAGGGGGTGTTGGTTTCAAAGGGGAATGGGATTTATCCCTGCACTGGTCTTGGGTGAGAGCAATCACAGCCTGGAGAGCGTTTTCTCTGCCTTCCTGTGATTTCTGTGAGCGGTCATAGGTCCTGCCTATGTTCTGCACTGCAATATGTGCACCATGTGTGTTGGGGTTAGAGTATGAGGGAGGGTCCCCCAAACCAGGAGGGCTTGTCTTCAAGGGGTCCATGGGTTGGGGGACAAGGCCCTCCAGAAAGGTACACAGTTCAGCTGGTTCGAGGAAGTCTCTGGATCTACCATTCCGTGTGATCCACCTACAAGCTGGCTCAAACAGGCCGAATTTGATATTAATTTTTCTCAGTTGTGGACGGAGGGCCAGAAACGCTTTCCGTTTCTCATTAGTTTCTCGTAAGAAATCTGCTGCCACGCAAATTTCATGCCTCTCCATAGAATACGAACCTTGGGCCGCTATAACCTGGCGGGCTTGCTTGTGGCGTAGAAAGCATGCAATGATGGGATGGGGCTTTCCTGCGTTAGCTTTATGGAGGGGCCGATTCTGTGGGCTCGTTGAAACTCCAACGACAGGGAGAAGACGAGGCCTGTGAGTTCAGGTAAGAAGCCCTGAGGAAAGCCCTGACATACGAGCCCTCCTTGTGTTCCAGTATTCCTAAAAAGACGTTGTCCCTCCGGCTCAGATCCTTTAGGTCCATAATCTTTGCATGAAGGAACTGCAGCTCTGAGTCTCGTTCGGGTAGTGTTGCAAGTTGGCCTTCAACATTCATGAGGCGATGGTCGAGGTCCGTGACCTTATCTTGGAAACTGGCTATGTCTGCCCGGATTGAGGTGGAGGCCGCGGAGAGGTCTGTAATCTTTGAGTCCATAGCTTCAAGGCGGCAGCCCACGGCAGTGATTTCCTGGATTAGGCGCTCCGTGGCAGCATCCGAGCTTGAGTCAGCTGATGCGACCGCAGAACTGGGAGGGGTCTTAGGTGATGCCATGGGCCTAGGTAGCACAATAGCTTCTGAAAACAGTAGTAGGTGGGTGTGTTTACTTGTTGTTTTGCCGGCGGGCATCGCCACCCAGGAAGGAGAGCCTTATGAGTCTCCGAGGCTTCACCATGATAACGATGGGGTGAAGTGGTTAAGTGGGATCTGGGGGTGTTCCCCGGTTCGAGGGGTCCACTACAAGGGCCACCTTCCGCGTCCAAGGAGACAGGGTGGGTACGTACCCCCACTACATCCAATGTAAGTGGTGGGGTAGATGTTTAGCCTGTCCTGTTCGTGAAATACGCGTGGTCTGTGAAGCTATGTATCCCACTCTAGCGCCATCAGGAAGACAGTCTGGCTCAGGCTGATGTCTTGCGGCCGTCCCCGGCTAGGCCTTTATTCTGTTTCAGGGGGAGGGGGGCAACAAACCCAATTCTCCAGCAGCTCCCAGCTGCCGTCTTGGCATGGATGATGTCCACCTTGTCCCAGCTCTTATGGGGCTTTCTGGTGGCCTGGGGAGAAAGGCGTGTGTAGCCAACCAGAATTGCGGCTGCACGCAAGTCGCAGCAGCAGGCCTCCTGGCGGTGCTTGCTGTCCCGGCCGAAATCTAGCCTGCGGCTTATCGCGAGGCGTAGGGCCGCAAGGCTTCGCTGGCTCCCCAACCCTCGGATGGTGTCAAGTGGCCCCGGAGAATCTCTCTGGTCGCTCGGGGAGGGAGGTAGAAAAAAGGGCGAACACTCCCAGCGTTCGTTGGCTCCTCTGTTCTCCTCTGGCACAGTACGGCGTGCGGAGCTCTTACTTCAGGCGACCATACTTCTTTGTGGCCAGACCACGCCACCAATAGTAGTACTTTGAGAATGTTTAACTGTGTTGGGTGCATTTTCGTCATGAACAAATTGGATTGATATGGAGTACAACTTTCAATATTACAGTTAAGTGGTGTTTGACCATTTTCTTACATGCAGATTGACGGCTCAAGAGTATGGACATTTTCAGTACATATAAAACTGAGTGGGGCAATACATTAGTCAGAGCTTTCTGAGCCCAAGTCAAATAAGGTTTCGCTGGTTTTCATAAAGAAACTGGAGATACCCATTTCTGGAAGGTGTGCACCATGAAGACTCTGCTAAAGGCTAAACTGGACATTGGTGAAAATGGGAAGATTGAATTTGATTTGAATGCCTGTTGGAAGTGTGTAAATGTATATTAGTAGGTATTTGAAGAATCTCATCTTTCCAGAAAAGGTGATGGATAGATTAAGTGAACACTGACAAGAGTTCTTAAGTTATTTTTTTTAAATTATCATGCCAATGTTGTAGGTCAGAACTTCCTCACAAGGTGAAGGATTCAGCAAGCTGTCATGACTGCCAAACACTATAGAATATCTATCAGACCATTTTGCTATGTATTGATAGTATATGTAAGATAACCAAAGTATTCTTCATTATTGTGTAGAAAAGAATACTAATAAGTGATCTCATAGTAATATGTTTGTGCAAAACTATATTAAACCATAAAACGTGGATACACAACATACATCTGCTTTCGAATTATGAGATATAAAAACACATGCCTAAGAATGTACATTAATGAGCACAATGATTTCATAAACCAAAATTCTGCTGAATTTCGAAACCTAAAATCAATCATTGTTAAAACTGTGATATGGTTTATGAAAAACTAAAAACAATGTCCTTAGAAACTATGCTGCAACTGTGTTCTGGACTGAAATGCATAAGTCAATGAAATCAGGGCTCAATATTAATTGGTTCTTAGTTCTGACTGAACATTAACAAATGTTGCATAAACAGGGTGTTGCTCAAATTCATGTTAATCAACTCCTCTTTCTATCACCCTTACTGACCTAGATTACAAACCTACCACCCTTATTGGACTTAACATCCCCCATTTGTAGGAGGCACTTAGGAAACATATAAACACAAGATTCGTAGTCAACTGTACTCATCACCCAACCAAACACTCTACCCATGAAAATGCTGATAGTCAAGCAGAGTATCACTGTCGCGCGTGGCACGAGACGAACATTCAGCTCGGGCCGTGGCACGCGGTCACAAGACGCGCCGCGCCCCTAGGCTGATCTGCATTCTCGGAGGCCCCAAATTGGGCATTGGGCCTCGTTTTCCTTTCCTACACCGTGCTCACAGGCAGGTCTGACCTCCCACTCACATGTTCTTTTCTTTTCTGCTTTTTCTGGCTATCTGGTTGTGCCTTCCTTTATGTTTTTTCTCCCTTCCCATATTTCCCTTCTTTTCCCAGCATTCCTTGTTCCCTACTCTCTAACGCTCCTAGTCAATTCTATTCTATGTATCTTTTCCCTATCTAAGATGGTGTCCTTGTACTTCCTGTTGGTCCCTTCCTGTTTGTTGGTATTTAAGGGCTGTGATTCTTTCTCTGCTTGTGCTGCAACACTTCCTGTTTGGATGGTGTCTTCGCTCCTATTTCTTTACCTTCCTGTGCTGGTTCTCGTCGGTTCCAGTATATTTCCTGTATTTTTGCCTCTGTTGATTCCTGTTCTTTTGTTCCTGTTTCAGGAACCTATCTTTTTGGAGTTTTTTTCCCCTTTTCAGGGTTTTTTCCCCTCTGGCACTACATCCGAGGGGCACGGTCTGCTCTTGTCGTTTCCATTGCCTGCAGCACCATGGCTACCAGAAAGAGTCGCCCCTACCTGGGCCAAGGCTGAACATCCAAGTCCCACGGCACTCGATCTGGGACTCCAGGTTTAAACAGCACGTAAGTCGTGACAGATTGCAGCGCCAAATTCTCCCAACATCGTCCAACACCATGGATGATACAGTGGCAGCTGCTGCAGATCCTGATCAATCTCTTCTGGCAGCTATTCAGCAACAGGCTCAGGAACTGCAACAATTACGCAATGAGAATGCTGCTTTACGACAGGCTTTGGCTTTCCGCAGTGCCGATGTTTCGCCTGTCTCCACCTCTACTCCTCGTTTCTCCGGTGAACCAACTAAACTGCAAGAATTCCTCAATGCCTTAACTGTGTATTTTACCTTCCGACCTACCCAATTCTCCCACGACAGGACAAAGTTGGGATATCTTATCAGTGCGTTATCCGGTCCTGCCTTGGCCTGGGCAACCCCAATGGTATCATCCAATGACCCGGTATTGTCGGACTATTTCGCCTTCGTGAATCGGTTTAAACAGATGTTTAATTGTCCAGGATTGGAGGCCTCTGCGGAAGAAACCTTATGTGACATCCAACAAGGCTCACAAGATGTCCTTCAATATATTACTCGCTTTCGACAGCTAGCGGCGGAGAGCACCTGGGTGGAACGAACTCTGGTGACTTTATTCCGGAGAGGACTTAAAGAAGAAATTAAAGACGAGTTACTACACTCCACCCGAGTTGAAGATCTTCGTGGTCTGATGGATCAAGCTCTTTCCATTGAATACAGTCTCCAAGAACGACGATTGGAGAAGAAAAAGAGTAGAGGATCTTCCCAGCCAAGCACTTCACAGGTCTTTATGCATCGTTCCGAGGAACCTCGTCCTCCTGCCAGAGACACAGAGGGTGAACCTATGCAGGTGGATACCACTCGAGGCCCACTTTCCGTTAGCGAGCGGGAAGACAGACGTAAGAAAGGATTGTGCCTGTATTGTGGTGCTGCCGGCCACATGCTTCGTACCTGCCCAGTTAGTCCTCTAGGGCCATCGGGGAAAGGGCACTTCCCGTCCTCTGTAAGAAGGGAGGGGACGGATCATCGGCTATACCTTCCATCAGTTCATTCAAGGACAATGCCACAACTTTGTTTATGTTACCTGAGATGTTACAGTTTCCGGACGGCCGTCAAGAAAGAACGATGGCTGTACTTGATTGTGGTGCTAGTGGCATATACCTGGATAAGACTTGGGCCACTACTCAACAAATACCAACACGACCCAAAGAAATTCCAGAACAAGACACAGAGTAGATGGGTCCTTAATATCCTCTGGTCCAGTTGATACTACCACCCTGACAATAAGTTTACAATTTGGTAACCACCAAGAACACATCTCCTTTTATCTCATATCATCCCCCAACCATACTATAATTTTAGGAATTCCATGGTTCATAAGACATAATCCTTATGTAAATTGGGAAACCCGGACTATTTCCTTGTCCTCACAGTTTTGTCATGAGAACTGCTTTGCTTCAGACACATATTGGTCACCCAAGAGATTGATGCCTACTGAAATTACTACCGGATGTCCTATCAATACAGTCCAAGGAGTCCCTGATCACTATCTAGAATTTCAAGATGTGTTCCAAAAACCATCCAGACCTGCGTTACCCCCACATCGAGATTACGATTGTGCTATTTCCTTGGAACCTGGAACTATCGTTCCCTTTGGGAGGATGTATTCACTCACAGAACCCGAAAGGAAAGTTCAAAAGGAGTATCTGGAAGAAAACTTACATAGCGGTCTTATTGTACCATCGTCCTCTCCGGCAGGGGCTCCCCTCTTTTTTGTACCCAAGAAGACGAAGGATCTTCGTCCCTGCCTGGATTTTCGAGGCCTAAATAAGATAACTATAAAAGACCGTTATCCTTTGCCCCTCATCAAGGATAAATTAGAGGCAGTCAGAGGGGCTCAACGATTTACAAACTGGATCTACGGGGAGCCTACCACCTTTTGCGTATTAAAGAAGGAGACGAGTGGAAGACAGCTTTCAGGACCCCATTTGGTCATTATGAGTACAGAGTAATGCCTTTTGGTCTCACTAATGTCTCCTCCATTTTCCAAAGATTTATGGACTCTGTGTTTTCTGATCTTTTGAACCATACGGTTGTCACCTACTTAGACGATATCCTTATTTATTCTAGACGTCCTGAACTGCATTCCTCTCACGGGAAACAAGTCCTCCAAAGACTCCGGGAACATAAACTGTCTTGTAAACCAGAAAAGTGTGAGTTTGACAAGACTGAGGTCAAATATTTGGGTTATCATCTTAGTCCCACTGGCATAGCTATGGACCAAGAAAAGGTACAAGCCATCCTAGATTGGCCTTCCTCTATTAAGGAAATGCAATTTTTTTCTAGGATTGGCTAATTTTTATCGGCAGTTTATCTTAGACTTTGCAAAACAAACCAGCTAATTAACTCAAACATTAAAGAAGGAGAATTTAAAGAAAGGCTTTGTTTGGACTAGGGCGGCTGAAACAGCTTTTCAAGGTCTAAAGAAGGCTTTCACTCAAGCCCCAATATTGAGACACCCAGATAACAACAAACAATTTATTGTTGTTACAGATGCTTCTGAAAGAGCCATCGGAGCTGCCTTACTCCAACAACAAGAAGAGGACGGTCAAGAACATCCTATTTTCTATTTGTCCCATGTACTCTGTGCGTCGGAACAACATTACTCAGCACTAGAAAGGGAGTTATTAGCTCTGAAAACAGCCTGCCTAGAGTGGAGACAGTTTCTTATGGGTTCCAAGGAGCCTTTCGAGGTGAGAACAGACCATCGTAATCTACAATGTTTACGTAATTTTTTATGCCAGAATAGTCAGGCTCGTTGGGCCTTTTTCTTCAGTCAGTATGACTTTTACGTCACCTATATTCCTGGATCCCAAAACATTCTGGCTGATACTCTGTCTCACCGTTATCCAGATTGTACTCCTACCCCATCACAGTATCTACTTGAGCCTAGTAAGATCATCAGAGTAGCTCAGTCTTTCCTGGATGAGGTACAACTGGAATATTCCAACCTGTCTGATCAAGAATTAAAGAAACTAAACCCCCTTATATGTAAAAGGCAAGGGTATTATTATTATCAGAACCTGTTGTTCCTCCCTGCTAATGGAGTAAGAGAAAAGGCACAACAAATGTGCCATGATTCGCCGGTTGCTGGTCATAGAGGCTTCAAGGCCACACAAGAACTACTCTCGCGATCTTTCTTGTGGCCTACCTGGAAGTCGGATGTCGAAAGATACGTTCAGGCTTGTCCCACATGTGCTCAAGTAAAGATTCCCCGTACCAGACCTGCAGGATTACTACAACCATTACCTGTTCCACTAGCTCCCTGGCACACCATTTCTACTGATTTCATGTGTTCGCTCCCTCCATCAGCAGGCTATCATGGTCACCATAGATTCCTTTACTAAGATGGCTCACTTCACTGCCCTGAAAAAGTTACCTACGTCCCAAGAACTAAGTCAGACATTTATCCATCATTTTTCCGTCTCCATGGACTTCCACATAACATTGTATCTGGCAGAGGACCTCAGTACATCTCCCGGTTTTGGAAACATTTTTGTAGGACACTGAATATCAATATAGCACTATCATCGGGTTTCCATCCCCAAACCAATGGACAGACTGAGCGTCTCAACCAAGGACTGGAGCAGTACCTTCGCTGCTTTTGTAATTCTACCCAGAGCAACTGGGACACTTACCTTCCTAGCGCTGAATTCTCCTACAATAATACTGTCCATTGTGCCTCCAAGGTCACTCCTTTTTTCTTTTCTTATGGCTATCATCCTAACTCTTTTCCTACTACTCCTCAGTCTACCTCTTCTCTGCCCGCTGTTACTTCCTTTTCCAGACGACTTTTACAGATCCATAGATTGATTCGATCTAACTTAACACCAAGAGATACATGAAGAAAATAGCAGACAAGAAACGTAGGGATGCTCCAGAATATCACCTTCATGATAAAGTCTGGCTTTCGTCACAATTCTTGCCTTTACGCCTTTCTCAGATAAAGTTCACACCTCGTTACTACAGTCCTTTCCGTATCCTTCAGCTGATTAACCCTGTCACTGTCCGTCTTCAATTGCCTCATAACTGGAGAATTCATCCGGTCTTTCATGTTTCTCAGCTCAAACCTTATGTACCTGATCCTTACTCTCGTCAGTTTCCTTGTCCTCCTCCTGTGTTAGTGGATGATGTACCTGAATATGAGGTACAAGAGATTTGTGACTCTTGTATCTTTCACAAATGTCTTCAGTATCTGATTCATTGGAAGGGTTATCCTCTAAGTGAATGCTCTTGGGAAGATGCATCTTCTGTTCATGCACCTCTTCTGATTCCCCATTTTCACCACTTGTTTCCACACAAACCTGGACATTCGGAGGGGGGGGGGGGTGAGGGACCTACTGTCGCGCCGCCGCACAAGCCGAACATTCGGCTTGGGTGGCAGCACGCGGTCACAAGACGCGCTGCGCCACTAGGCTGATCTGCATTCTCCGAGGCCCCAAATTGGGCATGGGGCCTCGTTTTCCTTTCCTACACCACGCTCACAGGCAGGTCTGACCTCCCACTCACCTGTTCTTTTCTTTTCTGCTTTTTCTGGCTATCTGGTTGTGCCTTCCTTTATGTTTTTTCTCCCTTCCCATTTTTCCCTTCTTTTCCCAGCATTCCTTGTTTCCTACTCTCTATGGCTCCTAGTCCATTCTATTCTATGTATCTTTTCCCTATCTAAGATGGTGTCCTTGTACTTCCTGTTGGTCGCTTCCGTTTTGTTGGTATTTAAGGGCTGTGATTCTATTCTCTCCTTGCGCTGCAACACTTCTTGTTTGGATGGTGTCTTCGCTTCGGTTTCTTTACCTTCCTGTGCTGGTTCTCGTTGGTTCCAGTATATTTCCTGTATTTTTGCCTCTGTTGATTCCTGTTCTTTTGTTCCTGTTTCAGGAACCTATCTTTTTGGAGTTTTTTTTCCCCTTTTCAGGTTTTTTTTTCCCTCAGGCGCTACTTCTGAGGGGCACAGTCTGCTCTTGGTGTTTCCACTGCCTGCAGCACCGTGGCTACCAGAAAGAGTCGCCCCTACCTGGGCCAAGGCCGAACATTCAAGACCCACGCCACTCGATCTACGGACTCCAGGTTTAAGCAGCACGTAAGTTGTGACAATCACTACATCAACCTAACAAACCCTAGACATTCTTCCTCCTGCCACAATCATAAAATTCAAGCACTGCCAGTGAAGCAAACTGCAGACCAAATTGGCCTCAAATTGATGAAAAAACCACACAGAAGAGGCCAGAGAAAAATAATCATGAGAGCTAAAAGAGCCTATTTTTCTAAACACATAACCGAAGCTCCCAATCGGGTGAAGAAAACCTTCAATATCTACACGAAATCTGTAAATAAGCTGCTTAAAAAGCAACCCTTGCCTTTCTTAGGAAGACTGAGAAGACCTCAGGTTCTTACAGCTTAGAATATGCCAAAAACTACACCATGGATATATTATACAACTATCTCACTCTGCACCCCTCACTACTATTCCACACTTCTGCTTAGAAAACAAGTTAAATGGGCCCAATCAATATTGTCTGAATCATTTGTCCCTAACCAATCCTACTGAAATAAGACCACATAAGTGGAGAAGTAGAAGAAACAGAAAAATACATGTTTTACAATTATGCCAAGTCTGGTACGGGGAAAAATATTTATCATGGACACAAACAGTGACTTGCTCGCAGGTTTTCATCTCGGGAAGCTCAATGCTCCAGAAAACCTTGGAACTATGTACATTTCTCAAAAGGATTCTTGCAGGACAATCAGGGTCACTTCTTCCTATAATTTTCGCAGACCTGCAGTTCTCTTAACTTTCTTTTTCCTATGTTCTGGATTCCAACAAAAAACAGATTGTAAGTAAGACATTTCTAGAATTAAGATCTCTTTTCTGTGGTCCAAGGGACAAAGAAGGAGAAGCAGGCACTTAACTGGGTCTGGAAAACAAAGTGCGGCCTGGAAACAAAAGTAAGGAAGCCAACAGGCAGGAGAAAATGGGTGAAATCTAAGGTGCACAAGCAGAACTGTGCATGATCCCTTTCAGCCTGACATTAATGAAAGATGTCAGGCATGAGAGTGGAGCAGGTTGGGGCATGCATGCCCCCCACAATTATAAAGTATTAATAATAATTTTACTGGATGAGCTCCTTTCCAGGATAGCTGTCTCCTTCTTTCTTCAAGTGCCCCCTAAGGGGACAGCACCTTGCTCATTAAAGGATGGGGCACATGATTAGTGCTCGTGCCACTGTTTTTGAAAAATGCTTCATAGGTCTTTCCCCACAAACACCCATGGCACCAATACAGGTTGCTTAGTCAACCCATTAGTTCAAAATGTTAACACACAGAGAAACCCCTGGAGTTTGGTTATTGAAATAAGGTGGCAGCCCTGCTATTCTCGTTCCAATCTCCTTGCGTTATGGTTTCATTTGTAGACAAAAGAAATAATTCAGCTAGAGAATACATGACCTGTTTGTAGGCAGTGGTGTGAAGGACACTCCGCCTGTCTGGATGCCTTAACAATACAAAATATGGAGGACTTTTTTTTATTTATATAAATCTCTATTATTATTTTCAAGTATGTGTGCAATTTAAAAGAGGACCGTTAACGCAGGTTGGGGGACCAAATGTTTTATGTTACACAGGTGTCAAGCTATTTAAAAAACAGAACTAGAAATACCCCCTCAACAACTGAAAACGCCCTACTGCCCATGCCAGTAGGTGGTTACCCATGGTATGTTTGGTCCTGTAATATTCTTAGTCCATGTGCTTAACTTTACTTCCATATTCCCAAACACTTCTAAATAAGTACCCTCTTACAGGGTGTCAAAATACCTTATTCAACCAGATTTAAACAAATCTACAAATAATTCTACAGTCTCCATCTCCCCATGTTGAACATGGATTTTTCATATCTTTAAGTTCAGCAAATAGTCTTTAAAAATCGATTTACTAATCAGGACAACTCTCGTTCTCATAAAAGTTCCCAGAATGACGTTAGGCCATCCTTCTCACTCCTCACCCCACCTCACCTTTCCACCCACCCAAGAACTACCCTGCATCACATCAACTGTCCTTTCGGCCATGTAGTAAAACATACTTTCTTTTTCGAAAAGTGTAAATTATTGCCATAAAAAGATGTACTTTCTTGAGTGTAACCTTCCTCTAATTTGCTTTGCTTCACTTGTTTTGCTTCACCATAAAATGGAAACATGATTGTGAGCAAGCATGCAGATACTTTTTACTTAGCATAAAATACAACTCAAATAGTTGTTTGGCACTAATGACATAATTATAAAGACACATTCAGTCAAAGGAAGAAAAGAAAACACCAGGTACACTGAATCTGCCCATTTATGTACATACCTAATTTGTTTGTAGATTTAAATGTGTTCCCATATTTCCAATTGTTAATACCCTTTGTGAATTACTGGTTTTTTTTTCAGGCCTCGCCATTTACGACTCCCACCTTCACTTGTACGCAATTTGACACAAACTAGCTGGATTTTATTTTCTCCAACTTGTGAACCACAGAGACCAGTGATAATCAAGGGACACCCCTTGAAACGCACTTCATGCATCCTGAACATGCATCTTCTGCGAGGAAGAGGGCATAGACCCAGAGAGAAAAATATGGTTGAAAAGCAGATTTACTATTGTAAAGCCTGTGAACTGGTGGTTTAACTGTTTTTAAGAAACAGGTTTATAAAAAATAAAAAAAAACCTGAACGTATTTTGATAGGCATATTAAAAACACAAACTTACCCCTTGAACTCCATCTGGAATGAATAGTCAATAACTATTGTGCCACAGCGGTAACCAGGAAGCCTATCAGGTATACAGTGATGGGTCATTCTTCCATGTGGCTGATCTCCAATTACAACACCGTAAGGTGTATTACACACAGGGCAGACTGGCTTGTGTGACATTGCTGTTCTGAGACATTGTTCACAGAATTCATGTTTGCATTTGTCCAGTGTCTTTTTCTTTGTGGGAATTTCAAGACAAATGGGGCATATAGCCTTTTGATCTTCTATTGCTGCTGTCTCCGATTTTTTTACAGGGAATGAATTCTCTCTTGCCAAGTCGGAGTCTTTCCTCTCGCTATAAGAGTCTATGGCCACATTCCGCATGTGTGACAAATCACTCCCAAGTAAAAGGTTCAGGTGTTTTTCAGCATCCATCACACGAGAGGGTAAACCACTAATGGTCAGTGTTTCGTCTACCATCTGGAATGATACATCACAAAATTGGTTTGCCAAACTATCAATTATAGAGCGTAACTTCCCAGATGGATGAAAATCCTTCAGGTTGATTATTTTCTTAATTAAATTGCTGACTGCTCTCTGAAATGCAATGATAAAATGTTCATAAGCATGTTTAGAGAGATCTAAATCTGCTTTGGGGGTAAATATGATGTTAACTTTTAGGCCCTTAGCATTTCTTAATTGCTTGGACACAAGATACTTTTGCTCTATTTCCTTAATATCTTTTTCTATCAATTCACGACAGAGCTGTAACTGATTGAAATCCACTTCAATTCCATTAGTCCTTCTATGTGTTTGTATCGCTAAGGCTACAGGGCTTGCAACTTGTTCTTTTTTTATATATTTCAATTGTTTTTTCACCTCCATAAGTTCCTGCTTCGGGCCACGTAGTATAAGTGAATTAGTGGTCTTCTTTGTTAGGATTCTCTTATATTTTTCATTTAATATCTTTGCTATGTCACCCACACGGCTTTGGTCTGGTAATTCAATCACTTCCTGAGACCAATCCCCAATAATCTTCTGAAAAAGAGAAACATATGATTGATAGGCTTTCTCTACTTGGCACCCATCACGAAGAGCTATAAAATGCAAGCTAATTGTGCCATCTGAATTATCTGAACAGTCAATTCTGATGCAAAATCTTTGCTTCAATTCTTCAATCTTTCGGAGACAAACATGATTAAAGTATTCATACTGAGCAGAGGAAACACTTATTGAAAATTCTTTTTCATCAAATTCCAAACTGCCATTGAGTCCAGAATGTGAAAACTCTTTATTTTCTTGTTTTCTCTGAAGAAGATCTTGAAAACACTGATAAATCTTTTCAATGTCTTTGTATGTTCCAGTTATTGTTTCGATTCCATTTTCAAAAGTTTCTTTAGTTATTTTTACATTTGCAAAGGCTTTGCATATTTGTATCCTTTCCACTTTTGAAAACAAGTTGTTATTGAGGTTTGCAGATATGTAACCAAAAATCTGGAAAGAAAGGAAGGAAGCAATGGAATTATATTATGTTCAACGGTTTTTCCAACACGTTTAGTTTTGCAAAAACCAACAACTCCATTCAGTTTTACAAAAATCAACAATACTAGGCATTTACCCATTAGCACTACAACATTATTATCTAAGTTAATTAATATTAGGCAGATGCCTATTTACAATCAACACTTTATTTCTCCCCGCTGAAATGTGCCCCCCTCCTTCTCATTTTTCCCAATTCACAATTTATGGTTGGTGATACATATGTAATCGCACAGAAACACAACACAGCATGTATGTAATAGCATCTGTGCAACAGGTCGAATATGCCCCGAACCTCTCGAACATAACTGAAACGCCTGGGTCTCATTTTGTACTGATAGGTACCACAAGTAATTAACATGCTGTGGAATACGAATTTTAAAGCCTTACTTGCCTAAAGAGGCAAATCGTCATTTTTGTTCTAAGGATACAGTAACATTAGGTCCCGCATGTTTACCTCCACTGGTTTTCACTAACAAACAAACATATCTTCCGCCGTGCCCACTTCGCCAATTCTACCAGCCCTCCCTTTAAACAGGTATTTTTTGCAAATGTTTAAATGTTCTGCGGTTAACCTAATCCTATTCACTAGTCTCACCTTGGCTTTGTCTCTAAAACTACTCTGAATGATTTATTTTTTTAATGCAGATTTGAAATCATACGAAGCAAAAACTAACATCTGTTACAGACATCAGTCCCCCTCCACCTTAAGAATTTCACCCTTTTGATTTAAAAGCCAAACTGCATTTGTTAAAAATAAGCATACATAACATTTTACTTTGTAAAGGAATACAGCTTTTCAATTACAGAAACAAAGACATAAGCTGGAATCTTTAGGAGACTGAAGTTCCTTTGCATCTTAGTTTGCTGATTATTCAAGTTACTGAACTAAACTAAAAAAAATCACACATATATATATATATATATATATATATATATATATATATATTGGCAGTGGCGGTCACCACTAGGTAGGTATAGTTAGGCCCATGTTCCCACCCCCCCCCCAAAAAGCATTTTTTTTACTTGTCTATATCTTTGGCACTGTATGACGAATCTTCATGAAATTTTCCCCCAAAAAGTGGCCCGGTGATTCTTGCTGCGCATGGGAAGTTTTGGGGTGATCCATCAAGCAGGGGCAGAGAAAAAGGGGGCTAAATAAATGTTGGGTTTCCCATGTTAATTTCCATAGGATTCTTTAGACACAACTACAGGCCGAACCACTGAACGGAATTACACCAAATTTGGCAGAAAGCTAGTTTCGGTATGCAGATTAAGCTTTTGCTTATTTGGTGTAAATCCATTCAGTAGTTTTTGAGAAATTTAGGGAAATTCAATTTGTATATCTCTGGCTGCAATGTATTCACGAACAAAGACGAGCTTGTGCAGGGAAATGCACAGCTTTGACTTGCTGCCAACACTTCAAACCAGGAAGTGTTGGCAGCCACCTTGGGACTCGGCTTAGCGACATGGGCGGCCCTACACGAGAAGGACCCCCCCCCTTCAATTGTTGGTGCTGCTGTGTCAGCAGCTGAGTTTCGTAGAGATTCAAAGAGGCCCCCGCCCTCTCTACAGTGCGGTGTGGCTGGAGGGCGCCTGCGGGCATTGAAGGACATCTGCTGCTGCCTTCCCTGAGGCGAGAACCTGCCCAGTGATCTCCTCCCGCTCCGCATGCGGCGGGCCCTCTGCCAGCGTCTTGGGCTGTCCACGTGGAGTTCCCACCCACCCCCGCCCTTTCAGGAGAGTGGCACACAGGGGCGCAGATGTGATTGGGCGGACCCTGCAAGAGCCCCACATACTTACGAGACCTTAGACACAGACTTGCTGGATCTACGACAGCCTGGTTTGATTTGAGACAGGTGGAGGAAGGAGGCCTAATCCAGTGCTGGGCGACCCTGCACCCTGTCAGGGTGCCCACATGATGTTGCCTGTGACTGGTTAGGGCTGGCACCTGCCAGACCCCTATGGGGCCATCTGCAGGAGGCTCCGCAGAGGTGCTGGTGTCTGCTGGTCAGCCCTGGGCCTCTTCCCTACATCATGGTCACTACCTTAGAGAGCTGACTGGGACGCTGTCAAGGTGGGGCCCCTCTCTGTGACCTTTCATGTGAGGCAGTCCGCTTCTGAGGGCCTGGTGCAGCAAGTTCCTGGTGATGCCACATAAGACACCTGCTCTGGCTACTAAGAAGATGCAGCTGTCTGTGGTAATAACCCCTACCTGTACCCCAGGAGACTTCCTCAGCAGCACCGCCGACCCCACCCCTGTTTGGCCTCGAACTGCACCCCACGTCCAGTGACCCTGGGTCGGATAGATTAGTCTGCAGCCATGAGTGTTTCACTGGAGAGTCCGAACGAGCCTTGGGCCCTGGCCCACTGTCCTCCCCCGCTGTCATTTAACTGCTTCGTCAACCTGGAGCTCCCGAAGCACCTTGCGTTTCCCCGGTGATTGGCCTCTTCAATAGTATATTGGTCGACTGGGACCAGCGGACCTAACGCTGCTCTTTCAGGACCTGCAGGACTCATGGCTAGGGCAGACTTGCCTTTCAACTCGGCTGCTTGTGCAGTCGCAAAGTGTGACAAGCATGCGGATCCCTGTGTCCAGTCCTGGACAATTTGCAAAGAGGCTCTAACCATGGGCAAGGACAAGGCCTCCGAGACTTCCAATGCTCGGACACGTGGAACAATACACTGCTTGATCGGCCACCGACCCGAATGGAGACTCTGGAGCAGGTAAAGTGAGCCCACCATCGGGTGACCTTGCTACAATTCTCCAGGCAATACAATCATCGCAGACAGCAGTGGAGACCACGATTGGGGAGGTCCGTGTACACATACCATGGTTGCGCCAAGATCTTTGCAATGCCACAGCTTGAATCTCTGAAGCAGAAACATGGCTGTCTACCGTAGAAGATGAAGTGACAGCTCAGTTATCTACTCTCCTTATGCATACCTCTAAATTGCACTGCTGCGCCGAAGACACCGAAAATTGCTCTTGGCGCAATAACATGCACATTATTAGCATCCCCAAAAACACTGAACCACAGTCCATAGTTAACTACCTTGAAGGCTGGCTGTTTCTTCATGGTTTGCGCTTGAGCGAGCACATTGGGCCCTGACCCCCAAACCACAGCCAGGCTCTTCACCCAGATGAGTAATAACTTGATTTCTCAATTTCCGTGATTGGGATGATGTCCTTCAGGAGGCCAGGTCTCACGCGGACCTCTGATGCAGAGGTGCCAAGGTTCTTCTTTTCTCCTTTTCCCCAATTACACAAGAGAGGTTCAACATCTATACTGTTCATATTTTTATGTCAACAAGAAACTCAAAGCAATGGAGACACAGCACAGTCTCCTATTGCCAGTCAGGCTCTGGGTCATCTATAACAACAAGTCCCATTTTTTTGATGCAATGGCCTGGACCCAACTCAAAGAAGAATGTCAGCTTCATATGCCCCAGCGGGGCTCTCCACAACACCTTGGACTGACAGATGAGAACCGTCCTGGCCGAGGACCCAAACCCCAGCAGAAACTAAACAGCTGGCAGAGACAAAAACACTCTCAATGTTCAGCTTCAACTTCACCGTCACCTCCAGCCCATGACCAATCTCAGCTCGTGGCGGCAGCTAGCGGTGGGGGGCAGATAAGAGTGACATGTCTGACCCCGCTCGAGGGACCCTTCTGGACGGGGCCTCCTTTGGTCAGCTAGGGACACATAGCGACATGGACCTCTCCCAGACTCATATGCTATAAGAATCTCCTCAGGTCAGGCTTAAATACCTGATGAGACACTCTGCTAGAAATGTTTAATAAGTTCTGATGGCTACATAATATCTGACTTAATGGAGGGATCCACCATGTCCCGTTTTCTTCTACCTTAAGTTCTTTGGGTTGGATTTGCTTTATGAGGACAACAGATGCTTCGGGGGTGGATGTAGGGGTGTATGGTGAAGGGAGGAGTTAAGGGGTTAGGTGGCTCTAAAGTTTCTAAGTTTACTTTATTTAGTTGTTTAGTTTAATTTTGGTACACAGAGTGCAATAACGAGATAGTGGGATGTGCAAAGATGCACATCTATCTTCCACACTTAGGACAATGTAATAATATAAATGGAAAGCAGTACCTTATGAAAGATGCACGACTATTTACGAAGCATAGGACATGAAGTCCTAAGTAACTTAGGTTCACATTAGTAAAAATTATAGTTGTTTCTATATACTTGTATTGTCATAACAATTGATAATTGATAAGAATTGCTGTGATTTTTGTTTTGTTAAATACAAATAAAAATAATTTATAAAAAGTTGAACAGAGCATCTGAGCTATTAACACTTAGACTTGTCCCTTACTTGTGTTTTCTGGCCATTTGAACAATATCTAAAATGACTCTAGATACACCAAGAGGACTTAATTTTCCGCTACTTGCCATGCCCAATAGTGATAAAATCCCTTCGCTGCTAGGCCTTTCCCCCCTTGCGCTAAACTTTTTTGGGGGGCTATTTGGGGGAGTTCGCGCTTAGGCCTCCATAACCTATTGTCCATATAAGCTATCCATGCCATATTTGCTGCTGCTTCTTTTTTTTTTTTTGCTTTGTTATAAAACACCGTCCAGATTCTAAAAGTACCCAGGGATTGTTGATTGCCCTGAAGAGGGCCAAGAAATTAGCCAAACGATAGTTCTTTTTTTGGGAGGGCGGGGGGATGCAAAAGAAGTGCTGCTAAAAAAAAATGATCATCTTCCCAGCTTTCAGGAACAGACAGTTTTTATTCAGAAAACCAAATTTTCTAACACAATGTTGGCATTTTACTGGGAGATAGTCAATTTTTCCTTTTTTTGTGCTTTCAACCTCCTAACAGTTTATAGTGGAATGGGTATGAAACCCATGGGGGATCTTGAAAAGCTATTCATTTCTGAAAACTAGACAAAATTCTCAGTTCAGCAAGGGGTCTTTTGCCTTGATCCTTCAAGGTTTTCCCCAAATAGACCAAGTGTTGAAATAATAAAAATATTGAAAATTAGTAGGAAAAAAAAAGGCATTTGTGACAAGGTATATATTTGTAACTTCTAACCATGATGGCTGATTTACAAAAACTATATATCATTACCTCTGCAGGGATGTGGAATTCCTATCGCCCGACGCCAGGGACATATTGTTTGAGGTCAAGGGCAACAAGTCTTCATGTTTATTTTGTCCTTGGGACAAGTAGGTGAGTCTTTTGGTTTCGTCAATTTGTGTCTTGTTTTGACATGGCTTTGATAGCACTTTATTGTTGTGGGAGCTGCCAGGTCCTCACCATTGTAACAAACACTGTCAAAAAGAAAAAAACTGTTTTGGTCTCAAAAAGCACACATTGCCACCAGTGGCATAACAAAGGCTCTGCAGCCTCCTTCCCGGGGGCCCTCTCAGCACAGCACCTGCCCTGAGTGAGTCTGGAGGGGGGCCTCCAGGCTTGTTACACCACTGATTGCCACAGTAGTTCCTGGCACTAAACAAAACTACTTTGCGTGCAAATATGCTCTTTGTGTAAGAGAAGAATACAATCACTCACAGTAAAGCCAACCGTTAGCTAGAGAGAGAAATAGAAGTTTAATTTAAAAAAAAAATTATTTGTTAAAGCCAGACCTAATTAGGGAACCAATTCTTCAAGAAAGTCACAAAAATGCACCCATGGTATATGTCTTTGAATTAGTGGCTTTCATGAATTCACAAGAACTTACAGAAGTAGACCAGGAAAGCATACTCCTAGAAAACATTTGTGAACTATATTTTAGCATAAGCAAATATCTATTGAGCGTTTACAAGTTCACTTTCCCTCCAATCACTTTTTTCCCAACCCTGGAAGAACTTCTACTTCTGCCATTGTCAGGAGTTAATTTCCAATGTTTCTCATTATGGGAAAAGGTTAGAGAAGAGCTGGTGAAAATCCTTCAAACATGCAAGTTAGTAGGTTTGCAGACTCAAAGGCTTTCCAGCCCTGGAACAATTGTTTACTGCTTCCTCCAGCCCCAGTATGCAGATCTGCGGAAAGGTGGCAAAATATGGAAATTGCTATAGTAGGGATTGAAATTGCAAGTATTCAAGTCCTACTATAGTAGTAGCCCTGGCATAACCAGAGAAGCTATCAGAGCTTTTACATGGCACCAAAGGGACAAGTAGTTTTCTTTTACAGGACAAGTAGATTTAAGAAGCAACCTGTTCCATGGATAAGTAGCTATTTCATTCAATTCCACACCCCTGCTCTGCAAGACCTTTCTGGTTGTGGAGATATATAGGGTTGGTGGGTTTTCCGAGAACTCAAGGTACCCAGAGCCAATAACTTAGCTGCACCTTGCAATGGTTTTTCATTGTGTAACAGATTTAGAGAAAGTCATATAGTAAGATACAAACAGTGAAAAATAGGTATCAAGGAAACCTATGTATTTCCGAAATGGGCACAAGAGTTTAGAAGCAGGGGTTATTTGCACCTCTTTGAATTTGTGGGTACCCTCAATAGCATATGAATTAGAGGGTATTTTTTTGGGGGGGCGCGCTAGGGGGAGAGAGGCCATGCTCATGCTGGGCAGCCACCACCAATACAAATAAAAAAAGTAATCCCTGGTGACTAGTTGTTTTCTGGCCCTTTCAACCTTCCCCTCCACCCTCAGGTCCAGTTCAGTCTTAAAATATAGCCAATCTGCCCCCAGGGGTTGGCAGAAAAAGGCCATAATAATGCCCCCTTAATGTGAGTGACACTTGCCCAAAGGGGCCGCTTCCCAACATGTATTATTTTTAAATCCCTGGTGTCTAGTGGGATTCTGCAACCCCTCAACCCCTGGCCCCCCAGGTCAGCTTGACCTAAAAATAAGACCAATCTACCCCCTCAGGGGGAGAAAACAGCCAGAATGTGTCTCCCATTATGAGGAGCCGCCCTTGCCTAAGGGGCCACTCCCTGCTCCAAAATGAATCTCGGGTGTCTAGTGGGTGGATCCTTGTTCGAGGATCACACTCCTTGGGTGCTCCCCAAGCAGTGATCCACTTGGGAAAGGTATCATTGGAAAGGGGAGATTTTCCCTTCTCCTGTGTGCTTTGGTGCTCGGGGGGGAGGGGAGTGGAGTGATGCTCAAACATGGTGGAGGTTGTTGCCTTAGCCATACCATGCTAGCCCAGAAATTTGATACACTCTTCTTTCGGAAGTGCTCCCTTCATCGACGGAGAGCTTTGCTGACTGCCAGGACATCTGGTCCACCAAGCGGTGACAGGAACTGCTGTGGCTTCAGAGGACAGAGGTAAATCCAACACCACCCGTCCCTGGCTGTTATGAACCCGAAAGAAGAGGGAGACAGCCTTTAGAAACCCAGTAGGGGTGCCGCTGGGATTGTGAAATTGTGGCCACAGGCAACCGATTACAGAGTCAAAAAGAAAGAGTTGGAGAGCAGATGTTACTGCTCTAAGGTTGTTCATCCGAGTTCCCTTGAGCGAAAGCTGCTGATGACGTAGGACACGAGCAAGAATAGCAGTTGCGTCCTTACTGGTGCAGCTTGTGTTGGGTGCAATGACCTGCATTGCTTGGTGCGGCAGGGATAGTCTTGGGTGTTGTATGTTGTGAGCCACAACAGATGAGCTGAAAGGACTCCAATGGCCTGACAGCTGAATAAATCCTAATAGCAAGGGGGCAATCCTCAAGCAGGGGAAGTTGGGTAAATACACAGAAGTGCTTGCTTTCTCAAAGGTGGACAACCAGCTGTCCCCAGGTGAAACAGCAATGCTTCCTATGGGAGCTCCTACCTCAAAGAACTGATCCAACAAGTATTCACACCTCCAGACAGGCAATGGAAACTAAGATCAGGGAGGTCGGCAAAGGTGTGGTCATCCTGCAGCAAGGCCTCCCAAGAGCTATTGGTGTGTAACACAGGTACAAGGTTGCAGATCAATACTGGAAGGCACTGTTAGAGTGCTCAAATTCAAAAGTCCTACAAGCAGAAAGTCCATCTACAGAACTACCAGCACAAGCAGAAGAGACTGTTGGTCGCTCCTTTCATAATACCTTACCAGAGGGCTCGCAGAGCTTGAAATCTGAAATACTCCTAGAAACCTGGTTCAGTGCTTTCTTCCTACAAGCTTCAGCCTTTTTTATTTTTAAAGGTAAAAACTTCATAAATAACAAGAAAAAGGCGAAAGATTTCTAACTTGTTTCAGATGACATTACAGCAAGAGCTATGGACCAAAACAAATCTTTAAATGTTTTTGTGTGCTAAATTGGATCTACAATTTCATTGTGTTTAGTCGACATTTTGGCTCTAGCGGAGTCAGACAGTGAGTCCCATACGGACAGTTGCCTGCCATCTGACAGTGTCATCTGTAGTGGCATAAACAGGTTACCGATCCATAGTCAAATAATTGTCATAAATGCTCTCTGTTTTACCAAAAAAAGACACCAAGTATCACAAACCAGATGTGCACAATTACATTCTGTGGTTCTCAAAAAGGCACCTGTCTCTCTAAAAAAGCAGTCTGCACCGTAACTCCCGTTGGGACAGTGAGGCTTGCTTCTTTCACTCACTGACTGCACTTCAGGACAGGCATTATGCCTCACCACTTTAAAAACTTACTAGACACCACTGTCCTCAGGATAGTTTTCTTTCAATCTTTTTTTAAAAAAAATTTACTTTTCAGTTTTATCATAAACAACAAAATAGCAAATTTAGAGAGGAAAAGTGGTTTAAAGAAACAAAAGACATGAAAATGATAATGCAGTCTACATGTCACTCCTGAACCCCCAGCTCGCAAACCCCCACCTCCACAGATATACTTGTTATGCGCCTCTGTCTATTCTAGAGTGGTTCCCAATTTCATATCTGTCACACTCACTCCCCGTGCCAACCAACCATTCACTGTCCATAGAGGCAGTAGCGGCATTCGGGTCTGTAAACACAGCGCAAAGGTCTCCCCACACTTTAAAATCCTGCTCTGCTCCTTCATCGCGTCTACTAAATCTCACGTGGGATTCCTCTGCCACAGCCCATTCCATAACGTCCACATGCCAACGTTCAAAGTCAGGTGCCCTCTAGCTCATACATGTGATAGCGACTCTGCACCTGGCTAGTAATAATGCCAATTGCAAAATAATTTGTACCCCATTCTTCTTACGTTTAGGGCGTGGAACATTACCTAGTAGACAGTCGGGTGTTGTAAGATCAAAGAGTAAGTATACTGTCCTCTGCATCTCTGCTACCACGCGAACCCAGTAACTGTGCACCTCCCTGCACTGCCAGGTTAAATGTAGAAAGTCCACTCCTTCAATAACACATCTGGGACACATATAACGTCCAATGGGGCTCAGTCGATGGAGACGTCTGGGAATGAGTTACGTCCTGTGCAAAAAGTTATATTGGACAAACTTGAATTGTGCGTAACAGGAAACTCTGTGTGTAAGGTCATTTACATGTGCCCAGTCCCTTTCTGTGAGTGAAGTGTCTAAATCAGTGTCCCAGGCAAGGCACGATGGTGGGGTAGGTCCCTCAGCATCCATACTATGGCTATATATAACAGTGTAATCAAATAATGGCCTGTGCCGCAAGCCAGAAGGATGCCTAGCATGTGTGTTGGCTGGGGGGGCAGCAGGTTCAGGGTCAGGCAGTCCTAACAATACTCGCCAGGGCTGCGTGGTACAAGAAAAGACTGTGTCCCAGTCTAAATGCATCGCAGACCTCTTCAAAGGGAATGAAGTGTTGACTGGAGTACAGGTCACCGAAATGTTTGCAGCCGCCCTCACGCCATGACTGGAAGGACACATGGTCCATCATTCGCCAGATGGGCTTCAATATCCATATTGGAATTTCTTGGTGCAGCGGAGCCCGTTTCAATATGAACTAAACAAACCAATGACAAAGTATGGCTGCACGCTTGACAATATGAGGGACATCCAGTGGAAGGCCTGCACCTTCAATCAAGAGTTCAGGCAGGCATCCTGCAGCCACTACCAGCCAACAATTGCTTCTTGCAATTGTCATCTTGGTCTAGCCAATATGCTGCACGTTGCAACTGAGCATCTTAGTAGTATAGGTCCAGACATGGAACTTTGAGGGCTCCCTGTACATACTATCTTGTCAGGGTCAATAAGGCTATCCTTCTATGTTCACCCACCTACAGGAGGGATATCAGGATAGAGTCCAGCTGCCGGAACGTCAGTGCCGGGAGCGGGAGTAAGGAGTTCTGTAATAAGTATAAGCATCTGGAGAGCAGTACCATCTTAACTATGGATGTCCACCCTTCAGCGAGAGGGGTAATGAGCTCCAAAGTAAAATGGAGGACTTCAAACCATCCAGTATTCTGTCTATGTTGAGGTGAAGCTGGAGTTTCTGTGTTTCAGCTATCTTGATCCTCAAATACTGAAACTGGGAGGTTTCCCAACCAAGGCCTATGTTAGTTCAGCCACATATAGTGAGTTATGACATTACATACATCACCCGATCAGATGCCACATTCCCGCATCTCCAGATGCATCCACTTTGCCAACGGTTCCATCAAAAGTGCGAACAAGAGCGGGCAACCCTGGTGTATCCCCTGACCCAATGTCCATGCTTCTGATCGATAAAGGCCCACTCGCATCCTAGCCTGAGGTTCAGCATATAACAGGCGCAATTAATTTCAGCCTCTTTCTTAACAGAGTGTGTGCACCGCTCCCTAAACAAGAGGCCACCACCGTCAGCTCCCCAAAGCTGGTAATAGCATGTTTCTAACCTATGGTTAGCAAGACCTGGTCCTCAAAGCTGCACAAACAATATAGGAGGTACGCTTTGAAACTCAAAAGATTATTGTCTTTCTGGCTCATTCAAGATTAGTACAGAAACAGAGAAAGTCCTTTGAATATTGTAAGCAAAAGAAGTGCGCGATGGAACTCAAGTGCATGTTACTGTTCTCAGCAAAGATGAAGGTCATTGTTAAAAATTTTCATTTTCCAAAATAAGTCATTTTTTGACATTTCAGAACAAGGCTCATCTTGGTATAAGAACCTTGTTCTGACATGAGAACTGTAGAGCACAGCGAGGAAGGAGGAAACACTCAGTCTTCAATCAAAAAAAGGATAGATCAAAGGCCTACATGCAGAGGGCGAACCGGGCACTGGCAAAGATTGGACAAGGAGCTGCAGGCAAGAACCAGTGATAAAGACTTCTCGACTATGTGAATGCCTGACTAGGACGGCGACGACACAGCACAGAATGTTAACACAAAGACCAAATCTACCCTTAAAACAGAGGAATAGACTGGTGGAGTATTGGGCATATAGCTATGGGTAGCATCACTGGTCCCCGAGGCTGCTGTTTATTGCTAACCCCACATAAATGTACTTCTCCCTTGGAACAAGAGGAGTGAACCGCCACAACTAATGGCAGTTCTCAATAGATTGTCAATCTCTAAGACCTACTGAACAACGAGACAATGGGATTACTTCTGTTATTCAGTACATTGGTGGCAATGCCAAATCCTGCATCACAGTATGGTAAGAGAGAGTTTTGTAAGCTGCGCAGAGGGCAAACAGACATGACTGAAGCACCTGTATTGCACAACAGTTTGGGGAATGTTTTGGTTCAATTTCAAGGGGGGCGCTTGGATGAGTAGGGGAACCCTGTGGGCAGCTCCCTCTGATTTATCTAGCAACATAATTTAACTATTGTTTTTGCAGTTTTACACAGTGCAAACCTGGCTCAAGAAGATTTGTATGATTTAAATGAGCACCAGATCACATTACACAAGGTCAGATCTGTTTTTCAGGCACAGGGAAATTAAGTGATTTGCCAAAATCACAGGATTTTGAGCTGATGATAGGACACACTCAAGACACACTTGATTAGAGTTCAACTATCATGATATGGCACCATTAGGGTGCGCATGCAAGATTCACCAGGGACTTCAGGGGTGTGGCAGTCTTTATCCAAAGTCATGTCCTCTTCAAAGTAGTGAAGGCATGGTGTGACACTATGGGGAGATATATAGCCATCACCGGGACACTACATGGGAAGCCTCTTCCCTTGACAAACCGACAGCCCTTCCTGTCCCACCTCTGGCACGTGGCCTTTCTGAAGACCACTGGTAAGCTATTAACACAATCTCTATTTGGTTACTTGATCATGGAGGGGAATCTCAATGGTGTTGTTAACTGGACGATGGGATGCACTAGAAAATCGCTGTTGATACCACAACTGTCCACAGGCCTTGCAAGGTATCTGGAGACTCTGAGTTAGTGAGCATCTGGTAAATGTTTCTTCAAATTAAATGCTGTTATACACTCTATTCAGGAGCTCATGGCTCCTTCTGGAGGATCGCCAATGTTCTAATACCTCATGCTAAACCTAGTAAGGTGTTGTATGTACAAATATGAATGAAAGGCTCCTTGGATGTTTGTCTGGCGGAACTAACATTGAATATGGGCCCTAAGACTGGGAGGATGTGTTAATGCTCAATAGGTGATGGCTGTCTGATGCAGACTGCAAATCTCAAATACGATATAGCAATGAGAGATTTTACAGAGAATTAGGATACAATAAATTCACCCGCAATATTATGGTCTGCTTTCAAAGCAATTATTACAGGAGAAATCATGTGCTTTACGGCAGGGGAAAACACTTGTCAACAAGAGGATGTGGCACAGCCTGAAACCCATCTGCATGACCAGGAATAACAGTATTTAGGTTTACATAGTTCAAACATATTCCATAATACTGAACAAAGCAATATTACAACAAATTATCACAAAGCAAAGGAGGCTGAAGCGACATGGCTAGCCTCAAAAAGGAGAACATGTCAATGATGCCACAAAGCCAGTAAAACTCTCCATTGGCTATGCCAAAATAAGGATAAAGCAGAACACACAACGCATATACTGTAAAAGACAAACAAGGATCTTATGTAGAAGGTTGTGGGGCCATTGTATATGCCTTTACGTCTTATTACACCACACTATGTGCAAGCAGCAAGGAGGTAACCCCAAAAGACATGAGTTTTATAAAAGATGTCCAGTAAGATAGTTAAAGCAGAAAGAGAGGGACTCCTTCAAACAGACAGGGGAGGGACTAAAAGATGCCTTTTGTCAGCTACAGTCTGTTGCTGCTACATGCTGAAGTGAACATCCTTGCAAAGACACTGGCCAACCGAATAACCCATGTGATATGATCACTGTTTCTACCAGACGAAAGTCTGACACAATATTATTCTATGCACTCACTCTCTTGGGTAGGTAGGAGGATCCTATAGCAATTCTTATGGCAGAGATTGATAAAGCATTTGATTCAGTGAGCTTGAGTGGTCTTTTCATTCTGCTGAAGAAAGTGAACATGAGACCCAAATACCTTGGATATGTACAGCTTTTATACACCCACTTGAAAGCCAGTGCCAGGGTGTGTGGGGAGCTGTCAAAGCCCTTTCCTATAGGTCTGAGCATGAGACAGGGTTATCCTCTGTCTGCTCTCCAATTTGCTATTGCCGTCAAGCTGAATTGATCAGTTTAGACAGACATATTAAAGGTTCCGAATGAGCCTATCGAGTGCCCATCTATGCAGATGACAATCATATATTTATGAGCTCTGGAGTTTTCTGGCCCTAGAGTACTCCAAGTCTTTATGGTTCATAGCAAATACATAGATCTGAAAATTAACCAAGCCTAATCTATTATCTATCCAATAGGAGACAGCAGCAATACCTTAGATGGTCTAGTGAATTGCTAATGACCAAATAGGGTTTTAAATATTTAGGAATGTGCACATCTGAAAACAAAACCATCATGTGGCAAAGAAATATCTAGCCCCAATTAAATAAACTGTGGGGTGAGAACACATTCTGTTCCTCTCTCCTTTTATTATTGATATGCTGTCGCTGTATTTAAGAAGAAAGCCTGCTTTGGAAATCTCCAGAGCTATCTATTTGAAACCACAAACTCTCTTTCTATATGGCCCAATTCCCCAATTCCATGCTACAAAATGTCCTCTAGAAGAAAACCCCAAGAATAGCTCTAACGAATTGCTTCATGTCCACCAATGAGGGAGGGGATGCAGTGGTGAACAACAGCTCATACAACAGAGCAACACGCCTATTTATAATTAACAATTGGAATTATGACACACAAGGACGCCCACATTTGCCACAGAGAAGAGGGCCCTGGTAAGCATGCACATACTATATGGAGTTAGGATTAAGTTACGTCTCCCTCTTACTATGCAAGCTGTCTTCAAAATAAGCGACCACACGCTCAGAGATCTTGGTTGGAAGGGAAGGTTAACTGGTGAAACTGCCCTGTGGAGGGAGAAAGGTTGGGTTAGATGTCAGCTTTGCAAGGTTTTCTGGAGTGGTAAACGACAGGAATGACCAAGCCTGGGTATATGATGGCAGGAACAATGTTATGCTCTTTTGAGGATATACAGGAGGAAAATAAACTCCATAATAGCCAGCTCTTGCGATATCCTCCAATGCACCATGGAATACTATCATCTATAGTTCCAGTATTGAAATTTAACCCATTGAAAGCAAAGCTCCTCTTGAGAGGACGAATACAAGACATCCCAGGTGTACCGATTTTAGTAACTATCACCCGAGGATGTTTCAATAGGCGAGAGAAAACTCATTACTTCTGTAGAAATTGCTTTATGACCTCTGTAAACTTACCTTTTCAGTAAGGCGATCATCACTCTGCCGAGGATGCTTCTCTAAGTCTGTGTTGGTCAAATCATAGGTAGACTTTGGCTTGTCATTATAGTTTCCATCCATTTTAGACAGGAAGCAAAGACACTCAGTTTTCAAACATTCATCATTTTCAGTTCATGGTGTTTGTCTTCAAGGTGTATGAATAATATCATAACCTTGTTATCTAAAAAGAAGAAACCTTTTTAAGTTAAACGGAGGTGCTAATGACATAAAACAGTGAAAATACATAGTTTAAAGTGTCAAGATTAAAATCAACAAGCATGAAACAGTCACATTAGACACATTTGTAGTTGCTCTTGTCTTTGTCCTACTTTTCATACCATTACAAACACACAGGACTAAAGTGCACCACCAACTAAAACACGAGCACACAAGATTTCATTCTTTAATAATTGTTGTTTATGCGCTACAAGTAAAATATTTGTGAAAAACTAGTTATAAAAAATTAACACATTAAAGTCACTTACCTTTATACATAATAATTTAGGGAATGTTAACCCATCACTTAAAAAAAAAAATGACTTTCCTTAGATGTGTATACCTATGACACTTTTTGCCTCATCTCACACAGACACTGCATAACTAAAATATTTGTAAGGGCTTTGGAGAAGGAAGAAGCGAAATATGCAAGACTGAGTACAATTTCTATCAAAAGCATTTAACAATTACAGAACATGTTTTGTGTCACATGATAGAAATTTACAAAAGATCTTAGGCTCATGTAACACTTAAGTAATGTTATAATAAAAGTCATTAGTGGCCAGCGCATACTATTAATTTCCAATACATTATGTGAGCAACTGTAGTATGTAAAATGAAAGAGTGGTTTCAAAGTTCGTTCAGGACTTTCAGACACCCCTTCTAACCTTTACTACAATTTTAGCCATCTTTGCATCAAAGCACCCATTGACTAAACTGTAGTGTTCCCTATATTATGCAATAGGTCAATCATATTTGGTCCATTTGTTAAGCAGTAGGTGGGGAGAGTCTTGCCTGAAGATGTATGGTTTGGATCCTTTGAACTACAGACTGTTATTGCTCATCCATGACTACCGCTTTTAGTCTTTCCGATTCATCAGGGAACTTTTTGTTTCCCTTCTGTGGCTCAAGAGCAGATACTTATAACATCTTCGTGGCAGTGGCAGGAAAGGTCATGGTTTCCATATTTATTGTAGCTATTAAAGAAGAGGGTAGATAAAAGGATCTTTATGGAGCTTTGCAGGCACCTTTACTTGAAGGGGAAGTAGTCAGATTTCCCAGACTTACTTTTAGCGCATGTCCTGTTAGTAACTATCTTATGCTTATGAAGGAGTGGTAGATGCCTCAGATTGGGGGTGATGCAGAAGAGTGGTGTGGTCTACTGTATTTAAGGTGGCAGAAAAGGCAGCAACTGCTTTTTCCGCTTTAGATCTGTGGATAGTTTTCTGGTTTTAAAGAGGTGATGAAAGCTGTTATTGGGGTGGCTAGTGTGTATCACAACAATCGCAGTGGACGGGGTCGCTAGAATCTTCACTGGACCTAAACTATTTTAGTAAGGTGTATGTTACATTCTGAAAGAAGGCTTTCACGTGTGCAGAGAAATATTCAAACCGTCTTAATTTAAGTAAGAGATATCAGAGACCCCACCCACATCAGCATCGAATGGCCAGCTCCTCCTTAGTCAGGCTTCTGTTGGAATCCAGTGCCATCAATAAATCCTCACCATTCCAGAGATGATGTGGCGGTTACAGAATGCCACTTCATCACCTGGTTACAGAATACCACATCACATCACATCACCTCCCTCACCCAACACAACCCAAAAAAGAAAACCTCAAAGTTGAACATATACATCACTGGAAAGAGAACATATTTACACTTTTGTAGCAGAAAATAAACATGCAACCAAAGATAGGGAGATTAGATACACATATTTAAACAATCTTGTGAATGCACTGGATTCTTCTTAATGCGCTGTAGTCTCACAAATTTGTTTTTTCTGATGATTCTATCATCAGAAGGCATGGATCCTTGCCCGCCACTGGATAGTATCTAGCCAACTTGTTAAGATTCCAGATCCTGTGATCACTTTCTTTACTGCCTTTTTGAATATCCTTATTACCTTTAAAGGCTGACTAAACTTGGTAATCTTACCCTCTGCTCTTGGAGATTTGATTTTTATCCATTCCCCTACTTCCACAGGGTTTTCTTAACAGCTTTCTGCTCATCATAAAGTTCCTTCCTCCTCACCATCTCCTCTTTTTCCTTCTCTTTCGACATGTCCACATTCCCAGCACTATCATCTTCGCCCTTTCTTTTTCCATTCACCCATCTGGGAACTGTTTCACTACTAGGAAGTCTTCCTTTAAACAATTGGAATGGTGAGACACTCAGACTGGAGTGTGGCGTCAGGGGGTACTCTTGCACTTTCTTTCTCATTTTACTTTCCCAGGCTACACTAAACACTAAGGATTGTTCCAAACTCTCCTTCAACACTTTAATAAAGTGTTCTACCACACCATTGGTTTCTGGGTGATATAGGGCTAGCTTTTTATGCTTTATGCCTCTTGTTCTCACACATTCTTCAACATTTTCTGATGTTTGTTGCACCATATTGTCAGTACGTATTGTGGGCAGAAACTCTCCCTCTTGAACATCTATCCTAAGAGGCTTATCATCTCCCTAGACTCTATTAAGTTCACTATTTTTATTTCTGGACAACGCAAGATCATAGCAATACACACCAGAACATATTTGTCAGACGATTTCACCTAAATTGGACCGAGTTTGTCTAAAACTATGTCCACCCAGGGACCAGAGGCCTGTTCCCTGATAACTATGTGCTGTGTTCTGCATTTCAATACGCACAAACTCTATGCAATTTCTCACCTCTCTTTCAACCATCAAGTCCATCGCTGGCCACCAGTAGCCTTCTCTGACCTTCTCCTTAAACTTGGATATGCCCATATGGATTGTATGGGCAAAATCCACCAACCTTTTCCTCAAGCTGTGTGGCGGTACCAGTTTGCGCCGTCTCATCAATAACCCATTTTCCACTATCAACTCACTCAATCTACCAATATCCAGAAACATCTTCATCACACTTGTTTTTGCTGCTCCAGCCTTAGTACCACCCTAAGCACCTTCTGTAGCACCACATCTTCCTGAAGTTTTTTCCTCCACTCGTCTTCCTGCACTATACTATCTATTATCAGGCACACACTCACCTCTTTCTCATACTCTTCCCCTCAAAAGTATTCATCACTCTCAGGATCATTCTCAATATGTATATGATGCATTTGTGAAAAGCAGTCTGCCAGCAGATTATTTGCAACGGTTAAATAAGACAACTCAACCTCAAACTCTTGAAGCACCTCAACCCATTTGTGAATACGATTAGAAAGCAAATCAATTCCTTTCTTTGAAAACACCTCTCTGAGAGGTTTGTGATCAATTTTGATCTCAAATTTGCACCCTCTGAGAAATGTTGTTAGCTTCCTCAGCGCCCAACACATTCCTAATACCTCTTTCTCTATCACAGAGTAACAGAGTTCAGCTCCGCTCAACCCCTGTGCTACAAACAATATGGCCTCTCCTGGCTCCCAGATCTTTGCATAAGAACTACATCCAAACCTTTTGAGCTGGGAGTCATGGTTAGTTCCATCTTTGAGTTTGAAACTCTCCAAGTCTGATGAATTTTCTAAACAGGATTTTACACCTTCAAGTACCTTCTCACATGACTTAAACCAGACAAATGTCTTGCCTTTTTTTCAAAAGACCCCTTATACACACACCATTCTTTCTGCAAACAGGGGAAACAAACTTGCAGTAAAATTCTGCCATGAGAAGAAACTTTATCAACTCTTTACTTTGAGGAGATGGCAAGCTCTTGATGGCATCCACCAAACCACTTTTGGGTTGAATACCAGATACCGTAATCATGTGCCCTAAGTATTTGATCTCGGGCACAGGAAACTTGCATTTCTCTGACTTCAATGTCAACCCCCTCTTTTGCAACCTCCCTAACATTTCAAGCAATCTTCCATTGTATTCACCGAGGTGAACCTCCAAAACCAGGTAGACTTTCACTCAATCTTATACTTTCAATATTTTCTTTATTGGCCTCAGAAAAACAAAGAAATTAGATATCAACCCAAATAGCATCCTCAAAAACCTGGAGGTGCAAAAAGGTGTTGTAAATGTTGGTAGTTCTTGTGAAGAGGGATTAAGTTTTATCTGGTGATATGCTGATGTTATACTGAGTGAGGAAAAATGCTGACCACCATTAAGAGAACACAACATTTCCATTGACATTTGGAAGTGGACAATTATTCACCACTATGGATTTGTTGAGTTCTCTAAAGTCCAAGCATAGCCTGGTCTCACCATTTGGCTTGCGAGTCATCACAACAGGTGCAAGCCATTTTGAGGCTTCTACCTCCTGGATGATTCCACTATTGATCAATTTATCCAATTCTTTTCTTATGCTATCTCTCACCAGCATGGGAACATTTGTCTCTCTAGAAACCTTTGGCTGGGATTTAGGTTTCAGTCTGATCATATGCACATAGTCTTGGTGACACCCCAGATCCGTCTTGAATATATCAGTGAACTCATTCAAAGAATTGTCACATCCTCCTGAAACACAACTGAAAGCAGAAATCTCTTTCACTCTGACAGGGATTCTCAATGGGATCAAGATATACGAATAGGTCTTACTGGTGGAACCAGTTAATAAGAGAATTCCCTTTGCTAGAGACATATTTTCCCTGGTATGATTCTGTCTTTGAATTCAATCGTTCCCCAAAAGTATTCTAGTTGTTCAATTGGTTCTCCACCGTACCCCTTTGGTTTTCTATCTGGTTTTACATTCGCTTTTGGATTTTGTTCATAGAATGTTTTTGATATGTGTTACCTTAGCACCAGAGTCAAATATTATTTTAACAGGTTCACCGTTAACCTGAACAACTTCAGAAGGGACCCTCAGACAAATTCTCTTTTGTTTGTAAGACTGTGACCTCCGCAACCACTTCATGATCCTCATCATACTCAACCTCCTTCACTTTCTTTGAATTCTTTACTGATCTGCAACATTTTGCAAAGTGACCCTTCCTTCCACAGCTCTTGCAGACAACTGTCCATCCTGGGCACCCTTTATCATTCGCCATGTGACCTACATTCCTGCACACACAAACATTTGCCAGAAAAGGTTTTAGTAGCCTTAGTATTCTCTACCGATTTGTCTTGTCTCTGTTTGTTTTGAGTAGAATTATTTTGCACCACTTTGATGGCTACACTACCTCCTCCATCAAAGTGAGAGGCACCACTGTGAGTACTGGGGGTGGGGGAATCATCCGGTATTGATAGGAAAAACTGTGGTGCAGTGGCGCAAAAGGTAGCACCTACTGAGATTACAAAATTAAAAACAAGCAAGACACTGTTCACTGTAAGATGATGGGAAACACAAAGACGATTACACATGCCAAATATCCACAGTACTAACACCAATATTAGATACTGATACCCAAAAATCAACCTGTATCCTAAGTGATATACAAGATGCCCCTCTGCGAAGTTTGCTTGATTCAAGTGTTTAATCAATTACTGTCATTGTGACACAAATATCCATGAAGCATAAACTTGCTGTAATACCTTGTTTTTCACTTTCTCTGTGATCAGTTAATGGTTCTTTACCTTTCCTTCCTTCATGCAGTGGCAACTGAATGCTAGTATCTCTTGGTGCAGTTGAATTATCAGACACACTATTGCAGAGAAGCTGACTCACTCCTTTGTGCGCCACTCGTAAGTCTAGCATCATTCCGCTTGCCATTGCTTGGAAACAATGAATGCATGCTAATTTCACCTCACTACATAATGCTGCCTGGAAACTGTTCATGTGCTACGTGCATTTTTGTCATACGACATCGTGATGTCCACACTGACACAGCACACGTCTATCATGTAAGGTCACCCCTTTCTGGAGTGGATCCCTTGTGCACCCTGCAAGTGACTCTATCCAGTCTCAAACTTCCCTCAGCTGTTGAAGAGCACTATCTTATAATCCCAAAAATATAAAAGGGAAGGTAGTAATACCTCACGCTCCGTCTTTTTTATGATTGGTTGAAAGAGGGTCATTGTGTTGAGGTCTCAATTTCACAGTCTTGGTTTCCACATTGCCTCCTTGATTTCACTGGTATTCATGCATGTAGCTTTTCGCCGAAGTTACGTTCTGAAAGGTTTTCACGTGTGCAGAGAAATATTCAAACTGCCTTTATTGAAGTAAGAGACATCAGAAACCCCATCAGCACCCACCAGTCAGCTCTTCCCCAATTAGTTTTCTGTTGGAATTATGTATCATTATTACATCCTCACCATTCCAGAGATGATGTGGTGGTTACAGAATGCTACAGTGTAAGATTCTTAATAGCTGGCTTCGGTGATGATATGGGAAGGAAGGGGTTGGCGGTGCCAGTGCACTGGGTAGGATGGTCGTATTGGGGGTAGGATTATCTGGTATTAAGGCTGCCATAAATGTTTGTACTTTTGTCATGAACATGCCAATAATGTTGCAAAGTTCTTTAATGCTGGGGACTTTACTGTACTGCATTAAGTGTTTACAAATCTATCACCGACTTCGAAGAGTTTACCTGGGAAGTTACTGATCTCTTAGGAAGTAATTTCTTTTAGTTTATGTTAAGCCTTGTGGCAGGTAGCACCTGAGAGTTTAAGCACCAGTGTTATTTCCGGGTTGCTGACCTGCGCCAAGCTCATTCTAGGATACAAAAGTCACTCTTCAGTTGTTCTCTGAATCTGTGCACCAGGGAATGGATTTTGCTAGAAAGTAGTTGCCATCATGGATTATCAGGTTTAACTTCCTTTCAATTTCACAGTGCCCTGGCTGCAGTTGCTATGTTGCTGCAGCCAGACACCTTCCTTTGTGGATGTGTGATTCGTGTTGAGAAGGAGTTTGCTGAGAATATATCAATGTTACAGAGATGTAATCCAGAAGAGCAGTCATTTTGGTAAAAAAACAAACTTTAGAACTGTTTCGTGAATTAGGACTTTTGTAGTCAAAGACTTTGGGGATTGTTTTCAGTCTTTTTAAATAAGAATTCTTTGTGAAGCAACACAAAAGATTATCTAGTCTAAATTCCAATGATTATGATTTACGTGCATAATGTAATTTAAACTACAAGTAATAGTTGATAAACGTGTCATCACTATTAGCTTCTTAGCTGCTGAAGCTTTTCCTGCTCCAGTGCTGCACCCTTTTTTGATGTTTGCAGCACTTTACATGTAATTCTTCATAACTTTGTTTCCCCAAAGGATATCCGTGCCAAATTTGCATCGTTTTCCCCCCAACATGTTGCAGATTCTAAAGTGCCAGGTTTGTGGATTTCTCTGGTAGAAACTGAAAAAAATAACCAAAATATGGCAATTTCTTTTGTATTTCGGGGTGGGGGTGGTAGAAAAATGCAGTGCAAGGAAGTGTATTTTTATTTCTAAAAATAGCATCAACAGGTGTGTTCTGCTAGCTTAAAAAAACAACACATACATTTTTTACTACAGTGTTTCCAATTTGGTAGTTGTCTTCTTCTCTTTTGTGGTTTCGAATTACTTGCAGTTTCTGGGGAACCTGCAGAGCTGAACAAACCTGAAACCTGAATAAAGTAAAACATTAGGAAAAATACAAATAGCTGACTGCAGTTTTATGTGTATTTTATTTTGCTCCAGTGGTCGATTTACAAAAGCAATATACTACTGCAGCCTTCAGACCCTTCTAGGCGCAAGGATACTTGAAGTCAACAAGTAAGCTGAAACTTATAATAATTTTTTATTGTGTACCAACCATGCAGCAATGCATATGACAAAATCTAATGAATGAAACATTGGTATGAAGGAAACTCATGAACTGTTTAAATGTGCGCTAGATATTGAGTGTAGGAACGCGTTTCAGGCACAAAGGGATCTCACCTAGGCTTTTTCTCTCTTCTGCTCCTTATTACTGCGAAGCCAGTGTTACAAGAGGAGACAGCCGGCCGCCGGGGGCACCCTAGCACAGTGGGGTTGCTTGAGTGTTGGCAGCCCGTGAAGTCGGCAGCTTTGAGGCTTGCAGGGCCTGGGAGCTTCAGCACCGGGAGGCTAAAGTCCTGGAGCCTCAGCCTCTGGAGTATCTGGAGCCACAGTATCTGCAACAAACACACCGACCTGAGATAGAGCTGTTCTGTGTTATAAAGTGGGAACGGGCAGCTCGCCTCAAGAAGGCTGCTGATAAGTTTAAGGAGTCACAGAATAGCACTCACTTACCAAGACCATGTGTACAACTCGAGCAAAAACAAAGGCTGGGAAAAACAAGTCAGAGGGCCTCACAAAATAAACTAATGAAATAATCTCTGTAGTCCCATAGCCCTAATGTTGGTCTATAGTAACCCTAACCCTCAATGCTACATAGCCTGATACCCCCTCATACACTGAACTCATTTTTCCGTCAAAGGCCCCAACTATACCCGCTTCCCCCGGAGGTATCGAGAAACGCCAGCAGTCATACCACGTCAGAGCCAGTTTGAATGCTCGCTCACCCTTCTCAAACAGAGTCCCCCAGCCCGCAACTCCCCGAACTTCATTCACTATCACCCCATCAATGCAGATTGTGCACCCCTGCTTGTTCACTTCTTTAACCTAATATATCTAAAGATGGCGAATTAAAAAAAACACTAAAAATTGTTTGAAAAAAAAAACACTGAATTAAATAATCTCTATGCCAGATGGCAAACCCAATAAAGCCCCTGTGGGAGCCTTCAACACGAGCAGCAATTACAAAACTACACAAGAAAACAGCGGTATTAAACCATGCAATTCTAACAAAGTAATTCCGCGCACCGCAAGTCCAACATTTGGTTTTGCAAAACCAGGTCAACTATGTATCGATGACCCACAGAAGAACTCACATCCTTCTCATGTGAAAGGGAAGAAATCATATCCAATCTCAACCACTATGACCAACATTTTGAGAGATCCTTACCCGATTGGTTCATTATTGTATTAATACCATAATTATGCAACATGGTGTGTATGTGTGTTTGTGGGGGGAATTTAATATTTCATTGACACTCAAAACCCTTGAGCTACTGCTCCTCAAACCTACATAGATATTGTCACCAAAATAAGTAATAAGATGCTATCACATCCCAATAGGATTACCCTGGTACGTGGCAACTTAATACAAAACTTCATCCTGTATTGTTGGAACAAAAAGTTACTGAGGAAAAATCCCCCAATTAGTCAGACGATCTGCAAAGCAACAAAAAAGGGGAACATATGTGTGCAAGGGTGGTGGCACCAGCTTTAAAACCTTTGAATGGCTGCACAGATTCAGATGATCCATCAGTGTTCCTTTTTCCTAAAACACAACACTGCAGAGAGGCATTAATGTTCTGTTACAGCAAAGACTTGAAGGATATTTTCATGGTGGTAGCATCATACATCTATGCAGCTTTGAAAATACCAAATACCAAGAGATGCAAAAAAGACAGCCCAAAGCACCTGCCCCTCTTCAAAGGGAATTGTCATCTACAACTGTATACTCCCTACTCTGACAACATATTGCATGATCCATATACTTAACTTGAAAAACTCTCCCACTCAGACTGGTTGAAGGGACATTACCAAGTAAATTGTTCTGATTTGTTTACATCCTATTAAAATATTTTTTTCATCACACAGAAGAACAAAAATGGGCTTTCACAACTACTGAAATATATTTTAAAATATTTGTATGGTTGACATAGTTATTTAAATGTTGTGTGTTAGGAAAAACCCGACACCCTACAGCCTTTCATTTCACACTCATTGTACAGCAGGTCAGACAGTTCAGGTTACAAAATCCTGGAGCTCTGCAGTCAGAAGGAAAATTAACTGTAAGAAGAAAGAGTGACTTTTGACCTCTTTCTCTGAACACAGAGCAAATGTCACAAGATATAAACAAGATTTAAAGGTGTCTTTATTGCTCCTTCACTTTCTGACTTGAGCTGAACAACTGTTCTTTGTCAAAACGTCAGAAGGGGGGAGTAGGTACTAAAAATAGCTCGACCTGATAAAGTATGACTTGCCACAGCAAGTAGATTTTTCAAGGCCTGAACCTGTTATACCAGGGGTCTCCAAGCGATCGTTAGCTCGCTGCGATCGCCTGAGTAGCTTGCACAGGTAGCGTCTGAATTTAGCAGCCCATCAACATAGTTAACATTTAGGCCTTTTTTTAATAGGTGATATTGCCCGGCTCACCCAATCCAGCTGCTCAGATTGGCTTAACTGAGCTTAGCAGAGGTGGGGTGGGGCAGGCTGAACAGGATGACGTTATCACTCCTGGCATCTCCGTCTTTGCGCTACCTGTGTTTCACACCATAGCACAGCACTTTTTTTGTGCGTGAGTGCCAGTGTGGAGCAGCAGGTGTAGCAGAGCTGAGTGGCTGGTGTAGCAAAGTGGTGCAAGCAATACTGAACTGCTACCAGGACCTAGGCACCTGCCTTATTTAGCATGCCACCGATCGGAATAGCAAGTAAGAGGCCTGGCCTGCCCAGATCACAGCAACACCCGTATTGAGGCCCGGCCCTGGCCTAAAGTTTAATTTGTCGAGGCGGCTCATTTCTAATTAATGCAGCTGATGCTTAGAGATGATAAAGGATTTGCGCATATCAAAAAAAACAAAAAAACACTTATTGTGGCCCTGGCACCCAGTGTCACAATAATGGGTATTGTGATGCTGCGTGCCAGGACCACAAAAAGTGTTTTTTTATTTTTAATATGCGGGAATCGTTTATAATTCCTCTAAGCACCAGCAGCACTGGTGCCAGTATTTCATATGGATTATTGTCAAACGTGCGGTGACAATAATTCATATGAAATACTGGCTCCACTGCTGCCGATGCTTACAAGAGATAAACTCCTCCAAGCATCGGGCAGCACTGGGGCCAGTATTTCATATGAATTATTCTCACGCTGCAAGTCAGGGGCAAAAAGTTTTTTTTTTTTTTTTTTTTTAATATCCATGCAACGCATACCATTTATCTAACAGATAAATGATACGCATTCCATGGATATAAAGAAGAAAAAAAAAAGAAATTTTTGTGGTCCTGGCACACAGGGTGATGACAATCATTGTGACGCTGCATGCCAGGGCCACAAAAAAGTTTTTTGTTTTTTTTATATGCACGAATCCTCCTGGAAGCATGAGCAGCGTTTGGGCCAGTATCTTATATGAATTGGGATCTGTATTTTTGGGACGTGAATTGTCATCACGAAAGGTGTGACAGTAATTCATATGAAATACTGGCCCTGCTGATGCTTATAGGAGATAAACCTCAGGCTTCCTAACAATCACCCTGGCATATAATGTTAAAATACATTACATGACAAGCAGGACGCATGAGAAGGGCTTAAGAGGCAGTGGAAAGGGAGAAGTATGCAAACTGGTAGGAGTACTAAGTGAGAGAAACACAATATTCTATCTAAAAAATACTAAAAAAAAAATCGGGCTTTTAAAACAGAAATGAGAGACAGTATGTATATATCCGTGTGTGTGCAGAAATCCCAGGTGAAATCTGACAGACACCTCACCATATCCGACTGAAAGCAAGTGTACCCAACTATTCTTCAGAAAATACATTTATTACGGGGGCATAGCATCCCAAAGACCCCCCTGAAGCTATGCCCCTGCGATGAGCTGTTGATCGTGCTCGGCGCAGAGGCCCATGCTTCCTGCAGGTGGCATTGGGTTTTGCCGAGGCCTGCGGGTCTGAAGGGGTGTATGGAAGGACCTCTCCTGGGCCGAGAGATATAGGGACCACCGGCCCCTTAAACACAGGCCTGGGGCCTGTCAGCCCCTGAGACCTAGCAGCCCATGAGCCAGGAAAGGTGGTCCACAGCGGGCCAAATGACCAGCAGTCTTAAGGGACATGTAGCTCTTAGACTGTCCGGCAGTGTCAAACACCAGTTAGGAACCACAGGCCCAGCAGGAAGTGAGAAAAGGGTGATTTTTTGGGGAATGGTTGAAAGCGGCCATACTATGGCATGTTGTGCAAGGGAGTAGTCAGAAAATTAAAACACCTCTCACTTGAAATACACCTTTATTACCACCAAGCATGTAAATCAGACCCTCCTTCCTTTCATCTCCTTTCCAGCCATCTAAACATCCACCCATTCACCATTTCATCTATCCATTCCTTCACCTTTCAAACTACCCACCCCTTCACCTTTCTATCTACCCACCCATCCACCAATATTTCCAACCATCCATCCATGGTTCTCCGTTTGTTCATTCTTACATCCATTCACCCTTTCACCTTATCGTTTCATTCTTCCATCCACCTTTTCATCATTCCATCTTTTCAACCTTTTACATTTACATCTGTCATTCTTTCCCTGTTTTATCACTTCACCTTTTTTTCTTTTCAATATTTACTTCCTACCATCCTTCCTTTCTCCTCCTGTTCTTTCTTTCCCCTATGTACCCACCTTATTTCTCATTTTCTTACTTTTCCTATTGATCATTCTCCCTGTGTTGTTTCACTATTTACATTTTTCTCTTTTTTTTTTATCATTGTGCACTTAGCAGAAGCACCACATCCCTCCTTCATTGTGTTCCACATATTGTTATTTATGAGAATTTTGACTGCAGAGAGAAAACACCCATAAACAAGTAATTAATTTTGAACTGAGACAAAGTTCTCCAGCCCATGCGCCCAGGATCATCTCCCATTTAAGCTGCTGCAGTAGTGGGTTCCTTATGCTGCAGATGCTGCGGCATGCTTTTTTCTTCTGGCTTTTGCAGCTCTGTACCACGAATGTCAAATCACCAAAAGGCCAGGAATAGCGGAAGTGACATCACACACCATTTGACCTTTATGTTCACTCACCCACACATGCTTACACATATGAACACACAGTCACAATCACACACACACACTCACTCACATAAACACACTCTCACATGCATGCACACAACACACATTTAAAAGCATGTTTCACTTACCTCAACTGCTGAGGGAAGACGTATCCCAGGTAGTTGTACTCTATTTTATTACACTAATAGTGAATAATATGTTATTGCTCACTATTAGCATAATAAAAATTGGCAAGAAACAAGATGATTGCATCCTCAACTGTTGTCCGTAAGGGTAAGGTGTCCCTGTGTTACTGGCACTGATTTTGCCACCTCTGAGACAAGGGGTTGCAAATGCAGTGCTAAGGGTCGCAAGGCCCAATGCAGAGTGTATTTCTGTAATGTGCATTGAGAGGCATTTTTAGAAGTGAGTAATTTTTAAACATCATGGACTCCCTCCACGGCTGATGACAAGAAAGAAAAGCCACTTATGTGCATCATATATGTGGCTTAGATTGTTATTACTAAACTCAGAGCTGTACAGTGTCCACTCTGAACTAATACTTTTCAAGGTGCTGTCATGTGTGATAATGAAGAACAGGGAGCCATTATGCTGCAGCATTAATAGCGCTTACTAACCCAATGTGTGGCCCTGAAGCACTTACCTCAGTGATCAGCAATTTGTGACATGCAGGGTGTGTGGTTGGAAGTGTGTTCTTTGGTTTGTGATCCTATGTGGGAAGTGTTTTCATGTCTTGCTTAATCCAATAACATAAATAAACATTATCATGTTATGGGTCGCAGCAAGTGGCAGTGTGGTGGATGATGTGTGAGACAGATATAAAGTTTATGATTTTCAGTCTACTGGCAGCTCTGAAGAGCTCAATAGGTCCCAAAGGTATTTCTGGTGATTGTAGTAGTCTGCTAGCAACCTTAACTGGTTACTACTGAGGTCAGGATCACACGGTTTGTTTAAGAGGGGAGCCGGGATTGATCCCAGGTTTTCTGGTTTCATGATGTACTGTTCAACCACTGGGTATCTCCTTCTCCCTGGGGATGGCTTGGCTATCTTTAGTGCTTCACTGGGTGAGTTGCGACCTGTTGCATACTGAAGAAGATTAGACACAAGCAGATGACCAGGGCAGTTTAGAGCAGCAGTGCTCAATGATCTGGGTCTTCGCAACAGAGCAAGTCAAAGAATAACTGGTCGTCCTGAAACCAAGACATTTTCAGTCCTAAGTATAATGAGATAATCAGATAACATTGTTTGTTTCCTCAGTCAGCTGTGTGCAATATGGAATACAGCTCACATCTCACCCAATGAAGTAATGTTTAGTTTAAAACTCAGTTGGGTTTTAGGTCCAGGACATCTTCTTGTGTCTTGTAATTGTTGCCTTCGTGGTACGTATCAACCCGATGGAAATGAATTGCAAAACTTTCACCTTTGCGAATTGGGTGCTTTGTGTGGTACAAATTTTAGTCCTCTTCCTATTTACAGAAGTCAGCTAAACTCCACACCACCCAAAAAGTAAGCTTTGGTCATACTCAATCAAATCTCAGGTCATTTGTGAAAAACAGTCAACCAGTGTTCACAATTAAACACAGCTAAGGTGAGTTAGTTATCTCACTTTCCAATGGTGCTGTTTAACCCCTTCGCTGCCAGGCCTTTTCCCCCTCCTGTGCCAGGCCTTTTTTTGCCTATTTGGAATAGTTTTGCTTAGGACCTCATAACGTTTTGTCCACATAAGCTACCCACGCCAAATTTGCGTCCTTTTTTTCCAACATCCTAGGGATTCTAGAGGTACCCAGACTTTGTGGGTTCCCCTAAAGGAGGCCAAGAAATTAGCCAAAATATAGTGAAAATTTCGTTTTTTTTCCAAAAAAATGGAAAAAGGGGCGGCAGAAGAAGGCTTGTGGTTTTTTCCCTGAAAACGGCATCAACAAAGGGTTTGCGGTGCTGAAAATCACCAGCTTCCCAGATTTCAGGAACAGGCAGACTTGAATCAGAAAACCCAATTTTTCAACACAAATTTGGCATTTTACTGGGACATACCCCATTTTTATGATTTCTTGTGCTTTCAGCCTCCTTCCAGTCAGTGACAGAAATGGGTGTGAAACCATGCTGGATCCCAGAAACCTAAACATTTCTGAGAAGTAGACAAAATTCTGAATTCAGCAAGGGATAATTTGTGTAGATCCTACAAGGGTTTCCTACAGAAAATAACAACTGAAAAAAAGAAATATTGAAATTGAGGTGAAAAAACCCAGCACTTTTTCTCTACGTTTTACTCTGTTACTTTTTCCTGCAATGTCAGATCTTTGAAAGCAATATACCGTTACGTCTGCTGGACTCTTCTGGTTGCGGGGATATATAGGACTTGTAGGTTCATCAAGAACCCTAGGTACCCAGAGCCAATAAATGAGCTGCACCCTGCAGTGGGTTTTCATTCTATACCGGGTATACAGCAATTAATTTGCTGAAATATAAAGAGTCAAAAATAGCTATCAAGAAAACATTTGTATTTCCAAAATGGGCACAAGATAAGGTGTTGAGGAGCAGTGGTTATTTGCACATCTCTGAATTCCGGGGTGCCCATAGTAGCATGTGAATTACAGGGCATTTCTCAAATAGACGTCTTTTTTACACACTCTCTTATATTTGGAAGGAAAAAAATGTAGAGAAAGACAAAGGGCAATAACACTTGTTTTGCTATTCTATGTTCCCCCAAGTCTCCCGATAAAAATTATACCTCACTTGTGTGGGTAGGCCTAGCGCCTGTGACAGGAAATGCCCCAAAACACAACGTGGACACATCCTATTTTCTGACAGAAAACAGAGGTGTTTTTTTGCAAAGTGCCTACCTGTAGATTTTGGCCTCTAGCTCAGCCGGCACCTAGGGAAACCTACCAAACCTGTGCATTTTTTAAAACTAGAGACCTAGGGAAACCCAAGATGGGGTGACTTGTGGGGCTCTGACCAGGTTCTGTTACCCAGAATCCTTTGCAAACCTCAAAATGTGGCCAAAAAAACACTTTTTCCTCTCATTTCGGTGACAGAAAGTTCTGGAATCAGAGAGGAGCCACAAATGTCCTTCCACCCAGCGTTCCCCCAAGTCTCCCGATAAAAATGGTACCTCACTTGTGTGGGTAGACCTAGCGGCCACGAAAGGAAATGGCTCAAAACACAACGTGGACACACCAAAATTATCAAATACAAAACTACCTGTTTTTGCAGGGGGGCACCTGCGTTTTTGGTCCTGGGCTCAGCAGCCTTCTAGGGAAACCTACCAAACCCAGACATTTCTGAAAACTAGACACCCGAGGGAGTCCAGTGAGGTGTGACTTGCGTGGATCCCCCAATGATTTCTTACCCAGAATCCTTAGCAAACCTCAAATTTAGCTATAAAATCAAATTTTTCCCACATTTCTGTGTGGGATCACTGCATTTGGACACATTTCATATCACCCAATGTTCCCCTCAGTCTCCCGGTAAAAATGATACCTCAAGTGCTTGTGAAAGGGAAGAGCCAAAAACATGTCTATATTGAGGGGGAACAAAAGGGGTCCAAAAGGGCAGTTTGCAAAAAAACATTTTTAGGCTGACAAGTGCAGCAGAATTTTTATCGGTATAGATGAGACAATGCTGGGTGGTAGGAATTATGTGGATTTCTGCAGATTCTGGAAGGTTCCATCACAAAAACGTGGGAAAAATATGTGTGATTTCCAGCAAAGTTGGAGGTTTGCAGGGGATTGTGGGTACAAAAAAAGTACGGTGTGCATGTGAAACACACCAGTCTGGAATCACCCAGATGTTTAGTTTTCAGATGTTTCTAGGTCTTGTGGATTTTTCTACATGGCAGCATCCCAAAGTCCATAAAGTGCAGCCCTCACCATTCCAAGTGGGACGATTTTGAGAGTAAGCCAAGTTCTCATGGCCCAAATGTGAAACTAAAACCCCAAATATTCAAATGCCTTCTTGCTTGCAGTAGGATAAGATGTTTTAGAGTGCGGGGGAGAGCTGAAAGACTGTTACCCCTTCAGTTGAGGTGGGGGCGTAACCTGGCCCATACTGGTTGGTAGCCACCACCCCAATATATATATATATTTTTTTAATTCCCTGGCATCTAGTAGACTTTCTGCCCCCCCCCCGGGGTGTGGATCAGGGGTAAATGCCTCATCTGCCCACTAGTGGGCAGAACAACTTTGGCCCCATTTATTTGGGGTGGGGGTATGGCCATACCCCCACCCTCTTATTTTTGGGAACAAAAAACTTCCCTGGCCTCTGGTGGGCTTTCTGCCTGCCCTTGGAGCAGATGGCCCTTCCAAAAATAGGCCCATCTGCCCCCAATGGGGGGCAGATATGGCCAACAGTAAAGTGCTCCCGTGGGGAGCGACCCTTACCCAAGGGGCTGCCTCCCTAAAGAAAACACACACACCAATCCCTGGTGCCTAAGTGGTTTCTGCCCCACGGGGGCAGATTGGCCTAACAAAAATCGTCCGATCTGTCCCCACGGGGGGCAGAAATGGTCTAAATACAATTTGTCCCCCAGGGGAGCGACCCTTGCCTAATGGGTCGCTCCCCATCTCTAAAAAAAAAAAAAAAAACACAAAATAAAAATTAGCGCTGGCGCCTAGAGGTTTCTGCCCCCCCTGGGGGCAGATCGGCCTAATAACAATAGGCCGATCTGCCCCCAGGGGGCAGAAATGGCCTAAGATAAATTTGCCCCCCAACCCCCGGGGAGCAACCCTTGCCTACGGGGTCGCTCCCCTTGCGTGACATTGGTGCAAAAAAAAAAAAAAGATCCCGGTGCCTAGTGGTTTCTGCCCCCTTTGGGGGCAGATTGACCTAAAATCGTTGGGGGGGGTGGGGGGCGCAAGCGCTCCCCCCAGTTCCCGGTTGCAGGACGAGATCACTGCGTCCAAGGCACCGTACGAGTTAATTTACCAGTATGGCTGCTAATCACAAATGGCCTGCATTACAACATCATTAAAGATGTCCACATGGTACAACGAAGAAAGCCACTACTGCAACTGAAGCATCTTTCAATGTTACTCACCACTTGATTAAGCACAAAGCAACATTTTTGGATGGAGCCACTGTGAAGGAAGCAATGCTTCTAATGGCAGAGTCCTTATTCAAAGATTTCAAAAATAGCTCTGAAATTATGTCTGCCATTTCAGATGTGTAGTTAAGGTCGAACACTATGGCATGAAGAGTATCTGCATTTTCGGCCAACAAGATAGAGCAGCTAGAGCGGGATTTAAAGACATGCAAATATGTTTCTATTCAGTGTGATGAATCAGTTGATACAAGTGATATTGCCCAGTTGGCAATGTTCGTTGGAATTTTCTTTTTTTTCTTTTTTTTTTAAAGATTTCAATGATAGAGGAATTTTTAACTCTATTGCCTCTGAAAACCACAGAATTGTGATCGAGTTGACATCCACAATGAGGTGGAGAATCATTTTTTTAAACATAATATACCATTGAAAATGTTAGTGGCAATAACAACCGATTGCGCACCTTTGGTGATAGGGTGTCATTCTGGTTTCATTACCAATTGTAAGGCAGATCCAGATTTCCCTCAGTTATTGATCTACCATTGCATTATACATCAACAGGCAGTATGTGGCGAGCTAAAGGGGTTTAAAAACGTGATGACTCCTGTTGTTAAAATTATTAATTCAATTTGTGCAAATAAGTGGATGTTAGTGACAATTCTGAAAAAAATAGTGTGCTTCTTAACCTTGACCCTGCAACCATGGAAATGGAGATTGTAACACTTCAAAATAACAATGAATTGAAAGCACAGCAATCTGACATTACTTTCTGGAGCCTTATGGATACTGAAGAGTATAATAACATCCACACAGCTGCATTGAAACATTTTGAAACATTTGAGATTCAGCAAAGCTTTGCACCCGCTGACTGCCATGCACTGTGACTACTATAAATGACTTCTTTGGAACTGCCCTACCAGGCTTCCAGATTACACAGTATTGGGGGACATCAGACAGATCCACATTAAAGGTAAAAAAAAATGTATTTGTATGTTTGTTAATTGATCTGCATTACAATGATTATTTCAGTGACAGCTATTAATTGAAAGCAGGGTGACAACACAAATCCAAATTCATTCCTATCAGTGTTTCTAGGGAACTCTCAAGTATTTTGCTCCAATCACAGTATGGCCTCTGACAAAATTAAGCTTAAAGTCAATGAAGCTGGGTGTGGGGGGTCTCTAGGGAAAATGCGCATTGCTTGGCCTTTAATAGCGAACGGCGATTTTCACTGACCATAAGTAGCTCTCACTACAGAAAAGGCTGGAGAACCCTGTGTTATACTGATTAGCAGGTTTTCTTCTCCTTATACTGTGATCTCATATTTGACCTCTGTAAATGTAATGTATATTGGTTTATGTTATGTCCTGCAGTGTTATTTTAGGAACAATAGTAATGGTGCACAAGTGAAAACTATAAAGAAAACAACTGTTCAACTATTCTTTCCCCACTCTTCACCTGATAAAAAATGGCACTACTATGTGTGGGTGCATTCCAAGCAAAATGGAGAAATCAATAAATTTTACCCCCTGAAAAATGCCCCATTTTGACGATGTGGGTCGCAGTTGACTGTTTTTCCATTTTTCTCTGGTGTGTCTCTTTGGCCTTGCTCCCGAGGTGGGGGGCAGATTGGGAATAAACCCTACAATGTGGCAGCAGGAGTCCTGGAACTTTTCTGAGCCCCGCCTCTTCTTTACCAACTTCTCTCCTAGTGTCTCCTAGACTTTTTTTCTCCCCACTCTGCTGAGGGCCAGACTAGAGGGTAAAGCCCACCAATCCGCCCCCACCCATCTCCTCCAAAAGATAGCTGATCCTGTTCGAGGTTCAGGACATAGCCCGATGCATGGGCAAGGACACCAACCCTTTTTTTTTTTTATTTACCATTTTTTTATGCTGTCTAGTGGGCTTTCTGCTCCATCCAGGGAGCATACTGTGGGTAACTGCTTCCCCCAATCTTACCCCTGGGTGGGAAAAAAGACTGCTGGTCGTTCTGGGGGAGACGCACCCTTTAAAAAAAAAAAAAAAAAAAATTATGTTTTCCTGCCTCCCCAAAAAAGGATTCAGGGGTGACTAGCTATTGAATACCTGCTTGGAGAAGGGATCATGGTCATAGTGCGATCCTCAAGCAAGGAACCATTTGGGACAGGTGCCGCTGGAAAGTCCCTTTTCCAGTTATGCCCCTCTTGCATAGATTGGTGCTGGAGGGGCAGAGTTATACCATACCCGAGTAACACTGAAAGTGAAGACAGATGACACCATATTCTTTCACTTTGCTCTGACTTTCGATCACTCTTTCTTCATGTCTCAACTTTCAGTTTTAAAAAGAGAATGCTTCTGGTGCTTGCACTAGAAGCATTTTATTCTTGAATGTTGTGTGTGTATGACCTTTGGATATCCCTCGCAATGTAGAGGCAATGCCATGGATGCCAACAGGATGCCCACCGCATTCATGCTAGAAATAACACAGTACTAACAAATCAGAACACTAAGCCATATAATATCAAAAGGTGAATAGTATCAGAAGGTGCATATGTATGTATGTGGCTACCCTGCACACAAGATGGACCGTAACACAGGCCCTCATCACCAGACTACAGCAACGCTGTCTAGGTAGGAATCACTGCACACCTCCTAAAAACACTTCAGACCATGTAGAACACTGCAGCCAAACTCATCCTTGACTTTCCACAATGAAACCACACCCAACCTCAGGCAACTCCACTGGCTCAACGTACAGAAGAGATGCCAATTGAAGCTGCTGACCCACGCACACAACGCTCTACATAACCAAGGACAGCCTACATCAACCACCGCCTGAGCTTCCACCTACGCTCGGTCTCCCATACTCCCCGCATCTACCGTAGCAGAAGTGGAAGAGGCTCCTTCCCCCACATTGGAGCAAAGACCTGTAACAGCCTCCCAACACAACTGTGCACCACCACTTCACTTCCCAAATTCCAAGAGGCCCTCAAGACCTGGCTGTTAGAAGGAGCCTCTGGGACCTGCAAGCACCTGGATACCCCTTTGGGTGATTAGCTGCACTTTATAAATCCTGATTGATTGATGTATGAAGGTACTTTTCTTGCCAATAGGGAGGGGGCGTTACCAGAATTTCAGTGATCACATATATCTTGGTGTATTTCATTTTCAGGAATGTCAGCATCGAAATAAAGACAAACATTGTTGGTTATGTAGAGATATGTAATTCGGCACGCTGCGGTTATATAGAGATATAGTCACACTGAAAAAAGATGCAGGATGTTACATTACAAAAAGGATTCTTATCTGTCTTTAGATATCCATATCAATTTGCAGACAGCAGCGGCCAGCAGAGAATAATATGTTTTTCCCATGCACCTCTCCCTGTCTCATAAAGCACACTGTCAGTGGTTGGTAGTGGTGAATGGTGGAAGACTACATCACTTCCACTGGATCAAGAATGTTAGCTTAGTGCTTTCTGACAACCGATTCTTTTTGGAAATCTTTTTGGATTCCTCATTTTAATTAGAGAAATAAAGATATACAAACAACATTAGGAGAGCAAAGAGAATGAAAGCAAGAGAAAAATAAACAAAATCCCATACATCCCATAAGCCTGAATACCATATCCACAACTCTGTCGTTCTGCTGCATCCCTAGGAAAACCGGAGTATATGTTTATTGCTCACAACCTACCACCAATAGATGTTGTGTCTCATTACTGACCCCAAGAAATACCCCCATCATCGGTGCCCCTATTACTATTCCAGGGAATGACCCATCCCAATGAATGACTCCTTTCCATTCTTTTCTAAGACACTTCCTTTTTATTTGCCTGTTTTTTCAGTGGCACCTCTCCCTTGGCTAATAAGGACCTTGAAGAATCACAGCCCTTTTAACAATTGCATAGGTCCAAATCTTTCAGGTCTTGAGATCATGTGCTACTTCAAATGAAATCTCGAAAGCAAGAAGCAGGGCAACCATCTTGGACATAGGTTTATAAATACCCTGCCCAAAAATTGCTGGATGCTTGGCTTCCAGCATTCGGGAGGAAAACGTCACAGGCACCGGACTAAAAAAAAACCTTAACTGTATTAATCTTGAGGCTTCACTGCACATCCGATGTTTGAACTTTCACTCATGACAGCTGTGATCACAAGAACCCCCACCCCACCCAAAAAAGAGCATCAGAATAAGATCAAGTTCAGTGAGCCCAGAACTTGTTACAAGGTTAGTGCACATACCAGAACAGACAATTCTAAAACAAACTTTAGTTTCTGAACAATAAGAAACAATAATTGAGAAAACTTTTACAAGCATAGTAAGAAGAGGCTATTTTTATTTGAAATTCATGCAAGATTGGACTTGGACAACCAGTTACCGCTACACTGAAATAGTGGTACTTACCTTGAACAGTTTTCTTGAAGAGTAAAAAAGGGAGACACGGTTTAATGTACTGGAAGAAAAAAGAGATTATCTGTTGTCCAAGCAAAGAGTATTAATTGCAAGTTTGCTGTGAGATAATGAAAAGTCTGAAAACCTAACCCAAAGCACCTTTTTTCTTTGATTTAAAAGTGATCTATTTAGAAAAGATGGACCAGTTAATCCAATTCTCAGTGAAGACAGTCAAGAATATAAGGGTGACGAACGAGTCTCAGATGTCTTCTAAGACCAGAATATTCCTCTCAACTCAAACCCAAACATCCTGTTGGCTGTTGCCAAAATAACTCTGGTGATTAAACTTATTTCTGGAGAGAGAACATACTTTTGTCTAGTGGAAGTCTAGACTCATTATAAGGTAGCGCAAAAGGCTAATATGCCTGCTGTAAAGAACATGTACTAGGCAAATCACAAAGTGCATGTAATGTAAAATGTCAAAATAACTCTGGCAATTTATGTTCTTTCTGGAGGGAGAACAAACTTTTGTCTAGTGGAATGTTGGAGTCATCATAAGGTAGTGCACAGGATTATTATGCCTGCTGCAAAGAATGTGTAGTAAGCAGATCAGGGTGCATACAATGTAAAAATGCCAAACATAACTCTAGCGATTAATGTTCTTTCTGGAGATAGAACATACTTTTCTCTAGTGGAGGACTGGACTCATACGGTAGCGCAGAGGGTTAATGTTCTTTCTGGAGAGAGAATGTACTTTTGTCTAGTGGAAGCTTGGAGACATCATAAGGTAGCACAGCAGTTTAATGTGCTTGCTGCCAAGAACGTGTGTTAGGCAAATCACAAAATACATAGAATATAAAAATGTCAAAATATCTCATGCGATTTATGTTTTTTCTGGTGAGAGAATGTACGTTTGTCTAGTGGAAGTTTGGAGTCATCATAAGGTAGCGCACAGGGTTAATATGCCTTCCTCAAAGAACGTGTTCTAAGCAACCTACTATGCTACCTTTGTGTGTGGGGCATGCAGGGGCACATGCAGGAACAGGGTGGATGTCATACTAAACCACTGAGAAGTGGAAATAGCCGACTGAAAGGATGACAGAGTATAGGATAAGCAGGAGGCGCCTTGGGGACCACAAAACACACTGGCCTGGGCCAGCCTCGGCATCGGGCTGACAAGGTCATTTGTCCACTGTAGGAAAGTACCCTCTTTCTGGCATGGTTAACCTCCCTTTTTGCAGGGAATGGACTATACAGTGGAATATAGACCTGGGAGTAACCACTCCAATGCAGATGGACTCTCCAGATATGTTCACTTACACAATGAAGACTCCTCTGGACAAGGTTAGCCTTATTGTCCTTCGTTTGGGGAGAGGGGGTATGATGGAAAGTACCTTTTTTTGACAGGGTTACCCCCCTTTTTGCCTGCTGTCAGTGTGTTTTGACTATGTTCACTAGGATCCTGCTAACCAGGACCCCAGTGACTGTGCTCTATCCCCCTAAACTTGGTTGTTCCCGACTGTGTACTCCCCACAATTGGCATACTGGTACCCCCCCCCCCCCCCCCCAATGTAAGCCCCTAGTATATGGTACCTAGGTACCCAGGGCATTGGTACACCAGGGGTTCCCCATGGGCTGCAGCATGTATTATGCAACCCGAGGGAGCCCATGAAAAATGCGTCTGCAGGCCTGCCATTGCAGCCTGCGTGAAAAGGTGCATCCACTCTTTCACTTCAGGTCACTACACCAGGTCACTGTAAGTCACCCCTATGGCAGGCCCTCCTAGCCTAGAGGGCAGAGCGCAAGTACCTGTCTGTGACGGCACCACTGCATGAGCAGAGGTGCACCTACGGACTCCAGCTTCATTTTCCTGGACTTCGTAGGTGCGGGTAAGCCCTTTTACACATCTACTGGACACCTGTGTCAAGCAAAAGAATGGTAACTCCGAACCTGTGCATGTTTGGTATCAAACATGTCGGAATCAAACCCCAATACTGTTGCCAGTATTGGCTGTATGACTCTATGCACTCTGGGGGCTCCTTAGAGGGCCCCCAGATTTGCTCCTACCAGTTTGCAGGGTTTTCCTGGCCAGCCCGCGCTGCTGCCATTCTACAGACAGGTCTCTGCCCTCCTGCTGCTTGACCAGCTCATGTCAAAAAGGCAAAACAAAGTATTTCCTTTGGGAGAGGAAGGCAACACTCTCTCCCTTTGGAAATAGGGGTAACATGGCTTGGGAGTGATAGCCTCTCCAAGCCACTGATATGCTTTGAAGGGCACATTTGGTGCATTCCTTGCATAAACTGTTTTTCAGCAGTCCAGTGACCCCCATTCCCTGCTCTGGTGCAAAACTGGACAATGGAAAGGAGAGTAACCACTCCACTGTCCATCACCATCCCAGAGGTGGTACCCAGAGCTCCCCCCTCTAGGTGGCCACTTGATTCTGCCAAATTGAATCAAAGGTGGGCAGAGGGCCCTGGGAGTATCCGAGTGGCCAGGTCAGACAGGTGACGTCACAGTCCCCTTCTGATAGGTGGTCACCCTGCTAGGTGATCAATTCCCCTTTCTGGGCTATTTAGGGTCTCCCTCTTGGGTGGGTCCTCAGTTTCAACATGCAAGATTCCAGGATTCCTCTGGAACGTTTACTTCACCTTCTGGCCACTGGAACTGCAACTGAACCCTCCAGGAACCGACAATCTGCATCTACAGCAACTACTCTGCTCTGCAACATTGTTTGTCCAGCTTCTTCCAGCAAATGCAACATTTCCCCAGCTGTGCATCCTCTGAGGGCGACGAGTCTTCACTCTGCACCAGAAGCAAGAAGGAATCTTCCTTGGAGTGAAGGAGTCACTCCCCTGCATCTGCCTGCACCAACTGCAACCGCGAGCGACTGCGTGGATCTCCTCTTCTCCAGAGCTGCGTGGATCTTGCATCACGGGTGGTGGTATGGAGTGGTCTTCTTGGTCCTCTCTGCCAGCGGTCCAACTTGGGAGACTGTAAGCCCTTGCCTCCCCATGTAGGACAGTACCCCCGTGCACCATGACTCTTGCAGCTACCACAGCTTGTTGGTCTCTCCTTCAAGGGATCTTCAGGCTCTGTGTAGCCCCAGCACTCTTCCCTGCGAAACACAGCCCTATGCGTGCTTCTCTGGCCACGTGGGACTCCTTCCAAGCTGTGTAGCGTGTGCCTCACCGCGACTCCTCTGCGTGCTGTCTGTGTGTCGCCTGTGGGGGCTGCCTCCTCTTCCGGCGACTCTACTCACGGCTGAGGGTCACCTGGGACTCTTCTCTGTGGGTTGAGCCCTCCTGGACCTTGATGGTCCCCGCCAGCTCTGCATTTCTTCTCCAATGACATTTGTCTTTGCCAAGGCTTGTTGGTGGTTTTTCCACACCGCTGACGGACTACAATCCTTCTTTTGGCATGGGGCACAGACTTCATCACTTTAGCAACTCTTCAGATGCTCTAGTGCTGCACTGACGACTGTCTTTGATCACCGTCTACCTGGTCCTGCATCCACAGACGCGTGGGTAGTGGCTCCTCTCCCGACCGTACACTCCAACGTGAACTGGACTTTGTTCCCTTCCTTTACACGTCTTCTTCTAACAGAATCCACCTTTGGTCTCTTGCAGTCTTGTCTGGGTCTTTCAAAATCCTCTTCTCAAGTCGTTTTCGTGGGTTTGGGGAGAACCAGGTACTTACCTCTTTTCTCCTGATGAAAGGGGGGCACTCTGGTACATACCTTTTGGGGTTCTTAGTTCCTCCAGCTCCACTCTACCGATTCCACTTCCTTGAGTGAGGGCCCGACTTTTGCATTCCACTTTCTTAGTATATGGTTTGGTTCCCCCCAACAGGGCCTTCAGTACATACTAATGCTTTCACTGTTTTCTATTGCCTTTTATGATAGTTCTTGACTTTTAATGTGTATATAATAGTGTGTTTACTCACCTGCTAGTGGAGTATTGCCTTTACAGTATTTTATTATTTGTGTTAGGGGATTCCTGGATCTAGTATAAGGTGATAACACCATAGGTGCTCACCACACACCAGGCAAGCTTCCTACACATCCTCGAGGCTGAGGCACCGAGGACAGCAAAGGTCTTCATTAAAGTTTCAAGCTTGTGGTAGTCAGAGTCATAAATCAATGCATTCGAGTGAGTCACAGCTTTTCTAAACTAGACACCTGCTTGGTAGTTTTAGAGGAAAATTGCAAATTAAAAAAATAACACATCAATGCAAAAACATGAAACCTGGCACCGAGCGGCAAGGAGAAAGGATTGCGGCTGGGATTAAAGGCAAAACCGAAACCAGACATGAGGAGGGGGCCATCATGCGCTTTAACGGGAGGAAGCGTGACGTAGTGTGATGGCAAACAAAAATGTTCTCTTAGTGAAATCCCACTGGGAGGGAACTAAAGCACAAATGGGAGGGACATTTTGAAAAATGGACCAATAAAAAGGAAGCCTTTAAGACAAGCACAAGAAAGAACAAATCGCCTGAGTGGGCGTGGCTAAAAGCCCATATTGAATATAGTATGTCTTGCAGACAGCGCTGCGCATTGCCAAGCTGAACCTAAAAATAGAAGGAAAGAGGGGCAAGACATCTTACTGAAAGAGAATTTGACACTCTCACATTAGGGCAAACAAGCTGCTAAATTGTCCTATACTTGTGTACTCTGTCAGTTACCCTCACTTCACTAACAATTAAGTTTGAGAAACAAATGGCAATATGCAGTTAACCTCCTACTTTCATTGGTGAGATAGTTGGGTCGTCTATTACAAAACAACTTTTGCCTACTTCATCACATTATATTCACAAATATTAGTAAAAATTAAAAAAACACAACATATCACCTCGCACAAGTGGTTGGGGAAGCCAGAAACAGGAGAATAATATGCATAAAATAGTGAAATGATTGCAAGGTAAATAAATTCCTAAGAAAGGAATTACTTAATTTTGTGTAAGTTCAGGAATCAGAATAATAAAAGTACTGTCAAAAGTGTCGACTGAACCAATGCTGGCGTTGTGCAAAGTTCAATGATTGGAATGTTCTTCATGACAGCAATAGTAGTAGTTGTTTTTCTTCTAGCTAAATGGTCTCTACGCTGATCTAGAAGACACCTGTTGGCCTTCTGATAGCAGGTATTAATGCACTCCACTTTCTACTCCTGTAGATTTCGTTTAGCTAAACTTATTCGATTAGCTCAATAGTTAACAAGGAGCATTTTTATTTGATTGGCCAGTGATAGGTGAAAATACTAACAGTGGTTTCATGTTTAAAATGTAAGTTTGGATCATTTTTACTGAACAATAAGAGCAGGGAATTAATTAAATCTCAACACTCCCCTCCCCAGCAATGTACTGCAACCAAATTTGACCCACCTCTATTTTGTAAGGGTTATTTCTCACTTCAATTACTATTTTTAACAAGGCTCAATACAAAAAGAAAGGAAAATAAGGAAAGAGAGCTTAAAAACTACTGTTCAAGAGGTACAGAATTGCATAGAAAAATTCAGGAAAACGAAAGAACTAGACTTATGCTATATTATGTAAATGCACAAGTAACTTCTCAATCAATGTTTTAGATAGCAGAATAGCTGGATATCGCGAGATACTAATATTCTACACACTGTATACTTTTTCCAACAAGTATTGTTTCCCTCCAACAAAAGCTGTGCCCTCACGACTATCTTGAAAGTCTGAATGTTGTTTCACCACTATCTAAGAGGTCCACTCAATTGTAAAGGTATTGTGGCTTAACATCAGCACCACCTTTAGATGCCTCCACCCCTCCCACTTTCTGATATATACTGCCAAAAATAGCAGTTGAGAATTTCCATTGTTTCCACCATAACTGTTTTCCCACCATCATCTTCCATTGCCTTTGCTCCCCTCGGAGTCTGTGCTTAGAGAGAAATAAAACATGTTTGTCATGCTTGGTAGTTTTGCCAGACATGGCATCACAATACTACTGAAATACTTCCTTCACACTGTCACTAAGCCTTCGGGTCATCACAGCCTAGTGTATCTCTTGAGGAGTGTTTCCAGAAAGTCATCCCTTCTTCAACTGTAATGGCAGCTGGGTTTATAGTGCATCTCTCTGTACACCTTGGGCCTCCTAATAAACCCTGCTTTGTATCAATGCACACCTCTGTCACAGGATAGGCCTGTGTCTCAGGTATTTACCAGTACTCCGACTACCATCTTGGGAGCAATGAACCCCAGGGTGTAGTCTCTGTCCTGCCAATAACCATGGGGCCTAGTCCAGCTGTGGAATATAATCGCCTTCACAACCCTCCTCAGGTCTCAAAGCCTGCAATGAAAGAAACTCTGAAGCCAACCTACAGTTGCCATCAAGAGGGGAGGAACTACACACGGAGCTCCGAAGTGCCCATTACATTTGCCATGGAGCTCCAACTCCTCCCAAATGTTGTGTCTTTAAAACTTGGAACAACCTATCCACACTAGAAAGGATATGTTATATGTGGACAGGACACCATCTGAATAATACATTTTGTACCTCTTAAGGAAAATAACTTTGGCATTTACTTCTAGAGCAAGCCTGATCCCAGTTGACGAAATGAAAAGGCCAAGAATTACAATTTAACATGGCTGCTGGACAGCTGGTTTTCTGTGAAATGAAAACAGGATCAAGGAATGAGCTTATGTCTTTTGAATGAACTGTGTAATGTAGAAGGCTTGCTACAAAGCTGTTCAAAAGTATTTAATTGTAAAATCTCTATTTACATGAAAATTGCATTTCAGTAGGCCATAGTTCAATTGACTTTCTGCATAAACAGCTCAAGTCCATTGTGTTTCATCACTTTTTTAATAATGAAAAACAGTTGAAAATTAGGGAGAAATGTTAATTTAAATCTTCATTGATGTATGCACTATGGATCAACTGGTTTAATTAATAACAATTGGTATACATGTATGATACATTATGCAGTTAAAACGTATTTTTGACTGAAGGAGGTATGCTCTTCCTGTAAGAAGACACTGCCCTGATGTACTTATCAAAATGTCCAGAAACAGCACTGAAAATTGTAGTAAAGGTAGGCGAGCTATGGAGGTGCCCTGCAGTGAAAATACTCTGAAATAAGCGTATTTTGTATACTGTTACCCAGAAATTTCTATCGAAAAATCCCAACTAGCCCATTCAGATATATATAGAGGATAATTATCAGTGAACCAGATAAAATGTTTGAGCATAACTTAGTATAAATGGTGGCGGAGGGGTTGGGGGGCGGATGTGGTTTGCGGTGTCAAGATCGCAGTTGCACTCAGAGTGCTCCAGAACCCTCTGTCACCCGCATCCATCCATGCCGCTGTGAGACCTGCTGGACCAGTCTTACCGGTCCCGCCTTGCCTGGGAAGGACTGCAGATCAGGGAGCGACGTGGTGTGCCCCATTCATGCTGTGGGGCCCGACTTGCCGGAGGACCCGGGGCAGAGCAGCAAGATGGTGGAGGCTGGCATCCGCTGAACTTTCCAGGACTCCAGAGAGGCGCTGCTCCTCCCTTTTTGGCAGTATCCCAGGGGCTTCGGCTTGAGGATGAGGAATCATTGATCCGGATCTGGATGACCAGGGCCGTTGGTGGCCTGCCAGACTCGCGTCTGCCCTGATGGGCGGGCTGCTCGGCCCGGGCAGCGCTGATCCTCTGGCGACTGTGGCCGCCCCGAGGGACTGATGGTGAGTGCGGAGCAGCGGTTGCGGCTGGATATGGGGCTGAGACTGGCTTGCCTGTGGCGGGCTCCGCCTCCACCCTTTCTGTGCCAGGCACTGGAGTGAGCAGAGGCGGGAAGAACCTGGAGCCACCCACCTGATCCGCGCATGTCCCCGGGAGCTGGGGAACGGCCTGGCCGAATGTTGCTGGCCCTGTGGCAGGCCTGCCTCCCGGAGAGACCTACTGGAGACATGCCAGAGACTGGAATCCCATGGGGGGGGCTGGGCTGCGGACTTGCCAATTCACATCTGGGATCTCCCCCCCCCTCTATTCTCCTGGCTGGGATCAGACAGAGGTGACCTGCAATTAACATTTTGAATATAAGCCAGCGCCCGGTGTGCAGGGGCCGGGTTCGGCCTGGGCGGCCTTTCCTTCCCTATCCTTCGGGGCTGCCAGAGCCCACCTGGAGGACTTATTGGGGGTGTGAGGTGTGCCGCCTGCTGACCGTCCCTGCTGTTTTTGGTTCTGGACTTTCTCAAAGGCCTACAACTAGGCCTCTGGCTGGGACTGGGTGGACGGGGACTGCGGCGATAGGGATCCCGGGCCGGGCTTGGCTCATGCGGGCCATCCCTTTTCCGACGTTCGTCGCGGTAACCTTCATCTATTGCCGGTGCTTACCTTAAAGTGCGGTCTACAGCCCTCTACACACCAGTCAACAGATGACCTGAATTAGTGGGGACCAGTAGCGCCAAGGGGACTTTGATTATGATCCGCATGGACCAGCTCTCGGCCTCCATAGACTGCCCGGCCCCCATCTGCAGCGCTCAACAGTGGGCACCCCAACTTGGACTAAGATGTGTGGGGCCTCTGAAGGTGTTGTGGTGGGGACTGGAGCCAGAGATATAGGGTTGGAGCATTGCGCCATCCCACCTCCCCTCCAAAGAACTAAAGTACTGCATCTGAGCCGGGGTGGGGGGGTCCCAACCTATGCACCTCTCCTTGTTCAGGTAATGATCCGTGGCGACCACCTTTGACATTACACATCTATAAGTTTCAAGCCATGGAGAAGGATAAGCAGGCAAAAATCATCCTCTTCCCAAATCCGTATTGACAAATTCACAACCTCGTCTGGGGCTCAGGGGGGAGATGTCACGGCCAGTTCAGCCACGGATGTGGGTGCCACTAACAAGATCCTACAGGCCATCTAGGCCTCACAGACAGCTTTTGAGAACAAAACTTGATAGGTGTGAGTGGACATTGCTCTATTACGGCAAGACCTTAAGAACACCAATGCACGCCTCACAGAGGCAGAGACATGAGTGTTATTGGTGGAAGATGAAATTCGAGACCTTAAAACTAGGGTTTCCTGCCTATTATCTGAAAGTCACGATCTGCAACAACGCACCGAATATGCGGGAAACCGATCAAGACGCAACAATCTGAGTTCTGTTGGACTTTCTGAGGGAGCAGAGGACACTCACCCTCTTGAATTCAAATGGATTAAAACTTGGATGCCCTCTGATGGATTGTCCCCGTGGTTCGCCACTGAGCGAGCCCATAGAGCTCTTTCCTCCAAGCCTCTGCCTGGTGCACTGCCCAGGGCGTTGATTGTCCTTTTTCTCAACTTCCAAGATCGTGATAGAATCCTACTAGAGGCCCATCTGCCTGCTGAGATCCACTTCCAGATCTCAAAGATTTTGATATTTCCAGATTACTCATGCGAAATTCAGGCCAAGCAATGCTCCTATGAACATTTGAAACAAAAACTGCGTGTCCTGCATCTGCAATACATGCTCCTCTTTCAGGCTTGTCTCAAGGTTCTACATGCAGGCAGAGCCCATTTCTTCGATATGCCGGAGGCTGCGTTGGCGACAGAGGAGCAACTGCTTGGGGGAGGGGGGAAACGGACGACACGCTGGGGCATCCCAGTCCTTCCACAGGGCCTCGGCCCGTGCACCTGGGACATCTGTGGAGGGAACTGACTGCCCATGGCGCTCCCAGGCTGGCTCCTGCCGCAGACGGAGGACTTGACCTACCTCGCGGTCCCTTATCCTCGGGCCTCCTACCCCACGGGGATAACGGAGAGAATATACCCCCAAAGAACTGGTACTTCCAGATGAGACGCCCCCACCAGGAGGAAAGAGACTGAGTCACACACCACCAATCTAGCTGACCCATTGGGTTTGAAACAAGGTCTGGGTGGGTGCATCACAACGGCACGCATGAGATCCGATCTCCTGGAGGGGTCTACCACTTCATACCGTACTCTTTTTTTCCTTTGGGGGGGGGGGGGGTCTTTGTTGGGTTTTGCTTACAGGGAGACAGATGCCTTTTCAGATGGGAGGGTAAGTATGGGGTGGGGGGTGTTATCCAGTGCATTGTTATGTTGTTGAAAGGTTGTTTGCTTTGCCCACTGATGTTGCTAAGGCATGTAAGGCTGTGAACTGTTTAGATCCTGACACAAACACAAACACAAGCCTCACCTCACAAAGCAGCCCCACCTAGTGAGCGCCCTTTCTTGGACACCTCATGATACTCTCCACTGTAATCTCATGGAAGGTTAATAGACTCTTAGATAACATTAAACGGGTGGTGGTGCTGTGCCACATGCAGCGGCTTCGCCCCTCTATCCTGTTCATCTAGGAGACACACTTACTGGGGACCTCACGCCCGTTCTTTGCTCTATACAGCTTTGATTGTGTCTACTGTGCAGGATTCGCGCAGGTTCTTTGAGAGGTTGTGATACGAGGATGTGGCGGATCCTCAGGGGAGGTTTCTTGCGCTGACAGCCTGGATAGACAGTTACTCCATTAACCTACTTATTGTGTATGCCCCCCCAGTGGCGCTTGACTGTTTTTTCTCCACACTCACACACTTACTTGCTCAGATGCTCGTGGGTAGCACCATTATCGGCAGGGACATGAACTTGGTTCTAGATTCAGGCTTAGAATCACTGTCCCCCCTGGCGGAAACCCGATGCAAATGGTCCGTCTCCCTCAGCAAATTGGTGGCCTTTGTGATGTATGGCAGACCTGGCATCCTCGTATCCAACAATATACTCACACCTCTGCGGTGCATCACACCCATGCTCGTACAGACATGATCCTTAAGCCTTCTATTGATCTACCCTTAGTCACCCAGGTACGGATACTTGCCTGTGGGGTCTCGGATCATGCCCTGGCTCTCTTGACTATTGCTCACTCAGATTATACCCATAGGCACATGTGTCGTCTCAACGGGCGGCTCCCTCAGGGTAAGATCTATTCTGCTAGCCTCTGCAAGGAGATTGAACACTATTTCTGTGATAACGAGGGCACTGTTCAGTCTAACCTCACGCTCTGGGCTGCGGGCAAGGCTATCATCCATGGTCACACCTAGGCCTTCTTGTGACGTCGAGAGAAGGAGAAACAGGCACGTATAACATACCTTGAAGCCCAAGTGCTCCAACTGGAGCGTGAGTTAGAAGGAGGGGGAGGTTGCTAAATATGACTTGGGGATGGAAATCAGGACTCACTCACTATAGGAGGCGAAGGAAATTTGGTGAGCCTCGAAAGCGCACATTTATGGATGGGGAAACAAGACTAGTAAATTGCTCTACTGGCTGGCCACTGGACCACGGGTGGGGAGGGAGATTCCTGAGATAGTGGATGGAACCAGGACAGTCCATACATCCCCCCCGGACAGAGTCTACTTTTGCCCATTATTACACCACACTCTATACAGCAGTGCCTAGACCAGTGATCGAACGTGAGGCGCCACTACTGAATAAGTTAGATATGCCTTACTTGCTGGTCTCTGTTGGCAAGTCTAGATGAACCCATAACCATAGAAAAGATTGGTGAGACTACTGCAACCCTGGAGTAAGCAAAACTCCCAACCCAGACGGTTATCCTGCAGAATACTCTAGATTTAAAGATATTCGGATACCTCAACTCTATGGCCTATATACAGCATCTCTGGAGAAAGGCACCTTCCTCGTGATCAAGCCAAATAGTGGTCCTTCCAAAGTCTAAGCCCCCCTCAGTAGCCTGTGCGGAATACCAACTAATATCACTAATCAATAGCGAAATTAAAGTATATGCCACTATATTGGGCACCCGTCTGAAGACGGTTCTGCACCACTTAATACACCCTGATCAATGGGGTTTTATGCAATCACGCAGCACCAGCACCAGGCATTACCTGCAAAGGCTGCACACTGCCCTGGAGCACTGGCACATGCTCCCCACTCCACTGGCCCTCCTATTAATTGATTTTGAAAAAACGTTTGATACCGTGGACTGGGGGTACTTAGACCTTGTTCTTCAAAAAGTCGCATCGCACTTTATGCTGACTATGCATTACTATATCTATCGCATCAGGTGGTGAGTGGTGTCTCCAACTGTAACGCATATTTGGAGAGGCATCCGGCCTTTGGATGAACCATTAAAAAATCTCCCCTGGTCCCCTTCTCGGGTTCCCCAGACCTTGTTGACTTGCAATCAAATAGTGCCATCCGGTGCATTCGTTTTAAATACCTGGGGAGTGGCACGTGACTCAGCCCTGACCTGGGCCCTTAATCTTACCCCACTAACACATAAGGTGAAAGCTGAAATGGCATGGATTGATGCTGAATGTTATGGGCCGCATAGCACTTTACAAGATGCTGATTCTGCCATATTTTCTTTATCTCCTTCAAAATCTCCCCATTCAGCTTTCACGCCATTGTTTTTAGGAGATGGAGACCATCGCCCATGCCTTCATTTGGCAAAATGGCGACGCCGCTCATGGGATACATGCCAGCGAGCTACATATGACGGTTGCCTAGGTATGTCCAACTTATATTTCTATTATCTAGCTATTCAGGTAATCACCATTAACGAATGGCTTACAGGGAGCTGGGATGATCCTACCGGCTGGAACCCTCCACAATGGGGTTTTCACCCATTATGGATATGTTATATGGCAGCCCCATACGTAAGACCCTGCCAAAGGTAACAAGTCAGGTCCTGCAAGGACGGCGCTAAGCTCAAAGACAGACAGGATGGTGGGGCCGGATCACCCGGCATTCTCCACTTTGGCAAGGAACTTGGCTGCGGGAGGTTGTGACCTTCGGGGGGATTTTCGCGATGGGATGCTCTAGGCCTTACAGTGATGGGGATATCTGGGAAGGGACCCATATGATGTAATTTCAAGAACTCGAGAAGACATATGCAATTGCTAAAATATAGTCCCATACGTTTCTACAACTGAGACATGCATTAAAAACACACATTGCCACAGATACCTGAATTTCACCCTCTTGAGGCCAAGGCATTGATGGGGGCGCTGGGTGTGGAAGGGATCTCACAGATATATCGTTCCCTTTTATTGAACGCCTCTGCTTCACTCCAACCTCTACAGTCTTGCTGGAAGGCCTGGATTGGTACAAAAGAAGATGAAGACTGGCAGGATGCGATGATGGCACCATGTACTATCACCATCTCTGCCAGGTAACACCTGGTGCAAACATATTACTTGCACTACGCTTATCTAACCCCCTCCAGGCTTCATCGAGCTGGGTTACGTCCTAACTCGCACTGTAATTGATGTCCCCACTCACCACCTGACTTTTTCCACATGGCATGGTCCTGCCCTAGCATTATGAGATACTGGATGCAAATTCTGAATGAACTCTCCGGGGTGTTGGGTCTCGTCCTGGAGTAGCCCTCGCCGCCGATAGTACTGATGGGTGTGATAGAAGGATTTGGGGGCACTCCAAACATTTCTGGGTACTGCGCTACTTCTGGCAAAGAGAGACATCACCATGTGTTAGGAAGTGAATGCCCCCCCGTCGGTGCCCCGCTGGAGATTGGGGGCGGGAGGAGGGAGGCCTGTGTATCAATCGAGAGGCTGCCTGAAAAAGTAGAATAAGGTGTGGGCAGGATGGTTGGAAGCTGTAGGATAATGACTAGCTTGTACATTTATTGTGGGTTGCTGAAATGGTACTATATTGTGATGTCACAAATTGCCTTCTCCTGCAATGTGACATAGTGCTATACACATAAATCAATAAAGTTGTTTATCAACAAAAAAAACAACTCAGTATAAATGGAACAGAAATGTCTTGAGTTTGTCTCTTTCTGGAAGAAACCCCCACTGTCACTAATGGGGCAGGTGGCACTTTCGAAAAAGTTAAAAAAAAATTATAAACATATTTTATTGTTTTCAAAACAACACATTGTATTGATAAATCAGAGGTGTAAGTATTGTTGCAAAAAATCTGTACCTTACATTCTGTAAAACAGAGGGGTACCCCCCTCATATGGATATGTTGCAAAGAGTAAATGTTGTGCCAATTGTGTACAGTAAATCAGGTCATTAGGGGGTTCAGTCCTTTGTGACAGTGGTGTCACGGGGCATGGAGGGGGTCAGGCTGTATCTTCTTCTTGTGTTTTAAATTATTCTAACATGGTATCCCAGGCCATGGCTATGAGTTGCTTATGAAGGCAGTGATATTCTTCTCTACAGAGTGCTAGGCTTTCCGCAGAGCCCCAGCGTCATACCTCCTCATGCCATCCCACAGTCATGTGTGACAGAGGATTTCAAACGTCTTGTTATTTGTCTCTTGGTAAGGAAGAGCTCCAAGTCTACAAAGTGTGCCATCACTTTTGAGGATTTAGGTCTGAGGTAAAGACCCAATAGACATTGTTCCATAGTATCCAAGTGAGTTGTGTATGTTAGTGATCTGAGGGAGGTACGGATTTCCGCCCACTATGTCGACAATGCAGGGCATGACCACAGCATATGAATTAGTGTTGCCTCTTCAGAACTGCAGCATGGGCATGCTGCCGAGGTTACGGGGAAGAGCCTGTGCAATTTAGCAGATGTTAGATAGGCTCTATGAAGGAGCGTAAACTGGATGAACTTGAAACATGCCTTGCGTGGTATTTTGCTGAGGTGTTCTCCAATAAAATTCCATTCCTTATCACATAGGGGGCAGTCTATATCGGTTTCCCACTTTGTTCTCAGGGAAGCAATTGAGGTTTGTAGATGGGTACAAAGATGTCTAAACAACCATCTGATTAAATAAATGGCTGCCGGGTGCCCATTATGTGTAGTGCCTGCACAAATGAGTGTGTTGTAGATTCAGCTCCCATAGGTGCTCAGTGTTTTCGGATAGAACCCAATATGTTAGCTTATGTGAGGAAATGCACTCTGGGGAGACCATGGGTTGAAATAACATTTTGATGGGATTGTAATAAGCTGTATTCTAAGAGGTCACCAATGATTGTGATCCCTACTTCTTCCTATGGTGCCAGCCGGGTGGCCGTTAGTGTTACCAGGGAGGTGGGCAGACCATATAGGAGGATGCTTGGGGAAGAACGTAATGAATGTATTACGTGTGTAATGGAGTGCTCCTCTCCAAGACGTGATGGCATTCTGGAGGAGTATGCAGATTGTTGGAGGGCTTGTGTCCCCTGGTAGCAGGAGGTAATATCAAGCGTGTATAACCTATTTCCTGCAAATTTGTGCTAGCCAGCCAGTGTTAAAGCCACTGTAGTTGGGTCGCTAGGCAGTACGAGCAAAATTCAGGTGCTCCCAAACTGCCTCCCAGTGTAGATAATTATAATTTTGAAAGACTGAATCGACGTCTATCAGGCCCCCATAGGATGTCTGAGAGATGGGAGTCCAATATTTTAAAGACAGGACAGGTTATGGTAATCAGTAAATTGATTGAATAATACAAAAATCTTTGCAACATGACCGTCTTGGAAATAGCTAGACGACCAATCACATACAGAGGTTACGCGACCCAGAATTGAATCTGTGCATGAAGGGCTGTTATAGTTTTAAATAAATTCCCATCCAGTAAATCTTTGGGAGTTATATAGATTTGTTTTCCTAAACAGCGGAAGGTAGAGAGTACGACAGGTATATTCTGGTTGTCCAGGGGATTCGTGTTGTGGGGTGTATCATTATGGAAATTAAACGCATGTGATTTTGAATGATTGGATTGCAGGCCCAATATCGCTCCAAAAAATGTAATAATGTGTCAGTCTGTGTAAGGTCCATATTAAGGTCTTGTATCTAGACCAACATGTCATCGGCATGGGTAGGGATACTGCATGTGTTTGGAGACCTCTTGGAATTGACCGGCGAGTCGATTCTAGTCTAAATGTTTGCACAAAGCGTTCCAGTGCTACCACAAAAAGTAACAGTGACAACAGGCATCCCTGGCGTGTTCCTCTGGACACTGTTCTGAAATGTGTGTGCCTTTTTTAGCTCTTGCGGTAGGTGTAGCGTATAATAATTTAATCCAGTCGATAAAAATGGGAGGTATATTAAATATTACCAACCTCGTGAACACATAATCCCAATCCAGTGAGTCGAAGGCCTGCTGAAGGTTTAAGAAGAAAAGACAGCTGGCATTTGGGAAAGAGTCTTTCGTGCTCTCCATCGCTTGATATAAACGTCTAAGATTTGTTAATGTGCTCCAATGTGGTACAAAACCAAATTGGTCAATATGGGCCAAATATGGAAGTAGAGGAAGTACAGGTAGGGATAATACCTTGCTAAGAACTTACATTCTGTAGTCAGAAGGGAGAGTGGCCTGTATGAAGAGAGCCCGGCCTGGTTAAGCAGTAACTAGAGTCAGTTTAGTATTTGGGGTGTAAGGTACCAGCTTCCAGGTACAATTTCTCAAATCGCAGAACTAAGCGAGATGCAAAGGTTGAGAAGAAATAGATGGGCAGACCATTGACCCCAGGCGTTTTATTATGTGCCATTTCTTTTATCGCTTGTGTAATTTCAACAGGCATTAAAGAGGCTTCCAGTGTTGTATGGGCCAGTGGGGAGATTTTGAGGACGCCAAGACCGATAAGAAACTCATATCTAGCATTGGGAGGAAGCATCGGCCGAACATTATTCAGTGCAGTATAATACGATCGGAAAGCTTCATTAATGTTCGCTTGTGTGGTGCATGTTGACCCAGAAGGTGTTGTAACAGAATCAGAGTTGGGGACAAAGGAGGGCGTATCATATGTGCTAGTAGTGTCCCAGCTTTGTTGCACTCCAAATGTAATTGCTGTGTATGATCTATAGTCAATTATTTGTAGACATTCTAGTAATTTTGCATAACGTATCCTAGTATTTTGGAGGTCTTCTAAGCATGAGGGATCCTGTAGGGAGTCACGTTCTGGTGGCCCCAGCTGTGATTCAGTATTGCGTAGCTAATGAACACGGAGTGCCTTGCACCTGTTATAGTGGCTATGGATACTCCATGAACAACCACTTTTAACGCTTCCCATTCAACAAGGGGCGTGGAGGTCGTGCCTTCATTATCTGTGGACTCCCAGTTCGAAAGAGCTGCCGAATATTTAGTGGCACCTGGAAACAGTAAGGGGGTGGTGCGAACTGTCTAAATTGACATTCATTACTGCGTTAAGATCTCACACTATTAGCCAGGGGAGGTGGGACCAATTCGGCCAGTATTGTAGATATATGTTGGAGGAATATACATTGGTCCGCGTTTGGGGCATTTTATTACCCAGTACTACCAGTTCCCCATCTAAAGGCCCTTTGAGAAAGACATGTCACCCATAAATATCAATTTTTGTCTTGTGTGCTTTAAAGGAAATGCCAGCTCGTGACCATGTAGTTGCCCCATGTGCAAATCGTGAATATGTAGTAGTGAATAATTGACCCCACCATTTATGACACAACTTATTGGCCTCAACCGCTATAAGGTGTCTCCTGAAAGTAGACTATGTTCGCTTTTCGGCAATGCAGTTGTGCCAGGATCCTATGGCGCTTGTGGGCTGAAACCATGCCCCTGAGGTTCCAAGTCAATATCTTTTCATGGTGAGCTGTAGTTAACATAGGAGTATTTTATATGTACCCAGTCAGGGGAACTGATACTGCATGTAGGCTGGCTTGGTGGGTGGAGACGGCAACAGAAAAAGCCATGGAAGTTCTGACAAATACATGATCCAACAGTAACCACACGTTCGACCAATAAAACTTCATTAAACCTTGAACAAAACTAAAATAATACACTTTGCAATTGCTTGTGGTGGGGGCCACTGCCTGCGTCCAGCTGCCGCATTTATAAACAGGAGTATAAGCACTCCTTACAGGCACCTCATCATACATTTATACATGAAGGTGATTTAAGACCTACTGAACAATAAAAGTGCGATGCACTTTTATAACAATAAAATTACTAGATGTGCATCAATCTGAACCATTCTCAGGAATAATAGCGTATTCGTAAGCTACAGTGTGGGTCAACTATATATAGTACAATAACTCGACAGGTGCACTGTACTTAAACATCTCCTTTATGTATGGAACCCTCTTATGGAAAAAGAAAAAGTAAGCTGGAAAGGGAAAAAAGGAGTGAATAGAAATGAGAGGGGGAATTATGCAAAATAAGGAGACAGAATAGAGCAGGTATGAGAGGGGAGAGGGAAGTAAGGGCGGTAGATGGGATGGGAAGACAAAAGATTAAACTGATCTGAACCAACCAGCTGGCGCAATAGTGTAAATAAGGAAGCATTTCTAGTCACATAACAGTCAGTTCACAATGTCTGCAGTTTGTGGGGTGACTGGTGGAAAAAGGGCTACACTTGCATTTGATTCCGATGTACCACTTGTTGAGGAACTAGAGGAAAGTTGGCAATGTTGAGATCTTAAGGAGACCACCGTCTTCAGGACAGCCCTCCAAAACTTGTTGCAGAGTTGATGTCATCTTTGGGTTCATCCTCCGAGACGTCCTTCGTTGACGGCGTCAGGATGGGTTTCAATTTTTCATCAGTGAGCATTCTGTGGGAGGCGTGCATTGGGATACTGTTGTTCCAACCACTCCCATACTGAATTTGGGGAATCATGTATGTAGTTGATGTATGACCACTTGGAAGGAGGCTCAGCGGTGCTGCACTGCACATGCATAATCAGGGAATAGTGATATTATGGTATTGTCCATTGTTATAGGGGCCTTTTCTCATGACTTCTGAAGGAGAACATCACAGTCCCTAAAACTAAGGATACATAAAAGCATGGGGCTTGGGGGCGTTCCGGGAGGAGGTCCTTTTATCTGGCACCCTTTGAGCACGTCCTACGTGAACAGTGCAGAGAAGCCCTGGGGTGCTATAATAGATTGAAACCATTGTTCGATAGTGTGTTGGGTTGGTGCCTTCCACCCCCTCCAGCATCCCCATTAGACGTACATTGTTGCAGCGCACACATTCCTCAGCATCATCAGCCCTTTCCTGCAGTGCCATTACCTGCCCCCAGAGTTCAGTAATGGTAGTAGTGTGTAACGCCTGCTGCAGGGCCAATGTGCGTAACATGGTTTCAGCCGTTTGCACTTCCTCTGAGAGTTTCCAATGGTCGTCTCTTAAAAGGCCTAGATATGTGGATAGTGTATGAATACGCTGCTCAATGGCCGCTCTGGTGTTGTTATTTCCTGTAAGATTACTTCAAGCTTAGTACTGGGGGCAGGTCAGTGGGTGGAATGCAGGCTTCAGTGGTATGGGTAGAGGATGCGTCAGATTGACTGAGTTGGGGCAGTCCCCTTACCTTTTTGCAGCAGTAATTTGAGTGTTTTTTGTGCACCTCATTGTGATGACTTAGAGAACGGAGTGCTGCGCCGGACAATGCCGGGAGGAGTGTTATCAGTTAGTTGCGTTGTATTCAGGAAGGCCCGAGGCGATGGCAGCACAGTCACAGAAGTCTTCACAATCACTGATAGCCTAAGAGAGGTAGTTATTAACTAGGCAGTAATGTCCCTACTCACCATCAGGTTTCACTATGAGAACTACAGGCAGGGCTCACTATAACAGCCGTGGTGTTAATTCCAGCACATGCAGGCAGGAAAGGTGCAAAGGCTGGGAGGACTTGCAAGAAAGGCAGCAGGAAATCCTGGATAGTCTTACCACTTGTGGCCCAATTGGTGTGCCTTTTAAAGTGTAGCAACTGGTCCTCGAGGGGGCCCACCAGCACTTGCCTGGTTGATTCTGGACATGTACTCACAGTGTTATGAGCAAGCAAAGCGGGCCAGGAGTGGGTGTAGATTCATTCACCAGCACACCCATTCACACCACCTCACTGCAGGCCACCTATATGCAATCACGACTCACCTCATGTAAGCTCAGGGGTCTCCAGGTCCAGCGCAAATGTGCCAAGCCATTTGCACTAGTCACAGCTTCACTGTTCTCTGCAGCAGTTTCAATGGGCCTGCAGTCGGGACGGAAGCCTCAGTGGCCACAGCCAACAATCACAGCCTCAGGGAGCCCGCAGGCAGGGTGGGACAGCCAGTGGAGTCGTTCCTGCCTGAGCCCCCAAAGAAGTAAGGCCGAGCCAAGGTCCTCTGCCCGACGTAAGAACTCAAGTGGAATGGGGATCGTCTCCGTAGGTTCTCAGCATGCCAGCATCCATGTATGTGGGGTACAAGTCAAATCTTTGTCGACCACTGTGCAGTCTCCGGGCCCGCTGTACGGCTTAAGAAGCAGGCTACAACATGCTTCCTCAATCATGCAGGGCTAATTAGCGCAGTGTTCAAGCAGCTACTTGTGCCCCAAGAAATAATATGCTCTGTTGACACTGCTGTGGTTACAACAGTGTGCCATATGCTTGCTGTTCTGTCGACTAATCAGGATTTTAGTGTGGCACTAGGTCAGAGCACTAAGAGAAAATGGCTGCTATCTTCGGCAGCTGGCTATGCCCCCTTTGAAAAAATTACTAACCAATCAAACTAGTTATTGTACCTGTTTCAAAACATGCCCATGTTTTCCTAGGAGGTATTTTAAAAGATTACATTGGTTATTATTGAGCTAGTGCTGTAATGCTATGGGCTAAGATTAGCACTGAGTGCAATGCAACATTTACTCAAAGAGGCTGGGAATCTGAGCCTCTGAATGAATTAACATTATATTATGCATCACTTTGTAATACTTTGCAGATTGGCTGACAGAATCAGCTGCAGACCCAATGAGCAAAATGAATGGGATTTTGATGAAACCACTCACCAGGCCACATATATTATGAATGCAAAATGAAAGAGTGAAGAGATATACAAAGTATTTTTAGATTTCAATTTAGGAGTAGGTTAAAGGGCAGCATCCCACTGGGAGAAAAATCCCACTCAAAGGGACCAGGAAGGAAGGGGCAATGCATCATGGAATAAAATGGTATACATATTGTGAGTGAGGATTATGTGGATGGCAGGTGTACAGGCTAGAAATAGGCAAATGAGAAATGGTGCACTGGAAAGTGTTTTTCTAGCCACAGTGGCATGTATTCCAGGACCAAATTACCAACAAAAGGTTGAACAAAAAATAGCTTACATAAACACTGAAGTTGTTGTGGTCTGAAGGCAACATAATTACTAACCTGGTGTGGCAATCATAAAAGGTGCCTGAGGGAGATTACTGAGAAAGAGATTTGGGGAGTCATTAAATACTTAAAGAAATACATATAGAAAGTTTACATAAAGGCAAACTTTAAAATAGTTCACTATAAATACTGAAATTGGATGTTCCTTACCAAAAAGGTGTCACATGAGACCGGGAGGACTACTCTGGAAGTCTACCCCTGATGTTGTTGTCTGGAACAAAAATGAATTTGCATGCTCAGACCTGCCATTGGTTGGAAAAATATCTGAGGCTGGAGATGTGCAAAACAAGTTAGTGATAACACAAATTGGTAAAATCAATGCAATCCAATGGCATACTTTTTGAGTAGTTTACTAATAATAAGAAAAGATAAATCCATTGTGAACTTTAGACCTCTGACTGTTAATATTGAAATGACAATGAAGAACTAAAAAAAAAAAGCATAAAGTATTGTTTTGGCTTAAAGCATCTACAAAAGCAGAAAAATGAGTTATAGTTATGGACAGAACAAGATGTGCGAAAAAACGTTTACCATATGTGGCTAGATTCACACATTTAGTTAGGCAATCTTAGATCCTTCTTTTTGGGCCAGTGTTCTGTAATTGCATCATTACATAAGAAATGGAGTAATAACTCAAGCTTTCTGGTACTCTTGAGGGTCCTAATAGTTCACCAGAGACCATAATGTCCTAGATGACGACAAATTGGGCATTTAACTTTGTAGGCGAACTACTGGAGGTTTCCATGCAACACAAAATGTATCCCTTTCTTTTGTTGCATCATAAGCTAACACTTTCATAGACTTAATCACTGAGTGTTCTTAACCAGTCACTCACTGATGTATTTTCATGTGCTTTTAAAGCGGCCTTTTCCGCTTACATAGTGGTTGTCTTTTTTGGAGCGCCATCTTGCCAGACGGAGAACCCAGGACCACCCTCTGTTTTACTGGAACAAATCAGATACTGCAAAATGTAGATTTTCCTAGCAAACTATGAAGGAAAGTAATTTTAATAAAGACATGAAGGCGAGTATTATGCATTTTTTTCATGCTTTAATAAAATAGCAGCAGTCAAGAACTACACATCCCAAGAGGCTTAGCAACAGGCTAGCCAATGGGAACAAAAACGTAGGAATGGCCAGCGCCAATGGGATAACACCTAGGACCATAGAGTACACACTTGACTGCAAGCAGCCCTCTTTTCTTGTGTGAGTAGGTCAAAGAGAGTCATGAAACAAAGGTAATATTAAACCAATAATAGCAATTGCCAAAATGAAAGATAAAAGTTCTTGGCAAGAGTAGACGATCCAGGCGTAACTTGGAGAAATCTGAAAATCTTGAAGGAAAGAGATCCGGTAAGTCCGCAGCCCAGAAGAGGAAGAAGAAAGCAAAGAACATCTGGCATCATCAAGAAGAGGAAGGAGGTAATGCCGGATTCTCTGAGAGGGAAAGAGAGAAAACATGCGAATAGTAAATGCGGTGAGATAATACTTGCCTCCGTGCCTTTAATAAAATTAAGACTTTCCTTCATAGTTTACTAGGAAAATCCAAATTTTATGTCAAGACCAGAGGGCCCCTATTATGCTAGTTTAAAGCATATCAACCACCAAAGAAGTTGCAGTTTTAAGAGGTTTCCAATAGAAAGTTCTGAAAACATTGCCATTAGACCCATCAGCCGACCTCAGAATGTCCTCTAGGCTAGAGCCTACTGAAAAGGCTTTAGAGGCCATGGCACCCCTGGAAGAATGGGCCCCTCGGGTGGAGATGTCAATCCCAGCTAAAGACATGACCCTTTTAACACAACGAGCTAAAGTAGCCGAGGAAACTGGTTTGTGGGGTTTACCAAAATAAATCTGGATCTGGGGGAGGGAGGACATTCTGAGGCTGAGAGTACGTTTCTCATATTCCTTTAAACACAGTCCTACACAGAGTTTGGGTTTGTTAGGAAAGAAAGGATAAAATACTGTATGTAAATTGTTTTTTGTTTGCTTAGTAATGTGGAATAACACTCCTGTAGGTATGAATTGACGAGAAGAAACCTCTAAGTATTTGACATCAGACACACGTTTAATGGATATAAGGCACAATAACATGGTCAACTTTGCTGAGAGCATTTTTAAGGAAAGATCTGTGTTCTCGGGCCATGAGAGGAACAAATTTAATACTAGCGATACATCCCACAGATATGTGTATTTTGAAGAAGACGGCTTGGAAAGTTTTACTCCCTTCAATAGTCGTCAGATTAGGGGATGTTCTCCAACAGGTTTGCCGTTGATATGTTGATGCATGGAAACAGCTGATCTACAGAGATTTATGGTTCTGTAGGATTCACCTGAACTGGCTTCAGCAGCCAATAAGTTAATGATAACATTTATATCTGTTGAAAAGGGATTGATAAATTTTCCCCACACACCAGCTTGTCCAAAGAGGCCACCCTGATTTGTAGGCTTTCCTTGTACCGGGAGCCCAGGCGTTGTTAAGGAGTTCTGAAGCTTCTGCCGAAATAAGAGTGGTTTGTTGGGACATCCCGAGACTCTCCAGGCTGAAAGAGTTAGGGAATTGTTGAGTATTAGAATATGGGGAGATCCAGAAGGAGAGAAGGGAAAGAAGGAAGAAGAAGTGGAAAGTCTGTTGATAATTAGAGGAGAGGGGGGGCACCAAACCTGAGACTGCCAGAAGGGGGTCACTGTGACTAAGGAAGCTTTCTGGCATCTGACTTGAGCTAAAACTCTGTTGATTAAAATGAAAGGAGGGAAGGCATAGTTGATTGACAGGGACCAATCTTGTAGGAACGCATCTGTTGCCATCACCAAAGGATCTGGACGCCAACTGAAAAAGAGTGGTAAATGAGAATTGAGCCGGGAAGTGAAGAGATCTATACAGAAAGGGCCCCGTTTGTTCAGAAGAATTTGAAAAACGGAGGGATGGAGTTTGCAATCGCTGGTATCTTTGAGAGGACGGGAGTGCCAATCTGCTATGGAATTTGGGGAACCTGGAAGATACTCCACTAGAAGCAAAAACTTGTGAGACAGGCTGAATTCCCAAATAATTTTTGCTAATAGAGCTAAAGGTTTTGATTTGGTTCCTCCAAGGTGATTTATGTATCAGACTGCCTGAACGTTGTCCATTCGAAGAAGAATAGAACATTGTACTTTGTGTTTTGCAAAGCTTTTGATTGCAAAGGCACCTGCAAGCATCTCTAAACAATTTATGTGCAATTTGGACTCCTCTGCAGACCATGTACCGCCAGTCGATATTGGTCCACAACAGGCGCCCCAGCCCGTGAGACTTGCATCTGATTCTAATACAAGATGGAGCACAGAGGGGAAGATAGTCCTGCCGTTCCAGGCGTCTAAGTGGTGTATCCACCATTGAATCTCTAGCCGAGATTCTGTATCTCGAATTATAAGATCGGAAAAGACGAGACCTTTGCGAAGATGGAGAAATTCGAGGCGTTGTAGAGCTCGGTAGTGAAGAGGTCCTGGGAAAATGGCCTGAATGGAGGAAGAGAGAAGCCCTACCACTCTTGCAAGGAACCTGAGGGAGAACTGATCTTTGTGGAGGGTGTGAATGAGTTATTTTTTGATCCAAGACACATTTGAAGGGGGAAAGTGGAGAGTAGCTGTGGTGGAATCTATTAGGAAACCCAAGAATTCTATTTGTTGAGTAGGGATCACAATAGACTTTTCTGAGTTTGTGATAAAGCCCAGATCCAAAAGGAGTGAGCTTGTGAGCTGAAGATGGGAGTAAAGAGATTGTACCTTTTGGTGCATGAGAAGGATATCGTCTAGATAAATTATCAGTCTAATGCCTAGCGATCTGAGATGGGCAACAATTGGTTTCATTACCTTTGTAAAACACCAGGGGGATGAAGAAAGCCCAAATGGAAGGGAAGAAAACTGATAGGTTTTTGAATGCCATTGAAATTGTAGAAATTTTCTGTGAGATGGATGAATAGGAATCCTAAGATAGGCATCCTGTAGATCCAGTCTCAGCCAGACGTTCTGAAGTAAAATGTCTCTGAGATGAATTATAGTTTCCATTTTGAAATGGCGATATGTTACAAATTGATTGAACGATTTGAGATTGATTGCCGGTCTTAACTTTTTGTTTTTCTTTTGGACAAGGAACAGAGAACTCATGAACCCCGAGGGGTCGGGAAGGGAAGGCTGGATAGCGTTTTTCTCTAGGAGTAACTGAACTTCTGTTGTAATGACAGAGGACATTTCTATAGAGAATTTTGGAGAAGGTGGAAAAACATCTTGGAATGGAGGGGAGGATAGCTCTATGAGATAACCCTGGACTGTTTTTAACACCCAAGGGTCTGATGTAATTGAATGGCATTTTGGAAGAAAATATTGAAGGCGCACTCCCACAGGAAGGCCAGAAAACAGACGTACCTTGGGAATTAACTGATTTAGAATATTGTTGTCAGCGTCAACCTCTGGACCTATGAGGGTAGAACTGAGGCTTGTAGCCTTAGACATTGTAGGATGTGTTGAAGGAGCCTCTTGAACCTTGATTACGGTAGGTGCGGCCAGTAAAGCGGCCCCTGCCTCTACCGGCCTGTGCAAAAACACATTGGTTGAAGACTTTTTTCAAAGATTGTTGGGCCTTATCGATAGAGGAAAAAGTTGTAACATATCGACTAAGATCCTTGATGAAAGAATCTCCAAATAATTTATCATCCGCTTGAATGGCAGGATCAACAGAAACGAGATTTGCCAGTTTTGGGACCAGTTTTAAAAGTAAACCTTTTCCTCTTTTATGGATAATAGCCGAATTGGCGTTTCCCAAAAGGCAAAAGGCTCTTTGGATCCAAAGAGACAGATCTGTAGGATTGATGGTTGTATTATCCAATCTGGCTGATTCAGCCAGGTCACAAATGCGGGCTAGAGGGGCAACCACATCGAGTAGTTTGTCCTGGCAGGTGGTCCAGGCTTTATCAACCCCTTTACGAGGGTCCTTTCAAAATTTAGTAAAAAAGTTATTAGGGATTGGTCAATGGAGGGAGTGATAGTTATGATGGACCGTAAGGAAGGTCTAGGGCACTCTGATTTCAATTTTGCTCAAGTTTCTTTGTCTAGGGGAAGGTGCAGGCGGGAAGAAATATAGTCCCCCAACATGGGTAGAAGGTAACCATTCGGTGGAATTGGGATGATGGATAAGGGTAGGGTCAAACATAGGGACTCCTTCAGTATCCACAATAGAGAAGGACGGCTCAGAAATGGATACTTTGCTTTTCTTAGCAGGAGGAGGGGGAGAGGTGGAAAAATGATCACCAGCCATATGGGATTGATTTAAATCATCCATTTCATTGTCATCCGTGTCCAATACATTTGAAATGATAATTTTTTTGGCGCTTCATCAATATATTTTGATTTCGATTTGAATTTAGAAGGCAGGGTAGAGGAGTTGTTAGTATTTTTAGAAGTATTCCCCTCGTTACACAGAGGCCCGGGAGGAACTAAGTCCTCAGTCTGGTGTGAGGAAAACTCACTAGTCAGCTGTGCGCCATTAGAAGAAATTTTAATTAGAGGAGTCAGTTTACGTTTTCTGCTTTCCCCCGCAGAATGGGCCAGTAAAGTATTGGACATCATACTCCTGACAGAGCTTTCAATATTTTTTGACATTTTGTCCATAGAAACCTGAAGGGCTTGTTCAATGGAAGATTGAATAAAAACCATTTCGTTCTTGTTTAAAAGATTCCCCATCGTCATTCATGTCAGGCATCAAAGGGGAACTGTCTAACTCCATGTTAATAAAAAGGCCGTGTGGAGAAAAACAGCAGTTAAAAGATTTAAATAGCAAATAAAAAAGGGGTTGGTAAAAAAATAGAAGGTGACACTGCCCTGAGGCGTGAAAGAGCCGAGAAAGGTGTCCAACCAAAGCGGAGGGCGGAGACTGAGGCCGTGCCCCCTGAAGAGAGAAGGTCATGGTGAAGCAGAAACAAAAGTCCGTGAGGAGAGTCTGGAAGAGCCGAGCCAATGCGGCAAACGGCACGAAGGGAGGAATTATGCCGCTGCCCCAGGAAACAAGCGTAGAGTGGCAGAAACGCGCGCGACGGTAGAATGCTGTTAAATTTCTTTAAGAAAGCAAAAAAGAAATAAAGTACGATTTATGTAACAAATAAATTGGATTTACATAATTGTCAAACATACAGCTTACCGTGGAAGTCTAGGACTACTGCCCCCTTGCTATTTTATTAAATTATGAAAAGAATGCATAATAGCAGCCTCCGGTCTTGACATAAAATTCAGGGTTTCTTGTCCTCCTCATGTTCAGAGTCATGCATCTATTGAATTTCATTAAATTCTGCTAGCTGCTGGGAACGCTTTAAACACACAGAAAGTTAGTTAGTGCATACTAGCTATTTGCGTATAATGCTGTACAAATACATATACCGGCAAAGTAGCAGAACCTAACAACTTTACAAGGCAGTATGAAAATAAATGTAATACATCATAGACAGCTGTGTCATATAATGACTGTTGGTTTATATACTGATGTGTTCGACAATGCGCCCTGCAAGAGGCCAGCTGTGTGTTGGGGAAGGCATGTTCTGCAATGTTTTGAGAGAGCCTGGACTACCCTATCTATGACACCTGCCACGCGTCCTTTAACACCGCTTGTTCCCCAACAGATTACGATTTAATTCATCTGTGCATCTTCCAGGATAAATGGGTGCCTCAAACTCATCTAACCCCCAGCAGTAGGAGGGAAGCACTCCTGCTCATGCAGAGCTAGCAAATGAAGTGGGTAGTCATCTCTTGGGTGTGGGGGGTTTGCCTGATTAGAACCAAGGCTCCGTCCCACAAACTCTGCAACACTAAGGCCACTTCTTCAATTTTCTCGGCCTCTTCAGTAACGTTTACAGAATTATTATGTTAAGAAATAAAAGAATTGTGATGCTGCAAAAGAACTTTAGGAGCGTTGCAATAGTTTTATGTCTTCTTATAGACCAACTAATTGTCCAAAAGGGGGAAATCATAAAACGCACTTCATTGCATACATATAAAAGTATTATTCTACTTGCGATACAAACACATTTAAAAACTGGAAATTTCACATATATTAAAACAGTTTTGCGTATAATCATACTAAGGCCATGTTACAGGCATGGGCATAGGAAGTGTGGGGGACGCGGGGGATGTATCCCCAGCAGATTTTGGAGTGTGGGGGACGAAGGTGGGGGGGACACAATAATTTCCCGTCACATCTATTATTCAGAGGGCCATTAGCGCACAAAAGTGCTACTTATGATAGCCCTGTACCGACCATCCTCCAATCTGATGGTAACAGAATGAAGATGAGTCAGGAGCCCCCCTGCACCCTCTGCCATTTTGTTTGTCCTGTTCACAGCTGTGGGCATTAAGGGTGCTCATAAGAACAAAGGGCATGAGGAGGAGAAGAGTTTTGGGTGATTACTGTCTACATCACCTGCCACCTTGAAGAGGAGCACTGCAGGAGGCCTTCAAGAGGAGCTGCAAGACAATGAGGAAGATCTTAAGAGAAAACATAGTCCCATTCACCCTGATGCCTGCAGGCTAGAAAGGAGACTCTGTGAAACACAATATTTGTATTTGCCTAAGATCACACCAGTTGGTGAAACAGTGAAGTCGAGATTGAGCCCAGATTTGACCTTTTCCCATAACAATTTAGCTATTAGAAGGGTATATTTTTCTAACATTTATGTTTAATGTTTTGTTTTCTAGGTAATGATGCGCTTGATTACAGTGTGGCTAACAGGGAGAAGCCATATTTCATTTTGGGCTGTTATGCCTAGCCTTATTATTTATGTTGTTGTTATCGTTACATACTTCAGCATATTGAAGTATATTATCTTTTCTCTATCTTTTCTTCACTCTACTCTGAAACAATCTACCCTATGCCACTGCACCCTACACCACTTTTCTCCACTCTGTGCTACTCTACGCCACTGCAATCTATGCTGTACCACTCCACTCTACACCACTCTATTCTGCAGCACTCTACACCACTGCAATCTATGCTATTCTACTCTAACCATTGTACACTACACCCCTGCACTCTGCCAGTGCACTGTTTACCACTTTACTCAAAACCAATGCACTCTATCCCACTGCATTCTATGCCAATCTACTCTGCACCACAGCACTCTATTCCACCGCTTTCAATGCCACTGTACTCTGTGCCACAGCACTCGGTCACTCTACAATACACCACTGTACTCTGCGACCCTCTAATCTGCAACATTGCACTTTCTGCCACTGAACTCCACGCCACTCTACTCTACTCAGCACCACTGCACTCAATGCCACTGTGCTCTGTCCCACTGCACTCTTTTCTGCACCACTGCACTCTAATCTACTCTACACCACTCCACTGTAGGGATACTTCACTCTACTTTGAAATCATCTCCTCTATGCCACTGCAATCTATGCAATCTACTCTCTGCTATGCCAGTCTAATCTATCCTGCACCACTCCAATCTGCTCTGCACCGCTCTATGCTACTGTACTCTACATCACTATGCTCCACTCTGCAACAATCTACCCTTCACCACTATACTGTACTCTGAGCAATCTACTCCATGCCACTCCACTCTATGACACTCTTATTACACTGTGACACTACTCCACTCTACTACTACTTTATGGCATTGGCGCTTGATTAGAGATTCAGATCGCCTTCTCACTCATATGAGACGCGAGTCCGATTTATCTTCGACGTTTTTGTTACAAGCACTCTGTAACCCTTTTAACTCAAGCTTAACAAAGGCTTAGAATGATCCTGATACTTGTCTAGGGGATCGAAATATCGTCGGCCAAAGTACCTTGACTTGAATTTGTGATATTGTACAGAAGTGGGCATAAGCATAGGTACTATGAGCTAATGACTTCTTTATTCACTATTTGAGTCATTCATGTAAAAGTCGGTGTATAAAAGCTTGTAAATCATTATTGTGGATGCTAACCTTGTAGGAAAGTAGCCTCTTTCTAGCTTGGTTACCCCCACATTTGGCCTGTTTGCCAGTGTGTTTGAGTGTGTCTACTGGGATCCTGCTAATCAGGACCCCAGTAGTTATGCTCTCTCCCTTAAATTATGGTTGTTGCATACTGGTAACCCAGTATTTCACCCAAAATTGGCATACTGGTGCCCCCTCATAAGTCCCTAGTATATGGTACTTAGGTACCCAGGGCATTGGGGTTCCAGGTGATCCCTATGGGCTGCAGCATTTCTTTTGCCACCCATAGGGAGCCCATGCAAAGGCTTCTGCAGGACTACCATTGCAGCCTGCGTGAAAAGGTGCATGCACCCTTTCACTGCCAGTTACACTGCACCAGGTCACTTATAAGTCACCCCTATAGCAGGCCCTCCATCCCTGAGGGCAGGGTGCTGAGTAACTGTGTGTGAGGGCACCCCTGCACTAGCAGAGGTGCCCCCACGACCTCCAGGACCATTTCCCCAGACTTCCTGAAGGCTGGGATGCCATTTTACATGTGTACTTGAAATAGGTCACTACCTATTCCCAGCTACATAAATGGTAACTCCGAACATAGGTATGTTTAGTATCAAACATGTTGGAATCATAACCCAAGGCTTTTGCAAGCATTGCTTGTATGATTTCATGCACTCTGGGGGCTCCTTAGAGGACCCCCAGTATTGCCATTCTAGCCTTCTGAGGTTTTCCAGGCAGGCCCAGCTGCTGCCACCTCTCAGACAGGTTTCTGCCCTCCTGTTGCTTGAGAAGCTCAAGCCCATGAAGGCAGAACAAAGGATTTCCTCTGGGAGAGGGGTGTTACACCCTCTCCCTTTGGAAATAGGAGTTACAGGCTTGGGAGGGGTAGCTTCCTTCCCCCAGCCACTGGAAATGCTTTAAAGGGCACATTTGGTGCCCTCCTTGCATAATCCAGTCTACACCGGTTCAGGTACCCCCAGTCCCTGCTCTGGTACAAAACTGGACAAAGGAAAGGGAAGTGACCACTCCCCTGTTCATCACCACCCCAGGTGTGGTGCTCAGAGCTCCTCCAGAGGGTCCCTGTGTTTTGCCATCTTGGATTCCAAGTTGGCAGCAAACTCTGGGAGCATCTGAGTGGCCAGTACCAGCAGGTGGTGTCAGAGCCGCCCCCGATAGGTGCTTACCTGTTTAGCTGACCAATCCCCCTTTCATGGCTATTTAGGGTCTCTCCTTTGGGAGGTTCTTCAGATTCGGATTGCAAGACTCCAGCAGGAATCCTCTGCATCATTTACTTCACCTTCGCACTGAAAAAACTGCATCTGGACCCTCCAGGAACTCCAAAAACTGCAACAACGAAGCAAAGACAACTTCTGCAACATTGTATCTTCAGCTCTTGCCAGCAAATGCAACTGTTTCCCGGTCATGCATCCTCAGAGGACAGCGTGTCTTCAGCCTGCACCAGAAGAATGAACGAATCGCCCTTGGGGTGAAGGAGTCATTCCCCTGCTTCAGCAGGCACCTCTCTGCAACGACGACCATCTGCTTGGGTCCCCTCTCCTGTTGAGTTGCATGGATCCTACATCACGGGTGGGGGACTGAAGTGGTCCTGATGGTCCTGACGTCCTACTGTCCAACTTTGGTGGAGGTAAGAGCTTGCCTTCCCATGCAAGACAGTAACCCTGTTCACCACATGTTTTTCAGTTGCCAAGGCTTGTTGGCATCCTTCTATGAAATTCTTTGTGCACAATGTAACTCTGGCCCCCAGCACTCCTTCCTGCAATGCACAGCTTCCTGAGTGCTTCTCTGGCGGTGTGGGATCCTTTGTTTTTGTGCTGCCTGGGCCTCCTTTTGCAACTCCTTTGTCCCCGTGCTGAAGGACTCCAGTGTGCACTGCCTGGTCTTCTGTGGGCTCTCTGAGTTGCTGAGAGCCCCCTCCGACTCCTCCTCCTGGGTAGAGTCCACCAGGTCCCTCCTGGTCCCAGGCAGTGCCATTTTCCGCTAACCATGAGTTTTGCGTGTGCCAAGGTTTGTTGGCGGAATCCAGTGATGCAAACCAGACTGCCATCATCCATCCGGTGTGGGATATCATCGGCACCAACCAGGAACCCGCATCCATCTTCTTGGGTGCAGGGCTGCCTGTTGTTCTTCACCAGTGGTTCTTCTTTTGCACCTTGATTTGGGTTAGCAGGGTCTCCTGTCCTCCCTGGACTCTTCTGTGCTTCTTGGACCTAGTCCCATTCTTCCACAGGTCTTTAGGTCCAGGAATCCACCCTTTGTGTCTTGAAGTATCTACTGGTTCTTGCATTATCTTCTTTCTCGTGTTCTTGTGTGTTCTAGGAAAGTTACTGTGATTTACTCCTGCTTTCCTGGGCTCTGAGGTGCATACTATTACTTACCTTTGGTGTTTTCTAATACTCCCAGCACCCCTCTACACACCACACTTGCCTAGGTGGGAAACCGACATTCGCATTCTACTTTCTTAGTATATGGTTTATGTTTCCCCTAGGCCCATTTCTAACCATTGTGATTTTCACTAATTGCACTTTTCTAACTGTTTTTATTGCTATTGCTGCATACTAGTGTATATAATTGGTGTATTACTTACCTCCTAAGGGAGTATAGACTCTATGGTATTTTTGGCATTTGTGTCACTAAAATAAAGTAGCTTTATTTTTGTAACACTGAGTATTTTCTTTCATGTGTGTGAGTGCTGTGTGACTACAGTGGTAGTGCATGATCTTTGCATGTCTCCTAGATACGCCTTGGCTACAGCTACCCCTAGAGAGCCTGGCTTCTAGACACTGCCTACATTTCACTAATAAGGGATAACTGGACCTGGTATAAGGTATAAGTACCATAGGTACCCAATACAAACCAGGCCAGCCTCCTCTAAACCACTGTACTATATAGGTTACTTTTTACATTTTTCTTGTACTTGGTGACAATGGGTCATCCAGATAACTTGTGTAGTGCCCGAATACCAGTCTTTCTCGATTTCCCCTGTTGATGTTTTCCCACAACATTTGATATTTTATATTTTGATTGAATAAATGTATGAAACATTCCATTTGCATACTACTTTAATATCATTGTTTATGGGCGTGGTGATGCGTTTTATTCAAGGGACCCCTGTTCCTTTAAAGTTAGTTTACTGCTCCATTTTAGGACACTCTACTTACTCCATGACACTACGCCACACCAGTCGATGACACATCATTCTCCTTTATGCCATTAACTTTGAGCCATGCTGAATAGTAGTCTCACTAGTGTACAGCATGGCTAAAACACACTGGCAAAGGCAATAGAACTTGCATAGGCGAGACCTATTGGCTTTGCCAATGCTTGTTTATAAGGTATGAACTTCAAGGTGACTTGCAATATCCTTATGTACGCCAGGGGTATTTTACCCCATATAATACATGGTCACACCACCAACTTTCCCACAAACCACTTAAAACCTTAGTGCATAGCTTCTGTCATTCCAAGCTATTGAAGTAGAGCAGAAGGAAGAAAAGCAACATTCATTTTTTTGCTTTAAACAGCTGCATTAATTATGCTCTGTGACCTGATCTGCCTTTCACCTTGGCTGCTAGCTCTGGTTGAAGGCACTGTAATGTCAGAACTCGACTGTAATAACCCTATCATAATCATTTTCCAATGTCTTTTCTTTATAATCAGTGAATGTCTTTTCTCTATACGCAGTGACTTGGTGCATCACAAACAGCCATTTCTAAAGAAATGCGTGACTGCAGTTCATACAGAGATTAGAGAATCCATGTTTATATAGCCTGTAACTGCAAAAGCTTCTTCAGTTGAAATGCTTCTAGTTTTAACTGATGTGGAGCTGAGCTGCCCAAGATCACACACAGAAGTAGAAGTGTTATTAGAACTATGGTTTCCGAGCACAGTTTACAACTCTTGTACCTAATCGCTTTTGATATCTCCAGTGCGGTTCCAATTGGCATGAGGCGAAGGGCATGGTGGGTGTGGGGCGCAAAGGGTATGCTCTTCCTTTTTACCCTCCTACCTTTATTTGCTTGGTGCATGAAGATGCAAGGTTAATCAACATGTTATTTTCACATTTGAGCTAATTACTTTGCGAATGTAAATAACAAAGATACTTTCAGACTGTGAAAACATGCCTTCCTTTCTCCCTATTTCACTTCCAATACATATGATTGTGTATATTTATCGGAGCCTGCAGTAAACAACGAGCGATTTGTATAGGGTTGATTGAAAGTCCCCAAGGCTGTCCCTGCCACCACCAGAAATTGATGGTCTCCTACGCCCCTGGTTACAGGTGGCTTTGATTCTCAGAACCATGGCTCGATCATCTCTATTCATTTTTCGCCTTCCCTACCCTCACCTCCGCTCTTCGGTTATATTCGTTAGCGTGCTTCCCGAAGAGCTCACAGGGTGCTGTAATGATGCACTCGGGTGGACTTTGAAACCGCGACCGTGCGTACACAATAAAAGACATAGCCTGCACCTCCTCTCGCCATACCTGCTCGTCTTTCAAACTCCTCGCTCGCACCGCCTCCTCTGTTTACTAGAGGCTGTCCCGGGACTGGCAACAATTTTGGTGTATAGCACGGAAACAACCCTTGCACCAGGAAATAGTACTTCAGTGCTGGGGAGTGCCCCGCAGCAGCAGTTGGGGCGGGTACGCCCATGAGTGACAGGCCCGGAACAAACGGCGGCAACAGATACCGAAATACTTTCGGTTTCTATTTTACGTATTGGAAACTAAATGGAAACAGAAACTTAAAGCTCGAACTCTTTCTGCACCCTCTCGCAAAGTACAGCCAGACCTACGGGTTTCAGTCCTCCGGTGAGAAAAACTGCAAGTGAGTACACAATATGGTTAACTTTGGTGGGTGGGTGCTATTGGTTAAGCTGATAGGGTAATATGTACTGGGTACTTCTAGAAGTTCTTATTTGAGAACGCGGGTTGTCAGGGTAGGGTGCAAGATTTTCGAAGAATGTTTGTTGTCAAAACGCAGATTTACAGTTTCGACTACGGTTGTCAAGAAACACAATCCGTTTTTTCACATTACTTGTTTTTTTTTAAGGAAAGTATCCGAAAAGTGAGACTGAAAGGTTACTAAAATAATATGCGAAATCGTCAACTGTGATCTAATGGGCTTAAGATTGAGTCAAGTCGTGTAGAACTAGGCGAGAAAAACACGCAGCTACATCCCTCTACGTTGTTTTCTGAATAACAGCGCTGTTTGAAGTGTATCAAAAGGGCAAGGGGTGGGCGGCGAAGTGGATCAAGATCTTTGGAAGTTGCCTGGCGTTAAAAAGTGCAGAAAAACACGTAGGAGGCGTGGCCTCCGTAACTGAGGGTGTGACTGTGCCCTAATACATGCAGACTATATCCCTATGATGATGAATACCTAAAGCTAATACATTCGAATTATTAGCTTTTACTGGTTGCTTACCGCCTACATATATGTAAAGCAAACTGAGCATATAGCATCGTCGTTATGAAAACGTCAGGCCCTAATTCTGCACCCTCTTGTCGATTAAGGGGCTCCACTATACATGATCTTCTGGAAAGGCTAATACTTCAGGGCGCGGTGGTGGGACTACCATTTAACACAATATGTCTGGCTTTAATGTGCTAAAACCAGCGGTCGAAGTGCTTTAAAAAACGTATGGGAACTGTGATGCTGCATGCACTGGGGATCGGGGTCAAAGGTATGGCTACAAACCCCCCAAAATATTTTCCTTCAGGTAGCTATATATATAATAACTCATCGATTCAATAAAAAAAGTTAGGTTACTCAGTGTTAAGCGCACTCGTGTGTATTATGAAACCTCAGTCTGTTAATGCACTTCGAGATCTGTGTGTATCCAGAAAGCCACAGAATAAAATCTAAGTTGGTGCAATGGAGACTAGTGGTTAGTGCTATGAGGGCCCATCTTGTGACAGAATGCGCTGAGAATGTGTAAGTAATTTTGTTAAACTTGCATTACACATGGCATAAGACAGACTGCTACCAAATGTGCCAAAAGGTTTCAGATAAAATCTTCCAAAATATAGGTTTTAGTAATGCCCAGGCTGTACGTATTTTTTTATTTTTATTTAACTGTCCTGAAAAGCACTCACTGCATGGCTCAGCAGGTAACTTCCTTTCACTACCAGATGAAAAGAATAAATCTTTGTCATCACCAAGTTTCATGTGATTCGATCATTTAAACATACCAGCTCCTGGGCCACCTTTATATTTGCAGGTTAACTAGTTGTGCACATTTGCATTTCTTTCAGGCGAGGGGATCCGGGCAAGAAGGCCTGTTTATTGTTAAACTACCTGCCCTTTCCTCGGTCTCCAGGAGACACCCTGAATGGAACTTCAACTGAAGCATTTGCACGATAGGAGTTTACTGTCCTGGGATGATTGTCTATTCATAAAAAGTAGGGGAACGTTTTTTCATAAATTAAAAAAGTAGGGGCACACCATGCCACTCCGATCACGCCCACTTCGACCACTGGCTAAACATGGACAGTCAGCATTTGTGCAAGCCTGAGCTTTCGCCCTTTAGCTAATTAAATCCATATCTAGTGGCGTAATGCAAGTTTTTTTTACTGAGACACTAAGCACTGCTGGAGCTTAGAGAGTATCCTGTCTGCAAGATGATTGATAACAAGCGAGTACTGTGTCTGATGTGCATGTCTGACATACAGAAAAGAAAGCACGTAAGCCTTATTGAACCAGCATTGGCAAAGCCAATAGGTCTTGCCTATGTAAGAGCTATTGGCTTTGGCGATGTGTTTTGCCATGTTGTACACCAGTGTGTCTGCTGTTCAGCATGGCTAAAAATTAGTGGTATGGAGTGTCAGAGTGGGGAAGTAGAGTGTCATAGAGTGGATTTGTTGGGAGTGTCGTGGAGTGTCATAGAGGAGAGTAGAGTTCAGTGGTTCAATGGCAGAGAGTGTTGTGGAGTGGATTGAGGTAGTGGTGGTTAGATTGGAGTAAAATGGGGTGGATTGGGGTAGAGTGGGGTGGATTAGAGTGGGGTGGATTGAAACGGGATGAGGTGAATTGGATTGGGGTGGATTCAAGTGGGGTGGATTAGATTGGGGCGAGTGGTTTGGATTGGAGTGATAAAACGGGTGGATTGGGATTGAAGTGGGGTGGATTAGACTGGAGTGGGGTGGATTAGATTGGAGTGGGTGGATTCGATTCACTGGATTGGAGTAGGGTGGATTGGATGGGAGTAGGGTGAATGGATAGGATTGGAGTGGGGTGGACTGAACTGGGATGGAGTGGGGTGGACCGGATTGGGATACAGTGTGGTAAATTGGAGTGGGTGGGATAGAGTGGGCTGGATTGAAATGGGTGGAGTATATTAGATTGGGGTGTGGTGAGCTGTAGTGGGATGGATTGGGGTAGGGTGGACTGGAGTGGGGTGCAGTGGGGTGGTATTGGATTGGCATGGGGCAGATTGGATTGGTGTGGATTCAGTGGGGTAGGCTGAACGGATTGGAGTGCAGTAGACTGACCTGGAATGAGGTAGGGTGAATTGGAGTGGGGTGGATTGATATGGTGTAGGGTATATTGGAATGGGTTGTGGTGGACTGTAGTGGGATGGATTGGGATAGAATGGATTGGATTGCAGTGGATTGGATTGAGGTGGATTGGATCGGGGTGAATTTTAGTGTGGTGGATTGCATTGATGTGCGGTGGGGTGGACGGATTGGGTTGGAGTGGGGTGGACTGAACTGGGGTGAATTGGATTGAAGTGGAGTAGGCTGTATTGGAATGTGTTGGACTGAACTGGGATGGGGTGGTGTTGCTTGAATTCGGGTTGTGTGCGGTGGATTTGAGTTGGGTGTAGTGGACTGAACTAAATTGGGGTGGGGTGAATTGGAGTGGACTGAATGGGGTGGATTGGATTGGAGTGAGCTGGGGTGGGTTGGATTGGAGTGAGGTGGATTGCATTGAGGTGAGAGAGATTGGATTTGCATGGGGTGAATTCGATTGGAGTTGGGTGGACTGGAGTGGATTAGTGTGGGGTAGATTGGCTTGGAGTGGGGTGGGATTGAAGTGGTGTGGATTGGAGTACAGTGGACTGACATGGGGTGGGTGGATTGAATTAGGGTAGCGTGAGGTGGATTGGAGTAGAGTGGGCTGGACTGGAGTGGGATGGAGTGGATTGGCGTGGGCTGGACTGAATTGGGTGGATTGGAGTGAGCTGGGGTGGGTTGGGCTGGATTGGAGTGGGTGGATTGCATTGGGGTGGATTGGATTGGTGGGGTGAATTGGAGTGTGGTGGACTGGAGTGGAGGATCGATTGGGGTGGATTCGTTCGGGGTGGGTCAGAATGGGGTGGATCGGATTGGGGTTGGGTAGTGAGGATTGGAATCAGAGAGGGGTGGGGTAGATTGGAGTGGATTTAGCGTGGTGGATTGGATTGAGTATGGTGGATTATGATGGGGTGGATTGCATTGAGTGAGGTGAATTGGATTTGGGTGATTTAGATAGGGGTGGGATGGATTGGAGTAGAGTGGGGTAGATTAAGGTGGTTTGAAGTGGGGTGGATTAATGTGTACGGGATTGGACTGGAGTGAGATCGATTAAAGTGGATAGTAATAGATTTGGATGGATTGGGGTGGTGTGTGTGGATTGGAGTGAGGTGGATTGGGTACTGGTGGACTTGATTGGAGTGGGTGGATTGGGTTGGATTGGAGTGGGTTGGACTGGAGTCCAACTGGAGACTATGCAGCAGAAGACTAATTATGTGGCAGATGCAGCATAGTCATAATTATGTGGAAACCGCTGCAGCCACAAAATCACACACTTCAGTGGTCCTGACTTTAGGAATGCTTTTCAGACCAACAAACAAAGGACAGAAGTGTTAAATGCAGTGCTTTATGGTTTGACTTTGACTCTGTAGGCATGGCATATGCCATTGATCTTTGTTGCCACACATTGATACGTGCGCTTTCACAAAGCAAGCTCTGTCCCACTCTCAGTGAATGATGATAACATAATGGAGGTGCTGCTTACCCTGGACTGGTATTCTGGTGAGAATTCAGGAGTGAACATACTACCCAAGGGTGAACCTGGGTTCACCTGGGTGAATCCTGAACTACACAAGGGTGTTCATTAAGTCAGAGATTTCCTACGGTGTTCAGGCTATCTCTGTTTTAGTTTGCTGCTTATTCCAGTGTGAAAATCTGGAGCGTGCAACCTCATGAAGGTCTAACTGTGCTAGAGGCAGCAGGAATAAGTTACAGGCTCATGCCGACCAGTGAATTACATGTGGACAGTGACCATCATCTTTATGCACACATCGAGGTAAACTACAGTGCTTTCACTCCCCAGACCCCCTGTTGTTTTGTCAGCATTATCATTTATCATCCACTACAAAAATAATCTTGAATCAGTTTAAAGGTTTTCCGGAGAATAGTGACCAGTAAAGTAATTATATGCAGTACCTCTACTGAATAGATATTGATACATTTGGCAAACTAGCCCCCTAGACCCCACCTGAAGATGAGACAAATAGGCAGTGAAAGGGAAGAGCTATGAAAACATTATAAGTACTCTGCTAACTCAGTAACAAACACAACACCTCAGATCTTGGGTCTCTTAGCTATGAATCCAGCTGTTGGGAGCTCTTTATGTTTTTCAGTGAGGTTCTAGCTACCTCTCATATTGTAATAATTCAGTTACTATTCTAACTGGATGCTGTTCGCTCAGCCGAAAACCTAAGTGATGTATCGTAGTTCAGCACCTACAATTCCTTCTGCCGTCTTTGTAGCTCCTTACTTCTGCCTTGGGTAATATGACAGAGGTCAGGGGAAATAAGACATTTGTAACCCCTTTCCATATACATACTTTTTTTTGGTAGGCAATTGTAATGACTCCGCAGGTGAACTTATTTCAGTCAGCATGTTCCACCCTAAGTAGATGCTGCCTGGGGCTCATAGTTAGTAACCACAAAGTTGTGCATACCTATAGCTGACACATATCATTGTCCCCCCCCAGAGCCCCTTCAGAAAGAAAACACAACATTAAGGACTTTGAAGCCTCCTGGTGAGGGTTGGAAGAGATTCCTACCACCCAAGTTCTCATTAATGTATCAGGCGCTTCACTTGTTTTAGCTGACAGTGATGGACGTTGTACATTTTCAGAACTCCATATGGACCTTCAGTGAAGGCTCATGACCTTCAGTTTTCACCACTGGTATTACCATTTTACTTTGAGTCCAGTAACCTTTTCCACTGTTTTCCACAGCTTTGTATACAATTTCTCCAAAGCTTATATCTGGTAGTTTGTACTCTATGTGTAGCATTTAGATATATAAGAACTCCAAGTGAAGGAATTCCCCTGGGAAAGATTAGTCAGGCACAGATCTTCACAAAGGTCACCTCTCCATCTTGGAATTCCAAAGATGTCTGTGTTTGCTTGAAAAATTACTTCCTGTGTCAGGCTTCTCTCAATTAATTTTCCTTACATGACAAGGTGGGAGAATTACAGTCCACCACAATGTGCCTTTACTCCAAAATCTTGCACAGCACTCCCCTTCCAAAACTGCAGTCATCCGACCATGTGGTAACCCTTCAGGCCACGAGGCCTGAGACTGCCATGGATCCCAACTTTTTGGACACCTACCATAGTATGTTTCTGTGCCACACCGGTCTACGTTGAGGAGATTATCACTCTGTGGCTCCAGTCAGCTAGAATGACAGAGCCTTGGTGTTCCATAGTGTTCCAGTTTGCTCTTTGGTACTTAGAGCCCTATCTGCATAGCACCATCTCTGTTTCTGCTCAGTAGCTGTGACCTGGGCTGCTGCCTCCAAGACACACCTGATTCTTGAAACTTGCGATGTTTCTGGGAGCCATCACTCCACAGTACTTCTAGCACGGTTTGCAGAATCAACAATAACAAAGCATGTCATATAGTGCGTGGAGATTGTGACTCCCCAACCCACTAACTTTCTGGTCCACACATTCCTTGGTGCCAGAACCGTCCCCATCCCCATAATGGGAGCAGCAGGAACCACACAGAAGAATGCGCTGCTGTGAGCCCGGCAAGCCTCGCCTCTGCAGCCCATCCATATTTTTTGCTGGTGGAAAAGAGGTCTGCTTTTTCCTTTTACCAGTAAAGAATTCCAAAGAGCCCAGCCCATTTTAAGACCTGGTCTTCAGGGTTGTTGCCAGAACAGTTGTCCTTAAACCTTTTGATGCTGAGCTGTCACTCTCATCAAAAAATGTGGTCAGGACACTCCAAATTACATTTCTTCACACTTTTCTAAAATGTGGAACTTTAGTTAGTAATGGTTCGTAGTGGTGCTTAAGGGGGCAGATTATGTACAAAGAACAAACGTATATCGTCCAGATATTGTTAAGAAAAATTGATGTTCATTTTCACATTTTATTTTCTCTCATTAACCTATTTAACATTTACAATATTGCAGTGTTGTTCAGGTTTCATTCTTAACCACATTAGGATGAGAGCTGTGACGTTTGTGTCCTCTGCACTACTTCTGTATAGTGGAGGAGGTGAATTTCATGTCCAGGCACCCATCTATGGGGAAACCCTTGGTGCACTCATTGGAGAGCTTCCCTTGTCATGCCTTCATTCTATTATGGAGCGGAATTACTTCTACTCCTACTGCTGTCATTGACGGGTACTCCTGGAACCTGCCTTAGCCATTCAGCTCTAGCTGCTGGCAGGAGAAGATCAGCACCCACAAGCACCAAGTGTGATGAGTGAGGTACAGTTGGAAAGGGTAACTCAGTGTTTCCCAGTGGCACAACTCTCACATGCATAATGATGGCTCAATTTTACCCTGGGGCAGATGTAGAGTGCTGTCCCGGATGGACTGAAAGTACCACTGGACAACCAAGGAGGGGGATGAGAGAGTTGGGGCAGGGATTTGTGTTAAACAGGGAGCATCTAGAGCCCAACTCCGTTCAGCAGTACCAACCTTTCAACCACTATGGGGGTTTGGAGTGTTCGTGTTTACTCCCTGTTTGTCCACTCCAGCCTTGGATGGAAGCACAACTGATCCATCAGATATTTTTTTTCTGTGGAGAGGGAGTGGCACCCATGCATGGGCAATGCGTTCCCCCGGAACTTTGTCCTTAGCTGGGAGTGTTTACTCCCAGTCTTGCTACCACCCCGGTGGTAAACGCAACAGTGAACCATCAGAATGTTTACTCACACGGTTGTGGGGCCATCTAGCACAGGGCATGGTTCCACCATCCTCAGAACAGTATCAACTTCCATGTGCAGAGCAGAATGGGGGTTTACCCTAATCTGCTCTCCCTGGGAAGCCTGAAAGCACTACTGGACCACAAGGGATTTATTTTGTTAGGGTGGCCATAAGAAACCTTTGTTCTGCACAACTAAGCTGAACGGAGTGGTCTAGGAACTCCCTTGGCAAGCAGTGGGGGGAGGCAGGGTGTATCGCTTAGCCTGTGGACTAAGTGGCTGAGGCACACTAGACATGATGTCATTTGTTTCTTAAATTGCAAAAATATGCAGTCAGGTGTCAAATCCTTCTGCCATGAGACCACACACACCCTGTCCGTGTCCTGGCTGTGTGGGGAGACTGTTCTCTGCCCCCTCTTCCTGACACAACACCTCGCTCCCCCATGTACTTGGGTGGATTGGGGCGGTGTACCTTCAGTCTGTCCCTTTAGGGAATCTAGACATCAGGGGTCATTGATTTGTAAAACAAAAAACTAGAAGAACAGTAGGTTGTCCTGTCTGTATCCACCGTCTGTATTTCAGCACCACTGGGGAGCTGATTGGAGGTGTTATCATTTGATCTGCCCTTCTTGGGAAGCTGAATGGCCCCCCGGACCGCCTGTGCCTTTGACACTGTAAATCGTGCAAAATTATGGAACTTGTTAGGGGACATGGGGGTTGAACATGTCCTGATTGATCTTCTTTGTCACCTACATTGGGATACTTTTGTGATGGTTTACTACTACTCACTTTTTAAATCTTTCTGGGAGTCCGGCAATAATTAATTTTCATCCCTTTTTAGGGTCGAACTTGCGTCGCATGCGCTTGTGCATGCATTTCTCTTGCGAGACGCTTTAGGAGTTAGAAAAGGGCTTGGATCCCCGTTCACATCACGTCAGTTGTCTTTCATTGGCTCGTGGGCTTGCCTGTTTAAATCTGCTTGCTTTCATTAGTGGAAGGCACGCATACGTCATGCCTTTTCCGGTGGTTAGCCCTCCTCGAGCGCAGCGACCAAGTACTGAAAACATGCGAGGCTCGCTGTTTTTCAACCGGTTTGTGGACCACTTTTTATCTTTTGTTCGCAGCCCGATCTCGCTTTGCAGAAGTCCAGCGCTTTGCATGACATTGACCCTGTTACATAGTTAATTTCACTTTTGCCGGTTATGTAGATAATTGCACTTTTGCTGATAGGTTTTATTACGAGTGAACTGTAGCAGCGCAATTGCGCTGTTTTTTTATTTCAATGTGGAAAGAAAAATCCGGTTGGGAGTTTACAACTGCTAATAGCTGTAACTCGGAGAAATGCGAGACCCTAGTGCATTGCAAATGCTTGTTATGTTTGCGTCATATAAGTGTTTTAGAAAACTATTACATGCCCCAAATTGGAAAGCGACCAATTCCAATCCTTTTATATGCCGACAATGCCTTTCTTTTCACGAGAACAGCAAATGGGCTAGCTACGGCTTTTGTTGGAGGGTTTTGCCTCCTTTAGGAATCTGTTCCACCTAAAGCTAAACGTGTATGAGACTAACACTATGGTTTCAGGGCTCCAAAAAAACTAAGGATCAAAATGTGTGTCATCGGGGCCTGATTGATAAATAGAGTAAAATAAAATGTATTTAGTTGGGTATCCCCTTTGATGAAGAGTTAATATTGACTTATTTATTTAATATTAAGTCCATGCAGTTTCAGAGAGCTGTTGACACAATCTTTAAATCTGCATCAAGGCTTCGACACAGAGCTGTGAAGGAACTTATTAAAATTTATAAGGCCAAGTGTTCTGCACTGACCTTATATAGAGCTGGTGTTTATGCACATATTATTTCTCAATTACTACAGTGAATTGAACGTAGTTTTTTTTTACATAAATGTTTGGCACTACCAAGGACTATGGCTAACATAATTTGCCATGCCAAAATAGGGTAGAATTATTTGGAGGATTTGATTAGATAGTCCCCTATTATATTGTGGTATGAAATGTGGCGTGAACCCAGTTTAGGATTATCTAAATCCCTTCTAATTGTCTGTCTGGCTAATGATAATGTACCCTGGATCCCTTGGCTTTCATACCAGAGACAAACTTTCTCCGAAATGGTTGTCCCTCAATATTTTGATAACTCCAAAGTCTGAGATTTAGGCAGACAGTGAAAAGCAGGGTGGGCTGTGCCTGGGGGCCCCTGCACTGCCCATGCCAAGTGCAGGGGCCCCTCGACTCCCCTTCCCGCCAGCCTTTCCATGGCGGGAAGGGGACTCGTAATCCCCTGGAGGATTAAAACCGCCGGGACAACCATGGCGGTAAACCGCCGGTCCCGGCAGTGCGACCGCAGCGCTTCTGCCGTGGTCACAATGAGGCAGATTGTACCACCAGCCTGTTGGCGGTACAATCGCCAAAACAGCCCTGGCGGTCTTTGACCACCAGGGTTGTAATGAGGCCCACAGTTCCTAAAGCCACTATAAAAAATATACCTAACATAAAAATCTAGGCTGCGTAATTCAAAGGCAAAATCTTTGAGGACTGTGGTTACTCATTCTAATCTACGTGTTTCCACAGGGCAGGAACCATATTAGGCTCTTATTCAAAATGTTTAATACAGATTTTATCTTACTTGTTTTAGACTTAACACTTTGCACTTTTAATTGATTCCTGATGGAGGGTAGATGGTTTGACTCGCTCCTCATATACCACTGTGATTTATCCCAACCCCAAAACACGAGACACTTTATGGTGATTTTTACAATTTTTAGTGTTATTACGCTTTCATGTATTTTGGTATCTCTTCTGCGTGCAACCAGTGTTAAACAATATCACATTACTTTATTATAGGTACAGAAATTATCCTCCCCTTGTGTTGATTACGCTGTTTTAAATGTTATCTAGGCTGCACTCATTACAAGGAAATGTTATGCGACTTCTGCAGTGTTGTAGTTTTATGTATGTATCATTTTAGTGTATTGATTTTATATACGTTTTTATTCATCATTTTATATACTTTTGCTTTTATGGATTTGAGCTGAATGAACTATGATGATGATGAATTTAAGATGGAGAGTTCATGGTTTGAAAACTGCTATGTCAACAGTTTTTGTCCCCAGGTGACACACCATCCAATAAACCCTACCATTTCCGCAACTTTCAGAAGAGCAGTGACCATAGAGATTCTAAGGAGCTGTGACCTTCATGCATTTTCATGCTCTTCTTGCCATGAAAATGTCGAACTCTGGGGACAAGAACTCGTCTCTTACATTGACGTAGTGGGGAACACCAAAATTCACTGCCAATAACAGCCTCACAAATCTACGTTCACACACTTTTGTCGATAGCTCACATGTCTGGATGGGCATGTTTGACAGCAAAGTGAATGTTTGACAGAACACTTGCACTATTTTTGCTCAGAGTGGCTTGCAACCAAGAAAGCCCAACAGATATCTGTTGATAGAGAACTGCACGGTATAACAGGAATGAAGCCATACAGTTTGTCAAATTCACCCCCAACTTGATTAAATATAAGAGAGATCAATAAAGAAACGATTTTGGAGCAAAGATGGATCTTAAATAGCCAGATTGGCTTACTTGCATTCATACAGATAAATGGGGTGCCGTCCTCGTCTGTCAGTTACTGGGGAATGAGCGGATGCAGCTTATCAGCATCTTATCCTCTGGGACGGAAAGCAAAATGGTGCTGACAAATGCTGTGGCACTAAAAATTGACAGCAGGTAAATAGCATGAAAAAAAGACTCTGATTATTCAGAAACGTTTGGTAAAAATCAACTATATGATTTTCAAGTTACTCAGTAAATTTGGAAACCACTAAGCCGAAAATGCTTGAGAACGTCTTGTCTTTCTCTCAAGAATGGAAACAGAAAAAAAGATGGTCCTTATTCTATGGGAAAAATGATATGCGGTGAATGAAGTCAAATGGCCAAAATTGGAGAATGTAGTAATTGTAATAACTCTTACTATATCTGCTAAATGTAATCAACAGTTGTAATTCACAATCCTCTTTATTACAGTATATTATTTATTTACATAAATGTGTTATTGTTTATTGAAAATATTTATAATCTAAGCGTCTTAAAGCAGAGGCTATTGGTATTCCTCAAATCATGCCCAACAATTTAAAATATGCCACAGGATATACAAACCTGTATAGTTCCAAGGGTTTTTCATTTGTTGAAAATTACCCCCTAAACAATTCTGATTAAGTCCCAGTTCAACTGAGAAAAGGAGGTCAATTCATTTTTTTTTATAAACAAACTTTATTGATTTTATTCCACAGAATTGCAAGATTGAACAGTGACACACAAGTGAACACATAGATTCATACATATATATAGACAGCAAGGATCCGGGATGACAGTCCCCGAATAACACCAAAGCAACTAAATGAACATATTCCCAATTTTTAGGTTGACTACAATAGTTAAGCAAAAGAGCCCAGCCACTTCCCCCAAACCCGCTTGTCTTTACAGGGGCATCCCCTGGCCTTATAAACCACACGCTCTTGCTGTGCACACCAATCTACACCTCGCTGTCATTGTGACACCACAGGAGGGGTGGGGGACATCCATCGTGTAGCACTGTCATGTTTGGCCACTAGAAGGGCCATGCTTAGGAAGGTCCTTTCAGCCCTCGTGCCCCATGGATCTCTCAAACACTCCAAATGGTAGCAGTAAAGGAGAGAGGGGTATCTCCCACCCAAGGATATCCAACAGTTCCCAGGTCACCCTGGTTTAGTAAGCCTCCATCGTGGAACACGACCACACTAGATAATAGATATCTGTAACTCTGTCCCGCATTGGGGGCAGGAAGGGTCAGGGCAGAGACCCGCTTGATGTAACCGAGCCGGTAAGAGATAGGCAGAGTGAAGATAGTATGTCTGTATCACTTGCAACCAGCTGGGATTCCAAGTTCTTTCGGGCCCATCAGAGCATCTGTCCAGTCTTCATCTTCAATGGGACCCAGTCATCGCTCCCATCGATCCCGAAGGTGTTACAGAGTTGATGGTGAGTTAATTACCAGGTTGCAGCAAATCTGAGGGATCCCTCCACGGCCACATTGCCCATGAGAAGCTTCACTTCCAGGGGACTAAACTCAGGTAGTGTTTCGGTAACTGTGACTTGAGCTTGTAGTGCATATAGAACTGAGTGATTGCCAATGCGTGTGCGGCCGGAAGGTCCGAAAAGGAGCAGATGGGTGCCCCGGCCCAAATATCACCCAAGTGGGAGACACCGATGAGGTCTCCGGCCCTACCGCCCTACAGTTTCTCAACCTCCCCCAACAACCTATCATGCCAGAGGTGGGTTTCTTGTGTGAGTTTGGCAGCCCATTGCATGTGTTGGAGCGCAGCCCACCGGGCTAAGAACACTACTCTAGTAACTTGTGGTACAGAATCTGGGGCAGGGGAGCCATATAACATGGCCTGTACCTGGGGAAATCCCAGCTGAGACAGCTCTACCTAGTAAGCTGGTTCTGACCAACTCCCGTTAAACCAATCATGAATGACAAGCAGGCGAGATGCTAGGTAATAGAGAAAGAGATTGGTAATTCCCAGGCCACCGTCAAAAGGGTGCCTCTGGCAGTGCACAAGGGCCATCCGGGATTGGGGACCCATGCCATAAGAAAGTGGTTGTCAGCTGGTCAAGGTCACAAAGTCACTTCCTATGTAGCGGTAGATTTTGAAAGACATACGGAAAATGCGGCAAGACCATAATTTTGTATAGTGCTATGCACCCTAGCACGTTCAGTGGAAGAGGCTGCTATCTGGCAAGGTCAGCCTTGACCCTCTGGACTAGGGACTGGAGGTTGAGGGTCCATGTGAGCTCCAGATGTAGGGCGACCCGAATGCCCAGATACTTAAAACTGAGTTGATGAAGAGGAATGTTCGTTTGCCAACCATAGCAATCTCTGAACAGGCCCAGAAGGAGCAGAACATATTTAGAAGGGTTAATTTTAAGACTTGATGCTTTGATGATCAGGGGCCACTGGTTGCAGGGTTAGTTAGGTACAGGAGGACGTCATCTGCATTCAGTGCAACTCGGTTCTACCGACCCTCTCTCTATCGCCATCCCATAAATTGGGTGTCTGCTCGAATATTCCGGGCTAGTGGCTTAATTGTTAACGCGAAAAGGAGTGGAGAGAGAGGGGATCCCTGTCTTGTCCCTCATCCTATTGGAAAGGTTTCGGAGAGGTCCCCATTAATTTGGACTTGGGCCATGGGATTAGCGTACAAAATGCACACCATACCTCAGAATCGGGGGCCAAAGCCTGCTCGAGACAGCATCAGGTGAAGGTAGCCCCAGTCCACCGTGTCAAAAGGCTTTTTTCAAAGTCTATAAAATATTGGGCCTGATCTAGAGGCATTTGTGAACGGTGGACCAGGGACACATGGAGTCTTCAAAGGCACTGTCTTGTGCCCCTGGTTGGCATGAAGCCTCATTGGTCTGAATGAATCAGTGTGGGTAGGACATGTTTAAGTTGGTTAGCCAGGACAGTTGCAAAGATTTTACCTCTCTGTTAAAGAGGGAAATAGGACGATGGTCTGCGCAGGATGTTGAGAGAGCCTGCTTTTTAGGCATCTCTACTATAGTGGCAGCATCCAGTTCCAGGGGGAAGGCTCCAACCTGGCATACCTCCATGTATAGTGCCAAGAAGCGGGATATCGGGAGCTCACAAAACATGGTGTAGTATTCCGTGGGGAAACCCTCAGGACCTGGAGTCTTTCCGGGTGCCAGTTTGGTTATCGCCGCTCCCACCTCCTCTGCTGTGAAGGTTTCATCAAGCATTTGTCTCTTCAGCATAGAAAGGTGGGGCAAGGGAACTGCCTTGAGGAAACCTTTGGCAGCCTCCATATCGTTCCTTATAGATGTTGTGTACAAGGCCTTATATTAGTGTGCAAACGTTTGTGCGATCTCGGGGAGATTATGTCTCGGGTCACCGTTTTCAACGATAATTTCAGGTATGATTCGCGTCACTTGTTGATGTGAGACTAGCTAGTACAGCAACTTCCCATTTTCCCCAGACAGAAATCTTTGCTTCTGTGGAACGCCAAAGATATTTGGCAGCCTCTAGGGAGTGCTGGCGGATTTCTTCCTGAATGAGGTCCAATTGCCGGGAGAGGTCTACCTGGGATCCTGCTCCAATATGTTGTCCTAGGCAAAAAGCCCAGGCCTCCAGTCTAGTTATCTGGGGGGAGTTGTCTCACTCTCTGGCTCTAATGTGCCCCTTGGCAAAACCTTGTATAGTGGCCTTATTGGGTACCCATTTTTGGGGCTGATCCTCCATTATTGTCTAAGTGAGCTCAGAGCTCTTCATATAGTGCCTGGACAAAGGATTTGTCCTGGAGGTACCAGACACAACATGGGTCGTGAGCCAACCCTATGGGGTCTCACATATATAAGCAAGGGAGAGTGATCAGAGATCCCACAAGGCAGTATTTGGATTTGGATAAGTTACCAACTCTCGGTAGCGGGCATAAAAACTAGATCTATGTGCGAATGAGTGTGGTGGGCAGCCGATGTGTGTGTATATTGGCGTAGGCCGAGATGCCAGACCCTCTAGACATCACAGAGGCCTAGGGCTGCCATCCGGTCGGTGAGAAGGCTAGCCCCAGTTCATCTGGAGCCAGTGGGGGGTCCTGTTGTATCGAGTGTTGGGTCTAGCACAGCGTTGAAATCACCTCCTATGATAGTAGTACCCTGGGGGAGGTTGAGGAGGAGTTTGGAGAAGTCCTGTAGGCAGGCATGAGTGAGGGCTGATGTAGTATAGAGACATACAAGGGTGATCGTTAGTCCCTCTAGTGTGCTCTTGAGGGTGATAAAGCGGCCTTGTGGATCACATGTTGGTTGAACCACTGAAAGGGGGAAGGACCGTTGAAGCTAAATAGCAACTCCTCAGACGCCTCTGGAATACCCTGCATGAAACACTCTGTTGTATTCCTTTCGGGCCAAGAAGGGACGTTTCCCATAAGGTGTGTTTCCTGTAACAGTAGAACCTCAAGGGAGTGACCATGGACAAAAGTAAGAACAGCAGACAGTTTTACTTGGTCTAAAAGACTGTTCAGATTCCAGGATAGTATATGGAAGGTCAGCATTGTGTAGGATGGGTGTGGTCTAATGTGTCCTATTTTCCGGGTGGAAAGGGCCGTGGTGTGGCATTACCAGAGATCGCAGTCAGAGGATCTCTGCTACATCTATTATGGAGTTCTATGTCAAAACCTAGGGAAAAAAGGGAAGGCAAGCATGCATGCAGTTTACCACTGAAACATTGTAAATCCAACTGACCCTAAGTGAGCCCCCCACCCATCCCGCCCCACACTTCTACCCTAGAAGCATATCTCACCATAAAAGTAAAGTTTGTTAGAAAAAAGAACATCCAAAACATTTTAGAAACATCAGTGGAGAAACCCCCCTCATTAGTAAGCGTTCATGGATATATCGGCCCAACCTATCATTCCATCAGGACGTGGGGGGTCCACAGAAAGAGTGCATGAGCGGTAGGTTCAGTATCCAGAGGACCCCTGCAAAGTTCAAAACGGATCAAATCATGGGGCTGCAATTGAGATCTGTGTCAGTATGGAAGTTAGTCGGGGTGAGAAACCTCAGATCCGGAGAACCATCCAAGTCTTGCCCTCTCTGTACCTTTTCAGATACGGGTTCGACCACAGGGCCAGTCAGTGACGCCCAGTGCGACCGATGAATCCAAGAAGGCGTACCTAAGCATGCAGCATTTTGTACCACTGGGTGTGGGTGCGTCATTTGCGGGGCCTGGGCAGCAAGACCACGGGGTCTGTGGATAAGCGTCTATTCGAAGAGGAGTTTTCTAGGCCGTGGAGTGGATAGTCTTCAGTTAGCCACTGCTATGGGGGTTCTGGGTTATCAAAGAAGTGCACATGGCTAGCATGAATAATGCGGAGTTTGTCTGGGAATAGCAAGTGATACTGGAATCCCTGTTTGACTTCCACATAGGAGTGGCATCGTTGCTGGACTTCGCAGGTGTAGTCCGGGAAGATGAGAGCATCTTCACACCGGAGTTCCGGTTCCCCCTGAGCTCTTTGGAGGATAGCAGCTCTATCTCTGTAGCTAAGGATGCGAGTAATTATTGGCCTAGGCGGTGCTCCTGGAGGAGGCTTGGGTGTCAGCCCTGATGCGCCCTCTCCACAGTGACCCAAGAGGACAGATACTCTAGAGTCATCCATGACTTACACCACCATTCTGTGAAATCCACCACAGATTGGGGACCGGAGCCTTCCAAAACCCTCAGGAACCCCAATTATGCGCACATTGTTGCACCTGGATCGGTTTTTGGCATCCGGGAGAGAAGAGTGGTTACCTGGGTCTTGAGGGTGGAGACATCGTCCTCACCTCTGGAGCTCCATGACTCAGCCTCCGCTATGCACGCCGTGGCATTCCGGAGATCCGCACCACTCTGATTTTTGTTTCCACTGCAGCTTGGCTGTTTGGATGATTTGCAGAATAGTGGTGAGCTCATTGGAAATCAAAGCAGGTTTATTCCTGCCTGGAGGCCTGAAAGGTCAGAGGCAGGCCTTGTGGTGTATTGCTCCATGCAAGTCGGCGGTGTGACAGTGCGGGTGGGCCTATCCTTGCCCATTTTGATGGGGGACTGAGATTTCCTCTGAGAAGAGTCACCCTGCTTACCATGGGTCGTGGCAGCACAAGCAGCTGGCTTTCTATGGTCAACAAATAAATGTCTTACCACTCAGCCTTGTGATGTGGATACAAGTCCCCAGGTAAGTGTCTGTTTTCAAACAGGTCTACAGGTCGCGGGAGGGCTGCTGTGCCTCCGCTATGAGGCATTTTCCAGTGAACCTCAGCCGATTTTTAACAGTTCAACTTGTGGATGGTGAGAAGTCAGCCCAATATGGGGTGTCTGGGTCATCCTCCGAGTGTGGGGTCAAGTCACCGCTGGCGGTTCCAGAGGAAGTGGAGGAGGACAGTAGAACACATCAATCCCTTGTGGGGGAGTTAGCCCTCATGCCCGGCGGGTAGGCGATCTGGGAGACGGGTCACTCCTACCTTCGATCTCAAAGGCCTCCCCAGACTCCGCAACCCCCCAGGCCCTACGACAGCAAGGGCCTCCAGGAGGGTCTGATCCCCTCAGCAGGGCGCTAGTAGCGCTGGACGGTAGGGAGGTCAAGGCGAGTAGCCCCCCACCCAGGCCTGCAGCACAGTTCTGACGTTCCAGAAGAAGCAGCAGGGAGCCAGGAGATCGATCCCAACTGCCAGATGCCAACTAGGGGGGGACAGACTCCAAGGTCCCTCTCAGTCAAAGTGCCCACGGCCCTCTCCGGTAGGCAGCAGTCCCAGCATGAAGAGGGAATGCTGTATCAGGGCGAGGTCATCCCCCCACCCCCCACCCAGGGCCACGGTTCCCAAGCCCATTTATATTGTCCATAAGAGTCCGGGAAGGGTGAAAGCGATCAACACGCTGTTCGAATCCGCTCCAAGTGCTCCCGGTCATATCTTGCCACCAGTCTTTTTACTCCTCTCCACAGCAGCAAGTACGTCTCAGAGCCAGGTGGTGTGCCGAGGCACATGTGCAGGATTTACTTGCAGGTCCAGCTCCAGGCTCCCTCGCCGCTGAAGTGCCTCACTGGAGGTCAGGACCTCGGAGCCAAGTGGCAGACCCCGCTGCGCGACCGAGCGGCAATCACCAGTCTCTCCCTAGTCCTCGTCCCACGCCGCCAACGCACCCCTCCCGGAGTCACACCCCAGGTTGGGAGGGGCCGTTCTCTTCTTCACGTGCTGTCGGAGTCCAGTGGCTGTCAGGCAGCTCAGCTCCCAGCTGGAGCCTTCTCAGCAGCGGTTAGTTGCCCAGTCCTCTGCTCTGGGGGCACCCAAGGTGTGATAGGGCAGCATCCCGTCTTCACGACTCAGGGAGTCAGGTTGGGGCCATCGATGGAGGCTATATCCCAGGATTTATGTCGGATTCAAGGGGGTTAATTGCGGAGATATTCAGGATGCGGCTGTCATGTTGGTCGTCCAAACCACGCCCCAGGTCAATTAATTTTTATTCTCGTCAGTTGAGGGTTAAATGTGTGCTACCACCCTTTAATGGAGGAAAATTTTGCTCAGTCTCCTGCCATTTGTTATCATTGCCAGTATGTCTGTTTTTGCTGAAATGTTGCTTAATGGGAGCATTGGGAGTATCCGGTCTCACCTCTATCATAATTTGTTTCTTGTGGACAATTTGTTCTGTTTAGATTACATTACAGGGGCACAGTTGCATAAATCGTATCAAGTGACCGTCACTGTAAAATGATGTTCAATTATTTTTGTGTCCCTGTGTTCAAAATGTTGGTGTTTGTAGTCAGTGGTGATATAGCAACTTCTGCATTTATGGCTTTGCATTATGGGGAAAGCCCCATTGGGATATCAGTAAAATTGGTGTTGGCCAAGTCCTTTTTGATTTTACCAAAATAATACGTATAAAATACTTAAAAATATGGGCTTTTAGATGACCCTATTCATTCATTGGTCTGATGGATGTCATTCACATTTTCATCCACCCATTACAGTATAAAGCATGCAGCAGTAGGTCAGCCCGCTTCATCCATTTGCGACCTTAACTGTGATGAAGGGCATTCTTCTCTTTAAGAATAGTACATCCACACACAAAGAAGCTCCCTTCAGAGGCAAGGACTAATATGGCAATGTATGCTTTTTCAGACAAAAATATGTTCTCTTTTAGAGAACTTTTCTTTAAAGATTGACTAGGGCCTGAAAGCTTCACCAATAACGTTTTGAAAATTCTCTGACAAAACAAGAAGGGACAAAGCCAAAAGGTTGGCTGTCAGCACCGCATTATAGGCCTTGCTAATGATTGATTGGTTTGCACTCTGACAATATATTCTCTAACCTTATTGTCTTTCTTGAAGGCACATTTTGATTTACCTGTGTGAACTGACCAGTCACATCAAACTATGGCAGAGTTTCCTCACAATCATTTAACTTCATTCCTGAAAGGAGAAATGTGAGAACACGGGCATTTCTAGGTTGGTGGGTCTTTCACCTTTTGGGAATACTAAATCTTCCTGTCGAAAACATGCTCTTTATGTTGCTTGTTTAAATAAGCTTCATTAATACATCTTTATATCCACCAAGATGCCAAGAGGTCTAATTCTAGTAAGTAGTCCTCTTTAAGATTACAATTTCTGTGAAGATGGAATAAAGGCCCATAAGGCAAGTTCATGTCCAGGCTACATGGTTGAGGACAGTAGTGAATGACAAGCGTATTACGCTCTGTATGATTACTAAAGAATGTTGTATCTAACTCCCAACCTGTTTTGCAGGTGAAAGAAAGAATAACATTATAAGGATCACCCAAGGACACCTGTATGAGCACACACTCAATAAGAAACAGACATCGCCCCCCCCCCCCACCGCCCCGCCAAATTCCCCACCCCAGACGTCAGACAGCTGATATACCTCACAAAAGGAAGGAAGAAAAGATACAATAGCAGAAACCCACAAACAGTTATCAGCTCTACACCCCTTGCGTCACCCAGTGCTGGTTAGCAGATGCACCAGGAATCCATTCAACCTCCTTCCCTGAGGACCCCAGAGAATATTACTTCAGCCAGTTGCCCCACACCTTGTAGAATTCCCAGAGGCATCCCATACTGCCATACGTAACGTTTTTTGCCGCCATATAAACTTCCATGCCTTGTCTCCATTTTTGTATTGATGGCGTTTCATTCAAACCCCATCCCCCCCAATACCAAGCTGTATCCTTTTTTGACACCTCTAGACCTAAGCCACCTAACAGTTGTTTGACTTTTGGAACAACCGCTTTGCTAGGGATCCCCAGAAAAATGTACTTTGGCTTAAGTGGATGGTCCCCTCCAGGATAGCTCTCAGTTCTGCAGTAATCGCCACCCAGTGCTCATGAATTAGTGGGCAGCTCCAGTGTGTGTGAAGGAAATTGTCATCTGCACCATTGCACTGCATAAAGGTCGGGAGATTGCCCTCCCCATATCAGCTACTTTACACAAAATCACATTAATTTAAGCACAGAGAGATTAATTGTCAGTCAGTCAATCTATTTTATGATTAATTAAAATCCATACAGTGTAGTCTCTGTTTGTCGTAATAGACCTTGTGTAGAATCTTAAACTGAATTTATTGTCACCTCCCTAGAGTGCCTCAAAGCTGCCTCCCAATCTATAGCCTCCATGTCCTCCACATCTCACTCCCACTTCTCTCGCAGCCTGCCCACTTCTCTCGTAGTCTTCTCAGGGTATGTGGCATATTGTCTTCAGTGTCTTGTAGGTGAGGAAGATCGCGTCTTTCCCCAGTTCCTCCATTAATAACTACCCTTTTAGTTCTCCATATTCTGGGATTTCCTCCCCCTGTAGCCTTTCCGCCTGCCAGAAGTGTTGTATTTGTGCATACTTCAAGGATTGGTTGGAGTGCATATTATATTCGCTTCGCAATGAGGAAAATGGCATAGGATACCCATTTTCTAGAAGGTCCCTCACTTTGGAGACACCAGTAATGTTCCGGAACCCAAACACCTGCAACTTCCCTGACTTGGTAAGTCATGTACCTCCCATAAAGACGTTTCTCATGTGATTATGTGCGTCCAGCCCAGTTATCTTGTGTCCCTGCCCCATGCTGCTAGGGCCACTTGTGTGGCTGGGAGCAATCTTTGGGACCATTTGCCCCAATAGGGGTAGTGCGTATACAATTGTGTCCCTAACTTTGCCTGTTCCAGCCTGAAGGTAGAATGGTCATGTAGGGGCAAATATCCAATCACTGATATTGATTAAATATGACGCCCAATAGTAGGCTTCTAAATCCAGGCGCGCTATTCCCCCCAACACCCTACCTCACACCCCCATTGTAGGGGATACATTTCAGTGTTTTAAGGGCAATGCTGGGGTGCCCCCATTCCATAACAGGGATCTCACACCCCCTCCTGCCTAGTAAACACCTCCAGAGGCACCTTGTAGTAAGCGTTCTATAGGACATATAACAGCTTAGAGAGTGAGATCATATTAAAGATGGCCGCTTGCCCCATGAGGGTGAGAGGCAGCCCTCTTAGCATCTTCCTGAAAATGTTTTTCTATTCTCCCCAGATTGCTGTGGAGGCAAAGCTCTTTCTGGTGTCATAAAGATCCCCAGGTACATGAATCCCTCTGCTGCTACTGCTACTGCTAGGCTTCTCCGGAGCAGGGATGTGTCCATCTGCCCCCTGGGGTGATAGATCACCAACCTATTCTAGTTAATCCTATTACCGGAGTGATCTCTGCACTCTTGAAATATTTGAAAAAGCGCTGGAAGAGTCGTGGTTGGGTCAATAATGTAGAGCATGATGTCATCTGCACAAAGCAAGATTTTTTTCTTCATCGTCATCTGCCTCGGATATTTTCAACCCTTGAACCACTGGATGATTCTGCACAATACATGCCAATGACTGTATGGTAAAGGCAAACAAGAGAGGAGACAGGGGGCACCTCTGCTTGGTTCCCCTGCCAATTGGGAATTCTGAACACAGCACCCATTTACTTTCACTGCCACAACTGGGGCTTGGTAGAGAACTGCCAGTCACTTACTGTACTTAGGACCAAACCTGAACTTCAACAACTGCATGAAATGCCTTCTCCGCTTCTAGTGCGAGGAAGATGTGTGCTGCTGGTTGATCTCTCACCTCGGCAAACCAGTTGTGTGTCTCCCTCAGGTTGTACCTCGTTGACCTGCCAGGCATGAAGCCCGACTTATCCCAGTGAATCAGGGGGTATTATTACCTGCAAAAGCAGTGAGGCCAGTATTGTAGCTAGATTAAGTTTTGTAGCCAGAATTTTAACTTCTAGATTAAGTAAAGAAATCGGGCAGTACAGCTCGTAGTGCTCCTTTGGCTGGTCTTCCTTGGGAATCCCCACGACAATGTCACACCAAATATCCGGTGGGAGCATTTCCTGCACCCCAACCTCCTTAAACAAGTTCAACAGATAGGGCCCCAATAGTCCAGCGTATTGCTTATAAAATTTGGCCGGGATCCCATTGGGCCGCTAGGTTTTATCGGTCCTCAGTTTTGGTATTGTGGACTGGACCTCGGGCTTTGTGATGTCAGCCTCTAGGGTATCTCGTGCCTCCACATATAACACCGGGGTGTCCACTGTTGACAAATATTGTGCTATACGGTAAGTACCGTGCAGCATTTGGCCCTCTAAAATGCCCCAAAATATTTGCTAACTTCCTCTGCGATTTGTCCATCTGAGTCACATGCCTCTCCTACTGGACCTGGCATCCATTTCCTTACTACCCAGCCATGGCAGGAGTTTGCCTGCCTTATCTCCTGTTTCATACAGACGATGCAGTGTGGTGAGCATGCTTCTTTACATCCTCCTGTGCTAAGTCCCGGTACGCAGTTCTCAGATTGTCTATCCTCCTGAGTGTGGTGGGTGGGGGAGGGCTTATTTCCGACCCTGGACCACTCTCCAACTCAAGGAGCTGGTGCTGAATGCCCTCCAGGGCTGCCACTGCTTTCCTCTTCTTCTGGGCCTCTACATTCTTTGATCTAAATCGAAAACCATCTTATATGCTTACTACAACACCACCCTAGAGCTAACTGAGCCCTCATTTTCTTTCAAATAAAGTTCAGTGACGATTTGAAGTCCTACTGTGACCTCCCGGTTCTGCAAGCCCCAGACACTGAGTTTCCACATAGTCCCCTTACCTCCTCCACGCCGTCCCAGCTTGACCAATAGAGGGGAGTGATCTGAGAGCCCCCTAGCTAGGTAGTCTGCCTGTTGAATGGTGCCCACCTCCCCTGCCGGGGTAAATATATATTCCAACCTGGAAAAGATCCTATGTGCCACAGAGAAGTATGATTTTTTTCTAAAATATTTATGCTTTTAAACACTTTCAAATACAGTAAAGGCAAAAAGCCGATTGCATACAAACACAATATCTTTGACAGGTATCACAAAGTCATACATTTCCAACAGTGTCCAGACAACTCTAACAGGAGCCCTGCACAGTGCTATGAATGTCCATATCCAAGCCCACGTTGTCACATCTCTAGCCCTTCCTACCCCTCAAGTACTATCTTGCACAGACTCTGGTTCACCTGTTTCTTTACCAATTAGGTATTGTTTATAGATGTCCCAATACTTTGCTGGCCTATTAGTTGGCAGAAGCAGTTCGCTATAAACGTCTGTTTGTGTGTTACAATACACCATATCTCTATGCCATTCTTCTGTTGTCGGCACCGGACCACGATCCTAACGCATGGCAATTCGACGCTTGGCTAGCAGCAGGCCAGTAGCCACCAACCGTCGGACTGATTTTGGTAAGTCTCTATCCCAACCTAGAAGCACCAATATCGGTTCACAAGTAATACGCTGTCCGGTTATCGCCTCCAGTTCCCTGAAAACCGACCACCAGAAGCGCTGCACCCCAGTAAAGGCCCAGGACATATGGAGAAAACCTGCTTGGTCTTCACTGCACCTGGGGCAGGTCGCATTAGTGCGCAATCCATATCTGTGTAGTCTAAGGGGAGTATAGAATGCTCTGTTTAGATATTTAAAATGTATTAGACGATGCCGGCCGTTCAGTGAGACATTGCAAGTCAAAGAACAGCAATAACGCCACTGATCGTTAGTGAGCTGCAACCCCAAATCTCTCTGCCATTCAAGTCTTGCTTTGTTTAGCTCATTGATATGTGTCTTCTGTATGTGAACAGAGACTAGTCTCTGGGGTTGGTCGTTCGTTAGTACTGTGGATAAGGCCTGCATATCCAGAGGCTCCCGCATATCCTCCCCCAGGTGTGTTGCCATAGTGTATCTAACCCTGTAGTACTGATATCGGAGCAGCGCAGTCAGCTCAGTAGTCCGCTCTTCTATCATTTCCCATGGTTTCATAACACCTTCCTCACACAAATCCCCCATAGTGGTGATATTTAGGGTGACCATGGCCTGTATTAAACTCTTAACACGCCACAACTCAAACCAAGCACACCGCCCCAAGGGCACATGTCTATGTAGCAAGCCATGCCAAGCATGCGAGTTCAGAGATGGTAGCTCGCCACAACATTTGTTTGGAGCATGGAATATCTTACTCTGCAGCAGCACTGGGGATGCCAGATCATGCTTTATTTTAAGAAACGGGATGTCACTGGACCCGTAGACCCAGGCGTGAGCGACCACAGCATGCTCAACCAAATAGTAGGTCTCCAAATCTGGGGCCCCCAGGCCACCCAGCTCGTAGGGTAGGGTCAGGGTGCTCCATTGCACTCGCGGCTGTTTACCTGCCCATGCTAATTTGATAAGTAGACCTCTCAAGGCTGCAAAGTATGTCTTCGGTAATAACATAGGGATATTCTGAAATAGGAACAGAAACGAGGAAGCACTACCATTTTCATAAAAGCTACACGGAAAGTGGAAGCCTAATCCACCTCTCCATGTCACCTGCCAGTGCCTCAAGAGCGACCTCAAAATTATCAGTCACCACCACTTTAGGATCCGTATGGACTCTGATGCCCAGGTAACGGACCGAGTCTGCCTCCCACCTGAGGGGGAACCCCACATCAACTTGTGATGTCGCCGGTGTCACAGGGAACATAATGGATTCGCCCAGTTCACCTTAAGGCCTGAAAAGGTACCATACCCCGCGATCTCCCGGAGAACCGGAACAACATTACGCTGCGGGTCCTTAAGATATAATAACGTGTCATCCGCATAAGCCGAGAGTAGAAGGGTTTCGTTTTTAAACCGGAGACCCCGATGACTGTGATATTCCCGCAAGGCACATGCCAGGGGCTTAGCCAACAGTGGGCACCCCTGCCTGGTGCCCCTAGTGATAGGGAAAGTGTTGGTAACTATCCCATTGATTCTTAGTCTGGCTGATGGTTACCCATACATCATGGACACCAGATGCAGAAAAATATCTCCCACTCCAAACCGCTGTAGGACCTCCTTGATAAAGCACCATTCCAGCTAATCAAACGCCTTTTCAGCGTCCCAAAAAAACGCCACTGCCTTCAGCTCTGGGTTTATATTCTGTATGGTGCCAAACAGTTTTCGGAGATTCATAGTGAGACTGCGGCCCAGTACAAAACCCGATTGCTCTGGCTGTACCATCTTCGGCAACAGCTTGGCTAACCGGTCCACCAGAACCTTAGCATAGATTTTAACATCCACATTTAGTAAAGATAGCGGACGGTAACGTGAGCACTTCGTTGGGGGCTTACCCGGCTTACGCAGCATGATCAGCATCGCCTCACGCATTGAAGGAGGCATAAGTCCGTTCTCCGCCATCTCTTCATAAACCTCCTTTAGATGGGGGAACAATAGGTCTTTATAGGCTTTATAAAACCGCACAGTGAGCCCATCAGGGCCCAGAGCCTTTCCTTCTGCCATGCCCCCTATAGCTTTGTCCATTTCTTCTAGGGTCAGGGGTGCACTAAGAGGCTCTCTATCCGTGTCTACTAACCTCTGCAGATCAATTTGTACTAGGTAATCCAGCAGCTCCTCCGGATCCGGAGTGACCCTAGAGGTGTAAAGAGAGTCATAATAGTCCCGGAATTTGTATGCTATTGATCCTGGTTCTCGAATTTCACTACAATCTTCTGCCTGCACCGCTATGATCATGTTTCTTTCTCTATTAGGATGAATCACATTCGCCAGCACCGATCCTGGTCTTTCCCCCTCCCCATACGCTCGGGCTGTGGCATATTTCCCCATATGCTGAATCTGCATGGGCTGTGTCCTGAAATTCAGTCAATTTGACGTGTATGCGACCGTTCCAGCAAGCATAGATGCCCCCTGAGAGACCGCAGAACACCAGCATACTTGGAAATTGTGATATATAACTTAAATGTCTCCCACACCGTGCCTGTATTAGCCACCAAACCCTTATTGATGTGGAAGAAGTCTTTGATCGCCGTGGCTAGCTCCTTCCGGAAGACTGAATCTAATAGCGAATAGGGAGGGAACCTCCACGAGAAGGGGGGGGTCACACGCGTACCTTTAGTCACTGTCAGTAGGACTGGGGAGTGATTGGAATATGTCCTCTGCCTTGGAACATCTGTGTGTGAGCCGCCCAAGAGACTTCTGGCAACCAGCCACAGATCTATGCGCGTATGCAGATTATGTGCAGCCGAGTAATGTGTGTACCTGCCCCTGTCCGGATGTCTATCTCGCCATATATCTACCAACCCCAGTTCAGATGCCACTTCTGTCACTGCTCTGGCTGCAGCCGCCGGCCTATGGTCGCCTCCGCCCGACCTATCCAGTGCGGGATTCAGTGTGCAGTTAAAGTCTTCCCACCAGATCTGTGGTAACCCCCCCCCCCCCACCCAGGAGCCCGCCTTGACAGCCAAGTTGTAATAAAATTTAAGATTATCAAAATTTGGGCCGTATATCCCCACCAGTAAGAATGGAGCAGCACTCCCACTACATTGCGCCACCATGTATCTCCCGCCTGCATCTGCCACAACCTCCCTGAGACCAATACCCGAGGACCGCGAAGCCCAGATCAATACACCCCGTGCATGAGTAGTGAACCCTGCCGCTTCTAGGGGTGAGCATTGGGCTGCCTGGCGCTAAGTGTGTCCCTTGTAAAATAGCAAGATCCACTTTGTGTCTATGCAAGTAGGCCACCACCTTACAAACTTTTTCGAGCATCATTTAAGCCTCTCACATTCCACGTGACTAGTCTGAATCGGCCAGGGCTCCCTTGTGGTCTGTATGCAAATAATTATGTGTCATTGATTACATGACACCATGTAAGTCCCATATTGTCCATAAGTCTGCACTCGCTCGATTAATACATACAGCACAATACCTACGGTGAAAGTTTAAAATACCCCTCAACTTCCACCCCCTACCCACAGCAGGCATTACCCCAACACGCCTAGCTGACATCTAACTCTCAACTACCCTCCCACCCTTACTTAAGTAGACTACCCCTTCGCCCTTCTATAAGTGTGGTACACGCTTAGGTGGATGTTACCCAGCCTCCTCGTACTACACCTATACGTCAGCCACCTACAGTTGTGACAAACAAACTATCAAGCATTAGAATGAATCATATTTCAGAAAAGTGATAACCAAGGAACAAGAAAGCCCCCCTGTCAGCGCCATTGAATGTAGAATCGCCAACTGCCCTGATGTTGGCCTGCACAGTATGAGTCCCACAACTGCCCACCAGTATTCAGCAAAATCATGTAGAGCACAGCAGCATGGGCCACATCACTATGGTGCTGTAAATGCCCCCCCCCTGGAATATGCAACAGAAATAGACAACTCAATCACCAACTGTCTAGGAGTCAGTGTCTTCACCCCCGCAATTTCCACTGCCTGCCTTTCTACGTTTAACAAATTGAGCAAGCTTTTTGTGGTCAGTAAAAAACACTGGCTTCCCGTTGACCTCCACACGTAGTTTGGCTGGGTAAAGCATGCAGTATTCCAGATGTAGTTCTCTGAGTTGTTTTTTTCCAGCGATGAACTGCTGTCTCGCCTCCTGCACTTGCAGTGTGAAGTCCGGATAGCGCGAGACCTCCATGCCCTCATATTGCAGCGTCTTTAGTTCCCTGGCTCGGCGCAGAGCCGCGTCTCGGTCCCTGTAGTTTAGCAGCCTCGCTTTAATAGGGCGCGGAGGGCCACCCGGAGGTGGACAGCGGCCAAGGAGCGATGGGCTCTCTCAACGATAAACAGATCAGAGAAGGTTGTTCGTCCCAGCAGCTGGACAAGTAAGCGCTCGATGAAACCCTCCATATTGACTATTGCGGTGGACTCTGCGACCCCAACTATACGTAAGTTGTTTTTCCGGGACCTGACCTCTAAGGCGTCCACCTGAGCCTGTAGGTAGCTCAAGCCTTTGCTCAGTTTAGCCTGACCAGTGGTCAGTTCCATCTGACCATCCTCTACCTCAGATACCCGCCTCTCTGACTGGTCGAGCCTCTCCGCATGCTTGTCCAGGCGTTCAGTCATTCTATCCATACGGTAGGAGAGGGAGTCTATCTTGCCATCAATCTGAGTCAGGCTGTGCTGCATCGCCACCAGCATTTGTCTCAAGTCTTGCTCCTCACCTGTTGCCACACCAGATCCCCCTGCCAGGCCAGACCCCGTATTGTCGCCTGAGGAGGCCGCATGTCTGACGCCGGTCGAACTGCAGCTTGGCCTGGTTTTTGTCCAACTTGCCCATTGTACACACCCCGGGGGACATACAATTCCAGATGAGTCTTTCCACACCACAGCAATGTCGCGCGTCAAAAGTCGCGGTCACCAGAATCCAGGCCGTGCGACACTGCACTGCGACACTGCACTGCGACTCTCAGGGCAACCTCACCTCCCCGCTCACGCTGCCTCACTCCTTATCTGTCTCACTGTGCCCCGTCTTGGTAGCCAGCCTAATCCTTGCAGATGTGCTATGTCGCCATTTGCCCGGGGAGTGCGACTGATGATTATGCATCTCAGTCTGTAGGGCAGTTAGTGTTCAGCTCCAGAGTAGCCACATCCGGGAGGCAGATCCCAAAAAAGGGTGGGGGGCTGGGGGACCAACCTCACCTAGCAGGGAATTCAGCCGCCGTCCACCAGGGCGAACCGCCCGCCTGCCGCACAACGTGTTTAGCTGGACCTCTCACCAAAGTGCCGCTCCTATGCCCGGTCCGACACTCGGGCCACGCGACCTCCCAACACCTCGCCGCACCTGGGCCTCCGGGAACCGCTCTAACTACTGCCGACCCAAGGCATTCCAAAATGCAGCGTCTGACCCAACTGATGCCCGGGCCAGGATTGCCGCCACTCACCGCCGCGGCTCCATCGCACCTCCATAAGATGCCACAATGCCTCCACTAGCGCCCGGAGGAGGAGCCGCCCAGTCAGGCTCCGCTTCCGGGTGCGCCAGATTCCAGCCTCCCTAGGCCTCAGTCCGATTTACTTTGGATAGAAGTAACTTCTGCGGCCGCCGCCTCAATCCCGTCCTCCAGGACAACAGCGCCGGCAGCATCAATGCTTTACAGGGTTTTTGAGCTTGTTTATAACTAAGGATTGTGCACACATTGTGAAGTGGCTGACGGAGCTCCTTCACAGCGCGGCCATCTTGCGGCCGGGCAAGCTCCGCCCCTCAAGAAGTATGATTATCGTCTGTTGATGGGGTGCTTGCGGTGCCACAGGTCTGAGTGCTCCATCGTAGCTGCAAAGTATGAGAGCGGGGTATTGAGTGGGGCCAACCTGGACATTTCTGATCTGTCCTAAGTTGCCACCATAACATCATTGAAGTCATCTCCCACTATGTGGAGCAAAAAAGTTGCCTCCAAAACAATCTCTGTAAGCTTGGCCATTGTGGATGCTTGCAGCATTGCGGGTGCGTACACGCACAGCAGGGTGACATTGGTCTTGCCCCAGAACCCCTGCACCCCCCACAAATCTGCCATAGGGGTCTGTACATTGCTTAGTCGCCCTAAATGGTGGGTCCGTTTTAATTAGTATGGTGACACCTCTGGAGCAGGTGGTGTAGCCAGCTTGCACCGGCGTGGTGTATATGCCCCCCAGGAATTGACAGTGTGTCCCCTGGAGGTTAGTTTTGTGTAAAAAGCCAACATCTCGCTGCAACCATTTGATGTATTGAGCTACCAAGTCCATATCCATGTCAAAATACTGTGGTGTCTAAGGGTTGAAACTATGCCATGCCTCTGTATAGCATTTCAGTGTGGTCAAGTATCATTGTCCAGGACCAAATACTGGCTGAAATGTCTGAACCCGCCCCCCTTCTGTGAACTAGTATAACTAGAAACCCCATGCTCAGTCCCCGACCCTCCCCCCCACTCCATCTCAGTGTAAAGCCACTTAATTGAAGCACACCTTTAGTCCTTTAAAGGAGAAGTTCACACTCAGATCCCATCAAGTAGATGTTGGAGGGTGTGGGGTGGCCTTCCTCACTCCTCTTCAGCCCCAACCAAGACAAACCATCCCAGTTATGTCGCCCTCCGCATCCTGGCGTTAAACCGTTTTTTCGAGTGGATGAGTCTCAGGTTCATGCCCAATTTGCCAATAGCTGCAACCGCGGGGTGCGCGTCGTCTGGCCTGGTCGTCTGTTCCTCTCCCACAGTACAGTGTGGGGGGGTCCCCTCTCCTAGACCACATATCCTGGACTTTTGATTGTCACTGTCCGGTCACCTTCCAAGTCAGAGAAGGCCACCTGCTGTCCCAGGCCCAGCTCACCATGCCACGGAGTCCCTCTACTCCACTGCATCACCTGATGGCCCTTCTCCAGGTCTGTGACTTCTCCTTTGGCTGTGCTTCCCCTCCATCTCAAGCCAGTGTTTTGATCCCCCTGTCTTGTCACCCAGGGCCACTACTTGATCCATGCCTCCTCTAGCACCTGGAAGAAGAACAACCTCAGATGATATAAGACTTTAAGCTTCACCGGGAATAGAAGCATGTACTGCATCTGAAGCGCCCGCAGCTTGGGTGTGGTGTTGCCTTTGGACCTTGCGTGTATAGTCCAGGATTACAAGAATGTTTGTATTTTCTGGAGTATTTCCCCCAGGCACCGAACTTCATTAACGATCTTGTTGCGGTCATGGAAGTTCAAAAATCTTACAATCACAGTTCTTGTGGAGCCCCTGGGGGAATGATCCCACCCAGTGCTTGGTGTGCCCATTCTATTACAAAGCAGGGGAAGACCTTGCCATGGGGAGGGACTTTTTTCTTTTTTTAAGCAAAGTATCCATAAAAAAGCACCATGTTAGGTCCCTCGACCCCTTCGGGGAAACTCACAAATCTCAAATTGTTTTGTCTTGCTTGATTTTCTGCATCCACCGGACCACATCCTTGGTGGTGGCCAGGCCTCTGTCACCTCCCTCCGGAGCCCATGGACAGTGTCCTCCAGCTCACAGATTCTGATTTCAGTTACTGTCACTCTTTCAGCCACATTGTGGAGATCTTGACGCTGGAGACACCTCGAGGCTTACTTTCCTCCCCCTTCTCCCAGGGTCTTTCTCAAGACGACTGAATCACGAGAAGCAAAGCAGCATTGTCCGGCATGGTTTAAGACACCTTCTCTGCCTGTGGAGCCAGCACCTTAGTATAGCTCTCCATTTTTCCCTAGTGGGATGGTTTTGGCTCCTTATTTTAGGCATGGTTTGCAACACCTCCTCTCCTGGTGGAACCACCACCTTAATATAGTGGTCCATTTTTCCCTGGCAGAGGTGAGTTTGGGTACTTATCCTTAGCCATTTTCTATGACTAGGGTTCCCCCTCCCCACCCCGTAGCATCATGGAGTGGGGGCCCCAGGGGCCTCTCAGCCCACTGAGCCGAAGCAGGAAAGCAGAAGAAGAGTAAAAGAATGACCCCTTGTGCCAGTGCACCTTGTCAGTGCACTGTCTGATCGGTATTTTGGTTGGGCTAGCTCCTCCACTGCATGACCGTAGCGCCTCTAGCCACCACAAGGCCACGTCTGCCCCTGGATCTGCCGTCAAATGGCCAGCTTTGGCAACCCAGCAACCCCCCAAGTCCTTTCGAAGGTCAGTTGCAATTAGAGGGTCTCTGTTCTCTCCAAAGTTTGCCAGGCAGTGTGCAGTGCCCCCCTCAAGTCTGTAGGGCCCCGCAGAAGCACAGCTGTATCGCTCAGTCCGGGGCATCATGTACCACATGCCTCTTCTGTTGCCCCCCAAACTGCACTGGACTCTTGTCTGTGTCCCCAGTGCCTTATGACCCCGCATGAAGGGGAGTGAAGACAGAGAAAAAGGATATAAAAAGGGGTCCAAGAGCACCGTCTCCGCTCCACCCCATCTCGCTCCTTAGCCACAGGACAAAGATGGATCATCAGTGCTTCCTAGCGATCCCTGCACTGCTTTAGTGCTGTCCCTCCCAGGCTCAGTGTTACTCACTGGGTCCTCGCAGCCCACGCAATGGGGTGGGCATGTGGAATCGCTTTACCCCCCACTGCAGTCTTCCTCTGCACTGACCTGTGGCTGCTTTGCGCCGCCGATGTTTCTGGCCCCCAGGACCTGTCTGTATCTCCCGGGCTGTGGTCGCTGCTAGCCCATATCACGGGGAAGGTACATGGTCGAAGAATGCAGACGCCGCTACAGATTGTAAGGCTATTGCACAAATCAGAGGGGGAGAGGGTGCTGTTGTGCAGAGCTCTCCCTTGCTCTTCAGCCACCTTTTATGATGTTGCCCCCTCTGATGGATTAGGCTGGCATGGCCTGCCGGCCTCCATACCAGCAATGTTGCCCTCTGGGGTCTCTGTCTCTGTTGGAGGGCCCGGCCCAGCTCTGTAGCCCCCCACCAGCTCAGGAGACAGAAGGGGGAGAAAGGTGGCAGAGCTGAGGCACTCTAGTCTGCGTCACTTCCTCACCTGCCCTCTTGGCGGCCCTGTCACATTCTCCTTCAGACCGACAGGTTTCTTACTCTCCTGCAGCTGCCATTTGGCTGGAGTGCCCGGCAGGTCCTTCAAAGAGACATTACTCGGCTCAAAGTCTCTAGCGGGGGTGGCAGGGGGTGGGCACTGATTCCCCATTGATTGGCCAGTTTTCAGATTAATAAGGGCGACATTCGGAGTGGCAGGTTCCACTGGGAAGGCAGGACTAAGCACGGATGAAAGTTGGGCCCCCGGAGCCTATGGGCTTCACCGCTTCTCGGCAATCTTGCAGGCCACACAAACCCGTCTCTACTTTTATGCTTAAGACAAAGTGAACTATATATACTGGATTAAATTGTTTTTCAGTTTATGAAAGGCAGCACGTTTGTCGTAATTCCTGAGTGTATAAGGAAAATATTTCCTGAATGCATTAGGAAGGGGAAAGACACAAAGCGTTCCAAAAAGGTCTACGAAAACGTTTATCATAATGGACAATGCTATTTCAAGGCAAGTAGATGTGAAGTTAAGAATAGTACATTTATACAGCTTTATATATAACTACCGAGACAATATGCTGGCAGCTGATATTTTTGCAGGTAGATATTAAAAAATCAATATTGTGGTAGGACACCTTCATATTCTGAAAGTGCCGCTGGTACGAAAACTGTTTAAACCATTTTTTATAAAAGTGCCTGTATTTCGTCTTGCAGTAATTATCATTTGTTTTTTTTCTCCATGAGATGGCAAACTGGAAATGCTAGCCACCATATTAACAGGTCTTGTATTTCCTATACCCTTTATGTCTGTATAAACACAGTTGTTTTTAAAAGTTTCATAAATATGAGGCTTTATCTCATGATAGAAAGGAAAGACTCCAGATATTCGTAGTCCAGAGCAACTGGTCCCGCTGCTACACCCAAGTACCCATGATTATGAGTCTTGATCGCCAACGTTGAAGCTTTAGGACTCATCAGCTTAAAAGTTCCAAGTTCAGAACCTGCTTTCCCGTTCTTTCTTTGGTACTTGCTGGAAGACCGGAAGCCTAGTAAGACTAGTTAATAATTTAGTGATTCGGTGAATTTGCTTTGTGCTCATTTGAACGTTTCCTACCTGAAGCCTGCATCATTTCACACCAGAATGCCAACTGTAGACCTTTACGTTCACAGCACCTTCACCTTATAGCTGCGGGCTACGATGCCTCATTAGTGGAAGTGCCAAATAAAATGAAAATCTTCTTTCTTCCTGATATTAAGGGCCTAACACTTCCTAGGTGGCATTTCTGTGACTTGGGAACTTTTCAGCAATTTTATTTGATTTGTCATTGTTTCTTCTGTATTTTTATCGCTTGCAGGGCGCATAAGTTGTATTTTCTTTCCAACATGTGGTTTAATTAGCTGCAGAAGACTTTTTGTGGTGGGCATCAGAATTAGCCCCATTACACTTGCGTTTCAGTGGTTTCTAACTAAATAAATAAGGCTGTTTTGTGCTTTGCATGGTCAGTTGTTTTAGTCAGCATTTTCTTGCCTTTAAATACAGGGGGAAGAACACATATGTTAAAGTTTTGGAAACCATGCTTAAGAGTCAGAATACTTTTTTTAAATAGCAACTTAAATGCAAAAAAACTGCTTAAATGATCTGATGTACTGTTATTTTTCTGTTACAGAAATGTTTAAGAAAATTAGGTATCAGAGTATATTTTAAAATCGGAATCATAAAAATACTAATATAAGAAAAACACTGCAGAAATGCTTAAAATAATGTGTCAGAAAATTATTTTAGGAATTATTTTAGGAATAATAAACTCTAAAGAGAACATGAGATATCCAGCTTGTTAAATAACAGCAAACATTACTTTTATATAACCATTAATAACATTCTAGCCTCATTTATAGCACAGATTCTGTTTGGGGAGGCAATGTACGGGAGATGCCAGGCATTCAAGTAAAATTGAGATAAGGTGCATTTTCAGGAGCACGTTTCTGACGAATGCAACAAATACAGAAACCACAGCAAGGGAGGTTACATACCTTCTATGAAAATGTGTGGTAAGTATGGAATTTATGGAGCTGGCCTTTGTCTGCTGCAATAATTTTGCCATGGTCCTATGTTGTGCTTCAGCAGTCTAATGTCTGATTAAGAAATCAAATAACACTTCACAAGGTTGTGGTGAGGAAAACCTGTGGACAGTAATTCTGCAGAGACCAGACATACTTAGTTGAAGTTTCCAATGAACGTTGGCTGTAATCCCATACAGACATCAAATATCAGTCAAATCTGTTGATTATGCAGTCTTCACCAACTCAAACTGGAGGGTAAGTCCAGATAAGATTAGTAAAGCGCACTGTTGTAAGGAAATGCCTTTTTATGCATGATCACTACCAACGATTTGGATTGATGCTGCTGGTGTTTCAACTCTTGAGTGTGCACCGAGGCATGCTAACCAGATCTCAGTGCCAGTGCTCTGACCCTTAAAAGTAAATGCTTGATTAGCTTGTACTCAATTTGCATATGTTAGCTTTCCTCTAAGTCTCTAGTATATAGTACCAGGGGTACCCAGAGCCTGTAAGTTAGAATGTTTGTCATGGGCTTGATGAGGACAGTTCTGGGGGAACCCCATTCAGCATGAACTGGTGACAAAGGGTGCAGTAAAAAAAGATAGACGTGTATTAGAATGGTTTGGAAGCCTTGTCACATCTTGCTCCTGATGCTGTGACCTGTTTACATTCATCCACATTCTCATTGTGCCTTCTATAGGCGTCCTTCATGCTGTGGTGGTCTGGTAAGCTGTGAGGGTTGGTTAGCTGGATGTCTTTATTTCTGACTTCTTAAGGGTGGTGGAAAGTAAGAGGAATGCCTAATGTTCAGCACGAAAATTCACATGAGAATGGTTGTGACAAGAATATTATGTTCCCTGAAGCAGCTACAGGCACATTGTCCTTGCACATCATAGTATAGTATCTATAATGTTGTGCACACTCTGAAATGTATTTCCTCTTCTCCGTTGCAAATGTGCATTCTTGCTAGTGTCAATACATAAATGGAAACTCATCCATAGAGTGTATGATTCACAACTGTGACTCCCAGAAAATGGGAACTCCCCATCAGTGCTCTGCCTTTTGGCCTTTCCCTTCACTGCATCCTATTTAGAATTTTCCTGCCTTAAGTTCCTATGTTTTCCTTATCTTTCAGCCTCTGTTCTTACTTCCTGTTAGAAATGGGGTCTCTAGTTGGCAGAGGTATACCCCCTTGTTGAAGTAGGTACCACAGTCCAAGTCAGGGTAAGTCACAACACAGTCCAAATTATCCTGCATCCACCTCCCGATAGCTTGACACTGAGCAGTCTGGCTTGAATTAGAAGGCAATGTGTAAATGATTTGTGCATAATTTATACCATAACACAGTGAAATCACCACAAAAATACATCACACGGGTTTAGAAAAATAGAGAATATTTATCTGAATAAAATACTGGTAAAACGATTAAAATCCAATGTACACAAGCAAAGTTATGAATTTTTAACGATTAAATCTAACTCAAGTGCCTACAAACACAATATCTCCAACTAGGGCTATCACAGTGTCGTTGACGGAGTCGTTCCCAACAATCCGACACCACCGGTGATGGTTATGGAGTCACACGGACCACCAGATACAGTACCTTTTGAAAGTCGGAAAGAGGCGTCGCTGGAGTCGGTGCGGTGTCAGTCCCTTCTGGCATCCGAAAAAAGAGACATCGGTTCCGCACTGCAAAGCAGGTGAGGCGTCGGTTTCATCCGGGTGCCGGGGGAGATGATGGAGATTCGTCTGCGATGTGCTGATTCCTCGTGACCCAGCGGGGTTGCTGGTTCCAGTCTGTCAGGACGTTATATGTCGACATTGCAGTGTCGCGATGACCCACTGGAGTCGTGGACACGTCAGATTTGTTTTGCAGGCCTCGGTCGTTACGTGCAGCGAGGTCCACATAGCGGTAGCAGGCTGCGGCGTCGCTGAAGTCGTTCGGGAGTCGCTGGACTGGGTACTAGCAAAAAGCTAGTAGTTGAAGTCTTTGCTGTCCCTGAGACTTCAGAACAGGAGGCAAGCTCAATCTAAGCCCTTGGAGAGCAGTTTTGGGGGAAGGCAGAGTCCTTCCAGCACAGTCAGAGGCCAGCAGGGCAGAAGGGCAACAGCAGGGCAGCAGTCCTTCTCAGCAGAGCAGTCCAGAGAGTCCTTTGGGCAGCCAGGCAGGTCTTCTGACAGAGTTCAGGGCAGGTCAAGAAGAATCTGAGCCAGTGGGGTCAGAGACCCAGCTTGTATGCCCAAGAATGCCTTTGAAGTGTGGGAGACTTCAAAGAGGGGTTTTGAAGTACACAAGTTCCCCTTTCAGCCCAGTCCTGTCTGCCAGGGTCCCTGTGGAGAGATGATCAGTTCCTTGTGTGAGGCCAGGCCACTGGCCTTTGAAATGTAAGTGTCAGGCCCTCCATCCTTCCAGCCCAGGAAGCACCATTCAATGTGGAAACAAATGTAGATGTGACTTGGGCCCTCATTTTGTCATTGGCGGTAAAACCCGCCTACTGCCACGGTGACGGGCGCCAAAATATTGTCACTACGGCTACCATCCGTCCGCCATATCATGATCTCTGCCGGACTTCCAAGAAGGATGGAAATCCGGCAGTGACCATACTGGCGGACGATGGTAAGCTGGTGCTGCTACCACCAGCACCGCCATGCCAGTTGAACGACACCAGCCATATCATGACCTGTGGCGGTGTTCTGCTGGCGGGTGCTGCTGCTACCGGGTGCTGCTGGCGGTAGCACCGCTCTTTCCCTCCCCGAAGACCTCCTAGAACAAGGTAAGTCGGGCTTCCGACAAGGGAGTCGGGGGGAGGTGTGTGTGTGTCTGGTTGTGTGCATGAGTGTGTGTGTGAATGCGTCTTTGTGTGTTGTGTTGTTTGCATGGGTGTATGCGTCTGAGTGAATGCGTGTAAAAATGGTGAAGTGAGTGCGTGTCTGCATGTCACTGTGATTGTGTGTAAGAATGTGTACAAGCATGTCTGGAAGTATGCGTGTATGCCAGTGTGAGTGATTGGGTGTATGCGTGGTGCGTGTCTGCGGGTGTGTGCATTTATGGGGGGTGGGGGGAGTGAGAGGAACGGAGGGGGTGGAGGGAGAGTTTGGATGGAGGGGGTGTCAGGCGTGTGTTGGGGGGGGAGCCGCCTACTGGTGACAAGGAAGGATTTCTCTGTCATAAGTAGGGCTTACCGCCATGGTTTTCGTGGCGGTGCTAACGCCATGAAAACCATGGTGGTAGGTAGGCTCAAAATTCCGCCGGCGGTACTATGCCAGCCGCTGGGCTGGAGATTGACATCTTCAGCCCAGCCACTGATACCTCCATGGTGGTATGAGTGGAGAAGTGGTGGGTTGGCTGAAGCCAACCTGCCATTCTCATAATGTGGAGGTATGTACCGCCAGCCTGTTGGCGGTACTACCGCCACATTAACACTCGCCGCCGGGGTCATAATGACCCCCTTACTGTCTTGTGTTTGTGGTTGTATGGGTGGAATGCACAAGGGAGCTGTCAACTAGCACAGACCAGATGTTTATTGGAGACAGGCTGTAAGGCACAGATGGATTTAAGTGCAGAGAAATGCTCACTTTCTAAAAGTGGCATTTCTAAAATTGTAATATAAAATCCAACCTCTCCAATAAGCAATATTTTCTATTACGATTCTGGCCATACTAAATATGACCTGGTTACCCCATTTCAGATCAGAGTCTACCACTCACAAGGAAGGCACAGCCGGATGTAAGTGCAGAGAAATGCTCACTTTCTAAAAGTGACATCTCTAAAATTGTAATATAAAATCCAACCTCACCAATAAGCAGGAGTTTCTATTATCATTCTGGCCATACTAAAGATGACCTGGTTACCCCATTTCAGATCAGAATCTACCACTCACAAGGAATATGAGGGCAGACCTAATGCACTCTATGAAAGGAGTAAGCCCCACAGTAGTGGAAAACAAATTTAGGAGTTGTCCACTACCAGGTAATATAAAACACACATGTACATGTCCTGCCTTTTACCTACACAGCACCCTCCCCGTGGGATACCTAGGGCATACCTTAAGGGTGACTTATGTGTAGAAAAAGGGGGGTTTAAGGCTTGGCAAGTACTTTTAAATGCAAAAAGTGTAAGTGGCAGTGAAGCAGCACACATTGGCCTTGCAATGGCAGGCCTGAGGCATGGTTAAGGGGCTACCTATGTTTGTGGGACAATCAGAGCTGCATGCCCACTACTAGCATTTAATTTACAGGCCCTGGGCCATGTAGTGCACTTTACTAGGAATGTATAAGTAAATCAAATATGCCAATTGGGGGTGAACTAATGTTACCCTGTTTAAGGGAGAGAGCATATGCATTTTAGCACTGGTTGGCAGTGGCAAAGTTCTCAGAATCCTAAAACCAACAAAAACAGTGTCAGAAAAGTAAAGGGCGGCAGGCAAAAAGTTGGAGGATGGCCACCCTAAGGCTGTCTAACACTACCTGTCTTTCTAACGAGCCTCCAGCTGTTCTCCAGTGCTGCAGAGTACCATCGGGTCCTTAAGCTCGCCCTCCTTCTGGATTCCTTCGTGCATCTCAGCCAGTCTCCTGCCTCCCTTCATTTGGGAATCTTGCTCCTTATTTTGCTCCTCCTTTGCAAAACGCTCTCCAAATATTACTTGCTTTGATCACCCAGAAGTAATGACTTTCCTGTTGAGCATATTTAGTCTCCTGGCTTTACACAAATTTTTGATTTGCCAGTGCACATCTTTGCCGACTTGATTAATGCTCCTTTCAAGAAAAAGCCTGATATGCAACCAGTAAAAATAATGGCCATAGGTTTGAAGCTTCTTAGTGGTTCCTGGTCAGAGTAACAGCACAGTGCAGTTTGAGAAAAAATGTGTCTTATATTCAATCCAACGGCAACCTTTAGGTGTTAGGTGCCCCATGCCCAACGTGCCTCACTTCTGCTAACGTGGTGCTCGGATGGCGTGTTGGATGCAGTAGCTCCTCGTCGGTTCTCACCTTCAGTATGGATGGTCAGGTGGTTAAGTGCAGGCTGGGGAGACCATTCTGGTGGTGCAGGATGCACCAGTCTTGCTGGAGGTCTTTGTTGTCCTGGGCAGGTGGCACCAGTGGATTGGTCCTTATATGAATAATCTTGGATTGGTGGATTGGTCCTTGTATGACCAATCCACAGTGGCGCCTTTCCTGTTGTTCCCTTTGAATGAATTCCCAATCCAAGATGACGGTCATTTGCTTCCTTTGGTTTGCTTTTTGTTCATTTAACAGTATATTAGGCTGCCAGACCTTGTCAGTAGAAATATGTTTGCGACGCACTCCTGTGTACATGCTCCTAGTTAGTTTCTTGCGTTCTTACTAGTTTTTCTGCTCGTTTTACCCCATTCTGGATTCTTCTTAGAGGTTTTCGTGCCCTTGACTTTTCCTTCTCCAGAATTGGTTCTTTTTTTGGAGCATCCCATAACCTATGATACCTCCCTGTTGGCTGGGTGTCTTCGAGAATTAATTATCCTTTCTTCCAAGCCAAGGTCTCCAGGATCCGAAGTTGACCACCGCAACCATCGATTGACATTAGGGCCCTTATTACAACATTGGCGGTAAATCCCGCGTACCGCCGTGCAGAAGACAGCCAACACACTGCTGTGGCGGCGGAATTCCTCTACAGCTATTACGACCCACAGCTCGGAATCCGCCAAAATCCAGACCACACAATTCTGCCACACCAAAGGTCAGTGATAAACTGGCGATAACCAAACCTCCACCGTCCCGCCAACAGGTATCCGTCCACACTATCACGACCCACAAATCCATACGGCGGTCTTTCAACCGCAGTATTCCATTGGCGTACACACCACTACGCTCAAAATACACACACATTTACAAAACACAACCACATTGGACAAATAGAAACACACACACCTGATACACAAACACACACCACTCCCACACACCCAATCCAATATAAAACACACACCCACATCACACACAAACCCTTACTACCAAAATTGAGAAAGAAGGCCAGAGAGAGACACCACCAGAAACAACACTAGCATCCACAGGCACACAACACCATCACTCACACACCATCCACGCACCTCAGAAAACACACACGAACACATCCCCTCACACATCACAACACACACCACCTCACACATCACCCACACCACATCATGGCACCTCAAAGACACCAAAGGCTCTCTGAGGAGGAGCTCAGGGTCATGGTGGAGGAAATCGTCCGGGTAGAGCCACAGCTTTTCGGATCACAGGTGCAGCACACCTCCATTGATAGGAAGATAGAGCTATCAAATCAAATCATTAACATTTATAAAGCGCGCTACTCACCCGTGCGGGTCTCAAGGCGCTAGGGGAAAAAGGGGGGGTTATCGCTGTTCGAACAGCCAGGTCTTTATGAGTCTCCGGAAAGCGGAGTGGTCCTGGGTGGCCCTGAGGCTGGTGGGGAGGGAGTTCCAGGTCTTGGCCGCCAGGAAGGAGAAAGATCTCCCACCCGCCGTGGAGCGGCGGATGCGAGGGACAGCAGCGAGTGCGAGGCCAGAGGAGCGGAGGAGGCGGGTGGGGACGTAGAAGCTGAGGCGTCTGTTGAGGTATTCCGGTCCCTTGTCGTAGAGGGCTTTGTGTGCGTGGGTGAGAAGTCGGAAGGTGATCCTTTTGCTGACAGGGAGCCAATGCAGGTGTCTCAGGGGTGCGGACATGTGGCTGCTGCGGGGTATGTCGAGGATGAGGCGGGCCAAGGCGTTTTGAATGCGTTGCAGGCGATTTTGGAGTTTGGCTGTGGTCCTGGCGTAGAGGGTGTTGCCGTAGTCCAGGCGGCTCGTGACGAGGGTGTGGGTCACGGTTTTTCTGGTGTCGGCGGGGATCCAGCGGAAGATCTTGCGGAGCATGCGGAGGGTGAGGAAGCAGGCGGAGGACACGGTGTTGACTTGCTTGGTTATGGTGAGAAGAGGGTCCAAGATGAAGCCGAGGTTGCGGGCGTGGTCTGTGGGGGTCGGTGCGGTGCCGAGGGCCGTGGGCCACCAGGAGTCGTCCCAGGCGGACGGGGTGTTGCCGAGGATGAGGACTTCCGTTTTTTCAGAGTTCAGCTTTAGGCGGCTGAGCCTCATCCAATCTGCGACGTCCTTCATACCCTCTTGTAGGTTGGTCTTGGCGCTGGCGGGGTCCTTGGTGAGGGAGAGTATAAGTTGGGTGTCGTCGGCGTAGGAGGTGATGATGTCGTGCTTGCGTACGATGTTGGCGAGGGGACTCATGTAGACATTGAAGAGTGTCGGGCTGAGTGATGAGCCTTGGGGTACGCCGCAGATGATCTCGGTGGGTTCTGAGCGAAACGGAGGCAGGTAAACTCTTTGGGAACGGTTTGAGAGGAAGGAGGCGATCCAGTCCAGGGCTTGGCCTTGGATCCCGGTGGAGCGGAGGCGGGTGATTAGGGTGCGGTGACAGACGGTGTCAAAGGCAGCCGAGAGGTCGAGCAGAATGAGGGCGACTGTTTCACCGTTGTCCATCAGGGTTCTGATGTCGTCAGTGACTGAGATGAGGGCGGTTTCAGTGCTGTGGTTGGTTCGGAATCCGGTTTGTGAGGGGTCGAGCAGGTTGTTGTCTTCCAGGAAGGTGGTCAGCTGTTTGTTGACGGTCTTCTCTATTACTTTGGCTGGGAAAGGCAGAAGAGAGATGGGGCGGAAGTCTTTTAGGTCCCTCGGGTCAGCCGTAGGTTTCTTTAGTAGGGCGTTGACTTCGGCATGTTTCCAGCATTCGGGGAAGGTAGCAGAAGAAAAAGAAGAGTTGATGACGGTCTGGAGGTGCGGGGCGATGATGTCGTCAGCTTTGTTAAAGATGAAGTGCGGGCAGGGGTCCGAAGGGGCGCCGGAGTGGATAGAGTTCATGATGGATTTGGTTTCTTCCGTGTTGATGTGGGACCAGTTGTTGATGGTGATGGCCGTGGATGCCGGTTCGGTGGTGTATGGATGGGTCTGGTGTCCGAAGCTGTCGTGGAGGTCGCTAATCTTGCGATGGAAGAAAGTGGCGAGGGATTCGCACAGATCCTGTGAGGGCGTGACGGCGTTGGCGTTGGCGCTGGGGCTGGAGAACTCCTTGACGATGCTGAAGAGTTCTCTGCTGTTGTGTCTGTTTTTGTCCAGTCTGTCGGTGAAAAAGTTCCTTTTGGCAGCGCGGATCAGGTGGTGGTGTTCGCGGGTAGCGTTCTTGAGGGCGGTCATGTTGTCAGCGGTGCGGTCCTTGCGCCAGGCTTTCTCAAGGGCGCGACAAGTTTTCTTTGATTCTTTGAGGGTGTCAGAGAACCAGAGAGGTTTTTTGGTGTTGGTCTGTCGATGCGTGCATTTGAGGGGAGCGAGGATGTCTGCGCAGTTGGAGATCCAGTTTGTGAGGTTGAGGGCTGCGTCGTTGGGGTCGGTGGTGAGGGTGGGTTGGTTGGTGTCGAGTGCGGAGAAGAGTTGCTCTTCGGGGATCTTGTTCCACTGTCGACGAGGGATGGGTTGGGTGCGGAGGTGGCGGGTCTCGCGTCGGAATGTGAAGTGGACGCAGCTGTGGTCGGTCCAGTGTAGGGCGGAGGCGTGGCTGAAGAAGACGTGTTTGCTGGCGGAGAAGATGGGGTCAAGCGTGTGTCCGGCGATGTGGGTGGCGGTGTTCACCAGTTGTTTGAGGCCGAGGTTGTCGAGCAGGGTGGTGGTGTTGGTGTCGTTGTTTTGTTCCAGATGGAAGTTGAGGTCACCTAGGAGGATGTAGTCCGGCGTGGCGAGGGCGTGCGGGGAGATGAAGTCGGCGATGGCGTCGCTGAAAGGGGCGCGTGGCCCGGGAGGACGGTAGACGAGGGATCCTCTGAGGGTGGTCCTCGGATCGGTGCGAATCTGAAAATGCAGGTGTTCAGCGGCGAGAGGGGTGTCTTCGGTGGAAGTGGTGACGCTGATGGAGTCTTTGAAGACGATGGCGATACCTCCTCCTACCTGGTTAGTGCGGGCTATGGCGCAGAATCGTCGACTGGGTTAACGCAGTGGGACAGCACCCCAGAACAAGGGATGACATCAGGAAGAGGTGGAACGACCTACGGGGAAAGGTGCATTCCGTGGTCTCAAGACACCAGATTGAAGTACAGAGGACTGGCGGCGGACCCCCACCTCCTCCCCCACAAGTAACAACATGGGAGGAGCAAGTCTTGGCTATACTGCATCCTGAGGGCCTCGTAGGAGTAGCAGGAGGAATAGACTCTGATAAGTCAACTCTTAACTATTACATCCCCCACCCTACCTGCATGCTATCACATATCCTCACCCTCACCCTGATCCCCCTCACCCCCATCACTCCAACACCTCACAAATGTGCCCCATCACAACCCACCCACCCCAACACCAAGCCCTGCATGCAACACCAAAGCATGGACACCCATCACCAAAGCATGTCCACAACAGCTACCCACACAGACCCCAAACCAATTATCACACAAGGTCCTAGACAAGAATGCAAGCACTGGAGTACAGGGTCACTCACCCATTGCACACAATGGCACACACAGATGCAATAATCATGCCTTTACACCCCTGCAGGACCCCTACCCAACGTCACTGGACAGGAGGTTCCAGACATGTCCACACCCCCCACAGAAGAGGCCCACAGTGATGACAGCAGCTCTGTCCAACTGGATCAAGATGACCAGCCCAGCCCATCAGGGACCTCGGGCCATTCAGTTTCCCTGACACTGGCACATGCCACCACAGAGCCTCCCCCCTCAGGAAACACCAGCACAGCACCCACCCAGCAGGCCCATCCCTCTGTCCCCAGGACACGTCAAGCAGCAGTGTGTCCACCACTACAGGGAACCCAGGCAAACCCACCACCCCAAGAACATCAGGGACCTGGGGGCAGGGGCAGTGGCAGTGGGCACACGGTTCAGGGGACAGATACACAGGAAAACAGGGGAACTGGGAGGACAGACGTGCGACAGGGGGAGGACAGACCCAGGGAACCCACTCTCCACGAGGCCCTCTCCAACATCATGGGAGCGTATCATCATTCCCAGGAGACGATAGCAACAGTACTGGCCAACTTTCAGGAGACCCAGCGGCTGCAGGAGGAACACTATCTGGGTATCAGGGAGGAACTCAAGTCCATCAACACCACCCTGGTCACCATTGTAGGGGTGCTGAAGGACCTTGTCAACACCAGGAGGGACACTGTGGCACAACAAGGGGCCCCTTACACTATCCTGGATGATGAACAGCCATCCACCTCCGCCGGCGCTAGTGGACAGGATGCACCGCCACAGGACCACAACACCAGCACCCCACCCCCTGCAGATGGAGAACCACCCCGCAAACGGTTCCTGAGATCCAGGAACAAGACAGAATAATGCCAAGACCCCCGCCAGGAAATGAGACCCCCCTGAATGTCATCCTTCTGTCCCACTTTGTCACCCTGTCAATCCTTAAACTGCCCTAGCTCCACTTCCTATGCCCCTTTGGACAATGCACCTGTGAAACAAATAGACTGGACTCTGCCATGGACATTCCTCCACCATCACCCCTGACCATTTTACAACCCCCTCCACTTATTTGTACAGAAATAAACACCCTTGAATCACAAAACAATCTGGAGTCAGTCTGTGCTTTCACAAAAGTGTATTTGCAATAACTATGGAATATAGCAATGTCAAATTTATTGTCAACATACCGATGTAACACAGCTCTAGCCCATGAGGTAATATAGCAGAGGTCACACAGTGGGACCCACATCTGTTAAGTGGAAAGGCAAAGTGACAAGTCAGGATCCATACACTGAGTGAAAATGACAGACTTATGATAGGTCAAACAATTGTATGAGATGTGGAGGCAGTGATATCTTCTTCCCTGTGTCTCACTGGAAGTATTGCTGGATAACATTGTTTCTGTTGTCGATATCCTCTTCTTCTGCCTCCTCTCTTCACTGTCCACAGACTCCACAGCTGCCACAAGACCTCCATCTGGAGCATCCTCACGAGAAAAGGCGCCTGTCGTCGCAAAGCCAGGTTGTGCAGCATACAGCAGGCCACGATAATCTGGCACACCTTCTTTGGTGAGTAGTAGAGAGAACCACCTGTCATATGGAGGCACCGGAACCTGGCCTTCAGGAGGCCGAAGGTCCGTTCGATCACCCTCCTAGTTCGCCCATGTGCCTTATTGTAGCGTTCCTCTGCCCTTGTCCTGGGATTTCTCACTGGGGTCAGTAGCCATGGCAGGTTGGGGTACCCAAAGTCACCTGCAAATGTCGAGGGACAACTGTTAGACACACACTAACCTGTAGGGACAACCCCAGACCCAGACAACTATTCACAGGGTATAGGGTCCTAGTCCTCACCTATTAGCCACACACGGTGCCTCTGGAGTTGCCCTATCACATCAGGGATGCTGCTGTTCCTCAGAATGTAAGCGTCATGCACTGAGCCAGGAAACTTGGCATTCACATGAGAGATGTACTGGTCTGCCAAACACACCATCTGCACATTCATCGAATGGTAGTTCTTCCGGTTTCTGTGCAGCTGTTCACTCCTGCGGGGGGTACCAAAGCCACATGTGTCCCATCAATGGCATCTAAGATGTTGGGGATATGTCCCAGGGCGTAGAAGTCACCTTTCACTGTAGGCAAATCCTCCACCTGACGGAAACAATGTAGCTGCGCATGTGTTTCAGCAGGGCAGACAACACTCTGGACAACACGTTAGAGAACATTGGCTGGGACATCCCTGATGCAATGGCCACTGTTGTTTGAAAAGACCCACTTGCCAGGAAATGGAGTACTGACAGGACCTGCACTAGAGGGGGGATCCCTGTGGGATGGCGGATTGCTGACATCAGGTCTGGCTCCAACTGGGCACACAGTTCATGGATTGTTGCACGATCAAGTTTGTAGGGGACTATTACGTGTCTCTCTTCCATTGTCGACAGGTCCACCAGCGATCTGTACACAGGAGGATGCCGCCGTGTCATCACCTGCCCCAGCGGACGTGCCCTATGGAGGAGAACAGCGAGCAGAGAGTCAGCCAACACTGCGGTATTACAAAATGTAATTTGCACACATTTGTTAATCCTCTTGTTACTGTGTGTATGCAAGGTCTAGATAAGTGTGATGCAGTTATTATTAATGCCATGTGGCCCCCTGAAATGGCAGCTGCCTGACCTGTAAGGTGGGACAAGGGGATATGAGGTAACTGCGCTGGCGTTCTGCACCGTTGCGGTAGGCGGTCGAAGACCACGGCGCAATCCTGCTTTGGTTAACATTGGACCCTATGGGACCCAGGAGCCAATGACGATGTACGCCGGTGGTGACGGTACGCACCGCCGCAGACGTGACCGCCATTTTCTATCTGTACACTCACTTGATACCTGACTTTTAACAGGAGAGGACCTACACTGCAAGTGCGGCTGTGACCTCAGTCTGGAAGCAACAGTGGCTCGTGTCTGGGGAAAGGGCACCTGCCTTCACTTCGGAGGAGTTGGAGAAGTTAGTGGATGGGGTCCCAGTACACGCTACTCTACGGTCCTCCAGACAAACAGGTGAGAACACTGTGAGCATGCTGCATGGGCAATGCCTGTTTGGAGTGGTGTGGATGGAAGATACATTGGGGGGGGGGTGGACTGAACCCTGCATGAGCGGACGGTGAGTGTATTTGCTTCAGGGCAAGGGTGGGAACGTAGGCCAATGACTGTGACGGTCCGGACGGTTAAAGTTTTTCCTTTTCCCCTGTACTATTCCTGTAGGTCAGCACCCACCAGAAGAAGGATATTAGGTGTGCCATCGCCAAGGACGTCCGGACCCTGGGGGTCCACCATAGACGGAGCACCCCCTGCCGGAAAAGATGGGAGGACATTCGCCGCTGGAGCAAGAAGACGGCAGAGGCCCAGCTGGGGATGGCCTCCCAACGTGGGAGGGGTGCCCGTCGCACCATGACCCCCCGGATGTACCAGATCCTGGTGGTGGCGTATCCGGAGTTGGATGGGCGCTTGAGGGCATCACAGCAGTCACAAGGGGGTGAGTACAGTCACATCCATCTGACTCTGCGCGCATTACGAGCTGTCTGGGTGGGGGAGGTGGGTAGTGGGTTACCCTAGGCCAGGGCGAGCTTTGTAGGCAAGGTCCCTTTGTGAGGCAGGGTATGTGGCACCCCAGCCCCGCCAGTGGTAAGAGCCATCTACACCTGGTCAGGCTCCTGTGACTTCCATGTGTGCAGCAATCGGGCAGAGGCCTTGTACCCCATGGCCCTATGAATTATCTAGGAACTATAATTGCATGGCGTAGTGCAGAGGGCAGCTGTGTCTGTACTGTCCGCCAACGGTAGTGGTATAGCATGCACTGAACATGTCTTTCTTCTGTTTCCCCCACCCTTTTTGTGGTCTCCCTGTTCTTGTGTGCAATAGCATCATCAGGCGGAGGAGCAGTGGCACCAGAGCCGGAGGGAGCTGCATCCCACTTGGCCCTGGAGGGCGAGACAACGGAGTCTGAAGCCACTAGTGTGCCCACCGCATCCACAGGTACAGCCGCCACCCCCCCCTACCAGCACCGCCCTCCCAGCAGCCCCTCAGCATGTGTCCCGTGGCCGCTCACCCAGGAGGGTGGGCATCACCTTCGCCCCAGGCACCTCAGGCCCTGCCCCAGTCAGCCCTGTAACCCTCAGTGAGGAGGCCTCCTGAGATCCCTCACTGTTGGGCAATCTACCATTGTGAATGCCATCTAGGGTGTCGAGAGGCATTTGCAACAAACAAATGTATACCTGGAGGGCATTCATTCTGGCCAGGCAGCCCAACAGAGAGCATTTCAGGCTCTGGCCTCAGCACTGATGGCAGCCATTGTCCCTGTGTCCAACTTCCTCCACCCAGACCCAATCCACTGTACCTCAGCCTATCCCAAGCACACCATCAGACCAGCATGCATACACCTCAACACACAAGGGTGGCTCAGGCAAACATAAGCACCACACATCCCACAGGCACTCACACAAGCATCATACCCATGCACACATACCAACATCCACTGCCTCCACTGTGTCCCCCTCCTCCACGTCCTCCTCCTCCCTCCCTGTCTTGTCTCCACTCACACCTGCATGCACTACATCTTCAGCCACTACCTCCATCACCAGCACGCCCATCACCACACACCGCTCACATGCACTCACCACCCCCACTATCATTTACACATCCCCTGTGTCCTCTCCCAGTGTGTCTGGGAGCCTTCCTCCCAAAGTACACAAACGCAGGCACACACCCACTCAACAGCCATCCACCTCACAACAGCCTCCAGCCCATGCACCTTCACCCAAATTCAGCAAACCTACACCTCCTAAAACCACTACCTTTTCCTCCACTCTGAAACCCCCTCCGTCTACCCGTCACAGTTTGTCTAAAAAACTTTTCCTGGCTAATATTGACCTCTTCCCTACACCTCCTCCCCCACCCAACCCCCCCTCTCTGTCCATCCCCTAGGGCCAGGCTTTAGAGGTCCCAACTCAGCACCTCCGCCACCACATCACCAGGCACAGTGGTGCCAGCAACTGCGGGCTATTGGAGTGCGCCAACGAACATGGCTGCCAGTGTGCCACTGAGCGAGGGCAAGGACATTCCGCCACCTGCAAAAGTTAAAAAGTTGCCCACATCTCAGAGGGAGAAGCAGAAAACACCTGCCACCAAGGCCTCAGGGAAAACGAAAGGGGATAGCGCCACCATCCAAGGTGGGGAAGGGCCAGAAAATAAAGGGCAGGTCAGGAGAGGGCATGGTGGCACGACAATGGGACCAGTGTCACATTTTCTGTCCTCGTCGATGCCAACCTGTACGGCGGAGAAGACCGCCACCTGCACCGCCACCAGCACCGCTGTCATTGAGGCCGCCACCAGCATTGCAGTCACTGAGCCCGCCACCAGCACCGCAGTCACTGAGCCCGCCACCAGCACCGCCGCCACAGAGCCCGCCACCAGCACTACCGCCACAGAGCCCGCTGCAAGCACCGATGCCACTGAGGCCTCCACAAGCAACGATGCCACTGAGGCCTCCACAAGCACCGATGCCACAGAGGCCGCCGCAAGCACCGCTGCCACAGAGGCCGCCGCAAGCACCGCTGCCACAGAGGCCGCCGCAAGCACCGCTGCCATAGAGGCCGCCGCCAGCACCGCCGCGACGAACCCCACCGCAAGCACTGCCGGCTGCCCGTGACATCCTGAGCTAGTGGCACCACCGCAGACATGGCTGCCATCCCCAGTGGTCAGTCGTCCGAGGCTGGTGGTCAGTTCCAGGAGCCTGGGCAGCTTCCATGATGCACCACTTTCGGTGGAGGAAGGCATCCACTACCTCAGTCCTTGACACGATAAAACACTCCAGAACCATTGGAGAAAGGCATCCACTACCTCAGTCCTTGGCAGGATGAAGCACTCTGGACACAAAGCCCCCTCCAGAACCAGTGGAGAAAGACATCCACTACCTCAGTCCTTGGCAGGATGAATCACTCTGGGCACAAAGCCCCCTCCAGAACCAGTGGAGACTGTTATCCACTTGAGAGACTGTGGCTTTGCACTCCCCAGGATGCAGCAGTGGGCAAACCACCCACTTGAGACACTTGAGAGACTGTGGCTTTGCACTCCCCAGGATGCAGCAGTGGGCAAACCACCCACTGGAGAGACTTGAGAGGTTGTGGCTTTGCACTCCCCAGGATACAGCAGTGGGCAAACCACCCACTTGAGAGAGTTGCGAGACTGTGGCTTTGCACTCCCCAGGATGCAGCAGTGGGCAAACCACCCACTGGAGAGACTTGAGAGACTGTGGCTTTGCACTCCCCAGGATACAGCAGTGGGCAAACCACCCACTTGAGAGACTGTGGATTTGCACTCCCCAGGATACAGCAGTGGGCAGCCCACCCACTGGAGAGACTTGAGGGACTGTGGCTTTGCACTCCCCAGGATACAGCAGTGGGCCCCATCGTAGAGCAGTGGCGTCGTGCATTCATCAGGCTGAGGTGCCCCCCACCCCCCTGAGGTGCCTGTTTCATTTCAATCTGATGCCCCTGCAGTGTTCTCTCCGTTTGAAGTCTGGTATCATGTGTGGGCCTCGCCCATGCATTTTGGGACCAGTGGTTCACGGACAATAATTGGTGCACTATCCAGACTTGTGTAGTTGGTGTACATAATTGTATATACTGTATTTCGAGTTTTGACTACTGGATTTTTCATGATTACAATCGTTCAACTCATTTCCTTTTGTCCTTGCGTTCTTACAGGAGGGGTGGGGGGGTGTGTATGTAATGTTGCTGCATGTATTTGTGTGTGTGTGTATGTTGTGGGTGAGGGTGGGGTTGGGGGTGTTACATGTTGCGTGTGTGTGTGTCACTCTCTTTTCCCTCCCCCCTCCCCGGTGTTGTAGGTGCAGTACTCACTGTGGTCCTCGCCGCCGTCTTTGGTGCTCCTGATATAGGAGCAGGAAGACCAACGCAGGGAGAATCTGGAGTTCTGGCTCCATGGGACCTGGTTCCTCGTGGGGTGTGGAGAGGTGAGTGTTTTCCCTTCCAAGTCCTGTTTCCGCTGTGTTTTTTTTCCGCGTGGGTTCCGCCCCGGAAAATGTGGCACATTGGCATCTTGTGATAGGGTGGGCTGTACATTGTCTTCTGCCTGTCTGTTGGCGGTTACCGCCGCGCTGTTTGTTTGTACCACTGTGGCAGTCGGAGTGTTAAAGTGCCTGTTTGTGTTGGTGGTTTCAGCCATAGTCGTGATTCAATTTCTTTTACCGCCGGCCTGTTGGCGGTCTTACCGCCGCTTTAAAACACCGACCGCCAGGGTTGTAATGAGGGCCTAGGTTTCTTGACTCATCGAAGAGGTGTAGCTGGAGAGTCTGATAGGGGAAGGATACTGGATCCAGTTTTTAAGATACTTTGAAAACTAATGGGTCTGTGGTAAACTCTGCCCCATTAGAAGCTGAAGGGAACAGAATCCAGTGGGACATTCTTTTTAATTTTTTTATGATGTATTTTTTTTTAATTTTATTTTGTAACATTATGAAAAATGGACCAGTACAGTTAAGAGCCCGTCGCATCGCAATCATAAGCACAGTGTTTCAGGGACAAAGCGTGATATTGTAGAAACAGTGCATCATATTATACATTTCACACATTTGACAGTGGTGGGTATCAGCATAAATGTATATAATCTATAGCCCTGGAAATACTTATTACATATTAGCAACTGGATCATGGCAAGTATCTTAGTATTTAATGCTGTCCCCAGTCCATAATATGTCCTCCACCAACCCCATATTTTCTCAAACTTACGGGGACAACCTCTGCTACGGTAGACAACCTTTTCTGCAACCATGTATTGGTCCTTGCCTTTTCGCCATTCGTGTATATTAGGCACTTCTGGCGCATTCCAGTGTCTGGCTATTTCTCTTTTTGCCACCACCAATCCCAGTGCACGGAACAGCAGCTTGAACCTAGGAAGGTCTGCATCATTCCGGATTCCCAGCAAGACAAATTTTGACTCCAGTGGGGTTGGCACCTCCAGTATTTCAATAAGTTCCTGGGTTATCGTTTACCAGTAGGCCTGTATAGCAGTACAAAGTGAGTGTATAGAGGAACCTCTAGCCATCATACATCACAGACACTGCACCGAGGGGGCCCTTCCAATTTGATAAAGTTTTTGTCTGTCACAATAGGCCCTGTGGAGGATGTTAAATTAGATTAGGTACAGGCAGGATTTAATGGCTACTTCTCGGGGGTGCATGAGTGCCACCTCCCAATCTGTGTCATCGAACTCTCCTAGGTCCCGCCCCCACCTGGCCCTCAATGTACTCAGTCTGTCTGGTATATTGTTGTTGATCGTGTTATATGTGCATGCAATGGCCCGCTCCTAAGCACCTCCATCAGTAACCTTCCCTCCAGTAGGGCATATTCAGGAATTTTGATTTCTCTCAATCTCTGGGCTTGCCATGCTTGGCGCAGTTGCGCATATTTCAGAAATTGGGACAGGTACATGTTGTATTATTGCTGTATAGGTGAGAAGAGCATAATGTTTCAATTTTCAAGAATATCCCCCACTGTGGAGATGCCTTTTGTATTCCAAGATTCAAAGCCCTGTAGACATTTCCCTTAGCCATGTTCTTTTCCACAGGGGTGTCTCTCTAGTGATTCTTGGGTGGATTTACGCCATACCGTAATTGTAACGGGTGTGGTCGGGGGAGACTACTTAAACCTGACCGTCCGTATAGATAATGTAAGTGGGAATTCTGACCAAGCAGGTCTCTTCCAAGACGTAAGGTCAAGTTGTCTTGTGGGGTGTGAATCCAGTCATTGATGGTTATCAGTTGTGTTGTCCAGTAGTAGCCTTCTATGTCAGGGAGGGTGAGCCCCCCCTTTGTATGGGTTGTGCTCTAATGTACTGACTGCTATCCGTGTGTGACCAGCTACCGAAAGTAGGATTCTCAACTCAGGATTTATTTTGGCAAATGCCGTCTGAGGGATCAGGTAATATGTATTCTGGAGCATGTACAGCAGCTTGGGAAGGGTAATAATTTTACAAAGGGCCTCTTGTACCCCCGCGCCCCACCTCTGCTTGAAAGTTTTATATAACTCTACTTATGTTCCTGGAGGAACGTGTTCCCCTCTTTACGGTCAGAAAGATCTCCAGGTATTTAAAGCCCTCTGTGGTGACTCTAAGGCCCTGCGGAATCATCTGGGGATCTCGTAGCTCTCGCGGGGAATATAGTACAGACTTATTCCAGTTAATTTTGTAGCCTGAGTTGGTCCCATATTCCTGCAGAGTTCGAAAGAGCAGTAGGATGGCATTTCCAAGGTTGGTTATATGTAGGAGTATATCGTCCACATAAAGCAATATTTTTTCCTCCTGTCTCTTTTCACTGGAAATCCAGAATCTATGAATGTCGGGGTGTTGTCTTGTCACGCCTGGCAGCGATTGCATTGTGAGGGCGAACAAAAGGGGCTGTAGGTGGCATCCCTGCCTGTTACTCCTGGCCATCAGGAAGTCATTGGAGGTCAGTCCATTGACTCTTATGGCTGCTACAGGATTGCACTATAGAATTGCTATCCATTTTCTGAATTTGGGGCCGAACCCAAATTTGCACAGTGTCTGCTCCAGAAAGGGCCAATGAACAGTGTTGAAGGCCTTTCCCGCGTTTAGGACCAGGAAAATATGTGATGTATCCCTCGAGCGTAAGCTAGTTGTGTGCTCTTCTAAGGTTAACGCGCGTCGATCTGACCGGCATGAAACTGGATTGATCCTGGTGAATCAACTTGGATATGACCTGTACGAGACATGTGGCTATGATCGTGGCCAGCAGTTTTGTTTCAACATTTAATAAAGAAATCCGGCAGTATAACGCACATCTGTCTCTTGGCTTCCCCTCTTTGGGTATTATGATGATTATGGCTTTCCAGAGGTCAGGGGTAGTTCCCCTGTCTCGCCTGCTTCTTGGAACATGCTCAACAGATGAGTTCCTAATACGTTGGAATATCTCTTATTGAACTCCGCTGGGAGGTTGTCTCGTCCGGGAGTTTACCTCAGTTGGAGTTTCGCTATTGCTGCCTGCACCACCTTTAGGGTCATGTTTTGGTTGAGGTCCTTTCTGTCATATCATCTAGTTCAGGGATGGGAATCATCTCCAGGTATCAAGCTATTTCATCTGAGTCCGCTAGGGGATGGGGACTGTACAAATGTGCATAATATTGTGCAAATTTCCCTACTATTTGTGTGCTTGTGTCAGATTTCCCTCGCGTCTGAATGGAGTGACTTTATCCACCTGGCTTTGTGCTCTTTTCTGCTAAGTCATACCAGTAAATTTGGTGCTTTATCCCTGGACTCGTACAGTCTATGAAGTGTGGCCAGCATGTGTTTGTAACCCTCTGCCTCACCCAATCTAAGGGATTATCCAATCCAGGTATAGTGCTGGGGCTATCTGGAATCGGCCTGTCATGTAGATGGCAATCCTCTCAGGGACCTGGAAGATCAACAAAACTGCCTGTCATGCCGAGCGCGTCTCAGGAAGGTCATGACCGGAATGCCCTCTTCCCTCATTGGACCAGTGTACAGTTTATATAATCACCCATGCCATATTGGGACCACAGGTGTGATGTAATGCTGTGTTTTGAAAATATAAGCTGGCTCCTGGTGATAGAAGGCGGCACAAGTTAACATATTGTATACTGCGCTTCACAGCCTTTGACAGAGAGTACTGATTATATGTAGTGCAAAGGCTGATTAATGAGCATTGTGATCTTTGTTTTTCTGGAATGAAACAGACTGATAAAAGTGTGTAAAAGCTTTACCTAAAAGTTGTCTTGCTAACATGAATAAAATGTGTATAAAACATGAACCAAAGTACAAGCTGTAGAACTAAGCTAAAACAGGGGTGCCCAACCTGGGTACTAAAAAGGGCCCTCACATTACGGTATCATTATATAAGAGCTCAGACGATTGCCTCTCTGATTATGCCAGGGCTAATACTATAGGAGGGCTTGAATACTAGTTTTCTTATTTTGCCACTTTTTTGCAGGTCTACATACATGGGCTGGAGGTAGCGTAATCAATAGTTCTAGGATTCAAATGCCCTTTTGAGTTTGTCCAAACCTACTAACTGGCGTGTTTTAAGAGTTATCACCAGCTTTTCTCTATAATCATTTCCCATACTGAGAACGGTTGGAAATTTACACCTGACAAGGGTCAGGAGTAAAACTTCTTCCAGGGTTGGGGAAAAAAGTGGTTTAAGGAAAGTGAATTTGTAAATGCTTAACAGATTTTCACATGAGCAAATCTACACCTGCATATTTGCTTATGCTAAAATTCAGTTCACAGATATTTTCTAGGAGTATGATTTCTTGGCTTACTTTTGTAAGTTATTGTGAATTCAAGAAATATGCAAATATGCACTAATGCAAAGGCGTAAATCATGGGTGCGCTTTTGTGCCTTTCTTTAAGAATTGGGGCCCTAATTAGGTTTGGCGTTAACTAAGACGTTTTGTTTTATTAAAATTCTATCTCGCTCTGTATCTATTTATCGGCGGGCTTCACTGTGATTCTATTTACACAAGCCACTTCTACTCAGTGCTTGGATACTCTAACAGGTGGCAAGTTCAGCGCTATACAAATTCATGTTACATTACATTACAATGATCTCAACCTTCTTTTTCACAAGGGGCATATCGCCCCACAACGTGGTTTTATCAGTGCCAGAAACTACTGTGGCAATGTGTTCTTTTTGTGAGCAAAAAAAATGTTTGTTTTGTTTTACATTTGTTATAGTGGTGAGGGCCCAGCAGCACTCGCAACACCAAAGGTTTACAAAAACCACGTGAAAACAAGACATGCATTGAGAAAATCAACAGACTGACCACCAATGTTGGACCTATTGGCTTGCCAATGCTTGTTTATATTTATGTTTCCCATAATCTTGTTGAAACTGGTTAAATTGACTTTCTATTATGAATTTTGGAAATATTAGTACGCATCAACACATTTTACTAAATGATGCTTCAAGGAAACGATACCTAAAATTTCACAGTAGTTTAGCAAAAAAAAAATGTTCTACTTGCATTTTGTTGTGTACATTTTATTTTGAAAGCAAAAAATCATCAATCTTGCTTTCAAGCTGTATTTTAATTTAATCAGAGAGCATTCTGTGAGCATTACACGTAGCCTCATATTTTTAAACTTTGCAAAACTGTGTACACATTTTTTATTGGTCAGTAGTGCAGTCTGAGCTTACCACATTTATTTAGAATGCTCACCCTAATAAGAAAGGCTTCGTATTAATGAGACAGTGGGATAATCCTACAAAGACATTAACTACTGAAACAAACAACAAATGAATCCCCCCCGTCCCCTCTGAATAAAACTAATAGTTTAGGGAAAAGAAGTAAAAAGAAAGAAAATATACACTTACTCACTATAGGCTCTTAGGAGATTGCAGAGAGTGGCAGTCATTTTGAGTCATTTTGCCTCATGGGCATTCCTGTTTATCATTAATTGCCAGATCCGTCCTGGTTCTATGGCGTTTCATTCCGAAGGGATGTGGTTTCCTTATGACCTCTTTCCATTTCTGCAATCAAGGCCATTGAGGATTACGAAGCAGAGTCACCAGTCAGACTGTCTGAAGTTATCTCGCCCTTCGGTGAGCCTTTCTTCGATTTTTTTCGAGTATATGGTTGGCTCGTCACCAGAGTCTGAGGAGACTCCCGGTTTATGTGTCAGCCGTAAACCTGTCAGGGGAGTTCCTTTTTCTTGTGGCTGCTGTGACTGCAGATGCCCTCGCTTTCTGTCCCTGTACCTTTTGAGCCGCTTGCCTTCTGTCTTCAGACTATCTCGGTCTTTCCCCTCTACCCAGGTCCAGGCCTCCTCTAGTGAGTGAAAGAAGTGGGCCCATCCCTCAAAAGTAGCCTTAAGTTTTGCAGGTTATAATAACATATATTGTAGCTGTAAGGCTTTGTCTTGACAGAATCAAAGGTACAACATTGTTTCTGGACCTCACATGAATATTGAGGGAAGGCCATACATTTTGAATGTTTGTAGTGGATCTCACCCTGTCTTTCTTGTAAGATCATGTCTCAGTCCAGAAGGTTGAGGAGGCAGGCTTTTACCAGTCGCCAGGGGCCCCCAGTGGCAATCTGGCATTCAAGGCATGATGAGCTCTTTCTAGAACAATCTAGGGAGAAAAGTGTTCATTGGGGAGTGTATCTTTCAGCCATATGGTTAAGAAGACAGCCATGTTGGCTCCTTCAACACCTTCTGGAAAGCCTACTAAGCGCAACTTGTTTCTTTGCACCCGGTTTTCTGTATCATCGCCTTTGCATTGTAGTTCTTTGTTAAGGCTTAGAGTTTGGTGACCTCTTTGCACATTCCTTCTGTTGTGTCTTCCATTTCAGAGATCCTGGTCTCTGCTGTTGTTACCCGTGCCATCATGTCCGGCGGTACGCGTAGGAAGGATACTTTGGATCTCACCATGCCTATCTTCTCTTCAAGAGCCTCGCTGGGGGATTGGATGGCCGACAATTCTGTACCACAATTTGGAGGTTTTGAGACAGGGACGTGTGGCAGGATTTCAGTTGGATTTCGGTTGGATTTCGAATGGGCTGCTAGAACCGTCGGCGAACACGTCTAGCCAGCCATCTTGCTGCCCACGCCTCCCAGTGTAACATTCTTAAGACGTGAATGATTTCTTTATTTATTTTCAGTAACTGATCATGATAAAATGTATTATTTCAGTTACATACCGTCTACCTGTAGATCCCTTCCTGCGTTGAATGTTTTTCCATGACGACTAACTTTTTTGTCACAAATGTTTCCAAGCATTGTAGGAAAATTTACATTTATGGTGATGTATTTAGGTCTGTATTGGTGCATTTCACGATAGTGAGTGTAGGAAATGACACTATATTGCATGATTTTCCCTCATTTTTTGCCCTCTCAGTTTTTCTTGATTTTGAACTAAGGCACTTGGCTCTTGAAAAAGTATGTTGCAATTGGCTTATCCGAATCAACATATTAAACTTTCTTATAAGACCATAGTGTACGGTGCAAAAATATACCCATGTCATGGAAAGTTAAATATCACTTGTGGACTCCAGCACTGATTGTGTCGTCCACTACCCTGACAGAGCAAACAACCACAGCAGCCTAAAACCTGCTGAATATGCCTGTCATACTAATCCTTTTACACATACAGGAAACTCTGCGTTTAATTATTAAGTCACCCTCAAGTTGCCTGCAAAGTAGGGTGCCTGATATTTAAAAGTGGAACATATGCAAAATTAAAATAGGCTTATTTCTCCAGTGAGTAGCTCAGAAGCTTTTTTCATCGGCATGGCTGTAGCAGACTCCTAGAAGATGTCCAATTACAAATGACAAACTTCAATTTATAACATTTGATAGGAAACAGCTTCATAGGTACTTCGAAGACTAATTTTCATGTTTAATACCTGTGTTGCCCAGAGCAGGAATTATTGTCTGTGTGTGTCGAGGTGTTTTCCTCCTTGCAGAAAAAACAGTGTTGGTAACCCAGGAACTTCAATTGTAAGTGGGCCTGTCCTTTCACAAGCCAGTGTAAGGAGACACCCGGGAAGAGAGTCCTTTGTGAGTTAAGTTGGCACCAAACCTAATGAAAGGACAACTACCTCCAAAACTAATTTCGAGTGAATACAGAGGAGGGGGGCTGTTAATTTCCATGACCACACCTCTGGATGGTCAGAAAGGCTCTGCTCGTGGAAGGAAATGTTTCTCCATCTAAAATGTTATTAGTAAGGTGCACTGTGAGAATGTTTGCAGTAGGGCAAACAGGATCTGATATAAAAGTGTACTGCGTAGCCCCTGGGAGTTTTTACACCATTGGCAAGGAGGAACCAGCAGTCACCCCTCCCCCCCCCCCCCACCCCCACCAGCTGGTGCCAACCATATAAGTGGCACCCTTTTCAGAACATTTTCTGGATCTGTGGAAAAACAGAAGACTGGACCCTGCTTGCTGTTACCTGAAAGGAGCTGTAAAGGATTGGACCTGCTCCCTCATGGACTAAGGACAAAAAAGTAGACTCCAAGGATTAGTGGGCTGATCTGCTGCGTTCCTACAGGGACACAAAAAGCTGAGAAAAACACTTTATTCTGGAAAAACAGTTACCCGATATCAACTGGATATGCCATGTACTCTGCAAAGCCGTGGCAGATTCAAGCCCTAAAACTCCAAAGAAACCCTCACGGGTGAGTAGCGCGCTTTATAAATGTTTTTGATTTGAATTGATTTGAAAGAGCTTCACCTGAGCTCAGAAATACTCCGGTGAAGAACTGGGGGTAAAAACTGCCCCTGCAAATTTTGGACTTCAAGATCTCCGGATGACCGAGACCAACAACCAGGATCAATCTGGGGTGAGTGTGTGACCTCCCAGGGTTGAAGAAACAGGTTAAAGCCCACTGGGAGCTTTTCAGCAGTAGCAAATCAGTTTCTGCAGGACCTTGGCAAGACAGTATTTGGCCTTGTGGTGCCCTGTGCAGAGACAGCCTGCTGCCTTGCTCCTCTGGAAAACCAGAGATCCAAAAAAGAGAGTAATTTCCTTCATAGAAATCGGGACCGGGTGAAGGTGCCAAAAGTATCTGGCCAATGCAGTGACTTATCTAGTGCAGACTTTGAGTTTTCTTGCTCAGAGCTTTTTCTGCCAAAACCAACAGCTTCAGCTGGACCTTGCTCAACACCTATCCAGCTTTGGTGAGACCTTACCGGGTGCAGCTTGTTTCCTTGCCTGCTGAAAGATTTTTACTTCCAATTTGCTGACTAAGTGAGACAATAAAATTCTTGACTGTGCTACCCTGCTTGGTGTATCCAAACTCAGGATCCATCATGGTCGGCCTCAAAGTGCACCTTGATCCTGGTCTACACAAACCATCTGTGACTGGGGGTGAGTGTTTGCATTGTTCAGCACTCTATCCATCATCCTTTAGTGTTGCTAAAGTTGCCCCTAAGTGGGAAGGGTTTGCCCAGACGTGGGCCCCTTGCTCACTGTGCCACTGAAGTCAAGCTAGCCTGGCTGATGAAGGGTGAAACCCTGAAACCGGTCCAAGGATGCTTGTTTCTGGTCCAGGGAGGACCTGGCTTAGCAGTTCGGGCTGGACTGTTCCCATGAGGAACAGGGTCAATACTGATTTGCATATGGCTGGGTCCAAACTGGGGTGGCATGGTGAGCAAAAGAACGATGGATTAAACCCAGATCTGTGACTGGGGTTGACTGTTTGCATTGTTCAGCACTCCGTCCATCATCCTTTTGTGTTGCTACACAAACCATAGACTGTCATTGACATTTAGTCCTTTTTGGTACAATTTTCAATTAAAACTTGAAAAACGCATATCTCTAAATCCACATTTTGGATTTTTTTCCATTTTGGTGTAATTTTGTTTATTAAAATGTGCACTCATTCTCTAATTCGGTTTAGGATTTGTATTGTTTGGTGTTTTGATTTTTACTCTTTTTTTGTTCTGTATAAATACATTACACACTGCTGTAAATTAAGTCGGTCTGCAATGTGCCATAGCTGAGGTGGTTGAGTGGGCTCAGGTTCATTGAGTAACGTTTGAGGTTTACCCTAACAGGCTAGTTATATTATTATTCCATGAGGTGAGTAAATGTACACCCCAAATAATAATCCACATTCCAGTTTCATAATAGTACATTGTTCTTTTTCTTATATTTTGGGTGTCATTACTGTTGTTTATATTGCTGATAAAATGACTTAAACTAAAATTTCTGGAAGGCAAAATGTGATAGATCATGAACCTCTGACTGGCTACTAGTGTTGCTCAAGACATATGGCAGTTATGCAGCTAGTTTACCTTATAAGTGGCTTACTAGCTTGTTTACACTGTATACTCAGCCAAATACTTCCTACATACACAAGCATTGGCAAAGCAAATAGATGTGCCTATATGCTTATTGTTGCTATTTCTGTGCTTTTTGCTGATGCTGTGCATCATTGGCAGAAAGCAAAGGAGATTCTCGGAGGTGCCTGTTAGGGCCTGGCAGTCTGGGAGGTATAGGTGAGCAGCACAGGGGCAGTTGAAGGGGAAGACCAGGTGGGGGTATTTGAAGGAGGGTAAGCATCACATGAGAGAGAGTAGGAAATCAAGTACACTGTCAGGGAGTGTGATCAATAAAGATAAATGTAGTTCCCTAATTATGAGCAGTGGAACGGCACAAGTCAGACAATCAAAAGGATGGTAAACAGGCTTTTGGAGGGACATACACAGAAGAGGATGGCAAGCCATTGAACTAGGGCCAAGCAAACGAGAGTGGCTATAAAGCCAGCCAGTTGTAAGAAATAGGCATTTATGAACCCAATGTAGGTTTTTGGTATGGTCCACATGAGCTTTCACCAATGGATAGTTAAAAGCTATCTGGTGACAGGGGAACGCAATTCTACAAAAGTCTCTGCTCACTGCCATAATATTTCCAGGTTAGTGCGCTCTGCATAGACCTGCCGCAAGAGGGCGTTGGCTTGCTTGCATACCCTGAAGAATATATTTGAGGTGCAACAAAATACATCTTTTCATGTACATGAATTTCCACCTTCAAAAGAAACATAAATGCCATAAAACAAATAGCCACTGTTTAAAATAAATGTATGTGTAATTATTTATGTTCATAAAAATACCCCTGTTTGGGAATGACAGTTACTCGTATTTAACTCCCTAAATTATTCCATTACAAACCTCCAAATGTAAAATACATTTCAAAACCCTATTTTCAACTCTGCTTGCTGCTCTGCAGATGTGCCTTTTTGTGTGTCTCAGTGTTGTTTGTGTACATAGGTGGTTATTGTTTTAGTGCTAGTATGCGTTTTATCTGTGTGCTTGGATGCATGTGTGTCTGTGTTTGTAAATGCTTTACTTTGTCTTCTTGTATGTATGTGTTTCTTTTTCTAAAGTTGCATTTTCAGAACCATGGAGTATGGAGAAAAGGCAAACACCATTTTTTTTGGCTAGTGAATTTTCAAGGAGCGCAGTAAGTATTCAGTTGCAATAACTGAAGCGAGATACCACAATGGCAGGTCTACTGCAGTCTTTTGCAGGCATTGGAGGAAAGTGCCTGAAACAAGTGAAGGTTGTAGATCGCACACTAATAAGTGAGTTTATTTGAGGAGTAAAGGTAAGGTTGCTGTCAAAGATAATGCCCAGATTGCAGATCTTCTGGGAAGGATAATTGGGTAAGTGCCATAGTGCCTCTCCAAGTGAAGCTCAGAAGTGAATGGTCGATAGGACAGCAAGAAGGCTTTCACTCTTCCATCTGACAAATCCAATTGTGGTAGATCCAGTTTTTGTCTTCACTCCAACAGTCTGCAACTTGATAGTGACATCTAGTTCATTTATCCAGCTGGAAGAAGATCCATGTATCCTCTGCATTCATGTGAGAGCCGACAAGCAGAAAGTGCAAGACATTGAGGGACTTGGCATGTAGGGGAATTACTTGTAAAGAATCACCGCTTGACTTGGCGGATATAGTTTGCTAGTGATTAAGGGACCAAGAAAAAGACTGTAGCTCTTAGATGTGATACCCTACAGTGTGACCCACATATCTTCATGTTCTGCATAATAGCTAAGTTATAGGCTTTGTCAGCAATTTGTCTTATTTTCTGCCTTATGTTTATCAGTACCTTACTTCTACGGCTAGTCACACCAAAGAAGGCAGATTAACAAGTTGTGACTATCCATAAATCTTATTCCAACATCTGATGATTTTGATATGTCGAACACCAGTATCTCCTCTTCAACTTACACTATACATTTCTTTCTGCAGACCACTGGGCTGTCGTTTGAAATCTCCATGGACAATATTTGGAGTTTCTTTACTCAGTCCAAAAGTGATAAGGTGGCTCTGCGGCACAAGTCAGAAATGGATTCTGTTGCTGGAGAAAAGGGCTCTTCCTTTACTTCAGGTACCCTTTACACCTCCATTTGGACCCCTCTTTTATAAAAACCATTTTCAAAAACTGTATTCCCACTAGGCTTGATGCAAATCTGTAACTTGAGAATGTGTGTGATGGATCTTTAGCCTTGTAGCCGTTTCCTCCATAGTCTCTACATGATAATCACTGCTTCTTTTAGATTTTTCAGACCCTTTTCTTTATTCTCTACACAATTCTTGCACATTTAGGTGATAGAGGATTTGTCTAACTTCTTGAAGGATACTCCAATATGCAATTCTCGTTTTTTGAGTGAATTCACTGCTTTTTATTGTTGCAACCATTTCTTCCATATGTGATTATATATCCAAGATACTAACGTAATGTGAAGATTTGTTTTTCTAGATCTTTTTTGTTAAGATCTTTTTACTTCCATGTTATTCGGCAATGATTGGTCTATAGGGAAAGCCTTTTTTGATTCCTAATAGCTGTGGCTGCCTTTGGCTGAACTGCACGAAATATTAGGTATGGTGAAAAGATTTATGTTAAATGATCAAATGTAGGCTGTATAGAGACCCAACGGTGTTGTTTCTCATTCAAGTCCCCACATGAAGTTGTGCACGCTGCTGTACTTAAAACCAAATAGAATCAAACTGATCTTGGGTAAAAAATACGTTGGACCGAGCTGGCCATTTCGTTTAAGGAATTTCAATAAGAGAAAATAAAAAAAAATATATAATGATAAGATGTATTTACATCCGAACTGTTTAGTTTGTGAACATGTTTGTTAAATGTAATTTGAGTTAATTGTATCTGGTTGGTTTAGATGATTTTTATTCCAGTTGGTATACTGGTTGAGCTGATTTAGAAACAAGAAGCAATCTGATTGGCTGAGCAAACATGAAAAGTTTTTTCTGAGATTAATTTCAAGGCTCACGAAGTGGCGCACCCTGTTCCAGATTTTCAAAGTTATATAAGGACCCCAGACAGAGAGAGTAGTCCTGACTCCAGGGAAACCTGAGCGCATTTCAGAAAGTTGAATAAGCTGCCTTTTAGACTCCAATTAGAGAGGCTTAAAAGGAATCAATCGTTACCCTAAGAGCGATTCAATAACTGAGCCTAGGGCCGAACGTTCCCTCTAGTGCTACCAATTAATGGTTGGGAACAATCTCAGGGTGGCCCCTCAATACCAAAGCAAACGGAAAATTGACCCTATACTAACCCACCACTAATTTCTCTTGGGGTTCGGAGTAGTGTGCTACTCGCCGAAAAGCGCTTCAACGCCTCGTTAGATGTTTTAAGCGCTATATAAATACAATTACAATTAAATGAACTGTAAAATAAAGAGTATTGTTAAGAATAAACGGAACAGATGACTCACTGCTTTCATAAAGTGAATTTCACCAATTCAGTAGTTTCTTTGTACAATCGTACAGTGCTATCTCTTCAGTCTTTGAGTTACTGCGGTTGTCTGATGTTCCAAAATACCAGTGCAGTTCTGCAGTTTTTTTCTTGCACGTTATGCTATACCCGTATGCTATACCCATTTCCAGTGAGTAATGGCCACTTTTTAGCTTCAGAGTTTGAGGAAACCCTCACAGTATTGCAATCTGAAGGCTGAGCCATCATATATGTGACGTTAGATAAAGGCAAGAGACCCATCTCGCCCCTGGCCGAGGCTCACAAATGTTACAAACATGTTTTAAGATAATGTTGCACAAACTTTGAACTCTTAAGCGGTGTCTTGATTTTGATCTGAAATCCTTGGCAAAGAGATATGAGGGGGTATTTCCTATGGCCTGTTGTGGTAAACTCTGTCCCCATGTCCTTTTTACTTGGTATGCCTACTACATCACGCTGAAGAGTCTATATCAAGGCAATTCACATCTGTGATTGATAAACACTTTTGGAAGGAGTGTTTCTTAGGCTGCCATAGGAACTTTAAAAGTGTTGCTTCTTTGTAGAATATAATATCAAACTGAAGATTTGAGTGGACTCACAGGGAGTCTGTGATTCTAAGCTTAAAGCCCTTGGGAAAAAAGCAGCAAGAGGTGTGCAGGGTTCAGATAATCATGTCCTGCACATTATATTGGGAGGGTTTTCTACTTTTATTTGCTTGCCTTACTGGAGACTGTTAAGGGCTCTTTCAATTTTGCCTCACCAAAATTCACAAGCAGTGGAATTCTTGTGTTCCTTAATGTTATGATGATTTTAGTCCCACACGGCATACAACATTGAATGGTCCGTTTAATATGTACTCGAAGGACTCTGCTAACTGTGCCAGCCTTAGACAATGTGAGCTCTGTTGGTGGTGGCCTTGCCTGCACAGCATAGCTACTGCTCAGTGTCACAAGCTTACCAATGAAGCCATAGTCCCGCCCCCCCCCCCCCCCCCCCCCCGAACCCCTGCACAGCTATTAAGACTGATCTGTGGTTGGGACTCTTCTTGCTCTGCTCAGTGGCTTTTGCGCGCTGTTATCTGATAAAATGAAATCACTACTTGAATCAAGTGAGCTTGACAATTGTTATTTCTAGCATTTTTAGACATAGTCTGTGTCTTGGTTTTACGCTAGTTGGTGTCATATAATCCCTATGTTTTCCTCCCAGTCATTAAGTATCGAGGTTAATCCCACCTCATGACAGGGAAAAATAAATTCGGATGAAGTTGAGGCAGTTTTAGTAACCCACCCACGTTTGTGGTTGTCAGTAAGAAGGACGACTTCCCACAATTCATCCTGCTTTTTTTTCCTGCCGTGACTAGGACGAGGAAATCAGACGGGTTCTCTACCTGGCTTTACAGCACTTGGACTCTCTGCTGCCAGGCGCTAAAGAGTGAGGTGGTGCTGCTATGCGGGAGAATAAATGTCCTGAGGGAAAGCTAGGATTCAGGACCTCTTGCACTAGTTGCCTGCTAACTAGAAGTTAACAGACTGACGCAGTGACTTTTTTGTTATCTTTGTTCGCTCCTAGTTCTGTTTTGGTATCAGGCACACAGGGCTTACCCCTCATATTATATGCAAGTATCTTCACTCATGCACTTTAGAAATGTATTTGGATTTTCAGTGTATGCACATTTGTATTATTTCCAGGTCATCACACTCCTTTCACTACTTAAGGAGCACAGTGAGAGTAAAGTTTTTGTTTGTTCTGTAGGAAAGCCTTGATTATTGATTTTTAGACAGCTATATTTTTTAATTTCTGAGCTTTAAGGTATTTTATGAGCAACATGGGGAAACACTTGAAAATTGCTAAATGCTTGGAGCCTTCTTGCCGTGATTCCTCTCGTTTTACCTACAGATCTCCTTTTCCTCCAAGAAAAATATATCGGAGACTTTTTTTTTTTTTACATGATGCAGAATTTGAGGAGAAAGTGAAGAAAGTTTTGTGGGAGGCATTAACCTTGTCAAAAGCTAAAGACTCCTCTGAAGATAACCTGGAAATGTTTGACATCTCTTCTGTCACTGATGAAGAGGATGTTTTTTAGTATAATGAGCAAAAGGGTAAATACATTAAATAAGAGCTTTTGGTTTACATTCTATCCAGATTTTCCTGATGATGAAGTCCCTTCTGCGTCAACTGTACCTATATTAGTTCAGTTCCTTAAAGCTAGTGCTCCTTCACTACTCATACATTAACACGTCGTGGATGTCATGCTCGGGAGTGGAGAGATCCGGACTAGATTGTGGTGCCACTTGTTTTGTCGAAATTGAAGAAAATACCAGCGTCTGTGCCAGTGGATTCCTTGGTGGTCTCTTCGCAAGATAATCAGTAGTGGAGGAAAACATGCCTAACCACTCTTCTGACAAGAGTGGACTCAGCATTTAAAAAAGGATATGCAAAATCAAATCTGGCTATGAGAAAAGGCATATACACAGCTTATGCAAGTCAGAGTCTAATTTCTGACTTTCAACAGCACTTTAAAACCATTGAAGTAACTGAATGCATATCCCTACTGGAAAATATAGAAAGAAAGTCCAGCTATCTCTCAGACATAGACTTCGATGTACAATGGACCGCAGAGCTTTGTTTCCTTTCCAGACCTGGAATAAGTGAATATGACCCCTGCTTTTTTGGGTTTGCATCTGGACTACTCCTGAACTAATTGTATATAAGGAGTCCCTCCAAGATATTCTAGATAGACCCAATGCACATTTTTTATTCCTTAGCTTAAGCATATCTCAAATTGGCTTCATATTTTGGGGCTTAAGAACTTTTGGAGTCAACCTTACAATCTAAGGAGGGACCACAAGAAACACTTGAAAACAGTTTATTGGACTTATGTCAGGGAAAACTACCTGCTACATATGTCACATGGCAGACTGACATCCCAATTTCTTGATCTCAAGTGGTATCCTCATCTTGAACCATTTATGGATTCAATTTCTGACCCGCTAAGCAAAAGTTTATATATTCAGTTTAGGTTTGGATGCTTACCTCTTAAATCTTTTAACAGCACGTGGAGTTATACTACAGTAACTGACTTATGTCCCAGCTGCAATTGCACTCCAGAATCTGTAGTTATTTTTTATATGCCCCACATATAGGACTGCACAGCGGAAGTGGCTACGTCCAATTTGTAGGAATATGGGCATGAGACATGGCAAAGATGCCCTAAGGATTATGATGAGGGATACCTCCACTCCCCTGTTCTGTGTGGTCAGCAAGTTCCTTGCGGCCGCATGGTACATACGCACACGTTATCTAAAAAACTATAATGACTAGTTCTAAGTTCTATAGTTTTCATTATTTATTTCTGACTAATGTATATCTTTTAAGATTACTGTGATTGTTCACCAGCTGTTAATGAGACTGTTAAGAGAAATAGGCTTTCAGGTGGTCAAATACAACTTGCGGGAAAGTATGTTTATGATTTTAAGTATTTATGCTTTTATTCTCCTCCTAAGTTATTTCTGATAGCATGATAGTTGTGTCCTCCTTTTTTTAAATTGATTTTATCTCTGTATTTTTTATGACGTTATTGCTTTGATGGTTGAATATAACCGAATAAAGCTGTGTATGATGATGAAGTGAATATTGATCTTGTTCTCTAAGATATTTTGGATGCTATATTGTATGCTAGTAACTCTAAATTGACAGAAAAGACAAGCCTTGAGAAAGCCCCAGCCGTACAGGCATTGTAACGGTGTGAAACACATATTGGCTGTATCAACCTGAAGTAAATGGAACTACGTATGCTTTATATCAATATGAGACCAACAACAATAAAGGAAATTTAAAAACAACAAATAAACATCTACTTTGCTAACTGCTCCTTCTTACAAGATAAAACGATTTTCTAAAAGTTACCCAAGCACTGTATGAAATTCAATATATGGTTTGGAAGACTAGGCACCCAGCTGTTAAACTACTGTCACTGTGAGGAGGAGTTGGTCCAGCCTCTTACTGAGTGTTTACAAAGTCTTCCACATAAATCAATTTCAACTTGATAGCACAGTGGGAAGAGTGAGAGCAGGTTGGATCTCAGTGAATTTTTTCACATAGTCTTCGATGTACTCAGAGCATCCGCTCTAGCTGAGATTGCTGTCGTCATTGAAAGAAGAAACATATTTTTACAACATTGGCATGCTGACTCTTCAGAGAAAAAAATACAATTCTATGGCTATCCTTTGCTGGACACAAGTTGTTCGGACAGGAATTAGAAGATAAACTTCACAAGATTTTTAAGAAGAGAAACCACTCCTCATCCTTTCACCAAACACATACTGATGCTATTTCAACTGGCAACCCCATTCAAGTAATCTTTCAGACAACCTTCGAGAAAACAATTTACTTATAATCGGAAAAAAGAGGGGTAGAGGATTCAAGACTTCTACAGTACAGAAAACTAAGTCTCCTCAGAAAACCTGTGCCGAAAATGGCCACGAGCGGTTAGTTGGAAGAAGGGTAAAACATTTCCCCTTGGAACTGAAAAAATCTGCCCCAGATTCTTGGCTTCTACAGAGAGTGGCAATAGGTTAGAAGAAAGAGTTCTCCTCTCTTCCTCCATCTTCGAAGATCATTCTTATGCCAACCCCAATCGACCCACTGAAACTGACATTCATAAGGACAGCAATCCATTTTCCAGTAATGAAAGGAGCTATAACTCCGTGCTGGAGCGGGAATCTTGGTTTAAATATTGGTTTACAAGGTAGAGCTTACCAACTCATCAGGGAGAAATCCCTGCTTTTCTGGGCCATATGGATCTTTCATGTTAGATGAGCTTAACCAGAAGATAGTCATAAGTTAATCTATCACCACAGTTTCAATTTCTTTTAGTCAATAATGAAAGTTGATGTGAGTTTGAAAGCTTTATTATTCTAATGGAGATGTGTAGCTTGAAATTCCTTACTTTTGAATTCTCCCCAGATGTCCAACTGGATCTGAAAGATTTTTCGTGAGCAGTACCCCTGCGTGCTGGTAGGTGGTGTCGATCGGCTCCGCGTCCGTCATTGGAAATGACATCCTGGTTCCAAAATAGGCACCAATCAGGCGCGCCAAAGTCAGTTTCTTTTTTTCCTTCCATGCCAGTCAGAGCTGATCCGAAGAGAGCTGTCCCACAATCGCTTTTTGACTGCTGTTTCTCAAAATATTGTCAAATTATTCTTCTAGATCACTGCTGGTGTGTCGAGAGATGTAAACTAGGAAGACCAATTTCAAAGCCCTGAGGTTCATATCATAGGGCGATGTTCTTGACATATTTGCACCTCATGTACTTGGGGGGCCTGGAGCGCTCTTTGACTTGTCCTCGTCCATTGGCTGAGATGATGGAGCGTTGTCATTCGAGGCTTTGTTCTTTGGGACATGCGCCTGTTCTGACTTCATGCCTCACTGAGTTTCCAGGAGCCGGAGCAACCCCTGCCCAACTGAAAGAATTTTATGAGGCCATGCTCCTCATTTTTTGGCAGTTCGACCCTGCTGGGGCATCTTTTGCCCCGCAGGATCCTAGGGGCCCCATTGGGTTTCGTGCCTGCAGCTTTGGCCTCAGCACCAGTGGCTCTCAGGGATCCAGTCCTGGATTGGGACCAGTGATGGTTGTATCACCTTGACCTTCCCTGGGGTTGGTTGTGATACTGATGCTCCTGGCATTGGCAGCGCTATCCCCATTGTCAACGCTATCCCCATTGTCAACTCCGAAACAGATCTGGATGGGTATCTCCCAATGCCGACTCGGATTCCAACAGGAACTGTGCCTCCTCCTTCGGATCCTGAGCCCTATTCTACTGGCCCACGCCTCGGGCAAGAACGGAAGGGGTAACTGGACACTTTAGCATACCAGCCATACTAAGAAGAAATGGACTCCAGATACTGCTATGCTTTCTCCCTCTTCCATGGCTACGGAGGAGGAAGCCTCACTTCTTATGGCATGTTCCCTAACCCTTCCCTGGATGGGGAATCCAAGCGGTTGGATCATGTGGGAAGAAGATGTTTTCTTCCGCCAGCTTTACGTTGTGGTCTGTGAACATTCCATGCCTTTTGGGCCGTTATTCCCACACGCTGTGATGTAGCATTTTCTGCATGCTCTAATTCAAGGTCAGTGAACCTTGGGAGCCGTGCAAAGGAGTACAAAAAGGGAATCAGGACCAATAAATCAACATTTACAGTGTAACCAATTTGGCCACACAATGAAAACCCAAATCGGAAATAAAGTTAAACTTAACACTCAGGTTAATGAGGACAAGTCTAAAAAATCTGCTGTACTGGTACAGAATAGCAATAGGATAACCGAATCTTTGAAAATTGTTTAGACAAATTAGCAAAAGGCAAAAAAAACCTCAGTCACTTCTATGCAAAACATCAAGAGGATAATCTGGTGCTCAGTAAACAAACACTTGTTACACATTAATGCAAATTAAAGTCATGTAATAAAATTAACTTTGGGCAAGTAGGAATTCTCCTAAAATACCTAAACCAGTGAAAAATTATTCTAACTAAATAACATAGGGGCAAAAGGTGAAAAGCAAAAACAGGTCAAACAGGATCTGGAAAAATGTCATCAGGGGCAAAAAGAAGTAAACAAATGAAGGTAAAAAGAGAAGGTGTCAGCATTTCAGAAGCTCGGTCAAGAGTTTGCTTAGAGACTCATGCGTAAGCTTAAGCTACACTCGGCAGAGCATGGGTAAAGTGGGAAAGTCAGAGGTCTGTACCTCTCAAAGTCCAAAGGAATCTGCCTTACCTACTATCAGTGTATGCCTAACTGTTGTCACAATTTCAACATTCAACAATGTAGATGGTTACACCATCACATGATCAGGCTTCTTCCCTTATCCCACTGTGTAACTTGAAACAATACTGCACGCTCCCAAGACAAGCCTGGGAGGGTTGCTGTCCCTGGTCCTCCTGTACAACATTTCCAACATGTATGAATTGTGATATTCACTTCTCTTCTGGTTTCTCTCTGTTATTCCCTCATCGAATTCTCCACTCCAGCTTTCTATGAGGAAAACAATAGCACATCTATTTCCAAACTAACAATTCATTGCAAAGATATCTGACATGAAATGACACGTTAGCAGAAATGTAAAAACTGTTTCTCACGTTATGAAGTTCAGGATTAGTCAAGTTAAGAAATATTTCAAAAGCACATTTAATCCAAGTTGCACTGTGCGAAGTTAACTTCTGCATTATATCATGCCAGCTACATTTCTCATTTACGCTTCATGTTACAGTAATATAAAAACCGAATAAGCTTGTTAACACATATAAGTGAATATAATGGAGAAGTTTTTTTCTCAACATTAATCAACAACATTAGCGCACATTTTACCCGAGCCATTATTGTTTATGTGCAAGTACATTCAAATGACGTGAGGATGGCTTAGAATACACATTCAATGATTACATTTTTATTAATAGGGTTAAAGGACACAGTATGTTTACCTCTAACACTATAGTGAATGCACTGTATCATTAATTTAGAGTGCATCAGTTTATATGGATACATCACTAACTCTTGTATTACATATGGTCAGTCATTGTCACATATAGATCAACACTGTGATGTTAGGGCTGGTAACAAATTTTCACTGTTACAGTTGCCCAGGTCCCGGAGGAGGCCTGTGCTGTACTCTCTCAGGGTGTGGCCTCAGAAGAGACGCTTGAAAGTTCACAATTAGTTGCAGACTGGACACGAAGTCCAGCTTTTCAGGGAATGTCCAAGCTTCCCTGATGGACATGCCCTTTGATGGCACTCTTCTCTTCGGAGACAAGGCGGATTTGGTGCTCAAACGATTTAAAGATTGTCGTGCTACAGCCAGGTCCTTGGGACTTTCCATGGCCCCTCGCCATCACCAAACCGCCTTTTGCTCCTTTTGTGGCCACAGAAGGATCTACCAGCCGCGCCAGTTTCTGTTCAGTTGCTATGCCACGCATGCTCCCCAGCCTGTATGTGGCCGTCCTCATTTGTTAGTTAGGCAGCGATCTGCTCAGTCTGCCCCACTGCCCCCCTGTAAACCCTCTCCCGCAGCAGCCTCTAAAACCTCCTGTCTGTCCCTCCTCCACCAGGGACACACAGTTGGCAGCAGGATTCACCATTGTCTGCCCCACTGGCAGTCCATTTCTTCAGACAGGTTGGTTTCGCAAATAGTCCAATGGGGCTACTCCCTCCCCTTTAGGAGTACCCTTCCATCCATGCCACCATCATACGACTGGAAGACAGAGGATCATTTATCCATTCTCTTCAAGGAAGTTGCTGCTCCTTATGGCAAGGGAGCCATAGAGAGGGTTCCTTTGGCAGAAGTATGCTATGGTTGCTATTCCCGCTACTTTCTGGTCACCAAAAAAGACAATGATCTTCACCTTATCCTAGATCTACGAGCCCTCAGTCTCTTTCTCAAGGAGGAGAAGTTAAGAATGTTTACATTGGCTCGGGTCTTGTCTGCCCTGGACCCAAGAGACTGGATGGTAGTATTAGACTTGCAGGATGCTTATTTTCACACCCCCAACCTGCCTGCCTACAGACGTTAGTTGCTGTTCATGGTAGGTCATGAGCACTTTCAGTTCACCGTGCTCCCCTTTGGCGTTGTCAGCACCCTTCTGGTATTCACCGAGGTGATGGCTGTGGTTGCAGCTCATCTGCAGAGACCAGGGGTATCAGTATTTCCCTATCTCGATGACTGCCTGTTTAAAACAAACTCATCCAAGGCTGTTGTCTCCCCCTCCATACTATGGCGAATTCCCTGGGGTTAACTATAAACGTGCCAAAGTCATACCTGACTCCCTCTCAGGTGCTCCCTTTCATTGGAGCTTTTCAGGACACAGTGCAGTTTCGGGCTTATCCTCCCGAGCGGGGAGCCCAGATTATGCAGGATATGATACCAATATTTTAGCCTCTATCCTGGATTTCAGTGAGAACGAGTCTGAGGCTGCTGGGCCTCATGGCCTCCTGCATCCTGCTGGTGGTACATGCTAGATGGCATATGCAGGCTCGGCAGTGGGACCTGAAGTTCCAGTGGGTGCAGCATCAGAGGAATCTCTCCGAGATGCTCCATGTCTTGGAGGGAACTGCAAAAGATCTGCAGTGGTGGTTAACAAACCACAATTAGGCCAGAGGCAGATCCCTCTCCCTTCCCCAACAAGATCTGGCAGTAGTGACAGATGTGTCAATCCTGGCATGGGGCACCCATCTGGGAGAGGTGGAGATCAGAAGAATCTGGTCCCTGGCAGAAGCAGGACTCCACATCAACATGCTGGAGCTCTGTGTGATCCGACTGGCATTGAAAACATTTCTTCTCTATATCAAGGAAAAGATAGTGCAGGTGTTCACTGACAGCACAACCACCATGTGTTATTGCAACAAGCAGGGCGGGGTGGGGTCATGGATCGTTTGTCAGTAGGCTGTCTGCCTCTGGACATGGCTGGAACAGCAGGGCACATCCCTGGTGGTTCGACATCTGGCAGGATCTCTGAAGAGCGGGCTAACTCTGCCCAAAATGCCTAGAGGATCACAAATGGTGTCTCCATCCCGAAGTGGCGTAAGGTCTCTTTCAGCAGTGGAGAGAGCCTTGGTTAGATCTGTTTGCCTCTGCCGAGAACGCACAATGTCAGCAGTTTTGCATGCTGAAGTTTCCAAGGCAGCGATCGCTCACAGACGGTTTTTGTCTCGAGTAGAATTCAAGAATTCAGGCTTCCTGTATGACTTTCCGCCCATACCACTCCTGCCCAAAGTTCTCAAGATGAGGAAAGACCGGGCCCAAGTAAACCTGTGGCTCCAAACTGTCCATGGAGAGTCTGGTATCCAGAGCTGTTGAGCATGTCCATTGATCCTCCGATCAGACTTCCCCTTCAGAAGATCTTCTGTAACAGCAGTAGGGGAGGCTTCTTCATTCAAATTTGTCCACTCTCCGCCTTCTTGTGTGAAGATTGAGCAGTGGCAGCCTGTAACGTCTTCTTGGCGGCCAGGCATCCTTCCACAAAAACGTTATATGCCTGTGGTTGGAAGAAATTTGTGAAATGGTACACAGACAAGTCTGTTGATCCCCTTTCTGCCCCTCTTTCTTCTGAGGTCCTACTGTTCATTCTTTACCTTACCCAACAGGGCTCTGCCTTTAGGCACTCTTGAGGGCTATTTGACTGCTATTTCTGCTTATTTGCAGTTGCCTTATCTACCTTCCTTGTTCAAGTTGCCTACTTTACATAGGTTCCTCAAAGGTCTTGCACATCTCTTCCTTCTATCCCCATCCTTATGCCCCAGTGGGCTCTTAATTTGGTTCTGACCTTTATGATTTGTGCTCTTTTCGAGCCACTTCACTACTGTCCCCTCAGGCTTCTCACATTGAAAACAGCCTTCCATGTGGCAATTACATCTGGCAGCAGAATGAGTGAGCTTCAGATCTTATCATCCAAGCCGCACTACAATTCTATTTATTCTGACAAAGTGGTGCTTTGCACTAGGGCTTCTTTTCTGCCAAAAAGTGGTCATGCCTTTTCATGTAGGCCAATCTATCACTTTTTACTCATCCCCACATCCTTTTAAGGAAGATGGGAGACTCCACCACTTGGACCCAGCATGAGCACTGGCAGTCTACTTTGATTGTAAAAAAGAGTTCCGGTGGAAGTCCAACTCTTTGTAGGGTATGTGGGTGTGAAGAAAGGTCGGGCAGGCAGAAGTGGACCATCTCCAAATGGGTTGTACTCTGCCTTAACATCTGCTACACATTAGCCAAAAAACAACCCCTGAGGGTTTGTGCACTCATTCTACCAAAGCTGAAGCGGCGACCACTGCGTTAGCATGTGGAGTTCCGGTCTTGGACAACTGCCAGGCAGCAATGGGGTAATCTCTTCACACCTTTATCAAACACTACTGCCTGGACAGTGGGGTCCATAGAGACGGGCGCTTTGCTTGATTGGTCCTGCAGGACTTTCTTGTTTGAAATTGGTTTGTAGACCCACCTCCGGGGCTGGGATTGCATGGATATCAATTCAAAGGTAAGGAATCTGCAGCTAGAAGTCTAAATCAGATGGACAAGTTACTTACCTTCGGTAGCGTCTTATCTGATAGCGATTATATCTAGCAGATTTCTTACTGACCCACCCATTCTCACCATTCACTGAATGAATTTAACGGGGTGGGGGCTTCCCTTTCAGGGCCTTAGATTTGACACACCAGTAGTCCATGTTCTTCTGGTTCTGCATTTCTGGTGCGGAAGGTTGTGAAAGGAAACTGGCGTCAAAACAGAACTTCCCATAAAGATGGGTTCAAGAAACTCTGTAGAGTCTCAGCATGAGCACCATGGATTCAGGCAGGGGAAAGGAATGAGGGCAAAAGTCTGACCTACTCTAGGAACACACATTATTATAGGCAGAATAACCTAAGATTTTGTTACATGTTTCTTTATTCTTTAGTTAAACAATCAGTTTTCGGTCTCTTCATGGGAACAGAAACACTTGTTCATCTTCTCAAGAATAATACAATAATCCTCAGAACAGGAATGTCGAATGAAACAGTTTTTCAGCTACATTGTATAGGCTTCAGCTTGTTCTCACCATTCATTTGCCTTTAAGAAGTGTATTTTAGCCTCTACATTACCTCACTAAAAATACAAGCTACTTATTCATTAATTCTACAGTGTTTTTGTGAGAGCAGAAAGTTAAACTATAACAATTTAATTCAACTATTGTATTATGAAAATATGCCAATGGGAAGGTCAGGAAACATAACATAGCACATTCATGAACCAGGTCAGTTTGTCAGAAAATACTGCCTCAGCTTTTCAAGCCTAATATTTGTAAGATTAGTGGTCTAGTGCATTTCTTTGCAATTTAACAGCATTATTTTTCTTCTAAGGCCTACATGTTAATTCTGCACGCTATTGGGGTAATTTTTTGACATTAAAACATGTTTGCATCCACAACCGAACAGTGAATCTACTCATGAATGTTTCAGGTCCCCAACGTGGCAGAAGTATTTAGAATGATTATCGAGCTCAGGTACCTGAACATATGGATTAGAAAGATATGTTTCAAAATGGAAGTCCTACGAAAGCATGTCTTTTAACCATGGACCTAATGGATGCCTATTTCCATATTTCTATAGAGATCTTTCACCAAAAATATCTGAGATGTGTCATATTTGGGGAACATTATCTGTTCCAGCGTCTAGTCCTTTTGGCATCAAATCTGCCTAGAGTCTTCACCGAAATGATGTCTCTGATCTCTTTTGTACATCTTAAAGGTCTCCACGTGTTTCCAGTTCTGGATGACTGCTTTTTGACAGCATCTTTAAAGGAATCCACTTGTCAGTAAATGTCATACAGAATTGCCCATCCAAACATGCTTTATTGATAATTCTCCCAAAATGTCATTGTTAGACCTGGCATTTTTTGGCGTGTTTCCCCTATCTTTTTGCCTTCTGACCTCCTATTTTTATGGTATGCTGGACTGGTTTTTACTGGTTTATTGTCTCTGTGCACTTTACAACTGCTGATCAGTGCTAAAGTGCAGGTGCTCCAAGTGCTCCCTATGTAAATTGTATTGGTGATTGGTTTATTCAAGATTGGCATATTTGATTTACTCATAAGTCCCTAGTAAAGTGCAATATGGGTGCCCAGGGCCTGTAAATCAAATGCTACTGGTGGACCTGCAGCATTGATTGTGCCACCCACATGAGTAACCCTGTGCACATGTCTCAGACCTGCCACTGCAGTGTCTGTGTGTGCAGTTTTAAACTGCCAATTCGACCTGACAAGTGCACCCACTTGTCAGACCCAAGCCTTCCCTTTTTGTACATGTAAGGCACCCCTAAGGTAGGCCCTATGGGCAGGGTCCAGTGTATGTTAAAGGTAGGACATGTACTGATGTGTTTTACATGTCCTGACAGTGTAATACAGCTAAATTCGGTTTTCACTGTTACAAGACCTATTTCTCTCATAGCTTAACATGGGGACTGCCTTTCAATATATTTTAAGTGTAGTTTCCCATTGGGAGCAGATGGAGATGTGGAGTTTGGGGTCTCTGAACTCACAATTTAAAAATACATCTTTTAGTCAAGTTGGTTTTTAGAGTGTCAGTTTGAAAATGCCACTTTTAGAAAGTAGGCATTTTCTTGCTTAACCATTCTGTGCCCCTGCCTGATTGTGTATTCCGCGTCTGGGTCACACTGACAGTTGGGCGGTTTGGGAATCTCCACTAGACAGAGACTCAAAGGGAGCTGGGTGTAGCCTTCAATTCCTGATGGGCCATCTGGGCTAGAGTGGAGGCAGGAATGGTCACTTACACCTGAAAGTGCTGTGCCTGCCCCCACAGAATGCAGCCTTCGACCCCCTGATGTGTGCCAGGCCTGGGCAAGGGAGGATCTTGTCAGCAAAAGAGACTTTCCTTTGACGTTTGCCTGCTTCAAAGGCAGAACTGGGTATAAGTAGGGGACCCAAAACCCCAGACTTTTAGAACACTTCTGGATCAAGAGGAACCTCTTTCAAGGAGAAGAGCTGAACGGCTGGAGGAGGAGGAGTACTGCCCCTTTGCCGTGTGTGCTTTGCTGAGTTGGCCTGCAGTTGCTGCTTCTGCCTTAAAGAGGGCAATACTGGACTTTACTGTGTAGCTTAGAGTAGAGCTTGTATCCTGTTGGAAGTCTCAGGGATTTCAAAGACTTCAGCTTTATCTGCCTATAGCACTAGGAAATGTGTTTTTTTTGGCTGCAACAGAAGAAAAACCACTGCAACACTGTTAACGACGTCAGGGGTTCCACCGTGTCGCCTGAAGATGCCACACGGAGCCGTGCCCCACGTGGCACCTCAACCCTAGCCTCACCGCCGCTGCCACCTGACGCCGTCACCGAGCTGTAACCTGTGGTCCCTGCACTCTGCATCGCCTTGCTCACACCACAGCCTTGGCATCCCCGATGACGCTGCTCCACGCTGACACCGACGCCTTTCCTGTACCGTGGCCTGAGAACACCGTTTGTGAGGTACACAATGCATAGTCCCACACCACATCCCCGGTCTACCGACGCCAGTGCCATCGACTCCAGTGTTGTCAACAGACACCCCTGTCTGCATTGCGACCTGTGGGCACCGCACAGAGCCTGACCCGCGCTGCACCCGCTGCCTTCAGCCTACCTACGACAGCGCTTCAGCAACGACGGTGCTGCTGCCTGCACCGTGACCTGGAGACACCACATGTCACATTGTCCCGCTTCACCCCACAGGCCTGACGCCATTCACACCAGAGCTCCTGACTTCTTCATCAGCCTGGAGTTCGATCTTCAATGCGTGTGACTTCAAGGTCCTGACGACCCCCGCAACTACCTCCGGAACAGACGACTGCAATGCTGTGCTCCGGATCTCATTGCGAGGATCACAACGCCCTACATTTCCAAGGTACTGTTTGCGGGTCTTCTCGACACAGTAGCTGGCCCACGACACCGCGGCTGGCCTGATCTGTTGGATTTATTGTTGACGATGCCTTGATAGTCCCAGATGGAGCTATCGACTTTAAGGAACTGTATTTTTAAGTAATTCTGGCAAAGTTCATATCTTTATTACTGTATGTTGGATTTTTCTCGTTTTGTTCTTGTTTTACACAGATAAATATTGGTTATTTTTCTAAAACTGGTGTGGTGTCCTTTTGTAGTGTTTTCACTGTATTACTGTGTGTTCTGTACAAATGCTTTACACATTGCTTCTGAGATTAGCCTGACTGCTCGTGCCAAGATACCATGAGGGTGAGCAGGGGTTATCTTAGTTGGGTATTTCCCTTATTCTGACTAGAGTGATGGTCCCCACTTGGACATGGTGCAATCCGACTGCCAACTACCCCATTTCTAACAGTCATCTAACACCCTCACAGGAGTACTATTAAGAACAGATTTGGGAATGGTGTACCTTACCGTAGAAAGTGCAGAGAAATTGAGGAGGCTTCTTGCATCTCTCCTTGCTCATCCTCAGGCTACAGCAAGAACTTTGTAAAAGTGCAAGGTCATATTGCTTCATGCATGTTTCTGGTTCCTTGGGCCAGTCCTCATCAAAGTTATTTACTCAACTACTGGAAGCCATCATTGAATAAAAGCAGAAAATATCCGAGCGGAGGAGACTATACTGGCAGATTCTGTGCCTCAAATTTTCGTTCAATGTCTTAGGATTTGTACATCACAAAGTCTATCTTTCATGGTTGATGCATCAGATTTGGGCATCCACAAATTAACCTGTTTGTCTGTTCGTTCAATTCTCTTCTGGGGAACGTTTGTTCTCAATCTCCTATATAGGGTCCTCGATGGGTGAACACCCTATATATTCCCTGACCTCCTGTCCTTTTCCTCATGTTCACCTAATCAGTTGCCTACTCGTAAAGATTCAGAGGGAATCAGCAAAAGTAATTGTGGTTGTTCCACACTGGCCAAAGAGATCCCGGTTCCCTCCCCTACTCTCTATGTCTCTCACTCCTCCTTGGAGAACTCGTTTTATCTTCCTCCATTTCGGGCTGCTAAACAAAGATATTCTAGATCATTTAAGATATTATATCCAAAAATCCAGTCACCCCTCCACTCAAAGCCTATTACTAGCACTGGAAAAATGTTGAACTTTGATGTTCTTCTAAATCTATCATTCCTGTAGCGTATAGCATTAACATGGCACTTGAGATTGTTTGAGAGTTTTCAGAAAGGGTTTGCTGTTACCACTTTAAAAGTTCAGTGGACTGCTATCAGAGTCTTCAACAAACCATGGGATGTTTTCTTCCAGGATGAAAGTCTAGGATTTAGAGTGATAAAGGGCCTTTCCTTATCATCCTTCGGTGCATGACTTTTATCTCCCTTGGGACTTACCTTTAGTTTTGTAGCCTCTTCAGAATTTTCCCATTGGACATTGAAAACTACAGACCTGAAATGTATTGCTCTAAAGTTGATGTTCTTAGTTGCTGTTATGTCAGCTAGTTGAATTGGGAAACTAGGAGTTTTTTTGTGCAAACCTCCATATCTGAGAATCCTAGAAGATAGAATTGTTCTTAAACCTAGTTCCCATTTTCTTCCTAAATGGATTCCCTGGCACATAAATACCAAGAGACCTTTCTCCTTACCTTTTTCCTAATCCTAAATGCTCAGAAGAAACATATATGCACTCACTAGATGTTAAGAGAACTTGCTCTCTTAATTTATCTAGAATGAACAAATGATAACCTGAGGAATTAAAATCAAGGCAATAAAGCTTCCAATATTTAGATGGCTAAGGGATACTATTTTTTCTGCTATATTTGTGCTAATAAGGCCACTTCACCTGAAAAGATAGTTGGGAGATTAACTATAGGTGTAGCAGCCTCTTGAGCTAAACGTAAAGGAGTATCCCTTGCTAAGATTTGCCGGGCTGGTGAAGGGGCGTTGTGTAGCCATTTTAGCTATGGTTTTATACACGTTATTTTAGCAAACTAGGCCTGCCACTGTGCACTTTAACCTAGATATATTTGTTTAGCTTCATCATATTATTTTAACATTAGCCAAATTTGCGGTCTTGTTTTATTTTCTCTATCTAGCTGTTCTTCGCCTAGGTCAGCACTGCGTTCTTAAACAAGACATTTCTTTCACTCTGTGTCTTTCTCAAGGCTGCAGTAAGATAGGTTGCTGGCAAAGGTGGTACGCTTTGTCTCCAATGTTCACAGAAACATACATACTCTTACGTGGGGATCCTTTCTTGGTACATCAACTGTTTTATTATAAAAACACAACTTTGACCCATGTACGTTAGAGGGAGATTCCAGCCAGATGACCATGACTGAGAACTGATTGCTGATCGCTTTGCTACAGCTGCCTCTTGCTCAGATATGAGGGATGATGTCTTCCCAGGGGGAACCTGAAAGGCAGAATTAGAGCTTAACATGCTGTGCTCTAACATAGCTTAGGTAGGAACTATCCCTACAAACCTTAGTGACAGTATGGCAGCGTTATTCTTGTGTTTTACTCTCCTTGTCACAATTTTAACCTTATTGTGCTTCATCGTCCTAGTTTTTGCAATACGTGCTTTATTATCTAAGATGCAGTTACTTCAGTAAAACCTTATTGAACTTTACTCTGCCTCTGCCTCTGATTTTCCTTGCATATGTGAGACTAACGTACCTGAGAGAAACGGATGAGATCTGAGTGACCACAGTTCCCCTGAGGAGTCATGTATGTCATGCGCCCGGTTGCCCCAATCATCCCTGCTCTTTGGTGGAGATGAGGCACTGCTAGTTAGCCGGAAAAAATCCGGATTAGGCCGACAGGTGTCACATGATGCAGGATCAGATCCCCCGCAGTACAGGTGATTCTGCCGCCCACATCCAGTAGTCTGATTAGGATAATGAAAACCTACGCGACAGGGGCATCACCCCGTACTTTCCTCAATCACTCAAAAATTATGGGGTGGGGTCTGGATAATGATAATTATGGTTTAAATGTGTTGAAATCTGTTTCTTAGAAGGACTGAATGATGTAAATTTAGTTGCCTCACTAGTATCTCTTCTTTCACTATTAAATCCTGCTTGCATTCATTTATTTTTTTATGGTGGCCAGCATGAGTTTTGGTATCCTTCAATACTTAATGAATGGGATGATTACGTAAGGACCCAGAGATAATACCCAAATTACTTACTGCCATCTTCATTATCCTTATTCTGTAACATAATTATCAGTCACCTGCCCGTGCTCCACTTCCTGTGCCCACCTGTGAAACAAATAGACTGGACTCTGCCATGGACATTCCTCCACCATCACCCCTGCCCATTTTACACCCCCCTCTACTTATTTGCACAGAAATAAACACACATCAAGCACAAAACAATCTGGAGTCAGTCTGTGCTTTCGCTAATATGTAATTGCAATAACTATGGAATATAGCAATGTCAATTTAATTGTCCACGTAACAATGAAACACAGCTGTAGGTCTTGAGGAAATATAGCAGAGGGCACAAACTGGGACCCACATCTGTTAAATGGAAAGTCAAATTGACAAGTCAGGGTCCATACACTGGGTGAAAATGACAGACTTCTGATAGCTAAAACAATAGTATGAGATGTGTGAGGCAGTGACATCTTCTTACCTGTGTCTCACTGGAAGTATTGCTGGATAACGTTGTTTCTGTTGTCGATATCCTCTTCTTCTGCCTCCTCTTCTTCACTGTCACAGGCTCCACAGCTGCCACAAGACCTCCAGCTGGACCATCCTCCTGCAGAAAAGGCACCTGTCGTCGCAAAGCCAGGTTGTGCAGACTTCTGATAGCTCAAACAATAGTATGAGATGTGTGAGGCAGTGACATCTTCTTACCTGTGTCTCACTGGAAGTATTGCTGGATAACGTTGTTTCTGTTGTCGATATCCTCTTCTTCTGCCTCCTCTTCTTCACTGTCACAGGCTCCACAGCTGCCACAAGACCTCCAGCTGGACCATCCTCCTGCAGAAAATGCACCTGTCGTCGCAAAGCCAGGTTGTGCAGCATACCTCCTGCAGAAAAGGCACCTGTCGTCGCAAAGCCAGGTTGTGCAGCATACAGCAGGCCACGATGATCTGGCACACCTTCTTTGGTGAGTAGTAGAGAGAACCACCTGTCATATGGAGGTACCGGAACCTGGCTTTCAGGAGGCCGAAGGTCCGTTCGATCACCCTCCTAGTTCGCCCATGTACCTCATTGTAGCGTTCCTCTGCCCTTGTCCTGGGATTTCTCACTGGGGTCAGTAGCCATGACAGGTTGGGGTACCCTGAGTCACCTGCAAATTTCGAGGGACAACTGTTAGACACACACTAACCCGTAGGGACAACCCCATACCCAGACGCCAATTCACACTGTATAGGGTCCTTGTCCTCACCTATTAGCCACACACGGTGCCTCTGGAGTTGCCCCATCACATAAGGGATGCTGCTATTCCTCAGAATGTAGCGTCATGCACTGAGCCAGGAAATTTGGCATTCACATGGGAGATGTACTGGTCTGCCAAACACACCATCTGCACATTCATCGAATGATAGCTTTTCTGGTTTCTGTACACCTGTTCACTCCTGCGTGGGGGTACCAATGGCACATGTGTCCCGTCAATGGCACCTATGATGTTGGGGATATGTCCCAGGGCATAGAAGTCACCTTTCACTGTAGGCAAATCCTCCACCTGAGGAAAAACAATGTAGCTGCGCATGTGTTTCAGCAGGACAGATAACACTCTAGACAGCACGTTAGAGAACATTGGCTGGGACATCCCTGGTGCAATGGCTACTGCTGTTTGAAAAGACACACTTGCCAGGAAATGGAGTACTGACAGGACCTGCACTAGAAGGGGTATCCCTGTGGGATGGCGGATAGCTGACATCAGGTCTGGCTCCAACTGGGCACACAGTTCATGGATTGTTGCACGATCAAGTCTGTAGGTGACTATTACGTGTCTCTCTTCCATTGTCGACAGGTCCACCAGCGGTCTGTTTACCGAAGGATGCCGCCATCTCATCACCTGCCCCAGTGGACGTGCCCTATGGAGGAGAACAGCGAGCAGAGAGTCAGCCAACACAGAGGTATCACAAAATGTCATTTTCACACATTTGTTAATACGCAATGTGTCTGTTACTGTGTGTATGCAGGGCCTAGATTGGTGTGACGCAGTTATTATTAATGCCATGTGGCCCCCTGAAATGGCGGCTGCCTGACCTGTAAGGTGGGACAAGGGGATATGAGGTAACTGCGCTGGCGTTGTACACCGTCGGGCGCAATCCTGCATTGGTTAACATTGCACCCTATGGGTCCCAGGAGCCAATGACGATGTACGCCGGCGGTGACGGTACGAACCGCCGCGGACGTGACTGCCATTTTCTGTCTGTTCACTCACTTGATACCTGACCTTCAACAGGAGAGGACCTACACTGCAAGTGCTGCTCTGACCTCAGACTGGAAGCGACGATGGCTCATGTGTCTGGGGAAAGGGCCCCTTCCTTCACTTCGGAGAAGTTGGAGAAATTATTGGATAGGGTCCTCCCCCAGTACAGTCACGGTCCTCCAGCTAAACAGGTGAGTACACTGTGACCATGCTGCATGGGCAATGCCTGTTTGGAGTGGTGTGGATGGAAGATACATGGGGGGGGGAGGGGGGGACTGAGGCCTGCATGAGCGGATGGTGAGTGTATGTGCGTCAGGGCAAGGGTGGGAACGTGGGCCAATGAGTATGACGGTCCGGACGGGTAAAGATCTTCCTTTTCCCCTGTACTATTCCTCTAGGTTAGCGCCCAACAGAAGAAGGATATTTGGCGTGCCATCGCCCTGGGGGTCCACCACAGACGGAGCACCCACTGCCGTAAAAGATGGGAGGACATTCGCCGCTGGAGCAAGAAGACGGTGGAGGGCCAGCTGGGGATGGCCTCCCAACGTAGGAGGGGTGCCCGTCGCACCATGACCCCCCTGATGTTCCAGATCCTGGCGGTGGCGTATTCGAGTTAGATGGGCGCTTGAGGGTATCAAAGCAGCCACAAGGGGGTGAGTACAGTCACATTCATCTGACTCTGCGCGCATTACAAGATGTCTGGGTGAGGGTGGAGGAGGTGGGCAGTGGGTTCCCCTAGGCTAGGGCGAGCTTGGTAGGCAAGGTCCCTTGAGAGTACCATCTACACGTAGTCAGGCTCCTGTGACTTCCATGTGTGCAGCGATTGGGCTTAGGCCTTGTACCCCATACGCATGTGAATAAGCTAGAAACAATAAGTGCATGGCGTAGTGCAGAGGGCAGCTGTATCTGTAATGTCCGCCAAAGGTAGTGGTGTTGCATGCACTGAACATGTCTTTCTTCTGTCTTCCCCCACCCTTTTTGTGGTCTCCCTGTTCTTGTGTGAAATAGCATCATCAGGCAGAGGAGCAGTGGCACCGGAGCAGGAGGGAGCTGCATCCCACTTGGCCCTGGAGGACGGAACAACGGAGTCTGATGCCACCAGTGGGACGGAGGGCAAGGGGAGCTCCACTGCGGGGACATGAGGTGACAGCGACTCCTCCTCTGATGGGAGCTCCCTTGCGGTGGCGGGCCCCTCTCTCTACCAGCACCGCCCTCCCAGCAGCCCCTCAGCGTGTGTCCTGTGCCCGCTCACCCAGGAGGGTGGGAATCTCCTTCGCCCCAGGCACCTCAGGCCCTGCCCTAGTCAGCCCTGCTGCCCTGAGTGAGGAGGCTATTGACCTCCTGAGATCCCTCACTGTTGGGCAGTCTACCATTCTGAATGCCATCCAGGGTGTTGAGAGGTATTTGCAAAAAACAAATGCATACCTGGAGGGCATTCATTCTGGCCAGGCAGCCCAACAGAGAGCATTTCAGGCTCTGGCCTCAGCACTGATGGCAGCCATTGTCCCTGTGTCCAGCCTCCCCCTCCAACTTCCTCCACCCAGACCCAATCCCCTGTACCTCAGCCTATCCCAAGCACACCATCAGACCAGCATGCACACACCTCAACACAGAAAGGTGGCTCAGGCAAACATAAGCACCACACATCCCACAGGCACTCACACAAGCATCATACCCATGCAGATATACCAACATCCACTGTGTCCCCCTCTTCCATGTCTCCCTCCTCCCTCCCAGTCTCGTCTACACTCACACCTGCATGCACTACATCTTGAGCCACTACCTCCATCACCAGCACGCCCATCACCACACACCGCTCACGTGCACTCACCACCCCCACTACCATTCACACATCCCCTGTGTCCTCTCCCAGTGTGTCAGTGAGCCCTCCTCCCAAAGTACACAAACGCAGGCACACACCCACCCAACAACCATCCCCCTCACAACAGCCTTCAGGCCATTTACCTTCACCCAAATTCAGCAGACGTACACCTCCTACAACCACAACCTCTTCCTCCACTCCCAAACCCCCTCCATCTACCCGTCCCAGTGTGTCTAAAAAACTTTTCCTGGCTAATATTGACCTCTTCCCTACACCTCCCCCCCACCCTCTCCGTCCGTCCCCTAGGGCCAGGCTTTCCAGGTCCCAACCCAGCACCTCAGCCACCACATCCCCAGGCACAGTAGTGCCAGCAACTGCGGCCTTTTGGAGTGCGGCAACCACCAGGGCTGCCAGTGTTCCATGGAGCGAGGGCAAGGACATTCCGCCAACCGGCCAAGCTAAAAAAGTTGCCCACATCCCAGAGGGAGAGCAGAAAACACCTGCCACCGAGGGGTCAGGGAAAATGAAAGGGGATAGTGGCAAGACAGCTGCGCCATCATCAAAGGTGAGGAAGGGCCATAAACTGAAGGGCGGGTCAGGAGAGGGCATTGTGACACCGACTGAGGGACCAGTGTCACACCTTCTTTCCACGTCAACCTGTACGGCGGAGAAGACCGCCTCCTGCACCGCCGCCAGCACCACTGCCACAGAGCCCGCCGCAAGCACCGCCGCCACAGAGCCCGCCGCCAGCACCACCGCCACAGAGCCCGCCGCCAGCACCACCGCCACAGAGCCCGCCGCCAGCACCGCCGCCACAGAGCCCACGGCCAGCACCGCCGCCACAGAGCCCGCAGCCAGCACCGCCACCACAGAGCCCGCCGCCAGCACAGCAGCCACAGAGCCCGCCGCCAGCACCACTGCCACAGAGCCCGCCGCCAGCACCGCCGCCACAGAGCCCGCCGCCAGCACCACCGCCACAGAGCCCGCCGCCAGCACCACCGCCACAGAGCCCGCCGCCAGCACCGCCGCCACAGAGCCCACATCCAGCACTGCCGCCACAGAGCCCGCAGCCAGCACCGCCACCACAGAGCCCGCCGCCAGCACAGCAGCCACAGAGCCCGCCGCCAGCACAGCAGCCACAGAGCCCGCCGCAAGCACCGCTGCCACAGAGCCCGCCGCAAGCACCGCTGCCACAGAGCCCGCCGCAAGCACCGCCGCGACTGACACCGCCGCAAGCACTGCCAGCGGCCCTGTGACATCCTGAGCCAGTGGCACCACCGCAGACATGGCTGCCATCCCCAGTGGTCAGTCGTCCGAGGCTGGTGGTGAGCTCCAGGAGCCTGGACAGCTTCCATGAAGCATCACTTTCAGTGGAGAAAGGCATCACTACCTCAGTCCTTGGCAGGATGAAGCACTCTGGGCACAAAGCCCCCTCCAGAACCAGTGGAGAGATACATCCACTACCTCAGTCCTTGGCAGGATGAAGCTCTCTGGGCACAAAGCTCCCTCCAGAACCAGTGGAGTATCACATCCACTACCTCAGTCCTTGGCAGGATGAAGCACTCTAGGCACAAAGCCCACTCCAGAACCAGTGGAGACTATGGCTTTGCACTCCCTAGGATGAAGCAGTGGGCAACCCACCCACTGAAAAGACTTGTGATACTGTGGCTTTGCACTCCCCAGGATAAAGCAGTGGACAAACCACCCAATGAAAAGGCTTGTGAGACTGTGGCTTTGCACTCACCACCCACTGAAAAGACTTGTGAGACTGTGGCTTTGCAGTCCCCAGGATGAAGAAGTGGGCAACCCACCCACTGAAAAGACTTGTGAGACTGTGGCTTTGCACTCCCCAGGATAAACAGTGGGCAAACCACCCACTGAAAAGACTTGTGAGACTGGGGCTTTGCACTCCCCAGGATGAAGCAGTGGGCAACCCACCCACTGAAAAGACTTGTGAGACTGTGGCTTTGCACTCCCCAGGATAAAGCCGTAGGCAAACCACCCACTGAAAACTTGTGAGACTGTGGCTTTGCACTCCCCCAGGGTAAAGCAGTGGGCAAACCACCCACTGAAAAGACTTGTGAGACTGTGGCTTTGCACTCCCCAGGATAAAGCAGTGGGCAACCCACCCACTGAAAAGACTTGTGAGACTGTGGCTTTGCACTCCCCAGGATAAAGCAGTGGGCAACCCACCCACTGAAAAGACTTGTGAGACTGTGGCTTTGCACTCCCCAGGATAAAGCAGTGGGCAACCCACCCACTGAAAAGACTTGTGAGACTGTGGCTTTGCACTCCCCAAGATGAAGCAGTGGGCAACCCACCCACTGAAAAGACTTGTGAGACTGTGGCTTTGCACTTCCCAGGATAAAGCAGTGGGCAAAGCACAAACTGACTGAAAAGACTTGTGAGACTGTGGCTTTGCACTCCCCAGGGTAAAGCAGTGGGCAAATCACCCAATGAAAAGACTTGCAAGACTGTGGCTTTGCACTCCCCAGGATAAAGCAGTGGGCAACCCACCCACTGAAAAGACTTGTGAGACTGTGGCTTTGCACTCCACAGAATACATCAGTGGGCATGGAGCAATGGGCGTGGAGCAGTGGCGTTGTGCGTTCATCAAGCTGAGGTGCCCCCCTCCCCCTGAGGTGCCTGTTTCATTTCGATCTAATGCCCCTGCAGTGTTCTCTCCGTTTCCAGTCAGGTATCTAGTGTAGGCCTCGCCCATGCATTTTGGGCCCAGTGGTCCCCGGACAATGATTGATGCACTATCCGGACTTGTGTAGTTGGTGTACATAATTGTATATACTGGATTTGGAGTTTTGACTACTGGATTTTTATTGATTACAATCGTTCAATTCATTTCCTTTTGTCCTTGCGTTATTCAAGGGGAGGTGGATATGTATTGTTGCAGCAGGTACTTGTGTGTATGGTGTTGTGGGTGGGGGTGTTGCGTGTGTGTGTCACTCTCTCCCCCCCCCTCCCCTGTGTTATAGGTGCAGTACTCACCGTGGTCGTCTCCTCCGTCGTTGGAGCTCCTGATAGAGGAGCAGGAAGACCATCGCCGGAAGGATCTGCAGTTCTGGCTCCATGGCGTCCTGGTTCCTCGTGGGGTGTGGAGAGGTGAGTGATTTTCCCTTCTGTGTACTGTTTCCGCCGTGTTTTTATTCGCGTTGGTTCCGCCCCGGTAAAGGTGGCGGATTGCCGGGTTGTGATAGGGTGGGCAGTACATTGTCTTCTGCCTGTCTGCTGGCGGTTACCGCCGCGCTGTTTGTTTGTACCGTCGTGGCGGTCGGAGTGTTAAAGTGGCTGTCTATGTTGGCGGTTTCCGCCGTGATTGTGATTCCAATTTTTTTCCCGCCGGCCTGTTGGCAGTATTACCGCCGCTTTAACACCGACCGCCAGGGTTGTAATGAGGGCCTAAGAGTCTAATGAGATCTTAAATGTAGCACAACATAATAGCAAGGCAGCTACAGAAAAAATATTTTTATTTCAGAAGAGTTTAATGATTTTTAACAAAAACAAAATGATATACTATAATAATGTCTTGAACCCTCTGTCGGTCATGTAAAAACGTATATCAAAAAATGTTGTAACTATATGCTTGTATTGTCAAATTAGGTAGTCTAATACATGGTTTCTGGGTCAAGTAAGGTAAACTTTATTGTAAGTTTTGATTATTTTGCAATTCGCATTTCCACATATTAATGGTATTGAGCTATATTGGACTACTGTCTATAGTTACTTAATAAAAGAAAAGTTAATAAAAGATAAGACTCAATTATTGAAAAAAAGTGAAATATAAGGTAACTGGCTAATTATAAGAATAGCAGAGATTAGTAAAGCTGCGCCTAGTTGGAACGTAGAGTCAAAGAGGTAAGGATTGTAGGCCTTCATGTTTGGCATCAAATAATTCTACATATGTTTAAAAAGGATTTCTAATTTTATTGATTCATGGGAGATTTGATTTCTGTAGGTAAATATCCTTTATGTCTCCTAGTGGTTTTTTCTGTAATAGTGGGACCTTTATTAGATAGGGTGTTGTTTGCGCTGTGTGGTCTTTTAGGTTCTTAACTTCTTTCATTTCACATAAGATTTATTTTTATGCCAATAGTTAATAGTAAGCCTAAGAAAGTCATATCTGGTTTACTTATAGAAGGCGATGAACTCATAGACCAAGGTCGTAATCTGATGTTGCAACAATTTTGTTTGAAATATTTTGTTTAATGTGTGCTCAATTTAGTTCAAAACTTTCTTGACCTATTTATAGTGAAAAAACATATGGTCTAAGTTTGCCATATCACCTAAGCAGCTCCAACATGTTGATGTGTCCTCAAGTTTTTGTTTGAGTTGTTTGGGCGACTAGTACCATTTCTAAAGAATCCAAGATTTGCATTTATAAAGAAGTTATGAATTTTTTAATTTTAGGATTTGAGACCAACTAGTAGTCCGCTGTTTGTCCATCAGAGGGGTAATATTCATTGACAGACCGGAAATCTCCCATTACTTTTTATTAAGTTTGATGACTTTATTGTTTGTACTTCACAAAACTGTGTACATTTTGCTTGCAATATGATCTTGTCTTGTTCTCTTGTTTAATAATTCAATGTTGCCAGTGGTGTGAGAAAATCAAATTTCTAATAGTGACTTAATTTTCACAAATTTGTTGAAGTCTATGTTAGGGAAAGAAAACTTCACTTGTACCATAGTAAAGGACACTGGGTAGTTACCTGTATGTGCAAAATTGTTCGTACGTTTTAGCCTTTTTTCTGCCAGTCAGTTGTAACACTAGTATTTAGCCATGTTAAATCCATCTCCGATTTTCTAATTTCATTTTCACATATTCTTTAATCGAGTAACCAGATGGCATTGAGAACTTTCATTATTTTGTATGAATGGGGAATCTTCAAGTGTGATATAGTTAACATAATAATGAAAGAGAAGGTTTAATAATATATGTTTCTGTGGGCGTGGCCAGGAGGCCAAGATGGCGGTCTAACTTTAGCGGAGCTCCCGCCGCCAGTTTGCAATCCAGCCTAACATAAGTAACCCAGACGCCTTCTTACTGACCCCCATCAGTCCCCCACGGTTGACACATGCTGGGTATTTTCAGTAAACCTCTCCAACGCCACACTTGTCGGGTGAGAGGAGGCAGAAGCATCAATCTGGCGCACCTGGCTCATCGCTGAATCTATGATGAGGGAAGTTGACTAGGCTCCCTGAGCCCGTCTGCAGTTGTTCGCTGGCCTGTGGTGGGGAGCAAGTACCCTTCCTGTCCGGGACAGGTATTGAAGGAGACTGGGAGCGGTGGGTCTTGCTGCGCCCGAGTACAGGAAGGTAAGTGCGACACGGAGATCCTGAGGAGCCTCCCTGTGATCTGTGACACGGGCCCAGACTAACCTGGGTGAGGAGATATCTGAGGTAGCCCCTTCTGTGGCTGTGATCCCTGAAACACTCTGCTCTGTACACATGGGGCGACCACGCACTGCAACAAGGCCATCCCCCTACTGCAGGAATGGCAGAGATGAATCTGCCCGCTTTGGACGACACACATGCGGTACTGCTGCTGCGCACTGAACTGTGGGCCCTGCTAAACTTCCTTGGGCTCCGTATGACATGGCCTTGTGTAGATGAGTGACCGGGACACCCTGGGGGGTTGATTAGAGGCCCACTCAGACTTACTTTATTTTTAGCAGTTATCACATCTGCAACAACAAAATGTAGAAACATTTTACTGAGACTTGCTAGGCCCAGCGGGGGGAAAGCCAATTAATGTTTCAGACCCCTTGCATACACCCAGTGTGCTACGCAGTCTGGAGTGGTGGTGCCCCTCCTCTTACCTAAACCATGCTAGTTACCGCCCCAGGTTTGTCCGCCGGGAGGCTCTCTTTGGGCCTCCAAATTTGGTGAATCTGTGCAGTGCTCTGTAAAATGGATGCCTAAGAGATTTTGTATGCACAGACACCTCGCCATAAATAGGCACTGCTCTTCCAAGCTACTACACCCACCTCCAGCTACTTGTGCAGCCCTGGGGCAAGCAGGTCAGCACGGTGAGCTTCTGCAGTTGGCCTCACCTTTCAGAACCATATGAGAGATAATTAACGCCGCAACAGATCATCCTTTGCTTTCCTTGGAACAGGCTGCTCGTGCTGTCCTGTGGTAAGTGGTTCAGCTCCCTGATGTCCTTTGGATCCGCCTTCTGTGCCACCTTTCTTTGCCTAGTGATTGGGCGCTACAAACCTTTGCAGTCGAAAGCAGCCCAAATAAAGATGGGCCAATATACCACTTCCACAGTGGATAATTTAGGAGCAGCGGGAGGGAACTTACCGACTCAGCCCGTTACAGATCTGACGGCCATCCGCAGAGTGTTTCAGGATTCCAGGGAAGCGTGGAATCCAAAGTGGACGGCGTCCATGATGACCTCTCCCTTTTGCCATAAGATCTCCGCAAGATGGCGGAGAGGGTCACGGAGACTGAAATACAGATATCAACAGCCAAAAACGACGTGATGACCCTTAAGCGGCAATTTTCCCAGTTACTGTCCAAAGTGGCAGTTCTGGATGATCAGGCAGAAGATGCTAAAACTGTTAACGCAGAAACAGTTTGCACTGTATTGGCCTGTCGAAGGGATTTGAGGGGGCCAGCATGGACAATCTTCTAGTAGAGTGGTTTTGATCGTGGGTTCCGGCCGACAAGTTATCCCACTGCTTCATCTTAGAGAGGACATGTAGAGCCCTGACTAAGAAGTCTCCCCCAGATGCCCTTCCCCATCCTGTTGTGGCACTCATCCTCAACCATTGAGATCGTGATGCCATTCTCTGCGAGGCCCGGACACACCCTGACCTAAGATAATCTAATAAAAAAATGTCAATCTTCGCAGATTATACCAGGCCAGTTACACAACGCCGCCACTCCTTTGAAGAGGTAACAAAAAACTCAGAGTACTCAAAATGTGCTACATGATCCTCTTTCCTGCCCAGCTCAGTCATTTTTGCATCCTCCACTTCTTTGACAGTCCTGAACAAGCCTAGGAATGGGTGATTGAGTAACGACCACTGTGCCCATCGGGTTCTGCGGACCCAGTGGGAACTGAAGCAAGGAAGTGCCCTCCATCGTGTCCTGCCTGGGAACCACGCAGATGACGCAATAGATCCCGGAACAGTAAGTCACCATGGTGTGGGGGAAAAGAGCTTCAGCAAGTCCTCTCAGACAGGCAAAGTGTTAAGCCTTGCAGATCAAGAGACCTCCCTTTCTGATACCCCAGTGATCTTCAGATCTACAGAGAGCTTGCCAGACTCCCTGCCTTTAGAAGAAACTGCTAGAAGTACTATGCAGGTTCGGCTCTGGGGTAATGCAGTGTGTAAGGCCCAACCAGCGTTGGTAGTGTATCATTAGTAGCTGGGTGACTAAATTTCATTGGGGTAAAAAGATGTCTTCTCCTGGGATGGTATCTTTCAACTTGTTGTGTATGGAGGCCTCCTATCTCGTTTGTTGAATATTGCTGTCAGGCAAATTCTCCTTGCAAGGGCGTATGGAGTTCTAGACGTGTGCTTTTTGATGACCCCCTAGTTTGATCATAAAATGTTCTTTATAGGGGCGACAGATGCACCACTTTCACCCTGGTTGAGGGGCTTATCAAGCTCTTTCGTAACTTCATAATTCTTCTCTCATATGATTAGAATCATCTCCTGGACGTAAATGCCTTTTTGCACCGCATTAAAAGGTCTGTGGTTTTGAGGTATACCAAGAGATATTAACCAGATTTAGTCCTCCTCCAGGAGACACATCTCCTGGAAGCTCACTGTCCTTTCCTGGGTCGAATTGGGTATGACCGTGTGTATCATGCAGGCCACACTCGAGACTCAAGAGGGGTTTTTGATTCTTCTTTATAAAACCTTTCCGCTGGGGGCATCCACTATACATGCTGATCCCCAGGTGCAATACATTGGTGTTGTGGGCCATCTGGAGGCTACCCAATTCAATTTTGTTTCCCGTTATGTTCCCCACATCTCCTGCAATCTGCTCTGTGCGCAGTCCAGTCCTTAGTGACAGTTCTGCCGCGTGGGCGACCATTGTTGATTGGGATTTCAATCCGGTCCATGACCCTATAAAAGACACATCAGATGTTCCACGACCAAACAGGGTGGCTCATTCTGCAAGCCTTAACACATGGGCAGACTCCATGGGCCTCTGTGATGCCTGGCGTTCCTGGAACCCCACGCAACGTTCTTACACTCACATGTCTGCAGCCCATAAAGCCGAGTCCAGGATCGACCTCTGGCTGTTGGCCTGTGACCTACTGCAATTGCAATGCGTCCAGATTTTACCAGGAGGCATCTCTGATCATGCGCTCCTTCTATTTGAGTGGGGACCCCTGATGGCGCCCTTCACCCTACGTGGAGATTCAACGTGTGGTACTTAACTGACCAGGATTACATAGACTTTGTGGGGGAGGAGCTCTGCACCTTCTTCCATCACAATGAGGACTTGGTATCCTCTGCAGGGACCCTATGGGAAAACAGTAGGCCTACCATGCAGGGTAATATCAAGGGTCATGTTAGACCTGTCAGCTCTTCGGGTGACTTCCCCTGTCTTTTTGGCTTCTGACCTCCTGTTATGGTCCTGTGCTGAACTTTGCTTTTGTTGGCTTTAGGACTCTGGGCATTTTACCTCTGCTGAGCGGTGCTAAAATGCAAGTGCTTTCTGTCTGGATTGGGTTGGTGATTGGTTTACTTCATGATTGGCATATTTTATCTACTAGCAAGTCCCTAGCAAAGTGCACTAGAGGTGTCCAGGGCCTGTAAATCAAATTGTACTAGTGGATCTGCAGCACTGATTGTGCCACCCACGAGTAGTCCTGTAATCATGTCTCAGATCTGCTACTGCAGTGTCTGTGTGTGCAGTTTTGAACAGCCATTTTGACCTGGCAAGTACAGCCACTTGCCAGGCCCAAACCTTTCCATCTACTACATGTAAATCACCCCTAATGTAGGCCCAAGCCCTATGGGCAAGGTGCAGTGTTTTTTAAAAGGTAGGACATTTACTAGTGTGTTTTACATGTCCTGAAATATTGCTAAATTCGTTTTTCACTATTGCAGGGCCTATCGCCCCCATAGGGTAACCTGGGGATTGCCTGTATTGTAGTATCTTTTAAGGGCTGTTTGCAAATTCACGCTAGACAGTCACACAGAGGGAGCCGAGTTGTGTCCTGCATATCCTGAATGGTCTTCTTGGGCTAAAGTGGAGGGAGGAGCTGACACTTGCACCTGAATAGGGCTGTGTCTGTCCTTATACAAAGCAGCCTCCAACCCCTTGGAGTGTGTCTGGGGCCAGGATGGGGAGAGGCAGGGTCTTGTGCACTACAAAGACTTTCCTTTGAAGTTTGCCTACTTCAAAGGCAGAAATGAGTATAAGTATTGGACTGCTGACCCCACACCTTCAAAGCACTTCTGGACTGAGGACATTCTGCCACGGCGAAGAGCTGGATGCTTGAGGAAGACCTTCCACTCTGCCTGCAGCTGCTACTTCTGCCCTGGGAATGAAAGAACTGGACTTTGCTTTCTACATCCTCCTTTCCAAGGTTCTCCAAGTGCTTGAACTGAGCTTGCCTTCTGTTAAAAGTCTCAGGGACATCGAAGACTTCATCTGCCTGCACCTGAGTTTTCTTGCTGAGAGTTCCAACTTGCCAAGTGGTGCCAAATACAGTTCCTGGGCCCTTGGAAGTGAGTTCTGGTGAAAACAAGAAGAACCGAGTACATCGACTCTGAACGACTCCAGAACCAATGGTGCTGCTTGACTCCGCCGCTACCTGCATCTGAAGCCGTGGTCCCTGCTGAAGTGCAAAGATTGTGACCAATGCTGCAGACCCGGCGCCGATGGCCCAGAGCAGCCGCAGTGGCTCTGAAGTCCCATGATATTGTGAGTCCCGAGTGCTGTGTCACTGATGTCAGGGACACTGGACTCTGCTGTGGCTCCTGTGGCCCTGTGGTGTGACCGCAACCCAGAGAGGACGCCCCATTGCATCTTGACCCGCTGGATTAATCAGCCCCTGCTGATGCCGCATCACCTCCCCTGCAACCGTAAGGAACCAATGCTTCACCCCCTCCTTCCTCGCAGTAAGGAACCAACACCTCCCCGGTAGCAGTAAGGAACCGACGCCACACTGGCTCCAGCAAAACCTCACTTCTCCGACTCCATGCAATGTCTTTGTTTCAACGTTTTCAAAGGTCCTGTACCTTGGATGCTTACAACTCTGTGATCAGCGCCATGCTCTCTCGCGAGTGACGTCGAAATGTTGGCAACGACTCAGTCAACAATTTTGTGAGCTATTGTATTTGTAAGCGCTTTGTTTGGATTTAATCTTTAAAAATTTGTATCTTTGCTTTTGTATGTTGGATTTTTGTCGTTGTGGTTTTGGTTTACTTGGATATTGGCTATTTTTCTATAATGGTGTGAAGTACTTACCAGTGGTGGTGTGTACTTAACCCATTGCCTCTGAGATAAGCCTGACTGCTCATGCCAAGCTACCAAGGGGGTGAGCAGGGGTTATCTTAGGAGTGTGACTCCCTTACCCTGGCTACAGTTAGGGTCCCTACTTGGACAGGGTGTAACTGACTGCTGCCAACTAGAGACCCCATTTCTAGCCGGTCATGTGCGACGTGAGGAGTGAGAGCAACAGGCGCAAGTCACGGAGTTAGAGGCACATATCCTTGCTTTAAGACTGAGCGCTGGTGACACGAGGTCAGGAGAGGTGGTGTGCCGCCTGGTTATGGAGAGATCTAAGCTCTGTCAGGTCTCCTTTGAGGAGGCCCAGCAATGTGGGAGGTTGTCTACCCAGTGGGTATGTGCCTCGGAAGATATGTTGCACAAATTAAGTTGCTATACTGGTTAGCGACAAAAGGGGTTTCTAGCAGAGTGGTCCCAGCTATTAAGGACTGCTCTGGCATCTCTCAAAAGAAGCTGCCTGTAGTCTCCCAAACATTTGCGGTGTTCTATCAGGACTTATATGCGGCACTCCTGACCCCACCGGGTGAACTTGTGTATCCCCTTCTGAGGGATGTGCCTCTGCCATCTATTCCTTCTTTCTTGGCAGAGGAGCTGGAACTACAGCTGTCAGCAGAGGAAACTGGGCAGGCCATAACTGATCTTCAGCGTTACAAGACCCTGGACCAGGTGGGTTCCCTATCAGTTTTTTTAAGCGCTACTGTGACATATTGACACCTCATCTGCTGGCCCTCTACACTGAGGCATAAAAGAGCAGTTTCTTCCCCTTGCACCTTGATACCGCCACCATTGTGGTTATACTGAAGATGGTATACCTGGCCGGAAATTGCTCCTCATACCACCCAGTTGCTCTTATTAATGCAAACATTAAAATCTTTGTGAAGATCTTGGTGACTAGACTGACTAAAGCTCTTGCTTACCTCATTCATTAGGGACCAGTGTGGCTTTATGCCCAGCAGGAGCACTCATCAGTGCATCTGAAGAGTGCAGCTGGCCCTTTCTCAGGTGTCCCAACTCAAGGACAGTCTGGCCCTCCTTATTGACTTTCGCAAAGCGTTCAACAGTCTTGTGGTAGTTTTTTTGTTTGTTTTTTAGATTGCAATTGCATATTTTTTTACATTTTATTTTCAGCAATTTTTCCATCAAATACATATCAGAACATCACAGGTGTTGCTTAAGTACATCACCTCAACTCATTAAACATCATACCATAGATCATACTGATTAAGCATAACAAACTACACATTATCCCTACCCTCTTCCATTGTGGCCACAGCTGACACCACGTACACCGTATAATGTCCCCATATGTCCTTGGGACGAGAAGCCTGTGGAAGCCCTTCTATGTAGCAATCTAATTGATCCCTACAGTATGTCAAGTCTCTCTGCCACATGTCAAACTTTGGTGCTCACTTACTGCCCCAATGTACAGCTACTCTTCTTTTTGCCACCAGTAGTGCCACCGCCACCAGTTTCTGGTTGATTGGCCACAAAGACTTAAAAAAGGCCACAGAGACATGTTTGAAGGGTGCAGGGCACTGTCTCTTTTGCCAAAACACACAGGGACTCAGTCACCTGTGTCCAGTAGTATTGTATCTGGCTGCAGGGTCAGGCCACATTTAAAAAGTCTGCTTTCAGTATATGACACCAATTGCACTTCGCCTATGCCCAAAATCCAATTCCATATAACTTATGAGGAGAATAGTGTGTCTGTTGTAGGTATCTAAAGTGAATTACCTTAAAATTGCAATTCGGTGTCAGTCTACTCAGCAGTGCACAGCAGTACTCCCATTCAGTGGTTGTTAATGGGTCGGTTAATAAACTATTCCATTTATCCAATGCACAAATATAATTTGCCGCTGTATCCCTCTGATATGCATTATACAACTTGGTAAAGAGTTGTGTTAGATTTTTGCATGTGAGTAATTTTGAAGTGCTTCCAGTGGTGCAGGTTCGTTTCGATATGACTTATTTTGTGTTTTTATAGCCTTGTGCATACGCTGATATAGAAAAGTTAGGAGCGAAGTGTGTTGATGCGTATCCATGAACTCATTAAGCTCTATAAAGGTCCTGCCTACATAAAGATCACTTATCGTGGTCATGCCTGTCTTCTCCAGCAGGGTCAGCGTGCCAGGCTCCTGTGTGACTGATAGGGCAGGATGGTATGCAAGTTGGAGGGCAGGAGCTTATAATAGAGATTTGCTCACTCTGTTGCCTAGGGATAGCCAGGCCTTTGTTGAACTGCCTATTGTGTTTATTTATGGGGTATAGTTGTGCGTATGAGGGGCAAATTGGCCCAAAGAGATATAGAGTATGCCTCGTCGTTTTCTACTGCTACATGTAGTGTATATTTGATGGGGGGGGTAATACCAGTTGTAGGAAGCTGGCCTGCTGTGTGGTGGGTACCTAAGGTACATATACTAGGTCCAAGTATCGTGTAGTCGGTGTCTAGAAGCCAGGCTCTCTAGAGGTAGCTGTGGATGAGCAGCCAAGGCTTATCTAGGAGACATGGAAAGCACATGCAATACCACTATAGTCACCCAGCACTTTACACACACGAAAAAAACACTCAGTGTTAGAAAAATAAAGGTACTTTATGTTCGATGGCATCTGTTGCTGCAGATACACATGTTGTGCACAGTCCGCCATCTGGTGTTGGGTCGGAGTGTTACAAGTTGTTTTTCTTCGAAGAAGTCTTTCGAGTCACGAGACCGAGGGACTCCTCCTCTTTGCTTCCATTGCGCATGGGCGTTGGCTCCATCTTAGATTGTTTTTTTTCCGCCCTCGGGTTCGGACGTGTTCCTTTTCGCTCCGGGTTTCGGGACGGAAAGATAGTCAAAACTTCGGAAAACTAATTCGGTATTGTTTTGCTCGGGATCGGGATAGTTAGAATCAACACTGAATCATGAAGAGCTCCGGTAGCCCTTCGGGGTAATTTCGATCCCCCGTTGGGGCCTGGTCGGCCCGACCGCGTGTAACATCGACACCGATGGAACGGACCCCGTTCCGATTCTGTCCTAAATGCCACAATAAATATCCATATACAGACCAACATTTGGTCTGTAACTTGTGCCTGTCACCCGAGCACAAAGAAGAAACTTGTGACGCCTGTCGTGCGTTCCGGTCCCGAAAAACGCTCCGTGACCGTCGAGCCAGAAGACTACAGATGGCGTCCACGCCGACAGAACACCGAGAGTTCGAGGAACAAGGAGAAGAGGAGGAAGCCTTCTCCATCCATGAATCGGACTCGGAGGAATTCGACGTCGAGGAAACTGTGAGTAAGACGTCGAAAAGCACACAGCACAAGAAAACAGACAAGGCCCAGGGGACGCCACTGCCAACTGGCCATGGCTCAACCCATAAAGGTGACCGTCCATCGGCACCGAAAAAGGCCGAACTGGTGCCCAGATCGTCCGACTCGGGTCGAGACACAGGCACGCAACATTCTCGGGACCGAGAAAGTGTTGCCGAAAAAGACCGACGCCGAGACAGCGGAGCCGACGCTGCTCGACACAGAGACAGCGGCACCGAGGATGATCGACGCCGAGAAGGCTCGACTCCGAAAAAGAAGAAATTAGCCTCGGAGCCGAAAACAAAAAAAGACAGTTTCGGTGCCAAAACAACCAGCAACCGAACCCACTACCAGCTCATATTCAGAGGAACAATCATTGTCCTCTCAAATGCGTAAACACAGGTTTGAAGAGGAGTTACAGACCACTAATGTAGACCATACACAAAAAAGGATCTTCATCCAGAGTGGAACAGGGAAGATTAGCACTCTTCCACCAATCAGGAGAAAAAGGAGACTAGAGTTCCAAACTGAACAACTAACACCACAAGCAAAGGTGGCAAAGAAAGCAACTCCGCCACCCTCTCCTCCACCTGTAACTCAGATATCACCGGCACAAACTCCGTCACATTCACCGGCTCACACCACCATGAGCCAAGATGACCAAGATGCTTGGGACCTATACAACGCCCCAGTGTCAGACAATAGTCCAGAGTCATACCCTACCAAGCCCTCACCACCCGAGGACAGCACAGCGTATGCACAGGTGGTAGCTAGGGGAGCAGAATTCCACAACGTGTCGTTACACACAGAACCTGTCGAGGATGACTTCCTTTTTAACACCCTCTCCTCCACCCATAGCAACTACCAAAGCCTGCCTATGCTTCCAGGAATGCTAAGGCACGCGAAGCAAATCTTCAAAGACCCTGTCAAGAGTAGAGCGATCACTCCGAGGGTAGAGAAAAAATATAAAGCACCTCCCACAGACCCTGCTTTTATCACCTCTCAACTGCCACCAGACTCAGTCGTGGTAGGAGCAGCTCGCAAAAGAGCCAATTCACACACATCGGGCGATGCACCACCCCCGGATAAAGAAAGCTGAAAATTCGACGCAGCTGGGAAAAGAGTCGCTGTACAAGCTGCAAGCCAGTGGCGCATCGCAAACTCTCAGGCGCTCCTAGCGCGTTATGACAGAGCCCATTGGGACGAGATGCAGCATCTCATCCAGCATCTACCCAAAGAATTTTAAAAGCGGGCAAAACAAGTGGTTGAGGAGGGACAAAACATCTCCAATAACCAAATACGCTCCTCTATGGATGCAGCGGACACAGCTGCAAGAACAATAAACACTGCAGTAACCATCAGAAGGCACGCATGGTTACGCACATCTGGCTTTAAACCAGAAATACAGCAAGCAGTACTCAATACTGTATGCCGTTCAACGAACAACAATTGTTCGGACCAGAGGTTGACACGGCAATTGAGAAGCTAAAAAAGGACACTGACACAGCCAAGGCCATGGGCGCGCTCTACTCCCCGCAAAGCAGAGGCACTTTCGGCACCTTCCGTAAAACAACCTTCAGAGGGGGGTTTCGGGGTCAGGCCACACAAGCCAGCACCTCACAATCAACACCGTCTACCTACCAGGGACAGTACCAAAGGGGTGGTTTTCGGGGCCAGTACAGAGGGGGACAATTCCCGAGAAACCGGGGAAAATTTCTAATCCCCAAAACCCCAACAACCAAACAGTGACTTACAAGTCACTCAACCCCTCCACATAACACCAGTGGGGGGAAGACTAAGTCAGTTTTATCAATCGTGGGTGGATATAACAACAGACACTTGGGTCTTAGCAATTATCCAACATGGTTATTGCATAGAATTTCTACAGATCCCTCCAAATATCCCACCAAAAACACAAAAAATTTCAAAACAGCATTTAGACCTCCTAGAAATAGAAGTTCAAGCACTACTGCAAAAAGAAGCAATAGAACTGGTACCATGTACAGAAATAAACACAGGAGTCTATTCACTGTACTTTCTAATACCCAAAAAGGACAAAACACTGAGGCCAATCTTAGATCTCAGAATACTAAACACCTACATCAAATCAGACCACTTTCACATGGTCACGCTACAGGAGGTGTTACCACTGCTAAAGCAACAAGATTACATGACAACCTTAGATCTCAAAGACGCGTATTTCCACATACCGATACATCCTTCGCACAGGAAATACCTAAGGTTTGTATTCAAGGGAATACACTATCAATTCAAAGTCTTACTGTTCGGTATAACAACCGCACCAAGAGTATTTACCAAATGCCTAGCAGTAGTAGCCGCACACATCAGAAGGCACCAAATACACGTATTCCCGTATCTAGACGATTGGCTAATCAAGACCAACTCGCTAACAAAGTGTTCACAACACACAGAGTATGTCATACAAACCCTCTACAAACTCGGGTTCTCCCTCAACTACACAAAATCACACATTGTGCCGTGCAAAATACAGCACTACTTAGGAGCGGTAATCAACACAACAAAAGGATTAGCCACTCCAAGTCCACAAAGGGTTCAAAATTTTCACAAGGTCATACAGGCCATGTATCCAACACTAAAAATACAGGCAAAAGTGGTTTTAAAACTCCTAGGCATGATGTCCTCATGCATAGCCATTGTCCCAAACGCAAGACTGCACATGAGGCCCTTACAACAGTGCCTAGCATCACAATGGTCACATGCACAGGGTCACCTTCTAGATCTGGTGTTGATAGACCGCCAAACATACATCTCGCTTCTATGGTGGGACAGTACAAATTTAAACAAAGGGCGGCCGTTCCAAGACCCAGTGCCACAATACGTAATAACAACAGATGCTTCCATGACAGGGTGGGGAGCACACCTCGATCACCACAGCATCCAAGGACAATGGGACGTACATCAAACAAAACTGCATATAAATCACCTCGAATTACTAGCAGTATTCCTGGCGCTAAAAGCATTTCAACCCATCATAACCCACAAATACGTTCTTGTCAAAACAGACAACATGACAACAATGTATTACCTAAACAAACAAGGGGAAACACACTCGACACAGCTATGTCTCCTAGCACAAAAGATATGGCAATGGGCAATTCACAACCACATTCGCCTAATAGCACAGTTTATTCCAGGGATCCAAAATCAACTAGCAGACAATCTCTCTCGAGATCACCAACAGGTCCACGAATGGGAGATTCACCCCCAAATCCTAAACACTTACTTCAAAATTTGGGGTACACCGCAAATAGACCTATTTGCAACAAAAGAGAACGAAAAATGCCAAAACTTCGCATCCAGGTACCCACACAGACAGTCTCAAGGCAATGCCCTATGGATGAACTGGTCAGGGAAATTTGCATACGCTTTTCCCCCTCTCCCTCTCCTTCCATATCTAGTAAACAAATTGAGTCAAAACAAACTCAAACTCATATTAATAGCACCAACATGGGCAAGACAACCTTGGTACACAACACTACTAGACCTGTCAGTAGTACCACACGTCAAGTTACCCAACAGGCCAGATCTGTTAACACAACACAAACAGCAGATCAGGCATCCAAACCCAGCATCGCTCAATCTAGCAATCTGGCTCCTGAAATCCTAGAATTCGGACATTTAAACCTCACTCAAGAATGTATGGAAGTCATAAAACAAGCTAGAAGACCATCCACTAGACACTGCTATGCAAGCAAATGGAAAAGGTTTGTTTGCTACTGCCATAATAATCAAGCTCATCCATTACACGCATCCCCAAAAAATGTAGTGGGATACTTACTACACTTACAAAAGTCAAATCTAGCCTTCTCTTCCATTAAAATACACCTTGCAGCAATATCTGCATACCTGCAGATTACCCATTCAACTTCACTGTTTAGGATACCTGTCATTAAAGCATTTATGGAAGGCCTAAGAAGAATAATACCACCAAGAACACCACCTGTTCCTTCATGGAACCTTAACATCGTCTTGACAAGACTTATGGGACCACCTTTTGAACCCATGCATTCTTGCGAAATACAATTCTTAACCTGGAAAGTTGCATTTCTCATTGCCATCACATCTCTAAGAAGAGTAAGTGAAATTCAGGCGTTTACAATACAAGAACCTTTTATCCAAATACACAAAAATAAGGTAGTACTAAGAACCAATCCTAAATTCCTACCAAAGGTTATTTCACCGTTCCACTTAAATCAAACGGTAGAGCTACCAGTGTTCTTCCCACAGCCAGACTCAGTAGCTGAAAGGGCACTACATACATTAGATGTCAAAAGAGCACTAATGTACTACATCGACAGAACAAAGGAGGTTAGGAAAACAAAACAACTGTTTATTGCATTTCAAAAACCTCATACAGGAAACCCAATATCAAAACAAGGTATAGCCAGATGGATAGTTAAGTGCATCCAAACCTGCTATCTTAAAGCAAAGAGACAACTGCCCATTACACCAAGGGCACACTCAACCAGAAAAAAAGGCGCTACCATGGCCTTCCTAGGAAATATTCCAATGCACAAAATATGTAAGGCAGCCACATGGTCCACGCCTCACACATTTACTAAACACTACTGTGTAGACGTGCTATCCGCACAACAAGCCACAGTAGGTCAAGCCGTACTGAGAACTTTGTTTCAGACTACTTCCACTCCTACAGGCTGAGCCACCGCTTTTGTGGAGATAACTGCTTACTAGTCTATGCACAACATGTGCATCTGCAGCAACAGATGCCATCGAACTGAAAATGTCACTTACCCAGTGTACATCTGTTCGTGGCATTAGTCGCTGCAGATTCACAGGTGCCCACCCGCCTCCCCGGGAGCCTGTAGCCGTTGGAAGTTATCTTCAACATTTGTACATTTGTATATATATATATTACTTAACCTTAATTTGTACATACTTATTCATTCCATTGCATGGGCACTATTACTAACACACACAACTCCTACCTCACCCTCTGCGGGGAAAACAATCTAAGATGGAGCCGACGCCCATGCGCAATGGAAGCAAAGAGGAGGAGTCCCTCGGTCTCGTGACTCGAAAGACTTCTTCGAAGAAAAACAACTTGTAACACTCCGACCCAACACCGGATGGCGGACTGTGCACAACATGTGAATCTGCAGCGACTGATGCCACGAATAGATGTACACTGGGTAAGTGACATTTTCATTTAGTGACACAATTACCAAAAGGTAAGTAATATACTGGATATGTACACTAGTAATCAGAAATAGGCATAAATAGCAATAGAAAACAGTGTAAATAGCAATAGACAATAGTGACCTTAGGGGAATCCCAAGCCATACAAAAAAAAAAAATGGAATGCGAATGCGGGACCCCCACCTAGATAAGTGGAATGTGTAGAGGGGAGCTGGAAGAACTAGGAAACCACAAAGGTAAGTACCACAGTGCCCTCAAGCGATCAGGAAGAAAGGAATAAGTTACTGGATTCCTCCCAAACCACCCAAAAGGACTAAAAAGAAGATAATGCAACACTCAGACAAGACTGTAAGAAACCAGCGGAGGAAAACCTGAAAAAGAAGGGAATCAAGTCTAGAAGTCGCAGGAGTGTCTGGTGGGGCAGGAGCCACTACCCACCCATCTGTGGTTGCAGGAGTTGGTCGACGGTAGGAAGAAGACAATCAGCAATGCAGCCCGGAGCAGGTGAGAGCTCCTGGAGGATGCAGTCTGTTTCCCACACCGGCTAGAAGATTGCAGTCTCTCTGTGGCATGGAAAAGCCACCAACAAGCCTTGGCAAAGGCAGAAGTCATGGTGGACGAAAAGTGGGGTTGCCGGGGATCAGCAAGGTCCGGGAAGACTCAACCCACCCTCAGGGATGCAGAGAGTCCTCAGAGGAAATGGCAGCCCCCATAGGAGACCCACTGGAAGAGGACCAAGGAGTCGCAGAGGAGCCCATGCAGCACCACTGAAGAAGGGTCCCACGCCGCAGGAGAAGCACATAGAGGGCTGTGCATCGCAGGGAAGCGTGCTGGGGCTACACAGAGCCTGAAGATCCCTCAGAGGAGATGCCAACAAGCCTTGTTAGATACAAGAGACGCAGAGCACAGGGATACTGTCTTGCGTGGGAAGGCAAAGGCTCACTTTCACAAAAAATTGGACAGCTCGCCGAGAGGACCAAGGGGACCACTCTACACCACCAACCTTGATGCAGGATCCACGCAGTTCAGGATGAGAGGACATCCACGCAGCCAGACGTTGTTGCTGTTGGTGCCTGCAGATGAGGGGAGTGACTCCTTCACTCCAAGGGAGATTCCTTCTTCCTTCTGGTGCAGACTGAAGACTTGCCGCCCTCAGAGGATGCACAGCCGGGGAAGTGTTGCAGAAGCTTGAAGGAGCAGTAGAAACAATGTTGCAAGTAGAGTCTTCACTGTGGATGTAGATTATTGGTTCCTGGAAGGTCCAGTCACAGTTCCAGTGGTCAGAAGTCTAAGTAGAGGTTGCAGAGGAGTCCTGCTGGAATCTTTGAAGCCGAATCAGAGGACCCACCCAAGAGGGAGACTGTAAATATCCCTAGAAGGGGGACTGGTCACCTAGCCAGGTGACTGCCTATCAGGAGGGGGCTCTGACGTCACTTGCCTCACCGGGCCACTCAGATGCCCCCAGAGGCCTCTTCCCACCTTGGATTCAAGATGGCAGAATGAAGGGAGCTCTGGGCACTATTCCTGGGGTGGTGATGGACAGGGGAGTGGTCCCTCCCCTTTCCATTGTCCCGTTTCATGCCAGAGCAGGGACTGGAGGTCCCTGAACCAGTGCAGACTGGTTTACACAACCAGTTTATACAAGGAGGGCACCAAATGTGCCCTTTAAAGCATACCAGTGATTTGGGGAGGCTACCCCTCCCAAGCCATGTAACACCTATTTTCAAAAGGAGAGGGTGTTACCCCCCCTCTCCCAAAGGAAATCCTTTGTTTTGCCTTCCATGACGTGAGCTGGTCAAGCAGCAGGGCAGAAACCTATCTGTAGGATGGCAGCAGCTTGGGTTGCCCGGAAAACCCCAGAAAGCTGGTAGGAGCATGCTGGGGGTCCTCTAAGAAATCCCCAGAGTGCATGGAATTGCACAACCAATACTGGCAACGGTATTGGGGTATGATTCTGACATATTTGATACCAAACATGTCTAGGTTCGGATTTACCATTATGTAGCTGGACATAGGTAGTGACCTATGTCCAGTACATGCGTAAAATGGCATCCCCACACTGACCAAGTCGAGGAGAATGGACCTAGAGTTCGTGGGGCCACCTCTGCTCATGCAGGGGCACCCTCACACACAGGTACCTGCACTCTGCCCTCTGGGCTAGGAGGGTCTACCATACGGGTGACTTTCAGTGACCTGATGCAGTGACCTGTAGTAAAAAGAGTGCATGAACCCTTTCATGCAGGCTGCAGTGTCATGCATGGGCTCCCCATGGGTGACATAATATATGCTGCAGCGCATGGAGACCCCTGGTACCCCAATGCTCTGTGTACCATATACTACGGAGTTATATGGGGGCACAAGTATGCCAAATGTGACTTGTGTGTGGTCCTAGCAACCAAGTTTTAAGGGAGAGAGCATAGTCACTGGGGTCCTTGTTAGCAGGACAGGATCCCAGTGAACAAAGTCAAAAACACACTGATATCAGGAAAAAAGTGAGAGGTAACCATGCTTAAAAAAAAGAGCCTACTTTCCTACACCAGTAATGGGCAAATTGTGCCTGTTCACAGAGATAACATAGGTACAAATCCAGAGCTCGAAAGCCCCTCTGCGCATATGGTTGTGTTAATGTATTCCAGCTCCCTCTAGGCTGCTTCCCTGCCCATGCTAGATTTATCATGTGGTTTCTGAGTGTCTTAAAAGAAACTGTTGTCAATGGAATGGGAATATTCATGAACAAGTACAACAACTTGGGAAACACAATCATCTTAAGTGCTATTCTATCAGCAAATGTTATTGGGAGCCTTGCTCACAGGGCTGTTTGATCCTCCAGACATGAGACCGCGGTCCCATAGCTTTGGCGGATGACTATGTCTGGGTTACCATGTACCCATACACCCAATATTTAATGGGATCTGTGCAACATTCCAGCGGATACTCTATTGGATGGGGACCGGTGCTTCTGGTCAAGGGGAATATGGTTGATGTGCTCCAGATAATACTCAGACCTGAATACCATTCATATTTAACATGTTCACGGATTATCAGTGCCAAGTTAACTGCTGTGTGTTGGACATATAACACCATGTCATCGGCATACAGGGATATCACCAGTGGCCTTTGACTGTATCTCAGCGTGGCATTAGCGTGTCGCTGCCGGATTATGCAGGCTAGTGGTTTGAGCGCTCGGGCAAATAGTATAGGTGATAGTGGACAACCCTGTTGTATCCCTATATGAATTTTCAATGTCTCTGATACAGTGCCATTGGCTCGCCCGCGCTACCGGATCAGTGTATAGCAGATGTATCCACTGAAGAAATGGCAATGGCATTCCCATACGGTGCAGCACTACAAACATATATGGCCATTATATGGAGTTGAAAGCCTTTGCGGCGTCAAGCAGAACTCAAGCTGCTGGGAGTGAGGTGTCAAGTTGATACCACAAATAGTGTGCGCAATTTTTGTGATGTGGATAGGGAAGGGACAAAGCCTGAGTGATCCGGGAGGACCAGTTCGGGGAATACTAGCTGGAGTTGGGTTGCCAGGAGTTTGGCGAGAATCTTAACATCTGTGTTGATTAGCAATATTGAGCGGCATGAGTCACATCTATCAGGTGGCTTATCTGGCTTGAGAAGCATAATCATTAATGCCTCCCGAAGAGTTGGAGGCAAAATTTGTTTGTTGTAAGCATCAACATAGTTTTCTCAAGTGTGGTATCAAAAGATCTTCATACCCTTTATAGAACTTGCTCAGCAAGCCATCAGTTCTCGATGCTTTTCCATTTGGCAGGTAGCGTATACAGGTTGTAATATGGCTGGCGGAGACATTTTGGCGGGCGGGCCGGTGGTGAAACCGCCCCTGCGCCTCCGCCCGCCAGCAATACTACTGCTGGATTTCTACCCAAAATGTGGAAGGAATCCTTCAGTACTTGTAATATGGTGGGCGGAAGACAGCCAGCACTGGCGGTCTTCTGGCACCCGTGGCTTTGGTGGTCGTGCAAAAAGACCGCCAAAGTCATAATGAGGGCTTGTATGTAGTAACGACTACGGGTATATGTCTATTTTATCAGTGATTAATGGATATCCCCGGCTGGAGACATAAAAGCTTCTGGAAATTGGACCAGACTAATATTCAGTATTGCATTTCTTGGGTTAAGTGCCTCAATTAGGGCTTGAATACATCTTCTGATCCCGTATTCATTAAATTCTTTTGTCAGTATTTGTCTTCTTTGAATAACCAAAGCTGGGCAAATACATCACGTGCCCTAAGGTTTCCACCGCAAGATGACATAAGCGGCATTCCTGGCTGTGTCTTTGCGACACCTTCTTCCATGTTGCCCAGCCGTAGCCTTAGAAAGCGTTGTTTAATTTTCAGTGAGTAGGGAGCAGCCAATAATGGTGATTCTTTGAGAGTTTTATACGAGTTAAGAACCAGCCAACCATGAGACCTTTTAGCCAGTTCCTCCCTGTCTTCTAGCCAGCTGTGTAGTTTGCTTGCGATATTCACTGCTTTCTTAAATGCTGGACTGGAGAGTGTCTGGTCCCATACATCAACTAGGCCCAAATGATTTAGGTTTCTTTCCAAATACTTTTTATAGTTATTATTGTTTTACTCTGGTTTATTTCCAATTAATTTGTTCTTGCGTACCCTCAACAATTTTTGCATACCAGTTCTGGTGTTGCTGAGCAGCATCAGGTCATCTGCATACAGCATGTTAGATAATTGATGACCGCCTAGGGTGGGTGAATGGGCAGACTGGTTATTTAGGGGTCATTATGAACACGGCGGAAACAACCGCCGTGTTCATGCTGGCAGTCGAAACACTGACCGCCAGCGACCCCGGAACCCCGCTGGCCACATTATGAACTTCTCTGTGAGCCGGCGGGTGGAAACGTTGTTTCTGCCTGCCGGCTCGCAGAAAGGCTTGGACGGGACATTGACAGCGGCTCGTCAATGCCTATGTGCGGCAGGTGCAGTTGCACCCATCGCGCATATCACTGCTCGAAAATCGGGCAGTGACCTGCGTGATGGGGCTCTGCACCGGGGCCCGGCACCGGGGCTCCTGCACTATCCATGCAAAGTGCATGGGCAGTGCAGGGGCACCCCTCCGCCAGCCTTTTCCTGGTGGGATATTCCGCCAGGAAAAGGCTGGTGGGGAATAACACATTATCCACAGGGTAGAGCCGCTACCCTGGCGGATGGTGTTTCATCTTGCCGCCAGGCTGGCTGACGGCAATAGCCTGGCGGTGGGTGATGGCTGCCGCTGGCGGCCGTCACCATGTTTTTTATATGGCGGTTCGTCCCGCCATGTTCATAAAGAGGGCCTTAGTGTTGTAGAGAGGTCTTCTATATAGAGATTAAAGAGAATTGGTGCCATAACACAGCCTTGTTTTAAACCAACCGTTGCTTTATCTGCCCTTGATAGATATGAACCATCCTCAAGTTTAACCTTCACCCATGTATCAGAATAAAGCAGTCTAATAGCATTTAAACAAAGTTAATGTCAGCCCCCATTACTATAGTTTTGCCCACAGTTTGCAGAGGGGTAGACAATCAAATGCGGCTTTAAAGTTAACAAAACACAAATATGTAGGGGTCCCTGTTGCCTTTGCTTTATTAATGATCAGTCCCAGTGCCATAAGATTTGTTATAGTACCCTAGTTCTTAAGGAATCCATTTTGATTTAGGGGAAGTATGCTGTTATCTGTGACCCATGACTCTAAGTGCTACAACAAACATACTGAAAAGTACTTGAGGTCTACATCTAAGAGGGCAATTAGTCTTTAGTTACTTGGAGAGGCGGCCTTCCCTCCCTTATAAATGGGATAGATTATTGAAGCCTTCCAACTTGCCAGGACAGATCCAGGTTAATAGAACGTGGTTAAACATTGCAGCCAGGAAATCTGCCCATCTTTTTGTTGCCAGTTTAAATAGTGCTTGCAGTAGTCCATCAGGACCAGGCGCGCAGTCAGTTCGCGATTGCCCAATTATCCTTATTATCTCTGACTCCGTGATTATCAAGGTGGTCAAGACATCAGGTTCCCGGGGGTCCTTCTCCCACTGGGCTTGCACAACTTCTCCGATGGACGTTTCACTAAAATGTGATATTAGATGGTTGACCCAGGCTTCCTCTGTTATGTTAGCATTTTGAGCTGATTTTGGACCCTTTTCAATGGACTTAATCAGTTTCCAGAAACGTTTTGAGTCTGATGATTTTGACGTGTAATGTAGTCTGGTCCATAGCGTTTCCTGCTGAAGTTTTTTAAAGGACCATATTTCCTTTTTTATGAGCTTTCTTTGCTCTCGAAGGGTGCTCAATAATGTTCCATCCTCAGGAAATTGTGCCTCAGTAGCCTACCCACCGCTGCTTTCCTTACACGAACTGGCCATGGCATTTGTATGCCATTGCAATATGTCAATTGAGCCCCCTTTTTTGTTTTTTTTTAGAGGCCTTGGCTTGTAAGATCCTTAACGAAGTCCTCCCAAACCATTGTCAGATTTGTGAGGTCCATAACCATAGATTCTAGTCTGGACAGAGCCTCTTCTGCTTGACTTTTGTTGGAGTTGGATGACCATTTCAGTCGCTTGAGATTTCCAGTGCCGATCTCCCCTTCAAGGCATACCGCTTTCTCTGGCTTACGCACTGTGGATCGTATCGTAATTACCTCCGGTTTATGATCACTTTCCACACGGTCCAGAATTCTAAAATCGGCCACAAACTTTTACAGTGATGGATTAACCAACATGTAATCTAGATAAGATACCTTTTTCCGGAGGATCTTGTCCATGCAGGTGGGATATCGGCTGGATTCCGACCATTTAGCGTGAATAGGCCAACAGACTCACAGGTCTTTATTAATTTTTCTCTGATTTTGTCTTTCTTTATAATCACTGGGATGGTTTGTCTTGGCACTGCTGCTACTGTTTGTATGTGTTCCTCACTTGGAATATGAAATAAGTTGAGGTTGAAGTCACCCAAAATGAAGCAATGTGCCGGATATGTTATACTTTTTATGTACACCAGATGTTTTATCAGGTTATTAGCTTTGGCTGATTTCTTTTTTGGGTTGATATGTACATTGATTAATATCAGTGGTTCATGTATATTTTTTCCCCAGCACTCTAGTCAAACAAGTTCGAATGGTAGACCTTCGTCATTAAGTTCTGATGGCTTGGCAAGGATACTTGTTCTGACATAAGTCACTAAGCCACCCTTTGCCCTTCCAGACCTGCTGGTTTTCACTGCTGGTTTGATAAATTCTGTGTATCCAATTAGGGGTATGGACACCTCGGCCCAGGATTCCTGTATCATTATAATATCGCAGGAGCCAAAAAATTGGATTATTGCTGGATCTTCCACTTGTGCCTGCAGGCCTCCTATATTCCATGAACAAACGCTCAATGTCCCTCGTGAAAACTGTTTGGTTGCTGTTCAACTATCACAGACCCTTCCTGAGGATAGTACCGACGGTAGCCAACTCAAGTTGGGCAAGGGATCCTGTCTTGTTACTAGTTTCCTTTGCCCCTCTTCCTTCCATATTTGAACTTTTAGAGGGGACTGAGCTATAGACCTTTCATTAGTCTTTCTTCAATGTCTTCACTTAAATTGGATGTGCTGTGTACCCCACGTAGAACTGACCATGCACCTGTGGCCTTGTTGGCCTCATGGTCCTCCATTAATCGATATGGATATCTATCCCCTTGGTATGTGACCACCTCAATATGCCCCAGGCTCTCAGGTGCTCCCTTCTTTCCAGAATTTGCTTGGGGAGGTCAGGGGCCAAGAAGATAACCAGCTTTGGATCTGTGTGCTGATTAACCCTTGCTTGGATGAATGTTATAGCAGAAATATCTTCTGTGGACACATGTTTGTGATCTGGAAGTGCTTTTATAAGTCTTAGGATGGTAGAACGATTGAGCACATCTGAAGGGGATCTTGAAACGAATTCCGGGATCCAGAGCAACTGATGTTCCTGCTCCTGATTGCTCGTGTTTTGTTGATTTGCCAAGTTTGACTGCTCCATGGCCTGGTGTTCACTTCTCATACTTCTTGCATTACTCGGGGTTAGGGAGCTCACCCCTCCTGTAATACAGTTCTTTGACACTACATCCTGCTGATCCCTAGTGGGACTTCCCCTTTCCTCCAAGGGGCCATTGGCTAGTAGGGGTAGTTGATGTTCTAACAGTGTTAATGGTGTCATGGGGTGCCTTCTGACTCAAGGGCATTCTTTGCTGCTGCATTTGAGTTGGAACAGGGAGTACTATTTCATTTTTTATCTTCCACTTGTGGCCTTACCTTCCTTACTTGGTTTTACAGGGATAGTCACAGTGGCCTTTATAATGTTTGGATGGGAGGACCGAGCAGACTTCCTGCCCTTTCTCGCACGTTTTCTCTCTCTCTTTGTCAATTTCAGGGGCATAGGGTTCTCAAGTGTGCCGGGATTATCTACAACGAATGAGTACGCTGCAGCCTCCGAAGCCTCAGTGATAGATTTGACTATGGCATTGTTTTCTAGAGGATCCCTTCTATCTACTGAAACCAAAGATGAGGCTAGTTGGATCACAGCACCATGGTGCCTGGTTTCTCTGTGGAGAGAACGGATGTCAGCATATTAGATAATGAATTGACATATGTGCATTCCTTTTTCTGGGTGGTGCGGACTTCTTTTAGTATTCGTTCCAGGATTATTGGAAATTGTGATAATCTGTCTGCCACCTCCTGAGCAGATGGTGAAATCATTAAGTTGTTTGGCTTGAGCCCAAGCTTGGCTCGAGTTATCAAGGCATTTAGTTCTTCTAGTTTGCCATCTATTCCGGAGATGAACACAGCCAATGTATTTAACAGGTCTACCTGAATATCCATTTTGTTGGAGTGAAACTGGAGGGCCATTAATGTTGCCTGCATTGGGTTAAAAATTGGGCCCATATTTAATTTGCACTGGTTACAACCAGTGGTTGTAGATTATCCCTGTGATCAACCCTTTGGTCTCCCACTGTGGATTTCACGTTGGATCTTTTTATCTGTGGTACATTCCCTTGCTCCGCCCTCTTGTTTGAATCAACTGGTCTTGTCTTCAAAGGATTCTGCTCCCTGTTTTCAGATCTGTAAGTCAGAAAAGAGTAGAACTTAAGGCTGGAACTCTTTGGGCAATCTTGCAGGGTCTCCTGTTCCAGAGTTTTGGCAGTTGCCACCATCTCTGAGTCCGGAATGGATAGGTTGGCCAGACTAGACATAATATTATCGAGATTTAGACAGTTATTTCTTGCAATTTTTGCTTGTTTAGGGGTTTTGTGGGCTCCTAAAATAGGACTTAGTTCCGCTGGGGCCGCAGGTGAAATGCTTCCGTTTGGGAGCCGTTTTTCCGTGATCACTGTTGTTGGTGATAGCGGAAATGGTGATGGCAGCTCTTCTCTGGCCTCATTCTTCTTTCCAGGCCCTTTTGGTTGAAGGACCAGAGCTGGTGATGGACTACCCCTTGGAGCTTGTTGATTTTTACCCAGTGAGCGACTTGTTTTCACCATTGCTTTGAGACATTGCTTTGAGACATTGCTTGAGACAGAATAATAGTCAGCTATCTTACAGTAGTTGGATTGGACTGTATACTTTGCCTACTGCGCTTGGAGAGGCTTATTTATTAACTGATCTGTCTCTCTTATATTCATCTTTTCCATGCTGTTATTTTGCACTGCTGGGCTTCTGCTGGGTATATTGATTGTACTCCTAGCCCAATAGGGGCTGGGGAGCTCTGAGGCACTACTCGCCCTCCTTTTTATGGCCACCTCATCATGGGCCAGTTCTCTTTTCTCCTTTCTCCTCATTAGATAAAAAATATTGGGAATATTGCCTCTTGCTTTTCCTGACCTCGTTCTCCTTCTTTTTAGTTAAAGTTGATGAACAATACGGGCGACAATGCAGGATAGGCAGAGGCAGTATAATCCAATTTGAGACCTTCTGCACTGCACTTGTGCTTGTGCTTTTGTTCTATTCGAGTTTGTACTCCAGATTATTAATGATTGATTTCTTTCAACTGTATTCAGTTGATTCTGTTTGTTTACACTTGTCGTGAAAATGACCTTGTATTCTGAATAGTTGAGACAAGGGTGTGGTCTGCAAAGCGAGCGTGGCTCACTAGCTGCCCCGCAGCCGCATCCGAACCTAGCCGGACCGCTTCTCCGGCAGGGAGGGGGCTGTGGCACACACTTAGCGATATCCAACTACGGCTGCCGTGCTCACTTTGCCTGACTGCTCTTCTGTGAGCCTCAATACCTGGTGCTGGTGCCGATGCTGGTCCTGGTTCAGGCACTGATGCTGGTGCCAGTGACTAAGGGCTAGCGGTGCTGGTAATGAAGACTGGTGGCTGGCCTGACTGGTGGCTGGCCTGATAGCTGACTGCTGCCCGACTGCTATCCATGTTTTTATTTATTTTTTATTTTTTTGCAGTGCGCCGTACCTCCCGTGCCTCCAGCCACACAATAGGCCTCCTGGAAGGCCATATGCCTCTGCATGGCTGCCCTTTCACAGATGCACCGCTGGGCCTCAAGCCGCGTTCGCGCCGGGCCTCTCCCGTGACCTCTCCAGCCCGCTGCGGCTGCACCCCCACACACAGACCCATAGTGCTGGGACAAACACAGTGCGGACAACCGGGAGGGGAGTGAGTGGGAGGCCGCTTCGGTGGCTCCGATGACTCAGGTGGCTTTTGCTGTGAGCGAGTGACAGTGAGCTCTCTCCCCTCGCTCTGCTCTCTCCTTGCCCACTTTGCGCCCTGCGCCTTGCCGCTTCCGCTCACAGTCTCTGCTCCAATGGGCTAATTAGTGCAGTGTGATCCTTCAGGTATGTGATCACAATCTATTGTAATAGATTTAGTATTGCTCTTAATATCACGCTTGACTTCTGGCTTCATCGCATATTCAGGCTTTGCTTGGGGCTCACTGTGTAAGGGAATGATGGTCAGTAGAGTGTTTCTCCTACCCACTTGGCTGTGTACAGAGCTGTGGCTTATTTTATAACCTACTCTTTTGCTAAATTTCCATGATATCCTTACGTACCATTGATGGAAAGTGTACTTGTATTAACTTCTCCCCTTGGGGAGCTTCCCCAATGAAGACCAGGGGCCAGTCATCTTCTGCTAGCATTTTTATCATAATTTTCAGATAAATGAGGTCAGAAGACTGCTTTAAGTATGCATGATATATTTCCTTCAATTTGTATATCCAAATTATAAAACCTCTCTGGTAGATTTAGATGTTTCTCTGGAGTCTGAATCTGTATGAAAATGTCAGTTGGACGTCCCACCCGAAAGTTATGGAGAGTCGCATCCACTATTGTTACTTCTGGTGCACTGTCTTGAAGTGCTCTCGTCCAAGTATAGTTCTGCAGACGTTTTCATTACTGATATGGCAAGTTTCATAGATGGTCCAACCACTTTCTTCTTCTTAAATTGACTTTTAGGGACTGAACCTTTTTCTTCTCTTGTTGGACTGATCTCAGTCTCTCATCCTGATTCACCTTTCTGCTTCTCTTCTACGGTACTCAGTTTGAGCCATTATCTGTTTGTCTAGTGTCAGGATCCTGAGAAGAACAGGAAGGGCGGCTAGCATTATACTGATACTGTTCTGGCTTTTTCATTTTTTTGTAGTCCCACAAATTCTAAGCACCCTAGCTGGACTCCTGGGTTATAGGATCTCTCTCTCTCTCTCTCTCTCTCTCTCTCTCTCTCTCTCTCTCTCTCTCTCTCTCTGTGGATTAACGGCTTGTGTACCTAAAGTATCATGGCACACAGAGGGATCAACTTCAGATAATATTTTTGGTAATTCCCGTCACCATCCTGAACAGGAACTGCTCCAAGCCTCTGATGTATAGCCACAATTGTCACTTTTCTCTTAATGTTGCTTAGGATGATTGAGAAAACTGTAGAAAAAGTTCCTGTTGATTTCATGCCTAAATCCAGAGCCGGTGCAGTCCCATGTTCATTTTGTACTTGTTTTCATTCTTCTGAGAAAACTGCTCATCAGTTTGTGCCATATTTGTTAGTGTAGATGCATGCATGCATATATGCAAATATACTTCCCTAAATGTTGCACCCCTTAATGTGACACCATCGCAATGGGAAAACACATAGTATGCTTGTTTATCTTCTGAGAAACCCTGAAGGCAGTCTCATCATGCTTCATGGGTATCTTTCCCATGATAGTGTTTATTATCTGTGGACTGATTGCGTGCACAGCAACCTGTCCCTGCACTACCGGTCTTGTTAAAGCTGCCCTGCCATTCATGATGTGTAATACATATTGGATGAGTTTATTGTATAATTTAAGAAACCTACAACATCAACAAGTAGTAGCAAATATGGTTTACATCCAACCAATACAGGACCTGGTCCTGTTGGCTCCTGCCAGAAAGTAGTCTGTCTAGAGTTCTATATCTGTGCCTTTCCCTCTTCTCCGCGTAAAGTATATGTGTTATCAATATTTTAAGGACATCCCCTCCTCCGTACTGTCTGTGTCTGAGACCAGAGAGTTCTGTCTCTCCCGATAGGAGGTGCTGAGTGCCATAATTGCCGCAGCTTCCAGGAGAGTTCCATCCAGTCTCACCACAATACAACCTGACAGGCCCGGTGTTTTTTGTTCATTCTCCCGCCTTCCCATAGTCTTGGACTTCTGTCTTTGGCTTCACTCACCGGAGACAAGCCAGGCCTCCTGCGCAGTCCCACCATCAGGGGCTCACTCCAGAGTGTGTACCCACTCACTCTCCTTGACTGCGATGAAGAAATGTGTTCTGCCCTCATGCACCACCCTCAGTTTTGATGGGAACATCAGGCTGTATCTCAAATTTAAAGTCAATAATCTATTGTTGACATTCAAATAGGTCTTCTGCTGATTCTGAACTTTTTGTGTGTAATCAGGAAAAATTAAGATAGGGTGTCCTTCAAATTGTTGGTGCCCCAAAAGCCGGACATGGCTCAGGATAGCGTCCCGATCTCTATAATGGAAGAGGTGAGCAATAATTACTCGTGGTGGTGCACGTGGCCCCAGTGCGGGGGCTGTAGCCTATGAGCCCTTTCAATGGAGAAGATATTGGAGAGTCCCTGTTTAGGCGTGACAGACAGGAGCCATTCCTCAAAGAAGGTTTTCATCGATTGTCCCTCTGCCTTCTCCGAAAATCCCACATATCGCAAATTATTCCTCCTAGATCTTCCTTCGGAGTCTTCCACTCGTTCTTCCAATCCCTCAGACAGTTTCTGTAGGGATGATACTGTCTCAGGGCGACCACCTCCTATTGCATTTCTCCAAATTTCCCTTTGGTTATCGTCGCTCTCTCTGCCCCCTTACGGAGGTCTGCCCTCAGAAGATTTACATTAGTGGCCATCAGGTATATTTTATATGCCAGTTCAGACGAGTGCCTCTGAGTTCGTCCATGACATCTGGCACAGACGGGGCCTGTGCCAGCTGCAGTGGGGTACCATCTTGTTTTTCGTTTGTCTAAGTGTCCCCGTGGGATCCATTCGTAATGTTGCCTGGGTATAATTATTAATCTTTTTGGTGTAGGATTGACACTGTGCTTTATCTTTCACCATTTTGCTTTTGCCTTTGGCCATTAAAGTGGCCCCCAGTCAGTTGTCCAGAAAAAAGCTCTACAGGTCCCAGCAGCAGCTGCCGCCGGCTGAGGCCCATGAGCAGGTCTTGCTCCCTGAGTTGCAGGCCACAAAGGGCTCTGAGTCCCACGGTGTGACTTTAGTACTTCCAGTGATCACCGGGAATGCTAGGATAAGTTGATCAGCTTGTGTCCAACTGCCCTGAGGGGAGGGGCGACCCAAATAAGGCCCATACATTTTCCGCAAGGGATGTCGACCTGTCACCTCAGTGAAGCATGACACTTTTACGCAGGAGATATTTAAGAGGAGTGCACACTGGATGTCATACAAGTCCACAATTGTTTCCCCCATGAGTGTAAAGTCCCAGTTGAGCACCCTCTCTGCCTCGCGCACAACCCCAAGGGACTAACTGGGTGTTGCATGCATACAGTGACATCAGTCCTGGGTTGAGTTTGGCTGGATCAAGGCTCCATGGTGCCTGTTTCAACAGATTACTATATCCACAGTTCTGGTGGGTGGGGTGGTCACCCCCTGGCCGATTCTGCCTCTCTTTGTTTCTCACACAATAGCGGGGGCACCCACTCCTTCCGTAAAGCTCCTCCATTGCCCATCAACCACTAATCCACATTGTCCCAGTCACGCCGCCACTCATGGGCTCAGTGTCCTCAAGGGCCGCCCACAGCTAGCTTGCGGTACACTTCACCAAGCTGATTCTCTCCCAGAACGCCAGGACAAGACAGAGGAGGCAAGGCGATCCGGTCTCAGGCTCTGCTACAGTGTTCAGTGCCACCAGAGGGATCTGCCTCCAACTTAGGCCGAGGAGTAAGGCGTGTAGTTTAGGCCACTGACAACTGTGCAGGCATGAATAGGGGGGGAAACAGTTCCGATAGCGTCGGATTACACAGGATTCGTAAGATTCTGGCCAAAGCTTGGAAAAGAGTGTCTAATAGGCCATCTTGCTGGCCACACCCTCCTCACTAATAACACATGTTTATTAGTATAGTGTTGGCATGGAAATGTTTTCTGCCTGGTTCTGGAGAGAATGGCACACCTCTGCAGGTATTTGATTTCTCCTCCATGAACATAGCAATCATTCATGTTCAAGGAGGGCCCCCCTATGTAATCGTTTGAGGCACAAGAGCCTGCTGCTGAGGTCAGGAGTGCTCCTTTTTTTTGAGTGACTGCTTTACTTTCATCAGGCTGAGCAAATAATTATAGTAGAAACACACAAAGGTGGTCATTACAACCCTGGTGGACGGTGTTAAAGCTGCGGTAATACTGCAAACAGGCCGGCGGACAAAAAAAGGGAATTACGACCCTGGTGGAAACCGCCAACAAAGACAGCCACTTTAACACATCGCCCGCCACGGCGGTACAGACAAACAGCGCGGCGGTCACCGCCAACAGACAGGCGGAATACAATGTACCGCCCACACTATCACAACACACCAATCCGCCACCTTTTCCGGGGCGGATTCACCGTGGATAAAAACACGGCGGAAACAGCTCTTGCTATGGGAAAACGCTCACCTCAACACATCCCACGGGGAACGACGACTCCATGGACCCGAAACTACAAATCTTACCTACCCTTGCATTCCTGCTCATCTACGACCAACAGTGACGTAGGCGCAGAACATACCGGTGAGTACTGCACCTACGACACGGGGGAGGGGGGGGCAAAAGTTACGGGGACACCCACCAAACACCCCCACCCTCGCATATTACAACATACACACCAATGCAGTCACAAAAATCACAGTAACAACCCACAACCCCCCCAGAAGAATGCAATGACAAAGCGAATAGCGGTCAAACTTTGTATTGTGCCAATATACTACTCATTAAAAAATATACGGATATATATCACGAAATCTGTCAAAAATAAATGTACAAAACAAGAAGTAGTGCAGATATGTACACAACAATGTCCGTGCACCAACAGTCCAAAAATGCATGGGCGGCGCCCACAATAGATACCTGACCAAAATCCGAGAGAACACTGCCGGGGCATCAGATAGAAACACTACAGGCACCTCAGGGGGAAGGGAAAGGGGGGGGGGGGCACCTCAGCCACATGAATGGGAAGCCAGATCCACGACGGGGCTCCATGCCCATTGATGTATCCTGGGGAGTGCAAAGCCACAGTCTCTCAAGTCACTACAGTGGGTGGTTTGCCCACTGTGCCATCCTGGGGAGTGCAAAGCCACAGTCTCTCAAGTCTCTACAGTGGGTGGATTGCCCACTGTGCCATCCTGGGGAGTGCAAAGCCACAGTCTCTCAAGTCTCTACAGTGGGTGGATTGCCCACTGCGCCATCCTGGGGAGTGCAAAGCCACAGTCTCTCAAGTCTCTACAGTGGGTGGATTGCCCACTGCCATATCCTGGGGAGTGCAAAGCCACAGTCTCTCAAGTAGATGCAGGTCTCCACTGGTTCTGGAGGGGGACTGGTGCCCAGACTGGATGAGTCTCCCCGTGAAAGTACCTGTCCTGTCACTGTCCCAGCTGCACATGGGAGAACGATGCCTGATGTGCCGGACTATTCATACCCACACGGTCTTTGCCCTGTTCAGCGGTCTTCACCATGGCGGTCTTGGCCTTGTTCAGCGGTGCTTTGCCATGGCTGCCTATGGACTGTTCAGCTGTGCTTTGCCATGGCGGTCTTTGCCCTGTTCAGCGGTCTTTACCATGGCGGTCTTGGCCTGGTTCAGCGGGGCTTTGCCATGGCGGTCTTTGCCCTGTTCAGCGGTGCTTTGCCATGGCGGTTTTTGCCCTGTTCAGCGGTCTTCACCATGGCGGTCTTGGACTTGTTCAGCGGTGCTTTGCCATGGCTGCCTATGGACTGTTCAGCGGTGCTTTGCCATGGCGGTCTTTGCCCTGTTCAGCAGTCTTCACCATGGCGGTCTTGGCCTTGTTCAGCGGGGCTTTGCCAGGGCTGCCTATGGACTGTTCAGCTGTGCTTTGCCATGGCGGTCTTTGCCCTGTTCAGCGGTCTTCACCATGGCGGTCCTGGCCTTGTTCAGCGGTGCTTTGCCATGGCTGCCTATGGACTGTTCAGCGGTGCTTTGCCATGGCGGTCTTTGCCCTGTTCAGCGGTCTTCACCATGGCGGTCTTGGCCTTGTTCAGCTGGGCTTTGCCATGGCGGTCTTTGCCCTGTTCAGCGGTGCTTTGCCATGGCGGTCTTTGCCCTGTTCAGCGGTCTTCACCATGGCGGTCCTGGCCTTGTTCAGCAGTGCTTTGCCATGGCTGCCTATGGACTGTTCAGCGGTAGCCTAAGATGGCGGTTCAGATACTGACATTGGTGTGTGGCATGCCGAACTCTACACTGGACATTGGTGTGTGGCATGACGATCTCCACAATGGACATTGGTGTGTGGCATGACGATCTCCACACTGGACGTTGGTGTGTGGCATGACGAACTCCACACTGGACATTGGTGTGTGGCATGACGATCTCCACACTGGACGTTGGTGTGTGGCATGACGATCTCCACACTGGACATTGGTGTGTGGCATGACGATCTCCACACACTGGACGTTGGTGTGTGGCTTGACGTTCCATCATTGCCCAGCGGGGCTGTGGGATTCTGGACCCTCCTGGGCTGTGACTCCGGCGGTGGCGGTGGTCTCCTGACCAGTAACGATACTTGAGCCCTCCTGGGCTGTGACTCCGGCGGTTGCGGTGGTCTCCTGACCAGTAACGATACTTGAGCCCTCCTGGGCTATGACTCCGGCGGTGGTCTCTGGACCAGTGACGATACTTGAGCCCTCCTGGGCTATGACTCCGGCGGTGGTCTCTGGACCAGTGACGATACTTGGGCCCTCCTGGGCTATGACTCTGGCGGTGGTCTCCTGACCAGTAAGGACGGTGCTGGCGGTTGTGTCTGGACCGCCGGAAATGATGGCGCACTTCTCCGCCGTGACACTCACAACAGGTTGGGGAGACTTCCTCGGGACCTTCCCCACCTTCTTTTGAGTTACAGATGACTCACCAATCGCCTTCGATCCCATTTCACTGTTTGTACTACCAGGAGTCTTGACACGGTCCCGTTGTCCAATCTCCAATTTCGGAGCCTTCACAGGGGTGGGCTGACAGTGCCTTGGCTCCGGGTCCTACTGCCTGCCCTGGTGGACGGGGCACTCCAAAAACCTGGAACACGCACCACTGGTACTGGAGGCTTTTTGGCTGAGGCGCTACGACAGGACTGATGAATTGGAGGGGGGGTGGGGGCAAAAAGGTCAATTTGACATAGGGACAGTTTCTGACGTACACTGGGATGGGTAGTTGGAGGGGCTCTGGGAGTGGAGGAAGAGGAGGTGGTTGTAGGAGGTGTCACTTTAGCTGTTTTGGGTGCAGGTACTGGAGGCTGTTGTGAGGTGGATGGATGTTGGGTGAGTGATTGCCGGCGTTTGTGTACTTTGGGAGGGGGCGTCACAGACACACTGGGAGAGGACACAGGGGCCGTGTATATGGCAGTGGAGGTGGTGAGTGCAGGTGAGCGGCTTGTGGTGCTGGGTGTCCTGGTGCGAGTCCTAGTGCCTGTAGATGTGGTGCATGCAGGTGTGTGTGTAGACAAGACTGGGAGGGAGGAGGGGGACACAGTGGAGACAGTGGATGTTGCTGTGTCTGTATGGCTCTGATGCTTGTGTGAGTGCCTGTGGTGTGTGTGGTGCCTATGTTTGCTTGAGCTACTTTTGGGTGTTGACTTGTGTGCATGCTGGTCTGTAGGTGTTTGGGATGGGCTGGGGTACATGGGATTGGGTCTGGGTGGAGGAAGTTGGAGGGGGGAGGCTGGACACAGGGACAATGGCTGCCATCAGTGCTGAGGCCAGAGATTGCAGGGTTCGCTGAAGGACAGCCTGACCAGAATGAATGCCTTCCAGGAATGCATTACCGTGTTTCAACTCTCGTTCTACACCCTGGATGACATTCACAATGGTAGACTGCCCAACAGTGAGTGACCTGAGGAGGTCAATGGCCTCTTCACTGAGGGCAGCAGGGGTGACAGGGGCAGGGCCTGAGGTGCCTGGGGCGAAGGTGATGCCCACCCTCCTGGGTGAGCGGGCACGGGGCGAACGCTGAGGGGCTGCTGGGAGGGCGGTGCTGGTAGGGTTGGTGGCGGCTGTACCTGTAGAAGTGGGGCGCACAGATGGTGCCGCCACCACAGGGGAGCTCCAATCGGCGGACGAGTCCGTGTCGCTGTTTGGTGATCCTGTGGCCGACGTGAAGCTCCCCTCGCCCTCCGTCCCACTGGTGCATTCAGAGTCTGTGGCGTGGCCCTCCATGGCCATGTGGGATGCAGCTCCCTCGTGCTCCGGTGCCACTGTACCTCCGCCTGATGATGCTGATGTACAGAAGGACAGGGACAGCTTAAAAAGGGTGAAAACAGAAGAAAGAGAGTTTTAGTGCATGGCATACCGCTACCGTTGGCGGACAAGACAAACACAGCAGCCCCCTGCATTACGCCATGCTCCTGCCCTCTGCACATGCAATTCCTGGGAAATGGCCTACATGGCAATGGTAGACATCTGCCCACATGGATGGCAAAGGGGCAACTATACATCAATTTGCCTTTTTTTTTAGCTGGGGTAGAGTGCCACATGGCCTGCATAACGGAGGGGCCTTGCCTACCTAATTCGCCCTGGCCTAGGGACACCCACAGCCCACCACCCCCACCCAGACAGCTCCACAGCACGCAAAGTCCATTGCATGAGGTTGAACTCACCCCCTTGTGTCTGCTGTGATGTCCTTAAGCGCCCATCCAACTCCGGGTAGGCCACCGCCAGGATCCGAAACATCAGGGGGGGTCATGGTGCGACGGGCACCCCTCCCACGTTGGGAGGCCATCCCCAGCTGAGCCTCCGCCGTCTTCTTGCTGCAGCGGCGAATGTCCTCCCATCTCTTCCGGCAGTGGGTGCCCCGTCTATGGTGGGCCCCCAGGGTCCGGACCTCTTTGGCGATGGCACGCCAAATGTCCCTCTTCTGGTGGGCGCTGACCTACATGACAATCACAAGGAAAGAGGAACAGTCATTACCTACTGCACCGTCGTTGTAATTGGCCCCCTCCCAACTCTATCCCTGTGGCCCATTCATCCCCATGCATGACTGTTCTATGTACTCTGCCCCCTTCCCTCATCCACCCAGCCCTCTCCAACCAGGCCTAGCCCATACAACATGCTCCCTGTGTACTAACCTGTTGGTCTGGAGGACCGTAGAGTAGCTTATACTGGGGGAGGACCCCATCCACAAGTTTCTCCAACTCCTGTGCAGTGAAGGCAGGGGCCCTTTCCCCAGACGCAGCAGCCATCGTCGCTTCCAGACCGAGGTCACAGCAGCACTAGCAGTGTAGGTCCTCTCCTGTCGAAGGTCAGGTATCTAGTGATTGAACAGATAGAAAATGGTGGTGACGTCCGCGGCGGTGGGCATCATCACCGCCAGCGCACCTGTTCATTGGCTCCTGGGACCCAAATGTTAACCAATGCAGTATTGCGCTGCGCTCTAAGACCGCCTACCGCGACGGTGTGCAACGCCAGCGCAGTTACCCCACAATTCCATTGTCCCATTTTAGAGGTCAGGCAGCTGCCATTTTAGGGGCCCACGTGGCTTCATTTACTACTGCGTCACACATACCGAGGCCTACACTCAAAACCTGGTGTAGTCTTGTGTATGACTGTGGGTACATACCTGGAGGAATGCTGACAGTTTTTTCGCTGTTGTCCTTCTTAGGCACCGTCAGTTGGGACACATTGGAAGATGGCGGAATCCGCCGGTGTACCGACCGCTGGTGGACCTGTTGACAATGGAAGAGCGACATGTCATCGTGACCTACCGGTTTGACCGTGCCACAATCCGGGAACTATGTACCCAGTTGGAGCCTGACCTGATGTCCCCAACCCGCCATCCGACTGGAATACCCCCTGACGTGCAGGTGCTGTCTGTGCTCCATTTCTTTGCAAGTGGGTCTTTTCAGACAACAGTGGCCATGGCATCAGGGATGTCCCAGCCTATGTTTTCCAACGTCTTGTCCAGAGTTTTGTCTGCCCTGCTGAAACACGTAAGGAGATACATCATTTTCCCTGAGGTGGCGGATTTGCCTACAGTGAAAGGTGACTTCTATGCCCTCGGACATATCCCCAACGTCATAGGTGCCATTGATGGGACCCATGTAGCTCTGGTCCCCCCGCAGGAATGAACAGGTGTACAGGAACAGGAAGAGTTATCATTCGATGAATGTCCAGATGGTCTGTTTGGCAGACCAGTACATCTCGCAGGTAAATGCAATGTTCCCTGGCTCAGTGCATGACGCCTACATCCTGCGGAATAGCAGCATCCCTGATATGATGGGTGAACTCCAGAGGCACCGTGTATGGCTATTGGGGGACTCTGGTTACCTCAACCTGTCCTGGCTACTGACCCCAGTGAGGAATCCCAGGACCAGGGCAGAGGAGCGCTACAATGAGGCCCATGGGCTGACTAGGAGGGTAATCGAGCGGACCTTCGGCCTCCTGAAGGCCAGGTTCAGGTGCCTCCATATGACAGGTGGGTCCCTATTCTACTCACTGAAGAAGGTGTGCGACATCATCATCGCCTGCTCCATGCTCCATAACTTGGCATTGCGACGCCAGGTGCCTTTTCTGCAGGAGGATGATCCAGATGACGGTGTTGTTGCAGCGGGGGAGCCTGGGGAGCCTGTGGACAGTGATGAGGAGGAAGCTGATGAAGATGAAAACGACAACAGGGAGTCAGTCATACAGCAATATTTTCAATGAGACACAGATGAGTACAATTTCATGTTTCACATTATATTACATTTCACACGTCTACCTCTATCCTGTACCTACATTTCACTCCCTATTTGTTAACTGAGTTGTCCCCTTCCATTTCAGTTTCACTAATGTGTTGACCTACGTGTCAACAGCTTGCACCCTTGAAAGGCTTGTGATGTGTGACATTGGTATGTTGACCTTCCAATGGGTAACCTTTTTTAACACTGTAATTGACAATACAAAGTTCACAATCATTGACTGACTCCAATATTATTAAGGTTTCAAGGGTGTTTATTGAAGTGCATAAAAATGTAGGGGGGTTGTGAAATGGGGAGAGGTCATGGTGGAATAATGTCCATGGCAGAGTCCAGTCTATTAGTCTCACAGGTACATTGCACATCTGCCCATTGGAAGTGGAGCTGGGGCAGTTCCAATCTGGACAGGGTAACAAACTGGGACAGTGGGGGGACAATCAGGGTAGTCTTATTTCCTGGTGGGGGTCTTGCCATCTAGCTCTGTCCTGTTCCTGGATCTCAGGGCCCGCTTTCGTGGTGGTTGTCCGTCTGCAGGGGGTGGGGTGCTGGTGTGTTGGTCCTGTGGCGGGCGTCCTGTCCACTAGCGCCGGCGGAGGTGGTAGGCATTTCATCGTCCTGGCTAGTGTCAGGGGCCCCTTGGAGTGCCACGGTGTCCCTCAAGGTCTTTTGAATGTCCGTCAGCACCCCTACGATGGTGGCCAGGGCGGAGCCGATGGTCCTGAGCTCCTCCTTGAACCCCAAATACTGCTCCTCCTGCAGACGCAGGGTCTCCTGCAACTTGTCCAGGACCGTTGCCATCGTCTCCTGGGAGTGGTGGTATGCTCCCATGATGGAGGATAGGGCCTCGTGGAGAGTGGGTTCCCTTGGCCTGTCCGCCCCCTGTCGCACAGCAGCCCTCCCAGTTCCCCTGTGTTCCTGTGCCTCCGTCCCCTGGACCGTGTGCCCACTACCACTTCCCCCAGGTCCCTGTTGTTGGGGTGGTGGGTTACCCTGGGTGCCCTATAGTGGTGGACACACCTCTGATTGACCTGTCCTGGGTAGGGAGGTATGGGTCCGCTGGGTGGGTGCTGTGCTGGTGTTCCCAGAGGGTGGCAGTTCGGTGTTGGGCTGTGGCTGGGCAAGGGGAACTGACTGTCCTGAGGTCCACGATGGTCCGGGCTGGTCATCAAGATCCAATAGGGCAGAGCTGCTGTCGTCACTGTGGGCCTCTTCTGGGGGTGGAGTGGTGTTGTCTGGGCCCTCTGGTGTGGTGACGTTCCTTCGGGTTCCTGCAGGGGTATGAGAACATGATTATTGCATGTGTGTGTTTCATGGTGTGCAATGGTTGGGTGTGCGTGAACCCCAGTGCAGGCATTCCTGTGTGGGGGCTTGTGTGGTGATGCTTGGGGGGTGTTGTGGGTCTGTGCAGTGGGCATGCTTTAGTGATGGGTGTCCATGCTTAGTTGTGTCATGCAGGTCTTGGAGTTGGGATGGGTGGTTGGTGTTATGGGTAGATTAGTGAGGAGTTAGGGTGATAGGGGAGGGTGTGAGGGTGAGGGTGTGTGATAGCATGCAGGTAGGGTGGGGGATATGATAGTGAAGATTAGACTTACCAGTGTCCGTTCCTCCGACGACTCCTGCGAGGCCCTCAGGATGCAAGATGGACAAGACTTGCTCCTTCCATGTTGTTAGTTGTGGGGGAGGAGGTGGGGGTCCGCCGCCAGTCCGCTGTACCGCAATGTGGTGCCTGGATACCGTTGAACGCACCTTCCCCCGTAGGTCGTTCCACCTCTTCCTGATGTCCTCCCTATTTCTTGGGTGCTGTCCCACAGCGTTGACCCTGTCGACTATTCTTTGCCATAGCTCCATCTTCCTGGCTATGGATGTGTACTGTACCTGTGCGCCAAATAGCTGTGGCTCTACCCTGATGATTTCCTCCACCATGACCCTGAGCTCCTCCTCGGAGAAGCGGGGGTGTCTTTGGCGTGACATGGGGTGGTGTGTGTGATGTGTGGGGTGGTGTATGTGTTGATGAGTGTGGTGAGTGTAGTGGTATGTGGTGTTTTGTGCGTGGATGTTGTGTGGGTGATTGTGTAGTGTGCCTCTGTGTGATGGTGTTATCTATTCTGTGCTGTCTCTCTCTGGCCTTTGTCTCTAATTTGTGGTCGTAGGGGTTTGTGGGTGATGTGAGTGTGTGTTTTATATTGTATTGCATGTGTGGGAGTGGTGTTTGTATGTGTATCAGGTGTGTGTATTTTGAATTGTCCAATGTGGCGGTGTTTTGGAGAAGTGTGTGTATTTTGAGCGCGGCGTGTGTGTACCGCCAATGGAATACTGCGGTTGAACGACCGCCGCGTGGATTCGTGGGTCGTAATAGCATGGGCGTGTTTCTGTTGGCGTGGAGGTGGAGGATTTCTTTCCGCATATTTATTGCTGACCTTTGGTGTGGCGGACTTGTGTGGGTGTCTGAATTTCGGCGGATTCCGTGATGTGTGTCATAATAGCTGTGGCGGTCTCCCGCCGCCGCCCGGTCTATTGGCGGTCTTCTGCACGGCGGTAAGCGGCTTTTACCACCAATATTGTAATGACCCCCAAAATCTTATCTTTAGTCTCAAACTTACCAAATGTTTTCATTTATGTTAAATCTCCCATTTATCTAAGGTGTTTCCTTAGCTTCCCAAAATACGACCATAACCGGCAGTATGTCAGTCCAGAATCAGTTTCCAAGCAGCTAAAAGTCTCAAACTTAGTCAGCTTTTATATCCAGTCTCGATCAAAATGGCAAACACCAAGAGCACTTTGGCATTCTAACTCCCTTTTTTACATCTCTGAATACTTACCAGTAGTGTTAAACACATTCTGCTTTTCACCATAATAGTGCCTAAATGATATCAATGAATGAAGAGGTGATCAAGACTCGCCAGGCCCTCAAAATGTGTGTATTTCGGAAATAATTTACAAAACAGGCAGAATGTGTAGCTATAGGGTGGGATGACCCAGCCTAGATGTGTGTTATGAATACCCGTACCATCAAGTCCCATCTTTAACGTCCATCCAAAGTGGATAGTACTGAAATACAAGTTTGAATACAAGATTTGGACAATCCTAGATCTCAGTTTTACAAAAAAGATGAAAGAGCCCATCTTTTTAGAAACTTGTAATGTGCTTCTTGTTCACAGTTGGAATAGACCCTATGTGGGACTACAGAGATAGACTTCCTTGTAGTAGGAATTTAACGTTATAGGAAGAATGTTGTGTTGCTGAAAGCACTAATATGTTTAGACATCTTTGCATCATGTGAGTAAATAGAATATCTGCTTTAGTCATCTCCTGCTGGTCTTTGCTATATTACAAATCTCACAAGTTTAATATGTGTGTTGTTTATAACTGGGTGGTGCAATAAATTGACAGTGATTGTTTATAAAGATTAGATCCTGTGACTTCTACAAGTGCATATATAATAATGCTTCTGTTAGTCTCTCTGTAAAAATTGTCCACAACCAGAGTTGTATCTTTGGATGTGCCAGAATTCCACCCTAGATCCTTGTTCCCGGGTTTCCACACATTTAGAGTTTGAAGATCCACAATTTCGAACTTCATCTCATCTGACATGAGTTTTGCAAGACTGTCAGAACCAGATTAAATTTTATCCATGTGCAGGTTTAGCATCATATGGCCAGGGCCTATATCTGTTGACTTAACAGTTGTGTTTTATAAAATCACAACACATGAACTAAAAAAAGTATTAAATTAGTCAGAGTAATTACTAATGGTTCCGGTTAATTCAGACCAGGGGTGTGGAATTTATTAAAATATCTACTTGTCCAGGGGACAGGTTGCTTTTCAAATCTACTTGTCCTGTAAAAAGATCTACTTGTCCCTTTGGTGCCATGTAGTGTGGTGACAAATTATGGCAGCAATCTCATTATGTAAGAGCTCTGATAATAGCCTCTCTGATTATGCCAGGGCTACTACCATAATAGGGCTTGAAGACTTGCAGTTTCAATCCCTACTGTAGCAATTTCCTTATTTTGCCACCTTTCTGCAGATCTGCATACTGGGGCTGGAGGAAGCAGTAAGCAATAGTTCCAGGGCTGGCATGCCTTTGAGTCTGCAAACCTACTAACCTGCATGTTTTAAAGATTTTCACCAGCTTCTCTCTAATATTTTACCATAATAAGAAAGGTTGGACATTTACTCCTGACAATGGCAGAATTAGAACTTCTTCCAGGGTTGGGAAGAAAGTGGGCGGAGGGAAAATGAACTTGCAGATGCTCAATAGATTTTCACATGAGCAAATCTACACATACGTATTTACCCATGCTAAAATACAGTTCACAAATATTTTATAGGGGTACGACATATACCATGGGTGCACTTTTGTGACTTTCTTTAAGAATTTGGGGCCACATGTAGGTAGGTTCAGATTTGCGACCCGCAAATTGCAAGTCGCAAATCCGAATGTAGGATGGTGTCCCTGACACCATCTGTGATTCGCAAGGGCTTCGCATATGCCCACCTAGTGAATAATCATGAGGTGGGTCGCAATTTGCGACCCCCTTGCGAATAGCGGCCCTCACAGGGGTGGTGGCCTGCTGGAGACAGCAGACCTCCATGTCTGTGACTGCTTCCTTAAAGGAAAACGAGATGCATTACAAAAACGAAAAATGAAACGTTTTTGTTTTCTTTTTTCAGAGCAGCAGTGGTCCGCAGAACCAGTGCATGCTCTGAAAAAATGTTTACAGTGACATTCACAATGGGGAAGGGGTCCCATGGGGAAGACCCCTTCCTAATTGCGAGTCGCAAACCCGTTTTGCCATTAGGTAACCAGGTTACTGAATCGCAAAACTGGGTTTGTGCATCGCAATATGCGTTTTGCACGTTGCAAACAGCGAAAGTCGCTGTTTGTGACATGCAAAAAGCTACCTACATGTGGGTCTTGGTCCCTTAATTAGGTCTGGTGTTAACAAAGACATTTTGTTTAATAAAAACTTCTATTTCTCTCTCTTTTGGCTGGCTTTACTGTGAGTGATTGCATTCTGCTCTTCCACAAGGAGCATATTGGCACACAAAGTAGTTTTGTTCAGTGTCAGGAACTACAGTGGCAATTAGTGACGTAACGAAACTGGAGGGTGCCCCTTTGCAAAGAACATGGAGGAGCCCCCTCTCAAGACTCACTCAGGGCAGGTGCTGAAGGGGCCCCCTGGAGGGCGGCTGCGGGGCCTTTGTTATGCCACTGGTGGCAACGTGTGCTTTTAGAGTTCAAAATATGTTTTTTGTTTTTTTTTGCCAGTGTTTGTTACAATGTTGAGGGCCTGGTAGCTCCCACAACAATAAAGTGTTACAAAAGCCATGTCAAAACAAGACACGCATTGATAAAACTAAAAGACTTATAAAAATATTTCAGATCAGTTGGCTTTGTCAGTGTTTGTTTATTTTCATGCTTCCCATATTCGTGTTGAAAATGGTTACACTGATTTTCCATTAGAAATATTTTTGGGAACTACTAGCATGCATCAACACATTTTACTAAATGACACTTCATTTGCATCTAATCAGAGAGCATTCTGGGAGCATTTTACTTAGCCTCATAGCCTAAAGTTTTCAAACATGTGTATACATGTTTTTTTTTGTTTTTGTACTGGAACCAATGTCAGTAGTGAAGTGTGACCTTAAAACATTTATTTACAGCACTCACCCTAATAATGAAGGTTTTCAAATAATGAACCATAAATACAAGTTCGAACAGCATTATCTTTTGGAAACACATTACCTCAACTGCAGAGAGTTCCACTCTCTGTAAACAGGCAGCCAAAGGGTTTGTGCTGCAGAGGGTTGTGCCTACTTGTCCCAAGGACAAAGTAAACATAAAAACTTGTTGCCCTTGACCCCAAACAAGATGTCCCGGGCGTCGGGCGATAGGAATTCCACATTCCTGCAGACATTTCCATCCATTACTTTTTTCTTGTGTTGGTGAGTCGATGTATTTGGTATGTGTGTGCCCAGGTGTGGGATATGACCTAGCAGTTTCTAACTGTACTATAGGGACTCAATCTGCACCTCAGAGAGCCCTGCTGGGCAAAAAAGACCCTGGGTTACCTGTGTTCTCATTCCAAAGGGATGTGGCATAGAGAGTTGGTCTGGACTGTTTCCGTGGGACCAGAACCAAGACTAGATGAAGTATTAAACATTGGTATGTGGTACACTAATACGAGTTCACATTAATTCAAATATTAAAATCCCTTGCTGTTTAAATAAATGATCATGATCACACCCACTCACTCTTAATTCATGTGCAGGCCTCCTTTTGAAAATGTAGTAATTCTATGTTGTAGACGTGCAAACGGTATTTCTTGAAAAGCAACTGGTTTGTCCTTACAGAACTATGAGGGTAACTGCAGTTTAATTTAGCATAATCATAGTTACAAAATGTGTCAAATATCTTGTGTAAAGGCAATTTATTGATAAATATTACCTCTGAAGTTCCATGTGTTCAGAGAACTAGTCTCTCGGTGGTGAGGAGTGGGATATGAATAGCATTGATTCTTTACCTGCACTGATGTCTGTCAGCAACTATAACAAAGAAGGTTGTGATGTTGCTGTGAGAAACTAGTGGGGGAAGATAGCGAGATTCCCACATTTAGAGTATAGAGGTTTCATGACTGAAAGTAAAGGCGGGGCCATCGTAGGTTAGCAACTGTCTAATTTGCATGTCTTATGTCCTTGAATCACTTTGATGTGCAATCTTGTCAAAATATTCATATGTTTTTATTTCAGACACGAACATGCATCAGGGGGAAGCAGTCACAGTTCCAATTGAAGATGCTGTTTATGATGTTCTTAAGGATAGTAGTGGCTTAAGTGAAATAATTAGGATGAAATTTGACTGCGAGGCTTTTCTTATGGATTCTGCTCGGACTACTCAGTCTAGACCTGTGTCGGATAAGAAGGTTTATGAGAAGACAATTGGCAGAAGAAGGAGAGTTAATTTATCCGTCTGGATGGGCGATTTAACCCAGCAACGTGTAGCTGCTGTAGTGAATGCGGCTAATGAAGATTTGGCACATATCGGAGGTCTTGCCTTTGCCATTGTAGCTGCTGGTGGCCCTGAGATTGATAAAGCGAGCAAAGCCATCATTAACATGCACAGAAGAATACCAACTGGAGAATGTGTGTTCACCACTGCAGGAAATCTTCCTTGTAAACATGTCATCCATGCTGTAGGTCCAGACTGTAAAAAGTGGAGCCATAGTCATGGACAATGTAGAGATCTACTTAAGAAAGCTATTACAAGCATCTTTGAAGGCATTGCTAAAAGAGAGGACATTATAGATTCTGTGGCCATTCCAGCTCTGTCCTCAGGAATTTTCAGTTTTCCATTGCAGGAATGCGCAGAAATAATAGTGAGGAGCATAAATGAATTGTCTGAAAGAGATCGTCTTGGTGAGCATTTAAAAGAAATCCGCTTAGTGAACAATGATGAGAAGACAGTCACTGCAATGAAAAAAGCTTGCGAAGATACTTTTGGGAGAAATGGAAGTCTAGGCAGTTCCTCAAAGTCCATTTCAAGCCAGTCTTCAGATCCTATCAGAATTAATAATGTTTTTCTTCACCTCAAAAAAGGACTTATTGAAGATCAAGAAGTTAGTATTCCACTTTACACTTTATATGCCTTGTTAATGTTTAGTTGATTTTTAAAGTGTTGGGGTCAGAGTTTGTTGCTATAGTGCTTTCATTATTTGATCATAGTCAATCATTCATTGTGGTTATGTGATAAAGTTGCTTTTGCAGGAAAGAAGATTTCCTAGTTCAACTGTGAGATGACAAGATATAGCACCAGAAAGATGGATAAATCTTGATATTGTTGAAGTTGTAAGAAACTGGTTACTATACAGTCTTAACGTCACACTCTTATTGCAATTGGAACTGTATTGTATAGCATTTGTATAGCGCCACATACTGCTGACAAAAGTACAAAGCGCTTTGCTTTACATTGATTTCTGGGTGTCCTTTTTATAGAGTATGTTGGGAATGGTGTTAGATGTTGTATGTCCTATATGGGAGGCGTTGTTTTAGATGCATAAAGTTTAGCGATGTAGCATGGTGTGCATCAAAGCACAGAAAGCATTTTGTGATGTGGAGAGTTTGAAAATAGATGAATGTGCACAGATCTGTTTACTACTTTGTACAATATGGATTATTAATCTTGTGTTTAGAGGGAAGAGTCATGTTTTAAAAACATTCTGAAAATGGAGGTGATTTTCAGTGTTCCTCATTTGAGTAGATCTTTAATTCCAAGTTTTGACTGACTGGATGGAGAAGGTCGTTCTGACAGTTCTTATCCAGATTGAACCAGAGGTTGTGCAAAACAATATGTAAGGAGTTTGTGTTGTAGGAAGAATGGTCCATGAGCAGTCCATATTGTTTTAATGTGATCCTTCTAGCATCTGGGAGCCAGTGAAGGGAAATGGAATGAGGTGTAGTAATGGCCCATATCAACTTGTTTACAAATTGTCTGGCAGCTATATTATGGATTATTTTTTTGTATTTATATCCTGAAGCTGTCCATTTTAAAAAAAATGTGTACATTTGGTATGTATATTATATGGCTTGTCTATGCCAGGCTGAACTTGATTCTTTATAGTCTTTGAATTGTCAATAGGAGAGCTCCAAGATATACCCCATTTGTATAGGTAAGTTGGAAGAGTGGACTTTTTGAGGGAACCCAATGTATGGGAAAGTTTACTGAATACATCTCATCATGTGGATGCTTTGATTAGCTAATTGATTTACTTATGGTGTAGTGGTTAGGTTGCAATCCATAAACACCCGATGTTCTTCACTTGAACTTAGTGCCATTGTCTCAGTCCTAGTTCTTAAGGCCAAATAGTTGAATGGCGATGGTTTGTCCATTTCACACTTGAATGAACCTCAGTTATTGCAGGGTTAAGTTTCAAGTGGTTAGCAAACATCCAGCAATGATATTTTTTATAGCTCGCCTCATGATAATGGTCTAGATTAGATTAAAATGTTATCCTTAGAACGATTTGGATAGCAGTATGGTTTTAGTAAATGAAGTTAAAGGAGGATGTTGGGTTAAGTTTCAAACTGAAGGAGATGTTGAATAGGAGAGTAGCAAAGCTTGAGCCTTGAGACACAATTGTTGAGAGGTTGAAAACCATTTAGAAGTCATAAAACATATAGGGGGTCATTACGACTGTGGCGTCCGTACCGCCAACAGGCTGGCGGTACGGAGACCCTTATTACGACTGCGGTCGCACCGCCGGGGCCGGCGGTTTCCCGCAGTTGTAGCCCCGGCGGTGATAATCCGCCAGGGCAGCGCTGCAAGCAGCGTTGCCCTGGGGATTATGACTCCCCTACCGCCAGCCTGTTTCTGGCGGTTTGCACCACCAGGAAGAGGCTGGGGGAAGGGGTGTCCTGGGTCCCCTGCACCGCCCATGCCACTGGCAGGGCCCCAGGCAGCTTTTCACTGTCTGCATAGCAGACGGTGAAAAGCGTGACGGGTGCTACTGCACCCGTCGCACGGCCGCAACACCGCCGGCTCCATTAGGAGCCGGCTCCTATGTTGCTGCCTCATCTCCGCTGGGCCGGCGGGGATGTCGGAATGGGGTCCGCGGGAGTGCGGCCGCACGGCGGTTACCACCGCCCGCCAAGCTCGTAATGACCCCCATAGTATGTGCTGTATGTGAGATGTGGGTTGAGGTTGTTATCTATATCAAAAAGAAGTCAGAGCCATACAAAATGATATAAAAATACTGTTTTAGTGTAACAGTGCCCATCCTCTTCACTTTCCACCCCATCACTGACCATCATGCTCTTCTAATGTGACATTAGGTGTGTGTTTGCGTCTCTCTGCTGAGCCTACATACTACAGATATTTCCGAATGAGCACCCCTGAAGCACCTATGTGTTTATTGTACCTCTGTATTCTGTTTCTTCCAAAATCAGTTCTTTCTTTGTGCTTCCGGTGAATTTTGTTTTTATATTTTATTATAAATAGGTAGGATAGAAAAGATGGGAAACTAGTGATCATGTGTAACTATTAAAAATGTATGTGAATAGTGCAGTTTTAAATTAATTTCTGTTTCCATCTGTAACAGTCTTGATAGGGGCTATCACAGAGAGAGGAAAGGATGAGCTGATTTAATGGAGATTCCAGCTTCTTAATTTTGCATCCTTTGAAGTTTTGCAATGACTTTTTTTTTTAATTGTCTTGAGCAGAACATATGTTACAGTAGGAAAAAAGGAACAACACTTTACACTACCTACAACCTTTTACCAGCAAACATTCCAAATCTTACAGCACACCTTCTGTCACTGCCATCCAGTATCACCACGTACACCAACCCTACATTCTACATCATCGCTTATACCCTTTATTACTTTGTAAATGCTTCACCAGCATCTGCATCTAGCACCTCCTGTGCAGTACACTAACTGCAGTCTACACTGTCACCTACAGACCAACAATTATACACTACTGCCTACATGCTGCCCGCACTCACTACAAATCTCTTCCACTCCCTACAAAACCTCCTCCACTTTACACCAACTGAAACTTACATCAATACCTAAACTCTTCAAAAATGCTTACATCATACACTAACTGCATCACCTACATGCCATATTACTACCTACTCCATTGTGTGCTCCAACACATACACAGTAGAACATACCATCCTCTAACTTTATAACATGCAAGAGCATTTGTATAGCTCACTTGCCCAACCTACAGTTGCTTCAGTGTCCAGGATGTGCCATAATGCCTAAGGACTAGAAGGCAAAAGATTTAAGTATGTGTTTGAAGCAGAGGAAATTAGTTTCTTACTGTATGCTATTTGGGTGATTGTCCCAGGAAGGACATCACAAACATTTCAGCTGAAGTCCACCTATGACTGTCAGTCAAAACAAGATTTTTGTGACCAAATTAGACGTTGCCAGACGAAGGAGCCTGGTGGGGTGTTAAGCAAAAATCTTTTGTAGATATTTTGGAGCACTACAATAGGTTCATCTGTAGTGAACCAATGCACTTGAACTACATGCTGGTGGAAATTGAGTACCAAAGCCTAAAGAAGCCCATTAAAATAGTCAGTCCAGAAGTTGATCTTGGCTCCCATAGGGTGGGCTAAATTGGGGGGAAGGGTCAATTCATTGATCGTTTATGGAACATTCAAGAACGCAACCAAATTGTCAAGTCATGGAAATGTGAATATTGTAAGCATTGGTGTGACAGCAGACAATATGTAACAATAGAATTCATTAGGGGTCCATATAGATGTTGAGTAGGCATGTTGACTCAAGACTGTTTGATATCCCACATGGTGACTAGAATAAATTATTTTGTATTCTGCTGGTAAAGTAAAAAAAAAAGATTCAAGTTTAACTGTCTGCATTTGCTGCTTAAGGAAAAGCAAATCAAATGCTAACCCCCCAATTGGAACTCTTAATTTTTCTTCCAAACATTATACTAAAAATAGAATATTAATTCATGGTGTAGCCATCTAAAACTATTTATTCCTTGAGTTTTATAATGCAAAAGGATTCTGAATTTCAGCTCTATTACATTTATACAACATGCCACGATGAGGAGGCAAACTTTATTTAAACTGTTTCAAGTGCAGTCCCAAATCAGAGTTAAGGCTTGTCCCGGGTGTGACGGTAATGATAAACCCTGTTAGAAGTGCTTAACAGCAATCAACCCCTTAATGCCCACCCCTCTGCTTCCCTTGCCCTTAATCGCCAAGTAAGGATGAGAATGGAAAAACCTGGGAACCAATAAAGGAGCAGGAACTGCGGAGGCAGGCTCCGAAGATTGGTTATGCACGATTTATTGACAAAGAGGTCTTCTATCAAACCCCAAAAACTATTTTGTCATGAAAAAGCAAATGTCAGAAACTTCAGACTCTGGATATACTTGAATTTGAGAAGCAAGGGGAGGAGGCTCAACCCAGGAAAAGGGAACATAAGTGAATGGTTTCCATTGAGAAACATGGAAAACCGGATGAACACACCAGGAAGTAGGTAATTAACCTTATGGTAATAGGACTGATGATTTTAGCATTCTGAAATGGTCCTGAAAAACAAAGGCCAAGTTTGGGATGGCAGCCTTACAAGTGAAGGAAACAAGAGAATAACCAGACACTGCCCCCATCAAAATAGATACGTTCTGGTCGTGTATGACTACCAGTAACATCATTTGATTTTGGCTTGCTTGCAAGCTTTTCAGAACCCTAATACTAGACCTCTTTAATAGGTTGTAGAAATTCACAGGCTGGTAGTACTGAAGAGGACACTAGTCATAAATCAGTTGTTCTTGCTTAAATCCGTACAAGCCAAAAAAGGACTGTCAAACTAGTACATGTTCTATTGTTATGTGCAAACTCCATGTAAGGCAGTAATGATCCCTCTTATCACAAGTTGCCCTGCAAAAATACCATATGAATGATATAGCATCTGATGACATGTTCCGTTAATCCATTTGTTTGGGGATGGAAGCCAGATGTTAATACTCTAGAAATTCATACGGCCAAAAAAATGCCTCTTCAAAAGTTAGATATATACTGAGGACCTGTGTTCAATATTTGTGAGGGAAAGCATTTCATGTAGATAAAAAATTCCCTTGTTGAAGCACTGAGCAATGCATAAAAGTGGGTCATCCCAGTAAAGGCATCAGCTGTGACCATGATGGTTGTCAACAATCCAGAAGGGGGAAGTTTTCTAATAAAATCTGTAGAGATTGTATGCCACTTACATGGGGTCAGTGGCTGGAGTTGTCCACTCTGTTTCAAATGAGAATCTTTATATTGAGCACAGGAGGTGACATTGATCTACATCTTGCATCACAGTTGGGAACAAAAGAGCAAAGGATAAGATCTAAAGTGTTCTCGTTTCTTCACTGTCCAGCAAGTTTCGAATTTTAACTACGATCTGTGACAGTTCTTTGTAAATTGAGAGCAGCCAACCCTTCACCACCTGAAGACTCCACTTTCTACCACCTGGTTATTCAGAGGACTGCCCAGCACCAAAAGGTTGGATATGCACGTCTATCAGTATGAGGATGACTTCCAATGTAGACGGTCTCTGAAACTGAAAGGATGTTGAAGGATTAAACACCATCTCAGACAACCTCAAGAAGCTGGTAAAGTCAAAGGATGTCATGCCTATGGCGGATAAAAAACACAACTTCTTACCTACTGTGCATCTGCCTCAGATTCCCCCAGAATCCCTTGTCATGCATACAACACAGAAACTTACTTTGGCACAGGCAAAAGGTGATGCCCCTCCCAAAAGACAAGGAAAGCAAGCATATTTACGCTGCTGGCAAGCACATGGCAGTAGAGGCTGCCCCCCTTTGGCACATCACCAAGTTCTGTGGTCCTCCTATCCTGATATGACAGGTATCATTGAGAGGAGATGGAGAACCTGGTAAAGCGCATCCCAGAAAGCCATAGAAAGATGGAACAAAAGCACATGGCCTAGGGAAATTTATCCCCACCACCAATATCCGCAGCACCCTTGTGGAGGCAGATGCCACTTCCTGAGGCATTAACACAAGTGTCCTCCTGCGATGCCATCCCTGGTTATGTATCTCAGGGTTCAGGTAAGGGGGGGGGCAACAGCACATTCTCAACCGCTCATTTGAGAGAGAATTCGGCCCTCAGTTTGCAAGAAGTTTGAGAAAATAAAAAAGGACACCAAGACCGGTACTCCCCCGAAGGCTGCGTTTCTGAGAAAACATTTCTAAAGCAGAGTGAAAGCCAGACCCACTGGGTCATGTGCAAAGTTATCACCACAAACAGCAGTTCTTTCAGGACTCACAAACATGCAAGAGCTACATCAGGGACAGTTACAGATGCAACAATCAATCAGCCAGTAGATTTGTAGAGCGCTGCTTTTCACCTGTGAGGGTATTCAGGCGCAAAGGGGGCAAAGGTTAAAGCTGCTCCAGGATGGACACCTCCACCCCCAAACAATTGTTATCTTTCTCCCTGATCACACAACACCTGTTGATAGTAGTCTAGGGAATTTCCTTCTCTGGTTGGGGGAGATCACCCCCGATTAGTGGCACTCAAGGCGGCAAGGCCAGGCTGCTGCCTTCAAGTCCACACCACACCCCCAGCATCCCACCCTATTGCCATGTCCTCAGCCAATTTCACCTCTGTCTTCTGAAAGAAGTAAAGGTACTTCTTGCTAAGGGAACCATCAAACCGGTGCATTCACAACAATGAGGCTAAGCCATGTACTTTGTATGCTTTCTAATTCCCAAAAAGGATGATTCCTTTCAGCTATCCTAGACCTTAGGCCCCTCAATCGATTCATCCTGTTGAATCACTTACACTTGACCACTCTCCAGGACATCATGCCCTTTCTCCGAAAGGGGGACATTATGACAGCGCTGGATACAAAGTAAGCCTACTTTCATATATCCAGTCACCCGACCCACAATCATTACCCTTGCTTTGTGGTATTTGGAAAACACTACAAGTTCCTAGACACTTTTACATGGAAAGCATATCCCATTGAGCAGAGGCTGATTGCATTCCAGTAGTTGCTGTTTTTTTTTCAGACATGACGTTGTCAGGACAGTAATCAAAATATTGGAGATTATGCCCTCATGTGTTGCTCTTGTGTTGTACATAAGACTCCTCATGCGCTGCCTACAAGAGTTCCTTGCTCAATAACGCTTACAAGGTAGGGACAATGGAGAGATCTGGTATTGGTAAAGGCCCATATTCCATGCTCTCTGTTACGGTAGAACAGCAACGACCTGTTTCTCAACAGGTCTTTCCTCAAACCTCTAACTATTACCACCGGCCCTCACTGTTGGGATGGCGGGCCACTGTCCAAGGCACCTGGTCTCCCCAGGACAAGGGCCTTCAGCATCAGTTACATGAAACTCATGACTGTATGTATAAGCCTCAAAACCTTCTTCAAGTGCATCCAGGGAAAGGCAGTTCTCAAGACAAACTACATGACTACAGGGTGCGAATTTCAGAAGTGGGAAGGTTTCGCTCCACACAGCTCTCCATGCTAGCTCAGGTGATCTTGCATTGGGCATTATGCAATCAGCAACAATATCCAACTGTAAACTCAGTGCTTGCCAGGTGGTAGACAACAATGTTATGGTCCTGCCCAGTAGTATATAACAAGTACATGAGTGGAAACGCCACCAACTAATCCTCTAAAGCCTCTTTCATCAGTAGTGCATCCTGACCACTGTCCTCTTCGATACCAATGCACATGAAGAATGCCAGAACTTCACCTCCAGTTGCTGACACCCACAGTCTATGGGCAATGCACGATGGATGCATTGTTCAGGGATTTTTGTCTATGTGTTTCCTCCACTCTCTCTCATCGCCTACAAGGTGGGAAATATGAAGGGGGCATGGCTTGGGTAGCCAAGATGATGGAAGCTCTTTAGCAGAGCTCCGTATTGAAACCCCTCTTATCTGGCATTTATCCTTTGTTCCTCCTGCCATCAATCCCTCTACCCAGCACACCACTCACCACTAGCCAAGTGTGGCCTTGGGGTGGTGGTGTTGTTGAAACCTCAGTGCTGTGGGAAGTGTCGGTGGAGGGTCATGGCCTAGATGACCTGCTGTTGCCCATGGGGCGGCTTGAGGCTGGGCCTAGATGCGGCGGTGGAGGCGACCTGAGCACCAGAGGGAGCACTGTGGCCTCCCAACACTCTCCTTTCCTCCTTCCTTGCCCAGCGGCAGTTGCGCTGAGCAGTTGTTGACCTCTTGAGGCACGGCCGGGTCTTCACTCTGCTGGTGCTGGGAGGCCCTGCGGCATCAGAAATCGCACCAAGGGCCCCAAGCTGAGTACCAAAAGCCTGGAGCTGCCCATATAAGCAGGCGCTGCAGACATGCCTCCTCCTTAACACTCTGGAGCTGGCCTGCTGGCAATGGACAACATGGATATAAGTAACTGGAATGATTGTGAATTTGAGGACGCCATCCTGGACATGGCTTGTTGTGAGTCAGGCTTTACATTTGGGCCCCATTGCTCCTGTTGACTTGGCGGCATTACAATAGGACAAGGCCCACTCACACTAATCCCGCTGATTCGATAAGAAGGCATGTGGTGATGGAACCCGATAAAGTATCAGCGCCTGCCACATATTTGACCATACCTGTACTTGACCTCTTGAGTGCCCCGAAGGTGAGATGGACTGCATGGGGTCTGTTTCCACCATGCCATACTGCAACCTGGGGGTGGATTGTGAACCAACCCAACCTTGTTTGGGCAGCAGACCTGGGAATCCATCACCAAAATATACTCTTTGAGGGCTCTCATGCTGCACTACACTGAGCTGTATTACTGTGTGTGCAACTGACCTCGATTCACCGCTGAGCTTCAACCTACCATGGGGAATCTACTGACTGGTATATGACCCCAGTACAGAATATTACAGGGGCTGTAAACTGATCTAACTTCTGGGCTGCTCATGCTGCAATGTCACACTTCGCCCTCTTGCATCAAAGACTTGTTGCATTCTCCTGGCATCCGGACCCCCTGTTCGAAATAGGTTGTTTGTGCTCTGGGACTCAAAATGTGCCTCTGTGCCCAAAAGCCCTACCCCCCTCAAACCACCCTAAGCCTCACCTAAGCTGACATCTGAAACTGTCAACTCCTCTGGTCGCTCTGGGGAACCCCCAATAATCGAAGACAAGCTAGACATCGTGTTGGCTGCTATAGAGAATTCTCAGGTCTCCCTGGAAAACGAGGTTGACACTGGTGCAGTGTACACGCAGATCATCGAAGGCAGGTAGACAATGTTCAAATTGCGGAGCAGACACTTGCAACGCTCAAGCCACAGGCTTGGGAGATGGAGTCACATCCACGCATGCTGTGTGACCGGGTTCGTATTCTGGAAGAAAAGACTGAGAACGCAGAAGGACGCTTCGGTAGGCACAATATAAATGTGGTTGGCCTCCCTGAAAATGCAGAAGGTCAGGACGCAGCTACCTATCTTTAACAATGGTGTGCAGTATTGTCCCCCACACTGCTCTGTCGCCCTTCTTTTCCAATGAACAAGCATGCAGGATCCCAGCGAAGAAACCCGCTCTGAAGGCTGCCTTCAGGCCACTGGTGGTCTGCCTGCTACATAATCGACAGTCGTGATCTAATCCTTAAGGTGGCCCACAAGCTCACTGAGCTGGTGGTAGACACTGCATGATTTTCCCAATCATACGCTGGCAGTGCAGCACCAGTGGAACAGATTTCTTACTGTTTATCTCAGGCTCCAGCAGTTAGCCCTAAAATACTCTCTCCTGTTTCCCGCACGTTAATGTGGAAGGCAGAACGCACTTTTTCGCGGATCCCAAGGAGGCCTGGAACTGGATTGACAGTAGAGTGATTGCGCCCCTTGTCGACTCCTGGCCAGTGATGGCATCTTTGACGGCCCCAGGGGGAGGCCAGCATCGCCGACGCCACCGCTGGGAGGAACACCTCTTGCAATCACAGGCCTCATCTGACCTTGAACAGGTAATTCAGGAGAGGCAGTGCGCTCTAAAGATGGCTGAGGCGATGAAACCCTGTTCAACCATCGGACCTGAAGGAGGAGAATACCAAGTCCTCCAATGAAGATGGCTCCTCAGAGTACTGCCCTTCTAGACTGGACTCCGATCTGCCACCCAGAGTGACTCCACAAAGTGCTGGAACTGCATTTAAAAGTGACCATAACATTGTTCCACATGAGTGTTTCCACGAACCTGCTTCCTACTTACCATGATGACTAGCAACGTCATACTCATCTGGAATGTTCAGAGCATGCGTACTCCCTTTCGTAGATACGTTGTCTAAACTTATCTGCGCCCCGCGCCTTACACATAGCATTTTTACAAGGAACTCATTTAGTCTGAAATGAAACTGTCAAACTGCAGGGTTCAGGTGTGGGCAGGTCTACTCTACCAATTACTCCACAATACGGTATTCTATTGTGGATCATAGCTGGTGTTCCCTTAACAGCAGACACAACAATTGTTGACCTGGAGGGTCTCTCTTTAATTGTGGAGGGCCAGCCTGAGGGCCATCTCATTGTACTTGGTGCCATCTACGCCCCCAACTCAGATCATACAGGATGCCTAACCAAGTTATTGGTGGTACTCTCACAGTGTACCGATCCCCTGGCTACTCGGAGAGGACTTTAACAGTGTTTTGAAGGTTGATTTCCATCGCTCCTGTCCCTGACTGACTGGCTCAGCCACTGGCAGTTGTCTGACATATGGCTTTTGCATAACAATCGCATCAGCATTTACTTGTTCTGCTCTCATGCACATGGCTTTCACGACTGCATAAAACCGACTAGTTGGCACACCTGACATAGTCCCCCACATAACCCATATCGACTACTTAGGTTGCTCCCACTCTGACATATTCCACAATATCTGCAGCTGTACTGGGACCCAGGGTCTCTCCCTATTCCCACTTAAGAGGGTACAGCCGGCATCGCTAGATGACCCCCCCCCCAAATCCTTACTTCCATTGGCAAAACCATTACAGAACACTTTGACATAAATGGTAACACAGCTACATCCTGTTTGATCGGATAGGACGCATTAAAAGTGGCCGTTAGGGATCAATGCCTGGGCAGCACCTGGACTGCGAGCTTCTAGCTTGCAGAAATGTCTCTGATTCAACATGAACTATTGAGCTTTGAGACCTAAGTGATGTTAGACTCAGAGTGTAAAAACGTCCTTGTGCGGGCACAGCAGGAACACGCCCCGTTGCTAGAGAGGCTACATTGTCATAACTATGTGGTGCACTCTTGAAGCACCCCATAATTACGCTCCAGTCTGCTTCTGGAGCCCTCCTGCATTTTCAAAGAGACATCCATACTGAGCAAACACACCATTATACTTCGCTGTACACATTATTAGTGACCACATCCATGGAAGGGATAGACTCTTTCCTAACTGACATGACCCTGCATTGTGTGGCACCGGAGCAAAGAGAGGACCTAGACAGTCCCATCACGCCCTTTAAAATCCAGGTTGCAATCCATGCACTATCCGCTGGCAAGACCCCGGGAGAGGATGGACTCCCAACTGAATTTTACAAAGCATATGCTTCCCTTTTGGCCCCTAGCCTAAATATATTATATATAATGAATCCCTGAACACAGACTGCTAAATATATGCTAAGATCCTTGCTGATCATTTGGCACCCCATGTCCCATTATTTGAACATGCAGATCAGAACAGATTTGTCTCGACCTGCAGTTCTTCCTTCAATTTACACCGATTTTCTTGGATCCATTGAGCATGCCCCTATTTTTGGCCCAGAACAGGCTGCCTAGTACTGGATCTGGAGAAAGCGTTTGATTCATTGGAGTGGGCCTTCCTGTTCAGGTTGCTGCCGCGATATGGTCTGAGGGCTTGATTCATTCGACTGGTTAAACTAATTTATATCCTTCGCTAGCCAGATGGAAAACAGATAATCTCCTTTCTGACCCCATTTCGACTTACAGAGGCACCTGCCCACTGTCCCCACTTCTCTTTGCTCTGGCCATGGAGCCGCTAGCATTTGCCATTCCTGCGCAAGGGCAGAACTGAGGGATTCCACTGGGCGACGGTCTGCACTCTCCCTGTATGCAGATGACCTGCTCCTTTACCTCAGAGACATACACAGTATCCCGGCCGACATAGCATTGACACTCAGCAAGTTTGCTGAACTTTCGGGTCTCAAGGTTAATTGAGCTTAATCATGTCTTTTTCCGCTCACTGACACAACATCTGATCTTGCCTTTCGCCGCAAGGGTATACGTTTGACACTGCAGCCCGTCATGTTTCAGACTTGGGCATTCAAATCTATCACAGGACTGCCGACCTCTTACGCTGCAACCTCACTAAGGTTGTGTCTTCGCTACAAGTGCCCCAGCATTGCCTCCTGTAGGCACACCAAGGGGAGGGCTACTCACCTCCCTGACAGAAGTAGCCCCTAGCACGAGATAGGAGTACACACAAAGGAAGATTTATGTCACAACAATGCCTTCATCCCCCTTGCAACTCTGATTGAGGAGAACGGACTTCCTCCTGGCCACTTCTTACTTTACAGCTCTCTTACTAGGGCGTTGGATGGGCACTTGGGGGACCTGAGCAGGAATCCACGATGAACCACACGGTCCAATATCTCCACGTTATGGGAATGGGATGACACTTGACGCACTGGTTTGGTGATTCTCTACAAACATAGGCAGCAACATCACTTTCACCCTTGCGCCATGACTGGGAGACTTAGCTGGGCCATCCCTGTACAGATCATCAATGGTATTCTGTACTGGAACACCCTGCCCTTATCCCACTCATTGCCCACTTGTGACTCTTTCAGACTGTATACCTCACTTCTAACCAGATCAACCGCTACTTGCATCACACAGATGCGGCCAGTCCACCACTGCTGCTTGCCTGATGCAGATTTCCTACACATGCGCTGGGCCTGCCTGTCAATCCACCAGTACTGACAAGGTGTCACTACATACCTGATAAATTGCACAGGACGCGCCTCGCTGCTTACATGAGAGGTGTGCCTGCTGAGTATGCAGCAACAGACCAAGAAGAATAGGGTCATCACCTGTTTATTGACAAAAGCCTAATCACTCGTAAGTGGAAATCGCCTGCTCCTCCAACAATCACTGCCTGGGAACAGTCCATGAACACATAGGCTCAGGATGAAAGTGTTGTCATGCACAGAGAATAAATTAGGGGTTTGCTTAAATACCCTCTCTTGACTACCTGGGACACTATCTTGGTTGAATTCGAATCTACCCTGTCAAGTACAGACAAACCCCTGGGGGAGCATTGACCCCTAGCAGGTTTGAGAGCTCCCCGGCTGCCTGCCTCCCACACCGCGTATCATACACACCAAACTGTTTTCTTCCTCCCCCAGCACATTAACAGTTCACATTATTATTTCACTGCGGATAGACACTTACTTGCAAACTGGGAAGGTGCAGGCTTGTTGAAACGCTCTGTTTGTATTTCTCCTCTTCCTGTTGGATTAAACTAAATCTCCCTGTTGCTTACATGTAGCCATGTTGGTCTTAAAACTGTTACACCTGCCTGTATGTAGCCATCCCTTGCTAGACACACGGACTTCATTCTTATAAAAATATTAACGGGTAATATCCTGCTTGACACACCGTAATTACTTGCCTATTATTCTCCTGAGCTGTATGTGATGACACACATTGTATGGCAGTAATATCTAAATTGGAAAACATGAAAAATGCTCAATAAATAGATTTTTTAAAAATGGTGGGGAATATAAAGCAGGTCTCCATGGCGCATATTTTAGTGGCCCCAATCTGGGTCATACAAAACCGGAACTCCCTGCTGCTAGAAATATTTATCATCCCCCACAAGAAGCTGTTTCTGAGGACAGACCTTCTCACTGAAAATCAGGGTCAACTCAGGCACCCAGACCTCAAGAGTCTCGGTCTAGTGATATGGTACTCAAGTTCTGAAAATTTGGTTATGTCAGCCTCTGATAAGAGTGTATGCTTATCCTGCATGAAACACATAAACCCACAACACGTGTATGCCAAAAGGCCAAATGGAAAAGATTTATCCACTACACATTCAGACAAATAGACAACTTTAGGTTCTCTGCGAGATATATAATTCTTTTATTGTTACACTGCAAAAGGCAGGTCTAGCACACACCTCCATACACTTACTCGTGGGTTCAGTTGCAATGTATTTGCAAAATAAGAAATATTTAACCCTTGTCAAAATCCCCGCAGTTAAGGCCTTCCTGGAGGGGCTTAATACAGCAAGTCCTCCTAGAACTCCACCAGCCTTTGTTTGTAATATAGACCTCACACAGCTCATGAGTCCACCCTTTGTATCCATACACTCCTGAAAACTATAGTTCCATCATGGGAGGTTGCTTTCCTTAACAGTAAATTTGCTCAGGTGTTAGCCAGCGTTAAGCCTTAACAATACAGGAACACTTCAGTCAGGTCACACAAGGACAGGGTGGTGTTCAAAACCAGCACCACATTTCCGCCCAGGGTAGTCTTGCCTTTACACATCAAGCCTCTAGATTTATCAGTGGTGTTCGGCACGATCAGTTACAAACGCTTCAGAGAAACTCCTAAACTAAGAATGGGCCTATCAGGAGCCACCCTGAACTGGTTCATCTCCTTCTTATAGAACCGTCAACAAAGAGTCAAAATTGGCACCATACTATTATATGTAGCAGACATTGAAGGACGTTCAGCAAGGTTCTACAATTTCTCCAAAGCTCTTCAGTCTATACATGGAACTACTCACTGAAATCCTGAAGCAATCAAAAATATCATACCACATGTACCCAGATAACACCCAGCTCTACATCAAACACTCCTCTGAAGAGGATATCTGGAGACTGAATAACACTGAGGAAAACACAGGACTGGCTGGCATTCAACCACCTAAAACTAAATCCACTGAAAACAGAATTCATTACTTTCTCCCCACCCCTAAGATCCCTACAACCTCAACTATGGCCGCTTAACCTCAAATCACTTAACTGCACCCCAACCATCTGCAACACCGTAAAATCACTAGACATCCATCTAGACTGAAATGTAGACATGCAAGCTCACATACAAGCCACAACTAGAAGCGCTAACTTTCATTTGCACTTACTAGAAAACTTAAACCCTTCATACCACCAAGAGACCTCAAAACGGCTGTTCAATCCCTAGTGCTCTCAAGACTGGACTATGGAAATGCCACACTCATAGTGTTAGCGAAAGTCAGCCTAGCCCCTATGAGAGCAACAATAAATGCAGCAGCAAAATTCTGGAAACAAGTGGGACAGGCACAGATGGAGACACATGGATGCACAACACATATAGCACACATACACAACTGTCATTATGGTGCCAGTATTCACTGGGAAATGACTGCTGGCACCACAGTGATGGTACATTTACCCCTACCAACTGTGTCAATGTATGCTCATTTCCAGAGGATCTGTCATGTTGTGCTGCGAGTTGTGTGTGTGAGTCGGTTCGTGTATGCAATTTGTTGCTTGAGGTGCGGCATGAGAGAGTGTGTTTTGTGTAGCTGAGTCTGTAGTTATGATTGTTGTGGTTGTGTCGTGTGTAGGTGCAGTGTCACTGGTGTGTGTATGTTGTATTTTTGGCATGTACGGGAATAGCAGTGGGTAATTGTCTGCATGTATTGTGTAATGTGTACAGCGAGGGTACACCTAGGGCTAAGGGACAGTGTATGTGTGTGTCACATACCTCTCTTACATAGCCCCAGCCATTGTACGAAGTCCATGGAGTCACGCCAGAGTCTTGCCGCCATCAACGAGCTGCCACCATTAAGACCTCCAGCAGAACAGTAACATTTAAATACAGCAGGTGGAAGACTGCCGACATAATATTTTTTTCGGGTTTGCGCCCTATGCGGCTTGGTGGAGCAACCGCCAACATCAGGCCCTGGGTCTTCTTTATTGAAGAAAAGGATTCCTGGTCCAAAACTGCAGCAATATTCCTTGGATCCATGGTGATACCATTAATCCTAAGTGTTCCACCTCAGATATTTCAAACAGTACTTCGGAAGCAGGCCTACAGTGTTCCTCAACAGACCAGAACCGTATATAGGAAACCTGGAATTATGTTTTGTTAAATCTCTGGAAGACTGATGGACCATTAATATGGCATTACCCTATATTCAAAATGGATGGAGTGTATGCGGAAGACAGTTTTCTATTCATCACTATTTCTACATCACAATTGATTAAATGCTCCTTGTAGATCCAATTAAGAAAATATCTTAGCGCCCCTAGAAGATGCCAGTATGTCTTTTTAATTAAAGGCAGGGAGTAATTTATTGACGGTGATCTCATTCTGTCCTTATATTGATATTTGACATCAAATCCTTTGAATTTTCGAGACAAGAAATAGGGGTGCTCCTATTGATGAGGTTGATGACACAATGAAACTGTTCTTCTAAATTTTCATTTAGTTATTGTCTTAAAAGTTCCTTCTGAGTTTCTGAAAATTGAGTACATCCTTCCTAAAGGAATCTTCACTACTCTTCTAAATTAATCGTGCAGTCGAAGGTGTGATGTGGCGGCAGCATGCTCAGCTTTGAATTTTCATCACTAAATTAAGGTGTTCAGGAATTCAAGCAAGAGATGCTGTTGGATGGGAGTTGCAGTTTGTAGGCAATTCTTATTACAATATTTAGAAGTTAAAGCGATAGTACTAGTAGTTTAGTTATAGATATGTTATGCTGACGTAACAATTGAAGGGTTACTCTAAAGGGTAAGTGCATTCAGTGAATGGTTCTGAACTTATCACTGATCCATCCACTTTGTGCTCAATATATGCCTTGGATTTCATTTGTTTAGAAATATTATTACTGGCTGACCTGGTCTTGTCCATGGAATATGTGGACAATATCTACTTTGGATTTCATGTGTTTAGAAATAATATTACTGTTTACCCATCTACCCAGTTCTTGTCCATGGACATCACCTTTTTTCCACTTCACCCTGCACCTCCCACCCCTCCAAACCTCCAGGGACAATGCCACCCAAATACCCCCCCCCCCCCTCGACTCGACAACACCTGCTGCCTTGGCTGATGACACTGATTCGCGGAGAAAACCCGACCCTCTACCCTGATGGACTCCACAGTCTAACAGAGCTATGACAGAAATGAGATGGTTATGCTGAAAATGTATATTGATGTTTAATAGGTATACATACTCATTTGCAGGGTCTTTATTTGAAAAAGACATCTCATGAGGAAGGGATAAGTTATCCAAACGTTCTTCTTTATAAGGGATGGGTCTGTAGTTTTCTGAAATTTTATTGCATCAAATATGACATAGTCTGATGATGGTCCATCTTCCCCACAATACAAACAGAAACCCTTGGCTCTTCTAATGCTTCTTTTGTCTTCTGTCAATCTCATGTTGCCCCTACTTGCATAGATTCATCAGTATTGGCATAATGACTTGAAGTATCTGCCCTTCTCGATGTTGTAAATTTAGGGATTACAATTAAATTGAAACCCATCCTCCTCGTCTCTGCTTTTTTATTTTGTTCTACTTATGTTCTATATATATATATATATGTTCGATGGCATGTGTAGCTGCAGATACACATGCTGTGCACATCCCGCCATCTAGTGTTGGGCTCGGAGTGTTACAAGTTGTTTTTCTTCGAAGAAGTCTTTTCGAGTCACGAGATCGAGGGACTCCTCCCATTTCGGCTCCATTGCACATGGGCGTCGACTCCATCTTAGATTGTTTTTTTCCGCCATTGGGTTCGGACGTGTTCCTTTTCGCTCCGTGTTTCGGGTCGGAAAGTTAGTTAGAATCTCGGAAAAATCGTCGGTATTGTTTGCGTTCGGTATCGGGTTAGTTATAACAGATCGACACCGATTTTTGAAGAGCTCCGGTGGCCCTTCGGGGTTTTTTTGATCCCCCGTCAGGGCCTGGGCGGCCCGGCCACATGTCTCTTCAAGGCTGATGGAACTGACCCCATTCCACTTCTGCCCAAAATGTCACAACAAGTATCCGTATACAGATCAGCATCTCGTCTGTGACTTGTGTTTGTCTCCAGAGCACAAGGAAGATACTTGTGAAGCCTGTCGAGCGTTTCGGTCCAGAAAGACATTAAGAGACCGAACAGCGAGAAGACTGCAGATGGTGTCGGCGCCGACAGGACAAAAGCGTTTCGAGGAGGAAGAAGAAACTTTCTCCATCCAGGAGTCGGACTCGGACGAGCTCGATCCAGAAGAAACATCGAAAACCGTGAGTAAGACGTCGAAACATAAAACTCACGAGAAGACCACAAAAGCCCAGGGGACGCCACCGCCAACAGGCCATGGCTCAACCCGAAAAATAGGTGACCGATCATCGGCACCGAAAAAGGGCACGCTGGTGTCGAAGTCATCCGACTCCGGTAGAGATACCGCCACACAGCAATCTCGGGCCTGAAACAGTGGCTCCGAGCAAATTCGGCACCGAGACAGCAGCACCGAAATGGGTCGGCACTGAGAAACCACGACGCCGAAAATAAAAAACGTTTCGTCGGAACCGAAAAAAGCAGCCGAAAAGGTTTCGATGCCGAAACATCCGGCCTCGGAACCGAAATCAAGTTCCTACACAGAGGAACAAGGACTGTCCTCACAAATGAAAACACACAGATTTGGACAGGAACTAAAGACAATGGAGCCAGACTACACCCAAAGAAGGCTCCACATCCAAAAAGAAACGGGGAAGATCAGCACTCTCCCTCCTATTAGAATGAAACGCAAACTTGCTTTCCAGGAAAAAGCAGCCACAGGCAAAGGTGGCTAAACAAGTAAGCCCGCCACCGTCCCCACAAAGCTCTCCGCAACCATCACCAGTAGCCACTCCACCAATGATGCAATCCCCGACTCATACAGGGATGAGTCAGGATGATCCAGACGCCTGGGATCTTTATGATGCGCCAGTGTCAGATAATAGTCCTGACTGTTATCCAGCGAGACCGTCACCACCAGAAGATAGTACAGCCTACGCGCAGGTGGTGTCTAGGGCAGCGGCGTTTCATAATGTTAGCCTGCATTCAGAGCCAATTGAAGACGACTTTCTATTTAATACACTGTCGTCCACACACAGCCAGTACCAGAGTCTCCTATGCTACCTGTAATGCTAAAGCACTCCAAACAAGTGTTTGAGGAGCCTGTAAAAGGAAGGGCCATTACTCCAAGAGTGGAGAAAAAATATAAACCGCCACCAACGGACCCCGTGTACATCACACAACAGCTAACACCGGACTCAGTAGTAGTAGGGGCAGCTCGCAAGAGAGCGAACTCACACACTTCAGGAGATGCACCACCTTCAGATAAAGAGAGTCGTAAATTTGACGCGGCAGGAAAAAGAGTGGCGGCACAGGCAGCAAACCAGTGGCGTATTGCAAACTCACAGGCTTTGTTGGCCAGATACGATAGAGCTCATTGGGACGAAATGCAACACTTTATAGAACATTTGCCCAAGGAGTTCCAAAAGAGAGCACAGCAAGTAGTGGAAGAAGGGCAGAGTATCTCAAACAATCAGATACGGTCAGCAATAGATGCAGCAGACACAGCTGCTAGAACTGTAAACACAGCAGTGACCATACGGAGACATGCATGGCTGCGTACATCAGGATTCAAGCCGGAAATACAACAAGCCGTGCTGAATATGCCATTTAACGGACAGCAGTTGTTTGGGCCGGAGGTGGACACTGCCATCGAAAAGCTTAAAAAAGACACAGATAAGGCCAAAGCCATGGGCGCACTCTACTCCCCACAGAGCAGAGGCACATTTTGAAAAACACAGTTTTGAGGGGGGTTTTGAGGACAAAGCACAGAACCCACAACCTCCCAAACAAGGCACACTTATCAGAGCCAATATCAGCGGGGAAGTTTTCGGGGACAATATAGAGGGGGACAGTTCCAAAAAAGTAGAGGGAAATTCCAAAGTCCCAAAACTCCACAAAGCAAGCAGTGACGTACACGTCACAAATCCCCAACACATAACACCTGTGGGGGGGAGACTAACCAAGTTCTACAAACAATGGGAGGAGATAACAACAGATACTTGGGTCTTAGCAATTATCCAGCATGGTTATTGCATAGAATTTCTCAATTTCCCACCAAATGTCCCACCGAAAACACACAATATGTCAAAGCAACACATGGATCTTCTACAACTAGAGGTCCAAGCGTTGCCACAAAAACAAGCAATAGAATTAGTACCAATTCATCAGAAAGGAACAGGAGTTTACTCTCTGTACTTTCTCATACCCAAAAAGGAAAAAACTCTAAGACCTATATTAGATCTCAGAATGTTAAATACCTACATCAAATCGGATCACTTTCACATGGTAACGTTACAGGACGTAATCCAATTGCTCAAACAGCAAGACTACATGACAACACTAGACCTAAAGGATGCATACTTCCATATACCGATACATCCATCACACAGAAAGTACCTAAGGTTTGTATCCCAAGGGGTACATTACCAATTCAAAGTGTTGCCATTTGGGATAACAACTGCGCCAAGAGTTTTCACAAAATGCCTGGCAGTGGTAGCTGCGCATATCAGAAGACAGCAAATACACGTGTTCCCGTACCTAGACGATTGGTTAATCAAAACCAACACGCAAAAACAGTGTTCACAACACACAAAGGGGGTCATTCTGACCCCGGCGGTCTAAGACCGCCGGGGCCAGGGTCGGCGGGAGCACCGCCGACAGGCCGGCGGTGCCCCGCAGGGCATTCTGACCGCGGCGGTAAAGCCGCGGTCGGACCGGCAACACTGGCGGTCTCCCGCCAGTGTACCGCCGCCCTTTGGAATCCTCCAAGGCGGCGCAGCTAGCTGCGCCGCCGAGGGGATTCCGACCCCCCCCTACCGCCATCCAGTTCCCGGCGGTCCGCCCGCCGGGAACCGGATGGCGGTAGGGGGGGTCGCGGGGCCCCTGCAGTGCCCATGCCACTGGCATGGGCACTGCAGGGGCCCCCGTAAGAGGGCCCCTACAAGTATTTCACAGTCTGCTTCGCAGACAGTGAAATACGCGACGGGTGCAACAGCACCCGTCGCACCTTCCCACCTTCGATTACGAGCCGGCATCCTCGTGGGAAGGGAGTTTTTCCCTGGGCTGGCGGGCGGTCTTTTGGCGACCGCCCGCCAGCCCAGGGAAAAACTTAGAATACCCTCCGCGGTCTACTGACCGGTGCGGTATTTCGGAGGGGGCAACTCTGGCGGGCGGCCTCCGCCGCCCGCCAGAGTTAGAATGACCCCCAAAGTATGTTATCGAGACCCTCCACAAACTAGGTTTCTCACTCAACTACACAAAGTCGCACATTCAGTCGTGCCAAACACAGCAGTACTTAGGGGCGACAATTGACACAACAAAAGGGGTTGCCACTCCAAGTCCACAAAGGGTACAAGCATTTCACAAGGTAATACAGGTCATGTATCCAAAACAAAGAATACAGGTCAAGATGGTAATGAAACTACTAGGCATGATGTCCTCATGCATAGCCATTGTCCCAAACGCCAGATTGTACATGCGGCCCTTACAACAGTGCCTAGCATCACAATGGTCACAGGCACAGGGTCAACTTCTAGATCTAGTGTTGATAGACCGCCAAACATACACCTCGCTTCTATGGTGGAACAGCATAAATTTAAACCAAGGGCTGCCTTTCCAAGACCCAGTGCCTCAATACATAATAACTACAGATGCCTCCATGATAGGGTGGGGAGCGCATCTCAATCAACACAGCATCCAGGGACAATGGGACACTCAGCAAAGACAATTTCACATAAATCACTTAGAACTACTGGCAGTATTTCTAGCGCTAAAAGCATTTCAACCCATAATAAGCCACAAACACATCCTTGTCAAAACAGACAACATGACAACGATGTATTATCTGAACAAACAGGGAGGAACACACTCAACTCAGTTATGTCTCCTAGCAGAAAAAATATGGCATTGGGCGATTCACAACCACATTCGCCTAATAGCACAGTTTATTCAAGGGATTCAGAATCAGTTAGCAGACAATCTTTCTCAGGATCACCAACAGATCCACGAATGGGAGATTCACCCCGAAGTACTAAACACTTACTTCCAAAGATGGGGAACACCACAAATAGACCTATTTGCAACAAAAGAAAACGCAAAATGCCAAAACTTCGCATCCAGATACCCACAAGATCAGTCTCAGGGCAATGCGTTATGGATGAGTTGGTCAGGGATATTTGCATACGCTTTTCCCCCTCTCCCACTCCTTCCATATCTAGTAAACAAATTGAGTCAAAACAAACTCAAACTCATACTAATAGAACCAACTTGGGCAAAACAACCTTGGTACACAACACTATTAGACTTCTCAGTGGTGCCTCATGTCAAACTACCAAACAAACCAGATCTGTTAACTCAACACAAACAACAGATCAGACACCCAAATCCAGCATCGCAGAATCTAGCAATTTGGCTCCTAAAATCTTAAAATTCGGACACTTAGACCTTACACAGGAATGTATGGAGGTCATAAAACAAGCTAGGAAACCAACCACTAGACATTGCTATGCAAATAAGTGGAAAAGATTTGTTTATTATTGCCACAATAATCAAATCCAGCCATTACACGCATCTGCTAAAGACATTGTAAGCTACTTACTACATTTGCAAAAGTCAAAGTTAGCTTTTTCATCCATTAAAATACATCTTACCGCAATTTCAGCTTATCTGCAAATTACACACTCAACTTCTTTATTTAGGATACCAGTCATTAAGGTGTTTATGGAAGGCCTGAAGAGAATTATACCACCAAGTACACCACCAGTTCCTTCATGGAACCTCAATATTGTCTTAACTCGCCTCATGGGTCCACCTTTCGAACCTATGCACTCATGTGAAATGCAATATTTAACATGGAAAGTTGCATTTCTAATTGCTATCAGATCTCTAAGAAGAGTAAGTGAGATACAAGCATTTACCATACAAGAACCATTTATTCAGATACACAAGCATAAAGTAGTCTTACGAACAAATCCTAAATTCTTACCAAAAGTCATATCACTATTCCACTTGAATCAAACAGTAGAACTTCCAGTGTTCTTTCCACAGCCAGATTCTGTAGCTGAAAGAGCACTACATACATTAGACATCAAAAGAGCGTTAATGCACTACATTGACAGAACAAAACTAATTCGGAAGACAAAACAATTATTTATTGCTTTCCAAAAACCCCATACAGGAAATCCAATTTCTAAACAAGGCATTGCTAGATGGATAGTTAAGTGCATTCAAACTTGTTATCTTAAAGCAAAAAGAGAACTGCCTATTACACCAAAGGCACACTCGACTAGAAAGAAAGGTGCTACCATGGCCTTTCTAGGAAATATTCCAATGACCAAAATATGTAAGGCAGCCACATGGTCTACGCCTCATACATTTACCAAACACTACTGTGTAGATGTGTTAACGGTACAACAAGCCACAGTAGGCCAAGCAGTACTACGAACATTGTTTCAAACAACTTCTACTCCTACAGGCTGAACCACCTCTTTTGGGGAGATAACTGCTTACTAGTCTATGCACAGCATGTGTATCTGCAGCTACACATGCCATTGAACGGAAAATGTCACTTACCCAGTGTACATCTGTTCGTGGCATTAGTCGCTGCAGATTCACATGCGCCCACCCGTCTCCCCGGGAGCCTGTAGCCGTTTAGAAGTTGATCTTGAACATTTGTTAATTTGTAAATATATCACTTTAAACTACATTATGTACATACGTATTCACTCCATTGCATGGGCACTATTACTATAATACACAACTCGTACCTCACCCTCTGCGGGAAAACAATCTAAGATGGAGTCAACGCCCATGCGCAATGGAGCCGAAATGGGAGGAGTCCCTCGATCTCGTGACTCGAAAAGACTTCTTCGAAGAAAAACAACTTGTAACACTCCGAGCCCAACACTAGATGGCGGGATGTGCACAGCATGTGAATCTGCAGCGACTAATGCCACGAACAGATGTACACTGGGTAAGTGACATTTTCCATATATATATATATATATATATATATATATATGTGTGTAAATATATGTATATGTGCGATGGCATGTGTAGCTGCAGATACACATGCTGTGCATTATCCTGCCATCTAATGTTGGGCTCGTAGTGTTACAAGTTGTTTTTCTTCAAAGAAGTCTTTTCGAGTCACGAGACCGAGGGACTCCTCCCTTTCGGCTCCATTGCGCATGGGCGTCGACTCCATCTTAGATTGTTTTCTTTCCACCATCGGGTTCGGACGTGTTCCTCTTCGCTTCGTATTTCGAATCGGGAAAGTTAGCTAAGTATCGAAAAATTTGATGGTATTGTTTGCGCTCGGTACCGGTTTAGTGTTAGTACATGCACACCGATTGTAGAAGCGCTCCGGCAGCCCTGCGGGGCTTCCACTCTTCAGCGGGGCCTGGTCGGCCGATTGCATCCCTCGTCGAAACTCATGGACCGGACCCCCTTCCGATTCTGTCCGAATTGCCACGCCAAGTATTCTTACACAGACCAACACTTGGTCTGTAATCTCTGTCTATCACCGGAACACAGGGAGGATACTTGTGAGGCCTGTCGGGCATTTCGATCGAAGAAGACCCTACGCGATCGAAGAGCCAAAAGACTTCAGATGGCGTCGACACCGGCCGAACAGGTCGAGGAAGAGGAGAGAATCTCCATTCAAGAATCGGACTCGGACGACTCCGAAAGTGAGCAACCGAAGGCACAGCAAAAAACTGTGAGTAAACCTGCCCCGGCCAAGCCTCACTCCAAGATTATAAAGGCCAAGGGGATGCCACTGCCAACAGGCCATGGCTTAACCCGAAAACACAGTGACCAACCATCGGCACCGAAAAAGTCCTCCCAACAGCCGAAGACATCTGACTCCGGTCGAGATACCGGCTCCGAACCATCTCAGCACCGAGAGGGAGATACGCCCAAGATAAAAAAGGTTTCCTCGGAGCCGAAAAAGACTGGTCCAAAACCTTTGGTGCCGAAAAAGGCAGCCTTGGAGCCGAAAATAGGTTCCTACACAGAAGAGCATGGACTTTCCAGCCAAATGCGAGGGCACAGATTTGAGCAGGAATTAAGTATGGGAGAGCCAGACCATACTCAAAGGAGGCTGCACATCCAGAAAGAGACTGGTAAAATTCAAACTCTTCCTCCAATAAAAGTAAAGAGAAAGCTAGCATTCCAGGAGTCGGAAATGCAGCCAAAGCCAAAGGTGGCTAGAGACAGAACACCACCACCAAGGTTTTCGCCACAGCCTTCTCCACTGCACTCACTACAGCTGTCCCCACCCCCAATGCAGTCACCAACACACACAGGGATGACACAGGATGACCCGGATGCATGGGACTTATATGATGCACCGGTCTCCGACAACAGTCACGATTGTTACCCGACAAGGCCGTCACCACCAGAGGACAGCACTGCATATATGCAGGTGTTATCAAGAGCATCTACTTTCCACAATGTAGCAATGCATGCGGAGCCAATAGAAGATTACTTCTTATTTAATACCTTGGCAACCACTCACAGCTCTTATCAAAGTTTGCCAATGCTCCCAGGCATGCTCAAGCACGCCACACAAGTGTTCCAAGACCCAGTGAAAGGCAGAGCTATCATGCCTAGGCTGGAGAAGAAATATAAACCTCCCCCAACGGACCCCGTGTTTATAACACAGCAACTGACACCAGATTTGGTAGTCGTGGGAGCAGCCAGAAAGAGGGCAAACTCCCAATCATCAGGAGACGCACCACCGCCTGACAAGGAAAGTCGGAATTTCGATGCTGCAGGCAAACGAGTGGTAACACAGGCAGTCAATCAATGGCGGATTGCCAATTAACAGGCTCTACTGGCTCGCTACGACAGGGCACACTGGGACGAGATGCAACATATAATACAGCACTTGCCCAGGGAACATCAAAAACGTGCCCAACAGGTTGTTGAGGAAGGACAAGCGATTTCCAACAACCAGATAAGGTCTGCTCTGGACACAGCAGCACAGACAGTGAACACTGCGGTAACCATTTGCAGGCATGCATGGTAACGCAGCTCGGGTTTTAAACCGGAAATCCAGCAGGCTGTGCTAAATATGCCGCTTAACCAAGAACAATTGTTTGGGCCGGAGGTGGACACGGCAATCTAAAAGCTCAAAAAGGACACAAACACGACTAAAGCCATGGGCGCGCTCTACTCCCCACAAAGCAGAGGCACTTTTCGAAGACCACAGTTTATAGGGGGGTTTTGTTCCCAAACCGCAGAGCCTTCCACCTCACAAGCCAGACCCACCTATCAGAGGCAGTACCAAAGAGGAGGGTTTCGAGGGTCATACAGGGGCGGACAATTCCCAAAAGCAAGGGGGAAATTCCAAAGCCCTAAAACACCCCAAGCCAAACAGTGACTTCAATGTCACAAACCCCCAACACTCAACACCAGTGGGGGGGAGACTTCCCGCATACTACCAAAACTGGTCAAACATAACTATGGACGCATGGGTCCTAGCCATTATCCACCATGGTTACTGCATAGAATTCATAAATTTCCCACCAGATGTGCCCCCAAGAGCACACAATATGTCCAAACAACACTTAGACCTGTTACAGCTAGAAGTCCAAGCATTGGTACAAAAACAAGCAATAGAACTAGTACCCAACCATCAAAAAGGAACAGTTGTCTATTCCCTGTACTTCCTAATTGCAAAGAAAGACAAAACGTTGAGACCCATATAAGACCTCAAAACACTGAATCTCTACATCAAATCAGATCACTTCCACATGGTAACACTTCAAGACGTGATTCCCTTGCTCAAAAAACAAGACTACATGTCAACGTTAGATCTCAAGGATGCATATTTCCACATACCCATACAACTTTCTCACAGGAAATACTTAAGGTTTGTAATACAGGGCGTGCATTACCAATTCAAGGTGTTACCATTCGGGATAACAACAGCCCCAAGGGTATTCACAAAATGGCTTGCAGTAGTAGCCGCTCATATAAGGAGACAGCACATGCACATATTCCCATACTTAGACAATTGGTTAATAAAAACCAGCACTCAACAACAGTGTCTTCTTCACACACAATACGTTATAGAAACTCTACACAAACTAGGGTTCTCTATAAATTACCAAAAATCACATCTACAACCATCCCAAATACAACAATACTTGGGAGCAACACTCGTCACACAAAAGGCGATTGCCACTCCAAGTCCACAAAGAGTACAAGCCTTCCAGAATATAATATTAAACATGCAGTCAAACCAACACTACCAGGTGAGGTTTGTATGAAACTTCTAGGCATGATGTCTTCATGCATACCCATTGTCCCAAACGCAAGACTACACACGCGGCCCTTACAACAGTGCCTAGCAACACAATGGACACAAGCACAGGGTCAACTCCAAGATCTAGTGTTGATAGACCGCCAGATACACTTCTCGCTTCAATGGTGGAACCCTATAAATTTAAACCAAGGGCAGCCATTCCAAGACCCAGTGCCTCAATACGTGATCACAACAGATGCTTCCATGATAGGGTGGGGAGCACACCTCAACCAGCACAGTATACAGGGACAATGGGACGTTCAACAAAAACAACTGCACATAAATCATTTAGAACTGTTGGCAGTGTTTCTAGCATTGAAAGCATTTCAACCACTGATAGCCCACAAACACATTCTTGTCAAAACAGACAACATGACGACAATGTATTACCTCAACAAGCAAGGAGGGACACACTCGTCACAACTGTGTCTCTTAGCACAAAAGATTTGGCATTGGGCAACTCACAAACCATTCATTCATTCATTAGCTTTATTTTGGTAAAAGTAAATACCATAAAAGCACATCACAATTAACAGTTTTGTGGTTTAGCAAAACAACAAGCTATATAAAAGAGATTTTCGAACATAAGAGATTGAGCTACATAAAAAATGTTAGGCATAAGCATTTTTCCTACTGGAAATTCATACCATATTATAGAGTTGTATAAAAATGCATAGTGGGTATTAAAAGTCAAATACAAACCTAGCCAAACATATCACATAAAATAAGACATTTCTGTTTAAAAATATAAAAATATCTAAGCATAAAAAAGAAGAAAGAAATACATCTAGGCAATGTAAAGTGATAAGTGCATACAAAAATGGGTTCATCAATGACCGCTCCCTGCATCCATTGTTAGCTTTTCCTCTATTTTTTTGAGCGTATTCAGTCTATTATGCCAGATGGAATCTAGATATTTTGGCAGGCAGCAAGCCACTAAAACAGATGAGTCAGATTTAAAAATTCTCAAAGCCAGTGAACAGTTTTTAAAACCCATTTTCCTACATAAAGGAATAATCCAACGGATTCTCTGTTTGTGGTATGCGGGGCATTGGAAAAGGATGTGGGTTATAGATTCTTCTCTGGCACAGCCCATCGGGCACATCTTAGAAGTGCAACTAGTGTTAGACCATTTATATGTAAGGGTACGCAGAGGAAGAGAGCCTATCCTGCATCTAATATACAATGCACGTGCATGTGGGGAAGAAACTATGTCCATATATTGCACAGATTCATAGTGGCATTTGAATTGTAGGAAGTTGCCCGTCATGGAAGATGGCAAGACAGCAGACAATTGTAAAAGTTGGACATAGAGCCAGAATGCGTCCTTTAATGTCTGTGTTGCATTTTTTGGGATAGATAGCGGGTCCTTCCAGTAAGACCCCAAACCAAGTAGTGAGAAGGTCCATTCTACGTATACACACCACTTTATTTTTGGACTGGTGTTGTTGACCATCAAATTGACTAGCCCACATCTATAGGGAGCAAGGGAGTCTAGTGACCATAAACGAATCCAATATAACAAGGGCCTAAGTGCAGCGATCTGGCTGATGGGGGGCAGGTTTAAATCCATTTGAATTGGGAGCATTGGGGTGCTGGAAGGAACTCTTAGCAACGACCATAAGAAGGAGTTTTCCACCTTTGTCAGATCGTCTAAACTACAGTGGCCCCACAGTTCGGCTCCATAAATGGCCCCCCCCTTGCTTGTGATTTGTAAATTTCGACAGCGGGCGTCATGGCAAAGCTAGGAGATCTAGCTGCGAATCTTACAATGCCACTCGCCCGTTGTTTCAGTCGGAGGGTGGCCTTCCGGATATGACAGTGCCACTTATGCGAGTCTTCTAATTTCAGGCCTAGGTAGTCAAAATCGCTAACTCTTTCCAGCGTGGCACCCTCTAAATAGATAGGTCGTCACATCCTGCCTTTTTTATCCCCAAATACCATACACTTGGTTTTTAGTCGATTAATTTCAAGGCCATGGTCATTACAGAAATCCATGAACCTCGAGAGCAGGGTTGAAAGACCTGTGGCTGTTTGGGATATCAGCAAGGTGTCATTGGCAAATAGGAGGCAGGGGATCTTCTGCCCTCCTAGTTTGGGGGCATCATTGGAACACTCCATAAGATAAGGAATACATGCATTTATGAAAAGGAGAAATAAGGTAGGGGCAAGCACACAGCCTTGTCTTACGCCGCGAGCGGTAGGAAATTTTTCAGTTAATTCACCTTGACGGCCCCATCTGATTCTTCCATAATTACCAGTATAGAGATCTCTGATAATATTTAGAATAGAGCAAGGAACTCCTGTTTTAGACAAGACCTCCCACAGTTTGTAGTGGGGTACTAAATCAAAGGCTGATTTTAGGTCAACAAATACTACATATGGATGACCTAAGTCTACATCAACACCTTTCCATTTGATGGAGATAAAACAGAATATCTGATCTATTGTACTGATTTTTTCTCTAAAACCCGCTTGGAGGTGATTTAGGATTTGGTTTTCTACTATCCATTTACTCAGCCTGCTCAACAATTGATGACAAAATATTTTTTGAAGATTGTCGAGAAGGCTGATGGGTCTATAATTTCACGGGGAATTCCTCTCTCCTTTCTTGTGTATGGGCACAATAATTGCCTCTTTCCATGATTCAGGGTAAGTTCTGGTAATCAAAATGGCATTGGAGAGCCTGTTAATGTATGGACTCCAGATGTTCTGGTCCGCTTTAAACATGTCAGAGGGAATCCCATCCGACCCTGGGGCCTTTGCTGCTTTCTGGGCAATGATGGCCAGCACAGTTTCATTCAATGTGAAGGGAGGCAAAGAGGGCGTAGGCTCACCCAAAGTTGTCGACTCCCCAGACTCTCCCAGACTTGATACATCACTGGCCGGTGGGGGGCCATACAGTTCCTTGAAATGAAAGAGCCAGGCATCAGGAGTAATATGAGACTCCAGATAGGGTGCTCGGTTCTGATTGCTGCAAGAAACCAGAAACCAGAACCGTTTGGAGTCGTGGACCATAGCTGCCTCAAGTAAATTGTTCCAAAGCCCCTCTTCATACTCAAGTTTGCTTTTGCTGCATGTAGAGGCATAATGACGTCTAGCATTAATAATACCTAGTCTATCCTTTGTCCTTAACACATTGACCAAAGTATTTTTAGCCTCCCTACACCTTTTGTTAAACCATTTAGAGTGAGGTTGGGTACGGGGGTTAGTCGGTGGCCTAGGACATTTAGTAAACAACTCTTTCAGAGTAACAAAGAGGTCCAGATGGAGAGACAATACTTCAGTTGGAGCAAAAGTAAGGCTGTCATCAAATAGCTAGTGGGAAGAAGTTAAAGCACACAATTTTTCTCGAAGCTTATTTGATTGCTCAAAGGGGTCCCATCTTACCGTACGCCTATTGTTAGACAACTTCATAGCAGTGGAAGAAGCAGGAGGAAATACAGCTCCTGCTAAAAGAGATCTCTTGTACGTGATCTGGAGAGGGGCATGATCGCTAGTGTGGGGGTTGCCTACTTCCACGTCTAGTATGTAGTGCCAAGCTCTTAAATCAAAGAAAATGTAGTCCAGCTTATTACTATATAGGCCCCTGAAGAAAGTTGGTCTGGCAGGAGTGTCAGCTGGAAAGCGGCCATTACCAAAACGGAGGCCATGGGATATCATAAGGTCTATTATCTGTGAAGCAATTCACAATCACATTCGCCTAATATCACAATACATCCCAGGGATTCAAAACCAGTTAGCCGACAATCTCAGTCGAGATCATCAACAAACACACGAATGGAAGATTCATCCCACGATCCTACAAGATTACTTTCTACGCTGGGGAACACCAAAAATAGACCTATTCGCAACAAAAGAAAACGCAAAATGGCAAAAGTTTGCGTTCAGGTACCCACACCCTCTGTCCAAGGGCAATGCGTTATGGATAAGTTGGTCAGGGATATTTGCTTATGCTTTCCCCCTCTCCCACTCATTCCTTATCTGGTAAACAAACTGAGTCAAAACAGACTCAAACTAATACTCGTAGCACCAACCTGGGCTCGCCAACAGTGGTACACAACACTGCTGGATCTATCAGTGGTACCTCATGTCAAATTACCAAACAGACCAGATCTGTTAACCCAACACAAACAACAGATCAGACACCCAAATCCAGCATCGCTCAATCTAGCAATCTGGCTCCTGAAGTCTTAGAATTTGGACACTTAGACCTTACACAAGAATGTATGGAGGTCATTAAACAAGCTAGGAAACCTACTACAAGACATTGTTATGCAAACAAATGGAAAAGATTTGTTTACTACTGCCACAATAATAAAATTCAACCACTACATGCTTCCGCAAAAAACACTGTAAGTTACTAATTACACTTACAAAAATCTAACCTAGCATTCTCTTCTATTAAAATACATCTCACAGCAGTATCTGCCTATCTGCAGATTAAACATTCAACATTGCTCTTTCGAATCCCAGTCATCAAAGCATTTATGGAAGGATTAAAGAGAATCATATCCCCGAGAACAGCACCAGTCCCTTCGTGGAACCTCAATATTGTATTAACACGACTCATGGGACCACCATTTGAACCCATGCACTCTTGTGAAATGCAATACTTAACTTGGAAGGTAGCTTTCTTGATAGCTATCACATCTCTTAGAAGAGTAAGCGAAATACAAGCATTTACTATACAAGAACCCTTTATACAAATACATAAACATAAAGTGGTTCTCTGTACAAATCCAAAATTTTTACCAAAAGTTATATAACCATTCCACCTAACTCAAACAGTGGAACTCCCAGTCTTTGTTCCACAACCAGACTCAGTAGCAGAAAGAGCCTTACATACGTTAGACATCAAAAGAGCACTAATGTATTACATTGACAGAACAAAACAGTTTCGCAAAACAAAACAATTATTTGTAACCTTCCAAAAGCCTCATGCAGGGAATCCTATATCCAAGCAAGGCATTGTCAGATGGATAGTGAAATGTATTCAAACCTGCTATATTAAAGCAAAAAGGGATCTACCTCTTACACCACAGGCGCATTCCACTAGGAAAAAAGGTGCCACAATGGCTTTTTTAGGGACTATACCTATGACAGAAATTTGTAAGGCAGCCACATGGTCTACGCCTCATACATTCACAAAACATTACTGTGTAGATATGTTAACAACACAACAAGCCACAGTAGGACAGGCTGTATTACAAACATTATTTCAAACAACTTCAACTCCTACAGGCTAAGCCACCGCTTTGGGGTAGATTACTGCTTACTAGTCTATGCATAGCATGTGTATCTGCAGCTACACATGCCATTGAACGGGAAATGTCACTTACCCAGTGTACATCTGTTCGTTGCATGAGACGCTGCGAATTCACATGCGCCCTCCCACCTCCCCGGGAGCCTGTAGCCGTTATAAGTTGAATGAAACTTGTACATTTGTAAATAAATACTATTCTTATACACATTATGTACATACATACTTACTCCATTGCATGGGCACATTTACTATATTCACAACTCCTACCTCACCCTCTGCGGGGAAAACAATCTAAGATGGAGTCGACACCCATGCGCAATGGAGCCGAAAGGGAGGAGTCCCTCGGTCTCGTGACTCGAAAAGACTTCTTCGAAGAAAAACAACTTGTAACACTCCGAGCCCAACACTAGATGGCAGGATAATGCACAGCATGTGAATCTGCAGCGTCTCATGCCACGAACAGATGTACACTGGGTAAGTGACATTTTCCACATATAGCTGATTATATGGCTTCATGTACAGAAATAGGATGAGAGGCATGTTAGTTTTAAATCTCCTCAAACACTTTTGAAAAATGGTCAGTAGGGTTCCCTCAACCCATGTTATCTCAGCTACAAGTCTTTTAAAACTAGTTAAATTGGAAACTACTTTCTGGAATGCCCGTTGAATTTTGTATAAGCTTTATTTCACAGAGTTCTCAAGGCCTGGCATTTCAAACCTCTGACTGAAGGCTGTAACAAAGGCTGTGTAATCATTCAAACTTGTGGCAGCAGCCATAACCAAGAAAGTTGCTGAATCCATTGCTGCCTAGACAAACAACTAATCAGGTGTCCCACTTTAGTTTTATCAAGTGTATTCTGGGATGGACAGAAAGTAAACTGGACAATTAGTGAATCTGAATATTCGTTCAGTTTGTTAGGATCTCCATCAAATTGTAAGACTCCAGATGGAATTAGGGCCTTTTCTGAGGACTCTCTTGTGGACAAAGCTACCTTTAGAGCTGCTTTCTCATTTTGTAAAGATTCCAGTCGTACACTGTCAAATAGTATGCTGTAAACCCTGAGTAGGGACCGTAGAGGAAACAGATTCCTGTTGATGCTAGTGTCGTATAATTTAAAATGTGAGTCACGGTTATTATTCCTTGGACTTGAAGTACTTTGATTTGCAGCTCACATGATCCCTATATGTAGCGCCTTCCCCTTCTAGTGTTTAAACATGAAGCAGGACATTGACTTCTTGAAAAGTTTGCCGATTTGGTCAAAAACGTAAATATCACAAAAAAAAACTCCAGATGGGAATTGATGATGACACTAGCATAGTAGTGAAGATCAAACCAGTCAACCCAAGGACTGGGAGCCCTAGGGCCAGTTTAGAGGCTCAGTACAGAGGAGCAAACCTAGAGATCCCGGAGAAATGTTGGTATGGAAATGAAGCAGAAATAAAGAGAAAACATTTTTTTTCGAAGGTGAAAGGATACCATGATAGATTGAGACTCTTTCAGAACATTAACAGAGGATGGCCATGATAGATTTAGGATCAAATACTTGATAGACCACCACCTCATGGATTCCTAATGAGCCAAAAAAACTCCTGAAAACAGTACTGCGTTGTACCAAGCCTGCAGCTGTCCATGGATCTTTTCCTCAAACCTCCCAGGAAGCAGTGGAGTAGTAAGTAAACCAATCAAGCCAGCTTCGTCTTCTGCTCTGCTCCCATCTTTACAATTCTTGCTTCTGCCCAATATTAGCAGTAAGGCGTGTCCTGTAATGACTATAAAGCAGTTGGGGCTCGCTTAATAGCTGTATGAACCACATTATTTTTCTTATGGCACGTTTCAGACACATCTTAATTTCCTTAGGAATTACCTCAGTTTACATCCTTTTTAGTTGTTTTTCTATTAAAAATTTAAGAAAAGGGAAAGGACATGTGTACTCAGGAGTGCCCAGTCATGGCAGAATTGCAGAATACTTGCCCGACAAAAGGCTGTCTTGAATATGGTCGGGGCGATGATCCCCAAGACTGCAGGAAGAAGGCTTAGCAGCAGCCAAGAATTGGAGTGGTAGTCATGTCGCCTGGTACTGATGCCTACAGGAGCTGCAGTGAATGGACAAACGAGAAAGGTTAAGGATCCCAAAGATGTCACACCTCCTTTGACCCAACCCACAGTGCTATAGTGTACGCAAACATTTTTTGGTCGTACTGGGAAAGTATAAGCCTTGACTCCTAGTAAAAGAAAAACTTCCCTTCCAAGCAGATAAGGTCTATGTACAATTGATTTTACTAGAGTGTTATTTCTTTATTCTTTCAAGAGGTCAAACTCATTTATAAACCAATGTACTAGTATCAATCAGGACATCAATAAAAAGAGTAAAATAAAACTGAAGAATCGTATATAACGGTGCTCCTACAAAGTGATGGCACAGTTAAAAGTGAGGAAGTCAACTTAAAGTGCACCAGTGATATTTACAAATATATACAAACAGTAACATGTGGCTGTCAAACTTTTTCAGTGATTCCATACTAAAGCATCTGGAATGTCATAAATCATCTACAATGTTTTTAGTAACAATCCACATTAAATTCTGTGTCGATGTTTTGACCTTATCAGTAGATAAGTTACCAGTGGGTCATCATCAGGACTAATAAGTGATAATAGCACCAATAAGGCACTTTCGTGTAGCCGAAGTCTTTGAAATGATGTTAAATTCTTGATTTCAATCATATGGGCAAGGTGGCCTGACTCCGCACCCCCTTGCAACTGGACATTGACATGTAGTGGTGTGGTCAAGAACAGCTGGGCTGGAGAAACCTAACTGTGCAGTCTGTTTGACCAGCCTAGAACACCCGGCCAAACAGACATGCACAGTTAAGGGCAAACTCCACTCCCCACTCCTACCTCCCCCCCTTTCCATGCCCAGTCCCGCCCCTCCTTGCACAGGCTGGCTCAGCCAGCAGGAGAAAAAAAATAAAACAATAGTGAAATATAATTTTATTTTTCTGCTGCTGGCTCTGACCCAGCAGGGTGACGCTCCTCCACTATTGCAGAGGAGCTGCAGCTGGCTTGCACTACAAACGTTATAACTACTGTAAGTGGGTGTAAGTGGAGGGATTTTAAAAGCAAGATAGAACCAGCAACCAAAGTGCAGAATGTGGCTGTTGAAGGAAAAAAACCTTTCTACCAAGAAAGAAAAAAGTTACCTTTTAATGTCAAGCCTGGTGCAGTTAGTAATAGATCGAACCTAAGACTAAATTGAAAGTCAAACCGAAAAGGAAACTAAAAGGGGCACCTAAGATACCAATTAGGAGCAACATCAGTGCCAAGAGAGATAGAGCAAGTCCCAAGGAAGATAACCAAATAACTAGAGGAGCAAAATGATCATTTGGTGATGACATAAAGAAAGCAAGCAACTGATGGAGTCCTAACTATTGATGAGTAAAGGAAAGGAACCCAGCTGGACTCTTCACCTAAGACTTCTTTCAAAACTGAGCTTGCAAAGCCGCTCAGTCCTCTTGCAGAAGTGTTTAGAGTAGAGAATACAGTTGCTATGCGAGAAGAATGCAACTAAAGACCTGGCCACACATCTTGCCCCTCTGCCACTGGTATTAACATCATATTTCATTGTAGATGTATTTCCCAATGCCTGCTATTCCAACGCTGAGACTAATTACCTCACATGATGTAAAAATTGTCAATCCTAGCTCCTGCTTCATTATCCAGAACCAGTGTTATAAGGTAAGGTACATTTTTATTGTTAAGTTAATTAAAACCATAACAATTTTGACATAAAAGAAGCAAGGTAATTACAAGCTTCATTGTTGAAATAAGACTTAATAAACACTTTATCTAACATTAATACATTATACAGAAATGGTCCAATAATTTTTCGTATTTTAAAAGCGTAAAGTGCCTAAGGCTAGCAAGGGCTAGACAATGCAGACTTCATTCTTAAATTGAGACATAAAAACACTTTACAAAAAAATTGATTCAGTGTGAAAAATGAGCAAGATAAACGCAAACTTAATTCTTGAATTGAGACATAATAAACACTACATCTAGAAATTGATTCAATGTGCAAAAAAGGGCTAGTAACTCTTCATTGTAAGAGTGTAAAGTGCATTGTGCTGGTTAGGGCTATCAGGGTTGGACTTCCCCTTTTCTGTAGGATGCCTTGCTAGATACTGTTAAAAGTGCAAGAGCATAAAAAAGGTGCAATTTGCCATATGGGAGAACCCTGAAAATTAAAAGTTAAGCTTAAGCTACAGTGAAAACAAACTGGTAAAACCACAGTCTCTCATGAGTTAATAAAAAAAAAATCTATGTCAACAAGGCAATCTTACCCTTAACTTTATAGGCGTTTTTCAGGAATTTAAAAAATCTTGTGGTTAACCGGACAAGTGTCCCACTTAGACTTGTTGTATTGCATTTTGACATTGCCTGATTCCTAAGAAGCAAAATATAGGAGTTAACCAATAATGCCTCAAGTCACTCAATTTATTACAAACACAAACTATATGCAACAATGATTCAAGTTTGTAATTACACAGCCTACAGCGCAAGGACGCTGTGCTGTTTAGTCATCCATGTGTTGTGAGGTTAGATGTGAGATGCAATTTTATACTTTGAGGTGGAATTTTATACTCCAGAGATCCCATGGCTAACTTTGGATAGCGCTGACCAACTGCATATTATGGGCATAGACATGATCCCTAACTGTAACAAATGGAGAACCAATCCTGGGAAAATTACCAAAACGAGGCAAAGATAGCTGCTAGTGTAAACTGGAAACTTGGGACTAGTTCTTTGCAACCAAAGGGGGTGTATAAGGTGACCAGCACATTATTTCTGAAGCCAAACGTATGATTGTCACAGGAAGAGAAGATGTCAGAGCAGTTGTGATAGCCACAGAGTAGCATTGACTCTAGAATAGTACTGCAAGAAGAGGATAACAACTAGGCCTGGCTTTCTGTGGTCTTCAGTAGTGCTCCCAGTACTGAAAGTGTTAACAGACCAACACACTCTTCTTTGTTTAAATGTGGCAGACAACCCTTCTCCTGAATATACACATTGCAGAAACTTTGGAAGTTAGAGCTTAGACCCGGCTGCTGGAATTACTGTCTTGTCCTGTAATGTTGCTGGCCTTCACACAAAGTATGAGGATTTACCAACTTTTGTCAAATCTTATGAGATTTGTTGTTTCCCGGAGATGTGGGTGTTGCATAGTAACCAAGCTGAGCTTCCCTCAGCAGATTAACTCGCATTTCCAATTGAAGAAAGAAAATGCTATAGAGGTAGAGTAATTGGGGGTCCTTACTAATTGGATTTCTATGAAGTTGGGTTGCAAAGTCACCTAGATCCCCATGACTGCAATGCTTTGAAATCTCCTTTATATAAGGTTGTCTAAGATGTTGGTCTGATTTCAAATAGTAGACATCCTCAATGTCTATGTCTCGCCTATTCAGCACAGAGGAGAAGTTGGCCGCTTAGAACTTCTTGATGAGCTGCTCCGAGCAATCAGATCAAATGTAGACGTTACCACACCTCCATTAGGAAGGTAGCGGTGTAGTCCTCCACACCTCCTTCTATAAAATCAGATGAATGGTCTGGCGTGCAGTGGACTCGCCGCCGGCACACCAAAGACAAGCCTGTCTCAACCCGTCCGTGCCTGACCGTCGCCAGGAGCCAGGACGCCTGCTCCTTGTTCTCCAAAGGCAGACGTCCCTAGAATCACCTACCCCTCTTCAGCTCTCATTTAGATAGGTGAGAGATGTAGGCTGACGAACCGAGGTTGCTTTAACGGTTTCCCGCAGAAGTTAGAAGGGCCTGTAAGCTGCTCTAAATATAAATACAGTTGCAAGCTTGTTGTAATGAGCAAGGCAATACTAGGAGAAAAGCCATCTGGCAATGTTCCAACTTCTGTCACTGTTGGGGCATGTACCTCACCGCAGCCTCTGCATTCTGCTGACTGTTTTAAGAACTTTTTATATAATACTAGATCTCTTCCTAACCATATGGTTGAATGCTGGGATCTCCTCTCTTCTTGCATACCTGATGTTGGCTTTCTAACAGAAACTTGGCTAAGCCCTACCTCCGTACTTCCCTTTACCCAGGCTCTGCTGCACAGTTACTTGATGATTAAAGCAGATCGAGAGGGAAGACCAGGGGTGGCGTTGCTATCCTTTTTAGAGACTCTATTAAAGTCTCTCTCAGTGAATCCTTTAGCAAGGACTGGGTTGAAATGTGCATTTTTTAAAACAGAACTTTCCCTGATAGAACATTGAAAAGATGCCTGCTCTTCCGCCCCTCCAGAGCCAAAAAAAGACATTAGCCATTTCCTCATTAAGAGCATTGCCACCCATGTGCTGTCTGTTCAAGGTTTTTTATTACTGGGAGATTTTAATTATCACTTTGATTACCCCTGTGATACAGACATGTCACAGCTTTTAGCTGACTTAGAGACTTTGGGATTGTACTAAAAAGGTCCGGGCCCTATTCATTCCCCTGGCCATACTTTGCACATGATTTTTACAAATTCCAATGGTCTCCATTGTGAATTGCCTTTGTCTTTGACAAGGGCTGCCCGTGCTCTGATACGCTTCCAGGTTGATAAGAGGGTAAACCCAAATCTAAGATTACCTGGCAACAAAGGTGGACGAGAGAATGACATCGTGTCTCTCCAAATGTGTTTTCTGCAATCTTTGACTTTTCCACAGCTAGACAGGCTTTAGGTGTAAATCATATGTTGGCAGATTTCCAGTCTGCCCTAAACCTTGCTTTTGATAGTATCGCTCCTTTAAGAATTCAGGCAAATACTCCAGATAGACCTTCTGCACCCTGGTATACTACAGAGCTCAAAGCTGAAAAATCGCTGTGTAAGAAGTTAGAACGGCTATGTCGGTAGTCCTGTGCTTCTGATGATAGAGTCACATTCAAGAAGGCCCTCTCGGTCTATCATCAGAATTTTAAAAGGGCGAACAAAAGCTATATTAGCAAGCAAATTGATCAGGCAGGCAATTCCTCTAGCGAACTGTTTAAGACTCTTAAGGATTTTATCCATCCTCCTGCCTGCACCCAGCCACTTCAGGCTAAGCAGGAATTCTGTGATTCCCTCGCTGAGTTTTTCGAGGAGAAGATTAATCTAAATTATGACAGCTGATTCCAGGTGTAATAGGCTGGAAAAGTTTCAAACCTTCTCTCTGGAACTAATATAACAGACATTGGAAAAAGCGAAATCTGGTTCCCTATGATTGCAGCCTTATTGGCTAGCCATATTGCTCTGGTTATAAGATTGCTATTTAATCTATCTATTCAGACAGGGAAAATTCCCTTAGCCTGCAAATTGGCTCTGATTATCCCTATTCAAAAGAAGAGCAATGTTGAACTTTCCATCCTTTCAAACTTTAGACCCAGCTCATTACTCATGCTTTTTGGAAAGCTGCTGGAAGGCCTAATTAATAAACAACTGACTGAATATCTTAAAATGAATAAGATCCTAGATTCTTCACAAGCAGGCTTTAGAGCTGAGCATAGCACCAAGTTGGCCTTGGTTGCCGTGGCTAACATTGTAAGGTGCTCTCTGGATGTGGGTATTCCAGCCATGCTCGTGCTCTTAGACCTATCCGAAGCCTTTCATACAGTGTCCCATGCCAAGTTACTGGCAAGACTACAAGAGTGTGAGATCACTGGCTCTGCCCTTGCCTGGTTTTAGCCCAACATTATTCATCATCTATGGCACCCCTGGCCAAAGTAAGTAAACCATACAGGTTCAATGTCCTGTCATGCGCATTGCACACAGCTAGTCATTTCCTTTGACAAAGACATTGACAAGATGAAGTACCTCTTTTCATTAGGAATAAAAGCTATCACAGGATGAATGTTGGATAACTTCCTCCAACTGAATTCAGGGAAAACTGAGATTATGCTGTTTGGGAAGCTCAACATCTGTGGATTTCAGACTAGTGGCCGTTGGAGTTAGGCAAGGCCCCCACCCAAAGTAAGGTTGTAACAACAATCTTGGAGTTAGGGTGGATCAGGATCGCTCTATGAAAGAACAAGTTCTATCCACAACAGGCACTTACTTTCATATGTGACGCTTACTAAAGAAAGCTCAACCGTTTCTCTCTCTGACAACAAGAAAGACCCTGGTACAGGCTCTTGTGGTGAGCCGGCTGGACTATGGGGATGCACTTTTGGCATCCACCAGTAAGGCAGTACTCTCTAAATTACAGGTGGTGCAAAACACAGTTGTCCGGCTTATTTGTAATCGCCCCCCTAGAACGGCCTCCACACCTCTCTTATGATCTTTACACTGGTTGCCAGTAAAGAAAAGAAGAGGATTCAAAATCTGCTATTTAACCTATAAAGCACTGTAGGGAAAGGCCCCAATCACCTTTGTCAGAAGATCAAGCGCTCTTTGCCCACTAGAGAAATGCACTCTAGTAATAAAAAATTATGGTCAGTTCTACACATATGGCGAACCAGATGCGGTGGTAGAGCTTTCTCTTATTTGGCTCCCACTCTCTGGAACAGATTGTCTTTCTCAACAATTTTAGGAAACTACTTAAAATTGCACTGTTTCACAGTCCATGTTTGTTAGCTTCTGGTTGACCATATGCCGAGATACCCCGGTTGGGATGATTTGTGTGCAATATCAAATTAAGCTAATATTCATAATAATGATTGTTTGTGGGGACTTTAATGTTTCACTGCCAATGGAAATTTGGGATGATTTTATCACTTAACAAGAGACCTCTCAGGGTATTCCTGCACCTGATATCCTAATGGCATCACGCTCTGCAATACATGATTGGGGAAGGTATTTGTAAATTTTCTGTCCAACTGTCACCTCAGCTTTCCTAATGACCAATAATTTTATTTAACCCATGCTCCTAAACCCAAACCTCTGGGACAGCAAAAGATGAAGCTTGATAGATTAGATAAAGTGAATATGAAGGTAGGAGTTTTGCAGGTAATCATGATCCATTGTGTTTGAGGTGCAAAATAAATTTGAAGGATCTTATTAAATCACTACCCAGGTTGTACCGGCTAGCAATAGAAGGGCTAATACATTGAATTCGGCAAGATTACTGAACAAATGCCACACTCTGTGGTATATTCATGAAGATCAAACAGACAGCCTTTGTCACACTGAGATACAAGATCCTAAAATAATAATGGTGTATTATAACATCATGTCAGTGGAGCTCACATCGTTTTGGTCAGTACTCATTACGGCCTAGGTTGTTGGACAGATTAAGTGTTGTGACGGTTAGTTTGACAAGGCTTGTAGAGATATGAAAGTCGAACTATCAAATGTGCAATGTGTGGGCCATATGTCCCCAATAAATGAAGAATCCTTTAAAAGTCTGAAAAGAGAATACAAAGCTTTCATCAGAAGTAAAACGTCATGTTATAACCAGGCTAATTGGAGGGATTTGAAGCTAGCATCTGTGGGAAAAACAGTAAAGGATTCTGGAATGTGATCTCCAGAGTATTGGCAGGTGCAAAAAGGAATTGTATGCACCATATATCAGTGCAAGCTCTTGGGTACTATAAATAGTAGTGGCTCGCTAGGGGAACTCCTCTACTATGCTTGTTACCAGGATAAAAATTTAAAAGGTGCTAAAACCCAGAGCCAGCTGTTAACACTGGCAGCTTAACCTACTGCATCCTGAAGTAGAAAGAGAAATCATGGGGCTGAAGCCAAACAAAACACGAGGCCCGGAAACCTGTAGACCTGTTTCGTGCAAACCCAGTGTTCTAGGCTGAAGTGTTAACATGAGTGTGTAATGCAGCATTAAACACGAACTCTATTCCTTCTTTGTGGCGCTCTTTTGTACTAATACACTTACATAAAAGGGCAGTATTTTGTTGCTATATAATTACAGGCCTATTCCATTACTTGTTGGCATGGGAAAATAAATTCTTGTCCACTCCCTGCTTAGTAAACACAGGCCTGATTAGATCAAAATTCCATCCTTATTGAGACCCAGGTGGGTTTCTGCAAAGGAATCCGCATGATCAGTCAGTCAGTCAATTAGATTACACATGATCTGTGTCTAATATACAAAATTCCTGTACTCCCTGCTTTATTTACCTTTCATAGATCTTAACTCTGCCTTTGACTTGTTGAATAGATTGAAGTTATGGCATACACTCAAACTTTGGAAATCGATAAATCATTAATACAAGACTCAAAAGATCTACATGTGCAAACCACTACTTGTGTTCAATATGGACCTGTAGGGGAATGCAACAAGTCCTTTCCCCTCCCTTCTGGTGTTAGTCAGGGAAGCGTGCTCTCCCACTTCCTGTTCTTAGTTTTACTGAATAATGCTGAGGGGTCCTTAGAGAAGGAGAAACCCAATGCGCCAAAATCATATAACAGATAGTTATTTTACTCTTTGCAGATGATGCAGTTATCTTATCAAGGACACAAACTGATATACATAAATCACTGGCCAGCTTTGAAAAGTACTGTGAAGAAACGGGTCCCCCAAAACAGTCTGTCAGAAACAAAGATCATGTCAAAGCATCCATCACCGTCTCTCGAGGTTTCCAATGATAGTCAGATAATTAGTGGATCCTGTTATGTGATATGAATACTTGGGCACCCTTTTCATTCATAAATTGAACTGGAACAATTACAAGTGTGCAGCTATTCTGAAACACATCAACTGCCACCCTTCGGCTTAAAAATAAATTCGGAAACGGTTCTTTGAATGTTATTTTAGACGTCTACACACAGAACGTGGTGGCATCTGCAACATACGGCTCTGAACTGTGGGGATTCAGCAACTGCAAATAGCTTCAAGTAGTAGAGAACAACTTCCTAACTACATTGTTAAAGCTCGAGGGTGGGACTGTTAATTCCATTGTATCTGGAGCTTGGAATCGGCCCAGTTTTGGATGTTATTGCTCTTGCTCCTTTGTTGTACTGGCTCCAGTTGACTAGAAATCATCATGGAAGAATTCTTCTGAAGGCACTAGCCCCAATGATCAAGCCTACAAATCTCTCTAGCAGTGCATGGGCACTTTATGCCAAAATAACTCTAACTACATTGGGGCACAGTTACATTTGGGCTAATCTAGCGCTATTTCCAAAGTTAAGGATGCATGTCTTCAACACAAGTTTAAAACATATATTGATCAGGCAATACTTTCTCACTTGATGTCTAGTTACTTGTTCTAACTTATAGGTAGGCTAGAGATGGAGTCCTATTGTTAATGTGGTATCCCCAGAGGCAAGTGCCACTTTATATCTTATATTTCACAAGGGAGTTTTCCCCACTGAAGTGTATTCGTACATTTTTTACCAAACCCATCTATTGGTGAACTTTATGGTTGTAAGATTGAGAGGGCGTGAAACCCTATTGCATTTTTTATTACTTTGTACCAAAACTAAATACCCACACAGCAAGTGGCTAGTGCCCTCTTTTAAACTTTTTGCAATTACAACATGCAATAATGCACTCGCACTTTGTTATAGAATGAAAATCCCATTGATCTGTGTGTCAGTAGCTTGCTACATATGGGCGGCCTGGATCAGGGTGAGGAGACCAAAACAGGCCTAGTATGCCAGGTGTTTTGTCATTTGCTTTGTATTTTAATTTGTTATCCTCAAGAGAAGGTTCTTATGGCGGTTAGGGTCCCAATGCTAACCAAGATCTTAGGGCCTATTGACTTCCTGCCTCTTTCAAAATCCGGGCCTTTTTGTAATATACCAGTAGCCCCAGATTTATTATTCCATGTCTGAACCTGTCCATTGCAATTCTCATTCAGAATTTGCACATGGCTATGTTTAGCTGCGCCTGCAGCTTTGCTGCTGCTCGGTGGAATGCTGCTCATCTCCATTCAAACCTTGGAATTAGGTTGAACCGTCCGATTGTTGTTGTGCTTACATTTCTTTATACTTACCCCTCTTGTCCATCCATCGTTGTAGGATTGCTTGAAGACACATACTTGTGTCATGTTGTCCGTCAGTCCTTCTAAAAGCACACAAACAATAGCAGTGAGCTCTAATAGGAGAGCTCCTATTCGCAGTTACCTTGCCTAAAGCAAATCCTGAATGCTGTGGACCCTCAGCAGCCCAGCCTTATATCTGTTTTCCTCAATGCCGTACTGTGCTGCAGTGGCCGCTGTCCCTGTTCTGAATGAGTAGGCGCTAAAGGGTGTTGATGGCCGCCCTATTGTGTCAAGAGCTTTGCTCATAACCTACTTAATTTGGAACTTGCTCACAAGGACCCATCCAAGAGCTTGAGAATGTGGCCGGTTCCCAGCAGTTTCTTTGGCAAAAATGCTTGCAGCAGACATAATGGGCAAGATTGAGATTTGTCCAGATAACCCATGCAGATTTATTTGCCGTTTCCCAGCAGGTCAATTTGTTACTTCCTCAGCATAACGTGCTTCTCACACCAGATCGGGTCTTCTATCCTTATTTATGAGTCACCACTTGCACCCTACAGAAATGAGGTGTGGGGCACATATAGGCAAAGCTCCATTGCGCTGACATCATTTCCTTTGTTTCTGCTCCATCATATGCAGGTCCGTCGTTACCTCTTGTCTCTTCTACAACATTTTCTATCAAAATTTTACATTGTGTAAGGAAAATGTCACCTCCCAAGATGATAGGATTCAAATATTGTAAGGAATGTCACAAACAAATTGCCTGTGATACCTAGGGTCGAGTCGCTAGGTTTAGACCTGCAGAAGCTGTGCATCAATAAATGCGAAGACAATAGGATACCGCAAGGTGAAGTTATATGTTGCCAAGCATTGGAAACTCTACGACGTGGTTGGTCCAGGTTCAACAATCGTTCTTGGTCAGTTCCTGGTCTAGATGTCACAGGAGTCAATCCCATAGTTGCTCATCCTTGCGCTCCAAATCTTCAAGTAATTTGAAGAAAAAACATAAGCAGCCCCTTCTGCCTCTCATACACACAAGAAGCCGCAAGGAAGATCCAAGAGTTCTGTCAGGCCATTCTCTGACTTTTTCGATCCCTTCGGACTTCTTCTGGTATGCCTATGGGCCCCATGCAGCTAAGAGGCCTGCTGCCTCGGATGCAGCTGTCGGATTTGCCCAGAATGCCTGTTGGACCATCACCGGGCCTTCTCCAGTGCCAGTACCTACTCCAGCTCCACATCCCACGCCAGTTCCCAGAACATCGATGTCAATGCCGACTCCACTGATGCTGGAGGGCGCAGTGCTCTCCGACTCTGAAGCCAACGCCGCCACGACCTCAACCGAGCCCACGCTCTGTTTTTGATAACACACAGCATTCCTCTTCGGATCCTCTTAATGTCCTTCCTCTGCAAGGCAGGTCCCACATGTTACATTTGTTGTTTGGGAGAGATTGACGCTAACGACTGCATAGTAGGTGATGAAATTGGCCAACCCTAACACGAGAACAAGTGGTATGATAACCTCCACGATGCCAGCGGCCTCAACTGTAACGCCGCGCTCTGACGCGGCGTCTCTTTCTGTCCTCGCGGGTGGAACACGCTACCGATATTCGGAGCGCCGTTCTCCGCGTTTTTTGACTATGCTTTCTGGGAAGCATATATTTCACTCCCGGTCGCGCTACACTTACTTGTAGCCTTTTTTCTTCTTTTATTGTTGGTGGTGGGTTTTTGTTGGGCCTTTTGCCTGTCTCTATCCATGTTGTGTTCATCTTGTCTTCTTCGTGTTTTTGTCCCAGCATGCTCTGTTTTTCTTTTATACTACTTCCTTTTTCCTATACTGGTCTATGGGCCTTTCCCAATCCAAGATGGTGTTACTTCCCTTTCCTGTGATGTCACTTCCCTTTTCTCAGTATATAAGTCAGTCAGTTTTGTTCCTCCTTGCGTTGCAAACACTTCCTTCTGGTTGTGCTGTTCGCTCCTGTTCTTTGTTCCTGCTTTTTTGCCTTGGGAGATTTTTGCCTGTTCTTTGTTCCTGCTTTTGCCTTGGGAGATTTTTGCCTGTTCTTTGTTCCTGCTTTTGCCTTGGGATATTTTTGCCTGTTCCTTTTTTCCTGCCTTGTACCCTGGATTTTGCCTATTTTTGTTTCCTGTTGTCAAGTCCTGTTTTTTCTTGTTTTCCTTCAGGAATTCCTGTTAGAGGTTTTTTCCCCAGTGTTGGGGTTTTTTCCCTCTGGGACTCCTTCTGGAGGATACGGTCTGCTTTGGCGTAGCCTGTCAAGCGGCACCGTGGCTACTAGAAGGGGTCGCCCTTATCTGGGAACATCCAGGACCTGTAGAAGACTTGGTGTATTCGCCAATCCGAAATCCAGAGGTGAGAAGTCCAGCGCAGTACGTGACAGATTGCAACGCCAAAAGATTCTGCGTTGCAAGAGCGCCATGGAAGATCCACAGGGAGAGGTGTCAGAAAATGCTCAAGCTATGTTACAGACGGTCCAACAACAAGCCCAAGAGTTACAACAGTTACGGGCAGAGAACACTGCGCTACGACAGGTCTTGTCTTCCCGATCAATGGACATACCACCCGTATCTGATACTATTCCTCAATATTCCAGAGATCCTTTAAAGATGAAGGAATTTTTGGACGCCCTGATGGTTTTCTTTGCCTTTCGTCCACTCCAGTTTTCTTCGGATAATACTAAGGTAGGCTATCTGATCAGCGCCTTGTCTGGTCCAGCGCTTGCTTGGGCGACTCCTCTGGTTTCTGCAGATGACCCAGTCCTGGCTAACTATTCCGCTTTCCTGACTGTTTTCAAACAAATGTTTGAGAGACCTGGGGTAGAAGCAGCAGCTGAAGAAGCCTTATGTGACATTCAGCAAGGTAATCAGGATGTACTGCAGTATATAACCCGCTTCAAACAGCTGGCAGCTGACACCTCCTGGGTAGAACGCACCTTCGTAACCCATTTCCGCCGAGGCCTGCGTGAAGAAATTAAAGATGAGCTTGTACACTCTTCCCCAGCTTGTTCTTTGAAAGAATTAATCCGAAATCCAGAGGTGAGAAGTCCAGCGCAGTACGTGACATCAACACCTATCCTGATTCTCGCCTCATATCCCCTCTGGCCCCCAAAGCTCTTTCTTTGCCATCGTAATGCGGCGGGATGCAGAAGTTCCTGTCTTCCTGATACCCACCTCAGAGGTCAAATCTAATTTTCTAACAGAAGCCCTCCAGCATGGGCAGACCGATACTGAGCCCCTACTGTCTTTCAGTGAGGCAATGACTGGCAGCATCTTTGGGGTCTGGGCCAAACCTTCGTCTGGACCTCCAGTAAATCGACAAATTGCGAGGTGCCACTGTCCTGCACAAGGTGTCCCTCATTTTTGTCTCAGCATCCCTCTCCTGAGAGGTTAGTGGTGGAAGCTTTCACTGGTCAGAAGAACCCTAACACTTTCCCACTACTTCCTTGGATAGGTAGTCCAAACGAGTGGAAAACTTTAGAAAAAGGGAATTCTATTCTACCAGTTTGGCTCTCTGGTCCATAAATGCTAGTTGCTAGCTGAGGCGATATTCCCATACTCTCTCGGATTCTGCTGCTCATATCCTCCTAGATATACCAAAAGACCTTCGTCCTATACTGACAGAGCCAATTCGAAATTGCTGTGATACAACCAAATTTATGAACAGTTGAGGGCTGGACACCACTGACTCCATCGTGCTTGCAATTGACGCTAACATGGCTATTTGTTATCATGCCTGGCTGCATATTGACAGGCTTTTCGGGCGATTGCCAATTGTCTCTTGTAGGCGTGGCCTTTCAGGAACAGACTTTGGGAACAAGGCAGCCTTCACTCTAGAGCACTTCAAAGAGAGCAGGGCCATAACGCGCACTTTGGGCCTGTCTACTCTGCCATGCCAGCTGCATCAGTCTTTTTGCAGCTTTGGCATAGTGTAAGGAAATGCCTCCTTGGCATGGTTACCCCCTGACTTTTTGCCTTTGCTGATGCCAAGTTATGATTTGAAAGTGTGCTGAGGCCTGCTAACCAGGCCCCAGCACCAGTGTTCTTTCCCTAAAACTGTACCTTTGTTTCCACAATTGGCACACCCTGGAATCCAGGTAAGTCCCTTGTAACTGGTACCCCTGGTACCAAGGGCCCTGATGCCAGGGAAGGTCTCTAAGGGCTGCAGCATGTCTCATGCCATGCCACCCTGGGGACCCCTCACTCAGCACAGACACACTGCTTGCCAGCTTGTGTGTGCTAGTGGTGAGAAAATGACTACGTCGACATGGCACTCCCCTCAGGGTGCCATGCCAACCTCACACTGCCTATGGCATAGATAAGTCACCCCTCTAGCAGGCCTTACAGCCCTAAGACAGGGTGCACTATACCATAGGTGAGGGCATAGGTGCATGAGCACTATGCCCCTAAAGTGTCTAAGGAAAACCTTAGACATTGTAAGTGCAGGGTAGCCATAAGAGTATATAGTCTGGGAGTCTGTCATACACAAACTCCACAGCACCATAATGGCTACACTGAAAACTGGGAAGTTTGGTATCAAACTTCTCAGCACAATAAATCCACACTGATGCCAGTGTACATTTTATTGTGAAATACATCCCAGAGGGCATCTTAGAGATGCCCCCTGAAAACATACCCGACTTCCAGTGTGGGCTGACTAGTTTTGCCAGCCTGCCACACACCAGACATGTTGCTGGCCACATGGGGAGAGTGCCTTTGTCACTCTGTGGCTAGTAACAAAGCCTGTACTGGGTGGAGGTGCTTCTCACCTCCCCTGCAGGAACTGTAACACCTGGCGGTGAGCCTCAAAGGCTCACCCCCTTTGTTACAGCACCACAGGGCACTCCAGCTAGTGGAAATGCCCGCCCCCTCTGGCCACGGCCCCACTTTTGGCGGCAAGGCCGGAGGAGATCATGAGAAAAACAAGGAGGAGTCACTGGCCAGTCAGGACAACCCCTAAGGTGTCCTGAGCTGAGGTGACTCTGACTTTTAGAAATCCTCCATCTTGCAGATGGAGGATTCCCCCAATAGGATTAGGGATGTGCCCTCCTCCCCTCAGGGAGGAGGCACAAAGAGGGTGTAGCCACCCTCAGGGCTAGTAGCCATTGGCTACTAACCCCTCAGACCTAAACACACCCCTAAATTGAGTATTTAGGGGCCCCCAGAACCAAGCAAGATAGATTCCTGCAACCTGAAGACGAAGAAGGACTGCTGACTTGAAAGCCCTGCAGAGAAGACGGAGACACCAACTGCTTTGGCCCCAGCCCTACCGGCCTGTCTCCCCACTTCAAGAAAAACTGCAACAGCGACGCGTTCCCCAGGGTCCAGCGACCTCTGAAGCCTCAGAGGACTACCCTGCATCTAAAAGGACCAAGAACTCCAGAGGACAGCGGCTCTGCTCCAAAGAAGAAACAACTTTGTAACAAGGAAACAACTTTTAAAGGACTGCACGGTCTCCCGCCGGAAGCGTGAGACTTTCCACTCTGCACCCGACACCCCCGGCTCGACCTGCGGAGAAACAACACTACAGGGAGGACTCCCCGGCAACTGCGAACCTGTGAGTAGCCAGAGTTGACCCCCCTGACCACCCCCAGCGACGCCTGCAGAGGGAATCCAGAGGCTCCCCCTGACCGCGACTGCCTGCTTCAAAGAACCCGACGCCTGGTAAAGGCACTGCACCCGCAGCCCCAAGGACCTGAAGGATCCGACCTCCAGTGCAGAAGCGACCCCCAGGTGGCCCTCTCCCTTGCCCAGGTGGTGGCTACCCCGAGGAGCCCCCCCTTGCCTGCCTGCTTCGCTGAAGAGACCCCTGGGTCTCCCATTGAACTCCATTGCAAACCCGACGCCTGTTTGCACTCTGCACCCGGCCGCCCCGTGCCGCTGAGGGTGTACTTTTTGTGCTGACTTGTGTCCCCGCGGTGCCCTACAAAACCCCCCTGGTCTGCCCTCCAAAGACGCGGGTACCTACCTGCTGGCAGACTGGTACCGGGGCACCCCCTTCTCCATTGAAGCCTATGTGTTTTGGGCACCACTTTGACCCCTGCACCTGACCGGCCCTGAGCTGCTGGTGTGGTAACTTTGGGGTTGCCCTGAACCCCCAACGGTGGGCTACTTTGGACCCAACTTTGAACCCTGTAGGTGATTTACTTACCTGCAAAACTAACAAATACTTACCTCCCCCAGGAACTGTTGAAATTTGCACTGTGTCTAGTTTTAAAATAGTTTATTGCCATTTTTGTGAAAACTGTACATGCTATTTTGCTGATTCAAAGTTCCTATGACACCTAAGTGAAGTACCTTTCATTTGAAGTATTGATTGTAAATCTTGAACCTGTGGTTCTTAAAATAAACTAAGAAAATAAAATATATTTTTCTATAGAAAAACCTATTGGCCTGGAATTGTCTTTGAGTGCGTGTTCCTGATTTATTGCCTGTGTATGTACAACAAATGCTTAACACTACCCTCTGATAAGCCTATTGCTCGACCACACTACCACAAAATAGAGCATTAGAATTATCTCTTTTTGCCACTATCTTACCTCTAAGGGGAACCCTTGGACTCTGTGCATGCTATTTCTTACTTTGAAATAGTACATACAGAGCCAACTTCCTACACATAGGTACCTCGTTCAGACTGCTGCTTCAGCAAGGTATCCAGCCTTTTTGTGGCAGAGGCACTGGCAACCACCAATCCCGCAGTCAGGGACACCACACTGGGCTGGCAGACTATAACGTTTGACAGGCGGGTCCTGCAAATTGTACAGAAGGGTATTCCCTACCCTTTCTGTCTGTTTTGTCACACCTTTGACTGTCGCAGGAATGACTGAAGGAGGAGGCCCATTTGTTTGTTTTACTGTATACAATGCAAGCCTTTTTGGCCAAAGGGGCTCTTGGGAGGGGGTCTGGCATCAGCATGGGGTTTTGGTTGTTACTTTCACTACTTCATGTTGCCAAAGTGGGACGGAGGCCTTCGTTCCATTAGTCCTGCACTTTTTCGGGGCCTTCCTCTTGAAGGATAGAGTCAAGATTCTCACCCTGGACCAGGTCTTGCCTGCTCCCAACACTAGAGACTGGATGGTAACATTGGATCTTCAGGATGCCTATTTCCAAATACTTATCCTCCAGGCCCATTGGCGCTACCAGCAGTTTGTGGTTGGACAACATCATTTTCGGCTTGCTGTGCTCCACCCTGGTCTCACCAGTGCCCCTCTTGTGTTCACGAAAGTGATGGTGGTGGTAGCAGCTCACCTTTTGAGATCAGGGGTCACAATCTTCCCCAGCTCAACAACATTTTCAGCTTGCTCTGCTCCCCCCTGGTCTCACCAGTGCCCCACGTGTGTTCACGAAAGTGATGGTGGTCAGCTTGCTGTGCTCCCCCTGTTCTCACCAGTGCCCCTTGTGTGTTCACGAAAGTGATGGTGGGTTTAGTAGCTCACCTTTTGAGATCAAGGTTCACAGTCTTCCCCAGCTCGACAAGCTGTTGAAGTCAAGCTGGTTCAAGGCAGTCTCTAATCACCCCAGACTATGGTAAACCTCCTGTCATCTTTGGGGTTCACTGTCAATGTGCTGAAGTCACACCTGACTCCTTCTCAGATGCGCTTCTTCATTGGAGCCTTACAAGACAGAGTTCAGTTGCGTGCCTTTCCTCTTGGAAGGGAGAGTCTAGGACATTCAGGCTATGATCCTGATCCTTCAGTCTCTGTCCTGGATTTCAGTGAGGTTGACTCTTAGGCTGTGGAGACTGAAGGCCTTCTGCATCATTTTGGTTAAACACACCAGGTGGCATATGCAGGCTCTGCAGTGCGATCTCTCAGGGGTCCCGCGTCACGGGGATCTCTCCAACCATGTTCAGATTTTGTAGGATACTGCAAAATGCCTGCAGTGGTGGTTGTTGGACTGCAATTGGGGGTTTGGCAGACCACTCTCCCTACAACACCTAGAACTGACAGTGGTAACCGATGTGTCATTTCTGGGCTTGAGCGGTCTCCTGGGAGATGTGGAGATCAGAGGTCTCTGATCTCCAGCAGAGCCCCACTTCCATAGCAACCTCCTGGAGCTGAGGGCTACATTTGGCGTTGAAAGCCTTCTTTCCATCCATCAAGGGAGGCTTGTGCAGGTGTTTACAGACAACTCCACTGCCATGTAGTATTGCAACAAGCAAGGCAGAGTGGGGTCCTGGCCCCGTTTCAAGAGGCCCTATGTCTCTGTAAATGATTGCACCATCACAGGATTTTCCTGGTGGTGAACCATTTGGCAGGATCTTTGAATGCCGAGGCGAATGAGCTCAACCATCAATACCTAGCAGATCACCAGTGGCAGTTGTACCTACAGGTTGTGCAAGGTCTCTTCTACACATAAGAAGAACCTTGGGTCGAACTCTTCGCCTCCGTTGAGAACGCACAATTTCAGCAGCTTTGCGCATTAGAGTTTCTGAGGCATCTTGCTAGGAGACACATTCACCGTGTGGTGAAATTCTGGACTCCGGTACTCATTCCCAACGATACCTCTGTATTTTTTAAGAAGATCGGAACCGATCCGGCCCAAGTCATCCTTGTAGCCATGAATTGGACATAGAGAGTTTGTTGTGCAGAGCACCTGCCCTAAGCATCTTCCTCCGATCAGGCGGCCCCTACAGGAGGACCTGCTTTTGCAGCAACAGCTCAGAGTTCTGCACCCGGGTGTTCCCAATCTCCACCTTCTTGCTTAGAGATTCAGCTGCAACAGCTAAACACCTTTGATGTTCCTCTGGATGTGGCTGATGTCAGGTTAGCATCCAGGCATCCCTAGACAAAAACTGTATATGTCTTTTGTTGGGGCAAATTTGTGAATTAGTGCAGTATGTGCCAGATTGACTCCTTCAGATTAAATTAGCTAATGTTTTGTTGTTTGTTTACCCCTCTACCAGCAATGCTCTGCTCTGGGCTCAGTCAAAGGTTAATTTTCAGCTCTTTCAGTCTCTACATGGTTGCCAAACTAGCCTACGTTATTTAAATCACTGGTTGTCGTGTTTTTTTGGAAGGCCTGCAACACCTCTTTCCCCGCTCTCCTTTTCTCTTGCCTTAGTGGGACTTTAATTTGGTCCTCACATATTTAATGTGCACTCTCTTTCAGCTGCTTCACAGCTGTCAATTTCAAACTCCTCACATTAAAACTTAAAAATGGTGTGCCTCAGGGCCATCACATCGACATGGTGAGTGAGTGAGCATCAGGCTCTCTGTGTTAACCAGTTGTACACCACTTTCCTCACAGACAAACTGGCTCTGCAGACACTAGCATCCTTCTTTCTGAAAGTTGTGACACCATTCCACGTTAGTCAAACCATCATCATGCCATCAGTCTGTGCACTGTCTCACCCCTCTAAAGAGGAGGGGAGACTCCATTGCTTGGATTCTAAAAGGGCACTAAGCTTTTACATCGATCGTACCAGAAGACACCAGGTGAACAATCAGCTCTTTGCAGGCTTAGCCCGAGTGATAAAAGGCAAGAGAATTCAGAATACCATTTCCTGTGGAATTATGCTCTTCACTTAGATCTGCTAGGCAGTGGCCAAAAAGCAGCATCCAGAAGGATGGTGAGCTCATTCCACCAGGGTGAAAGCTGTTTCCACTGCCTGCATTGGGATGCAGGGTTGCTGTCCTGGACATCTCCCAGGTGGCTATGTGGGCACCACTCCATACGTTCTCTAGGCACTTCTGTCTGGACAGTTAGGTTTACAGAGAAAGGTATTTTGTCCGCTTGGTCATGCAAGATTTTTTAATTTGACCCAATTCATACACCCACCTCTTTATAGGCACTTCTCTGATACTTATTCAAAAGGTGATGAATTTGCAGTAAGAAGTCTTTATCAGGAGAACAAGCTACCTACCTTCTGAAAAGGTCTTTCTGGTAGAGATTCTGTCTAACTACAGATTCCACCTTTGCCATCCCACCCTCCTCGTTCTATGAATTGGACTCTGTTCAATAATAAGATCCCACATCTAGGAATCTGCACATTGGTCAAAGCTAATTTGTTGTTGGGGCTCTCTGTCTGAGTATGTGGACAGCCTCAAAACCAGTTGATGTCACTATACGGGAGGGGTACCTGTATGGGCCCTGCATGTCCATTCCTGAGCAGTACGATGTCAGTGCAGAGCCACACAGAGCCACCTACTGGTGTGCAGCGGTACTGTTCAAAAGTTTGAGGATCTAGTCTGACACCTGGAGAATGGTCAAAAGGTGAGGAATCTGCAGTTAGAATGTCTCTACCAGAAAGAGCGTTACTTGGATATTTCTTTATGAGCATTTTCACACAATTAAATAACCAATGTCACTTTCATACAATTAAATAACCAATGTTTTCAGATGTTATTTGTAGCATCTTCTGCCTGTTACCTGCTGAATAGCTAGGCCACACACGGGGCTATAAATCGCACGTCTTTAATCCTCTGCGTGTACCCGTGGACTTCAACATTTTAAACCAAATGCTCATAGATTCAATTCTAACGGTTACGTCACACAACGATATGGAATTCTCGGGGAGACAGAAAGGTTTTGTTGTAAATCATGCAAGACATTACATCTCCCCCTCTGTTAAATGAAAAATTGCGAGTTTTTTTTTTTGAAATCATGAGACAGACACATATCTAAATATATAGAGAGTCATGTACAGTTATGGCTCTTCAATTAATCTTCTTGGCACTTTGATCTGTCAAGCCGATCTGGTTACTGAATGCTATAAACAATCATCTTCAATGTCGGAGATTGCAAATGATGGTAACTAATCAGCAACAGTTATTGAATTTTCAGAATCAGTCTTTTTTTCACCATCTCAAGTTGAACACCAGTGAAACAGTCCTGAAGTGAGAAGTGTCTCAGGGAAAGGGCTTCCCAGCCCGTAGGGCAGTCACCATGTGTTCTTTGGTAGACACCATTTGAAGAGTTTCATCTTTGTAAGGAACATCAGATTCACTTTTCTGTAACTGTCAAGCGATCACCAGATCTCCTTTTCAGAATGAGAGATCTTTCGCATATCACCTGTTATCTGCATATATTTTCATTTTCTGTTTTGAACCAAGTCCTTGATACAAATCTGGATTTCATTATTATTTTTTCTGTGGTCCATTGGGGTATCCTGGTTGCCACTGCCTTCCTGAACATCAAAGTAGCAGGACTTTCACTTGTGGTTGTGTGGGGGTATTGAACGATAAGCTCATAGGTTTGAGTTCAGCACTGTTTCTAGACTGAGCTTCTCAAGAGTTGCATAGTGCACTGCTTTCTTTAACATACTCATAAACCGCTCAACTGCTTATTTTTAGATGCTCTAGAACAGAAATTCTTTAAATTATTTGCTGTTGAAGGGTGAACCATTGTCAGACTTCACAATGGCTGGTAATCTCCAGGTTGCAAAGATATCACCAAGTTTATTGATCTCTCGCTCCTATGTCATGGATGAGAGATCTTCAACCAAAGGAAAACATGATTATTCATCTACAATCACCATTATATGATATCCATTGTCAAGGGAACCAAAGAAATTGATTGTGATTTTCTCCCAAGCATGTTCAGGGAGTTCTGACATGATCAGAGTATTTTGAGTAACTTTGGTTGACAGGCAGTTGCATATGTGACAGGCTTTGAGTTCCTTTTTCAACTCATTCATCTTGGTATGGACACCAAACTCGGTCTCAGAGAGTTCTCTGGGTAGCAACAATACCACAATGTCCTTCATGAGCTACTTCTACCACCTTTTGTCGTTGTCTCTCAGGAATCAGGAACCTCGATCCTGGTAGTATAACTCCTTTCTGAGTTATGGACAGTTTGTCTTTGACATTCTTGTACTTTTAATGTTCATTATCATTACTGAGGTTGAACGTGTTTGTTCCAAGACTGATGTGTAATTATATCTTTTAACTTGAGTAGGTCACTATCATGACTCGTAGCAGTGACAATCTGGGCTAACAATGCTGAAGCTGTTGTACTTGACTTAACAATGTAATTGATGCAGGCCTCAACCGTTTTGGATGCGGTAGCATGACCTTGAATGGGCACACTTGAAAAGTAGTCAGCAGGATTTTTATTCTTTCCGGGTCAATGTATATTTGTATTCTTGCAATTGTAGTCCCCGTTGTTCAATTCGAGGAGGCATCTTGACTTTTGGATTGCCAGAAGATGGTTAACTGTGCTTGATGATCAGTCAGCAGCATAAAAGGCTTTCCGTACAGGAATACATAGAATTGTTCACAAGCCCATACCAGAGCTGAACATTCCTCTTCAAGCTGTGAGTAAGCACGTTCTGTTTAGGACAAACGTCTACTAGCATAGTCCACAATATGTAATCTTGAATTTGGGTGTCCACAATGCTGTGCAAGTATAGCACTTAAGCCAACAGTGCTAGCGTCAACCACAATCTCAGTGTGTAGCTTTGGATTAAAGTACGCTATTTCTGTAGCATTTTTGATGCCATGTTTAATGCTCTTGAAAATTCTTTTCACATTCTCTTGACCATTTAAGAGAAATACTTTTCTATGTGAAATCTTGTAATGGAGCAATGACAGTGGCAAACTTTTTTAGGTATTGTGAGCAGTAGCTGGCCATTCCAAGAAAAGAATGTACAACTGAAAATCTTGTAGGGGTTTAGCATTATTCAGGGCTTGGACTTTTGCAGGATCAGGTGTCATGTCCCATCAGAAAACATACAACCAAAGAGTTTCATTTTTGTCTTATTGAACTCACACTTTTCTGCGTTTAAAGTAAAACGTGCATCATTGATTAATTGACACACTTGTATGAGGGCTCTTTAGTGCTCCTTCTGTGTAGCTCAAAAGACTAGTATATTATTGCTATAGTTAAATGCATTCACAACAGGCTGTATGATCCATTGTATGACATCTAGGGAAAGTTCGGCAGCTGATGAGAAACCAATACTCAGTATCTTGTATCTAAATAAACCAACATGTGTGGCAAAGGTTGTACTATATCTGCAGCTTTCTTCCAGTTTCAACTGATTACAACCTTTATTTAAATCAGGTTGAGAGAAGATCTTTGCCCCATTCAGTTGCGTGATCATGTCAGCAGTGTGCGGCCCTGGATGTCGCTCTCGTTCAATCACTTTGTTCGCCTGGCACGTCAGAGCATATGCACACGGCTCCTTCATGGTCCCTTTTAGGCACTACTATTATTGAAGAAACCCATGCAGTTAGACCATTAGAACATTGACTATAATGTCATGCTTGAGTAATGATTCAAGTTATTTTTAAACAGCTTCTTGTGAATGGAAAACAACTGAGCAACAGGACAGATAACTTCTTTAATATGCAGCTTTACTTTCATAGCCGTTACCTTTCCTAAACCATGAAGCAATAAAGAAAATTGACTTACTATCTTGTGATGAGGATTCATGTTACAGTGTTAATGCGTCCCTTTATGTCAATATTATACACATTAGGACTCGTTTTAGGCCGATGAATCTTTTGACCCAGTGGTGAGACACTGTAGAACGAGATAACTGATCAATATGTCAAGCAATATGTCAATGATAATATCAACATATATCACCACAATATACTTTACTTTGGATGAAGACATTTATTAAACTCTCGGCGCAACCATGACTTTTCAGCCATGAATAACCACACCTTTATTAGAGTTTTGTGAATTTTATTCCCTATTGACTACAATCTAATAATAGAAGTGTCAATCTCAAATCCAAGCAGCATAAAGGCAAAGTCACAACACAATAGCTATGATAAGACTTCAACAATGCAAGGATCACAAACATAAGAGCACCAACATAAGATATGTATAGATCAGAGTGCATAGAATATCATATACATCTCAGTTCAGCATAACACAATGTCAGTCACGTCTCTTGCGTCAGTCAAAGTGATCACCTAGCCTAACCACTAATTAGCATCAGCATGTTGGACTTCATGCAAAATAATTTTGAACATAAATTTGGAAAACATCTAACTAAGGTCTCTATCCAAAAATACAGCAGTTGGTACCTAGAAAGGAAAAGCAAACAGACAAATTACAATAGCATTGTCATAATTACCCTCCTCGGAATAAGTCAGCATACAGGATCAGTCTTCGTCTTCAGGACATCAGTTAGATCGCCAACAGTTTATTTGATCTAAGGGACAGGGGACACTTCCCTCATAAGGAGAACAAGTGAAAGGGCAGTCTATGGATTAAGATGGTTTTGTCTAAGTCTCAAATCACCAAACAGAGTGACAGAGTTTCTGGATGCAATCAATATCATTCCCTCCCTAATTCCAACGACCGTTCTGTGTCATGAGATTTTATCCCTTTTTCACAATACATTCCCGCAAAATTCTATTGGATATTCGCTATACCCCACTATCTTTAGCCTATCAAATTATGCATTAGGTAATCCAAATTGTCACCCCACGATAATTTATAACGCTTTGATTGGTCTTCATAATTGACGCCTTCATAGGTGTCACATCCGGAGGATGTCGTCTCCTTGGCACATTCTTCGGGTCAAAAGTTCTCTTCTCCATGGTTAAATGTCCTTGGATGTTTCTACGTTTGTTGCAAAACGTATAAAACTTATACTAAGGCAGCTAGCATGCGGATGGAAACAGGGCAAATCTTGTAACATAAACAAAGGAAAAGAACACATGCTGGGTCATGGCCTTTTACGAGTCAGCACACTGGAAAACAGAACAATATGCTTTAATATGAGAGCTACACGGCTAAAACTTCAACTCACGCTAACTTAAGGCCTATGATTTCTTACAGTCGACATTAGTTTATGTGCACAATAGTAACTTCACACTTATAATCATGTTAAGAATACATTTAAGCAAATAATATTTTATGATCGTTTTTATATGCAGCGTTGTTAGATATTTATATAAGCATTTCATATCTAATATATGTAATATTTAAACTACGCTCTCTCAGTCCCTCCTCTGATGATGCTCGTCATCACACAAATCTTTCTCTTTGACCTTTCACTTTTAATTTTTCACCTTGCGCATGATACGCATTTCAACATCTTGCCCTTTATGTGAACTCTCCCAAATTTAATTGAACATTTTCTCTCTTTCACTTTCTTTGTTTCTCCTTGTTCTTTTAGTCAAATTTCTCTTTATTTTGTCATTGATTTTGCATGCCCCCCATAATCCTAATAGACAGACCAGAACAATTAATAGACCCATTAATATTTTTGCAAGTACCCCATTCCAAATGTTGGTAAACCAGCTCCCAACTTTGGCAATTCCCTTTCCAAATTTCTCCCAAACACCGAGTTCTTTCAAATCCTTCAAATCTGTTCTATCTCTAGGTAAGATTAGTAAGCATACTTCTAATCTTCTTACTGTTATCTGGTATAAATGAACAACAGTGACGCTCATTGAGCATCTTGCAGACCCCTCCACTCTTAGCTAAAAGAATGTCTAAAGCAAGCCGATTTTGAAGAGTCATAGCTCTTTCTGCAGCAAGTTCAGTATCCATCAGGAGTATAGCCCCTGTAAAATTTGTCAACATGTTATCCACTATAGTAGACAACTTTTGAATCTTCATAGAATTCAAGATAACCCCTACTGATGGGATTATAGCTCCAAATATATCACCAATGACAGCCGCCACTGATTCTCGTTTCTGTCTGGGATGTTGTAATTCAGACGTCTTAGGTATTTGCTTTAGGTCATCAATTTGGTAAATCTTTGGCGAATACTATCCCCAAATAACATGTCCCATACCATCCCTTAGGGACACGGTAATAAGCATTTAGCCCACAGATGTGATAGATTCCAGGAATCGCTGGATCTTGTCCATTTAGCATAAAGGTCCATTTACTCTGAAACAAAAACACATGCCTGCATTCACTCGTTCCCACAAGCAAATTATTTTGTTCAGATTTTGGCCTATTTATACAAAGCCTACCTACATGTAATGCATCTATTGCTAATTTGCCTTGTGTCTTAATTGCAGTGTAAGCATAATCATTTGCGTATGTGCGTTTCTCTAATCCTTTTTCTAATCTTTCTTTTAATGCTTTGTGTCTATCATCTGTGTGATCTAAGAAGCTTTTCTCTACAGGCGATAATAAGCAAGTCAAATTATTGCGGTGTGCATAGGCAGTTCCAAATGTAAGTGTCAGCTCAAAGAATCCCCTAACTATTTTTATATCATGTTCCTTAGCTAACTTATTCAAAAATTCAATCACAGGCACAAAAGAAAACACAACATCCAGATTCGAATAAAAATATTGCACATGCTCTTGATTATAGAATGTTGTTAATAGCAAGCTACAACTAATCCCATATGTTAAAGGGAGGCTATGATAAGTAACTCCCTCCTGCACAGATGAAGGAATTTTAGTACATACATAACAATCTTTCGCATCCATAGTTTCCACATATTCGTTTAGTAAGCGATAGAAGACATTAGTAGAAAGTTCCCCTTTTGCATTAGTTCCCTCATGCATGTGTCTTGCATCTTGCGCAAATCCCTCCCACGGTGTCAGTGTGGTAGTTTCAGGTTTTGAAGTAGCGTTAATAGTTTCTTTCTCTATCCAGGGCATTCCTACAATCACTCCTACAATTATTACTGCACACACCACACCTATTATAAGATCTAACCAACCACACACCTTACTTCCCTAGCTACTATTTCTATTGTAAGCCATGTTTGTATAGAATCAGAATAGCAGATCAACAATCAACTTCAGGATAAAACTCTCTCTTTCTCTTTTTTTTTTTCTGCGTATATTTACAGCGTCTTCACTCACTCCAGGACCTCTTTTGTCAAATCAGGTTAGCAGCTTGTCGTAATCAGGTTTAAAGTCAGTCCAGTTTTAGTGTCCCTTCCGGTAGTTTATAATGTCTTTTTTTCAATTTCAATTTCTCAGAACTTAACCAAGCTTCCCTCAGATTCGTTCAGGTACCGTAGTATTGGCCTGGTACCTCTTGATCAAAGCAGAATGCTAGAAATTCTTGTTGCCATTCAGAAGTTGTAGCATATGCCCATTCAGGACCCGTATATCTTCTGTTTGCGATTCTTTTTCTCTTTAACCTTCGCTCACCCTGTTGCTCTCCTTCACTCAGATCATCCACTCTAGATGTATTGTTCTCTTCAGTTATTGTGTCTTTTGATACATCTCTTATCTTGAAGAGTGGCTCATCTGGCCAATTGTCGCCTCTATGTGTCTTTTCTCGATGTGTCCTTTCAGGACGTTGGACGGTACCCTCCTCTTGTGATATGGTGTTTTCTCTTGATGGACCTGCAACGGGTTCAGGAGGTTCTGATATGTTCTGATTCCTCTCTACAATTTCTCCTTCTTCTTCTTCTTCCAGTTCTGTGCCGGGTTCGAACTCCAACCCGTATCCGCCTGCTTCTGGGAGAACCTCTCCTTGATTTAGTTCTCCTGTCGCTTCTTCTGAGATAGGCACTCTGTCACCTCTCTCGAACTCATTAACTGTTTGAGGGACAAGGCTGTTCTCAGAGGGCTCTCCGGTAGTCTCAGTTTCTTCTTGACTGTTCTCTGGCTCTGGGATTTCTCTTTCTAACGTTGTTGTGCCGGAAACTTCAAGTTCCTCTTCAACAGGACACGTTACCCTTTTTGTATGACTGGCATGTATCCATTTGGGAACCCTAGCACACTTTACAGCAGTAGTAGTCGTCAGTATTACTTGATACGGCCCTTTCCAACGTGGTTCTAGACACAATTTTCTCACGCGCTTTTTGACAACCACCCAGTCACTGGCTTGAAGAGTGTGGCCTGGATCTCCGATCGGTGGCAAAGTGTTAGCTTCCACCTGGTGAGGGGAAGAGCGAATCACATCAGCCAAACCTTTGCAGTAATCCAACACCATATCATCTGTAATATTCACAAGTGCATTTGCAGGTACGGCTGATAGTCTCATAGCTCTGCCCATGAGGATTTCATGGGGGGATAGTCCCGTTTTCTTGTCTGGGGTATTTCTCATTGACATCAGCACTAGAGGCAAGGCATCTGGTCACTTCATGTTAGTTGCTGCACACATTTTTGCCATTCTCGATTTCAAAGTACCGTTCATTTGCTCTACTAGTCCTGATGCTTCAGGGCGATAGCTACAATGCAGCTTTTGTTCAATGTTGAGTGCAGCACACAGGAGTTTAATCACCTCATTGTCGAAGTGTCTACCCCTATCTGATTCTATAGAAACCGGAAACCCACTCCTTGGTATCAGTTCCCTAAGTAGTAGTTTGGCTACTGTAAGACTGTCATTTCTAAGTGTGGGATGTGCCTCAATCCAATGACTGAAAACACACACAATCACCAACACATACTTCAGTCCTCCACAAACAGGCATTTCAATGAAATCCATTTGCATTTTGTTAAATGGACCTCCAGCTCTTCCAATATGGCTCAAAGTTACCATGGTTCCTTTTCCTGCATTCATCTGTTGACAGCTGATGGATCTGTGACAAGTAATTTCTGCGGCATGTCTGAATTTTGGGTTAAACCAATCAATTTTAAATGACATTATCATGGCATCTCTTCCCAGGTGAGCCTGCCTATGATAGAGCCTGGCAAATTGTGATAGGAGACTTTTTGGCAAAACTAATTTCCCTTCCTCTAAAACCCATAAATCATCAGCTCTCTGCACACATTGCATTCTGTGCCAAGAGCGTTTTTCTTCCTTACTTGCACGGCTTTGTAATGTTTTTAGCTCGTCCAATGTGTCAACTACCCGCAATGCTAGGTTTAAACATGTGTCATTCTCAGTCTGTGGTAACAATTCCCATTGCTCCTTGAACGATATACAGTTCAATGCGCAGAATCTTGCGACTTGATCTGCATAACCGTTTCCCATGGACACAAAGGGGGTTATTCTAACTTTGGAGGAGGTGTTAATCCGTCCCAAAAGTGACGGAAAAGTGACGGATTTACCACCAGCCGTATTACGAGTCCATTATATCCTATGGAACTCGTAATACGGCTGGTGGTATATCCGTCACTTTACCGTCACTTTTGGGACGGATTAACACTCCTCCAAAGTTAGAATAACCCCCAAAGTCTTGTGATCTAATGTGAGCACTGCATTTCACCACAGCAGTTTCAAGAGGTAACTGAATCGCATGCAACAAATCCTTTATTTGTTCACCATTTTTCACAGGAGAACCAGATGAAGTCATAAAACCCCTCTGTGACCAAAGTTGGCCAAAATCATGTACGATTCTGAATCCGTATCTGCTGTCAGTATAAATAGTGACTTTCAAATTTACAGCTGTGTGGCATGCCTTAGTAAGGGCAATCAGTTCTGCCACTTGTGCGGAAAACACTTTTTCGAGCCAGGAGGCTTCGACGATGCCGGTTAAAGTACATACCGCATAACCAGCTCTCAGTGTTCCGGCAGAGTCTCTAAGACAGGACCCATCAACAAACATGATGCAGTCATTTTCTTTCAGTTGAATGTCCTGAATATCGGGACGAGGTTTGGTGCACAACTCAGTCACCTCAAGACAATCATGTTAAAATTCCTCCCCATCTTTGATTTCAGTATTTTCATTTGGAAGCAAAGTTGCCGGGTTCAGTACAGTGCATCTCCTGAGCATGACATTCGGTGACCCCAGTATGATCGTCTCATATCTAGTAAGACGTGCATTTGTCATGTGCTGACTCTTAGTTCGAGTTAACAGAATTTCAACTGAATGTGGAACCATTACTGTTAGAGGGTATCCCATGACTATGCCTTCACATTGTAAAAGGCTCTGACCAACTGCTGCGACTGCACGCAAACAACCTGGTAAGGCTGCTGCAACAGGGTCCAAGGTAGCTGAAAAATATGCTACAGGGCGATTTTCATCTCCGTGGACCTGTGTTAAGACAGACAAAGAACAAGCATCACGTTCATGACAAAACAACAGAAATGGTTTCTCGTAGTCTGGCATTCCTAGTGCTGGTGCCCTGCACATGCATTCTCTCAATTACATAAATGATTCGAGCTCTTCTTTTGACAAGGTTATAGTATATGGCTCATCCTTGATTTCCTTTCCTGTCAGTTTTATTAATGGCTTTGAAATGATTGAGAAGTTGGGTATCCACTGGCGACAGTAGCCCACCATTCCCCAAAACATCCTGACATCTCTTTTTGTTGTTGGGGGATTAATTTGCAAGACAGCTGTTATTCTTTCTTTTGATATTCTCCTGGAACCTTTCTCAATCAAATGTCCTAAGTATTTTACCTCCTTCTGACAGTATTGTAGCTTTCTGGGTGACACCTTATGTCCGTTCTTTCCCAGATGATTCAGTAATGCAATGGTATCATACTTGCAACTGTCCCTTGTTTTGGACACAATCATCAAATCATCAATGTACTGCACAAGAGTTGAATTAAAAGGCAGCACAAGCGGCTCCAAATCATTTTTCAATATCTGATTGAAGATGGACGGTGATTCAGAAAACCCTTGAGGAATTCTGCACCAACTGTACACCTTATCCAGGAATTTGAAACTGAACAAAAATTGGCTGTCCTCATGAAGAGGTATTGAAAAGAAGGCTTGTGATAGGTCTACCATGGTAAACCATTCAGCATCACAGAGAACCTGGAACATGATTACTGCCGGGTTGGGCACCACAGGACAACACTTTATCACAATTTCATTTATTTTCCTCAGGTCCTGCACAATTCTAACTTTTCCACAAGGCTTCTTTAACCCCATTATGGGAGAGTTACATGGACTGCTCAAAACCTCTTTTAGAACTCCCTGTCTGAGAAAGTATGCAATTATTTGTGACACTTCGATAAGAACATCTTGGGTCATATGGTAATGTGGCACTTGTGGGAACTCTGCATTTGGTTTTATCTGAACTTTAACTGGTTCTACTCCTTTTATCAATCCTACTTCTTTCCCAGTTAAATCCCACACCTTTTCTGTTACTGTCCCTTGTAGTTCGACAGGTAAGTCGATCAAGGTATGCATTGGGAATAAAGTAATCAGAGGATAGTCCTCATTTGTTCCTGCTTCTTCCTAAAAAATTTGGCTTTCATCTCCTTCATCATCACTATTTGTCTGTACCTCAATTCCATCGTTGGAACAGGTAATTGAGCATTTTGTCTTGCACAGTAAGTCTCTTCCCAGTAGGGATACCGGACTTGAATCACATACTACAAACCTATGTAGTCCCTGGAAATTGCCAATCTCAACCTGTACTGGATCTGTAATCAGGTTGGTCAGATACTGATTTGCTACTCCAACCACTCGTATGGTACGCCCTGACAGTGGCAATCTCAGAACTTCCACACTTCTGACTGTAGAGCGTGTGGCTCCTGTGTCAACCAGAAATGAAACCTTATACCCCATCACCTTTCCCTTGACGTATGGGCCTCTCTGATCTACCTCTAAGGATGCTGCAAGCCTGCACTCTTCACTGTCTGAGCTGTCATCTGACCAATCTTCATTCATGCCATTTTCACCTCGTAATGGGAACTGTTGTACAGTATTGTTTTCACTTGTTACCTGGCCTGTGACCTGCTGAGGAAGCATCACCTGTTACTGTCCCATCGGAACCATTGGTATTTGCATTTGCTGTCTAGGCACCATAGGAATCTGCTGCTGCATTGGTTGCATTTGTATTGACTGAAAGCGCAGCATTTGCATCTGTTGCATGGGCTGTACCCCTTGCATTTGTACCAAGTTATTCTGAAAATGTGGGTTTTGATGTCTTATTTATGGGCCTCGTGAATTTTGTAATGCACCAACATTAGTGCTCTGCTGAACTGCACCATCCTGCACCATATTCGGGCACTCCTGTTTCCAGTGACCCACGCCCCCACACGCATGACATGGTGACATCTTTTTTGCCCCTTGAATGTCATTTTGAATTACAACAGTACTCATGTCTGAACCACAGTTTACAAACCCTCTGCCTCTTCCTCTCGGTTGTGCCTGAAACACACCATTCATCTGCGGTTGTTGCTGTATCATCTGTTGAACTCCATTTCCCTGTATTCCAGCCTGTACAGCCCTTATCTGCATCACCATCACCTTTTCCTTCAACTTTTTCTGCTTCAACTCAATCTCATCGCTACAGTACTTTGCATACTGCAACACTTCATCAATCGGTTTAGCTTGCCAACAAATCAAATGATTCTTAATCATTTGGCTAACTTCTGGTCTCAATCCTTCGACGAATCTGAACACAAGGTGGTTCATGTCCTTTGGTTCAATAGTCTCAGTACCACTATAGTGCTTAAATGCTTTTAACAATCTCTCGTAATAAGCATGTATTGACTCTTTAACCTCTTGAGAGGTCCGGTCGATTTTCTGCCAGTCAGTCACTTTCGGCGAAACCTTTTGTTTAAAAAACTCAATCACTTTATGATAATACTTCATCACCTCTTCAGAAGGTGCTCCAGTCACCTTATCCCTTGCTGGTTCTTTTGTTGGCCAATCAACACCTCTCTTGCACTCGAGCCACAAATCAGGCGGAACAATGATCTCAAACAAGGTGTTCAAGTCTTCCCAGAGACACTTTGCAAGTTTTACAAACCTATCTGTTTGTTGATACCACTCGATCGGTTTCTCTCTCAATCTGGGATAATCATTAGTAAAGGATAGAATGTCTCCTCTAGTCCATGGCACATGAACTAAAACATCACCAGCTGTCTCTCTCATAGGTAATATTTTCACTGATTCCAAATCAGGTGAGGTCTTGACTTGATTAGACCCTGGGCTGTCACCCTTTCCCTTATCTCTTTTCTTTGCCCATCTGCCTTCCCATTTTTCCAGTGCACCCCAAATTTGTGCGCTTTGCAACAGTTCTCTCAAATGTGCCTTCATTCCTGCAGATCTCATGTGCTCGAAATCCTTTGAATCAAAATCTAATCTGTAACTTCTTTTCAAATGCTTAGTGTTTCCGATATCGATATTGTATTTGTCTGCTAAATTCTCTGATGTACTTTGCCTACCTCTTTGGTAATCTTGGGGCATAAGTATCTCAATTCTGCCTCTGTGTAGGACTCCAATCTATTTACTCCCATTGTCCCTTCTAGCAACTCAGCAGCCTCCGCCCCTAATCATACGAAGTTCAGGTATTCATCCTGTTTTTCTTTCTCTGGTTCAACTGTAACCACTGCAGTCTTCTGTGAAGTATAAGTTTTCTCTAACCATTCATTTAACTGTTGGACTGTAAAATCCTGCAGTGAAATGTTCCCGTATGCCTCATCAGGGAATGTGAGGTATTCGTACTCATGGTTTGCGGGGTTAGAACTCCAAAACCTGCTTGACGCATTGCTTCAAGAGGTGCTCCCACTGGATTAAGGTCCATTAAGGGCCTAGGCAGTTCAATTACTTGTTCTCCAGGGGCCATTATCTGTGGAGTTCTCATGGACCCTCCTCTTATCGCCTCCTGTGTCATCACTCCCTGATCACATACTCCTGTTTTACCCTGTGTGTAAAATGGCACTGGTGGACCGACAGTAATGGGTAACGATATAGCAGCAGGTGTCTGGCCCGAACCCAGACTTCTTGGAGCAGCAACTCCATAAGTCTGTTCCAATGCACCCGGAACCGGCACTAATGGTGGACCAGCTGCTGGGTTGTACCCTGGTATCAGCTGTGATTGTGGTTGAGATATTAATTTTGGAGTTGATTCAATCTGTATTAGCTTTGGCTTCGTGTATATCGGGTCTGGCAACACTATCAAATTCTTAGTTGTTTCAAGCACTGGGTCGTCAGAGTAGATTCTCTGTATCTGCGGTGGAGGTTGCAACTGTATCGGTATGTCTGGTGCAGTGGGTACACTGACACCATTCTGTATCGGAGCTGTATCGCCAGTCTGTGCCATATCAGTAACTCCCTTTTCCTGCGTCTGGTTCCCAGGATCCAAGCTAGTACTTGGAGCATTGTCGCTCACTGCATATGGTGGCGGACGATCATGTAATAATCTGTCCATAAATTCCTCATCGTCTGAATCATCTTCCTCTTCCCAAGATCTTTTATTCTCTTTAGATTTGCCTGAATCTTTGTCGGTTTTACAAGAGGCTTTCTTTCCCTGTGTTATTGCTGGGAATAATTTCAATCTGTCTACAATTCCCCGTCTCCACATTTTGCTCTCATCATCCCACCTAGCCTCTGCATAAGATTTTTCTGCCCTCCGCAGCCTTCTCTGAAACCTTTCTTGTCTATTTTTAAGAGCCATCAAATCCCAAATTGCCAAAGCCTCATACTGAGCTGGTTTCGGAGGTGGTTTCTGCGTACTTAACATCCACCTCAAGTTTTCAAGAATCCTCGTATTGAACGTCCCATATTCTGGAAACGCTAAACATCCCTCCTTTTCTGTTAACTTGCACCACTGTTTCATCCATAAACATGGTGCAACACCTTTTTCTTCCATGACTATATAAGCTGGAGTAGCCTCGGGTGGTGTAGGCTCTCCATCGGTTGCAACAATATATACATCTCCTTTCAGAGCGCTCTTAAATGCTTTAACGAAATTCATTTTTGTGATTCTCTCATTTTGTATTTAATCAGAAGTGACTTAGTTCCCAGGACACTCTTCACCCGTCCTTCTCAATCTATTGCCTCTCACGGACGGCAGCCAATCCGTGCGCGACCCCTCTCGACAACCAACCTATCTCAGCGCGGCACCACTGACGTCACACTCACACACACTGCAGCTGACAAAGTCTTGCGGCTCATCCGTTCCTCACTGAACCTATACAATCTCACATAAACTAATGCGATTATTGCGAGCACTTTAAAATGACAACACAAATCTGCCGGTTTACTACAGAAAGGGTAACGCATTCGCTTCAGAACTTTACAGAGATTTCACTTGAAGCCTCGGCCGCTACTCTCTCCTTATCAGTTCCCGCATACGCAAGCAGAATTCGACCCTCAAATTCTACTCTCGACTTGTCAATGGCTTATCCTAGTGCACTTTAGAACTCACCAAAACTCCATCGAAGGTTTCATACGCACATTATGACTCAAACTTGACTTGTCAACCACGCCCGATTTACCTATTAAACCGCACAGATTACAACATAAACCATATTTGACTTCATACTCCGGAGTCTTAGACCTCAACAGGTCCGTACACAACAACCAACCACGTGGATAATTTTTGAGCACCAAACGCTACATTCACATGAAGTACGCCGACTTCCCTGCTCTCATACTGTGGAGTACGCCCACTCCTACTAAACAACACTTAGTTTGGCCTAAATACACAAAAATTTTCACAATCACATGCAAAATGCATAAGCTTAAGCAAGCGCAAAGACCCTAACCACATACACTATGGCGCCGAGAACATTCCCAACTTATTCAGGCAGGCTTCGAGATCCCGGGAAAGTCATGGTGAATTTAGATACCCATCATCTCTCTAATTTGCATTATCACAGAAAAAAAAATTAAACAATGAATCTCTGTCCTAGGGTCCCCAAGGGCCAAACCGTCGCTCTGCTACCAGAACTGTTAACGCGTCCCTTTATGTCAATATTATACACATTAGGACTCGTTTTAGGCCGATGAATCTTTTGACCCAGTGGTGAGACACTGTAGAACGAGATAACTGATCAATATGTCAAGCAATATGTCAATGATATTATCAACATATATCACCACAATATACTTTACTTTGGATGAAGACATTTATTAAACTCTCGGCGCAACCATGATCTTTCAGCCATGAATAACCACACCTTTATTAGAGTTTTGTGAATTTTATTCCGTATTGACTACAATCTAATAATAGAAGTGTCAATCTCAAATCCAAGCAGCATAAAGGCAAAGTCACAACACAATAGCTATGATAAGACTTCAACAATGCAAGGATCACAAACATAAGAGCACCAACATAAGATATGTATAGATCAGAGTGCATAGAATATCATATACATCTCAGTTCAGCATAACACAATGTCAGTCATGTCTATTTGCGTCAGTCAAAGTGATCACCTAGCCTAACCACTAATTAGCATCAGCATGTTGGACTTCATGCAAAATAATTTTGAACATAAATTTGGAAAACATCTAACTAAGGTCTCTATCCAAAAATACAGCAGTTGGTACCTAGAAAGGAAAAGCAAAGAGACAAATTACAATAGCATTGCCATAATTACCCTCCTCGGAATAAGTCAGCATACAGGATCAGTCTTCGTCTTCAGGACATCAGTTAGATCGCCAACAGTTTATTTCATCTAAGGGACAGGGGACACTTCCCTCATAAGGAGGACAAGTGAAAGGGCAGTCTATGGATTAAGATGGTTTTGTCTAAGTCTCAAATCACCAAACAGAGTGACAGAGTTTCTGGATGCAATCGATATCATTCCCTCCCTAATTCCAACGACCGTTCTGTGTCATGAGTTTTTATCCCTTTTTCACAATACATTCCCCCAAAATTCTATTGGATATTCGCTATACCCCACTATCTTTAGCCTATCAAATTATACATTAGGTAATCCATATTGTCACCCCACGATAATTTATAACGCTTTGATTGGTCTTCATAATTGACGCCTTCGTAGGTGGCACATCCGGAGGATGTCATCTCCTTGGCACGTTCTTCGGGTCAAAAGTTCTCTTTTCCATGGTTAAATGTCCTTGGATGTTTCTACATTTGTTGCAAAAAGTATAAAACTTATACTAAGGCAGCTAGCATGCGGATGGGAACAGGGCAAATCTTGCAACATAAACAAAGGAAAAGAACACATGCTGGGTCATGGCCTTTTACAAGTCAGCACACTGGAAAACAGAAAAATATGAGAGCTACACGGCTAAAACTTCAACTCACGCTAACTTAAGGCCTATGGGTCTTAATACAAATGCAATCTTCGTAGGTGTTAACATATTCAATTAATCATAATGCAAGCAATTATTTCTTACAGTCGACATTAGTTTATGTGCACAATAGTAGCTTCACACTTATAATCATGTTAAGAATACATTTAAGCAAATAATATTTTATGATCATTTTTATATGCAGCGTTGTTAGATATTTATATAAGCATTTCATATCTAATATATGTAATATTTAAACTACGCTCTCTCAACAGTTTACTGAAATCAGTCCCATGTCAGCAGTCATATTGAAACCGAGCAATCAGGCACTTGCCATTGTACTTTGAAGAGCATGGACGGTGCTTGTACTTTTGTTTTCTTATACTTCACTGTCTCCATAAATTAACCTTTGCTTTTCATGGATGTCAGTGCAACCCAGTTGTACACTTTGAGCCTTGACGACATAAGCCGCAGTAACGGAGACAGTTCATTGTACTTTTCTTCAGGCATTATATTTATCAAAGCACTGCTATTGATAATTAAAGGCATTGAACATCTATTTATTTTCAATTTAATCTTTCGACAGTGTTCATACGATTTTGTTATTTTAATGTTGACTCGGGTATTCCGAAAGGTTCCTTTCTAAATCATGCAAGACACTACATTATTGTTTCATTTTCAGTGTATTTTGAGCCTTATTTCTACCATTTCTTGAGGCGAATGAAATCACTAATTTTTCACCTGTTAATCTATCCCAAAAAATCGAATCGGCGTAGTAAACTTTCACACTTGAGAGACATATTTATCATCACAAATGACTCTTAAAACAATCCAAAGCACAACTCTGAGTAATCTTTCTTCTACTTATCAGTCTCTCCTCCCCTTTCAATTACAGTTCAGTTTGTATTTCTATTTTGTTTATAGTTATTAACGAGGGATGTAATGTCAATTGATTTGATCCAAATGTATTCTCTTAGTACAAGTAAACGATCTCTGTGACCTCCTCTGCATGTATTCTTAATTCTTAACTTGATTGTGATTGTTTTGCTGTAACAAAACAGAATCATTCTCTGGCATTGAAAATAAATGTGTTTCAATAAAACTTATTATTTAGAAGAGCTGCACTAATAAGCACATATTCCCACATGTATTACTGGTACTTTGTAATTAATCTTGCCTATTAAGACAATATCATTGTACGAATCTCCTGACTTCCGTCCATTGACGCTTGCAACCTTGATTATTTTATTTTGAACGGGTTTACAAACCTTGAATAAAAATGATTTAAGAAAAATTACTGTTTGTGTACTAATGCAAAATTACCGTTTGTAGTTCACCCTCTTTTTTGCCGTTTGTAGGCAAAAGCGAAGCACACAAAAATAGTGGGTTCACGCCATGATGGGCATTTGCACAAGTAAACAAAAAAACTAGCTCAGCATTGCAAGGGACACCAGGAGAATTTAGTTTTAGACAGCGAAAATGTCCAAGAGAAATGCATCAATCCGTGGGTGACCTATTATTGCCTGCTCCGCAGCCTTCATTTTGGTAGAACCTTAAAGCACTGGTTTTGGAAAGAAAGGTAATTCCAGATGAAGTGTGATAGTTTTGGGAGCAGTAAAATTTAAAACAAACGAAGTTGTTATTATGCCACTCTAAAAACTGATCAGAGATTAACTTTTAATAGACACCAAATCTGCAACCCCTTAACTTTCAAGCATTAAATAAAGGCTATGGACACTGAATACAAGCTGGTCGTAATTTTGAGTGGATAAACCTTTGCCCCGTGCAAGGATTTAAATAGCCTGTTGAGGTGGAAATTGGAGCCTGTTGAGGGTGTGTTTGATATCTCACACCTTGTTAAATTTCGGAAAATGAGAGCTGCCAGACGTTTGTAGCGGAAAAGTGTAAGGTAAGTACCGTTCCATGCTGGTTTTGTTGTAGTAAGCACCGAAAAGTGCATATTTTTCCCCAAAAGCTTGTAGTAGGAGCTGTTAATCGCACCCGACAAGTAATGTTCCCAAGGATATCTGTATTTATCATGTGTGATACATAGCACCTGTATTCTGACGAATTCTGAATCAGTTTTACATAAGGCACTTGCATTTGTAGTCCAAATACCCATATCAGGGGGCAGAGAGGGTTACATTTCGAATATTGTGGTAAATTCTAATTTGTGTATGCACATAAATCAGAATTTCGAATGGTCGGGTGATTAGCGCTGTTTGGGTAATTAGCACGCTTGGCATGTAAAACAGAGGGTCAATAGCAAAATGGTAATTACCCAGCACCCACAATTATTACGAGACATATTCCACTAAGAACAACCTGGTAAAATATTCTTTGTGGAAATGATCAGAAGATATATGAATAATTGGGTAATTAATGCGCAAAATACAAGAGTGCAGGTTGTTGGTAATCCTGACCTGCAGAATTCAGAATTGGTGGTATTCAACACACCAGGTAAATATCTCACTCTGAGGCTGCATATTTACTGGGTGTAGAAAAGCACCATCATTTTACCTCCGAATTCGGACTGAGGCTCTTAGCCTGTTGACAGTGTTCCATACTTTTTGTTTGGAGGGAGAGAGAGACCATGATTTTTGGTCAGGACTGTAAATGTGAAAAGAAATGGCTGTAAAGTACTGTAGGTGATATATTGTACTGCATAACCGCTTTGCTAAGATGCATGCTGCTGTGACAATGTGCGTAAGCATTACAATTGAATACGCATGTAAATAATGAACATTCAATTAATCTTTTTTTTGTCTCTAGACTACAGTCATCGTTAATTCTGTCAACCAGAATCATAATCTCGACGATGGAAATATTTCGAAAGCTATTCTTTGTAAAGCTGGCTTTGAGATGCAGCATGAAATTAATACGAAAACTACTTCTATAGTGCTGAAGACCAAAGGGTATAAGTTGCCATGTGCATGGGTATATCATCTGGTTATACCTGAAGCTCACTCAAGTCACGCAGAGGAGGTGAAATATATTTTAACAATTTTCTCGAATTGAAAGTGCATTTTTACCTCTATCAAGGACATGATTTTCATTAGATTTCATTTTTGAATTTTCTTTTATTTTAGAGATTTCGTCGTGCTGTTTATGAATGCTTGGAAAAAACAGTCAGAGATGACATCAAGTCCATTTCGTTCCCTGCAATTGGCACTGGCAATCTTCAATTTTCCAAAAAACAAGTTGCGAACATTATGGTCAGCGAAGTAATACATTTTGCAAAACAACATTCTGAAAAGGAAGTTCAGGTGTACTTTGTAATATATCCAATGGATGTTGGTACTTTTAAGGTTTGTATTTGTGTGACATTATCATTTAAAAAATGCATCGCTTTAGGATTAAAACATTTATAAACTCATTAAAATTCCAGCATAGAGAAAACTGTTATTGCCATATATTCTGGCTCTGATGTTACCGTAAACAATTTTAACAGGTTTGAATGAGTTCTAATGCACGGTTTCCATTGTTGACTCAGCATCCCACTAAATATTAAGAAGGACCGATTTGCAGAAAAGGAAGAATTCTATACCTGATCCCTCAACCAGGAACATTAAGGAGAAGCTTATTTAACTTAGCTTTTTCAGTTCTCAGTTTTGTAGATTTGATTTATTGAAATATCAAATTTATCAAATTTATCATTACAGAAAGTAAAAAGCTAGAGTCGGAGGAATCAATACAAAATAGGTCAAGTGCCTCAAGAAATTGATTTATCACAGAACATCTGACGAATAATCAAATTAAGAGTAAGACACTCTTAGATAGAAACAAAACCACACATAACTAGCCCTTTCTACATAACAAGCAGAGCTGAACAACAATGATAATAAGTACCTCTAGGTAACATTTCCAAATCTTTTATTATGTTTTAGATAATGTAAGCATACAGATTCATGGCATGACACTATGTAAAAAGGTGTCACTAAAATGTTACTTGTATAGCAACCCAGTCATTCAGTTAGTTTCCAAACCACCACAAACACTTCCAACTGATTTCATTAGTTGTTAAGCACATGGTTAGTAGCATGGAGGAAATCCTATGTTACGATAATACAGAAAACAAGAAAAGAAAATAATACAATAGGCTGTTCTAAACAGGCACAGCAACAGACAGAGAAATGGAGGTTTAACTCAATATCCTTGCAAACAGTTTCCAACACATGCCCTTGGCAAACAAGCCTAAGGAAACAATACTTTACTTATACAGCGACTGTTGTTGAAGCTGAATTTTGAGATTTTCTGAAAACTAATAGGAACGTGAGCTTGCACAGAATTTGAACTAGCACTGTCAGTAATGTGGCCTGGTGTGGCCCTGTTATGCTACATTAACCAAACCTATATTAAGCTTTATTATGCTTATAAAATAATACTTTTCTAAAGCCCCCCTCTCTCCTGATAATGGAAAATTATCACACCACCAAACTTATGATATCTCATCACTTGAGGGATCCTCTCTGTGTAATGCTTTTAGATTGTCATAAACCTCTGCTTTTGTTTTATTGAGAGCAATTTAATTTGTCAACATTCTCATCATCTCCCTCTTCTTGTTCCTGCAATCACATCTAGAACCTCTGTCACAAATTGATTCACAAAATTTAAATCTTAAAGAAACACTAGTTTGAATCGTAAATATATTGCTAATGAAAGAGCAATCTTCACCAATAAGTATTTCCCTAGTCTAACAGGCTAGCCGAACAGATCACAAAGTAGACAGTGTGATAGTCTGAGATGTTTATTGGAAACACCTGGATAGGGGTTTATTGTTAGCTTGGATTCCAGTGTTGGAAATACAAAGAGCAGTATATACTGCAGTCTAGAGTTATGTCACCCTATTTTCCTTCTCATGCTCTTTTGCTTTTTAGGTCCCTTGGTCTTTCTTCTTCAACTCCCTCTTCAAAGGAAATGGACCCTCAGGAAACAAAAAGAGGTCTTTAACCTAACGTTGAATCTCAGGCTATTCCCCACCACCATTCACCCGTGAAGTGTGCCTTTATTTTAATATGGGTTCCTGTGAACATAGACGTGATCTCTGGGCCCTCACCTGGCACCTGTGTACCACGCAAATCCGACCTGTCACAGTGGTGCCCCTTATCACTACTTCACAAACATGTAACAGGTAACTGCCTTGGGCTACGGCTCATCTCCTGAGCCAGAGCGTTGTCGAACTCAGTGTCCTCTCTCTTGGGGCTGCCGGGAGGGAACAGACATACAATCGTTAGGGCCCCCTCGCTCTTCTCACCGCTGCTCACCGCAGCATCCTCTTGGGTGCGGCAGACTGGACCTCTCTCCTCCTTGCTGCTTGACCTCCTTCCGGGGGTGGCATGCTTCTGTTCCTTTTTTTGGCTTTTGCCCACACATCTTAGTGTCCTCGTCAGTTATGGCTCCTTCACTCAAATCAGCTTTTTCTTCCTTCTTGATGGCGATGCCTTCTGCATCGGCAGGTCCCTTCTCATAAAGCAGCCACAGGGGCATGACCGCAGGAGTTCACAACTCTGAGCACGACCTGTTGACTAGAATCGCACCCTCATCAGGGTGGGAAAAACGGCAGCCCTTTTTGTTTTTTTCGGCATTTGTCTGAAGTCAGCCAGCACGGTGATAAGTTGCAGTGCCAAAAACCATCTAAGAACCTGAACATTCGGGTGTTTATTACCAGCTAGCCAGACCAAAAGGGCATGATTCAACGGCCCTTTTAATTGCTAGGCATTCCTTCTCAATAGTGGCTTAATTAAGTTCCCTGGGTAACAGTTTACGGCTTATGTAAACAATAGGATAGAATTTGCTCTCTTCTGGTCAGTCTGGGAGAGAACTGCCCCAAGGCCAAAACCAGAAGCATCTGTTTGAAACACAAATGGTTTCTTAAGGTCGGGGCACAGTAACACCAGATCAAAACACAAAGTTTCCTTCAGGCTAGCAAGGGTTCTTTGATGAAGAACAGACCAGTCATTGATCTTAGATGGGGAGATGTTTCCCATTAAGTCCGTAGGAGGGTGCGCTATTACTGAAAACTGGGGTCTGAATCTCCTGTAATAGCCTATCAGACCCAAAAATGATCTGATCTCTCACTTTGTGGGGGGTCTAGGAAAGTCTCTGTTGGTCCTCACTTTGTCCAACTAAGGCCTAATCTTGCCGGCCTGAAAATGGTGTCCAAAATAATGGATAGAGTCTGTGGTCAAGATAGATTTCTCTGCATTGACACCAAACCTGCCTCTTTCAGAGCCAAGCAGACGGCTTCCAGATGTACTAGATGACCATCCCAGTCCGGAATAAAGATCACTATGCCATCCAAGTAAGCAGCTGCGTAACCCTGATGTGGCTGAAGGACATTATCTATCAGTCTTTGGAAGGTTGTGGGTGCTCCATGAGTTAGAGTTTATTTCTTTGTAAAGCGCGAATAAATGCCCAAAGGTGCCTCCACTCTGCCTCAAGTGTCTAAGTATAAGAAAACAGAACTTAGAAATGGCCTAAAAACAAATCTTTAAGAAATGCATGTATAGAAATAGAAAAAAGTACCTAGGGAAGCATAAATAGCCAAGTTTTAAGACATTTCCTGAATAGAAGCAGATTAGGCTGACTTCTCTGGTAGACTAGAAGAGAATTCCAGAGATGGGAAGTGTAGGTGGAAAAACTTGTACCCCTCAGGAAGACTTAAAACTTCTCGAGGAAGATTTAAAAATGTAGACTGAAAGGTAGACCTTGAACTGGTTTAAGCCAGATGGGGTCGCAAAAGCTGTTTTTTTCTTGGCTGTATTAATGACTGGGATCTGTCAGTACCCCTTCGTGAGGTCTTGGGTGGAGAGGTATTTAACTACCAGAGAGCACCATTGAGGGTTCTATGATGTCATCTTGTAATATCGACCCTACCTCTTTTTCTACAGCCCCTTTCCTGGTTTCAGGTATTCGGTAGGAGTGTAACCGAATCACCTGCTTCCCTTCAACTACTATGTGATGGGTCACGAAGGCAGCTCTTCTCAGTTTGCAGGCCAACAAGATTTCTGGCATCTGCTTTGGTCTACTGAGAGCACTCAGAAAATCCTTGAAGTGGGTCCCAGTGGACTCTAGAAGAATTGTAATCCAGGGGTTACTTTTATCTCATCTGGATTGTGGCAGTTCACTATATTTAGGCAGCCCTAAGATGGTGATAAGGAAAATTCAATTCATCCAGAATGCTGCAGGGCAGATTCTTTTGGGGATTCCAAAGTCATATTCAGCGAGGGAAGCACTTAGAACTCTGCACTGGCTGCCCATAACCAGCATAGTCCAGATTAAGGAACTTTGCATGGTTCAAATACAAATTGGGCCCCACAATCCTCCACCAATTGATCAAACCCTGCCAACCGAATAGGGCCCTTAGCTCTGGCACACTGGATCTTCTAGTTACACCTAGAAAAAAAAAATCCAGGTGTGCGGTTGTTTATTTTCATATCTTGCTCCTAGGCTGTGGAACTGTCTCCCACTCCATTTGAGACGTGAAAATAATAGGCTGCACTTCAGGAAACAGCTAAAAACCTACTTCTTCCCTTAATGTGTTGGGCCTGTCTCTCACTGTTTTCCGTTAACTCTGGGAAGCCCCGGTCTTGGATAGCCATACGCTTTACAAATCCGGTGTATTGTATTCTGTTTCCCTATCAAGACCCCCACAAACATTTGGAGAACACTTTGTAACTCGCTGTGGTTATTTATTGTGATATTGGGTCCCATTCTCATTTCTTGAGTCTCTAGGGATGAATCCTTGATGGAAAACATATGTCTAGGGATGTGACTCACTGGGCTCTAACTTCTGCTATTGTTGGTTTTTCCAATATCTTCTGGAGGTTAATGTGAAATATCCATTGCCCTGTTTTCAGTAGGGTATGGCCACCTTATAGGTTACTTGACCTAGCACTGTGTGCAGACTCTTGCCAATTGGCTAACCGTGTCCTATTGGAAGAGGCATATAAAATTAGTACTTTCTTCCCTGGGGTGATCACCAGGATTTTTGCTATCCTGTCATAGCCCACCTTCTGTCTTTCCTGTGCCTCTCCTACATTTATTCCAACTTTTCTCCATAGCTCATCTATATTGTCCTTTAACTGTGCTGTGTACCCCAAGAATGATTTCCCTCGTAGTCCTCATCCTCCCACTGTTCTCTGGCCATATCTAATAAAGTTTGTGGCTGTCTTCCAAAAATAAGTTCAAATGAGGAAACCCCGGTAGAGGATTGTTCATAGCATCTGTTGGCGAATAGGACGAGAGGAAGCTTTTTATCCCATTCCCAGCCTGTTTCGCACACTAGTTTCTTTAACATAGTCTGTCCGTCTAGGGGTGGTATACTGAGGTCCAGATTTGTTATATACCCAGGATTTGCATACTTGAGCCATCAGACACGACATAAATGGTGTACCCTGATAAGTCAGTATTTCAGCCTGGAACCTCACCCTGAAAAAGAACCCAACCATAGATTGGGTAGCGCGGGAGTGGTAATACTAGTGAGTGGTATAGCCTCCCAATATCCTGTGGTGTTTTCCATTAATACTAGTATGTACTGATATCCTTTAGATGATGTTACTTATGGACCCACCAGGTCCATCCCCACCCGTTTGAATGGGAGATCAATGATAAGAAGCAGTCGTAGGGGAACTCTCTGTCTTTAGGCGGATTCACCTGCTGACAGCAGGGGCATGATATCCAGAACTTTCGAATGTCTGAATAGACCCCTAGCCAATAAAATCTCCTCAGCAGATACTATTCTCTTTTCTCTTTCCCTAAATGTCCACCTCCCTACCTGCCATTGGGCAAGCATTAAGACTTGTTCCCTAAATGGTAAGGGTATTAACTGTTTTTGCTTAACACCCCCTTTTTTTACCCCCCTATTTAAGAACACTTAGTACATAGAAGATAAAGGGCCTTCCTGTCCGTGGTCTTCTGAGATTGCCTGTGTCCAAGCCTGATCTAAATTAGTGTCCTCCCATTGAGTGGCACTGAAGCTACACTGGGTGTCACTGTAGTTCACTGTGGGAGAATACAAAAACGGTTTGTTACTCAAATGATTTAACTTAAACACTCATCTATTGTTGCGTTTTTCTGTTTTGTTTCTTGGTTTTACTCTTACCCCCTTACAAGTCCTAGTCCCGGACCGGAAAGGGGCCTCTATTAGCTAGCTGTGTTCTGGACTATCTTGGACCTTATCACATAAGAGTTGTGTGAATTGGGGATGATCAACGCCTGTGATGGCCTCTTCAGGAAAAGTTGGTATTCTCCCTACCTCCATTGTCTGTACTTGGCTGTCCCTTCGTGTATCTATAGGTACTGTGGGGGATACTTTCCAGTCCCCATGTAAACAGGTGAAGGCTACCTTCTTAGATACCCGCTTAGGGGTCTGTTTAATCCACTTGCTGTGAATGACTGAGTGATGGCACCCTGAGTCGATTAGTGCATTTACTTGTTGTCTGTGCTTTCTGTTTATATGCATTAGGGCGTTTCTCCCCCACTTTCAGCACCTGACCCTTTGAAAACCCTACTTCCGTGGGTTGTATTGTTGATCCTTTCTGGGGGAAATTCCTCTCAATGTGTCCCCAATCTGATCAGTGGAAACACTGGGGACCCGCACCCACCTCCTTAGCTGGGGTTTTTTGAGGACCTTTGTTTTCATATAGGGGCAATGTATTTGGTCTAAGCTGAGCTCGCCAGGGAATGTTGCTACTGGGCTTTCTGATTCAATGGCCCCCTCCACTGAAATATTAGGGTGTTGTTTAATCCACGCTCTAGTTGAACTGGGTAGAGTGTCTAGATATTGCTCAAGGTACATCTTTTCAACAACGTCTTCGATGGTGGAGGTATTTGGCTGTAACCAGAGATTTACCAGGTCTTGTATCCTATAGTATAGGGCTTGTGGGTTATCATTAAGGCCTCATTTTTCCTTTCTGAACTTGATGCGATAATGTTTACTATCATAACCTAACCTTTCTAAAATGTTTTTTAAAATTTCATCGTAAAGTGTAGTCCTTCGGGATTAGCAGTTTGATAAGCTGGCTGAAACTCTGAAAGTAGGGGTGCTGTTTATTGGCTCCATCTTTCTGGGGGCTAGGAGCAGTGGTTAATTTCTTAAATAAAAACTTGCCAATGCCCAAAGCTCTCTTCTGAAACACGCAGCTCCTGCATTTAAATGGGCGAGCACAGAATACTGCGGCAGTATAATCCTGAAGCTATCTTGGGCCTCTTTAATCAATTTATAGCCACTCTCTGAGCCTTCAGCTCACTCTTGCAGTTTTCTGCTTTCTCCTTTTGTGTCGCTTTTCCATCTATCTTTATTCTGCCTTTCCCATATGTGCTTTTTGCTTGTAGTAATTGCCTGATGCAGAAAACTAAGTGCTGGCCCTCAATAATAAGTGCTGGTGCTCCGCACTGGAAACCACAGGCTCAAATTAAGCACTGGCCAGGAGGCAATTCTTGTGACTTTTTCAAAGTTTGTAAAGAAATAGTCGGGTCATCCCCTGCTTGGTATTTCTGTAGTGCAGAACTGGGGACATTAGGATGTACTTTGGAGCTAACCAATGCATCAATTAATTTCAGGAGAGATGCATCATGGGCCTGTTGTTTCTCAGTAACTAAGACTGTCTGTCTTGTCAGTACGTTATTGAGGTTTGGTGGCTTTGTGTGATGCTTTACTAGTAGCTGTAGGTGTCGTTGACTTCCCCCCAATTGTTGTATCATTTGTTCATAAGTGCTGGGTTGTGTCATGTCGGTAGCCTGTGGTATCTGTGCCAGATTCCACTTCTGCCACCACTTGTAACAGGCTAGCCGAACAGATAACAATGCAGACAGTGTGAAAGTCTGAGAGCTTTATTGAAAACACCTGGATAGTGGTTTATTGTTAGTTTGAACTTCAGTGTTGGAAATACAAAGAGCTGTATATACTTCAGTTCGGAGTTATGTCACTCCATTTCCATTTATTACTAACACTAGAATATTCCTTAGATCTGAGGCACTCACAGGAATAAAGTTGATGGTAGCTGGCTGCACCTGTACTCCACACCTGTAGGTGTGGGAAAGGAAAAAAACAGTTTTTATTATACATAGTCCTCACCCACTCTATTAGCGGCATGCTACATCATCGGGTTCACCCTGACTCCTAAAGGTCAGGGTGGGCTCAACCATGTTCCAGGGAGCTCCCTAATAATAATAATATAGTGTAGGGAGGACGTATCTCTTTACCCCATGTCTAAGGGATCTCCCCACCCTTCAGTTCAGGGAGGTTATGTTAACCCTCTTGAATGGTGTCAGAGTACTCCACTTCCCTTCTCATACTCTTTCTATTTTTGGGGCCGCTGGTCTCTCCTTTTCTACTCCCTCTTCGATGGAAGCGAACCCTCAGGAAACAAAAAGAGGTCTTTTACCTAATGTTGAATCTCAGGTGATTCCCTGCCACCATTCACACGTGAAGTGTGCCTTTATTTTAGGATGGGTGACAGGTATCCATTGCTAGTGTTCCATGTGAACATAGAGGTGATCTCTGGGTCCTCACCAGGTCCCTGGGTACCACACAAATCCGACCCGTCACTATGTTTCACCTTATCACCACAGGCCACTTGCCTTTGGCTTGTCTCCTGAGCTGTAGCGTTGGAGACCTCAGAGTCCTCATTCTTGGGGCTGTCCAGTGAGAACAGACATGCAGTCATTCGGACCCCCTCGCTCTCTTAACGGCTGCTCACCACAACCTCCTCTAGGGGATGGCAGCCTGGATCTCTCTCTTCTTCGCTGCTTGTTCTCTTTCCTTCTTCAGATGGACTTTTCCTTACACGTCTCTGTGTCCTCGTCAGCTAAAGCTCCATCAGTCGGGTCAGCTTCGCCTTCCTTTTTGATGGTGATTGCCTCTGTATCGGCCACAGACGATGACTGACGGAGTTCTGGGCTGCTGAGCGCGACTGCGTGACTAGAACTGCACCCGCCTCATCAGATCTTGGGTACGTCGGCATCCCGCTCGCTGGCCCTTCCACACCTATCCATGAACATATCTGATCCCAGATTCCCCTTATGGGTGAAACACATTCACAATATTAGTCATGTTATCAAGGAACTAATTTAGAAAAAACATCTAATACTTGTTGGCCTACACTGTTTCTTCTCACTCTCCCATGATGCACATCACTCAAACTATCTACATGATTGATTTTATTGTAAATTAAAGCTAAATAAGAGGAACCTGTCCGGCTTTTTAGAAGTGTAAAATAAGTAGTTTTGTTTCAAATATCATAAATGCTTTTAAACATAGGATCAACACCACCTAAAATATAAAACTATCTATTAGATAATTCTAATCATGCACACTGTTCCCTATCATAACTGTTTTATTATTATCAGTACATTTCATTTACATCATATACACATTTACTTCTCCAAATTCTAAGGCTGGGGTGTATTGGCGAACTTTTATTTATAGGCTCTTCCCTCAAATCAAATCCCATTACTTGTGAACCTATCAACTTGACATCTGACCTTTTCATGTTATATTTTTAAAGAAAGTTACACACCTCTTCAGCTAATCTACATATAGGGCCTGATTAAGACCTTGGCGGAGGGGATTACTCCGTCTCAAACGTGACGGATATCCCGCCTGCCATATTACAAGTTCCATTATATTCTATGGAACTTGTAAAACGGCAGATAGTATATCCGTCACTTTTGGGACGGAGTAATCCCCTGCGCCAAGGTCGAAATCAGGCCCATAGTCTGTATAATAACACTTCAGTGTGAGTACTGTACTTTATAGAACCCTCAGAAATTTCAGTTACTTCTAACCTTGTTACAACAGGTAAGTAATCTATTGGAACATAAATAAACTATGTTCATACTAATTCAGGTGCATAATTATTTGAACAATAAAGTGAACATGATAAACCACATGACAAAGTTAATTGCTGTAAAAGTCACATCTTCCCTGAAACAGAAGTGGGTAAGTGGCTACTATGTTACAATCAGACAAGTTCACTATTCTTCTGTAACTCTTCAATAATTCTGTGTAAGTATTCTCAAAATCTTTATCGTAACTACATGTTCTAAATTACAATGCTTAGGACTATTAAAAAATGTTGGGATATTAGTAGTGTTTTGGGAATACCCACCTGGGGTTGATTATACACTATGGGGGTCATTCTGACCCCGGTGGGCGGCGGGAACTGCCGAATGACCGCGCGGCCATTCTGGCTTTCCCGCTGGGCCGGCGGGCGACCACCAGAAGGCCGCCCGCCGGCCCAGCGGGAAACCCCCTGCAACAATGAAGCCGGCTCCGATTGGAGCCGGCGGAGTTGTAGGGGTGCGACGGGTGCAGTGGCACCCGTCTTGATTTTCAGTGTCTGCAAAGCAGACACTGAAAATCTTTATGGGGCCCTGTTAGGGGGCCCCTGCACTGCCCATGCCAGTGGCATGGGCAGTGCAGGGGCCCCCAGGGGCCCCACGACACCCGTTCCCGCCATCCTGTTCCTGGCGGTAAAAACTGCCAGGAACAGGATGGCGGGTAGGGGGTCGGAATCCCCATGGCGTCGCTGCAAGCAGCGCCGCCATGGAGGATTCCCTGGGCCAGGGGTAAACCGGCGGGAAACCGCCGGTTGCCCTTTTCTGACCGCGGCTTTACCGCCGCGGTCAGAATGGCCCAGGAAGCACTGCCAGCCTGTTGGCGGTGCTTCCGCGGTCCCCGGCCCTGGCGGTCATGGACCGCCAGGGTCGGTATGACCCCCTATGACACAATAAGTGTATCTGAAATGAATATTCTTATTTGGAAAGCCATGCAGTTCCTCTCCTTTCTAGAAGGCTTTCTCTCCATCCTTTGTAATCAGTCTCTGAAAACCTCAGTCTCTGGGCGTGGCCAAGCCGAAAAGATGCGTGATCTCTAAGCTTCTTGTCTGGCCACGATGAAGCCTTTGCTTTCCCAGCTATACTTCACACCCGTCCGCTCCTTATAGAAATCGAGGCACGCAATGTGATGTGAAGGTAACAGCTTCCTAGTGATGGGTGTGCCGCAGACTTAGGGCTTAGAAGCCGTATCCGCCTGTCTGCTTGTGGTTCAGGAGCTGAGGAACAGCCATGAGGCACCAATTTGGTGTGGAGTAGTGCCACCTGCTCTTGTTTCGGGTCCGCTGCACTCACTTCCACTGAATAGGAAGCCAGAGAGGGCCTGAAGTGGCCCACCCCGCTTTCCATAGACTTCTGTAGGCCTGTCACAGCAAGGCACTCACTCCCCCGCTTCATTGGGGCCTGATCCCCTGCCAGAACATAGCCACATGGTGACCTTTAGGGGCCTGTTGGGAACTGCCCCATCATGGATGGTTGATTAGACCCCCCCTAGTGGTGTAGGCCCGTTCCTCCTCCTTATAAGCATTCAGAGACATGTTAGGGCAGTCATCACATACCACCCTATCAGGCCGACCGGATCTTTTGACTTAGAGAGGACTGTAGTAATCAAATTCATTGAACACCAATTAAACAACATCAACATTTTAAACAAGTTGGACAAAATTTAGGAAATTAGACACACCATGACCAATTTGGCAATGGAAACAAAGATCCAAACGGATTAAGTTTCAAAGCTATATTTTTACAACCACAATGCTAGGATAATATAAATGGTTCACAGAACCAAGTTATACACACACATAAAGATCATAGACTGACCGAAGTGTCTAAAGAAATGTAACCTAGTGTACATCAACACAATTAGGCACTCTAACAAAATAACACAACTCAATACAATGATTATTTGCGCAACTGAAACAGTTTTTAAAGCAGTTGATGGTGGCATTTGAATATTCAAATCTCAGACTTATGGCAATCAATTTCAGAGTTTGGTCATCCCTAGTACTGTCACAAATTTGGCCCGGTATGTGTGGGGAAGGACTGGCACATGCAAAAAAAAGCAAAAGATATGTCCAGGGCTGAATAACTAAATGCTACTAATGGACCTGCAACACTCATTGTGCCACCTGTAGTGTCCTCCCCAGCCAGGGTACGGGTAAATGACTACGCCACACATGGAGCTTGGTCGTACACGTCTTTATTGCTCTGTGTGTAAATGCATTCTAAACAGGAAATATATGTTCGATGGCATCTGTCGCTGTAGATACGCATGTTCTGCAATAGCTCGCCATCTGGTGTTGGGCCGGAGTGTTACAAGTTGTTTTTCTTCGAAGAAGTCTTTCGAGTCACGGGACCGAGTGACTCCTCCTTTTGTCTCCATTGCGCATGGGCGTCGACTCCATCTTCGATTGTTTTTTTTTCCGCCATCGGGTTCGGACGTGTCCCTGTCGCTCCGAGTTTCGGAACGGAAAATAATAGTTAATTTCGGAAGATTTTCGTCGGTATTGTTGCGTTCGGGATCGGCGTACTTAGATTCAACACCGCATCGAAGATCGAAGAGCTCCGGTGCCCTTCGGGGTAGTTTTTCGATCCTCCGTCGGGGCCTGGTCGGCCCGACCGCGTGCTGAGGAACGCCGATGGAACGGACCCCGTTCCGTTTCTGCCCCAAATGCCACAATAAATACCCCTACACAGACCAACACTTGGTCTGCAACCTGTGCCTGTCACCTGAGCACAGCGAAGACACCTGCGAGGCCTGTCGTGCGTTCCGGTCCCGAAAAACACTCCGAGACCGTCGAGCCAGAAGACTTCAAATGGCGTCCGCACCGACAGCCCAACGGGAGTTCGAGGAACAGGAAGAGGAAGGTACCTTCTCGATCCAAGACTCAGACTCCGAAGGATTCGACGATACACAAACCGTGAGTAAGACGTCGAAAACCACACAAAGAAACATTTACAAGGCCCAGGGGACGCCACTGCCACCAGGCCATGGCTCGACCCATAAATTCGGTGACCGACCGTCGGCACCGAAAAAGGCCCAAACAGTGCCGAGATCGTCCGACTCCGGTCGAGACACCGGCACGCAGCCTTCTCGGGACCGAGAAAGTGCTGGAGACAAGCCTCGACACCGAGATGCCGGTGTGGACACGGCTCGACGCCGAGACAGCGGCACCGAAACAGATCGACGCCGAGAGGTTTCGGCCCCGAAAAGGAAAAAAGTCACCTCGGAGCCGAAAAAACACACAGACAAAGTTTCGATGCCGAAACAGACTGCAAGCGACCCAGCTTCGGGCTCTTACACAGAAGAGCACTCGCTAACCTCCCAAATGCAAAAGCATAGGTTTGAGGAAGAGCTACAAGCAACTGATTTGGACCATACGCAAAAGCGTATCTTCATTCAGCAGGGGACAGGAAAAATTAGCACCCTTCCCCCCATTAGGAGAAAGAGAAGGTTGGAGTTCCAGACGGAACAAGCACCACAACCAAAAGTGGTGAAAAGGGTTACACCACCACCCTCTCCTCCGCCCGTGATTAACGTTTCACCAGCACAAACGCCATCACACTCCCCAGCTCACACCACCATGAGCCAGGGTGACCAAGACCAGGACGCATGGGACCTATACGACGCCCCAGTGTCAGATAACAGCCCAGAGGCATACCCTACAAAACCATCTCCACCAGAAGACAGCACCGCGTACTCTCAGGTGGTGGCTAGAGCAGCACAATTTCACAACGTAAGCCTCCACTCAGAACAGGTCGAGGATGATTTCTTGTTCAACACACTCTCCTCCACCCACAGCTCCTACCAAAGCCTGCCTATGCTCCCTGGTATGCTCCGGCACGCAAAAGACATATTTAAGGACCCGGTCAAAAGTAGGGCAATCACACCAAGGGTGGAAAAAAAGTATAAGCCGCCTCCTACGGACCCGGTTTTCATCACAACACAGCTGCCACCAGACTCTGTTGTTGTAGGAGCAGCTAGGAAAAGGGCCAACTCTCACACATCTGGAGATGCACCACCCCCAGATAAAGAAAGCCGCAAGTTCGATGCAGCTGGTAAGAGAGTCGCAGCACAAGCTGCAAACCAGTGGCGCATCGCGAACTCCCAGGCACTACTTGCGCGCTATGACAGAGCCCACTGGGACGAGATGCAACATCTTATTGAACATCTGCCCAAAGACTTCCAAAATAGGGCAAAACAAGTGGTTGAGGAGGGACAGACCATCTCCAACAACCAGATACGTTCCTCCATGGACGCTGCAGATACAGCTGCGCGGACAATTAATACATCTGTAACTATCAGAAGGCATGCATGGCTCCGAACGTCTGGATTTAAACCAGAGATTCAACAAGCAGTTCTCAATATGCCTTTTAATGAAAAAGAACTGTTCGGTCCAGAAGTGGACACAGCGATTGAGAAACTCAAAAAAGATACAGACACTGCCAAAGCCATGGGCGCACTCTACTCCCCGCAGAGCAGAGGGAATTACAGCACATTCCGTAAAACGCCCTTTCGAGGGGGGTTTCGGGGTCAAAGCACACAAGCCAGCACCTCACAAGCAACACCGTCCACTTACCAGGGACAGTATAGAGGAGGTTTTCGGGGACAATATAGAGGAGGGCAATTCCCTAGAAATAGAGGGAGATTTCAAAGCCCCAAAACCCCTACTACTAAACAATGACTCACATGTCACTCACCCCCTCCACACAACACCAGTGGGGGGAAGAATAGGTCATCATTACAAAGCATGGGAGGAAATCACTACAGACACTTGGGTTCTAGCAATTATCCAACATGGTTATTGCATAGAATTTCTACAATTCCCTCCAAACATACCACCAAAAGCACAAAATTTAACAACACACCATTCCAATCTCCTGGAGATAGAAGTGCAGGCACTATTGCAAAAGAATGCAATCGAATTAGTGCCAAACACACAAATAAACACAGGAGTTTACTCACTGTACTTTCTGATACCAAAGAAGGACAAAACGCTGAGACCAATCCTAGACCTCAGAGTAGTGAACACTTTCATCAAATCAGACCACTTCCACATGGTCACACTACAAGAAGTATTGCCATTACTAAAACTGCACGACTACATGGCAACTTTAGACCTCAAGGATGCTTATTTCCATATACCAATACACCCATCGCACAGGAAATACCTAAGGTTTGTATTCAAAGGAATACATTACCAATTCAAGGTACTGCCTTTCGGATTAACAACCGCACCAAGAGTCTTTACCAAATGTCTAGCAGTGGTCGCAGCACACATAAGAAGGCAGCAAATCCATGTGTTCCCATATCTAGACGACTGGCTAATCAAAGCCCATTCGTTAATAGAGTGCTCAAATCACACAAATCATATCATACAAACCCTCTTCAAACTAGGGTTCACCGTCAATTTCACAAAATCCAAAATTCTGCCACGCAAGGTACAACAATACCTGGGAGCCATAATAGACACATCAAAAGGAGTAGCCACTCCAAGTCCACAAAGAATTCAAAATTTCAACACCATCATACAACGCATGTATCCAACACAAAAGATACAGGCAAAGATGGTATTACAACTCCTAGGCATGATGTCATCATGCATAGCCATTGTCCCAAACGCAAGACTGCACATGAGGCCCTTACAACAATGCCTAGCATCACAGTGGTCTCAAGCACAGGGTCACCTTCTAGATCTGGTGTTAATAGACCGCCAAACTTACCTCTCGCTTCTGTGGTGGAACAACATAAATTTAAACAAGGGGCGGCCTTTCCAAGACCCAGTGCCACAATACGTAATAACAACAGATGCTTCCATGACAGGGTGGGGAGCACACCTCAATCAACACAGCATACAAGGACAATGGAACGTACATCAAACAAAACTGCATATCAATCACCTAGAACTTCTAGCAGTTTTTCAAGCACTAAAAGCTTTCCAACCAATAATAGTTCACAAATACATTCTCGTCAAAACAGACAACATGACAACAATGTATTATCTAAACAAGCAGGGAGGGACGCACTCCACGCAGTTAAGCCTGCTAGCACAAAAAATTTGGCATTGGGCAATTCACAACCAAATTCGCCTAATTGCACAGTTTATACCAGGGATACAAAATCAACTCGCAGACAATCTCTCTCGAGATCACCAACAGGTCCACGAATGGGAAATTCACCCCCAAATACTGAACACTTATTTCAAACTCTGGGGAACACCTCAGATAGACTTGTTTGCGACAAGGGAGAACGCAAAATGCCAAAACTTCGCATCCAGATACCCACACAAACAATCCCAAGGCAATGCCCTATGGATGAACTGGTCAGGGATATTTGCTTACGCTTTTCCTCCTCTCCCTCTCCTTCCTTACCTGGTAAACAAACTCAGTCAAAGCAAACTCAAACTCATATTGATAGCACCAACTTGGGCAAGGCAACCCTGGTACACAACGCTGCTAGACCTATCAGTGGTACCCTGCATCAAATTGCCCAACAGGCCAGATCTGTTGACACAGCACAACCAAAAGATCAGACACCCAGATCCAGCATCGCTGAATCTAGCAATCTGGCTCCTGAAATCCTAGAATTCGGGCACTTACAACTTACCCAAGAATGTATGGAAGTCATAAAACAAGCAAGAAGGCCATCCACCAGGCACTGCTATGCAAGTAAATGGAAGAGGTTTGTTTGCTACTGCCATATTAATCAAATACAACCATTACACACAACTCCAGAACATGTAGTGGGTTACTTGCTTCACTTACAAAAATCTAACCTAGCTTTCTCTTCCATTAAGATTCACCTTGCAGCAATATCTGCATACCTGCAGACTACCTATTCAACTTCCCTATATAAAATACCAGTCATTAAAGCATTCATGGAGGGCCTTAGGAGAATTATACCACCAAGAACACTACCTGTTCCTTCATGGAACCTAAATGTTGTCCTAACTAGACTTATGGGTCCACCTTTTGAACCCATGCACTCCTGCGACATACAGTTCCTAACCTGGAAGGTGGCATTTCTCATCGCCATTACTTCCCTGAGAAGAGTAAGCGAGATTCAGGCGTTTACTATACAGGAACCTTTTATACAACTACACAAAAATAAAGTCGTCCTAAGGACCAATCCTAAATTTTTGCCAAAGGTTATTTCACCGTTCCATCTAAATCAAACAGTGGAACTTCCAGTGTTCTTTCCACAGCCAGATACCGTAGCTGAAAGGGCACTACATACATTAGATGTCAAAAGAGCATTAATGTATTACATTGACAGAACAAAGAACATCAGAAAGACTAAACAACTCTTTATTGCATTTCAAAAACCTCATGCAGGAAACCCAATTTCAAAACAAGGTATAGCCAGATGGATAGTTAAATGCATCCAAATCTGCTACCTTAAAGCTAAACGACAGCTGCCCATTACACCAAGGGCACACTCAACCAGAAAGAAAGGTGCTACCATGGCCTTTCTAGGAAACATCCCAATGCAAGAAATATGTAAGGCAGCCACATGGTCTACGCCTCACACATTCACCAAGCACTACTGTGTAGACGTGTTATCCGCACAACAAGCCACAGTAGGTCAAGCTGTATTAAGGACATTATTTCAGACTACTTCCACTCCTACAGGCTGATCCACCGCTTTTGGGGAAATAACTGCTTACTAGTCTATTGCAGAACATGCGTATCTACAGCGACAGATGCCATCGAACTGAAAATGTCACTTACCCAGTGTACATCTGTTCGTGGCATCAGTCGCAGTAGATTCGCATGTGCCCACCCGCCTCCCCGGGAGCCTGTAGCAGTTTGGAAGTTACCTTCAATTATTTATATATGTATCATCTCAACCTTAAATAGGTGCATACTTAGTCACTCCATTGCATGGGCACTATTACTACAATTCAACTCCTACCTCACCCTCTGCGGGGAAAAACAATCGAAGATGGAGTCGACGCCCATGCGCAATGGAGACAAAAGGAGGAGTCACTCGGTCCCGTGACTCGAAAGACTTCTTCGAAGAAAAACAACTTGTAACACTCCGGCCCAACACCAGATGGCGAGCTATTGCAGAACATGCGAATCTACTGCGACTGATGCCACGAACAGATGTACACTGGGTAAGTGACATTTTCATTACCACACCCGAACACTTATGTCACAGTTCTGCGGTTTCCATCAGAGACCAAAATGGTCCAGTCATTGCTAACTCACAAGACACTAAGGGCCTCAATACAACCCTGGCGGCCGGCGGTAAGCTGGCGGTAACACCGCCAACAGGCTGGCGGTGTTCCGCCAGCTATTATGACTGTGGCGCAATAGCCATGGCCATAGCACCGGCCTCTCCACTATATCGCCAGGCTTCCGCCTGGTGGTCATAATCCTTATGAGTCCCTGATCGCTAGCCTGGCCACGGCAGTAAACACTGCCATGGAAAGGCTGGCGGTAAGGGGGACTTGGGGGCCCCTGCACCGCCCATGCACTTGGCATGTGCAGTGTAGGAGCCCCCAGGCATAGCCCCATCGCGCATTTCACTGCCTGAATTTCGGGCAGTGAAATGCACGACGCTGCACATCAGCATTGCCGCCGGCTCTATTACGAGCCAGCAGCAATGTTGATGTGACTTTTCCGCTGGGCCAGCGGACGGTAACACTGTTACTGTCCACTGGCCCAGCGGAAAAGTCCAAATAGGGAGCCAAAATACTGCCAGCACTGGCGGTATACTGGCGCCCGCAGCTTCGGCGGTCCTCTGTGAAGACCGGCGAAGTTGTTATGAGGGCCTAAATCTCCCACCTTGTTAAATAAAAAATAATTTTTTTCACAGATATATAAATATATATATATTACAAGTGCTCTATACGTTGTTGTGGATCTCTGAAAAAATGCCCAGATTGTGTCCTCTGAGGCTGTGAAGAGAGAAGAAAATTGTCCATGACTGGCACTGGTGATGGAGTGACGGGTGCAGTTGAGGGGTTCTCTAAAGTCTCAGTCGAACCAGTCTCATGCCTGACATCAGGGACTGGCGATGACTGAAGTCGAAGAGTCTTGCGTTATGTACTTTCAAGAACGGTGGGAAGTCACCATGTGTCCTTTGCTAGTTACAACTTAGAAGAGTTTAGCATCAGGGGGAGCATCAGATTTTTGTTTCCTCTGTTGTCGCAGCAATATTCAATTTCCTTTATTGAAAACCATGTCTTGGCACATCGACTCTTGCAGGCATATACTTTCATCTTTTGTTTACAACACAAGTCTGTTCGACGAAGTTCACCATTGTTTGTAGACCTTGCTGTTGGTCCATTGTGGTAACTTGGTCTTCATGGCTCTCCTGAACATCAGGGTGACAGGACTTTCACCTGTCATTGAATGAGGAGTCGACTGATAAGCTCAGAGTAGTATGACGAGCTGACTTCAGATCGAGCTTCTTCAATTTAGCATGCTGGACAGTATTTTGGAGTGTGCTCATAAAGTGTTTGATAACTCCATTTGCTTGTGGCCAAAGAGGTATGCATTTCTGATGCTTCACATTGAGATGATCAAGAAAGTCTGAATTCTCAACTATTGAAAGGTGGATCATTGTCAGACTTCAGACTTGAAAGAACACCCCAATTGCAATAATGGCATCTAACTTCTTGATGACTCTTTCTTGAGTAATGGATAAGAGATCTTCTGCTAGTGGACAACTGGAGTATTCATCAATAATCGCCATCAGATGATGTCCATTGTCAAGAGGACCAAAGAAATCAACAGTGATTTTCTCCCATACATATTTTTGCAAATCCAACATGTTCAAGGTATGTTGAGTAATTTTGGGAAATAAGCAATTACACAAGTGACGAGCCTTCAACTCTCTTTCGATTCTTGTCAAGATGAGGTAACCAAACATGGTCTCGTAGAGCTTGTTTAGTGGCAACAATTCCAAGATGCCCTTCATGGGCCACTTCAATTACTTGTTGTCGCAGACTCTGTGGTATGACAATTCTTATACCTCATAAGACAATACCTTCTTGAGTAACAGGTAGTTCGTCTTTCATATTTTTTTTAAGAAGTAGCAACAGGAGTACCAGACTTTACAATGAAGTTAATGTAGGCTTCAGCAGCTTTGGAAGGGGTACAATGACACTGTACTGGCACTTATGAAAATTAGTCAGCAGGGTTTGGATCTTTCCCTGGTCCATGCATAATAGTGTAGTCATATTCCTGCAGTGGCAAACCCCAACTATCAATTCTTGTAGACATCTTGGCTTTTGGATTGCCAAAGATGGTAAGCAATGCTTGATGATCAGTTACAAAAGTGAAAGGTTTTCCATATAAGAATACGTGGAAATGTTCACAAGCCCACACCATTGCTAGACTGTCTTTCTCAGGTTGTAAATAGGCACATTCAGTTTGTGACAAACACCTGCTTGCATGTGCCATAATATGCCTTTGAGCATGTGAGTGTCCATTGTTTTGGGCAAGGATTGTGCCTGACTTGGCTTGCGTCAACAACAACCTCTATAAGAAGCTTTGGGTCAAAGTAGGCCATTTCATTGACTTTCTCAATTGCATGCTTCATTTTCTTAAAACTTTGTTCACATTTGTGTGACCAGTAAAATGAAGCATTTGTTTTTGTTCAGTCTCTCAAGGTAACACTTACTGTGGCAAAGTCACGTATATACCTGGAACAATAACTGGCCATGCCAAGGAATGAACATAACATCTTGTGAAGGACTGGTATCTGACAAAGCTTGGACATCAGCTAGATCTCCCTTCATACCACCATCAGAAAAGATATAGCCAAATAATTTGAGCTTTGTTTTGATAAACTCACATTTCTCAGCATTCAGAGTAAAACCTGCATCAGCAGGTAAACAACACACTTGTGCCAGAGCTTTTTCATGTTCCTTTTGGGTAGCTCCAAAAACCAATATGTCATCACTATAATTTAAAGCATCCATGACAGATTGTATGATATGGTTAATGAAATCTTGAAAACGTTGTCCACCTGATTACGCACCAAAACTTAAACGTTCATATCTGAACAAACATGCATAGAAAAGGTGGTAATGTACCTGCAGTTTTCTTTGAGTCCAATTGATGATATTCTTTGTTCAGATCAAGGTAAGAGATGACATTGGCACCAGTTAGCTGTGGGATCATGTCTGCAATGTGCGGACGGGGATGTTCTGTTTCAATTGTGTTGATATCTTGACACATATCAACACAGATGCTTTCAGCTCCTTCACTGTCCTCTTTGGGCACTGGTACGATGGGCAAAACCCACGGAGTTGACCTAGTAGATCGCTAAATGATAGCATGCTTTAGTAGTCTTTAAGCTCTTTTCCACAGCTTCTTTAGTTGAAATACAAATTGTCTATGTCTTAGAGCAGCAGGACAAACATCCTTATTGATATTCAGCTTTACTCTCATGATATTTCAGTTTTCCCAATCCATGAAACTTCGACGGACCTGACTTACTGTTTCGTGATGAGCATTTGTGTTGTAGTTCACAGATATCAGTTCCATATCAGCAACACTATTGAAACTGAGCAAACAGGTACTTGACGCAGTACTTTGAAGTATGTGAATGGGTGCTTGCGCTTTTGGCTTTTTGTGTCTCATAGTTGCTACAAATTAATCTTGACTCTTTAATGGTGTTGATCCAGCCCATGCATGCACTTTAGTCTAGTTTAGTGAGACGGGGCAATGGAGACAGTTCATTGTAGTTTTCCTCAGGCATAATGTTTATCGACGCACCACTGTCAATAATAGGTATGGAGTAACTGTTTACTTTTAGTGTAATCTTCAGGCAATGTTTGAATGACTTTTGTGATTTTACTTGTTGACTTTTCTTTGACTCAAATTTTTCTTTGCATGCGACCAGTCCTACATGCCCACATCTTTCTAAGGTAAACATCGACATCGCACATCCATCTTCCTCAATGTCACTTAACAGCGAAACCGAAGTACTCTTGGACCAAGATTTAGAGGACGATAGACTTCATTTTGTGTTGATTCTGGGACGTTTCGGTGTGCATTTTGTTTTCTCGTCATGAGGCGCTTAGATTTTCCTTCGCCTTGTAAACCGTCGCAAAATGGTTCTGCTTCCCACAGCCTTTGCATATTTGTCCAATGGCGGGACATTTACCTTTGTGTGCAAATGAACATCCACATCTAAAGTACAGTTTCTTTTTCTTTAGAGGCATCACTTTGTGTCCTTCATCTTTGTATTTCTGCTTACTTTTCATATTCATGACTGACTCATTCTGGGCACTCCTAGCCTCCATGTTAGCAGCTTGTCGATCAGCACATTCCTCAGCTTTGGCAGGCATGAGGTCTTGCTCGAGACTAAGAGTTTCTCTCAGCATTTGTCATCTAAATGAATCTGACAGACATCTTTTAATAATTCAGAGACGTATGGCTTCTTCATCATTGAAATCCTTGACCCTAGAGTGTTTGATAAGCATATCAAGTCTCTTGACAGATTTGTCGATTGTTTCACCAACTTTCTGTTATTCCGGACTGAAAATATGTATTTCATAATTGACATTCGGCATTGGATTGAACTTGAGATTTAACGCTTCTTTGATTTGACGTTATGTGACTTCTTCAGTTTGCTGCAGTTTGTTTATTACCTCTTTTATTCCTTCACCGGCAAGATTTTTGAGGTATTTGACAGTCTTTTTGTTGTTTGTTTCTTCCATTGCATCGATGAAATCATCAAACATTTCTACCCATGCAGTCAATCTGTCACTAATATTTAGCTTTTTGACGGTATCGAAGGGAGGCAATGGTTTAAAAAATGCGGCAGCATCATAACCCGTGGAACTTTCGTCTGTCGAGAGCTGGGCTCATTCCGGCAGCGTCTGCTGCCCGCTTGTACTGGCACCTTCGTCATGCATTAGTCATGTGCTACCACATGGGTCATCACACCCGCTCTCTGTCTGTGAGGCCCTGTCATCTTCTTTAACTGTGAGTAGCGGCTTTATTTCTGGCACAGGTTCTCCACCGTTCTTGCCATTCTGCATTGTATTTGTTTTCTTCTGCCTTTACCGTTTCTGTGTACCGATTGTCGCTGCCTTTCTCGTTGTCATACTGAATGATTTATAGCTCAGTGTCACGTAGTGGTGCAGTACCTATTTCATGGCGGTACTAGCAAGTTTCTGGCCAACAATGCACTAACTTTTCAATTAGGCTTTCATTCTTCAAAAGATTCACACTGACTGGAGTGGTGCTTTGACTCCACATACACCAGATGTCGATCTTCACTTCGACTAAGGCCCATGTGGCACGCACAAGCAGTTTGCTGGACCACAGCACTGTTGATCTTTGGGTTACTTATTCTGTATCTTGTCAAATGTTGTACTGTCCTCCCCAGCTGGCATACTCATAAATGGCTATGCCACACATGTTGCTTGGTTTTACACATCTTTATTTCTCTGTGTGTATCTGCAAACTCAACATTCTAAAAGTTAAATCTATTCACCACATCCAAACACTTATGTCACAATTCTACGGAGTCCATCAGAGACCATAAAGGTCCTGTCATCGTTAACAAATAAGACACTACACAGCCCACTTAAGTAGCCCATTAGAACACGTCATAGGCCTTCAATAGCAGCCTGTATGCAGTTTTAAGCTACCAATTCAGCTTAGTAAAATAATCCCCTTGCAAAGCTCAAAACTCACTTTTTATTTCATATAGGTCCCCCATAAAGTAGGCCCTAGACGGCCCATAGAGCAGGGTGCATTGTAAGTAAATAGTTGGACATGCACTTTTAAGCTTCACATTGCCTCACAAATTCATTTTTGACTTTTTTGAGGCCTACCGCTCCCAAAGGATAACATTTTGTTGATTTATTACATTTAATAAGTGACACTTTTTGTTTGGGAGTAGGTGGGAATGTCATGTTTGGTGTGTATGGTAAAGTCGGATTTTAAGTCACAATTCTGAAAATGCCACTTTTAGAAAGTTGCCATTTTCTTGTCCTAACCATTTGGTGAATTCAGCCGGTTTCATGGGTCATAGGACTAGGTGTAGTCAGCAGTTGACCTTTGTGTATTTCTCCCAGACAACCACACAATAGAGGTACTAGGTTTTGGCAGGACGGGCCATCCATGGCTGGATGAGGGGGCAGTGGTGTGCAAATCCCTACTTGCACTTCAAAGACACTACCTCAGCTCACTCACAAAGAACTTCACACTAGCCTATTGTGACTGCAGACTGACTGGGACCAGGGAGGCAGGAAATTCCAGACACTTCGCTGGGGGGGAAAACCCAAATATTTCTTCTACTCTTCAGTTCACTTCTGGACCTATGGAAGGACTCTCAGACTTCTGCCCTGCTTCCCATGGCATACTGTGTACATCAGAGGGCTTTCCTGCTATATCAAGAGGAATACCCTGCTGCCTGAAGCCTGTTTTGTGCCTTCAGAAGGTTGCCCTGCTGCTTGAGACCTGCTTTTCTACTTAAACCCAGGCCCTCCAGAGTGACTTCAAGGGCTAGTTGGCCGACCTGCTCAGAGCCTCATGGACAGAAAAGTCTCCAAGCATCTTGAACCCCAACCTGGACCTAGCATGAGTGACTCCTACCGCTTCAAGTGGAAATGGTGCTGGATGATCCCATATTACCCAAATCCAAAACATGGGACTTTGAAAATGTTCTGCCAATAAGTGTTCTGAGAACCAAGAGGAGCTAAGAGCCTACCTGCTTGCTGATCTATCCAAGATGCATTGCCAGCTAGCCTGACTTTGTGGCAGCTCCCGGTACGTTCTTCTCTGCAGCAGCAAATCCCCTTCAGTGGCTCGTCGCAGAAGGCGTATCCAGCCTCGTGGAGCCCTCATGGGCTACAAGCTGCAGCTTTGTTCCACTGGAGATTTTCTGCTTTCTTAAGAGACTAAGGCCCTCATTACAACCCTGGTGGTAAATCCCGCTTTCCGCCATGCTGAAGACCGCCAACATACCGTTGCGGCGGCGGAAATCTGCTACATGTATTACGACCCACAGCTCGGAATCCGCCACAATACAGACACCCACACAAGTCTGCCACACGAAAGGTCAGTGATAAACTGGCGATACCAAAACTGACACCGTCACTCCAACAAGAAAACGCCCACACTATCACGACCCACGCATCAACGTGGCGGTCTTTCAACCGCAGTAATCCATTGGCGATACACACTGCCGTGCTCAAAATACACACACATTTACAATACACAACCACATTGGACAACTCAAAATACACACACCTGATACACATACACACACCACACCCACATACCCACAACACTATAAAACACACACCCACATTACCTACAAACCCTTACAACCAAAAATTACGAAGAAGGCCAGAGAGAGAGATTAGCTAACACAACACCAGCATCCACAGACACACAACACCATCACTTATACAACATCCACGCACCTCAAACAACACACACCAACACATCCCCCCACACATCACAACAGACAGCACCTCACACATCACCCACACCACATCATGGCACCTCACAGACACCCCAGGTTTCCTGACGAGGATCTCAGGGTCATGGTGGAGGAAATCATCTGGGTAGAGCCACAGCTATTCGGATCACAGGTGCAGCAAACATCCATTGCAAGGAAGATGGAGCTATGGCAGAGAATCGTCGACAGGGTCAACTCAGTGGGACAGCATCCAAGAACACAGGATAACATCAGGTAGAGGTGGAACGACCTACGGGGGAAGGTACGTTCCGTGGTATCAAGACACCAGATTGCTGTACAGAGGACTGGCAGTGGACCCCCACCTCCTCCCCCACAACTAACAACATGGGAGGAGCAAGTCTTGGCAATAATGCATCCTGAGGACCTCGCAGGAGTAGCAGGAGGACTGGACTCTGGTAAGTTATATCTTAACTACTTTACCCCCTCCACCTCACCTGCATGCCGTCACATACTCCCACTCTTACCCTTACCCCATCACACCATCATCTCCATATGTCCCACTATCACAACCCACACATCTCAATACCAAGGCCCTGCATTCAACACCTATGCATGGACTACCATCACCAAAGCATGTCCAGTACGGAAACCAACACAGACCCCAAACCAACTATCACAAAAGGGCAAACACAATGACGCAAGCACAGGAGTAGAGGGTACCTCACCCAATGCACAAGATGGCACACACAGATACTAAAACTATGCATTTACACCCCAACAGGACCCATTCCCAATGTCACCGGACAGGAGGTGCCAGACATATCCAGTCCCCCCACAGAAGAGGCTCACAGCAGCTCTACACGTCTGGATCAAGATGACCAGCCCGGCCCATCAGGGACCTCAGGACAGTCGGTTCCCCTGACACAGTCCCAAACCACCACAGACCCTCCCCCCCTCAGGAAACACCGCCACAGCACCCACCCAGCTGGCCCATACCTCTGTCCCCAGGACATGTCAAGCAGCAGTGTGTCCACCACTACAGGGACCCCAGGCAAACCCACTAACCCAAGACAATCAGTGACCCGGGGTCAGTGGCAGTGGGCACACGGTTCAGGGCACAGAGGCACAGGATAACAGGGAAGCTGGGAGGACTGCTGTGCTACAGGGGCGGACAGGCCCAAGGAACTGACACTCCACGAGGCACTCTCCAACATCATGGGAGCTTACCACCATTCCCAGGAGACCATGGGCACGGTACTGGACAAGTTTCAGGAGACCCAGCGGCTGCAGGAGGAACACTACCTGGGGATCAGGGAGGACTTGAAGTCCATTAACACCACCCTGGTCACCATTGCAGGGGTGCTGGCAGACCTTGTCAGCACCATGAGGGACACAGTGGGACACTAGCCTGGACGATGAACAGCCCTCCACCTCAGCGGGAGCTAGTGGACAGGAGGCACCACCAGAGGACCAACAGGCCACCAGCACCCCACCCCCTGCAGAAGGAGAACCACCCCGCAAAAGGTCCCTGAGATCCAGGAACAAGACAGAGAACATGGCCAAGACCCCCGCCAGGAAATAAGACTCTCCTGAATGTCACCCTTCTGTCCCACTTTGTCACCCTGTCCACCATAAACTGCCACAGCTCCACTTCCTATTTCCCATTGAACAATGCACCTGTGAGACCAAGAGACTGGACTCTTCCATGGACATTCCTCCACCATCACCCCAGCCCATTTCACACCCCCTCCACTTATTTGCACAGAAATAAACATGAATCACAAATCAATCTGGAGTCAGTCTGTGCTTTCACAAATGTGTAATTGCAAAATCTCTGGAATATAGCAATGTCAGAGTACTTGTTTACATACCAATCTTACACAGCTGTAGGCCAGAAGTAAACATAGCAGAGGGCTCAAATTGGGGCCCCGATCTGTGAAATGGAAAGCCAAAGTGACAAGTCAGGGTCCATACACAGAGGTAAAAAGGCAGATATATGCTAGGTCCTACAATAGTATGACATGTGGGAAGCAGTTCCATCTTCTTACCTGTGTCTCACTGGAAGTATTGCATGATGATGTTGTTTTGGTTGTCTACATCTTCTTCTTCTGCCTCCTCTTCTTCACTGTCCACAGGCTCCACAGCTGCCACAAGACCAGCATCAGGCCCATCCTCCTGCAGAAAAGGCACCTGCCATCGCAGAGCCAGGTTGTGCAACATACAGCAGGCCACGATGATCTGGCACACCTTCTTCGGTGAATAGTATAGGGAGCAACCTGTCAGATGGAGGCACCGGAATCTGGCCTTCAGGAGGCCGAAGGTGCGCTCTATTATCCTCCTAGTTCGCCCATGTGCCTCATTGTAGCGTTCCTCTGCCCTTGTCCTGGTATTCCTCACTGGGGTCAGTAGCCATGAGAGGTTGGGGTAACCAGAGTCACCTGCAAATATTGAGGGACAACTGTTAGACATCCTCCAAACATTAGGGAATCTCCCATACCCAGACAGCAAATTAAACTGTGTGGGGACTTTAGGCTCACCTATTAGCCACACACGGTGCCTCTGGAGTTGGCCCATCACATAAGGGATGCTGCTATTCCTTAAAATGTAAGCGTCATGCACTGAGCCAGGATACTTGGCATTCACATGGGAGATGTACTTGTCTGCCAAACACGCTATCTGCACATTCATAGAATGGTAGCTTTTCCGGTTTCTGTACACTTGTTCATTCCTGCTTGGGGGGGGGGGGACAAATATCACATGTGTACCATCAATGGCACCTATGATGTTGGGGATATGTCCCAGGGCATATAAGTCACCTTTCACTGTGGGCAAATCCTCCACTTGAGGGAAAACAATGTAGCTGCGCATGTATTTCAGCAGGGCAGCCAACACTCTGGACAGCATGTTAGAGAACATTGGCTGGGACATCCCTGATGCCATGGCCACCATTGTTTGAAAAGACCCACTGGCCAGGAAATGGAGTACAGACAGGACCTGCACTAGAGGGGGGTATTCCTGTGGGATGGTGGATAGCTGAAATCAGGTCTGGCTCCAACTGGACACACAGTTCTGGATTGTTGCACGATCAAGTCTGTAAGTGATAATTATGTGTCTCTCTTCCATTGTCGACAGGTCCACCAGGGGTCTGTACACCGGAGGATGCCGCCATCTCATCACCTGCCCCGGCGGACGTGCCCTATGGAGGAGAACGGTGAGCAGAGCGTCATACAACACTTAGGTATCACAGTGCCGTTTAGCGAAAACGTAACAGTATCTCAATGTACCTTTGTCTGTCCGTATTCCTGGCCTAAATAGGTGTGATGCAGTTATTTGGCCTGCCATGTGGCCCCCTGAAATGCCGGCTGCCTGACCTGTAAGGTAGGACAAGGGGAAATGAGGTAACTGCGCTGGTGGTGGACACTGTCACGGTAGGCGGTCGAAGACCGTGGCGCAATTCAGAATTGGTTAACATTGGGCCCTATGGGTTCCAGGAGCCAATGATGATGTACGCCGGAAGTGATGGTAAGCACCGCCGTGGACGTGGACGTGGACGCCATTTTCTATCTATTCACTCACTTGATATCTGACCTTCAATAGGAGAGGACCTACACTGCAAGTGCTGCTGTGACCTGTGTCTGGAAGCGACAATGGCTACAGATTCTGGGGAAAGGGCCCCTGCCTTCAGTTCAGAGGAGTTGGAGAAACTAGTGGATGGGGTCCACCCCCAGTACACGCAACTGTACGGTCCTCCAGAAAAACAGGTGAGTACACTGTGAACATGGTGGATGGCACATGATTGTACGTAGTGTTGTGGATGGAAGATGGAAGAGGGAGGGGAGGGGGACAGGCCAGCTTGTGAGGATAGTGTGTGTGTATGTATGTCTGGGCCAGGGTGGGAGGTTTTTAGGCAATGCGTGACAAGAACAGTATGGGATAGTAACATCCATTATTACTTCACTTTTCCTGTAGGTCAGCGCCCACCAGAAGAAGGGGATTTGGCGTGCCATCGCCAAGGAAGTGCGGACCCTTGGGGTCTACCATAGACGGAGCACTCACTGCCGGAAAAGATGGAAGGACCTTCACCGCTGGAGCTAGAAGACGGCGGAGGCCCAGCTGGGGATGGACTCCCAACGTGGATGGGGTACCCGTCGCACCATGACCCCCCTGATGTACCGGATCCAGGCAGTGGCATATCTGGAGTTGGATGGGCGCTTGAGCTCATCACAGCATTCACAAGGTGGTGAGTACACTCTCATTCAGCTGACTCAGCGTGCTTGATGAGGTGTCTGGGTGGCGGTGGGGGCCTGTGGATTCCCCTAGGCAAGGGCAGACGTGCATAGGTAGATCCACTGTTTTGCAGCCTCATTCCCAGTCCAACCACAGAGGTGGTATTTGTCCTCTACACCTAGTCAGGCTCACATCAGTTCCAGCTGTGCATGAAATGGGTGTAGACAGTGTCCCCCTTGGGCATGTGCTTTTCCCATGCACTGTTAGTGCATGGCTTAGTGCATAGGGCTGCTCTCTGTGTGTTGTGTCCACCAACGGTAGTGGTGTTGCATGCACTGACCATGTGTATCTTCTGTCTTCCCTCCCCCCCTTTTTGTTTTGTCACCCTGTTCTTGCATGCATTAGCATCATCTGGCAGAGGAGCAGTGGTACCGGAGCAGGAGGGAGCTGCATCCCACATGGCCCTGGAGGGTTAAGTAACTGAGTCTGAAGGCACCAGTGGGACGGAGGGCGAGGGGAGCTCCACGACGGGGACAGGAGCATACACCAGCGACATTGACTCCTCCTCTGATGGGAGCTCCCTTGCGGTGGCGGGCACCTCTGTGCCCACCGCATCAACAGGTACAGCTGCCACCCCCCACTACCAGCACCGCCCTCTCAGCAGCCCCTCAGCGTGTGTCCCGTGCCCGCTCACCCAGGAGGGTGGGCATCTCCTTCGCCCCTGGCACCTCAGGCCCTGCCCCAGTCAGCCCTGCTACCCTCAGTGAGGAGGCTATTGACCTCCGGAGATCCCTCACTGTTGGGCAATCTACCATTTTGAATGCCATCCAGGGTGTTGAGAGGCATTTGTAGCAAACAAATGCATACCTGGAAGGCATTCATTCTGAGCAGGTGGCCCAACAAGAGAGCAGTTCAGGCTCTGGCCTCAGCACTTATGTCAGCCATTGTCCCTGTGTCCAGCCTTCCCCCTCCAACTTCCTCCACTCAGACCACATCCCCTGTACCTCAGTCTATCCCAAGCACACCATCAGACCAGCATGCACACTCATCAACACACAAGAGTGGACATGGCAAACATAAGCACCACACATCCCACAGACACTCACACAAGCACCATCCCCATGCAGACACAACATCCACTGCCTCCACTGTGTCCCCCTCCTCCACGTCCTCCTCCTCCCTCCATGTCTCGCCTCCACTCACACCTGCATGTACTACATCCTCAGCCACTACCTCCATCACCAGCACGCCCATCACCACACACCGCTCACGTGCACTCACCACCCCCACTACCATTCACACATCCCCTGTGTCCTCTCCCAGTGTGTCTGTGAGCCCTCCACCCAAAGTACACACACACGCAGGCACACACCCACCCAACAGCCATCCACCTCACAACAGCCTCTGGCCAATGCACCTTCACCCAAATTCAGCAAACGTACACCTCCTACAACCACTACCTCTTCCTCCACTCCCAAACCCCCTCCATCTTCCCGTCCCAGTGTGTCTAAGAAACTTTCCCTGGCTAACATTGACCTCTTCCCTACACCTCCGCCCCCCCCCCCCTCCCCTGTCCTTCCCCTAGGGCCAGTCTGTCCAGGTCCCAGCCCAGCACCTCAGCCACCAAATCCCCAAGCACAGTGGTCACAGCAACTCCGGTCTCATCGCGGCTGCCACCTATCAGGGCTGCCAGTGTGCCACCTAGCGAGGCCAAGGAGCAGGCCATTCTGCCACCTGCCAAGGTGAAGAAGGTGCCCACATGCCGGAGGGAGAAGCCGCACCTACCAGCAAGCAAGGGCTCCTCCAAACTAAAAGGGGACAGTGGTAAGACACCAGCAGCAACATCAAAGGTGGGGAAGGGACACAAACTGAAGAGCAGGTCAGGACAGGGCACGGTGGCTCTGGCTGAGGCACCAGAGTCACCCCTTCTGTCAACCAGTACACCAACCTGTACGGCGGTGGACACCGCCACCTGCACGTCTGCTGCCTCAGCAACAGTCCCCAGCATCATCCCCAGTGGGCAGCCGTCCGAGGCTGCAGGAGACGTCCTGCTGTGTCCCTCAACAGGTGCAGACACATCCACCACCGCCAGCACCTCCTCCACAGACACTGCCGCAACCACCGCCACCAGCCCCGCGACGTGCTCAGACAGTGCCACCACAGCTGACATGGCAATCATCCCCAGTGGGCAGCCGTCCGAGGCTGCAGGAGACGTCCTGGACCCTGCCCAGCGTCCATGAGGCATAACTCTCAGCACTGTTTGTACCTGCAGGTGTTAGGCGAAGTCGCAGCAGGGTCGAGTGTGTCTCAACCTCCGTGGCGTATCATGCTACCTGTTTGCAGGCAATCTTGTGGCACACACACCCAGGTGAGGGAATGGGACCTGTCACACTGCATGTGAAGCACTCTGGGCACCAAGCCCCCTCCAGAACCAGAGGAGAATAGCATCTACTTCCTCAGTCCTTGGCAGGATGAAGCACTCTGGGCACAAAGCCCCCTCCAGAACCAGTGGAGAGATACATCCACTTCCTCAGTCCCTGGCAAGATGAAGCACTCTGGGACCAAGCCCCCTCCAGAACCAGTGGAGAGATACATTCACTTCCTCAGTCCTTGGCAGGATGAAGAACTCTGGGCACCAAGCCCCCTCCAGAACCAGTGGAGAATAGCATCCACTTCCTCAGTCCTTGGCAGGATGTAGCATTCTGGGCACAAAGCCCCCTCCAGAACCAGTGGAGAATAGCATCCACTTGAGAGACTGTGGCTTTGCACTCCCCATGATAGAGCAGTGGGCAAACCACCCACTGGAAAGACTTGAGAGACTGTGGCTTTGCACTCCCCAGGATACAGCAGTGGGCATGGAGCCCCCTCGTGCAGCAGTGCCCTTGTGCGTTCATCCGGCTGAGGTGCCCCCCCTCCCGTCCCCTGAGGTGCCTGTTTCATTTCGATCTGATGCCCCTGCAGTGTTCTCTCAGTTTCGAGTCAGGTGTCTTTTGTGGACTTCGCCCATGCATTTTGGGTTAATGGTCCACGGACAATGATTCGAACACTATCCGGACTTGTGTAGTTACTGTACGTATTTGCATATACTGATTTTTAAAATTGCGTTATCTGATTTTTATTGATTACAATTGTTACAATCATTTCCTTTTGCCCTTGCGTTCTTCCAGGGGGTGAGGGGGTGTATATGTAATGTTGCTGCATGTATTTGTGTGTGTGGTGTTGAGGGTGGGGGTGGGGGTATTGCATGTTGCGTGTGTGTGTGTCACTCTCTTGCCTGTGTTGTAGGTGCGGTACTCACAGTGGTTGTCGACTGAGTCTTCCTGATACATGAGGAGGAAGAGCAGCATTGGCAGGACCTGTAGTTCGGGCTCCATGGCATCCTGGTTCCTCGTTGGGTGTCGAGAGGTGAGTGGTTTCCGTTCCAAGTCCTCTTTCCGACGTGCTTTTGATGTTGTTCGTACTGCCCCGGAAAAGGTGGCGGATAGGCCTCTTGTAATAGTGTGGGCGGTACTTTGTCCTCCGCCTGTCTGTTGGCGGTTACCGCTGCGGTGTTTGTTTCTACCGCCATGGCGGTCGGAGTGTTAAAGTGGCTGTCTATGTTGGTGGTTTCCGCCATGATCGTGATTCCATTTATTTTTCCGCCGGCCTGTTGGCGGTATTACCGCTGCTTTAACACCGACCGCCAGGGTTGTAATGAGAGCCTAAGTCTGAATGTTGAAATCTTTACCGCAACTTCTTCCATTAGTTCCCCGACCGGCTGCCTTGTACATCTGAACTTTACCTTCTCAGACATTTTTCCATAAAAATTATTCTAAATACAAAGCTAAGCGGAGACCGTGCCCAATCCACTTTGTGTACCAGACCTGCACTCCATTGCAGTCATCCATAACTTTCAACTTTGCCCCGGTCTCGCGCAACTAAATGTCTGCAATTGGGGCTTTGATCTGTTAGACTCTGTTTTTCACTTTCAACTTTAAAAATTCATAACTCTGATTCTACCAATTGGATGTTTATCATTTGGGTGTCAAGTTATTAGAATGCACTCTATTGTTCTAAATTGGTGAGTGTGTGTTTTGTGTTCACTTTATTGCTGTTTAAGTGCTGCATAAATACTTTAAACATTGCCTCTAAGTTAAGCCTGACTGCTTTTGTGACAAGTTACCACAGGGTTAAGTACAGGTTATTTAGTGTATTTTTTTGTGGTTCACCCTGGCAGGTATTGTGGTTGTTGCTTGAGTAGGGTTTTATCCTCTCAACCAGCAACCCAGTTTCTCACACCCAGACATACCATTCTCTCCAAAACTGAGTTTTATAACTTTCATGAACAAATAGTTTACTAATTTGTAGCAGTCATTCATGTTCAGAACCATCATTTTCATAAGTTAGTGCTCCTGATAACAGATTGTTGCCTTGTTACTATTTTTAGCAGGAGAGTAACTGCTGTTAGCACATATGACAAGCTGAATTGGTCATTCTCCCAAGAAATGCGCCTCTATATATTATTCTTATACTGCTAACCAATATTTTGCTTGGTTCTTATAGAAACGTGGGCAGATCAGGCATCTCGATTTTGTTGTTTTGGACACAAAGGGACAACATTAACATTTTCAAATCTTTGACATCCTGTCTTAGTTGTCTTGTATATGGGAGTACTCTCTAGTGTACATTCTCAGGATCTTGCAAGTGACAGAGAGCGGCAGAGTGCATTTACTAGGTAAGGGAAATCCGAGGTGTTTTGCAATTTTCCTTTCAACGTATTTCACAAAATATTTTATTCCTTGTAATACATGGTCAAATCATTACCTTTCCCTCAAAATGTGTAAATCCTTGGACTCTTGCTTCCGCATAAGAATGTGCATATTTACAAAGATGTGGCATTTGTAGTATGAAAATAAATGCATCCAAATGCAACAAGCCTGCCTTGCTGGCTGCTTTTAAATTAAAGTTACACTCAAATTCGACTTTGGAATTAAAAGAAGTTCCAAAGTCGAATTTGCATGTAACTTTAATTTAAAAGCAGCCAGCAAGGCAGGCCTGCCTTTAAAATGATACTGGGCACCTCAGCAGTGCACCTGTGGGTGCACCACCTATGTTGAGGTCCCTGAACCTACATACCCTACCATGTACTAGGGACTTATAGGTAGGTTGACTTAGCCATTTATATTTAGCCTAATTTGCATACTCATTGTATACAGAGCACAGGCCCTGGGGCTGGTTAGTAATACCCAGGGCACCATCAGAGTCAGGAAAACACCAGCAAAAAGTAAAAAATGGGGACAAAAAGTTAGGGGGCCTCTGCAATCAGCCCTGTTTTCTCACAGTTTCAATAAGATATTTTATTCAGGTTGGTGTTCTAATTCTGTGAGTTTTATATGTGGTAACATGCAGAGCTATTCCTGCCCTATAGTCCTGCAAAAAATAAGCATACTATCATGAACAACTCCGCCATGCTGATGACAGTTTATTTCCGGAAAACAGTTGCACCAAAAAGCTACCTCTCACTTTCATTGTTTAAACAGCTGTTATGATTCTGATCCTTGACCTGTGTTTCACACCGTTTGTTGACTCTGGCAGGAAACATTGTGGTGTTGCAGCACTAACGTAATAATATTACAGTGAGTAGCAACACCATTTTCTTGTTACAGGTGAGTAGTACTGTCACAACTACACTGTATTAAGAAAATTAGAGACATGTCTTTATATGGGAATTGCCGGCTCCCATGTATCAGTGACCATAATGCTTTGCATGTGCTTGTTGAATGCAATTCCCCAAAAGGTTCCTTGAACCTTAAATATCATACCTTTTTCCATTTCATTGAAAATGAAGTTTCTACAGAAAGACTGATTGATAGGGAGTTGGCTTTGTGTAGCTCTGTGTTAAATGTTTAAGAAGTTCAATTCTAGGGAAAGCGTAGATATAAGCAAATATAATGCTGAAATATTGACAAAGGACGAGAGCATTGGTGGCAAATGTTGCTAATTGTATTAGTCACAATGCACTTAATAAACACTTTGGGCAGTGAATAAAAAGGCCATTGTTCGTAACTTACAGGTCTCCAGCAGTGGATCTTTCATAGATTCACTTGCTTGAATCATTTTCCTTCGTCATGTTAGAAGTCCTACCTAATCTTCAAATAGCAGTTCTTATTAAACAAGACCTAAAGGGCCAAACGCACTACCGCTTTAGTAGTTGATCAGCACCATAGAAAATAACTTTAGTGTCAGCCAATAGGAAGAAAGCTCTTTGTAGTTTATTTCCTCTAGTTGCCACCATACTTCATATTTTTACTGCACGTCGTGTGGAATAGAGTTCTTCAGAGCTCTGCATGTATGTGCTATTGGTTAAGCACATACCTAGTCAAAAAGTAAGCAAATCTCGTCTTTAAAACTGAATTTCCTCCACTTCCCAAGAAATTTGTACCCACTCTTCCAGCACCTTCTATTTCAGTCTGCTGCCTTTTGGCTTCGCTCCATTAGAAAGTGCATTTTGGTCATGGAAGATTCTTCTACAAAAGCTCTCCTCAAAGCCTGTAACTCCTAGAAACAAAATTTCACGTGGAAGACTCCCACAAGGACTGCATGTTTTGATTTTTTTTTTAAGTCAAAAGTTAAAAGACTTCAAGATATGATAGATTCTTCACAAAAACCTTCAGTGACCCTGATGGATGAAGGGCAAATTTTAAGATGACGTAAAAAAAAATGGCCTCAGTTGAGATTCCTTCTTCTGGAGATGACTCTGTAAACTCCGGACGATTGAAATAAGTACAGAAATGTCATTGGAATGAAGGGAAGGCCAAATAACAGGGTGTCAGCTAAGGAGTTGCCATCCACCTTTGTGAAATCTGTCTTTAAGGCCTCTAACAAGTACAATAGCAAGCTGCACATAGCCTATGTTCAGGGTTTTTTGTGCTCTCCTACTCTTTAGTGTATCTTGGTTACAGTCTGTTACTAAAGTTTGTCACACACTTTCACTGTCTTTATCATTACATTTTCCTTTTGCGTTGACCTCACCATTGAGGACAGTACCATTGCTGAACACATTATCAATGAAGACACTGTTAACAAGGGCACTGCCAATGAAGAGGCAGTCAGCAACAGAACCGTTGATCAACAGACCATTGAGAACAGTTCTGTTGATGACAGCTCCTTCTATAACAATTCCTGAGAAGCTATCCTTGATCTTAGTGAATGAGATTCCATCAGCTATTCTGCCACCTGAAGCCTGACCCAGGAATGTACCTCTGGTCCTAATACTAAAAATTCCTGGTGACAGAGTCCCAAGATAAGTGCCCTTTTGGCCCTGCTACCAGTCCGACACAACTCTGTGTTAGTTGACAGAATGCAGATGACGGTGATGATATGGCTTATTCAGGCCACAACCGAGACTTTCAGTGTGGCCATGATGAAGAAGAAACCAGTCATCCATATGATGAAGAGGAGCAGGAAGAAATATGTTGGGGTTATAGTCATTCACATTACGACCTCCACTATGATGAGTACTACTAAAATCACCCTTACTATGACACTCTGTTGCTATCAGTGGACTTCATAATGACCTCCACAGTCTGACTACTACTCAAGAATTGTGCCACAGCAACCACAACAACCTTTAGTGCATCCTCAACCATCAGCACAGCCTTGGTTTCCAGAACAATGTCCACTTCAAACACCAAAGCCAGTACCTGTTCTCTGTTCTATCCAAGGATCTACCAATCTATGCACTTTACATCAAATTAATGAAGGGGAAGGGAGAAGAGTTAAAAAACGTTTTTGATCATCAGACAGATGATAGCAATGAATGTGACACTTAGCGACCACTGACAGAAGGTGGTCTGGGAGCACAGGACTTTGAGCTTTAGTTTACAGAGTCACAGCTGCAGTGGCCCATGTGGTGGCTGAATGGCGACATAATGGGAGAAGGTAGGTGCATTTGGGAGGAGTTGGGCGACACTGGTGTATTAGACTGCCTTATGTCACCTGGGGTCCAGCTACGGATCTGGGACTACTGGTTCGAGTAACCAAACTCTGCTGGAATGATATGTCCAGCCCAGGTGCAAGCCAACACCATATGCCCCACAGTTGCGCATTGGAGCGCATCTGTTTTGAGAGTCCTACTAACGGAACATGATCTGGCTCTGTGGCGGGAGGCAGAGGTATTCCAACTGGGAAATCTATATAATGAGGGCACATTGCACTCATTTCAGGATTTACAGGACATATATGGACTAGGAGCTGGGCTTTTTCTGGCCTACAATGTGTTGGTTCTGGTAATTAAGGGATACGTGGACAGTGGGGCATGGGGAACCAGAACTACATCTTGGGCTTCAGTGCTTCCTCACTCATGGCCTGGGCAGACGGGCAGTCACAGAGGAACATACACTGCATAGCAAGCCCCAGTTGAAGGCACCACTGACAGTCAAGCAATGGGGGATGGCGATGCTACTACTGAAATGCGTGTCCCGTAATGCCTGCACAACGTTTATACAATTTAAATAACTACATCAAGCTTATCTAATGCTGCGCCGGCAGCATAAAATGCTTCTGTGAGTGACGCTGGCTTGCCCGCATTGCGCTCCCCAAGATGTCACTTTTCTACATATGGTGTGGTGTGGGAATGCCCGTTGTTGGCACAAGTGTGGGTGTAGATGATAGAGCATGTATTTGCATGGATTAATGTACAAATGCTCCCTTGTCCTTTACTGTGCCTAATGGAGTTCACTATACAAATGATACACACCAACCGCTACATGAAACTGGTTGACCTGGCCTTAGCTTTGTTTAAGTGCTTAATTGCAACATCTTGGAAAGTGGCTCGTCCCCCTCCCCACTGTTGCTTACTGGCTTAAAGTGGTCCATAAATGGGCAGTGGCCGAGGCGGTGGTGTGAGTGCTACCACACTTTGGTACACATAAGTACCTAAACTGTTTGACAAATTGGATCAGCCCGCCCACTAGTTCACTTTGCTCCTTGACGTAAAATTGTCATCATGCGTTGGGTGCAGATTTTCTGGCTGTTATAGAAGGGCCGGCTCCCCACCCCAATCCCCCCTCTCTTTTTTGGCCTGCTGAGGATTTCCAGATGAAGCCCCTGGGTCCCCTGCATTCCCTGCTTTCCCCCACTATAATGATTACTAAAATGTATAATGATTATACTGTGATCATATATGTATATCCCTATGCCACCTACATGGCCCCAGTCAACTATTTGTTGCTATTTGCTATTATTCCATTATTTGTATAGTATTGGCAATACTTCTACTGTGTACATCGTACTGGCTTAAATAACTGTGTCATTACATTGGAACAACACATTGACACTTATAATGCTATCTCTTATACTTGCCGTTTGTTAATTGGATATGGTTTCTGCTGATCTCTGCAATGTGAGCTGTAGTGTGGATACTTTATTTGCCATGTAAACAACCTGCTGATGTGATCTGTAAAATGCCAATAAAGAACTATTTAAAAAAAAAAAAAAAGTATGGCTGCTGGCGGTCGGTGGAGAAGTGGCGGTAATACCGCCAACAGGCAGACGGACAAAAAAATAGAATTATGTCCATGGCGGTTACCGCCATGGACAACCGCCACTTCTCCACTCCGACCGCCAGGGTTGTAATGAGGGCCATAGTGAGTTCAGGCCAAAGGACCACATTGTTGGTGACAGTTAAACTGCTACTGTTGCTGTTCTGGTTGTAATCACTGGCTTGTATTTTTCACAGAAGAAATAAAAAAACTCTTCCTCATGTGCCACAGAATGGTGTCCCATGGTAGTATTGTATTACCCATAGTGATCCAGCAGTGTTTGAGTACGCTTCAATGGACTGCAATGCCTTGCCCACATATTGCCAGAACAATGATTCATTGTCAAAGGCCAGATTGGGTATGTAATTCTGAACCTCATGTGTGCATCACAGCAAGCCCTAAAGTTTTAATACCGCAGCACCTGCCATTTGATCAAAACCATGTGGATGTGGCATCCATTTAAGAACCAACTGCAGTCATCAATGCCCTCTCTGAGGATTACCATGGCTTCCTCCTTCTTGTTGTCACAAGACTCCGAACCCTTGCGGCCAGGGTCCTCCCCCCCAAACCCACGACCCCCCTACCACCCCCCAAATGTGGCAGGACCCCCCTCCCCACCCAGCCCCAAAACATCCACACACACCACACACACACCCTACACGCATGCACACACTAATACTACACATACACGCAGACATACACGCACACATGCACACAGACATATACGCATGCATTTCCCATGCACACAACACACCCCCCGCATGCATACACGCACTCATTCCCCCCCTCTACACACTAACACGCACACCCCAATGCACGCACACACCACCCCCCACCTCCCTCCCCTAACGGACGATCACCTTACCTTGTCTGGTGATCCTCCGGGAGGGAATGGGATCCATGGCGGCTCTCCGTCCAAAAAAGGGTGGAGGGCTGCCAGCAGTCATAATACGCTGGGTGGGAGAGCGCCTGCGCTGGCGGTCTTTCGCCCGGCGGTACCTCGGCAGTCTTTGCAAAAGACCTCCGAGGTCCAAATGAGGGCCTAAGTTGCTTGCAATTCAGGCAACAATCAAAGAAAATAGAGGCTCTCAGAGGAAGCAAGAAAAAATGCTGACAGCTTGCTGGCACCAGTTACCTCACACCACCACTCTTCTCCACAGGGCCTCGTCAATGAGAGAATGTTATGCTTTGCCCCATATCGGGGGGACTTCATGCATTAGACACCAGAATTTCTGCTGAAGAAGAATGTACATCAGCACCTCCAGTTACTAGAGTCTGAAACCCTTATAATGCTGACTAAAATGGTTCTTTAGCCCATTCCATATACTATTACAACAAGGGGTGCTACTCCTGTTTGTTCCTAGTAAAGAAAATATATGAAGCATGGCCAAATTTTCTTTATCTTGTCCAACTAAATAAGTATATAAGGAAGCAGTCTTTTAAGATGGCCACACTGCAAGATGATATATATAGCTGCTTCAGTAGGAGAAGGTCAGGGTGCACATTTCTATTCGTAATCCTTCCAAAGCTCAACAGGTTCTTGTTTCTCCAATGTAGCCTGATGCCACTATCGATACACAGATTTGCCCTTTGTACTGAAGTCGGCCCGGGGATCTTTACCAAGTGTATTGACACATTTCCACCCTTTCTATGATGGCAGAGTCACCAGGTGTTTCCCTACCAAGGCGACTGCTTCATCAAAGGCTGCTTCTTCTGGCTCAACAGCAGAAGATTTTACAGGACCATGCATGTTGCCTTTCCATGACTTGTGTATTTCCCCATTGCATCTACTCACATGCTTCTTCTGGCTTAGCAGCAGAAGATTTTACAGGAGCATGCCTGTTGCCTTTCCATGGCTTGTGTATTTCCTCATTGCATCTGCTCACATACAATTTCTAGGAGCAGTACTGGACACAGCATTAGGCAAAGCATATCTATCAGACACGATAATCTGCTAACTAAAAAGGCAGCCATCTCAATCCATCTATTCAAATCACTATTTTCTTTAATGTTTTTATTATTTTCTTTTTTTAGAACATTTCTCATTTAACCAAAAACATAGCAATCAAGGGCATGACATTTGAACATATAAAATATCCACATTTCATGACTCTGAGTAGAGTCCCTCAAGCAATGTATCCTGAATATTCAGCTTACACAGTTGAACATCGCTATACCGTTTACATCACTGCGATCCCAGGTCACTGCTTCACTGGTATCTCCCCCCCATGTAAACATTTATGTTGGCATCCTGGCCCCCCATGCTGTAGCATGACCTCCCTCCCCGTCAGATCTTCTCAAACTTATGGGAGCATTCCCTGCTCTTATACGCAACTTTTTCAGCTGCCATGTATAAGTCCATTCGCTTTCTCCATTTTTGTATGGGTCGTGGGTCCGACGCTCCCCACAAGCGAGCTACATCTTGCTTAGCCACCACATGGCCTCACATACAGAATATAAGTTATGGACAGGAAAGGTCAATTTCATTGGGGATCCCCAGGAGCACAAAATGTGGATCTTGTTGGAGTGTTGTGTCTAATATATTTAATAGCTCTCCTATCATCTCAGTCCAGTAGGCCTGAATTTTGGCGCACTCCCAGATAGTGGGAGAAGGGGCCCTTCCCATAAGATGCAGCTTTCGACGGTCAAAGTATATTCTATTCTGGATTTTAAATTGTATCGGGAGCAAACACATCTTAATGGCTAGTTCCCTGGGGTGCATTAGTGCTGCCTCCCAGTCCACGTGCTCCATGTCCCATACTTCTCTTTGCCACCTTTGCCTCAGCGTGCCTAGGATGTTGGGCATGTTATTATTTATTGTCTTATATATGGCTGAGATTGCCTCTTTGTCCATCTCATCCATCAGCACCCGCCCCTCCAGTGGTGCATATTCTGGTATGTCAGATGCCTCCAACCCTGTGCCCTCCCTACCCCCCGGCATGTTTGAGTAGCGTGGACCGCAGAAACTGTGAGGTGTAGTTGATATTCGTCTTGCATTAGAGGGAAATACATGAACTTTCCAGCTTTAATAAGGTCCCCCACCTTGGAGATGCCAATGGTATCCCATGGTCCAAAGCCTTGAAAGTGTTGATGTCTCGGAGCCAGTCTCCTTTCCACAGGGCCACCTCTTTTGTTATTTTAGTGGCCCAGCCTAATGTTTTAGTTGCCTTGATCCATGCCTGTATGGTCACCTGTGTTGCGGGTGGGAGTCTGTGGATCCCCTTCTCCCCCATATAAGTAATGTAGGTGTGTTCTGTGCTCCAGTAGATCCCGTTGCAGCCAAAAGTGTGGTGGTCAGTGGGAGCATAGATCCAGTGTAACAGGGACGCGAGGGCCCTGCTTACCATTATCGACCCTGGGCCGATCAGCCAATGCCCGGGGGCACCAATGGGAGATGCAAAACAAAAGAGTCCCTCACAAACCCGGGTATCTGGGTTACCAAGAAAATAAAGGAAGGACTGCCGGCACGCGCAGCGTCGGAGGGAAGAACAGAAGACTGAGACAGACAGAAATGAGAAGGAGAGTGACCGGACCCGGAGGACGAGAGAAAAACCCCAGGAACCGACGACACGACCTGTGGCCAAGTGAAATAACATTCAGAAGTAATTTCCCTGGAGGGGACGTGGCTATCGTAGCTACGTGCCTGCTTCCAGAATCCCTATAATGTAATTTTCTGGCGGGAGGGGAAAGCGGGTGGTGCGGGGACAAGTGCTGGGAAAGGTTAACAAGGTTAACTCAGCACCGTTGACCTAATAAACAAAAAACTATTTTTTTATTTGTTTGTTTTTGTTTAAACGTCTCACAAACACGCACAAACAAGGACTGTGAAATTAACAGCCTAACTGATAGAGTTAAGATGGACATCTTTGAGGGCACAAAGAAACACCCCACAACTTGGTGAGATTTTGGGCATCTATTAAGGCTTCCCTGTCCCATCACCCACCACGCTACACTTTCCCTTCTAACCCTTATCCCAAAAGCCGCCACTGAGTAAACCACTTACCTTTTTTTCTTTTTTCCTTTTTTCCGCCCGATGGTCCCTCTGGTTCTGTTCGGACGGCGGCAAGCATCTAGCCGAAGAGAAGACTCCTAAACAAAGAGACAAAGAAAGGAATTAGAGACAAAGAGAACAGAAGAAAGGAAAAGACACAGAGGACAGAAGAACCCAAAGAAAGAAAACCATAACAAAGAGAACACTGACTGTGCAGAACTCTTGAGAAACTAAGAGACTTAAATAAATGTTACAATAAACAACACCATTACCAAAGCAACATTACGTCTCTCACAGAGTCATTTATATCGCTCCTTCAGTAACTATACCCTAGCCTCTACATCCAGTTATTTATATTTAGTAGGTGTGTGCCCATTAGTAACCTTCTATATCTGGTAGGGCCAGGCCTCCATTTTATTGATTTCTCTGCAGCGTCTTAAGAGAGATACGCGGGTGTTTCCCATCCAATGATAATGTGGTCAGTTCTTTATTGGCCTTAGTGAATATTCCCTGGGGGATCGAGTAGTAAGTGTTTTGAAAAACATATATTAATTTGGGTAATCATTTTGAACATGGCTGCCCGTCCCTCTATGGATAACCAAAGGCCTCTCCAATGCGCAGCATCTGTTTGAAATTCAAGCAATACCCGTATTATGTTCCTGTGTAAACACAGTTCCCTCTGTATTGTCAACAATATTCCAAGTACTGAAACCGCTCTTCTGACCAACTGAGCCCCATAGGTAGTTGCAGGTTACCCAGCAACCTCTGAGAAGTGCATAGTACTGACTTTTCCCAATTTATTTGGTATCCTGCATATTTTCCATATTCCTCCAGCACCTGGAATATCATAGGGATGGTGGTCATCAGTTCAGCTACATATAGTAGTATATCATCCGCGTAAAGAGAAATGTTCTTTCCTTGTGTATCATGTTCCCTGGGGGCGCGGAATCCCACCATGTCTGGGTGTAGACGGATCTTGCATGCCAGCAACTCTATTGTTAATGCAAACAGGAGCAGGGAGAGGGGGCACCGCTGTCTCGTTCCCTGGCATATTGGGAAGTCTGTTGAAATGTTTCCGTTAATTTGACTACCGGTAACGGCTGCAATACAGAATCGCAACCCAGTTCCGGAACTTGGGGCCAAATCAGAATTTTATCAAAGTCTGTTCTAAGGACGACCAGTGCACAGCAAGAATGCCTTCTCAGCGTCTAATGATAGGAAAAGATGGGATGCCTGTCTTGTATCGTGTTCAACCAATTGTGCGTACGCCTTAGGTTGAAACGTGTTGACCTTCCGGACGTAAAGCCGGATTGATCAAGGTGAATCAACAACGTAATGATCTGCAACATACGTGTGGCCAGGATCATGGCCAGTATTTTGGTTTCCACGTTGATCAAGGAGATGGAACGATAAGAGTCACATTTATCTTTGGGTTTCCCGGCTTTAAGGGGAGCCTCTATGGTTGCCCTACGAAGGTCCGGGGGGAGTTCCCCCCATTCCCCCACCTCCTGCAGTATGCTTAGCAAATGTGGGGCAAGGAGGTTCAGGTGTTTTTTATACAACTCGGCCGGGATACTGTTTGGTCCGGGCATCTTCCCCGTATGGAGTTTTGCAACTGCAGCTTGCAAGTCCAGGAGTGATATGTCTTCTTCAAGGGATTTCCTAGCTTCATCCTCCAAGACCGGAGTGGGGATGGTTTTGAGGTATTGGCGTATGGCCTCTACATCCTGGAGGTGCCCCCACCCTGAAGTGTCGGGCGAATTCCCTGACTATAAGGTCACCTGTGTCATATTTTTCCCCGTTAGTGTAAGTTATGCTATGTACCCACCGGGCTTCTCGTTCTCTTTTGCTCAACAATGCTAACTGGCGTCCAGCTTTATCCCTAGTCTCATAGAGGTCGTGTAGGGCAGCCATTATTTGTTTTTTGGCCTCTTCTTGTGATAGGTCCCTATATTCAACTTGGAGGGCCGCTTTTTTGTCTTAGGGCCAGAGGATTCAGTCGGGTGCCCCGCGTATTTTCTAGCTGTAGGATCTGTCCCTCAGGGCGCTCCAGGTCTTTGGTCTCGCTCCTTTTTTTCCTGTGCAATCCTGTTTTGTGCCTGGCCTCGGAACACTGTTTTGAATGGCTCCCACAGTGTAATTTTAGATTTGGACCAACTCATTATTTTCTTCAGAAAAGAGAGTGATGTCTGTCTGGAGCCCCTTGGTTACTTCCTTGTCTTTCAAGTCCCATGCGTTCAATTTTCAGCCCCCCTCCTCATGCGTCCCATCTGGGCCAGCAAAGGTGAGTGATCAGACAGTCCTCTTGCCATATATTCTGCACTTTGCATCTTCCCTCTTACCTTTCAGCACTTGGATGTAGTAGGTCCTTGAATACACTCTATACCCCCCAGAGAAGTAAGAGTACAGACTTACGTCTGGGTGAAGCCCTTGCCATACATCTTGCAGTTCCATCCCCTTGGTGAATTGTGCCATTGGGGTGGCTAAGAGCCAATGGAAGAGGCTCCGAAGCAGTCCAGCTTTGTGTCCATTACATCATTGAAGTCACCTCCTCTTATATAGATTGTGGAGGTGGAGTCCAGTAAGATAGTGGAGACTTGGATCATGGTAGGGGTTTGCATAGATACTTAATAGGGTGATCGTGGTATGGCCTAAGATGCCCAGTGCCCCTGTGTCTCGCCCTAAGGGGTCCACCAACATTCGAGTCACTGTGAATGAGAGGTTTTTCCTACAAGGATAGGCACCTTCCCCCCTTTGTAAAGCCAGCATGTGCTACGGTCAAGTAAGCCCCTTTCCTGAGGAATTTCCAGTGAGTGCCCTGCAGAGGTGTTTCCTGGAGGAATACCACATCTGGTGTTAGACGTTGAATATATTGCATGACGAGGCCCCGTTTAAAGTTATTGCCAAGGCCGTTGATGTTCCATGTTAATATGAGCAGTGTGAAACTACCCACTTGTTCAGTATGTGCCATGTGTGTCTATCAGCAGTGGTAGCATTACTCTACTGAGGGTTATTTTCCCATTCCTTCCCTGTACTTGCCCGGCCCTCAATCCTGTAAGGAGAACTTCGGTTAAACTTACACTATCCCCCTCCCTTCACCCCGTCACCCCCGCCTTTCTCCCACCAGCAGTAATACTCAACAACTGAGCCATAACAAGCCGTAGGAGAATTCGAGGGGGCCTGTAGCCCACCCACCAAATACTTTTTCAAATCACAAATTAAATCTCACATTTAACTTGGTGTGAGCTCACAGTCAATACACTTGTATGGTCCCACTCAAGAGCTCTGTTGAACGTTCTCTGAGCTTGTCTTTAATGGTCTGGGCCAAATATTATTCTATATCTTTGCTGCTCGGCTCCTGTTCTCAATCCCAACTTGTTCTCACGTGTCTGCCACTGGACACAAAGTCATGATGTCTGAAAGTATGCCCTGCCGGTCCATTCTAAAGCTTCAGTGGCCCTTGCCAGGGGGTGTGGCGTATCTGGCTTTATGTCACTGTCCATATCTTCCCCTCTTGTGTCGTTGTTGGAGACCTCCAACTGCATGTTCACCCTGTTCTTTTGACCGGCCGCAGGCCTGTCTTCCTCTGTGTCAAAATGTTTTCTACGGCACCTTCGCAGTGGGCTCCGACCGCAAGGTATTGCTTATCTGCGATTGATCCAAGCTGTCACTCCTTCCGATCTTCCTCTTTTCTTTGGGCCTGGCTCCTACCCTCTAATAGGGATCCATATCCAGGGTTCTATTACGTGCCCTGTGCAGGCTCGGGTGTTCTTCGAGCCACACCCACACCTCCTCTGGTTTTGAAAAGAAGAAGGACTTGCCTTGAGACATGACCTTTAGTTTTGCTGGGTACATTAGCTTGTATTTCAGGCTGAGACCTCTCAATTTTGCTTTCACTGAATCAAAAATACGTCTTTGTTTCTGTACCTCTCTGGAGTAATCAAGGATTTTTTAGTTCTCATGGCGGATATTCCTCATTTTCATTGCCTCACTAATGATCATATTGCGGTCTTGGTAGTTGAGAAAGCGGCTATTACTGTCCTGGAGGGGGGCTCCAGGTGGAGGTTTGCTTCCTCAGACTTGGTGCACCCTTTCTAAGATGAAGCATGTGGAGAATTTATCAGAAGAAGGAAAATCGCTACATAGCCACTTGTCCAGAAATCTTATCATGTCCATGCCTTCCACTCCTTCTGGGAACCCCACAAAAAACTTAGTTGATTACTTTGGGCTTGGTTCTCTGCATCATCCAGTCTCCATAGTGCCTCTTTCGTTTATGCCCTGGCTTCAGTCACGGCCATGTGTAGATCCTTTACTGTGTCCTCTAGTTCGGAGATCCTTGCTTCCGTGGAGAAGACTCTTTCCGCCACATTCCGGAGGTCTTGCCGCAGCAACACCTCTGTGCACACTTCCCCCAGTTTACCTTCCAGTACTCTCTGGAAGCTTGGATTGCCTGAAGGAGGGTAGCGTTGTCAGGCATCGGTGGTGGGGTATCCTTTGGAAGAGGGGGTCATCGTTTTGGCGTAGTGGTCAAGTTTCCCCTGTCTCTGTGGTTTGGGTCTTTATCTTTAGCCATGATATAGAGGTCAATATCCGACCAGCGCTTTAACATTACTTTGGAGCCCACCTAGGGAGGTCCGGGCTCAAATGGGGAAGTGTTCAGACCTTAAAAATATGTAGTTCTATCTTATGATATTAGGCTGTGACCCCTGCTCTTCTCCATGTGAGGGGGGCCCAATGTCTGTTACTGTGCCGGTGCTCCTGCTCAGTGGCGGCTGCTCACGAAGCGGCTGCCTGTGTGCCCCTAGCAGCTCTGCTGTCTCAGCCGCTTAAACAGCTCCCCTGGCGGGTGCCGGACCCTGCAGCCTGTCTCCGCCGAATCAGCCCCACTGGCCTGGGGACGGTGGCCATCCCTCAACTCAGAGGACGGAAGCGGTAGATGAAGCAGGAGTCTCCTGAGGCCCCCTCACCATGCGACATGCCTCCCCACGTCCTCAGGCCTACCACTGCCTTCCACCTGACTGCCATCCTGCGAGTCCCGCTCACGGGCCGTCCCCATCTGACTCCCCCAGGCCAGTGCCTTTCTGTATCTTAGGCGAATGTTATTTGTGTTGTTGCTCTGGGTTTCCTCTGTTGGGCAGGATTGTGCGTAACTTTGATGGGTCTGGCACGGAGCTCTCTTAAAGAGCATTGGGCTTGACGTGGGGCTTGATCCAGCTCGTGCCCCCTATTCAAGTCACTATTGGGCAAGGAGTCTTCCTGCATTCCTTTAATTCCAAACTATGGACTACACATGCACCCTTGCTGGGAGGATTTGAATGCACATACTCGTTTGAATACCAGGTCATAATTACGCCACTAATGAGAAGCGCAGTCTCCTGCTGGCGTTCATGGGTCAGCCTAACGGTAAGCCTGAGCTTTCTACAGTAAACTGTTCCGATTGTCATGACTAGAGATGCTTCTGTAGAGCCTCGGATGTTATCCTGCAGGACATGGAAACATAAGGACACTAGTCCCGCAAAACAAAGCAGCTACACATACATTTTTTGGATCCCAAGTTGTTGAGGGGGGGGTTTCCATTTCAAATCTCACAAACTCACCAGTTACCCCAAGAAGAGACAACACCACATTGATGTTTTACGTGAACTAGCAAGGTGGAACAAAGTCACCACTGCTGTTAGAAGCACAAAACCTGTAGGCACCTAATCACAATATGTCCATGAAAACAGAACAGATGCCAATAAACAGCAATGTGTGAGTGGACACTCTCAGCTGCCTTCAAGGGGTGAGCCAGGAGTGGGAGCAGAACCAGACTCCACTTAACATGGTATTTTTCCCTTGGAATCTTCCACCCCTGGTTGTGTTTGCAAAAGTGAAAAACTAATAAGAAATTACCACACTACGCAAGAAGGCACTGGGAACCATGGTTGAGGGAGGCTGCCTTTTAGATATCCATGCCCAAGGCATTTGCTTACACTTTTCCATTACTGTCTCTCGTCCCAATGAGTGATCAGCATTCTAAGAGGTAGACCGACCATCTGATCCTGATTGCACCACACTGAATCCACGGATCTTCTTTAACAATGGGAGCCCCAGGCATCCCCTTGGTTGCATAACTGGTCCTTCTAACCAGGTGCAAAGGGGATATTCCCCATCACTGGTATCACTCATTTTTTTGACATTGCTCCTGAGTACCTGGAATACTCTACCTTAGATATTCCAGTGGAGTATCAGGCCATCCTTGCTTATTCAACAACAATGATTACTAACAAAACTTGCCAGGCCATAGATGAGATTTTGTTTCTGGTCTCAGTCTAAAGGTCTGCATTTAGTATTGTCAAATCCACATCAAATGCCAACATATCTTCTACAGCTTGAACAGCCAGGACTTGGGCCCCGATTCAAATGTTAGCGGTTAGCATACACTGTTGCAACAAAGACAGAGTATACTTACTGGCAACCAAATTTAAAAGTAGGCAGACCATAGTTTGACGACCGAAACTACTCAGCCTCCAATGCATACAAACTGCTCCAATGGCCTAATGGATTAAGGGCCGTCGGACAATTGGCTCAACTAGGATGGGCGGACACGTATCTGGTTTTTTACTGTCTGTCACTGTCAGGCAAACTGTGGTGGTAAGGAGCAGTTGAAAAGAACCTAAAATATGTTACTTTATTCTGCAAAGATCTAAATGTATTTTTGCTTAATGTGTTTGTAAACTGCTTCCTACTGTTAATCAAGCACATAACTCTGTAAAAGACCTCTACAAAAGAATCAATTACTTACCTGTAACTACATTTTTCCAGAAAACAATCCGCCTCCCCAAAAAAGGTTCACTCATCATTTCCTTTCACACTGTGCTTCGAAATCTGAAGTATGGTGGCTTTTATGCGAACTAGTGCGCACAGTGCATTCTTCATTTTGACTGATGTCTTTTTCTTTGAAGTTAATTGGCGTAGCAAATTGGAATACTATTTGGGGTGGACAACTGCCTTCAACTCTTTCCATGGCAAAACCCAAAGTTAGCGATATTAACCCCAGCACATATGTCTCAGAACAAACACGCTTAACTTAGTGCAATCTGTAAAGTATTTATACAGCACCAATGCAATAATAAAGGTAAAACACCAAACAATAAAAATCCAAAACCAAATTAGGGAAATAGAGTTCAATTTAATACATAAAATTACACTAAAATGGCAATAATCCAATAATGGGGCTCGAGAGATTACATTTTAAAGTTGTAGGTAAATATAGCGCCAAAAAGAACAAAGTGCAAGGAGGGCAATGGTGGTTTGAGGCTTACAGCGATGGAATACAGGTCAGATACACCAACCAGGTTCTCCCTGGTCAAAGATTTTACCTCTGACTTCGGGCCTAATTTAGAGTTTGAACTGTATATGAGGGCATTTTTTTAGATGGCAGTAGTTTTCTACCACACTAAACATGAGCTCTGAGGATTGGAGTGTGAGTTGGGGAGTGTACTCTGGTAGTTGTAGTGGCTTTCTACATCTAACAACAAAATCTTGGCCCTCATTTGGAACATGGAGGGATAGCCCACCGCCGACCATGCTGATGGTAGACAGAAGGCCGCCAGTGGCGGCGGCAGGCATCCCGCCATATTCCGACGCATGGAGCCTCACCGCCATTGATGGCGGTGAGGCCCACCATGCTGGCGGTCGGTGGCGGGGGTGGACGCTGCCACGTCAGTCCATACCCCTCCATGCCTATAGTGATGCAGTTATAGGTGTGGCGGTGTATGGAGACATGGCAATGCCGGCGGAGCAGCATCCAAGGAGCCCGTTCCCTCCCGGAGCAGCGCAACGGATCAGGTAAGTGCTGCCCCAGAGGGAAGGGGGGAGGGAGGCGTGTGTGTAAGTGTGTGAGTGCATGGGGTGTGCGTGAGTGTTTGTGAAGGGGGGATGTGTGTCCTGAGTGTATGAATGCGTGTGTGCATGTAAGTGTATGGGTACATGAGGATGTGGGGGGGACCTGTATGTGCAGGCAGTAAGCTTATTGTAAGTTAATGGCAAACCCACAAGAGATCTTTTTCAAACAGAGGTTCTGCTGCCTGGTAGGCAAGACCCAAAAATGTTTCCCGTTTGGAAATTCAAACTCTGGTGTGTTGATCATTGTTTCTACGTTGGTAGCAACTTGCAGCAGCAATCAAATATTCATCTGGCAGGTCCTTCTGTGACCCACTGAGTGAAGCTTTTTTTCGTTGTGACCTATTAGTACATAGATTGCATCAGAAAATTACAGACAGGTTTCAAAAATTTGGTGCACACTTCGTGCGCCCGTATTTGTGACTTGTGTATTACTGTTTTGATTATTTTTTACAGTGAAGATGTTCATCAGTATGCGTCCTGGCACTAGAAAAATACCAGTGCTAGCATCAAGAGATATTCCTACCTCATTTCCTATATTTTGAAAGAGGAGAAAAGCCGAGTCTTAAAGTGTTTACTGAACGTTTCAAGACACTGTTGGGACTGTAGAGAGAAAGGAAGAGACCTGAAACGATCGCCCTGCACGTACATCTGGTCTGAAGCACTTTCACACGTTCTAACCAATCAAAAAGTATTTCGTGGATGAAGCTAAGTATGCAGAAACACTAGTTTTGGTCATTCACTTAACTATTGAGTGTCTCAAGAATTTTCAGAGAAGTTTCTAGGATTAATAAATGTAGAAAAACCTGTAAAAATGCTTTTGTGGGTTTTGTTCAACATTGACTTAGTCTCATAGAAGCCCAGAACGAGGTTGCAAAGCGATCTAAAACATGGTCACAAAGTAACCAATCAGGCATTCCTGAGGAACATATGACATGATTTCTTAGCCTTTGGTGTGCCTATTCGTAGCTTTTGGTGTGCCTGTTTTATGCTTTGTGGATTCATAAAATCGTTAGAAAAAATGAATCATTGTGGAAAAATTCCTTCTTATCAGATGCATTAAAATCTGAGTATGGTATTTCAGAAGTTGCTAAATCTTCTTATTTCACGTCAGTAGTTCTTGATTTATTGTTTTAATATATCTTTTTTCTTGTCCCTTTCTGAAGGCTTTTCTTGATGCACTCCAGTCCGCAGCACCAAAGCAAAATGCATCACCAGACACCGCTTCTGCTGGTAGGCCATTTGTGAATCATACATATATTTTCAAGTAGTTTCTAGTATTGACTAGCAGGTGAAGCTATCTGGATCAAAACGGTGACGCAGATAATTATTGGTCTGATGTTTTCAATTTGTTTTGTCTTAGTTTTATAGGTGGTCATTACGTTGGCGGTAATGACCGCACCGCCGGCGGTGGCAGTAATTACCGCCGACGGCATGGCGGTTCAGACTGCCATATAAAGAAAACAATAGTGAACTGGCAAAGCAGCCAGTTCACTACTACCCACCGCCAGGCCAGAATCGACCGTCGGGCCGACGGTAGCCACTTTCGACCCGGCGGTGGAGGCCAGACCTCCAGTGGGATAATGGTACCATCACAAACATAAAGGTAACAGGAAATCTCATTCCTGTCTCCCATATGTGACACGCTAGGCCCCCTCCCCCCCCCTTGCCACAGCCCCTACTCACCGCCCCTAGACTAGGCGTGGTGGTGTCTGGACTAACGTGGCGGTGAGGGTGGAGCAGCATCCACCCCCGCCACGACTGCCGGCTTGGCGCCTGGCAGCCCTCACCGCCATCAATGGCGGTGTGAGGCTCCAGGCGTCATTATCTGGTGGGATGCCAGCCGCCGCCACTGGCGGTCTTCTGTCAACCGCCAGCATGGTTGGCTGCAGGCTGTCCCGCTAAGATCATAATGATCGCCATAGTCTACAACATTTACTACAATTGAAGTGGCTATTATTTGTTGATCTGACTGGTGAAAGAGGTCTGCTGTGGAATGGGAATAGGTTATTTTACAATTTTTAAAGGAACATGTGGATTTTAGGAGTAATGCACGTTTCAAAATATTTTTTTAAAAATCTACACTATAAGCCTGTGGTCTTTTTAGCAAGCATGCGCCTAAGCTTCAGAGAGCAGAATCCAATCCCTGCCTACATTGCTGAATCTGCAAGCTTCCATGTCAGCTTCCATGGATCTTTTACAAAAATGTAAATTGTACTGCCACACTCTTTTTTTATGCATCAATTCTATTTATTCATTAGTGCAATACAGCTAAATGCCTACAACCCATAGGGCTGGCAGCAGGTGAAGCTGATCAACAGAAAGTGTACACAGCTTAATGCCAACAACCCGGAGGCGGCAGCGTTGCGTAAATATAGTATTAAGAAAATGAGTAAACGAAAAACATTAATATCCATATTTTAAAACTCCCCAACCCCCATCCTCCTCTATGTCAACTAGTCTGTCCAGTGCTGAGCATATAGGTGAGTGAGCCTGACCACAGGTCTGCAAGCTTGTGCGAGTGTAAATTAGTGTTAATCTAGGGTCATTCTGTTTTGTGGTATAATGCGCAGGACCTTTAGGTAAGAACAGGTTAGCGCATTAATTCTGAAGATAGAATTTGGCGTAATGGCACCCAGGTTGTGTGATATTCTAGGTCTTGTTGGCCTCCTGCCAAGGATAGCTCCTCCATCCCCATAATGAACTACCATTTGTGTAGCCATGCAATATAGCCAGGAATCGTCTCCTTGCCCCAGTGTACCAAAATTACTTTATTGTCCTACAACAAGGGCTATCTGTTTCCCTCATGGGGATCTTAGTGGATAAGTTAAGGGATTGGGAAGACCCAGGATGGTGTATGCTTGGAAACGGGGAATCTTAGTTTTGAAGGCTTGGTCTCTGTCAATTAGTATGCAGTCCCAGAACTGTTTGGGTTCTGGACAATGTCACACTAGGTGTAGGGAAAGGTCCCGTATTCCCGCATCCTCTCCAACACTCTTTGGACTTGATCGGTGACCATGATTGGAGCCTTACAGGAGTATAGTACCAGTATTATATTAGCTTGTATGCAGTTTGGGTGCTAGTTATGCTGTGGGCAGAGTGATGGGCCCTATAGAATATATCCCCCATTCTTTGTCAGTCAGTTCTCATCCTAGTTCCGTCTCCCAGCTAATTTGGCTGGGTGTCTTAGTAAGGCGAGTTTGTGTGCTCAAAAGATGGTAGATCTCTGAGATGAGAATCTTGTAATCTTTTTTTAAGAAAGACCCATTTCTCGAACAGTGTGAGAAGTCGCCGGGCATGCTGTTTCAGGGTAGCTTGCAGCACTCTGTGGCGGTTTTGTAAATATTGCAGTCATCGGGGATGGGAAGGAGGTTAGACCCACTTTCGCTGCTGCTGCATCTCTGCTAAAAAACACCTTCTGGGACGCTGTAGAGTCCCCATGCCCAGTGTTCGCGGGGAAGCCAATTTTCCTTCCATAAATGCAACCCTGCCACTGCCTGATCCTTGAAGCACCAGTGCTTTTCTGATAGCGGGTGACTCCATTCCACTAAGAAACGTAATTGAGCAGCTTGCAAGTATTGCCAGAGGCAGGGGACTGCAAGTCCCCCTTCTCAGGTTGGACGATGCATCAAGGGCTTGGCTAGTTGGGGCGGCTTACTATCCCAGATTAATTTGAACATTGCGGTTTGGAGGGTTTGTATGCTATTTGTCAGTGGGGCCAAAGGAAGCATTTTCAAAAGATACAAGATGCGAGTTATGGTAGTCATTTTAATCGCAGCGATTAAACCCACCCAGGAGAGGCAGAGGCATTGCCAAATCTCTAGCTCAGCCAGTATTTGTGATGTGAGAGTAGAATAGTTTAACATGAGAGTGTGTGGTAAAGATCGGGCCAGTTTGATTCCCAGATAGGAGCTGTGGTCATTTGCCCACGTAAGGAAGAATCTAGAGCTGAGAGTGGCCTCATGAGATGGTGTCACTGAGAGGTTTAAGATTTGAGATTTTTGCATGTTCACTTTGAGGTCTGTGATTAGCCCAAACTCTTGGAGTTCAGCGACCATTGCAGGGAGAGATGTCACTGGATCTAAAATAGCCAGGATCACATCATCTGCATATAAGCTAATGAGGTGACGATCTCCACCAAACATTACCAGGTAATGCCGGGGTTAGCTCGGATCTTTTGGGCCAGAGGCTTCATGTGCAAGGGCAAAGAGGAGTGGGGATAACGGGCATCCTTGCCTTGTTCCTTTTTGTGTTGGGAATTAGCTGGAAAGATACTCCATTCACCTGTACTGAGGCCCAAGGTGTGCTATATACACTCCTTACCCAGCACCTAAATTTGTCTCCAAAGCCCAGGTGGGAGAGAGTCGCGGAGAGGTTGGGTCAGTGTACTCTAATGAATGCCTTTTCCGCATCCATTGAGAGAAGGATTGTAGGAAGCTGGCATGGTGTGTGGTGAGCACCTATGGTGTTATCACCTTATGCCAGGTCCAGGTATCCCCTTTTAGTGAGGTGTAACCAGTGTCTAGGAAGCCAGGCTCTCTAGAGGTAGCTGTGGATGAGCAGCCAAGACTTATCGAGCAGACATGTAAAGCTTATGCAATACCACTGTAGCCACACAGCACTTACACACATGAAAGAACAACACAATGTTCCAAAAATAAAGGTACTTTTTTTAGTGACACAAATACTAAAAGACTATACAGGCAATACCCCATCTGGAGGTAAGTAAAACACACTATTATATGTACAGTAGTAGTCCGGAATTAGCATATAGTGCAATAGAAAACAGTGAAAGCAATAGACAATACTGAAGGCGTAGTGGGAGACCAAACCATATACAAAGAAAGTGGAATGCAAAGGTCAGGCCCCCACCCAAGGAAGTGGAATCGGTAGAGGGGAGCTGGAGGAACTGGGAAACCCACAAGGACAAGGACCCTCCAGCGACCAGGAGAAAAGAGGTAACTAACTGGTTCACCCCAAACACAAAAAAAGGACTTCAGAGAAGGATATTGCAAGACCCAGACAATACTACGAGAAACCAAAGGTGGATCCTGGAAGAGGAAGACATGGAAAAGAAGGGGATCAAGTCCCCTTCATGTTGGAGTGTCCGATGGTGGCAGGTGCCACTACCCACCTGTCTGTGGATGCAGGACTAGGTCGACGGCGGACGAAGACAGTCAGCAGTGCAGCACTGGAGCAGCAGAAGAGTGCCTGCAGTGATGCCGAAAGAAAGATTTCAGTCTGTCAGTGGTGTGGAAAAACCACCAACAAGCCTTGGCAAGGGCAAATGCTGTGGATGAAGAAATGCAAAGCTGCCGGGGATCAGCAAGGTCCAAGGGGACTCAACCCACAGAGGGGAGTCCCGGATGACCCTCAGCAGTGCGGAGAGTCACAGAAAGAGGAGGCAGCCCCCACAGACAACCCCCAGGCAGCAAGCACAGGAGTTGCGATGAGGCCCACGCAGCACACCTTGGAAGGAGTCCTACATCACAGGAGAAGCATGCAGAGGGCTGTGCATCGGAGGGAAGAGTGCTAGGGGCTGGGGCTACATAGAGCCTGAAGATCTCTTGGAGGAGATGCCAACAAGCATTGGTAGCTGCAAGCGACGCTGTGCACAGGGTTACTGTCCTACACAGAGAGACAGGAGGTTACCGTCTCCCAAGTTGGCCAGCCGGTAGAGAGGACCGAGGGGACCACTCCAGACCACCACCTGTGATGCAGGATTCACGCAGTTCTGGAGGAGAGGAGATCCACGCAGCCAGTCATCGTTGCATTTGGTGCCTGCAGATGCAGGGGAGTAACTCCTTCGCTCCAAGGGAGATTCCTTCTTTCTTCGTGGTGCAGACTGAAGACTTTCCACCCTCAGAGGATGCACAGCCGGGGAAATGTTGCAGTTGCTGGAAGGAGCCGGAGAAACAATGTTGCAGAGCAGAGTCGTCGCTGTAGCTGCAGATTGTATGTTCCTGTGGAGTCCAGTTGCAGTTCCAGTGGCCAGAAGTCGAAGTAAGCATTGCAGAGGATTCCTGCTGGAGTCTTGCATGTTGAATCTGAGGGCCCACCCAAGAGGGAGATCCAGGACCCACCCCAGAGTGAGATCCTAAATAGCCCTGGAAGGGGGATTGGTCAATTAGGAAGGTGACCATCTATCAGGAGGGGGCTACGACGTCACCTGCCTGACCTGGCCTCTCTGATGCTCCCAGAGGCCTCTGCCCACCTTGGATTCAAGATGGCAGAATCAAGAGGCCACCTGGAGGAGCACTGGGCACCACCCCTGGGGTGGTGATGGACAGGGAAGTGGTCACTCCCTTTTCCACTGTCCAGTTTGGCACCAGAGCAGGGACTGGACATCCCTGAACTGGTGCAGACTGGTTTATGCAAGGAGGGCACCAAATATGCCCGTCAAAGCATACCAGTGGCTTGGGGAGGCTACCCCTCTCCCAAGCCATGTAACACCTACTTACAAAGGGAGAGGGTGTTTTCAATCTCTCCCAAAGGAAATCCTTTGTTTTGCCTTCCTAGGCTTGAGCTAATCAAGCAGCAGGATGGCAGTAACCCATCTGAGGGGTGGCAGCAGTGTGGGCTGCCTGAAACCCCCCTGAAAGCTGGTAGGAGCAATGCTTGGGGCCCTCTAAGAAGCCTCAAAGTGCATGGAATCATACAACCAATACCTACAACAGTATTGGGGTATGATTCTGACATGTTTGATACTAAACATGTCTAGGTTCCCAGTTACCATTATGTAGCTGGACATAGGTAGTGACCTATGTCCAGTACACAGATAAATAGCCTTCACGCACTCACGAAGACCAGGAAAATGGAGCTGGAGTTCATGGGGGCACGTCTGCTCATGCAGGGTTGCCCTCACATACAGGTACTTGCACCCTGCCCTGTGGGCTAGGAGAGCCTACCATAGGGGTGACTTACAGTGACCTGGTGCAGTGATCCGAAGTAAAAGGGTGCATCCACCCTTTCATGAAGGCTGCAATGGCAGGCCTGCAGAGACATTTTACATGGGTTCATATGGGTGGCATAATACATGCTGAAGCCCATGTTGAACCCCTGGTGCCCCAATGCCCTGGGTGCCATATACTAGGGACTTATATGGGGCACCAGTATGCCAAATGTGGGGTGTGTGTAGTCCAAGCAACCAAATTTAGAGGAAGAGAGCACAGTCACTGGGGTCCTGGTTAGCAGGATCCCAGTGAACACAGTCAAAACATACTTACATCAGGCAAAAAGTGTGGGTAACCATGCTAAAAATAGGCTACTTTCCTACAAGGATGGCCTCCTTTTTGGAGCAGTGGATCGTGTCTATTAAGGGTTGTGTGTGTTTGGTGTTGTCTCCGCATTGCCTAGTAGGGATAAAGCCTACCAAGCCAGGCATAAGGGAGTTCTGGCGGTGGGATAGTATGCTAGTAAAATGTTTGGCATCTATATTGAGCAAGGAGATGGACCTATGGGACGCGCACTTAGTGGGGTCTTTGCGCGGCTTCGGGATCACGGTAATACTGGCTTTAAGCATAGAGTTTGTAAGGGAGCCCGTGTCTGTAAAAGAGTTAGAGAGTCTTGTTAGGAGTGGCACCAGTTCTTTGCAAAAGGTCTTATAAAAAAGGGAGGAGAAGCCATCAGGACAGAGAGCCTTGCCAGATTTTAAGCTATTGCTGATATGACCTCCTGCATGCGTACGGGTTTCTCCAGGGCTTCAGCCTCATTATTTTGCAGTGTGGTACGGTTACATATAGTCAAGTAGCTAGTGTCATCTATGGGGTCTCCCTCAGGGGCAGTGTATAGAGTGCAGTAAAATTGGTGAAAGATAGCTGCTATTTGCAGGTCCGCGTGTGCTTCTTCAGTCGAAGGTGACCGAATAACCATTATGGAAGTGGCTTGGGCATGGGTGCGCAGCCAATGTGCTAGCACCCGGACACATCGATTGCTTCCCAAATAGAACTTATGTTTCAAACGGCAATCGTGTATTCAGCCCTAATTGGACAAAATGGCCACAGCACACAGAAAGTATAGTCCAATAGTATGGCAGGGATAGGTATCCCTTGTGGTATGTTGCTAGGATGCAAAGTTGAATGGAGTCTCAAGTCCTGTTTGTAGATGGTGTCTTTTATTTGTAGATACTAGAAATCATTGTGTCATCAGCGAGATACAGCCAACACGTGTTTCGTCACACCAGTGACTTTATCAAGGCTGGGCCAGCCGGCCAGGATGGTGCGTAACAAAGGTAAGTAATGAGGGAGCCTCGTGATCAGTTGAATGGGCCCAGGAACGTCAGTGGTAACTTCTTAGAGTAGACCTAATAAGAGTATGGTTGAGTGAGAAAAAATGAATGCAGACCCTGGTAAGCCTGTGGTCGGAACCTGAAAAGGCGAAGGGACGTGTGGCAACAAGCTGTCTTAAACGAGTACTGGTATTCAGCCCTGTCAAGGTCAAGTCGCTTGAGTTGTAACCGTGCCTTTTCTAATTCCCTCCATAACCTTGGAGCCCCAGTGTGTTTGTGTATGGCTTCCCATTCTAGAAATGTGCGTTTTTAGCTGTTGTCATGTTTCTTTGCGAGTCTTGTTCTCGGCTACCGAGATTGCAACAAACTGCAACAAATTCTCCCATATGACAAGCTTTAGCGCTTCCCAGATGGAGACGAGGGGTGTTGTGTCGTTGTTGCTAAGATGGTTTATGATGGCCCGGGTCACGACTTTGACATTGGGGGGAAAATGGATCATGGTTTCCCTCAGCCTCCGCCACGAGGACCTGTATTGAGTTATATCAGTGTGTGCAGTCAGGGATAGGGGAGCATAGTTAGATAGCGACCTAAGTTCGATTGAGGTGTCCCAAATCAGTTGGAAAAAATCAGGGGTGGCCAGGAAGTGATTTATGCAGGCTTAGGCCTTCCGAGCAGCTGCATAGAAAGTGTAGTCCCATGAGTGAGGGTGAGCCTGTCACCATGCGTCAGTCAGATTGCAGTGTCTCAAACATTGAAGGCCTACATGCGAGAATGCTCCAGTCTGGTCGGACCGTTGGCCAGATCTGTCGAGCTCGTGGTCCATTACTAGGTTCCAGTCATCCCTACTAGGATTTCAGAGTCTGGGGTATGGAGGACAGGGGCCAAAGGGTTTGTGATAAATTTTTCTTGGTGTTTGTTAGAGGTATATATACTCTTAGTGAAATGGAGATTCCCCACCCGCAGCCGATAGCCCGGAAGATGTCCCTTAACCAGCATCCACTTTGGACATTATCTCCCCGCTGAAGTCCCTTGAGAATGGTATGGCAATCCCTTTCTTAGCTTCCGGTAGGGGTCCAGAGTTGTTGTGGGAACCACCTGGAGCGCATCCGGTGAGTGTCTTAAGCCAGCAGATGGGTCAGCTGCAGGAGGAAAGCACCGCAGCATGCATAGTAGGGTTATTTAGGCCCCGCACATTGAGGCTCAGAATTTTACGTTCCAGGTGTGCATGTGAGGTTGTTGTACGTTGTGGTGCAGTGATAATGAGGGGGGCTACGAAAATCCCTGGCAAGACTTTCGTTATGATACATCATGTGGTAGGCTTGACAACTATAGTGAAAGATTATGTAGTTCGGAGGAGTAAATTCTATACCAACAGATTCAAACATAAAACGAAAGAAACTAGTTAGAAAACAGAGTCCTGCTATAGGAACCAGTTACTACTTTTAGGACATATACCTGCAGTTCAGAGAAGTTCATTAGAGGGGTCATTTCCAAGAAGAACCCCTCTGCTGCCACAGGTCCGGTAATCTGGGGGCAGACTAGGCCCGTAAATCATTCTTAATTGTAGAAGTTGAGGGAGTGCAGATTATGGGACAGGGTTGTTGGTGTCAGAGGACAGCCTGTCTAGAATCGCTTGTCATCCTTGAGCTTGTGCCTCAAGGCTCAACTGGTTGTGTTTACGGTGGTGGCTTGTTTTTTGCCATCATGATAGTTGGGGCAGCGGCCCCCTAGTCGGGAATTTGTGTGAATAGGGGATGGAGGTCATCCGTCAGCCCTAGTACTCAGCGCACATCCTTAAGATTCTTGACTTGATGAAGTTTGCCTTCCCACCGGAAAATCAATCAAAAGGGATCCCCCAGCCATACGTCACCTCATGGGAGAACAGGAATTCCGTGACAGGTTTGTATTCCCTGTTTCGTTGTAGGGTAAGCAGGGATATGTCTTGGTAGAGGCCAAGGGATTCATTCCTAAAACCGATAGGTTGTTTGGTCCTGGCCATTCCCAAAATTTCCTCTTTAATCTGAAAATTGTGCACACATACAAGGATGTCTGGTGGTCTGGCATCAGTCTCTCCTATGTGACCTGCTCTGTGTACTCGATCTAGTAGATCTTTGTCTTCCTACCAGTCCAGGATAGAGGAGGAGAGTGCAAGGGTGTATTCCTTGATGTCTGACCCTTCTGCTCCAGAAGGGAACCCCCTGATATGGATATTGTTATGGCGTGACCTGTTCTCTAGATCTTCCGTGTGGGCTTGTAGGATGTCTTGCTGTTCATTTAGCCGTAGCAGCTCTGCATCATCTTCCCGGGTCGTCTCATTCTCTTCTAGTCCAGAGACCCTCCCCAAGCGAAGTCAATTCAGTGCGGAGGTCTTGCAGTTCTTGAGATATATCCTTGCGAAGATCTTGAAGGTTAGCTTTCAAGGAGTCAAACAAGGAGGTCAGGAAGCCCTTTGTGACTGGTGTTGAGTCTGCATCAATGGATTCCTCGTCACTACCCTGCATGGAACCTGCTTCACTGTACTTGTTAGACCGCTTCTATATAATCAGTGGCCCGTGAATGCACCAAGCCCGAAGGAGGCCAAGGGTCTCAGTAGGAGGGAAGAGGGGTGTAAACTCCTCTCGATCCTGTCTCAGTCGTTGTCCCCCACATTTGGTGGGTGGCGATGACTCTCAAACCCCCCTTCTCCAGGTGTCCTCTAGGACCCCGTAGTTAGTGCAATCTGGGTTCTGGTCCCTGTGTCCATGTTGCAAGGGTGGAGGGGTAGGGGAAAGTGCGGATGGTAGCAACTTTCTATGGTTTGCATGTGGGGCAGACTGCTCCGGGGGTGTGCTGTGCCCTTCAGTGGTCGGTGGCTGCCAGGATCCTGCATCCTTCCCTGTGGAGCCCTTTCAAAAGAGTCAGTTTGGTATTATGAAGGCTGCCCGGGACCTAACAACGCAATCCTTTGTGAGCTGGTATGGTGGATGGTCCTTAGATAAATGACTCTTCCAGCAAACCCACCCCACTCTAGCGGTGGCAAGGGTCACTGTTCCCAAAGTGCCAGGCACTTACCGGTATGTAGTGTGGGGGGGGCCCTCTGGGTAGTCGCCAGGGTCCAAGCCCATTTCCGTGGGCCTCGCGGTCTGTGCAGTCGCAGCAGAGGTGCCAGTGCTGCCATGAGGTGTAAAGCAGTGAAGGGCGTAGCAGATCCGCCTCACTACGGTGGCGCTGAGGGGCCCCACAATGTCCCCGGAGGAGGGCTTCCTGTCTTCGTGGTACCGTCACCTTGGGCACAGGAGCAGTAATGTGGTGTCCCGGGCGCCTGCAGCAATGCTGTGCTAGGGTGCAGTAGGTCGCACAGGCAGGCAAGGAGGCACACCCGTGGCCTTGCTCCTTTCCGTCGCCTGCTGTCTTCAGAAGCTCTGAGAGAGAGCGTGGTGCCCCTCATGTGGGTCCTGTGGTCCTGCCTAGGCACTGCTGTTTTTGCGCTGTGGATGAGCCACCAACCTGCGGCGGGTCCCCGGTTCACTTCGCGTCCCCGCCAGCAGGTTGGAGTGGTGCGTTATCGTGGTCCCCCTTGCACCCAGGTGCACCGGGCACTATTGCTGGTCCAAGGCCGGATCCCCAGCCGCCATTGTCCCGCCGTGTGAGCTCCAAGTGGTTCTGCCCCTGAGGTCTGCCTTCGCAACAAGGCGACGGCCTTTTTAGGGCCCGCCATGTTGCGGTTGGCTATTTAATGCTGCGTGTGGGAGCTATCGCCTTGTCAGGCCCCCAGTTACAGCAGCGTTTGCGGGACTGGGCAGCAGAGAAGCACAGATCACGTCCTACTCCGCCGCCATCTTGGCCAGGCCCACACTCTTTTTTTATGCAAAATATATGACAGTTGCTATAAACTTCATAAACTACTTCACTTAGCCAAACCAGCATTTTCACCCTGCCACCTTTTGAGACGTTTTTTTTCTGGATGAGGGGGACTGTGCTCAGTGCCAATTTAATGATGGTTGCACCAGACCAGAAAATTCTTTGCTGTAGTCAGCCAATTAGAACTTTCAGGTTTGTGAACCTGGCTTTGGTTTGTGGACCCAAACTGGACAATGGGAAAAACTGTCTTGTCCAAAGGGGTTCGGTTTTTTAAACATTTGGGTCTATAAATGGTGAGGAAACATGGGTTTGCAAACTGTTTCCATGCTAGGAGTCAAGATCCTGGTATAATTTAACCCATAAAAACCCACACAACATATTTTCTCTTAAACTACCTAATTGATTTACACCAACCCAAGCAAATACACTCCTTTGAGTAAAGTTCTAATTGCATGCCAAGTCCATTTTTTATAGAGCAAGAGACATTTTCTCTTTGGGAGTTAAAATAGGAACTACTTTTTTATGCCTGCCTCATTTTTTGCCCTAACCCGATTTGCACTCACCTTGACCTGCCAAAACTAAGCCACTTATGCTGTTTGTTATAAGCAAAGCAAAAATCGCACATGACCTCACCAGCTCTGTAATGTATATAACTGAAAGCCTTGCTATTTCTAATTTGTAGCTACCTTCGCTCATATTAAATTACCATTTGTTTAAAAAAAAAAAAACTCAGTCTAGTAAATAACTACAGTAAAAGTCACTTTATAGTTAACATGCAAACTCAAAAAACACTCGAACTTCTCCAGTTATACTAAGTTGCAAAGCTGTCTTTCAAACATGCGTCAAAATTGATGACATCTCAAATTACACAATTACTAGTGCCTTTCCTACCCCTCTTATATGTTTCTTTGACAGTCCATGTGATGACCATAACTCAATAATGCCTTTGTGGTTAAAACCTGTTTTCCCTGACATGGAGGTTTGCAGAGTATTCATAAACTAGGGCATAAACAAAATAGCTGGCATTAAAGAAAAGTTCTTATGATGCCAGCCTATCTGGTTGATCGAGACTTTGGACTCATGGCCAAATGGAAAGGTTTCTCACCTAGGCCAATGAGGACACATTAAATTAAGAGAAAACGTTTTTGAATGGTCTCTATTTGCAGACTGTCTGATGAATAATGGTCCAAATGTACCGAAGAGTAACCCTTTGTAGACCTCTTTTTTTTTTTTTTTTTTTACATTTCTTTACTAAGCATAAGAACAAAAACAAAATAAAGACATTGTGGGAGCTCTTACAGTCTACACGCCTTGTGGCTATCAGTACAGTAAAAGACGTGGAAAACTAACACATTACAATCCTCACTGTCTTAAGCATCCAGTTCAGGGAGGAAATCCCTTGAGTCAGTACATCTACGTTGTAAAAAGGTATGTTGGTAGCATGAAAGCTTAGGGTACAATTTAGGGTCAGACACATAACATGTGGTGGGTCGTCTACCCGCTTATCTCATAGGTATGTCTGGGATCATCATTAATGTCAGTGGGTCATGAATATGTGTGATCTGTCCAGTCTGGGGTGGTCTTGTATTATCTTTCATCTCTAGCACCCTTGCCCTTTAATTTTTGCATTAATGTGTCCCATAATATGATCCCCTGGTCTGACCCACCCCTATGCCATGCCTCTGTGAGTGCTGTTGATTCTGCCTTCCACCATCTCAGCATGGTGTATCTGGTGCAGCTGGCAATTCCCATGCCATTGCAATCTGTTGTTTGCATAGGACGAATGCCAGATCAACAAATCTGTGGAGGTAGTTATCTCCTTTGGCTCTAGGTCGAATACTGAGTAAGCAGGACTCATGGGTAGGCTGGACTAGGGTGTGTACTAGGGATGACGAGATCCTTGCCTTTTCTCCACAGTCTATTGTACACCCGGACAGTCCCATACCATGTGGAACAACCCTGCGTCAATGACCCAACATCTTGGGCAGCCTGGATTAGTTGTGGAAAATACACATGATATGCAGTGGGATGTAAGGCATGTTTGGTGTAAGTAATTTAATTGGGTAAATCGGAAGTGTGAGTTCCGAGAGACATCGTTGACGAGTCACAGGGCTTGAGTCCATTGTTTTTCTGTCAATGGGAGGTGAAGGTCTGCTGTCTAGCGCTCCCTAACCTTAGCTCCCGATTGCTGTCTCTGTTCCGGGAGAGCTGTGTGTAAGGCTTTGATAATCCTGCATGTACTCTTGTATGCCAACATGATGTGCAGTGGAGGTGCGCTCTCAGGTTCCATTAGTTTGCATCCCCATATGGAAGCCAGCACATGGCGGATAGTCCCGTAGGTCAGGAACTGCCCAGCCAGTATATGGTATGTTTCCCTTAGTTCTGGGAAAGGGCATAGCGCCACGGCTGTATAGGTCACCTATCCGAATCACTCCCGCCTCCTTCCAACTATTCGGGTCATGGACTCAAAGAACATCTTGTAGACACGGCAGCTGCTACAGTGGTATCAATGGTGAGTATACGGGGATCACTGCATCCCTGAATATATTTCTGTCAACAATGTTTGCCCACTGTCATCTGAGGTGAGACTACCAGCAGCCCAGGGTGGGTGAATGAAAGCCAGGTCTACATGGAGGTCCCTACAAAGAGATGCGTGACCACTGGTCTTTGAACACATAGGGCAGTCCCCAGCCATAGCAGGGGCCACTGTAACTGGGCAGCTGCGAAGTAGAGTTCAAAGTTGGGGGCTCCAAGCCCTCCCTCTTGTAGGGGATTGTACAGTGTATCAAGTGCGACTCTTCTCCGACCTTTGCCCCAGATCAGTTCAACTGATAACAATCGTAGCTAAGAGAAGAAGCACATGAGGGGCATGAGCGGGAGAGCAGAGAAATAATACAAAAGTCGCAGCCACTTTAGTATAGCCACCCAGCCCATGGGTGATAGCGGAAGAGATGTCCAGAAAGGCAGCAAGCCATTCACTGAGTTACGGGTGCTGTTGAGGTTGCCCTCTGGTGGACTAGCTTCTGAGTGATATACCTGTATACCTAGATATTTTAAGGTATTGCTGTGCCATTGTAGGTGCACCTTGGGAAGAGCACACATATCCAGTTCGTGAGTGGGACGGAGGGAGAATAAACGCGATTTCTCCAAGTTCACCCAAAGACTCGACATCGGGTCCCTCAAGTATGTTACCGCATAGTCTGCGTATAATTAAACGAAATGGTGGGCACTCCCAACCTTTGTCCCCTCCAGTCCTCCGCTCTCATGTGCAGCCGAGAAGGCAGAGGCTCCATAGCAAGCGCAAAAAGAACGGGGGACAGTGGGCAGCCCTGTCGAATTTGTCAGAGATGTACTGGCTAGGATTAACTCTTGCACAACAATGCCCATAGAGGGTTTTAAGCCACTTAAGATAGCCCGAACCTGCCTGCATCATCCCAAGTGTTGCAAACAGGTAATCCCATACCAGGGTGTCGAGCGTCATTGCCACCGAAACACCGGTGGCATACAGCTCGGCTCGCAGTAATTGCAGTAGGTGGCAGATGTGGAGGAAGGTACTTTGGCCTGGTATAAAGTCTGATTGGTTGTTGTGCACTAAGATGCTGAGTAGGGGGAGTAGTCTATTTGCCAGGGCTTTCCCTAAGATTTTGCAATCTAGTTTCAACATCGAGAGTGGCTTGTCAGATTTCATGTCTAAGTGGGTACGGCCTGGTTTTACGAGGACTACTATGAGAGCCTCCCAGAGCATATCGGGAACTGTCCAGTTCCCGTCCAAGTATAAACCTTCAAGAGCTTGGGCATCGGAAGGGCACTGTAAGTGGAGTAATACTCAATCAAGAGGCCATCTGTTCCCACTGTTTTACTGCAAGCAATCTGTGAGACTGGTAGGCGCCTCTCCACGAGTTGGAGAGGGCATCCAATTCATCTATTTGTACAGCATTTAGCTCAGGGAGTGTCACCTCCCAAGGATAGCTGTGTAGGGCACAGCCTGATGAGCCCAGTACCTTCGTGTAAAGGGGACTATAATAACCGACAAAGGTCGCGTTGATGTTGTCCTGTTTGTTAAGAACCCAGCCGTCTACTGCTCGAATCGCACCCAATGGTGGGAGTGAATAGTAATCATGCAAGAGCCACGCCAACGTCCTAACCATCCGGTCCCTCTCTCTTTGTAGCCTGGTAATATAGTAATTGTAGTCGAGCTTTCCCAGTCTCTGCTTTAGTTCCCTGTGTTCTCTTCACATTTATAGGAGGGGGTTCAGTCTAGCAAGGAATTGAGGTTGGGCTGTTTCCAGACTATGCATGTCTCGTTCTTTGGACAGTATGGGGGTCATTCTGACCCCGGCGGTCAAGGACCGCCGGGGCCAGGGTCGGCGGGAGCACCGCCAACAGGCTGGCGGTGCTCCGCAGGGCATTCTGACCGCGGCGGTATGGCCGCGGTCAGAACAGGAAAACCGGCGGTCTCCCGCCGGTTTTCCGCTGCCCTGCAGAATCCTCCATGGCGGCGCAGCTTGCTGCGCCGCCATGGGGATTCTGACACCCCATACCGCCATCCTGTTCCTGGCGGTTCGCCCGCCAGGAACAGGATGGCGGTATGGGGTGTCGTGGGGCCCCTGGGGGCCCCTGCAGTGCCCATGCCAATGGCATGGGCACTGCAGGGGCCCCCGTAAGAGGGCCCCACAAAGAATTTCAGTGTCTGCCTAGCAGACACTGAAATTCGCGACGGGTGCAACTGCACCAGTCGCACCTTCCCACTCCGCCGGCTCCATTCGGAGCCGGCTTCCTCGTGGGAAGGGGTTTCCCGCTGGGCTGGCGGGCGGCCTTCTGGCGGTCGCCCGCCAGCCCAGCGGGAAACACAGAATCACTGCAGCGGTCTTTAGACCGCGGAGCGGTGTTCTGTCGGGGGAACTCTGGCGGGCGGCCTCCGCCGCCCGCCAGAGTTAGAATGACCCCCTATGTCTCTTCGCAGTGGCTGCCGAACCCCCCAAGTAGTGCAATGCAGTATCCCCTCCTCACGACCTTATGTGTGTCCAATTCAGTAGCCTGTTAGAAAGCCAGGGGTGTCAGCAACAGGCCACAGACGTTGCCGTCAGTGGAGATCACTGTGCCATCAGTCTGACATACGTTTTTGGACCTTAAGACCTCAAAAGGATTGCAGATGTGTTGGAGTACCTCTTGTATCACCTGAGCCCGTTCTTCGGCTGCCTGTTCCAAGGCTGGCGTAGGTTGGGGCTTCTGGGGGCGTCAATATCGTCACAGAGTAAGCCATTCCCCAGAGTTGGGGGCATCACCAGTCGCTCTGGCAGGCCCTTGGCATGCAGCCATGTCCAAGCGTAGTCTGGGGGCGAGAAGAAACGAGTGTGGCCTCCAACCACAACTCAGAGTTTTGTGTGGAAGAGGAGATCATATTTAAATCAAAGTGCTTATAGTTGGGTTTTCACAGCCGTGTAGGAGGCACTCTGAGGTTGTACCTCTGAAGTGTAGTCCGGGAATGCTGTGAGCTCGCTGTTTTCATAGCGCCATAGACCTTTTGCTCGAAAGATCTGGAGGAACAAGTCTCTGTCCCTGTAGCTGAGGCTTGTGCAGTCACCAGGCAGGGACACGCTCCTAGTGGCGTACGTCATCTTGACAGGCAATGGGCTCGTTCAGTGGTAAAGTACATCAGTATTCTGCTGGCCAGCATTGTCTTCGACATACGTGGATACGGCTGCTCTCCGTGGGTCCCTGGCGTGATGAGCGGGGCCCAACTGGATGCTATATGTCTTCCTGGCTCCGTGCATCTCATTAATGCACTGTTGCGGCCGCAAGCTGGATGAGGGCTCTGTGGCTATGCATAGGGGTCTCTTCAGGCTGGTGTTCACTCCGTGTACGGCACTGTCACCCTTAGTGGGAAGGGTATGCTCAAACATGAGTCTGGTCCTCACTGTCACGGATTCAAGCTAGCCTAGCTGATAAGGGGTAATACCATGAAACCAGTCCCAGGATGCTTGTTGCCAGTCCAGGGATGACCTGGCCTGGCAGTTCGGGCTGAATTTTTCCTATGGAGAGCAGGATCAAGACTGATTTGCATATGGTTGGGTCCAAACTGGAGTGGTGTAGTGAAGAAAAAATTATGTATTAAACCCAGATCTGTGACGGGGCGAATGTTTGACATTGGTCATCACTCAGTCCATCATTTGTTCTTTTCACTGATGACTCCAGGCACGGTGGGGGGAGGTTTCTGGTCACAGTTTCAAGTTTCACAATGTCAAATTCTGACAGCCTTTCATCCATTCCAATAAACATCTGAAATTCAGTGCCACAATACCATTGGATTGGTTATGACCCTTGCAAGTACATGTTGTTATGTTATGTAAAGTACAATGCAATGTACATATAAAGCTTTGAGGCTTTCTTACATAACACATCATTAGTAAGACAACTACAGTGTCATTAGTCCGAACTGTTTCTAACTACTAGTGTGTGACAACTACTGTGTAAATGTCAGGGAACTCAGACACCCGTGCACGGTATCCAATTTCCAGGGTTCCAGTAGGTGGAAGAGGAGATTCATTCCAGTCATGGCGGGAGACAATGACATGCACATAGGTGCACACACACAGCCCCTGACGCCCTTCCTGCGTGTGGTGAACAGTTTCAGACTTACAGGAACACATAAATCACTGTCATGCTACATACAACGTAGCACAATGTGACACAGGAATATCCTTGAACAACAGACTCACACACATGCTTTCTAAGGACGTGCATAATTTAGTTTTGTTCTTGAAATTTCTCATAGTTCCATATAATTCACTAAATTACTCTTTTAGAGTGAAATGTGGCTTTTCAGTAACTTGTGTGACTCTTTTCACACAGGTGCGCACTTCGCGTACTATAAGTCTTGCAACATACCGGCAGGAAAGTGGTTTCAGCAGAAAACGTCCCGGTGAGACATTTAGTGTCTGATTTAGATCTTGGCGGACAAGTTTCTCAGTCACAAATGTGCCGGTTATTCCATCCACCGTATTACTAATTCCATAGGATATAATGGAATCATAATACGGCAGAAGGGATATCTGTCACGTTGGTGACCCTGTTCGCTAAGATCTAACTCCGGCCCGGGAGGAGTGGCCTGACAAGATGGCCACCAGGACGTAAATCCCCGAGCTCTTATCCTTAAATCCTGGATAATCCTAACACCCAGCACACCTTCTTACGGGCATGGAAGCCATAGGCTTTGGGGAACCTAGTGCCCTCAGAAAAGATCCGACTGCAGCCACAGACAGCAACAGAGGGCTTACGGCGGCCTTGCCGGGCTGCGGAACTAGCCTCTGACACTCAGAGGCCTGGAGACTGAGGGAGACGACCTGGGGGCCGCTGTCCTCCCGGAGCTCTGGTGACCCTGGGAATCAGGCTGCGGGGGAGCCGGTGGGGATGAGAGTCGAGGGTCCGAACGGGCCCCTTGCACGGCCACCGACGGAGGGGGCTCTCGCTACCTATAGTGGGCCTCCTTGGAAGGTGTAATCTGGCAGCGGAGGATCGGGTGGTCGACGCAAGGGAGACGCTGGCAGAAAGAACGGCACAGGCTGAGACTGCAGGGGCGGCCCTGGCGTCTGGCTTGTAGCGGCCTCAGCGGGCCGCGTAACCTGCCTCTAACTCAGAGGCCCAGTGGATGAAGGAGCAGAGCTGCGGGCCACCGACCTCCCTGTGATCTGGCAGCTCTTGGTGCTGAGCTGCGGGGGAGCCGGCAGTGCTGAAGAGAAGAAGGTCGGAGCAGATCCCTGCTTGGACGCAGATGGAGGGGGCTCTTGATGAACACAGTGGGCCCCCTCTGCAAGGTGAGGGCTGGCAGCGGAAGATCAGGGAAGAGATGGAAGGGAGACGCCGAGAGTGAGAGGGGGACGGGCCGGAGTGGTGGGGCTGGCCCTGGCGTTCAGCATGGGAAATTAGCAGGCACCTGCAAGGGTGATTCATAAGGCGCAGCTCGAGCCTGGTGCAACCGGAGCGCATGTTGACCGTCGGGCGGCCTGTTGGACCGGCCGGCTGAGGTCTGGGTCGGAAGGGGGGCCCTCAGTTAGCAGTGTGACAGCCTACCGGCCGGCCGGGGAGTCACTTGGGTGACCGGAAGACAGTGGACAGGGCCCCAGGAGAAGTGGCAATATCTAGGCCTTCTGCTTCCCTTGATGGTGTGGCACCGTGGGGGCGCTGACAGGTGGTTCTGCCCGGGTCACCACTAGGTTCCAACTGACTGGCACATCCTGCTGAGCGGAGGGCATACTTGATTGTGGAGGACATTTCCCTGCCTACCAGCGGACCCGCCCTGGGCCTCCCTAGGGAACAGACTCAGCGGACTGATGGGGAAAGACAGGGCAGCGTGGGTGGCTGGCTTGCACTCCATAACTCAATATACCACCCCAAAACAGCGGCTCACACAACAGACAGGAGAAGTAGATGGGGGTCCTCCTGAGGGGGGGGACACAGTAGAGCCCACAAGAGCGGATTTGATGCAGGCCATTCAGGGTCTCCGATCAGCACTGGAACACCAGATAGAAACGGTGTCTATTGACCTCAACTTTCTGAGGGTGGACCTCCGCAAAGTCTCAGACAAAGTTACCACAGCGGAAACCAACACAGGGACCCTCCATGGGGAAATGGCCACAATGAAGAGGCAGATGACCACAGTAAGCGCTGAGCTGGCCGAATTTGGCAGAATTACAGAAGATGCATAAGGATGTTTCCCTCGCAGCAACATTTGAGTTCTGGGGTTCCCAGAAAAGACAGAGGGGGACAAAGGCAAAGCAATTCCTGGAGGACTGGGTTAGGTCATCCCTGAAATCACGTGGCCTTTCAGAGATTTTTGTCATTGAAAGGGTGCACAGGGCCGTGGGCAAGAGCTCAGACGATGGAAGAGAACACGGGATAATCGACCACACAGAGCACCTACATACACCGGCGGAGGGAACCTGGAGCGAAAATCGTCGACTTCTCACAGAATTTGTATAGGCGAGGATGGCACTATGCAATTGTCACAATCAAGCTCACTGGGGAGAGCTGACTGGTCCCCAGAGCGGGCGTCCTTGGGAGAGGTCGTCTCGCCCAATGTGCACTCCAGCCCCGAGATTACACCGGATACAGGGCCACGTGAGAAGGCCCTGCAGGAAGGCTGAGGAACATTACGCCAGAGAGGAAAAAATGCTTTTATCTGTTCAGCACTTTGGGGTGCCATTTACCCGGAATTGAACTTTTGGTCGGCAAGCTGAATCAATAGAGTGCCTCTCACCAGGCTTACTGAGACATATGCCATTACAACGTAAAGATACTTTGAAATAGAAAAATAAGCTTATTACATTCTTCACCCCATTATAGTAATCAGAAAACTGGGTGATTTTGGGATGAAAGGAGATGGAAACTGGGGGAGTAGCAACCTAAGGGAACAGGTCCAGGTTGTTCGGTAGGGGGAGTGTCAATGTCCAGACACAGTACTGGGTGGGCGCCCATAGATCTATGTTAATGCTACAGTTTGTTACAATTTAAGAGCTACCACCCAAGATCCCTGAGGGAGAACCTCCCCGTGGGTCAGTTCCTACGCCTACGACGGAACTGCTCAAATCTCTCGAACTATAATAAACATGCTAACAATCTGTATATCAAACTACAAGAAAGAGATTATCCTGAACACCTTGTTAGGAGTGCATATAAAAGAGCACGGAACAATAGAGACAAGTTGTTACAAACCCGGGCCAACAAACCCAAGACGGAACAGATAGTGTGTGTAACCATGTTCAATCCACTATCTAATAAGATCCAGAGGATTATCAGAGATGATTGGAAGATTTTAACATATGGTGGTCTCCCGTTCCAGCAACCACTACACGCCTTCAAAAGAGCCACCTATATGTGCAAACGTGTTAATGGCGCAATGTTCAGAATCTACCAAGAGTTAAATAAAATGAAAAAATAAAGTTTTTTTTTCTTCTTTTTTTTAAATGATCTAAATCAGGCCCTTAATGTGCAAACTAGTCTCTCATATTCCAACACTACGCAAAAGTGTCATTTTGAAAAATGTAGTGAATTTTGCATAACTGGAAATTACACAAATTTCACTGGCTTATTTCAAATTTTTGTTCAGATCGAATAATTAAGGCGATTACCATCACACACTGCTCAATGATTATTCTCTGTCTTTCTCTTTCCTCAGTTCCATTTGTCCTGTGTAGCAATGCATCAGCAGAAAGTAATAATTGGCCCCACAATATATTTGGCAGCACTCTGCTGCAGTGCTTAATTAGTGAACAAATAAGTGCCAGGGCCCTTCTCAGGCGACCGCTGCAGCTTGCACCAACCATGCCCCTGCCAGAACCACCAATGACAGTACCAGCACAACTACTAACCATCACACCCCTCCATGTGTGACAATTCAGACTATTCCAGGCTCCCAAAGCTATAACAATGGCTTGAGAGGCAGGTGTTAGTCATGTTTACGTTATATTGAATGAACTAACTAATATTTCTGTGCTTCTCTCTGTTTTAGACAAACAACGCCTCAATGTGCTAGATTATCGTAAGCGCTGGTGTTGACAATTAAGTGTTGGTGCCGAACACCGGAATCCACCGGCTCTAATTGAGCACTGCATATGTGGACAGCACTGCGCCATACTTGACTGCACTGTGAGATATTGTTATTTTTAAGGATATGTGCAATCTTTTTAAAACAAGCATTGACAAAAGCACCAAGTCAGAGCTTGATTGCCAAGTTATTTTCTGGTACAGTGGCTAACTTTATTCTCAAATCATTCGTGCTACAAGAAAACCACAATGTGGCTTTTTTTGAGCACACAATTAAGTATTGGTTGAATACACAACACCCAAAAAAAGACAACATTCCACAGTTCATAACATAACAATTTAGAGCAGTTAGAAATAGCAACATTATATTAACCCCTTAACTGCCAGGCCTTTACCCCTCCTGTGCTGAGCGTTTTTTTTGTCTGTTTGGGGCAGTTTGCGCTTAGGCCCTCAACTTTTTGTTCATGTAAGCTAGCCACGCCAAATTTGCATCCTTTCTTTCCAAAATCCTAGGGTTTCTATAGGTACCCAGAGTTGTGGGTTCCCCTGGAGGACACCTAGAAATAGGCCAAAATGCAGCTAAAATTTCGTTTTTTTGCAAAAAGTGCTTCAGAAGAAAGCATGTGTGTGTTTCCCCTGAAAATGGCATCAACAAAGGGTTTCCGCTGTTCCAATCACCATCTTCCCAGCTTTCAGGAACACCCAGATTTGAATCAGAACACCAAATTTTTCTACACAATCTTGGCATTTTACTGGGACATACCCCATTTTTACTGTTTTTTGTGCTTTCAGCCTCCTTCCACTTAGTGACAAAAATGTGCGTGAAACCTATGGGGGATCCCGGACAACTAAATATTACTGAAAAATAGACAAAATTCTGAATTCAGCAAGGGGTAATTTGTGTAGATCCCACAAGGTTTTCCTATAGAAAATAACAGCTGAAATAAAAAATATTGAAATTGAGGTGAAAAAAGCCTTTCTCTCCACGTTTTACTCTGTAACTTTTTCCTGCAGTGTCAGATTTTCAAAAGCAATATACCATTGACGCCTGCTGTAATCTTCTGGTTGCGGGGATATATAGGGCTTGTAGGTTCATCAAGAACCCTAACTACCCAGAGCCAATAAATGAGCTGCACCTTGCAATGGGTTTTCATTGTAAACGGGTATACAGGAATTTATTTGGTAAAATATAAAGAGTCAAAAATAGGTATCAAGGAAACCCTATGTATTCCCAAAATGGGCACAAGATAAGGTGTTGAGAAGCAGTGGTTATTTACAAATCTCTGAGTTTGGGGGCATGTGAATTACAGGGCATTTCTCAAATACACTTCTTTATTACACACTGTCTTACATGTGGAAGGAGACAATTTACAGAAAGACAATGGGCTCTAACACTTGTTGTTCTATCCTGTGTTCCCCCATGTCTCCCGATAAAAATGGCACCTCACTTGTGTGGGTAGGCCTAGTGCCTGCGACAGGAAACGCAACATGGACACATCACATTTTTACATTGAAATCTGATGTGTTTTTTGGAAAGTGCCTAGATGTGGGTTTTGGCGTGTAGCTCAGCCAACACTTAGGAAAACCTAACAAACCTGTGCATTTTTTAAAACTAGACTCCTCGAGGAATCCAGGATGGGGTGACTTGTGGGGCTCTCACTGGGTTCTGTTACCCAGAATCCTTTGCAAACCTCAAAATGTGGCTGAAAAAAACACCTTTTCCTCAAATTTCGGTGCTGCAAAGTTCTGGAATCTGAGTGGAGCCACAAACTTCCTTCCACCCAGCGTTCCCCAAGTCTCCTGATAAAAATGGTACCTTACTTGTGGGGCTAGGCCTAGTGCCCGCGACAGGAAACACCCCTAAACGCAATGTGGACACATCACATTTTCCCAAAGAAAACTGACCTGTTTTTTTCAAAGTGCCTAGCTGTGGATTTTGGCCTCTAGCTCAGCCAGCACTTAGGGAAACCTAGCAAGCCTATACATTTTTCAAAACTAGACACCTACGGAAATCCAGAATGGGGTGAGATGTGGGGCTCTCATCAGATTCTGGTACCCGAAATCCTTTGCAACTCTCAAAATATGGCAAAAAAAACACTTTTTCCTCTTATTTCGGTGCTGGAAAACTCTGCAATCTGAGGGGAGCCACAAACGCCCTTCTACCCAGCATTTCCACAAGTCTCACAATAAAAATGGTACCTCACTTGTGTCGGTAGACCTAGAGCCCGCGACAGGAAATGCCCCAGAACACAACGTGGACACATCTCATTTTCCCCAAGAAAACTGACCCGTTTTTGGCAAAGTGCCTAGCTGTGGGGTTTGGCTTCTAGCTCAGCCAGCACCTAGGGAAACCTAGCAAACCTACCCTAGAGGAATCCAGAATGGGGTGACTTGTGGGGCTCTCACCAGGCCCTGGCACCCAGGATCCTTTGCAAACCTCAAAATGTGGCAAAAACAAATCTTTTTCCTCACATTTCGATGCTGCAAAGTGCTGGAATCTAAGAGGAGCCACGAACTTCCTTCCACCCAGCATTCCCCCAAGTCTCACGATAAACATGGTACGTCACTTGTGTGGGTAGACCTAGTGCCTGCAACAGGAAACGCTCCAAGATGCAATGTGGACACATCACATTTTCCCAAAGAAAACTGAGCTGTATTTTGGCAAAGTGCCTAGCTGTGGATTTTGGCCTCTAGCTCATCCGACACCTAGGGAAGTGTGACCGGGCCGCCCCGGGCAACAGCGGGGAACCGGCAGAAACGGAACCGCTACGGCCGCGTTCCCAGGTTCCCCTGGAAACGCGTCCGCAACGAGGCCAGCGTCCTGACGTTGCCTCGGCAACCTCCGGTGACGAGGAGGCTCCGGATTGGCCACCAGGCGGCCAAAAGACGGAAGCTCCGGTCGAGAAGGGGAGAGCCGGGAAGGGAGAGAGAAAGGAGAACGGCGGCGGCGGCGGCGAACCGAAGGAGGAAGAGAGAGACGGCGACAAGGACATCGGAGGAGGACCCCAGTGGCCTGGAAGCGGCGGAACCCGAACCCAGAGGAACAGCGCCCGACCGGAAGCAGGGGAGACCAGCCCAGACCGACGAGAGGACCTCCACAGAGCCAGCCACGACCCTGGAGGGTCGTGGCTCTACAAGGTACGGTCCTTCTGGACAAACCGAGGGGCACAATAAAAGGGGAGAGACGCTGGGGAAGGGAGGAAGGCAGGGTGAGGGGAGGGAGGAGAGAAGGGCACTTTAGAGAGCACCGGGAGAGCACAAAAGGGGTAAAGTACGGAATATACACAAGCCCTGAAGTCCTCACTGGCACCTATATCACACATAAAACCCCCCCCCCCTCCTTAAACCTTTTCCCAGCAAAACATATAAGTAGAAGACGTGGTATAAGGCGTCCGTTCCACTCACCAGCGGTATGTGTTCCCTTTTTCTTATATGTCACATCCGGGACCTGACGAGGACGATCCGGTACGCCACCTAGAGAAAAGGAAGAAAAGGGACACAGATTAGAAGGAAGATATTCACCACTCCAGAGAAGAAACTGGCGCTAAACGTCGTACTGACTTTTCATCAGTTCTTATTTCAAATTACTAATAAATACTTACCTCAAAAACCCAAATTTACCTCTCCTGAGTGTCTATACTGTGGGGACTGTCTACAGTGGTGTCAGAAGTGGGATCTTGTTTCTAATCCCTCTCCATAAAACAGTCCAGACAGTATACACAATGAGTGAGAGTCCATCGTTAGAGACCGTGATTAAGCAACTAGCGGAAGGGCAAAGACACTTACAACTAGTATGGGAGGCCCAACAGAGAGAGGCCAAAGAAGACCGAGAAACCTTACAATCTGCGCTGAAGAGCCAGGCGACCATACTGGCGAACAACCAGTTAGTCCATGAAAGTGCGATGAAAAAACTAACGGAGACTATCGCCGCTAGTAAGGTACATCCGAATGTACCTAGTTCCGTATTACAGAAGTATCAGGAGGGAGAGGATCCGGAATCCTTTTTCACCAACTTTGAACGGGTAGCCTCCTCCGCCCTATGGCCAGAAGATAAATGGGGACAATATGTGGCCCCCCTGCTCACCGGTCTCTTACAATCAGCATATCAAGCCGCTAACCCAGGTGGTGTCAACCCCTATCAAGACATAAAAACAAGTATACTAGAAAGGGTGGGTCACGACACAGAATATTACAGGATGAGATTTCGTAAAGCCAAATGGGACACCAACGAAGACCCTAGAACCTTTTATTTTCGTGTGAAGGATCTAGCATTAAAATGGTTAGGCCATATTGGAGATAGTCGGGAGGAAGTCATCAAAACCATTATACTGGAACAATATCTCGATGGTCTACATCCATCCACAAAACACTGGATAAGACAACACCCAAAAGTGGATACTGAGACGGCCATCGATCTGGCCTGTGCTTTTCATCGATCCACCGATGTCAGAAACTGTCCCACGCGAAGTATCATTAAACCAGTTCTACCGTCCCCAAAGACATTTGTAAAAAGTCCACCCAACTATCTAGTACCACGTAGGATTCCTGAAGGCCCGCCTACCATGGGACCCCAATGTTATAGTTGTGGTGAATGGGGACACATCGCACGTATGTGTCCCCAGAAACAAGAAATGGGAGAACCCATGGAGATAGGGATGACAAGGCGAAGGGTGTTATGTACTGGGAAGGGCGCCCTAAAATTTAAAATGATGATACAAGTGGACGGGAAAAGTGTATATGCCCTGGTTGACTCCGGCTGCAGCCAGTCAGTAATTAGGAACGACTTGATAAATAATGATATAGAAGAGAAACAATGGGTATCTATATGTTGCATACACGGGGACAAGGCCCAGTATCCTATACAGGTACTCCAGATCAGGTGGGGACCCTATCAGGACTTCCTCCCAGTGGGGATAATGCCCCGGTTAATCGAGGAATGCATCATTGGGACAGACTACATCCACTTCCAAGAACTATTAGACTACGTCAGAGATAGCAAACAAACTAAGGATTGGTGGGGAGAGGCACCTTTTTCAGAGAGTGATATTGAGTGTCCGCTATATCGTAGAAAGTTGTCACGAAGAGAGAAACGACAGGGAAAAGGGGACTATCGGAAGACGAAAGGTGACAACACCTATGGAGAGATAGTGGCAGAAATTCATGAAGTTCCTAGTACTTTTTCCCAACAACAGAGAGAGGACCCCTCCCTTAACAATGCCTGGAGGTCGGCAGTAACAGAGGAGACAGAAGAGGTGGGTCCCTACTTTATAGTGCAAAAAAACTTATTATATCGGGTTACTACCACCCGACGGGGAGAACGTAAACGCCAACTTCTGGTACCTACCCACTATCGGGAACATGTTCTTACACTAGCTCATAATCACCCAGGGGGAGGACACTTTGGGAGAGAAAACACCGAGGAATATTTACTCAGAAGGTTTTATTGGCCTGGAGTGTACGCCCACATACGTAGGTATTGCGCCCAATGTCCCCGTTGTCAGTTAACCGAACCTAGTCGGCCTAGGAAGGCGCCTCTCCTACCCCTTCCCATCATCGATATCCCGTTCAAAAGAATAGGGATGGATCTAGTGGGACCTTTGATTCCTTCGTCCAAAGGACACACCTACATCTTAGTCATTGTAGATTATGCTACACGATACCCAGAGGCCATTCCCCTGACTAGTATGACAACCAAGACAGTGGCCCAAGCTATGATTAACGTATTTTCTCGTCTTGGGTTTCCACATGAAATCCTCACGGACCAGGGGACCCCTTTTATGTCCACCTTAATGAAACAAGTGTGTAAAACATTGGGGATAGCTCAGATCAGAACCTCCGTTTACCATCCTCAAACGGACGGATTAGTCGAAAGATATAATCGAACCATTAAAACCCTGCTGAGAAAGACTATCAATGAGACAGGGAAGGATTGGGATCAAAAGTTACCCCTAGTGTTGTACGCCATACGGACACATGAGCAAGCATCCACGGGGCATAGCCCCTTTGAGTTGGTCTTCGGACGCCAACCTCGGTCCCTTTTAGACATGGCGGTAGAATCCTGGGAGGCCGAGGCTGAGGAAGCAGGGACTCCTTTGTTAGAATATGCGGAAAAATTGAGGAACCACCTACACAGCTTATGGACCGACGTACACGCAAACCTGGAACAGGCCCAACAAACACAAAAGTCCTATTATGACAAAGGAAGTAAACTACGGGTTTTACAACCCGAGGACCAGGTCCTAATAATGAGACCCACCTCCGACCATAAACTCCTGGCCAAATGGCAGGGCCCATATCGAGTAATCAAAGCAGTTTCCCCTGTCACCTACCTTATCGAAATATCCTCCCGTCCAATAAAAACACAAATATATCATGTAAACCTGCTAAAAAAATGGGAGACCCCCGCACAACCTGAACGTTCCGTAGAAATGGGTCAGTTTGTGTGTCCCGACAAGACCCTAGATATCGAGTTCTACCCTACCAACCCCGATACTGAAAGTACCCTACCCATAGTAGACGATATTTTACCTGAAGGGCAAAAGCAACAAGCCCTTAAGGTTTTAAAGCAATGGCAACCACTCTTTTCAGAGAAACCAGGAAAGACGTTTTTAATTCACCATAATATACGCACAAGCTCAGGGCAGATCACCAGAGAACGCCCGTATCGTATTCCAGAAGCTAGAAAACACATAATCGAAGAAGAAATCAAAACAATGTTATCCCTAGGGGTCATCGAACCGTCCACTAGTCCCTGGTGTTCACCGGTTGTCCTAGTACCGAAGCCTGATGGTAGCGTCAGGTTTTGCATAGATTTCCGCAAACTGAACTCAAACTCCCTATTCGACACCTATCCCATCCCTAGGGTGGACGATGTTCTCGAAAAACTAGGGAAAGCAAAATACATGTCTACTATCGACCTAACTAAAGGGTATTGGCAGATTCCCTTAGCTCCTCCAGATAGAGAAAAAACAGCTTTTTCTACCCAGTCCGGGTTATATCAATTTACAGTACTGCCTTTTGGGCTTCATGGAGCCCCTGCAACCTTTCAGAGGTTGATGGATAGGATTCTAAAACCCTATCCTGCATTCTCCGCTGCGTATCTAGATGATGTAGTCGTATTTAGTGAAACATGGGAGGACCACTTAATACACCTACAGAGAATATTCCAAGCCCTTCAAACTGCTGGTTTGACGGCCAATCCCAAGAAATGTGTGATAGGTAAAACCGACATCTCCTATTTGGGATATCGGATTAATCAGGGTACACTACAACCTCAAAATGGGAAGGTGGATGCCATTTTACATGCCCCTCTTCCACACACGAAAAAGGAATTACGCTCCTTTTTAGGATTAGTGGGCTATTATCGGCGCTTCATTCCACATTACTCCACCTTAGCAGCACCTCTTACGGACCTACTCACTAAACGATATCCCAATCGACTTTTGCCTTTTTCGGAGACGCAAAACGCGAGTTTTGAACAGTTGAGAGTTTCCTTAACCTCCGATCCCATCCTGCACTGCCCAGATTTTACGAAGCCGTTTCACCTCTACACTGACGCATCGGATGTTGGGCTTGGAGGGGTTCTGACTCAGCCAGATAGCGAGGGGCTTGACCATCCGGTGGTCTACATCAGTAGAAAACTGGTTTCCCGGGAACGTAACTATCCAATTATAGAGAGAGAGTGCTTGGCTATCAAGTGGGCCATTGACTGTTTGCAGTACTATCTCCTAGGGCGGCCGTTTATACTATTCACGGATCACGCTCCTCTTACATGGCTGGCTGCGCATAAAGATTCTAACTCCAGGATACTGCGATGGTTCCTTGAACTGCAACCATTCTCCTTTCAGGTTCGGCACGTCCCTGGATCTCACCAGGCCCCCGCTGATTATCTGTCCCGATTTCCTCTGTCTTCGCCTGTCCTGGAACAGGACAGTTCTTGGGGAAGGGTGTGTGACCGGGCCGCCCCGGGCAACAGCGGGGAACCGGCAGAAACGGAACCGCTACGGCCGCGTTCCCAGGTTCCCCTGGAAACGCGTCCGCAACGAGGCCAGCGTCCTGACGTTGCCTCGGCAACCTCCGGTGACGAGGAGGCTCCGGATTGGCCACCAGGCGGCCAAAAGACGGAAGCTCCGGTCGAGAAGGGGAGAGCCGGGAAGGGAGAGAGAAAGGAGAACGGCGGCGGCGGCGGCGAACCGAAGGAGGAAGAGAGAGACGGCGACAAGGACATCGGAGGAGGACCCCAGTGGCCTGGAAGCGGCGGAACCCGAACCCAGAGGAACAGCGCCCGACCGGAAGCAGGGGAGACCAGCCCAGACCGACGAGAGGACCTCCACAGAGCCAGCCACGACCCTGGAGGGTCGTGGCTCTACAAGGTACGGTCCTTCTGGACAAACCGAGGGGCACAATAAAAGGGGAGAGACGCTGGGGAAGGGAGGAAGGCAGGGTGAGGGGAGGGAGGAGAGAAGGGCACTTTAGAGAGCACCGGGAGAGCACAAAAGGGGTAAAGTACGGAATATACACAAGCCCTGAAGTCCTCACTGGCACCTATATCACACATAAAACCCCCCCCCCCTCCTTAAACCTTTTCCCAGCAAAACATATAAGTAGAAGACGTGGTATAAGGCGTCCGTTCCACTCACCAGCGGTATGTGTTCCCTTTTTCTTATATGTCACATCCGGGACCTGACGAGGACGATCCGGTACGCCACCTAGAGAAAAGGAAGAAAAGGGACACAGATTAGAAGGAAGATATTCACCACTCCAGAGAAGAAACTGGCGCTAAACGTCGTACTGACTTTTCATCAGTTCTTATTTCAAATTACTAATAAATACTTACCTCAAAAACCCAAATTTACCTCTCCTGAGTGTCTATACTGTGGGGACTGTCTACAGGAAGCCTAGCAAACCTATACATTTTTTAAAACTGCACAGCTAGGGTAATCCAGAATGGAGTGATTTGTGGGGCTCTCGCCAGGTTCTGGCAACCAGAATCCTTTGCAAACCTCAAAATGCGGCAAAAAAATAAACATTTTCCCCACATTTTGGTGATGGGATGGTCTGGAATCTTAGGGGAGCCACAAGCTTCCTTCTACCCAGCATTCCCCCACGTCGTACGATAAAAATGATACCTCACTTGTGTAGATAGGCCTAGTCCCCGCGACAGGAAAAGCTCCAGAACACAACGTGGACATATCACATTTTCCCAAAGAAAACTGACCTGTTTTTGGCAAAGTGCCTAGCTGTGGGTTTTGGCCTTCAGCTCAGCCGAGACCTGGAGAAACCTAGCAAACCTATACATTTTTCAAAATTAGACACCTACGGGAATCCAGAATGTGGTGACTTGTGTGACTCTCACCAAGTTCTGGCACCCAGAATCCTTTTCAAACCTCAAAATGTGGCAAAAAACACTTTTTCCACACATTTCGGTACTGCAAAGTGCTGGAATCTGATGGGAGCCACAGACTTCCTTCCACCCAGCATTCCCCCAAGTCTCACGGTAAAAATTATACCTCACTTGTGTGGGTAGGCCTAGTGCCCACAACAGGAAAAGCCCCAGAAAACAGCGCAGACGCATCACATTTTCCCAAAGAACACTGACCTCTTGTTGGCAAAGTGCCTAGCTGTGAGTTTTGGCCTCTAGCTCAGCTGGCACCTAGAAAAACCTATAAATTTTTCAAAACTAGACACCTAAGGGAATCCAAAATGTGGTGACTTGTGGGGCTTTCACCAGGTTCTGCCACCCAGAATCCTTTTCAAACCTCAAAATGTGGAAAAAAAACACTTTTTCTTCACATTTCGGTACTGCAACGTGCTGCAATCGAGGGGAGCCAGAGATTTCTTTCCACCCAGCATTCCCCAAAGTCTTGCGGTAAAAACGGTACCTCACTTGTGTGGTTAGGTCTAGTTCCCGCAACAGGAAAAGCCGCAAAATACAACACGGACACATCACATTTTCGCCAAAGAAAACTGGCCTGTTTTTGGCAAAGTGCCTAGCTGTGGATTTTGGCCTCTAGCTCAGCCGACACCTAGAGAAACCTAGCAAACCTATACATTTTTCAAAACTAGACACCTAGGGAAATCCACAATGTGGTGACTTGTGGAGCTTTCACCAGGTTCTGGCACCCAGAATCCTTTGAAAACCTCAAAATGTGGCAAAAAACACTTTTTCCGCACATTTCGGTACTGCAAGGTGCTGGAATCTGATGGGAGCCACAGAATTCCTTCCACCCAGCATTTCCCCAAGTCTCACGGTAGAAATTATACCTCACTTGTGTGGGTAGGCCTAGTGCCCGCAACAGGAAAAGCCCGAGAATACAGCGCAGACGCATCACATTTTCCCAAAGAAAACTGACCTGTTTTTGGGAAAGTGCCTAGCTGTGGATTTTGGCCTCTAGCTCAGCCGACACCTAGAGAAACCTAGCAAACCTATACATTTTTCAAAACTAGACACCTAGGGAAATCCACAATGTGGTGACTTGTGGAGCTTGTGGCTTGTGGCACCCAGAATCCTTTGCAAACCTCAAAATGTGGCAAAAAACACTTTTTCCTCACATTTCGGTACTGCAAAGTGCTAGAATCTGATGGGAGCCACAGACTTCCTTCCGCCAAGCATCCCCCCAAGTCTCACGGTAGAAATGGTACCTCACTTGTGTGGGTAGGCCTAGTGCCCGCAACAGGAAACACCCCAAAATACAGCGCGAACAAATCACATTTTTCCAAAGAAAACTGACCTGTTTTTGGCAAAGTGCCTAGCTGTGGGTTTTGGCCTCTAGCTCAGCTGGCACCTAGAAAAACCTATACATTTTTCAAAACTAGACTCCTAAGGGAATCCAAAATGTGGTGACTTCTGGGGCTTTCACCAGGTTCTGGCACCCAGAATCCTTTTCAAACCTCAAAATGTGGAAAAAAACACTTTTTCTTCACATTTCGGTACTGCAACGTGCTGCAATCGAGGGGAGCCAGAGACTTCTTTCCACCCAGCATTCCCCAAAGGCTTGCGGTAAAAACTGTACCTCACTTGTGTGGTTAGGCTTAGTTCCCGCAACAGGAAAAGCCCTAAAATACAACGCGGACACATCACATTTTCCCAAAGAAAACGGACCTGTTTTTGGCAAAGTGCCTAGCTGTGGGTTTTGACCTCTAGCTCAGCTGGCACCTAGGGAAACCTAGCAAACCTACACATTTTTCAAAACTAGAAACCTAAGGGAATCCAGAATGTGGTGACTTGTTGGGCTTTCACCAGGTTCTGGCACCCAGAATCCTTTGCAAACCTCAAAATGTGGCAAAAAACACTTTTTCCTCACTTTTCGGTAGTGCAAAGTGCTGGAATCTGATGGGAGCCACAGACTTCCTTCCACCCAGCATTCCCCCAAGTCTCACAGTAAAAATGGTACCTCACTTGTGTGGGTAGGCCTAGTGCCCGCAACAGGAAACACCCCAAAACACAGCACGGACACATCACATTTTCCCAAAGAAAACTGACCTATTTTTTGGCAAAGTGCCTAGCTGTGGATTTTGGCCTCTAGCTCAGCCAACACCTAGAGAAACCTTGCAAACCTATACATTTTTCAAAACTAGACACCTAGGGGAATCTAAAATGTGGTGGCGTGTGGGGCTCTCACCAGGTTCTGGCACCCAGAATCCTTTGCAAACCTCAAAATGTGGCAAAAAACACTTTTTCCTCACTTTTCGGTGGTGAAAGTGCTGGAATATGATGGGAGCCACAGACTTCTTTCCACCCAGCATTCCCCCAAGTGTCACGGTAAAAATGGTACCTCACTTGTGTGGGTAGGCTTAGTGCCCGCAACAGGAAACGCCCCTAAATTCAGTGTGGACACATCACATTTTCCCAAAGAAATCTGACCTGTTTTTTGGCAAAGTGCCTAGCTGTGGATTTTAGCCTCTAGCTCAGTCGACACCTAGAGAAACCTTGCAAACCTATACATTTTTCAAAACTAGACACCTAGGGGAATCCAAAATGTGGTGACTTGTGGGGCTCTCACCAGGTTCTGGCACCCATAATCCTTTGCAAACCTCAAAATGTGGCAAAAAAACCTTTTTCCTCACATTTCGGTACTGCAAAGTGCTGGAATCTGATGGGAGCCACAGACTTCCTTCCACCCAGCATTCCCCAAAGTCTCACGGTAGAAATGGTACCTCCCTTGTGTGGGTAGGCCTAGTGCCCGCAACAGGAAACGCCCCAAAACACAGCGCGGACACATCCCATTTTCCCAAAGAAAACTGACCTGTTTTTGGCTAAGTGCCTAGCTGTGGGTTTTGGCCTCCAGCTCAGCCGGCACTTAGAGAAGCCTAGCAAACCTATACATTTATCAAAACTAGACACCTAAGGGAATCCAAAATGTGGTGACTTGTGGGGCTCTCACCGGGGTCTGGCACCCAGAATCCTTTGAAAACCTCAAAATGTGGCAAAAAACACTTTTTCCTCACTTTTCGGTAGTGCAAAGTGCTGGAATCTGATGGGAGCCACAGACTTCCTTCTACCCAGCATTCCCCCAAGCCTCACTGTAAAAATGGTACCTCAATTGTGTGGGTAGGCCTAGTGCCCGCAACAGGAAACGCCCCAAAACACAGCGCGGACACATCACATTTTCCCAAAGAAAACTGACCTGTTTTTGACAAAGGGCCTAGCTGTGGTTTTTTGACTCTACCTCCGCCAGCACCTAGGGAAACCTAGCAAACCTATACATTTTTTAAAACTACACACCTTGGGGAATCCAGAATGTGGTGACCTGTGGGGCTCTCACCAGGTTCTGGCACCCAGAATCCTTTGCAAACCTCAAAATGTGGCAAAAAACACTTTTTCCTCACATTTAGGGAATGCAAAGTGCTGGAATCTGATGGGAGCCACAGACTTCCTCCCACCCAGCATTCCCCCAAGTCTCACGGTAAAAATGGTACCTCACTTGTGTGGGTAGGCCTAGTGCCCTCAACAGGAAACCCCCAAAACACAGGGTGGACACATCACATTTTCCCAAAGAAAGCTGACCTGTTATTGGCAACGTGCCTAGCTGTGGGTTTTGGCCTCTAGCTCAGCTGGCAACTAGGAAAACCTATACATTTTTTAAAACTACACAACTAGGGGAATCCAGAATGTGGTGAATTGTGGGGCTCTCACCAGGTTCTGGCACCCAGAATCCTATGCAAACGCTCAAAATGTGGCAAAAAACACTTTTTCCTCACATTTCGGTGCTGCAAAGTGCTGGAATCTGATGGGAGCCACAGACTTCCTTCCACCCAGCATTCTCCCAAGTGTCACGGTAAAATGGTACCTCACTTGTGTGGGTAGGCCTAGTGCCCGCAACAGGAAACCCCCCTAAATGCAATGTGGACACATCACATTTTCCCAAAGAAAACTGACCTGTATTTTGGTAAAGTGCCTAGCTGTGGATTTTGGCCTCTAGCTCAGCCGACACCTAGAGAAACCTAGCAAACCTATACATTTTTAAAAACTATACACCTAGGGAAATACAGAATGTGGTGACTTGTGGGGCTCTCCGCAAGTTCTGGCCTCAGGAATCCTTTTCAATCCTGAAAATGTGGCAAAAAACACTTTTTCCTCACATTTCGGTGCTGCAAAGTGCTGGAACCATAGAATTCTTTCCACCCAGCATTCCCCCCAAGTCTCACGGTAAAAATGGTACCTAACTGGTGTGGGTAGACCTAGTGCCCACAACATGAAACGCCCTAAAACACAGCGCGGACACATCACATTTTCCCAAAGAAAACTGACCTGTTTTTGGAAATGTGCCTAGCTGTGGATTTTGCCCTCTACCCTCAGCCGGCACCTAGGGAAACCCAGCAAACGCATACATTTTTTAAAACTACACACCTAGGGGAATCCAGAATGTGGTAACTTGTGGGGCGCTTTCACCAGGTTCTGGCACATAGAATCCTTTCAAACCTCAAAATGTGGCAAAAAACACTTTTTCCTCACATTTCGGTGCTGCAAAGTGCTGTAATCTGAGGGGGAGCCGGAGGCTTCTTTTCACCCAGCATACCCCAAAGCCTCACGGAAAAAACTGTACCTCACTTGTGTGGTTTGGCCTAGTTCCCTCAACAGGAAACGCCCCAAAATACAATGTGGACACATCACATTTTCCCAAAGAAAACTGACCTGTTTTAGGCAAAGTGCCTAGCTGTGGGTTTTGACCTCTAGCTCAGCTGGCACCTTGAAAAGTCTATAAAGTTTTCAAAACTAGACACCTAGGGGAATCCAGAATGTGGTGACTTGTGGGGCTCTCACCAAGTTCTGGCACCCAGAATACTTTGCAAACCTCAAAATGTGGCAAAAACACTTTTCCCCCACATATGGGTGCTGCAAAGTGCTGGAATCTGAGGGGAGCCAGAGATTTCTTTCCACCCAGCATTCCCCAAAGTATCACGGAAAAAACGGTACCTCACTTGTGTGGTTAGGCCTAGTTCCCTCAACAGGAAACGCCCCAAAATACAATGTGGACACCACATTTTCCCAAAGAAAACTGACATGTTTTTGGCAAACCTAGCAAACCTATACATTTTTCAAAACTTGACAGCTAGTGAAATTCAGAATGTGGTGACTTGTGGGGCTCCCACCATGTTCTGGCACCCAGAATCCTTTTCAAACCTCAAAATGTGGCAAAAAACACTTTTTCCTCACATTTTCCCAAATAAAACTGACCTGTATTTTGGCAAAGTGCCTAGCTGTGGATTTTGGCCTCTAGCTCAGCCAACTCCTAGAGGAACCTAGCAATCCTATACATTTTTCAAAACTTGACAGCTAGTGAAATTCAGAATGTGGTGACTTGTGGGGCTCTCACCAGTTTCTGGCACCCAGAATCCTTTTCAAACCTCAAAATGTGGCAAAAAACACTTTTTCCTCACTTCTCGGTAGTGCAAAGTGCTGGAATCTGATGGGAGCGCAGACTTCCTTCCACCCAGCATTCCCCTAAGTCTCACTGTAAAAATGGTACCTCAGTTGTGTGGGTAGGCCTAGTGCCCGCAACAGGAAACGCCCCAAAACACAGTGCGGACATATCACAGTTTTCCCAAAGAAAACTGACCTGTTTTTGGCAAAGTGCCCAGCTCTGGGTTTTGGCCTCTAGCTCAGCTGACACCTATAGAAACCTAGCAAACCTATACATTTTTTTAAAACTACACACCTGGGGGGATCCAGAATGTGGTGATTTGGGGGGTTTTCACCAGGTTGTGGCACCCAGAATCCTTTTCAAACCTCAAAATGTGGCAAAAAACACTTTTTCCTCACATTTCGGTGCTGCAAAGTGCTGGAATCTGAGGGGAGCCAGAGATTTATTTCCACCCAGCATTCCTCAAAGTCTCACAGTAAAAACGGTACCTCACTTGTGTGGTTAGGCCTAGTTCCGGCAACAGGAATCGCCCCAAAATACAATGTGGACACATCACATTTTCCCAAGGAAAACTGACCTGTTTTTGGCAAAGTGCCTAGATGTGGGTTTTGGCCTCTAGCTCAGCTGTCACCTAGGGAAACCTATACATTTTTCAAAACTGGACACCTAGGGGAATACAGAATGTGGTGACTTGTGGGGCTCTCACCAGTTTCTGGTACCCAGAATCCTTTTCAAACCTCAAAATGTGGCAAAAAACACTTTTTCCTCACATTTTCCCAAAGAAAACTGACCTGTATTTTGGCAAAGTGCCTAGCTGTGGATTTTGGCCTCTAGCTCAGCCAACTCCTAGAGAAACCTAGCAAACCTATACATTTTTCAAAACTGGACACCTGGGAGCCACAGACTTCCTTCCACCCAGCATTCCCCCAAGTGTCACGGTAAAAATGGTACCTCACTTGTGTGGGTAGGCCTTGTGCCCGCAACAGGAAACGCCCCAAAACACAGCGCTGTCCCATCACATTTTCCCAAAGCAAACTGACCCGTTTTTGGCAAAGTGCCTAGCTGTGGACTTTGCCCTCTGCCCTCAGCCGGCACCTAGGGAAACCTAGCAAACCTATATATTTTTTTAAACTACACACCTAGGGGAATCCGAAATGTGGTGTCTTGTGGGGTTTTCACCAGGTTCTGGCACCCAGAATCCTTTTCAAACCTCAAAGTTTGCAAAAAACACTTTTTCCTCACATTTCGGTACTGCAAAGTGCTGGAATCTGAGGGGAGCCACAGACTTCTTTCCACCCAGGATTCCCCAAAGTCTCACAGTAAAAACAGTACCTCACTTGTGTGGTTAGGCCTAGTTCCCGCAACAGGAAACACCCCTAAATGCAATGTGGACACATCATATTTTCCCAAAGAAAACTGACCTGTTTTTTGACAAACTGCCTAGCTGTATATTTTGGCCTCTAGCTCAGCCGACACCTAGAGAAACCTTCCAAACCTATACATTTTTCAAAACTAGACACCTAGGGGAATCCAAAATGTGGTGGCTTGTGGGGCTCTCACCAGTTTCTGGCACCCGGAATCCTTTACAAACGCTCAAAATGTGGCAAAAAACACTTTTTCCTCACATTTCGGTGCTGCAAAGTGCTGGAACCCGAGAGGAGCCATAGAATTCTTTCCACCCAGCATTCCCCCAAGTCTCACGGTAAAAATGGTACCTAATTGGTGTGGATAGGCCTAGTGCCCACAACAGGAAACGCCCCAAAACACAGCGCGGACACATCATATTTTTCCAAAGAAAACTGACCTGTTTTTGGAAATGTGCCTAGCTGTCTATTTTTCCCTCTACCCTCATCCGGCACCTAGGGAATCCTAGCAAACTTATACATTTTTTAAAACTACACACCTAGAAAAATCCAGAATGTGGTAACTTGTGGGGCTTTCACCCGGTTCTGGCACCCAGAATCCTTTTCAAACCTCAAAATGTGGCAAAAAAACATTTTTTCCTCACATTTTGGTGCTGCAAAGTGCTGGAATCTGAGGGAAGGCAGAGACTTCTTTCCACCCAGCATTCCCCAAAGTCTCACGGTAAAAACGGTACCTCACTTGTGTGGTTAGGCCTAGTTCCCTCAACACGAAACGCCCCAAAATACAATGCGGACACATCACATTTTCTCAAAGAAAACTGACCAGTTTTTGGCAAAGTGCCTAGCTGTGGGTTTTAGCCTCTAGCTCAGCTGGCACCTAGGGAAACCTAGCAAACCTATACATTTTTCAAAACTAAACACCTAGGGGAATCCAAAATGTGGTGGCTTGTGGGGCTCTCACGAGGTTCTGGCACCCAGAATCCTTTGCAAACTTCAAAATGTGGCAAAAACCACTTTTTCCTCACTTTTCGGTAGTGCAAAGTGCTGGAATCTGATGGGAGCCACAGACTTCTTTCCAGCCAGCATTCCCCCATGTCACACGGTAAAATTGGTACCTCACTTGTGTGGTTAGGCCTAGTGCCCGCAACAAGAAATGCCCCAAAACAGAACACGGACACATCACATTTTCCCAAAGAAAACTGACCTGTTTTTTGTGGAAGTGCCTAGCTGTGGGTTTTGGCCTCTAGCTCAGCTGACACCTAAGGGAACCTAGCAAACCTATACATTTTTTTAAACTAGACACCTAGGGGAATCCAGAATGTGGTGACTTGTGGGGCTCTCACCAGGTTCTGGCACCCATAATCCTTTTCAAACCTCAAAATGTGGCAAAAAACACTTTTTCCTCACAAGTCGGTGCTGCAAAGTGCTAGAATTTGAGGGAAGCCACAGACTTCTTTCCACCCCGCGTTCCCCAAAGATATCACAGCAAGTTGATAAGCACACTTTTTTAATACATTTGTAGGCTGCCTCTGCTTTGCGGAACACACACAAGTGAAGTATTGTTTTACTTAGGAGACTGAGAGGAACAATGGTTAGTAGGAAATTTGTTCAGGCACGGTGATCCTACAAAGAAAAGTGAGGAAAAAGTGATTTTTTGTAAGCAAATTTGAAGGTTTGCAGAGGAGTCTGGACAAAAACATGTTGGGGGATCCATGCAGGCCACAGCTCCCCAGACTCCAACAGTTGTCCAGTTTGCACACTAATCTAGAGTTGGTACTTCTTCCCTAGAGAAGAAGCAAGCACACTACCAAGATTCCTACTTCTGTAATGATCCAAAAACTAAAATTGTGATACCAAACGCACTTAAGTTATGTTAAAAAGACCCCTCACCCACCAACATAGTTGTTGGCATGCTTCAACATTGGGGTCCCACCGAGACACCTAGCATGTCTCGGGTGTGCTTGGACGCCTGATTACAGCGGAGCAGGTTTTTTCATTTTTACCCCCACATACTGGTTGAATTTGGCACGAGGGTGAGTGATGGTTCAGTAATCAAATTTTTTTAACAAGAGATTTCACAAAAATGAAATTCATTGTTAATAACTGAAAGGCAATAAAACGGAACCACTGAGTCACAGCTTGTGAGCTGTAAAGCCACGTCACGGCACCAACCACTTTACAGTCCATTCACACACCTTTCATATATGACATGCACAAGACCATTCACGCCGCCAGCCGTGGTCCCAGCATATTACAACACTCACAGCGCCATTCAAGGGCCCATCACTTTCATACTCCCACATACCTGATACAGCAATCACACCAGCTGACGGGAGTCTGTGGACTGGCGTTTGGCTAGCAGTGTGTTGTAGTGGGCAACCGCATTTCACTGTTTACACTACCAGCCAAGCGACACTCCACGCACATTGCCACCCAGCACTATCCCACGCACACCGCCAGCCAAGCACCACTCCACGCACACCCCTGGCCAAACGCCACAACATGCACACCGCTATCACGTTTTTTGTTTTAAACAACAAATAAACCACTAACTAATTATCAATAAGTACAAAACTACAAAAGCTCTAACCAAATACATGACAGTAATGCTAACCGTGAAACTGAACAAAACATATAAAACAGATCAGGACAGAGGAGCTGAAAAAATGGCCTATCTAGCTCCAAGGGGTTGGGGGGGTGGGGAGGGGGGTCGAAACATAGACAAATATTTTGCCCACAGGACAGCGACCTCCCGGGTGGCCGATTGCTCGAAAAAACACCCAATCTAGCCCCCGGGGGGGGCGAAACATGGATCTATTTATGAGCTCACCGACGTCATCAGATCGCTGGGGGTGGGATTAGGGGGGGTGGCAGGGGAAGTGCTATCCCTGCCCTGGGGTTGTGGGTGGGTGGGATACCCACGGGGAGGGCCAGCGCTTCCCCCATGGGCCGGGTGCAGGACAAGATGGTCTCGTCCTCTGCACACGGCAACCGTGACCAAGGGCGAGACCAGCTCGTCCACTGCACCCATGGGGTTAAAGGGATATATATTGTTGTTTAGAAAAACAATCAGACTTACTAAAAGCAAAATATGAAATGCATAGCATTAAGATGTTTAGAGATGCAACCACCACTTTACCACTTAGCTACAATTAGTTTTGGAAAATAGAATGCTGTTACCAATTCCACATGGTTGCTTCTAAAACCAACAGCTTGAGCAATAACTTCTTTCCAAGCAATAGACAAAGAAGGCTTACAAATGATGAGTCACTCACAAATCTCTTCTGCCCCATTAAGCCATGTACTCCTGTGCACAGGCAAAAAGCTGTGACTCAATATAATTGATAATGTAATTATCAATTTCTTGCCCTGTGGGCTGATCCAAATTAGGGAGACACTCTCAGTGAAGCCAGTAGCTAAGGAGGACTAACTCATTCCAACACTGTAGAAAGGATTTATTTTGGGTTGACGCAACATTTCAATAACACACTAACAAACCAATAGCTACAGAAGATTGACCAAAGCTTGTTTCTCTATCTTATAACACTACTAATATGATGTGTTATTTTGTGAAAATACATTAGCTAGGTGAGACAGGTAAATATGCATCTAGGGCAGATGTAAAATTGAGAGCAGTGTGTGTTTAAGGCAGCTGTGGCATAGCTATATTGTAAATAAATGAATGGAGATTACGATCTGCTGCCTACTCTGAATAGAAGACAGTAGTCTTAATACTCCTTGACCTCTTAGCAGCTGCTGATATCATGGATCACAAGATCTTCAGGAAAAGACAGAGAGAATTGGCCAAAATATGTGGAATACTCAAACTTGATCTGCTCCTTCCACCTATTAGAAACCAATGAATGCTCATTGGATAGGAAGAGTCTTCAAAAAGGTGGGTGACATACGCCTTGTCCCACCTGGATTCTCCCACTCACCATTATTGATTATTACATATGTGCTGTGATTTACCCAGCCCTAGAACTGCATCAGGTACATTTCCAGATATATGCTGATTCTTCTCAAATCCATATCTTACTGGACAGCAATTTTGAAAATCAGTCCAACATCATGGAATGCCTAGGCTACATTTTATACTTGATAAATTAAAGTTACTGTAGCCTGCACAAAACAAACCACTCTCTAAAAACAGAGAGCCGGGTACTAAGAGAACTTCACCATGACATTCATCCTTTTCGTTGGCCAAGAGCCTGGGCTCCAACATATTAAGAAGCTAGAAATCTAGGCAGAATATTTCAAACATGTCTGTCATTGGGTCTCCGCATTAACAGTGCTGTCTGTGGCCTCAGCTTACATCTCTCACTGCTCAGGAAGTGCCTGCCCCTTTATGCAAAGCTATCACTGAGTGGAACTTACAAGAACCCTAGTTACGGGATGTTTGGTTAATGTTGTCTATAGAGGCCTTACAGAAAGCTCACCAGCAGGTTGTAAAGACTTGAAAATCACATAAAGAAATTCTACCTCAGTCCCAGAAAAATTACAGTGGGAAATTGGCTTTTTAAACCAATCATTGGCTTTCTGTGGAATCTAGTGTCAAGTTTAAAATCCTTTGCTCCATCAACAAGGGTTCCTGGTACTTCAAATGCTAGGCCTTCTTTGCATTGTAGTTAGGGGTCTGTAGGCGGGCGTTATGCACCTCGCCTACCGAGATTCAGCCTTGGCGCCGACAGAGTCTTTCTTCACTCCCCATTACGCGTCGTTATGGAGAAGCCTGGGTCCCGCACAGCCGGGCACAACCGGACTTCCGGGTTGTCGGCTCGGACAACGGAGAAGACGCCATAAAAACGGACGCCGTGGCAGAGAAAGGGGGGCAGACGAGAGAAGAGTAGACGAGAGGAGAAAACGAGAGGACCGAAGAATTTGAGAGCGTGGAGCCGCCTGTGGCCGAACCAAGGAAGAAGGAGCAGAAGCCCTGCACTCACACCGGAGTGAGAGAAACCGCCAGAGAAGATGAAGAATCCTGCCACGACCCAGGAGGGTCGTGGCTAACCAAGGTACGGGGTTTATTCAGGGGCACCTGCACTAAAGGGGTAGGAGGGATGAGAAAGGAGGGAAAAGGAACTGGGGATGGTGGAGGGGAACAGGGCAGCTTGGGTTGGGGAACTGAGGACTCGGGAGTCACAGAGCACGTCAACCACCCTGCACTACTATGTCACAGCCCCGGTAATCGCCCAGGTTTTTGTTTTCTCTCTTTTTCTGACCCGAACCCCATAACATCACCAACCCCTGTCGTTCCTTTCCTCACACCCCTCCCTTATACTAAAAAGATAACAAAGATAGTAACTTACCGTCCCACTTACCGAGACCTGTCCTATTGTTCTGCCGAGAGTCCACGGGCGTCCAGGAAGAAGCCGGCAGCAGACCACCCCCTACAAGAAGGACAGAAGGAAATATTGAGGACCTGCACAAACCACCTCACATGTAAAACAGAGACTCCCCGGAGAAAAGACTAAGGAGAAGACCAGTTTCTATTTGTTTTTGAACATTTTTTTTTTATATAATCAATAAACCCTGGCTTCGGCCTTATAAACCCTTCCAAAACTGAGTCTGAGCCTCTGTACTATCGAGCCCAATATCCACGCCCCACCACAGTGGTGTCAGAAGTGGGATCAGGGAAACCTGAGGATATTACACTCCCCCTGGGCTGTACAGAGGTGTTGTAAGTATGGAAGAGAAACCCACAGTCGAGGATATGATAAAACAACTGGCAGAGGGTCAACGCCATCTCCAATTAGTATGGGAGGCACAACAAAGGGAGGCCAAGGAAGACAGAGAAGCACTTCAAGCCGCCTTGAAAAGTCAGGCCACTATAATGGCCAATAATCAGTTAGTTCATGAGACTGCTATGCAAAAACTGACCGATACAATTGCTGCCAGTAAGGTACACCCAAATGTACCAAGCTCGGTGTTACAGAAGTATCAGGAGGGGGAGGATCCCGACTCCTTATTTACGAACTTTGAAAAAGTCGCCTCATCAGCTCAATGGCCTGAAAATTGATGGGGCCAATATATTGCCCCACTCTTAACCGGCACCCTCCAGTCCGCTTATCAGGCTGCAAATCCTGGAGGCACCACTCCCTATTCCGAAATTAAGAAGAGTATATTAGAACGAGTGGGGCATGATACTGAGTATCATCGATCAAAGTTCCGCAAAGTTAAATGGGGACCACATGAGGATCCGCGTACGTTTTACTACCGCGTGAAAGATCTAGGACTGAAGTGGTTGGGACCCTTAGGGATCGACCGTGAAGATATCATCAAGGCCATTATTTTAGAACAATATCTAGACGCACTAACTATAAGCACCCGGAATTGGATCAGACAACACCCTAAAATCGACACCGAAATAGCAGTCGATTTGGCGTGTGCCTATCACCGATCAGTGGATGTGAAAGGCCAAACTTCCCGACCCCTGAACAAGCCACCTGCAACTCCTTCTCAATATACAACTAGACGAAACTCAGCCAGGATATTCCTCTCGGAGTACAGAGAGAAACCCCATGCAACAACCTCAATGTTTCAGTTGTGGGGAGTGGGGACACATAGCCCGAGTTTGTCCTAAGAAACATGAGGGAGTAGAACCTATGGAGATAGGGGTTACTCGAGGGAGAGTCCTGTGCATAGGGACAGGCGATACATCCTTTAAATATCCTCTACGGATCAATGGACAATTGGTCATGGCATTGATTGACTCCGGATGTACTCAGTCAGTGATACGTCGCGATATAGTCAGGTCTGTAAAGTCTAATGCAGAACACTGGGTGACGATATGCTGCATCCATGGGGATCGAGCTCGGTATCCCCTTGAAGTGGTAGAAGTAGAGTGGAACGCTAATCATGACTTTCTCGCCATGGGAATCATGGATAACCTGATCGAAGAATGTGTTCTTGGGACTGATTATCAGCGGTTTAATGACATTCTAGACCAAACACGGAAGCCCAACCCTATTGATGACTGGTGGGGAGTAGCGCCATTTCGGGATACCCCTATTGCTAGTTTCCCCGAATGGAAAAAACTAACTAAGAGGGAGAAAAGGGTTGAAAAACAAAAACATGCTATGAATCAAAGACAGACGGATGGTGAGAAAACAGTGGCCAATATAACCAGCGCCCCAGGATCGTTTAGAGTAAGCCAACGCGAAGATCCCACTCTCGAGCACGCGTGGAGAAATGCCAAAAGTGACTCTACCGGAGAGGTAGGCCCTCACTTTATAGTACATAAGGACTTATTATATAGAGTATCCAGGACAGTAAATGGGGAGAAACGACAACTAGTGGTCCCTGAGCCCTACCGGACTCAGTATTGTTCCTAGCTCATAACCAGCCTCGAGGAGGCCATTGTGGCCGGGAAAAAACAGAGGAATACTTATTGAGACGTTTTTACTGGCCAGGAGTCTATGCCCAAATTCGAAGATACTGTACACAATGCCCAAAATGCCAACTTGTAGACCCAGGAGTCACCAGAAGAGCCCCATTACATCCACTACCAATTATAGATACCCCCTTCAAAAGAGTAGGCATGGACTTGGTCGGACCTCTTTTACCTTCTACCAAGGGCCATACACATATCCTCGTGATAGTTGATTACGCCAGCAGATATCCGGAAGCAATTCCCCTTACCAGTACCACTACCAAGACAGTTGCACAAGCCATGATATCTTTTTTTTCGCGGGTTGGTTTCCCTGAAGAAATTCTTACCGATCAGGGGACACCCTTCATTTCTGGGCTCATGAAACAGATTTGTAAGACCTTAGGAATTACCCAGATAAAGACATCAGTATATCCTCCACAAACTGATGGTTTAGTGGAACGATATAATCGTACCATCAAGTCCCTTTTGCGTAAAATTGTAAATGACTCAGGCAAAGATTGGGACCAGAAATTACCCCTAGTACTGTATGCAATTAGAACACATGAACAGTCTTCTACTGGGCATAGTCCGTTCGAGGTGGTCTTCGGAAGACAGCCTCGTAATTTGCTAGATATGGCGGCAGAGCTGTGGGAAGAAGAGAATGATGAGGAGAGGTCCCTTCTAGACTATATTCATAACTTAAAAGCCCACCTCCAGACGGTCTGGGAGGACGTGAGGCACCACTTAGAGATAGCTCAACAAAGTCAAAAAGCTTCATATGATCAGGGCACCAAACTGCGAGTTCTTCACCCCAATGATCAAGTACTGTTCATACGACCCACCTCCGAACATAAGATGTTGGCAAAATGACAGGGGCCATATCGTGTAATAAAAGCAGTTACCCCCGTTACTTACCTGATTGAATTAAATAATAACCCTAAACGGACCCAGATCTACCATATCAATTTGCTAAAGAAATGGGAGAACCCTGGGGACAATAGTGATCGTCCTGCTACGGGATACATGGTAACCCCAACCAACTCACTAGGGTTAGAACTCTGTCCCACCCTTCAGCCGGACAAACAAAAACACCCTTGTGTCAATGATTCCTTAGCTGATACAGAGAAAAGTCAACTATTTGAGTTGATTCAAAAACATTCCGATTTCTTCTCAGACCTACCTGGGCGCACGTCTTTAGTCCAACATCATATTAGAACACCTGAGGGACGAACCGTACGTCTACGTCCCTACCGAATTCCTGAAGCAAGAAAACGTCTTATAGAGAAAGAGATAACAAAGATGTTGTCCATGAAAGTCATTGAACCTTCCACAAGTCTGTGGTGTTCCCCTGTTGTTTTAGTCCCGAAACCAGATGGTTCAGTTCGGTTTTGTATAGATTTTAGGAAACTCAATGAGATATCCCTTTTTGATACTTATCCTATTCCCCGGCTAGATGAAGTACTAGAGAAGATTGGGCATGCATGTTTCATGTCCACTATTGATCTAACGAAGGGATATTGGCAGATTCCCTTAGCCCCACAATATAAAGAAAAGACAGCGTTTACCACCCCATCGGGTTTATACCAATTTACCGTCCTTCCCTTTGGTCTTCACGGTGCTCCTGCTACATTCCAACGACTAATGGACAGACTTTTACGGCCCTTCCAAGAATTTACTGCCGCTTACCTTGATGACATTGTTATATTTAGTACAACCTGGACAGAACATCTCCAACACCTAGACAAAGTGTTCTCCGCCTTAGCAAAAGCCGGACTCACCGTCAATCCCTCAAAGTGCACCCTAGGCCAAACCCAAATCGCATATCTAGGCTACGTCATTGGTATGGGAGTTCTACGTCCTCAGAAAGATAAAGTAGAAACCATTAGACAGATACCGCTCCCCAGAACAAAAAAAGAACTCCGTTCCTTCCTGGGGTTGGTGGGGTATTATCGTAGATTCATTCCGCAATATTCTACCATAACTGCCCCTCTTACAGATTTACTAAAAAAGCAATATCCTACCACCCTGCCTTCTTTTTCGCCCTCCCATCTTAAGAGCTTCTCATTGCTTAAAGAGGCCCTCTCAACCGAACCCGTATTGAGATGTCCTGATTTTTCTAGGCCCTTTCATCTTTTTGCTGATGCTTCCAACGTCGGGCTAGGTGCCGTCCTTGCACAGCCGGACGACCTGGGGTATGATCACCCCATTGTCTATATTAGTCGTAAGCTACTGCTCCGGGAAACCCACTATCCCACTATCGAGAAGGAATGCCTTGCCATAAAGTGGGCAATTGAGTGTCTCCAGTATTATCTCTTGGGTCGCCCTTTCGTCCTCTATACTGACCATGCCCCTTTAACTTGGTTGGCCTCCCATAAGGATACTAATTCCCGGGTGTTGCGCTGGTTCCTTGAACTCCAGCCCTTTACCTTTCAGGTTCGTCACATCCCTGGGTCCAGCCAGTGCCCCGCTGACTTTCTCTCCCGTTGTCCAGAGTCTACGGGCCTCTACCAGTCCCGTTCATGGGATGGGGTATGTAGGCGGGCGTTATGCACCTCGCCTACCGAGATTCAGCCTTGGCGCCGACGGAGTCTTTCTTCACTCCCCATTACGCGTCGTCATGGAGACGCGTGGGTCCCGCACAGCCGGGCACAACCGGACTTCCGGGTTGTCGGCTCGGACAACGGAGAAGACGCCATAAAAACGGACGCCGTGGCAGAGAAAGGGGGGCAGACGAGAAAAGAGCAGACGAGAGAAGAGCAGACGAGAGGAGAAAACGAGAGGACCGAAGAATTTGAGAGCGTGGAGCCGTCTGTGGCCGAACCAAGGAAGAAGGAGCAGAAGCCCTGCACTCACACCGGAGAAACCGCCAGAGAAGACGAAGAATCCTGCCACGACCCAGGAGGGTCGTGGCTAACCAAGGTACGGGGTTTATTCAGGGGCACCTGCACTAAAGAGGTAGGAGGGAGGAGAAAGGAGGGAAAAGGAACTGGGGAGGGTGGAAGGGGAACAGGGCAGCTTGGGTTGGGGAACAGAGGACTCGGGAGTCACAGAGCACGTCAACCGCCCTGCACTACTATGTCACAGCCCCGGTAATCGCCCAGGTTTTTGTTTTCTCTCTTTTTCTGACCCGAACCCCATAACATCACCAACCCCTGTCGTTCCTTTCCTCACACCCCTCCCTTATACTAAAAAGATAACAAAGTTAGTAACTTACCGTCCCACTTACCGAGACCTGTCCTATTGTTCTGCCGAGAGTCCACGGGCGTCCAGGAAGAAGCCGGCAGCTGACCACCCCCTACAAGAAGGACAGAAGGAAATATTGAGGGCCTGCACAAACCACCCCACATGTAAAACAGAGACTCCCCGGAGAAAAGACTAAGGAGAAGACCAGTTTCTATTTGTTTTTGAACATTTTTTTTTATATAATCAATAAACCCTGGCTTCGGCCTTATAAACCCTTCCAAAACTGAGTCTGAGCCTCTGTACTATCGAGCCCAATATCCACGCCCCACCACAGGGTCTTCATTCAAAGAACAGACACCTTATTTAACAACATATCTTCAGAAGAATAAAACATAGACCCAAGTTTATGTGGGTTCAGGGCCCATACTATGGAATGCCTTACAGCCTGCTCAAAGAGCAGACGGAGCCAAACCATACCAGTTCATGAACATCAGAAGACTTAACTTTACAGACATTTGTCTGCTCATTCGCATGGTTGAGAAGTGCATTAGAGTACGATCTTGCATGTGGTTGGACTCTTCTTCCTTTTTTCGCTTTTCTTCAGATGGTAGGTACCTTTCCCTTCTATGCTCGGGATGGACTGAGACATGTTTTGTACTTTCAAAACTCTCTAACTAAATCAACAGTGGGATTGATTTTCAAAGAAGTCAGAACTGTTCTCCCATTGGCTTTTTTGGTATTCAGAGAGTACTCCCGGAAAGCATCAACAGTTGCAGTTTTACTGGGAGTACTTATTCTAGTGTATTTTGTGTTCCACTTAGTGCACATGCTGTAGAATTTTCAGATGCATAATTGTTGGATTTATATTGGTGGACAATCTCAACGCATTGTTCCAGAATGTTGAAGCCATATGCTCACTATTTTGAACTTAGATACCAAAACAACTTGTTTTTGAGATTAAATTAATGTGTTATATTTAATAAAAATCACAATTGGAGTGATTTATTCACATATAAAATTTACACTTGTATAATCTAATTTTATGTGTAGGCAATACTTGTGAGTCTGTGGTTATTCACAAACTTTTGACATAGAGATTAGAGCTAGGCAGAGCAAAGAAACAAAGCATTATACAAGATCAAAGAAAAGCATTATACAAAAACGTCAATATATATGAAACATTGATTGGTTCGGACAGTGACATAGTCAGACCACGAGCAACCCTTGTGTATGTGCTATGTCTTTTACATTTTACCATGCTGTATCAGTATGCAGCTGAGGGCCAGATGTACGTACATCTGGTGGCAAAATACTTTGATAAAATTTAAGATCAGTGTGGTCATTTCAGGAGTAACCTATGTACTAATAGGTCGGTTGGCAAATTACTTATTCATAATGCGTTGCAATTTGACCTGCCTTGTGACTATTAATGCTGTAGGTCGCAAATTGCAACCCTCTGTGAATCGCAACCTTCACAGGGATGGTGTCCTGCTGTGGTCAGGACACCACCACGTCTGTGATTACTTTTAAATAAAGCAATCTTTGTTCTAATAAATACAGCCCGTTTTGCTTAAAGGAAATTGGACTACAACATTTTCAAATGGGTTATTACTACATGTTTCTTGTCAATAAAGTATTAATGTTTTTCAAACAGAATTTGGTCGCAAAACATTAATACATACCATTCCAATTCGGTATTTGGAAGGGACGCCCCTTCCTATACCGAATCTGTATTTCGTCGCAAATCCAAATTGCGATTTGGTACACTGTTACCAAATTGACGTTTGGGTTTCATATATACGAAAATGCTTGTGTGCGGTTTGCAAACAGGTCAATTCTGCAAATTGGCCAATTTGCAAAGGCTGAAAAAGCTTAGTACATCTGTCCCTTAGTGTGACTGAATACTCGGCTCTAGCTTTATTGTTGCTTTTGCTTCACACCATATGTTGCATAGGGATTTGACATGTTATTAGTTGTCTAAAAAAAATATTTTCTCTCCTCAGACTTTGCCATAGCAAGATCATTTAGTGGGAGTTTTGAGTCGAAATCTTCGAAATCAACTGTCCACCTTGGTGGAAGTAACTTTACTGGTGTACAGGAGGCGGAAGCGTGGATACAGAACACACTGAAGGAGCACCAGCATGGGCTTACGATCGAAAACAACCATATTATTTACTTTGGAGCTCAAGAACACAAGAAGCTTGTTAATAACCTTGATCTGAATATATCCTTATTGGAAACCGTGGAAAATGGAAGCGCTCATATCAGAATTGTAGGTCTTGGTCCTGCAGTGGTCAAGACAGCCCTTGAAATAGAGAAGCTGCTTTATGAAGTCCAACAACAGTATGAATTGGAGCAGATGAGACAACTCAAGGAGTTAGCAGGTAAGATGATATTATTTTGAAAATAACAATACATGTAGCTGCTTAGCATATGTTCCCGAATGTGTAAAATCTTAAGATAACTACAGAGGTTTAAAATTACTCTTTTAATAACTCTGATACCCAAAGCAAGACTAAGCGCAAATTTTGCACAGTACTTTTGTCATTAACGATTTTTAAAGATAAACAAGCAGAAAATGAAAAATATATTTAGCTTATATGTAACTGCAAGATGACCCATTGATAGACAAAACAATTGACAAGATGTAACAAAAGCTAGTCACATTTCAGCAGCCAAAGAATTCACCAATTTTTATCTAGTAAATCAGTGGCCTGCCCATCGCGGCAGTTGTTCTCCTGGAGGGAAACTAGTTGTTCTTGATTCATATAAACTTGGAGTTCAGTTCAATTGGAATTCCTCCTCTGACTTATAAGTTCCAAATGTTAACCCTCCACGTATCATGGGACTCCTCCAGTACTTTCAGCTCTGGGCTAAGGTAGATCTAGCTGTCAGTAAAAGATGCAAGGTTCATCGATCTGTCATAGAACCCAACGTATATATTTCAGCCCTATCGCATTCTGCTTTGTCTATCTTCAGTGGCCTGGTTGGTCATTGGATGCCAGGTGACACTTTTATTTGGGCAAAAATATCCTTTCTGAGACGTTCTTCCCAGTGACAGGACCTCTAGAGGTGTAACAGAGCCGATTTCAGAGCGGCACTGCAGGCAGACCTTGGGCCCACGATTATTCAAACTTATTCTCAGCGAGTAACATACAGATTCAGAATAATTTTTAAACTTTTTATTATTGTACGCAGTATAAAAAAATCTTAATACATTTTGTCACATGCATTGCTAGATAACCAGGGGCCATATGTACTATTTAGTGGTTGCAATTTGCGACCAGTAAAGATTTTTATGTATATGTATAGGTCTATGATTGCGTTTTTAAGAAAGCAGACATTTGTTTAAAGGATGCAGTGGTCTCATGGACCAATGCCTTTCCTTAAACATTTAAACTTTTATTGTTTGTTCACAAAGTGCAAGGTGCCTCAAGGGGACCACTCCCTTTCATTAATTTGTTACCACTCCTATCAATCTGAAATCCGGTCACAAAACATTGATAAATTAGAGACCGATATGATATTTGGAATACCTCCCTTCTAGATATCGAATCATTATCCATTCGGATTCTCATTTTAGGAGTCTGAATAGGAAAAATATTTTTTATGGTCACAAATGCTGAATCGGAAGTTTGCAAGTCTTAAAATGCCTGTTACATTTGGCTTCAGGGGATGATTGTAACAATACTAATAGCATGTAACAGTTCCACTCGGAAAAGGTATGGGAAATGATTTGACAAAGTTGCAGAGTTTAGGTACCTAATATTGTATTACATCTGTAAATCGTAATCTGTCATGGAGATGTTCTGTGCCATGAGTTCTTCGTGTAAGTGCAGAATCCTGATTACCGGGTTGTAGTGTTCATTGGCTTATATGTATATAATTAAATAATTTTACAGTGGATGAAATGTTGTGACCATGACTTGTAACAGGCACCATTCATTCAGCCCATTGCAGATCTCATTCTAGCCTGTAATTGTGCTAACCCAGTATGTTATTAGCTTGTTTACAGTGTGTTGGTGAAGATTGTCACTAAAACGTGATTAGATCAGGAGTCATTTCGAGAGTTATTCTTTTGTAATGATGCATTTAACTCGTCTCTGACATCCAGTTAAAAGTGTTGATCTCTGATTCAGTTATACATAATTGGCTGCTTGCCGAGAGCATTCCTTTACTATCATGTATATGCCCTGGTAATTTTCCGAAGTTTGAATAGTGTTTGTGAATATTAAATTAATTGATTTATGGTTTGAGTGCCATGCTGCGAGTTATAAAGCATGCTTCCTTTCACTGACCCTAAGTTCTAGGGTGGCCAATGTTATCTACCAGACCATTATCTGTGTAACTAAAACCATGCATAAAGCAACTAAAGCTGAAGGGGGCATGTCTAACTGTGATTGGGTTTGGATGGTTCTGGGAAAGCTCTTGAAAAAGCTACAAGCCTGCAGAGACGTCCTGCACCCAGAAGCATGAAACATGTTTATAATTTCGAGAATACTGAGCCCCTGAGGTTAGCAGTAACTCTAAGCACCCCCAGCTCCCCCACACACACCGACACATTGTTTGGTGGTGGGAGGAGGATTGAATTTTCTTGCAAGGAAGCTAAAGTTTGGCTCGAACACAGGCGTACAATCATGCCAAAAACTGAAGATTATGGCAAGGAGGGACCTAGTGTACTTTCTCTCATTTATATCACTAAAGCCCTGAAAGACATGAACACAGACGAATATCGGATGTAATTTTATATAGACACTACTAGAAGCATTACAGGGGATGACTGCGCCGCGCTCTTTCCACACTCACATTTAACATAAAACAGATGCCATAAAGAAGGTAAAATTCAGAATGAAAACTTATGAAAATTGCTGAAAATGACCTCTTGTTACATAGCACCTTAAGCACACAACTAGTAAATATAAAAAAGGCTGGTACAGGCACTGGACCAGGTTGTTCACCTAATCTGAATTTACATGAGAACGCACATCGGCAAATGAACAGGTATTCTGAAAGAGCTTTGCTAAGAGGATGCAGTTATCTAACAGTGCAGCCCTTTGGTTTAGTGATCTAGATCGAAAGCCCTTCTGAATTACTCAACTGCGGTCTCATAGCTTGCAAGGCATAACCCAGAATGTATGTATGGCATACAGATATCGAGAAGCACAGAGCCTGTAAATCTGAACCCACAAATAAACTGAAAAAACCCCAGCATTGGACACATCTGACCATTTTGGACACTGCAAGCAAAAGAGACCTAACGGGGAAATGAATGCCAAAGACAGGTTTGAATGGATTCTTTAAACAGTTCAGGAAACAAGAACAGCTACGGAAGAAAAGATAGTTCAAGTAGCAACTAAAGTTAAGTTATTAAGAGCATCTCATAGTTTGAAGTGGTCTAACTTCAATAGCGAATCACCTAAGGTGATGTAGATGCTAGCTGGGCAGTTAGGTTGTGCCAGGTCGTGTTAGGGGGTTGTGGCCTGGCATGCCTGCTGTAACATATGATTTTTTTTGGGGGGGGGAGGGGTGTCGTGGCCTGGGGGGCCAAGATTGCGGCCTGAATCTTCCAACGCTCCCGGGTAGGGACGTCCTAATCTGAGTCCAGGCGGTTGCTGCAGCAATCTGCCTCCCCTGACCAGGACACACATCGGGGAAGCACTTCCGAGCCTGTTCTGCAGCGTTCGGCGCCCGAAGAGGCTGGCAGCTTGTTGCTGCTGGGCTGCAAGCTGGGAAGAGAGTCCTGCACTGAGTCCCTCACACGCGATTTGCCTTCCGCACCCTGGGCAAAACTCTGCCCTGACGCCCTCCTGGCATCCCCTACCTGCTGGTCGCAACGCAGGCAAAGAAATCAGTAAGTAACAGTGTGGGGCAGGGGAGGCGGATAATGTCCATGGAGTATGGCATAGCTGCGGCTACCTACCACTCTTCCTTCCTCCAATCCAGACTTCTGTGGCCCTCCCCTTTTGCTCCACTGCCCGCAGAGGGGACAAAGAGTCACACTGTCAGAGGAGAAGCACCATGCTGGTGCGTTCTGGCATCAGGGACACGCCTTGTGGCTACGAAACAGCAGCGGAGAAGGCCTAGGGTGGCCTGGTGACCTGCAACAGCTGCAATTGAGCACAGGACAGGCCCGGGGATAGGAGAGACGGCACACAACATGCTTACTGACCCTTAGGCTGCCCCCTGACGCGAGGATGCATGCTTGCCTTCCCCCGGTCCCCACTCATTACAACCTCACCACTGTGGTCATTAACAGAGGTTATAGAGCAGCTGAATCAGGTTAGGATGCTTCTGAGCCCTGAGACTCTGGTGACCAGGGGATCACCTTACTCCCCCAGTGCTGCACTTTGGAGTTGGTCCGACTGGCAGGGGGCATTGCCACTGGCACCTGTCTGAGAAACAACTTCAACTTCAACTGGATCTGCTGACACTGCCCAGGTTACAGGTCACCTGCCTTGACTGCTTTACAGGAATCCCTGCTGACCTCTTGACTGAGTGCTCCCACCTACCTACATAGCGTCAAAACTCTCGCCACTTTTGATCCGCTGGATCCTTCCTGATGCCACGCACTGGAGACTGCACAACCATGGGGACAAAGACTGATCCTCCCGAAAGTGTCCCGGTGACGCACCTGTCTGTTGAGGACAAGCTTGACATAGTGTTGGCCGTCATTGAGAGGTCACGTGTCTCCATGGAAAACAAGATCAGTTATCTGGCAGAGGACTTCAACATCCTTCGTGATGATCACAGGAAGCTAGTAGACAGGGTGACTGTCATTGAACCTGAGCTAGCGGATCTTCGACTGGCATCGGCGGCTACACACAAGAACTTACAAGCGTTACTGAACCATGTTCATCGACTGGAGACTCAAGTTGACATTGCAGAGGGTCGCTCACACAGGACCAACCTGTGTGTTGGTTGACTTGTGGAAACTAGAGAGGAACTAGACACAGTGACCTACATGGAAGATTGGCTACAATCCTTCATGCCCTCTGACGCCTTATCATCATTCTTCTCCATTGAGAGAGCGAACAGAGTGACAGCTCACCAGCATCTGACAGGATAGCCCCTGCACCCATAGTCTTTAAACTCCTGCACTTTAACAACAGAGGCACTCTACTCCATGTGGCTCGGGCTGCAGGACCTCTGATGGTGGACAATCGCCCCGTGATGCTGTTTTCACAATAAACACTGGAGGTGCAGAGCCAGAGGGCCACATTCCAGCTAGTCAAACGTAAGCTGCAGGAGCTCCATCTCCAGTACTTACTGCTCTTCCCAGCACGTCTCTGAGTGGCCTCTGACGGTAAATACTTCTTCTTTGCTGTACCGGTGGTGGCCTGGGATTGGGCGAGAGGCACACTGAGGCCGTGCAGCCTCCCTGCCACCCACATCAGACTGGGCTATTTTGTCACATAAGTCCCGGTACTTAAATGGCTGCTGTGGGACCTCCCTGCAGAGATGCTTACTACACCTCCTGACCTGGAGCAGATGATGCGTGAGAGGAAGTGAGCTTTGGAGGCATCCATTCATGCTGCTGACCATGACACATACTCTTACGCCAGCCCCTAGCGAGCCTCCTAGAGAGACAGTGGATTGTTGCAGACTTGCTCACCCCTATGGAGCTCGATCACACTGCCAGCTTTTACGCCACAGACGGCAGAAGATATCCTTTGATTACACTGCATGCCCATTGACCTTCTGTGTGGTGTCTAGCCCCCGCATGCCACTACGTGCCCTGTCTAGTGTGGTATAGTTCCTCTCTCCCCTCTCTTTCTCCTGTGCATTCCCTGCTGCAGTGCATCGGGTGCCACCCAATCCCCACCTGGAGTCTGTCGCCTTTATTGCAACCAAAGCCAACCTGAGGTCCCACCCTGATACCTGCTACATCTGCCCTTAATGTGATCACATGGAACATCAGGGGAATGCATATCCCCTTCCAGATGATACTTGTCATACTCTTACTTATGCCATTGTAATGCAATTATTGCACTCCAGCGGGAGACACATATCACCAACATGAAGTCCACAAGCCTTCTTTGCGGCTGGAGAGGCCAGGTTTTCACAACTGTCTAGTCCTCCTACGTCCTGGGGGATCATAATGCAGATCAGAGCAGAGATCCCCTTTTTGGCCATTGACTCAGCGGTCAATGCCCAAGGTCGTTTACTTTTCATGGAGGGCACATTGGAGGAGCGCCGCTTGCTGTTCAGAACAATATATGCTCTGAGCACGGAACAGCCTGCCTTCCAACAGGCCTTTAGGGGTCTTAGCATGATGGGGAGGCAGTTCCTGGTTGCCTATGTGGGAACTTTAACAGTGTCCTAGATGCATTACTAGACAGGTCTTACTACCTACTTCCCCACTCTCCCACACACTTTAATGCCAAGCACCTGAGTACCTGGCTGGGCCACTGGGTACTGGTAGACATATGGTGACAACGCCGTGTGGAGGACAGAGCATACTCCTTCTACTCCCATCCTCACGACCTCCATGTGCGCCTTGACCACATTGTCTGCTCTTTTGAGTTGGCCACCTACGTGACAAACACTGACCACTTGGGAAGGACGCACTTGGACCACAACCCTCAGTGCAACCAGATCTGCTGGGGCAACGCTCTCCCTCCTATACCGATGTGGCACCTGCGTCCTGAGGCACTAGTTCCACACAACCCTAAATGTCTCCTGTGTCAAATTCTTCCAAACAAATGCTGACACTGTGTTGTCCCGCCTGATAGAATGGGACGCATTTAAAGTAACTGTTTATGGCCACTGTATGAATGCGGTCATGGGTATAAGAAAACGGCTGGATCAGGATATTGTGGGAATGGAGCGCAGCCTCCTCCTCCTTGAGAGGCTGGCTGTCTCCTCGGTCGGGGCAGGTGCCAGCTCACCAACACGCTCCGAGAGCACACAACCCTGCTGGAGTGCCAGCGCTTTCTTAACTACGCAGGGCACTCGCACGGTTTCCTTCAGAGCAGACAAATCCAGCACCCTACTGGCCTTGTTTATGAAGCAAGACAGTCCACAGCACCTGTGCGCTGCCCCTGCCCCACGATTTACCTTCTGCAGGGGCAGCGCCATCCTTTTAAACCCCCGTTCCCCAGCTGAGGGTGCAGTGTTGTTCCCTGTAGGGGCGTTCCAAGGAATCCTTGTTCTTGCCGGGCCCTCATTGGCCTGATGACTTCGCGTCCGCCTTGGCGCTCTTTTAATTCCCCTGAGGGGGAGCAGGATGCCCATCCTTTTGTTGTTTTGCCGCTGAGGTGGCTTTAACTAGTACTTTCCGGGTCCTCAGCAGCTGTTAATGCGCCGGCCCTTGATGCCCCCTGCGGGGGCGGCCTCTGCCAATCCCTCACTGTGCCCCTAGCCACAACACTACACACGCAGCATGAAATACACACAGCTTTCATCCAACTCTACAAGCGTATTTTCGCGCCTGTGGCTGGGATTACTGCCTCAGCTGTTGAGGCTTTCCTATTGGGTGTGGACCTGCCACAGAGCCCACCCCACTTGGCACTAGGAACCAATGCAGCAATCACTCTATTTGAGATCCGTGAGGCCATCCATTCGCTGGCATTGAGGAAAAGCTCCCGGCCCTCATGTGCTCCCCTAGAAATTCTGTAAAACATATGCCACGCTCCTGGTCCCCTGCCTTCAAATCGTATACAACAAAGCACTCAAGTGCTCCTGCCTCCCGCAGTCACTCCACGAAGCATTGATAGGCTCTATTCCTAAACCAGGGTGAGACCAGACCAACCTTCGTTCCTACAGACTCTTGGCATTGCTTAACGCTTACAATAAAACCCTTGGAAAACCCTGGTGAGCAGGCTGGTGGCAGTGATTCCACAGCTGCTCCATAAAGACCAGAAAGGCTTTGTGCTGAGCCGCATCACATCCCTGAATCTATGCTGCCTCTTCCGGGTCATGGAACTGGAGCCATGCCGCTGGCCACGATCTGGCTGTCTGGTACTGGACTTGGAGCCCTTAGTGGGGCTACCTTTCTGCCGTCACGTCCAAATTTGGTCTGGGTTCCCACATGCTTGAACTCATCAAGTTACTATATACCACACCACTAACCTGCGTTAAGATCTGCAGGTACATCTCCAAACCCATATGGATAGGCTGCAGCACTCACCAGGTATGTCCTCTCTCGCCACTTCTTTTCTTTCTGGTTATGGAGCCCCTGGCGCATAAACTGCAGGTCCCAGGACGCGACTGGGGATCCCACTGGGAGACGGCTTACAAGCTGTCTCGCTCTGCACCGATGACATGCTTCTTTATGTGCAAGATGTCTTTGAACTCCTGCCTGCGATTGAGCATTTGCTCACCTTCTTTCCTGCTGTCTCAGGCCTGCGCATCAACTGGGACAAGTCTTGCCTCTTCTCCTTGTCAGCCGGGGCAACAGACTCCGCTGTCCAACGGGGCGAGACATTAGGGCAGTGGAAACAGGACATGATTTGCTACCTCAGTATCCGGATTTGCTAGGACACAGCGGCAATGGAGGATGGCAACATACACTAGATGGTGTCCTCCCTTCACGGACAAATCTCATTCTCGACAACCTTACCTCTGACTGTGCCAGGATGCATCGTTCTTTCCAACATGGTGATGCCTCTGTGCCTACTCTATTACTTTCTTAGCTCCAACTTATTTCCAAAAATCCTTCTTTGTCACACTTGAGCATCTGCCGGGTGACTTCATTTAGCATGGCAGCCGCCGCCAAATAGAGCTATCAAAGCTGTATCTACTGACTGACAGGAGCGGGCAGGGGGCTCCCAACTTTGAACACTATTACCTTCCTGCCCAGCTGCAATGGTTAGTGCGGTGGTTCGCGGATAGCGATCAAGATGACACAGTGACACAAACGTCCCCTTTGTGGACACTGGAGCACCTGCTGCACCTTTTCTACCCTTTAATCCAAGCTCCCATTCCGCCCCTGCCTCGCCTGTCTGTGGCGCTGCACTGCTTTCACCATTGCCTGAGTCTTACTAATGCCTTGGCACCATAGATCCCCCTGCTCCCACTACTCGGTACACCTACAGAGCGAGGCACCTCACAAGGATGGCTATCACCCATTGATACGAGCAGGCCTCCGCACTTTGGGCAACCTCTTTTCTGACACTACACTCATTCTGTTTGCTGACCTGAGCAACCAAACTAGTCCACCCAATTTGGTCATAGATACAATACAAGTACACTGGGGGCCATTGCAGCCCAAACCAAGCACTCATCAGGTCCTTCAAAACCTGCATCAACTGGTCAAGGGGCATCACATGGTCACCCGGCTCACAAAACTCACTTGCCTGTCTCTCCTGACACTAAGTGACCAGTGGGACAAGGACCTGGGCAAAGCATGCAGCGATGGGGAATGGGCTGCAATCCTGACCTATCCTGCCAACATCTCCTGAAACTTGCAATTCAAACTAATACAGTTTTATATCCTGCCCAGAGCATATCTTACTCCCATGAAGATTAATCAAATCTTTTACTATAGATGCCTCCTGCCCCGTTGCTTGCACGAGGGCGCAGACTTCGTCCATATGTTTCGGCCCTGTCCCAAAGCAGCCGACTACCGGCTATCTATTGCTGCCCTCCTCTCCTGCACCACTGGGGTTTCCTCACTATGGCCTGTTTAAACATACTAAGAAAAATAGGGCAGTTTCCAGATTCCTTGACCTAATGCTTCTCTTGGCTGAGCAGGGAATTATGCATGCATAGATGTCAAGGGCTCCCCCTCGACCGCTTGCTTGGGCTTGATCAGTAGGGGTATGGGCGACGGCAGAGGGAGCTGCCATGCAATCAGAGAAACTGCAGGGACTTCAGAAGTACCCAACTCTGCATCAGCGAGACACCCTGCTTGAGATGTTCAAATATGGGGCAGATGCTATCCCATTTCAGAGCAGTGCCCCTGCCCTATTATCTGCCACAGATACTCCTCCTGCTGCAACACCTGAATGACTGCTGCTGTATACCGGAGCCATCGTCTCCCCAGCCCCTTTCCCTGCTTGTCTTCCTCCCCCTGGTTCTGTCACTTACCTCCGTTACAGGTGCTCCATTTGTACACTTTTTCTCCTCCAGCTCGACGGATGTCCATGTGTGAGTGCTGAGGACTTAGGTGGTCATTACAACCCTGGCGGTCGGTGTTAAAGCGGCGGTAAGACCGGCAACAGGCCGGCAGTAAAAAAAAAAAATGGAATTACGACCGTGGCGGAAACCGCCAACATAGACAGCCACTTTAACACTCCGACCGCCAAAAACAAACAAACAAACAAACACAGCGGCGGTCACCGCCAACAGACAGGCGGAGGACAATGTACCGCCCACAGAATTACAACCTACCAATCCGCAACCTTTTCCGGGGTAGATTCACTGCGAACAAAAACACAGTGGAAACAGGAATTCAAAGGGAAAACGCTCACCTCTGCACACCCCACGAGGAACCAGGACGCCATGGAACCAGAGCTCCACATTTTTCCAGCCTTTATCTTCTTGCTCCTCTACCAGGAGCACGAACGCCAGCGGCGAAGCCCACGGTGAGTACTGCACCTACGACACAGGGGAGGGAAAAAACAGTGACACACACACGCAACACCCCCACCCTCACCCACGACAACACACACACTAATACAGCATGATACATTACAGTTACACCACCCAATCCCCCCACCCCCGGAAGAATGCAAAGACAAAAGGAAATGAGGTGAACGATTGTAATATATTAAAATTCAGTATTCAAAAAATATACATACACTATTTACAAATATATACACCAATAATATTAGTCCACGGTATTCCACCATTAAAATCCGTGGACCACTGGGCCCAAAATGCATGGGCGAGGCCCACACAAGATACCCGAACAAGATGGAGAGAACACTGCAGGGGCATCAGATAGAAATAAAACAGGCACCTCAGGGGGAAGGGAAAGGGTGGGCACCTCAGTCGGTTGAGTGCACAATGCCAGATCCACGAGGGGGCCCCATGCCCACTGTTCAATCCTGGGGAGTGCAAAGCCACAGTCTCTCAAGTCTCTACAGTGGGTGGTTTGCCCACTGTTCAATCCTGGGGAGTGCAAAGCCACAGTCTCTCAAGTCTCTACAGTGGGTGGTTTGCCCACTGTTCAATCCTGGGGAGTGCAAAGCCACAGTCTCTCAAGTCTCTACAGTGGGTGGTTTGCCCACTGTATAATCCTGGGGAGTGCAAAGCCACAGTCTCTCAAGTGGGTGGTTTGCCCACTATTCAATCCTGGGGGGTGCAAAGCCACAGTCTCTCAAGTCTCTACAGTGGGTGGTTTGCCCACTGCTTAATCCTGGGGAGTGCAAAGCCACAGTCTCTCAAATGGATAACATTCTCCACTGGTTCTGGAGGGGGCCTTGTGGCCAGAGTGCTTCATCCTGCCAAGGACAGAGGTAGTGGATGTCTTTCTCCATTGGTTCTGGAGGGGGCCTTGTGCCCAGAGTGCTTCATCCTGCCACGGACTGAGGTAGTGGATGTATCTCTCCACTGGTTCTGGAGGGGGCCTTGTGCCCAAAGTGCTTCATCCTGCTTGTGGCGGCCTCAGTAGCGTCAGAGCTTTTGGCGCTCATGGGCCTGCGGGGCTTGTTGCGGCGGTGTCTTTGGCAGCGGTGCATGTGGCGGCGGTGTCTTTAGCAGCGGTGCTTGTGGCGGCGGTGTCCTTGGCAGCAGTGCTTGTGGCGGCGGTGTCCTTGCCAGCGGTGCTTGTTGCGGCGGTGTCTTTGGCAGCGGTGCTTGTGGCGGCAGTGTCTTTGGCAGTGGTGCTTGTGGCGGCGGTGTCTTTGGCAGCGGGGCTGCTGCTGGCGGTCCTGTCTTGGGCAGAGGGCTGCTGCTGGCGGTCCTGTCTTGGGCAGCGGGGCTGCTGCTGGCGGTCCTGTCTTGGGCAGCGGGGCTGCTGCTGGCGGTCCTGTCTTGGGCAGCGGGGCTGCTGCTGGCCGGCTCCTTGGCAGCGGGGCTGCTTCTGGCCGTCCTGTCTTGGGCAGCGGGGCTGCTGCTGGCGGTCCTGTCTTGGGCAGTGGGGCTGCTGCTGGTGGTCCTGTCTAGGGCAGTGGGGCTGCTGGCGGTCGGCTCCTTGGCAGCGGGGCTGCTGGTGGTCGGCTCCTTGGCAGCGGGGCTGATCTTCCCAGACTTGTCGGTTTTCTTGTGCCCTTTCCCCACCTTTGAAGGTGTTGCAGCTGACTCCACACTCCCACCTGTACCCCTGGGAGCAGCTTTGGTGGCTGGTGTCTTCCCCCTCTCCCACCGGGCACTGGCCAACTTTTGATGCTTGACAGGTGGGGGACTGTCCGTGCTGTGGCTCCTTGCCACACTGGCTGCCCTGCTGTCTGGTGCACTCCATACTCCGGTGACTACTGGCACCACTGGTCCCGCCGATGTTGTGGCTGAGGTGCTAGGTTGGGACCTGGAGAATTGGGCCCTAGGAGACTGACGGGGTGGGGGAGGTGAGGGATAAAGGTCAAGGCTGGCCAGGAAAAGTTTCTTAGGAACACTGGGACGGGTAGATGGAGGGGGTTTGGGAGTGGAGGAAGAGGTAGTGGTCGTAGGGGGTGTCCGTTTGCTGACTTTGGGTGAAGGAGCATGGGCTGGAGGCTGTCGTGAGGCGGATGGCTGTTGGGTGGGTGTGTGGCTGCGTTTGTGTACCTTGGGAGGTGGCCTCACAGACACACTGGGAGAGGACACAGGGGATGTGTGAATGGTAGTGGGGGTGGTGACTGCACGTGAGCGGGGTGTGGTGGTGGGTGTGCTGGTGATGGACGTAGTGGCTGAAGATGTAGTGCATGCAGGTGTGAGTGGAGATGAGACTGGGAGGGATGAGGGAGACGAGGAGGAGGGGGACACAGTGGAGGCAGTGGATGTTGGTATGTCTGCATGTGTGTGATGCTTGCGTGAATGCCTGTGGGATGTTTGCCAGAGCTTCCTTTGTGTGTTGAGGTGTGCGCATGCTGGTCTGATGGTGTGCTTAGGATAGGCTGAGGTACAGGGGTGTGGGTCTGGGTGGAGGAAGTTGGAGGGGGGAGGCTAGAGAAAGGGACAATGGCTGCCATCAGTGCTGAGGCCAGAGTCTGAAAAGCTCGCTGAAGGGCTGCCTGACCAGAATGAATGCCCTTCAGGAATGCATTGGTTTGTTGCAACTGCCTCTCTACACCCTGGATGGCATTCAAAATGGTAGACTGCCCAACAGTGAGGGACCTGAGGAGGTCAATGGCCTCCTCACTGAGGGCAGCAGGGCTGACTAGGGCAGGGCCTGAGGTGCCTGGGGCGAAGGTGGTGCCCACCCTCCTGGGTGAGTGGGCACGGGGCAAAGGCTGAGGGGCTGCTGGGAGGGCGGTGCTGGAGGGGGTGGTGGCGACTGTACCTGTAGATGCGGGGGCACAGATTGGCCCGCCACCGCAAGGGAGCTCCCATCAGAGGACGAGTCCGTATCACTGGTGTCAGCTCTCCTGTCCCCGCCGTGGAGCTCCCTTCGCCCTCCGTCCCACTGGTGAAATCGGAGTCCGTAGTCTCGCCCTCCAGGGCCATGTGGGATGCAGCTCCCTCCTGTTCCGGTGCCACTGCTCCTCTGCCTGATGATGCTAATGCACACAAGTACAGGGAGACCACAAAAAGGGGGGGGGAGACAGAAGAAAGACATGTTGAGTGCATGCATTACCGCTACCATTGGTAGACACAACAGACACAGAAGCCTCCTGCACTACGCCGCGCACTTGGGGTCCACTATTCAATCCCTGGGACATGGCCTACAAGGCTATGGCTGATATCTGCACACGTGGATGTCACAGGAGCCTGACTAGGTGTAGTTGGCACTGTACCCAGGTGGGGTGGGGTGCCACAGGGTCTGCCTTAAAAAGGGGACTTAACTAGCACACTCACCCTGGCCTAGGGGAACCCACAGCCCACCTCCCCCACCCAGACACCTCCACTGCGCACTGAATCAGCAGAATGAGAGTGTACTCACCCCCTTGTTGCTGTTGTGATGCCCTCAAGCGCCCATCCAACTCCGGATACGCCACCACCAGGATCCTGAACATCAGGGGGGTCATGGTGCGACGGGCACCCCTCCCACGTTGTGAGGCCATCCCCAGCTGGGCTTCCGCCGTCTTCTTGCTCCAGTGGCGAATGTCCTCCCATCTTTTACGGCAGTGGGTGCTCCGTCTGTGGTAGACCTCCAGGGTCCGGACATCCTTGGCGATGGCAGGCCAAATATCCTTCTTCTGGTGGGCACTGACCTACAGGAATGGTGCAGGGGAAAAAGAAAAGTTATTACCAACTGCACCGTCACAATCATTGGCCGCATCCCTACCCTTGCCATGTGGCACATGCACTCACCGTTGTTTCATGCACGCCTCATTCCCCCCCCCATCTTTCATCCACCCCACTCCACACAGGCATTGCCCATACAGCATGCTCACAGTGTACTTACCTGTTTGTCTGGAGGACCATAGAGTAGTGTGTACTGGGGGAGGACCCCATCCACAAGTTTCTCCAACTCCTCCATGCTGAAGGCAGGGGCCCTTTCCCCAGACGCACAAGCCATTGTCTCTTCCAGACTGAGGTCACAGCAGCACTTGCAGTGTAGGTCCTCTCCTGTCGAAGATCAGGTATCGAGTGATTGAACTGATAGAAAATGGCGGTCACGTCCGCGGCGGTGCGTACCGTCACCGCCGGCGTACATCGTCATTGGCTCCTGGGACCCATAGGGTCCAATGTTAACCAATGCAGAATTGCGCCGCGGTCTTCAACCGCCTACCGCGACGGTGTACGCCAACGCAGTTACCTCATATCCCATTGTCCCACTTTACAGGTCAGGCAGCCGCCATTTCAGGGGCCCACATGGCTTTATTTTTAACTGCGTCACACATACCTAGGCCTTGCCTCAACACTCATACAGGCAAATTTCGGGTTATGAATAGTTTTCTGAGTAAGCTGTGTTTACGTACCTCTTCGTTGGTTGACTCTGTGCTCGCTGTTGTCCTCCATAGGCACCGTCCGCTGGGACATGTGAGGAGATGTCGGCATCCTTTGGTGTACAGACCGCTGGTGGACCTGTCGACAATGGAGGAAAGACATGAAATCATCACCTACAGGCTTGATCGTGCCACAATCCAGGAACTGTGTACCCAGCTGGAGCCAGACCTGATGTCAGCTGTCCGCTATCCCACAGGAATCCCCCGTCAAGTGCAGGTGCTGTCAGTGCTCCATTTCCTTGCAAGTGGGTCATTTCAAACAGTGGCCATAGCATCAGTGTTGTCCCAGCCTATGTTTTCCAACGTGTTGTCCAGAGTGTTGTCTGCCCTGCCGAAACACATGCGGAGCTACATCGTTTTCCCTCAGGTGGAGGATTTGCCAACAGTGAAAGGTGACTTCTATGCCCTGGGACATATCCCCAACATCATTGGTGCCATAGATGGGACCCATGTGGCTTTGGTCCACCCCGCAGGAGTGAACAGGTGTACAGAAACCGGAAGAGTTACCATTTGAGGAATGTGCAGATGGTGTGTTTGGCAGACCAGTACATCTCCCATGTTCATGCCAAATTCCCTGGCTCAGTGCGTGACGCTTACATCCTGCAGAATAGCAGCATCCCTTATGTGATGGGTCAACTCCAGAGACACCGTGTGTGGCTACTAGGTAAGCACCTGGAACCAAATCAGTGGGAATAGTTGTCTGGGGATATCCCTAAGAGTTAGTGTGTGTCTAACAGTTGTCCCTCGCCATTTGCAGGTGACTCTGGTTCCCCCAACCTTTCATGGCTACTGACCCCAGTGAGGAATCCCAGGACAAGGGCAGAGGAACGCTACAATGAGGTCTATGGGCGAACTAGGAGGATTATCGAGCGGACCTTCGGCCTCCTGAAGGCCAGGTTCCGGTGCCTACATATGACAGGTGGATCCCTATTCTACTCACCAAAGAGGGTGTGCAAGATGATCGTAGCCTGCTGTATGCTTCACAACTTGGCTTTGCGACGACAGGTGCCTTTTCTGCAGGAGGATGGTCCAGATGGAGGTGTTGTGGCAGCTGTGGAGCCTGTGGACAGTGAAGACGAGGAAGCAGAAGAAGAGGACGTCGACAACAGGAACTCTGTGATCCTGCAATACTTCCAGTGAGACACAGGTAAGAAGACAAACCTGCCTACTACATGTACTTTAACACTACTACCTCTCTACTGTCTGTCCTTTTCATCCAGTATATGGTCACTGAGTTTTCACTTTCTCTTATGATTTCACAGATGTGTGTGTGAGATTTCTAACTGTGTGACATCTGCTTTGTTTCCTCATGGACTAGAGCTGTGTGACATAGGTATGTTGACATTACAATTGAAAGAGCATTTTGTCACTGTAATTGCTAATACACTAATTCGAAATCACAGACAGACTCCAGATTGTTTTGTGCTTTAAGGGTGTTTATTTAAGTGCTCAATATTGGAGGGGATTGTTAAATGGTGTGGGGTGATGGTGGAGGAATGTCCATGGCAGAGTCCAAGCTATTAGTCTCACAGGTGCATTGTCCAAAGGGGCATAGGAAGTGGAGCTGGGGCAGTTTGAGGATGGACAGGGTGACAAGGTGGGACAAAAGGATGACAATCAGTGTGGTCTCATTTCATGGCGGGGGTCGTGGCATCGTTCTCTGTCTTTGTCCTGGATCTTAGGGACCATTTGTGGGGTGGTTCTCCATCTGCAGGGGGTGGGGTGCTGGTGTGGTTGTCCTGTGGCGGTGCCTCCTGTCCACTAGCGCCGGCGGAGGTGGTGGGCAGTTCATCGTCCAGGCTAGTGTCAGGGGCCCCTTGATGTGCCACAGTGTCCCTCCTGGTGTTGAGGACTTTCTTCAGCACCCCTACAATGGTGCCCAGGGTGGAATTAAAGGATCTGAATTCCTCCCAGTTCCCCTGTTTCCCTGGGCCTCTGTCCTCTGAACCGTGTGTCCACTGCCACTGCCCCCAGGTCCCTGTTGTTGAGGTGGTGGGTTAGCCTGGGTTCCCTGTAGTGGTGGACACACTGCTGCTTGACGTGTCCTGGGGACAGAGGTATGGGCCCGCTGGGTGGGTGCTGTGCTGGTGTTTCCAGAGGTGGGGGAAGCTCTGTGTTGGCCTGTGACTGTGTGAGGGGAACTGACTGTCCCGAGGTCCCAGATGGGCCGGGCTGGTCGTCTAGATCCAGTTGGACAGAGCTGCTGTCATCACTGTGGGCCTCTTCTGTGGGTGGAGTGGTCATGACTGGACCCTCCTGTCCGGTGACGTTGGGTAGGGGTCCTGCAGGGGTGTAAAAGCATGATTATTGCATCTGTGTGTGCCATGGTGTGCAATGGGTGGGTGACCGTGTACCCCAGTGCTTGCATTCCTGTGTGGGGCCTTGTGTGATGATGGTTTAGGAGGGTGTATGGGTATGTGCAGTGGCCATGCTTTGGTGATGGGTGTCCATGCTTTGTTGTTGCATGCAGGGCTTGGTGTTGGGATGTGTGGTTTGTGATATTGGAACATTTGTGAGGAGTTGGAGTGATGGGGTTGAGGGCGAAGGTGGGGGTAGGTGATGGTATGCAGGTAGGGTTGGGGATATAGTATTAAAGATTTGACTTACCCGAGTCCATTCCTCCAGATACTCCTGCGAGGCCCTCATGATGCAGAATAGCCAAGACTTGCTCCTCCCATGTTGTTAGTTGTGGGGGAGGAGGTGGGGGTCCGCCGCCAGTCCTCTGAACCGCAAGGTGGTGTCTTGAGACCACGGAACGCACCTTTCCCCGTAGGTCGTTCCACCTCTTCCTGATGTCATCCCTATTTCTTGGGTGCTGTCCCACTGCATTGACCCTGTCCACTATTCTTCACCATAGCTTCATCTTCCTAGCTATGGAGGTGTGCTGCACCTGTGATCCGAATACCTGTGGCTCTACCCGGATGATTTCCTCCACCATGACCCTGAGCTCCTCCTCAGAGAACCTGGGGTGTGTTTGCCGTGCCATGGGGTGGTGTGTGTGTGATGTGTGGGGTGGTGTGTGTTGTGATGTGTGGGGTGATATTTAGTGGTGTGTTGTGTGAGGTGCGTGGATGTTATGTGGGTGATGGTGTTGAATGCCTGTGGATGCTTGTTTGCAGATTGTGGTGTCTCTCTCTGGCCTTCTTTCGGAATTTTTGGCAGTAGGGGTTTGTGGGTGATGTTGGTGTGTGTTTTATATTGTATTGGGTGTGTTGGAGTGGTGTGTGTATGTGTATCAGGTGTGTGTATTTGGAATTGTCCAATGTGGTAGTGTTTTGTAAATGTGTGTGTTTTTTGAGCGTGGCAGTGTGTACCGCTAATGGAATACTGCGGTTGAAAGACCGCTGCGTGGATTCGTGGGTCGTGATAGTGTGGGCCTATTCCTGTTGGCGTGACGGTGGAGGTTTTGTTATCGCCAGTTTATCACTGACCTTTGGTGTGGCGGACTTGTGTGGGTGTCTAAATTTTGGCAGATTCCGGGCTTTGGGTCATAATGACCGTGGTGGAATTCCACTGCCGCGGCTGTGTGTTGGCGGTCTTCTGCACGGCGGTAAGCGGCTTTTACCGCCAATGTTGTAATGAGGGCCTAAGTGTGCCCATGTTGCTTCCCCAATCTATCTTCCTCTTTCTTTCAATAACTGTGCTCACACACTTGCCTGCCCTGCTCACTACCCCCTGTTATGAAACGTATGCTTTTTCTGTACTACTGCAGCCCTACTGCTCATGTAACAAGCCAATGTTATGCATCGTCGAGAAGACAGTGATGATTCCAAAATACTTAATAAAAAAAAGTTTCAAAAAAAGTTATTAAGAGCAGCCTATCGTAAACTGGCAAAATGAACAAAAAACTAACACTTTAGAACCTAAAAGGACAGACAGTTTATCAAATATGGCAGAAAAGAATGTGAACAATGATTACGAGGTAATAACTTCCACATTGTGGACCTACCAGCGGTACAAGAAAGGAATATTTTCTGGAGAACTGTGTATTGCCAGCAGTGGTACCGACTGGGTTATCATGTACAAAAATCACCGATTGACCTGATGCCTCCAAGATCCAACCCTAGACCACTTATTACAAGAATCGTGAACTGTGGAGATAATGGTCACATTCTGGAAAAGACTCAGAATATTGGCGAAGTACTGTATGGAAACACAAATGAGCACACTTTCCCTTATTACAGCAAATGTAATCCGTATCAAGTGCATGCTTCTCTTTCCAGCTAAATTGAAGGCAATCGCAGAGGGAAAAACAAACTATAGCATGCAAAGCAGGATCAGCCAAGGGGATAGATCAAAATAAAGACAGATGGCAATGGTGAGAACAATGAAGAAGGGGGTAACCAAAAAGACCTGGCCAACCAATTAAAGTACTAGCTGCAAAGGAGAAAACAGCAGTTGTGGAACTTGTAGAAAATTGCATTGTGTGGCATCCAGAGAACCAGGCAGGAAATCAGAGCAGAGTTCTGTAATGTCAGGCGAGGTCATGGAACAGTCAGGATTGAGTGAGCAAATCGACCTCCAAGTCACTCCAATGGCACCTGACACTACTATTTAGCAAATCAGTAATAAAGCTGTCTTAAATGCAAAGGCATTGTATCAGGTAATAGATTCCAGATCTCTGCTCCGCAGGTGACCTGTTTGGAGTAGAAAGAAAAGTCAAGTAATATATTCTTGGGTAATACACATTGTAGAATTTAGGTCTGAAAAGCAATAGCAGATCATGTAACGCAGAAAGCCTACCCCTGCTTATACATTAACTTTGTTGTCAGTAGTTCTTTTAGAATGTATACACAGATCTCAGCCCTCAAGTGGAAAAAAGATACTTGCATTACTGCCAACAGTTTTACAAGTTCAAGTTGTATTTCTAAATAAGAGTAGATGGATCTAGGGTGGGGTAATACAATTTTCAGACCAGTGTAGTTGGAAGCATAGTGATCATAATGGATGAGCCAACATGAAAAGATATGGATTGTTATATGATCTTGAATATAGCAGTTGGTGCAAGCTTGAATAAATTGGATAGATATTCTGCAGCCCACGCATTGAAGTACTAACGACATCAAAGAAAAAAAACAAATATATTTATAACATGGAATGTCAGTAACATGGCTGGACACAGAGATTGTCTTCAGATAAACAGTCGAAATGTAGAGGTGTCCATATAGCCTTTCAACAAGAACACACACATTTCTGGAGGAGATGAAGATCGTAAAATAAAAAAATGCTGAAGGGGACAAATATACAACACGTATTATTCTAACTATGATAGTGGTATCCTCCTTTGGATTAGACCAGGGGTCCCCTTTATCCCTACAAGTATCTCGAGGGCGTGTATCTGATGGTGAAAGGCAAATTGGACTGAGAACCAATATTATGTGTATGCATCTGTGCCCCAGGTTCTGCAGATGTGCCAGTCCTGAACAGGATAATAGGCCAATTACTACTTGATGAACATACACCAGTACTATGGCAAGGCAACTTTACTACATAACCAATGCAGACAGAGTTTGCTCTTACCCCCCACTAGCTAGGACTGCAAACACAAAAACAGCTGCAGACTTTAAACCATTCTGATGGTTACGTCTAATCTTAGATTCCTCACATTGAGAATATCCCCTGGTACCAGACTGAATCTGGAAGATATAACAACAGTTTTCCACGTGCCACTAGGGGATGTTGTGCTCTTCAGTGTTGATGTCGTTCCACCCTGGAAGTGACAGAGCACAGACCAATATAAGTGCCACCCCTGCACTCTGACATCAGTGTCTGTCTCCGCCCTCAGACACGGAGCCCATCAATAATAAGAGGTACCAGTGCACAGATCTCCAATTTGGAAAAAGAGACCCCTTTTAGAGTTCTGCAAAAAGAGCATTATCAAAGGAAGGTAACTTGATGTTGACTGCTAAGGGTGTTTGCACTCCTCGAATGCTGGAGCGTTTTTTTTTGTTTTTTGTAAATTAGCATTTGGTTGTTCAGTCAAATGTACCTCTTTGGTCTCTTTGTGCACACATACAAACAATAGGCACATTCAGGGCTATGTATTGGTGCAACCCCTACATAAATATTTCATAGTAGCTTGAAGATAAAATACAAATATGGCACTATTTCATTTTTTAAGATATTTGCTCAATATTTCATTTCATTTCATCTCTCAAACAGACAAACAAACCGTGGAACTATAGGCAAGGAATTGTTGCCCTAAATGTTTGGAGTCTGGTTATACCAAACATGTCAGTGTTTACTAAGGAAGGTAGCCAGTATAGTTACTTAAGTAATATTAGCACAGAACACAAAATTGTGGCAGGGTCACTGTTAGTAATACACTGTTCGTTTGATGACAGACTTCAAACTCAGTAATATATGGAAAATATTAAAACTACATATGTTTTGATTTCGTATGACCTAAAAATCCATTGGTGCAACCTAGCCTTTCCTTGCTATGACTGGCTTCTGAGAAATCGTGCTAAACATTTACGTTTGTCATGTTTTTAGCATTTTTTTAAAACATAGTAACTCCCTTGATTCTCTCTCAAGCAGTAATTAAGTGATAGATATTTATTGTATTAATCTCTTTTAGACACAGAGATCACCACTGACCTGTAACGAAACATATCACAACCATATATTTTTGACATCTGAACACCCTAAGATTTCTATTGCTGGGTGATAGACGTCCCTCACCTGGATGTACTGGCCGGAAGATGGCTGAATATGATGTTAGATTTTTTGTATTTTTTCCAAAACATGGCAGTTCCTGCCGCTCTTCCTCTCACAGGGATATATGCCAAGACGTGACTCCTAGCTTTGTTCCTCTGGTGTCCTGAGTGTGGGGGTATCAGACATGTATGGGTTTTCTATGAGTGCAGGGTTCTCACAGGTGATGAACCATGTGCACTGTACGTTGCAAATTTGAAAAGCAGCTGCACACAAAATGCCTGTTTAGAAAACCTGTCTTTGGGTCATAGGTACTACCACTGGACTCCACAGATACATATTACAACCACATATTTTCAATATTTACCCTTCATAAGGTTTCTATCGTTAAGTGTCAGAGCACCTGGACTGGCTTGCCAGGACAAGGTGCCATTTGTCATTTTTGTCATATTTTCTGCATTTTCCTCCCAAATATGGAAGTTTAATTCTGTCTTTCCCACACAGAAATGAATCCCTCCCAAGGTTCGACCCAACTCTGTGTTACTCTATGTGTTCTGAGTGTTGTTTAATTGGACATGGATGGATTTGAACAGGGATCCACAAACTAGACATCAGTTAAAGTTTTGATAGGGGAAATTCTATAGGTATATCTGCTGTATTTAGGCACAAGGTCGGACAGCACCCAAGGGAACCTACCAACTGGAGCCATTTCTGTAAACTAGACACAGGATACTCCATAGTGATATGGCTTGCATGAATCACAACTCGTTTTATTTATCAGAATCCTCTGTAAATGTCAAAGAAAGGATAAACAGAAATCACAATTCTTTCTGTTTCTGTGACAGAGAAATCCACAACTTTAGGCAAAAGGCATAAGTTCTAGCATCAGGTGTTCCTTCTTATGTGGATGGGCCTGTTGCACAGGAGAGGTATAGGTCAAAGTTGTGCCAGTATGAAGACCATATTGACACTGTATTGGCAGCTCACTGTTAATTATTTGGCCTGTTCTGGTCAGTTGCAGTAGGCCCACCCACACATGTGAAGAACTCTTTTTGTTGATAGAAGTTTGGGAACACTGGATGTTGGGAGTTTTGCAGTTCCCATCACGATCTGCCGGGACTATCCATCACGTCACACAAATTTGAGGCAGTCCTGTGTTTTCTAATCAGTGATTCACCTGTGCAGGAAATTCTGGGTAAGAAAAAGTGGTGGCAATAACACCCAGGAATTCTTCAGGTGTCTACTGTTCAGAAATTACTGGGTTCAATGGGGAATGGGTATCTAGGGCACTAGCACACGTCTTTCCACTCCCCATGCTTACATTTTATAGAGAAGCAGTGTCAGGTGAAGGAGCTGTCTGACATTGCATCAGGATGGGTGACTTGAAGAGGAGAGATTAAGAACAATCAGAATCCATTCCCTTCCAATACCAACCTCCTGATTTGTTTCCGTTATTGGATTGGGACTGGTGGTAGGAAAGAGGATGGAGGACACTGACCTGCTTCTTCAACTCTCTTTCACTCCCCTCCTTCCCAGCAACAGAAGAAAGTGGCTTTAGCTGGTGGGCATGGCTCGGAAGGAGTTAAGGATATCTCTTCTTGCCCTTAGCCCCTTCCATAACCCCACCTGCTCGATCCTTGGATGGCCCTAAGATTAGCCAGGGAACCCCCTCCCTCTCCCGTCCAATGTATGTAATATCACTAGGGATCACGGACATAACATCGGAACCAACAATATTGTGTCAAAAATAACAATAACAAAAATATCATTTTTCTAGACTTATAATGGTAAGTACAAAAATATTGAACAAAACAATATTGTTTCACACTAATAGTGTTAAAAACATACAAAAATATTGTTAATTAATAATATAAAAGTATAGCTTGAAGTAGAAAATCTTAAATATTTTAATATATAACATTGTTATAATGTTAGTTACATCTCACTAATGTTTAATACTGTATACAAATATATACTTATACACATACATATTTGTATGTATGTTTTCATACATACACATATATAACACGATTATTAAAAATATATATTTCACATAATATTAGTTTTTTAAATTATTCTCAAATCACACTCTCCCCATGCAAGTTTCCATAGGAATTTTAGAACCAACTACAGCCTGCACCTCTGAACGGAATTACACCAAATTTGGCAGAAAGCTAGATCTTGGTCCAGAAAGATCTCTTTTTGTAATTCAACTTTGGTGTAAATCTGTTCAGTAGTTTTGGATTTAATAACAAAAAGATTTATGTATATCTAGAGACATGGATCCACTGCGGTGGATCAGTGGATCCACATGCCAACAGCAATTCCGTGATTGGCTGGCTGCAACCTGAGAGAAAGGTTGCGTCTACCATTTTGTCAATTGGGGCATGATTCGTGGTGGGGAGAGGGGGAATAAAGATGGAATATGATATAAGGAGTCAAGTTAGAGGTCTCCTGACTCCATGGGCCTGATCGAGACACAGCCACTCACAAACATACTCACACACCCACTCATGGACACACACAACCACTACCACCCCCAGTCACAGACCCACAGAGCCACTCACACACCCATACAGCCATTCACAAACCCACAAAACCACTCCCACACCCACTCACAAACCCACTTACACATACACATTAACACTCACACACCCACTCGTACATACACATAAACACTCTCACACCCATACAGAAACTCATACACCCACTCTGAGACCCTCAAAGCCACTCACACACCCACTCACAGACCTATATAGCTACTCACACGTACTCACACACCCACTAATACACTCACACACTCACTTACACAACCATGCACATACAGCCACTCCCACCTCCACTTGCAGACACAGAGCATGGGGTTGGCTGCATGCGGGGGGTTGTCCAGGCCCTGCACCAACCCCTCGGTTGTAGCGGTTGGATTAACATATGGAAAATAAATATTACTTGAAGTTAAAAAAAAAAAAAAAACTAGAAATTCACTGAAAAAAGCAAAGGTTACAGGGACGTTATAGTTAGGTTCAGACACATACAAAACCATAGCAATTCAGCGTTTATAGTTATACTTATCTCAAGAAACTATAATTCACGCCGTAAGGTAACTATAACTCGTGCCCTGGCCATGCACTGCTAATTGTCCCCCATATTACATCAGTCACGAGATCTTCTATGCCAACTTTGATAATATCACAGCAACATTTCCAATAAACTTACTATGAGAAAACTGTGCATGGCAGGGTGTATATATATTTATAGATAGCCATTTGTTTGATATATATATATATACATAGATATATATATCAAACAAATGGCTATCCTCAAAGAAACCAAGGAGCACTCTCCGGTTTTGGTTTAATTATTTTATTCCAATCGCCAAGCATGACGCGTTTCGGACATTTCCTTTTTCAAATGCTGGCTACAAAGTGTTGCTCCTACAAAGTAAAAACACACATCCATAAATAGTTTACTCCAATTAGTTGTGTAGTCACCAAAGAGAACAGACTTCATTCTCTCCATATTTCTATTTGATGCGAGCGCCACCATCATAGTATACTACTTTCATTTATATATTGTGACTAAAGTAGCCATTATTTCAATCATAGTGAGTCTTTGCATATGCTGCGCTCTTTGTTCACCAATTTTCCAATGTTCCCTTTATTTAAGGGTGTCATGTCATAACAAAAGATTCTCTCATTTCACCTCCCTTTCGTCACCCGGAGAGTGCTCCTTGGTTTCTTTAAGGAGAGCCATTTGTTCTGTATATTTTACGTGCATGTTACTTGCACGAAGGAGGCACCTGTTGAAACAGAGTTCATCAGTTTAAGTGGTGTTTAGAGGACTATTGACATATACTGCCAGAACCGCCGTAGCCTGGGAAGCATTGTTTATCTGCCAACGATTGGGACGTGAGAGCACGGAAGGGCATAAATCACCAGGTGAGTGCCCTCAGGTGACTGGGAGCTTCCTTTCGGCAGTATACGGAGATGAAAGGGAGGTGAAATGAGAGAATCTTTTGCTATGACATGACATTCTTAAATAAAGGCAACATTGGAAAATTGGTGAACAAAGAGCGCAGCATATGCAAAGACTCACTGTGATTTAAATAATGGCTACTTTAGTCACGATATATAAATGAAAGTAGCATACTATGATGGCGGCGCTCAAATCAAATAGCAGTATGTAGAGACTGAAGTCCGTTCTCTTTGGTGACCACACAACTAATTGGAGTAAACTATTTATGGATGTGTGTTTTTACTTTGTAGGAGCGTCACTTTGTAGCCAGCATGTGGAAAAGGAAATGTCCGAAACGCGTCATGCTTGGCGATTGGAATAAAATAATGAAACCAAACCCGAAGAGTGCTCCTTGGTTTCTTTGAGGAGAGCCATTTGTTCTGTATATTTTACGTGCATGCCACTTGCACGAAGGAGGCACCCTTCGTAACAGAGTTCGTCAGTTTAAGTGGTGTTTGGAGGACTATATATCTATATATATATATCTATATATATATATATATATATATATATGTATATTCACTGAAAAAGGTTACATGGACAATATAGTTAGGTTCTGAATTTACTCATACAAAACCGTAGAAATTCAGCAGTTATAGGTACCTCAGCTAACTACAACTGGTACTCCGTGCTTGCTGAAGCATTGGCACTGCAAGGGAAGCCTTAAGGCTTCCCCCGCAGTGCCAGGTAGTCCGTAAGGGCATTGTTCTAAAAATTAAATACATTAAAAAAAAGTAAGGACTGCAGGGGAGCCTCCTTGCGGTCCCACACAGCCGACAAAGGGTTTTTGATTATTTAAAAAAAGTTAAATATTGAAATAAAAAATATATAAAGATTGCGGGGGAACCTTTGGGCTCCCTTGTGGTCTCTGAAAGCCCATAAAGGGATAAAAAAAAAATTAAACCCCCATAGCTCAGTGTGAAGGTTGCAGACTTTCACACTGAGCTATGGGGGGTTGTATCCAGCTTGACTCATTACCATTATTTATTTATTTTTTTAAATAAAAAAAAATCCTCTAAAAAAAATATTAAATAAATTTTTTGTTAAATCCAACAAAAATATCTAATTCTAAGTATATGAGATATTAAAGCCTGAAAAAAATCTGTCTCACACTTTCATTCTCTCTCTGTCTCTCTTTCAATCAATTTCTTCCACTCACACGCCCACTTAAACACTTATGCACACACTCACAGACCCACTCAGACTTTCACCCAGTCACTCACAGACCCACTGACACCCTCATGCAGCCACTCACAGACCCGTGCACAGACTGATGCACCCACTAAAACATTAATGTATGCACTCTCACACCCAGCTAATCTGACAGCCACACTCACCACCCGATACACCCTCTCATACCCAGAGTCCTGCTATGCACGGCGAAAGGGCTGTGCACAGTGTGGGTTTTGTTGGTTGGGGGATGTTGGCCGCAGGGTCTGACTGCAGGTCAGGTCTTTCGGGCAACCTCCCCTGTGCATTGGTGAAGGACGAGCACGGTTGGGTGCTTATAGGGGGTTGGCCTCAGGGCCTGGCCTGAAGCCAGGCCCTGTGGCTTACTGCGCGGCAGTGGTTGGATTAAAGTATAGTAATTAAAAGTTCGATGGCATCTGTCGCTGTAGATACGCATGTTCTGCAATAGCTCGCCATCTGGTGTTGGGCCGGAGTGTTACAAGTTGTTTTTCTTCGAAGAAGTCTTTCGAGTCACGGGACCGAGTGACTCCTCCTTTTGTCTCCATTGCGCATGGGCGTCGACTCCATCCTCGATTGTTTTTTTTCCGCCATCGGGTTCGGACGTGTTCCTTTCGCTCCGAGTTTCGGAACGGAAAATTAGCTAATTTCGGAAGATTTTCGTCGGTATTGTTGCGTTCGGGATCGGCGTACTTAGATTCCACACCGCATCGAAGATCGAAGAGCTCCGGTGCCCTTCGGCGTAGTTTTTCGATCCTCCGTCGGGGCCTGGTCGGCCCGACCGCGTGCTGAAGAACGCCGATGGAACGGACCCCGTTCCGTTTCTGCCCCAAATGCCACAATAAATACCCCTACACAGACCAACACTTGGTCTGCAACCTGTGCCTGTCACCTGAGCACAGCGAAGACACCTGCGAGGCCTGTCGTGCGTTCCGGTCCCGAAAAACACTCCGAGACCGTCGAGCCAGAAGACTTCAAATGGCGTCCGCACCGACAGCCCAACGGGAGTTCGAGGAACAGGAAGAAGAAGGTACCTTCTCGATCCAAGACTCAGACTCCGAAGGATTCGACGATACACAAACCGTGAGTAAGACGTCGAAAACCACACAAAGAAACATTTACAAGGCCCAGGGGACGCCACTGCCACCAGGCCATGGCTCGACCCATAAATTCGGTGACCGACCGTCGGCACCGAAAAAGGCCCAAACAGTGCCGAGATCGTCCGACTCCGGTCGAGACACCGGCACGCAGCCTTCTCGGGACCGAGAAAGTGCTGGAGACAAGCCTCGACACCGAGATGCCGGTGTGGACACGGCTCGACGCCGAGACAGCGGCACCGAAACAGATCGACGCCGAGAGGTTTCGGCCCCGAAAAGGAAAAAAGTCACCTCGGAGCCGAAAAAACACGCAGACAAAGTTTCGATGCCGAAACAAACTGCAAGCGACCCAGCTTCAGGCTCTTATACGGAAGAGCACTCGCTAACCTCCCAAATGCAAAAGCATAGGTTTGAGGAAGAGCTACAAGCAACTGATGTGGACCATACGCAAAAGCGTATCTTCATTCAGCAGGGGACAGGAAAAATAAGCACCCTTCCCCCCATTAGGAGAAAGAGAAGGTTGGAGTTCCAGACGGAACAAGCACCACAACCAAAAGTGGTGAAAAGAGTTACACCACCACCCTCTCCTCCGCCCGTGATTAACGTTTCACCAGCACAAACTCCATCACACTCCCCAGCTCACACCACCATGAGCCAGGGTGACCAAGATCAGGACGCATGGGACCTATACGACGCCCCAGTGTCAGATAACAGCCCGGAGGCATACCCTACAAAGCCATCTCCACCAGAAGACAGCACCGCGTACTCTCAGGTGGTGGCTAGAGCAGCACAATTTCACAACGTAAGCCTCCACTCAGAACAGGTCGAGGATGATTTCTTGTTCAACACACTCTCCTCCACCCACAGCTCCTACCAAAGCCTGCCTATGCTCCCTGGTATGCTCCGGCACGCAAAAGACATATTTAAGGAGCCGGTCAAAAGTAGGGCAATCACACCAAGGGTGGAAAAAAAGTATAAGCCGCCTCCTACGGACCCGGTTTTCATCACTACACAGCTGCCACCAGACTCTGTTGTTGTAGGAGCAGCTAGGAAAAGGGCCAACTCTCACACATCTGGAGATGCACCACCCCCAGATAAAGAAAGCCGCAAGTTCGATGCAGCTGGTAAGAGAGTCGCAACACAAGCTGCAAACCAGTGGCGCATCGCGAACTCCCAGGCACTACTTGCGCGCTATGAAAGAGCCCACTGGGACGAGATGCAACATCTCATTGAACATCTGCCCAAGGACTTCCAAAATAGGGCAAAACAAGTGGTTGAGGAGGGACAGACCATCTCCAACAACCAGATACGTTCCTCCATGGACGCTGCAGATACAGCTGCACGGACAATTAATACATCTGTAACTATCAGAAGGCATGCATGGCTCCGAACGTCTGGATTTAAACCAGAGATTCAACAAGCAGTTCTCAATATGCCTTTTAATGAAAAAGAACTGTTCGGTCCAGAAGTGGACACAGCGATTGAGAAACTCAAAAAAGATACGGACACTGCCAAAGCCATGGGCGCACTCTACTCCCCGCAGAGCAGAGGGAATTACAGCACATTCCGTAAAACGCCCTTTCGAGGGGGGTTTCGGGGTCAAAGCACACAAGCCAGCACCTCACAAGCAACACCGTCCACTTACCAGGGACAGTATAGAGGAGGTTTTCAGGGACAATATACAGGAGGGCAATTCCCTAGAAATAGAGGGAGATTTCAAAGCCCCAAAACCCCTACTACTAAACAATGACTCACATGTCACTCACCCCCTCCACACAACACCAGTGGGGGGAAGAATAGGTCATTATTACAAAGCATGGGAGGAAATCACTACAGACACTTGGGTTCTAGCAATTATCCAACATGGTTATTGCATAGAATTTCTACAATTCCCTCCAAACATACCACCAAAAGCACAAAATTTAACAACACACCATTCCAATCTCCTGGAGATAGAAGTGCAGGCACTATTGCAAAAGAATGCAATCGAATTAGTGCCAAACACACAAATAAACACAGGAGTTTACTCACTGTACTTTCTGATACCAAAGAAGGACAAAACGCTGAGACCAATCCTAGACCTCAGAGTAGTGAACACTTTCATCAAATCAGACCACTTCCACATGGTCACACTACAAGAAGTATTGCCATTGCTAAAACTGCACGACTACATGGCAACTTTAGACCTCAAGGATGCTTATTTCCATATACCAATACACCCATCGCACAGGAAATACCTAAGGTTTGTATTCAAAGGAATACATTACCAATTCAAGGTACTGCCTTTCGGATTAACAACCGCACCAAGAGTCTTTACCAAATGTCTAGCAGTAGTCGCAGCACACATAAGAAGGCAGCAAATACATGTGTTCCCATATCTAGACGACTGGCTAATCAAGGCCCATTCGTTAATAGAGTGCTCAAATCACACAAATCATATCATACAAACCCTCTTCAAACTAGGGTTCACCGTCAATTTCACAAAATCCAAAATTCTGCCACGCAAGGTACAACAATACCTGGGAGCCATAATAGACACATCAAAAGGAGTAGCCACTCCAAGTCCACAAAGAATTCAAAATTTCAACACCATCATACAACGCATGTATCCAACACAAAAGATACAGGCAAAGATGGTATTACAACTCCTAGGCATGATGTCATCATGCATAGCCATTGTCCCAAACGCAAGACTGCACATGAGGCCCTTACAACAATGCCTAGCATCACAGTGGTCTCAAGCACAGGGTCACCTTCTAGATCTGGTGTTAATAGACCGCCAAACTTACCTCTCGCTTCTGTGGTGGAACAACATAAATTTAAACAAGGGGCGGCCTTTCCAAGACCCAGTGCCACAATACGTAATAACAACAGATGCTTCCATGACAGGGTGGGGAGCACACCTCGATCAACACAGCATACAAGGACAATGGAACGTACATCAAACAAAACTGCATATCAATCACCTAGAACTTCTAGCAGTTTTTCAAGCACTAAAAGCTTTCCAACCAATAATAGTTCACAAATACATTCTCGTCAAAACAGACAACATGACAACAATGTATTATCTAAACAAGCAGGGAGGGACGCACTCCACGCAGTTAAGCCTGCTAGCACAAAAAATTTGGCATTGGGCAATTCACAACCAAATTCGCCTAATTGCACAGTTTATACCAGGGATACAAAATCAACTCGCAGACAATCTCTCTCGAGATCACCAACAGGTCCACGAATGGGAAATTCACCCCCAAATTCTGAACACTTATTTCAAACTCTGGGGAACACCTCAGATAGACTTGTTTGCGACAAGGGAGAACGCAAAATGCCAAAACTTCGCATCCAGATACCCACACAAACAATCCCAAGGCAAGCCCTATGGATGAACTGGGCAGGGATATTTGCTTACGCTTTTCCTCCTCTCCCTCTCCTTCCTTACCTGGTAAACAAACTCAGTCAAAGCAAACTCAAACTCATATTGATAGCACCAACTTGGGCAAGGCAACCCTGGTACACAACGCTGCTAGACCTATCAGTGGTACCCTGCATCAAATTGCCCAACAGGCCAGATCTGTTGACACAGCACAACCAAAAGATCAGACACCCAGATCCAGCATCGCTGAATCTAGCAATCTGGCTCCTGAAATCCTAGAATTCGGGCACTTACAACTTACCCAAGAATGTATGGAAGTCATAAAACAAGCAAGAAGGCCATCCACCAGGCACTGCTATGCAAGTAAATGGAAGAGGTTTGTTTGCTACTGCCATATTAATCAAATACAACCATTACACACAACTCCAGAACATGTAGTGGGTTACTTGCTTCACTTACAAAAATCTAACCTAGCTTTCTCTTCCATTAAGATTCACCTTGCAGCAATATCTGCATACCTGCAGACTACCTATTCAACTTCCCTATATAAAATACCAGTCATTAAAGCATTCATGGAGGGCCTTAGGAGAATTATACCACCAAGAACACTACCTGTTCCTTCATGGAACCTAAATGTTGTCCTAACTAGACTTATGGGTCCACCTTTTGAACCCATGCACTCCTGCGACATACAGTTCCTAACCTGGAAGGTGGCATTTCTCATCGCCATTACTTCCCTGAGAAGAGTAAGCGAGATTCAGGCGTTTACTATACAGGAACCTTTTATACAACTACACAAAAATAAAGTCGTCCTAAGGACCAATCCTAAATTTTTGCCAAAGGTTATTTCACCGTTCCATCTAAATCAAACAGTGGAACTTCCAGTGTTCTTTCCACAGTCAGATACCGTAGCTGAAAGGGCACTACATACATTAGATGTCAAAAGAGCATTGATGTATTACATTGACAGAACAAAGAACATCAGAAAGACTAAACAACTCTTTATTGCATTTCAAAAACCTCATGCAGGAAACCCAATTTCAAAACAAGGTATAGCCAGATGGATAGTTAAATGCATCCAAATCTGCTACCTTAAAGCTAAACGACAGCTGCCCATTACACCAAGGGCACACTCAACCAGAAAGAAAGGTGCTACCATGGCCTTTCTAGGAAACATCCCAATGCAAGAAATATGTAAGGCAGCCACATGGTCTACGCCTCACACATTCACCAAGCACTACTGTGTAGACGTGTTATCCGCACAACAAGCCACAGTAGGTCAAGCCGTATTAAGGACATTATTTCAGACTACTTCCACTCCTACAGGCTGATCCACCGCTTTTGGGGAAATAACTGCTTACTAGTCTATGCAGAACATGCGTATCTACAGCGACAGATGCCATCGAACTGAAAATGTCACTTACCCAGTGTACATCTGTTCGTGGCATCAGTCGCAGTAGATTCGCATGTGCCCACCCGCCTCCCCGGGAGCCTGTAGCAGTTTGGAAGTTACCTTCAATTATTTATATATGTATCATCTCAACCTTAAATAGGTGCATACTTAGTCACTCCATTGCATGGGCACTATTACTACAATTCAACTCCTACCTCACCCTCTGCGGGGAAAAACAATCGAGGATGGAGTCGACGCCCATGCGCAATGGAGACAAAAGGAGGAGTCACTCGGTCCCGTGACTCGAAAGACTTCTTCGAAGAAAAACAACTTGTAACACTCCGGCCCAACACCAGATGGCGAGCTATTGCAGAACATGCGAATCTACTGCGACTGATGCCACGAACAGATGTACACTGGGTAAGTGACATTTTCATTACTATACCTTAAAAAACCATAGAAATTCACTGAAAAAAAACACAGGTTACATGAACTTTATAGTTAGGAAATCAATGAAAAAAACAAAGGTTACAGGGATGTTATAGTTAAGAAATAGAATATAAAAAACCTTTGAAATTCACTGAAGAAAACAAAGGTTACGTGGACGTTATAGTTAGGTTCTGAATTGACTTGTACAAAACCGTAGAAATTCAGCAGTTACATGTACCCCAGCTAACTATAACTGGCACTCCCGTAATGCACTGCTTATGACCTCACATATTACATCACTTATGACATGGTCAGTGACACCATTGATGACATCTCAAATGACATCACTGATGACATCATCCACACAGTCCTATACCCACCCACACACACACATCTACTCACATACTTATTCAGAGATGAATACAAGTAGTGATATACAGACATTTATTCAGTCAAACAGCCATTGACACAACCACTTACTCACCCATACACTACTAACTGAGGTATTCACAGACTCTTACAGTTACACACCCACTCATACACCCACTGACACACCCACTCATACTCATGCAGTCCATTAATAGATCACTATTCTAGCGACATGTCCAGTTAATCAGCTGTAGAAACACACCCACACACTCACCCACACACTCACTGACTCGTTATTACAGTCATTTACACACGCAATCACTCAACTACACAACTATTCAGACACCAACTCACTCACATCAGCAGGCACTTACATACCCACTCAGTCACCCATAAACCATTCACACAGCCACTCACTATCCTATATAAAAACTGACTCACCCACTCAGTTTACGATACAGCTACTCCTACACCCACTGACGTGCGCATACAGTCACTGACACAGCCACCCATTTATACATACAGCCATACAGTAAGTGGCTCACCAAGTCACTCACCCATTCACTTACCCAGACAACCACTCTGACACCCACTCACTTACACATTCAGCCACCCACAGACCCACTCACTAAATGAAATGCAGCTGCTCACACAGTCACTTGCCCACCTATACAGCAACTTACACATCCATTCAGTCTCCCATACAGCAAATTATTCAACCACTCATTCACCCATAGACACACTCACACACCCACTCACACATTGCTACAACCACTTACACTCACTGGATGATGTCATCAGTAATGTCATCAGTGATGTCATATGAGATGTCATCAGTGATGTCTTATGAGATGTCATCAGTGATGTAATATGTGAGGTCATAAGCAGGGCATTACGGAAGTGGCAGTGGACACCCCGGGACGTAGCAGGAGCCGGGTGGGTTGGATGGGTCGCGGTCCCCAATGCCATCAGAGGCTCCTCTCCAACGGGAATAGCCCCAGGGAGGTGGTTTATTTTTGTAAACATTTGCCCTGGGGTGGTGGTCCCTAGGGCAGCGGGAGGAGGCCAGGAGGCCCCCTGCTTTTTTTTTTTTTTTTTAATAAAAAAAAAAAGCCTCTGGGATTTGGCTCACTCGGGGGCTTTAAACTAACCAAGCGTGGAAGACCACGCTTCGTTATATATTTTTAATTTTACGAGTGGATTCATGGATTCATCGCGTCTACGCTCATAAAATAAAAAATAAAAAATGCTTTTTTGCCCTGGGAGGGGCCCTTTAGGACCCCAGCACCAGAGCTAAGGGGTCAGAGTGATCGTATCCTGGCCCTTTTGTTTATTGTTTACTTTTATTTTGGGACTCAGATGAATTACACCAAAACAAAAAAAGGACCTACCTTCCTGCTAAATTTAGTGTAATTCCGTCCAGTAGTTTTTGGGCTACCACTGTTCAAAATCCCTCTGGAAAAATAAATGGGGAAAACGTGTTTTCCAGACACCCCTTCCCCCCTTTTTTTCTCGTCCCCACCTCAACGGATCACCCTGAAACTTTCCAAGCAGCAGCTGACGGTACTGGCAAAACATTTTGGAAAGTTTCATGAAGATTCGCCAAGCGCTGCCAAAGATATAAGAAAGTAAGAAAAAGCTTTTTGTATAGAAATGTGATCCTACCTAGTGGCGACCGCCACTAGTTAATATATATGTATATATATATAAAGTATTATGTAATTATTACATAATTGGCATGCTTATTATTCAATTCATTATTTAAATATACAATAACAATTATTATTTATTAAATATGACTTAACTTTCAACCCTATACCCCTATAAACCTAGCAGCCCACAACTAAAATTTAACTAAAATACTTCTGCATTACATTATGTACAAGATTAATTTTCACTCCAAATGCTAATAATAAATTAATAATTTATTATTCATAAATAACTAATTAACTTCCCAACCTATATCCATACAAATACAGCAACCCACACCTGAAATATTACTAAAATAAATGGTTATTACATAATATACATAATTAACAATAAGATAATTAATCAATTAAAAATTGTTAATTATTGCATAATTAACTTTCCAGCCTGTAACCTTACGAACATAGCAACCAACACTTGAAATATAATTATTTAAAACAGTAGTAAATAACATATAATAATTATTTTTAATCACTTACTTAAAAATTAACAGTAAGTAAATATTACTTAATTAATCTCCCGCCCTAACCCCCTACAAACCCAAGAACCCGCTACAACACTATAAATTACGATTAACAATTTAATAACACATTTGAAATCACTTAAAATCACAAACCATATCTAAAAAAATATGCAAACAATAATAACAAATACAATTAATATATGAACTAAATGACATAAAAATAATTTAAAAACTATGTTATGTACAACTATATTTTTGAAAATGATATAAACAACAGCGATGTTCTTGTTAACAATATTACTTACGTGGCAAAAACAATAATCTTAACAGCGATATTTCTGCATCATGATTTCTCTGTATCACAATATTTTTTTAGATATTTCTGTGTCCGATATTAAAAACTCTATTTTATCCAAACACCGTTACTAGTGATGTAGCCTGCGCATTAATGAGGTGACCTTGAAGTTAGCACTGTGCCACCTGATTCATTGATTCATTGTTTGACGGAACCCATAAGTGATTTGGCTCCAGAAAAATCCAAACACACCAGAAGTAGATCGCGCCCACAACGCCCTCCCACCTCGCTCATGGCACATAGACACCCCCCCACCCCCACCCCACTGCCAATCCCCAGACACACAAAGGGACCATAAAAAAAAAGGGACCCCTTTCTTTATTGACACAAATATATATCAATGGTTGTTCTAACAGCATATTTTTATATATGTATGTATATATATATATATATATATATATATATATATATATATATATATATATATATAAATATAGATATGTATATGTTAACAGAGCAGTGAAGGCCTAAATACTGATGTAAAAATTGGAAAATGAGAGATGCACATCCCTGGCACAGAGAATACTCTTTTTATTCACCAGTGTAATATTTACATTTGAGGCTGGATATGTTTATTATCCTCTTACATTTAATTGGAGAATGACGAATACTTAGTATACTGATTTTTTATCATTACCCTCATCTATACTCTGGCATGCGGCAATAAAACACATGGATGCCACCCAGAAACTGCAGCTGCATACTTTCCAAAGCCCAGTATTCGAAAGGACGATTTGAGTAGTAATGTGAATATACAGCCAGCATTTATGTAAACCGTGATAAAGCAGGCTATGTTTGTGAAATTACATATGTAAGGACAACCTCAATGTGGCAACATATTGCACACAGCTGTACTCTAATGGGCACATTGAAGACTGAGGGCCTGATTTAGAGTTTGGTGGACAGGTTACTCCTTCACAAACGTGACAGATATCCCGTCCGCAGTATTACGATTTTCATAGGCTATTATGGGATCGTCTGGATATCTGTCACGTTTGTGCCGGAGTGTTCCCCTCCACCAAGATCTAATTCAGGCTCTAAGTCCCTGAAGAATAGAATCAGATTCCCCAATAACGACTGAAGATATAAAGGAATCTGCTCCATCATTGCGTATGAGTAGGGACTGGGGATAACAGGCCTGCTGGCAGATTTCTATTCTTCATATCACAACCTGCTTGTCCTCAGCTGTTGAAACTACAATAAACCAGTAAGTGTAACAGAAAAGACAAAACTGGCAACTGAAGGGTTGTTTTGTGTAGCACTGGGCAGAGGAGGAAAGACTTGGTAGACCTGGTAGTACAATATCTCTCCATTCATTCATCTAATTGAAACCCCAGACCCCTTTTTAATCAGATATGATGTCTATAACTGTGCAGTGAGCTCGACATTTCCCCCTCAAACACCGTTATTAGATTCATATTTGCAACATGCTCAATTGTATGCATCATTTTCTTCAAGATAGATGCGCAGTGTAATTCATTTTCAGAGGAATGGCTCAATATGATGATAAAGCTTATGAATGACATTTATGGCATTCACTGGAAGCAGACACTGAGCGAACACAAAATGCCTAGTCTTAGTTTCATTCTTTAGGATAATTTCATGTCTATTAATGTAATACTAACTGTACGTTATACTTCAGTTGTACAATGGGTGAATCTTTTCTCAAATCTCTCACCAGTCTTTGTAGTCCTTTCTCAATTGTCAACATAAACATAATATGAATAGCATAACAAATACTGAGTGTGAAATATTTCTGCTTAATCCCTCATTGATGGTGTGTGAACGGAGACCGTGTGGGGGTTTCCTAAAAGCAGCCGCTTCCTGACAAAAATCTTTCCTAAGGAATGCTTACAATACAAAATGTTCTAGCTGTAGCGTCAAGAATTTTCAATTCTGTTAAGGACACAGAGGTGAGGATTATGCCTCTCTCTCTTTACTGAATAACTCACAGCAGCCAATGAAAACACTATAAACAGAAAAACTACGTTTTCCAAGCTCGTATGTAGTCCATAACACTGTCCATTCATGGATAACCCCCATATATAAATGTCACCATCCACAAAGTCCTTCCTCTTTGTTTGCGATAGATGAAGTCCAATATTGCATCATCAACCGCACGAACACGGAACTACAACTTTCAAATGTGGAGTCAACAGGACACCAACTTGCAGAAGATCAGGATTACTCCTCGTAACTAAAACAGAGGACAAAATAAAATAGTTCTGAAACGTTTCTCAGACCTAGGATAACAGGTGGAGATCAATATATATATAAAAGTTCGATGGCATGTGTAGCTGCAGATACACATGCTGTGCACAGGTCCTGCCATCTAGTGTTGGGCTCGGAGTGTTACAAGTTGTTTTTCTTCAAAGAAGTATTTTCGAGTCACGGGATCGAGTGACTCCTCCTTTTCGGCTCCATTGCGCATGGGCATCGACTCCATCCTAGATTGTTTTCTTTCCGCCATCGGGTTCGGACGTGTTCCTCTTCACTCCGGTTGTTCGAGTCAGAAAATCTTAGAAACCATCTAAAATCGTCGGTATTGTTCTTGATCGCGTCTCATCCAGCATCGACACCTCGGTACCGGCGGATACACCTCTTTGGTTGCCCTTCGGGGCACCCGTGCTCAACATGGGCCTGGTCGGCCCGACCAAAAGTATTGTCGAAGCCTCATGGACCAGACCCCGTTTAGATTCTGCCCTCGGTGCCACGACAAGTATCCCTACACAGATCAACATCTGGTTTGTAACCTGTGTTTATCTCCAGATCTTTGAGAGGATACTTGTGAAGCCTGTAAATCCTTCTGTTCGAAAAAGACTTTGAGAGACCGAAGAGCGCAAAGGTTAGAGATGGAATCCAGAAGCACCGAAGGCCTCGAGGCAGAAGAGGAGGAGATGATTCACACCGCCGTCTCCGTTCGGGTATCCGATTCCGAACAAGAGTCCGACGTCGACAAACCACTAACAGCGGGCCAGCATGTGAGTACGCTTGCCCCGACCCAAACCAAGCCCAAACACAAGGCCTCGGGGACGCCACTGCCGAAAGGCCATGGCTCCACCCGTAAAAAAGCAACCGGTGACCAAGTAACATCTTTGGCACCGAAAAAGGCCATGCCCGTAACGAAGCCTTCGGACTCCAGCCGAGGCACAGGCTCCGAAAGTATACGACACCGACCCATCGAGTCGAGACCCTAGAAGTCACTTTCGGAACCGAGGCCAACAATTACTCCAGGCCCTTCAGTGCCGAAAAAAACGTCTTCGGAGCCGAAAAGACATTCCTATACAGAGGAGCATGGACTTCGAAACAGTTAAAAGAAAGCCATAGATTTGAGGAAGAATTACAACAAATGGAGGATTTCGATGACAGGACACTGGCAAGATCCTCACAGCACCTCCTCTCAAAATAAAAAGAAAACTGGCCTTCCACGGACGCTTGGACACTGATCAGCCAACGGCTAAAGTGCCAAGAGAGAAATCTTCGCCTCCCCAGTTTTCCCCTCACCAGTCTCCTCCTCCCTCTCCTCAACAGACTGTCTCCCCGCCTGCTACACCCACTGCACAGTCTCCATCACACACTATGCAGTCACATCAGGACACAGATCCATGGGATCTCTATGACGACCCAGTCTCAAACAATAGCCCAAAGTGCTACCCATCTAAACCATCGCCACCTGAGGAAGCACCTCGTATACACAGGTTCTAGCTAGGGCAGCAGCTTTTCACAACGTGACCATGCACACAGAATGTCAACACCAGAGCAGTACGCGCTCTATTGGCGACAAAAATGCAAAAACCCAGCACTCTCAAAACAAAGTAATTTATGCATTGTGCTGATATGTTGTGGTTTAACCTTTTGCATTGCAGAGTTCAATCCTGAAAACTTATTTTTAATATGCTTACAAATACTGTTCCTTTGCAATGTATTGCTGTAGGTTTTCAGAGTGTGTTAGGGTGTGGCCCCTTTCCAGGGCCTTCCAGAGACTTTCCCTGCAACATGCCTGGGCGCGGTTCTGGGCTGGGCCAAGACTCTATAAAAGAGAGCCAGCCCAACTGCCAGTGCTCACTATTCAGAGGTCCCGGTGCAGAGCGGCAGCTTCTTCCTTAGCTCCTGTTCCGGTGGCCTATTTGGATTTTCCAGTCTTCTGCCCTTCATCCTTCATTGGTGATCATTGTTCCAGGTGGTAAGACGGTGGTTGGAGTGTCCCGACACCGTTATTGAGAATTTTCATATTCTTGGTTTAATTCTTAAATGAGTAACAGATTACTTGCGCGCAACCATTTCTTGACATTTATATGGTAGTTTACAAATAGGCAAGACGCGCGATCGGTTTCATAAAGGTTTGACTTTGTTATTCATTGCGTGCTACCATTTCTTGACATTGGCATGGTGGCTTAAGAATCGGCAAGACGCGCGATTCGTTTTATGGTGTTTAAACATTGTTGTCCATTGCGCGCTACTATTTCTTGACATTTACATGATGTTTTACGAATTGACAAGACGCGCAACTCGTTTCATGAGGATTTAACTTTGTTGTTCATGGCGCGCTACCATTTCTTGACATATACATGGTGGCTTAAGAATCGGCAAAAGAAGCGCGATTCGTTTCATTGTACTCTGATCTTCTTATTTATTGTGAGCTGTTATTTCTTGACATTTACATTGTGTTGTACGAATCGGCAAGACGCGTGATTCGATTAATGATGATTTGACCTTGATATTCAGTGCGTGTTACCATTTCTTGGTATTTTACATGATGACACTCGAATCAGCAAGACGCACGATTCTCTCCTCAAGTTTATTTCATGTTGTTTATTGTATGCCACTATTCTAAGATATTTATTATGTAATATTCGAGTTGACAAGTTATGTGATTTGTTTCCTGAATCCATATCGTGTTATTCATGGTGCACAATCCTTTTATGGTGTTTACTATATATATATATATATATATATATATATCTGCAATATGCGCAATTTGTGTTGAAACATTTTAAGAGTACACAGAAGGCCAGAGTTTCTAGATGCAATATTGTATGGTCCTAGTATACATTCTCAAAACAGGATTTATATGACTGGTTTAAAATTGAGTCAGAATGTTTTTCTGATTCTCATGTAAAGGAAAGTACTTGAATAAGAAAGTTTTCATTTAATTCATCTTGATTCCCCTACAGGTATCCGGCCATCTTGAAACTTAATCATTCTAAACTTAACTCTTAGATTGTTCATGTTTTCAGAGTGACTAGGCTTAGAATCATAGTCTAGTATTGATTTCAGGAGATATAATTTTCATATTGTGTGTTCTAACCGTTTTCTTACTACAGGTCTCCTTCCCAGCTGTTCCCTTCCTAATACCCTCTTCCCCTCTTGAACTCTCTCAGTCTCTGTGATTTATCTATCAGAGTCTTGGAGCTGTTCAGTGGTGGATGTGTTGGGAACGTGCACAGACCCTGAGGATCTGGTGACTCTGACATAGAACCTCTAGAGGACGACTTCTTATTCAATACATTGTCCTCAACTCATGCCACATACTAAAGCCTACCCATGCTCCCCGGTATGCTCAAACATGCGCAGCAGATATTCCAAGAATTGGTTAAAGGAAGGGCTATAACCCCAAGGGTAGAGAAAAAGTACAAGCCACCACCCTCAGACCCCGTTTATATCACACAACAGCTGCCCCCTGATTCAATAGTGGTCAGCGCAGCGAGGAAAAGGGCTAACTCACAGTCCTGTGGAGATGCACCCCCTCCAGATAAAGAAAACAAAAAAATTTGATGCTGCAGGGAAAAGGGTGGTGTCACAGGCAGCCAATCAGTGGCGCATAGCTAATTCGCAGGCCCTTCTAGCTAGATACGATAGGGCTCATTGGGATGAGATGAAGGACAATATTCAGCATCTCCCCAAGGACCAACAGAAGAGTGCCCAGCAGGTAGTAGAGGAGGGACGGCAATTACGAACAATCAAATTAGGTCGGCGCTAGACTCAGCAGATACAGCCGCAAGGACTATACATACAGCTGTCACCATTAGGCGACATGCATGGCTCAGGTCATCAGGTTTTAAACCTGAAATCCAACAAGTCGTCCTCAACATGCCTTTTAATCAGCAACAATTATTTGGCACACAGGTGGACACAGCCATAGATAAGATAAAAAAAGACGCCGACACTGCCAAAGCGATGGGAGCACTTTATTCATCCCAATACAGAGGCTCATTTCGGAAGCCTCAATATAGAGGAGGCTTCAGGCCACAGCCCTCCGAGCCATCTACCTCACAATCCCAGCCCTCTTACCAGACACAATACCAAAGAGGGGGATTTCGAGGATCCTACAGAGGACAATTCCCCAAATCTAGAGGAAAATACCAATCCTCAAAACAAGCCACTAATAACAAACAGTGACTTTATCATCACCTTCCCTCAATACACTTCCTCTGTGGGAGGAAGACTGAAATGTTCCACGACCAATGGTTAAACATCACAACAGACACATGGGTACTATCCATTATCCAACATGGTTACTGCATAGAGTTCACACAATTTCCTCCAGACATTCCCCCAAAAGCGCACAAACTTTCATCACAACATCTTGCAATGTTGCAAACAGAAGTACAGGCACTATTACTCAAACAAGCTATAGAACTAGTGCTGCATCATCAAAAAGGAACAGGGGTTTACTCCCTGTAGTTCCTTATTCCCAAAAAGGACAAAACATTAAGACCAATATTAGATCTCAGGACTCTCAACCTCTACATCCAATCAGAACACTTTCACATGGTAACACTACAAGATGTAGTCCCACTGCTACAACAGGTAGAATTTTTGACAACACGGATCTAAAAGATGCGTATTTTCACATACCCATCCATTCAGCTCACAGAAAATACCTCAGGTTTATTATACAAGGAAAACATTACCAATTCAAAGTATTACCCTTCGGGATAACAACAGCCCCCAGAGTCTTTACAAAATGCCTTGCCGTAGTCGCAGCATACATAAGGAGACAACATATGCATGTATTCCCATATCTCGACGATTGGCTAATAAAAGCCAACACTCAAAAACAGTGTTGACATCACACACGTTATGTAATAGACACCCTACACACACTAGGGTTCTCAATAAATTACCAAAAATCACACCTGCAACCATCACAAATTCAGCAGTACTTAGGGGCTACACTAAACACTCAAAAGGCGCTTGTAAGTCCAAGCCCACAAAGAGTGCAATCGTTCCACAACATATTGCCAAAAATTCAGATAAACCAACGCTACACTGTCCGTTTTGTCATGAAACTGCTAGGTATGATGGCATCATGCATCGCCATTGTCCCAAACGCAAGGTTACACATGCTGCCCTTACAACAGTGCCTCGCAAAACAATGGACGCAGGTGCATGGTCATCTCCAAGATCTAGTGTTGATAGACCGCCAAACACACATTTCGCTTCAGTGATGAAATCCCACAATTTTAAACAAAGAGCGGCCATTTCAAGACCCTGTGCCTCACCCCATTCTCACAACAGATGCATCAGTGATTGGATGGGGAGCACACCTCAACAAGCACAATATTCAGGGACAATGGGGCAACCAACAGAAACAGTTTCACATAAATCACTTCTGAACTGCTAGCAGTCTCCCTAGCACTAAGAGCCTTTCAACCTCTTCTTGCTCACAAACACATTCTTGTCAGAACATACAATATGACAACAATGTACTACTTAAACAAACAGGGAGGAACCCACTCATCACAACTTTGCCTTCTAGCACAAAAAAAATGGCATTGGGCAATTCACAACAACATACACCTGGGAGCTCAATACATTCCAGGGATTCACAATCAGTTAGCAGACGACCTCAGTCGAGATCACCAACAAACACACGAGTGGGAAATTCACCCCCAAGTACTTCACAAATACTTTTGTCAGTGGGGGACACCAGACATAGATCTGTTCGCCACCAAACACAACGCGAAATGCCAAAACTTTGCATCCAGGTACCCACACCCTCTACCCAAGGGGAATGCTCTATGGATCAACTGGTCAGGGATATTTGCTTACGCTTTTCCCCCTCTCCTGCTCATTCCATTTTTGGTCAACAAAATGCGTCAAAACAAACTCAAACTCATACTTATAGCACCAACGTGGGCACGACAGCCATGGTACACCACACTGCTAGACCTGTCAATAGTACCACACGTCAAACTCTCAAACAGGCCAGACCTTCTGACACAAAACAAACAGCAGATCAGACACCCCAATCCAGCGATGCTCAATCTGTCAATCTGGCTCCTGAAATCCTAGAGTTTGGGTATCTAAATCTTCCACCAGAATGTATGGAAGTCATTAAACAGGCAAGAAAACCTACTACCAGGCAGTGTTATGCTAACAAATGGAAAAGATTTGTTTCCTACTGACTAGCAAAACATATAACACCCTTAGATGCGCCCATACAAGACATCGTAGGTTATTTACTCCACCTACAAAAAGCAAATTTAGCTTTTTCATCCATCAAAATACATCTCACAGCAATTTCTGCTTATTTCCAAAATAATCAAACCAAATCTCTATTTAGAGTGCCAGTCATTAAAGCTTTCATGGAGGGTCTAAAACAAATCATACCTCCAAGAACGCCACCAGTACCCTCATGGAATCTTAACATTGTACTTACACAACTCATGGGTCCACCGTTTGAACCCATGCACTCTAGTCAGATTCAATTCCTAACTTTGAAAGTGGCAATCACTTCATTACAAAGAGTTAGTGAAATACAAGCATTCACTATTGAACAACCCTTTATACAAGTACACAGACATAAGGTTGTACTTTGCACAAACTCTAAATTTCTACCTAAAGTCATCTCACCGTTTGATTTAAACCAAACAGTGGAACTCCCAGTCTTCTTCCCACAGCCAGACTCAGTGGCAGAAAGAGCACTACACACATTAGATATTAAGAGAGCTCTAATGTATTACATTGACAGAACAAAATCATTTCGCAAAACTAAACAATTGTTCGTCGCATTCCAAAAACCACATACTGGTACTCCTATATCAAAACAAGGCATAGCCAGGTGGATAGTGAAATGTATCCAAACTTGTTGCCTAAAGGCTAAAAGACAACTGCTAATTACGCCAAAGGCACATTCCACTAGGAAAAAAGGAGCAACAATGGCATTTCTAGGAAACATACCAATGACAGAAATTTGTAAAGCAGCCACTTGTTCGACACCTCATACATTTACCAAGCATTACTGTGTAGATGTGTTAGCAACACAACAGGCCACAGTAGGACAGGCTGTACTAAGAACATTATTTCAGACAACTTCAACTCCTACAGGCTGACCACCGCTTAGGAGAGGATTACTGCTTTGTAGTCTATGCATAGCACGTGTATCTGCAGCTACACATGCCATCGAACGGAAAATGTCACTTACCCAGTGTACATCTGTTCGTGGCATGTTCCGCTGCAGATTCACATGCGCCCTCCCTCCTCCCCGGGAGCCTGTAGCCATTTAAGTTACATTTAAAATTTGTACATATGTATATACATTTCTGTTCCATTGCATGGACAACTCTTTCTTTACACTCTATCACTCCTACCTTACCCTCTGCGGGAAAACAATGTAAGATGGAGTCGATGCCCATGCGCAATGGAGCCGAAAAGGAGGAGTCACTCGGTCCCGTGACTCGAAAAGACTTCTTCAAAGAAAAACAACTTGTAACACTCCGAGCCCAACACTAGATGGCAGGACCTGTGCATAGCATGTGAATCTGCAGCGGAACATGCCACGAACAGATGTACACTGGGTAAGTACATTTTCCATATATATTTTTATATATACACATATATATACATATATATATATATATATATATATATATATATATGTATATATATATATATATATATTTATATATATATATATATATATACACAGTTTTTGATATAATGTTACATCATTTCAGTCAATAACAGATTTTTTTTCTCCATTAAATCGTTTTAATGTAAAGTAAAAGGGTGGTATAATCCTCGCCTCCATGTCCTTAGAAGAATTGAAAATTCTTGACATGACAGCTAGAACATTTTGTATTCGATGTCAGGACCAGAGGCTTCGGATTATGCTAGTTCAAAGTTGATTTACTATAACTGAAGCCACATCAACAATTAGTTCATGCTAAAATACTTTAAAGGAAGAGTCGGTTGACCAGTCACTGCTGCCATAATGTCTTCTAAGCAAGCACCTGTTGAAAAAACCTTGGAAGCCATAGCTCCTCTGATCAAATGATCCCCAAAATTGGAGGTATCTATCCCAGCTTCGGTCATTAACCATCTAACCCATCTAGCTAATGTAGCTGATGACACTTGATCAAAAGGCTTTTGTAATGAAATGAGTAGTTGGCCCTGGAAGTCTCGGCGAACTTCCCGAGTGGAATCCTTGTACACTTTCAAACACTGAACCACACACAATTTTTTATGATGTGGAAAAGCAGGATAAGAGACACATTTAGAATCTGTTTGCGTTCTTTTGGAAATAGTAAAAGATACTCCCAAAGGAGTAAATACTCTACGTGCTAAATCCAATGCTTTAACATGTGACACTTTACGACAGGAAATTAGACAAAGATGGATCGTAAGTTTCGCTGCTAACTGTTTACGTGTCAGCTCTACCGTTTGTGAGTAGAGAGAGCCCAGGATTGGGACAGGAAGAACAAAGCGTTGTCTGAAACTCCCAGCACCTGCCAACGGTTCCTGAAAGTCTCCATGTCATGAGGGACAACTGTCCAGTCACTATTAACTGCTGGGTCTAGCAACAGAGATCGAAATGCAGGGATCCAAATTGGAAGGGCAGATGAGAGTTCCATCGCCACTGGGAACCATGGCTGAGCTTTCAAGAGCGGGGTCACAAGGACCAATTCCGCTGATTGTTTCCTCACCTGAGAGAGAACTCTCTGAATCATGGCGAATGGGGGAAAAGCATATAGCAGACCCGTCTCCCATGATTGAAGGTAAGCGTCCGACCCCATTGCCAGAGGGTCCGGTCTCCAGCTGAAGAACCAAGGAAGTTGTGCGTTCAGACGAGAGGCAAAAAGATCGATATAACATGGACCCCATAACAGATTGTTTGGAGAATATCTTAGGGTTCATCTTCCAGTCGCTGCCGTCCTCAGGAAACAAGAGTTCCAGTCCGCAGTCCGGTTGGACCTGCCCGGAATGTACTCTGTTACAATAGAAATCTGATGTTAGAGACAGCACTCCCAAAATTCTTTGGCTGTCGTCACCAGCACTTGTGACCTAGTCCCCCCCAAATGGTTCATGTATCGATCCGCTGTAACATTGTACAAGCGCAGCAGAATGCAGCAACTCGAGTTCCGAGGGGATAGTGAACGGATCGCAAACAATCCTGCCAAGAGTTCCAGGCAATTGATATGGAGTAATTTCTCCTGAATGGACCATCTTCCCCCTGTTGTCACTGAGCCGCAACGAGTTCCTCAGCCCCAAAGGCTGGCTTCTGACTCCATCACAATCTGCAGAGTGGCTGCAAATATTTCTCTGCCATTACAAGGATCCATATGATTTAACCACCAAGAGATCTCTGCTTTGGCCTCGTTGGAAAGCTTGATCTGTTCCGAATAGGATAGACCCCTGCAAAGGTGTAGGATTTTTAAGCATTGAAGGGATCGATAATGGAGAGGTCCCGGGAAGATTGCCTGAATGGAAGAGGTCAGAAGGCCTACCAGGCGAGCTAATGTCCTCAATTATATATTCGGAGAGGCAAGGGCTCTCCTCAACTCTTCTTAATAGAGGTCCTCTTCGAAAGAGGTAACAGAAGTTGCGCTTTGATGGAGTCTATTTGAAAACCTAAAAATTCTATATTCTGAGAAGGAGGCAATATCGACTTTTCCAGTCTGATGAGGAAACCTAAGTCTTGGAGCAGACTGATAGTCCATGACAAATGTGTCACGAGTCTCTTTGGATTGGACCATGAGCAGCATGTCTTCCAGGTAAATAATCACCTCTCTCTCTGAGGGATTGTACCACTGGTCGTAAGAGATTGGTAAAACACTACAGGCGGATGACGGGTCGAACAGGAGGACAGTAAATTCATAACATTGATCTCTACAGAACAATTAGAGGAATCTGCGATGTAGTCCGAAGATCGAGGCGGTTAGAAAAACGCTGTTGAGGTCTAGTCGCACAAGAAAATCTTTTTCTTGAAGCAAGTCTCTTAGAAGATGGATATCTTCCATCTTGAAGTGACGATATGCTATCCAAGAATTTAATTTCATTAGATTGAGAACCAGACGAGAATCTCCGCCTTTCTTTTGCACCAGAAAAATGGGACTGATAAAGCCGAGAGGGTGTGGAGTCATCTCGACTATGGCGTGTTTGAGAAGCAAAGCAGAAACTTCTAGATCTATGAAAGAACTCTCTTCTCGGGACAAATGAAGAGTCTGAGGGAAACTGGACTGTTAAGGTGTAGCCTAGAACTCTAGTCTGAACCCTTGACCGGTTTTCAAGATCCAAGGACCTGGAGAGAGGCTGTCCCAGTAACTTACACAATGTCCTATTCTGCCCCCCAGGACTACTTCTGAAAAGGGAATAATTCTCACCTGTGGTGTTGTCTGAAGTGGAGGACCTGCCTCGGTTATCATCTCGGTAGCCATGGCCGTAGCTCCTTTGTGATCTGGAGGGATAGAATCCTGCAGAGGTAGATCCTCTTCCTCTTTTCACAAATCCTACTGACACCTGATGAAATCTATGGGCCGGCGAACGAACTCTGAATTGCCCAGCACTGGCAAACAGGCCTCCAATAAACATCAACCTTATGGATGATTGGGCTTTGTCTGAGGCTGAAAAAGTGGCCACATATTTCCCCACATCTTTAAAAAACTTGTCCCCAAACAACATCCCGTTTGCTAAAGTGCCCGTCTCATTCGGTGCTAGCTCTGCCAGTTTAGGATCAATCTGCATGAGGAAGGACCGTCTCCTTTCCATGGAAATAGCACAGTTTGCGTTGCCAAGCAGACATGTAGCATGAGACCATTGCAATATAGTGTCCGGATCTAAGGGAGTATTGGTTTCTTTAGCTTGCACCGCAAGTTCGAGGATCTTTGTAATGGGGCCAGATATATCCAACAACTTGTCCTGGCATCCTTTCCAGGCTCTATCCAAACACTCTTTGGGGTCTTTAGTGAACTTTTTAATAAAAGTTGCCAGATTTAGATCTTTCTCTGGGGTATCTGCGACTTTCCCTGGAAGTGAAGGGTGTGTACATTCTGAGCGTAGAGTGCTACGTACGACGCGGTCAAAACCTTTACGGATTCTCTTCTATAAGTAGTGCGCTACCTCGGCACAGGGAATCCATTTGGTAGATCCTGGGTGGATAATGGATTCAGGGTCGAAGGACAAGGTCTTTTGGGTCTGACTGTCTTCCTCAAGTTCAAATTATTCCTTGAAGATTTGCACTTCTCCCTCTGGGAGCCTGTGGGCATGGTGCGCTGCTCCCACGTGCTCTAGTGACGGCTGGACATGGAGGACTCTGTCCTCTATCTGCTTCCAACTCGCGCATGCGCTCTGACACCACCTTTCATTCTGATCATGCCTCAGAGCGCAGCACGAGTTCCGAAGTGCAGCAAACTGTCCCTGAACGCCCGACGGGGCGTATAAACATTGTAGGGCCTTGCCCTAGGGGTTTGCAGGTGCTCCCTACACCTCTTATTGACCAGAGCGATTTTTGTAAGCACTTGGTGATAAATACTATTTTACCTGCTGGGTGACACCCCCCCTTTGAACTCCTCTCCGCTCATTAATAAGATGGCATACTACGTTGACGAAGAGGAGTTTTGCCAGGAAAATCCTGACATGCATGATGAATATGGAATGGAGAAAAGACTTGTGGAAGCCCTGGGCACCCGGTACGATATGGCCAGGGTGAACTAAGAGGGAAACTCCCTATGATGAATATGCCCAGAGATGATCTGGCATCAGATGTGGGCTTTGCCCAGAGAGCCTCTGTGGGTCCATCAGCATCAGCAGAGATTCTTGCGCAGGTGGCTGCGTCAGTGCTCAAGGACCACGAATATGACCCTTTCTTTTCCTTGGAAGCTGCGGCGTCTCTTCCTAAACTGTCTACAAATACCTTAGAGACTGCAGAGTCGGAGTCCTCCCATTCCTCAGAATCAGAGCATGCAAGCGACCCGAAAGCCTCGGGTAAACGCAAACGCAAAACCAAATATGCAATAAAGGGTCCGGCGACCCGACAGCATTTTACCGATCACGCGTTACCTTGAAAAGAGTGCGCGCGATAGGAAAACTATTTGGGCACAGCGGTACGTCAGGTTCACGTCCCGCTCCCACTCCACAAGAGCTGGTTAAATGAATAGACAATCATTAATCAGATAGAAGGGAAAACAATGACACTTATCTCGTACTGTGAGCAGCAAAGGAAAGGAAGGACTTTGTGGATGATGACATTTATATACAAGGGTTATTTATGATTGGACAGTGTATGGACTACATAGGATATTGAGAAACTGTTTTCATTGGCTGCTGTGAGTTATTCATTAAAGAGAGAGAAGCACAATCCGAAGCCTCCGGTCCTGACATAGAATTTAGGTTTCTAGCTTCCTAATTTTCCCCTGTGTCTGTATTTCATATTTCTATCAAGCAGCCTTGGACGCTAGTTTACTAACTCACACATTTGATAGTTCCCGATATGCATCATGATGGCTGCTCCTCGTGGGCAATGAAGCAAGATAAAACTGGTAGTATCTACAGCAAATAAGTAAATGCTGTAAATACTGCCAGCTTTATTGATGTTTGATTTCTTACAACAACCAACCATCATGATGCAGTTCGGGAACTATCAAATGTGCAGGTTAGTAATCTAACGTCCAAGGCTGCCTGATAGAAATGTGAAATACAGCCATACGGGAAAATTAGGAACCTAGAAAACAACACACAATAGACAATTTAAATAAAATGAAACATATGAAGTTGTCATATATTTTATGGTGTCCGTGCACAAAAAAAATAAAACAGACCTGCTCAAAGTCCGTGCAGGCCGGTTTTATTTGTTTAATGAATCATACTTTCTTTTCTAACCCTGTGATACCTTGAAGCTTGTGGCTGCTGCCGGGCAGAATTTATGTTAGCAGAACTGTTGCTCTTAGGCATGGTAGGCAGCCCTGATAGTTCTTCAAAGAGTTAGCACCACTAATTCTAGATTACATATGGGGAAGAGGCGAGAGAAGGGTTTCTGCAACTAAACCATTGCTCCCAATCACTAAAGGTAGACATGGGGTAATAGATTTGTTACAGTGTTTGACTAGATGGTTAGTGGACACCAAAACAGCAGTGACACTAATGCTAACGAGGACACTAAAATTCCACTGTGGCACAGACCAGCTGAGGGAGGAAACCCAGACAGCTAAATTTCCTAAATCTGGCTGACACAGCACATTATTGTTCCATGTGATACCTAAAAAGAGCTGGCTTGAAAGGCATGAGCAACCTAAACTTGCCCTTGTGGTGCCTAACACGGTTTGAAATAACAGACCAAAAGACTGCTTAGAATACTGAGAGAGGGAGGTAGAAGTAACCAGATTTTGGGACCTGTATATAAAGCAACAAAGCTTAAATGTAATGCCCGTAGACAATCACACAGTTGGTCATTACAACCCTGGCGGTTGGTGTTAAAGCAGCGGTAAGACCGCCAACAGGCCGGCGGTAAACAAATTGGAATTACGACTGTGGCAGAAACCGCAAACAAAGACAGCCACTTTAACACTCCGACCGCCATGGCGGTACAGACAAACAGCTTGGCGGTCACCGCCAACAGACAGGCAGAAGACAGAGTACCGCCCACAGTATCACCACCTACCAATCCGCCACCTTTTCCGGGGCGGATTCACTGCGGATAAAAACACGGCGGAAACAGGACTTCAAAGTGAAAACGCTCACCTCTACACACCCCACAAGGAATCCGGACGCCATGGAACCAGAGCTGCACATCCTGCAAGCCCTCATCTACTTGCTCCTCTACCAGGAGCACGAACGCCAGCGGTGAAGACCAAGGTGAGTACTGCACCTACGACACAGGGGAGGGAAAAAACAGGGACACACACATGCAACACCCCCACTCTCACCCACTACAACACACATGCTAATACATCATGATACATCACAGTTACACCCCCCAAACACCGCGGAAGAATGCAAAGACAAAAGGAAATGACTGTAACCATTGTAATATATTAAAATCAAGTACGCAAAAATATATATATATATATACACCATAAACAAAATATACACCAAGCTTAGTGGCCTAGGTAGTGCTCCAGTGAAGTCCGTGGAACACTGGGCCCACACGGTATGGGCAAGGCCCACACAAGATCCCCGACCATGACGGAGAGAACGCTGCAGGGGCATCAGAGAGCAAGAAAACAGGTACCTCAGGGGGAGGGAAAGGGGGGCACCTCAACCGGTTGAGTGCATAACGCCAAATCCACGAGAGGGCCACATGCCCACTGTTCAATCCTGGGGAGTGCAAAGCCACAGTCTCTCAAATCTCTACAGTGGGTGGGTTGCCCACTATTCCATCCTGGGGAGTGCAAAGCCACAGTCTCTCAAGTCTCTACAGTGGGTGGGTTGCCCACTGTTCAATCCTGGGGAGTGCAAAGCCACAGTCTCTCAAGTCTCTACAGTGGGTGGGTTGCCCACTGTTCCATCCTGGGGAGTGCAAAGCCAGTCTCTCAAGTCTCTACAGTGGGTGGGTTGCCCACTGTTCCATCCTGGGGAGTGCAAAGCCACTGTCTCTCAAGTCTCTACAGTGGGTGGGTTGCCCACTGTTCCATCCTGGGGAGTGCAAAGCCACAGTCTCTCAAGTCTCTACAGTGGGTGGGTTGCCCACTGTTCCATCCTGGGGAGTGCAAAGCCACAGTCTCAAGTCTCTACAGTGGGTGGGTTGCCCATTGTACCATCCTGGGGAGTGCAAAGCCACAGTCTCTCAAGTCTCTACAGTGGGTGGGTTGCCCACTGTTCCATCCTGGGGAGTGCAAAGCCACAGTCTCACAAGTGGATGACAGTCTCCACTGGTTCTGGAGGGGGCTCTGTGCCCAGAGTGCTTCATCCTGCTTGTGACGGACTCAGTAGCGTCAGTGCCCTTGGCGCTCATGGGCCCGCGGTGCTTGGAGCGGCGGTGCCCTGTTCAGCGGTGCTTGAGGCGGCGGTGCCCTGTTCAGCAGTGCTTGGAGCGGCAGTGCCCTGTTCACCGGTGCTTGAAGCGGCGGTGCTTGGAGTGGCGGTGCCCTGTTCAGCGGTGCTTGGAGCGGCGGTGCCCTGTTCAGCGGTGCTTGAGACTGCAGGGCCCTGTTCAGTGGTGCTTGGAGCGGCGGTGCCCTGTTCAGAAGTGTTTGGAGCGGCGGTGCCCTGTTCAGCGGTGCTTGAGGCGGCGGGGCCCTGTTCAGCGGTGCTTGGAGCGGCGGTGCCCTGTTCAGAGGTGTTTGGAGCGGCGGTGCCCTGTTCTGCGGTGCTTGAGGCGGCGGGCTCCTTTACAGTGACTCAGCTGCTGGCGATCCTCTCTGTCCCAGCGAGGCTTGTGCTAGTGGTTCTCTCTGTCCCAGCGGGGCTTGTGCTGGCGGTCCTCTCTGTCCCAGCGGGGCTTGTGCTGGCAGTTCTCTCTGTCCCAGCGGGGCTTGTGCTGGCGGTCCTCTCTGTCCCAGCGGGACTTGTGCTGGCGGTCCTCTCCGTCCCAGCGGGGATGATGGCGGTAGCCTCCTGGCCAGCGGGGATGATGGCGGTGGCCTCCTGGCCAGCGGGGATGATGGCTGTGGCCTCCTGGGCAGCGGGGATGATGGCGGTGCTCTTCCCAGACTTTTCTGGTTTCTTGTGGCCCTTCCCCACCTTGGAAGGTGTCGCAGCTGACTCCACACTCCCACCGGGACCCCTGGGAGCGGCTTTGGTGGCTGGATTCTTCACCCTCTCCCGCCGGGCACTGGCCAACTTTTGATGCTTGACAGGTGGGGGACTGTTCGTGCTGTGGCTCCGTGCCACACTGGCTGCCCTGGTGGCCGGTGCACTCCAGATTCCGGTGACTACAGGCACCACTGGTCCCGGAGATGTTGTGGCTGAGGTACTAGTTCGGGACCTAGGAGACGGACGGGGTGGGGGAGGTGTGGGAAAGAGGTCAAGGTTGGACAGGAAAAGTTTTTGGGAGACACTGGGATGGGTAGCTGGAGGGGGTTTGGGAGTGGAGGAAGAGGTTGTGGTTGTAGGAGGTGTTCGTTTGCTGACTTTGGGTGAAGGTGCATAAGCTGGAGGCTGTCGTGAGGTGGCTGGCTGTTGGGTGGGTGTGTGCCTGCGTTTGTGTATCTTGGGAGGTGGAGTCACAGACACACTGGGAAAGGACACAGGGGACATGTGAATGGTAGTGGGGGTTGTGACTGCATGTGAGCGGGGTGTGGTGGTGGGTGCGCTGGTGATGGCAGTAGTGGCTGTAGATGTAGTGCATGCAGGTGTGAGTGTAGACGAGACAGGGAGGGAGGAGGGAGACGAAGAGGAGGGGGACACAGTGGAGGCAGTGGATGTTGGTGTGTCTGCATGTGTGTGATGCTTGCGTGAGTGCCTGTGGGATGTGTGGTGCTTATGTTTGCCAGAGCTTCCCTTGTGTGTTGACGTGTGTGCATGCTGGTCTGAAGGTGTGCTTGTGATAGGCTGGGGTACAGGGGATTGGGTCTGGGTGGAGGAAGTTAGAGGGGGGAGGCTAGAGACAGGGACAATGGCTTCCATCAGTGCTGAGGCCAGAGTCTGAAAAGCTCGCTGAAGGGCCGCCTGACCAGAATGAATGCCCTCCAGGAATGTATTTGTTTGTTGCAACTTCCTTTCGACACCCTGGATGGCATTCAAAATGGTAGACTGCCCAACAGTGAGGGACCTGAGGAGTTCAATGGCCTCCTCACTGAGGGCAGCAGGGGTGACTGGGGCAGGGCCTGAGGTGCCTGGGGCGAAGGTGATGCCCACCCTCCTGGGTGAGCGGGCACGGGGCAAAGGCTGAGGGGCTGCTGGGAGGGCGTTGTTGGTAGGGGGGTGGTGGCTGTACCTGTAGATGCGGGAGGCACAGAGGTTGCCGCCACCATAAGGGAGCTACCATCAGAGGACGAGTCCGTGTTGCTAGTCTCAGCTCCTGTCCCCGCCGTGGAGCTCCCCTCGCCCTCCGTCCCACTGGTGAATTCAGACTCCGTAGTGTCGCCCTCCAGGGCCATGTGGGATGCAGCTCCCTCGTGCTCCGGTGCCACTGCTCCTCCGCCTGATGATGCTATTGCACACAAGAACAGGGAGACCTCAAAAAGGGGGGGACGACAGAAGAAAGACATGTTCAGTGCATGCATTACCGCTACCGCTGGCGGGCACGACAGACACATAAGCCCCCTGCACTACGCCGTGCTCTTGGGCTCCACTGTTCAATCCCTGGGAAATGTCCTACTAGGCTATGGACGACATCTGCACACATGGATGACACAGGGGCATGACTAGGTGTACTTGGCACTCTACAGAGGTGGGGTGGGGTGCCACATGGGCTGCCTTATGGAGGGACCGTGCCTACTAAACTCGCCTAGGGAAACCCACAGCCCACCTCCCCCACCCAGACACCTCCACTGCGCGCAAAATCAGCAGGATGAGAGTGTACTCACCCCCTTGTGGCTGCTTTGATGCCCTCAAGTGCCCATCCAACTCCGGGTACGCCACCGCCAGGATACTGAACATCAGGGGGGTCATGGTGTGACGGGCACCCCTCCCACGTTGGGAGGCCATCCCCAGCTGAGCCTCCGCCGTCTTCTTACTCCAGCGGCAAATGTCCTCCCATCTTTTCCGGCAGTGGGTGCTCCGTCTGTGGTAGACCCCCAGGGTCTGGACGTCCTTGGCGATGGCATGCCAAATATCTTTTTTCTGGTGGGCGCTGACCTACATGAATTGTACATGGGGAAAAGAAAAGTTATTACCAACTGCATCATCACAGTCATTGGCCCCCATCCCTACCCTTGCCATGTGGCACATGCACTCACCGTCGTTTCATGCACGCCACAATCTCCCCCCCCACCTTCTTACATCCACCCCACTCCACACAGGCATAGCCCATACAGCATGCTCCCAGTGTACTTACCTGTTTGTCTGGAGGACCGTAGAGTAGCGTGTACTGGGGGAGGACCCCGTCCACGAGTTTCTCCAACTCCTCCGATGTGAAGGCAGGGGACCTTTCCCCAGACACTCGAGCCATTGTCTCTTCCAGACCGAGGTCACAGCAGCACTTGCAGTGTAGGTCCTCTCCTGTCGAAGATCAGGTATTGAGTGATTGAACAGATAGAAAATGGCGATCACATCTGCAGCGGTGCGTACCGTCAGCGCCGGCGTACATCGTCATTGGCTCCTGGGACCCATAGGGTCCAATGTTAACGAATGCAGCATTGCGCCGCAGTCTTCGACCGCCTACCGCGACGGTGTACAATGCCAGCGCGGTTAGCTCACATCCCATTGTCCCACTTTAGAGGTCAGACAGCCGCCATTTCAGGAGCCCACATGGCTTAATTTTTAAGTGCGTCACACATACCTAGGCCTAGACTCAACACACATACAGGCCACTTTTCGGATTAGGATTCGTGTTCTGTGTAAGCTGTGGGAATGTACCTCTGAGTTGTTTGACTCTGTGCTCGCTGGGACATGTGAGGAGATGGCGGCATCCTCCGGTGTACAGACCTCTGGTCGACCTGTCGACAATGGAGGAAAGAAATGTGATCTTCACTTACAGGCTTGACCGTGCCACAATCCAGGAACTGTGTACCCAGCGGGAGCCAGACCTGATGTCAGCTATCCGCCATCCCACAGGAATCCCCCCTCAAGTGCAGGTGCTGCTGTCAGTGCTCCATTTCCTTGCAAGTGGGTCATTTCAAACAACAGTGGCCATAGCATCAGTGTTGTTCCAGCCTATGTTTTCCAACGTGTTGTCCAGAGTGTTGTCTGCCCTGCTGAAACACATGCAGAGCTACATCGTTTTCCCTCAGGTGGAGGATTTGCCTACAGTGAAAGGTGATTTCTATGCCGTGGGACATATCCCCAACATCATACGTGCCATTAATGGGACCCATGTGGCTTTGGTCCCCCCCGCAGGAGTGAACAGGTGTACAGAACCTGGAAGAGTTATCATTCCATGAATGTGCAGATGGTGTGTTTGGCAGACCAGTACATCTCCCATGTGAATGCCAAGTTCCCTGGCTCATGTCATGACGCCTACATCCTGCGGAATAGCAGCATCCCTTATGTGATGGGTCAACTCCAGAGGCACTGTGTGTGGCAATTAGGTGAGCACCTGGAAGCAAGACAGTGGGAATGGTTGTCTGGGTCTGGGGTTATCCAGACAGGTTAGTGTGTGTCTAACAGTTGTCCCTTGCCATTTGCAGGTGACTCTGGTTACCCCAACCTGTCATGGCTACTGACCCCAGTGAGGAATCCCAGGACAAGGGCAGAGGAACGCTACAATGAGGCCCATGGGCGAGCACGGCGGATAATCGAGCGGACCTTCGGCCTCCTGAAGGCCAGGTTCAGGTGCCTCCATATGACAGGTGGATCCCTATTCTACTCACCAAAGAAGGTGTGCCAGATCATCGTGGCCTGCTGTATGCTTCACAACTTGGCTTTGCGACGACAGGTGCCTTTTCTGCAGGAGGATGGTCCAGATGGCGGTGTTGTTGCAGCTGTGGAGCCTGTGGACAGTGAAGACGAGGAAGCAGAAGAAGAGGACATGGACAACAGGGACTCGGTGATCCAGCAATATTTCCAGTGAGACACAGGTATGAATACAAACCTGCCTACTACATGTACTTTAACACTACTACCTCTCTACTGTCTGTCATTTTCACCCAGTGTATGGTCACTGAGTTGTCACTTTCCCTTACGATTTCACAGATGTGGGTCCCACTGTGTGACATCTGCTTTGATGCCTCATGGACTAGAGCTGTGTGACATAGGTATGTTGACATTACAATTGAAAGATATTTTTGCCACAGTAATTGCTAATACCCTATTCCGAAATCACAGACTGACTCCAGATTGTTTTGTGATTCAAGGGTGTTTATTTATGTGCAAAATATTGGGGGGGTTTGAAAAATAGTGAGGGGTGATGGTGGAGGAATGTCCATGGCAGAGTCCAGTCTATTAGTCTTGCAGGTGCATTGCCCAAATGGGCATAGGAAGTGGAGCTGGGGCAGTTTAAGGATGGACAGGGTGACAAAGTGGGACAGAAGGATGACATTCAGGGTGGTCTCATTTCTTGGCAGGGGTCTTGGTATCGTTCTCTGTCTTTGTCCTGGATCTCAGGGACCGTTTGCGGGGTGGTTCTTCCTCTGCAGGGGGTGGGGTGCTGGTGTGGTGGTCCTCTGGCGGTACCTCCTGTCTACTAGCGCTGGTGGAGGTGGTGGGCATTTCATCGTCCATGCCCCTTGTTGTGCCACTTGTTGTGCCACAGTGTCCCTCCTGGTGTTGAGTAGTTCCTTCAGCACCCCTACGATGGTGCCCGGGGTGGAATTGATGGATCTGAGTTCCTCCCTGAAGCCCAAATACTGTTCCTCCTGTATGCGCTGGGTCTCCTGAAACTTGGCCAGTACCGTTGTGATCATCTCCTGGGAGTGGTGGTAGGCTCCCATCATGGAGGAGAGGGCCTCGTGGAGAGTGGGTTCTCTTGGCCTGTCCTCCCCCTGTCGCACAGCAGCCCTCCCAGTTCCCCTGTGTACCTGGGCCTCCGTCCCCTGGACCGTGTGCCCACTGCCGCTGCCCCAGGTCCCTGTTGTTGTTGGGGTGGTGGGTTATCCTGGGTTCCCTGTAGTGGTGGACACACTGCTGATTGACATGTCCTGGGGACAGAGGTATGGGCCCGCTGGGTGGGTGCTGTGGTGGTGTTTCCAGAGGGGGAAAGCTCTGTGGTGGCCTGTGACGTGAGGGGAACCGACTGTCCCGAGGTCCCCGGTGGGCCAGGCTGGTCATCTGGATCCAGTTGGACAGCTGCTGTCATCACTGTGGGCCTCTTCTGTTGGTGGTGTGGACATGTGTGGACCCTCCTGTCCGGTGATGTTGGGTAGGGGTCCTGCAGGGGTATAAAAGGATGTTTATTACATCTGTGTGTGGCATGGTGTGCAGTGGGTGGGTGACCGTGTACCCCAGTGCTTCCATTCCTGTGTCGGATCTTGTGTGATGATGGTTTAGGGGGGTGTATGGGTTTGTGCAGTGGGCATGCTTTAGTGATGGGTGTCCATGCTTTGGTGTTGCATGCAGGGCTTGGTGTTGGGATGTGTGGTTTGTGATAGGTGGACATCTGTGAGGAGTTAGAGTGATGGGGGTGAGGGTGGGGGTATGTGATGGCATGCAGGTAGGTTGGGGGATGTAATAGTTAAGGTTTGACTTACCAGAGTCCATTCCGCCATCTACTCCTGCAAGGCCCTCAGGATGCAGAATTGCCAAGACCTGCTCCTCCCATGTTGTTAGTTGTGGGGGAGGAGGTGGGGGTCCGCCGCCAGTCCGCTGAACCGCAAGTTGGTGTCTTCAGACCACGGAACGCCCCTTCCCCCGTAGGTCATTCCACCTCTTCCTGATGTCATCCCTATTTCTTGGGTGCTGTCCCACTGCGTTGACCCTGTCCACTATTCTTCGCCATAGCTCCATCTTCCTTGCAATGGAGGTGTGCTGCACCTGTCATCCGAATAGCTGTGGCTCTCCCCGGACGATTTCCTCCACCATGACTCTGAGCTCCTCCTCCGAGAACCTGGGGTGTCTTTGCCGTGCCATGGGGTTGTGTGGGTGATGTGTGGGGTGGTGTGTGTGCTGATAAGTGTGCTGATATGTAGTGGGGTGTTGTGTGAGGTGCGTGGAAGTTATGTGGGTAATGGTCTGGTGTGCCTGTGGATGCTAGTATTGTTGATGGTGGTGTCTCTCTCTGTGCTTCTTTCTCAGTTGTTGTTGTAAGGGTTTGTGGGTGATGTGGGTGTGTGTTTTATATTGTATTGGGTGTGTGGGACTGGTGTGTATATGTGTATCAGGTGTGTGCGTTTCGAATTGTCCAATGTGGCTGTGTTTTGTATGTGTGTGTGTATTTTGAGCGCAGCGGTGTGTACCGCCAATGGAATACCCCGGTTGAAAGACCGCCACATGAATTTGTGTGTCGTGATAGTGTGGGCGTATTTCTGTTGGCGTGACAGTAGAGGTTTTGTTTTTGCTACTTTATCACTGACCTTTGGGGTGGCGGACTTGTGTGGGTGTCTGAATTTTGGCGGATTCCGTGCTGTGGGTCATAATAGCTGTGGCGGATTTCCACGAGCCCGGCGGTGTGTTGCCGGTCTTCTGCACGGCGGTAAGCGGCTTTTACCGCCAATGTTGTAATGACCGCCACAGTGTCTTATCAGGTTAATAACATCTTGTCAAAACATTCACAAAACATGGGAATGCAAATGTGATGAGCCATATATCTAATGATAATGTACAACACAAAACATACTCTTCTCATTGGGTTGCAGGGCATAACACAATTATTTCAGAATGCAGTGGGAATCTATCAAAAGAAGAAGATTTGCCGTGGATGAATGTGACAGACCTAGAGGATTTTTCACAAAGGTATCTAGAAAGGCATAATTAAATTCCATTCAGTTAAATTATTTACATCAGACACAGCTGACACCAAGTCGACAACACATAATACTCCATCCCTGACACTTGCCCTTGATGTAAACTAGATGGGGCATATGTTGTCTATGTATCTTGGGCCTGCCTAACACTAGCACACTGCTGGAAAGGGATAACAGAACTACTACCCAAGGGTACTAGTCGATCAACTTTGTCGTCCAGAAATTTGTACAATTAAAGGTCAAGGCCTAAATGGCTGAAATAATATGAAGATTCATAGATGTACCATTGCTAGTAAATGACAAATAGCAATGACTTGGAAGGCTCCTAAGCCCCCTAAAAAAAACTTCCTGAAAAGAGAAATTGCTGAGTTGGGCAGAAGCGAAGTTCAAAGCCCTCAGGACACTGAATAAACATGAACGGTACAGCAGAAGCTGCATTCATCTGGTACACTCTCATATTACCATGCCATGAGATTGAAACATGATAGATTGGTGGTAATGTCTCTTATCAGGTACAGTAAGCAAAGCTACCATACGTAGCATTATGGTTTATTGAGACCATTTGGAGGCAAATGTACAGGATGAACAAAATATTACTAAAAATAAAGAGAGAGATTAATTTGGCAAGTCATGTTGAATCAAATGTATCTAGACATATCTTTGTACATAGCAATACTTAAAAACTAGGCTGAAAACGTATTCTAATGTAAACTGAGAATTATAAGACGTGCCGTTAGTGAGATGACTCCCACTCATTACCAATACCAGAAGAAGTGGAAATGTGTTCACTAATTGTATCATTAATGTAATCCATCTACACTGGCAACTTACTAAGGCACCCACGAAGGCACCACCCCATCACCATAACTAGCAATTAACTTTTGTAATTAGAGAACTATTTTTGCTAGTTTACGGTTGCTGCAGGCATAAAATCTGAAGTCATAACCAAAAAGTGCGATATAATGGTATGACAATGTGCAATGTGGAGATCTATAGTATCTTTGTAACAATACAAAATAAATCATTAAAGGCTAAAGACCAGTGTTCAGCATACAGTTAGGATTGCAAAGTTTGTAATTACCCTGTCTTGGGTCAGAGTAGCCATGTGGGTGGTGTAGTGGTGAAATAATTGAATACTAGAGCAGTGGTAAGAAAGATGATTTGCACTGGTTTTCCCCATTGTTCTGTTCTTTAGAGAATTTTTTTTACCTGACTGCATTCTGGAATCTTCAGCCTGTTTATTATTGTACAAGAATTTCCAGTCATGTGCTTGTTATTCTGAACTTTACTCTGGTTCATGGTTCGTAGTTCTCTACAAAGCATGGTGCAGGTTTGTTCATTTGCTACAAAGAAGTGAGCTGCACTGTCTGTCTTCCGGGGCTTAGGCCTTTCATACCCATTCATGACAATTATGCTTCTGTTTCCCCTCTGACATTTGGTTTTCTTATATTTGTGTTTCTTTGTGGACCATAGGGCTTCCACCTGTTTTTGTCCCATCTATTCCCCTTAAGGTGCACACATTGGCCCTCATTTGGACCTCAGCGGTCTTTTGCAAAGACTGCTGATGTACCGCCGGGCCAAAGACCGCCAGTGCAGGCGGTCTCCCGCCCAGCATATTATGACTGCTGGCAGCCCTCCCCGCCTGCAGCCATACTGGCAGTCGGCGGTGGATTGGAGGCTGCTCCACCTCCACCGCCCCGTCATCAGAACACCGCCCACCGAATCACGTCCCAGGATTCGGCGTGGCGGTGTTCTAGTGATGGGGAGCTGGCGGTGGAGCAGCCCCCATGGATCCCGTTCCATCCCGGAGGATCACCGGACAAGGTAAGGTGATCGTCTGTTAGGGGAGGGGGGTGAGGGGGTGTTATGTAGTGTGTGCGTGCATGGGGGTGTGCGTGTGAGGGGGTGTATGAGTGCGTGTATGCATGCGGGGGGTGTTGTGTGTATGGTAAATGTGTGGTATATGTCTGTGTACATGTGTGCATGTATGTCTGCATGTATGTGTATTAGTAGTGTGTGCATGCATGTAGGGGGCGGGGTGGTGTGTGTGGATGTTTTGGGGGGGCGGGGGTAGTGTGTGTGGATGTTTTGGGGGGGCAGGGGTGGGGAGGGGGTCCTCCCACCTTTGGTGGGCGGTAGGGGGTCGTTGGTTTGGGGGGGACAACTCTGGGGAGGGGGGAAGGGGAGACCCCTATCAGTGCCAGGGAACGGATTCCCTGGCACTGATAGTGCCTACCGCCATGGATTTCGTGGCGGTTCCAAACCCCACGAAATCCATGGCGGGTATGCATGGTCCTTATACCGCCAGCGGTCTGGTGACGGCCGCCGGGCTGGAGACCGAAGTCTCCGGCCCAGCAGTCGTCACCGCCCTGGCGGTCGGAGTGGAGAAGTGGCGGTTGTCCATGGCGGTAGCCGCCATGGACATAATTAAATTTTTATGTCCGCCAGCCTATTGGCGGTATTATCGCCACTTCTCCACCGACCGCCAGGGTTGTAATGAGGGCCATAGTTCTGTGATGTTGATTCACTCTTCAGCAATTCAAATGTTTCACTTTTGGATTCCATCTTCATTTCTTTTTGTCACATGCCTACTGGATTAAGTCTTCCTGGCTTTTGCAGTCCTTTAGCGACAACTCAAGTCAGTAAATATTCTATCTTAGAATACACTTTCAGATATTCGGAGACAGAATGATTCCTATATACTCTTCTAATCAGTTTTTTAGGTCTGTGTAGTTTCTGATTTTTAGACCTGACACCCTTAGGGTGGTCTTGACCCCACTTTTTGCCTGCCTTCCTCCATTTTTCTGATCTCGATTTTTCTGGTTTTAGGACCCTGTGCACTTTACCACTGCTGACCAGTGCTTAAGTGCTTGTGCTCTCACCCCTACACATGGTAACATTGGCTCCTACCCAATTGGCATATTTTATTTACCTGTAAGTCCCTAGTAAAGAGCACTATATGTGCCCAGGGCCTGTAACTTAAAGGCTACTAGGGGGCCTGCAGCACTGATTGTACCACCCACATAAGTAACTCCTTAACCGTGTCTCAGACCTGCCATTGGAAAGCTTGTGTGTGCTGTTTCACTGCCACTTCGACTTGGCATTTACTTATAAAACTGCTTCTCAAGCCTTAAACTCCCCTCTTATTAGATATATGTCACCCCTATGGCAGGCCCTAGGTAGCACATACAGCAGGTCCTGGTAGTGAAGAACTCCCAAAGCCGTTTTTCACTATTGTGAACCCTGCTCCTCTCATAGGACAGCACTGGAAATCCCCGTTATATATATTTTTAAGTGGTAATTTCTGATTTGAAAGGAGTGGCAATGTCATGTTGGGTATGGTTGGAATGGTAATGAGAAATCCTGCTTACAGGTGAAGTTGGATTTAACATTACTATTTTAGAAATGCCACTTTTAGGAAATAGTCATTTCTATGCATTTACTGCTCTCTGTACCTTACAGACTGTCTCCAATCTACGTCTGGTCAGTCCTGGTTGACAGCTCCCCTTGTGCATTCCACCCAGACAGCCATAAACACAGACACTCAGCTGCATCTGCATTCATCTGCATACTGATTGGTCTTCCTGGGCAGGAAGGGTGAAGGGGCTCTCACTTACATTTCAAAGGGTATTGGCTTGATCCCACACAAAGGACTTGTAACTCCCTACAGATCTCCAGGCAAGACAGGACTGGGTTGAAAGGGGAACTGGTGCACTTTGAAACCACTCTTGGAAGTCTCCTTCACTTCAAAGGCACATTTGGGCATATATATACTGGGTCTGTGACCCCCCAAGATCAAACACTTCTGGGCCAACAACTGGACCCCGTCAGAAGGACTGCATTGGTGCCCAAATAACTCAACTGGACTGCTTTTCTGGAAGGACTGCTCTTGTGCTTGTTGCTCTGCTGCCTGCTGCTCCCTGTCTCTGCTGGAAGGACTTTGCCTTCCCACCACAACTGATCTCCAAGGGCTGGTCAGCTTTCCTCCTGTTAAGAAGTCTCAGGGCCATCAAAGACTTCACCTAGAAGAAAATCCACGCCTCAACGCAGCGCGCCAGAACAGTCGACAAAAAAAATCAACGCAGTGCCTGCAGAATCGACAACACCTGTTTAACTGTGGTTCCTTAATCACAGTGTGTCTGGATTTTTCACACATTATTCCTGGGCATCAATTTGTCATCAACCCCGGACCACAGTACGGAACCAAGGCTGCGTGTCCGGAAATCGAAGCATCGTCTCCCATGTGAGGAAAGAATCCACATATCACCTCCACTGTGCAGTAAGGAACTGATGCATCATTTTGCTTTTGACATATCCCAGGTACTTTGTGCTAAAGAGATACATCCATTGATTCCTATGGATTAAGACCTACTTAAATGTTTAAAAGGTAATCTCTTGGCCTCTGTATATTGGACCTATGTCGTTTTGGTATTGTTCTATTCAGATTAATATTATCTATTTTTCTAAACTGGTGTGGAATAAGTTTTGTGGTATTTTCACTGTGTTACTGTATGAGTTACAACACAAATACTTAACACATTGCCTTCTGAATTAAGTCTGCCTGCTCTGTGCCAAGCTACTGGGGGTGAGTACAGGATGGTTTAGGTTGCCTTGTGTCTTACCCTGACTAGGATTGTGGTTCCTACTTGGACAGGGTGCACACCTCTACCAACTAGAGACCCAGTTTCTAACACTGATATTCAACCAGTTCTCTGCATCATTCAGCTTTCCTCTACATTTGCTCCTCAGCTACGATTAACTTACTCTAGCCTATGTTAGCATCTCTTCTCCAAGTGATTCCTCTGCAGGAATCAATTATTTACCTGCAGTTAGCCAATGCACAGTGTTTGCTTGCGGAATGAGAATTGCTAATGATGTAGAACAGATTTTTGTACTGTTACCCTAGTTCCTTCTGCAAGTGCTTGTTCTGTCTTTATATTTTAGCTTCCCACATTATTGGGTTGACATGGCTGAATAGTCTGTATCTTTGAAAACATTACCTGATATTGCAAGGTTTTTCTGTAACATTTATCTATCAGAGTTCTCAAAGTCTACTTTTACTTTTCGACCAGGGGAAGTTTCCTACTGTATGAGGCTTCATTCATAGGTAGTAATAACCTGTATTCTAGATAGTCCACTCAAAATACCATTACAAAATACAGAAAATACCAATGTATTAATCTCAATCACCAGGAGGTGCCAAAGACCAAAGGCCTGAGATTGCGGCAAAAGCTCTGTCAGCCAGCATGAAATCCATGATCATCTGCAGTATCACTCCACTATCATTTGCAGCATCACAGATGTTTCCAATGGCAGGAGAGCGAGCTAGGTGCCTGCATAAGGACACGTGAGACACACAGCAAGAGTTTAGTCTCTTGGTGGAGTGGATAGTTGAAGTGTCTCAACTAATATTGCTGTAACATATAAAGATGGGCTTCCAACCCTTTCCTGGAGACTACTGTCATGGCATGAGCACAGAGTTGATCATCATATGATTGCATCCTGGGGTTAGAGACCGGCATGTCACCAACAGAGTACTAGAAAGCGTATTATATGTCTGCTGTCATACATAAGAAGGAATAACTATAAACAACACTAAAAGTATTTTGACTCAAAAAAGTGGCAATGTCTGTGGACAGAGTTGAGGACAATGTGTATTCACCCCCTGGTAAAGGAGTATTACTGCTGGTTTGATTTGGAAGAGAAGAACTTGCTGCTAGACATGCAAAAGAAATTCCACACAATCAGTAGGAACATTGATGCACCAACTGAGGAGATGGACCACATGAAAGAAAGGCTTGGAAATCAGGTGGATTGTTTTGGTATGGCGGAAATAAGAACATCTGATGTTGAAGATGATGCAAACATCAGGGAGGAGAAACTCCTCAAGATGGAAAAAGTGCTGGAAGTGATTAGGGCCCAACATGAAGATTTTGAGCCTAGGTCCTCTTGAAATATCATCTGAACCCCTGAGTCCCAGAGCCTTCCAAATAGGGAAAATGTTAACGTTAGTTGGGGAGTAACTAGTGGAACTTTTTGAAAGATCTGACTTTTCACTTGCCTTCACAGGTGAAAAAGTTCAGTTAATATTGGTGCTGCGGCAGGTAGACACATCACTGTCACCACCTAACCTTTAGGGACTTTGAAATAGTCCTTAGATTTGAGAGGGAGACAGTGTGTTAGCCTACCAAATCCTCTTGCTATCTGTGTACCCTGACTTCACCCTCATGGTAAACATTTATGCGAGTCAAGAAGAAGTTGCAAAAGATGAAGCTATAGTATGTCATGTTATACGTAACTAAACTCAAAATCACTTATTAGAGTATCTCACACTTCTTTTATGATCCTCTGAAGTCTCCCTCTGGGAGAGTACTGCCCATTCATACATCTCCAACCATTGAAAACATTGAATGAAACAACGAGTGAGGTTTTTCACATTATTGTTTTATTGCAGTATCCTATCCTAGAATTTCGTCAATGTAGAAGTGCTGAGTCACTTTATGTAGTTACTTGGTGACCATAGTTACTAGCTGTTGAGTTGAGTTCCACTGTACCTTTTGTGAGGGTGTACTGACATTGTATAGTTGTTACCTCTGTTGGATTGGAGGCAGTGTCCTGACCGGCTCCCTTGAAAACTGTCTGATTGAGTGAATGGGCCTACACAAAGCTGGAGAAGTCCTGATCTCCACGTACCTTAATTTATAGATGTGAGAGTACAATTTCCAGCCTTGCTAGTTTGCTGGTTGTACCATGTTTAAGTGGGATGCAGGTAATTGCCCTTAATAACCTACTCACATCCTTGCATAACTCCTTCAGAACTGGGCACGGAACAAACATATGTTTAATGTCCGCGTCACCGAACTTTCTACAGAAATTTTCACGTGATCTCACCAAACTTGCTGTAGATTCTCCATTTTCTGCTAAGGACACTTGCCATAGATTCTCCAGCTCTCCATTCAGCAAGCATACGCTCCATTTCTGACAGGGGGGAGGTTTCCCTTTATCATGTGCATCGCAGAGTAATAGGGATCACATTGCCACTTCCTTTTTATGTGCATCAGACATGTGCAAGTCTCTCTCTAGTGTCGAGTCCTCCATACCTTTTCCTTGTTTTAGGGCCTTCAACCAAGAGCTAAGTTGCAGGTAATCAAATCTGGCTAGGCACTCTGCAAATTTAAAGTCCATCTTCTCCTAAGGTCTTAGTTCTCCTTCAACAATCGGATCACCCCACCTTGTGTAACTTGCTACTTTAAGTGGTCGACTTAGGGGGTCCTTCAGACATTATAGTGACCCTGGGATTCCAAAATTGGTGAGAACGCCTAAAAATATGGAATTCCCCATGTAGTCCTTATTTTACACCATACATTTATGGCTGTCTTCAAAACCTTTAGCCTGACCTTCTTGAAATATTTAGGTGAGCCGAATTAATACAAGAAGCTTGCTGATCACTTCCTAATGTGAGTCACTGTTGCATATATCTGTCCAACTCCCTCCTCCAGTGTCTCAGGCAGCAACCTATAGTTTTTCAATTGGAAGGCCCAACAAAACAAGTTACCCCAGACCTCCCTTCTCCAACCTGTGTCTCAGCTTTTTCAATGCTATTCTGATCCCTTTGCTTGCCCAAAATGTTTTTCTTAAGAGTCCCTTAGTCAAATGTTGGGAGGATACAATTAAACATAAATAGAACTTGGGCATCACACACATTTTCACTAAGTTCACTCCCACATAAATGGTCAACCGGAGGTTCTGCCTTTTCTTTAGGACCTTGACATCCTTTGCTACTCAAGACACCTTTCCCTCAGCCACTATTTCTAGGTCCTGACAGATAACAATCCCCAAGTGTCTAGTTTGTGTACATAATGAGCCGTCGAAATGTTCAGTATTCTAACACATTAGCTCTGTCTTCTCTTGATTACGAGTACGCTGCCATCCTGCCAAAGTGCCCTTCTAGCAGTGAGAAGATGCTAATTGCTGATTGTAGTTCACTAGTCAACATGATCAGATCATCTGCGTACAGAGCAATCTTTCTCCTATACCCGCCACAGTCAAATAGTTTAAGTCCTTCATCTGCCCTAATCGCTTGGGCCACGGGCTCGATGAAAAGGTCAAAAAGAGAGGGAGAGAGAGGGCAGCCTTGTGCCCCTCCCAATCTCCACTGTCTCTGTCAGTGTATTATTAACCAGGAATTTGGCTGAGGGGTTCCAACACAGAGCCCTAACTGCCTGAATAAATCTGAGCAGGAAGTCATAGTTCTTCTGACAGGACCATAGAAACTCCCAATTGACCTGATTGAATGCATTGGCTGCAACCCTGGTTATCAGGGCTGAAGGGGCCTGCAATGTACAGGCCACATTGATCACTCCAATCACCTTGTGGACTAGCTTGTTCAGTGGTCTACTTGGTATAAACCCCTTCTAATTGTCCCTCACCAGTTTCCCCCCCACACCAGGGATTCTCGCGGCCAAAATTGTACCAAATACTTTATAGTCACAGTTCAACAGTGACATTGTCCAGTAACACTCACAACCAATGAGGGGTTCTCTTAGGTTTAGGGATAACTACAATTGTTGCCTCACTCAACAAGCTAGGTGAATCCACTCTCTTATACAGGATACCATTGAGCAGTTCCAGCCACACGGGTATTATTTCATCATCTAAGTTTTTATATAATTCCCCTGACAACCCATCAGGGCCTGCTGCTTTCCATCTTCTTTATTCTGCCTATGGCTGCCTTGACCTCCTCTTTTGAAATTTCCAATACCAAATCTACCTGCTCCAGACAGTCCTAATTTTGGTAGAACCAATGAATCCAACCAGGCTTCTCGTTCTTGCTCAGTCATCCCTCTCTGTTCAGCTTATAGTTCCTAAGATTTTGCCTATCTCTGCATTACCTGAGCACATCTCCACGGAGACATCCTGGCAGTGGGCTATATTATTCCTTGTCCTTTGTCTCTTAACTTTCCATGCTAAAATGTTCCTGTGTTTTTCACCATATTCGAACCTTTGCAGACCGCCAGCCCCCATCTCTCTTGTTGTTTAAGTTCCACTTGAACCCTTGCTGCTTGTTTGCACCTTTCTAATTCTTCCCACAGCCTGTGCTCTACAATAAACATTGGCATAAGTACTAGCTGTCTCTCAAGCCTTGCTATTTTATCTACCCATAGTTGCTCTTCCGCCCCTTCTTCCTTAGAATATCTCTGAGTCTTTCTTTGCCAATGAGATGTTCTCTGTATGTGGGAAGATATAGGCGGTCATTCCTACCCTGGCGGTCCGAGACCGCCAGGGTAGGGTACCGCGGATGCACCGCCAACAGGCTGGCGGTGCATCGAGGGCAATTCTGACTGCGGCGGTACAGCCGCGGTCAGAAACAGAAAACCGGCGGTGTACCGCCGGTTTTCCGCTGCCCAGGGGAATCCACCATGGCGGCGCAGCTTGCTGTGCCGCCATGGGGATTCCGACCCCCATATCGCCATCCTGTTCCTGGTGGTTTTGGCCGCCAGGAACAGGATGGCGGTATGGGGTGTCGTGGGGCCCCTGCAGTGCCCATGCCATGCCAATGGCATGGGCACTGCAGGGGCCCCCGTAAGAGGGCCCCACCATGATTTTCAGTGTCTGCTATGCAGACACTGAAAATCGCGACGGGTGCTACTGCACCCGTCGCACGCCTTCAACGCCGCCGGCTCCAGTCGGAGCCGGCTTCCTCGTTGAAGGCGCTTTCCCCGCTGGGCTGGCGGGCGGCCTTCTAGCGGTCGCCCGCCAGCCCAGCGGGAAAGCCAGAATCACCGCGGCGGTCTTCTGACCGCGCAGCGGTGTTCTGGCGGGGGTACTTTGGCGGGCGGCCTCCGCCGCCCACCAAAGTAGGAATGACCCCCATAGTCCTATACTGTTGTGTAGGAGGGAGGTTTTAACACAACTCATTATTCAGACCCAGACAGATCATCGACCACACTTCAGCCTCAGTTGCTGGTAGAAAACACTTTACCTCAAATTATGCAACACCAGGGTCTGGTGAATGTAAGGCAATCGAGATATGCTGATAAAAAGGAACACACTTGCCACTCATCTGTTCATGAAGAATCATGGCTTCTCTACTATTGGTTAACATCCTGTTATATAAGTCTGTAGTAGACGACGTGGCTGTGCTGACTCAGGCCGGTGTGTTTTGCAGATGCTGCTGCTGTGCAGAGGCACTTCACAAAATTATGTCCATGGCAGAGGTGCGGCAAGTGATTACTGATTACTTTAATCTAATTTTAGGCCCGATGGGCAGTCTTGACATAATACGGGGGTCTTTTTTACCTTATATATTGAGGTTATATATATTCAAGCTTTCTGGTATATTTAAAACCATACAAGGCCCTCTCAGCCTAGAGAACGAGATCCATAATCTAGACCAATTTACCCACAAGAGCTGCATTACTACAAGTCGCAGAATCAGAAATCAAGTTTCTTACCAAACATTAGCTGAATGTTAAAAGACAGAGAGCTCCCGGGCTACACATTGGCCTGCCTGCTTGTTTGTGGCCACAATTGCAAAGTGAAGAGACCGGCCTGTGTGTGGCTGTGACTTTCTGTTGTACCCAACCTGTACGGTGAGGCAGCTTTGGAAGTTGTGGCCAGCCTCAAGAGTCTGCATCTGCCGAAGTGTTGCATGGCCAATTCAGGGCTTCCTTGAGGGCCATTCAGCTATGAAGGAGACTCAATACCTGAGACACTTACCGTTGGTCCAGTCAGGACTGCTCCAAGCCAAGACTTTTGTCTCCTGCTCCTGGTGCTGAAGGATCCGGCAACGGTGCACTCCTGTGTGTGGCTTTAGGAGTCTAGACAATTTCAACAGGTTTTAGTGGGTCTGAGCACATACAGCGGGACCTTGTAAGCAGAGCCCCAGAGCACTGATTTAAAAAAAAACACAGAAGCATGGTCCCTAAACTATTGTAGCAGCTGGTCAACGTTGTGCTTTAAGTACTTCTTTAACTCTAAATCAACTCGACCCATCCCAACTCTCTGCAGGAGGAGGAGAGAAGAAGCAAGACCATCAAAATGACATTTGCAGGACTTTGAAATCTCTGGCAATAGAACCGATTCCTCAGCTGGTCCCGAAACACCCTGAAGTTCCTGGATAGTTGGTAACCCTGCAGCAGATTGAGGCCTTCAAGGAGGCCATTCTGCAAATTTGTAGTTTGCTCCGAGCTTCCTTTGATGTGCCTTTGGGCCCAAGACATCACAGGTGCCCGCTGTTATTACTGCCAGCTCGTCTTTCTAACCACAGTGATGTTTGCCCTCTTAACCCCCATTACTTGGCCCCTGCTGACTTTGGTACAGACTTCTACTGCGGCCCAGAGATTGACTAGTGCCAGAAGAGGACCTGCGGCTGACACCAATGTCTGACCCCAGACTGGCTTTGGCTTGAGCCCAACCGATGTCACACTATAAAATTACAAAAAGCGAAACAGGTCATCATGTAACTTGCCTCTGCAACGTCACACCGACCAGCAGAAGCTCTGATATCTTATTGGTACTGACTCTGATCCTATGTCCAAGCAAGGGCAACCCCAAGATGATTACGGGGATGGCTTTTTTTCTCCCTCTCCATCACTATAGTGATGATGCCTTATACATAAACTTACAGAATGCCAGGGAGCTTGACACATCGCTTGAGACAGAGCTTGATTCACTACTTGGGTCTCTAAAGGAAGAGAGTGCCTCCTTGGCCGTGAGCGCGGCTGAGGCTATAAAATTACAGTTACCCTTCGCTGAGTCTGAAATAAATGTCCTAATAGAGATTTTATAGCCTGGGTCAGCTACTTCTGAGCCCCTGCCTTTAAAGATGCCCTCACTAATACCTTTATGGGTACTTGATTGAAGCCTTGTTCTTGCATGCCTGTAAAGAGGCCAGACATAGCAGACTGATGCCTGGTGACCAGCATTTTTGCTCTAAGCACCCCACCACAGGGACCTGATTGTACAAGCCTCAAACAGTAAAGCAAATCCTATCTCATTTCTAATCACCTCTCTAGACAAAGAATCCAAGAGGATTGAGGTTTTAGAAATGTTGTTAACTGTGTGTTTTTTCCCACCAGTCTAGCATTGCCATCTGTTAATTCTGTTTGTTTGCTGGGGTGTACATAGAGGCCCTGTGGGACGTGGCCAGTGACATCTTGCTAGCAGTTCTGGAAGACTCTAGGTATCTTTAGCTCAAATCATTCATGATAGACAGGATGTGGCCAATATTTTATGCACACAGATTTAAATAATATAGATTGCTGATGAGAGCAATCGGAAATAGTGTTGTACTTTGTTGACAAGCATGGGGGCATTCCACAGGATTCTTAGGCGATGAACTGCTCTCCTTCATGGATATGCTCTTAGATCCATTCTGCCTTTTGGTTAGAAGGCTGACCCTGCCTTGAAGTGCTTTAAGAACAGTAGAGCCAGGGTGTGCTATTTGGGACTGTTGGCTACTACTAAACAGTTCCAGCATCAATTCAGAAAGTTTAGAGCAGGGGATCTTCAAATTGGAGTTGGGACCCCTATGGGGACCACAGGGGCTTCAAGTGATCCTGGGGTGGGACAGGCTTTGACCAAAAGAAGCATTATGCTGATAACAGGGCTTTGTTTTAAGCTGAATAAAATGAGCAGCAGTAAACCGCTCTGTAATGGGCCATTACTAACATGTTTTGTCATCTAAATCCTAGCTGGGATTGTGTGTCAAAAGGGATGGGACTCCAAATACCCTTCAGGACCCCCACTTCTAATAATCACACCCTGAATACTCTTGAACGTTAGTAAGTCCTGCCTTACCAGAACTTTGTGCTTGGCACAATGTATTTGATTGCATTTTTAAATCAGTAACATAACTCAACTGTAGTGTTTAAATAAGTCTACACATATTTAAACATTGCCAAATTAATAGACGAATTGTAAAGAATTCATAGGGGGCCTCCCATAATTTTTTATTTCAGACGGGAGGGGCGGTATTTAAATGTTTGAAGACCTCTGGTTTAGAGGCTATTCAAGGCACCTGCAGTATAGACCAAGACAGCCTTCCCAACCTAGTGCAATATGCAGCCCAGGTCCTACAAGGCTATAGATGTGGCTTTGCAGGCAGCATGCAGGCCATCAGAGGCATCAGTCCTCCAATTCTTCCTCCCCTGCTACAAGGCCACTAAGCCACTAGTTTGCCCTTAGTCGCACATGTCCATCTGGTGGGGGGCAGGATTCAACATTTCCTCCTAGGCTGGCAATCCATCACTTTCAACTGAGAGGTGTCACAAATCATTAAAAAGGGCTATGCACTGCCTTTTATTTCATCCCTGCCTACTATTCCTCCCATCCCAGAGTGGATTTCCAAATAGCAACTTTTCATTCTATTACAGAAGGTGCAGTTGTTACCCTTTGAAGGTGCCATCAAGAAGACTACATCCAAAAAGAGGAAGGGTGTATGTCTTGCTATTTCCAAAGAAGTGCGGGAGCCGGACAGGAGCCTGAGGCCTATTCTGGACCTCTGAATGCCTTCCTGTGGAAGGACAAATTGAAAGTGCACACACTGGTCCAGATCCTGTCTGCACTGGACCTCGGCCACTCAATGGTGTCATTGGACCTTCAGAGCACATATTTTCATATAGCTGTCCTGCAGTCCCACAAGTGCTGTCTGCGGTCCAAACTAGGGCAGACGCATTTTCAGTTTGCTGTACTCCCTTTTGGCCTCACAATGCCCTTCATGTGTTAACAAAAGTGAAGACAGCGATCACAGCACATATTCAGTGATCATGGATACCAGTATTCCTGTAACTTGATGACTGGCTGTTGAAGGCGGGCTCCCCACAGTCTGCCACAACCAGGCCAGGACATATCGGCTAGGATCCCAATGTGCAGGCACAATCCTGAATTACAGTGAGAAGAGTTCTTAGGATTCTTGGACGCTTAGCTTCCTGCATCCTCCACATCATCTATCTGAGGTGGCATATGCAGGCTCTACAATAGAATCTGAGGTAGTCCGATTGCTCAAAATATGCAGTGGTGGCTACTTGAACGCAATTGGTCCAGCAGCAGACCCCTTTCCCCTCCTTACACAGAGCTGTCAGTGGTGATGGCTGCATACCTTCTGGGGCAGAGGGGTCATCTGGGGACGTGGAGATTAGGGTTTCCTATAGGAGTGCTGCAGTTGTGGGCCATTCATCTAACTCTCAAAACCTTTATGCTGTCCATCAAAGGGAGGATGGTACAGGTTCTCATGGACAACACCAGCACTGTGTTGTACTCGAACAAGCAGCACGGAATGGCGTCCTGTATCAAGAGGCTTTGCACCTCTGGTGGTGGTTTGATAGCTGGGCCATTTTACTGATCACAAGCCACCTAGCAGGGTCCCAGAAGGCAAAAGTGGACGAGCTGAGCAGGTGGCCTCTGTCAGACCTCGAGTGACATCTACATACAGATCTAGCACTGAGTGTCTTCCAACAATGGCGAGAACCCTAGCTAACTATTTTAGCCAGTGTCAAGAATGCACAGTGTATTTTCTGCAAGAACACTTTTTAGGAGGTGCATTAGGTTGACTTGGGCCTGGTCGTTGGACCCAGGCCCAAGTCAACCTAGTGGGTCCTTATTTGGGCTGGTGTGTTTAATACCCAGACCTTCTGGGCATGAACACCTGTCCTCCGATCAGGCTACCACTTTGCGAGGACCTCTTATCTCAGCAGCAGGGCAAGGTATTCAATATAAATCTACACCTTCATGTGCAGAGATTTAGGGGTGCAATCTGACTGTTTTTGATCTGCCACCTGAAGTGGTGGATGTCACCCTTGCTACCAGACACCTTTCCACAAAATCCATATATGCTGAGACAAAAATGTGGCCTGGAGTGCCATTCGCAAGACTTACCCCTTACAAGCAGAGCTGTCAGTTTTCCTTATGTTTATCTTTGGCCCATCAATGTCTTATGGTGTGCAGAATTAAAGGTTATTTGTTGGCCCTTTCAGTCTCTCTACATTTGCCGAACCAAGCGTAATTGTTTAAATCACCTATGGTGATGAGATTACTTAAAGGTTTGTCATACATGTTTCCTCGCAAACCATTTGTGATGTTACAGTAGGGCCTTAACTTTGTCTTGATGTTTCTCATATGTGTGCCCTATGATCCGATGTATAACTGCTCACTGCTTCTCCTGACTTTAAAGGCCATCTTCCTCATTGCGATAGTCAGCTCATCGCATGAATGGACTTCAGGCACTTTCATTGTAGCCACCCTATACCACCTATTTCCTGGAAACATTGGTGCTTGAGAACTTGAGCAGTCCTGGCTCCCTTCCACTTTGGGCAATCCATCTCTCTAACTGCATTTTTTGCTCACCTCACCCCTTGAATGAGGAGGACGGGCACTATCAGCTAGTTTCCATATGAGCTTTAAGCTTCTACAAGGACCTTAAAGTGGATGGTCACTTTTTTGTGGGGTTCTCCAAAGCAAAATTAGGGAAGGTTGTGAAAAAGAGGAGCCTGTCAAGGTTGATAATCCTCTGCATTGGCCAAGAAACAGCCTCTGGAAGCCCTGACAGCCCATTCTACCAGGGCTCAGGCTGTTATCACTGCACGCATATGTGAGGTTCCTGTCATTTACATCTGCCAGGCTACAGCATGGCCGTCAAGTGCAAACATTCACAAAGTGTTACTGCTTTGACCAACAGGTCCGGCAGGACAACTTTTTGCCTGCTCGGTCCTGCTAGACTTTTTGGTCTGCTTCCACTCCACAGACCCTCCAACTGGGAAGGTAATTTTTGAATATCTTTTGAAGGTGATAAATCTGCATTTATAACCATACATTAGAAGAATAAGTTACTTATTTTTTGTAACAATCTTTGTGGAGGATATTCCATTTTACCAGATTCCTCATTGCCACTCTCCCACCTCCTCATTCTGTGAGTGACCTCTTCTTTTTAACATCTAAAAAGGTGCCAAGTTTAGTATTCAGCACATTGTCAACCTTGGAGGCTTCACCATCAGCTGCAAACTCAGACTTCTTAAGCACATCCTTCACCTCAGCCGTCTACCTGGATGGATGGAAACACACCGAAATCAAACCCCTGCTCAAGAGACCTTCGTCCCACTCCCAATGGGAAAAGCCCTGTACACCAGAATCACATCACACCTCACATAAAGACTTCACGTCATACAGAACTCAGCGTCGAGACTTGTCCTGAACCTCCCCAGGCCCACATGACTCCTCACCTTAGGAAACTACATTGGCTACCCGTTGACAAAACATGCCATTTCAAGATGCTGACCCACTCCTATAGAGCCCTTCACAACCAAGGAACAGCATGCCTCAAAGACCGCCTCAGCTTCCACCTGCTCTGCAGGACCCTGCGTTCCTCGCCCACACCCCCTCATCTGTTGTGGCAAGAGTGGAGGCCACTCCTTCATGTACCTTGCTGCAAAAGCTAGGAGCAGCCTCCCTGTCCAACTCAGAATTGCACCCTCCCTCCAGGAATTCAGAAAGGGGCTCAAGACCTGGGTGTTCAACTGACACACTGAGCAGCTGGATCCAGTGCCTGGATACGCTTATGAGTGATTAGCGTGCTATATAAATCCACAATTGATTGATTGGTACCAACAATTGTTCATGTCCAAGTTTGAAAAAAAAGAAAAGTCAAGAAACTGATATCGTCACTCAATGGTGATGTTCCTATGCTACTCTGCTCTGTTACTTCTGAGGTGTTATGAATTCAGCAGGGAACCACCTAGCGGCGTGCTGACATACTGATATGGAGAAAGGTTTCCAGATTCAGTCTAGCCCCTAGAGAATATTTAAAGATGAGGAATCTGGGGTTTGGGAGAGTATCCACCACAAAAAGCGTTACCAAAAGTAAGTAGCTTGTTTGTTATGGATAATAAACCCCGATTGCTCATATAAGTGACATTTAATTAGATGCACTGAAAAGGTGTGCTTTTCGCTGTGGTTACCACTGCTTGCAATGTGAGTGAGTTTCAGGATGTTTTCTCCTCTGAGTCGTATTCTGCTTTAATCAGGATAGAATAGTCTTCTGAATATATCTGCCATTTCTTCCCAGTGTCCTTTTTGACTTTTATGCAACCTCTGAAATAGTGTTCCTATCCGTTTCACCTAAACTGTGCCATCATCCTATCTTATATTGTGGGGACCAAGACCATAAATTCCCCAAACATGCTGCTTTTTTTTACTTGTAGTGTATCCTTTACAGGGAAACAGGCTTACAGGGCATTTGTTGCTTTTTAGTTGGTTTCCTGCATTTCACAATGCCATAAGTAATGTCTTCCCTCCCAAAGAGGTTTCATTATGCATGCTGTGAGGGTCAGAGTGGCGTCAGTCACCGTGAAGTTCCATGCCTGCATCTTCATGGACACCATTTCCAACACAGTCACGTGGGTTGTGCCTTGTGCCGATCTCATGTAGAGATCTGATTGGATGCCACCAACACTTCAACAGGGAGTTTTAGCAGCCATTTTGAGACTCGGCTTCAAAGTGTGTCTCAAAAAAAAAAGAAAAAAAAAAAAAAGGGGTCAGGGTTCTGTTACCCTACCGTCCTAGCCTTGGTGGAGAGGTCCCCCAGGGATACCTCCAGGGCTAAAAAGCATTTATTTTTAATTCACTGTGAAAATCATAAATATTCATAAATTTTGCCATGGAAAAAAGTTTGCTTTTCATTTAATCCCCTGGTGGGCCTGGTCCTGGGGGCATTCATAAAATATAGGAGGGAGACACATGGGCCCCCCTCCTGGGGCTTATCAAACCCTGTGGACCACCACCTCCCCAGAGCAAGAGTATTATAAGATGTAGGCTTCCTACCCCACCCCCCCATACCCCAGGGAGCACCACCTGCCCAGGGCAATTCCTCGTAATCTATGAGGGGACCCTGGGGACCGCCACCTCCCTGGGGCAATGTGTGGTAAAGGGTGCGTGGTAAAGACAGCGTGCTGCAGAGGTAACTAAACCCCTTCCTGGGGAGTTAATACCCTCGAACATTGAATGTTTTGAGCTCATTGAAGACAAAAGGAGTAGCTCAGCGCTAATAATGATTGGTGCGTGCCATCTGCTCCAGCATTACAGTGTTTGACTTTCTTTTTGTACCATTTTACCTTTTTAATGTAGAAGATACTACCCAGAGTAGGTTGAATGTTCTAAACGTTTCACAGCCCTTCAGCCTCTTGCTGTAATGGTTCTATAAGTTGGGTTAAGGGCCTTTAACAACCATTATTTCCTTTGGCATTGGGCAATAATTCTTATGTGATATAGAGGACATTAGACAGACTTCTGACTCTGCCCTCCAGGTTTTCTTGTGAGAACTATACTTGGATTTATTCAGCTAGCTTCATCGCAGTGTCCCTATAAATGGAAAGACCCTTTTAATGAAAATACCAAATCGACAGAGGTCCTCTTTAGTTAGTCCGAATGTGTAAGCATTGTTGAACTGTACCTCCGGCGTCTTTAAGGACAACTTTACTAAGGCACCTACTCTCTTTTTAAAATGTTCGTATGTGATTTATTTTGCACCAGGTGCACCTTTCTCTCCATACTTGCAAGGAAAAATACCTGGATATACTTTCCAGGGGCTCAGATGCACATAAATACATTTTATCTGCAAGACCTCTCTAAAATGAAGTGAAATGCCAAGCACACTGGCATGAATTACCGTCCCATCATTGTGGGAAGCAGAGTAGTAAAAAGCCACTGACTGATTAAATGAAGGCTACAGGTCCACTGGTCACATGGTGGAACTGACATCACATGCGATATGCAGCCAGTTCGAGCTCGCGAGAAGCGCTGATTGAGGAGGCCGGAGAAGGCTGATCATCGCAGGTCTTGCTGCTAGGGGTGTGGATAGGCGGTCGCCCCTGGCAAGTCGATTTCTGGCTCTGCACGCCGTGCCGCGCCTGTTCTGCTCGCTTTGCATTCAGAGAGGGAGGGTTCCTTCATGACACAGCACGGCAGAGCCAGCCCGCACGGCAGAACTCAGGCAGGGTGACCGTAGTATGCAGCAAGTGAGGCGGGATTGGGCAGGGCAGCGCAGCTTCGGAGTGATTTGGGAGGTAGGTAAGCCTCAGAGCCACGGGCCCTGCCAAGGGGCATGGAAGCAGCCGGCCTTAGGCTCCATTTTTGGCCTGGGTCGTGTCCTGCCGGCGCCTGTTGCTTGCTGTGTCAAGCCCTCAACTGGGGTCTTGTGTAATCAGTCGGGCAGTAATTGGTTTACAGCTCTTGCCCCTGCTATTGTTTATGCTCAAACCCATCTGAATTAAACTCTTTCAGGAATTTGAATTAAACTGTGTAAGAAATGAGTTTCAATTGACTTGTCATTGAGCGAAAGCTTGCTGTTGTGGCTTACTTTTCTGCCCTCTCTGCAGATTGACCTGTAACAACCCTCAAGGACTACTAAACTAAAGCTTCCCTGGGCCTATACCTACACCCTCCCTCTGATCAATAAGCTGAGTGTGCTTGTGCCCCCCCTATCCTGTAGGACGGCATTAAGGGGTGTTGCGGCGCACACAAGGAGATAGAAGGATCTGCTGGAAATTTCTCAAATAATTTATCAAACAATAAGCGACCAGAGGGCCGTCAGTTAATTCATCTAATTTAGACACATGTGCTTGCTCGTGCCCCCTAAGCCTAGGAGCCAGTTGCTTGGAGTGAGGCGGCGTACATACGGTGTCTGTAGGTTCCTGGGATCTATTGTGACCACCTCTTCTCAAAGGATTTAGTGGATATAGCCTTAGTTACGTAGGTAAAAAAGCAAAGGAACCGAAAGGAAACAACAAAGGGCAATCAACCCATTAATTCATCAAGGCACACGACTTCACACAGGCGACCTAGGTTGTATTGTCAAAGTGGTGGGATCAGAGGCATCAGCCAGCCCTTCGGCAGCGGTGGTGGAAGAAGTACGATTGTTGCAGCAGTTGCAGTTGCAGTGCTAGTGGCAGCAGTGAAGAGGATAAACAACTGCTAAAGTGACAGGCAAAGTACTGAAAGTAGCTACCCTGTGATTGATCTTGTCATCAACAGTCTGGTGATTGTGTGGTGCCTCTAACTTTACATCAGCGCATTGCCTGAATGATGGTCAGTGGCATTCATGTCATTTAAAAAAACAGGTCACACCCTAGGGTGCCAGACGGCTCTCGTAAAGCAACCAAGGACACTGTTAAAGCCATATATAACACGCCATAAGACTTCAGCTTTCTGCACAAGCTGGAAGCTAGCACACAGGATATTTGAGACATGCATGTGCATCACAAACTTAAGGGCACAAAAGACAGTGAAACAGAGAACCATAGTGAGCAATACTGTCAGACTCACATCAATAGAAATAGAAGCAGGTGGACCGAAGCAGCAAGGGGAAAATAAGGGCACGCAGGGTCAGCGAAAGATGGGGATCCATACTACACCGGAGAGTGGTCTGCTTCAGGAGGGTAATGCTGGCAAGACGGGCTCCAAGGGTATAAGGTCCCAAGCATTGGGATTGGCAGCAACTACAAATACGGTACACAATTATTTTATGGGAAGGTAGGCATGGGGAAAGTAGGAGTTTCTAGGATGCAATCAATGCCAGAAGGTCCTTATGGACCAGACCCAAAGCAATCTGAAAAAAGGCTACAAGAGTTTTTTCAAGAGGTAATACCCATAGACAGTGTTGCAGGCCTTAGCCTATATGCTTCAATTGTTGGAGAGATGGTAGAGTTGGCAGAGACTGCTCTGGAAAGAAGTAATTATACTATAAATACCTTTAATGTAAATATGTCAGCGGGAGAGACCGAAGTCATAGAGGTGACAGAGATTTCTTCAGCTATGATTACTGGAGAAATGAGTACAGAATTGGATGGACAAACTCAGGAGGAGATCACTCAGGGACTCGGCCCAAGCAAACGTACCAGTGCCCTTAATTCACTTGGGGATGGCCTGCGGTAGGATAACCAGGGTATATTGCAAAGCAAGCAGGAAATCATAGTAAAAGCAATGATCCACTAGTCAGGTCTTCATCAACATGATATATTACAAGATTCAGCACCCGTTAGGCCTAATCAGAACTGTTCCACCCCCTTTGACTAATCCAGAATAGGGCAACGGCAATCAATTATTGCGCTACCTCAAGAGAACAAATGTGATGTTAATCACATCAAAGCAGAAACCAGGGCAGCACCAAACTTGACACGTGCAGAAGATCCTTCGCCTAGCTTCATTGCAACAAGCGAGGAAAGTCCTGATTCCATCATAAACACTATTAACTCCTCCTTATTAGCGGCATTCAAAGTTCTACCTGGAAATCAAAAATCCAAGTGGAGTTCACACATTTGCTAGCCCAGAGTGTGCTAATGATTGATAAGATAGACAAGCTTAATATGAAAGTAGACCACTGGATAAACAAATGTAACAATGGGAGCATGGCAGCCAGTAGGGCAAACAATGCAATAATTGATAATTAACTACATTGCCGGACCTACTACATTAATAAAACACTGCAAAATTATCCATGTGAGTAATACACAATGTGGTAAATCGATGGCCAATATAGAGCCTGGCGTGTTGAAGGACATAATATACATCGATAATGGGAGAGAAACAGGCTGCAAAGCACCCATGTCTCCAAGTACATTAGAATTTAGTATTGGTAAAATGGTGAGCAAAATTAACAATAAGATACAACAGAACAAACAAAGTACACTGGCCTGAAGAGGAAGTCGAGCACAATCCCAAAAAAGTGCTGGCCCGACAATCTTAGCTCCATAGGGTGCACAGAGGTGCACCTCCAAACACCCAACAGGCAAGTGGTACCAATGAAGAGGTGAAAAAGGCCCAGACACAGTTAACATGATGACAAAAGAAGAAATTATGGAAATCCCTAAAAAGTAGTAAAAGAAGGACCAGATTGAGCCGTAATGGGCATAAAGAAATGCCATTGCAACTACCACTATATCCAATATACCAGAGATGTGTAGAGATAATGATAAAAAAAATAACCTGAAGCAATTGGAGATCTATCCGATAGTTCAACAAAAAGTAGCACCTCATAGTACATAGGAACAGCCTATACAACTTAAACAAGCTGTAGAAACGTCAGAAAGGCAATCCCCCTCAGTAAGTACCGGACCATATCTGCATAAGGATGGTCCTGGGGAATAGAAAAATAACACTCCGGCCACACCCAATTGTACATAACGATCAAACAGAAACCTACTAACAGGTGGTGATCTCTGGTAATAAAGGCAGTGCTGCTAAGCAACAATACCTCCAACAATCTGACTATTTACTTGCTCCACAGATGACGGGGCGAGAGGTAGTACTAGGCTCAGATACAAACAGGTCAGGGGTACATCATTGTATCTCCAAGCGAATCAATCCAGCAAGAGCAGCAGAGCCACATCAGGGTTATAAAATTGTATCAACTGTATCCCATGTAGAGAGCTGTCATAATAACTTCATCACCGTTCAACAAACCATATTGCATAAGAAGGCAACTTCAGTAGACCAAAGAATTACGGCCATCCCTTTTAGGTTGGTCGAGGCTACATAGAATGTGCAGGGCTCTAGACATCAGATCGATCATAAAATAAGAATAAACTGCCCACTAAAAAAAGCCTCAAGATTATGGAGCCAGTGAAGATTGTTTGCGGACTCCCAGGGTGACAACCTTAATATTTACTCCAGAATTTAGGATGAGGGGATTTTGAGATACTCTTAACAGGTCCAACATCATTTATCTTTTACATAACATACCGTTGCTTTCTCATTTCACATCTGCGCACCTAACATCCGTGTTATGATAGAGACACCAATCTTCATTGCTAAATAGAGAAGAAAGTAGTAATAGGAACACCTCAAATAACACCGCAAATATCATATTCATCTTGGGACAAAAAAATCACAGTGCAGTTGTCAAGGGGCACAGGTTATAATCAAGGTGTTGAGGAGTTGATAGAGCAGGACAGACCGATTGGGCTTAGTTTTCAGCAGTCCTTCTAACAAAGGGGTGGTTGAATCTCTAGTAGGGATGAAATAAGGCAAAATTGTCAAGAAGCACTACAAAGAAAATTAGTTGGCGTGTTTGACTTCCTTTATGGAAAACTCAAAAACACTAGAGTACCTATAGACTGGTAATATACTATGTTTTCAAGAAACCTGGTCGACTGCACCAATTCCCATTCCAGGGTACCAAACAATTCACACTGATGCACACATGAAACATTTGTTTGGTAGACCTATGGGTGGTCTTGCAAAATATGTGAAACTAGATCTACAGGTGAAAGTAAAAGTATGGAATAATTCTTCTTGGGATGTACAGGTAGTCAGCATGAAGGGACTGGTACTAAATGGAAGACCCACTCCGATCACGGTTATCAACCTGTATGTTAATCCCCGTCAGGATGTAAAAATGGCCTACGTCAAGAACATTGCTGCGCTGATAAAAACCTTGCTGAGGATCCAGGGTACGAATGTGTAGTGGCAGATTATTTTAACCTAAGAGATCTGTGTCAGTCAGAGAAAAATCACTGGGACCCCTCTCGAGCTATTCTCGAAGCCTGATTTTTTATTTTTTTTATTTGAATCTGTTTATTGAGGTTTTCAATTATACAATCCGAGTGCAGAGCAAGAGGCAGGTGGCACAACATATATAATTGTACATGACAGCATACAATTGCAGCAAGTCGGTATGGTAAACATGTAATTCCAAAAGTACAGTAAAATCACAATAGCAAGTGCATAGAAGGCGCCCATTTAAAGAGAGAAATACCAGAGTTTAGCTCCAGACTAGGAAACATAGCAAAGATGTAGATTATTGTACAGTTAATAGGACGTCTGTACGGGAACCCCTGCAATAATGGATAAGAAAGGCAGAGGACCAGTAGGAACATAGTGAGTGATAAGAACAGATTCACACATTTCAAGAAACATTGAGCAATGAAAACTAAACAGAACATCGTAACAGACCCCACGGCTAATCTTCCCGCCACTGCTCCCCCCAACTGTCATCTCCCATAGGTGCCATGTGAGATATGCACTGCTAATGACCACGGGAAGAGTGTGCATGAGAGGTGTATTGATGAGCGTTGTATCAACCTAAGTCTGCGGTTTCTGTTTGAGGGTCCAACCCTCTACTACTGTGACCAGGCTACTGCCCCTAGGGGAGGAGTGAGTGGACTGTAAGTCGGATAAAATAGCGTCCCTGTAAGTAGCCATAGGGTACTTTTGCAGTCCAAGTGCATCTTCTCTGTGCAGGGCTACACTTTCTGTAGTGCCCAATTAAGCATTGCGCGCTCACTGGCAGTAACCCATGGGGGCTCCAGCGATTCCATCTACAGGTAATAAGACATTTAACTACAATGAAACCCAGATCTAGGAAACTGGAGATCACCCTACTTGCCTTGCTCCTATGATACAAGCCCAGGAGACATATTTCCCACTTATGTAAGTCCAGGTGCCCAGGGGAGGAAGATATACAAGAGGTGATGCTGAACCAGTAAGTATGTAAACGGAGGCAAGACCAAAGGATGTGTAATACGCCTGTATCTACAAGGAGACAATTTGGGCAAGCTGCTTCTTCCTAATGTTAGAACCTATTAATGTTGGCAGCTGTGAGATAAGCCCTGTGTATTATGCATAGCTGAATGAGTTTGAAGCGGGCATTTCGGGGCATGTGTCGTGGGCCTTTCAGTGAAGCAGCCCATTCTTTGTCACAGCGGGGACGTGTTAAGTCGGTCCCCCAACAGTGACATAAGGGGAGAAGCTGTGAAGTAGTGTGAAAGTGAATTGTGTCAGCGAACCAGCGTATGAGGTGTCTGCCCCTACCCATCACGTATAAATATTGGATCAAGAGTTGCATGGGCAGTTCAGTGGTCATGTCATCCCATTCACGCCCCAGTGAGGCACGTAGTGAGTTGTGTAGCAAAAATTGTCCCGAGGGTAGGCCACCCTCTTCTGTTAACGTTGCATATGGTACCAGGGACCATCCCTGTATAGATCCACCAATGTATGTAAGCCTGCTGCACGCCATGTTGTCAGCTTAGCTGCCGATGTGGATCCTCCAGCCCTAGGTGTGCCCAGCGGGGCCAGCCCTAGTGCATAGGGGATCACATGGCTAGTAGTACGTAGGCATCTACAAAAGCATTGATACACAACCCCCAGTAATAGGGAGTCAGCTACCTGTGTCCATGTGCAGGGGTGAAACGAGTAAAATGGCAGGCAGGCTCCACCTAGGAGAAGATGTCGCTGTGTCCATCCGTTGTAAACCTGCGGGCCACTTAGTTATACATTGAATTCTGCTCAAAGTGTGGGGCGGCTAACCCCCCTTTGTCTGTTAGCAAACAGAGCTTCCCCATTGCCACCCTCCACCATGATTTATTCCAGATAAATTTGCTAACTTATTGGTCAAATGCACTGAAGAATGTGGCAGAGATGTAAATGGCAAGGTTAGTAAAGAAATACAGAAGGTGGGGCAAGACCACCATATTTAGGAACGTAATCCTCCCCACCACCGCCAATGGCAGCAAACACAAAAGGTCATGTGTGCACGCAGAGATTTTACAGATCAAGTGATATTACCTTCAAAGAGATTAGTCATGGAGTGGTAGACCTGTGCCCCCAAGTATCTGAATGTGTGTTGCTGCCAGTCCAGTTGCGTCCCGTCAAGAAGAGAGCATGGGTCAGGAACATCAGGAAGGAGGGGAACAGACAAGACTTTGCCCTTCTCAAAGCCTGTTGTAGCAAGTTAGAACTGGGATTGACTGATCAAAAAGGTATAAAGGTGGGAAAAACCATACCCACTTTTAAAAATAGCTCCACATTGGATTATATCTTTTTAAACAAGGACCTACTAAACAGATGTATAAGCTATCAGATTCTACATAGAACTGAAAGGGATCACTATCCGATATCTATAGTGGTCAATCTGAGTATGACAATGCAAAAGACATACAAACCGGGCGCAAATTTACTTTCAGCTAACGTTGGCCCGCTAATAAAAAGAGTTAAGTGGGGGCCCAGCCTGAATGGTTAAATAATCACTTTGGAAACTTGCCTATGCCTTCCCAATTTTGGGAAACAAGATAAACGTGGTAGATTAACACTGGGGCTTAATGCAAAAAAAGCTCCATAAGGCATTAACACTACTAGGCAGCACAATCAGCCAGTTGAGACAAAAGAGGGAGATCGCATCCACTGTCCGAGTCCAGTGAATTTTGGGAGAGCAAACTGCACTCCTGTCACGCAGAACAGCATCACATAAGAGAGAAGAACATCATTATGGAAAGTAAGATGAAAGAGGCCAGGCAACAACATCAAAAAGTAGAAGCTAAAACAAAATCTAAGGGAGGGGCAATGGAAATACATATATGACCTGCTGCCACCTGGGGAAAAAAGGGAATTTTGGGGACATGTCAGTAGTCTGGTAAATATGTCCTCAAGCAAGGAGAGCTCTGTTTCAGCCAATGATTGGGAGGGGTACATGAAAAAACTGTGCGTGAACCAGGACAGTGCAAAGACTACCAACAAGTCCTTGTTGCTCAACATACTAGAAGGCTTGGAATACAGTCACTGAAGAGACAACACTAAGCATTTTGAAGAGCATTTGGAAGGATGGGGCCCAAAGACCAAATTGCTTACCTGGGAGCATTTTCAAAGAAGACCGGGCCTTTTAGGCCTCCCATATGTTCAACTTGTTCAGTGATTGTCTCAATTTGTCATCCTTCCCAGAATCATTGAAAGGATGTATCCTGCATCTTATTCACCAAAAGGGGAATACCGCCCCATCCAAAAATGTTAGCCTAATAGCCTTGTTGGACAGCAAGGCCTTTGCAAAAATGCTCCTACAGAAGCTCCTACAGAAGCTTGACGCCTGGATAAAAGTTAATAACATCATACCAATGTATCAGACAGGGCTTAGACTCAACTCCTCTGCTATGGATAGTATGATTGCTCTTTCTTATCTGGGTGCCAATGCATTGGAAACCACCACTCCTCCATTGTATGCCTACTTTACAGACTACAGTGCAGCATTTGATGGAATCGGCTGCAGTATTCTTTGGAAAAAACTTGCAGATTGGGCATACCTGGGCAACTGTTGGTGGCAATAACAGCATTATATACAGATATCTGGGTACAGATGAAGATAACGCGGACCCATGCCACGGGGAAAATCTGTAATAAAAAGGGCTTAAAAAGGCTGTGTCATTGCCCCCACCTTGTTCAACCTATATACAGTGGATTTGGGCGGGGAACTGCTCAAAGAGAACCCATTTCCACCTAAATGAGGCCAGATGAGACTTCCTATTTTACAATATACAGATGATTTGGTTATATTTGACCAAACGCGCTTTGGGATGAAGAGGCCGTAGATATACTTCGGTAGTATAATACCATGAATGCTCTGCATGCAAATGCTGCCAAAACCAAGGTCCTGATTTTGGGCCAAAGAACCAATAAGCACCAGTTGGAATGGAAACTAGGCCCATTAAAGATAGGGACATCTAGTAAATATACTATCTTAGTGTCTGGCTTTCAGATACCGGCAAATCCTTACTCCAGGCTACCACAATGGCAGATTAAGCAGCCAAGATCACATGTGCTCTATCGAAATTACATCACAAGCTACATAGTCCCTTGTCAGAGGCGATCCGGAGAGTCATAAGGGCAAATTATTACCCACAATAAACTATGGCCACCTTGCTTTTCCCGACAGGCTCACTGAGTCACTTGAGTGTAGCCACATAGCCTCATATAAGAAAGTATTTAAAATCCCTAAGCACATTCAGCACACATTGATTTGCCTTGAGTTCCTCTTGGTGAACATTGATATAGAATACTAAAAAGATATGATCAGGTTCGATCGCCGGGTGACCAGGGCTGATCCAGAGTCTGTGCGTGGGGCACTGAAAGTAATATTCCAGGACAAAAAAAGTAATTGGTCAAAGTAGTTCGATAGTGCCCAGGCCACTCTAAAACTGGCCTTGATGTACTCTACATATCTTTGCATTACAATAGACCAATTAAAGAAAACCTTAGAGGAGTAAGGCAAGAGGCTCTTAAGAGAATCCAATATAAATTCAATCAGGAAAATTAGAGGAGCTGTGGGTCTTGTGACTTCACACAAAGCCACTTTTTGCCACTCATATTTAAAAGCAGCCACTGGAAGATGTGCGCTTAGGAACATTTTGTCTACTAGGCTCTTAGCAATGCCCATAGGGCAATATAGGTCTCATTGGAGGGCCTCAGCCTATAGTCAGGGACATTGCAGGCTGTGTCAGTATCCCGAAGAATCAGCTGCCCATGTTGTATGTTGCTGTCCTGGTTTGCTAAACCGTAGGCGAATTTGCATAAGGCCAATTTTTGTACAACATGGGGTAAGAACATGTAAAGAGGCGCCAACATATTTATATACTGCAGTGGCCCCAATGGAATTAGCACAGTTTGGCTAAGTTTTCTTGGAAGCAGGCAGGCTCCTGCGTGATACCAGTCGACCAATGAGGGCTGCTTCTTGAGAACTTTGAGCCTGCAGTTCAACATTCGCAATGGGAATGAAACGACCAGAAGGGAGTATCAAAGGATGGTCCTAATGTTTATAATCTCTGGCATATTATATGTTCGAGAATGATTAGAGCCACATCATTATGCCTCGACCATTGGGCACTTTGCATATTAATCTGTTGAGCACATTCATGGCATGTCCTGTGTATAAGCATGGGGTACTTAGAGTATTGTTTGTCTTGGACCACACCCTAATGTTTATTGCACTTTGATTGGCAAAGAACTACATAGATTGCAGTTTTCTGCTCGGGGGACTCTAGAATCTCTCTTTAGTGTAGCGTCCTTGCACCAGCCTTGGCCACTTCGATCATAACTTTAGTACTGTTCGTCCAGACTTATATTTGAGGGTATTGTGAACTTTGAAGGTTAAGACACACATAGATTGCATTTGCACATGCACATGGCACTCTACATATTAGATCAGTTTTGCTTACTAAGCACACTTAGAAAGCGTTCCGCCCTTGGAAGTGGGAACATACAAGGCCCGTATGCTCTGTTTCCTGCAAAAGCCACTTAATGAAGAACTAGAACATGTGGCAAAGGTCCATTCGGACCTAGCCGAAGTTTTAACCCTCAGCATATCAGCATCATACTCAAGAAATCATGACTTGCCAGTTTTTGCGTATTTGGAATACATTTCGCTTTTGCTTTGTTGTCTAGTCATTTTCTTAATTTTGTTATTGTTTTTATTGTTTGGTCTCGTAATGCTTATTTGTCACAGAGTCTTATTTATTAAGTGGTACTTTGTGGCTACTGTTTTACATTGTTAATTTTATTGTGATGTATTTTTCTTATCCTGTTTGTAAAGAGTTTAAGTAATCACACAATAAAGTTTATTCCACTGGTCTGTTTTGGGGGGATTCACTATAAAACAAAACAGAAAGGCTCAATTTGTGAGTATAGCAATACCTCCCACCAGAAGGTCCTGATGAAGGCGACTAACAAATGCCTTCTGAGCTTCAATTGAAAACATGTTATGCAGTTTAGAAATGAAAGGAGTGTATGGTGGTCGTCAGATTATGCAGGTAGTCCTGTGATGCATACAGTCAGATTTGTGTGTGTACTTTTTATGTGTTAAAGGCTGGTTAGACGCAGCAGTGCTGATGTTGCCCACGGCTGAATAGCTGAAGGCCGAATAACCAGTTGACAGATGGACCTATGTATGTTGGGAAAGTAATTTGTAATTACAAGATTCATAAATGATATAATATGTACTTTTGTTCTTTTTCATGTATTATACACTGAGTTTTGATGGCGAATGTGGTTATCAGTACAATTTTGGTGAATGTTGCTAAGATTCATAAAAATTGAGAAAAAACAATTGAGTTGAAAGTGAGCATATAGTAAACAACAAAATTAGCATAACATCATAGCACCTTTTTCCCTAGCTCCTGTTCCATTATTTCCACTCAGGGCTGCAAATCAGCTTTTGTGAGGCCATAAGTGCTATGCAAATAATGTTTGCATGTCCCTGAAATTATCTTGCACATGGAAGTCAAATGCTCCGTTTTTATAGGGATATAACATTAAGGCAAGGAAGACATGCGCCTACATGTTATGATGCTCACTAAGCGACTGGATCCTTCATCATTGCTTTTAATTTGTTGGTGACAGCTTTATAGAGTTGAAACAAGCCTAAAGTGTACTTTTCCTTTCATATAGATATCCCAAATAAGGAATATGGGCAAAAGAGAGAAAACATCACACTTCCTAAAGCTAGTGACATTAAAAAGGCCATTGAATCGTATCGACAACAATATAAAGATAAAGAAAAGGAATTCGAAAAGGCAGGCTTTCTCCTTGTTAAGGTAAGAGTGTCTTCAGTGTCTTCTTGTATCTACATTTCTCTCTCCCTACCTTTTTCTACAGCACAGAGATAATTTGTTTGCGCAATATCCAGACGTTTTGTGTGGGTCATGACTGGATTCTTGAAAAGTGAGATGCTAGTGATTGGTGTGCTTTTGGTTAGCAACGAAACTGTCTAGCATAGCTATGATAGAGAAATATGCAAGTTGTAGCAAATAGTATTTGATAATAGATGTTGGGATTGACTTAAACATGGATGTTTTACTCTGTGTAGAAGTCCTGTCTAGTAGCTGAACTATGAGAAGACTGGCAGCTGCCAGCGGAAATTCTGTGTATTAAGGCTTAATTGTGTCAGGCTGCCCCGTTGAGGTGGACAAGGTGGCAGTTTGAGGGAATCACAGCTATTAATCAGTAGCACTCTAGACTGGTATATTTTATCAGTTCTGTCTTCCAAATAACAGTATTGTTTGCAGCAGAGGTTTATAAGTGACAGACTTGTGACTACAGAGTTTAAGCTACCAGTAATTGATTGGTACTGAATACCTCTTTATGATCCTGGTGTGTGTGCATATAATTTCAGACAGGGTTTTGCTTTACATCAATAATAGAAATAACATTTATATTAGTTGCATTTTGTAATACTTTTAGTAGCAAGAACTTGATGATAGTTCTAGCTTTTGTTTTCATCTCACTGTGATACTTTATAGACCACGTTTCTTTCTGTTTTTAATGGGTTATGGCATATGTACATTTAAGTTTATGCCTACGCCATTTATGAATCTTGTTACAAGCTGATTGCTTACACTGTTTTAGAACGGAAGGCAGTTCTGATGCTACATCATCTGAAAAGATGGTTTTTGTGCTACCCAATCTGGAGCTGAGTTTAGGGATTAAGCAGGAGCTGAGCACTTCAAACAGTGAGTGGCACAGACAACCAACAGCCCCAAGAAAAAAGCACCTTCCCAGGTTTGGTTTAGAAAGGCATTACCACACGGAGCCACCGCTGGTACCTTAGAAGCTATAGGGTTAGAATGGCAAAACACCGGTAGGTGTACATGGTACTGTAGATGAGGTGGCATAGGCACTAAGCGCAATGCACTTGGTCAGAAGCCGCTGGAGTGGGCCTGAGTGGAAAAGGCTCCAAGCCACACAATTCTTTATTGTTTCAGCAAAATTGCCCTACACTTACATTAAAATACAACATTAAAATGACATGTTAATCTACTCAAAAGCCAAAACAGCAAGTAAAATCAAATTAGAATATCACCTCTATATGTATGCCAACCCGAAAGTGCAAAGGTAATAAAGTGCTGGAGCTTGTAAATGTGGAAAGGTCATTAACTTCCCCCTCGGCAACAACCACATAATGGCACGATCATCAATTCTCCATAGTCTCACAGCAATTCCTGTTGCATTAATACAGATAGACACAAGTAGCAATCTTGGTATTCCTATTGGATAGCATGCAACAGTAGTTTTTTCTGGCTGCCATTAGTGGCAGATCAACCTCATGTGATGAGAGAAACTCAAGATCACTTAACCAATGCATTTCGGCTTCTTAAACTATACTCTTTCCATAAGACTCCTGTGGCATTCTGAGCATAGAATGTATAGCATCGCAATGCTCATGATGTAGCCCTTGGTTTCCATGGGACCGAGGACAGTTGAAGGGAGAGATCGCTGTGAGGAAAAAGCAGATGCGGTGGCTGTGGTGTACTGCACAATACTTAAGTAAACTAGAAGCTTTCTCTACCCTTCATCGCCTCCCTACATCTTTTCATTGGTGACGAGTTCAAAGAAGAGGTTAAGTACCTGCCAGCTTTTTCTTCACCCCAACTCACAACACATGAAAGACACCGTTTAACTGTATGTACTTTGCAATTGTTGGTTTACGAGCTATGCTCTCATTCAATTGCTGACCAAATGAGATATGTTTACAAAATTATATCTTCAACATCGACTATATGTTTATGCTGCGTCCAGTGCACGAGAACATTCGGCGTGTTATCATTTGAATACTGTGCTCTGCTTGTGTTTGTTTTGTCTTGGCCTGTGCTCTACCAACTTAAGAAACAAACTTGCAAGCATCACGTTTCAAAAAAGTTTCAATTGCCTATAGAAAATTACATCCTCGCGTATTTTGTATGGGTATGCCAGGGTTCAAGTCCATTCAGCGTCTGTCATCTGTCTCCCTAAATCCGTGTTCCACTTACGTCTCAGTCCCTCCAATGATTGGTCTATCTTCCCATTCAAGGCTCTGTAGAACCACGTTACCAGGGGTGATCCGCCCCCAAGAATCAACATAGATTGTAAGATCGCAGCTGCAGTGGGTTCCTCGCTTCCGTCCCCCCACATGGCTTTCAGGGCTCTTACAATGGCCTCATAATTTAAGAACTGGCCGGCGACTAAGCCTGTTTGGTCCTTCAAGCCACCAAAGGGTATCAACATTCCTCCCTGGTACAGGTCCCCCATCATTGTGATCCCACCTACGACCACTGTTGTAGCTGTCGTGCAGTAAAGGAGGAGCAGGGTTCACCATGTGGGAGGCTGACCAGCGGGGGGCCGGGCGTAGGGTTTTGTCGTATGTGTTCACCTGAGGGTCCTGCGCCAGGCTGCCAATGCCGCGGCCACCAGTATATTCGATCCAGGAAGGGGCTGTGTCCCCTGAAATGGGGAAGCCAGGAGTCCCACCCATCTTGCCAGCCAATGATGCCAGCCAATGATGCTGAGCTGCCAAGTGGTACAGTTCAAAGTCAGGTACTCCAAGCCCCCCTCCCCAGGCAGAGTGTTGTCAGGGCTACTCGTTCGTGCCCCATGTCCCACACCAACTCTCGTAAGAGCCCGTCCAAGGTGCGAAACTAGGACACTGGGATGAGTAACGGTAGGTTGCCGAAGTAATAAAGAAGCCTGGAGAGCATCACCATTTTGGACAGGGCGATCCATGCCATAATGGGAAGTTTACCAATTGCCAAAAAGCTACTGCAGACTTCAATGCCCGGTATACTCCCCCCAGGTTACCCTCACAAAGGTCTTTCAAGTCATGGTAAATTTGAACTCCCAGGTACCACTGGACATCCTCTGGGCAGGAGAGAGGGCGTGGCATCCCTGCTATCATCGGGAAGACACATGTCTTACATCAATTGAGGCGCCGGCCTGAGAGGTTGCCAAAGTCCTCCAGCATCTGCAATACCTGTGGCAGCACTGCGTTCCCATCCCGCAAGTAAATGAGGAGGTCATCAGCATATAGGGAGATAATGTGCAGGGTTCCCCGTCTGATTACTCCCCACTCTCCAGCCACAGCCTGGAAGCTCTCCGCTAGCAGCTCTATTGCAAGGGCAAACAATAAAGGCGAGAGAGGGCAGCCCTGCCTGGTTCCCCTGCAAATGTCATAGCTACTCGAGATTGTGTGTCCGGTCTTCAGTCTTGCCGTGGGTCGGGTGTATAGTAGACTTAACCATTGTGTCCATTGCTGCCCTAGCCCCATCCACATCATTACCGCTTCTAGATAGTCCCATTGCACAGTCCACCAACACTATTGTAGCCGCCATCTCCGGGGGATGTGGGCCATCGTAAAGTAGGAAATAGAGTCTCCGTAGGTTGTGTGATGTACTATGCGTAGGTATAAACCCATTCTGATCTTTATGAATCAGAGTCTGCATGTGTGGTAGTAACTGGGTCGCAAGGACCTTGCTAAGCACCTTAATGTCAGTATTCAACATTGATAATGGGCGGTAATCAGCCACCGCCATGTCAGTCCGTTTACCCTTGGGGAGAGTTATCACAAAGGCCTCCCTAGTGGATGGCAGAAGTTTGTCCATCTCATAGGCCTCGGTATACATCTCTATCAGTCGCGGTGCCAGAGTTCTGGTAAATCTCTGATAAAATTCTGGCGGGAGGCCATCCGTTCCTGGGGTTTTCCTGTCGCCAGGGCTTAAATGGCAGTTTCCCCCTCCTGGGCTCACATCTGTGCCCCCAATTCTGCGCCGTCCTGCTCTGTTAACGTCACTAGCCGTAGACCCACCAGGTAAGTTTGGAGAGAGTCCAAGTCATCCCCCCTTGGTGCGCTATACAAATATGTGTGGTAGGCTCTAAACTCATCATTGATGTCTGTCGGGGAATAAAGCGGAGCCCCGGTTCTGGACGTCAAGCGGGTAATTGGTGTGTCCCTGCTCTCCGTTTGGGTCAGCCAGGCTAATAATCTCCCTGCCCTTCCCTCCTCTTCGTATATCCTGCTTAAGTATGCTTTGTAGTCGTGGCATCTAAGGCGCTCTAAGGCTTCAGTGTGGGCTTCTCGCGTTTCTGCTAGCTGTCGAGTGGCCCCGGGTTCCGTCCCCAGCCTTGACTCTCACCTGCCCAGCTCTGTCTCTAGGCTGATTAGTTCTGATTCTAGTTCCTTCCTAATCTCCACTGTTTGTCCAAGGCAGTGCCCCCTAATAACCACTTTCAGGGCTTCCCATTCCAACCCCCTAGAGGAGACGGTCCCCTTGTGAGATAGTCTGTCAGTTTAGAGGCTAGTGCAGTTCAGAAGACCTTGTCCTCTATGGACTTAGGGTACTGTCGCCATGTCGGTATCGGTGGGCGCCTCCCCAGTGTCATCAGTGTCAGCAGCAATGGGCTGTGGTCAGAGATTGTTCTACCCAGGTATTCGGTATGTAGAACATCGCTCATGAGTGTAGTGGAGCAGAACATGTGATCGATCCTTGTGTGCGCTTGGTGGAGGGAAGAGTAGTGTGAGTATTCCTTACTGTGAAGGTATTAAGTCCGCCATGTATCTTCCATACCCCATTGATCTAGCCATTGCACCAGGCCTTTCGCTACTCTAAGTTTTGCGGCTCCCTGCAGAGGGAGAGAGGAGCGATCCCAATCTGGGTCAACAATACTGTTGCAATGCCCCCAACAGCAAATAGGGCCTGTATGAGAATCGCGCCAGGCTGGTTGAAAGAACCTGCCAAAAGAGATTCTGGTCTTGGTTAGGGGCGTATACGCTCTCCAAGGCTATCCGTCTGCCACTAAGGCGTCCCTCCACTAAGACATATCGCCCTTCTTTGTCAGCATCTAGTGTGATGACCTCAAAGGGCACCCGCACCCATATCAGTGCGCCTCATGCATAGGCTGAATATGTAGCGACAAAGAGCTGCCAGATCCTGCGAAGACTATCAGCCTCTGTCTTAGTGAGGTGGGATTCTTGTAGGAATGCTATATGGACCCCTCTCCTCTCCATGTAGGTCAGTATATTAAGCTGTTTTAATGTGGTCCCTGTCCCTTGGATGTTCCAGGACATCAATTTAATTGCAGTGCTGTTGTTCAACATATTTTTGCAGTGTCCACTGATCTACTTTTCCTGACTCCCCCCGAAACCCCCCCCCCCCCCAATTCCCACTCACACCACCAACCCCACACGCCAATTGCATATCTGGGCTTCAACAAGAACAACAATATTCAAAACCCAACTCCCCAACCCAAGAGCAGTCAAGCAACGGCCAACCGCCCAAACCGAACTTTTACAGTCTCTCATTGTCGCCCATCTGGAGCAGTCCAAGGGCGAGTGGGGGGTAAAATTGTCCCTTAGCCTGTAATAGACCATTGAGCTTGCCCGGACTGGCACTACCCAGTTGAAAGCTGCCACTCCAGCCAGGAGACGTTAGCAAAGCAAGGGTAGGTCCTCCATTAAATGTCAGATTATGTCTTCTGCTTTTGGGATGTCACCTGAGGGAGCTCCTCAATCACACTGCCGATAGATTCAAGGTCGGATGTGTCCTCTGTTTCGTGTATATCTGTGGAGTAGTTTCTGTCCCAGTAATGCTGTAAACTAGTTTGCTGTGCTTTGCTCCTCCTGTAGTTGCGTTGGTCAGACCAAGCGGTCCATGACCGTTTGATCCTTAGAGCCGCGCCTCTTCCTATGACTACCAGCTGCACTGAGTTCATTCCCTGCACAGTCAACTTTTCCATCTTTGTAAGATTCAAACCAGGCCCATGCTTCTTTCAGGGTCTGGCAAAAGTGTGTTCTGCCTTCCCACATTATCTTCAGCTTTGAGGGGAAGAGCAGCGCATAGAGGACTCCTTCGTTGCATAGTGCCTTTTTCACAGATAGATATAAGTCCCACTTTGCCTGCACCGCTGCTGTGTAATCCGAAAACATGTTGACTCTGCTGTTCTCTACTGTAAAAGGGCCTGCCACTCGTGCTCTCTGTAACAAGATGCCTCAATACCTATAATGTAGCAGCTTAGCCACTACCAGTCTGGGGAGACCTGGGGTCTAGGCGGAACCCTGTGCGCTCTTTCCAGTGCAAAAAAATTAAAGTAAACTGCTGCTCACCGAGAAGGGACTTCATCCAGGGCTCTAGGAAGGCCACCATATCAGCACCTTCAGCCCCCTCCGGGAGTCCTATAATGCGTACATTTTTGTAGCGACTGCGGTGCTCTGCATTTTCTGCTCAATATTCCAATCTCTGCACTTTGTTGGTGAGATGGGCTATCTGTATCTCGTGTGACTGCTGCTGGGTTCAAAGACTTGTCAACTCTTCCTTGGTGGTTTTCACCCTGTCAGAAAGCTTCTGGTGTTCCGCCCGTAGGTGTCACAGTGCCCTTTCCTCGGGATCTGCACGCTGCTGAACAAAAGGCCCACCTCCTGGCGTCACCAACTCAGAAGCCTATTATAGCACAGAGATATGATGAAGCCAGGCGGGGGAAGGGAATTAGAGTAGGGAACAGCAGGGAGAGAGATCTGAAAAGAAACGGTTAGAACAAATATGCATACATTCATTCATAACAGTATAACTCACCAATAGACTCTTGAATAAAGGTGTCTCCGTGATATCAGATTGAGACCTTTTGTGAATTGGGCATAGCCCCTTCTTTGAAACATGGAACAAGAACAAATTGCAACCTCTAAACCTAGAGATGGCAAGAGCTTTGGACTATGGTCATACTCTGAATATCAATCATGTAACAATTATACATTCATAAGATAAACCTTTGATCTAAGCCTAGAAATTCTCAAAGACTTAAATATGTATCTCACATATTATGTTTCCAAAAAAACAATGGTACTATAATTTGCTTATCTCTGAAACGTTTTCACATTTACTACCTAGGCCTGAAAGTTTACTCATTGAACTTGAGGTGTTTTGTTCATTGGGCATAAGCGCCTTGCTTGTTGTTCATGAAGCGCTTTGATCATCATACATGAAACGCCTTTTTTATTATGCCAGAGAGCGCTTTTACTTGCTTTGTCTGAAGTGCTATGCTTGTTATGTGCTTTACTCATGTGGCCTGAAACGCTTTGATTGTCGTACCAAGGGCGTTTTACTCTTATACCTTGACGCACTTTGCTTGTTGTGCTAAGGGGAGCTTTTACTCATGTGGACTAAAGTGATTTGATTGTCGTGCCAAGGGCGCTTTGCTCATGTGGACTGAAACGTTTTGATTGTCGTGTCAGGGGCGCTTTACTCATGTGGACTGAAACGCTTTGATTGTCCTGCCAAGGGCGCTTTACTCATGTGGACTGAAACGCTTTGATTATCATGCCAAGGGCACTTTACACGGGTGGCCTGAAGCGCTTTGCTCGTTGTGCTAAGGGGCGCTTTCACTCCTGTGATCCGAAGCGCTTGGATCATTACGCCAAGGTCGCTTTACTCTTAGAACTAGAAACCCTTTGCTCGTTGTGCTAAGGGGCGCGGTACTTTTGGAAGTAACCACTTCTTTCAAGATTGGGCTCATCAAGACCTTACCGCTACGAGTACGACCTACTCGTATCTGAATTCACCATGGAAACAAGGATACTCCGACTTTCTGTCAATCTGCCATGCAGGAAATCTTCTCTTCTTCAGAGGAACCCCCACGAGGTCTGACTGCATCGAAGTCTTCAAAATAGTGAGCACGGGGCTTGGGTGTGGCTGGGCTTTATAGGCCTGCCACACCCCAAGATGGCCACTGCCTCTAAAAACCTAGGAATTGTAGTCCCTTTATAGAATAGCACTGATAAGTGCATCTTGTCCACCAATGTCCTGACCCTGCAGCTACATTAGCTTTACCACAGGGCAGGCAATGCTGATGACCACTTTTAGAACAGGAAGGGATGACAAGTGGTGCGCAAGAAGCGCCGCAAATACGCGCAGCGGAGTTTCGGGCAGGACCTGGACCGTGCACAGCCTTATTCCTGACAGTAGGTGGCTCTGCTCTGTCGACACCTTCCCGATCTCGTGCCTAAGGGTATTTTTTGATTCCTCAATCGCTTCCAGTATCTTTTGTAAGATGGCTTGCATTGGGGGGGGTTGCAAGCAGGCGCAGGAGTGGCTCCCCCGTACCCTATCCGCTGTCAGGGCTGAGTGGTCTCTGCGCCTGGAATTTAAGGCCTTTCCCCATTGGTTGGGGGGGGGCTCTGTGGTTGTTCCTGTACTCATCTGACTGGCCACGGTGGGAGGCGACTGGGGAGGGGACCCATTGCCACGATCATTTACAGTGCTTTCTTCATTCTGGCAATTGGTGATAAGCACACCTTGAACGGTGACAGGCACACCATTTTAATACACTTTTTGTGCCTTAGCTGTGTTGGAAATCGTTGATATGCACACCTTCTATTAAAAAAATTTCTCAGGATAAGCACACCTTGAACGATGATAGGCACACCATTTTATTACACTTTCTGGGCCTTCGCTGTGTTGGAAATCGGATGGAACACCTGTTGACGTTTAGTCTCATGAGACAATATTGGTGTCAGACACCTTTATGATTTTTTTTTTTTAAGTACAACAATTTAGACACATCTTCATGTGATAACTGCTCGGTGACGGGCACACCTAAAAAAGGGATAGAGAAGCTTTCTACACTTGAATAGAGTATTATATAATTCGGTAACACGTCATATTTGTCTCTTAAATCATTATGCAAAACGTAACTTTTCCACCTTTCTTCTTGACAACTCCAGGTGATCCACAAGTACCGTATCTGTGTTTGCACTTTACGCAAGAGTATGCAGTACTTCTTTGAGCGCAGAACATAAAATGTCACTTTTAATGCATTGTTTAGGTTCTGATGGGCAAGAGGTTTTTGAAAACTTACAAGAACTCTCTCCAGAAGAAGCCAGTGAAATAAATGACTATGAAATATGTGTAAAAAAGTTCAACCTACACTACTTACCAAAAATGTCCACAGTTTTAGAGAGTTATCAATTTGGCAAAAGATTACAAAAATTGGGTGAATCTGTTGAAGAGTATGTGACTGTTATATGAAAATTTGCCTTGACGTGCAGTTTTGGGGGAAGTAAGGAAAAAAGATTAGGAGACCAATTTATGTTAGGGTATAACATAGAGAAAGCTAAATCATCTTTCTGGATTAAAGATAATCCTTCACTCAGTGAAGTTATAACTATCGCCACGATGTGTGAGCATAGTTTAACATGTGTAGAAGATATTAAAAAAGCTGCTTTGGGTGACAAAGAAAGTTTAGTACAATCTGTTGGTAAGGGTAAAAAACTAAATGATCAGGTAGTGAGTCAGAAAACAATGGAAGATTTTAATAAAGATAAAGTAAAAAAAAAAAAAGGTCAAAGAAGGGTTTTAGGTGTGGTGAGTTTGGTCATTGTGCAAATTACAAAGATTGTGTGGGATGGAAAGTCACTTGTAAAAATTGTGGCAAGAAAGGACGTTACTACCTGTTGCAGGAGCTCTGTTTTAAAAAAAAAAAAAAAACGTCTAAAAAGTCACATTTGATGAAGATGATTTTTCATCTGAGGAGATAATTTAACAAGTGAAAGATGGCAATAGTGGTCCAATAGAAATTGTACAAATTGAAGGTATATCAGTTTCCATGATGTTTGGTTCAGGGGCAAAAATAACACTTATTCCCAGAGCTATGTTTGAGGAAAGTCTTAGGGCTAAAGTAAAGTTATTTAAACCGGATATATCTCCTAAGGGTTATGGTGGTGAGCCTATTAAGTTGCTGGGCTATTTTATTGGTTTGATAAAATTCAAAGATAGGTTAACCACATGGAAAATGTACATCTCCATAAAGGGTGACTTTCTTATTAGCTGGTTTCACCAGGGGTATTTGAAGGTATATCTTGATCCTAATGAAACGCTTTGGCTAGACTCAAAGACATGGAACGTGTTGACACAGTAACTAGTTCTAGGCCACAATATGAACAAGAATTTCCTGAAGTCTTTCAGAGTAAATTTGGGTGTTTGAAGGACTATATACATTAGATTAAAATAAGGAAAGGAATTACACCTGTAGTTAGCAAAGTAAGGGGTGTACATTTAATGGTTTAAGAAAAGTTGGAGAATTTAAAAAAGAATGATATTATTGAGGAGGTAGAAGCCACGGAATGGTTGGCTCCCGTGGTTATGGCAATGAAGGTTAACGGGGAAGCAAGATTATGTGTTCATTTGAGAGCATTAAATAAGTGTGTAGTAGTTGATCATTACCCTCTTCCAACTATTAATGAGATGTTGCCCATGTTAAAGGAAGCAAAATGTTTGTTAATCCATTGATTTAACATCTGGTACCACCAAATAAGATTACACAAGGATCCGCAAGACTTAACCGCATTTATAACCCCTTTTGGTACTTATAAGTTTATTTGCATGCTGTTTGGTCTGATTTCAGCAGCAGCTGTATTCCAACGTGCTATGGAAAGAATACTAGAAGTGGTACAAGGACTCAAAGTGTATCAAGATTACATTTTGGTTTATGGGGTAAATGATAGTGAACACAATGAACGGGTACGTGAGGTTCTTCAAAGACTTAAAGAGAGTGGTCTGACTTTGAAGGCTGAAAAGTGTTGGTTCAGTGTAGACGAAATTAACTATTTAGAACACAGAATTTCTTCAAAAGGCATTAAACCTAAAAAGGAGTTGGTCAACACTATTGACAATCTTGTGAGTCCATCTTTCAAGGATGAGGTGATCAAGTTTCTTGGTATGACGGAATATTACAGTAAATTTGTAAACAATTTTGTGGAAAAGACAAAGTTCATGTGAGAGCTGGTAGAAAAGGGTACTGCATTTAGGTGGAGTGAACAATGTGAAGAAAAATTCAAGAAAATGAAACAAAATCTATGGAAAGCCTCAAGTTTGCAGAACAATAAACCTGGTCAAGAAATTGTGATAATGTCAGATACCAGTGCCAAAGGAATTTCGTTTTGAGGTACAGTATATACCTGGTGTAAAAAATAGTATTGCTTATTGTTGTTCAAGGTTGCCAAATGATATCTCTATTGCCGAAGAAGATACTCAATATGAAGAGGATGAATTTGAAGTGTGTGTGGTAAGAGAAGAAATAAAGAAGAAGAGGGGGTGGCAGAACTAGAAAGCGATGAGGTGATGCAACAGGTGATATGGAAGATCAGTAATGGTTGGAGTGTGTGGGAGAAAAATGATCAACTATTGTGTGGATTTTGGAGAGTTAAAGAGGAGTTATCCTTAAGGGAGGATTAATACTAAGAGGGACAAGATTAGTGCCCCGAATGAAATTAAGAGAAGAATTAGTATCTTTAATTCATGAGAGTCATCCGGGAATTTAAAAAACAAAAGAGAGGTTTAGACTAATGTATTGGTGGCCAGGAATGCATGTTCAAGTTGAGCGGTGTGTAAGGGATTGTGCAGAGTGTTCTAATGCTGATAAAACTCTTACTTGTAGGGCTCAACCTATGAAAGTGAGAGAAATACCAAAGGAACCTTGGCAGGAAATAGCAATGGATATTTTGGGTCCTATAAGACACTCTAATACAGACAAATACATCATAGTCTTAATGGATATGTACTCACGGTGGCCTGGAGTAGGAATTACTACCTCTGTAGAAACATGAGATGTTATACATTGTCTTGAACACATTTTTAAAAGAGAAGGATTTCCCTCTTCCATCCTGACAGATAATGGTGTACAATTTGTCTTGCACAATATGGAAAAGTATATAAATGATAGAGTCATTAAGCACAAAAAGGGCTCACTTTATCATACAGAAACAAATGGTATGGTAGGGAGACTTAACAGGGTTTTGAAGGAAACTATACAGATGGCTTTTTTAAATAACAAGTGTTTCTTCAGACAACCACAGGTATTTCTCCTTTTGAGTTATTTAAGAGAAGAAAACCTAACACAGTAGTTTGTTTAGCATGGGTAAATGACAAGGTGGGACAGGAATTGGAAATTGTTTGTAATGATGAGAAGATATGTGAGAGAGAACAGAGAAAATATCAGAAAGGATAATCAGGTTTGATAGACAGAAAGCTGTAAAAAAAAGTTGTGATTCAAGTTGGCGATATTGTCAAAAAGTGAGAAATCCCCTTTGGGTCTATCACAAGATCATTCTAAGTATTCTGTTTGCCTCAGAGTGACAAAGGTGTTTGGGAATGCTATAAGGACTGAATATCATAAGATGTGGCACATAGGAACGGTAGTAAAAATCAAGTCTGGGTTGGATCTTGTCAAGAAAAACAAATCAGTCAAGAATTAAGTGAAGGAAAGGAATGTTGTTGAAGATTATCCAGAAATAAGGAGGAGTTCAAGAGTTGTTAGGAGACCGAAATTTCTTGAAGGATTTGTTGAAACATGATTTTTGTCATGTAAAAAAAAAAGAATCTAGAACGATGTGTATGAAAATGATTTTATTGTTATCTAAAGTGTTTTGGTTATGTACATTCTTAATATTAATATTGTAGTTATATAATGATAGGAGAGAGGCGTGTGGCATTCTGAGCATAGAATATAAAACATCACAATGTTCATGATGTAGCCCTTGGTTTCCATGGGACCGAGGACAGTTGAAGGGAGAGATCGCTGTGAGGAAGAAGCAGATGTGATGGCTGGGGTGTATTACCCAATGCTTAATACACTTGAAGCTGTCTCTGCTCTTCATCACCTCCCTACATCTTTGCAACTACCAATATACCTTACATCAAATTATGCGATAACAGTACATTAAAGTAGCATTTTTAATTTAGAAATTCTAACATGCCTGTTGCATCCAAATACCATATTGCACAGTTCTATTAATTATAAAACACCATACATTATCGCGAACATTATTCCTTAAAATTTAAAACTTGAATTCCTCACTACTGCCTAATTTCTAACATCGGGTCTTACTGCCCACAGATAGGAAGTTATGGATTTAAGAATGTCCATCTCATCTGCTCTTTAGCAAAGATCCAGGGCACTCTTGCAGGAATTTGCTCCTTAAGACTTAAATAACGGGAAAAGGCAATGTTTGCATGCTCTTCTAAATTTAGAACAGAGGAGCATGAGATGTGCTATAGCTTCTTTCCCTCTCGACCATGCAGTCGCAGTATTCTCACGCCTTCTTAAGCATTTCAGATCTAACAAGGTATTCTTCAGTTGGAAATATCCCCAGTCTGAACTTAACATGCAGGGTCCGTTTCTGTCCAGGGTGAAGTACATCAAGATAACTTTTTAGCCCTGGTTCCATCTTTAGATCAAAGTAAACTGACACTATACTACCAGATCTTAGATTGGCCACTTTGACTTCCCACTTTAGCAGTTGGTGATGTTCTTTTACCGTTTCCAATTTTGTCAGAACCAACTTTATTTGTCTCCACCCCAGAGGTATCACAATTGTAGGTCTGATAGCATTTTTTTGCCATGAACCAGCCAGTTACTTCCCTGCATCCTACCACAACTTGCTACCCCCTCCACCATCTTTAAATATGTGAAGGTATATGGGTTCCTAACTAGTTTAATCTGGTACAATACAGGCTTAATCTCAGCCAAATCTGAGATCGTAGTATGGCCAAGTTCAGTAACCAGAGGCAGTAAAGAGGTCCCCAGCCCAAGCCTTAACAGCGCTCTTAAAAAGTTGTTTTCCACTTCTTGCTACACATGAAAATTACTATAACCTCATAGCTCAGTCCCATACAAGACAGTGGCCACAGCTTTCGATTTATAAACTTGGATTGTGGTGCTAACTCACTGGGGGCCTTCTTTTCCCATAAATTTGAGCACAGCACTAGATGCTTGCAAAAGTGTGGTACTTGTTTTCAGTATTCACTCCTTCCAGAGAAGCTGTTTGGTAAAACATATGCTCAAATAATCGAATTGCTCAACACTTTGTTAGATTTCCATACAGCATTAGTTTTCTTTTCAATCTCTATGTAGGTTTCACGAGCATCACTTTTGTTTTATGCAGTTGATTGTCAAAACCTTCTTGTGGCAGTAACATATCTTCCCAATAACTTATCCATAGCATTTTCGGTTTTAGTCCGTAGGACCACATAATCGGCAAAAAGTAAAATTGAGACCTTATGGTCATCAATTATGGGAACATCCGGTGTGGATTCCGCTAAATAAATAGCCAGTCTATCTTGGCGATTGGAGAGCTTTTGGCTTTGTCAATGGACTTTAATAAACATTGAAAGTATATGGTTGACTAGCTTTGCCATTCTCCCAGATGTTTGGAAGAGAGTGCGTTGCAGAGATTATAGCAGAGGGTAGGTCTACTCAAGGTACAGCAGGAAAGTATTTTGCGCTGGGAAGCAGAAAAGCACACAGGGCTTTTGAGCGACACAGGGAGTGGGGAGGAGAGTGATCCATTTTATTTAGGTCAGAGTATATCGAATATTCACAATATCTCTGCCCAGTTGCACGCACCAGCTTCATTAAAGGATTGCAAGCCCTTGCACGAAGAAATCAAAAGATGTTTTGCATTAGCCTTGCAGTGTTCCTCACACATGCCTGTGCAGCAAGAGCTCAGCGGCACCATCTAGCAACACAGCAACCCAAAGGACTGCTCACTGCAGAGACAGGCAAATGCTGGGTCCAAATGCACAAGTTTTGGGATCCAGTGAAGCGAGTTTGCCCATGAAAAGATACCACAAAAAAAGACACTACAAAAGATATGCACTGCGCACACAGGGTAGATAGAGCAATAGGGGTGAGGATGGGGCCGAGTGGGGGACAAAAACTACTGTGAACCGTAACATATTTGCGCCGGTGTGAGTTTCATGAACTTTGGTGTCCCCAAAAGAAATACAGTTCCCATCATACACTCTACTGCAAACTGAAAACGATGGCTATTGCTGTTGTGAATGTTAATGTTTTTTAGAGACAGTTCATGCGCTGTCTAGAGCCGAGACCTATAAATAGTTTATTATTTACCTAAGCGATGGCTTACACGATCTCCTGAAGATAAAAGAGGACTCCACCATTGATACTCTTAAACTGCATTAATCCCCCGGTCCTGATGGCCTTAATGCACATTTGTTTTAGGACTTTTAGTTCTGAATTAACCCCCAGCTTGACTGACCTTTTCAACCATATGGTGGACTCGCAGACGGTGTCCCCTACTATGGGTGAAGCCTTACTTACGGTCCTCCCTAAACCGGGGAATAACTCCCAATCTTTTGCCTCTTATAGGCCTATGACCCTTCTGAAGGTAGACACAAAACTATACTAAAATTTTGGCCAACAGATTGGAAGATATTATGTCCGAGCTGATTCACCAGGACCAGTCTGGATCTATCAAAGGCCGGCAAACCCATGATAAATGGAGATGTATAGACCACTTGATAAAAAAGCTAACAAGGAAACACATACCAGCGGTCTTGCTGGTGCTTCACGCCGAGAAGGCCTTTGACCAAGTGGACTGGTCATTCTTGGTGACCATGTTACGTCGGTTTGGATTTGGCGAATACTTTATCACCATTATAATGAGTAACTATTCCTGTCCCCGTGCTTGGGTATTCCTCAATGGCACTGCTTCTGACTTTTTTTGAGTTGATAAGAGGGACCAGACAGAGGTGCCCCCTCTCGCCCTTGCTTTTTGCTCTCGGTATAGAGCCACTAGCAGCAAGAATACACGCTCACCCTGATATCCACAGGATCAGTTTTGGTGCTGATGAGCATAAGGTCTCCCCATTTGCGGATGATATCTTACTGTCTGTCAATTCACCTCATTCCTCAATGCTGATCCTTCAGGCGGAGCTCCAGGCATCTGAATCAGTGTCTGGCTTCCTTGTCAACCTTAAAAAATCCTACCTACTCAATTTGACAATCCCCTTTCTAGAAATGGAGGAACTAGCTTCTACCTCCCTCTTTTAATGGGTTAAGAGGAGATCACTTATTTGGGTATAAAGATAACCCCCAAAATCATTGACTTGCATAAGGCAAATTTCCCTCCCTTAATTAGATGTCTGCAGATTCAACGCAATTAAAATGACGGTCCTCTCACACATATTGTATCTATTTCAAAGTCTTCCAGTCAAGGTGTGCAGAGACTTCTTAACAGACATTCAATCAATGTTCACAAGCTTCATTTGGCAGGGACATGGGGCACAACTTTCCTCTAAGATGCTGACCCTTCAGAAGGATTTAGGCGGTCTAGCATTACTGGGCCTCCTTATGACTTGGAGCGACACAATTGCGAGTCATGTCCGAGTGGACCCTTACTGTCTTGGACAAACTTTAACTACACATGGATCGTGCAGTGTTAGGTTGCACAACATTGGATGTCCTATGGAAACCCAAACAAGATCTCCCAAGAAACCCATATTTAAGTACTCCTGTGGCTGCCACACTTAATGTTTAGGATGCAGTAACAAGGGCATCTGAACTGACAACTTCCCTTCACCACACACTCCCATCCATTAAAATGCAGACTTTCCCGCAGCACAACATCCCAGACCCTTTGACAAGTGGAGGGAGGTTTTCTGATGATTTCCAATTTATTCCACAGAGCAGACATATGGACGTTTTGAGAACTTCTGTTGTGACTTTAATCTAACCCCTACATAAATATTTCATAACACTCAGTTGAAACATTGGGTGTTACAGTCACAAGTTCTCTCCGCAGCTACTAAGGAGCTGCCCCTTATTGCACAATTTGTTCAAAGAATTAGGTGAACACAGGCTGTATTTCCACTCTCTATGCCTTACTGATGTCCGCCAGTTGTTCACCCTTCCCTCATCTTGTAACTTTCTGGGAACAGACACTGGGAAGAACCATGGATCATAGGCAATGCAGTACACTCTATCAGGACATCACTAAATGTAATCGCTCTATGGGCCTGAGGGAGACAAACTCCTTTATGACTGGCATCTCTATCCAGAAAAAATATAGAGGATCTTCCAGAATCCCTCTGACACCAGCTGGAGGGCGTGTGGAATGCTGGGTGACTTTAGAAACATGGTGGGATTGCCTGACTATACGCCCATATTGGAAGGGAATACTGACACACCTCTTGGGCTATCAAATTCCTGTAGGTGTTGACTTTGTCCTCGTGGTCCTTTGAGACCCCTCTTTAAAACATCAGATGACAGGCGTTCGGTCAATAATATGACTCTGTCTGTGGACAGTTAAGATGGCCGTGGCAGCAGCATGGAAGAAACCTGAGGCCCCATCCAAATTTTGATGATATACCAGACTCTGGCGAACCCTTTCTGTGGAATTTATGGCTGATATTCTGACCGACACGAGTAAGGGTTATGACTTTATTTGGGGGCCTTTAGTACAGTTCCTCTCTACCACTTCTTTCTTGCCACCCCCTCATACGAGCACTCCACCTCTTCCAGGTATAGCGACCCCCGATCTCTCTTAGAAGTTGCTCTTTTATTATCATAAAAGATTCCTACTCAGGATGGCTTTTGCCTTAGGCCTAATCTGGCAATCACTGTCTAATCCATGCTATATTGGTCAGATTGTTTTCCCAAATTGTGTTAGTTCCTACTTGGTTTACGTTTTAGGATATTTTACATTAAACAGTGGTATTGTGTTTAGCTACTTGTCACACTGAGCGATAACCATGAAGTTTTCACTGTTAGGTATCTTTTCACTGTGTAGACCAACTGTTTGAATTACTGTATCAGTCTGTAGCTTTTATATGCTGTTGGCTCATAGCTCATCACCGGTGTATGTTATACACTAAGCCACTTAAACTCCAATTAAGAAAGTTTGATAAAAAAGGTACACAAAGGTATTCAGATGGGTTACTTATGAGGGAGGAATGCATGTAGGGTGCTGGGACTCAAAAAGGACACACAAATGTGGCCAGGCTCGACACAATGCCAGAAGACATAAAGCCAAGCATCGTTTCAGCCTCGTACACAGCTTTTGTAATTGCCGCATCTGAGTCGACCGCTGACGCCTAAGCACGCACCCGAACTCATGCATGCGCTTAAGGACAAAAAGGAAGAACTACTCGAGAAGAAATACTTGAGTAGTTCTTCCTTCAAGTCTCGCCCCAGCCAGTGGGTAACACACGCACAGGCTGGATGAGACCTGACAGCAAGGTCTTGATGCTAGGGCTAGGTTTTATTTTCATAAAATGTATCCTGTCTATGGAATTTCTCACTATAAAATTTCCCCCGAGCTGCACATTTCATATTATGCTGCATGGAGACTCTTGTACTTGTTTCAAGAGTATACTGTCATTTTGCCTGTGAAAAGGAATGACCTTGTCATCACAGACTGTTTTGGGCTTTCCCACAACATGTTTCTTACTGGCTCTTAGGGCAGAGCGAGTGCTTCCTAAGGCTCTTGCTCTGTGATGTATTTGATAGATATCTTCTTAATTGTCAAGTCACTTTTGAACCATGAGATGGGGTAGTCAAGGCTTGCAGCTTCTTTTCCACAGGATGTGTTTAAGCTTAGCAGGAGAGGCCAGTTGTCACAATGGCTAGCTGCCTAGGACACCGTGGACACGCTGTACCCCTACGTTCTTACACCTCAAAATCACGACCACAGGTTGGGTGGAGCAGGGATCGTGTTCACCTCAATTTCATAAGGCAGTGTTTCCCTAGATAAGGTTCATATCCGCACATAAAAAATACTGTCAAATAAAGAAGGGCTACATCAATAAGTGAGTTCTAAGGCGGAATTAAGGATTTTGTGAAGATTAATTACAAGCATTTAAAAGAGGCACAGTAGCAAAATTAACTTCAGAAACTGCTGCATACATAGAAACCAATTGGCATAAAGACTATTACTACAGAAAAGTGACACAATTATAGGAACATGCTAAGTCTATGATGTGTAGCAGAATCAGTGCGAAATTGCACAGCATACCTAGTAGCATAGGTAAGTAGTTCTGGCTCACCCCCATTTTAAAAAATTGTAAAGGATATTTACCCATAGAACAGCATGAAAACTGCAGACTCATTGTAGTGTGAGGAAAGAAATACATTTTTATCACATCAGAATAGGCCTTTAAAAATCATCTTACAGTATTACCTCCTAAGCACCAATCAACTACATGAATACTGATTCAGAGTTTCAGACCTAATTTGTCAGGATCCAAAGACCAAAACTTCAATCTGTGGCTGTAAAAATATGTAAGAACAGTGTGCATCCAGAAATCAGAAAGAAAAGACGAGATTGGGGAAAAGCCTGGAGTCAACGGAATTCCAAGATGGCTGCCTAGAGTCTGGGGTTCCACCTACTTCAATGTAGAATTCAGTATGAAGGACTCGCTTCTGAATTCCTCATTAAGCGTCTGCATCAGGCAGGAGTGAGAGACAAAGCACTCAACATTCTTAGGTCTTTTCTGACCAATAGATCCACTACGGTGTCCCGCAGTGACTATAGTGCGACCTCTTTCCAACTGCCCTGCGGAGTTCCTCAGGGTTCTTCCCTCGCCCCACTCTTTTCAATCTAAATGTCGCACCTCTGGCCAGTGTGGTTCGCTCTTTTGGATTCCATATAGTGTCCTACGCTGATGACACACAGCTTATTATCCCAGTTTCCCGCTACTGGGAGGAAACGAGGGAGAGATTCCAGCAATGTATGACTGCTATTAAGAGCTGGATGTCCAGTAATTGGCTTAAACTAAACGGTGACAAGACTGAAATTATTTGTTTTGGTCTTAACAGCAATCTTTGGAATGCCAGATGGTGGCCGGAGTCCTGCAGTGGGTGCCCAGTTCCGTGTACCTCAGCCAGAAATCTGGGTATGGTATTTGATAGCTCACTTTCCTTTGAGCAGCAGGTCAATAATACGATTAAAGTTTGCTCCTAGGCTCTGAAAATACTCAGAAAATGTTTTGCCTTTTTGGAGGACAATCTGAAAGTTACTGTAGTTCTGGCGTTAGTCATATCCAGAATAAACTACTGTAACGCCTTATTGTTAAATATTAGTAAATCCGCCCTCCACAAACTCCAACTTATTCAGAATGCGGCGGCTCGCATGGTCCTGAATTTACCCCGCTCCTCTTCAGCTAGTAGCAGCCTTAGACAGCTTCACTGGTTACCGATCGAAAAAAGGATCAAGTTCAAATCTCTTTACTTAACCTACAAGGCTCTCCATGCAGAGGGATGTGAGTACTTGAGTTCCACCTTACAGTATCATCAACCACCTAGGATCCTTAGATCCTCTTTTAAACATCTGATTGTGGTACCCCGCTGCCATAAGGCTAGGTGGGGGGACAGAGCCTTTACGGTGGAGGCAGCAAGACTATGGAACTCCCTGCCCTCTTTAATCAGACAGACGGAGATATACACGACTTTCAGAAAGAAACTAAAAGCGTGGCTCTTCTCTCAGTAGGTAGGGTTCCGTTGGCTTCATATTCAAGATTGGTCCTGGATTCTCTCTCTCACTAAGGTTAGCGCTTCAATGCTCTATTGCCGGAATACGCTTTACAAAACCTACACAATACAATACAATACAATACTTTGCACTTCAGTGAAGAGTTTCCAATGGTACGCACCTTGAGTTCATTGTTCCCATCAGTATGCTTAGTTAGGGTAGTTTGCATCAAGTCTCCAGTTAGTTTAATATTGCTTTGCGCCGTCCTTTCTAGCGTCGGAGGTGTCTGAGCAATTTAAATAAAATATAGGCGGTCATTACAACATTTGCGGTAAAAGCCGCTTACTGCCGTGCAGAAGACCGCCAACACACCGCCGCTCCCGCGGAAATCCGCCACAGCTATTATGACCCACAGCACGGAATCCGCCAAAATTCAGACACCCACACAAGTCCGCCACACCAAAAGTCAGTGATAAACTGGCGAAAACAAAACCTCCACCGCCACGTCAATAGAAATACGCCCACACTATCACGACACACGAATCCACGCGGCGCTCTTTCAACCGCGGTATTCCATTGGCGGTACACACCGCTGCGCTCAAAATACACACACACATACAAAACAGAGCCACATTGGACAATTCCAAATACACACACCTGATACACATACACACACCACTCCCACACACCCAATACAATATAAAACACACACCCACATCACCCACAAACCCCTACGACAACAACTGAGAAAGAACCACAGAGAGAGACACCACCATCAACAATACTAGCATCCACAGGCACACCAGACCATCACCCACATAACTTCCACGCACCTCACACAACACCCCACTACATATCAGCACACTTATCACCACACACACCACCCCACACATCACACACACCACCCCACATATCACACACACCACCCCATGGCACGGCAAAGACACCCCAGGTTCTCGGAGGAGGAGCTCATGGTCATGGTGGAGGAAATCGTCCGGGTAGAGCCACAGCTATTCGGATGACAGGTGCAGCACACCTCCATTGCAAGGAAGATGTAACTATGACGAAGAATAGTGGACAGGGTCAACGCAGTGGGACAGCACCCATGAGATAGGGATGACATCAGGAAGAGGTGGAACGACCTACGGGGGAAGGTGCGTTCCGTGGTCTGAAGACACCACCTTGCGGTTCAGCGGACTGGTGGCGGACCCCCACCTCCTCCCCCACAACTAACAACATGGGAGGAGCAGGTCCTGGCGATTCTGCATCCTGAGGGCCTCGCAGCAGTAGATGGCGGAATGGACTCTGGTAAGTCAAATCTTAACTATTACATCCCCCACCCTACCTGCATGCCATCACATACCCCAACCCTCACCCCCATCACTCCAACTCCTCACAGATGTCCCACTATCACAAACCACACATCCCAACACCAAGCCCTGCATGCAACACCAAAGCATGGACACCCATCACTAAAGCATGCCCACTGCACAAACCCATGCACCCCCCCTAAACCATCATCACACAAGGTCCCACACAGGAATGCAAACACTGGGGTACACGGGCACCCACCCATTTCCCACCATGCCACACACAGATGTAATAAACATCCTTTTATACCCCTGCAGGACCCCTACCCAACTTCACCGGACAGGAGGGACCACACATGTCCACATCACCAACAGAAGAGGCCCACAGTGATGACAGAAGCTCTGTCCAACTGGATCTAAATGACCAGCCCAGCCCATTGGGGACCTAGGGACAATCGGTTCCCCTCACACAGTCACAGGCCACCACAGAGCTTCCCCCCTCTGGAAACACCAGCACATCACCCACTCAGCGGGCCCCAGGACACGTCAATCAACAGTGTGTCCACCACTGCAGGGAACCCAGGATAACCCACCATCCCAACAACAACGGGGACCTGGGGGCAGTGGCAGTGGGCAACCGGTCCAGGGGACGGAGGCCCAGGTACACAGGGGAACTGGAAGGGCTGCTGTGCGACAGGGTGAGGACAGGCCAAGGGAACCCACTCTCTACGAGGCCCTCTCCTCCATCATGGGAGCCTACCACCACTCTCAGGAGACGATGGCAACGGTACTGGCCAAGTTTCAGGAGACCCAGCGCCTGCAGGAGGAACAGTATTTGGGCTTCAGGGAGGAACTCAGATCCATCAATTCCACCCTGGGCACCATCGTAAGAGTGCTGAAGGAACTACTCAACACCAGGAGGGACACTGTGGCACAATAAGGGGTCCCTGACACTAGCATGGACGATGAACTGCCCACTAGTGGACAAGAGGTACCGCCACAGGGCCACCACACCAGCACGACACCCCCTGCAGAGGGAGAACCACCCCGAAAACGGACCCTGAGATCCAGGACAAAGACAGAGAACGTGAGAATAATACACTGGACTCTGCCATGGACATTCCTCCACCCCTCACCACTCACCATTTTGCAAAGCCCCCCCCAAAAAATATTTTGCACATAAATAAACACCCTTGAAGCACAAAACAATCTGGAGTCAGTCTGTGATTTCGGAATAGTGTATTAGCAATTACTGTGGCAAAAAGATCTTTCAATTGTAATTTCAACATACCTATGTCACACAGCTCTAGTCCATGAGGAATCAAAGCAGATGTCACACAGTGGGACCCACATCTGTGAAATCGTAAGGGAAAGTGACAACTCAGTGACCATACACTGGGTGAAAACGACAGGCAGTAGAGCGGTAGTAGTGTTAAAGTACATGTAGTAGGCAGGTTTGTATTCTTACCTGTGTCTCACTGGAAATATTGCTGGATTACTGAGTCCCTGTTGTCCATGTCCTCTTCTTCTGCTTCTTCATCTTCACTGTCCACAGGCTCCACAGCTGCAACAACACTGCCATCTGGACCATCCTCCTGCAGAAAAGGCACCTGTCGTCGCAAAGCCAAGTTGTGAAGCATACAGCAGGCCACGATGATCTGGCACAACTTCTTTGGTGAGTAGAATAGGGATCCACCTGCCATATGGAGGCACCTGAACCTGGCCTTCAGGAGGCCGAAGGTCCGCTCGATTATCCGCTGTGTTCGCCCATGGGCCTCATTGTAGCGTTCCTCTGCCCTTGTCCTGGGATTCCTCACTGGGGTCAGTAGCCATGACAGGTTGGGGTAACCAGAGTCACCTGCAAATGGCGAGGGACAACTGTTAGACACACACTACCCTGTAGGGATAACCCTAGACCCAGACAACCATTCCCACTGTCTTGCTTCCAGGTGCTCACCTAATAGCCACACATGGTGCCTCTGGAGTTGACCCATCTCATAAGGGATGCTGCTATTCCGCAGGATGTAGGCGTCATGACATGAGCCAGGGAACTTGGCATTCACATGGGAGATGTACTGGTCTGCCAAACACACCATCTGCACATTCATGGAATGATAACTCTTCCGGTTTCTGTACACCTGTTCACTCCTGCGGGGAGGGACCAAAGCCACATGGGTCCCATTAATGGCACCTATGATGTTGGGGATATGTCCCAAGGCATAGAAATCACCTTTCACTGTAGGCAAATCCTCCACCTGAGGGAAAACGATGTAGCTCTGCATGTGTTTCAGCAGGGCAGACAACACTCTGGACAACACGTTGGAAAACATAGGCTGGGACATCCCTGATGCTATGGCCACTGTTGTTTGAAATGACCCACTTGCAAGGAAATGGAGCACTGACAGCACCTGCACTTGAGGGGGGATTCCTGTGGGATGGCGGATAGCTGACATCAGGTCTGGCTCCAGCTGGGTACACAGTTCCTGGATTGTGGCACGGTCAATCCTGTATGTGATGATCACATGTCTTTCCTCCATTGTCGACAGGTCCACCAGCGGTCTGTGCACCGGAGGATGCCGCCATCTCCTCACATGTCCCAGCGGACGGTGCCTATGAAGGACAACAGCGAGCACAGAGTCAAACAACTCAGAGGTACGTACCCACAGCTTACACAGAACACAAATCCTAATCCGAAAAGTGGCCTGTATGTGTGTTGAGTCTAGGCCTAGGTATGTGTAACGCACTTAAAAATGAAGCCACGTGGGCTCCTGAAATGGCGGCTGCCTGACCTCTAAAGTGGGACAGTGGGATGTGAGCTAACTGCGCTGGCGTCGTACACCGTCGCGGTAGGCGGTCGAAGACCGCGGTGCAGTGCTGCATTGGTTAACATTGGACCCTATGGGTCCCAGGAGCCAATGACGATGTACGCTGGCGGTGACGGTACGCACCACCGCGGACATGAACGCCATTTTCTATCTGTTCAATCACTCGATGCCTGATCTTCGACAGGAGAGGACCTACACTGCGAGTGCTGCTGTGACCTCGGTCTGGAAGAGACAATGGCTCGAGTGTCTGGGGAAAGGGCCCCTTGCCTTCACATCGGAGGAGTTGGAGAAACTCGTGGACGGGGTCCTCCCCCAGTACACGCTACTCTACGGTCCTCCAGACAAACAGGTAAGTACACTGGGAGCATGCTGTATGGGCTATGCCTGTGTGGAGTTGGGTGGATGTAAGAAGGGGGAGGGGGAGATTGCGGCGTGCATGAAACCACGGTGAGTGCATGTGCCACATGGCAAGGGTAGGGATGGGGGCCAATGACTGCGACGATGCAGTTGGTAATAACTTTTATTTTCCCCATGTACAATTCATGTAGGTCAGCGCCCACCAGAAAAAAGATATTTGGCGTGCCATCGCCAAGGACGTCCGGACCCTGGGGGTCTACCACAGACGGAGCACCCACTGCCGGAAAAGATGGGAGGACATTCGCCGCTGGAGCAAAAAGACAGCAGAAGCTCAGCTGGGGATGGCCTCCCAGCGATGGAGGGGTGCCCATCGCACCATGACCCCCCTGATGTTCAGGATCCTGGCGGTGGCATACCCGGAGTTGGATGGGCGCTTGAGGGCATCACAGCAGCCACATGGGGGGGAGCACACTCTCATCCTGCTGATTTTGTGCACAGTGGAGGTGTTTGGGTGGGGGAGGTGGGCTGCGGGTTTCCCTAGGCCAGGGCGAGTTTAGTAGGCACGGTCCCTCCGTAAGGCAGCCCATGTGGCACCCCACCCCACCTCTGTAGAGTGCCAATTACACCTAGTCATGCCCCTGTGTCATCCATGTGTGCAGATGTCGTCCATAGCCTAGTAGAACATTTCCCAGGGATTGAACAGTGGAGCCCAAGAGCGTGGCGTAGTGCAGAGGGCTTCTGTGCCTGTCGTGCCCACCAACGGTAGCGGTATGCATGCACTGAACATGTTTTTCTTCTGTCGTCCCCCCCTTTTTATGGTCTCCCTGCTCTTGTGTGCATTAGCATCATCAAGCGGAGGAGCAGTGGCACCGGAGCACGTGGGACCTGCATCCCACATGGCCCTGGAGGGTGACACTACGGAGTCTGAATTCACCAGTGGGACGTGGGGCGAGGGGAGCTCCACGGCAGGGACGGGAGCTGAGATCAGCGACACGGACTCGTCCTCTGATGGGAGCTCTTTTCCCTACCAGCACCGCCCTCCCAGCAGCCCCTCAGCCTTTGCCCCTTGCCCGCTCACCCAGGAGGGTGGGCATCACCTTCGCCCCAGGCACCTCAGGCCCTGCCCCAGTCACCCCTGCTGCCCTCAGTGAGGAGGCAATTGACCTCCTCAGGTCCCTCACTGTTGGGCAGTCTATCATTTTGAATGCCATCCAGGGTGTCGAAAGGCAGTTGGAACAAACAAATGCATTCCTGGAGGGCATTCATTCTGGTCATGCGGCCCTTCAGCGAGCTTTTCAGACTCTGGCCTCAGCACTGATGGCAGCCATTGTCCCTTTCTCTAGCCTCCCCCCTCCAACTTCCTCCACCCAGACCCAATCCCCTGTACCCCAGCCTATCACAAGCACACCTTCAGACCAGCATGCACACACGTCAACACACAAGGGGATGCTCTGGCAAACATAAGCACCACACATCCCACAGGCACTCACGCAAGCATCACACACATGCAGACACACCAACATCCACTGCCTCCACTGTGTCCCTCTCCTCCTCGTCTCCCTCCTCCCTCCCAGTCTTGTCTTCACTCACACCTGCATGCACTACATCTACAGCCACTACTGCCATCACCAGCACACCCACCACCACACCCCGTTCATGTGCAGTCACCACCCCCACTACCATTCACACGTCCCCCGTGTCCTCTCCTAGTGTGTCTGTGACGCCACCTCCCAAGATACACAGACGCAGGCACACACCCACCCAACAGCCATCTACCTCACGACAGCCTTCAGCCCATGCAGCTTCTCCCAAAGTCAGCAAACGAACATCTCCTACAACCACAACCTCCTCCTCCACTCCCAAACCCCCTCCAGCCACCCGTCCCAGTGTCTCCAAAAAACTTTTCCTGTCCAACCTTGACCTCTTTCCCACATCTCCCCCACCCCACCCCATCCATCTCCAGGTCCCGAACTAGCACCTCAGCCACAAACATCTCCGGGATCAGTGGTGCCTGTAGTCACCGGAATCTGGAGTGCACAGGCCACCAGGGCAGCCAGTGTGGCACTGAGCCACAGCACGGACAGTCCCCCACCTGTCAAGCATCAAAAGTTGGCCAGTGCCCGGCGGGAGAGGGGGAAGACTCCAGCCACCATAGCCGCTCCCAGGGGTCCCGGTGGGAGTGTGAAGTCAGCTGCGACACCTTCCAAGGGCCACAAGAAACCAGGAAAGTCTGGGAAGAGCAGCACGGCGGAGGAGACCCCCATCCTCCCCGCTGCCCAGGAGGCCACCGCCATCATCCCCGCTGCCCAGGAGGCCACCGCCATCATCCCTGCTGGAAAGGAGGCCACCGCCATCATCCCCGCTGGGACGGAGAGGACCGCCAGCACATGCCCCGCTGGGACAGAGAGGACCGGCAGCAGAAGCCCCGCTGAGACAGAGAGGACCGCCAGCAGCTGAGTCACTGCAAAGGAGCCCGCCGCCTCAAGCACCGCTGAACAGGGCACCGCCGCTCCAAACACCTCTGAACAGGGCACCGCCGCTCTAAGCACCGCTAAACAGAGCCCCGCCCGCCTCAAGCACCGCTGCACGGGGCACCACTGCTCCAAGCACCGCTGAACAGGGCACCGCCGCACCAAGCACCGCTGAACAGGGCACCGCCGCTCCAAGCACCGCTGAACAGGGCACCACCGCTCCAAGCACCGCTGAACTGGGCACCACCTCTCCAAGCACCGCTGAACTGGGCACCGCCGCTCCAAGCACCGCTGAACAGGGCACCGCAGCTCCAAGCACCGCTGAACAGGGCACCGCCGCTCCATGCACCGCTGAACAGGGCACCGCCGCCTCAAGCACCGTTGAACAGGGCACCGCCGCTCCAAGCACCGCTGGTCCATGAGCGCCAATGGCACTGACGCTACTGAGTCCGTCACGGGCAGGATGAAGTACTCTGGGCACAGAGCCCCCTCCAGAACCAGTGGAGAGATACATCCCCTACCTCTGTGCTTAGCAGGATGAAGCACTCTGGGCACCATGCCCCCTCCAGAACCAGTGGAGATTGTCATCCACTACCTCTGTCCTTAGCAGGATGTAGCACTCTGGGCACCATGCCCCCTCCAGAACCAGTGGAGAGATACATCCACTACCTCTGTCCTTAGCAGAATGAGGCACTCTGGGCACCATGCCCCCTCCAGAACCAGTGGAGACTGTCATCCACTACCTCTGTCCTTAGCAGGATGTAGCACTCTGGGCACCATGGCCCCTCCAGAACCAGTGGAGAGATACATCCACTACCTCTGCCCCCTCCAGAACCAGTGGAGAGATACATCCACTACCTCTGTCCTTAGCAGGATGAAGTACTCTGGGCACCATGCTCCCTCCAGAACCAGTGGAGACTGTCATCCACTTGTGAGACTGTGGCTTTGCACTCCCCAGGATGGAACAGTGGGCAACCCACCCACTGTAGAGACTTGAGAGACTGTGGCTTTGCACTCCCCAGGATGGAACAGTGGGCAACCCACCCACTGTAGAGACTTGTGAGACTGGGGCTTTGCACTCCTCAGGATGGAACAGTGGGCAATTCACCCACTGTAGAGACTTGAGAGACTGTGGCTTTGCACTCCCCAGGATTGAACAGTGGGCATGTGGCCCTCTCGTGGATTTGGCGTTGTGCACTCAACCAGCTGAGGTTCCCTCCCCCTGAGGTGCCTGTTTTTTTGCTCTCTGATGCTCCTGCAGTGTTCTCTCTGCCATGGTCAGGGATCTTGCGTGGGCCTCGTCCATACCGTGTGGGCCCAGTGTTCCACAGACTTCATTGGAGCACTACCTGGACTACTAAGCTTGGTGTATATTTTGTTTATGGTGTATATATATATATTTTTGCGTACTTAATTTTTATATATTACAATGGTTACTGTGACGGGCTAGGTATGGATCGCCCGCACATTGGACTGACTGGTGCTGGTGCTGCCGGTATTGCTCCCGATCTTCCCGGCCTCCCGTCCCGTGATTGGCTGAAGGGACCGTGGGCACGGGACGCCAGGAGGTCAAATTTTCCAGGAACTGAACGAGCAGTTGTCGGAGGAGAAGGAGACGGAACCGGTGTTAAGGCAGAAGACTGTGAGGACAACGAGGAAGAGGACAAAGAAAGTTGGAGATGCAAGAGGAGCTCAGAGACGAGGGAGCGGTGTTCATCCCAGCAAGACGACCGAAGACCTCTGACGGGAACCCTAACAGCAGGAATCCGGGAAGACGGAACCCTGCACCCCTCCACGCTTCTGGAGAAGCGTGGCAGTTCCAGGTGCGTGAGGGCTCTGCCCTGAGGGAGTGGAAAGAGGGGGGGGGGGAAAGAAAGGGCAACTGAAGGGTGGGAGAGGACTACCACTTAAACGCACTGAAATTCCAGCACCAAGTATAGAGACCACACCAAGGCACCGCGCACAGGGTCTTACCTGCCAAATAGTTATAGGAACCGAATAAACTGATACAGTTAGTGAAAGAAAAGGAAGAAGAAGAGAGAAGAATAGCCATAGGAAGAATCCTAGTTAAAGAGATAGAACAGAGAACGAGTACCAGGAAGAAAAGACACCACAGTGGAGAGGAAAGAAAAGAAGGAAAACCAGAAAGGAGACAGAAAAGAGAATAACAAAATCCCTGAGTATCGAAACTAAATCACTTACCTCTGTTCCTCTTTTGTTTTTCTCCACATACGCTTCCCGGGGAACCTGTGAGACGAGGAGACAAAGGAGAAGTGTGAAGAACATACCCTGATATTGAAACCCTCCATAACCAAGGCAGCAGAAGAAAGACCTAAAACTACTCGGACTCTAACCCACAATATCTAAAATAAACACCTTGTACATAGAACAACCGGTTCATGTGTGTTTCCTATGTGCCGCTACGGTTACAGTTACACTCATTTCCTTTTGTCTTTGCATTCTTCTGGGGGGTTGGGGGGGCGTAACTGTGATGTATCATGATGTATTAGCGTGTGTGTTGTAGTGGGTGATGGTGGGGGTGGGGATGTTGCATGTGTGTGTCCTTGATTTTTCCCTCCCCTGTGTCGTAGGTGCAGTAGTCACCGTGGTCTTCGCCGCCGGCATTCGTGATCCTGGTAGAGGAGCAAGAACGTGAGGGCTGGCAGGATGTGCAGCTCTGGTTCCATGGCGTCCGGATTCCTCGTGGGGTGTGTAGAGGTGAGCGTTTTCCCTTCGAAGTCCTGTTTCCGCCGTGTTTTTATCCATGGTGAATCCGCCCCGGAAAAGGTGGCGGATTGGTAGGTTGTGATACTGTGGGCGGTACTTTGTCTTCCGCCTGTCTGATGGTGGTGACCGCCAACTGTTTGTCTGTACCACCGTGGCGGTCAGAGTGTTAAATTGGCTGTCTTTGTTGGCGGTTTCCACCACGGTTGTAATTCCAATTTTTTAACGCCGGCCTGTTGGCGGTCTTACCGCCACTTTAACACCGACCGCCAGGGTTGTAATGACCACCATAGTGTTTCAAGAGCCGCCCATTGAGTCTGCACAGCTAAGAAGAGATAGAAAGGAGTAGCGTCTTCAAGTGTTACTCTCATGAGCTTGCCCAGTTGGTTAAGTGAGTGAGCAATTCATACAGAGTTATTTTTAGTGGTGGCACCGGAGAGGAAAAACAGTATAGGCAGCAAGGAATAATTCTGATGAGAGTCGGGCCCCAGAACAGAAAAAGAGTATTGATCCAAGCACAGCAGAATTCTCTCGAATTGTGGAGGTTATTCACTTCGCGCTTCCTTCGACAGAGTGTAGCTAAGTAAACCTTAATCGTTTTTAAAAGAATGTACAAATAAATCTGGCAATAACTTTTTTAATGTTCATACATAACAACAAGAGTGAAATAATAAAAAGATCTAAAAGGTGAAAACAATGAAAAGAGAGCAACAGTAGTAAGGTGAAGAACTTACCTGAGATTGTGTTATGTTTATTTCTCCAAAATGCCTTACCTAAGAAGATAAAAATAGAATTTATTAGAGGTTTTAGAGAGAAACAGAAACACACAACAAGAATATCACAAGGAAGAATACATATGCAGATTACATTACAGAGGAGAAACAAATGTCTATTTATGGGTATGTCAAAAGAATAGTTAAAAATAATAATAATATGACATGTAATGAATAAAGAACAACCTTTTAGTCAAATAATTGTTCTGTCATTAGGTTCCTATATGTTATCCATAGACTTACACTAAGAAGTGGTTCACAATAGATGGGAGAAAAAACATTGAATGCAGGAACCAGAAGACTAGACAGTCTCTTCTATTTTCCCCTTCCCCTTTGCCCCCTCAGGGCATTCCTGTGTTCTAGTGAAATTGGATACAGGAAGGATTCTGGGTAGGCCGTTGGGGTCGTTCTTCGTTTGCTCCTGTGCAAGACCTGAGGTGAGATTCCTGACAGAGTGAAGTGCCCAAGTATTAAACTTTCACCTGAGCAAATGGCTAAGGGAATGCATTTGCAAAACCTGGGGGAGGTCCTGGGATTGAGTAAGAAAGAATTAGCCTCTGTTAGAGAAGAAAATAAAAACCTCCAGCAAACGTTAATATTTTCTCAAAGAGAAACCTCCAACTTAGCTTCAAAACTGAGTGGAATCACTTCTGGACCCAGTCTAAAATTCAATTTCTCGGAAGATGAGGCTACTAGCTCAACTACTGGTTCGACAGCAAGAGTAACCACGCCGGTTATACACTCATTATCATCAGTTATACATTTAGCCCCACCCGAAGTGGGGACCCATAGAAGGCACAGATTTTCTTAACACAGTGTTCTTTACATTTTATGTGTCGCCCTGCGATTTTTGCAGATGCACAATCTTGTGTAGCTTTCGGTCTGTCCTACCTTAGTGGGGATGCGGCTTCCTGGTTGATGCACTAGTTGCACGAGATGATTCCATTCTATATAATTTTGAGAAATTGAAAAAGTAATTTCTATGGATTTTTGATAGACGAAAGTTATCACAAGCCACTGATAATGAGCTTCTAGTAATAAAGCCGGGAACCAAGACTTGGAGGGTCATTTTGACCTCGGCGGTCTTTTTTCAAGACCGCTGAGGGACCGCCGTGCGGAAGACCGCCAGTGCAGGCGGTTTGCCGCTCTGCCTATTATGACCGTTGGCAGCTCTCCGTCCCTTTACGGACGGAGAGCCGCCAACAGCCATACTGGCGGGAGGCGGGGAAGTGGAGGTTGCTCCACCTCCACCGCCACGCCAACAGAACACCGTTCAGCGAATCACGTCCTGTGATTTGCCGTGGCGGTGTTCTGTTGGCGGTGTGGTGTCGGCAGAGCTGCCCCCATGGCTCCCGTCCCCTCCTGGAGGATCGACGGACCAGGTAAGTCGATCGTCCGTGAGGGGAGGGGGGTGTTGTGTGTTGTGTGCGTGCATGGGGGTGTGCGTCTGAGTATGTAGAGGGGGTGTGTGAGTGCGTGTATGCTTGTGGGGGTGATGCGTGTTTGGGTTTGAGTGCGTGTATGTCTGTGGGTATGTCTATATGGATGTGTGCGTGTATGTTTGAATGTGGGTGTGCGTGTCTGACTGTGTGTGTGGATGTTGGCATGTATGTCGGGGTGTGTGCGTGTGTGTGTTGGTGGTGCCTGCATGTGTCGGGTGTGTGTGAGTTATGTGATGTTGGGGGTCGGGGTGGGCAGGGGGGCCCTGCCACCTTTGGGGGGTGGCAGGGGTGGTGGGGGGTGTAGGGGAGGGAGTCGGGGTGGGGGAGACCCCTATTAGTGCCAGGGAAGGAATTCCCTGGCACTGATAGTGCTTACCGCCATGGATTTCATGGCGGTTCAAACCGCTGGAAATCCACGGCGGTAAGCCGGGTCCAAATACCGCCGGCGGTATAGTGACAGCCGCCGGGCTGGAGACCCAGGTCTCCAGCCCAGCGGGTGGATCGGAGAACCGGCGGATGACCATGGCGGTAATCGCCATGGTCATAATTCCACAAGGTAAGACCGCCAGCCTGTTGGCGGTCTTACCGCCGGTTCTCCGCCTTCCGCCAGGGTCGTAATGACCCCCTTGGTATCTTAACTAGCTCAGTTTAACAAACTTGTGCTGGGAACAGAACGGCCAGAGAGTGAAAGAGCAGCAGTCTTTTATCAAGGGTTATAAGATTAATTGAAAGATATATTAGCACAAATTCCAAATAGACCCACAGAAACATCTGCATTAGCGGATTTGGTGTTGGAAATCGATTGTAGACAAAATGAGAGGAGAGGCGAATGAAGAAAAGAAGTCCGATCCAGTATGCCTAGATTCGATAGAGTTAAAACCGATAATCCAAAGATCAGAGATATTCAATTGGGAGTGGAGCCAATGCAGATTGGAACCATATGAGGTCCTTTTACTAAGGAAGAGAAGAAGAAGCGGAGGCAGAACAATCTATGCTTATATTGGGAATGAGTGGCCATTTCATGAAGATCTGTCCGAAGAAACCAAAGATGTCATCTAAGGAGAAGAAAAACTTCCGGCACCATAAGTAGGGAGAGTTGAACTGATGCAATTAAGGTAGAACTCCAGTTGAACATTGTCTAGAAAACACCTTGCAATCGTCTTCCTCTCATTTGGTCTTACCTATGACACTTGAGTTTCAACATATTTCTTTGTCAAAGGGTTCTGTAATGATTGACTTTGTAGCCACAGGAAGCTTTTGTGATATAAAATTTGCTGCAAAAATTGGTTGAGAAGCAATTCAGAAGAGTAAAAGTGAGCCAGTAAGTGCTGTTGACGGAACCAATCTCTCATCTGAACCTATTGAGTCACACCAAGCTGATTGAACTGATCTCATAAGAGGGTCATAAAGAGTTCATAAAATTCAATCTGATCAATGCTCCTCAGTTCCAGTTAAAATTGGGTCTGCCTTGGTTAATAAAGCACAACCCAACAACAGATTGGAGTGCCAGGACCATTATCCTGGATTCAGATTATTGTAAGGAAAGTTGTTTTAAAAAGAGTGAATCACAAGAGAAACAAGATCCGCAACCTTACTGTGTGATGGAGGGGCATAAATTTGCGTTATACATACCACAGAAATCCCAAAGGCCACAGAAATCCCAAAGGAGTATGAAGATTGTGAGGATGCCTTAGATGAAGTTGAAGCAGATAAACTTCCACTGCACCAACCCTTTGATTGCAAAATAGAATTGAAACCAGGGTCAATCTTGCCCTGTAGCTGAGTTTACACTTTGACAAGGAAAATCAGCATTTATAAGAGTCCATCCAAAAATATCTTGCAAATGGATTTATTAGACCTTCCCAATCTCCTGTTTCATCACCTCTGTTTTTCGTTTTAAAGAAGGAAGATAAATTGAGACCTTGTATAGATTACCAAGCGATCAACAGAGTCACAATAAAAACATGTTATCCTCTGCCTTTAATATTAGTGCTGCTAGACGAAATAAAAGAAGCAAAAATATACAAAAAATTTCATCTCAGAGGAGCTAACCCCCTGTTTAGAATCAGTGAGGGAGACCAATGGAAAACCGCTTTCAGGACAAAATATGGGCTATTTGAATATCAAGTCTTGCCATTGTAATGCTCCAGAGGCATTCCAACATTTCATCAATCATGTCCTGAGTGAGTTGATTGATCAATGCGCTATAGTTTATATCAATGATATTTTGATCTATTCAATCAAAGAAGAACATTGAGAGCAAGTGAGAAAAATTCTGCAAATACTACGAGAAAACAAGTTATATATAAAGTTGGAAAAATGTGCCTTTAATTTAAGATCTGTGAAATTTTGGGGATTTATGCTTTCCCCAACAGGAATCACTATGGATGAAAACAAGATAAAGACAGTTACAGAGTGGAAATCTCCAACTTGCATAGGAGAAGTGCAAAGTTTTATTGGTTTTGCAAACTTTTATAGAAGATTCATCAAGGAGTTCTCACATATTATTTTTCCACTCACACGTCAGTTAAGAAAGGGGTTTCATTCTCATGGACAGACGATGCTGAAAATTTATTTGAATCTTTAAAGGAATACTTCACCACAGCACCGTTTTTTCCTTCATGCTGATTGTTGCGAACCTTTTTACCTGGAAACAGACGCATCAGATTTGGCTATTGGGGCAGTGCTGTCCCAAAGACATAAAAGAACCAGACAATTATAATCAGTGGCTTACCAGTCTCTGAAGTTAACCCCAGCTGAGGTGAACTATAAAATCACAGAGAAGGAGTTACTTGCTATAAAAGATGCCTTTAAGAATGGAGACACTATTGAATGGGAGCACGATGTACAGTTATAGTATTCGCTGATCACTGCAATCTAAAATTCATAAAGTCAGCAAGAACATTGACCCCACAACAGCTTTGTTGGTCTTTATATTTTGCTGACTATGATTTTGTCATCACCTTCAGACCAGGAAACAAAAATGGAAAAAAAAATGGAAAAGCAGACACCTTGTCTTGAATTGATACAGAGGTTCAGAAAGATACAGTAGAAATTCAAAAGATAATACCAGAATCAAAAATGATAGGAACTGTGACACATGACACTTTTGAAAAATTAGTGAGAGATGTGATGAGCCCAGAAGAAATGCAGCAATGTGCTCAACAAGATTGTAGTAGAGAAATTTGTGATCAATTACCTTTTCATGAAGGAACCTTATATCTGCCCACCCCGGAACTATAAAAGAATGCCGTGTATGAATGTCAAGACAGTCCTTTCGCTAGCCATGAGTGAATTTTAAAGACTGAAGATCTAGTGAAAATAAGGTTTTGGTGGCCACAAATGAGCAGAGACATCCATGCTTATGTGAAAACATGCACAATTTGTGCTCAGGGAAAATCGGAGAGGCAACCACCTAAAGAGTTTTTAAAACCATTACCTCCCCCACTGCCACCATGGCACAGAGTGACTCTAGATTTAATAGTAGATTTGCCATCCAGTCAGGGATACAAAACCATTCGGTGTTTGTGGATGCATTCACTAAAATATCTAATTTTGTCGCCTTAAAAGGAATTCCTACTGCTCAGCAATTAACCATGCACTTATATGAGCACATTATAAAGGCCCAGGGAATTCCAAAAATACTCATTTCAGATGGAGGTTCTCGATTTTTGTCCCATTTTTGGAGGGCCTATGCGGGGGGGGAGTTTGGAATTGAATCTCGATACTCCACTAGTTACCATCCATAAACTGATGGTCAAACTAAAAGAACCAATCAGGAACTAAAACAATATATAAGGTTGTTTTTATTAGACCAGGAAGGAGATTGGCCGGATTACTTGAGGGCACTGGAATTTGCACATAATGATGCGAAGAATGTGTCCAAATGGTATTCCCCTTTCTATCTAAACTATGGCAGGCATCCTAACTCATTGGTGGATTTCAAGGACACCCCAGTACCAGCTGTGACGGATGTAATGAGGCATCTTACAATAGTACACTAGTCCGCAACTAAGAACCTAATTCAGGCCAAGGAAAGCTATAAAACTTTTGCTGATCGAAAAAGAAGAGAAGAGCCACCCCTGCAAGTTGGGGATCAGGTTTGGCTCAACACAAAGAACCTTAAGCTTAAAGGAGATCCAAAATTTCAACCACAATTCATTGGACCATATCCAGTTCAGTAGATTGTGAATCCAGTAACCTTTCTTTTGGAACTACCAAAGAAAATGAAGGTACATCCAGCGTTTTACATTTCTTTGCTGAAAAATACACCTCCAGAATTAAGACAGAAACTTCCACCCAAACCAGTGCAACTAGAAGATGGAGTGGAACTTGAGATAAAAAGGATTTTGGATTAAAAAAGTAATAATTGAATCTATTATTTAATAGATTGGAAAGGTTAGGGACCCGAAGCGATGTCTTGGGAGGTGCTTATTAATGTACATGTACCAAGATAGGTTAAGGCCTTTCATCAAAAATTTCCAACAAAATCCAGACCAAAGGGACCACTCTCGCGAGGGGTACTGTCAGGATCCAAAGACCAAAAGGTCAATTTGTGGCTGTAACAATTTATAAGAACAGGGTGCATTCTGAAATGGGAAAGACAAAACAAGATTGGGGAAAAGCCTGGAGTCAATGGAATTCCAAGATGGCTGCCCAAAGCCTGGGATTATAGCGCTCTAGTGTTCCACCTAATTCAATTTAGGATTCAAAGTGAAGATCGCGCTTCTGAATAAGTGTGCACTTCACTGGAGTTTCCATCGATACGTACTTTGAGTTCATAGTTTCTGTCAGTATGCTTAGTTAGAGTTGTTTGCGACGAGTCACCAGTCTGTTTAATATTGCTTCACACCGTCCTTTCGACCGTCGGAGGTGTCTGAGAAATTTAAATGAAAGACAGCGTTTCAAGAGCCATCCATTGAGTCTGCGCAGCTGATAAGAGATAGAAAGAAGTAGCATCTTCAAGTTTTACTCCCCTGAGTTTGCCAGTTGGTTAAGTGAGTGAGCAGTTCATGATAAAGTTATTTTTAGTGGTGGCTTCGGAGAGAAAAAGTAGTAAAGGCAGTAAGGAATATTTCTGAGAGTCGCGCACCAGAACAGAAAAAGAGTATTGATCCAAGCACAACAGAATTCTGTCTAGTTATAGAGGTTATTCACTCCGCGCTTCCTTTGCCAGAATGTAGCTAAGTAAACCTTAATTTTTTTTATAAGAATGTACAAATAAACCTGGCAATAACTTTTTAAATATTCATACACAACAAGAGTAAAATATAATAAAAAGATCTAAAAAGTGAAAACAATGGAAAGAGAGCAACCATAGTAAGGTGAAGAGCTTACCTGTGATTGTGCTATGTTTAATACTCCAAAATGCCATACATAACGCAATAAAAATAGAATTTATTAGAGGCTTTAGAAAGAAACAGACACACACAACAAGAATATTACGAGGAAGAATACATATGAAGGTTACATTACAGGAGAGAAGCAAATGTCTCAGTATTCATGGGTATGTCAAAATAATAGTTTGAAAAATAATAATACGACATATAAGTGACATCACATTAAGGAATGGTTCACAATGGATGGAAGAATAACATTAAAGACAGGAACCAGAAGACAAGGTTCAACTTTATACCCTCAGGGCTTTTCCGTGTTCCAGTGAAATTGGATATGGGAAGGGTTCTGGGTAGGGAGTTGGGACCATTCTTCATTTGCTCCTGTGCAAGACCTGAGGTGAGATTCCTGACATAATGTCATCTGGATGTTTATCATTATGTCCATACAAACTGCAATCATTATTTCTGGTCCCTGTATCTCCCAGTGGATTTAAAGGGAGACTCACAATTAGTTCCTGTAGGCTTTCTGGCCACCGCTTTATATAGGATCATGATTCACTAACAACAGCAAAAAACATTTGTAACTGCATTTGGTAAGTGGTTAAGTAAGAGTGATAAAATATTTGCATAAGGAATTGTGCCCTAGAGTGAAGGAAATGAATCAACAATGATCACTTGATTTGGCAACAATTTGAATCCTTAAGATTGAGGTGACTATGTACACTTAGGTGAAGTGAAAATACAGATTTTTAGGTGTCAGCTAGGCAGCATATTTTGTTCTCAGCTTTTCAATGGTTTGAGCATCGTTGCTCTCATTTTCTTTGTTCTGGTTTGTGAAGGCATGCCTAAGCCCTTTCCTTCTGCTTTTGTATGCACTGAACAAACAGCCCAGGCTTCTCTGTTCATGTGTCGTAATGCAGCAAAAATGTAAAGAAAAGAAAAGTTGGTGATTGTTTCAAAGGTTTGCATTAAAAAGTAAAGCACATTGCTTGTAAGTATTTCGCTCAACTTTGAAGTTCAAAACATGGAAGCCGCATGCGCTGCTTCCCGCATTTCAGTAATGACCCAACCTGCTGCAAGCTGCTCTGGTTAGGGTGACCACCTGACATGGAGGCTAATTCAGGAAGGGACTTTAAAAAAAATCAGGACAAAGGGTCAAAATTCATGACAAAAATTCATGAGAAAAGGAGGAGCGGCCATACCCCACTGGTTTATCAATGCATTTATTTACTGTTTTTTATATTGCTCTATTTATTCACTGTGCTGTGTATGATATTGCCTATTGGTAAGCTGCCTTCAGGTGGTGCATTAAGTCCTTTATCAGTAGTAAATTGATCTTCTTGAGCATGGTGTCAAGGTCATCACTCCTACCCAAATATACCTAGTCTTTCTTGGAGAAAATGCAACAGCAACATTTTGTTTATGTTTCTAAGCATTTCAATACCCATGGCTAACAGTTGGGGAAACATTAAGGTAAGTGACTTTTTCACTTTCTGCTAGTTTATACAAGTTGAAGAAACACATGGGGCACCCCTGATACCCACTAGACATCAAACATAAGAAAATTAATGAGGCAGACCAGATGGTGTGGGTGTCAGTCCCACACCAAATGTCAGGATGTGAGGTACCCACAATTTGTCTGTAGTCTTACAGCACCAAAAAGGCCTGACTGTTGCATTAGATTATGCGTCAGGGACTCTATATTTATCCTAGAACTGGAAGCCCGACTACCAGACAAAGAATTAAAGAGCATAATGAAGTTAAGATCAGATGGGACATCCACAGCCACTGATACTGAGACACAGACAAATAAGAAAGAGAAGAACCAGGTGAGACAATTCCTAAAATCAGATAGGGCCTCCATGAATATTAGATAGTATTGTGTATCTGGAGAATAGTCTCAGCAGAGAGGCTGGAAACAGAAGAGGCACTCAAGTTGTTGAATAAGCAGCGCCCCCCCACCCTAGCCAAGTCTGCTGGTGTGATGGTCCATTGGTAGTGCTTGAGGAGGGTGGGTAGGTGCTGGGCCCCTTGGAATATTATGCCCTGGGCAATTGCCTACTCTGTCCATGTCTTAAAATGCCTCTGCAGTCAAGCCAAGCCTGAACCAGTGGTCTGGCTCATTTCTAAGTGCCAAAGAACATACAGAACCTTCTAAATGTTTGGGATGCAAATTACACAACAAAATATAAGAACATGACAAACACTTTAAAATGTAGAAAGTGTTTCTTTAACACAAGGAAGTGTTTCAGTTTAGAACATTAGATCACGGCATTGCATTGACATTTATTTGAATTGAAAGTTTCTAAACATGAACTTGAAAACATTTATTAACCCTCCCTTCTGATAAAGCCATGAGTGAACAAAGAGTACTTATTGTCAAGTGTCCCTTAAGTCATGGAAAATATTAATTTTATGGATAGTGAAATATTACAGTCAATTAAAGCATTTGCAAGTGATGTTTTTACACAGGATCTATCTTGAACTGAATTATCTGAATGTGCTCTCAAATGTCACTCTCAAGTTAACTAGACACATGAAGTAACTTGATTTAACTTAACCCCTTTGCTGCCAGGCGTTTTTCCCCTCCTGAGCCAAGCCTCTTTTTAGCTATTTGGGGCAGTTTGCGCTTTAGCCCTCATAACTTTTTGTCCACATAAGCTACCCACGCCAAATTTGCGTCCTTTTATTCCAACATCCTAGGGATTCTAGAGGTACCCAGAGTTTTTGGTTTCCCCTGGAAGGGACCAAGAAATTAAGCAAACTACAGCTAAAATTTAGTTTTTTCAAAGAAAATTGGAAAAAAGGGCTGCAGAAGAAAGCTTGGCATCAACAAAGGGTTTGCGGTGCTAAGATCACCATTTTCCCAGCTTTCAGGAACAGGCAGACTTGAATCAGAAAACCACATTTTTCAACACAATTTTGTCATTTTACTGGGGCATTTTTACTATTTCTTTGTGTTTTCAGCCTCCTTCCAGTTAGTGACAGAAATGGGTGTGAAACCAATGCTGGATCCCCGACAGCTAAAAATTTCTGAAAAGTAGACAAAATTCTGAACTCAGCAAGGGGTCATTTGTGTAGATCATTCAAGGTTTTCCTACAGAAAGTAACAGCTAGAATAAAAAATATTGAAATTGAGGTGAAATAAGAGCCATTTCTGACTACGTTTTCTTCTATAACTTTTTACAGCCATGGCAGTTTTTTGAAAGCAATATACCTTTACGTCTGCTGGACTCTTCTGGTTGCGGGGATATATAGGGCTTGTAGGTTCATCAAGAACCCTAGGTACCCAAAGCCAATAAAGGAGCTGCACCTTGTAATGGGTATTCATTGTATACCGGGTATGCAGCAATTAATTTGGTGAAATATAAAGAGTGAAAAATAGGTATCAAGGAAACCTTTGTATTTCCAAAATAGTCACAAGATAAGGTGTTGAGAAGCAGTGGTCATTTGCACATCTCTGAATTCCGGGGTCCCCATACTAACATGTGAATTACAGGGCATTTCTCAAATAGACGTCTTTTTTGCACACTGTCTTACATTTGGAAGGAAAAAATGTAGGGAAAGACAAGGGGCAATATCACTTGTTCTGCTAATCTGTGTTCCCCCAAGTCTCCCGATAAAATGGTGGCTCACTTTTGTGGGTAGCCCTAATGCCCGCGACACGAAACGTAACATGGACACATCACATTTTTACATTGAAATCTGACGTGTTTTTTAGGAAAGTGCCTAGCTGTGGATTATGGCCTCTAGCTCAGCCGGCAGCTAGAGAAACCTACCAAACCTGTGCATTTTTTTAAAACTAAACACCTAGGGGAATCAAGGATGGGGTGACCTGTGGGGCTCTCACCAGGTTCTGTTACACAGAATCCTTTGCAAACCTCAAAGTTTTGCAAACAAAACACTTTTTCCTCAAATTTCGGTTATAGAAAGTTCTGGAATCTGAGAGGAGCCACATATTTCCTTCCACCCAGCATTTCCCCAAGTCTCCCGATAAAAATGGTACCTCACGTGTGTGGGTAGGCCTAGTTCCCGCAATAGGAAATGCCCCAAAACCCAACATGGACACATCACATTTTCCCAAAGAAAACTGACCTGTTTTTTGCAAGGTGCCTAGCTGTCGATTTTAGCCTCTACCTCAGCCGGCACCTAGGGAAACCTAGCAAACCTATACATTTTTGAAAAATAGACACCTAGGGGAATTCAGAATGGGGTGACTTGTGGGGCTCTCACCAGGTTCTGTTACCCAGAATCCTTTGCAAACAAAAAAACATTTTTTTCCTCACATTTCGGTGATAGAAAGTTCTGGAATCTGAGAAGAGCCACAAATTTCCTTCCACCCATCATTCCTCTAAGTCTCCCGATAACAATGGTACCTCACTTGTGTGGGTAGGCCTAGTGCCTGCGACAGGAAATGCCTCAAAACACTATGTAGACACATCAAAATTATCAAATACAAAACTACCTGTTTTTTCCGGGGGGAGGTGGGTGCCAGGTACCTGTGTTTTTGGTCCCGGGCTCAGCAACCATCTAGGGAAACCTACCAAACCTAGACATTTCTGAAAACTAGACACCCTAGGGAGTCCAGCGAAGTGTGATTTGTATGGATACCCCAGTGTCTTCTTACCCAGAATCCTCAGCAAACCTTACATTTAGCTATAACATCACATTTGCCCCACATTTCTATGTGGGATCACTGCACCGGCACAGATTTCCTACCACCCAATGTCTCCTTCAGTCTCCTGATAAAAATGATACCTCACTTGTGTAGGTGGGCCAAGTGCCTGTGACAGGGAACAGCCAAAAACATGTTTAAATTGAGGGGGAACCAAAGCGGTTGCTTCAACAATGAATATTGGAATGTTGAGGCTCTGGGCTCTTACCAGCCGTTAGAAGCCCGGAGCTACTCCTTTGTTTCCAATGGAGCGCTCAACCTGTGTGTGCGTGTGTCTGTGTGTCGCACACACAGAAGCCTATAGAACTGAAAAAATGTTTTAGCCATAGATTTTAGTAATATGAACATTGTACCTAGTGCAAACAGTTTAACTACTGTCCATTAAAAGCACACAATCCATAGCTTATCTTGGAACACCCCTACAATACATCTCAAAAAGAACTAATATTTGCCTTCAGGAAGCCCAAAGTGTCTCCATCATTTAACACCACCTCTCCTGGCTTACAATCTACCTTTACATCTACACATTAACTAACTGCACAGATCTATGTTTCTTTTGAAGCAGCTAGCACCTTGGCGAGAAGGCTTGTTACTTGTTTTTTGTGTCTGCTCCTCCTTCAGGATAACAGCACAGGAGACCTTCCACTTCAGCAAGACATTTAAACTGTAACATTGGTATTTTAGTACGCATTTCAAAATTGCAGATAAATGCTATCCGTTGAAATCGCCATCAAGGACAACAGACTTTAGGGTTAATTCACGGACAGTCCATGAAAATTATGGACGGGTGGTCATCCTAATTCTGGCAGGTCTCCGTGCGGTCTAGGACTCTCGGAATGTGTGCAAAGCAACTCCTAGCACAGTGAATCAGAAAACTGTAAAACAAGGTTTACGTGTCTTTGTCAAGCAATTATCTTAGAAGCATTTTGAGCCTTGGCAATATGAGGCTTCTCACCTTTCTTCTGGATTTTTGGCCGCCGGGTAGGTTTCGAGAGTTGGATGCTATGGGTAGACGGCCACAGTAGTCCCACAGGCTCGCATTTTCCCAAGGGGCCCTTTCACTTATATAGGAAGGTCATAAACTAGTGTGTTTTTTATGTAGTTCTTTATGTAAGTTATATTCTTTTCACCTACCTCTGACTTAATTTGAGTTCTTTAGTGAAGCTTAGGAGTTGCTTTTTTTGTTTTCGGTCCTGAAGAAACGCCAATAAATCTGTTCGGGACTTCGTAGGCGGGAAACATGTTGACCATCATTTAGGGTTGTAAGATCAATTTCCCTTTTCCCTATCTTTTCTGGTAGAGCGCAGGAACATTATCCCCCTGATCACTCCCTGTGTTTTTAACCTTGATCTAGACCCTTTCTAAGGAATTTATAAATTTTTGTTAGGGTTTATAATCCCCTGTCTCTAGCTTTTCACTTCTCCTGCTTGGTCTGAATCTACCCCTACATACAACAACAGCACTTTTTCACAAAAGATCTCTGGCAAAAAGCCCCCTTGAGCGGCCCGTAGGACATTGCAACACCAGCCCAACGAGGAGCAGGCCCTATGATGAAGCATGACACCCATTGGGTGTGTGAGGGCTCTGTCTTCTACTTTTAATAGTGCCCTTTTGACCTGCAGTTTCTCAGTGGAACAGTACACCTCACATATTTATGCTTCTCACCTTTCTTCTACCCCTAGGATAACATGTTGCTAGGGCTTCAGTTTCAGTTTCAGAGCCCAATTAATAGAGATAACCGTCATTAACAGGCTGCTGGGAACAGACTGTACAGCTTGTTAACTCCAGAGCAAACGGCTGTACTTGATAACATGATTTTCAAACCAAATGCAAGGAATGCTGCTTTACTAAGAAAAAAAAAAGGCAAGAACGACGATGGCATGAATCAAAAATGTACCTAAGTAAAATATTAAATACAGCTCTTAACATGTGAATAAATAAAAAAAATACATACATAAATAAAATTATAATTTGAGGGACCACATTTTTTCCTCGAGATGGCATTTCTAGTGCTGTCGAATTCTGGGGTACTACATGCTAAGACTGCCTCGTTTTAATCTCATTTAATGCCTCTTTCTTCCACTTTCACGTTTTCTCCCCATTTATATTACCCTCCAGTTTCTTTTTCAGCTCTGCTTTTTCCAGTTGTTACTGTTTTTCTCTTTCTCCTTTTTTTCTGTCTTTCTCGCTTCTGCTCTGAGTCATTATCTCATGATGAAAAGTAAGCCGTAGTCCTCAACAAACATTTGCAAAGCCAAGGTCTTGTCTATTAGAGCTATTGGCTTTGGCAATCTTTGGTAGCTGCACTGCACAGCAGCACTGACACTTTGCAGTGTGGCCAAAACTTATTTTATAAAGTGCAAAGCGAGGGTTATTGGCTTTGTCAGTGTGTTTTAGTTATGTTGTTTAGCAGCGTAGCTGCTGTTCAGCATGTCTGAAAGTCAGGAAGAAAAGCGCTATGAGGCTGCTATACAACATGGCTGAAAGACATTGATATTGACAAAGCCAGTAGCTCTCCCATTGCAGAGACCTGTTGGCTCTGCTAATGCTTGTTGATATACGTCATGTATGCCTGAACCTTCTGACGGTTCTTTGTGTTCCATAGTAAATCAAAACATTTTAAAATTTTGATCTGCTATCCAAAATATTCTGTTTTGTAGATGGAGCAAATACAAAATCATCTCCTAAAGGGTACCTACCAATCAAGAAAAGATTACGTCTCATTAAAAAGACAAAAAGGTGTGATTTCCACGCTGTACCACCAGGTTCCTGCCCAGTTCTGCAATCTGGTATGCAAAATTGGGTTTCAGAGACTTTACTCACACCCACATGGTAAGTCTATACTAGAACGCTGTAAGTGTACTACATTTTTTAAAAACCCTCACTTCAAATGTATTTTGCAAAACTTTTTCACGTTTTTAGAAAATACATGTTTATCAATGAAGCCTTAGATAAATCTATGTGAGCCTGTTCATATGTATGGTGTTGTTGGCAAAAATGCTGACAAGACAAATGGGCTACACATGCAAATATGCTCGTAACAGGCTTTTAATATATTTGGTGATTATATTTTAATGTGCGGGGGAAGATCGAATTCATGCATCGTATGGAGATCTTTCCATCCATGTACTACAGTTAATTAAAATATTTTTATTTATATGACTCATGTGGGAGAAGATTTGAGTTTCTAGTCAGGTACACCAACAGTGAGTGCCACAAGAACGTGTCACGCATCTGAGAAGGAAACATTGAGTGGTTTGGTACTGCACTGAGTTTGTGAGTTCTTGAGTGGCTGCTAGACATAACTGTGTAACGGACTGCAGAGCCAGGCCACGTGGGTGAAAGTCATCTAGAGCACAGTTGTTGCTGGTACACGTATCTTGGACATTATTATCCATCCAATGTATTCTAACAGATATGCAATACAGTTGGTGAACACATTTATAATGTATGACACAGGTGGAACCTCATTGACAACTTTCTAGACAGGTAAACCAAATTCTGGGGTGAATGCCCCAGTCTCAGCACTAAACTATGATTGCGGAATAAAAATCATAGCAGTTCAATAACATGTCCAAAATACCCAAAATATATCTATTGTTTTTTAGTTTCAGATAAATGTGTTGAAGATGATATACCAAAGGTATTTAGTACACCACACCCCGATGCTCAGAGCTTGGATTGTGGCATGCAGACCTCTCTTGAAGGTGTGTTGTAGTATTCTACAGAACAAGCTACTGCATAGAAGTTTAACAACAAAGGTTTATTGAGTTAATGTCTTTCACCACCAATAGCTCCTTCAGGCTCCCCCACAACAACCTCAGCTCGGAATCTGTTGGAGAGATTCTAGCTCATGAGGTTCCAATATTACATACATATGTTTCTACAACCAACAGAGAAGATAGACCTAGCTATACAGCATAATTAACTATAACAAGGTGTCAGGTTGATATTGGCAGGTACATACAGAAGGGCTAATAGACTCTGAAACAGAGAATCTTTCACATTTCGAGCACAGACTAGTGGGGACCGTTTTAACTCTATTTTAAATTAATATTCACATTTTATTGCACTTGACCTGGTATCACTCAATACTGTTGGCGAGGTTACGTATGTTGGTAGAGGCAGGCTAGCCTTATTGACTTTATTATAATGCCCCTGCATTTCAAGACAAACACCACCGATGTCATGATGGTGCACAATTGCTTGAGTGACCATTAACTTTTATCCATATCTGTCGACTTCGGTAATGAGAAAAAGTGTGCTATGCTCACTGTCACTCCAGTAGTATATCATCAGAACAAGGGGATACTGCTAAATGGGCCTTTGTGAATGCTGATGCTACCCTAAGACATTTAGTAGAGAGAAGTAGGGATGAGATTATGGTATGTGTGGAGCTTGAACCGGACCCTAAGCTTGTTCTTCAGGCATTTGCAGGAATTTGCCACAGTGTTTCTGACTTTTTGACCACTGAGAGTAAGGCTCGGGGCCCCAAACCACAGAGGTGGTTCGATGCCAAGTGCTCAAAGGCACATAAAGATCTTATTTTTGCTCTGAAATAAGAGCCAAGGGATGGGGAGCGGTAAGAATGTGCAGGGTGAATTATAAGTATGTGATTGCTGAAAGGAAGTATTTTATCAGGCGAGAAATCTGGGGGAAATTACATGAAGCCACCATCAGAAACGGCCCATTGTTTTTTGGAAAACCGTTAATGCCCCCTATTTTAGTGATATCCATGATACGCCCATTTGATGTTACTATCCCTCCGGCCAAATGGATTGAGCACTTCGCTGAGGTCTATGGTAGTGACGCTAGTGATGACTGTCTGCCTACTGACTCTTTATTGGATCACTCTCAGGGTAGTGTTGAGTCTCTACGTCCCACACTCAAGGAGGTCATTTGTGCTTTGCAGCAGAGTGCAAAAAGCAAGGTCCCCGTTGACCTGTTCATTGACAACCTCGAATTATGGGCCCTGTTAATGACAAACGTTTTGGGATGTGCGGTGGATGCAAAAATCATGCTCTAGCTCCCTAATAGTGCCCATATTAAAAAAAGGCGACAGGGCAGAACCTCGTTGTTACTGCCCGATTTCATTAATTGATACGAATTGAAAATTCTTGGGTAGGGTTTTATTGTGTCGATTGGAAACCTGGGTGGCTGAGAGGGGTTGTTTCTCTGAAATGCAATACAAGTTTATAAAAGGTCTCAGCACCATCAATCAATGCCTTAATACCCACCTTATCATTAGTAAATACACGGTGGCCAAGAATGGCCGTCTCCATCTTACCTTCAAGGACCTCACCTCAGTTTGTGACTGGGTGAATAGGAGAAAGCTGTGGCTTAAAATGCTTTCCATGGGTATAGATGACATTTTGGTCTGTTTTATGGCCAGGTTACATGAAGGTATAAATGGCCGTATAAGATATGGTAAGAGAGGGGAGTGTACTGATCCAGTTAGAATGAAATGCAGTGTGAGGCAGGGATGTTTGTTGGCACCATTCTTTTTCTGCCTTTATTTTAATAATTCAAATGTTTGAAAAAAGGAGAGGCTGACACACCCAGGGTGGGCACTAAGAGACGTCTGGCTCTGCTTTATGCAGATGACTGTGTTTTGATGTCAAGTACTGGCGTAGATCTTCAAAAATTGTTGAATTAATTTGTTTCCTTCATGGATGATGTGGGCTTAAGGACTAACTCAGCCAAGTCCCAAGTGAAAGGTTTGGGAATGTACATTAATGAATCTAAAATGAATGGACAAAAATACCTCTTTTGTAGAAACATTTGAATCTGCTTGCCAGACTACCACCTACCAAATAGTGTTCCCAAATTGGAAAAATCTGAATGTGTGAAGGCACTGGAAGTGCTATAAAAATAACAAGTGGATGTGTGCTATTGTAAGGGGGCGGGGTTTAAAGGGACACCCAGAGCCCAAGAGTGCGGCATTGGATTCGGTTTTCTACTGTAGCCCCAGTTTTTGCCTACACCGTATCGGAGGGCTTGTGTCATGGGCAGTGGCAGTCCAGTGGACAGTGTTCAGTGGAGGTTAATATGAGTGCTTGTGCAGCACAGCAAGGCAGGAAATGAGCCAGGAATACAGTGGCCACAAGACCACGAGTGGGGCACCAGAAACATCGGTGTCCTGCTCCCAACTTAGCTGGAATACAAGAACTCCCCTAATAGTAGGCTTTGGAGCCTGGATCAGCCATGCTAGAAGATAAAGCCACATACTTCTGCTTGCTTGGGATAAACAAGTAGAGGGCAGACTTGTCCAACTTGCACAATCCGCACCACTTAAAAACCCTGCCACATGACAATCATGAAGAAGAAAAAAGAGGAAGAAGTAGAGTTGAATAATGGTCCTCCTTAGATCACTAAATGGCCTTCATACTACAATTGAGTAAAATTGAGACAAGATTTAGTGGCAGTGAAGGATAAAGTGGTGGGGCTGAGAAGTAGAGTGGTTCAAGTGGAACAGGCATTGGGGACTTCAGCAGCAGCGATCAAGAAGGTAGACATTTAGGGAGAGAAGGTCTTAGAGATTGAATTTAAATATTGCTCTGTTAGGAGTCTATTGCGGTGCACAGTACTAAATGATATACAATGCTGATCCTTGTTGAGCAGGCTGGGGGGGGTCTCTGGGTCAATGAATGTGGAGTCTGTGTGGCAAGTGATGAATGAGCGCCTATGGAATCTGCCAGAGGTTTCAGAAGCGAAAATAAAGCATGTGGTGCTTACAGGATTCCCTCTAGAAATAATGCTGTAGACACAGAGGCAGGATGCACAGTGATGGTGGTCCTCAATGTCCCTGAGAGGCATGACATGATATTGAGATACATTTGTGGAAGAGGTCAGTGTTGTGCAACTGTCACAAACTTCTCAAGCTCCCTCTTGTAGTACAGACAGTTTAGCTATAAACATTAACTCTTTGAGGTGAGGAAGGTGCTTGTTGCCAGAGACACAGAAACAACTATGGAATTTCCATTCCAACTTTATACAATCTATAGAGAAAAAAAATGTTGCTCTTACAAAGTGAGGTCGGTAGATAGCTTTTGATAAGCTTGGATCTAAATGCAGGGTGATGGTATAAATGTTGATGAGACCTTGATAGGCTATGGCCGGGATTTTGAGGCGTGGAAATTTCTGAGTTTTACACTGTAGTGTTGATATGGGGTCATGTTTCCCTGAGATGAGTAGCGGGGAATAGATGATTTGGGGATTGGATTTTTTCCATATTGTTTTTTCTATCCCTTTCTGTCCATTTGGTCTTTCGGGTCGTGTAAGTTTTATATTACCTATGGAGTCCTGCTGCACTGACTGAAGAGGTTTGCAACATGCGGTTGGGTTCTGGGAGATTCTCAGCTTTGGAATCTATTTTGTTCTAATTGACGTTATTAATAAAAATAATAAGAACCTATAAATCACAAGTTAAATATCCCAAAAGGCCTTGGAGTGTCTGTATTACTTTATTGCTCCATTCAGGCTAACAAGTGTGTAGATATTCAAAATGCAAGTTATTACTGACAAGATCTTGACACAAATGGAAATCTTGGAGAAACCATCAATAGACTTTCTGTGAAACAAAACCTTGAAACACTAATGCCATCAATAAGATCACTATGGAGTTAGGCACATACCCAATAAGTATATTAGGATGTGTTCGCTTTTCCGTTACTGGAATACTATTAACCATTTTGAAAAACAGGGGTGTGTTACATTTAAAGCACTTTCCTTTTTCGGATTGATCTCAGGTGGGCCAAGGTGGCAGATGTGGGCTAAAGGTAGGGAGTGGTCCAGAAATTAGGACATTGACCCATAATTCCCCTGTTGCTTTTTCCATAATCATCTGGTTCGGCAGAGGGAGCATGAAACTATAACTTGACAGTGTTTAAGAATGGATGTGGGGGAGAGGTGGACTGGGGAGTTCCCTCCAAACAACAGAATGGGCTTCAAAAGACACATTGCTAAAAAGACTCAGACAGTCTGACGGCAAGTCAGGGCATAATTCCTCATTCCTTACTTCAGAATGGCCATTCAGGTTCTCTTTCTGTCCCACCTACATGGAGCTAAGCCGGCTATCCCTTCCTTTGAAGTACGTCCCCTGTGATGGTGCACGATTAATCCAGGATGTGAGAAAGTTTGACACAGTCAAGCCAAATTATCAGGAACTTCATTGGTTCTACCTGCCTGCCTGCAGCACAACAGCTGCTGCATCACACTTCCATGAGCAAGTCCAGCAGGCAGACACGAGATCATTGGTGCTTAGTGCAGTGCTTGCAGCAGTGACATAGACTGGATTGAGACCAACATGTGCTAAATGAGACGTCCAGAAGGAAAGCCCGCGGACTAACCAAGATCTGAAATTCTGCCTTGACACAGATGTGTCTTGATCCTTCGCTTTCCCACTTGTAGAAGTAATTGAAGATAGACTTCTTCAACGAACACCTTAACTGCAAGTTACTGCAACAGTTGCATCCCCCTTGTGGAGCAGATATGGAGACTGACTACGGAGTCTGCAAATGCATTGTATTTGCTTCATTCTTTTCTAACCAATCCCTCTAATATTGTGCTCATGTACTTCTTCTTTCACAGTGGTCCTTTGTTTCACAGTTAAGTTCTTTTTAAATAAATACACTTACATACATATATAATAAACCCAGCCCCTCCACTTCTGTTCAGCTCTTTCACAAATTCGTGGTACTACCTACTGGTCAGTCAGATCAGATCCTTCAGTATGAACTCACTATTCACAGCCTCACTTTGGTCCCAGGCGACGGCACAAAGTCTTTGATTTGCTCCTGGCAGCTCCACTTGGCATATGGGGTTTTCTCTGTACCTTCAGACGCAATGTAGACTCTTCAGGTGCAATCGCCTGCACCACTGCGGCCCCTCCTGGCACATGGAGTTGCTGCTCAGGCATTCACTGGTGACCCTCCTGTGGCATAGAGGTTCACAGCAATGCAGCCTTATGGGCTCGGCACTCTTAACACAGTGCTCAATACGTGTCACTGTCTACAGCAGACAGGGGTCACCAAAAACAATCTTACACAGGGGCTATGGCCCGAAGAGTGCACAGCCGAATCCTCACACCTCACACAGAAAGTCCTCACTGCAGGGCTCCCCACTGGACCTCGCTTCCTTCAGCACTGTCCTCTTCTTCGCAGGGCACACTGCTCTTGGCAAGCAGGCAGGCCCTGGTGCTCCAGGCTCCTGGGCAGGTGGTCTTGGTCTTCCCTGGGTGATGTCCCCTCACCCAGGCAAGGAGACTAACAGGCCTTGGCCCCTAGTCCTGGTCACAGGCAGAAGTCTTGAGGAACTTCCCCTTCTCACACAGTCCGTCTGGCGGCTTGGCCGATAACACATTTTTGGGGACTCAACCTCCTCTTCTTATAGTCCTTTTCCAGACACCAAATGTGATTTAGGGTTTGGGTCTTTGAACTTTTATTTTGGGGCTCTGTTTCTTTTGAAGTGCGCACTTCTCCTTTTCATTTTCCTTCATGAAAGAGGTCTGTCACAGCAGGCCTGATTCTGAAGCTAATTATCTACAACATAATTCATCCTCTCACTCACCAACGACCCCTCCCATCTTACACAGATGCATGAGAAGCATCGCTGACTGAATGAAGAACAACTGCCTGCAGCTGAACACAGACAAGACGGAAGTACTGATCTTTGGCAATAGCGGCACCACATGGAACAACTCCTGGTGGCCATCAGACCTAAGGCCCGCACCCACTCCATCCGTACATGCCAGAGACCTCAGAATCATCATTGACAATAAGCTGAATGAATGAAATCACAGATCAACTCCGTCTCCTCTGCCTCTTCCTCACTTTGCCCATGCTACGTAAGATCTTCAGGTGGATACCCGAACACACATCGTGACACAGACCCTCACACCAGGTGACTGGACTACAGCAACACCCTCTAGGTAGGTATCGCCACACACCTCCTACAGAGACTTCAGACCATACATAACGCTGCAGCCAGATTCATCCTCTGCCTTCCCAGACGAACCCACATCACACCCCTCCTCAGGCAACTCCACTGGCTCCCTGTACAAAGAGATGCCAATTCAAGCTGCTGACCCACGCACACAAGGCTTTACACATCCAAGAACGCGTGTACGTTAACCACCGCCTGAATTTCCACCACCTGTCGAGAAGACTACTCTCTGCCTCCCCTCCACTTTCCCATACTCCCACATATACTGAAGCACATCGCAGCAAAAACCTGGAACAGCCTCCCCACGCATCACCGGACCATCACCTCACTTCCAGAATTCTGAATGGCCTTCAAGACCTGACTGTTCAAATAATCCTCTAGGTCCTGCAAGCGCCTGGACACCCTATTGGGTGATTATCCACAATTTATAAATCCTGATTGATTGCTTGATTGATAGATTGGAATGGCTAGAGTTCACACCAGGATGCCAGCCTCAAAAATGCGTGCATCAAATGGTTAATCGCAGACCCCACCCTTACTCTTTATGATTCTCTTATCAGCCCCATCTCCCTTCCTGATATCAAGCCCATTCTTGTGATATACCACTGAATCAAAAGGTAGGCTTTTCGAATGTAAAGGGAGTCTCTTCCTTTTCCCTCCTGTGTGTCCTCACCCAGCTCACAGGAATGCAGCTCCCCACAAATCTGTATGGGGGGATTCCTTACCTTCTTATGTCTTCATCAGGCAGGGTTGGGCTTCCCAAAATGGAAACCAAGGTCCTCCACACAAGGCTCCCTACCAAGCACATTTACTCGGTGTAAAATCACAGTACACTTACTGTCCAGCACTAATACCTGTTTGCATTCTACCCTTACTTGCACACATGCATTCAGCACACACAGTCAGCCTGCACGCATTGTTCAGCACTGAATCTTTTCTATCTTTAACCAGGGTGTATTACTTCAAAACAAACACACACTGCCAGCACACACACTCGCTGTGTGTATGCTCCACAGCACTTCAGTCTTCATATATGGCACACCACCCAAATAAACATACACTCAGCACATGCTTTCTCCGCACATGCACTGCACCGCACTACATCTCTCATGTAATGTATTCCTCATAGGCATACGTACACCCTGTACATGTACTAACCACACATTCACTGCACAGTACTTCTCCATCCTTGTATTGTACCCTTCCCACTCACACATACAACTAATGCAGAGTCAGTAACCCTACCCCTATGTTGCACAGCACTCAGCATCTTACCTGATGTAGGCCAAGGGTGAGTTAAGCACACAGCAGCGGAACTTTTAAAAAGGTGAGTGAGCATGTAGGCCTCACTTCAGTGAGACAGGGTAGAAAGGTCCTGTTCACTACTACTGATCACTGCACAGAATGCTGCCACTTCTGCGCTCGTGCTGCTTACTTACTGGTGAATGCGGTAGCCTTCCACCACTATGAGCATAGCACTTTGAATGTCCCTCCCGGTCCAACAAGACCACAATCCGTGACGTGAGACAGGTAGGTGTCATGGTGCACAAGCATTATCTGTGTTTGCCTATGACAAAAATCAGCATTAGGGATCAAGACAACAGTGCAGTTGGGCACTTAGAGCAGGGGTACACATATCTTACCATGCAGAGGACTTTTCCTTCCCAACACTTCTTCTCTTGGGATAGGGCTGCTTGACAAACTGCATCAACTGAACGTCATTTGAACTCCGTCCCTCATACATGCCCCATGGAACTTACCCCAGTATGTGGAAATACATTGCACCACAATTATCACTCCCCTTTCTTTTGCCCCCTCCTTTCCATACCTTTCTTCTTTGAATTGCAACCCCTTCCAAATGTCCACATGTGATATGTATTTGTTGATGCACAATTAGTGTACTACCACTTCCAGGCCCAGCCGTTTTGATGACACACTAAGAACTAATGAGAATTGTAATGCCTTATTCTAGAAATACATTGATAGTCCATTCCTATCAAAAATAGCAAATATATAAAACAATGAATTTCGAAACCTTATTTTAATCCTTCTTTCCTCTGACATAAACGGACGTCTACAACCTGCTAAGGTATAATGTGCCCATGTCATAGTCACTTATGAGCAGTTGATGACTCAAGCCACTCTAGATCTCGGATTGTGTGCTTCAAGTTTCATCTGGCAAACAGAAGTTCACTTGCATCACCCATTTGCATTCTTCCCAGATGGAGGTTTTGAACCATATGAAACATTGTCCTGAGATTCTTCATTCATCAGCACTTAAGAGATTGAAGTGCCGAATGAAGCACTATATAAATAACAAATTATTTATTAGGATTTTACTCCCGTTTGGAGTCCTTCTTCCATGACTCTGACAATTTTCTGCAACCTGCTATTGATCATGTTCATTCTTATCTTTAAGTTACACAGGAGCTTCTTCATTCCTGTTACCATTTTACCAGTCGTTCTGCATCTCGTGGGCCCATCATCCACCTGCTCACTTTCTGGCATCTTGTGGATCTGCAAAAAATAATACTCTGCTCGCGAGTGATCTTAATTTGTTTATTCATTCATTCATTGATCATAGTATTATATTTAACTCTTTCAGAGGACTTCCTGTCTGTCAGTACTTGTTAAGTGTAATCACTGAATATCATGACTTCGTTTTTTCTGTTGACGGGAGAGCCACGCTTTAAAACGCATCGCAGTTATGGTAGATTAGCTGCTTTGCTGTGATGGCTCGGCAACTCAAAGTGCTTCACTTTTCTTGACAGATCATATGCTGTTTCTGTAAAGTCGCCCCAGAGCATCCTTTGCCACATCTTTCAGCCCAGTGCAAGTGACACCTCTGATTTCAGACACCAAATGGTGCCCTTAGTTTCTGTCACTCAGACTTTTCCATGGATCACATTGTACTAGACGCATTTCTCGATGTTTATTTTCAGACACTGGCAGTTGTCTTTAAAAACCCTAAAGAAATATGCTGTGTGTGCTTCAGGGATACTAGTATTTCCTTGTTATGGGTCACCAGGCTCTTCCTGGACTCTGCATGTATCATATTTTCTGGTAGTGTTAAAGCAGAAATCTCGGCTATATTTTAGTCACTACAGACTAGAAACAATAGCAGTTTTTACATGGAAAACAAAATACAAATAACAATGCACAGTTAAGACAATTGGAAACTTAACAGATATAAAAATTATATAAAATGTTAGCTCCGACGATTTTTATTAGCTGGTGCTCTTCGTTTGTAGTTCAGGATTATACTAAATGTATCTTGTACACTTCCTTCTCCGGTTGCATCTGTAGGCACTTTTGTTCAGCATGTCCCAGTTACGCTGTTGCTGGACAATGATTACAAAATATGGAAACATTTCTCGTTGCACCATTTGCCCCAAGAGAAATACAGGAGTTAGAAACATAACCACAGAGCAATATGCAAATTCAATGAAGGAAGTCTGTTATGCAACGGTCATGAAGTCATAGGAACGAAGTACAATAGAAACATTGAATATAGATAACATTTCACAGTGACCTTGCTGTGCCTCAAGCCCAGCAGAGAACAAGAAATACTCATTTTATTTCAGCATTTGTTTTAGCAGAAAACATGTTCTTAAAGAGACAGAATACTTTTCATCACATTGTTAATGCAACATTAGAAAACATAAGCAGGCCTTTCGTTTGAAGGCGGCCACTAAGAAGAGCACTATCTTCGTGTTAACATAAAATTAACATATAATGATTTATATATTGAAATATAAGTATGATTACATATGAGTAAAATATTAGTACAAAAATTATGCGCTCCAAATCCCTTCTCTGATGACTAGATATGTCATCACACAAAAACCCAAAATAAATGTATTTATTTCATTACATTATTCAAAATTTAGTTTCATCCTTATTTCTATAAATTTTCTTTCCTCTTGAATTTTTCCCATAACGTTTTTCCATTTTAACATCTAGCCTCCTCTAATTCTTTTCAAAGTTTCTTCTTTTGATCATTTGAAATAATTTATATATTCCTCGAATTCCAATTAGACAAAACACAATAATTGAAATCCATTTTATTAATTTTAATATAATACCTTCTCCTAGGTTGCCAAGCCAATTTCCCACTGAAGCAATTCCCTTGCCTGCCTTTTCCCAAATAGTAGTTTCGGTTAATTCTTTTAGTTCTGATTCATGTTTAGTTACATTGTTAATCAAACCTCTAACTAATTTACTATTGTCCGGTATGTATGAACAACAGTGACGCGGACCAAGTCATTTACAAACTCTGCCCTCCTTTGCTAAGAGAATGTCTAACACAAGGCGTTTCTGAAGAGTCGTAGCTCTTGTCGCAGCCATTTCAGTATCTAAGAGCAGAATAGCTCCTGAATAATCCATTAACATGTTATCCACAACTGTGGACAACTTTTGTATTTTCACTGCATTCAGAACACTCCCACTGAAGGTATTATTGCTTCAGATATGTCTCCCGCAATGCTATAAATTGATTCTCGCTTGTGTCTCGGTTGTATTCCAGTAACTTTAGGAAACTTACTCAAGTCTTCCGGTTGGTACATTTTCGTAAAGACTATTCCCAAATAACATGTGCCATACCATCCTCTAAGAAGACGGTAATAGGCATTTTTCCCACAGATGTAATAAACTCCAGGCATCGCAGGATCTTGACCATTCAGCATAAATGTCCATTTACTCTGAAACAAAAACACATGTCTACATTCACTTGTTCGCACAAATATTCTATCTATTCTAGATTGAGGCCTATATATACAAAGCTTCCCTATATATAATGCATCTAAAGTTAGTTGTTCTTGTTTAGTAATGTCAGTGTAAGCATGATCAGTTCCAGGACTTTGTTGAACTAATCCCTTATCAATGTTAACTTTAATCGCTGTTCTCTTATACTCTGTGTTATCTGGAAAACTCTTTTCTGCAGGTGAAAATAAACAAGTCAGATTGTTTCTATGAGCAAAAGCAGTCCCAATGGTTAATGTAGGTTCAAAGAAACCCTTTACTATTTCTATGTTATAATCCCTAGCTATCTTATTGATATCCTTAATTAATAATGATAGGCACAAAAGAAAACACAATGTCTATGTTTGAATAGAAATATTGGATATACTCTTGGTTATATAATCGTGTTAGTAAAAGACTACATCTCATGCCATATGTTAGAGGCAGACTATGATAGGTAATTCCCTCTTCAACAGATGCTGGAGTCTGCATACAGACATAACAATCTCTTGCATCTATTATATCAACATACTCACGCAATAAGCGATAGAAGACATTAGAAGAAAGTTATTTTTTTTCATGTAAGTATCTCTCATCTATTTTAAACCTATCTATTGCTGAGAGTAGGAATTGATTTCAAAAGAGCAATAGCTGTATGTAAAGCTATTGTATGGTTGGCTCAATTTGAGTCAAAGACAGTCACACTCACAATCAATAACAAACAAACTAGCGCACAAACAATTGCCAAACTAATACCTCTGAATTTACAATGACTACTCTTAGTGTGTTGATTACTAAAGTTTCCTATGGTGTGTACAGAATCAGAAAGTAAAAGCAAAAACAAAAGTATAGCTATGCAGCAAAAATCAAAACAAAAAGACAAAAATGGTTCAATTCTTCACTTTCAATCTTCTATCTACAATCACTCCTAAGTTTTTATTTTTCTTCTTCAAAAGTTCATTTTGTCAAAGTTCAGTAAAAGTTGTCAAAATCAGTTTAGGTTATCAAAGTCTTTTCAGGAATTATTCAACAAAGTCTTTTCATTTAGCTCTCAAATTCTCAATTTTTCTCAACAAATCTTCACCAGCTTTCTCATGTGCCAAAATATGGACCTGCAATGTCTCTGTCAAAACAAAAATTCAAAAATTCTTCTTTCCATTCATTAGTAGGTGCATATGCCCATTCAGGACCAGAGTATCTTTTACTAACAACTCTTTTCTTTTTCAATCTTCGACCACTGTTTGCATCTCCTTCACTCAGAGCTTCTTCTATGCTTGACTCGTTTTCTTCCTGAATTGGTGGCACCACTTTAATCTTCCCTGCCTATTAGCTTGTCACCGGCCGGTTGTCACCTTTCAAAGGTTTTCTAGGTAATTCTCCTTTCAGAATTGAACTTGATATCTTCTCCTTCGACGTTCCCGCAACTGGTTCAGGAGGAGTCAAACCCTCTTGACATGGATCTGCCTCAACTCCCTTTCCATTGGGGTCAGTCACTTGTTCAGTCTGGTTTGTCAGACCATTTGCTTCTGAGGACACCCTCCTCTGAGCAGGTTTTTTTTGGACCAGTACTCTCTCTTGTTCTCTTTGGACCTGTTCCCTTACAGTTTCATTTGAGGATGATTCACCCTCCTCGTCTAGGATATCTTCCACTTCGTCCGACTCAGGAGTGAGTAGGTCGACTGGAGCATTTTCAGGTGCAGCTTTCTGCTCTTCTCTTTCTCTTTCTTGACCTGGAATACGTTTAGGTGCTGGGAATCTCGATAGCTCCTCTTCTTGCTCTGTTGGATTATTCTGAGTGTGACTTGCGTAGATCCAATTTGAGAGTCCTGCACACTTTACAGCTGTAGTCCTTACCAAGATCACCTGGTAGGGTCCCTTCCACAGAGGCTCCAAAAACGATTTTCTCATGTTCTTACGGATCACAATCCAATCACCAGCCTTCAGGTTGTGTCCTTGGCCTTGAGGTGTTTGATGTGTGGTAGCTTCCACCTGATGAGAGAAAGATCTTACCACATCAGCTAGAACCTTGCAGTAGTCTAACACCATATCATCTGTAATGTTCACAACAGCATTTGCAGGTACAGCTGGTGATCTCATAGCTCTTCCCATGAGGATTTCATGGGGCAACAGTCCTGTTTTCTTGTCAGGGGTGCTTCTCATTGACATTAGAACCAACAGCAAAGCATCTGGCCATTTCAAATTCGTGGATACACACATTTTCACCAGTCCCAATTTCAGAGTGCCATCCATCTGCTCTACGAGTCCTGAAGCTTCTGGGCGGTAGCTACAATGGAATCTCTGCTCAAGCTTTAAGGCTGCACATAGCATCTTAATCACTTCATTGTTGAAGTGGCTTACCTTATCTGTTTCCAAAGAGACCGGAAAACCGAAATGTGGAATTAACTCTCAAAGTAGTAACTTTGCTACTGTAAGACTGTCATTTCTCCCTGGAAGATAAGCCTCAATCCAATGACTGAAAATGCACACAATCGCCATCACATATTTCAAACCAGCACACGCAGGCATCTCAGTGAAATCCATCTGCATTCTGTTAAATGGTCCTCCAGCCATGCCAATATGTCCCATATTGACCACTGTCCCTTTCCCAACATTCATCTGTTGACAAACAATGCATTTATGGCAAATTTCTTCGGCAACCTGTCTAACTTTTCCAATGCTGCTTGAAACATCGGACCATAGCATCTCTACCTACATGGGCATGATAGTATCTGGCCATTTAAGTCAGTAGACTATTTGGCAGAATTACCTTCCCTTCTCCTGTTATCCAGATATCATCATTCATTTTGCACACATTTGAGCTTAATCCAGTCTCTACGCTCTTCTTTGGGACCGTGTCAACAATTTGCACGGTACAATTTGTATAGGCCCCATCATTTCAGGCAACAATTCCCAGTTTCCTTTGAAGGATATGCTGTTTAAGGCACAAAACTTTGCGACTTGATCTGCATATGTATTTCCCAAAGACACATAGGGGGTTATTACAACTTTGGAGGAGGTGTTAATCCGTCCCAAAAGTGACGGTAAAGTGATGGATATACCACCAGCCATATTACGAGTCCATTATATCCTATGGTACTCGTAATATTGTATCTTGTGATCTCTGATGTGCACTGCATTTCACCACACCAACTTTTTCAGGCTTTTGAATGGCTTGAAACAACTCAAGAATTCTCTCACCATTCCTTATTGGTGAACCGGAAGAGGTTAAGAAGCCTCTTTGTGACCATATAAGGCCAAAGTCATGCACAGCGCCGAATCCATATTGACTATTGGTGTAAATTGTCACTTTCATTTGATTTGAAATGTGGCATGCTCCAGAGCTACTAATTCTGCCACTTGTGCAGAAAACACTCCTCGAAGCCATGATGCTTCCAGTATGCCAGTGAAAGTACACACTGCATATCCTGCTCTTAATGTGCCCACATTAACTCTCAGGCAGGAACCATAAACAAAGATAATCTGATCACTTTCTTCAAGGCAGATAACTCTAATATCTGCTCAGGTTTTTGTGCATAACTCTGTAATTTCCAGACAACCATGTTCTGTATCATCCAATTTGTCAGAAAAATAGTTTTCAATCGGGAGTAAGGTTGCTGGGTTAAACACTTTACATCTCTTAATGCTTACATTTGGAGACCCCAAGATCGAGGTCTCATATCTGGTCAGTCTAGAACTGGTCCAGATATTGTGTCTTGGACCAGCTGAGCAAAATCTCAATAGAATGTGGTGCCATAATAGTAAGGGGATAACCCATCACTATATTCTCACTCTGAGCAAGGCTCTGCTAGACTGCTGCAACAGACCGCAAACATCCTGGTAAGGCTGCTGTGACCGGATCCAAAGTAACTGAAAAATATGCCACTGAGAGGTTTACCGCACCATGACTCTTGAGTCAGAACAGACAAAGGACATGCATCATGTTCATGACAAAACAGTAGAAAATGTTTGGTGAAGTCAGGCATACGTAATGCTGGAGCTTGACATAAACTTTCTTTCGGATTATTAAATGCTTTCTTACAAGCTGCATCCATCTATACAGGATCAGAAACATCTTTATGAGTCAGTTTCTGTAGGGGCTTTGAAAGAACAGAAAAATTCAGAATCCACTGGCGACATTAGCCAACCATTCCTAAACACATCCTCACATCTTTTTGTGTATTCGGTACATTCATCTGCATAATTGTATCTATTCTCTCCCTGGAACTTTTCCTAGTTCCTTTTTCAATCAGGTGACCCACATATTTCACTTCTTTCTGACAGTACTGAAATTTAGCAGGGGATAGTTTATGTCCATTGTCTCCCAGAAAATTCAACAAAGCAATTGTATCATATTTACATCCTTCTTTTGTCTTGGATGCAATTAATAAATCATCAATGTATTGCACTAATGTTGACTGGTAAGGCATCACAAATGACTCCAAATTATATTTCAAGATCTGGCTGAAAATGGATGATGACTCTGAAAACCCTTGTGGAATTCTACACCAGCAGTAGACCTTGTTCAGAAATTTAAAACAAAAAGAGTAATCTGCTGTCCTCATGAAGAGGCACGGAAAAGAAAGCTTGACATACACCTATCACAGTAAACCATTCAGCATCACATGGGATCTGAAACATAATCACAGATGGATTTGACACATTTGGGCAACACTTAATCAGTATGTCATTTATTTTTCTCAGATCCTGCACAAGACGCATTTTCCCACATGGTTTCCGCAGACCCATTATTGGTGAATTACACGGGCTACTCAACACTTCTTTCAAAATCTCTTTCTCCACGAACTGCTCTATGAAGGGTTTCACACCTTCGATTGTTCAATTGTCATCGGATATTGTGGAGTCTGAGGAAAAACTACATTGGGCTTCACTGCAACTCTGACTAGTTTTACTTCTTTAATCAACCCAATATCCTTTCCCGAAAGATCCCAAACTTTAGACTTAACAGTCTTTTGCAAATCAAAAGGAAGATCTTTTACTTCAAAAACTGGAAAGAAACTAATCAAAGGAGCTTCTTCAATCACTGGCTCATCAAAAATGATCAAAGGAAATTCTTCTGACACTGACTCACTGCTGACAGTAAGTGTTGGATCTTCCTCATCATCACTGGTTGTTTGAATTTCAATACCTTCATCAGAACAAGTAATTGAGCGCCTTGTTTATCCCTTCCCAGTAAGGATACAGGACTTTAACCACAAACCATAAACTTGTGCAAAGCCTTAAAAGTATCAATTTTAACCAAGGCTGGTTCTGTAATTGGGGTAGTCAAATATTGATTTGCAACTCCCACAATCTGAACTGTCTTCCCTGACAAAGGCAAATCTGGAACCTCTGCAGATCTCACTGTTGAACGTGTAGCTCCAGTATCAACCAGAAAAGAGACTTTGTGACCATGCACTTTTCCCCTAACATAATGACCTTTCTGATCCACTTCTGACGAAGCAGCCTTCATACATTCTTCCTCATCTGAACTATCTGACTGCCATACTTCCTTTATTCCAATCTCAGTGTGTAAAGGAAATTGGTGTACTGCATTATTACCCCGATTCAATTTTTGACTCGTGACCATCTGAGAAAGCATCACCTGTTGCTGACCCATCGGAGACTGTGGTACCTGAAATTATCCAGGCACTTAAATTTGTTGTGCAGGACCATCTGCACTTGTGGCTGCATCTGTTGCAATTGGGGTAATTGTACTTATTGTACCTGCGGTTGCACATTTTGCATAAGCTGCATGGGTTGTAAGGGTTGGAAACCCTGCATCGGATTTACATTATTCTGGAAATTTGGAATTTGACCTCTCATTCTTGGTCCTCTCATATTCTAAAAAGCATTGAAGCCATTCATCTGTTGGAACACCTCCTTGATTTAACATTGAAAACTGCCTTTTCCAATGCCCGATTCCCCCGCAAACGTGACAAGGTAACATTCTCTTTCCTTGTGGCTCTGCTTGCATCATCACAGAATTCAAATCAGGACCACAATTAACACTTCCCTTACCACCCCGACCTTCACTTCTGCCACCATTCTGAAACGTCCCTTCACGCTGAAACATACCACTTCCCTGTTGCTGTTGATGATTTGGATATCCTGCCTGAATCCCTGTTTGAGCAGCCTTGATCTGCATCACCATTGCCTTTTCCTTCAACTTTTTCTGTTCCAATTCAATCTCATCACTACAGTATTTCACATGCTGCAACACCTCATCAATCGGCTTTGCTTGCCAACAAATCAAATGATTCATAATCATCTGGCTAATATCTGGTCTGAGTTTTTCAACAAACCTGAACACAAAATGAATCATGTCTTTTGACTCAATTGTTTCTGTTCCACTATAATGTTTAAATGCTTTTAACAATCTCTCAAAATATGCATGGATCGATTCTTTCGCTTCCTGAGCCGTTCTATCTATGTGTTGCCAATCAGTGTTTTTCAGCGAAATTCTCGTTTTCAGGAACTTTATAGTAATACTTCATTACTTCTTGAGATGGTGCACCTTGGCGGCTCACTTGTTGGCCAATCTACACTCCTCTTACACTCGATCCACAAAATTGCTCTAACAACTATCTATAAAAGATTTTTTAAATCCTCCCACAGGCATTTTGCAAGTTTCGCAAACCTATCTGTTTGCTGGTACCACTCGACTGGTTTCTCTCTCAACCTCAGGTAGTCATTTGTAAATGACAAAATATCTCTCCTGCTCCAAGGGACTTGTACAAAATTCCCTCCTGGAATCTCTCTCATTGGTAAGACTTTTACTACCTCTTTAATTTGTGATACATCTACAGGAGTAGTATCTGAAACTTTCCTCTGCATTTCCATTTTCTTGACCCAACTGCCCTCCCATTTTTCTAATGCTCTCCAAATTTGTACTTTCTCAAGTAACTCTCTAAGATGTGTTTTCATCCCTGCAGACCTCATGTGTTCAAAATCTTCAGCTTCAAAATTTAATCTATAACTTATTTTCAGGCATTTCGTTTTTGTAAGATCTATTCCATATTTATCTGTTAATTCTTGTAGTTGCTGATGCACTTCAGCTGCTCCCTCTGTAATCAATGGACAAAAATATCTCTACTCAACTTCACTGTAAGACTCAAGTCTTTTTACTCCCATTGTCCCTTCAAGAAGCTCATGTGCTTCCGTTCACAACCTCGTCTTGTTTATAAACTCCTTTTCTTTAAACTGATTCTCTGGAACACTTGAAACACTTAGGGCCTGATTATAACCTTGGTGGACGGCGGAGGCCGTCCGCCAAGGTTCCGCCGCCAAATGACCGCACCGCGGTCACAAGACCGCGGCGGCCATTCTAACATTTCCTCTGGGCCGGCGGGCGCTCTCCAAAAGAGCGCCCGCCGGCCCAGAGGAAATGCCCCTGCAACGAGGACGCCGGCTCAGAATTGAGCCGGCGTAGTTGCAGGGGTGCGACGGGTGCAGTTTGCACCCGTCGCGTATTTCAGTGTCTGCATGGCAGACACTGAAATACTTTGCGGGGCCCTCTTACGGGGGCCCCTGCCGTGCCCATGCCATTGGCATGGGCACGGCAGGGGCCCCCAGGGGCCCCGCGGCACCCCCTACCGCCATCCTGTTCATGGCGGGTTTCCCGCCATGAACAGAATGGCGGTAGGGGCTGTCAGAATCCTCATGGCGGCGGAGCGCGCTCCGCCGCCATGAAGGATTCCCCCGAGCAGCGGTAAGTCGGCGGGAGCCCGCCGACTTGCCGCTTCTGACCGCGGCTGAACCGCCGCGGTCAGAATGCTCGTGGGAGCACCGCCAGCCTGTTGGCGGTGCTCCCGTGGTCGGTGGCCCTGGCGGCCACCGGCCGCCAGGGTCAGAATGACCCCCTTAATTCTTCCAACCACCTTGTTAATTGCTGTGCAGTCAAACCCTGTAATTAAATATTACCAGGTTCCATACTCTGTAACTGCTGCTGCATTGGGCTCACATGTTGAGGAGTCAATATTTTTAACTCGGAACCATTTCATGATCCATCCTTTTCAGAATTTCTAATAGGGGTTAAATCTAACAACGACCTTGATCTATTTAGAGTCTCTATTAAAGCAATAATCAGTTCTCAGTGGGTTTCCTAGAGCTTTTGGCCCCTGTGCCACTGCACCTGCTGCACCATCAGAATTATGGCCCTTGTGTCTGCTGCAAGGTTCCTGCCATTGGGACTGCTTGTTTATTGGTAACATATAGCAATAATCAATGCTCAGTGGGTTTCCTAGAGCTTTTGGCCCCTGTGCCACTGCACCTGCTGTACTCTCCAAATCATGGCCTTAGTGCCTGCAAGGTAACTGCACTTGTGACAACTTGCCTAGTAGAAACATATAGCAATAATCACTGTCCAGTGAATTTCCTAGACCTTTTGGCCCCTGTGCCCCTGCACCTTGGCGTGACATCCGAATCATGGCCTTAGTGCCTGTAAGGTAACGTGAGGAAATCATTTATATCCAGTAATGTATGTGTTGTGAAAAAAGGCACATCACAGATAGAATGCATAATTATTTTGTAGGTAAACAAACCCAAATGCTTTCATAAAAAGGTGCCAACTCTCCAAAACGAGTGGCCACAGATGTCATTAAAAAAGCATATGCTTTACACATCAAATTGAAAACAAAGCATTGTTAAATTGTGTTGCATTGTGGCTGGCTGTTTTCTGTGAAAATATCGTATCCTTTGCTTGATAGTGAATGGGCTATAAACAGTGTAAATTGCCCAAGATCACCATATATGAAGCTGATGCTGAGACTGAAATGCTGTTTTGTATTTTGTTCCTAAAAAAGGCAGTTTCACAAATTAAATGGACTCAAAGAAGAATTTTCAAACACATGCAGATGAAGAAAAAGATACCCTTTGTGATGGCTGTGTCTAAAATAAAATACAAAAAAAGGCACAGGCTGCATTCTTCTTCCCTTTAAAGGCTGTCTCTTTGAAGTCAGCAGAAAGCACAACAAAATAACCAGGCTTCCATGAAAACACAGTTTAACATTTGACCTCAGTCTTTGAATGTGCAGCAAACCTGACAGATGAGAACAAGATTTAAAGGCCTGTTGTCAGAAAAGGAGTTTGTGGAAGTATTCACTGAACATGGCTTTCTTACCGGCCTGGATAAACTGAACTTGGAGAGACTAAAACAAATACAGCCAGAAAGTGGGAAGAAAGAAAACGGGACGAATGCATTCCTAGGTCAATTTTCTGAAAGTCCCAAAGATGTCTTTAGCAAACCAGACAGCTCCGTTGTCTGGTGGGCTGCAACCTAAAAATGGGGGAAGTTCTGACCAACGAGCAACACACATTTAGTTAGCATGGGGAAAGACAAACATAGTACTATATACACTACCAGCATCATATCTTCATTTTTGATCTGCATAGTGTGAGACTAAAGGGAGGTACCCCCCTCCCCATGGCAGTGACATCTGTTTAACCCATACGTGGTGCTAGTTAAATGTGCTAATGAGTATGATTTTTCACACATGCATGAACACCTGTCTTGAATGAACAATGTATTGCAGTGTGTTAAGCTCACAACATCAGCACATATGGCACTTGTACATGGGTGATGCAACATTTGTGGTGTCTACAAGTATATGGGTTGCTGTCCTTGTTTACATATACCTTGCAGTGATCATAGGCATTCCTTTTACAGGTTTCAAACTATGAAAGAAGACATAGATATGAGAGCTGTTGCCTCATGTATTAGCATGGTCTGAGTGTGGTAGACAGAGAGCATACATCAAAGCCCTGAAAAGGTCCGTTTCACCCAGAGGGGCAAGTTCAAACCTGAAACATGTTGGCTACATACATACAACATAAAACAAAAATGACGAATGCATAGAGGATAAATTGTATATCACTTCCTATCCATTTTTCTGTCTTTTAATAATACAGGAGTTTCTCAACCAATAAAGGAAATATTTTGTGGGTTCACCCTCCATATTTTTATATCTGGAACCTTCTCTATTTCCAGAACCACTTTTTCAAGAACTCCCAGGACACGGTTAAGTCCATTGTAATTATACTATTCCTAACACAGTATGGTTAGGTCACCTATGATGAAGCATGCCAGATTATAAGTGGGTGAGGTGACCTGTCCAAGTATCTTTGATAACTGTAGAGTGCTGAAAGGGCCCAAGAAGAATCACCCATTCCCTTCCTGAGCATTTATAGCGTTAGTTCAATTGCTTTGCTTTCAACATTTTGCCTGGATTTTCTACCATCTTGTTTGGTACTTTGGACTTGTTGATGGTGCGATCTTGTAGGAATTTACAATGTACCGTTGGCTCTTCTCCTAAACTTTGGATTTCATTCAGGGCTCATTGTTCCTCTGCCTACCCACAAGTGGAGTCCCTTTTAGACTGTTAAAATCTTAGGTGTGTACACAACTGTAGGAAAAAAAGAGGAGTAGGCTTTTGTCACAGTATTTGGAAGGTGAAATGTGTGCTGTTCTGCTGTAATATCAGACTTTGGCACCTCATTTTGAGTTTGACAGACAGGAGTACCCTGTCTCTCAAAATGACAATCTTCCCGCCTCAATGAGAGTCTTGTGGACCATCATGTTTTCATTGGTGATTCCCGGCTGGATCTAGCATTGGGAACCCTACACTGAATGCTCATCTGAAGGTATGAGATCCATACCAGACTGGTGAAGATCTCACCATATGGCTGGCAGTAGACCAGCCAGGGTGGTGGCAGTCATTTCCTTTGCACTCTGACATTGGCTCTCATAGTTTATGATCATGGCTTCAGATCCTGGGTGAACTTGAAATGTTTGGCCCCACTTTTAACAGTAGTTAGACTCATTGCAAGCATCCCCCCATTATATTTTGTGTGTTTTAACCCATTTTTGCCTGCACAGAGGTTTGTAGGTTCTGCTCCTTCATTTGCTTCTCTTTTGAAAAAAGGTTTCCTTACCATTTCAGTCACTTTAGCTTACTTTCAGTTTTGGCTCATCCAGTGATCCCTTTTGGATTATGGTCCTGCTATCCATCTGTCTCTGTCAGTAGGAGCCTTCTGGTTATAAGCAATGCTCTTGTCTGGCTAAAGTTTAATTTTGGATGATTTTTTTGTTTATCTTTACATAAGGCTGGAGAAAGGAGGGCTTGATGGACCGGTAAGCACATACTCTGCACCTTAAATACTGGTAGTTTTTAATCTTCTTCAGTCCAATGGACCCCACCCTTTTACCCCCTCTCCTTTTTGAGTGGCCCTTGGCTCGAATCTTTGCTGTGCTTCAAAGCCATGAGTTAAAATGAGAGTACAACTGAACTGCACAAGCCAGCAGGTTTAATTTATTCTCCTTTGTGTTGAGCCTTCTAGACTGAATAGCCACTGAGTCAGAAGCAAGGGATATTAGCAACTACCTACAGTGAGTAATGTACTTTCTTTCCTTTCCTGTTTTATCCTTTCACTGATGTTTTGTTTTAGCCTTGTAATGATAATCAGACCACTCTGGGACATTTGAACAAGATGTGTCACATTCCATGTGTGGTGGGGTTAAGGTGACAAATTGCTCTGCATTTTGCATCTTTGTTCTACAGTGGTGCCTCTTCACCTACTGCCCACACAGAGGCACTGCGGGTCACCAGTTTGTCCCTGCATTTTAGTTCCCGTCACTTGTGACCCCTACACAGGACAAGTAAGAAAGGAGGATTGGAGCTGCCAGTAGAGACACCTTGAGCAGCCTGGCAGGGTGTCCAACTCTCATTCCTACAGCCCTTAGTGGGCTGTGAATCATGCCCAGTCTCTGGCTGGGAAGGAGGAGCTACACCACGGGAAGGGTCCTGCACAGTGTTGTTTTAGAAGCATGTTCAGCTTTAGAGATGCAAGTACAGACACCAGCCCAGTGCTAATCAGCCCTGAATATGTGAATGGAAACCATGATATGGTACTGTACTGGAAATATGGATTTGATGTTTATTTATTGCATTAAGATTGTTTCAGAGTGGTTACATATTGTCTGATTAGCCCTCTGTCAAAGAAGAAGACCTGAGCATGCAGCACATTCCTACTTGCTCCAAAAGATAAAGGCCCTCATTACAATATTGGCAGTAAATGCTGCTTACCGCCGTGCAGAAGACCGCCAAAACACCACCGCGGCTTCGGAGTTCCGCCACAGCTATTACGACCCACAGCTCAGAACCCGCCAAAATCTAGACACCCACACAAGTGCGCCACACAAAAGGTCAGTGATAAACTGGCAATACCAAAACCTCCACCGTCACGCCAACAGCAATAAGCCCACACTATCATGACCCACTAATCCATGCGGCGGTCTTTCAACCGCGTTATTCCATTGGCGGTACACACCGCTGCCCTCAAAATACACACATTCACAAAACACTACCACATTGGACAAATCGAAATACACACACCTGATACACATACACACACCACTCCCACACACCCAATCCAATATAAAACACACACACACACATTACCCACAAACCCTTACTACCCAAAAATTTGAAGAAGGCCAGAAAGACAGCAAAGCAAAGACAACACCAGCATAGAGAGGCACACAACACCATCACACATACACATCCAGGTACAAAACACCACACACCCATTAACATCACCCCACATATCACAACACCCACACCACCTCACACATCACCCACACCACCCCATGCCACCGCAAAGACACCCCAGGTTTTCTGAGGAGGAGCTCAGGGTCATGGTGGAGGAAATCATCCGGGTAGAGCCACAGCTATTCGGATCACAGGTGCAGCACACCACCATAGCTAGGAAGATGGAACTATAGCACAGAATCGTGGACAGGGTCAACGCAGTGGGATAGCACCCAAGAACACGGGATGACATCAGGAAGAGGTAGAACGACCTACGGGGGAAGGTACGTTCTGTGGTCTCAAGACACCACATTGCGGTTCAGAGGACTGGCGGCGGACCCTCACCTCCTCCCCCACAACTAACAACATGGGAGGAGCAGGTCTTGGCTATACTGCATCCTGAGGGCCTCGCAGGAGTAGCTGGAGGAATGGACTCTGGTAAGTTAAATCTTTAACTACTTCATCCCCCACCCTACCTGCATGCTATCACATACCCCCACCCTCACCCCCATCACTCCAACTCCTCACATATGTCCCACTATCACAAACCACACATCCCAACACCAAGCCCTGCATGCAACAACAAAGCATGGACACCCATCACCAATGCATGTCCACTACACAGACCCCTAAACATTTATCACACAAGGTCCTACACAGGAATGGAAGAACTGGGGTACAGGGTCACCCACCCATTGCACACCATGGCACACACAGATGCAATAATCATGCTTTTACACCCCTGCAGGACTCCTACCCAACGTCACCGGACAGGAGTTTCTAGACATGTCCACTCCCCCCACAGTGATGACAGCAGCTCTGTCCAACTGGATCTAGATGACCAGCCCAGCCCCTCTGGGACCTCGGGCCAGTCGGTTCCCCTGACACAGTCACAGGCCACCACAGAGCCTCCCCCCTCAGGAAACACCAGCACAGCACCCACCCAGCGGGCCCATACCTCTGTCCCCAGGACACGTCAAGCAGCAGTGTGTCCACCACTACAGGGAACCCAGGCTAACCCACCACCCCAAGAACAGCAGGGACCTGGGGACAGTGGGCACACGGTTCAGAGGACAGAGGCACAGGAAAGCGGGGAAACTGGGAGGGCTGCTGTGCGACAGGGGGAGGACAGGCCCAGGGAACCCACTCTCCACGAGGCCCTCTCCAACATCATGGGAGCCTACCATCATTCCCAGGAGACGATGGCAACAGTACTGGCCAAGTTTCAGGAGACCCAGCGGCTGCAGGAGGAACAGTATTTGGGGTTCAGGGAGGAACTCAAATATATCAATACCACCCTGGGCACCATTGTAGGGGTGCTGAAGGACCTCGTGAACACCAGGTGGGACACTGTGGCACAACAAGGGGCCCCTGACACTAGCCTGGACGATGAACTGCCCACCACCTCCGCCGGCACTAGTGGACAGGAGGCACCGCCACAGGACCATGACACCAGCACCCCACCCCCTGCAGATGGAGAACCACCCCGCAAGCGGTCCCTGAGATCCAGGACAAATACAGAGAACAATGCCAAGACCCCGCCAAGAAATGAGACCACCCTGATTGTCATCCTTCTGTCCCACTTTGTCACCCTGTCCATCCTTACACTGCCCTAGCTCCACTTCCTATGCCCCTCTGGACAAGGCGCCTGTGAGACAAATAGACTGGACTCTGCTATGGACATTCCTCCACCATCCCCCCTGACCATTTTACAACCCCCTCCACTAATTTGCACTTAAATAAACACCCTTGAATCACAAAACACTCTGGAGTCAGTCTGTGCTTTCACAAATGTGTATTTGCTATAACTAAGGAAAATACCAATGTCCATTGTATTGTCAACAAACCTATGTCACACAGCTCTAGTCCATGAGGTAACATAGCAGAGGTCACACAGTGGGACCCACATCTGTGAAATCGAAAGTGACAAATCAGGGTCCATACAGTGGGTGAAAGTGACAGACAGATGAGAGGTCGAACAATTTTATCAGATGTAGGAGGCAGTCCGGTCTTCTTACCTGTGTCTCACTGGAAGTATTGATGGATCACAGTGTTTCTGTTGTCTATGTCCTCTTCTTCTGCCTCCTCTTCTTCACTGTCCACAGGCTCCACAGCTGCCACAACACCTCCTTCAGGACCGTCCTACTGCAGAAAAGGCACCTGTTGTCGCAAAGCCAAGTTGTGCAGCATACAGCAGGCCACGATGATCTGGCACTCCTTCTTTGGTGATTAGTATAGGGAACAACCTGTCATATGGAGGTACCTGAACCTGGCCTTCAGGAGGCCGAAGGTCCTCTTTATAACCCTCCTAGTTCGCCCATGTGCCTCATTGTAGCGTTCCTCTGCCCTTGTCCTGGGATTCATCACTGGGGTCAGTAGCCATGACAGGTTGGGGTAGCCAGAGTCACCTGCAAATGTCGAGGGACAACTAATAGACACACACTAACCCTTAGGGACAACCCCAGACCCAGACAACTATTCACACTGTATAGGGTCCATGTCCTCACCTAATAGCCACACACGGTGCCTCTGGACTTGCCCCATCACATAAGGGATGCTGCTATTCCTTAGAATGTAAGCGCCTTGCAGTGAGCCAGGAAACTTGGCGTTCACATGGGTGATGTACTGGTCGGCCAAACACACCATCTGCACATTCGTTGAATGGTAACTCTTCCGGTTTCTGTACAGCTGTTCACTTCTGTGGGGGGGTACCAAGGCCACATGTGTCCCATCAGTGGCACCTATGATGTTGGGGATATTTCCCAGAGCATATGTCACCTTTCACTGTAGGCAAATCCTCCACCTGAGGGGAACACGATGTAGCTGCGCATATGTTTCAGCAGGGCAGACAACACTCTAGGCAACACGATAGAGAACATTGGCTGGGACATGCCTGATGAAATGGCCACTGTTGTTTGAAAGGACCCACTTGCCAGGAAATGGAGTACTGACAGGACCTGCACTAGAGGGGGGATTCCTGTGGGATGGTGGATAGCTGACATCAGGTCTGGCTCCAACTGGGCACACAGTTCCTGGATTGTGGCACCATCAAGTCTGTAGGTGACTATTAAATGTCGCTCTTCCATTGTCGACAAGTCCACCAGCGGTCTGTTCACCGAAGGATGCCGCCATCTCCTCACCTGCCCCAGCGGACGTGCTCTATGGATGAGAACAGCGATCAGAGGGTCAGCCAACACTGAGGTACGAAATAAACAACATTATTGCACACATTTGTCAATCCGCTATGTGCCTGTCTTAGTGTGTATGCAAGGCCTAGATATGTGTGACGCATTTAAAATTCATGCCATGTGGCCCCCTGAAATAGCGGCTGCCTGACCTGTAATGTGGGACAAGGGGATATGAGGTAACTGCGCTGGCGTTGTACACCGTTGCGGTAGGCAGTCGAAGACCGTGGCTCAATCCTGCATTGGTTAACATTGGACCCTATGGGTCCCAGGAGCCAACGACAATGTACGCTGGCGGTGGCGGTACACACCGCCGCAGACGTGACAGCCATTTTCTTTCTGTTCACTCACTTGATACCTGATCTTCGACAGGAGAGGACCTACACTGCAAGTGTTGCTGTGACCTCAGTCTGGAAGCGACAATGGCTCAAGTGTCTGGGGAAAGGGCCCCTGCCTTCACATCGGAGGAGTTGGAGAAACTAGTGGATGGGGTCCTCCCCCAGTACACGCTACTCTCCGGTCCTCCGGACAAACAGGTGAGTACACTGTGAGCATGCTGTATGGGCAATGCCTGTTTGGAGTGGTGTGGGTTGGAGATTGGGGATGGGGATGAGGCGTGCATAAAACGACGGTGTAAGTAAATGCCTCCTTGGCATGGTTACCCCCTGACTTTTTGCCCTTGCTGATGCCAAGTTTTGATTTGAAAGTGTGCTAGGACCCTGCTAACCAGGCCCCAGCACCAGTGTTCTTTCCCTAAACTGTACCTTTGTCTCCACAATTGGCACAACACTGGCACCCAGGTAAGTCCCTTGTAACTGGTACCCCAGGTACCAAGGGCCCTGATGCCAGGGAAGGTCTCTAAGGGCTGCAGCATGTCTTATGCCACCCTAGGGACCCCTCACTCAGGACATACACACTGCTTGCCAGCTTGTGTGTGCTGGTGGGGAGAAAATGACTAAGTTGACATGGCACTCCCCTCAGAGTGCCATGCCAACCTCACACTGCCTGTGGCATAGGCAAGTCACCCCTCTAGTAGGCCTTACAGCCATAAGGCAGGGTGCACTATACCACAGGTGAGGGCATATGTGCATGAGCACTATGCCCCTACAGTGTCTAAACAAAACCTTAGACATTGTAAGTGCAGGGTAGCCATAAGAGTATATGGTCTGGGAGTCTGTCAGACACGAACTCCACACACCATAATGGCTACACTGAAAACTGGGAAGTTTGGTATCAAACTTCTCAGCACAATAAATGCACACTGATGCCAGTGTGCACTTTATTGTAAAAATACACCCAGAGGGCATCTTAGAGATGTCCCCTGAAAACATATCTGACTTCCAGTGTGGGCTGACTAGTTTTTGCCAGCCTGCCACACACCAGACATGTTGCTGGCCACATGGGGAGAGTGCCTTTGTCACTCTGTGGCCAGGAACAAAGCCTGTACTGGATGGAGGTGCTTCTCACTTCCCCCTGCAGGAACTGTAACACCGGGTGGTGAGCCTCAAAGGTTCACCCCCTTTGTTACAGCGCCACAGGGAATCCCAGCTAGTGGAGTAGCCACAGTTGACCCCCTCTGAGCCCCCACAGCGACGCCTGCAGAGGAAATCCAGAGGCTCCCCCTGACCGCGACTGCCTGTTTCAAGGAACCCGATGCCTAGAAAACACACTGCACCCGCAGCCCCCAGGACCTGAAGGAACCGAACTCCAGTGCAAGAGCGACCCCAAGACGACACCCTGCCTAGCCCAGGTGGTGACTACCCCGAGGAGCCCCCCCTGTGCCTGCCTGCATCATTGAAGAGACCCCTGGGTCTCCCCATTGATTCCTATTGAAATCCCGACGCCTGTTTGCACTCTGCACCCGGCCGCCCCTGTGCCACTGAGGGTGTACTTTCTGTGCCTGCTTGTGTCCCTCCCCGGTGCCCTACAAAACCCCCCTGGTCAGCCCTCCGAAGTCGCGGGTACTTACCTGCTGGCAGACTGGAACCGGAGCACCCCTATTTCCATTGAAGCCTATGGGGGTCATTCTGACCCCGGCCGGCGGCGGTAGCCGTCGGCCTGGCTGGGACCGCGAGAAGACCGTCCCGCGGTCAAAAGACCGCGGCGGTCATTCTGGGTTTCCCACTGGGCTGGCGGGCGACCGCCAAAAGGCCGCCTGCCAGCCCAGTGGGAAACACCCTTCCACGACGAAGCCAGCTCCGAATGGAGCCGGCGGAGTGGAAGGTGTGCGACGGGTGCAGTAGCACCCGTCGCGAATTTCAGTGTCTGCTAAGCAGACACTGAAATTCAAAGTGGGGCCCTCTTACGGGGGCCCCTGCAGTGCCCATGCCATTGGCATGGGCACTGCAGGGGCCCCCAGGGGCCCCACGACACCCCTCACCGCCATCCTGTTCCTGGCGGTCGAAACCGCCAGGAACAGGATGGCGGTGAGGGGGTCGGAATCCCCCAAGGCGGCGCAGCAAGCTGCGCCGCCATGGGGGATTCCTCAGGGCAGCGGAAAACCGGCGGGACACCGCCGGTTTTCCGGTTCTGACCGCGGCCATACCGCCGCGGTCAGAATGCCCTCAGGAGCACCGCCAGCCTGTTGGCGGTGCTCCCGCCGACCCCGGCCCCGGCGGTCGGAATGACCCCCTATGTGTTTTGGGCACCACTTTGACCTCTGCACCTGACTGGCCCTGAGCTGCTGGTGTGGTAACTTTGGGGTTGCCTTGAACCCCCAATGGTGGGCTACCTTGGACCCAACTTTGAACCATGTAAGTGCTTTACTTACCTGTGAACTTAACATTGACTTACCTCCCCCTGGAACTGTTGTTTTTTGCAGTGTCCACTTTTAAAATAGCTTATTGCCATTTTTGTCAAAACTGTACATGCTATTGTGATAATTCAAAGTTCATAGAATACCTGAGTGAAATACCTTTCATTTAAAGTATTGTTTGTAAATCTTGAACCTGTGGCTCTTATAATAAACTAAGAAAATATATTTTATTTTTCTATATAAAAACCTAACGGCCTGGAATTTGTCTTTGAGTGTGTGTTTCTCATTTATTGCCTGTGTGTGTACAACAAATGATTAACACTACCCTCTGGTAAGCCTACTGCTCGACCACTCTACCACAAAATAGAGCATTAGAATTATCTCTTTTTGCCACTGTCTTACCTCTAAGGGGAACCCTTGGACTCCGTGCACACTATTTCTTACTTTGAAATAGTATATACAGAGGCAACTTCCTACAGACGGTGAGTGGATGTGCGTCAGGGCAAGGGTGGGAACATGGGCCAATGACTGTGACGGTCCGGACGGTTGTAGTTTTGCCTTTTCCCCTGTACTATTCCTGTAGGTCAGCGCCCACCAGAAAGTGGATATTTGGCGTGCCATCGCCAAGGACGTCCGGGCCCTGGGGGTCCACCACAGATGGAGCACCCACTGCTGTAAAAGATGGGAGGACCTTCGCCGCTGGAGCAATAAGACGGCGGAGGCCCAGTTCGGGATGGCCTCCCAACGTGGGAGGGGTGCCTGTCGCACCATGACTCCCCTGATGTTCCTGATCCTGGCTGTGGCGTATTCGGAGTTGGATGGGTGCTTGAGGGCATCACAGCAGCCACAAGGGGGTGAGTACAGTCACATCCATCTGATTCAGTGCAGATTGGAGGTGTCTGGGTGAGGGAGGTGGGCTGTGGGTTCCCTTAGGCCAGCGCAGGTTTTTTAGGCAAGGTCCCTTCGTGAGGCAGGCTATGTGGCACCCCACCCCACCAGTGGTAAGAGCCATCTACCCCTAGTCAGGCTCCTGTGACTTCCATGTGTGCAGCAATCGGGCATAGGCCTTGTACCCCATGTCCCTGTGATTAATTAGGGAACTCTAAGTGCATGGCGTAGTGCAGAGGGCTGCTGTGTCTGTAGTGTCCGCCAGCGGTCGCTGTATTGCATGCACTGAACATGTCTTTCTACTTTCTTTCCCCCCCTTTTTGTGGTCTCCCTGTTCTTGTGTGCATTAGCATCATCAGGCGGAGGAGCAGTGGCACCGGAGCAGGAGGGAGCTGCATCCCACATGGCCCTGGAGGGTGAGACTACGGACTCAGAATTCACCAGTCGGACAGAGGGCGAGGGGAGTTCCACGGCGGGGACAGGAGCAGAGGCCAGCGACACAGACTCCTTCTCTGATGGGAGCTCCTCTGTGCCCACCGCATCTACATGTACAGCCGCCACCCCCCCACCAGCACCGCCCTCCCAGCAGCCCCTCAGCGTGTGCCCCGTGGCCGCTCACCCAGGAGGGTGGGCATCTCCTTCGCCCCAGGCACCTCAGGCCCTGCCCCAGTCAGCCCTGCTCCCCTCAGTGAGGAGGCCATTGACCTCCTCAGGTCCCTCACTGTTGGGCAGTCTACCATTTTGAATGCCATCCAGGGTGTAGGGAGGCAGTTGCAACAGACCAATGCATACCTGGAGGGCATTCATTCTGGTCAGGCAGCCCAACAGCGAGCTTTTCAGACTCTGGCCTCAGCACTGATGGCAGCCATTGTCCCTGTGTCCAGCCTCCCCCCTCCAACTTCCTCCAACCACACCCAGACCCAATCCCCAGTACCTCAGCCTATCCCAAGCACACCATCAGACCAGCATGAACACACCTCAACACACAAGGGTAGCTCTGGCAAACATAAGCACCACACATCCCACAGGCACCCACACAAGCATCATACCCATGCAGGCATACCACCATCCACTGCCTCCAGTGTGTCCCCCTCCTCCACGTCTCCCTCCTCCCTCCCTGTCACGTCTCCACTCACACCTGCATGCACTACATCTTCAGCCAGTACGTCCATCACCAGCACGCCCATCATCACACACCGCTCACGTGCACTCACCACCCCCACTACCATTCACACATCCCCTGTGTCCTCTCCCAGTGTGTCTGTGAGCCCTCCTCCCAAACTACACAAACGCAGTCACACACCCACCCAACAGCCATCCACCTCACGACAGCCTCCAGCCCATGCACCTTCACCCAAAGTCATCAAATGAACACCTCCTACAACCGCTACCTCTTCCTCCACTCCGAAACCCCCTCCATCTACCCGTCCCGATGTGTCTAAAAAACTTTTCCTGTCAAACCTTGAACTCTTCCCTTCACCTCCCCCACCCCTTGCGCCCCCTAGGGCCTGCCTTTCCAGGTCCCAACCCAGCACCTCAGCCACCACATCACTGGGAACAGTGGTGCCAGCAGTAACCGGCTTCTGGAGTGCGCCAAGCAGCAGGGCAGCCAGTGTCCCAAGGAACCAGGCCAAGGACATTCAGGCGCGCACCTCAGGGCAGGTTAATACGAGGGACCAGCGGAAGACTGAATAATTCTTCTGTGGTTTGAGGCTTGCGCGTTCCTATGATGTCTATCCTTCACTATGGGATGGGTGACTGATTGACCAAATCGACGTTGACGAATAGTCCTCGTGCAGTAAGTGACTTCCCAGCACTTTTAACTACATAATTAAATAGGAGAAGTAGCTGTTAGGGTCCTGATGAAGCGTCATTGGATCATTTTTATGACCGTGGAGACGCGAAACATGTTGACCAGAATACGTTAGGACTAGGTACACTACCTTTTTCCTCTGTACGGAGTGTAGTGGGACATTATCCCCCGTATTTCACTCCCCTATTTCCTTTTTAATCTTGGCTTGGGGACATTCCCCAACCTTCAAAACAAAAGAAGTTGCCCACAGCCCGGAGGGAGAAGGCCAAAACACCTGCCACCAAGGGCTCAGCCAGGACAACAGTTGGGAGTGGCGAGACAGCTGCGCCACCATCCAAGGTGTGGAAGGGCCAGAGAAAGCAGGGGAAGTTGCCGGGAAGTTGCCGCCAACCTGCACGGCGGACAAGACCGCCACCGGCACCACCACATGAACCGCCGTCACGGGTACTGCCTCTCAGGACACTGCCGCCAGCAGCACGCTCAGTGAGCCCCCCACCAGCACCGCCGCTCAGGACACCGCTGCCAGCAGCACGCTCAGTTAGCCCCCCAACAGCACCGCCGCCCAGGACACCGCCACCAGCAGCACACTCAGTGAGCCCCCCACCAGCACCGCCGCCCAGGACACCGCCTCCAGCAGCATGCTCAGTGAGCCCCCCACCAGCACCGCTGCCCAATTAGCACCACAAGCACAGCCACTACTGAGGCCGCCGCCAGCAGCCGCGCCACATCCTGTGCCAGTGGCACCACCACAGACAAGGCTGCCATCCCCAGTGGTCATTCGTACGAGGCTGGTGGTCAGTTCCAGGGGCCTGGACAGCTTCCATGTAGCCCCACCATCAGTGGAGTGTCAGACCCACTCCCTCTGTCCTTGGCAGGATGAAGCACTCTGGGCACAAAGCCCCCTCCAGAACCAGTGGAGAATGACATCCACTACCTCAGTCCTTGGCAGGATGAAGCACTCTGGGCACAAAGCCCCCTCCAGAACCAGTGGAGAATGACATCCACTACCTCAGTCCTTGGCAGGATAAAGCACTCTGGGCACAAAGCCCCCTCCAGAACCAGTGGAGACTGTTATCCACTTGAGAGACTGTGGCTTTGCACTCCCCATGATAAATCAGTGGGCAAACCACCCACTGGAGAGACCTGAGAGGCTGTGGCTTTGCACTCCCCAGGATAAAGCAGTGGGCAACCCACCCACTGGAGAGACTTGAGAGACTGTGGCTTTGCACTCCCCAGGATAAAGCAGTGGGCAAACCACCCACTGGAGAGACTTGAGAGACTGTGGCTTTGCACTCCCCAGGATAAAGCAGTGGGCATGGAGCCCCCTCGTGGAGCTGGCGTTGTGCACTCATCTGGCTGAGGTGCCCCCCCTTCCCTTCCCCCTTAGGTGCCTGTTTTATTTTGACCTGATGTCCCTGCAGTGTTTTCTCCATTTGGATCAGGTATTGAGTGTGGGCCTCGCCCATGCATTTTGGGCCCAGTGGTCCATGGACTTGAATTCTTGGTGTACATATTGTTCGTCTCATTTCCTTTTGTCATTGCGTTCTTCCAGGGGGGGTTAGGGGGCGTAAATGTAATGTTTCAGCATGTATTTGGTGTGTGTGTTGTTGTGTGTGAGGGTGGGGGTGTTGCGTGTTTGTGTGTCACTCTCTTTTCCCTCCCCCTCCCCTGTGTCATAGGTGCAGTACTCACCGTGGTTGTCGCTGATGTCGGTCATGCTCCTGGTAGAGGAGCAGGAAGACAATCGCAGGTAGAATTTGGAGTTCCGGCTCCATGGTTCCTCGTGGGATGTGTAGAGATAAGAGTTTTCCCTTCCAAGTCCAGTTTCCGCCGTGTTTTTGTTCGCGTTGAATCCGCCCCGGAAAAGGTGTGGATTGGCCTCTCGTAATGGTGAGGGCGGTACATTGTCTTCCGCCTGTCTGTTGGCGGTGACCGCCATGCTGTTTGTTTGTACCGCCGTGGCGGTCGGAGTGTTAAGGTGGCTGTCTATGTTGGCGGTTTCCGCCATGGTCATAATTCCATTTTTTGGACCGCCGGCCTGTTGGCGGTCTTACTGCCGTTTTAACACCGACCGCCAGGGTTGTAATGAGGGACAAAATGTATCAATAAAATGCATTTAGATGAATATACAAGGAGAATTGCACTGCCCCACATTTCTTGAAGATAATACCCAGTTCAGATTTGCTATTTAACCACACAATTAATGCCAGCTTTTGTAGTGATTACAACTACTCCTAAAATTGCCAAAAAGGAAGCAGATGAATGAGTGCAAAGAGTGCTCGCCACAGAGCACAATTTGGCCAAACGGGGATGACATGATTTAAAAATCACATCTCATGCCTCCATAATTTCCAAATAGTCTACTATACCCCAGTTGGGGTAGCAGTGATTCCCATGCTAAGGCATAGGAATTACTGTTCCCAAGGAAATGTCACTGTGTTCTGTGTTCTGGTCGAATTCATAGTACAGTTCTTATTTCAAGTATATTGAGCTGAAGTGGTCAAGCATCGTAGCTTCAGGTCTAAAAACTATCCGCTAAACCCTATCTAGGTCTGTTGTCTGCCCACCCTAGCGATTTGTTCACCTTGTTAGCAGTGTGGGGGCCCTTGAAATGTGTTTTTTAAAAACACTAACTAACTCTGTTCATTCAGTTTCTAAACAATTCCAATATTTTCATACAACGACATGGGTAGATTGTTGGGCCTTTTCTTTGGGACAAATGGCAATAGGTGGTTACTGGGAAATATCTGAGGTTATATTCTGATATTTACCATGGGTGTTTCAGGACTTTGTTTGATATGTAACCTTGTCTCTCAAAAGTGGCAATAGCGAGCAGTCCTGGCTTACTTCGGGAGGGGGTAAAGGGATAGGAACTCGAATACAATATCAATATTTAGTCTTCACCCTCAATAAGCTCCTTATCCAAAGGATTTATCTCTTTTACATGGGCCTGATTTAAAGGAGACTGAATATAGAATGAAACCCTAAAAATACTGTATATGACAAATAGTCCCTCCGGTTCCTAACTCTGATGTATTCTGATGTCTCTGCATACATAGTATAAACACATCTTCAGAGTGTCATGCGAAGTGACAGTGGAAAGTCCCCCAAGCCCCTCATTGCGGAAATGGAGGGGACTGATGTACTGTGAAGCTTTAGGCTCAGTGATGTGCCCACTGTTTTTTGCTCTGTAAGCAAAAGCACCTGGTCTCATGAGCAGTACTAGAAAAGCTGGACCCTAGCCAGATTATAGATCCAATAGCTATTATTGAACCAGATCTGGGGGTCTAGGCTGATGCCAGTGAAATATGCTTACTGGTGCAATTTGCAGGTGGCGGGGCATATTTAGAGGTGGCTTTATGTTCAGAGAAGCAACCTGCAGAGGTTGAGGGAAAACATTTGTTTTCAGTTTCAGCTGAGCCCTACATAAATGCCTTACATAAACAAACGGCAATCAGCACTCGTTTTGTTAGAGAGTGAACCATACTGATAGCTAGCCGAGCGTAAGACTCGGATACCAGTGAGGAAAGGAAGACACTCGGGGTGTCACTTCACACATGCTTAAGAGATAAACTTTGATTTGAAAGCTGTTGTTTTTTTTTTTACGTTTCCAATCACTGGATCTAAGAGATATGCACACACTGAGGAATCTAATCTAATCGAATCGAATCTAATAACCATGTACATAACACTTACTAATAAGTGGTGATTGCCAACCCAAGCACCCTTTTTAGCAACCTTGGAATAACAAAAGATTGAGAAATAACCCACAAAGGTTCTAAACTCAATGCCCTGTGGTGTGCATACCCCTTCTTCATGCAGGTTCAAAACTCACTAGGGTATATAACGGGGATTGTAACTTGTAACCTGCAGATAACACAAGGATCCCTGCAATAAAAATATTATCCCACTGAACAGCATACAAGAACATACACCTGTGCCATGCATGCCACATGCTTTGCTTTGTAGCATTTAGCTTGACCGTCTGTGCTATTTTCCGAGTCAGACCTGTGCCTAGACTGCACATGCATCTCTACGGCAAGTGCATGTACCACCAGAGTTATATTGGAGCTAATACACCCTGGGACTTCCTAGGTACACAAAGCCTCTGCAGCAAGTGTTTTAACCCTGTAAGATATTTTAAAGGGCAGTCTGAAACCAATTAAGTTATCCAGAACAGATTTACCATCCCATTTGTCCATGTTGCCAATTTCTCTGAGGGCACAGTTTTACAAAAAAATTGAATGTCTAAATTGACTATCAGAACTTGCGCCTCATAACGCTGCCTCTTGTGACTGCACTCCCCCCTTGCTACTGCCACCTCTTGACCCCTAATTTATCTGACGTGAAATAAATGTATTCAATTTTCAGTACTCCCTGTGAGGTATGAAGCATTTTATAAATTAACAAAGTAAACCTATAAAAGAAGAAACAAAATTTGCATTCTTGCTTCTCCGTTTCTCGACATATCTGCTTCTGAAATGTCCAGGCAGTTGTTCTGATTCCTAAATGTTTGTGCACACTCATTTAGGAATCAGAAGAACTGCCTGGACATTGGTCTAGTCCTATCACCGAATTCCATAAATGATGGCAATCACCTTCAGTCAGTCTGTGGCTTTGTGTAATACATCTCTTCATGATAACAGTAATATGATGGGCCGATTTGGTCCCCAGTTCTAGCTTGAAGTGTATTGGGGTCAACTCTTCCCCACCAAACTCCTACACTCACAATAGGATTAGAACTGTGTTGAGCTGCACAACACTGCACATGGTCGCACATCAATTGAAGGCAATTGCCGTCATGTACACCATTTGTTGAAAGGAGAACCCTGTTTTAGGATGAATCTTTGTTCTTGGTCCTGGTGAAGATATGTTTTTTTGCAAAATTATTTTCCACTAGTCGAAACGTTAACACTTAAATATAATGATTGCTTGGGTACTAGCTCATTACAATAAGCAAAACAGCAAATTCATAATAGTCTAGCTGGAGTACAAGGCTGTATATTTTTCTGTGTACTTTTTACTGTGTTTCTGTTGCACTTTCGTCACACATCACGAGCAATGTGCCATATACATTTGTTTACATAGGAGCACCTTTATAATTTTATAGTTAATCCGTGCTTTGATTTGTGTCCAAAACAATTTAAGTTTTAACATATTTGAGAAACAAATAAATTTAAGTGTACGTTTGTCTTATATGGTGGCATTGCAAGGACCATTTCAGCCTCCTTTGCTAAAGTCTTCTTAGAAATGATTTCAAATGAACCAGACAGAATCATTGTTATTTATACAGTGTTAGAAGGCCAGATTCCAAGGAATATAGGGTCGCACTATGTCTTATTGTCGTTATATATTTAATCCAGCTGCCTACATTTGCCTACGTAATGCATCCTTATTCCAAAAATGCCTATGGCTGTCATATTAGACACAAGTATTTCACAGCACCAATCTGCACAGATGGTGGCTGGCTTTCTTTGTATTTTGCCCTCTCTGTTAAAACCGCAGAACTGAGTAGGTGGTTGGGGATATCAGAACTGATGGGAGTTAACTTTGGCTTGACATCATTGGTAGAAGGTCTGGTCCAAACTGGGGGACAGTATTCCATGTTCATTTAGGAGCATCTCATATATGGAATCAGCTTATAAAATCATGTGCCAGTGGTAGCTAACCCAGCAACTTCTACTTCGGACCTTTCCCAACTTTCCAACAGTGCTAGAGATACGATTCAGGAGTGGGCTCTTTGCTGCATATATGGTGGAAGTGTTTTTTTACATCGAAACATTGTGAGAACAGGTCATGGAGCATCTAAGGGGGTTCTGGGCTCTCTGATACAACAACAACAAAACTTGACACTGATGGTTATTGGACCACCCCAACTGGAGAGCTTGAACAGGGCTGAGGGGGAGCACTTTTATCTCAGATGCTCCATGCAAGGATGTTGATCAGTTTCAACAGGCAGTCAAAGGTAACATCAGAAATAGCTCTGTAGTTCCACCAACTCATTAAGTGGTGATGCAGAAGTTGTCTCACAATCTTACGGACATAGGACCTGATTTAGAGTGTGACCGAAAGGGTCCTCCATCACAAAGGCGACGGAGTAACCTTTCCATCATGCTGGAGTTCTGCTCGCCTCATTTAGAGTCAGGCAGACTTTTAGTTTGTTAGCAGCAGAGACTATTCCATTTGCACTGCTGACTTACACCTCCAAAGGCCCGATGGACTAGGGGCCATCGTAGGTTTTTCCAATTTCCAACCCACCCAAAACGTGACAGTAAGTGAAATTAAATACATTTCAGTGACTCCCCCACAACATGGGAGAAAACTCCCATGATGGAGAAGTCATTGCTTTTTTTTATTTTCAAAAAGAAAAGCCAGCATTGGATTTTCTTTTTGGGAAAAAAAAGAAAGCTTAGACTAGAACTTGCCAATGGAAGAGTTGCCTGCTGGGGCAGCAGACATCTTACATTTGGAGTGTGATTACTCGGTCAAGGCAACTGAGTAAAATACTCTGACTTCCTGACAGGTAACTGGACTCTAACTTAGGCGCATAAAAGCTAAATGTGGTGAAAAACATGGAACCTGGCACTCATATACTGCATGAAAGTGGAAAACTCTTGCTTTCCTCTTGTAGGCCTGAAGGCCCAATCAGCTATTCGAGTATCCACCTCACGATGAAGGAGGTCAGTGCGGTTATGAACCTGTCCAATTATCCAATGCCATTACTTGGCGACGGGAGTTTACACTACACTTGAAATTGCATGTCTGTGCTGCCTCAACAGACACCCTGTGCTGCACCTAAGGGAGAAGAAGTGAGGGTGACTGTGGGGTGTTCAGTTGTAACTGTTTGGCAGAATGCCAACATAATGTGTATAGTTATAACGCCCTTTAAAAAGATTAAACTGAATTTCGCGAAAAATACAGGACTGAAGGGTCCAACAAAAACTACCACTGGAGTGTCCTTGTGTTGAACATACACCTGACATGGGGCAACAGTGTCAATGTACCTCATGCCACAATAAGAGCTAGGAGCAGCACTAGACAACCATATTTGAGACAGAGATTGTATGATTAAATAGTTTGTAATTATGAGGCAACAAAGGAATATCCCTGCCATCCAGTGTACCCTGGATCAGGAAATAACGACCCTCAATATCCACCTCACTATAAGTGTGCCTAAAAGGAACTCTAGGTGCAGTCCACATGGCCACCCCTCTGGCATATGAGTAGTACGTGGCCGAAAACAATTGGTCTCGCCGCCTCTTTCCCAGTTTCTGTGGCTCTCTTTCTAACAAGTGGGTCTCCTTCAGGCACGCAATTTGTAGCTTGTGCCTTCTGAGGAATGAATGGACCAAATATCTCTTAGAAGTAACTTGGTAGGCCCCTAACATTTCAAGTGAAGATAAACGTACAGTCAGCCATGCAGTGTTACAACTTCCTTCCCTAGGGGTCGATTGGATTCGCCCCCCAAATTGTGTGCCACCATGAAAGATACTAATTGGTGCAAATACGTAGTCGGCTCCACACCCACACTGCAAATAACAATAAGCAACCTACCACTAGCATGAGTAGACAATAATGCAACACCCCACCCCGGATAGACAATAAAACAACATGGAATCATTCTGCAAATCCAGCCATATCCACACTATCTGATAGAGAATTCTAGTTGCAGATTCCTTACCTTAGAATTTCCCCCAGGCGTCAGACTGGATCCGGAGATTTTTCTTCAAGCAGTAACCTTGCGCACTCTCAGGTGGCGTCCGTCAACTTCACGTCCGTCGTTGGCGTCATGGTTGCCGTAATGATGTCGCAGTCATATATATGCACCACGGTGGCGCGCTGATGTCAGTTCTGTTCTTTCCACCTCAGACTACACGCAGATCCGGAGAAGAGCTACCCTCAATCTTTTTTTGACCTACTTTTCAACCTTTTTGTCGTTGAGACAGTACAGAGTGCACCCAGATGCCTTTTTGTCGAAGCTTTTGACTACTTGGTGCGTCAAGATGTCTTTCCGCAAGACCTGATTCAAGCCGTGTGACTCCTGTCAGCAATCCCCTCAGGCACCGGTGATATTGGCAGCAACACCCAGTGCACGCACATAGGCACCCCCGGAAGAAGGAGCTCAATCAGCATTTGGCTGCGCCTTCCATGACCGCAACAGGCCTCTAGGGGGGCAACATACAGCCTTCTGCTGCTCCAATCCACCTTGTCCCTGTATGTCCTAGGCTCCGGTTCAGTGTAGGGCAGCGGGGTCAGCAATTTAGGGCAGATAGACCCTGATGATGGCAGGATTACGTAGGATTAGTTGAGGTCACGAGGGAGCCCTTTGGAAGCACGTCCTGTCAGCTTTATTGAAAAGCAAGCAAAGACATGGTGGTCTGCTGACCTCAGAAGGCTACCATGCTTGTGACTGTAGCCAATAGCAGTTGTTTCTGTATTTTGTGAATGGACGTTTTAGTACATAGGTCAGTTTGCAAAATACAAATACTTTCAGTAAAAGTCCGTGAGCACATTGTAACCCTTTTTTACTAAATGCATTCTTCATAAACGAGGCCTGGTATCTTAAACAACTCCTGAGAAATTGCTATTTAAGTAACTGGACTCACACTGCATCACATTTTTCGATTTTTTTAATAGCAAGTTGGTACTATTCGCTATTTAGGAACTGAAAATTTTACTTTTTGAATATGAAACCCCATGTTCTTTTAGCCTTGAAACAATTCATATGTTATGTGTGTGTCCAAATTTTTAAGGTCGTTTGAGAATATGTTTGCAGAACAGGGAGCACTGCAGGCAAATTTTGTTTTTATGGGCAATCAAATCAATCGGTATGTTAAGTTATGAAATATATGGATACCATCTTAAAGATAACAACAAAAAATGATTGACAGTTTGTCATAGATGAGAAGTGGCCTCAACTATGGAGTTGTTTTTGTATTTCTTCTGTAGTAAATAGTCAGCTGTTTTTCCACTTTTGTTTAATAAATTGAATGAATTTTATTGGTTTTTGAAGCATTCAACAACCCACAACATTTCCACAGGCCCAGAAATAAAATAGAATGACACCATTGATTGTGCACCATCATATCCCACCCGATCATGCACTCCATCACATTCCATGATACTCCAACCACCTCCCCCATACTTTCGCATGATTTTTGGGGCATCCTCCAGGCTTGTACACAGCCTTCTCTTGTGTTGCGCACCGACCCATTGCCTGCTTCCAGGGACCTATTGGAGGAGGAGAGGGCATCCTCCCGCATTTAGCTGTATCACTCTTTGCCAGTGCCACCTATTCCTCACTAAAGGCTTAACCACACTGGCGAAAATGTTGCCCCGCCAGTAGAGCTGCTACTAAGGCTCGTGGAGAAGGCTGGGATGCTAGTAGGATCAGTAGAACTCGGTGTTCTATTTGGTGGAGCAGATGTCAGTTTTGGTGATCTTGTGCGCTGTCACTAACACTATCTCTGGCCTTGATGTCTAATCAGTTGCTACTGTATGATCTTGAGAAGTTTGCGTTTGTACACCTGACACTGTGCAAGATCTTTATCTCCAGGATTCTTGCAATGTGCAATATTTGTTGAACCCGACGCCCCTTCTGTGCCCAGGATAGGCTATATTAATAGAGTTGCTTACTATATATATATATTTTTTTCTATAGGTCAAATCGCCCAAAAACCTATTATTATATTTACAATGTGCGTTTGTTAGTGCATCACATCAGAGAATTTATTTATTTTCTTGAATCACTCACAGTTGCAAACTGAAAAGCTTCAAGGCATTCAATTTTTTAGTGGCTAAGAGAAGAGAAGCACAGAGTGACAATGTGACCTCTCTAATAACACAGAGTTTGGTCAAATATATTAACCAGGATCCAAACCCCTGTTCCTTGATCCCTAAGACTGCATTTTGGCTACTAGCTGACATTTTCACTGACAAAGAGTCTTCTTGGTGAAGCACTTACATGCAAGGGGTTGTGCAGATGCTAACCTAATAGTTGGTACCTGCTGGGACTAGGGTTTTCTGTGGGGACAAAGTCAGGTCTTTTCTTTGAATACAATGCCTTTCTTCTCCAGAATAGAGGTGAATGCCTGAGTGTAAAGATGTATGTATAGGAAAGATAGGTGATTGACTGCATAGATGGCAGAGGCCACCGTGCTTGTAGTTACATTGATAACAGCATGCTGCTGCCCCCTCTATATGCTGCTGCTGCATACTCATTCATGCACTCACTTATCTAATCATCTGTCTGTACTCTCTTCTCTAACTATTCAGCCATCCATTGCTTTATTATCATATTCATCACTCAACCATACACACAACCCCTACAGTCATTTAAGTAGAACTTTCAGATGTTAAAAAAAAAAAACAGGCCCCCTGGCTTTGCCAATCCTTGTTTTGTTTGTTTCTGGCTAGAGGCAGCTTTGGCTGTCTGATGTGTGTTCTAATAAGGCCAGTGTAGTGCTAAGGCATTTAGGGGATGATTACAGTGGACTATTGACTTTATAGTATGGCTTTGGTGATGTGGACAAATTAATTCCTTACTGCACACGCAGCCAACACATTTTTCAGCACTAAAAGCAGCTTCTCCAGTATTGGCAACGGCTTCACACCAGATCCTTGGCTATGTCAGTGCTTGTTTAGAACGGGTGTTTGTACTGGGTGGGCCTATGATCGAGTGTAGCAGCATATGGGACAAGTAAAAAGGAACAAGATGTCCATAGCAGCACACTTTTTATTGAAATAACAGAGGTATTGACGGAGAGAACCCATTTCACCAAGAGTAGTACAGATAACACAGGTGAGTAGCTCATCTAAAGGTTGCCTCATCTTTATTTTCCGCTTAATTATTGTTGTCATGTAAAATATCAATTGTGGGTAAACTAAGTGATGCTTCAGATGCACAACTCCACCTACAGTAAAAAAAACTGTAACCCATGTGAATACTTGTAATTATGTCCATTGGGTAGTGGTTCTGGTAAGTAGATGGATAAATGCTCTTTCTCAGTTATTTTATCGAACGTCTGCAAATGGACTGTAGGAAAGTACCATCTTGCCTGGCATGTTACCACCATTTTTACTTGTGTGTCAGTTTGTTTTTGCAATCTCACTGGGATCCTGCTAGCCAGGACCCCAGTGCTCATACGTTGTGGCCTGAATGTGTTCCCTGTGTGGTGCCTAACTGTGTCACTGAGGCTCTGCTGACCAGAACCTCAGTGCTTATGCTCACTCTGTCTTTAAAATTGCCACTGCTGGCTAGTGACCATTTTTACCAATTCTGATTGGCACACTGGAACACCCTTATAATTCCCTAGTAAATGGTACCTAGGTACCCAGGGTATTGGGGTTCCAGAAGATCCCTATGGGCTGCAGCATTTCTTTTGCCACCCATAGGGAGCTCAGAACTTCTTACACAGGACTACTACTGCAGCCTGAGTGAAATGACATCCACGTTATTTCACAGCCATTTTTAACTGTACTTAAGTAACTTATAAGTCACCTATATGTCTAACCCTCACTTAGTGAAGGTTAGGTGCAAAGTTACTAAGTGTGAGGGCGCCCTGGCACTAGCCAAGCTACCCCCACATAGTTCAGGGCAATTTCCCCGAACTTTGTGAGTGCGGGGACACCATTACACACGTGCACTACATATAGGTCAATAACTATATGTAGCTTCACAATGGTAACTCCGAATATGGCCATGTAACATGTCTAAGATCATGGAATTGTCCCCCCATGCCAAATCTGGTATTGAGGTGCCAATCCCATGCATCCCTGGGGCTCCAGCATGGACTCCCGGGTACTGCCAAACTAGCTCTCTGGGGTTCTTACTGCAGTTACCGCTGCTGCCAACCCACAGACAGGCTTCTGCCCTCTTTGGGTCTGGGCAGCCCAGTCCCAGGAAGGCAGAACAAAGGATTTCCTTTGAGAGAGGGTGTCACACCCTCTCCCTTTGGAAATAGGTGTTAAGGGCCTAAGAGGAGTAGCCTCTCCTGGCCTCTGGGAATGCTTTGAAGGGCACAGATGGTGCCCTCCTTGCATAAACCAGTCTACACCAGTTCAGTGATCCCTCAGCCCCTGCTCTGGTGCGAAACTGGACAAAGGAAAGGGGAGTGACCACTCCCCTGTCCATCACCACCCCAGGGGTGGTGCCCAGAGCTCCTCCATTGTGTCCCGGACCTCTGCCATTTTGTGACTGATGCTCATAACAACACTCTTAGCCACCCCATGGCTGTTTTGAATCTCAACTGGGGGGGGATTACTGGTCCAAAGAAAGTTATGGTAGCCACTGATTTACCTGTAGATTGCTTACTAGGCAATGATTTGGAAACATCAGCTTGGGCTGAAGTGGAGTTGGAGGCTCATGCAGCAATGCTGGGCATTCCTGGGCATATCTTTGCTTTGACAAGGGCTCAGGCCAAGAAGCAAAGAGGACAGAGAAACTTGGATCCTGGAACAATGGACCAAGTGCTCCCAAAAGCTAGGGGTAGAAAGGGTAAATCCTTGCCCACTATCCCTCCCTCTCCAGAAGATTCCCCTTTTGAGGAAGAGGAATCCTCTCCCTGTGCAGAACCTACACCAGATGAGCTGGCAGCAGACACAGCTGAGCTTTTGGGTGCGGGTGGGCTGCTAGGGAAGAGCTGAGTGTGGCACAGCAGAAATGTCCCACACTAGAGGGTTTGAGACAGCAAGCTGTCAAACAGCAGAATGGGGATGTCACTGATAGCCATAAGGTGTATTGGGAAGACAACCTCCTTTATACTGAGTCAAGGGGACCTAAACCTGGATCTGCCAGGAGATTGGTTATCCCTTTGCAGTATAGGGAGTTTCTTCTAACCTTGGCACAGGACATTCCTTTGGCTGGGTATTTGGGCCACAGTAAAACTTGGGACTAGCTTGTTCCATTGTTTCATTGGCCTCATATGTCAGAGGACACTAAAGAGTCTTATCACTCTTGTGTGACCTGCCAAACCAGTGGCAAAACTAGTGGCACATCTAAGGCCCCCTTAATTCCACTCCCAGTGGTTGGGGTACCCTTTGAAAGGGTAGGGGTTGACATAGTTGGCCCTCTTGACCCTCCAACAGCTTCAGGCAATAGGTTCATCCTTGTGGTGGTGGACCATGCCACTAGGTATCCTGAAGCAATTCCCTTAAGGACCACTACAGCTCCTGCAGTGGCAAAGGCCCTCCTGGGAATCTTTTCCAGGGTGGGCTGCCCTAAGGTAGTGGTGTCAGACGGGTAGTAACTTCATGTCTGCATAGTTCAAGCCTATGTGGAAGGAGTGTGGTGTAACTTATAAGTTCACTACTCCTTATCATCCACAGACAAATGGTCTGGTTGAGAGGTTTAATAAAACTCTCAAAGGTATGATTATGGGAACTCCCTGAAAAACTCAGAAGGAGATGGGATGTCCTTTTGCCATGCCTCCTTTTTGCTTACAGGGAGGTACCCCAAAAAGGAGTGGGCTTTAGCACCTTTGAACTCCTCTTTGGGCACCCTGTAAGAGGTCCCCTTGCACTTGGGAAGGAGGGTTGGAAACAACCTTTAAAAGCTCCAAAGCAAGACATTGTAGACTTTGTACTTGGCCTAAGATCCAGAATGGCTGAGTACATGAAAAGGGCCAGTAAAAATCTTCAGGCCAGCCAAGAGCTCCAAAAACAGTGGCATGACCAGAAGGCTGTCCTGACCCAGTACCACCCAGGACAGAAGGTTTGGGTATTGGAGCCTGTGGCCCCAAGAGCACTCCACGACAAATGGAGTGGACCCCATCTCATTGTTGAAAAGAAGGGTGAGGTTACCTACTTGGTAGACCTGGGCACTGCCAGGAGTCCTCTTAGGGTGCTCCATGTCAATTGCCTAAAACCCTACTGTGACAGGGCTGACTTAACCCTGCCCATGGCACCTGATGAGGGACAGGAAGAAGAGAGTGACCCTCTCCCTGATCTCTTCTCCACCATTGAAGCTGGTGGCTTAGTGGAGGGAGTAGTGCTTGCACATTGCCTTACTGCTGAGCAGAAGGACAACTGTATACATCTCCTAGGCCAACTTTCAGACCTCTTCTCACTGATACCACTACCTTGTGTGAGCACACAATCAATACTGGAGACAGTTTACCTATCACAAGTAAGCTTTATAGGCAGCCTGATCATGTCAGGGATTGCATAAAACAGGAGGTACAGAAAATGCTGGATTTAGGAGTGATTGAGCCTTCAGAAAGCCCATGGGCTAGCCCAGTGGTGCTTGTCCCAAAACCTCACAGTAAGGATGTTAAAAGAGAAATGAGGTTTTGTGTTGACTATAAAGGACTCAATGAAGTAACCAAAACTGATGCTCACCCTATACCCAGGGCAGATGAGCTAATAGATACACTGGCTTCTGGCAATTATCTAAGCACTTTTGATTTAACTGCAGGGTATTGGCAGATTAAATTATCAGAAGATGCTAAACCTAAAACTGCATTTTCCACCATTGGAGGGCACTATCAGTTCACTGTGATGCCCCTTGGTTTGAAGAATGCACCTGCCACTTTTCAGAGGTTGGTGAACACAGTTCTGCAGGATTTGGAAGCTTTTAGTGCAGCATATCTAGATGATATAGCGGTCTTTAGCTCCACCTGGGATGAGCACGTGGTCCACATATGGAAAGTTTTGGAGGCCCTGCAAAAGGCAGGCCTCACTATCAAGGCTTCAAAGTGCCAGATAGGGCAGGGGAAAATGGCTTATCTGGGCCACATGGTAGGTGGGGAACAGATTACACCGCTGCAGGGGAAGATCAAGACCATTATGGAATGGGCTCCCCCTACAACTCAAACCCAGGTGAGAGCCTTCTTAGGCCTCACAGGGTACTACAGGAGGTTCATTAAGAACTATGGCTCCATTGCAGCTCCTCTTAATGATCTCACTAGTAAGAAGATGCCTAAAAAGGTATTGTGGACAGCTAGCTGTCAAAAGGCTTTTGATGAGCTCAAACAGGCCATGTGCTCTGCACCTGTCATAAAAAGCCCTTGCTACTCCAAGAAGTTCATAGTCCAGACGGATGCTTCTGAATTAGGAATTTGGGCAGTGCTATCGCATCTTAACACTGAGGGCCAGGGTCAACCTGTTGCTTTTATCAGCAGGAGGTTGACCCCTAGAGAAAAGCGTTGGTCCGCTATAGAGAGGGAGGCCTTTGCTGTGGTCTGGGCACTGAAAAAGTTGAGGCCACACCTGTTTGGTACTCACTTTATTGTTCAGACAGACCACAAACCTCTATTATGACTTAAACAAATGAAAGGTGAAAATCCTAAATTGTTGAGGTTGTTCACCTCCCTACAGGAAATGGACTATACAGTGGAACAAAGACCTGGGAGTTCCCACTCCAATGCAGATGGACTTTCCAGATATTTCCACTTAGACAATGAAGACTCATCTGGGCAAGGTTAGCCTTATTGTCCCTCGTTTGGGGGGGGGGGGGTTGTGTAGGAGTGTACCATCTTGCCTGGCATGTTACCCCCATTTTTACTTGTGTGTCAGATTGTTTTTGCCCGTCTCACTGGGATCCTGCTAGCCAGGACCCCAGTGCTCATACGTGGTGGCCTGAATGTGTTCCCTGTGTGCTGCCTAACTGTGTCACTGAGGCTCTGCTAACCAGAACCTCAGTGCTTATGCTCTCTCTCGGTCTTTAAAATTGTCACTGCAGGCTAGTGACCATTTTTACCAATTCTGATTGGCTCACTGGAACACCCTTATAATTCTCTAGTTTAAGGGACCTAGTTACCCAGGGTATTGGGGTTCCAGTAGATCCCTATGGGCTGCAGCATTTCGTTTGCCACCCATAGGGAACTCAGACCGTTCTTACACAGGACTGCCACTGCAGCCTGAGTGAAATAACGTCCACGTTATTTCACAGCCATTTTTCACTGCACTTAAGTAACTTATAAGTCACCTATATGTCTAACGCTCACTTAGTGAAGGTTACTTGCAAAGTTACTAAGTGTGAGGGCACTCTGGCACTAGCCAAGGTACCCCCACATAGTTCAAGGCAATTTCCCGGAACCTTTTGAGTGCGGGGACACCATTACACGTGTGCACTACATATAGGTCAATACCTATATGTGGCTTCACAATGCTAACTCTGAATATGGCCATGTAACATGTCTAAGATCATGGAATTGTCCCCTCATGCCAAATCTGGTATTGGGGTGCCAATCTCATGCATCCCCGGGGCTCCAGCATGGACCCCGGGTACTGCCAAACTACCTCTCTGGGGTTTTCACTGCAGCTACCGCTGCTGCCAACCCACAGACAGGCTTCTGCCCTCCTAGGGTCTGGGCAGCCCAGTCCCAGGAAGGCAGAACAAAGGATTTCCTCTGAGAGAGGGTGTTACACCCTCTCCATTTGGAAATAGGTGTCTCTGGGAATGCTTTGAAGGGCACAGGTGGTACCCTCCTTGCATAATCCAGTCTACACCGGTTCAGGGATGCCCCAGCCCCTGCTCTGGTGTGAAACTGGACAAAGGAAAGGGGAGTGACCACTCCCCTGTCCATCACCACCCCAGGGGTGGTGCCCAGAGCTCCTCCAGTGTGTCCAAGACCGCTGCCATCTTGAATGCAGAGGTGTGAGGGCACAATAGAGACCTCTGAGTGGCCAGTGGCAGCAGGTGACGTCAGAGACCCCTCCTGATAGGTGCTTACCTGACTAGGTGGTCAATCCTCCTCTGAGGGCTATTTAGGGTCTCTCCTGTGGGCTTCTCCTCAGATAACGAATGTAAGAGCTCACCAGAGTTCCTTTGTATCTCCCTCTTCGACTTCTACCAAGGATCGACCGCTGACTGCTCCAGGACGCCTGCAAAACCGCAACAAAGTAGCAAGGCGACTACCAGCAACATTGTAGCGCCTAATCCTGCTGGCTTTCTCGACTGTTTCCTGGTGGTGCATGCTCTGAGGGCTCTCTGCCTTCACCCTGCACTGGAAGCCAAGAAGAGATCTCCCGTGGGTCGACGGAACCTTCCGCCTGCTAACGCAGGCACCAAACTTCTGCATCACCTGTCCTCTGGGTCCCCTCTCATCGTGACGAGCATGGTCCCTGCAACACAGGAGCTGGATCCAAGTGACCCCGACAGTCCAGTGGTCCATCTGTCCAAATTGGGTGGAGGTAGGTCCTTGCCTCCCCATGCCAGACAGTAATCCTGTGTATTGTGTGATCTGCAGCTGCTAGGGCTTCTGTGCACTTTTGCAAGGAATCATTCGTGCACAGCACAGCCCAGGACCCCAGCACTCCGTCCTGCATTGCTCAGCTCGCTGAGTTGACCATCGGCTTCGTGGGACCCTCCTTTGTAGTGTTGAGACAACCGCCGTGCTCAGATTTCTTGAACCCTTGTTCTAGTGCTTCTGCGGTTGCTGCCTGCTTCTGCATGGACTCTCTGTGTTGCTGAGCGCCCCCTCTGTCTCCTCCTCCAAGGGGCGACCTCCTGGTCCTTTCTGGGCCCGAGCAGAACCCATTTTCTTCACCTGTGACCTTTGCAGTTAGCAAGGCCTGTTTGCTGTCTTTCTACATGGAAACTACTCTGCATCCAGCACGCTGTGGGACATCTTCTGTACAAAGGAGAAGTTCCTGGCATCTTTCGTTGTTGCACAGTCTTCAGCTTCTTCCACCCGGAGGCAGCCATTTTGCACCTTCACCTGGGGTTTAGTGGGCTCCTGCCCCCCCCCCCCGCCCCCGGACACTTTCGTAACTCTTGTACTTGGTCCCCTTCCTTTGCAGGTCCTCAGGTCCAGGAATCCATCTTCAGTGATTTGCAGTCAGTTGCTGTCTTTACAGAATCTCCTATCACGCCTTTAGTGTGTTTCTGGGGAAGTAGGGTAACTTTACTCCTACTTTTCAGGGTCTTGGGGTGGGGTATCTTGGACACCCTTAGTGTTTTCTTACACTCCCAGCGAAACACTACACTAGGCCTGGGGTCCCTAAGTGGTTCGCATTCCACTTTCTTAGTATATGGCTTGTGTTGCCCCTAGGCCTATTGCATCCTATTGTATTCTACAGTGTTTGCACTACTTTTCTAACTGTTTACTTAACCTGATTTTGGTTTGCGTGTATATTTTGTGTATTTTACTTACCTCCTAAGGGAGTATATCCTCTGAGATATTATTGGCACATTGTCACTAAAATAAAGTATCTTTATTTTTAGTAACTTTGAGTATTGTGATTCGTATGATATAGTGCTATATGATATAAGTGGTATAATAGGAGCTTTGCATGTCTCCTAATTCAGCCTAAGCTGCTCTGCTATATCTACCTCAATCAGCCTAAGCTGCTAGAAGACTACTAATCTACTAATGAGGGATAACTGGACCTGGCACAAGGTGTAAGTACCATCAGGTACCCACTATAAGCCAGGCCAGCCTCCTACATGGACACTTACCTACATCTGGCAAACAAAAATACCATTGTTTTTTCTCTGTGATTTTCACACATTTCGTTGAGAGTATCATAGATATAATGAAAACAAATTTCACAGTAATATAAAAACTGCATGTTCAACATTAATTTTAAAGCTGTATATCAAACGAGCATCTCAACAACTCCAGTCTTGTGAGATGCACTATTTAGGGGACGGAATGGCATTTGGAATGACATGAGGGGATATCCTTATATGTGGATGAACTACTAGTGTACGTTGCTTACCCTAATACATCCTTACACATTAATAGCCGTTATTGTGGTGTAGGTATGAACTGGGGAACCCTTTCCTTTTCCCCTTGGCAAGGGGACACCATCTTACCTAATGTCACGTATCTGCACTTAGTGACTTCTCAGGGCGTTTGTTATTTGGGGATTTTTGATAGAATGAATAGAGACATCATTATGGTTGACAACCTCGTTAGTAAGGGCCAGATGTATCATCACGGCCCTTTGCGAGTCGGAAATAGCGATTTTTAAGAAATCGCTATTTCCGACTCGCAAAGTGCCATGTATCACATTTGCGATTCGGTAATAGCGATTTCTTAAAAATCGCAAATGCTATTACTGAATCGCAAATTGCAATACCGGCCCCATTCGCAGCATTAATTGCGATTTCTGAACCAGAAATCGCAATTTTGGGAATACAAAAGCCCAGGGTGCTGGGGGCCCAAGGCCCCCTCTGCTGCACCCCAAAAATGTTTTGGGGGACAGGTAAGGTGCACACATGCCAAAAGGGCATGTGTGCTTTACATGTTCAATTTAAAAATGCATTTTAAATGCATTTTTAAATTTTGCACCAGGTTACCACCTGGTTTCATTTCATGGTATTTTGCATGTGCAAAATGCCATTCTGCGAAAAATCACAATTTGTGATTTTTTGCAGCATCACCTTGCGATGTGGATTTTGCGAATCGCAAATTGCGATTCGCAAAACCAGGTCACAACGCAAGAAATCGCAATTTTTGCGATTTCTTATTTGTGGTCTGCGAATGCCTTTCATGCATCACAGACCACTGTTTTGCACTCGCAAACGGCCGAATTTTGCGATTCGCACCGTTTGCAAGTGCAAAAAAATTTCATACATCTGGCCCCTAAGTGCCTTAGTCCAACTCACGAAGGATGTGCACTAAGGGAGGATTCTTCCCCTCCCCCTGCTGAGCTGCATTGCCCTCCTTAAAATGACTGCCCTTTCTTAATTTCTTGAGGTTTGCAGAATGCTTCATTTACGGGTTCCCGTTAAATTATTTATGAAACATGAGGCTGTGTTTCACATTCTACTCAGGATTGGGGTTAGCCATAGAATGTTGCTGGCCTCCCTCAGTAAAGGAATTTATGATGTTAGAATGTCTCTTCCAGGATTATTAGGCACCCTACTTAGTAGTTTTAAATGCCATGGTCTTTTTTCCCCCAACAAGAGCCTTCCTTGACTATTGATAGGTTGTTCTGCTTTCCTTCTTATCTCGTAATCAGAGCTTACAGAACATATCAGGAATGCACTTCTGAGTTCAAAGAAGACCTTTATTGTTGTTAATTCTTCCCCACCCACAAGTTCGTAAGAGACAAATTAATAGATTTCAAGCACACGTTCAATGAAAACAAAATATATCACAGTTGCAATATACACAGCAGGTTATATTTATAAGATATTGAATGCAAACCAAAACAAATACTTCACTGTGTGAGAAACTGTTTACAGCTTCATCTTTCTGGGGTCTGCAAGTTGATGACTCCGGTCAACTACGAGAAAGAGATTTCCCACACGGGAGACTGGCAACTGGCGCCAAGTTCCAGTCCGAAGTCAGGCAGAAAAATAATCTAATTCTCTGAAGCCCTGAGACATCCGTTACAAAAGCATGCCCCCTCCTCTCAGACTCGGGAAAACTACGCAAGCCTTTGGAGACTGGCCAGATCTCCTAGACTGCTCCTCCTCCCAAGCCTGAGCCGAAAGGAACAACACCAAATGTACCCTCTCTTATCAGGTCTAGTCTGGTGTGAGAAAAACAGTTTGGTTCATCTTGTGGAAAAAACACAGCTTGGAAAAATACAGCTTGGATTCTCAACTGCAATGTCTAACTCCACGTTAAAGGCAATAGGCAGCTAAGCTAAATATCCAATGTAATGTCTAATGTCATGTCAAAGCCAATAGGCAGCTGAGCTGAATACAAAATGTAAGGTCTAATATCATGTCAAAGCCAATAGGCAGCTAAGCTGAATACAAAATGCAATGTATAATATCATGTCAAAGCCAATAGGCAGCTAAACTGAATACAGCATGTCAAAGCCAATAGGCAGAATACAGAAAGTAATGGTTAATGCAATGTCAAAGCCAATAGGCAGCTAAACTGAATACAGAAAGTAATGGCTAATGCCATGTCAAAGCCAATAGGCGGCTAAACTGAATACAGAAAATAATGGCTAATGCCATGTCAAAGCCAATAGGCGGCTAAACTGAACAAAACATACAATGTGCTACTGGTGAACATTGAGCAACTAATATGCGCAGTGGTGAAACACAAAGTCATTGGTCAAACTTAATCAATAGCATCACATTCCACCCTTTGACCAATGAATTTTTGTTTCACATATCTCTTGTTTCAAACAAAAAACAAAAAAAAACATCAGCACAAAAAAAAACATTATCAGCAAGTCAGATTTGAATGATCAAAGCAATCCCTGTAAAGCAATGGAAGTGGATTAACATACAGATCTCATAACCTTTCACATCAGATACATCTAAACAGAAACGACTGAAACGTTTATACTCTGAATGAGATTATGGTGTCTCTAAAATAGCAATTTGATGTTCTATTCATGTAAAGGTGAATGCAATCAAACAAGTTGAACTTGAGCTGAAGGCGCCATTTGCGCAAAATAGATCCATGGTGCTCGCACTTTACTCAGCCAGGTTCAGGTTGGGGGTTCGGTCCCTTCCCCGACCCCACACGCACACACCCGAAGGGGGATCACACAGCACACTCAGGGACAGTGGCGAAACGTGGTAGGATCTGCAAAAGAAAAAAGTATGACTTTTCTTGCAAATAACATTTGTCATTTGAAATGTACCCTTCCTCTTTTCCCTGTTTTATAATCAGCAGGACATTTTTAGGGCCCTTTGTTATAATTTCTGCAGGTTCTGGAGGGTCACTTGGGGCTTCAACCCACACCTCAGCACTGAGGTTTTTATCTGCTGCACCATAGCTTCCCTTTTCTTGCACCATCAGAAGGGCTGGGGCAGACTCATTCTTTACCAAACCTCCATTCACTGCACTTTTGACAAGTTGGGCCATTTTGTCTCCAATTTGTATGAATAAATCAGATTATTTTCTAGTTATCAGCATAATTTCGATTTCTCCTTGGTAATTTGCAGCAATCATTCCCCCTAAAACCTGCTCAATTTGCCATTTCTGTCCTGGTAACTTTCCTCTCCCCAACTGCTCTGTGACTGCTTGCATGAGAGATTGCTTTTGTGCGTGCTGCACAGTTTTTATCAAATCTAGGGGAATGTGCATCCCTCTCATCTCTGCCCACCTGTAAGTGGCTTTTTCTCCCAGCTGTTCACATTTCTGGCGCACCCACTTAGCCATCCCCACTAAGTCAGAATTCTGGGTGTACACTTCTCTCTCTGAATTATTCTCTTTAACATCTGCAAGGAAATTGAACCAGTTAGGTGCAAGCCATGTGGAAAACCAAACGACTAACCCATTGGCAATTAACCAAGAATCAGTGTAAAAATGACACATCTCACGTAGCTCTTGCTTTAAAATCTGACACACATTGTACAACACTGTTCCTTCTCCTGTGCCATAAAACAACATTTCAGTCAATGAATCATTAGTAAAACAAACATGCTTTTTATCTTCAGTGGACACGAATTCAAATGGTGCACACAATTTCACTAGTGACTCTTTTACCTGTGGTACTCTAGCCCTGTCTTGCAAGTACCAGATCCAATGTATGATCCTAGCTAGGGGCACTATGTTTCCCTCTTGCACTGCGCAGAAACCTAAAGTCTGAATTATTTCATTTGCCAAATCACAAGCGCGCAGCTGCATATAATTTTTCCCAGTGACCATATACCAAAGTGTTAGGATTTCACTCAGATGAGGGCTATTCTGTTTCCAAAAATCAAACAAGCTAATGAAACTTGGTGTCTCTTGCTTAGTGCAAACAGTAAGAAACTCTAAAATCTTTTGTTTTACTTCATTTTGCAATGGTAACTCGTAAATCACATTCTGAGCTCGGTCTTTCGTGTTATCAGTTAAGGAATGCACTTTGACTGCCAAAAAACCTGGCTCACACGGAGGCTCAGAGCAGCTCGAAGCTGTCTTAACCCCCTCATTACTGGAATGGGAAAAGAAAGATTCTTCTAAAACAGCATTTTTATAACTTTCAGCATTATCTTGAATTAATGTATTCTGGCTAATTTGCTCACGTAAATTCTCATTTTCATGTTCCAACTGCCTACATTTCTCCTGTATTTCTCTGTAAGCAGATAAAAGTATCCAAACCCTTCTGTCAAAAACAAAAGGAACATCACTTCCAAAAGGCACATTTTCTAAATATGCTTCATCACAACAAAACATGTTTCTCAAAGCACTATCAGACAGTTTAACTACACGTGCATTTTCAAACATGGTCTGCCGTGCTTCTGTAATTCTCCAAACAACAAAAAAACAATGACACTTTTAAATTGTGCACGTAGAAATCTATAATTCGCCTCTAGCCCCACTTCTGGTACCAAAATGTTCTGCTTTCCTTCTTATCTCGTAATCAGAGCTTACAGAACATATCAGGAATGCACTTCTGAGTTCAAAGAAGACCTTTATTGTTGTTAATTTTTCCCCACCCACAAGTTCGAAAGAGACAAATTAATAGATTTCAAGCACACGTTCAATGAAAACAAAATATATCACAGTTGCAATATACACAGCAGGTTATATTTATAAGATATTGAATGCAAAGCAAAACAAATACTTCACCGTGTGAGAAACTGTTTACAGCTTCATCTTTCTGGGGTCTGCAAGTTGATGACTCCGGTCAACTGCGAGAAAGAGATTATCTACCCACACGGGAGACTGGCAACTGGCGCCAAGTTCCAGTCCGAAGTCAGGCTGAAAAAGAATCTAATTCTCTGAAGCCCTGAGACATCCGTTACAAAAGCGTGCCCCCTCCTCTCAGACTCGGGAAAACTACGCAAGCCTTTGGAGACTGGCCAGATCTCCTAGACTGCTCCTCCTCCCAAGCCTGAGCCGAAAGGAACAACACCAAATGTACCCTCTCTTATCAGGTCTAGTCTGGTGTGAGAAAAACTGTTTGGTTCATCTTGTGGAAAAAACACAGCTTGGAAAAATACAGCTTGGATTCTCAACTGCAATGTCTAACTCCACGTTAAAGGCAATAGGCAGCTAAGCTAAATATCCAATGTAATGTCTAATGTCATGTCAAAGCCAATAGGCAGCTGAGCTGAATACAAAATGTAAGGTCTAATATCATGTCAAAGCCAATAGGCAGCTGAGCTGAATACAAAATGCAATGTATAATATCACGTCAAAGCCAATAGGCAGCTAAACTGAATACAGCATGTCAAAGCCAATAGGCAGAATACAGAAAGTAATGGCTAATGCCATGTCAAAGCCAATAGGCGGCTAAACTGAATACAGAAAGTAATGGCTAATGCCATGCCAAAGCCAATAGGCGGCTAAACTGAATACAGAAAATAATGGCTAATGCCATGTCAAAGCCAATAGGCGGCTAAACTGAACAAAACATACAATGTGCTACTGGTGAACATTGAGCAACTAATATGCGCAGTGGTGAAACACAAAGTCATTGGTCAAACTTGATCAATAGCATCACATAGGTATCCTCTGGAACGAGGGGATGCTTAGTGCTGCCAATTGGAGGTTCTCATATGGCCTCTCCACCCATATCAGGGAAGCTGTACACACTTGGAAGGCCACTACTGCAGCTACTAGATGTAAATGGATCACGAGTCCGAAGATCCCACTGTGGGACACAGCTTTGCTGGGTGACCCAAGAGTCTCAAGTAACTTTGCGGGTGGGACTTGATTAGAAACTCTAAAGTGGGTGATGTGTGGGATGAGATTAGTTTGAAAACCCCTTACAGGTTTCAGCCTCCCAACAAAATGTACATTTTGAAACATGCCATGCACAAATAAGGTGTTAACCAATGGGATCTGCAGAGCACCTCCCGATTCAAACAGAGTGCTGTACCAACTGCTAGTGAAGAATCCAATATTATTTCTATGTGAAACAGTTTTCAGTAAAGCTCCAGACACGCTTACTACAATCTAGAATAAAAAGCAAGAGACTGTAGGCACACTAAGGCCCTCATTACGACCGCAGCGGTTCGAGGACCATTGCAGTGTAGGTGGCGGTCTCACCGCTATATAATGAGCATGGCGGTGTGGCCGACTGGAAATAGCCACACCACCGGCAGTGCAGGTGGACCGCTGCGGCCAGCAGGGACTTTCTCTGGGCCAGCGGCATGCCGTACACCACTGGCCATATTACAAGGGTGCAAACCGCCAGCGTTTTCGTAGCGGTCACCCTGCCATGAAAACCCTGATGGAAGCGCACCCTACAACAGGAAAAACCATTCCTGTCGCACCTACACACACCCCCACACCAATGCACACCCATACAGACACACGCACACCACAAACGTACACTTTTCGCAACCCCCCCCGCATTATAGTCGGCCCACCTACCTGTCTGGACCACACAGTGTCCCACGTCGAGGAGGCCATCTGGGAGGGGGTAGATGAAGGCACCCCATTGGTTGGTGTACGGTGGTGCAAACCGCCAATGGTTCACCACAGTGCAGTGACCGCTGTGCAGTGATTTGCCACATAATATGGCGGGTAGATCATGACGTCGTGGCGGTGCTGGTGGTGGGACCACCTCTCTCCCGCCCTGGTGGTCTTCGTAATCCGACCGTATTTGGGCAGTCTCCCGTGTTTGTCTCGTTATGCGGCGGTCAGGAGCCCACGATCACTGGCGGTATTTTGGCAGACGCGAGCACAGCGGTCATGCCTAAATACCACCGAACATGTAATGAGGCCCTAAGTGTAGAATACTGGTGTACAGCGAAATTATGCCCCAGGAAGGAGCCAATTCTGTCATGGTTTATGCTGATTCAATTGCAATTAATTTATAGGGTATACTACAAATAAACGTAGTTACTCAGGATGAGATTCATTGTAAAACGACATACGTTTCTCTGTACTCTGTGGCAGAGTTCATCGATAAAGGTGTTCTGGGAAACGTGAAGAGATATCGAAGTACAGTCCTGGGATCCTTGGGCCAGACTATTTAGAGAACTGCATTGCCGGAAGTGTGGGGAAAAGTCTGCAACTTGGGAATTCAACAAACTTTTCTTTACCACTATTTGGATCGGAGCTTGACAAGACTAAGCATTGATCAACTCGGGGGAATCTGACTTTCTTCAGAGATGGACACAGAACTCAGGCATGCACCTTTGTATGAGAAAGTATACAGTGCAAGTCCGGGTTACCCGAAAAAGCTTTACAAAATTTGACACTTCTGGCAGATATACTTTGGCCTCCTATAGATTCCTTGATCCCTTAAAGCCTCTACTCCCTTCCATGATAGATGCGCCCTGCCAAAGTATTGTATGCTCCCACATGGTCCTTATATGATGTTAGCGCAGGAATTGACTGTTCTGTCTTTTAATCGTTCCGGGATTAACCTTTATTTAGTGTCTTGGAGATTTTGTTTGGAATTTTCCCGCTGTATGAGTACCAAGAGGAAGTAGTCTTTGATCATCTTTGTCTCTGAAACAATACAGAGTGAACCCAGATGCTACATCGTGTATTAATTAGCAGAAAAATACAATGTCGTACACCTTCACCATCTTGGGAATCACTTTTAACACACCTGCAGTTTGCACTCTATTCATGGTAAAAAAAAAAAAAAAAAAGACATTTAACTCATTTCATTAATTTCTTCACAGAACCACGCTACGGAGCTGGAATGTATTTTACCAGATCTGTTAAAGGTCTCCAAGCCATTAACAAGCAGATGTCCGTTCCGGATCAATATGTTTACATCTTCCAAGCTGAAGTAATCACAGGCTCCTTCACCAGGGGCAAAGAGTCGTTCATTGTGCCCCCTCCAGTAGGCCAAGATTACCTGGATTTGCATGACAGTGTTGTAGATGATACGACATCCCCAGAAACCTTTGTAATTTTTAACAGCAGCCAGGCCATGCCACTGTTCTTGTTTACTTGTAAAAGAAAATGATAGAAATATAAATCTAGAGTTCAGATCAGATATATCTTTACCGTAAGATCCATATTACGATTCATGTTAAAGCTTGCGAATTGTAGTTCGTAATAGCCGGTGCATCTTTCGATAAGCTTTGATGCTCTTAGAGAAGACATTAATTTTCATTGCATATGTTTTTCATAATTTTTTTTGTTCTCATACACCAAGTTTTTTGTTTGAAAATAGTTGTAGTCATTATAAAAAAGTATTAACGAGAGAGAAATGTATGTACAACACACTAAATTGTTTTAATATATATGTAAACACAAATCAAAGCGATTCCGCTTAAAATGAAATTGAACGTTGTTGTGTTTTATAACAGTGAAGCTACTAAGAACAACAGTAATACCCTTCACAAAAATGTTTAATCAAATAAAACGTATTAAAAGCTAATTGACTTCTGCCGCTCTTATTAGTTGCTTTGGTAATATGGATCTATGAACGTTAGTTTTACACACGTCTGATAAATGTATTTCTACTGACGTTTTTACATGACTTCTGCCCTCCAGTAGTCCTTTTGGCACTCTGTATTCACGGCTTTGATTTGGAGGGTCGCAGACAGCAGGAGCTCTGTAGTGTGTGTTCTGTGTGCGTGTAATAAAGAATTAAAAAAGAAGCATGCAGCTAAGAAAATTGGCCCTTTGCCTCAAAGTCTGACCACCATTTATTGTTTCTATGAAGTAGCTGCTTACACATGAGAGGGCCACCTGGTATGAGAAAAATATGATTCCAAGCCAGTAATACAATTATTAGTTATGATGACTCGTGTTTGTGAAAATCCCCTGTTTTTGAATATCATGTACACACTTGACTCAGAGTGGAATAATGTATGCTTCGGTCCAAAAGTAGCCCGGGACAGGAGCCATTGTGTGACAAGCTTGACATTAAATGCTGCTACTCGTTATCGTTGTACTCTTTTCCATAGGACTTATAACTTACCTTGATTATATATATTTAGTAGATAAAAAGAAGAACTGCCAGGAATAAATCATGCATCACTGTAAATCCCGGTAATTCATTTACTTTGAAACCTTTTCATTCTCTCCAAATATCTTCTTAACCAATCTACCTATGCATACCATTTCTTTCCCTCCTGCTTTGGAAGGTAGTAAACCCAATCCTTTGTATAAATTGCTTACGCTATCTGATTTGCTTCAAAGTCATTTTTGTTTATTGAAAGTGGCTCACATACTGAATGTTGCTGACGTCATCTTTAGTCAGTCTACATAACCCTTTTACAGTGTTGCTTAGCACTCTTGGCACCATCTGGAAGTGAAATGTGAATATATATGTATTTTATTTGGTGCTTTCAAAACTAGCAAAAATTTGTTATAAAAAAAGATCTGATCAGCTGTTTCGACTGTGGCATTGTGCAAAATTTCCTTTGGAAATGGAATGGGGAAATCGCTTTTTGGGACACCACCCCTTTTTCTTTGCCCCAGCTTGACAGAACCCCACAAGTTTCCGGAGGTGGCTAAACTCTTTTTTTGTAAAAGTTTGTGCAGATTTGATAAACAGCACCAAAGATATTAGCAAAACAAAACAAAAAATACTCTTTTTATGTAAAGTCTGTCCCAACTATAACTTTTATTTAGCAGTAGGTAGGCATGTCGAGTTTGGGGTCTAAAGAATTGTAATTCTAAACCTCTTTATTGGCAAAGTCAGATTTTAAGTCACAATTTTGAAAATGCCAGTTTTAGAAAGTTGGCATTTTTCTTTTCTGATCAGTTGATGCCTTCAGCCTGTTTCCTGAGTGGCATGACTAGGTGTAGCTGGCAGTTGGTCTTTGAGTATTGCTCTCAGACAGTGTGTCAGAGGGGAAATAGTAATTGGCAGGATGTTCTGTCTCTGACTTGACAGGGGGCGGAGCTATCACCTACCACACTTGCACATCACAAAGCTTCCGTCTAAGCACACTCAACAAAGGGTTTGACACTATTGTCTTTGATGCTAGAAAAACTGGGACCAGGGCAGGGAGGCAGAAAATTCCAAGCACCTCTGGGGGTGGAAGCCTCTAGAAACCTCTCGTACTTCAAAGTAGGCACCATGTATAAATAGTTAACCCTCAGACCCAACTCTTCAGTACACTCATGGACCTGTGGATATTACAGAAAACGCATTCTGTTCTGCCGCCAAAAGAACTGCTACCTTGCTGCCTGCCTGCTGAGAAGGAAGACAGGACTTGCTCCCTTCAGTAAAGTCTGTTGTGACTCTAAGGGTCAGGTGTCTCACTGCCTGTTCTGAGCTACAGTGATGTAACAAGCTCCAGAGGCCTCTCTGCAAGTGCCCAGCTGACTGCTGCCTGAATCTGCCCCAGCCCTGCTGGCCTCTGCTGGAGTGAGCTCCTGATCTCCGAGCGGTACCCACCAAGTCCTGGACCCTTGGTGTGGCATCAGTGTAGCACCTTCCCTGTTGTCCGCCATCGTGAAGTTTGCAGGGAACCAGACTCTTTGCTCTACAGCATCCACCAGCATCGACCGGCAACGCGAGCTTTGCACTTTGCGCTATAACATCAACAGCTCGCAATGACTGCCAACGTGAACCTCCAACAACAACTGTCTATTGTACTCTATTTTTCTAAAGTTTTCTTGTGTTGTGATTTCACTTATCTACTGTTTTATTTTTAACATGTCACAAGTGATGTGATTATGAGAACATAAGCAGTGCCCTTGGCCACGTGGATCATCGGTGGCCCTGCACCAAACCTTCTCACGCACCCAACCTCTGCTTGTGCCCACCTCAGCTGTGCAGTGTTTGGCAACGCTAAAAAACAAAAAATGCATTTCCTATGGAATGTCAGACCCAACTATAACTACACTGGTGTTAGAGTCACCAGTGTAATGTTATATATATATATATATATATATATATGTTCGATGGCATGTGTAGCTGCAGATACACATGCTGTGCACAGTCCGCCGTCTGGTGTTGGGCTCGGAGTGTTACAAGTTGTTTTTCTTCGAAGAAGTCTTTTCGAGTCACAAGACCGAGGGACTCCTCCCATTTCGACTCCATTGCGCATGGGCGTCGACTCCATCTTAGATTGTTTTTTTTCCGCCATTGGGTTCGGACGTGTTCCTTTTCGCTCCGTGTTTCGGGTCGGAAAGTTAGTTAGAATCTCGGAAAAAAACGTCGGTATTGTTTGTGTTCGGTATTGGGTTAGTTAGAACAAATCGACACCGAATTCAGAAGAGCTCCGGTGGCCCTTCGGGGTTTTTTCGATCCCCCGTCGGGGCCTGGTCGGCCCGGCCACACGTGACTACAAGGCTGATGGAACGGACCCCATTCCGCTTCTGCCCAAAATGCCATAACAAGTATCCGTATACGGATCAGCATCTGGTCTGTAACTTGTGCTTGTCTCCCGAGCACAAGGAAGATACTTGTGAAGCCTGTCGAGCGTTTCGGTCGAGAAAGACATTAAGAGACCGAAGAGCCAGAAGACTGCAAATGGCGTCGACGCCGAAAGGACAAGAGCGTTTCGAGGAGGAAGAAGAAGCTTTCTCCATCCACGAGTCGGACTCGGAAGAGCTTGAGGCCGAAGAAACGCCAAAAACCGTGAGTAAGACTCACGACAAGTCAACAAAAGCCCAGGGGACGCCACCGCCAACAGGCCATGGCTTAACCCGAAAAATAGGTGACCGACCATCGGCACCGAAAAAGGGCACGCTTGTGGTGAAGTCATCCGACTCAGGTCGAGATACCGCCACACAGCAACCTCGGACCCGAGACAGCGGCTCCGAAAAAATTCGGCACCGAGACAGCGGCACCGAAGACGTTCGGCACCGAGACACCACGCCGAAAATAAAAAAGGTTTCTTCTGAGCCTAAAAAGACATCCGAAAAAGTTTCGGTTCCGAAACATCCAGCCTCGGAGCCGAAAACAGGTTCCTACACAGAGGAACAAGGATTAACCTCCCAAATGCAAAAGCATAGATTTGGAGTGGAACTTGAAACTGTAGAGCCAGATTACACACAAAGAAGGCTCCACATTCATGAGGACACAGGGAAGATAACCACTCTTCCCCCCATTAAAATTAAAAGAAAACTTGCCTTTCAACAAAAGGACAAGCAGCCACAGGCAAAAGTGGCAAGGAAAACAACTCCACCACCGTCTCCACCACTATCAATACATGCATCACCAGTAACAACTCCACCACTGATGCACTCCCCAGCTCATACTACAATGAGTCAAGATGATCCCGATGCATGGGACCTTTACGACGCCCCAGTATCAGACAACAGCCCAGACTCGTACCCTGCAAGGACGTCGCCACCTGAGGACAGTACATCTTACACACAGGTGGTCGCAAGGGCGGCTGCTTTTCACAACGTCACCTTGCATTCCGAACCAATTGAGGATGACTTTTTGTTTAACACCCTATCATCCACCCATAGCCAGTACCAAAGCCTACCTATGCTCCCAGGAATGCTAAAACATGCCAAACAAATCTTTCAAGATCCTGTTAAAGGCAGAGCCATAACCCCAAGGGTGGAGAAAAAATACAAGCCACTGCCAACAGATCCCGTTTATATTACAACGCAATTGACACCGGACTCAGTAGTTGTCGGGGCAGCTCGTAAGAGAGCGAACTCTCATACCTCAGGGGACGCACCACCTCCAGACAAGGAGAGTCGTAAATTTGATGCTGCGGGCAAAAGGGTGGCAGCACAAGCAGCAAACCAATGGCGCATTGCCAATTCACAAGCACTTTTGGCAAGATATGATAGAGCTCATTGGGATGAGATGCAGCATTTCATAGAACACTTACCCAAAGAGTTCCGGAAAAGGGTGCAACAGGTGGTGGAAGAAGAACAAAGTATCTCAAATAATCAGATACGGTCTTCAATGGATGCAGCAGATACGGCTGCAAGGACAGTAAACACTGCAATTACAATAAGAAGGCACGCATGGCTGCGTACTTCGGGGTTCAAGCCGGAAATTCAACAAGCCGTGCTAAATATGCCCTTTAATGAACAGCAGTTGTTTGGGCCGGAAGTCGACACTGCTATTGAGAAACTCAAGAAAGACACTGATACAGCCAAAGCCATGGGCGCGCTCTACTCCCCACAGAGCAGAGGCACTTTTCGCAAAACACCTTTTAGGGGAGGGTTTCGAGGTCAACCAACAGAAACCACAACATCACAAGCAAGGCCCACTTACCAGAGCCAATATCAGCGGGGAGGTTTTCGGGGGCAATATAGAGGGGGCCAATTCCAGAAGAATAGGGGAAAGTTCCAAAGCCCCAAAACTCCTCAAAATAAACAGTGACTTACAAGTCACACAGCCCCATCACATAACACCAGTGGGGGGGAGACTAAGCCAATTTTACAAACATTGGGAGGAAATAACAACAGACAATTGGGTCTTAGCAATTATCCAGCATGGTTATTGCATAGAATTCCTCAAATTCCCTCCAAACATCCCACCGAAAACACACAGTATGTCAAAACAACATATAGACCTTCTAGGACTAGAAGTTCAAGCATTGCTACAAAAAGAAGCAATAGAATTAGTACCAAAACAACAAATAAACACAGGAGTTTACTCACTGTACTTTCTAATACCCAAAAAGGACGGCAGTCTGAGACCAATACTAGATCTCAGAACACTAAATACCTACATCAAATCAGACCACTTTCACATGGTTACATTACAAGACGTAATCCCACTGCTCAAACAACAAGACTACATGACAACACTAGACCTAAAGGATGCGTATTTCCATATACCAATACATCCTTAAAACAGAAAATACCTAAGGTTCGTATTCCAAGGAATACATTACCAATTCAAAGTGTTGCCATTCGGAATAACAACTGCGCCAAGAGTTTTTACAAAATGCCTGGCAGTAGTAGCTGCACATATCAGAAGGCAGCAAATACATGTGTTCCCGTACTTAGACGACTGGTTAATCAAAACCAACACGCTAAGACAGTGTTCACAGCACACAAAATATGTCATACAAATCCTCCACAAACTAGGTTTCTCGATCAACTACACAAAGTCACACCTTATGCCGTGTCAAACACAGCAATACTTAGGAGCGACAATCAACACAGCAAAAGGGATTGCCACTCCAAGTCCACAAAGGGTTCAAACATTTCACAATGTAATACAGGCCATGTATCCAAAACAAAGGATACAAGTCAAAATGGTAATGAAACTGCTAGGCATGATGTCTTCATGCATAGCCATTGTCCCAAACGCAAGGTTGCACATGCAGCCCTTACAACAGTGCCTAGCATCACAATGGTCACAAGCACAGGGTCAGCTTCAAGATCTGGTGTTGATAGACCGCCAAACATACATCTCGCTTCTATGGTGGAACAGTATAAATTTAAACCAAGGGCGGCCTTTCCAAGACCCAGTGCCACAATACGTGATAACGACAGATGCTTCCATGACAGGGTGGGGAGCACACCTCAATCATCACAGCATCCAAGGACAATGGGACATACAGCAAAGACAGTTTCACATAAATCACTTAGAACTGTTAGCGGTATTTCTAGCGCTGAAAGCATTTCAACTTATAATAACCCACAAATACATTCTTGTCAAAACAGACAACATGACAACAATGTATTACCTAAACAAACAGGGAGGGACACACTCGACACAGTTGTGTCTCCTGACACAGAAAATATGGCATTGGGCGATTCACAACCACATTCGCCTAATAGCACAATTTATTCCAGGAATTCAGAATCAGTTAGCAGACAATCTCTCTCGGGATCACCAACAGATCCACGAATGGGAGATTCACCCCCAAATACTGAACACTTACTTCCAAATTTGGGGAACACCACAAATAGATCTGTTTGCAACAAAGGAAAACTCAAAATGCCAAAACTTTGCATCCAGGTACCCACAAGATCAATCCCAAGGCAATGCTCTATGGATGAACTGGTCAGGGATATTTGCGTACGCTTTTCCCCCTCTCCCGCTCCTTCCATATCTAGTAAACAGGTTGAGTCAAAACAAACTCAAACTCATACTAATAGCACCAACATGGGCGAGGCAACCCTGGTACACAACACTACTAGACCTTTCAGTAGTACCTCATGTCAAACTACCCAACAGACCAGATCTGTTAACACAACACAAACAACAGATCAGACATCCAAATCCAGCATCTCTGAATCTAGCAATTTGGCTCCTGAAATCCTAGAATTCGGACACTTAGACCTCACACAAGAATGTATGGAGGTCATAAGACAAGCTAGGAAACCTACCACTAGACACTGCTATGCAAATAAGTGGAAAAGATTTGTCTATTACTGCCATAGTAATCAAATCCAGCCGTTACACGCATCTCCAAAAGATATAGTAGGATATTTACTACATTTACAAAAGTCAAATCTAGCCTTCTCTTCCATATAGATACATCTTACCGCAATATCAGCTTACCTGCAAATTACTCATTCAACTTCATTATTTAGAATACCAGTCATAAAAGCTTTTATGGAAGGACTAAAGAGAATTATACCACCAAGAACACCACCTGTTCCTTCATGGAACCTCAACATTGTCTTAACACGACTCATGGGTCCACCATTTGAACCCATGCATTCTTGTGAAATGCAATACTTAACCTGGAAAGTTGCGTTTTTAATTGCCATCACATCTCTAAGAAGAGTGAGTGAAATTCAAGCTTTTACCATACAAGAACCATTTATTCAAATACACAAAAATAAAATAGTCCTACGAACAAATCCAAAATTTTTACCAAAGGTAATTTCACCGTTCCATTTGAATCAAACGGTAGAATTACCAGTGTTTTTCTCACAGCCAGATTCTGTAGCTGAAAGAGCACTACATACATTAGACATCAAAAGAGCTCTAATGTACTACATTGACAGAACAAAACTAATTCGGAAAACAAATCAACTATTTATTGCTTTTCAAAAACCTCATACAGGAAATCCAATTTCTAAACAAGGCATTGCTAGATGGATAGTTAAATGCATTCAAACCTGCTATATTAAAGCAAAGAGACAGCTGCCTATTACACCAAAGGCACACTGAACCAGAAAGAAAGGTGCTACCATGGCCTTTCTAGGAAATATTCCAATGAACGAAATATGTAAGGCAGCAACATGGTCTACGCCTCATACATTTACCAAGCACTACTGTGTGGATGTGTTAACTGCACAACAGGCCACAGTAGGTCAAGCTGTACTAAGAACATTATTTCAAACTACTTCAACTCCTACAGGCTGAACCACCGCTTTTGGGGAGATAACTGCTTACTAGTCTATGCACAGCATGTGTATCTGCAGCTACACATGCCATCGAACGGAAAATGTCACTTACCCAGTGTACATCTGTTCGTGGCATTAGTCGCTGCAGATTTACATGCGCCCACCCGCCTCCCCGGCAGCCTGTAGCCGTTTCAAAGTAGATCTTGAACATTTGTACATTTGTAAATATATTACTTTAAGCTTCATTATGTACATACGTATTCACTCCATTGCATGGGCACTATTACTAGCATACACAACTCCTACCTCACCCTCTGCGGGGAAAAAAGTCTAAGATGGAGTCGACGCCCATGCGCAATGGAGTCGAAATGGGAGGAGTCCCTCGGTCTCGTGACTCGAAAAGACTTCTTCAAAGAAAAACAACTTGTAACACTCCGAGCCCAACACCAGACGGCGGACTGTGCACAGCATGTGAATCTGCAGCGACTAATGCCACGAACAGATGTACACTGGGTAAGTGACATTTTCCATATATATATATATATTGAAAAAACAAAGGTTACTGGTACTTTATAGTTAAGCTCAAATTTTCCCTTAAAAAAAACAGAAGTTCAGCAGTTATAGTTACCTGACCTAACTATAACTTAAGACCCCTAGGTGCACTGCTTATGACCTTACATATTACATCACTCCTGACCTGGTCGGTGACATCACTGATGACATCTCAAATTACATCACTGATGACATCATCCAGTGAGTTTGTTTCAAACGATTCTGAGAGTTAAAGATAGATACTAAGCTACTGCATAAGTTAAATTACTATTCTTTCAGTACTACTGATGAGTGACACTATTTCAAACATATTTCATCTGCATGTGTCATTCTCTGGATCTGTGTGCGAGAGGCTGTATGGTTGGGTGAGTGGCTGTGTGACTAGCTAATTGATGTGTGAGTGGGTGTGTGAGAGGTTGTATATGTGAATGAGTGGCTGTTAGCTGTTTTGGTGAGTGGGTGTGTGAGTAGCTGTATGGGTGAATAAGTGGGTGTGCGAGTATCTTTATGGGTGAGTGAGTGGATGTGTGAGTGGCCGTATGAGTGAATGAGGTGCCATGTGAGTGTATTGACGAGTGAGTGGGTGTGTCAGTGACTGTATGAGTGAGTGTGACTAATCCAAGCAAGAATGGAAGAAACAGAAGATGGATCCTGACAGAAGAGAACCTGCAAATGAAGGTGACCAAGTCCATTTCCAGTTGGAGTGTCCGGTTGGGCCCACTACCCACCCTTCTGGAGATGCAGGACCAGGTCAACGGTGAAGACCAGGATTGGGCTATGCAGCACAGGAGAAGAGTTCCAGGAGTGATGCAGTCAATGTCCCATGTCGGAAGATGAGTTGCAGTCAGTCAGTGGTGTGGAAAAACCATCAACAAGCCTTGGCAAAGGCAAGAGTTGCAGAAGAAGAGTTGCAGAGCTGCTGGGGACCAGGAAGGTCAGAGGGGACTCAACCCAAGGAGGGGAGTCCCAGGCCACCCTCAACAGTAAGGACAGCCAGAAGTTAATAATGCAGCCGCCACAAGCAAATCTCATGCAGCAGGCACAGGAGTTGCAGTGAGGCCCACTCAGCACACCTGGAGAGGAGTCCTATGTTGCTGGAGCAGCAGGCAGGAGACTGTGCTTTGCAGGGAAGAGTGCTGGAAGCTGGGGCTACACAGAGCCTGAAGATCCCTCGGAAGAAGAGCCAACAAGCCTTGGTAGCTGCAATAGTCATGGTGCATAGTGGTACCGTCCTGCAAGGAAAGGCAAAGACTCACCACCTCCCACTTTAGGCAGCTGGTAGAGGGGACCACTCCAGACCACCACCTGTGTTGCAGGACCCACGCAGAGTTACAGGAGAGAGGATCCACTCGGCCGATCGTCGTTGCAGTTGGTGCCTGCGGATGTAGGGGAGTGACTCCTTCACTCCAAGGGAGATTCCTTCTTGCTTCTTGGTGCAGACTGAAGACTTGCCACCCTCAGAGGATGGACAGCTGGGGAAATTTTGCAGTTGCTGGAAGTAGCCGGAGAGACAATGTTACAGAGCAAAGTTGTTGCTGGAGCTGCAGATTGTATGTTCCTGTGAAGATCAGTCACAGTTCCAGGGGCCAGAAGTCAAAGTAAACGTTACAGAGGAGTCCTGCTGGAATCTTGCACATCAAATCTGAGGACCCATCCAAGAGGGAGACCCTTAATAGCCCTAAAAGGGGGATTGGTCACCTAGCAGGGTGACCACCTATCAGGAGGGGCTGTGACATCACCTGCCCTACCTCGCTATTCAGATGCTCCCAGTGCTCTATGCCTACCTTGGATTCAAGATGGCATAATCAAGTGGCCACCTGAAGGAGCTGCGGGCACCACCCCTGGGATGGTAATGGACAGGGGAATGGTTACTCCCCTTCCCAATGTCCAGTTTTGAGCCAGAGCAGGGACCGGGTGTCCCTGGGCTGGTGCAAACCGGTGTTATGCAAGGAGGGCACTAAATGTGCCCTTCAAAGCATACAAGTAGCTTGGGGAGGCTACCCCTCCCAAGCCATGTAATACCTATTTCCAAAGGTAGAGGGTGTTGCCTCCCTCTCCCAAAGGAAATCCGTTGTTCTGTCTTCCTTGGCTTGAGCTGGTCAAGCAGCAGGTAGGCATAACCCTGTCTGTAGGAAGGCAGCAGCACAGGCTGCCCGGGAAAACCATGCAAACTGATAGCAGCCAAGCTGGTGGTCCTCTCAGGAGCCCCCGGAGTGCATGGAATCATACAACCAATACTGGCAACAGTATTGGGGTATGATTCTGACATGTTTGATACCAAACATGTCCAGTTTCAGAGTTACCATTGTGTAGCTGGACATAGGTACACAGTTAAAATGGCTTCCTGCACTCAAGAAGTCCAAGAAAATGAAGCTGGAGTTCGTGGGGGCACCTCTGCTTGTGTAGGGGTGCCCTCACACACAGGTACTTGCACCCTACCCTCCCGGCTAGGAGGGCCTGCCATAGGGGTGGCTTACAGTGACCTGGTGCAGTGACCAGTAGTGAAAAGGTGCATGCATGTTTTCACGCAGGCTGCAAAGGCAGGCAGGGAGACACATTTTACATAGGCTCCAATGGGTGGCATAATGTATGCTGCAGCCCATGGGGATCCCTTGGTACCCCCAATGCCCTGGGTACCATGTACTGGGGCTTACATGGGGGCACCGGTATGCTAATTGTGGGGTGTACAAAGTCAGAAACAACCACATTTATAGGAAGAGAGCACCGTCAATGGGGTACTGGTTAGCAGGATTCCTGTGCCCAATCGCTTTGGGGAAAGTGGGGGCACATTCCTAACCCTACTGGTCCCTGCCCTCCAAACCAAGATGGGAGATTCTGCAGGAAGGGGGTCACTTCGGCACTGTAACAGGAGGCCTGAGCCTTTTAGGCTTACCACCAAGTGTTGCAGTTCCTGCAGGAGGGAGGTGTGAAGCACCTCCACCCAGAGCAGGCTTTGTTTCTGACTCCAGAGAGCACAAAGGCTCTCAGAAACGTGTCTTTTAGTGGCAGGCTGGCACGGACTGTTCAGCCTTAAACTAAAGGGTTGGTTAAAATACAATGGATGCATTGTACAATAAATCCAACACTGGCATCAGTGTGGGTTTACTGTGCTGCGAAGTTTGATACCAAACTTCCCAGCCGTCTGAGCCGCCATTATTGAGCTGTGGGGTTCGTGGGGACAAACTCCCAGCCCACATACTTAATATAGCCACCGTGCAGTTACAGTGTCTAAGAATGGACTTAAACACTGTAGGGACATATTGCTCATGCAGCTATGCTCTCACCTGTGGTATAGTGCACCCAGCCTTAGGTGTAAGGCCTGCTAGAGGGCTCACCTACCTATGCCACAGGCAGTGGTTGGTAGGCATGGCACCATAAGAGGGATGCCATGTCAACTTAACCTTTTTCTCCCCACCATCACACTCAACCTGCAATAGGAGTGTGCATGTGCTTGGTGAGGGGTCCCTTAGGGTGGCACAATACATGCTGCAGCCCATAGATACCCTTCCTGGTCACAGAGCCCTTGGTACCACTGGTACCTTTTACAAGGGACTTAGCTGTGTGCCAGGGGTCTGCCAATTATGGGAACAATGGTACAGTTTTGGGAAAGAACACTGGTGCTGGCTAACATGATCCAGGCACACTCTCAGTCAAGTCAGCATCATTATTAGGCAAAAGGTTGGGGGTACCCATGCCAAAAGAGGCTCTTTCCTACAGTGGGTACATATGAATGAGTGCCTCTGTCAGTGAGTGTACAAGAGACTGAGGGGGTCATTCTGACCTTGGCGGTCTTTTCACAAGACCGCCGAGTTACCGCCGCGGTGAAGACCGCCGACCGCGGCGATATGCCGCTGTGCGCATTCTGACCGCTGGGAGCGTTCCGCCGGAAAACCGCCAGCAGCCACACTGGCGGTCGGCGGGAAAGTGGAGACTGGTCAACCTCCACCGCCACGCCAGCAGAACACCGCCCACAGAATTACGACCCACATTTCTGTGTGGCGGTCTTCTGTTGGCGGTCTTCTGTTGGCGGTCACCTCCCCATGGCTCCTGTCACCTCCCGGAGGACCAACGCACAAGGTAAGTTGATCGTCCGTGAGGGGAGGGGGTGGGGGGGTGTTGTGTGATGTGTGCGTGCATGGGGGTGTGCGTGTGAGTGTGTAGAGGGGGTGTGTGAGTGCGTGCATGCGGGCGGGGAGTGCTGCTGTGCCTATGGGCAATGTGTGTAGTTCGGCGGGTGCGCATGTCGGCATGTATGTGTGCGGGTATGTGTCCCCGTTGTGTATGTGTGTGTGTAGGGGGTGTGTATATGTGCATGTTGGGGGTGTGTGCATGTCGGGGTGCGTGTATGTGCATGTCGGGGTGGGGGTGGGGAGGGGGTTCGTACCACCTCTGGGGGGTGGCAGGGGGGTGGAGGGTGTGGGGGGAGGACTCGGGGGGGCAGTGGGGGGTGGGGGAGACCCCTATCAGTGCCAGGGAAGGAATTCCCTGGCCCCGATAGTGCCTACCGCCATGGTTCGCATGGCGGTTCCCGAACGCCAGAAACCGCGGCGGTAAGCAGGGTCATGATACCGTTGGCGGTCTTGGGTCGACCGCCGGACCGGAGTGCGCAGACTCCAGCCCGTCGGTCATGACCGCCGTGACTGTCGGAGTGGGGAAGTGGCGGTCGGTCGCGGCGGTGACCGCCGCGGTCAGAATGCCATTTTTAATACCGCCGGTCTGTTCGCGGTCCGACCGCCGCCTCTCCGCCGACCGCCAAGGTCAGAATGAGGGCCTGAGTGTGTGTCAATAGCTATATCAATGACTGACTGGCTGTGTTAGTAGGTGTATAGGTGACTGAGTGGGTGTATGATTGTCTGTTTGGGTGAGTGTGTGAGTGAGTGGAGGTGTTTGTAACTGTATGAGTGAGTGATGGACTGTCAGTGGTTAAATAAGAGTGACCGTGTGTGTTAGTGATTGTGGGTGACTGGATGTATGAGTCTCTGTATGGGTGAGTGAATGACTGTGTCAGTGCCTGTATGTGTGTCACTAGCTGTATAAGTGACTGGCTGGCTATGTTATTAGCTGCATAGGTAAGTAAGTGAGTGTATGAGTGGCTCTTTGGAGGAGGGAGTGGATGTGTTTGTAGCTGTATGTGTGAGTGATTGGCTGTATCAGTAGTTACATGGGAAAGTGGGTGTGTTAGTGAGTGTATGGGTGACTGAGTGGTTGTATGAATGACTAGTATTAGATGTAAGAGACGATGGCTGTGTCAGTGAGTGAGTGTGTGGATGGTTGAAAGGGTGAATGACTAGGTGTGTCTTTCAGTGTGTGTCTGGATGTCTGAGGCTCTATAAATTCCACTTTGGGGTATACCTTTGCATTGTTAGTTTGCAGAACTACTCAAAAAGAAGCCTAATTAGGAAATTACTTTACACAAATAGATCTCTTTCATCTCTTTGAAAGAAAAAGAACATACATATAAGGTAGTATTACTTTTTGCAAAATTCCATGATAAACTTTTAGTTTCTGCAATACATAAGTTGATACTATAGGCCATATAGTAGACATTTCTTATGCTGTAATAGAATTTCACATTATAGTAAAGCATTCCCTTTTCTCTTTTTTACTTTTGTCAGCTTAAGTACTTGTACAGCATAATCAATGTACTATATAATGTTCCTTTCTTGAACAGTGTGGAAAAAACAATCAAAGATTGTAAAGAAAACGTTTCTCAATTTTCTCTATTCATCATGTGCTCTTTTCTTTCTCTAGCTTGCAGTTTGGTGCTATCCTCCGCATTTGCCAATAAAATATCATCTTGTGGCAGTGAGGATCAGTTACCACACCCTGTTGAATACAGTTCTTTGGAGGACCAGTGCACAAGAAAGCAGAAATCAATTGCATTGGAGTTTTTCATCATCCACCCAAGCCATAAGAAAGTGGTGGCAAACCATATCTGATAGAGATATGTAGTTGCAGATTCCTTATCATAGAATTCCCCCAGGCATCAGTCGGAATCTGGAAAGTTTTCTTGAGCAGTACCCCTGCGCACCATTAGGCAGGGTCGGTCGACTCGGGGCATTTAGCTGATAGGATATGATGTTGCGGGTCTTATATTGGTGCCACCTGGGCACACTGTCAGTTTTTTTCTTTCTGCGCCAGCCTACGGCGGATCTGAAGAAGAGCTACCCCTATAGTCACTTTTTAAATGGACTTTTCAACTTTTGTCAAAGCTTTTTTGACATTCTGGTGCTTCGAGATGTCTTCACGGAAGACCAGATTCAAGCCTTGGGATTCCTGTCACCGGATGATGTCTGTGACGGATCCGCACCTTGTGTGTCTTTGGTGTTTGGAGCGCAACCACGACCCAAAGTGTTGCTCCGAGTGCTGAGCCATGAACCAGAAGGCTTTGATGGAGCAGTCCCTAAAGCTTCTTGGTGCCCTGCACTCAGCTTTGCGTTGCTCCCGGTTGAAAGGAAGGTCCCAAGACCTTTGTCCTCGGGACATTCAGGTAAGCACAATAAGAAGTCAATAAATAGCAAGCATTCTTTGACTTCACCCTGTTGGTCGGATGACGCAATATGGGAAATGGATCGTCGTCACTCTAGACCTCCGTCCTCTGAGCCTACTTCTGGGTCGGCTTCGTGCTTCCCCGAGTTTCTGGGAGCCAGAGTCACCCCTGCCCAATTGCGTGGGTTTTATTAGGCCATGCGCCTCATCTTTAGGCAGTCTGACCCTGCCTGAGCACCTTTGGGCCTCACGGGGTCGGCAGGGGCACTGTCAGGTTCCACGTGACAGCTTTGGCCTCAGTTCCAGAGGGCACCCAGGGATCCATTTCAAGGTCCAAACTGGCGTTGGTTGTGCCACCACGACCTTCCCTGACAACGGTTTAGACGTCGATGCTTCCGATGCCACCCACACCCGCCGTCGATCCCATAGTCATTCCTGACTCCGACACAGAACTGGGCCGACATCGCTTGATGCTGATTCTGACTTCAATGGGGATCTTGCTCCCTAGGTCGGATCCTGACACATATTCTTATGGGTACGGCTAGGATGAGAGTACGGAGGGGGTGCTGGACCCTTTAGAATACCAGCTTGTTGACCCCATGGACTGGGATCAGGACCTGGGTGAAGCCAACGGTCTGGCACTTCCTATGACGCTGGTGTGCTTTCTACCCCTACCATGGCTACAGAGGAGGGAGCTTCTTATTAATGGTGCGTAGGTCCTTGGCCTCGAGCTGCCTTCAGTGGCTGTCAGAACTAAACTCCTGACTGAGGTTGTTCAGCCAGGGGATTCCTCTTCAGAACCCCTTTTGTCCTTTAATGAAGCCCTCACTGATGTCCAGCGGGAGCGTTGTCCAAACCCAGGACAGGAGCTCCTATTAATAGGACAATCACCTGCTGCCATTGACCAGCACCTAATGACCCAGTATTCAGGACGCAACACCCCACCCCTGAGAACTTGGCTATCCAGGCCTCTACATCCTCAGGCACATTCCCTTCTGCACCACGGGATAGGGAATCCAAAAGACTGGATCAGCTTGGAAAAAGATGCTTTATTTCTGCAGTCTGGCATTGCGGTCCGTGAACACCGCATGCTTTTTGGGATGTTACTTTATGGGACATGGTTGGGCAGGTGCTGCCAGAGTCCCTGGGGAGGCCCAGGCCATTTTCTTTCAAGCTGTTGCTCACAGGAGGGATGCAGCAACGTTCATGATACAATGTGGACTGGATGCGACTGTCTCACTAGGTAGATCGGTTGCATCGACAGTGGCATTGAGGCACCACAATTGGTTGAGCACGTCTGGCTTTTCAGGGAATGTCCAAGCCGCACTTATGGACATACCCTTCAATGGCACCCGTTTCTTTGGAGGCAAAGCAGACTTGGCACTCAATCGCTTTAAGGAGACCCAGGCAATGGCCCTGTCCTTGGGCCTCACTGCTGACCCTCGCCCCCCTCAGTATGCTTTTTGACACTTTCATGGTTGCGCAAGGGGCACCCAACCACGTCCCTTTTCCCCCAGCTACTGTGCCGCACATGCTTCCATGCCTCTGAGTGGGTAAGGACGTGGGATCCAATGTCCTTGTGGATCCGGGGGCATGTGGTCTGTCCAGTCCACCAACACTCCTGCTGCAGCCTCCAAACCTTCCTAGTCTGGCGCTTCCCCATGAGGGACGAGTTGGAGGATGGATTCACCATCACCTGCCCCACTGGCAATCCATCACGTCAAACAGGTGGGTTTTGCAAATAGTCTAAAGGAGCTACTCCCTCTCCTTCAAGACTACCTTTCCATCCATGGCACCTTCCTACAACGTGATGATGGAGGATCACCTGGTACTTCTCCATGAGGAAGGTATGTCTCTTTTGGCCAAGAGAGCCGTAAAGATGGTCATGTGCCAGAAGTAGGTCGTGGTTGTTATTCCAGCTACTTTCTGGTGTTTGCTTGCTCCAAAAAGGACATAAGCCTCCGCCCTATCCTAGACCTCCAGTCCCTCAATCTCTTCCTTAAGAAATAGAAGTTTAAAATGCTTACTCTGGCTCAGGTCCTATCTGCCCTGGACCCAGGAGACTGGATGGTAGTATTGGACTTGCAGGATGCATATTTCCATATTCCCATCCTACCTGCCCACAGACGTTACTTGTGCTTCATGGTAGGCATTTTTAGTTTACCGGGCTCCCCTTTGGCCTTACCAGCACACATTGGGTGTTCACCAAAGTGATGGCTCTGGTTGCAGCTCATCCGCGCAGGTCAGGGGTTTCAGTCCTCCCCTACCTCAACAACTGGCTGTTGAAGGAGTGCTCGCCCGAGTCTGTCTTCTCCCACCTCCAGACTACGGCAGACCTCCTGCATTCGCTGGGGTTCACAATAAATGTGTCAAAGTCACACCTGACTCCTTCTCAGAATCTCCCTTTCATCGGAGATGTTTTGAACACTGCAGTTTCTGGCCTAACCTCCTGAGGAGCAAGTCCTGGATATTCAGGCTATGATACCTATATTTTAGCATCTATTCTGGATTTTGTGAGAATTACTCTGAGGCTGCTGGGCCTCATGGCCTCCTGCATCCTGCTGGTGACATGTGCCAAATGGCATTTCCAGGCTGTTCAGTTGGACCTGAAGTTCCAGTGGCCACAGCATCATGGGAATCTCTCCAACATTAGCCAAATGTCATAAGGAACTGCGCAAGATCTCCAGTGGTGGCTTTTGAACCGCAGCTGGGTCAGAGGCAGATCCCTCTCCCTTTCCCAACCAGATCTGACAGATGCTTTACTTCTGGGATGGGGCAGGCACATAGGAGAGGTGGAGATCAGAGGCGTCTGGTCTCTAGTGGAGTCCGGTCTCCAGGGGAATCCGGGCTCCAAATCAGTCTTTTGGAGCTCAGGGCGATTAGGCGAGCATTTTAAGCATTCCTTCCCTCCCCTAAAGGAAATTGGTGCATGTGTTCTTGGACTTCACCACTGCCAAGTGATACTGCAATAAGCAGGGTGTGTAGTGCCGTGGCAGACTGTGGCATGAGCCGAGCGTTCGGCTGGAGGCGCGGCCGCGGTTTCTGTCCTTTATTTCCTCGCACGAGACCCCAAAGTGGTCATGGGGTCTCTGCGAGTCTTGGGCGCGCTGTGCCCTTGTTATTAGACGTGGGCACCTTCCCCCCAACCCCTCACTTACCTGGTGCAGCCTGTTCCTTTATTTTCTTCTTTTTTCTCTTCTTTCTCCTTTTCCTCTTGTTCTTATTTTCACACTTAGCAGCCATGTTCTTCTTTCTCCCAGCATGCCTTTTTTTTTCTCTGCATGCCTAATGGCGCCTTCTCTCTATATTCTCCTATGATTCTTTCCCAATCCAATATGGTTTCTTTCTTCTTCCTGTTGGTCATTTCCTGTTTTAGGGTATATAAGGTGTGTGATTCTTCTTCTCCTTGCGCTGCAACGCTTCCTTTGGTGGTGATCTTCGCTTCTGTTATTTTTTCTTCAGTTTTTTTCCTCGCTTGTCCCAGCTTGTTTCAATATTGTTTTTCTTGTTGGAAGACTTACCGTTTTGCTTCTTTTTGTTCCAGAGAGTTCCTGCTACAGAAGCTTTTCCGTTGGGGTTTTTTCCTCTGGGACTCCTTCTGGAGGGCACGGACTGCCTCTTGGCATTCCTTCGTCAGCAGCACTGTGGCTACCAGAAAGGGCCACCCTTACCTTGGTCAAGGCAGAACCTGCTAGAATCAAGACCACTTTGCAGTTTTGGTGGGCCAAAGACATAAACGACTAGTAGCCCATGAAAGATTGCAGCGCCAAACAAAGCAGACTTCATCGAGCAGTATGGAGAATACCGCAACGGCAGCTGCAGAACCCAACCAGTCGCTACTCTTAACCATTCAACAGCAAGCCCAGGAACGGCAACAATTACGAAATGAAAATGCGGCTATACCACAAGCCCTGGTATCCCAAACCACAGATGTTCCCACTGCCTCTGCCACCACGCCACGTTTCTCAGGAGATCCAAATAAGCTACAAGAATTCCTCGATGCTCTGACAGTCTATTTTGCCTTTCAACCAACACAATTTGCGCAAAGTGCCTGCCTTGGCCTGGGAGACTCCGTTAGTAGCCTCCAATGACTCTTTGCTGTCTGACTATTCAGCTTTTGTCAATGCATTTAAACAAATGTTTGTACAAGCAGGAATGGAGGTATCAGCGGAGGCAGCTTTATGTGATATTCAGCAATGTACCCAAGATGTTCTCCAATACATAACGCCCTTTAGACAACTGCCAGCAGAGATGACCTGGGTAGAACGTACTCTGGTGACTGTCTCGTAGAGGTCTACGAGACAAAATAAAAGACGAACTAGTACATTCAGCTAGAGTGGAAGATTTACGTGGATTGATGGATTTAGCGCTCTCCATAGAGTATCGTCTACAAGAACACCATCTAGAAAAAAGGAAAACTCGTGGACCTTCTCATGCAGAAAACCCACGTACAATCGTCCATCGTTCTGAAGAGTCTGGACCTGAATTAAGAGAAGTAATAGAAGGGGAACCAATGGAAATAGACACCGCTCGTGGCTCTCTCACTGCTAGTGAATGCGAAAATAGATGGAGAAAAGGATCATGTCTACAGGGAGTGCAGAATTATTAGGCAAATGAGTATTTGGACCACATCATCCTCTTTATGCATGTTGTCTTACTCCAAGCTGTATAGGCTCGAAAGCCTACTACCAATTAAGCATGTTAGGTGATGTGCATCTCTGTAATGAGAAGGGGTGTGGTCTAATGACATCAACACCCTGTATCAGGTGTGCATAATTATTAGGCAACTTCCTTTCCTTTGGCAAAATGGGTCAAAAGAAGGACTTGACAGGCTCAGAAAAGTAAAAAATAGTGAGATATCTTGCAGAGGGATGCAGCACTCTTAAAATTGCAAAGCTTCTGAAGCGTGATCATCGAACAATCAAGCGTTTCATTCAAAATAGTCAACAGGGTCGCAAGAAGCGTGTGGAAAAACCAAGGCGCAAAATAACTGCCCATGAACTGAGAAAAGTCAAGCGTGCAGCTGCCACGATGCCACTTGCCACCAGTTTGGCCATATTTCAGAGCTGCAACATCACTGGAGTGCCCAAAAGCACAAGGTGTGCAATACTCAGAGACATGGCCAAGGTAAGAAAGGCTGAAAGACTACCACCACTGAACAAGACACACAAGCTGAAACGTCAAGACTGGGCCAAGAAATATCTCAAGACTGATTTTTCTAAGGTTTTATGGACTGATGAAATGAGAGTGAGTCTTGATGGGCCAGATGGATGGGCCCGTGGCTGGAATGGTAAAGGGCAGAGAGCTCCAGTCCGACTCAGACGCCAGCAAGGTGGAGGTGGAGTACTGTTTTGGGCTGGTATCATCAAAGATGAGCTTGTGGGGCCTTTTCGGGTTGAGGATGGAGTCAAGCTCAACTCCCAGTCCTACTGCCAGTTCCTGGAAGACACCTTCTTCAAGCAGTGGTACAGGAAGAAGTCTGCATCCTTCAAGAAAAACATGACTTTCATGCAGGACAATGCTCCATCACACGCGTCCAAGTACTCCACAGCGTGGCTGGCAAGAAAGGGTATAAAAGAAGGAAATCTAATGACATGGCCTCCTTGTTCACCTGATCTGAACCCCATTGAGAACCTGTGGTCCATCATCAAATGTGAGATTTACAAGGAGGGAAAACAGTACACCTCTCTGAACAGTGTCTGGGAGGCTGTGGTTGCTGCTGCACGCAATGTTGATGGTGAACAGATCAAAACACTGACAGAATCCATGGATGGCAGGCTTTTGAGTGTCCTTGCAAAGAAAGGTGGCTATATTGGTCACTGATTTGTTTTTGTTTTGTTTTTGAATGTCAGAAATGTATATTTGTGAATGTTGAGATGTTATATTGGTTTCACTGGTAATAATAAATAATTGAAATGGGTATATATTTGTTTTTTGTTAAGTTGCCTAATAATTATGCACAGTAAGAGTCACCTGCACACACAGATATCCCCCTAACATAGCTAAAAATAAAAACAAACTAAAAACTACTTCCAAAAATATTCAGCTTTGATATTAATGAGTTTTTTGGGTTCATTTAGAACATGGTTGTTGTTCAATAATAAAATTAATCCCCAAAAATACAACTTGCCTAATAATTCTGCACTCCCTGTATATTGTGGGGTTGCTGGCCACTTGATTCGTACCTGCCCAGTCTATCATGTGAAGTCCTCGGGAAACGCCAATTCCCGTACTCTTTGAGAAGGGAGGGGACGGAATTCTCTGAGATACCTTCAATCTGTTTGTCTAAAGAAGATGCAACTGCCCTGTTTTTGTTACCCGTTACCCTGCAGTTACCTGACGGTCGGGATGAAAGAGCTTTGGCATTATTAGACTGGGGTGAGTAGAATTTATCTGGATGAGACCTGGGCCAAGAAACAAAAAATTCCACGACTACCGAAGGACGTTCCAGAACAAGTTCATACAGTAGATGATCCTTATTAGCATCCGGTCCTGTCATTAGTACCACTCCTACCCTATGTCTACACTTTGGAAAGCATCAGGATCATGTCTCTTTTGATTTAATCTCCTCTCCCAATCATACAGTAATCTTAGGAATACCCTTATTTACACAACACAATCCTTATATCAGTTAGCAAACCAGAACTATTTCTCTGTCTTCCAAATTCTGTCAAGACCATTGTTATGTTATCCACATAACCTGAATTAGGGTGTTCCATAAACTCTATTCAAGGGGTACCTAGTCATTATCTGGATTATACAGATGTGTTCCAAAAACCCTTGAAACCAGTACTACCTCCACATAGAGACTATGATTGTACCATTCTTCTGGAACCTGGAGCTGTTGTTCCCTTTGGTAGAATGTTCTCTTACGGAACCTAAAAAGAAGATACTCAAGGATTACCTGCAAGAACATCTACAGAGTTGTCTCATTGCACCATCTTCTTCTCCCATTGGGGCACCCTTCTTCTTCGTGCCTAAGAAGACTTTCGTGGATTAAATAAAATCACTATAAAAGACCGATATCCACTACCTCTCATCAAAGACATATTGGAAGCAGTTAGGGGCCACAGATCTTTTCAAAATTAGACCTTCGGGGAGTATACCATCTTTTAAGAATTAAGGAAGGTGATGAGTGGAAGACTGCTTTTCGTACACCTTTTGGTCATTACGAATATAGGGTAATGCCCTTTGGTTTAACAAATGCCCCCTCTATTTTTCAAAGACTCATGGATATGGTATTTTCTGACCTGTTAAATCACACCATTGTGATTCATCTAGATGATATCCTCATATATTCTAGACACCCCGAACTCCACACCAAACACGCAAAGCAAGTACTAGACAGACTTAGGCAACATCAGCTCTACTGTAAACCAGAGAAATTTGAATATGACAACACAGAGGTAAAATATTTAGGATATCACATTAGTCAGGTTGATATCTCCATGGACCCAGAGAAAGTTCAGGCCATTCTGGATTGGCCATCCCCCTCGTCCATCAAAGAAACTCAGTGGTTTTTTTTTTTCGGTCTGGCCAACTTTTATCGCCAATTTATTTTGGACTTTGCTCAACAAACTATACAAATAACACAGACTCTTAAAAAAGAAAGTTTGCGAAACAGTTTCATCTGGACAGATGTGGCTGAAAACGCTTTCCAAAACCTAAAACAAGCTTTCACCCAAGCACCTATACTACGGCGTCTGGTCACCAGCAAACAATTTATCGTAGTCACTGATGCTTCAGGAAGAGCAATTGGGGCAGCATTATTTCAAAGACAGGACGAGAACAGATTAGAAAATCCAATATTGTATCCGTCTCATGTGCTGTCTCATGTGCTGTCTGATTCTGAGCAAAATTATTCGGTGTTGGAAAGAGAACTTCTAGCCCTAAAAACAGCTTGTCAAGAATGAAATCAATTGCTTATGGGTTCTAAAGGACCATTTGAAGTGAGAACAGACCATCGCAATTTACAATGCCTACGAAACTTTCAGTACCGGAACAGTCGCCAAGCCCGTTGGGCCTTTTTCTTTAGCCAATTTGATTTTTATGTTACCTATATTCCATGTTCTCAAAATATCTTGGCGGATGCTCTGTCTCAATGCTACCCTGAAAGTACTAACACCTCTTCACAGCACTTAAGTGAACCAGACAAAATCATTGGTTTAGTCCAGTCTTTCCTTGATAAAGTAAAATCTGAGTACTCAACCCTCTCAGAACAAGAAATGAAGGAACTGCGTCCAAATTACGCAAGAGTAAAGGGTACTACTACCATAAGGACGCGTTATTCCTACCCTCTAAGATAATGCAAAGAAAGGCACTACAAATGTATCACGATTCCCCTGTGGTCGGTCATTGTGGTATCAAAGCCACGCAGGAATTACTCCTTCATTCTTTTTGGTGGCCTACGCTTAAGCAAGATACTGAAAGTTATGTGGTATCTTGTCTCATCTGCGCCCAAGCAAAAACACCCCATACAAGGCCTGCAGGTCTACTTCAACCTTTACCGGTTCCACCAGTCCCTTGGCATGCCATATCATATCAACCGATTTTATGTGTTCAATACCACCCTCAGGAGGAAACCAAGTTATAATGGTGACTGTAGATCTGTTTACAAAAATGACTCATTTTACTGCCTTGAAGAAGCTATCCACATCCAAAGAATTAAGCCAGGCCTTCATCCAAGAAATCTTTCGTCTCCATGGCCTTCCTCAAGTTATTGTTTCAGATTGTGGCCCTCAATACATATCACGGTTTTGGATGCACTTCTGTAAAACCCTAAATATCGATGTAGCCTTATCTTCTGTATTTCATCCTCAAACTAATGGGCAGATGGAACACCTGACTCAAGGACTCGAGCAATATCTCCGCTGTTTTTGCAATACCACTCAGAGTAACTGGACCATGTATTTACCCATTGCTGAATTTTCCTACAATAATACCATACATAGTGCCTCAAAAGCCACTCCTTTTTTCTACTCATATGGATTTCATCCCAAATCTTTTCCTGCCACTCCTAAGACCTCTTCTACACTTCTTGCAATCACCTCCTTTTCCCAAAGATTACATAGAATTCAACGTCTTATTCGGTCTAATCTTTTGTTAACTAAAAGGCACATGAAAAGAATGACTGATAAGAAACGATGTGAGGCTCCATCTTATCAAATCCAAGATAAAGTCTGGCTTTCTTCCAGATTTTTGCCCCTCCATCTATCACAAAATAAGTTTAAAACCGCTAATATGGACCCTTTTTAATTCTTCAGAAGATTAATCCAGTGTCCTTTCTGATTTTGTTTGCCTCGAACATGGAAAATCTATCCTGTATTTCACATCTCTCAATTGAAGCCCTATAAGCCTGACCCTTTTCATAGAAAATTCACCTGTCCTCCCCCTTTGTTGGTGAATGACGGACCCGAATATGAAGCTCAAGAAATATGTGATTCTCGCATTTTCCGAAACCATCCCCAATATCTTATTCATGGGAAAGGCTATCCTCTTAGTGAATGTTCTAGGGAAGAGGTTCTTCTGTTCACGCCCCACTTTTGATCCGTCGTTTTTTGCATCTGTGTCTGCACAAATCCGGGGCTCCGGGGGGGCCCCATTCCCTGGCCAAGGCAGACCGCTGCGCAAGCTGAGCGTTCAGCTCAGGGCGCGGCCAGGCATGCCACGCCCCTTCTGTCCTTTATTTCCTTGCACGAGGCCCCAAAGTGGGTATGGGGCCTCAGCGAGTCTTGGGCCCTCGATAGTAGACGGGGGCACCTTCCCCCAACCCCTCACTTACCTGGTGCAGCTTGTTCCTTTCTTCTTTTTTTCTCTTCTTTCTCCTTTTCCTCTTGTTCTTATTTTCACACTTAGCAGCCATGTTCTTCTTTCTCCCAGCATGCCTATCTTTTTCCCTGCATGCCTTAGGACCCTTTTTCAAAATGGTGCCTTCTCTCTATATTCTCCTATGATTCTTTCCCAATCCAAAATGGTATCGTTCTTCGTCCTGTTGGTCATTTCCTGCTTTAGGGTATATAAGGTTTGTGATTCTTGTTCTGCTTGCACTGCAACGCTTTCTTTGGTGGTGATCTTCGCTTCTGTTATTTTTTCTCCAGTTTTATTCCTCACTTGTTCCAGCTTCTTCCAGTATTGTTTTTCTTGTTGAAAGACTTACCTTTTTGCTTCTTTTTGTTCCAGGGAGTTCCTGCTACAGAGGTTTTTCCCGCTACAGAGGATTTTCCCGTTGTTTTTTTTTTCATCTGGGAGTCCTTCTGGAGGGCACAACTGCCTCTTGCCGTTCCTTCATCAGCAGCACCGTGGCTACCAGAAAGTGCTGCCCTTACCTTGGTCAAGGCAGAACCTACAAGAATCAAGACCACTCTGCAGTTCCGGTGGGCCAAAGACATAAACAAAGAGTAGCCCGTGACATGGTGGGGTGGTGTCTTGGACCATTGGCAGGAGGCTTTCCACCTCTGGATATGACTGGAACATCAGGGCATACCCGTGGTGGTTTAACATCTGGCAGGTTCTCTAAACCCCAGAGTGGACAAATTCAGCCATCAATGCCTGGGCGATCATGAATGGCACCTCCATCTGGAGGTGGCACAAGGTCTCTTTCAGCAGTGGGGGAGAACCTTGGTTAGATCTGTTCACCTCTGCAGAGATTGCGCAACATCAGCTGTTTTGCACGTTGGAGTTTCCAGGGTGGCACTCACTCTGCGACACTTATCGTCTCGAGTGCAATTAGTTTCCTGCCTATACCACTTCTGCCTAGAGTTCACAAGAAGATCAAGGACGACCGGGCCCAAATAGTTCTTATGGCTCCAGACTGGGCACGTAGAGTCTGGTATCGCGAGCACTTGGGCATGGCCAGCTATCCTCCGATCAGACTGCCCATTCAGGAGGATCTTCTGTCGGAGCAGCAGGTGATGGTTCTCCACTTGAACCTGTCCAGTCTCTGCCTTCTTGTGTGGAGTTTGAGCGGAAGTAGCTGACAGCTTTTGACCTTCCTCCAGAATTCTATAACGTTATCTTGGCAGCCAGGCGTCCCTCCACCAAAACGGTATATGCCTGTCATCGAAAGCAATTTGTGACATGGTGCAAGGACAAGTCTGTTGACCCCCCCTCTCTGCCCCTTTATTAGAGGTCCTTTTATTTGTTCTTTCTCTAACCCAGCAGGGCTCTGTTTTGGGCACCCTCAAGTGTTACTTGTCTGCTATCTCTGCTTTCCTGAGATTACCTGACCAACCCTCTTTGTTTGAATTTCCTATTGTTGGTAGATTCCTGAAGGGTCTTACCCATATGTTCCTCATTCACTGTTCATTAATGCCCCAATGGGATTTGAACCTGATTCTTACTTTTCTGATGTGTGCTCCTTTTGAGTCACTTCATAACTGTCCACTCAGGCTTCTTACTCTAAAAACAGTGTTCCTTCTAGCCATCATTTCTGCCTGCAGGGTGAGTAAGAGCAGGCCCTTTCCTCAAAGCCACCCTTCATTTCAATTCATCATGACAAGGTCGTGCATTGTGCCAAGGCTTCCTTTTTACCAAAGTTGGTCACGCGGTTTCATGTAGGCCAGTCTATCAACTTGCCTAATTTATACGCACCCCACATCCTTGTATGGAAGAGGAGAGACTCCACCACCTGGACCCCAAAACAGTGTATTCTACTTTGATCATACCAAAGAGTTCTGGGTGGATGATCAACTCTTTGTGAGTTATGTGAGTGTAAATAAAGGTAGGGCAGTGCAAAAGAGGACCTTCTACAGATGGGTCATGCTCTGCATTAAAATGTGCTAAGCATTGGCTAAAAAGCAACCCCCGGAGGGTCTGCATGCTCACTCCACCAGAGCAACAGCTGCAACCAGTGCGTTAGCACGCAGAGTTCCAGTCTTTGACATCTGTCAGGCAGCAGCGTGGGCGTCTCTTCACACGTTCACCAAACACTATTGCCTGGACAGTGAGGTCCAAAGGAATGGGTACTTTGCCTGTTTGGTCTGGTAGGACTTCTTAGTATGATCTTGGTTTGCAGACCCACCTCTGGGGATGGTATTGCTTGGGTAACTTTTCTGAGGTAAGGAATCTGCAACTAGAAGTCTCTACCAGATGAACAAGTTACTGACCTTCGTTAATGCATTATCTGGTAAAGACATATTTTAGTTGCAGATTCCTTACTGACCCACCCATTCTCCACACTCTGTGAACTGATTTCCATGGACAGGGACTTCCCTTTCAGGGCCCTACTTCTGATGTACTAGGGTCATTGTTTTTCATGACTCCGTGCTCCTGGCGTGGAAAGTTGTGAAAAGAAACTGTTCTCAGTACGCCTATATAGGACTCACAATGCAATATCCGGCGAGCATGACGCCGATGATGGAAGCAGAGTCGACCGACACCACCTAATGGCGTGCAGTGGTACTGCTCGAGAAAAATCTCTGGACCCAGACTGACACCTGGGGGAAATTCAGTGGTAAGGAAACTGCAACTAAAATAGGCCTCTACCTGATAATGCGTTACCAAAGGGAAGTAAATTGTTCATCAAGTGTTCTTTATATGGCAAGAACCTCTCCAAGGGTATGTCACAGAAATATTTGTGTAGCGATACAGTATGTTGACACAGCTAAAGATGTATAAGTCAAACCACTGTTGAAAAAGAAATAGAACATAAATAGAAGTTAGTATTAAATTTACAAAATTCCAGAAACAAAACAATGCACATTACTCACGCTGTAAGAGTATATCACATTATAGTAAACATTTCATTTTCCCTTTTTTTCTGTTCTCAGCTTTTATACTTATACAACTTAAATATTGTTTTATATAAGAATTCATCCTTGAACAGTGGGAAAAGAACAATTGTATAGATTGAAGAATAAAGAATGCTGTATATCACTACAAATAAATGACTATGCATTGCACTCACTATAATTATTTAATCCATTGTTTTACCTACAATTATTAAACTAATCCAAACAAACAAATGCTAACAATAATTCTTTATTATTATAACTGGTACAATAGTACTAATAGATTAAAGCACACTTGAATTTTTGAGACCTTTTTAAAGACATCACCCCTTGTAGGTGAATGCTGTCTAAAACACCGAGGATCCATGTAGAAGAAACACCACACATTACTTTTTTTCCAGCACTCCTCCTTAGAACTTTGGTTGAAGAACAAAAGGTAAGAATTTGGTAGTTTGAAAGGTAGTTTTTGTTTGAATTTAAGGTTGATGTCAATCCATTCTGTCCATCCAGTTTCTCTCTTTAAATAGACAGTGTGGTGTCCAGATGTTACATTAAGTCCTTTGTGGAAGATAATAGCCAAAGTAGTATAAGTCCTTCCAGAAATTGATACTTGTCCACCTTTGAAGTTTGTAATTTTGATTTCCAGTTTGGATCCATCTGCTCTGCATCATTTTAGCATTAATATAAGGTATTTTCCACTTATTTGTAGATGCAACAGAGGCATAACATCTGATCTACAATTTGGACATGGTCATATTTTGGTTTTCTTTTTTGATCAATCTGTCAAACGGCACAGTTTTGGAATGTGGTAGTGTTCAGTATAGAAATCACACAAAATTGATTTGAGTGGTAGATGTAAAAGAGCAATCTTCACAGTCATGGTTCCATTTGTCACTCATTCCAAATAAGTCATTGATGTTTACTTTTTCTTCTAAAACTCCAAGGATGGCCATTATAAATTCTTTTATAAATTATTTTGTGTCTTATTGAGTGTTGAGAGTAAATACTAGAGATCCACTATATGTATCTACAAGTTGTTAAATGCCAGAAGCAAAATGCATTACACTCCTATTACTATGTAAACTTTGAGCAAACAACACAGCACACAACACTGTTCTCTAGTTTTTGTTGAATTTAATTTGAAAGATGTCGTAAATGGAAGAGTACATTGAGAGCAACATTTGCACAGCAGTTGACACCAGAACTGTTTTCCAACTAGTATCTTACAATACCTCCCTCATGTTCCAGGTTTTCCTTGTCATTTTTTCCTTTTTTTCAGGAACATCCATCTTCTCTTTTGTAAGCTTCCGCTATGATCAGATTATCTGCTAGGATACTGTCCTGAATGAGGAGCATATAAACTTCTTAACTGATTACACTGTCTGGCACAACTTGCATCAGCACTAACTTTCCTATTATCAAACTCAACCAAAACAAACCGGACAATGTTCTAACTCGAGGTGGTGCTAGATATGACCTATCTTCTTGAAATACAGTATTCCCAATATTAATAAAACTTGTGACTACACTTAAACCTTGAGATTTAGGAATAGTTACAGCATACATCAGAGAGAATAGGAACTGCTGCAACCGGATATATAAGTCCTATATAAGCAAATAATGGACAATAAATCGGCCAATCTGCTTCATGTCATCAATCTGATCATATTTTATGATTAAGTATTCAACCTCATCCCTATTTGGAAAATTAAGGAAATCAATAACTTTACCTATAGCATCATTTACTAACCCTTTCTCAACATTTAAATGATGGTGCAAAATTACAGTTTTTGTACGTGTAAACACTTTTCTCATCCTGCAGTCCTGGATACAGACTTCACAAATTAGTCTAATTTTGCTTGTAGTTTTCCACTCAGCAGCATTGGCACTCCCTGGTGTTCCATATTGTCGATAGCTGTAATTTCCAAAATGTCTTCTTTCTCCAGTTTTAGTAATTGTTCATTAAAGTTGGAGCACTCTTGAAGTGTAGGCATTAAACAGACTATGAATTTCTCTTCTTTGAAATTGAACATTAGTTGTGCTGCTTTTTTGTTAAATGAAAATAGTTCCTTGATAAGTCGACTTTCTAAAGTACATTTCCCCATCTTTTTCAAAACTCCTACTCTAATGTCCTTGAGAATATTTCTGTATTCCACATCAGATGCTTGACACATATTCTTCAGTAGATCCTTGGATTGAAAGTTTATCCAAATGTTTACATTGCTGATACTGCCAAATGAATGTCATGTTTCATCTTGGAGAAGTGTCTTCAAAACAGGCTGTCCTTTAATGGGGTGGGGGCAAGTTGAAGTAGGTCACTGAAGGCAAATGCTTTTCTCCAAACAGCACATTATACTCTGCTTTTAAAATCTGTTGCATTCCCAAGTGTACAAAGGAAAGCATTAGGTTTGAAACCATGCTGACCTCGATGATTAACAGCTTCAGTTTCTTCAGTATTCTTAACAGCTCGTGACAAGCTTCACACAGATAACAATAAAGTGGAACACCTGAAGTTATGTTCAACAGGTAGAATAAGTTGATGTAAAGTAATTCCTTTAATGTTGTGTGGAGCTAATCGAGTTGGTGCTGTTACTACACATGATATATTTGATTCTGTAGCACTGTAGGTAAGCAGTGGGAACTTTAATTAAAAAGCTTTTCCTGGTGCCAGCTTGACCACTGATGTATAATTGTATTGTCTTAAAGAATGAACATTGACATTCTTTCTTCTCATGGAGGAATCCATGCTCTATTTTCTCTTTTACCACAAAATAAATTTCTTTCTGTTCGTCATTCAGTTGTGTAACTAAGGTGATCATTATGAACATGGCAATCTGGACCGCCACGCCAGTGGAGGCGGTCATTACCGCCAACGGCATGGTGGTCCAGACCACCATATTCTGAACACAGTAATGAACTGGCTGAAGAGCAGCCAGTTCACTACCACCCACCACCTGGCCAGATTAGACCGCTGGGCCGACTGTGAGCACATGTGACCCGGCTGTGGAGGCCGAACAGGCGGTGGGATTATGATCCCATTTCCACCAGGGATTTCCTGGCGAGTTACCCCGCCAGGTAATCCCTGGCGGAAAGCATACGGGTGACAGGAATAATAATTCCTGTCACCTATATGTGACAGGCCAGGCCCCTCCCCCCCTTTCACTAACCCTACTCACCCCCCAAGCACCTAGAACAGCCCCAAAAACCGACCCTCCACCCCTCAAAACCCCACATAGGTCCCCCTACCCCAACCCTCACCATCCCCTCCCCTACATACAGGTCCCCCAAAACCCCAGCCCCCCCCCACATCATCATGCACCCATTCACATAAATGCACACACGCATACATGCACTCAGACACAAATCACCCCACATGCATTCATGCACATACCACCCCTCCCCCTTTCCCTTTCGGACAGCTTTTACCTCTTCCATCACAGTGCTCCGGGTGGGAACTGGCTCCCTGGATGCTGCTCCGCCGCCATCGCCGCCTCTCCATACACTGCCACGCCTATAACTGCTTCTTTACAGGCGTGGCGGTGTATAGAGTGATGTGGCGGTGAGAGTGGAGCAGCATCCACCCCCGCCACCGACCGTCAGCATGGCACATGGCGGCCCTCACCGCCATCAATGGCGGTGAAGCACCATACTGCATTATTTGGCGGGATGCCGGCCGCCAACACTGGTCTTTCATTGACCACCGGCACGGTTGGCGGCAGGGCATCCCGCCAAAAACATAATGACGCCCTGAGTGTTTGAAATCAACACTTTCTCTTCTCGCTTGTTCCATTGCACTTTCCACCCCTTTCACGGCTATTGCGGCTTCATTTTCAATATTTGGTTGTCTAAGAGGACCTTGAGTCAGTTGTCCAGAGCTTTGGCTGCTTTTGTGAACTCTCCTTAGCTATCTCAACAGCAGTCATTTCTTCCTGTTCAGTCTCATCATTTAACATTTGCAAGTAGTTTGGAAAGCCTGAATGCTGTCTTTTACAGCATTGGAAGAATCTTCGTAGCAATCATAGTCTCTACGTAATTCTGATTCAGCACACCAGGGCTTAAAGAGTTATAGAAGTTTCAAATAGAAAAATTCTCTCCTGTCTGGAGTTTAACAACTAAGTTTTCTGCAGTTAATAAGATTTCCTTTTGTATGTCTCACCAAACAACGTCACATTCAATTACTGCTGTGTCTGTAGTGTTGAAGTACTTCATAAAGGGTGACTTTAGCAACACAAAAGGTTGATGGACAGAATGCTGAAACTTTTCAAACACTCACCCCCAGTCACAGATCTGGGTTAAATCCATTGTTCTTTTGCTTACAATGCCACCCCAGTTTGAACCCAACCATATGCAAATCAGTCTTGACCCTGCTTCCCATGAGAACAGGCACATGTTTTCTGGATGTGGACTCCTTCTTGGATCGTGTGGGACTCATTACAAGTTTGGCAGTCTGTGGACTAACATGGCAGTGTTGGCGGTCCGACGGCCGTCAGATTGGTGGTCTGACCGCCGTATTACAAGTCATGGGAGCCTATGGAGCAAAGACTGCAGCGGTTCCGCTGGTGCTGCCAGGCAGTACAGACAGCCACGGTCATGAGGCAGCACAAACAGGCTGACGTAGCTTGTGTTGCTGCCGGACACATTATGAGGTTACACACCACCAATGTGATTGTGGCGGTCCAACCACCACCTCTCAGCAGACGGAAATGGGAAGTATAAAGGGAGACACTAACCTGCAGGCAGCCTTACACGTCCGGTGCCGCCATGGAGCCCGTCACAAAAGTCCTGTCCCTGCTGCTGATCATCGAAGGTGCACAAAATCCACGCTAGTGTGGACACAACCGACCATAAGTACACATCTACCTGTACCATTGTGCTCAACAACAGATTGTCGCGCAGTCATACACATGATATTGGGGGGGGGGTCACACTGCAGGCTCCAAGTACCCGTATTGTATTCTGGGTTGGAATCAAACACAAATAAAGACACATTCACAGTCACAATGCGCCCCCTTTGGGTAGGTCACTCACACTGAACCTCAGCACTACACAAAAATGCACGTCTGCTCATTTCAGCGACAGTGAAGTGTACACAATATTGTCTCACACAACACCAACACTGCAACATCACATCTACAAATACAACTCAGACACTGACATTGCACACATGCCATGGGCTATCGTCACATTCAACACATATATGTATGGATGTGGCATGGAACACAAACCCCTCTACCATTAAACAGCCGTGCAATGGTCACACACATCACCCACATTGCAACACAATGGAAGGACAATGGAAAGCACAGTAGACAGGCAAATATACAAAGCTCACTATGCAAACAATACCTACATAATAGGGATGGGGGCATCAGGAGCACTCAGGGAAGAAGGCTGCACTGGGACACATACCACTTTGCACATGCCCCTTAAACAACATTTGCACAGGAACTGGCCCTACATGTATCTCAGGGACAAACAATACTAGAGCCAAAAGACATGCTCATCTGCACAATGCAGAAGTCCAAGTCAAGAAAACACATACAACTCCAACTGTGTGGAACGTACATCTACATGAAGTAGCTGCAAGGCACACACAGCTAAATTGACATGTGCACAATCTAATGCAAATAAAGGTAGCACTATTGTACATACTCCATGCCTGCACACAAAAACTCAAGCTGCCACAAAGTAGATGCATCTATATTCCATATCAGGGTGGACAGGTGTAACACCATACATACTCACATTGGACAATGCAAGATGTAAAACTTACCATACCAAACAGAACACAATGCTATGACACCACCATTGCATTTACCCCCACATATTCATACAGTCAACATATACCCTTGCCTTGGGGGACACCAGCTCTTCCCACAAAGTCAGATACTGCAAAGAACAGCAAATGGATCAACAAGCAAGCTGAAACACACACAACTGTAGGCAGACAACACAAGTCACTCAGGAACAGCATAAAGGTAGAAAAGGAATTGCAGGACAAATGTGTACCCAAGAAAATGTGAAACAGCCTTTTCTACATAGCTGGAGCAACATGTGGTGTATCCACACAGCCGCTACCACGCTAGCCTGAACCATGCAAATGCGTGGTTAAGGAACCATGCATATGCGTGGTTCAGGCACAAAGCAGGAACAGCCAAGAGAGGATCGTGGTGGCCAGGTAAGTAGAGCTGGGGCGGGTGAGGGAGATTTTTAAGCACAGGGCGGGGTAGATTTTAAAGTTTAAGGGCAGGGGCACGGGGTTCGGGTAGTTTTTAGGGCAGGGTGGGGTAGGTTTTAGGGTTCAGGGCGTGGGGTCGGGTTAGTTTGTAGGACAAGGTAGGGGAGGTTTTAGGGTTCAGGGCGGGGGCAGAGGGTTGGGGTCATTTTTAGGACTGGGTGGGGGTAGTTTTTAGGACAGAGTAGGTTTTAGGGTTTCAGGCGAGGAGGGGGTTAGTTTTTAGGGTAGGGTAGGTTTTAGGGTTCAGGGCAAGGGGGTCGGGGAGTTTTTAGGACAGGGTGGAATCATTTTTAGGATGGTAGGTTTCTGATGGATACAACTACCTGTGGATTCCTCACCTAATGAATACTCCCATGGCGCCAGCATTCGACGGAAATCTTCTTCCTAGTCTCTGCACGTCGTCGAGGACGTCATTCCAGCCACGCGACGCCGTCTGACGTCATACAGGCAATAAGAGGTCCTCGACGACGTGCCGACGTCAGATCCCTTTTTTCTGTGCATTCGAAACGGTTATCTTCGAGGGAGCAACTGTTACTTTCGTGGTTACAGCGTATTTTTGCTGCGTAGTCCTTCGCTACAGTAAGAATGTCGCAGAGAAAGTCGGGTTTTAAGCCTTGTCGTGAGTGTGGGGGCAAGATGTCAGTTACGGACCCTCACTCCGACTGCCTTTGGTGTTTGAGCTCCGACCACGACGTCGCGACTTGCGATTCATGCCAGCACATGAATCCAAAGGCCCTCAAGGAACGTGAGGCGAAGTTGTTTATGGCGAAGTCGAAAAAAGAAAAACATCACAAGAAGTCTTCTTCACCAAGGCATCGGCGTCATCGAGACTCCCGGCGCCGTAAAGAATCACGGCGCCATTCAAGTAAGGAGACTCGTTCTAGGTCTTCGGATCGGCGCCGGAGGGCTTGGGAGGTCAGTCCCACGGTCACGCCGCATCCATCGACGCCGTTGCCCTCTCCGGCGTCGCCGACTTCACCTGGACAGGCGTCGGTGATTGAAGTGGTGCAGCCTCAAGTGTTGTCTCTGGCGTCTCAGACGTCGAGGCCGGCGTCGGGGTCGCCTTCGAGACAGGCACCCCAGTATCCGGCTTTCCCCACCCCTGGAGCCGATAGTACCGCATTCCTAAATGCGATGTATACCATCTTCCAACAGATGGCTCCAGGGGGTGCTCCAGCTGGCCCTTTGGCCTTTTCTTTGGGTGATCCTGCGCCTCTACGGCCGGCACCCTTTATGCCCTTTCTCCCTTTTGGGAACGTGGGCTCGGCGCCGGTGTCGGCGCCAGTGGCTGCTCCGGTGGCTTCAGAGGGATTGGCCCCGGAGATTTCCATCCCGTCGACGTCAGGATTTCGTCCTGTGACTCCGTTGGGTCCATCCGCTCCGAGTGCTCTTTCATCGGCGCCGAAGTTACCTGTGGCGCCGGACGTGGCGTCGGTGGCTTCTGAAGATCGGCGCCGATCTTCGAATTCGGCGGAGGCATTGTCGACTCCGCGTATCGAGCATAGGCTTCATTCGAGGAGACGTGCTCTCCGTTTATTAGAGGAGCAGGAGTACCAAAGAGTCCTGGAAGAAGGAGAACTAGAGGACTCGGGTGATGGACTGCATGGTCTAGAGACGGCCAGTGGGCTGGACACTTCCCCTGAGTGGGATCTTTCGTCTCCAGGGGAATACACGGAGGAGGCTGCTTCCTTTCACGCAGTGGTACGGAAGGCGGCTAGTTTTCTGGACCTGCCTTTGCCGGTGGTAGAGGCAAAATAGAACATTTTGACATAGGTGCTACATCCGGCCTCAGCTGCGGCGGAACCACTCTTGCTGTTTAATGACGCTTTGCTGGATCCGGTGCTAGAGGTGTGGAAGAGACCAGTATCTTCCCCAGCGGTTCACAGAGCCGTAGCCAGGAGGTATCGAGCTGCACCAACTGACCCTGGCTTTCTTTCTAGGCACCCTACACCGGAGAGCTTGGTGGTGCAGGCCTCCTGTTCATCCAAATCAGCGCCTGGTTCGTTCCCGACGGTGCCTGGAGACAGGGACTCGAAGAAACTGGATGCGCAGTCCAAGAAGATTTTTTCGTCCTGCAGTCTGGCGTTGAAGGCCACCAATGCAACTTGTATCCTGGGGAGATATATTCATGCTCTTATGGATGACATTTCCTCATCATTTACGGAGCTTCCCCAGGGTCTTTTGGATGTTGTTTCAGATGCCCAGGCTGCCGCGACCCAGATTATTCAGACTGGGCTAGACACAACCGACTCGGTGGCCAGAGCGATGGGCACAACTGTGGTGGCAAGGAGGCAGGCCTGGCTCCGTAACTCGGGGTTTTCTGCGGATGTGCAGTCAACCTTATTGGATCTCCCTTTTGATGGGGACAAGCTGTTTGGGGCCAAGGCAGATTCGGCCTTGGAACTTTTAAGGAGAGCAGGGCCACAGCTAAATCATTAGGGCTCCAAGCTCCTTCTTCCTCTGCCTCTTCCAGATTTTTCAGGAGGTTTCGTGGATTTGGGCGTGGCTCTTCCTCCTCTTCCTTTCGGGGGAGATACCAGCAACCTGCTTCTTCCCATCCCTATAGATCTTTTAGAGGGAGAGGTAGGGCCCGCACCAGAGGAGCCTCTCAGCAGCACTCTGCCTCTTCCTCATCCTCTGGAGGGGTGCAGCAGGGGAAGCAGCCTTAGGCTTCCACCATTTCCCACTCACTCCTCTCCTGTAGGGGGAAGATTACAGCATTTTCTCCGCAAATGGAAGACTGTTACAACGGACACTTGGGTTCTCAGTATTGTGGGAAAAGGCTACACCCTTCCCATTCGGGAGTTCCCGCCCCTCATCCCGCCCCGCCCATCTTATTGTTCAGAAGAACACCTCCTGTTGCTAGAACAGGAGGTTCAAGTCCTCCTTTCAAAGGGCGCGGTGGAGTTGGTCCCAGAGCAGGAAAGGGGTTGAGGTTGTTACTGAAGGTATTTCCTGATTCCCAAGAAGGATGGTCGGTTGAGACCGATCCTGGATCTGAGGATCTTGAATTGGTTCCTCAATCAGGAAAAGTTCAAGATGCTGACCCTAGCACAGGTGCTTTTGGCGTTGAACAAAGAAGATTGGATGGTGTCTGTCGACTTGCAGGATGCTTACTTTCACATCCCGATACTCAAGTCGCACAGGAAGTATCTCCGGTTTGTGGTAGGGTCGCAACACTATCAGTTTGCGGTCCTCCCGTTTGGTCTTACTTCAGCTCCTCGAGTCTTCACGAAGGTGATGTCAGTGGTTGCGGCAGAGCTCAGAAGGAAGGGGATAGCAGTATTCCCTTACTTGGACGACTGGTTGATCAAAGCCAAGTCTCCGGAGCTTGTGTCGCATCATCTGCAGTCAACAACCCAGCTGTTGTTCGACCTGGGTTTTTCGGTGAACGAGCCCAAATCTCACCTGAAGCCCTCTCAGCGCCTCCTGTTCATAGGGGCAGTACTGGATACGACATTGGGTCGAGCCTTTCCTCCGCCTCAGCGGATCCAAGATATTCAGGAATTGGTTCCAATGTTTCGAAATGGAGCGGTAGTTCCAGTCCTCAAGGTCCTTCGTCTGCTCGGTCTGTTTGCCTCCTGCATTCTGTTGGTCACGCATGCTCGCTGGCACATGAGGGCTCTTCAGTGGTGCCTCCGAAGGCAGTGGTCTCAACACAAAGGGGATCTAGAAGGTGCTGTCAAGATCTCCAGAGATGCTGCTGTGGAATTGAGGTGGTGGATTGCGGTCAACAATCTTTCACAAGGAAAGCCGTTCGCGCAGTCGCCACCAGTGGCCACGGTCATAACGGATGCTTCCACTCTAGGGTGGGGAGCTCATCTGGGGGATCTGGAGATCAAAGGCCTTTGGTCTCCAGAGGAACAGATGTTTCATATCAATCTGTTAGAGTTACGGGCTGTACGTCTGGCTCTCAAGGCCTTCCTCCCTTCCCTTCGTGGTCAGTCGGTACAGATCCTAACGGACAATACTACCACGATGTGGTATATAAACAAACAGGGAGGAGTAGGGTCGTACCTTCTCTGCAGAGAAGCTCTTCGACTATGGTCCTGGGCAGAGGACCATCAGATTTGTTTGGTAGAAAATCATCTGGCCGGGGTCTTGAATGTACGTGCGGACAGTCTCAGTCGCCAATTCTCGGCAGACCACGAGTGGCGTCTCCATCCAGATCAAGTCCGTTTAATCTTCCAAAGTTGGGGGTTTCCTCGGGCAGATCTGTTTGCCACTCTGGAGAACGCGCATTGTCCGTTATTCTGCAGCCTCCAGTATCCGATGCAGGGAGCGTTGGGGGACGCGTTTCAAATAACCTGGTGCGGCCAGTTATTTTACGCGTTTCCTCCCATACCCTTGATTCCTCGAGTATTGAGGAAGATTCGCCAAGACCGGGCCCAGGTCATCTTTATAGCTCCGGATTGGCCAAGGAGGGTGTGGTACTCCGACCTTCTCCAACTCTCAATGTGCCCTCTGCTCCGTCTCCCTCTCAGGGCAGACCTCCTCTCGCAGTCGCAGGGGCAGGTTTTACACCCCAACCTCCAGAGTCTGCACCTACATGCCTGGAGATTGAACGGGGCAACCTGAGTTCCTTTTCTCTCCCGCCTGATGTACTGGATGTTATATTAGCAGCCAGGCGACACTCCACTAAATCTATCTACGCTAATAGGTGGTCTAAATTTGTGACGTGGTGTGGAGAGAGGCAGATTAATCCTTTGCAAGCTCATTTATCGGACGTTTTGCCTTTTGCTCTGTTTCTAGTGCAGAAAGGCTGTGCAGTGGCTACCATTAAGGGTTATTTATCGGCCTTGTCAGCCTTCATATGTCTTCCAGACCAACCATCGTTATTTAAATCCCCTATTGTTATCAGGTTCTTGAAAGGTCTTCTAAATAAATATCCTCCAAAACCATTTGTTATGCCGCAATGGGATTTGTCCTTGGTCCTGTCTTTCCTTATGGGGGCCCCTTTTGAACCTATGCATTCTTGCCCCTTAAGGTATCTGGTTATGAAAACAGTCTTCCTGGTAGCTATAACATCTGCAAGGAGAGTGAGTGAGTTGCAGGCCTTGTCGGTAAAGCCCCCTTATACAACTTTTTATGGGGATAAGGTGGTGTTGAGGACCAAGGCTGCTTTCCTCCCGAAGGTTGTTTCACCTTTCCATTTGGCTCAGACAATTACTTTGTCCACGTTCTATCCTCCGCCTCATCCTTCCAAAGAGGAAGAAAGACTGCACCGGCTGGACCCAAAGAGGGCGTTGAGTTTTTTTATTGATAGAACAAAGGTTTCAGGCTGGAGGATCAGCTGTTCATTGGATACGTGGGCAAGAGGAGAGGAAAGGCAGTCCACAAGAGAACACTATCCAGGTGGGTTGTTATTTGCATTAAAATCTGTTACTCTTTGGCAAAGAAGGATCCTCCTGAGGGCATTAGAGCTCATTCCACCAGAGCTAAGTCGGCCACTTCGGCCTTGGCCAGAGGTGTTCCTGTGGTCGACATCTGCAAGGCCGCAACTTGGTCGTCCCTTCACACTTTTGCGAAACATTACTGTTTGGATTCTGAGGTTAGAAGGGACGGCCATTTTGCATGGTCAGTGCTGCAGGATTTCTTGGTTTGACCATTTAGGCACCCGCCACCGGGCGTGGTACTGCTTTGGGACTCTATTCATTAGGTGAGGAATCCACAGGTAGTTGTATTCATCAGAAGAACGAGTTACTTACCTTCGGTAACGACTTTTCTGGTGGATACATTAGCTACCTGTGGATTCCTCACGGTCCCACCCGCCTCCCCGTTGCCTTTCTGGTCTTACCAAGTAATCCTTGAGTGCGCTCCTCTTGGTCTTCAAGGTTGCAATAGATGTTGTATATATGGATATTTGTGTATATTTATCTGTATATATATATATATATATATATATATATATATATATATGTATATATCTTTGTGTATATACATGATTTGCATATATTTGTTGGTTTAAAAAAAAAAAAAGAGAGTTATATTAAATTTACAGCTATTCATTGCAATGTTGTGTGTTTTACAATGTTATGGGATGTTACCTTGCTCTTTCATTGCATTGGATTGTTGTTCTCATGCACGTAAAAAATGTTGGTACTGACGTCGGCACGTCGTCGAGCACCTCTTATTGCCTGTATGACGTCAGACGGCGTCGCGTGGCTGGAATGACGTCCTCGACGACGTGCAGAGACTAGGAAGAAGATTTCCGTCGAATGCTGGCGCCATGGGAGTATTCATTAGGTGAGGAATCCACAGGTAGCTAATGTATCCACCAGAAAAGTCGTTACCGAAGGTAAGTAACTCGTTCTTTAGGGTTTAGGGCGTTTCCGTATGTCGGCGTAGTTTTTAGGACAAGGCGGATAGGTTTTAGGGTTCTAGGCGGGGTCGGGTCGTTTTTATGACAGATTGGGTAGTTTTCAGGACATGGTAGGGTTTAGGGCTCAGAGCAAGGGTGGGTAATTTTTAGGGCAGAGTGGGGTAGGTTCTAAGGTTCAGGGCGGGGTTTTAGGGCAGGTAGGGGTAGTTTTCAGGACATGGTGGTGTAGTTTTTAGGAGAGGGTAGGGTTTAGAACAGGGTTGGGATAGTTTTAAGGACAGGATGGGGTCGTTTTTAGGACAGGGTAGGTTTTAGAGTTTAGGGCAGGGGCTGGGATCGCAGTAGTTTTTAGGACAGGATGGGGTAGATTTTAGGACAGGGCACATTTTAGGGTTTAGGGCAGGGGGTCAGGGTAGTTATTAGGACAGGGTGGGGTAGTTTTTAGGACAGGGTAGGTTTTAGGGCCGTGGTCAAGGTCGTTTTTAGGACAGGGCGGGGTAGGTTTTAGGTCAGGGTAGGTTTTAGGGTGGGGGTCAGGGTAGTTTTTAAGACAGGGTGGGGTCGTTTTTAGGACAGGGTATGTTTCAGGGTATGGGGCAGGGTAGTTTTTAAGACAGGGTAGGTTTTAGGGTTCAGGGTGGGGGGTTGAGGTAGTTTTTAGGACAGGGTAGGTTTTAGGGTTTAGGGCAGGGGGTCGGTTAGTTTTTAGCACAGGGTGGGTAGGTTTAAGGGTTCAAGGCAGGGGTTAGGGTCGTTTTTATGACAGGGCAGGGTAGTTTTTAAGACACAGTAGGATTTAGGGTTCAGAGCAGGAGCAGGGTCAGGGTAGTTTTTTGATGGTGAGTTAGGTTTTAGGACAGGCAAGGTAGCTTTTAGGGTTTAGGGCAGGTGCGGGTAGTTTTTAATACAGGGTGGGGTAGTTTTTAGGGCAGGGTAGGTTTTAGGGTTGTGGCAAGGAAGTCGGGGGGAGTTGTATCACACAACCATGCATGGCGTTACCAGATATATCTTTATTAAGCATCCTTTTACAACGAAATTCATTGTAAAGGCATGCATAGTAAATGCGCATGTTGTGGTTCAGACCGCTTTGTTAAGCCATGCATGGGTCTGCCATACGTGGTTCTATCACACAACCCAAGAAAACAACTGTTTGGCCTTTATTTAGAACCAAACTTGAGAAGTACAAGGCCATTGGCCATTCCAAATAGAAATGTCCAGGCACATCACTGTGCTGTCACTTGACTCCTAACTGCCATGGAACCTCCACAGGAAGGGGCATCAAGTGGACAGGCAGGCACCTCCAGGGATCATCTTAGGGGGTGGGGGATCAGGTCTGGGATAGTTGGGTTTGGGATGGGTGAACTGCTTAGGCGAGGTGGGCTTCTTTTGGGGGGGAGAGAGGTATGGGTACTTGCAGGGGGGCAGGTGTGACAGGGGAGGACTTTGAAGTGGAAGGGATGGGTTGGGAGTTGGGTCAGTGCCCCTTGGGTTTGGGACGGGGTTTTGAGGGAACAGGGGAAAGGGCAAGCGTAAACAAAAAAATCTGACTTAGGAACACGGGTACAGCCAGCAGAAGGGGTTGAGGTTTTGGAGGTTGAGGGAGTGGTTGTCTTCATGGATGTCTTGGCAGTGTGTGTGTGTGTGTGGTATGCTTGTGTTTGGGCGGTGTCTGTTACTTGTGTGAGTGTGGGCGTTAGCATGTCTTGGGGGGCTGGAAGGTGGAGGTGCTGGGTAATGAAGTGATGGATGGATGTGTGTCTGTTGGGGTGGTGTCTGTGGGTACGCTGGTAGTGGTGGATGTCTGTGTCTGTTGGGGTGGTTTTTGCAGGTATGCTGGAAGTGGTGGATGTCTGTGTGTTTGTTGGGGTGGTGTCTGCGGGTATGGTGTGTATGTCACTGTTGTGGTGGTGCCTGTGGGTATGCTTGATGTGTGTGGTTTGCTGGTGGTGTCTGGGGAAGTGGTGATTGATGTTTGTGTGGGTCTCTGTTGTTTGCTTGTGTGCCACTGTGTTTTGTGGTTCTTGTGTCTATGTTTGTTGCTCTTGTGTGCTGAAGCGGGTGTGCGTTGATCTGTCTGTGTGGTTAGGTTAGGTAGGGAAATGGGGGATTTGGATTGGGAAGAGGGAGGTAGAGGGAGGACAGAAGGTGGGGGTGGGGGAAGGGGGCTGACGGGCTGCTGTCACTGTGGAGGCCAGACATTGTACCTTGAATGCCTTCCAGGAATGCATTGGTCTGCTGCAGTTGGGTTACTAATTCCTGGATGACATTCACAATGGCTGTCTGACCCACAGAGATACTCCTCAGGAGGTCAATAGCCTCATCATCGAGGGTAACGGGCTGGGGCAGAGGTGCCTGCGGCAAAGGAGACACTCACCCTCTTGGGTGAACGGGCACGGCCAACTGGGTGGAGAGCAACAGGGAGGGTGGTGATAGAACTGGGGGTGGCGGACAAAAATAATGCAGGGGTATGCCCCAATGGGTGCGCCATCACTAGGCAGTGGCCATAGAAGGAAGAATCAGATGATGAAGAGGATGTTGATCCAGTCCGCACCGTGGCACTCCACTCACCCTCTGCGCCATGAGGTCCCTCTGTGTCAGTGGTGTCTTTACCCTCGGTCCCATGGCCCAATGCAACCCCACTCAGCTGTGCCCTGTCTCCTTTGCTTCCCTGGGCTGATGCTGCAAATAGAAATAGGGTTATCACATGTCCATGATCACACTTGAACAACATCTCTGATTATGAAACATTACCATGATGCCAAGTAGGCCCCAGCAACAAAGTCCACCAAAGTGGCCAATACATTATGTCATACCAAATGCATGCATGCATGGCCACTGAACTGTCAACAGTTGCCCACAGGAAAATCAGGATCTCAGACAACTACAATTGCATGGCTGAAGTTGTGCAATCACAGTAACCACTGAATTAGTAGGAGACCTCATCACCCTCAATGATTTGACCCATGGAGCATACCTGTTGTCATAGAATAGTAGGCCAATGCCAACTGCATTCCCACAGATCCCACACAAGATCATGCACACATCTATTTGTCACTTACATAATAACCCAAGAATAAGAAATTATGCTCCAAAATCCTTCCATGTTGCTAACAACAGTACAATAGCATGGAGAAGGTGACATAGAAATACTCATGCCACACCGAAAGCAGTTCCACAAAGCACACTTCACCAAGTGTTATTTTTCCCAGTGGAGTCATGGAGGTAGTACTAATGTTGTTCAGATGGGCCACACATTTAACATGGAAATGGACACTCTAGACATCATGTGCAGTATGTCAGGGAGATATGTCTCTAAACTCCATAACACAATGTATCAGCAAGCCCCAGGAAAATCACCACTAATGTCTGGCACCTCTTACAATTACATACTCCGAGTGCATCAGTAGATGTTATTACTTCCTTGGATGTTGGAGAGGCCCAGAGATTTGCAAGTACTTGTTGAAGGCCCACAATATGTTGCCCAGTTGGAAGCTACATCATTGTCTCCATTTTGGGCATGCAAACCCAAATGTCTGTGGATGAATGGTTGTACCCAAGCACATGTGATCTCAACATAACTGCACGTCACTTCATGATGCATGCCAACAGTCAGGTTACAAACCTTACCCATTTCACATGTTCTAAGCACTTTGCTACTTGATTCTACATCAATGGCATAGAAATGCACATTGTGGCTAAACAGTCTAGGCCTACTTCTTATGTCCCTCATTGCTACTGCAGTTATACATGGCAAATTACATGCTATGATGTGTAAGAGTATATGACAGCCAATAAACAATGCTGTCACACTCCTTTATGTGGCACAACATGAAATGTACCCCCATTGTAAATGTCTTATTCCACACACAGGTTGCCATGCACATATATGTGAGGGAATACAGACATATACCCTTCAATACAGGTAGACCATGCATGAAACAGCAGCTCACAATTGTCTTGCTAAAGAAAAAGGGACACATGCTGACATGTAGGCACAATGAATTTTGGCAACAGTGATCGCACATAAATCATGCCACTGGACATTACCCGCTTACCAAGGGAACATATCGATCTGTAGCTGCACCTAAAGAACTATGGGGGTCATTATGAATATGGCGGGATGCCCCGCCGCCAACCGTGCCGGCAGTCAATGAAAGACCGCCAGTGTTGGCGGCCGGCATCCCGCCACATAATGACGCATGGAGCCTCACCGCCATTGATGGCAGTGAGGGTCGCCATGCTGGCGGTAGGTGGCGGGGGGGATGCTGCTCCACCCTCACTGCCACGTCAGTCCATGCACCGTCACGCCTATAATGAAGCAGTTATAGAAGTGGCGGTGTATGGAGAGGCGGCGATGGTGGCGGAGTAGCATCCAGGGAGCCTGCTCCCTCCCGGAGCAGCGTGACGGGAAAGGTAAGTGCTGTCTGAGAGGGAAGGGGTGTGTGTGAGTGCATGGGGGTGTGCGTGAGTGTATGTGTGTTGGGGGGATGTGTATCTGAGTGCATGTATGCGTGTGTGCATGTAAGTGAATGGGTGCCTGTGGATGTGGGGGGTTGGGCTTTGGGGGACATGTATGTAGGGTTGGGGATGGTGAGGGTCGGGTTGGGGGAGACCTACATGGGGTTCTGGAGGTGGAGGGTTGGGGGGTCGGTGTTCGGGGTGGAGGCTGTTCCAGGGGCTTGGGTAGGTGGGCAGGTGTTGTGAGAAGGGGTGGAGGGGCCTGGCGTGTCACATACAGGTGACAGGAATGATTATTCCTGTCACCTGTATGCTTCCTGCCAGAGATTACCTGGCGGGGTAACTCGCCAGGGAATGCCTGGTGGAAATGGGATCATAATCCCACCGCCTCTCCAGCCTCCACCGCCGGGTCGAATGTGCCCACAGTCGGCCCGGCGGTCGAATCTGGCCTGCTGTGGGTGGTAGTGAACTGGCTGCTTTCCAGACTGCCATGTTCATAAGAACCACCTATGTATGCTCTGTCACATGTGTGATGGCCATTTTTACATTACAGACAGTAGTGAGGCACCAGCACTCATCATGCCTTGAAGACAAGTAGCCTTTGGGTGGCAGATGCCAAAATACTCATTTAACCAGACCCATGGCTGAGGACAGTGATCCATTACTTCCTTATATTTGGCCTGCAACGCTGAGGAGTTGTGGTCTATCGCATAGAATTTACAACCACTACGACAACAAACAGTACTTATTGATCAATGTACACAGCCACATGTTGCCTCTGGAGAGCAAGTTGTTTGTGGATTGTACCCAGTTGTGTCCTAGGTCCCTGGGAAAATAGGCAAGGCACATCAGTATACAACACATGACATGTCTACACAATCAATCACTCATCTACTGTGTTACACTGGGCTCCTCCCTAATCGTTAGTAGGAGCTGTCAGAACATTCACTTGGCAATGTGACAAGCAGGAATATACCTTGTACTCGCCACCTTATGGGGGCTGTGCTGTCCTCAAATGCCCATCAAGGTCTGGGTAGACCACCACCAGAATGCTGGTCCATTTGGCGGGTCATGGTCTGATGGGCTCCCATCCCACGTTGGAAGGACATCCCCAGCTGGACCTCTGCAATCTTCCAGGCCCAGTGCCTCAGGACCTCCTACCTCTTCTGACAGTGGGCACTCCGTAGGCTGTGTACCCCCACAGTCCACACCATCTTGGTGATGGCTCTCCATAGTTCCTTTTTCTGATGCCCGTTGACCTGCATGGATGCAAAAGGCAAATCAAGAGATTACAATCACAAGTTTTTTCACAGATGTGGAAGTATCACCAAGTTAGGACTTTTCTGACTGTTAATACTCCCCAAGAGTGAAACACACAAGCCAATAAGTACAGGGACCTGACTACACAAAAATGTATTTGCATCTGCAGACTAACCCACTACCCTGCTCATGGCCTACAACGAGCAAGCTTACTGACATCAGGTAGCCCATGGTCTAGAAACCTATACTGTGATTCGTGCCACAATGAAACATTACAGACCTTTGTGGCTTTTGAAGGGGAACCTCTGTAGGCATGAATGGCCCAACAGATTCACACTCTGAGAATGACTCACCTCATACAGTCCCTACAGGCAACAACCAGAGTCCAAACTTAAGTATTACACATGAGTAACAATCAAGGAGCTGGCATGGTGGGTAAGGAAAGTGCCCAGGTGTGGACATGTGAAATAACAAATGCAGGCTTATGCCACTTCAGGGGGTGGGGTTCTGTGGTATGTACCTTAGTGGTATGTATATTGAAGGATGTCCTCTCAGCATTGTTGAAACACCTTGACATCTGTATCTGGTTTACCTGATGTGAGGATTTAGCCCATGTGAGGGCTGAGTTTTATGGTTTTGCACACCATTGATAGCACACATGTTGGCTTGGTCCCACCGAAGGCCAATGAACAAGTTTATCGCAACAGAAAGAACGTCTATTCCATCAGCGTGCAAGTTGTCTGTTTGGAGGATCTCTACATTTCATATGTGTGTGCCTGTTATCCGGATTCAGCCCTTGATTCCTTCATAATGCAGAACAGCACCATACCCCAGCTGATGTCACAACTGTACCCAGGAAGGGCCTGGCTGGTTGGTAAGTCAGATCTGTCCTGATTGTGCATGTGCGCAATGCCAGGTGCTACAATCATGAAGTGAGTGACTCCTTGTTGCACATATGTCCCATTCCTTAACAGGAGACTCCTCATATCCAAACCCTCCTTGGTTGCTGACGTCTCAAAGGGAATCCAACTACGACAGGGGAAGTCCGCGTCAATAAGGCCTATGGAAGAACATGGCCGGTAGTGGAGTAGACTTTTGGGCTCCTGAAGTCCAGATTTAGGTGTCTGGAAAGGACTGGTGGAGCCCTCCTCTACTCGTCTGGGAAAGTGTGTCAGATCACTGTGGCATGCTGCATGCTTCCCAACATCGCCCTTCAGAGGAATATCCCATATATGCCAGAGGAGGGGGGGCCTGCAGTGCCACTGGATGAGAATCCTGAAATGCCAAGTGAGGATGACAGTGGTGAAGGAGCTGACTTACGCGAAGATCTCATCAACAGCCACTTTTCATGAGTGTAAGTATGTGTGATGTGATGACTGTAACTGTACAATGAACTAGTTGTGAGAATGTGTGGAGTTGAGTGTTTTAGCAACAACTAGGGTGTTGATACTCATCCGAAGCCTGCTTGAAGAGCTGGGCTTTGATATATCGTCACCTTGATGATGTTGCTTTGTTTATGTCAGTTTCCTTGCAATGTAATTTCATTTCCATTTGCTTGCTATGTGATGTGTGTACTAGGTTTGTTTTGAAGCCTATAATCCTTGTTTTGTCTTTGTACATGTACCTTCACCATGACATCCTCATATGGGCATTTCAGAGTTGTGACACTGGCAGGTATCTGATGCTGTTCTGAACTACAAAGTGGCAATGGATTGTTCCAGGTAACGTAGGTCATAGATTTGGGGTGTTATGAGACCTGTGCCAACGCAGCTTGCACAATGTTTGGGTGCAAGGTCAGAAGTGCACATTGGACTTTTTTTGTGTGCTGTGTTGGGACAATTGCATCATGTGTGTCATCATGTGGGCATGAAATATGTAGTCATAGATTGCAACCAAGTTGTTCACCTTTTACATTGACTAAATACTATTCTTGCATGACCTTTATGTAGTTGTTGATGTGTTTCATCATTGCAGGCCACATTGCTTGTACCACAACACTTACATATGTTTAAGTCATACCACCAGATGCACGGTAATGGATTATGATGGCCCTGTGATCAGGGCCTGTTGTACTGCCACCTGTCTGTATCTTGGATTATGTGATGTTTGATTACTTTGGTGTGGTATGTGATAAGGCTCAAGCTGCTGCCATCATCCAGTTTAATGTTTGCCTACAGGACAATGTCTGACAAATCCCTTCCTTCCATGGTCTAAGGGGAGCTGTGCCTTGGAATATGAACTTTGACTCCATATGACTTATACATTCTTGTGTCAGAAATGGTCCAGACATATGGACAGCCTATGAGCTGTACACTGGAATAAAATGTTTGGTGTGACCAGACACGTGTGCTTATGTGTTTGTGTGTAATAGTTGTAATCCTGAGCAGGACACTGTGTACCTGTAACATATCCCCTCTTGCACAAGTAAGTTATGTCTTCATCATGTGGTTCACATGGTCTTACATCTCTACATAGCAAAACAGTGAGTTTGTGATGGGTGAATTTATTACAATGCTGATGCAGAAAAGAAGAACAAATAAAGTGAAGATGCCATTAATGGTAGATGAAATCACTGGGGTAGATGCCACACCACTGGGAGTCCAAAGTCCAGAGTAGTCCTCCCATTGGATTGGTAAGTGGTTGAGGATCAGTCAGCAGAATGAATATGTGGCACACAAAGGAGTTGCTTTCGGAAGAGGTCACCTGCTGGCAGTGGTGGGTGTCTTGCCATCTGCACCTCCTGGATGCTTGGCTGGATGTCCTCCCTTGCGGGGGCGGGATCTGCTTCTACAGAGGTAGGGGTGTCTCTGGCGGGTTCTTCCACTGGCAGGGCATCCCTTCCAGGGGCTGGCACCGATGTAGATATGCCTGGTGTTGTTGAGCCAAAGCAAGGGGAAGATTGGTTTTGAAAAGCCCTGCTCAGGACTGTGTGTATGGGGGGGGGGGATGTATTCTGGCCACGCTGCAGATTGCTGCTTGATCCGGGAGCTCTGCACACCTGCGGGCCCAGAACAGAGGCAGTGGCATCCCCCAATGCGGAAGGAGCCCGTAACCATGCCTAAACCTTCCCAACATATAGGGGCTGCAGCATGATTGAGTGTGCAGGAACCCCTTCCCGCTGGCTGCCCCACCCACTGTGATTGCCAGAGGACATGCCTAGCAGGGCCGAAGACACCACGGCCTCGGGTTTGAGCAACCGGGCCTGCCTGCACCTGAGGCCAGGGTCGTGAGCTGCTGGCTGCCGCCCTCCAGCCTGAAGTCTGAAGACAGTGGAATTCAGCTGAGACTCCGGGGGGCACCTGCTGCCTCCCCAGGACTGCTGCTCTCCCCACCCCTTCTTCCGAGACACAGTGATCCAAGGGCCTGGGGCATAAGACACGGGGGTCAACTGTTAATCGACCCCCCACTCTCAGAGACTGCCTAAGTTGAAGAGGCCTAAGGGGGAGCCTCACAACGGAATGAGGCTGTATGAATGCTTGGGGAGCTGTCTTTGCCTGCCGCCTTCCTCCTCAAAATTACCCTGGGACTTTTTATTCTCTTTGGCCTCCACACCAGCCAGGATCAACTACCAGGCACCAGCGCCAAACCTCCAAGGGGGTGGCGGTCCTCCCTAACCTTCCACGACCCCTGTTCTGCCTCCACCAACTCCATGGTAGAGCCGAAGATACTTCAAAGGGGCCCATCCAATGTATGACCACAGCCCATCCTCCCGGACGCAGGGACTATCTACGCCTGTGGCGCTTGTGTGTCCCGTGATCAGGGTAGGCACTGTGTGGACCTCCAACTGTCTCAGTCAGGCAAACACAGTAGTAAGACTAATATCAGTTCTGCACATCAACTCCTCTCCTCAAAAGCTGGACAACACCCCTGCTCCACGGCCACCGTGAAGGGAACACCATCTGCAGACCAGGTCACTGACCCAATGGACCCGGCCAAGAGCACCACCATAGAGTGTATCCTGCAGGAAGTCATGACAGTGGGCCGGAGGCTGAAAGGGATGGACTCTAATATTTCTGCGCTGACAGCTGAGACCAAATCCATTGGTATGGACATTGCAGGCTTTCAGAACCGAGTGACTGGCCTGGAACAACGGATCACAGCAGTAGAGAACCACCTTAAAGGCATACCGGAGAGAGACCATGAACTTCTCTTTCTTCACAGTAAGGTCATCGACCTGCAAGACAGAAGTCGCAGAGACAGTGTCCGCTTTTTCGGCTTCCTCGAAAACTCAGAGGGATCGGATACCAAGGGTTTCCTCAGAAACACTATTCCTGTGATCACTGGCCTCACCTTTGATCCTCCGCTAGAATTCCAGTGGGCACATCGATTGGGTCCGAAGCAGCAGGACTCCCCCATATGGCCTCACCCCATCAACGCCTGCTTTCTGCGCCACTAACAGGTTTGCCAGCTCTTTACTGCAGTCTGCGAAGGACATGATATCCGCATCTCTGCAGACTTCTCGAAAGACTAGACATAAAGTATGGCCTGTTTGAACTAGCCCAGATGTGGATCACCAAAGACGGTAAATCAAAAAGACTTCTTTGACCCAGAAGACTTGCACTCATTCCTGGATGGCCTCTCGGCATAGGTTATGGATATCAACCCTGTCGCTCCCTCCCTGTCGTCATCCAATGTTCCCCCACTGCCCCTGTCTCGACAAGCCTCCCTGGATGGGAGTGTGCTTGCAGAGGATGAGGTGCTTCAAAGAGGCAGAGATCTCGAGAGGGGGGCGCGTACCCAGGGTGGCAGAGAACATGTGCTCCAGGTGGTGGCACATCGTACTCAATCCTAGGATAGGGATAAATCGATGTCCCCTCTGAAACCAACTCCCACTTGACACTGAGACGGCTGGGGAACTCTGCATCCCCCCCTAGGCCTACGCCCTGATATGGGACCATAGAACTGGACCCTGCTACTGACAGACAGCTGAGTATCCTGATGCCTGCTTGCGCTAGTTATGATAGTAAAAAGAAGCACTATTTCCGGGATAGCATTGTGTCATGTTGATTGTTATGTCGTTATGTTACTGCCCTGCTGTGCCCGTGTCTTTATAGTCCAGTCACTGAGCATATTAGCGTTGAGTAAGATGTTATTGAACTGCACTCTGTATTGTTTAAAAGAACAGCTTTGAATGGTTACCTGTTGATACTGGTCTGCTTGTTTACTGCAATCTGTACCCTGGACCCACACATCAACATCCACTCTGGCCCTCCCCCTTGCTGTCTAAGTCCACTGTACCCCAGGTAGGTCCCTCCCCGCATCTTCGTCCAGTGCCATCCAACACATTCTCTGTATGCCCCTTCCTTCAGGGGTGACCCTCCCTGACGTGCTTCTTGACTCCTCAAGCCTAGACCAGCGGTCTAAAGACCTTGGCCCTCCAGGCTTTGCACTGGTTTAGAACCAGACCCCTTGTCTCCCTCCCCTCTCCCGACTCCTGCAACTCCCTCTGCCACATCCCTACCCCCCAAGTGCCCCCTGTCTTGTGCTCTTCTACATTTTTCCTCCCATATTCCCTATTTTCTACTCCCTCCCATGCCATTCCAATGACCAGTCAAGCCCCTCATCCCCCCCATCTGCTACGCGTCCTCTTGTGGAATGTCAACAGTCTGACTGATTACGTAAAATGCAAAAAAAAGTACTCTCCTACCTCCATTTGAAACGTGCAGATGTGGCCTTATTACAGGAGACCCACCACAATGACTTGCAATCTGACAAATTGTGCCGGGACTGTGGGGGGAGGGTATTCTACAGCAGCTGCCCGAAACCACCCACGACAGAGGGAGGGACAACTAGGAAATGCAGCATGGCGATCCTGCTCTGCAGGATGCTATCCGTCACCGTACCAAAACATGGACTGTCCCTGACAGCAGGTTTATTTTTGCAAAACTGAAGGTCAGGGAAACCACGCAATGTGTGGGATCTGTCTACGTGCCCACACCATCTGAACGCAGTTTCCTCCTCTGCCTCAGCCGCCTTCTTACCATGATAGGGGCCTCTCAATACATAATTGGGGGTGACTGGAATCTCGCCTGAGATGCAGTACTCGATAGGACTGGCCCCATAGCCATAGGCACCAACCCAGATAAGGGCCTTGTTGTGCAATCTGACCATGGATTGGTAGACCAGTGGAGGCTTACCCCCCAGCGGACAGGGAACACAGTTTCCTTTTGTCAGTGTTTGGTACCAAGGTGTGTCTGGATTACTTTTTAATTTCTCAAAACGTGGTGGCCTGTACACAAGACTCTTGCATTTTGGAACCCTCCATCTCTGACCACGCTACAATTCTGCTGATGGTGGCCATTGGCCTTGCTTCTCTGGGTCGTAAACCCTGGCGCCTCGCAGTGCAACGCTACCGCACCCATTGCCCCCCTCTGGTAAAATCGAGCTCCGAAACCATGTCTCCACCTACCAGGAAAATAAAAAAGGCTCGATCAAGTGTCACAGGACCCTATGGATGGCTGTGAAAGAAACCATCCGAGGGCATCTGATGAAGGATGTGGTGCTAGCTAATAAACAAAGAGTGGCTCGCCAGAGTGAACTGGAAGCCGACATAGCTTCCCTCACCCATCTGTTCACCACCAGCCCTTCACCTCCCGTGCTTCGGGGTTTGGAGCAGGTCCAGGTAGCCCTTAATGAACTTTACACCTCCAGGGCAGAACACGCCCTGCAACAACTAAGAGCCGCCATGATGAACAAGGGAAAAATGTCGGACGGCAGCTAGCGCTCAACTACACCAACTGGAGGCAACACAGGCCATCCCTGCAATCCACTCCTCAAGTGGCAAAGTCCTCACTCACCCCCAGACATTGTTAACAAGTTTGTATCTTTTTATCAAGAGCTGTACACCCTGGAAACAGTGGCCAGCACTGATCAAGTGGAAACCTTCCTGGCATGCGTTTGAATGCCCCTCTTTTCACCCACCGGCCGGGCACTCTTCGAAGGGGAGATCAGTAAGACCAAAATCGCTCAAACTATATCCAGGCTCCCATATCACAAGGCCCGCGGGGAGGATGGTTTCCCCACCCAATTTTAATAAATGGGTGGGAGAAGAGGTTGGTCACTCCCTCTACGAGGCCTTCTGGAAGGCAACCCAGGAGGGTTCCCTGGTATCCCTTTTCAAATAGAGCAACAATAGTGGTCAGCCCGAAACCTGGGAAGAACCCTCTCCTGTGCAGTAGCTATTGTCCCATTTCCCTCCTGAATGGAGAGGTAAAATTTAGTGCTAACATTCTGACGGCTCGCCTCCGTAATTCATCCCGTCTCTTATACACCATACCCAGGTAGGGTTCGTACTGGGCCGCACTTCCAGAAATCACCTCCGCCCATTGTCTCATACCCTCTGGGAAGCTAGGGACCTAGCAGATGAGGCCCTAGCCCTTTCACTCGATGCCGAAAAGGCATTTGATCCCATTGAATGGGGCTGTTTGCAACAATGCGAAAATTTGGACTAGGAGGCCAGTTTATTGCGAAAGTTTGGCTACTTTATGATTGCCCCACGGCCCAGGTGAATTGTGGTGGCTTTTTGTCTGACCCCTTTCTGATATGCAGGGTAACACAAAAAGGCTGCCTGCTTTCGATGCTCTTATTCATCTTGGCGATGGAACCCCTAGCCGCCACTCCCCCCTGCTTTCTGGGATAACCTCTGAGGGGGGTTGTCCGAACTGCACCTGTATGCAGATGACCGCCTGCTCACCCTAAATGACCTGGACCATTCTCTTCAGGCTTTGCTGGAGAGCAACGAAAACTTTGCGCCCGTCTCCGGTTATCGGGTGAACTGGGAAAAGAGCAAAGCGGTACCCCTCTACACTAGCACCGCGAGGGCAGCCATCTGCGGTTATCCCTTACGATGGACACCGTCCCAACTTAAATACTTGGGTTTTCTTGTTAGCAAAGGATTGGACTGTATGGTGGCAGACAACATTGACCCCCTCATAGCCCGAATTAAATTGGACTTTGAGAAATGGTCCTGCTTGGGACTCTCCATGTGGAGCCGGGTTCAAGCTGTACGGATGATCACCCTACCACGATTCACCCATGTAATGTTATGCTCCCGCTCCTGGTACGCCTCACAATTCTCCAATTGGTGGATTGGGGAGGAAGACTGGACCAAGATTATGGAAGCCCTTGAAAGAGGCGCACAGGAGGCCTGCTTGAACCTCTGCCTCTTTAAAACGCTTTTTGAGTGGCACTGGACACTGGTTAAACTACACAAGGCGGAACTCCTACCCCATGCGAATTGCAGGCGGTGTACAACTATTAGATGTGACCTAACGCATATCCTCTGTGAATGCCCATAGATAAGATCCTTCTGGACTGAGGTAGGTTCCACCCTAAGGGCCTACGTGATGCTACAGACACCCCTTTCTCCTTCTTTAATCCTCCTACTTGACTTGTCCCACCCGCAACGCTGCCTTCTGCACACAGCAACAGGCAAAAACTGCATTCTCCGCACTGGAGGTCCCCAATCCCTCCCCCAGCAGAGGAATGGACTGTGGCGATGATACAGACAGCAGCCCATGAACGTGTCATCTATCACTTGCAAGACCAATCAGCTTTATTTCTGCAGACCTGGGGGTCCTTCCTAAGGGACGACCCTCAACGTGACTGACTGCCCCGCTGCTACAGAGAATGATGTAGATGTCCTGGCACCCCCTGTCCCTTCCTCACCCTCCGCCCCCTTCCCCCTTGTCCCTTCCTCACGCTTTGCCCCCTTCCCCCCCTTTCTCCTTATACCATCCCATCCCCTTCTCCTTTTCCCCTCCCCATATCCATTTCTCCCTCCCCACACTGGTCTCACCTGGGGCTACCTACATATCCTGTCCACTTCTGTCCCATCTCAGCGCACCCACCCCCCATTTCAATGATGGCCCCCTCTCTCCGGGCTCTCCGCCCCATACTACAGCGTCGCTGGATGCTCTTTTCTTGTATCTCCTCCTCCCTGAACCATAGGTAATTCTATCTCCATTCAGTGATCTTCCATCCTCTCTCGTCTGGCAATTCTCTTTGCTCCTATTCCAGACCGTCAACGAACTGCCCTGCCCAACCACCGGGACCCCCAGAACCATATCTACCTCGCCTCATACAATGACCTTTCATGTTTTCTCTTCCTATCATATACCCTTTTGTGGGATGCTGTTTTATAATTTATATGATGTACGCCCTTATACATCTCTTCTTCCCTTCTCCCCTCACCACTCCTTCTCATTTCCCCCTTTTGGGTCCCGTTGCTAAGTCGTTGTTCTGTACTATGTGTTAGGTGCTGTATCATGTAACTCTGTATCACAATATGCAGTATTATGTTTTAAGATGTGAAGCATCCAAGGAGAGTTGTAACTTGTCTGTTCTGTTCCTACAATAAAAAAGTGCAACACAAAAAGGACTGTATGTATGACCATTATCACCCCTGGTAGGGAGGTCAGGTTGGTACTGTGGGCCTCCATCTGTTCTTGCATGTCCCTATTGATGTCGCTCTTTAGCTGCTTGATTTCCCAGAGTTCGGTCAAGACCTGGCCCATCACGCCTTGGGACTCCTGATAGACCTCCAAGACAGGGCTGATGGTGTCCTGGCCTGGAGCAGCCCCAGTGGCCTCACCCTTCTGGCCCACAGCATCCCTCTCATACACCCTACCCAGACTGCTCTGTGCCCTTGCCACAGGGTGCTCTCTCCCACTAGTTCCTGGACTCTCATTGTCCAAAGTCTTGAGCTGCAACTCCAAATCCAGGATTGGGGGGCACAAGATGGTAGACACTGCTCGGTACACATGTTGGGGTGGGGGAATGGTTGCCTGTGATTTTGAGGCAACCGGGCTGGGAGGTGTTGATTTGGCCACAGTGAGACTCACTGTTGGTGTCTGACCAGGTTGCCCAGATGGGCCAGAACCATCCTCCACGTCCAGGAGTGTCTTCTTCACTGAGGGCTTTATCCAGAGTAGTGGCAGTCTCTTCTGTGGCCTCTGCGTGCCCAATGGCAGTTCGACCTGGTAATGTGAACTATTCAATGTAACTGGTTGTATTTTGACATCTACCTCCAGCAATTTTGTGTTACATTAAGTATACAACTTGTACAAATTTAATTTGCAGTTAATCCTATTGTGGCAGGTATCCATGGTCTTGCTTGTATTGATCTGATATTTGTGAAGCATGACAATTCCATTCAAGTCAAGCAGCTGCTGAAATGTGCAAATCATTAGCACTTTGGAGGATGGCCTGAGAATGCCATCTTCCCACCAGTGCAGGCAAAACCGTGGCTAGGTAATAGGTTTTTGGCCATGCGCTTAAGCCATGTGGTTACTCATCTGGTGCAAGAGGATCAGTGCGGATTCATGCCGGGGAGGGGAACTCATAATAATCTGCGGAGGCTATCTCACGTAAATGTAATGCATGAAACCCGGGGCTCTGCAGCTCGCGCCACACTGGGTCCCCGGGACGTAGAAAAGGCATTCAATGCTCTGTCTTGGGACTACCTGTGGAAGGTATTGAGCAGAATGGCATTGTACTGAGCTTCCAGACATGGGTGCGCCTTCTGTATACGGCACTGCGGGCACCGGTGCGTACTGGGGCGATAGTGTCAGATTCATTTGACATTGAACGAGGCAAGCAACAGGGTTGCCCACTGTCAACACTTCTGTTTCCGCTGGCGATGGAGCCTCTGGCTGTGTAACTTAGGGCAGGATTCCAGGAGTGGGGCATAATGGGTGGGGACCAGAACGCACATTGTATCACTATATGTAGATGATGCTCTGATGTACGTCACAGACCCGGAACAGTCAATACGCCAGATTGATAAGTTGCTGCTGTCCCTAGTCTGGGCAGGTAAGAGGTGCAGAGTCTGCCTCGAGGTACTGAAGTTGGACCTGGCTGATGGGGGATTGGGGCTACTGGACCTCTATCTATACTACATGGCAGGCTTGCTGCAGTATGCAGCTATGTGGTGTGACGATGCCCCCAACACAAGGCCTGCTGGGGGTATCACTCAGGTCACTCTAGTACACACACTAGCCAAATATTATCCCCCAAGATGAGTACACTTCATGTGTGAGTTACCAAACAGGAGTCTTTGGAGAAGAGGATACTGGACTGGTAGTTGAAGTTACAGTAACAGAGCCTCCTGGGAGTTACAGTCATGTAACTCCCTGTACTACACACACTATACAAATGGTATCCTCCCAGGTGAGTTCACTTCAATTGAGAGTTAAGACACAGGGGTCCTTGGACAAGAGAACTCTGTGCTGGTGTTTGGAGTTGCAGTCAGGTCACTCTCTCTAGTACACACACTATACAAATGTTATCCTCCAAGGTGAGTACACTTCAATTGAAAGTTACCAAACAAAGGTATTTGGACATGAGAACACTGGGCTAGTAGTTAGTTTTACATACACAGGGCCTCCATGACCTCCGTATTCATGTCATTCCCTCTACTTCCCACATTTGAAAAATGTTATCCTCTCAGCTGAGTAAACGTACATTTTGAGTTGCCAGACAGTGGTCTTTAGACAAGTAAACACTATTCTGGTGTTTGGAATTGTAGAAACAGTGCCTTCTGTGATTTGCAGTCACCTCACTCTCTCGACTACACACACTTGACTAATGTTCTCCCCCCCAGGTGAGTACACTTCAATTGAGAGTTCACTGACAGATGTATTTTAGCATGTGACCACTATGCTAGTGTTTGTAGGTACAGGAATAGTGCCTCCTGGCAGTTATATTCATGTCAGCCCCTGTACTACACATTCTTGACAAATGGTATCTCCCCAGGTGTGTACCCTTAAATTGAAAGGTAACTAACAGGGGTATTTGGAGAAGTGATCACTAGTCTGGTGTTTGGCGATATAGAACAGTGTCTGCTGGGAGTTATTGTCTTGTCTGTCCCTGTACTACACACACTATACAAATGTCACCACCCCAAGTGAGTACACTTCAATTGTGAATTGCCAAACAGAGGTCTTTGGACAAGTAAACACTGGCCTGGTGAGTGGAGTAACCGTAAATGAGGCAAAAGGTGAGCTATGAACATGCATGACATAGCATTTCAGTGACATTTTTAGTGTTGTGACTTACCCGACTCCACTCCCCCAGGTGTTACTGTCAAGCCCTCTGGATGCAGGGTGGCTAAGCAAGAACTTCTCCTCCCAGGGAAAGAGATGGAATGGGGCACTGGTAGGGTCACCACCAGGCCTCTTGGCCTGCAGCTGGTGCCTGGACCAGGGATAGGACCGTGCCCCTGAGGTTGTTCCACCTCTTCCTAATGTCCTCCTTTGTGTGCAGGGTGGTGCCTACAGCTTTGACTTTCCTGTCCCACATATCCATTTTCCTACTGAGAGGAGTGTGCTGGACTCGTGCTCCATACAATTGTGGCTCTACTTGCATGATTTCATCCACCATGACTCTTAACTCACCTCCAGAAAAACAGGGATTTTTTTAATGTGACATGGTGAAATAAAAATAAAAACGTCTGACAGTGACTTACTAAACAGGGGGAGTGCAATAGGGTGTGAATGGACTACAATGTGTGCACTGTGTTCACTTGTTTGGTGAAAAAAGTGGTGCCTAATCTATGTACTCTACAAAAAACGTGCTCGGGCTTCGTTGGCTTGCAGTGTTAAATGCAAGAGATTGTGTTGTGGAAGGGGTGTGTTTTATAGTGTAATTTGCAGGTGTGTCCAGTGTAGTAATATGTGCCAGCTGTGTTGTTTTCAAATTCATCCAGTGTGCTGTTGTGTATTACTTTGGTGACTGCGAACCACTGTAGCTCGGACTGTCATTGGCTGACTGCCATGGGGGTTTGCCATGGTGTTCTGCCATTTGATTAGTTTTGTTTGACCAATGACTTTGTGTTTCACCACTGCGCATATTAGTTGCTCAATGTTCACCAGTAGTACATTGTATGTTTTGTTCAGTTGAGCCGCCTATTGGCTTTGACATGGCATTAGCCATTACTTTCTGTATTCAGTTTAGCCGCCTATGGGCTTTGACGTTGCATTAGTCATTACATTCTGTATTCTGCCTATGGGCTTTGACATTGCATTAGTCATTACATTCTGTATTCTGCCTATGGGCTTTGACATTGCATTAGTCATTACATTCTGTATTCTGCCTATTGGCTTTGACATTGCATTAGCCATTACATTCTGTATTCTGCCTATTGGCTTTGACATGATGTATTTAGTTTAGCTGCCTATTGGCTTTGACATGCTATTAGATATTCTGCCTATTGGCTTTGACATGATAGTATATATTGCATTTTATATTCAGCTCAGCTGCCTATTGGCTTTGACATGATATTATACATTGCATTTTATATTCAGCTCAGCTGCCTATTGGCTTTGACATGATATTATACATTGCATTTTGTATTCAGCTTAGCTGCCTATTGGCTTTGACATGATATTATACATTGCATTTTGTATTCAGCTCAGATGCCTATTGGCTTTGACATGACACTAGACATTGCATTTGATATTTAGGTTAGCTGCCTATTGCCTTTAACGTGGAGTTAGACATTGCAGTTGAGAATCCAAGCTGTATTTTTCCAAGCTGTGTTTTTGCACAAGATGAACCAAGATGTTTTTCTCACAGTAGACTAGACCTGATAAGAGAGGGTACATTGGTTGTTTTTCTCCGCTTGAGCCTGGGAAGAGGAGTAGTCTCGGAGACCTGGCCAGTCTCCAAAGGCTTGCTCAGTATTCCCGAGTCTGAGAGGAGGGGGCACACCTTTGTAACGAATGTCACAGGCTTCAGAGAATCAGATTCGGATCTGCCTGACTTCGTGCTGGAACTAGGCGCCAGTTGCCAGCATCCCGTGTGGGTAGATGAATCTCTTTCTTGCAGCTGACAGGGAGTCATCAGCTTGCAGACCCTAGAAAGATGAAGCTGTAAATAGTTTCCCACACGGTGAAGTATTTGTTTTGCTTTGCATTCAATATCTTATAAATATAACCTGCTGTGTATATTGCAAACTGTGCATTGACGTGTGCTTGAAATTTACTAATTCGTCAACATAAAAATTGCGGTTGGGGAAGAATTAACAACAATAAAAATCTTCTTTGAACTCAGAAGTGCATTTCTGGTGTTTTATGTAAGTGCTAAAAACTAGCTAAGAGCAAAAGCACTACATTTGGTACCAGAAGTCGGGTCGGTAAGAGGCGGTTAAGAGGTGGTTAAGGCGTTGACGAGTTAGTAGATTTCTACGTGCACACTTTAAAAGTGTAATTGTTTTTGTTGTTTGGAGAATTACAGAAATAGTTTTTCTGTTGTTTGGAGAATCACAGTACGACGGCAGACCATGTTTGAAAATGCATGTGTTGTTAAACTGCCCGATGGTGTTATGAAAAACTGTGAATTGTTTTCTGTTGTTTGGAGAATTACAGAAGCACGGCAGACCATGTCTGAAAATGCATGTGTTGTTAAACTGCCCGATGGTGCTATAAAAAACTGTGAATTGTTTTCTGTTTGGAGAATTACAGAAGCACGGCAGACCATGTTTGAAACTGCCTGATAGTGCTTTGAGAAATAATTTTTGTTGTGTATATTTAGAAAATGTGTCTTTTGGAAGCAATGATGACAGAAAGGTTTGGATACCTTTATCTGCTTACAGAGAAATGCAGGAGAAATGTAGGCAGTTGGAACATGAAAATAGGAATTTACGTGAGCAAATTAGCCAGAATGCATTAATTCAAAATAATGCTGAAAGCTATAAAAATGTTGTTTTAGAAGAATCTTTCTTTTCCCATTCCAGTAATGAGGGGGTTAAGACAGCTCCGAGCTGCACTGAGCCTTTGTGTGAGACAGGGTTTTAGGCAGACAAAATGGATTCCTTAACTGATAACACGGACGAGAGAGCTCAGAATGTGATTTACGAGTTACCGTTGCAGAATGAAGTAAAAAGAAAGATTTTAGCGTTGTTTACTGTTTGCACTAAGCAAGAGACACCGAGTTTCATTAGCTTGTTTGATTTTTGGAAACTGAATAGCCCTCATTTGAGTGAAATCCTAACACTTTGGTATATGGTCACTGTGAAAAATTATATGCAGCTGCGCGCTTGTGATTTGGCAAATGAAATAATTCAGACTTTAGGTTTCTGCGCAGTGCAAGAGGTAAAAACTGATGTACATGTAAATCATGAACAAGGGAAGAAAATAGTGCCCCTAGCTAGGATCATACACTGGATCTGGTACTTGCAAGACAGGGCTAGAGTACCACAGGTAAAAGAGTCACTAGTGAAATTGTGTGCACCATTTGAACTCGTGTCCACTGAGGGTAAAAAGCATGTTTGTTTGACTAATGATTCATTGACTGAAATGTTGTTTTATGGCACAGGAGAAGGAACAGAGTTGTACAATGTGTGTCAGATTTTAAAGCAAGAGCTACTTGAGATGTGTCATTTTTATGCTGATTTTTGGTTCATTGCTAAAATTTTAGCTGTTTGTTTTTCCACATGGCTTGCACCTAACTGGTTCAATTACCTTGCAGATGTTAATGAGAAAAATTCAGAGAGAGAAGTGTACACCCATAATTCTGCCTTAGTGGGGATGGCTAAGTGGGTGCCCCAGAAATGTGAACAGCTGAGAGAAAAAGCCACTTACAGGTGGGCAGAGATGAGAGAGATGCACATTCCCCTAGATTTGATAAAAACTGTGCAGCGCGCACAAAAGCAATCTGTCATGCAAGCAGTCACAGAGCAGTTGGGGAGAGAAAAGTTACCAGGACAGAAATGGCAAATTGATCAGGTTTTAGGGAAAGTGATTGCTGCAAATTACCAAGGAGAAATCGAAATTATTCTGATACCTAGAAAAGAATCTGATTCATTCATACAAATTGGAGACAGAATGGCCCAAATTGGCAAAAATGCAGTGAATGGACGTTTGGTAAAGAATGAGTCTGCCCCAGCCATTCTGACAGTGCAAGAAAAGGGAAGCTGTGGCGCAGCAGATAAAAACCTCAGTGCTGATGTGTGGGCTGAAGCCCCAAGTGACCCTCCAGAACCTGCAGAAATCATAACAAAGGGCCCCAAAAACGTCATGCTGATTATAAAACAGGGAAAGAAAGAGGAAGGGTGCAGTTTAAATGACAAATGTTATTTGCAAGAAAAGTCATACTTGTTTCTTTTGCAGATCCTACCACGTTTCGCCACTGTCCCTGAGTGTGCTGTGTGGTCCCCCTTCCGGTGTGTGCGTGTGGGGTCGGGGAAGGGACCGAATCCCCAACCTGAACCTGGCTGAGTAAAGTGCCAGCACCATGGATCCATTTTGCGCAAACTGCGCCTTCAGTTCAAGTTCAACTTGTTTGATTGCATTCTTCCACTGGAACTAAGCTGTGTTTTTTTTTTTTTTTTTTGTTTCCTTCTCGTATGGAACTCTGACTTTTGCTTACCTTCCAGCATACCTTTCAGGTGGACCGTGCACCTTTACATGAGTAGAACTCATGCCACATCAAATTGCTAACACTGTTGAATTAGAGACACTCATCCTTTCTATGTAGATGTATCTGATGTGAAAGGTTATGAGATCAATGTGTTAATCCACTTCTATTGCTTTACAGGGATTGCTTTGATCATTCAAATCTGACTTGCTGATAATGTTTTTTTTTGTGCTGATGTTTTTGTTTTTTGTTTTTGTTTGAAACAAGAGATATGTGAAACAAAAATTCATTGGTCAAAGGGCGGAATGTTCTGCCATTTGATTAGTTTTGTTTGACCAATGACTTTGTGTTTCACCACTGCGCATATTAGTTGCTCAATGTTCACCAGTAGCACATTGTATGTTTTGTTCAGTTGAGCCGCCTATTGGCTTTGACATGGCATTAGCCATTACTTTCTGTATTCAGTTTAGCCGCCTATGGGCTTTGACATTGCATTAGTCATTACATTCTGTATTCTGCCTATGGGCTTTGACATTGCATTAGTCATTACATTCTGTATTCTGCCTATTGGCTTTGACATTGCATTAGCCATTACATTCTGTATTCTGCCTATTGGCTTTGACATGATGTATTTAGTTTAGCTGCCTATTGGCTTTGACATGCTATTAGATATTCTGCCTATTGGCTTTGACATGATAGTATATATTGCATTTTATATTCAGCTCAGCTGCCTATTGGCTTTGACATGATATTATACATTGCATTTTATATTCAGCTCAGCTGCCTATTGGCTTTGACATGATATTATACATTGCATTTTGTATTCAGCTTAGCTGCCTATTGGCTTTGACATGATATTATACATTGCATTTTGTATTCAGCTCAGATGCCTATTGGCTTTGACATGATACTAGACATTGCATTTGATATTTAGGTTAGCTGCCTATTGCCTTTAACGTGGAGTTAGACATTGCAGTTGAGAATCCAAGCTGTATTTTTCCAAGCTGTGTTTTTGCACAAGAGGAACCAAGATGTTTTTCTCACAGTAGACTAGACCTGATAAGAGAGGGTACATTGGTTGTTTTTCTCCGCTTGAGCCTGGGAAGAGGAGTAGTCTTGGAGACCTGGCCAGTCTCCAAAGGCTTGCTCAGTTTTCCCGAGTCTGAGAGGAGGGGGCACACCTTTGTAACAAATGTCACAGGCTTCAGAGAATCAGATTCGGATCTGCCTGACTTCGTGCTGGAACTAGGAGCCAGTTGCCAGCATCCCGTGTGGGTAGATGAATCACTTTCTCGCAGCTGACAGGGAGTCATCAGCTTGCAGACCCTAGAAAGATGAAGCTGTAAATAGTTTCCCACACAGTGAAGTATTTGTTTTGCTTTGCATTCAATATCTTATAAATATAACCTGCTGTGTATATTGCAAACTGTGCATTGACGTGTGCTTGAAATCTACTAATTCGTCAACATAAAAATTGCGGTTGGGGAAGAATTAACAACAATAAAAATCTTCTTTGAACTCAGAAGTGCATTTCTGGTGTTTTATGTAAGTGCTAAAAACTAGCTAAGAGCAAAAGCACTACACATGGCGACTGTGTGCATGTAATAAGATCAGTGGTTGGTCGCGGTGCTGACGGCGCTGGAGGTGGGACTGCCTATTTCCAGGTCTCTGTGCCACTGGCAGTCGCCTTTTTTGGTTGGTGGTCCTGCCTTTGTAGCTCGTAATAGCGCGGTCTGGAAGACCGCCAACTTGGCAATCTGGCAGTCCGACCACCAAACTCCTAATAAGGCCCTATTTGTTCAACATGTTTGATTTAACAATGTCTGTACTTTCCGGATCAAACTCTGCTAGATACTGAATTTCAGGGAAACACTTAAAGACCTAGACTTACCCAAACAATTCCTCTTGACTTCGAGTACGAACTGGCTGGGGTCAACCATTCACAGCCTTCATAGGAACCTATCTTCCTATGTGAAAGCATTTTCAAGCTGAAGCTGTACAATTTCTTTGTTAGAAACCTTTCAGCAGAAATATCCTCCATCTCTGTTTCCCCGATTATGTAAAGTAAGAAGTGACATAAGTAGCAATAGGGATATAGTTGTCTGCAACAAATTGTATATCCATGTTTGCATTCCACATTTTCAGAATCACTGGATTATAGCCATTAATGTACTTGGAGGGCTCTGTTCTTCTCAGGTTGTATGCGTTTTTCGTGTCAATGTATGTCGGCCTGTAGATAAAAAGTTCTTCACTCTTCCCTTGGAAATTACAGGTCTTGGAAATCCAAAACAGCTCCTTGTATAAAATCATAATTTACATCTGTATTTTCGACGACAGTACTTCTGACATCTAGGTTTTTGAAACCATAGAACTTGATGTATGAGGCCTTTTTCATCATTGTCTTTCGGAATGGTGCACCTAACCTACTGTTCTATGACGGACAGTACAGGCTCATCACTGCCTGTTCCAAATTTCGGTGCATTTTTTATCCATAGCAGCATGTGAATATAAGGAGCACCTCTTTCTTGGTACTCTTTACTATATGCATCAAAGTTTGTCTCGGTATGTTTACACAGGTATCAGTGTATATGTGAGTGTGTTGGTGTATTCATCAGTGTATGCATTACTGTGTGCCTTGTTGTGTTATTGTATGCACAAGTGTGTCCTTGGATGTGTCATTGTTCATATAGGTGTGTTCCTTGGTGTGTTATCATATGCTTTAGTGTGTGCCTGGGTGTATCAGTGTGTCTGGGTATTTTCACTCTATGCGCGAGTGTATGCCCAGGTGTGTCAGCAAATGCATCAGTGTGTACCTGGGTGAATTAGTCTATACATTTGTGTCTGTCTGGGTGTATCAGTGTATGGTCAGTGGTCAGTGTATACCTGGGTATCTCAGTTTATGTATTAGCAGTGGTGGCCGGTAATTTTAGGGGGCGAGGGGGAAGCACACTCACACTTATTCATTCACACACGCACTCACGCACATCCATTCAAAACACTCATCAACATTCAAACATACACGCACGTACCAAACATTCATTTAAAAAACACCCACACACACCTTCAGCTCGGAGGTTCCAGGAGGGTTGGGACTGCTGCCCTCCCTCTCTGGCTGACCTTTGGTCAGCCAATGAGGGAAGGCAGCAGTCCCAACTTCGTCACAGAGTGGGATGGGGTCAGTGAGACTTCTGACCCCTCCCCACTCTGTGACGAGGTGTTGTGTCACTGATTGACACTCGCCAGGGCGCTTCAAGGCTTAAACCTGAAGCGCCTAGGTCTAAGTCAATGGGTGACGCTTCCCCTCATCACCGAGGGGAAGGGCCTCGAGGCACCTTTGCTGAGCTGAGGAGGTCCTGCCCATAGGAGCTGTGACCTCTTCTGCCCAGCAAAGTTCAGCTCAGGCAGCCAGGAGTTTGTGCAAATTGTGCATGTCTCACTCCTGGCTGCCAGATCTGAACATGAAGACTGTCTGTCAGGCTGACCTTTGCTCAGCCTGACAGACACTCTCCATGAGGGTCAAAAGGTGGGGGCGTGGCCCCTCCGTCCTAAAGGACGGGCCGCGGCTGTGTATTAGTGTCTGCCTGGGTGTGTCACTCTATATATTAGTGCATACCTGGGTGTGTTAATGTATTCATAATTGTCTGTCTGGGTGTGTCATCGTATGCATCAGTGTACACCTGGGTGTGTCACTGTATTTATCAGTGTGTGCTTGGCTGTGTCAGTGCATACACAAATATACACCTGGGTGTCTCAGGGCAGGCATCAGGGTATGTCTTGGTGTAGTACTATGTACATCAATGTGTGTCTTGGTGTGTCAGCAAATGCATTAGTATTTGCTTGGGTGTATTAGTTTATAAATAAGTGTGTGCCTGTATGTGTCAGTGTATTCATCAGTGTATACCTGGCTGTGTTAGTGTATTAATCAGTCTCTGCCTGGGTGTGTTATTGTATACATGAGTGTGTCTTGGTGTATTAGTCTATACATCAGTGTGTTTCTAGATGTTTCAGCAAATGGATAAATGTGAGCCTGGGTATATCAGTGTCGGTGTAACTGTGTGCCAGCGTGTGTCAGTGAACGCATGAGTATGTGCCTAGGTGTGTCATTGCATGTATCAGTGTATATCTGGGTGTGTCAGTGTATGAATCAGTGTGTGCCTGGTTCTGTCATTGTATGCACACTTGTGTTCCTGCATGTGTTAGTGTAATCATGACTATCATCCATGATCTGTCAGTGTATGCATCAGTGTATGACTGTCTGTGTCACTATATGGATACCTGTCTGTGTGGGTCTAGTAATCCGTGTCTGCCTGGATGTATTATTGTAAACATGAGTGTGCCTGGGTGTATTACAGTATATATCACTGTGTTTCTAGATGTTTTGGCATACGGATAAATGTGTGCCTGGGCGTGTTAGTATATGCATAACTGTGTGCCAGGGTGTGTCAGTGCATGCATGAGTGTGTGTATGGGTATGTCAGCATATGCATCTGAGTATGTCTGTGTAAATCTGTATGCATCAATGTTTGTTTTGATGTGTCAGCATATGCATCAGTGTTTTCCTGGGTGTATAAGTATAAGCATCAGTGTTTGCCTGGGTGTGTTAGTGTATTCATCAGTGTCTGCCTGCCTGGCATATTGCATGTGTCAGTGTATAAATTAGCAGGCCTGGTTCTGTGATTGTATGCACAGTTGTGTTCCTGAATGTGTTAGTATAATCATGACTATCAGACTGGTTCTGTCAGTGTATGCATCAGTGTATGACATGCTGAGTTACTGTATGGGTCAGTGTGTATCTGCATGTTTTAGTGTATGCATAAGTGTGCGCCTAGGTGTGTTGCTGTTTGCATGATAATGTGCCTGGATGTGTTAATGTGTGCATCACTGTCTGCCTACGTGTGTCTGTATTTGCATAAGCATGTTTCTCGATCTGTCACTATATGCATCAGTTAATGCCTTTGTGTCTCAGTGTATGCATGACTATCTTCCTGGTTCTTTCCATGTTTGCATCAGTGTGCGGCTGCCTATGTTGTTCTGTTGGTCAGTGTGTGTTAGTGTGAGTGTAGGTCTTGGTGGGTCAGTTTAAGCAAGGGTATCTGTCTGGTTCTTTCAGTATCTGCATCAATGTGTGCCTGACTGTGTTTGTATATAGATGACTGTTCGCTTGGGTGTGTTGTGTGCATCAGTGTGTGTCTAGGTGTCTCTAACTATGCATTAGAGTGTGTTTGGGTGTGATAGTGTATGTGTGAGTGTGTGCCTGAGTGTTTCACTGCATTGATCAGTATGAGCCTTACTATATCACTGTATGCAACTGTGTATGCCTGGTTGTCTAAGTCTGTGGATCAATGTATGCATGGGTTTGTCAGTGGCTGTATTATTCTTAGTGAGTATGTTAACGGATGTGTAGATGAGTTAATGAGTGTATGATTATTTTCGTTAGTGTCTTTCTCACAGTGTCATTTGTTATCTACCTATACCACTTCTGGGGTAATAAGGGGTTTTCTAACACTATAACTTGGTGGATACCTGCGGTTAATATGCACTGTGTAACATGCACTATAAGTTCCTCACTTTGTATTTATAAATGCATTTATGCCATACTGTATGGATATGTGACTAAATGTATCAGTGCAGAGCTCAAAAAATCATAAAAATGTTACTAGACCTGCAGGTTGAATAACTTAAATAATCTACTCGACCTAACTGTAATGTACTTGACCAGTAAACAGGTCTCAAATTGTGTGATCCTAGGCAAATAGTTTACAGAGTCACCTTTTTCTTAATTCTCACATATGATTGCACCTTCAAATATGTGAGCTCAGCATTTCTGCAGTACAAAAAACATCATTTGTTTGATTAAGTAGACTAACGTTTGCTGCATGCATCACAAGAATCTAGCCCACATACCCACGAGGTCTAGCCCACATAACCTAGGACTTCTTTTAGTTTACTAACAACATTGCCATCAGGGCAGGAGTGTTTCTCAGTTTGTTTAAACACTCAATTTTAATAAATATATTACTAAATCATCATATGGTAACATATAGGTGGTCATTACAACCCTGGCGGACGGTGTTAAAGCTGCGGAAATACCGCAAACAGGGCGGCGGACAAAAAAAGGGAATTATGACCCTGGCGGTAACCGCCAACAAAGACAGCCACTTTAACACACCGCCTGCCCCAGCGGTACAGACAAGCAGCGGGGGTGACCGCCAACAGACAGGCGGGAGACAATGTACCGCCCACACTATTACAATCTGCCACCTTTTCCGGGGCGGATTCACCGTGGATAAAAACACGGCGGAAACAGCTTTTGCTATGGGAAAACGCTCACCTCAACATACTCCACGAGGAAGGAGGACACCATGGAGGCCGAATTACAAATCCTACCTGCCCTTGTCTTTCTGCTCCTCTACGACCAACAGCTACGTAGGCGCCGAAGACACCGGTGAGTACTGCATCTACGACACGGGGGAGGGGGCAGGCAAAAGTTAGGGGGACACCCACCAAACACCCCCACCCTCGCATATTACAACATACACACCAATGCATTCACAAAAATCACAGTAACAACCCACAATCCCCCCGGAAGAATGAAAAGACAATGCGAAATTCGGTCAAACGTTGTAATGTGCCAATATACATGTCATACAAAAATATACAGATATATATATCTCAAAATCACTCTTATTTACACATACAATCCGAGAAGTAGTGCAGATATGTACACAACAATGTCCGTGCACCAACTGTCCAAAAATGCATGGGCGAGGCCCACAAACTATACCTGACCAAAATCGGAGAGAACACTGCCGGGGCATCAGATAGAAACACTACAGGCACCTCAGGGGGAAGGGAAGGGGGGGCACCTCAGCCAGATGAATGCGAAGCCAGATCCACGACGGGGCTCCATGCCCATTGATGTATCCTGGGGAGTGCAAAGCCACAGTCTCTCAAGTCTCGACAGTGGGTGGTTTGCCCACTGTGCCATCCTAGGGAGGGCAAGGCCACAGTCTCAAGTCTATACAGTGGGTGGGTTGCCCACTGTGCCATCCTGGGGAGTGCAAAGCCACAGTCTCTCAAGTCTCTACAGTGGGTGGCTTGCCCACTGTGCCATCCTGGGGAGTGCAAGGCCACAGTCTCTCAAGTCTCTACAGTGGGTGGCTTGCCCACTGTGCCATCCTGGGGAGTGCAAGGCCACAGTCTCTCAAGTCTCTACAGTGGGTGGCTTGCCCACTGTGCCATCCTGGGGAGTGCAAAGCCACAGTCTCTCAAGTAGATGCAGTTCTCTACTGGTACTGGGGGGGACTGGTGCCCAGACTGGATGAGTCTCCCCGTGAAAGTTCATGTCCGGTCACTGTCCCAGCTGCACATGGGAGAAGGATGCCTGATGTGGCGGCCTTTTCATTCCTACACGGTGCATGCCCTGTTCAGCGGTGCTTTGCCATGGCGGTGTTTGCCCTGTTCAGCGGTGCTTTGCCATGGCGGTCTTTGCCCTGTTCAGCGGTGCTTTGCTATGGCGGTTCTGGACTGTTCAGCGGTGCTTTGCCATGGCGGTGTTTGCCCTGTTCAGCGGTGCTTTGCCATGGCGGTCTTTGCCCTGTTCAGCGGTGCTTTGCCATGGCGGTCTTTGCCCTGTTCAGCGGTGCTTTGACATGGCGGTTCTGGACTGTTCAGCGGTGCTTTGCCATGGCGGTCTTTGCCCTGTTCAGCGGTGCTTTGCCATGGCGGTCTTTGCCCTGTTCAGGGGTGCTTTGCCATGGCGGTTCTGGACTGTTCAGCGGTGCTTAGCCATGGCGGTCTTTGCCCTGTTCAGCGGTGCTTTGCCATGGCGGTTCTGGAATGTTCAGCGGTGCTTTGCCATGGCGGTTCTGATACAGACATTGGTGTGTGGCATGACGATCTCTACACTGGGCATTGGTATGTGGCATGACGTTCTCTCCAATGGGCATTGGTGGGTGGCATGACGTTCTCTACAATGAGCATTGGTGGGTGGCATGATGTTCCATCATTGCCCAGCGGGGCTGTGGCATGCGGGCCCCTCCTGGGCTGTGACTCTGGCAGTGGTTTCTGGACCAGTGACGATACTTGGGCCCTCCTGGGCTGTGACTCCGGCGGTGGCAGTGGTCTCCTGACCAGTGACGATACTTGGGCCATTCTGGGCTGTGACTCTGGCGGTGGTCTCCTGACCAGTGACGATACTTGGGCCCTCCTGGGCTGTGACTCCGGCGGTGGTGGTGGTCTCCTGACCAGTGACAATACTTGGGCCCTCCTGGGCTGTGACTCTGGCGGTGGTCTCTGGACCAGTGACAATACTTGGGCCCTCCTGGGCTGTGAATCCCGCGGTGGCCTCCTGACCAGTGACGATACTTGGGCCCTCCTGGGCTGTGACTCTGGCTGTGGTCTCTGGACCAGTGACGATACTTGGGCCCTCCTGGGCTGTGACTCCGGCGGTGGCGGTGGTCTCCTGACCAGTGACGATACTTGGGCCCTCCTGGGCTGTGACTCTGGCGGTGGTCTCCTGACCAGTGACGATACTTGGGCCCTCCTGGGCTGTGACTCCGGCGGTGGTTTCTGGACCAATGACGATACTTGGGCCCTCTTGGGCTGTGACTCCGTCGGTGGCGGTGGTCTCCTGACCAGTGACGATACTTGGGCCCTCCTGGGCTGTGACTCTGGCGGTGGTCTCCTGACCAGTGACGATACTTGGGCCCTCCTGGGCTGTGACTCCGGCGGTGGCGGTGGTCTCCTGACCAGTGACGATACTTGGGCCCTCCTGGGCTGTGACTCTGGCGGCGGTCTCTGGACCAGTGACAATACTTGGGCCCTCCTGGGCTGTGAATCCGGCGGTGGCAGTGGTCTCCTGACCAGTGACGATACTTGGGCCCTCTTGGGCTGTGACTCTGCCGGTGGTCTCTGGACCAGTGACGATACTTGGGCCCTCCTGGGCTGTGACTCCGGCGGTGGCGGTGGTCTCCTGACCAGTGACGATACTTGGGCCCTCCTGGGCTGTGACTCTGGCGGTGGTCTCCTGACCAGTGACGATACTTGGGCCCTCCTGGGCTGTGACTCCGGCGGTGGTTTCTGGACCAATGACGATACTTGGGCCCTCTTGGGCTGTGACTCCGGCGGTGGCGGTGGTCTCCTGACCAGTGACGATACTTGGGCCCTCCTGGGCTGTGACTCTGGCGGTGGTCTCCTGACCAGTGACGATACTTGGGCCCTCCTGGGCTGTGACTCCGGCGGTGGTTTCTGGACCAATGACGATACTTGGGCCCTCCTGGGCTGTGACTCCGGCGGTGGTTTCTAGACCAATGACGATACTTGGGCCCTCTTGGGCTGTGACTCCGGCGGTGGCGGTGGTCTCCTGACCAGTGACGATACTTGGGCCCTCCTGGGCTGTGACTCTGGCGGTGGTCTTTGGACCAGTGACAATACTTGGGCCCTCCTGGGCTGTGACTCAGGCGGTGGCGGTGGTCTCCTGACCAGTGACGATACTTGGACCCTCCTGGGCTGTGACTCTGGCGGTGGTCTCTGGACCAGTGACGATACTTGGGCCCTCCTGGGCTGTGACTCTGGCGGTGGTCTCTGGACCAGTGACGATACTTGGGCCCTCCTGGTCTGTGACTCTGGCGGTGGTCTCTGGACCAGTGACGATACTTAGGCCCTCCTGGGCTGTGACTCTAGCGGTGGTCTCTGGACCAGTGACGATACTTGGGCCGTCCTGGGTGTGACTCTGGCGGTGGTCTCCTGACCAGTGACGATACTTGGGCCCTCCTGGGCTGTGACTCCGGCGGTGGTCTTCGGACCAGTGACGATACTTGGGCCCTCCTGGGCACTGACTCCGGCGGTGGTCTCCTGACCAGTGACGATACTTGGGCCCTCCTGGGCTGTGACTATGGCGGTGGTCTCTGGACCAGTGACGACGGTGCTGGCGGTTGTGTCTGGACCGCCGGAAATGATGGCGCACTTCTCCGCCGTGACACTCGCGACAGGCTGGGCAGACTTCCTCTGGACCTTCCCCACCTCTGTTGGAGTTACAGCTGACTCACCTATCCCCTTCGAACCCATGTCACTTGTTGTCCCACCAGGAGTCTTAACACGGTCCCGTCATCCACTTTCCAATTTTAGAGCCTTTACAGGGGGTGGGCTGCCAGTGCCTTGGCTCCGGGTCCTACTGCCTGCCCTGGTGGCCGGTGCACTCCACAAACCTTGAACAGGCACCACTGGTATTGGAGGCTTTTTGGCTGAGGCGCTACGATGGGACTGATGAATTGGAGGGGGGTGGGGGCAAAAAGGTCAATTTGACTTAGGGACAGTTTCTCACGAACACTGGGATGGGTAGCTGGAGGGGGTCTGGGAGTGGAGGAAGAGGAGGTGGTTGTAGGAGGTGTCACTTTAGGTGTTTTGGGTGCAGGTGCAGGTGCAGGTACTGGAGGCTGTCATGAGGTGTATGGATGTTGGGTTAGTGATTGCTGGCGTTTGTGTACTTTGGGAGGGGGCGTCACAGACACACTGGGAGAGGACACAGGGGACGTGTAAATGGCAGTGGAGGTGGTGAGTGCAGGTGAGCGGCTTGTGGTGCTGGGTGTCCTGGTGCGAGTCCTAGTGCCTGTAGATGTGGTGCATGCAGGTGTGTGTGTAGACGAGACTGGGAGGGAGGAGGGAGAAGAGGAAGAGGGGGACACAGTGGAGACAGTGGATGTTGCTGTGTCTGTATGTGGGTGAGGCTTGCGTGAGTGCCTGTGGGGTGTGTGGTGCCTATTTTTGCTTGAGCTACTTGTGTGTGTTGACTTGTGTGCATGCTGGTCTGTAGGTGTGCTTGGGATGGGCTGGGGTACAGGTGATTGGGTCTGGGTGGAAGAAGTTGGAGGGGGGAGGCTGGACACAGGGACAATGGCTGCCATCAGTGCTGAGGCCAGAGATTGCAGGGTTCGCTGAAGGACAGCCTGACCAGAATGAATGCCCTCCAGGAATGCATTACCGTGTTGCAACTCTCGTTCTACACCCTGGATGGCATTCACAATGGTAGACTGCCCAACAGTGAGTGACCTGAGGAGGTCAATGGCCTCCTCACTGAGGGCAGCAGGGGTGACTGGGGCAGGACCTGAGGTGCCTGGGGCGAAGGTGATGCCCACCCTCCTGGGTGAGCAGGCACGGTGCGAACGCTGAGGGGCTGCTGGGAGGGCAGTGCCGGTAGGGGAGGTGGCAGCTGTACCTGTAGAAGTGGGGCACACAGATGGTGCCGCCACCACAGGGGAGCTCCCATCGGTGAACAAGTCTGTGTCGCTGGTTGGTGATCCGGTGGCCGATGTGAAGCTCCCCTCGCCCTCCGTCCCACTGGTGCATTCAGAGTCTGTGGTGTGGCCCTCCATGGCCATGTGGGATGCAGCTCCCTCGTGCTCCGGTGCCACTGTACCTCTGCCTGATGATGCTGATGTACAAAAGGACAGGGAGAGCAGGAAAAGGGGGGGGGAGACAAAAGAAAGAGAGTTTTAGTGCGAACAAGACAGACGCAGCAGCCCCCTGCATTATGCCGTGCTCCTGCCCTCTGCACATGCAATTTCTGGGATATGGCCTACATGGCAATGGTGGACATCTGCGCACATGGATGCCACAGGGGCAACTATACCTCAACTTGACACTCTGGTGAGGTGGGGTAGAGTGCCACATGGCCTACATTACGGAGGGGCCTTGCCTACCGAATTCGCCCTGGCCTAGGTACACCCACAGCCCACCTCCCCCACCCAGACCCCTCCACTGCACGCAAAGTCCGCAGAATGAGGTTGTACTTACCCCCTTGTGTCTGCTGTGATGTCCTCAAGCGCCCATCCAACTCCGGGTAGGCCACTGCCAGGATCCGGAACATCAGGGGGGTCATGGTGCGACAGGCACCCCTCCCACGTTGGGAGGCCATCCCGAGCTGAGCCTCCGCCGTCTTCTTGCTGCAGCGGCGAATGTCCTCCCATCTCTTACGGTACTGGGTGCCCCGTCTCTGTTGGGCCCCCAGGGTCCGGACCTCCTTGGCGATGGCACGCCAAATGTCCCTCTTCTGGTGGGTGCTGACCTACATGACATGCACAAGAGAAGAGGTACAGTCATTACCAACTGCACCGTCAATGTGAGTGGCCCCCTCCCTACTCTGGCCATGTGGCCCATTCATTCCCATGCATAACTGTTCTATGTACTCTGCCCCCTTCCCTCTTCCACCCAGCCCTCTCCACCCAGGCCTAGCCCATACAACGTGCTCCCTGTGTACTAACCTGTTGGTCTGGAGGACCGTAGAGTAGCGTGTACTGGGGGAGGACCCCATCCACAAGTTTCTCCAACTCCTGTGCAGTGAAGGCAGGGGCCCTTTCCCCAGACACAGCAGCCATCGTCGCTTCCAGACCGAGGTCACAGCAGCACTAGCAGTGTAGGTCCTCTCCTGTCGAAGGTCAGGTATCTAGTGAGTGAACAGATAGAAAATGGCGGTGACGTCCGCGGCGGTGCGCATCATCACCGCCAGCGCACCTGTTCATTGGGTCTTGGGACCCATAGGGTCCAATGTTAACCAATGCAGCATTGCGCCGCGGTCTACGACCACCTACCGCGACAGTGTGCAACGCCAGCGCAGTTACCCCACAATCCCATTGTCCCAGTTTAGAGGTCAGGCAGCCGCCATGTCAGGGGCCCACATGGCTTCATTTACTACTGCGTCACACATAGCTAGGCCTACACTCAACACACATACAGGAAGGGTTTTGTGTCTGGTGTAGTCTTGTGTGTAACAGTGGGTACATACCTGGAGGATTAATGACTGGTTCTTCGCTGTTGTCCTTCGTATGCACCGTCAGCTGGGACATATGAGAAGATGGCGGAATCCTCCAGTGTACCGACCGCTGGTGGACCTGTTGACAATGGAAGAAAGACATGTCATCGTCACCTACAGGTTTCCACCCTGCCACTGTCCAGGAACTATGTACCCAGTTGGAGCCAGACCTGATGTCACCGATCCGCCATCCGACTGGAATCCCCCCTGACGTGCAGGTGCTGTCAGTGCTCCATTTCCTTGCAAGTGGGTCATTTCAGACAACAGTGGCCATGGCATCAGGGATGTCCCAGCCTATGTTTTCCAACGTCTTGTCCAGAGTGTTGTCTGCCCTGCTGAAACACGTAAGGAGATACATCATATTCCCTCCGGTGGAGGATTTACCTACAGTGAAAGGTGACTTCTATGCCCTTGGACATATTCCCAACGTCATAGGTGCCATTGATGGGACCCATGTAGCTCTGGTCCCCCCCCCCCGCAGGAGTGAACAGGTGTACTGGAACAGGAAGAGTTATCATTCTATGAATGTCCAGATGGTCTGTTTGGCAGACCAGTACATCTCGCAGGTAAATGCTATGTTCCCTGGCTCAGTGCATGACGCCTACATCCTGCGCAATAGCAGAATCCCTGATATGATGGGTCAACTCCAGAGGCACCGTGTATGGCTGTTGGGGGACTCTGGTTACCCCAACCTTTCCTGGCTATTGACCCCAGTGAGGAATCCCAGGACCAGGGCAGAGGAACGGTACAATGATGCCCATGGGCGGACTAGGAGGGTTATGGAACGCACCTTCGGCCTCCTTAAGGCCAGGTTCAGGTGCCTCCATATGACAGGTGGATCCCTATTCTACTCACCGAAGAAGGTGTGCAACATCATCGTCGCCTGCTCCATGCTCCATAATTTGGCATTGCGACGCCAGGTGCCTTTTCTGCAGGAGGATGATCCAGATGACTGTGTTGTAGCAGTTGTGGAGCCTGTGGACAGTGATGAGGATGAAGCTGAGGAAGAAGAAAACGACAACAGGGATTCAGTCATACAGCAATATTTCCAGTGACACACAGATGAGAACATATTCTGGTTTAACATTACATTAACTTTCACACGTCTACCTCTATCCTGTACCTACATTTCACTCACTATTTGTTAATTGAGTTGTACCCTTCCATTTCAGTTTCACAAGTGTGGTAACCTACGTGTCAACTGCTTGCATCATTCAAGGGCTTGTGATGTGTGACATAGGTATGTTAGCTTTACAATGGGTAACCCATTATGACACTGTGATTGATAATACAAAGTACCAAATCATAGACTGACTCCAGATTGTTTGGTGTTTCGAGGGTGTTTATTTAAGTGCTCAAAAAATGAAGGGGGGTTGTAAAATGGTGATGGGTGATGGTGGAGGAATGTCCATGGCAGAGTCCAGTCTATTAGTCTCACAGGTGCACTGCCCATCTTGGCATAGGAAGTGGAGCTGGGGCAGTTCAAATATGGACAGGGTAACAAAGTGGGACAGTGGGAGGACAATCAGGGTGGTCTTATTTCCTGGCGGGGGTCTTGCCATCTTGTTCTGTCCTGTTCCTGGATCTTGCGTGGTGGTTGTCCGTCTGCAGGGGGTGGGGTGCTGGTGTGGTGGTCCTGTGGCGGGGCGTCCTGTCCAATAGCGCCGGCGGAGGTGGTGGGCAGTTCATCGTCAATGCTAGTGTCAGGGGCCCCTTGGAGTGCCACGGTGTCCCTCAAGGTCTTTTGAATGTCCGTCAGCACCCCTACGATGGTGCCCAGGGCGGAGCCGATGGTCCTGAGCTCCTCCCTGAACCCCAAATACTGCTCCTCCTGCAGACGCAGGGTCTCCTGCAACTTGTCCAGGACCGTCGTCATCGTCTCCTGGGAGTGGTGGTATGCTCCCATGATGCAGGAGAGGGCCTCGTGGAGAGTTGGTTCCCTTGGCCTGTCCTCCCTCTGTCGCACAGCAGCCCTCCCAGTTCCCCGGTGTTCCTGTGCCTCCGTCCCCTGGACCGTGTGCCCACTACCACTGCCCCCAGGTCCCTGTTGTTGTTGGGGTGGTGGGTTAGCCTGGGTGCCCTGTAGTGGTGGACACACCGCTAATTGACCTGACCTGGGTAGGGAGGTTTGGGCCCGCTGGGTGGGTGCTGTGCTGGTGTTACCAGAGGGTGGCAGCTCAGTGTTGGGCTGTGGCTGGGCAAGGGGAACCGACTGTCCGGAGGCCCACGATGGTCCGGGCTGGTCATCAAGATCCAGTGGGGCAGAGCTGCTGTCGTCACTGTGGGCCTCTTCTGGAGGTGGAGTGGTGTTGTCTGGACCCTCTGGTGTGGTGACGGTCCTTCGGGTTCCTGCAGGGGTATGAGAACATGATTATTGCATGTGTGTGTTTCATGGTGTGCAATGGGTGGGTGTTTGTGTACCCCAGTGCAAGCATTCCTGTGTGGGGGCTTGTGTGATGATGGTTGGGGGGGTGTTCTGGGTATGTGCAGTGAGCATGCTTTAGCAAGGGGTGACCATGCTTAGTTGTGTCACGCAGGGCTTGGTGTTGGGATGGGTGGTTTGTGTTATGGGTACATTAGTGAGGATTTGGGGTGATAGGTTAGGGTGTGAGGGTGGGGGGGTGTGATAGCATGCAGGTAGGGTGGGGGATGTGATAGTTAAGATTTGACTTACCAGTGTCCCATCCTCCACCGACTCCTCCGAGGCCCTCAGGATGCAAGATGGTCAAGACTTGCTCCTCCCATGTTGTTAGTTCTGGGGGAGGAGGTGGGGGTCCATCGCCAGTCCGCTGCACCGCGATGTTGTGCCTGGATACCGTGGAACGTACCTTCCCCCGTAGGTTGTTCCACCTCTTCCTGATGTCCTCCCTATTTCTTGGGTGCTGTCCCACGGCGTTCACCCTGTCCACTATTCTGCACCATAACTCCATCTTTCTGGCTATTGATGTGTGCTGTACCTGTGAGCCAAATAGCTGTGGCTCTACCCGTACGATTTCCTCCACCATGACCCTGAGCTCCTCCTCGGAGAAGCGGGGGTGTCTTTGGCGTGACATGGGGTGGTGTGTGTGAGGTGTGGGGTGGTGTATGTGGTGATGAGTGTGGTGAGTGTAGTGGTATGTGGTGTTTTGTGCGTGGATGTTGTGTGGGTGATGGTGTTGTGTGCCTCTGTGTAATGGGGTTGTCAATAGCTGTGCTCTCTCTCTGGCCTTTTCTCAGAATTTCTGGTCGTAGGGCTTTGTGGGTGATGTGGGTGTGTGTTTTATATTGTGTTGGGTGTGTGGGAGTGTTGTTTGTATGTGTATCAGGTGTGTGTATTTGGAATTGTCCAATGTGGCGGTGTTTTGGAGATGTGTGTGTATTTTGAGCGCGGCGGTGTGTACCGCCAATGGAATACCGCGGTTGAAAGACCGCCGCGTGGATTCGTGGGTCGTAATAGCATGGGCGTGTTTCTGTTGGCGTGGAGGTGGAGGATTTGTTTCCGCATGTTTATCGCTGACCTTTGGTGTGGCGGTGTTGTGTGGGTGTCTGAATTTCGGCGGATTCCGTGATGTGTGTCATAATAGCTGTGGCGGTCTACCGCCGCCGCAGTGGTGTATTGGCGGTCTTCTGCATGGCGGTAAGCGCCTTATACCGCCAATGTTGTAATGACCCCCATAGTCATCTATACACAGTAACGTTCCAAGAAATGTCCAAAAACCTCTTCACTAACTTGCAGCTCTACTGATAAAACTATATAGTGTATTAACAATCTGTGAATATAGGGTTTGATAAAACATATCCTTTGCACATCAACATGTAAAGTATTCTGATTTGTTTTCATCCTATTCAAATATTTTTTCATCACACAGAAATATAAAAAAGGGCTTTCACAACTACTGAAATATATTTTGAAATGTTTGCACCGTTGACTTAGTCATTTGAATGTAGTGTGTTAGGAAAAACCTGACACCCTGTATTCTTTTATTTTACATTCTAAGCAGCAAGTCACACAGTTCATCTTACAAAGTCCTGGAACTCTGCAGTCAGAAGGAAAATTAATTGTGAGAAAAACTGACTTTTGACCTATGTCTGTGAACACAGAGCAAATGTGACATAAGAACAAGATTTAAAGGCATCTTTTATTGCCCTTCCCGTCAACTGTAAGTATTAAAAATAGCTCGACCTGATCAAATAAGACTTGCGAGTGGTCGAGTGGATTTTTCAAGCCCTGCAGTGCCTAAGTACATTTTTAAGTGACTCCATAAATTCCTCTTTGGCTGGGTCTGTAGAGTTGTATTTAACTATGTCATTGATTGACTACTGTTTTATTAATTCTGTAGGTACCTTAATAGGTATAGTATATAAAGCACTATAAATATAGCGTATCTGCTCTGTTGAAGAGTTTTAGCATATATTGTGATAAACTCTAATATAATGTAGAGTGTTACATACTTCCTGGAATAGTACTTTGGGAATCAAAGTTATTTCTCCAAAACTGAAACTTGCTATTTAAAAATGCATTTGAGTTTCTTACTTTGTAGTAACTATGTACTACTCACATAGTTAGAAGTATTGTATATCTACTTCAAATGTCCCTCCTTTCTTTGCTAGTCACTATAATACACCCTACTATCATTATGTGCGCTCCATTTTATCTACACCTTCCCTTTTTTTAACATACAACGCACTTTCGTCCACCTAATACACTCACAACGTTTTTCAAACACATTTTTCTTCAGACTAGACCCTAAAACACATACCTATATTTGTGTCTCTCAATATCAGTTAGAATCTCTTCTTACTGAAAATGCAAAACAAACAAGCAGAAGAATGGTACACCACTCTCATAAAAGGCAACCAATCATGGCAACTTTTTCAACTTTACTTTCAAAGTTACTCAGGCAGAAAAAAAATCACAAGCTTCCTTTCATATTTGGTCTGTGTCACCCTACTTATGAATGGTTAATATTGTTATCCCGTTCTAACACCCCTCTGAAGAAGGATAATTTGATAGGGTGTTCTGAGAGAATTCGTGAATCTGCTGCATTGCTCAGCCCCTTCCTTCCCCCCCCCCCCACAACCACCTCCCATGCACAGTTGTGGCAGATTTGCAAATACACACTGCACTTCAGAGCTGTTTTTAATAATCTGTTGCTGATAATTTACATTTATACCCCATTTGCTGTAAGTAAATAAATTATCACTTAAACGCTCCATAATCACCATTACTTCTATAAGCATAGTTCTCTCAGACGCAGTCTAGTCTTTTTAGTTCCCTTCCCCCTATGCTGCCGTAGCTTTGTTACCATGGTGACCAAGTTTGAAACATTCTCTACTAACAGTATGTCACAAGTTCACAACACTTTCTGAGAGCAGCATGCTAACTTCTAAACCAACTGCAGCAGGTGTGTTAGAATGTTCGAAATTATAGAAATGTTCCAAACACCTTTACTTTTCTGTTATTTCTACACAGCCAACAACACATTTACTTACTTTTTGCTTACTATCACTACATGCTTTCAGGAACTATCATATTTACACTATCCAAGTCAATTTGCTCTTTTACATTTTAGATGCTAGCCTCCATTTTAAACGCCTTTCATTTGAAATCTATTTCATTCAGCTGCAGCTTTTTCCTGTGTGCTACTTCAGCATCCCTACAAAATGCACATAGCCTGGATTGTGGGGCTATAGCTTTGTGATTTGGGCCAGGGAGAGTGCTTGAAAGAGTGAAATTGACTGGGGCCTGGGTTCACCTAATGTGGATATTACTTGGGTTGGCCAGAGAGTGTTAAAGTGGTATTATTAGCTGCCATTGTGGATTGCCAACGTGCAGACCTTGTAATTGTGCGCTGTGGTGGCAATGTCCTGGGCTAATCTACTGGGTTAGGACAGGAAATCCTAATGAAGGATGCCTTTGCTTAATTAATGGTACTATTACCTCACTCTGCTTTGGTGTTCTCCAACATATGTCAAAGGCAGAAATTGAAGTAGTCAAACACATTCTGTCCAAAGATAGACAAAGCCAGGAAGCATGTTAATAAAACTGTTTTTGCGTTGCTCAGAGACCATAGCATGAGCTCTATATTCAACAATAAATTACACTTTGACATGATGGAGTTCACTTCAAAGAGATAGGCAACAGGATATTCCTCAGCAACTTGAAACAATGCATCCTGTTTTATGTGTAGTTATCATCTACACACAATAAACACAAAGGCTCTTCTCAGAGGCTCCCTAATTCCCCCAAACTGGTTAATTTTAGTTTAAAATCTCTTTAAAAAATGTTTTTCAATATTTGCGAATACGTTGCGAATACCGAAAACAAAAGCAGACATTCATTAGACCCCAGCACATTTAAAATTCACAGCTATGTAAATGATTCTGTGCATCACACGGAGTGTGTCATTGTCTAAATGAGTCTGTGACTGGATGCATGAGTCTTTGAGTGGGTCTGTGAGTGGGTGCATGAATGGCTGAGTGGATGTAGCTCTGTCACTGGGTGTCTAACTGTGTGTGGCTGCTTTAGTGGGCCTGTGAGCGGATACTTGACTGTCTGAATAGGTCTGTGTGTGGGTGTGTCAGTGACTGAAATAGTCTGTGAGTGGATGGAGGAGTCTCTGAGTGGGTAAGTGACTGGTTGCTTGAGCATTTGCGTGGGACTGTGAGTGGGTCTATGAGTCTCAGGGTGGGCTAATGGGGCATGACTAAGTTTGAGAGTGGGTGAATTAGTGTCTGAGAGGGTCTGTGAGTAGATGGATCAGCCTCGAAGTGGTTGTGGGAGTGGTTGTAAGAGTGTGAGTGGATCTTTGAGTGGGTGAGTGAGTGGGTGTGAGAGCCTCTGAGTGGGCCTGTGAGTGGGTGCATGAGTCTCTGAGAGGGTGTGTGAGTGAATGATGAGTCTCTGAGTGGGTGGGTGTCTCAGTGGGTCTGTGAGTAGTTGTGTGACGTTAAGTGGTTCTGTGAGTGGATCGCTTGTGTCTGACTGGGTCTGTGAGTGAGTGTGTGAGTCTCTGGATCTGTGACTGGGTGTGAATGTGTGAGTGGGTCTCTGAGAGATTAACTCTCTGACTTAGTGCTTCAGTGTCTGAGTGGGTGAGTCAGTGGGTGTGTGAGTTTCTGAGTGGGTCTGTGGGAGGGTGCATGAGTGCCTGAATGGGTCTGTGTGTGTGTGTGTGTGTGTGCATGAGTGTTCGAGAAGATCTGTAAGTGGGTGAGTGAGCGACTGAGTGAGTATCTGAGTGGGTGCATGATTGTCTGAGTGGGTCTGTGAGTGGGTGTGTGTGTCTAAGTGGGCCTGGGAGTGGGTGTGTCAGACTCTGAGTGGGTCTGTGATTGGGTGTAAGAGAGTTTGAGAGTGTCTGTGAGTGAGTGCATAAGTGTCTGAGTGAGTGTCTGAATATATTTTTGTCAATATTCTCAAAGGTGTTGCGACTTTAAGTGGGGGGCTACGCTGAGTGTCGCAACACATTCACAAATAGCGCTTGTTTGGAAACATTATTTTTCACCGTCATGTATGCATAAGGTGTCCCACAAACACCCCTGTATGCCACCTGCTGGGTCAGGTTACCTCTATCCTGACCTCTTATACCACTTTTGATGTTTACTTTCAGCCCCGGTCACCATGTTCTGTTACCTAAAATGGCAGCTGCAACTTTCTGCTCAGGTTGTGGCCAGCCAAGCCCAGCATTCCTGTTGCTGCACAAATTCATGATTTGTTGCAAAATTATTGCAAAGTATTCTTACACCTAGATATACAAATTTGTTTTTTCTTTGATATCTCAAAAACTACTGAACGAATTTACAACAAATAACAAAAAAGGGCGGTTTCTAGGCCAAGAGCTACCCTAATGCCAAATTTGCTGTAATTCTGGCCATAGGTTCGGGCTTTAGTCGTGTCTTAAATCCCTATGGGAATTAACATGGGTAACACACTTTTTTTTTTATCCCCCCCTTTTTCTTGGCTCCCAGATGACAGATCACCTGGAAACTTTCCATATACAACAAGATCACTTTGACTTATTTTTTTTAGAAGATTTCATGAAGATTCGTCAAACGGCACCAGAGATATAGCCAAGTCAAAAAACGCTTTACCTATGAAAAGTAGATCCTAACTATACCTACATACTGGCTACCACCAGTATGTTTTTAGATATATAGAAAATATCATGTGCAAAAATACAGTTGACAAAAATATTGATTTTTCTTTAAGTTAAGAAATATTGTTTCTTATGTTTTATGTTTCTTTATGTGTTTAAATAAAATATTATTTGTATATGTTTTATATTGTTTGTGTAATTGTTGTTAATGTTTTTCAATATAGTTTGTAATTTTAAGTTATTTATAGTTTTAATTTAATTCTAAAACAGTAATTTATGGCGTTTTAGCAGGTTGTGAGGTTTGTAGGGGTACAGAGTGGGAAGTTACGTATAATTAATTTATATTTTTCTAATTAATAATAATTATTTATTTTATTATCAAGTATGCAAAATGTCTAATACTTTTTAAGTTATATTTGAGGTGTGGGTTGGTGGTTTTGTAGGGGTATAAGGTGGGAAGCTAATAATTAATTAATAATTATTGATGAAATTTGAATTAATTGTTCATTTATTATGTAAATTGTGTCATCAGTATAAGTTTTAAATGTATATTTTAATATTTGAGGTGCAGGTTGTTGGGTTTGTAGGGGTGTAGCCTGGGAAGATAATTGAACATTTATTAATTATCGATAAATTATTCATTCATTATTTAATCAATTATGTAAATTGTGTAATAAACAAAAAAAATGTAATTTACATTTTAGGTGTGTGTTGGGATTGTAGGGGTATAGGGTGGGAAGTTAAAAAATAATAGATTAATTTTATGTTAATCGTTTTATAATTTTATGAGATTAATACTTGTGTATTAAAATGAGATATGAGTTTGAAGTGAAGTACTTTCCCTACTCTTGCACAGACTGGAATGGGAATAACTTGATGAAGTTTGAATTAATTGTTAATTTATTATGTAAATTGTGTCATCAGTATAAGTTTTAAATGTATATTTTAATATTTGAGGTGCAGGTTGTTGGGTTTGTAGGGGTGTAGCCTGGGAAGATAATTGAACATTTATTAATTATTGATAAATTATTCATTCATTATTTAACCAATTATGTAAATTGTGTAATTATAAAAAAATGTAATTTACATTTTAGGTGTGTGTTGGGATTGTAGGGGTATAGGGTGGGAAGTTAAAAAATAATAGATTAATTTTATGATAATAGTTTTATAATTTTATGAGATTAATACTTGTGTATTAAAATGAGATATGAGTTTGAAGTGAAGTACTTTCCCTACTCTTGCACAGACTGGAATGGGAATAACACATTGTATCCCTCCTGAGTCCAACACTTTCCCTACAGTTGGACTGACTGGAGTGGGATTAGTAAATGTTACCACTCCTGAGTCCAACTCTATCCCTGCTATTGCACCGACTGGAGTAGTAATAGTAAATTTCACCCCACCTGTGTCCAATGCTTTCCCTACTGTTGCACCAACTGGAGTAGGAATAGCACATTTTACCCCTCCTGAATCCAAATCTTTCCCTGCTGTTGTACCGATTGGAGTAGGAATAGTAAATGTTACCCCTCTTGAGTCTATTGCTTTCCCTACTGTTGCACAGACTCAAGTGAAAATATTAATTTTCACCCCTCCTGGGTCCAACGCTTTCCCTACTGTTGCACCAACTGGAATGGGAATAGTTAATTTTCCCCCTCCTTAATTCAACACTTTCCATACTGTTGCACTGACTGGAGTGGGAATAATACATTTGACCACTCTTGAGTCCAACACTTTCAATACTGTTGCACAGACTGGAGTGTGAATAGTATATATATAATATTTCTAGAAATATATAGTTGTGTTTACATTGTTTGAAATTATATTATTATTATTATATTTCTGTGTATTTTAAATAATATTTTTTGATCAGTAATGTTTGTAATATATAATATATTTTTAGTAATATATAGTTTACTTTATTATGTGTAATTAAATTGGTATGTTTTGTAATTTATCCCAGTTTGTTTCTTACTGCTTTAATGTATTTATATATATATATATATATATATATATATATATATTTAATTAAATGTAAAAAAAATTGTAAACATACATATGTTTGTTTAAATAGGTATATATATATATATATTATATTATTTAAATATATTTAAATTACATTACACTACTGTTAAATGTTCATATATTTAATGTTTACTATCTTTAACTATATGTCTTCAAAACAATATTTTTTCACATATTTTTTGGTATATTAGTGTAAAACAATATTTTTTTCGATATTTTTGTACTTTTTTTATTATACGTATAGGAATAGATATTTTTGTGCTTGATATTTTTGACACAGTATTTCTGTATGATGATATTTAGGGTTTCGATATTTGGTCAGTGACCCATATACACACACAAAAATATATGGATAAAAAGTGATTATCAAGCTCAACGGATATATTTTTAGATGTCAGTTACCCCTCACAAGCACTCTCCTTTCTCAGGGTGAACGCCACGCTCATTCCCTTAAAATAGTCCAAGTGGATCTGCTTGACTAGAGAACTTTCATACAAGCATTATTATATCTTCCTGTCACAGTACTGCCCTGACTGTTCAAAATAGCAAGATACAGGTAAAACAAAAATAAAGATTGTGCTATAGGAGTAGGAAGGGGGAACCCAGGAGATCGCAAAGTACTTAAGGGTTCTCATCCTCAGTAGGAAGAGGAGGGACATTGTGACAATGCAAGGTACTTGAGGGTTCCCCCCCTCCTGAGTAGGAAGGGGGGCCCTGGGAAAACGCTATTCTTTGTTATTTCAGGGTAATAATCTACCACTGGATGCTCTTCCGGGATGCAATAGACTTTCACTCAGCTCTGCTTTCAGCTGAGGTCTTGTCACTAGAGTCTCTTCTCAGTCTCCCACTCCATGTCACACGGTATTACAGTTCGATCACAGCTCTAACATCTCTGTTAATCAGAACATGACACTTAGAAGTCAACTTCATGAATGTCTTTTAGGGGGTCATCATAGATCACAGGTGTAAAGCCTTGCAGTTTAGCACTGTAGTGCTACCCGTGGTCTGAGAAGACATAAGGAGATAATACAAAACAAACAAGCATTGGCAAAGCCAATAGGTATTGGCGATGTGAAAGCAATTGGCTTTGTTAATGTCTTTTAGCCATGTAGTTTAAGAGCAAAAATCTAAGCAGGGAAGATGTGATGTATCCTTGTTTTCTGTGTTTGGCCCTTTATTTTTGTTTGTTTCTGTTTTGTACAAAGCACGTTAAGGCAGCTATAAAGACAAGTCGCAATCCAAATTTCTCTGGGTGTTTATATTGCCCAACTTCGAGCCTGCTTGTTATGTGGAAAGATGGCTGGGGCCTTTGATCTTTAGAGTACGCACAGATGAAAGGCGCACTGAAGCAGTATTTTAGGAGCATTACACTTCTGTCAGAAGGCCTCAGAGTTTAAATTTAGTTGAAATAAATCAGTTTCTTGCTGAAATACAGCGCCAATGGCACTCAGTTGTTTTTCTTAAGGGAGCAAGAAGCATAGACCATATTCAGTTAGGCTGGCTGAAACACTACTAGAAATCTAAATTCGTTGAGAATCGTTTGCGAACAATATGTGCTATGGGCGGGCTGAAGCTCACAGATTCTAAACAACATGTTTGTTAGAGACAGTACATGTGCTGTGTAGCTGAGACCTAAAAATGAAGTCCCCTTGAGGAGCCTCCAGTGCAGAGCTCTTCAATCTATAGGGTGTGACCACGAGGGGGGCTGTGGAGGCATGGGAAGTGGGGGGTGCATTCCCCAGCCACACTACATCGAATCCAAAACGTTTGCTCTTCGTTTTGTGCCCTCCACTCTTGCCCAGATGATTAGCGATTGTACCCACGCCTCATATGTTGGCGGATCAGGGGATCGCCATTTACGAGTTATAAGGCGTTTAACTAGTAATAAGCCCTGATCCAGAAAAACAGGACATGGCTTTCAGTTTTTTACCCCCAGAGAACAGCCCTAAAATGCATGCTTCCCATGTCTGCGGTATAGGCCGGCCCACACAGTGCATTAAGCAGTTCAGAATTTCGATTCAGAATTGCAGTCCAGTAACGATTCAGAGTTGGGCACGATCACATCATGTGTAGTAGCTCCACTTCCACCCCCCGTCAACGTGGGCAGACACCATCAATGTGACTGAAGTATCGGTTGACCTTTTCAGGAGTGAGATAGGCCCTCCGTGTGACATAATATTGTAATAGGCGGAATTGCATATTGTGTGGGACATGCACGAGAGTTTTGAATACAGTCAGCCATTCCTTATCAGTGAAGGCCCCCCCCTTGTCCTCCTCCCATCGCCCGCGGAGAGTTGTGAGCGGGCCAGACGTGAGGAGCCTTAAAGAGTCCACCATCCAGCGCACCAGGTGTCTCCCCTCCCTAAACACATGTAGGTATTATAACGTGAGATGTATTTGAGGTTTCCTTGTCAGGTCCCCCCATGCACACTGCAATGTATGCTTGAGTGAGTTATATAATAGAAAGCGTCCCTCGGGCAGATCAGTGGTCTCCATCAGTGTATCGTGAGTGTGGAACATGCCATCAGTGTAGAGGTCCCCTAGGCTGCGTATCCCTACTTCATGCCAGGAAATAAATTTGTTGTTGATGTGATACATGCGCCACGTGGCATCCTTAGTAGTGGTATGGCTGGTGTTCCTAGTAAGGTAACAGCATCTACGATAGCAGCGGTACGCTAGGCTCAGTAACATAGGCTCTGTTTCAGGAGATTTGGTACAACAGTGGAATAAATTGAGCAGTTTATAATGTGACCATGCTGGTAGGTCAGTGGCAGTATCCGATAGGTGTTGAGATGAAAACCAGCGAGCCACCCATTTCAGCTGCGCAGCCAGATAGTAGTGCTCCAGGTTTGGTAGTGGCAACCTTTCTAGGTTCATTGGGCAATAGAGTTTAGAAAGGGCCACTCTACAACGGTATTCCAAATGAAGTTATGCACGTCCCGCTACATGGAGCAAAAAAAGGAGGCTGGGATATATAGTGGCAAATTCACAAAGTAATATAACAACCAGGGCAGGATTATCATTTTAACAAGGACCATCACTGTCAGTGGCAATGTCTTCCAGAATGCCATCTGGCTGCGCAGAGCTGATACAGCACGCAACAGATTCCCATCAAACAGATCAGAGTTCGTATGATGTACCTGAATGCCAAGATATCTGAATGTACTTGGCTGCTGCACCAGTCCGGGGGCGACAGAGATGGGGCCTAAATCAGACATAGCGTGTGACAATGGGAAAACACAGGATTTAGCCCAGTTGACTCGTAGGACGGAGACATTCGCATGCGTATCAAACAGGGGTATTATATCCATGGGAAACTCTGCTAGGTTCCTAATGTACACAAGAAAGTCAACTGCATATAAAGACACAGCATGGACCCCATCCCCCTGAGGTATTCCCCAAGCATTTACTGCCTTCTGGAGTGCGACTGCCAGCGGCTCCATCGCCAGGCCGAAGAGTAAGGGGGATAAAGGACACCCCTTCCGCGTACTTCTCCCAATCTGAATCAGCAGTGACATAAGGCATCCAATCTTGGTCTGGGCCTTTGGGAGTGTGTACAATAACCTCACTAGCTGGAGAAAACGTGGGCCGAAATCGTATTTTGGCATGACTTTAAAAAGAAATGGCCATTCCAATGAGTCAAATGTCTTCTCTAAGTTGATCACGAGGCAACCCGCTTGCGGCCAGCGACGGGGGGCATATCGCAGTATATGAAAAAATCGGCGTACGTTAAGAGATGTTGTGCGACCGGGTACAAATCCATTCTGATCCTCATGTACTAATACAGGTACCAGCGGGGCCAGTCGCATTGCAACAACTTTGGCCAATATTTTGTCTGTGTTTAAGAGCACTAACGGTCTAAAGGAGTGTAGATTAGTAGGGTCTTCATGCGGCTTTAGCAGGGAAACCAATGTGGCCTCCCAAAGCGTAGGGGGTAAACCTGCTAGGGACTCCTTCTGGAGGTTACGGCCTGCTTGGTTTTATATTATCAGCAGCACTGTGGCTACTGGAAAGGGTCACCCCTACCTTTTTCAATCCAGAATGAGCACGAAACAAGGTGCTGCCCAGAGACTGGCAGGTTACAGCGGTAAGAAGCGTTCAGGTCGTGACAGATTGCAACACCAAAAACTTCTGCATTGCTCTGGAACCATGGAAGGACCACCTGAAAATGTTGTGGATACTGCACCGTCTATGCTGCATACCGTATAGCAACAGGCACAGGAATTACAACAACTGTGTGCCGAAAGTACAGCTCTGAGACAAGCTCTGGTGTCTCCATCCATTGATGTACCTACTATCTCAGCCTCTACACTACGTGATTCTGGAGATCCAAACAAGTTAAAGGAATTTCTGGACTCTTTAACTGTATATTTTGCATTTCAACCCTCTCAGTTTACCCAGGATAAGACCAAGGCTGGTTATTTGATAAGCTCCCTGTCGGGCCCATCCCTAGCCTGGGCAACCCCCTTGGTAGCTGCCAATGACTCTTTATTATCCAACTATTCAGAATTTCTTCAAACCTTTAAACAGATGTTCGAACGACCTGGACTGAAGGAGGCTGCGGAAGAGGCGTTATGTCAGATACAACAAGGGAATCAGGATGTCCTAACTTAGATAACCTGTTTCAAACAACTAGCGGCTGAAACCAAATGGGTTGAACACACTTTTGTAACACTCTTCCGTCAAGGGTTACGAGACAAAATGAAGGATGAACTGGCGCATTCCACCTAGGTAGAATCATTAAAATAACTGATGGACCTGGCACTTAATATTGAATACCATTTACGAGAACGTAGATTGGAGAAATGAGGGTCCAGGTTTTAGTCCCAGTCAGTAGCATTGCCCCCTTCTGCACATCACCCTGAAGAAAACCGATCAGAGAAACCAGCTTCTACAGAAGAAGAACCCATGCAAATAGATGTTGCTCGTGGACCATTATCTGAAGCAGAACGAGAAAACAGACGATGTAAAGGCTTGTGTCTTTATTGTGGCAGTGCAAGTCATTTATTCAAATGTGTCCAATCCGTCCCATCAGACTGTCGGGAAAAGCTAACTCCCGTCCCCTGTGAGAAGGAAGGGGACGGGAGGCATTGAGATACCTTCCATCTGCTCCTCCAGAGAAGATACCACAGCTCTTTTTATATTTTCAGTAATTCTACAGTGCCCTAACCAGGAAGAACAAGTGTTCGCGTTATTGGATTGTGGAGCCAGTGGAAAGTTCCTGGATGAGAAAAGGGCTAAGGAAAAAGGAATACCTTGTGTTCCTAAAGAGATCCCCAAACATGTTCAAACAGTAGATGGCTCTCCTTTAACCTTCGAACCAGTGGTGGATACTATTCCTACCCTTTGCCTGCAGTTCGGAAGACATAAGGAATATGTTGCCATTGACTTGATATCTTCCCCTAGGTATTCCTTGGCTAACACAACATAATCCATATATAAATTGGGAGACACGGACTATGTCACTTTCTTTCCACTATTGTCAACTACATTTCCATTTGACAGATTCATATTGGTCTCCGAAAGGGTCAATTTTCTCTTCCAATGAAGCAAGCAGTACCATTAATATGATTCAAGGAGTACCCAGATGCTATCAAGGATACTCCGACGTGTTCCAGAAACCTCAAAAACCCATTTTGCCTCCTCATCGGGATTAGGGCTGTGCTATTCCTTTGATACCTGGGGAAGTGGTTCCATTCAGAAGAATGTATTACTTATCAGAGGAGGAAAGGAAAGTACTTAAGGAATACATAGATGAAACATGCAAAACGGATAGATTGTTCCCTCTTCATCACCTGCCGGGGCTCCTGTTTTCTTTGTACCTAAGAAGACAAAAGATTTCCGCCCCTGTATTGACTTTCGAGAGTTGAATAAAATTACCATCAAGGATAGGTATCCCCAACCTCTTATTAAGGATATTTTGGAAGCAGTCCAAGGGGCCACGATATTCACTAAGTTAGATCTGTGGGGTGCCTATCATCTTTTATGAATTAAGGAAGGTGGCGAATGGAAGACCACTTTTCGTACTCCGTTAGGCCATTTTGAATACTGTGTCATACCTTTTGATCTGACTAATGCACCTTCCATATTCCAAAAATGTATGGATTCAGTTTTCTCTGATCTTTTGAACCAAAGTGTTGTAATCTATCTAGTTGACATCCTGGTGTATTCTTGTTTTCCTGAACACCATACTAAGCATGTTCTTCAGGTTCTGGAAAGACTCCGACAAAACAATCTGTACTGTAATCCTGAAAAGTGTGAGTTCAACAAGACTCAGGTTTAATATCTTGGTTTCTGTATCAATCAAGTTGGTATCGCCATGGACCCAGAAAATCAATCAATTAGGAATTTTGTAAAGCGCACTACTCACCCATGAGGGTCTCAAGGTGCTGAGGTAGGTGGGGACGGGGGTAGAGGTGCTTCTGCTGCTCGAACACCCAGAAAAGGCACAAGCCATATTAGATTGGCCTTCTTCTGCTTCTGTTAAGGAGACACAGTGCTTTCTAGGGTTATCCAATTTATATAGACAATATATAAAAGACTTTGCCCAACAACAAGGTCATATAACCCAGACGATCAAAAAAGAAAGCCTAAAGAAGGGTTTAATTTGGGCAGAAGAACCAGAAAGAGCCTTTCAGAATCTAAAACGTGCCTTTACACAAGCTCTGATTTTACATCATTCTGACACTACAAAGAAATTTATAGTGGTCACTGATGCATCAGATAGAGCTATTGGAGCCGTGTTTCTACAAAGACAAGACGATTGAACATCCTGTCTTTTATCTATCCCATGTGTTGGCAGAATGAAAATATTCCATGTTGGAGAGGGAATTACTAGCATTAAAAGCTGCCTACAAGGAATGGAGGCATTTTCTAAAGGGTTCACAGGAAACGTTTGAAGTTAAAACGGAACACTGTAATCTACAATGCCTCTGTAGTTTTCAATGTCGGAACAGTCTGCAAGCCAGATGGGCTTTCTTTTTCAGCCAATCCGATTTTGTAGTAACATACGTACCTGGATCCCAAAATGTTGTAGCAGATGCTTTATCCTGCCAATATCCGGAGAGCACAATTACTACTTTCGCCACATCATAGAGCCATGTCGAATAGTGGGAGTCGTTGAGTCCTTTCTCGATCATGTGAAAACAGAGTATCAGAATCTACCCATGGAAGAATGGAACACTTTAATTTCCCACTTACAGAAGCATCAGGAATATTACTATAGTAAAAACACCTTATTTTTGCCTACTATGAAGGTGCAATCTGAAGCCTTGCAAATGTGTCACAACTCACCTATTGCTGGACATCGTGGAATTAGGAACACACAGGAACTGCTCCTCCGTTCTTTTTGGTGGCCCATGTTAAGATCTGATGTTGAAACATATGTAAGATCCTGCCCAATATGTGCTCAAACTAAGACACCTTGAACTAAGCCAGCAGGTTTATTGATGCCCTTGCCTGTGCCATCCGTTCCATGGCATACATTGACCACAGATTTTATATTCTCTTTGCCATCCTCTGCGGGTTATCAGGTCATAATGGTAACAGTTGACTCTTTTACTAAGATCGCTCATTTTTCAGCCCTAAAGAAATTACCCACTGCTAAGGAAATGAGTCAAGTATTTCTACGATATATTTCAATTGCATGGCCTCCCTCAAGTAATCATTTCCAATAGAGAACCTCAATATGTATCCCATTTTTGGATAACATTTTGTATGTTTTTACATATTGAGGTGGCTCTATCGTCCAGATTCCATCCTCAGACCAATGGTCAAACAGAACGCCTAAATCAAGGATACAACGATATCTACTCTGCTTTTGTAATGCAACTCAAAGTAGTTGGTCTTCATATCTACCATTGGCTGAGTTTTCCTATAATAATACAGTCGTCCAAAGTGCCACAAAGTCCACACCTTTTTTTTGTACTTATGGTTTTCACCCTACTGCTTTTCCTACCGTCACTAATAAGGATTCCTCTGTTCCCACAGTTACTTCAGTTGTTTGAAATATCCGTCAGGTTCAGGACCTGCTACTTACCAATCTCTGAGCTACAAAACTTTACATGAAGAAGGTAGCTGATACTCAGCATAGTCCTGCACCATCTTACCTGCCTGGGAACAAAGTCTGGCTTTCTTCTAAGTTTTTGCCTTTTCACCTGTCCCGGAATAAGTTCAAACCCTGTTACTATGGACCTTTTAGAGTCCTGCATGTGATAAATCCAGTCTCTGTTCGACTTCGTCTACCATTGACTTGGAAGGTTCATCATGTTTTTCATGTGTCTCAACTCAAATCTTTTATTTCTGATCCCTACAAGAGAAATGCCTATTGTCCTCCTCCTCTTTTGGTTGATGGCCATCCTGAGAATGAAGTACAAGAGATATGCGATTCTCGCATTTTTTGGAATCGTCTCCAATTCTTGATTCGCTGGAAGGAATACCCCATTAGTGACTATTCGTGGGAGGATGCTTCCTAGGTCCATGCTCCTTGATTGGTCCACACATATTTTGGCATTTTCCGAACAAGCCTTGGGCTTCAGGGAGGAGACCTACTGTGACGCTGCGAAGACCGGCGGTGCCCTACTTGTGGGTCGCGGTCAGATCGGTGGTCTGCGTCTCGGACTGCCTTTCTTCCGCTGGCGCTTTTCGATTCACGACCTGTTTTTTGGGCCGCAGCCTGACCTGAAACTTTCCCTTTTGGGCTCCGTTTCACACTGTGCCCGTTTTTTGCCATCCTAGTTTTACTTACCTGTTTTTTGCTGTTTTTCTTCTTTTCTTATTTTTGCTTTCTTTTCTTTTTTCTTCTTTGGCCATATTTTCTACTTCCCAGGAGTCTGTGTTTCCTTCCCTGCATGCTTTGCTCCCTACTTTTTAGACTATGGGGGTCATTCTGACCCTGGCAGTCATGGACCGCCAGGGCCAACGACCGCGGAAGCACCGCCAACAGGCTGGCGGTGCTTCTGGGGCCATTGAAAAGGGAAACCAGCGGTTTCCCGCCGGTTTCCCGCTGCCCCAGGGAATGGTCCACGGCGGCGCTGCAAGCAGCGCCGCCATGGGGATTCCGACCCCCTTCCCACCATCCTGTTTCTGGCGGTTTTCACCGGGAACGGGTGTCGTGGGGCCCCTGGGGGCCCCTGCAGTGCCCATGCCACTGGCAGGGGCCCCCTAACAGGGCCCCATTAAGATTTTCAGTGTCTGCTTGGCAGACACTGAAAATCGCGACGGGTGCAACTGCACCCGTTGCACACCAGCAACTCCACCGGCTCCATTCGGAGCCGGCTTCCTCGTTGCTGAGGCTTTCCCGCTGGGCGGGCGGGCGGCCTTTTGGCGGTCGCCCGCCAGCCCAGCGGGAAAGTCAGAATGACCACTGCGGTCTTCTGACCGCGGTACAGTCTTCTGGCGGTTCCCGCCAGGCGGGTGGCTTCCGCCGCCCACGGGGGTCAGAATGACCCCCTATGGCTATTTTCCCTATTTTCCCATTCACTATAATGTGGCTTTTCCCAATCCGAGATGGTGTCTTCAATACTTCCTGGATGTCACTTCCTGTAGATTACATTGGATAATAGCATCTGCCGTCCGCTGGGTTATGTCGGGAGGAATGTGTAAACTTTGCACAGAGGGCCATGTAGCAATGGAGCTCTCCTCATCTGACGAGGGGGGCCCAGGGCATCCGGGCTGGAGCAGCCGCTAGCTGCAAGGTGTTGTGTCGCTCCTGGGTTCTCTGCTCCAGGTGTGGAACCACGGAGAGGCCTCTTTCTACTCGCAACCTCAGCCCTCGTTCCCAGCGATTGCGTCAGGACCTCTCCTCTCCTGTTTTCTCCACTTGCTTGGGGCAGCTGCTGCGGACATTGAAGCCTTCGAGGCAGGTCCATGCTTCCTCGAGGGTGGTGAAGAAATGTGTGGTGCTATTAGCCACCCCGTGGAGTTTAACTGGGAAGAGGAGAGAGTAGCCAAGTCCCAACTCTTGCAGTCGTCACTTCACTGCCAGAAAGGTATTGCGCTGTTTCTGCACCGGAATCGTATAGTCTGGAAAGAACATCACTTTGGCATTGTCCGCCTGTATGGCAGCACAGGAGCGCGTCTCCTTTAAAACTATAGTGGTCATTATGACATTGGCGGTGAGTGATAAAGTGGTGGGAATACCGCCAACAGGCTGGCGGTAATTACCGCCAAATCATGACCATGGCGGTGAGAACGCCCTTAGACAGCCAATGTACCACACCATCCGCCAGGGTGTTAACACCACGCACCACGGCGATAACCATCAACAGCCAGGCAGAAGACAAAGTACCGCCCACCATATTATGACCTTGCAATCCGCCATGATTTCCGGGGTGGAACCAACGCCAACAAAAGCTTGGCAGAAAAACTGCACAGAGGACCAAAGCTTCACCATCAGAGACACAGAGAAGAACAATGCCTTCATGGAACAGGAACTGCAAGTCTTCCGGATGCTCTTCTACACCATGCTCTACCTGGAACACCAACGCCGATGAAGATGATGACGGGGAGTACAGCCGCCTAGCACACAAGGGAGGGAGGGAGGAAAAGGAGAGTGACACACACACACGCACAACACACACTATTCACACACACACACCATACACACAATCAGCTGCAGAGTCAAACCAATGGCACACACACAGCATAATAATACAAGGACTAGAGTTCGGAAGTACTGAAAATGTATTAGCAAGGCAAAAGCCACCACATGAACCAGATATGTACAATTGTCCACAAAGGGCTAATGCCCAGTCCAAAGTACTAAGGGCTCACATGGCACATGGCACAGTCCAAGGCCCAACTCGTTTCCTGACGACATCCTCACAGAACTGTGCAGGGGCATCATTATTGAAGTGGGTAGGCGCCTCAGGGGGTAGGGGGGTGGGGGACATCTCAGCCGAAGTCAGGAACTTGCCCACTGGTTCTGGAGGGGGCTCCATGGTCAATTGTCCCTGATGGAGAGTGCAAGACCACAGTCTCTGAAGTGGGAAACATTCCCACTGGTTCTGGAGGGGGCTCCATGCCCAATTGTCCCTGGTGGGGAGTGCAAGGCCACAGTCTCTGAAGTGGGGAACATGCCCACTGGTTCTAGAGGGGGCTCCATGCCCATTTTCCTTTGCTGAGGAGTGCAAGGTCACAGTCTCTCAGGTGGGGAACTCGCCAACTGCTTCTGGAGGGTGCTCCTTGCACAGCAGTCCCTTGAGAGTGGGCTACATGTCCGCTGCTGGAGGTGAGGGCTGCACTGTCTCAGCTGGAGGTGAGGGATCCGTGACCACTGGTGGTGGTAGTGGTGGCACCCTGCCAGCCTCTTCTGGAGGGGCTGTGTCTCAGCTGCGGAAGGTGCCTCCTGGACAGCCTCTGCTGGAGGTGAGGGCTGCTGTGTATCAACTGTGGAAGGTGCCTCCTGGGAAGCCTCTGCTGGAGGTGAGGGCTAATGTGTCTCAGCTGTGGAAGGTGCCTCCTGGGCAGCCTCTGCTGGAGGTGAGGGCTGCTGTGTCTCAGCTGTGGAAGCTGCCTCCTGGGCAGCCTCCGTTGGAGGTGAGGGCTAATGTGTGGCAGCTGGAGGTGAGGGCTTCTTTACTTTCATGGCAGGAGGTGATGCCTCCTTCCCTATCCTGGCTATTGGAGTGGGATTCTTCCCCTTCCTGGCTGTTGGAGTGGGATCCTTCCCTTTGCTGGCTGTTGAAGTGGGGTCCTTACCCTTCCTGGCTGCTGGAGTGGGATCCTTCCCTGTCTTGCCTCCATGACTAGGAGGTGACCCCACTGTCCTTGTGGACTGTTTGGCTGAGGTGCTGGGTTGGGTTGTTGGGACCCTGCTCTTATGGGCAGGACGGGGTGGAGGGAGAGGGAAGAGGTCAAGTTAGGCAAGGAAAAGTTTTTTAGGGACAGTGGGGCACGATGAGGGAGAATGGATGGAAGTGGAGGTTGAGGAAGTGATTGTTGGAGGTGTACGTCTGCTGGACTTGGGTGCATGTGCATGGGGAGTGTGCTGATGTGAGGTGGGTGGCTGTTGGGTGTTTGAGTGCCTGTGTTTGTGTCCTTTAGGAGGGGGGGGACAGACAGGGTGAGAGTGGACACAGGGGACGTGTGGATGTATGTTGTGGAGGTGTCTGCAAGTGAGGTGTGTGTGCTGCTTGGTGTGGTGATGGTGGTGGATTTTGAAGCAGTGCATTCAAGTGTGAGTGTGGACATGACTGAGGGAGGTGGAGGAGGAGGGGGAGACAGTGGAGGCAGTGGATGTGGTTGTGTCTGCAACTGTCTGGTGTTTGCATGAGTGCTTGTGGGCTGAAGTGTGGTACCTGTGTTTGACTGTGCCACTCTTGTGTGTTGTCCTGTGTGCATGCTCGTCTGTATGTGTGCATGGGATGGGTTAGGGTGCAGGAGACTGGGACTGGGAAGTGGTATTTGGAGGGGGGACAGTAGGAGCAGGGACAACGGCTGCCATTAGAGAGGAGGCCAGAGCCTGAATCGATCTCTGTTGGGCTGTCAAGCCACCGTGGATGCCCTCCAGGAATGCATTGCATGGCTGCATCTGGGATGCCAGCCCCTGGATGGCATTCACAATGGTTGACTGCCCTACAGAGATGGATCTCAGAAGTTCAATAGCCTCCCCGCTCAGGGCAGCAGGGCTGACTGGGGCAGAGCCTGAGGTGCCTGGGGCGAAGGAGATGCCTACCCTCCTGGGTGAGCGGGCATGGGCAACTCACTGAGGGGCTACTGGGAGGGCGGTGCTGGTATGGGGGGTTGCAACTGTACCTGCAGCTGGGGTGGTCACAGAGGTGTCTGCCACCACCAGGGAGCTTCCATCGGAGGAGGTATCTGAGTCAGTGTTGTCACCTCCTGTCTCCGTCGTGGTGCTCCCCTCACCCTCTGTCCCACTGGTTCCCTTGGCGTCAGATGACTCTGCCTCCTGGGTACTGTGGAATGCAGCTCCCTCTGTCGCTGGAGCCCCTGCTTCTCCGCCAGATGATGTTAATGCACACATGAACAGGATGACAGAAGGAGGAAGGGGGGGAGGAGAGAAAGGGAGCACTGGGTCAATTACAGCACCAACACCATAGTTGGCATACACAGCACCGTCACACACAGGGATCAGGATTGAGCACTATACTTTGCACTGCCATTGATTTGGGTAGATGCCACAGCAAAATGAGGGCCAAACACCGCCAACTGCACCCCTCCTGGGACCTACAGAGCCCCGACTGACATGGAATAAGAACAAGCTAGGTTACCTGCATTTGCCATACACCCATTACCCTTGAGCTGGATCAGGCTGCAATGTCTAGCCTGGCATAAAGGGGCACCCACTAACTCACACGCAGCACCCGGATCCCATGCCACCTACCAATTATTGTAGTAATGCCCAGTGTACTCACCCCCTTATGGCGCTGTAATGCCCTCAAGCACCCATCCAGCTCTGGGTAGGCCACCGCCAGTATGTGGGACAGGTTCTGACGGGCACCCCTTCCTCGCTGGGCGGCCATCCCCAACTGGGCCTCCGCGGTCTTCCGTTCCCAGCATCTCAGGTCCTCCCACCATTTCCTGCAGCGGATGCTCCGCCTGCTGTAGACCCCCAGGGTCCGCACGTTCTTGTGATGGCACACCACAATCCCTTGATGGGCGCTGACCTGCAGAGGGAATTCAGACAGGAGGATACCATTACACATACAATCCAGCCTGTCACACATATGGCCCACCAATTGCATTACCATCACCATTGGCACACACATCGTCGGGCGCCCACCATGTGAACTACCACCAGACACCCCCCAATGACGTGATACTTGCACACTGCACACACATCCCCATGCATTCTTCCCACATGCATCGTGCCCATGGTGTACTCACCTGTTGGTCTGGAGGCCAATACAGCAGTCCATACAGGGGTAGGACCCCATGCACCAGTTGCTCCAACTCTTCCAAAGTGAAGGCAGGGGCCCTTTCCCCAGTCACACGGGCCATGGTAGGTTCCAGACACGTTACAGCAGCACATGCAGTGTAAGTGCCGTCCTGTGGAAAGTCAGGAAACAAGTGAGGATTTGGATAGAAAATGTCAGTCAGGTCCGCGGCGGTGTATACCTTCACTGCCGGCGCTGATCCCCACTGGCAACTGTACTTCATAGAGCCCCATATTAGCCAATGAGGAATTGCACGGCGGTGCAAGACCGCCTTCCGCCATGACGCCTAATGTCGGTGGAGCTACCTCACTTCCACCTGTCCCAAGATACAGGACAGGCGGTCGCCATTTCATGGTGGTGGACAACGATCAGATAAACCATAACTGCGTCAATGCCTAAAATAGCACATACATTGCCATTCCCACTGTCCCATCACATTGATGCTCTATGTACACTGAGGTGGTGGGTCTATTGTTCAATTTATAACAGCCTACTCACTTGTTTCCCTTAGATACCTACCACTGCGGAGGAATAGGAGGAGGAGACAAGACCCGGTGTACAGACCCCTTGTGGACTTGGCTACACTGGAGGACAGATACATAATGCTGATCTATAGACTGGACAGGGGCACAATCACAGAGCTGTGTACTCAATTAGAGCCTGATCTGATATCAGCTATCCGTCTACCCACTGGGATCCCCCCCTCTTGTGCAGGTCCTATCAGTGCTCCATTTCCTGGAAACTGGTTCTTTTCAAGTGACAGTGGGCTTGGCAGCAGGATGTCACAGCCAATGTTCTCAATCATGCTGGCAAGGGTTCTGTCTACCCTGGTGAAACACATTTGCAGCTACATTGTTTTCCCCCAGATGGATTATTTGGCCACTGTTAAGGCATAACAGGCCATATCCCCAATATTATTGGGGCGATTGATTGTACACATATTGCATTTGTCCCCCGCCAGAATGAACAGGTGTTCAGGAATCGGAAACGTTTCCACTCACTGAATGTGCAAATGGTGTGCCTGGCTGACCAGTACATCTCCACGTCAATGCCAAGTATCCTGGGTCAGTGCATGACGCCTTTGTCCTGAGGAATGGCAGCATCCCAAATAATGGCCCAACTACAGAGGCACAGGGTGTGGCTAATAGGTGATCCAGAGTCCCCACCCACTTAATGTCAGTATATGCCTTGAGGTGTTATCCCCATAGGATTGTGCAAGGCTAAATTCTGTCCCTCACTATTTGCAGGTGACTCTGGCTTCCCAAACCTTTCATGGCTCCTGACCCCTGTGGGGAATGCTAGGACAGGGGCTGAGAACCGTTATAATGAGGCACATGGATGAACCAGAAGAATATTTGAGAGGACCTTCGGCCGCCTGAAGGCCAGGTTCAGGTGCCTCCATCAGACAGGTGGATCCTTGTGCACCTTACCCGGGAAGGTCTGACAGATAGTAGTGGCATGCTGCTCGATGCACAACCTGGCCCTCAGACGGCATGTGCCTTTTCTGCAGGAGGAGGAGACTGGAGATGCCTCTGTGGAAACAGTGGACCCTGAGGACAGTGAGGATGAGGAGGCAGAGGATGAGGATGTGGACAACCAATGACACGCAGGCGAGACAGTGGAACTGATCATTGCTCTGACTATTGATTTCATCTGTGTGACTGGCATGATGGCATTCGCTTCCTTTGCAACTAAAATTACTGTCATCTATGGCTTGTCATTTTACAGATGTTGGTGATATGACAACAGTGTCCTGATGTGTTACTACACACAGAAACAGGTCATTAATTGTATGCTATCACAGTGTCCATATCATTTGCACCAGATGTGACTGTTCCCCTATATGCCCAATTTCAACACATAAAGTCAAGTTGTGTTCAAGGGTGTTTATTATGGTGCTATAAAATTGAGGGTAGAGTGCAATGGAATGGGGTGATGGCAGAGGAAAGTCCTGGGTATTGTTCCATTCTGTTTATAGCACAGGTGCAGTATCCAAGGTGCCATAGGAAGGGGAGCAAAGGCAGTTCAAAGTGGACAAGGTGACAGGGTGGGACACAAGGGGGTCATTTCAGTAGGGTCTCATTTCCTGGCAGTGGTCTTAGCAAGTGTCTCTGGTTTTTGTCTGGGTCGCAGTGAACGTTTGCGGGGTGGTTCACCTTCTGCACGGGGAGGGGTGCTGGTGGCCTGTGGCTTCTGTGGTGGGGCATCCTGCCCACTAGCTGCAGCGGAGGTGGTGGGCTGGTCAATAGACTGGCTAATGGTAGGGGCCCACTGGTGTGCTGTCGATTCCCTCATGATGTTGGCCATGTCTGCCAGCACTCCTGCTATGGAGATCATGGTGGTGTTGAGAGCCTGCAAGTCCTCCCTAATCTCCTGATGGTGTTCCTCCTGCAGCTGCTTGTTCTTCTGAATGTTGTCAAGGATCTGGCCCATTGTGTCCTGGGATTGTTGGTAGGCACCCAGGATCTTGGTGAGAGCCTCGTGGAGAGTCGGTTCCCCGGGCCTGTCCTCCCCCTGGCGCACAGTGGTCCTCCCAGTGTCCCTGTGCCTGTGTCCCCTGAACAGTGTGCCCACTGCCACTAACCCCAGGTCCCTGATTGTCTTGGGTGTGAGGTGTGGCCTTTGGTCCCTGTACAGGTGGGCACACAGCTGATTGACGTGTCCTGGGACAAAGGTGTGGGGACGCTGGGTGGGTGCTGTGGTATTGGATACTGATGGGGGAGGCTCTGTGGTGGACTGTGAGTGGGCTGGGGTGACCAACTGTCCAGTGGTCCCTGATGGGCCAGGTTGTTGATCCAGATCCTGAGGTCCAGAGTTACTGTCATCTCTGGGGGCATCTCCTGTTGGGGGACTCGTTTGTCGTGGCACCTCCTCTCTGCTGACATTGGCTGGGGCACCTGCGGGGATGTAAGTGATGTATTATGCTTCATGCCTGTGATATATTATACACCCCTAGCTTCCTGTCTATCGTTGCTGTTTCCCTGACACCTTGGTTTGTGTATGGTGATGTATTGTGGGATTGTTAGTTCTCCATGATGGGCATGCTTTGGTGATGGGTGTTCATGTAGGGCTGGGAGGGCTGTCCTTTCATTGGTATTGCATGCAGGACTGTGCATTGTGGTTAGTCATATGTGTAGGTGCAGTGTGTGGTATGGAGTGGGATGATGGGAGTGAGGGGGTGTGATGGCATGCAGGTATGGGGGTGATAAGTAGTAAATATTGACTCACCATTGTCCAGTCCTCCGGCAACTCCAGTGAGTCCCTCAGGATGCAGTATTGCCAAGACTTGCTCCTTCCATGCTGTGAGCTGTGGGGGAGGAGGTGGGAGTCAATCCCCAGTCTTCTGTATGGCAAGCTGGTGCCTTGCCGCTATGGAACGCACCTTCCCCCGTAGGTCGTTCCACCTCTTCCTGATGTTCTCCCTTGTTCTTGGATGCTGTCCCATGGCGTTCACCCTGCCCACGAATCTCCGCCATAGCTCCATGTTCCTGGCAATGGAAATCTGCTGTACCTGTGCTCCAAACAGCTGTGGCTCTACCCTGACTATTTCCTCCACCATGACCCTCAACTCCTCATCTGTGAAATGGGGGTGCCTTTGTGGGGACATGGTTGTTGTGTGGTGTGTGTAAGTGCGTGGGTGTTGGCTACTGTGGTTGGGTGTGCGTAGTGGTGTGCGTGAGTGATGTATGGGTGAATGTGGTATGTGTCTCTAGTTGTCGCAGTGGTCTTGGTGTCAGTCTGGTGGCAATGATTTGTGTTTGTAAAGGGATGTGGTTGTGTATTTTACAGTGCTGTGGGTGGGTGGGTGTGGCCTGTGTATGAGTGTCAGGTGTGTGTTTTTGGTATATATTGTGCTGTTTAGTATTTGGGTGTCCATTCTGAGCATGCCGGTGTGTACCGCCAAAGGTTTACCGCCATTGAATGTCCGCCATGGTGATTGATGGGTCATGATGTCATGGACATTGATTTGTTGGCGTAACTGTATGGGTGTTGGTACTGCCACTTTAGCACTGACCTTGACCTGGCAGATTTGTGTATGTGGCAGTATTCTGTCGGATTGGTGTGTGTGTGTCATAATATGGCGAACGGATATTCACCACTGCGGGGGTATGTAGGTAGCCGTCACCATGGCGGTAAGCAGGATTTACCGCCAACATCAAAATGAGGGCCTATATCTCTGTCACGGTGGTGGAAAAAGCATATCACCATCGCCTGCTGGTTAGCGCCCACCAGGGCCCAATGTGCCCGTTCAATGGAGTGAAATTGGGAGAGCATGCTGGGGAAAGAATGGCGTGCAACCTGTCCTCAAGATACTCCACTGGGTCCTGTCTCTCGTTGCCCTCTGTGAGTCCCACCAGCCGCTCATTATTTGTGCGGGACCTGCCCTCCGCGTCCTCTTCACGCGCTCCAGCATGCACACTATTTCAGACAGTTTTTGCAGAGAGGATTCCAGGCTGGTCGCTCTAGGTGGCAATGTCACAATAGCTTAGCATGCTCATTTAGTGTTACCCTGTCCGCTAGCTTCCTGTGATCCGCATGGAGAAGGTTTATGATCGAGGCGACTGTGTCCATTTTGGTCCGCATGTTATCTTTGCCAACAATACAGCATCTATTTTTTCCTCTAATGTGTAAGGGTGTGCCATATTAGTTATAGCAGTCATTGATTGCGTCGTGGATACTCAGGATTGGGTGGTGGTTGGTTGCCCCATGGTGCGCTGGCAGCCCATGGCCGGTGTTGTATTGTTTCTTAGGGTTATGGAGCAAGACAGAGTCATCAATGACTCGATAGTCTGTCAACCAACACCTGGGCAGGTCCGTACAGCACTACATCTGTAGGATAGGCTTCAACACTGCGAGCAAGTATGTGCTGTGGCGCATGACAGATTGTGGAGCATGCAACAGGTTATGGAATGCTGCTGCCTGTCACGACTGATGTCTTCCCGCCTTCTTACCCCATAGGTGCCACTGCCTGTAGGAAAGTCAACGTGGCACGCCAATGTCACATGCATATCACAGACTGGGCACAGCAGCCCACGATTTAAAAAAGCGGAGCCCGCGCTCAATCCTGGTAGCATGGTCACCAGAGCTCGCTCTGTACACTGCAATGCAGTTCCCCTCTTCCATCACAGTTACTGCACTGCCAGGTAACGTACTGTTTCACTGATGGCTCCAGGTAGGCCACACCACAGGACGCGCAGTGCTTAATAAATAGCGTCACCTAGTGTGCTGTGTCTAGTGTTTGTGCTGCCAGGGGACAGCGCATTGTCTCTGCACTCACCCAGTGCGCTGTCGCCCCTGCACCTCCAGCAAGGCAAAGGATCACAGTAGACTTGTAACTGGGACACACAGGCTGAGCGTAGGGGCACACAGGCCCGTACACAAAATGCGTGCCCCACAATGACAGCGCAGCTCAGAGGGTGAGGCCGTAGCAGCGTTGTGCAGTCCTCCACACACGGCTCCGTGTCCAGCGGCGTCATCCGTGTTGCCGAGGGTCTCAATCGGCCTGTCCCGCAGAGGAGAGGGCTCAACCGCCCATCACTGCAGGGGGTGCGGGTCTCCCTATGGCCAGCCCCCTTAGGAAGTCCCCTGCGCCCTGCTGATCCAACAGGGGGCCCCAGTTCAGGGAGCAGCCAGCTCCCAGCCTCTGCGCGGCCCCACGTCGGCTCTCGCAGCCTATTTCAAGAAGCTCTCAGCGGTCCTCCACCAGGCAGCTGAGCTCCCGCAGTCCCGTAAGCGGGTCCCCCTCGCCGTTTGCCACCACTGGCAATGATTATCTGGCTTTACCCAGCAGCGTGGGTGCGAGGTGGGACCAGGCGCACTTCCAGCCGGCCTGTAGGTCAGCACGCTATTTTGCTCTCTGGACTCTGCAGCAGTTTAGTTCTTGCCGGCCGTCATCAGGCACGTGGAAAGCATTGCCCGATAACACAGCTTATACGTATTCCATGCGCACCGATGATGGTGCACTGTACCTCATGATGTGGTCTCTTTGAGCAGGATAAGTTGGCAGTGTGGCGGAGCTCCTCTATTTCGCGTCTGCCATATTGTCTCCTCAAGCCACGCCCCCTGACAGATGAATATCATCATGTGGCCTTTAGAGGGCTAACGGATGTAAATCTAATGTGCTCAAGAGATTAGGACATGGGAGAAGAATAATTGGAAAGGAGCACATGCATCCCATAAAAAGGAATCAGGCTACAATGAATTCAGTATTTTGAAGGTAGAGTCCTATAATAAAGAAGTTGAATAAAGCACAAAGGATAAACTTATGTAAAGTCCATGGAACAAAGTCTAAGAAAATGTTTGCGACATCAACCATCCAATGTGAATAAATACAATAAATGAAGAAATTGGAGAAGAAGAATGGAGTGATCAAAACCACACATGCCTATTAAACAGGACCTCTCTCCTTGCTCTGTTGAAGGATCTAGCAGTTACCTACTGGAAAGTATATGGAAGCAGACAAAACGCAGGGTGCACACTCCCTGAGAGAGCAAAGGAAAAGGACTACAAAGGCAGAAAAGGTAGGGAATTTCAGCTGCAATGAAAATCCACCCTGTTGTCTTTGAAGGTAAGAACGTGCATTCTGCGTTGTAATTGTCACATTTACCATGATAAATGTGGAAAAACCTTACATAGGAGAATTTAGTGAGGCACTGACAATGTCGGACTGTAACATAAAATAAGCCTGAGCACCAAAACAAAGGTGGTCATTATGAACTTGGCAGGAAAACTGACCGGGTTTGGTGCTGGCAGTCAACAAAAGACCACCAGCACGCAGAACAACCTGGCGGACACATAGGTGGTCATTACAACCCTGGCGGGCGGTTTAACAGGTGGGGTAATACCGCAAACAGGCCGGTGGAAAAAAAAGGGAATTACGACCCTGGCGGTAACCGCCAACAAAGACAGCCACTTTAACACTTCACCCGCCACGGCGGTACAGACAAACAGCGTGGCGGTCACCGCCAACAGACAGGCAGGAGACAATGTACCGCCCACACTATTACAACACACCAATCCGCCACCTTTTCCGGGGCGGATTCACCGTGGATAAAAACACGACGGAAACAGCTTTTGCTATGGGAAAACGCTCACCTTCTACACATCCCATGAGGAACGATGACTCCATGGACCCGGAACTCCAAATACTCCCTGCCCTTGTCTTTCTGCTCCTGTACGAACAACAGCGACGTAGGCGCAGAACATACCGGTGAGTACTGCATCTACGACACGGGGGAGGCAAAAGTTAGGGGGACACCCACCAAACACCCCCACCCCCACCCTCGCATAGTACAACATACACACCAATGCAGTCAAAAATATCACATTAACAGCCCACAATCCCCCCGGAAGAATGCAAAGACAAAGCGAGATCCGTTCAAATATTGTAATGTGCCAATATACATGTCATACAAAAATATACTGAATCATATCTCGAAACCTGACATATCTATATATACAATACAAGAAGTAGTGCAGATATGAACACAACAATGTCCGTGCACCAACAGTCCAAAAATGCATGGGCGACGCCCACAATAGATACCTGACCACAATCCGAGAGAACACTGCCGGGGCATCAGATTGAAACACTACAGGCACCTCAGGGGGAAGGGAAGGGGGGGCACCTCACCCACATGACTGCTAAGCCAGATCCACGACGGGGCTCCATGCCCATTGATGTATCCTGGGGAGTGCAAAGCCACAGTCTCTCAAGTCACTACAGTGGGTGGCTTGCCCACTGGACCATCCTGGGGAGTGCAAAGCCACAGTCTCTCAAGTCTTTACAGTGGGTGGCTTGCCCACTGCTTAATCCTGGGGAGTGCAAAGCCGCAGTCTCTCAAGTCACTACAGTGGGTGGCTTGCCCACTGGACCATCCTGGGGAGTGCAAAGCAACAGTCTCTCAAGTCTTTACAGTGGGTGGCTTGCCCACTGCTTAATCCTGGGGAGTGCAAAGCCACAGTCTCTCAAGTCTTTACAGTGGGTGGCTTGCCCACTGGACCATCCTGGGGAGTGCAAAGCCACAGTCTCTCAAGTCTTTACAGTGGGTGGCTTGCCCACTGGACCATCCTGGGGAGTGCAAAGCCACATTGACGCAAGTAGATGCAGTTCTCAACTGGTACTGGGTGGGACTGGTGCCCAGACTGGATGAGTCTCCCCGTGAAAGTTTCTGTCCTGTCACTGTCCCAGCTGCACATGGGAGAAGGATGCCTGATGTGGCGGCCTATTCATACCCACACAGTGTTTGCCCTGATCAGCGGTCTTCACCATGGCGGTCTTGGCCTTGTTCAGCAGTGCTTTGCCATGGCTGGCTATGGACTGTTCAGCGGTCTTCACCATGGCGGTCTTGGCCTTGTTCAGCGGTGCCTTGCTATGGCTGGCTATGGACTGTTCAGCGGTCTTCACCATGGCGGTCTTGGCCTTGTTCAGCGGTGCTTTGCCATGGCTGGCTATGGACTGTTCAGCGGTCTTCACCATGGCGGTCTTGGCCTTGTTCAGCGGTGCTTTGCCATGGCGGTCTTGGTCTTGTTCAGCGGTGCTTTGCCATGGCTGGCTATGGACTGTTCAGCGGTCTTCACCATGGCGGTCTTGGCCTTGTTCAGCGGTGCTTTGCCATGGCGGTCTTGGCCTTGTTCAGCGGTGCTTTGCCATGGCTGGCTATGGACTGTTCAGCGGGCTTCACCATGGCGGTCTTGGCCTTGTTCAGCGGTGCTTTGCCATGGCTGGCTATGGACTGTTCAGCGGTCTTCACCATGGCGGTCTTGGCCTTGTTCAGCGGTGCTTTGCCATGCCTGGCTATGGACTGTTCAGCGGTCTTCACCATGGCAGTCTTGTCCTTGTTCAGCGGTGCTTTGCCATGGCGGTCTTGGCCTTGTTCAGCGGTGCTTTGCCATGGCTGGCTATGGACTGTTCAGCGGTCTTCACCATGGCGGTCTTGGCCTTGTTCAGCGGTGCTTTGCCATGGCTGGCTATGGACTGTTCAGCGGTCTTCACCATGGCGGTCTTGGCTTTGTTCAGCGGTGCTTTGCCATGGCTGGCTATTGACTGTTCAGCGGTCGTCACCATGGCGGTCTTGGCCTTGTTCAGCGGTGCTTTGCCATGCCTGGCAATGGACTGTTCCGCGGTCTTAACCATGGCGGTCTTGGCCTTGTTCAGCAGTGCTTTGCCATGGCTGGCTATGGACTGTTCAGCGGTCTTCACCATGGCGGTCTTGGCCTTGTTCAGCGGTGCTTTGCCATGGCGGTCTTGGCCTTGTTCAGCGGTGCTTTGCCATGGCTGGCTATGGACTGTTCAGCGGTCTTCACCATGGCGGTCTTGGCCTTGTTCAGAGGTGCTTTGCCATGGCTGGCTATGGACTGTTCAGCGGTCTTCACCATGGCGGTCTTGGCCTTGTTCAGCTGTGCTTTGCCATGCCTGGCTATGGACTGTTCAGCGGTAGCCTGAGATGGCGGTTCAGATACTGACATTGGTGTGTGGCATGACGAACTCCACACTGGACATTGGGGTGTGGCATGCCGAACTCCACACTGGACATTGGGGTGTGGCATGACGAACTCCACACTGGACATTGGGGCGTGGCATGATGAACTCCACACTGGACATTGGGGTGTGGCATGACGTTCCATCATCGCCCAGCGGGACTGTGGGATCCTGGTCCCTCCTGGGCACTGACTCCGGCGGTGGTCTCCTGACCAGTGACGATACTCGGGCCCTCCTGGGCACTGACTCTGGCGGTGGTCTCCTGACCAGTGACGATACTTGGGCCCTCCTGGGCAACGACTCTGGCGGTGGTCTCCTGACCAGTAACGATACTTGGGCCCTCCTGGGCAATGACTCTGGCGGTGGGCTCTGGACCCGTTACGATACTTGGGCCCTCCTGGGCACTGACTCTGGCGGTGGGCTCTAGACCAGTGACGACGGTGCTGGCGGTTGTGTCTGGACTGCCGGAAATGATGGTGCACTTCTCCGCCGTGACACTCACAACAGGCTGGGGAGACTTCCTCGGAACCTTCCCCACCTTCTTTGGAGTTACAGCTGACTCACCAATCGCCTTCGATCCCATTTCACTTGTTGTCCCACCAGGAGTCTTGACACGGTCCCGTCGTCCACTCTCCAATTTCTGAGCCTTTACAGGGAGTGGGCTGACAGTGCCTTGGCTCCGGGTCCTACTGCCTGCCCTGGTGGAAGGTGCACTCCAAAAACCTGGAACACGCACCACTGGTACTGGAGGCTTTTTGGCTGAGGCGCTACAACGGGACTGATGAACTGGAGGGGGGGGGCAAACAGGTCAATTTGACAGAGGGACAGTTTCTGACGGACACTGGGATGGGTAGTTGGAGGGGGTCTGGGAGTGGAGGTAGAGGAGGTGGTTGTAGGAGGTGTCACTTTAGCTGTTTTGGGTGCAGGTGCAGGTACTGGAGGCTGTTGTGAGGTGGATGGATGTTGGGTGAGTGATTGCTGGCATTTGGGTACTTTGGGAAGGGGCGTCACAGACACACTGGGAGAGGACACAGGGGACGTGTAAATGGCAATGGAGGTGGTGAGTGCAGGTGAGCGGCTTGTGGTGCTGGGTGTCCTGGTGCGAGTCCTAGTGCCTGTAGATGTGGTGCATGCAGGTGTGTGTGTAGACGACACTGGGAGGGAGGAGGGAGAAGAGGAGGAGGGGGACACAGTGGAGACAGTGGATGTTGCTGTGTCTGTATGGGTGTGATGCTTGTGTGAGTGCCTGTGGTGTGTGTGGTGCCTATGTTTGCTTGAGCTACTTTTGGGTGTTGACTTGTGTGCCTGCTGGTCTGTAGGTGTGCTTGGGATGGGCTGGGGTACAGGGGATTGGGTCTGGGTGGAGGAAGTTGGAGGGGGGAGGCTGGACACAGGGACAATGGCTGCCATCAGTGCTGAAGCCAGAGATTGCAGGGTTCGCTGAAGGACAGCCTGACCAGAATGAATGCCTTCCAGGAATGCATTACCGTGTTTCAACTCTCGTTCTACACCCTGGATGGCATTCACAATGGTAGACTGCCCAACAGTGAGTGACCTGAGGAGGTCAATGGCCTCCTCACTGAGGGCAACAGGGGTGACTGGGGCAGGGCCTGAGGTGCCTGGGGCGAAGGTGATGCCCACCCTCCTGGGTGAGCGGGCACGGGACACACGCTGAGGGGCTGCTGGGAGGGTGGTGCTGGTAGGGGAGGTGGCGGCTGTACCTGTAGAAGTGGGGCGCACAGATGGTGCCGCCACCACAGGGGAGCTCCCATTGGCGGACGAGTCCGAGTCGCTGGTTGATGATCTGGTGGCCGACGTGAAGCTCCCCTCGCCCTCCGTCCCACTGGTGAATTCAGAGTCTGTGGTGTGGCCCTCCATGGCTATGTGGGATGCAGCTCCCTCGTGCTCCGGTGCCACTGTACCTCCGCCTGTTGATGCTGATGTACAAAAGAACAGGGAGAGCAGGAAAAGGGTGGAGACAGAAGAGAGTTTTAGTGCATGCCATACCGCTACCGTTGGCGGACAAGACAGACGCAGCAGCCCCATGCATTACGCTGTGCTCCTGACCTCTGCACATGCTATTTCTGGGATATGGCCTACATGGCAATGGTAGTAATCTGCCCACATGGATGGCAAAGGGGCAACTTTACATCAACTTCCCTCTGCTTTGAGCTGGGGTAGAGTGCCACATGGCCTACAAAACGGAGGGGCCTTGCCTACCTAACTCGCCCTGGCCTAGGGACACCCACAAACCCCCACCCCCACCCAGACACCTCCACTGCACGCAAAGTCCATATGATGAGGTAGTACTCACCCCCTTGTGTCTGCTGTGATGTCCTTAAGCGCCCATCCAACTCCGGGTAGGCCACCGCCAGGATCCGGAACATCAGGGGGGGTCATGGTGCGACGGGCACCCCTCCCACGTTGGGAGGCCATCCCCAGCTGAGCCTCCGCCGTCTTCTTGCTGCAGCGGCGAATGTCCTCCCATCACTTACGGCAGTGGGTGCCCCGTCTCTGGTGGGCCCCCAGGGTCCGGACTTCCTTGGCGATGGCACGCCAAATGTCCCTCTTCTGGTGGGCGCTGACCTACATGACATGCACAAGGAAAGAGGACAGTCATTACCTACTGCACCGTCGTTGTGATTGGCCCCCTCCCAACTCTATCCCTGTGGCCCATTCATCCCCATGCATAACTGTTCTATGTACTCTGCCCTCTTCCCTCATCCACCCAGCCCTCTCCACCCAGGCCTAGCCCATCTAACTGTGTACTAACCTTTTGGTCTGGAGGACCGTAGAGTAGCGTGTACTGGGGGAGAACCCCATCCAGAAGTTTCTCCAACTCCTGTGCAGTGAAGGCAGGGGCCCTTTCCCCAGACGCTGCAGCCATCGTCGCTTCCAGACCGAGGTCACAGCAGCACTAGCAGTGTAGGTCCTCTCCTGTCGAAGGTCAGGTATCTAGTGATTGAAGAGATAGAAAATGGTGGTGACGTCCGCGGCGGTGACGTCCGCGGCGGGGCGCATCATCACCGCCAGCGCACCTGTTCATTGGCTCCTGGGACCCATAGGGTCCAATGTTAACCAATGCAGCATATGTGTACCGACCGCTGGTGGACCTGTTGACAATGGAAGAGCGACATGTCATCGTGACCTACCGGTTTGACCGTGCCACTATCCAGGAACTATGTACCCAGTTGGAGCCAGACCTGATGTCACCAATCCGCCATCCGACTGGAATCCCCCCTGACGTGCAGGTGCTGTCAGTGCTGCATTTCCTTGCAAGTGGGTCTTTTCAGACAACAGTGGCCATGGCATCAGGGATGTCCCAGCCTATGTTTTCCAACGTCTTGTCCAGAGTGTTGTCTGCCCTGCTGAAACACGTAAGGAGATACATCATCTTCCCTCAGGTGGAGGATTTGCCTACAGTGAAAGGTGATTTCTATGCCCTTGGACATATCCCCAACGTCATAGGTGCCATTGATGGGACCCATGTAGCTCTGGTCCCCCCCGCAGGAATGAACAGGTGTACAGGAACAGGAAGAGTTATCATTCCATGAATGTCCAGATGGTCTGTTTGGCAGACCAGTACATCTCGCAGGTAAATGCTATGTTCCCTGGCTCTGTGCATGACGCCTACATCCTGCGGAATAGCAGCATCCCTGATATGATGGGTGAACTCCAGAGGCACCGTGTATGGCTATTGGGGGACTCTGGTTACCCCAACCTGTCCTGGCTATTGACCCCAGTGAGGAATCCCAGGACCAGGGCAGAGGAACGGTACAATGAGGCCCATGGATGGACTAGGAGGGTGATCGAGCGGACCTTCGGCCTCCTGAAGGCCAGGTTCAGGTGCCTCCATATGACTGGTGGATCCCTATTCTACTCACCGAAGAAGGTGTGCGACATCATCATCGCCTGCTCCATGCTCCATAACTTGGCATTGCGACGGCAGGTGCCTTTTCTGCAGGAGGATGATCCAGATGATGGTGTTGTTGCAGCGGGGGAGCCTGGGGAGCCTGTGGACAGTGATGAGGATGAAGCTGGTGAAGATGAAAACGACAACAGGGAGTCAGTCATACAGCAATATTTTCAGTGAGACACAGGTGAGTACATTTTCATGTTTCGCAGATTATTAACTTTCACACGTCTACCTCTATCCTGTACCTACATTTCACTCCCTATTTGTTAACTGAGTTGTCCCCTTCCATTTCAGTTTCACTATTGTGGTAACCTACGTGTCAACAGCTTGCACCCTTGAAAGGCTTGTGATGTGTGACATTGGTATGTTGGCCTTCCAATGGGTAACCTTTTTTAACACTGTAATTGACCATACAAAATTCACAATCATTGACTGACTCCAGTTTTATTAGTGTTTCAAGGGTGTTTATTTAAGTGCATAACAATGAAGGGGGGTTGTGAAATGGGGATGGGTGATGGTGGAGGAATGTCCATGGCAGAGTCCAGTCTATTAGTCTCACTGGTACATTGCACATCTGGTCATTGGAAGTGGAGCTGGGGCAGTTCCAATTTGGACAGGGTAACAAAGTGGGACAGTGGGAGGACGATCAGGGTGGTCTTATTTCCTGGCGGGGGTCTTGCCATCTTGCTCGGTCCTGTTCCTGGATCTCAGGGCCCGCTTGCGTGGTGGTAGTCCGTCTGCAGTGGATGGGGTGCTGGTGTGTTGGTCCTGTGGCGGTGCCTCCTGTCCACTAGCGCCAACGGAGGTGGTGGGCAGTTCATCGTCATGGCTAGTGTCAGGGGCCCCTTGGAGTGCCACGGTGTCCCTCAAGGTCTTTTAAATGTCCGTCAGCACCCCTACAATGGTGCCCAGGGCGGAGCCGATGGTCCTGAGCTCCTCCCTGAACCCCAAATACTGTTCCTCCTGCAGACGCAGGGTCTCCTGCAACTTGGCCAGTACAGTTGCCATCGTCTCCTGGGAGTGGTGGTGTGCTCCCATGATGGAGGAGAGGGCCTCGTTGAGAGTAGGTTCCCTTGGCCTGTCCTCCCTCTGTCGCACAGCAGCCCTCCCAGTTGCCCTGTGTTCCTGTGCCTCTGTCCCCTGGACCGTGTGCCCACTACCACTGCCCCCAGGTCCCTGTTGTTGTTGGTGTGGTGGGTTAGCCTGGGTGCCCTGTAGTGGTGGACACACCGCTGATTGACCTGTCCTGGGTAGGGAGGTTTGGGCCCGCTGGGTGGGTGCTGTGCTGGTGTTCCCAGAGGGTGGCAGTTCGGTGTTGGGCTGTGGCTGGGCAAGGGGAACAGACTGTCCTGAGGCCCACTTTGGTCCGGGCTGGTCATCAAGATCCAGTGGGGCAGAGCTGCTGTCGTCACTGTGGGCCTCTTGTGGGTTGGAGTGGTGTTGTCTGGACCCTCTGGTGTGGTGACGTTCCTTCGGGTTCCTGCGGGGGTATGAGTACATGATTATTGCAGGTGTGTGTTTCATGATGTGCAATGTTTGGGTGTGCGTGTACCCCAGTGCAGGCATTCCTGTGTGGGGGCTTGTGTGGTGATAGTTGTGGGGTGTTGTGGGTCTGTGCAGTGGGCATGCTTTAGTGATGTGTATCCATGCTTAGTTAGGTCATGCAGGTTTTGGGGTTGGGATGGGTGGTTGGTGTCATGGGTAGATAGGTGAGGATTTGGAGTGATAGGGGAGGGTGTGAGGGTGGGGGTGTGTGATAGCATGCAGATAGGGTGGGGGATATGATATTTAAGAATTGACTTACCAGTGTCCGTTCCTCCAACTACTCCTGCGAGGCCCTCAGGATGCAAGATGGACAAGACTTGCTCCTCCCATGTTGTTAGTTGTGGGGGAGGCAGTGGGGGTCCGCCGCCAGTCTGCTGTACCGCGATGTGGTGCCTGGATACCGTGGAACGCACCTTCCCCCGTAGGTCGTTCCACCTTTTCCTGATGTCCTCCCTGTTTCTTGGGTGCTGTCCCACAGCGTTGACCCTGTCGACTATTCTTTGCCATAGCTCCATCTGCCTGGCTATGGATGTGTGCTGTACCTGTGATCCGAATAGCTGTGGCTCTACCCGGATGATTTCCTCGACCATGACCCTGAGCTCCTCCTCGGAGAAGCGGGGGTGTCTTTGGCGTGACATGGGGTGGTGTGGGTGAGGTGTGGGGTGGTGTATGTGTTGATGAGTGTGGTGAGTGTAGTGGTATGTGGTGTTTTGTGCGTGGGTGTTGTGTGGGTGATGGTGTAGTGTGCCTCTGTGTGATGGGGTTCTCTATTCTGTGCTGTCTCTCTCTGGCCTTCTCTCAGAAATTGTGATCGTAGGGGTTTGTTTGTGATGTGGGTGTGTGTTTTATATTGTATTGGGTGTGTGGGAGTGGTGAATGTATGTGTATCAGGTGTGTGTATTTTGAATTGTCCAATGTGGCGGTGTTTTGGAGATGTGTGTGTATTTTGAGCGTGGCAGTGTGTATCGCCAATGGAATACCGTGGTTGAAAGACCGCCGCGTGGATTCGTGGGTCGTAATAGCATGGGCGTGTTTCTGTTGGCGTGGAGGTGGAGGATTTGTTTCCGCATTTTTATCGCTGACCTTTGGTATGGCGGTGTTGTGTGGGTGTCTGAATTTCGGCGGATTCCGAGATGTGTGTCATAATAGCTGTGGCGGTCTACCGCGGCGGTGTATTGGCGCTCTTCTGCACGGCGGTAAGCGCCTTATACCGCCAAGGTCGTAATGACCCCCATAATGTACAGTCAGCTGGGCCGGCGGGCGGGCGGAAACAGTGTTTCCGCCAGCCGGCCCAGCTGAATGCAGCGCCTGAACATTGACACTGGCTCCAACTGGACCGGTGGCAATGTAGCAGTGCGGCGGGTGCAGCAGCACCTGTCTCACATTTCACTACCTATAATTCGGGCAGTGAAATGCGCGACGGGGCTGTGCATGGGGGCCCCTGCACTGCCCATGCCAAGTGCTTGGGCAGTGCAGGGGCCCCCTGGGGGGCCCCAAAGCACCCATTCTGCTAGCCTTTCCCTAGCGGGGTAAACTGTCAAGGAAAGGCTGGTGGAACCTGCCTCATTATCCGGCGGGCAGCGCTGCTTGCAGTGCTGCCCTGTCGGATATGTAGCTCTGGCATCGCCAGGCTGCCTGGTGGCAGAAGCCTGGCGGTGGCAGAGTTACAAAAGTGGCGGTTATGCCACAAACATTATATGGCAGTCTGGGCGCATGGTGGCCCAGTCCGCCATGTTCATAATTACCGCCAAAGTGTCTTCATAAGAAATCAATATTTAGGAAATACAAAACCGGCCCATTGACTAAAATGCAATGGGATTTCTTAATACCGATTTCCTAATAGAGATTCCTACATAGTATGAATCGCTATTAGAAAATCGGTATCTCTGTCCTTAGCATTATGAATTTCTTAAATAGCAATGATTTCTATGAATTAGCTATTTAAGAAATGCTAAATTGCATTTTTGTACTTCTGGTCCTTTGGCAGTTAAGTAGCTGCAGAATTCCTAGATGCCGCTTTCTATCTGTACACCCGTGGACGCTTGTTATAACTTTTGCCACAGGACAGCACAGGGTCCTGTGGCCTTCTGCATGGATCCATGTCCCGTCCAGTAACTTGCCACTCACCCCATTTCAAGCCTGGAAGTCCTAAGCGTTAAAGGACGAGTATCCTGACTAAAGAGTTTTCCTCCTCCTAAATACAAGTGGTGAAGATAGTGGGTGTGCTCCTCCTGACCGCCATAACTATATTAAGATTTCTTCTATTTCTCCTTTTAGAAAATGTGGCAGTCCCATGTACCCGTGTCAATCTTTGTGCAACTCCAGATGTTTTCCTGTTCCTTTCCTTTTTATTATTAAAGCAACAATACAGAAAGATATAAAGAGAGCACGTGCGAGCATCATTGCTACATGCTGTACATCTGAGTGACAATACCATGGCTTATACAGTTACATCTCATTAACCCTTCAAAGTATCAATCCTTCAAGCTAAAAAGCACAGTTTTGGTACTAGCTACTTTCAAGAATATGTAATTTGTACATCTTAGTCATTTATGATGCGTGTATTGTTGTCGGCTGGACTATTATGTTGTTTAGGCAACTGGTCTCTATTTTAAGAAAAGCCCCTAATTCTTACAATATTATGGTGGTCATTACAACCCTGGCGGACGGTGTTAAAGATGCGGTAATACTGCAAACAGTCAGACGGACAAAAAAAGGGAATTATGACCCTGGCGGAAACCGCCAAAAAAGACAGCCACTTTAACACACCGCCCGCCACGGCGGTACAGACAAGCAGCGCGGCGGTCACCGCCAACAGACAGGCGGAGACAATGTACCGCCCACAGTATCACAACAGGCCAATCCGCCACCTTTTCCGGGGCGGATTCACCGTGGATAAAAACAAGGCGGAAACAGCTTTTGCTATGGGAAAACGCTCACCTTCTACACATCCCACGAGGAACGACGACTCTATGGATCCGGAACTCCAAATACTACCTGTCCTTGTCTTTCTGCTCCTTCACGACCAACAGCGACGTAGGCGCAGAAGATACCGGTGAGTACTGCACCTACGACACGGGGAGGGGGGAGGCAAAAGTTAGGGGGACACCCACCAAACACCCCCACCCCCACCTTCGCATAGTACAACATACACACCAATGCAGTCACAAAAAGAACAGTAACAACCCACAATCCCCCCGGAAGAATGCAAACACAATGCGAATTTCGGGAAAACATTATAATGTGCCAATATACATGTCATACAAAAATATACAAATATATGTATTCCAAAATCACTCATATTTACATAAATAATCCGATAAGTATTGCAGATATGTACACAACAATGTCCGTGCACAAACAGTCCAAAAATGCATGGGCGAGGCCCACAATAGATACCTGACCAAAATCCGAGAGAGCACTGCCGGGGCATCAGATAGAAACACTACAGGCACCTCAGGAGGAAGGGAAGGGGGGGCACCTCAGCCAGATGAATGCAAAGCCAGATCCACGACGGGGCTCCATGCCCATTGATGTATCCTGGGGAGTGCAAAGCGACAGTCTCTCAAGTCTCTACAGTGGGTGGCATGCCTACTGTTCAATCCTGGGGAGTGCAAAGCCACAGTCTCTCAAGTCTCTACAGTGGGTGGCTTGCCCACTGTTCAGTCCTGGGGAGTGCAAAGCCACAGTCTCTCAAGTCTCTACAGTGGGTGGCTTGCCCACTGTTCAATCCTGGGGAGTGCAAAGCCACAGTCTCTCAAGTGCATTGCCCTGTTCAGCTGTGCTTTGCCATGGCGGTCTTTGCCCTGTTCAGCGGTGCTTTGACATGGCGGTCTCTGGACTGTTCAGCGGTGCTTTGCCATGGCGGTTCTGGACTGTTCAGCTGTGCTTTGCCATGGCGGTTCTGGACTGTTCAGCGGTGCTTTGCCATGGCGGTCTTTGCCCTGTTCAGCGGTGCTTTGACATGGCGGTCTCTGGACTGTTCAGCTGTGCTTTGCCATGGCGGTTCTGAATTGTTCAACTGTGCTTTGCCATGGCGGTTCTGGACTGTTCAGCAGTGCTTTGCCATGGCGGTCTTTGCCCTGTTCAGCGGTGCTTTGACATGGCGGTCTCTGGACTGTTCAGCGGTGCTTTGCCATGGCGGTTCTGGACTGTTCATCGGTGCTTTGCCATGGCGGTCTTTGCCCTGTTCAGCGATGCTTTGACATGCCGGTCTCTGGACTGTTCAGCAGTGCTTTGACATGGCAGTCTCTGGACTGTTCAGCTGTGCTTTGCCATGGCGGTCTTTGCCCTTTTCAGCGGTGCTTAAAATGCCGGTCTCTGGACTGTTCAGCGGTGCTTTGCCATGGCGGTTCTGGACTGTTCAGCGGTGCTTTGCCATGGCGGTCTTTGCCCTGTTCAGCGGTGCTTTGACATGGCGGTTCTAATACGGACATTGGTGTGTGACATGACGATCTCCATACTGGACATTGGTGTGTGGCATGACGATCTCCACACTGGACATTGGTGTGTGACATGACGATCTCCATACTGGACATTGGTGTGTGGCATGACGATCTCCATACTGGACATTGGTGTGTGGCATGACGTTCCATTATTGCCCAGCGGGGCTGTGGCATCCTGGCCCCGCCTGGGCTGTGTCTGGTGCGGTGGTCTCAGGACCAGTGACGATACTTGGGCCCTCCTGGGCTGTGTCTTGTGCGGTGGTCTCAGGACCAGTGACGATACTTGGGCCCTCCTGGGCACTGACTCTGGCGGTGGGCTCTGGACCCGTTACGATACTTGGGCCCTCCTGTGCACTGACTCTGGCGGTGGGCTCTGGACCAGTGACGACGGTGCTGGCGGTTGTGTCTGGACCGCCGGAAATGATGGCGCACTTCTCCGCCGTGACACACAACAGGCTGGGAAGACTTCCTCGGGACCTTCCCCACCTTTTTTGGAGTTACAGCTGACTCACCAATCGCCTTCGATCCCATTTCACTTGTTGTCCCACCAGGAGTCTTGACACGGTCCCGTCGTCCACTCTCCAATTTCTGAGCCTTTACAGGGGGTGGGCTGCCAGTGCCTTGGCTCCGGGTCCTACTGCCTGCCCTGGTGGACGGTGCACTCCAAAAGACCTGGAACACGCACCACTGGTACTGGTGGCTTTTTGGCTGAGGTGCTACGACGGGACTGATGAATTATGGTGGGGGGATAGGGGCAAAAAGATCAATTTGACAGAGGGACAGTTTCTGACGAACACTGGGATGGGTAGCTGGAGGGGGTCTGGGAGTGGAGGAAGAGGAGGTGGTTGTAGGAGGTGTCACTTTAGCTGTTTTGGGTGCAGGTGCAGGTACTGGAGGCTGTCGTGAGGTGGATGGATGTTGGGTGAGTGATTGCCGGCATTTGGGTACTTTGGGAGGGGGCGTCACAGACACACTGGGAGAGGACACAGGGGACGTGTAAATGGCAGTGGAGGTGGTGAGTGCAGGTGAGCGGCGTGTGGTGCTAGGTGTCCTGGTGCGAGTCCTAGTGCCTGTAGATGTGGTTCATGCAGGTGTGTGTGTAGACGAGACTGGGAGGGATGAGGGAGAAGAGGAGGAGGGGGACACAGTGGAGACAGTGGATGTTGCTGTTTCTGTATGGGTGTGATGCTTGTGTGAGTGCCTGTGGGATGTGTGGTGCCTATGTTTGCCTGAGCTACTTTTGTGTGTTGACTTGTGTGCATGCTGGTCTGTAGGTGTGCTTGGGATGGACTGGGGTACAGGGGATTGGGTCTGGGTGGAGGAAGTTGGAGGGGGGAGGCTGGACACAGGGGCAATTGCTGCCATCAGTGCTGAGGCCAGAGATTGCAGGGTTCGCTGAAGGACAGCCTGACAGAATGAATGCCCTCCAGGAATGCATTACTGTGTTGCAATGCCCTTTCTACACCCTGGATGGCATTCACAATGGTAGACTGCCCAACAGTGAGTGACCTGAGGAGGTCAATGGCCTCCTCACTGAGGGTAGCAGGGGTGACTGGGGCAGGGCCTGAGGTGCCTGGGGTGAAGGTGATGCCCACCCTCCTGGGTGAGCGGGCACGGGGCGAACGCTGAGGGGTTGCTGGGAGGGCGGTGCTGGTAGGGGGGGTGGCGGCTGTACCTGTAGAAGTGGGGCGCACAGATGGTGCCGCCACCACAGGGGTGCTCACATCGGCGGACGAGTCTGTGTCGCTGGTTGGTGATCCGGGGGCTGACGTGAAGCTCCCCTCGCCCTCCGTCCCACTGGTGTATTCAGAGTCTGTGGTGTGGCCCTCCATGGCCATGTGGGATGCAGCTCCCTCGTGCTCCGGTGCCACTGTACCTCCGCCTGTTGATGCTGATGTACAAAAGGACAGGGAGAGCAGGAAAAGGGGAGGAGACAGAACAAAGAGAGTTTTAGTGCATGGCATACCGCTACCGTTGGCGGACAAGACAGGCGCAGCAGCCAAATGCACAACGCCGCGCTCCTGCCCTCTGCACATGCAATTTCTGGGATATGGCCTACATGGCATTGGTGGAAATCTGCGCACCTGGATGCCACAGGGACAACTATACCTCAACTTGATAATTTACTGAGGTGGGGTAGAGTGCCACATGGCCTACATTACGGAGGGGCCTTGCCTACCTAACTCGCCCTGGCCTAGGGACACCCAGAGTCCACCTCCCCCACCCAGACACCTCCACTGCACGCAAAGTCCGCAGAATGAGAGTGTACTCACCCCCTTGTGTCTGCTGTGATGTCCTTAAGCGCCCATCTAACTCCGGGTAGGCCACCGCCAGGATCCGGAACATCAGGGGGGTCATGGTACGACGGGTACCCCTTCCACGTTGGGAGGCCATCCCCAGCTGAGCCTCCGCCGTCTTCTTGCTGCAGCAGCGAATGTCCTCCCATCTCTTACGGCAGTGGGTGCCCCGTCTCTAATGGGCCCCCAGGGTCCGGACCTCCTTGGCGATGGCACGCCAAATGTCCCTCTTCTGGTGGGCGCTGACCTACATGACATGCACAAGGAAAGAGGAACAGTCATTACCAACTGCACCATCAATGTGAGTGGCCCCCTCCCTACTCTGACCATGTGGCCCATTTATTCCCGTGCTTTACTGTAGTATGACTTCTGACTCCTTCCCTCTTCCACCCAGCCCTGTCCACCCAGGCCTAGCCCCTACAACGTGCTCCCTGTGTACTAACCTGTTGGTCTGGAGGACCGTAGAGTAGCATGTACTGGGGGAGGACCCCATCCACAAGTTTCTCCAACTCTTGAGCAGTGAAGGCAGGGGCCCTTTCCCCAGACGCAGCAGCCATCGTCGCTTCCAGACCGAGGTCACAGCAGCACTAGCTGTGTAGGTCCTCTCCTGTCGAAGGTCAGGTATCTAGTGATTGAACAGATAGAAAATGGTGGTGACGTCCGCGGCGGTGACGTCCGCGGCGGGTCGCATCATCACCGCCGGCGCACCTGTTCATTGGCTCCTGGGACCCATAGGGTTCCAATGTTAACCAATGCAGCATTGCGCCGCAGTCTACGACCGCCTACCGCGACGGTGTGCAACGCCAGCGCTGTTACCCCACAATCCCATTGTCCCAGTTTAGAGGTCAGGCAGCTGCCATTTCAGGGGCCCACATGGATTCATTTTCAACTGCGTCACACATACTGAGGCCTACACTCAACACACATACAGGAAGGGTTTTGTGTCTGCTGTAGTCTTGTGTGTAACTGTGGGTACATACCTGGAGGAGTAGTGACTGGTTCTTCGCTGTTGTCCTTCTTAGGCATCGTCAGCTGGGACATATGAGAAGATGGCGGAATCCTCCGGTGTACCGACCACTGGTGGACCTGTTAACAATGGAAGAGAGACATTTAATCGTGACCTACCGGTTTGACCGTGCTACAATCCAGGAACTATGTACCCAGTTGGAGCCAGACCTGATGTCACCAATCCGCCATCTGGCTGGAACACCCCCTGACGTGCAGGTGCTGTCAGTGCTCCATTTCCTTGCAAGTGGGTCATTTCAAACAACAGTGGCCATGGCATCAGGGATGTCCCAGCCTATGTTTTCCAACGTGTTGTCCAGAGTGTTGTCTGCCCTGCTGAAACACGTAAGGAGATACATCATATTCCCTGAGGTGGAGGATTTGCCTACAGTGAAAGGTGACTTCTATGCCCTTGGACATATCCCCAACGTCATAGGTGCCATTGATGGGACCCATGTAGCTCTGGTCCCCCCGCAGGACTGAACAGGTGTACAGGAACAGGAAGAGTTATCGTTCCATGAATGTCCAGATGGTCTGTTTGGCAGACCAGTACATCTCGCAGGTAAATGCTATGTTCCCTGGCTCAGTGCATGACGCCTACATCCTGCGGAATAGCAGCATCCCTGATATGATGGGTGAACTGCAGAGGCACTATGTATGGCTATTGGGGGACTCTGGTTAACCCAACCTTTCCTGGCTATTGACCCCAGTGAGGAATCCCAGGACCAGGGCAGAGGAACGCTACAATGAGGCCCATGGGCGCACTAGGAGGGTTATCGAACGCACCTTCGGCCTCCTTAAGGCCAGGTTCCGGTGCCTCCATATGACAGGTGGGTCCCTATTCTACTCACCGGAGAAGGTGTGCGACATCATCATCGCCTGCTCCATGCTCCATAACTTGGCATTGCGACGCCAGGTGCCTTTTCTGCAGGAGGATAATCCAGATGACGGTGTTGTGGCAGCTGTGGAGCCTGTGGACAGTGATGAGGATGAAGCTGAGGAAGACGAAAACGACAACAGGGAGTCAGTCATACAGCAATATTTCCAGTGAGACACAGGTGAGAACATTATCATTTTTACCATTACATTAACTTTCACACATCTACCTCTATCCTGTACCGACATTTCACTCACTATTTGTTAACTGAGTTGTCCCCTTCCATTTCAGTTTCACAAATGTGGTAACCTACGTGTCAACTGTTTGCATCCTTGAAGGGCTTGTGATGTGTGACATAGGTATGTTAGCCTTCCAATGGGTAACCCATTATGAAACTGTAATTGATAATACAGATTTACAAATCATAGACTGACTCCATTTGTTTTTAGTGTTTCAAGGGTGTTTATTTAAGTGCTCAAAAAATTATGGGGGGTTGTAAACTGGTGATGGGTGATGGTGGAGGAATGTCCATTGCAGAGTCCAGTCTATTAGTCTCACAGGTACATTGCACATCTGGGCATTGGAAGTGGAGCTAGGTCAGTTCCGATTTGGACAGGGTAAAAAAGTGGGACAGTGAGGGTCACCAAAGGTCAGCGAGAAACTGGCGGAAACACATCCTCCACCTCCACGCCAACAGAATCACGCCCATGACATTACGACCCGCGAATCCACGCAGCGGTCTTTCAACCGCGGTATTCCATTGGCGGTACACACCGCCGCGCTCAAAATACACACACATCTCCAAAACACCGCCACATTGGACAATTCCAAATACACACACCTGACACACATACACACGCCACTCCCACACACCCAATACTATATAAAACACACACCCACATCACCCACAAACCCCTACTACCAAAAATTCAGAGAGACAGCCCAGAACAGACAACCCCATCACACAGAGGCACACAACACCATCATCCACGCAACATCCAAGCACAAAACACCACATACCACTGCACTCACCACACTCATCAACACATACACCACCCCACACATCACCTACACCACCCCATGTCACGCCAAAGACACCCCTGCTTCTCCGAGGAGGAGCTCAGGGTCATGGTGGAGGAAATCATCTGGGTAGAGCCTCAGCTATTCGGATCACAGGTGCAGCAGACATCCATTGCAAGGAAGATGGAGCTATGGCAAAGAATTGTCGACAGGGTCAACGCAGTGGGACAGCGTCCAAGAACACAGGATGACATCAGGAAGAGGTGAAACGACCTACGGGGGAAGGTGCATTTCATGGTATCAATACACGAGGTAGCCGTACAGAAGACTGGCGTGGACCCCCACCTCCTCCCCCACAACTTACAACATGGGAGGAGCAAGTCTTGGCGATCATGCATCCTGAGGGCCTCGCAGGAGTAGCAGGAGGACTGGACTCTGGTAAGGCAAATCTTTACTATTATATCCTCCCCACCCCACCTGCATGCCATCACAAACTCCTACCCCTACCCTCACACCCATCACCCCAATACCTCACAGATACCCCACTATCACAACCCACACATCCCAAAACCAAGCCCTGCATGTAACACCAATGCATGGTCACCCATTACCAAAGCATGTCCAGTAGAGAGACTCACCCAGGCCCCAAAATCACCTATCACACAAGGGCCAAGGCAGTAATGCAAGCACAGGAGTAGAGGGTAACTCACCAATTGCACAAGATGGCACACACAGATATAATAACAATGCATTTACACCCAAACAGGACCCCTACCCAACGTCACCGGACAGGAGGTGCCAGCCATATTCAGTCCCCCCACAGAAGAGGCCCACAGTGACGACAGCAGCTCTGCACGCCTGGATCAAGATGACCAGCCTGGCCCATCAGGGTCCTCAGGACAGTCGGTTACCCTGCCACATTCCCAAACCACGACTGAACCTCCCCCCTCAGGAAACACCACCACAGCACCCACCCAGCGGGCCCATACCTCTGTCCCCAGGACACGTCAATCAGCAGTGTGTCCACCATTACAGGGAACCCAGGCAACCCCACTAACCCAAGACAGTCAGGGACCTGGGATCAGTGGCAGTGGGCACACGGTTCAGGGGACAGAGGCACAGGACAACAGGGAAGCTGGGAGGACTGCTGTGTGACGGGGGAGGACAGACCCGGGGAACCCACTCTCCATGAGGCACTCTCAAACATCATGGGAGCATACCATAATTCCCAGGAGACCATGGGCACGGTATTGCCCAAGTTTCAGGAGACCCAGCAGCTGCAGGAGGAACAGTACTTGGGGATCAGGGAGGACTTGAAGTCCATAAACACCACCCTGGTCACCATTGCAAGGGTGCTGACAGACATGGCCAACACCATGAGGGAGACAGTGGCACACCAACGGGCCCCTGACAGTAGCCTGAACGATGAACAGCCCTCCACGTCCGCCAGTGCTAGTGGACAGGAGGTGCCGCCACAGGACCAACAGGCCACCAGCACCCCACCCCCTGCAGAAGGAGAACCACCCCGCAAACGGTCCCTGAGACCCAGGCACAAGACAGAGAACATTGCCAAGTCCCCCGCCAGAAAATAAGACTCTCTTGATTGTCACCCTTCTGTCCCACTATGTCACTCTGACAACCTTGAGCTGCCATTAGTCCACTTCCTATGCCCCCTTGGACAATGCAACTGTGATGGAAAGAGACTGGACTTCACCATGGACATTCCTCCACCATCACCCCAGCCCATTGCACATACCCCTCCACTGAATAGCACTTCAATAAACACCCTTGAATCACAAAACGATCTGGAGACAGTCTGTACTTTCGCAAGTGTTATTACAACCTCTCTGACAAATATCAATGTCAATGTTCATTTTCACATACCAATGTTTGACAATTGTTGGCCAGCAGGAAACATACCAGAAGGCAGAAAGTGGTACCCAGATCTGTGAAATGGAAAGGCAAAGTGAACTGTCAGGGTCCATACACAGAGGTAAAAAGGCAGAATCATGCAATGTCCTACAGTAGTATAATATGATAGGAGCAGTGCCAGTCTCTTACCTGTATCTCATTGGAAGTATTGCATAATGATGTTGTTTTGGTTGTCTATATCTTCTTCTTCTGCCTCCTCTTCTTCACTGTCCACAGGCTCCACAGCTGCCACAAGACCAACATCAGGCCCGTCCTCCTGCAGAAAAGGCACCTGGCGTCGCAAAGCCAGGTTGTGCAACGTGCAACATACAGCATGCCATGATGATCTGGCACACCTTCTTTGGTGAGTAGTATAGGATGCCACCTGTCAGATGGAGGCACCGGAACCTGGCCCCCAGGAGGCCGAAAGTCCACTCTATTATCCTCCTAGTTCGCCCATGTGCCTCATTATAGTGTTCCTCTGCCCTTGTCCTGGGATTCCTCACTGGGGTCAGTAGCCATGACAAGTTTGGGTAACCAGAGTCACCTGCAAATATCGAGGGGTATCTGTTAGACACACACCAACCCTTAGGGACTCTCCCATACCCAGACACCTATTCAAACTGTGTGGGGACCTTGGGCTCACCTATTAGCCACACACGGTGCCTCTGGAGTTGCCCCATCACATAAGGGATGCTGCTATTCCTCAAAATGTAAGGGTCATGCACTGAGCCAGGATACTTGGCATTCACATGGGAGATGTACTGGCCTGCCGAACACACCATCTGCACATTCAAGGAATGGTAGCTTTTGCGGTTTCTGTACACCTATTCATCCCTGCGGGTGGGACAAATGCCACATGTGTACCATCAATGGCACCAATGATGTTGCGGATATGTCCCAGGGCATAGAAGTCACCTTTCACTATGGGCAAATCCTCCACCTGAGGGAAAACGATGTAGCTGCGCATGTGTTTCAGCAGGGCAGATAACACTCTGGACAACACGTTAGAGAACATCGGCTGTGACATCCCTGATGCCATGGCCACTGTTGTTTGAAAGGAACCACAGGCCAGGAAATGGAGCACCAACAGGACCTGCACTAGAGGGGGGATACCTGTGGGATGGCGGTCAGCTGACATCAGTTCTGGCTCCAACTGGGCACACAGTTCATGGATTGTGGCATGGTCAAGTCTGTAGGTGATAATGATGTGTCTGTCTTCCATTGTCGACAGGTCCACCAAGGGTCTGTATACCGGAGGATGACGCCATCTCATCATCTGCCCCAGCGGATGTGCCCTATGGAGGAGGATGGTGAGCAGAGGGTCATACACCACATAGCTTACACAAGGGTGTTTTGAACAATTGTGATGTAATCGGTCTGTGGCGCTGTCTGTCCGTATTCCTGCCCAAAAGTGCTGTGACGCAGTTAGCTGGCCTGCTATGTGGCCCCCTGAAATGGCGGCTGCCTGACCTGTAAGGAGGGACAAGGGGAAATGAAGTAACTGCGCAGGCGTTGTGCAGCGTCGCGGTAGGCGAATGAAGACCGCGGCGCAATTCAGCATTGGTTATCATTGGGCCCTATGGGTTCCAGGAGCCAATGACGATGTACGCCGGCGATGACGGTACGCACCGCCGCGGACATAACCACCATATTCTATATGTTCACTCACTTGATACCTGACCTTCAACAGGAGAGGACCTACACTGCAAGTGCTGCTGTGACCTGAGTCTGGAAGAGACAATGGCTACTGTGTCTGGGGAAAGGGCCCCTGCCTTCACCGCGGAGGAGTTGGACAACCTGGTGGCTGGGGTCCTCCCCCAGTACACGCTACTCTACGGTCCTCCAGACAAACAGGTGAGTACACTGTGAGCATGATGGATGGGACATGAATGTATGGAGTGGCGTGGATGGAAGATACATGTGGGGGAGGGCTGTGGCCAGCATGTGAGGATGGTCAGTATATGTGTTTCAGGGAATGGTTGGGAAGTTATGGCCAATGAGTAAGAATAACCGGACGGGGGAGTAAAATCCATTCCTAATTCTCTTTTCCTCTAGGTCAGCGCCCACCAGAAGAAGGGTATTTGGTGTGCCATCGCCAAGGTAGTGCGGACCCTGGGGATCTACCATAGACGGAGCGCACCCACTGCGGCAAAAGATGGGAGGACCTGCGCCGCTGGAGGCCCAGCTGGGGATGGCCTCCCAACGTGGAAGGGGTGCTTGTCGCACCATGACGCCCCTGATGTACTGGATCCTGGCGGTGGCATATCCTGAGTTGGATGGGCGCTTGAGGGCATCACAGCAGCCACAGGCGGTGAGTACAGTCTCATTCAGCTGACTCTGCGCGTCTGGGTGGGGGAAGTGGGCTGTGGGTTCTCCTAGGTCAGGGCAAACTTGCTAGGGTAGGTCCCTTTTTAGGCAGGCTCTATGGCACTCCAACCGCAAAAGTGGTAGTGGCCAGGTACACCTAGTCAGGCTCCTGTGGGTTCCAGGTGCGCAGCAAATGGGCTTAGGCACAGTCCCCCATGGACAGGTGATTTTCCTAAGAACTGTTAATGCATGGCCTAGTGCATAGGGCTGCTCCCTGTGTGTTGTGTCCGCCAACTGTGGTGTTGTTGCTGGCATTGACCATGTGTCTCCTCTGTCTTTCCCGCCATTTTTTTTGTCACCCTGTGCTTGTATGCATCAGCATCATCTGGCGGAGGAGCAGTGGCACCCGAGCAGGAGGGAGCTGCAACCCACATGGCCCTAGGGGAATGTACAGAGTCTGAAGGAACCAGTGGGACGGAGAGCGACGGGAGCTCCATGACGAGGACAGGAGGAGACACCAGCGACAGCGACTCCTCCTCTGATGGGAGCTCCCTTGCGGTGGCGGGCACCTCAGTGCCCACCGCAACAACAGGTACAGCCGCCACCCCCCCTACCAGCACTGCCCTCCCAGCAGCCCCTCAGCGTGTTTCCCGTGCCCGCTCACCCAGGAGGATGGGCATCTCCTTCACCCCAGGCACCTCAGGCCCTGCCCCAGTCAGCCCTGCTGCCCTTAGTGAGGAGGCTATTGACCTCCTGACATCCCTAGCTGTTGGGCAGTCAACCATTCTGAATGCCATCCAGGGTGTTGAGAGGCATTTGCAACAAACAAATGCATACCTGGAGGGCATTCATTCTGGCGTGGCGGCTCAACAGAGAGCATTTCAGGCTCTGGCCTCAGCACTGATGGCAGCCATTGCCCCTGTGTCCAGCCTCTCCCTCCTACTTCCACTACCCAGACCCAATCCCCTCTACCTCAGCCTATCCCAAGCACACCATCAGACTTGCATGCACACTGATCAACTCTCAAAAGTGGCTCAGGCAAACATAAGCACCACACATCCCACAGGCACTCACACCAGCACCATCCCCATGCTGACACACCAACATCCACTGCCTCCACTGTGTCCCCCTCCTCCACGTCCTTCACCTCCCTCCCAGTCTCGTCTCCACTCACACCTGCATGCACTACATCCTCAGCCACTACCTCCATTACCAGCACGCCCATCACCACACACCGCTCAGGTGCAATCACCACCCCCACTACCATGCACACATCCCCTGTGTCCTCTCCCAGTGTGTCGGTGAGCCGTCCTACCAAAGTACACAAATGCAGGCACACACCCACTCACCAGCCATCCAGCTCACAACAGCCTCCAGCCCATGCACCCTCACCCAAACTCAGCAGACGTACACCTCCTACAACCACTACCTCTTGCTCCACTCCCAAACCCCCTCCATCTTCCCAGTGTGTCAAAACTTTTCCTAGCTTCCATTGACCTCTTCCCTACACCTCCCCCCGCCCTTCCCCTAGGGCCAGGATGTCCAGATCCCAGCCCAGCACCTCAGCCACAAAATCCTCAAGCACTGTGGTCCCAGTAAGTCCGGGAACATCGAAGGGGGCACCCATCAGGGCTGCCAGTGTGCCACCTAGTGAGGCCAAGGATCACCCTATTCCGCCACCTGCCAAGGTGAAGAAGGGGCCCACATGCCATAGGGAAAAGCCGCACCAACCCCCCAGCAAGGCCTCACCCAAGACAAAAGAGGACAGTGGCAAGGTCCCAGCAGCGACTTCCAGGCTGGGGAAGGGACACAAAGCCAAAGAGAAGTCAGCTCAGGAGCCTCCGGGTGAGGGACTGGTGTCACCCCTTCTGCAAGACAGAACAGCAAACTGTACTACGGTGGCCACCGCCGCAACCACCACCACCTGCACTGCCACCTGCACGTCTGCTGCCTCTGCTACAGTCCCCAACATCATCCCCAGCCGTCTGAGACTGCAGGAGACGTCCTTGTGTCTCCCTCCACAGGTGCTGACACCTGCACCACTGGCAGCATCTCTGCCGTAGACACCGCCGCAGCCACCGTTACCTGCCCCGCAAAGTGCCCAGCCAGTGCCACTGCAGCGGACATCAGCAGCATCCCCAGTGGGCAGCCGTCCGAGGCAGCAGGAGACGTCCTGGACCCTGCACACCCTACATGAGGCACCATACACAGCACTGGCAGTACCAGCAGTTGGCAGGCTAACTCGCCGCAGGGTGGAGTGTGTCTCTGCCTCCATGGAGTATCATGCTACCTGTTTCCAGGAAATCTCGTGGCTCAGACACCCAGGTGAGGGAATGGGAACTGCCACACCCCAGGTGCAGCACTCTGGGCACCATGCCCCCTCCAAAACCAGTGGAGAACAGCATCCACTACCCCAGTCCTTGGCAGGATGAAGCACTCTGGGCACAAAGCCCCTTCTAGAACCAGTGGAGAACTGCATCCACTACCCCAGTCCTTGGCAGGATGAAGCACTCTGGGCACAAAGCCCCCTCTAGAACCAGTGAAGAACAGTATCCACTACCCCAGTCCTTGGCAGGATGAAGCACTCTTGACACCAAGCCCCCTCCAGAACCAGTGGAGAACAGCATCCACTACCCCAGTCCTTGGCAGGATGAAGCACTCTGGGCACAAAGCCCCCTCCAGAACCACTGGAGAACAGCATCCACTACCCGAGTCCTTGGCAGGATGAAGCACTCTGGGCACCATGCCCCCTCCAGAACCAGTAGAGAAGCCATCCACTAGAGAGACTGTGGCTTTGCACTCCCCAGGACCAAGCAGTGGGCAAACCACCCACTTGAGAGACATGAGAAACTTGAGAGACTGTGGCTTTGCACTTCCCAGGATCAAGCAGTGGGCAACCCACCCACTTGGGAGACTGTGGCTTTGCACTCCCCAGGACCAAGCAGTGGGCAAACCACCCACTTGAGAGACTTGAGAGACTGTGGCTTTGGACTCCCCAGGACCAAGCAGTGGTCAACCCACCCACTTGAGAGACTGTGGCTTTGCACTTCCCAGGAACAAGCAGTGGGCATGGAGCCCCCTCGAGGAGCAGTGGCGGCGACCCATCTTCCGGCTGAGGTGCCTGCGTATTTTTCGACTTGATGCCCCTGCAGTGTTCTCTCCGTTTTGAGGCAGGTGTCATGTGTGGGCTTCGGCCATGCTTTTTGGGGCCACTGGTCCACGGACATGTGATGGAACAGTATATGGACTTGTGTACTTGCTGTAAATATTTGTAGATACTGATCTTTTAAAGTTATGTTGACCTATCTGGATTTTTGATTATTACACTTGTTACAATCATTTCATTTGGTCCTTGCCTTCTTCCAGGGGGTTACAGGGTGTAAATGTAATGTTTATGCATGTGTTTGTGTGTGTGTTGTTGTGGGTGAGGGGTGGAGGTGTTGCGTGTGTGTGTGTCACTTTCTCCCCCCCCTCCCCTGTGTGCTAGGTGCAGTACTCACTGCGGTCATTGTAGCCGTCTTTGCTGCTCCTGGTAGAAGAGGAGGTAAACCAACATTGGTAACACCTGTAACTCGGGCTCCGTGGCGTCCTTGTTCCTCTTTGGGTGTCGAGAGGTGAGTGGTTTCCATTCCACAGGCTGTTTCTGCCGTGCTTTTGGTGACGTTGGTACCGACCCAGGAAAGCTGGCGGATTGGTGCCTTGTAATAGTGTGGGCGGTACATTGTCTTCCACCTGTCTGTTGGCGGTTACCGCTGCGGTGTTTGTTGCTACCGCTGTGGTGGTCAGAGTGTTAAAGTGGCTGTCTGTGTTGGCGGTTTCCGCCATGGTCGTGATCCCTTTTTTTTTTACCGCTGGCCTGTTGGCGGAATTACCGCCGCTTTATCACCGACCGCCAGGGTTGTAATGAGGGCCTATGTCTCCTCTTCTGGAACATGAAGGAACTTCATTGGCTTCTGGTAAAGGAGAGGATTACTTTCAAGTCACTATGCATTGTATATAAGGCAATGCAAAAAATAGGACCCATACCCTTACAAACAAAATTCAAATGCTACATACCATTAAGGAACCTACGCTCCTCCTCTGCGAATCTCCTATGTATTCTGAATTTTCGGAAAGTAAGATATGGAGGGCAGACCTTCTCAGTAAGGGCAGCACAACTAAATAACAAATTGCCAACCCTCCTGAGAGCCAGTAAGGGCCTTCTTCAGTTTAGGAATAGTTGTTTTGTATATAACAGGTCTGTGCTAAGAAGGCCAGATAGGGACTTAGCAGCTAACCTGTTTTATGCCCTGCTCTAATGAGGTCAGCACCAGGATACTTTTGAGGTGAAAAATGACCTTTACAAATGTAGTAATAATTTACAAATGTAATAATAATAATTGTGATCTCTAAGGGGGACATGGATAGTGTAGGAAGGTACCCTCTTTTTGGCATGGTTACCCCAACTTTTTGCCTGCTATCAGTATGCTTAGACTTTTTTCACGGGGATCCTGCTAACCAGGACCCCAGTGATTGTGCTCTCTCCCTCTAAATTTGGTTGCCTAGGACTCTGTACACTCCACAATTGGTATACTGTTGCCCCTTATAAGTCCCTAGTATATGGTACTTAGCAGTGCTTAATTTGTAAATAAAAATGTGACGGTGCCCAATGCCCTCCTCTTAAACACGCGGCTTCTGCAATTAAATGTGCGAGCACAGAATACTGAGGCAGCGTAAACCTGAAGCCATCTTAGGCATCTTCAACCCATTTAAAGCCACTCCCTGCCCCTTCAGCTCACTCTTGCAGCTTTCTGCTGTGTCCCATTGTGACCCTTTTTCTTTTTTTCTCTTCCTGCGTCTTTCCCATACGTGTCTTTTGCTCGCAGTAAATGCTTGAGGCAGAAAAATAAGCGCCGGCCCTCAAAAATACGTGCTGGGGCTCTGCACTGGAAACAACAAGCACAAATTAAGCACTGGTACTTAGGTACCCAAAACATTGGGTCACCAGCGGTTCCCCATGGGCTGCAGCATGTATTGTGCCACCCATGGGAGCCCATGCAAAATGTGTCTGCAGGCCTGCCATAGCAGCCTGCATGAAAATGGTCATGTACCCTTTCACCACAGGTCACTGCACCAGGTTACTGTAAGTCACCCCTATGGTAGGGCCTCCTAGCCCAGGGGCCAGGCTGCAGGTCCCTGTGTGTGAGGGCACCCCTGCATGAGCACAGGTGCCCCTGCGAACTCCTTTTCCATTACACTGGCCTTCGTAAGTGCGGGGAAGCAATTTTACTCATGTACTGGACACAAGTCACTACCTATGTCCAGCTACATAATGGTAACTTCGAACATGGGCATGTTTGGTATCAAACATGTCAGAATCATACTCCAATACTGTTTCCAGTATTGGTTGTATGATTCCATGCACTCTGGGGGGTCCTTAGAGGACCCCCCAGTATTGCTCCTACCAGTCTTTTAGGGTTTTCCAGGCAGCCCACGCTGCTGCCACCCTTCAGAGAGGGTTCTGCCCTCCTGCTGCTTGACTAGCTCAATCAGGGGAAGGCAGCATAAAGGATTTCCTGTGGCAGAGGGAGGTAACAGCTTTTGGAAATAGGTATTACAAGACTTGGGAGGGGTAGCCTCCCCAAGCCACCAGTTTGCTTTGCAGGGCACATTTGGTGACTCCTTGCATAAACCGGTTTGCACCAGTCCAGAGACCCCCGGTCCCTGCTCTGGCATGAAAATGGACAAAGGAAAGGGAGTGACCCCTCTCCTGTCCATCACCACCCCAGGGGTGGTGCCCAGAGCTCCTCCAGGTGGCCACTTGATTCTGCCATCTTGAAACCAAGATGTGCAGAGGCCTCTGGCAGCATCTGAGTGGCCAGGTGACACAGGTGATGTCACACCTCCTACTGATAGGTGGTCACCTTGCTAGGTGACCAGTCCCCCTTTTAGGACTATTTAGGGACACCCTTGTGGGTGGGTCCTCAGATTCAAAGTGCAAGACTCCACCAGGACTCCTCTGCATCATTTACTTCAACTTCTGGCTGCTGGAAAAGCAAAAGGACTCTTCAGGAACTGACAAGACTGCAACTCCGGACAACTTCGCATTGCAACATTGTTTATCCGGCTCCTTCCAGCAACTGCAACATTTACCCGGCATTGCATCCTCTGGGGTCGACGAGACGTCAGCCTGCACCAAGAAACAAGAAGGAATCTCCCATAAAGTGAAGGAGTCACTATCCTGCATGTGCAGACACCTACAGCAATGACGCTCAGCTGCGTGGATCCTGCATCACAGGTGGTGGTATGGAGTAGTCCCCTTGGTCCTCTCTGCCAGCTGCCAACTTAGGAGACAGTGAGCCCTTGCCTTTCCTTGTAGGACAGTACCCCTGTGCACCGCACCTCTTGCAGCTACTAAGGCTTGTTGTCTCCTGCTCCAAGGGATTTTTAGGCTCCAAGTAGCCCCTGCCCCCAGCGCTTCTTTCTGCCAAGCACAATCTCCTCTCTGCAGCTCCAGCAGTGTGGGACTCCTCTTCAGGTGTGCTGACTGGGTCTCACTGCGACTTAGTGTGCCTGCTGCCAGTGGGTTGCCTGTGGGGGCTGTGACTGATTCTGTTAGCTCTCCTGACTGCTGAGGGTCACCCCAGACTTCCCTCCAAGGGTTGAGACCCCTGGGCCTTTCAGGTTCTCTTCAGCCTTGCTACGCTTCGTTTGTTCCTCTTGCATTTGCCAAGGTTTGTTGGTGGTTCTCCTACACCACTGACCACCTGAAAACCGACAACTGACATGAGGCACTATCTGCACTGCTCCAAGGACTCTTCTTCATCTCCTGTGCTCCACAGCTGGTTTTCTTCTTCCACATTGACCTGGTTCTTCATCCACAGAACGGTGGGTAGTAGCTCCTGCCCCCACTGGACACTCCATCGTGGACCAGACTCTGTCCCTTTCCTTTGTAGGTGCTCTTCTTCAGGAATCCCCCCTGGTTTGCTTTAGACTGGTCCTGTTCTTGCACAATCCCTTTTCTAAGTCCTCCTGTTAGTTCTTGGGAAGGCCAGGCACTTACCTCTGCTCTCCTGGTTGCTGGGGAACACGCAGGTACTCACCTCTCAGATTTCCTAGTTCTTCCAGCTCTCCTCTAACAACTCCACATCCTTGGGTGGGAGACTGTATCTCGCATTCCACTTTCTTAGTATATGGTTTGGCCCTCCCCTATGCCCCTTACTTTTTTCACTAAGTATTGCCAATGTTTGTTGTTTCTATGTTAATTTCTGATTGCTATTTGTATATATCTAGTGTGTACTTACCTCCAGTTGGGGGTACTGCTTATAAGAAATCGAGTGTTGTGTTACCATAATAAAGTACCTTATTTTTGTAATGCTGTGTGGTTCTTTCATGTGCAATAAGTTGCATGTGACTAGTGGTATTGCATAAGCTTTTCATGTCTCCTAGAGAAGTCTTGGCTGCTCATCCACAGCTACCTCTACTGAGCCCTGGCTTCCTAGATACTGCCTACACTTCACTAGTAGGGGTTGCCTGTACCTGGAATAAAGTGCCAACACCATAGGTGTACACCACACAACAAGCCAGCTTCCTACAGATAGGATACTTCAATCCAGGGGGGATTCCAGGGATGATTCGTGCCTGTGGATATTAATGGAGGTACTGGGATTGGTGGACCTCTGGTGGACCTTGCACCCTGGGCTCCGGCAATTTTCCTATCCGTCCATCGCAGCTCATTCATCACCTGCTGATAGGCATCTTGGCCCCCTCTTCTTTGCCAATGCAGTTATGGTTCACTGGGTCCCACACCGGCCCCAGGTGGAGATTGGATCCCTAGGAGTTAACCGATTGATCTACCAGGAAACAAGTACAGGTGGTGATGGAAACCTACTTCCAAGATAAGAAAGGGTTGGTGCCCTAGGGGTTGTATTCTGGGAGGCATACAAACAGCAGCGAGGGCCTTTTGATCTCCCATGTGGCAGGGAAGAGGAAGGCAAGTACATAGAGGACATGGAGCTGGAAACAAGAATACAATAAGAGGAAGTGAGATACGTGCCAGTGCTGGACCCCAAGCTGGCAGAGCAATTGACCCAACTTAGAGAAGAATACAGGCACCTCCTGGGCTAGGAAGCCAGGGCACTTTACAGGATGAGGAAAAGTAGGGTTTATGAAATGGGGATTAAAGGAGGGAAGATGATGGCCTGGCTAGCCAAGAAAGAGGGGGGCCAGAGATGGATTCATACATTTCGCACAGACCATAGCGACCTGACAGACTCAGCAGGGGAGATTGCTCAAACCTATGTGCAGTTCCTGGGTAGTCATTATGCCTCATGTCCGACTGATGGGGCTGAGAGACTTGCACAAATTCATCAACATCCCAGTCAGTCTGTTGGTGAGGGAAGCTAGGGAAACCCTGGATGCAGAGATTGCGGAAGTTATAATCAATGTGGCCCTTACTCAAGTTAAGAGTGGGAAGTCTCCAGGAATCAACGGCCTACCCCTGGATTTTTTAAAATGCTTAAAAAGAAGGGTGGTACAACCCCTCCGTTATATTTTCTACAAGCCTAGGAAGAAGGGTGAGCTTGCCAGGGACCTCCGACAGGCTACTACCATGCTCATACATAAACTGAGAAAGGCTCTAAAGGACAGTGCATCACACAGGTGGATATCTCTCTTAAACATTGAAACAAAAATACCGGTCAAGGTCCTGGTGAATAGCCTGATGCAAATCATAGATGGCATCGTCGCCCCAGATCAGTCAGGCTTATTGCCGTATAGATGCACTAGACACAATCTCCAGCAGTTGTCTGAGTGCCTGGCGCGCAGATAAGGAGTGATGGAACCAGACATGCTTTTGCAATTGGACGCCGATAAAGCCTTTGATGCGCTAGAATGGCCCTACCTCCTGGTGCTGCTTGAACAGATGGCCCTAGGGCACTCTTTTTTTTTTTACTTGGGTGCATCTTCTTTACCATAAACCGACAGTAAGTGTCCGAGTCAATGACACACTCTCCTGGGCCAGGGCATCTTTTGGGCTGTCCTCTGTCTCTGCTGCTGTTCGCAGTGGCTATGGAACCACTGGTGAACTGGATGCGAGGGGCACAGTTAAGGGGATTGCAATGGGACTGCAACTGAGAAGATGTGATTTCATTATACACCAATGAAATTCTACTATATCTCATAGACCCAGATCACTCTTTTCTGAGGATTCTCAAGATCCATTGAGTCTTTGGACTGTTTTCGGGCTTTAACATCAGTTGGAAGAAATATGCTGCATATCTACCCTCAAACTGCAGACAGAGTGGTGGGTGGCAAGGCCCACTGATTTAGGAGAAAAGTGCGTTCACTCAGTGGCGTAGCGTGGGTTGTCAGCACCCGGGGCAAGGCAAGTAATTTGCGCCCCCTAACCCGGGGCAAGGCAAGTCATTTGCGCCCCCTAACCTGTGGATTTTAGCACTCAAGTCTCTTCCAAGATGTTGCGCCAGGTGCGGCCGGCCCCCCCTGCACCCCCCCCACGCTACGCCACTGCGTTCACTTACCTAGGTATATGTGACTACAGACAGCAAATGTTTCCATGACACAAATTTGTGATGCGGTTTGGTGAACTTTTGAAGAGATGTGGGCCACTGGAGTAAACTCCCTCTCTTGCTGCTAGGAAGGTCCGCCCCATACAAGATGAAATACCTGCCAAAATTCTTCTATGCCCTGCATAATGCGCTGTTTGAAATCCTAAACCACATCTTCAAATTGGTTGAGGCCGAGATTAGATCCCTGTGCTGGAACTGGGGGATGCCAAGGATAGCGCTCACCATTTATACTAGAAAGTCAGTGGACAGGGAACCACATTACTGGATCTGCATCTGTATTATTGGGTGAACCAAACATTTGTGGTAAACAATTGGTCCTTTGCAGACCCAGATGAAGCCTTCCCTGATGGTAGAAGGACATGATATGGAGCCTTGGTGCTACGTTGGGTAGCTCTACGACACAGAGAGATGGGTGGATCTCTTGACGCCAACAGCCCCCATGGTCTAGACCTGGAGAAGGGCAGTCTGTCAAATTGGGATGGACAAAACTGCTGACGCAAGAGACACCACTATGGGACATGAAGACCCTGGCAGATCTGTGTGGTGTGACAGGATATGAGCAATGGGATACGTTGGGCATCTCGAAACCTGGGGGACATCTGGGGTTAGAAGGGGTGGCTGTCCTTTGAGAAACTACAGAGCCAATATCACTGGACTAGAAGCTACTTCCTAATCTACTTACAGGTCAGGTCGACCCTGGCACGCCAGATTGACAAGGCCAAATAAATAGCAGACGAGAATCTGCTAGAATGCAGTGTTCTAGGGCCCCCCTTTTCAGGCACGCAGTATCTCAGATTTATTCCACACTCCTCAATAATAGTTAGCCCCCTGCAGAAACTGAAGGAAACTTGGGAAAGAGACCTAGGCAGACACGAGGATGAGGAATGTGGGGTGACATGTAGATACCCCAGGAAGTTGTTATCCGAGCTGGGTTCAGGTTGGTCAGGCTAAAATTATTACAATGAGCGTACTTCACCGGGACAAGGCTGTTTGTGATGGGCATGATAGATACCAAATAGTGTCAGGGATGCTGCTGCCAATGGGGCACGTTGCTGCACAGGATTTGGGAGTGTCCGAGGCTAACTGAATTCTGGTTGGCAATACAACACAGGCTCTCACTTGTTTTTTGGGGACCTCTGACACTTACCAATCAGCTGGTTTCCTTGGTTATCTGGTGTGATGTGACCCTGGACAGGTAAATTCTCCTCCTCTGCAACAAGGCCCTGGCTGTAACCAGAACAGCCAGTACGTTACTGGAGGATGGTGGGGTCGCATCGGTGAGGGAGTGGGCATCCCACATGGAGTGGTGTAGCCAGGCCAAAGAACCCATCTATCATGCGAGGGAGTGCCCTCAGAAGTTTGCAAACATTTGGGGAACATGGCAAGGTCATGATGGTAAATGAGGTTGGGTACCGGTATCCCAGGAGCCGAGCCCACCGGTCAGACCCAGTGCCCCTGGAGATAACGGGGGAAACTAGATGCCCTATACCTGAGAACACCGAAGGGATAGAGGATGGAGAGTCACCATCCTATTTTAAGAGGCCAGGCAACTCCATTGTTGTTTTGAATTTTCATGTCATGTCCATACACCTCAGCACCTGGGTTTATTATTGTTTCAAACATGTCATGGTGTTTCCATGATAAATGCTCAATAAAAATATTTTAAAAAAGAAGATAGTTGTCGGTGGAGGAAAATATGATTCGTCGATTCCCTTGATGTATCTGAAGCCTGTCAAACTGGTGGGTTCCTGGGACATCTTACTAGCAAAGCAGTGTGAGAAGTATTCAGAAGGCTGGCCCCGGTTTTTCATTGAGTTGGATTTGTTGCATATATTTGTCTAGGTGGTCCCCGCTTAAGATCGCCTACAGGATTAATGGATCAGCTAATCTTAATGGAGGATTATCCTCGAGGACACTGCCCTCCTCGATCTGGAGTGTACTTTGGAAGTCGCCCCATATCGGTTTTAAAGAGGGGAAATGGTACTTCATGTAAAGACCCTTCCCCCTCCTTCCCATGGCTACTTTAGATCTCCATGTAAACCAGGGCTTTTCTCGCCACAACATATTTCACATTTCCACTTTTTTCATGGAAATAAAACAAGGCTAACTTTATATATCAAATATAATTCCATGTTCTTCCCACCAAACCTCTTGCCCAGCTGTTCAGCCTCAATGCCGTTTAATAGCTGCTTGAATTAGATCAGGAAATTCACCCCTTGCTACATTATACTTTCAGGCCTGTTTGTCATTGGTCTTCGAACTCTGAATGGGTGAGGGTTTTTTCACAAGGGGATACTGGGTGTGGGTGTTAGGGAGGTGCAAAGCTTTGGACAAGTGGAGCTCTCAGTTTATTCCAAAAGAAAGCAAACATCATGCTTTAAAACAGTGCTGTGATTTTATTGAAAATAAAGAATTATCAAGGGCCACTCAGTAATGGGCCAACATGTCTTTTTATATTCTGTTGGGCTGGCAATAGGTGCCAAAGGGCCCCTCCAAATAACACCCACCTCCTCACACCCTTCAATTAGTCGTGACATTTTAGCCAACAGCACGGTGCATATTGGGACATGCTGCTTTGTTGTAAATATTGTAAGCATGAGCTCAAAAACACAACATAAGTGGTTTTAGCTATCAACCAGAACGTGCTGATGCTGTCACGCATCACACAGTGCCAATTATCAGCTACACTACATAACATGAAAAAGTAAAAGTTGAGGGTGAATGCAGTTTTTGCTCTATAAAGTCCCATACACATTTAAGCTCCTCTGCCTTTGATATATTTTTAATTTCACTTCTGGGATTTATTATAATACTCATCTTTTAAAATGCGCTCCATTCTTACTTGAAATATTTGGCTTGCTTACTTTAACACGACACATATTAAAAAGCACTATTGATTATCAATTTTATCTGTATTGGTAAGAGGATGTGCCCTCAATCCCTATTATAATTCTTTAGCATGCATCAATATTTATCATTTTACGAGATAAGCGTTAGAAAATATGCTTGTTGTTTTTTGAAGGGCCTAAAGAATTTATTTTTCTGGGTATGGGGGGTTCATGGCATGAAAACATTTGAATGCCATTGGTTTATCTGCTTACGGACAATCACCACACCACAGCTCTATCCTTATTGTGATGAATTCATTTTCCCTATTCTACTTAATATTTAACAATTCACTTAATATCGATTTTTTCTTTGATGAGGGGATCCCCATAATCCACCTTCTTTTCCAATAAACTATAACTTTCCGTTTTTTATTTTAAAGTTAAACCCTCCTTTAAACTTTTATCTTTTTCTACGTATTAGGGTAAACCATTTTTACTTCCCCGTCGTTACCTTGTTTTTTTTCTTCTATTTTTGTTTTAATTACACTCAGAAAGGCACTTTACACTTTCTGTGCGTCAACTGATGGCACTGATCCAGAATTACAGGAGTAGCACATCCATAATTTGGCTTTTGAATAGTTATCCAGAATGGTGGGCTTCAAGTATTATGAAGCTCTGCTTTTTAATTTTTATCAAAATAGAATACGAACTAGTTTAGTATAGCAACACTCGACCAATTTCTAGAACTTATCTACTGGCAGGCAAGGGCCTGATGCATAAAGCTGTTTACCAGTCACAAACCTCCCTGATTCCCTAACTCCGAGGGTTTGCAACCAACCAGTACAAATCTTTTTGTTATGCACTTAACCCATGTAGTGGTTTGGAAACGGTTTTCTGAATTGTTAAATGGGTTTAGAAATTGTTCCCGAATTGCTACTTGGAAGGGGCATGTTTTTGGGGCCCCTTCCAAATACATATATGGACACAGATATATGAATGGTTTTCAACAGTATTTGTGATCTCCACCCACTGACCAGCTGCCGAATCCTAACTTAGAATGGGAATTTATTCCCCAAGTCCCTTTTGGACCCCTCCCCCATTGAGAATCATGGTGGCAGCTTCAGGGTTGGCAGTGATTCACAAGACCATTGCCTGCTTTCACAGTTTTCCAAAACAGAAAATGTATTATTTTTTTAAGCAGCCCCAGATTGTTTAAGTAACTTGGGGCCAGATATATCAAAGGGTTTTATCCATTTTGTGTATATGGGAAAAAGCTTTAGTACATACAGACCTAGGACTAGGTATGGTGGTCTGCTGTCACATGCCCGCCACCATCCCTACGATTCTAATCAATCACAGGGGGTTGCAGATTGTGACCTGCCAAATTAATATTAATGACACAGGCTGTTTTGGGATTTAGTATGCTATGAACCAAAGTATTAATTCAAAGGGTCTGTTCGCAATATCAGATTGCAGTCGCAAATAAACGGTGGGCAATTTGCGACCTCCTTTTGCAAATGTAATTTTTGCACATCAGGCCCCGTGTTCACTGGTGCCGACTGGTCTGCAACAACCATTGAGGTTTCCTGGGCTGTAGACATTCCCTTGGCAGATGTGTGTAGAAGATCTGCAAGGTCTCTTCCCCCTACATTTCGCATTAAGAGGTGATAGGCAACAACAGAGCAGCTCAGGTTGAATTCTCTTCACTAAAGGTAGCACAGTCTAAAATGTTTTTTTTGTTTATTGGACTACATTTCCAAAGTTACATTTCCCATAGTCTCAGTCTTCCTTTGTTATGCGACAAACTCTGTTGCTGAGGATTTAGGGCCAGATGTAGCAAAGTTTGGGAGTCGCAAATGGCCCGAATAGCTATTTGCGACTGTGCAAAATCGGAAATGGGATGCAAAAATCCAATTTCCGACTTGCAAAAAGCGATGCGAGCCGTTAGCGACTCGCAAAATGTGCGACCCCATTTTGCGACCCGCAAATAGCAAGTCGCAATTTGCGAGTCGCAAACCATATGCAATAGCAACTCGCAAATTGCGACTAGTCGCAAAAAGCCCATTTTGCACTTCCAATTTACCACTAACTCAGAGCAGGTGGTAACCAGAACCAAAGTATAAAAGGAGACCCAGAAGGCATCTGGGTTACTCAAGATGGCGGAGATATACCTGATAGCAGTGAAGAGGAGAGTCCACGCAGCCCAGCAGAGGAGGAGGAGGAGGAGCCAGAGACAGGAGAAGATTTATAGAACAAGGCAGACTCTGTTCCAGCAAACTGAGGAAGAGATATACGATAAATACCACCTTAGCAGCGCAGCCATACTAGAATTAATTGATTTACTAAAACCACAGCTAGAACACCAGACTCTGCGCGGCTGCGCCATCCCTACGCATGTGCAAGTGCTATGCTCACTGCACCTCTTGGCCTCAGGGAGCTATCAGGGGGTCATTGCTGTGGCAGGTGGGGTATCTCAAAATGCAGTGTCAAGGTTCCTCAGGGCCTTACTAGATGCCATAGTCACACACATGTCTCACTTCATATACCTACCCAGGAATGAGGCAGAAATTAACAGCACCAAGCTGGACTTTTACCGGATTGTCAACTTTCCCCATGTCATAGGATGTGTAGATGGGACACATATTCAAATATGCCCCCCTGCAAACCTGGAAGATCTTTTCCGCAACAGAAAGTGTACCCACTCACTCAATATTCAGGTTGTTTGTGACGCCCATTATGTCATCACTGACATTGTAGCTAAGTTTCCAGGCAGTACCCATGACTCCTACATTTTTAGGCACAGTGGGATACACCAACGCCTGGAACGTGGGGAGTTTGGAGACGGATACCTCCTAGGTAGAGCTGCATACACCTTGCAGACATACACACAGGTCACTTTGCACACCAACCAGGACTTTCTAACACTGTAATGTTTGTGCCCAACAGGTGACAGTGCATATGCTCTACGCCCATGGATTATGACTCCGTTCTTAACACCCAGCAATGAATGTGAGAGGCGATACAACAGTGCACATAAGAGGACCAGGAACCTTATCGAACGCACCTTCGGATTACTGAAAGCAAGATTCAGATGCCTCCACCGCAGTGGAGGTGCCCTCCAGTATACCTCCATTACAGCATTAAAAATTGTTGTCGCATGCGCCATCCTGCACAATATTGCCACCCGACGTGGGCTACCTCTCATCCCTGCAGACCCAGATCCTGAGGATGAAGAGCAAGAGCAACCACATCGCCATCATGGGGATCGGAGTATAGCTAATCAGGGCAGACTGAGACGGGAACACATCGCAAACCAATACTTTGGAAGGTACGTGTCAACTCCAACCATACTCACCTACTGACCAAAAACTCCATTTGTTAAGTGGAAAAAAAAAACGATTTATTTTGTGCAGAAATACAACTATTTACAAATAATAACTGTTCATGGTCATCTAAATGCAAACCATGCATGGGGTACATTGCTGTCATGTGCCACATCATCAGGGACAGGGTTATGTCTATGTCCTACGGCGGCCCCTGCCAGCCTGGCTGGTCCCTGGTGGTTCTGCAGTGCTCTGCCTGGTACTCCCACTCCGGAGCACCCTAGTGTCACTGGCAGAGACACTGCTCACTGTAGAGCCCTCCTCGCTGTCCTGGGGTGTGTCCCCTGTGCCCCTGGACAGATGCTGTGCCTCCATTAAGTCAATCACGTGTGTGATCCGGCCCAGGCCCCTAGCCACATCTCCTGCAAAATGTCCTTCTCGACAGGCCAGTGGTGTTCACAGCCAGTCTGCCAATTGATGTGGCCATCCTGTCAAGCCTCTGTAGCAGCTGACGGTCTCTGCACCACCCACCCTCGCCCTGTGCCAGTAGTCCTGCCACCAGTTCCCTTATGGACAGGGCTAGGTCCCCAGTGTTTGTGGCCATAACGTCAATTCGGGAATTTAGATGCTGCATGCTGGCCTCGTTGTTTCTGACAAAGCGGTGCAGCACACCACTAATCCGCCCTAATATATTGTTTTGCAGGCGCTGACCACGCAGCAGCTGTGCCTCACTGTTGGTGGTAGGTTGACGGCCGGACGCAGCCTGCAGCCCTGATCTCCTGTACCTGCGTTGCCTGCGCAGTGGTGGCTGCCCTGTGTGCTCAACTGTGCCACTCCTGCCTGTTGCTGGTGCAGCCTCCTGAAACACAGTTGCAGCAGGTGTGGACATCACAGGGATGGTATTGGTCGTGCAGGTGGGAGTGGTGGCGGCTCCTGTGCTGTCCTCATGGGGCTGGCTGCTGTGGGTTGTGGTGGTGTCTTGTGGGAGACCTGTGGGACATGGGGAACAGATTGTCAGTTTCTACTATCTGTTGCACACTTCCTAATAAACATTTGCCTATGAACTGCCTACTTGACTACATTTCCCATAATGCATCATTCTGGTGTTTGCTACCCTGAAATGGAGCTATCTTGGTTGAGCATGCCCCTGTGTACATGGTGGGTGGGGGTATGGCATTGATAGGGGTACAGGCATATCACATGGTACTCACTGGTTGATGTAGTGGGCTCAGAGGTGTCCAGATCTCCAAATCCTGACACTGCCTCCTGCTCCAGGGTCTCCTCCACCCTTTCTTCCAGGGGTGTGGGTGGTGGTACAGATGATGGTCTCCCTCCTGTGCCTCTCATCTCCCGGAGCCTTTCAGCCACCCTCTCCTTGGTCCGGGAGCGGAGGTCATACCACCGTTTTTTTATCTCTTCCACACTCCCGTGGCTCACCCCCAGGGAGTTAATTTTTTCTTGGATCTCCTGCCAGAGTTGTTTTTTGGTGGCTTCTGGCACATTGAGGGCTCCCTTTCTGAATAGTTCATCATAGTACTGACAGCATTCGTCTGTCAGCACCTCCAGCTCCTTCTCTGAAAATTTTAGTTTTCTTTTTCTAGGAGTTTCTTCCATTGTAGCTGCTGTTCCTCCTGTGTGCAGTTCAACAGTTTAAAATGGGTGTGGTCCTCCCTCCTCCCAGGTGTATTTGTAAACTTCCTGGCTGTGATGTCATCATCATGTGCCAGGAAGTGTTTCCAGAGTGTTATGGAGTGGTTTCTGGAGTGTTCTGCAGCACCTGCAATCAATCTACATGGTACTCGCAATTTGCGACACCCACTCGCAAATTGCGAGTTCGTTTTTTGCACGGTCGCAAAAAGCGACCTCGGAAACAGCGGACTCGCTCTCTGCGTTGCGACTCTGGGTGCGAGTCGCAATTTGTACACCGACATTGTACCTGCATTTCTATTAGCGACACGCAATTTGCGAGTCGCACTTACTCGCAAATTGCGAGTCGCTAATTTTTTGGTACCTACATCTGGCCCTTATTTCCTCTATGTATAAGCCTGAAAACGAGGGGTGAAACAAGGTGGTAATGTCCTAACTATTAGAAGTAATCGCCATTATAGCACGTTTCTGACCCTCCTGCCCTTCCTAAGCTGCCCTTCTTCCCTCTAAGGAGGATAAAGTGTGTCCTATATGTGGCTTGAATGGGTTGTACAAAACTGCAGTGAGAGTGAAGCTAGGTTCTAATTAACTGACCATATGGGGGAGGGTGTTTAAGAGTGTAACCTCTCAGAGCAATAAAAAGTGGGGGGCAGATTTACTAAAAGTTTGTGTCTGGGTTGCGTCACTTTTGTGTTGCAGCCCCCAGGCAAAACCATCTTTGTTATTTACTAAGCCATGAAAAGCCACTTTACCTTACTTTGGGAAAGTGTTCCATGAGTGCAGCAAGGGTGTACCCGCATATCCACCTATGGATTTTGGTGCATTCCCAGATTTACAATCGTTTGTAAACCTGGGAATATGTAAAAATGCCAGGCCTTCCCCAGTGAGGCGTAATAAGGAAAAATATATTTAGTTCCTCTTTCCATGTGTGCTGCATTTACAGCACACATAGAAAGAGGGGAAGGTCATTAAAATAAATTTGCACAGGAAGATGCCCTTTCCTGCACTAAAACAATCATGCCTGTAACAGACACCGTTGTACCATGTGCCAGTGTACCAGCGCTAGGAGGCAGCAAAAATGTGCTGTATCATAATTGACATGGTGCATTTCTTCTGCCTCCCTTTCATGCAACCCAGCGCAGCAATTTTTCTTGCTATTCTGCTTTGCGTGAAAACTTAGTAAATCTTCCCCATGATGTTTGTTAGGACATTAGCAATCTCAAAGTATAAGAGAGCTTTCGAATGTCAGGCACTTGCTGTAAGAAACTCCAAGATCCTGCATTTGTTTTTCAGAATTAAGAATTTTGTGGAAGATATTACCAAGCAGGGAATACTCAAAAATTGTAATAAACTAAGTAGATGAGTTCAGATAATGCTTGAACTAGTGCAATAATTTCCATTGCTTAATAGCACACATACTAGATTCTTGGTGGCATATTCATTATTATTTCACACAGCTGACCAAGAAAGCTTGCTGAGCTGCATTGCTTGAAAGGGGGAGACCAGAAATTCTCCATATTTACGAAGATATGGAGCATTTCCGTTCTCTCTTTGCGCTGGTGCACTATGTGCTGCCTTGCTCCAATGCAGGCATGGTGCCTGAGCAGGCAGGAAAGGACACCTTGCACAAAAACAATCCAGCGAAGCATATTCCTCTCTCTACGTTTGCTGCAAAACACAGTACACATGGAAAGAAAAAGTAAAGAGAAGTAATAAGGATATGTCTCCTCAGTTTCACTTCTGTCAGGTAGGTGCACCATTTTGGCGCAAACCCAGGTTTTCGGACTTTGTAAATTTTGGTTTACCTCAAAATACATGGGTGAATGTATGGGAATGCCCATGCTTCACTCATGTAACATCTACTGAACATAAAGTATACGAGCTGGCTAGTATTACTGTGGTTTTACTAACCACACAAAGCCACACAAAGTGGCTTCGTATGATGTAGTAAATGCCAAAAATTATTTTGCATCCGACCAACACTGCCACAAAATCATAGTAAATTTGGGCATTTGTCCATTTTGGAATACTAAGACCTACTCATTTTTCCAGCTCAGCTAAGACCACTTCCTGTCCATTCATCAAGCTGGCTCCTTTTGAACTGAAGGGGAGACCCATGAGGTGGAGGATTAGTGATTAAGGAGAGGCACGGGCATATAGTGCTGTACTGTTTTGGTTATTTGTGTAGTCCTTTTTACAACCCTTGTGAGACCCAAAGCGATTCCTTGGGTGACTGGATGCAATATTTATGTAGTGTTCATATCCCTGGCAGGTCGTTAAGTGCTCTCATTTTCATATGGATCCTGGGCACCATTCAAAGCTAGATTTATCAACACTTTGCTCTGGTGCAAGGTCACCAAAAGTGATTGGTACTGGTGCAAAGTAATGATTTAGGATTTACTTTAATGGAAAGTTGCCTAAAAGAAAAGCACTGCTTTGTTTTGATAGTGCATTGGCATATGGCGCAAGGGTGTTTGTGTTACAGGTAGGATTGTTTTTATGCAGGAAAGGGCACCCTCCTGCACAAACCCAATCCTGCCTACAACACAGGCACCCTTCCACTGTGGCGCAAGGGTCCCTGCATTGGCACTAGGCTGCCAAAATGGCACCAGTGCACGGGGAAAGGACAGGAATGAGCTGCATTGGATTAATATAGTGCATTCTTGCCCTTTTCCTGTGACGCAGGGCCGTGCAGCAAGGTGACTTGCTGCACGGCCCTGTGCCACTAAACTCGTAAATATGGGCCTCAGTGTTTCTGGTAATGCAATGGGGGGTCAAATAACTATCCCATGACTTGGCATGGAGGAGTGATTATTGGACTAATCGTACCGTATATTTAGGCTAAAATAACTGATAAAACCCTATAGAATCTGACACATCCCTCATCAGTGTAAACATATAAACACTGCTATACTTTTGCACAACCTCAAACTAAGGGCCAGATTATGAATGAATGAATAAGGAGACTTATATTGCACACGGCTACTCAATAGAGTGTCCCGGTGCACAAGCCAGCAAGTCAGCAGGCATCTCAATTGTTTCTTAAAAGCTGATTGTCAGGGCAGGGACCACAGTTCTAGTGGCAGCTTGTTCCAGGCCATTGCACCAGGAATAAAGTGGATCTACCGCCAATTCTGGCCTTCCACATTCTTGGAATCACTGCCAATGATTTATTAGTTGATCTCAAGTTGTGAGAGGGGTGATGAAAACTAAAACTAAGGGGCATATCATTCATGATGCACCACTTTTCTAGTGCCCCATTGCATCCTTCTAACAACACCATGTGTGTGCCGTATTTACAGTACGACACGCCATGGCGGTTGTGTTCACATTAGTGTCATAATTTATGGCGCTAATGTGGCGCTTTGCTGGATTGGCACCATAAATTATGGTGCTAATGCAGCAAAGCATAAGGAGACCCATTGTTTTCAATGGCAGTGTCATCTTAACACCTGTCTTAGGCAGGCGTTAATAATGATGTTAAAAATGGCGCAGTGAAGTTTACTAGATTTCACTGCGCCATTTTTCTGGGCCTCCCTACGTGGGAAAGCCCCCTTTGCATACATTATGCCTGGTGCAGGCATAATGTGGCGCAAGGGTTTACAAAGTGGCGCCAAGCTTGTATGGTGCCACTTTGTAAATATGCAGCGTGGGAAATGGCACCTTAAAACCACATTTGCATAGAAAAATGACGCAAATATGGCGCATGGTGGTGCTAGGGGCATCATAAATATGCCCTAAATCTCAGGTATTCAGCCCTAGATAGATAAAGGGCCGCTGTGTCAGTACCAGTGCTTTGAACATAATTATTTTCTTATCCTGCAGCCAGTGCAACTCACGCAGGTATGGAGAGAAGTGCAGTCTCACCAGCAGGTGGAGGAGGCGAGCTGCCACATTCTGTACCATCTGAAGTTTCTCCAGAAGATACTCAGGCAAGCCCAGGTAAAGTCAATTGCCGTAATCAAACCTAGATGTTATCAGAGCCTGGATGACAAATTTGTTTGCTGAGAATGGAGATGTAAAAACTTTCCTAGAGAATAGAGTATCCCAAAGTACATGCCTACCACCGCCTTAATTTGTGGATTAAAGGATAACTGCTCATTAAATTTCACTCCAAAGTTCTTGACAGCGCCACTCTTAAGGCCGGGAGTAGGAGCATTATTAGGTCAAAAGAATAACCAGCAGTTGGATGGAAGATCACCGAACACAAGGATTTCTGTCTTCTCTGCATTACACTTGAGCTGTTCTGCCATCCAGTGAAATACTGCCATCAGGCAGCTTCTGATCTAGTTCCTAGGGAGATCACTGCCCTAATCACAAGAGAACAAAAGCTGTGTATCATCAGCATAGGAAATAACCTTAGCACCTTGGGATTCTGCAAGCCCGGTAATAGAGTCAGATATATATTAAAGATTGTGGGGCTCAATGCCAACCCCAACTGACAAATCTCGAGACCCAGATGAGAAAGTTGGAATCCAGATCTGCTGACTGGGTCCCTCTATAAAAGATGACAGCCAATTAAAGCCTTGACCCGAAATGCCCACTGATGACAGACCCTGTGGAGGCAGGCATGGGAGACCTTATCAAAGGCTGCCGATAGGGCCAGCAATATCAGCACAGCCTTACCTCCTCCATCCAGTGTACCTTTGATGCATTCACTGACCTCCAGGAGCGCTGTCTCAGTGCTATACCTGAGCCTATACCCAGACTGACTGGAATGTAGCAGTTTATTAGATTCAAGATAGCTGGAAAGTTGTGAGTAAACATGTTTTTCAGAATCTTGGAAAAAGCTGGGAGCAAGGAGATAGGTCTATAATTTGCTGGAACCTCCTTATGATCTTAGCAGATGGAATGCTCCGTCACAAACATGACAGACATTCCGTGTGTCATATTACAATCTCCATTGGATATAATGGGATCGTAATGTGGCGTGACGTGATATCTGTCACGTTTGTGACAGAGTAACCCCACCCATCAAGATGGTAATCAGGCACAATGTGTCCAGAAATATAAACCAGATCTTCTGAGGCAGGCTTACATTTTTTATCTGTCTAGGTAGTAACAACCCTGTCCTTAACAGGGTCCTTAAAAGGTATAACTGGTTTACCCTAACACCCCTTTCAACATAGGAAGTGGATGAGTTATTTTTATTTTTTTCTGAAGGGGGCAACACAATGTAACTTTGTTATTCAAGGCAGTTGCAAGAAAGGCTGGTCTAAGATTATTCTGCTTGAGTTTTGTTGTATATGGACGTGCTTGGATTAAAGGTGCAGGGCTTAGAAGCTTGTTTTAGGTCTGATTTAATTATCTTATATACTACAGGGAATCTGGGAGTGTTAAAATCATATTTGAACCTTTGGTAGTGTTTAATGCTTTCACTTATTGGTGAAATGTCTGGCTCATAAGGATATTGGCCAATATGTGCCTTCACATTTACACACAGAACGGGTAAAACCCTTTGATTCATCAGACCCATTTTCTAACAAGTCAGTATTGATAGCAGGTCACCTGCCAGACACTCTAGGTTTGAGACATTTAGTGCAAGGAATTTTCACATGTACCATTCCGAAAAGAGTACTGCCACCATGCACATGTGATAGTGGTGGAAACACGACACAAGACTTTTCATATACTAACACAATTCATAGCTGAAAGGTGCCCCATTGTTATGTGTGATACCTTCAGCTAATGGTGGCTCTTTACCCAACTGCACTTTACTGCAGGGGTGTTTGAGCCCATGGTTACAACCTGGTATCACCACAATCTCAAATCCAGAATACAATGTAATGTCTGTTAAAAGTTCAGGACTCACTTAAAGTGAGACATTTACCATGAGAGCCCTCAGCAGCTATGAATGCCCACAGAACAGCAGGACCACCTTAATGAAGCCAGACAAACAGTGCAGAAAAGCAGTGACGAGCATAATTAAAGCATCAAGTTTCCGGCGCCTTGTAATGAGGGTTACAACATGGCTGTTATGCTCCTTGTTTTTATGAGTACTATTTTTCATCTTAGAAGTGTGAGAAATGCTGTGAGGACTAGACTGATGGCTAAAAGCTCCTGGTACTTGATGTGATGGCCCTCACTCTAAACCGAGCTTTAGTGAAAACAAAGTAAGTATGGAAATCAAATATAGGCTACATTACAAGATGTAGGGTCAAAAGTTATCGACAACGCCCAACATTTTCAGGGCTCGCATTCAAGGGCCAGATGCAAGAAGATTCACTCACAGGCCCTGCCCTTTGATGCACCTAGCATCGAGGATAAAGTAGATAGAGTTCCTTGAACCAGCTCCACAGGATGCACCAGTCTAAGGCCCAAAGACGAGGGTTACACTATGCGCATAGGCTGCTCCTCATGATTAGACTCTTAACAAACAAAGCCCGAAATTGAGCACAGCTCTTGAGGGAGTCAGGCATTGAGCCAAAACCAGCATAAACGTTTGGGTTCCACACCTCCGGCCAGCATGTAATGGACTTCTGTGGTTGGTTTGATGTTGAAGAAAGCCCCATCCAAGAGCACGAAATCTCATCCTGCTCAGTCGCCCGCTCATTGCCTAGGTGGCAAAAGAATCTTACATGGCTCTGCTGCCACCACCAGCTCAGCCCCGAGATGTAGACAAACCCCACTTGGACCCAAAATTCATGTTGAAGATCCACCAAAAACAGGCACCAAAGTCACCACCAAACACCCCTCAGACTCAGAGACTGGACACCTAGGAGTGGTCAATCTTCAAAAAGCTGGTAGATAGCCTGGATAAATCCGAAAAAAAGTTATTAGTGGCCCAAAATACTGGATTCTGACTCCAATTCAGATAGGCCTTACTACTTACAATAACCCTATCAAGAGCCCTGTCGGCCTCTGGAAGGAGATGATCTCTGGTAGGATTATGCTGAGGATCCACAGGATGAACCTGATCTTGCGCAGTATCCTGCTAAACCATCCCCATCCGATGGTACTGTGTGCCATGCAATAAATACAATGGGCTGTCTCACAGAATAGAGCTTGACATGATGGTGTTGAAGATGACAAAGATTTTTGTGGAAATGTCGAAGAAAGATAAGTCTGTTAGCTAACTTCCTATGTTGAAAGGGGTGTTAGGGTAAACCAGTTATACCTTTAAGGACCCTGTTAAGGACAGGGTTGTTACTACCTAGACAGATAAAACATGTAAGCCTGCCTCAGAAGATCTGGTTTATATTTCTGGACACATTGTGCCGATTCCCTGGTGGTGCACACTGCCCCTAAGGCAGCTTCTGCATAGGCCACAAGGTATAGTCCTCCCCATGGTAAGGAGTCCAAAAAGACTGAGGATGTTCGGAAACAGGTCGCACTGGGGACAGCCACACATTTGTGAATTGCCAACTCGATGGGCCTCCTCTCCAAGTACGATCATTACCATTGGGAAGAGTTGGAGGAGCTCATAAAGCAACTAAGGGAGGCTCACCACAAAAGGTGACAAAAGCTAGTTGCAGAAGGCAAAACAATTAGTGATTGTAATATTTGTTGTGCCCTTTATTCAGCAGACACAGTGTCTAGAGGGATCAGCACTAGCATCCTTCTTCGTAGGCATGCCTGGCTTAGGCTCTCAAGGTACTACAGCCTCTCTTTAATGGACCTTTTGGCGGGGAAAATTTGTTCAGCCCTCATGTCGACCAGATGCTTGAAAAAATAATAAAGGATGCAGACAAAGCAAAGTCTTTGCACGGCCTCCAGTCTCTCAGTCCAAAGCCTGCGTTTCACAAGCAGCACACCACGAGAGGTAACAAGCAAGGGGACTCGGCAGAGACACCCACCCATCAGCAGGACCAACAGCTCTTTCAGGACTACCAATAGCCTAAGGCCCGTATTTATACTCCGTTTGCGCCGAATTAGCGTCGTTTTTTTCGACGCAAATTCGGCGCAAAACTAACGCCATATTTATACTTTGGCGTTAGACGCGTCTAGCGCCAAAGTATGGGCAAATAGCGTCATTTTTTTGCGTGAACGCCTTCCTTGCGTTAATGAGATGCAAGGAAGGCGTTCCCGTCTAAAAAAATGACGGCGACGCAAATGCGTCGTATTTATACTCCCGGGCAAAAATCACGCCCGGGAGGTGGCGGGTCAAAAAACCCTGCATTTGCGCCACTATTTAACGCCTGGGTCAGGGTAGGCGTTAAGGGGCCTGTGGGCTCAAAATGAGCCCACAGGTGCCCTCCCCTGCCCCCAGGGACCCCCCCTGCCACCCCTGCCCACCCCAGGAGGACACCCAAGGATGGAGGGACACACCCCAGGGACATTCAGGTAAGTTCAGGTAAGTATAATTTTTTATATTTTTTTATTTTTTTGGGGTGGCATAGGGGGGCCTTATTTGTGCCCCCCTACATGCCACTATGCCCAATGACCATGCCCAGGGGACACAAGTCCCCTGGGCATGGCCATTGGGCAAGGGGGCATGACTCCTGTCTTTACTAAGACAGGAGTCATGAAATGGCGTCTGGGCGTCGTAAACAAATGGCGCAAATCGGGTTGAGGCGATTTTTTTGCCTCAACCTGACTTGCCCCATTTTAAGACGCCCTAACGTCATTTTTTCCCAACGCCGGCGCTGCCTGGTCTACGTGGTTTTTTTCCACGCACACCAGGCAGCGCCGGTCTGCTTGCGCCGGCTAACGCCATTCCATAAATACGGCGCCCGCATGGCGCTTCAGAATGGCGTTAGACGGCGCTAATTTTTTTGATGCTAAACTGCGTTAGCGCAGTTTAGCGTCAAAAAGTATAAATATGGGCCTAAGTACTTTCAAAGAGGGGCCTATGGAAGAAATGAGCAGAAAAAAATACACAAAGTCACTTTATAAGACATCTTCCCACTGCTATGCCAAAGTGACTTTATGTCGGCACTGGATATAAAAGACGCATACCTTTGCATCCTAATGCGTCCCATCACTGCACTGAACCTGTTGAGAATCAGCTACAATCATAGTGATTATACTACAGGCCCGATTACACATATGCCCATTACAAGAGTGCCTCACATGGCAGTGGGCACAGGGGGTGAGACAATTGGAATGATCTAGTTTTGGTAACGACTAGGGCCCAGCATTCACTCCTGTGGTGGAACAGCAACCTGTAGCTTGGCAGACCCTTCGTAGACCCCCTTCCACATGTGACCAACACCACTGATGTGTCTCTTTTAAGGTGTGGAGCTCTTCTCCACCAGATAACAATTCAAGGCTCTATGGCTCTTCAGCACCAGGACCATTACATCAACTACCTGGAGCTTTTAGCCATCAGACTAGCCCTCGGAGCATTTTTCACACTTCTGAGGGGACAATTAGTACACATAAAAACAGACAACATGACAGCCACGTTCTACCTCCAAAAGCAAACGGACCCACTGTACCCAGTTTTCTCAGCGGCACAGGAGATCTGTCATTGGGCAACTCTTAACAACATTCACCTATTGGTGGAGCACCTGTAGAGAGTTGAGAAAGTTTTTGTGGGCCTGCTTAGCAGGGTGCATTAACAAGTGTCCATGACCCTCATCCTAATAGTGCCTTCCTGTTCAAGACAGTCCTGGCACTCAATGCTCCTTGATACGTCAGTCAGTCGACACAAGAAGCTGCCAATCAGACCGGGCCTTCTCACTCAGCATATAAATCAGTAATTCACCCAGAACCTAAAGCACAAGATACGTACAGTGGTAGCACTTTCTCTGCTGGATACAGTATCTACATGTGGATTCCTCACCTTTTGAACATCCTAAAGCACCAGCATTCTATGGAAACTTTTCTTCCTAGCTTTCCACCTTGACGAGGATGTCACAGTGCCACAGTGCTGCACACGACTATGTGTGATGTCATCAGAGACATAAGAAGCCCTCATCGGCGTGCTGACGTTAGTTTCCAACCACTTATTTTGTGCCTTCGAGGCAAAAGGCTGAAACCAACATCATGAGTGCAACAACGTCGCAATCCACATATATACCAAAATATGTATATGAAATAAGAAATACATAAATAATATACAAATAGATTTCTTTTGGGCATATGCATGCTGAGAGGCGGGTGGGTCAGTGAGGAATCCACAGGTAGATACTATATCCACCAGAAAAGGCGTTGCCAAAGACAAGTAACTTGTTTTTCTGATGGATATATCCACCTGTGGATTTCTCACCTTTTGAATAGAATTCCCAGGCAGTCCTGCACTCGGAGGTGGGTGCCTGTCTGCCTATACCAAAAAATCTTGTAAAACAGAACAGGCAAAATGACCATCCCTCCTCACTTTGGAGACTAAGCAATATTCCTTTGCAAACATGTGCAAGGAGGCCTGTGGTGCCCATTTACAAACGTCAACTACTGGGACACCCCTAGCTAAAGCAAAAGTAGAAGACTTAGCTCTGGCAGAATGAGCTCTCATTACTTATGGTGGCTCTTTGTTTGCCATGGCAAGCAGATCTTTATGCACAGGATGATCCATCGGGAGAATGTTCTCTTATGCACCATTTTTCCTTTCATCTTGCCCACATAGCCAGCAAACATCTATTCATCCAGCCAGAGATGACGAGTTCTGTCCACGTAAAAGCTCACAACCCTTTTAGGGTCCAACCAATGGAGCCTTTCCTCCTCTTTAGATGGATGTGGAGGTGGGTAGAAAGTAGGAACGGTGATAGCCTGGGATAAGTGGAAGAGAGTAACCACCTTTGGCAAGAAAGGAGCCCTGGTTTTCAATACTAACATCTGCATAGAAAGTCGTGAAGTGGGGTTTCACATTTAATGCCTGCATTTCACTAACACGTCTAGCCGAGGTTATGTCAACCAGAAAAATAGGGCCTAATTTAAGAAACGTGGCACTGCATCCAATGCAGCGCCACTTTTGTTGCCCCCCCACCGCCACCATATTTGCGATTTATTTAATTTACGGCGCACCATGGCACATGGCAGGGGCAATAGCATCAACATGTTTGACTCTATTGATGTACTGTGCAGGATTATCTCCAAAATGTTGGCGCTAATTCTGCAGAGTACATAGGGGCCCATTGAAAACAATGGTATGCCTCCTTTTAACACCTGCTCTGTGCAGGCATTAAAAATAGCCGCTAAAAATGGCACAGTGTAATCTCTTAGATTCCACTGTGTAATGTTTGCCGTCCTACTAACAGGGGAACACCCCCCTTGCATACATTATGCCTGCGCCAGGCATAATGTGGCTCAAGGAGTTACAAAGTGGCGCAATGCATGTATTGCACCACTGAAAATATGGTGCAGTGAATTTGGCCTCGTTGGGCCACATTAGCGCCATAAAAAAGGACACCAATGTGGCGCAAGGAGGCACTAGCCCCTCTTAAATCTGGCCCATAGTTTTGAAAGTAAGTAGTCTCAAATGACAACATTGTAAGGGTTCAAATGGAGTACCCATAAGGTAAGTTAGTACCAAATGAATAACCCACGAAGGCATAAAAAATTGAGTATTTGTTAGAAAGTCCCCTAATAAACCTTAACACTATAGGGGACATAAACAGAGAAGGTTGGTTGGGTAAACAAAGTAATGCCACAAGGGCAGACAATTATCCCTTAACTGTTGCAACTGCACAACTTTGGTGTGCTAGGGAAAGTGCAAAACGGGCTTTTAAATGGTCAATCAAATTTTCGTCGCACCACTTCACAAACCAACCTCATCTTTCACCATAAACTTACTTGATGGAGTGTCGCCTGGCTGATTAAATAACATCCACCACATCAGGGGGAAGAGGAAAAGAACTCAGGTTGCCCCATTCAATCTCGAGGCATGTAGGTGCAGGCTGTGAAGGTGGAGGTGTAGAACCTGCCCCTGCAACTGCAAAAGGTCTTCCCTGTGAGGGACATAGCGCGGAGTGCAAAGTGAGAGGTGAAGAAGGTCTGTGTATCACACCCTTCTTGGCCAATCCAGGGCTATTAGTATGACTTGGGCACGGTCTTGGTGACTTCTTCAGACCCCAAGGACTCAAGGGTATGGGTGGAAACATGCAAAGTAGCTGGAAGGCCCCAATCCAATTCAAACATGTCCTCCAATACCCTCTGCATCGGTTACTGGAGGCTGCAGAACAAAGGGCAGTGCGTGTTCTCGTGAGTGGCAAACAGGCCTTTCGGAGGGATCCCCCATAGCCGGAAGATGTGAAGCACCACCTCTGGATGGCAACACAACTCGTGATCAGCTGAAAAATGTTGACAGACTGTCCGCATGCATGTTCAGAACTCCAGCCAAGTGATTTGCCATGATGCAAATCTGATGGTCCTGAGCTCAGCACCAGAGTCGTAGAGCTTCTCTGCAAAGAAGATATGGCCCTACATCCCCTGTTTATTGACGTACCACATTGTGGTAGTATTGTCTGTCTAGACCTGGATTGGTTGACCTCAAATGGAAGGGAGGAAAGCCTTGAGCCAGATGTATCGCTCACAATTCCAAAGGATTGAGATGAAACAATCTCTCTTCTAGCGACCAAAGTCCTTTGATCTCCAGATCCCCCAAATATGTTCCCCATCCAAGAGTGAAGGCTTCCGTGATCACTCTGGCCACTGGCGGAGGAGGACAAAACGGCTTCCCTTGCAATAGATTGCCATCCATACCCCACCCCCGAAGATCTGCTGCAGTGTCTCTGGAGATTTTGACCGACTCTCTGAGATCTAGTTGTGCTGAAACCACTGCCTGAGGTGACACCATTGGAGGGCCCTCTGGTGCCAGCGTGTATGGGTGACTAGTAGAATACTGGACGCTATCAGACAGAGCAGGTGCAAGACCTTCACAACTGCAACCATTGCTCCACTCTGAAGCATCAGAATCATAGCTTGAATGTCCAGAATCCTCTCAGGAGGAGCGTAGGCATGATTTACTGTAGTGTCCAGTACTGCCCTATGAACTGGGTGCGCAGAGAGGGCTCTAGATGAGATTTTGGTACATTGATGGAAAAGTACAGGTTGTACAACAACCGAGTTGTCAACTACAAGTGATGCAGCACCATCTCTGGCGAGTTGGCTTTGAGCAGCCAATCGTCTAGCTAAGGGAATACCAGTACTTTCTATCTTCTGAGATGTGCTGCAACCACTGCCATCACCTTCGTGAAGACTCGAGGTGTGTATTAAGATGAAATTGAAGGACAACAAACTGGTAATGTTGAGACCCCACCATGAAGCAGAGATATTTCCTGCGTGACTGCAGAATCGGGATGTGAAAATACACATCCTGCAATCAGTTGAAAGCATCTAGTCTTCCTTGTCCAGTGCAAAAAGCACCTGTGCCGGGGTCCGCATTTTGAATTTTTCCTCCTTGAGGAGCCAACTTAAAACCCGGAGGTCTGGGATTGGACGCAAACGGACATTTTTTTTTAGAATCAGGAAGTACTGCAAATAACATCCCTGACCCCGTTCCTGCTCTGACACCAACTCCACTGCGCCCTTATGAAGTAGGGATTTGACCTCCTGCTGAAGTAGCAGAAGATGTTCCTTGGACAAAAACTTTGTTGGAGATGGCAAGGTGGGGAAATTCCTGGAAGGATAGGGAGTACCCATTTTATACTATACTAAAAACCCACAGATCCGATGTTATGGACCTCCACTGTGGTAGACAATGAAACAACCTTCCTCCCACTGGCAAAGCATGCTCCAAGAAGGTGAAACTAGGGCTGCTTTCCTGTGATGTTGGCCACGAAAGAGGAGGAAAAGGAGGAGGAAGGCTGATGGGTGTCTCCTTGCTTTCTAACTTTGCCACCCCCCCTGTAAGACTTGTAAAGTGGATTTGTAGACTGCTGCTGTTGCTGTAACTGCTGTCTGCCATGAAAAGAGTAGTTCTGGCCAAACCCACCAAACTTGCGCAAGGGCCTGTAGTCTCTGGGCTTAGGTAAAGACCTAAAGACCTCACTGTCCCTTTACTGTCATTGAATCTCTCCACGCAGAATCAGCTTTGGTGTCAAACAGTCTTGCATTATCGAAGGCCAAATCCATCAGAGTGGACTGCAGGTCAGGCGAAAATCCAGGCCCCCTCAGCCAACCGTGTTTCCGTGTAGCAGTAGAGGTTCCCATTGCTCTAGCAAACAAATCAGCTGTATCCAGGCCCTACTGAAAAACTTGCCTCGCTTCAGCCTGGCTGTCATTTAACAGTTCTACAAAGTGCCCCTGAACATCATCTGGCAGCTTTGGAATCACAGTCCTGGCAGAATCCATCAAAGCATGAGTATAGAGGCCCAAAAGTCAACTAGTGTTGGCAGACTTCAGAACCAAACTTCTTGAAGAAAATACCTTCTTCGCAGATTGCTCCTTCTTCTTAGACTCCCTGTCCGCTGGAGAAGTTGGAAAGGACCCTGGAGTCAACTTCGAGGAACAAGAAGCCTGTACCACCAAACTTTCGGATGACTACCCAAAAACAGAGGATCCCCCTGAGCAGTCTTGTACCTTCTGGCAATGGATTGAGACACTTCCTGGGTTGACAAATGTTTCTGCCAAATGTCCAACACAGGCTCAGTTAAAGCCTCATTAAAAGGCAATAATGGTTCTAACACAGAGGAAGCAGAATGCAGTACCTCTGTCAACAGATTGGGGTAAAGTTCATTTATAGGAAGGGGCAACTCCTACATATCTACAGCCTTCCTTATCACTGCATGATATGAAGTGATCTCATAAGGAGGCATGCCTTTTGATGACAATAACTCCCATTCTTGGGAAGAGTCCAAGCCACTTGCAATGTCCAGCCTCTCAAAAACTGGATTATGTGAAAGTAGCTCACCTTCTTCCAGGTCAGGATCTTGCTAGGTTCACAAATAATGTTCCTCCCCCATAACCTTTGACTGCCCTGATGAAGGCCCTGGACTCACTCACGAGAGATCTTATGGAGGCTGAAACATGTTGTCAAAGAAAATATAAGCTCATGCTCGAGGCGTAAACTCCCAGTAGCATCCTCATGTTTATTTTGTAATCTAGTTCAGTGAACCCAAGAACAGAGGAAATACCGGGGTCTAAACTGAGGTTGCTTTAGATAAGTATCTTGACCCCACGTATGATCAGAAAAGAATTATTCTGAACTCCCTCCTCAATAAGGTTGGGACCACCATGTTAGTATCATCTTAACATGGTGGGTCGGACTGGCCAATGAGGAAGCATGCCACAAAACAGTGGGTGAAGCTTTTCCATCAAAATGTTTCTCCGTTTTTAGACTGTGGTTTTTATAAAGCACATTTTTGGTATTCCAGAAATGAGAGTAGTTGTGCCGCATTTGTTGTGAGTTATGTAACCAACTTTAATTAACCAAACGGTATTGAGAACACTCTTTCAAACATCAGCATCATTGAGAACACTCTTGCCGACATCAGCATCATCCACTAGCTAGCCACCACTTTGGAGAGGGACTGCTTTGTAGTCTATGCAGAGCATGTGTATCTACAGCCACAACAGCTTTGAACAGAAAATCTTATTTACTCTGTAACTATCTGTTTGTAGCATGTAGTGCTGAAGCTTCACATGTGCCTACCCTTCTCCTCCATAAGCCAGTGATGATCACAGATATTTTCTATGCCTTTTTGTTTATCCACTTTACTATGTACAGTGCACTGTCTCTTCAACAGTGCACTTTACTAACAATACAGACCCACTAAGTGGAAATCAAACTGAGGAGGAGCCCATATATTCTGCTGCATTCTGGATTAAAGGAAGATTCACAACAGGTTTTGTGACTCAAAGTTCTTAGAAGAAAAACAAGTCACAAATATCCGGCCCCAACCACAGATGGTAGAGGTGTGCATTACCTTTGAATTTACAGCACTACAACCTATGAATAGGTGGTTACAGGGTTAGTACAATTTCTCTTTAACAGTTTTGGAAGGTGCCACTGTTGGCATGGTTACCCCCTCCACACACGTTTTGCCTAGTGTTGATGCCATCTTTGATTGAAAGTGTGCTGGCATCCTGCTAACCAGGCCCCAGCACCAGTGTTCTTTCCCCAAATCTGTACCTTTGTTTACACAATTGGCACAACCCTGGCCCACAGTTAAGTCCCTTATAAATGGTACCTCTGGTACCAAGGGCCCTGTGGGAAGGTCCCAAAGGGCTGCAGCATGTATTATGCCACCCTGGGGACCCCTCACCAAGCACATGTACACTGCCTTGCAGCTTGTGTGTGCTGGTGGGGAGGAAAAAAAACAAAAATCGACAGGACATCCCTCTCGGGGGCAATGCCTACAAACCCCTGCCTGTGGCATATGTAAGTCACCCCTCTAAGGCAGGGTGCAATATACCACAGGTGAGGGCATAACTGCAGTGTCTTAATCCATTCTTAGACATTGTAAGTGCATTGTAGCCATATTGAGTATATGGTCATGGAGTTTGTCATTACGAACTTCACAGCTCCATAATGGCTTCACTGAATACCGGGAAGTTTGATATCAAACTTCTCAGCACAATAAGCCATCACTGATGCCAGTGTGGGGTTTATTAAAAAATGCACACAGAGGGCATTTTAGAAATGCTCTCTGTATGTTAGCCAAACTGCTAGTGTAGGACTGACCGGTCTGTGCTAGCCTGCCACTTTTAGACATGTTTCTGACCACATGGGATAAGGGCCTTTGTGCACTCTGTGATCAGAAACAAAGCCTGTCCTAGGTGGAGGTGCTTCACACCTCCCCCCTACAGGAACTGTAACACCTGGCAGTGAGCATCAAAGGCTCAAGCCTTGGATTACAGCTGCCCCCCCTCCCCCGGACAAAGCCCCACTTTTGGTGGCAATTAGGGAAAACAGGGAGGAGTGAACACCCCAGCCAGGACCACCCCTAAGGTGTCCTGAGCTGAGGTAACCCCCTCCCTGCAGAATTCTCCATCTTGGTTTGGAGGACAGGAATCAATTGGATTAGGTTTGTGGCTCTCCTCCCCAAAGGGAGTGGGCACAAGGAGGGTGTAGCCACCCTCAGTGACAGTAGCCATTGGCTACTGCCCTCTGATCCATAAAAACGCCCCTACATCTAGAATTTAAGGGCCTCCCTGAACCCAGCTCAACAGATTTCTGGCGACCTGACAAGAAGAAGAAGGACTGCTTGGCCGAAACCCCAGCAGCGAAGAAGGAAGACGACAACTGATTGGCCCAGCCCTACTGGCCGGTCTCCTGCTTCAAAGAACCTGCAAAAGAACAGTGACGCATCCAGTGACTCCAGCGACCTCTGCCAAGCTCTAGAGGACTGCCCTGCACCCAAAAGGACCAAGAACTCTTGAGGACAGCAGCCCTGTCCAAGAAGAGAGCAATAACTAAGGACTCCCACCTCACTCCAAATGCGTGAGTCCTAACCACTCTGCACCCAACGCTGACAGTCCGTGTCCAGGTGGCCCAACCAGCTAGGGAGGATCCCCAGGTGCTTCTGAGCAAGTGCCTACCCTGGGTTGACAGCTCTAGCCCTCCACCACGACACCTGCAGAGGGAATATCAAGGACCCCCGACTGCAAAAGCTCTAGATGAATATATGCGACGCCTAAGGACCCACTGCAACCGCAGCCCTCAGGCCTTGGAGAAACTGACACCCAGTACAGCAACGTTCAGCAGGCGGCCCTCCTCCCTGTCCAGCCAGTGGTATGCTCGAGACGACCCCCTGGACCTCACCTGCAGCCTGAGTGACCCCAGGGATCCCTCATTGAGAATCATTGGAGACCAGACATCTTGTTTGCACTCTGCACCCGGCCACCCCAGTGTCGCTGAGGGTGTATGTCTGGAGCCTACTTGTAGCCCCCCAGGGCTCCTCTAAACCCCTCAGGTCTGCCCTCCGAAGTTGTGGGTACTTACCTGCCTGCAGATCTGAAACCAAGTGCCCCAAGTCTCCATAGGAGCCCATGTTAATTTTGCCTACACTTTGACCTCTGCACCCGGCCGGCCCTTGTTGCTGGGGGTGGGTGTTTGGGGTTAACTTGAACTCCAACCTGTGGACTTCCTAACCCCCAGAGACTCGAACTGTAAGTGTTGTACTTACCTGTAAAACAATCTAACTTTTCTTCCCCCCCAGGAACTGTTTCTGAAAATTACAGTGTCCATTTTTAAAACAGATTATTGCCAATATTTCAAGAACTGTATAATTTATCAATTTCAAAGTACTGTTAATACATGTGTGAAATACAAATCTATTGAAGTACCTACCTGCAACTTGAATCTTGTGGTTGTAAAAATAAATTAAGAAAATATATTTTGGCTATGTAAAAACCATTGGTCTGGAGTTAAGTCATTGAGTGTGTGGTGCTTCTATTGTCTGTGTGTACAACAAATGCTTTTATAAGTGATACATCCTTACATGCAGATGTTAAACAACATCCAATGAAATATCAAACTGGATTATTTACAAAAGGTATTTTATTGGCTGATAGATCTAAAAAATAAAAACATGACTGAAATGTAGGTGAAGGCTGAACATAAGTACATTAATTTGAATAAATATTAACAGTAGGTTCTTCTCTAGATTACAGAAATAGAGCTATTCTGTGGTTTCTGGGATCTCCTTGTCATCCACAATGAGTGTGTGAATGATTCCTTCTCTTCGTTTTCCGCTGCTAACTGCTTTAATGCAACAGTCATGATTTCCAATGCTGAAATGCGTCTCTGTACCATCTTCTACAAATTCGCCCTGTAGAATGAAACGTTAAACACATTTATTTGTGCACATTTAAATTATGCAGGTAGTAAAATACTCACACAAAGTTATGAAAATACTTTTCTTTAACAATACAAGCCGCCATGTAAGTGTGATAATGTCTGTGAGCATTTATTGATGACAGAATGCTTAGGCGCTCATTATATCATAAAGCATGTCCTTATACAGATTTGCAGACAAATCATGGGAAGACTCAAGGTTGTTGACAGCAGAGAACACCAGTAATCTGCAGCCCAGGACTGGGAAGAGTATGTTATTTCTTACCAAATTCCAATTTTGTCAGTCGCCACCATTTTGCATGACCATGTTTAAATCCACTCCAGTGATCTTTATGAGTTTTCTTTATGTTATGCTACAAAAGCTATAGCCAGACAGAACATTCTCAATGCTAAAAAACTGTCACCTACTCCTCCACTTAAAAAGGTTGGACACCCGTGTTCTAGCACTTTCTGCGAGTTAGCTCCTACCCCAAACACTAAAGCGAAGGGCATGTTTATCCCACGGACTGGCAATCAAGAAGCCTCAGCAAACTCCAGGAATCTGTCAGATCTCGTGTTTCCAATGAATCAAGGCTGCCATGCTCTTGCCAGAAAGTAAGTGGCAGACATGCAGTTAAAATGTATCTAATGGAATATTATATTTCTGTCGGTGGACGTTGAGGTAGCAAAAGGGACTAAATAATACTGTAGAACCAATACCCAAAGGCCCACTGCCTTTGGGTATTTTCAGTGGTGGAGCCAAACCAATTACAAAGGCTTACTACTGGCAATAGAAAAACTAGGGAAAGTTTTAATTAAAGGTCTCTGGTGTACTGGGAACTCCTGCCTTGAGTAGCAGACATGGTCATGGGGGAACCCATGACTCTTAACTTGTCTCAGTTCCACTTAAGGTTGACATCTGGTGCTTGGAAATGAGCTACCACTTTGTGTTTCACACCCGAATATCACAAATATGTGGCTTTCATCTTAGAAGTGGGTGGTTGTCGAAATGCTTTCTGTGTGGTAGACAATAAATTAGCGACTGCAAGTCGTAGGGAGTTGGTCCCAGCAATTCCGCATTCACTATGACTAGCTTGGCAAAACAGAAGGCAAAAAAGGAATTGTGTGCCAAGGGCGAAATCTATCTTTTCTCTCAGGCTCAAAAACAGGAAATCCCTCATAAGTTCCATAAGAACGTTATACGTTCAAACAAGGATTCAGAGAGCTCTTCAGAGTCACTTCTGCACCCACCCCAGGGTCATGGTCGCAGGTGCACACAAGAGGAAAGATGGATCAAAAGAGAAACGTAGGCTAACTAGCTGGAAAAGTCCTCCACAGTCTCCAACACATTTTCAGCACTATCATGATAACAAAATGCATCAGTACTTCAGATAAAGTGCAACCGACTTGGTCCTACATGTACGTCTCAGTCACATGGGCTTGGGCTGTGGCCATCCTCTTGGCCATGGCAATTCCTGTGCTTGCAGGGCATGTCAGCGCCTTGTCTTTCAGGTATGGGCTGAGGTTTCTGCTTAGTCTGGTCATAACTACTTACAGCATCAATACTAACAGTAACGTATTATTCTCTTCTTGACATGTGGGCACAATGGCAAAAATGTTATTCCACTTGAGATACCTCAAATTCAGCAAGGACATCAGTTCACTAGGTGAAGATATTGGTGGAGCGAGAAATGCACTCTATTCCCCTGGAAGATTCTCGTAAACACTTTCAGAAAATCCTCGTTGAAAGACTGAGAGGAAAGGCAGTGTTGAGCTGGTCTTTTCATGTAGCATGGAGTAACTGCCGCATGAACTCTAATATTGTGGGCTCCAATTGTAATAGGGAGCACTGCATTGTCAGTGCACACTGAATACAATCTTCTTAAATCTTCCAATAGGTGACTTTTGCTGGGATGCACGATTGTGCCTGAGTACCTGGAGAGAAGCCTGGGATGCACCAACAAAGCGCAAGAGTTCTGGACTGAGAGTTGAATCAGGACCAGGTACACCACCTTGCGCATTTAGATACATATCATAATGTAAATACTCTAAAGGGCTAGCACAGTTGGTATTTGTATAAACGATTTTGCAAGTGATCTATACATACCGCAGTTTCCATATTTCTGCCATTGCACCATACATCCATAGTGTCCTTCTCTAAGGAAAGAAAATAAACGAAAAACAAACTGAATGCAACTGGACAGTGACACCATAAACGTTCCGATTGGATTTGAAACAAAAAATCAAACACTCAATTTTATTTTATGGCCATGGTACTAGGAATACCAAAAGTTCAGCAGTCTATGAAACAGTATACTTATTATGGACTAAACAAAGGATTACTTTTTCTGATGTTACCCAAATATTCATCGGCATAGGTTCTCTAGGATTGATCCAACCAGTCAATCTGCGTGGTATCATAAGACCAAGGTCCAACCCACCATATTTTACAAAGAATATACTAATATATCCCAATAATAGTGCAGTTCATACACAAGACTTTGAGGGACAAAAACCTTGACTTGGCTGAGATTAGCGTAAACTAGAATGGATTGTATGTCGTAATGTTGTTAACAAAAATATTGTCTGACCTAATACCTTGACGTAAATATCATTAAAAAAAAAAATCTGTATTGAGTGTAGATGTTCAAGAATTGAGAGTAATGAGGCAAATTATTGTCAGTGGTTTTTAAGATGCTAAGAGCCTGAATCATAATGTTACCTTACACTTTTAAGCACGTTTACTACTTTTCTGTGTTTACAAACTCCGAGTGTAACTACTAAAAAAAAAAAAAAAAAAAATGTAGTAAGTCCAGCACTACAGATGACCAACCACTGGTACTGCAACACCCTCCCGTAAAAAAAAGTATAGTTAGTGAATACCAAAAAGTAGTAAAATTAATTAAAACTTCCAACTTATTCAAAAGAGCAGTATGTGAATCAGGTCCATTATTTTTGTCAGATGATATTTAGGCAATTATACTCTGCTACCATAACCCTGTATTGCATTTTTTAGGGCAGGGGACACACCAGCCATCCAGAATGTACCCCACCAGATTCAGCATACATGCTGTCTGATTTAGGTGACCTCATACTCCTAGTCCAATGGTCTCTTAATACCAGCCAATGCGATGACACTACCATTTGGGGAGGATCGAAACAGTTTCTTAAACTCTTAACAAAATTAAAGCAGCATATACAGCCAATTAATATTGTTATACAAGCATGAAGCCATGACACACTCAGTCCTCTTTCTTGGCTTAGCTGGTTCAATGAACACAGTCAATGAGGAAGTTTAGAGGCACCTTTAGCGCGCCCCTCTGTCTGGTTCTCCAGCCAAATGAAACTGATTCCAAGGAAAAGAAGGTAAAAGGAAAGAGGAAGATGGCATGGGGCTTTTTTTAGATAAACGTTAACCATAAAAATACACCATATATACACCAAATAGTATAGAAAAAAAACACAAAATTCATTTAAACACAGAATTCATTTTGCAGAATAATATTCAAAGATAAGATTTTCTTCGTCATCTCTCGCAGGGCATCCTGACAAGTCTCAACAATGCCTGGAACTTATCTTTTTTTAAACTTATTTATCATTTTGCAAATTTGAAAACATGAATAGAAAACATAGCTATGACTGCAGCAACCTGGCTATACAGTATGTTTGTCATCATTTACATTTCTACACATATATGATGTCATATCACTCTCGTTAGGAGTCCTAGAGGCCGCTAATCACTCATACACCATGCCCTATAGCCTGCCAGCAGCCCCACCCTATAGAATGCATATCCCTTTTCAATTCTCGCCTACCCACTCTTGCTGAGTCTTCTCCTGACTTCAGTTGCCCCTCCAGTTGTTCACTGACCTGAGGAAGGGCATCTTCAGACTACAATACCAGAAGGTGAATCATTCCTGCCCACACCTCCAAGTCATCTTCAGCATACTCGTCTCTCCGACCAGTGCCTGGAGCTTAATCTAAAACATTCATAGTCCTAAAATTGATTTTGTCTCCTAAGACAGCTTGCTAGACATATCTTTTTAAAGCATAGGTTGCTAATTTACGGACCAAAATGTTGTTTTATTATATAGTTCAAAAGTCACAGTAAAATAACTATGAAACTGTCACAGACCAAGCTTTGTCAAAAAATATGCATATAAGTAGACGCAGTATAGATGTGATGGAGCGTTTAGCACTTCATTAATTTTAGTTTGGTATTCCAAGTAGAATGAATGTACTTCAGCACTGCGAATGATGTATCGTGCTAAGCAAAGCGCAGAACAGAAATGGACAACGGATAAGGTCAGCACATTGGCAGAGAAAGGCTGACAGGCCATTTCTTGCACTTTAAAATGAGGAATCTCTTATTGGGGGTCTCACATTCTGAAATGAGCAAACAGAGTTCTGATATAAGAGGGATACATTTAATCCAGAGAAGATTCCTGGCCTGGGAACGATTATTTTACAATAGGCTCTATGTACCTTGTAGGCCAGGGTTGATAAAAAGCTGACTACCTCTATCTAGTCTCAAAATTCTGAGCTTACCTCTCGGCCATCCGATTTAGAAATTCAATCAGGATAGTGCCATATTTGTGAGACCTTCAAATATTAAAAAAGGGCATTAATACGTATGTACAATGGGAGTGAAGCCACAGCACTGTTAAGTAACTCCCTCACCTTGTCCTGGTTGGGGACACCTTGAGCACTCGTTCATAAACAGAACCAATATAAGAACATAATACAACGAGTAAGATGATGCAACTGCTTTAAATATCAATATTCAGGTATTTTCACTGAGGTCACATTCCCAATCCCTCACAGCCTCGTCACAGTAAATGGTATGGGCAATGGATTAGCATTACAAATCGGCAAGCCAGTTCAACCTTCATCTTAAATATACTAAGCCCAATACGTAAGAGGCCAAGGCATTTTGTGATCTTTGGATCTTGACTCCCAATTTCCCACGTGCTTGTATGGCAAACTCACAGCAGATAAAAGCATTAACCTGCTGTAGATGTTTACTATCAAGGGTCATTCGCCTTCCTGTGTTGGTAGTTACCAACTACCAACATTTAGCAATTGGGCAGGTTAAGCACCACTACATTCTCCTGTCAATATGTTCAAAGCCTATTAGCAACTTGGCTAGAGTATACTCTGTGCGAGCACACTTGTCTGTATAATCTCTGTAAAGCGCTGGTGGGATGGACTTCTGGTAGCACAGGAACACCAGGACTCTTCTCTCAAAGCATACATGCTAAGGAACAGTGATGCATTAGTTTTGATTTTGACCAGATCTGGAAATAAAACCAATTACATCATGATCTTTTAACAGCTTATCCCCATGCACCTCATCAAATTCACTCCACAAGTTCAGGAAATCAAAAGTACTGAGTGCAATTTTCAGGTTGACAAGAGTGGAAATGCCTGCTCTACCATGCAAGTCTTTCCAGAAACCAGCTTGGGCATTGCTTAGCAAGTTTTGTGAAAATAATCATGTATTTAATATAGTCAATAATTTTTCTCACAAATATTCATCTCCCACCTACAAATGAAGATAGAGTGGAAGTTTTCTGTCCTGTTTATAGTGCTGCATTAGAGGCATAGAAGGTATGTGCTGCCCATAGTATTGCCTCCTGATTGTAGAGATAGGCTAGAATGCTTGCCAACCCTCCAAGGACTTTGTCTAGAGAGGATTTTTCCCAGTGTGTCTGCTGGAATGTTGCCTTTTCTGCTAGAAGACATAGCTGATGATCATTAAATAGCTAAAAGAACATACTTGATAGTCCTGCCGTCTTGGCTATCCTTCCTTTGTAACACTTGATAGCTATTGTTTGGCCCTAAAGGCAACTGGAGTGAGCTTCAAAAGCACATGAAGGCTGCCTCCATAACAATTTAAAATGTACAGAATACTGTCTAGGACCTAACTGAATGACTGCAATCAGCAACTTGAGATTTAAGTTAAAGGATCTCCAATCCAACAACTATGATGCTGCTTCTAATAGCCTTCCTGTCTGAGGAGACTGTATGGTGCAGAACAACACTTTCAAGGGGAGAGGGGAGCAGTTCACAAATTGGATATGTCACTCTTCATTTTGAAGAGACCTTCAAAGTCTCTTTGTAGGAACCAGTGCTCTATGCCCTGAGTAATGTAACTGACTAAATATCCCTTGCCAATGTCCTAAAAAAACACTTGTGCAGGAGGGTTAGAGGAAAACCACCATTCCATGTGTCATGAAGAACAATAAAACTTTGCCAGATTTATAGTTTAAGCAGGTAATGGATAGGTGGTTATGGGAGAGTATACATGTGCTATTAACACAAGTCAAACTCAGTGTCTTCAAATCCTAGGTCTCAAAAGGGGAGATGGAAATTGCCTATGACCATGACCCGGAGTCATCCCAGAGAGCCTGCCTTCTCCTCCGATAACAAGATGACTGTTGATAGCAGTTCTGAATTACCCGGTTATTGACAAGTTTTAGAATGCATAACTCATGTTTTTCTGTTGATATTTAAGAGCTTGGTAATCCAACTACTCAGCAATTTAATAAAAACAGGCTAGAACAACCAAGATCCTAACAATGCTATTCCAATGGACGACCCCTATAGGATTAAGAGAGGCCAAAATGTCATCATCATAAATGGTTTCATGTTTAAAGGCTGGCCAGTATCAAATACAGGCCTCACACTTTTCCAATTCCCACTGCCTTCTCCGGATCAAAATTGAAACTAACCTGAGCTAGAATGCCTTGAATACAATATTGCTTCAAAATCTTTGGACCGCATGGATACAAGTGACGAAGCAAACAAGAGCAGCTTTTTATTTATAGGCACTGTGAAAAGGACACATTCCACAGGAATCAATCAATCAGGGGATTTGTAAAGCACTCTAGTCACCCGTGAGGGTCTCAAGGTGCTGAGGATGGGAGGGGGAGAAGGTGGGGGTAGGAGGGTGCTGCTACAGTTCGAACAGCCAGGTCTTGAGACATTTCCTGAAGGTAAGGAGGTCTTAGGTCTGGCGCAGGTGGGTGGGAAGAGTGTTCCCCATTTTGGCGGCGAGGTGTGAAAATGATCTACCGCCAGGTGTAGTTCTGCGGATGCGTGGGACAGTTGCGAGGGCCAGGTCAGCGGAGCAGAGATGCCGGGTCGGTGTGTAGAAGGAGAGTCGTTTGTTGAAGTATTCTGATCTGGTGTTGTGTTGTGCAGTTCTTTGTGAGCATGGGTGAGGAGTTTGAAGGTGATTCTCTTGTTGACTGGGAGCCAGTGCAGGTTTTTCAGGTGGTCTGTGATGTGGCAGTGGAGGTGAATATCCAGGATGAGGCGTGAGGAGGCGTTCTGGATGCGTTGCAGCCTCTTCTGGAATTTGGCCGTGGTTCCTGCGTAGAGGGCATTGCCATAGTCCAGTTTGCTGCTTATGAGGGCTCGGGTGACTGTTCTTCTGATTTCAGTGGTTATCCATTTGTAGATCTTTCGCATGTGGAGGGTGCTGAAGCAGGAGGAGGAGATGGCGTTGACTTGCTGGGTCATGGATAGTGAGGGCTCCAAGATGAATCCTAGGTTGCGTGTGTGGTCGGTGGGAGTCGGAGCGGTTCTGAGAGTGGCAGTCCACCAGGAGTCATCCCATGCGGAGGGGGTGGAGCAAAAGATAAGGACTTCCGTCTTGTCCGAATTGAGCATGAGGCAGCTGCTCTTCATCCATTCGGCGATGGCCTTCATTCCTTTGTGGAGGTAGGTCTTGGCGGAGTCCTTGGTGAGGGAGAGGATCAGCTGGGTGTCGTCAGCATATGAGATGATGTTGAGGTTGTGGGATCAGGTGATGTTAGCGAGTGAGGCCATGTAGACGTTGAAGAGGATCGGGCTGAGGGACGAATCCTGTGGTATGCCGCAGATGATTTCGGTGGCCTCCGAGCGGAATAGGAGGAGGCGGGCTCTCTGGGTTCTGCCAGTGAGAAAGGAGGTGACCCAGTCCAGGGCTCTGTCGCGGATTCCAGCATTGCTGAGGCGTGAGCATAGGGTGTGGTGGCAGAAGGCGTCGAACACGGCTGAGAGGTCCAGGAGGATGAGGGCAGCAGTTTTGCCACTGTCCAGTATGGTTCTGATGTCATCGGTGGCAGCGATGAGGGCGGTTTCGGTGCTGTGGTTGCTGCGGAATCCAGATTGGGAAGGGTCCAGGGTGCGGTTCTCCTCTCGGAAGTGGGTTAGTTGTCTGTTGACGGCCTTCTCTGTGACTTTTGCCGGGAAAGGGAACAGGAAGATAGGCCGGAGGTTCTTGAGGTCCTTTGGGTCTGCCTTGGGTTTTTTGAGGAGGGTGTCGATCTTGGCATGTTTCCAGCTCTCCAGGAAGGTGGCGGACTCGAAGGAGCTGTTGATGATCTTCTGTAGTTGGGGTGCGATGACAGAGCTTGCTTTTTTGAGGATGGGGTGAGGGCAGGGGTCAGATGGAGAGCCAGAGTGGATGGTGTTCATGATTTCGATGGTGTTGTTGTCGTTGACGGAGGTCCAGGAGAGCAGGAGGTTGGTCAGAGGTGAATCTGTGGTGTTGGTGGTTGCCGGGGGTGTCTGGCTGCTGAAGCTGTCGTGGATGTCTGCAATCTCCACTCTCCCAATGCTCAACATCCCTCCAACAGTCAAAGTGCTAGTACTGAGTCTAACAAGTTCCAGTTTCTATTAAGAGAATAAACATTTTTCTCTGCTGTATCAACTGCCTTGGGTTTCTTGTCTGATGAGGCAACACACTTAGTACTAACTGTGTATGCTCTTGTTGAATCAGCAGCAAGATTTTAAAATGTGGCGTGTGAGATCATATTAGCCTTGAAGCAACATACTTGCTGGCACAACTCATAAAGGTGTCCATCCAGACAAAGAACGAGGGCGAGTACTTCATTAATTTGTGCCGTGAGGTGGAAGGCATTACCACTGAGAGAGTGACTTAACCAGCCATCCAAATGCATGTCCTGCTGTGAAAGGGAACAGTCCTTTCTCTTCAGACTCCTAAGACCAATCAAAAAGAGACAAGGAGCACCTTGGAGAACAGGACTATGAGGCCAAAAACCTAAGGATACCTCAACAGTGCACCCTTTTCTATATAGTCAATAGAAATCAGTAAAGAACCTATGTCAATTCTGAGGCATTGTTGTCATTGTGGCCTTCCATGCCCCACCAGCACCAGCAGTCCTTCAGGCATCCGCTGTACCACTGTTAGCAACTTCTATCAAAATATATACCATCTGTCTTGAATGAACCTTCCTTCAACTCTTATATGTTCAACCTAATCACCACAAAGAATTACAAAATGAATCCCTTTCATAGGTAAACTCAAACTTTTAACCTAAAAAGTCACCATGAAGGAAGCCATCCTCAACTGGTGGGCCACCCCAACATCAAACAGCTCCTCCTGCCAAAGATGCATGTCAAGGATATCATTTTGAACTTCATCTGCTCTTCCCAGGAAAATCTTACCTGTCATATCCATTACAACTGGACTGAATTGACAACTAGTCATGGACTTCAACCAGCTCCACTCCACAAACATTCAGCATGGGTAGTGAAAGCCATTCAAGGAATAGGCTTTCTCGTTTAAGAACTTCCCCTTTGACACACTATAGCAGCTGCATCAGACCTGGACGCTAATATAGAGCACCAGTTCTCTAACTTCGACTCTGCCCTCTAAACCCTCAACATTCACATCAGTCTGAAGTCTTGATCTCTGAAGTCAAGCCAGCCACACCAGTATACAATCAGGTGCTTACACAAAGCAAGAAGGCAGGAGAAGAAATGGCATTGAATACCACCAATAGACGACATGACGACTCTTCAATCTTCCAATGGGAAGCTTATATCATACAAAGCTGTCTGCTATGTCCCCTTCATCAGCACATCCTCAAACAGAAGCAGAACACTCTTCAAAGCAAGTGCTGTGTCAAACACAATGCATGACCCACATCTACAACACAACAAGGGAAAGTGAACTGGCGTCAACAACTTTGTAAAGGTGCCCATCAACCAAATCCAACATCACATCAACACCACCAAAACATCACCCAATGCCTCCCTTCACATCATACTAATGTGCAGTCCCCTGAATTAGACTGGATTCAACTGCCTTTCCATCTTTGATCATTAATGACTTTTTGATTTACTGAAGGCTAGTACAAATGGGGATGACATCACCCCTGTATCAATGGAAATAAAAGACATCCCTAGAGAAGCTTCAGACTGCATCTTAACGTGATCAACACTCCATTTATCCAAGGCATCAGATCACTCAGAACTGGATTAGTCCTACTTATGTTCAAAAATCCAAAGTGGACCCTCACAAACTACTACAAATCTATTATATGTGGCAAGATCATGTAGAAAGCCATCCCAAGACAGCTTAAACTAAAACTCAATAGCAACACTCTCCTCAAAGGACATCAAACTGGTCAGCGATTCCAGTCAGGTACTGGAAAAATAAACATTCAATAAACATTAAAGCAGTTGATGAAGCAGTCCAGGTGACAGATCAAGGTGGCCTATATCGCCTCATTCTCTGCGACCCCTCAACAGTCTTCAATATCGATCATCAAGCCCTGCTCAATAGCCTCTTCGCAAGAAATGGCTGCAACAGTATTTCACAGCCTACCCAAGAAATAGACATCAACTCTTCTAGATGAACTCCTCCAGATTGAAACCCACCCACATAACCAAATGTATTTCCTCAAGACTCATCTTAGCTCCAGTATTTTCCATCCTCTACATTGTGCTCATCAGATTCCTGTTGGCTGAGAAATCGTTATGCTTCATCAATATCAGTATGAGAAACAACTTCTTGGAGGTGCTATCTGAGACACACGTCAACTTCCTAATGTACTGCCTCATCATCAAAGTTTGATCTTTTTCAAACTCTACTGGATAACCTTTAAAACAGTAAACTTGAGTACCTTACCATACATGTAAAGTAAGCTCTAGATCTTTGAGGGCTCAGTAGCATCCCTAGCAACAACACTGCCACACTCAACACCAAAACCTGCAGGAATGAGAAGACAGGACAGCACTTTTGTGCTATGCACTGAGAATATGGAATATGGAAACTCCATGCGCATCCAGCTCGAGGGAGCCTTGTCCCTCATCAACTACTAAAAGGAACTTAAGACTCAACTCCTCAATCAATACTTCTTCATTAGCATTCCACATGGTTATGAGGCTCCCGGTAAAATAGTACCATCCCATTTATATGTCTCCTTCCACATTCTGTGTCCTTGGTAAAACCCTCCCCTGACTAGATTAATACAACACATGGTAAACTTTTCATGTGAAACAATAATCAATTTGTTTATAACTTTGTCAAACTAGATCGTAGTACACACAAAGTGGTATACATACAGTGAAAAGGCTTGAAAAAGATTTAGAACTATAACGTCAGTGTCAAACTGCATCTTAAATAATGCTACACTGTATGTTTTGTTTTACTAAGGAGGAGTACTACTAAAAAAAAAAACTATGAAACTGAAACAATGATTTTGTGTTGTTGGATACTGCTGGTACTACACAATGTGTTAGTGTGAGGATTAGGGTGTATTATATGGCATGGCAGTGGGGCCTTACCGTGCAAACACTGTCCTGGGTCCAGCCAGGCTCATTTGAACAACCTTAAGCTCAAACCTAGGTAGCTACGGCTTTTGAGCAGCAAGGCTTGCACAAAAAAACTTAGGCCCAGATTTAAGAGGGCCTAGCGCCATTCTAACAACACACTAGCGTCATCTTTTTTAATGCTAATGTGGCATTAGATGGACAAAAATGCTGCACCATATTTACAAAGTGGCACAGTGCATGCAGTGCACCACTTTGTAACCCTTTGCACTACATTATGCCTGCACCAGGCATAATGTATGCAAAGGGGGCATTCCCCCATTAGGTGGGGCGAATAAAATGGCGCAAAGAAATGTAAGAGATTTCTTTGCATCATATGTTTTGGCACTTTTAATGCCTGCTCTGAGCAGGTGTTAGCAGGAGGCTCCCATTGGTTACAATGGGCCTCTGGGTGCTTTGGAGGATTAGCGTCAACATTTTTTACACTAATCCTACAAAGCGCCGAACTAGCGTCAAATATTCTGATCATAGTTTCCTAACTACCGCTATGGTGCACCGTATATTAAATACGGTGCACATATGGTGGCATTAGTGAGGTCCTAAGGGGCACAAGAAAAGTGGCGCTTCACTAGGTGCAGCCCCACTTTTCATAAATATGCCCCTTAGTGTAAAGCATTTAACAGTACCAACCAACGAAATAAGAAAGTCACACAACACGAAAGAACCTGGACACCAATTTATAAAAACAGATTATATTTGTATTAACTTTTAGAAACCTTAATGAGCAAACTCCACCCGAGGGTTTCGGAGCTACAGACTTTTAAAGATATCCCTTTTTAATCCAACCGCAAACAACCATTGGTCAACAAAAAGTTTGGAAACTTCAAAAGTTTGTAAAAGTTAGTTTGGTTATTCCACTCTGGTTTGGAGGACCATATCTGACAGGATGGCGGTCTGGGGGGCCAAAGGGGTACTTACTTGGTCACCAGAGAGTGTTCCAGCCCAGTTCCAAACTCTACAACACAACTGCTATAGACTCTAATGGAGTGGTCTTGATGAGAAAGCTGCAGGATGAAAGGATGCTCAAGGATGCTCCGGTTGCTGTGCAGTAAATGGGGGTGCCTTTGTGTTAAATCCTCGGTCCACAGGACATGTAGGGTGACTTTGGCCACAGAGGTTGGGGTTCCACAAAGCCCTCTTTAAGCCAGAAGGGCAGGTGCTGCTGGGCTATTGGTCTCTGGACACAGTGCTTGGAGTGAAAACTTTGGTGGAGACTTGGGCACTAATCGGGACTCCAATGGCACTCCCAGGTCTGGCTGACCCAGGCGCAACTTTTGTCCACCAAGGATCAGTCTCTTGGGATGCCTGGTGGTTGCTGATCTTTTGCAGTGGCTACCAATTTGCTGGTTTGGGCTTATTCAGTACTTTTGTCCCTGGAGGCGATTCCATGGGATCAACCAAACTGATCCTTGGAGTCACTGCTCCAGTCTGAGCTGGGGCGCGACTTATTATCCTCCCATGAGCCACAGGCACAGCCCCAACTTTGCTAGCCCAAAGTGCAGCAGGTGCAGTCCAGCAGATGGAGCAGGCTCTCTTTGTTCAAAGCAGTAGGGCAGTCCTTCTTTGGGCTGTGTTCTAGTTCTGGTGCGACCTGAAATTCAGAGTGCCATTTTTATCCCAGAAAAATGCCCTGAGAGGACCACGCGGTCACTAGCCAATAGGCTACTATGTCCCCTCCCTCTATGTGACGAATTTCCCTCGAAGAGTGGCATGTGGTAATCCCAGGGTGCACTATTCTAACCACCCTCAAGGTGTCTGAATCTTCCCTCGACTGTGAATAGCTTGGTAACCGACCCTAGAGGTGTGGCTACCTGGGGGCAACAACACAACCACAGGAAAACTGGTTTGGCCACTGGTCTTCTCTCTCTGGCCCTGTATCCAGCTTGTCTACCTGAACAAAGGGCCGTCTCTCAGGAGTGTTATTGCCACTTGCCCACCAAAGTTGGCTTCCCCTTTGAAGCTTGCCTTTTGGTCTACCACACCGAGTACCTTCCTGGTAAGGGGAGTTAACACCTCACCCTTTCGCAGGCTGCTATTCTTCCTAAGCCTGGGAGTCCTTCATACTACTCCCCAGGTGGGCAGAAAGCTGTCTGTTGGCCAGTGCTATTGTGAGGCCACAGGACCACCTGGTTCACAGAGTGGCAACTTTCTAAAAGATGCATTACTTTAATAGTGACATTAAATTCAACCAGGGCATCAGGTTAGGTTTAATGCCATGATTAATTTGATACCTTGCAGTACCCAGTTAGGTGATCCAATTCAGAAGTTAGACAGGCTAGGGTGCCAGCCAGTAATCCTGGGCTAGCCAATGGAGCTACTAACTTTTCCACAGCAAAACGACAACTGGGAAGTGTTGCTGTTGAGACATAAGTAAAATATGTGTCTCGTTTAATAATAGAGAGCTCCCTGCCATAGGGCAAGACAGGCCTTCCTTGAGGGAGAATGGCAAAATCGAACTGGCACTGTGAACACTGCCTTTCCAGTCTGCAGTGGCAGGCTGGGAGCCATTTTGTACTTTGTCACACACAGGGAGGAACAATCAATAAAGATGACCTGGGTGAACACTGCCTTACATGCCCTTGGTACCTTGGGTACTATATACTAGGGTCTTATAAGCCAGTACTTGCTAATTGGGTATAGTCAATTCGACTTACACTTTGAAAGGGGTCAGAATACTGGCACTGAGGTCTGAGTAGCAGGCCTCAGTCGAAAAACCAGCAACATCAGTCCAGAAATGTGGGGGTGAACATGATAAAAGAGGCATTTCCTTACAGTTTGAAATTATTTAATATGGCCACTTTTAGGTGTAATGTGCACGAGAGTCTCGAACTTTACAATAAATTAAAAGAATGCTCAGAATAATGTGTTTGAAATAAGGATAACCTCACCCAGTTGTTCTTACGTGCAATCCAAGATCTAGGGTAAGATGAGGGGAAATTCAAGTATATCCTTAGGATTGTAAGCCTTGTTGCAATTTATACAATTTGGAATGCCATTTATGGAACACCATGACCAGGTCATGGAAGAGTGTTTTTAAATAGCTGACGATTATATGCGTACAGAAATATCGCCGTGAGCAGCACTGACAAGAGTAATTCCTATATTACCATGAAGACACACCATTAAAATTTTACATTTTTTAAATATGTTTCAACTCTAAAAATTTATTTTCATCGAGCTACTTATTGATATCATAGTTAAAAAAACAGCTATTTTTGTTTTTGACATCAGCCGCATCCCCAGGTTCAGTTCTGTTGACGGTAGGTAGATCAGCCAGAAGCGATGAAATGCCAACAAAGATGGCGGGGTGAAGTAGAAGGATACAGATTGATGCAAATTCTTACCTGCCACTGGCTGTACCTTGGGGATGCGAAAACAAACCGTAAGCTGGAAAAATACTGTCACTCACACTGCCTGGCAAGTCAAACACTAAATGGCTGTCCTGTGGGCTGATACAATATGTGACTGCCACTGCCTACAACCAATGGCAGAAGGGTTACCCAGTCTCCAACTCTGTATATGCTGTCCTATGATGGGCTGAACTAAATTGTTAATAACACTAGAATGTCAAAAAAACGTTTGTATATGGAATTACTAAAAACTTGAAGTATTCATTTTCGAGATTACACTAGATTACATGAGACCTCACGCCCTTCGATGCACTTGTTAGCGTTCTATGATGGTACATAGATTGCTTACCTGCATTAATGCCACCAATAGCACTGCCTGCCTCTTCCGGTCTAGACATTATAGTTTAGGCCCACAGATCGCTTTCATTCTGATAGATGCTTTATTTTATATTAAAGCCATACAAGACATTAATGGAAGACAAGCACCACTCTTAACTGTAACTAAAATGTAGGGAAGCAACGGTGTATTTAAACTGTAGTTGCTGTTAATCGTATGCGTTATCTTTTCGTCATCACAAAATGGTTTGTTTATAAAGTATTCTAAAAATGTCAATAAAGAAGGCTTTAAAAATATAATAGGTTAACTGCGACAGTATAAGCTGTCCCCGGTCGAGAATTAAAAATGTGAATACAAATTTGAAAAATAAAAACTTACCTGTGTACTAATAACCTAAAAAACAACAACTCGTCAATAAAAACTATGGGGCTAATTTACAAGCCCCTGCGCCGCCGGTGTGCCAATTTGCCCCATCTAAAATGTAACGCATAGGCGGCGCAAGGGGTTTGTAAATAAGCCCCTATGACTGCAAACCTTCAAAGATATTTGAAAGGGTTGAAGCTGACAGAACTCGGGAGCAAAGACAGGGAAGCCAGTTCCCAGAAAAGGTCTTAATCACGGGAAGCCGATGATATTGTTGATCACAACCGGAAACATGAAAGGGCAGCTGTTCTTTACTTCCACGGCCCTGAAAATGCTTTCGACGTGATTTATTGGACTCATGAGCGGTGGCTAGTACGGGTTTTAGAGAAATTACTTTTTCTTTCAGTTATGTTTGGTGTTCTATTTGCACAAAACAGAGGCGCATTTGTAAGTAATCAGAAATTACATTTGTGTCCATTTATCCATTCCGGTTATTGCAGGTCAAGCTGCCAAGAGAGGAATGCGGGGCAGATAAAAGGTACCCCCACCCTTAAAACATGACAACCAGAGGGGGGAGCTGAGAACACAATCATCAGTCTCCAGGCTGGTTACCAGCAAAGGAGTGCTGCATGTCACCTAACATTTACGTTAGGAAAATAAAATATGCCTCCTCCTTAAATGTCCTAGCTGCATCAACCTCAACAACAAGAAAGGTTTTCCCCTTATAGCCAACTCTCAATCTTGTGTTTTTCCTAACACTAGCTTGCATCTCTGTATCAAAAAGCTCTCCTCAAAACCTGGAATTGCTTCCACCTACACCACGAACAAAATAATTCTTTGAACTCCATTAAGAGTTTGTTGGGGTAGAGTATTTACCACATGTGGCAAATACTATTACTTTTAGGGTGAGGTATTTACCACGCGTGGCAAATGCCTACTATTCTGAGTTTTTAAGAGGAAAATAGGGCATAACATGCAGAATTTTTCTCTAACACGCTGAATTTCGCATTTTGCCTTTTTTTCGGGCTTTCTCCACCCCCCCTTTCATATTTTTCAGAAGATCTGACCTTACGGAATTTATTAGGAAAAATCAGCGAGAGTGTGATAAGTATTACACAATTAATAATTTCGATCCAATGCAAACACGTGTTTTCACAGAGATCGGAATATAGCCCTTAAATTGCAATGAGAGCTTACGTTCGTATACTCCATTTTATTCTTTTTATTAAACAATTGCTCAGTATACAGCAGATACAATTGTTGGATAATTTGTACAATATATGCTGGAAGAAGAGCAGATGGTATCCCATCCATGCAAGCAAATTATGTCATGTGCAGAAGTTTCCCAAACCACCCATATGTGGATTTCCATCCCAGGAAAGGTTGAAGAGATGAGAAAGGACCCTCCCACTCTTCTATACTGGTTCCCCTTTGGTTAGTAGTCTTTGTGTATTCGCAAACCATCCCAGATCTTCGCCCATTTCTTAGGGCAGCCCCTGCGTTGGTAGCCCGCCTTTTCTGCTCATCGGCACCAATTCATGTGAGCCTTCCAGTCCTCAACACAGGGAGTCATGCCCACTCCCCAGACCTTGCTATATTATGCTTAGCTACCATTGCAGCCACCACGAGCCAAACCTTCTTGTGTCGAGGCCAGACCTCTACTCCAGTGCTACTAAGGAGATGCCACCTAGCCTCCAGTGAGACAATCAAACCAGTGGCCATTATCTGTACCACTCCCGCCCAGTAATGCTGAATTTCAGGGCAGTCCGATATTATGTGGGAAAAGGTTCCTTCCCGTCCGCAGCCCCTAAGGCACAAGGCCGTTCCACACCTTCCCAGTTTGCGTAGAGGCGTTCTATAATAGTACGATCTGTGAAGTATCCTTAACTGGACCAAGCAGACCCAGGCCCACATTACCACCTCCCTAGGGCTTTTTACTGCCTCAGCCCAATCGTCATCATCAATCAGCCCGACATATCTCTTTCCCATGTTTCGCTCAGGGCCTTTAGCGGGTCAGGGGAGTTATTCATTTTTTTATACATCATAAAGATGGCTTTGTCTGTCATAGGGTGGAGTAACAGGCGGTCTTCCGGTGGTGCTGGTTCAGGAAGCTGTCTCCCCTCTAAGATGTGTTGTCGGAGAGTGTGTCCCAGTTGTGTATACCTGAAACATTCTGACTCTACCATATCATGTTCTTACTGCAGGTCCTCAAACATCACTAGGGCCGGACGCCTCCTTACGTCTCCCAAATGTTCTATGCCTGGCAGTGCCCATCTGGAAAAACCCTCAAGGTCACAAACCTCCTGCAATAGTTTGCTGTCCCACAAGGGGTTACTGTTAGTCAGCCCTCGCTAACCCCAGGTATTTTGTCGATTCATGCCACACCCTCACTACTATCTGGATGTGTATCAGTAGGGTGCATCCCAGCCTCCTCTGGTAGAGAGCTCGTGAGTAGCCTCTGCTTCCCATAACGTCTTGGTCTATACTGTATGTGGGCTCTGGGTAATCAACAAACACCCAGTCATGAATTATCACTAACTGTGCAGCCCAATAGTATTTGTGGATGTCCGGGACTACCATACTCCCTCATAGATTCCTCTCAGGTGTCCACAAAGTGCTATTCTCAAGCTGCCCCTGTCCCACAGTAACTGCTCCATTTTATTCTTGATAACTACAATAGGCAGTATCCCATTCCAAAGCTCCAGTTACCACACTCTTTTTGTCTTCCGTCATTGCCAGGCACTGTGATGCAAAATTACTATTAATTTAGTCTATCCACAGCTGATGATGTTACTCAATATTGTAACTTGTTGTCATGAGCACTCAACATCATAGTCACTATTTTCTTCTCTTAAGTTAGTATGGAATTAGGGGTTTTTAAATTGCGTCACAGGGACATCCAGCTGTGTGTTCTGACCAGTGATTTTCTGTGCAATGTCTCCAAAGAGGTCTTAGCAGTTGTTCCTCCATTTATGAAGGCTGCATGGTTTGCTTTTCTTGATCACTTTTCCTTACGGCTCTTTGCTATGGTCTGCACTTTCAACTCAATAGATGAGGCTACAATGATTTTGGGCTGAAGGAGTTTTTTTTTTAGCTACCTTGATCTCTTCTCCTCCTTATACAGATGATTCTGTGAAACACAATGGTGTACTATATTTCTTTCAAAAGTGACCATCATAATCTCCAGTGCACAGTTTTTACCCTGTACTTCTATTCATATTTCTTTATCTGCAGAATATCTGCCCACAACGTGGTAGGCATCCAGGGATGCATCATCAGGGAAGCACCCCTTGGCTGCCAAGAGCCATACCCAGTAACCAGCCGGCTCTCCCATACTTACAGATCAATTGCTTTGCTTACCCCTTTCACTGCCCTACTGAAGAGCAGTCTTTATGATGACAGGGTGTCCAAGAGATGCGTTTATGATGTACATATACATCAATAATTGAAAGGAATCACCCTGAAGCTAACAACCCCTTTCTTGACCTAAACGTAAGGAAAAGGAGTGTGTCAGTGTCCAGTCTTTCTGCGCATTTGCAAACTCTAGAATGAGACTGCCTGGTGCTCACTTCCAGGCTGCATCATTATTAGACATGTGCAATAACTAGGGACTTCACACTCTTATCAGATGTGCAGGGAAGGGATTCCCTAACCCATCCCAGGTCCATCCCATCCAAGAATCAAGTTAGTCGGCGCAGCTATGGGAAGGGAAGTTATCACTGCCTCAGCTCCTCCCTAACTATGCCTAACAGCTCAGGCCAGGTTTTCTATTGGTGAGAGGATGAGAGGTGAAACAGAGGGTGGGAGGAGCACCCTAGTTTCTCTCACCCCCACGGGAACTGTGCCACAGCCAGAGGCTGCTTGGATTTTCATTAGCCTTAGAAAAAATCCAAATAATGCCTGATTCAGTTCTGGGGAACAGAAACACAGATTTGTTCCAATCAAAGAGCCAGAAGCGGTTCTTATCCTAAGAAAAGATCTACATAGTGCCACTATGAGGAGCCTGAACACACAATAAGGATATTTTCTAAACACTACCCTGCTTCTTGCCTGAGATGCAGACAAACACAAGTTATCCGCTCAGAGAGTAGTCTGGATGTTATTTGGCTTTATGTTTCCTCAGAAAAAATGCAAATAGTCAAGGCTCCCAGCTGGAGTAAAAACACATGTATGCGACTCAGTGGAGTCTGGTTGCTGTCTGGGTTTGTTTTCAGCCACAGAATAAATCCAAACATCACCCTGCTCCTGGATGGACAGAGACATACATCTAGGTCTGGAGTACCCCGGCACCTAGAGAAAACTACCAACCACAGACATTTCTGAACACTAGACACCTGGAGAAGTGAGACTTGCGAGTGCACCACCACTAAGTCTTACCCAGAATTCCTTGTATAGGTAAAACATTGGTTAAAAAAGGATTACTGCACATTTCTGTGATTAAAAGTTCTGGAATCTGTATGGAACAGCAAACCTCTCACCACCCTGTATTCCCATGCGCCTACCAATAAAAACAGTACCTCTCATGAATGGGTGGGTCTATCGTAACTTACCAGAACATGCCTAGCATGTGAACAAGGAACCCACATATGTAGGGTACCGTTTTGTTCTGAGAGCAGTGTGGGAGCATTGGATGCTAGAATTTTTTAAGTTTAGAATGTTCCTGTCAGAGAAAAGGGAAAAAATTGTAATTGTTGTTGCCCATACTTTGACATTTATAGGTGATTCTGAGTAATAAAACATGTTCTGATTCAAGCAAAGCAATTCCCTCTGGATTCCCCTAGTTTTCAAAAATATTTAGGGTGGGAAGGTTTCCCTTGGGCCATCAGAAGCTGCATTTCATTACTGCAGACATTCCCCATACAAACTCCCCTATCCCAAATATTCTCTGATGTCTAGTATGTGGCTCACAAAACAAACTTGTGGAAAACCTACCAATGTCTGATGACCCCACACAATGAAGACCTAGGAGAACACAGATTTGAGTAAAGCATTGGGAAGGACATATTCTGCGTGAGGAAGACTAAAGGAAATTAACATCTTTTGGTTAACAAATGTCTTGTTCAGCAGGTTGTCCAGACAAGCCAATCCGGGCAAGCCAGTCTCGTACCCAGAGATAGAAACCGTGTGACATGTAAATAATAAAATTATATGGTTGCCTTATGTTTCTATATATTCCAGGGGTAGAAGATCAAAGACAAGTACTCTAAACCAAGATTTCATTTGTAGCTGCCTTCCAAATTTCCAAAATGCACTACCACCATTTATCTCTTGAAAGCACCAGGAATCATAAGACACTCATACATTTTCCGAAACTGCTACGCTCCGAAGTCTCACAGGAACAAAATTGGCAGTCATGCTCATGTGCGAGGGAAACTGGAGAGAATTCGAAATAATTGCTAAATATCTGACAAACATCATGTTCAGTGCGATCTCCCAGCCAGCCAATCAGGAGAGAGTTTAGGCACCCAGTGACAGAAACCTTAAGATGTGTGCCCTCACTCTCAGAGGATCTAGGGAAACAAAGTTAGGGATCAAGCTTTGGGACGGATACATTCTTGTGGGAGGGGGACTGGCAAGAATGATCATATTCTGGAAAAAAATGCTACAAGTCTTACAAACTTCATATTCAACAGACTCTCCTGGACAGCAATCAGAGTGATGGAAGACTGGCACCCAGAGACAGAAACCTTACAATGTGTAGAGATTAATATACGTGGTTATGGTATACTTCCTTAGATGCCAAGGTGGTACATGTGACCAAATGACAGGTAGCTTAAACCAGCATTTACTGTCAGCTGCATTCCACATTTCACAAATGCACGGCACTCAGTTTATCATCTGTGGGTATACTGACCCACTGAAAATCCATACATGCTTGGTGCCCCCATGCTCAAGAGATGCAGAGGGAAAAACTGTGGGTGAAGCCTCGCCAGGAATATGTTAGGCATGAAAGAGAACGGAAAGAATTACCATTTTTTTTATAAAAATGCTAAACTTTTGCTAAACATGTTCAGAGCGTTCTACTGGCTAACCAGTTAGGACAAGGGAGGTTCGGCTTGAACCAATAGATTCTCTAGGGCATACAGAATTAGAAAATATATGCTTTTTGTACTTTCCATATAGTCCTAACTCTGATATCTGTTATCAAATGAATAGTGCACTATACACAGTGATTCAGCCACAATTTTGTAATCGGCACTGATGGTTGTCCATTTGAGAAATGCAACAACGTATAGAGCAAATTTGTTAAAAGAATGAAAATATCTCCATATTTTTCAGTGTATCTGCCGGCTGCAATGATATGATACTCGTACACAGTTTGCGCCAAAACACAGGGAAAAAAAACACAGTTTGTATCAGTGACCAAAGAGGGAAACGTGATTGAACAATCTAATGCAGACGTTTTGAAAAAAGCTCCAACATTGGCGTGTTCAAACAATCCAGCAGTGAAAGGGTTAACTTTGATGCCATAGCCTCACAAAAATCACAACATAAGGATTGAGGCATTTATTCCCTCATCAACTCCATCCCCGATGAGGCAGGTTTAAGTGAAATGTGCCAGTGGTTTGTTAATACTTGTTTTGATATTCTTTCTTCCAAAAAGAATGAATACCCGGGTCCCTCCTAAGAATGATATATATACAGTACAAATGCACAGACAGTTCTTGCACATGCACAAAAACAGGACTGCCTTTGATAGCTTAGAGAGTTTCAAATCCTTCTATGTGATGGAAAATGCAAGTCCCTTCACCAGTTTTTGATGTTGCGTCCTCAAGTGTTTAGAAATGGACGAGGTCATTATCAGAACTATACGATTAATGGCTGGCACAATTCTAAATGACACACCAAGGAGATTAAAAACTATTACATGAGTACACAAACAAAGTAGTGTAATTTAAGGACCGTCACAATATAAAACTAGGGTCATGCCATAATCAAGCAGGTGCAATATCAGTTGTACGAAGCTTAAAGGTCGCAAATACTTACTCAGACACAGTGGTAGTGAAGGGATGTCTCCAAAAATGTAAGTGAATGTGGGAAAGCTGGAAGGGGCACAGTGGTCTGGTGTGGGGGACCAGGTAGTCCCGAGAGAGGAACGTTGGCCCTACCACTAAACTAGACCCCAACCATGTGGCCGTGGTCTCAAGCCCTCCCTCCCACGACAACGGGCGATCGAACCTGAAAACATTAGGGCCCCTATTTATACTTTTTTTTAGCGCCGCATTTGCGCCGCTTTTTGACGCAAAACGGCGCAAACCTACAAAATACAATGGGCCCATATTTATACTTTTTGACGCTAAACTGCGCTAACGCAGTTTAGCGTCAAAAAATTTAGCGCCGTCTAACGCCATTCTGAAGCGCCATGCGGGCGCCGTATTTATGGAATGGCGTTAGCCGGCGCAAGCAGACCGGCGCTGCCTGGTGTGCGTGGAAAAAAACCACGTAGACCAGGCAGCGCCGGCGTTGGGAAAAAATGACGTTAGGGTGTCTTAAAATGGGGCAAGTCAGGTTGAGGCAAAAAAATCGCCTCAACCCGATTTGCGCCATTTTTTTACGACGCCCAGACGCCATTTCATGACTCCTGTCTTAGTAAAGACAGGAGTCATGCCCCCTTGCCCAATGGCCATGCCCAGGGGACTTGTGTCCCCTGGGCATGGTCATTGGGCATAGTGGCATGTAGGGGGGCACAAATAAGGCCCCCCTATGCCACCCCAAAAAAATAAAAAAATATAAAAAATTATACTTACCTGAACTTACCTGAATGTCCCTGGGGTGGGTCCCTCCATCCTTGGGTGTCCTCCTGGGGTGGGCAAGGGTGGCAGGGGGGGTCCCTGGGGGCAGGGGAGGGCACCTGTGGGCTCATTTTGAGCCCACAGGCCCCTTAACGCCTACCCTGACCCAGGCGTTAAATAGTGGCGCAAATGCGGGGTTTTTTGACCCGCCACCTCCCGGGCGTGATTTTTGCCCGGGAGTATAAATACGACGCATTTGCGTCGCCGTCATTTTTTTAGACGGGAACGCCTTCCTTGCATCTCATTAACGCAAGGAAGGCGTTCACGCAAAAAAATGACGCTATTTGCCCATACTTTGGCGCTAGACGCGTCTAACGCCAAAGTATAAATATGGCGTTAGTTTTGCGCCGAATTTGCGTCGAAAAAAACGACGCTAATTCGGCGCAAACGGAGTATAAATACGGGCCAATGGTATTTTGCAAGTTTGCGCCGTTTTTGCATCAAAAAACGACGCAAATGCGGCGCAAAAAAAAGTAGATCTGTGGCTGGGGAAGGGTCGGCATCTAGGGATTCCTCACATCAGACTGGGATTCCAATTGTGTCTAGATATCATATGGACGTATACCCACTGGTGTCATGTTTATTATTGTGTTGTAAAACAATAAAATAAAGTTGAAAAAAGGAAGAAAGTGGTAAATAAATGCCAACAAAGGTGCCTCCACCAATGTGGCAGAAGAGGGGGAAGTACGAGCAAATCCAAGTGTGCCAAAAGGTCAAGACGATACATAAGACTTAGAAGTCCCCGAAGTAGGTCATCACCACAGAGCAGCTGACACATCTAACTAGCAACAAGCAGAATGTTCTTCACTTCACAGTTAGTAGTAAAATATGCTTCTGATACAAATTCGTTTTTCAGCATATTGATTAAATTTGGTCTAACAATCTTTGGTCACACTTCCTTCTTGGTATCTTTAGTCAAAATAGTCAGTGACACATCGTCCTTCAGGCTTGAGCAGCATTTCACTACAGCAACAATTCTCGGACATTAACTTGGAAGTGCTAAATAACATACACTAGGGCCCTCAGCTTAGAGCATGGGCATTCAATTCCCTAGAGCCATCACAGAGGGGATTTTTGTGAAGCAGAGTGGGCAGTGCCTCAGATGAGCAAGGCAAGCCATGTACAGCTCCTGACAGGAAAAAAGGCTGTTCAACATATTTCGAGTGATGTTCACTTGACGTAACTGAGATGGTGGATGAGAGCAACTCTTATTTCATGAAAATAAAAGTAAATTAAAAAAAAACAGATTTTCAAAGTGGTTGTTTCAATTTTAACTTTTCTATTGACACTGCAAATAGCACTATTATCTTCAAAATACTCTAAATCTGATAGAGGGGAAACGTCCGGAACAATGACTCCGGAACGACGACTATGCCAGACGCTGATTCCAACTTCAGCGGGGACTATGGTCCCCAAATCGGATGTTGATCCTTATTCCTAGGAGTACAACTTCAGTGAGGATATGGAGGGGTGACTGGCCCCTTAAAAATTCCAGCTGGAAGACCCTATAGACTGGTCTCAGGAACAAAGCGAAGCCAGCGGTCTGGATACCTCCCCTGACGTTGGTATGCTTTCTCTCACTACAGTGGCTATGGAGGAGGGAGCTTCCTACTCTATGGTGGTGCGGAGAGTGGCCAAGGTCTTGGGCCTCAAGCTGCCTTCGGTGGCTGTCAGGACTAACTTCTTGACTGAGGTGCTTGAGTCTGGGGCTTCCACATCAGAACCCCTTTTGCTCTTCAACAAAGCCCTCACGGATATCCTGCTGGGGGCTTGGTCCAAACCCAGTGGATGGGCTCCTGTTAATAGGACAACAGCCCACTGGCACAAGCCTGCGCCTAACAACCCGGCTTTCCTGACCCAACACTTCACCCCGAGAGCTTGGTTATCCAAGCGTCAACGTCCCATGGTACGTTCCCTTCCGCTCCCCCACATGGGGAATCAAAGAGGCTGGACCACCTTGGGAAGAAGTTGTTCTCTTCCTCCAGTCTGGCATTGCAGCCTGTGCGCACGCATGCCTTTTGGGCCATTACACGCATACTTTATGGGACACGGTCATCAAGTGCTGCCACAGGTTCCAGAGGAGGCTCTGGCCATTCTCTCCCATGCTGTTGCTGATGAATGAGATGCAGCCAAGTTCACAATCAGATGTGGACTGGATATGACAGACTCTCTGGGGAGATCAGTTGCTTAGTCAGTGGCCTTGAGGCTCCACACCTTGTTATGAACATCTGGCTTTTGAAGGGATGTTCAATCTACTCTGATGGACATGCCCTTTGATTGCACCCGTCTCTTCGGGGACAAAGCAGACTCGACGCTCAAGCCTTTTAAGGAGTCCTGGGCTACAGCCCGGTTCCTTGGTCTCCCTGCTGCCACTCACCCACCGGTCTGCTTTTCACCTCTTTCATGGCTATGGAAGGGGTGCCCAACCATGTCCATAACCTACCAGCCACCGCGCCATGCATGCTGCTCAGCCTCTGTGCGGCCAGGGACATGGGATCCAGCAATCATGTGGATCTGGGAGCCAGCGGTCTACCCAGTCCACTGCCCTTGCCTCTGCTGCAGCCTCCAAGCCTTCCTGATCTGGCGCTGCCCTACCAGGGCCCAGTTGGTGGCAGGATTCACCATCACCTGCCCCGCTGGAATGCCATCACGTTGGACATGTGTGTTTTGCAAATAGTTTGAAGGGGCTACTCCCTCCCCTTCAAGTCTACCCCTCTTGCTATGCCACCATCGTGCGATTTGAGGACAGAGGATCACCTGGCACCTCTCTGCGAGGAGGTCATGGCTCTATTGGGCAAGGGAGCCATAGAGAGGGACCCTGTGCCAGAAGTAGGTTGCAGTTGTTATTCCTGCTACTTTCAGGTGCCCAAAAAGGACAAAGGCCTTCACCCTGTTCTCGACCTCCAGTCCCTCAATCTCTTCTTCAGGAAGGTAAAGTTAATAATGCTCACTCTGGCTCAGGTCCTATGTGCCATGGACCCTGGAGACTTGATGGTAGTGTTAGACTTGCAGGACGCTTAGTTCTATATTCCTATCCTGCCTGCCCACAGACGTTACTTGTGGCCCCTGGTAGGGCACAAGTGTTTTCAATTCACTGTGCTTTCCTTTGGCCTTACCAGCCTCCCTTGGGTGTTCACCAAAGTCATGGTAGTGACCGAAGCTCATCTGCACAGGTTAGGGGTTTCGGTATTCCCCTACCTCGACGACTAGCTGTTGAAGGTGAGCTCTCCCCAGACTGTCATCTCCCATCTTCAGACTACGCCGTACTTCCTGCATTCGCTGGGGTTCACTATAAAGGTGCTGAAGTTGCACCTGACTCTCTCTCAGATGCTCCCTTTTTTTCTGAGCTGTACTGGACAACCCTTTCAAGCAGCTATTGTGGCTATGATACCAATGCTTCAGCCTTTATCATGGATTTCGGTGAGAATGACTCTGAGATTGTTGGGCCTCCTGCATCTTGCTAATGACTCATTCAGATGCATATGAAGACTCTGCAGTGGGACCTGAACTTCCCGTTAGCACAGCATCAGGGGAATCTCTTTGACATGGTCCAGATCTCAGAGGGGACTGTGCAAGATCTGCAGTGGTGGCTTTCGAACCATGATTGGGTCAGAGGCAGATCCCTCTTCCTTCCTCAACCAGATGCAACTGTAGTAACAGATGCATCACTTCTGGGATGGGGAGGCCAAATGAGAGAGGTGGAGATCAGAGGCCTCTGGTCTCCAGCGGAGTCCGAGCTCCACATCAACCTTTTGGAGCTCAGGGCGGTTAGACTAGCATTGAAAGCATTCCTTCCCTCTCTCAAAGGGAAAACGTTGCAGGTGTTCCCAGACAACACCATCGCCATGTGATACTGCAATAAACAGGGCAGGCTGTGGTGGTGGACCCTTTGTCAGGAGGGCCTCTGGACATGGCTGGAACATCAGGGTATATCCCTTGTGGTTCAACATCTGGCGGGCTCTCTGCATGTCAGAGTGGATGAACTCAACTGTCAATGCCTGATAGATCATAAATGGCATCTCCATCCGGAGGTGGCACAAGGTCTGTTTCAGCAGTAGGGAGAGCCTTGGTTAGATCTGTTTGACTCTACGGAGCACAAGCAATGTCAGCTGTTTTGCGCATTGGAGTTTCCAAGGCAGCACTCATTCAGCAACGCTTTTTGTCTCAAGTGGAACTCAGTCCTCCTTTACTGGGCATGAAGCATATGGTATCCTCTACTCTTAAGCATGGCAATCAATCCTCCGATCAGACTGCCCCTTTGGGAGGATCTTCTAATGCAGCAGCAGGGGACAGTTCTCCACCCAAACCTGTCCAGTCTCCACCTTCTGGTGTGGAGATGAACTGCAGCAGTTGACAGCTTTTGACTTCTGCCTGAGGTCTGCAATGTTATCTTGGCAGCCAGTTGTCCCTCCACCAAAATGGTATACACCAGTAGATGGAACAAATTTGTGGCATGGTGTACAGACAAGTCTCTTGACTCCCCCCCTCTGCTCTTCTTTCTGAGGTTCGTTTGTTTGTCCTCTTTCTGGCCCAGCAGGGGTCTGCTCTGGGCACCCTCAAGGGTTATTTGTCTGGCTCTTGGCATTCCTCCGATTGCCTGATCAACCCTCTTTATTTAAATCTCCCATTGTTGGAAGATTTCTTTATGTCTTACCCATCTCTTTCCTCCTGTTCCATTCACAGTGCTTCAATTGGATTTGAACTTAGTTCTTACCTCCTTCCTAATGTGTGCTCCTTTTGAGCCACTTCACAACTGCCGACTTCGCCTGCTTACTTTGAAAAACAGTCTTCCTCATAGCTATCACCTCTGCCCGCAGAGTGAGTGAGCTGCAGGCTCTTTCTTTGAAGTCACCTTTCATCGCTATCCATCCTGACAACGTGGTGCTTCATACTAAAGCATATTTTCTGCCTAAAGTGGTCACAGCCTTTCATGTAGGCCAATCGATCACCTTGCCTGCTTTTTACGCGCCCCCACATCCTTCTAAAGAAGTGGAGAGACTCCACCGCTTGGACCCAAAAAGAGTGTTGGTGTTCTGTCTTGATCTCCAGATGGGTGGCTCTCTCGGAGGGATTACGTGCTCAATCTATCAGAGCAACAGCTGGGACCACTGCGTTAGCATGCGGAGGTCCAGTCCTGGACATCTGCCAGGCAGCAACATGGGCGCCTTTGCACGTGTTCACTAAACTCTACTGCCTGGACAGTGAGGTCTGAAGGGACAGCTACTTTGGTCGTTCACACCTACAGGAATTCCTGGTATGATCTTTGTTCGCAGACCCTCCTCCGAGGATAGCATTGCTTGGGTATCTACTATTCTAAGGTAAGGAATCTGCAACTAGAAGTCTCTATCAGATGAACAAGTTACTTAGCTTTGTTAATTTATTATCTCGTAGAGACATACTCTAGTTGTAGATTCCTTACCAACCCACCTATCCTCCACCCTCTGCAAACTGATTTCAAGGGCTAAATACTCCATTTCATGGCCCCAGTTCTAGTGCACCAAAGTTAATGTTCTTCATGGCTTCCCACTTCTGGCGCGAAAAGTATTGAAAAGAAACTGATGTCAGCACGCTGGGGTGGTACTTATATACGACCTGCAATGTCATATCCAGCAACCACGGTGCCAACAGTGAACCTGGAGTCGACTAACATTACCTAACGATGCGAAAGAGTACTGCTCGAAGAAAAATCTTCTGATCCAGACTGATGCCTTGGAGAAATTATAAGGTAAGGAATCTGCAACTAGAATATATGTCTCTACCAGATAATTGGTTACCAAAGGTAAGTAACTTGTTCATCTAAATCCATAAGAAATAAAAGAAATCAAATCAATATAAACCACAGAATTATCAAATAGGCCACACAAAGGATGAGGTAAAAACTTAAATCTTACCTAACACTACTCTGAAGTCCACACCATCCAGGTTTAAAATCCAAGTGTTTGTTGTTTTTGATCTGTTCTCCATATACTTCTTCAGACTCTTTCCATTGATTTCTAGTGTGTACTCATAGGCAAAGCCACTGACTGCATCAATGTTAATAGTACCCTTGGTTTGAGCAGCTCCTACTGTGAATGTTTCTTTACCAACCAATTTGAACATCCAGTCCCTTCTTATTACCTCCTGAAAAAAAAAAAAATCCATAAAATAAACACATTGGTTACATAAGCTATGTTACACTATCTATGACAGTGATTCTAATGTGTGGAAATGATCAACACAGAGTTAATGGTAGAGAGGGCGATGTTGAACAGACTCAAATAAAGCTACATCTGCACAGGTTCTGAGCTGCAAATGCCACACTGGCTGTCAGGCACATGCCCATTCACAAGCTGCAGAAGTGGCTGTGGCAATAAAATGGAGGAAAGGCTTTCCAGCCCAGGGCATAATGTGCTCCTGTGAAAACAGCGGTGAAGAAGTTCCTCTTTTCTCTTCCCACAAGGAGAATACACATTGGTGGTTGACGATCAGCCACAGATTTCCTGACTGGGAACCCCATGTGAACTGTTTTTCAAATGTGTTTCGTTATAAATTGCTGCTGGTGTTTTTTGAGGCTAGCAGCTTTCTCTCAGCGACCACCTGTCCTACTGAGAAACAGGCAGCTAAAGGAGGCAAGAAGAGCCAGATATCCTAAACAGTGGTGGCCAAATACTGGTCACAATTTGCGACAAATATTTTTGTGATAAGTGTGGTATTTTGCAAACTGATGACCTAATAATATGTCGGCCTGAAAAATACTAAACCTTGTTGGGTCACAATTCAACCTAACTCATGAATATTAATGAGATAGTTCACAAATTGCGACCCATTATGATTCATTGCCATCACTGGGCTGGTGACCTGCAGGGGTCAGCAGACTGCCATGCCTGTGATTGTTTTTAAATAAAGCAAACTTTTTTACATCTCATTCCAAATCGCTATTTGGAAGGAATGCACTCAACACGTTCCTTCCAAATACTGATTTGGTATATAGGTGGTCATTATGTGTCTGGCAGTCCTGGGACCGCCAGACTCGCGATCGAGGTTGGACCGCAGCGCAAACAGTGGTCCGACCTCCATATAAAGACAGTGGCAGAGCCACCACAGTCCGACGGCCGGCACTGCAAGGATGCCGTCAGTTGACATCCAGGCAGACTCAGTGGTTGCAATCTGCCAGGGCAGCGGTGCCCTGGGGATTACAAGTCCCGTTTCCGCCAGCCTTTGCATGGCGATCGGACCGCCTTGCAAAGGATGGCGGAAATGGGGAGGCGGTTGCCCCATGGGGGCCGTTTCACTGCCCGTGCACTTGGCATGAGCAGTGCAGGGGCCCCCAGGGACAGCCCCGTCACGCTTTTCACTGCTCGAGTTACGGGCAGTGAAAAGCGTGATGGGTGCTGTCGTACCCGATGCACCACCACATTGCCGCCGGCTCAATTATGAACCAACGCTAATGTTATGGCCCTGATCCCTGCTGGGCCGGCGGCCGGAAACGCCGTTTCTGTCCGCCAGCCCAGTGGGGAACTCTTAACAGGATTGGCGGGCGGAAGACCGAAGTGGCAGTCATCTGTGCAAATGAGTTTGACGGGCGGCCTCTGCCACCCACCAAACTCATAATGAGGTCCATAGTCACAATCCCAAATTGTGATTCAGTAAAGTGCTATCAAATCGTAATTTGAGTTTGGTACAAATAATAAGGCCATTTTGCTGTCACAAATGGTCCAATTTTGTGAATAGGACCCTTTGCGACTGTAAAAAGCCTTCATACATCTGGCCCGATGTCTCTAGGACAGCACTGCTTGCACAGTAGTGGCTGGCTTGCAGCATACAGCTTAGACATTGTTTTTTGTTTTAGCATTAAAAACACTGATGTGAGTACTACTCCTCTCATAACAATTTTGACAATATTTTTCCTCACAAGGGATGACTGACTTACAGTAGACCCTCGGTTTTTCTGGCTATTTAACTTATATGGTGTTAGCCTTACATAGCTTGCATGTCCTGAAGAAACCAATCAACGTTTGCCTTTAAGTGTGAAATGTCGACTTTACCCAACCAGTCTGAATCTAGGAATTGTTTGCTGGGAGACTTGATGGACAATGAATGCATGGTGCTTTTCTCCATATATGGATTCAGTTCATGCACTGTTTGTTTGTGGACAGTCACTTACTTGCTTAGGGTTTGCTTTTCAAGACACCATCTGCACTCTACATTGGATGACCACCTCCCTCCATGTCATTAAAAACACTTACTTCAATCAAGAACTTTTCACCTACATTTAAATAATTGATTTTACAGGATACTCCAATTAGTGTCATGGAAGCAAAACACGACTAGAACACTCAAAATGCATTAGGCTAACACAAAAAAATCCAAGACTGGAAACAGTGTCCATAATGACTTGGGAGGTGGCCACCCTAACTCTACATAATGTATTGTACGAGCTGTACAGTTACTTTAACATGTTTTTACAAAGCCTGAATTTAAAGGTTTGGGATCCATTGCCTCATGTGATCACTTCTGATTTTATTATTAAGTAATCTTGTTCACCATCATGAATAACTGTAAGAGACGTTGGTTCCACATAATGGCAGAACAGTCGGACAGCAGTACAGTTCTTTGCAGCTCTTATTCACTCTGGAGTGGGTCAAGTGGCACTGCAAAGACACTAACTACTGATATTTCTCTTCACCTCTCTTTGTGAAACAAGAGAAGGGAATTCTCAGAAGACATCAAAGGATCTCAACAGAGTGAGTACTGATGGATCAGAAAATTATAATAAAATTAGTAAATCATAGAATTCCAGAAATAATTTCTTTAAGTCATGGGTATCACCTTGTGGTAGATTCACTGAAAGAGATCCAGGCACATAGTAGAAATTGAAATAGTAGGTCTAACTTGTAACTTGAAAGATTATTTTGGCCAAGTCCACTCCTGTAAGGATTTTTCCCTGAACAGCAGTCTCTTTATAAAGCCTAGTGTACTTTTGGGCATTTTGACCAATAAACGTAACACAAAATTATGTGAAATCATGCCAGCGTAACAAAAACTTCACCAAGGCCTACCGAAGAGGCAGCTGAAGCAGAGGGCACATTCAGATACTGGGGCTCTCCCTGAGTACTAGACCCTCTAAGACCGGTCTGAGGCTATCAGGACTACCTAGGACTAGTTGCGCCAGATCTCCTTCAGGACCTGAGGGATCAGTGGCAGAGGCTGAACCTAGAACATGAGGCCTGTGCCTCATTCACAATGGAAATTGCCCCCACAGATCCTTGAAGTAGAAATTCTTGAGAACAAAAGGCTGGGCACCAAGCATTCTTAAACGTGGCAAAAAGATGTTCTCCCTAGGGATTTTAACTAACCTGTCAATGATGGAAGTCAGAAAGGCCTTGAGGTCCAGTGGATGGCAAACAATACTAAAAGATTAATATTATGGTGCCTTTCCATCAAATCCCAGAGTCCCCTCATCTCCACTTGGTCCAGATGCCCCCCCAATACCAAAGCCCTGAGAGGATACATCCATGAGAAATGTAAGCTGTAGTTGGGATTAGAAGAACACTTTACTGCACACCAGGTCGTTATCTGTCATCTACAACTGGAGACCCCAGGTTGCCTCATTCAAAATGTGAATGGTCTCCAAATGGCACCCTGTTGCTGGACCCAGTGAAGGCAGCGGTTTCACTGAGGAGCCCGCATAAGGGCATGAGGCACCAGCAAGATGTATGAAGCCAGGAGCCCACAAACTGTCAATCATCAATCAAGTGCTCACACAAGAAACCAGAAACATCTGGGTCATAGCCTAAAGGTCCTGAACTCCTTGGAGAGGGAAAAAGGCCTTTGATTCGACTGTACCCAGGATGACCTCTGAAAAGAGAATCCCCTGCACAGGTGACAGGTGGGATTTCAGTTTGATGATCCAGAATCCCAGGGTAGACATCCACAAAACTGTCACCTGCAGGTGGTCCGAGACGTAATTTCGCCTTCAGGACCCAGTCACTTATGTACAAAATAAAGGTTTCCCCAGATTGTAAATATAGGACACAATCACTTCCACAATCTTTGTGAACACCAGATGGGAGCTGAGGTAAGCCCAGGACGGTGAACTGAAAATATTATGGCACACCACAAAGGGGAGGTACTCCCAGTGGAAATGTAAGATTGGTACTTGGAAGTATGTGTCCTCCTGCAAGTCCAAAGACACTATCCAATCCACAGGATCATAGACCAACAGGACCTGGGTCAGTGTCAAAATATTGAACTTCTCCTTCCTGACAATGCCATTCAAGTCTGAGGATGTAAGATCCGCCTCAGTTTCCTGTCCTTCTTAGGGACCAGAAAGTAGTGGCAATAATACCCCATACCTGCTTTGCTTCAGGCACCACCTTGACTGCGCCCTTGGCAAGCAACACCTGAACTTCCTTGGATAAAATAATGGCATGATCTGCTAATATCTAAGCAAAAACTGGGTGGACGTATAGCGGAGCAATTGAGAGAGGGAGGGCATAAGCAAACTGAACAATCTGAAGGACCAAAGTAATTGAATACCAGCCAGAGAGGCAGTGTTGAATTATGCCTCTTACAGGTCTCAGATGGCAGAGAAAACTAAAGTGGCTTGGGAGTAGCAGGTGAAAAGCAGGAGGATAGGTGCACCTGTTGGTAGACTCAACCCCCTACCACCACCTCTGCCTTTGCACCCACAAAAGGACAGGGCTGGCTGTTGAACAGGCTGCAAATGTTGCCTCTGGCATTAAGCAAGGTTCCAAAAGTATCCACAGATTGTTCGATATTGTTGATGAAACTGGCGAGCAGGGAAATGCAGCCACAGGGAAAGAGCCCTAGCCCTGCTATTCTTGAAGCAAGCTCTGTAGTGCAAATCCACCTCACAAACAAGCTGGGCCCTATCAAAGGGCATATTCATTGGAGAAGTTTGGAAGTACACAGAAAACCTAGTGGTGCATATACAAGAATGCCATTAAACAACAACACTGGTGCCCATACCCTGGGAAACAGTGCACATAGTGTCCAGGCCAGACCTCAGAGTGTGTCTCAGCTCTTATTGAACTGTCCGAGTGAATGAATTCTGGAAATCCTCCAGTAGTATGGGGTAATCTCACTTGCCGTATCCTAGAAGACCTGGATGCAGCAACCTAGGAGGCACACACTGTACAATGAGCAGAGTGCAAGGCTAGCTGAAAAGAATACTGTCTTGCCTATGATGTCAATTTTCTTGGACTCTCTTTTGAGATGTGCAACTGGAAATGCATCTGGGTTGACATTATGGATACAGGGTTGAGTAATAAGGCTCTCCTCTCTGGAAACCCACACAGTGTCAGAAAGGTGACATCACCACGCAAAGGCCTGTGCTACTGAGCAATGGGACAACTTACTGGCAGAGCAGAGCAAGGGCCACCAAGAGGGACTCAGTCAGCACATTGTTGAATAGGAGCCAGAGCCGCAAAATCGAATGCCAAGGCTGCAAGATCTCTATCAACAGAATGACAGTGTGCCACATAGTGGCAATTTAGAGATAAGCACAACAGTTGTTTATTAATTCAATATACATAAAAATGACTAATATCTGTCATTCAAGCCGGTCTTATAGCAGTCGGGCCTGGAATAGTGTGAATTGTTGCACTTGTAGGAGTGTGATGGTCAGTCGTGTTGGTACTGTCATTTGACAGCGCTGGAGGTGCAATGGGAGGTGCAAGTTGCAGTGGCCGCCAGTCAAGGGCCCTGGCACTTACATTTTACAAATTAAGCAAAGATTTGTAAATAATTCTGCATCGCATGGAACAAAAAGCTGAGCTGCTATTTATTTTCTAAAGGCTGCTGTTTGTGTAGGAGCAGGGATTGGACTGCTTTCCAGCCCCGACTCAGTCTTTCCACGTAGACTGTGTATCTTGATTAATTTTGTTTTGCTTTTCCTGAATATGAGAAGTAGGAAACATTAAACACCTGATATGACCCACTTCAGAAATGTAGAGTCCATCTGAATCTGTAAACTTTGTCATGCCAGATATGAAATTCTAATTTTTCCACGATCCAGTGCATGTTTTCTCTATCTCGGATTTGAATTGTTCATTCCCAGCTACGAAAAACAGAGGCCCAAGCAACACTAATGTCTGTGTGCCAGTCAATAAGAGGGAGTAAAAGATGAAACTGAAGAAAGAAACTATGAGTGTGTTAGAAACGGAAATAGCGAACCTATGAAAAAACAAGCGAATTTGACCGTAACAAGGAGGGTAAGTGTATGAGAAGGGTGTGACCTAAGGAGAGCAAAGAGAAATACAGTTGGAGGGAGTGACCATGGATGTGTTCGTGTGACCTAGTATGTCATGTTCAAGCATTTTACAGCCCAGAAATGTGCAGGCCTTTCACGGTACATATTATGTGGCCCAGTAACAACAGTGTGTCCTGTTCAGAGTGAACTTCGGTCAGGTATTCCGTGGCACAAAGACTAGTAAACAAGCAAAGGCACTGTAGTGTTTGCTTTCCGTGTAATATGAAGTCACAGAACATCTTTATATATACTTGCATACATTTTGCCATGTTCCTAACTCAAATGGCCATTCTTTCTTATACTGTTGATTGCCTTAATTTTGTGTCACAGGTATTTGAGGGGCATATTTTGATAGTAATTATAGATCCTGTCACTGGTTCCCAAATTCTTAATTTTTTGACTGTCATATAAGTTCTGATGGTCAATACGTTTGCTGTGCCACTTTTTCACATGGGTATACTTTCTCTTGTTGTAGATTGTGTTTGTGTCTAGAAGTGATATGTCGTTTTTTTAAATATGAAAAATGAAGAATACTCCAGACTATCACATGGCTGTTTTTGTTCCAGAAGAGTAATGTGTGCAGTGTCAATGATTGAAGGTACTGGTCAATTTCGTGTGCTATCAATCTCAGCAGCATCTAAACCTAACACGTTTACCTTAATATCATTAGGATAACGCGCTATAAAATGTACACTTTTGAAAAGTGAAAACTAGGGTGGGTAGTAAAAGGAGTTTCCGAAAGTGGGATTCCCTTCCTCTGTACCTATTTTGAAACAGTACCAGGTTCACCTGCATAGTTGCACGTCACTCGGTTCCGCACACAGCCAAGAAACGTGAGCACGCAAACATTCCACGTCCGCGCAGGATGAAGAATATTTCAAGGGAACATTGTGTACAACAGTCATTTTTTGTGGTCAATTTGCTGAAATGCCAAAGTGGCACAGGTGCATATTAAGTGCACTTTTGTACTTCGGAACAAGGTACACAGGAGTGCTAGAATGTGTGCATTGCAATATGTCAGGGTGTTGCAGCAACTTAAGCAAAGAAAGTTCAGCAAGTAGAATGTTTATAATTGTAGTCCTACCGTGATATAGAATTGTATAGAAATTGCAGAGGAAAACTGGACAGCATATCCAGGGAACCATCTAGAAATACTTTACAACTCATCCTTATGCCTTTTCAAACCATTCACAGTCATACATCCAAAATATTGCTTACGCCTCTGTTTTACTAACCTAATACTGAGTTCCTTTTCTATGTTTACATACATTTCATTAACTCTTCTACAAAGCTTTTTGGGACTAGTTTTCACAGTCTTTACAATATCCTCGTGAGTCATCGGCACGTTCCAAATCTTCATATTCTTCATAACATATTCTTTCAGGTGTAACCAACAGTCTTCACAGAAACCAATGCTTCACAGAAAATAACTTTCTGAATTGCTACATTTGTCTGGATGTTTTTATTTAAACACGTTTTTGTCTCACTTAACCTAACTGGGTTGTTTCCTTCGCTTGAAATTATCTACTCTATAGAACCAAGAAATTTTATATAAGTTGTTTCAAAAAGATTTCATACAAAACACGTGCTTTCATTAAGTATCTGAAATTGTGTAAAACTGTGTTTTAAAAACTGAAAATTCAAATATAAACCCTGAGAGCATAGAAGTGGCTTGAAACCCCATATTTTCAAACTGCACTCTTTAATGTAACCAGGTAAGTATTCATTAAAACATAAGAGATACGTTTAAGAACAATCATCTACAACAAAAAAGTACATCTGCACAAGGACAATTTAGTAGAGATTTCCTACATACATACAAATAAATTGTACTACAATAAAATTAAAAGGCGTACCTTTCCATCCACATAAACTACCCGTTTTCCTGAAGTAGTTCCATGCTCAAATTCAATTTTGTGGACACCGTCACTCAATGCTACCTCCCAAACAGCCACCAAATCGGTCATTGTCTCCAGGTAGCTGTACTGAGATCTAAAAATAAAAACACCCACATCCCCCGTAAAACACAAAATAAATGTCAGTAAAAATAATCTTAGAAATCTAGCGGAGTTGATCTCCCAGACAGAATTAAAAATTTACCAAAAAATAAAATCCCAGTAGAAGGAAAAGGAACTATTCTAATTCATTCACAGGCATGTTTTTATAAGCTGCATTCACCAGACACCCAGGCAAGGGAAAGCTGTATTACAATCTTAGAACAGGTTGCTGATAATAGGATTATTATAAGGATAGTGTTACAACACTGAACTATATCACACACCTTCATTTGGCAAGGACACGAGGTAAGGTTTTTCTTTTCTAACACGGCTTTCTGACCGCCCTGAATCCTGGAAAATGGGTGGACAGCAGTTTATTTCCACCCCTCAGTTATATTTGTAGAGCAATATTATTTGGACCGCCAGGAACTGTGTAACATATGTATTTCATCCTATTATCCCAAAATAACTCTAGAACCAACAATAGCTAAATACCCTTTTAATCCCTTTAGAAAGAGCAATCTTTAAAACAACACATTTTCCATGTCTGTTGACACATTTGTGTTTTCTTTTGTAATGCTGAGAAATGTACCAACTCTCAACTAAATTTGCTACAGGGAGTAGAAAACTAAAAAGCGTTGTTAGTCATGTGAGTTTCCAAAAGGTACCAACAGATAAATAATGGCAATACATATGTTATGAAGGAGTACAAACATAATGATGGGTTCTGTATTAGAAAAATAAAACATGAACCTTATGGAGACCATATGTTACGGCAGGCAGTCAGAGTGTTCACACTTTGGATGTACTTTTGTGCTAAAAAGTCACTTCACTTACTTAATGAGTGACTTCTATAGTAGTTTCTTAAAGACACTTTTTTCAGCAGAATGCTTCATTGTCATTTGTATGATCCATTTATGAATTTTTGGACATGATCTAGTGGGCATATAAAATTAGATCTTTTTCCTTTTGTGTTTTTGTATGATTGTTATTTTTCAAGTTGTTGGTACATTTTGACAAAAATCACGACCATCAATGCACTGATGATGAAGGGATTGAACCTCACAACAAAGCTGCTTATGTCATTTAATCATGTCACAGTCACATTCATTGTGAGGTAAATTCAAAACCCTCCATTTCATCACAAACCAACCAAGAATGCCACTACCTAAAAAAGAGTGGATACTATTATACAACCAAAGCAGCCAGTTAATTGACACAGTTCTATTACACACATGAGAACAGTACATCTGTAATGTATGTAAGCTCCAACATCAAAACAAATTGTAAATTATAGTTGATGTTTGTGTAGTTAGAGAACTATAAAAGTATAATTGGTAGAATCTATGGACAATTTTCTTTTTGGAAAATGTCACACAATATATTGTCTGCTTTATTCAGTTTGCAGCACCACAATTTATAAGGGTCAGTTTTGCCCCACAGTGAACATTTGTAAAGGTGTGACCAAATATATAGCTTACATTTTTATATATAGAAATTAAGGTACAGGTTTGGATCAGCAATTTAATGAAAATGATTACCATAACTGTAGTTGGTATGTCAACAACGAGTTTACAAATGATTTTTTAAAACTGTGTCCATGAATCGGTATAAATTATTTAAACACTCCTCTCTTCAACAACCTGGTTCGTCATTACGGCAGATATTGTTTACCTTAGCTCCTCTTCATACATTGTAATCTCCTCACGGGAAGCCATAATAAGCAAATCAGCCTGCAATCCAATTAGCAGCCAGGAAAGAATAAAGCAGAGCAGCAGCAAAGTGATGAGAGAACAATTGTGCTTTCATGGCTAACTACTCAATTAGACATTTATGCAGAGTGGAAGAATACAGCGGTCAGTCCAGTGGACTTTTGCAAAGTTAGTATACTTTTAATTTATCAACCATCTATCATTAGCATGAAGACCTAACCTTCTTGAAAAAAAGTGGTACCCATAATTACAGACTTTGAGATACTGACATTTAAAAAACGAGTCAGCTAAAAGTGGAGTAAAAAAAAAAAAAAAAAAAAAAAAAAAGTTACTCACCATACTATGATAATGCATCTTCACCTAATATCTAACATTATCTCTCTTTTACTCAGGGATTCTCAACAACATGAAGTTTAATGAATGCCCAGTGTATCTAATTTTGCACAAAAGTGCTGTTATTACTCGCCACATATCACCGGTAAGATGTCTATGGCAATCATATTTTGAGGTCAGTTTTGCTGAAATGCAAAAGAGTGACACAAGTACGTATCAAGTGCACTTTAGTAGTTTGGTTGAAGGTACATAGGAGTGCTAGAACATGTGCATTGCAATAAGTTCTGGGTATGGCGGCCCCTTAAGCAAAGAAAGTTCAGCAAATAAAAATAGAACAGCAGTCCTACTGCGATATATAATTGTGCAGAAATTTTAGAGGAAAATTAAGAGCATTACTAAGGCAAACCTCAAGCAAGGTAGCCAGCTAGGGATCACATTATGCCAACAATCCTTGTCTCTTTCAGCAAAACTAACATTGTACCAGAATGGTTTGCATTTCTCCGACCATTCAAACTCAGTCTTTTGAACTCCCCTCCACACCTACCTGTAGGCATGACCAAAGTCTCTGTGTAAGACTACTTTCTGTTTTCAGTACACCACTCTTATCTCTCTCACCATGTATTGCTTGTCTTTTGGTGTGTGGTGTACACACCTTAACTTCTACCAATAGGTATCACCCAAGCTTATGTCATAGTAACTTTGTTTTTTTTTTATTTACAACATTCATTGGGAACATTCACCTCCGCACCAGCATTTCAACTTACCTCTCGGAGCATTCATTGTCCACTTCTTGTCCAATCTCTACTCCTACAGTGGGATTCCCTCAAGACTGTCACTTTGTATACACCACATTCCTTGATGAAATGTTATCCTTTGGTTTATACTTCACAATATGTGAACGTGTTCATCCTTCCACCTTTAGGACAGCATAGCGATTAGCAATTCGTAATGGGTTGGCCCTCTGTGACCAAGAATATCAAACTTCTCCTAAACATCATCTATTTTGCTGCTTTGTATACACCTCGTACCCATGACCTGAAATAACCCAGCATTCTGAATCCTGCCAATGCCACAAGGAATCTTGGTGGGGGTGTCATTCAATTCTGTGAGAAAGCTAGAACCCTTTATCTAAATTAGTGCCCTTTAACTCAAGTGCAAGCTCAAACACAAAGTAGTAAAAATTACAAAGATCAGCCCCATCCTTTCTGCCAAGCAGACAAATAAATCTCTAATTAACACTTTCATTAACAGTCTGGTTCTGTACAAACGTCACTGTTTTAATAGCTTCCTAATCAACCACATACAGAATTTTACTTCTCCTTAGACAGTGATCAACTTAGCGTCAAATTATTTCTGATCACACCAGGTTACAGTCCAACGCCGTTTACTGTCCCAAGCTGTCTGCCAACAAGGCCCTCGCAAAATCTTGACATTGGTTTGTTAGGTGGGTCATGGGGCCTCCTCTTTGTAATCCTCCCAATATCCCTCTAGCTATATTGTCACACATACGTGGTGCTCAGGCAACCACACCTTCTCACAGTGACCAAATCAACCCTTGTATCATATTATTTCAGATCTATCCACCACTTTTCCCTCCAGTTGAGCACAATACACTTCCCATTTGTTCACATTCAAGACGACAAAACATATTTACTCTGACTTCAGAGTCAACACGGCTGGCACAAGTGCTCTCCACACTAACCTGTAAATGTGCACATTGTGCAATACTTATTGTTTGTAAAATCAATGCCTGTTGTGACATTCAGTGCCATTGATAATTCTTTAGTGCTCCATGGCCAAGAATTAACGATTTGTCAGCTTATACAAGCACTAGCACTGGCTTAAGAGTCAAGAAGAGCTAACATTTTAACGCTTCCTGAATGACAGGTAATGTCTTATTTTATGTAACACTAGTGGAAGCCCTATATAAAGTATTCACCAGTGAAAATGTATTGGTGGATCATCATTTTTTTATTACTGGTTTACTTATCAATCACTAATGCTTTATGGTATTTGTATGGCTTACCCAATCATTAGCACTGGAGAAGAGACATTGGGTGAATCTTATTATACTTGGAACTATAGCTTACCCCTTCCAGCATGCCCATGTGCTTCCTTGCATCAATCCCTGCCATATTACAAACTAAGCTCTGATCCGTGTTCCATTCCGAATTTTCGTTCTGCCCAGTGGTTGCTTCCTGGAACCTGTGTGCACTCCTTCATGCAGAGAGCTGGAGGAGGGACTTTGACTGCTCTGACCTGCACTGTGCTGCAGCCTCCTCACACATGTTGTGAATTGCAATCACCTTGTGTGGCTGTGAGGAGGGATTAAAACTTGGCTTCTGCTTTCAAAACTCGTCATTCAACAGCTGCTGTTGCTGGATGCTCCTGCTTTTCTCTCCAGTTGCTGGAAGTCCTGAATCCTTGAAGCCCTGATAGGAGTTTCTGATTCTTGCTTCTGCTTTTTGCAGTATCCTGTTTTCCTGCAGCTGCCCTGTGCAGCATTATGATTATGTGTTTTCCTTCTCTCTCACTTTCACCTTCCTTTCTAGTCTCATAACCTGATTTCTGGGGTTCCCCTGTTGTGCTTCTGACCACCTACTTGCTGAGTTGGTAGTGGTTCACTTTATTTCCTTGTGCTGAAAAATTGTTCTATCCTTATTCCAAATTCCTGTGTTTCTATCATGACCCAGCAGGAAATAACTTGTCCAGTGCCCACTGGGTACATTTTTGAACTCCCGGTTCCGAGTCCTAGTTCCAGTTTCCCTGTCCCATCAAGGCAATCTTGTTCCAGTGCCTGTTGGGTACAGCCTTAAGTTCCTTGTTCGAGTCCTAGTTCAATTTTCCCTGTATCAGCAGGGCATTACTTTTTCCAGTGACTTTTGGGTACATCCTCGAGTTCCTTGCTCTTAATCCTTATTTCAGTTTCCCTGTACCAACCAGGCATTTCTTGTTACAGTGCCTGTTGGCTACAGCCTCAAGTTCGTTTCTCTGAATCCTAGTTCTAGTTCCCTGTACCAATTGGGCATTACATGTTCCAGTGTCTGTTGACTACAGCCTGCCCTTGATTCCTGTACTCCTATTCTTTATCTCTGAAGCCCTGTTCATAACTCCTTCTACCGTTTTTCTCCTTGTCTGATTGCTGTCTTGTCTGTCCTGTATTCTGGTTATTCTTCCACCCTAGTTTTCTGTTCCACTCTAAATTTGGTCCACTGTCTATTGCAGTTTGTATCCATTTACAGTGTGACCTCCGGCTTGGTCTTTGTTACAAACAGGTAAGGGAAAGACTTCTGTTGCTGTATCCAGGTCCTTTGGAGTCTTACCTTATCATTGTTGTTGTCAGTCTCGGTCCACCTTGCACGGAGTACAACAGTCTCTATACAGCCGGCCCCACAATTACTTTGCTCTATGACTGTTTGTAAGAGTAATCTGCTGGTGTCAGTCTAAAGGACGTTCTCTAAGCTACCGAGAGAACTCTTGTTTATTTACTAGTACACCTCTTACGTTGATCATACTTTGTTCTTGTCTATCTCCTGTCCTCTGTTGTTTAGTTGCCTCTGTTATACTTTGAGTAGCCTGGTATTACCAGGCCTTGTCTCCTTGCTGAGTGTTACCTCTGGAATCACTCAGCCCTGCCTTCATTCCCTGACAGATTACCCCTACAATCCCTCCATTTGAGCATGCTGCCTACCTGCAGATGAATGGAGGGTTGTTGGGATGAAGGTGACTTATACTGAGTGAAGGAAGGTCAGGCTCTCCAGGACATAGGAGAAAAATAGCGTGGTGTTGCAGCCTGAAAGAGGAAAGTGTTCGGAAGTTCTTGGGAGCCCAAAGCTGAGTACCAGATAGGAATGTAAGTGCTAATATGGCTGCTGGGAGCAAGGACATAAACTGGCAGCTCATGGGCGCCATTGATGCACAAAAAACTGGTGCCCTTTAAGAGTTGCAATTCCACATCCTCCTAGACTACTGGTGGAATGCCTTTTACAACTCCGGGGCCTCTGGCAAAAGATACGTTTATCTGTTCATCTTGTATTACAAGCAGTGGTTGTAATTGGCCAGGACAGTCTCTGAATGGCCTGATGGAAGGGAAGACTTAACAGCTAGAACATGTTCTTATCCTGTTTATGTCAGAGCTTGGGGTTAATGTGAGCCAGAATCCTTACCTCTGGAAAAGGACAAATAGTAAGCCACACATGGTGCTAGGAGTTAGTAGTAAGAGGTAAGGAGTGCTGCTTTTCCCTTGTGTATGTGGAGGTGCCTGTCCAGCTCACAATAATGGTGATGTAGAAAAATGAAGGGATGTATAAATACAGTTACTGTAAATTACCATGTCAGACCATATAAATGTCAATAAAAACATTTGCAAAAACATTGTGATGTAGAAAAGCCTCTATGATGTCACGGTGTGTTGTGGTGAAAGTTCATCTGAAAAAGATATTTTGCTCCTGGTGGGTCATCCTTATACCTTTTAGTTAAGTGTTACTTAAAATCTTTTTTTGTAGCTTTTGGAACTTTAAAGCATCTGCCTGCAGGGACTTAACATAGCAAAGGCCCTGTGCTTGATGGACATGTGTGAGAACCTGGAAAGTAATAGCCATGCCAACCATTCCAGGAGATGCATAAACGAGTTGGTACAGCCTGGCCTTTCCAATATCAACAAGAATATTCATATAAACCCATTCAGTTCCTTGAACTTAGGAGATAATCATGAATAATTGCAAGTGTGTTGAGAAAATGTCACTGATTGTTTCTAAATCAGCTTATTTTATGTTATTGCCATTTGTATAGTGCCAAGCTGTCATCAGCATGGCACTGCACACATTTTGTAGTTGTGGTGATGACTTTCCAAAAGGTTCAGAGATTTCCATGGCAACCCTGAAGCTCATCCAGCCTGTGAAAGTATGTTATCTCTAGTCTGATTCAATTACATTTCTATTTTATAAGAATGTGTCAAACCGAATGAGTTTGCATGAAAATACATATTGATATGTTAGAATGGCAGGCTATACCAAAACAATTATGTGTTTCCTGAAATGACTGGCATGGCAGTAACTTTCTAGATTCTTAGATTCCCACACATGTCTATCAAGCACAGGGCAGGTGCTACGTTGAGTCTTCTACTGCAGATACTTTAAAGCTCCAAGTGACAACCATAGGGCACCAAACTGCATAAAATGTCCCCATTAAAGGTCTTCTTGCTAGGGGAAATGAAAGCCTTAATCGCAAATGTAATTTTGTCTGGGGCTCCAAAAATTCTTGCACTAAAGTTCATACGATATAGTACTATATACAAACATCTTATGTGTGAACCACTTTTCAAAAGTACACCCCTCAATTTGATGCTATGCCAAAGGTGGTTGGGTGGGGGTATCACCTGTTCATCATGTTGAGCTACCTGAGGTTCTTCTTAAAGAGAAGAATCATTGTAACTTCAGAAAAACTCTGAAATCACTTTAACTAACCCTATTTATCCTTCACTCACCACAAAAACTGGTCTCAATGCCACAATCTCTGTCTCGTAGTGGGGGAGAGTCCAGGCCCCTCACATTCATTGTTAGAGGTGTCAACAAGTGTTTCTTGAAGTGTCACCACTTCTAATAGTTCACATACCTTCTCTCATTGTTTAACATTAGTGTGTATCCTCATTTCCCTACCAGCCCTCTCCTAATTCTCAACTCTTGTACTACAACATTAAGAAAAAAATGTATAATTACCATACCTTCCCTATCCACCTCCACAATGTGTAGTATCCCTTTCGGTTCAGGTGGTGTAAGGAGTGCATTCCATGGCCCTTATAGTAGCTATTTGCTGGTTCTTCGCACACCATTCACTGGGAGCTTGGTAACTTGTCCATCAACTGTATCTCTACCGGCGCTGATGTCTCGTCCCTCTGCCTCAATTGTGTATTTGTAATGATATTTGTGTTTTAACTATTGACTCCATGTTGCACTTAGCCTAGCAGCACACCGTCACATTAGTGACCACCAACTTCATTTTGCCTATTGACTTTATTTTAGCATTAGCCACCGCCATGTTAAAAGCTGCGAGTATTTTTTCCATGATACAATGTGCTTCTTGCTCATGTTTTTATTCTGCTTGTTTGGTGTTCTTTTTGACCAAGGGCTTAGGCTGATAAGAATGTACTAGGACGGCAGGGAATGGTTTTGGGATTATGGCCAATTCCCAACGTGTTCCTTTCAAAGCTGACCTAAAGTAACCAGCAGTTTATTTAATAAACTTATTGGGTGGGAGGGAGTTTCTAAAATTCTCCTCTCTTGTGTATTCAAAGTATCTAAAAGGCCGAGACCAGATTGGCCGGAGAGTGACTCAGATCTTGGACATGCTCAGGACGCTGAAGTGTGTCATCCTTCCCATGAAGATAATTGATCCCTCTCTCTCTCTCCACGATCGATTCTGGGTTCTGGCGGGCTGATGCTGAAAAGGAGGGAGATGACGCAGATTACCCATGCCTCATGGTGATGCATTTTTTAATTCATTATTTGCTTTGTATTGTAATATAGATACCTATATCTGCTGTGTATATTGCAGTGAAGAATCATGTGTACATGTTTTAATTTCACTGCTGTGATCATTTTTAAATGTGTGCTTTCAGCATGCTAATCTCCTCTACAAACCTTGCAGAGTAAATTAATAAATGTCTTCTTTAGACTAAAAAGCGCATTCCAGAGATTTTTGTCAGTGCATGAGTGTTTCATCTTGGTCATTAGTGAAGCAAAACAGTATCCTACTGTGGGGCATGGAATCTACTTCTCTTGTGACGGCATTTCCATATTAACTGTTGATCCAATCTGGCTACACAGAGACAGCTCCAGCACAGTTATTAGCTGCACAGCTATTTCTCACCTTTTTGTCATTAATCATATCTAAGAGTCAGCCTTGGCCTACAATTAGTTGTGTTTCTCAGCCATTACTTTTTTGAAATTCGTTTGCTGGAGTCTCCTCTCCTGTGATCTCTCTGGTGCTCTCTGTAGTCCGGTTCTGGTGATGCTTCACCCTGTGTGATGTTTAGGATAGACTGCCCTTCTTGTACTGATTATTCCACCAGGTCTTTATCGTGCCATTGGAATGTTATACCTTTGGGGAACATCCATCTATATCTTATTCTTTGTGTGTCAAGAAAAGCCACCACTATTTTCTAGGCCCTTTGTTTTGCAAGGGTAGATGGTGCCAGGTCTTGGAACAGCATCTCCTTGCTGTCTTCACACAAAATGTGTTTTTATGTCCGCAAGCCACTAAAATAAGTTCCTTTGTTTGATATGAGGACAGTTTTGCTTCTATGTTGTGTGGTCGTGCTTTCAGATTTGTATTGTTCTTGCCCATTGTGAGCCCTCTTTCTATACACACGGGGAAGTCATCACCTTTATGTAGAAGTCTTCTGAAAAGATCTCAGAGGTACCCTTCGAAGCTGCCTTCCTTTCTCACATTTGTCCATAAGCTGCTTAACTTGATGTTGTAGACAGACAATTGAGGTTGTAGCTATCAAACTCTTATCCATTAACAATTGCGAGGACTGCTCTGTTGAGTCAATTATGAAGTTCATATTCTGTAATTTTCTCCTGATATCTAATCTGTCTGCCCCCCCAGGTCAAATCGAAGCTTGTTAAGGTCTTCAGATAATGTTTTATTTTTAAGGTAGGCTAGGCATCCATGAAACTCTTCTTTTGACCGAGGGGGAGCCATTGTTGTAATTTTCTTGGGAGGTCTCTGCCTTCCCTGTCTTGGGTGAGAGGGGTGTTTGTTTTCATTAATCAGGTGAAAACAGAGTGCAGATTTGTCTGTTTAGGCATCTTACCTTGCCTGAACATGGGAAGAGTAAAGGCGGAGTCAAGATGGCGCCGGAGACGGACACTCTTGAGCGAGCTCCGCTCCGGCCTCCGCTAAAATACTGTCAGCACATCCTTGCGCCTCCTGGTCCAGTCAGCTGGGGTGAGCCGCTGATTGCAACTCGTGGCTGGGCTGGAGCGGAGCTGGTGGATTCCTGGGTGACTACGACGCCTGTGCGGCTGCCCGGCCTGCGGTGCCATTGGAGCCTGGCATTGCCATCCCACAAAGGAGACCTCCCTATAGGAGAGATGCTAGTTGACGGAAATTGGTAAATTAACAGGTTTTGAGGACTGGCACCATATTGGTATCTACAAGGTGGAAGATGTGATAGAAGAGGATGACATCATGCCTTTTGCGTCCTTCCAAGTCAAGTATGAGCTTAGCAAGACACAATTCCTCCGGTAAGCACGCATGCGACACGCGCGGGAAGTGGAGGACCTCCTGGGAGAGGGAATACCTGAATAAGCACCGTTGGAGGGTAGATTATTGATTGAGGGCCTAGACACAAAAGCGACGTCTATGACGTATAAGAATATCAATAATAACATGCCAGACTCACTTAAAAAAACACAGACAGTGGGAGGCCGAATTAGGGGAACTAGAGGACATAGACTGGGAGGCAGTGCTGAAGTTCCCAAGAGAAGTGACTATCCGGTTGATACTCCTACTAACCCAATTTAAAATCCTTCATAGGATATATTATGATAGACAATGTTTACATACGTTGGGAAGGGCGCAGCAACTGAATTGTCTTTGATGTTGTGGAAATAATGGCACCTTCCTAGATAGACTTTGGGACTACCCTGTGATCCAAGAGTATTGGACTAGGATTGTGGGGGAGTATCAGAGCAGATCCCTCTTGATCCAAATGTATTTTATTGGGAATCCCCAACAACGTTGACCTGCCCCATACAAAGCTTTTATTCTGCGGCCTCGGGCACCATCCCCTACTTGAGCCAATAAGTATAGGTACTCCATCTCCATCTTGGCTCTGTTCACCGCTAAACACAAACTAGAAAACATATGGTCTCTGGCCATAACAATAGGATTGGAGTCAATGTTCCTAGTACTAAGTATCTGCTGCAGCAAGCATATAAAGCAGTAATTTTCATCCAGACTGACAATATAAAGGTAAAATGCATACTGCCATATTTTATAACATAATGATTACTAGAAAGTAGAAAGCTTTTTGTTAAGAATACATTTACTTACAGAACTAGAGGTACCAACATTTCCAGATCAGTTTTCTTCCATAAAGGATTATCTAAGATTGATGATTATCTTTTCACATATATCGGTTGGGCTGGAAGGTGAAAGGATTCAGGGGTTGGGTGTTATCATATCCCTACTTGCCAAGTAGCTCTAAATATTTCACCTAAGATTTTGAATTTCTATACTTCCAGATAAATTTGAGAAACTGGTCATGACCGATAAGGGAACTCTCACTTGCATTATCTGAAAGAGAATCAGTTTTGACATGATCTCTATTGTTATTGCGTTAATCCTCTGCAAATGCAATTAGCCATGCATTTCACCTTCCAATCCAGATGACGCTGCCGACAAGCTGGGCAAATGGTCATGGCCACAATGGAAAGTGATGAGATAAGATATCAAGATATGAGTAAATTTTCAAAGAAATGTTCATGTTTTAAATATCAGATGAACTTGCCACCTGAGGCTCATGTTCTGCTCAGTTCGTTCTTGCGGTACGAACCTTTGCAAATTTCTGTCAATCTTTGCTATTGTTTGGCAGTGTACTCGTGGGTGCGCTTTAGTTGCTTCCTTGTAGCACACGTTTGAAGTGGAGAGATCTGAGTGATGTCTTTGCAAGGACGTAGTTGCAAGCTATGTTCTTCTATGTAGTCACATTACCATTACTCTGCTAGAGGGCTTTCATTCATCTGGAATGAAATTCTGCAGTAATTACTCTTAATGTGATCCTGCCCTTTAATGTCACTTCTGGTTCACTTATAGGTAAATATAACTTGTCCACATGGTAGCTATTCATTATATTCCTTTTAAAACATGTTTGTCCTTTGAATTAGAAAGAGTTACAATGAGTGTGTGAATGAACCTGTGAAAATCTCCCTAAAATCTTCATTGTCTCCCACATCAACTCACTAGTATTGTTTTTTTTAAAACTAAATTCTCAACTCCACATGACTTCCCATGTCAACTAATAGTAAAAACTGCCAATTTACAACTATATCTCCTCAAGATGATAAAGGATCTCATCCCTCTTAATGACTACGTCAGTCACTGACCCAAGTGTCATATCCTATGTTCACACTGGACATCTTAACTACCTGCCATTACAGTGGCAACTCCAAAACCTGCTGCCAGATATACACTTGGATCGAAAAGATGACCACATTACCCCAACCTTAGGAGTCCTTCACTAGCTCACAGTGAAAGGCAAAATAAAATTCAAATTGACATGCACTTGCCTTTTCATGCATTAACACCTTTCTTCATTCACATCCAGGAAGATCCAAATCCTAAGAAGCAAATAAACCCCCAGACAGGACACTCCATATTCAAAACAAAGTAGGTAATGCTTTTTTTAATATAAAACGGCAACAGAATATATGAAATCTTTTTTCTCTAATGCCCTACTATCAACACCTCAATATTCTCCTAATCCAGCAATGTAAAGTGGTGTGTAGCGCTACCAAGCACTATAGCAAACAGTAAACATCTAAATACCTAAAAAAACTTCTCTATTGTTTGAAAATGTAGCCCTGAACTAAAGCTTCTCCAGTTGGGGGACCCATGTGTCTCAACTATCTAACGCGTCTACCCTTGCTCGTGATCATTTGTTTGTCAATATGAATATAGCAGAATAGCAAGCAAAACAATGTTATGGTCATCCATTCAGTTTCAGTGATCTCCTTACCACACTCTTGGATTTGACACTCAAGCAAAGAATTCAACTGTTGCAGTGGCAGTGTTACCCAAAGAGAGGTGAGGATCAGAAATAAGAACCCCTTTTTAGGGTCGAGCGCACAAGTGCTCCGTCCCTGTTCTAATCTCTCTTAGGGCTTGTAACCACACCTGTCACTTTAATTGGTTTGTGGACTTGCCTTTTAAAATCTGCTTGCTTTCATTAGTGAAAGGCATGCATACGTCATGCCTTTTCTGGTGTTTAGCACCGGCCAACTACTGAAAACCTACGAGGCTCAATGTTTTCAGCCTGGTTTCTGCATTACATTATCTTTTTAATCGCGCTGGGTTTTACATAGCGCAATAGAACTCGTTTTTTTTTCTTTCTATTTGTGTGGTAAGAAAAGTCTGGTTAGTAGTTTACAACGCTAATAGTTCTAACTCAAGCAAATGTGAGGCTGTTGCATTGCAAATGCTTGTTTAACAAGTTGCTAGTTGACTGTTTCTCTTAAGTGGCATAGGGAGCTTGCCACTTCAAATGGGATTTCAGTTGTCCGAATCAACACATTAAAATTGTTATCAGATTCTTCTAAAAAACATTTTGAAGCCCCAACTGGAAATGTTTACATCAGTGCCCATAGTACTAAAAGCAGAAAAGGACTCACAGTTAGGCTCCTATGATAAGGAGCCACTTTTTTCGGTGGATGCCTTTCATGAAGAGACCTGAAATCTTTCAGGCAAGCGTAGAGAATATTCAAGCAAATTCACTTATGACCACAGAGCTTATAACTTACATGGTCGTGAGGTCAGGGAGAACAGTCTAGTTGATGTTTTCTAACACTAGAATGTAATCTTTTTTTTACCAGAAATGGACACAGCTACTTTACAAAATAGTCAGACTTTAGAATCCTATGAAGGACAGATGGCAGCCTTTCTATCAAGTTCTCTCCTTTTTGTCTCAATAAAGTGATTAAGTATATTAGAGACAGCATGCTAGTTGTAAATGTGTAAATACTCCATGGACCATTAAACTTGCCAGATACCTTCTTATCTTCAAATCCAGATTCTGGTATTCATAGATCTCAATGAATTCTCCAATAAGGTCATGCCCCTTCAACCAAACAGCCTCAAATGTTGGGACTGGGAATCTGAAACTATAGATCTTTCAGAAGCCAAAGGGTCCTCACAGGAGCCAGGAAGCAATCCACAGGCCAGCTTTATGTTCACAATTGGAAACAAGGTTCCATCCACTGTCAGCACAAATCTCGTCAGAGTAAATGCATTTTATAATTACTATATGCATGTGGCCAGTGCAGGCCTTCACTTCTCTAAGCCTTCCCGACAAACAGAAAAGCTATTGACTAACATTAGGAGATATTCCCCTGTAATCTACTAAAAGGATCATAAAAAGTAAGACTTCTTTTTAGGCTCACTGGTGTTCCAAACACCTTTGTACAGGTTTTTTTTTTTTAGATAGTTCGTTATATAATGTCTGAGCCGAAGAAAAGGTACCTCTAAAGTTCAGTTCAGTTCAATTAACTTTATTTGGGCATAGTAAAATAGACCCCAAAAGTATAGTCAAATAACATACAACAGGACATCATAAAATAGAACAAGTGCATCTAAAAATCCTTGACCACATAATACACTCATCTAGCAACTAAAATACTGTCACCAAAATATAGTACATAAAATTCTATCCATTATAAGGCCTGCCAGCAAGTTTCTAAAACGTATGGCCAAGTCAGAAAAGTAAACAATCAAGGTAATGTTTGCTTCACGCAATATAAGTATGATCTTGACCGTTATCATATTCCATCTTTACATCAGGATTACTATTAACACGGTACATCACAGCCCTATCAAAATGTTTGATCTTCGTACATACCACTTTAAAGGGCAAGTTGCTTAATTTCAGTAACACCTTATTGGGTAGAGACTATGGCCCCCATTTTGACTTTGGCAGTCTTTTTCAAAGACCGCCAAAGCCACAGGCACCAGAAGACCGCCAGTGCTGGTGGTCTTCCGGCCACCATATTACCAGTACTGCTGGATTTTCGACGCATTTTGGGTGGAAATCCAGCAGTAGTCGTGCTGGCAGGCGGAGGCACATGGCGGTTCCACCACCGGCCCCGCCCCGCAAAAAGGACTCCGCCAGCTGTATTACGAGCAGTAATACAACCTGGCAGTGTCCTGATGGCGGGGCGCTGCCGGCAGTGGAAGCACCCGTTCCCTGCCAGGCGACCTCCTCGCTGGATAAGGTAAGTCTGGCATCCGACAGGGGAGTGGGGTGGGAGGGTGGGGGGTGTTGTGTATGCCCTGTCAACGGTAGCCTTTCCGCTAGGGTTTTTGTGGCGGTGCTACCGCCGCAGGAACCCTGTTGAAAATCTGGCTCAAAATACCACCAGCAGTCTTCTATGGACCGTCGGGTCAGAGATGCTCATCTCCGGCCCGGCTAGTCCAACCACCCTGGCGGTAGGAGTGGGGATATGGCGAGTTTGCAGAGGCCGACCCTCCACACTCATAATGTGGCGGTCTTCGCTGCCAGCCTGTTGGTGGTGAAACCGCCACCATGGCCCTAGCAGTCAGAAGACCGCCAGGGTCATAATGAGGGCCTACATCTAGCTGCAGATTCATGACCTGTGAATTCTCCCCTGGCGTCAGACTGGATCCAGAATATTTTTTGTGAGCAGTACCCTTGCGTGCCGGTAGGAGGCACTGATTGGCTCTGCGTCATCCACGCTGAAAATGACATCACAGAACCTGTATAAGCACCACCCAGGTGGGCGCAAGTCAGTTTCTTTTCATGACTTTCCACTCCAGAAGGGCGGGCCATGAAAGACATTGACCCAAGGTAAGTAACTTGTCCATCTGATACAGACTTCTAGCTGCAGATTCCTTACCTGTGAATAGATACCCAATCAATACCATTCCTGGAGAAATCCCCAAGAAACTCCTGCAGGACTGAACAGGTAAAGTGCCCATCCCTATGGACCGAACTACCCCAGCAGTAATGTTTAGTAAACTTGTGCCGAGAGGCCCACGTTGCTGCCTGACAGATGTCCAGGACCGGAACTCCATGTGCTAACTCAGTGGTCGCAGTTTTAGCTCTGGTGGAATGAGCTTGCAAGACCTCGGGGTTGCGTTTTGGCCAATGTGCAGCAGATTGTGATGCAGAGCATGACCCAATGAAAGATGGCTTGCTTCTATGCCGCCTGACCTTTCTTCGCACCCACATATCCCACAAAGTTTTGGTCATCCACCTGAAACTCTTGTGTACAATCAAGGTAAAACATCAAAGCTCTGTTTGGGTCCAGGCAGTGGAGTCTCTCCTCTTCCTTAGAAAGAAGAGAGGGCATGTAAAAAGTATGCAAGGTGATAGATTGGCCTACATAGAAAAGCATGACCACTTTTGGCAGAAAACAGGCCTTGGAGTAAAGCACCACATTGTCAAGATGGAGATAATAGGGCCTGGAGTGCACTCACTCTGCGGGCAGATGTTACAGCCACAAGGAAAGCTGTTTTCAGTTTGAGAAGAGGCTCAAAGTTCAGAACCAAACAGCAGCGGTTTCTTAGGGAGTCGGGGTTCCACCCCCTTTACTTTCACCCCAAAGATCATCCATTGCCAAAGTAAAAACAAATTCTTTAAATTAGCTTTTTTTCTTAAAAACAAAAAATGTTTACACACACATCATTCTTGGGGCCGGCGGGGCTGGTGTTCCTGTGATTACTCATGATAACAGCATGCCAGTGAGTCAGCAAGGCCGATGTATTCCCTAAATCTGCTGCCTGTGGGCGAGCCCACAATCTACAGTTTTTGCTGGGATGACAAGCTCACAGCCTCGAGGCTTGTGAGGTCATCAGCTCGGCAAAGACACTGCCTTAATGACCAATCTCCACCTGCTGATGACTTTGAGGCAAAATTCGCGTTTTAGCATGAAGCCCTGTGGCACAGGCTCTTCACGTCAGTCAGTGGAGAGGAGGGTCACTCCACCCTTTCCTAACTGGTCACACAGGGGTGGGTCTCATCCTGTGACGAGCTGGGAAAGGGTAAGGTAGAGGCTGCAGGCAGGGGGCAAGGTGAGAAATTGAGTTTGCGCAGTTTGTCATCACATACTGTGCTGACTCGAGGTGTCTGCTTCCAGCGCCGTCGTTAATTGCAGGACCATGTAGAAGCCATTCATTTGATTTCCAGCTCTGGTGTCTGCAGGCACGTGTCGGGGTCACCTAGAAGCTTCCCTGACCAGGGACAGTTTGATGGTTCCAGGGCACCAAGCGATATAAGTAAGCAAAAAAACAAAAGCTTAGCAGGTATTGCTCCAGGCAATTGCACACTGAATTCACTTCATTTCAGTAAAGCAATACAGCAGTAAAAATTACGGGAACAAAGCATGTTGATCTGACGCCCGTACTGAGCGGGTTACTTGCTCGGACTCTGCTAAACCGAGTCCGTATACTGAGCGAGTTGCTTGCTATGCACAAAGTATGTTTTTTCAGCTCTGTAAAAAGGAGATGAGCTGAGCTCCTGGGCTGCGAGGTGCACACCCTTCTGCCCTCTCAGTAAAAGATGAGGAAGAGGAGAAGCATGGACAGAAACACCAAATCAGCTCACAGAGCAGTTGTTAGGCCATGGCCAGTCTTACAGACAGCTCATTGTTTATGACGTCTGTCGGCCCCAGCAGCAATCGCGTGAGCTAGTCTGCAGCCACCACAGAGTTGCAGATAGGAGTGGTCTCATACTTGCACCCAGCAGGCAGATGCAGTGAAAACTGACTCAAACTGAGAACGTTTACATCGTAACACTTAGGGGGTCATTACGACCCTAGCGGCCGGCGGTAAGTTGGCAGTAAGACCGCCAACAGGCTGGCGGTGTTCCGCCAGCAATTATGACCGTGGCGGAAAAGCCACGGCCATACCGCCGGCCCCTCCACTTTCCCGCCAGGATTCCGCCTGGCGGTCATAATCCCCAGGGCAGCGGTGCATGCACCACTGCCCTGGGGATTATGAGTCCCCGACCGCCAGCCTGTCTGTGGCGGTACACACCGCCATTGAAAGGCTGGCGGTAAGGGGACTTGGGGTGCCCCTGGGGGCCCCTGCACTGCCCATGTACTTGGCATGGGCAATGCAGGGGCCCCCAGTCATAGCCTCGTCGCGCATTTCACTGCCCGAATTTCGGGCCGTGAAATGCGCGAAGGGTGCTGCTGCACCCGCTGCACATCAGCATTGCCGCCGGCTCTATTATGAGCCGGCAGCAATGTTGATGTGACATTTCCGCTGGGCCAGCGGACGGTAACAATGTTACCGTCTGCTGGCCCAGCGGAAATGTCATAATAGGGAGCCAGGAATAATGCCGGCAACGGCGGTATTCTGTCTCCCGCGGCCTCGGCGGTCTTTTGAAAAGACCGCCGAGGTCGTAATGACCCCCTTAGCCTGCAACAGCAGCAGGGCAGTCACTGCGTCCATACTTGTTAAGTCGATCCTCGCGCCACAAGGTGCACAGGAAGCAGCCCCTGCTCTCCACTGTATGGCACAGATTACAACCGAGCTACTGCTTTTACTGTTCTTTGGAAACTGGTGGGCAAGTCAACAGTCTTGAGGAATGGGAGTGTGGTCACGAGTCTCACGACAAGACTCCCGACTCCATGCTCAGTCACACTGAGAGGATTTTAAGACCACTCATCCTTAGCTGTTCTCAATAGTTGATGGTCTCCGAGCGTCCCTTATTAATATCTAGTAATTTCAGCAGTATAGTAACTTTGGACGGACTTCATGTGAGTCCTGGTGATGGAGAAGGTGACGTCCTTGAAAAAAGATATCTAAACCTCTTTTACTGCTGGGATTACCTCTTATACCATGCTCTTACACCTGGCAATCATAAAAACAACATGGAGAGGCCTGCAGCAGCAGGCTTCAGGTAAAGGAACAGTGTCCTACGTGGGAGGGTAACAGCAGTGGACATTTTCTTAACCCCTTAGCTGCTGGGCCTTTTCCCCCCCAGTGCTGAGCCCTTTTTTGGCTATTTGGGGTAGTTCGCGCTTAGGGCTTCATAACTTTTTGTCCACATAAGCTAACCACGCTAAATTTGCGTCCTTTTTTTCCAACATCCTAGGGATTCTAATGGTACCCAGAGTTTGTGGTTTACCCTGGAGGAGACCAAGAAAATAGCCAAAATACAGTGAAAATTTTGTTTTTTCCAAAAAAATTGGAAAAAAGGGCCGCCGAAGAAGGCTTGTGGTTTTTTCCCTGAAAATGCCATCAACAAAAGGTTTCTGGTGCTGAAATCACTATCTCCCCACCTTTCAGGAACGGGCAGACTTGAATCAGAAAACCACATTTTCCAACACAAATTTGGCATTTTACTGGGACATACCCCATTTTTACTATTTTTGGTGCTTTCAACCTCCTTCCAGTTAGTGACAGGAATGGGTGTGAAACCAATGCTGGATCCCGGAAAGCTAAACATTTCTGAAAACTAGACAAAATTCTGAATTCAGCAAGGGGTCATTTGTGTAGATCCTACAAGGTTTTCCTACAGAAAATAACAGCTGAAATAAAAAAATATTGAAATTGAGCTGAAAACAACAGCCATTTTTCTTTATGTTTTACTCTGTAACTTTTTCCTGCGATGTCAGATTTCTGAAAGCAATATACCGTTTTGTCTGCTGGACTCTTCTGGTTGCGGGGATATAAAGGGCTTATAGGTTCATCAAGAACCCTAGGTACCCAGAGCCAATAAATGAGGTGCACCCTGCAGTTGGTTTTCATTCTATACTGGGTATACAGCAATTCATTTGCTGAAATATGAGGAGTGAAAAAGAGGTATCAAGAAAACCTTTGCATTTCCAAAATGGGATCAAGATAACGTTTTGAGGAGCAGTGGTTATTTGCACATCTTTGAATTCCGAGGTGCCCATACTAGCATGTGAATTGCAGGGCATTTCTCAAATAGACGTCTTTTTTACACACTCTCTTATATTTGGAAGGAAAAAATGTAGAGAAAGATAAGGGGCAATAACACTTGTTTTGCTATTCTATGTTCCCCCAAGTCTCCCGAAAAAAATGATACCTCACTTGTGTGGGTAGGCCTAGCGCCCGCGACAGGAAATGCCCCAAAACACAACGTGGACACATCCCATTTTTTCACAAAATACAGAGCTGTTTTTTTGCAAAGTGCCTACCTGTGGATTATGGCCTCTAGCTCAGCCGGCACATAGGGAAACCTACGAAACCTGTACATTTTTGAAAACTAGAGACCTAGGGGAATCCAAGATGGGGTGACTCGCGGGGCTCTGACCAGGTTCTGTTACCCAGAATCCTTTGCAAACCTCAAAAAGTGGCTAAAAAAACAAGTTTTCCTCACATTTCGGTGACAGAAAGTTCTGGAATCTGAGAGGAGCCTCAAATTTCCTTCCACCCAGCGTCCCCCCAAGTCTCCCGATAAAAATGATACCTCACTTGTGTGGGTAGGCCTAGCGCCCGCGACAGGAAATGCCCCAAAACACAACGTGGACACATCACAGAAAACAGAGCTGTTTTTTGCAAAGTGCCTACCTGTAGATTTTGGCCTCTAGCTCAGCCGGCACCTAGGGAAACCTACCAAACCTGTACATTTTTGAAAACTAGAGACCTAGGGGAATCCAAGATGGGGTGACTCGCGGGGCTCTGACCAGGTTCTGTTACCCAGAATCCTTTGCAAACCTCAAAAAGTGGCTAAAAAAACAAGTTTTCCTCACATTTCGGTGACAGAAAGTTCTGGAATCGGAGAGGAGCCTCAAATTTCCTTCCACCCAGCGTCCCCCCAAGTCTCCCGATAAAAATGATACCTCACTTGTGTGGGTAGGCCTAGCGCCCGCGACAGGAAATGCCCCAAAACACAACGTGGACACATCACAGAAAACAGAGCTGTTTTTTGCAAAGTGCCTACCTGTAGATTTTGGCCTCTAGCTCAGCCGGCACCTAGGGAAACCTACCAAACCTGTACATTTTTGAAAACTAGAGACCTAGGGGAATCCAAGATGGGGTGACTCGCGGGGCTCTGACCAGGTTCTGTTACCCAGAATCCTTTGCAAACCTCAAAAAGTGGCTAAAAAAACAAGTTTTCCTCACATTTCGGTGACAGAAAGTTCTGGAATCGGAGAGGAGCCTCAAATTTCCTTCCACCCAGCGTCCCCCCAAGTCTCCCGATAAAAATGATACCTCACTTGTGTGGGTAGGCCTAGCGCCCGCGACAGGAAATGCCCCAAAACACAACGTGGACACATCACAGAAAACAGAGCTGTTTTTTGCAAAGTGCCTACCTGTAGATTTTGGCCTCTAGCTCAGCCGGCACCTAGGGAAACCTACCAAACCTGTACATTTTTGAAAACTAGAGACCTAGGGGAATCCAAGATGGGGTGACTCGCGGGGCTCTGACCAGGTTCTGTTACCCAGAATCCTTTGCAAACCTCAAAAAGTGGCTAAAAAAACAAGTTTTCCTCACATTTCGGTGACAGAAAGTTCTGGAATCGGAGAGGAGCCTCAAATTTCCTTCCACCCAGCGTCCCCCCCAAGTCTCCCGATAAAAATGATACCTCACTTGTGTGGGTAGGCCTAGCGCCCGCGACAGGAAATGCCCCAAAACACAACGTGGACACATCACAGAAAACAGAGCTGTTTTTTGCAAAGTGCCTACCTGTAGATTTTGGCCTCTAGCTCAGCCGGCACCTAGGGAAACCTACCAAACCTGTGCATTTCTGAAAACTAGAGACCTAGGGGAATCCAAGGAGGGGTGACTTGCGGGGCTCGGACCAGGTTCTGTTACCCAGAATCCTTTGCAAACCTCAAAAAGTGGCTAAAAAAACAAGTTTTCCTCACATTTCGGTGACAGAAAGTTCTGGAATCTGAGAGGAGCCACAAATTTCCTTCCACCCAGCGTTCCCCCAAGCCTCCCGATAAAAATGATACCTCACTTGTGTGGTTAGGCCTGGTGCCTGCGACAGGAATAGATCACACAACGGTCAATGTTGGTCCTTACGTGAGGCAGCTGTTGACCCTGGGGTGATCCATTCCTGACACAGACACTAGGTGTAGGCACTCAAGTGGGGTAGTGTTTTTATCAGGACAGGTGAGGAGTCACTGGGTGGTAGGAATATTGTGGATCCCAGCATATTCCTGTAGTTTGTGTGACAGAAATGCGAGAAACATTTAGTTTTTTTTCAACATTTCAGCTTTGCAGGGTATTCTGGGTAAGAAAACTTTGGGGAAGCCACACAAGTCACACCTCTGTGGACTCCCCCGAATGTCTAGTTTCCAGAAATGTTTGGGTTTAGTGTGTTTCTCTATATGGCCGCCGAATCCAGGACCAAAAACACAGGTGCCTGCCTTACAAAACCAGTTTGTTTTGCTATGGATAATTTTGATGTCTCCACAATATGATTTGGGTGGTGGAATTTGGGGCTGAACTAAATTGGGGAGCTCCCAAGAGAGCACTCTCTCTCTGCTTGCCGCCACATTCACCTGCTCTCTGGGTTGACCTAACCCACTATTACCCAGTTGCACAAACAGCTTGCGAAGGGACAGCAGGACTGTCCTCATCACCTCCCTCATAATGTACTGGAAGAGGAGTTATCGAATGGGACTCCTCTGACTGAAAAATCACTCCCAGAGTCTGCGCCATTGTCCTATCCCTCAGATGCTGTCTCAGTATCTGATGTCTCAGTCTCTGATCCTATGTCAGAGCGGTCCTCTATAACCCGAGTGTAGGCAGCAGTCATCCATCAAGATGCCATCTCTGCTATTGGCTAAACTGTTGCTCTAAAACACTAGCCTACGTAGACAGTCACAAAATCGATGGTGTGTGAGATACGTGCAACAGTAGAGGCCACCTTACCTGCGCTTCTTCCCTCAATCAGCACGTACTTTCAAGACACTCAAAAAACACCTTGTCACATACCATTCGTCACAGTCTTTAGCACCTCCTGCGCCCAGTCCAACAATCATTATTGGTGCTCCCACTCCCTCCTCCTCGGATTCCCTCATTACCACCCAGCAAAAGTGCCCTTCATCTCTCCATAGACTTTGCTAATGTACTCAGCTATTTACATAAAATACAGATTTGCTCTTTGCAGTAGGCATATAAACCTTCTGCGCTTCTTTATGGCACTAAAACTGCCACTAGACAAGTCGGACCCTTTTCCCCCCAGGGAAACCACACACATATTGACAAAAGTGATATATATATGACAGCCAATCACCTGAAACTCAACTCAAGCAAAACCGAAATAATCCTCTTTGGCCCACACAAAAACACCTGGGACCCCTCATGGTGGCCCACCACGCTAGGCCCTGCACCCACCCCCGCCAACCACGCACGCAACCTCAGCATCATCCTAGACTCCTCCCTCTCGATGACCCAACAAATCAACGCTCTCACCTCCTCATGCGTCAACACACTCCGTATACTGAAAAACATTCAAATGGATCCCCACAGAGACCAGAAAAACTGTCACTCACGCACACAGCAGCAGGCTTGATTACGGAAACGCCCTCTACGCCGGCACCACTCTAAAACTCAAGCGCAAACTACACGCATCTAGAACTCAGCAGCACGACTCATCCTCGACCTCCGCCGACACGAACACATCTCTCCACACCTCAAATCCCTCCACTGGCTCCCCATTGACAAAAGGATCACCTTCAAGATCCTCATCCTCGCACACAAATCACTCCACAACACAGGCCGTGCCTACCTCAACGAGAGTCACCTTCCACACTGCCACACAAAACGTCCGCTCAGCTGACCTCTCTCTCGCCTCTGTCCCCCGCATCAAACACACCACCACCGGGGGCAGATCCTTCTCCTACCTTGCACCCAAAACCTGGAACGCCCTCACAACCCACCTTCGCAAGACCCAAAACCTACTTCTTCCTGACGCACCCGAGGATTTATTGATACCCTTCCTGGTGTCGGCCACTGGTCGTGACCCGCACCAGGGAGGGTGTGTGGGCGTCGGCCAGTTGCCGACGCCCGCACCTATCAGGTTAAGAAATATGAGGCATGATTGATAGAAAGTGTGATGCACCTCTAATAAATAAGCGTACACATGTTGTTTTGTAAAGAGTGGAACGTTCCACAGGAAACTGCATGCACGTTCTAGCGTACATTTAGTAAAGTTTCATACAGATGTGGTGAATGGCCTGGTGTTCATTTATGGAAAGGATTTGTGCATTTATTTTAAGTGTTTGGTCTTTCAGGCAGGCTGGCAGCGCCAGATAAGTCATCTTGAAAGGGCCAGTGTGTGGGCCATTTTTGTGGTCTCATAGGCTGTGACTAGATCCGAAAAAACAGCCTGCGCACTTGCCCTTTCAAGCTGGCCCACCCGGCAGTGCCAGGGTGCCTGAAAGCCTAGTCAAAGACTCTGCATTTTTAAGGCAAAAACTAGACAGACAACGTTGGTAGAGATTACATATTTGTGAAGCTGTGTAGATAATTTTTTGGCAATAGTCAGATGCATATTTAAGTGTTAGTCTGCATGTTTAGGAGACAGTCTGGGCACTTGAAGAACAGTCTCATCCGCATTTCAAAGGACACTGCTGCATAATAGTGGCATTTGCAGAATGTCTACAGCAAATCTGGGGACATTCTGATGAATATTTTGGACTCGAATTGTTGTGTTTTTTGGACATACTGATGCATGTGTGAGGGACTATCCAAAGCGGGGCACCCTCCGGCATTTTTGAGGAGCATGCTTATATATTTCGCATGCTTTTGAAGAAAAGACATTTATTTTGTGGGCAATTTCATAAGTCAGTTTGTGGTGCACAAGGTGAATTTCGGACGGGGTATTTTTGACATGCGTAGACCATTCTGCGTTAAACAGTCTATTGTTTTGTGACAAATACGTAAGACCATTTCCATGTTTCAGACGCTGGATGTTTAACACTCACAGACGAATCTGTCTTGTGCCGATACAATTTGCGTGCTTGGACTGGGAGTCAAGGCTTTAAAGGGGAAAACAAAACGTCATATTATAATGTAAACACCTGTTGTCAGAACAAGTCAGGATTGCCTGCTGTCACATAGGCCAGGGATCACTTGATAGCTATAGTTTGGCTGCAGGGTACCGAGTCTACTTGTAGTTCAGTAGTACATTAGTAGATGTAATGTCATGATATACAATATGAGAGGGTAGCCCTGATGTTTCAGTTCCTGCTGCATAGAGCAGTTTATAATTTTAAGGTCACAGTTAAAAGCCACCTGTCTTACCTGAAGAAAATGAGTGTCAATATTAAATAGCTGCTAGATGATGTCATTATGAGATGGATGGACCAGCACTAAGCATTCCTTTAACATCTATAGCATTCTCGGTATTGTAGATTTAGTTAATTCCAGTTGGCCTACTGGTGTATCAGATTACACAGTGGTTTCTATTATATTGATGTTTGGAGATCAGACATTTTGCAGTGACCTTCTTAGAAATCTTTTGACACCGGCACTTAATTTCTGTGTACAAATTAAGCACTGGTAGAAGCTCTCTAGTGAATATTTTGATGAATGCCCTTAAGGTCTATCTGTAAAACCTGTAGCTTTGTGTTTTTTACAAACGTATTTGCAAACTGTGTTGTAAAAATTGCAGTGTGGCTCATTTTAAAAATATTTTCTTGAAAAGAACATCTGTAGGAAGCCCTGAGGAAAATTAGGCTCTCTCATTAGGCTCCGCTACTTCAGTTCAGGTCACCAATTTAAGCCCCACCAGTTTCAAAATTCACTGCTTGCCACTGGAACCAAATTAAGATCCCACTGGGGCATAATGAATGGAGACGGAGGGAATAGATGAGTAAGGCCTTTGAAGAACCTATGTACAATAAGAGACTTAAACAAGGATGGTTGATCAGGTACCAGCAAGACAGCAGACATGACAGATAAATAACTGCTAGGAGTGCCCAAGGCAGAGTCCTGTTGGGCAAGGAAAATAATTAAAAGTAAAACCCCAGAGAGAGGGGCAGAAAGGAGATCAACAGAATTGTGTCCCATGCCACAAATTTCTTCCAACAACATGCATATACTATTTTGGTGGAGAAACGCCCGGCTGCCAAGATGACCTTACAAACTTCAGGAGGAAGGTCAAAAGTTGTCAACTGCCACCGCTCAGTCTCCACTCTGGAAGGCAGAGAGTGGTTGGGTTCGGGTGACGAACCCTCCTCTACTGCTGGGACAGAAAATCTTCCCAAAAGGGCAGTATGATCAGAGGATTTTTGGACGTGCTCAGCAGCTCAGGATTCCAGTCTCTCTGTGGCCAGTCTGGAGCCACAAAGATTACTTGGGACCAGTTGTTCCTGATCTTCTTGAGAACTCTGGCCAGGACTGGTATGGGGGAAAGGCATACAAGAGGCCTGAATGCCACTCAAAACAAAGGGGGTCATTATGACCCTGGCGGAAGGCGGAGAAGCGGCGGTAAGACTGCCAACAGGCTGGCGGTCTTTTTTTTAAAATTATGACCATGGCGGTTACCACCATGGTCATCCGCCGGTTCTCCGTTCCGCAAGCCGGGCTGGAGACCTGGGTCTCCAGCCCGGCGGCCGTCACTATACCGCTGACGGTATTTGGACCCTCCCCACCCCGACCCCCAACATCACAATACTCACTCACACCCAACACGCACGCAGGCACCACCAACACACATACACGCACACACACCGACATACATGCCAACATCCACACTCACAGTCAGACACACACACCCACATTCAAACATACACGCACACATCCATACAGACATACACGCACTCATTCCCAAACACACAACACCCCGCAAGCATACACGCACTCACACACCCCCTCTACATACACACACCCCCATGCACGCACACAACACCCCCCCCACCCCCCTCCCCTAACGGACGATCGACTTACCTGGTCTGTCGATCCTCCGGGAGGGGACGGGATCCATGGGGGCTGCTCCACCGACACCACACCGTCAACAGAACACCGCCACGCAGAATCACAGGACGTGATTCCGTGGGCGGTGTTCTGTTGGCGTGGCGGTGGAGGTGGAGCAACCTCCACTTCCCCGCCGCCCGCCAGTATGGCTGTTGGCGGCTCTCCGTCCGAAAAAGGACGGAGAGCTGCCAACAGTCATAATACGCCGAGCGGAAAACCGCCACCACTGGCAGTCTTCAGCACGGCGGTCCCTCGGCGGTGAGGTCATAATGACCCCCAAAGTGTCTCCGAGCAAGAACCGTCTTGGAAACGCCAGCGCACAAAACAGCTGACAGATTTAACCAAGGCTCTCCCTACTGCTGAAAAATACCTTGTGCCACCTCTGGGTGGAGTCCCCATTTGTGATCTGCTAGGCATTTGGCAAATCCTTCTGCCAAGGAGGGTTTAGAGGTTGCTGTTGGGGTGGTGGGTAGGGCAGCAGCCTGACCAGACCACTGGCAACCTGACCCACGAGGTCAGTGGGTTCTGCGTCCTCGTCAATGCAGAGGCTGGGCAACATGCGTGGCACGGTGGCTGAACAAGAATTGGAGTGGTTGAAAGCCCTTTCCGTAGCTGCAAAAGGCAGATTTGGGGGGCAAGGAGCCATCGCAAGGCCCTAGGACCTGGCCATAGCCCAAGGATCTTCAAAGAGCTCGAGCACTGAATCTGCCTTGTTTCCGAAAAGATGGGAGCCATCGAAGTGCATGTCTATAAGAGAAGCTTGGACATCCTCTGAAAAGCCAGGCATCCTTAGCCAGGTGTGGTGCCTCAAGGTCACCGCTATTGAAAATGCTCTGTCTACTGAGTCGGTCGTGTTCAGTCCACAACAGATTGTGAACTTTTCTGCATCTCTCCCATCAGCAACAGCCTAAAAGAGTACAGCTCAGGCCTCCTCCAGGACCTGTGGAAGCACTTGCACAACCGTGTCCCACAAAGTGTAGGAATAACGGCCCAGAAGCTATGCGGTGTTGATGGACAGCAATACCAGGCTGGCACAATGCTTCTCCTTCCCAAATGAGTCCAACCTCTTGGATTCCCTAACCGAGGGAGCGGTAGGGAACAAGCTATGAGAAGTTAAGGCTTGGATCACCAAGCTCTCAGGGGTGGGGTGTTGTGTGGGGAAGATTGGGTCCCCAGGTACAGGGCGATGACAGCAGGCAATTGTCCTATTCACAAGAGCTGCTGTGGTGGGTTTCGACCAGGTACCCAAAAGAACATCTGTGAGACCATCACTGAACAGGAGCCAGGGTTCAGATGGGAAGCTCTTGGTTGCAGCACCCCTGTCAAGAGATTAGTCTTGACTGCCATTGAAGGTCCAGGACCTCAGCCGATCTCCTCACCATCATTGCTTAAGAGGCTCCCTCCTCCATAGCCACGGTAGGGGGAGAAAGCATACCAATATCTAGAGATGTGCCCAGTCCACTGGCTTCACCCAGATCCTCACACCAGTCCATTTCTGCATAAGGCTCGTATTCTAAAGGGTCCGGTAACCCCTCTCAATCTTCCCCGAGGCCTAGCCCAGCAGAATAAGGCTCAGGATATGATCTAGGAGGCAAATCTGCAGCCAGCGAATGAGTCGGGCGACGCCATCCGGCTGCATGTCGAAGTTGGGGATGACAATGGGATGGCGCAGCTGTGGCCTCGGCATCACGGCTGGCACCAGGGAGGTTGATGTTGTACGACAGGCACGGGTCCGGATCTAGGACTGGATTTCTGGGAGCCCATTGGCGCCAAAGATGCCGGCACAGAACCCAATTGGGCCCCCTCTGACCCCATGGGACATAAAGGTGCACCAACAGGGTCAGACTGCCCAAAAATGAGGTGCACGGCCTCAAAACTCATTTTAATTGGGCAGGGGTTGCTACGGCTCCCAGAAACTCATGGAGTCGGCCCAGGCTCCAAAGAACAAGTCCTAGAATGACAGCATTCCCTTGTTGTGTTGGCTGACAGATGAGGAGAAATCGAAGGCTTCTCTTGTGCCTCGACTTTCCCGATTGCTCTGAGGACTTGGAGTTGGGGGGGGGGGGGGAACAATGTCTTTGGACTTCCTGACCAGTCCTTAGACCTGGGACGACGACATGCACAGAGTCGCATGCCAGGCCGCTATAAGCTTTAGGCTTTATTCAAAGCCTTTGAATGCATGGGCCGTCACTCGGAGCACGACTTTGAGTCGTGATCACGCTCCAGACACCACAAACAGATGAGGTGTGGGTCCGTCACCGATGAAAAGGTCAGCAGGGCTTAAAATCCATCTTAAATTACGACTTCCCGACACACCAGGAGGTAATACTTCAAAAAAATTTAACATAAAGTCAAAAAAGGGCAAGTCAAAAAACAACTGAGGGGTATCTTTTTTTTCAGATCAGCACTGGCTGGCACAGAAAGAAAGGAAAGGACATCAGCGCATCTAGGTGACACCTATCTAGGTACTGCAACATAATTTCCAGCAAGGATGACGCAGACAGACGCTGAGCCGATCAACATCACCTACCAACGTGCAATGAAAGTCGACCCCGACAGCACAAACTGCTGGGACTCGCATGGGAGCCCTTCTCTTTTTGATACTTAGGTATCCTGATTTATCACGCTATCAATTATGTCTATGAAGGGAACCTGGGTAGAGCATATCGTTCCATTAAAAGTAGTGTCATGTTTTGGAGATCCCTAAAAATGTCCCTGATGGCTCGTACAGCAGTAACTAAAATGGTGGTGTTACCCTGCCTCGTCTACCTTTTTGCAAATATACCGATTAACATTCTGGTGGGGGGGTTCCATCAGGTGGATGCCTTGCTTAGAGACCTCATATGGGATGGGAACAGACACAAAGTGTTACTTCCAACTTTGAAATGTCCCCCACCACAGGGAGGACTGGCAGTCCCAGACTGAGTTATATAATTTAGCAGCACAGCTGCAATGGATTGCCAGGTGGTTTGGGAGGGTGCACCGAGGGATGTTAGGTCAGTTCGGTTTGGCCCCATACTGAGACCTGGTGTTGCCATGATTATTGAGGGAGGACGTCCCGATTTCCGTCCCAAGGATACTGCTGCAAGGGGCCCTGTATGCTTCGAGGAGGAGTCAGATGAGAGCTCAAAGGCCGTCTGAATATGCACCGGGGCTACATATAGGGGATCTCCCACATCGCACACCAGTTACTTACTTTACAGCAGCTGGGCTTCTGAGTTGGTCGGCTGCTGGTCTGGTGACTGTTGGCGACTGTTTTCAAGAGGAAGGGCTCATCCCACTGGGAGATCTCATGGACCCGAGTGCCCAGTTTTTGACTGACGAGGCTATGGCACGTTCCTACGCAAATCTATGGCATCGCAGTCACAAAGAATCCTCTACTCAGGCTGTACTTCAACTTCTTCTGTCATTGGGATCAGCTAGGATGGTGAGTACCTGGTTATAAAGAGCGTTGAATGAGATGGGAAGCACCCCCCTAACAAGGCAGAGATAAATTGGAAGAGATCTTGGGAAAATAATATTGGACAAAGACTGGAACAGGATGTTAACCTACCCCAAGAGTGTCTTGAGTGTCTCCCATAATACTAGACTTCAGTATATTCAATTTAACTTCCTACACATGACTTATCTGACACCACATAGGTTAAAGGTGATATCTGGGGGAGATGCCCAGAGATGCCCGAGATGTGGAATGTTAGATGCCAACTTGTCACATGATGTGGTGGTGCGCCTCTTTACAAGGTTATTGGAGGCCAGTAATGAACAGATTACATCTCACACTTGGTCGTCCAGTCCTGCATACCTTGGATATATGCTTGGTGGGTAATTTCCCCAGGCCTAAGAAGGGTAAGGTTGGGTGCAGATTCCTGGACTTGGTACTGGCTTTGGCGAGGACACGCATTACGATGGCATGGAAGTCGGCCAGAGGCCCCAGTTTTACTGCTTTGGAAAAGGATGTCACGAGGTTGGCAGAGGCAGAAGAGCAAGCCCTCAGGAAAGAAGACAGCAAAGAGATTAGGAGGCACCCTATAGCACACCTCTGGAAAGAGATAATGGAGGCTTGGTTGAATCCAATCCCCAATCTGACACTGGGGAGAGCTCTGATTAACGGCATAGGCCATGGAGAATAAACTGGGTATGGAGGAACTGTAATGTGGGAGTAACAAACAAAAGACTTGAAAGTAGAAGGGGAAGTGCTTGAGGCCTGTCCTATATACCACGAAAGGGATGTTATACCGAGCCGCCTGGACCGCGGGCCAATAGCTAACTATTCCACTCAGTGTTTGGAGCTTCCAAATGTTATACAGTAGCCTGAAAAGAAAGAAAAGATAACGCGGCTTTTCCGCTATTCAGCACCTACATAGGATGGTTGAATTCAACAGTTCCTGTCTACTTTTTTTTTCATTTTAGTTTTTTTCTCTTGTTTAATTCCGAAGTCTCCAAAGGACTGGTACAGACGTGGCTACATTAAAGGAACTCTATATCCCCTACGAAATGTGCAATTAGCTCTTACAATAGCCGATTTAATAATTATTCCCCACCAGAGTGCCTGCACCTACTGAGGAGGGTGTGGGAAATGTATAGATCTGCACTAAAGTTCCAACATACTGGGAAGTATATCCCTGCAATAGCTGGTAATTTGAGATGATTGCCGAAAGATGGACGGGGAGATACTAGGGGGTACATGTAGAGTAAGAACTGGACCTAACGAAACTGGATAGATGTCGGAGATTGTGATTGTAATACAGACTACTGATGATGAAGCAAACTAGAAATGTATACAAGATAGTAGCTGGTAATACCACATTGCTATAAGATAATGACAAGCTATATCGTCACACTGTATATTTAAATGTAACTCATGCTATAACTTGTGTAAATTGGATGCAGTTCCACTGTTTAAATGCTAAAAATGTCAATAAAGAGTTGTAAAAAAACAGATTGCTGGTCGCATGGGCAAGGTGGCAGGTCATGTGACCAGGTGTTTGGGGCATATTGCCATACCTAGCTACAAGCTCCATTTCCAAGTCGTTAATAAAGAGGGAGAATGGAAAAGGCACGAGAACACATCCTTGCTTGATACCCCTGCACACCCTAAGACTCTTGGAGCACTCACCCCAGCAACCCAAACCTTACAACAGCACTAGAGTTACAATAGATTTCTCTGATGGTATTAATAATGGATCTGTCAATGCCCAGATCTTCCATGATGCGCCACAGTCTAGAATGTGAGATGCGGTCAAAGGCACTGGATAGGTGCATGAAACCCAAGTGCACCCCCCCCTCATCCACCCGGAACCCCCTCTTCCCGTGTTTTGCAATGGTATATTTCCCTAAGAAGAGGCAGAGATTAAAGCACTGGTCTTCCGTCCAAATCCCTTTGGAACCCATAATGGATGTCTGCTAGAGTGCAGCTCTCCTCAGCCCAAGCCTCCAGGAGGGAGAGTAAGACACAACCCAGAACTGTCACAGTAGACTCCAGAAGAGAGCTTTAACGGTAGCAGCTGGGGTCCTCGCCTTTGCCTTTTTAAAAATTGGGACAATTAATGAGTTGGACAATGACAGTATCTTAATAGAGCTAACATCTTTAACAATGTTGGTTACAAGGGGGCCCACAGGTCTAGATTACTCTTAAAGAGATCTAGGGGCAACCCTTCCAGGCCCTTGTACCTAGGACTGGACCTAATAGCCGGTTGGAGAAAAGATCGCCCCAAAGAAAGTGGCCCACTCAGATTCAGTCACAGGTTCTACATGACTGGGAATGGTTTGTTAGTAATGTTCCAGATGCCCTTCTGGTCCTTCTTGAAGGATGCTTCCTGAAGATACTCCCAGACTTTTAACCTAAGGATGCTTTTCTTTGCTTTAATCACCATTTTATAAGCCTTCCTACGGTGTACAACATCAACAGCTGACCTGGGCTTCTTTTGGAGTGAGAGCATCAACTCTTTATGGAATCTGGAGAATGCTGTATCAAACCAGCCCCTTTATTTACCGGGGCCCTCAGTGACCTCTTTACATAGTGACCTTGCAACTGTCTCTGAAATAGCGTGGAAGTATTGCTTTATTCTAGCTTCAGCAGCCATGACATCTAGGCAGACCTCGAACAGGGTACAATTTTCCTTGACCAGTTACGATAAAAAGGTATCAATGTTGACATATTCCAACTAAATGCATACCCCCTTTGTCCTTTGTGTAGTAATGCTGGTTACAATCAGTTAAAAATATCCCAAACTAGGACTTGGGGGAAGAGATCACGAAGAACAAGGTTACGTAATTGGTGTTTCCCTGCCCTGGATACTAAATTTGCGATAGTAAAATAAAATCAGTACCTGATCCACACCCCTTCCAACGAAAGTCCTTATGAACAAGCCATTGTTGAAGCCATACATACTCATTAGCAAAGCACATATTAAATTGCATCAATACACGATTAATGTTCTCCCCAAATACATCATGAGCAAAATGAGTTAGAGCATTTCCTTCGTTGATTAAACCACAAACGTCCTTACGCAGAAAAGGACAAAAGAGAACATTAAAACCACCCCCCATAACAGTCCCAGCCCACTACCACTTCTCGGCCTAACTGAGCCCATATCGAGATCTAACTTTGGCAGTACACAGCCTTTGTGTGCTATAGGAATGTTATTATAAAAGTTAATGATGGCCAGGTGATACCCTGAACCAACGTACAGGCAGAGGACCTGATAAAATGGTGTACCAACTGCATATAGGAAGGGTTTTTGGCATTGACCAGAGTTGAGATATAAATTGCCACGCCTCCCTCAAGACAGCCGGAAGTGGAAGGAATTGCAGGTATGTGAAGAGTTTTGAAGCCATTGATATGTATGGAGGGACATAGTCTAGGTTTCCTGGAAACATAATATCATGACGGAGGTCATACAATTTGACCATGTCTGGTTCTCAATTTTTGCTTTATTTCCTGTGACATTCCAAACCAAAAATGGAGATTTTGGGGCTTTTGCTACTTTTGCTGTCTCGATCAGAAGTTAGAGCATGGCCCCTTGACAGTCGGGGTGCTGTTATGTTGCCATTGTTGTGGGTGAGGAAGCTGTCAGCTTTCTGCATCCTAGGAGTGTCAGCTCCAGTGAAGACTTATTTAATGTAAAGCTTTGAGAGAGACACGTTATTAATGCCTTGATGCGGCTCTCGGGCTACATTCAAAAGCCAGGGAAATTGCTTTCCACTGGGATTGCCAGGGGGCGCTATCATGCAACCCCCACCCCCACACACACTGCATCAGTTTGGTGTGGAGAGTTGGGGGATTCTTGTTCATATAACATCACTTTCTGCCTGCCACGTTTGAGAGATGACTTCTCGATGTTGGCCCTCAGTATGCCTATTTGTAACTTTTAGAGATGCTGATGGGCACTTTGGAAATCTGAGCCAATAGTTTGCCTCGGTAAACCCAGTACTAGGTTTGGGATACTATCCCCTGGCAGCAGCAAACTGGGGTAGCGCGGGGTAATACTGGTGCCAAGTCAGTTCCCCCCATAAAAAATGTATCATTCAGTTGCCAGAAAAGATTAGCAAAGTCTGGCAAAATCCAGGTAGTGATGGTAATGTCACGGCCCCTTGGGGATGGATTATCCCTAAACTGTGATTCCAAGTGTATGCTTTCGATATGTCTGGCACTCCCCATTGACCCTAGTCATTTCGAGAGTGTGCTCCTGTTAAGACTTTGTATTTATCTCTGGAAACATAATGTGGTATTAACTCCAGCTTATTAGTGGGGAAATTGTCTGCGCAGTCAAGCTTCCGATATACCTTTCCTGTTTTCCCAATTTTTTTGGCACACATACTATGGGCATCAGACGATGGCTTTCCGGGAAGGAGAGACAAATTGACTGTTGAGGCTTTGGGCTTTACATGGTCTATACATGGATAAGCAGACACAATGGGGTTACTAGACATTAAGGATTGGTGAGATGGCCCACGCAAGGCTGTTTGCTGAGTTAACAGTTCAATTTGTGATTTCTTTTGAGATAGCAGGTCCAGAGGTTCAGTGGCTATGTTTCCCATATCATAGGCATTTGAACCGACAGTTGTTTTTGCAAAATGTTCACATAATGTATTATTGGGAGTGTTGTTTGGGGGGTGGGGGTTACACTTGCTGCCTCTTTCAGAGCAGGGCGGCATAGGTGCCACAGAATTCGGGCTTGTTGAAGTACATGGTCAACCAGTTTGCGGCCCATAATTCCTTTAGGCCCAGCAGAAGCCTGACAGGATTCAGTCTTGGCCTTTTGATCCGAAGTTATATCCATCTGCGGGTATTGGCTTCAAATCCGCTTGAGGACGTTGTCCAGCATCTGGGGTATGCTAGCCAGAGAGTTGATTGTGCTGGAAGAAGAACAGGAATAATAGACTGCGTCCGGATCCGACTGGACCCTAATAATCAAATTACTCACTGCTAGCAATTTTGCATCAATACTCACAATGTCAATACCAACACTGGAAGACATTGCCCCTCTTGTTGCTAGGTAGGGAAGCCCTATTCAAAATGATGCCATTGCCTTTCTGCATGCGTTAAACAACACTCCCTACCCAGTCTCAGATTCCTAATTTAGTGAAATTGAATGTGAGGTACGATTGTAGATCCGTAACAGGGCCGCGCCACAAATTGCCCTCTGAAAGACGACATGCTCTCGATATGTTGGAGGCATCACCTTCCTAGATATCCATAATTACTATTGGACTGCGCAGTTAACGGTGGTTCATTACTGGATGTTACTGATTTGGACTGGTGCATGTTGGCTGAAAAGGTGGGGTACTAAGATACCATGTTCACAAAAATGGACAAAGATATGGGGAAACTGGAATTAATATATCAGTAACCCATAACCAGCCACTACTGAGACTGCCCTTACTTTATTTTTGATTGACCAATCTGTTTTACTGGGTATTAATGGGCGGGAGGGTGAGACAGAAGAAGTATAGAATACCATGGGATGATGGATCATCGCTTTTATCTATTTTGAGTAGTGTACTGCAACTATGGCACTATGTTTGCTTTTCCTTTGTCTTGTGTTGATGCTTATACCAACAAACACAAATTTAAAAAAATACCCACAATGTGGGTTGCTAAAGCACTTAAGATATCCACTTGCATATCCAGTTGTTCTGAGTGATAAGACAGAGATACTGTGATTGTCTCCAGATTGTTAAGTAGAGCATTCCAAGTGGAAACACATATTTTGCGGCAACGTCCCTTCAGTTTGACTGCTGAAGGATTTATATTGTGAGTTGCAATCTTTCCATAAGCACATTAAATTGGAGTGACTTTAAAAACCAAAATGTTGAGGCCTGCACGCCTCTTCTGTAGGGAAGTGACTAGGTGTTTCCTTGACTGCGCTAATAGGTAGTGGTTTCCCAGACAGAAGGTTAAACATTATAGGAGTTAATGGGGTAGAAGGGACCAAATGACCGAATATGCTGCTTGGACACAAACTGGATTGTATTGGACTTGACATCTGGTGCACCATACTACCTGTTCCATTGAAAGACTTGCTCCTTATGGTTTCACCTTCAGCTGCCCTGTTTGGTCCCAAAAGTAAGGAGCTGGAGTAATCGAAAGCAGACTCTAAAAACTATAAGTTGTCCTGGTGTTCCTGATTATCTATAGCAGCAAATGAACCTGAGCCGCCATAGTGAGTGTGGCACAATGTGCTCCTATACATAGAGCTCCAAATTGCAACAAATGGTATAAAAAATGGTCTTGTTCCTAGGGGAAATGGAGCGCCTGAATGGCAAATGTAATTTGGCTAGGGCTCCAAACTTTGTTACAATATAGTACTATATGTAGGCACTTTATGTGACTACCATGTTTTACAGATACACCCCTCAAATTGATGCTGTACCAAAGGGATGGTGGGGGGGTGGTGAAGACACCTGGTCATAAGGAGTTTCCCGAGGTTCTTCTTAATAATACTTGATGGGACAGTCATAACATAATGACATAACACTGTAGACAATTTGCGCCAACAAATTTTAAAGGGGCCGATATGCAGGATCAGGCCATGTGACGCCAAATGATGGGTGCTGCAGATAAAGAAATACTTCGCTAGACAAAATTCAAATTCAAAACTGTAAGGGTTTTTTCAAACTTTAGGAATCATTACAGAAGGCAAAAGATACTCAGTTTAAATCAGCATCACTATAATTCATATGTCAAGAAAAAAAAGTCTAAGGACAAATGACAGACTGTCATAGAGTCTGCCTTCATCAAAGCAAGCAAAAGTTCTGCCAATCAAAAATATTCTAAGTACAGAATTAAATAGCACCCTGACTTTGGGACTGCTCAGCTTAAAAGGCAAGAAAAGCTCAACCCAAATAAACGGACTGTCATGGAGTCTGTTTTCGAAAAAACAAGCAAAAGGTCTGGCACACTTGATATGTTCAGAGCAGTAGAAAACCACACTCTCAGCATGGTGTGAAGTGGCACCATAGGGCTGAATTAATCAAGATATAAGACATAAACCAATCAACATTGCAGACATTGTGTTACGTAAAACAGCCTTTTCTGGGGACCAACTAAAATATTAAATAATAATGATCTTTACCCTACATACAGTGGCCATTACGTTGAATGGTTTAACAATAAACCATTTAAAATGATTAAACAAACACTTGCGGCTGCAGGCAGCAACAGCTTTGATTACTGTAACATTACAGAACATCTCTGGCAAGGCTTTCTTCAAAGCACAAGTTATCTACAGTATGAGAAGCTGCACATCAAAATGAGTCCTATTTAGACAATTTTATGTTAATAGAAAAGAACTCCAGCAGGACTTTTAAAAGTGAAGAATATAACAGCATTTATTTCGTAATTTCAAAAACACCTGGTTACGCTAACATAAACACACACAAATAAACATTACTTCAATGAGTAAAAACATATCTCAATTTTCACAGCTTGTTTTCCTGAGAAAATGTTACAGGGAATCCACGTGCACATATCTCATGTGATAGCTTGCCAGGTTAATGCACTTGCTGTAACACTAAGCATGTCATTGCCCGCTGTGGTCCTACCCCTCTCGATAACGAAACACCTGTCCAGGGGGGGAGCTGCACATGGTAATTGTGCACTACTGAACGGAAAGCATGCTACATACTGTAATAGCTGTCTAAAGAACATACAAGCCACCGCCATTACTCGTCACTTTCAGGCACATCTGCAAATGTACACGGCATTGCTATTTTTAATGAAAACTCGTAGATTTTTACAGATTACTTGTACCAGATGCCTGAACACTAGAATGAATGCTACTGGAATAATAAAAATGCATTATGATTGTTAACCATTATGATGCTTTGGCAGTAACAAGACACTCAAGGGCATATTTAAGAGCCCCCAGCATCATTCAAACACCACATTAGTGTCATTTTTTTATGCTAATATGGCATTAGGAGGCCAAAAACGCCTCGCCATAGTCACAAAGTGCCTCAATGCATGAATTGAGCCACTTTGTACCCTGTGCGTTACATTATGGCTGCGTCAGCCATGATGTATGCAAAGGGGGAGTTCCCCTGTTGGGGGGGCAAAACAAATGGTGCAAAGAAATCTAAGATTTTGTTGCACCATTTTTTCTGCACTTTTACCGCCTGCTCAAGGCAGGCGTTTAAAGGAGGCTTGCATTGGTTACAATGGGCCTCTGGGTGCTTTGCAGGATTAGCGTTCAAATTTTTGACGCTCAACTACCACCATATTTTAAATACGGCGCAACCATGGTGGCGTTGAGGGCGGCGCTAAGGGGCGCACGAAAAGTGTCGCTGCACTGTGTGTAGCGTCACTTTTCTTAAATATGCCCCTCAGAGTTCCCGTTATTTCAGCTCCTCCTCTGTACGCCAATTCTGTTCAAAAGTGTTGCTTTTGTGGAAAAACGCATTCAGAAAGGTAATTGATTCTTCCCATTGGATTATATAATGTCAAACTCCCCTTCACATAAAGTTTGGCTATATTAATTAAATTATGTGATTTACCTCCTTTTTGTGCGCTATCAGGAAGGAATAACACTCCCCTCGCTGGTTGGCATATTTTGTCTGATGAGCTAACATCAGTAGCTTGGTTTGTTCAAGTCAGTTTAGGATATAATTACACTTGGGTCTGTGGTGATCAGGGGGTCAATATGTTTATTTGTGTTTAAAAGCAAACTTAAAACTTGGAGAAACTGCACCTCCTATCGCCCGACAGAGTACAGCTAGCGTCACAAAACGGCTCTTGGTGGCATGTCACTGCCGCAAAGCGGAAAGACATGACTATCATGAGGTGTGTACTCTATTCAGACGCGCACGCCCATTATCTTGCCTCAAAGCATCCATCAGATCCTCATGGGAAGATACAATGCAGATTTTGCAAAGATGGGATGGCACGAATGCCTTTCGGACTTGGAAGAGTATTTCTGTCGTTTTTGCATCTTCAAACCTGCTTCAGCTGTTGGAGAATATAACTTTCTGTCAGTGACGTGTTGCTGCTGCTCATATCATCTTCCAGTGGTTGTGTTCCTCCATATTCTTTAAAAATGAGAAGGACACAAGTCGGGTGTACCTGGGGACAGATGCCGTCCACACACTATTCTCACAGGGTGGAAGCCGTTCACCCTGGCAAGAAGCTGGGCCCCACTGAAATATACTGAACTTGTGCCAATGTAACGTTCCAACACCGGGGCACACTGAGCAGGCCTGCATGCTGCTTGCTTTCATATCCGAGCAGCAACGGGCAAGCAACGAGACTGCTTTGTTATTTCAGAGTTCAGCTCGGCCCATAACAAAGGCCAAATTTAAGGGACCATCAAACCTTTTGTTGGGAGTATCCTGGCAGGGAGCTATCTGGAGTCTCAAACCTAGATGCAAATGCAATGGAAAGGAAACAAAGGCACTCGGCTTGTTCTCACTTCACAAGTACTTAACCTCTTAGCTGCTGGGCCTTTACCCCCCCCCCCCCCCCAGTGCTGAGCCCTTTTTTGGCTATTTGGGGTAGTTCGCGCTTAGGCCTTCATAACTTTTTGTCCACATAAGCTATCCACGCCAAATTTGTGTCCTTTTTTTCCAACATCCTAGGGATTCTAATGGTACCCAGAGTTTGTGGTTTCCCCTGGAGGAGACCAAGAAAATAGCCAAAATACAGTGAAAATTTAGTTTTTTCCCAAAAATGGGAAAAAAGGGCTGCCGAAGAAGGCTTGTGAGTTTTTCCCTGAAACTGGCATCAACAAAGGGTTTCTGGTGCTGAAATCACCATCTTCCCACCTTTCAGGAACGGGCAGACTTGAATCAGAAAACCACATTTTTCAACACAAATTTGGCATTTTACTGGGACATACCCCATTTTTACTATTTTTGGTGCTTTCAGCCTCCTTCCAGTTACTGACAGGAATGGGTGTGAAACCAATGCTGGATCCCGGAAAGCTAGACATTTCTGAAAACTAGACAAAATTCTGAATTCAGCTAGGGGTCATTTGTGTAGATCCTACAAGGTTTTCCTACAGAAAATAACAGCTGAAATAAAAAAATATTGAAATTGAGCTGAAAACAGCAGCCATTTTTCTTTATGTTTTACTCTGTAACTTTTTCCTGCGATGTCAGATTTCTTAAAGCAATATACCGTTTTGTCTGCTGGACTCTTCTGGTTGCGGGGATATAAAGAGCTTGTAGGTTCATCAAGAACCCTAGGTACCCAGAGCCAATAAATGAGCTGCACCCTGCAGTTGGTTTTCATTCTATACTGGGTATACAACAATTCATTTGCTGAAATATGAAGAGTGAAAAATAGGTATCAAGAAAACCTTTGCAGTTCCAAAATGGGCTCAAGATAAGGTTTTGAGGAGCAGTGGTTATTTGCACATCTCTGAATTCCAAGGTGTCCATACTAGCATGTGAATTGCAGGGCATTTCTCAAATAGACATCTTTTTTGCACACTCTTATATTTGGAAGGAAAAAATGTAGAGAAAGATAAGGGGCAATAACACTTGTTTTGCTATTCTATGTTCCCCCAAGTCTCCAGATAAAAAGGATACCTCACTTGTGTGGGTAGGCTAAAAAAAACACGTTTTCCTCACATTTCAGTGACAGAAAGTTCAGAAATCTGAGAGGATCCACAAATTTCCTTCCACCCTGCGTTCCCCCAAGTCTCCCGATAAATATGATACCTCACTTGAGTGGGTAGGCCTAGTGCCCGCGACAGGAAATGCCCCAAAACACAACATGGACACATCCCATTTTTTGACAGAAAACCGAGCTGTTTTTTGCAAAGTGCCTCCCTGTAGATTTTAGCCTCTAGCTCAGTCGGCACCTAGGGAAACCTACCAAACCTGTGCATTTTTGAAAACTAGACACCTAGGGGAATCCAAGATGAGGTGACTTGTGCGGCTCTGACCAGGTTCTGTTACCCAGAATCCTTTGCAAACCTCAAAACGTGGCTAAAATAACACGTTTTCCTCACATTTCGGTGACAGAAAGTTTTGGAATCTGAGAGGAGCCACAAATTTCCTTCCAGCCAGTGTTCCCCCAAGTCTCCCGATAAAAATGATACCTCACTTGTGTGGGTAGGCCTAGTGCCCGAGGCTGGAAGTGCCCCAAAACACAACGTGGACACATCACATTTTTTCATAGAAAACAGTGCCTACCTGTGGATTTTGGCCTCCAGCTCAGCCGGCACCTGGGGAAACCTAGCAAACCAGCGCATTTTTGAAAACTAGAAACCCAGAGGAATCCAAGATGGGGTGACATGTGGGGCTCTGATCAGGTTCTGTTACCCAGAATCCTTTGCAAACCTCAAAATGTGGCTAAAATAACACGTTTTCCTCTCATTTCGGTGACAGAAAGTTCTGGAATCTGAGAGGAGCCACAAATTTCCTTCCACCCCGCATTCCCCCAAGTCTCCCGATAAAAACGGTACCTCACTTGTGTGGGTAGGCCTGGTGCCCGCGACAGGAATAGATCACACAACGGTCAATGTTGGTCCTTACATGAGGCAGCTGTTGACCCTGGGGTGATCCATTCCTGGCGCAGGCACTAGGTGTAGGCACTCAAGTGGGGTAGTGTTTTTATCAGGACAGGTGAGGAATCACTGGGTGGTAGGAATTTTGTGGATCCCAGCATATTCCTGTAGTTTGTGTGACAGAAATGCAAGAAAAATTTAGTTTTTATTCAACATTTCAGCTTTGCAGGGTATTCTGGGTAAGAAAACTTTGGGGAATCCACACAAGTCACACCTCTGTGGACTCCCCCGAATGTCTAGTTTCCAGAAATGTTTGGGTTTAGTGTGTTTCTCTATATGGCCGCCGAACCCAGGGCCAAAAACACAGGTGCCTGCCTTACAAAACCAGTTTGTTTTGCCATAGATAATTTTGATGTCTCCACAATACGATTTGGGCGGTGGAATTTGGGGCTGAACTAAATTGGGGAGCTCCCAAGAGAGCACTCTCTCTCTCTCTCTCTGCTTGCCGCCGCATACACCTGCTCTCTGGGTTGGGCTAACCCACTATTACCCAGTTGCACAAACTGCTTGCGAAGGGACCTTACCTGCGCTTCTTCCCTCAATCAGCACGTTCTTTCAAGACACTCAAAAAACACCTTGTCACATACCATTCGTCACAGTCTTTAGCACCTCCTGCGCCCAGTCCAACAATCATTATTGGTGCTCCCACTCCCTCCTCCTCGGATTCCCTCATTACCACCCAGCAAAAGTGCCCTTCATCTCTCCATAGCCGCCCTCCACCCCGCACATACATTTCATTGGTATTATAGCGCAGGTAATGACTTTACTAATGTACTCAGCTATTTACATAAAATACAGATTTGCTCTTTGCAGTAGGCATATAAACCTTCTGCGCTTCTTTATGGCACTAAAACTGCCATTAGACAAGTCTGACCCTTTTGTAGCAGAAACATAGTCACAATACTTACTTGACTTTTTTATTGCTGCCTAAAAGCTACAGTTTAAAAGCGTCGGTTGAAGTATGTGCATTGCTTTGATATACACATATATCACTTATATGTGGGTCTGGTTTTCCTGGGGGCCAATCGCAGCCCCCAGGGAAACCACACACATATTGACAAAAGTGATATATATATATATATATATGTATATATATATCAATAAGAAAAGGACGCTGCACTCCCGGAATTTGACGAGGTGAAACATTTATTTCTGTTGTTGGTAAACCAATTTTCACACCACAACGCGTTTCAACATCCGTCTTTATCAAGTGGTTGCACAAAATGTGTACGCCATCAAGAGCAACAGGCAGCATGCTGGTATTTGTAGTTCGTGAAAATTACTGCAGCTGAAAAAACTTACATAGGGACTGTTGATAGACGTTGTATAACCATTCACACCTGATTCAAGTCAAATGAGTGATTGAAGTAAAAGTAGGGTCCCGGGATAGCACTACGTTTGAATTGTGCCAAAATCAATAAATTACTTTCTCCAATGTCAACGAGGGAACAGTATCGTAAATCAAACATAAATGTATCCACCTAATAGAATCACTCATTCCTCCTCCAAAATGTATACCGGCGTCTATTTGAAATACCCAGTCTCAGTGTTCAAAATCCATACTTTTCTCGAGTGATTAAAATACAGCTGAATTCGCGGGAAAAACTCCACGTCCTGATTGAAGTAAGTTCGTAACATCATTGCATCCGATATAAACATAGCGGCATCGTTCTTTAGAAGGACGTGGGGTACATTTCATTGTAACCCTGAAATAATCACTCTGATCTTCCTCCAACATATTCTCACCTAGTGAGTGCAGTCAATGCGTTCCAGTTAAGATAAAATAAATTGCCCGATGCAAATCTGTACATCTCAAGCACATCGCATGAAAAAAATGTTCAAACAAAGTCAATCTCCGGGCCCCACATTGAGGGCCACATCAGCATAATGGGATTTCACTTTCCATAAAGAGAGCACTAGGCGCAAATGGGAAATAGACAGTCATTGTCAAGTTTTCTCCAGTGCTGTGCACAGCGCGAGAGATAAGAATCTCCCTGCCATCTTCCAGATTTCAAACCCAATGCCGGGCACCATGGCTGTTCACTTACAAAATCCAACTGTCGGTCCTAGCAACGATGTACATAGATATATCTACATAGATATATCTATCTATATATATATATTTTTACACACAGACTCTGTATTGTCTCAATATATACATGAGACGCTGCAGATTACCTTTAGAAAAAGTAAGTCCCTGTGAGACTATTTTCATAACATGATTTCATCTAACACTCATGTTGACGACAACAAAAGTACAGGCTTTGTGTGTTGCTTGAATTGCAAAGCATGTAAGAAAAGTGAGAATTCTAATACCCTTAAAATTGGAGATAGAGTTTTCAAGATTAGAGGACTTTTCAATTGTAACACTGGCTATTGTGTCTATTGCTTAATTTGCCCCTGTGAGAAGTTGTATATTGGGAGTACAATTCATCAAGCAAAAAAGAGGGTTCTTGAGCATATGAGAGCCATTGGACATAATGATCACAAGTACCCGGTGGCAAGACATTTTCAGATCATGCATAATGGAGATATGAATAAATTTATAATTTTTAGTGATTGATCAGGTGAAAAAGGACCCACGTGGGGGGGGGGGGGGGACAGAGTAGTAAAACTGAGGATACTTGAGTCAAAATACATTATTGATTTTGAGACCCTTGCCCCACAAGGATTAAATCTAAGTGAGGAATTAGCTGTACATTTGAGAGGAAATTAAAATTCATGTCCTAGTTTCTTTTGGTACGACCCAAGATGTTTTAAGTAATAACTATTTATATTTTCACACTACACTGTTGTGATGACTTGGGATGAGTGATTAATATGTATTTTAATAGGTATTTTGGTAACATGGTTAGCACGGTTGTTTTAGGAGTCACCAACTCGTAGACTTATTTTATTTATTTATTCTTGGACTAATTTATATATTTATATATTCATATTTATAAATATATTTATTTACATAGTACTATTTATTAATAGCTTGGATATTATATCAGTATTAATTGTTAAGCTGGAATGGCTTGATAATAGAAAAATGTATAAACAAGATGATTAATAGTGAGTCATAGAGGTTGTTTTTTTCTAAACACTGGGATTGATTGTATACTATAATATAAGTGTAAAAATAACAAATACTGTGGGCATGAGCAAATGAATTGTGACCTTTTGATAAGACAGCAACTCTATAGGGGTGGATTGTAAGAACAGGAGAAAGATTTAAAGATTGGAAGAAATTTACTATATATATAAATCAGTCATTAAAAGTTGATACAGTAGAGATGATAAATTGAAATGAATAGAATTTATCATTTTAAGAAAAGTTGTATTAAACACTCTGCTGCTTTTTGACCAATCTTTAGTACTCTGGCATGTGAATAGATATACTTCAAAATGGCTGCCACACTTTCCCCCTTTTGAGAAACCGGTCTTCAGAATTAGTCCTGTATCTATGTTCTTGGTAAATTTGTGGTTTATATGTCACTAGCATGAATTGGAATAGTATTGTGAGCAAGGCTACAGCCGAAACGCGTCAATAAATGTAATACTGCATGGCCTTGGTGTTCGGTTTCCTTTTCTGGATGGAGAAAATGTTTTGAGCAAGCATTTTGGGCTCCTGGAACCCGCACCGGACCGCTTATGAATCCGCCTCGGCATCTTGCCAGGATTGTGTTTGTTTGTTTGAAATATATATATATATATATATATATATATATATATATTTTAGTTGTTGTAGGGTTTCTTTGCGGGCCAAAATGGGGGGCACCCCCCTTTAAAAAAAAAATATATATATATGCCCCTGGGGGGGGAGGGGGCGTTTTCCGAGGGGGCCGACCTCCCCAAGTGAAATCCCTGGCGTCTAGTGGTGTTTCCTGGCCTGCGATCGGGGGCCACCGGGGGCCAGGAAACACTTTCAGGAAGGCCTCGTAAGAAAGGGGAGACGCTCCCCTTTCTCACAAGACCTTCCGAACGTGGGGAAGGCAGTTTTTCCCATCGGAGCAGGAAGCAGCCGCAAGGCTGCTTCCTGCTCCGATGGGGAAATCAACTTTGTTACGTCAGCACGCCTCGTGGCGCGCTGACGTCACAAAGGGGCGGGTGGGGGGCGGGGGGGAGACACGGAAGCTTCCGTGTCTCCCTGAGATATAAAAAATAAATAAATAAATCCTCAGGTGCGATGCACCCGAGGATTTATTAACCCCCTCCCTGGTGTCGGCCACTGGTCGTGACCCGCAGTGAAGGGATTAACAGAAGCATTCTTTTGACTTTGCTCAGTCCCTATGTATAAAAGAGATAGGCATTCACCATAAGAATGTCAGATACCTTGGTCTGCCCAAGTACTTACACAAGTGACAATTTAAATACCACTATTTTGTTATATTCCTTTCATAGCGCTACTCATCCCTATGCAGGGTGTCAGAGTGCTTTACAACTCACATACACATTGACAATAAATCATTCAAGTGTGTAAATCAATGTACAGAATGTGTAATGTAAGTTGGTGAGGGTTACAAGGTGTAAGAGTCAGATGTCCTTGAAAGCTCTCAGTGCTATAATAGGATTACAATTTATGAACCGCAAGTAACAAAAGGATCTCTGTGTTAAAAGCAGTAACCCATTTACTTACCTACATAAAAAAATCTCTCATTTGCATGTGCCATGATGTGCTGTGCAAGAGAGCATTTAACCCTCTATGCTACTCTGAGTCAAAACCAGAACAAGAAAAATCACATCTCTATCCTGCAAACATGTTAATCACAAGTTATCTTATCATTATTATTATTCCCTGGGATTTACTGGGCCACAAAGATCTCTGAAGCAAGTGCCTTAATCACATAAGATATTTCAAATAGAAGACTTTGCAACCAGTTAAGCAGAATAGATTAACTATTACGCTTTTCCTTGTTGGAAATGTATTTGTGGCAGAGTTTTTAAAACATAAATGTAAAAGCTGAGGCCCAGATTTTGCAAAATCTATTTTTGGATACACAGTGCCACACAAATCCTGTTTGTGTGGCTTTGCAAAGAAAAAGAAAAAAAAAATACTGCCGGGAAGCAAGTTACGGTGCCTTGCATAACCTTGCATCAGGTAGGCATTACATGCGTACTGTATTGGTGTTCCTGTGCATCCACCCATGTATTTTGACGCAAACCCAAATATAGGTTTGTTCCAAACAGGTGCACCTACTTGAGGCTGGCGTAGCAAGGAGAAATATTTGTATTTTTCCTTGTTATTGCCTCTTTGCATTCTGCAGCACACATACAAAGAGAAGATAATAGGATAGTTTTTGTGTGGCTTTGTAAAAAAAAAAAATAAAGCCAGGGCAGTGCATTGCGCTGCCTTGCATTATAGTGTGTCAGGTAGGCATTACATGGGTGGCGTATGGCTGTTCCTGTGCATCCACCCATGTATTGTGAATACAGATAATATACACAGTATTCTTAAGGCAGGCATGCTAGTGTTCCATGGATCAGCTCACGAGTTCTACTTTCCTTTCTAAGGATCGCGATTATTCCCCCATTTACATAAGTAGACATTCCAGCAAGGCCCTGGTAGAAAGTTCAAGTCTTAGAAGTGTCACAATGGCTTTGAGACAGTCAAAACGTCTCCACGCCGTTATGCATCAGTCAGAGCAAGTTGCTTTTGAGGCCTGCGTGATCATGGTATTTCCTAACACCCAGGAAAGAAACACATCTTGGGGCCCATTGCAGAGGGTCCTAGGTCATCTGGTGGTACCAATTCCGCTACCATTGGGAACACTCAGGATTTCTGCCAGTTTACTTTAAGGCCCAGTAGTCGTCCAGATTCCTTCAACATGGTCCTAGCCCCAGCCAGTTCCTCTGCAGCATCTTGCGGAAATAGCAGCATGTCGTCAACATATAATGCTACTCTGTGCCAGTGCCCTTTCACTTTGAGTCCTCAGTAATGTGCTCCCAGCCGAGCCTGACCCGCAGGGGCTCCACGGCCAAAGCAAACAGCAGGGGTGGCAGTGGGCACCCCTGCCGTGTACCCCACTCCACCCTGTAACAATGTGAAATCAACCTTAAACGTTAGCACACATGCTGTTGGGCCAGTTTATAGTGGCTTCTTCCAGGCCACAAAGCCGCTCCTCAGTCTCATTTGTGAAATTACAAATAGCCCCACTCTAAGCTATCAAACACCTTTTCTATATCAACAGCCATGATCACGGTCTCTTCGTAGTCAGGGGACCCCTGTTCCAGAATGGAGAGAAGGCGTCTAATGTTGAGGGACGTAGTATGCCCAGAGATAAACCCAGCCTGATCTGGGTGCACTAGTCGTGGCATGGGGGGGTGGGGGGGAAATCAAACATCTGGCCAATATTTTACTGAGAATTTTATAATCAACATTTAGCATCAAAAGGGGGCGATAGGCTCTATAATCCCACAAGGCTTACCTGGTGTCAATAACAGCACTATCAGTGCTTCGCAAGTAGTATCAGGCAGGTGGCCCATTTTCCAGGCTTCATTGTACAGTTTCGCAAGTTTGGGTGGCAACTGGTCTGCATAAGTTATGGACCATTCCACTGGAAAACCATCTGTCCCTGGGGTTTTCTCACATGCCATGCCCTTTATTGCTGCTTTGATCTCCTGTTGGGTGATAGTCTCCCCCAGGACCTCAGCCTCCTCATAAGTAAGATGCAGTAGTTCTAATGATTCTAAGTACACCCTCCCTGCTTCAACTTCCCAGGTGCTTGTGCTCCAGTATAGTACTGAAGGAAGCAGTCATTAATCTCCTCTTGCCTAAATTCTCAGCCCCCCTCATCAGTTTCCAGTTTCAGAATTGGAGTCCCTCTCTTTGAGGGATTGGCCAGCCAGGCAGACAAGGTGCCTGCTTTATTCCTCTCCGCATACGCCATATATCCCTTATACTCAAGGCAGCAGAGCCTCTCTACTCTAGCTGCGACCTCCTCTTTGTTATTGAGCAGATTCTGCTGCCTGTCAGGGATTTCGGGCCTCTGTTGATCAGTTTGGCACAGTTCCTCCTCAGCAACTTGTACTTCCTCCACTGAGGTCCTCCTCACTCCTATCCCCATCACTAAACATTGACCCCTTACTGTGACTTTAGATGCTTCCCACTCCGCCTGCATGCTCCAGGCAGTCCCTTCACCGGCCTCAAAGTAATCTTCTGTACTCTCCCTCAATTCTTCTCTGACTACTTGATGATCAAGCATTTCAGGTTTGAGCCTCCAGGTGGGTATCTTGGGCCTAGGACAGTTCCAGTCACAGATCAGGAGTATTGGATTATGGTCCGAAATCGTGCAGGCCAAATAATCTGCATTTGCCACCATACCATGCACATCAGGGAAGCACAGAAATGTGTCAAGTCGCAGGTGTAAATTAGATAAATTGGAAAAGTAGGAATAATCTCTGACATGAGCATACATCACTTGCCACGAGTCCACCAAGCCCTATTCCCTCTGCCAGTCTGAGATTGTCCGGGCCAGTCTCCTTGCTGGTGCATCTCTCAGCGGGGGTGTGATCTGTCCATCCCTACATCCGCCACACAGTTGAAGTCCCCCCCAATCACTATAGTATGTGTCAAGTAATGTGCCAGATGCCCTGACAGGTTTGTTATTAAAGAGCCCTGATCCACATTTAGATCATAAATGTTAACTATCGTCTGGTCCCTGCCCTTAAGCCTACTGCTCACTGCTATATACCTCGCCTCAGAGTCTGCTACATATGCTGTATATTGGAAAGGAACCCCCGTGCCAACCCAGATGAGAACTCCACTAGCAAAGGCACAGTAGCTGGTATATTATGCCTGGCTCGCCATCTACGCTGAAGTTCTGCTCCTTCTTGGGCCGTCAGATGGGTTTCATGTAGTAGCGCTATATGTATGTCCTGTCTATTTGAATATGAGATCATTTTATACCTCCTGGGGATGGTATGCATGCCTCTAACATTCAAGGATTTGTATGTGGAGCCATGATAACTATAGATGATCTGGTTATTCTGCAATCCTGTACCCTGTCCCAGGTCGTGTGCCCTTGGGGCCCCCAATTGTGTCAATTTGCGTTATGTATTGATGCAATCATTGCAACCCCAAACAAACTCCCAATACTTCAACAATTATTCCCTCCCCAGGACAAATCTGGCAAAACTCCCTGTCTAAACTGGTTCAAGCTCAACCAAACAATGTGGGTTGTTCCAGAAAACATACATGGGGAAAGCAAGCCAGAAACACCAGCTCGGGCTCCCCATCCGGAGCCCCAATCAAGATCTTATGATAAACAATTTTATGCATCCTTAGAAAATGTTCCTTGTAAACTTTCCAATTCCTGGGAAAGGCCAGACCATGTCCACCATATCTCTCAGCTGGCGTTAGGCAACAGTCAATGCTTTTGCAATAACCCGCGAAGGAACCCCCGGAAGGTTCGCTGGAGAATAGGAAAACGAGTGGCGCTGCCTTTTCCCCTCCCGGTATCCGGCCCGCCCCGCTGCGGCCTCCATCCCCCCCGCCCCCCCTGTCTGCCTCCTCTCCCCTCCCCTCTTCGGTTGTGCCCGCCGTCCCCACTCTATCTCTCTGCTTAATGTCCTTTGCTACATTTCTCTGATCAACTACCAACTTTGCACATACTAAAATTACTGTATAATTCGAATATATAATCTGTAATGCCCAAATTGGGTTGCGGTTGAACTGAGACATGCAATATGTGCGTATAACGTTTGGTATGAACAACGTGTGTCGAATATACTGTAATCTCTGTTATATTATTTGTAAGTTACCACCTGGTTGATAAAACAATAAAAATAGATTTAAAAAAAAAAAAGGCAACAGTCAATGCTTTGTCAGAGTACTATATAACGCCATCTGCAGTTCCAGGGGTGACAGGAGGAAGTATTGTGGTAGATGTGTTCGACCCACTGGAGGCTGGGTCTGATTCAGAGACTTCTGTGCAGGAGCCTCTAGTCACTGGTGGGGATCTAGTGTCTGAGTCGCTCATGTGCACCACTGCCTCGACTGCTCTCCTTTTTGTTTTGCGATTCCTCACCCGACAGGGGTCTTCCACTGTGCAGGCAGGTCCTTTTCCTTCTCCTAGGACCTGTAAGGCGCTGCTCTCTTCGCACACCGCTAGTTCCAGGTTTGTGGATGACTGTTGATCCAGTTCCAGACCTCCTGTGTGGAATGGGAAAAAAAGTCTCCCTCAGCAGTCACTACCTGGAGACATGCTGGGAATAGCATGCTATGTTACCCCTATTTGGCAAAGGCATCTTTTAACTTCATTTAAAATAGCAAGCCGCTTCTGTACTATATAAATAGTAGTTTTGCCACCACTGGCTGTGGCGAAGCGCCAGGTGGGGGCAGCCTGCCCAGCACTCTGTGCGCCCATTCAAGTGTGAAAAAGGGCAATAGGCCCTCCTGGGGAAACTGGGTCCGGATGAGACTTTTAGGTAAGCCATAATTTTGCTCCACTCCACTCGTTCCGGCAGTCCCACCAGAAGAATGTTACTGCAGCGGGATCTGTTTTCTGCATCCTCAGCTCGCAACTCCAAAGTCTTAACTTTTGCTTCCATGGCTGTCAAGCAGGTTGCCAGATCCACAACTGCCGGGGGCCGTACTGCCACATCTCTCCCTGTCGTGGTAAGCTGCGCCACAAGTCGGCAGTGCTCATCCCTCAGGAGGCTCAAATCCGCCCCAAAGTAACTATTTTAGGTTCTAATGCCTCCCTATTAGCAGTTATGGCTTGGATCACATCTTGCAGCGTCAGACCCTGCTACACAGTCACTTCTATATCTGGTTCCTCATCTACCGGGGGACAGTGTATTTCTTCCTCCCAGCCTTCCCCATGGTCACCTTTCCTTTACGGTAGCGAAGTGCCCTGTAGCTGTGACAGAAGGTCTTCAGGATAGTCCCACTTCCACAAAGGACCAGGTGGGATGAATCAGACCTGTCCACTCTCAGCTCCCCCTCGTTTCACAGCTACTATTACTGAACTTATACAGTGCGGTTGTGTGCAACTCCAATCACGGATTGGGGGGGGGGGGTGTTAGAGAGATTTGGGGGGGCTCGGGGAGGTGCGCAATTCCATGATCGTCTCAGCGGTCCCCCACTTAAGCCCTGCAGTATGAAGCTAGCTCAGGCCTGTTCTTCCCCCCGTTCTGTTCCGGTTCTCACCCCGCTGGGGCAGCTTCACCTTCTGCTCAATTCTACAGTCTTGTTCGCCTCACTTCTCTGTGGCTCCCAGGCAGCCATTTCCTTAGTCTCCAGGTGGAGATGACGCGCCCCCTCACCCTCAAAGCCTCCTTGTCAGGGCCCAGCCACCATTGGGTTCCCGCTCATGGGACTGAGTCGCAGTAGTTCTTTGCAGGGTCACTCTCTCTCTCGCAGCCCTCCCTGGTCACCTGCAGGCTTTTCCACAGTTCCCCGTAGTTCTGGTCAGCATCCATCTGAGCTAACCACTACCGCACTATGGCGAGGTCATCGTCCTCGCCGCAGTGGCCACTGCAGCCCCCCTCACTGGCTCTCTGCCTCTCTCCGCTTCACCTCTTAGCCCGTGTCCATCGCTGCGGCGCCCACTGCCACCATCTTGTACAACTCCATCTGCTGCCTCTCTCTCAGTTTCACCGCTGTCTGGATCTTTTTTTCACCCTAGTGCTCAGAAATGCACATTTCACCCCTCCATCGGGTCTGCGCCACCTCATATGAGCTCTGGAGTCAGACTCACTTCAGGATGTAGAGGGATTGGGGCCCTCTGCCCAGGAGCTCCTCAAGCTGCTGCCTTCGCCATCGGCCTTCGGCCACGCCCCCCCATCCTGCTTGCTCCTCCATGACCCAAATATTTAAGTTGTGTGCAAAAGTATCTAAATCTTTCACACCACAACAAAAAATGATTTTCAAACATTTGAAATTAGGTGCTTTATTTGCCAGCTCCAATTACTAAACATTGAAGAGCTGTTTTCCTTAAAAGGAAGAAAAGTTTTTTTTTTTTTAGCTCTTGCAATTTGAGAGCACTGTTTATGAGCGTGTTAAAGTTTGCCAAGTTGGTACCTTGCTGGGGCATGGCTGGTCTTGTTCTTTGCCCTTCTCACACCTGCCTACTTCAGCAATACTGCAAAGTTTGCGATGTAGTGTATTATAACACAATACCAAAGGGAATCAGGCCTTTTTCCTGTTACCCGCATGAGAAGAATGGGCTATTGGCCTCTCCTGCTAAAGATAGGGGTCTGCCACTCCCTTTTACCAGAGTCCTTTGCTCCATCCATGTACGGCATGGACGGTGCATAAATATTTGCACTGTAGAGGTGTGGTAGAGTGAGCCAGGAGACAGAAAGACATATACTTTTTCTCCTTGGAGACACAGAAACTGATTTTGGAATCTCTATCCAAGAGTGGTTCACACCATGTATAATGGTAAGAACCTGTAAGATGGTGTGTAAGCTGAAAGAAGCTCTTGGAACATTTGAAATGGGTTTCGAAGTGGGCCAGGTTTCTGTGAAAGTGGTGCGACAGAAGGCTTTTTGAAAAACCTAATGACTATCCACACCACACTTCTTCCTATGCTTTGTTCCCTAGAGATGTGCCCAGAGAGGTTTATGTGTATCAACCAGGTGAGGAAACCTAGCTCCTATTTTACATCTGTGTTTGCAAACCCCTTCCATAAAGCACACAACTCTACTATGCTATCTGCAACATTTTCAGATTATGATGTGGCTGAGAAGCTAGGTGTGAGGTGAAACCCACTCCATTCCTCTTAAACCAGACAATCCACACAAGAAAGGCTGGGGAATACACCTTTCTAATCTACACAGCTAGTATTCTTCTGGGATGACATCCCCAGAACAGTGTTCCAGGGATTTCTCAGTAACAGGCAGCCCACATCACTTGCAAAAGGTGCGATGTTGCACAGAACTCCAGACAACCATGTTTCACCTTATTTCCCTGCTGTTCACGACCCGGACTGACCCTCAGTAATCCAGAGGCGTATGTTCTGGAAGTACTATCCTGGATAGACCTTATAGGTTGAGGTGCACTATTTCCCACGAGCCATTATCTAATTTTGGGTTCATAAATGTGAATCATGGCATCACTCCTGAAATTCCCAGAGACCTAAAAGGTGTCTATGAACCTCTTGATTGCACCTGCATGACTTGTACTATGACCTTGGGATTCTGTTACAGACACTAGTCAGTATCTTTAGTTCCCCCCATTGGACTCTCTTAACAGCCTCGCAGGGTAACCTAATCTCCAGGCTTCTTTGGGGTCAGTTATCCCATTGTTTGGGGAGGGGTTTTGTTTTGGGACGGTGAGACAGCTAGAAGTGGTCACCAACACCTGCATTACCTATGGAACTCAACAACTGCAATCAGTATTCCCCTAAATCACAAAAGCTGCTTGGTCCTCCGAAACTTCAGCATAGGTCACTTGCAAGCGAAAATAGCATCCTGAGTACATGCACCGCATCAAAGGGGCAAAGCCAGCTGAGACAGTAGTCTTGACTTATGAGCACATACAGAGGATTACAAAAGATGAGAAGATGCTAAGAATTGAATCAAACCGTGAATGAAACATACTCAGGGCACTAGGGTTGCAGAGCGTCAAGGGCTAAACTGATACAAGGAGGGTTCCTAACTATCAGGAGGAATGTTGCGTGGGCTTCATGTTCCAGAGTGAACCTACTAGCAAGCCAGAAGGGACTGTGGGAGCTGCAGATTATCAGTGATGGCATAACTCGTATGGATAGCCATCAGCTTCGGTTTGCTCCATATTGTGTAGACATCTTGTTCTCTGACTTAATATGTATAGTATCACTCTCGTGGAGGAGTAAAGTACTTTAACTAGGATAATGGACACTGATTTACTGTGTGCTTTAAATGTTATGTCGAGTGTTAAGACCGTAACTGCACATCACCTTGCTGAGTAAGTTTTGGATTGCCCTCCTTTACTACCCTCAGGATCAAGTACTAAGTGGCCTTGGTGCTCAGTTTTGTGTCCAACAGTAGGTCAGGCCCTAGGGTATCAGTGATAAAAGGCCCCAATTGACACATGGGGTACCCAAGTAACCCATGATGCCCCTGCACCAATTTCCACATTTATAGAACTACCCTCTTTGTATATTATTATATCAGATATTAAGGACTCCCTTCAATCTGAACAGGAGGGTCACATCAGACGGACCCAGTTCCATCTTAAGCTCTTCCAGATGGGAAACAGTAGTAGAGAAGCCAATCTAGTATAGCCCAGACCCATCTCTGCTATGTTGCTGTTGTGTGACTCCAGGAACTCCCTAACAGCCTCAGGGTTGGAGAAACTATACCTACCTCCCTGTATATTTTAGCCCTAGTCTCCTACGGACCTACAGGAAGGCTTAAAATCTCTTAGTTAGAAACTCTGTTTATCTTCTGCATATCATGCCTCTTAAGTGCTTTCACTTTGCTCAAGTCCAGGAACACATTCGTACAAGGGGACAGAGTGCTTCCAATCAGGCAACAAACTGACAGTTGTTAATTTATCAGATATCAGCCTGACAAAAAAATCAAAAAGAAGTATTGTCTCTAGGTCTTTCGTTTTGTCCAACAGCTTTCTTTGATTACACGCAGATTAGGATTGATTTGTTTCATTTTGCAAGAAAATTTAAACTTAGATTTTGGCATGACACAAAATAACCTAGGGAATTGGGTATTTCAAACGTGGTTCCATCTAATTTATCCATTAGTGATTTGGATGTTTTGCAGACAATGGGGGAGTTGGAGGGTGACGTAGGCTGGATAGAGGATCCTGTAACAAATCTTGAGAGTGAAGGTCTAAGGACTGATCTAAGGTCTGTAACGACTGCTAATTTTAGGTTGAAATCAACATTTTGTCCTCGGGTAGTAAAAGGCTCCATTGATACTTTTGAGAAGTGTCTGATACGTAAGTTTCAGAGATTTGACAAAAAGAAGGAAGTTGGTTACAAGAATCTGAAGAAGGGGCAATTACAGGCTATAAATGAGTTAAGGAGTATGCAGAATATTGTTATCAAACAATCTGACAAAGGTAGTAATGTGGTGATCTGGCCCCTAGACAAGTATTTACAAGAGGGTTTAAGACAGCTAAACAACAGCAGTCAATATGAGGTAACAATGCAACAAAATTATGTGGAAGCTCACAAATATTACTTAAAGAAATTATACACTTGGAAGGATTTGTCATTAATCACGAATGAGGAATATTGTTTCCTGAAATGTGACTTTCCTAAATTACCACTTCTCTATGTGCTACCTAAATTACATAAGGACCCTATCAATCCACTGGGAAGACCAATAGTCTTATCTAGAGACAGTGCTCTTGAAAACACCTCCAGATATGTAGATTACTTCTTGAGGCCATTCGTACAGTCCTTACCTTCTTACAGTAGAGACACAAGTGATTTTCTAAAAAGGATTGAAGGTATAACTTGGGAAAGTCAATATTTATTAGTCAGTTTGGATGTTGAGAGTCTTTATACCTCCATTCCACATAAGTTAGGGGTTCAAGCTAGTAAACATTTTTTTAGAGCCAGATCATTATCTTATCTCCAATACACTGAAATGTTACTCAGTATGATGAACACTTGTTTGACTAACAATTTTTTCATTTTTGACAACAAGATTTATAGACAGACCCAAGGGACAGCCATGGGAACCTGTTTCGCTCCCAGCTATGCGGGTTTGCACCTTGGCTGGTGGGAGGAACAGGTGGTGTATAATATTCGTCAATTCGACGAAGACTTTGTCCTTTGGATACGGTTTATCAATGATATATTCTGTATCTGGAATGGTGATGTGGTGCAAGCGGAGGCATTTGTTGAGGAATTAAATGATAATCAATTGAATTTAAGATTCACAACCCACATTCATACTACTCAGATAGAATTTCTAGATCTTAAATTGGAAGTGCGAGGTTTGAATCTGGTTAGCGTACTGTTTCGCAAAAAACAGCAGGCAATAGTCTATTGCACGCTAGAAGTTGTCATCCCAAAAAAACTTATTGAGAGCATAGCATTTGGTGAGCTACATAGGGCAAGAAGAAATTGTAGTGAGGAGATGGATTTCCGCAAAGAAGTGGATACCATGACAAAGAGGTTTTTAGAAAGAGGTTATTCTGAAAGAATTATTGGAAGTGCTTGTAGAAAGGTTTTATTCATCACTAGAGATGAAGCATTGATTTCACAGAAGAAACAGAACTCTGATACTTAATCGTCAGTAAGATTTATTACTAATTTTCACAATCAATCATGGGAAGTCAGACAGAGTTTAAATAAATATTGGAATATATTAACATCGGATGACCTTATCAGAAATTGTGTGGAGGAAAAGGCACAAATAACTTTCAGAACAAGACTCTCACTAAAAGATAAGTTATGCACAAATTTGGTGCAGTTTTTATCTCAGAATTTACAAAGATCTATACAAAGTTTTTTCACCTGTGGCATGTGTAAAGCATGCAAATTTAGTACGAGTTGCCGAGAAGTAGCATTGTCTAAGGAAATGAGACCGTTTACAATAAGGAAACATCTAACTTGTAATACGGAATTTGTGGTTTATGCATTGTATTGCCCATGTGATAAATTCTACATAGGCAGCACAATTCACAAGGCAAAAAAATGGATAATAGGACATTTTAGAGCTGTTAAAAATGAAGATAGGCAAAATCCGGTTACTAGGCATTTTGCACGTTATCATGGTAAAAACATACGTTTGTTAAAATACTGTGTATTGGAAAACATTCCAGTTAACACAAGGGGCGGCAACTGGGAACAAGAACTGCGAAGGCTTGAATTCAAATTGTCCATTGTGCATTCATGACAGAGTGTATGGTTAATAGTGGATGTTACTTGACATAATTTGTATTATACAGTATATAAAAAATATATATTTTTGTTTATTTGTTATAGGGAACGGAAGGATTTCGGCCTAGTGTGATGGAGACAGAAGAGCTATTATATCTTGTCCCCGGAATTCAGTGGGGAACAATTTCAGGGAGTGTAACGTTAAGTATCAACAATATATAATACATTTTCTTTATGTACAATAATGTAATGATATGTTCTGAGGTATTAGTTTATAGAATTGCAATTAGAGATTAACAGCAGGTAATGTACTGTGTCAGATTAATGTATAAACATATATAGGAAATGTCTTGAGTTGTTTTATGATGATTAATATGTATTTAGGCAGCTGTAAGAGTCTGTTCCAAAATGGCCGACCCGTTTACTTAAGAGTACTGAGATTGTGTTACTTTAGTTCTTTTATGTTTATGCAGTAGAATGTCCATTTGTAGTGTGGATGGACCTTCAAAACACTTTTACTAATTGTATTCGTGATCAAGGAGCTTTGCGCTCCGAAACGAGTCAACTTTTTGAAAATCTTTCTGCCATTTGGTGAAATAATCCATGCACGCTGAACTATATGGCCGTGGTACGAGGCTTTACTATTCTATAAAATACTAGAAGGGCCAGCTGGAAATTTCTCATCCCTAGAGATACCCCTTATCTCTGGGTTGGGCTCTGTCTTCATGCAACTGTAAGTTAACCCGTCATTTCATGATGGCACCTTCTAGCACTTCTCCTCAGTGGATATTGCCCAGGCTCTCTCCATTATCACACCTCAAGACACCTTTGCAGTGCCACTAAGCCAAACAAACTCCCCCCTGTGCCACTGTAATCTCGTTTAAGTAAGGTTAAGTTCAAGCTCCTGAATGTCAAATGTACTATACAGGTGCGTCATCTCTTCCGACACTCGGGATCACACATAGCAGAACCTCCTCGCTGATCCACAACAATAATTGTGTCCTGGACAGGATACTCCATCTGAGCATCTGAGGAAGGAAACCGTCTTGGTGCATGCCTGGCCCCCCTCCCCTACTTAGTACCTCAAAAAGTGCCAGTACCTCCTTTAAAAAAAATAAATGAATACAAAATATTGTTTTTTTCCATTATATGTTTATTATAACTCTGTCAAATTTGTTTGTTATCAGAACATTTCAGCAAGATGCACATGTATATCTTTGCCACCATCATTTATATAGGATGCATCCTTCCTAACAGCAAATAATTATGCTCATTTCTCTTAATCAACCTGTACTACTACTAACTCAGGTCTCACTGCATTTGTATAGACTTTGAACTCAGCAGAGCTTTTTTCAGTGTCTTGATTCAGGAAGGTCACTATTCAGGGCTACTTATGCTCCATTAGGTCTGCCCTCTACCCATCTCAACATAACTTCTTTGTCATAGAACCCTCATAGATGTGGAAATTCCATGCAACTACTTAAACCTCTTGTATGCTATCCATGGTGGTCTTCTTCCCCTCCAAGCACACACACACACTGAATTTGACCAGCAGCTGGGCCCATGTTTGAGCCAGGTCAGTTTTCCTCAGACCTTTCTTAGGACCCATACGTAGCATAATACTCTCATAATAATTCCCCCGCCAAGTTTTGGTTTCCCACTTAACCAGGTTCTGTTCATGCACTGTCTTTCAAATCATTGTTATTTTGGGGTATGGAAATACTCGGTTTCTTGCTCCAGTTTCCGTCCTTGATGGATTTAACAATACGATTTCCCAATTTGTGTCTCAGCAAGTGTTCTGATTGGCCGAGGAGGGCTCGGTATAAACCCCACACAGATATCAACCCCCTTTTTCCCAATGTGTACATAAGCTGTAGTGGTTCATGGGTGGTTCTACCTCTTTCGTTCCCCCATGTGAATCTCACAGTCACTGCTACTGATCTGTGTAGAAGACACTGTTCTGCAGGGAACTTGTATTTCTGTAATAGCTTTCAAAAGCTTACAAGAGTCCTACTGTAATATAGTCCTTCTATTAGCTGCAGCCATACTCAATCCAGATACATTTTCATTGCCTCATTGTCACCTTGCATATTTCTATGCAAATTCACACCACTACCACAATGTTAATGAACTTTATTTACCTGTTTAAATGCTCCACTCCTCCCTTGGTGCAAGGGTGTAGTATTCCCATATAGTGAGATTCCAGGCCCATATGACAGTGTCATAGGAGTAGGTCTGTTTGAGGTGCTGTGACCAGTAGTACTTTAAGGACTTATGTCTGGCAAGTCAGTGTGTCTGCCCAGTCCCTAGGTCTACAGAGGTTCTGAACCATTTTCTTCATTAAAGAGGCCAGGATATTCATTTTAGCCAGTTATCTTTGGATCTCACATCCACTGCAGCACATCCACTGAGAAAAATCAGCATTCCCAGTCCTCTAAATAAGGCTGAGAAATGCAAGCTGAGGGTCGGGAGACATCTGCCAAATTTTGGCAAATTTCCTGTTACCTCCCATCCCAAAAGGAAGCCTACAGTTCTTCTGGAACAACACAAAATAGCCTCTTTCAAAATATCAGATACTAAATGAAGTAGAGTGCCCCCTTTGGCATGGTTACCCCCAAGTTTTGCCTGATATTGATGCTGACTTGACTCTGAGTGTACTGAGATCCTGCTAACCAGGCCCCAGCATCAGTGTTCTTTCGCTAAACTGTACCAGTGTCCCCAAAACTGGCACACAGCAAAGTCCCTTATAAAAGCTACCAGTGGTAAAGGGCTCTGTGACCAGGGAGGGTCCCTAAGGGCTGTAGCATGTATCGTGCCGCCCTTAGGAACCTCTCACCAAGCACACGCACACTGCCACTGCAGATTGTGTGCTGGTGGGGAGAAAAAGGTAAAGTCGACATGGCATTCCTCTCAGGGTGCTATGCTCACCAAACCACTCCCTGTGGCAATGGTAATTCACCCCTCTAGCACGAGTTACATCCCTAAGGCAGGGTGCACTATACCACAGGTGAGGGCATTGCTGCCTGAGCAATATGGTCCTACAGTGTTTAAGGGGGAAATTATGAACATGGCGGTAAACACCGTCGCCCGCCGTGGCGACGGGGAACAGAATACCGCCATTGGTGGTGAACAGAAACCTGCCATATAAAGATGCCAAAAACAGAAACCGCCTAAATTTCTGTTACCACCAGCCACCGCCAGGGCCTTGTCGGTGAAAAAGCTGCTCATCCCACCCCGCTGAGCACACAAATCCCCCGCCCTCCAAATGATGTTGCACAAATCACCGTGGCAGTCAGTGGATGCCGAACGACCAATGGCGGTACAGGCCGCGATGGCTAGCAATGGGACCCAACAGGAAGAAATGCCCACATTGGCAAGTTTGAAACCCACACACCTGACATACATCCACAACACTATAAAACACGCACAGACACACCCCACAATCCTTTGCACCGCCAATAGGAGAAGCCAGACAGACAACACTACAAAGCAGATTCTGAATGCAACAGCACACAACCAACCACAAAACAACACCCTCACCAATATCCACACAACACACCACCCACAACACACACCATGGCACCCCCTAAGCACCCACGCTTCACAGAAAGGGAGCTAAGAATAATGGTGGACAAGATACTCATGGTAGAGCCACAAATATTCGGTGCACAAGTCCAGCACAGACTCATCGCCAGGAAGATGGAGTTATGGCAGATAATATTCAACAAGGTCAAGACAGTGGGAAACCATACATACACAAGAGACGACATCCGCAAGAGATGTAACGACCTGCATGGGAAGGTGATGTCAATGGCATCGAGGCACAACATTGCGGTCCAGAAGACTGAGGGAGGACCCCCACCAACACTCCCCGTCTACACTGACTGGGAAGAGAAGGTTCTGGCCATCCTGCACCCTCAGGGCATCACTGGAGGATAGGACTTGGGTAAGTCATCTACAATTAACCCATATCCACCACACCTGTAATGCATGCACCTCCACACCCCTCCAACTACCACCAGTACCACTACCCCACCCAGGCCACAATCACTACATTCGGTCACCCTGCATGCCCACAAATCCACCAACAGGCCCGCATCCCTCCCCCAGTGCACAGCCACCTAACCCTGCAAGGAATCACAATGGCACTACACCACCCACAATGCACCTCTACATTCCATGCTAAATGCAATGGCAACCCCACTATAGGTCCCTGCATGGCCCAACAGTGGAAAACCTGCACAAAATAGTCCTGCCCTGTGCACCCCATCTGATTCTGTAAATGTAACATACATGTCCATTCCCCCCACAGGCACCACCACCCATGCCACCCTGATGGAAAGGACAAGGAGTGCCAGTGCCCCACATGGAGACAGAACACCTGTGAGGGTAGTATGGAGAGTAAGGAATACCCTGGCCCATCACACAGCCCTGGACTGTCACCATCCAGCAGCCCCACCCGGGATACCACTGACACCGCTAGCACCCAGCCACCAACATCAGCTCCGGCCAAACAATCCCACACCAGTGGATCCAGGCCACAGACTGGTGGAACACAAGGACAGAGGCCACAGTCACCACCTACCAACAGGCAGGATGACAATGGCCCTAGTACAATTGGTACTGCCAGACCTGTGCAGGGGACACGGGCACAGGGGGCTAGGCCCAGTGGGAGGGCATCAGTGACCCAGTGGTGGGGGGGGCAATGGATGGATGCTGCAGCCCAGGAGGTGATCTCTGAGGTCCTGGGAGCATATTACCATACACAGGAAAGGATGGGCCAGATTGTGGCCACCCTGGAGCAGAATCCAAGGCTGCAGATAGCACACCACCAAGAGGCCATGGAGCAGTGGAAACAGCTCAATGCCACCATGGCTGCCACTGCAGGAGCGCTGCTGCACCAATTCCCAACCCAGCCCGAGACCCCCACAAACCAGGAATCCCCTAACACAGATCACGATACAGACCAGCCATCAACATCAGCAGCAGCAACTGGACTGGTGCAACTATCTAAGTACACACAGGAGACCAGCACCCCTACCCGTACAGTCCAACAACAGGCACTCAAACGGTCCCTCAGGCCCAGATATGGTACGGATACACCTGCCAAGACCAAGGCACTGTCAAAGAAGTGACTCTGACACGAACTGTCTCCCAAGTGTGCCACTGAACCACCATCCTCACCGGCCAATCGCAACTCAACAATCTGAAAGGTACAGATGGACACATTACCACAGCCACCAAACGCTGAAGCCATGTAGCCAGTATGGACATCCCCCATCAGCCCACTGCCATCACTGTAAAGAGCACCATGGCATCCCTGACACCTTTTAAAACACATGTACACCAATGTCAATGTCCCCTGTCATTATGTTGAATCGAATTGAAGTGTGAATGCGTTTGCCATTGAAATCCAATAATTAGACCTTTATTGCAGGAATGGCACCCCATGCACAACATGGTGTGGAGTAAACAGAAATGTCTAACTAGTTGTTCATCGTGTCACATGGCACTTGAATACCTTGTTACAGTGTAAATGTCTACAGACCCAGCACCCCATAGAGAATACGTCAGACCGACAGTATGCAGTACAGACAACATCAGCAAATAGTACCTCTTAGTCACTGGAGGTATAGTTGGATCAGTTGGTTCCTGGAGTGTACATCTTCCCCCTCTTCATCACCATTACTCATCTCCTCTCAGAGGAAGCTTGTCTGGATATACAGCACCCTCCTCCTCCAAGAGGGGGATAGATTTCCTCACAGCCATGTTGTGCAACATGCAGCAAGCCACCACTATTCTACACACCTTCTCAAGGCCATAGCACAGGGAACCCCCGGAGATACAGAGGCAACGGAATATAGCCTTCAGGAGACCTGTAGTGCACTCAATCACCCTCCTAGTACGTCCATGGGCCTCACATGTAATTCCTCTCACCATCTGTTCTAGGATTCCTCACTGGTATCAGGAGCCAGTGCATGTTGGGGTAGCCAGAATCACCTGCAAAAGTGGGAAAACATGACTGTAACTAACTACCCTCAGTTGCAGACAGCCTAGCTGTCAGCAATGTACAGTAAAATTGTTAGCCACACTCACCTATGATCCATCCTCTGTCCCCTTGTAGTTGTTCCATCATGTGTGGCACACTGCTGTTCCTCAGCACAAATGAATCATGGACTGATTCAGGGAACATGGCATTCACATGTGAGATGTACTGGTCTGCAGTACACACCAACTGAATGTCCATAGAGTGAAAGTTCTTCCTCTTTCTGTACACCAGTTCACTTACTCTTGGGGGGATGAGAGCTATGTGTGTGCCATTGATGGCACCTATCACATGGGGAATGTTGGCAAAGGCATAAAAGTCTGACTTGATGGCAAATAGTTCAGCACTTTGGGGAAACCTCACATACGACTGCAGGTGTTGTACAAATGCATCCAGGAATCTGGACAGGATGAGGCAAAACATTGGTTGTAAAAACCTGAAACGAGCCTATGGCCAGGAAATGAAGTACAGAGAGCACTTGCACTTCAGTAGGGATGGCATGCTGATTCTGATTAGCCGGTCTCAGTGCTGGATCCAGTGATGCACAAATTTCATGAATAGTAGCACGAGTGAGTCTGTAATTGACAATAATGCGACGTTCCACCATGGTCTGTACCTAGGAGGAGTGGAGAAAACATGTGAGGTACACAAATCCATTTGCACAACATGTTGTGTATATAACACTGCTGTCAGACAAGTAGGTGACACATAAGCACTGTAGGATGTGAAACTGTAGTGACATGTCCTAACTGATACATCTGGACTGTTGTAGTGAATAAATTGTATTTTGGCCATGCGTTTGAGGGCTGGGGTCCATAGGGCCAGCATGGGGCCAATGTCCAAATAATAACTGCGTAGTAGTTCGCAAAATGTCAGCCCCCTGTCATCCAGATATGTAGCAGTGGAAGTGACCTCATACCGCTTGCGGTTGTCGTAATGGCGGAAGGCGGTGTTCACAGCTGTGCACCCATTCATTGGTTAACATGGTTGTCAATAGGGAATATCGGCCTATCATGATCGCCGCTGGGGGTGACGGTGCACACCGCCGAGGAGCGTATGCTATTTCGTCCCCCCAGCTTCACTTGACACCCGGATTCCGTGCATGTAAGTACTCCACTGAGTGTGCTGCTGTATCCTGACTCTGGTCCTGGAAATGGCACGAGTCACAGGGGAAAGGGCCCCGGCCTTCACCACGGAGAAGCTGGACAAGCTGGTGGACGGGGTCCTACCCCTGTATGCCAAGCTATATGGACGACCAGAGTTGCAAGTGAGTAGGCGGATTGGGGTGCATGCATGTGTATGATGGTGGTGGATGCCTGTAAACATGTGTGCACGATTTGTAACTGCACAGCCGTTTAATGCATGACAATCTGCGTGACTGAGTTGCTGAAATGCTGTTTTAAGTGTCTGTCCCATAGGGGATGTATGGCCAGTGGTATCACATGTACTTATTCTGACCTCAGCGTTTCTTTCCTGTGTGTCTACTACAGGTCAGCAACCATCAGAAGAGGGGACTCTAGCACGCCATCGCCAGGGAGGTGCGGACCCTGGGGGCCTACAACCAGCGGAGCACCCACTGCAGGAAGCGGTGGGAGAACCTGCAGCGCTGGGCGAGAAAGACCTGCGAGGCCCAGCTGGGGAAGTCCTCCCAACGAGGAAGGGGTGCCTGTTGGGCCACGACCTTCCTAATGCACTGCATTGTGGTGGAGGCATATCCAGACTTGGATGGGCGCTTGAAGGCTGCACAGCAGACACAAGGGGGTGGATGTCTGAGGGTGCTGCAATACGTATGCTGTCTAGTGGCAGGGACTCTGACTGATGTCATTTAGCATAATGGCCCACATGGGCAAGTAGATGATATGGGGCAGGTCTGCAGTTCTTCAGCTCCTTCTGTAATGTTGGAGATGGCTGTATACCGGGGTTGTGGCCTCTAGTCAGGGGCATAGCCATGAGTATAGCTGTAGGTGCTGCATGTTAGTATATTTGCTGGGTGGGCGTATGTGTGAACCGGATATGTACATGCATTCAGCTATTTACAGATTTCTCTCCTGTTTTGTCTCCCCACGCCTGTACTCTTGTGTTGTCTGTGCACATCAGCATCATCTGGCGAGGGAGCAGTGGCACCGGCGAGTGGGGATGCAGCGGCCCATGGTTCCAAGGAGGCAGAGTCGAGCGACGCACAGGGGACCAGTGGGTTGGAGGGCGATGGGAGTACTACAGGGGAGGCAACTACCACTGGAGGTAGTGATTCTGATACCTCCTCCGATGGGAGCTCCCTGGTGGTGGCGGACCCTAGTGGGCCCACCCATTCTTTGTCATCTTCCGCCACACCCCCATACCATCACCGCCCTCCCAGTTGCGCCCCACCCAGTTCCCCGTGCCCGCTCACCCAGAAGGGTGGGCGTCTCCTTCGCTCCAGACACCTCATCCCCTGCCCCAGTCAGCCCTGCTACCCTCAAGGAGGAGGCTATTGATCTCCTGAGGACCATCTCTGTAGGGCAGACAACCATTGTGAATGGCATCCAGGGGCTAGCATCACAGATGCAGCAGACAAATGCATATCTGGAAGGCATTCACGGTGCAGTGTCTGGCCTACAGAGATGTTTTCAGGCTCTGGTCTCCTCTTTGACGGCAGCCAGTGTCCCTGGTCTTTCCGTCCCCCCTCCAACCACCTCTACCCCTTCCAGCACCCCACTCCCTTCACCCATCCCAAGTACACGTTCAGACAGCCATGCTCACACCTCAACACACAAGAAGCACACAGAGAATCACAAGCACCACACTTCCCTCCACAGGCATACACACAGCCAACATACAAAGGCACACACAACAACATCCACTTCCCCCACTGTGTCCACCGTTTCCACCTCCCTGTCTGTCACCTCTACATGCACACTCACAGGCACTGCACCTTCATTCACTGTTTCTGGCCCCATTCTTGCAGTCACCACAACATCAGACATCCAGTCATGCACCCCAGACACCACACCTGCACTCACCACAACGACTGAGTACCACTTGCAGCACACTCACCAAACTTGCAGACAGACGGACAACATCCATTTACACTGGCAGCCTGTCTTGTCCCACTGTGTCCACCCCCCCATTACACTCAGACGTTCCCATATACCCACCCAACACACATCCACCACACCTCAGCATACTATACAGTCACCTGCATCCACGTCACGCACACCTGCAACTGTAATGACCACTCCCTCTACCTCCACTCCCACACCTTCCTCCAGGTCCACCCCGACTGCCCCTAAGAAACTTTTCCTATCCCATGTAGACCTTTTTGAACCCATTGGCCCACCCCGTCTCATCCCTAAACGTGCACACTTCCTTGCCCTGTCCACTCCTATCCCATCCAAGTCCACGCCTGTCTGCCCTTCCCATTCCCGTTCACCTTCACCAAAAGGTCCCATGCTGGACCAGGTACATCTGCCACCCTCCAGTCCAAGCCCGCTCCCCCATCTTATAAGGCTAAACCCAAACCCCCTCCACCTCCCAAATGTAAGCCCAAGCCCCCCCCCCCAGACGTAAGTCCCTGCCACCCCCTGCCCCTGTTCCCTGGGGTGCATGGCTGCCCCATTGATGCCCCTTTATGGTGGAGTACCAAGTGCACATGTGGTAGTGAAGTTCAGACCATTTGGGCCCATCCGCCTTTTTGCTATGGACTGGCCATTGGCCTAATGTGGACAATCTGTTGCTCCTGGAGCTTTATTAAAGTTTGTGTGGCCAGTGTTGGCACACATTATGGATCCGTGGTTCCTCGTTTCATTGGGGGGGAGGGAGGGGGTTGTGCACATGTGGGTACATGTGGGCAGGTTGTCTTCGGCTTGTGTTGGGTAAGTACCTCTTGCTCAGGTGTGTATGGCCTGTGATGTTGTGAGTGGGTGGGTGGAGTGGGTGGGTATGTAACTGTGCCCTTTTTTCCTTTGTTTAGTAGGTTGCGGACTTACCTTCGTCATCTTCATCTGCGGTCTCGGTCGTGGAGGTATATGGCAAGGAGCAGCACTGGCATGATTTGCAACTCTCTCTCCATGTCTGCTTCGGAGTGTTGTGTGAGCCTCCGGTGAGTGGTTCCTTTTATTTGGATAGTTTCTGCCAGGCTTTGCGCGGTGGTGGTTCCCGCCCCGGAACTGACGGCGGTTTAGCGCTTCATTATTTGTTGGATGGGTAGGTCCTTTCCGTCGGACTGTGGGCGGCCTCTTCCGTCGTTGTCGACACTCCTCTGCTGACGGTAGGTGTTTCTCAGGCTGCCTGTTTTTCATGTACTTCATTATTTGACGGCCCAGACCGCCTGACAGTCCACCGCCGGCTATGCGGTCTTTCCTGCCGTGTTCATAATGGGGGCCTAAGACCGTTCTTAGATATTGTAAGTGCAATGTGGCCGTATTAAGTACATGGGCTAAGGGTTTGTCAAACCCACACTGATGCCAGTGTTGTAGGTACTGTAAAATGCACACAGATGGCATCTTAGAGATGCCCCCTGTACCCTAACCAACCCTTTGGTGTTAGGCTGACCAGTCTGTGCCAGCCTGCCACTAACAGACACGTTTCTGACCACATGGGGTGACGGCCTTTGTGCTCTCTGGGGTCAGAAACAAAGCCTGCACTGGGTGGAGGTGCTTCATACTCCCCCCCCCCCCCCCCCCCCCCCCCCCACAGGAACTGTAACATTTGGCTGTGAGCCTCAAAGGCTCAGGCCTCCTGTTACAGTGCCCCAGGTCACTCCAGCTAGTGGAGATACCTGCACCCAGGACAAAGCCCCACTTTTAGCAGCAAGTCTGGCAGGAAATTAGAAAAAACAGGGAGGAACGACCACTCCAGTTAAGACCATCCCTAAGGTGTCCAGAGCTGAAGTGACCCCTGCAGAATCCTCCTTCTTGGTTTGGAGGACAGGGACCAATAGGGTTAGGAATGTGCCCCCCTCCCCAAAGGGAGTGGGCACAGGAAGGGTGTAGTCATCCTCAGGGACAGTAGCCATTGGCTACCGCCCTCTGACCCCTGTAATGCCCCTCAATCTAGGATTTAAGGGAACCCCTGAACCTAGCTCACCAGATTTCTGACAACCTCAAGACAAGAAGAAAGAAGAAGGACTGCTAAGTTGACCCTCCACCAGTGAAGACTTCAGATGACAAGTGACTTGGCCCCAGCCCTACCGGTCCGTGTGGAGCTTCAAAGACTCTACAACAAAAAGGTGACATATCCTGCAGGACCAGCGACCTCTAAAACACCCCCAGAGGACCAAGAAATCCAGAGGACAGCGGCCCTGTCCACAAGAAACTCCAAGAAGGATTGCAGAACTCCCCCGGATCTGCAAGTCCTGCCCACTCTGTACTCAATGCTAACGGCCCGTATCCAGGTGGCCCACTGGTCCAGAGCAGGACCCCAACAGATTCTGACCTTGTGTCCACCCTGGGTTGTCCCCCCTCCTGGCCAACACGATGACGCCTGCAGCCTAAATCCAGAGGACCTCACTGACAGCAAGAGAACCAGACAAAAATTTCCGACATCTGAAGGTACCTCAGCACCCGCAGCCCCCAGTCTTTGGGGAATCTGACCATTCAGTGACGTTCAGCAGGTGGCTCTCTTCGTTGTCGAGCCTGTGGTATTCCAGAACCGACCCCCTGGACCCAGCTTGCTGTATTGTTGTTACCCCCAGGGACACCCTGTTGAAAAGCATTGTGAGCCCGAAGCAGTGTTTGCACCCTGCACCCAAACGCCCCTGTGCCGCTGAGGATGTGTGTTTAGTGCTAACCTGTGCCCCCCCCCAGTGCTCAACTAAATCCTCCAGGTCTGCCCTCCGAAGCTGTGGGTACTTAACTGCCAGCAGATCTGTTTCCAGGTGTCCCGAGCCTCCATAGGATCTCATTCTAAATCCAATACCAACTTTGACCTCTGCCCCCGACTCAGCCTAGTGTTGCTGGTGGTGCCTGTTTGGGGTCATCTTGAACCTTGATCAGTTGACATCCTAACCCCCGGAGACTGGAGCTGTAAGTCGACCACTTACCTCAAAACTACACTAAACCTTTTCCTCCCCTAGGACTGTTCTTCAAATTGGAGGTCAACTTTTGAACGTGAAAAGTGTTACTCGCCTGTAAACTGTTTTATTTGCCAAACCTAAACAAAGTACATTTGATACATATGCTTGATACATACTTATAACTGTACTTACCTTCAACGAGAATCTTTTAGTTCTAGAAATAAAGTAACAAATATATTTTTCCTAGTCTGGACTTAGTCATTGAGTATGGGCCTCATTTCTTGACCGTGTGTGTACAACAAATGCTTTGCACTACTCTCTGACAAATAACTGCTAGACCGCACTGCCACAAAAGAGAGCATTAGTATTCTGTGCACAGTATATCGCATTTTGATACAGTATATATAGAGAGCTAGCTTCTTACACCAAAATACACAAAGAGAATCAATAGTGCGCAAGATACAATTGTCTTAAATCAGCAATCTATAGAAAGTATAAAGTACCCCCTTAGTACATTATAAGGATATTGGAAGTCACTGAGTAGTTCCATAACCATATAACCTTTGAGGTTATGGAACTCCAAGGTCACTTCCAACACCTTTATCATGTTCGCCTGGGAGTGCCATATAATACATTGTCAATACACCATCACCTTCCCCACAAACAACTTAAAAACTTGGTGTGTAGCTCCTTCCTATGAGGGAGCGAGAATGTTTGCAAACATGAAGAATAAAAATAACACCTCTAGTGCAAAATTCAACACATCAAAAACCTGTTAGATATTTGCTGCAAACAAATTTTATAAACAGTTAAATACAAGTCAGTTAAAAAAACTGCAGCAGCTCAAATGTGTAGAAACTTGCAGCAATATTCTAGCTTTTCTCTATCTAAAGAGTGCAAGAAATAAACACATTCTGTCTGCTAGTCATTGTAAGCTATTAATATAGAGCAGAAAAACTGAGAAGCACTGTTCTGTTTTTGTGGCTTTAAACAGCTGCTTCAAATATGCTCTGTGACTTGACCGGCCTTTCACTTTGGATGCCTGCAGCAAGCGTTGTGACATCAGAACTTGGAGTGGGTGGAACTTGCAGAGTTACGTTAAAACCCTGTGAGATTCCGTGGAGTTCCATGAATGGGCAGAAATTGGTATGTGCCACTGAATTTTAGCAACGGAAGCTTGTTCCCAACTTCAAAATCCATGCAAACGGCACCATGCGGCACACCAGAGGGCGCAGCTTCTTTGCTGCCGGTCAAGTAGATTTTCTAATTGAGCTGCAGCTTTCACACCATGAACTGTTGTGACTACCTGCGCTGAATAAATCTTGCCGGGTGCCCTCCTAGCACCTGAAAGGCGTGCTAGGGGATGCCAAATTTTTCTCGCACTCGCTAACCTACATTTGGCGAGCCGCACACAAGAAAAAAACTCTGCTACATAGCGGTTGGCGGGGTTTTGTTGGAATTCTGTGTTACAAGCGTAAATTCTGCGAACTCCATTGGTGGATAAGAATTTATCACTCACCCCTAGTCAGAACTCAAATGTAATAACTTGTAATGATCGTGTTCTGACGTCTTTTCTTTATGATCTGTGACTGGGTGAGCCACAAGTCACTGATTAAAAAAAATATATATAAAAAAAAAAATAAGAGGCTGCATAGTAGTAGAATCCCATGTATCATAATAAGTATCTGAGAATGTATGTAGTCTCCTACTAGCAAGAGAATTGAAAATAACTTTCCAAAAGCAGCTGCTTCCACCTACCTTTTCACTTAATTAAGTGGCAATTGTTTCTGGAGGGTCCGAGGCAAAACGGTCCCTTTTCTATCTCAAGTCTGGAACAGGTGGATTCTTTTCTTGGTTTACGATTTAAACATTATAAGTCCTGCAATTATATATAAAAAAAAAAGTGGAATTAGTTTTTTCCTGCTTGGTTTTATGACTTATGGCGTGAACTACAGATTTTAAAAAAGGCAACTGGGTTTTTGAATCGGTACATTATGGGATTGCATAACTGGTCTCATCACATTTATTTGAAAAGTGTTGCATTAGCGGTCAGAAGTCATCTCAAAGCCACTTCAGAGCTTTGCTGGTGTCCTTAGTCCACACAAAAGGACAAAAAACAGGACATGAGGCTAAAGGGAGGGGGGCTAGATGATCCATTCTAGCCGTTCCTAACAAGAATTATACATAGAAACAAACCCTAAGGGGGTCATTCAGACCAGGGGAGGCAGTCCGGCTGCCGCCTTTTTGTCTACTAACTCCTGTGGAGGCATCTACCACAAAGGCATCCGCTGTTTAGGCATAGTTGAATGCTGGATGGGAACTTTATTTCCTGGTCTGCTCTGTATTTTATTTGTGAGGCCCTTCTCAAAGAAACTCTCTAAGCATGATTTTGTACCATTTAAAAAAAAGAAATCAGTAGCCCTGAGGTGCTCTTGTCCCTGCACCTCTGAGTCACTGTTTTTTCCCCTGTCAGGGTTTGACATGCTCTGTACAGGGAACCTTAGCAGGTAAAATTGGTGGTGGTTATCCTTACCACCACTGTGACCTAGCAGGCCTGCAGCCGCCAGGTAAAGGGTTTCTGGCAACATAGTCAGCTGATGGTCCAGAATTGTAAAGCCCAGTGGTTCCATTACCTCTTAATGAGATGGGGGAAATATGACTTTGACGGGGCGAGTGGTTGGCTAATTTATCATAAAACTACAGCTGTGACAAACTCTAAATGAGACCATTAGTTTTAAAACATTGAAGTTAAAGATATCAATAAATACATATTTAATTATTTATTGCTATTACAACCGTAATAATAATAGACATATGTAATCAATAGATCACTACACCAACAATCTAAACAGATTTTAAAAGCAATAAATTCAAATTATAAAAAAACAAGTTACAATAACACACAATGAAGAAGAACAAGTTATTTACCACTGGTTAAGTACTTTCTGGTACAGATGATCTAGCCGCAGATTACTCACATTTTAAATATTCCCTAGGTGTCAGATTGGATCCGGGAACTGTTCAGCAGTACCTCTGTGTGCCAGAAGTTGGCACCTTGTGGCTCCGCACTGATAACATTGCGGTCTGGAAATTACGTTTGGGGCCTATACAAGAGCCACTCCTGTGCATAGACACCAGTTGCTTTAGATACTGTCCGCACCCCTGGATGCAGAGCCTCAAAAGCAAATTGGTAGACTGTGTGTAGACTCCTATGCTTTGGACTCTATCCACTAATAATATCCTATCACAGAACGAGGAGGATGTGAGGATCGGTGACAAAAATCAGTGGCTACCAGGAGTCTCTACCAGAAAGAACGTTACCGAAGGTGAGTAACTATTCTGATAGAGACAAATTCTTCACATTCTGAATAAATACCAAAGCAGTACCTATGTGGAGGTGCGTCGGTGAGAAGGCTGAAACCAGGAAGTCCTGGAGGACCAAGGAGGCAAAATGCCCTCTTGGTGAACAGGATTAGCCAGACAATAGTGCTGTGTGAACATATGGAGAGACCCCCTCCTAGATGTCTGGCAGATGTCTAGGATAGGGACTAACGCAGTGTTAGCATCTTTGGGCCTGGTAGAATGAGCATGCAGTCCACATGGAGGCTGCTTTTTAGCCAGTGAGTAGCAGATCTTTATGCAAAGCATGAACCAGCTAGAGATGGATCTCTTCTACACTGCCTTGCCATTTTTCGCTCTAGTGAACCCCATAAAGAGCTGATTGTCCAGCCGCTGTTCCTTGGTAAGATAAATACAGAAGCTCAGTGTTCTCTTAGTGTACAAGAGAAGGAGTCTCTCCTCTTCCTTAGAGGGGTGAAGAAGAGTACAGAACGCCAGCTGAGTGATGGTTTGACCTATGTGAAACTGCATCACAACTTTTGGCAGGAAGGATTCCCAGGTCCACAGAATCAGTTTCCCTGGAAAAGAGTAGGGTAAGGTGGGTTAACACAAAGAGTCTGAACCTCACTCACTCACTGTGCTGAGGTGATAGCGACAAGGAACACAGTCTTGACGATAAGGAGCTGCAAGGGACAGACAGCTGTGAAGCTGCTCGAACAAAGTGTGCATCAGATAAGTCAGGGCCAGACTAAGGTCCCGTCGGGGCATCACAAAGTGAAAAGGGGGATATATGCTGTAGCCCTTCCAAAAAATGTATCACAACATGTGATTTAAAGAGTGAGGCCTCATTTCGCAACCTTAAGAAGGCCGAAAGGTAACCCTTTACTGTGACCAAAGCAAAGGAATGCCAGGCAAGAGAGATAAACAGCAGGACATCAGATATGAAGGGGATCAATCTGGTGTGTGCCCCATCAAGCCATAAATTTGTCCCAACTACAGGCATATACAGTTTTTGTTGAGGGATGCCTGGGTTAAATAAAGATAAGAGCAACCGATGAAGGGGAACATCTGAGAAGGAGTCAGGTGTGACTCTGGCACACTGATAATGAATCTCAAAGATGACAGGAGAGTGCCATAATCTGGAGGTGGCTGACAACTGCCTGGGGCAAGCCCGCCTTCAAAAGCCGGTCATCAAGGTAGCAGAAGATCCCTGAGCTCCGAAGAACAGCTGCCACCACCGCCATCATTTTCGTGAACACACAAGGGGCACTGGATAGTTCAAAGGAAGTACAGCGAACTAAAGAGGTTTGGCAGGTTGGGCTATGCGCGGAAGGGGGTGTGGCTGTGGACTTGGAGGCATCCTGATTTTGGCCCCATGGTGAGTGGTCACCTCGTCCGAGACTGCAAAATAGCTGGGACCCCTAATGGGGGTTGGACATGCTGCAGGCAGGCGGTAAGGAGTGACTCGTCCAAAACTGCATAAGAAGCACTGAAACTGGTGCAGTTGGAGAGAGGCAGAGAGGCACAAAGAGTGAACCATAGCACTTCGGAGTATCAGCCTTGTCCCGAACAAGTGTGTACCGCCAAAAGCCATGCCATTATTAAGGACTGGATATTGCTAGAATACCCAGTAGATTGCAGCCAAGCATAGCAGCAAATGGCTGAACTGGGGCCAAAAGCTCGTCCAATGGTGTCCAAGCTACAGCGTATTATAAAGTTGGCCACATCACAACTATCTTGAATTGTCTAGGTCAAGTTAGGGTCCAGGTTGTCAGGAACACCAAGGAGGACTTCAGCCACCGAATCCCAAAGAGCATGGAAGTAATAGCCCAACAAGCAGCGGTGTTTACACAGCGGAGGGCTAGGCTGGCAGAAGAGAAGATCCTCTTGCCAAATGTTTCCTCATGTTTAGATTGCCTGTCAGGAGGAGTGGAAGGAAACTTGTGTGGATTAGACAGACTTGTGCAGGCCTGAACAAGAGGCTGTCTGGTGAAGGATACTGAGGGAGAAAAGCAGTGTCACCTGGAGCAGGACAAGGGCACCTACAGTCAGAACATTTGTTTTGACTTCTACTGGGGGAAGGTCAAGGTGAGGAACTTCAGTCACCCTGTGCATAACCATAGCACAGGAGGCGGATACCTCTGCAGCAGATCCAGGAGGAGAAAAAAAGGCAGTTTAGGGTGAGGTGATGAGGCCACTAGCCTCCTGCAAGTTGTCATACCAATTGTGGTCGGTACAGGGCTGAGCAAACTCATTATCTTGGTCACGATTATCAGAATCGGTGCCAAAATAGGAATGCAAGGTGGGCTGCTTCCCTTCACAAATTGAAATGTCCTGTAGGTGAAGTGTCACTTCGGTGGTGATGTTGGTCATGGTCGGACTAGCATCGACTCGACATGGAAAAGAACAATTGGTTCCTCCTCCTACAACATCAATGGAGTCGGCATGGCATCAAGGAACCCAGGGCAAGAACAGGTCTCAGGGCTAGAGGCAGAGCCAGAGGCAAAACGGGCTCAGAGGGTCCAACTGGAGCCGAGGGTGAACCCAAACCCACTGGCCATATTCCAGAAGAAGGAACTTGAGGCTCCTTGTGTCCCGAAGGTAAGCCAGAGGGAGTTGAAAGGGTTCCATACAGCCAGAGCATGACCTCACGGAACTCTTCAATCTGATGTGGTGTGGCATTCGGCCTTAAAAACTCAGCTTCTGCCAGCACAAGTTGCAGGATGGACTCTGAAGTCGGCTGACTTCAGAAGCGAGATTGAGAAGATTGGTGCCGCCCAGCGCCTGCTCAGGCGAATGAGAGTTGCATGAGGAAGCAGAATCCTACTTCGAATACTTGTGCTTCTTTTTAGATTTATCTGGTGATTTGGAGCTCAATGAAGATTGGCTTCTCGAGCAGCTCCAACAATTCCAGGTGCTAGAACTATATCAGAAACCAACCTTGGATGCCTACCACAACTTGGGGTGGCCCAACACAGATTCTTCCTGAACCGCACGCTTCGACCTCATGGTCAGAGCTCAGACACCACAAACAATTTTCGTGTGGGTCTGTGACCGACATTCGGCCGCCACACTCCCTACAGGGTTTAAAACCCAACTTCCGTGGCTGAAACATTGTAACACACGAAGTGAAACAATAGCTCCCTGATAGCCTCGAAGAAAAAAAACATTACTCAAAGGCACGGAAAAAAGGGAACTGACGTCTGCACATCGACGAGGATCTCTTATTGCCTGGATGACGTCATTCGGCATCGCATGGGAGTCGGGCAATTGTGACATCATCGTCGACGTGCAGAGCTGGAAGAAAAATTTCCGTTGGATGCTGGCACATGGGGAAAATTCTTTAGGTGAGGAATCCACAGGTAGTTGTATCCATCAGAAGCATTTCTCAAACCATGGGTCTGCTGTAGGGAAACTACAGCTGCTACTCTTTTCATTCTAAAGTTGGAAATTTAAACAAAAGCAAGAGACTACTTCTCCCATATAATGTTTAGCATCTCTTTATGTCTGTTCTGAACTAGGTGTATTAAACCAGTCAGAAGTGATCAGATTTCCTGTATACACAATATTTGTGACTGCAGTGACCAGAATGGAGATCCTAACAAGGTGAAATGCTCAAATAAGCTAATGCAGATGTGGTGAGAAGAGGAAAGGCATAATCTGATGTATTCGTTAACATGTAGTATTCATTAAACGCACACACACTCAGTAATTAAACAGGGTTAATAACTGGTCAATTTTGTTGGTGTAAACCAGGTGACTACTGACACAGCCCACAATTGCCCAAGATTGTGACAAGATTTTACTTTTTACTGTGAAACAGCAGCTTGATCAAAGAGTGCGTGATATAGAAAAGGACAAAACCACCATGCCACCAGCTCAAAAATAAAGCAGAACCCACACTCCAAAAGAGCAGTGATTATGGTGTGTAAAATGGCCAGAGCTTCTCTAGGATGGAACGGCAGCATAACAAAGGAATGCTTCCTATAAAAGGGTACACTAATGAGGGAAGTAGTGGCTCTAAAAGGATTTAGGAGGAAGGCCCTTACAGGCAGTTCTAAAGCAACAGAACTAGCAAGGACAAAAGGAATTAAAATGTGTACCAGATCACACAAAGGTCAGTGATAGCGAGGTGGTTCTAATACACCCTAAATAAGTTATAAATCGAGCGGGCCTATGGCATAGGCTCTAATTATGCTTGTTGAAAGCTGTCCACAACAGAAGTTACATCAATAATAGGTTTATAATAACAAGTCTCAAATATAGGGTCGGATGACCTATCAGCCACCCTCATAATATCTTCAAGCCTAGAACCTAAAGTAAATGCGTTGATAGCCATTGCTTCTCAAGTGGAGTGAGTCCCAAACGTAGTTGTATCTATGCTTGCTTCATTCAACAGCCAGTGCACCCTTCTGGCCACATGGCCAAAGAAATTGGCTTAAAGGGTTTCTGCAAATCAAACAACAACTGACCACCAGACTCCTGTCAAAATGCTGGTAACATCCTCACAAGCTTAATTTGGGATTATTTAGGAAAGCAGGATAAACAATGCCCTCAGAATTTTAATTTGTTTTGAAACTTGGAAACTAACTCCATCTGGAGAAAATACTTTACCCGTAATGTCCAGAGCAGCAGGCACGTTGGAAACTCTCCTGAAGATATTATTGGAGTTATAGGAGTTGACGGCGTGCCACCTTGTCACGGGCGATGAGGAGCCTGTGAGGAGTTATATATCTATATATAGTGCATAGGAGAGGTCAACCAACTTAGGCAAGCGGTGGCATCTAGTGATGTTAGTTCAGATCCAGGATTAGAAGTGAAAGGGGAACATATGGAAAATAGAAGGGCAAGTGCGACAATTCAGGAGGAATTATTTTTACACATACAGCCAGTCCAACCACAGACCAAAAAGGCAACAAAAAGAAGCAGTAGTAGGTAAAGGAGGGGGGCAAGGGAAAGGGATCAAGGATCGAGCAGAAATTACAAATGACATGCAGCAAGCAGAAATACTGAAGCCAGATAATACAGTAAACAACCTAACAGATATCCCCCTTTCCTCGGATGATGGGTCAGTGCTGTCTCTATGCCTATTATTTTGTCCTAAAGCAGGTTTTAATTACGCACAATCCCAAACTGATCTGTATTAAGTTTGTACATAAATTGAGACTAGGGAAACATTTTGCAGTGAGGCCCAAACAGAGTATGAAGGATATTTGAGTGGCATTCACTAGATAAGCTATAGGTTAGTGATTTGGCCAATCTGAGAGACTTGATATCATTGGGGGAGGAAAGGGAATGATCAGTACCCTTGATAGATAGTGTGCAAATACAGAACTTGATTGGGGGAGATAATATAGACTTCAGATCAAAATCAAGGTTTCTTTCTCCGAGTGTCCATGATAACATTGCGGTATTCTCTGAAGCTATGATTGTGGAATTGAGGAAGATTCAATTGGCACGAAAAAAAGGGAATGAGATATGCCAATGAGGACAGGAAATTTAAGCAGGTCATGGAAAATGGACAACTAAGGAAGATTGTGTTGTCAGGGCCTCAGATAAAGGGGGCAATGTGGTCCTTTGGAGCAAGACATTATACATGGCAGAGGCATATAAACAATTGAATGACACTCAATGCTATACTAAAATCACCAAAATGATGTTTGACAAAGTGAAAAGTTAGTTTTTTGATCAATTGGCTGAATGGAGAGACTCTGAACTACTAAACTGGGATGAATACAGTTTCCTAAAAGTAGAGGAACCAGTAATACCTAAGTTCTATCTTATTCCAAAAGTACACAAGGATGTTGGTAATCCTCGGAAGACCAATCACAACTGCAATAGGCAGTCTCTTTGAGAATACCTCAATTTATGTTGACCATTTCTTGCAGCCCCTTGCAAAACTCTTCTGTGATATATTAGGGACACTACAGAGTTCCTCAAGAGGAATCTTATTGTTTAATGGGAAGAGGTCCTGCTTATGATAACTTTGGATGTGTCCACTCTCTACACGAGCATACAACATCATGATGGGTTGAAAGCGGTACAAAACCTTTTGAGAATACGACCTTTGAAGTTTTATGTGTATGTCATGTTGCTCAAAATGATAGGGTGGTGTCTGACTTAAAACATTTTCATGTTCAATGGTGAATTGTTCCAGTGAGAAAGAGGGACGGTGATGGGGATCTGCTTCACCCCCAACTATGCAAATTTGCATATGGGATGGTGGGAGGAGCAGTTTCTCCACAATGATGATATGGTAGATTGGACAGAGAAAATCTTATATTGGGTAAGGTTTATAAACAACCTGCTTGTGGTGTGGCGAGGAGATAAAACCTCAGCTAACCAGTGTGTCAAGGTTATAAATGAGGTCAAGTTAAATGTGCATTTCATTTGTAATATGAGTAAAACCCAGTTGGATTTCCTAGATGTTAGAATTATGGTACAACAGTCTAGACTGGTAACAACAGTTATTAGGAAATCCACAACAGTGAACAGCACTCTGCATGCCCAAAGCTTTCATTCGGCACCCCTGAAACAAATTATCCGATATGGAGAATTATTAAGGGCAAAGCGTATTTGCAGCACCCAGTCCCAATTTGAGACTCCACAGAAAGATAGGATATCTGGATTACAAACTAGAGGGTATTCAGAAACCACCTTATCCCTAGGTAAATCTAGAGTTTCCAGCCTGGGTAGGGAAGAAATCCTCTTTGAACAGATCATAAAGAAGGGTGACAAAAGAATGAAGGGAGCTAATACTGTGAGGTTTACTACAATAGACAATAATAGACAACCACAACTTAGGAAAGCACTAGTTAAGCAGTGGCATTTAATTAGAAATGACCCAGTAATTGGAAGAACTATTACCAGTTGACCACAGATCGTTTTCAAGAAAGCGAGGTCCATGAGAGATTACTTAGTAAGAAGTGAAGTGACTGCCATGAAGAACACATTCGTAAATCTACACCGGGTTTTCAAAAATGCCTTAAATATAAGGCATGTAAGAAGGGTAGAAAAATGACAGATTCAGACACCTTTTAGGAGAACGATTGGGATAAGAAAGTCTTTGAACTGCAAAACTGAGTTTTCAGTTTATGTGTTATCTTGCCCCTGCCCAAAGATAGGAAGTATGATTTTCCTGGTGCATAATCGCATACTTCAACATCTAAGAGCAATAAAAACCAATGATGGTACTTATTCGGTTGCTCGCCATTTTTCTAAGATGCATAATGTAGATCATACTCTGTTGTCTTACAGTGCAATATATTATGTACCCAAGAGACTAGGAGGGGGAGACATGGAGTGAGACCTATAGTGGATAGAGTCAAAATATATACTAGAGATGGATAAAAAAGAACCATTTGATCTAAATACAGATAAGGAATTGTATATCCACCTCTGATTACATTCGCTTGTCAATGACCACCTAGCTGCCATCTCTAGATTGTTAGAAATGTTCTTGATAAATATGTTTTAATAAGGTTTTAATATTTTGATTTTAAATATATGTTGTTTTTGCAGGGGCAGAGCTGTTAGGCAGGTCACACTGGAATACTGTTTTGATACCATCTAATACTGGTAGATTATTTTTGTTTTCAGTTATTGTCAGAGGCCAGTCTCTCTACGAGAAACGTAAGAGTTTATATACATGACAGAAATCAAATAATGATATGAGACGTGATTTTTGAATAATGCCTACTAGGGTGGAATATGTGTTGTGGAACCACCCATTTCAGTAGTATATTATGTGTTAAACTATGAAATTCACAATTTTGATCTTTTATCAGGATTATTATGGTCTAGTATTTAGTTTGTTGATGAATGAACGAATTACGTTTTAATTCAATTCATAATAATTGTATTATACAAGGTATAATATTTTTAGTTAACCTGGCCAAAAAGAATTAGACAATGGTGATATGAACCGAGCCACATTCAAAGATGGTGCTGCCGTTAGTATTGGAGTTTTTGTCCTTTTTCACTGTCCACTAAAATTAGCACAAATGCGTTTGTATATATATTGCATGTCTTTTTGACAAACAATGGAGTGATAAAGGAGTTTAGGTGTTGACAGTCCTTTGCTAATAAATATAAATATAAATAAAGATATTCACCGCAAGTTTCCCCACAGAGTGCTGACATTTCTTTACTTTCTGCAAGGAGTCAAATGTGTATATATATATATATATATATATATATACATACATATATACACATATACACACACACACATAATCTCAGTGCTGCATTTGATACTGTGCCGCATGTTACACTTTTAGAGAGACTGGCCAATCTGGGTCTCTAAAGAACAGTTTTATCCTGGATGGTATCCTTTCTAAAGGACTAAAAACTTTCCAGGTTGCCTCAGCCAGCACCTCTTCCTCATGATAATCCCTCACCTCAGGGGTTCCCCAAGGTTCAGCCTTAAGTTGGGTGCTATTTAACATCTATATTTGCCCACTAACAGGCCTGGTCGAAAGCTGTTGCCTTACCTTAGTCTCCTACGCAGATGATACTCAAATCATTGCCTCTTTGACATCCGCTCAGAATCACAACCCTGAGGCCCTGAACTCCTGCTTGGGTCTGGTTGCCTTATGGATGAATAATAACTCACTTTAGCTCAATGGAGATAAGACTGAGGTACTGGTTCTAGGAAAGACCCCGTCCCTTTGGGGTCTACAGCACTGTCCTGAAACCTTGGATGCACTTCCTGTTCTGACGCAAAGTTAAGAACCTTGGTTTTCTGATGGAAAAAAAGTTGTCTATGAAGCTTAAGGTAACGAAGGTGACTGCTACCTGCTTCGTTGTCCTGAAACGGCTGCGGAAAAATCACCTGGATACTCCCAATCTCAGCTCAAAGGACAGTCATCCAAACACTCATCTTGTCGAGACTGGACGATGGTAATGTTCTCTATTAGGGGACAGATAAAGCCTCCAGGAGACCATTGCAAGTGGTCCAGAACTAAGCTGCTCTACAGACTCCAGAAAAGCACATCAGCCATTTCTCTCCTACATGAGCATATTTGGCTAAAAGTGGAGAAACGGATCCAATGCAAAGCCTTGTGTTATGTGCACAGAACAAGATCAGGAGTTGGCCCCAGATATCTTCAAGAAATGGAGAGACCACATCAGCAAGGCTGTCCCCTATGTTCTAGTAACCTTTCCCTGTGCACTGTTCCCAGAGTCAAAAGGCCATGCGTGAGAGGCCGGTCTTTAACATATTTTGGCCCTAAGCTTTGGAATGCCATACCGAAACCCCTGACAAGATGCACCCCACTGTCTACTTTTCTAAAACAGCTGAAGACCTGGTTGTTTTGAGTCAGGATGGTCTGGTTAGACCTTACTTGTCTCTAAAGTACCGGGAAGCCCTTTCTGGGTAGCTGAGCACTATAAAAGATTTTCTAATAACAATAATGCATAACAGTAGAACCAGCTTCACTGTCAGTTGCTTTCTTGACAGATCAGTATTATCAGGCCATTGTTCCAAAACGCATTACACCACTGATGCATCCCATATAGTTGAGTAGTGTGGAAGAGGAGGATATGTGAACCTAATACCCCACAATAATATGCAGACCACATGATGCTTTCCCCACTGACACCAAGTGTCCCTCTGAAATCGTAGACCTATAGTTGTTGACCAATCAACAGGCTGGACCTCCCGCGGCTAAATCTGCCAAAAGGTTTAGAGCCAAGGTCAATTCGGCCTCCACAGGATCTGCACCCTAGGGGCGGAGCCAGGCCCTCAAGCACTTATAGCACATTTCGTCAGTCCCGCAACGCGGGTTACAAGCATTTTGGAGGGGGTCTACCTGTCCCAGGAGGCCAGGAGACCAGCAGCACGAGGGGGCGGAGCCAGGCCCTCAAGCGCTTATAGCACATTTTGCCGGTTCCGCAACAGGGGTTACAAGCATTTTGGAGGGGGACTACCTGTCCCAGGAGGCCAGGAAACCAGCAGCATGAGGTTGGCGGAGCCAGACCCTAAAGCACTTATAGCGCACTTCGCCAGTCCCGTAACGCGGGACGTGCGCGAGCCGCGCCCGGGCAAAGCCCGGGCCAAGGGCAGGCCTTTCCGAGCCCGTCAGAGACCGGAAGAGGCTAGGCTGGGCCACATCTCTTGATTCAAAGGTAGATGTTTTTCGTTTGTCATTCTGCTTGCTTTTGGATACATCTTTTGGTTCCTTGATACTAACTATAGAATGGGGAAGCGCAAAGCACAAGGGAGTCCTGTGGTGGCAGTTACATTATCTAAAATCCCTAAATCTCATAAAAACTCAAAGAGATTTTCTAACTGTGCCACCAATGAAATTGATAACTTAATTGAAGAGGTGGAGTCTATGTCAAATGGGAAAGAGAGTTGAGTGACAAAAGGGTCAATCAGTGCCCCCCTCACATCTTTTTTTAGGCCTTGAGCTCCTAAAAGGGCCAATCCAGCTAGCTGCACGGATCCTGCCCTAAATTTGATAACTACAGCGCGGACGGACAATGCAGTTGATTCACAGGCCATAAGCCAAAGTCTTACACAAAGTCCCGCAAAAACGGAAGATCCGGGTGTTGTTGATGGAACTATAGTAGTTCATGACATAACCTGTTTGAATCGCTTTTCTGTATTAGGAGATTCTGATCAAAATACAGAGGAGGGTTGTCCGGATTCTATTTTTCAAATACCCAGTAGCCAGGTTATGGGTGGTAGTTTTCAGGAAGAAGTAGTTAACTTAATTATGGACTTAAAACAAGAGGTAACAGACCTAAAACGGATGTTGACTGAGGCTCTCATCTTAATTCGTCTGGAGGATAGGAAGAGGGCTGGGGAGATCCCACATGGGAACAGATCCAATCCAAACCTACCTACTATCAAAGATTGGAGTAAGGAATCCGGATTAGGGCCTGATAAGTTACTGACCAAAATAGGACCATCACTGGGAAGTACAAAAGCCCATGGAGCATCTAGTGGCAGCATCTATTTCTCGCAGCCTAGCTCCTGCACAGGTGTGCCACAGAATACCCCCGCTTGGCAACCCTCAGGGATCAACCATAAAAAAGACCATTTAATCTGTATGTGCAATGTTCCGAAATTAGCAGCAAATATGTATGAAGATAGCCTGTCACTAAGAAACAAGGCCACCCACTGGATAAGGCATGTTAGGAAATATGGTTCTATCATCCATTTAGACATTATTTTTGCCAAACGCCATGTAGGCAAGCCAGGCCATTTGGACACTATTGAGTTAGTATTAGATACCCCTGACTTGGTCAAAGGCCTGTTATCCCTGGAGGCCCGGAACCCACTAGGAAATGGACCGAATATCATTCTTCAAACAAACTGTCCCGTTTGGGAGACCACAGTAAAGGAAGTATCTGTCACCTCGGGAAGTGGTACCACTATTACAGGCTCTGTCGAGACACCACGTCCCATTTCAACGGCTCCTCTTGTGGACACTCCCTGTAGGGAGGGCAAGACTCGGGGCAAGCAGCTGAAATCTTTAAATAAAACATCTAGTTCTGACTTATCAGATATTGATTGACTAAAAGATTTAATAGTTCATCCGAATATTAGCTCACTGCATGAGGGTGGAAACTCACGTAAGAACTTGGATGGCAGTTCCCAGGAGTCCATTGTGGGTGGTGACTCTCGGGGCGAGAGTCTACGGACATCAGACGACCTAGCAATATTGCTTTTAGCACCCTGCCGTAAGATTGTGAATGATCCCCATCCTGGATTCAGGCCCTTTTCCCTCTCTTTAATTTCTTGGAATATAGCGGGTTTGCGGAATAAGATTGGTGATCCGGATTGGGGTTCCCTTTTTTATATCTGCAGTATTTGTCTTCTCCAGGAAACATGGGCTAGTACTAATGTACATAGACAAGGGTATATTTCCTTCTGTAAAGAGGCCATCCCGTCACCTGCGGGAAGGGCAGTAGGGGGCCTCATTACATGGGTAAAGATTTCCCAGGTAGAGGAAGCCAAGGAAATCTTTGTGAACTCTCCTGATATATTGGCGGTTTCAATCAACCCAAAATAGGGTCCCCTGGTTTTGTGTGTCAATCTCTATAACAGACTAGGTCCCTCTGGTAAAACTTCAGAAACTATATCTTTGTTGAACACACTTGTGGCTGAATTGCTTCCCTCACATTTTGTTATCATTGCTGGCGACTTCAATGCTTTTCTGGAGCCTAATTCCCTTTTTGCAGAGTTAACTCAGGAAGAGGATGCAATATGGGGAATTCCACCTTTTTCCACGCAGAGAAACCAGCCCAAACCTAGCCCAAGAGCGTTGCACGTCACTGAGTTAATGCTGCTACACAGCCTACGGCCAGGAAATGGGCGTTTCCCCTCAGATATCCCAGCATGTCCCACTTTCTCCAGAGGGTCCTATAGTAGTCTGATTGACTATCTGCTTATCGATGTTAGGATCTGGCATGAGATTAAAGACCTTAAAGTGGGGGCCCAATGCTATAGTGACCACTTTCCCCTTTTGATAGAGTGAAACAGGTGGGTTTCCGTTCCCGGGTTAAAAAAGCAAGACCAGAGATCTACGTCCCTTTTGGAGGTGGCCAGTAATCAGCGTGTGTTAAGATGGGAGGCTTTTATGAACAAGGGTGCTCTAGTAGCTCAAATGTTAAACTTGGTCTCTATGCACCTAATCCTTATTCTGCTGATCAAATCATGGCAAATCACGTTGAGCTTTTTGCTTCCCTAAAGGCCCTTTTCATTAGGGGATGTAGGGGAAGCGGGAAATGCAGGGCGCTGAAACCAAATCCATGGTTTAACAATGCCTGCAGGAGGGCAAAGCATGGTCTTTTGGAAGCAGTTAAACAACAGGATAGATCTCCTATAAGGATGGCAAGGTGTGACTATGCTGCCGTAATTAGGTCTAGCAAGGCACAGTGGGTGGAGGATGTATGGCTAGATTTGTTGATAGCAGCCAAGGATCAGGACACAAAGCGATTCTGGTTCCTGGTCTCCCAAGGACGAAACTTTAGTTCTAGGCCTGACTGTCACATCCCTCCCAAAACCTGGACCTCTTACTTTACTAAACTCTATAGCCAGGACCCTGTTCTCCCAGTAAACATAGAGGCTCCACATATGAAGGAGACTGATGGGGCAGGTGTTATTGCACCGTTCACTAGGAAAGAAACAGAGATAGCCATTATGGCCCAAAAAACAGGAAAGGCTCCTGGACCGGACGGGATTCCATCTGACCTGTACAAGGCTGATGTCATTATGGGGCCCTTATATTAATCAAGTCTCAAATGCTATCTTGGAGAATAACATGCACCCTCATTCATGGAGTGGTGCTATAATTGTCCCTATCTATAAAAAGGGGGAAAAGAAATCGGCTCCGGAAAACTATAGACCGATCAGCCTCTTAGATAATCTTCAGAAAATATTCTCCTTCCAGGTTTTGGGTAGGCTCAGAGCCTGGATCAAAGAAAGTGGCCTTAAGCCATTTGCAGGCGGGTTTTAGGCGAGGGACGGGCATGGTGGACCAAGTCTTCCGCTTTCTTACAATCAAATGGAAGGTGATGGACCTGGACGATGGTAGGCTGTTTGTCGCCTTCGTTGATCTCAGATCCGACTTTGATTTGGTCCCTCGTTCGAAGTAATGGGAGATTTTGGCAAAAATTGGAGTCCCGGGTTCCCTCTTAAATTTGATTAGGGAATTATACTCAGAGTTTTGCTAGAGTAAAGTGGGGGAGGGATGGAGAATTATCTGACGAGTTTCCCCATTCAGAAGGGTGTTAAAAAGGGATGTGTTCTGGCTCCATCTCTTTTTTTACTCTTCATAAACACATGCATTCCGTATTTATTCAATAGCTTAATTGACGCCCCGAAATTGGGTGGTACCAAGTCACTGTGGTTGCTGTTTGCGGATGATACCCTGTTTTTATCTCAAACTACCTCGGGATTATCAAGGCTCTTAGAGAAATTTTCAGGGTTTTGCAGGGATCACGGCTTACAAATGAACAGCACCAAAACCAAATGTATAGTATTTGGTGACCCAAAACTTAGAGTAAAGAAAAACATAGTGTTGGATGGTGTGGCTCTTGAACGTGTTAGCGATTTCGATTATCTGGGAGTTAGATTAGAAAATTCCCATAAATGGACATCACATCTGACAAAGTGTATTATGTCCCTTAAACAAAAGACGGGGCATTTTGAGATTTGCTGCCAGAACGCTCGCCTTTTCCATTACACCAGCAGTGGATATTTATAAAGTGCACGCCAGAGCCGGTGCCTTGTACGGCGCTGAGTTGTGGGGTCATGGCAAACTCCATGATATGGAAAGAGCAGAGAATTCTTTCATCAAGGCCCTGCTAAAGGTTCCACCGAGTTCCCCCTACCTAGCCTATCCGATTGGATTTAAATTTGTACTCTATTGCTGATATTGCTGCCTTGAGACCGCTGAAATACTGGATTCGGATTTGGTCCTCAACAGTGTTAGACTCTTTTAGGACATAGCTAGGAGCGCTCCTAAGAGATTCTCAGCTTGAAAAAAATCCCATGGTGTCAGTACGTAAAAAGAGGTTTTTTTAAACTTGGACTGGGCCCCTATTGGGCGGACCCTTTGCATCTTCCCAAGAATGCTTCACAGATCTTGAAGGATGCGTATTGGGTGAGTGTTCAAAAATCAATCCTAGCAGTTGTTCCATCAGGTAGTATGACGGACAATTTTTTATCTTTTAAGTGTCATTACGAGTTTGAGCACTTTTTTGACATTATTTTACATCCTGTGGCACGTGCACTTTATTTAAGATTTAGATTGGGATGTTTACCAGTGTGCAATCTCACATCAGGATGGAAGCAAACTCCTTTGCCCGATGGGGTGTAATACTAGGGAAACAATCAGCCATCTTTTATTCCATTGCCCTGTATACAAAAAGCAAAGGGCTTGTTGGATAAGACCTATTTGTAACACCATGGGCATTAGGGATTGCCATCTGGCTCTCAGGATTTGTAGTACTAGTACCCATGGGCTGGTGGTGTGTGCTGTGGCAAAGTTTTTTGCAGCTATTTGGCACATTAGAGCTAGTTTTTTACACTGATACAATAGTTATTTAAGGACAGAGACTGTGTTTTAACTGATTTAATATTGTCATTTTTTAAAAAAATGTGAATATACATTTTTATTATACCAGAATTCCTTCCAATAGGGGAGGAACCATTTCTAAGTTTTGGGATCCTAAATTTAATTATTAAGACCTATTGTGTTGCTGTTTGATTAAAAACACAAGCTTGGCTAACCATTTAATGTTATAGGCTCATGAATTTTAAGGAAAATTAAGCCACCTGCATCCTCAAATAGAGTAATTTTGTGTTTGATCTGGACACTCTGGGCTTTGGTAATGCAAAATGCTTTTATTCTAAGGATTTTAGTATTACATTTTTATATGTTGTCTTGTGAATTATGGTTTTATGTTTGTATTTGTATTGCTTTTATGGTAGTTGCTGCCGAAATAAAGCTCAAATGAAAAACAAAACAAAATTTAAAAAATTGCATAATAGCTTGAGCCTTGGCCAGAATAATGTTGTCTAGGTAAATAATGAGATAGACTTCCCGAGTTCTGAAAGCCTCAGCGACCAGCCTCATCACTTTGGTAAAACACTAAGGAGCCGATGACAGGCCAAATGGGAGCACTTTGTACTCTAACCACCTATTGTTCCTATGAAATTGGGAAGACTGTCTTTCGGGAGCAAACATCGGAAAAATAGATAGGTGTCCAAATGGACCATCCAGTCTCTTTGTTGTAGTATGTCTCAGAAAAGATGGAACCCTTCCATGTTGAAACTCCTGTAGAGAATCCAAGCCATAAAAGTAGTACCAAATTTACTGAAATCCTCCACAAGGGGATCACCAAAGAGCAATCCGTTGGCAACTGGATCAGCTGAGGCCATCTCTGTTAATTTTGGATCAACGCATTAGAATAGATCGACATCTGTTCGCTGAAACAGAGCACCCAACATTGCCAAGTTCACAGATAGAACTCTTTGACTAACCAACAAGGTTATCTGGTCGGTGAATTAGGTGGACTCCGCAGCCTGATTGGCTATCTCTAAGATTTTTATGGGAGGACCCATCATGTCCAAAAGTATTTCTTTACATGATCGCCAAGATCTATCCAGCCCTTTCTTGGGATCTATAGTGAATGTCTTCATAAAGGTCACCATCCAAAGATCCACCTCCAGTTTGTCTGCCACCTTATCTTGGACGACTGCTCTGGGATAATCCACCCAAGGTGATTACAAACTTCTTTTACAACGCCTTTGTGATACTGGAACTGGACATAGTCCGCCACTTGGGGAGTCAGTGCCCAATCTGATGATCTAGGATGGATTACGTCATCCGGATCAAAGTTAAGACTGTTGCTAGAGGGTTACATACTTGCCATCATCAAAAGATGTGTGCTTACATTTCCTCTTCCCTGAATAAAGAAGTTCCTGAAATGAGCCTCAGTGACTAGAAGTGGTGTCTCTTGTGTCCGTCTGGAATGGAAATCTAGGACCATAGCGCCAACGTGCTATATCCATGGCCTGTTAAGACAATTTAGAAAGTCTATCCATTGCTCCAGAGCACACCCATTTACCAGTTTTCCCTATGGCCTGGAACGTGCCAGCATTAAAGGCACTAGTCGTGGGGCCTGCAGCGTTAGCTAATGATTTCTCCTTTTCACACTCCACATATTTGTGTAATTGGATGGAGACAGGAAGTATGGCCTCGACCAAAGCCCTGTTTTCTGATTGCTGGATGGAATTCTTTTTTTGAAGAAACAAATTTTCTTCAAAAAATACATCACGCTCATCTCCATAACAACCTTGGTACTCATCTAAATCGAAGGGTTGTGATTCCTCCATTACACCCACTTAGTGCCATCCGCAAGGGCAATAGGGAGGAGCAGTCTCACTAGAAGGCCTATCAATAGCTATATTATATTGATGGAGGGAGAGGCCTTCAGCTACTAGGATAAAGTCCTAAATATAATTGTTCCAACCCTAGGAAGATTCCAGGGCATCTTGGGGACTTCTGCACCTGTCACAGAAAAAGGAAATTATCAATATTTACTTTAAAGAGCCAATGTTTGTATGGTCAGGGTTGTCCAGCCCTGAGAATGCACAATGAGGGGCCCCTAAACATACACCAGGAACATTAAGATGTACAATTGACATAGAAAATAGTTACACAGATCAGTCCATATTGCACCATGTAGGTTATGGAGTCAAATAAAGTCACTTGATCAGTCCAAAGTTTATTCAAAATGTGATTTCACATTGAACAGTCTGCAATCCAAAGAAATTTGTACTTCCAGCCTTCCAGCCAACACGTGTTTCGTCTTTAGGAATAGTTTACATCCCTTACGACTTCTTCAGGGTTAGAAATCATAAATAATACAAACGTGTTAAGACCAATATGCTCAACCGTCAAATTAGTAATAAGTATGTGTCAAAGCCCAAAGGGAGGTGAAATGTGAAAACTAAGTCACCTTAAACTTGGTGAAAGGGAAATAGAACACCAATTGACAATTACTCAAAGAACTTCAAACAAATACCCACAACCACTACAGGAATAAAAACCAACAGCATGCTACAGATATGTGATAGTTTAATTACAAACTAAGGGGGTCATTCTGACCCTGGCGGTAAAAACCGTCAGGGCCAACGACCGCGGGAGCACCGCCAACAGGCTGGCGGTGCTCCCTTGGGAATTCTGACCGCGTAGGTACAGCTGCGGTCAGAAACAGAAAACCGGCGATGTACCGCCGGTTTTCCGCTGCCCTGGGGAATCCTCCATGGCGGCGCAGCTTGCTGCGCCGCCATTGGGATTCCGACCCCCATACCGCCATCCTGTTCCTGGCGGTTTTGGCCGCCAGGAACAGGATGGCGGTATGGGGTGTCATGGGGCCCCCGTAAGAGGGCCCCACCAAGATTTTCAGTACTGCCATGCAGACACTGAAAATCGCGATGGGTGCAACTGCACCCGTCGCACCCCTTCCACTCCGCCGGCTCCATTCGGAGCCAGCATCCTCATGGAAGGGTGTTTCCCGCTGGGCTGGCGGGCGGCCTTCTGGCGGTCGCCCGCCAGCCCAGCGGGAAACCCAGATACCCGCGGCGGTCTTTTGACCGCGCAGCGGTATTCTGGCGGTCACAGCCAGGCCGGCGGCTTCCGCCGACGGCAGGGGTCAGAATGACCCCCTAAGTCTCAACCACAATCGTGCAACCCATAGTGCCGAAAAGTAATCCAAATACACATATTATATATCGCAATACCTTACAAGTCCATTAAACACTTAAGTAGTACACAGTACACAGTAATGCCGGTTAATCCCAAACCGATATGCTCCAATGTATAAATTGACCGAGTAGAAGTTCCAATAAACTGTCAAGAAAGAACAAGTATCTCTCAAAAGGCTGCAGTTCACACACTTATACCCACAAAAGTGGTAATATATGCCCTCTATGCATAGACAGTAAAACATATAAGAGTAGTGTCTAGTAATACCTCTGTAAAAAGATTCATAATTCTAAAGTGCCTAAAACCGTTAAATATATCGCAAGCAACAGATAACTAATGTGGTCTTATTAGAGTACATAATACAGGTCCCAGACAAACTAATCAACTAAACAATCAAAACTCACCCCAATAATCCATGAATATCGTCTCTGTATAAACTTGTCGGCGTCTTAGTGTCAGAACGCCTAGCGAGTGCGCTAGCAGTACGCACAAGAACTCGGAAGTTAAATATACTTCCGGGTTCCCTCTCAAGACTAAGGGCAGCAAAATCAAGGACGGACAACCGATCAGCCACATCTAAAAATAACCGCTTAGCATACAAAACCGCCCGTTCCTAACAGCAACGTGTAATGAATAACATCATACCATTCATCGAAGAAAATATCCGAAAGGAAGAACCTACTCAGCTGCTCCCGGAACATCTTCGTAACAGTTAGTATAACTCAAATAGAATAATTGCACTTGACAATCTGTCACCAATAGCTAAACGTTTAAAGGAGAACATAACGCTGCCACAGACTATCAAAACATTTTTACTTCTCGTACATCGTCATAAATTATATCACTGTAAATACATTTGCCAAACAACCAACTGAATCCAAGCTGTTAAATACCTCAATGTACCAATATAAGGTACCCGAATAAATATTGCCATAAATCAATGTGAATAAATTGAGGCCCCCATGTTTATTATACTTATGACGTTTGAGAATCTTGGCATACAACTCGTGAATACAGATATATCTTGAATACTTGAACAGTAATATTCAGGCAAAACATTTACATGTACACCTGCACAATTAACATTATCAATGTGGTCAATGAAAACATCCTAAATCACAGATAATCAGAAATTAGTCCCCCAGGAAAAATTCTAATTCTCTATCGGAATTCAAACCTGATTCCACAGCTCTTAGTCTCATGATCCATAATGCTTCTTGTCTGCGTAAGCGTAATTCTCTGTTGCCACCCCTAGGGTCACGGGGATATGTTCAAGTCCAAAGAATTCAAAACTTTTATGTATTGGCTGTGCATCACAGGAAATCATGTGTGCCACCAAGGGATATCTCACATCAACATTCTTGAGAACCCGCACATGCTCTCCTATTCTAGTTTTGAGTGGTCGTATAGTGCTTCCGACATAAATTCTAGAACACTTACAGCGTATTATATATACAACAAAATTAGAATTGCAATCCATAGTGGAGCAGATTACAAATGATTTGCCATCATGAGAGAATTCTTTAACCTTATGACAAGCCCAGCGGCAGACTCCACAAAAACCACATTTGAAAAAACCCTTCCCTCTTTGGGATAACCAAGTTTTATTGGGGGAGATGGTGGTAAAGCTAGGACTTAATACATTTCTAAGGGTTCTGCCTCTACGAAATGATGTAACTACTGTTTCAGGCACCACATCCTTTAGTGATTCATCCTGCAGTAGTAGATTCCAGTGCTTCGTTACAAATTTCCTCAGGATAAAGGACGCATCATTGCGATCTGTTATGAACCTTACCAAATTAGATGCCTCCTTAGTCTCATTCCGTTCTTTCAGTTTCAAAGTTACATTCCTATCTAAATACCTTGCTTTATGTCGAGCTTTCTTTAAAATCTTTTTGGAGTAACCACGGGCTGCAAATCTCATTTCCATATCATTCATTTGAACAAGAAATTCATCATCTATGCTACAATTACGTCGTGCCCTCATAAACTCTCCAAAAGGAATAGATGCCACCTGATGTCTGGGATGAGCACTTTTGGCATGCAAAATAGAATTGCAGGCGGTTGTTTTGCGGAAAAGTCTACTATGAATCTTGTCATCAATAGTAAAAAGTTAAACATCAAGAAATTCAATCTTAACAGCACTAAATTGATATGTAAATCTGACATTCATGTGGTTAGAGTTTAAGAAATTACAAAATTCAACAAGTTTCTCTTGACCCCCAGTCCAAATCATGAAACAGTCGTCTATGTAGCGACCCCAAAATAATATATATGTTTGCCAAACAACAGCACCTGGACCCCAGGTCCATGTGTGTTCAAACCACCCCATGAATAAGTTCGCGTAGGATGGAGAGAACTTAGAACCCATTGCTACACCTTGTTTTTGTCGAAACCACGTTATTGAACAAAAAGAAATTATTCGTAGTAATCATGTTAACCATATCCAATATCATCTTGGTGTGATCCCACAAGTTTGCTGATCTTTTATTTAAGAAATATTTTAAGGCTTCTAAGCCTAGATCATGATTGATACAAGTGTACAGTGATACCACGTCTAAAGTCACCAAAAGCATGTTACTCTCCCACTCCACATCACTCAAAATACTATGAATGTGTGTGGTGTCTCTAATATAGGAAGGAAGATTATGCACCAGTGGTTGTAGAAAACAGTCCACAAACTCTGAAAGCCTTTCCGTGGGACCAAGTATACCCGAAACAATGGGTCTCCCCGGTGGGAAAGGTAACCTCTTATGTATTTTAGGTAGAGTATAAATACACGGATACCGAGGATGGTGCACCTTCAAATACAAATATTCATCTTTGTTGAGTAACCCCTGTTGTTGCCACACCGTTAATCTATTGTGATCATAAGTGTAAGGTATGGGATGGGATTATGTAAGATCTTCTCATAACAAGACACATCATTGAGTTGTGACATAATCTCATTGTCATAGTCAACCTTATTCATAATAACCACATTTCCGCCTTTGTCTGCTTGTCTGATAACAATGTCTTTATTGAGTTTCAATTCTTCTAAAGCAGCTATTTCCTGTGTGTTTAAATTCATTGAAGATTGTCGAAATGTATTCTTAGCTAGATAGTTGTCATAATCTTGGCATACCACATCAAAAAACTTGTCCAAAGAGTTGGTGCCTAAAGATCTCGGAGTCCACCTGGATTTCATTTTTAGACCACTTGACACACTCCTGTTAGAGATCACATCTAGATCATTTAAAATTCTAGATGTGATATCAGGATCCTCATCGCGTTCAGCTAGAGATAATAAGACAGCTGTATCATCCTCAATAGATAAAGTGCTAAATAAAGAATCACTAGTCTCAGAATACATGACACTGCCTGGATTAGTTTGAAAGTGCTTTTTGAGTTTAAGTTTGCGTACAAACTTAAACAGATCAATTTTAGATCTACATGGGTCACCAAAATTCTTAGGACAATAACTCAGACCTTTGGATAGAAGGCTTTTAATCCCTGTTGTTAAAACCAGACTTGAAAGATTGACTATGTTGGTTAATGATACATCCTCAGAGTTTACAATTTCTTGTCTCGAGATCTCGTTTTGACCCCTTCCACCTCTTTTGTAGTATTGACCCGTACCTCTGCTGCCCCTCCTAGTTTTTTTTGTGTACACCAACTCTCTGTTTTGAGCATTTTTGCCACGCCTCATCCTCATTAGTTCTACTAAAAAATTGTTGCCACTTGAGGGCTCTTGAGCAGAAGTACTAGCTCCATCCTCCTGGGTTGTCCAGCCCTGAGCCTGGAATAAATGTGTTCCATGGACAAAAGACGTGTAGCCGCCATCTATCCATGTACAATTGTAAGGCCGGGCAGAAATTACGATAGAAAGAAGGCGATGTGTATGGCAAAGCAGTATGTGGTTCTCGTACAATACTCCCACTCCACACAAGCTATATTTACAGCTGAATGAGGTTCCTAAAGAGAGTGGTCAGACCTGTGGCCTGACATGGAAAAAAACAGTAAAACCCTTGAAATGTATGCTTACTGGAGTTTGGCGCCCCGGAGGAGTGCATCAATGACAGTAGAAAGATTTTGCCAAGTGCAGCAGGGTGAAAAAATGCTTAATATGGGAATGCAGTACAAAATATAAGATCACATGAAGTAAAACAAATACAACCTCACTCATCTCTGCTGTGGAGAAAGAAAGCAGCAGCAAGACAGTGCTAACAATATTCGAAGGGTCATCTCTATGGTGAATGTTGGACTGTGTGATGTAACATCTCATGGAATGATGGGAAAAGTAGTATTTTTGTTTAAAGGGTTTTAATTGGCTGCTGTAAAGTTCTCAGTAAAGAAAGAGAAGCTTAATCAGAACCTCTGGCCCTAACAAAGAATTCAGAACACATGCACTCTACAAAAGTCATGTTGCATGAAAATAACTACAGAAACCAACATCTTGAATAAAGCAAATATTCTTAGGGAATGCAAAATGAAGTAAAACGTGAAATGTAAACAGGGACTGCATAGCTGACATAGAATACCTTAATAGATTTTACAGTGATTGAAAAATCAATCAGTGTTTTTATTAGTAAAGTTAAGGACATAAATTTTGAACCACACCCGGCAGAGCTCTCTCTACCTAAAGTCCTGGCTGGAGCCATGTAAAATTTTCTGCACATCAACTTAAGAAATAATTACAGTTTACAGTGTTAATGGTTCTACTGAAAAACTGCCACAAAACCTACCCTCTTGGGCGTACGTTGGCCACTTCTGCATTAGAAGGATAAGAAATATTGGCTTTATTGAGGGGTAGGGTCGGCTTGCGCACTGTTTCTGGCACACTGAACCCCTTACTGCCAACAATTGCGATTTTAACCATTCAGCGACATTGAAGGGCTGGTTGTATCTGGGGTTGTGAGGGAACTATGGATCTCTGTAAAAATAAGAGGCAAGCAAATGTCAATAAGTGCACAGGTGACAACTGCAATAAAATACAAATAAGACATAAGATTACAGATCAACGTACAAGTGGCACTACAAAGAAAGGTATAGCTTTCCAGGTCCTTGTTTTCTCAAGGTGTAGCACTGAAGTGATGTTTCTATTTATTTTTAAAATATCTTTATCCAAATTTGAGAGACCTATTCAGAAAATCTTATTAAAAGAAACAAATGACTTGAGATCTTTCTTTTGGTGTTCCCGAAAGAAACAAACCAAAAAAAACACAAACAGATCAATCAACCCTTCCCCTGCTCCTAGCCTCTGCTATAGTCTTAAAATTATGCTAGGGTGTCTTGTTTTGTACCCAGCCATCTTGCGGTCCGAGCTTTCTTGTATAGTAATGTTTATTATGGCCTCACAAGTTTGGCAAGCACCCATACGCTGCCTAAACAGACAGCTTGTGAATTCAGCCCCATTTCCATTGTGCACGGTTGATCTTTTAATGGGTGTCATTTTTCAGTAGCCTTTTCTGGTTGCATGACAACCAATCCCAGGACTGAGTATATTCTGTGTGGGGGGAGGGGTCATCTGAGAGTGGTCTGTACTGCTAAGACTGTATCGTCACCTGAGACTGGAGGCACCCTAGCCACTCCTAGTGCACATACACAATTTTGAAGTGCTTACTGGTGGCAGAGTGTGCGTGTGCCTTTGTCAGATTACATGTCAGGACTGGAGGTGAGGATTATGCATTCCTTTCTCCACCTTTTTGAATAGCAGTCATTTAAAATAACATCATGTATTCCAGTGAAAAAAACATTAAACTACACATCCCAGCAACCTCTGGGAGCCCATAACTATAGTAACAGTCCTCCAATCACAATAAAGGTCCTTGTGGGTCATGGTGTGATGTCCCTTTCTGTTCCTTTTTCTTCACTGCTAGTAAATTAAGTCACTCTTTTCTTAACTGCTTTATTCATATCTGCTATATTATGGTTGGTAGCTAGATTTGCTGAGGGGATGTTAAGGATTGTTTTTTTTTACATCTTGGCTAGAGTGTGGTAGGCAGCTTTGGCCAACCGCTTTCCTAACCCCTCGCAGGGACCCCTGTGGTGCTCTTTTGAACCATTGACAGATCCCTGTCAAGCATGTCGCACCCTTGCAGGGAAGCCCTGTGCGGTTCCCCAAGGCACGCGACGCGCGAACGGGAATCCCCTTGGTGACTCTTTGGAAGAGTTCCCTCGAACTCTGGTTCCCTTGCCTGATGCTGCGCTGAGGCAAGTTCCTCTGAGAAGCCGATCAGCTTCAGACAATCCCTTGTGGCTGAAAGTAGGAGGTTTATTCTACACACATTGTATTACAATTAGAGCACAATTAGGGGGTACCCAAATATTATCGTTTAAGAGTGTATTTTCTTGGCGTCCACATGATGGCTGGTGGTGCGCTCACTCTTTGAAATGGAGTCCTCCAGGGACAAATAATTCCCACTATTGTGAGGGAGAATTGGAATGGCCCACTGAGGGATGATGCTTAGCTGCAGAGGTTAACAGGGTACTTAGTCAGGCAATTTCGAAAGGTTCTTACCTCATTACAAGAACAGACTGATTAAATAGGAGGGAAGATTCCCAGAGTTTTGGGGGGAAACTAACAACTCTGGGACAGAGCCAAGTGGGTTGGCTACCGCAATGACTAAGAAAGCCGTGGGGTGGGATGCGGCCTTAACCACGACTCTACAACAAAGAAATCGTGGACTACGAAAGCGGAACAACGCTTTCGTTAACCACAACTTCCTTGTTTGGCGCCTTAACCATGCATGTGCTAAACCATTGGCTGAGGAGGATGTCGTGATCAGGTAAGTGGGTCTGTTTTAGGGGCATGGGGACGGGGTACTTTTAGTTTTAGGGGTGGGGTGGGGGGCGGGGTGGTTTAGGTTTAGGGGTGGGGGGTCGGGTATTTTTAGTTTTAGGGGCGGTTTAGGGGCGGGGAGGGAGGGTCCTTTGTATTTTTTGTTTTAGGGGTGGGGGTTGTTTAGGTTTAGGGGCGGGGTATTTTTACTTTTAGGGGGTGGGGTGTATCCGGTGTTTTAGGCTTAGGAGCGGGACGGAAATTTTTATTTTAGGGGCGGTTTAGGGGCAGAGGGGTCGGGTATTTTAGTTTGGGGGTCGCGTGGTTTAGGGGCGGGGAGGGGTATTTTTAGTTTTAGGGGCGTGGTGGGGGGTCGGGACATTTTTAGTTTTCGGGGTGAGGGGGTCGGGTGGTTTAGGTTTTAGGAGTGGGGGTGGGCGTGGTTTTGGGTTTTAGGGGTGGAGGTTGGGGTACTTTTAGGGGTGGGGGTGGTTTAGGTTTAGTTTTAGGGGGTGGGGGGTCAGGTGGTTTAGGTTTTAGGGGTGAGGGTGGGGGGGGCCTCTGTGGTTTTAGGGGTGGGGGTGGGCGGGTCACGGTAATTTTAGGTGCTGAGTGGGGGATTGGGGTGGTTTTAGGGGGGGTGAAAGGGGTCGGGGTAAATTTTAGGGGCGGGGTTGGGGCGGTTTTAGGGGTGGGGGTCGGGTAGTTTGGGGTTTTAGGGGTAGGGGGAGTTGCGGTAATTTTTAGGGGTGGGGGGCCAGGGGTGGGGGGGCACATGCTGGAACCATGCATGCCGTTCACTAATGCCTTTACCAGGAATGCCTTTACAATGAAAAATCGTTGATAAGGCATTCGTGGTAAAGGCATTAGTGGTAACAATGCGGTTGTTGTTCTGACGGAGTTGTTCAGGCATGCATTGTTCCGACATACATTCCTGTCGGACACCTGAAAGCTTTTGATAAACTTTGCGAGGCCTTCTGTAAGAGTGCGGCATGCTCAAGAACGCACCCCACTGGGAGGAATTTTTCTCCAGAGAAAATAGCAACCTTGTCGCACCAAATTCCGGCCCGGATGCAGTGTTTCCTGAACACAGGAATGGTGATACTGAGGACAATGACTCCTCCAAAGAGGAACCAAGCTGCAACAGGCCTTTGCACCAGGTTCAAATGCTATAGAATCACATGATGGGGAACAAGGGCAATTGGATATGTTGGAGCCGGAGGGTCTTTACCATCCCTGCTCCTCAGAGTGGACTTCTGACCACAAGGTGGCATATATGTGCTAGCAAGAGAAGGCACCCCTTGGAGCAGGATGTGAAGGCACAGTTGAGAGCGGAGTGCCCCAGACCCTCACTCAGAGGGAAAGTAGCAGTCACCACAAAGACTGATCTACTACTTTCTTAGGAAAATATATGAAGGATCTTAAGAAAGGGATTGATCGCTCATAGAGGGCCTGCAAGAACTACTCCTGGATGTGGTAGGCCCTATCACTAAGATCATTGTGCTAATGAAACAGTCTGTATACAGGGTCCCCCATGCGGGGTGGACACAGAGAGCGGTTTCCCTTTTGGACAATGGTAACTGCCACCAGTGGGAAGGTGTTGATCTTGTTAAAATAGACCCCAGACTGGGAGAACTGGTGACGTCTGATAGCCTAGCAACATCTCTTTGTGGAGCCTTTTGTTAAGGAGCCGGGCAAATTTGTGGACACCTTCTCTGATTTAGATAAGACTCAGACATCCATTTAAAAGATTTTCCCAGGGAAGGTTTTTGCTGGGACCAGATGAGGCAGGGGCGGCGGCTCTTCCACATGTCATTACCAGCAAGGTTCCTTTAGAGAAAAGAGCAAGAGGAATAATGGATGGCACAAAGGACAGCAGGCAGGGACTTTCTTCCCCTACAGACAGAAGCAGAGGCATCTGAATGGGCAGAGGTGGAGCAAACGCCACAGGAGGTTTGTCTGGTACGGACTACCCTTTCTTACCCTCAAAACCTAAAAGGTAGGCTATGGTGGTTTGTAAACAAGTGGAAGGAGGTATCCTCAGACCCATGGGTTATAACGTTGAAGGGCTGCACATAGAGTTCCATAGCTCCCCAGTGCAGAGTTCCTGTCCAAGGCCATGGAGTTTTTTTTTCGGCTCAGGAAAGAACACTAGCTAGGAGGTCGTAGACCTTGTTGTCTATCAAAGGTGCAATTTACATGTCGGTACTCCACCCGAGTGGGATTCTAAACAATAGTTTCAACACAACTATTGCACTTCTGCAAGATCTGGGACTTGCAACAAGAAGAAACTGGGTCTATCACAGATAATGCCCTTCCAGAAGTTTGTGATAGACTAGACCAAGGCCATACTGATTCCGCCAGACACGAAGGTCACGAAAATGAAGAAGGATCTGCAGAACGTCTTGAGACGGCACAGAATATCACTTCGTCAGTTGGCCAGGATCGGGGACTGTTGTCTTCTTTGATACAAACCATTTTTCCAGGTCAGCTTCAGTAGAGAGCCTTACAAAGACTCAAGGCTGTACACCTCAGGAGAAGTTTGACATATTCAGAGCTGATTATGCGGTCATCAGTGGCAAAGACAGAAATTCAATGGTGGCTTGACCACCTGGACGCCTGCAATGGCCGAGCAATCTTCGGAGCCTCACCAGCTTTGATCATAGAGTCAGACTCCAGTCGCCTCAGCTGGGGAGCCAGATGCAGCAAAATCTCAATGAGAAGCAGATAGTCAGATTGGAGCTTCTAGCAAGATCTTTTGCAATCAAGTCTCTGACCAAGGACAGGATCTCCTGCTGCATCCACCTCAAGATGGACAATATGCTGGCAGTGAGATATATAAACCAACTAGGGGGTATAAGATTGGAACATCTGCTGGATCCAGCAAACGACTTCTGGCATTATTGCCTGGAGAAGCAGATCTTGGTAATGGTGTAATATCTTACAGGATCTCAGAACAGGAATGTGGACTGGAACTCAAGCTACATCGCAGATAACAGCGACTGGCAATTGAATTCCAAGATATTCTAAGCCCTAGTGTACAGATGGGGCACTTTTGACTTGGATCCATTTGCACCCAGAGTGAACAATCAGCTTCCGGATTTTGTCAGCTGGTGACCGGATTCTGTGGTAAGGGCAGTCAATGCTTTCCTTCAGGACTGGTCAAGCAGACAATTATATGCATTTCCCCCTGTTTGTGACGATTCCCAGATTAGCATCTCAAGCCAGCCGTCAGAAGGCATCAATGGCTCCTGTGACCCTGATTTGGAAAACACAGGCCTGGTTCCCGGCTCTGATGGAGTTATTGTGGGACCTCCCAGTAGCACTACCGTCATCACCCAACATGTTGCAAGATTGCCAAGGCCCTCCGCATTCACTGGTCCTGCAAGGTCATCTCAGGCTCATGGCTTGGTAGATTTCAAGGAATGTTGGGAAAACAACCAACTTTCAACGGTTGCTGTGAAGTTCATTCAGCAAGCTTGGGCTTCAGGTACCATCAAGAGGTACCAGTCAGCATGGAAATGATGGGATTGTTAGAGAGTGGAGTGACAATCTGGATCCCCTGGGGGGCTGAAGTTACATATGATGTGAATTTTCTGGCAGAGCTGGCCCATTCGGGCCTGGCTTCTTGCACAGTTAACTTCTTCAGATCAGCCATCTCCGTGGACCATGCCAATGAAGTACCCATATGTGAACATCCCTGGATTTGTAGATTAATGAAAGGGAATCAACTAGCAAAGCCCCATGAACCTAGATATTCTAGTTTATAGGATGTTAATCTTGTTTGCAGCTAAGCTGGCAATGCTCTTGTGTTTGAACTCATGTAAAAGAGTTTCAGATGTGAGAGTAGTGGATGTATCTGCATGTGTTCACAGCAGAAGGTGTAATATTACGGGGATTAATACCAGGTTGGTATCTTATCTGACTTTTAATGCTACCTCTAAATTGTGTGTAGTTAGATCCATCAAGGCCTATGAGGAAAATGATAGCAGAGGTAAACCCCGCAGGAGAAAGGCAACTCCTCATTTCATTAAGAAGCCATTCAATAAGGTTTCTTCCCCTTCTATTGCAATGTGGGTACAGTTGTTCACAGGGAGGCAGATATAGGTGTCAAAATGTTTGCCGCACACTCCACAAGAGGAGCCATTGTTTCAAAGGCAATTCATGTAAGTGCAGACTGGAGGATATTATGAATACCACAGATTGGTATTCTGAATACACCTTTAAAAGGTTTGATTTTAAATCTATCACCGAGGCGACGGCTTTGGTGGTAAGCTTTGAACATGTTAAATTCTTGCCTCTGGTCCTAACATAGAATATAACGTTTCCTAGCTATTGAGAAGGAATGTTTAAATTCTTTTAAGGACACAGAGACGAGGATTATCCCACCATGGACCTTAAAATGGAAGATTCTCTTCCCGACCCAGGAACACGTGGATCAATAGTAAGTAAGAAATGTATTGAAGCTTATTTTATGTTTCAATGGCGTATGATGTTTCTGAATGTCACAAATGTTGAGATTTCTAGGCAATGTTTCTCAGCATAGAATATCAGGGTTTGCCTCTCAAGTATGGTAGATCGGGCTACTGTAAAAAGTTTGACTAAGAACTCGATAACGTTTTTCATTTTAGGAAACAACCAGAAGAATGAATAGGGAAAGCAACCAAGGATAAATTCCTTGTATGAAGAAAAGAAACAGCATTATAAACAAAGAACTGTACTATGATTGAAGGGCTGCTACTATGGTTATGAGCTCCCAGAAATTGACTGAAAGTGGTGGAGAAAGGAGTGCATAATCCTTGCCTCCGTATCCTTAATAGAATTGAAACATTCCTTCTCAATAGCTAAGAAGTTTTATATTCATCCTTTTACAATTGGTGAGTGATGACCAGTTTAGAATGAGACAACTGAGCCTCACTTAGCTAGAGCTGATCTCCACGTGATATAAGTTAGTCAAGGACTGGCAGGCCAGGCTGTGCTGCTCCCATCTGCTCTAGATAGGAAGCATGGAAATTAGGAGAGGGGTATGGGAGCCCTCCAAAGCAGGCCTCTGGTGCTAAGAGTGACTGGCGGTTGAACCCCGTCACAGTCTGTTCAGGGCTGACAGCCTGGCAGGTGCTTTTGGCATTTGTTTCCTCAGCTCAGACCGGGTGCAACAGATATACATGGTGCCACAGGATCCCAGTAGAATACTGAATGGTAGTTAAGTAAGGCACACATGCTATTTGTCTGTACTGTCTATTATTATGGTGATTTGCCTGTGAAGACAAGTGCTCATTACAGATTCTTTTTCAGATTTTGAAATTTTTACAACGTGCAAACCTGGTCTGAGGTCATCAGAATGCTTTACACGAGCACCAGGTTAAATTACACACGGTCAGATTAATTAATTAATAAAGTGATTTCCTACAATCACAGGATGTTGAGCCAGCGCTGCTGGGTTCCCCAATTCCAAAGTGGGCAACTCTGACCACTGGGCCACATCGAAAATTAAGGATGCCGTTTGTCCATAGCTTTCAGCATTAAAAGAAAACCATGTTGGCTAGACAGCTGGGGGACAGGGTAGCCTGCCCTGCTGCAATTATACAGCTTATTATTAATTGTCAGTTTGAAAGAAGGATGGAGATGCGATGGGCAAGTCCTCCTCAGAAATCTAATCAGATGTATTTTAATTGTAAAAGCACTTTTGAGGATGGGAACTGCTGCACTGGCTGTTACAATAGTGTTCAGGCAGGTAAAGATGGTCTGAACAAGAGAGTATCTCCCACCTTACCACTTACCCCTCACACAAAGGCCTCTGGAGCAAGGCATGGTAGGATGTTTTAGATAAGCATATACCGGTCTGAAGATATGCATGCAGTCCACTCTGTGAGCCACATAGCCACGGCAGGTGTGATGGCCTTATGTCATGCACACTTGGAGGCTGGACACGGCCAAAGAGATGTTAACCAGCACTGCCCAGAAAACGTGAGTGCTGAGACACAGTGTGCTTTGGGCAGAACTTGCATAGTGCTCTACCCAAATGCATCAAGGACAAAGATGCCTGCACCATTCACTGGAGGACACTGTGGTCCCCAGCACAACTTTGTCAATACTGAACAAATACACGTTCCATATGCTGAATACAGAACAGAGGCACGAAATAGGTGCACAACCTGCAACAATGGGTGAGCGGACTCAATTCCTGACACTTGCCCAAATCTCAGCCTCATTCAGATCATGTCGGACAAATAGCCAGACTGCAATGTCAAGGCATCCAACTCCAATGCCAAAGCACAATCCAGGACACCTCATGCCAGGCAGTGACCCACTACAGCATTGGCACCCACCTCGCTAGGGATAATCCTGCCATTCAGTGAACTGTCAGACCCAGCCACAGAGGCTCGGTGGTAAACAGTTGTGACTGGGATTTCTCAATCTTGGAACTATTGTCCTAATTATGTGACCTTTTTTAAGACCAATTGTAGAAAACACACTACCAGATTCTTGAAGGACAGCAAGAGTTTCTTAAACTTGCCCGATGACATCAATAAGAAAGGAAAAACAGATCTTAAAAATCATGCTGGAGGTAGACACTCTATGGACAAACATCCCTCAGGATGCCACTCTGATGGTAGTTGAAGAAATATTAAGATAAAGTGATTGGAATTCTACCACCCATATCAATTTCATTATGCACTGTGCCACAATGGCACTGAAGGAACATTTCTTTCAATTCAAAGACACTCTATAGTTGCACGCCAAAGGAACTTCGATGAGGAAAATATCTGTTGCTTGTCTGGCCTGCTTGTGTACACATATGTTTTTGAAAACACAAATACTTACAGATACTAATCCATTCAGAAAGAAAATCCAACTATGGAGATAATTCATTGATGACATTTTTATAATCTGGAAAGGAGTAAGTATGATGGCAACTGAGTCATTAGATGGATTACCTATTTGGATCCATATTAGAATTACGATCAAGATTAACTCCCTCCATTGAAGAAAGGGAGCAGGAAGGGGTGTCATTCCTATTTATGTGGTGGACTGTGTTGTGACTGGACTATATTTGGACTCTGATACTATGTGTCCCATTGGACATGTAGTCTCTTACTTTTTTCTTTTTGTTCTTTGAATCTGCTGCATTGATAAAGCGAAGAAAGTTATGCATAATCCTCGCCTCTGTGTCCTTAATAGAATTGAAAATTTCCTTCTTGTTAGCTGGCAAATTTTTCATTATTACACAGTCCACTTTAAAATGATGACGTGTGATGGAAACACATTTGTTTCCCTTTTACAACTAATGCGATCATAAAAGTATGAGGGCATGCTCCATGTGATGACGTTGACACATTCTCCTTGACCGCGTGACGTCATCACACCAATGTCTGCTTGGTAACCGCCTGGGCTCTGTAACCATAAATTAAAAGGCAGCATTCTAATCCCCAACTTTGGAATCATGGAGATGGGTAGGCAAGACAGGGCATTGAGTGTCAATATCTCCTTGAACGACTTTTGCTGAAACTATAGGGGATTAGACCATTTATTTTCGTTTTACCTATCTTTAGCAGACTCACAGATTGTACATGCTCCCACAAATTCCAGGCGACCGGCCAAACTTTGGAACTGGGTGAGACTTATGTAAACTATTAAGTGGAGTTAGTCACCACCACTGCATTTGAACATATGAAATCAATGCTATATATGGACTAACACTCAAGATAAGAACAGGCAATGGACCTTCTTTTCAGGAGAATGAACTTGAAAATGATCTATTACGCCTGATGATTCCCCGCCATAACATCATGCCTAGGTGGCCAAAAGCCAACAGCAATGTGGAATGCTTCATGCACACCCTTAATTAGGCTCATAGGAGTTTAGTAGGGGAAAAGCCCAAAGTGGGCAGTTTACAACTTCTTAAGTGCATATTGTAACACTCCCTACTGCATCACTCAGTGTGCGCCGGCTGCCTACCTACCCCAACAGGGAAAGAGCAGAAGGGTGGGAAAGAGTTGGGAATGGCCCACCCTCAGCTCTTCCATACAACCAATTTCACCTTCAGCCTAACCAAAAGTTACTGTGTGAGAAGATCCCCTGGAGCAACCTAAAGCAATTCCTCAACTATTTGAAGGTCTAAGGGATTTTTTGTGTCAGTCAGCGCTATAACCTGAAGCTCTGTCCAGCACTCAGCTAGAGACTGAGAGATTGTGTACTGACTGATTGGGACTCTATAAGCAGGATAACCCTAAATGCAGCTCAGGGTGTAATCCAAAAACGGGAGGGATGTTGTGAGCCAATCGGCCATAGCAGGCATGACGTCCTCACATCACTCACATCTGGAGGCCTGGCACAGCTGAGGGGACAAATAAACAGTAGGTGGCACCACCTGTAGCCCTTTCTACAACACACAACAAGGTATCAGGTTTGTATGTGCTCTGTCGTATCCCACACTGCATACCTGCTGTAATGTGACCTTACTACCTCTCTCTTCAAAACTAACAACAGATCAAACCCCTTTGAAATTTTAAAGCCTTTTCTCAGACCTCAGCCTCACAGATCGCAGTCTGTGTCTAAATAATAGTAAGCAGTACAAAAAATGCATTGCACATTTAGAGAACTCATCTGGCCCACTTAACTTTTACATATACTTGCCTGAATGAAGCAAGAATGATGAACGTGTGACCTGCACTGGCGACAGCACAAAAGTGCTCCACCTGGGGGTACATGGCGACCAGGTGGGAGTAACTGGTCACAAGCCTACGGACCGCGGGTCGTGAATATGGAAAACAAGCCACCCGGGGAGTTCAGACTACTATGGAAGGAGCAGCAAAGGGAAGTTGCAGGGAATATTTAGCAGATTGCACCTACTGATGCAAGAGCTCCAGCAGGTTCCGAACTGGTCCTCTGCTGCCGGGGAGCTAGGGAGAAATTAGGCGAAGTTCCAAAGGAGAGTGTCCTTGGGTAAGGTGAGAAGGGTCAGCACAGGCGGGAAGCTACATGTTGTGGAGAACACACTAGTATTGAGCAACTCAATATTACGCCTGATTGTGAAGGAGTATTTCCCTAGGGGATAACAACAGCTGGGAAACTTTCCGAGATGTGTATCAGTTTGTGCCTTAAATGAGTACTGAAAGGAGCAGGAAGGAGTGTTTAGCATATATGGATCCTAGGAAGCGGCAGTCAGGAGAAGGTGTCAGAACCGATAGTGTCTGTGGAAGGGGAGGGGGCCTCACAAAAGACTGGAAAGTGAACTAGCAGGGAGAGTGGAGAAGGATGGACTGTAGAAGATAAAGCAGGTACAGCTTAAGGACAAGCAGGAGCACCATAACCAGGTGGGGCATGGTAGTGATATGAGGAATGGTGGTGAAGTGGCGACTGGACTGGGGAATGCAAAGGGAGCTGCTGCCACTACTGGTGGTCTCAACAAATAGGCAGGGCTCTCAAGTGGGACCTGCACTTTGTGAGTTAGTGATGTTTCTTTTTGTAAGTTGGTGACATTTCTTGACACTAGGTTTACACAGCCCTACTACACTTACCAAAGCTAGCTGCTGGCCACTGTGAAGGATTTTATCCTCAATTTGTGGAAAGCTGTGGGAGGTGGTTATACAAATGTTTCTAGGATCTGCTTTCAGTGCAAGATAACAGATGCTGACTCTAATGACTTTTGTGCTTGATAACCCTTCAAAGTGCTGTACTTCATTTTAGTAAAGAATCTTCTTTTACTTAATCAGATTTAAGCATCAACTTCTACGTGTTGCACATTTTCAGCGGAATTTAATGCGAAACTTCGTAGATTCCTCTCTTTTGAAATAGTCATTTTTCCATAACAGCACAATAAAAACATACATTTAACATTCTTCCAACCTGGCATCCCCCCCCCTTTCTCACTCCCCCCAATGATGTAGTGTTTCTGCAGTTCATTTTTAAGATTGCATTTAATTTATTGTATAGTTTAATGTGTCTGTCAAATTGATACTTTGTCCAGAATTGTTAAGTGCTATCCAGGATTTGATTTGGTGTTAGTTGGTCACCCTAGACAATTTTAGCATTTGCTGACACTAGATAATCCTATTTGTTGTGAGACGCTGCTTTGATCTGCGCCCTGCTGTTCCTTGGCATGTTTGACATTGTATCAGGCTTTTGTGTCATGACTGACTGGGAAGGTCCAATTTGCCATGGCACCTATACATGCAACATTCTGCATTGCGCTATTACAAATCTCATTCTGTGTGGGACTTATTCCCAGATGGGCTTTAATTTTTCTTGCCTTCCTTTCCTCCAAATAGACTAGAACTATCATTCAGCATCTCAGTAATTGGGTGTTGGGTTCTATAGTGCTACAAGCTTTTCTGGCTCAGAATCCAGAGAGTAGATTTAGTACAAATGTTGTTGACTTAAAGTAATAACAGGGCTGTTCAATCATGTACTGTTGACAACTTGCTCAGTGTTGTTGACAGCTTTTAGTGTTGCTGATCTCAGACTGCTAATGTCTTATTATTTTCAGTATAGGTGGCGCTGGTCTCAATGTATTTCGTTTTTTTTAATGTAGAACTCCCACAAAGGTGCAGGCTTCTCTAGTGACTGCCTTCATTATATGCAAGATCTTCATACCTGGCTACGGTCAATGGCTTAATGCCATCAACCAGAAAAATATGCTTTCACCCAGCCATACCTGTGATTTCTGAAAAGTGGCTCCGATTGCTCTTGAATTTTAAAGCATGCTTTGGCAGTGCAGTTTGTTCATGTCACATCACAGGCAATTCTATTGACGTGGATTTTCTTAGCGTTTTTCCCTTTCTTTTTCTTTTTTTACTTTGCTGTTATGCCTGCTCCTCTCCTTTTTTTTATTCGACCTCTCACACCTTTGCAAATGGGGCACTCACATTTTGCTGCAGCTTAAAAACATTGAGCCTTCTTGGGGAAGTCCATGTTTCTATGGAAGTCTGAAACTTAGTAAAGACTGAGCTGATTTCACAGCTAGGCCATGATGACATGTCAGGCGCATGGTTTACTTCTAGCCACCCAGTGAACCTATAAATTATTCTAGCCAATTAACTGCAGTAATGGTTACTACGAAGGAGGAACCTAATTGCAGTTGTGGTTACTGGTTATCGGAAAAATAGCTTGTGCAGTGTGCATTTATTCCTAAGGCATACAGAACCTGGGACCTGTTCTTGGTACTATGTGTGCCAGTTTGTCAGACATAATCTCTCATATGTCTTTGTGCAATGACTGTTTTAGTGGACAAACAAATGTGCCATTTAACTTTTAATGCTGATGACATCACTGTTATTCGTTAGTTGAGCACGTTACTCCAAAGCTCATAGGCCCTAAATAAACCATCCCACAACACTCTGACCACACAGATACACTTTAGTAGTTTCCTAACAGTGAACAGTAATGTTTGGATTAAATTTAAGGGAATACAGGTGTCTGGGTGCTGTAACAGGAAAAGGGCATATCTTCTGTTCTTATTCTACGCATTTGAGGAATATGTAGCAAAATTCGACTGGATGACTGTTTCATGTATGTGAATTTCGTATGAATTTTTTAGAATAAGAGGGGAAGCAGTGTAGTGTACGATTGCAAGAGTTCTAAACATAACTCATGCACATGTAACTAGTTAGGTTGTTAGGAAGTCATGGAACTATGATGTCCCCACTTAATTTGTAAATTAATTGGTTTGACTGCTACACACGTTGAATGAGTTGAAGAGGAGCTATGACGTCTCTTGTTCCTAAGTATACAATGCCACTGTAATCCACTCTTGATTGGACAATTGTATTGACCACCGGATTACAATATTTCGAAATGAGAAGTGGTAAGATCCTGTGCAGAGTCTTCAGTAGGACAAAAGTGGGAACTTTTGTAAACAGTAATTTTCGGTAATTCGAAGTGTTTCATCAATTTGTATGAAAGCTGTTTGATTAAAATGTAGTCCCTTACTACTTTTTTATTTGAGTTCAATTCTGTGTTCTTGTTATTATGACGTTTAATTGAGCCTTGGTATGTGAACTGTAAAGAGATCAACCCTGTACTGGATTTAAAAGTAGGGCAGGGTGGTTGTTGAGTTTCATGTGTATACCTGAGGCTTATTTTAAGAAAGCCTTTGCTGTGATACCCTTGAGGAATCTACTGACATAGTTGTGTTTTCTGCACAATGGTGAATTTGCCATATTCTTAGGACGTCTGTCAGTCTGCCTAATTTTTACACTTTCTACATAACTCCAGTTGCAGGAGTCTGATACAAATGAAGTGTGAGAACAAAGCTATGCATCGAAACTAATCAATGTACGAGAACAGAAACCCCATAGATATTAAGAAGAATCTCCAGTCCTGATCCTTCAATTAACAAATCACAGCATTCTGGGAGCTGTAGTTTTGGTTTCCTTCATCTGAACCAACTAAGATGCTTGATGAGCAGGATGTCTAAAGCTAAAAATACGCCGTCTTTGTGACGACATGCAACTGTGTGGAGAACCAGAGAGGAAAGAGTGAGATGGCGGCCGATTACAATGCCTACATTACACCCCCGGGATCAAGGGCGAGATCTCCGAATCTAGGCCTTACCTCCAGAGAGAAGATCTTTAAAAATCCGAGCGCACGTACTTTGTTTCCGTATCTAAGCAACTGATTTTAAACTGATTGACCTAGCTAAGGGGTGGTACTAGAAGGGGCGGGGTATTTGCAGGCACGCCGTCCAGTAAGCCCAGCGATTGGCTGGAAATTGACATTCCCGGAATAAGATGGGCCACTCATCACCAAGGAAAGCGCCACTGCTGTTGCACAATGAAGAGAGGAGATACACACCCCTCGCTCCGGAAGAGAAGTACGCTGCTCACGCACCGGAAGGAATTATTCAGCCTCAGATCGGTTACTACTATAAGCTATTTTCCTGGGTTTGGGGAGGGGGGAGATCACAGCAGCACACCAGGGGCCGATAGTGTCACACCTAACACTTAGGCACTGCAGGCACACGAGGGTTTGCCTGCGATGTACACATTGGTAGGATGAGGGAGTTGCAAGGGGGCGCGTCATGTTTTTGTTTCCGGTGTCTTAATTGGTTGTAACATTAAGTTAATTAAACAACACGGACCCGGGTCCACACAGGGAGCGCGCCATGCTTGAAGCAGGGCTCTGCTGCGGTTCGAGGTGCCAGGGGACAGACTGTATGGGGCCCGGAGCAGAGGTGCACGTCGATGGCGTGCTAGTTCTTTGGGCAAATGACAGATTTGCGTCTAACCAAGACAGGGTTTACAATACCCGTGGAGGGTCCAGCTGTGCAGTCAGGGTCAAGGCGATGAGATTGGGAAGGCCCTTCAGACCAAAACCGCCCCCGAACAGTTACCTTGATGCATAACTTGGAGGTGCGTTGTACATATTTAGATCTTGAAACGCTAGGTGCATGGGGGTTACGCGAGCAAGAGGTACAGACGTGTAGGTTGAGGGGCCGTTTTCAGCATGTGCCCTTGGAGCAACAATCTCGCTGCGACCTGCTGTATGGTTTGTGGCTGAAGGGATACTCCTAGACCAAGCAAGGCAATATATTCTGGGTAGGGGCTGCCTGGATGCATACCTGATGGTGCAAGGTCGTTTATATCTCCCTCATAGAAAAATGCTTAGAATGATGCCGCTTCCTAGCAACAGTATCTCAGAAACTGATCAAATGAGTGGCCATACCATGGTTAGTATGCTAGATATGAAGCGCGATCCTGTTGGAGCAGATACGCTAATATGAGAAATTTCTAATGATTTGCGTATAAATACTAATGAGAAAAATTGATAAAGAAACTAATATTTGAAAATAACGTGTATGAGTAAAATGTGCCCACGGGGAGTGGTCATCATGTGTATTCACAAGATGTTAAATAATGAAAAATATATATTAAAAATGTACTAATATGTCATATTTGAATGTATAACCTATTTTTTATGATAATTCGTGTTCTTAAATTAGCCAAACTGGAGGCCTGGTCTTCGCTGGGCCTCTCTTGCTTTAACGTGGAGACACGACAAGGCTGCAGAGGACTGGAACTGGAGAAAAGGACCTTGAACTGTACAGAGTTTAGAGAGAGCTCTGCTAGAAAATTCTGCAAATGTACCAGTGGACAGGAGATGATGAGGGCAAATTGATACAATTATGTGTAGTGTAGGCTAAACGTACTTTCCCAGGACTTGAACAATGGAGGCACTGACTGAAAGATTGTGAGCAACAATTTTGCTACCTGAAGAGCCGGATGATGTTCTCATCGACAGAAGAACCAATCAAGCTAATGGAACTTGAAGCCTGAATAGACGTGTACATGTGGTAAACAAAAACTATAGGTTAGACTCATAACTTCTGATAAGGCTGACCAATTAGCAATTAGTGGGATGGACTGAGAGACCCTAATAAAAAGTCATGACAAGGGAAGGCAATTTAGAGCGGAGAGGCAAAAGTTGATGACGTCAGGGGACGCTGTCTAAAGTGATGATAATTGGGCCTACTCTCTGTGAGCCTGATACTTTGCTGATGACTGATGACCTGGAGACTAAGACTGACTCGTTGCTGATCTACCTTGGATAGGTAGCTATAACAATGTGACTGACTAATGCGTGCTTTTTCTTCTGGGTACCAACTGCGCTGTTTAAAATATTTTTCTCTTTTAGATAGATTTTTTCCAAATTAATGGTTTTGTCTAAATTGTTTTCGCATGAAGACCCACATTCTGATGCTAATTTGGGTTAGGTAGGCTGACAAGGGTGACTTTAACGGTGACAACTGACTGACTAAATTCCATTGCTGAATTATTCCATACATGTTAAAGAATTGCTGACTTATGTTGTTGCTTTGATTGCTCGAGATTTTCTTTGATGAACAATTGTTTTGTGATGATTAATGAAGTTTGATCAAAAATAAAGGTTTTGATTAGAATTGTAACGAATAGGGATTAAAAACAATTAACCTTGTTCTAGAGTGATGGTATTTCTTATTAGATAGGTTTTTTACTAATGTTTGATATTGATTATAGTGATATTGATGGTTCCTTGTCTACTGCTTAATTAGGATACTCCATGCACTCCATGCGATCCAAAACATTCATCGACCTATACGCGTCTCCTTGTAAGTTTACTTACTAAGGACCAGGCGCGCTATCAATCCTTTGCAACCCAGGCTACCAAACACAGCTGCTATTCACAACACTAAAGCACAGCTGAGGGAACTTTCATTAGCAGACGCATGAAGGTGCAAGAATGAATAAGTGAGAGAGCATTCCTTTTCTGTCCCACATGTACTACACACCTGTTTGGAACGTATTGTTTGTTAAGCTGTGCTGCTTCCAAGCTTGTACCTTGCCTTATCTGGGTAAGGCATTGTCTAATCATAAGCCAATGCAGCTGAGCCTGACCAGTGCTAGAATCCCCCATAACACCGATTTGGAGAGTGCAGTCCTCCTGGTTTAAGGATGCCACGTGCAGAAAAATACTTGATAACTATTTTAAAGAAAATGGTAACACTGCCTCCCCTCCCCTCGTGGAAGGGAAGCACTTTATGTTGTGGTTAAGTGTGCACATGAGCAAATCTGACTTCAAACAGGTTGAGGATTCATTAAAGAAATTAGAACGCGATGCTGTGGTGAATTTATAGCGTCTGGGGCAGCTAAAAATAGCCAGAGAAAAGCAAGCTGAACTATTAAAGTGAATGAGATATATTAATGTAGCATCATATGCAGTGTTAGACCTGATATCCTTGGCTTGATTTCCCCTAACATTTTGCACTCTGACAATTGCTAAGGCACCAGGGCCGGTCTGCTGCCATTCCCGTACTCTAGATGTCCGAAGTCTGTTGCCAGGAGCACACAGGCTTAGAGTCAGGCGTACGGAAACCACCCCATCCATGTCATATCTCAGTAGAAGGTCTCTGTCGAGGGTCCAACAGGCTTCGGCAATAACAGGCCTGCCTCAATTAAGGTGCAGCAAGGTAGCCGGCCCCAAGTGGGTGTCAAGCAATTCAGCAGGGCAGCTGATGGCGAAGTGGTGGGCTAAACATAGTAAAGAATAGTATTAATGAATGTTTATGTGTTTTGATTAACAAAAAGTTGATAGAGAAATTAACTGTAGAGACAAAAATGTGCACGTTTGAAAAGGTGCCCACGGAGAATGTCAGCCACTTATATGAATTTGTACTAAAATGATTAAAAATGTGTGAAACAATAGAAAAGTGTAATACTGTAGTAATGTGCCATATTGAGATGTATAACCTATGTTTTGCATTATATTGTAGAGCTAACTTAGCCGAAGTTGTGGCCTAGTTTTTGCCAGGCCTCATGCAGAAGCTGAATTATTAGAGCATGCTGGAGGAAACCGACCATGTTAAACTAACCTTGAACCACCCAATGTTAAAGTCTGCTTAGCTAGAATTTTCTGCAATGTACCGACGGACAGGAGATGATGGAATCAAACTGATACAATTATGTGTAGAGTAGACGAGATGTACTTTCACATGACTCAAACAATAGAGACACTGACTGAAGAGGAAGATGCAACATTTTCGATACCTGATGAGTCGGATGATGAGGACATCGTACAGTGAAACAATCAATGAACTGAGAACGGCGAAATATTAGAAAACATAGATGTATAGAATTGAACGTATTGGGTAGCGTCACATATGGTGATTAATTGACCAATTAGGAATTAGGGAGATGGACTGAAAAACTCTAATAAAAAGTCATGACGAGGTGCTAAAACCTCAGATGTGGGCGGTGAAATGCTGATGTCAGGAGACGCAGTTTGAGATTCTGTTATTGGGCTTATGCACTTGAGAGCCTGACACGTTGCTGATCTATTGATGACCTGAAGACGAAGACTGACTTTGTTGCTGATCCTTTCCGTGGATAGGTAGCTATGACAATGTGACTGATTAACTTTTGTGCCTTTTCTTCTAGGAACCAACTGCGCTGTTTTATAGCTTTTCTTCTAGCTAGACATTTTCCAAATTGTTTTCGTATGATGTCCCACATGCTGATGCTAATTCAGGTTAGGTAGGATTCTTTGGTGACGTTGACAGTGACAAATGATTGACAAACTGATTGCTGAACTTTGCTATTGATGTTGTCATATTCACCTGTGTTGGCTTGTGCAGAAGCATTAGAGCATATGTTTTTCTCAAGTTCTGATTAGATTGTGTTATTGGTGGTCGCTAATAACAAATTCTGAGTTGATTGAATAAAGCTTGAGTTAACCTTATGCATTAGAATTGTAACTAATAGGAAAATAAAAATTGTTAAAACGTATATTGAGTTGTGGTTATTCATGAAATGTTGATATAATGGTCTAATAATTAACGATTCTCTTAGTGGTTATTGATGGGTATATTGAACATTAAGAACATTGGTCACTACATGGCTAGGATACTCCATGTGATCCAAAAGGTTCATCGGCCTATATGCGCCCCTTGTAAGTTTACTTACTAAGGACCAGGCGCGCTAGCAAAGGCAATAGCCTTATACATGTTAAAAGGAAAAAATGTTCTTGTGAGGACAGGCAATCAGTTGACAAAGACCTACATAAACCATGAAGGGGGTGCAAGATGTCAGGCTTTAGCTCAGGTAGCCAAAAAGATCTGTAATGGGCAGAACGTCAAGAGGAGTCCCTGTAGGTAGCATACCTCTGGGTGATGGAGAACAATCCTGAAGATCATCTGAACAGCACATTTCCCTCAACAGTGTCTTTTCACGCATCGCTTAATTCACTGAATGTGATAGCTCAGACTCCAGGTCATCCAGAGCTAGACCTTTTTGCTACCAAAGAGACAACTCTGCGTCCCCAATTTGGTAAAGAAATATTGTATCAGGAAGCATGGGAAGTGGAAGCTGTTGCTCCAATGACCCAAAGGTTGGTTTCCCTTCAATCCCTGTCCTTTCCCAAGGTGCTGAGGAATTATTGGCAGGAGAGGTCAATTATAATATTATTGGCACCTTACCGACCACACAGTCATTAAATCCATTGTCGTCCCAAACTGGTGGTTCATCCTTCTTTTCTCCTGCACCTAAATCCACCCTCTCTACAATATCCTCACCATTTTCATCAGGACCTGGGCTGTCATCCCCTCACAGTCGGGAGGTTGAGAGGGTAGGACTTCAGAGAAAATACTACTCAAGTGAAGTAGTGATATCTTTCTTGGATTTGATTCTAGAATATGGTTGAGCAATGAGACTTTAGGACTGCTAGCCCTAAGGATCTAAGTCAATATGAGACAAAAAAATATTGACTGGAACCACCATGCAAACCACTAAGGATTACTTGAGTGAGGTTTGTTCTAGGTAATGATCAGTCCTGTGATATTTGACATGGAAAATGTGGAACCACAAACCGTCTTTCATCACTAATAAGTGCACCCAAGAACACTTGGAAACAAGGTTTATATTTTAAAGTGCAATTAAAATCAATATGCTGTGCTAGGGCACACAATATGAATAGCAAGTATTCTAAAAATGTACCAAATACTGTCATTGATATTTACGAGAATTGAATAATAAAATTGTTTTTCCAGTTTTATTGTACTAAAAGGTTATTTATATCAGCATCCCCAAACCCTCCTTTCTTTTGGATGAGCTAACCGTAGCACCAAAGGTCTACTTTGACTTTCATGGATCTTTCATACCCACATACATTTTTCTGAACAGAGCCAATGTTCAGTAGAGAGATAGTCACTGCAACTCATCAGATATGTCCATTGATGGTTGGATGTGTCCCCTCCTAGTCTTTAGCAAGAGAAGGTGATTATCACCCTCAGTCTTCAATCCCCGAGATAAGGTTCCTCTCTTGTAACATTCTGCTCGTTTATATGCAGTTTGTTTATTCTGTCTGAACATTTAAAAAAAAAAAACAATTACTAGTAAAGCTCTTCTAACCTTTCATTTACTTACATTCTGTGAAATCTTGCCTATTGTTTATAAATAATAATTAAGAAGCTATTATCAGCTTCTGTGAAACACTGCTCATTATTTTAAAAAGTTCTAAGAAAAGACTATTAAAACATAAATAAAACATGAATATCTTTTCAAGCAATCTGAATGATCACATTGCACCAAATAACGATATTAACCCCTTGGGTGCTAAGGACGTAACGGTTATGTCCTCGGCTGCACCGCTCGGGTGCCAAGGACGTATCCGTTACATCCTGCTATGGGCTCTCTTGGGGAGCACTAGCGCGCTCCCCGATGGCCTGGCACCCCCCTCCCATGGGCAGGGATGGAAGGGGAATCGCTTCCCCTTCCACCCCCACGCCCACCCCGGTGATGTCTGATGACGTCAGCGCACGATTGCACGCTGACCGTATTAGAGTCCAACAAATTAATTTTATTAGTCCAATCTCCCCGATTTTTTTTTTTTTTTTTAAGGTCAGTTTCATGCAAGGGGAGCGACCCCTTAGGCAAGGGTTGCTCCCCTGGGGGCCAGGGAGGCAAATATATTTTTGGCCATTTCTGCCCCCCCTTGGGGGGCAGATCAGCCTATTTTAATTTGAGGGATTTTTTTGTACAGATGGGGGGCAAACCCCCAGGGCAAGGGTCACTCCCCTGGGGGGCAAATTTATTTTAGGCCATTTCTGCCCCGTTGGGGGTAGATCAGCCTATTTCTATTAGGCTGATCTGCCTCTGTGGGGGGCAGAAACCACTTAGACACCAGGGATTGTGGGGTGTGCATGTGTTTTGTTTGGGGGGGCAATCCCTTGGGCAAGGGCCGCTCCCAATGGGGGCACATTACTGTTGGCCATTTCTGCCCTCCCTTGGGGAGGAAAGCCCACCAGAGACCAGGGAATATGTTTTTTTTTTTAAAAGACGGTGGGGGTATGGCCATACTCCCACCCCAAATAAATGAGGACAAAGTTGTTCTGCCCACCGGTGGGCAGATGGGGCAATTACCCCGATCCACTCCCTGTGGTGTGTTGGGGGGGGGGGGGAAGAAAACACCATGGAATTAAAATAAATAGTGATGTGGTGGCTACCAACCAATATGGGCATGGTTTTGCCCCCACCCCAACTGAAGGGGGTAACCGCCTTTCAGCTCTCCCCGCACACTAAAACATCTTATACCACGGCAAGCAAGAGAACATATGATTATTTTGGGTTTTGGTTTTACATTTGTGCCACAAGAGCATGTCTAACTCTCAAAATCGTCCCACTTGGAATGGTGAGGGCTGCACATTTTGGACGCTGCCATGTAGAAAAATCTACGAGACTTAGACACATTTGAAAACTAAATATCTGGCTGAGTCCAGGGTGGTGTGCTTCAAATGCACTGTACACCATTTTCTTAACTACAATGCCCTACAAACCTCCAACTTTGCTGGAAATCACACATTTTTTGTGAAGGAACCTTCTGGAATCTGCAGGAATTCACAAAATTCCTACCACCCATCATTGTTGCATATATACTGATAAAAATTCTGCCCCACTTGTCAGCCTAAAAACATTTTTTTCCCCAGACTGCCCCTTTGGACTTGCTTTGGTTCCACCTCATTTTCAACATGTTTTTGGCTCTTCCCTGTCACAGGCACTTGGGTCCACCTACCCAAGTGGGGTATCATTTGTACCGGGAGACTGAGGAGAACGTTAGGTGGTAGGAGATTTGTGCCGGTGCGGTGATCCCACACAGAAATGTAGGAAAATTGTGATTTTTATTTTTAGTTAAATGTGAGGTTTGCTGAGGATTCTGGGTAAGAAATCACTGGGGGATCCACGCAAGTCCCACTTCCCTGGACTCCCTCGGGTGTCTAGTTTTCAGAAATGTTTGGGTTTGGTAGGCTTCCCTAGATGGCTGCTGAACCCAGGACCAAAAACACATTTTTTTTTTAGGATGGTCTTCAGTTCCGCTTAGTTACTGCGACACTAAATGCTCAAGCTATAATGGGATTCAGAGGTCAGGGGCATTGCATAAATGATCTAAATTCCCTAATTTCCAGGCTTCTTAGAAGCTTTAGAAACAAAAGGCAAATTGTCTTCTTACTCACTTGGGATCTTCCCCCAGTTTTATTGAGATTACTAGTACAGGTATTTTGAACCTTTGTTTTCAGTTGCTTTCTAGAGGCTATGGTTGCTTTTCTCATATCAATAACATCTGCAACTATATTAGGGGAAGATCAATTCCCTTTTAATTACTTCTCCTTCTTTAAAGATTCTGCAATAAAATCGGTATTAGACCAGGCTCCGAATTTATTGATATGAAAGTTCAATCTCAGTTCTAGTTAGCTTTGCATGTGATCCTCTCAAGTATTTTGCCGGAAAGGGAAACCGAACACAACCTTCTTCTCAATATAAATAGACCTATCTCAATATATTTAGAAGGAACAAGACATTGCCAATGAGATGTCACTGGCGGCTGCTTCCTCGCATATGCTGGACTGGCGGCAGCTATAAGAAAGCCTTGGCCAGGGTTCCCGCAGGAACCGAACATGCACACATTGAACCAAACACTGCCGGACACAGGGGGAGAACGTGAACTCAGTTGGTGCCTGCACGCCCTTCTCTTTCCACCCACAGTCGCCTGTATCATATCACTGAAGATGCAGTGGGAGGGGGATGTGGATGAGGTGCTTAGCGAGCGCAACTGGGCCTCTGTGCTGTGCAACTGCAGAGGGTGACCCGCAATGCGCAGTTGAAGCTGATGCATATAATAGATATGCACAGGGATTATGTCAAGCCACAGACAGGAAAAGCGGCCCAAATGTCGATCAGCCCTTGGGACTTACATTAACATGTGGTGGGCACGCCCAACTGTAGGGGCTTTCTGAGGCGAGATGACTCAGATACTGGTTAACTTATAAATATGTTGAAAAGGTGATAGAATTAGGACTAGCTGCTTTAAATAAATGTATAGCAATGCTCTGGGTGACCAACCAGTCTCCTACTAAGAAGCAGTGGCAACTGGCACGATGGGCACGAGTGGGAAGTGGAGTACGTCAAAGACTGATATACAGCGGGACTGACCAGAGTGGCGGAATGGAATATGGTGGAAATCGGTGTGGTGTTGGGCGGTCCGCGACCGCTCCCAAAACTGTAGCGCGATGCGCGCAGAGTGAAACAAAAAGGACGCAGACACAGATTGCTTGGTTTACCCGCGTGGTCGGCTGTGGCCTGGTGTAGCACACCAGCGGTCCGGCGTCCTTCTTTCGGACCGTGGTGCCGCTCCCTCTGGCCTCCCCGACCACGCCGTCTTTATTTATACCCCCGGGCCGGAAGCTTCGGGGTAAACCATATCTTACACTTATGGAGGTGAACTCCACCTCCAACATCCGGGTACCACCTAAGTCGAACGCACTTAGGTAATCCCCCATTAATGAGAGGTGTCGGCTGATCGGTTACATCACCGACCAGCGACACCACATTCCTCCAAAAATGTATAAACAACAAACAGCACATAATGGCATGATAAAACTTTACACTTCACAGAAATGGTCACGCAGACGTGTGGAAGGGCAGGGATTGTTACACAAATTGTACTTGGTAGCCTCTGATCGGTTCTGGGTAGAACCCGAGTCAAAATGGCGCTCGGCGGGTCACCCGGCGTCTGGTAATTCATCTCGGTGACCAGCAGGTGAAGAATTGGAATTGTCATCCTCAACCGGTAACGACGGCGAATCATCATCAGTGCCACACGGCTCGCCCCTGGGATCCTCGCCCATAGGGTAGAACCTCTTGAAGAAAGATTCATTGCGGGTGACAGTCTCACTCCCCCGCTGAGCCACAACAGCAGATCCCTTTCGGTGAATGATAGTCCGTGGGGCAGTGTCGAAAGGTGTGCGGAACTTGCTTCCTGGCAAGACGTGCTTCAGCAACACCTGATCCCCGACAGCGAGGTCAGATGGAGCAGCCTTCCGGCTCAGGCTGGCCTGATGATTAGTTGCACGCCTCTTTTCTTGAGCGTGGCCACGACTCAGTGCAGGTGGGCCCCACGAGGGGTGATGTGGAATGGTGTCCGCGAAAGCCCTCCCAAATGCAACATGACTCGGTGCCCTGTTTGTGGTGGAGTGGGGTGTTTGTCGATAATTGCGTAGAAAAGAGAAAATGGCAGAATCAACGGCCTGACCGCCAGCAACGACAATCACCTTATTTAGAGTTTGCATGAACCTCTCCACCTCACCATTGGCCTGAGGCCACCGGGGAGTGATTCGGCGATGACTAGTGCCAGTGACGTTCAGATACTGCGCTATCTCAAGGCTTTGGAAAGGCGGACCATTGTCTGTCTTGATTTCAGATATCAAACCATGATGTTGGCCATGGCCTTTTCCAGACCCGATATCACAAAATCTGCCGTGAGGGCCGGAATGATCTCCACTTCTGGGTACTTGGAGAAGTCATCTATTAGGACCATGGTGTGGCGGCCATTAGGTAAGCTCCCGAAATAGAGGCTAGCGGTCATCCAGGGCCCTTCTGGGGAGAGTTCAGTCTCGATAGGGGCGGGTCTGCCCAGCTCTCCAGTGGCCTGACACCACACACAAGACCTCACCAGGTTCTAAACATGTTCGTCCATGAGGGGAAACCACACTTTTGACCGCAGGTGCCCTTTGGTCTTGACCATATCCTGGTGGCCGTTGTGTGCCAGCTCAACGGCTCGGGTGGTAAGGGCTGACGGGATGACTAGTCGAGTACCTCTCAGTAGGCACCCTTCTGCATCAGTGGTGAGTTAATTTCTGACATTGTGCAGACTCCCTATGACGCGTTGGGATTCTAGAGTCAGCAACGGTAACTGTCTTTTCAATACATGCCACTGGTTGTTCCTCATGGCTGCAAGGATCTTTTGTAGGCATTCGTCATTCCGAGTGGCCTGCACAATTTTGTCCATTGACATGGGCATTGGTCGAGACCGATCCGTGACATACCTCACGTATTCCTCGGTCTCCCGGGCCTCGTCAACCTCGGCATCCGACGCTGCTTGGGGATGTCTTCACAGGTAGTCCGCTGGGTTCTCAGATCCTGGACGGTACTCTAGTTGGCAGCGATAGTCTTGCAGTTGTAACATCCACTTCTCTATTCTCAGCGGAGGCTTGGAGGCGGTGCCATTGAAGAGAGGAAGTAAAGGTTTGTGGTCGGTGGTCACAATGAACGGACGGCCATAGACATAGTTATGATAGTGTTTGCAGCCCCAGAGAACTGCAATGGCCTCCTTCTCTATCTGAGAGTATCGCTGTTCAGTTTCGGTAAGCGACCTGCTGGCATAGGCGATCGGGAACCACATCCCCTCTGTTTGTTCCTGTAGTAACACGGCACCTAACCCTTTTGGTCCCGCATCGACTGCGATCTTTGTGTTCCTCTTTGGGTCAAAGTACCTTAAGGTGGTTTCGCTGGACAGTGCCTCCTTGATAGCCTTGAAGGCCGCTTGTTCCTCGGCTTCCCACTTCCATGGTTCAGCGTTTTTTTGTCAACCTCCAAAGGGGTTGGGAGAGGTTAGACAGATCTTTGATGAAACGGCCGCAATAATTGACCATGCCGAGGAAGCTCCGAACTTCGGTGGTGCTCGTGGGAGGAGACGCATTCTTGATGTCCTCCACCTTGGCCGGATCTGGGGCAACGCCGTTTGCCGAGAAAGTGTAGCCGAAGAACTGTATCCTGTCTTTGAGGAACTCGCACTTACGGCCGTGCAGGGTGAGTCCAGAATCCTGGATGCGCTGCAGGACACTCTGGAGGTGCGAGTGGTGTTCCACAACGGTGGGTGCGTGGACGAGGATAGCGTCGCTGACGTTGATGGTTCCAGCCAGGTTGGCCAGCAGTTCCTGAATGACGTTCTGGAATACTTCTGCAGCACTAGATATCCCAAAGTTCAGTCGTTTGTACCTCCTCAGCCCGACATGTGTAGAGAAGGTTGTGATGTATTGTGAGTCCTTTGCTAACACCAGCTGGTGGTACCCTGACCGGAGATCTAGCTTTGAAAACTATAGAGATTCGCTGAGCTCTCCCAAGATATCATCAATGGTGGGGGTCAGATGCCTTTCTCGTTTGATGGCAGCATTGGGGAGGCGCATATCCAGACATATGCGGACCTCCCCTGGTTGTTTGGGTTTACGTGCCACCACGATGGGGGAGACCTTTTCGATGATGCCTGCCTTTTCGAGGTGGTCCAGTTCTCGTTCCATCTGTGGTCGGAGGTGAAATGCGACTCGCCGGTGCTGGAGGGCTACTGGCTGTACCGTCTCGTCAATATGGAGTTTGATCTCGCGGTCTCGGAGGCAGCCGATCCCTTCGAATATCCCCTCATACCTTGCCAACAGGTCCGTTATGGATTCATGATGGATGCTGAATGCAAAGTGACTATCTCCAGTTCTTCAGCAGCTTTGCAGCCCAGTAGCATTCCTTGTCCTTCTTCGGTCACGTAGACCTTTGCTGGGATGAACCGCGATCCGTGGGTGAGGGTAGTTCGGAACATGCCCTTCAGGGCCAGTGGGGTGTTCTGTCCATACGCGTAGACCTTTACACTTGCCTTTGTTAGCATTGGGATCGGTGTCATCCGTCACTGCTCTTCTGCTGCTAGGCTTCGTGTTATGGGTGCAGGGTGCAGAGGGCATCACTATACTCACTGTTTTTTTTGTTTTTTTTAGCAGGTGCAGTCTTTTAGGTGGTTGGCCTTGTGGTTGGGATCCTGTGATTAAGATTCAGGATCCCACATCAGCATGCAGAGTCCTCCAATAGTTGGTTGCCAGGCTTGTTCCAGGAGGCCAGGAGAAGGATCCGCGAAGTAAATGGGAATGGAGAAATGGAAAGGGAAAAAACGGCAGGAGCACTGCGTGATGTGCGGCCGCCTCTTTGATGTGCCCAGATCGTGCGAGTGATTGCACCCGCCGCACGAGCACTGTGTGATTTGCGGCCGCTGCGGGGCAATCCTCGACACGTGGAGTTGCCCCCCTCGTTGCCAATGTGGTGTCGGGCGGTCCGCGACCGCTCCCGACACTGTAGCGCAATGCGCACAGGGTGAAACAAAAAGGACGCAGACACAGATTGCTTGGTTTGCCCGTGTGGTCGGCTGCGGCCTGGTTTAGCACACCAGCGGTCCGGCGTCCTGCTTTCGGACCGTGGTGTCGCTCCCTCTGGCCTCCCCGACCACGCCCTCTTTATTTATATGCCCGGGCCAGAAGCCTGGGGGTAAACCATATCTTACACTTATGGAGGTGAACTCCACCTCCAACATCCGGGTACCACTTAAGTCGAACGCACTTAGGTGTCGGCTGATCGGTTACGTCACCGACCAGCGTCATCACAATCGGCTTACTGATGAGCTCAAGGAACCACCCGGGGAGTGTGAAAGGGATTCTGGGAATGAGCAATTAATGGTTCTGCTGGGGAGCCCGAAATGGGAGGTGTTCACAGGCCATTGGCCCCTCCCTGTGTGGAATGTACAGCTGTACTAGCATTCGTTGTGATCTGGCTTTTCTGCGGAGGATGGGTGGAGGGATGGGGGGAAATGTTATTACATTTTGTAATGTTGTTTAATCCCAAAACCAATAAAAGAAATACGAGAGGAAAAAGAAAGAACAAGACGTTATCCCAAATCCTTGTTTGTCTCGTTTGGAGGTCATAAAAAGGGAAATAAACCTACTATAGCTAATATAAGTAGACTGGCAACACCAGCTATCACGCAATTATACATAGTTGGGAAAGAATTCAAAAACTAATCTAGGAAAATCTAAAAAAGTAGAACTACATCCTGGGCGGGAGTAAGAGAGGTTCTGTTACAAGAGATCTGTAGTGCTGCATTATGGACTACAACAAATACTTTTGTAAATCATCGCCTAGATATATGTCAGAGCAGAGACAATTTAAGTTTTTCTAAAGCGTTGTAAATTGCTTAATTTCTCAGGAAAATTAATTAAAAAGATGGATTTCCGGTTAAGCATCTCAAATTGAAAGTTTTCTTCTGTCAGCTTGGGTACAGCCTCACTACAATTGTAAGTAGGACAAGGAAGATGGACAGAAAGATAATACCTGGACTACTTAGCGGTAATCTTCATTCCTGCCATTTTGATATTAGAAAAGCATATCTCTGGGACTGCCTCGTTATGTTTATGACACAGACTGGGAAGCTTTGAAAAATGAGAAATGAAAATTACAGGTAAAGAATTCAAGTATTTCCATGATTAAAAAAATAGGCATACATGCCATTTCTAATTAACATCAGGAGTGTAAATAAGTTATTTCAACAAGATTAATTTTGCTTACTGTTTGATGAATAAAACATATTTTTCACAAAAGTTCAAGGCAGGTGAAACGGCTGAATTATATTACTGCCAAAGTGGTGCGGCCATTGTGATTGAGCGATCCAGTCAAAAACTGTGTCACACTAACATAATCTCCAACAAATGTAGGAACGAATTTGCCTCCAGACATCAGCAGTAAACGGCAGCCTGCATGCTTTTCCAACGCAGCCTGGGTGTCGTGCAGTGTCTAGAACAACTAAAAAGCTTTCTTACAAGGGCCATGTCAAGCCTTCAACAATTAGGTCAATGACAAAGGGTCCAGAGTTGAAACACCTTTTTCCCCTCATGTGTACCTGTTTTATTTTATTACTTCTTCTGTTCTGGGTAAGCCTTACACTCTAAACTTCACTTCGGGGAACTGTGTACTTTATTTTACTACGCTAAATAGTTAAGAAATAAACAATACATATGCAGCTGGCTCCGGTGATTACAGCTATAGTGAATGCACCAGAATGATAGGAGACCTGCATCTCAGGTAAGTCTTCCTCCTGCCAGCATGATTATTTATATAAAAACACAGCATTAGTAAGATTGGTGTAAACTAGGACGGTGCAGCCATCCAAAGTTAGAGCTCTTCAAAACTAGGCAAAACATTTTTAGTTTCGGTACATAATGTGCTGTGAACTGTGCTGAGAAGCTCACAGCTCAGTCCCCTGTGAGGATTCCAAGGTGGTACCCCACCTCATTTTGTAAAGTCTGTGAATGCCGATTCTAGGCCCAGGAGTTAGAATGGAATCTCCGTAATAAATTTGGAACTCACAGTTCAGCGTTTCAAATCCAATTTAGAATTTCAGAAATTAGTACTACTATTTGGAGATCCAATAAATTAAACATAGGTTGCAAATTGCACTTCAGTGCAGCCATTAGATGTTTTGTGCACACTGGGTACTTAGGCGTGCTGATCCACACCCCAGCCTCATTGTGACCCTGCATTGGGTGTCTGCATGATGTAGGTGAAACATCACTTTGGTAGCACCGGCAGAATGGTTATGAGGATGACAACTTTTGGAGTTAATTCGTCTGAAGCATTATGGCTCAATGGGCCTTTTCAGGTTTCTCCAAGGAAACAAAACCTATCAGAGCTGCCTGTAAGAATAATCCAGGCCAGTTAAATGAAACGTGGTCACCTTTGCTTCCGTTATTGAACTACAGAGTGGCAAATTTAAAAACGGACATACACTCTTACCAGTCGGTAGTGCAACAACATGAACAACTATCAATCCGTGTGCAGTCTAAGGGCCCTGGAGGCAGATGCAGTGCTGGTCAGTTTAGGGGAATTGACCATAAAACAATAAGTATGTTTTATTTTGGTTATGAACTGTTAAAGAAAAGAAAGAAGCAACTGGAAGCTGGAGCAAGCATCCTAGAAACACCCCCAAAAAGAATTAAACAAAAAAAGTACTGCAAACCATACATGCAGTAGTGAGACATCTGTCACACTAGAGCAGTAGACAACTCTGGTATAGGAGCTGGCATGAGCACGAAAGGGACAGAGTGTGCACTTGAACAACAGCTCTCTGTCAACTTAGGACATCACATGCATCTGGGAGAGCTGGAACTGGACATATCAGTTTGGAGGATGCAGAGAAGTAGCTCCTACAAAGACATCTGGAAATCTTCTCCGAGTTTAAAAGCAGTCTTGTTTGACTCAGTCTTTAGGTGTTAGTAGTCTTGGTTATATTTGTAATCCATCTAAAAGAAAGGCAGTTAATGAAAAGTAAGGTCTGCTTTGAGGACATGACTTAAGACTTTGGGTAACCACAAGCGTATCAAACCTCAGATGTCTACCAGAAAAATAAATCCTTGCCACAGAGGATTAGTTGTATTGTGGACCTCTTCGATTAAGGAAACAGATTGTAACCAAGCTGGATGTTGAATCATAGCTATTGGAAACTCAGTTTTCAGCGTGATGATGGATACAACTTAAGGTTCGGTAAGGCTCATCCCTTTGCTCATTTCTCAATGTCCTCTGAATGAAATTTTGTAAAAACAATGAACTCATCCAACTTCTGAAAAACACATCTCGTAGTTACAGCTTGTGAGCTTACTGGAGGTTGAAGCCTGACAAAGTAAACCTTGTTCTGTGGGTGGATAAGATCCTTAATTATCTTGTGGTATAGAACAGGTCCCGCAAAACAGCTATTCCATAAAGTTGAAGATAGGTGTTTGAGCAGAAGCAAATACTCCTCTCAATGGGAGCTTTATATGTATTAAAAACGATGGACACAGCTAGACAAACATTCAGTTTTTTTTTTTTTTTAAACTTCTAAAGCTACAACATGTTTTTGATTCAGTGCACTCCAGCCTGTGGCAGAACATCATAATAGAGTAATATGACGGAGTGCTTCCTCACATGCAGCACTAGAGTGTGGCATTTTATCAAATATCTACTTGTAAAAGTAAGGAATTGCTTCCAAAATCTACTGAGTCCAGTAAAAAAGATAAATATATTTATCCCATACCATGCCAAGCAGCGAAGTGACAATTTATAATAGCATTGTCACTATATTAGAGGTTTGATAAGACCTGCTGATATTATGATGTTGTTTGAATTTTAGCAAGACTATGATTACAACAGATTCTGAATATACCAGGGCCCTATTCGTGTCAATTATTTGAATATTTGCATTATATAGATATGCAGATATCCTGTTTATGGATTAACTCTTTTATTCAAGCTTTCTGATCACATTAAGTCCAATAACGTCCCAGCATTTTCATTATGGAAGAGCTCTGAATATAGTAAAGTTCTGTGAGTGTCAGTGTTCTAATTGTGTGCTTAATCTCTCACATTAGCTTCAGAGGGATAAACACGTGACTTGGTCTATATTTATTGTAAAGCATGTACACAATTTTACAACTGTAAATAAACCCAGATTGTATTTATGGTCGAGAAATAAGGTTACCAACTGAGTATCAAAGAAACGACCGACAGGCTGACCTTCTATACTATACCACACTTTGTAATCCAAGGTATATTATTTTGCCTTACTGTTCCTCACTTCCTTTGTTTGCCACATCTGTGAAAAGATACGAAGTACTATATAAATGACTGCATAGTTACATTTTACAGCTAAAGGAACCATACAAGGTCTTATCAGAGTCCAAATATTATTGCTTGACTCTTTTAAGGAGTAAGTTGGCTTGCATGAGCACAAATGGTGGCTTTGTGCTTGCAATAGGATTTACTCACTCTGATTTTAATGGAGTAAATCTAGTGCGGGAAGTCATTTTTCAGGGCTGAAATGCCATTTAAGTCAAACTATACCCACAAACTCAACCATTTATGGGTATTCGTAACTCTGACAAAACAGTTGTAAAACCTTTTGGGTGGGGAAAAGAACAAACATAAAAAGAGTGACAGTGCAGTGAAATGAGTTTGAAAGCTGTGGCCTGGAGATCGCCAAGAACACCAATTTAAACATTTGATCAAAATCTGAAGGAAATCAAAGCATAACAGCAAAAACAGCCAGGGATTAAACAGGAACCGAGGTCAGCTGCAAAGTCCAGCATCGGCCAAACAAGGTGAGACTTATCAAACATACAATATGAAACTCATCACACTGAGTAATCTATTTAAGAGAGCAGGAGACAGAACACAATGTAGTCTTCATTGATACCACCGAGCCACAGCAACATGGTAGAATGCGCCTGAGGAGCTCATAGAACATGCAACGTTAATCTTGTTTCATAGAAATTACACTGAGGGAACACAGACTGGGCTGGAGACTGAGAAGCAAGGTAACAATTTGAGAGTTAAGGACCAATTGCCACTTTACATTAATATCTGTGCGTAAAGAGAACACACAAATAGCTGGACATTTTTAGTCTAATGATTATGTCATTGTCATTGACATGTCATGCGGCCTGAGCAAAGTCAAAGCTGAAGTTTAAATAGAGCCTATGGTCTAACGTCAGACCCCAGCAACATTGAAACAATGGGCGGTTGGGTATCTCAGAGTGCTGGATTACAATTCAGCACAAAGGGGGTTTGTGCTTGTAAAATTACAAGTGCAAATCGCTGGACATATAACAACTAGCCTTTAAGGAAACGCTAACGTAGCGGTCACAAATGCATATACTCCCCCATATTACCTCAAAAAATGTACATTTTACATGGGGGGTAGTAAATTCCACTCAAGGGTATGGAGCGGGCAGTTCAAGAGAAACTCGAAAGGTGGTGCACCGCCACGCAAGCACACACGTTGTATGAAGTGAAAAAGGAGTCCAGTGCTCCAGCAGTGCAGATGAGCAATACTTCTTTTAAGAAGTCCTTACAAGTCCAATGTGTTATGTTCACACAGTTCCGTAGATGGAGCATATTAGGACAGTTCATAAACAGCCTTGTATTCTTACAGTTCCGTGGAAGATCGAATGGTGCTAAGAGTAAACAGCCAACGCGTTACACCCACTTAAAGGGCTTCTTCAGGGCAAAATGGTGTCCAGTCAGTCATAATGGTCAAAAATTTAAGATGCAAATAGTACCAATTTAACCGGCGGTCAATAAGAATCCCGTCCACAGATTGAAATAACACGGTCAGATCGACCGATAAGATCAACATGAAGCCGGCACGAGTGTGAAGCCGGACCCGAAAGGTGAAACCGGAAGACTTGCTCAACCATGACAATTTGTGCGCATGTGCAAATACATTTGTTTGCAGTCATTTACAAACACCTCCCAACCTACACCACCCTAGAAATGGTCAGAAATGTACTTTGAGCGACAGAGAACATTATTTTTCAGGGTGGGAAGAGGACTTAAACACTTCCAGACTTCGTGGTGTTGCAGGGAAAAGAGCTACTCCTAAGTGAAAATATGTTTCCTCTGGAAAAACCAATTGGAGAATTACTCTACTCTCCACCAGCACTTTAGGTATTTGCAATTATCAAGAGGCCTTTCCAGAAAATTGGCAATACCCAAAAAAATGTTTGTTTGCAAATAAGTGCAAGTTGTTATTTTGGAAATAAAGTTTGCAGCTTACTCCATTACCGCATAGTACTCACTCTTGTTTTATCAGATACAAATCATTAAGGCTTTTTTTGTCATAGCCAAATTAAATGACCTCTTTCAAGAGCTGCTCTGAATCTTCAATATCATTGGCAATATGTGGCTACTGCAGAAACAGGTAGCGCGTCAGACAAGAGTAAAGATGCTGGCTGTGCTTTGGTATCAGTGGTCGGGGGGAAGAGGCACAGTAAGTGTGGACTGCTTAATCAGTGCAAACACCAGTAAATATGCTGCTACATGTGTCCCAGCATGTGGACATAACCAGTGCCAGTGACTGTGGAACTGTACAAGAATGAGGCGAAGGTTCATTTGCAGAACACTCATGAACGAACCGATCATGTTAGAACCATTGACACTAGCCTGATCATGTCAGAAGGATTGACACTAGCCTAATGAGGTAGAGGCGAAAATTATGAAACATTCTGATGAGGTATTTTTAGGTTTTTATGAGGCAGGCTTTTGTTAGTTGTCTGCTTTTATCACGATTTCAGAAGAGATTTTCTTTAAGTTGAATTACCCATTTATGGTGTACAAACTTCAGCATCATAATCAATATCAAACTGTGAATTAAAAATGGTATCCCTCTTCTTGCCCTTTGAACTGCCCTGTAATGTAGCGCCTTCTTGCAGAAGAAGCACTATAATCAGGCCCTCGGCAAAAGACATTAAGGAAATGTCTGGTAAGGTGGTACTAGCTTCAGCTGCAAATGGGCCTTGATGGCTACATAGTAGACCTCGGGCTGATCCAAAGGGCTACTGGAAATCTTTCCTAAAGTCCAGAACTGCCAGGATTGACACTTGCAAGGTTTATAAGAGAGCAAAATAACCTAAAGGGCCCAAAAGTCTAACAGTGGTGTTAGTGTCTCCACTTGTTAAACATCACACAAATTTCGAGGGGATAAACTAGTTTGAGGGGCGCTTAACATGACTTGCTGATGTAGCAGAGACATCCTGGAGGGTTAAGGCCCATACGAAAGTCTGAACATTTACTTTCCTGCTGACTTTTTCGAATGGCTTTGGAATCAGATGCAGAACAAATTCCCCGAGTCTTGCATTTCTTTAAAGAGAAACAGTCAAGAAGGGGTCTTAAAAGAAAGGACTTGTCTTTTTCTGCTTGACATTAAGTCCTGGAATTTAATAGATGACCTTGATTAATCTATGTCCATCAAACCACGCACAGAGATGTCTATTATGCAAAAAAAAAAAAAAAAGTTGGCTCATGTAGCTGTGTTTTAGGTATTGGTCAGGGCAAAAAGAGCAAGAAGAACAGAAACTAAGCAAATATTTTTATATTTCTCGAGACTGCGCAAGTATAAATTAGTAATACTTTCACACAAAACAGTACCTGGAGACGGAGGTTTAACTTATCCCTAAGATAGAGAGGTTGCAACAAGTTTTGATATTGCACGACAGACTGTTCCACTATGTAGGGCTGCAAACCAAAAAACGCCTGTCATTCAGTTTTGCTAAGTACCGCGTGAAGAGGATAAAGGCTCCTCATTAGCCTGTATTCAGGAATGCTTTGAGCTAAATAACAGAACCAGCAATGAAGGAATCTGAAGACATTTCCTCTACTGAAATGAGAGACTGCTTGCTGTTTCTTGCATGCAAAGACATGGCCATATTTCTCAAGGAACATGGCCTGCCCAAAAACTTTATTTTCCATCCTGCGGAGACACTAGGATTTTATTTTATTTGTATTTATTTTTTAGCTCAGCCACCATGTGGGGCATTACAATTGTCAAACTTGTTACTGGTCTTGGCTGCAACACAGACCACTTGGTTTTTGGGCTCAAGGGAGAGGACCTTCGCACATTCCTAAAGAGCAAATGAATGATTTGACAAAACATATACATTGCACAGCATTCTCAAAAGGCATCAGCGTTGGAACAGAGAATGTAACAGGCAGAAACAAGCCCAGTGTATAGAGGAAAGAAATGTATACATGTAGATGATTGACAGTGAGGTGAATGTCGAAGGGAAGTGTGCTCTACAACTTGACAGTGAAATCACAAAAAGCTCTTCCACTGGTGCAAGGAAGTCTTTTAAGTGGCAATGCAAAGAGGAAGGCAAAAGGTGAGTAAAGATTCCAAATGGTGTCATAGTGGAAGGAATCCTATCAGAGGTGGAGGGGAGGACATTATGAGCTGCTTTGTGGCACACACAATGATTCTTTAAGAGAACCTTTTTGGATTCCAAAAGCCATTGTAATTTAACAAGATGACCAGCAATATATGTCTTCTCTAGCAAACACGGAACTAACCTGCTGAATTAGGATTTAGCTGAAGCTTTCCAAGCAGATATTTTTAAGACCCAAGGAGGTGGCATTTCCATACTTGTTTTCATCTGTGTAGCAATTTGCCAAAGACAGTTGGGCAGAAGTGGTTAGTATCTTGCGTAATGACCTCAGGGCAAGGATGTAAGAGGCATCTGCAATGACGATTTGCGGCTTGTAAGAAAGAGATGAATCAAAAGTTATGCTGTACTTTCAGGCCTGGTCCACTGGGACTAGAGTGTTGTACATAGACCAGAAAGATTTTCTTTTTGGGAATTAATTCCCTTTTATGCCCGACATTCCAGTAATAGCTGGCATAAAATAACATGCCATAATATAATAATAGAAGGACTGCATATCTTTTTAGTAAACTATTAAGTGGATGAGGACATGAGGTAGACACTAAAAAAAGTGGGGACAGTAGTAGGGCCCTGGATAGAGACTTAACTCTCCCAAACCCCAATTGCGGGCTCAAAGAGGAAGAAGATTAATCACTGTAAAGGAGTTTCTCTCATTTTACAGACTAAGTATAGTCTTAATGTTTAAGGTCTTGTGGAACATTGTCTGAAGAAGCGAGGAAACTAGTTCAGAAGTATCAATAAGAGTTGCAGTCCTGCCATTTGAGCCAGTTTGTCTTCTTCATGCGATTTTAGGGGCCAGTGAAGCACAATCTTCGGGTACACAAAATAATGAATGAACAGTGACTCCTGGTCACAGTGATTTCTTTCACAATTAGCGTAACGTCTAGCTTAAGGCAAGACTGAATGTGAGTGGAGTAGTCGTAAACAGGGAAAGGGTAAAACAACATTTATCGGGTGAAATCATAACAGACAATGAATGTTATTTGACTCTTGTTGTACACATGCTCTACATAGGTCAATGGTTGAACCCTGTTGCGTCTCAACTGTACGTTATTCTGTAGAGGAGCACTGCGGGTAGCACCAGATGACTGTGCAGATTAGGACGAAACAGAGGGGGATTCATGGATCTAAGTATTTCTTTGCTAAATTTAACAAAATCCAAAGGTCTTCATAAGTTCATGAACCCTAGTAATTTAATCACAGTGGTGCAAGTCGCATCTTTCAAATGGTCCATGGATGGGAACTAGATATTGTGGCATTACCCTCGTGGGCAACATACATACAGGACACAATGGGAAGGAATATCACAGTCCTCTACAAAACTGGTCAATTAGACCTTGCTAATTGGAACTATCACTTGATATCATGGGTAGGGAGAACTGCACCCCTGTATATTTTAATCCTCCCAAAATGCTTCATATGTTTCTTACACTGCACTGTATTTAAAGAAACTGCAATATCTCCATGAATTCAATATGGAGGACAAAGTGCAAAAATGGCTAGAACAGGGAATCGCCAATGCATGCTCAGTGCAAAGTAGGGCAAGCAGGATTTCCTGAACCTGTGATGCTGTTATCATGTGGCACCAGTATGCTATTTGATTAGCTGGACAAGAATTAAAACATTGAAGGTGTGGGACTTCATCAATGATGCTCTGTAGGAGGTGCTCCAATGTAGGCGTGACCTGGATACCAAGATCTGGGAGATTCACTAAGCTATACACTACCCAGGTGGCCAGATCTACTCTAAGGGTTTGGACTAGACAATTGTTCACCCAAGGCTCAGTCCATTTCCATTCCTCTGTACTGCTTTTGGGCAATCAGGACTTTTCCTCGGACTTCAAAGGGGGTCGTATGGATCACAGAAAACTGATGCTGGCTCACAGTAAAGGACATGATTAACAGATGGGCAATTAAATCTCTTGAGCTGATCAATTTGGGCTTCCAGAGAGAAAGAGCTTTCATTGCCATTAAGTTAGGTATAGGGTCGTGTACCTATGTTTAAAAGGAGTGGGCCAATAAGAATTTTCTTCCTTTCGAAAAGTTTTAAAAAAAAGAGAATAGCTCCTTAAACGCCATATTAAGGATGTACAAATATCACCCAGCCCAGAGTATTTCTCCACCCAGTGTTCCAGGTGGCATAGAGAAAATAAAGTGGGGTTTTATCTGGAAGAGGAACAGAGGAGTGACAGCCCTGAGGGCAAATAACCCTGCTATAAATATATGGTCTAAAAATAAATCAAACCTGATCTTTGGCAATCGGCTTAAAGACCGCAGACACATCACTATGGTGGACAGCTGACTACTTCGATAAAATCACTGCTAAAATGCTGACCTCACATCTAGATTGCATTCTGTTTTATATATTTCAGTTTAGTTGCACTGTATTTCCACAGAATGTTGACACCCAGATAGGTACCCATCTATCTCAGCGGTAGCTCTGCCCCATTAGTGATTTAAAGGCTGAAATGTTGACAAATTGATGACATGACTATCAAAACAACTCTTCATTCAGCATTGCTATATTGTTGGGTCATGGGAAAATTACTACTGATTTAGGTCCCAGCCTGCCAGACAGCGCAACTGTCTGGTTTGCTAAAGACATTTTGGGGACTTTCAGAAAGTTGACCTAGGAATGCTTTCTGCCTGTTGATTATCACTGGCTTTGTGGTTTCTAACTCACATTTTCTGTATTTCTATTTGCTGACTTAAGCTCTGTTGGTTCAGTTTGTACTTCCAGTTGCCTAAACCATGTTTATTGTATTCTTACACAAACTCCCTTTATGTAAACAGGCTTTTAAATCTGGTCACATTTGCTGTGCATTCAAAGACCAAGGTCAGGTGCTGTCTTCAGAGGGTGCTAGTTTATTTTTAGGTCAAGCCTAGGCAGCACGCAAGCGCGTCTTTCAACATGTTGTAATCTACATCTGTGGGCGTGCAACCCGCCCATCACATTCATTTGTTCCTTGGGCTGCCTTTCAAAATTCCCTTGATTTCGTAGGTAAATGCTTTACGTTTGTCCCACCTTGAGGCTTCTTTGTAACCACCTTGGAGACTGACCCTATTGCATGGATTATTGCACAGTCGGCCATTTACCTTAGTATGGTGCACTACTTTTTTTCTTTTGCTTTGTGTTGCATGGCTGTATGTTGTTTCTTCCACTTCCCTGTTTAGGGCATGCCACTGATTCTTTGTGGTGTTTGCACACAAAGGCTGCAAGCTGGGGGTAGGGTTATTTTAAATATATATTTTTTTAAAGGTTCATAAAACTCCAACTCGATTGGAGGAGCACTTTACATCAGGACGTGAAGTTTCACATAGTGCAAACTCAGAGGAGCACTTTACATGATTACGCTATGTTTCATATAGAGCGACCTTGATCTGAGGAGCATTTTACAAGAGTACCACTTAATAAGTTTAGCAGTTGAAAAAATATACAAACTAGAGCATTTAACTCAGAAATCCTAAATGTGGCTCTCCTGGCACAGCAGGAGAGCCGATATTACAATATTCACTGCACTCTGGAAACTTGTCCCTATTATGCTTCGCAAGGCATTTTTTTTTCAAAACATGTTTGCCCATAACTCAGCCTGCGGTGGTCCTGTGACAATGGGTCCACCAACAAACCGTTCAGCATGAAACACTCTTTTTGTCTAAGTAATCTCTGGGTCCCCACACTAGGTTGGAGGCCCCAAAAAGGTAACCTGTCCCACCATTCAATGTCTTTTTAAGCTCTCTCATGGCAGGAACTTTTGTTTTATGGCTCGGAGTAGTTTGTGTTTTAAGGGCCTTGTTTATAGTATTGCAGTAGGTTGCTAGGCCTGAAAATGCGTAAGGCACTACACCCTCTAGGAGAATGTAGGATGGAACAACTAATGCGAGAACCACGCATGCCTGAACAACGTGGTCGGAATAAGGACCACGTTGTTTCCACGCATGCCTTTACAACAATTTCTCGTTGTAAAAGCATGCCTAGTAAAGGCATGTGTGGAACGACATGCGTGGTTCTAGCATGCAACCCCACCACCTGCCCTAAAAACACAACTCCCCGACCTGCACTAAAAACACAACTACCCTGCCCCCAACCACCATAAAAACACTACTACCCAAACCCCCCATCCACCCTAAAAACATGAACCGACCCCCCCACCCACCTTAAAAACACTATCCCGACCCCCCCACCCGCAATATAAAACATAGCTACCCCAACCTCCCGCCACCTGCCCTAAAAACATGAACCGACTCCCCCACCCACCCACCTTAAAAACACTATCCCGACCCCCCCACCCACATTAAAAACACTATCCGACCCCCCCACCTGCAATACAAAACATAGCTACCCCAACCTCCCGCCACCTGCCCTAAAAACATAACTACCCTGACCCCCACCCCTGCCCCTAAAAAAAAGAAAGAAAAAAAAGCATCACCCATCCTAAAAACACAACTACTCGACCCCCCCCACTCGCAGTAAAAACACAACTACCCCACCGCCCCACTGCCCTAAAAAACACAACTTTCCCAACCCCACCACTTGCCCTAAAAACATAACTACCCGCCTGCCACCCCTTAAAAAAAACAAGCATTTGCAATTCAACGGGTCTCGCGTTTGCTCGTGTTAGAGCTGATAGCGTTGTAAACTCCTAACCCGACTTTTCACTGGAAATGAAACCTATCGGCAAAATTGCATTTATGTACTAACCGGAAAAAGTGCAATTAACTGTGAAACAGGGTCGATATTATGTAAAGCGCTAGACTTCTGCCAAGCAGGATCGCGCTAGGAAAAGAGAGAAAAAGTAGTCCACGAGCCAGACAGAAAACAGCGAGCCTCGCATGTTTTCTGTACTTGGTCGATGCGCTCGAGGAGGGCTATCCACCAGAAAAGGCATGACGTATGCATGCCTTCCACTAATGAAATCAAGCAGATTCTAACAGGCAAGCCCACAAGCCAAACACAAACACTGACGTGACACGGACAGGGCTCCGAGCCCTTTTTAATTACAAAAGCGTCTCGCTTAGCGAAACGCATGCGCAAGCGACGCAGACTCGACCCTAATAAATGGCACCACCTACCCTAAAAACACAACTACCTGACTCCGCCCTAAAAACAAAACTACCCCAACCACCCTAAAAACACTATCCTGACCCCCACACCCGTCCTAAAAACATAACTACCCCGCCTCAACCCAAAAAACACAAATACCCCGACCCCCACCACCTGCCCTAAAAACACTACTACCCCAACCCACCATAAAAACGTAACTACCCGACCCTCGTCCTAAAACACAACTACTCCAACCCCCACCACCTGCCCTAAAAAAACACAACTACCCGACCCCCCCACCCGCCAAAAAACAACTAGCCCGCCCCCACCCAAAAAACACAAGTACCCCGATCACCACCCTAAAAACAATACCCCGCCCCACACCTTAAAAATAAATATCCCAACCCCCCCAACCCTGCCCTAGCTACACTTACCTGACCGCATCCTCTCCCTAAGCACTCTCCCTTTATCTCTGCCTTAACCATGCATGTGTGTTGTTCAGCACATGCACGGTTAAAGCAGAGGAAAAAGCCCTGCATTGTTCCAGCAAGTGTTGTTCCGCTTGCGATGTAAATGACATTATTTTTTCTGACATTTCCCCTCTAGGGCAGTGGTTTTTACATGTTTTAATAATGAGTTCCCACCCCACCCCCCCAGTGGAATAACAATCATCAGGCCACCCCCTCAGAATTGTTCAAAATTATTCTATTAAGTTGGCAATGTTTAAATATGTCTAGACTTTTTAAACATTGCAGTTAAGTTCTGTTGCCTTTTTAAAAATGGCACAAACTTTTTCTGCTTAAAACAAAGCAGTTATCTTCATAATTAATCTTTTGGCAGGAGCCAGGTGTGTCCCCCCGGGATCACTTGAGGCCCCCCATACGTGGCCCTACCCCCCAGTTTGAAGACCCCTGCTCTAGGGGTTATATGGAAAATGTCACTTACCCAGTGTACATCTGTTCGTGGCATGAGACGCTGCAGATTCACATGCTGTGCATATCCCACCATCTAGTATTGGGCTCGGAGTGTTACAAGTTGTTTTTCTTCGAAGAAGTCTTTTCGAGTCATGAGATCGAGGGACTCCTCCCATTTCGGCTCCATTGCGCATGGGCGTCGACTCCATCTTAGATTGTTTTCCCCGCAGAGGGTGAGGTAGGAGTAGTGTATATAGTAATAGTGCCCATGCAATGGAGTAAGTATGTATGTACATAATGTGACTAAAAGTGATATATTTACAAATTTACAAGTTTTATGTTTATCAACTTATAACGGCTACAGGCTCCCGGGGAGGTGGGAGGGCACATGTGAATCTGCAGCGTCTCATGCCACGAACAGATGTACACTGAGTAAGTGACATTTTCCGTTCGATGGCATGTGTAGCTGCAGATACACATGCTGTGCATAGACTAGTAAGCAGTTATCTCCCCAAAAGCGGTGGCTTAGCCTGTAGGAGTTGAAGTTGTTTGAAATAATGTTCTTAATACTGCTTGTCCTACTGTGGCTTGTTGTGTTAACACATCCACGCAGTAATGTTTAGTGAATGTATGAGGCGTAGACCATGTGGCTGCCTTACAGATTTCTGTCATTGGTATATTTCCTAGAAAGGCCATGGTGGCGCCTTTCTTTCTAGTGGAGTGTGCCTTTGGTGTAATAGGCAGTTCTCTCTTTGCTTTAATATAGCAGGTTTGAATACATTTAACTATCCATCTGGCAATGCCTTGTTTGGATATTGGATTCCCTGCATGAGGTTTTTGGAAAGCTACAAACAATTGTTTTGTTTTGCAAATTTGTTTGGTTTAATCAATGTAATACATTAGTGCTCTTTTTATGTCTAATGTATGTAATGCTCTTTCAGCTACAGAGTCTGGTTCTGGAAAGAACACAGGGAGTTCTACTGTTTGATTTAAGTGGAACGGTGATATGACTTTTGGCAAAAATTTGGGATTTGTGTGTAGAACTACTTTATGTTTGTGTATTTGCATAAAGGGTTCTTGTATGGTAAAGGCTTGTATTTCACTTACTCTTCTGAGAGATGTGATAGCTATTAGGAAGGCTACTTTCCAGGTTAAGAATTGTACCTCACAAGAGTGCATAGGTTCAAATGGTGGACCCATGAGTCGTGTTAATACAATATTGAGGTTCCACGAAGGAACTGGTGGTGTTCTTGGTGGAATAATCCTTTTTAGACCTTCAATAAATGCTTTTATGACTGGGATTCTGAATGGTGAAGTTGAATGTGTAATTTGCAGATAGGCCGAAATTGCTGTGAGATGTATTTTAATGGATGAAAATGCTAATTTAGATTTTTATAAGTGTAGTAAGTAGCTCACAATGTTTTTTGCGGATGCGTGTAATGGTTGAATTTGATTATTATGACAGTAATAAACAAATCTTTTCCATTTATTTGCGTAGCAATGTCTTGTAGTAGGTTTTCTAGCCTGTTTGATGACCTCCATACATTCTTGTCTAAGGTCTAGATGTCCGAATTCTAAGACTTCAGGAGCCAGATTGCTAGATTGAGCGATGCTGGATTCGGGTGTCTGATCTGTTGTTTGTGTTGAGTTAACAGATCTGGTCTGTTTGGCAGTGTGATATGAGGCACTACTGACAGGTCTATTAGTGTTGTGTACCAAGGTTGTCGTGCCCAAGTTGGTGCTATTAGTATTAGTTTGTGTTTGTTTTGACTCAATGTGTTTGCGAGATACGGAAGGAGTGGGAGAGGGGGAAAAGCGTAAGTAAATATCCCTGACCAACTCATCCATAACGCATTGCCCTTGGAGTGAGGCTGTGGGTACCTGGGTGCGAAGTTTTGGCATTTTGCGTTTTCTTTTGTTGCGAATAGGTCTATTTGTGGTGTTCCCCATGTTTGGAAGTAGGTTTGTAGTATGAATTTCCCATTCGTGGATCTGTTGGTGATCCCGACTGAGATTGTCGGCTAACTGGTTTTGAATTCCTGGTATGTATTGCGCTATTAGGCGAATGTGATTGTGAATCGCCCAATGCCAAATCTTTTGTGCTAAGAGACACAACTGTGTTGAGTGTGTCCCTCCCTGTTTGTTTAAGTAATACATTGTTGTCATGTTGTCTGTTTTGACAAGAATGTGTTTGTGGGCTATTAGTGGTTGAAATGCTTTCAACGCTAGAAACACTGCTAGTAGTTCTAACTGATTTATATGAAGTTGTTTCTGCTGGGTGTTCCATTGTCCCTGGATGCTGTGTTTGGTTGAGGTGTGCTCCCCACCCTACCATGGAAGCATCTGTTGTGATCACGTATTGAGGCACTGGGTCTTGGAAAGGCCGCCCTTGGTTTAAATTTATAGGATTCCACCATTGAAGCGAGGTGTATGTTTGGCGGTCTATCAACACTAGATCTTGAAGTTGACCCTGTGCTTGTGACCATTGTGTTGCTAGGCACTGTTGTAAGGGCCGCATGTGTAATCTTGCGTTTGGGACAATGGCTATGCATGATTAAATCATGCCTAGTAGTTTCATCACTAATTTTACCTGCAAACTTTGGTTTGGGTGAATGCTTTGTATTACGTTTTGGAATGCTTGTACCCTTTGTGGATTTGGAGTGGCAATCCCTTTTTTTGTGTTGATTGTTGCTCCTAAGTATTGTTGTATTTGACACGGCTGTGTGATTTTTGGTAGTTTAGTGAGAACCCTAGTTTGTGAAGGGTTTCTATGACGTATTTTGTGTGTTGAAGACACTGTTCCTGCGTGTTGGTTTTGATTAACCAATCGTCTAGATACGGGAATTCGTGTATGTGCTGTCTTCTGATATGGGCTGCTACTACTGCAAGGCATTTTGTAAATACCCTTGGTGCTGTTATCCCGAATGTTATCACTTTGAATTGGTAATGTACTCCTTGGATTACAAACCGTAAGTATTTCCTGTGTGAAGGATGTATGGGTATATGGAAGTACGCATCCTTGAGATCTAATGTTGTCATGTAGTCTTGTTGTTTGAGCAAGGGGATTACGTCTTGAAGTGTCACTATGTGAAAGTGATCTGATTTGATGTAAAGATTTAGGGGGTCATTCCGACCCCGGCGGGCGCCGCCTGCCGGGCGGAAACCGCCCAAACACCGCCCTGCGGTCAAATGACCGCGGGGAGCATTTTGACTTTCCAGCTGGGCCGGCGGGCGATCTTCAAAAGATCGCCCGCCGGCCCAGTGGGAAAGCCCCAGCAAAGATGAAGCCGGCTCCGAATGGAGCCGGCGGATTTGCTGGGGTGCGACAGGTGCAGTTGCACCCGTCGCGATTTTCAGTGTCTGCTGTGCAGACACTGAAAATCTTGTTGGGGCCCTGTTAGGGGGCCCCTGCAGTGCCCATGCCAGTGGCATGGGCACTGCAGGGGCCCCAAGGGGCCCCACGACACCCGTTCCCGCCAGCCTGGTTCTGGCGGTGAAAACCGCCAGAACCAGGCTGGCGGGAAGGGGGTCGGAATCCCCATGGCGGCGCTGCATGCAGCGCCGCCATGGAGGATTCCCTGGGGCAGGGGAAAACCGTCGGGAAACCGCTGGTTCCCCTTTTCTGACCGCGGCTTTACCGCCGCGGTCAGAATGCCCCGGAAGCACCGCCAGCCTGTTGGCAGTGCTTCCTCTGCCCTCTGCCCTGGCGGTGAGACACCGCCAGGGTCAAAATGAGGGCCTTAGTGTTCTGAGATCTAAGATGGGTCTCAGAGTCTTGTCCTTTTTGGGCATAAGAAAATACAGGGAATAAACACCTGTTCCTTTCTGATGGTTGGGTACAAGTTCTATTGCATCCTTTTGCAACAACGCTTGGACTTCTAGGTGTAATAGATTCAAGTGTTGTTTGGACATGCTGTGTGTTCTTGGAGGCACATTTGGTGGTAATTGTAGGAATTCTATGCAATAACCATGTTGGATAATGGCTAGGACCCACAAGTCTATTGTTATTTCTTCCCAGTTTTGGTAAAAATCTGTGAGTCTCCCCCCCCCCCCCCCCCCCACTGGTGTTATGTGTTGGGGATTTGTGACACTGAAGTCACTGTTTATTTTGAGGGGTCTTTGGAACTTTCCTCTAGTTTTAGGGAACTGTCCACCTCTGTATTGTCCCCGAAAGCCTCCTCTTTGATACTGGCCCTGGTATGTGGGTCTGGTTTGTGAGGTTGAGGGTTCTGTGCTTTGGGCCCGAAACCCCCCTCTAAATTGTGTCTTCCTAAATGTCCCTCTGCTCTGTGGGGAGTAGAGCGCACCCATGGCCTTGGCCGTATCCGTGTCCTTCTTTAGCTTCTCTATAGCTGTGTCCACCTCCGGCCCAAACAACTGCTGTCCATTAAAAGGCATATTAAGCACAGCCTGTTGGATTTCGGGCTTAAATCCGGAGGTGCGTAGCCATGCGTGACTCAGAATAGTGACCGCTGTATTCACAGTTCTTGCGGCTGTGTCTGCTGCATCCATTGCCGATCGTATCTGGTTGTTCGAGATACTTTGGCCCTCTTCCACCACTTGTTGTGCACGCTTCTGGAACTCTTTGGGCAGATGTTCTATAAAGTGCTGCATTTCATCCCAATGAGCCCTGTCATATCTTGACAATAAAGCCTGGGAACTGGCAATGCGCCATTGATTGGCCGCATGTGCTGCAACTCTTTTCCCCGCTGCATCAAACTTTCGACTTTGTCGGGTGGTGGTGCATCTCCAAAGGTGTGTGAATTAGCCCTTTTACGTGCTGCGCCTACTACTACTGAGTCAGGTGTCAGTTGTTGTGTGATGTATACAGGGTCTGTAGGGGGAGGCTTGTACTTTTTCTCCACCCTAGGTGTGATGGCTCTGCCTTTGACAGGTTCTTGAAATGCTTGTTTCGCGGGTTTCAACATCCCTGGTAACATCGGGAGACTTTGGTACTGACTGTGTGTCGACGACAAAGTATTAAATAAAAAGTCATCCTCAATGGGTTCAGCGTGCAGTGCCACATTGTGAAAAGCCGCTGCTCTGGACACCACTTGCGTGTAGGCAGTACTATCCTCAGGTGGAGATGGCCTCGCTGGGTAGCAGTCTGGACTATTGTCAGATACTGGTGCATCATATAGATCCCATGCATCTGGCTCATCTTGGCTCATCCCTGTGTGCGTTGGAGATTGCATCATAGGTGGGGTCGCAATTGGTGATGGTTGCGGTGAGTGGTGTGGTGATGGTTGTGGCGAAAACCGTGGTGGAGTTACTTCTTTTGCCACCTTTGCTTTTGGTTGTTTCTCTGTGTCTTTGAAAGCAAGTTTTCTTTTCATCCTTATAGGAGGGAGAGTTCTTATTTTCCCTGTTTCCTTTTGAATATGGAGCCTTCTTTGGGTATAATCTGGCTCCCCTGCTTCTAGCTCTTGTCCAAATCTATGGCCTTGTAGTTGTTCTGAAGGGCCTTGTTCTTCGGAGTAGAGCTTGTTTTCGGCTCCAAAGCTGGGTGTTTCGGTACCAAAACTTTTTCTACAGTCTTTTTCGGCTCTGAAGCCACTTTTTTTTAGGTTTCGGTGTGCCGATATCTCGGTCCCGACTTATCTCGGAGCCGGTCTCCCGGTGTCGAGTCTGATCTGAGCCAGGTTCTCGGTGTCGAGTATGCTGCGTGCCGGGATCTGGACCACAGTCGGAAGACTTCGACACGTGCGTGCCCTTTTTCGGTGCCAATGGTTGGTCACCAATTGTACGGGTTAAGCCATGGCCTGCCAGCGGTGGCGTCCCCTGGGCCTTCATGATTTTGGCGTGAGTTTTGGTCGGGGCTGGTTTACTCACAATTTTCGGCGCCTGCTCTGTTTCGGGCTCGTCCGAGTCAGCGATGGAGAAAGTCTCCTCTTCCTTGACGTCGCGGTGTCCTGATGGCGCCGATGCCATTTGAAACCTTCGTGCTCTCCGGTCCCGTAGCGTTTTCTTCGACCAAAACGCCCGACAGGCCTCGCAGGTATCCTCTTTGTGTTCGGGGGACAAACACAAATTACAGACCAGATGTTGATCTGTGAAAGGATACTTGTTGTGGCATTCGGGGCAGAAGCGGAATAGGGTCCGTTCCATTAGCCTTGAAGACGCACGCGGTCGGGCCGACCAGGCCCCGCCGGGGAATCGAAGCCCCGGAGGGCTACCGGAGCTCTTCTTGATTTGGTGTCGATCTGCGTTAACTAACCCGATACCGAACGTCAACAATACCGTTGAATTTTCCGAGATGTAACTAACTTTCCGAACCGAAACACGGTGCGAAGAGGAACACGTCCGAACCCGATGGCGGAAAGAAAACAATCTAAGATGGAGTCGACGCCCATGCGCAATGGAGCCGAAATGGGAGGAGTCCCTCGATCTCGTGACTCGAAAAGACTTCTTCGAAGAAAAACAACTTGTAACACTCCGAGCCCAACACTAGATGGCGGGACATGCACAGCATATGTATCTGCAGCTACACATGCCATCGAACATATGGTTACACTACATTAATTTTTGCCATTAAGTTTTGATGTTGTTATGCCCTCTTGGGGCTGACTATATGATTACATGACAATGTTTCTTACAAATCCTATTTTTTATAATGGTGTCCCCCTAGGGGCTGTTCTGAGCACTACAATGAAGATACAACAACATTCGCTGCACTCATAAACCTGCCCCACTATGCCACTCAACTTTACACCACTGCCCTCTGCATCACTCAACTCTGCGTCAGGCTTTCTGCACCACTCTACTATATGGCACTGCATTCTGAGCCACTCTACTCTGCTCCACTCCGAACCACTGCTCTCTACTATGCACCTCTCTAATCTACACCACTGCGTTCTACGATGCTGCATCGTATGACTCTGAATTCAGTGACACTGCACTCTACACCACTTTACTCCAATGTATACCACTCCAATATGACACTCAGCCACTCCACTCTACTCCACTCCTAGCCATTCCACTCTACGACACTCCATCTGACTCGTCTCTAAGCCACTAACTTTTAGCCATGCTGGTGTATAACATGGCTAAATCACATTGGCAAAGCCAACAGCTCTTGCATAGGCGACCTATTGTTGTTGCCAATGCTTGTTATTAAAGTACCAATCTCTGCGCTGCTCATGCCTTTATCTATATATTGTACTGACTGTGTCAGCTAGTCACAGAACCCAAGCATGGATAGATCAAGAGGAGGGATAGCTAAGGTGGGGCTGAAGAAACCACAGCGGGTGGGCCTCCCCGACCTGGAATGTAAGGACTAGAATTTTTAGAGGCAAATGAGGGACGCAGCAAGCTAAGGGGATCAGCGGTTGTGGCTACTAGATGACAGAATTACATATTTTCACGGAGGTAATGCCTAACTTTTCATGCTATATAAAACAATTTACAAAAAGGCATTGAAACTAAAATACTGTTTAGCTTTCCTCCTCATTATCTCTGTAATATAGACTTCTCTTTTGTTGGAGGGAAATATTTCCGTTTCCAATTCTTTGTAGGAAACGTTTACTTGCTTCTATACTTTGCCTCACACATCCAGGCTGCCATGTACACTTTGTTACATTCTAATATCAGAGTACCAAGTGCATAAGTACTCTGGCTTTCTGAATAGATACAAACAGACCAAGAATAGATCTACAAAATGTGAGAATAATTTTGATTTGCCAGATCGTTTTGCCCATCTTAGCCAACATACAATTGCTGTTTAGTGTTGTTCACTATCTGGAGGCTTCAACCTAACAAAAGACAAAAAACAAACACAGCTGCACGGTCAGTTCAAGGACGTTTACATGACCCGATATTTGTATACTGGAATCCTTTGTAACTTATTACATTTATTAAGTGACCTGAGTCGGAAAAAGTTACTTGATGTATAAATCTGAAATTAACCAAAGTGTCTTGTTTATCTTCACTGCTGCACGTTTCACTTACCCCACATAAGCAGTCACATCTTGTTACTGCAGTTATGCCTTGGGAGATATCATGCAACAATAATTCTGAAGAACAAGTTACTTACCTTTGGTAACGCTTTTTCTGGTGGATACACTAGCTACCTGTGGATTCCTCACCTTATGAATTCGTCCTTGCGCCAGCATCCGACGGAAAGTCTTCTTCCTAGCTGTCCACGAGGACGTCATAATGGCACGGCTCCACGTGACTCCGCTTGACGTCACCGTGCCAATAAGAGGTCCTCGGCGTGCTGACGTCAGTTTCACCCCATTTTTTACGTGCCTTTGAGGCTAACAGGTGAGAACCGACCCATAAAAAACTTAAAGAAAAATACATATACACAAGAACACTTCCCATAATTGCATATATTCACATGAAATATAAATATCAGATTACACACATATATTCATAAATAAATATAAACCTTTGCAACATATTTGTGCAATCAGGCAGTCAACAGGGAGGTGGGAGGGACCGTGAGGAATCCACAGGTAGCTAGTGTATCCACCAGAAAAAGCGTTACCGAAGGTAAGTAACTTGTTCTTCTGATGGATACAACTACCTTTTGGATTCCTCACCTTATGAATAGAGCCCCAAAGCCGTACCGCACTCGGTGGTGGGTGCCCGCCTGATTACACCAAGAAATCATGCAATACCGAGCGTGCAAAATGGCCGTCCCTCCTCACCTCAGAATCCAAACAGTAATGTTTTGCGAAGGTATGGAGGGACGCCAAGTTGCCGCCTTACAAATGTCCACTATTGGAACCCCTCTTGCTAGGGCCGAAGTGGCCGACTTGGCCCTAGTGGAATGGGCCCTGACACCCTCAGGGGGAACTTTCTTCGCCAGTGAGTAACACACTTTTATACAAAGGATGACCCACCTGGAGATAGTTTGTTTCTGGACTACTCTGCCCTTCCGCTGTCCAACATACCCCACGAACAGCTGATCATCCAGACGAAAGTCTTTTGTTCTCTCCAAGTAGAAACTAAGAGCCCTTTTAGGGTCCAATCAATGGAGTCTCTCTTCATCTTTAGAGGGGTGTGGAGGAGGGTAGAAAGAGGGAAGGGTAATAGTCTGTCCCATATGGAAAGGAGTGACAACTTTTGGCAGAAAAGCTGCCCTGGTTTTCAACACCACTTTATCAGGGAAAAACATGGTAAAGGGGGGTTTAATGGAAAGGGCTTGAAGCTCCCCAACCCTTCTAGCAGAGGTAATTGCAATCAAGAAAACAGTCTTAAGGACTAAATATCTTAACGGTCATGAATGCATGGGCTCGAAAGGCGAACCCATCAGAAATGTCAAAAACAGATTTAAATCCCACTGAGGCATGTGAAAGGGCGTGGGAGGAAACGTATTAACTAATCCCTTGATAAACCTATTTACAATCGGAGATTTGAATTAATAAGGCTGGTCCGGAAGGCAAAGAAAAGCAGATAGAGCCGCTAAATAGCCCTTAACTGTAGCTACCGCACAGCCTTTCTTTGCTAAATCAAGTGCAAACAAATGACCATCTGAAAGGTGGGCCTTTAAGGGATCTTTTTGATTCTCTCCGCACTAAACCACAAATTTTGCCCACCTACCGGCATAAATGGATTTAGTGGAGTGTCGCCTGGACGATAGAATAACATCCACTACATGCGGTGGGAGAGAAAAGGAACTCAGGTTGCCCGTTCAATCTCCAGGCATGAAGGTGCAGGCTCTGGAGGTGGGGGTGTAGAACCTGCCCCTGCGACTGTGAGAGGAGGTCTGCCCTGAGTGGGAGACGGAGTGGAGGGCACTCAGAGAGTTGGAGAAGGTCTGTGTACCACACCCTTCTCGGCCAGTCCGGTGCCACCAAGATGACTTGGGCCTGGTCTTGACGAACCTTCCTCAGAACCCGAGGAATCAAGGGTATGAGGGGAAACGCGTAAAGCACCTGGCCTCTCCAGGACAACTGAAACGCGTCCCCAAACGCTCCTTGCATCGGATACTGGAGGCTGCAGAACAACGGGCAGTGCGCGTTCTCCCGAGTGGCGAATAGATCCACCTGAGGCGAACCCCACATCCCGAAGATGTAGAGGACCAGGCTATTAAGCAAATCTGATGGTCCTGAATCCAGGACCAGAGTCGCAGAGCCTCTCTGCAGAGAAGGTACGGCCCTACCCCTCCCTGCTTGTTTATGTACCACATTGCGGTAGTGTTATCCGTCAGGACCTGAACTGACTGACCGCGAAGGGAAGGGAGGAACGCCTTGAGCGCCAAACGTATTGCCCGCAATTCCAACAGATTGATGTGCAACATCTGTTCCACTGGAAACCAATAACCCTTGATCTCCAGGTCCCCCAGATGAGCTCCCCACCCTAGAGTGGAAGCATCAGATACCACTGTGGCCACCGGCGGTGGTAGAGAAAACGGTTTTCCTTGGGAAAGGTTGCCGTCCACCAATGAAGATCGGCTGCAGTGTCCCTGGAGATCCTTATCGAATCCCCGAGATCTCCTTTGTGCTGGAACCACTGCCTGCGGAGGCACCACTGAAGAGCCATCATATGCCAGCGTGCGTGAGTGACCAACAGAATGCAAGAAGCAAACAGACCTAGCAGGCGTAAGACTTTGAGGACTGGAACAGCCGCCCCATTCTGAAACATTGGAATCAGCGCCTGAATGTCATGAATCCGCTGAGGCGGGGGTAGGCCCGAAACAATGTTGTGTCCAGTACTGCCCCTATGAACAGGAGGCGTTGAGAGGGCTCCAGGTGAGATTTGGGTACGTTTACCGAAAAACCCAGATCGAACAACAGCTGGGTTGTCATCCGCAGATGAGACAGCACAAGCTCTGGAAACTTGGCTTTGATTAACCAATCGTCCAGGTAGGGAAATACCGCTACTCCCTTCCTTCTGAGATGTGCTGCAACCACTGCCATCACCTTTGTAAAAACTTGAGGTGCTGAAGTAAGACCAAACAGAAGGACCGCAAACTGGTAGTGTTGCGACCCCACCACAAACCGGAGATACTTCCTGTGCGACTTGAGTATCGGAATATGAAAGTACGTATCCTGCAAGTCGACAGACACCATCCAGTCTCCTTCGTTCAACGCCAATAGCACCTGCGCTAGGGTCAGAATTTTGAATTTCTTCTGTTTGAGGAACAAATTCTAAATCCTCAAGTCCAGGATCGGTCTTAGACGACTGTCCGCTTTAAGAATCAGGAAATATCTTGAATAACAACCCTGACCCCTTTCCTGCACCGGCACCAACTCTATTGCGCCCTTTGATAACATGGCCAGAACTTCCTGTTGTAACAACAGAAGATGGTCTTCTGAACAAAATGAAGGACGGGGGGGGAAGGGAGGAGGGGACTCCTGAAAGTGGAGAGCATATCCTTTTTCCACAATCTAACACCCAAGAGTCCGTAGTTATCGTCTCCCACTTGTGGAGAAAAAGACTCAGCCTTCCCCCTACAGGAGAGGTATGAACGATAAAGTGCGGAAAACTAGGGCTGCTTCTGCTGTTGTCCACCAGAGGAAGAGGATGATGATGAAGGCTGCTGGACTGCCCCTCTAGCTCTACCCACACCCCGCCCTCTAAAGGAACGATAGGGTGGATTGGCAGGTTGTTGGGCCAAGTACTGGGGCCTCCGAAAGGCAGAACCACGTGCAAACCTCCTGAATCTGCGAAAAGGTCTATAAGAAGTAGCAGTGGTAGTCTGTAAGCCTAAAGACTTAGCAGTTGCCGACTGTCTTTAAACCTCTCAAGGGCAGAATCCGCCTTTTCTCCAAACAACTTCTCACCATCGAATGGTAGATCCAACAAGGTGGTTTGAATGTCCGAGGAAAACCCGGAGGACCTCAACCAAGCGTGCCTCCTAGTAGCCACAGATGTCCCCATGGCCCTGGCTACCGAATCCGTTGTGTCCAGGCCAGACTGTATAAACTGTTGTGCAGCCGCCTGCACATCCGAAAAAAAGAGATCCAAAGGACCTCTGTACATCCTGCTGTAGATCTCTGACCATCCCCTTAGCAGAGTCCATAAGGGTGTGGACATACCTGCCCAGCACACAGGTAGAATTTGCAGCCTTGAGCGCCATGCTACACGATGAAAAGATGTTCTTAGAAGACTGCTCCATCCTCTTGGACTCCCTATCAGTTGGGACCACAGGGAATGTTCCAGGAGCAGACTTCGCGGAGCAAGACGCCTGGACTACCAAACTTTCAGGAGTCGGATGGCGTGACAGGAAACCCGGATCCCCGGGTGCGCCCCTATGTCTCCTCGCTATTGCCCTGTTAACTGCTGGAGTCGTAACCGGCTTCCTCCACAGGCCCAGAATGGGCTCAGTCAACGCCTCGTTGAAGGGCAGTAAAGGATCGGCAGCGGACGTAGAGGGGTGCAACACCTCAGTCAGCAGGTTGGTTTTCACCTCCGCCACAGACAAGGGCAAGTCTAAAGACTCTGCTGCTTTCCTGATCACTGTATGAAAGGATGCTGCCTCCTCTGTAAACTCCCCCGGAGATGCAATGTCCCACTCCGGGGAAGTATCCAGGCCGCTTGCAGACCCCAAGCCTTGGTACTCATCCAAATCCCAATCTCACCCTCTTCTAACTGCCTGTACTCTTCCTCCTCCAGGAGTCGTAATGCCTTTCTCCGAGACCTAAGGCGTGTTTCCAAAGTCGGCGTCGATAACGAATCCACCGACGCCGAAGACTTCGAATCCCGCTAGGGCACAGGAAGAGATGGATGACTCCTAGCATCACCCGGCACCGACATGGACTCCAATTGCGTCTTCTGCAGAGTCGGCTGCCATGAAGGCGATGGTGCCGGCCAGGTAGGAGACATCATAGACGTTGAATGACGTGGCAATGGCGTCGGCTGACGTGATGATGGAGCCACAGACCCAGCTGGTGAAGATCTTCCACAAGAAGACAACCTCGGCGCTGATCCGACACCTTCAGCAGGGCAAAACGGCATAAACGGAGCTGCCTTATACGGCGCCGGGGAGCCCAAGTGAAACGCCAATGGCCCCGTGGGACCCACCGGTGCACCAGCAGGAGCCATGGACTGGAAAACGGCATACATTGCATTTAAAAATGCTGCCGGATCCGCTCCTGGAGCCGGGAAAGCAGGATATTGCTGTCCTTGAGCCTGCTGCACATCAGGCTCCTGCGACTCCGGTGAGAACTGAGGGCTATGATGAGTCACCTCATAGACCGACGGCGCCGGAGATATCTCCGGACTCCTGGGCTGAGGCGTCACAGTAGGGCTCATCTCCCATGTCCTTTGGCGTCGAGAAGAAGGAGACCTCAACCTCGATCCGCTCCGCTCAGACCGGCACCGAGAGTCATGACGGCGTCGTGAATCATGGTGACGCCGCTTCTTATGCTTCTTTGGTGAAGCATGGGAGGAAACTCTCTTATGGTCCTTCTTATTTCTTTCGCCATGAAAAGCTTAGCCTCTCGTTCTTTTAGAGCCTTAGGGTTCATACTCTGGCACGACCTACACCCTTTGACGTCGTGCTCAGAGCCTAGACACCAGATACAATCCAAATGTGGATCGGTTACCGACATCCAACCTCCAAATTCTTTACAGGGCTTAAAACCCGACTTCTTTGGGGGAGACATTGTAACCACCAAAACGCAACAGTAATCAACGAGCCAGGAAAGAAAAAACGTTGGCGTCGAAGGCACGGAAAAAAGGAAAACTGATGTCAGCACGCAGACGAGGACCTCTTATTGGCACGGTGACGTCAGACGGAGTCACGTGGAGCCGTGCCATTATGACGTCCTCGTCGATGTAGACAGCTAGGAAGAAGACTTTCCGTCGGATGCTGGCGCAAGGACGAATTCATAAGGTGAGGAATCCACAGGTAGTTGTATCCATTAGAATGATAGTTTAAATAGGACCAGTCCACTCTACTCTCTACACCACTCCATGCCACTTCACCTAATGCCACCGACACTCCAATCTATACCACTTTACAACATTCTACGACACTTTACTCCTCTCTATGCCACTCCCTTTGACATCACTATATTCTACGTCATTCCATTCTGTGTCACTTTACTCCACTCTACATTACTCCACTCTGTGCCACTCCACTATAGAACACTTTACCCAACTTTACGCCCCTCCTTTGTATGACACTTCACACCACTCCATTCTACAACACTATAGTTCACTCCATCAACTCCTAACCCACTTTACTCCACTCTACGCCACTTCACGCCCTCAACAACACTATGTCACTCCACTCTGAGCCCTAGTATACCTCTCCACTCTGTGTCACTTTACTCTACTCCACTATACACCACTCCTTGACACACTCCTCCATTCTATGCCACTCTACTGTACTCCATGACACTCCAGTCCATCCTCCTCCATCTCACTATCTTGCAGAACAACAGCCATTCTGGTGTACAACATGTCTAAACAACACTGGCAAAGCCAATAGCTATTGCATAGGCAAGACCTATTGGCTTTGCCAATGACTTATCTTTTTACTGTTAAGCTATAATTTTGACGCGGATCATCTTGAGCTATTGCTAATTCTTGTAATATTCCACTTTCAACTTGTTGATGGCTTCCTCATATGCTTCCATTAGTTGGGTCTCCCCATCTTTAAACCAAAATCCTTTTTAGGGTTGAGGGAAAAGTGCTCTGTCCCTGGTGTAATCTCTCTGTGGGCTTTTAAAGACACTCATGCCACACCCATCAGTTTGGTTGGTTCGTTGTCTTGCCTTTTAAAATTTGCTTGATTTCATTAGTGAAAGGCATGCACACGTCATGTCTTTTCGGTGTTTAGCCCTCCTCTAGCGCACCGGCCTGTTACTGAAAACACACGAGGCTCCATGTTTTCTGTATGGTTTCTGGACTACTTTTTATTTTTATTTCGTAGGCAGCACGATCAGACTGAGCGCTAGTCAAGCGCTTTGCATGACATCATCCCTGTTGCAGGATATTTGCACTTTTGCCGGTTACATGGATAATTGCACTTTTGCTGATATGTTTCCCTGCGAGCGAACTTATTTTTCCTTTTCTGTGTCTGCTTTGTGCTCATGGCGGCCGTCAGCTCGCTTATGTGAAACTGTTTCACTTTCATTTTCACTTTGTGGCAAGAGAAGTTCGGTTAGTTATGTGAAACTGTTTCTTTTTATTTTCAGTTTATGTGGCAAGAAAAGTCCAGTTAGGAGTTTACAACGCTAATAGCTTTAACTCGAACAAACACGAGATCCACTGAATTGCAAATGCTTGTTGATATTTGTGGCAGCTAAGTACTCCATAATTTGTTTATGACATGATCACGCCATCCGCTCTTTTTCAGACCAACCTACAATCATTTCTTCTTTTTACATTCACAGACGTTTGCTTGTGGTCTAAATTCTTCAGACCTGATGATGAACCCTTACAATGGGTCCAAATGCGGTCCACCTTTGGGCAGTTAGACTGTTGATTTAACTTGTTAATATTTTGATACAGATTCTGATACATATCGTAATATAATTAACGGCATGGTCAATTGCATCTGTTTTGTTACACACATTGCTATGTTCCGTTTTATCTGTAGAATGTGATCACTGGAGCACTATGACGACATACCGAGAGTAGTACACTTTGGCTGATTCAACCTATATTGTCACTTATTGCATTAACTAAAAAAAAAACGGTACCAATGACTGCATTTCAAGCCGTTTTATGATTACATAAGCAACTGTTTCTATTTCAAGTTATTCGAGGTTTGTATAACCTACTAATTCCTCTAGGAATTGTTCATTAAACCCAATCACTTTGGCCAGATAGCAAAGGGAAGCCCCAAAACCGAGCCCCCACCAGTTGTTTAATCCTTGAAGCTCCCGTTTCCGCAGCTGTGTGGTGTAGCAGAGATGTGGGTGGATCTGAACACTGCACCCAAGCGAAGCTAAATTCTTATTTGTCAGGAGCGTTCTAGCCAAGCTGCCCTATTGGTCAGGATTCATTATTTCCGCTAGAAGCTGTAGCGAGCAGTCACGTTTCTTTAACCCCTTCTGTGCCGAGGACGTAGTGGTTAGGTCCTTCGGCACAGTGCTGCTGTGCCGAGGACGTAACCACTACGTCCTCGGCACACAGCCCAGAGGGAGCGCTCTCGCTCCCTCTGAATGCTTCCCCCCAAAGTCAGGGATGGAAGGGGAAGACCTGTTGGCCATTTCTGCCCCCCCCGGGGGCAGATGGGCCTATATGTTTTAAGCCCACCTGCCCCCAAGGGGGGCAGAAGCCACTTAGACACCAGGGAGGGAGAGGGAGTGTGTGTGTGTGTGTGAGTGGATGGGGGGGGGGGGCCTTGGGCAAGGGTCGCCCGCCACTTTGGAGGCACATGTACCGATGCCATTTCTGCACCCCTTGGAGACAGATCAGCCTATTATTTTTAGGCTGATCTGCCCCCAAGGGGGGCAGAAACCACTAGAACGCCAGGGATTTTTTTTATTAGTTTATTTTTGTGGGGGGGCGTCCCCTTGGGCATGGGGCACCCCCCCCCCCCCCAAGGGGGGCATTGACCTGTTGGCCATTTCTGCCCCCCCCCCCCGGGGACAGATGGGCCTATTTTGTTAGGCCCATCTGCCCCCAAGGGGGGCAGAAGCCACTTTGGCACCAGGGATAGTGTTGTGTGTGTTTTTTTTTATTTGGGGGCTGTCCCCTTTGGCAAGGGTCGCTCCCCATGGGGACACACTACTAAGGGTATTTTCTGGCCTCCTTGGGGCAGATAGGCCTATTTTTTTAGTAGGCCCTTCTACACCTATGGCAGAATCCACTTAGGCACCAATTTCTAAATGTTTGATGGTGGGGTGTTTGTCAACTGATGAAGTATTTGCATTTGTGATAAAAAAAAAAATTCCTCCTTTTTGTTCTAGTTCAAAGCTTTCGCTTTATTTGCTGTGGCTCCTTGCGGTTTTGGCGGTGGTTGACCTGCAGTTTGCACAGTTGCATGTTTTAGGTAAGTAAAAACAATTTACTCCAAAGGAGTATTGTTGCCATGCATGAATGACATGTTTGTAGGGGGTGTACTAAATGCAGGATTGTGTGTGAAATTGTCCTTAGATTTGTGCACAATGATATTTGTTTTGTCTTATTTCTAATTTGACTTTCTTTCTTTTTAGTGGGATATCATTGGTGATTGCTGTGTCTGTGCAGAGTAGTTGCTGGTGAATCAAGCTTTTTCAGGCAAGTGAGCGGTATAGTTTTTGAGTTTATAACTCTTACTAACAAAGCTACACTTTGTTACTTGTCTTACACAGTGCTGGTTGTTGGTGGTGAATTTGTCCAGTTAGTTTTAGTAGGAAACATCATGGCTAGCCGCAGGATGACCGCTCAGCAGGTGGTTGGTATGCTTTTTGAGTCATTGTCTGATCATGATTATGAGACGGACTCTGCATCTGAGGCAGAGGAGGAAGTGAGAGATTCTGGCAGTGATGTTTCTGTTGGAGGGGAATCTTCTGATGATGAAGCCACACTCAGTGCAGATGAAGGGCCTGTTTTAGAGGAGGACACTGATGTGCCATTAGTGCAGCAACCTGGGGCTGAAAGGTTTCCCGTTATAAGACCTGATTTCTGGGTTGCCCCAAACATGGAGCAGCCAGAGTTGCCTGCCTTTACTGGTCTCCCGGGGTGTAACGCCAATACAGAGAACTTTTTGCCTATCAATTTCTTTGAGTTATTCATGGATGATGTGTTTTTGGAAGAGATTGTTGTGCAGACTAATTTGTATGCGGAGCAGCATTTGAGGGACAACGCTGCTAGACTTAGGCCACACTCTAGAGCTGCCCAGTGGATTCCCACAAATTTGGAGGAGATAAAAAAGTTTTTGGGTTTGACTTTTTTGATGGGGTTGATAAGGAAGCCGTCACTGGCTTCTTATTGGTCTACTAGTCCCTTGATGGCAACAGCTATATTTCCTGCGACCAAGAGTCGTAATCGGTATTTGCTTCTTCTTAGGATGCTGCATTTTGTTGACAATGCATTAGCCTTGCCACGAGATCACCCAGATTCGGACCGTCTTTTTAAGATTAGGCCTGTCCTTGATCATTTTGTTGATCGGTTTTCGGAGGTCTATGTTCCAGGCAAAGAGATAAGTGTGGACGAGTCTTTGGTCCTCTTCAAGGGTCGTTTGGTTTTTAGGCAGTACATTCCTAGCAAAAGTGCACGATATGGAATTAAATTGTATATGCTGTCTGAAAGTAGTACAGGATATGTGTATAGTTTCCGTGTCTACACTGGTAGGGATTCCAATATTGACCCCCCTGGTTGTCCTCCCACTTTTGGAGTTACTGATAAAATTGTGTGGGATCTTGGTAGACGACTGTTCAACAAAGGTCACCATTTGTATGTAGATAACTTCTACACTGGAGTGCAGTTGTTCAAGGAATTGTTTAAAGTGGACACTGTTGCTTGTGGCACAACTCGTTGTAACCGGAAAGGCTATCCAAGGGAGCTTGTTTGTAAAAAAAAACTTGAGGGGACAGTGCTGTGCCTTGCGGAATGATGAGCTGCTATCTTTGAAATTTTCAGACAAGAGGGATGTCTACATGCTAAGTACCATCCATGATGAGAGTACTTCCCCCGGGACTGTTTGGGGCCAGGTTGCTGAAGTGCGCAAACCTGTGTGCATTTTAGATTATAATAAGCACATGGGAGGTGTAGATAGAGTTGATCAGAGGTTGGAACCTTATACTGCTATTCGTAAGTCTTACGTTTGGTATAAGTTAGCAATTCACCTCTTCCACTTAGCAACCTTCAATGCTTTTATTGTGTTTAGGGATAGGTCTCCAGAGTCAAAGATGACATTAGTGAAATTTCAGGAGTCAGTGATAGGGAGCCTTATTGTGGTGGAACAGGCCAGAGTTCCTAGAGAAGCAGTGGTGGAGGATGTGGCTAGATTGAAAGATCGCCACTTTGTTGAGCACATTCCTCCCACAACCAAAAAAGACTTTCCAGCTAAGAAATTTAAAGTGTGTTTTCGAAGAGGTATCCGGAGGGAGACTAGAATGTACTGCCCAGATTGTCCTTCAAAGCCTGGGCTGTGTGTGGGTGGTTGTTTTAAGAATTACCATACCCAGAAGAATTTCTGGGAACAACCATGAGTGTAAACTCATGTCTGTTTTGTATTTTCATGTGTTCAGTTTCATGGTTAGCATTTCTGTCATGTACTTAGTTAGAGCTTTTGTGTTTGTAGTTTTGTAATTCTTTCTACTTAGTTAGGGGTTCCTCTGTTTAAAAAAAAAAACGATGCCATTGTGTGTGTGGAGTGGGGCTTGGCTGAGAGTGTACATAATGACTTGCTGTTGGCTACTGCAACACACTGCCAGCCAAACACCAGTCTACACACTCCCATCAGCTGGTGTGATTGTTGTATCAGGCATGTGGGGGTATGTAGATGATAGGCCCTTGAGTGGCACTGTCTGTCGATGTGAGTGTTGTAATGTGCTGGGCCCGTGGATGGCGGTGTGAATGGTCTTGTGCGTGTCATGTATGAAAGTTGTGTGAATGGACTGTAAAGTGGTTGGTGCCTTGTCGCGGCTTTACAACTCACGAGCTGTGAGTCATTGGTTCAGCTTTTTGCCTTTCAGTTATTAACAGTGCATTTCATTTTTGTGAAAGCTCTTGTTAATAAAATTTGACCCACTGAACCATCACTCACCCTCGTGCCAAATCCAACCAGTATGTGTGGTAAAAATTACAAAACCTGCTGTGCTGTAATCAGGCATCGCAGCACACCTGTGACACGCTAGGTGCCTCAGGTGGGACCCCGATGATGAAGCATGCCACCAACTTGGTTGGTGGGTGAGGGGTCTTTTTCACATAACCTAAGTGCGTTTCTTTTCACAATTTTAGTGTTTGGCACATCACGGACGTATGTGGACACATCAAAATGATATATTACAAAACTACCTGTGTTTGGGGGGGGGCACCTATGTTTTTGGTCCTGGGTGCGGCCTTCATCTAGGGAAACCTACCAGACATTTTTTAAAACTAGACACCCAAAGGAGTCCAGGGAGGTGTGGCTTGCGTGGATCCCCCAACAGTTTCTTACCCAGACTCCTCTGTAAACCTCAAAATTTGCTTAAAAAAGCATATTTTCCTGACTTTTCTTCGTAGGATCACCGCTCCAGCACAAAAGGTCTACTCCCCAGTGTTCCCTTCAGTCTCCCAAGTAAAATGACACCTCACTTACGTGGGTCCCCAAAGCAGAGTCAGTCTAAAGATGTATAAAAGAATATGTCCTTATAAACTCGCTGTGCTATCCCCTCTATCTCTACAAGTTTTGGGCCTTATTCTGTTGCAGGCACCTGGCCCACCCACACAAGTGAGGTATCATTTTTACCGGGAGACTTGGGGGAACACTGGGTGGAAGGAAATTTGTCCCTCCTCTCAGATCCCAGAACATTCTGTCACCGAAATGTGAGGAAAACGTGTTTCTTTAGCCAAATTTTGAGGTTTGCAAACGATTCTGGGTAACAGAACCTGGTCAGAGCCCCACAAGTCACCCCATCTTGGATTCCCCTAGGTCTCTAGTTTTCAAAAATGCACAGGTTTGGTAGGTTTCCCTAGGTGCCATCTGAGCTAGAGGCCAAGATCTACAGGTAGGCACTGTTTTCAATGAAAAAATTTGATATGTCCACGTTGTGTTTTGGGCCATTTCCTGTTGCGGGCGCTAGTCCTACCAACACAAGTGAGGTACCATTTTTATCGGGAGACTTGGGGGAACGCTGGGTGGAAGGAAATTTGTGGCTCCTCTCAGATTCCAGAACTTTCGGTCACCGAAATGTGAGGAAAATGTGTTTTAGCCAAATTGAGGTTTGCAAAGGATTCTGGGTAACAGAACCTGGTTAGAGTCCCACAAGTCACCCCATCTTGAATTCCCCTAGGTCTCTAGTTTTCAAAAATGCACAGGTTTGGTAGGTTTCCCTAGGTGCCGGCTGAGCTAGAGGCCAAAATCTACAGGTAGGCACTTTGCAAAAAACATCTCTGTTTTCTTTCAAAAAATGGGATGTGTCCACGTTGTGTTTTGGGGCGTTTCCTGTCGCGGGCGCTAGGCCTACCCACACAAGTGAGGTATCATTTTTATCGGGAGACTTGGGGGAACATAGATTAGCAAAACAAGTGTTATTGCTCCATGTCTTTCTCTACATTTTTTCCTTCCAAATATAAGAGAGTGTGTATAAAAGACATCTATTTGAGAAATGTCCTGTAATTCACATGCTAGTATGGTCACCCCGGAATAAAGAGATGTGCAGATAAACACTGCTCCTCAACACCTTATCTTGTGCCCATTTTGGAAATACAAAGGTTTTCTTGATAGCTCTTTTTCACTCTTTATATTTCAGCAAATGAATTGCTGTATACCCGGTATAGAATGAAAACGCACTGCAGGGTGCAGCTCATTTATTGGCTCTGGGTACCTAGGGTTCTTGATGAACCTACAAGTCCTATATATCTCCGCAACCAGAGGAGTCCAGCAGACGTAACGGTATATTGCTTTCGAAAATCTGACATTGCAGGAAAAAGTTACAGAGTAAAACGTAGAGAAAATGTGCTGTTTTTTTCACCTCAATTTCAATATTTTTCTTTTTCAGTTGTTGTTTTCTGTAGGAAACCCTTGTAGGATCTACACAAATTACCCCTTGCTTAATTCAGAATTTTGTCTACTTTTCAGAAATGTTCCGGTTTCTGGGATCCAGCGTTGGTTTCATGCCCATTTCTGTCACTGACTGGAAGGAGGCTGAAACCACAAAAAATCGTAAAAATGGGGTATGTCCCAGTAAAATGCCAAAATTGTGTTGAAAAATTGGGTTTTCTGATTCAAGTCTGCCTGTTCCTGGAAGCTGGGAAGCTGGTGATTTTAGCACCACAAACCCTTTGTTGATGCCCTTTTCAGGGAAAAAAAAACCACAAGCCTTCTTCTGCAGCCCCTTTTCCCGATTTCTTTTAAAAAAACGAAATATTCACTGTATTTTGGCAAATTTTTTGGCCTCCTTCTGGGGAACCCACAAAGTCTGGGTACCTCTAGAATCCCTAGGATGTTGGAAAAAAAGGACGCAAATTTGGCGTGGGTAGCTTATGTGAACAAAACGTTATGAGGGCCTAAGCGCAAACTGCTCCAAATAGCCCAAAAAAGGCTCGGCACAGGAGGGGGAAAAGGCCTGGCAGCGAAGGGGTTAATCACCGCTTCAGGCACAGAGGAATGAGCGCGCACAACCTCTCTATTTGGGAAGCTGTATTACCAGAAGAACCTCTCCCATCTAGGGGAGAGAAAACTAGGGGAGAGGAAACTGAGGGCGGTGTTACGAGAAGAGTAAGTGGGGAGGACAGGACAATGTGATCCTAGGAACTTAATACAGGAAACCCGAGCTGTGTTTGCTAGCATTTCAACTTTTGTTTCCATTAAGTTTTAAAGAGGGGTTGAAATGGTCATTGAAAATTCTATACCCCCAAAATAGGATTCCACCGTTCTCACTGCACGCTTCACAGTAACAATCCTTTCGTATAAATGGTGAATTTCGTTTTGCCACGTCATACTTGATTTCTATTAATTTCAATTCACTAGGAATACTTTGATTTCAGTCTTCAACGTTGATTTGTAGGCTCTGCTAAACACGTTCATCTACAATGATTCAGCCTACGCCAAACTGAGGTCCTTCATGTCTGAAGGTACAGAAGGGGTCACTGCCTCGTGGCCCCACAATGCCGAGGGTGTCAGTGCAAAAAGTCTAATCTCTTTGGTCATCCTCCATTTTTTTTTAAGGGCATTAGGATAATCAAAATGTAATCACTTTAGTTCGTGACTAAAGGGAAATCAATATGGGCCTCCGATTCATGTCATCCAGATGCTGCTGTCATTATTCTGTCCCATGCTGTCACCTCGCTTTCACTTCTCTCAGCAACTGCTGAAACAAGTTAGGTGGCAAAATGCATTGTATGTTATGGTGCTGGTTTCTGAGATGGACTACGTCAGCTCTCCTGCACTCTCATCACCTGGAGTGTGTCTGCCATAAGAGGCCGCACTGCCTTGGTGGCCACACGCTTTTGACACATTCACTGACCCGCGAGAAGAGGATGACACCAAAGCCTCCATGAATGGCAACCACAGTAGCAGAATTAGCCCACTACCCATCGATTTAAGGTATAATCATATTTTTTATTTTCTCCAACGAATTTATTTAGCACAAAATCTTTACTTTTGGACAGCCTTTTTTACTGTAACTTTGTTTTGTAATGGCAAAGACACTTGCATACTACACTAAAACAGAACCTACCTCTAAATATTGTTTTGTTGGTTAAAGGATGCTTGGGTTAAGAAAGGGAAATATTTAAGTTTATGCTTGATAAATTAAACATAGGAATTAAGTTCAACATTTGGAGAAAAGCAAAATAGACACCTGAAAGCCTTTTCCAATGACCACCTGCAATTGTAAACTTAAGTGGGAATGGGAAAATAAAATGTATCGGCTCACTTGTCCTCGAGACATGATAAATAATTTCTAGAGGGAAATGGCGGCTGACCTTTTTGATGTGTATACTGTTTTTACGTCTCTATTTCTTACGTAACCTTTTATTTTTTTTATGGTAGACAATATGCCTACTGTACCTTGATATAGAAATATTTTAATAGTTCAAATAAAGCAAAATGTGAAAACTAACAAAATCAATGTGCAATTGACGTTTATGAAAATGACAAGCGTTGAGGGTAGACATATAGCGAGTGATTACATAGTTTAAGCATGGTCAAGCATATATTGACAACAACCAGGTACGATAAGAGTGAAATTTATTTCATAACACTTAACAGTACACAAAATGCAAGTCTGATGCTTTATTTTTTTCAGCATAGCACATAAATCCTTAGAAATCCTTAGTTATCAAATACGTTTCAAACCAAATGCACATTTGGGTATAAAGATCTTCCAAACGCATGCATAGAAAAGTCCAGACTAAGTCCATGTATTCTATATTACACAGACTATTCATATAGGAAGAAAAATACATTTAAACGTTAGTGTAAAATTAATAATAGACACAATTACAACTCCTTGCCTCACAACATACAAGAAAGCCTATTGGACATTTAAGCGCTTAATTTTTGTAGCCAACGCTTTGCACATAAGCATACCTATCAAAAGTACCTATGAAAACGTATACATTTAAATTGAAAGGCTGCGATTTAAAAAAAGATTTTGTAGCCTGGTCTCCACAAATCTTTACTGATTATAAACAATAGAAACCGCTTTTCTGCAAAAACTCTTATTGCCATTTACACATTTCTATGCATCTTGCAAATGACCCATACCCTGGAAAAAAATAAATAAATCATACCTAGAAAAATGTTTTTTTGGATTGAAAAAGTTTAACCAAACTGTACATTGTACCTAAATAGAAAGATGAAGGAAACACAGTCCGTGAAGAACTGTCAAAGGGCCAATTATTACTTCTAGAATAACTTTTTTATTAGCTGATTTGAAGGTCAATGGTACTTCCTACTGCGATCCATGCAGCTGTAAACCCAACTCAAGGAAACGCAGTGCAAACGAAAACATGGTGGCATGTCATCCGATGTTAAAATGCAGTGATGGAATAGAATGTGTGACAACACTTTCTCTACTCCCTCCTTCAATTGAATTCCTCTGTACTAAGAGGAAAAACTCTTCTCAACGAGAATGTTTGCTTGTGAAAACACAAATCTGTGTCATGCACCACGGACTATCTATATTCAGAGGTTTAAGATGCTGATAACCCCTGGCAGGGTTCACTGTTCGAGGGTTAAGAAATGGGAATCAAACGACTAATAGTTAAACGCTCATCCATTAAGGACAGACTGCTCAATCAAGATAACACCTGTAGATTTTGAAGAACAATATAATGTGCTTTTTGGGCTACTGAACCACAAGATGCAACTTAAACTCTCCAAGAAAGAGAACAGTTCTTGTTCCGTGAAGCAAGGAGTGGCTAGGAAAGACTCTTGACATTCAATACTGCAGAACTAGACTGAATTTGGTCTGCTTGATGGAAGACCTGGCCTGGGTTTAAAGTCAAGGTGAGACGTAATTAATAAGGCATTCTGGCATTTAACCAGATGCATATTTGTGATGGTGAAGAGAATGCACATTGTGGAGAGGGAGCTGAAGCAACCGCAGATACTGAAGCAAAAGAGGGGATGTTAGAAGTCAGGTCCGAGTGGCCCTTGTGTAGGCTGAAGTGACCACATTTTAAAGTAGTGAAGTGGCACCACAATAAGACAGTTTCAGTTGTGGGAAGCAGTTCACCTTCTTGTGAACAACTGTTAGGGAATCAGCAGTTTAATCACCATCTTCCAGAAACTATGACGAATGAGGATTAAACTGTTTTACATTTTTTTTTTTTTTTTTTAAATCAGGGCATAAAAGAGTCCATCTACATAACCTGAAAGGGTCAGTTGTCCTCAGCAATACTTATTACTTCAAAAAGAACCTGAAATAAGAGGAATATAAAGGGACTTATTGAACCAAAACACCAGACTTTAGTGCTATGTTTTTCACATAACATATTTGTAGCACTGACTATAAGAAAACGTACACCCGAGACATATTTAGATAATAGTTGCCAGGTACAGAGAATTAGCTACTGGTAAGCCTTCCTAGTGGTAGCTCTGTCTGTCCCTGCCCTTTGGCTCCCTCTGAATTGGGTCAGAAGGAACTTTTTTATTATTATTATTATTTTTTTTATTTTTTTATTTTACAAACGAGCAGAAGGGGATTGCGCAAAGCTATAGACAGGTTTAGCTTCTGCCACTACGATGACTGGTAAACTTTCTCTCTAGAAACTGCCTGGCTGGTTAGCACTAAACCACAAGATTTTAATACATCCTTTTCTTGCCATATGCTTTCCACAGCTTATAGATTGAAAGACCAAAAGAATGTTATTTTCAGTGCTAGACTGCAGATGAAAACAAACTACAGCAGAACATGTTTACCTCGGACTTGAAGGAAGCAGACTAACTGCTGACCTTCCTAAAGATGTAGAGTTTCGTTGACTTTGCCCAGCAATATGAGATGGGACCCAATGTAGGAACAGACAGATCACAAACCGTGGGTGCGAAAACCACACCGTTAATGGCCTGCCTGCCATTTTGATTTGTGGCCTATATACTAACAGGTCGCATTGTAAAATGGCAGTCTCAGGGGCTCACAGAATGACCGGCCTAATATTAGTCAAGTTGCTATATGCAGTTGGCTACTAAGACAGTGATGGAGACCTATGAGAGATGGGAGACCTCTAACTGCGAGTTTGCATTTCCAAATCTTTTGGGAAGACAACCGGGGAGAGGGAAAGGATAGTGGTCCCCAGGATCACTGTCTGCTCCCACTCGAGGCCACCAAACAAAATTCTCCAAGGGTGAAGCAGTCTCACTGGGGACCGTAATTGTGCAGCTTCATCAAGAATTAGTGAAAGATTGGAATCTGTTTCCTTTTGGGGGTGGAGAAAATTAATAAAAGCGTACCTTCAGTTGGCACTAACCAAAGAGAAATATCTTAAACTGGACTCTTCTTAATTACAGCCACCTTTGGACCATCCACTGTTCTAGGTAAGATGAAATGTATTTTTGATGCGGTCTCAACATGCAAGGGCTTTACTTAGATTTTAATCAACATAAGAAATGCAACATAAGAAATGCAGCCAAAAATACAGCAGTATACAAGACAAATTACATTCTATACTCCTAGAATAAAATATCAATAGGCCAATCACATTATTTTGAATTTAGCTAAAACAGCCAATGTATTTAAACGGAGACTCATTTTAGCAGGTTGCACCTGTGACTGATCTAAATGTGTATACAGCTTCAGGCTAGGATTGGCATAAAATGCCACTTTTGTGACTCACCGTTATAAGAGGATACATATACAAAATGACAGGCAACATCTTTTAGGACTATTCGAGTACCTCAAACCTGAAGCTGAACATGGTAGGTTTGATTTACTGGACAAATTAGCAGAACTGAAACTTATAAGTGTATTATTCTGACAGCAAACAGCATGAGTGCCAGTATCAAGGAGCCTCCTCTCGCTGCATGCAAAGGGTGCGCTGTGACAGCTGAGAGCACTAAGAGAGGGCATGCTGTCGGCTGGCTGGAGGACAGGCAGCCGGACGACGCTGCCAGAGGAGGAAGCTGAATGGCTGCTTGGTGGTCCGCTTGCAGGAGGAGGGGCACAGGCAGTGCAGCATTAGCAGCCGCTGCAGAGGGTTGAGTCGGGAGGTGGTGCGGAAACGGGCAGTCACGGTCCCTGTGCGGCTTTCACCTTCCCGTGAGCTCCCTGTACCGCACTACCAGCGAGCGAGAGACCCCAGCATTTCGAGTGTGGGCTGCATTAGTCCGTTAAAAAAATTTAAAAAAATTTATTTCACTTTTGTTGCTCTATGGCTCGGCACAGTGCAGCACAGCCCAACGCACACTGACACGGGCTGCAGCTGCAGAGCCCTGCAGAAGGCCAAGGCAAAGCAGGAGTCATCTGCTCATTCCTCTGTTCATTCCACGCTGCCGCCATCATTCAGCGCTGACTTGCTTGACCTGTTCGACCCACTTGAGTGGCCTATAATCCCAGCAGCAGCTAGAGTGAGACATATGTGGAGCAAGCTGTTAATAATATGTAAAATATGTATTGTTTCTAAGGCTCCCAAGAGGTCAAGAAGAATGGTTGTATCTCATACAGCAAGGAAGTACCAAAATAGTATTTCAAATGGTCTCCTTTTTAAATGAAAGGCACATTCCTAACTGATAACCATAAAGGATGGAGAATGACTCTACAACGTTCTATAGTTGGGATATCAATTCCTTTACTTTAGTTTGTTTGCTTGTGGAGCAGTAGTTTAGTGGGGTCTAGATTGTTTGGCTTTTAATATGACCTCTTGAAAAGAGATACAGTAGTGCTGAGTAGCATTGTTTTTAGCCAAAGTTTGAGATATGCAAGGGCTTTTGGGTAAGAAAACCTCATAAGATCCACACAGCTCACACCACTGAGTAATTCCTTGGCTATCTTGTTTCCAAAAATGCCTGGATTTCGTAGGTTTCCCTGGGTGTTACTTGAACTATGGCCAAAATCACCCAGCTTCCCAATTACAAAACAAGGGTCACTTTTGAATGGAAAAATTTGATGTGCCCATATTACGTCTTGAGCCCTTTCTTGTCTTGGACACTAAGCCCAATCACACAAGTGGTATGCCATTTTTATCGTGAGATGTGTGGGAATGCTGGGTGGTAGGAAAGTTGTGAATCCGCAGATTCTGGAACTTTCCCCAACAGAAATGTAAGTAAAATGTGAGTTTTTGGCCATAGTTTGAGGTTTCCAAGAGCTTCTGGGTAACAAAATTGCATGAGAACCACCCAAGTCACACCTCCTGGCACTCTCCCGCAGGTCTAGTTTTCTGAAATGTCTGGTATGGTAGGTTTTCTTCGATAGAACCTAAGCTATGGCCCAAAATCCACAGCTACATAGACTGCTTAAAAAAAATAAATAAATAAATAAAATAAATAAATAAGCATGGACTTTGCTGGGTGAAATGTGAAGTCTCCAGATTGTGCTTTTGGGGCTTTATGTGTAGCATGTGCGGGACCATGCCACACAACTGAGGTATCCTTTTTATCTAGAGATGTATGGGAACATGCAATAGTAGAACATTTGTTACTAGCAATTGGATTTCTCTGTATCTGTGGCTTCTAAATGTAAGCCAGTGTGCAAGAAGTTACTTACCTTCGATAACGCTTTTTCTGGTGGATACACTAGCTACCTGTGGATTCCTCACCTTATGAATTCTCCCAATGCGCCAGCATTTGACGGAAATTTTCTTCCCAGCTCTCCACGTCGACGATGACGTCACAATTGCACAACTCCGCCCGACGTCATCGTGGCAATAAGAAGTCCTCGCCGGCGTGCTGACGTAAGTTTTCACCATTTTGTACGTGCCTTTGAGGCGAACAGGTGATCACCGACATCACATACTCAACATAAATACATCAATCAAATATAATACATAATATTTATTCAAATATAAACAGTAAAAATATATATATATATATATATATATATATATATATATATATATATATAAAATATGTCACTTACCCAGTGTACATCTGTTCGTGGCATTAGTCGCTGCAGATTCACATGCTGTGCACATCCCGCCATCTGGTGTTGGGCTCGGAGTGTTACAAGTTGTTTTTCTTTGAAGAAGTCTTTTCGAGTCACGAGACCGAGGGACTCCTCCCATTTCGGCTCCATTGCGCATGGGCGTCGACTCCATCTTAGATTGTTTTTTCCCCGCAGAGGGTGAGGTGAGGTAGGAGTTGTGTATGCTAGTAATAGTGCCCATGCAATGGAGTAATGTACATAATGTAGTTTAAAGTAATATATTTTCAGATTTACAAATTTTCAATTGTTCAAGATCAACTTGTTAACGGCTACAGGCTCCCGGGGAGGCGGGTGGGCGCATGTGAATCTGTAGCGACTAATGCCACGAACAGATGTACACTGGGTAAGTGACATTTTCTGTGCGATGGCATGTGTAGCTGCAGATACACATGCTGTGCATAGACTAGTAAGCAGTTATCTCCCAATAAGCGGTGGTTCAGCCTGTAGGAGTTGAAGTTGTTTGAAACAATGTTCGTAGTACTGCTTGACCTACTGTGGCTTGTTGTGCCGTTAACACATCTACACAGTAGTGTTTAGTAAATGTATGAGGCGTAGACCATGTAGCTGCCTTACATATTTCGGTCATTGGAATGTTTCCTAGAAAGGCCATGGTAGCACCTTTCTTTCTGGTTGAGTGTGCCTTTGGTGTAATAGGCAGTTCTCTCTTTGCTTTAAGATAGCAGGTTTGAATACACTTAACTATCCATCTAGCAATGCCTTGTTTAGAAATTGGATTACCTGTATGAGGTTTTTGGAAAGCTATAAATAATTGTTTTGTTTTTCGAATTAGTTTTGTTCTGTCAATGTAGTACATTAATGCTCTTTTGATGTCTAATGTATGTAGTGCTCTTTCAGCTACAGAGTCTGGCTGTGGGAAGAACACTGGTAATTCTACTGTTTGATTCAAGTGGAACGGTGATATAACTTTTGGTAAAAATTTTGGATTTGTCCGTAGAACTACTTTATGCTTGTGTATTTGAATAAATGGTTCTTGTATGGTAAATGCTTGAATTTCACTCACTCTTCTTAGAGATGTGATGGCAATTAAAAATGCAACTTTCCATGTTAAGTATTGCATTTCACAAGAGTGCATGGGCTCAAAAGGTGGACCCATGAGTCGTGTTAAGACAATGTTGAGGTTCCATGAAGGAACTGGTGGTGTTCTTGGTGGTATAATTCTCTTTAGTCCTTCCATAAACGCTTTTATGACTGGTATCCTAAATAGAGAAGTTGAGTGCGTAATTTGCAGGTAAGCTGAAATTGCGGTAAGATGTATTTTTATGGAAGAGAAATCTAGCTTTGACTTTTGCAAAAGTAGTAAGTATTTTACGATGTCTTTGGCAGATGCGTGTAAGGGTTGAATTTGATTATTATGGCAGTAATAAACAAATCTTTTCCACTTATTTGCGTAGCAATGTCTAGTGGTAGGTTTTCTAGCTTGTTTTATGACCTCCATACATTCCTGTGTAAGGTCTAAGTGTCTGAATTCTAGGACTTCAGGAGCCAAATTGCTAGATTCAGTGATGCTGGATTTGGATGTTTGATCTGTTGTTTGTGTTGTGTTAACAGATCTGGTCTGTTTGGTAGTTTGACATGAGGCACTACAGAGAGGTCTAGTAGTGTTGTGTACCAAGGTTGTCTTGCCCATGTTGGCGCTATCAGTATGAGTCTGAGTTTGTTTTGACTCAATTTGTTTACTAGATATGGAAGGAGTGGGAGAGGGGGAAAAGCGTAAGCAAATATCCCTGACCAGCTCATCCATAACGCATTGCCCTGAGACGGATCTTGTGGGTACCTGGATGCGAAGTTTCGGCATTTTGCGTTTTCCTTTGTTGCAAATAGATCTATTTGTGGTGTTCCCCAAATTTGGAAGTATTTGTTTATTATTTGGGGGTGAATCTCCCATTCGTGGATCTGTTGGTGATCCCGAGAGAGATTGTCTGCTAACTGGTTCTGAATTCCTGGAATAAATTGTGCTATTAGGCGAATGTGGTTGTGAATCGCCCAATGCCATATTTTTTGTGCCAGGAGACACAACTGTGTTGAGTGTGTCCCTCCCTGTTTGTTTAGGTAATACATTGTTGTCATTTTGTCTGTTTTGACAAGAATGTGTTTGTGGCTTATTATGGTTTGAAATGCTTTTAGCGCTAGAAATACTGCCAATAGTTCTAAGTGACTTATGTGAAACTATTTTTGCTGAGTGTTCCATTGTCCTTGGATGCTGTGTTGATTGAGGTGTGCTCCCCACCCTATCATGGAGGCATCTGTTGTTATTACATATTGTGGCACTGGGTCTTGGAAAGGCCGCCCTTGGTTTAAATTTATACTGTTCCACCATTGAAGCAAGGTGTATGTTTGGCGGTCTATCAACACCAGATCTAGAAGTTGACCCTGTGCTTGTGACCATTGTGATGCTAGGCACTGTTGTAAGGGCCGCATGTGCAACCTTGCGTTTGGGACAATGGCTATGCATGAGGACATCATGCCTAGTAGTTTCATCACCATTTTGACTTGTATCCTTTGTTTTGGATACATGGTCTTTATTACATTGCGAAATGCTTGAACCCTTTGTGGGCTTGGAGTGGCAATCCCTTTTGCTGTGTTGATTGTCGCCCCTAAGTATTGCTGTGTTTGACACGGCAGAAGGTGTGACTTTGTGTAGTTGATTGAGAATCCTAGATTGTGGAGGATTTCTATGACGTACTTCGTGTGTTGTGAACACCGTTTTAGCGTGTTGGTTTTGATTAACCAATCGTTTAGGTACGGGAACACATGTATTTGCTGCCTTCTGATATGTGCAGCTACTACTGCTAGGCATTTTGTAAAAACTCTTGGCGCAGTTGTGATTCCGAATGGCAACACCTTGAACTGGTAATGTACCCCTTGGAATACAAACCTTAGGTACTTTCTGTGTGAAGGATGTATCGGTATATGGAAATATGCATCCTTTAGGTCTAGTGTTGTCATGTAGTCTTGTTGTTTGAGCAGTGGGATTACGTCCTGTAATGTCACCATGTGAAAGTGATCTGATTTGATGAATGTATTTAATGTTCTGAGATCTAGTATAGGTCTCAGACTCTTGTCTTTTTTGGGTATGAGAAAGTACATAGAGTAAACTCCTGTCCCTTTCTGTTGGTTTGGTACTAATTCTATTGCTTCTTTTTGTAGCAATGCCTGAACTTCTAGTCCTAGAAGATCTATATGTTGTTTTGACATATTGTGTGTTTTCGGTGGGACGTTTGGAGGGAATTTGAAAAATTCTATGCAATAACCATGCTGGATAATTGCTAGGACCCAAGTGTCTGTTGTTATTTCCTCCCAATGTTTGTAAAACTTGGTAATCCCCCCCCCCCAGATGTTATGTGTTGGGGATTTGTGACTTGGAAGTCACTGCTTGTTTTGAGGAGTTTTGGGACTTTGGAACTTCCCTCTATTCTTTTGGAATTGTCCCCCTGATACTGGCTCTGGTAAGTGGGTCTTGTTTGTGAGGTTGTGGGTTCTGTGCTTTGTCCTCGAAACCCCCCTCTAAACTGTGTTTTTCAAAATGTGCCTCTGCTCTGTGGGGAGTAGAGTGCGCCCATGGCTTTGGCCGTGTCAGTGTCTTTCTTAAGTTTTTCGATCGCAGTGTCCACCTCCGGCCCAAACAACTGCTGTCCGTTGAATGGCATATTCAGCACAGCTTGCTGTATTTCTGGTTTAAATGCTGATGTACGCAGCCATGCATGTCTCCTTATTGTTACTGCTGTGTTGACAGTTCTAGCAGCTGTGTCTGCAGCATCCATTGCTGACCGTATCTGATTGTTGGAGATACTCTGTCCTTCTTCTACTACCTGCTGCGCTCTCTTTTGGAACTCCTTGGGCAAATGTTCTATAAAGTGTTGCATTTCGTCCCAATGGGCCCTATCGTATCTGGCCAACAAAGCCTGTGAATTGGCAATACGCCACTGGTTTGCTGCCTGTGCCGCCACCCTCTTGCCTGCTGCGTCGAATTTTCGACTTTCTTTATCTGGAGGTGGTGCATCTCCTGAAGTATGTGAGTTCGCTCTTTTGCGCGCTGCCCCTACTACAACTGAGTCTGGTGTTAGCTGTTGTGTGATGTACACGGGGTCTGTTGGTGGCGGTTTATATTTTTTCCCCACTCTTGGAGTAATAGCCCTTCCTTTTACAGGCTCTTCAAACACTTGTTTGGAGTGTTTTAGCATTCCGGGTAGCATAGGAAGGCTTTGATACTGGCTGTGTGTGGACGACAGTGTGTTAAAAAGAAAGTCGTCTTCAATGGGCTCAGCATGCAGGCTGACATTATGAAATGCCGCTGCTCTCGACACCACCTGTGCGTAGGCTGTACTATCTTCTGGTGGCGACGGTCTAGCTGGATAACATTCAGGACTATTATCTGACACTGGTGCGTGATAAAGGTCACATGCGTCAGGGTCATCTTGACTCATTCCTGTATGCGTTGGGGATTGCATCATTGGTGGAGTGGCTACCGGTGATGGTTGCGGAGAGCATTGTGGAGATGGTGGCGGGGTTACTTGTTTAGCCACCTTTGCCTGTGGCTGCTTGTCCTTTTCTTGGAAGGCAAGTTTGCATTTCATTTTAATTGGAGGGAGAGTACTGATCTTCCCTGTTTCTTTTTGGATATGGAGCCTTCTTTGTGTATAGTCTGGCTCTATTGTTTCCAATTCCTGTCCAAATCTATGTGTCTTCATTTGTGTGGACAGTCCTTGTTCCTCAGTGTAGGAACTTGTTTTTGGTTCCGAGGCCGGATGTTTCGGTATCGAAACCTTTTCGGCTGCTTTTTTCGGTTCCGACGAAACCTTCTTTACTTTCGGCATCGTGGTCTCTCGGTGCCGACCCATTTCGGTGCCGCTATCTTGGTGCCGAATCTGCTTGGAGCCACTATCTCGGGCCCGAGATTGCTGTGTGGCGGTATCTCGACCGGAGTCGGATGACTTCGCCACCAGCGTGCCCTTTTTCGGTGCCGATGATCGGTCACCTATTTTTCGGGTTAAGCCATGGCCTGTTGGCGGTGGCGTCCCCTGGGCTTTAGTGGTTTTTTTCGTGAGTTTTGTGTTTCGACGTCTTACTCACGGTTTTCGGCGTTTCTTCGGGATCGTTCTCATCCGAGTCCGATTCCTGGATGGAGAATGTTTCTTCCTCCTCCTCGAAACGCTCTTGTCCTGTCGGCGCCGACGCCATTTGCAGTCTCCTTGCTCTTCGGTCTCTTAGTGTCTTCCTGGACCGAAACGCTCGACAGGCTTCACAAGTATCTTCCTTGTGTTCTGGCGACAAACACAAGTTACAGACCAGATGCTGATCTGTATATGGATACTTGTTATGGCATTTTGGGCAGAAGCGGAATGGGGTCCGTTCCATCAGCCTTGAAGAGACACGTGGCCGGGCCGACCAGGCCCCGACAGGGGATCGAAAAAACCCTGAAGGGCCACCGGAGCTCTTCAAAAGTCGGTGTCGATCTGTTGTAACTAACCCGATACCGAACGCAAACAATACCAACGATTTTTCCGAGATCCTAACTAACTTTCCGACCCGAAACACAGAGCGAAAAGGAACACGTCCAAACCCGATGGCGGAAAAAAAACAATCTAAGATGGAGTCGACGCCCATGCGCAATGGAGCTGAAATGGGAGGAGTCCCTCGGTCTCGTGACTCGAAAAGACTTCTTTGAAGAAAAACAACTTGTAACACTCCGAGTCCAACACCAGATGGCGGGATGTGCACAGCATGTGTATCTGCAGCTACACATGCCATCGAACATTATATATATATATATATATATATATATATATATACACATACACATACTCACACACACACACACACACACACACACACACACACACACAATCACCCCAAAAAACTTGGTATGACCAGACAGTCAACGGGGAGGCAGGTGGGACCGTGAGGAATCCACAGGTAGCTAGTGTATCCACCAGAAAAAGCATTACCGAAGGTAAGTAACTTGTACTTCTGATGGATACAACTACCTGTGGATTCCTCACCTTATGAATAGAGTCCCAAAGCAGTACCGCACTCGGAGGTGGGTGCCTGAGTGGTCACGCCAAAAAGTTTTGCAGCACCGACCGTCCAAAATGGCCATCCCTCCTAACCTCTGAGTCCAAGCAATAATGCTTAGCGAAAGAGTGGAGGGAAGCCCAAGTTGCGGCTTTACAAATGTCAGCCACTGGAACACCTCTAGCCAAGGCTGAAGTGGCAGACTTAGCCCTGTTGGAATGTCCCTTATTCCAACAGGAGGAACCTTCTTTGCCAAAGAATAACAGATTTTAATGAAAAGAATGACCCACCTGGACAGTGTTCTCTTGTGGACGGCCTTGCCTTTCCTCTTCCCCACATAGCCAATGAAGAGTTGATCGTCCACTGGAAACTCTTTTCCTTTCAATAAAAAAGCTCAAGGCTCTCCTTGGGTCAAGCCAATGCAGTCTCTCCTCCTCTTTCGATGGATGGGGAGGAGGGTAAAAGGACGAGTGTGTTATGGATTGCCCCATATGAAAAGGAGTAACGACCTTTGGTAGGAAAGCCGCCCTGGTTCTCAGCATCACCTTGTCTGCATGAAAATATGTGAAAGGGGGTTTAACACTAAGAGCCTGAAGCTCACTCCCACGCCTAGCAGACGTGATGGCTGTGAGGAAAACTGTCTTCAAAACCAAAAGCCTTGACTGGCAAGAATGCAAAGGTTCAAACGGTGAACCCATAAAAAAAATGAGAACCAAATTCAAATTCCACTGAGGCATAACAAACAGAGTGGGAGGAAACCTACTGGTTAGTCCTTTTAAGAACCTTACAACTATAGGGGACTTAAACAAGGAAGGTTGATCAGGAAGGCACAGAAAGGCCGACAGTGCCGATAAATAGCCCTTGACAGTCACAACTGCACAACCCTTCTGCACCAAGAACAATGCAAACAATAAAGCGTTCGACAAATGGGCTTGTAAGGGATCAATTTGCTTCTCTCCACACCAAGCAACAAATATTGCCCATCTGCCAGAATAGATAGTCTTGGTGGAGTGTCGCCTGGCCGATAAAATAACGTCCACCACTGCTGGAGGGAGAGAAAAGGAACTCATATTGCCCCGTTCAATCTCCAGGCATGTAGGTGCAGGCTCTGGAGGTGGGGCTGTAGAATCTGCCCCTATGACTGCGAGAGGAGTTCTGCCCTGTGAGGGAGACGGAGTGGAGGGCAGAGTGAGAGTTCGAGAAGGTCTGTGTACCACACCCTTCTCACCCAATCCAGAGCTATTAAGATGACTTGGGGCCCGGTGTTGGCGAATCTTCCTCAGAACCCGAGGGATCAAGGGTATGGGGGGGGGAACGCGTAAAGCAACTGGCCGTTCCAGGACATCTCAAACACGTCCCCCAATGCTCCTTGCACCGGATACTGGAGGCTGCAGAACAACAGGCAGTGCACATTCTCCCAAGTGGCAAACCGGTCTACCTGAGGAAATCCCCACATCCAGAAGATGTAAAGGATCAGGTCTGGATGAAGACGCCACTCGTGATCGGCCGAGAAGTGCCGACAGACTGTCCACACAAACGCGGAGAACCCCGGTCAAATAATTTGCTACTAAGCAAATCTGATGGTCCTGTGCCCAGGACCAGAGCAGCAGAGCCTCTCTGCAGAGAAGGTCCTACCCTACTCCTCCCTGCTTGTTGATATACCACATTGTGGTAGTGTTGTCTGTCAGGACTTTGACCGACTGACCGCGATGGGAGGGGAGGAAGGCCTTGAGAGCCAGACGTATCGCCTGCAATTCTAACAGATTGATGTGAAACATCTGTTCCACTGAAGACCAACGACCCTTGATCTTCAGGTCCCCCAGATGAGCTCCCCACCCTAGAGTGGAGGCATCCGTTATAACCGTGGCCACTGGAGGCGGTAGTGAAAACAGCCTTCCTTGGGAAAGGTTGCCGTCCACAGCCCACCACTGAAGATCCGCCACAGTGTCTCTGGGGATCGTTATCGACTCCTCAAGATCCCCTTGGTGTTGAAACCACTGCCTGCGGAGGCACCACTGAAGAGCCCTCATGTGCCAGCTTGCATGAGTGACCAACAGAATGCATGAAGTGAACAGACCGAGCAGACGAAGGACCTTGAGGACTGGAACGACCGCTCCACTTTGAAACATTGGAATCAACGCCTGAATGTCCTGAATCCGCTGAGGCGGAGGAAAGGCCCGATCCAATGTTGTATCCAGTACTGCCCTTATGAACGGAAGGCGTTGAGGGGGATCCAGGTGAGATTTGGGCATGTTTACCGAAAATCCCAGATCGAACAACTGGGTTGTCATCCGCAGGTGATGCAGCACAAGCTCTGGAGACTTGGCTTTGATCAACCAATCGTCTAGGTAAGGGAATACCGCTATTCCCTTCCTCCGGAGACTTGCTGCAACCACCACCATCACCTTTGTGAAGACTCGAGGTGTGGAAGTAAGACTAAATGGAAGGACCGCAAACTGGTAGTGTTGCAACCCCACCACAAATCAGAGATACTTCCTGTGCGACTTCAGAATAGGGATATGAAAGTAAGCATCCGGCAAGTCGACAGACACCATCCAATCCTCTTTGTTCAACGCTAGGAGCACCTGTGCTAGATTCAGCATTTTGAATTTTTCCTGTTTGAGGAACCAATTCAAAACCCTCAGGTCCATGATAGGCCTCAAACGACGATCCTTCTTGGGAATCAGGAAATATCTTGAATAACAACCCTGACCCCTTTCCTGCTCTGGAACCAACTCCACTGCACCTTTTGATAAAAGGACTAGAACTTCCTGCTGTAACAACAGGAGATGGTCTTCTGTGCAAAAGGATGGACGGGGAGGGATGGGATGGGGGAAACTCCTGAAAAGGAAGGGCATAACCTTTCCCCACAATACTGAGGACCCAGGGGTCCGATGTGATTAACTCGCACCCGCTGAGAAAATGAAATAACATTCCCCCTACAGGAGAAACATGAGACGCAATGGGCGGAGAACTAAGGATGCTTTCCTTGCTGCACCCCCCCAGAGGAAGAGGCAGGGTGCTGCTGGGTGGCCCCATTTGTTCTAACTCTACTGCGCCCTCTATAGGATCTATAGGGCAGACTTGAGGGTTGTTGGCCTGCTGGTTGGGGTCTCCCACGAACAGAAGCTCCTCGTCCGAACCCCCTAAACCTCCTAAAAGATCTGAATGGGGTGGCAGTGGAAGCCTGTAGGCCCAAGGACTTGGCAGTAGCCCTACTCTCCTTAAAGCGCTCTAATGCAGAGTCAGCTTTAGCCCCAAACAATTTGTCCCCGTCAAAGGGCAGGTCCAAGAGGGTCGTCTGGACATCCGTCGAGAACCGAGAAGACCTCAACCACGCATGTCTTCTGGTGACAATGGAAGTTCCCATTGCTCTGGCCACAGAGTCTGTAGTGTCCAGACCTGACTATATAACTTGCGTAGCAGCAGCCTGAGCATCCAACAGGAGTCCCTGCATTTCCAAAGGCAGATCCAGTAGCACAGCCTTGGCCGCGTCCATCAGAGCCTGTATGTATCTGCCCAAAACACAAGTCGCATTGGCAGATTTGAGGGCCATGCTACATGAAGAAAATGTCTTTTTGGCAGACTGCTCCATCCTCTTGGATTCCCTGTCTGAAGGCGTACCAGGGAAGGAACCAGGAGCCGAATGAGACGAGCATGAAGCATGGACCAAAAAACTCTCCAGAGTCGGATGTTTCGACAGGAAAACCGGGTCCCCCGGAGCCACTCTATACCTCCTTGCAACCGATCTGCTAACAGCAGACGAAGTCACAGGCTTCTTCCAGACTTCTAGAATAGGCTCTGTAAGAGCATCATTAAAAGGCAGTAGTGGCTCCGCAGCAGCTGTAGTAGGATGGAGGACCTCAGTTAGGATGTTAGTCTTGACCTCTGCAGATGGTAGTGGGAGGTCCAGAAAATCTGCCGCCTTCCTTACCACAGTATGAAAAAAGGCTGCCTCTGTAAATTCCCCAGGAGAGGCTAGATCCCACTCAGGGGAAGTGTCTAGTCCACTTGCTGAGCCCAAACACTGATAGTCCCCCAGGGGCTCAGCAATTTCTCCTTCCTCCTGGAGTTGCCTTTGATATTCTCGTTCCTCTAAAAGCCTCAGAGCCTTTCTCCTTGACCTTAATCTGGCCTCAATTCTCAGTGTCGACATGGAATTCACAGACATCGAAGATCTCGGCTGACGCGGACCAGGAGACACACCACGCTCCTCAGATGCATCTGACATCGGAACCGAATCCATCGGCGCAGAGGACACATGGGCACGCTTCACCGGCGTCGAATGAATATGGGGCGACGTCATCAGCACCATTGGTCTCGCAGGTGCAGTCACCGGCGTCAAAAGTCTTCTGGCGACACCAATGGTATCGGTGTTGACGTCGGACCAACACCCTCGGCAGGACAAAAGGGCAGAAATGGTGCCGGTCTATATGGAGCCGGACCGCCCATTGAAAAGGCCAAAGGACCTGTGGGACCAGCTAGTGCAACACCAGGGGCCATAGAGCTAAAGATGTTGAACATGGCATTTAAAAATGCCGCTGGATCTGCACCCTGAGCTGGGAAGGCAGGATACCCCTGTTCCTCCTGTGGTGTCGGGTCCGGAACGTCCAGGGTGCGCTCTAGGCGAGAAGTGAGGACTCTCCTGAGGCCCAACCTTCACGAAGACTGACTGCGCCAGAGAGACTTGAGGACTCTGAGGTATTGGAGTCACCGTCTGACTAACCTCCCACGTCGCACGACGCCGACTGGATGGAGACCTCGATCGGGACCGACCTCTATCTGAAAGACACCAGGAATCATGGCGACGCCGTTTCTTGTGCGACCGAGGATTTCCGGAAGAAGACCTCCGATCACTCCTATGCTTTTCCTCCTTCTTCGCCTTGGCCAAAAAAAAAAAAAGGAGTTTGGCCTCCCGCTCCTTGAGCGCCTTCGGGTTCATTCTCTGGCATGAACCACACTCCTCCACATTGTGCTCAGAACTCAAGCACCACAGGAGGTCATTGTGCGAGTCAGTCACCGGCATGCTTCCCCCGCACTCCCGACAAGGCTTGAACCCGGATTTTCGAGGAGACATTATAACCTACAATTAAACACCTTCAACAACAGTAACTCCCAAGAGCTAGGAAAAAAAACGTTATGCTTCAAAGGCACGGAAAAAAGGGAACTGACGTCAGCACGCCGGCGAGGACCTCTTATTGCCACGATGACGTCAGACGGAGTCACGTGGGAGTCGGGCAATTGTGACGTCCTCGTCGACGTGAAGAGCTGGGAAGAAAATTTCCGCTGAATGCTGACGCATTGGGAGAATTCATAAGGTGAGGAATCCACAGGTAGTTGTATCCATCAGAAAGACATTCTGCAAAATGCCTTCTGAATTACATGATATTATGGGCAACCACAAATTCAGAGGTGCACAAATAAACACTGTTCCCAAACTCAGTATCTTGCATACATTTCAGAAACACATAGGTTTCCTTTATACATTTTTTTATATCTTACCATAAACATTGCTTTGTAGTTTGTACACCACAAAAAATTATTATGAGCTGCATCTCAGCTGCTGGCTCTGAGTGTCATGTGCTTTTGGGAGAACCTATAAACCCTACCTATTACCACAACCAGAAGGGTCTGTCGGACATAATGGCATACTGCTTTTGTAAACAGGCCACTGTGACAAGAAGTTCCATATGAAATGAAAATGTCACTTACCCAGTGTACATCTGTTCGTGGCATCAGTCGCTGAAGATTCACATGTTGTGCATAGCCCGCCATCTGGTGTTGGGTCGGAGTGTTACAAGTTGTTTTTCTTCGAAGAAGTCTTTCGAGTCACGGGACCGAGGGACTCCTCCTCTTTGTCTCCATTGCGCATGGGCGTCGACTCCATCTTCGATGGTTTTCCCCGCAGAGGGTGAGGTAGGAGTTGTTTGTTAGTAATAGTGCCCATGCAATGGAGTGAATAAGTATGTACCTATTTAAGATTTAATATATTTACAAATGTACAAAGTTGAGGCTAACTTCCAAACGGCTACAGGCTCCCGGGGAGGTGGGTGGGCACATGTGAATCTTCAGCGACTGATGCCACGAACAGATGTACACTGGGTAAGTGACATTTTCAGTTCGATGGCATCTGTCGCTGTAGATACACATGTTGTGCATAGACTAGTAAGCAGTTATCTCCCCAAAAGCGGTGGCTCAGCCTGTAGGAGTGGAAGTAGTCTGAAATAAGGTTCTTAGTACGGCTTGACCTACTGTGGCTTGTTGTGCGGATAGCACGTCTACACAGTAGTGCTTGGTAAATGTGTGAGGCGTAGACCATGTGGCTGCCTTACATATTTCGTGCATTGGAATATTCCCCAGGAAGGCCATTGTAGCGCCTTTCTTTCTGGTTGAGTGTGCCCTTGGTGTAATGGGCAGTTGTCTTTTTGCTTTAAAGGTAGCAGATTTGGATGCACTTAACTATCCATCTGGCTATACCCTGTTTCGATATTGGGTTTCCTGCGTGAGGTTTTTGAAATGCAATAAACAGTTGTTTAGTTTTTCTGATGTTTTTAGTTCTGTCGATGTAGTACATTAGTGCTCTCTTGACGTCTAATGTATGTAGTGCCCTTTCAGCTATGGAATCTGGCTGTGGGAAGAACACTGGTAGCTCTACCGTTTGATTTAGATGGAACGGTGAAATAAACTTTGGCAAAAATTTAGGATTGGTCCTTAGGACTACTTTATTTTTGTGTAGTTGGATAAAAGGTTCTTGTATTGTAAACGCCTGAATTTCACTTACTCTTCTTAGAGATGTGATGGCGATGAGAAATGCAACTTTCCAGGTTAGGAATTGTATTTCGCAAGAATGCATAGGTTCAAAGGGTGGACCCATGAGTCTTGTTAAGACGATGTTGAGGTTCCATGAAGGAACCGGTGGTGTCCTTGGTGGTATAATTCTTTTGAGGCCTTCCATAAACGCTTTAATGACAGGTATCTTAAATAGTGAAGTTGAATGGGTAATCTGCAGGTATGCAGCTATTGCTGCGAGGTGTATTTTAATGGAAGAGAAGGCCAGGTTCGATTTTTGTAAGTGTAGTAAGTAACCCACTACATCCTTTGGAGATGCGTGTAATGGTTGAATTTGATTCTGATGGCAGTAGCAAACAAACCTTTTCCATTTGCTTGCATAGCAGTGTCTAGTGGATGGTCTTCTAGCTTGCTTTATGACTTCCATACATTCTTGTGTGAGGTTTAAGTGTCCGAATTCTAGGATTTCAGGAGCCAGATTGCTAGATTCAGCGATGCTGGGTTTGGATGCCTGATCTGTTGTTTGTGTTGTGTTAACAGATCTGGCCTGTTGGGCAACTTGACATGGGGTACTACTGATAGGTCTAGCAGTGTTGTGTACCATGGTTGCCTTGCCCATGTTGGTGCTATCAGTATGAGTTTGAGTTTGTTTTGACTCAATTTGTTTACTAGATATGGAAGGAGAGGGAGAGGGGGAAAAGCGTACGCAAATATCCCTGACCAGTTCATCCATAGGGCATTGCCTTGAGACTGCCTGTGTGGGTATCTGGATGCGAAGTTTTGGCATTTTGCGTTCTCCTTTGTTGCAAATAAGTCTATTTGAGGTGTTCCCCAACGTTTGAAGTAAGTGTTTAGAATTTGGGGGTGAATTTCCCATTCGTGGACTTGTTGGTGATCTCGAGAGAGATTGTCTGCAAGTTGATTCTGGATCCCTGGAATAAACTGTGCTATTAGGCGAATGTGGTTGTGAATTGCCCATTGCCATATTTTTTGTGCCAGAAGGCACAGCTGTGTCGAGTGTGTCCCCCCCCTGTTTGTTTAGATAATACATTGTTGTCATGTTGTCCGTTTTGACAAGAATGTATTTGTGAGTTATGACTGGTTACAATGCTTTTAATGCTTGGAAAACTGCTAGTAGTTCGAGGTGATTTATATGCAGCTTTCTCTGATGTACGTCCCATTGTCCTTGTATGCTGTGTTGATTGAGGTGTGCTCCCCACCCTGTCATGTAAGCATCTGTTATCACGTATTGTGGCACTGGGTCTTGGAAAGGCCGCCCTTTGTTTAAATTTATATTGTTCCACCATAGAAGCGAGAGGTATGTTAGGCGGTCTATCAACACCAGATCTAGAAGCTGACCCTGTGCTTGTGACCATTGTGATGCTAGGCACTGTTGTAAGGGCCGCATGTGCAACCTTGCGTTTGGGACAATGGCTATGCACGAGGACATCATGCCTAGGAGTTGTAATATCATCTTCGCCTGTATTCTTTGTGTTGGATACATGTGTTGTATAATCTTTTGGAAATTTTGAACCCTTTGTGGACTTGGAGTGGCTATTCCCCTTGTTGTGTCTATTGTCGCTCCTAGGTATTGTTGTACTTTGCACGGCAGAATGTGTGATTTCGCATAGTTGATGGTGAAACCGAGTTTGTAGAGGGTTTGTATGACCTGATCTGTGTGGTGTGAGCACCTTGTCAGTGAGTCGGTCTTGATTAGCCAGTCGTCTAGATACGGGAATACGTGTATTTGCTGCCTTCTGATGTGTGCAGCCACTACTGCTAGGCATTTTGTGAAGACTCTTGGTGCAGTTGTTAAACCGAACGGCAATACTTTTAATTGGTAATGTATTCCTTTGAATACGAACCTTAGGTATTTTCTGTGCGACGGATGTATTGGTATGTGGAAATACGCGTCCTTGAGATCTAAGGTTGTCATGTAATCTTGTTGCTTTAGCAATGGTAACACTTCCTGTAGCGTGACCATGTGAAAGTGTTCTGATTTGATGTATGTGTTTAGTGTTCTGAGGTCTAGGATTGGTCTCAGTGTTTTGTCCTTCTTTGGTATTAGAAAGTACAGTGAGTAAACTCCTGTATTTCTTTGTGCATCCGGTACCAGTTCTATTGCGTTCTTTTGCAGTAATGCTTGAACTTCTATTTTTAGGAGGTCCGAATGTTGTTTTGATATATTCTGTGTTCTTAGTGGTATGCTTGGAGGGATTTGTAGAAATTCTATGCAATAACCATGTTGGATAATTGCTAAGACCCAAGTGTCTGTTGTTATTTTCTCCCACGCTTGGTAATACTGACCTATTCTTCCCCCCACTGGTGTTGTGTGGAGGGGATGAGTGACGTGTGAGTCACTGTTTGGTTGTAGGTGTTTTGGGGCTTTGGAATCTTCCCCTGCTTCTAGGGAATTGTCCTCCTCTGTATTGGCCCCGAAAGCCTCCCCTTTGGTACTGTCCCTGGTAGGTGGACGGTGTTGAATGTGAGGTACTGGCCTGTGTGGCTTGACCCCGAAACCCCCCTCTAAAGGTTGTCTTGCGGAAGGTGTTGAAAGTGCCTCTGCTCTGCGGGGAGTAGAGCGCGCCCATGGCTTTTGCAGTGTCAGTGTCCTTTTTTAGCTTCTCAATTGCCGTGTCCACTTCAGGTCCGAACAATTGTTGCTCATTGAATGGCATATTGAGCACCGCCTGCTGTATCTCTGGTTTAAAACCAGATGTTCGTAGCCACGCGTGCCTTCGTATGGTTACTGCCGTGTTAATTGTTCTTGCCGCTGTGTCCGCTGCGTCCATAGAGGAGCGTATCTGGTTATTGGAGATGTTTTGGCCCTCCTCAACCACTTGTTTCGCCCTCTTTTGTAGTTCTGTGGGTAGATGCTCAATGAGGTGTTGCATCTCGTCCCAGTGGGCTCTGTCATATCGCGCTAGGAGCGCTTGAGAGTTAGCGATGCGCCACTGGTTTGCAGCCTGTACTGCGACCCTTTTACCGGCTGCATCGAACTTGCGGCTCTCCTTATCCGGGGGTGGTGCATCGCCCGATGTGTGAGAGTTTGCTGTCTTGCGAGCTGCCCCTACCACAACCGAATCTGGCGGCAGTTGTGAGGCGATGAAAGCTGGGTCTGTGGGAGGTGCTTTATATTTCTTTTCCACCCTCGGTGTTATTGCCCTACTCTTGACAGGCTCTTTGAATATGTCCTTTGCGTGCCTTAGCATTCCTGAGAGCATAGGCAGGCTTTGGTAGGTGCTATGTGTGGAAGAGAGGGTGTTGAAGAGGAAGTCATCCTCGACAGGCTCCGAGTGTAGAGACACGTTATGGAACTCTGCTGCTCTAGCCACCACTTGTGAATATGCTGTGCTGTCTTCTGGTGGTGAGGGCTTTGTAGGATACGCCTCTGGACTGTTGTCTGACACTGGGGCGTCGTATAAGTCCCAAGCATCTTGGTCCTGGTCACCTTGGCTTAAGGTGGTGTGAGCCGGTGAATGTGACAGTCTGTGCCGGTGAAATGTGAACTACAGGTGGAGGAGAGGGTGGCGGAGTTACCTTCTTCACCAGTTTTGTTTGTGGTGCCAGTTCTTGTTGGAATTCAAGTCTCCTCTTCCTCCTAATAGGGGGAAGGGTGCTTATTTTCCCTGTTCCACTCTGTATAAAAATCCTTTTTTGAGTGTGGTCCACCTCGGTGGATTGTAATTCCTCTTCGAATCTATGCTTTCGCATTTGAGAGGCCAGTGATTGTTCCTCTGAATAGGAACCGGTAGTTGGCTCGGTTGCGGGTCGTTTTGGCACCGAAACTATGTCCACGCTCTTTTTCGGCTCCGAGGCGATTTTTCTCTTTTTCGGAGTCGAACCCTCTCGGCGTCGATCCTCCTCGGTGCCGCTGTCTCTGCGTCGAGCAGCTTCGGCTCCGCTTTCTCGGCGTCGATCTTTGCCGGCAGCACTATCTCGGTCCCGAGATGGCTGGGTGCCTGTGTCTCGACCCGAGTCGGACGATCTCGGCACTATTTCGGCCTTTTTCGGTGCCGATGGTCGGTCACCGCTTTTATGGGTTGAGCCATGGCCTGATGGCAGTGGCGTCCCCTGGGCCTTGTCAGTTTTCTTATGTGCTATCTTCGACGTCTTACTCACTGTTTCATGGTCGTCGAATTCGTCTGAGTCCGATTCATGGATCGAGAAGGCTTCTACTTCTTCTTGTTCCTCGAATTCTCGGTGTCCTGTCGGCGTGGACGCCATTTGCAGTCTTCTGGCTCGTCGGTCACGGAGCGTCTTTCGGGACCGGAACGCACGACAGGCCTCACAAGTTTCTTCCCTGTGCTCGGGCGACAGGCACAGGTTACAGACCGAATGTTGGTCTGTATATGGGTATTTGTTGTGGCATTTAGGACAGAATCGGAACGGGGTCCGTTCCATCAGCGTCGGTGTCACACGCGGTCGGGCCGACCAGGCCCCGACGGGGGATCGAAAACTACCCCGAAGGGCAACGGAGATGTTATCGTTTCGATGCGATGTCGATGCTATCTAACCCGATCCCGATTGCAACAATACCGACGTAATTTTCCGATTTTGAGCTAACTTTCCGTTCCGTTCCAAAACCCGGAGCGAAAGGAACACGTCCGAACCCGATGGCGGAAAGAAAACAATCGAAGATGGAGTCGACGCCCATGCGCAATGGAGACAAAGAGGAGGAGTCCCTCGGTCCCGTGACTCGAAAGACTTCTTCGAAGAAAAACAACTTGTAGCACTCCGACCCAACACCAGATGGCGGGCTATGCACAACATGTGTATCTACAGCGACAGATGCCATCGAACATGTTGTTACAAATGGCTGTGTTTTCCACCTCGCCTTCATTATTTTAAAAATTTCAACAGTTAGTTTCTTTGGGAAAACTGGGAGGGATCTACACAAACGTGCCTCTGCAGAATTCAGAACTGTGTCTACTTCATAAAAAAATGTATAGCTTCTACACAGAGAAACTGTGGTTAAAAAAAAAAAAAAAAAATGATACAACACTGTTGTGTTTGAAAGCTGAAAAGATGGTGATGCTTAGTTACGAAGGTTTAAATATAAGCTACCCTCTTAACATCCAAAATAGGGCTTAGCAGAGGTTGGAGGAGAAGCCCTAGAAGTCAAGAGGTTAAAACATTGGCTTTTGTGACAGTGCAAAACATGTAATTTAGGATCTGTAGAGGATCTTGCCTCTCCTGGGATGCATTTAGTTTAATAAGCTGTAGCCTAGATGCCCAGTATCGAACCCACTTTAAATATATGCAATTATTTTCCTAAACAAAAGTGACTTTAAATGAAAGGCCCATTCAATTTACGTAATCTAATGAGGTTCGAATGACTATGAAGCGGTTTTCATTGATTTGACATTTCTGAAATCACAGTGAATAAAAATGTTGTTCTATAAATTTAGTTCTGCGATACAATGAGTTAGAGGTTTCTCTCTCTTTTTTATTTTTTTAAGTAGGCTTTTGAACTGCAGTTTGCTCCATTTAGTTAGTTTTTCATTTTTATTTCAGGTCGGAATGCAGTGACTCAACTCCTGGAAGTGCCAGGTTGAATTAAAATGCCCTACGAGTATTCTGTATGAAATGCTGAGACTAGCTAAGGCAATCAGAATACTTGGTTTTCTGACACTAAATATAGTTTGTCTGCATTCTAGAATCAGTGGTAGGGACATGAAACTGACCGAGACAAGAGGGTTTATTTGCCTGTTCTGTGCAATGTTAGGATGGTGTGGGCTTCTATCTTAATTGCTCATCTGTTGTTGGGCACTAACAACTTTTAATTATTTTTTCCCTCATTAAGTGTATTAGCGTTCATCTTTGACCCGTAACTGTAAGCAGGGCAATTAACAGTAGTTAATACAATGCCCAGACTCTCAGCATCAGAGATTGAGATATTAAGGTGATGTAGGAATATGTTAGAGGAAATGTTATCCCTTCGCTTTTCTTTCTCGTTACATATAGTTGGAGTTAAAAAAACGATAGATAAGCACAATCAAAAGATTAGCATGGCACTGAGAGGGTTGCAGTGCTACCTATTACTAGCATAATGTACATTTGTTAACAAACCAAATAAATTTCAAGCACAAGTCCAGTTGAAAGTACTGTGGTAAAATAGACTGTAAGATCTATACAAGGCATTGGGTCAACAGCATTTAAAGTATGGCTCTGAAGGTTATTTGCCGAATGGGCTGTTATTTTTAAACTAATAACAATGTACTTTTATGGACACAATCCAAAGCTACTTTTTCAATTATATAAAAGCCTAGACTAGAGAGGCCAAGGAAAACGCTAGGAGTCTTCAAATCCACGTTCTGTTAGCTTTACCAAGCAAAACTGTGTATACCCTTGAAAATACCCTCAGGTAAAGTTTATGCTATATAAAAAAAAAAAAAAAAAAAAAAAAAAAAAAACTGTGGGATGCTCTTCCAGGTGCAATGTAAATAGAGAGCCTCCTCAGAACGTCAGATGTCACCCTGGCATTTAAAATTTATTTTCTGGAACGGATGTGACCTCCACTATGGTCATGTAGATTTGCCCTGTGCATGTCATCACATGAGTGTTGCAGTTTGAAAGTTTCAGACTCTTATAAGGTGGTTCTTCTAGATCAACGGTACTCAAAGTACGGCCCGCGGGCCGCCAGCGGCCCCACGGACCTAGCATGGCGGCCCGCGAGACGCACACCAAACGCCACATCATAATGACAGCAGTATGTAAACATAGAAGAGGGCCGCGGGAGCATGCTCTATGTTTACATACGGCGGCCATTGTTTATGGCTTTGCCCTGACGATCCTGGAAGCCAAAGCCCCATAAAAGTCAGCGCTTGCAGCTAACTTTTATGGGGCTTTGGTCGTCTGCTTCCTGTCACCGGCTCCACGTCTGCTGCCCGCCTGCCTGCCTGCTGTTCCACATTTGTGGCATCTTTACAGTGCTTTGAGTCAGGTAAGGCTCTTTGGTTATTTATTTATTTGTTTTTAATGTAGTGTGTGTTACTGGAGTAGGCGTGAGAGCAGATTGCGCTGTGTGTGTGCGCTGTGTGTGTGTGTTACTGGGGTAGGGGTGAGAGCAGATGGCGCTGTGTGTGTGCGCGCTGTGTGTGTTACTGGGGTAGGGGTGGGAGCAGATGGCGCTGTGTGCAGATGGCGCAGTGTGTGTTACTGGGGTAGGGGTGAGAGCAGATGGCGCTGTGTGCAGATGGCGCAGTGTGTGTTACTGGGGTAGGGGTGAGAGCAGATGGCGCTGTGTGTGTTACTGGGGTAGGGGTGAGAGCAGATGGCGCTGTGTGCAGATGGCGCTGTGTGTGTTACTGGGGTAGGGGTGGGAGCAGATGGCGCTGTGTGCAGATGGCGCAGTGTGTGTTACTGGGGTAGGGGTGAGAGCAGATGGCGCTGTGTGTGTTACTGGGGTAGGGGTGAGAGCAGATGGCGCTGTGTGCAGATGGCGCTGTGTGTGTTACTGGGGTAGGGGTGGGAGCAGATGGCGCTGTGTGCAGATGGCGCAGTGTGTGTTACTGGGGTAGGGGTGAGAGCAGATGGCGCTGTGTGTGTTACTGGGGTAGGGGTGAGAGCAGATGGCGCTGTATGTGTGCGCGCTGTGTGTGTTACTGGGGTAGGGGTGAGAGCAGATGGCGCTGTATGTGTGCGCGCTGTGTGTGTTACTGGGGTAGGGGCATTGTTTTGAAAAAGGGGGTGGGGTGGTTGTTCCCCCTCTAAGCCCCGCCCCCTCTAAGCCCCGCCCCCCGCTGTCACTTCAGTGCGGCCCTCGGCCGCAAACCATACTGCAATTTTGGCCCCCGAGAAAAAGTTTGTGAGTACCCATGTTCTAGATCAAGACTTCTAAAAGTAAGGATTGTAGGAATGGGTTAAAGTGTTTCTCCTCCAGAGATTTTAAAGTGAAGCAATGGTCTGAATAGAATACCTGATCAGCGAAAGAAACCAATAAACAAAAACTGGCTTGCGTTCCTCAATTGGTGCTGGAAGGATCCAACAAGAGTCTCCATTGAGGCTGAAGTTTTCAAATGACATATGTTCAAGGAGGTAGCTGGTGAAATACATGCAGGTCCCAAACAAGTCCTGGATACTGGATACCAGGAGTGTTGACATAGTCAAAGCAGGCAACGTAGCATTCTGTGGCAAATAGGCTTGTCTGGGCCTACTTTTAAGTAGGAGCAATCTTCAGAAATTGAAAAGTCAGATTCCTTGTTGTGTGGAGATGATTGGAGCAGATTGAGCATTTCCACTTCGAAGAGAAGATAAGGCTCCACTTCCAAAGTTCCAGAGTGGGGGAAAAAAAGGTTCACCTTTTCTGCTTCGAGCAACAAAATCTGTATCGATTTACATTACGCATATCTTTCCAAGGAAACGTTTTGAAAAACCTGAGGCCACTAAGTACAGAATCATGTTCTAAAGCATGATACTTACTATCACCAAAGAAAGTTCAAGTGGCATTAAAGCAACCATGAACCTATGGAGATTGAACAATGCAAAAGAGAGAACTTGACAAGGTGGACCTAAAAAGACTGACACAAATGTCATCAGAAGGTCTCTTTTTCAACAAAACATTTCCATAAGTGATGACAAAACATTATGTTTTTTTAATCAAATGCTTTCATTTTGATACAAGGAATATTTGCATGCAATAGACAATCTATGCACGTGATGGTTTTGGAAATCAAGCAGGCCACCTCTTAGAAAATCACAACATTCTTCCCTGAGAGGACAGATAGTCTATGGTGTTGCAAACTGCTGCATAACATCTGTACCCAAAACTATCTCTACAAATTAAAAATTCCAAGTGGCAAAAAAGAATTTAGACTTTAAGTGGTTGACGGAAAACAAAGGGTGAAAGGTCTTTAATAAATGAAAGACTTTAAGGACACACTAGGGAGGGAATTCTGGTATGTCAACACAAGAAGCTGCTCATATACAACCATCTTTCACTTTACAGTATAGTGAAGACCAATTGACACAAGATGAGCATGAAAAATGTGATCTTGGATTTGTTGGCAAAGGTGAAAGATCTCTCCCCTACTTTTAGCTTTAGGTTAGTTAAAGAGGGAATGCAAATATTCTGGCAACCAAATATGTAATACATAGTTCTATGTTGGAAACCAAAGAGATTACAATGAGTAATGGTCCCCCTCTTTGTCACTAAAACAGTTGTTGACCAAAATGATCTTCAGAGGAGAATGTTTCATCTCATCCTGTATAAGCACACCAAAACGCAAAAAAAAAAAAAAAAAAAAACTGGTAATTTTAACATTTTGTGACCCGTTCCTGTGTTTGGAATCTTTGTGTCAAAGGTGAGACGATGACAATTGGGCATTTGTGCTTCGAAAAGGGGACTAGATTGCAGAATAAATACAAATAATGTTTATAAACCCTTTAAAGATCTTTCTAGCTCTTGTGAATGCCTTTCAAAAGAAGAGAGGCAGTTTAGTGTCTTGAATACAATTTGCTTTTCGAGGTACAATTGATAAGGGTGAAAATCTTAAGAAGCCGGCGATAACCAAGCTTGATCAATAAAGGCAGAAAACTTGGTGTTTTCAATGTCTTATGGCTTAGGGTGCAAATTTGAAAAGCCTCGTAACTGCGAATTACAAAGATGTCTCTTAGAGGCTTAGTCCATAAAAGAAGCAATGCTCTGTTGCGGAGGATAATTACAGCTACGGTTGGATCAGGACACTCTGAATCTGACTGTTCACTTCTGCTCTTCATGCAGTTGTTAGGATTTCACTGTCACAGAAAAGAAACTTGGGAGAATCAATTTCAGAACTAAATGCCAATCCTCTTGTCTCTCACCATTTCTCAAACATAATTCCATCTTTCCTTCAGGAGTGTGCTGCCATGTTGAGCACCACTTGGCTCCTAACCGCACTGGAGACCATGCCTAAAAAACCACGGTAGAGTACTCATGGATAGAAGATAATTCTCTCTAGGATAAAGTGACTTTCACTAGTTCCTCGGACCTGCTGCCCTACCTAGCACACTTTAAATGTTACTTTGGGTGACAGTTTGTGTATTTCTAGAAGTTACATGCAAGTGTTGCCAGTAAACAATCTTAAATGTAACTCTAAAATTCAGGTATAGAACTAGGCGATCTGGTACTATAAAATAGATGGGATTAAATATAAGGGGAGAGCAATTACCGACAAATACAGTTACATACAGAGATTGTTGTAAAATTATTTTTCAGTGGAAAAGTTAGGTCAGTCGGGAAAACCATTAGAAATAAGGGTGAGATTAGAACACTTTTCTCCATGAAATGGTGACAAATGTGAGGAATTGACTCATAAGACATGATGTAACAAAGCAAAGGTCAAAGTGATTTGGTACATACAAAGCGTAGCAGTCAGAAGGTGGGAGTAAATGTACTTGACAGACTTAAGCACAGTAATTCTTTGTATGTCTATGTTAGCTGCATGCAGTGGAAGGACCAGAAAACATTGCTCAGCAGAGTACAAAACCGAGAAAGGGGGGACAACGGTATACATCACACTGAAACAGAATACAAGGAGAACAACCAAGCAAAATGTGAAAAGCACAAAAATGTGATACTACTGCAAATGAAGAAAAGATCAAGATACCAACCTCTGTAGCTTGACAAATACAGTGTAAAAGCTCAAAGACTGTTTTGAGAAATAAATGTGGAAGGTCTTAAACACATTCTTGATGCACCTGTGTGAGGAAGGGATGCACATGCATGACGTTAACTATTTTAGAGTTTACCCGAGGTTCCAACTGATGTTGGAAGTGGATCGCAAATGGTGGGATCCAGTATGGTTAGCATGTTGGACAGCTCCAGGTGCCCAAAATAAATTCAGAATCTGTGAAAGAAACAATATGTAAGCGATTCAGGAGAATCAGTGGAAAGAGCAATATGTAAGAGCTTCGGGATCCCTTTTGATGAAATGCTTAGGCTCGCTTGTGCACATTGTTGAGCCCGAGAAGAACAAGATGCTTCCAGGCAAAAACGGCGACTGGAGACCTCAGAATGCGTTGAAAGGAAATAATTATGACATTTGTTTTTCTTTTAGAAAATAGAAAAAAACTGGCACATTTAGAGTTGCATTTTATTTATTAGTTGCTGGATTATCTTATTTGTATAATTTTAGAAAGAAAACTGTGCTTTATGCATTTAAGTATAGGGGTTTTACTCTCACCTCGCATCTTTCCCCCACAGAAATCCTAATGTTATCAGTCACCTAACTTCCCACAGTTATCATGAAGCATGTGGTCCTTATGGTATTCCCCTTGGAGCCTTTGCGGTGTGAAAAAGTATAGAGTAAGTGATTGCAAACAGATTGTTACCATATTTTTTGATGATCTCTTTGGTCCAAATGACAGTCCATTTTGTACTAGACGTGGTCAAGCAGGGACCCCATCCCTTATCTTGGTTAGTTTCTATCCAAAGCCCAATTTGTACACAAATTATCTTGTGCACAGGATGTAGAAATCTTAGTTTCCTCCTCATATTTTCCTTTCCTACTATTTATGAAAATATGAATAAAGCAAAGGAGAAAGACCACAAATGAAACAATGTATAATTACTTCTTTAAATGAGAAAAAGGAATTCACCAGATGTTATATTCACAAAACTACATATCTTAATACCAAAACAGGTGCATACCCTTTCCCCACAATAAAGCAGTCACTTATGGAATGGCGTTCTAGTGAGAAGGTGAAAATTGCCAGCTAAGCAGTAAGGGATACTGCAAATCTTGGCCTGGAAAAAGAGGGCATAGGTATGTGCAAGATCCCTGCACATTCTAAAATGTATTTTTCAACAGGTCTTCCAATGTCATTATATAATTATCAAAAGTAAAGATTCTGTCCAACAATATACAGCAATCATTTCTAACAAAAGATCTTCAAGATGCATTTAGCAGGCTCTGGTTAAAACCTTTGACTCTACTCTGAAATTAGGCACACAAATCTTCATAAGAGCATTGTATTGGCCTAATATTAGACTTTATGCTCCTGCATATTCTGTGAGTAACAAACTAGAGGGAACCTTCAGAACCCCAAACAATACCTGCTTTCGACCAAACAGATGTGCTACACCGACCCAGGGTTAAGTGTGCTTGTTTGATCCAGGCACTCAGAAAAAAACTGATTTGCTACAGAAGAAATTTTTTCACCATCCAATGAGGGATTTACACTTGAATCAGTTCACTAGACTAATAAAATAGGGTGTCAGTCCGAAATGTAATTGATGGATTGGTTGTATTTTTGCTGTTTCAAGAGGTAAATTTTTACAACACAATTCAATACTTTTATTCAACAGGGATAAAAACAAACGTAATACATTTATATTGTTTAGTATTTTAGAAAATTAGACTGTCATTTCGATCCCAAAATTAATAAAAAAAATAATCTGTAAAACATTAGCAACTTGCTTAGCTTTCAAGAAATTCAAGTGCATGAAAAATATAGCTCCATAATTTTTAAAATTAAAATTAGAAAGTTTCTTATTTCACCAGACTCCAGACGGTGTAAAATAACTCTGATATAAAGTACCTGAAATATTATACAATCAGTTTCACACTTTGTCCTGGACGAATGCTTCAGATTAAGAAATAATGCAGCTTCCCTTCAAAGTTATACCTTAGTTTTTTTGCATGCAGCAAAAAAAAATTTTTTCCACAGCAATGGTTAACTGCACATACTCCCAAGCTAAACACCAATTTTAGTCAGTACAGCATAACCATATAAACCAATTAAGCACAAAGAATTAGTATAAGTTGTCTTTTTAAACTGTAGTCTTTGTCCTCATAACAATGCATGCTGATAACGGTACCATGACAGGGTGTATTCAGACAAAATGTTAGATCACATTTTTTAGTTTCAATTCAAGCTCAATCTTGCAGCCTTTTTTGTTTTACCTCTTCTAGAACTATTCAATAAAATGTACTGCGCACTGGAGAAATCTGCAGCATTCATTCTGTGAAAAATGACGACTAACAGGGTCTGCAAGTTATTCAGATTTTTTGTGTTCTTCTTTACTCCCAATCACCTTCCTCCTTTGGTGAAGCATGTGGAAATATAGCTGTGGAAATACTGGAAAAAGTATGTTCATGAGAATGCAACGGTTCACAAGTTAAGAAATCAAACAGACTTATGCACCACAGACCAATGCAGGGGTTCATGGAGCAGATACACAAGTTCTTTTGACAAATACTAGCACAATAAACCAGTACAAAAAGAGAAGGGATCAGATGTACTTACTGGAGCAAGAAAAACATTCTTGTCTTTCAGTCCTGTGGCTCCCAGGACTTCTGTGTTCTGTGTCCTGCTGCGTTGATGGCATATGCGGACTGTCCTGTAGTGCCTCCACTTTGAGGGGGCTCTTGTCTAAGGGATCCTGAGCATGGTTTGTGTAAAGGTTGCTATCTGTTGGGGAGTTCATGGTAGAAATGGGAGAGGGACTTTGCATCATGTCGGGTGGTTCGCTTTCACTGCTGGAATCTCTGTGCTCTATTTTCCAAGACTGGAGTTGGCTCCAAGGACCACAAAGACACAGGAGTCGGGACACTTGAACATTCACAAGAAGACCCGTCTCGAGAATGGGAGGGACATCAAGGAGAAGAGCATTTAATTTTGTTGAGTATTCGAGAACACAAATGCACTTTATCAGGGTCCAGGTAGTGGGCGACACAACCAGGCTACACCTTGTAATACTATATTTAGGTGTTTATTGGTGCCTTATAAAGCTGGCTATTTTTCAAACTCTAGATGTTCGACCCTAACCTCTTTCACTGGAAATAAGTCTTCAGAGATTTTCAAAGACTTCCGCATCTGCTAAATGAACTCTATTCTGTTCTTGCTGCTTTTCTGTGAAGCAATACAAATGTTTTGAAAATAAAATGCGTGCTTCTGGTGGTTTCTACAGGACTTTTTTCTTGGAGTCCTCACACTTCAATGATATATTGTTGGAAGGCGATCTGAAGCCAAAATTGACTCGCCACTTCACAGGCCCAAACCAGAAAGATCCACCTTTCCTCACCTTGATTACCTTCGAGAAAACAAGTCACACTTCTTACTTACAGGAAATGGAGTTATGCTTAAGCCACAAGTATCAAAGACAGATATCATGAGTATCATGTGCCTGTGGCAGGACCAACACTGCTTGAAGCTTGAAACAGCACATATGCCTGATGCACTCTTCATTGAAAGATCCAAAGTTTAATTTGGTGCTAAGTGGTACCACCTGTCGCCACTAGAGAGCTATTCAAGAGTTTTGCATATCAATCTGGCACCTATAGGGATTCACTAGGTTAGCAATCCTCAGATAGAATTATCATCTGAAAACTGTGCTTAAATGCCATACTTTTGCAAATGGTTACGATTACAAACTCCTTTTCTTAGGCCAAAAAAACAACCCTGGGCTGGAGGGAAAACAGAGGATAAGCTCTGCATTTTCTGTATGAACATATTCCTGAGTAAATGTGAACAGTATTCTACTTTTCCAGGTGTGCTTGGTAACCATCAGTTATCCCCCAGTGAGGCTCTCTAGAGGAGAGAAGATGGGTTGAGAGGGAGGATAGGGAACTTTATACATGTTAAGTAAAAAAAATATGGAATCCTTCCAGGCAAAGACAGTTGCCACGTTGACTTCAGCATTAAGATGCTTTACTGTTATAGGGTGCCTCCACTTGTGAAGCATAAGCACAAGAAGTGAAGTCGACTGTTTTTTAAAACATTTTATTAATAAGTAAGGAGTGCATTGAAGAGGTAAAATCATTTAGCCACAGGACCAGTGTGGAGTATACTTGGACTGTTTGGAGGGGGGGGGGGGGGGCTGAAGGACACTGTCAGGTCTACCACTGATGAAAACGTCTCCCTTAAAAGTCCTAGTTTTCAATTTTCTGGCCAGTAAATTAGGTCAAGAAAAAGGAGTATGGCCCATTTTATGTGTTAAAAACAAGGCTGCGATGTTGACTGGGAACTAGGAAGTCCTTCCAGGGGAGAAACAGTATTCAAGATCTGAGGGCCAAGAACACGGTCTTGCATTATGGCACGTTAGTACGAAGGCTAGCATGTCTAAGGACTACGGGGATAAGCCTTCTGGTGACCCATGACTGCTCCAACCATACACAGAGTTGGTGAAAACCAGATGGAAACCTAGGCATTCAGGCTTTCAATAAAGCAGAGTTCACCAACTATTTGGTCTCCAGGCAGCGTCAGTGTAATCAAGCTTAAACCTCCAGCGAGTTTGGAATCCTGCCAACATACACGTCGTTTAACTTTTATGAGCCGAAACATACAAAATAGTCTTGTGCATCTTGAAGGGGATGATGGTTGAAGTGCAACAGAAAAGGGCTCGGTGTTTGAGGCCTCTTTGGAACTACAAAACCATGGTGCCAAAACCATGACACTTGCTAAAAGCCCGTGACTTCAATGAGACAGAATTACCTCTTTACTCAAGTGGCCCGGAGGACAGATGAAATAAATTTGACTGGTAACAACCAAGCACGCCATTCCACTATCAATCTGGAGAAAAATCAGATAATGGTTCTGTACATTTTATTTTAATTACTTTGAGTAAATCAGTTTAATTGAACAAATTTCATAAATGTAAAACAGCCCGTCTTGTCTCATGAGCAGTAGAAGGATAGTGCTAGAACAGTATCAAGAGCAGGGGCCTCTGAAACCAAGCAACTGTGCAGCCACAGTGTTTTTTTGCATAATTATGGATTTGCCACATAATCCATAATCTGTAGATTTTAACAAAACATGATTTTTGTTTCTAGCTTAAGTGGTTCAAAAGTTACCAAATATGCAGCAGGGCATGCTGTAGTGTGGTGGAAGGCCCTTTGCAGAGGTTGACTGGTCACCTTTCTGTTCCTTGTTGATACATTTAGCTGTTAAACTGGCACCATTTAGGTGCAACCTAAGTCCAGAGAGTGTTAACAAGTGTAAAAATGACAAAATAATGTAATGCCATCACAAAATAAGGTGCATGATACTAAACGATTTGTCTTTTCTTGATGCATAATTTATTCAACCCTGCTGCATAATTTGTCCCTTTCCTGAAGCATAATTCCAGTGACCCTGATCAAGAGCAACGTCATAACAATAACAAGCAGTACATTGTTCACTTATCAGCAGCATTGTATGCCAAGCTTAAGCAAAAATCAATAATAAATTAAACTAAAAGCTCGTCCATCTATTCGTATTCAGAGTGGGAGAACCAACTAAAGTCCTCAATCAAACAGATTCAATGCTTTCCATTTAGGAGGGTGCAAAGTACTGTGGAGACTCTTGCACAAAATCCTATATACCAGCCTCCATTTGGCTTTAAAATACAATGAGAGGTGCCATTCATATAGCTGAAGAGTTGTTCAAGGGCTAAAATAGTCCAAAGCCTACGATACCATTGAGTAAGCAGTGGGGTGTCTTTTTTTTCTTCTTGTGGAAGGCTATATTTTGGCTGCTACACATTGCCTCTAATCTTAAGGCCTCTCCAGCAGTTAGGGTTGACATTTCAGAGCATTCGATATACAAAAGAGGGTGTATAATGCCAACCAAACCATATTTTGTAGTGGATTTCCCAGCCTGAAATGGAATTGAAGGAGTAAATGAATGACCCTAATCAGACAATTCTAATGTGTTTGCAATACTGGCTAGTCCAAGGCCCTCTCCCAAGTCTATTAGTTTGGTCAACTTTGTGATACTGTTTGTGCCAGCAGTACATGGTAGATATAGTGCTTTTAGTACCCACCACTTTAGGAAAGAGGAATACAGTTTTGTTTTAGGTGGCAGCCGAGGACCGCAGGATTAGTTACCAAGTGCCTTACCTGAACTTATTGCAACTTTTCCCTTTCAGAGAGGCGAAATTTCAGTTTGCATTGCAGAAATGTTTTGGGTGTGGCAGTCAAACATAACATATATGTCATCCTACAGCTCCCTTCGCGCTAAGCCTGGAATGCCTGGCCTTTCATTGCCAGAGTGAAACTGTCATTGCAGTGAATAGAAGTGTAAGGTGAAGGATAGGATTCCAGTCCCCTTGCTTCTAAGAAGGTATCCCAGACCAAGTCTCATAGGGGTCTGCACACAAGGTTGTGGTCTATGTATTTTCAGTTCTTTACGGATTCCTCATGTTTATTCACATTTGGGATGCCACATAATGAGAAACAAGTCCCCTTAGGACTCAAGGTCCCGTCTGACAATGAACACCAATAGAGGATAATTTACTTGGAACAGCTCCTGTGGATGGCTAGTGATTCGTATTCTTAGGTAACTCATTAATTTCTTGGGACATCAGAATGGGAATTTCTGGAGAAAGATAGTCACCTCAGGCTGCAGAAATATATATATTTTTGTTTAGAACCAAATTTATTAGTTTTGTTTTCATTGAGTTAAAGAACAGTACACACACAGTGAATGCAAGAGGTTCGCCGTTGTCTGAAGGGGGAGGAGACTTTCTGGGGTGTATCCGCCTTCAACAGCCAGTTGTTAAAGTAGGGGAAGACTGGGACCCCTAACCTGCGCAGATGAGCTGCAACCACTAGCATCACCTTCGTGAACCCCCAAGGGGCCCTGGTAAAGCCAAACGGGAGCAAGGTGAACTGAAAGTGCTCGTGGCCTACCACGAATCTTCGGTAACGTCTGTGGGCCGGCAAGACCGGGATGTGAAAGTATGCGTCCTACAAGTCCAAAGATACCATCCAGTTCCCAGGTCCAGGGCAGATAAGACTGAGCCAATGTCTGCATCTTGAACTTCTCCTTTTTGATGAAGAGATTGAGGGACGGAAGATCTAAGATAGGATGAAGGCCCTTGTCCTTCTTTGGCACCAGAAAGTAGGGGGAATAACAACCACAACCTACTTCTGATGCAGGGACCCTCTCTACAGCTCCTTTGGCCTCATGGAGAAGTGCCATATGATCCTCTGATTTGTGGTCGAATGTAGATGGCATGGTTGGAGGAAAAGACTCGAAAGGGAGGGAGTAGCTCTTCCAATCAATCTGGAGGACCCACCTGTCCGTGGTAATGGATTTCCAGTGGAGCAGATGATGGCGAATCCTGCCGCCAACTGGTTCCAGGTGTTCCGACGGACTAGGAAGGTTTGGAGGCCGAGGAGGAGGGGGTGGGGGTGGACTGGGCGACCCACTGGCTCCCTGATCCCCGAGATCACGCAGCCGTGCAGGGGGGCTGTACAGCATGCGCGGGTTGATGGCTCGGTGGAAAAGGACGTGGTTGGGTGCTCTTCCGAAGCCTCGAAAGGGGCAAGAGGTGGTCTCGTGGGATCTAAGGGCAGGAGAGAGGCCAAGGGATGGGCCATGGTTCGGCAATCCTTGAAGAGCTCGAGCGCCGAGTCCGCCTTGTCTCCGAAGAGACGGGTGCCAAAGGGCATGTCCATCAGCATTTGCTGGACATCCCTCAAGAAGCCAGATGTTCTCAGCCAGGCGTGACGTCTTAATGCCACCGTCCATGCAACTGATCTGCTTAGAGAGTTGGTTGTATGCAGTCCGCAGCGAATGATGAACTTGGCTGCATCTCTCCCATCTGCTAGCGCTTGGGAGAGGACAGTCCGGGCCTCCTCTGGAACTGTAGGCAGCACCGGCGCAACCGTGTCAGAGTATGGAAATAGTGGGCCAAAAGGCATGCAGTGTTCACAGACCTCAGCGCCAGACTGGCAGAAGAAAATATTCTCTTCTGCAAATCATCCAGTCTATTTGATTCCCTATCCGGGGGGGGTTTGTAGGGAATGTGCCAGAGGAAGAAGAGGAAGCTTGGATCATAGGGCTCTCAGGCGTGGGGTGTTGGGTGAGGAATTTTGGGTCTGTTGGTGCAGGCCGATGGTGGCGGGCAATCGTCCTATTCACAGGAGCCCCGGTTCTGGGTCTGAACCAAGTACCCAAAAGGACGTCGGTCAGTGACATATTAAAAGGGAGAAGGGGTTCTGCTGGGGGAAGACCCCGGCTGAAGCACATCGGTTAGGATATTAGGCCTAACCTCCACAGAAGGTAGCTAGAGGTCCAAGACCTCAGCCGCCCTGCTCATCACTATGGAGTACGTGGTGCCCTCCTCCATAGCCACGGTAGAGCGAGAGAGCATAGCAGTGTCAGGGGAGGTGTCTAGACCACTGGCATCACCCAAATCCTGCACCCAGTCCACTTGGGGGGTCGAGCTGTATTTCTAAAGGGTCCTGTGGCCCCTCTAAACTCTCCACGTATCCATACCCAAAAGTATAAAGGTCTGGCTCAACCCTGGGCCCAGGAGAACCCATAGGGAACGGAATCGGCATCGAACGACGTTGTTCCGGGTCGTCGGGTATGAGAATAGGGTCCACGTTGATTGTGGGCCCAGCCAACGTCGGGAGCATTGACGTCTGACCCGACACAGGGGAAGGTTGCTGTGGCACGACCGGCATCGGGACGGATACAACACTGGATCCGGAGGAGTCCTCCGGAGTCATGGCCGAAGCGGATGACTTCGAACCGGAAGGGGCCCTCACCGACTCACCTGTGCCTGATGGCGCTGAGGGTGGGTCGGTTTGCCTAAAAATGAGGTGCATTGCCTCATAAAACTCTTTGAGCTGGGCAGGGGTGGCTCCAGCTCCCGGGAAGTCGGGGAACCGCAGGGCAGACCCAGATGAAGGCTACGAGGACGGAGGCCTTGAGCATCTACGCTCGTCCCACGCCACATTATCCGAGGGACGGGGTGAAGTCGAAGAACGTTTGTTCTTCTTCGACTTCTTTTTCTTATGACCCAAATATCGAGGACGAAGAGTGGTGGTGACTCCGCAGCAGGGCCCGATGCCTTCCTCTCGAACGAGACCGTGAGCGCCATTGAGTCGAGTGTCGGGCTGCCATGAACTTTAGGGACCGCTCCCTCAAAGCTTTCGGGTTCATGGCCTGACACTCGGAGCACGACTTCGGGTCGTGATCGTGCTCCAGGCACCAAAGTCACACGAGGTGCGAATCCGTCACCGACATCATTCTGTGACAGGAGTGGTAGGGCTTGAAACCAGTCTTGCAGGATATCCCTCAATGCATCCACGACCTCGTCAAAAATCGTCAACAAAAATGTCATAGCAGTCAAAAAGTGACTGAGGTAGCTCTTCTCCGGATCTGCGTGTAGGCTGGCGCGGAAAGAAAAGAACAGACGTCAGCACGCCGGGGTGGCACCTATATATGACCGCAACGTCATCACGGCGAACAAGACGCCAGCAGAGTTGACTGACGCCACCGAACGAGGCGCAGAGGAACTGCTCAAAGAAAAAGTCTCCGGATCCACTCTGACGCCATGGTGGGGGGTAGGTGGGGCTCGGGGGGGAATTGAAAAGGTAAGAAATCTGCAACTAGAAGTCTCTTTCAGATAGTGCCTACAATTCACTAACCCTCCTGGCAGATGTGATTGCCACAAAGAAGACAGTTTTAATGCTCAGCAGTCTTGGAGGGCAGCTGCGCATTGGTTCAAATGGTGAGCACAAGGAAAGTGAGGACTAAATTCAGGACTCATTGGGGCGTGATGAAGGGCTTAGGGAATAACATGGTGCAAATCTTTAAGGAAATGAGCCACAGTAGGTGACTTGAACAGGGAAGGTTGGTCTGGCAACCACAGGAAGGCGGAAAGGTACGCCTTATCCATGCCCAAAGCAAAGGCTTGCCAGATTAAGGATAGAAAAAGCTGCAGAACTTCGGGCAAGGATGCAGACAAACTATTAACATATTTGGTTACACAACAAAACACAAACTTGTCCCACCAGATGCCTGGCTGCCAGGATATCACACACTTCAAGAGTGAGGCTGAACACTCATCTGCCACCATTTGTAGCGCAATTTACCGCATGCCATGCATGCAGGTGGAGAGTGGACAGGTTTAGGTGCAGAACCCTGCCTTGCTGCTGCAACAGGAAATCCTCCCAAAGATGCAGCCTGATTGGAGGACAGATGCTAATGCTCAGGAGTTCCGGATACCAGACACTCCATGGCTACTGAGATAACTTGGGCCCAGTCCTTCTTGATCTTGGAGAACTTTGGACAGGGGTGATTTTGGAGGTAAAGTGCACAGGAGTGCTCGGCTCCAGTCTAGATGAAATGCATCCTCGAGTGAGAGCAGCCTTGGAAACCCCACCACGCAGTCCTGACATCGAATGTTCTCAGCAGTGGCGAAAAGATCTAACCAAGGTTCTCCCCAATCTCTGGAGAGACCTTGAGCCGCTTCCACATGAGGATGCCATTTGTTATTCGCAAGGCATCAATTGCGGGGACCGTCTGCTCTGGTATTCAGAGAACCCACCAGATGTTGAACCATCAGGAAAATGCCCTGACATTCCAGCCATGTCCAGAGAGGTGGGGCCTTTGACACAGGGTCTACGATCCCACTCTGCACTGCTTGTGCGCAATACTACATAGTGGTGTTGCGGTCTCAACACCAAAATGAGCCTTCCCTCGATTGAAGTAAGAAAGACTTTGTATGCCAGGCGAATCACTCTCCACTCCAGCAGACATGTGAAGCTAAGACTGCTGGAGACCAGAATCCTCAGATCTGTGCCACTTCCAGATGGCCGCTCCAACCTAGAAGTGACATGTTTGTCACCACTGTGAGCTCTGGGTGGTGAAGGAGAGGGGTCTGCCACTGACTCAATCAAGGTTCGAGAGCTAACACGGCAAAGCTTTTGTAGTCCCCCTCCATACATTGACCAGGACAGAGAGATTCCCTTGATACTGTGCCTACTTGGTCTTCAAACCCCACTCCAGAGCCCACATATGCCAACAGACATGTTTTACCAACAGAATGCAGGAGGTAATGAGGCCCAGCAACCTCAGTGTTATTTTAACCAAAATTAAGGACAGAGGCTGAAACATTAGAATCACAGCCCAAATATCCTGGACTTGCTGTTCTGCAGCATTTGCCCAGAACTGCACAGTAACCACAAAAGCTCAGATGAAAGGGAGCATCAAAGAGAGAGACAGGTCTGACTTTGGCATGTTTATAATGAACCCCAGCAAATGCAGAAGGTTTGCTATAGTCTGGCGTTGGGAGACTACTGCAGGGCTGATCTCTTTTTGAATAGCCAGTTTGCTTTACAGTCAGGGATGCCCCCACTCCATGATATGACACTTGCCTTCCAGTTCAAACGTGAGGCTTAAAGGATATGTCCAAAGGTTTTTGATGTTGTCTCCTCTTAAATTCTGGGGGACCACTCTTTGTTGGAGAGTTCCCTGAGCGATGTCCTGGAATATGCGGCACCTTGTAAGGAAATAGTTCTCTGGCTTTTTGTAGAACCTCTTCTTTTTCAGAAAAGTAGTGAAACTTATTCCAGGTCGTCCCTTGCTCTCTGCTGCCTGGCCTGGTGTCTAGAGCCATACCTGTGAATTCTGTCGAGGCACACCTCACTGCGAGGGTCTACCAGCATTTCTGAAATCATGGCAGTCACAAAGGAATTAGAAGATAGCTCCTGGGATCCCCTTCCTCAGGCTGCAAATTCGAGCGATTCTGAAGATCTTCTAGCTTGTCTAGAGCCCATCACAGCTGAAGATACATCACATACATGAGGGAAGGCTTCCAGTCTAGCCTCATCATCCAAGATACGTTGTTCCAACTGAGTCAATTTATGGGTGCAAATCCTATATCTTGGCACTTGGGTCTGATCTTATGTTGGGCAGGCTTTTATCGAAATCTTGACAATTCATCCTGAAGGCCCGCCTTGAATATGTGGCGACTCTCCAACAGTTCTTTTTTGGATAAGGCATGTTATTTTAAATTTACAGTTTTATTCTGTGTCACCGGGGTTTCGAGTCCAGGTTTATCAAAGTAGGCAAGGAGGCTGTCCTCTGTTGCTTTCTTCTTTGTGGGCTTTCAGTTGCTACATTTCACTCAGAGGGTCCAAGCAGGGCAGTATCAATCTTGGTGGGTGCACAACAATAGGGTCCCTCCCATACTGTGATCAGGGACACAAGGGTATGGCCCCTCTAAGCACCTCACTGTTTGTAGTGCCTGGTGCCGGCAAGTTTGGTTCTCACTCAGTGTTTTACAGTCGTCCCTTCACCGATCAGCATCCTACCACCACAGGAGTTAATGCCAGCCCGTTCACAAATGGAGGAGGGTGCTGTGCAGTGTCAAGTTACAGTTTGGTTAGCCATTTTCTGCACTTTCCCCACATCATGGCAGAAAATGGAGGGCTTCACCACTTCAGGCACAGCATCCATTGAACGATTCAGGATAGGCGTTGATGCTCCAGCCATGGTACCATCTTGTTTGCCTGTAGGATTGCACATACAGAAGTGGTGCTGTTTGTGTGATCAAGGACTGCACATTCGATCAGGCTGCCCAGGTCAGTCCCTCACTTTGTCCACATAACCCAATGACCTACTCACAGGCGCTCACATAAGTCAAGCTGTACTCTAATCCATAGACACATCTTTTGGATCATTCAAATTTCTGAGCCTGAAAGGCAATTCCTTTGTGTAGCACCCAAACTGCAAGCTCAGAGAACTGAAACTGGCAGTAGCCCCTTATGGCAGTCTGCACAGGCAGAGGAAGCAATTGTGTGAGGAAGTCGAAGAGAAAAGTAAAATGCACAGAGTACTAAAGGTGTGCAAGAAGACATGAGAAAGCAGTCAGTGTGTGTGGAAAAAAGCATGCATCTAGGCTGCCTACAAATTTAAACATTAGTGTATCTGGTATATTAACCTATAGTCAGCAGGGATGAAAAACTACCGTAAAGCAGCATAATCTAAGTGACGAAAGGAAACATACCTGTCTGGTTGACTATCTGCCTAGAATACAATGCAGTTCATTTAGAAAAGTTCAAGTATGCTATTGGGTCTAGGCTACTGCCTTGTACTTACCAGGAAGGCAGGTGGGTTGTTTATAAATTCATCAATTATACTCATAACAGAGAAAGTTAAAATTAATTTAATAGTGCCTTTGATATTCTAGGTCCGTGGTAACTTTGTTGTGCAGTGGCAAAATGCTTGTGGGGTAGCTGCCAATTAGAGTTACCCAATAGGTGTGTTGTTGGTGTTTTAAGACCCGTTTGAGTGTACCCAGTCACCACATGGACGTTTATCTCTGTGCAGAATGCAGCAGTGGTTCATGCATTAAGTTATCCAACCAGTTGGCCTTTTGAGCTTACGGTTTGCCTCACTACTGTACAAAAAGCTAATCTGACAAATGTAGATCCACAGTTCGGTCATGATAGTATGCAAGCTGTGTTTGATGTCCACACTGTGAAAAGCCTCCTCAATCAAGAAGGAATGGAGATGTGGACAGAAAGTTGAGTGAAATCTCTCTTCATTTAGATGATATTCTGAAAGTATGGTTGGTATGAAGGCAGGGTAAAGCTGGAGAGCTACCTTGTTAGCAACAGATCATCATGAAAGGTTTGGCAATACAAAGGGCTTGTACCTTCCCTATGGCCTGATCAATGATATGGCCACTAAAAAACAGCCATTCACAAAAGGGTTATAATGTCATAGGAGAACATACCTTTAAAGGGTTTCTGAATCAACTTTACCAAAACCAGGTTGTCTCAAAGAGCTGTGCGACTTTCAACCTTGGGCCTTTCAGATCATGCCCCTCCAAAGGAGGTGATAAGACCCGCTCTGAAGTAGCTGGAGCAGATGGAAGAACCAGACTAGGAAAGCTCATGCTGGAGCCACCAGATTGATTGAACTTCCTTCATTACATCTTAATCTGAGAAGAGCACTCAATATTGGTAGTATGGAGGCATACAGACAACCCATCCAATCCAGCATTGGTCTGCCTCCTAGGGTTCAGATTGCCCTGCCCATCTTTGAAGCAAGACACTGGCTCAGGCTGTCCGGTCTAGTGCACTTGATCCCTTCAATATGGGAGTCTAGCAGGAAGCTGCCAAGTTTCAACATCCAATCCTACAGAGCCACAGTTAGCTGACGAAACAAGTGAGAGTGGGGACACTGTTGTTTTCTGACATACGGAAGTGGTGCTGTTTGTTTGATCAATGTGGGTTCAGCATTAATGTGTACTTTTTTTTCTCTTCGTTTGCTAGCAAGGAGTCCAGATTGATGCCAGAAAAGAAGACCACAGCGGACCACAATGGTACTGGCTTGTCTACGGGAAAGAACCCAGGACTGTTTTTTTGTTTTTGCTCATTGACTTTAGACAACTGATCTAATTGTTCATGTAAGGCTAGGAGATTACCTATTGCAAAGACTGATTTGTCCTCAGAGGCCTGGGACTTGCCAATGGCTCAATCAGAAAAACACCTTCGCTAAATCTTATGAGACTGTTTGACAACCAGGGCCGGTTTTTGTTGGGGCAACCAAGGAATAAGTGCCATCATTCTTTAGGTGAGGCACACTGACCTCCGTAGATTCCTGAAGCCTTAGTCATAATATCCTGACAGCAGCTGGTTGCACGTAGGTCCACAAAGTAACTTGCACTAGTCTCTATATCAGTCCCGGGACGGTGTCTGATTTCTGGACACAACTATTTTTTAAAAGGAGGCTGCAAATGAGATTGGGCTGAAGTCGCTGTGCCAAATATCTGTGTGCTTCCTCATTTTAAATCTGCGATTCTCAAATAAGCTCCACAGTTGCAAGATGTCTTGCACCTTCAGGATATGCAGGATAGATCTAGGTCCTTGAGTTCTGCCGAGCCTCAAGTGACTCTGGGGATCCCAACATGCAAAATTATTTCTTTATTCGCATTACTCCTTTGCCCCCTCCCCAAATTTTATTTCCCTTACAATTCAGATCTTTAACATTCGTGGATCTGTTGATGTAGAAAATGTCAGATGCAACACTCTAACCTAGTATGGATCTGTGTTTCCAGTGATGCAAAACACATGTTTGTTTCAATTTAATGGGCATGATCTGCTTTTCTCAAATAGCTACACATCCTCCGAAGGGATAAAGGGCTGCATTCCAGCCTCCACCTTTCCCACATTACTGCCAGCCAATCAGATCAGTCAAATCCATGGCAATTGTAACAGCAGATGAGAAGAACTGTCACACATCAAATCGGAATTGAATTTTATTTTTATTCTTGGATACTCCTTGGGTTCATGATGATAAAAAAAAATCAAAGTCCGTATGTACAACTTCATTCATTAGCTTTATTTCAGTAATAAGCATACCATAAAAGCACATCTTACAATATACATCTAAAAATATATAAGAGACATAATATAAAACACTCTATCCATAAATATTCTGGAAAAACAGTGAGTACAGAATGCAAAATTCTAAAAGATAATCAGAATAATAAAATCCATCAATATGAAAAGCTAAAATATAAAAGCGTTCACCCAGTAAAAAAAAAGTACTAAAGAAGAAGATTTAAAAACGCAAGGTAACAATCTTAAGATTAATATCAAATGTTCCCTATAGGAGTAGCATATACGTTTTTGTCTGCAGGCTTATTTTAATGTAATGCATTAGGAAGAGCCTCTAGGCATTTTGCTCTTATTTGCCAAATTGCGTCTAAAAATCTACCCATCGCACATACCACAATGCTAAGAGTATTCGTTTTACAAATCCCAAGGGCTGAACATCAATTGTTAATGGATTATACCTCTTTGCAAATCCATGGGCATTGAGTCCGCTGTTTGGCATATGCAGTACAATGAAATAGCACATGAGCAATACATTCAGGTGACCCACATCCCATTGGGCATAGGTCTTGTTGGAGATCCTGATGGAACCACCTACAAGTAAAAGTGCGTAATGGTAACAATCCCAACCTAAACCTGATATAAGGTGCACGTGCTTGGGGGGAAACTATTAGGTCCATATAGTTTTCGAATTCATAGTGAAATTTAATTGATATAAACCTATCTGTCAGACTGAGCAAAGGCACCTCTGCTAATTTACCTATTTGTAATTTTAACCAATATGCATCCTTAACAATTTGCGCCGCATTTTTTGGAAGGTCATAAGGGTCTGTCCAGAAATGTAGCAGCCCTAAATTGGTCAGGCCATTTTCAACATAATTGCACCATGAGATTTTCCTTGTTGTATGTGTACTGAGGAGAGCATTCAGCCATATTCTATAAGGGCCGAAAATATCCGTGGACCAAATCCTGATCCAATACAGTATTGGTCTTAAGCCATCTATATGAGCAATGGAGTCTAAATTTAGGTCCATCCGGATAGGCAGCGTAGGGGAACTGGCCGGTATTCTAAGCAAAGCCTTTAAAAAGGAATTTTCGGCAAGCTCTAGGTCCCTCAAGTTGCCATGCCCCCATAGTTCAGCTCCATACACAGCACCCACTCTTACTTGTATTTTATATATTTCCATTGCAGGGGAAATTGCAAATCTAGTGGATCTATTAGCAAATCTCAAAACACCCACCGAATTCTGTTTCAGTCTCATGTGTGCCTTAGCTAAGTGGACCTGCCATTTATGCGTGTCCTCTAATCTGACTCCCAGATAATCAAAATCGGCAACTCCCTCTAATACTTCCCCATCCAATAAGATTGTCTTCCTTATTTTCAGTTTTTTTATCGCCAAAGATCATATATTTATTTTTCGTGGTGTTAACTTCGAGGCGATAGTCCTTACAAAAGGACGTAAACCTTGCAAGCAAATTAGCAAGGCCGGAGGCAGTTTGGGATAATAACAAATGTATCGTCCGCAAAAAGTAAACACGGAATCTTGGCCCGTCTAATTTTGGTGCATCATTATCACAGGCCAGTAAGGATAAGTTACTTACCTGTAAATCCTAGTTCTCTTCCAGGGGTATCCTCATCAAAGTCATAAACATTGAATATTCCCGCCCTTGTGCGGGGACCCCGGAGCATATATCAAATATACACATATTATACATGTGTAATAAATAATCATGCAGGCTATCATGTTAAAAACAGGCTAAAAATGCTTTATTTCTATGAAGTTTTTTTTTTTTTTTTTTTTTTAATATTAAATACTACAATAGAGCATAAATATGTGCCCAAGCTCCTAAAACTAGGATTAGTGAAGTGAGCAGTAGCAAACTCTAGAGAAGAAATAGAAAAAACTGCATTGAAAAACACTGAAGCATTCTTAGCCAATAGGCTGCAAGCAGGTTAACACAGGAGAGTCATAAAAACTTTGGCACCGTGCCTTTAAGACCCTGAGCACCTCCAGTATCCCACCATGCCTCAGGGGTGAAGGAAAGGTGACAGTTGGTTCACAGTTAGGTCAGTTCTTTTTACGGTGACAATTTTCATAACTGATTCAAAACACAGTCTATCCTGCACTTCTAGGAGACGTGCGTCCGGGGAGGAGGGTGGGTTGTTTATGACTTTGATGAGGATACCCCTGGAAGAGAACTAGGATTTACAGGTAAGTAACTTATCCTTCTCTTCCAGGGGATCCTCATCAATAGTCATAAACATTGAATAGATTAGCAAGCCCATCCCTAAACCCAGCGGACTGTCCGATAGAAGTGCAGGAATAGATAGGTATTACGCAAATAGATTTCTTAGAGAGGCCTGCCCCACTTGGGCATCCGCTCTTGCATCTGAGTCTAAACAATAATGTCTTGTAAACGTATGGACAGACTTCCATGTAGCAGCCTTACAAATCTCAGATATTGGAACATTGTTAAGGAGAGCAGCAGTAGCCGCTTTACCCCTTGTGGAATGCGCTTTAGGCCGCGCTAGCAATTGTCTATTGGCTAGCTGATAAGTATTAACAATGCAAGAAACTATCCATCTTGATATTGTACGTTTAGATGCTGCCTCTCCTGTCCTTAAATGACCATAGTTTACAAACAAACGGTTAGAGTGTCTAATCGACTTTGTCTTGTCCAGATAAAATTTTAGCACTCTTTTCAAGTCTAATGAGTGCAATGCTTTCTCTGCCGGAGTCTCCGGATTGGGAAAGAACGTCAGTAAAGTAATGGTCTGATTAATATGGAATTCTGACACCACCTTCGGAAGGAAAGATGGGTGAGTTCGTAGAACCACTCTATTGTCATGAAAAACCGTGTACGGTTCTTTTGCAGACAAGGCCTGGATTTCACTGACCCTCCTCGCTGAAGTAATGGCCACTAGAAAAGCCGCCTTCCACGTAAGGTGTTGTAAAGAGGCCTTATGGATAGGCTCGAAAGGAGGGCCCATAAGTTTTGCCAGGACTATGTTCAGTTCCCACGGAGGAGAAGTCCTCCGAATTGGCGGAAAAACTTTCTTCAATCAATCAATCAATCATGGTATTTATAAAGCGCGCTATGTACCCGTCAGGGTTTCGAGGCGCTGAAGGGGGGGGGGGGGGGGGGGGGGGGGGCTGCTGGATTAGCGGTCGAAGAGCCAGGTCTTGAGGAGCCTTCTGAATGTGAGGAGGTCCTGGGTCTGGCGAAGAGATGTGGGGAGAGAGTTCCAGGTCTTGGCGGCGAGGAAGGAGAAGGATCTGCCGCCGGATGTCTTGCGCTGGATTCGGGGTACGATGGCGAGGGCGAGGTTGGCGGATCGGAGTTGACGTGTTGGCGTGTAGAAGTTGAGTCTGGTGTTGAGGTAGGAGGGTCCGGTGTTGTGAAGTGCCTTGTGAGCGTGGGTCAGGAGTTTGAAGGTTATCCTCTTGTCTACCGGGAGCCAGTGGAGTTCCTTTAGGTGAGGGGAGATGTGACTTCGGCGAGGTATGTTGAGGATCAGTCGGGCGGAGGCATTTTGGATACGTTGGAGGCGTTTGATGTCTTTGGTTGGTATGCCTGTGTAGAGTGCGTTGCCGTAGTCAAGTCTGCTGCTGACGAGGGCCTGGGTCACCGTCTTTCTGGTTTCTGTTGGAATCCACTTGAAGATTCTGCGGAGCATTCGAAGGGTGTTGAAACAGGAGGAGGAGACGGCGCTGACCTGTTTGGACATGGTGAGGGCGGAGTCCAGGATGAAGCCGAGGTTTCTTGCGTGGCTGGCAGGGGTGGGTGGGAGTCCGAGGACGGAGGGCCACCATGAGTCGTTCCAGGCCGAGGGAGTGCGTCCGAGGATGAGGACTTCCGTCTTGTCGGAGTTGAGTTTCAGGCGGCTGTTGTTCATCCAATCGGCGATGGATTTTAGTCCCTCGTGGAGGTTTGTTTTGGCGGTGAGCGGGTCTTTGGTCAGGGAGAGGACGAGCTGGGTATCGTCGGCGTAGGAGATGATGCTGAGGTGGTGTTGGCGGGCCAGTTGAGCGAGGGGGGCCATGTAGACGTTGAACAACGTGGGACTGAGGGAGGATCCTTGGGGGATGCCGCAGATGAGGTTGGTGGCTTTGGAGCGGAAAGGGGAGAGACGGACTCTCTGCGTTCTGTCGGAGAGGAAGGATGAGATCCAGTGGAGGGCTTTATCTTGGATGACGGCTTCTTGGAGGCGGGTCAGTAGGGTGCGGTGGCAGACGGTGTCAAAAGCGGCTGATAGGTCGAGGAGGATGAGGGCTGAGGTTTCGCCGTTGTCCATTTGATGTCTGATGTCATCTGTGGCGGCGAGGAGGGCAGTCTCAGTGCTGTGGTTTCGTCTGAATCCGGATTGTGAGGGGTCCAGGATGGAATTGTCTTCGAGGAAGTGGGTGAGCTGAGTGTTGACTATCTTCTCGATGACTTTCGCTGGAAAAGGGAGGAGAGAGATCGGACGGAAGTTTTTGAGGTCGTTGGGGTCAGCCTTGGGTTTTTTGAGGAGGGGTTGGATTTCTGCGTGTTTCAAACCTTCTAAGAAATCCTTGACTACAGGTTTTGTAAAGAAGGATTCCTGAGAAGGCGATTTGCGATAGGCAGTAATAGCAGACAAATGTACCTTAATAGATGATACCTGCAGACCGGACTTCGCTAGATGAAGCAAATAGGATAGTATGACATCCTCCTGCGCCCGTATGGGATTATGACCTTGCTGACAGCACCATATGTAGAATCTCTTCCACTTAAAAGCGTAGGAACGCCGCGTGGAAGGTCGTTTGGACTCTTTCAAGATGCTCATGCACTCCTGTGAGAGCCCTAGGTGCCCATACTGCAGGAATTCAGGAGCCATGCTGTTAAGCTCAGAGAGGGTAGGTTGGGATGTAGAATCCTGCCCTCCATTCTGCTCAGAAGATCCGGTCTGCACGGCAGCCTCCTGTGAGGTTCTTCCGACAGGTTGAGGAGATCCGTGTACCAGAATTGTCGGGGCCATTGCGGCGCTATAAGAATCATTCTGGTCCTGGATCTGTAAAGTTTGCTGATCACTGCCGGAATGAGGGGAATCGGCGGAAAGGCGTAAAGAAATATCCCTGACCAGTCGATCAACAGGGCATTCCCTCGAGATCCCGGACGGTAGAACCTGGATGCGAAGTCTGGGCATTTCTTGTTTACTTCGTCTGCGAAGAGGTCCAGTTGAGGCCGACCCCATTGCGCGAAGATGTATTCTGCGACTTCTCCGTGCAGGACTCAATCGTGAACGTCCTCCAGGTGTCTGCTTAGAAAGTCTGCTTCCACGTTCTGCTGACCTGGCAGGTGAACTGCTGTAATTGACATTCCTCTGGCCAGGAGCCAATGCCATATCGCTTGGGACTCTCGCGATAGGGGTAGGGACCTCGTTCCCCCCTGTTTGTTCAAGTAATACATTGTGGTTGTATTGTCCGTCTGTATCAAGAGAGTTTTCCCCTGAATTAGCGGTATGAAAGACTTGAGAGCGAGATGGACCGCTCTGAGATCTAGCAGATTGATGTGGTACTACTTTTCCTTGTCTGACCACAGACCCTGCACTTGAAAAGGACCCAGATGAGCCCCCCATCCCTGAAGAGATGCATCCGTTACTAGGGTGTCGGATGGAAGCACCTGGTGAAACGGAGCACCCACTGACAGGTGAGGTCTGTGCATCCACCATCTCAATGACTGAAGTGCTACCTCCGGTAGCCGCACCGTGTCCTCCCAGCGACCTGTTCTTTGGCTCCAGTTGGTCTCCAATGTCTCTTGGAGGGGTCTCATGTGGAGTCTGGCATTTGGGACAATAAAAATGCACGATGCCATGGAGCCTAGTAGTGATGTCACCTGACGTGCCGTAGGTGCGCTGGTTCTCAACAAGTCCTGGCACTTCTTGTTTATTGAGGATAGTCGTTCCTCCGAAGGATACACTTTTTGTATTTCTGTGTTTATGATAGCTCCTAGGTAGTGAAGATTCTGCGTTGGAGTCAAGGTTGACTTCTGGTAATTGACCTGAAGACCTAGGGCTTCGCAAACTCTTAGTACAATGTCCCGATGGCTTCTCGCCTGCTCCGGAGAAGAAGCCTTTAGTAGCCAGTCGTCTAGGTATGGATATATGTATATCCTTTGTCTTCGGAGATGCGCCGCCACCACTGCCATACATTTCGAGAAAACTCTTGGGGCAGATTTCAGGCCAAAGGGTAGAACTCTGAACTGGTAATGTTGTAACGCTACTCAGAAGCGCAGGAATTTCCGATGCTTTGGAGCTATTGGGATGTGAAAGTACGCATCCTGCAGGTCGATGGAGCACATCCAGTCTCCCTGATGCAGTTGAGGGAAAATCTGGTGAAGCGCTAGCATTCTGAACCTCTGCTTCCTTATGTATTTGTTCAGCAGCCGTAGATCCAGAATTGGCCTGAAAACGCCCTCTCAACCCTTCTTTGCCACTAGAAAGTAACGGGAGTAGACCCCCCTGTCCTCTTTGTGCAGGTGGAACCTTTTCTATGGCGTTCTTTCTCAGGAGGGCGAGAGCCTCCTTGCGTAGCAAGCTGAGATGAGATGGATTGTCTTTGGTTGGTGGCAAGCGTGGTGGAGGCTGTTTGAAAAGAAGAGAATAGCCATGTTCGACAATATTGAGCACCCATTTGTCTCTTGTGATAGAGTGCCACTCGTGAAGATAAGTCGTAATACTTCCCCCCACCGGAGTGGTGTACAGTGTCGAGGGAAGCGAGATTTCATTGCTTGGTGGGTGCTTTCGAAGTGGACTGTTGAGGTCTGCTTGACCCTCGCTCCCTTGTGTTTCTTCGTTAAAAAAGAGGGCGTCCCTGTCGCTGCTGTGACCTTTGCGACCAATGAGGGGTTTGAACCCTCTGCTGGAAAGGGCGCCTATCATACGGCCTGTACCTCCGCCTGAAATCTTTCTTTCTTTCGAGGCCCACCGCCTTCAAGGTATCCACCTCGGTCTTCATGCGGGCCATCTCTTCGTCTGCATGGGCACCGAATAGAGAGTTCCCGGCAAATGGGAGATTCAGGATGCGTTGTTGTGCTTCCTGTTTCAAGCCTGTGAGCCTCAGCCAGGAAGATCTCCTCGCACAGATACCATGTGCGTACCCATGAGCAGCCAAATCCGTCCCATCCGCTGCCGCGCTGATAACCTGGTTGGATACCAGGCATCCTTCTTGTAGTATCTCCTGGAAATCTTGCCTGTCTTCTCTGGGCAATGTTTCTGTAAATCTACTGAGGGAATCCCACAGAGAACGATCGTACCTGCCCAGGAGCGCAGACGCACTGGAGACCTTCATTGCTGAAGCCGCCGTCCCGCATATCTTTCTCCCTAGAGAGTCTAAATGCCTGCTCTCTTTATCCGGGGGTACCGTGGATGAAGAAGCCACCGAGTGGGTCTTTCGGGCGGCAGCTATGATCACAGAGTCCGGTGGCAGATCTTTTCTAAGGAATAAAGGGTCTTGTTCTGGAGCCTTGTATTTCTTGAGAATCCTAGCCGGTGCAGACTTAAGCGAGGCTGGGGCCAGAAAAGTGTCCATAGTTGGCTGCAGCAAGCCAGGCACCAGAGGCAGCAACTTTTTCGACGCTGATCTCTGTTGTAGAGTCTCAAAGATGATCTATGAGAAGGTAGATGGTTCTGGAACCTCTATGTTGAGTTTCTGCGCTCCTCTTAGCAACACCTCGTTGAATGTGGTAATATCATTCACCGGTGAGACTCTAGCAGGTGGTGAATCTGTAAGGGTGGGTGAGTAACGCCCGACAGAAGAACCTGATGAAGACCAAGAGGGTGATATTCTTCTTGACCGCGACCTGGATCTCAGTTGAGAGCGAGATCTGCTGCGAGACGCTGTAGCAGAGCGTCTAGGCCTCGCGGTCGGTTGGCGAGGAGCTGAACGAGCCCGTTCTGCCCTGGCTGTCGGTGATGGCGTTCTTGGCAGGGAGGCAGTAGGTGAATACATTCGCGAATACTGCGAATCTGGGGATGCCGCTGGTCTGTTGAGGCTCTCCAGCCATCTCGGAAATAGATTGATGGGCGAGACATGCCCAGATGATGCCGCTCTAGACCGAGAAGAGCCGCTCGGTATGGAGACCACTGGAGATGGTGCCTTGTCTGGCGTGGGGCGATGTTCTGCTCCCTGTGGGACAGGTAAAACCTGCATCGACGTCGATGGCTGTTTCGACGTCGAGGGGCGCCCAGCCGTTTGTTCCTGTCTCGCCGTTGAGTGCCTCGACGTTGAGTGCCTTGACGTCTAACGACGTTCCTTGGACCTCGACCTGCTCGCCGTCGTGTGCCTCGACGTGGAGCGATGGGAGGTTGACGGCGGATGTTTCTCGTGCCGTCGTGGTGATGACGACGCCGTGTGTCCTGACGTCGGGGGGCGCACAGCCTTTGGCGGCGACCGGGCACGCCGGCGATGGCTCGACGTCGATCGGCGGGCTGCCGTCAACGGAGACCTGCCCCTGCTCTGATGTTCCCTCGAAGCCATTCCCTTCGACGGCGATCTATGCCGGTGAGACGGTGGTAGCGACGACGTCGACGGTGAACAAACAGGTACTTTCCTACCTGTCGACGTCGACCGGGCCATTCTCTCCTGAGAATGGCCTTCTGGATGTCTGGGAAGTGAGGACGACGATGTTCTTTTCCTCTCCTGAAGCCCATGAAGCCGGATCTTCTTTCTGTCTTTCAGAGTCCTCCTAGACATGTTCTTGCAGTACTTACAAGTGTCAGGGCAGTGACTCTGAGGCAGGCACACTATGCACAGAGAGTGGGGATCTGACTGGGCCTTCTTCTTCCCACAAGCAGGGCATTTGACAAAAAGAGAAGGCATTTTTCTGTCAGAAAAAACCTTCCTAGCTCAGACAAAGATGTTATTTGTCGAGTGAAAAATGAAAAAACGCTTTTTTAAATAATTTTTCTGAGAAAAACTCAGAAAAACTGAGAGCTCAATGCTCCAGGATCCTCTCAGAAGAAGCCGGAAAAAAGAACTGACCTAACTGTGAACCAACTGTCACCTTTCCTTCACCCCTGAGGCATGGTGGGATACTGGAGGTGCTCAGGGTCTTAAAGGCACGGTGCCAAAGTTTTTATGGTTCTCCTGTGTTAACCTGCATGCAGCCTATTGGCTAAGAATGCTTCAGTGTTTTTCAATGCAGTTTTTTCTATTTCTTCTCTAGAGTTTGCTACTGCTCACTTCACTAATCCTAGTTTTAGGAGCTTGGGCACATATTTATGCTCTATTGTAGTATTTAATATTTAAAAAAAAAAAAAAAAAAAAAAAAAAAAAAACTTCATAGAAATAAAGCATTTTTAGCCTGTTTTTAACATGATAGCCTGCATGATTATTTATTACACATGTATAATATGTGTATATTTGATATATGCTCCGGGGTCCCCGCACAAGGGCGGGAATATTCAATGTTTATGACTTTGATGAGGATCCCCTGGAAGAGAAGTAGGGGATGCATGTATTAATGAAGATTAAAAACAATGTGGGAGCCAACACACATCTCTGCCTTATCCCTCTTTTGATTGGGATCTCACTTGTTACCTTCCCGTTTACTCCCCATCTAATTTTTGCAAAGGTCTCAGTGTATAAGCTTATGATTAAGTTTAGTAAGGGACTCGGGAACCCAACTCCATCCAATACCTCCCACAATTTATAGCGCGGAACCAGATCTAATGCAGATTTGAGATCCACAAATGCCACAAAAAGGTTCCCACCATCCAGGTCTACAGTCTTCCATTTAATCGTAAGAAACCTAAATATGTGGTCCATTGTGCTAATTTTCTGCCTAAAGCCTGCTTGGAGGTCGCTAAGCACTTGAGACTCTAACCGTTCTTTGATTCTTGTCAAAACCTGATAAAATATTTTTGGGAGACTGTCTAAAAGGCTAATCAGTCTATAGTTCGCCGGAGCCGCCCTATTCCCCTTTGTATCAATAGGTACAATAATTGCACCCTTCCAAGAAGGGGGAAAAGTTCCACTAGCCAAAACAGCATTTGATACATTATTAACATAGTGGCCCCACATATCCAAGTCAGATCTATATAAACCGGCAGGTATGCCATCTAGGCCAGGGGCTTTTCCAGGTTTTTGGGCCATAATGTCCGTTCTAGTTTCATTTACTGTAAACGGGGTCAGGCTATTAATGGGAGGAGAGTCTGGTCCAGTTACCATACTGTTATTTATTTCGACATCATACAATTTTGTAAAATGGGCCACCCAACATTCTGGTGAAATGTGACAATCTGGTCTAGAATTTTCATTTCGCCCATCAGAAGCCACCAAAGACCAAAAACGTTGAGTGCTTCCCCTTGGCTGCTGTCAACAAGTCCTGCCATAACTCTACATCCCAGTTGTTTTTACAGGTCTTTATTGCTACTGCATACTCACGCCTGGCACTAATTATCAAAAGTCTGTCTTTAGATTGAATTGCCTTTATCAAACTACAGTTGGATTCCCTGCATGCCTTGCCAAACCACCTATAACGAGGTCCAGCCGCTGGATACTTGTTTCCTCTGACGGTTCTAAAAAAAAGGTCCTTCAAGGTAGAAAAGAGATCAATATGCAAAGACATGACCTCGTTGGGGGAAAATAAACAAGGATCCTCCTCTAGTTGATTGGTTGATACTAAGTTAAGCATGATCCCCCACAACTTCCTTGAATTTTTAAAACAATCCCATTTCAAAGCACGCTTATTTGAGGAAACTACTAAGGGTAGAATGATTTCATTGGTAATTTGCCTATCTGTTCTTTTGGCAATGAGCCCATCATATGGGACTAAAATTGGAGCATGATCACTTTTATATTGTTTCCCTACACAAATATCTTGAACCATGTGCCATATCCTCACATCAATAACCACGTAATCAAGTATATTGCTATAAGACTTTCTAAAAAACATGGGTTTAGCAGGAGAATCAGAAGGAAAACGCCCATTTCCTGGGCGAAGGCCATGCGTTATCATAAAGTCTATAATCTGCAAAGCCCTACTACTTGATTTAGGCTGTTTCTTCAAAAAAGAAAATGCAGGAATATCCCATGATGCATCTTCTAACTGCGTAATCTCAGAGAATGCAATATTCGGTTCAAGTGTCACATTTAAATCCCCCGCCACAAAAATGAAATGCGATGTTATATAATCTGACACGAAAGCGTTCAACACCTGGATAGTTTTAGACAGATGATTCGAAGGACCTGGTCTGTTATAAACATTAACGCACAACAGAGAAAAGCTTCGCTTTTGTTTAGTGGATAGGGCCAGGATGTCCTCTGAGTCTACTGGGATTTCTCTAATCTTGCCCAGATCTGAATTCCTTGTCCATATAACAAGCTCCCCTGCCGCTCTCTCCGCCAGAGACGGTCTAGCTTCTTCACAGAATGAATTAAATCCCTGTTTAAAAACATTGGTGGTTGCCCAAGTTTCCTGGAACAAGCAAATGTCAAATTTATCAATAAACTCCCCCCAATCTGGATCGTCTAATTTATTGCGAATTCCTGCCAAATTCCATATCAGAAACTTTAGGTTTAGATTCTCCTGAGTTGCAGGGACCTTCCCCCAAAGATGACAAACTACGCGGTCCAGCATTAATCTTCCCTGATGATGATTTAACCATAAGTGTATCTAATACCGGAGATGGAGACCCCCTGGTCCTAAGGAAGGGAGCTCTAGATCTGGCCCCCCTTCTACCTGTGGATTCACAATACCAAGGGGTCCTCTGATATCCCGGTCAGTTTGAGGCGAGAAACGTCAATCAGTATCTAAGGCAACAAGCGCTTGTGCTAGCCTCCCGGAGGTAGTCGTCACGTTCTGGCAACCACACTCCTCCTTGCTAGCCAGCACAGAAGTCACCTCAGAGAAGACTAAGGAATTTTCTCTTTGGGGTCGTGGACTATGATTTGGGGCAAGTGAATTCAACCTTGTCGAAGACTCGTCTGCCGGCCAGCAGCTTTTAAAACAAATATTTGATCCACTTTGCATGGGGTTCCCCATTTCCAAGGATAATAGCCCCTTACCAACTCAGGCATGGACACAACTAACTTTATTGTGTCCAAATGGCCCTCCATCTCTGTGTAACGCTGTGCGGATATTATATCTGAAAGAATGATGGAACCGCATTGTCTAGTATACCAAATCCAATGTATGACCTTATTTATAAGAGACGCCCTATCTTCATGTGCGTTGGGGGCTAAAGGTGGAACTCTGCACATGAGGATTGGGTATCCACTACCCTTGGACTGGGGTGAAGTTTGCACAGTGAGCAGTTCCTGTACTAATTTAGTACATGATCAAGAAGGCATTGGAGCACCAGGATAAGTTTTTACGCTCGAGGGACTGGTAAGACTAATCTGTTGGTCTCCAATGCCCTGATCAGAAATGCTGTTTACATACGATAAAGTCTTCTTCCTAAGAACAAGTTCGTTGGTTGGCGCAGTATTGGCAATTAATTCAGGCTTATGCACAATAGCAGTTTCCCTTTGATGACTTTTGGAACAGAGGAGGGCCAAAACCACTGCCATTGATGTCTTCAAGTCTTTCACCTCTTCTTTTAAATCCATAACGAGGGCGATCAAGTCCTCCTGAGAATGGGGTATAATGGGGTGATGGCTTGTGAGTCAGGCACTCAAATTAGAGCAACCCAGGTCTTCTGCTTGGCCCTGGGGCTCTAATAGTGAAAAACGATTAGAACAGGTAATATTGTGTACAATCACACTACCTAATAAGATATTCTCAGTGCTTGCCTGGGATATGCATGATTCCCTGGCACATATGCTTGTTCCTTCAGCCTGTGCTGTCAATGGCCTCGTGATAGCACCACTATCGGGAATCTTTCCCTTGTCGCAAGACTTATTTGACAAAAAAAGGAGTAAGTGTCCCATTTTTCAATCGTTTCTGGGGGTCTTATCTTTTTGGTTAACAAAGACTCCACTTCCTCGATCAAATTATCAATCTCATCAGCCACGCCACTAGATAAAATGTGGGGAGCTTGATTCAGTTTAGGAATTTTAGTCTGAGCAATGCCCCCCGGCGGGCTACTCCTTGCCTTACGCTTCCCCATTTAAATAACTTGAACCTACAAAAAAGCAGCTATGTGACGAATCTCAATGAGTTTTATTGCACAGTACTTCAATATGTATCAGGGATGACTCCTACCTCAAAACCACGAGGGGTTGCCCAGCCCAGCCTCTTGACGGTCTCTGATGGGCGCAGACGGGCCCGCCCTTGGTCCGGGCGCGTCCCGCGTCCCGCGCTGCGGGATGCGTGGCGCGCTATAAGCGCCCACAAGTTAGGTCAGCCCCAGCAGCCGGTGAGGATCCTGGGACTCCGAGTCCCCGTGTGAGCAGGTGAGATGGCAGCAAAACAACCATATGTACAACTAATTAACCATTTCAAGCCCAGCCCAAATTTGTATACAAATATATGAAGCTGCAGAACAGATTTGCACTTTACCACAAAATGGTCTATTTGGAGGACAATTCTGCCTTCATGCCAGGTTTGGTGTAGTTCTATTCAGCAGTTTTTGCTGCAGCATAAATTAAAATACCCATTTGACTTAAATTGTATATAGTACTTTTGGACAACCTCAAAAACCTTTGTCCACCCATTTACCACTCTTACAGAAATGTTACATGAACAACTTTACATGGATGCACTAAGTGTGCGCTGAATTTCATGCAGTGTCACCAGTAAAGCACACCCGTTTTTTTCTGGAACCTACCTTCAATGTAGCCAAATAACTAATACAACAAAGTCAAAGTATACAACACATGATAAAAAATGACAAAACAATATTGTACTTACATGGAATGTAAGAGATCATAACTAGGATGAGGAATGTATAGTAGTCAAAAGAGAAGTTGTATTTATTCGGTAGTGTTATGGAATATAGACTCGTTTGTCTCACAAGTGGTAAAGCAGCATATATTGTGAGTAGTTCACCAGTGACTCCCATAGGGTACAAAACTATGAAAAGTGTATACCTTAGGAGAAAAGAAAATACATGTTTATATAAAAAGCCATCTGTGTTCTACATTTTAAAAATGTCCTTCTATGTGCAACTGAAAAAAGACTGCTTGCCCTTTTTCTTCTAGAAGGTACAAAATATGTATAAGACATCTTTCCAATGTTAAGGACCATTGTATCAGAAACAAATAAAGCATAGGGAGTGAGAGCCTAAGGGATAAACAAATGGAACACAAACTGTGATGGCTGTATTTGTTTATGCTTTGATATTATGACTAAGATCTACGTACACGGACAACAAAAGAGGCATCCGTTTGAGAGAATGAATGCAATGTTTTTCAATTAAATCTGTATGTTACAGTAACTAAAGCACAGCACTACTGTACTGTTTGCCATCCTGCTAACAATTAACTTTTGGCTGGTATTCCATTCAAATTGCTTACTTAATTAAAGTGCTAAAACAAGTACAAGTAATGGAAATTTACAATACACTCTTGCCACAATGAGTAAGCATTTATATACACCAGACCTTAGCATCAATTCAAGTTCACAGTTTAGAGAATTGCAAGCCATCAAACTTTAAACCTTTCGCAAAAACTTTTCTCTTCCTGATACACCAGTTTTACTTCTACTGGTACCTGCTGTTAGGCCTCAGACAAGTGCTGCACCACCTCCAAGGATCTGTGATAAATGTAGTCATTTGGCATATATCACGTCAGAATACATATGGCTGGTGTCTATTTTTCTCAGATAACCTAAATTGTCTTTAATCAATTTCCTTGGCTATTTACAAATTACCGATGCTATGTGCCTTCAAGGGTCATCCAGACAAAAAGATTGCACATCTTTAGGGCAAGGAGCCAGCTGCCTGTGGAAATATTACAGTTGTTGGTTACTGAATATAAAAAAATGTATCCCAGTCATTTTTATAGTGGATACTGCCTTGGCATTTCCTTCTTTTGGAACCGCATTGCTGAATCAAACTAGAGAGGTTATTTTATTGTGTTAATGCTGAACATCCATTTCTGTAAATAGCCTGACTCAGTACCAGTAGGCCTTGATCGGAGAATCTTAATTTTGACATCAACCTAGCTGGAAAATGTTATGCGCTCTAATATCCAAAAAACTTTCTTTGGTGGCTGGTACAACAACATTTCTGTATACGAGATGTGCCATTACCATTTCTCTGGTCAACTCCCACTCTGTGTTTGGCCTTAAGAGGGCGAGGGGGGATTTTTCAAAGCAATGATGGCAAATATTGGGGTTGATCTTCAGTGTAAAGAAACAGAGGTGAGCTGCAATGTAACCATTGGTGATTGCAGACTTATGGGACGGTTTAACACCATATTTTAAGAGAAGACCGATTCCAGACTCGCATCTTTGTGTTTTTCTTAATTTGAATCCACTGAAAGACCTGACCAAGCCAGTTGGGTATGTTTTCTGGTTTTCACTCTTTAGACCGATGTAAATACGGAACTTTTCAGTGCACCTTTGGAAGTGTACTTAGGAATGTCCTAGACCCGCATCAGCAGGTGCCTGGAGATGTCTAACAGCAGAGATGAGAGAGGGAGCCCAGTGGCACTCAGAAGGTCCCCTCACATTAGGATGATACCACAGACCAAATCCACTTCTGTTGGCTTTGGTTATTTCAAAGCAGTGGAGCCTCCTCTTTAATGCAAAGTTGTTACTAGCTTTACCCTTTGTTTAGTTTTTTTGAGGAGACCATCAGAATCCTTGGTAATTATGCCAATGAAATATTGACATGTTTCAGGAAGGCATGCAGACCTCCCTCTTTTCGAGGAGTTCCTTTCTCAGGTCTCCATAAGTGGTTTTGGTTTCCCTACTGGGTATGAAGCTTTAATGGTGATTATGAAGAATGTGGCTTTTGTCTGAAGTGATCTACAGTTGCCTAATCAAATTCCTGTCCCTGATGTTAGTGAGAATTTGTAGCTTGGAGATTAGCGAAGTAGGTCATGAGAATCATGGGTCAGCTGTAGGCCTCTTTAGAAGGGCTGGAATAGTGGTGTTAATGGGGAATCGGTATTCTTTGCAAGAGATGCTTACAAGACATTTATGAGATAGGAGGATGCTACAGTAGAAGTGAATTGCTCCATGCATTATGCAGGCCACGAATGACCCAACTTCTTAGATGGTTTGACTCTGAATGAACTTTAGTACTGGCTCCTCTAACATGGGTTTGATCGTACAGAAAGCACGCAGTGTAGGGGTGCCAAAGGGGGTGGAGGAGTGCCCTGGTGTATTCATAACAAGTTTGCAGACTGTAATACCTTTAGATTATTAAAAACAAAAAAAAAAAGTAGACCCTTGCAATATTGATGGATTGCAATCTTTTTTTATAAATGTCTGGGTTGGAAAATTCTTGAAATTGCTAGAGGCCTCCTTTGTTTGCCTTTTCACGATGTACTGGGCTACTATTAGCTCAACAGTGTTATGGTATACTCTTCTGTGCATTTTGCGAAATATGTTGGTTGTAATCACAGTTTCTACAAGGTCATTCTAAGGTCTGGTTCTCTTTTCTCATTTCTAGCTATTCAGCAGGAAAGGTCCTTTTGTCACGGAACGCTGCTGTGTTGTGATGGAGTTACTGTAACAGGCTTGAGAGGGGCTCAGAGTATAATGGTATCAATAAGCCTGACTATTAAGATGCTTAACATTCATTGTGCTTATTTGTTGAGGTGTCTGACTAGTGGAGGGCATAATATGGAGAGACTGCTGGATGGCTGAGTGTACCACATGTACAGAAAGAGAGGGTGATAAAACAGTGGTCTGACAGGATCTATGTTTGCAATGACAAGTTTGTGGGTAGGGCACTGTGAAAGTGCTCACAGCCAAGGCGGTGACCTGCTGTGTACATTGGACAAATCCCTAACTGAATAGTCAGAACAGTCACTAATTGACAGACACCAAGGATGAACATATGTTCAAACATCACACAAGCCAGCTTGATTCTAGGCCTGTCCTATTATTACAGACTTGGGGCCAGCTCCAGAATTTCATTCAAGATTTTGAAAACGTTGCTTTGAGATCAATATTTCACAGCAATTATAACGTTTTTTGGATTAACTGCTAATTAGCCATTGTGCACCTGTATAACTAATACTATTTATTGAGTATTCCTGTTCTCTTTGCACCAGAGTTCCTCCCACCTTCTTCCCCTTAGTTCTTCTGGCAGACTCCAAACATGTCTCAGCCATTTTTGGGAAACCGGCCTTGCTTCTTTTGGTGGTGGAAATGGGCGGGGGTAACAGAAAATTACTTTAAATGCGGGAAAGAATCTTATTTCAGAGGTCGCCAACCTGTCCAGTAATAAGAGCTATTTATGTTCGATGAACATCATCCCAAGCTACTATAATTATGTTAGAGCACATCAGATGAGATTATACCAATGTCCATCCTATACAAAATTACTAGCAGTGATCACCTCTGTGCAGGACTGCCGGCAATAATGCAAAAAAAAAAGAAACTGTCAATTTGGAGTGCCTCTAGAGGGATACGTTTTTGTAGTGCACAAAAACCCTGCCTCTTCTTTGCTCTTCCCCAGACACATACTAAGGGGCTGGAGACTGTACTGTGAGAGGACAGGCACAGCCCTTTCACGTGCAGGTGTCAGCTCCTCCCTCCACCCTAGCCCAGGAAGGCTAATTAGGAAATGCAGGACACCCCTCAGCGACCTCTGTGTCACCGTCTAGAGGGAATTCAGAAACAGTCCAACTGTCAGTCTGGCCCAGACATGTATTCAGTAGCCAAGCAGAAGCACAGAAAGGTTAAGCAAGAAAATGCCCACTTTCTAAAGTGGCATTTTCAAACTTACAATCTAAAAAAACAAATTCACTAAAAGATGTATTGTTAAATTGTGAGTGGAGACCCCAAACTTCAAATCTCTATCTGCTCCCAAGGGGAAACTGCACTTAAGAGATTTAAAGGCAATCCCTATGTTAACCTATGGGACAGAAATGCCTTGCAAAAGTGAAAAACAAATTTGGCAGTATCAGTACATGTCCTACCTTCAAAATACACTGCACCCTGCCCATGGGACTACCTAGTGCCTACCTTAAGGGTGACTTACATGTAGTAAAAGGAAGGTTTGGGGCTGGCAAGTGGGTACACTTGCCAGGGGGAATTAGCTGTACAAACCTGCACACACAGACAATGCAGTGGCAGAGATATGTTTATATGGTTACTTATGTGGGTGGCACAATCAGTGCTGAAGGCCTACTGGTAGCATTTGATTTACAGGCCCTGGGCACCTCTGGTACACTTTTCTATGGACTTACCGGTAAATATAATATGCCAATCATGGATAAACCAATCACCAATAGCATGTTGACAGAGAACACTTGCACTTTAGCACTGGTTAGCAGTGGCAACGTGCCCTTGGTATCAAAACCAGCAAAAACAAATTATAGCACAGGATCCAAAAACAGGAGGTGAGAAGCAAAAAGTACAGGGAAACCACACCAAGAGCTGCCAGATGTAAGAAAACCAAAGAGATGTGTATTTACTTCTAGATCTGTCAGAGTTGGGTCCATTTAAGTTATAGTCAAAGGAAGAATTGACCAGAGAAGGTGAAACCAAAAGGTGTTGTCTTTAATGAAATGAGCTTCAACGCATCACCTGTACCAAACGAATCTCAGTTCTGACATTTTCCAGGTAATGAACAGCTGATTCTTCCACCACAATTTGAAGATCTGTCCATCTTCGAGGGAAGAAATTTCCATTTAGGCGATAACTACAGATCAACCAAGACCAACTTTGTTGTGTCTCATTACTTGAAAAGTTATATGCATGGTCATTAAAAAGAAAGCTAAATCCTCTGTCTAAAGTGCTGTTGGAGGAATCTTGATCAAAAGTACAGCAGTCCTTTGCTGCCAGGGACACAGGCTATTAATGCAGCTGTGTTCATCTTTCTGACGGCCATTGTGCAGACCCCTTTTTTAGCATTGATTAAGCAATGCATGTTCAAACTTTTCAGACATTTTTAGATCCAAGATAAATGGCTCTTGTCTAGAACAAAGCTCAAGATTACGGTGGTACTCAGCTACAAAGGGGATGTCCTGCAATCAGCATAAATGTAATTAAAAATATTATGAAGTAGTGGCTCAGTAAATATCTGATGCTTTACAATATAAAACTGCACTTGTAATTACTGTCATACGTACCTAGCCCACTTCACAATGTATGGAAGGTGATTTAATAAGCTGAATGTATAAAAAGAGTATCTGATTATTTCAGTGATGGTCCATGCCACAACGAACAGCAGCACAGAGTCTTCATTCTGTACCTATGGATACAGAAAATAATTATTTCACTGGGGGTGGGGGAAACAAAATATTATGCACAATTAACAACCCTTTACATTTTCAAATAACAGTGAGCTTAAGATAATGGTCCCTGCTATTGTTGAGTGAAGGACCAAGTAGTGTAATAATCACTATTCTGAACAGATATCCCAGACTTTAAAATGTACTCATTACTGCTCCATGGGAGGTCAACCCAGACTGCTTTTACATCTTGCATTATAAGACTGTCAATGGCTTGATTCACTACTCATCTAAATACATGGTTCATCCATGAAATATTATGAGCAAGAAATATTATGAGCAGGAATTTGCAAGTGACAGTGGTGAAATAAAATTACAATACAACCACAGGAATACAAGCAAAGCGGTCACTAATGTTCACTATTGTTCCACTTTTCTGAATGATCCAATACATTTATACTCACTTCTCTTACACTATGTGTAACTGCCCATGTGAGGAATACCCTGGACATAACCTGGAAGGCTGTCAGGACAACTGATGAAGGTACAATTCCTAAAAACATAGATCGAAATTTGCATTAAAACAAAATAAAACATCTCCCCACTGAATATGTATGATATTCGTTATTTTCAAATGTTATCCTCAGAAAACTGCACTAATCGTCATCCAAGTGACACAAGACAAATTGCTCCTCTTTTCTAGCACAATCTGAAGGATGAAATTAACACCCTGCTTCACTCCGCAAACTTGCCCCTCTCCACCTGTTAGAGGTTCAGTAGGGACGACAATATATAATGCTCTCCTGTTAATTAAAAATAAATTCTCATGTCCGTTGTATATATTTTTCTTAATTCTTTTCTTTGTGTTGGCAGTATTTTACTTGTGCATTAAGCCACTTTACTACGTGTTTCGTCCCTGGGTGTTAATCTTGCTGTTCTCGTTTCTCAGTCGTACCTGTATCTTTTGGGAAGCCATCTATTAAAGTCTTTCCTTGTTCATCAGTCTATCTTCTCTGTCTGGAACATTAAACATGTTGCTCAGTTATATATATATATATATATATATATATATATATATATATATATATATATATATATATATATATATATATATATATATATATATATATATATATATATATAAAAACCATGTCCTGCCAGTCTCTCTTGTCACCATTGTACAAGTCTCTGGGCAGCAGCGTACCCTCCTATCGAGAGATTGTCAGTGGATGTCTCTCACTTTGTTTTTCTGACCGCATGTCTACTTCAGTCTTTCTTTGGTTGCTGTCACTGTGTGCATGTCAGTCTCTCACTGAGAGTTTCTCTGACTGTCCTTTTTGTGAAAACCGAATTGTACTCTGAAAGCTAGGTTGAGGCCAGAAGTGCTCGGATTACTTACCGGTAATCCAAACTGAATCCTAGTCCGAATTGTCAAAACCCACAAAGAACAAGAGGATATATGCTCAGGAAACTGACAACCGTTACTTTAAATTTTGCAAATGGCGTAGCCTTAACCTTTTCAATAAGGCCATACATACCTGAAATTTCACCTTGGTGTCCTGTTTGTAAAATATAAATAGCACCTCAAGAGTCAAATAATACTGCACAGAAAGTAGAGAGCCTAGCACTCTGCTCAGAAAGAATATAAAACTTTTCAAGTTTTGTCATTTTACGCTTCTTCATTTCAAGGTCCTTACAAAATAAGGCCATTCTAGGTAGTACTCTGTTTTCACCTTATTCACTCGCCAGTTGTCCCCTCATCATGTCATGCTATGAACACTGGGGGAGTACTTGTTAGAAGATATAGCTCAGGAAGGGAAGCAAATATCCTTCAAACGACTCAACAACTATAAAAGACTGCTATACCAAGCTCATAATCACGGGCCACTATGCCATCCACTTTTAGGAAAGCATTGCCAATGGGAAACAACATAAAATATTAATACTGATAAGAACTCCGAGGCACCACCAAAATTGAAAATGGTCCAGAGGTTTATCCAGCAGTCATACAGTCATTAAACTTTGGTGCGAAAAATATGCCCATCCAAAATACAGAGAGGCCACTCACCTAATGGCACAAGCAGCTGAATTATGAAGCTAGAAAATAAAGCATGTCGAGAGACTGATTCCAAATAGCACTGGTGAAAGGAAAAACGAGCAGAGATGTAGAATAAGAACAGCCATACAAAGAGGGGGAAGGTGGTGAAATACCACTTTTCTACACTTGACTCAAAGAGAAAAATGTCAGAAATATAAACAAGGTAGGACTGAATCCTCAGACCAATTGGCCTGTGACTAAGAGCATATTTACTAACTCTACATGCCACAAGAAAACGAATCCCACCGGAAAACGTAGGAGACAAACTTGGTTTCCCAAGAACAGCCCATGGAGTGGCAGCAAGGCAAATGAACAACCGCCATAACAAAGCCACATCACCCCATGCAACATGAGGTTACTTTCTTGTTAGGTCAAACCAAAACAGAGACATGAACAATGTTATCTCGAGGCCTTGCAAGTGTAATCTCCAGACATGCACCACAAATAAACACATCACCTAAGGCGCAAGGAAACAGCCAAGGTACCAAATCCACTGTCTGGCAACGTAAAGCAGCACCCAAAACTCTTAACCCCTCGGGTGCCCAGGATGTAACCGTTATGTTCTGATATGGGCCAGATGGCCAAGCACCACTCTTCCCTGGGCAGGGATGGAAGGGGAATCGCTTCCCTTTTTACCCCCGGAGCGCCACATGGCATATGAGGACATCAGCGCGCAATTGAGGGCTGACGTCTTCAGATCATCCTTCGATCACGTGGAGGGGGCGAGAGAGGTATCAAAAGAAAGGAAAGGCCTTTCCTTTCCTTTGATGCCTCTCAGCATTTCTGCTGCCCGATCGCAATGCCCACTAGACACCAGGGAGTTTTTTTTTTTTAATGTATGGAATAAGGGGAGCGGCCCCTTGGGCAAGGCTTGCTCCCATGGGGTCAAAATTAACTTTAGGCCATTTCTGTCCCCCTTGTGGGCAGATCGCCCTATTTTATTAGGGCCTATCTGCCCCCAAGGGGGGCAGAAACCTCTAGGCACCAGGGATCTTTTTTTTTTTTTTTTTTTAAAGACGTGGGGATCGACCCCTTAGGCAAGGGTCACTTCCCTGGGGGAAACATTTTAGGCCATTTCTATTAGGCTGGGGCTGAAACCACTAGACACCACAGATTTTTATTTTTTTGCGGCAATTTCATGCTAGGAGTGACCCCTTAGGCAAGGGTCGTTCCCTTGGGAGGCAAATTTATTTTAGGCCATTTCTAACCCCCTTGGGGGGCAGAAACCACTTAGGCACCAGGGATTGGTGTGTGTGTGTTTTGTTTGGGGGCAGCCCCTTGGGCAAGGGAAGCTCCCCATGGGGGCACATTACTGTTGACCATATATGCCCCCCCTTGCCCTATTTTTGGAAGGCCCATCTGCCCCGGGGGGGAAGGGGGGGGTCAGGGGAGATTTTTTTTTTTTTTTTTTTAAAGAAAAAATTAAGAGGGTGGGGGTGGCCATACCCCCATCCCAAATAAATGGGGCCAAAGCTGTTATGCCCACCAGTGGGTAGATGGGGCAATTACCCCAATCCACTCCCTGGGGGTGGGGGGAATTGGGGCAGAAAGCCTACTAGTGCCAGGGGATTAAAAAACAAAACAAACAAAAAAAAAATAGTGTGGTGGTGGCTACCAACCACTTTGGGCATGGTTATGTCCCAACGCAAATGAATGGGCTAATAGTCGTTCAGCTCTTCCGCACACTAAAAAATCTTATCCCAATGGCAAGCAAGAGGACATTTGATTATTTTGGGTTTTGGTTTTACATCTGGGCCATGAGAGCTTGTCTAACTCTCAAAATCGTCCCACTTGGAACAGTGAGGGCTGCACTTTTTAGACTTTGGGACACTGCCATGTAGAAAAATCCACAAGACCTAGACACACCTGAACACTAAACATCTGGGTGAGTCCAGGATGGTGTGCTTCACATGCACCCACACCATTTTCTTACCCACAATGCCCTGCAAACCTCAAACTTTGATGGAAATGACATTTTTCCTACACTTTTGTGATGGAACCTTCCGGGATCTGCAGGAATCCACAAATTTCCTACCACCTGTTTTTTTTCCCCCCAAACTACCCTTTTGGACCTGCTTTGGTTCCCCTTCATTTTTTACATGTTTTCAGCTCTCCCCTGTCACAGGCGCTTAGCCCACCTACACAAGTGAGGTACCATTTTTACCAGAAGACTAAGGGGAACGTTGGGTGGTAGGAAATTTGTGCTGGTGCGGTGATCCCACACAGAAATGTGGGTAAAAGATTTTTTTACCTAAATTTGAGGTTTGCTGAAGATTCTGGGTAAGAAAACACTAGGGGATCCATGCAAATCACACCTCCCTGGATTCCCTCGGGTGTCTAGTTCAGAAATGTTTGGGTTTGGTAGGTTTCCCTAGATGGCTGCTGAGAAGTGAGGCACCATTTTTTATCAGGAGACTTGGGGAACGCTGGGTGAAAGGAAATTTGTGGCTCCTTTCAGATTACAGAACTGTATCCGAAATGGGAGGAAACACTTTTTTTTTGGCTAAATTTTGAGGTTTGCAAAGGATTCTGGGTAACAGAACCTGCTGAGAGCCCCACAAGTCACCCCATCCTGGATTCCCCTAGGTGTCACATTTTCATGCACAAGTTTGGTAGGTTCCCTAGGTGCCGGCAGAGCTAGAGGCCAAAATCCACAGCTAGGCACTTTACAAAAAACATGTCAGATTTCAATGTAAAAATGTGATGGGGCCATGTTGCGTTCCCTGTCGCAGGCACAAGGCCTACCCACACAAGTGAGGTTCCATTTGTATTGGGAGACATGGGGGGGGGCACAGAAAAGAAGAACAAGGGTTATTGTCCCTTGTCTTTCTCAACATTTTTTCCTTCCAAATGTAAGACAGTGTGTTAAAAAGACGTCTATTTGTGAAATGCACTGTAATTCACATGCCAATATGGGGACCCCGGAATTCAGAGATGTGCAAATAACCACTGCTTCTCAAAACCTTATCTTGTGCCCATTTAGGAAATACAAAGGTTTTCTTGATACCTATTTGTCACTCTTTATATTTCAGCAAATGAATTGCTGTATAACCGGTATAGAATGAAAGCACATTTCAAGGTGCAGCTTATTTATTGGCTCTGGGTACCTATCGTTCTTGATGAACCTACAAGCCCTATATATCCCTGCAACCAGAAGAGTCCAGCAGATGTAACGGTATGTTGCTTTTAAAAATCTGACATCGCAGGAAGAAGTTACGGAGTAAAACGTTGAGAAAATGGTTGTTTTTTCACCTCAAATTTCTATATATTTTTTTTATTTCAGCTGTTATTTTCTGTAGGAAAACCTTGTAGGATCTACACAAAGTGACCCCTTGGTTAATTCAGAATTGTGTCTACTTTTTTAGAAATGTTTAGCTTTCCGGGATCCAGCACTGGTTTCACACCCATTTCTGTCACTAACTGGAATGAGGCTAAAAGCACAAAAAAAACAGTAAACATGGGGTATGTCCCAGTAAAATGCCAAAATTGTGTTGAAAAATTTGGTTTTCTGATTCAAGTCTGCCTGTTCCTGAAAGCTGGGAAGATGGGGTGATTTTAACACCGCAAACCCTTTGTTGATGCCATTTTCAGGGGGGGGAAAAAACAAAAGACTTCTTCTTCAGCCCTTTCCCCCCCATTTAAAAAATACAACAACAAAAAACGCAATTTTTACAGTATTATTGGCTAATTTCTTGGTCTCCTTCGAGGGAACCCACAAACTTTGGGTACCTCTCGAATCCCTAGGATGCAAATTTGGCGTGGGTAGCTTATGTGGTCAAAAATTTATGAGGGCCTAAATGAGACTGCCCCAAATATAAAAAAAGGCCTGGCACCTGAGGGGGAAAAGGCCTGGCAGCGAAGGGGTTAAAAGCACAGAAAAACAAATTCAGCTTCCAACAATACAGTGTCCGAACAGGAGGATTCTAATGCCATTGGTGCCTACGCAAAATAGCAAGGGCAGCATAGATCAGCCAACCTATTAACACCCATGACCACACTCATGTAGAAGCATTAAAAAGGGTAAGTGAAGATGGATGAAATCAGGTCCAATTATTTAACTACTACAAAGCATGTAGTGCATAAAAACAAACAGGCATGCAAACAAGTTAGAGTGCCATCCCACCACGAACACCATCTTACCACACAAATGTTCATCCGCGATTTGTTGATCCAGAACCATACATTGATTGGCAAGACCATTACAGAAAAAGATGTGATCTAAACACCAACAAGCTGAAATAAAGTACCTCGAGATCTTCCACACAAAAGAACTGGAAATTGGGATGACAAGTGGAGCAGGGCTAAACTCAGCAGCCCTTTGTTTGGATGTCGTACCTAATCTTCAACATTTTAACACAGTCACAGAAACAACTACAATGTTAACAAACTGTTATTCTTAAAGCTGTTGTGTTTACTTGTTGTCTCTGGCCCAGTGTCCGAATCTCTTCTTCTTTGAGAGCAACACAGAGCATGGATACAATAACAAGTTTTCAACTCCCTCCTCTGAGCATCATCAAATTCAGGGCTGAGAAATGTATGCCCAAGTGGTGAAGCAGGGGAGGATTAAGAACAGTAACAGACTTTATTTATTGGGAACTGTCCAGTAGACATTGGTATTGATGCATCAATACAGACATCAATGTGCACATGCTGCTCAAGCCAGCACAACATGTGGCATGCCTTTTAAGCACAGCCATAATTAACTCTTGTATGGAGCTATAGCCTAGCAGAGGTCCTATTCTGATTTGATCACGAGGTATGAGAACTGTGTATTGAATATGTGGCATTACGCTTATAATTGTATGCTATCCTATTCGCGGTCTCCATTACCTCTGTATTGTATAATGAAAACCCAATAAACAGATTCAAACAAAAAATGAGGTGTGAGAACTCTGGATTACTGGGGCTTCAGACAACTGCAGCTGGGGTCGGCAGAGCAATGGCAAACGACCAGACAGTGCAGGAGAAAATTGTAAAAGAACCTGGAAAGCTTCTGAATCAAAGCTCGAAGATGCAAACCCACTAGCAATCAACCGTGACTAGCTTAGAGAATAGTGGCTGGCCCCTTTATATAAGCAAACAGGATACAGGATGTGTGAGACAACAGTCTCTTCAGGAACTAAGGTTCAGAAGTTGGTATACACAATAAGGTGGAGGGTACATGGTAGGAAACATCTCTATATTATTTTTAAGTCTCAGAAAACAATGAGCCTTGTGCTGCGCAAAAATAGATCTTCACAAAAGGAGCCATTTGCACAGTAACACTTCTCGGCTTGAGGCTTCTCCTCCCTTTTGAAGTATTCATCTGTTCCTCCAACTCCCATAGGCTTGGGTGTAGCCAGATACGTAACAGGCCCGTGCACCTGGACAACTTGTGTAGGGCTCATATTTTCTACTGTTCCCTTCACGCTCTGCAAGTCTGTAAACTAAACCATGTGTATGGTTGATAAAAATCAGCCCAACCGTTACTTTTTAAGACCGGCTCTAAATCATTAATAAAAATAAAGCAAAACATTTACCATCATCTTTCCCAGCAAATTCATATACAAGCTGAATGAAATGAGCCACGTCAGATACAAGTTCCCCTTTACTGAACATTTAACAATTTCAGATTTTCAGACAGTACATAGTTGAATTCTGCCCTGAACTGAAACCACCTATACACATCTGCCTTGTTGTCATGCATCAAGGGATCTACTCATGCTGCATTCTCCTGCCAAATAGAAGAGGAGGAATGTTGGTCTTGACTTCACTTAAGAAAAAGCAATAGGCTGGCAAGGGAGATGCAACTCTACTTACGTCATGAATCTTGAACCTTTGATGGTTCCTGGAAAAATCATAATACTGGAGCCAAATGAACTGCCTATGGCTCAGGGACTACTACAGTGAATGGCTGAGCTGGCAGCAAATTAGGACCTGGATTGATGGTGGGAAAAGGGAAGATAGACGTTTACAGAATCCCATAGGGGGACAACTGAAACACCATACAAGTATAAACTCAAGGCTGCTGCCTCTTAATAGGCTCTTGGCTGCATAACTACCATCACTTTGGCCAAATTAGTTAAGTCGTGGTTGCTGGGTTTATTCTGTCCTGGAGGAATGAAATTCTGAAGATGAACGTCTCTGAAGCATTTGTTGCTCAGCAGCAGCCTGCATTTTCTTTTGTATGAAGCCATTTACTGAATTTTGTATAAGCATCATGAGAATTAGACAGAGCATGAGTCAACACAAAAGGCACAGATGCAATGTGCTATGGTGAGTATTGTACAACATTGTGTAAAACCGTTACATGCTTGCCAACTTTTTCCCTGATTGAAATTACAGAAGTTGAGGTGGCAACGAGAAAAAAGGGAAAGTGGCATAACAAGGATCAATTGCCACATAGTAACCTACAATATCTTGCAATAGAAGCAATAATGAGCTGAAGCAACGGCAGTACATTTAGAGTTTATATGGCCAGCATCATAATAAAAAAAGAGAAGGAGATAAACTTTGTTTAATTTTGCATTCTTTTTAGCGAAGAACTAGAACATAACGGGGGGGGATGTGATAAAGTCCTCCAGACGAGCTCACTATTCACTTCCTCCTGCCCCACACCCATAGAGCCGCCAAGGTCACCAGCATATTTGTTGTATCTAGATTCCTGGATGAACGCGTCTATGGAGGGGAACCATTTATAGCCAACGTCGCACATCTCACCAGTTACATTTAATCAGCCATGTCTGGATGGAGGTTGATCTTAAATTTCGATAATATGGCATTCCAGCAAAAGGCTATAGGGTACTTACGAAACCTAAGACTGTCCTCCATGTGTAAAGCAACATTTTCTGCCTGAGCTCATGTGAGGAAAGAGTTGGTCCAGGCACCGGCACCAGGGATTCAGGGGATTTCCATCTTATAGTGATAAGGCATTCAGCTGTTAGGAAACCCATGTCTAGAAAACAAGTGATGTCTATGGTCTTCCTGTATCTAAGGTATAGGCCTAAAATACATATTTCCCACAGGTGCAGGTCCGGGCGATCAGCGCAACTGGACAAGAGATGCGCAACATTCTGTCAGTAAGCCTGTAGGCTTGGGCAAGCCCACAGCATGTTGAGTAGGTCCTCGTCAACTTGTTAAACTCAGTCACAGATCTGAGTTTAATCTATCATTATTTTGCTCACTATGCCACCCCAGTTTGAACCCAGCCATAAGCAAATCAGTCTTGAACCTGCTCCCCAAGCGAACTGTCCAGCCCGTACTGGCCGGCCCTCCCTGGACCGGAAAGAAGCATCCTGGGACCGGTTTCAGGGTATCACCCTTCATCATCCACGCTAGCTTCAATCCAGCGGCACAGTGAGTATGTGGCCCACGTCTGGGCATACCCTTCCCACCTATTGCAACTTCAGCAACACAAAAGTATGGATGGAGTGCTGAAACTTTTCAAACATTCACCCCACAGACACAGATTTGGATTTAATCCATCGTTCTTTTGATCACTATGCCCTGATGCCAGCATGGGTAACAGCTGATTTTTCGCTATTACAAGAGAGCTACTGCCATCATCTAGTCACTCAAGAGATTTCACCTTCTCTACCCATGTACTGTGCAACGGATAACTTCATAAGAGGACACTGGTTACCTCGGACTGGGAGAATTCCAGCTAGACACGCTTGAGAATGCAGTCAACAGAATGAAGGAATTAGAAAGGGAAATAGATAAGTACTGTCTGCCCTAGACACTATTGGGAAAAAATGGACAAGTTTAAAAAGGCTACAACTGAAGCGGAAACACATGTGGGAAAAATGATGGCAGTTGAGCATATGGTGACAAACATGGAAAAAAAAATCTATGCACAGGAGGAGAATTTTCCATAAGTGGAAATGTGAAAGCAGTGATGATGTTCCACTGGGGTGTGGCAGCAGCTATATTACAAATGAGGCCCAGAACAGGAAGTTTTGGAAAACATGCAAAGGTCTGTAAATGTAATGGTGTCCTGAGTTGCCCTGCATTGGTTCTGGAGGAGGATCTCATCGTTCTGATGCCTCATTTCTTGCTGATAATCTAATCTTGCCTGATCACACAAATTTGTCTGAAAGAAAAAAAAAATGCAGCTATTCTTCTAATGAAAACATGTGCTCTGGCAGCGGAGCTCAACTGAACTCTGCTTCTCTTCTATGTGCCCACCCTCTGTCCAAGAGGTACAGCAGCCAACAGTCTGGAATCTGTCACCTTCTGGAACAAAGGCCCCTCTAACTCAAATGGTCAACTCTCAGTGTTTATATAACAAAATGACTAGTGAATAATCTAGCTGATTAAAAGTGAAAAAACAAGGCGAAAAAGTGGTGGAAAAATCCAGCCTGAACCAGTGTTCATAATGTGTGTCACATCTATGCATATGTCTATTTACTTTGGTGTCTCTACCAGGCGACCCTAAGAAGTAGATATCAAGGGCATGTTGGTCAGACTTATGCCTCCTATTCTGCTGATAATTAAGTGAGGAGGTGTTGTTGTGAAAACTGAATGTGTCTGTGTCAAGAAATGTGTAGCCAGCTTACTGGAGGCTGACAATGGAAAATAACTCAGCGAGGCTAACACTAAGTGTATTTAAAAATTGTGTCAGGTTCATGAATCTGCAACAGACATCTACAACGACCATCCCTCAATAACAATTAAGCTTGGCAATCTGGACAGAGACTTAGGGGGTCATTACGACCCCGGCGGAACACTGGCGGAAGTACCGCCAACAGGCTGGTGGTGTTCCTCCAGTATACCGCCAGGCTTCAGCCAGGCAGTCATAATCCGCCAGCAGCGCTGCCCTGGGGATTAGGAGTCCCCAAACGCCAGCCTTTCCATGGCGGTAAACATCGCCATGGAAAGGCTGGCGGTAAGAGGTACTCGGGGTGCCCCCGGTGGCCCCAGCACTGCCCATGCACTTGGCATGGGCAGTGCAGGGGTCCCCAGGCACAACAGCCCTGTCGCGCATTTCACTGCCCGAATTACGGGCAGTGAAATGCGCGACAACATTGCCGCCGATGAGGAATGGTAGGAAGCAATTTGGTCATCCAGGGAGGGGACCATCAGAGTGTGCTTTCAACTAGTGTAGCTGCGCTGATTGCACAGATCCTGTAATACAAGGGTGCTTATGCACAGGATAGAACAGGCTTCCTCTGATAGGTGTACTATGGGGTGTAGGTTGCAAGAGGGAGGGTGTTCCTGTAAACTCTGAGACTGTCCAAAGTTGAGGGACTTCTGGGTTGCGGTTTGGGAGAGTCTCAGGCAGGGAGCGGGTTTCCGCACCAAGGCTACCGTCAAAATAGCCCTTATAAACATGTGGGGGGAATGAAAATCCAGATACGTTGCCCAAACTTGACCACTCTGGCATTCACAGTGGTGAAAGGTAATAATGTAAGGTTGTGAGAGGTGGCTGAACCACAGGGTGTGGAACGGATTGATGCAAGGCGGTGAAATGCCAGGTCTATGAAGGTAGGGGATGCCTCCAAAAGTGAGAACAAATCTGTTGAATGTGGGGGAGCTACAGGGGCCTTCTTGGTGACACACTGGTGACAGAATGAGGGTATGTTTGCTCTTGTACATCATAGATGTAGTATATCCTTTGTCTGTGAAGGGATGTCTGGAGGGTAGGAGGGGCTTGCCTACCAGGTAAATTGTTGTGGTATCCTGCGTGATGCAAAGTGCCGGCATGGGGTTTTGGTTGTGCTTATTTCTTATTTTACAAAATATATATATATTTTTTTTTTTTAAACGAAAAAAAAAAGCAAGCAAAGGTTTGGGGTGGTATACACATCAAGGTCTAGGATGGCCATTCACCCACCAATAAGTATAAGTGCTCTCAATAAGGAAAGGGACTGCAAAACAGTGTCTTGGAAGCCCCCCAACCCTGGCACAAAGAGGAAGCAAAAATCTTCAGAAAATAGTAGACTTTCAGTGCCAAACAGGGCCTTTTTAACTCCTAATACAGAGAAGTCTCTGGAAATGGAAAACGACGAGAAACGTATGGCCTGGGTGTTCAAATCAGCACGTCAAAGGAATGCCAACCTCCACTAAACCAGCCTGATGTGTAAGGGCCCACTCTGACAATCAAGGAATTCAGACCAACTGGTTTTCTCAATTTGACTACAGAGTGCACTGCTTAAGATCTGCATAATGCCTTTAAAAAAAAAAAAAAAAATCAGAAGATGCTTAAACAACAAAGAAGGGGAAAGTATCTACAAGAAGAGCAACCGTCAGCATGTTTTCTGAGTCAGGAAGCACAAATGTGTATTGATGCCTATTGGAAATGTGTAAGGGAGGGTGTCAAACTTTAATTAGTAAGGTCGAGCTTGGTTCGGTTTCCTTCATTTGATTCACCCTCACTCTAAAGGTTATGGTAACTTAGAAAAGACCTGTGGGACAACACCAAGGAAGGATATTCTTACCTGCAGGGAATTTGTATGGAACCATAACTCATTCATTCAGTTGTAGGGTATCCAATTGTCCTTTTGCACAGATAGCAATTCTGACAAAAACCTAATCAAAACAGAGCTTTAATTTACAGATTATTCTTCACTTAAGGGACCCTGCATGGATATTTTAGTTATTGAGCAGCAGAAATGGGTAAACAGTAGGTTGTCTGCTGTGGACATATGGTGAATGCCACAAGGAGGGAGCAGACTAAACCTACATGGGGTAATGTGGTGGTTTAATGGCGCCTGATTGACCTTAACAGACCAAAGATGACACTACTGAAAAATAGCCATCAGAAGGCATGCTGTGAGATTAAGGCTCTCTCAAGCTCATTTAAAGTACATTAAAGAGATGGGCCTTTGGACTAAAAACCAAATAGCTCACCCTACGCAAGACTCAACTGTGCACAAGCTCCACTATTAGTAGGGAGACAGAGGTTAAGAAAATGCAATGTATCTAAGAAGCAGGTGGAGCTCGTTTTAGTTATCACATACAATTGTGGGGTGCTGGGAAAGCAACGGAAGGGATTTAAAAAAAAAAAAGTCTCATGCACAGTGTTCCCAATATTGCTTCCATGCTCAGCAGTCTGTTTTCTCTCATCGCTACCACTTTCCCCAAAGCCTAAATAGTACCTGATTTGAAAACATGTGCAACATGAAGCCATCATTCGACCTGTCCTTTCATTTCAACTCACTCTAAATTCTGTTTATTTTACGTTTAACATCTACTAAGAAATTTCATAAACAGAACACCAGTAATGCTGCTTCAAGACTTACCAAAAGCACAATGTAAGATCTAAAAAGGAAAGAAAAATTTAATCAGGGATTTGCATAAACTAAGCATTTTCTAAGATACATGCACAAAGATTCAACAACAGCATATTTAATAACAATGCGCTTATGGAGCTTATTTATTGAGATTAACATGTTTTCAAGAAAAAAAAAAAACTTGCTGTTCAATATTTTTTAAATATGCCCTTGCCATACAGACTAGTGATAATTATGTCATATTTGACCCTTTAACCCTTTTTGTCACAAATTTTGAGCCGGATGTAGGATGAAGTGAGGCTGTTCCTGTATTTGTTGTCAGAACGTGGTACATTTCCTAAACCTCTGCATAAACTGAAATTGTTCTGCTTCTCCTCATGCACAACCTAGCTAGAGTCCTTTTCCCTACGGGTCTGTTCACTGTCAAGTTTTTATTATCTTACCGTGTTCAGTTTATGGCCATTGTGACATCTGTCAAAATTGAGCAGGATTTCAGTAGACACCAGGAGACCTGCTTCGAATTGAGAAAGATGGCCAAAGATAGACCAATCCTAAGTCTGGGTGCTTCCTGAAAACCGTTTTCCTGAGCAAGTGGTGTGGGGGTGGTTTGATGTCGGAGTGCTGAGGATTTGTTAGGTAGGATGGTTCCAGTCTAAGCACAGAGGCTTTTTGTTTGACTGCTGCTAGTTTCAGAATTCGTTGAGTGGATAGATATTCACTGCAGATGCCTTCTGGCCGTTATAGGTACGTGGAAAGGAGGACCACAGTAAGCAACAAGAAAGTGCAAATTATACAGTGAAATTGGGCACATTTTTTGATAGTATTACTTTTTCTTGTCATTTGTGCACAAGTTAACTCTGCCTGAGTAAAGGATTCAGCTCATTACTACAGGTGTAACACCCAGATGGGGCGTTGAGCAGCTTACAGTCAACGTTTGCTAATGGCTTTCCACTGCCCAGCAACAAGTGCTGCTGTGTTATATTGGGTCCATTCGCACTAGAAAGATTTTTTTGTTAAAATCCGCAGATCATGAACAAAAGGTGGTAAATTTAGAATTACGCAGAAAATACCACTGCTGCAGAACCACATAATTCCAGTGGCCCCAGCTATTGGCAGACACACCGGAGAAACTACTTTGTGAAAAATCTCAGGCACCTTCCTTCAACAATAATAATGAACACTGCATCAAATGGGAGCAAGATTCCTCAACCAACGCACGAACCAGCTGCTCCAAGATTTAGAACAGTGAGGTAAGCATAACCCTTTCATCTTATTCTGATGAAGGTCATCCCGTGAGCCATTTGTCCCTTTAAGAAATTACTTTTTCTGCTGGGGAAAATGACACGAGAAAGAAAATAACATCTTGTTTAATCCACCATCCCCATCCTCATAAGGAAACAAAACTATATAAAAGACTCAAAACATATGTGAAAGAAAATAGAATTTCCTAAAACAGTAAAAGGCTGCCCATGGTAACTATACTTTTCCATAACAAATAAATGAAAAAGCACTAGATATGTGTAACCTTTGAGTAACACGGACTCCCTAACATCAGTACCATTTCAGCTGTTTAAAGGGTGAGCAAGAGAACAGAGGAGAGAGAATAAAGAGAGTGAAAAATAAAAAGAAAGATAACAGAGGGCTGGTATGATGACGGCATTTGCCAACATCTTCCTGTTGCAAGCAAGCTTGCCATTAAATAGACCAGATTTCACATTCTCTAAGAAAAACATAAGATAAATGGAACGAGATTAACTATATATGGTCCAAGTTAAGAATACATACAGAAAGAATGTAAAAGACACTTGCCGTAGATATAAAACTAACCACATTAACAAGTAAAACAGAATGCAACAAAAGCAAGGTCTCTCAACAGCAATGTAGACTCTTCTGTAAGACGTACATGAGCTGACTGGTCACTCTGATATAAGTGTGAAATCCAACCACTCAATAGATACACCAGTAGTGTCTGCGGGTTAGAGGTGGGGAGTTGGAAAGGTTGGTTCCTCTCCTAAGAACTTCCTGTGAAAGGACAACAGGCGTTCCTAGCCACTGTCCTATTACTAAAATGCGCAGGCAGGCTTTAATCTCAAGAGAGTACCTGCAATAATTGCAACAGCCCCTGAATACAATATCTCGTTGGCTGTTTAGGTTCACAGCACTGGCACCTTAGCAATCACCAACGTAAAGGCATCTATAAAATCTTATTAGGAGAGAATTAGCTTCTCTAGGCATGCCTGAAAATAAAATCAAGATCAGAAGCATTCAGAATGGTATTAGCTCAATAATAAAGAGAAAGACAGACATTTGTCCTCTTTAGTCCACACCCTTGAAGTACTTCACAAGGTTGTGTGTTTGAACACGGTCTGTGCTCATTCATTGACATTTAAACAGCAGAAATACAGCAAAGAAATGAAGAGGCTCCCGAGTGTGCACAGACTTAGACCCCTTGTCAACCAAAAAGAAGCCTGCGATTTGCAGATTATTTATCCTCGCCCCTCCAAGATCTTCTGCAGTGCTACCACAAAAAATGCCTCCTATGTCTAGTGCAATCCTACCACATACATGTATTCTGCTTCATGTCAATAAAGTCTGTATTTTGCTCCTTTTAATCAAGGGTTGAATAAAAGGCTTTCTTTTGGGTTTCCTGAGAAGGGGAGGAACATTCTATTCAGCTGACCTGCACACAAATGCCACTAGGATAAGAGCTGTATCTACACAGGTTAGTTGTTAGACTAGTGCAAATGGACTAAACATCTATCCTCAGCCAATTCAGCAGAAAGGATTATGTTACTTACCCTATAAGCATCTGTTTGTGGCATGTAGTGCTGTAGATTCACATGCTCTGCATACCGCTGCCATCTAGTGTTGGGTCTGAATGTGTACAAGTTGTTTTTCGTCAAAGAAGTCATCAGAGTCACGAGGTAAAGTGATCACTCCTCTCTGTGATAATGCGCATGGACATCAACTCCATTGTTATGTTGTTTTCCTGCAGTCAGGTGAGAATGGAGTGTGAATATAGTGTTAGTAAGAGATGTCCATGCATATGAAGTGTAATGAAAATACTGCAAAGGCCACGGATGTCCGGGAAGGTGGACGGGCGCATGTGAAACTACATGCCATAAACAGATGCTTACAGGGTAAGTTACAATCTAAACAGACGCTTACAGGGTAAGTAACAATCTGTTTGCCGACACATGTAGCTGTAGATACACATGCTCTGCATAGACTGTAAAGCAGTGCCATTCCAAAAGCAGTGGGTAACCCATGGGTGATGCAGTTGTTTGAAAAAGAGTACGAAGCACAGATTGTCCAACATTTGCTTGTTGCAGTGCGAAAACATCCACACGTTTAGCAAATATGTGCGGATTTGACCATGTGGCAGATGTCAATTATAGGTATGTTACCCAAAAATGCGATAGATGCACCTATTTTACGAGTTAAGTGTGCACTAGGAGGTATGGGTAGAGCTCTTTTAGCTTTAGTAGAACATGTGACTAATCCATCTTGATAAACCTGCTTTAGATATAGCCTTCCCTATATGTGGAGGTGAGAAAGCCACAAACAGTTGTTTAATGTTATGAAAGTCTTTAGTTCTATCAATTTAGTAAATTAACGCTCTTAACATCCAAGGTGTGTCACACTCTTTCTGCAACTGAACCAGGGTGGGGAAAGAAAACTAGTAACTCAACCGACTGGTTCAGATGAAAAGTGGAAACCACTTTTGGATTACCCTCTTAAGACCTTCCATAAACGCTTTAATTACTGGAATTTTGAATAATGATAAATGTTGTCTGTTTTGTAGATACACTGCCACAAGATGCAATCATACTGAAGTATATGCTAGCCCACAAGTTTGTAAACAGAGCAAATAGCAAACCATATTTTGTATAGTTACATTAAACGGATCAATTTGTTTGTTTTGACAATACAGAACAAACCTTTTCCATTTAGCGGCTCAGCATGCTCTGGTTGTGGTTTTACGTGCTTCCTTAAAAATGGCCACGCATTCTGTAAGTAATTAATTTTAAGTATCCAAACTCTATGACCTCAGGAGCAAAATTATAAGGTTGAGTTCTTTGATATTTGGGTGCCTGAATTCTCCATGGTTCTGAGTGAGAAGGTCCAGGTGTAAGGGAAGCTTCTCATGTGGAACTACTGAAACTTCAAGTAGTGTTGTGAACCATGGCTGGCATGCCCAAGTAGGAGCCACCAGAATGAGGGTGAGAGGACAGTGTTTCCTTACCACAAATGGAAGGGGAGAGGTGGAAAAGGGTACGCAAATATCCTTAACCAACTCATTCACAGAGCAGTGACCTTGGAGATAGGGTGTGGGAGCCTGGAGGCGAAGTTTAGGCATTTTGAGTTGTTTGCTGTTGCAAACAGATCTATCTGTGGAAACCCCCACCGATGGACGTATTTTTGTAGGACTGGACGGTGGGGCTCCTATTCGTAGACTTGGTGCTGCATTGTGCTGAGTAGATCTGGAAGATCGTTATCTGTCCCTGGGAGGTGCTCAGCTAACAATTGAATGCAATGGTGAATAATTGCCCAATGCCAGACTGCCTGAGCTAGTTAAGACAATTGTAGAGAGTGTGCTTCCCCCCCCCTTCTGCAAATAAAACATGGCTGTTGTATTGTCTGTCCAGACTAGAACAGTCTTGCAGATGACTCAGACATGCTTTGGAGTGCTAGATGAATAGATTGAAGCTACATGTAATTTATGTGTAAAGCTGGATGTTTGGTGTCCCACAATCCCTTTATTGAGAGACTGTTTTAGATGAGCACCCCATCCTGTCAGGAATGCGTTGGCTGTGAGGGTGATCTGGGGAACAGGGTCTAGAAACGACCATCCTTTTGTCAGATTTTGTGTGTTCCAGCATTTCAGAGAGAAGTGCATGTGCTGTCTACCAACACTAGATCGCGTAATTGACCCTGTGCTTTAGACCACTGAGTCACCAGACACTCCTGCAGTGGATGCATGTGTAGGCATGTGCATATGGAACTATTGCAATACCAGATACTATTATCCCTAGAATTCTCTGAACTGTTTGTACTGGAATGTGCTGATTGCGGGTACTTGACTCAATAAGTACATTCTGAATCCTGCTTGGGTTGGGGTAGGTCAACCCTAAGTGAGTGTTTAGAACAGCTCCTAGATAGGGCTGTATTGGAGGCGGCTGGAGGTGGGATTTTTGTATGCTGATGGTAAAACCTAACTGGTGAAGAAGATGAATGGTTGTCTTTGTATGCAGAGGACAGCGGTGAAGTGAACTGTACTTGATAAGCCAATTGTACAGATAAGGGAAGACATATATGCTTTGTCTGCATAGATGTGCTGTGACTACTACGAAACATTTTGTGAAGAAATAAGGTGCAGTTGTTACTCCGAAAGGGAGTACCTTGAACTGGAAATGCTTGCCTTGTATGGCAAATCTGAGACATTTTCTGTGTGCTGGATGTATTGGGATTTGGAAAAAAGCATCCTTTAGATCTAGAGCAGACATGAAGTATTCTTCATGTAACAGTAGTATCACATCTTGTAGAGGACCATATGAGTGTTCTGACATGATGAAACAATTTAGTGGTCTGAGATCTAGAATTGTCAGAGGTGAGCCCTCTTTTTTGGGAATGAGAAAGTATAGAGCATATACACCCATTCCTTTTTGATGATTGGGAACTAACTCTATTGCTCCTTTCTGAAGGAGAGACAGTTTCTCTTGATTTAACAGGTGTAAATGTTCCAGAAAGAGTTTGTGCTTTCTGTGTGGTATGTGTAAAGGTGTGGTGATGAGCTCCAGGCAATAACCATGTTGAATAATATCTAACAGCCACTGATCTGTTATGTTTTGCCAACTGGGAAAAAATTGCTGTGGATGTCCCCAGATAGGCGTTGTGTGATCGGGAGGAATGAGAAGAGAGTCACTGCTTTGGGGTGGAAGGGGTGGCACGTATGGAGGCACCTCTTCATCGACCCTTGGAATGGTTTCCCCTGTATGATCCTCTGTCAAAACCTCTAGAGGGGGATGGTGAGTGTTGTTGCCTGAAAGAGGTAGAGAATTCTGATTTTATTTGCCTATTGCCTTGATTGAAGGCTGGTCTGCAAAAGGAGCCTCAGTTAGCAGGAGTTTGAAGGGCCCCCCTAGACTTTGCAACATCAGCTTATTTTCTTCTTTTTTTCCTAGTGCTTGGTCCACTTCTGGACCAAAAAGGTGCTCCAGATCAAAAGGGGAGCTGAGAAGTGTTTGTTGTAACTCAGGTTTAAACCGTGATATATGCAACCATGCGTGACGTCGTAATAAAACACTGGTGTTTATATCTGGATGCTGTATCTGCAGCATCAAGAGCACATCTAATAGAGTTATTAGACATTAACTTGCCCTCCTGTACAAGTTGTTGTCCTTCTTTTTAAACACTTCTGGGAGATGTTGTATAAGATCTTCCATCTCAGTCCAGTGGGCTCTATCATATCTTGCTAACAGTCCATGTGCGTGGACAATTCTCCAGTGGTTGGCTGCTTGAACCCCACCCTTCTGCATCAATAAGCTTAGACTCCTTGTCTGAAGGAGGTGCATCCCCAGATGTTTGAGAATTAGCTCGTTTACAAGAATTGGAAACTACCATATAATCTGGAGAAATGTGTTCTCTAATGTAAGCAGGACCTGAAGGGGGTTGTTTATATTTTTGATCAATCCTAGGTGTAATTACTCAAGTGCTGACAGGGTCTTTAAAAATTTTGCCTACATGCAGCGTCATACCCTTTCACATGGGCAGGTATTGAGATGCCCTACTGGTGGAAGAAAGGGTTTAAGATAAGAAGTCAGCTTCTATAGGGTTCTAATGTTATTGGACCTGGGATTATGCAGCCGCCTTTGCTAACAACTCATTGAAGGATGTGGTGTCATCTGGTGGCGATGGTTTCGCTGGGTATGAATCTGGATCTGTATTCCCCTGGTGCATCAATGTCATATGTGTCCCAAGGGTCTAATGGTGGCTGCTGTGTGTCATCATCCCTCCCCTGATCTTCTATAGAAGATTGTGGAAATACTAATGGAGTTCCCTCTATTACATCTTCTGCTTCTGAGTGTGAGTTGTGAAGGAGGTGGAGGAGAGGGTGGTAAAGGTGGAAGTATTGGACTAATGGCAATGTCCTTTTTGTTTTTCTTCTGAGGAGATGGCTGTATATCAATAGCCTCCTCAAATAAAGTCTGGCATCTAGAGTGAGATAGTTTTGCAACAATCCGGCCAGTATTCGGTTAAATATGGATAGTCTTTTGTTTGGGATTGAGCTTCTCCCCCATAGTTTGTAAAATAGCCTCCGGCAGCGAAACATTTATTTTCGATCCAAATGGCAAAAAACTTTAGATGCAGGAGAGGGCTTGAGTTTTGATGCTGAAATGGTCCATGCTGATGTTGTCGGGATCGACGGCTGCTTAGGTTGGGTTGATGCTGAAACCAACTGTTCGGTGCTGCCCGTGGCCTGACGGCAGTGGTGGCCCGATAGCCTTATTTTGAGTTGAAGCTGAATACTTCTTTGTGAGTGTAATATGGGCCTTTGTACTCACTGTGTGCTGCGCCAGTGTCTGCATGCTGGTTTCGGTCTTGGACTCCGATCCGGAATCTTAAAAGGATAAGGCCTCCTCTTCCGGCGCAGAAGCCTCCTGAAACTCTTCCTGCGGCATGATGTCCTGGAGCCCGAACATGTCTGGTGTCTCGTCAAGTTATTTTCGCTGCATTTCTTTTAAACGTGCCCGACGATCCCGCAGTGTTTTGAAAATGATTGACAGGCCTCAAAGTTCTCTTCGTTGTGATCAGGTGATAAACAACGGTTAGACATTGAGTGTATGTCTGCGTGGGGATATTTGGCGTGACACCTGGGACAAAAACAATAAGGTGCCTGTTCCATCAGCAGTACTTTTCTTTTTGGTAGGGGGAAAAAATAAAATAAAATTGTGACTTGCGGAGGGAAAATTCGTGTGTGACGTTATCAAAGGATTTAGGGCCCGATTTAGACTTTGGCAGATGGGGTTACTCTGTCACAAATCTGATAGTTATCCTGTCCGCCGTATTATGATCCCATTATATCCTATGGGAAACGTAATATGGCGGAAGTGATATCCGTAGAGTTTGTGACCGAGTCACCCATCCGCCAAACTCTGAATCAAGCCCTTAGTGTTACTGTATGACCACAGGTTGCCCAAAGCGGATATTACTATCAAGTCCCATTGCACAAACCCAGTGAGCTTTGCAACCTGCAGCAGCCAATTAACTGTCCATAGTGGAGCGTCTGCAAGAGGCACCTTATCATTCTTTTTTTCCCTTACAAAGCTTTACAATTTCTTAAATGTCGGACCCGTGGCCACAGGGAGAGCGTGCGGGACAGAATTACCATATAAGATGTTTGATATGCCATACTTCTCAATACTAGATAACTCAAGTTTTACCAATGTCCTAAGGTCCCTCATAAGAGACACCAAGAGAGGGTTGATGTTTAACTCTCAGCTTCTATGTTGCACTTTCCATTCCTAGGTAGTCAAAGTGGTTCCCCCATGATCTGAAAATTCATGTTGGCCAAGCATAGAGGGTCATCCCTATGAACCAGCACATGAATAATTTTACCCAAGTTTGAATTCGCTCTCCCACTTGTGCTAACCAGTATTTAGCATTTGAATAGGTGTGCAAAAGGTGAGGAGTACCTCCCAGAAGCAATAAAGACTAATCGGAATGGGCAGAAATGACTTCTATGAACCACAAAGAATATGTAGGGTGGGACTGTGAGCATATTTGTTTTTGACTACACAGTTTAAAAAAAAATTGTTTTAAGAAAGGGAACAGAGAATACAGACCATTGTAAAGGCACTGCATGAAATACAGCACATTACATATGAAAGGACAAGGTAATCCATAAAGGAAGGGGCCTCACCTGCTATGAGGAATCCTAGGCCAAAGTGTGCCCACCACTTTCCCCATATCTTGTGGTGCTTCGGCAGGCATTCTCGTGCAGGATAATCCTGCAGTTTCATTGCAGCGCACCAATAAACTCACTTTCTTCACTCAGTTAGGCTGGAACAACTTTCTCTGGCAAGAGATATCTAGTTTAGCAACTGGGGTGGACACCCTAACCATAGTCCGCTCAGCCCGGGGACGCCAAGATCCTCCAAAGTTCCTAGAAGGCAGATCACTGGGGTCAGTTCCACTTCTCTCTCCAGAACTAAGAAAAGGGTCATCCTCACTCCCTGCCAGAAATATTACAAGCGTGGGTAGGACGAAACCACATGGAAGAAGTCAACATCTGGGGTAGGGCAATGAAAGCAGGAGGGGTGCGAGCGCACCCTCGAACACCAAAGCAGCCGTAGTATGAGGTACGAGGTGTGTACATAGGATATTTGGACGAGAATTGATCTGGAGGGGATAGCAATGTCCTATGGGGCCACACGCACATCTCACCAGTCTACCTTTTTCAGGGGGCCCATGCAACTTTCCAACTTCTCCTTGAGGGTAGGAAAGTCCTATGAGCATCCTTTTTGACATTTTCAGTGTTGAATTCTGCTTGAATGTCAAATCCTGTCTAACAAGTCAGCTGGCTTTACATGCAACACTTCAGGGCGCACGTGAAGGTAAGTGAAATAGAATATGAAAACAATTAGTGTATATCTAGTTGCTTAAACCCCTAATTTTGTTCAATCAGATATCTGTCTCTGGGTTTTACATATAACACAAAGCCCTTCTACACTGGCTTTATTTGCAGGGGGCTGACGTGGCTTTGTTTCAGGAGACCTACCACTTCCAGTCCTGATGTGCCAAGATGGGCGGGAAGAAATCTAGATGGCCAAGAATACAGGCAGATAAGCCCTCACTTTTGTTACAACTACTCTGCACAGCTAGGTATGGCTTAGAGCCTTTATACCACTGGATGCTTTGAGGGTGGCCCAGCAAGATGGGACTTTTCACGCCTTCTCTATCTGTGCAGTAAAGTGAGTCACATCCTGAGAGTGGGCTGACTGTTAGGGCTTGATGTGAGGTGGTGTCTGTAATTCTGCAATTATTATGCTGAAAATAATTATGTTAGTATTCCTATATACTTCCTTGTAATGTTACATTTCATGTATGAGGAAACGGATGTCAACAAAATCAGTTTAAAATAAAGTGTTTGAAAAAAAGTGTATTCCTGTGGTGGATTGGATTAAAGGGCTCAAGTTTGAAGGTAAAACCTTTCACAAGGACGAACCTGGATGTGCATCTCATGCCCGCTCCAAAGCCGTTAGTCAAATTGCACCTAGGTTCTGGTTTACAGTGACCATTATCAATCATTGGCACCTTTGGCTTCTTGGCGCAATTTCTACTTAAAATTCTAAAACGCCATATCCCCAATACTCCTTATTGGATTTTTGTCTTTTTGTTGTCATTTTCACTTTACTTTTTCAAATTCAGTTGTGGATTTTTAGTGTTTTGCATTTTGAATTTATTACCATTTTGGTATGTCATAAATACTATACATACCATCTCCAAGTTAAGCCTGTCTGCTCTGTACCTTAGCTTCTTAGCTCAGGTTAATTTAGTAACTTTAGTGGGTCAACCTAGAAGGATTAGGTTTGTTCCTTGGGGTGGGTAGTCACCCCCAACAAGTAACAACCCTATTTCTTGCAAAGCCCTCAGAAACCTCTTGCATCTGAAAAGTAACAGAAAGACCACACACCCTTGGCTGGAAAGCATCGCAAAAATTGGCTGGTGATGGCAAGGACACTGCATTAGGCATAACGAATCCAGCAATCTACAAATAGAAATTTGTAACCAAGGGGATACAAATTTTTCTTTGGAGTTTGCCTCAGGTCTTTTGTAGCCCCATAATGACAATAACATAGATGTTGCTGTGATGCTTGTGCTGGCAAATATCGGTCCATCAAATCACTCTCAGACAGGGTCTTGTGATCAAGTCCTAACCCTACCTATACAGAGAGGTGTCCCGTCTCATTATGAGATGGGCCAGGTAAATACCGAGGGCCCGATTCACAAAGGTAAACTTCCACTTTTCTTTGAGGTTACTGTTTTGCAATTCACAAAGGAACGTCACAAGTAGCTTGAAGACGGCCGATGATTTTATGTGCGGAATCTCCACCAACAGTGTGGAGACTCTGCAGTCATAAAAATACAACTCGTGAAGTTCCTTTGTGAATTGCAAAAAAATGTAAACTCACAGAAAAGCGTACATTTACCTTTGTAAATTAGGCACTTAATATTTAACAAAACAGAAAGCTAGGCAGGAACATCTAGTTTGCCCCAACACTAGAAAAGTTGTAGGAAACGAAGCAGCAAGGAAAGGTGTACCTGTGTCACCCAGATTATGGCCCAAAATAAAAATGTTGGCAGCCTAGTTGTAGGCACAGGCTTAGCAATAACCATTCCAAATGTAAATCTGGGCACGCACAATAGTTCTACCATGGGATCTGCTGGGTCTGATGAAGGGGCAAAAGCTAAATTTCAGAATAATGGTGCTCAAACATCCATCACTTACTCTGAAAAAAAACTCATAATAGAGGCTATGTACTGCTAAGTCCCAAGATCCACCTTTGAGCAGTCTAACAGAGCCTTGTCGAAATCAATCCAAGGTCACTTGTGGACCAACATCTCGTGCAACACATAGGTTGTGCCTAATTCAGATCAGCAATACTCAAATACTGACATCTAAAAAAACAGTACAGGATTAATGGAGGTCAGGCCAGCAAATGTACTCTCCAACAGCACAGTATTAAGGTTACTTTGCAGTAAAAGAGCGGGATACCCAGAGATGATACAACTATCAAATTCAAAAACTTTATCAGCTAGAATAACAATCAATAGAAGTTTTGTAGGCAATTTAAACTCCAAATTTGGAAAAACACTAATCAAGCACTGTCAGCATTTTAAGTTTTGCCTTAAGGATAAACTCAAATAAAATATCCTTATGATAGACAATAAAGGTTGCCATAGAATTACAATTTCACCAAGGCTTAGTGAACAAACTGATATCAATGGGATCATTAGGCACAGATTCTAGGAATTCTGCAGTATCAGAGGGAATCTGATTCTGGGTTGAGAACCTGAAAGGATACCTTTGTCAGCATTCCAAATCAGTCATTCCTGTATTTGAAAGTTGCTGGAATTTTTCAAATAATAATGCACTTGATAATTTAAACATTGTATATGTTTGCAGGAAACGTGGCAGACCGAGGATCGGAAAATAAATGGGTTTCTATTTTAAGGGAAAAAGGTTATTAGATCGAACCATCGTCAGGTTAGCGGTGGTCTAACTACAATGTTATTTACTGCTTGCAATAGGTCGGGTTTGCATATTCCAAATGAGAGGTAACCTTGTAAAGGTATTGAAAACTGAGCACCTTCCACTTAAGTGGATTAGCTGTAAAACACCCTTATTTCACCTAGAAGGAAGAAATTGAACACTCAAATCGCAGCATGCAGTGGGGCAGGAATCAATGCTGGGCACTTTACAAAGATATTTTTCTTTTCTGGTGTGGTATTTGATACTATATAAAACTCATTAGTTATTTAACTTCCACTTGTTTGGCTACATCAAACAGTTACTGGTTTGACTTCTTAGTAACACAAAAGGATGATGGACTGAGTGCTGAACAATGCAAACACTCACCCCCAGTCACAGATCTGGGTTTAATCCATCATTCTTTTGCTCACCATGCCACCCCAGTTTGGACCCAGCCATATGCAAATCAGTCTTGACCCTGTTCCTCATGAGAACAGTCCAGCCCAAACTGCCAAGCCAGGTCCTCAGCATTTGTATTGGTTTTTAGTGCTGCTAAAAATTCTTCCTGGTTCAGTGGCGGCTAACTTGTTTTAGATCCTCTCTATATTGGCCATCTGGGCAGAGATTTCAAATGTTCGTCATTGGTTTGCAAATGATGCTTTCTAATCTGTGATGCTAAATATGAGTATATTATTGTATAATACAGGGACGCCTACAATCCCAGTATTCCCATTTCCTGATTGAAATCGAGCTGTGACATCACGTGTCACCTGTAACAAGCAAATGACATAACTGCTCAAATATGAATTATTACAATTGAGTTGAGAAAGTCCCACATCCAACAACCAAGGTAAAAGGCAGGTCACAAAGCATTATTACGGCTGCAATTTAAACATTTTTCATCTAATCTGTTTTCCTAACAGAAGAGTGGTTAGCACAAAGAAAATATTTATGCCAACCTATTTATCTTTTGCACATTGTTCATTACACCAAAGAAAGAATCTCTCTGCCTGTTACTACTCTTTCAGAGCTACATTTTTAAATCGGATTCCCACTAAACTGAATCTAATAACGTTTTGCAACAAATTATTGATTGCTGATCGGTGGGTTTATTTTGCAATGCAGATTTCGCTTTTATTCTTTATGTCTGCATCTATACTATCTCTTTGATATGAAAGAGCAGGACATGCAGCATTTAAGCAGTTTCTGGGAAGGGGAAGAGTGTGGATGTGTATTACAACACTAAAATACCCTCTTCCGTATGTTAAAATGATGCTATTAAGTTGCCTCACAGTTCCATAACTAAAGAAAGAATCTCTGCCTTCAGCATTGTTCCTCTATATGGTCACAAAACTCCTCAATGGCTTGCAATACTCCTATATTGTGTGGCCAGGGGTACTTTATATGCCTTAGTAGTGTACAGTTACTGAAGAATTATAATATTGTGTTAATGCAGGTGGCCAAAATCTAAGTCCAAGGTAATGATCAGTGTCAGTGGGGGCATCAATCAGGGTTGCATTATATCAAAGTGTCTAATATCTAAAGTTTATCCTACTCACCACAGTCAGAAGTTATCACATGATGTCCTTTCCTATACTCTGTGGGGGCATCTGATGGATCACTCAATTGGTATGACTGATTAAATTGAAATATTTGTTTAGGCTGTTTATGATCTTTAGAAGCATGCGGGTAGCGAGATTTACCCAGGCTTTGGGACTCGCCCTGGTATCATTTGGTCCATGGTTATCTCAGAGAATGCATCTCTACTTGGGGAAGCCACATGATTACACCACTATACACGAAAAAGCAGTATACAACAAATTTACTTTCCAAAGAAACTACTGGCCTATCCTGTTGTTAGGCTGATGATGTGCCTCAGAATGTATCTTTTTTGATCCAATAGCTTTAAGCAGCATCAGCAACTCAGAACAACTTTAAAAAAAATAGGCTGCATTAGCACCTTTAAATAGGAATGATTTATTAAGAAACTGGTACACTTTGGGGTGGGGGGTCTAACCTGCTTCTACAAACTAAGGAATCTATAGTATTTCTCGCCAACTAATTATTTCAAATCTACCTATAGTTCCATACCATATGAAAACAATGGTATTTTATTTAGTCTATTTTACCTTCTTCTTCCGACACGTTCTATCTTTTCCTAAGTCTTTAGAAAATGGGCTTAAAAGAAATCCTACAAATCTGTGTATTCAAAACGAAGGGCAAAGCCTATCGACTAATAAGAACAAACAGCATCATTGTTGGCATTTTCAGAGGCCAATAATTTGTGACATAAACCCAAGTACAAGTATGTGCAATGTGAAGATGACAAACAGTGCTAGAACACTGTAAAATGACATATTTGCAACCAATCACCTCCTACCCCTTCCCCCCAAAAAATAAATAAATAGAAAGCATGGTGTGCTTGGGGAGGTCACAAAATGTCCAAACTCATCCACACAAAAAGAAGGGACCTCAGAAGGAAACCAGCAGGCATGTAAGCTTGTGGACTTGACCTGGCTGTGTGCAGGGACATTTTTGTGAGCCAAACTTCAGTTGATGGCCTTTATGATTTGGGGGCATATACTTCTCTCCTTTGAACTGCAGGTCATGGGCATCCAACAATCTGAAGAAGGGAGAATGTGGACAAAGCAGTACAAAAAAAAAAAAAAAAAAAAAAAACACACTGAGGAAGCCGAAGTAGAACTAGACTATGATTCACAGACTTTTGCCATGTGGTATGCTCACCCACTTCGGAACTCAGAGTGAGTAAAGGAAGCAATATGCTTTAGATAGTAGTCATTTAAACTGTGCATTCCGCTGCACAGAACAAAGGTGGAGATATACCTGAAGACCACAGCGGAGGAACTAAGAGAGAAGATAAAACAAGAGACTACATTGGGGCATTGGGAGTCGGAGTAAGGGAGAGAAGAGAAACAACAGTGACCTTGTAGAACTCAATCAACTTAAGATTAATTTTAATAGCATAAAAAAGTCACTTGAAGAAATGCGGCCTTTAAAGACACACAGGTTGGTCTTTGCTGCCTAAGGAGTGTAACTGCTTATATAGGAGTTAGGAGTTGTTCAAAATGTGAGAGATGGTGGGTAGGGGGTTCTTGAGTGCAGCAGATAATCGAGAGGATGCATGTTGGTTAGGAGGTAGGATGTTGTGTGCAAGTGGTGTAGGAACTGATCGTAAGAGTGCTACTGGAATGTGAAGTGTCAGCTTCTCATCTCAAACAACGGAAGCCCTAAGATCTAGCAGATTTCATAAACAGATGCTTACACTGCACATTAATAAGCAGGTCATCGGAAATTTGTGAGTTACGTGCAACATTAAAACATGTTTGCATTCCTACAACAGTTCAAGGCTATGTCTGGACAATAGTACCGTAAGGGTGATATCTAAAAACAACAATATTACATAGACATAAACACATCTTTAAGACAGTTAAAGAGTGTGACTCTGGGTTACTCATAAAACATGGAAATATCAAACATAGGCACCCTGCAAGCAAGCTGATATTACCAGAGCTAATTTACTTGCAACTGCCAAATAATCGCTCGCAAATAAATTGGTTCATCACACACCGTGGAGCTTAGGTGGGGTGGGATAAAGCTTCAGGTGGTACGGTAGAAAAGTCGCAAACAGGCTGGCCTTGAGCTTAAAAAAAAGCCCTCTCTCCTTTAAGCTTCACTCACCACAAAAAAGTGCACACATTACAAAATGGGCCTATACAAGCACACTAAAGTTTGCAGAACTCACCTTAAAGAAGAGGAAGGTACTGGGACAAAACCCTAGCCAGCAGCAGCCAATGCCATTAACTTATCATTCACTTTTAGCGCAGAGCAGGTGTGGATGCAAAATAATTCACAAAAACTTGCCACTCACCTCAAGAAGAGCTCCCGTTTGGAAATATTTTAAAGGTTTCTCTATTGCATAATAAAGGCCGTGATAGCTGCCCTTGGTAAGATAAGCTCGGACTAGGCCAACTGCAATTACAAGCCACCTAGTAAACAAACAAAAACAATTGTCATTCAAAATTTAAGGAGGAAAATTACCACATCTGATTTATAGACAATCAATACACCACAGCAAAAACTACCTTCAGTAACGGAAACAAAATATTCAAGACAACAGAAAGTTGTGCCAAACACAGTATCTCTATATTATTATTTAGGCTTCGGTGTCTAAGACAAATAGAGGTTGACCCATCTCAAAACACAGAGCAATAAAAATAGTAGTTATGTGATTAACCAATGTGTTGGTGACCTACATTATAGGAAATTAGTGTTAGTGTATATACTCGGTCATGGAATTTTCATCACATTTATAGACTTGAAATACAATGACCTACGGTTGGAAGGATTCCCGAACAATTGCAAGCCCTCACAGAAACGGCTGGGACATGTTAAGAGCGACCATTCTTATAATTCTATGTCAGGACCAAGGCAAGGATTATGCCTTCTTTCTCCACTTTACTAAACAGCAGCCAACCTTACATAAGAACTACTATTCCCATGAGAACTTGGGAACCGGATTACAAAAAGAACCAATCCAAATACAAATTAAAACCGATCAGGAACAGGCGGTCCCAGTATAGTCAATTATCTATTTTCAGTGTTACTCTTTCTTCGCTATTGTTTCCTAATGTGTGTATTTTTTTTTACATTTATTGATTTACTCTGTTTATACAACGTCGGGGCAATGGTATTGTTCCTTCGCGATCGTTTTTCTCTGTGACTTGGTGCACTAGCGATATTCGACCACCACCAGGTGGCGCCTGTTGGAACACTCACATCGAAGAGACGTGCTGAGGAGAACGCACGGCTTCGTTTCCTGTCAGACTTCGAAGTCGAGGCTGCACGTCATCCTCTAGCCGTGCGTGCAGCTCTCTCTGTATTTTTTCTTCCCTCAGCCTGGAGAGTGACGCCCTTTATTAAGGGTCTATACCCTCTAGACGCCCCATTTGTTTTATTGGGGGTCTGTATCTGTTACAGCTTTCTACGCTCTACAGGGTCGGTATTTGGACATTTCTGCCCTTTTTTTGGGACATGTTCCCAGGCAGGTTTCTCCTCTAATAACGCATTTATTGTATATGAAGAGGTTTGAGCCCCATTTAAACTATTTTCTGTGCACTGGGTTGAAGTGTCCTGGGCGGATGCCCTTGTACAATAGTGTGAATTCGCACTTTTAATCCTTAGCTGGCACCCAGCTCTCAAAGAATTATATATTGTTGAATACATTTAAAGAATGGAATTAATGGATGATGAGGAGTTCTTTGAAGCTGTTGATGCCTCTATTTATAGAGCAGTTTCTGAAACAATTGGTCCCGAAGGACAGACTTTCAACAGATTGCACGTGAGTGTGCAAAATTAACAGCCTCTATTCTGACTCCCTCAGCGCCACCTATGTCCCTTAATGATTCTCAATCTCTACCACTGCCACAACTCCGGCAAAGCGTTGTCGTGAGGCAGGAGTTATCACGATGTTGTCAACCATGTTAAAAATTCCCTTTTACTCTCTGCTGATTCCTCGCATTCCTTAGATCCTCAACCCCACTCTCCGGCTCTCCAATATACTGACTCATCTGGAGATCAAGATGATGACGCCAGATCATCCAGACCGTGGCTTTCTTCCAATTCTCAACCTACTCCTTAAGAGTTCATTTTGGACATTTCTGATAGATAGACCCAGACGAAATGATCCATCCTAGGTCTTCTGAAAGGGCCCTGTCTGATCAAGTCACAAATTACATGGCAGGTCGCATCTGGAAACCTTTGTAGAAGGATTCCCATAATTGTCTTAGGGCTGAGTGCCCCCGCACCTTCTCCACTTCATAAAGTAGCTTTAACTCCTGAACTGGACTCCAGACGTCTACATTCTTGCAGAAATTTATAAAGGACCCTAAACAGGGATTAGATAGGTCGTGGTGTGCTTGTCAAGATAAGCTATTGGATATTTTAGACCCTTTAACAAAAATTCTCAACATGGCCGAGGACGTGAAATCCTCAGGCGTGCTCATTTCTCGCGATATCCTCTCAAGATGGCTATATTTCTAGGCAATGCAAATTGTCCGCTATCTACTGAGCGGCTCCATTCTCTCCTCATTAAAGTGGATCCCACATTAGGAGATTTAGCCGATTCAGAAGTAGGCACTGTGGCCCAAGGTGGATTATTTGGTAAACCCTTCATAAAAGAACTGGGAAAATGTGTTAACACTTTCACTTCCTTGCATAAGGCACAATCATCAATGAAAAGGGTTTTCCCACGGGCCAGTCGAGGCAGGGGCCGCTCAACCGGGCTGCACAAGCACCTACCTCTTTCAGAGGCCAAGGCTCCAGACAAAACCAGTTTCGGGACCATTCCAGATTCGCCAACTTCTACCCCACAAGAGGCAGGTGCTTCAGGTATCAAGGTGGCAGAGGAGCTTCATCAGCCAATTCGGGTGAGTGTTATCCCTTCTTCCCTTCTAAAAGTAGGGGGCCACTTGGCAGATTTTATCCAGGCATGGGAGTCATGCATGGGTCTTGCAGACAGTCAAGGGTTTTTAGACAGAGTTTGTTGGTACTCCCACACAAGTTTCTCGTCCAAGTCCCCTTGTGTTTTCCTCTCAAGATACCATTCTGGTGGACACGGAGGTTGCGGCACTGTTAGACAGAGGAGCTATTTCTCTGACTGTGCTGCATCCTCAGGGGTTCATCAGCAATCTATTTGTAGTAGACAAAGCCGATGGAGGTCGACGACCAGTCAGCAATCTAAGGGAGTTCAATGAATGGCTGGTTTATCACCATTTCAAACTGGAGGGAATCCATCTTCTTCGAGACGTCTTGCGCCCTATGGATTGGTTAGCTCGTCTAGATCTAAAGGACGCTTATTTGACCATTCTCATCTTTCTGCCACACAGGCATTTTCTTCAGTTCATCTGGAGAAATCAGACTTTTGAGTTCACAACCCTTCCATTCGGTCTCTCCTCAGCACCATGGTGCTTCACAAACGTTCTCAGGCCCGTTGTGGAACACCTCAGGGCGTTCGATTAATAGTTTATCTCGATTATATCTTACTCTTGGCTCAGTGTCCCAGAAAACTCTCCGCCCAACTTCAGATGACTGCCAACTTATTACAAAACCTAGGCTTTGTCATCAACAACTCCAAAACTCTATTAATCCCTCCTCAAAGGACAGTTTTCCTAGGTTTCACCAGAGACTCAATCTCCGCTACCTTAAGTCTTCCATCTCGAAAGATGACAAAGATTCGTCAGGAACTGAGACGTACTCTGACCAAGAAAAGTGTTTCACTTCGGCCGATTGCTTGCTTAGTGGGACTTCTTTATTCATCTCTACAAGCAATTTTGCCTAGTCCTCTCCATTATCGGGCTTTTCAATGCCTAGAAGCATATCATCTTCACAAAGGATTCACCTACTCTCAGAAAGTTCTTCTCTCAGAAGAATCAATAGGAAAAATACATTGGTGGCTATCACATATAGGGGGTTATTACAACTTTGGAGGAGGTGTTAATCTGTCCCAAAAGTGACGGATATACCACCAGCCGTATTACGAGTCCATTATATCCTATGGAACTCGTAATACGGCTGGTGGTATATCCGTCACTTTACCGTCACTTTTGGGACGGATTAACACCTCCTCCAAAGTTGTAATAACCCCCATAGAGTCCTGGAATGGGAAAGCTATCTTCGGTTCTGCTCCGGATCACATAATCAAGTCAGATGCCAGCAGATCAGGCTAGGGCGCTCGTTGCAGAGCTTTTTCCACAGGGTGGGGGGTGCACTGGTCTCCAGAGGAACAAACTTTACATATTAATTGTCTGGAGCGTTTAGCTGGGTCATTTGTAGTCAAGTGCTGCACCAAAGACTCAATCCACTTGTGTGTTCTCCTGCAGATGGACAATATGTCTGCGGGCCGTTATATAACCATCTTGGGGGCACTCGTTCCAAGGCTCTTTCCAATCTGGCGGCCAGTTTTTGGCAGCTTTGTCTGATCATCAAATTTCAGTCACTGCTCAATACATACCGGGTGCTAAAAAAAATAATAATAATAAGACTGCGGACTTTCATTCCAGACATTTCAGAGACTCCAGTCTTTGGAAACTTTATCCAGAGGTGTTTTCTCATCTTCAGGATGTATGCGGTCCATTTACAATATATCTTGTTGCATCCAGATTGGATTATCAGCTTCCCAGATTTTTCAGCTGGAAACCGGATCCTTTGGCAACCGCCACAGATGCTTTTCCTTCAGGACTTGAGTCGGGAGAAAGGTTATGCTTTTCCCCCGTTTGAAATGATAACTCGAACATCTGCTCATGTTCGTTGCCAACAAACAGACATAGTTCTGGTGACACCAATTTGGAACTCGCAAGTCTGGTTTCCGGTTCTTCTGGAACTTTCTTGGGATTCTCCAATCTGACTCCCCCTATTTCCCTCGCTGCTTCTCAATCCGGACAATACGCCTCATCAGATTATTCTGGAAGGCTCTCTTTCATTGATGGCATAGCAAATTACCAGGGACAGTGGTTGGTCTCAAGTCTTTCGCAACAAACTTAGGACCTATTATCAAAGGCTTGGGCTCCCAGCACGTCTAAGCATTGGAGATCCACTTGGGGTCGATGGGCCTGTTGGTGTTTGCGAAGGAGTTGCAATCCTGTGGAAGCTGATGTTGTGCATGTTCTTAATTTCTTGGCTTATCTCGCTTCTAAGGGAATGGCATTTTGATCCATTAATACTTTCAGGTCTGCTATTTCAGCTGGACACTGTATGGTTGATGATGTTCCTCTAGGGAAACATAAATTAGTATTGTAGGAAGTTGGCTCTGTATGTGCTATTTCAAAGTAAGGAATAGCATGCACAGAGTCCAAGGGTTCCCCTTAGAGGTAAAATAGTGGTAAAAAGAGATAATACTAATGCTCTATTTTGTGGTAGTGTGGTCGAGCAGTAGGCTTATCCAAGGAGTAGTGTTAAGCATTTGTTGTACATACACATAGACAATAAATGAGGTACACACACTCAGAGACAAATCCAGCCAATAGGTTTTGTTATAGAAAAATATCTTTTCTTATTTTATTTTAAGAACCACAGGTTCAAATTTAACATGTAATATCTTGTTGGAAAGGTATTGCAGGTAAGTACATTAGGAACTTTGAATCATTTCAATTGCATGTATACTTTTCAAGTTATTCACAAATAGCTATTTTAAAAGTGGACACTTAGTGCAATTTTCACAGTTCCTGGGGGAGGTAAGTTTTTGTTAGTTTTACCAGGTAAGTAAGACACTTACAGGGTTCAGTTCTTGGTCCAAGGTAGCCCACCGTTGGGGGTTCAGAGCAACCCCAAAGTTACCACACCAGCAGCTCAGGGCCGGTCAGGTGCAGAGTTCAAAGTGGTGCCCAAAACGCATAGGCTTCAATGGAGAGAAGGGGGTGCCCCGGTTCCAGTCTGCCAGCAGGTAAGTACCCGCGTCTTCGGAGGGCAGACCAGGGGGGTTTTGTAGGGCACCGGGGGGGACACAAGCCCACACAGAAATTTCACCCTCAGCGGCGCGGGGGCGGCCGGGTGCAGTGTTAGAACAAGCGTTGGGTTCGCAATGGAAGTCAATGAGAGATCAAGGGATCTCTTCAGCGCTGCAGGCAGGCAAGGGGGGGCTTCCTCGGGGAAACCTCCACTTGGGCAAGGGAGAGGGACTCCTGGGGGTCACTTCTGCAGTGAAAGTCCGGTCCTTCAGGTCCTGGGGGCTGCGGGTGCAGGGTCTTTTCCAGGCGTCGGGACTTAGGTTTCAGAGAGTCGCGGTCAGGGGAAGCCTCGGGATTCCCTCTGCAGGTGGCCCTGTGGGGGCTCAGGGGGGACAGGTTTTGGTACTCACAGTCGTAGAGTAGTCCGGGGGTCCTCCCTGAGGTGTTGGTTCTCCACCAGCCGAGTCGGGGTCGCCGGGTGCAGTGTTGCAAGTCTCACGCTTCTTGCGGGGAGATTGCAGGGTTCTTTAAAGCTGCTCCTTTGGATAAAGTTGCAGTCTTTTTGGAGCAGGTCCGCTGTCCTCGGGAGTTTCTTGTCGTCGTCGAAGCAGGGCAGTCCTCAGAGGATTCAGAGGTCGCTGGTCCCTTTGGAAGGCGTCGCTGGAGCAGAGTTCTTTGGAAGGCAGGAGACAGGCCGGTGAGTTTCTGGAGCCAAGGCAGTTGTTGTCTTCTGGTCTTCCTCTGCAGGGGTTTTCAGCTAGGCAGTCCTTCTTCTTCTTGTTGCAGGAATCTAAATTCTTAGGTTCAGGGAAGCCCTTAAATACTAAATTTAAGGGCGTGTTTAGGTCTGGGGGGTAGTAGCGAATGGCTACTAGCCCTGAGGGTGGGTACACCCTCTTTGTGCCTCCTCCCAAGGGGAGGGGGTCACATTCCTATCCCTATTGGGGGAATCCTCCTTCTTCAAGATGGAGGATTTCTAAAAGTCAGAGGCACCTCAGCTCAGGACACCTTAGGGGCTGTCCTGACTGGCCAGTGACTCCTCCTTGTTTTTCTCATTATCTCTCCTGGACTTGCCGCCAAAAGTGGGGGCTGGGTCCAGGAGGCGGGCATCTCCACTAGCTGGAGTGCCCTGGGGCATTGTAACACGAAGCTTGAGCCTTTGAAGCTCACTGCTAGGTGTTACAGTTCCTGCAGGGGGGAGGTGTGAAGCACCTCCACCCAGAGCAGGCTTTGTTTCTGTCCTCAGAGAGCACAAAGGCTCTCACCGCATGAGGTCAGACACTCGTCTCTCAGCAGCAGGCTGGCACAGACCAGTCAGTCCTGCACTGAACAATTGGGTAAAATACAGGGGGTATCTCTAAGATGCCCTCTGTGTGCATTTTTTAATAAATCCAACACTGGCATCAGTGTGGGTTTATTATTCTGAGAAGTTTGATACTAAACTTCCCAGTATTCAGTGTAGCCATTATGGAGCTGTGGAGTTCGTTTTTGACAGACTCCCAGCCCATATACTCTTATGGCTACCCTGCACTTACAATGTCTAAGGTTTTGCTTAGACACTGTAGGGGCATAGTGCTCATGCACATATGCCCTCACCTGTGGTATAGTGCACCCTGCCTTAGGGCTGTAAGGCCTACTAGAGGGGTGACTTACCTATGGCACAGGCAGTGGGAGGTTGGCATGGCACCCTGAGGGGAGTGCCATGTCGACTTAGTCATTTTCTCCCCATCAGCACACACAAGCTGGCAAGCAGTGTGTCTGTGCTGAGTGAGGGGTCCCTAGGGTGGCATAAGACATGCTGCAGCCCTTAGAGACCTTCCCTGGCATCAGGGCCCTTGGTACCAGGGGTACCAGTTACAAGGGACTTACCTAGGTGCCAGGGTTGTGCCAATTGTGGAAACAATGGTACATTTTAGGTGAAAGAACACTGGTGCTGGGGCCTGGTTAGCAGGGTCCCAGCACACTTCTCAGTCAAGTCAGCATCAGTATCAGGCAAAAAGTGGGGGGTAACTGCAACAGGGAGCCATTTCTTTACAAGTATGTCATCTCCTTCGCGGTATTAGACTTTCCTTGCCACCCGAGCCCCTCTTTGGGATGTCAATCAAGTATTGAATCTGTTCTTGGTCTTGGCAACATAATCAGTATCTTACCAGGAAAGAACTTTCTGCCAAGCTAGCCATGCTTCTTTGTCTCATATCCTGTAGAAGAGTTTCTGATGTCTGTGCCTTGGATGTATCTGATAGAACTTTCTCTCCTTCTGGGGTATCCTTTACAGTAAGTAGATGAACAAAAAAACAATACCAGAATAATCTCTTATCCTGCTTTCCCAGAAGTTCCATAGTTGTGTGTTGTTCGTTGTCTCAAAGCTTATGAGGAGATATTCGCCCTCCTGGAGAGTGCCAACTTCTTATTGCACTGCGTAAACCTCATGAAGCAGTTTCCTCACCTACCATTGCTCTGTGGGTTCGTTGAGTGATGCAGGAGGTTGGTATCAGCCTTTCCCTTTTTGGTGCCCATTCCACTCGTAGAGCTATGGATTCTAAAGCATTTACTTTGGATGCCCGTCTGGAGGATCTCATGAATGCATCAGACTGGTCTTCGGCCTCAACTTTCAAGAGATTCTATTTCAAGCCAGTTTTTGATATGGCTCAATTAGTGGTAAACAAGCTTTGAACTAGCATAATCCTCGCCTCCGGTCTGGACATAGAATGAAAAATTTTCTAGCTATCGTACCAGAAAGTTTCAACTCTATTAAGGACTCAGAGGCAAGGATTATCCTGCCCGGTTTTATAAAGAAAAACTTTTCAAGGAACCCCTTTCAATTTACGTGAACCCTCCCTTTATGTAGTAAGTAATTTTTATTTATCCATTTGGAGTTATTGTATTTAAACCTCTAAAAATGTAATGGATTGTTTAGATTTGTTCTGATGTCTCTTCCTTTCAGTCTTTTTCTTCAAAGTTCCGAATACCTTGTCTTAAGATTATCCTTTTTTCGTAGGAACTGAAACAGCAAAACAGAATACTTAACCATGGATGACAGCCTGGCTCACGCGAAGAAAGAGGAATCCTGGAAATAGATAATGGACTATATACTGGGTCTGCCTGTTCCTGATTGGTCCTTTTCGTACTCTGATTCCCAAGTTCTCATGGGAATAATAGTGCTTATGTAAGGTTGGCTGCTGATTAATAAAGCGGAGAAAGAAGGCATAATCCTCGCCTCCGAGTCCTTAGTAGAATTGTGATAGCTAGGACATTTTTCACTCCCTGCCGCAACGCAAGGCACTACAGTTTCACTTTTCTTGATAGAATATTCTTGAGCGCTCTACCTGAATTCCATCTTTTGCTCTGTGTTTTTTTTGCGTGTTTTTTTTTTTTTAGGTCTGGCTAGCCTGATTTTACTATTTAGGTCTGTTAACTATTTAGGTCTGTATACCTTAGTTGAGGAATAGAAGAAGAGACACAGAGAGGGGCTTTGATTTCGCCTGCATCTTGATTACCTTGAGTACAGCATTTGATTGTCAGAGAAAGCACATTTCTGCACAAACAGTGCTTATGCTGCTCTTTTGCCCTCTGTGTAAGTGTATGTTCAGTACAGCAAGGCTGAGTAGGTCATGGTTACAGGTAAATGTTTAGTCTTGGCTAACCCTCCAAAAGACCCTTTCTGCAGAAGATGTTCACGTTTTGTTTTAAAGGTCTTCATTTACATTTCTGCTAATACAGTGGTCAGTCAAGACTGACACGCCCCACCAAGTATGCTCGTGAGATATCAGCCATGAAAAGATGTGGAACAATGCACACCACCATTAGGATCTATTAGGAGGGTCGCAAAAAACAAACAAAAAAAAAAACAAACAAAAAAACACATAATATCATCTGAGCTCCAAAGCACTGGAAGTGAACATCCCAGCCAGCCCTTCTACAAAGGCAACAGTGAAAACGGAAGATATTCACATCTGGTCAACTAATTTGGTACGTATTTTTAATTTGACTTTTTAATGGTTTTCTTTGAAACTTTTACAAGAAATAAGAAGCCAATCAAAACAGCCTTCAATGAAGATAATCCCAAATAATAACCTCCCAGCCCCACCCATCCAAAATCCCTTCCACACCGGACTAGTCACAAGTAAATACAAAAAACATTACACATCGGCTTCAAGAATTAGAGGATCCAAATCAAGGTAGCAGTGCAGGATCGAGCAGTTCCAGGGCTTGCATAGTTTGTGGACACTTCTTACCCCTGTGCCCCTGTTCAAATATGAAAGAACAGGACCCAAAGTTGTTGGAAAATCTGAGATTTGCCTACCAGGTCATATGCTATTTTCTCAAACCACAACAGGTGCCAGATCTTGTGGAGACAAAGTTCACATGTTGGAGTTAGTGGTTTCCCCCTTGAAAGAGAGAATGTGGTGCTAAACCACTAGGAGAAGATGGGATATTCTTTTACCTGCTTTGGAATCGAATGGGTAGAATCTTACTAAGGAGGCGAAATCAGGGAGCTGGTCTAGGATCTGGCTCTGTGAAACTGCAGGAAAAATAATGCCCCAAAAGTCACAAGACCATACGATGTGCACGAGGGAGCCCCTGTATACATCCACCTCATGAGTGCTTGTCCATCTCCCATGTGCCATGGAAGGAGGGAACCACGGAGGTGCCAAGTTCCCTGATGCTTCACCCCCCTCCCCAGCCTGTCCCCAGTGAATGGTCAGAGGGACTGGGCCATTGTCAGACAGAATTGGTCCGCCTCCCAACATGGGGTGTTCAAGCCTCTTGTCTAACAGGAGGAGATCAATCCAGGCCTATGTGCGGTGTGCTGTAGAGAAGTGGAAGTAATCTATAGTGAGGGGTTGTTGTGCAAGTCTAGAATCGAGCAGCTCTACAAGCAAAGACAGATTATGATCAATTAGTATTCCATGATTTTAAAAGATCAGTATTCTGGTTAGCCCTCTGACAAACCCCGAGAGTAGATGAGAGGAACAAGTTACTTTCCTTCCATAACGCATTATCTGGCAGAGACCATCTAGCTGAAGATTCCTTACCTATTAATTCCCCCGGGTGTCAGACTGGTTCCAGAAACATCTGCTTAAGCAGTACCCCTACCGGTGCCAAAACACACTGAGAGAGAGAATGTGGGAGTAGGGGGTAAACAGGGAACACACCCGTACTCTTATTCAAGCGGTCCTGAGAGAGGTCGGTCTAGGCGCATAGAGAGCGCCCGCCTTTGATGCAGTGAGTGAACCGGCCATCATTGGACGCACAGATAAGCATTCTCCCTCATTCCCCACCTCTTTCTTTCTCCTGGCTGCTTCCTTTCCCTGTCATATATATTCACTATTTCTTTTCTCTCTAGCTTCTTCTAGTTATTGTCTTCTGTTTATGTTGCTCTCACTGCTTGCTGTCAATCTTTTTCCTTTTTTTCCTTTCCTCTCCCTTGTTTTTCTACAAGCTAACTTACTATTACTCGGCTTGTGCTTTCTTGCCTCAACTTTCACTCTAGGTTTATGGACCCTAACCAGTGTCATATTCTGCTGGGCCCGGCCCTCGTACCTTCAGGGGTCTCCACCCCTCTTCGCCCCTACCTTTCTTTCTTATGTGGCTTTTTTCCCCTTGTTGTCTTTTTCTCCCTGAACCTTAGAGTCTGACTGTAAGGGGAAGCTCCCTCTCCTGGACACCGGAGGCCAGTAGCCTCCTGTGATAGGGTAAGAAATTCGCCCCTTCCCTATTGTCCTCTATGCAATGACGTATTTTTATGTGATTTATGCCCCATGTACCCAGAACTGCTGCGTCCTGCATGAATTCGCACATGTGTGTTGTGGATTGCTGTGTCACCTTGTCACTCTCAGTATCGGTCTGATTTGTTTTATTTCCTTTAGGTCCTCCCCAGGTAATTCCTTGGTAAGGTAGGCCCCCCCGCCCGCTCGGGCATTACTATTTCCTATTGTTATTTTATGATTCAGCGCTCAATGAGCGTGAATAGCAGGGATCCTTCGCCCTGATGAATGCCCCGAGACCTTCCTAGGACACTATTTGAGGGCAGAAACATGTTGGCGTTGTTCTTTTAGATAGGCAACCCAGTGAGTCATTGCTCTCACATTGGTGTCCCAGTCTTCTTTTTAATCACACCAAACAGAACCTTCCATTAAATAACTCACATGGGTATCTGTTTAGGTGTTTTTATTTTAGTCTAGCTGGATCCCTTTTCCAGAACCAGAAATTATTTACGCACTCCCTCCTGTTCTTTTAACAGTGAGGTTGAGTCCGCCCAGGTGGCACTGTCCTACCTGGGTGGGGCTAGGTGGTCATATGATGAAGCATGACACCATAGAGTGTGTGAGACCACCTAGTCCGTAAAGGAAACTCCCCTCCCAGACCTTACACCACAGTCCATCCATGTCTCGCCTCTAGTTGAGGATTACGAGGGGCCTAGTGTTATAATTGACATACTAGTGATTCGACCCCCCTTACAAGAACCCAGTACCCCTACTGGTGCCATCATCCATTTCCGCAGAGTGGGAAGGCATGGGTGGGTGTATGGAATCTGCAGTTAGAAATTGTCTTTACCAGATAATGCATTACCAAAGGTAAGTAACTTGTTCATCTGATTGAGAGTTCTAGCTTCAGATTCCTTACACCTTTGAATTTCCCCAGGCATCAGACAAAATCTGAAAACATTTGCTTTAGCAGTACCCCTGCACCCTACTGGGTGGCTTAGTTCGATTCCGTGTGGCATTGTCGGCATCGCTACCACCAGATGTGACATCGTGGTCACCTATATAGGCGGCACCCAGGCAGGTGAACGTCAGTTCTTTTCTTTCTGTGCCAGTTAGCACTGATATGGAGAGAGCTACACCTCTGTCATTTTTAGACAGGCTGTTTTCTGCATTTTGTTGCGTATTTTTGAACATGTGTCAAGGATGTCATTCAGAAAGACAGGATTCAAGCCTTGTGGCGCCTGTCACCTCGCTGTGTCACTTACAGACCCTCACCTTGTCAGCCTATGGTGTCTTGAATGCAACCATGATTCTAAGTCATGCTCGGACTGCCGGGCCATAGCACCAAAGGTTTTGAGGGAGCAGGCACTGAAGCTCCTTGCCATTCGGCAGTCGCTGCTATCAAGTGTAACTCCTTGGAGATCATGGTCCCGGTCGAGGAGAAGGTACAAGGACAGCTCCAGGAGCCCCAAGGCCTCTTCCTCCCACGCTAAATCCTCGGTACACTATGGGAAGCAGCACAATAAAAAAAGTCTATGCTGCCTTCACCTTGTTCATCGGCTGACATGATGAGTTCGGAACATCGGCATTGCAGGCACAGTTCAACGGAATCAATGCTCGGTCAGGCTCCAAGCCTCCCTTCATTTCCAAGAGCTGAAGCGACCCCCACCAAGGTAAAAGACTTCTCCAAGACCACGTGCCACGTATTCGAGCAGGCTGACCCCTCTGGAGCACCTTTGGTCCCGGCAGGGTCAGAGAAGGCCCCACCAAGTTACACGCTGATGGCTTTGGCCTCAGCTCGATGGAGTCTCATGGATTTGTATCCGGATTGGCACCAGTCGAATCAACTTGACCCTCTCAGGCGCAGATCCTGGCGCCAATGCTCCCGGCGGCACCAACCCTTATTCTGATTTCCTTCAATTTGGAGCAGATTCTGGCATCCATGGAGCCTATGGGTGCCAGATCATTGCCCGAGTATTATCATCAATAGCCAGGCGTGGGAGAAGAATGACAGGGGTCACTGGACTCTTTAGAGCACCAGTTAGAGTGATCATTGGACTGGTATGAGGAACTAACTAGGAGAGGCCAGTGGACTAAACACATCTCCAGATTCTAGCTTGCTCCCCATCCCGCTCTGTGTCTACAGAGGAGGGGGCTTTCTAAGCAATGGAGGTACTTTGGGCAGCAGATGTCCTTGACCTCAAAATGCCCTCAGTGGCTGTCAAGACTAACCTCTTGACAGGAGTGCTTCAGCCTAGGGCTTCCATTTCTGAACCTGTACAGGGGCTCCTGTAAAAGGAGACAACTGCCCGCCACCATTGCCCTGCACTATAAACGTGCCCAAATCACACCCGAGTACCTCTCAGATGCTTCCGTCCATCAATGCTGTTCTTGACACAGTGCAGTTTTGGGCTTACCCTCCTGAGCAGCGAGTCCAGGACATTAAGGTTAGGATACCAATGTTTCGGCCTCTGTCCTGGGTTTCAGTGAGAATGAGGCTGCTTGGCCTCCTTGCCTCCTGCGGGTGAATCATGCCAGATGGCATAAGCGGGCTTCACAGTGGGACCTGAAATTCCAGTGGGTGCAGCATCAGGGCAATCTCTCCAACATGGTCCAGATCTTGGAAGGAACTGTACAGGACCTGCAGTGGTGGATTACAAACCATGATTGGATCAAAGGCAGACTCCTTTCCCTTTCCCAGCCAGATCTCACAGTAGTGACTGATGCGTTGTTCTCTGCTCTGGGCACTCTTAAGGGCTATTAGTCTGCCCTACCTTTCCACAGCTGCCTGACCAACCCTCTTTATTTAAGTCCCCTATTGTAAATAGGTTTCTTTTCCACCTTCGCTCTTCAATATGCCTCAGTGGGAGCTGAACCAGGTTCTTACATTTTTGAAGTGCGCTTCGTTTGAGCCACTCCATAAATGTTCCCTCAGGCTGCTCACCATCAAAACAGCCTTTCTCGTGGCCATAACATTTGCCCAGATGGTGAATGAGATGCAGGCTTTGTCATCGAAGCCTCCATATCTCACACTGTTTCATGATGAAGTGGTGCTTTGCACGCGTGCCTTTTTTCTCCGAAAAGTGGTGACCCCATTTCGTTTGGGACAGACTGTCATTCTGTCCACTTTCTTAGCTCCCCGGCATCTCTTTAAAGAAGGAGTGACTCCACCCGCTAAACCTAAAAAGAGCATTAGTGTTCTACCTTGATCGCACACAAAGGTTCTGGGTGGATGATCAACTCTTCGTGGGATATGTGGGAGCAAAGAAAAGTCAAGCAGTACAAAACAAACCATTTCACGCTGGGTCTTTCTCTGCATACCAATCTGCTATGCACTGGCCAAAAAGCAGCCTCCTGAGGGCTTGAGGACCCATCCCACCAGGGATAAAGTTGCGACCAAGGCTTTGGCACCCGGTGTTCCAGCCCTGTACAATAATTCAGACGGCAATGTGGGCATCCCTGCACAAGTTTAAAAAACATTACTGCAGAGACAGTCAGGTCCACAGAGACTGCTAATTCGCCTGTTTGGTCCTGCCAGACCTTTTAGTCTACTTAAACTTGTCCACAGCCACCGCCAGAAGGGTAAGGCTTGGGTATCTATTCAAAAGGTAAGGAATCTGCAGCTCTAAGTCTCTATCAGATGGACAAGTTACTTACCTTCAGTAATGCATTATCTGGTGAAGACTGTCTAGCTGCAGATTCCTTAAAACCACCCATGCCTTTCAGCTCTGCGGACACATTTACTAGGGTTAGGGAGATCCCTTTCGGAACACTAGTTTGGACACACAAACGTCTTAATTTTATGGCTCTGCACTCCTTTCATGGAAAGTCGTGAAAAAAAATTAACTGACATCCACGTGCCTAGGTGGTGCCTAAACAGGTGACTGCAATGTCACAGCCAATGTCAACGATGCTGAAGCCACCACCTGGAGCTAAACAGAGCCACCAGACTGTATGCGCAGGGGGACTGCTCAAGCAAAAGTTTCCAGATCTATTCTGATGTCTGGGGAAATTCAAAAGGTAAGAAATCTGCAGGAAGACAGTCTCTCTACCAGATAATGCGTTACCAAAGGTAAGCAATCTGCTCATCTGATAGAGACTTCTAGCTGCCGAATCCTTGCTCTTGAATTTCCCCATGCACCAGACTATATTTGGAAACTTTTGCTTGAGCAGTACCCCTGCAGTCGACTTTCTCCTTGACCACGACCTTGACCTCAGAGGAGTCACACTGGATGGCATTGACTGCCACACCACAAGCAGCTTCAGGGACAGCTCCCTCAAAGCCTTTGGCACCATTGCCCGGCAGTTCGAGCAAGACTTCGAATCACAGACACGCTTGAGACCTCACAGGTAGACAAGGTGAGGGTCTGTAACCAATACGGCTCAGTGACAGGTGCCACATGGCTGAATCCTACCTTTCTGGATTACATCCTCGACACACTTTAAAAAATATTCAACAAAATGCCAAAAAAGACTTCAGTGACACAGTTGGTGGGCCAGTCCTTTTGTTTTCCATTTCTCTTTTCAAAGGATCCCTTTCATTTCTTTTTCTCCTGCTTGAAACTGTTTTAGAGCACCCCCAGCCCGCCCATGACCGACAACCCCCGTACTACCATGTCTCTTGCCACTCATTTCATGTGCATCAGAGATGTCCTAAACCACCGGACAGGGATCAAGAGAGACTGGCCAGGTAAATGCAAGTTTGGAAACCTAAACATGTGTTCAGTGCAACACCACAGAGGTGGCAAATCTCTTTCAATGTTATGAAATGACTGAACTGGGTTAGGTGGCAGATATAATGGACCTGCTATTGCTCCCACATTTTAGACAGCAGCTCATTCATCTTTTTGCAAAAACAGAATTATCCCAGGGAGGCATTTTGTAGCTTATTTTTGGCGCCTACATGCAAGACTAACCTTTCACATTTAAGCAAGTACACATGAGGTCTTCAATTTGTCCTCCTTTAAGAACTTTGGCTAATTAAATTTAAATGGCTATTTCCCCATGAACACAGCTTTGAATAAATATAGAGGAGAATCACTTCTACTTGCCTCAAAGTCGGAGTTCATTGCATATGCAATTTGACTCTCTGCCATCTAATAAAACCAACTGAAATCTGTAATCTACCAGCTGCCGTGGATATTCGCAGCCAACTGTAGGCCATCAGAGATGTCTCGAAGTTCAAAAATTGTTATGACAGACTGAATTTTTATAAAAATTCGAGTCCACAGCAGGCAATTGATCAAAATGTAAATAAAAAAAGGTTTGGCAGACACTGTAAATAAATTGACCGGCCCTTTATTTTTTTAGAAGGTTGTAATTGATCACCATGCCTGCCAAGTATAATACACCTAGGAATTTCATTCACACTCCCGATAGCCATCAGGACTGCACTAACCCCGTTCCAGTTTACCAAAGAGCTGAAAACACACCTCTTTACAAAACATTAGCTCACAATGCATTAGCATCCACAAACTACATACCCCCTTCTACCTCATGCTGACTGTGTCATTGCCCTTGACTGCGGACAGCACTCTGCAGTCATTCAGCCAGGCTCTTCTTAAATAAATACTGCAGATAGAACCTGGAATCTCACTTATATTTAATTTGTTCCCAAAAGCAAATGGAAACTTTGTGCAGCATCTTCAATGGCTGGTGTACTACTGTCAGTAGCAGCTGTTACAACGGTGGTGTGAATAGTATATGTAAATATTTTCTGTGGTTTCCTAGCAAATGTGAAGCTAATGTTATCAGAACCCAAGATGTCAGCTGGGCCTAAGAGTTTTCAGAAGGTTCTAGAGATGGGGAATTCCAGCGAAACCCCCCCTCCCCCCCCAATCGCACATCCACTCCTAGCAGAGTGTAAAGTACCTGGTTAGGATGTCAGTGCACCCTATATGAGACCCAAGACCCTTCAATTCTGCAGTGGGATGGTGTACTTTACCAGCAAAGGCTATGTATTGACACAAAGTGGCCCTCTGGTGATGCTCCATGCCTAGTTCTAGAAAGGCCAGGTGCACCCGATCTTTGGTTGGCCCTTGCCCCAGTTTAGGAGGCATTTATCCTCACATTTTGCTGCCTGCTGGGAGCAGTCCCAGCAGTTCCTTGTGTGGGTGATAATACACAAGAAATCTCTACGCAGAGGACAAGGGGAATTTGAGGAAACCCTGGTCATTTCAAGGTGGGGGGTGTTGAGGGAGAGGGAGATTGGAGGCAGCTGTGTCAGATTAATGTAAATTAAGCCATGCTGGAGAGTAAATATTCCCATCTGGGAATTATAGCAACGAGACTGCCAACCTGTAGAACTCAACAATGAAACCTCAAAAGAACCCTGCCCTCACTTTGCCATTGTATGGGACTTTCCACATTTTTTTTTTTTTTTTTTTTTTTTTAACTACCATTGTGAGGAAAACGTTAAGGTGGGTGAGAGGAAAATAAGCTTTGATTAGCAATGATTTGCTAAGTTGTTTTTAAAATTCATTTAACTGCCAGTACAAAATTCCAGGAGCAAGAGCAAAAGGATTTGTAGGAAACTGAACTTCTTTGTGTATGTCCCCCCATTTTCTGCCACCTTTAGAACTACTAGATGTTGGTTTTTGAATTCGACAGTGCACTGAGGCCGGCTAATCAGACCGCTGTGCCCGCGCCCTTTCCTTTTAAAATAAAGTATGTCTGATTGTTTCGCTTTTGCACATCGCAAGTCCCTAGTAAATGGTACACCTGGTACCCAGGGCCTGGTTACTAAAGAGGGTCCATAACAGCTGCACCATATCTTATGCCATCCCAAGGGACCAACACAAAAATTGCAGACAGCCTGCCATTGCAGACTGCGTATTAGGGTGCAAGCCCCCAGTGAAAACACAACATGGCACAGATCCTGTGTGCCATGCCTGCAGACACTACATGCAGTATAGTTAAGTCACCCCTACAGCAGGTCTCACAGCCCTAAGGCAGGGTGCATTATACGTCATGAGGACATATCTGCATGAGCAGATATACCCCTGTGGTGTCTAACTCAATTCTTAGACATTACAAGTGAACAGGAAAGCCATCTTAAGGTATTTACTGGAAAGTGGTCAAAATGAGTTTCTCAGCTACATAAAGGCTTCAGCCAACGGGTCAGTAGCCCACTGACTACTACCCTTCAGTCCCCGTAACGCCCCTAAACTTAGTATTTAGATAGCCCACCGACATCAGGAATTCAGATTTGCTGGACCAGAAAAGAAGGACACTGAAGATCCTAGAAAAGCAAAGCTGAGGAGCAGCAACTGACTTTGCTCCAACCCTGCCCTGGTGTCCTCGACAATTGTGCCAAAGTCGACTCCTCCTGCAAAGGTTCTGCCTCCAAAAGCCTGGGAGGACTGCCAGAACTTCAAGGAACCACTAGCATCTCCCCTGGAGCAGTGGAGCTATTCCCGTGCACCCTGCAGGCACCCAGGAAAAACGGAGAGCCCTAGACCGATTAAAATTTGACACTAAAAAGCACCATTTCACCCGAGAACCTCAATCCGAATCGAAGTGGGCCAATGGTGCCAGCAAAGTAATGAGACCCTCCAGAGCTGAACCCTACCTTAGCTTTAGCCAGACTGGTCCCCCAGATGCCACCCGCAGCCTCTTTTCTGCAGAAACCAAGAAGAGTCTTCACAATGTGACCCCGCAGGGAAAAAGCACCACTGCACACCCCCCCCCCCCCAGCCAGAGTCGCCGTGGACCCAAGACCTTCAAGACTTGAGCCCCCTTTTGAGTTCAGCCGGACTGATCATCCAGTCCCCATTTGCAGCCTCTTTTCCCCAGGACTGCTTCCCATTAAAGTTAATGGGACACCCAATGCTGTACATCACCTCGGTACCAGGATGCCCAAGTGCCTCACGATGTGACCTGTTGGTGCTGCCTTGAACCTTACCCATACTTACCTTAACTCCAGAAGAACAGTCCCGTAAGTCTTTGCTAAGTGTTTGAATGCAGTATATGTTTTTTCCAATAGGATAACATTTGTACACCCTAGGATGAAAACCGTCTCTGCACCCAGACGCCCCAGTGCTTTTTCATCAAATATTGTCATCTTTAATTTGCCTGTCTGTACATACACATTTTGGGGTCCAATGTCTAGTATTAGTAATTTGAAATTATACTTCCTGGATATGACGAAACACATATACGTAGCTTCTTATCTCCTTTTGTGCAAGAGCACTTCCTCAATTGCATCCTTTTGCAATAGCACGTGCAGCTCCACTAACAGGCAAAGCATGAAATCTTCCATCATGCACAGAACACCAATCCCGTCACTGTTTTCAATATCTTACACTCCCTAAATAACACTTTAAATGTTATACTTTTCTTCAGTGGGAGCCAGTGAAGAGCTACAAAAAGAAGTAATATAATAAATTCAAGGAGGACCTCACAACCTGGCTCTCGGACTGAACCCTGCGGACATACCCCACAGCGCCTTGAGATCCTACAGTTGAGTATTGCACTCAAAAGAGTGTGATTGATCGATCTCAGAGTTTGACACCTGTAACCAATCGAGCAGCAAAGCTCTGCAACAAGGAACTTTTCAATCAATCCCAGAAAGATGGCATTCCCAGAGCTCAGCTTGGATCAAGGCTGTCATGCCGGAGCATGGAATTCTTGTGGGATACAGAGCAAGAGTTTTCTAAAAAAATGTAACTGCTCAAAACATACACTTGTTACTACTGTAATCTGGTTACTTGTTAACAATGGAATCTGGGTTTCAAAGAACACATGATAATAACCATATTGTGGACTGCTTTTGACGGCATGGGCTGGGTGCCCAAAAGTCCTCGCCAACAAACTGAAATCCACTTATGTAGCTGACCTTTTATGACCAATTACTCTTTGATGCACTTAATTTAAAGGAAGCTACTGACCATTCAATTCCATACACAGTTGAGTCTGTTAGGTCTTCCTGTGTAAGAACAACACACAGCTCAAGTGACTGGTGGAGGAACAATTTAAGTAGTAACTGTGTGTCATAAGTGTACATATAGAACTGTACTTGTTTTTACTGCAGAAGAGTTGTCAAAGGGCCCATGTAAATGTTAAAAAGCAATGGGCACAGTACAGATTCATGCACAAGTAATCTGGTTTGATGTAAACAAAGGAGTAAATTATAAAATAGGAGACCACTCTGTGAAGAATGTCTGTCAATTTTAGGTAAGGTTGTCCAAACTCAAATCTTTCAGTCTGGCCAACATCAACAAATGATTTATGGTATCGAGGGCTACAGACAGATCAAGTAGTATTAGTACTCCTTCCCTGCCCTCTCCACAGGTTTTTGAAGATCATCCAGAACTGCGCTGACTACCATCACCGTGCCATGGCCTATCTTGAAACCTGGTTGTAAGCGATACAATAGCTTATTTGTCTCAGTAAAGGTGTCAAATTATGTGAATATCTACTTAAGTAGCAATTTCTATAGATACGGGGCAAGCTTATTAATCCTAATGTAAGCAGTGAGAGGGTGGCTGGCATGTCCAGAGTTTCTTGCTTAGGGTCCAGAGGGATTTGGTGCATTTCAAGTGTGAAAAAGGTTGTGATAAATTATCACACAGAGCCTGGACATCATCAACAGTGTGACCTTGAGGTGAATAGGTTGTTAACTTTTTTTACAGGCTTAAAAAGTTTGTTATATCAGCGGGTCTTAATCTTTTGGGTTCTGTTGGCCCTACGTGAATCACTACTAGAATCTGGGGACCTTGGCCTCAGCAATTGCTACATGTTATGTATTGTTTGATGATAACAGATAAGAGGCATGTGTACATCAAACAAATACACAAAATACTAAATATTTAAATTCACAAAAAGAATATACAAAAATCTAGTTTATTTGGAAGATTTGTGATTTTCAAAAAGCAGTTTTATTTCTAAAAGAACAAGTGATATGGTTTATTATAGCAGGTCACTGTCTTCGTGCTCCTAATGCATACTCTCTTTTTATCAGTGCATATGTGTTTCTATTGAGGCCACCAATTGCCCATACTAGATTCAGTTTACTGCACTTGTACTGCCCCCAAAAATCAAGGGGTGTCTATCATTTCATTTTGGTCTCCGATTTCAAATTCCTTCGTATTTACAGAGCATAAAAAAAAAAAAAATTGCCTTTATGATATACGTTATTCATTTGATAGTATTTAATCCTCTGAAAAAGTGCCGATCTCCAGAGTTGGCATCATGGACCCCAGGTTAATAACCTCTGCAGGCGGGATGTGGTGGGGTGGGAGGGTCAGCTTGCCAGAGCCTCATTTTAACATCTCTCCGGACGCACTAAGGGAAAACCCCCGAAAATCTGTCCCTCATCCTGCCAGGAGGGAGTAAAAAGAGCGAGGAGGGCCAATCGGTCCCATAGATTGGTCCCGGATCCCAGGGCGCAGTGGAGGAGGGCGCAGCTCTGGGGACCAGGTGACGGGCCGAGATGGACACACAGTCCCCTCGGTGAGAGGTCTTGAGAGGGGGGAGGGGGTGAGAAAAAGGGCCTACGGGGGCAGAGGGTGAAGGAAAGGCGGCCGGGCCCGGAAAGGTGGTGGGCCCGGCTGCAAGTGAGGATTCTCGCCTTGGCCTGGCCACCCCTCCCCCGAATATCCTGAAGTGAGCCTTGTAGGCCCCGTGAGGTCAGAGAACGATAGAGGCATCCAGAGCGGGCTGTGGGGCAGGCTTCAAGAGAGGAGAACCCAATAAGCGGTAAGTGGCATTAGAGGACGAAGCAAGACCATAGAGGCCCAGGGTGCTGGGAGGAAGCGAGCCGGAGCACAGATAGGCTCCCAGTGAAACGGATAGGAGGCGGACCGGGGGCCAAGAGGCAGTGAGAGATTGGGGGGCGGGAAAATGCAGGGGGAAGCCACAGGGAAGAAGCCGAAGGAACAGTAGTGAATGCACACGCTTCCGGTGATTCTCTGCCCCCCCCCCCCCCCCCCAATCTAGTGAAGAGCAGTGAAGCCCCAGGCTGGGAGCAGCACCTGGGGTGCGGCCCGAGGTCAACAACAACCCGAATAAAGATTATGGTCAGGGACCGTGGTCCCAGCAATCGCATACTATCACATAATACGTAATCCCACGAATGGCAGCATCAGAGGTGGCCCCTGGGCTGGGGCCCCCCGGCCTGGACCCGCCGCCACAAAAACGGAGCCCATACTGAGAGACATCACGATGGCCATTCAAAGTGTAAAGGACACCTTGGAGCCGAAAGTAGACACAGTAAAGGTGGAAGTAAACCTAGTCAGGGTAGATCTTAAAAAGGTCATGGAGAAACTGACTGTGACGGAGTCTCAGATCCTGGGCCTATAGTCGGTCACCAAACGCCTAGAGGAACAGGTGCAAACTCTCAAAAAGCAAACTACTGTCCTCACTGCCCGTCTCGAGGATCAGGAAGGAAGAGCAAGACGGAACAACATCCGCAAAATTAAAGGTAATAACGGAGGGGAAGACATGGCTGTTTAACACTCTGATAGAAGTATGGACAGTAAGATTTGGGGGGGGAGTGGGGGACACTAGGCTAAGATAAAGTCAGGTATCTGGATAACATGGCGCGATGGACACAACATGCCCATATATGTTTGTATTGTTAGGGCGACAGGCTCTCTGCGAATTGGGGAGGTGGGTGGTTGAAAACTCACAAAGCAGGGCAGCAGGGTGGGGGGGGGGGGGGCGTTTGCGGGAAATTTGAACAGTTCTTTGTTAAATGTTACGGTTTGTTGAGATATGTTGATGATGGCTCAGGTAACATATGAGAAGACGAGATGACGCAGCCTTAGACCCTGGCCCAGTTCCAAGAGACCAAAGGGGCTATTAACAGACCGCACCCAGTAGGACCACACAGCTTATCATACGACAGTAAAACGTAGCTTACAAATTTGGTCCTGGACTCTAAATGGTCTGAGAAATAAGATAAAACTTAAGTTAATCCTCCAATATCTTAGAAAACATTCCCCAGGCTTGGTGTTAGTCCAGGAAACACACCTCCGGTGTACCGTATGAAAGGCCCTGGACAGATTTCAGTACAAACTAATAGCGCATGCAAGGTACCCAATTGGCTCTAAAGTGGATATTGGTTAAGAAGTTGACCCCCTTTGTGATTATGGGCATGTGGCATGACGCTCTTGGGAGGTATGTGTTGCTGTCCGGTGTGTGGGAAAGAGAGGTTATAAACATGGGGTCAGTGTATGGCTCTTCCCATCCCCCCTCCACCGGCATTCGTCGACATTCCCTGAGCTGAGTGAGACCCTGTTGGGCCTTCCACACGGGACCTTGATCTTGGGGGAGATATGAATGCCATTATGTACCCAGTAATGGACAAGCTCTTGGGGGCCGTGGAGGGGAGTGATACGAGTGTGCTGAGCACATTTGCGGATGCCCTGGGATTGGTATACATTTGGTGGGCACACAACATGCCAGAGGATACACCTACTTCTCACCCACACACAATAGCTACGCTCGCATAGACTACCTGTTGACGAGCCAAGGGGATATTCATAAATTCCAGGATGCGAGTGTCAGACCCCGGGGAGTCTCGGACCACCCCCCAGTCGCGGTGACATTGTGGAGCACTGTGCGGTCTACGTCCCTACCCCCCCAGAATAAGCGCATGGTATCTCAAAGATCCAGACATTAGGGAGGCACTAAAGATAGGGACAAAACTTTACTTTAAAGAAAACGTTGGCTCTGTGTCCTCGTAAACATTGTATGGGAAGCATTCAAAACGGTTATGAGGGGGCTAGTGCAGGCTCTAATAAGGAGGAAAAGAAAAGATTCGACTTTACAATGTCGAGAGTTGGAGCGAGAAATACTACTATTGGAAACGAGAGCGCAGGCGAACCGGGACAGTACACTTTGAAATCTAAAGCGCCTAAAACAGAAGGAACTAACGGACTTGATAGAGGGGGCAGCCCTCAGCCATGCACTAGCAGTGCAGCAGCGCCTATACGATGATGGCAATAAGGCCGGCAAATATTGGTGTGGCTAGAAAGCAGAGACCGAGAGAGGACATGGGTGCTATGAATAAAGGACGAAGAAGGGACGCTCTGGCGACACAGTCCGTCCATCGCCAACATATTTGCTAAATACTATGAGGGACTGTATCAATCAGCCACCCACATGGGAGAGACTACATGTATGGAGCTCCTGAGCAATATCCACCTAAAGAAACTGGGGGAAGAATCGAAGGAGGCACTGGAGGGTGACTTAACGGTGGGAGAGATAACACAGGCAATGCAGGGAATACAATCCAGGAAAGCAATGGGCCCTAACGGGCTGGCCATAGAGATGTATAAAGCCATGGCCTCCTTGGTGGCACCGCGTTTGCGGGCCACGTTTTAAACAGCAGTGCGGAATGGGATCCTCCCGGAGGACCAAGGTATGGATACCACAGTGGTGATACATAAGAAAGGGAAACCACAAACCAGACGCAGCTCGTACAGACCAATCTCCCTCCTGAATGTGTAAACCAAGATCTTGGCAAAGTTTTTGGCAAATAGGCTCCTAGCAGTAATAGTATCCGTGACTCACCCTGACCAATCCGGCTTTATGCCCTGGAGGGGAACGCGACTTAACCTCAGGAGACTATGTGGTGCTATATATGACAAGCGCCCCTCGCTCCGAAGCAGCAGTCCTCATGGCGCTTAGCACCAAAATGGCCTTTAACAGCATCGAATGGCCATATCTCTTTGCCACACTAAGGACAATGGGATTCGGACTGAAGGTTAGCAGCTGGGTGCGCCTTCTCTACAGGGCGCCGCTAGCGCAAGTCAGATTGAACAGAACGGTCTCCCGGGTAGTCGCCTTGCATAGGGGGACACGACTGGGCTGCCTCCTCTCACCCATGATATCCATCGTGGCACTGGAGCCCCTGGCAGCCTGGATCCGCCAATAGCCCCTGATGTGGGGTATGCCGGGATGTGGAGGTTGAGAGCAGCGCATTTCGCTCTATGCTGACCACATCTTGCTGTATTTTACAATGCCCGCCCGATCATTGAAGAGGGTGTTGCACATCTTCTATATATTTAGTGACTATTCTGGTTATTGCATAAATTGGTCCAAATCAGTTCTTTTCCCACTAACAGCGGGTGGCCCATAGAGATCTTTGTGATGCAGGATAGCTTCAAATACCTAGGAAGGCATATTACAAGTGACCTTCAGACATTTCTGGACATGAACCTCGTCACGCAGATAGAGTGGCTTAAATCCGATGTTTCGCACTGGAGAGCCTTACCACGGTCATTGATGGGCAAAGCGTCCCTATTCAAAATTATGTCCCTCCCCGCCTACTATATGCAATACAAAATGTACCATACCAGACTCCACAGGCACTGTTCCGACAAGTAGACCAGAAGCTTAGACTGCTTCTGTAGGATGGGGGTACCCCACGCACAGCATTGAGTAAGCTACAAAGGGTGAAGGGGGGGAGTGGGGTCTTTGACTGGGGAATAGCTCTCCTGGATATCTCCAAGTACTACTGGGCCTTACAGTTGGCAGTAATAAATGAATGGGTGTTTGCGGACGGAGACGAGCCCGCCTATCGGATCAATAGATCCCAAATGGGCAGGAGGGACTATTTTACAGTGCTGTGCAGGCGCAACGCTGAACGAACACTCCCGGTCCACACGCGGACAGTGGTGAGGTCTTGGAGAGAGGCCACGGAAACCTAGGGTCTAGAGGCAGCTTAACAGATCAGACCCCACTGTGGGAGAATGACCTCCTACGAGAGGTGGGTAGGCTGAGGGGCTTTAGAAAGTGGGAGTTACTAGGCATCAAAAGATTGGGCGACATTTGGAGAGACCAGGCATATATCCCAGTCGCTACCCTGGAAGAGGAATATGGCATGGCAAGAACGGAATGCTACAAGTACTTACAGTTGGGCCACGCCATGAAATGCTACATCAGGGAAGGGGAGCAAATGGCAACTGCCACTCACTTGAAAGACAGGCTCCTCATAGAGCATATGCCAGAAAAAGCTATCTCACTAACATACAGGAAACTTTTAAACAATGGCCCAGACTCACTAGGTTCCCATCGAGCAGCATGGGTGAGGGATCTAGGGAAATTAATGGAGGAGGACTGGCAGGGAGCACTGCAGAGGCCAAAGGAAATAGCTATCCAAGTCAGATTCAGGTTAATACAGTTGAAGGTCCTCCACAGGGCATACTGCTCAAGAACGCTTCTTCACAAAATTCACAGGTGATAGCCACTGATTACACGATATGAGACACAGAACCAAGACCAGGGCCGTAAAAGCACCAATAGCTAGGAAAATTGGAATAGGGTGGGGAAATGTGATGGATGTACATGCTATCTGCTATGCCGAGCGGAACTGTTGTGGCACTACAAATGTACTGTACCTTGAGCCGAGTTAAAAAGATTTTTAAAAAAAAAACAACAAAAAAACGCTGCTTTAGATAAATCTAAACACAAGTTTATGCAAGAGGGATAATATTTCCATTCTGCCAGAAGGTTTTGCGTTTTGGGAATTGTTCTCATAAGTTCCGTAGTTTGCTGAATGAAAAAAATATATATATCAAATTTCAGTTGGTGCTACTTGTAACTTTTTTTGTTTTGCTTTTAGGGATTGAGGACAGCACCAGTAAAATAGACACTCACTCAGATAAACAGACTAAGTTGAGGGTATACAGTGGTCAATTATACAATAAGTCCTGAGAGGCAAAGAGGACATTTTTGATCTGCAGATTGGTTATTTATTAGTGTTAAATTGTAAAGCTCCAAGTTCTTTCAGACATCTGTAGGTTGGACCTACTTGATTGTCGAAGATTAAAGTCACCCAGGACTATGGTGTGTTCATTATTAAAAGCAAAATTTATTTTATCTTCTTTGATTGACAACAACTCAGTCACAAAGATAGAGGGGTGGTGACATATTAACAGTATGTTTACTGGCACAAAGGGCTCAGTTTACAAACGCAAGCAAGGGCTTTGGCCACAGACATGTTTTAGATTGGGTTCATTTTAATGGAAAGATTATATTTGTAAATAATTAACACTCCCACCTCTGGGTTTATCTGATCAAAAATTAGATTATGACTGTTAGCAGGTAAGAGTTCACCAATGTGCAATCGGAGTTTTCCTCCAGCAATGTTTCTGAGAAGCAACAGATGTCTATATTAAAGATTCAACCAATAAAATATTTTTTACTGCCTATTACATTGTGTACAATGGCCATCATATTTGATGAATTTACAGGAGATAGATTTTAATACCTGAACAATGAGACTTAATATAACTTTAGGATACACATGTATTGCGAGTTAAATGGCATCTGGAATAACATAAAAGGATACAGTAAAGGGCTTGTTCATGAAAATGTGAAAATAGGGACTATGATACTGAATATAGATAACAGCACTACAATATTTCCTCATCTCCGAAAATTCAATTGGGGCAAATGTAGAGAGAACACACATCTGAGAGTAGACTGCAGCTTCACGCAATCACCTCCAACTCAGATCATCCAATTCCTCAGGGTGGGACAGTGTTTGACATTTGAGATTCCACAACTACAAATAATCTGTCCAACCAATGAGAACATACAGGGAATTAACCTTTGTTACATTATCAGGTGTATGCTTATGCAACACTGATGCCTTTCACGGTGATGGCCTCCGTTACAAAGTGACGTTAGACTCAATAGTTGTTCTTGCCAAAAAAAGGCACTATTCAGATGGCCTAATGCGGACACTTTAAGACACACATTTCACTACATAACTGGCTTGTGTTGTTAAACTGGTGTAGTTTCACCAAATATACAATAGGACTTATACTTGTAATGATCCTTTTGCCTGGGAGGGAAGGACCAACGCTCCCAGGCTTTGATACTGCTACTGGGGAGACGGAAGAAATAGGTGACCTCCCACTGCACTACAAAGCATGACCCACAATCTTGCTGTGCAGGGTGCCTGCAGATTACGCCCAGGCACTACCCAGGCCAAGGCCAGGCCTAGCTGTGCAAACAACAGCCAAAGTCCTTTTTTAAAGCCTCGGAGTTATTAAAGCTAAACCAGCATTTTTATACCTCCAGATGTTGCTGGATGTATTTGCTTGCTTAGACCTGGTGCCATATTTTTTTGAATAGGTCATTCCATTTAGGAATATTTTGTTCTTTTAATTCATATGCTATGAGTAACTTCATCTGTAATTATTTTTTATTCTACCATGTTTTAATTGATTATATCTCAGATATTCTTCCTAAAATTCATTATTTTTCATGTCACATAAATGACTCTTTAAGTGTGTATCACAGCATGTCTTTGTAAGTGTCTGATCTAGAAGGCATTTTATATGCCAAATATAGATTTTATGAAGAGGACTTCTTCAAAGACAGCACAATATTACAATTACACAATCGTTGTAGGAGTTTCTAAGAAACAAAGGCTGTAAAAAGACAGATAGAACAGCAATGTGTACCTATAGTGCTAGAAATGGATGATTGTTCAGTGTAATCTCCCAACTCTTTTTGATTTTAAAGCAACACAGGGTTGTAAATGCATGTTGCATGAAGATGTCAATGCAAAAAAACATTTGTGATATTGCTTCATGAAGCGTACTTTATGCTAGAGTGGTAAAAATATTAAGGAAAAGGATTAATGAACTATGGATGACTCCTGGAATTATATCCTGTGCATAGGTAGACCAAAACGGGGTTGCCTGGCTGTAATGCACAATGACATTTCCGAAAAACCAAACACTGTACCTTACCACTAGAAAATCATACCAGCAACGATCTAGATGGAGAGGTGATATGGGTCTGCTTTGCAGCTGCAGGACGTCTGACAATTAATTCCTCTCAGAAAGGATATTAGTACCACTTCATGTTTCTGAGACCTGAGCTGTGCATCATTAAAATGATTTCTTCCAGTTATCAGTCCATCCTCATTCAAGTGGATAACACAACTATGATGTCCCATCTGGACAAACAAAAGGGGACCAAATTGAGAGCTCAGTCTGTGGAAGCTTAAACCAGATAGCCAAGAATCCTCAGAACACTGCTGTTCATCTTTCAGAAGCAAACAATGTGCGAGAATACACGGGGGAAGTCCGGTCCAAGAAGCTCACAAATGGATAAACAATGGTGGGCTGCATAGCCATTTTTTGCGACTGAACTTTCCTCAGCTAGATGATTTTGCCACCTTGAAACAGAACCAAATGCTCAGAATTTACCTCTGGGTTTTACCAATCAGGTCCAAAGGGAGGCGCTCTTTTGAGTAGCTGGCAAAAGGTTCTCTAGGTTTTCCCCCCTGATTCTATTAGCTCTAATCAAACGGACACACTTCAAAGAAAGAATGAATAAAGTAAGAACTGTGCAACCTGACTTTTAAACGAGTCGAATTTGCCATTTGAACCCCCCCCCCACTCCCTCCCCCTCCCCTGGCAGGACTACATGGACATTCTTATAGTGGCCTTCACTTAAATCATTAAAGGACTTTATATTGAAGAGATTCTACATCTGGTGTATTTAAAAGGATTTTGATCTAGCCGACTGTATAATTTTCCACTGGCTCGATAAAGTTTATTCTTCAATCAAGGTAAATCCTGCAGTTTTTACACCTTACAGAAAAAGTGCTATTTTTCAGAATTTCTATGGATTAAGCAGGCCATGAAGGGCGTTAAGACATTATTACCTCCAGTCAAAAAGCCTTTAACCACAAGCAATGAAAGGCAGGGTCACAAAGCAGTTTTTTGCACTACAACAGGTTGCAACCAGAAATCAATTTATTTCTTTGAATCTCACCAAATAGGCTCCAAACAGAGAGATGGAGCCCTTTAAGGGATGACATACCTCCATCTTTGCATTCACAGCATGCTTACTTCTTTATTTCAGCCTGTATCACTCAAAAAGGAGAGGGGCAACGATCGAGAAGTCAAGTACACATTTCGTGAATGACATGTGAGAGGAAGGAAAACTTATTGAACCGCTGGACTCCTGTCTGCCCCCTAACCACCCCCTCTCCACCTCCCCGCCTACACCAAGCACCCACACTCAAAGTGTAAGCTCTCTCTCAGGGACAGCTTTCTCTTTGTTGATAGTTACCCCCACCCACCATATATTTCGGTATCCAACCAATGGGCTGCAAACCTTTGATACATAGCTTCACAACTTGGGAGGAGGGAAATGTTTTCTTTCAACCCCTACCCTATCTTAATCATAATGTGTGTGCTCTGTGTCTGAAAGCCATTTTTGAATCACAACACACCTTTAATACATCTTAACTTTTGTTTCTTGATCGCAAAGCCTACATATTTGTAAATGGCAGGCTGTATACATCAAAGCAACACTACTTTAAAGAATTTGTATCATGAGTCTCAGCCTCTATATAAAGCTTTAACGCCTACACTACCCACCTTTTCCCAAAAACCTCTCTCCCCAGCAGAGCCATCTCTGCACAAAACAAATTTGACAAGCGTACTAAGTTTCTACTTGGTCAAACAAATATTAGAATGCTAAACAGATCTTTGTCAATTCCGTGCAGAAGTCTTAACATAAAATGGTTCAACAATCTATCTACATGTGGCTAATTTCTTGTGTAAAGCTGGGCAACTTTAGCAACACAAAAGGATGATGGACGGAGTGCTGAACAATGCAAACACTCACCCCCAGTCACAGATCTGGGTTTAATCCATCGTTCTTTTGCTCACCATGCCACCCCAGTTTGGACCCAGCCATATGCAAATCAGTCTTGACCCTGTTCCCTCATGGGAACAGTCCAGCCCGAACTGCCAAGCCAGGTACTCCCTGGACCGGAAACATGCATCCTGGGACCGGTTTCAGGGTTTCACCCTTCATCAGCCAGGCTAGCCTGAATCCAGTGGCACAGTGAGCAAGGGACCCACGTCTGGGCATACCCTTCCCACTAAGGGCAACTTTAGCAACACAAAAGGATGATGGGCGGAGTGCTGAACAATGCAAACACTCACCCCCAGTCAGCTGGGCACCTACATGAATGGTTAAATTTTATTTTTCTGAAACAAGTGAATTTCAAAGTGGAGTGACATTAGACATTCAATAATTTCTCTTTTCTCAGACTGCAAACAAGAACATAAATTTAAGTCAACTGCAATGGTAGTGTTTTATTTATGGAAATGCTCATCTGTCCATCATATAATAAAACAAAAAAATGAGTTTTTGAATAGACTGGCAAAACAACAATAAAGACATATGGCTAGCATTGACTGGTAATACATTTGAGAAGAAAGACTCCTCTTGCCTTTTTCCAGATCTTGAGTCATTAGAAAAGCTCAGATTCCAAACCAAACAATAACATTATTAACGAAACATGCAGTAAATATTATAAATACTTACCCAGCAGTCATGATCACATTGTAAATTACCAAGTATGCTATAGCAAAAGGACCAGGCCCCAGGGATGTGGAATTCCTATCGCCCGACGCCCGGGACATCTTGTTTGGGGTCAAGGGCAACAAGATTTTATGTTCACTTTGTCCTTGGGACAAGTAGGCCCAACCCCCTGCAGCACAAACCCTTTGGCTGCCTGTTTACAGAGAGTTGAACTCTCTGCAGTTGAGGTAATGTGTTTCCAAAGGATAAGGCTGTTGGAACTTGTATTTATGGTTCATTATTTGAAAGCCTTCATTATTAGGGTGCGTGCTGTAAATAAATGTTTTAAGGTCATACTTCACTACTGACGTTGGTTCCAGTACAAAAAAAAAAAAAAAAACGTGTACACACATGTTTGAAAAGTTTAGGCTAAGAATAATGCTCCCAGAATGCTCTCTGATTATATGCAAATGAAGTGTCATTTAGTAAAATGTGTTGATGCATGCTAGTATTTCCCAAAAATATTTCAAATGGAAAATCAGTGTAACCATTTTCAACACGATTATGGGAAGCATGAAAATAAACAAACACTGACAAAGCCAACTGATCTGACATATTTTTATAAGTCTTTTAGTTTCATCAATGCGTGTCTTGTTTTGACATGGCTTTTGTAACACTTTATTGTTGTGGGAGCTACCAGGCCCTCAACATTGTAACAAACATTGGCAAAACCCCCCCAAAAAAGTTTTTGAACTCTTAAAGCACACGTTGCCACCAGCGGCATGACAAAGGCCCCGCAGCCGCCCTCCAGGGGGCCCCGTCAGGACAGCACCTACCCTGAGTGAGTCTGGAGAGGGGGCTCCTCCATGTTCTTTGCAAAGGGGCACCCTCCAGTTTCATTACGTCACTGATTGCCACTGTAGTTCCTGACACTGAACAAAACTACTTTGTGTGGCAATATGCTCCTTGTGGAAGAGCAGAATGCGATCACTCACAGTAAAGCCAGCCGAAAGAGAGAGAAATAGAAGTTTAATAAAAACAAAATGTCTTTGTTAACACCAGACCTAATTAGGGACCAAGACCCACATGTAGGTAGCTTTTTGCATGTCGCAAACAGCGACTTTCGCTGTTTGTGACGTGCAAAAAGCACATTGCGATGCACAAACCCAGTTTTGCGATTCAGTAACCTGGTTAGCGAATCACAAAACGGGTTTGCGACTCGCAATTAGTAAGGGGTGTTCCCTTCCTAATTACAACTCACAGTGCAATGTAGGATTGTTTTGTGACCGCGAACGCAAACCAATCGCAGTTTGCACCCATTTCAAATGGGTGCTAACACTTTCGCAAAAGGGAAGGGATCCCCATGGGACCCCTTTCCCATTGTGAATGTCACTGTAAACATTTTTTCAGAGCAAGCAGTGGTCCTGTGGACCACTGCCTGCTCTGAAAAAATGAAACAAAAACGTTTCATTTTTCGTTTTTGTTATGCATCTCTTTTTCCTTTATTGAAAAGCAGTCAGACATGGTGGTCTGCTGTCTCCAGCAGGCCACCATTCGTGAGGGGGTCGCAAATTGCGACCCACCTCATGATTATTCATGATGTGGGCATTTGCGAAGCCCTTGCGAATCACAGATGGTGTCAAGGACACCATCCTACATTCGGATTTGCGACTCGCAATTTGCAGGTCACAAATCTGAACCTACCTACTTGTGGCCCCAAATTCTTAAAGAAAGTCACAAAAGTGCACCCATGGTATATGTCGTACCCCTATAAAATATTTGTGAACTGTATTTTAGCGTGGGTAAATACGATGTGTAGATTTGCTCATGTGAAAATCTATTGAGCATTTGCAAGTTCATTTTCCCTCCAGCCACTTTCTTCCCAACCCTGGAAGAAGTTCTAATTCTGCCATTGTCAGGAGTAAATGTCCAACCTTTCTTATTATGGGAAAATATTAGAGAGAAGCTGGTAAAAATCTTTAAAACATGCAGGTTAGTAGGTTTGCAGACTCACAGGCATTCCAGCCCTGGAACTATTGCTTACTGCTTCCTTCAGCCCCAGTATGCAGATCTGCAGAAAGGTGGCAAAATAAGGAGATTTCTACAGTAGGGATTGAAACTCCAAGTATTCAAGCCCTACTATGGTAGTAGCCCTGGCATAATCAGAGAGGCTATTAATTGCTGCCATAATTTGTCGCCACACTACATGGCACCAAAGGGACAAGTAGATCTTTTTACAGGACAAGTAGATTTGAGAAGCAACCTGTCCCCTGGACAAGTAGATATTTTAATAAATTCCACACCCCTGAGGCCCTCTCTTTCGCTTTGAAGCACCATGATCGCTTCCAGATTTGGCAAACGATAACATTATTAACGAAACATGAAGTAAATATTATAACTACTTACCCAGCGGTCATGATCACATTGTAAATGACCAAGTATGCTATAGCAAAAGGACCAGGCCCTCTCTTTCGCTTTGAAGCACCATGATCGCTTCCAGGTTTGGTGCTTCCACATGTAGTGGCCGCCATGTGTAATAAACACTTCACCACCTTTGTCAGTGAGATCCAAAATGAACAGTAACCTGTTGTTGAATAATAGAAACATTAGACAAAATATTTTTCCATTATATGAAACAATTGTGTTTTCACAGACAAGCAACTGGGCTAAAACGAAGTGAAACTACCTGATGCAGTAACATTTGCAGTCCATATCAAGAGAAACTGATTACAACCAGCAGTACTAGTTACAACAGCATCACTTTGGGCATAGCAATGCCATTTCCTTGATTGTATTCATTGTTTTGTAATCCATTATTTTCTTTAATACATTTAAAACTGATGTACACACCCCCTCTAAGGGAAGCACATTACAATTAGCTATATTAGGAGATAAACACGTTGCTTGTGAATCACTGAGTGTCTGGACAAATCACCAAAGTCACAACTTATGAGATTCAACACTAAATTTCAATATTACACAGATGATGACATTTGCAAGCAAGGGACTCTGTGTTCACTAAAAGGAAGGCAAGAAGCAGGTCGTATGTTCATTTTATCAAATGTAAGAGATAAATAAAACGGTCATTTAACCTTTTAGGAAGCATACCAGTAAGACAGGGGTTTGGCAAATGGGTTTGGGTCAACTGATTATCTTTGTTCTCATTTCACCACTGAGATAGTGCCCCTTTTCCACTGCAACCTTGGTTAGTGACAGGAGTTGCAAAATGGTCATCATATGTTGCTAAATATATTCTGTGGCCATGCCCTCACCATTCTTAAGATGAAAACTAATTTCTAAAACTACCTGAGATCTTGCCATTGACAAATGCACAAATAGGGCATGGGACAAATAAAGTAGGAGAGTTGTTCCTGGATATATTTAGTCACCATGTCTCCCACAGAGCTATCACCCTCTACTATAAGCCAGACATGCACCTAAAGCTATGTCCCATTTGTAGGCAAGAGAATATGGGGGAAATATATAAAAGAACAGCGGCTTTACAACCCTGCAAAAATGTAAAGGTAGCAACCCTTCACTCATTTAGGTATCATTCTGTAATTTCGATTGCATAGTAGTTATAGGCTTGTCCTTTCAGAATTCCCTACAAAGTCAGCCCCTTTTAAGACTTTGGAAAGATTGCTGAATGCTACCACCACTAAGCTCTTAATAACCAATTTGTATTGCCCTGTGCAAGCCGAAGCACCAGTGCATGTGAAATGGCCAACGTGGGAGGCGAGAAATATGAGACGAAACATGGAAGTTTTTCTGCACCCAAAAGGGCATACTGTCTTCAGGAAGTAGACTTTAAATCATCCACTACATATTCCTTCAACGAGCATTCTACACTCCTGTACCTCTTACTAGGATCGGCTTTGAAGAAAATCCCAACTAGCAGCTCTCTAGGTGCTATGAATAGTTGGAACTACATGCTGTATTGTTACCTGTAGCTGAGAGGCCCAAGGATATTTGCAGCCCTCTTAAGGTATATTTGCTTTATCACACCGACAACATCTATTGCAATGTCTTGTGGTTGTGTAGGGTGGAAAACTAATGCTGAAAATGTTTTTTTTACCTGCTCCCCACATTCCACCGACTCATCCATAGCAATACTTTTAATGCAATAAGAAGAGGATGCTTAGAGATGCCGATGCTACCTGCAGGCCTCGAGTATGTAATTTATAAATTATGTAACTATGCAAGAGTAAGAACAGCTTAGTATACCAGATATTTTCTTTCTGAGGCACTACTTAATATTCTGATATAGTGTGATATCAATGTACTTACTGGCTTCTAATTTGTCCACAGTGAGAGTTGTACTGTTGAATCAATGCATATATTGATATTGCTGTAATGTTATATATCTAAAAATGAAAATAACATTTTTTTTTAAACTACATAGTATAGCCCTGGCTGTTCTGTGCTTTCCTGCACTAATGGTAGAAGAATGTCATACAAGAAAGCTTAAAACCTACATTACTGAGCCTTCGTACAGCTGGCTACAGTCACAACCTTGTGCAAGAGGTGCTGTTCAGTGTCAAAATCAAATATCTAATGATAGGAAGAGCGATTTGCAACTCAACTCGTCCTTCTTTTAATACATTGGGGATAAGTGATAAACCTTAAAATCATTCTTAATAAAAAACAAAAAAAACAACAAAAAAAAGCATGGTTTAACAAAATTGGCGTTTTGCCATGAAGAACGTTGTAACATTATTTTGATACCCTATACCGGCACACCAGCAACTACGAATAAATCGCTACCATGATCCATGAAACACCACACAGCTTAGAAGTCAACTCAAAGCTGTGTATTTTCATTTCCTGAGTGGCTGAAACACCTCTCCTTCGAAATAGAAATTTGCTTTGTTAAATTTTTGGAGCAATACTTTTTCGCCAAGAGAAGCGGAAGTGTCAGAAATATGACTGAGTTGTGATTAGGAATCTGGAACACAAAAAAGGTTGTTTTATTTTTTATCAGAACTTCTAATAAAAAGTGTGGCCTTTACTAAGTGCATATGACAAGTCCACTCCAGACCAACCAATGCTTGGTGCATAAACTTTTAAACAAACACTGCATTAACCAGTGGCGGTTAGGATTGTGTTTCCATAGGAAACTCGTTTTTTGTTGGCTTGTATCTTTGCAGCTGTTTGACAAATCTTCACAAAACGTCCTCAATTTTTTTCCCCCTCTGACACCACCTACTTACTGAAATGTTTCGGGACGAGCCGTGATGTGTGTGTTGGGGGCAGAAAAAGGGGGAGTCCCAAAACATGTTTCCCCATAGTAAAAAAAAAAAGGCTGAATGGATTTACACCAAATTTGGCATAAATCCAGGTCTTGGATCAGAAAGAGTGCTTTTAGTGGTTTGGGGTAAATCAGCTCAGAAGCTTTTGAGTCTAAAACAATATTGTATATTTCACACCGCAAAGGATCAGCAGGCTCAGTCATGAATTGTGATTGGCTGGCTGCAACCTGAGTGTAAAGTTTTGGCCACCATCTTAGGTCTTAGATACTCTGTACTGAGTCCTCAAAAATACAGCAAAATAAAGATATACGGTGGCAGGGTAGAGGGTCCCCTGACCCCTTGGGCCTTGTAAGGGGAAACCCAGAGGGACCCCCTCTGTTGTCAAGTTTTTTAATATTTTTTTGGGGGTCCGCGGATCCACATCAACACCTAGGGTGACACACCTACGTGTCAATTCAGATCGGTGGTGACACCCTGGGGTTCTGCGGTGGGTCCGCTGAGCCACAGAACCCCAAAATAAATTTTAAAAAAGGAATTGAATTGGTGACACACTGAACTGTTGCTGCTGGTGTTGGGAGGAACAGGACTTCTTTGCCCATCCTGCACTGCCCTAACTAAAGAGGAAGGGCTGCAGTATACACAATTCGCACACTTTTATCCCCCACAGCGCCAAGAGCAGCCCTGTCTGCATCCAATTGAGGCTAGGCTCACTCTCTTGGCTTCTTCAGAAGATCTTTCATCCTTAGACTGATAGCAAGTAAGGTACTTAGTTTTTTCTTTTTCTTTTCTCACGTATTTACCCTGAAACCAAATTCCTTAATGTTTGTCTATACAGTAAGTCAAGTCTCCATGTTAGTGATGAGGGAAAAAAAGGCCACTATCGCTAACCCTTCCCTGGCCTCCAAGCTGTAAGACTATTGACAATTTTTTGGCCAGAGATGTGGGGGTTATTACTATAGAAATTTAAAATGGCGTGGGGGGGGGGGGGGGGGGGGAAGAGATGGTGACTGCGCTGGTTGTCTAAGATCTGAGCTCCAACTGGGCCAGGCAATTATCCTATGTATAGGCTGGTGTGCGCACTCCAGAGGGCCTTTTATCAGCGGCGCCAGCTGCCGGAACCTCTGTGGAGCCAAGCGGGCCAATCCCAGTCGCTTGAGAGGTGGCGACGGGAGCAGCGGCCGGGCCGTGAACTGAGGGACCGCTGGCCTTCTTGCGTGTCGTGGCCAGGGAACATGTGCAGTGGCAGAGCCTGGGGTTGGAGAGACAGACGGAAGAGGTGGGCCCCTGCTACACCCGACTGAAAGCAGGGAAATCCTACGACTCCATGGTGACACCTAGACTGCCTATGGCCTAATAGTGGGGGAAGGCCAGAAAGGCACCAAGACAACTGGATTCACCAGATGATGATGCGACTGCGCAGGGGGGGGGGCAATACCCCTATGAAATGACTCACTTCCCCCCTACCCTCTCTTGCCGACCCTAGCTGGAGGAGAGAAAGAAAGCAAGGGGTGGGGTTAGGGTGAAGGAGGTGCCAGTGGACATGATCCGACCTCAGTGTTATACTAGCCGTGGTGCCTAGATGCCGCCCACTCGGGCTCGGGCACTTTGAAACTATCTGACAGGACAGTCCTGGTCGCGGGTAGGCAACATCGTGAGCTCAGGCAGAGTCTAGGTGAGCTTGATTTAGCCATGTTACGGAGTGGGGCATCAATAAGCCTGGACACAGCGACACGAGGTCCCCCAACAGCACAGAAGCCGAGCAAGAGATTCAGAGACTGTTGGCCATCACTGGTGATTAAAAATATATTATTGAGGGCACTGCGCCACACCTTGGGCCAGCTGCTCTAATATTGTGAATCCAGCAAACTGCCTACGTACTGCTATGGATGTTGCCACCTTGCGGCTGACCTAGAAAAGGCGCTTGACTGGTCCTAGTATTTTGCCACCCTGCCTCACTCCAAGCGGATGTCCATCATGATGGGAAAGTTCAAACCCCCTCAAACCATCAGGGAAGGGGGGAGGGGTCAGCTGAGGTGTTGCACTCTACTAATTCATCGGACACTACCTTGGAGAGTCTCCACCACCTTGCAATTACGGTTCAAACATACTCCGTGAAGTTTGACAAAGTACTACACGCTATCCTGGATACAAAAACTTGAGTCCCGGATCAACGCAATTTCTATAGAAGAGAATCTACTTCACACTGACCATCGCAAATTATTGGAACGTGTGGATAAAGCAGAGTCCACTCTTGCCACGATGCTGGCAACGGTGCAGGATGTTCACACCCGGCTGCAACGGATGGAAGATAATATGGTTACACTGCAGCATACAGCCAAGGACGCGGAGGGGCATTCCAGAAGCAATAATATTCACCTATTGGTTTCCCAGAGCATGCCGAAGGCCCCAGAGTAGAGCTTTTCCTCGAAACCTGGCTCACAAAGACAGTGTTGGAGGGCAAGACACTGAAATTCTTCTCCATTGAGTGAGCGCACTGCATACCGGGTTGCCCTCCGTTGCCTGGTGCTCCACCACAACCAATAATAGCACGGCTGCTAATTACAGGGACCGAGACCTACTTCTGGAGTGGTTCCGAACCAAAGGACCCTGGCAATATGACAATGCTCAGATTACAGCGTATCCTGACTTCACCATGGCGGTACAGAGGCAACTAAACTCTTACCTTTAAGTGAAACAACGTCTACGAGAGGTGAGTTTGAAATATGCCCTGCTGTTCCTGGCTGAGCTTCGAGTGATAGACGGTGAAGTAAGTCATGTCTTCCACTCTCCGGAGGATGTATGGACCTGGCTCCATGCCGAGAATCTAGTAAGCGTACCACTGGAGACTCAGGAACCCAGAGACTGGCTAAAGTCCACATCGAGGAATCTGCAGAAAAGGCCACCCAGTGCTAAACCAACTAAGGATCAAGCACAGGGAAGTGGAATTCATATGACCCGAAGCCCGGGACATATTGTTCGAGGTCAAGGGCAACAAGTTTTCATGTTTATTTTGTCCTTGGGACAAGTAAGCCCAGCCCCCTGAAGCACAAACCCTTTGGCTACCAGTTTACAGAGAAAGGAACTGTCTGCACTTGTATTTATGGCTCATTAATGAAAAACCTTCATTATCAGAGCACTGTAAATAAACATTTTAAGGTAACACTGCACTACTGACAGTGGTTCGAGTGTAAAAAAATATATATATATTTTTTAAAGTGTACAAGTTTGAAAAGTTTATCAATATGAGGCTAAGTATAACGCTGCCTGAATGCTCTATGATTAGATGCAAATGCTTGCAGAAGCTTGTAAGCAAGAATGATGATTCTTTGCTTTCGAAATTAAATGCTCATAAATGAATGTAAGTAGGGAAAAAAATGTTTTGCCACTATGGAATTTTAGGTGCTATTTCTTTGAAGCGTCATGTCATAAAATGTGTTGATGCATGCTAGTATTACCAAAAAATATTCCTAATGGAAAAATCAGTGCAACCATTTTCAACACGATTATGGGAAGCATGAAAATAAACAAGCACTGGCAAAGCCAACTGATCCTACATTTTTTTTGGTGAGGCTTTTGGCTTCATCAATGTGCGTCTTGTTTTGATTTGGCTTTTGTAACACTTTATTGTCGTGGGAGCTGTCAGGCTCTCACCACTGCAACAAACACTGGCAAAAAGGAAAACAAAATGTTTGGTCTTAAAAAGCACACATTTCCACCAGTGCCGTAACAAAGGCCCCAGAACCCCCCTTTAGGAAGCCCACTCCGCACAGCACGTCCCCCGAGTGAGTCTGGAGGGGGGGGGGGGTCTCGATGTTCTTTGCACAGGGGATCTTTAGTTGCATTACGATTGCAACGGTAGTTCCTGGCACTGAACAAAACTACTTTGTGTGCCAATATGCTCCATGTGAAAGAGCAGAATGTGACAACTCAGAGTAAAGCCAGCCAATAAATAGAGAGAGAAATAGAAGTTTAATAAAAAACTAAATACTAAATGTCTTTGGTAATGCCAGACCTAATTAGGGTCCCAATTCTTAAAGAAAGTCACAAAAGTGCACCTGTGGTATAGGTCTTTGAATTAGTGGCTATAATGAATCCACAAGAACTTACAGAAGTAGACCAGGAAATCGTACTCATAGAAAGATTTTGTGAACTGTATTTTAGCAGTAGCAAATATGCATGTGTAGATTTGCTCATGTGAAAATCTATTGAGCGTTTACAAGTTCACTTTCCCTCCAACCACTTTTTCCCCAACCCTGGAAAACCTTCTACTTTTGCCATTGGCACGTGTAAATTTCCAACCTTTCTCATTATGTGAAAAGATTAGAGAAGTTATTAGGTTTGTAGATTCTACGGCATTCCAGCCCTGGAACTACTTACTGCTTACTCCTTCCCCCAGCCCCAGCATGTAGATCTGCAGAAAGGTGGCAAAATAAGGAAATAACTATAGTAGGAATTGAAATTGCAAGAATTCAAGCCCTATTATAGTAGTAGCCCTGGTAAAATCAGAGAAGGTATTATCAGAGGTCTTACGCAATAAGATTGCTGCCATAAATTTGTAACTGCAATATATGGCACCAAAGGGACAAGTAGATTTTTTTTTTTTTTACAGGACAAGTAGATTTAAGAAGATATTTTAATAAATTCCACACCCCTGCAAGCAGCTGCGGAGCAGGCGGGAGCAGTCCCAGAGGCCTCTCTTTGCAACACAAACTCTTACGCGGCCGTGCAAGCTGAGCGGGCGACTGACTCCGAATCTAGGTCATCTAGCCTTTTGAGCTCCCACCAGTAATGGTGGCATTGGGCCGCCAGTTTCGGATATACACTCGGTAGGGTGACCGCCTCCATTTCCAACGAACGCAAAAGCCTCTCTGATTAAAGTACACTACTTCGGATTGGGACTCAACTTACTCAGATGGGTTAAGCTCCTACATATGGATCCAACAGCGTGCATCCGTACAGGCCACTACATCTTGCGTTCCTTTTCCATAGGACGGGGCAGCGGGCAGGGTCGCTCCTTATCGCCGGTCCTGTTTGCATTGGCCATGGAACTATTGGCTATAGCACTACGCTCCAGAGGACAAAAATGGGGCATTGCGATAGGGCCCGCATGGCATGTTGTTTCATTATATGCCGATAGCATTCTTATATATTTGCAGGATGACTTCACCACACTATTGCATTTATATGCCTTACTTACGCATTCTGGGGAGGTTGTGGGCCTTAAGATAAATTGGGGCAAATCCTGCATATTCCCATTGCAGAAGGTGGCACAAGAACACTGCAGCGTGTTACAGGGAGGACCCCTCCCCTGGGCCTTTGATACCTTCCATTACCTGGGAGTCAATGTTTATCATACATCCAGGGTCTCGGTGGGGGGTAACCATGAGCGTGTATTGTCATCTATACACCAGTCTATGCGCTTCTGGACACGATTGCCTTTGTCTCCCATTGGCAGGGCATCGATAATCAAGATGTTGGTACTCCCACGATTGTTGTACCTTTTTGCTGCTTTTCCAGTGTTTCCGCCTAGGTCCTTCTTCCACTCCCTAAGGAGTCTGGAGACATCCCTAGTGTGAGGATCGGCATGCAAGAGAACCTCATTGACAATCCTACAATGGCCTTGTTTGGAGGGAGGTCTAGGAGTTCCTGATTTCTAATTATATTTGGCTGCGGGCCAGCTACAGTGGCCTATGCGCTGGCTGGCAGACTGTGGAATGAGAGCGGTGTGCCTGATAAGAGCTGGCCTGAGAAATGACAGCCTCCTGAAATGGTTGTTTTTTCCAGATGGGCGAGACTGTAGACCTGGACTGCTGTTACGCAGAGTCAAAACTCACCTGGACACGTTACATAAACGTCAGGCGGGCACTGTTTCCATATGCACCAAAATTACTTAAATGGGACTTACTGGCCATGATTGGCCTATTGGGTATACATGACTCCACCCCATGAAGGAGGCTGGGCTGACACAGGCGATTAGTATCATGACAGTGCCTTAGTCTCTTTCCTGGACCTACGGAGCAATAGGATGTGGAGTGGGCCTTTTTCTCCCTTACTTAGCCATGAGAGCGAAGCTTGCTGGCATATTGCCCCCAGAAACATCTGAACCTCTAGTACATGCAGGGCTACAGTGCATTCTTACCCACGGCTTGGATCGTAGAGCCGTATTGGCCCTCTATAAGGCACTTTTTCATGGGAGGGGTAACCCACCGTCTCCGAGTAGGGTACAGTGGGAGGACTCCCTAAACATAGAGATCACCACTACACAATGGGATATGGCCCTCATGCACGTCAAGCATGTCTCTCGTAACGCACGTCTGAAATATACACAATTGAACTATATACATCAGGCTTACCTTTCAAAACGTTCCCAGGGACGTGCCCTAGATGCAACTTCAAACTAGCCAATTTTTATCCACATGGTTCGGGAATGTTCGGCACTGTTGCAAGCTTGGACTAAGGTCATGACACTGATATCCGAGATTGCAGAGGTCCATATTCCTCCAACCCCTGTTAATTGCCTACTCCGAATATTGCGGTGTACAAAACGTAATAAACACTACCTGAAATTCACTGATCTCGCAACCGTGCGCTATAAGCACCTAATTGCCATGCACTGGGCGACACCTTATACCCACAAAATAGAAAACTGGCTGCAAGTTACTCACAAATGGGTTCTGGCGGAAGACAGCCATGTCTAATTACAGTCGGTTGTGCAGTGGAGACACTGCCATTACAACGTGGGATCTTTACACTCTCCGCTTACATAACAATTTACAACCACCGGCGGACGCATGATATTATGAAGCAATTCACACTGCACATATTTAGACGACTATGTAAGTTCACCTTTAAGGCTTTCGGAACGGCCATTGAGACAGATATGCAGAACTTCTTGATATGAGTGATCCGTCACCCGGGGATATCTCCTTTGCCACAAGGTCCCCTCCACACGCACAGAATCCACCACCCCCTTGTTTCCTCTCAGAGTCATATTATGCTTATGGCACATGCGCCACACCACATTGTCCAAATTGTTTATTCTGTTGTTTCATAGGTTGAGGTTATGTAATAATACTCTTATGTACTATTGGCCTAACCTGCAATTATACAGACATACAGTGATCACCCATTCCCCTATGTGAAAAAAACCCAATAATGTACTGTGCCTTTACACTACTACTATGTGTATGTTGATGTATAATTTCAGACAAAATGCCAATAAAAAATAAAAAGGAAGAAGAAGAAATTGACTTGGCAGAGAGACCCCTTTCTTTGGATTTTGGAATTCCCTATGGTTTTCTCCAACACGTTTCACAATGACCAAGGGGAGCCTATGGTTTTTTGTCCGCTGAAGATTCACAGCTCTCCGGGACAGTTCCAGTAGCACAGTTATTGCCTCATAAAAGAAGCTAAGAACTAGAGAAAGCTCAAACATGCTACGTCCGGCATGAAGGGCGCAGACAAAATTGTCAACCTTGGTTCTCCCATTGTTTTGGGTGATGGATCCCATGGTTCCCTGGACGTGCCTGCTTGGGTCTCTTTTTTGTGCAATCTGCAGAAATTCTTAAAAATTGCCTGGCTCCACTGGTTGATAAGCTTGCTGAGACTGAAGCTGAAGCTGCCAAGATCTCTAGTTTTCACCATTCTTGCCCCAAGCCCCCAGGTCTTGTGATCCCTGCTGGCAGCCTCCTCCATAGCTGAACCCAGTGTGACCAGGGTCACTATGGCTCCAGCAAAGAATGTCACCCAAACAGTTGCTAATGGGGCTCCCGAGATGCACCCCACGGGCCCTGTCAATAATGGGCAGGATCACAATCTTCTTTTTGTTAATTTTGATTCTAAACCCAGTCACAATAACCTTTCTTTGTGCATTAATTTACCCCCCGAGAGCTGTCTTTTTGTGGCTGTATTGATGACTACTCCAAAACTGGAAGCCCCACGATCAGAGTTCTATGACCAACTTGAGAATAAAGTGTGCCACTGGCTAGTTGGCCGTTCAGGTTTTTCCTTGCGGGACTATCACAATATTCTGATGGCTTGACAAGTGGACTGGATTGGGCCTACTGCTAAGACTATCTGTGGAGATTGTGTTATCATTAACTTTAGATACCTGCTACTCGCTAGGAGTGTTCTCCTTCAAGAGCAATGACAACCTTTCTCTATAGAAGGTCGCATAAGTTTGTTACCTTTAGGGTTTTTTAATGGGTTTTTTTTGGATACAAGTACAAGTTGGGATGGTTCCACACGTACTATGAATCCACAAATTCCATCCCAAGGGGCAGACTCCAGTATCCCCTGCAGCAACTGTTTTACACCCTTGGCAGATCTAAATGACATGGACCGACGATAATAGATGAACTGAACTCCCACAGAGGGTTGGGGGGGCCTGTTCCCTCTAAGAATCTTTCCAATCCAGCTTCTTTGGCAGAGAATGGGCCTGTTTCCTCCTTGCATGCAGTGATCATGAGGGGAGCCTTAGAGGAAAACAACTCCACCTCTCCTGAAATGTCACTTAGATTTGTTGAGGGTATCAGTTTAGATCTTAGGGCGAAACTGATACACTGGAACGTGGCTGGCCTTACCTCTAAATTGGAGGATGCAGACTGGCTATCTTACTTTGCTGATTTTTACCTCTATGTTACAAGAAACGTGATGTTTGGACCACCCAGCACAGGAAGGAAACTAGAGCTTTTCTGTGCCTGCCTGTAGATCTGAGAGGCACGGCCAGTAGGGGTACGATGGAATTGGCTCTCACAACAGGCAATTTCACGATATGTTCAGTAGCCATTAAACAGGCAGAAAAACAGGTCCTTTGGGTGGAATTCCCAAGTTATTTTAATTTGTCTTATCAATTTTTTACAATGCTGTGGGGCCTACTGATCCCTCGTGCAACTTAGAGGACTTGTTTTTCACTATACGTTATCTTAGAAGAAGGTTTTTTCATACCCTTAATCATTTCAATATTTTAATAGGAGAGGACTTCAACGCCAAGCTGGGCTCAAATCACACTATACTTCAGGCCATTCAGGTGTTTCATGAGGTATGTACTCTGGGGAATCTGAATCGTAGGGGTGAAAAGTTGCATTCGTTTCTACTCAATCCTGGACTGTACAATGGAATGGAACTTAATGGTGAAACTGATACTCCTACTTTTACTGGGTGAGGAAAGGCTCAGTTACTGATTATGTTTTTGTATCCCCCTTTATTGGTAAGCTAACCAAATCCATTGTTCTCTCTGAACTATAAGATCCTAACATTGCTTTCCCTTGGGCCAGTACGATAACTGTAGTGTGCCCTTGTGATGGGTCCTCTGTGCAATCCTTTGAACATTTCGGGCCTTATTACAAGGCTTCCGGTCCTAGATCTGCCAGCCTTGCGGTGGCGGTCGGAACCGCCACATTCCAACCCTGGCGGGCAGATCCTCTGGGAAACCGTTGTCTCCGCTGGGAACTTGGTTCCTGATTGGGTGAGGGCGGTCCGAGTTGTACTCAGCTAGTACAGCGCTGAACTCAGCACTACCTTGCGGATTACAACTCACCTTACTGCCAGCCTTTCCGTGGTGGTCTGACTGCCATGGAAAGGCTGGCGGTTAAGGGTATGCTGGGGGTCACAGGTGGGGCCCCTGCACAGCCCAAGGCTTGGGCAGTGCAGGCGCCCTCCTGCCCAGTACCCTCTGTATGCGCACGGTCTGCTTTGCAGACAGTGCGCATTCAGATGGTGCAGTGTGCTACGGTATTGGCCTCCACTCCCTTAAAGGAGCAGAGGCCAATATCATAGCACTGCTCCTGCCGGAGGCTGTGCATGCGACCAGGCACTGTGGCTAAACCAATGCTGCGCATGGCCAAAAGTCATGTGTAGCGCTGGGTTGGCTTTACACTTTATAATGAAATGTTACTTTACATTTTAATAAACGTAGAACTTAATTGAAGAAAAAAAAAAACAACAAAGGTTTAAGTGACATTATAGTAAGGAATTGTATTCATATTTTACTTTACATTAAACAGACTTTAGATATGCACTGAAAAAAAAACATAGGCTAGAGATTTTATAGTTAGGTGAAAATATCAGTTAAAATGTTGTTTTAATCAAACCACTGAAATTTACCAGTTATAGTCAGGCTTCAGGAAATCTACTCCCCCATTCATTATGCCAAGTCAGATTTAATCATGGTGAGTTATATTTATTTAGGACCTACTCGCCGTTCTGGAGAGTTGACAAAAAAAAAAAAAAAAGGGTTTTCTGTTCAGTCCAAAAATGAAGAAGCAATAAAGATGCCTTTGAATTTTATTTTTCTCTTGTCACATTTGGTCTGTGTTCAGAGACAGAGGGCAGAAGTCAGTTTACAAGTACTTCTTCACTGACTGCAGAGTTCCAGGATTTTGTAAAGTGAACTGTGTGACCTGCTGTACACAGTAAGGGGTGTGGAATTTAATAAAATATCTACGTGTCCAAGGTCTGGTTGCTTCTTAAATCTACTTGTCCTGTAAAAACCTACTTGTACCTTTGGTGCCATGTAGTACGGAGACAAATTATGACAGCACTGATAATAGCCTCCCTGATTATGCCAGGGCTAATACTATGTTAGGGCTTGAATACTTGCAATTTCAATCCCTACTATAGCAATGTCCTTATTTTGCCACCTTTCCACAGATCTATATACTGGGGCTGGAGGAGGCAGTAAGCTATTGTTCCAGGGCTGGAATGCCTTTGAGTCTTCAAACCTACTAACTGGCAGTTTTAAGGATTTTCACCAGCTCTTCACTAACCTTTTCCCATATTGAGAAAGGTTGGAAGTTTACTCCTGACAATGGCAGAAGTGTAAGTTCTTCTAGGGTTGGGGAAAAAATGGCTGGAGGGAATGTGAACTTGTAAATGCTCAATAGATTTTCAAATGAGCAAATCTACACATGCATATTTGCTCGTGCTAAAATACAGTTCACAAATATTTTCTGGGAGTACGATTTCCTGGCGTACTTCTGTAAATTCTTGTGCATTTTTTGAAAGTCCATAAAACTGCAGGTGTGCGGTTGTAACTTTCTTTAACAATTGGGCCCTCAATTAGGTTGGGCACTATCCATGACCTTTTGTTTTTCTTAAAATTCTATCTCGGTCAACTGGCTTCACTGTGATTGACAGCATTCTGCTCTTTAACAAGGAGCATATTTACAGGTCAAGTCCATTACAGTTAGGTTGAGTAGATTATTTAAGTTACTCGACCTGCAGGTCTAGTAACATTTTTATGATTTTTCGAACCTTGTATACTTATGGCCTACATCTAGCCACCATCATCAAACTACATTGGCTTGCAGTATGGAACAAGCCTGGATTCTAGATACACAGTGTACTTCACTGAGCTTGGCACAACAGTTGATTTCATCATTTATAGATGCCTTTAAATGATACATTACAGACCTCCAGCATATTTGCCCGATGAGGGTTTGGGCGTCTAGGAAGCCAAGGTTTAGCATACCCTGTTGGCCTTTTTTGCCAATGGTTCTAGCCATGCTGAACTGCATCCCCAATGCTCTGCAGCATGGCTTATAAAAACGAAAAGAAAAAAAGAAAAGCTGCATGCGACCATATGCATCATTTAAATTACATTACCACTTTTTCTCCTCTTAATGATGCAAGCTAAATTGGTAAACAAAACTAGGCCTGGATGGAGTTCTGCTACACAGAACTCCGCCACACTACACAGAGTTCCATGAGCGGCGGAGTCTGGGTAAGTTGCGCTGTTCGGACTGATTGTCAGTGCGGGCGTTTCTATTGTGCTGAAAAATCAGAACGAGCAGCATCACGTAGAGTGCCAGAGGGCTCTAACTTCTTTCTGCCACTCGAGTAAATTTTCTACTCTAGCGATAGCTTCCTCAACACGAGCTGCAGCTTTCTCATTGTCAGCAGTCGCAACCTACAGCTCGCGTTCAGAAAACTCATTCGCGCTTGCCAAATTAGCGATTTCTCTCGTTCACCAACTTAATGTTGGCGAGCGTGAGAAAAAAAACTCTGCTCCATTTTGCAGAGTGGACTTCTTGACCCACCCCTTAACCAAATTAAAGTAGCAGCGGTGCGGGTGGGGGGGGTGAGCAATGTAGTGGTGGGAAAAGAACACAAGTTCAGGTGGAAGCGCACAAGTGAAAAAGCAACATAAGGGTCTGGTAGGCACACAAGGGCAGGGAAGAGCACGGGCAACAAGTGTGGAAGGAAGACGTACACAAAGGAGACAGCAGGAAAACTCATGTTCCAGAGGATAGGCAAATCCAAGAAGAGGAAATGAAGCCCAAACACACTAACAGATTAGAAGCAAATAAATAAATTTGACAATGAAGCCAACCAATGCTAAGTAATGGGCGGGTTCTAAGCCAGCTGTGCAGTAACAATATGTCTCAACGCTGAGGCGAGACCTAGAAACGGATCATCCAATTATCAGAATTAATCTCACTTCAGAAAAACATAATGCAAAGGCTGTCTCTTTAGATATGGGCACCCTTTTCTTAGTCCAAAACCTCTTGTAGAGTTTAAGTCATTTACCAAGATATGTTGATAACAACTCTGGCGCTCATTACGCGTCTGGCGGTCCTAGGACCGCCAGCCTAGCGGTGGCGGTCTGACTTCTGCCAAAGCGTTGGTACGACTGCTTTGGCGGCGGTCAGACTGCCACATTATCACCACGGTCGAACCGCCAGCAGCACCAGTTTTCCTCCACAGGAGGGACTGGCGGTCCTAATCTGCCAGGGATTACGACTCCCCTCTCTGCCAGCTTTTACATGGCGGTTGCATCATGCTGTAAATGCTGGCGGCCCCTTGGGCCCCCCTGCACTGCCTGTGCACTTGGCATGGGCAGTGCAGGGGGCCCCAAGGTCAGCCATGACGCGCTTTTCACTGTCTGCTTAGCAGACAGTGAAAAGTGCAACAGGTGCTGTTGCACCCTATGCACCGCAACATGGTTGGTGGCTCGATTATGAGCCGTCGTCAATGTTGTGGGCTGTTTCTGCTTGGCCGGCGGGTGGAAACTCTGTTTCCGCCCGCTGACCCAGCAGGAAATTTGTAACAGGCCGGCCCGTGGGAAGGTCACTGCACTGGTGGTGACCTGACCGTGGGAGTTTGGCAAGCAGCCTTTTCCAACTGCTAAACTCGTAATGGAGGCCTCGGTCTTTAAAGGCAAGTTGCGATGTCTTGTACCTTTAACAGCCCTCAGGATCCATAGTGAATGGTATATAAATTAATATTTCCTAAAGTATTTGCTCATAATTTACTTCAAACAAAAAAAAAAAGCAAACAAACTCCACCTAAATCATAAAAAATGTCGTAATGTACCTTAAACTGAAAAGGTTTTTTTGTTATACTTTCCACGGAGAATGGTAAAATACGAAAACGATTATGGAAAACAATACTCTGCACTCTCCTCATCAACATCACTATAAGGTAAAGCATACCAAATTCAAATAATTTCACCTTGTTTTTGGAAAAGCTGACATAGCTTCAAAAAACACATTTAAAGTCGTGTAATTGTAGTTACGTTTGATAGAAACAGTAGTAAACTTAACTGAGGGTCTGTGAGTCAAACGCTCCCTTCCAGGGACACAGATAGCCCCACCACAAAGGCACTAGAAAGTGGACAATAGCGCGGTGACGGGCTGAGACGACCCCCTAATGAATTCTCTACAACAGGCTGCGTCGGGGGTAGCGTGATGAACAATGGCCCGACCTAATAAAGGCCCCACGGGGAAGGGGATCTGGTGACCTTATTTAAGCTTTCACAAACCCCCCAAACGAGACTCAGTTGACTATTAAGAACCAATTAATAATTAGCCTATGCGGAGCTGTACCCCAAAAGGGAGACAGGGAGATATTTATTTCACAGAGTGATCCATGTACTGTTGCGAAAATTCGCTACTGCCATCAAGTCAAAATCCCTATAATAGAACGTTCAACTTGGAAATGGAGCTCAATATCAAAATAATTTAACTCATCAGTTACAGCGTGGAAAAACGAAAGGCGCCGATAATAACGGTGATCTAGGCGGGAGGGGCCGATATAGTGTGTCCAGTTGGGCTCGGTCCTGAGAGTCCAGGAGTTTGCGTTACACACAGCGAGGCAGCTGCCTCTGCACCTGCCGGGCCTCGCCTTATGCTCACTAGAGGAGTCTGGCATGACATCTAGGACGTTCACCACTTATCCTGCCCTCACTCACCTCCCACTGACAGTACGGAGAAAAAACTCAGCTTCCCCGACAACGGCGTCTGACAGTAAAGCCTTTCAATGTGCATGGGTCGTCATAACTAATGAAAAAGGCTTATCGCGGCCTCCGCCAATCAAAGAAATAGTCGACCATCTCATTCACAGCTCGGATTGGTTGCGATCACTACGTGCTATGTACAACTAGTGACAAATGAGCCAAAGTTCAACCCAGCAGCACCCTCTCCTGTTTCCTTTAGGGACTGAGTCAAAGATCGAAACTGAAGAAGGACAAACTAGAAAGTCTCTCATTTAATTGGAAGAACGGCAATGTTTTAAGGAAAGGGTTTCCAGGCACAGTTTACCTAATAGACGCAAACGTTCATATACGATATAGAAAACAGAGAGTATATTTATTTCTATTTGTAGATCATTAAAATGTAACAAAATAAAGTAGGCGTGTAATACTTACATTTGTACCCTTTTAATTTTGAATCGGCTAGTAAAACCTTGTCAAGGTCTTTTCAAAAAGTGAAGAAAAATGTGATGCTAGCAGAATTAATTATCCGATGTATATTGAAAAAGGGAAAAGGCAAGGTTGACTTGGTTTAAATAGGATGGGGGCAGTGGAGCAGTCACATTAGGTTGACAGTCCTATTTTTGTTTCCATGCTGACTTCTGTCGGTTGGGGCTCAATTTAGTTTCTGCATTGGCACCGCCCCTCTCTACTGTCCAGGCGTATCTGTGAACGTTCTGCACCTTGTTTGTATGTTAGGGGTGAAACCAGCTGACAGGAGAAATATTGCCTCATTCCCATCAACTATTGCACACACTTACATGTAGGCCTTAGTTTACTGTTCAAAAGAAGCACATATCGGCGCCTGGTTTTCAATTGGCTAGCCCTTTGGGGACGTCACATCTTGAATAGTCTGTAGGGGTAAGTATACCTTCTGTGGATATTTTCGCATGAGGCATGGAATTAGTATTATTTGGCACATATCTAATGTGTCTTCTTGTGTTTTTATTTGGGAAATTAGCGTCGGTGACAAACACAATAATTTTAATGTCCTCATCTTTGTCTCGGGTGGTCGGTTCCGCAAGCCGTTGTTAGGCAACCATTTTAAAGTAACCCGCCAGTCCTGCACTAGAACGCGGTGTCTGAGTTGTTTTGTAATACCAAGGAAGCCATTGAAGGTGTAGATAAAACCCATCATAATGCGACGCAGACTGCTCTTGGGGATGCGCGAAGACTTGTACTGTACTCGTTGCCTCTATTACAACTTAGACAGATTCCGGCTTTACCCAGGGCTGATGTTATCGGTTTGCTTATGTGTACCATTTTGATATTTGAGGTGTGCTTGTATGTGCCATTTTTACTTATGTGTCACTCCTAGGTTGACAGTTGTAGTGATCTGCCACACAAACACTCGTCGTCAACGTAAATAATATTTATTTGTTCTGACCAGCCAGGGATCATTAGTCGTCTCTTCTCCCGACGCTTCTTCCCGCCTCCTCTGATTTCTAACCGACCCTTCAAAAGTAGTCTTTTCAGTTGACGACCTTGACATTTTAAAGGAACGCTACATCGCTAGCTGTAATAAAGAGGCGAGTATTTTTTAGTTTATTCTTCAGGAGGGCGCGGACAACTGGCTAGCAGTGTTTCCAGACATTGAGACCTGACCCAATCCGTCCAAATTAAGCCCATCTACGACTAGTATCTGATAGAGATCTAGCCGCAGATTCCTTACTTTAGAATCCTCCCCGGGGAAGGCCTGGACCTGGATTTTTTTTCCATAGTACATCTGCTTGACTCCGTATCGACATCGTCCACTGGATGTGACGTCAGCAGAGTCCATATATCTCCCTTGTTGGCGCCAGTTCCTTCTTTTCCGCACTTGCAACGCGGATCTGGTAACAGTTGGTCAGGCTGTATTTGGCCTCCTTTGACGGTTTAGTCATATTAAAACAGTGCGCTTTCTATGCTTTTTGGGTTTAAACCCTGTGGGCCCCAAATGCCAGCTACGGACCCCCATTCCGTTTGTATGTGGTGACTGGATGTGCACCATAATGCCGATGAGTGCGACTCCTGCCAGCCACTTTGGGCGAAAGCTCTACAAGAGTGTTGAATGAATCTTCTAGTGGTGCCGATGTAGGAGTCATCTCGGTCTTCCTGTCGAATGAGGTCTCCTTCTCAGACTGACGTCCGTTCACGGCACTGTTCGAGGAGTCGTTCTCGTGGACGCCATTCTGCAGCGGTATTCAAATGTAAGTCTTGCAAACAATCAAAGTTATGAAAGTTGCTGACTCCACTGAATACAACCTCCCGTCATTCATCGGTTGAAGAGACGAGGCCGGAGTCTGCCATGCGTCTTCTCCCCCCCCCCCCCCCCCCCCCCCCTTTCCAGGAGATGAGGCAACTCTAGACCAGATGCTTGAATATTATGTTTCCCTCCATGCTGTCTCTGGTCAATTGCCTCCCTCTGGAGGTGCAAAGTGACTTGATTGTATCCATGCCAGTGGGTTCGCCCTTGGCTTTAGTTAGGCCTTCGGCGTTGGTTGACAAAGCCGTTACAGCGCTGGTGCACAGTCCTTCGGACTTTCCACCTTCAGCACCAGTATCCGCTGACGGCTCCAATCAAAGTCGAATCCTTCTCCCCATCTGAAGCTGATGTCGAGGAATCACCTTCTCTACGTCGGTCAACTCCGGGGACGGCGCCAGTCCTGCCTGTTTGCCTGGTCTTCCTCCACAAGAATTCCCACATGTTGGTCTTACTGAGGGACATGGTGGACAGACGGTAGAGGAGTCGGACCCTCATGGAGATGACAGCTGGTTAACTGACTTAACTACGGTTAGTGGCTTGTATTCTATTTCTGCCTCAGGCCTTCTTTCACCCCCTGGACTTGCTACTGAGGGGAGCTCCCAATTTGCGGGCATGCTACAAAGGGTTGTGGAGGTGTTGGATCTCGCTTTTGCGGAATTAGCTTCATATCCCCAGATTGATGTCCTCCATCAGAGTCATACAGGGCTTGAACCAGTGCTTCCTTACAGTAAAGTGCTTCATGATTGTAAGGAAATGCCTCCTTGGCATGGTTACCCCCTGACCTTTTGCCTTTCCTGATGCCAAGTTATGATTTGAAAGTCTGATTGTCTCCACAATTGGCACAACCCTGGCACCCAGGTAAGTCCTTTGTAAGTGGCATCCCTGGTACCAAGGGCCCTGATGCCAGGGAAGGTCTCTAAGGGCTGCAGCATGTCTTATGCCACCCTAGGGACCCCCGACTCAGCACATACACACTGCTTGCCAGCTTGTGTGTGCTGGTGGGGATAAAATGACTAAGTCGACATGGCACTCCCCTCAGAGTGCCATGCCAACCTCACACTGCCTGTGGCATAGGTAAGTCACCCCTCTAGCAGGCCTTACAGCCCTAAGGCAGGGTGCACTACACCACAGGTGAGGGCATATGTGCATGAGCACTATGCCCCTACAGTGTCTAAGCAAAACCTTAGACATTTTAAGTGCAGGGTAGCCATAAGAGTATATGGTCTGGGAGTCTGTCAAACACGAACTCCACAGCACCATAATGGCTACACCGAAAACTGGGAAGTTTGGTATCAAACTTCTCAGCACAATAAATGCACACTGATGCCAGTGTGCACTTTATTGTAAAATACACCCAGAGGGCATCTTAGAGATGCCCACTGAAAACATACCCGACTTCCAGTGTGGGCTGACAAGTTTCTGCCAGGCTGCCACACACCAGACATGTTGCTGGCCACATGGGGAGAGTGCCTTTGTCACTCTGTGGCCAGGAACAAAGCCTGCCCTGGGTGGAGGTGCTTCTCACCTCCCCCTGCAGGAACTGTAACACCTGGCGGTCAGCCTCAAAGGCTCACCCCCTGTGTTACAGCACCACAGGGCATCCCAGCTAGTGGAGATGCCTGCCCCTCCAGCCACTGCCCCCACTTTTGGCGGCAAGGCTGGAGGAGATAATGAGAAAAATAAGGAGGAGTCACCCCCCAGTCAGGACAGCCCCTAAGGTGTCCTGAGCTGCGGTGACTCTTACTTTTAGAAATCCTCCATCTTGCGGATGGAGGATTCCCCCAATTCAATTAGGGATGTGCCCCTCTCCCCACAGGGAGGAGGCACAAAGAGGGTGTAACCACCCTCCAGGACAGTAGCCATTGACTACTGCCCTCCCAGACCTAAACACACACCTAAATTCAGTATTTAGGGGCCCCCAGAACTGAGGAAGATAGATTCCTGCAACGTAAAGAAGAAGGACTGCAGACCTGAAGCCCTCAAGTGAAGACGGAGATGACAACTGACTTGGCCCCAGCCCCACCGGCCTGTCTCCCTACTTCGAAGAAAACTGCAACAGAAACGCATCCAACAGGGTCCAGCGACCTCTGAAGCCTCAAAGGACTACCCTGCAGGACCAAGAAGCTCTTGAGAACAGCGGCCCTGTTCAACAAACTGCAACTTTCTGCAACAAAGAAGCAACTTTTAAAGACCACACGTTTCCCGCCGGAAGCGTGACACTTTCCATTCTGCACCCGACGCCCCGGATCGACCTGCGGAAAACTAACACTACAGGGAGGACTCCCCGGCGACTGCGAGCCCGTGAGTAGCTAGAGTTGACCCCCCTGAGCCCCCACAGCGACGCCTGCAGAGGAAATCCAGAGGCACCCCCTGACCGTGACTGCCTGTAACAAGGAACCCGACGCCTGGAACCAGCACTGCACCCGCAGCCCCCAGGACCTGAAGGAACCAAACTCCAGTGCAGGAGCGACCCTCTGCCTAGCCCAAGTGGTGGCTACCTTGAGGAGCCACCCCCTGTGCCTGCCTGCATCGTTGAAGAGACCCCCGGGTCTCCCCTTTGATTCCTATCAGAAACCCGACGCCTGTTTGCACTCTGCACCCGGCCGCCCCTGTGCCGCTGAGGGTCTACTTTCTGTGCCTGCTTGTGTCCCCCCGGTGCCCTAAAAAAAACCCTCTGGTCTGCCCTCCGAGGACGCGGGTACTTACCTGCTGGCAGACTGGAACCGGGGCACCCCTATTTCCATTGAAGCCTATGTGTTTTGGGCACCACTTAGACCTCTGCACCTGACCGGCCCTGAGCTGCTGGTGTGATAACTTTGGGGTTTCCTTGAACCCCCAACGGCGGGCTACCTTGGACCCAACTTTCAACCCTGTAAGTGTTTTACTTACCTGTGAACTTAACATTTACTTACCTCCCCCAGGAGCTGTTGATTTTTGCACTGTGTCCACTTTTAACATAGCTTTTTGCCATTCTTGTCAAAACTGTACATGCTATTGTGATTATTCAAAGTTCCTAGAATACCTGAGTGAAATACCTTTCATTTGAAGTATTACTTGTAAATCTTGAACTTGTGGTTCTTAAAATAAACTAAGAATATATATTTTCTATATAAAAACCTATTGGCCTGGAGTAAGTCTTTGAGTGTGTGTTCCTCATTTATTGCCTGTGTATGTACAACAAATGCTTAACACTACCCTCTGATAAGCCTATTGCTCGACCACACTACCACAAAATAGAGCATTAGAATTATCTCTTTTTGGCACTATCTTACCTCTAAGGGGAACCCTTGGACTCTGTGCACACTATTTCTTACTTTGGAATAGTATATACAGAGCCAACTTCCCAAAATGATGTCTTATTGGGAGCTTGTGTTAAGCCTGATATAGGGGCCCTTGTTGACCGGGTGTATTCCATAGGCACCGACCTGTTCCTGATTATCTGTCCTGTCGAATAAGACATCCCACTCATTGAAGTTTGGTGGTACAGGTTGCTTTAGCTTTCCATAATATGTAGTCTCTCCCACATGCTCCACCTGATAGAGAGTTCAGGAGTCTAGTCGTCTGTGGCAGGCATGTTTTTTCCTCCACAAGTTCTACTCTACACTCTGTGAACGCATCTTGTGTTCTGGGACATTTCTCTCAGTCTTTATCGGACTCATTAGCAAACATTTTACCTTCACTTTCCAAAGACATCAGGAGTACCATCACTCCTATGGTTCAGGATGAACAGCACACAGCTAAATTAATAATTCGCTGTGGCATGGACACCACTGATTCTGTGAGTCGAGCTATGGCTTCCTCAGTTGCGCTACGTTGCTGTGCCTAGTTGCGTACCTGAGTTTTCAGAGCCAGTCCAATCTATATTGAGTGACATGCCGTTTGATGGTGCCAATTTATTTGGTGCTGACTCACCTTTAAGACGTTTCCAAGACAGTAGGGCTAAAACACCAAATTAGCTTGGCTCCTCCATCTTTTGGCTAGTTCATAACGTCTTTACTGTTGGTATGGCGTTACTTCTTCTTGAGTGCCCAACTCCTGATCCCGTAAGGCCCTCCCTCAAATTCTCTCCCTTCCCATACCCAAACCATCTCCCCACCCAATATTTACAGTGTGCTGTAGTCCTCGGGTTCCTCCTCTGTCGCTACTGTACACAGCCCCCCATAGGAGTTCCAATTCCCCTAGACCTTTGCCATTTTGGGAGCAGCCCCAGCCTTCATAAATAACTTTTTTTACCAATATACACCAGTTCAGGTCATGTTTCCCGTCCTCCACTTCGAGTGGGTCGGGGGCCCTATAAGCCTGTGCTATGGTACGCTTTGCTACTATTGAGCCTAACTTCATCCATATGTGATCCATGCCGGCAAGGTCCACGTCTCCCTTTATATTTAGAACACACCTCTTGGGCTGAGGCTCTCTAGTGCTTCCATAAACTACATTTAGACAAGGTACTACTGTGGACCAGAATCTCTGTATCATTGGACATTCCCATAACATTTGATGGAATGTCCCTCGCTGGCCACAATTTCGAGGACATAAGGATGATGCCCTCCTGCCCATTTTGGACAGTGTTCTGCAGGCGTAATAACTCCTGGGAATTACTCTCAGTGGCACTAATCGGAACGTTGCTCGCATTCCTACCTCCCTAGGGGAGGCTAAGGCCTCTTGCCATTCCTCTTCATCCAACTCCCCTACATCCTGTACCCAGCATGCTCTCAGGTCTTTACATACATCTGGTAAGTTATTAAGTATTTTGCGATATATTAGTTTACTTTTTAGGTAAATGTTCGAGTAATAATCTGTCTTCTAGCAGGAATGACTCAGGAGGGTCCTCCCTTCTGGGTAATACTTTGAGTGCATTTCTAATTTGGGGCTAACATTACATCTCTGTCGAGGCCAACTCGAACTCCACCTCGAGGTTCGTGAAGAGAAGAATGGCCCCCCCATCCACAGGTCTGCCACTTTTGTGAGATTGATAAGGTCCCATTTATTAAATCCAGGTTGTGTTGCCAGTGTGCCCAGTGCTGCGGTTTCCCACAAGGGAGTGCTCTGTGTGATAAAATTATTCCACCCCAACACGTTCAGCGTTTCATGCCAGAGGATTAGGGTAAGCGCTGTCAGAACCGGGAATGTCTGCGGTCCTCGTCCACTATACGGGGCCCGGAGAGCCCCTCCTGGCCGCGTGGCTTCCCTGTCCATGCGGTACGCTGGCTCCAATGCCGGCAGTAAGGTCCACTGATTAATAGTCGTTAGTTAGGCCACTCGATAATAGTTGCGCACGTCTGGAAGGGCTATGGCCACGTCATACCAGCTTCGTGTGTGCTTGGCTACAGCTATTTGGGCTGGTTCCCCATCCAACAGGAGTGTACCTATTTCCTGGTCAAGGGCTCGAAAGTACGAGACTGAGACCAGATACGGGGTGTTATGAAGTATATAGAGAAAATGGGGAGGTGCCATTATTTTGAACAAAGCAGCCCTTCCCAGAAATCAGAATGGTAGGGATCGCCATCGCGTGACATGTCCCCTAAGCCGTCGCAGTGGCGGCTCTAAATTCTGGGTATAGAAGCTAGTAGGTGTTCCGGTTATATAGATACCCAGGTATCGTAACTCTTCTGTAGCAATCCTGGTGCAGCCAATCAGGAGACGTGGGGCCGGGCCCTACAGTATATAAATCACTGACTTGTCCCAGTTGCTAGTGTAGCCTGAGTATTGACTGAAGAGCGTAAGAATATGCATTACCCTGTCCGTGGAAGAATTTGGCTCCGAAATATAGAGCAGAACATCGTCAGCGTATAGCAATATCCTGTCTTCCCATCCCTCCGACCATTGCAAGCCTCTAAGCAGCGGATCACCACGTATCCATTCAGCCAGTGGCTCTAGCGCCATGGCAAAGATCAAGGGGGATAGTGGGCATTCTTGACTCTTGCCACACTGCATTTTAAAGACTGGGGATGTGCATTGGTTGACGACCACCTGTGCCAGGGGCTCGGCATACAGGAGACGCACCCAGGCTGCAAATTTTGGTCCAAACCCAAATTTTCTAAGGACCTCAAAGAGGTAGGTCTAGTCTATGGTGTCAAAGGCCATCCGCTCTTCAGAAGAAAACACTAGTGCTACCTCTCTTATTCTGTGCGTCCTACCTATGACCCCATGTAGGCGTCTCAGGTTCAGGGCAGTGCATCAACCTGGCATAAAGCTGGATTGGTCTGGGTGTATCAAGGAGAGGATCACCTTGACCTATCTTGAGGCCAGTATTTTAGCTTAAATAGCTGAGACCCTTTACTCCTTTATTACCGCCTTGCAGCCCTCCCATAGTGACTGTGAGGATTCGACGAACCCTACATTTCCCCAGAAGTAGCTTCAGGCTGCCCTGATTAAGTTAGAGCAGATCTGCAGTATGGTTAGACACCATGGACTAATCACTAGCCTTCGCTGCCCTGACGGAACCTGATTTCCGTACAATGCCCAGAATGGTGAGTGATGTGATATTCCTTGTGCCGAATGCTTAATTTTTTTTATAGCATCCTATCTGATGAGGGAAGGTAAGGATGTAGTCAGTTCTTGAGAGGCTTCCATGGGCCCCTGAGAGAAACGTGTATTGTCGCTGTTAAGGGTGACACGTTAGTCCCACATCAGTAAGTCCCGTAGCTGCCATAAAGTCTGCCAGAGAGTGGTGAGGTCTGGTCCCTTGCCGATGTAGCCATCTACCTTGTAACTCAATGTGTCCCATGAAATCTCCTCCCATAAGGCGTTCGCCATCTGGCAATTTTTAGAGCAGGGTACTAAGTTCCACATACGCATCCGTGTGCATACACTGAGATAATATTTAGCGTGATTTCACCCCATGTCCCAGTGAGCGCTGCATATCTGCCATGTCCGTCTACCCATGTGCCTTTGATCGGAAAGGGCCAGGACTTGCCCACTCCCTGAGAGCCCAAGGTGTATCCTGCATGTGCTGCCATTCTATACCCCCTCGAGCTAAAGGTCGATATGTGTTTCCACATAGATGTGTCTTCTGCAGGAGAACAATATCAGGGGCTTGCCGTTTTAGGTATTGCAACACCAACCCCCTCTTTATTTTGTCACCCAGCCTATTTACATTCTAGAAAAGCAGTTTAGTATCCACAGCTCTTAATATCATTGTCCCAGGTTAATGAGAACATGACCCCAGTTATCCATGGGTGATCTTGGAGCAGCGCAATCTGCAGGTCAGAATGTGTTAGCCTCGGCATTCTGAGTCTTAGTGGCATCCAATGATTGCTTATCGTACAAGAGACTTGTTAAAAAAATTAACAATTAAACCAAAACATACCCCCCTCCCTGTTAGGCGGGACTGAATGTTCTTCCAAGTCTGGTGCAGCGCTTTGGTCTTCCTGGGTGCCCTCCCTGGGTCCCCGCCTCATTTCACATCACATCACATTTTCCTAAAGAAAACAGAGCTGTTTTTTGCAAAGTGCCTAGCTGTGGATTTTGGCTTCTAGCTCAGCCGGCACCTAGGACAATGTAGCAAACCTGGACATTTCTGAAAACTAGACACCTAGGGGAACCCATGATGGGTTAACTTGTGGTGCTCTCACCAGGTTCTGGTACCCAGAATCCTTAGCTAACCTCAAAATGTAGCAAAAAAAACACTTTTCCCTCACATTTCGAAGCTGCAAAGTACTGGAATCTGAGGGGAGCCACAAACTTCAGTCTACCCAGCGTTCCCCCATGTCTCCCGATTAAAATGGTGCCTCACTTGTGTGGGTAGTCCTAGTGCCCACGACAGGAAATGCCCCAAAACACTATATGGACACATCACAATTATCAAATTCAAAACTATCTGTTTTTGGGGGGAAGGGTACCTGTGTTTTTGGTTCTGAGCTCAGCAGCCATCTAGGGAAACCTACCAAACCCAAACATTTCTGAAAACTTGACACCTGAGGGAGTCCAGGGAGGTGTGACTTGCATGGATCCCCCAGTGCTGTCTTACACAGAATCCTCAGCAAGCCTCAAATTTAGTTTAAAAAAATCAGATTTTCCCACATTTCTGTGTGGAATCACCGCACCAGGACAAATTTTCTACCACCCAAAGCCCCCCTCAGTCTCCCAGTCAAAATGATACCTCGCTTGTGTAGGTTGGCCAAGTGCCTGTGACAAGGAAGAGCCAAAAACATGTTGAAAATGAGGGGGGACCAAAGCGGGTCCAAAAGGGCAGTTTAAAAAAAAGTTTTTAGGCTGACAAGTGGGGCAGGATGTTTATCGTTATAGATGCGACAATTCTGGGTGGTAGGAATTTTATGGATTCCTGCAGAATCCGGAAGGTTCCATCACAAAAATGTGGGGAAAATGTGTGATTTTAAGCAAAGTTGAAGGTTTGCAGGGCATTGTGGGTAAGAAAATGGTATGGGGTGCATGTGAAGCACATCACCCTGGACTCACCCAGATGTTTAGTTTTCAGATTTGTCTAGGTCTCGTAGATTTTTCTACATGCCAGCGTCCCAAAGTCCAAAAGTGCAGCCCTCACCATTCCAAGTGGGACGATTTTGATAGTTAGACAAGCTCTCATGGGCCAAATGTAAAACCAAAACACAAAATAATTGAATGCCCTCTTGCTTGACATGGGATAAGATGTTTTAGTGTGCGGGGGGGGAGCTGAAAGACTGTTATCCCCTTCAGTTGGGGTGGGGGCATAACCATGCCCATACTGGTTGGTAGCCACCACCTCACTATTTTTGTTTTTAATTGCCTGGCAACTAGTAGGCTTTCTGCCCCCCTCTCCCCCCGGAGTCGATCAGGGGTAATTGCCCCATGGGCAGCACAACTTTGTCCCCATTTATTTGGAGTGGGAGTATATGTTCATGCTCTTAACTGTATTTCTGAACAAGTCACCTTCAGGTCTGAGTGAGTTACAGTTATGTGTGGGTGTTTAGGATGGACACAGTTGAAAGCCCTGAGGCTGAGGCAGTACAGGTTGCTTTAAGATCTTCCAGTGGCTCATTAAGACTAAATGCCCATCCAATCCTTGGCCTCTCCGGAGAGCACACAGAGTAACGAGTCATATAAATGCCAATTCTAAATGAAAGCATTACTATGCATATGCAGTTGGAGGCTGAGTGAGTGTTGCATGCCTATCGGGACGAGATGAGGCCACGGTTATAGGGTCCCTTTTCTCCCCAAACTTTCTGAAATACTCAATCTGAATATCTCGCATCTTCAGCACCAGTTTCACCCTTTCTTTTTGTATGAATTTCCATTCATCAATGCAGGGAATGAAGTGGTTCCAGACAGATACGGCAGCTATTGTTGAGCACGAGCTGGGACCCAGGCCAGCATCAGTGAAATATGCTGAATTTGTCCCAGTGTACTTTGATGACTGTGGGACTCGTTCACGAACACTCGCATGTTGTCTGCTTTTCTTTCATAGCAGCAAATTGTAGGAGAAGAGGATTTTTTAAAACTTTTGCTTCCAGATGTGCCAAAAACAGAAGCCTCACTTAAAAGTCCATCATCCCTCCTTTTGTTGAAATCTCATCCTGGCTTAGTGCTATCGTGAGCCTAACACTTAAATATCAATGCAATGGATGAAAGCAAAGACACTGAGCTTGTTATCATATCACAAGTGCTTCGGAGACAATATAATTTGTAGCCAGTTTTTTGGCTTCATTCACCCTCTGTATGTATGCAATATGTATGCATTGTAAGAATGTCAGACTTATCTACGTGACCAATTACAGTAATGATAGCAATACTGTAATGATGTAAGCATGCACTAACTTTTTTTTTTTTTATTTGATACAACTATTCATCCTAATGTAGGGTGTTCGTGCTATACATTACACAAACAATATACAGTGACAATGAATCGTACAAGTATGTAAACCAATGTACAGGGAATGTTGCAAAAGACAATGAGGGCTACAAGGGACCTCTGTGACAAAAGCAGTAACCCTCTGACCGAACCACATAGGGGTGCGCAAGCCAACAAATTAATAAGGAGAGCTAAAATAGAGCCTAGCCAAGGGTCGGCTATGGCTGTATGAGCCTGTGCTTGCACCGTGCTATGAAAATATTTGTCATGCCCATCATGATAATGCTAGAATATGATCAGGTATCTTCACAATTTAAAAATGTATTTTTTAACATGTGAAGAGTTTTACCTTAGCACATCAATATATACCACTGTATTGAGAAGTATTTATTAAAAGTGAGAGCTCTTAAAGATGAACTGAGAAACTTTCTGCCCCCCACCTAGATGATAATGCTATTTGTGACCTAAGAGGAAAGGAGGGGTTCATGTGTACCCTATATATGACTTAGATTCTTAATATAGATGGCACCACATTAAAGGCTATTAAATAAAACACAAACAAAACTCTCATCTGTGACAATGATTAACAAAGGAGGCTTGATAAAATAAAGTGTTTATCTTAGACGGGGTCTCCAACCTTCTGTTATGAGAGTTACTTATGATCAGTAGCTACTATTATCATTAGTATTGTAATAGTGGTTACATCAGAGAAGATTGTTAGTGGCCACCCTATATAAATTTAACCACAGTGATTACTTCTGCACCAGGCAGGAAAGCCAGTAGTAATGTAAAAAAGGCTTTGTCAATTTGGAAAGCCTTTATGTGGTGTAATACACAACATCAATTGCTTAAATGCTCCTGGTAGCAAGGTTATAATATTAGCAATAAATCTCCCAAATTACACAATTTATCATTCAAATATCAGCTTTAAATATATTTTGGAAATTTAGCCATCAGTTTATCAGTTCTGAAAATACAGACGTTCTCATTTTGAATACACATTTTTCAGTTTTGGTGTACATATATTAATTCAGTCAAGCAAATGTTTCTATTTAGCAGGCTAGACTGGACACAGGAGATCTATGTCTAGGCAGCTGGAGAGCTACTGGTAGCTCACAAGCTACTCGGAGAAGCCTGGTCTAGGATCACACAATTTTGTTAAGCAGGTAATCTGGGATTAATCACACATTTACCTGTTTCACACTGTGTGATATGGACACTAGGAATATATCTTTCTAACATTAAGTACACCGAAGCCCTAGAAAGAGGGGTTCCCTGATTGTAGTGATACCAAAACCAAGGAGGACCCCATGGAGGCAGCCTCCTACCATCTGCTCTCAATGTTGAACATAGATCAGAAGATCCCCAGTCATGTGCTGGCGGTTAAACTGCAGCCTCACCCTCCGCAATTTATCCATGTGGATCAGTCAGGATTTATCTGTTCCGGAACATGTTATGTAACCTCTGCCACCTGCTGCATGTCTTACATGAACCTGACCTGAAGAGAGATCCATGTGCACGTGCCTTCCTGGATATATAGCAGGCCTTTGACTTTTTCTGCTGGGACTATGTCTGGCAGGTACTGGACAGAGAAGAGCTGGGCCATAACTACATAAGGTGGTTCAAACTACTTTATGAAAGACCGATAGTGAAGGTCAGCACTGGGCGGTATGTCTCAACCACAATATTACAGAGGGGCACTTGACAGGGCTGCCCATTGTTTCCCTTGATCTTCGCCCTTGCGATGGCGTCACTGGCATGCCGCCTTCGTCCGATATTGCGTGGGTGGGGCATACAGGTGTGTCGTACAGAGCAGGTGGTCTCGCTGTAGGCGGATGACACTTTGCTTTACCTGTTTCAACCTGATATCTCAGTCTTGTTCTTGCTCAGAGTTATGCAGGAATTCGGAGACCTCTCTGGCCTTTGAGTTAACCATGCCAAGTTGACCCTGTTCCCATTGGGGCTGCTGAGTGGGCTGCCTGTGGATTGTCTGTGTGAGTCGGGACTGCCGTGGACGGTGGATAGTGTCCAATATGTGGGTGTACATGTTGTCCATGGAGCACAACTGACACATGACCTGAACCTGGGTAGGGTGATCCATAACCTACTCCCCTCAATAGAGTTCTGGAATTGATTGAAATAGTCCCTGATGGGTAAAATGGCTCTCATTAAAATGGTGATGCTGCCCAGGTGTCTATATATCCTTTACGGAGCTATGTACGAGACTCCCCCCTTTAAGGAGGTTGACGGTTTCTTGGTAAATCTACTGTGGGCAGGGAAGCGCTGTGGGATTGGGCTGAGCACCCTCAAGAAAGCATAGGAAAGAGGGGGGGGATCAGGGATGTGGAATTCCTTGTTTGGGGTCAAGGGCAACAAGTTTTCATGTTTATTTTGTCCTTGGGACAAGTAGGCCCAACCCCCTGCAGCACAAACCCTTTGGCTGCCAGTTTACACAGAAGCGAACCATCTGCAATTGAGGTAATATGTGCCCATATGTTAATGCTGTTCGAACTTGTATTTATGGTTCATTAATGAAAATCATTTAATCTTAGGGTGAGCACTTTAAATAAAAGTTTTAAGGTCACAGTACACTACTGACAGTGGTTCCAGTAAAAAAAAAAAAAAGTGTACACACGTTTGAAAAGTTTAACAATATGACGCTAAGTTGAATGCTCCCAAAATGCTCTCTGATTAGATGCAAATATTTGCAGAAGCTTAAAAGCAAGAGACATGATTATTTGCTTTCAAAATAAAATGTTCAGAAAAAAATGCAAGTAGGAAAAAAATGTTTCACTACACTGAAATTTTAGGTGCTATTTCTCTGAAGCGTCATTTAATAAGATGTGTTGATGCATGTTAGTATTTCCCAAAAATATTCCTAATGGAAAATCAGTGTAACCATTTTTGACAAGATTATAGGAAGCATGAAAATAAACCAGCATTGGCACAGCCAAGTGATCCAACATATTTGTGAGTCTTTTGGTTTTGTCAATGCATGTCTTGTTTTGACGTGTCTTTTGTAGCACTTTATTGTTGTGGGAGCTGTCAGCCCTCACCATTGTAACAAACACTGGCAAAAAAACAAAAACATTTGTTCTCAAAAAGCACACATTGCCAAAAGTGGCGTAACAGTGGCCCTGCAGCCCTCCAACACAGGGCCCCCTCAGTAAAGCACCTACCCTGAGTGAGTCTTGAGGGGGGGCCCCCCTCTATATTCTTTGCAGGGGGGTACCTCCATATTCTTTGCAGGGGGGGGTTCCATATTCTTTGCCAGGGGGGTCCCTCTTCGTATTCTTAGCAGGGCAGGGGGCCCTCTAGTTTTGTTACGCCACTGATTGCCACAGTAGTTCCTGGCACTGAACAAAACTATTTTGTGTGTAAATATGCTCCTGTGGAAGAGCAGAATGCGATCATTCACAGTAAAGCCAGCTGAAAGATAGGGAGATAAATAGAATTTTAATAAAAACAAAATGTCTTTGTTAATGCCAGACCTAATAATGGGACCCAATTCTTTAAAAAAAAAAGTCTCAAAAGTGCACCTATTGGTATAGGTCTTTCAATTAGTGGCGTTCATGAATACAGAAGAACTTACAGAAGTAGACCAGGAAATTGTACTCCTAGAAAATATATATATATATATTTTTTTAAATCGGTTTATTAAACATTATGCATGAGCAACAGTACATTACGTTATTAAAGATTATACGATCAGTCTACAAACATTTGTAGTCTTGTACAGTGCAATTACATTGTGACGTGCTGAAATACAACATAAAACTGTGCAACTAGCGGTTAAAGTCACATTTGAGTACCTAATCATGTATGCTGGTGTCAATAATAGTGCAGGCTGCTCCTTCTGGAGGGCAGGGGGGGAGAGGAGGCACATCTGTCATGCATGCAAGCTGTGGAGCCAGAGCCGAGGTTGGGGGGCGAAGGGGCCCGTAGCGCCGGAGTGTGGCGAGCGAATCATGATAAAAAGTTCCAAGGGGCCGCTGTAGTGGGAGAGGCTCCTTTTAAGCATTACGTTGTTACGCTGAGGGAGGGTACGAGAGTGTCAAAGCTAAGTGACTGGAGGACAACGAGGGGCTGCGTGGTGTAGAGATTTAACGGGGGGATAGCACACTAGCACAAACTAGCTCAGGGGGGGTATGTGTCGTCCCTGGCTTCTATGCCTACCACATAGAAATCCCAGACTTCAGCACCGCCCTGTATCAGACCCTTGAGTTGTAATTGGCGCAGCGTCTGGGCCTCAGCTTGCAAGCTACGGAGCAGGTCGCGGAGCCAGGCAGTGTGCAGGGGAGCATGTGGGGCCTTCCAGTGCGTGGCGATCAGGCGCTTGAAGACAACGAATGCTAGGTCTATAAATCTGTGCAGGTGTTTGTCATCCTTAGCACGATGACAGATGCTGAGTAAACAGGATTCCAGAGTGGGTATACGTGTGTGGGCCGCAATGTCTGCTATAGTATCAGTAATTCGTTTCCAAGCCGTGTTTATTGAGTGGCAACTCCAGACCATGTGGTAAAAGTCTGCTGCTGGTGTGGCGTATCTAGGGCATACTGGGTATGTGTTCGGATATATTCTTTGAATGCGGGCCGGGGATAGGTATGAGTGGTGAATGTAGTTAAATTGGGTGTACCGCAATCTGGTATTGCGGGATACTGTCTTGATCATTGTGAGAGCTGCGACCCAGGCTTTTTGTGGCAATGGTGTGGGGAGGACGGCGTCCCAACGTGCTTTAGCATGCGTCAGGTCCGAGCAAACCTCTGCTAGGAGCACTTTGATAGTTTAGTTATGATGCCTGTTGTGTTTCCTAAGGTAAGGATTGCAGTGAGCAGAAGGGATTCTCGTGGCTCAACGCTGCCGAGCCCCCATATACTGTTAAGGAGCCTTTTAGTGGCACTATATGTCAAAAAGGCCCCAGGATGCATGATCCCTGCGGCTACAAGTTCTGCAAAGGTGCGCATAGTGGAGCTTGAGTAATAATCGCCCACGTTTAATGCACTTATGTCGCGTGTATCGTGATGTAGTGATAGTGCTTGTATTCCCGGTAATTGGGACAGTGGCAATAAGGGAGAGTAAGGAGGTGAGGGGGACTTGCCTTGAACGTGTCTGCGCCAGCAGAATCTGGCTGCGTCCAGCAGTATCGGCTTTATCAGCAGGCAGAGAGGACCAGACAGTAGTGAGGTTAGGATTGTTTGTGGTGCTGTGTATGCATGCAGCGCCTTGCTTTCTGGAGATGGAGGTTCGCTTAACCATACAGTTAGCCAGAGCAACTGAGCCGCAGCGTAGTATAGTTCGAAGTTTGGCATGCCCAATCCACCAGCTTCTTGGGGGTATTGTGTTATCGATAGTGCTACTTTGCGCCTGTCTTTGCCCCAGAGCAGGTCGGTCAGTAGTGAGTGCAGCATGTGGAAGAACGAGCGTGGTAGGAGTAACAGAAGGGCGGTGAAATAGTATAGGAACCTAGGGAGGAAGAGCATTTCTAGAAAATATTTGTTAACTGTATTTTATGCATGTGTAGATTTGCTCATGTGAAAATATATTGAGCATTTGCAAGTTCACTTTCCCACCAACCACTTTTTTCCTAACCCTAGAAGAACCTCTACTTCTGCCATTGTCAGGAGTAAACTTCCAACGGTTCTCATTATGGGACAAGATTAGCGAAGAGCTGGTGAAAATCCTTTAAAAATGCAAGTTAGTAGGTTTGCAGGCTCAAAGGCATTCCAGCCGTGGAACGTCTGCTGCTTCCTCCAGCCCCAGTATGTAGATCTGCAGAAAGGGGGAAAAATAAGGAAATTGCTATAGTAGGGATTGAAAATGCAGGTATTTAAGCCCTACTATAGTAATCAGAGAGGCTGTTGTCAGAGTGCTTACTTAATGGAATTGCTGCCATAATTGGACGCCGCCCTACATGGCACCAAAGGGACAAGTAGATTTTTTTTTACAGGACAAGTAGATTTAAGAAGCAACCTGTCCCATGGACAAGTAGATACTTTATTAAATTCCACACCCCTGGGGATGGAGGTCCCAGATCTGAAGCTTTGTTACATGCCAGCTAACGTTCAGCATGCAGTCCACTGGTTGGATGGCGAGGACAATTGGGAAAGATCGCTCCTGGATAGTACTCATGAGGGCCATGAAATGGGGGCTCTCTTGATGATGGGTCCTGGACTATCCCCCCATGTGATCCAATAGTTATGATGCCTCTGGGAGTGAATGGTGCAGCGTGTACTACAGTGAGCACTGTATGCCCCAGACTTGGATTTGTGGATTGTGCGACCATTCGCACAATTAGCACAGTCTATGGCGGTTGACAGGTGGTGGGAGGGAGAGTGTATCATGTGTTGTATCTTTATGCAGGCAGATTTGACACTATGCAAGACGCATTCAGTTTTTTTGGGCTGGACCAGTGTCCTGCCATTTGATAAAGTTTTGTTTTGACCAATGACTTTGTGTTTCACCACTGCGCATATTAGTTGCTCAATGTTCACCAGTAGCACATGGTATGTTTTGTTCAGTTTAGCCGCCTATGGGCTTTGACATTGCATTAGTCATTACATTCTGTATTGTGCCTATTGGCTTTGACATGGCATTAGCCATTGCTTTCTGTATTCAGTTTAGCCGTCTATGGGCTTTGACATTGCATTAGCCATTACATTCTGTATTCTGCCTATTGGCTTTGATATGCTGTATCCAGTCTAGCCGCCTATTGGCTTTGACATTGCATGCCTATTGACTTTGACATGATGTATTCAGTTTAGCTGCCTATTGACTTTGACATGCTATTAGATATTCTGCCTATTGGCTTTGCCATGATATCATATATTACATTTTGTATTCAGCTCCGCTGCCTATTGGCTTTGACATGATATTATATATTACACTTTGTATTCAGCTCCGCTGCCTATTGGCTTTGACATGATATTATACATTGCATTTTATATTCAGCTCAGCTGCCTATGGGCTTTGACATGATATAAGACATTGCATTTTGTATTCAGCTTAGATGCCTATTGGCTTTGACATGACACTAGACATTGCATTTGATATTTAGGTTAGCTGCCTATTGCCTTTAACATGACATTGCATTTGATATTTAGGTTAGCTGCCCATTGCCTTTAACGTGGAGTTCTGTATTTTTCCAAGCTCTGTTTTTGCACCAGAGAACCAAGATGTTTTGCTCTCACAGTAGACTAGACCTGATAAGAGAGAGTACATGGGCGTCGTTTCTCTTCCCTTGAGCTTGGGAACAGGAGTAGTCTTGGAGACCTGGCCAGTCTCCAAAAGGCTTGCTCAGTTTCCCAGGTCTGAGAGGAGGGGGCACACCTTTGTAACGAATGTAACAGGCTGCAGAGAGTCCGATTCGAATCTGCCGGACCTCGTGCTGGAGCTTGGCGCAGGCTGCCAGCAATCCCGTGTGGGTAGATGAATCTCTCTTTCTCGCGGTTGACAGGGGTCCTCAGCTTGCAGACCTTAGAAAGATGAAGCTGTGAATAGTTCCCACACGGTGAAGTATTTGTTTTGCTTTGCATTCAATATCTTATAAATATAACCTGCTGTGTATATTGCAAACTGATATATTTTGTTTGATTAACGCGGACTTGAAAGCTACTAATTCGTCATTCATTCATAAACATTGTGGTTGGGGAAGAATAAAATAACAATAAAAGTCTTCTTTGACCTCAGAAGTGCATTTCTGTTGTGTTATGTTAGTGCTTAGAAACTAAATAAGAGGAAAGCACTACAACCAGAGCCAGTGCCTCTATAATGACAAAAGTGCAGCAACGGCCTGACAGCTATGGCCATTGTTTCCTGATGCCTCTGAATCCACACAGATGATGGTTGCTCTGCTTTCCCCGGCGGGGAAACGCTGGCTGATGACACACTTGCATCATGCTCTGCGCGTGGATAGAAGGCAACCACCACTACAAGTGGAGGAGGCCTGGCAGTGCATCATTGATGCTCTCCTAAGCCTCAGAGACTGGCTTAACATTCCAGATGGTGTACGCTAAGTGTCAATCAATGCAAAATTTAAACTGGTACAATATCATTTCTTACACATGGCCTACCACTCACTAGGAGACTGCATGTTATTTACTCCACCAGGGATCAAAGTTATGCTAAATGTTGTGCCGCTGTGGCGGACTTCCTTGATGTTGTGTGGAGCTGCCCAGTTATCGGAAATTATTGGATGAGATTTTAGCCCAAATCCGAATGTAACAGGGTGAGGCATCCCATGCACGATTAAACACTGTTTGCTGGGCTTGCTCCCCAATAGGGCTAACAAGAAATTGAACAAGCGATTCACAGTACTTGTTCTAATAGACGCAAAGAGGTGTGTTGCTATCTGCTGGCAAAGCGCTAGGCCTCCCTTGCTACTGGAATGAGCTGGGGTGGAAGAGGCGTATATGTGGAGGACACGCAGGGATGAGAAAGCGGCAGACAGTATGCTTTCCTGGGAAATCATGTTGCAGGCTCTGGCAGAACCACTGGAGGGTCTTTTACCTGGATGATTTATCTGCGTCCTGCATGGCGAGGAGAGGGATGGGGAGTGTAGTAGAGTCAAAACAGGGAATGATTTGTAGATGTGGCTGTAACACTGATCTTCTCATGTCCTGTTAGCAGGCTGGAGACCTTTAGATCCACTTGGAAGTTCTCCTATATATGAGGACCAGCTGCTGGATGGCAGCTTGGGGGAGGGGGTAGGCAGGGAGGTTTTATTATTGCTGTTGATGCATTACTTGTTATGGTATTGGTGAATGCTGTTTGCAAGCTCACTGAAATATTTGGCAGGTTATGGCTGTATTGCAACTGCTTCGGCAGGATTCCGAACCTGGCTTATAAAACCTGCTGTTGTTTCTGAAACGCCTTTTACACTATACTGCTTGTTGAAATGCCAATAAAAATATATAATAAAAAAATCTCTTACTAACATTGAATGTTAACACTTTCGTCCTCACTCTTGGAGGATAAGATTAGAGTGTGAGTGACAGGTAGAATCCACTTTTTATTTTTGGCAGTATTGCATAGCGCAAATCGTGTCCCATGACATAAGAGTGCTTCACCATAGACAAAGACTACATTACATGTTTTTGTCACCAGTGATTTTCTTTCTGAGATTCTTATGCTACTTTAAGATGAGGCAAAAATGTGACTAAACAAAACATCTGTCCAGCAACAGGAATGACATTGTCTTACCTGAAAAATGCTGGGTATCCATGGATTCACAGGCTGCTGGGTGGGCTAACCGCCCTTGACACTCTTCGACCCCTCCTCTCTCAAGTTCCAGACCTCATGTTTGAGCACTACACTACTTCAGCACTTGGTAAATAAAATAAAAAAATAAAATGGCAACCCTGCCCCTTCCAACCACATTGGTCAAGTGATTCTGGGGCAGGTCTGCCGCATGAAGCAGGACCGTCATAGGTATAATTTTCCTGCTATGAATGATTGATGGCCTTGCTTTAAATTTGTGGGATGGGTAGAGCCTCAGAGTCTGCATTGATTTTGCCAGACATCTGGTGGCGCCATCACATTTACCAATTTTTTTGCACAAATAGTTAACTCCTCTAGTGGATTGCACAAATTTGTTTTTCCCATTCAAAAGGGAAAAATATTGTCTTTTTGAGCAGGAAATCGCTCAATCTAGCTGGCGAACCAAATGACATAGGGTGTTGGACCCTTCATAGCATGTCATAGCTTGACCACGCATACAAGGAGCATTGACGATAAAGGATTAAGGAATATACATTAATAAGGGATAGCAATGTAGAAGACTCAAAATACAGTTCACATCCTACTGTTTTCTAATGAGGTAATGTAGTACATACTCTTAAAGTCTTTAGGGAGGTGCAGCATTTCTTTTCGAACAACCAACATCAGTGGTAGTAACAGTATCACTAGGGACACATCCTTCAGGGTCAGATCCTGCATCAGTAACAATGCTACAGGCATTTCAACGCATGTTGGTATCCTACATGCTAACATTAACAAACTGGCAAGTGGGCAATTAAAAAAAAAAAAATGAGGCAATGTATGTCCTGATTTATATTATATTGAGACAGGTAATTTTAGTCCGGAGACATCTAAAATAAAACAATTTTTTGCTTCAAGAATCAGGAGTCTCCTGTCTTAATCAGATCTATTGACATCCATGGGGTATTGGTGCTATTACTCGCACTTACCTGAACAGGATCACTGAATTGACTAACATTGTTTTTTTTTTGTTTTTGTTTTTTGACACACTTAATCTTAACTCAGTCACCAGTTCGAATGGGTGAGTCTTTAACATTATTTCTTTTGTCATAGTTTTATTTTCTTTTGTACTGCGTCTCAACCACAGCTTTGTGCAAGCGAGCCTTATCTCTGACCTGGGCATTATTCAGTTTCATCCATGTGTTGGACCAATAAAGTAGTAGTCTGGTAATAGTAAGTCTGCCACGGAGCACTTCAAATGTTGTTTTGTTTCCAGTTGTGTTATGGGGAATTGCGCAATACAACCATCATTTAATTTATAGAGCTTAGTTAACATGAATATGGGGGTTAAGTATCCTTTGAATGTTCTCCCTATTGTGAAGATTTGCTCTTTCTACTTGTCCATTGCTTTGAGGATGATATAGTTAGGATTTAAAAGTTTAAAAGGTTCAGTACTATTGACCTTGAGGAAATGTAACACTTGTTGGGAGGTGAATTGAACCCCATTGTCACCAACTAGATGGTGGAGAAAACCCTCACAAAAAAATCTTACTAAATAAGTTTAGAACCTCTATATGTTGGGTTGGGAGAAAACGTAACCTACACCCATTTCAGGGGTGTGGGATTCTTAGAGCCCAATGCCCAGGCTATATTGTTTGGGTTCAAGGACAGCACATTTTTATAGTTATTGTGTCTGTGGGACAAGCTGGGACAACCTCCTACAGCACAAGCCCTTTGGCTGCCAGTTTACAGTCCCACAGGGAAGGGCATTGTCTGCACTTAGAGCAATATTTGTGCCCATATGTTAATGCTGGTTAAACTTATATTGATAGTGCATTAATGCAAAGCCTTTATTATTAGGGTGAACACTTTTAGAAATGTTATAAGCTCAGACTGCACTACTGACAGTTGGTCCAGTATAAAAATGTGTGCAACCATTAACAGTGTAAGGCTATGTATAATGTTCCCAAAATGCTCTCTAATTAGATGCAAATATTTGCCGATGCTTGTAAGCAAGATTGATTGCAAAGGCAATCGGTATGATATTGTTGGTCAGCCTTTTGGTTTTGTCAATGTGTCTTGTTTTGGCACAGTTTTTGTAAAATGTTATTCTTGTGGGCGCTTCCTAGCCCTCACCATTATAACAAACACTGGCAAAAATAAAAGATATTTTTTGTCTCAAAAAGCTCATATTGCCTCAGTAGTTCCTGGCATTGAACAAAACTACTTTGTATGCTGATAATGTTCCTTGTGAAAGAGCAGAAATCGGTCACTCACAATGATGTTAGCCAGTAGAGAGACAAATAGAATTTTATTAAAAATAAAAACAAAAAAGATCTTGGTTAACATCGGACCTAGTTATGGGCGAAGTTCTTAGAGAGTCATAAAAGTGCACCCATGGTATATGTCCTTGCATTAGTGAAGATTTACAGTTTTCATGAATTCCCAAGAATTTACAGAAGTAGGCCAGGACATCATACTCCTAGAAAATATTTGTGTACTGCATTTTGGCATGATCAAATATGTATGTGCCGATTCGCTCATGCAAAAATCTGTTGAGAGTATGCAAGTTAATTTTCCCTGCAACCACCTTTTTCCCAACTGGAAGAATTTTTACTTTTTGTCAGGAGAAAAAGTGTTGAAAATCCCTAAAACATGCAAGTTAGTAGGTTTGCGGACTCAAAAGGGAATTTCAACCGTGGAACTGTTGCTTACCATTACCTTCAGCCTCAGCATGTATATATGTGGAAAAGTGGTAAAATAAGGGAATTGTTCATATTCAAACCCTACTGTTGTATGAGCCCTGTCATAATCAGAGAGGCTGTTATTAGAGCTATGATGCGATTACTGCCATAATTTGTTGCTGCACTACATGGCACTAAAGGGACAAGTGGATTTTTTTTTACAGGACAAGAAGATTTATCAAACAAACTGTCCTATGGCCTCATAGATATTTTATTAAATTCCACACCCCTGCATTTACTGTAATAGTCTGTGAGTACAATAGCATAACCCCTTTCCGGAGGGAGCGTATTGATGGATCCAATAAATGCAATGGCAACTTTCACCACTGGCCTTTTGGTAGTTCTATTGATGTCATGAGATCTATGTAATTGAATTGTTTTGTCTGCGCTTCTGCACCTAGTGCATTGGCTTACATATATTTCTAAATCTTTGTCAATAGATGACTATTAGTAGGCTGTTTTTTACTTCTTCTTTGTGCCCGTTATACCCACATTTCCTCATGCGAAAAGACAATAAGTTTCCCCCTTAGAAACATAGGAGATACCAACGTATCAGCTTGAAGGACAACTTCCATTTCAATGGTAAGTTCCTATATTATTTTCCAGAATGGCTAAACATCCTTGCAGAAGGCCACCCCGTTTACAACAAATGTTCTCTTTAAGTACCTCATCATCAGATGCTTGCATCCATTCGCTTTTGATTGTCTCAATGGACATGTCGGATAACCATGGAACCGTCATATCCTCATTAATTTGTATTATTTCATCCTCACATGGGGCATGTGCAGCTAGCCTACAAACAGTGAGTCGCCCTCAAATATGTATCACCTTGAACTGATATTCTTGCAGTTTGCAAACAAATGTAGCAGTTCTAGGTGAAACGTTTGCTGCACTGCCTCCCTCCAGAATCGCCACTAATGTTGTGTAATCAGTTTACAGTACTCGTTTGCATGCCGCTAAGAAACGTTTACATTTGTTTAATGCCCACTCACAGGTCAGTAACTCATGCTCGTTGACAGAATAGCTCCTTGAGTTTGCATGGGGCAAAAACAATTGTATTGCTACTTTCCCTTGACTATTGACTTACGTCTGCCCTAAGTCTATTTGGTTAGCACCAGTAGTGAACAGACATTGATGCTTTAATTGAAAGATTTCAATGTTGGTAGATTTTCTAATCCATTTTCAACTCAAACATTATTGCTTCACACTGCTCATTCCAAATTAACTCACTATCATTTATGATCACATTTTGCATAATAGTTCCACTTTTCCGAATAATTCTTGAAAAAGTTTGAATGAAATTCACACATTCCCAAGAATTATGTCAGTTCCTCTTTGTTGGAGGGTGCATGATGTTCTTTAGGCACAACGGAGGGAAACACCTTTGACAAAAGTGTGCCTACAAGGGTTTCCCGCAAACTCCTCCATAGGAGCCCCATTAGCTTAAGTTAGGGCCTGCCAAAATTTTGCAGACCCAGGAACTTTTGCTCATCAGGACTATACAAGTAGGTATAGTGTGGATGCATGGGGACCCCCCCTCCATTGGGCTTATAGGAGCCCCGGGGACCACCATCTCGCTGATGCTTGAATAATAATATGGAGGGGGGGGGCAGCTCAGTACCCACTTCCGTGGCTTAGGAATTCCCTGTGGACCAACACATCCCTGGGGCTAAATTGACCTTTATGCAAGGGGGTTGTGTGGACCCATTAATGGCCCTGGGGACCACCACCCCTAGGGCCGGCTCTTGCTATATCCCAAGGAACCCACCCTCTGGAGATAGCACTTTGCTTTTGCTTGGTGGGAGCTGCAAAAGCTCCTACCAAGCAAGAGCAAACATTGACTCTGCTCCCAGCAAGCGGTAGCGGAGAAACTGAGTTCTATCTGTTTCCCTGCCAACTATAATGCACACAGGGAAAGAGATGAAAAGATGCTCCAGCACGCAGAGAGCTGCATTTCTTGCAACTCCCTGCGTGCGGGAGCAATGCCGGTTACCATAGGAGGATGGGTTTTCCCTGCCAACTGTAATGCACGCAGGGAAAGAGATGAAAAGATGCTCCACCACGCAGAGAGCTGCATTTCTTGCAACTCCCTGCGTGCGGGAGCAATGCTGGTTACCATAGGAGGATGGGGTCTCCAAGGCCATATTTGGGCCAGGGATGGGGAGACCTACCTGGCCGCGCATAGCAAAAGTAACTGTAAATCATGCCATAAGGTGATCTCATTAATAATTTCACTGCAAATGTTGCAGTGATATTTTAACAATGATGTGATTGAAGATGTTATGAGTGAAGTAATAATATGTGATGAACTTAACAGGGCATGGTGAGGGTGTGAGTTGTATTTAGCTTAGGGTGCGAGTTAAAGTTATTTGAAATTACTATAACTGGTCAATTCCTGTACTTTTGTGTTTATAAAATCTGAACCTAACTATAATGTCAATCAATCAATCAATCAAGGATTTATAGAGCGCACTAATCACCCGTTAGGGTCTCAAGACGCTGGGGGGGAGCTACTGGTCATAGAGCCATGTTTTGAGGCGTTTCCTGAATGTCAGGAGGTCTTGGGTCTGGCAAAGGTGGAGCGGTAGGGAGTTCCAGGTCTTGGCGGCTAGGTGAGAGAAGGATCTTCCTCCAGCGGTGGTGTGGCAGATGCGGGGGATGGAGGCGAGGCTGGCGGAGTGAAAATTGCGGGTGGGGGTGTGGAAGGCGAGTCTGTCGTTGAGATAGGCTGGGCCTGTCTTGTGGAGGGCCTTGTGTGCGTGGATGAGAAGTTTGAAGGTGATCCTATTTGATACTGGTAGCCAGTGAAGGTCTCTGAGGTTGGGGGGAAATGTGGTTCTGGATTCTTTGCAGCTTTGTTAGGAGTTTGATTGTTATTCCTGCATATAGGGCGTTTCCGTACTCCAATCGGCTGTTGACCAGGGCGTGGGTGACAGTTTTCCTGGTTTCGACGGGAATCCACTTGAAGATTTTGTGGAGCATGCAGAGTGTGTTGTAGCAGGAAGAGGAGATTGCATTGACCTGCTGAGTCATGCTGAGTGTGGAGTCCAAGATGAAGCCTAGGTTGCGTGCGTGGGTGGTGGGTGAGGGCGCGGTTCCTAGGGAGGTGGGCCACCAGGAGTCATTCCAAGTTGAGGGGTTGGTGCCAAAGATGAGGATTTCTGTCTTGTCTGTGTTTAACTTGAGGTGGCTTGATTCCATCCAGCTGGCGATGGCGTGAAGTCCGTTGTGGAAGTTGTTCTTTGCAGTTGTAGGGTCTTTTGTGAGGGAGAGGATAAGCTGAGTGTCATCTGCGAAGGAAACTATGTTGAGGTGGTGGGTTGGTGCGATGTTGGCGAGGCGGGCCATGTAAACGTTGAAGAGCGTGGGGCTGAGCGAAGATCCTTGGGGAATGCCACAGATGATTCTGGAGGCTTCTGACAGGAACGGTAGGAGGCGGACTCTTTGGGTTCTGCCTGAGAGAAATGACGAGATCCAGTCGAGATTCCAGCGTTGTGGAGGCGTGTGCGGAGAGTTTGATGACATACCGTGTCGAAATCTGCGGAGAGGTCCAGGAGGATGAGTGCTGCTGTTTCTCCTTTGTCGAGCATGGTCCTAATGTCGTCTGTGGCAGCAATGAGTACAGTCTCAGTGCTGTGGTTTCTGCGGAATCCGGATTGGGAGGTGTCGAGTACCTTGCTGTCTTCCAGGAACCGGGATAGTTGGCTGTTTTCAATTTTATTTTTTCGATGACCTTGGCTGGGAAGGGGAGGAGGGAGATCAGCCAGTAGTTCTTGGGGTCATCTGGGTCTGCCTTTGGTTTCTTCAGCAGGGCGTTGATTTCTGCGTGCTTCCATCTTTCTGGGAAGGTGGCTGACTCGAAGGAGCTGTTGATGGTTTTGCAGAGGTGGGGGGCGATGAGGATGTTTGCCTTATTGAAGATATGGTGTGGGCAGGGGTCCGATGGTGATCCGGAGTGGATGGAGGCCATGGTGGTGGCGGTGTCCTCTATGTTGACGGGGGTCCAGGTGTGGAAGTGGTGGGTGTTGCTTGGAGCATTGGGTTCTTGGGTGTTTGTAGTCAGCTGGTGGGTCTGGGGTTTGAAGCTATTGTGGATTTCTTCTATCTTTCGACGGAAGTGGGTTGCCAGTAAGTTGCTGAACTCCTGTGATGGTGGGGATTCGTTGGAGCAGGTCCTGGTGGTGGAGAGCTCATTGACAATGCCGAAGAGCTCTTTACTGTTGTGAGCGTTGGCATCAGTGCGGTTTTTGAAGTGGGTCCTTTTGGTGGTGTGGATCAGTTGGTGATGTTTGCATAGGGCATCCTTGAAAGTGATGTGGTTGGAGTTAGTAGGGTCAAGGTGCCAGGTTTTTTCCATTCTGCGACATAGCCGTTTGTATTCCTGTATTTCTGGGGTGAACCAGCTGGCCTTGATTCTGTGGGAGGTGTTTGGTTTTTTTTTGAGCGGTGTGAGGGTGTTGGCGCAATCTTCTATCCAGCGATGCAGGTTGGTGGTGGCTGTATTGGGGTCCGGGGTCCCAGGGGGTGGAGAGTGGAGATCCGTTGATATTTTGCTCCAGTTGCGTCGGGGGGGTTGTGTGCGGTGGCGGTGGTGAGTGACTGTTTTTTGGTAGGAGAAGTGGATGCAGCGGTTGTCTGTCCAGCTGAGTTCGGTGGTGTGGCTGAAAGAGACGTGGTTGCTGGCTGAGAAGATGGGGTCGAGTGTGTGGCCTGCGGAGTGGGTGGGTGTAGTGAAGAGTTGCTTGAGGCCGAAGTTGGCGAGGTTGTCGATTAGGTTGGTGGTGTTGATATTGTTGTTATTTTCTAGGTGGAAGTTTAGGTCACCGAGGAGGATGTAGTCTGTTGAGGCGAGGGCTTGGGAGCTGATGGCGATGTCGTCGCAGAACTGCAGTCTGGGTCCAGGGGGTCTGTAGACCAGTGTTCCTCTGAGTGTGTCCCTATAACCTTTAGTTTTTTCAGTGAATTTGTAAGGTTTTTAAATTCTGTTTCCTTACTTAAACATCCCTGGAACCTTTGTTTTTGTAGTGAATTTCACTCTTTTTAATATAGATTTTACTACAATGTGTAATCGGGTGTGTGAGTGGCTGTAGGGGTGTGAGTGGTTGTGTGGGTGTGTAAGTGGCTGTGTGTGAGTGGCTGCGTGGGACTTTGAAGGGTTTGTGTGAGTGGTTTTGTGGGTCTATGAGTGGCTGTATGGGTGAGGGAGTAGTTGTGTGTGTCAATGAGTGCATGTGCGAGTGGCTCTGGATCTGTGAGTGGGTGTGAGTGGCGTTGTGGGTGGTTGTATGGATGTGTGGGTGTATTTGTAAATGGGTCTATGAGTGGGTGTAGTAGTGGTTTTGTGGGTCTGTGAGTGTGTGAATTGGCGTCTGGGTGGCTGTGTGGGTGTGTGAGTGGTTGCGGCAGTGATTTTGTGGGTGTGTGTGTGAATGGCTTTGTGTCTATGAGTGGCTGTGAGTGGATTTGTGGGTCTGAGTGGGTGTGTGAGTGGTTGTGTGGGTGTGTCAATGGTATGTCGGTCAATTGATATGTGAGTGACTGTAGGTCTGCGGGTGGGTCTGTGAGTGGTCTCTGTGTGGTAGTGGTTTTGTGGGTTTGTGTGTGTGTGAGAATCGGTATGTGAGTGGATATGATAGTTTTGTGTGGGTCTGTGAGTCGGTGTATTTAAAAAAAAAAATTGGGGTCCGGTTTCTCCAATCCACCGCAGATTTGCAGGGGATCTGCCACGGATTCACACGGGCACTGCACTGATCCACAGACCCCCCACATGCCCCCAAAAAATCATTTTTGGTCAATTACTTGCCCATTAGGGGTCCCTCACAGATCCCTCCATCAGTCCCATGGTGTCAGGATACCTCTATCCTGACCCCTTATAGCCTGTTTACAGTTTATACACCCCCCTGCACCAGGAACCATGTCGCTATTCACAAAATGAGCCTGCAACTTTTCTCGCAGGTTGTGGTAAGCCAACCACCGCGTTACTGTAGGTAGGTGGGTCCGCGTCTCTAGATATACATAAATCTTTTTTCTTTAATAACTTCAAAACTACTGAACAGATTTACGCCAAATTACAAAAAACAGTCCTTTTGGACCAAGATCTAGCTTTCTGCCATATTTGGTGTAACTCAGTCCAGCAGTTCAGGCTTTAGTCGTATCTAAAATCCCTATGGGATATTGCATGGGGAAAACACGTTTTGGGACCCACCCTCTTTTTCTCTGGCCCCACTTGACAAATCACCTCAAAACTTTCCGGACTGCAGCTGAAGTGACTATACCCTAGTTTTGAAAATTTTGTGAAGATTTGTCAAACTGCACCAAAATTATAAGCAAAACAAAAGTGCTTTTCCTATGGAAACAAGTTCCTAATTATAACTATCTACTGGTGACCGGCAGTAGGTTATGTATGTATGTGTGTGTGTATGTATGTATGTATGTGTGTGTGTGTATGTGTATATATATATATATATATATATATATATATATATATATATATATAATATATGGCATTTGGGAAAGGATGATGGTTTCTCATGTTAGTGGACTGTTAAAGTAGAACTTCGACATGTAGAATCAATGGGCTGTGGAAGTAGAAAAGAGCTAATACTCAGGAGATGATAGACTGGATGTAGATGGTGGCACTGCTTCTGAAATTATTAACAGTGATGCCTCTAAGAATGCTGATGCAATGGAAGTAAGGATGAAGTCAAAAGAATAAGATAAAAAGGGTTTATGTCCTCCAGTGAATCTGCAGAGCTGTATGTATGAATAATGTGTATAATGTAGATTTTCCTAGTGATTTATGGAGGAAAGTCTTAATTTTATTAAAGACACAGAGGCGAGTATTATGCTAATTCATTTCTTTATTTTCAAACAGCAGCTGCAGTCAAGAAAAAACTACAGAACCCATAAGGCAAACGAAAGTAGCCAATGGGAAACAAAGAGTAGTTTAACACAATGTACCAATCACGAACCAGCAGTCCCAATAATACCTATCTTGAATGAGAACAGCCCTCTTCTTGTGTGAGAGTTAATAAGTACCAAATAACGGAAAAATGGTACAACAAAATACATATTACCATGATAACAGATAAAAGCTCTTGTAAAATGAACAGTAGGCCAGAAACAGAATTCTGAAGTCTCTGTGGCTCCGAAGGATGGGAGTTCCAGTGATAAGCTGAGGTTGATATTGTTGTAGGTAGAAGAGTGAAGAGGGGATCTCTTTGAAGAAGTCTGCTGAGTCATTGAAGATGCTGATAGGGAGGGAAAAACAAAAAACGTCAGAATTTCTAGCGGTGGGATAATACTCGCCTCTGTGTCTTTAATAAAATTAAGACTTTCCTTCATAAATTACTAGGAAAATCTACATTTTATGGCAAGACCGGAGGCTCCTATTATGCTATTTTAAAGCGAATCAATAACATTTAAGGAAGTGTGTTGTATTGGTTTACAGTAAAATACTCTGAAAACATTATCATTGGATCAGTCAGCCGATCTGAGAATGACCTCCAGACGAGAGCCAGCCCAGAAAGCTTTAGAAGCCATAGCTCCTCTAACCCAGTGGGCCCCAAAGGCAGAGGTATCTATACCAGCCAAGGATATAAACCAACGGGCTAAGGTGGGAGAAAACACGGGATTAAAAGGTTTCCTGAAGGAAATGAGGAGTTGGGATGCAGAGGTGTTTCTCAAATAGGCTGTCAGTTGTTCATAAACTTTCAAGCAGTGACCGACACATAATTTAGGGTGATAAGGGAAAAATGAGTCTTAGTGCATCTATATACGTTAAATAGAACACCTGTTGGGGTAAAATGACGAGGTGTAATATCTAACGCTCTAACATCAGATAAACGTTTGACAGAAACCAGGCATAATAACATGGTGAGTTTAGCAGATAACTGTTTTAAAGAAAGCATTGGATTGTCTGGCCAGGAAACAAAAACGTTTAACACAGCATTTACATCCCACAAAGAACTATATTTGGGTTTTCCAGGATTAGAAAATTTGACTCCCTTTAAGAGACTGCAAACTAGCGGATGTTCTCCAACCAGTTTTCCATTGATGTAAGCGTGGGAGGATGAAATCGCAGATCTGTATAGGATGATAGTATGAAAAGACTTACCTTTACTGGCCTCTGCCACAAGAAAATTGACAATTAAGATTATGGGGGTCATTACGGTAACCGCCGTGCGGCCGCCAATGCAGCCGCACTCACGCGGCCCCCATTATGACATTCCTGCTGGGCCGGCGGGCGCAAACCAAGTTGTTTGCGCCCGCCGGCCCCGCGGGAATGAGGCCGCAACATAGGAGCCGGCTCCTATTGGAGCCGGCGGTGTTGCGGCCGTGCGACGGGTGCAGTGCATGGGCATTGCAGGGGCCCCCAGGGGCCCCAGGACACCCCTTACCGCCAGCCTCTTCCTGGCGGTGCAAACCGCCAGAAACAGGCTGGCGGTAAGGGGGTCATAATCCCCAGGGCAGCGCTGCTTGCAGCGCTGCCCTGGCGGATTATCACCGCCGGGGCTAAAACGGCGAGAAACCACCAGCCCCGGCGGTGCGACCGCGGCTCTACCGCCGCGGTCGTAATAAGGGCCTCTGTACCGCCAGCCTGTTGGCGGTACGGACGCCACATTACCCCTGGCGGTCTCTGACCGCCAAGGTCGTAATGACCACCTATATCTGTTGCAAAAGGATCAATGTGTTTTCCCATTTACCAGCTATGCCAGAGAGACCAAGCTGATCTATATGCTTTTTTCATTCCTGGAGCCCAGGCCAGATCGATGAATTTTGAAGCTTCTGTCAAAATAGGTAGGAGAGATTGGGATTGCCTGATATTTTCTAGGCTGAAAGGGAGAGGAGATTCTGTAGAATCAGATTGTGGCGGATGGCGAGAGGGTGGTCAAAAGATCTGGAAAGGAAGGAATTAAGAGAGGAGCATCTATTGAAAGTTCCAGGAGAGTGGGAACCACACTTGGGAATGCCAGAAAGGGGCTATGAGAACCAACGTGGCCTGTTGGCGTCTGACTTGAGCCAGTAATCTCGAGATCATGATAAAAGGAGGGAAGGCATAATTGAGGGAGGATGACCAAGCCTGAGAAAAAGCACTGAAGGCTAGAGCTAACGGATCTGGGCGCCATCTGAAGAACTGTGGAAGTTGAGTGTTGCGACGGTGTGCAAAGAGATCTATGTGAAATGGACCCCATTTGTGATGTATGGATTTGAATACGTCGGAGTAAAGCTTCCAATTGCCGGAATCTCAGAAATGATGAGAATGCCAGTCTGCTACTGAATTGAGATTGCCCGGCAGATACTCTACCTGAACCGAAATTCTGTTTAGAAGACAAAACTTCTAAAACCCTTTTGCAAATTCTTCTAAATGCTTGGATTTTGTGCCTCCCAGGTGGTTAATGTAACGAACGTCAGAAATGTTGTCCATTCTGAGAAGAACCAAACAACAAACTCGGTCTCTTGCAAGGCTTTTGATTGCAAAGGAGCCGGCAAGCATCTCTAAACAGTTGATGTGCAACCTTGACTCCTCTAGAGACCATGTGCCTCCAGTCGAGATTGGACCACAACGGGCTCTCCAACCCAGCAGATTTGCATCTGATTCTAATACTAGCTCTGGGGCTAATGCGAAGATAGTCCTGCCGTTCCAGGCATCTAAATGGTCTATCCACCATTGGAGCTCTGATCGAGAGTCCTGGTCTAACACGATGGCATCTGAGTAAGCAAGACGTTTTTGGAGATGTCGAATTTGCAGTCTCTGTAGGGCCCGATAGTGTAATGGTCCTGGAAAAATGGCTTGGATTAATGAAGAAAGGAGTCCTACAATCCTTGCTAGGGATCTGAGGGACAGGAGGGCACTGCGAAGGATGAAAAGGATTCCTGATTTGATGGATTTTTATTTTTACTGATGGAAGGAGGAGAGAGGCTGAAACGGAATCTACTAGAAAACCTAAAAACTCGATCCTTTGAGCCGGAACTAAGAAAGACTTTTCGTAATTGATAATAAAACCAAGATCTAGAAGAAGACTGCAAGTGAGATGAACGTGAGACTGGAGGGACGTCCGATTTTGATTCATGATAAGAATATCGTCTAAGTAAATTATCAGTCTGATCCCTCGAGCCCTGAGGAAGGCCACTACTGGTTTCATTAATTTTGTAAAACACCATGGAGTGGACCACAGACCAAAAGGAAGGGAAGTGAAATGTCTGGTTGAGCCATTGGAATTGAAGAAATTTCTGAGAGTCTGGGTGCATGGGAAATGTGAGGTACGCGTCCTGTGGATCTAGTCGCACCATCCAATCTCCTTGAAGCAAGGAATCCCTGAGATGTAGAATAGTTTTCATCTTGAAGTGGCGATATATGACAAATTGGTTGAATTGTTTTAGATTGATGTCGGGTGCATCTTTTTGTTCTTCTTTTGGTCTAGAAAAACTGAGCTGATGAACCCTGAAGGGTCTAGCGAGCAAGGAGCAATTGCCTGTTTTTGCAAAAGAGATTGAATCTCTAGAGAGATTAAACTTGTCATCTGAACAGAAAACAGAGGAGGATGGGGAAACTTTGATTGGAAAGGCTCTGAGTAGAGCTCGATAACATAACCTTGAACTGTATTTAAAACCCAGGGATCTGCTGTGAGATCTTGACGTTTTGGAAGGAACCATGAAATACGACCCCCTATGATAGGAAGGGAAAAAGGTTGATTTACCGGGTTGTGAAGAGAACCTGGAACTGCGGTTTCCTTTGTTTCGGAAACCCCTGTTTCTTTGAGGGTAAATTTGCGGTCTGTATGTCTGGTATGAGTAGTTATTGTTTAAGGAACCGCGGGAACCTTGTTTGTTATAGGTGCAGCCAGCAAAGCAGTTCCTACCTCTGCCGACCCTGGAGAAAACCCGAGAGGAAAACATCTTCCTCATCGATTTTGTGCCTTATCCAGAGAAGCAAAAGTTGCAACGTGTTTACTGAGCTCCTTAATAAAAGAGTCACCAAAAAGTAAACCTTCAGCCCTGGTGTCTGGGTCAGAGACAGCCAGATTTACCAACTTGGGGTCAAGTTTAAGAAGAAGCCCCTTCCTATGCTCCTGGCTAATGGCAGAGTTAGCATTTCCTTGTAAACATAAGGCACGTTGGACCTACAAAGATAAATCGACAGGGTCAACCGCAGAGTGCTCCAAATGGACTGATTCGGCCATGTCAAAAATGCGGGTCAAGGGTCCCACAATGTCCAAAAGCTTGTCTTGGCAGGTGGACCAAGCCTTGTCTAGCCCCTTGCGAGGGTCTTTACCGAACTTAGTAAAGAAAGTTATGAGAGATGAATCAATGATAGGAGTTACCACTATTTTTTAAGGTAAAGATCGTCTAGGACACTCCGACTTGAGTTTTGCTCTGACCTGTTTATCCAAAGGAGTACACAACCTGGAGGTTACGTATTCCGCTACATGGTCTGCAGGAAACCATTTGGTGGAATGCGGGTGTTGAATGTCATTGGGGTCAAACATTGGAACCCCCTGTGCATCCGTGATTTTGCATGACCCTGAAAGTGGTTGTTGGCTGTTAAGTTAAGACTTTTTGGGAGGAGGAGGGGAGAAAACATCTCCATTGTCTTTGTCGGAATTATCCGAGTGATGATCATGCATTTCATCATCCGTGTCAAGAATTTTGGAAATAATAATGGGGGAGGAAATGTGTTTAGATTTAGCTGCACATTTTTTTTGATGGTGTAGATAAAATCCCCTCCTTTAAAGGAGGCCTCTGAGCAACCGCGTCCTCTGCCTTGTGTGAGGAACTCTCACTACTCATTACCGTTGGTTTAGAATTTTTTTAAGGGCCAGGACGCTTTCTGCTCTCCCCGCAGACTGGGCCAACATGGTTTTATAAACCAACTTGACAACGGAATTGTCCAAATTTTTTGCTAATTTTTCCAAAGAAGCTGAAACAGCTTGTTCGACTGAAAACTGAATGAAATCATTCAGGTTATCTTTAATAACCTCTTCCTCCTCCGCCTCCTCATTTAAAAGTTGAGACAGGGGAGCTGTCCATTATGAGAAAACGAAGTGCTGAAGAGATGCAGAGGAAAAGTGGTGAGGAAGGGGTTAATTTCGAGAGAGAGAGAGAGAGAGAGAGAGAGAGAGAGAGAGAGAGAGAGAGAGAGAGAGACATGCCAAGCTCTGCCTAGGGGTGGGAAAAACAGTAGAGGCAGAGCCAAGGGTTGTGAGGGAAGAAACAACCTCGGTCGCGTTAGGAAAACTGAGCTGTAGTTGAAAGAATCATGTGATTATTGAAAATATGGGCGAAGGACTTGCCGTTACAAGGATTCCCCTCAACAAGCGGCTAGAAATGGCGACCACGTGTTGAGGGGAACAAACGTCAGAAATATGCAGAGCGCGAGACAGCAGTGTGGTTACAAGCCGGCTGAATTGACAGTGAACGTGTGATATGCAAAGCACGTAAAGCCAAAGTTATAATCACATAAGTGCAAGAATCAAACTGTGTAATAATTTAAGAGGGAAAAATAATACTTATCTTACCTGCGAGCAGCAAGAAAAGACGGCTGTTCTCAGTCGAGATAGGTATTATTGTGACTGCTCGTTCGTGATTGGTGCATTGTGTTAAACTACTCTGTGTTTCCTATTGGCTACTTTCGTTTGCCTTATGGGTTCTGTAGTTTTTTTCTTGACTGCAGCTGCTGTTTGAAAATAAAGAAAAGAATTAGCATAATAGGAGCCTCCAGTCTTGCCATAAAATTGATTGTATATGGAGTTTCCTTAAGTTGTTGTTCAGGGAAAGGGGGTGTCTGTGTGGTTATAGTAGGTAATTTCTGATGTCTGTACTCCATGACCCACCTTATGGGATCTCAGTCATTCAGTATGGAACCTATTGTACATTCTAGTATAGTGTTCTTCTTGATCTTCTTAAAGTAATGTTCACGTTTCACTGTGTGGAGTTTTACTACATCAGCTTTCTCGCCTTTATCAGGTGACACATGTCCAAGGAGTCTCACACCTGCACACCTTTCACTTTTCGTACTTCACCCTTCCTGGAGGTGTCACACCTCACAGGCTTCCTTTTTCACTCAGGCTGGTTGGAGCGATCACACACCTAGAGACAAGCTAGACTTCCTTTTCACCTGCCCTGGAGGGACTCACACCACTTCGCCTATCCTGTGTTGCTAGAGCCTTTTGCTGCAGTTCCAGCTCTCACAAAACTTGTTGGAGACAGTTTGAGTGCAGCTTGATTGTAATCTTTTCAAAACAATGCCACCCTGTTAAATTCATACACGTTTATTCAGTGCTTCAGTTGTTTCTAGAGAAACATAATGCTTCATTACCTGTAAGAAACTACAGTGTGATTTAAATTTAGGGCTTAAATGTAATATAATGTATTTTTTTGGGTAAAAGATTGTGGGTCTCTTACCTAATTGATTGTTTGATATGCAGGATACGGCGTCCTTAAATCCCACTCTTCAACTTCTGCGAAAGAGTGTGAGGCATTAAAAGTTGAGATTTTTATGTGACATGGCATCACTCCCAGTTTAGACACGATACTCCCAATTTGAAACGCTTAAACTATGCTTCTTCCAGACCCTTAAGACTGCTAGGCCCATAAAAATCTATTTTTGTTCCTTGTTCTCAAGTGTTGGCATGAATGGCTAAAGCCTAGATACAGTTCAAGCCACTTTGCCCAAGGTGTGTGAGCCTTTTTTATGGTTTGGAAGGCTGCTTTTTTTACTGTTGATTTTCCAGATATGACAACAACCATTGCTTGCGGCAAGCACAAATGCACATGGTCTCCCATACGTTGCAAAGCACTTATAGAGTATATCTTTACAAATTTAAAATTGCTCTGATTTGCAAATGTGGGCCACCTGTTTATCTATCTGATTCACTAAAGTGGAGCAATTTTAACTTGGTGCCCGACCTATTCTGTGTAACAGTCTGACACTAGAGGATCCTTTTTAAGTTGAATGTGTTATGGCAGTTGCACCATTCATAGTGAGCATATGGTAGTCTATACATACTCTAATAGGCTTTGTTTCAATCTCTTTCAACAATTAGTGTATTTTGCTGTGTTGATCATATATTAAATCATGGGTACTCACAACCTTTTTTGGGGGGACCAAAAGGACAGTTTTGTTTGTGGCTGTGGGCCGCACTGATTGGCCTACAGATATGGGTGGGGTGAAGCAGGGCAGTTAAGAGTAAAAAACAAAAATCATGCTGTATACGATTTTTGCAAGGCACGAAAGACTGCATCAATTTGAGCTAACTGCATGCAATGCTAGTTTTGATACCAGGGAAATCAACAGTACAAAATGGTCTAGCAGACCTAAAACTGGCCCACAAACAGCCACAAAACAGTCAACACACTGACCTGAGGGTCACCTGGCGAGGAGGGCAGGAGGGAAACAAGATAGTCGACGGGCAGCAAGGAGGAGAGCAGGCTGACCAGATCCACTGCTGCGAGGGGAGTCCTTTTGGTGGGAGAAAAATTTGGGCGAAAGCAGGCTGCAGGCGGCTAAGGCAGACAAGGCTGCGGGCGACGATGCTCTCAGCAAATGTATCAGGAAGCTTGCAAAAAGGCTCTTTAAAAGTCAGCTGTGCATGCGCAGCAGCTGACATTTAAAGTGTCTTTGCTACCCTCTACCGCCAGATGTACGATGTCTCCCGTAGGGGGCTTCCTGATGCTTTCAGTAAACACAAAAGAGGGCAGCTGGAGCATGCACACAGAAGTTGGTGTGATGCATGTTCCAGCGAAACTCTTTTGTGTTTGCTACAAGCATTGTGCATCGGGGAGCCCCCTTCGGAGCAGCTGTGCAGGGCGTCCCCAAGGCGAGGCCATAAAAAAGGCCCAGGGCCGCCAGGCAAGGTCTGCATGGTCGCTGGTGGCCTGTGGGCCGTACTCTGAGTACCACGGTTTTAGATCATCTCATATATATATATAGTCTAATCCCACCTTTTTATTTGCGATTGTGGCAAATCTTTAAGCCTCTTCCTGAAAAGTACACTTGGTCATCAAACTTTTACTTCTTTACCTCATTTTTGCACAATGCAGTCTTTATTTAAACTTTGTACTGCAGGGTATTTTACTCTTATTTGTTGGCTCCTGATTGGTCAGCATGTGTGGATTTCACATACTCTTTGTTCGTGTCTCCCTTCCGTGGTGCACAGACCCCCACTGATTGTTTCTCTTTTTATTAGTGTAGTCCCTTCTTTTTTTATTAGTGTCCTTCCACTCCTTGTGCTGGGTATGTGGTTCGTTTTTCTTCTCCCCCCGTCATTGTTGCTTGTTCCCTTGCACCTGAGTCATTGCTTGCCCATCGTGGCTTGCCCTGTCCAAAGTTGTTGCTTGCCCTTTCATTGCTTGCCTGTTGTTCCCTCTTCTCTCCTACCCCACCCGTTGTTGATTGCCCCACAACACCGACCACCCCCCCCCCCCCTCACTTATTCTTGCTTGCAAGATCTCACCCGCCTGTCCAGTCTCCCGTCTCCCCTTTCCCACCTCCCATCTTTTATGGCTTGCCCTGCCTTACCCGACACAAAACTATTGACAAAGCTAAATAGCTCTCTTTATAAATTTGTTTTTAGGTCGAGGCTGCAGGCAGCTGAAAAGACTGTCTAAAAGGGGCTTTAAGCCTGTCCATTACTTACCATTCGATGACATCCTTATCATTTTTCTTTCCTGCCTTCTAATTTGGCAGCACTTGCAAGGCGTAATTTACTGCGTGACTTCCTTTCGTTTGTGTTGATTTAACTTAATTAGTGTCCGTTTGGTGCTCCCCCTGTAAATTGAGGCTTTTATTTTGCGTTTTTGTATAGCACAAACTCGATCTGGCACCAGAAATTATTGGGCGCTTTACATAAGTACCATTTACATGACACAAATTAACATTCATTTTTTTTATGCTGTGAGATTAAGTGATTTGCCCAGAATCACAGGATATTGAGGCGACACACCTTGTTTTTTTTTTTTCAGCCGAAGCCCCCCATTGTTTTAATTGCTAAGCAATAAATGTACCACAGTGAGAGGGCTTCTTGCAGTGCTGTTTTCAATCATCAGCAATAAACACGCTGCCCATGGAACTCTGCTGTTCCCATTACAAATCCTGACATGGAGGCTGCATTGTACTGGCTGAAAAACAACATTGTTGCTGCAAGGCACGCTGTTGCTAGGACCAGCTGCATCTACGTGACCTGATCATTTCATGCAGTTAAAGCTGTAATCAAGAATGTGGCCCATTTGCATATTCAGTAGTGACCCCTCCTGCCTTGTAATCTACCCCACTCTACCCATATCTACCTCACTTCACTTCAATTTGCCCCACTCCACTCTGCCCCAATCTACCCTACTGTACTCTTCCCTCAGTCTACCCCACTCCAAGCTGCCTCACTCCAGTGTATCCCACACCTAACTACCCGAATCTACCCCACCCAGTCTATCTCACTCCATTCTGCCCTAGTCTCCCTGCACTCTACCACACCTCAATCCACCCCGATGTACTCCACTCCACCCCCCTCCAATTTACCCCACTCTACCCCAATCTACACCACTCCAATCTACCCCAATCCTATCTATCCCACTCCACCGCACCCATTGTACCCCACTCCACACCACCTAATGTACTCCATTTTGCACCCATCTATCCCACTCAGCTCTACTCCCATCAACCCCACTTCAATCTATCCCACTTCACTCTACCTCAATCTGCCCCACTTCACTGTGCCCCACTCCAGTCTATCCCAACCTACCCAACTCCACTATACCCCAGTCTAGGGCACACCAGTCTGCCCCGTTCCACTCCAGTCTAACCCACTTCAATCTACACTCCCACCACAATCTACTCACTCTCTACAATCTAGCCCACTCCAATCTACCACAGTCTACCCCTCTCCATTCTGCCCCACCCCAATCTACTCTGCTCTACCCCAATCTGCCCTACTCCAATCTACCACATTCTACCTCACTCCAATCTATCCCAGTCTACCCTACCCCAATATACCCTACTCCACCCACATCCAACCCACTCCATCCTACTCCACTCTAGTCTACCCCATGCTTCCCCACTCCTCTCTGTCCCAGTCTACTCCACCCCAATATACTCGACTGTAACCCGCTCCAGTCTACCATATTCTACCTCACTCCAATCTACCATACTCTACCCCAGTCTGCTCCACCCCAATTTACCCCACTCTACCCAACTCTATCCCACTCCACTCTATCCTGCTCTACCCCACTCATTCTATCCCAGTCTACCCCCACTCTACCACACACTACCACACTCTAGCCCAGCCTACCCCACTCCACTCTACCCCCACACCAATCTGTCCCACTCTACCTGACCCCAGTCTACATCACTACAGTGTACCCCACTACAGTGCACTCCAATACAATCTACCCCAGTCTATCCTCACTCTACCGTCACGCTCCCCCACTCTACCCCAGTCTACTAGACTACAATCTACTCCAAAGGACCTCAGTCTACCCCACTCCAATCTACCCTGCTGTATCCCACTTCATTCTACCTCACCCTGCCCCACTCCACTGTACCAAAATCTACCCCACTCTACCCATATCTACCCCACTTCTCTACACAACAATCTATATGGATCTACCCCACTCCACTCTACCCCATTTTTTCCACTCTGCTCTACCCTAATCTACCCCACCTCAATCTGTCCCACTATACCACACTCACCCCCAATCTACCTTACTCCATTCCACCCCACCCCGCCCCACTCACTTTTTGCCATGCCGAACAACAGCCTCACTAGTTTATTACATAGCTAAAAAACATTGCCAAAGCCAATAGCTCTTAAATAGGCAAGACCTGTTGGCTTGTCTATTGCCTGTGTCAATGTTGTACAAAAGTGTGGCTGCTGTGTAGCATCACGGACGGTATCTAAAAAAAAAAAAAAAAGAGTGCTACAATGTGGCCAGCATTGATTGTGTCAGCGCTTATTCTTTGAACGTTTAGCCATGCTGCACAGTAGCAGCGCTGCTGTAAAACATTGCCATAGCCAAAAAGGTCTTTCATAGGCGTGACCTATTGGCTTTGCCAGTGCCTGTTTTATTTTGTCAATGCTTGAGTGCGAGCTTCAAACCTGTTGACTTTGTCAATGTTTGATGTTCTAATGTCATTAGGCAAACCATTCCAGACAATAATGATGCGCCACTTAAAGAGCTTTTTTTCGCAAATGATGTTTTGAATCCTTGAACTTTGGACTGCAGAGCATTTTGACTCCTGCAGTGAGATGCAGCCAGTAAAAAGTACGGTGGCTCAGATGATGTGGTAGAATTGCCTTTTGTATTGGTAACCAGCTTGACTCTGGGATATAAAACTGTTTTGATTGGAGTGAATGATGATTGTGGAACAAAAGGCAGTATAGCATTAACAAAATAAAGTCTGAAAATGAGGACTTATAGTGCAGTTTTCAGTTGAGGTAAAATGTTTGAATTTCTTTAGACACCAGGGTCGAAGATGGCAGACTTGACAGTTAATTTGAGTGACAAGAGTTGACCTAAGATCTTGTGTAAAATGTAAGGATTTTGTTGCTAGGGAAAGTCACTGTGAGAAACAGACTGTTTTCAATATATCCAGATAACACATTGTGACAGTGATGTTATATTTTACTGGATAGTAATGATGCATATACATTTGTTAGTGATTAAATACATTTGACTTTTGTATTCTGTCTTAAGGGCGTACACACCCAAAGGATTTTTAAGAAGGCACTTCTCACACAATAAACCACAATGATTAATGCTTGGTATGTTTCCCCCTCCCCCCAGACCTATTCTTTCCATTTATCTGCCTGTCAGATTTTCTGCTCCACATGACTCCCTCATCCGGAGTGCCACAGTGGATAGTGAGACTAAGCAACTAATGCATGGTATCCATGTAAAATGACGTCACTTGCAAAGCTTCTCCCTCTTTTTCAAATGATGATGTCCACAAGGTCACGTTTGTGCTCCTGGACGCTGATCATGATGACAACTATAAGACCACAGTAGCAGCCTTTAATTCAAATTCAACCCTATGCTAACTGTGGATTATTAACTCTTTTATTGTCGAAGTCTGTCTGGTTTGGCAACAACTTCTTGTGGGTATTTTGAAAGTTTCCCTGGGAGTGCACTCCACCTAAGGCTTATCGTTGACTTTGTGGTTTGTTACTCACAGTTGCTTGCTTTCTATATGCTGGCTTTATTTGCTTCAGGCTGTCCAGCTTAAGTTAGTCCCTCTCATGGCCCATACCCAGTTTACTGTATTCTTCCACAAACAGGTCTTTAAATCTTGTTCTTTTCTTGTCACATTTTCGGTGCATTCAAAGACAGAAGTCAAATGTCAGGCTCTGTCTTCAGAGGGTGCTTGTTGTTGAATTTTCTTTCTCTGATTTCAAAGTCTGAAGATTTATGTGACAATCTTTCTGTAAAATAAAAGGCTTTTATGTAGCACACAACATCTAAATTTCTATAGATGAACTGCTGATATTTTCTAATACATAAGAATAATAAAAGTACAAACAAAGCACATTTTTTGTAATTCTGAAGCGCGCTGGAAAAAAATATTTGAATACGATCAAAACACATCAACACACTAGTTGACTGCATTTCCACACATTATCATTTGTGCGCATTAAAAGTGTATGTCTGTGCAAATGTAATGGCCATTTCAGGTGAAATGGGTTGCAAATGTAATGGTAATTTCACTTGAAAATGTGCTACCACATCATGCAAACTCCGCGCCACACCACTCTACTGTATTCTGTCACTCCATTCTACAACACTCCACTCCAAAGTACCTCACTCCACCCATCCACCCAATCTATCCCACTCCACTACAGTCTATGCCACTCCAATCCAGTACACCTCACTCCACTCTACCCAAATCAACGCACTACAATCTACCCAAATCCACTCCACCCCAATCTACCCATGTCCACTCCAATCCATCCCACGTCCACTCCAGTCTACCCCATTCCACTCCAGCATACCCAAATCTACCCCTCTCTGACTCAATCAATCTCACTCCAACCCAATCTACCCCACGCTACCCATCTGGTACCCCACTCCAGGCTACCCCAGTCCACCCCACCCCACTCCAATCTACCCTACCCTAGTCTACTTTATGCCAATCTACTCCACTCCACCCCAATCTACTTCTCTCTAGTACAGTCTACCCCACACCACTGCAACCTACCACACTGTACCAACCTACCGCACTGTACTCCAGTCTACCCCAATCTACTCCAATCTATACAACTCCAATGTACAAAAATATACCTCACTCTAAAACCCCCTACTCCATGCCCCTCCACTCCACTATATTTATCCCATGTCACCACACTCCAGTCTACCCCACACCACTCCAGTCTACCACACTAAACCATATTCTAACTCAACTCACTACAATCTACCTGGCTTGTCCCACTCCAGGATACCCCAGGCTACCCCACTCCAATCCACACTACCCACGTCACTCAATCTATCCCACTCCAATCTATGCCACTCCAGTGTAGCCCACTCCAATCTAATCTACCCAAATCCACCGCACTCCAATATACCCCAATCCACTCCATCCCAATCTACTCAAATCCAATCCAGTGTGCCCAATGTCCACTCCAATCTAAACGACTCAACTCTACCCTGCTCCATTCCAGTCTACCCCACTCCAATCTACCAGAATCTACCCAACTACAATCACCCATATCTACTTCACTTCACTCCACTTCAGTTCACCCCACTCCACTCAAATCTTCTCGAATCTACCCAAATCTGTCCCACTCCAATCTATCCCACTCCACTCCAACCTACCCCACTCCAACCAAATCTACTCCGCTCTTCCCAACCCCTGTCCAATCTACCCTACTGAGTCTACCCCACTCCAGTTTACCCCAGTCTATTCCTTTCTAGTCCAGTCTACTGCATTACACTCCAGACTACCACACTGTACTTCAATCTACCCCACTCTACTTCAACTTATCCCACTCCAATCTACAGAAATTTAACCCACTGCAAACTACCCCACTCTACTCAACTCCAATCTACCTCAATCCACCCCACTTCAATCTATCCCAGTCCACTCTATCCCACTCCACCCCACTTTAATATGCCTACTCCACCCTCTACCCAAATCTGTCCCACCCTGATCCAGTCTACCCCACTCTGAACCAATCTACCCCACTTCACCCCAATCTACCCCACTCCAACCAAATTGACCCCACTGTACCCGACTGTACCACACTCTACCCCACTCCAGTCTACCCCTGTCCAATCTACCCTACCCAAGTCTACTTCACACCAATCTACCCCACTCTAGTCTACCCCAGTCTGCTTTCTAGTCCAGTCTACCCCATTCCACTCCAGCCTACAACACTGTACTTCAGTCTATCCCACTCTACTCCAATTTATCCCATTCCAATCTACAGAAATATGTCCCACTGCAAACTACCCCACCCTACTCTACTCCAGTTTACCCAACTCCACTCTCCCTCAATCTTTCCCACTCCACCCCACTTTAATATGCCCCACTCCACTCTACCCAAATCCACAGCACTCAAATCTACCCCCATCCCCTTCAAGCCAATTTACCCAACTACACTCCAATCTACCCAAGTCCACTCCATTTCAATCTACTCCACACCAATCTACCAAAATCTCCCCCACTATAATCACCCATCTCTACCCCACCCCACTCCACCCTAACCTACCCCACTCCAACCCGGCGTACCACACTGTACTCAAATCTATCCTGCTCCAATCTGCCTCAATCTAACCCACTCCAAACTACCCCACTCTACTAATTCTACCCCAGTCTACCCCACTCTGGTCTACCCCATTCTACACTAGTCTACCCACTCCAATCTACCCTACCTCGCTCTACTCTAGTTTTCTTGACTCCAAATTACCCCACTCCACTCCACTCTACCCCAATCTACTCCACTTTAGCCAGTCTACCCCACTCCAATCTGCCACACAATGCTCCAATCTACTCCACTCTACTCTATCCCACTGCAATCTACAAATATATACCCCCCTACAAACTACCCACTGTACCCCATCTCAGTTTACCCCACTCCACTCTATCCCAATCTAATCCACTCCACTCAACTCCAATCTACCACACTCCACACCAATATCTCTCACTCCACTCCGTTCCAATCTACCCCATTCTACTCTAATCTACTCCACCCCAGTCTACCTCTCTCTCAAATCTACTCCAACCTACCCAAATCTGCCCCTCTCCAATCTACTCCTGTCTACCCCAACCTTCCATATCCAGCTCACTCTACCCCATTTCAGCCCAATCTACGCCACTCTATCCCAGTCTACCCCACTCCTTCTACCCCAGTCTACCCCAATCTATCCAATTATACCCCACTCCCAACTCCCCTACCCTAGTCTCCTTCATGCCAGTCTACTCTACTCTTATCTACCTCTCTCTAGTCCAGACTACCCCACTCTTCTCCAATCTATTACACTCCAATCCACAAAAATATACCCCACTACAAACTACTTCACTCTACTACACTCCAGTTTAACCAACTCAGTCTATCCCACTCCACTCCAATCTATCCCACTCCACTCCAATCTACCCCACTTGAATATACTCCACTCAAATCTACCAAAATCCACTGCTCTCTAATCTACCCCAATCCACTTCACGCCAATCCACCCAAGTCCACTACAGTCTCCAGCCAAGAAACTTCAATCAAGAACTCAAAGAATTCAGAATGCAGCAGCCAGACTCATCCTGGACATCCCCCAACACAGCAGAATTTCCTCCCACCTCAGAGACCTGTACTGGCTCCCAAACAACAAGCACATCTCAGACAAACTCCTGATCCACACCTTCAAGGACCTGCACAACACAGCACCGGCATACCTCAACCACGCCTCGCCTTCTACATACCCAACAGACATCTCTGTTCCTTTCACCTCGCCCTTGCAGCCGTCCCCAGGATCTGGAAAAGTACAGCAGGAGGAAGATCCTTTTCGTACCTATCAGCCTGGACATGGAACTACCCCTCAAGCCCAGGCAGACTGCGTAACTAAAGCAGTTCAGGAAGGACCTCAGGACCTGACTCTTCGACTTAGCAGCGCCTACATTCAGCGCCTTGAGGGTCTGTGGGTGATTAGCTGTGCTTTCGAAATCCATCATTGATTGATGACTGAGTATACCCCATGTCCACTCCAGCCTACCCCACTCCATTCCACCCCACCCCACTCCATTCCAATTTACCCCACTCCAATGTACCAAAATCTCCCACACTAAAATCACCCATATCTGCCCCACTCCAACCCAACCTACCCTTTACCACTCCAATCTACCCCACTCCACGGAAGTCTTCTAAACTACCCACATTTATCCCTTGCAAATCTACCCCAATCTAATCCACTCCAGTTTACCCCACATTGTCCATCTTTACCCTGGTCTATCCCACTCCAAACCAATTTATCCCACTCTGTTCCATTCTATCCCACTCCCCTCCAATCTACCCCACTTGAATATACCCCACCCCACTTCAATCTACCCAAATTCACCACACTCTACTCTAACCCAGTCCACTCCACACCAATCTACCCAACTCCAATCTACCCAAGGGCACTACAATCTACCCACATCCACTCTAGCCTACCCCCTCCACTCTACCCCACTCCATTCAAATTTACCCCACTCCAGTCTACCAAAATCTTCCCCACTACAGTCATCCGTATCTACCCCACTATAATCTATCACACTCAACCCCCACTCTACTCCACCCCAATCTACCCCGCTCCACTTAAATCTTTGCCAAACTACCCAATTCTATCCCCCTCCATTCTAACTCACTCCAGTGTAACCCACTCCACTCCAATCTACCCCATTCCATCCCAATCTACCCTACTCCACCCCAGCCTATCCCACTCTACCTACTCCACCTCAGTTTACCCCCCTACGGTCTACCCATTCCACCCTAACCTACCCTACTTCACCCCACTCCAATCTACCCGACCCTATTCTACTCTAGTTTACTTGACTCCAATTTACCCAACTCCACTCCAGTCTACTCAACTCTAATCCAGTCTACCCCACTCCAATCTGCCACATGGTTCTCGAGTCAATCCAACTCGACTCCATTCTACAAAATTATACCTCACTACAAAATACCTATTCCTTTCCATCCCAATTTAGCATACTCTACTCTCCCCCAATCTAGTCCACTCCAGTCAACCCCTCCCCAGTCTCTGCTCCACTCCAATCTATCTCACTCCACTCCACTGCATTCCAATCCACCCCACTCTGCTCCAATTTACCCCACTCCAATCTACCAAAATCTACCCCACTTTACCCCACCCCAAACTGCCCCACTCAAATCTTCTCTAATCGAGCCAAATCTACCTCACTCCAGTCTACCCCTCTTCACCCCAACCTACCTCACTCCAGCCCAATCCATCCCACTCCATCCAAATCTATCCCATTCCAATCTATCCCATTCCAATTCATTCTACCCCACTTCACTCCAATCTACCCAAATCTACTGCACTCCAGTCTACCCCACTCCACTCCACTGTAGCCCAAGGCCACTCTACCACGCTCCATTCAAACTGGCCTACTCCAGTCTATCCCTCTCCACCGCAATCCATCACACTGCACTTCAGTCTACCCCACTCCAACACAATCTACGCCACTCTACCCTGATCTACCCCACTCCAATCCACCCTACCCTAAATTACTCGACTTCACTCTGATCTACCCCACTCCACCCAGTCTACCCCAATCCACTCCAACCAGCACACTCTACTCCAGTCTACCCACTGTACTGCAGTCTATCCCACTGCTGGGCTAAGAGAGGAACAAAGTAAATGCATAGCCCTCTCCTCCATCTCATTAATTGCATTTAAACGTTCATTCTTGATAACTAATAAATGTTACATCTTTCAAACGTGAACACAGTTTTTATTTGTAATCCTCTGATTGCCACACTTTAAGATACGTTTTAAGCCAATGGCCTGCAGGCTAAGCCAGCAGTAGGCATTAATTTATCCGACGACTTTCTAGAAGTGTCCTATTACATTGTGAAGATTGTGGTCATTTTTATTAGACTTCATGTTTATCATTATTTCTCTTGGCGTATTTAAAGAATTGTACTCTGTAGAGTTTGCTACAAACACAGCAACTGACATTTGTATTAGTTCTTTGTGTACTCTTCTGTAGTCTGTCAGAACATCCATTTTTTGCTTCACCGACTTTGTTTATTACTTTTTTGGCTTCTTGAGTGTTGATTATAAGAGAAACCAGAATGTTGTATTGGTGAAGTGCATTAGTATGGTCCCCTCAAATACAGTTTTGAAATGAGTGACTTAAGTATATTGCCAAGAGATCCCAGAATTAACATATTTTAAAGAGCTCTACTGATTAGATCTAAGGCCAGATACTTCAACAAGTTAATAATCTGTCCAGTAGGAACAGTTGTTGAGGCTTGTGAACATTAGAGTAGTAAAAAATTACTCTCTAGAATAAAAGGTACCTCAGTTTTGGACAATTGTCAGTTTTAAAAGCTAGTCACAACGGAAAAAGACAGGATTGATTGTTCTGCTGTTGAAATTAAACTCAACCATTATGTGAACGTGATACATGAATTAAAGTCAGCCATTGGTAATCTCTTGGCCACATTTCAGTCCATTCTTTATGGCCCGCTGTACCACTCTAGACAGATACCAGGTGTATGCAAAGTAATCATGCTCCTGTTCCTCAAGGAACAGTATAAGCAAATCGCCATGCTGTGACATTCACTAAACACAAATTTGAGCATGTGCCAAAAGCCCTAAGTATAAACAGAACATTCATGAGAAAATATACTGTACTTAGACAGAGGTGATAGCAAACAGTACCATACTTCCAACCTGTAGCTAGTTCTCTTATACATAGTGTTCAAATGTTCATGCAATACAGGACAACTTAAAAATGTGAACATTCTCTGCCAGAGGTTATTTTGTAGAGGTACAAAATCTTGGGTTCTCGTTGCAGAAGTCCATTGTAGCCTGGTTGTACTTGAGATGTAGTTTTGGGTTTAGCTAGACAAATGTATTGTGTTGTATAAGGGCAAGGATACCGGATATCAGCTGGGCCATTCTTGGGAAACCACTCCTGTTCACTTCCCTTCTATACAATTTTGTTTGAATTTCAACTGGTGCTGTAGAGTTTGTTAGCAGCAGTTCTTTCCATAGACAAGTAAGTATCTGAATCTTTCTTTTGCCTCATTTTAGATTAACACAATTTTTGTTTGAGGTACTTGAACCTTGAAGGTCTGTTGTAGGTAATTGCCAGTAGTGGCGCCCAATCAAGAAGATCCTTGAAGATCTAATGAGTCACCCACATTTCTTTCCCTTTATGTTGAAGTCCCTTTGTAAGCCATCATATAGGAAAGGCGGAGTTCTAAGAGAATCACTGCATGGTTTTGAAATGAGTAATAAGAGAGAGAATATTTCTGAGCTTGTCTCATTATATACCCAGGTAGCATTGTCACAGGTATGTAATTCCTATTTCCAAGGACAACAACATTTTATGTTTATTTTGTCCTTGGGACAAGTAGGCCAAACCCCCTGCAGCACAAACCCTTTAACGTCCAGTTACAGTAGCACATTATCTATCAGGGAAGGGCACTGTCTGCAGTTAAAGTAATACTAGTGACCATATGTCAGTGCTGTTCAAACTAGTATTTATGGTTCATTAATCCAAAGCCTTTATTATTAGGGTAAGCGCTCTAAGCTCGGACTGCGCTACCGATAGTGGTTGCAAAATAAAGATGTGTACACCCAATTTGCAAAGTTTAACAATATGAGGCTGTGTGCAACACTCCACGAATGCTCGCTGATTAGATGTAAATATTAACAAAAGCTTGAAAGCAAGTTTGATGATTAATTGCTTTCAAAATAAAATGTTCACAAAAAATAGGGAAAAAAGTTTTGATGAACTATTGTGAAGTTTTAGGTACCATTTCTTATAAGCATCACTTAGTAGAATGTGTTGATGCTTGCTAGTATTTCCCCAAAATATTCATAATGGAACATCACTGTAACCAGTTTCAACAAGATTATGTGAAATATGAAAATAAACAAGCATTGGCAAAGCCAGTAGATCTGACATTGGCGATCAGCCTTTTGGTTTTGTCAATGTGTGTTTTGTTTTCACTTGTTTTTTGTAAAACTTTATTGTTGCGGGAGATCCTGGGAACTCATCTAGCAAACAGTGGCAAGAAGCAAAAATTGTTTTTGTCTTGAAAAGTGCACATTGCCACAGTAGTTCCTTGTACTGAACAGAACTGTTTTATGTGCCAATATGCTTCTCGTGAAAAAGCAGAATGCTGTTGGTCACAGTGAAACTAGCTAATAGATGAGATATGTAGAGAGAATGTTTATATAAAATGAAGGTCTTAGTTAACACCAGCCCTAATCAGGGGCCCAATTATTTAAGATAGTCACAAAAGTGCATCCATGGCATATGTCCTTGCATTAATGCAGATTTACGGCTTTCATGAATTTACAAGAATTTACAGAAGTAGGTCAGAAAATCGTACGTCTAGAAGATATTTGTGAACTGCATTTTAGTACAAACAAATATGCACGTATAGATTTTCTCATAAGATCTAATCAGTGTTTACAAGTTCACATTTCCCTCCAACCAGTTTTTTTCTCAACCCTGGAAGACATTTTACTTCTGTCTCCAGGTGGAAATTTACAACCTATTAGAGAAGACCTGGTGAAAACCCCTTCAGCATGCAAGCAAGAAGGTTTGCACAGACACAAAAGGACACTCCAACCCTTGAACCTTTGCTTACTGCTACCCCCAGCCCAGAATGTAAATCTGCAGAAAGGTGGCAAAATAAGGGAAATGATAGTATTGAAACCCTACTGTAGTATGGGTCCTGGCATAATCAGAGAGCCTATTATCTGCGTTCTTTTATAATGAGATTGCTGGCATTGTTTGTTGCCGCACTACGTGGCATCAAAGGGACAAGTGGATTTTCTTTGCAGGGCAACTAGATATCTGGAGCAACATGTCCCAAGTGGATATTGTAGTACATTCCACACCCCTGCTTTTATATTTTATCTTTTTAATATATTTAAACAAGGATCATTTATGACCTAACCCAATCTCAAATCAGCAATGATCATAGCCTTGCATAGGCCATGCATTCTAACCTTTGCCGCAGGCCCAAAAAGAGAGAAAACCTGTCTGAATTGTATGGCCCAAAATTATAGCTTCAAGTCTAGCAAGACCAGACTTTTCTTCAACAAAATTGTTAACAACTCCTTCCATGGTATTTTAATTCTAGTTCATGTACCAATTAAACAGATTGTTGAAGATTATAGTCTTTGTAACACTATTTATCAAAGTTTAGGGGAGTTGCTTCCAGTAAAAAGATAATAGTAGGGATGATTGATAGTTTCTCCTTTGATGCTACCTATAATAGATAAAGCGAGCCTTTTATAATGTGTAAACTTAGTATTAATTGTCTTAATTTTCATGACACCAGGGAAAGCAAGAGTAGGAATGGTTACAAGGCCAGGAAGTCAAAAAGATTTGAATACCAACAAGGTCAACTTTAGCTTTCATTCTTCAAATGTTAGTAAATTGGGCACAGTTACAATGTATGGTAGCAACACCTGTGTTTTACAGGCATCAGAAAGTGCAAAAGTGTTGTGTGAAGCACTGTATTAAAACCAATAATTATACATTTCTGGACAGGGTCCAATATGATTCGTATTTGCTGGCTACCGGTTTTGTTTTGCTGTGTCATTGATCACATAGAGGAAACAGTTGGTCATCCAAAGGAAAAATAAAGAGACTCCCCAACGAAGACCGAATAAGTAGCAGCAGACAGCTTGGCATGTTGTAACAGGCACAAAAAGAAGTAATGGTGAAATTGGTGGTTGAATCTGCCGTTTTAGCTTTATGACAAGCATGAAGAACACTGTGAAATGAGTCTTTGATTGTTCATCAAGATAAAATTCAGACTTCATGTAATGAACTTTCTTAGAAGTTGTCTGAGTTAACCTCCAGAATACCAACAAGAGAAAACTGATCTTACCAGTTTCTGGAGGAGGTAGCCTGTAATTCAAAATTAGTTCTGAAACGACAGCATTCTGAGACGTTAATTCTGGACCAGACAGAAAACCTAAAGCACAGATCACACAGGAATAATCTAAGTTTTAACATTTAAGAATAATTTGTTTAAGATGTAAAGGCCAACATCATCAAAATAATTAAGGTCTTTCTACTTAAGGATGATCCCAGTGTTGATTTAACCATAGTGATTTAGACACGGATCCTTTATGATCTGCCTCTTATTAACTGTAAAAAGATTAGAAAGGAGCTGGTAAAAACCCTTAAAACATGCAACTTAATTGGTTGGCACAGACACAGAAGGGCATTCCATCCTTGGCGCTATTGCTTACCGGTACCTCCACCCCCAGAATGTAGATCTGTGGAAGGGTGACAAAATAAAAAGATTGCTTCTACTCAAGCCCTACTATAGCATTAGCCCTGGCAGGATCAGCAATGCTATTATCAGAGCTTTTACATCAGGAGGTTGGCGCCATGTACTGCAGCGACAAATTATGGCAGCAAAGGGGCAAGTAGATTTGTTTACAGGACAAGAGGAGTAATGTAGCAACTTGTCACAAGGACAAGTAGATATTTTATTCAAGTTCCACACCCCTGCTCCTTTCACAATTATAGAGTCTTCAAATTTGTTATAGTGGCTGAAACATTAGCTTTCTTTCTTCCTCATGTGGCCAGTTGTTTCATCAATGTGATCAGTGCTACAACAAAAAAAAAGGTGGAGAGCAAAACCAACCACATGGGAGCCTGCCCAGAAAAATCATAATCACTGGTTTTTAATAGTGCTTCACACTCACACTGCATATTCTGATGGCTATCAAACACTACACATTGTCATTGTACTCGCTTTGCTGACATTCAAAGGATGGAAGCTAAAGTTGACTTTGCTGGTTTTCAGACTTTTTGACCAACTGACTTGGTAACCATCCGCCACTTAATTTCCCTGGTCATACTAAAATCAGTTTGGTGTGCTTAGGCTTTTTGACTGCATCACACCAGTGAGGCACAGTGTGCAAAGTTTTATCCAGTTCTTGAAGCAAAATATCCTGAAAGGTAGAGGTGAACTGGACATAGATCAGAGAGTGGCTACCAAAATTGTAAAGCTTAACCACACACCATTTGAAGTTGGGTTCAAGAAGAGGGCATATGATTGAAACAATTGCATTCAGAGGGAAATGTAGATAAGCATGTTGGAGTTAGAATACTTTGTTTGGAGGCCATGACTGAGTATAAAATACCAAAGCTCAGCAGCAACAAGAGGAAACATTTTATCTGAGCAATTCTGAGTAAAAGCCCTGTAGCTCACTAGTTTATATCTGACATCTATCTGTCTTGATCTGTTTATCGATCTATCGATCTATCACATTGTATGTACAAAAGTTTAGTTGGAGGAGTAAGTAAAATGGAGCACTGAGTAGACTTAAATAGCTTACTTGTTTAAAAATCTGTTATCAGCATCATTTAACTTCTCTATTCTTCTTGTTGCAGGCAGCAAGTTAGCAAATTCCATTGTACACTCCTAACATGTCAAGTATTTTAGCATGTATGTATAAATCGTACATTTATTCAGAACCTATAAAATAAATAATTGCCAATTTGTCAATAATTGTATTTTGTAATTTCTTTTGTAGCCTCAGAAGGGGAGAGATACAAGGTAAGTGATTTATTTTGCAGTATGCTACATTCTTGTGTGTGTGCGTGGTGTGTTATAAACTAGAACCAGGCTATAAGTATAATAATGTTGCAAAATGTTTCAATTCTGTAACTGTGTGTGAACAAGGCCCTTATTACAAGCCAGGTGGAGCAGAATTGCCTCATGGTATTCCGCTCTACCTGATTCCAAGTGGGATGGCTTTTCCGTGCCTGTTTTTTCCAGGTGTGTGATAACCAGACCCGATTTTACAACATGGTAATTCCACATGGTAAAATCGCACAAACACAGTTAAATCGCACAAGACTTTAGCTGCAGCAGCAGTCAAGTCTAATTACCAATTTATTTCCTTCCTTTCTCCCCTCTTCATCCTCCACCCCATTCAGTGGTCCCTGCATACATTTTGTGCATGCTGTTCAGAGCAGGTGGTAAATGAGATGTTAAGTCCCATTGAATCGTGAATTCCTTATAGTATTACAATGACTGGGACCAATTTTTCTGGTCAGTAGTGGGCTTTGACTTGTAATTGCAAGGTGCTTAGCCGGGTAATTTTAAAGTTGCATGCAAAGTTTTTGCGCAGTAAATCCAACCCAGTACCATGCAGCTCATAATTAGGCCTTAATTTGACATTGCATGCTTTTGTGCTTGTATGCAGTGCAGAGGATGCACTACTACCTAAAGGAAGCAAATGTCATTAATAAAAAGTGATTATCATGATTGAGAAGCATTTTATTAATAAGACTTCATCTACAATGTTGTGTTTGTGTCTGGAGTCCATTCTCCTGAAGCGCAAACAAACTAGAGAAGGTCAAGTGTGAGAGAGTCAACCAAGATGTTCCATGGTTTAAACCACAAGCCTTATGAGGCAAGGTTCAAGTTTATCAACGAGATTGTAGGTCAGTATTGTTTGTCATCCAACAATCCTTTCTTCCTTTGCTTCAGTCAGATGGGTCAAATATCTTGCAATGAAGGAAATTGTGGCGGGTAGCTGATTGTGGTTGCAGGAACACAGGGCATTTTACTAATACTCCTGTGGTGCTATGTTGTCCTGGTCGGTGAAATTAACCCAGTCTCTCATACCTGAGGTACATACCTTCCATAGGGTGTGTGTTTGTGTGTTCTACCCAGTCGCTCATATCTGAGCTACATATCATTCCTAGGGCATTTGTGGCGTGTGTATGTGTCTATCTCTAACAAAAGCTGTCTGTAGACGCACTGGTTGGGAGTCTGCTAAACCTGGTGGTTTTCCTTTTTTGTTGCCTTCCTCCTCTGTAGGTGTGACAATCTGCATGTTTCCTAGGCCCATGGTCCAAATCTATTGTTGTATCCTAAGCTGTGGTGCAGGGATGCATATGCTCCCTCAGCCCAATGGCACCAGTCCTGCATGCAGCCGCACCCCCTGATCACCCCTCAAGGGCCATTCATCCACCAAAGTCCCACATTATGATAACGTCTTTTCTTACCCCCTACCAGTAACATTAAATTGATGACCTGCTTTATAAGTCTACACAGCTATCAGTGTAAAAAAGGAGATCACTTCACATAACCTCATCTCTGATGATCTTCATAATTTGCACAGTAAACACCTTTCACTACTAGAGAGAGAAGCCCAAAATAAACAGGCAACACAATTAGCCTTCTTCTAAGCTTTTAGGCTGTAGAACAAACACACCCTGCAAATCTAAAGATCCAGCACCTTTTGGATAAGCATTATCCAATTCTGTCTGTGCAGTAGGCACTACCAACCAGTTATGAAGGAACAAAAGCCAAGTGTAAGAGATGCAAACTGGCCGTGAAAGGTGAAAGTGATGTTTCTTGAATCCAGGTCATAAGTTGTATACAGTGGTGTGTAGATAAGGATCATGATCTGTACTTACAATGGATCAGATGTGGATTCTCAGGTGTATCAGACAATAGCAGAATGCCACAACTTTTGATTCTGTCGTATATGGAAACCTTCACTAATTTCACTGCTTTAGGTAAATATTTTTGAATGTTGAAGCACACATGACATGCATATTCCACTGTTTTAAATAGTTACACTACTCTACGGGAACATGCACAAATGTCACTGATGTAGGTGATTTCCCAGAAGGACAGGAACACAGGGATTCCACCTCTTTAAATACAGTGGACAATAGGAATTTTCTTTTGACAGGGTATCACCTGAAGATCTGTTAGTTTATTAAGATCTGTTATACCTGCAGAACATAAGTGGGTGTAAGACTTCAACCATGAGCCATTCCTGGGTGCTGTAGTTTCTTATGCACATTCTCGACAAGAAACGTCTTCAATACAAATGTAATTTTTTATTGCACTGTCCTTTGGTATCCCAACTTTAATTAGATTTTCCTAGGAATCTTCACTTTTTTGTTAAGACATTTATCTACCAAACGTACTCTTTCAGTGTGGTTGATTGAATACGTTTGCATAGCCCAATACGAGGATGATTTTTGAAGGAGGATTATCATGTGTGGGTATCATCTTTTCGATGTTTCGGACAACAGGTGTACATTGCAGTCTGTAAAGATACTGAGCTGAACCAAAGTTTAAAAAAAAAAAAAGAATCAAACATGTCTTTCTAATTTTGCTACGATGCTTTAATATGTATTTTGTCTACCAAAACCCTAGCTCATAGTAAGTATAGTGCAGCTCTGTTTGCTGGTTTCACCTACTATCACCATGTGGGTCTCTCTGTTTGTTTATAAAAAAAAACCTTCTTTTACCATTATTTCAGCCTAGTTTCTTATGATTTACAGCCAGTCAATATATGGTCTTTGATTTTGTAAAGCAAAGATGTTTCTAGTAAAAACAATAGTAATTCTCGGCTTTTAAAGTTAGGAAGAGTGTATTACTCTCCTTTTTATTCTTTCTTTCTTCACTGACTGTTTTATTTTTTAATTCTCTTTAATTGGTAACCGGAATTTAAGATTGATTGGTATTCACTTGCATATACCATATCACAAACACTTACCATCAAACTAGACACCTGTCATCACTTCTGTATATGTCTAGAATTTATCTAATTATAGTCAAAGAAGCAATATAAAGCCCCCAATCTCACGCTTGTGAGTTGGGATCAGAATCCTCAAAAATGTTAGTAGTGATCCTCGGGTGTTCCATCTGTGTTTGCAAACTTATTGTGCCAGTTAAGCTACTGCATATCGCTCAGCGCCCTTAAATACTCTCCAGTGATTAAAAAAAACTTGTAAGAACTGCAGTGGATGCAAGAGCACTGAGTGGTATGCAGTAATTTCTGAACTTTAGGAACCAAACCACTGCATAATTTTTAATATTGCTGGCATAGTTGCAGAATTTTAATTTAGCAGTAATTCTGGATTATAAGCGTAACATGGAATTACCAAAATTCTGATTCCATCAGCAGAATTGAAAATTCCGCTCAGGTCTGCACTTGACCTCTCTACACTCTTTCTGTATAGTTTAGGACTGTCATCCATGTTACTAAGAAATCTTCTCCATCTTTCACCAGATGACTTGGAACCCTTTCCCTTGCCATTGTGACATATATCTTGTGAGACCAAATAGCCCACACCTCCACTGTTTTTTATTTTTGCATAAGCCAACTTGTTTAAATTCTATCTTGACCTATAAACGCTTTTCTGTATTCTCATTTTCCGTCCCGATCCGCACTAGTCTTTCTTTATTTAACATGTCCCAAAACATCGACTCTTTACGTTTTTCCTTTCCTCGTCTCATCTCCCCAAATGCTTTTGCTCATAGCTTTTCTCCCTAGTGTTACGTCAAATTTGCCTTTATGTTTCTGCGCTTTGTTTGGTACTGAATTTAATCTACGTTGTATTGTTCTTTGTCTAACATTTTATCGTAAAGAGTTTATTGCCATATCAAAATGGTAGATCCTGATCCCTAGCTATTGTTACTTACTTATCGCACATTGGTCTCTGTTAGAAATTGGGTCTCTAGTTTGCAGGTGTATGCACCCTGTCAAAGTACAGACCATAATTCTAGTCAGGGTAATTCAGATATACTCCCTGAATGCACCTGTGCTCACCCCCTTGTCGCTTGGCACAGCGTAGTGAGGCTTAACTTAAAATGTAATGTGTAAAGTATTTGTGCTACACTTAATTACAGTAACACAGTGAAGGACACCACAAAAAGACTCATCACGAAGTTAGAAAAATAAAGAATACTTATCTGAGTAAAAATTAAGACCAACATAACAAAAAGTCAATAAACTTAATCAAGGGTTATGCTGAGAATAATTTGGGTCAGAAAGAAACTGAGGCCGTTAAATACTCCTTGGAAAACGCCCTGCGATGTGAGGGGAGCGATCAGGCTCCTGTGATGCCCAATAAGTAGCACTGAGGCCGGAGAGAGACGAATGTCGGGGCCTCGTTCTGTATCCAGACAGCAGAGATAAAGTGCAGAAGCTACTATTATAGTGGATTACGGTGAAAGCACGATATACGCACCAACCCGATCCATGGGGGTATGAGTGCAAGGAGAAGTGATGGGCGCATCTTATCAGGGTTTTACGGTGCGGCTCAGTGGCCATTGTGGGTCCCAGAATGGTTGAAGGTTACTGTGAGTCCTAGGAGTACCAGCTGTTTGTCCGACCCTATGGCCATGGTCTGCCTGTGCAGTGATACGGCCAGAGTGCAGCAGTTGAGCTGTGCGACCAGGCTCTGAGTTTGGGTGAGGGAGCGCGGCACGCTTTGCAGCCGGGCTCAAGGTAGTGCAGCCGGGCCAGTACAAGATGCAGCAGTCCTGCTTAAGAGGACTCAGTCTGTGTTCAGTCAGCTCCAGGCAGTGCGGACCAAGGCCGGTACACACAGCAGCAGTCCTCAACGAAGTGCAAGCTGGGACGGTACACGCTGCAGCAGTCCTCGGTGAGAGGTGCGGGGCCGCGTTCAGTCAGCTCCAGGCAGTGCTGGCGGGGGCTGGTAGAGGCTGCAGCAGTCCTCAAGGCAGTACAGGCGGGGCAATGAGGACACACTTGGGGTCGAAGGGGTTCTTGGTGATTGAGTGGCTGGCCCACGGAGAAAGTCAGCAGTTCCAGGGATTCCCTGAGGAAGGTTCACACAGCACAATCTTCACGGTTGCAAGTGTGGGGTCAAGCTCAAGAGAGGCCCCACACTGGGATTCCCCCGCCAGCGTCCAGGCGTGCTCCTAGCTTGAAGCGCGCAAGGAGCAGGGGAGGTTTTGACATGAGGTCCTTGATGTCCTAGGGACCTCGCAGGAAAACTGGGGGCAAGCCAACAAGCCCTTGGAGACTCTTGAGGGTCAGAAACAGTTAGGAGAGTGCAGTCCTTCCCCTGCAGGAAAGAGGCAGCAGGCCAAGACACAGAGCAGCAACAACGTGGCAGTCCCTCCTACAAGTCAGCACACAACAGCAGTACGCCAACAGAGCAATGCAGTGCAGAGTGGCAGTCCCTCCTGGCAGCACAACAGTCCTCCTTGCAGAGTGTCCTTGTCCCAGTAAAAATCTTATTTGGTGGGGTTTGGGGTCCTGCATTTATACTTTGGTACCCAGGTTCTGGAAGGTTGGAAAAACTTCCAGACCTTCCTTTGAAGTCCCCAGGGTCCCTTTCTTGCACTTCTCTAGCTCCATACACTACACAGAGGGTTATGCATCCCTTTGCATGAGGAGAAGCGGAGCCCTATTCAGAAGTATCATCTCCATCCCTCAACCTAGCCCAGAAAGACCCATCAGACTGCTGATGGGCCATCAGTATGCACATGTCACACCCAACAGACTGGACAAAAACAGCCACAACAGCAGAGAACTCTTCAGCATCGTCAAGGAGTTCTCCAACCCCAGCGCCAACGCCAACGCCGTCACGCCCTCACAGGATCTATGCGAATCCCTCGCCACTTTCTTCCATCGCAAGATCAGCGACCTCCACGACAGCTTCGGACACCAGACCCAACCTAACACCACCGAACCCACATCCCCGACCATCACCCTCAACAACTGGACCCACATCAGCACGGAAGAAACCAAATCCATCATGAACTCTATCCACTCCGGCGCCCCTTCGGACCCCTGCCCGCACTTCATCTTTAACAAAGCCGACAACATCATCGCCCCGCACCTCCAGACCGTCATCAACTCTTCTTTTTCTTCTGCTACCTTCCCCGAATGCTGGAAACACGCCGAAGTCAACGCCCTACTAAAGAAACCTACGGCTGACCCGAGCGACCTGAAAAACTTCCGCCCCATCTCCCTTCTGCCTTTCCCAGCCAAAGTATTAGAGAAGACCGTCAACAAACAGCTGACCACCTTCCTGGAAGACAACAACCTGCTCGACCCCTCACAGACCGGATTCCGAACCAACCACAGCACTGAAACCGCCCTCATCTCAGTCACAGACGACATCAGAACCCTGATGGACAACGGTGAAACAGTCGCCCTCATTCTTCTTGACCTCTCGGCTGCCTTTGACACCGTCTGTCACCGTACCCTAATCACCCGCCTCCGCTCCACCGGGATCCAAGACCAGGCCCTGGACTGGATCGCCTCCTTCCTCGTAAACCGCTCCCAAAGAGTCTACCTCCCTCCGTTTCGCTCAGAACCCACTGAGATCATCTGCGGCGTACCTCAAGGCTCATCACTCAGCCCGACACTCTTCAATGTCTACATGAGCCCCCTCGCTAACATCGTACGCAAGCACGACATCATCATCACCTCCTACGCCGACGACACCCAACTTATACTCTCCCTCACCAAGGACCCCGCCAGCGCCAAGACCAACCTACAAGAGGGTATGAAGGACGTCGCAGATTGGATGAGGCTCAGCCGCCTAAAGCTGAACTCTGAAAAAACTGAAGTCCTCATCCTCGGCAACACCCCGTCCGCCTGGGACGACTCCTGGTGGCCCACGGCCCTCGGCACCGCACCGACCCCCGCAGACCACGCCCGCAACCTCGGCTTCATCTTGGACCCCCTTCTCACCATGACCAAGCAAGTCAACGCCGTGTCCTCCGCCTGCTTCCTCACCCTCCGCATGCTCCGCAAGATCTTCCGCTGGATCCCCGCCGACACCAGAAAAACCGTGACCCACGCCCTCGTCACGAGCCGCCTGGACTACGGCAACACCCTCTACGCTGGGACCACCGCCAAACTCCAAAATCGCCTGCAACGCATTCAAAACACCTCAGCCCGCCTCATCCTCGACGTACCCCGCAACAGCCACATCTCCGCACACCTGAGACACCTGCATTGGCTCCCAGTCAGCAAAAGGATCACCTTCCGACTTCTCACCCACGCACACAAAGCCCTCCACGACAAGGGACCGGAATACCTCAACAGACGGCTCAACTTCTACGTCCCCACCCGCCCCCTCCGCTCCTCTGGCCTCGCACTCGCCGCCGTCCCTCGCATCCGACGCTCTACGGCGGGTGGGAGATCTTTCTCCTTCCTGGCGGCCAAGACCTGGAACTCCCTCCCCACCAGCCTCAGGACCACCCAGGACCACTCCGCTTTCCGGAGACTCCTAAAGACCTGGCTGTTCGAGCAGCGATAACCACCCCCTTTGTCCCTAGCGCCTTGAGACCCGCACGGGTGAGTAGCGCGCTTTATAAATGCTAATGATTTGATTTGATTTGATTTGATTTGTGTTTGAGTGTCTAGTGGAATGTACAAGGCCCATCAGTCCTCTACCCCAGACTTGTATTCAGAGACTGGCGGAAATAGTAGTTTCGTCTGGCATCTCAATGGAGCCAAGTTATGTCTCTAATAAAGCCAGGTTGGTCATTATGATGTCTGGTAGAACTGAAGCAGATCTTGTGGCTAACACTTTGTTTTTTTGTCTACAGTAGGCGGGACAAGGACCTCTAAGATGTGCAAATTTGACTATCAGTACCAGGTTTCCAAATGACCACTGCATCTTAAGTAAACATAGTATATGTGGCTGCTCCTTTACCTGTAATGTTCTGACACAACTGTGTCATTTTTGGGGTACACAGCTTAGGTTTTAAAAGATTGACCTTTGAATCTGTCAGTGCCTTGGCATTTATGTGATATCATCTCTGAAGGATGGTGGCATCTTTCTTCCATGGTTACCCCCACTTTTTGCCTGATGTCAGTGTTTTTAGATTGTAGTTCACTGGGATCCTGCTAACCAGGACCCCAGTGACCGTGCTCTTCCCCCCCCTCCCCCCCCCCCCCTAAATTTGGTTGCTGATAACCTTCTGCAACCACAATTGGCATACTGGTCCACCTATGTAAGTCCCTAGTATATGGTACTTGGGTATCCAGGTCATTGGTATACCAGGGATCCCCCAAGGGCTACAGCATGTATTATGCCATCCGTGGGAGCTCATGCAAACTGTGACTGCAGGCCTGCCATTGCAGCCTGCGTGAAATGGTGCATACACCCTTTCACCACCTAACCTGACCACTGCACTTACCTCTGGTAGGCCCTTCAGCCCAAGGGCAAGGTGCATGTCTCGAAGTGTGACGGTACCCCTGCAGGAGGAGGGTGCACCTACAGACCCCAGACCAATTTCTGGACACTGTAAGTGTGGGGACGCCATCTTAAGATATGTAGTGGACACTGGTCAACACAAGTGGTACAACTACATAATGGCTTCTCCGAACCTAGGTATGTTTGGTATGAAACATGTTGGAATCAGGCAACTACACCGATTCCAGTGTTAATTGCTTGATACCATGTACTCTAGGCATCTAGCTGCCAGCCCACACTGCTTCAGACCCGAGACACTTTTCTGCCCTCCTGCTGATGAGCCAGGCTCAGGCCGGAGAAGCAGAACAAAGGATTTCCTGCAAGGGAGAGGTGTGACCTTCTCTACCTGTGTTTTAGCTTCTTAAGGCTGGGGTGGGAAGGCCTCTGAATGCCACCAGACTTCTTTGAAGAGCACATTTGGTGCCCTCCTTGCATAATCCTGTTTGCACAAGTTCAGGAACCCCCAGTTCCCGCTCTGGCACAAAACTACACAAAAGACAAGGGAGTTACCCCGTCCCTGTCCAGCCCCTCCCATAGGGAGGTGCACAGAGCTCTGCCAGGTGGCCACTTGATTCCGCCATCTTGGAAATAAGATGTGCAGAGGCCCTTGGGAGCATCTGACTGGTTAGGCCAAGTAGATGATGTCCCTGACCCCCCTCAGATAGGTGGGTCACTGCAGAGAGGGACAAACCCCCTTTTAGTGTTACTTAAGGGCTCCCTCGCGGGTGGGTCCTCAGATTCGTCGAAGAAGACTCTCCAAGGACACCTCTACATGACATATTCTACTCCTGGCCTCTGGAACCACTGCTGGTGTTCGTTGGAATCTAACAAGTCTGCTTCTGGTGGGAAGGCTCCCATTGCAGCATTGTTTCTTTGGATCCTGCAAGACTTCTGCAACATCCAAGGCTGTGCATCCTCCCGGGTCACAAGGACTCTGTTTGCACCTGGAAGCACGAAGGAATCTCCCTTAGAGTGAACAAGTCACTCCCCTGCATCCGCAGACACCTCGAGACAAAGTCGACCGGCTGGTGAGGTCTGCTGTCCACGGACATCTGAAGATCCTGTAACACAGATCATGAGCCTGTGGTCTCCTCTGGGTTCTGCTTGTCTGCTAACCAACTTAGGACACTCTGGGCCCCTGCTCCTACCATTGGACTGGAATCCCTTTGCACCTGCCAAGTTGTGTTGACTCTTCCTCTGGGAGATCTTCAGGCACAAAGAAGCCCCAGCCTCCAGCACTTTACATTCCGAAGGTCAGCCCTTGTCCTGCATCTCCTGCGACTTGAGACTTCTGTTTTAGGGTGCTGGTGAGGCATCCTTGTGGCTCCCTGTGTCCATTGCCTTTGGGTCACTTGTGGGTGCCTCCATCGACTTCTCTTGGCCTTCCTGTGTGCCAAGGGCCAGCTTTGACTCCCCCCCCCCCCTCGTGGATAGAGTCTCCTGGACCTTGCTGGACCCAAAACTTTGCAAAATCTTCTTCAGCGTCTGTTTGCATTTGCCAGTGCTTGCTGTTGACCTGGCTTGTCACTAACCCTCCTGCAATCCGGTGACCATCAAGGGACAGCTTGTAGGTGACTCCTGGGATCTTCTGCAGCTCCTGGACCCCGCAGCTGGACTTCTTCCTCCACCGCTTGCAGGAACTTCACCTTCAGGAGGCTGGGCATTGCCACCTGCACCACCTGAGCACCTCCCTTTGAAGGTCCTCCACATCCGGAACCTGTACCTGAGTTCCACTGGCCTGATCCACGGGTCGTAACAGCAGCTGGACAATCCGAGGCATCCACTGACTTCAGAGAAAGTCCTTTCTCCCCTCTGCATCCAGATCCCTTGTGTAGCTACTCTTATCTTCTGGGTAACCTGTGGTAGGTTTCTTTCTCCATCCTCTTGTCTGCTGGTTTCCTCGGGGTCTACTCGGCAGGGGCCTGAATTCCACAAACTCCAAGCACTACTCTTTATGTTAATCTATGGGACAACTGGGTGGGTAACTACCTTACTCCTGGTTGCTGAGGTCACTTGCTGTACTTACCTTTGCTGTTCCTAACTGCACCTAGCTAACTATCACACTTACCGTGGTTGGGGTCACTGTTTCACATTCCACTTTTAGTATATGATTTGACCCCTCCATAGGGCCCTGTTTATTTTTACGCTCTTTCTGCTGATTATTTTGTGTATATATTGTGTGTATATACATCTCCAAAGGGAGATATACCAATGCTAGTTTAGTAGTAGTGCTGTAATAAAGTGTCCTTTATTTTGCAACACTTATGTGGTTCTTTCTTGTGAGTGAGTTACTGTCTGACTACAGTGGTACTGCAAGTGCTTTACAATCCTCCTGGATAAACTTTAGCTGCTGGCCTCAGCTACCCCTAGAGAGTGTTTGCTATTTGGACACCTATTCACTATCATTAAAGGTTGCCTGAACGCAGTAGAAGGTGCCACACCATAGGTGTACACCAGAAACTGAGCCACCCTCCTACAATGTCTCTTATGGCTATTTTCACTTTCCATTTTGTACTCCATACAGTACATATATATATCGTTCTTGGGAAATTGTAGTTTCTTTAAAGCATAATGTTCTGTCTTGATCTTGTATAGCATTCAGGGCTCTTACTACCACTGTAGATTTTGTATTCCCATATTCATATGTTTTATACTGAAGAACCGAAAGGTCCACTAAGGCCTTTTTACAAGCTGTGTGTTCAGCTGCCATTTAATGACCATTAGTTTTTTTGGGATTGAGCCTGGTGCCAGGATGTTTGTTTTCTTTGCATTTCTAAAGTTTGGATTCTAGTTTAAGTTGGATCAATGCTCTATTTCTCTTTTCAGCTACTGCCAGAGCTAGTACAACACAAAAGCTATTAGTGCCCCCCAGGCTGTTTCATGCAACACCTCTGGCATACCATTGTTGAATAAATTAGTGACTTCTAACTGCAAATTCCTTTCCTTTGAATTTTCCTGAGGCATCAGATTGAATCCAGAAACTTTTTGTGAGCAGCACCTCTGCACGCCAGTATGTGGCTTTGATCGGCTCCACGTGGCGTTGTCTGCACCGGAGATGACATGCACGGTGCCTACATAGGCACCACCCAGCACATTAATGTTATTTTTTTTCTTTCCAAACCAGTTAGCACAGATCCAGGAAGAGCTACCACCTTCAGTCACTATTTAACTGAGCTTTTTTCAACTTTTTTCTAAGGTTTTTTGAGAGTTTTTCTTCTGGTGTGACAAGAAAGGCATCAAGAAAGGCCGACTTCAAGTTGGCAGTAATGGACCCGTACCTTGTTTGACTTTGGTGTCTTGTGCACGACCATGCGTTAAGACTTGCATTGACTGCTGCACCATTAAGGCCTTGAGGGAGTGGTCCCTCAAACTCCTGGTTCCTCGATGTACGACACAGCGATGATCTTGATCTCATTTGAGAGGAAGTTCCTGGGATCAGTCACAGAGTCCTTGATCTTCATTGCATTCATAGTCATCGGGCCACTTGAGTAAGTCCCATGTAGGGAAAAGAGCAAGAAGTTGAAGAGCTCTTCGGCTTCACCATGTCCGTTGAAGTCATCCGACGAGTACGTTGTCATTTGAGGCCTGGCTGCACAGTTGAGCCAGCGTGTGGGCCAGCTCCACATCTCCCAGAGTTTCCAGGAGCCGAAGCAACCCCGCCCAACTCCAAGAGGTTTATGAGGCCATGCACCTCATATTTGGGTGACCCGTTCTCTCTGGTGTGCCTTCAGACCCGTGGGTTCAAGTGCCATTCTCGGGCCCCTTTGATCCACTGAAGGATTCGGATCGGCGTCAGTCGTGATGCTGGCTCCTCCTGGTGACGCCATCCCCAGTCTTATCTCTGACTCTTACACAGAGCCAAAGAGGCATGGACCGATGCCAGCACCAACTGGAGCCAAGCATCCCAGCTCGGATCCTGAGCCTTATTCCTATGAGCTTGGGCTCGGCGAAGAGTGGGTGAGGTCGCTGGACCCTGAAGAATACCAGTCCCATAGACCCCAACTTGTACTTGTGTGAGAACCTGGCAGATGCCAGCAGACTAGATCCTTCAACAAATACTGGCATGGTCCCTCCTCCGACCGTGGCTCTGGAGGAGGGACCCTCATTTGCAAAGGTGGTGAGAAAGGCTGCTGAGACCCTTGACTTTCAGGTGCTCTTAGTGGCAGTCTAACCTTAGTATTGCTTCTCCCATTTAACAAAGCTCTCACAAACATTGTGCTGGTGTCTTAATCCAAACCCTGCACAGGAGCTCCTGTGAACAGAACGATTGTCCACCGTCTCACCTCAGGGGACCCCAGTTTTCTCACCTCAACCCTACCCTGTATAGTTACGTGGTCCAAGCCTCAACCGCCAATGTATCTGTTGGTGCATTCCTTACCATGCCACTGAAAAGGGAATCCAAGAGACTGACGCCTGAGGAAAGAAAATGTTTTCTTTCACCAGCCTGGTACTGCAGTCTATGAACACCATGTGTCGTCTGGGCCCACACACTGTGGGAAACTGTTGCGGATGTGCTGCCGATAGTCTGGGAGAAAGCATGGGCTGTACTTTCCCAGCAGTTGCTGACAGGAAAGGCACAGCAATGTTCACCACCCATTCGCTGGACAGAGCAGTTTCATTGTTAGTAGCTTGATGCCATGCCTGGCAGAGGACGCCTGACTTTTATGAGGATATTCAAGTATTGCTTATGGACATGCCCCTTGATGGCATCCTTCTTTTCAGACCAGGTGTACTCCGCTCCGGAGCACTTTAAGGATATTGGGCCTACTGTCAGATCCTTAGGCCTCTCCATGGCCCATCGCCAACCCCAGTCTGCCTTTTGCTCCTTTTGTGGCCATGTAAGGGGCTTCCAAACGCACTTCTGCCCATCGAGCCACCATCGGCATGCAAGCTTACCAGACTCTGCATGCCCGAGGAAGTGGTACTCACAGACCTCATGGGTCAGGCAGCCAGAGGTCAGTCCAGTCCACCACTGTTCTGACAGCCACAGCCTCCAAACCCCTTTAGTTTGCTCTTATTCCATCATGGGGCCCCAGAGGGAGGCAAGCCTTCACCTGCCCCACTGGCAGTCTATAACATCAGACCAATGGGTTTTTCAAATTTTCCTAAGGGGTTACTTCCTCCCCTTTGTGACCTCTCCTGAATCCATGCCACCCACTTGCAAAAGGTTGACAGAGGACCTTCTCTGTTTTCTCCGCCAAGAAGTGACTGCTCTTTTGGCCAAGGGAGCTGTAGAGAGGAAGCCGATGCCAGAAGTTGGTTGTGGTTGCTATTCCCGCTACTTTCTGGTGCACAAGGAGGATGGAGGCCTTTGTGCTATTCTAGACCTGTGCCCCCTCAACTTCTTTCTCAAGGAGAAATTCAAGATGCTCTTGCTTTCTCGAGTCCTGTCTGCCTTGGATACGTGAGACTGGATGGTAGCGTTGGACTTGCACAGCGCTTACTTCCACAGTCCAGCCCTGCCTGCCTACAGACATCACCTGCGGTTCACGGTGGACCACAATCCCTTTCAGTTCACTGTGCTTCCATTTGGCCTTACCAGCGCCCCTCGGGTGTTCACCTAGGTGATGCGGTGGTAGCGTCTCATCTGGGAAGATCGGAGGTTTCAATCTTCCCTATTTGGACGACTGGCTGTTGAATGCGTTGTAGCCCCAGGCTGTTGTCTTCCACTTCCAGACTAAGGCGGATCTCCTGCACCCCCTGGGGTTCACTGTAAATTTGCCAAAGTCCCACTTGACCCCATCTCAGACACTCCCTTTTATCGAAGATGTTCTGGACACTGTGCAGTTTTGGGTTAATCCTCCCGAGTGGTGAGTCCAGGATATTCAGGGTATGATACTGATGTTTAAGCGTCTATCCTGGATTCCAGTGAGACTGACTCTGAGTCTGCTGGGCCTCATGGCCTCCTGCTTCCTGCTTGTAACACATGCCTGCTGGCTTATGTGGGCTTTGCAGTTGGAATTGAAGTTCCAACAGGCGCAGCTTCAGGTTAATTTCTCTGCCATGGTCCAGATCTCCGAGGGAACAGCAAAAGATCTACAGTGGTGGTTTACGACGTGTGATTGGGTCTGCAACAGACCCCTCTCCCTTCCCCAATCAGATCTGACAGTAGTGACAGATACGTCACTCCTGGGATTGGGCGGCCATCTGGCAGAGGTGGAGATCAAAGGACTCTGGTCTTTGGCAGAATCCGGACTTCACATCAACCTACTGGAGCACCGGGCAATCCAACTGGCATTGAAAGCCTTTCTACCCTCCATCAAGGGAAGGCTAGTGCAGGTGTTCATGGACAACACCATTGCCTTTTGGTATTACAACAAACAGGGCAGGGTGGGGTCATGGACTCTTTGTCAAGAGGCCCTGCATCTCTGGACTTGGCTGAATGTCAGGGTGTCTCCATCTCTGAGTGGTGCAAGGACTCTTTCAGCGGTGGGGAGAGCCTTGATTATATTTATTCGCCACTGCGGAGAACATGCATTGTCAGCAGTTCCGTACACTGGAGTTTCCAAAGTGGCTCTCGCTTGGAGGATCTTTTTGTCTTGAGTGGAGCTCAAGCCTCCTGTATGGCTTTCTGCCTGATACCACTCCTGCCCAGAGTTCTCAAGAAGATCAGGCATGACAGGGCCAAATTCATCCTTTTGGCTCCGGACTGGGTTTGGAGAGTTTGATATCCCAAGCTGTTGAGCATGGTCATCGGTCCTCAGGTCAGACTGCCCCTTCGGGTGGATCTTCTGTTGCAGCAGCTGGGGAGGGTTCTCCACCCGAACCTGTCAACGCTCTGCTTTCATGCATGGAGCTTGAGCGGTGACAGTTAAAAGCTTTCGACCTTCAACCCAAAGTCTGCAATGTCATCTTGGCAGCCATGCATCTTTGTACCAAGACTGTATATGCCTCTCTCTGGAGCAAGTTCGTGGGATGGTGTGCAAAGTAACAAACTGGCCCACTCTCTGCTCGCCTGTCTTAGGTTCTTCTCTTTATCCTTTATCTTGCCCAGTAGAGCTCTGTTCCGGTTACTCTCAAGGGCTATCTTTCTGCCATTTCAGTTTTCTTGCGGCTGCCTGATCAACCTTCCCTCTTAAAATCTTCTGTTGTTAAGAGGTTACAGCACATGTTTCCACCTTCACACTTCATCATGCCTCAGTGGGACCTTGTTCTTGTGCTACATTTCCTCATGTGTGCTCCTTTTGAGCTTCTACATAATTGTCTCCTTAGGCTTCCTACCATTGAAACCCCCTTCCTCGTGGCTATAACATTTGCCCAGAGGGTCGGTGAACTGCAGGCCTTAAGCTGCCATAACTGAGCATTTATCCAGGCAGGCTGTTCCTGCAAACTAGGGTCTCCTTTCTACCAAAAGTTGTTACCCCATTCCATGTAGGCCAATCCATCACCTTGCCTACTTTTTATGCTCTGCCACATCCCTCCAAGGAAGAGGAGCCATTTCACCTTCTGGACCCAAAAAGACCATTGTGGTTCTACCATGACCGCATAAAAGGGTTCTGGGTGGATGACCAAATCTTCACAGGATATGTTGGAGCAAAGAAGAGAAAGGCAGTGCAGAACAGATCATCTCCTGTTGGATTTTGCTCTGCATTAAGCTTTGCTGCACAGTGGCCAAAAAGCAACCTACTGAGGGTTTGCATGCTCTTTCCACTGTGTCAGCACGCAGAGTTCCAGTCCTGAACATCTATCAGGCAGCAACATGGGCCTCAATGCGCATGTTCACAAATAACGACTGCCTAGACAATCAGGTCCGTTGGGATGGGCACTTTGTCCATTCAGTTCTGAAGGAGTTTTTGGTCTAAAATCTGTCTCACTGACCCACCTCTATGGAGGTATTGCTTGGGTATGTATTCAAAGGCAAGGAATCTGCAGCTAGAAGAACAAGTTACTTACCTTCGGTAACGCCTTATCTGGTAGAGACTCTACCTAGCAGCAGAATCGAACCACCCATCATCCCTAGTCTGCAAGCAGATTCTAGAGTCAGGGATGTCACCTTTTCAGGGCCCTTCTGTTCCCCACCAGTGGTCAGTGTTCTATGTGACTCCGCAGCCATGGTGTGGAAAGTCACAAAAAGAAACTGACCTGAGTGCACTGGGGTGGCGCCTGTGTAGGCACGCACACATCACTTCTGAAGACGCCAAGCGAAGCAGATCAATGCCACCAACTGGCATGCAGGGGTACTGCTCATGAAAAGTTTCCAGCTCTAGTTTGATGCCCAGGTAAAATTCCATGGTAAGGAATCTGCGGCTAAAAGTCTATGCCAGATAAGACGTTCCCGAAAGTAAGTAACTTGTTTTTATAGTCCGTTTTATTTCAGCCCAGTTAGCTCCATCTTGCAGCAGAACCTGTCCCAGCTGCCATTTTCTGTTTCTAGGGGCTGTATTTTTCCCATTAAGTAATACTTCAATTGGTGCCTTGTTGGCATAATAAAAGACCCTATATCCTCCCTGTCTGCTAACGTCACCATCAGTGCTTAATTTATGAAATAATTAGTGCCAGGGCCCTTGTCAGTAGGCCACTGCAGCTTGCACCACCCACTGCCCCTGGCTGCGCTGCTAATGACAGTACCAAAACAACTACTAAGCATCACACTCCTCCAAGTGTGACGAATCAGACAGACTACTCTAGGCCCCCAAAGCTATACAAATTACTTAAGAGACAAGTATAAGTTATTTTAAGGCATATTTAATTAACAAACAACTGTTGTGCTCACCATACAGTGCCTCCATGTGGCAGACTTTCATAAGTACTTGTGTTAACAATTAAGTGCTGGTGCCGAGCTCCAGAAACCACCAGCTTAAATTGAGCATTGGTCACCACATTACCAGAAAGAAATGTAGCATCTGTACTAGGGTATGATCAGTGCACACGAGAATAACATGTATGCTCCTTTTCCCCTTGATGTAATTATTTCCAAATGTGAAACAGTCTCATAATATTTAGTGTTTCTAGAGTATCAAATAATATTGCTCCATGTGCCCCATTTTATCGTGCATCTGTCCAAGTTCTTGTCTAACCCTAAATTGAAATCCCCTCCCAGTATAATGTCTACTTCTGTAAACCACCTTAGTTTCTTCAAAATGCTGTGGAAAAATGTCCCCTGCCTCCGCAAATTCGGCCATATGTGGATGCAATGGAGAGAAATCTATACACAATTGACGTTACACAATAATTTATTGAGCTCTTTTATTCGACAGAAACTCCAAAATCAAAGCACCTATTCAGGGTCGGTCTGAGAACCAAACGTAGCCCTGGCAAACATAATGAAATCTCTCTCTCTCCCTCTTCTTTCCCTCTCCCTCCTCCGCAATTATATCCAGGGGCTGTAGAAATTGACAAAGGCACGAGCAGCAGCTCTGGGCCTTCAAAAATGCTGTTCATTGGTTCCAGTCATCCGGGGAAAAGCCGGATAGAATAAATGCCGCATCCGGCTCAGCATCTAATGTGTTCCTAAAGAGTTTTGTAGCCCTACAGACCTATTTGCTGAAATATTTACTATGACTTTATAGTGATGACATGTAAATCTCCCCTCCTTTACAGTGCATTTCTTGCAACAAATTTTCAGTTTTTGTCACATTTAGTATTGAGTGCACCCGTAATATCTGGGCAGAGGATTATGTTCCCCTGATGTTAAATGTTAGGACTTTGAATGCTATTTAGAAGTGAGCTAATCAGTCCAAAATGAACACCCCTAATCTTGAATTCCCATTCTGACACGTCTCATAGTAGATATTGCCCCATGTGCATCTCCTTCCTCTGACATTAACAAAAGAACAATCAAACAAACAATCATTCAAAAGACTAAAAGCATTACAAAATCAGACTGTCTTGCCTACTAGGGCCAGTGATCCGCAGGAAATCTCTATGCCCTTCTTAGCTCTGGGCCTGAGGCCTCCAATTCCCTCAATTCAGAAAACAGAGTTCAGGAGAAAATTAACAGGAAGAGCCCTGCTTGACTGAGGACATAACTAGGTGGGTCTTGCCTTCTTTCATAGCTGAAATTTCTGATGTGCTCCTTTTTCTGTCTCGTCATACTTTCTAGCACTGAAGCCCCTCCACCCCTTTTGCTGGTTATTTTGTGTAGTTGCAGTCTCATAGATTGTTGGCTTCAGTTTTTCTTCATGTTCCTGTAGCCAGTCAAGTTTCCTTAAATATTTTCTCTGTGTTTTCCATTTGTTTCTCTCCTTTTTTTTAATGCTACTTTGATCTTGTGATGACATTGCACCAAACTGATTTTCTTTGAGACTCAACATACGTAGAAGGTCTTTTACTGCTCGCATCTGATGGATCTCTCCATTTAGTTCAATTTTCATCTCCCATAGAAAGGTCCAGTGAAATTCTATGTCCCTGTTTGTGATCTCCTCTACTAACAGTTTCAAAACTTTTCATTTGGTAAGCGTGGACCTTGCTAAGTCTCGGTGTAGTAGCACGTTGTCACCATTGAAATCTACCAGTCCTTTTCTCCAGGCCTCTCTAATAAACATTTCTGTTAGTGGCTAAGATGATAGTTTGTCTCCAGTTGGTGTTCTTCAAGAAACTCCCTGTTTTTTAGCCGTAGTGAACCACCCTATGGGCACTGTCAACGTTCACTTCTCCTGCTTTTAATTCTAGTAATTGAGCAAAGAGGACTTTTGTATAGGATGTAATGGAATTCACTTTTCTGCCTCTTCGGACGCAGCTCTTACCCTGACGTTGTATCATCTGACGCTGTTTCCAAATCCTCATATTTTAGCTGTAGAACTTGTATCTAATAATCCATCTCCTTCACCTTGACCTTATACTTTATTTCTTCTCCTGCCTCTGCAACCTCGGTAGTTTCTCCTCCCCCGCTATGGTCTGACCTTAATCAACATTATGCTTTGTCAATGTCTGTCTGAGACTTGTATATCTCTGTCCTTTCTTGTTTCAAGTCTGTCTGCCATTCCTTACTCAGAACCTGAAGCATGGTGCACATGTCGTCCTTTGTTGAGGGCTTCTCCTTCTTTCTAATTACCATAGAGGTTGCTTTGTTGTACAAATGTATTCACCTCAGCAGTTGATAGTCGTGTACAGAAGATGTCTATATCCTTCTGGCCCTTAGTAAGTTGCCTCCAGCTTATTCAGGTTGCCCCATGTAATGGAAGAAGAATACAGCAAGTCACCTTGCATCATTCACCAGAGTGATGCCTTGCACTTAAAAGGGAGCATTTCACCAGAGTGATGCCTTGCACTTAAAAGGGAGCATTTGAGAGTGTCAAAAAATACTATTATATATTACATCCCCCACTGTTACAGAACAGCATATTTTGCATCATTGGCCTTCTTCACATGGTGGTGATTTTTAGAGTTGAGGGTGCACATTTGGTAGCAGTGGAGATCTGGAACATATTGTTGGCTTTTCAAGGGACCTTCTTTAAAGGCTTTAACACTTGATCTTTAATCTGGCTTCAGACCTATTCTTTTAAGATTTCACACTAAGACACAGTGAACTATCTGGGATTCTGGATGCACAGGGACCGCAAAATCATTGTTGTGGACCGATGATAGAGAACTCATCAAATTACATCGGCATGTGGATTTCATTAAAATTATTGATTGCTGGCAGACTTGCTTTAAGAAATTAATATAAAAAAATCAGGGGGAATTAAAACGTTTATTGATATTCTTGTCAGATTCACTAGTAGTTTATTTGGAACCCTTAAATTACGCTTGATCAGACTGGTCTGACGAGACAGGCAATCATGTGGACATTGGGAAGTCCTTACATTCCCTTCTGAAAGAGAGGGGTTTGAGAACTTCATTATTTGGCACTACAGGAACACTTTGCACAATTGTAGTATCACCTAACTGCACAACACACACACCTAGTCTACTAGACGGACATTACAGTCGGTCGTAATGGAGGGGCTGCCAAGCCACCGAGCAGAAGTGAACACGGAGGCCACCAAGTTTTGGGCCCGGCTGGACAGAGTTAAGATTGGACGAGATATACCCTCCATTGATCAAAAAACGCTTTACCTCTCATCTGTCGCTATCAAACGAATTGAGGTGGTAGAATAATTTGACAGAGCTGGGCTAACTTTGCTGGGACAGATGTATATAAAGATAGGCAGTTTCTCCCACTAGATCACTATACAAATGAAGGGCTACCACCACAGTAGGCACATCTACATATTTTAGATTAAGACACAGTACAAAATGTTTTTCATTCTTTTCCACAAGAACCAACATATTGTGAATCCCTAACGCATAATGTACAGTCAGTGAATTTGAGATACTGGGTGACACGAATGTAACACTCATGCTGCTCGCCAGACAAATGACATGCAGAAAAACAGAGAGGCATGGCATTTAGAAATTGGGCATCTCCTAGATTGGAAAGCATGGATTTGCCCCTACTCACTGACGGCACAAACGGCATTAAACGACAGCAATGCACTGATACGTTTTGAATGTGTGCATTAGAAATCTGATACCCCTTTACTTCTTCTTAAAATGGATTCTGCTATTAGTGACACCTGCAGGATGTCAACCCACACAGGCAGATGTCCTGTGCGTGGCATGGCTCTGCCACTGGTGCGTTACTGACGTCACACTAGAGCCTGATCTTCGCGTTGCCCTGTGGGGTTCTGTTAAACAGGTGCCTCGTAGCATTTGAAGCTTCTGCTGTCGCTCTACTACCCCCTGCGCGCAGAGTGGCAGTTTGCTGGTGCATGCGCTCTATACGCAGTGCTTTAAATGGGGCGGTGATGTCCAGTACTGAGTACCAGCACTTTTTTATTTTGAGAAGGAGAGTACCTGCACTTCTCACAAAAACTTCATACTTTTAATTAGAGAGTACCGGCATTTCTCAGAAACAAGCAGGTATCCTGCACTTCTATTTTTCCATTTCAAGCGCCGTCTATACCACCACCGAAGAAATGGTTAAAGATGTGGCAGTGCCTAAAGGATAACTGGAGGTGGATACGTCGGTGAAACCATCTGCACCTAAAGATATATGGGGCCGCTGCTGGGATACTTAAATACTAAACTCGATGGGTACATTTCCTTACAAGAGTGTTAAGAACAGAACGTTGAAGGGCAACTGACACCCATGAGCATTGGAACTAAGCTGATGAATGACTCAAACTGTGCACAACGATGATTGAGTGGGACAAGCTCAGCTTAGCGTACAGGTCACGACAAAATATCACCATGAACCTGTTACAGAAGTCACATTTCATACAAAACTCAATAGAGGAAAGCCATTCGGCTAAGGGTGATGAGATTGTCACCTTTAATGTTTTTTTCATTTATTTGAGTAGAAATTGCTACTGTAGCTTATGCTAATTGTAAGTAAACACAAGTTATAAAATAAAAACGTGTGTGTGTGTGTATTTAAAACTGATCTGTCCCAGTCTCACTTTTTAAGTCTTGTGTGTTGGTGTGTAAGAGAGTCTCACATTGTTCTCCCTTAATTTTGCAGCGGGATCTGGAAGAGTGGGAAAACATAAATAAGCTCTTAAAACGGCATGGTTTCAATTCAGTGAGTCTAAAACCAAAAGAGACCATGGGTCTTACAGGTAAGTGACACAGTCTGTTGTCATCATCCTAAAGATAAAAATATTGATTGCTGTGCCTTCTTTTGTGGGACTTTCTCTTCTCACATGCAAGGGAATTGCAGAAGTTCACAGACGAGACGATGGAGACTGTGGTGCCCTGTAGAAAAGTACAATTTAAATATCTGATAATTCTATTGATTGATTAATTCGTGTAGTTTTAATCTTTCAAAGTGTTCATAAATCTTCTTTTCAGAATGTATTTTGTAGGTGTGGACTGCAACCTCTGAATTAAGTTTTACATGACATAGTTTTAATGGGAAACTGATGAAGTGCAGAAGAAAAAGAATAGAATAAATGTTTGCCTAATAATGTAACTGAGGCAGAGAGTTATAAAGTAAATTGTCTGCAGTCAGAACCTTGGTGGGGTTGGCAAACTAGGATTAGAAACCAGATCTCCAGGTTGCACAGCCACCAACTTAATCCAGTGAACCAGATATCTACCTACAAGTAAATACAGTAACAGCCATTCACGGTTATAGCTCTATGAGATTTACACGTGCAGTACTAAAATGTCTACTCGTCTTTAATGCCATGCATATTTAAATCATGTTCTTGGTTCTAGCGCTCCGATGTGCACCAGAGAGCATACTATTTGATGTCTGTTTATAGCTGACTTTCACGCTGTCTGTGAAAATGGGCTTTTAAGTGGTCAATATTATGGAGCTAGGTGCTGGGATTTTGTAAATAAATTATAACTACTGTTAGTCTGGTATAATATTTAAATGTTTAGTATTTCATTTACTTTCGGTGCATGCCTCAAAAATAAGAAGAATGAAACCACAGACAGAGCATGGCGACAATATACTTGCAGTAAAAAAAAAAAAAAAAAAAAAAACATTTCATGTAATTCTAGCAGAAGAGTACCAGTGCTTTATTTTAGGAAGGTGTACTTAGAACATGTATGGAAATGCACTTCAAAGGAAAATGTGATTCTTACTGGAGCAAATAAAATCTACTATTGCTTTGACTTACTGATATCGGAAGACATAGTTTAAACATAGAAGAATGACTTTAAAGATTTTTAAAAAAAATATAAATAAAGGAAATCTCATGATTACATCACTCACAATGACCAAAGCCTCCCTCTTGAACCTTGCAACTGAGGCACAAGACAGAGAAGTCCCTTCTGATTTTCCACTGTCAAGCTTTAGTAAAGGAGACATGAAGTAGGGAGTGTAATTGGATTAGCTTATACTGTGTTTAAATTGAGATATCTTGGGAGGCCATCAATGCCAGTTGCCATTCTTCTTGCGCTCATTTTCCTAAATCTTTCTTCCAGGTGTGTTTAACGGCAAGGACTGTGCTGGGGGTATTGAGTATCATAAATTTGTAACATTTAAAGATCTTTCAGTCCATTAATCTAGTCTGTGGAGGGCTGAATGTGTGATTTTCATCTATATTTGCTCAATACGGTGATAATGCTTTCCTCAGTTGTGGGTAACAGAAGAACTGATTCTGTAGTAATCCACACTTTTCCTTAAGGCCCGAGAAGAAATTGACATACTTCGCAGCAATTTCGAATCTACTGGCAATATTCCCGGTCTATTCCATCCCTCAGATACTTGTAGTTCCGTTCCACAACCTAGTAAAAATGTATTTTGTCCCACAAGGGAGTGAGCCCTGTTAATTTCTCCTTCTAATTTGTTTGAGGGTGCGAGGCCCTCCAAACTTGTATTGCCATTTTGGTGATGTAGGGTTTGTCTTTTGAGAGGCATGCTCCATTAAGTAAATGAAGAGGTGCTTGATTTCCCAATGCCCACAGTTAATTTTGTATGTCGGACCAAATATCTAGTCATTGATTGCTATTAGAAGTGCAGATCTGTAGTGCAATTTAAAATCTGCCATGCAGAGATCCCCCTCCAAAGCTGATTTACAGCACTTAGTTAATGAGACCCAGGGCACCCTGTTATTGCTTAGGAGACTTTGCATTGTTGATGACAGTTCTTTGAAGAATATAGAAGGAATTTTATTTGGGAAATTCTGGAGGATATGTATGACTTGAGTAAAGCCACCATCTTAATGAGTGTCACTCTACCCATCAATGATAATAGTAAGGGTCCTAAGTGGAGGTGTCTTTTTTAAGTTCCAGTATCCTAGGTGTGATGTTATCCTGATATGTTTGTGTTTCCTTTATTTTAACATGCATGATCAGGTAATGGTTACCCCCACTGCAATCTCTGTGGCAGACTGCAGAGTCCATTCCTCTATATCACCCCCTCCTGTGGCTGTATATAGAACCGACTTGGACCAATTCAATCTGAGCTCTAGGTAGGTACTGTATTTGTCTAATATCTGTTCAGCCATTGTGCCTGAGCGACGAGTCACTGAACTGTAGACACGTCATCTGCTTATAGCAGCACCTAGTCTTTCAATTTTGGTGTCCCTTGAAATCTGGCAACTATGGATTTTATCAGTTAAGTCTAATGTGATAATTAGGCATCTTATATTACTTGACTAAACCTGTGTGGTATACATCCACTTTGGTCAGGATGAATGAATGTGTGGATTACAGCGAGTAGTTCGTTGGCGAGGGCCACAGACAGGATTTTGACCTCTATTTATTAGAGAAATTGATCTTAAGGAACTGCAGCGTTCTGCTGGCCATCTAGACACCAATGACTACTTCTTTTAGGTATGCTTGAATAGTCCCAGCTTCTCATGCCATTAAGAATATTGCAGGTAGTGGTTGCATCAGTGGCACTTTGGAAAATCTGAAGAATTCCACTTGGGCCCAAGTGTTTTTCCTTGTTGTAATCAACCTTTAGTGTCTGGTCTAGGTTTTCCTTCTCTGTTTTCAAAATTAAGGGCTGTGGAAGCTTGTCTATTAACATACTAGTGCTTCTTATGGGACTGATTCCCTTGGGACGTACAACATAGCGAAGTATTTTGCAAATTATTGGGCAAGAGATTCCACTACTACTTTGTCATTGTGTTTCTAATTCCAGCTATTTAACTACCTTTTCCTTTCGGGTTTATCAGTGAAACAGCATCCCTGTTTTGTCACTTTATCTGTAGAGCCCTCTCTGAGCTTACATCCATATTTTTCTAGCTTCCCTTAGTAGTGTCTGTTGATACAGAGGTTTTGCATTTCCCACAAAGGGAAAGTTACTCATGTGAAGAGTGACTTCAAAATATGCCCTCTAAATTTAGTAAGGCAGCATCCATTGTCTTATCTCAGTTTTCTTTATTTGTTTGAGTTTCATGAGATGTCTTAGGGCCCTGCCTTGCACCACTTGTTTAAGGACTTCCCAAAGGATAATTATAATATCCACTTATTTCCCCACACCCCAGTATTTCTCAAACTTTAGTCTATTCCTTCTTTTAGGGCCTCACATTCCTCTTCTCTGGTAAGCCACCATGCATTCAGCCTACACATTATCTGTCTCTTTTTTTGGCCCCTATGTTGCTCAGTGCATGATAAGATAGCCCTTGTGCATAGATCTGAGTTCCTTGTTCTCTGTCTGCTTCAGTTTGGGAAGAAAACTATGTCCTGTGTGGGAGAAGGACCTATTTGCCCTTGAGAAGTTGCATTCTCCACCAGGTTGCGCCACCTCCCTATGCCACACAAAGTGTAGATAGTTGTGAAAGTGGTTAGGCATGTCTATCTTTCACCCTGTGTCATGGAAGGCCTGCATCTGCAACAACACAATTAAAGTTGCCTTCCAGTATCATGACGCATGGAAGAGCCTACAACATGGCTTCCCCTATGTCTTATCCAGGTGACTGGTTGACACCTGTTCAGTATAAGTCAATAAGGATGCTCAATGAAGGACCACATGCCAATTATGAATACAATTTAGCTTTACTAGAATTTCAGGTAAATGTATGCATTTAGCACATCAACAATGGTAGAATAAAAATAACAATAAAAAGCATCTATTTATATATGAGTACACTACAAAGAGTATGTATATGTGTGTGTGTGTATATATATATATATATATATATATATATATATATATATATATATATATGAGCAAAGAGTTCATTGACAGATATAAGCTTTGATTAAGTGTATACCAAAATGCGTCACACTACGATGTTCAGGAAGCAAAATATAAACGAGCTGAATACTTCAGATAAGCCTTGATTAACGGCATACCAAGATGCATGTTTCAATTACTGCAGCATGTTCACACTACGATGTTCAGAAAGCAAAATATAGACGAGCTGAATACTTCAGATTATAAACACAGTGCAAGCATAATAATCAATCATAATAATATAACAGAGAAACAAAGGCCTTTCATCCCTGGGTGGAACTTAACTTAGTCCACAAAATGCTGGGAAGCCCTCTGCCGCCCGCTTGGACCTCTCTCCTCCTCGAGCATCACAGTCTCTCAACAGCAAAACAGGGAGGCAGCGCTGGGTCTGGAGATGACAGTTTTCACAACTCCATCTGCGAGCTTCAATCCCCTCACCCGCCTTTCAGTGCTTAAATAACCTGAAGCTTGGATTCTATCCCCTTCCAGCATTTTCTAGCTATGTTATCAGCACATGTCTCTTGGCTGCTCAGCCATTTCCTGGCCATTGTTTTCATTCCATCTTTTTACTGTGGTCTCGTTCTCAAGGTTGAGACGGAATCTCCTACACAACCTGTTTCTTACACATGCAGCCGTGAATAAGTTTATCTATGGAATGTCATTAAAAAAAAACAAGCTTGAAAGCAAACATCGTGAACTTTTCCATGTTACTCGTGCTTCAGCAGGCATCACGCTCATCTACACTGTTCAAGCTAAGTAACCCTTCGCGTCACAATGTCTTCCGCACCTTTCCCTTTACTGATCACGCCACCCCTTAGATGAGCGCGATGCATGCGAAACAAGATCCATTTATTTTGATGCTTCGCTAGCTAGGTTGCTACGAATACTTGTTAGCATTATTCTAAGCGCCTGCATCTTAGTATAAAGCTTGTTTGTTCGTACATATAGTCTACATAGTATAATCATTAGCGTGACACAGACAATCAATAACCAAATTAGCGGATGTAACACTATATTTAGCGTCTTCGTAGCTCCTGGTGCCCAACCTAAAAAGATGTCATACCAATGGTGCTCAGTTACTTGCTGGATGCGTGAAGCAGTGTGCATAAGCTGTTTGGCGTCTATGGTCATCTGTATGGCGGTATCCTTGGTATATTTAGCCGCCATGTCGAATTTAGCAAATGTGATTTGTGCGTAGCGCCTGATTGCCTCTAGTCTTGGCAGCTTCACAACAAGTGGGATGTTCCATTCTAACTGTGCTTGCATTTGCGCCTGTAATGTGGTTGTGGTGAACTTAGTGGGTCGGTATAGGATGTGAGTACTTATGTCAATAATGCTGGTAATATTGCACATACACATTACCTGCTGTCCGGTAGTTTGTACAAATCCGTTAATAAGTAAGGGATGATTAGTAACGTAACATATACTCTCTGTTCCTATCTGATATAAGTCTGTGCCTTTAATAGGCTAAGGTAACCATTCACATTCTCCTGGTATTGGATGAAGGCATGGACCTAGCACCCGTCCAGTGTGGGTACATACCCACCCCTTAGACCAATCTGCACATCTAGTGGGATCTACGGTGTGATTTGTTTGATCAATCCACTTTTTGTCAGTGTGAGGTATCCACCATTCCTTACCTATCACTACAGGGAGCAATATAAATGGGCAACATATTTCAGGAGGAAGATCACTTCTAGCTATATCAAAATGAGCATAACACATTTCTCCCTCACAATGAAACTGTAAGGGCTTTACCCATATTTCCTCAGGCAAATGCAATTGTTGTCTCCAATATTCACTCTGAAGCTGTCCCCATTCCGCTTTGAAGTCTACATACTGTTGATTAACAATGCTTTGCCATAGTATGTACTGAATGCCTTTGGACACTGTTTGCGTGCTTTGAAAGCTTTTTCCAAATTGTTCATAAGTGAAATTATGCCATTGCCAATCACAATACAACCCACACAGAACCTTCCATACTTCTTGTGAGTGTGTGGGCCCCCATTGTGAAATTACTTGTATTTCCTCCCCTGTACTATATCCTGTAGAAGACAGCTTATTCCTAATAGCTTCAATATTAAAAGCATTCAGGGCCCCTACCCCAATTCCGGTGGCCCCGCTATCAAGGATCCTAGATCTCTTCTAATGCGTAACTTCGGCAAGGGCCATAACTGTAGTGTCCATGGTGTGCATAATGGATCATACTTAGAGACATTCCCCTTGGCAATAGTTATCTGTAACACAATATGGTTAATTATGCTTGCATGCAAAGCTTTCTTACATACTATTCTATATCGAACTATGGAAACGTTGCCTAAGTTACTAACCTTTCGGCTACATAAAACATGAAGGCGGGCGGTTTGGAGTATCGAACTCCTTTGGTTCCATTGTTCATTGCAACAACCACCATATGTCCTGGTAAAATATTTTGTTTGTTGGAACAATCATAGGGTTTAAACGGATATGCTTGTGCTGGTGTAAAAGGTACAATGGTATCACAATATTTACACATCATATTTAGCGTATAATTCAAAGCCTGTACTGTTGCTGGCATCCCCTGCGACTCGTTCAGTCCGTTGGCATGTCGGATTTGCTGTCCAGTTACCTTCCAGGTTACAGCTTTGGCAGCCATCCACTTGCCTCCAGGTACCTTCACGCTGCAAAATGAAACATTTCCCCGTCATCAGTTACGTTAGCGGCTTGAGGTGCACAAGTGACATGAAGGTCCGTAACGACATTCTCTGCTACATTCGGTCGGACCCATACACCTCTTCCGGTCATATTCATGACCGCAAACAGGAACCACGTCATCGATGCAGATGTCATCATTTACGATCGTGGGGTAAGTCTCACTGCAGGTACAAATACAGGTACATTAGAGTTCTTCAAAAGTACGATATACGTACTCCCCACCCCTTGACTCAATATCTCTCCTGCCTCTGGCTTTTTCCCTGGATGATGCACCCATACTCTTCTTCCTGTGCTTCCAAATCCTCCCTCACCTCTCTGGGTGTTATCAGGGGTCAGATCCTTCTTTAACGTGGGGGGTATACGCTTTTTCACAAATCAATTGAGCAAGTCTGTCATGTGCTTGATATGATACAGCAGCAGCTCATTGGTTCAGTAATACTACTTTAACCTCTCCTCTAAAATCTGGGACTATGACTCCCCCTAGCACCGACACTCCCTTGATGGCTAGGCTAGATCGAGGGGCAATTCTACCATATGTTCCAGGTGGTACTCTCACTCCTATTCCTATGGGAACAGTCTTCACCTGTCCTACGGGTATGTCTCCATCCTCTGGAGCAAACAGGTCCAGTCCTATACTGCCAGAGGTGCCTGTAAAGGTAATCGAGCTTGAGGGTCTGTTTTCCAGACAATCATTGTATGGGTGATTTCCTTATCATGCCCTGTCATCCGAATGAAAGGAGTCTGCTGCTCAACTGGTCTATTGTTCAATTCGAACAAGGCTTTGTCTAAATTACTACTCCATCCTTTTAGAGTCTGATGTGCTGATAACTTTTTTAGCTGTTCTTTCAACAATCCGTTATATCTCTCTATCATGCCTGCAGCTTGTGGATATTAACTAAGGTGTAAAATCCACTGAATTCCCTGTTCCTGCGCTCAATCCTTCACTTTTTTCCCTGAAAAGTGTGTGCCCCTATCTGTTTGGATTTCATCAGGTACCCCATAATGTTTTATCAGGTAGTTTAGCCCTCGCAAAGTGGACTTCTGATCTGCAGACGTACAGGGCATACCCAACATAAGGCCAGAGTAGGTGTCCACCATGGTCAATACGTAGCTTTTTCCTCCTTCCTTTGGTAGCGGCCCAATATAGTCCAATTGCCACACCGTGGCAGCTGCGGTTAATCGTTTGATGTGGCCGCTAGGCTTCTTTTGCAGGGGCATTTGTCTAATCTGGCTGCATGTGGGGCACTCCTTTACTGCTTGTTGCACTTGTTCTTTAGTAACTGGAATCTGTTGTTGCTGTGCCCATGCCATTCTCTCCTAGATGTCCAGATGTCGCATGGGCCCAGTTTGCTAGAGCAGCTTCAGCCTCCTTATTGATGACCACTGTTCGTGTTTTGGCGATGTTGTTGAATAGAGATGCAAGTAGTGTCCGATGGGCAATGGGCATCCATATGTCCCACATAGATTTGAAATTTTTGCCCTTTCTCCCACATCTCTTCCCATAGCTGCTCACCTCCCCAAATGGGGGTGCCTTTGATTTTCCATCCATCCTTGCGCCAAGTCGGGGCCCAGCTTACTAGTCCTTGGTAAGTGGCCCAGTGGTAAGTGACAGCTGTCAGTGTACACAAATGTTTTCTCTCCAATGGGGGCCTGTTCGATCACTGTTGCTACCCCCTTTAGTTCTGCAAGCTGGCTTGATCCATTATCTCCTCCGCACAGCAACAGCGTTTCTGTAGCAGGCTGGAAAGCGACTGTTTGCCATTGCCTTTTTCCTTGATGATACCGGGCGGTGCCATCTGTGAACCATGCATTTTGCTGTTCTTCTTCAGTGAGTTGTTCAAAAGGTGGGGCTGTTTTAAATGGTGAGGATTCCATTTCAGATGACTCTGTCTAGGGGGCCATTGCCTGTAAGTCCACTGCCCCCAGCATATCTTCTTGTAACTTCGACACTCCTGCTGGCCCCGGTTTTGCCCTCTGCTGTAGATACCATTTCCACTTTACGATGGTAGACTCCTGCGGCCTGCCTACTTTAGTGCCAACCCCTCCTTCTCTTATACAGCCTAGTAAGGGGATCTGTGTTCTTAAGGTAACCGGCCGGTCACCAGTTATGCGTTCTGTTTCCACTAATGCCCAATATGCCCCTGCTAGTTCTTTTTCTAACGGGGTGTAATTGCTCATGGATGGTGTTAATCTCTTTGACCAGAATCCTTGTGGCACCCTCTTTTTTCCCTGCCTCTGCCATAAGCTCCACATCACTACATCATCCTGTACTATCATTTCCAGCTCAAATGGGTCTCCTTCTGTGATGGGATCTAACGCAAAATAATTCTGTAATGCATCTTTTTCTCCCTCAAATGCCTCTTGCTGTTCAGGTCCCCATTGGAAAGGGTGCTTTTTTGTGTGACTTGATATAATGGTCTCAGTATTAATCCTAAGTGAGGGATATGTTGTCTCCAGAATCTCATCAAACCAATAAATCTTTGTGCTTCTGCCTTAGTTGTAGGAATCTTTAGCTGCTGTACCGTATCAATCACTTTCTGCGGTATTCTTTTTACCGGCCCTGACCAAATAGCGCCCAGGAATTTCACCTCTTGTGGCGGGCCTTGGACCTTTTTCGGGTTAATAGCCCATCCCCTCTGCTGTAAGTATTCAATTAACCTTTCCAGTGTGTCTGAGACTTGCTCTTTAGTTTCCCCAGTGATCATGATGTCAACAATGTAATGTGCAAGTTGAGTGCTTCCTGCCGAGAAGTTGGCTAAATCTCTGGCTATTAGTCCATTACACAATGTGGGACTATGCACGTGCCCCTGGGGCAACTTCCTGAATGTGAATTGCCTGTCCTGCCAGCTTATTGCAAATTGGTCTTGACTGGCCTCATCAATATCAATTGAAAAGAAGAAGTTTGCTAAATCAATCACGGCATGCCATTCCCCCACATCTTTACTCAACTGTTCCACCAGTGTGATGATGTCTGGGACTGTGGCTGCCAAGGGTGGAGCCACTTTATTCAGTTGTCGATAGTCGACTCATTCGATAGGTATCATCTGGTTTCTTCGCGGGCCATTTGGGAGAGTTAAATGGGCTCACAGCTGGCCTTAACACACCTGCATCTAGCAGCCCCTGAATGGTTTCTGAAATCTCTTTATGACCTCCGGGTATGCGATACTGTTTAATGCACACCGGCTCCTTTGGAGGAGGCACATGTAATAGACTCCACTTTGCATGCCCAACCAGAACTATCCTAGATTTCTTTATATGTACGCTCCTCACACCAAAAGTAAATGTTCCCCATTGCATATCAATAGTTTTGCCTAGTAACAAATCCATGCCAATAATGTATTCTGGTACTTCGTCTATTAACACTTCTGCCGTGAACGGGGGTTCTTTACCAATTGACAATTTGAGCTTAACAGGTTTGGCCTCTGTCTGTGCACCCCTGTAACCATTAATGATCACACCCTTTCCTAGCAGCCTCTTAGGGTTTCCATTTATCAAAGTTACTTCCGCACCTGTATCGAGCAGTGCCATAACATGTTGTGTTCCTTTGTGCCAATAAATGATGAGAGGTACATATGGCTGCCTGTCCCCGGGGCTTACCTCTTGCACTGCTCTGAACCCCGGGGTTTGGCCTGACCTTCATAATAAGGGGTCTGGGACTTCCCAGCCATCGCTGGACAAGTCGGGATATAGAGTTGAGACAGGCACCTTCCTATTTTTCCCTTCTCAGACTGTTCCATGGGTGGTGCTGAGGGCTGCTGCTCATCAAATGCCTCCTTCTCTTTCTGTCTACGCTGCAATGCTTTCCATTTATTAAGCAGATAAGGGTTAGGCTTCCCATCTATCTCCTCTTTCTTCACCCCAGCATTCAACAAATATATCCACATTTGTCGTCTGGTCACTTTTATTGTAGATTCTCCTCCCTTATACTTATTGTCTTGCCCCACTGCTCTTGTTGATTTTTATCTGTCAAGCCCTTCAAATTGTGCCATTAATAACACCACTTCCCCCACTGGTCTTCCCTGAGCGGGTCCTAGAAGAGCCAACAAGGCACCTTTTATATGCGGAGGGGCATTTCTGATTAACCGTGCCCTGATCCCTGCTGTCACGGGTTCAACATCAGGTCCTAAAAATTGTTGGGAATACACTGCGTTCTGCATCCCCATTTCTCGCAGTTGTTCATTTGCCTCTGAAATCGTATGCCAAGGGCCCCAACTCTCTTCCACATCTATAGCGGTTAGGTACAATTGCTTCACTCCTTCCATCAACCAACCCATTAGAGAGAAAGCTTGTTGCCCCTGTGCACCTCGTATCCATTGCCCTAACATGGCATGTGTAGTTACTGATCCCATTTTGAAAAGTTCAGTTGGTGACAAATATGTACCATCTGCTCCAGTGTCCCACAATCTCACCAACCATTTAAACAAAGGCTCTGCAGGCATCTGCCTAAACATACAAGTTATTTCCAGCAACTCACTCTGTGTATAATCTCCTACCAAACGAAAATTCTGTATTTGCCCACCATTCACTCCCTTTGATTTATTTTGCACGAGTGGGCGAACCTCCATTACACTTCCCCTTTTACCTTCAATTTCACCTACACGTCCTTTTCCAATTTCAACCCCACCTAGTTCTGCTACACGTACTTCCACCTCATCCTCCCAATTCCAGTCATCATCATTATCCGAGACTGTTCCATCCCAAGTATAAGGATCCCAGTTTTCTTTGCGTATCAATGCCCTCACTTGCACAGCTGAGGGTATTTTAGGCTTCTTCCTATTCTTCTGTTTTGCTACTTGTACTGCTAATGCGGTGCACCTTGCCTCCATTTGATCACCCCAAGTCACTGCACTTTCTATAGTTTCTTTCATAAGTAACTGCCTTTCCTGCAAGGCTACAACCTTATCCTGCAGTTTTCTTATCTCTGCATCTTGTGTTAATGTTTTCCTGTATACCGTACGGAGCGCCGACAGGAAAAGCCATCCCACTTGCCCTGCTGCTTTCAGCTCCAGCTTCGCCCCTCTTAGCTTCACACTCTCAACCGCATCTTCCACTAAAAGAGGAGTCACTTTCTCATCTAATGCCTCCCATAACACCGGCGCTGCCCACTGGTTCAGGAGTCCTGCCACACCAGAGAACGGGTCAGTTGCTAACCACCCAGGAATGGATCTGGCTTCTGCCCCATGCTGCTTCCGCTCTCTGCCTCACTTTTCTTACGTCCCCAAAGAGGCATTATTGACTTATACCCCACTTCTGGTACCAAAATGTCTTATCCAGGTGGCTGGTTGACACCTGTTCAGTATAAGTCAATAAGGACGCTCAATGAAGGACCACACGCCAATTATAAATACAATTTAGCTTTACTAGAATTTCAGGTAAATGTATGCATTTAGCACATCAACAATGGTAGAATAAAAATAACAGTGAAAAGCATCTATTTATATATGAGTACACTACAAAGAGTATATATATATATATATATGAGCAAAGAGTTCATTGACAGATATAAGCTTTGATTAAGTGTATACCAAAATGCGTCACACTACGATGTTCAGGAAGCAAAATATAAACGAGCTGAATACTTCAGATAAGCCTTGATTAACGGCATACCAAGATGCATGTTTCAATTACTGCAGCAGGTTCACACTACGATATTCAGAAAGCAAAATATAGACAAGCTGAATACTTCAGATTATAAACACAGTGCAAGCATAATAATCAATCATAATAATATAACAGAGAAACAAAGGCCTTTCATCCCTGGGTGGAACTTAACTTAGTCCACAAAATTCTGGGAAGCCCTCTGCCACCCGCTTGGACCTCTCTCCCCCTCGAGCGTCACGGTCTCTCAACATCAAAACAGGGAGAAAGGGCAGGGTCTGGAGATGAGTTTTCACAACTCCATCTGCGAGCTTCAATCCCCTCACCCGCCTTTCAGTGCTTGAATAACCTGAAGCTTGGATTCTATCCCCTTCCAGCATTTTCTAGCTATGTTATCAGCACATGTCTCTTGGCTGCTCAGCCATTCCCTGGCCATTGTTTTCATTCCATCTTTTTAATGTGGTCTCGTTCTCAAGGTTGAGATGGAATCCCCTACACAACCTGTTTCTTACACATGCAGCCGCGAATAAGTTTATCTATGGAATGTCATTTTTAAAAAAAACAAGCTTGAAAGCGAACATCGTGAACTTTTCCATGTTGCTCGGGCTTCAGCAGGCATCACGCTCATCTACACTGTTCAAGCTAATTAACCCTTCGCGTCACAGTGTTTTCCGCACCTTTTCCTTTACTGATCACCCTAATACATGGTGAAAGGCTACTGTCAGTGATGGAAACTTAAATGTATAAGAATCCTTTTGTCACGCAATGCATGGTCCCAAAATCATCACATAAGACCTGTTTTGTCCTGCCAAAAATGTTGACTCTGAAATGGGATTTGTCTCTTGGGAAAGAATGCTACACATTTCTATCCTCTGGTAAACACTGAGCCTAGCCCTGATCTTTTCAGAAATACACAATTGATCCCAGTCAAGTGTGTTTCCTGAAATATAGGTACTTCTGCACCACATTGTTTTTTCTACCTCGAGCACCACTTCTCTGTCAACCTTATTAAGAAAGCCATTGACATTCCATGTCACCCATCTAAATTCAGGGTTATGTGAGCTATTTAGGCTGCTAGCCATTGTCCCTCTCTATATGCTGATGAACCAATAGATTTGGAAGGGTCTCTTTGGAGTTGTGTATAGTGAACTTAATCTTATTATGGTCTAACCATTGTCCTTCCCTCTCCCCACCAAACACTTACAACCTTCAAATATCTGTTGCAAAACCATAAGTGGCTGTGCCACTCCCTGTTGAAAATGGCATCCTGATCTATCAGTTGCTTCTCCAGAGTCTCAGCATTTTCCCTATGACCAGAAACTTACAACATTGATCTAACTTTGGAGCTGTACCGTACCCATTAGAATTAGAGTCTACTATGGTATATGAAAGGCCCCAAAAGTTGATGGCCTTGCATCACAAGCTCGTCACCATCTCCCTTTTCTGGGAGTTCTCTCTTCATTTGTTGATGTAAATATCAGGACACCTCAGCCACCATTTTTTCCTCAGTGAGTCCTAGCCCGCCGATGTTAGGGATATTGTCTTTTCCAGGTCATGCAAGATGCCTATTGCAGTGAATCAGTATGACCACTCTTTAGGAACATGAGGTTAAGGAGGAGAAAAAGCGTTGCGAGCTCCATCTATATGCAAAGGTGTGTTGGGTTAAGGGATATGGGTGTGTCTCCTGTAACACTTCCACCGTAACTTTGTCTAAGAAGGCTAATACTTGTCTAGTTTTCCTTGGGTTATTCAGCTCCTGTATCTTCCAGTTCATTAGTTAGAACTAGACTCTGGGTGCTTCTTCTAGTTTTTCACCCATCTGTATAAGTCCTGAAATACATGCGGCTGCCACTCGTTATTTTTCTCAGATGTGAATTACAGTTTTTGCTATAGCCCACAAATTAGTCAGAAAATCACCTCCCCTCTCCAGCAACTCCCTCGCCCACACATATACCAGACCCAATTGTCAATTAAACCTTATTATAATTAATTTAATTGAATAGATTTAATTGCAATATTAAGCTGTGATATAACGTGGAGAGTGGGAGAGCACCCACAAACTGCTACCTGCAATGTTTTGTGATTTGGCTGCTTATTACTGAATATCCTTTAGAAATTGAGGTAAGTAGTCCCACAGTGATTTTTCTCTCTCACATTCTTCTCCAATTAATGCTTCTGGGGGGGTTGGTCTCCTTCACCATTTTACAATTGCTCAAGCTCTTCTCACGATGAGGCCTGTTGTGTTTGATGAATTTGAATGCTTCTGCTGGATTGCAGCATAAATGCTGTTTCTCATGCAGGGTTACTTTGTCTGGCCAGATTTCAAATGGTGTACCGAAACCCACATTGTTGCAGTTGTTTCCTAATGCGCGATCTGGGGAGAAATAATCTGTGCGCTGGTTCCACACTACAAGGAGGAGTGAAAAGCTGCCTTTTCCAAATAATTCAATCAGAAAGTTCCACGACAAAGGTCTTGGATTTCCCCAGGTTCATGGTCCCTCATGCGATCATATTGTGGATATTATTTCACCTTGATCTGGCCTCACATTCTTCATTCAACTTGCAAAAATATTTATAGATTTATCCATTCAAAACAGCTTTTCATTGGGGATTTATGCTTCATATTTGATATTGAATATGCAGAACCTCTACCCTATCTCCGGTTGCTTGTATTTCCAGTCACTATTTCATACGGCCATGGCAAATCGTGAGCTAATTTGTCTTGACATCCATTGATTTTAAGCTGGGCTTAATTCCAAGCAGCAGAGTGCGGCCATTGTTCTTAGCCCGATATTAGATTGTGGCCAACAAACCAGTCTCATTATCTCCTTCATGCTTTGCTGTGTGTAAGGATTTCCTAGAATTGAACTGCTTTGTATTTGGCAATCTTGTTCCATCTTCCTTTGCCAGATGTGTATCCTTTATGCACACTTAAGTATAGCAGAATGTGTCAATGCAGATTTATCCCCCACTACTGTTATGCCCTTCTAGGGGTCCCTTCGTCTTGTCTGTGTGCTATTTGGAAGTACCACTGTCCTTTGCAAGTAGAGCTCATAAGTGTTTCTCTTGGAGGAAGTGATTTGTGATGGAGAACTTGAATAATCCCCACCTAATGTTCACCCAGTCATGGTAGGCCATGTTAGCGGGCAAGCCATCCCAAAGTCCTTGTATCTAACAGTCTTTTCAACTCCTTAATTTCAGTTTGTGTGATTATTTTCAGCATTACTCCCAGTGCATTTCCTTTCAGAGTTCCTGCTGGCGTGGCACTCCGGTCTTCACCATCACAATTTGTGTCCTTCAGAGCGGCAAGAGTACGCATTGCAAGGACCCTTCAAGCTCATGCCGGTCTGTTCCCAGATGGGCAGCTTGCTTTTCCACCACATCAGAATTCTCGAATGCCACCCTGTACTTACTGACAGGCAGCAGTCAGCCAATGCGCAGGCCTCCACCTGCATCGCTCAGTGCTTTCTGTCCAGCGCTACATGCAGTTCTGCGAAGGTCAGTCTATCCACCCGAATCCATGCTTTGGTGCACCTTCTCCTCTGTGGAGTTTTTATGTGACGAATGATATATTAAATATAACCCCCGCACCTGAATTAAAGGACTTTGGCAGGCTGGTGAGACACGGAATGTTGTTGGGGGGAGGGATGGGGGTTAATAGCATTGATTAGCCACTTAATGTGGAATGGTTGTGCAAGAGAGCTGTCATTCATTGAATGTTTGAGAGAGGTAGCAGCCACACAGTGTGGTTTTTAGAGAGGAGTCAGCCAATTGAGAGCTTGAGGGAATGCTCTATCTACCATACAGGGTTGTGATTTGAGGTGTACGTCTTAGATAAAGATAATATACTATGTTATTGAACTCTCAGAGAAAATATTAACACATCATGACATTTTGAAACTGTAACTGTATGTGTTGCATGGAGCTGCAGAAATTCGAATAACTTCTATTGTTTCATTGAGAATACTACATCGCACCAACATGATGCACACTGAATAAGCATAACCTTCCAGGTTTATATGCCACATTCATCTACACTCTGAGGACTGACCACCTCACACAACCAAAGCCAATGAAATGCAGCCCACAAAGCTAACAGTTCAGAGCACCTTATTTGTTACACTCCGCCAATGACATATTATTCAGTTTAGATTTAAGACACTGCTGTGCTTCCAGGGACTACATCGTCATCAGTGTCCTTCAGGTGCTTAAAATGTGCCTAAGAGGTGTTCATATGTCATGGAGTCTTGATGCCACTGGCTACATATGGGAAAATATGGCATTTTTATTGGAAGAACTTCTGAGCCACCCCACCAGTGACTGCACTGGTAGCTTCACCCAGTGAATGGCAATTTCTCTTTTTGTGAGCAGTAGTACTATTGTAGTCAAATGGCTATCGGATTTAGGTACATCCGCCTCATACTCTAACATGGCTACAGCTGGAGCTCTGAGTATGTCTGAATCCTGTGTGAGACACTGTGTCTAATATCTACACTCAGTTTAGTAATATGTCAGCAGGCCCAAGCCAAGTGAAAGTAATAAGCCTGACGGTGGTTGCAAATTAACATGAGTATGATATATCCTTTGTGAAACAACTTAAAATGTAGAACCTTGTATCAGTAGTTTATTGAAATGGTTTCCAATTTAGCACAGAAATAATTGGAATACTTTCCCACAGTAACATTGCCAGTGTAAGGTAAACCACTCCAGAATCATTAGCTTGTAAAACAGCGAGACCCAGTCTCTACTGAGCTCCATATTAATAACCTCTGTAAGTGGGATACATTTGTGTGGCTCCTGCGGGAAATTAATTTAGTTTAATCCGATGGCATGCCTCAGTCTATAATAGATAAAAACATCTAAGGCATTGGTATGACCTCGTATTTGAATTGTCTTAGTAGCATAAAAAGCCCATCTATTCCCATGTGTCCTAGCGCGGTTAGCTGGTGTTTATTTAGAAAGGCCTTCACCACTCTGTGCCATCGGGGCAGTGCTGGATTGTCTAGAATGGGCACTGGTAGTAAGTACATTTGGGGAGTAGTTACATGACTACACTTTCTGTGCCACGCCCTATTCGTTGTTGCAACAGTTCAGCACCTTCTCTGAGGTAAGGCATTAATTTAAAGAGACAGATCTGGAGCAGACCTCTATCATGTCAGTCTCTGCAATCGTGTGTTATGAGTGCCTGGGGGAGATACCAGTAGATTTCAGAAAAGACCTGCGTGGATACTTGGTATACCTCCGGTTAAGACAGCCCTTCCTTGACAAGTGGCAGTGTCATGATTTGTGAGTTCATTTATCTACCTGTCAACGACATTATCTGAATATGCAAAGATCTTAAAAAATAGTGGGATAGGGAAATTCAGAAACAAGTACTATCACTTGGCCATGATGGACATTTTTAATATTGCTTTTCTGCCCGATCTTGGCAGCAGAACTCGTATCCACTGTTTTATGTGCGTGCATAGTGTATTCATCACAGGACCGAAATAATCCGTGAGGATGCTTTCCTTGTCTCTGTGTCCTAATTCCCAGCTATCTTGTTGAGCCCTCTTTTTAGAGTAGGGGAAATTCTAATGTAAATGTCTGAGCGGACAGTGTCATTGAGTAAATTTCAGATATGCCTCAGTTCACCGACATCCTAGAGTAGGCCCCAAAGTTCGTGCTTTTACTGATCATTGGCCTGAAGTTGGTCTGCTTGTTCTCAATAAAAAGCATGATGACATCTGGATCCATTGACAGCATTAACTGTCTGGTGGTGAAGGACATCCCCACGTGCGCATGATGTGGTCTAAGTGTGCATGCCAGTGGCTCCATCTCTATAGCAAATAGGAGCAGTGATAGAGGGCACCTGCGCCTCGTGGCTCTGGTAAGGTATATTGAATCTGATAACAAGTTGATTATTCTGCAGGCACTCATGTTTACATATAGTACATTTATAATTTAAAAAAAGTGTGCCCCTGTTCCTATTCTTTTTAAGACTGCACCTAAAAGGCCATTCTAGCGAATCAAAGTCCTTTTCTGCTCCACAAAGACCCCAATCACATCTGGTACATTATTGCCAAAAATGTACATACATTATGGGTGATAGATATGGCAGGTATAGACCGTGTCTGGTCCAGCAGGATTAAGCCTTTTAGTATATATGTAAGTCTAGTTTCAATAACACGAACCAGTATCTTACTAGCTAAATTTAAAAGGGACAATATAGTCTGAACTCGATTGGCTGTGGGTCTTTGCTTGGTTTCAACTTTGTGATAATTATGACTTCTTGTGAGGTGAGTGGTAACCTTTTTATTTAAAGCCCCTTACTACAGACCTCCAGTAAATATGGACAGATCATCAAGGATCTCGTCAGTGACCAAGTGTTCATTCAATAATAGATTACGCTATAACCAGACCATGGGGTTGTTGTCTAAGTAATCAGATATTTGTACTTAATTAAATTGTGTTTGAGAAATGTATAGGCGCAAATGGTATTTTGTAAATAGTGCTGAGATTTTGGCTTTGGTTAACTTAAATTCCCTTTTCTCATCTCTTACGCGTGACTTAATGTTATTTATAGTATGGTGTTTGAACAGACACGCCAAGGATCTACTCAAGCACCCTTATCCACAGTGCTGTCTGGCTTGGGGGTCTTTAGTCAAAAAGCCTACTTCTCTGTCTGCTGTGCTACAAAATGCAAGCATGGTTCGGTTGCTGTCCGCTTTTAGTGAGGGGCCAGGATTAATGGCAAGCTTGGTTTCTAGCACTTTAATCTTTTTATGCTGCTCATGTTAACTGAGTATGTAGCACCTTCAGTACGTTGGCCTGTTTGTCTATGTACATCTCCTGTATCATAGGTTTTAATGCTTCCAAAAGCATGCAGTTCGTGTATACCAAATGTACTTTTAAAACAAAATATTTGCAGGTGAAGTTGGTTATTTCTGCCCTAAACGCAGCATACTCCAGTGCACCCTTTCTAGATTGTCAACTTGAATCACTTATTTGTGGGATCAGTGTTTGCCCAATGGATCATATTATCATGCATAGTAATGTTCTGAGAAATGTAAACAACTGAATCAACTACACAGTGTAGATTTGTTATGCTATGTGCGAAGAATATGGAAAATGTTGCCCCAGCGGGGGATCAGCAATTTTGTAAACATCAGATTATTTCAAAACGGGGATGATGTATGGCAGCAGAGAAAGTGATGGATCAAGCAAGGGTGTGCCACCGAAAAGTCAATAAGATTCAGAGTGGGGAGATTGGCAGTGAAATATATAGTATACTGATGGAGGAGAATGGTGAAGGTTCTTGCAGGAATGTGGAGAGTTATCTGAACATATGCCTCTGATTTAGTTTGTACCATCAAGTCTTATGTTGAGCTAAGTATTGAATCTGCAGTTGAGTCTGTTTCTCTAGTCATTGGTTTAAAGACCCAATAAAAATTAAGCCTTGGAAACTTAGTTGATTTCAATTAAACATATGTAAATGGTGATAAGGTATAATATCGTTGATCTGTTGCACCATCAAACCTGTGCTTTCCTGGTTAAATGCTGTCTGATAGAATAGTTGGATACAATATATAGCAAAATAACAAAAAGAAAATTAGATTAATTAGTTATTGGCCAATTATGGATGCTCAACCTTTAATTAGATTAATGGTTGTAGCAAGAACTAATTGAGATAACATATTAAACACTGAATTGCCTGGACAGCCTATTTGGAAGTGTTGATGACAAAATAAATCTATATTTCACTGTAAATGCCATAAAATACATCTCATGGCACATACCCTATGTATTTTTATAATCATTATAAAGGAGTGTTAATTAAAATTCAGGGTGGATCAACTGTCACCAAGTCAGCAAAAAGAGCATGGAAAGGGACTGACCCTAAATAAGTAAAAACGTACCTGAAGAGTTTTGGGTACCACTGAATATCGTTTGTTCTGTAATGTACAAAAGGACTAATCTATCTGATGCCACTGTAATTAAAGGCAGACATTATAGATATGATAGTGGGTGTTTGGGGTTTGCATTCACTGAAGTAGGGTTTCTTCTGGGGAGGATTACTGAGCTCCCTTCCATCCTCCACTTGCCTCCCAGCCCTCAACAACAGCCCCACAAACTGTCCTCTCTTTGGATCGATTGTTTCGTTTTTGGTGTCATACGTTTACAGGTTGCAAATGTCTACTTTTGATTTGGGAATGTCACAACGAATTTAGGTGCTTTGTTGTTTTGGAGTACACTACTGTTAAAAGGTCCTCAGTTTAACAATATGCTTTTGACCTTCATAGTGGCTGGCCTGTCTCACCTCAGTGATCTGTGTACCTTAGTCCAGTCAGCCCATGTCATCTTGCTGCTTACATTTGGTATTTCATTGTACAGCCATATTTTTCAGCGACCTGCTGAGGATGCACAGCAAGCGGGCTATTTTCAACTGGGAATTAGTGAAGGGTTTGACTTTCACCCAAGAGGATGTCACTGCCCCTTTAAGAGATGCCATCCCATTTTTGTAATTGTTCTTTCCCTCAAGTATCCATTTAGTTTTGTGCACCACATTACATTTTCGCCCCATGCCTCTGGTGGTCCTCAGAGCAGAACTTTCAGCTGGGCATCCCTTCCCCCCTCAAACTTCGATTTCCATAACTTCAATCTCTCTGACTGCAAATGAGATGTTACCACAGGCTTCCCTATGATTCATTGCCTATAGTCCAAGAAGGCAACTCCGTCAGTGTTAATGTTTTTTTTAATTGGTATTTGCATTAACACACATAGAAAACAAGAACCCCTGCCCACAGTTCCGGTGCTTTACACGTTTATTCTCCTTTCTCAATAAACCATGACGCTCCTGGCATACTACATAGAGTTTCCGTTGAGCATTCTTTTACACATGCAAACAATTCTGTCCAATTTCCCCTCCACAGATTGTGCCATCATATACAGCGTCATAGGTGCGCAATAGACTTTCGGACGAGATGCCTGAGGTAGCGCTTCTGCGTAAGTCTTTAGCTGATTCTTGCAGTACACAATATCCTTATACCATTCCATAATAGTCGGGTTCCCCCCAGCATATTGCTACTCTACGTTTAGCCGGCAGAAGAGCCACTGCAACCAATTTATGGTTCGAGGGTTGCAACTATTTAACACAACCCAAGAGACCTATGTGTGGATCACAGGAAACAGGTTCATTTATGACAGTGGTAAGTATCTGCGCAACAGAGGCCCAATTTTTATATATGTTAGGGCATCGCCACGCAAGGTGTAGAAAATCTGCACCTGGTGTCCTGCATCTATGACTGTGATCCTTTTGCTGTAGTCCATAGCCTGACCAGTTGTGTAGGCGTATAATACATCTGCTGTAAGAATTTGAAATGAATAATCCGCAAGTTTCCATTGGCTGTAGGTCTACTAGTCAACGCGCAGCAAAAAGTCAAGTCTAATTCTGTCATCGGGGAGGTCTAGCACAGCATTACATTTTTCAAGGGGCCCTGAAGCAGTGCGCTTTGTCTTCTTCTGCACCGTGCTATACAGCGTAGAGATCAGAAGTAGGGTGACCACCCGTCCGTAAATTTCACGGACTGTCCGTAATTTCGCCCTGCTGTCCGTGATGAAAGCTTTAACGGACAGCATTTGTCCGTAATTTTAGCCTTTCACCTAAAGGGCAACGGAGGCAGGGCGAAATTATGGGCAGAGGAGTTTCCCCAGCTGGGCTGGAAGGCAGGGGGTCTCCTGTGCTCTGAGGGAGGGAGGGGCAGACAGATAAGAAAAGGCCTTCTTGCCAGGGGGTCTCCTTCCCTAAAGACATGCAAATGTGGGCAACTGGTAAATCTGCAAATAAAAAGGGGCTTGAAAACCTGCATTGACTTTACTAAAAGGAGCCACTTGAAGTTTTCTGGTGGCAAAGATATTTCTTTCAGAGAGGTATTGTAATAGTGTTCCAAGGTGAGCTGTGGAGTGTGTGGTTTTAATGTAGTGTTATAAATTTTTTTAGCACTAGGTATAAACTGTATATTATTCAAATCTGTATTTGAGAAGCACTTTTTTTTAAATTAAACCGAAATGGATTTGCGCATTTGTAGCAGCCTTTATTATGATGTAATTGTATTTTTTACAGTTCTTTCAGGTACTTCGGTACCTCATAGTACTAACAAACATTGGCAAAGCAATAGGTCTCATCTACAAAAGAGTTATTGGCTTTGCTAATGTGTTTTAGCCATTAGCCATGTTATACACCAGAGTAGCTGCTGTTCAGCATGGCTTAAAGCTAGTGGCATAGTGGTGTGGAGTGGAGTAGAGTAGCATAGGAGCAGTGGCGTAGAGCCCAGTGGTGCAAAGTACAGTACAGTGGGGTACAGTGCAGTTGTTTAGAGTGCGTTAGCGTAGAGTGCAGTGGTTTAGAGTGCAGTGGCATGGGACAGAGTAGAGTGGCATAGAGTGGAGTAGAGTGGCATACAATAGAGTGGCAGAAAGAGCAGTAGTGTAGAGTGGCGCAGCGGCATAGATTGCAGAGTAGACTCACGTTGCAGGGAGTGCAGTGGTGTAGTGTAGAGTGGTGCAGAGTAGGGCAAAGTGCTGTAGAGTGGAGTGATGCAGAGTAGAGTGGCATAGAGTGCAGTGGCATAGAATGCAGTTGTACATAGTACATTGGTGTATAGTACGGTGGTGGAGAGTGCAACACTGCAGAGTAGAGTGTCAGTGCAGTGATGTGTGGAGTAGAGTGGCACAGAGCAGTGGCGTAGAGTACAGTGGTACAGAGTAGAAGGCAGTGGCGTACAGTGCAGTTGTTTAGAGTGCATTGGCACAGAGTGCAGTGGCATAGAGTGGCATGGGGTAGAGTTACATAGAGTGCAGTGGAGTAGAGTGGCATACAATAGAGTAGCAGAGAGTGCAGTAATGCAGAGTGGTGCAGTGTCATGGAGTGCAGAGTAGACTCATGTGGCATAGAGTGTAGTGGTGTAGAGTGGTGCAGAGTGGAGTATTGTAGAGTGGTGTAAAGTAGAGTATAGTGCCTAGAGTGCAGTGGCATAGAGTAGAGTGGTGTAGAGTGCAGAGTTGCAGAGTAGAGTGTCAGTGCAGTGGTGTAGAGTGGTACAGAGAACAGTGGCATAGAGTACAGTGGTGCAGAGTAAAGGGCAGTGGCATACAGTGCAGGTGTTTAGAGTGCACTGGTGTAGAGTGCAATTGCATGGAGTGGCATTGGGCAGAGTAGAGTGGCATAGAATGCAGTGGAATAGAGTATATTGGTGCAAAATGCAGTAGTACAGATCAAAGTGGTGTAGAGTATAGTGGCGGCCAGAGCAGTGTTGCAGAGTGTCAGCTTGCAGTGGTGTAGAGTGCATTGAACTAGAGTGCAGTGGTCAGAGTGGTATAGAGTACAGTGGCGTAGAATAGATTGTTTCAGAGTAGAGCGCAGTTGCATAGAGTGGAGAGGTGCAGGGTAGAGTTCAGTGGCATAGAATGCAGTGGCACAGAGTGCAGTGGCATAAAGTAGATTATTTCACAGTAGAGTGAGGTGGCTTAGAGTGGAGAAGTGCAGGTTAGAGTGGAGTTGCATAAAGTGGCATAGAGTGTGATGGCATAGAGTAAAGTAGTGTAGAGTGCCGTGGCATAGAGTGCAGAGGTGCAGAGTAGATTAGAATGATGTACAGTGTATTGATGTAGAGTGAAGGGGCATGGAGTTGAGTGTTACAGAGTAAAGTGCATTAGCATGGAGTGTATTAGCTTAGAGTGCAGTGGCGTACAGTGCAGCGTTGCAGAGTGGCAGAGAGTGGAGTTGTGTGGATTAGATTGGTGTTGCCTAGACTGGAGTGGTATGGCGTGCAGACGAGCAGAGCGCAGTGGTGTAGAGAGGCGTAAAATGCAGTGGCTTAGAGTAGTACAGAGTAGAGTAAAGAGGCATAATGTGAAGTAGCATAGAGAGCAGTGGCATAATGCGGAGTGGATCCGAATGGAGAAGAGTGCAGTGGCATGGAGTGGCGTAAAGTGGAGTGATACAGAGTAGGGTGCAGTGGTGTGGAGTGGTGCAGAGCAGAGCAGAGTGGAGCATGCATGGTGTGGTAACACACTGCCATTACAGACAACACATTTTTGATTGAAATGACTATTATATTTGCACAGATATACAGTTTTTCAAATCAAACTATATTGTGCACAGACGATGATGTGTGGAAATTGCATCACCTAATGCAATGATTTGTTTTAATCATGCAAAGGTATTTGTTTCCAGCACAGTTCAGAATTAACAAAAATGTGCTTGATTTGTACTTCTAATTCCGATATATTCTGAAGTCTATTTAAATGTTGTCATGTGATAGAAAAAACTCTTTCCTAACCCCAGTATCCAGCAAGATTGTCGCATAAATCCTCTCACTTTGAAGTCGGAGAAAGGAAAGTAAACACTAAGTTCCCACCAAAGACAGAGCCTGACATTTGACTTTGTTCTTTGAATGCACAGCAAATATGATAAGATAAGAACAAGATTTACAGGCCTGTTCACAGAAAGGGGGCACTCAGCAGGATACTGTAAATAAGGTTTTGGCAAGGGAAGGGACAAATTCAAGCTGCATAGCCTAAAACAAATAAAGCCAGCAAATTGAAAGCAACAAATTGTGAGTTACAAACCACAAGGCCAATGGCAAGCAACGGGCAGAATGCATTCACAAGGAAGCACTATGAATTTACTTAAAGTGACAGCTGTGGGATACTTTGTGGGGAAAGTCCAGTATTTTAGTCCATATCTTGCAGAGGTTTGGCTACATCAATCACCCAGGTAGTATGACAAGAAGACCTGGAGTGGTTTCCATGTTGCAGGATAGGTCTGTACACCCATTCCATCAGTTTGCCATCATTTCCTATGATACAGAGCTTCTGGCACACCTCTTGTAGGGTTAGTGCTATGTAGCAGACATGAAATAGGGCATTTAATGATTATTTAAGGTGGTTGTAAGTAAGGAGTTGACCGGGGTGAAGATGGTAGTCTGCCACAAGGGTTTGGAAATTTAGTAGCTCACTGTTCAGAAACAAAGACACCTGCAACATGCCACTGATGGAGTTGCTCTGAGCACAGCCATCCTGTGCGAGTGGATAGTGCAGGAGCATAGGGTTTCTTCGTGTCAGTGAGTTTACAGGTTCTTGCAAGGCAAGAGAAAGCCATGCATGATAACCCCGGATTGTGATCCATAGAATGGTCAGTAGGAAACGATGAGTAGTGCATTTAGCCTTCCTTAAAAGTCTTTACTGGTAAACCCCATCTCATGCAGGGAGGTGGGCATAAAGCCAGAAGATCTAATCCACCCGCAGTCACAGTTAGCTTTAGAGTGGAAAGAGCTCCCGATGGTGCCGCAGCAACCAAATCAGATGTGTGGCCTGTCTGAAGAAGGAATGAAGGACGAGCAGGGGAAGGTTTGCAAAATAATACTATTATTGGGGTAGCACACCATCTTCGCTAATGCCACATGGCCTCTACAGAAAGCAGAAGAGAAGACCAAAAAGCAAACTGGGCTTGGAGGGACCGTTCGCTCTGCCGAGATTTTCATCCTGGAAATCAGTGAAAGAATGGTGGATATTAATCACTAGGTATCAAAAGGTAACTGGTTCCCAGTTCAATCTGAGATCTTATTGTGTATGAAGGCGAAAACAGTGCCATATGTTAAAGAAACACTAATTACATTTTAAAATTTGTAAATTTTGTTTGTGCAATTTACATCCCAAATATTTTGAAGATTCTATGTGTGCTTGACACTTAGGGATAACCCAGATCTCTAGTTTGGCTTTTGCTCAATTTCAAAACCATATAAAGACATGGACTAAGCGGGCAATTGCCTTGCACAACCTTGCAAGGGGTCTGGCCCCTGCTCACCCTTCACAAGCACTAACAGCGAACCATTGCACCAGAAGAGTTTGCCAAGGTGGATGATTGTTGATTGTTCAACCACTTGACAGTGCCCCTTCTGTTTCGCTCCTGTGTGCTGACAACTCCCCAGGTACCCAATACCTTCAAATAGTCTTGGTGGACCCATCTTGTCTGATTTTAGGAATTGTCCCACCTTGTTGTTCTTCTTTATTTATCCAGTTGTTAGCAACAACCCTTTGAATTACTTGCCGTGGATCTCCCACTTGATCTCGATTTCATCCTACTCTTTTATTATCTTTTATTGGTAGTCCGGACTCCCATTTCTGAGATAAATGTAGAGTCCCAAACATACACTCTAGTGCAGTGAGACTACAGACAAGTTATGGGTACATCACATCCTGTCATTAGGTGTGAGACTGTCACCCACACCATCTGCCCTGCCTCTTTAAAAAAATTAGGTTGAAAGTCCATGGGCGGTTGGGGTAAGCCAGATGTTTTTGTTCAATTTGTTTAAACTAGCATAAGGTTAATTACCTTAATGTTTCCCAAACTGTTTGCCAGGGGTTTTGAAATGTTTAGAAACATAATCAAAATGTTGGTGTTACTTTCTCTTCAGGAAATATCGGGTAGATTTGGGTAGGGGTGATGGCCTTGCTGTGAAGGGAATTAATTTACTACTGAACAAGGACGTAATGTGACACCTGAATGTAGCACACCAGGAGGCAATCACAAAAGGTCCACAGTTAATAAATAGTGCTATGTTATAAAAGAGTAAATAAATGCACTGACAACATAGTGAGGCATGGCCTCTCTTGTGTGTGTCTGTAAAACTGATGTTTGTTCTTGAATTTTTGTCCTGAATTTTGACCCTTTGTCCTGAATTTTTGTCCTGAATTTTGACCCTTTGTCCTGAATTTTTTACAGTCCTGTCCAGAATTTGCCTCAGTGCCAGGTGGTCACCCTATATGGGAGTCTTTTGTTAACACTTCTTAGAGCGGGCCTAAAGCAGGGTGGGCATGCGGGAAGGTCGGATAGTGCTCTTTCAGAGCAGTTCGCAGTCTCAAGTGCATGAAGGGGGACTCCCGACTGCCGAGGCAGATCCGAAAACTTAAAGCTACTGTCAGGAAATAAATCCCCAGATATTCGCAACCCTGCATCCCGGAACATGGTTATGGCCCTTGACTCTTGGGTGACTGAGAGTTTAGGGTGCTGCGCAAGTGGCATTGCTGGAGCATACAATGGCCGTCGACCTGTCCGAGATCCGATAGCCCGTCGCGCTCGCAAGGTACCATCAACCATGCTGATGGCACCTCATGCCATCTCTAATCAAGTGTGGAACAGCAGGTCAGGCAGAGATACAGGGTCCGCAGCTTCCTGTTCTATTTCAAGGTGCAGTGTGTACCGCTCAGGGTGCAGCCAATAGTATGCATGTTGCGCCTGCGCACTTTGATAATAAAGATAGAAATCCGGAGCGTTAAACCCATCCATTTCATGGGAGTGTGAGCTGCACCCATGCAATCCTCGGTTGCTTCCCTCCCCAAGCAAATGTCAGCAATGATGTCTGCAAGGTTTTAAAGAAATGCAGAGTTAGAGGGATTGGAATACTTATGAACAGGTAGAGGAATTGTGGCAATGCAACCATTTTCATTACAGCTAAGTGGTTTGCTAAGGATAGCGGAAGGCGAGACCAGCGCTGCACCTGGTCTTCCATTTTAGTGACAGTTTTGCTATACTTACAGCGAATTACCATTTCTGGATCTCTGTGCACCCAGGCGCCCTGGTACTTCACCGGATCAGCATGCCATTGCAGTGGGAGTTCAGTGTGAACTACTTCTGTGCTGTCAGTAAGCGGGAGCACATAAGATTTCTCCCATATACTTAAGCAGAGTACCATTCGAACCTGACGTATTCCAGTACAAGAATATCTAAATAGGTCACTCGTTCTCTCCCATGACATCAGCATAGAGAAATATGGCTAGAGGGTACAATCTGAACTAGGGGGTGCTGCTGCATGCCGCTGTCGGATATTACACGCAAGAGGCTCTACAGCTAGGGCAAATAAAAGCACCAATAAAGTACAGCCCTGACATGCACCCCTGTACATCGGAAATGGGCTCACTGTTTCTTTGTTGGCCCGAAGTCTAGGAACTTGGTCTCTATACAACAACCGGAACCAGGCGAGGAAGCCTGTAGGAATACCATCTGCTACAGGAAAGCAAACATATATGTGCAGGCTATGGAATTAAAGGCCTTAGCAGCGTCCAAGAGCACAGGGGGGGGCAGTCCTCCCCCATCTCAAGGACTGGCTGTTGAAGGCAAGCTCGCCCCAGGCTGTCGTCTCTCACCTCCAGACTACGGCGGCCCTCCTGTATTCGCTGGGGTTCACTATAAATGTGCCAAAGTCACACCTGACTCCCTCTCAGACACTCCCTTTCATCAGAACTGTTCTGGACACAGTGTAGTTTCGGGCTTATCCTCTTGAGCAGCAGGTCCAGGCTATGAAACCGATGTTTCAGCCTCTATCCTGGATTTCGATGAGAATGACTCTGAGGCTGCTGGTCCTCATGGCCTCCTGTATCCTACTGGTGATACGTTCCAGATGGCCTATGTGGGCTCTGCAATGGGACCTGAAGTTCCAGTGGGTGCAGCATTAGGGGAATCTCTCCTGCATGGTCCAGATCTCGGAGGGAACTGCAAAAGACCTACATTGGTGGCTAACAAACTGCAATTGGGTCAAAAGCAGACTCTTCTCCCTCCCCCAACCAGATCTCATAGTAGTGACAGATACGTCACTTCTGGGATGGAGTGGCCATCTGGGAGTGGTGGAGATCAGAGGATTCTGGTCTTTGGACTTAACATCACCTTGCTGGAGCTCAGAGCGACTTCACTGGCATTGAAAGCCTTCCTACTCTCTAGCATAGGCTAGTGCAGGTGTTCACAGATAACTCCACTGCCATGTGGTACTGCAACAAACAGGGTAGTGTGGGGTCGTGGCCACTTAATCAAGAGGCCCTGTGTCTCTGGACATGGCTGGAACAGCAGGATATATCCCTGGTAGTTCAATGCCTGGCAGGATCTCTGAATGCCAGAGCAGACTAACTCATTCACTGATGCCTAGCGGATCATGAGTGGTGTCTCCATGCAGAGTTGGCGCCAGGGCTCTTTCAGCAGTGGGGAGAGTCTTGCTTATCTCGGTTTGTCTCCGGAGAGAACGAGCAATGTCAGCAACTTTGTGCAATGGAGTTTTCAATGTGGCTATCACTCTGAAACGCTTTTCGTCTTGAGTGGAGCTCAGGCCTCCTGTACACCTTTCCTCCTATACCACTCCTGCCCAGAGTTCTCAAGAAGATCAGGAACAACCGGGCCCAAGTCATCCTTGTGGTTCCGGATTGGGCACATAGATTCTGGTATCCTGATCTTAAACAATTGAGCATTGATCCTCCAATCAGGCTGCCCCTTCGGGAGGATCTTCTGTCGCAGCAGAAGAGGAGGGTCTTCCAGTGAACCTGTCAACTCTCTGCCTTCTTGCGTGGAGATTGAGCAGCAATAGTTGACAGCTTTCGACCTTCCTCCTGAAGTCTGTAGTGTTATTCTGGCAGCCATGCGTCTTTCTACCAAGACTGTATACACCTGCTGATTGAAGACGTGTATTATTTTGTACAGAGAAATCTATAGACTCGCTTTCTGCTTCTCTATCTGATGTCCTTCTTTTTATTCTTACCCTTACCCGGAAGGTCTCTGCTTTGGGTACTCTGAAGGGATGCCTTTCTGCTCTGTTTGCATTCTTGCGGCCACCTAACCAACCCTCTTTATTTAAGTCCATTTTTAAGTAGATTCCTTAATGGTCTTGTACATATGCTTCCCCCCTTTGCCTTTCATTATGCCTCAGTGGGACCTTAATTTGGCTCTTACTTTTTAGATGTGTTCTCCTTTCAAGTCTCTATACAATTGTCCCCTACGGCTACTCACACTCAAAACAGTATTTCTTTAGGCAATAACATCTGGCCAGATGAGTGAGCTGCCGACTTTGTCATCCAAGCTTCCATACTTGGCCATGTTTTGAGACAAACTGGTGCTTTGCACTAGGGCCTCTTTCCTCCCGAAAGTGGTGACACCATTTCATGTGGGACAATCTGCCACCCTGCCAACTTTCTACACTCCTCCACATCCACAAGAGGAGTGGCTCCAGGGTCTGGACCCAAAAAGAGCGTTGCTGTTCTACCTTGACCACACAAAAGAGTTCGGGTTGCCAACCAACTCTTTGTGGGGTATGTTCTGCGGAGAAAGGTTGGGTGGTGCAGAAACTCCTGATGGGTTGTTCTCTGCATCAAAATGTGCTATTCATTGGCCAAGAAGCAACCCCTTGAGGGCTTGCGGGCTCATTCAACCAGAGCCAAAGCTGCGACCACTGCGTTGGCACATAGTCTCAGTCCTGGACATCTGCCAGGTAGCAACATGGGCATTCCTTCACACATTCACCAAACATAACTGCCCAGACAGACAGGTCTTCAGGGATGGGCATTTCGCCCGTTCGGTGCTGCAGGACTTCCTAGTTTAACCAACTTGTCCACAGCCCACCACTGAGGATGGTATTGCTTGGGTACCTGTTAAAAGATAAGGAATCTGCAGCTAAAAGCCTCTATCAGAAGAAAAAGTTATTTACATTTGGTAATGTCTTATGTGGTGTAGAAGCAATATCTAGCCGCAGATTCCTTACCGACCCACCTACACTGCCCACTCTGCGGACAGTTTTCTAGAGTTAAGGATACTTCCTTTCAGAGCCCGTGATTGACACAACAGTGTCAGTGCACCTCATGGCTCTGTACTCCTGGCGTGGAAAGTCGTGAAAAAGTAACACCGAGTTGGCGCCTATATAAGCGACCGCAATGTCGTTTCTGGCGTGGATGACGAAGCGTGTAGCCGATCGATGCCACCTACTGGTGTGAAAGGATACTGCTCACGAAAAATCTTCCAGATCAGTCTGACGCAAGGGGAATTTAAAAGTAAGGAATCTGCAGCTAGATATTGTTTCTACCAGATAACACATTACAAAAGGTATGTAACTTCTTCTTTAGAACTTTTGTAGAGACATTTTGATTAACATTTCCACCAGTGCCTTGCAGTTTGCATGCCACATCCTCCTTAAAATGCAGTTGTTGTTTTACCTGTTATGGCACACAAGCCTTATTAGCGGACAGCATCAAGTGACGTTAGACTGGCAACTTGACACACAGCTTTTCAAGTTCGTATTTACACACCTCACAGAATTGGTGAGCTGAAGTCCCTGCTTACAGAAGAAGTTTATACTTTATACTATCAGTTTGAGTTTCCACCTTCAAGGTGCTAGAAAGTGCCATGAAACAACACAAGTTCCACTCTGCTGCTGTTCTTTTTCCACTATTACTAACACCCACCACCGAAATGAGGGACTGAACTAGAGCTCTTCCGTTCATCTTTCAAATAGTAAAGGGCCAGCAAGGGATTTTATATTTGACATGGTAAGAGGTCATTTGGTATAAGGTGATGATACATGGATCACTTTGCTGGTATTTGGCAGTCCTAGTGACCAGTTAAAATGGGTGGGTGTCAACAAGGGGAGGTTTTTTTTGTGTGAGTGGTGCATCAGACAAGCACTGGTTGATGGAAGGAATGCTTGCAAATAGCCTAACCACTGGCCATCTCTAGGGGTAGTATTCCAACCCTTCTTTTTTCCACCCACTGCCAATCTAGACAAAGGCTTACCTTATGCAGATAAGAACTGATTCAGCTTCCCGTGGGAATAATCCATCCTGAACTGTCAGATAAGGTCCCTTCTAGAAGGGAACACAAGCAACCCCAGTGGCTAGATTATTTGCAGGCATTCCTTGGGTCACCTTTTTTGTATTTGATATTTGTGGAGGTGACCATAAAGAGGGCAGAATTGTGCAACTGGCTACATGGGGACCCTTGTTTTTTACCTTCACACTCACAAATGCTGTGATTGCACATGGATTTCAGAGAAGCAGGTACAGCCCACTGGCTAAGTTGCTGACCTTAGTTCTGAGAGACCTTGCTTCTTCCTCGGATTCATCACTTAACAAAAAAAGTGTGGCTCTAGGTAAATCACTAAATTGTAAATGTATGTAATGTTTACATTTAAAAAGAAGAAAAACTACTGTAATGCATGCTGCCTAAGAGAGTATCATTTGCATTTCAGCATAAGCTACCCCATCACATCTTGTTTTTTGCGATCTTATTTTAGCCAGTTACAGTGCCCACTACTGCACAATGTACCACACCTTTTATAAATAAGCTCTTTGTAAAGTGCACAGCTACACTTTGGAGCTGGGCTTGTGTCACATCAAATAGCAAAAACATTATCAGTATTTAGTCCTATTCCAAACACTAGACACAAGGGGGTCCAGCACAAGGATCCCTATAATTATTTTGAGTGCACTGGGTGATGATTAAGTTATGGACTAATGCAAGCACTATTCAATTAATCTTGTATTTGGCAGAAATTGACTGGGCCTTTGACAAATACAAGAAACGTAAGTTTTTTTCTTAGATCCAGGAAACACAAAAAGGGAAATAGGCCACCAAGCAGGTCCTTCTGTTTTAATGCAGTTGGGCAAACCACAGGCATAAATATGAGAAATGCGCTATTACTCTATGATTAGTACAACAGAAGTCCAGCCAGGGTGTAGGAAACAAATCCAAACCTCCTTAAACACATCTCACACTACTCCATGTAGTTGTAGGAGGTTTTTTAGGAGGAAACGTTAATGCCTCACTTTTCATTAAGAGAAGTACAAAGTGACCTCATAGCCTACACAGAGAGACACAGACTCAACTGTCACCTGAAAATCTCCAGAGACACTACCAGTTTCACCGTGCCAACTGCAGCAAAGCCCAGAGGAAGCCACTTAGTAAAGTCAGTCATCTACCCAGAACATTAAAGTTAAACCTGATTTTTTTTATTCAGAATCAAACACAAATGACAAACGTTCACACATGAGGTTAACAAGATTAGGGATCACGAAAAATGAGGCAGGTAGCAATAAAACAGGTAGCATCATGGTGGGCAGGGATGCAGAGTATAAATACATTTAAGAAGGGGCAAGAGTGGAACTCTGAGAAGTTTCACGCTAGACCCTCTCTCGATAATGATGAAACACACCAAAGGATACTCTTCGACCTGACTTAACACTTTGCTGGTGCTGGGGCATGCATATACTTTGGTGGTATGAGATAAATTCCTCTTGGCACGCAAGGTGCAAAGGTATATCTACCAGACTTGTGGAGCAGAAGAAACAGACAGGTGTACCATGATGCCTCCCTCAGGCTGTGTCAGAGGAAGGGCCATATAAGCTGGGCAGCCTAGGATACTGGTTGCGGGAATGTGTCTCGCCTCACAAGAAATCCTGTTGCCTCCAGAATATGCACTCAATCATCTACCCAAAGACTAGGCCTCAATGCAAACCTATTTTGGAAGTACATCATTTATCATTTAAATCTGCTAAAACCCGAGTTATATTTTTCTCTGGCAGATAAAATAAAATTCTCTTTTGTAATGGTTAATCTAATACCTATCTTCATTGCTCATATGTTTTACTGTCTTTGAAACTGGTGTTATGACTAAAAATAAATTTAAATTGGTAACTAGATTCCTGTGCATGCAATGTATAGTGCATGCAATGTATAGCACATTGAGTTTACTTGCTTACTAGCTGTATCCACTTGAAGCTGACAAGCTATTAATAGACCTTCATGTCTTTTGTTCCGCTCAGTGTTTTGTGACATGTACATTTTTGTTGCCACATTTTCAGCCACTTGCCTTGTAAGAGTCGCGTCTTAAAATCCTCTTTTTACCTGCAGATGTAGCAGTCTTGGACAAGCAATCGTCGATGCAGATTAGGTCCGCACTTAAATCTTTAATAGAAGATACTGAGAGACAGCAGGCATTGATCCATGGACTTGTGCAGTCAAATACGCAGCTGAAGTAAGCAATTTTATTTACTGCTATGTCATCTGCAACCAAAGCACCAGCCAATTTCTTGCAAGCTCGTGCAAGACGCTGTTGTCAAGCACAATAAGTAAATGAGATACAAATGACTGCAAGTCTTGGCAGACAGTTGTGCAAAAGAGGACTGGGTAAAGCCTAGGTTCAAATGAATAAGTCAGCAGTTACAAATCTGTATCTATCAGCAAGCGTGGTTACCCATTCTCTCTCTTTTAAGGCAAGTGCAACCTTTCGTTTTTCAAATTCTGGTAAAATGGTTCTGCCTAAGGCTCGTTATACTGCAAATCCTTAAAGGATTTGCAGTAGAACGAGAATCTCTTTACAGCGAAATTCCTTTAAAGAGAAACAATTCTAGACAACAGCACATTTGTAATTGACATAGAAGGAACTCCTAAAACAAAGGTACAACAACAAATTCTTTTCCAGTGAAAATGTAATTAATGAATCCTCTCCTAATTTTCCTTTTACCCTTTCCCTAACGCACTGACTGTAAAATGAACTGACACGCTTACCTGTAATTAGCTCTAAACCGAAGTCTAAAATGAACTGCTACTTTTATCCTAATCCGACAGTTTTACTGTAAATCTTACTGTATGGTGAATCTTACTCTAACCCGTAATCCACACAGGATCCATCCTACCAATATCTACTAATCCCTTAGTATCCTCTTTAAACCCCACAATTATTGTCTTTTCTAACTAATCACAAATGAAAGACTTTTTGAGGGGTTTGTTACTTGTTGTAGCAACCTACAATAATTTTTCTCTGTATCACCCTTTCCATGCAGTGCTTATTTCTATAATGTTATTTCCGCTGCAGTTTTTCTTTGTAGTTTTTTCTCTAGAAGGGTATTTCTCTGTTTAGGTTTCTCTGTAACAACTTATTCCACTTGGAAAGAGAACAACAAATCACAGTGTGTTGATGGCGATGCAACACTGATTGCACTTTCCGCTTCCTGTAGGGAGGGTGGAGCAAAAAATGGTGTGCTAAGCTCCAACTGCCTTCCCAGGCCTACTCTAGGTGTTGTGTTGGAAGAATGCCACTTACTATGCGCTCTCTTTAACTACATCCCTATGCCTACCTAAAGTCCTTTTCTTAAATTGACCTATATGTCTATCCTTAGCTACCTTTTACTTAGTAGTGCAAAACGTCTCTTAAACGTTGTCCCTACTGTTCTCTAGCCCCATCCTCTATCCCTCCTTATAGACCTTACCTTCCTGAACAAATCCATTATTTTTACACTCTCGCTGGCTACCAATAAAAACAAGCATTGAACAAGCTAGGATACCTGGTGTTCACTGCCAGACTTCAGTTTTTTCTCAATACCTGTTTTGTTTTGTAATGGGTTTTGCAGAGCTTTATTGTTGGATATGCACAGACCCTCATCAATCTACAAAAAATGTGTAAAAGCAAAAATATTTTTTTATTTAAAAAAAAAAACACACACACATTGCTATAGTAGTCCATAGTACTCAAATGAACCGCTTTGTGTGTAGATGTGCTCTTGTGAAAGAACAGAATTACATCTCACATTGAAATGGTCTAATGGCTGAAGTGGACTGACCCTTTGTCCCATGCTGTCTGATGTATGGGGTGGAAAAAGTGAGAATGACTCAGTAACAGACCAATGCCAATAGATGAAGCGTACTGACTGTCAATCTGTATCCGTAAGAATAGTATACATAAACTTTTAGGGAAATAAAAAGGTCTTGCTAACGCCAGATCTAATAATGCCTGTGCTTTAGAAGCAATTGCTGCCCATCAGAAGTCACTTGGCAAAGGGGCAGTGGTCCTAGTGGAACTTTGATGGAACACAGTGGCATTCTTCTGTGTTCCCCCTCCTTGTGCACTGGTATTGTAACTCTGCAGGTGATGCATTGTTTCAAAGTTAATCAGTTTGCTGCACTGTGAAACCCTGATAATGATAAACTGCTTACATGTGTAAGATGTCTTCTACAGTGCTGCGCTCACCCTCAGGAGCAGCTTTAGTACATGCAGCTAGAAAATTAGTAATAAGGTGACCTCACCTTTATAGATAACTTGTCTGCATTGTTTTATTGCTCAGTCCATGATGGAACTCATCTAAACCAGGAAACAATTCTTCCAGTTCTTCTGGACTTTTCAACAAGGTTGTACACATCCCCTACTAAGATACCTGCACAGTACTTATTTTTTTAGAGCCATTACATTTACCTTTGAAAGAAAGGTTACGTTTTAAAAGTCAATTCATCTTTAATCACATATGGTGGCCTCACTTTTGTCAACAAAGTGGCAAAGGTTTCTATTATCTCTTGAAGAGTCCTAATGCATGTTCAAAGCCTGCAACATGAGAAGGGTTCAACCTTCTCTGAGGCTTCATGCTCCTCCCACCTCAGTGAAGTCTGTGCCCCCCATCTTTCCATCAGTACATCCCATTTCAAAGGTCCACTGGGCAGCGATTTGGGCCAGACCACAGTCCTTTGTATAAGCATTACTTCTTGAATGCAATATGTGTAATATGATGCATCTTATTTTTAAAATAGATTGTTGCTGTTGTGTCAGCAGGGAAGACTGATGATTTGAAGGCCTTTTTTTGCCGAATTTGGAACCACAGGCAATCTTCAGTGAGACGATTTTACAGTGAAGACTTTGCTTCTTGTTGCTTCTGAAGGCTGTATCTGACTTCCCTATTAATCAGGAGATTACCATATCACACTCTGCCTAACTGCCCTAGCAAGCTCTGCAGAGATCCCCTTGCATATTCTGAATGGAACAATGGGAATCTGCTTTTCTGGAGCCATTCCAAAGTATTCCTCATTAATTGGTGTAAGAACTACTTGGGGTCCTAGGTCAAGCTGTGTGGGTACTGGGCTGCAACCTGTCTGGTAACTGTTAGGTACTGTTGGTGTACAGTGTTCCCTTCACTGCCTATTACAAATGTTCCACATCCACAGAGGGAGCATTGCGTGGCTAGTCAGCTCCCAAATTCCCTGCTGTGTGGAAATGGGAAGTGCTGCAGGAGCTGGCTCACATTTAGAAAAGGTGGGAAAAATGGCTCGATTCTCCTGCGGCTCTCCTTCAGCCTCTTCACAAGCAGCCGAGTTCATACACAGATGTCTGGGCTCCTCCCTCTTCTTTGGTGGGAGAGAAGCCCAAAATAAAAAAGTATAGATGCATTTTTGCTATTTTTCTTCGGCTGATTGGGCTCCCTCTTGCCAGAAGCACGCAGAGGAATCTGAACAACCATGTGTGAACCCAGCAAACGTGTGAATGCTGAGGAATACTTGTGGGAGATCAGAACTGTGTCTTTTCATCCAGTCTTTGAAGTGAGAGGCAGCTCCTGCTTCTGCAGCACTCCCTACTTTGGGTAGGGAGGGGCAAAGGTGTGCTAATAGCCTTATTCCTCTTCTCAAATGTTAGTAATTCCTCTTGTTATGCACATTCACTTATGTTTCTGGCTCATAGTTCTGGGACGGGTGTTTAATGGCCATTATTGCCCATGGGCAGGTTCAGGCAATAAGACTTAAAACACATGAATATGCAATTAGTGTCATACCTTCAAAAAAAGAGCATACTTTTAATTTATATAAGTAAGCAGAACAATTAAAAATAAGATGTGTGCAAACACACGCGGGTGCTGGCACCTTCTGGGGCAGTGGTATGACCCATATGTATTATTAGGTCTTTGGCCCTAAGTATTATACCATTAAACAAACTTTGGGTTACACTCTGTAGAACTCTGGGCACTTTGGACTCATCACTCTCTGGGGTAGTATAAGGCTTCATCATTGATAGATAAGCTGTTTTATGCAAGGGATACAGAAACAGTATTTCTGATCAAGCCCACCTTGTGGTCTAGATCTGAGTTAAAGGCTGGATAACTTGGGGAAGAAAATGTTTTCTTCTGCCAGTCTAGCGCTGTGGTCAGTGAACACCACGTGTCTTTTGGGCTAATATTCCCATACTCCTTGCGATACGGTCGCGCAGGTGCTGCCTCGAGCTCCAGAGGGGGCTTGGGCGGTTCTCTCCCAAGCTGTTACTGATGGGAGAGATGCAGCAAAGTTCATGATTTGTTGTGAACTGGATACGACCAACTCACTAGCTAGATCGGTTGCATTGTGAGTGGCCTGTGTGAGGACATCTGGCTTTTCAGGGGATATCCAGCAATCTCTAATGGACATGCCCTTTGATGGCACTCGTCTCTTCAGAGACAAAGCTGACCCACTGCTTGAGCGTTTTAAGGATTTACCATCTACGGCTTCATCCCTTGGCCTTGTGGTTGCTCCTCTTCCACCACAGTCTGCTTTTTGCTCCTTTCATGGCTACGGAAGGGGCAACCAGACGCGTTTATTTCCACCCAGCCACCGACCCACGCATCTTTCACAGTCTCTGTGAGGACACAGGATCCGACGTCCTCATGGATCAGGAAGACAGGGGTCCTCCTAGTCCACCCCCCTCCTATACTGCATCCAAGCCTTCCTAGTCCGTTGAAACGTCCTGGACCAGTTGGCAGCAGGATTCGCCATCACCTGTCCCAATTGGAATCCATCACCACGGACAGGTCGGTGTTGCAAATTGTCCAAAGGGACTACTCCCTCCCCTTCAAGACTATCCCTCAGGCCATGCCACCATCATTCGATCATCTGTCAGAGGATCATTGGCACTTCTTTGTGAGGAAGTCAAGGCTCTCTTGGCAAAGAGAGCCACAGTAAGGGTCCCTACACCAGAATTAGGTTGTGGTTGTTATTACTGCTACTTTCTGGTGCCCAAAAAGGACCAGGGCCTTCCCCCTATCTTAGATCTTCAGTCCCTCAATCTCTTCCTTAAGAAGGAGAGGTTCAAAATGCTAACTCTAACTCAGGTCCTGTCTGCCCTGGACCCTGGAGACTGGATGGTAGTGTTGGGCTTGCAAGATGCCTATTTCCACATTCCTGTCCTGCCGACCCACAGATGTTACTTAAGATTCGTGGTAGGTCACAAGCACTTTCAGTTCACCGTGCTCCCCTTTGGCCTTACCAGTGCCCCTCAGGTGTTCACAAAAGTAATGGTAGTGGTTGCAGCTCATCTGAGCAGGTTAGGGTTTGAGTCTTCCACTACCTCAGTGACTGGCTGTTGAAGGCGAACTCGCCCCACCTCCAGACTACGGCGAACCTTCTGCATTCTCTGGGGTTCACTATAAACGTGCCGAAGTCACACGTGACTCCCTCTCAGATGCTCCCTTTCATCGTAGCTGTTCTGGACACAGTGCAATTTCGAGCTCCTCCTCCCGAAAAGCCAGTCCAGGATGTTCGGGCTATGATTCCGATATTTCAGCCTCTGTCCTAGATTTCGGTGAGAATGACTTTGAGGCTGCTAGGTCTCATGGCCTCCTTCATCCTGCTGGTCCAACATGCCAGATGGGACATGCGGGCTCTGCAATGGGACCTGAAGTTTCAGTGGGCGCAGCATCAGGGGAATCTCTCCAGCATGGTAGAGATCTCAGAGGGGACTGCACTAGGTCTGCAGTGGTGGCTGTCTAATCCGGATTGGGTCAGCAGCAGATCTCTCACTCTTTCCCAACCAGATCTCACAGTAGTGACTGATGCATCACTCCTGGGATGTGGCGGCCACATGGAGAGGCAGAGATCAAACCCCTCTGGCCTCTGGCTGAGTCCTGGCTCCACAGTAACCTTTTGGAGCTCTGGGTGATCCGACTTGCATTGAAAGAATTCCTTCCCTCTCTCAGAGGAAAAGTGGTGCAAGTATTCAATGACAACACCAACACCATGTGGTACTGCAAAAAGCAGGGCGGAGTGGGGTTGTGGACCTTCTGTCAAGAGGCTTTTCACCTCTGGACATGGCTGGAACGCCAGGCCATTTCCCTGGTGGTTCAACATCTGGCGGACTCTCTGAACGCCAGAGCAGAAAAAAACTCAGCCGTTAATGCATAGTCGATCATGAATGGCATTTCCATCTGGAGGTGGCGCAAAGTCTCTTTCAGCAGTGGGGAGAGTCTTGGTTAGATCTGTTCGCCTCTGCAAAGAATGCGCAATGTCAGCTGTTTTGCGCATTGGAGTTTCCAAGGTGGCACTCACCCGGCAATGCTTTTCATCACGAGTGGAGCTCAGACATCCTTTACGCCTTCCTGCCAATACCACTTCTGCCCACAGTTCTGAAGAAGATCAGGCACGACTGGGTCCAAGTAATCCTGGTGGCTCTGGACTGGGCATGAAGAGTCTGGTATCCCAACCTATTGAGCATGGCCATCGAGCCTCCGATCAGACTGCCGCTTCGGGAAGATCTTCTGTCTCAGCATCAGGGACGGCCCTTCACCTGAACCTGTCCAGTCTCTGCCTCCTTGCGTGGAGATTGAGCTGTGGTAGTTGACAGCTTTCGACCTTTCTCCCGAAGCAGTGATGTTATCCTGGCAGCCAGGTGACCCTCTACCAAAAAGGTATACGCCTGTTGTTGGAACAAATTTGTGGCACAGTGTTTCAACAAGTCTGTTGATCCCCTTTCTGTACCTCTCTCGGAGGTTCTCCTTCTCTCTCGCTTGCCCAGCAGGGCCCTGCAGGGTTATTTGTCTGCCATCCTTGCCTTTTTAGGGCTACCAGACCAACCATCTCTGTTCAAATCTCCCATTGTTGGGAGGTTTCTTAAAGGATTCACCCACATGTTCCCTTCTGTCCCGTTCATAATGCCCCAGTGGGATTTGAACTTGGTTCCCACATATCTCATGTGTGCTCCTTTTCAAACCACTCCACAAGTGTCCCCTGCAGCTCTTGACTCTTAAAATTGCCATCACCTCTGCTCGCAGAGTGCGTGAGCTCCACACTCTCTCTTCAAAGTCACCAATTCTAGCTGTCCATCCTGACTAAGTGGTGCTTCATACCAGGACTTCCTTCCTTCCCAAAGTGCTGACACCTTTTCAGGTAGGACAACCAATCACCTTGCCTACTTTTTACGCACTCCCACATCCCTCTCATGAGGAGTAGAGACTGCACCGCCTGGTTCCCAAAAAAGCGTTGGTGTTCTACCTCAATCTTACCAAAGATTTCCGGGTGGACGATCAACTCTTTTTGGGTTATGTGGGTGCGAAGAAAGGAAGGGCAGTGCAGAAGAGGACCATCTTAAGATGGGTAGTCCTCCACATCAAGATGTGTATGTTTTGGCGGAAAAGCAACCTCCTGAGGGTTTGCGTGCTAATTCCACCAGAGCAACTGCTGCTACTACAGCGTTAGCACGTGAAGTTCCAGTCCTGGATATCTGCCAGGCAGCGATGTGGGCATCCCTGCACACAATTACTAAACATTGCTGCAGAGACGGCTACTTCGGCCATTCGGTCTTGCAGGACTTTTTGGTGTGACCTTAGTTCGCAGCCCACCCCCAGGGGTGGTATTGCTCGAGTATCTATTCTAAGGTAAGGACTCTGCAACTAGAGATCTCTATCAGATGAACAAGTTACTTACCTGCAGTAAAAATATTTCTGCTAGAGACATATTGTAGTTGCAGATTCATTACTAACCCACCCATTCCCCTGCTCTGCAAACTGATTGCTAGGGACAAGAACTTCCCTTTAACCTCTTAGCTGCTGGGCCTTCCCCCCTCCCACCCCCCCCCTGTGCTGAGCCTTTTTTTGGCTATTTGGGGTAGTTCGTGCTTAGACCTTCATAACTTTTTGTCCACATAAGCTATCCACGCCAAATTTGCGTCCTTTTCTTTCCAACATCCTAGGGATTCTAATGGTAATGTGGTTTCCCCTGGAGGAGACCAAGAAAATAGCCAAAATACAGTGAAAATTTCGTTTTTTTTAAAAAAAAATGGGAAAAAGGGCTGCCGAAGAAGGCTTGTGGGTTTTTCCCTGAAAATGGCATCAGCAAAGGGTTTCTGGCGCTAAAATCACCATCTTCCCACCTTTCAGGAATGGGCAGACTTGAATCAGAAAACCACATTTTTCAACACAATATTGGCATTTTACTGGGACATACCCCATTTTTACTATTTTTGGTGCTTTCAGCCTCCTTCCAGTTAGTGACAGGAATGGGTGTGAAACCAATGCTGGATCCCGGAAAGCTAAACATTTCTGAAAAGTAGACAAAATTCTGAATTCAGCAGGGGGTCATTTGTGTAGATCCTACAAGGTTTTCCTACAGAAAATAACAGCTGAAATAAAAAAAATATTGAAAGTGAGCTGAAAAAAACAGCCATTTTTCTTCACGTTTTACTCTGTAACTTTTTCCTGCAATGTCAGGTTTTTTAAAGCAATATACCGTTACATCTGCTGGACTCTTCTGGTTGCGAGGATATATAGGGCTTGTAGGTTCATCAAGATCCCTAGGTACCCAGAGCCAATAAATGAGTTGCACCTTGCAATGGGTTTTCATTCTATACCGAGTATACAGCAATTCATTTGCTGAATTATAAAGAGTGAAAAATAGGTATCAAGAAAACCTTTGTATTTCCAAAATGGGCATAAGATAAGGTGTTGAGAAGCAGTGGTTATTTGCACATCTCTGAATTCCGGGGTGCCCATACTAGCATGTGAATTACAGGGCATTTCTCAAATAGATGTCTTTTTTACACACTCTCTTACATTTGGAAGGAAAAAATGTAGAGAAAGACAAGGGGCAATAACACTTGTTTTGCTGTTCTGTGTTCCCCCAAGTCTCCCGATAAAAATGGTACCTAACTTGCATGGGTAGGCCTAATGTTCGCAACAGGAAACGCAACATGGACACATCACATTTTTACGTTGAAATCTGAGGTGTTTTTTGCAAAGTGCCTAGCTGTAGATTTTGGCCTCTAGCTCAGCCGGCACCTAGGGAAGCCTACCAAACCTGTGCGTTTTTGAAAACTAGACACCTAGGGGAATCCAGGATGGGGTGAATTGTGGGGCTCACACCAGGTTCTGTTACCCAGAATCCTTTGCAAACCTCAAATTTGGCCCAAAAAAACACTTTTTCCTCACATTTCAGTGACCGAAAGTTCTGGAATCTGAGGAGAGCCACAAATTTCCTTCCACCCAGCATTCCCCAAAGTCTCCCGATAAAAATGGTACCTCACTTGCGTGGGTAGGCCTATCGCCCACAAAAGGAAATGGCCCAAAACACAACGTGGACACATCACATTTTTTCACAGAAAACAGAGGTGTTTTTTACAAAGTGCCTACCTGTGGATTTTGGCCTATAGGGCAGCCGGCACCTAGGGAAACCTAGCAAACCAGCACATTTTTGAAAACTAGACACCTAGGGGAATCCAAGATGGGGTGACTTGTGGGGCTCTGACCAGGTTCTGTTACCCAGAATCCTTTGCAAACCTCAAAATTTGGCTAAAAAAACACATTTTCCTCTCATTTCGGTGACAGAAAGTTCTGAAATCTGAGAGGAGCCACAAAGTTCCTTCCACCCAGCGTTCCCGCAAGTCTCCCGATAAAAATGGTACCTCACTTGTGTGGGTAGGCCTGGTGCCCGCAACAGGAATAGATCACACAACGGTCAATGTTGGTCCTTACATGAGGCAGCTGTTGACCCTGGGGTGATCCATTCCTGACGCAGACACTAGGTATAGGCACTCAAGTGGGGTAGTGTTTTTATCAGGACAGGTGAGGAATCACTGGGTGGTAGGAATTTTGTGGATCCCAGCATATTCCTGTAGTTTGTGTGACAGAAATGTGAGAAAAATAGAGTTTTTATTCAACATTTCAGGTTTGCAGGGTATTCTGGGTAAGAAAACTTTGGGGAATCCATACAAGTCGCACCTCTGTGGACTCCCCCGGATATCTAGTTTCCAGAAATGTTTGGGTTTAGTATGTTTCTCTGTATGGCCGCCGAACCCAGGACCAAAAACACTGGTGCCTGCCTTACAAAACCAGTTTGTTTTGTGATAGATAATTTTGATGTCTCCACAATACGATTTGGGAGGTGGAATTTGGGGCTGAACTAAATTGGGGAGCTCCCAAGAGAGCACTCTCTCTGCTTGCTGCCGCATTCACCTGCTCTCTGGGTTGGGCTAACCCACTAATACCCCATTGCACAGACTGTGCTTGCGAAGGGACAGCAGGACTGTCATCATCACCTCCCTCATAATTTACTGGAAGAGGAGTTATCGAATGGGACTCCTCCGACTGAAAAATCACTCCCAGAGTCTGTGCCATTGTCCTATCCCTTAGATGCTAACTCAGTATCTGATGTCTCAGTCTCTGATCCTATGTCAGAGCTGTCCTCTATAACCCGAGTGACGTCAGCAGTCATCCATCAAGATGCCATCTCTGCTATTGGATAAACTGTTGCTCTAAAACAGTATCCTACGTAGACAGTCACAAAATCGATGGTGTGTGTGAGATAAGTGCAACAGTAGAGGCCACTTTACCTGCGCTTATTCCCTCAATCAGCACGTTCTTTCGAGACACTCAAACACCTTGTCACATACCATTCGTCACAGTCTTTAGCACCTCCTGCGCCCAGTCCAACAATCATTATTGGTGCTCCCACTCCCTCCTCCTCGGATTCCGTCATTACCACCCAGCAAAAGTTCCCTTCATCTCTCCATAGCCGCCCCCCACCCCTCACATACATTTCATTTGTATTATAGCGCAGGTAATGGCTGACTTTACTAAGGTACTCAGCTATTATATTATATATAGATCTATCTATAGATATATCCATGTAGATAGATATATCTACATAGATATATCTATATATATATATCTATATATATATAGATCTCTCTCTCTCTCTATATATATATCTATATTTTTTGTAATTAGTTGTATGGTTTCCTTGGGGGCCAACATGTTTTTTTTTTTTTTTAAATAAAATTTAGCCCCTGGGTGGGCGCGATCGAAAGTGATCGTAACCCCCGAGGGGACACCTACCTTTTTAAAAAAAAATATGCCCCCAGTGGGGGGCGGCCTGTTTTCCAAGGGGGCCGACCCCCCCCCCCCAAGTGAAATCCCTGGTGTCTAGTGGCGTTTCCTGGCCCTCGATCGCTGCTGTGCTGCTATCGGTGGCCAGGAAACACTTTCAGGAAGGCCTTGTAAGAAAGGTGAGAGTCTCCCCTTTCTTACGAGGGCTTCCCGAATGTGGGGAAGGACGTTTGGGGCTGTTTTTCCCATCGGAGCAGGAAGCCGCCTTACGGCCGCTTCCTGCTCCGATGGGGAAATCAACAAGGTGAAGTCAGTGCGCCTCGCGGCGCGCTGACGTCACAAAGGGGCAGGTGGGGGGCGGGGGGAGACACAGAAAAGCTTCTGTGTCTCCCGGGGATAAAATAAATAAATAAATCCTCGGGTGCGACACACCTGAGGATTTATTAAACCCCTCCCTGTTGTCGGCCACTGGTCGTGACCTGCACCAGGGAGGTAGTGTGGCCGACGCCCGCACCAAAGGGGTTAAGGACACCATTCTCAGTGTTCTTCAAAACACGTGTTGGCTGGTTTCTGTTTTCTTTTTGTATCCATCTTTGTTACATGGACAACAACATCTTGTGATTATTATTTCGTTTCTGACCCTATAGAGGATTAAAACATCTTCTGCGACTTGATTTGTATGGACTGATTACTTTTGCTTTGAGGAGTGCCCTGGTTTTGCTCATTTTTTGCACCATCCCAGCGGTGGTGCCCAGACTCCTCCAGGTGGCCATTTGATTCTGCCATCTTGGATCCAAGGTGGGCAGAGGCCCTTGGAAGCATCAGAGTGGCCAGGTCAGGCAAGTGACGTCACCCTGCTAGGTGACCAATCCCCCTTCCTGGGCTATTTAGGGTCTCCCTCCAGGCTGGGTCTTCAGATTCGACGTGCAATTTCAGCAGGACTCCTCTGCATTGTTTTCTTCATCTTCTAGCCACTGGGACTGCAACTGGACCCTCCAGGAACCAACAATCTGCAACTCCAGCAATGACTCCGCTTTGCAACATTGTTCCTCCGGCTCCTTCCAACAACTGCAACATTTCCCTGGCTGTGCATCCTCTGACAGTGACAAGTCTTCAGCCTGCACAAGAAGCAAGAAGTAATCTCCCTTGGAGTGAAGGATTCACTCCCCTGCATCCGCAGGCACCAACTGCAACGACTTCCGGCTGTGAGGATCTTCTCTCCTGCACAACTGTGTTGATCCTGCAACACAGGTGGTGGTCTGCATTGGTCGCCTCAGTCCTCTCTACCAGCTGTCCAACTTGGAAGATAGTGAGCCCTTGCCTCTCTTTGCAGGACAGTAGCCCTGTGCTCCAAGACTCTTGCAGCTACCAAGGCTTGTTTTCTTCTTCAAGGGATCTTCAGGCTCTGTGTAGCCGCAACCTCCAGCACTCTTCCCTGCAAAGTACAGTCTTCTGCCTGCTGCTCCACCGAAGTGGGACTCCTCTCCAGACGTGCTGAGTGGGCCTCACTGCTACTCCTGTGACTGTTGCCTGTGTGGGCTGCCTCCTTCTCTTCCAACTCTCCTCACTGGCGAGGGTCACCTGGGACTCCTCTCCTTGGGTTGAGTCCCCCTGGACCTTTGCAAATCTTCATCTGTGACTCTTGCCTTTGACAAGGCTTGTTGGTGGTTTTCCAACACCACTGACTGACTACAACTCTTCTTCCATCGAACTCTTCTCCTGCTCCAGTGCTGCACAGTTGACTCCTTGTCTTCACCATCAACCTGGTCCTGCATCTCCAGAAGGGTGGGTAGTGGCTCCTGGTCCAACCAGACACTCCAACTAAAACTGGACTTGGTCCACTTCTTTTGCAGGTCCTCTTCTGTCAGGATCCACCTTTGGTTTCTTCCAGTCTTGCTTGGGTCTTGCACAGTCCTTTCCCAAAGTTTACCTGTGGGTGGGGGCAACATTTAGCTACTTACCTCTTCTCTCCTGGTTGCTGAGGATCACCCTGGTACTTACCTTTTGGGGTTCCTAGTCCCTCTAGCTCCCCTGTACATATTCCACTTCCTTGGTTGGGGGACTGCCTTTCGCATTCCACTTAGTACATGGTGTGGTCTCCCCCTAGGGTCTCCATTATTTTCTGTTATCTTACTGTGTACTATTGCTTTCTATGCTAATCCCTGGCTTCTAATGTGTATATAATAATGTGCTTTCTCACCTCGTAGTGGAGTATTGCCTATGCAGTATTTTAGTAATTGTGTTACAATAATAAAGTACCTTTATTTTTCTAACACTGTGTGGTTCTTTCATTTGTGTAAGTGCTGTGTGACTGTAGTGGTATAGCACAAGCTTTGCATGTCTCCTAGATATGTCTTGGCTGCTCATCCACAGCTACCTATAGAGAGGCCTGGCTTCCTAGACACTGTCTATACCTTACTAATAGGGGATACCTGGACCTGGTATAAGGTGGTAACACCATAGGTGCTCATCACACACCAGCCCAGCTTCCTACACTTGCTCCATTGGTTTCTCTCTTTGTCCGTGTGTTTCTCTCCTTGTCTGTCTCTCATCATCTGCTTCCAATAAAACCCGCCTTCAATCACCAGATCCCTCAGAGATTTCTCTCTGCACTTCCACTCTTGACCCATTCACATAGTCCTTATCTGTCATCATTATGCTATCCTTATTATGGCACTCCTACAACCTTTATCATTATCCATTTCTGAGACACTCTAAACTAGAGCACATGTTTGATAGCTACTTTTCTTCTATTGCACCTCTCACCATTTTGCAATTTTACATGATTTCCCCTTGCAGCCACAACTTTGGCATTCCAAACTTGGAAAGACCACCACTTATTTTTCCCGGACTCACTTTTACCCAATCTCCTTTCTTCACCTACTTAACACCTTTAATTTGATTTGGACCAAGTCATTCCTGTGTCATTGATAGCTGACAGGTCCTTCATCCAGAAAGGAATTACTTCACTTTGACAGTTTGTTCCTCTCATCATTGAAAACGGTATGCTGCCAGGAAAACTATTCACTCATAAATAATTTTCCCAAAGAGCTTCACAGACAGTACTTTCTATATCCAATCTGCTTCTCACAGCTATTTCTATGTCTTCTTTGATAAGATGGTTTGCTTGTTCTACAATACCTATCAATTTGGCATTATTTTCACACCATTGGATGTAGAACATTCATTCATCTCCTCTGAGAGCAGCTGTGTGCCATTGCCTGTAGCTAAAAAAGATGGAATGCCTTCCCTTGTAAATATCTCCTTGATAACACTTATTGTATGTTAGTTATATCACTCATAAACTCAACTTTTAACCATCTCGTTTGGACATGAGCCATGACCAAGGCAAACCTTAAATTATGTTGCAAACAGTTTATGGGTCCGATAAAATCTAAACACACTCACCCATGGTTTGCTTTGATCTGTAATATGTCTCCTTTGCCTTCTTTCCAAACAGCACCACCCCTACAATCTTTAATATTTCTTCATACATACCGGACTACCAAAAGTAATCCTTCAGTCTCTTGATTGTCAAGGTTTGTCGTAGCTGCCCCCCCCATGAGCATGCTCGCACACACTTCTCCAGTATTGGATCTTTCATAGATTCACTTGCTTGAATCATTCCCCGTTCTCAAAGTGGGAGTCCTACAGTACCATTATAAAGCTGTATGTATCATCATCATAGGCTGTAATGGCAGTGAACATTCACTTAAATAGCCTATGCCCTTTTAAAAAAAGAATCAAACTTCAGCCAATCAGGGGATAGCTCCCTCTAGAACGCTCCCAAGAGAGGCTGAAACCTGTCAGATTTAGTTTACTGCACAACGTGTGAAGGGAGTCTCCCTGAGCTCTGCTCAGTTTTTTCAGCTATTACTTGATTTGGATTATCCAAGATTATATAGTTTCATTTCTCAGACTGTGGCACTAATATGTCAAAGCAGCAGAAAAAAGGAGAGGTTACACCCTGAAGACATTAGGAGTGTATCTACTACCTTCATCCTGCCCACAAGGTATAGGCCTACAAAGTATGTCTAACCTTTTACTTTAAAACTCTCACGTATAGAGAGACAAGGCTATTATTGTAGCTAAATAAACTTAAATCTGTCAGTTCTAATGAGGAGGACAGTGACGAGTTTATCACCTCACAGGAGAAGTCCAAGGGAGAGGTTGTGCCAAGGGTCTCCAGAAGTGCACAGAAAAGCCATAAAAATCAAAGTCTCATCATGAGTCTTCAAAAGGCAGTTTTCAGAGAGAGAAAAAGGAACAACCTCTACAGAGGCAAGATCAGACCCTATAACTCTCTCTTCAGACCTGACACTACTCACAGAAATCCTCTTCAGAAGCCAGTCATTATGAAACATAACCTGACAGTGAGGCGTCTACAGCAAAACCACTGTCATAATTGTCAACAACAATTACGATGACAACGTCGACGACTACAACCCCGTCCACTATGAGAGTCTGGTCTACGACGGCATCATCTAAGACAAGCATCATCTATGACAGAAGTCGTTGACGAAGGGCCTCGTTGACGCCTGCCTCGTAGACAGCAAACCTAGTCAACGACGAGCCTCGTCAATGACTTCATCGTTGATGACAAACCTTATTGACTACAGGCCTCGCTGATGACTGGCCTGATCAATGACAGGACTCTTCTATGATGGCATAGTCCAAGACACACCTAGTCGACGAAGGCCCTTGTCGACAACAAATCTCATTGACAACAACCTAGCCTACGTCCGCCACATTGACGACGATCTCGTTGACAACAGAAACCATGGCAAAAAACACCATGGCCTGCAACAAAAACCAAAGACACCATAGTCCATCATAACTTAATGTCAAGAATGAAGGAGTCTAATATGAGCATCTCTAGAACAGGTGTGGAGAGACGATATGTGGAGAAGTTTCATCACTTAGCTCCAACTCCAGAGTGTGTGGTTCAGGTCCCTGTAGCGCTAGTACTAGACCTACAAGGGATGTTACAGGATTACTACAAACACTTTCCGGAGCTGCAAGGTCACATTATCTCAGATACGTCCGCATCCTCGGCTGCTCCTGCCACTCCAAGAATGGCCTGAGTGTCAAATATTGCTGTGCTTCCTCGGAAGGACCTGTCTGCCTCGGGTGATAATAAAGAGAAGGTAACATTCACAATACTCAATCTGGACCCGATAAATGGGACAATTATTTAATACCGACACCTTCACCTACGGAACCTCAACTGGGGGATTTCCCACAAGGTGATTTTGGTGGTTTTCATACCTTTACGGAATGCACGGCCAAACACTTCCAATAACAAACAAGCAATTGGTTTCTTTACTTTATAATTTGAAAGAGAAAGGCTTTGAGAGCTATTCCAATTGTTGATTATATCTCAGAGGAATTACAAAGTGTCCTGAAGACTCGCCACCATCTCTGGTGAACGCCCAAAACCAAACTCGGTCAAAAAAAAAACACACACACACACACACACACACACACACACACACACACACACACACACACACACACACACACACACACACACACACACACACACACACACACACACACACACACACACACACACACACACACACACACACACACACACACACACACACACACACACACACACACACACACACACACACACACACACACACACACACACACACACACACACACACACACACACACACACACACACACACACACACACACACACACACACACACACACACACACACACACACACACACTATAGTTTCAATAGGATCCCCACAGCTGGTAGTGTCAGTGGTCCTTATATGCGAAGGTTGGTTGGAGGCCACAACATTTAGACCTGAGATGCAAACAAAATTATTAGGTATGCCATACGTTGGTGAGACTCTGCTTGGCAGGCACGTCGAGGGCGCATTGCAAGCAATCAAGGCGGACACTGACACCGCAAGATCTTTGGACACATGACAATCTGGAGAAAAACCCCTTATAGGGGCCCGCGGTAGAGCCACTTTTCCATATTGAGAAGGATACCAAAGCAGACCTATCAACCCTCTCAGCAGCCCTTTGCGCCAGCTTACCAGGCGGCAGCCTTTCCCAAGCAGCCACCGTGGAGAAGGCAGGCAGCTCAGGGAAGAGACACTGACAGAAAACAGTGACAACATTTTAGGGCCCGTTATGCCCCTTTCAAGATACCATCCTGCGGGGAAAAAACATTTTGAAAATGTTCTCATCTATGGCAGAAAATAACATTGGACAAATGGGTTCACGATCTCATCACATAGTGTCACATGTTAGGGTTCACCCAGGTTCCTTCCACCACTCGACCAAAATGAAGGCACCCATCTTATCTCCATCTTCTTCATAAGGAAGTGCTAGCCATGCTAAGCAAAGGAACCATAGAAAAAGTCCCATATTCTCAGGAAGAAATGGGCTTACATTCTCGTTTTGTCCTCATAGACAAAAAAACCTGGGAATGGTGACCCATCGTAGACCTCTATAAATTAAACAAGTAATTACGTACATAGTCCTTTCGCATGGTTGCACTCTCCGATATCCTGCATTTTCTAAACCACGGAGACAACATGACAGCTCTGGATTTACAGGATACATATTTCCACATCCCATCCATTCCAAACATCACAAATAGCTACGATTAACTGTAGCTGGCACCCATTACCAAATCAGAGTCCTCCCATTTGGCCCCAAATCTGCTTCCTGCTTTTTCCCAGATGGCCAGCCCCCATGCAACTTCTCCCGAGAGGCACAGTCATAAGGTATTCCCCTACCTCCATGACTGGTTGATAAAAGCAACAACAGCATTTCAAGTGTCCAATGCCACAGAGGCTTGCCTAAAGGTGTTCTCAAACTAGGTCTCACTGTAAATTATCACAAATCATCAACTACTCCATCCAAGCAGATAAGGTTCCTGCGCGCAACACTAGATACTGTCTAAAACAGAATTTCTATCTCAGGACAGAAAAAGAAGGCTCAAGGAACTGGCTCTCAAACTATATCCAGAAAAGAACACTGTTTCAATGTGTCTGTTCATATATCTTCTGGGCATGATGTCATCAGTGACCAATCTGATACCTCTTGCATGCCTGAAAATGAGAGCCTCACAGAACAGAACAGATACAAAACAGAAGGATCGTTTGAGGACTGGGTGAACATCACACCAGGTATGATCAAAGCATTAGCTTGTAGGTCCCGGATCGTCCACCTGTCAGAGAGCCTTACGTTCTTACCTCAAATACTCAACTTTGTAAAAACCATGGATGCCTCTCTAGAGGGCTGAAACAATCATATGCAGGACCTGCAAATTCAGGAAAAGTGGTCTCTGCTCCAGAAGAGCATACACCTCAATCGCGTGTAGCTCAAAGCCATCTATCTCAGTCTCCAAGCTATCCTGACAAGTTTAGCAGGTACTAAGGTGTTAGTTCACACTGACAATATCACCAGCATGCACTGCATGAACATGCAAGGGGGCACAAGATCACTGGTGCTGTCCAAGGAAGTTCAGGAAATCTGGGGCTGGCTGACAAAAGCACAGGATACCTCTTCGGGCTGGACATGTTCCCAGGACAAGCAATCTCTTAGGAGACAAGCTAAACAAAACTAGGACGAGCTACCATGATTGGGCGCTTCATCAGTTGTCACTAACAAGGATCTTCTTGTTCTGGGGCAAACCGTCACTAGAGCTCTTTTCAACAAACGAGAATCGCAAATGCCAGTTCTATGCAAATTGACATTAACATCCAAGATCGTGGGGAAATAACTTTTCGATAAGATGGTCCGGGATCTATTCCTATGCTTTTCCCTCAATACTTCTAATACTTAAAGTTCACAGAAAGATAAAAGCGTAGCTGTGTCGCTTTCATCCTCATAGTCCCATTTGGGCCAGACAGCATTAGTTTCACAGCTTTTCCTTCTATCGTAATCCAAGTACATTCGCCTACAAACATCCAGAACACTTTTGACCATGAACCAAGGCGAGGTCCTTCATCCAGACCCTACTTCTCTCTGCTTATGCGCATGGCTCCTAAATTCCACGAAATCAAAGATCTTAAAATTCCTCAGGACTGCAGGGATATTCTCCCTAAGGCTAAGGTGGAAGCCATGATAAAAACATATAAGCCCAAATGTTTTGGCTTATGGTGCCAGAAATCAAATCTGCATCCTCTATAGGTAGCTCCTGAGCATATACTACCCTATCTCCTCTCGCTAACTCAGTCTGGGTTGGTGCCTGCCTCTATCAAGGTTTGTAGGAAACTCGCCCCTTGTTTGCAGACCCCCCACTTTTTGCCTGATATCGGATGCTAACTTGACTGAGGGTATGCTGGGATCTTGCTAACTTGGTCCCAGCACCTGTGTTCTTTCCCTAAAACTGTACCATTTTTCAGCAACTGGCACACCCCTGGCACACAGCTAAGTCCCCAGTAAAAGGTACCAGTGGTATCAAGAGCCCTGTGACCCGGGAGGGTCCCTAAGGGCTGCAGCACGTATTGTGCCACACTAAGGGACCCCTCACCAACCACAGTCACACTACCAATGCAGCTTGTGTGTATTGGTGGGGAGAAACAAAAGTCATCATGGCACCCCTCTCAGGGTGCCATGCCCACAACCCCCTCTGTCTGTGGCATAGGTAAGTCACCCCTCTAGCAGGCCTTACAGCCATGAAGCAGGGTGCACTATACCATTGGTGAGTGCATAGCTGCATGAGCAGTTTGCCCCTACATTGTCTAAGTCCATTCTTAGACATTGTAAGTGCAGTGTGGCCATACTGAGTACATGGGCTGGGAGTTTGTCATTACGAACTCCACAGCTCCAAGACTGCTTAACGGAAGTCTGGGAAGTTTGGTATCAAACGTCTTTGCACAATAAACCCACACTGATGCTAGTGTTGGATTTATTGTCAAATGCAACCAGAGTTTGTATTTTACCCAATCCTTTAGTGCAGGACTGACCAGTCTGGGCCTGTCTGCCACTAAGAGACACATTTCTGACCCCATGGGGTCACCCCCTCACCCCTCCTGCAATTTGCAGGAACTGTAACACTTGGTGGTGAGCCTCAAAGGCTCAGGCCTTCTGTTACAGTGCCCCGGGGCACTCCAGCTAGTGGAGATGCCCGCCCCCAGACAATGCCCCACTTTTGGTGGCAAGTCCGGCAGGAAACGTAGAAAAAACAAGTAAGAGTGACCACTTCAGCTAGGACCAACCCCTAAGGTGTCCAGAGCTGAAGTGACCCCCTCTCTGCAGAATCCTCCATCTTGGTTTGGGGGACAAGGACCAATAGGGTTAGGTCTGTGTTCCCTCCCCAAAGAGAGTGGACACCAGAAGGGTGTAGTCACCCTCAGGGACTGTAGCCATTGGCTACTGACCCGTGTAAAGCCCCTAAATCCAGGATTTAAGGGCCTCTCTGAACCCAGCTGGCCAGATTCCTTGCAACCTCACAAGGAGAAAGAGGAAGGACTGCTAAGCTGACCCCCAGCAGAGAAGACTGAAGACACAGTCTGACATCGCCCCAGCCCTACCGGCCTGTCTCCAGCTTCTAAAGCCCAGCTAAAAGAAGGTGACGTACCCTGCAGGACCAGCAACCTCTGAAAAGTATCAAGAGGACTGCCTGCACCCCAGAGGAACAAGAACTCCAGTGAACAGCGGCCCAGTCCAAGAAGAAACGCGAACCAAGGACTCCAGAGCCTCCCCGGATATGTGAGTCCTGGCCACTCTGCAATCAACGCCCACGGCCCATGTCCAGGTGGCTTAACAACTAGAGCTGGTCCCCAGGCGATTCTGAGCCAGTGCCCACCCTGGGTTCACCCCTCCTGTCCAACACGATGACGCCTGCAGTCTAAATCCAGAGGACCCCCCCACCCCGCCGACCGCGACAGATCTGGACGAAGATTCCCGACGCCAAAAGGTACCCTACACTCGCAGCCCCCTGGCCTTGGGGAATACGACCTTCTGTGCAGTAATGTCCAGCACCTGGCCCTTGTCCAGCCTTTGGTTTCCCAGAACCGACCCCTGGGATTCACCTGCAGCATCTTTGTGACCCCGGGGTCCCCCTAGAGGAAATCATTGGGAGCCAGACGCTGTGTTTGCACTCTGCACCCAGCCGTCCCTGCGCCGCTGAGGGTGTGTTTGGTGCTTGCCGGTGAGCCCCCGGTGCTCCTCTAAACCCGCCAGGTCTGCCCACCGAAGACACGGGTACTTACCTGCAAGCAGGCCTGAGTTCAAGTGCTCCCAGTCTCCATAGGAGCCCATTTTAAATCAACCTGACCTTTGACCCTTGCACCCGGCCGGCCTTACCTCGAAACAATGCTAACTTTTGTTCCCCCCAGAACTGTTTCTGAAAATTGCACTGTCAACTTTTAAAAGAGATTATTGCTATTTATAAAAAAAAGTATAACTTGCCAATTTGAAAGAAAGTGGTATTGATACATGTTAGATACTTATTTGCAAATGTACTTACCTACAACTTGAATCTTGTGGTTCTAGAAATAAAGTAACAAAATATATTTTTGCTATATAAAAACAATTGGCCTGGAGTTAGTCATTGAGTGTCAATCAATCAATCATCAGTCATTGCATTTGTAAAGCGCACTACTCACCCTTGAGGGTCTCATGGCGCTGAGGGGAAGGGTGCTGCTACTGCTCGAACAGCTATGTCTTGAGGTGTCTCCTGAAGGTTAGCAGGTCCTGTGTCTGTCGCAGGTGGATAGGAAGAGTGTTCCACGTCTTGGTGGTAGGAGAATGGTGGGAGAACGATCTGCCACTAGCGGTAGTTCTGTGGATGCGTGGAACGGTGGCGAGGGCAAGGTCAGCGGAGCGAAACTGTCAGGTTGGGTGTAGAAGAAGAGCCGTCTGTTGAGGTATTCTGGTCCGGTGTTGTGCAGTGCTTGATGAGCATGGATGAGGAGCTTGAACGTGATTCTTTTGTTGACAGGGAGCCAGTTCAGGTCTCTCAGGTGGGCTGTGATGTGGCTGTGGCGAGGGATGTCCAGGATGAGGCGTGCAGAGGCGTTCTGTATACATTGTAGTCTTTTCTGAAGCTTGGCCGTGGTTCCTGTGTGGAGGGCGTTGCCGTAGTTCAGTCTGCTGCTTACGAGGGCTTGGTTGACCGTCCTTCTGGATCCAGTGGGGATCCATTTGTAGATCTTCCGAAGCATGCAGAGGGTATTGAAGCAGGAGGAAGAGACGGCATTGACTTGCTGGGTCATTGATAGTGATGAGTCCAGGATGAATCCCAGGTTGCGTGCGTGGTTGGCGGGTGTCTGTGCGGTTCCCAGTGTGGCGGGCCACCAGGAATCATCCTAGGGTGAGGGGGTGGAGCCGAGGATGAGGACCTCAGTTTTGTCAGGATTCAGTTTCAGGCAGCTGTTCATCCATTTGGCGATGGCCTTCATTCCTTCCTGGAGGTTGGTTTTGGCGGTGGTGGGGTCGTTGGTGAGGGAGAGGATCAGCTGGGTGTCATCGGCGTATGAGACGATGTTGAGGTTGTGTGATCGGACGATGTTGGCGAGAGGAGCCATGTAAACGTTAAAGATGGTCGGGCTGAGGGACGACCCCTGGGGTACGCCGCAGATGCTCTTGGTGGCTTCAGAGCGGAATGGAGGGAGGCGGACTCTCTGGGTTCTGCCGGTGAGGAAGGAGGTGATTCAGTCCAGGGCTCTGTCACGGATCCCTGCGTTGTTGAGGCTTGTGCGTAGGGTGTGGTGGCAGACTGTGTCGAAGGCGGCCGAGAGGTCCAGGAGGATGATGGCCGCTGTCAAGTAGGGTCCTGATGTCGTCAGTGGCGGGGATGAGGGTGGTTTCGGTGCAGTGGTTGCTGTGGAATCCGGATTGGGACGAGTCCAGAGTGTTGTTCTCCTCGAGGAATCGGGTCAGTTGTTTGTTGACAATTTTCTCTATGACTTTTGCCAGGAAGGGGAGAAGGGAGATGGCCCGGAACTTCGTGAGGTCCTTTGGTTCCGCCTTGGGTTTCTTGAGGAGGGCGTTGATCTCAGCATGTTTCCAGCTCTCCGGGAAGGTGGCGGTCTTGAAGGAGCTGTTGATGATCTTCCGGAGTTGGGGTGCGATGACGGAGCTCGCTTAGTTGAAGATGTGGTGAGGGCACGGGTCGTATGGTGAGCCGGAGTGGATGTTGTTCATGATTTTGATGGTGTTGTCGTTGTTGACGTGGGTCCAGGAGCGCAGGAGGTTGGTGTGGCTGGGGGGCGGTGAGTCTGTGGTGTCGGTGGTTGACGGAGGTGGGAGGGCTGGGTATTGAAGCTGCCATGGATGTCTGCGATCTTGCGGTAGAAGATGGTGGCTAGGGAGTCGCCGAGGTCTTGCAATGGTGGGATGTCGTTGATGTTGGAACCGAGGCTGGAGAGTTCCTACATGATGTTGAAGAGCTCCTTATAGCTGTGTGCGTTGTTGTCGATGCGTTCTTTGAAGGCTGTTCTTTTGGTGGTTCGGCTAAGTTGGCGGTGTCTACGGATGGCGTTCTTGAAGGCTGTGTGGTTGTCCAGTGTCTGTTCTTGGCGCCACTTTTTCTCGAGTCTTTGGCATGTTTGCTTAGATTAATGGAGGTCAGCGGTGAACCAGAAGGCCTTTCTGTTGTTGTCTGTTTGAAGGTTTCTTGATCGGGGCGAGAGTGTTGGCACCATCGTCTGTCCATTGCCTGAGGTTGCGGGCGGCTGTACCTGTGGTGTCGATTGGTGGGATCCGGGAGAGGGTGGTGATTAGCTGGTCTTCGGTGACCTTGTTCTATCTGCGGTGGGGAATCCGTGAGCAGGTGATGGTGCTTTGTGGGTTTCTCGAATGTGAAGTGGATGCATCGTTGGTCGGTCCAGTGGAGTTCGGCAGTGTGGCTGAAGGAGACATGTTTGCTGGCGGAGAAGATGGGGTTGAGTGTGTGTCCTACGGATTGGGTGGGTGTCGTGACTAGCTGCTTGAGGCCGAGGTTGTCGAGAAGGGTGGTGGAGTGGTTGTCGTTGGTGTTCTCAAGGTGGAAGTTCAGGTCCCCGAGGAGTATGTAGTTTGTGGATGCGAAGGCTTGTATGCTAATGACGTCGGAGATGGAGTTGCTGAACTGCTGTCAGGGTCCGGGGGTCTGTAAATGAGGGTCCCTCTGAGGGTAGTGTTTGGATCAGTGTGGATCTGGAAGTGCAGGTGTTCGGCGTCGCTGAGGGTGTCATCGGTGCTGGTCGTGATTCTGAGGGTATTCCTGTGGACGATGGCAATGCAGCCTCCTGGTCTGCTGGTGCGGTCCCTGCTGGTGATCTTGTAGCCGTCCGGGATGGCTATGGTGATGTCAGGTGCTGAGGAGGGGGTTCATCCAGGTCTCAGTCAGAAAGGCGACGTCTGGGGAGGCTTAGTCGAGTAGGTTCCAGAGTTCGATGGTGTGTTTGTGGACGTAGCAGGTTTTGAGTAGGATGCATCTGATATGGTTGTGTCCTGCCTTGGAGAGTGGGTCGCTGGCGTGGAGGCTGGTAAAGGTGCAGTTCTGGCAGGAGAAGGTTCCGCGGGTGAGCTGTGGGGTGGCCTAATGGCATGTGGATGAGAGGCTGGCGTTGAGCACGTGAGGGTGATGGCGTTGTAGCAGAGTAGTGTGTCGTAACGGTGGGGGAAATGAGAACCAGGAGTTCCGGCACTGGGCATGGACCAGAGCAGACGGGCTTCCCTTAGGCACGCTAGTTGGGCGCACGCTGCACGCACCAGCCATTAGGTAAGGAGGGGGGGAGGAGAGGACAGCTGGGAGACAGGAGCGGGGCAAAAAATGGGGTGAAAAAAGAGAGCAGGGCCACGGGGGCAGCAGTGGCGGGAATGCAGTGCGAGCGAGAGGAGGGGGTGGGGCAGCAGCGGCCAGGAAGAAACAGAGGGGCAGAGTGAGAGAGAGCAGAGTGAGAGGAGAAAGAAACAAGGAAAGAGTGAAACGCAGAAGCGAAAGGCAAAAGGAGCTCAAAAGGGACAGAACACAGAAGAAAAAGCACACAAAGAGCAAAGCAGGAAAAAGGCGAAGAGAGGCAGAGGGCATCCTAGTGGAAGAGCGGGGCTTTCCCACTAGACACCAGGGATGAGGCGCAGGCAGAAGCTTGCGGTGGAGGAGGGCCTCAAATTCCTGTCAGAGGTCAGGAGTTCAGGGGAACGAGGGCTCTACTTGCCGGTGGAGCTATGGGAGGCAGAGCAGTTCACTGACCAGGTCAGTGATATTGCTCGTCCTACCGCGCAGTGGCTGCCATTAAGTAGGGGGGGAGGAATGGACAGCTGGGAGGCGGGAGCGGAAAACGGTGCAAAAAAAAAAAGGGGCTGGGCCGCGTGGGCAGCGCAGCAGTGGCGAGAATGCAGTGTGAGAGAGAGGAGGGGGACGGGGTAGCAGCGGCGAGTGAGAGAGCGAGCGGAGTGAGAGGAGAAAGAAACAAGGAAAGAGTGAAACGCAGAAGTGAAAGGCAAAAGGAGCACAAAACGGACAGAACACGGAAGAAAAAGCACACAAAGAGCAAAGCAGGAAAAAGGAGAAGAGAGGCAAATGGAAGCCTAGTAGATGAGCAGAGCTCCCCCACTAGACACCAGGGATGAGGCGCAGGCAGAAGCCTGCGGGTGGAGGAGGGCCTCAAACTCCTGACAGAGGTCAGGAGTTCAGAGGAAGGAGGGCTCTACTCACTGGTGGAGTTCCAGGCGGCAGAGCAGTTCACTGATGATAATGATGCATACTGCTTTATTATGGTACCAATCACAGGGAATGATTCATGCATGTGTATCTATGAACGATACTAATACTGGAGTACTACAATTATAGGTAAGTAGCTTATTTTCTTCTCTTTAAATTGCTAGGTGGAATGCATCCCTCATCTCGCAGCAACACACCTTCACCCTCAAATGTCACTTCAGAGATCACAAGAAAGTACGGCCTTGCACCAGCACTGAAACTGCTTGCACTGTGGATTGCTTTTTTGCAATAAATTTTGATCTAAGTGTAAAATTTTATCCCGTGCTGGTGCAACTAGCCATTCCTCCTTAGATATTGAGCTGTTGTGTACTACCAGCATATCATTTACAACTCTTGATCACAACATCAGATAGAGACAGGTAAGAAAGGAATTCCACCTACTTTTTGTTCCACTTTGAAATGTATTTTATGTGATACTTGTAGCATTAGAGCCAGGCTGGCAGTCTAGCTAAGCATGCTGAAACATTGTTCATTCCCCAGGTTGCAACACTCTGAATAGTGACTTGTGATCTGTGCGCAACAGTGCACTTAAACCTCACACATAGGTTCTGAAATAGGCCATGGCCCATTGAGTGGCCAGTGGTCATTTTGCTCTTTTGATAACACATCTACTGCTACTGCACTCACATCTGCATTAATAATGATTAATGGTCGTCTTCTTTACATCAAATGACAAAATAAGTTTTGCATTAACCTTCTCCCATTTGATAATTTCAAATTACTTTTTCTGTTCTTCTGACCACTGAAAGGACTCCGTTTTCCAAAGCACCATCCTCATAGTTTCAATCTTATCAGAAAAGATTTTTACAAGTTTGGCATAGTATTATATTAATCCCATGAATAAATGAAGCTCAGCTTTATCACTTGGTTCGGGAGCATCTTTTTTTGCTCTTACTAAATTACTTTTTCATCTGACCCCTCTGCATGAATAGTAAGTGCTATACCCCTAATATTCAATCACTTTGTGAAGACAGCATTTTTCACCTGCAGTGCCAGATCAGCCTGAAACAACTTGCCTAGAACGTGCGTCAGGATGATGCAGGATTCCTCCTCAGTTCTATCTAAAATAATATTTTCCTCAAAGTACAAAACAACCTGATCTTGATCCTATAAAAATCTGCTATCATACATTGAAAAATGTTTGCTGCCAAACAAAGACCAAAGGGCAAATGATTAAATTAATAAACACCCTCCGTTATAATGAAAGCCGTGAGTAACTTCCAGTAGGGATGCAAGCTGTTAGAGGTATGCGTCCCTAATGTCTAACTTTGAAAAGTACCTTTCATGCTTCAATATCTACACTATTTTCTCAGTGTTGGGTAGGGGAATGTTGTCCATTACAATAAACTGGTTCAGACTGCAAAGTTTAACCCACAGATACAAATTCCTGTCAGCCTTTTTGGTGATTACTACTGGTGAAACACATTGAGCTGATTCTACCAGTTCAGTTGCATCTGCCTTAATTGGGTCTTCTCACCTCCTCCCCAAAAGCCAATGGTATCCTTCTTGCCTTGTGCTTCACTGGTTGTGCTCCCTCCAATAATTTTTCTAGATTGATGTTCCCCAATTTCTCCTACACTTAACACTCTCTCAACATATTGGTTATGTTCCATGACAGAGGCTACGTTGCTTCTACTCATGCCTCTACACATCCTGTCAAAAATACTCCCTTCTTTCCATTTCCAAACAAGCCTTGTCCAGAGCAAAACAATTTATTGAATCTGACCCATGATAAATGTTGCCACACCTGAGAAATAAGGTTATCTACTGGCTGAGAGTTCGGCGCAATTGCCTTTCTGTCATTAGAGCGGGTATTGTAGAAGATGTAAGACATGGTCCACAAGGGTCAAATTAAGATTTTATTTCTATTCTTTTTATCAATAAGCTGTTAATGAACAATCTCATTGACTTCAGATTGCACACTTGTTACCTCAGGAACCCTTGAGGGGTGGGCATTAGGCTAAAATTATCTCTGCCTGATATTACTACACCTATATTTTCCAGAGAAATAGTAGGTGGAAAGTTAGATCTTAGCCAGTCACATGTCCTTGCTTTGGCAGATAGTAATTCCCCTCACTTGACTGCTATTGATTGACTATCCACTAAATCTTATGCTGCGATTATACCAGTGGCCCCTGTGGGTAGGGATGATGTGTTGGTTAGGCCTGTTAGCGGGATAGGGGACAAGGCCCAAAGTTGTATGCCTAGTACTATGAATCATAGTGCTAAGCTATCATGTCCTGGAATCTTGCAGGGTTCAGTAGCAAACTAATGGACCCAAGTGGGCCGCCTATGTTAAAAAGCAGAACATATTTCAGGAAACTTGTGCTTTGGCCTCAGTCTCCCTGGATGGTATTTTTTCTTATTATGCTGAAGCCCAGCTTGCTGCTGGGGGTAGCAGTCGGGCTAAGGGAGGCCTTTTGATATTGATAAATAAGAAACTGCAGTGCACTCATCTAGCCCTAAAAATAGACTCACTGGATTTACTAGGCATCCAGCTTGAATTTAGGCGAGGCTTTAGGCTTGTAATAACTAACGTATATGCTAGATCAGTGTCATGGGTTCTAGAGTCTCAGACCTTGGCCCAGTTGATTGAAATTACAGATACATTGCATTATTCCTTTAATTTAGTGGCTGCTGGCAATGTTAATTGTTCATTTAAACCTCTTCTTATCACAGCGATTTGACTGCTAACAAGGATGAATATCAGGGTATCCCTCGACTGATGGGAACATGACTGTCTATTTGTTTGTGTGCTTCCCTTCATTTAACAGCACTGTGTCTTAAGCAAGGGCCTGTAATGGCCGTACGGCATTTGGATCAATGTAATGCTCCTACCTTTAAGTGTGGCCAGTTGACTAGTGTCATTGATTATTTTTTAGTTGATGTTAGATCGTGGGCAATGTTGAAAGATATGAAGGTTGATTTTTGCCATAATAGCGATTATAATTCTTTACTTCTTACCTTGCATAGCGATGTATTTTTGAGATCACAGAATAACCTCCCCACTTTGGTGCCTGAGCCATTAGTAGCAAATGATTACATGCATGTTACCTCGCCAAAAGTGATGTCAAACACTTACTTCCACAAGGAGATCTATAATTTGTTTACTGTCGCCTTTACTAATTATTAGGAGTATGAGGTCAAAAACATTCCAATCCTCAGCATCCATGATACCTTGGTTCCTAAATTACAGGGCATTTTTTATATCAAGACCACTACCAATCCGACTGTCTCCACACACAAAAAAAGTGGTTTAACAATGATTGCTCAAAGGCTAAATCGGTGCTAAAGTTGGCAGTCGTGTCTCGATCACAGGGAATGATTAGGACGGCCATTATTGCATACAACAAGGCCAGAGCTCGGGCGAAGAAAAACTGGGAAGATACTGTTTGGCAGAATTTGCTTGAAGCAACCAGTTAAAATGATAATAGGACTTTTTGGAAGTTACTCTCCGAAAGTCACAATGAGGGAGGGACTTTTAACCATTATCTTATCCAATCGGAGAGTTGGGTCGAACACTTCTCCAATTTTTATGCTCTACACAGTGATACATCTAGTTACGACTCTTCTCCCCTGAGACAGTTCAAACTGAACCCCTTGTTAGGAGGTTCTGGGGCTGGCATTAATAGTCCTGATGACTGTATTGTTTTTACCTTGGGAAAAACTAGCACTGCAATTGCTTCTTTGAAATCTTCCAAAGTTCCTGGTCCTGACAAAATACCAGGGGATCTGTATAAATTAGAGCCGATAATTTGGTCCAGCTACATCAATATGATATCCAATGTTATAGCAGCTGGGGGCTCTATTCCTGCTACCTGGAAGGTACAACCTTCACAACAGGTTCTGGATAGGCTGTTAGAGTGGGTTGATTCTAATCATGTGCTGTCCCCCCTTCAGGCAGGTTTTGGACCCAAAACTAGTATTGTAGACCAAGTGTTCCGGTTGGCTCTTTTATATTGTTAGTATGTACTTCTTGCCAAACAAAGTCTGTATGTCGCTTTTGTGGACCGTGGATCTGCATTTGATTTGGTCCCTAGACGGAAATTATGGGAGGTTTTAGATAAAGGGACACAATTAATCTTTTAGTGAAGCTCCATGAAGGTACCTACGCTCAGGTGAGATGGGGCAATCCCTATACATCGGGGGAGTTTGTCAAGGTTGGGGCCTGGCACTATCACTATTTACTGTATATATAAATGGGGTGGTTCAAGCCTTGTCTTCTAGTCAGAATGACGCCCCCCACTTTAAATGCTCAAAAAATCTCAGTATTACTTTTCGCAGACGACTCTCTCCTTATTTCCAAGACACCAAAAGGGCTACAGATTCTTGTTAATAGGTTTACAGCTTTTTGTGCAGACCAGGAGCTGGAACTGAATGTTAGCAAAACGAAATTGATGGTGCTCAGTCCTGGGCCAGCCAAGAGATGCACAATTTCTGTAGACTGTGTTCTCTTGGACAGGGTTGGCTCCATAGATTATCTCAGTGTCAGGATCTCTAACAATTTTAAGTGGGAAGATCAGACAAGTAAGAGTTTCTTTGTCCTACAGCACAAGTCAGGTGCTATCTTGCGCTTGTATAAGACTACCAGCGCAAGAGCTGTATCTCTGGCCCTAAAGATTTACTTAACAAAAGCACAAAATGCTGCTGCTGCCTATGGTGCAGAGGTGTTGGGCTATTGGAAAGTTCATAAACTGTCTGTGAGAGAAAATTGATTTGTTAGAGCATTACTTGCTTGTCCAGGCAGTACCCCTCTGGTTCCCATATATCTCGAGCTTGGTCTTAATAGGATTTTAGATATGTTAGTTTTAAAACCTCTGTTATACTGGGTAAGGTTATGGTCCACTCCGGAAGTCAGTATTTACAGGAATTCACTTCTTGATCTTTTAGAAAGACCTAACGTAACCTCTATCCCATTGTTTAAGCATGTGTCAAACTGGTTACGTATCCTGGGTCTTCAGAGTTTTTGTGAGAATTCACAGGGTTTAAGTAAAGCCCAGATGCAATCAGCTTATTTCAGGTATATCAGCTATGTCAGGAACAACCACCTTTTTGCTACAACTCACGGGCGGTTGACCAATCAATGTCTCGATTTTAAGTGGTACCCCAGGTATGAGTCTCCTTAAGATATTATCCCTGAACCCCTTGCTAAGAGATCGTATGTTTGTTTTAGTTATGGGTGTTTGCCACTAATATCTTTGAAAAGTAGCTGGAGGGCAACATCTGTATCGAACATTTGCCCAGTCTGTGGTGCAGCTCCTGAGTCAGTTGAACATTTCTTGTTTTTCTGTACAGCTTATATTATTTCCCGGCGCTAGTGGATTCATCCTATCTGCCGGAATATGTTACCGCTCTCACGATTTTAAAAAGCGATACTTCTACTGTCTTGGTTTAGCCAGTTGGCAAATTCCTTGTGGCTGCATGGTACATACGCACCCGTTTTTTAAAAAGAATGTCAATGAATCATGTTTTATAATTTGTGCTAATTACGCATGCATGGCACATACGCACTCGTTAAAAAAAAAAAAAAAAAAAAAAGAATGTCAATTAATCATGTTTTATAATTTGTGCTAATTATGCATGCTCAGTGGCCGGGAATCGGGTATTGATTGATTTTATTGTTGCTAGCATCTTATGCAGGTTTTTCATCTCTTTGTATTTATTAATAATGTAAATTTATATGGATTTGTTTGTTTTGAATGCTTTGATGGTTTTCATGATGACCGAATAAAGCTTTGTATGATGATGATGATGCCACACCTGGTGCAACATTTGTTAGTTACAAAACTTTTACATTTTCTACTACCCCTGACGGCCAACCTCTTGCTACTGCTACATGCCTTATTGCATCACAATGTTCTTCAGTTGCAGCCAAATTCGTGGACGTTTTCTTTTTTTTTTAAATACCATCTTTTTATTAAGTTTTCATCAGACGTGTAGAAAACATCCATAGTAAATTTGTTATCTACAATTCAACACTGTTTAGATACACAGTACATCTTGTCGAGCTCTGTATTATTAAACAGGATAACCTCAAAGGGCACCAGGACAGGCAAAGCGTACATGAACATCATCTAATCCCCTGCCTCCAGGGCACCCCTCCCCTCCGCATCCTACATAAAACTTGGTCTGCCTCAGTTCCATGGACTTCTTTTAGTTCCATTTCCTTCATGAAGGTCCTGGACTCCTTAACAACGTTCGCAGTTTCTATTGCTTCTTTCAGTGTATACTTTTTCACTTCCCAGAGTCTGTTTTGCAGAATGCAAGGTATATATTTGTAGAAGTTCATAAACCAAACACAGGGTGGCATTGTGGTGAGCGGCTTTAATTAAATTGTTACTTCCAGATTTAAGGAGCAAGAGGACATGTTGCTCATTGTACACACTATTGGTTCTGGTATGGAATCACGCATTTGTGCACTGAGCAGGGCGCATGTCACTTCCAGATTTGCAGAGCAGGAAGACCTTCATTCAGTTTGGAACTTAATGTGAGGCTCATGCACACCTACGGCAGTGATGGAAAGTTGTGTGTTTGCACACCATGCGAGACATAGGGACAAACAGTTGCTTCAGCGCCGATAAATCCTAGCCACTACCTCAGACCAAAATAGTGGATCTCGCGCCTTAGGCCGGTGGACCGACATAACATTGATTAAAGAGGATGTCAATAGTACATGTCATAATCATCACTTTAAGCAACAAAACAAGTAATTGTTGATCTGATTACACTGCAATGTCCACACCAGTTTATTAAGAAGTTTTGTAAATTTATTTCTCGATCTTAACAATGCTAAAGTCACGTAAATAATTCTCAAACACAAATGATACATATAAAGAGCCATCAATGGTTGGTTAGAATGTCTTATATATCTAAGTGTAATCAAAACAAGTAAATTAACTCAAGAACCATGACACAACTTATTAGCACCAAAATCTGCGCCAGTGAAATAATATACATTGGAACAATAGATCAAAGAACGGCAACACGAATCAAGAGCATGTAAAGTTAGACTCCCTCACTAACTACTAATTAGAATTAACATGTTGGGCTTCATGTAAAAGTTTTAGAAACCACAAATTTAGAAAACATACTAACTCGGGTTATCAAAAAATAACATAATAATTATGCAGCTGGTACCTGAAAAACGAAACACACATAACCATTTACATTTGATATATTACCCATAGGATCAATGAATAACAACGGGATTCGCTTCAGCAAGGGGACACCATCAGTTGGGACGATCTTAAAATTCCCCCTAAATCTACATGACTGCAAAACTCCCTCATTAATCTGAAAAGTCTGGTAAAAATCTCGTAAAGTATCCTAAAGTCTCTTAAATCAGTCTCTCTCTCTGCCCAAAGAATAAGTGACAAAACTTTATATTAACTGTCACAAAACTCATGATTGGTCAGGACATTGGGTGTTGTACATTCAGCTAATAAAACTACTGTTAGATGACTAAAGGTTACACATTCATAGTACACTAAATTCGAATTCACCATTGACGAAATCATTAGCTAAATACAATTAAAACAATTTCTTCTTCTCTTCCGTCTCGTCTGTGGATCCATTGTTCCATCTCGTCAAAATCTCAGGTTCAGGAAGAAATGTCTAACAATGTTGCATCTACTTCCACCCTTGTGGAAAAAACACACGTTAGTGACATTTTCTAAACAATAGGACAGTCAAACTCTAGCAGTGACCTAATAAATCTGACCTTGTAAGGCATAACAGAAAATTCCACTAGGGGTAGCAGTTTGCACTTCTATAAACTACTAACACACTTTTTTTGAGCAAGTATTGAATAATGAAAAACACAGTCTATTAAATGCTAAAGTTAGCCTAGGTAAAATACGAAATGAATTATGGGGGCCATTTACAAAAGTCACCTGTTTTGTTAGCATTCATTAGAAAAATCACACATTAATTAATCAATGATCAGTACATTATTAATTATAAATTACATCAGTAAAATCTCTGCTCTCACACAGTCACGCTGGTTGCTTAGCAATGTTACAGTTTTAATTGATGAGTTCAGTGCAGCGTGTTGGTTGCATGTGTCGGAGCAATAAAAAAACCCACGCAGGGGCTCACTTCATTATTCAAAATCTGTTCAGGCTTTTCTTTCAGATTCACTATGCTCAAAAATAAGATGTACCTTTGTTCCGACGCAACCATTTGTTGATTCTTTTCCTCAGTCCCTCATTGTTGCAAAGTGTGGAGTAGTTGTCCTCATCCCTTCAGATAGTCCTTCCCCTTGGTTTTGGTCAGGCTGCTGCTGGTGGCGCTCATTTCCAAATCGAAGTAGTGGTACACGCCGGTTTAAGTTTCATCAAACCTTTTTGTTTTTTTATCCTCAGAACACAATATATATATTTTTTAAAATATTTTTATTGAAATTTGCAAAACAGATCTCTGTGCCATGCATTTATATTCACATTAACAGGATGCGGTTGATCTAATGAACCCTTTGCATTCAAACAACTAAAACAAAATGTACACATCTAGGTCCAGTTATATCGTTCAGTATTCTTGTCTGCTGCTTCTGGCTGATAAGTCTTCTATCTTAATGTAAGTTAGCCCCTCATCCCTCCTGGAGACTACTTGTTGGTGATGGTCGGGGGTGTTGTTCTGTTGGAATGTTAATGACGTGTGATGGAGTTGTGCACGTGTATGAGTTCTGTGTAGTTGTCCTTCACTTGGTGGCTAATATGGATGTCGGCGGGTGTAGGGCGTTGATAGTGAAATTGGATGTGTCCACGACTGGCGTGTTATGTCACGGACGGCTGCATGACAGTAGTTATCTGGGTGTTTGTATTGTTACGCAGTTCATGGTGGTTTCTCATAGTTTTTTGCCTCTAGTTTGACTACTAGCGTTTCCCATGCTTCACAACCTGTGTGTTGTTGACCCTCCCGCACTAGTTTCCTTAGTACCTGGTGCTCTGTGCGGGACCAACGCAGCGTGCGGGTGTGCCAAGCTTTCAGATCGGGCACGTTGGGTGCTTTCCAGTTCATGGCTATCAATCTTTTGTACATCACGTAGGCCAGGTCTGCAAACTTATGTAGGTGTTTGTTTTTTTCCCCTTGTCCTAAGTCCTAACAGGCAGGACTTGGGGTCCACTCCCAGTACAAGTCCCGTCATTTCTGTGATTTCTTCTACCACCCCAGTCCATTCTTTTTGTACCCGAGGGCAGTCCCAGACCATGTGGTAGAATTGTGCCATTGGGGCATTGCATCTAGGGCAGGCCGGGTCCGACCCAGGGAACATTTGTTTAATCCTGGCTGGCGCTAAATATGTTTGATGTGTGTAATTGAACTGTGTGTTCGGAATCTGGGATTTCTCGATACCCCGCGGGTGTAGTATAGGGCTTTTGACCATTCTTCTTGTGAAATCGGGTCCGATAGGACAGCGTTCCACCTCTCCCTTGCCTTTTCCAAATTGGGTTCAGGGGACTTACTCAAGAGTTTGTATAGGTTCGACACTGCTTTTGCTTGGGTGTCGTAGTTCAACATGTGATGTAGTGTGGGAGAGATCTCTGGCTCTTGATCTCCGGCCGCACATGTTTTTTTAATTGAGTTGCATATAGCGTGGTAAGCCAAAAATTGTCCCGGGTTCACTGCTGTGAGGGCTTGTATAGATTCAAATGAAATTAGTTTGCCTTCCTCAAAACAGTCTCCCACTGATTGTATGCCCTCTTCCGACCAGATCGCGGGCGAGTGCGACCCAGTCTCGGCCCAGCCAGGGAGCCAACCCAGTGGGATGAGTGGCGAGTAAAGGAGGTCCTTGTAACCTTTTTTGAACATACCTCCCCCAACATGAATATGCCACTGCCATTAATGGGTTATCGATCGCGCTTTTTGGTTTTTTATTTGTTAGCCATGTGAGCAGGGGACCCCCCTGAAGTCGAGCTGACAGCCAAGCGGACTCCGCCGACTCGGGCCTATGGATCCAGTTCAGTATCCACTGTAGCTGTGCGGCAGCATAGTAAAGTTCAAAATTGGGGGTGCCCAGACCACCTGCGTCAATTGGACACTGCAGCGTGGAAAGTGCAACCCACGTCCTACCCCCTCCCCATATGAGCTGCAGTAAGACAGCATTCAAATTGCGGAAGAAGCTCCTGCGGACACGGAGTGGCAGTGCCACAAAGTAATATAGTAACCTGGGCAGTATCAGCATATTCGCTACAGCCACCTTACCCAGTGGTGATAGTGGTAGTTTATTCCAGAATCGCAGCAACCCCTTCATGGAGGTCAGTGCTCTCCCCAAATTGCCATCCCTAAGATCCTCTGTTTTATGATATATGTGGACCCCTAAGTATTTAAATGTGTTGAAGCACCATTTCAGACGTCCCACTGGGGCATTTTCTTGTTTCGGCAGGGGCCATCTAGTTAGTGGAAACACGCACAATTTTTCCCAGTTTACCACTAGGCCCGATATCCCTCCGTACTCGGACAGCAGCGATATTACTGAGGGCAGCACCTCACTTCCTCTCCGTACATATATTAAGGCGTCATCTGCATATAATAATATAGCGTGATATAGCCCATTTCTGATTATCCCCCACCTTTCCTTCATCGCGCGTAATCGCGTGGCTAGTTCCATTGCTATGGCGAACAACAGGGGGGATAGGGGGAAGCCCTGCCGTGTGCCCCTAGTGATTGGGAAGCTACCTGATATAACCCCACCTGTCTTCACCCTGGCTTGTGGTTTGGTGTATAATGTCTGTACCCAGCGTATATAGTTAGGGCTGATTCCCATTCGCTGCATAGTGGCGAATAAGCAATCCCACTCTAGTGTGTCAAATGCCTTCTCGATGTCTAGTGAGAGCACCATTTCATCGTATGCGTTCAGGGGAGTGTCTCCCATTACGCTCAGCAACCTCTGGATATTTAGAAAGGTGTTACGTTTGGGATGAACCTGTTTTGGTCTTCATGTATCAGGGTGTGCATGCAGGGGGCTAACCTGTTAGCCAATATTTTACCTAATATTTTACAATCTAGGTTTAGAAGCGAGAGTGGTCTGTAGGATTTAACGTCCGTGGGATCGCACCCTTGTTTAGGAGGAACCACTATCATTGCCTCTCTCTGTGTTAGGGGTAATATCTTGTTGGCCCATGCCTCCTTGAACACTTTCAGCAAATGAGGCTTTAGGTGTGTCGTAAAAGTGGAGTAGTATTCTAGCGGGAGGCCGTCTGTGCCTGGTACTTTGTTTCTGGGCATTTGCACCAGGGCTAAGTTTAATTCCCCCACCGTCAAAGGGGCCTCCAATGTCTCCCTATCGGCTTGTGAGAGTTGCGCCAGGGCTGAGCCCACCAGGAAGGACTCAAGTTGTTGGGTTGTGCATGTTGTGCGTTTGGTATATAGGTTTGTGTAGTATTCCCTGAACGTGTCGTTTATCTCTTCCTGCATGGTAGCCATTGTGCCTGCACCTGTCCCTATAGCCCCAATGGGTGACCGCTGCCGGTCCTCGCGTAGGAGCCACCCCAGCAACCTGACGGATCTGTCTCCTTCCGTTTGTAGTCGCATTAAGTGGTATTTATGGTCATGTCGGCGGAGTCTGGTATCAGCCTCAGCGTACTCTGTGCGCGCTTCTTTTAGCGCCGTGTAGGGTGTTTCGTTCCGCGCTACTGCAATTTCTATTGCTCTCAATTTCTTTTCCAGTTTGCTGACCTCTGCGTGTAGAGTGTGTCTCACTCCCCAAGTGGTTGAGATGCAATGGCCGCGGACCACTGCCTTGTGTGCATCCCACTCTACCGCTCTTAGGTTTGTAGATTCGTCATTTATTTCCCAGTACTGTTTCAATGCTGTGCTCAGTGCTTCTGTGAATGCCTGATCATGGAGAGCTTCCACCTGTAGTCTCCACGTGGGGATCGCTGGGCGCTTCCTACCCCAATTCAGTGTTATTTTAAGCGGTGAGTGATCCGATAGTGTCTTGGCTAAGTATTCTGTCCTGTTAACCATTGTGCAAATGTCCTGGGTTCCCCATATTATGTCTATTCTGGTATGTACCTTGTGTGTTATTGAGTAAAATGAGTATTCCCTCTGTTGTGGGTATTTCATGCGCCATACATCATGGAGTCTCATGTCGCCAGCCCATGCCTGAAGTGGGCATCTGGCATTTCTGTTTGCTGTCGCTTTCGAGAGGGTGTTTGACATGTCTAATATAGTATTTGGTATGCTATTGAAGTCGCCGCTCCATATGGCCGGGTCTTCAGGGTTTACCAATAATGCCGGAGTGAGTGTACCCAGGAATTCAGCTGTCGCGCTATTAGGGGCGTATATCCCAATCAGCGATAACTGTCTGCCGTCTAACCAACCTTCCACTGCCACATACCTGCCCCCTTGGTCTATCCTGTGCGAAGTTTGGAGATATGGGACGCCTCCAGCTATCCATATCAAAACTCCTCTAGCAAAGGCCTAGCATGATGTGCCTATGATCTGTCCTCCCCGCTTACCCCGCAACTCCTGTAAATCAGGGTCCAGAAGGTGGGTCTCCTGTAAGATGGCAATGTGTAAGCCCTGGTGCCTGAGGCGTGCGTGTACCCGGGACCTTTTGCTCGGCGCTCCCAGGCCCCTCACATTCCTAGTGACTATTTCATATTGATGTATGGTGTGGTTTGCGTTTTGAGCCATGTGCTAGTGTGCGAATCTGCGTGTGACACACTCCAGTTTGCTAAACCCTTCCAGACACCTCCCGGCCCTGACGTGTATATAGTTAAGCCCATCAGCCTCAGCAGTGTTTCCTGTGTTTTGAATAGACCTATAGTGTACAAGTTAACTATTCCCCCCCCACCCCCCCACCCAACTGGTTCCCTAACCCAACTATGTACTTGTGATAAACTACACACCCGCAGGTGTGTGAACAAACCTGTGTCCATGTGGATATCTGTGGGGGAGCTATTTTACCGACCAGATGTGGCTCTTTTACAGGGCTCACATCCTTCCGCAGACCTAGTCTGCAGATGCAGTTGGGAGCTCCCGGAGTGATTGCCCCCCCCCCCACTCACATATTCTGCCGCTTCAAACAGTGCGCCTAGTGGAGAGAAGAATATTGTTCAAAAGATACTCAGCGGCAGGAGTAACATCCTCCGACGTTTAATTGCGCACACAGGTGTCCTATGCTGTCCTTCAAGTTTAACAATCGGTTCAAGTGGAGAAGCGACTCAGCAGCTCACAGTCAGAGTGCATCCGCAGACCTGGGAGTGAGCTTCGGGCCCTTTAGCACGTCTGTTAATGTAGAATCCGAGCTAGCCGAGTCTGATTCCAAGCTGTCCTCTGGGATCTCCCGGAGAGCTTTGAAGGAGTTCTGTGTTAGCAGGGGAGTTTCTCTCAGAACTTTCGCTCTTTCCTCTGCAGCCTGTTTCTCAGTGGGTTGTCCCTTAGTTTGTTTCTTGGTGCGCTTCCGCGAGGAGGAGATTAGCCAATCCTCGCCCTCGTCAGTGCCCTCCTGGGATCGTGCGAGCCCTTTGGCGTGGAGCCACGTCCAGGCATCCTCTGGGGAGGTAAACACTTGGGTGCTATCATCTGATATCACTTACAATTTAGCAGGAAACAGTAGGGCATACTTGATGTCATGCTCACGTAGTCGTTGTTTAATTTTGGCGTAGGAGTTACGTTGTCTCTGTACCTCCTGAGTAAAGTCTGGATAAATGTTAACAACTGAGTCCTCATATTTGAATGGGCCTTTGTTCCGGAACTGCTGCAGTATTACATCACGGTCTCTGTAATTTAGGAGCCAGGCTATCAGCGGTCTTGGTGGTCGGCCCGGGGCCGGATGTCTCCCCGGGTCTATGTACGCCCTTTCCACAGAGAAGAACTTCAATGGGACCCCATTTAGTACTTCTTTGATTAGCCAATGTTCTAGCAATATTTCCGAGCTTTGGTCCAGTGATTTTTCGGGGAATCCTAGGAAGCGTACGTTGTTGTGGCGCGATCTACCTTCCCCCGTAGGCACCACGCCCCCATCGCCGGCTCCACCGGGAGGGGGAAAGAATCTTCAAGTAGTGCCGGGCAGGAGGCCACGGCCCCGGTTTCCAAGTGCCCCTGATGTCACCGCCGCGGCCGAGTGCACTGCCACCAATGCGGCGCCGCACGCCTTCGCCCGCGTTCGGGCTGGGACCGTTCTTGTTGTTTTCCCTCAGCTGGAGGCCGGTGGGCACAGCGCGCAGCCCCCAGGCCTCCGCTGGGGACCCGCCGTGCAGCAATGGCTGGGGCAGCACGCCCAGAGGCCGGGGCGGCCGCCTCCACTCAGCCTGGGTAGAAGGGAGAGAGCCCGAGCCAAGGCCTGTCCCCCCTGGCTGAGAGCCCCCCTCCGCAGCCGCACACTCACTGCACTCTCGTCCCTCGCGGGCAGGGCCGCAGGGCGCGCACCGCTCCATATCAGCCACCACGGCCTCCCTGGATCTTCTGGGCACCTCGCGGCCACTGCCCGATCCGCGTTGCCTCCCGCGGCGCCAATCGGCTCCTTCGTTGTGGGCCGGCCCCCCAAGCCCAGTCACCGCCCCTGCGGGTGCAGAGTGCCGCTCCGGGAGCGCCCTTAGGATATTATTGGCGAGCCCGAGACAGAGCACTCGATTAGGCGTCCTTCTCGGCCGCCATTTTGGCTCCTCCCCTCGGAACACAATATAACGGTCTTTCTTGCCAGCCAGCCAGCAGCACCCAACTTCCCGGTTAGAACCTCACTGTGTGATTTCACTGGAACAGGTAACTTGACATTCTGCAAGTGAAGACATTTACAAAAGGTCACTTCTCAGACTTCTTTCGTTCTGCAGACACTGGTCTACAAGCACCCGAGTGGACTCCTTTGTACAAAGGCGGTTATCCATAATGCCTTTAAGACAGCTTTCCCTGTATGCAATCTCATCTTTACTAGTTGACGATCCTATGAGGACATTCGGAGACACCAAGCACCTCTCTCTAATGAATATTCGCAGATGTGCCCCTTGGTTTATTCCAGAGACGGGAAAACATAGAGGCAGTTAATGCCTTGAACTGTAATAAAGCAACTGATCAGGACAAAGTAGAAGGTAGCTAGCTGATTTTAAAGAAGTAGTGGCAAAGCTAAAAGGCCCAGGTTTAATGTGCCTATTGATTGCAGCGTTAGCTTATTCGAGCGAGACCCACACAACAAAGGCAACAGCAGCGGAACAAGACAGTTATAGTTGAAAGTAGTCCCTCATGAATTTCAGAGTAAGCACCCTCGTGGAAATGGAAGGAGACACCTAACTAGCCAATAGTGTTAAGTGAGAGGTGTTGAACTGCACTGGGCTGAACCAAGACTTAACTGTCAGTGTCATGCCAATAGCCTAAAGAGGCTAGTAAAAAAAAGCTAATGGTTAAAAGGGGTGGGCCCAAAGCCCACGCCGTGTGTCTCTTTGAGAAATGTGCTGTCAAAACACAGACTTAAACATATATGCCAACAACAAGTTGTAAAATGTAGATTAAATGTCCCAAAAATGAAGCACAGCTCTTTAAGTATTAACTCTTAGTTTATTCTTTACACCTCAGTCACAGCAGCAGTCCCAACTGACATTTCATTTCTCAGTCACCTCAGAGAGGCTGCATCGGAATTCTCATTACACAAGAACTCCACAGACACTGGCCAATCCCCTGAGGCTGTGGGTAGGATGTCACACTTCTCCCTCTTTAGACAATAACAAAGATATATACACTAACAGAAAATATGAGGCCTATAGCTTATTGTAAACTAACATCAAGAATCAGTAATAACAGAGAAAATACATTGGAGCATAGATGTCTCTACAAGACTTACGCAGAATTATCCAATGAATAAAAGCATTTACACAATGAACAGTTCTCAAAGGAAAACGTATAAACATAGGAATATTGCTAGATAATACAAGGCGTTCAAGTAATTAAATGAGGGTTGAAACAAAACTTCAAGAAATATGTGGAACTCAGTTGACCTTATAATCTTTAAAATATGTAGGGAGCCTTGTTACACGCCCACTCTTTCTGATATAATTTTCCGATTTGTTATTTGGCTTCACCAACTTATCACTATTTGTGGTATACCCTAATTGATGTTCAGCTCTAATTTCTCTATCTGTCTTTCTCTGAACTGAGATTTCAATCCCACTATCATGTTGATCCGGCTCCACACATTTGACCAATCTACCCAAGTTCCATATTCTTCCATCCTGAGTTTTTACTTCATTGTGAAATAGTTTAATTATCTTCAATGGTTCTATGAATTTAGATCCCTCTTTCTGACCTGTAGGAGATCGCACTTTAACCCATTCACCTACTCTGAAGTCAATTGCCTTGGTCTTGTGTGTCTTGGCAAAATGTTTTTCATGTATGTTGTGAGTCAAGCTCCTTTCTCCTCCATGCTTGGTTCGTGTCTATCTTTACCCAACCTTTATACCACTTCATCCACCCAGGCACTAATCTAGAGTTAGGTCTCCTACCCTTTAGCAATTCAAAATGTTTCATGCCAGTGGTCTGATGTGGAATGAGATGATAAGCTTCCAATCTACACATTACTTCCTCTTTCCAACACAGTCCATTTACCTTAGCCAGTTGAATGCTTTCCTTTATGGTTTTGTTAAACCTTTGTTCTACTCAGTTTGTTTCAGGATGATAAAGAGCACAAAGTTTGTGTTTTATTCCATTGCATTTCAGAAACTCCTTTGTTTCTCTTGAGCAAAACTTTGTTCCATTGTCAGTCAACAACGTGTTGAAAAAGAACTTCACACATGAAAACTTCCATCAAAAATTTGATCACTGTGTTGGAACTAATGTCTGAAACCATTTTAATTTCTGGCCATCTTGAGTAGAGATCCACTAAAACTAAGATATATGGACATCCTTTTTCTCCAGACAATGGTCCCACTATATCCATGGCCACATCCCTCCAAGGCCCTTCAGGTAACTGATGACAGAACATAGGTGGAGTGTGTAACTTTAACACCTTATCACTGGCTGCACATGGTACACAATCCCTGACTACTCTTTCTACAGCTCCATCCATCCCTGGCCACCAAAAGTCCAGACGTAACCTCTGTTTAGTCTTGGTGATGCCAAAGTGACCCTTGTGAGCCAGCTCAATCAACCTCATCTTTAAACTACTAGGCGGTATTAATTTGGTACCCCTAAATAGACACCCTTCTAACTCAGACAGTTCCTCTCTGACCATCCAATAGGGTCGCACCTGTTCCTCAATTTTCCTTGTGATTCCCATCCCTTAACTAGATTTTCTCTAACTTTTATCAGAATGGTATCAACTTGCAATTCCTGTTTCCAACAACTCTCTTCAATGGCACCCTTGGTTATCATACAGACATCTTCTTTGGGTTCATCTACATCCTCCCAACAACTCATCTCACGGTCATGCTCTACATCTGTTTCTTTCACTAAACGTGAAAGACAATCAGCAGCACAATTCCTAATCCATGGAACATACTCAACATCAAAACTGAACTCTTGGAGAGTTACCACCCACCTTTTAATCCTACTTGAGATTGTCATCAAGCCTTTCTTGGTAAAAACCTCCTTAAATGGTTTATGGTCTGTTTTTACCTTAAATGTAGTTCCCCAGATGAAGTTTCTAAATTTATGAAGAGCCCAGTATACTGCTACTGCTTCCCTCTCAATCACAGAGTAATTGACTTCTACTTGTCTAAGAGCTCAAAAAGCAAAAGCAATGGTTTGTTTCCCTGAGCTATCTTTTTGAAGAAGAACTGCACCTAGACCTTTTGAGCTTGTGTCAGTTGCCACTATTGTTTCCTTTCCTGGTACAAAAGATTTAAGACTGGGGGTGTTCGCTAGTGCCTTCTCAATGTCTTCAAATTCATCTTCACACCCCTTATCCCAGGTGTAAATAACATTTTTTTAAAGTAATTTCCTCATCTGAAAAACTCAACTTGCAAAGTTGATTATAAATTTACTATAGAACTCTACCATTCCTAAAAACGATTGTAACTCATCTTTGTTCCCAGGAGAAGCTAAATTCATTATTGTGTTCACCAATTCAGGTTTGGGTCGTATTCCTTGAGATGAAATTGTGTGTCCTAGATAATTTATTTCTGCCCATTTTTCTTTTTTGACGGTCATTCCATATTCTTTGAATTTCATAAGGACATGTCGAAGTCTTGTGTCATGTATCGTCCGGTCTTCAACAAAAATCAACACGTCATCTTGATAAAAGAATACCCCTGGTACACCTATTAGGATGGAGTTCATAGCCCTTTGGAAAACTGATGCCGCTGACACAAGCCCAAACGGCATCCTCTTGAACTTGTAAGCCCCTATAGGAGTTATAAAAGCTGTAAGGTCTTGTGAATCAGCATGTAAATGAATTTGGTGATAAGCAGAGGTTAAGTCCAATGTTGAAAAATACTTTGCTCCAGCTATCTTGGAAAAAATGTCTGTGATTTTGGGCAATGGGAACTTGTCTACTACAACTCCTTTATTGAGTGCTCTAAGGTCTATGCATAGGCGGATTTTCCCGTCTGCTTTCCTAGCTACCACAATGGGAGCCAACCATTCCGTTGCCTCAACTGGCGTGATCACACCCAACTTGCACAATTTTTCTAACTCAGCTCTGACTGCTTCATGTACACTAATGGGAAGACTTCTCGCTCTAGCTGAATCTGGGATGGCATTGTCTTTTAATTTTATTTTGTGTACAAAAGTTTTAAGAAAGCCTAACTTATCAGAGAAAACTTCAGGAAATTCTTTTTCAATGTTGCATTTTTCATCCCCTGAATGAGATATGTTTTGCACTAATATTTGTGGGCTGGAGTTTGGGTTGAGTACCACACCTAAATCCTTCTGTACAGGCCAGCCCAGGATATTATCTCTTTGAACAGACAAGTATATTTTGCGTACAGCATATTTGTTTTTGTATTCTACTGTTCCCAGGAAGTAACCCTTCATCTTTATGGGTTGCCCACCATATCCTCCTGGCGAAATGTCCATTTTTAGAAGCTTGACTTTTCCCTTGTACCCTACATTGAACACTCTCTCAGATATGATTGTCAACCTGGAACAAGAGTCAAACATGACTTCTACATCTTTGTCATCTATTCTTATCCAGTCTTTAGGATTACACAGCTTAGTAGCTGACATTTGTAACACAATTTCTTCACAAATCTCACTTACATTCTTCTTATCCATTTTCTTTATAAACTTCCCACTCTTGCAACATGCCATGTAATGTCCCTTTTTCACAGATTTGTTGCGATGAGTTTTGATGGCAGGGCAATCTTTATTGTTTGCCAAATGTCCAGTGTGCCCACACCTAAAACAACGCCCTTTGAATTTGTTGTCAGTTCTCTTTCCTTGTGTGAGCACATTACTTTTTTGCACACATTTCAACATATGTTCCACTTGTTTGGCTACAATTAACACTTCACTTAAGGGAGGGTCATCTTTAAGCCACAATTCTTCTAGAATTTTTTCCATATTGCAATTTAGTAAAAATTTATCTCTAATCCGTTCATCACAACTCGCTCCAAAGTTGCAAGTGGCTGCTAATTTTCTAAGTACTGACACATACTCTTCAACACTTTCACCCTCCTTCTGTGACCGTTTGCCAAAGTGGAAACGTTCTAAAATGGTTCTGATTCTGGGGAGAAAATGATTATCCAATTTTTTTATGTTAATTTCATATTCATTTATTCCATTTTAATGGCGGTTCACCGGGGCACGACAAAAAGAAGGGTGGTGGTGTTACATTTTGCAGGTTTATAAACTCGAACCCTGTGGCTGGTTATGTTTTAAAATGAGATAACACCCTCAGGCTAAATATCACACACTGTCAAACATTGCAATCAGAGATTATGAATATTGTTGTATATATATATAACAAATAGCATACCGGTAGTTCTCAGAAATGTCCACCAGATGGCAGTAGAGACTGTAGAAATGGTGTACACCAAGGAGTCAAACTGTCCGTGATCAGAAACTATCATCTACTGAGAACAAACAATAGAACAGCCCCTTCCTCAAACCAACTGTCACTTCTCCGAGTTGAAAGCCAGGAGAGAGAGAGAGAGAGACCTGCACACCACAGAATGACCGTTTGCGGGTAAATTTTACTTTCAGTAGAAATCCAGATTCCTCTACGAGGAGTTGACTCTGCAAGCAGATGTGCCCCTCACAACACCATCTCGTGTGCAGATAATATCTGGCCTGTGAGGAATGTCGTACAATTCATCAAGCATCTTTAATTAAGACATAGATGCTCTGATACCCATAAATAACTGATTTGGTGATTGTGGGTTTTGTTGATAGTGCACGCAGAACAACCCACCTAAAAGTCAGTATTAGTGTGCGTGTCACTGTTATTTGAAATTAGACTAATTTTTGAAGATAATCCTGTTGTAAAGCTGGAGTGTGCACCTCTCTTAAGAAAATGAAAACTCCAATTTTAAAAGGCTCATATCATATTCTCGTAGCATTTGACAAATCCCAATTTTAAAAGCCTCATAGCCTGTTTTCTAAAGCTGTACGTGAGTATGCCTTCCGCAATCACCTTCTGGGGTTTGCTGGTCAATAACAATGTGTTCTCCACTTTACTTCTTTGTTGTCTGATATCCAGATTCTTTTAAAAGCTTTAAAGTAATATTTAGACCAGATGCCCACTGACTCCTTTGCAATATCCTTATCGACGTTTGGTTTTAAAACATAGCTATTGTCACTCACCAAATTGAAGTTTGGCCCTGTGGACCCATGCAGGATGATTACCAACGAACAGTCATCTGTGCTGAAATTCTGGAGGTGAATCGTCTCCTTCTCTTCCAGGGGATCCTCATCAATAGTCATAAACATTGAATATTCCCGCCCTTGTGCGGGGACCCCGGAGCATATATAAAATACACACATATTATACATGTGTAAAACAGCAATGCAGGCTATAATGTTAAAAACAGGCTAAAATGCTTTATTTCTATGAAGTTTTTTTTTTTTTTTTATATATTATAAAATTACAATAGAGAATAAATATCTACCCAAGCCCCCAAAACTGGGCTTAGGGAAGTAAGCAGCAGTAAACTCTAGAGAAAAAAAAACTGCATTGAAAAACAATGGAGCATTCTTAGCCAATAGGCTGCATGCAGGTTAACACAGGAGAACCATAAAAACTTTGGCACCGTGCCTTTAAGACCCTGAGCACCTCCAGTATCCCACCATGCCTCAGGGGTGAAGGAAAGGTGACAGTTGGTTCACAGTTAGGTCAGTTCTTTTTTCCGGCTTCTTCTGAGAGGATCCTGGAGCATTGAGCTCTCAGTTTTTCTGAGTTTTTTCTCAGAAAAATCCTTTGAAAAAGCGTTTTTTCCTTTTTCATTCGACAGATAACATCTTTGTCTGAGCTTGGCAGTTTTTTCCTGACAGAAAAATGCCTTCACTTTTTGTCAAATGCCCTGCTTGTGGAAAGAAGAAGGCCCAGTCAGACCCACACTCTCTGTGTATAGTGTGCCTGCCTCAGAGTCACTGCCCTGACACTTGTAAGCACTGCAAGAATATGTCAAAGAGGACTCTGAAAGACAGAGAAAAGATCAGGCTACATGGGCTTCAGGAGAGGCAGAAAACATTGTCCTCTTCACTTCCCAGACAACCAGCAGGCCATTCTCAGGAGAGAATGGCTAGGTCGACGTCAGCAGGTAGGAAAGTACCTGTTTGTTCCCCGTCGACGTCGTCGCTACCACCGTCTCACCGTCATAGATCGCCGTCGACGGCGACACACCCGACGTCGAAGGAGACGGCGTCGAGGGAACACCATCGCAGGGGCAGGTCTCCGTCGACGGCACTCTGCCGATCGACGTCGAGCCATCGCCGGTGTGCCCGGTCGCCGCCAAAGGCTGTGCGCCCCCCGACATCAAGAGACACGACGTCGAAATCACCACGACGGCATGAAAGACATCCGCCGTCGGTTTCCCACCGCTCCACGTCGAGGCACACGACGGCGAGCAGGTCGAGGTCCAAAGATCGCCGTTCGACATCGAGACACTCAACGTCGAGACATGAGCAACCGGTGGGGCGCCCTTTGACATCGACACAGCCATCGACGTCGACACAGGTTTTACCTGTCCCGCAGGGAGTGGAACATCGCCCCACGCCAGACAGGGCCGCGCCATCTCCAGTGGTCTCCATACCGAGCGACTCTTCTCAGTCAAGAGCGGCATCATCTGGGCATGTCTCGCCCATCAATCTATCTCCAAGATGGCTGGAGAGCCTTAACAGACCAGCGGCCTCCCCAGATTGGCAATATTCGCGAATGTACTCGCCTACTGCCTCCCTGCCAAGAACGCCATCACCGACAGCAAGGGCAGGACAGGCTCGTTCTGCTCCTCGTCAACCGGCCGCGAGGCCTGGGCGCTCTGCTACAGCGTCTCGCAGCAGGTCTCATTCTCAACGACGATCCAGGTCTCGTTCATGAAGAAGATCACCCTCTTGGTCGTCGTCAGGATCATCTGTCGGGCGTTATTCACCCACCCTAACAGATTCACCACCTGCTAGGGTCTCACCGGTGGATGACATTACCACGTTTAACGAGGTGCTGCTATGAGGAGCGCAGAAACTAAACATAGAAGGTCCAGAGCCATCTACCTCCTCGCCAGTCATCTTTGAGACTCTACAACAGCATCAAAAAAGCTGCTGCCTCTAGTGCCTGGTTTGTTGCAGCCAACCATGGACACTTTTCTGGCCCCAGCCTCGCTCAAATCTGCCCCGGCTAGAATTCTCAAAAAATACAAGGCTCCTGAACAGGACCCTATGTTCCTAAGGAAGGATCCGCCACCGGACTCGGTAATATTAGCCGCAGCCCGAAAGACCCACTCGGTGGCATAATCATCCACGGTCCCCCCAGATAAAGAGAGCAGGCATCTAGATTCTCTGGGGAGAAAGATATGCGGGACGGCGGCTTCGGCAATGAAAGTCTCCAGTGCATCTGCACTCCTGGGCAGGTATGATCGTTCTCTGTGGGACTCTCTCAATAGATTCACAGAGAAATTGCCCAGAGAGGACAGACAAGATTTCCAAGAGATCCTGCAAGAAGGATGCCTGGTATCCAACCAGGTTATCAGCGCGGCAGCAGATGGGGCGGATTTAGCTGCACATGGGTACGCGCATGGAATCTGTGCAAGGAGGTCTTCCTGGCTGAGGCTCACTGGCTTAAAGCAGGAAGCACAACAACGCATCCTGAATCTCCCATTCGCCGGGAACTCTCTATTTGGTGCCCATGCAGACGAGGAAATGGCCCGCATGAAGACCGAGGTGGATACCATGAGGGCAGTGGGCCTGGAAAGAAAGAAAGATTTCAGGCGAAGGTACAGGCCTTATGACAGGCGCCCGTTCCAGCAGAGGGTTCAAACCCCTCACTGGTCCCAAAGGTCACAGCAACGACAGGGACGCCCTCTTTTTCAGCGAAGGAACACAAGGGAGCGAGGGTCAAGTAGACCTCAGCAGTCCACTCCGAAAGCACCCACCAAACAATGAGATCTCGCTTCCCTCGACACTGTACACCACTCCGGTGGGGGGAAGTATTACAGCTTATCTTCACGAGTGGCACTCTATCACAAGAGACAAATGGGTGCTCAATATTGTCGAACATGGCTACTCTTCTTTTCAAACAGCCTCCACCACACTTGCCACCAACCAAAGGCAATCCATCTCATCTCAGCCTGCTGCGCAAAGAGGCTCTCGCCCTCCTACAAAAGAATGCCATAGAAAAGGTTCCACCTGCGCACAGAGGAAAGGGGGTTTACTCCCGTTACTTTCTGGTGGCGAAGAAGGGTCGAGAGGGCGTTTTCAGGCCAATTCTGGACCTACGGCTGCTGAACAAATACATAAGGAAACAGAAGTTCAGGATGCTAGCGCTTCACCAGATTTTCCCTCAGCTACATCAGGGAGACTGGATCTGCTCCATCGACGTGCAGGATGCATATTTTCACATCCCAATAACTCCAAAACATCGAAAATTCCTGCGCTTCTAAGTAGCGTTACAGCATTACCAGTTCAGAGTTCTGCCATTTGGCCTGAAATCTGCCCCACGCGTCTTCTCGAAATGTATGGCAGTGGTAGCGGCGCATCTTCGAAAACAAAAGATATTCATATATCCATACCTAGACGACTGGTTACTGAAGGCTTCTTCTCCGGAGCAGGCGAGAAGCCATCGGGACATTGTGCTCGGAGTTTGCGAGTCTCTAGGTCTTCAGGTCAATTACCAAAAGTCAACCTTGATTCCAACACAGAACCTTCACTACCTGGGAGCTATCATAAAATCAGAACTCCAAAGAGTGTATCCTTCGGAGGAACGACTATCCTCAATAGACAGGAAGTGTCAGGACCTGTTGAGAGCCAACGCATCTACGGCACGTCAGGTGACATCGCTGCTGGGCTCCATGGCATCATGCATTTTTATTGTCCCAAATGCCAGACTCCACATGAGGCCCCTCCAAGAGGCATTGGAGAACAACTGGAGCCAAAGGACAGGTCGCTGGGAGGACAGAGTGCGACTACCGGCAGTAGCACTTCAGTCATTGAGATGGTGGATGCACAGACCTCACCTGTCAGTGGGTGCTCCGTTTCACCAGGTAGTTCCATCCGACACTCTGGTAACGGATGCGTCTCTTCAGGGATGGGGGGGCTCATCTGGGTCCCCTTCAAGCTCAGGGCCTGTGGTCAGACAAAGAAAAGCAGTACCACATCAATCTGCTAGAACTCAGAGCGGTCCATCTGGCTCTCAAGTCTTTCATACCACTAATTCAGGGGAAAGCTCTCCTAATACAAACGGACAATACAACCACGATGTATTATTTGAACAAACGGGGGAACGAGATCCCTACCCCTATCTCGAGAGTCCCAAGCGATATGGCATTGGCTCCTGGCCAGAGGAATGTCACTTACAGCGGTTCACCTGCCAGGTCAACAAAACGTGGAAGCAGATTTTCTGAGCAGACACCTAAAGGACGCTCACGATTGGGTCCTACACGGCGAAGTCGCAGAATACATCTTCGCTCAATGGGGTCGGCCTCAACTGGACCTCTTCGCAGACGAAGTAAACAAGAAATGCCCAGACTTCGCATCCAGGTTCTACCGTCCGGGATCTCGAGGGAATGCCCTGTTGATCGACTGGTCAGGGATATTTCTCTACGCTTTTCCGCCGATTCCCCTCATACCGCCAGTGATCAACAAACTTTACAGATCCAGAACCAGAATGATTCTCATAGCGCCACAATGGCCCCGTCAATTCTGGTACACAGATCTCCTCAACCTATCGGAACAACCTCACAGGAGGCTGCCGTGCAGACCGGATCTTCTGAGCAGGATGGAGGGCAGGGTTCTGCACCCCAACCTACCCTCTCTGAGCTAGACAGCATGGCTCCTGAATTCCTGCAGTATGGGCACCTAGGGCTCTCGCAGGAGTGCATGAACATCTTGAAAGAGTCCAAACGGCCTTCCACGCGGCGTTCTTACGCTTTTAAGTGGAAGAGATTCTACATATGGTGCTGTCAACAAGGTCAGAATCCCATACGGGCTCAGGAGGATGTCATACTGTCCTATTTGCTTCATCTGGCAAAGTCCGGTCTGCAGGTATCATCTATTAAGGTACATTTGTCTGCTATTACAGCCTATCGCAAGTCACCTTCTCAGGAATCCTTCTTTACGAAACCTGTAGTAAAGGATTTCTTAGAAGGTTTGAAGAAAGTTTTTCCGCCCATTCGGAGACCTTCTCCTCCATGGGAACTGAACATAGTATTGGCAAAACTTATGGGCCCTCCTTTTGAACCTATACATAAGGCCTCTTTACAACACCTTACGTGGAAGACGGCTTTTTTAGTGGCCATTACTTCAGCGAGGAGGGTCAGCGAAATCCAGGCTTTGTCTTCTAAAGAACCGTACACGGTTTTTCATGACAATAGAGTGGTTCTGCGAACTCACCCATCTTTCCTTCCAAAGGTGGTGTCAGAATTCCATATCAATCAGACTATATCTTTACCGACTTTCTTTCCCAATCCGGAGACTCCGGCAGAGAAAGCTTTGCACTCCTTAGACTTGAAAAGAGTGCTGAAATTTTATCTGGATAAGACAAAATCGATTAGACGCTCTAACCGCTTGTTTGTAAATTATGGTCATTTGAGGACAGGAGAGGCAGCATCTAAACGAACGATATCAAGATGGATAGTTTCTTGTATTGTTAATACTTACCAGCTGGATAATAAACAATTACTAGCGAGACCTAAAGCGCATTCCACAAGGGGAAAAGCGGCTACTGCTGCCCTCCTTAACAATGTTCCAATATCTGAGATTTGTAAGGCTGCTACATGGAAGTCTGTACATACGTTTACTAGACATTACTGTTTAGACTCAGATGCAAGAGCGGATGCCCAAGTGGGGCAGGCCTCTCTAAGAAATTTATTTGCATAATACGTATCTATTCCTGCACTTCTATCGGACAGTCCGCAGAGTTTAGGGATGGGCTTGCTAATCTATTCAATGTTTATGACTATTGATGAGGATCCCCTGGAAGAGAAGGATAAGTTACTTACCTGTAAATCCTAGTTCTCTTCCAGGGGTATCCTCATCAAAGTCATAAACAACCCACCCTCCTCCCCGGACGCACGTCTCCTAGAAGTGCAGGACAGACTGTATCTTTAATCAGTTACACAGATTGTCACAGTAAAAAAGAACTGACCTAACTGTGAACCAACTGTCACCTTTCCTTCAGCCCTGAGGCATGGTGGGATACTGGAGGTGCTCAGGGTCTTAAAGGCACGGTGCCAAAGTTTTTATGGTTCTCCTGTGTTAACCTGCATGCAGCCTATTGGCTAAGAATGCTCCATTGTTTTTCAATGCAGTTTTTTTTTCTCTTTTTCTCTAGAGTTTACTGCTGCTTACTTCCCTAAGCCCAGTTTTGGGGGCTTGGGTAGATATTTATTCTCTATTGTAATTTTATAATATATAAAAAATAAAATAAAAAAAAACTTCATAGAAATAAAGCATTTTAGCCTGTTTTTAACATTATAGCCTGCATTGCTGTTTTACACATGTATAATATGTGTGTATTTTATATATGCTCCGGGGTCCCTGCACAAGGGCGGGAATATTCAATGTTTATGACTTTGATGAGGATACCCCTGGAAGAGAACTAGGATTTACAGGTAAGTAACTTATCCTTACTGTTTTGTTGCCTTCTTGCTGTGTTGAGGTGTATCCAGAGGTGAAAAGGTCTTCAGTCGTCGCCAGTGTAAAATGTAGATGAAATGTCCCAAAAATTAAGCACAGCTCTTCAAGTATTAACTCTTAGTTTATTCTTTACACCTCAGACACAGCAGCAGTCCCAACTGACATTTCATTTCTGATGGATACAACTACCTGTGGATTCCTCACCTTATGAATTCATCTTGCGCCAGCATCCGACGGAAAGTCTTCTTCCAAGCTGTCCACATCGACGAGGACGTCATAATGGCACGGCTCCACTTGACTCCGTCTGATGTCAACGTGCCAATAAGAGGTCCTCGTCGGCGTACTGACATCAGTTTTCCTTTTTTCCGTGCCTTCGACGCCAACGGTTTTCCTTCGTGGCTTGTTGATTACTGTTGTGTTTTTTGGTGGTTATAATGTCGCCTCCAAAGAAGTCCGGTTTCAAGCCATGGAGGGAATGTGGAGGTCGGATGTCAGTGACCGACCCTCATTCGGATTGTATTTGGTGCCTTAGTTCTGAGCATGATGTTGAAGGATGCTCATCGTGCCAGAGTATGAATCCTAAGGCTCTAAAAGAGCGTGAGGTGAAGCTTTTTCTGGCGAAAGCGAAGAAGAAGGGCCATAAGAGTGATTCCTCCCATGCTTCACCCAATAAGCATAAGAAGCAGCGTCATCATGATTCACGGCGCCGTCATGACTCTCGGCGCCGGTCGGAGCGGAGACGATCTAGGTCGAGGTCTCGGTCTTCTCGACGCCAGAAGACATGGGAGATGAGCCCTACTGTGACGCCTCAGGCCAGGAGTCCAGAGTTGTCGCCGGCGCCGTCTGTCTTTGAGGTCGCTCATCAAAGCCCTCAATTTTCGCCGGCGTCGAGGGAGCCTGATGTACAGCAGTCCTCTACTCTGCAATATCCTGCTTTCCCGGCTCCAGGGGCGGATCCGGCTGCATTTTTTATGCATTGTATGCTGTTTTTCAATCTGTGGCCCCTGCTAGTGCACCGGCGGGTACCACGGGGCCATTGGCATTTGATTTGGGCTCTCCGGCGCCGTATAAGGCGGCTCCATTCATGCCCTTTTGTCCAGCGGATAGCGTCGTATCGGCGCCGAGGGTATCTCCTTGTTGGGAGTTCACCACCTGTGACGGTGGCTCCACCATCGCGTCGGCCGACGCCATCGCCGCGCCATTGGACGTCGATGATGTCTCCTTCCAGACCAGCTCCGTCGCCTTCCTGCCAACCAACTCCGCGGAGGTCATCGTTGGACTCCGTGTCGGTGCCGGGTGAGGCTAGGAGTCACCCATCTCTTCCTGGGCCTTTCCGAGGTTCGAAGTCTTCGGCGTCAATGGATTCTGTATCGATGCCGGCTTTGGAGACACATCTTCGGTCTCGTAGGAAGGCTTTAAGACTTTTCGAGGAGGAAGAATACAGACAGCTGGAGGAAGGTGAGATTGAGCCTTCGGATGAATTCCAAGGTCTGGCCACTGCAAGTGGGCTGGATACTTCCCCGGAGTGGGACATTGCGTCTCCAGGGGAGTTTACAGAAGAGGCCACATCCTTCCATACAGTGGTAAGGAAGGCAGCAGAGTTTCTGGACTTGCCTTTATCTGTGGCGGAGGTGAAAACTAACCTGCTCACAGAGGTGTTGCATCCTTCTGCGTCCAGTGCTGATCCTTTGCTGCCTTTCAGTGAGGCTTTACCTGAGCCTATATTGGACTTGTGGAGGAAGGCAGTTACGACTCCATGCATTGAACAGGGCAGTAGCGAGGAGACATAGGGTTGCACCAGGAGATCTGGTTTTCCTGTCACGGCATCCGACTCCGGAAAGTTTAGTAGTCCAGGCGTCTTGCTCCGCGAAGTCTGCGCTGGAACATTCCCTGGAGTCCCAACTGATAGGGAGTCCAAGAGGATGGAGCACTCTTCGAAGAAGATCTTTTCATCCTGTAATATGGCGCTCAAGGCTACTAATTCTACCTGTGTGCTGGGCAGGTATGTCCACGCCCTTATGGACTCCTCTAAAGAGATGGAAAAGGATCTGCCACAGGAGGTGCAAAGGTCATTTGGGTCTCTTTTTATGGATGCGCAGGCGGCTCCACAACAAATTATACAGTCTGGCCTGGACACGTCTGATTCGGTAGCCAGGGCCATGGGAACATCTGTGGCTACTAGGAGGCATGCCTGGTTAAGGTCCTCTGGATTTTCATCAGACGTTCAATCCACATTAATGGATCTACCATTCGATGGGGAAAAGCTGTTGGAGACAAGGCGGATTCTGCCCTTGAACGGTTTAAGGAATGTCGGGCAACAGCTAAGTCTTTGGGCTTACAGACCTCTGCTGCAGCATCTTATAGACCTTTTTGCAGGTTTAGGGGTTTACACGTGGCTCTGCCTTTCGGAGGTCCCAAAACTTGTCCCAGCAACCTGCCAATCCGCCCTATCGTGCCTTTAGAGGGCGGGTAGGGGTAGAGCTAGAGGGCCAGCCCAGCAGCCTTCATCTTCATCCTCCTCCTCCGGGGGACAACAGCAGAAGCAGCCCTAGTTTTCTCCACTTTATTGTCCATACTTCTCCTGTAGGGGGAATATTGAGTCTTTTTCTCCAAAAGTGGGAGTCGATTACAACGGACTCGTGGGTGTTAAGAATTGTGGAATAAGGTTATGCTCTCCCCTTTCAGGAGTCCCCTCCTCCCTTTCCTCCCCCGTCCCACATTTTGTTCAGAAGACCATCTTCTGTTGTTGCAACAGGAGGTTATGAGGTTATGTTGTCAAAGGGCGCAATAGAGTTGGTGCTGTTGCAGGAAAGGGGTCAGGGGTGTTATTCAAGATATTTCCTGATTCCCAAAGTGGACGGTCATCTAAGACCGATTCTAGACTTGAGGATTTTGAATTTGTTCCTCAAACAGGAGAGATTCAAAATGCTGACCCTAGTGCAGGTACTATTGCGTTGAACGAAGGAGACTGGATGGTGTCTGTCGACTTGCAGGATGCGTACTTTCATATTCCAATAATCAAGTTGCACAGGAAGTATCTCCGGTTTGTGGTCGGGACGCAACACTACCAGTTTGCGGTCCTTCCGTTTGGACTTACTTCAGCACCTCGGGTTTTTACGAAGGTGATGGCGGTTGTTGCAGCACATCTCAGAAGGAGGGAAGTAGCGGTTTTTCCCTACCTGGACGATTGGTTGATCAAAGCCAAGTCTCCAGAGCTTGTGTTGTCTCATCTGCAAATGACAACCCAGTTGTTGTTCGATCTGGGTTTTTCAGTAAATGTACCCAAATCTCACCTGGAGCCCTCTCAACGCCTCCTGTTCATAGGGGCAGTACTGGACACAACATTGTTTCGGGCCTACCCCCCGCCTCAGCGGGTTCGGGACATTCAGGCACTGATTCCAATGTTTCAAATTGGAGCAGCAGTTCCAGTCCTCAAGGTCTTAGGCCTGCTAGGTCTGTTTGCTTCTTGCATTCTGCTGGTCACTCACGCTCGCTGGCATATGAGGGCTCTTCAGTGGTGCCTCCACAGGCAGTGGTTCCAGCACAAAGGAGATCTCAGGGATTCAATAAAGATCTCCAAGGACGCTGTAGCGGATCTTCATTGGTGGACAGTGGACGGCAACTTTTCCCAAGGAAAACCGTTTTCACTGCCACCTCCTGTGGCCACAGTAATATCGGATGCTTCCACCCTAGGGTGGGGGAGCTCATCTGGGGGACCTGGAGATCAAGGGTCATTGGTCTCCAGCGGAACAGATGTTGCATATCAATCTGTTGGAGTTGCGGGTGGTACGTTTGGCGCTCAAGGCCTTCCTCCCTTCCCTTTGCGGTCAGTCAGTTCAGGTCCTGACAGACAACACTACCGCGATGTGGTATATAAACAAGCAGGGAGGAGTAGGGTCGTACCTTCTCTGCAGAGAAGCTCTACGGCTCTGGTCCTGGGTTCAGGACCATCATATTTGCTTAATAGCGAATCATTTGGCCGGAGTACTGAATGTACGTGCGGACGGTCTCAGTCGTCACTTCTCAGTAGATCACGAGTGGCGTCTCCATCCAGACCTGGTCCTCTACATCTTCGGGATGTGGAGTACGCCCCAGGTGGATTTATTCGCCACTCAAGAGAACGCGCATTGGCCGTTGTTCTGCAGCCTCCAGTATCCGTTGCAAGGAGCATTGGGGGATGCGTTTCAGATGTCCTGGAGCAGCCAGTTGCTTTACGCGTTTCCCCCCATACCCTTGATTCCTCGGGTTCTGAAGAAGGTTCGTCAAGACTGGGCCCAAGTCATCTTGGTGGCGCCGGACTGGCCGAGAAGGGTATGGTATACAGACCTGCTTCAACTCTCTCAGTGCCCTCCGCTCCGTCTCCCGCTCAGGGCAGACCTCCTCTCACAGTCGCAGGGGCAGGTTCTACACCCCCACCTCCAGAGCCTGCACCTTCATGCCTGGAGATTGAACGGGGCAACCTGAGTTCCTTTTCTCTCCCACCGGATGTAGTGGATGTTATTCTATTGTCCAGGCGACACTCCACTAAATCTATTTATGCTGGTAGGTGGGCAAAATTTGTGGTTTGGTGTGGAGAGAATCAAAAAGATCCCTTAAAGGCCCACCTTTCAGATATTCTTTTGTTTGCTCTTGATTTAGCAAGGAAAGGCTGTATGGTAGCTACGGTTAAAGGTTATTTGGCGGCTCTGTCGGCTTTTCTTTGCCTTCCGGACCAACCTTCTTTATTTAAATCTCCGATTGTAAATAGGTTCATTAAGGGTTTAGTTAATAAGTTTCCTCCCACACCCTTTCACATGCCTCAGTGGGACTTGAATCTGGTATTGACGTTTCTGATGGGTTCGCCTTTCGAGCCTATGCATTCATGTCCGTTGAGATACTTGGTCTTAAAGACTGTTTTCTTGATTGCGATTACTTCTGCTAGGAGGATTGGGGAGCTTCAAGCCCTTTCTGTTAAACCTCCTTTTACCATGTTTTTCCCTGATAAAGTGGTGTTGAAAACCAGGGCGGCTTTTCTGCCAAATGTTGTCACTCGTTTTCATATAGGGCAGGCTATTACCCTTCCCTCGTTCTACCCTCCTCCCTACCCCTCTAAGGATGAAGAGAGGCTCCATCGGTTGGACCCTAAGAGGGCGCTGAGTTTCTACCTGGAGAGGACAAAAGACTTTCGTCTGGATGATCAGCTGTTCGTAGGGTATGTTGGACAGCGGAAGGGCAGAGCGGTCCAGAAACGAACAATCTCCAGGTGGGTCATCCTGTGTATAAAAGTTTGTTACTCTCTGGCGAAGAAAGTTCCTCCTGAAGGTATCAGGGCCCATTCTACTAGGGCTAAGTCCGCTTCTTCGGCCCTAGCGAGACGAGTTCCATTAGTAGACATTTGTAAAGCGGCAACGGTCATTTTGCTCGCTCGGTATTACAAGATTTATTGGTGTAATCAGACGGGCACCGACCACCGAGTGCGGTACGGCTTTGGGACTCTATTCATAAGGTGAGGAATCCACAGGTAGTTGTATCCATCAGAAGAACAAGTTACTTACCTTCGGTAACGCTTTTTCTGGTGGATATACTAGCTAACTGTGGATTCCTCACAGTCCCTCCCGCCTCCCCGTTGCCTGCCTGATTTCACAGTTATCTTGTAAATGGTTGATTCTTGCTTATCTGGAGATATGTGAATATATATATATATATATATATGTGTTTTTATGTAAATATATACGTTTAATGGGAAGTGTTATTGTGTATATATATTTTTCTTTACAGTTTTTGATGGGTCGGTTCTCACCTGTTCGCCTCAAAGGCACGTAAAAAATGAGGTGAAACTGACGTCAGTACACCGACGAGGACCTCTTATGGGCACGTTGACGTCAGACGGAGTCACATGGAGCCGTGCCATTATGACGTCCTCGTCGACGTGGACAGCTAGGAAGAAGACTTTCCGTCGGATGCTGGCGCAAGGATGAATTCATAAGGTGAGGAATCCACAGGTAGCTAGTGTATCCACCAGAAAAAGCGTTACCAAAGGTAAGTAACTTGTTCTTCTCAGTCACCTCAGAGAGGCTGCATCGGAATTCTCATGACACAAGAATTCCACAGACACTGGCCAATCCCCTGAGGCTGTGGGCAGGATGTCTGTTGTAACGGAGAACTCCCACACAACGGATGTCTTCATTAAGTGTTTATTTAGATAACACTAAACAAGTGTGACCTCCACCGCGGCCAGGTTAAAATAACCGACCCCGGTGGAATGTCCAAGTTCCTAGGAGACAGCGTTCCTATAACAACCTACAAACATTCTAATATGCCCAAGCTACACATCATAACATATCCTCCTCCTTTACATAATAATACACTACCCCCTTCTGATTTATAACAATAGTAAATGCACATACAATGCATAACCCAAAAATAGATTGAAATAATATTACTTACAATTTGTACCACTTTAAATACGGTTATCTTACATAATCTTGCAAATACGAAGGAGGGCGTCTCTGTCCTCTTGTAGACTAACATTCCTCCCTAGGACTTTGTACACACCTTGGGACACCTCCGGAAGATCCAGGACATTGTTCACCACCTGGATTAATGTCAGGAGATTCAATCCCTGATGTTTGGGAAGAAGATACACTGTCCTCTACAAAAACCCTTGAGGAAAATGTAGTACCCTTCTCTATATCCTGTGAAGCATCGCCCCTGGATCCACCCACCTCAACATTAAATGTTAGAGGGTTTGACCCAACCTCTTTAGTAGAACTCGGGCATTCAACCTCTTTAGTAGAACCAACTTCTTTAGTAGAACTCAAACATTCCGAAATTACTCCTTCACTCGCACCCAAAACTGACCCTCACATTCACTCCTCTGTGTGCCAAACTTTGAGTCCTGCGCACCAAACCTAGCCACTCTCCTAAAATTCCACTTTTCACCATTTTCCAACACAACATGCCATCTGCCGATATGCTTAACCTGAAATGGCCCTCTAAATTTGTTTAATCCTCCGACACACTGTCCCGATTTTATTTTCACCCAATCACCAGGAACTATTCTTTTACTAAGTTTCCTTTCACTCTTCTGACTTTCCCGCTCTACTCCATTTCCTTCCAAAAGAGCTTTAATCCAAAACAGAGTTAGCTTGGTACTAGGCTTTCTGCCCCGCATCAACTCGAAAGGCGAAGATACCGATGTGTTGTTTGCCGTAGTTCGATAGGCCCACACCAAATCACTCACAACTTTTCCTACACTCAGTCCTTTTGCCAAAGCTAGCTGAATGGCACCCTTAACCAGCCTATTAGCCCTTTCTACAGTGCCATTTCCCTGGGGATTATAGAGAGACGTGCGTGCATGCTTTACACCACACTCATTTAAGAACTGCTTCATACGATCTGATCTAAGTTGAGTACCATTATCAGTGACGAGACAATCAGGAAAACCTTCCTCACTGAAAATTTCGGATAAAATCCTCATTGTAGAGACCGTTGTCACCTCCGCCATAAACTTAACAACTAACCATTTGGTATTCAAAACAACTAAGACAAACGCAAACCTCTGACTGTAACCCACACCTGCCATAGGACCAATAAAATCACCACAAACCGTATGCCAAGCTATGCCTGGATCCCGCATAGTCCCACACACAGTATGTTTGCCCACCTTCAACCTTTTCTCACTCTTGATGCATTCAGAACACCTTTCCACCCAGTTTACCACGTCATCGTCCATATACCTGGCCACCAAAACTCAGCTCTGAGACGTTTCTTTGACATTGTCTGTCCTAAGTGACCTTCATGGGCTATATCAAATAACCTTTTCCTGACACCTAACGGAGGTATCAACCTTTCTCCCCGCACCAAAACTCCATTGCCCAGAATGGACAACTTGTCCAAAACTTTACCATATGGCCTAAGAGCTGGGGTTAATGTGCTTTCTCTCCTTCCTCCTTCCACTATCATTTTGACAACTCCCTTGTCAAAGCACGCTCCCACTCTTCCTCACTCACCGCCCCCAGGGTCCAATGAACAACATCACAGACACTCGCAACTGCACCTTCACTTTCATGCTTCAACACCCCCTCTCCATCAACTATCTCCCAATCTAAAGGTAAACGTGCTAAACAGTCTGCCTGCACATTCTTCCACCCTGGTATGTACTCTAAGACATACATATATTCCTGTAACCTTGTTGCTAGCTGAGCCAGTCTTGCAGAACACTTGCCAGCTCCACCAGAAGACTGAATCTTCAACAAAGGTTTGTGGTCGGAACGTAGAGTCACACGCGTTCCCCATATGTAGACTCTAAAGTATTCCATGCCCCAAGCTGCGGCCAAAGCTTCTCCTCTTGATACCACATGCACTCGCATCCACCGTGATTATAGATCTTTTGCTAGTGTCAAAAGGAGTCAAAATGCCAGCGCAGCACACCTCCTCCTTGATGGCCTGAAAACACTCTAGTTGCACTCTGGACCACTCAAATCTTGTCCCTTTCCTCAACAATGCTCTCAAAATCTCAGTCTTAGAGGCAAAGTTCTTCATGAATTTCGAGTAATATTCTATCACACCTAAAAAAGACCTCAATTGATCTTTGTCCTGCGGTGATGGGACCAATTTAATAGAATCCAGTAGGTTGTTCTTAGGTTTGATACCTTCCCCCGAAAGTGTATGCCCAAGATATTCTTTCTCCCTGACCAAAAACACACATTTCTCCTTCCTCAAAGTCATTCCAGCATTAGAGATTCTGTCCAGAACCTGTTTCAAAGTGAAATTATGACTCTCCACAGTATCTCCAAAAATCAAGATATCATCCTGGAAATATAGTACATTTTCTAAATCATGGAATACTTCAGTCATCACTCTTTGAAACACACTGGCTGCCGAATATAACCCAAAAGGCATGCGTGTGAAACGGAACGTGCCCTCCATGGTTATAAAGGAAGTTAAAGATTTAGGGGGTCATTACAACCCTGGCGGACGGTGTTAAAGCAGCGGTAAAACCGCCAACAGGCCGACGGTAAAAAAATTGGAATTAGGTCTGTGGTGGGAACTGCCAACAAAGACAGCCACTTTAAGACTCCGACCACCACAGCCGTACAGACAAACAGCGCGGCGGTCACCACCAACAGACAGGCGGGAGACAATGTACCGCCCACAGTATCACAACCTACCAATCCGCCTCCTTTTCCGGGGCGGATTCACTGCGGATAAAAACACGGCGGAAACAGCAATTTCAAAGGGAAAACGCTCACCTCTACACACTCCACGAGGAAGAGGGTCACCATGGAGCCGTAACTCCATATTCTGCCAGCGATAGTCTTCCTGCTCCTATACGAGGATCATCAATGCCGGCGGCGAAGAGCACGGTGAGTACTGCACCTACGACATAAGGAAGGGGGGGGGGAAACTGGGACACACACAACCAACATCCCGACCCTCACCCGCTACAACACACACACCAATGCATATCTATACATTACAGTAACACCCCCTGAAGAATGCAAAGACAAAAGGAAATGAGTTGAACCATTGTAATATATCAAAATACAGGAAGCAAATATATACATATATACACTATCAACAAAATATACACCACGATTAGTAGTGCAGGTAATGCACCATTCATTGTCCGTGGACCACTGGGCCTAAAATGCATGGGCGAGGCCCACACAAGATACCTGATCAAAACGGAGAGAACAATGCTGGGGCATCAGATAGAAATACAACAGGCACCTCAGGGGGAAGGGGAGGGGGGCACCTCAGCCGGATGAGTGCACCACGCCAGATCCACGAGGGGGCTCCATGCCCATTGATGTCTCCTGGGGAGTGCAAAGCCACAGTCTCTCAAGACTCTGCAGTGGGTGGGTTGCCCACTGTACCATCCTGGGGAGTGCAAAGCCACAGTCTCTCAAGTCTCTGCGGTGGGTGGTTTGCCCACTGTACCATCCTGGGCAGTGCAAAGCCACAGTCTCTCAAGTCTCTACAGTGGGTGGTTTGCCCACTGTACCATCCTGGGCAGTGCAAAGCCACAGTCTCTCAAGTCTCTACAGTGGGTGGGTTGCCCACTGTACCATCCTGGGGAGTGCAAAGCCACAGTCTCTCAAGTCTCTACAGTGGGTGGGTTGCCCACTGCTATATCCTGGGGAGTGCAAAGCCACAGTCTCACAAGTCTCTACAGTGGGTGGTTTGCCCACTGCTATATCCTGGGGAGTGCAAAGCCACAGTCTCTCGAGTGCAGCACACACCCCGTGACGGTCCAAGTTGCATCACTGCCCTTGCCGCAAATGGGCTAGCGGTGCATTCCATGGCGGTCCTTGCCCTGTTCAGCGGTCCCTGGCCTGTTCAGCGGTGCTTGCGTTGCCAGTGTCAGACCTGTTCAGCGGTGCATTCCATGGCGGTCTTTGCCCTGTTCAGTGGTCCCTGCCCTGTTCAGCGGTGCTTGCATTGCCAGTGTCAGACCTGTTCAGCGGTGAATTCCATGGCTGTCTTTGCCCTGTTCAGCGGTCCCTGCCCTGTTCAGCGGTGCTTGCCAAGGTGGTCTTTCATTGCCCAGCAGGGCTGTGGCTGGCGGGCCTTCATGGGTCAGCTGGGCTGTGGCTGGCGGTGGCCTCCTGGCCAGTGACGATGGGGCTGGCCTCCTGGGCAGTGACTCTGGCGGTGGCCTCCTGGGCAGTGACGATGGGGCTGGCGGTGGCCTCCTGGCCAGTGACTCTGCAGCTGGCGGTGGCCTCCTGGCCAGTGACGATGGGGCTGGCCTCCTGGGCAGTGACTCTGGCGGTGGCCTCCTGGGCAGTGACGATGGGGCTGGCGGTGGCCTCCTGGCCAGTGACTCTGCAGCTGGCGGTGGCCTCCTGGCCAGTGACGATGGGGCTGGCGGTGGCCTCCTGGCAGCGGGGATGATGGCGGTCCTCTCCGCCGTGCTGCTCCTCCCAGACTTTGGAGATTTCTTCTGCCTCTTCCCCACCTTGGGAGGAGTCACAGCTGAGTCGACACTCCCCCCGGGACCCTTGTGAGCGGCTTTGCTGGCTGGAGTCTTCCCCCTCTCCCGCCGGGCACTGTCCAACTTCTGGTGCTTCACAGGGGGGGGACTGGCTATGCTGTGGCTCCGTGCCACACTGGCTGTCCTGGTGGCCGGTGCACTCCACATACCTGTAACAACAGGCACCACTGGTCCCGGAGATTTTTTTGGTGAAGTGCTAGTACGGGACCTATGAGTTGGACGGGGGGGTCGTGGGAAATAGGTTAAGGGGGGCCAGGAAAAGTTTTTGGGACACACTGGGACGGGTAGATGGAGGGGTTTTGGGAGTGGAGGAAGAGGTGTGGTTGTAGGAGGTGTAAGTTTTGTGGATTTGGGTGCAGGTGCATGGGCTGGAGGCTGTCATGAGGTGGATGGCTGTTGGGTGGGTGTGTGCCTGCGTTTGTGTATCTTGGGAGGGGGCGTCACAGACACACTGGGAGAGGACACAGGGGACGCGTAAATGAGAGTGGGGGTGGTGACTGCACGTGAGCGGGGTGTGGTGGAGGGTGTGCTGGTGCGGGATGTAGTGGCTGTAGTGGTAGTGCATGCAGGTGTGAGTGTAGACGAGACTGGGAGGGAGGAGGGAGACGAGGAGGAGGGGGACACAGTTGAGGCAGTGGATGTTGGTGTGTCTGTATGTGTGTGATGCTTGCGTGAGTGCCTGTGGGATGTGTGGTGCTTATGTTTGCCTGAGCTTCCCTTGTGTGTTGACGTGTGTGTATGCTGGTCTGTAGGTGTGCTTGGGATAGGCTGAGGTAGAGGGGATTGGGTCGAGGTGGAGGAAGTTGGAGGGGGGAGGCTAGAGACAGGGACAATTGCTGCCATCAGTGTTAAGGCCAGAGTTTGCAGGGTTCGATGAAGGGCAGCCAGAGCAGAATGAATGCCCTCCAGGAATGCATTTGTGTGTTGCAATTCCCTTTCTACACCCTGGATGGCATTCAAAATGGTAGACTGCCCAACAGTGAGGGACCTGAGGAGGTCAATGGCCTCCTCACTGAGGGCAGCAGAGGCGACTGGGGCAGGGGCTGAGGTGCCTGGGGCGAAGGTGATGCCCACCCTCCTGGGTGAGCGGGCACGGGGCGAAGGCTGAGGGGCTGCTGGGAGGGCGGTGCTGGTAGGGGGGGTGGCGGCTGTACCTGTAGAAGTGGGGGGCACAGATTTTGCCGCCACCACAAGGGAGCTCCCATCGGAGGACGAGTCCGTGTCGCTGGTTGCAGATCCAGTGACCGCCGTGGTGCTCCCCTCGCCCTCCGTCCCACTGGTGTATTCTGAGTCTGTGGTGTGGGCCTCCATGGCCATGTGGGATGCAGCTCCCTCGTGCTCCGGTGCCAATGTACCTCCGCCTGATGATGCTGATGAACACAAGAACAGTGAGACCACAAAAAGGGGGGGGGACGACAGAAGAAAGACAGGTTGAGTGCAAGGCTTACCGCTACCGTTGGCGGACAATACAGACACAGCAGCCCCCTGCACTACGTCGCACTGTTGGGCTCTACAGATGCAATTCCTGGGATATGGCCTACATGGCTATGGTCGATATCTGCACACATAGATGAAACAGGGGCATGAATACCTGTACTTGGCACTCTACAGAGGTGGGCTGGGGTGCCACATGGCCTGCATTATGGAGGGGCCTAGCCTACGGAACTCTCCCTGGCCTAGGGAAACCCACAGCCCTCCTCCCCCACCCAGACACCTTCACTGCGCGCAAAGTCCGCTGAATGATAGTGTACTCACCCCCTTGTGTCTGCTGTGATGCCCTCAAGCGCCCATCCAACTCGGGGTAGGCCACCGCCAGGATCCGGAACATCAGGGGGGTCATGGTTCGACGGGCACCCCTCCCACGTTGGGAGGCCATCCCCAGCTGAGCCTCCGCCGTCTTCTTGCTCCAGTGGCGAATGTCCTCCCATCTTTTCCGGCAGTGGGTGCTCCGTCTGTGGTGGACCCCCAGGGTCCGACGTCCTTGGTGATGGCACACCAAATATCCTTCTTCTGGTGGGTGCTGACCTACATGACATGTACAGGGGAAGAAGAGAAGTCATTAACAACTGCACCGTCTAAGTGATTGGCCCCCATCCCTACCCTTGCCATGTGGCACATGCATTCACAGTCCTTCATGCACGCAGAACTGTGCCCCCTTCCTTCTTACAACCAGCCCTCTCCACACAGGCATAGCCCATACAACATGCTCCCTGTGTACTTACCTGTTGGTCTAGAGGACCGTAGAGTAGCGTGTACTGGGGGAGGACCCTGTCCACGAGCTTCTCCAACTCTTCTGCAGTGAAGGCAGGGGCCCTTTCCCCAGACGCACGAGCCATTGTCTCTTCCAGACCGAGGTCACAGCAGCACTTGCAGTGTAGGTCCTCTCCTGTTGAAGATCAGGTATAGAGTGATTGAACAGATAGAAAATGGCGTTCACGTCCGCGGCGGTGCGTACCATCACCGCCGGCGTACATCATCATTGGCTCCTGGGACCCATAGGGTCCAATGTTAACCAATGCAGCATTGCGCCCCGGTCTTTGACTGCCTACCGCGACGGTGTACAACGCCAGCGCAGTTACCTCACATCCCATTGTCCCACTTTAGAGGTCAGGCAGCCGCCATTTCAGGGGCCCACATGCCCTAATTACCAACTGCGTCACACAGACCTAGGCCTTGTCGCACAACACAAATACAGGCCACATTTTGTGTATGAATGGTGTTCTGTGTAGATTGTGGGTACATACCTCTGAGTTGTTTGACTCTGTGGTCGCTGTTGTCATTCCTAGGCACCATCTGCTGGGACATGTGAGGGGATGGCGGAATCCTCCGGTGTACCGACCACTGGTGGACCTGTCGACAATGGAGGAAAGACATTTGATCATCACCTACAGGTTTGACCGTGCCACAATCCAGGAACTGTGTACCCAATTGGAGCCAGACCTGATGTCAGCAATCCGCCATCCCACAGGGATCCCCCCTCAAGTGCAGGGGCTATCAGTGCTCCATTTCCTAGCAAGTGGGTCATTTCAAACAACAGTGGCCATGGCATCAGGGATGTCCCAGCCTATGTTTTCCAACGTGTTGTCCAGAGTGTTGTCTGCCCTGCTGAAACACATGCAGAGCTACATCGTTTTCCCTCAGGTGGAGGATTTGCCTACAGTTGAAGGTGACTTCTATGCCCTTGGACATATCCCTAACATCATAGGTGCCATTGATGGGACCCATGTAGCTCTGGTCCCCCCCCACAGGAGTGAACAGGTGTACAGGAACTGGAAGAGTTATCATTCGATGAATGTACAGATGGTATGTTTGGCAGACCAGTACATCTCCCAGGTAAATGCTATGTTCCCTGGCTCTGTGCATGACGCCTACATCCTGCGGAATAGCAGCATCCCTTATGTGATGGGTCAACTCCAGAGGCACCGGGTGTGGCTATTAGGGGACTCTGGTTACCCCAACCTGTCATGGCTACTGACCCCAGTGAGGAATCCCAGGACCAGGGCAGAGGAACGCCACAATGAGGCACATGGGCGGACTAGGAGGGTGATCGAACGCACCTTCGGCCTCCTGAAGGCCAAGTTCAGGTGCCTGCATATGACAGGTGGATCCCTATTCTACTCACCAAAGAAGGTGTGCCAGATCATCGTGGCCTGCTGTATGCTTCACAACTTGGCTTTGCGACGACAGGTTCCTTTTCTGAAGGAGGATGGTCCAGATGACGGTGTTGTGGCAGCTGTGGAGCCTGTGGACAGTGATGAGGAGGAAGCAGAGGAAGAAGGCATTGACAACAGGGACTCAGTTATCCAGCAATATTTCCAGTGACACACAGGTGAGAACACATTCCTGCCTACTACAAGTACTTTCACACTTCTACCTCTATCCTGTCTGTCGATTTCAACCAGTATATGGTAACTGAGTTGTACATTTCCCTAACGGTTTCACAGGTGTGGTTTACAACGTGTGTCATCTGCTTAGATTCCTCATGGACTTGAGATGTGTGACATAGGTATGCTGACATTACATTTGAAAACGCATTTTGTCACTGTCATTGCTAATACACATTTACTAAATCACAGACTGACTCCAGATTGTGTTGTGCTTCAAGGGTGTTTATTTAAGTGCTAAATATTGGAGAGGGGTTGTAACATGGTGAGGGGTGATGGTGGAGGAATGTCCATGGCAGAGTCCAGTCTATTAGTCTCACAGGTGCATTGCCCATATGTGCATAGGAAGTGGAGCTGGGGCAGTTTAAATATGGACAGGGTTACAAAGTGGGACAGTGCGATGACAATCAGGGTGGTCTCATTTCTTGGCAGGGGTCTTGGCATCGTGCTCTGTCTTGTTCCTGGATCTCAGGGACTGCTTGTGGGGTGGTTCTCCATCTGCAGGGGGTGGGGTGCTGGTGTGGTGGTCCTGTGGCGGTGCCTCCTGTCCACTAGCGCCGGCAGAGGTGGTGGGCAGTTCATCATCCATGCTAGTGTCAGGGGCCCCTTGGAGTGCCACAGTGTCCCTCCTGGTGTTCAGTATTTCCTTCAGCACCCCTACGATGGTGCCCAGGGCAGAGCTGATGGTTCTGAGTTCCTCCCTGAACCTCAAATACTGTTCCTCCTGCATGCGCTGGGTCTCCTGAAACTTGGCCAGGACCGTTGCCATTGTCTCCTGGGAGTGGTGGTATGCTCCCATGATGGAGGAGAGGGCCTCGTGGAGAGTGGGTTCCCTAGGCCTGTCCGCCTAGGGATGCAGAATCTCCAAGACCTGCTCCTCCCATGTTGTTAGTTGTGGGGGAGGAGGTGGGGGTCCGCCGCCAGTCCGCTGTACTGCGATGAGATGTCTTGAGACCACGGAACACACCTTACCCCGTAGGTTGTTCCACCTCTTCCTGATGTCATCCCGATTTCTTGGGTGTTGTCCCACTGCGTTGACCCTGTCGACTATTCTTCGCCATAGCTCCATCTTCCTTGCAATTGAGGTGTGCTGCACCTGTGCTCCAAATAGCTGTGGCTCTACCTGGACGATTTCCTCCACCATGACCCTGAGCTCCTCCTCCGAGAACCTGCGGTGTCTTTGCCATGTCATGGGGTGGTGTAGGTGATGTGTGGGGTGGTGTATGTGGTGATAAGTGTGGTGATATGTAGTGGTGTGTGGTGTTTTGTGCGTGGAAGTAGTGTGGGTGATGGTCTGGTGTGCCTGTGGATGCTTGGTAGTAGTTTGTAGTGTCTCTCTCTGGCCTTCTCTCTGTAATTGTGGTCATAGGGGTTTGTGGGTGATGTGGGTGTGTGTTTTATATTGTATTGGGTGTGTGGGAGTGGTGTGTGTATGTGTATCAGGTGTGTGTATTTCGAATTGTCCAATGTGGCGGTGTTTTGTAGAAGTGTGTGTATTTTGAGCGCGGCGGTGTGTACCGCCAATGGGATACCGCGGTTGAAAGACCGCCGCGTGGATTCGTGGGTCGTGATAGTGTGGGCGTATTTATGTGGGTGTGACGGTTCAGGATTTGTTTTCGCCAGTTTATCACTGACCTTTGGTGTGGCAGACTTGTGTGGGTGTCTGAATTTTGTCGGATTCCGAGATGTGGGTCATAATAGCTGTGGCGGAATTCCGCGGCAGTGTGTTGGCGGTCTTCTGCACGGCGGTAAGCGGCTTTACTGCCAATGTTGTAATGACCCCCCTAGAGTCATTGTGCAACTTGATCTGATGATATGCGTGCTTCAGATCTACAGTAGTTTCGTGAATAATTTTCCACCCTTCAGTAGAGTCAAGAGTTTGTTGATATTAGGGAGTGGAAAATTGTCTGCAACAACACATTGATTCAGGCTCCTCAAATCAACGCAAAATCTCAGTTTACTGTCAGCTTTGCGTGTGATTACCACTGGAGAAATCCACTCTGACGTCTCCACAGGCTCAATTATTCCCCTTTTTAACATGTCATTTATTAATTTGTTGACTTCCTCTCTTACCAAAACAGGTACTCTTCTAACTTTATGTTGGACTGGAATCGCCCCATGTTTCAATTTAATCCTATGCACGTACCCCTTAAGTTCACCCATTTCCTCACGAAACACATTGTCTGCACCCCTGATAACGTCTTCCAATGTCACCTCTTGAACAACCATGACAGGATTTTCAGCACGTGGATTTATAGTGATGTGTAAATCGTATTGATGAGCCCACCCGAGGATCGGCGGACCAGCTTCTGCAACAAATACCTTCCCTTGAATAATCCTTTCACCAAAGGTGATATCAGCTAACATATAGCCTACGATATTTATTTTTTCTCCCTGATACCCACCAGGGTTGATATCTTTTGGTAATAGCTTAGTGTTTGGCCACTTGGATCTAAATAAACCCTTTGGTATAATGGTATAAAGAGACCCAGAGTCAACCATTAAATGAATAGCCTGTCCCTTTATAAGGAATTCAGCTGTGGGTCTTTGTTTCCTATTGCATTCACCCTCCACTATTAATACTCTGTCCAGGCATCCATTCAAACTATCGTCAGATCCTTCTGACAACACAGCTACTCTCATCCTTGCAGTACTTCGACACATCCTGGCAAAATGTCCTTTTTGATTACACTTCCTACAATCCTTTCCCTTCGCGAAACAATTTCTAGCTCCAGTACTGTGATTGTAGCTACCACAGTTATTGCATGTTTTGCCGGTTACTTTGACATTTTGACCACCTTTACTGATTTTGTATGTACTTGCATCACTTTTGCTATTAAAAACTTCACAGTCCGTGTGTTGACCAATGACTGACACGCCAATTTTTTCCTCCCTCTTATCCATTACCCTCATGCAATAGTCCGATTCTTCTATTACTTTAGCTATCTCTATGGCATCTTTTAGAGTCGGATTCTTAGCAGCCCACAACATTTCTTGTATCTTGCGACTGTTGCATTGTACTATAAGTTGATCGCGTATCATCTCATCTGTCATTGGGCCAAACTGACATTTTAACGATAACTCTCTTAACCTGGTGACAAAGTTATCGATCGACTCACCAGGACGTTGTGGTTGAGTATAAAATTTGTGTTGTCTAATCACAATATTCCTACCCTTAGCAAACCTAATCTCTAAACGTTTACGCGCATCAGAATAAATGTCAACATCAGGTTGATCTTCTTGGGTAGGTAACGCCAGTAAGTACTTAAAGATGTTGCCCTTCCTTGCCCAAAGCATTCAATAAAATAGCCTTTTTCCTCTCAAGAGAAAAGTTGCGCCCATCAATTGCTTCTAAGTAATTATCAAAAACATCTATCCATTCTTTCCATTCCAGCGATGGCTCACCTGGTTGGGATAAAAATGGCAGTGGTGGCGTGATAGTATGCAAATCCATGCTGATACAGTCACTTAAATAAATTAATGTCTATAATAGAAGTAATTAATCACGTACTGCACGTTGTACCATGCAGTTACACAGACTAACTACAGCAAATGTTAACAAAAATTAATAAATAAATAACCAACATAAATACGATATGTAAATAACAGTGTGCACTTGGTATGCGCTCAACACATCAAACTGAAGATTTAAGGCTTTGAGTCAATGTCACATTGACAGCGGTAACTTTCCCACTGTGCTGCAAGCAATTGCCTGTAAACAATCGTTTGGGCGACAATATGCTTTTAAGGACCTTTCTTCTAATGTCCACAACTGGAACCAAAGGGCCTTTCCTCTAAAGTCGTAGCACCGGAAACGCTCTCCGACACTCCCACTTGCCGTCAATACGGAGCAGAAAAGTCACCATGCTCGACGTATTCCACTTGTGGGAAACAGATCAGTGAGATGAGGTGAGTCGCAAACTCCTGTCCGACGCGCTGTACCACTGCGCTCCACGCTGCCAGTCTCACGCGCTGTGCAAGCAGATGTTCAGTACCGCCGCTCTCCACACCACACGTGCACGGTGTTTAATTACCGTTGATATCTCCAGTCACATGTGCTGTACAAATAAATATCGGATATCAGCGCGCTCCACGCAGCGCGCGCACGGCCTTTTGTCACCGTCGATTTCCTCCACAAACGGTAACGTTAGACACCATCCACAGTGTTTAATTACCGTTGATTTCCACCAGTCTCACGCGCTGCACAAGTAAATATCGGATATCAGTGCGCTCCACGCAGCGCGCACACGGTCTTTTGTCACCGTTGATTTCCACTAACAAACGGGAACATTAGACACCATTCACGGCTTGAACTCACACACAGTACCTACAAAATATCTCAGCGAAGCGTAGGATAGGCAAAGTCCTTTCCTCTTCGAAGTCCCAGAATTACTGCACGCTAGTCCATAGAGGTCACACTACTCCTTAGCCGTAGCCATCCCATCCTCGTCGCCAAAATTATGTTGTAACGGAGAGCTCCCACACAACGGATGTCTTCATTAAGTGTTTATTTAAATAACACTAAACAAGTATGACCTCCACCGCAGCCAGGTTAAAATAACCGACCCCGGTGGAATGTCCAAGTTCCTAGGAGACAGTGTTGCTATAACAACCTACAAACATTCTAATATGCCCAAGCTACACATCGTAACAATGTCACACAAGTCATTTGTATTTTTATACATCTGGCCTGTACCATTTACGGTTCTAGTGCCAGGAGGGGGTGTTTCTCAATCACTTGGAAAACTTAAAGTTTCACTGGGCTGTTCCTAGCTGGGACGTTAACAAATATCAGATTTATTTTTATTAGAGCTCATTATTAGTAGATATTAGATGGAACGTTTCCTTTAATTGCGGTTACCAATGCAAGTTATCATAAAGAAGATTGTGAAGTAAAGCAGTGGAGCGGGGCCCGCATCTCCCTGGATATTTGCTCTTTTGATTGCTGGTACAGAGAGATAAGTAATCTTTTCTGCCCGTTTGTGCCTGTTTTCTCTCGGTTCTATTTATTAATCTGCATTGGGATGGTATTCTCTTTTTTTTTTTTTTTTTTTTGCCATTGATGTCACATTGTTACACTTCTCAAGTTTCTTATATTATTGTACTATCTTTATTTTGTGAATTGATGTGCTCTTTGTATCCCGTACGAAGGGGCTGTATTCATGGAAATTTGCAGCTATTATGCTGGTGGATTAAGACAATATTTCACCTGTAGGCTGCTTGCGTAAACCGAATGACATTTATTGGTAGTTTTTTTTTTTTTTTGGTGGTGGGGCAGGGTAGTACTGGGAAAAGGAGAGCCGGTTATGCGGGCACTCCTGCTATTTCTGAATGAAAACGCAAAGAAATTGAATTGTTGGGCTTAGAAACAAAGATTAGACTCACAGTTATCATGGCAATTAAAAGAGATAACGGTTTATTGCATTATGCTGAAGAAGATGGATATAATGCTGTAAAAGTAATGGTAATATTCTCGTCACACCTGCGATGTTAATGTTCACGTTTTGCCTTTATTTGGACAGAGAAGATTTACGTCAGCAGCAGGGACGTGCCTCTCGACAGGAGCAGCGTGCAGTTGACTTGGAACGAATTCTCGACAGTGTAAAATCAAAAGTCCGCAGTTTGGAAGATGATTTTATTGCAAAAGCGTCTCAGCACCACAGCCAATTAAAGGAGCTTCAGAAAGACAAGCAAATTGCAGAGGTAGTCTGCATTAATGTCTTTTACTAGCGCAATGTAAATACATATGGAATTACTTGAAGCTTTATCTAGATGTAGGTACTACAGTAATTTGCATTGAGTATTTTGAAAGTAAAACTGTCTGCTTAGCTTACCTTTGCTGTTTCTTTTGAGGTTCAGTTTATACCAGTGGTTCCCAACCTTTTGACTTCTGTGGACCCCCATTTTATGATCACTTGAACCTGGGGACCCCCACTGAATCATTATTGGAGTCTGGGGACCCCACACTAAGTCATTACTGAAAGCTGGGGACCCAATCTGTTAACATTGTTTAATTTCCTAAGCAGTCGCGGACCTCCTGAGGAGGCTTCGCGGACCCCCAGGGGTCCCCGGACCACAGGTTGGCAACCAGTGGTTTATACCATTTCCTTTCCAATTTCAATGTCTTTCTGTAAAAAGATGTAGGATGAGGATATTAGGATCGGCTGTTGACCAGGCAAGGAAATATTAAAAAATACATTAGATTAAAACAACACTTGGAATAATGTTGACCGAGTTAGTATTAATGTATCATACCAAAGGGTACGTTTTTTTTTTTTTGTTCGGTACATTCCAGCCCCTTGCATCCGAAGAATGACTGCTTCCATTGGAAGGTACAAGATAAAGGGTAACTTACGTCTTTTAGTAGATTTGTAAAGTAAGCTGGAAACAAACCTGAGAGTGAGTGGCTCCTCCCACTTCCAGTCTTCAACTCTGTCACACAGCCATTTCAAGTCACATCAGTTCACAATTCTCCTCTCTGCAAACTGGAGTGGCAGTCATCTGTATGGAAAATTTGCATTTTAGACAGTTTGTTTGTAATATATTTTTAAAGAGAGGGGAGACCATTAAAAGTTGGTTTCAAAATTTGTGAAACCAGTCAGTTTGTTTTTTTAAACTTTGAAATCCCCATTGTTTTCCCCTAAATACCTGTTCATGGAAATCAGATTCTTGTCTATCTATTGCATGTTTTAGTATAGATTTTTTTCTTTTTTATAGTAAACTTTTTTTCTTTAAAAAAAAGTGACATAACAAAGACAGTGAGCTCATACGTCATGCCACTAAAAGCATGCAAATACACATGACGATAATCACACACTTCCCCAAAATAACAAAGTCATTTCACTCAGAAGGGCAAACCATGGTAAGCCTGCCATTTTTCCCACATTTTCTCATATTTCAGAGGGCATCCCCTCGATTCCTATATAGTTTTTTCCAGTTGGGAGCACCAGTAAAGCCCTGCTTGACATTTAGACAATGATGGTGCTACAGGGTTTCTCCACAGTTGAGCAATATCTCTTTTAGCCACTAGACATTTAACCCCCACAAAGATTTGGTTCGCCTTTGGTCCACCCAATGCCACCAGAAGCCCCAGCAGTGCCAACTTAACAGTCAGCTCAATTTGACGCTTCAGGACCCTAGAGATCTCCCACCCCACAGCCTCCCAGAAATGGGCCGCCTGGGGCACTCCCAGGCCACATGCAGAAGGTGTTCCTCCAAATGACCACATCTCGCACAACCAGAAGGCGTCGATAGATATGTGCTGCAGGCGTAGTGGGGATAGATATGTCATATGGAAGTAATTGATTTGTACCATCCGCAAGTGTGCATATGTGGTCAGTTCCCTGGGTGCAAGGTAGGCTTCCCTCCAGTCGTCCTCATCCACATCCAGTTTGCCCCCCAGGCTGTCCACTTGTCTCGTAATGTGGCTAGCTTGTCAGGGGCATTAGGAAGCAACAAGCAGTAAATCTGGCTAATGGCTCCATTTCGCAGGTGGCCATAAGCAGTTTAGCCTCAAGAGGGCGACGGTCTGGCAGGGATAAATCGGGTGGCAGGTGAGTCCGGAGGGCTTGGCGCAGCTGGAGAAAGCGGAAAAACTGTGTGTTGGCCAGGGTGTTTTGGTCCTTCAGCTGCTGAAAGGACATCAGACGGTCACCATCATATACATCCCCCAGGTAGGTGATCCTAATGTAGTCCCACTGCCTGAATCCCCCCAAATTAGTTAACTGTCGCAGACGTGCCTCTGCCATAAAGTCATCAGTTTGGTAAGGGGCCGATCCCAACCTGTCAGACGCAGGGCCACCCTTCAACACCACACTGCCACCCATATCAAGTCAGGGGCACCCACCGGAAGTGGACTGCAGTGTAATAGACCCATTAGGACATCAAATCCCATACGGGAGAGTAGCTGAAAGTTAAGCTGCCAGGCCAGATCTGGGAGTGGGGAGAGGTATGTTCCCAAATATTTAAACACATTTTGCCTCACCAGGATGTCCGGGCACCAGATGCGGCCTCCGCATCTCCCTGCACGTCCACCAGTAATGATTTTTTGGGGTTTGAGTCTCAGACCCGAGGCCTCACCATCGAAGGCCAAGAGCTCAAGGCAGTGGAGTCTGGAACTCTGGACTTCCCCAGGAAGAACAGGACGTCATCAGCATAGAAGGACACTTGATCCTCCTGGCCGAACCACCCCTCCAGCTGCTGATCAATGGGTCACAGCGTAAAAGGCAGGCCAACGGCTCGATGGCCAGGGCGAGCAGCAGAGGGGAGAGAGGGCACCCCAGACACGTCCCCCATCTGATATGAAATAGATATGACATGATGCTGTTGACCTACACCTAAGCCATCGGCTTATGGTAAAGAAGATGGACCATTTTCCCGAAAGTCGAGCCGAAGGCCATCTGTAGCAGGATGTCCTCCAGGAAGTCCCAGGCAAGTGTGTCAGAAGCCTTGTGGAAGTCTACCAGCAGGAGCCCCAACCCGCCCCCCAGGCCGCTCAGTCTACGAAAGCTCCACCTGGACCCGTCCGATGCAGTGGTGTGTGCTCCTGCCCAGCATGAACCCACATTGATCAGGGTAGATCAGATAGGACAGCATGCGGGCCAGTTGGGTCACCAGAATCTTTGCATATATTTAGAGTAGAGCCCCTCTTGAATGTGAGCTAAATGTGAAATTATGAGAAACACCTCTGAATCTGCTAGTAGGATTGCCAGCAGGCTGTTTGATGTGTTTCCTGTTTGAATGCCACGTACATGGAATGCCACTTCCAACAGGACAAAACAGTCTGAGCTTTCCTATGGTCCTTAAGACATTTTATGTTCTAGGTAAATAACGTGAGCAGGGATTTACTAATCTTGCACAATAAATGTGTATATCAAATAGTATAATGGTGTGATAGCCCACAGCATGCTCCCAGTCCTCACCAAGAAATACCCACGGACGCTTCTCCTGCCACAACTGCAGATTCACCTGCGACAGAACCACCAAACCTCCTAAAACCAGAAACAACCACCTCCACTGGATAATCCTTAACACCCGCTCTGCACGCAAGCACGCCATCGAGCTCTGGGACTTGCTCGACACCTCAGCCCCGGACGTGGCCTTCCTTACCGAAACCTGGTGGAACGACTCCTCGGCGCCCGACATCGCCATAGACATCCCGGAGGGCTACAAGATCACCTGCAGCGATCGTACAAACTGAATCGGAGGAGGAATAGCTAACGCCCACAAGGCCACCCTCAAGGTCCACACCCACACGGACGACACCCTCAAGACCGCCGAACATCTGCACTTCCAAATACACACTGTCCCCAACACCACCCTCAGAGGAACGCTCGTCTACAGACCCCCTGGACCACGGGCACCTTTCAGCGACTCCATCTCTGACCTCACCAGCACCCACGCACTCGCCTCTACAGACTACATCCTCCTCGGGGACCTTAACTTCCACCTCGAGAACAACAACGGTGTCATCTCCACTACCCTGATCGACAACCTCGGCCTCAGACAAACCGTCACCACACCCACCCACGCAGCCGGCCACACGCTTGACCCCATCTTCTCCACAAGCACCCACATCACGTTCAGCCACACCACCAAACTCCACTGGACCGACCACCACTGCATCCACTTCACCTTCCAGAAACAGGTCAAGCACCACCGCACCCTACAGCCACCCCGCCGCCTTTGGAGCAAAGTCACCCAAGACCAGCTGACCAGCGCCCTTGCCCAGAACCCGCCTAACGACCCCACCGACCCAGACACCGCCGCCCACAACCTCAGACAGATGATCAACGACTGCGCCAACTCCCTTGCACCACTCAAGAAGACCACCAACAACCAAGCCCCCAAGAAAGCCACCTGGTTCACCGAAGAGCTCCAGACCTCCAAGCACATCTGCCGGAAACTTAAGAATAAATGGCTCACCGAACACACACCTGACAGCCTCACGGCCCACAAAGACACCACCCGCAGACACCACCAACTAATCAGACTAGCCAAAGGTTCCACCTTCAAAGACCGCCTAGATAACAATGCACACAACAGCAAAGAGCTCTTCAGCATCGTGAAAGAACTCTCTAACCCTAGCGCCAACGTCAACGACATTCCACCCTCGCAAGAGCTCTGCAACTCCCTGGCCACCTTCTTCCACCAAAAGATCACCGACATCCACGACAGCTTCAACACCGCAACCACCCCCACCACGCCAGACACCACCCCTGCTAACACCACCCGCTCCAATCGCCTAACCTCCTGCGCCAACGTCAGCGACACCGAGACACGCAAATTCATGAACTCCATCCACTCCGGATCACCGTCAGACCCATGCCCTCACCACGTGCACAACAAAGCAGACGCAGCCATCGCTCCCAACTACGGAAGGTCATCAACATCTCCTTCGAAACAGCAACATTCCCGGAAAGCTGGAAACACGCCGAAATCAACGCCCTCATTAAGAAGCCCAAAGCAGACCCCCAGGACCTCAAGAACTTCCGACCCATCTCCCTACTCCCGTTCCCTGCGAAGGTAATTGAGAAAATTGTCAACACACAACTGAGTCGCCACCTCAAAAAAACGACGACATCCTGGACCCCTCCCAGTCTTGCTTCCGACAAAATCACAGCACCGAGACTGCGCACCTCGCCACCACAGATGACATCAGACGCCAAATGGACAACAGTGAAACATCAGCCCTCATCCTCCTGGACCTATCAGCCGCCTTCGACACGGTATGCCATCACACTCTGAGAACCCGCCTCTTCAAAGCCGGAATACAAAAGAGAGCCCTCGAATGGACCACATCCTTTCTCTCCGACAGAACCCAGAGAGTCCGCCTCCCTCCCTTCCGCTCCAGGGCCTCCAAGATCATCTGCGGCGTACCCCAACATTATTGAACATCTACATGGCCCCCCTCGCACAAGTAGCCCGCCAATACAACCTCACCATCATCTCCTACGCCGACGACACCCAGCTCATCCTCTCCCTCACCAAGGACCCGCACACCGCCAAGTCCAACCTCCACGAGGGAATGCAGGCCGTTGCCGAATGGATGAGAAACAGACCGCCTGAAACTGAACTCAGACAAAACGGAGGTCCTCATCCTCGGACCCAACCCCTCCGCCTGGGACGACTCCTGGTGGCCAACATTTCTAGGAACCCCACCAACACCGACCGACCACGCACACAATCTGGGCTTCATCCTCGACGACTCCTTCTCCATGTCAAAACAGGTCAACGCAGTCTCCTCCTCCTGCTACAACACTCTCCGCATGCTCCGCAGGCTCTACAAGTGGATCCCGACAGACACAAGAAAAACAGTGACACAGGCCCTCGTCAGCAGCAGGCTAGACTACAGCAACGCACTCTACACAGGCATCCCGACAAAACACCTGCGGCGCCTCCAGCGCATCCAAAACGACTCCGCCGACTGATCCTCAACGTACCCCGCCGCAGCCACATCACACCCCACCTGAGAGACCTCTACTGGCTCCCCGTTGACAAGAGGATCACAATCAAGCTCCTCACCCACGCACACAAAGCACTCCACAACACCGGACCTGCTTACCTCAACAACAGACTTAGCTTCTACACCCCCACCAGACAGCTCCGATCCACAGACCTCGCCCTCACCACCGTCCCCCGCATCTACCGAAAGACATCCAGCGGCAGATCCTTCTCCTACCTCGCCGCCAAAACAACATGAAACACTCTCCCAACCAACCTACGACAGACCCAGGACCTGCTCACCTTCAGAAGGCTCCTCAAGACCTGGCTCTTCGAGACCAGTAGCAGCTAACACCCCCCCCCGCAGCGCCTTGAAACCCTAACAGGTATGTAGTGCGCTCTATAATTATATTGATTGATTGATTTAATGTTCACTGTAAAAAGAGTTGCCTTTATGTTCATGTAACAGTATAAATCTTTACTGGTGATTATTCCCTAGTCCCTTACATACCCTCACAAACTATGCCCCTCAACTGACAGTAGATAATTCCCCACCCGAAAAAAACAAATGAAACACATTTGCAAAGAAAATATAGCAGTGTGTGCATAAGGCAGTGCATCACAAGCCTTGTTCCCACTGAAAAAAGCAATGTAGGCCATAAATGAATAGTTGATGGCTTCTCCAAGGGCCTAGCTCTTACTGCTCAAAGCATTTAATTTGTGGTTTGTTAATGTTGAAGATGATTCAGCAGAAAATGAAGTGCAGTAAACTATATCATGGCGCATTATAAAGTGAGGAGGCAGATTCTGCGTCTGAGCAATGTGTAGCTACATACTCTGAACGTAACATCAGCCTTAAACATGTACGTGAGTACTGACAACAAGAGCACATTATCAGGCATTGTCTTATGTAATATAAATTGAAATACCAAAGAAATTGAGACAAACGGTCAGCATAAGAGGAAGCTATTTGTCGTCTTTTGTCATTTGGGGCACAGTGTCTACGTCCTTCTCCCTCCTCTTATGAGTATTGATATCTTTCTTTAGTGCCCTTATCGCCTGTTGCAGATCAGAAAAAATGCTACCTCTGAGAGGATATTAGTAAGAACAATTTTCTGGCCTCTTGCATCTGAATAGTGAAATCCGGGAATACAAATTCGTAACCAGAGTATTATAAGTTGCACAGTTCTCTTGCATCATGGTCCCTAGCAGTGATTAGCTGAAGTCTTGATTCTGGGATCAACCATGGTGCTAGAGATGGGCTCGCTCAACTACAGAGAGGGAGGGAAAGGTGTCATGTCCCAGTAGGTCTCTTAAAAGCTGTTCAACAAAAAACTCCATACTGCCAGAAAAGGTCATTCTGGGATACCCACTGTTCTGATGTTATTCTGCCATGATCTGTTTTCCAAATCTTCTTTTTTTTTGGCTTAAACCAATGTAAGCTCCCTGTCAATTTTAGTCTAGGCCACTTTTCATGCAACAGCATAGGCTTCAGCCTCCGACATGCATCTTTCCATCATGTCTAAACTGGAAGCATGTTTGTTGAGGCTTTCTCTCATTCTATCCATGTGATAAGTAAGAGCATCAATTTTTCCATCTTTTCATTTGTGAAGGCTATGCTTGCTGGATAGTGTTCAGGTTGAGTGCCTTGGGATCACTGCTAGTTTTGCTATAAATCTGTCAAATTCTCCAGTGGCTTTCCTGGTGCCAAATGCAGGTTTGCACTGTAATCTGTGTGTGATCGAGTAATCACAGAGCTGGTTACAATGGCCAGTTAGAAAGCGCTTAATTGCCTAGGATGAGCAGGACATCGCAAAAGAGGCATAGGAACCTGCCAGTTCACAGCAAAGTTGTGGTGTTGAATCAGTGCTTCCGAGCCATAACAACAACAATATTGAAAATAAGTGAATATCCCATCATGGGTCTCTCAAGGCCAGCAAAGGATTACAAAGCCAGCTAATGTGTTTCAGGAATCGTATTTACAGAAGCAGCAATAAAATATCTCCAGACTATAGGCGCCCCAAAAAGGGTAGGTGGCATTTGGGCACTACAATATTAATTGAATAGAGTTCATCCTGTGTATTGAAGAGATCTTATAGTGACCTGCTGGTTTTGTCATGCCATCTTAATGGCAGTTCCTGGGCCCAGGCCTATTTATAAGCTGACAGCTTCAACAGTCGCATAACAGTAATTGCCTTCAGGGGTATGAAATTCCTATACCCCTACGCCCGGGACATATTGTTTGGGGTCAAGGACAACAGGTTTTCTTGTTTAGTTTGTCCTTTGGAGAAGTAGGCCCAACCCCCTGCAGTACAATCACTTTGGTGCCAGTTTACAGTACCCCATTATAAATCAGAGAAGAGCATTGTGTGCAGATAAGGTAATATTTGTGACCATATGTTAATGCTGTTCAAACTTGTATTTATGGTTCATTAATGAAAAGACTTTAGTATTAGGGTGACCCCTCTAACAAAATGTTGTAAGCTTGGACTGCACTACTAACAGTAGTTCCAATATAAAAATGTGTACACACATCTGCAAAGTTTAACAATGAGGCTACACACAGCACTCCCAGCATGCTCTCTGGTTTAATGCAAATATTTGCAGAAGTTTGAAAGCAAGATTGGTGATCTTTACTTTCAAAATAAAATGTTCACAAAAAAAGCAACTATGAAAAACAAAATTGCTAAACTACAGTGAAACTTAGGCCCCATTTCTTTGAAGCATCATTTAGTAAAATGTGTTGATGCCTGCTAGGATTTAAAAAATATTCATAATGGAAAAATCTGTGTAAACCGTTCCAATAAGATTATAGGAAACATGAAATAAACAAGCATTGGTAAAGCCAATAGGTCTGACATTGGTGGTCAGCATTTTAGTTTTATCAATGGGTGTCTTGTTTTGACATGGGTTTTGTAAATCTTTATTGTTGGGGGAGCTGCTGGACCCTCACCATTATAACAGACACTGGCAAAAAGCAAAAATATTTTTGATTTCAGAAAGCACATCTTGCCACAGTAGTTCAGGGCACTGAACAAAACTCCTTTATGTGTCAATATGCACCTTGTGAAAGAGCAGAATGCTGCCACTCACAGTGAAGTCCGCTGATAAGCAGAGAGATGGATTTAACTGATATAAAAACAAAAGGTCCCAAATCTTAAAAGAAAATCACAAAGGTGCACCCATTGTATTTGTCCTTGCATCAGTGCAGATTGATGTCTTTCATGGATTCACAAGAATTTACTGAAGTATGCCAGGAAATCGTACTCCTAGAAAATATTTGTGAACTGCATTTTAGCACAAGCAAATGTGCATGTGTAGACTTCCTCATGCAAACATCTGTTGAGTGTTCAAAGTTACCTTTCCCTTCAACCAGTTTTTCCCAACCCTGGAAGATGTTTTCAGTACATTTCCAGCCTTTCTCAGTATGGGAAAATATTATAGAAGAGCTGGTGAAAACCCCTACAGCATGCAAATTAGTAGGTTTGCATAGACTCAAAAGGACATTCGAACCCTGGAAATATTGCTTTCCCCTATCTTCTGCCCTGCATGTAGATCTGCTGAAAGGTGGCAAAACAAGGGAATTGTTAGTATTCAAACCTTACAGTAGTATGAGCCATGGCTTAATCAGAGAGGCTATTATCAGAGCTCTTGTATAATGAGATTGCTGCCATAATTTGTCACCGCACTACATGGCACCAAAAGGTCAAGTGGATTTTTTTTTTATAGGGGAGGAGATTTATGAAGGAACATGTCCCATGGACAAGTAAATATTTTATAAAATTCCTCATCCCTGTGCCTTTGGCCCAGTTCGGTGTCATACACCTATAAAGGATCGTCTATCCACGCCTTCATAATTGATTGGTAGACAGCAGATCTGTTATGCCCACAGGGGTTCTGCCAATCAAGCAGCTGCACAGAAGCACCCAGTAAGGTGGGTCCACCACTTATCTGAACCGGCTCCCAGCCCTGCCTCATCTTTTTTTTTTAGTTTATTTTATTGCAGGTTTTGTTCAAGAACAAAAACGGGCATATCACACACAGTGTAAAAACAGCAAAGATATTATGAGCACAGTCAGGCAGTGCAACACATCAATGTGCACAATGGAATTACTTTAAGACCTCATTTATTTACAATGTGTCATGTGGAACAAAAGCACTAAAAAATGGCACCAGAGGACAGCGACAAGCTTGCTGTTCTGCCCGGAGTGGCTGTTGTGTGTATCGGGAAGATGGGATGCCTGTGCCTGGAGATAGGTGCGACGAGGTTGTCAAATGTTCTTCGGACGGGATGTCACTTGATGTAATGAGACATGTAGTTCACTGGTGGTGTCATAGTATGTGAGCTCTCGCAGCCATGCATTTTATCTGGGACGAATACTGCTACCCCAGTGTAGGGCGATCTGGTGTTTGGCAGGTAGTAGAGCTATGGTGACAAATCTCCAAATAGATTGTGGGAGCAGCTTAACGTAGCCCAGCAATGCCAGGAGATGGTCAGGGGCCATCGCCCAGGCCCGCCATCTGAGACAATGCAGAATGGATATCCTCCCAGTACGCCAGGATGTTGGGGCATGTCCAGGTCAGATGTATGAAATCCACATAGTACGCCCTACATTTAGGTCATTGATGTGATCGATTGAAGTCTAGTTTAGCGAGTGCTCGGGCGGTAGTGTATGCACAGTGTATGAACTTAAAGTGTAACAATTTGTGACGATAATTGTTGGATACCAGCTTGGTTTGCATGCAGTAATAATATGAGACTTTGTCCGGTGCGGGCATCCAATTTCTCTTTCCCAGGCCACCCTAGACTTCTCCGGACCACTAGGTCTAAGCTGCAATGAGGAGTGATAGAATCAAGAGATTAAATGTGTGCAGTCAGAGGCAGAGATAATCAAAGACAGTTGGGGGGGTGGTGTCCTTGGGTTCTGTGGGATATGCAGACAGTGCGGTATACAATGTGTTATAGAGCCTATACAGAACAAATCTCTCCATGTGGGACGCCTGGCGCCCTTCCAAGATCTCCGCCGTGGGGCGGAGGCTGGAATTCTCAAACAGGTCACCGACTGTATGTAGCTGCAGAGAGACAAGGGTGCGCTGAGTTAATCTTTCACACGTGAGTGGGATCCATGGATTGTCGGAGAAGGGAATGTGGGGTGAATAGAGGGAATCGAAGCCTAAGTACTGACACAGTCTGGCCCAGGCCGAACAAGTAGTGGGGAGGGTCTGTATGTCAAAAGGGTTTCTGGTTATTCCTATTGACCACCAGCACTGGACACAGTGGAAAAAGATACCTCCATCTTAGAGTGGGGTGCACATCTGTAGGAACTGGAAGTAAGAGGCCACTGGTCTCTGGACAAGCAAAAACTCCCAAGAAAGGTCTACAAAAAGACCACCTCAGGGTCTTGCAAAGGCCGCAGCCTTCCTTCATCACTTCACAACTTCTCCAAAAAAGGGGAAAGAGGACATGTCAGCAGTTCTGTAAGGTCTAAGAAAAATCACCATTCTACTGTGGACGACGGTTTCTGGATTAATACCGTCATAGGCCTCTCAGACGATGACAACGTCAACGACGAGTCATCCACCGTCGACGAGGACAACATTGACGACTTCATTGTCGATGAAGACCTTCACGTTGTCATTGTCTATGATGGGAACCACGGTCTCCTCATTGCCGTCTTAATCGACGATGACCCCGTTGACGGTAGCTTCTACCCTGAAACCATTGATTGTTAAGATTGGAACGAGGACAACATCGACGACCGCTCCTGTCACGCCATCGACAAAGGCGTCTACAGCTCCGTCGACGAGGAAAAATTGCACAGAAGTCGGGAAGCAACAAGAAGTACTCTGGAGCATACTTCTCCTAGTAAGATAACCCCTCTATTTCCAGTACATCTCTTGGAGGGTGACGAAGAATTGAATGATGAGAGTTGATTTGGGAGAGCACACAACCCCTCACAGTTGAACGTAAAGTACCAGGACGATGATGAGGAGTACGGCGAAGCTTATGACCCACAATACTACGCAGGTGATCAAGCATATCAAGAGGATTTGTATATGCCAAGCTCTTTATTATCTGACCTCAGAGAGATGTTAGCTGACTACAGTAGGCGCTTTCCTGCTACAGGTGCAACCTCATCCACCTTCATCGCCTGTTTCTCGGGTAACCACCCCACATCAGAGACCAACCACTCTACCGCTGACGAATGTGGCCACACCGGGTATGACCTTACCACATGAGACTGACATATTGGAAGAGGAACAAGAGAAAGGTGAGCTCCTTGACAGCCAGTCGGAGTTGGATGAGTATATTATTCCAGCTTCTCCTTCTTCTTCACCTTCAAAAGTAGATTCACCTCCAGAGGACACCAGAGGATTCCACAAGCTTATGGAAAGCGCTGCTAAGCGTTTTGCACTTCCAGTGCCATCCAAACAAACTGATTGTTTTCTGTAGGACTTTAACAAACCATTTCAGAAGTCGGTAAGCTCCATGCCACTAGTCAGTTACATATGGGAGGAAGGTTTGAAGGTTATGCAAAACCCAGTGACAGTCACAGCAGTGCTTCCACGCCTGTATAAAAAGTACAACGCACCTGAAAATGTCCCAGCATGACTGACTGGTCACCCTCAACCAGATTCTGTGGTAATGCAAGAAGCCCAGAGAAGATCCAAAAATCCCTCTGCACCAATTTCCGCACCTCTCGAAAAAAAAAGGTAGACTATTAAACAATATTAGTAAAAGATTTTCCTCGATGTCTAGTCTCGGTATAAGTGCGGCTAACTCCTGGCAGAGTTAGCCAGATATGATAGGCAATTATGGGCTGACACTGCCCCATAGCTTGATCATTTGCCGAGGACAGTAGATCGGAGGCCAGAAAGACATTACATGAGGGAGAACGCACATCGGCGGAGATAATAGATTGTGCGATGGACATAATCACTACTGTATTCCGTCAGCTTGCAGGGGCTGCTGTCCTCAGAAGGCAAGGTTGGCTGAAGGCCACATAATTCCATCCGGAAGTACAGTATAAAATACTAGATCTCCCTTTTTATGGTCAAGGGGCAAAATCTTTAGGAACACTCCAGTTTCTTAAGTCTTCCTTTCGACCATGAGAGGGCGTGGAAGACCTTCATATAGGGGAGGCTACCAGCAATTCAGATATCCGTCGTTTGCATCCTCCTCCCAGCAATGTCAACTGCAATACACCAAAAGACAGCCTCCGCAAGTGGCGTACAGTAGGTCTACCACCAGGGGACGCTGAGCTTGTCCAACTAAAGACTCGGCTCGCAGAGCATGATGTGTCCAGGGCTCCGGCTATCCCCAAGCCCCTGCCCCCAAATCTAGGTGGAAAGATCTCACTTTTTCTCCAGCAATGGCAAACCATAACATCAGGCCAATGGGTCTAACAGCTAGTAAAGTGTGTACAGACACACTGGTGTTTGTCCAAATGCCTCATCCCAGAACGTCCCCATAGTTTCTACAACAACTCAAGAGAGAGATCGGGGGGGCGTGGCCTGGGACCAATGGAGCTGCACGCGTAGTGCGGCGTTCCCGGACCACAATCCAGGCCCGAAGCTTAAATCCTGCCATAATAACAATCGGGGGTCTTAAAAATTGAAGAGAAGTGATTGGAGAATATACAGCACAAGTAGAGACCGCAGTGATCAACTTTGGGGCAGAGTTTACCCGGAAAACTCCCCCTGACAACTTCGCGGCTGCCGCGATTCAAAATGGCGGCCGCAACAGAGCAGTGAACCCGTTGCAACCGCGGCTGAGAGGATACGAAGGTCCCGAGGAGGTGAGGACCCCCACACCATTCATTGAAGGGCGCAAGGGGCTCAGACACCTTCGCCACCAACGGCGAGAGCAACAGTACGAAGCGGAACATCAGCGAATGCGGCGTAGTGAGGCGCCCACGGGCCACAATCCAGGCCCGTAGCTTAAATCCTGGCATAATAACGACCTGAGGTCTTAAAAATTGAAGAGAAGCGATCGGAGAATATACAGCACAAGTAGGAACCGCGGCGCCCCACCCTGGGGCAGAGATCGCCCGGAAAACTCCCCCCGACAACTTCGCGACTGCCGCGACCCAAATTGGCGGCCGCGACAGAGCACTGAACTCGCTGCAACCGCAGCCCTCGGCGGGGAGGACTCGAAGGTCCCGGGGAGGTGAGGACCCTCACACCATCCATCGAAGGACACAAGGGGCTCAGACACCTTCGCCACCAACGGCGAGAGCAACAGTACGAAGCGGAACATCAGCGAATGCGGCGCCCTCGGGCCACAATCCAAGCCTGAAGCTTAAATCCTGCCATAATAACGACCAGAGGTCTTAAAAATTGAAGAGAAGCAATCAGAGAATATACAGCACAAGTAGGAACCGCGGCGCTCCACTTTGGGGTAGAGATCGCCCGAAAAACTCCCCATGACAACTTCGCGGCTGCCGCGACACACAATGGTGGCGCGACAGAGCAGTGAACCCACTACAACCGCGGCCCTCGGCTGAGAGGATACGAAGGTCCTGTGGAGGTGAGGACCCCCCACACCATCCATTGAAGGGCACAAGGGACACAGACACCTTCGCCACTAATGGCGAGAGCAACAGTACGAAGCGGAACATCAGCGAATGCAGCGTAGTACAGCGCCCTCAGGCCACAATCCAGGCCCAAGCTTAATCCCTGCCATAATAACGACCGAAGGTCTCAAAAATTGAAGAGAAACATTCGGAGAATATGCAGCACGAGTAGGGACCGCGGCGTCCAACTTTGGGGCAGAGTCTATCCGGAAAACGCTCCGACAACGTCACGGCTGCCGTGACCCAAAATGACAGCCGCGACAGGGCAGTGAACCCGTTGTAACCGCGGCACTCGGCGGAGAGGATATGGAGGTCCCGCGGAGGTGAGGACCTCCACACCATCCATTGAGGGGCGCAAGGGGCTCAAACACCTTCGCCACCAACGGCGAGAGCAACAATACGAAGTGGAACATCAACGAATTCGGAGGGAATAGAGAGGAGCAGATAAGGAACGAAGTACCGGGAACATCGAATGAGAGAGAGACAGCTCCGGTGAGTAGGAATACCAGCTGCCGAAAGACCAGGGAAAACGCAGAAACCACCTCCAGAGACAGGAACTAATACTGGCACATTGAGAGGAATCGGAGACCGCGGTCTCGCACTGGAAAGGGAGCCCACGAACTCCGGCACAGAACTTCCCCCTGTTATCAGAACAGTATGCAATACCGACGACCAACGCGGGCATAATTATGAGAGAACTCCCTCATGGTCAAACAGCTCCAAACGGTGAACTTCTAATAGCACTCGCCACGTGAGAACACCGAGACAGAGACAGACGACATACCGTCTGGACGATGCTGACGAACGATACCACCTTCCACTAATAATAACGGCCTTCGCCAACCTGAGACCTATTACAATAGTAAAACCCAAAAAACACGACAAATCAACAGCGGAGGACTCCTTGCACACTGAGAATCCACCTCCAACGCCCACCAGAGAATCGCAAGCAGGACACGAACAACAAGAAACTACTCTGGATACTGTGCTGCTGGCCATTAAAGATTCCCTAAAAGCGCTTGAGCGTAAAATCGATAACCTCACCGCAGATCTTTCCCTCTTGCGAGACGACCACCGTAAATTAAAAGAAACAGTGGGTTTGCACAAGACTTCGCTGACAGGGGTATTAGCGGCACACAAAGACTCATCCTCAGAAATCAAAGACCTGACCACCCGGTTGAAAACATTGGAGGCAAGGGCAGAGGATGCCGAAAACCGAGCCCGACGGAACAACATCAGATTGGTGGGGGTTCCGGAGGGGGCGGAGACCACCGCAGCTAGTACAGAAATATTTCTGGAACAGTGGCTTAGAGACACAATAGCATCAAAGGGCTTTTCACCATTTTTTGCGGTGGAACGAGCCCACAGGGTCCCTGGCGGACCACCCCCACCGGGAGCCAGGCCACGGCCAATAATCGCTAGATTACTCCACCACAAGGATAGAGACTACGTACTGTCACAATCCCGCCACCAAGGAGAGATTCAATTGGATGGCCAAAAGGTCATGATATTCCCAGACTTTACGAGAGAAACACAGGCACAAAGGGCATCCTACATCGCAGTAAAACGAGCCACGCGTGAGCATGGTATAAAATATGCCATGCTCTTTCCGGCAAAACTCCGAGTGGAATACGATAACAGGACCCATTTTTTTCTCACACCTCCGCTGGCGATGGAATGGCTCGAATCGCTCAACATCCACTGCAGAGCAACCCGCGACCGAACATTCCGAAACCCCGGGAAGAAACGTAGCAGATCCCGGAAGAAGACAACAGAAGCGGCTCCATCGAAACGTCAGTCACAACAGGAGATGCGCGATGCGTTGGAAACAGCAGCAGCGTTAAGCGGGGGAGACTTCCATACACGCCGGACCCCAGATGCTGCATCAGACGTTGATTCAAACTGTGAACATTCCTCAATATCCTCCCAGGACACTCTCATCGGCTTGCCTTTGATCACCCCAAGAACGGCGGACGAGATTATTTGACCTCGTTGAAAGAACAAGTTGGCAAGTGAGCTGACAATTGTGGGGGAACCTCAATCTGTTTAGGGACATTGCTAGGACCCAACCGTGAATATAGAGCAATAGGAACCTGGATGTCATTTCTTAACCGGCACATTACACATGATCGGGCCTGGGGAAGGGTCCGGGGCGCTGCCTTTTGGTCTCTGGCACGCCTCCCTCCAGTAGGTTGATAATTAAGATTACAATAGTTGTAATGGTTTGGACGGGGAGAGCTGTAGGTACCGGTCCTGGGGAGAGGGAGTTACAAAGGGGGTTTGAGTTTGGTTGTGTTGTTTTCAGGGTTTATCAGGCACATCTATCTCGCAGCCCAAACGGTTCACACCTTAGATTACGAAACTCAATAGGTTTGTCCAGTAGTAGTAATAGAGCGGTGTTAGTAGACCGCCTCTACATCCCCCCCTTAAATCATGACCACAGAATACAAGATAATCACATGGAATGTCAGGGGCCTAAATAACATGTCCAAGAGGTACAAGGTTCACAGTTTTCTTAAACGAAGGGGAGTGCACATAGCTATCTTAGAAGAAACTCACTTGTTGGAGCAGGAGATCAAGGCCTTGAAAAAGCGCTGGAGGGGACAAATATTCGCCACTACCCACTCAGCGTTTGCGAGGGGAGTGTTGATATGGATCAGACCAGGTGTCCCATTACAGGTTCTTCATACCTTGATCGACACTGAGGGGAGATACGTAGTGATTTCTGGTAGATTGGACGGGAGAGAGATAACTCTCGCGGGACTATTCGCCCCAAATCACGAGCAGGGAAGATTCCTAGACAGATTATCACTGGTCATGAGCACACTTCTCACTAGCACTACATTAATAGGAGGAGACTTTAATTGTGTAATGGATACTGCAATGGATAGATCGCACCCACCATTGTCACAATCCGTAACCCATAAAACAGCACTGCACTTCCAGCAGTGGCAAAAACACTGGCAACTAACGGATTGTTGGTGCAAACTTAATCCCCCCAATAGAGAATACTCTTTCTATTCAGCAGTTCATGACCTGCATGTACTACTGGACACCTTTTTGGCGTCTCCAGGGGTGCAATCTGTGGTGGCGAAGGCCGAGTATCTTGGCCGCACCATCTCAGATCATAATCCCTTATTGATTTCTTTGGCCTGGTGCGGCGAGAGACCTTTGATCCCCACTTGGCGTCTGAGAGCAGAGTCACTTGAAGACAAGGCTTTTAGAGCCCAACTGGGCACGCAGATCACAGAATTCTTCGAGAACAATGCTGGAACTGCTTCGTCCAGATCTGTCGAATGGGAATCCTTTAAAACAGTGATCAGGGGATATTGTATTAGCACAACTGTGGGAGTATGGAAGGTGCTTGAGATAGAACTAGGCGGTCTCGAGAACTCCTTTAGGGATCTCGAATGTAAGCACCCAACACAACCCGACCTCTCAACACAACTAGAAGAGACAAGGGCTAGAATAATAGAAACTAACACTAGATTGTCTCGTTTCGATTACAAGCAATTCTTGCAGAAGCAACATACAGAGGGCGACAGAGCAGGTGCCCTACTGGCTTGGCTGGCCAAACCGCCCCAACATCAATCCATAGTGGTGGAGTTAGAGACCACTCCGGTATTAAGGTATATGGACAGATGGAGATCAATGCCACCTTTCTTAAATATTATATAGAGCTATATGCCCCTCCCACCGAAGTACTCCGCGACGCTCAATTACAAGATCTGGGGAACCTCAACCTCCCGGCATTGAAAGGGGAAGATAGAATAGCCCTGGCTACTCCCATATTGCTTACAGAAATAAAGACTGCAATCCAGAGTATGGCAAGGGGCAAGGTACCAGGAGCAGATGGTCTCCCCTTGGAGTTCTATCTTACATATCAGGATACATTAACCTCCCAGCTCCGCATCTTATATGCAGAGGCATGCCTCCTTCCACTACAGAAGCCATAATGATTCCCCTTCTGAAACCCACCAAACCCCCCACAGAAGTTTGATCATACCGCCCACTATCAATGTTGAACTTAGATTATACAATACTAAGCAGGGTACTAGCTAACAGACTTCTACCATACATGTCCTCATTAATCCATCAGGACCAATCGGGATTCATCCCAAAGCGAAGCACTGCCCAAAATATCAGTCGATTTCACTCCTTCATGCCCTGCCCTCTGACACAACTAGAGCAGTAATCATCTCGAAAGATGTCGAGAAGGCTTTTGATAGCCTACGATGGGACTACCTAGAACGAGTGATGCTGCGGCTAGGACTAGGAGAAGGGTTTGTCAAATGGACGAGGCTTCTCTATACAAACCCCACAGCGAGAGTACGCACTGGCCGTACAATATCCCCCTCCTTTGCCGTAGGTAGGGGTACAAGACAGGGTTGCCCGCTATCACCTTTGCTCTTTGCGTTGGCAGTTGAGCCTCTCGCCCAATCAGCTAGGTCCCAGAGGTTCTACGAAGGCATTACAATCAATGCTTGGACACATCATATTGCTCTTTATGCGGATGACATGTTACTCTTCCTCCGGAACGCAGAGGCCGATCTACCAGGAGCAATGACAATGTTGGACAACTTTGGGGCTGTATCTGGGCTCCGGATAAACTGGGGGAAGTCGTCCATTATTCCAGCTACTAGGGGTATCGAAGAACCAATAGACAATCGGGGTCTCATGTGGTCCCCATCCACATTCAAATACTTAGGGGTTAATATCTATCACTCCGCTGAGGATTTACTAGAAGGGAACATTCAGAGCACGATTAGGAGTATCAAAAACAGCATGGTATTCTGGCAGACACTTCCATTAGCGGTCACTGGGAGAGTTGCACTGATTAAGATGATAGTATTACCCAGAGTGTTATATTACTTCGCAACCATCCCACTCATTATACCGAGGGTGGTATTTAAAACAATTTTGTCCTTGATTACAGGATTTATATGGGGAACCAACAGACAAAGGATAGCATTGCGCACCCTACAGAGAACAACAGCAGAGGGTGGTTTGGCTGTTCCTGACTTTGAATTATACTATTGGGCGAGCCAACTCCAATGGCTGGTGCAATTCGTCAGAGCACCACCAGTGAGGGAAGCACTAAGAGCCCCTCTCCACTGCTCCCGTGATAGAATTCTGGGCATTCTACTAAACCCCAAGAAACAGAATAAACCGCTTCTGATAGAATGGGAAGCATCGCGTCACTGCTGGGAACTATACCTAAAACGAACACACACCAGAACACCGTACTCGCCAGAGGCCCCCCTGATCTGTATAGGAACCGTTGCAGGAAATCACGTGATAAGGGGTATCACCTAATTCATGGCACTTCAGATCGACACCATAGGGGCTCTATATAATAACGGGAAACTGTGCTCTTATGCAGAACTGCAGGAAAGGTTCCAGCTTCCACCAGGGCTGTTCCTAAACTTAACGCAATTGCCAGAACTCTTCATAGACAATGGGGCACAGGACAAGAAGAACCCCCCAGACATACTATCTGTGACCAAATATGCACTATAGGAGACCAAGGGAGGTTGATATCAGGGATATATACATCTCTACTAACCAGCATATGTCTTCCCTTAAATAAACTTAAGACCAAATGGCAGGGGGAACTAGAGGTTACAATAGATGACACACAGTGGACCAGAATAACCTCACACATATATACAGTTTCCAGAAACGCCAGGTTTAAATTAATAAACATATATGTCTTTCACAGGGCTTACCTAACCCCCTATATGATATCAAAGATTTATGGTGTAGAAAATGCCAGCTGCCCTCGATGTGCAGAACTAGCAGCAGAGTTGCTGCACATGCTCTGGAGTTGCCCACTAATTGGGGACTACTGGACAAGGATATTTGAAACACTCTCCACTTGCACGGGCAGAACAGTATCCCGATCAGCCATGGTGGCGGTTTTGGGAGATTTCCCTCGCCCTAGCAAGCATAAAATCACAAACCAATTCATAGTCCTGGCTCTGATACTAGCAAGGAGAGAAATAACTTCACACTGGAAAGATCCGAAGGGCCCACAGATAAATCGTTGGAGAAATGCATTAATCAAGTGGGCGGAAACTGAAGGGACAGTACTGCTAAGGGAAACACTCAGGGGCATAGGAACTAGAGACAATGCTCAGCATTGGAACACAATACTGGACAATTTCAGAACACCCGACACTTCTAACTCTGATGCAGAGGCAAATTTATCAGACGACTGGCTTATAAAAGCAGACACCTTCTCTGCAGCACGCAGGTCAACAAGAAAGTGCATTGGCTTACTCAACAGCTTAGGCCTGACTATAAACTGGGAGAAATCCAAACCACAGCCATCACGCTTGATAACTTATCTTGGGGCAAACCTGGACACTAAATCCAGCATGGCCTGCCCCACTATAGAAAGACAACAAAAGCTGCTGTCTCTGGCAAAGTATGTACAAAGAAAAGAATACATTTCAGTACGCCTTTACAAATCCTTATTGGGGATAATGTCTTTATGAATACCTCTAGTTCCTCTCTGCAGACTCAGAATGCGCCCCCTGCAAGAACAGCTCAATCTGCAATGGCTCCAGGTCTCGGTAATCTTCGAAGATCATATTAAAATTACTCCTGCCATCACCAAAGCTCTGGAAACATAATCTTTCCATTGGCCTATCTTTTCTTCATCACCCATCCCCATGGATAATCACCACAGATGCCTCTCTGGGTTGGGGAGCGGTTTTACAGGACCCACAGATAAGTGGCAAATGGCCACCACTGTTACAAACAATGCACATCAATCTGCTAGAGTTGAAAGCAGTCCACCTAGCCTTTCAGCCTCTCCTCCCAAAGATGGAATATTCAGAAGTGGTAATAAGAATAGACAATACCACTAGAATGCATTACATCAACAAGCAGGGAGGCACAAGATCCCTTCCTCTCTCCAAGGAAGCTCAGGAAATTTGGAACTGGGCTGTACAGCAGGGAGATCCTTCACCCCAGGTTATCATTGCATTCTCGTGTCAACCTTGGGTGTGAAACAACCTTGTAGAATTATGCCAATGTATTAGTTTATACAACTGTTCAGAGAATTTGGCTGATTGCCGGACATCTGGCAGGCTCCCTGAATGCAAGATTTAAATTTCTCAAAAATGGTGGGCATAGATTCTCTAGCATTGCTCTAGTAGAGGGGAACTCTCTCATCCTCCTTGCCTGCCCTCTAAGTCTGACTTAGTTTAGAAATGCGCTCAAGACATGTCTGTTTAACCAAACTTTCACCCAAACTGTGACAGATTTGTCACTGTCTGGTCAGAGTTATTTGACTTGACAGAACACTTTGAAATTTATTTTTGCCATCTGTCGATAATCACATGATAGTTCATCGCTATGAAACCTTCAAGTATACGAGTGCCTTATAAACTGTATTTACAGTAACAAGAGCTGAAAGACTGAGTCAGTATCATCTTGCTGACCGAGAGTGGTGTCTCCACCCAGAAGTTGTTCAAGAGCTCTTCACCCTGTTGATTTTCCTCAGTTGGCTCTTTTGCCACTTGCAATAATACACATTGCTCACAGTTCTGTGACCTCTGGTTTCTGCTGCTGTGAGAGGATATGTTTTTCTCCCAGCAGGTCGAATTTGCTCATGTTGAGGAAAGAGCGCCAAAACTGGGCATAAATCATCCTGATCTCACCATACTGGCTAAGAAGGGTGTAGTACACAGATATTCTGAGACTCTTCCTGTGACCCGTACTGCAGCTACAGCTTACAGCAGACCACTTCTCACAGTTGGAGAGGCAGGTTCTGAACCCCAGCCACCTGAGGATCAACCTTCAAGCTTGGAGATTGAGGGGGAACAGCTGAGCTCTTTTCACCTGCTACTGGAGGTGGTAGACATTATCGTTTCGGGACGTTGCCCATCCCCCATCCATAAAATTGTTTATGCTGGGTAGTGGAACTGTTCGCTGCCTTGTATGCGAGTGGCAGCCTGGATCCCTTTGAGGTATATCATTCAGATGTTTTATGGTTTGCACTTTCTTTGGCCCAGCAATAAGGTGCATTGTGCACTGTTAAAGGATACTTTGCAGCTTTATCAGCATACATCTGTTTACCTGACCATGACTGTGCAAGTCCCCAATTGATTTGAGATTTTTGAAGGAGCTGTTGTGCATTTTTCCTCTTTTCCCTTTCATTGTGCCTCAATGAGACTTTAATCTGGTTCTAACACTGTTGATGGGGTCCCCTTTCAAATGCCTTGCATAGCTTCTGTATTTCAAAACATTCTTTATGATGACCACCGCTCTGTCTGCCTTTGATCCGTTTTCAATCTGAAAAGATGGATCTGGAAACATAGTGGCTTTCCTATCAAAGGTAGTTACCCCACTTTGTATGCCCATTATGTTTCCTCGTTCTTCCATATTCTCGGCCCTACCAAGGGGAGTTAGTGGCTACACAGGTTGGACCATTGAAGAAGGTTATCCTCTACATTCACAGAGTCAAGAACTGTAGATCTGGCAACCAATTATGTGTCTGATATGTTGTCACAGAGAATGGCAAGTTTGTCCAAAAGAAGACTCTGTCTCACTGGATCATCCTCTACAATAACATCTACAAACCCCTTACTAAAAAGAAGCCACTAGAAGGAATGTGGGCTCATCCGACCGGAGAAAAGGTGTCCAACACAACACTGGCCACAGAAGTGACCGTAGCACAAATATGCTTTGCAGCAACACGGTCTTTCCTTTATACATTTGCAAAGCGTTATTGCTGGTATTCTCAAGTGAAAATGGATGTCCATTTCCTCCGTTGCTTTCAGCAAGATGCCCTGGTCTGACTATCCCTTCAGAACCGCTGCTTTGAGCGTGTGATGCTGCGGTATCTTTTCAAAAGGTGAGAAATCAACAGGTAGGAAGAGTCAATTAGGAGAAAAAGTCACTTACCATCAGTAAAGATGTTTTTGGTTGATACTCTTATCTACCTGCTGATTCCTCACAGTTCATGCCCCCTTTCCTTTCTGAAGGATGGTCATGGGCATCTAAGTAAGAAGGATCCAAATGTTTCTTTTACCTAGACATGTAGAGTGAACCTGTGAGGCACCTCCTACCTATTCAATTTAAAAAATACTTTACGAGTTCATTATTGAGAATAATTGCACAGTTCTGCAGACAGTCTTGGATACTCTATTTGCTCGAAGTCTGGCCCATCGAGAGTAATGGTAGGGATAGTTCAAAGCTCTAGTCATCAGACTATGCTAGACGTTGAAACGGTTAGGTCTGCAAGGCTTGTAGCTGCGTGAGTCATTGTGTAAATTGGTGGGTTGTGCTCGCTGTGAGCCCGTGGCATTCTTTCTAAACTGCTATGGTAGACTTTCAGGGCCTTCAACAAGGTGGTATTACTGTTAAATGATAAGAGATGATTGAGCTAGAAGTGCCAAAGATACTAGTGGCAAATTACATTTCATTGCTAAGCAAAAAATCTACAACAAAATTTTGACTGACAAGGCCTATGAAATTACTCACTTTATTTCGTTTCACCTGCCAACAGATGAGGTATAATCAACAAAAACAGAAATTGCATGAGCAACAGGAGAGGAGTGCTTGTTTGCAGAAGAAACTTCTTAAAATGGTGGCAGAAGAAGATCGACGTGTTGCCAGACAGAATAAGGCATTCCTCCAATTTCAGGAGCGTGCTCCCAAAGCTTATTCTTCCACAGATCAACAGTAAGTAATTTATGGTAGAGGCTCCCAGATACCCTTAATTTTCTCTGTGTGGAATATATGTACGTAAGTCAAACTGTGTGCTTAACTTGTGTTACGTCATTTAAACTCACTTCCACCTCGCAAACTGACCACAGATAAAAATGTTCTTGTAAAATTGTATCCCATTATCTCCCACACCAACTTGTCATGCATTATTTACTTGTTTCATACTACAAGGTGGCTTAAACAAAAAAAAAAGACCCATTCTTCTCAATTTTGGGGAAAAACACTCCTTTCCTTTAAATTTATGGAAAATAATGTTCCTTCTACTGTTTGTAAGAGCACACCACTTTCATTTTCCAGAGACGGATAGTGTATTTGAGTATAAGGAAATGCTATAAGAAGCATTAAATCATACTTCAGTTTGAAGCGTTTGCATGGTTTTGTATTTGTTGGTAATTAAGACTGACATCTTGTGTACAGGTCTTGCGCTAGGATTTAGATTGAGACTCCATTTAGTGTACAGTGATGCTGTCTGAATGGTTTTGACGTGTTGGCCATCATAATTAATGTGATGGGTGTTCTGCAATTGCACTGATTATTAGGTGACTGCCCATTCTTTTCAAGGTGTATGCTCTATTTTAGAAAGCGCTGCGGTTTTTAAGTTGTAGGTGGATGGGGAATCCCCTTAGAATGTAAGAATTTGGCCATTCTTTGAAATTCTTACGTACTGCAAGGCCACAGTCTTGCACTAGACAGTTAGTAAGATTAAAAATGTGATCTATGTTATATGTATGAATGCAAATCTGGAAGTGTGTTATGCCAGAAATATGAACCTGCTCATGCCACATTAAAAGTTCCAGAGGCACTACTTTTTTGTGAAGTATTGGATTTTTATTACGTAGTGTGCCGCAAGAATTGCCTGTATTTGTGAGTTCTATCATGGGTTCTAAGGTGTTCCAATTTTTGTGAACTAAGCTGACCATAATGAATTCGTTGAACATCAACAAGTAATGCATGTTAGTTGCATTGCGTATATCTGCTCATGGCATATACTACCCTAGCTGAAAGCTTTTTTGATTTGCACTATTGTTATAAATCAAGTAAGCACCAAAATGTGCTCAAGCCCTGAAAAAGTTATCAATTTATGAAAACATGTTGGCTGGTTTAGACGAATGAGGAAGATTAAATGAAAACCCAGTAAATACTTCTTGGAAAAAGCAGTGCCCCAGATGTTTTCATTCGGAACTATAAACACGCAGTGGTCGGGCACAGATGTTACAGTTGGGGGGGGGAGCTAACGGATGCTGGACTTCACACGATCCATGCTGTATAAAAAAAACGAATGTTTTTACACATAATCGTGCTTTTTCTTTTCAATAAGATGCTTTTAAACTTTTTTATAATTTCTTTGTGCAGTCTTTCTTTGCCTTTTCTGACATTTCTTCTCATCGTGCATTTTAAATTGAAAGCCATTAGCCCTAATCAGTGCACAGTTTTCAGCTGTCTTGTCTTTTACCAGGATGATTGACGTAATTGACTCTTACGAATGCCAGATTAGTCGCCTACAAAAGGAGCTGAGGTAAGAGTTACATGTTACAATGCTTACTCCCACAAAATGTAATACTTGGACACAATAGTAAAGAAAAACTAAATAATTTACTGATGTTGCCATATAATGTGTGTCAAATGCATATAAAATGTTTTTTTAATTTCATGTTGACTTTTACTTGTTAACTGAAGGTCAGTTGAATTCATTTTGTGGAAAGTAGCAAAATGTTTGCAAGTACCAATTGTAAACTTTTTTTGGGAGAAATTACTTTTTGTATATGTTGCAGATGCAGCACATATTTACTGCTCTCGGGTGTTCTGAACCACATAGCATTGTAGACCACATCTTTCGGGCTGTTTAAGGTTTACTAGTTTAAATATGACAGTGGTTCCTTCAGGATTAGAACATCCATATATTCATGTTAGTCAGTAACTAATTCTTTGCACCATGAAATGATGCACAAATAATTTAGTTGTAAATTTAAACCTGCGCTCGAAGCTGACAAATTGTATGGTGATTCGGTGATTGCGATCATACAAATCGTCTCACAAACCAATCTGACTCTAAAAGGGTTTATTAACAAAAATAAAAATTAATAAACTGTGAATTACATATTCAACTGGCCAGAGTTTCCCCCAGAGACAGTTAATGCACCAAAGTTGCAGAGAAGGCAAGGCACACAAAGGCTCACATTTCTACATTTTTGCACCCACGTTGTGAAATGTAGTCGCAAGTGTAAACTTACCGTAAGCACAAGCAGACGCCTAGCCTGAGACCATGATTATGAGAGAGAATGTCCTTTATATAGTAGCAAAAGGTAAATCGTTTCGGCTGAGGGAGTTCCTCTCACTTCTACATGAGTCGCGTGGCAAGATGCAAGATGTAACTGCGGCTCCGCATCAGATACTGTGGACATTCTTAACCTGAGCAAGTAAGCATGGCTGAAGTAGGTTGCAGATACACTGATGCGAGGAAGTGCCATCTTTGTTTTAACACAACAAGCCTCTTAACACTAATGCGGTAAAATCACTTTATGCGATTTGGTAAAACTGTATGAATAATCTTGTAGAACCTCATAACGACTTGGTAATTACCAAGAGCAAATAGCTAGTGGTAACACTATGGAAACAAATGTACAAACAGATGCAGAAACAGGTTTACCACATATGAGCCATTATTTTCATTGGAACACAAAATCAGAAAGAATTACCCAAATGGTAGTTATAATCTACAGCACAGTATTTGCAGGAAAGATTAACTAAGCTCCATATCAGTAGTGAATGAACTTTGTTTGTGAGACATCAGAGAAGCCTTTAGATCTGAATCACTAGTTGCGATTTTAGATTCTCAATCATTGGATCATCAATAAATGCCTACGCTTTGTGGCGCTTTCCACTGGCTTCAGTGAAGGCATTCACAAGAAAACCTAAAGAGAACTATGCATGGGTGTGTGCTTTCATCTGTTTGGCCTTTCAGCGCAAATCCCCTGCCTCAATTGGACTGTATCACTAGTAATGCATATTTCATCTCAGATGTTAGCATATCTGTATTAATATATGGTTCACAAAAACAATTAACCTTCATCTTGTGGTGAACTACTTAAAGCATCACTAAACATTACAACAGATATCTGTCAACTTCCATGCCTCACTGAAGTTGTTCAATTGACTAACCTAGAGAAGAGCTGGGCTAAGATTGAACAAACTAAGAGCCACCATGCTGTCCTAGCCGAACAATGAAAGCAGGGTAAGCCTCCTTTCACCACATTATCTTTTGTATCTGAAATGTCATTGACTTCTATTAATGAAAGTAGAAGTGTTCTATGAGGAAATTCTAGAAGGTAAGGAGAATGCCTCGTGTGAACTAGAAAGAACAAGAATCTCTGGGATATAATAAATGTTTTGGGCTTGCATGGTTGGATGGATGAAGTTAGCAGAGTAACATGAGGCAGGCCAAATCGCTCTTGCACTCACATGGCAGCAACCTACCAAGTGATTCGTCCCTCTCTTTTGTTTGTGCAGGGTGCCAGTGTGACTGGGGTTTGAGACATGACCTAACTAAGGCTCGTCCACCTCCATCGTCCTCCATGCGGCATATGTATTCAGCAGTCTCTGCCTTCAAAAATGACTTAAATAAATAAATAAAATATAATGGTGAATGGCTACTGTTTGTCACCAATTCTCCTTTCCCTTTTGGTATCCATTTCACTAATTCAATAGCATCTCTGCCTGGCACATGTCACCATATGGATTTATGTGCCTTTTCTGATTAGATCATTTCTTTGGTGCACAAGCACACAGTATCCCACTATCCCAGTGATTAAGCTGGTTGGTCCTTATTGTAATTATAATTTGTGCACCTGTCATTCACATACCCTCACCCATCGCACCTGCAGGTTCTGCCTCCCTTAACATGATAGCTGCACCGGAGTGGTCATCATGCACAACATGAAAACACTTTACACAAAGGCTTAAAACAAAAAACACACCCTTTAAATCACACACTCCACATGGTGTTGCTTGCTATCTTTGTGGGTAAGTGCTTTAGTGCCCTACATATGGGTAGTAAGCACTATATAAACGCTGCAGAACGGTACAATACTATATACCCATCTGAACAGCCTTTGCATCCCATACTATGCTGAAAATAAATTGTCCATGTTTACTGATGAACAAACCAGAGGCTCTGTTCACTAGAAAGATCTGGTAAGTTCTGGATAGGCAGCACCATCCATAGGGTAGTGTAATATCAAGAAATACATCTTTAGATAGTTCACAGCTCTGCTTTTACAGGAAGTGAGTGCAATAAATCCCCGTTCACAGAATAGTAGAACACATGCATAGCAGTCGCCTGCAAGCTGCCCTAGCCTATACACTATACACATGTTTTAGAGCAAGCAGCAATTTCTCGGAAAGCTTTTTTTTTTTTCCTGTTTTGTGTTGCAAGGTATTCCTAGTTTGTTTGCTTTTTACCTTGAGCGCGGCCTTCAGATCACCAGCACTTCCCAGCAATTGAGGTATCCGTGTTAGTTCCAGTTTCATGCTTTGCTTCTAAATATAATATAAGATAGTGAGATTAAGGGTCCAGTATCTCTGGTCATACTCCTGTGGATCGAGTTTAGCGCTGAACTTCTCAAGGTTGATCAAATGACATACATCACCAAGGAAGGCAACTCTTGAATGTGAAAAATGCACAGAATTTAGATGAGCTTACTCAGAATGTGAGTCACTTGAGGTAGATCTAGTGATCACTGCCTATTCTTCACCAGTGTTCCATATACAAGAAGGGATATCGCCAAGGGATTGCCAGTTAGCCCTGGTCTGAGATATTCCTGAAGATAGAATAAATCAGACGGATTGCTTGGCAAAATTATACTTATTATCCTGTAATGAAGAGATGAACTGCTAGAGTTATGATGCTTGAGGACTTTGAGTGCGTTTGCGTTTAAAAGGAATTTGTGTTTGTTTCTTACACAACTTCTATGCCAGTGGAAGTTGTCGTGGTCTAGAAGAGCGAGTGTATTCTTTTAAAACTGTGACACGTGTTATTTATAGCACTTAGAGGTTGCACATCTACACTATGACATGCTATAAAACTTTATATTATAGTAATAATAATAATGGGGTTGTGATATTAGTTATGTCTGGTTTACAGGCCTCTGTTGTGTTTTCTATGTATTGTATATTTAAGGGAGGGGGTGAAGTATGATTTCACTAAGAAACACATTTATTGGCAGCCGCTTCTAAGAATTTGAAGCGAAGTCCCACATTGGTTTTGTATTACATCTCTAGACAGCTTGACATTTTTAGGTGCAATGTCAAATAAACCAGTTGCTATTAATAACTATTTGGTGAAACTAACAGGTGTAACCTTTAGCATATCGTATAAAATACCTGATATTTCACTTCAGTGCAATTAATGGAGAGAAAGTTGGAAAAACTGCATGAAATATAAGAAAATACATACTAGGTTTGATAGTAAACATGCTGACAGTTGGTGAAAGGAACAAAACGAAAAGATGAGTGAAGTGAAAGCCAAAATATAGTGTACCAATCAGTGAAGGCTTGGCGTTGCTACAGCTCTGACAATGCCATTCGCTCTTGTATACAGTTATCCTGTCGTGATAGTGACTTGGTCAGCCTCTGATTTTTCGGATACTAAGCAAGCCTGAGTTGCTTGACTCATATATGCCATGAGATATATGAAACTTGATGTCACAGTATCTTTTGTCATTTTAGATCAAAAATTGCCTCCGACTGAATGTCACCCCCATAACATGGGATCAGTTCACAGCAATGCCTCTTTGCTTTAGTAAGTTTGTTACTTTGTGCTGATAGGCTTAATTTTTGCCCATGGCCATTTCACTTTTCTGCAGGTTTTAATGCAATGTGTGTATTTGTCATGCAATTCAAAAACATAATTATTCTCTCAACATCTTCTAGTAAAATGTTAATAGATACTGTACACAATATTCCCCTTCCCCTGAAGGCCAACTAGAGGAAATTATTTTCTTTCTCCAGGGGATATGAAGATCACATGAACAATGCACAAGCAGAAACAACAGCCAGTACCCAATCTTTAGATTTGGATGCAACACCAAACTACAAAGCACTGCTTAAGGTATTTTAAATGATGCTCACATTACTGTGTATTTCTAATATGTCATTTGTGTAAGTGCAGTAGTAGTTAATGATCTAACTTATGTGTTGCAAAGTCTTACCAGGATCAACTGAAACAGTCAAAAGCGAAATTGGAAAATATCCTACTAGAAAATCAAAATCTCCAAAAAGAGCTTCAAGCAAGGTGAGGAGCAATAACATATTCTTGAAATAAGGTATATTAATTCTGTGTAGTCATAACTGATTTATCATTGAGTTTTCTTTATTTTTGCTTTGTTATGTAGTGTGTAGAAATGAGACATTGTTTTAAAAAACAATCAAGTGGTAATGTTAACGGGTTTTGAATCGGCATTTCCTTCTTGTTCATATTTTTTATGATTAATGTGAATTGTCCAAACACAGCAGTTATCAATACTTACCATTTTTGCTGAAGGCTGCAAAACACTTTGTCACCTTCAGAAAGATTTATTGAGGTGGACATAGAGAGTGTTTCTCCCTACTTAGGGTAGCTTGAATGCAGTGAGTTGAAGTTTTGACACGCCTCAAAATCCTGTGTTCAGTGAGCAGAGTCAGTCAGGAGGACTGGAATGAGTGAGGTAATTGCTTCAGCTCTTGTTACAGAAAACAAGTACCTTCTAGCTTAATAGTGGTTTCCATAAAGCAGGATGAGTGGTTTGCGAAGGAAGCACTCTTTTGCAGAAGTAGGTTATGTTACACTGCCAGCTCACCACTCACACTTATGCTAGTCGTTCTGCGCACCCTGGGTGCCTGAAATAGATATACTCCTCTCTCTCCTTATCTCTAACCCTCACCATTTTCCTTTTTCTTCTGCGTGTCCCTCTTGCACATTGTATGCCACATGCTTAGTTACTCTTCATCACTTTTCTTATAAGTGGGACTTAGAGTTGTTACTGAATTCAGCAAGATTACTGTGATTGAAAAACAGAATTACAGGTAGGAAAATGTTTTTGTCCTTAAGATCTTTGTTGCTTTTCATGGACACTGAACAGAATAGCAATATGGCAAGCTTCCTCTGCTTACAATATCATTAGACATTGGACATAGGGCATATCAGAAAAGTAATGGATTCACTTTGAGGCACATAAGGTATGTAAAGAAGCATGGTCGATTTGGGCAACCTTCTTTCCTGAAGTCAGAATCTAAACAGTAATGTTTTGCAGCCCTATGAAGTAAGCTACAGGTTACTATGTTCAGTATATTTGCTTCCGGTTCCTTCCTTAGCCTGGTTGCCTTGCCTTTGTTTCCTCCTTGTTGAAAGAGCTTTAGGTTTACCAAGCAAAGATCTTTTTTTTTTCTGGTAGCACAATAGAATGCTTGAAAATATCTATCTCCATTGTTTGGAAGCCGGTCATCCTACATTTATTATCCCGTAGTTCACAAATATTAATAATGAAGAATTCTTAACTATTTAGTCTTGTCTTGCTAGTGCCTAAAATCTATATTAACATCTAGTGTCTGCAGAGATCCTTCTGCAGGAGAGGAAGGTAAGGCAATTGATTGATGTTTAATTCTGAGATCACCATTCGTAGTAACGACGAGTGAACTAAATACCACTGTACCATTGTCCACTCTGTGCATTATGAAGGGGGCAAATTATTAGTTAGGTCTTCTAAAAAGTCCTTTATGACTGGCATCCTAAACAGAGGCATCTGGGTAGAGATTTTCCATAAGCAAGATGCACTTAATGGTATGAAATGTAAGTTCTGATTTAACTAAATATGAGAGACATAGCTATACTATATCTTCCTGGCATGTGACTGGATCAGTATCCCTCTTGCACACCAGAGGCAAAACCTCTTCCATATAAAGGCATGGGAAGGTCTCGTTCACATGCCCATACCGGAGCCATTCAGGAGCTATTTGGTCAAGCTCTATGGTATGAGGTTTTGAAGCAGCATCTTTGATTATCGTCAGCGGATCCTGCCCGTATTGCAGCCCCATGTTAGGCCCATGTCTGAAGTTAGTTTATTCCAAAGGAGAGTTTTTCTCATGTGAAAAATGGTCTGAAATCTCACGAGAGGGTTGAGATATTCAGTGTTCATGAGTTCATCAAAGATTCTTATTATGGAGAACAGAATTAGTGGTAAGAAACCTTTTACCTAGTCCTTGCGAGGCAAAATATAAATATAGTGGTAGATATTATCCTGTATTTAGGTATAGACTTAGACATTTATAAAACGCAAAATTCTACAGACCCTGAACCTTGTTTTATTTAATTATTTCATATTCGCTAACACATTAAATAGTTTATTTACATCAGTCGTTGAAATGCATTTTGAATTGTTTTTATTCACTCCTTTTTGAAGAATCCATAGTAAATGCTTTAGTGTCTTGAGTGGCTCCCACTTTTGGATGAACTAACACAGTTTTTACATGTATAAATCTTGGTAATCAAACTTAACCCCATCTTGTGAATTTAAGGGTGTTAAGAACTCAGTGTAGTAGAATAAAGAACATAAAAGTAGGTTTAAAAAACCCACCAAGGCATGGCAGCAAAATCTTTAAATATGATGGCCAGGACGCAACGAAGTACTCTGTCCTAGCGAGCCTTGACACTACACACTGCTTAAGTGGCAGTTGGGGCTAGACAGTTGGAACCAGTGTGTATTTCAGCGTTACGCTTGGATTCGCTGTACATGTTTTCCGAGCGACATCCAACAGTCCCTCACAGACATGCCATTTGGTGCCAATTTTTCAGAGACAAAGTAGACTCAGCCCTGAAGCATTTTAAAGAAGGCAAGGCAATGGCACGCTCTTGTGTGTTCACACTGCCTGTATGGCAGTATCCCCAACAGTTTTGCCCCATCTGAGGTTTCAGCAAAGTGTTCCAAAAGAGGTATCTTCATATCTTGCCTCAAGTGCAGCAGGCCTCCCAAGCCTTTCAAAGCTGAAGCCCATGATCCGACTGGCAACTACCCAATCCCTGCTCTTTCCTCTGCATCCACTACTAAACCACTTTAATTTCCCCTCAGTGGCACACAATCACCATTTCTCCATACTCCAAGGAGACGTTCAAGCTCTCTTGGCCAAGAGAGCCATAGAGAGGGTATCACCATCAGAAATCAAGAGTCAAGACTAGTTGTTATTTCCTTTACTTCCTGGTGCTGAAAAAGAACAGATGTCTCTGCCCTATCCTCGATCATCACTGTTGGAACTTCTTCCCCTGGAAGGGCAAGTTCACAGTTCTTACCCTTGCCCAACTTTAGTCTCCCTGGATTCATGGAGACTATATGATGGCGTTGGATCAGCAGGACGCCTACTTCACATCCCTTTCCTTCTGTCCCACAGACTCTACCTATAGTTTCAGGTAGGCCACTTCTCCAGTATTGGATCTTTCATAGATTCACATGCTTGAATCATTCCCTGGCGTTGAAGTGGGAGTCCCATGGTGTCATCAAGTAGCAGTATAGATAAACTTTACATATGAAAACAATGCTTCACTTTCACAGTTTATTTGCATCATTAGAAAAGACCCAAAATCCAGCCAGTTAGGAGACAGCACCCTTTAGAACCCTCACCACAGAAGCCCCAGCCTCTCAGATTTTCTACTGCACGTCGTGTGAAGGGAGTCTCCCTGAGCTTTGCTCAGTTTTCTTCATTTCAGCTTCTGAAAACTTGAAGCTGTTTGATACTTCAAAGAAAGCACTCTTTAGATCCTGCAAATCTTGTGGGAAAAAGAGACTACATGTGGATGACCCACATAAAGACTGCCTCTATTGCCTTTATCCTCAAAACAAAGTAAAGGATTGCAAGATATGTTGCACTTTTCTTGAAAGGCAAAAAGTCAGAGAGGAGATACTGTGTGGCTCCAAAAGTTCAAGTCCCAGAAAGATACACCTTCAGGTGAAGAGTGCGACACCTCGGCTAAGTCTCAAAAAAAGGAAAGGTCCCAGGACCAAGGGATCTCTGAGGTAGCCAGAAAGGCGCAAAATACTTCCTATCATGGGTCTCTGAGAGACGGTAATAAAAAAAGGAGAAAGCATCAAAATTCTCCTCAAAAAGTGTTTCCTCTGAGCCTACTACTCAATCTATGAAGTCTTCAATCTGTCCGCATACCTTCTCTGAACTGTTGATGAGCTAAAAAAAAATCCATTTAAAGACACTGTCGACTAGCTCCTCCCTGTCAGCGCTGCTTTCGACGACCACAAATGCAACGGTAACAGCTGTCTTGCCGACGAGACCTTCAATGACTACCGCCGTCAATACTCCTACCCCGTCAATGAAGATCGCCTCATCAATGTAAACTCCGACACAGCTGTCAAGGCCACCCGCGATCAGACCATCATCATCAACACCACTGTCAATGACACTACTGTTATCACCACCATCGTCGACCAGACCATTGTTGACGGCACCACTGTCAATGAGACAATCGTTGTTCATACCACCACCTTTGAGGAGGACCATGCCATTGACACATTGCTGTGTTTCCCTCATTGACGGCGACAACATCAACAAAAATAAAAGTTACAAAGACACCTTACCCAGCAAAGTTTCGCCATATTCTCCTCACACCTTACTTGATATGGAGGATTCAGAAGATGAAGGCCCATTTGGCCCCACTCACAGCCCATCTGAGCTACAGGTTAAATATCAAGAGGATGACTATGAGGTAGGAGCGGATTCCTAAAATGGACATTATTACACTCTGCAAGCCACGCACCATTATCCACCCTGCCATGACTTACCAGAACATCCACCTACACAAGGTGCAGTTCAAGTACCTCTTTTGTCGGTACAAGATCCAAAGGCTATGCTGCAGGACTACAGTAGACGGTTTCCAGAACCTTCACAGGATTAACCACCACCTCCTCTGCCATTGATCCCGGTGACTTCAAGGCCTATTAATCCACCAATGACATCAAGAATGATGCCGGCCTCGTCTGTTGCAGCACCGCTAGGAGATAATCCATACTCGTCTGATGATGACAGGGAAGAGGGTGTGATACAGGACACCTATCTACCCGATGATGAGTAGGGTGACTACTTCATTCCCACTCTGTTGCCTCCGGCACCGCATCCCTCAGATTCCCCCTCCTCAGGACATCTGGGGTTTCCACAGTTTGATGGAAAGAGCTGCAACAAGGTTTGACTTGCCTGTTTTGGTGAAGCAGTCTGATTGCTTCCTTAATAACTTCAAGGAGCAGGCACGAAAGTCATTTCCTGCTATCCCAATAATTGATCACATCTAGGAAGAAGGTCTCAAGCTGATTCCATGCATCAATAAAAAATATAAGTCCCTGAGGATTCTCCTGCCTTCCGCACAGGACATGCCAAGGCAGATTCGGTGGTTTCGGAAGCGGTGCAGCGACGCTCTAAGAATCTTTCTACCCCGATTTCTTCTCCACCTGACAGAGACGGCAGATCCCTAGTTAACATCGGGAAGCGCTTCTCCAGTATGTCTGCCATTACAATTTATGCAGCCAGGTCATTAGCCATCTTAGGCCATTACGATAGGCAGATGTGGTCAGATATCAGTGCCCTGATGGATCTAGTGTCTTAAGACATGAAGTCAGAAGCACAGAAAATACTGCAAGAAGGGGAGTGCACAGCCTCGGAAATAATACACTGTGCGATGGATATCGCTTCCACTGGCTTCTGACAATTGGCAAGAGCAGCTGCCTTGCCGAGGCAAGGCTAGCTAAAATCTACATCCTTTAACCCAGAAGTACAATAATAAATCCTCGACATGGCATATGATGGAGACACTATTTGGGAAACACATTGATGACGCCCTACTCGCCATTAGGATTGATACAAACACTGCAAAATCATTAGGCACATTGCAGATCAGTGAATTACCCATTTTAGGAGCACATAGTAGAGGTTTTGTTACCTACAGAGGAGGTTACCAATGTTAATACCAATTTCTGATGGATACAACTACCTGTGGATTCCTCACCTAATGAATTCTCCCATGGCGCCAGCATTCGACGGAAATCTTCTTCCTAGTCTCTGCACGTCGACGAGGACGTCACTCTAGCCCACGCGACGCCGTCTGACGTCATACAGGCAATAAGAGGTCCTCGACGACGTGCCGACGTCAGTTCCCTTTTTTCCGTGCATTCGAAATGGTTATCTTCGAGGGAGCAACTGTTACTTTTGTGGTTACAGTGTATTTTTGCTGCGTAGTCTTTCGCTGTGGTAATAATGTCGCAGAGAAAGTCTGGATTCAAGCCTTGTCGTGAGTGTGGAGGCAAGATGTCAGTGACGGATCCTCATTCCGACTGCCTTTGGTGTTTGAGCTCCGACCACGACGTCTCGACTTGTGATTCATGCCAGCACATGAATCCAAAGGCCCTCAAGGAACGTGAGGCGAAGCTGTTTATGGCGAAATCGAAAAAAGAGAAGCATCACAAGAAGTCTTCTTCGCCAAGACATCGGCGTCATCGAGACTCCCGGCGCCATAGAGAATCTCGGCGTCATTCAAGCAAGGAGACTCGTTCCAGGTCTTCGGATCGGCGCCGAAGGTCATGGGAGATCAGTCCCACGGTTACGCCTCATCCTTCGACGCCGTTGCCCTCTCCGGCGTCTCCGACTTCGCCTGGACAGGCGTCGGTGATTGAGGTATTGGAGCCTCGGGTGTTATCTCCGGCGTCGCAGACGTCGAGGCCGGCGTCGGGGTCGCCTCTGAGACAGGCACCCCAGTATCCGGCTTTTCCCACCCCTGGAGCCGATAGTTCCGCATTCTTGAATGCGATGTATGCCATCTTCCAACAGATGGCTCCAGGGGGTGCTCCGGCTGGGCCTTTGGCCTTTTCATTGGGTGATCCTGCGCCTCTTCGGCCGGCACCCTTTATGCCCTTTCTCCCTTTTGGGAACGTGGGCTCGGCGCCGGTGTCGGCGCCGGTGGCCGCTCCGGTGGCTTCAGAGGGATTGGCCCCGGGGATTTCCATCCCGTCGACGTTGGGATTTCGGCCTGTGACTCCGGTGGGTCCATCTGCTTCGACTGCTCTTTCGTTGGCGCCGGTTACCTGTGGCGCCGGACGCGGCGTCGGTGGCTTCTGAAGATCGGCGCCGATCTTCGACTTCGGCGGAGGCATTGTCGACTCCGCGTATTGAGCAACGGCTTCATTCGAGGAGACGTGCTCTCCGTGTATTAGAAGAGCAGGAGTACCAACGAGCCCTGGAAGAAGGAGAGCTAGAGGACTCGGGTGATGGGCTGCGTGGTCTGGAGTCGGCCAGTGGGCTGGACACTTCCCCTGAGTGGGATCTTTCGTCCCCGGGAGAATATACTGAGGAGGCTGCTTCCTTTCACGCAGTGGTACGGAAGGCAGCTAGTTTTTTGGACCTGCCTTTGCCGGTGATGGAGGCAAAACAAAACCTTCTAACAGAGGTGCTACATCCGGCCTCAGCTGCGGCAGAGCCTCTTTTGCCATTTAATGACGCTCTGCTGGATCCGGTGTTAGAGGTGTGGAAGAGGCCGGCATCTTCCCCAGCAGTTCACAGGGCCGTGGCCAGGAGGTATCGGGCGGCTCCAACTGACCCTGGTTTTCTGTCTAGGCACCCTACGCCGGAGAGCTTGGTGGTGCAGGCCTCCTGTTCATCCAAGTCAGCGCCTGGTTCTTTCCCGACGGTGCCTGGGGACAGAGATTCAAAGAAACTGGAGGCGCAGTCCAAGAACATTTTTTCGTCCTGCAGTCTGGCGTTGAAGGCCACCAACGCAACCTGTATCCTGGGGAGGTATATTCATGCACTGATGGATGACATTTCCTCATCATTTACAGAGCTTCCCCAGGGTCTTTTGGACGTTGTTTCAAATGCCCAGGCTGCTGCGACCCAGATTATCCAGACTGGGCTGGATACAACCGACTCGGTGGCCAGAGCAATGGGCACAACTGTGGTGGCAAGGAGGCAGGCCTGGCTCCGTAACTCGGGCTTTTCTGCGGATGTACAGTCCACATTGTTGGATCTCCCGTTTGATGGGGACAAACTGTTTGGAGCCAAGGCTGATTCGGCCTTGGAACGTTTTAAGGAGAGCAGGGCCACGGCTAAGTCGTTAGGGCTCCAAGCTCCTTCTTCCACGGCCTCTTCCAGATTTTTCAGGAGGTTTCGTGGATTTGGGCGTGGCTCTTCCTCCTCTTCCTTTCGGGGAAGATATCAGCAACCTGCCTCTTCCCATCCCTATAGATCTTTTAGAGGGAGAGGTAGGGTCCGCACCAGAGGAGCCTCTCAGCAGCACTCTGCCTCTTCCTCATCCTCTGGCGGGGTGCAGCAGGGGAAGCAGCCTTAGGCTTCCACCATTCCCCACTCACTCCTCTCCTGTAGGGGGAAGATTACAGCATTTTCTCGCCAAATGGAAGACTGTTACAACGGACACTTGGGTTCTCAGTATTGTGGGAAAAGGCTACACCCTTCCCTTTCGGGAGTTCCCGCCCCTCATCCCGCCCCGCCCTTCTTATTGTTCAGAAGAACACCTCCTGTTGCTAGAACAGGAGGTACAAGCCCTCCTTTCAAAGGGCGCGGTGGAGTTGGTCCCAGAGCAGGAAAGGGGTCGAGGATGTTACTCAAGGTATTTCCTGATTCCCAAGAAGGATGGTCGTTTGAGACCAATCCTGGACCTGAGGATCTTGAATTGGTTCCTCAAGCAGGAAAAGTTCAAGATGCTGACCCTAGCACAGGTGCTTTTGGCGTTGAACAAGGAAGACTGGATGGTGTCTGTCGACTTGCAGGATGCTTACTTTCATATCCCGATACTCAAGTCACACAGGAAGTATCTCCGGTTTGTGGTGGGATCGCAGCACTATCAGTTTGCGGTCCTTCCGTTTGGTCTTACTTCAGCACCTCGAGTATTCACGAAGGTGATGTCGGTGGTTGCGGCAGAACTCAGAAGGAAGGGGATAGCAGTATTCCCTTACTTGGACGACTGGTTGATCAAAGCCAAGTCCCCGGAGCTTGTGTCGCATCATCTGCAGTCAACAACCCAGTTGTTGTTCGACCTGAGTTTTTCGGTGAACGAGCCCAAATCTCACCTAGAGCCCTCTCAGCGCCTCCTGTTCATAGGGGCAGTACTGGATACAACATTGGGTCGGGCCTTTCCTCCGCCTCAGCGGATTCAAGATATTCAGGATTTGGTTCCAATGTTTCGAAATGGAGCGGTAGTTCCAGTCCTCAAGGTCCTTCGTCTGCTCGGTCTGTTTGCCTCCTGCATTCTGTTGGTCACGCATGCTCGCTGGCACATGAGGGCTCTTCAGTGGTGCCTCTGAAGGCAGTGGTCTCAACACAAAGGGGATCTAGAGAGTACTGTCAAGATCTCCAGAGATGCTGCTGTGGATTTGAAGTGGTGGATTGCAAGCAACAATCTTTCACAAGGAAAGCCGTTCGCGCAGTCGCCACCAGTGGCCACAGTCATAACGGATGCTTCCACTCTAGGGTGGGGAGCTCATCTGGGGGATCTGGAGATCAAAGGCCTTTGGTCTCCAGAGGAACAGATGTTTCACATCAATCTGTTAGAGTTACTGGCTGTACGTCTGGCTCTCAAGGCCTTCCTCCCTTCCCTTCGTGGTCAGTCGGTACAGGTTCTAACGGACAATACTACCACGATGTGGTACATAAACAAGCAGGGAGGAGTAGGGTCGTACCTTCTCTGCAGAGAAGCTCTTCGACTATGGTCCTGGACAAAGGACCATCAGATTTGCTTGATAGCAAACCATCTGGCCGGAGTCTTAAATGTGCGTGCGGACAGTCTCAGTCGCCAATTCTTGGCAGACCACGAGTGGCGTCTCCATCCAGATCAAGTCCGTTTAATCTTCCAGAGGTGGGGGTTTCCTCGGGTAGATCTGTTTGCCACTAGAGAGAACGCGCATTGTCCGTTATTCTGCAGTCTCCAGTATCCGATGCAGGGAGCGTTGGGGGACTCGTTTCAAATAACCTGGTGCGGCCAGTTGCTTTACGCGTTTCCTCCCATACCCTTGATTCCTCGAGTATTGAGGAAGATTCGCCAGGACCGGGCTCTAGTCATCCTAATAGCTCCGGATTGGCCAAGGAGGGTATGGTACTCCGACCTTCTCCAACTCTCAATGTGCCCTCCGCTCCGTCTCCCTCTCAGGGCAGACCTCCTCTCGCAGTCGCAGGGGCAGGTTTTACACCCCAACCTCCAGAGTTTGCACCTACATGCCTGGAGATTGAACGGGGCAACCAGAGTTCCTTCTCTCTCCCGCCTGAGGTAGTGGATGTTATATTAGCGGCCAGGCGACACTCCACTAAATCTATCTACGCTAATAGATGGTCTAAATTTGTTGCGTGGTGTGGAGAGAGGCAGATTGATCCCTTACATGCTCATCTATCGGACGTTTTGTCTTTTGCTCTGTCTCTAGCGCAGAAAGGTTGTGCAGTGGCTACCATTAAGGGTTATTTATCGGCCTTGTCAGCCTTCATATGTCTTCCAGACCAACCATCTTTATTTAAATCCCCTATTGTTATCAGATTCTTGAAAGGTCTTCTAAATAAATATCCTCCAAAACCATTCGTTATGCCGCAATGGGATTTGTCCTTGGTCCTGACTTTCCTCATGGGGTCCCCTTTTGAACCTATGCATTCTTGCCCCTTAAGGTATTTGTTTTTAAAAACAGTCTTCCTGATAGCTATAACATCAGCAAGGAGAGTGAGTGAGTTGCAGGCCTTATCAGTAAAACCTCCTTATACAACTTTTTATGGGGATAAGGTGGTGTTGAGGACCAAGGCTGCTTTCCTCCCGAAGGTTGTTTCACCTTTCCATTTGGCTCAGGCAATTACTTTGTCCACGTTCTATCCTCCGCCTCATCCTTCCAAAGAGGAAGAAAGACTGCACCGTCTGGACCCAAAGAGGGCGTTGAGCTTCTTTATTGATAGAACAAAGGATTTCAGGCTGGAGGATCAGCTGTTTATTGGATACGTGGGCAAGAGGAGAGGAAAGGCAGTCCACAAGAGAACACTATCCAGGTGGGTTGTTCTTTGCATTAAAATCTGTTACTCTTTGGCAAAGAAGGATCCTCCTGAGGGCATTAGAGCTCATTCCACCAGAGCTAAGTCGGCCACTTCGGCCTTGGCCAGAGGTGTTCCTGTGGTCGACATCTGCAAGGCCGCAACTTGGTCGTCCCTTCACACTTTTGCAAAACATTACTGTTTGGATTCTGAGGTTAGAAGGGACGGCCATTTTGCACGGTCAGTGCTGCAGGATTTCTTGGTTTGACCATTTAGGCACCCACCGCCAGGCGTGGTACTGCTTTGGGACTCTATTCATTAGGTGAGGAATCCACAGGTAGTTGTATCCATCAGAAGAACGAGTTACTTACCTTCGGTAACGACTTTTCTGGTGGATACATTAGCTACCTGTGGATTCCTCACGGTCCCACCCGCCTCCCCGTTGCCTTTCTGGTCTTACCAAGTAATCCTTGAGTGCGCTCCTCTTGGTCTTCGAGGGTGCAATAGATGTTGTATATAATATATTTATATATATGTATATATCTTTGTGTATATACTTGATGTGTATATATATTTTTAAAAAAAGAGAGAGTTTTATATATATATATATATATATATAAAAGATTTACAGCTATTCATGCAAATGTTGTGTATTTTACAATGTTATGGGATGTTGCCTTGTTCTTTCATTGCATTGCCTGGTTGTTCTCATGCACTTAAAAAATGATTGGTACTGACGTCGGCACGTCGTCGAGGACCTCTTATTGCCTGTATGACGTCAGACGGCGTCGCGTGGGCTAGAGTGACGTCCTCGTCGACGTGCAGAGACTAGGAAGAAGATTTCCGTCAAATGCTGGCGCCATGGGAGAATTCATTAGGTGAGGAATCCACAGGTAGCTAATGTATCCACCAGAAAAGTCGTTACCGAAGGTAAGTAACTCGTTCATCAGCCCTATCAATCCCAGTACATACCTGCTTATCAGCAACCGTACCGTCTGCCACCATCAGCGGACTACACAAAGCTGAAAGGACAACATAAACAGCCAACCCAGTCCAGGGACGTCGCCTGTAAAAAAAAATGACCTCAACCAGCTACCATCACCTTACCTCATCCCGTGGGTGCAAACATCTCAAACCCCATCTTCACCAATGGCGGCAAATAACGACGGACAAGTGGGTACTAGATCTGGTCACTTGAGGTCATACCTTAGAGTTTATACAGAGATCACCAAACATGTTACCCAAAGTGCCCCACCCACTCATCTTCACTTATTGCGGAAAGAAGCCCTTATCATACTCAGAAAAGGAGTAATTGAGCGTGTGCCATTCACTCAGAAGGGCACAGGTTTCTATGCTTGTTTTTTTCCTCGTAAGAAGGAAATCAGGAGAGTGGAGACCCTTTCTGGACCTCAAAAAACTCAACAAATTTCTGCATGGTCACTCTAACAGACATCCTGTGTCTCCTGAACCCATGGGGATTATATGACGACTCTCGACTTGCAGGATGATTATTTCCACATTGGCATACACCCAAAACATCACAAATACCTTTGATTCACCATAGCTGGCACCCATTGCCAGTTCAAAGCCCCTCCATTTCTCCTCAAATCAGCACCCCACAGTTTTACCAAATGCTTGGCTCCAGTTGCAGCCATCCTCAGGAAACACGATCACCAGGTATTCCCCTACTTAGACGACTAGCTGGTAAAAGTGTAAACACCTAGGCAAGCTTTTAAAGTGACAAAGGATTGTATTGCACTGTTTCACAAATTGAGACTTACATTAAGCCTTCAAAAGTTGTCTACTGTTCCACTACAAAAGATAACATTTCTAGGCCCCGTCCTAGACATCACACAGGGCAAAGCGTTTCTTTCCCTAGAAAGGGAGCGAAGATTGGCTCAACTGGCCCTCACAATTTCTAGACCAAAGTCCGCTTCAGTGCATCTGTACAAGTCATTGCGAGGGATGATGACCCCTGCAATAAATCTTGTCCTCTTAGCATGCCTGAAGATGAGACCTTTGTAAGAAGAGCTACAACACCAATGGATCCAGTCAGAAGGGTCTTTCGGCAACCTCATCAAAGTAACTCCAAGAATGGTTTGATTGGTGGTCTCTCACTCCTCACGTCTTCAAGGGCCTCATGTTTTTGCCATTAATACCAGCTTCACCATAACAACAGATGCCTCCCTGGAACGTTGGGGTGGACATCTCCAAGACCTGAAAATCCAAGGGAAATGGTCTACCTCCCAAAGGTTCATGCATATAAACCACCTGTAACTCAAGGACATCTTTCTCAATCTCCAGGCTTTCTTACATGGCATACAAGGATCTTCAGTGCTAGTACATACAGACAATACGACCAGCATGCACTACATAAATAAACAAGGAGGTACAAGATTGCTGGCTGTCTCCCAGGAAACCTAGGACTTATGGCATTGGCTAACAACACACATCACTCTGAAGGCCTAGCACATAGTAGGAGCAAGCAATACTTCTCAGCAGTTCCCTAGAGAGCTGCCATGAATGGGAGCTACACTTTGAAGAATTAAGCACAATTTTTCAACTTTGGGGCAAAACAGAACTTGACCTCTTTGCCATGAACGGGTACAACAAATGCCGCTTCTATGCCGGTCAGCACCCACTCCCATGATCATTGGGGAAGGGATTGCCTTTTTGATAAGATGGTCCAGGATATATGTATACACTTTTCCCCCATTCCCATGATACCGAGAGTTCTCAGAAAGATGACGGTGAAGAAATGCTGCTTGATCCTGATCGCTCTCAGGTGACCCATGCAATACTGGTTCACGGAGCTCCTCCTGCTGTCTGAGTCCAAGCTGGTTCGTCTTCAGACCAAGGGACCCCTGCTGACAAAGAACCAGGGTCAAGTTCTACACCCAGATCCAGGCTCTTTTCAATTATATGAATGGCTCCTGAATTCCCAAATGTGAATATTCCCTAAGAATACAAAGCTATCCCTGCAAGGGCAGAATCAACTAACAAATCCTACAGATTGAAATGGAAAAGATTCTGCTTATAGTGCCAACAATCCAATCTGCACCAGTTGGAAGCATCACTGGGGCACATTTTACCCTATCTCCTCTCCCTGGCATCATTCAGGTTTGGTACACGGATCTGTGAAAGTACACCTTGCAGCAATATCCAGATACAGACGTTCTTCACAAGCTCTCCGTAGGAAAGTACCCCATTTTTGGCATGGTAACCCCCACGTTTTGCCTGCTATCAGTAAAGTTAGACTGTTTTCACTGGGATCCTGCTAACCAGGATCCCAGTGATTGTGCTGTCTCCTCTATATTTTGTTAATTCGGAGCACTTTACGCCCCACAATTGATATTCCGGTGTACCCCTGTAAGACACTAGTATATGGTACATAGGTACCCAGGGCATTCGTACACAAGGGGTCTCCCATGGGCTGCAGCATGTGTTATGCCACTGATAGGAGCCCATGCAAAATGGGTCTGCAGGCCTGCCTTTGCAGCCTGCGTGAATAAGTGCCTGCACCCTTTCACTGGTGGTCACTGCACCAGGTCATTGTAAGTCACCCCTATGATAGGCTCTCCTAGCCCAGAGGGCAGGGTGCAAGTTCCTGAGTGTGAGGGCACCCTTGCATGAGCAGAGGTGACCCTAGAAAACTCAATTTTCCAATGCACTGGACTTCGTAAGCGCTGGGAAGCCATTTTACCCGTGTACTAGCCACAGCTCAATAATGATAACTCTGAACCTAGGCATGTTTGGTATCAAACATGTTGGAAGCATACCCCAATACTAATGCCAGTATTGGTGGCATGATTCCATGCACCCTGGGGGCTCCTTAGAGGACCCCCTCCCCCCCCCCCCCCACATATTGCTCCTGCCAGTCTTCCAGGATTTGCAGGCAGCCCAAGCTGCTGCAATGCCTCAGGCAGGTTTCTGCCCTCCTGCTGCTTGACCAGCTCAAGCAGGGGAAGGCAGGACAAAGGATTTCCTGCGCGAGAGGGAGGCAACACCCTCTCCCTTGGAAATAGCTGTTACATGGCTAGAGAGGGTTAGCCTCCCCACGCCACCAGCTTGCTTTGAAGTGCACATTTTGGTGCCGTCCTTGCATAATCCGGTTTGCACCAGTCCAGGGACCCCTGGTCCCTGCTCTGGTACAAAAGCACACAAAGGAAAGCGTAGTGACCAGTACCCTGTCTATCATCCCCTCGGGGTGGTGGCCAGAGCTCCTCTAGGTGGCCACTTGATTCTGCCATCTTGAAAAACAAGATGTGCAGAGGCCCATGGGAGCAAATGGTTGGTCAGGACAGGTGACTGACTTCAATGACCTCCTGTGATTGGTGGTCAGCCTGCAGAGTGACCAATCCCCCCTGGTAGGGCTATTTAAGGACTCCCTTGTGGGTGACTCCTCTGCAACAACCTCTTCTGCTCCTGGCCACTGGAACCACTGCCGGATTCTTCAGGAACCAAACAAGCCTGCAACTCCAGAGACGACCTTGCCTTGCAACATTGTTTCTCTTTGCAACATTTCCATGGCTGTTCATCCTCTGGGGTCGGCAAGATGGCTTTTCATCCTCTGGGGTCAGCAAGACTTCAACTGCACCAAAGATACAAGAAGAAATCTCCATTGGAGGGAAAGAGTCACTCCCCTGCATCCGCAGGAACCTAAGACAATGACGACTGGTTGCTGGGATCTTCTGCCATCAAGCTCCAGGAAGAATCTCCAACACAGGATGTGGGTCTGAGTGGTCTCCTTGGTCCTCTCTACCTGCTGTCCCACTTGGGAGACGGTGAGCCCTTCCTCTCCTTGCAGGACAGTACCCCTGTGCACTGCGACTCTTGCAGCAAAAAAGGCTTGCTGACTCCTGCTCTGAGGTATCTTCAAACTCCAAGTAACCCTGGCCTCCAGCGCTTCACCCCCACAAGGACAGTCTCTTCTCTGCTGCTCCAGCAATGTGGGACTCCTCTCCAAGTGTGCTGACTGGGCCTCACTGCAACTTACTGTGCGTGCTGCCAGTGTGTTGCCTGTGGGGTACTCCTTCTGCTGGCTATCTCGAATGCAGAGGGTCGGCCCGGACTCCCCTCCAAGGGTCGAGTCCACTGGACCTTGCTGGTCCTCTTCAGCTCTGCAACTCTCGCTTTGCTCCGATTTGCATTTGCCAAAGCTTGTTGGTGGTCCTCCTGACCACTGACCAACTGTGACCCGACAACCGACTTGGGACATCATCTGCATGGCTCCAAGGACTCCTCTGCATCTCCTGGGCTCCACAGCTGATCATCTTCTTCCCCCGTCAATCCGGATCGTCTTTCACAGAAGGATGAGTAGTGGCTCCTGGCCACTCCTGTGTGGACTGGACGCTGTCCCCTTCTTTTTTCAGGTACTCTTCTTCCATAATCCTGTGTTGGGTTGCACAGGACTGGTCCTGGTCTTGCAGTCTTCCACTTTCCAGGTCCCCATGTTAGGCCTTGGGAAAACCAGGTACTTACCTCTGCTCTCCTGGTCGCTGGGAGTCATCTAGGTACTCACGTTTGGTCCCGCGTTCTCACAGCTCCCTTCTAGCTACTCCATATCCTTGGGTGGGGGGACTTCACTTCGCATTCCACTATTTTAGTATATGGTTTGCCCCCTATAGAGCCCTAACTATTTTTCACTAATTTTTGCCAATCCTTGTTGTTTCTATATGCTAATTCCTAATAATCTGTGTGTGTGGGTGTCTCTATATATATATATATATATATATATATATATATATATATATATCTATATTAATATATATAGATATACCTATAAATGATCTAGTTCAGTGTTACTATAATAAAGTACCTTTATTTTTGCAACACTGTGTGGTTCCTTTCAGATGTGATAAGTTGCTGTGTGACTGCTGTTTTATTGCAGGTGCTTTACACTCCTCCTTGATATGTCTTGGCTGCTCACCACAGCTACCACTAGAGAGCCCTGGCTTCCTATACACTGTCTTCATTCACTAATAGGGATTGCCTGGACCGGGTATAAGGTGAAAACACCATAGGCATCCATCACACACCAGGTCAGCTTCCTTCACTCTGTCACTGTGCTCCACTAGGATAGTCAAGCAATTCGTGGAAGGACTCTTCCAAGTTTTCTCTCCATTCCAAGTTCCTCCGCTGGAATGGCGTCTTAACGTCGTTCTTTCTCAACTCATCAAACCACCATTTGAACCGATTCACAAGGCAGATCTAAAATTTCTTACCTGGAAAGTGGCTACACTGCTGACATGTATGCTAGAAGGGTGAGTGAGATTCAGACGTTCACAACCCAAGAGCCTTTTTTCTGGTTCACAGACTAGAGTGTTATTCTAAGGACTAATACAAAATTTATTCCTAAGGTACTTTCGCAGTTTCACCTTAATGAACCTATCAGTTTACAAACTTTTTGCCAAATAAGGCCACCATAGCAGAGCAATTTCTGCACACACTGAGCATCAAAAGATGTCTTAAGTTCTACTTGCATCACTCCAATCAGTTTCGTAAAACCAAGCAACTCTTAGTTGTGTAAGGACAGTCTCGACAAGGCACACCTGTTACTAAAGCAACCATTGCAGGGTGGTTTCTTTCAACTATTTAATTTTGCCAATACAGAGAGGCAAACCGCTTTTCTCTAAGGCGCACTTCACAAGGGCAGTCTCCACATCGAGTGCCTTGTTCGCAGGTGTTCCTTTGGGGAAAATATCTGTCATGCCCCAACATGGAACTGCGTCCATGCTTTCATTCAGCACTATTGCCTGTATTCAGCACACTGCAGTCATGCAGCAGTCGGGCAGGCGGTTTTATGACATCTATTTCAATAAGGTGAGCCTTTGTTGTCTTTGATGATACTGTGGGATCCCCACTTCGAGAACGGGAAATGATTCAAGCATGTGAATCTATGAAAGATACCAATACTGGAGAACTGGAGTTATAGGTAAGTAACTCATTTTCTTCTTGGTCCTCCCCTTCAGCCTTATCAGTGCGCTTTGGGTGTTCGCAAACGTAAAAATGTTGGTCTCTGCCCATCTTCAGGGGTTGGAAATACCATCTTCTTGTAACTCGACCAATAGCTTCTGAGGACTGTTTCTCCTCAAGCAACAGTGGATCACCTCCAGAAGATGGCCAGCTTGTTGAAATCGTTTAGCCTTTCCGTCGGTGTGCCAAAGTCATACTTGACTCCTTTGCAGAGGCTCTCTTTCATTGGAGCCATCTTGGACATGGTGCTTTTTTCAAGTCTTCCCTTCACCTCAGTGAGTCCAGGACATTTGGGCTTTGATTTGATGTTTCTACCTTTGACATCAGCCTCATTGTTAGTGGTTCTGAAAATTCTTCTCTTCCTGCATCCTGCTTGTGGGCCACACCAGATGGAACATGCAAACTCTGCAGTGGGATTTGAAGTCTCAGTTGGCTCAGCACAAGGAAACCTGTCAGATTACATCTAAGTAGAGGAGGCTCCAGAAGACCTGCAGTGGTGGCTGCTAGACCATAATTGGACTGGTGGCTGTCCACTCCCCCTACTCCACTGAGATCTAACAGTTGTGACAGATACATAGTTGCAGGGTAGGGAAGGTCATCTGGGAGGTGGTGGAGATCAGAGAACTGTGGTCTCTGACAGAAGCCCGTCTTCACATCATCTTTTTGTAGCTGCAAGCGATACTCTTGCCACTGAAAGCATTTCCCCATCCAGTAAGGCAGAAGGAAGGCAGGTCCTCACAGAGAAAATTATGTCATGTGGTACTCCATCAGCCATGGCGGAGTGGGGTCGTGGGTCCTGTGCCAGGAAGCTTTGTGCCTTTGGAAGTGGCTAAATAGTCAAGGCATTTCCCTGGTTGTACAGCACCCGGCAGTATCTTTAAATGCCAGGGTGGACTAGCTTTATCAACATTGCCTAGCAGATCATGGATGTTGGTTGCACTCTGAGGTGGCACGGCATATCTTCCAGAAATGGGGAGATCCTGGGTTGACAGTGTCCAAAACGTTGTGGTTGAAGTTCCAAAGGCAGCTCACACTCAGGGACGCCTTTCACTTAAATTGGAGCTTGGGACTCGCTTACTGATTCCCAGATTTAGATTTCCTGCCTAGAGTTCTGCAGAAGATCAAGAAAGACCAGGCCCAAGTCATCTGAGTGGCTTCTGATGGGGCTTTGCACCTTTGGAAGTGGCTGAATCATCAGGGCATTTCTCTGGTCGTACACCACCTCACATGACCTTTAAACACCAGGGCGGACTAACTTAGCCGAGGTTGCCTAGCGGATCACGAATGGCAACTGCACTCGGAGGTGACACAGCGCATCTTCCATCTATGAGGAAAACCCTGGGTCATCTGTTTTTGCCATCATAGAGAACAGGCAGTGTCTGAACTTCTACACGCTGGACTTCCCAAGACAGCTGTTGCTCAGTTATGCCTTTCACTTAAATTCAAGCTTAGGACTCCTGCATGCCTTCCTGCATCTACCTCTTGTGCCCAGTGTTATGAAGAAGAACAGTAGAGATGAGGCCCAAGTCATTCAGTGGCTTCTGACTGGGGGGAGAAGATAGCTGTACCCGGGACTTCTGTCCATGAGGATATCTCCTACAGGCTGTGGCAAGAGTTAAAGGCTATCTATTGGCCCCTTCAGTCTTCCTATGTTTATCTTATCTAACCAATTTATTCAAATCACCAGTTGTGATACATTTTTTTAAAGGACTTACCCATATGTTCCAGCTAACACCATTTGTTATACTTCAGTGAGACCTTAATTTGGTTCTCACTTTCTTAATGTGTGCCTCGTTTGAACCAATACACAGCTGTTCTCTGTGCCTACTTAGGTTGAAGATGACGTTTCTCGTAGCAGTCATGTCAGCTAATTGTTTGAGTGAATTACAGGTACTAACTCTTCAGCAGGCACTACACCTCCTTCCTTCCAGACAAGTTTGTCCTCAGAATGAAACCAGAGCAAATGCTACTAATACCATGCTTGTGCTGCTATATGGGCATCTCACCACACATTCATGATGCATGTTGCTGATTTCCTGGTCTGAGCCACTCGACAGACCCACCACATGCGGAGGTACTGCTTTGTTATCTATTCACAAGGTGAGGAGTCTGCGATTAGAAGTATCCATCAGAAGAACAACTTACTTATCTTTGGTAACAATCTTTCTGGTAGATACTCTAACCACAAATTCTTCACTGATCCACCTACCTCTCCGTACTATGGAATGGACTCATCTATTCCATACTAATAAGATTCCAATTTAGAAATTAGCACACTGACACAGTCTGATTATTGAAGCCTCCACATCCAGCAGCGTGGGCAGATATCTGAAAGAAACTGACATCAGCTCACAGAGGTGGTGACTATGTAGGGACCGTGACTTCACATCTGTGGCAGGAGAATGCGACGCAGAGTCGAACTATGGCACCGACTGACCTGCAAGGAAATTGCTTAGAATAGTATCCACATCTAGACCATCGTGTGGGTGTATTCACAAGGTGAAGAGTCTGCAGTTTGGGTACAGTATCCACCAGAAAGATTGCTACCAATAATTTGGATTCTACGGTATTTCAATGTGTGCGTTACCTACCACAGTGGTGCTGGATCTGATCGTGCACTCTTACTGGCATCTCCATTTCACAGGGCAAAAAGGCTGGATTTGCCACAGGTGAACTAAATGCCAGATATTACCCCATGGTGCATAGAAACAGAATCTGGGAAGGGAGATAGCATTGCCTAGCACCCCTTTCAATCTTCTACTGTGAAGAGTAGGGACCACCTATTCTAACTTTCACAACAGGTGCCAAGTAGAGGAGATGATCCACAACAGTATCTGAGGGCCTAACCCCATCTTTTTCAAGATAGCAAACATATACACCCTTCCCAAGGAATCAATCGTATTCAATGTATAGTGTGACTATGGCATGATGTGAATAGTCACTGAAGAACATGCACATGAGGTGGAAGGTTTCTTCAACCCCTTTGTAAGTCCTAATAAACTCTCCCTTAAAGATCCCTGTGAAAGCCTTCCATTATGTACTTTTTTTGTTACACCAATCCCTCATTCTCAGAGGAGTAATGTTGTATGGTTTCTTTAACTGTACCACGGAATGTTGCATACTTGAGAATCGCAGCTTGTAAAAACCACTGGGGATTCCTGCCCTATTTTATCTTCTGTATTAGCTGATCATGGTCCTGAAATGTGTTGCCCAAGTATTTTTGCATTCTGTATTATCTGGGTTGCTCATCAATCCAGACCTGACTAGGAATTTGTGAACTTGTGTGTGAGGAAGTAGTAAGATTATTTATTTGACTGCCAACAGTATGGAAAACTACTTAGAAGCCTAGTTCATGAAGAATCTTCTTCTGAAGGTATGAACTAATGAACAATATTCTTTAAAGAAAAATGTAAAAATATGGGAGCAACATGTTCTCTCATAAATATTTGAAAAAATCCTTAATGTCACATTCTGGGTGTGTTATGTAAGACCCCCATGTACAGCATATGTGGAGGTATGATGAAATCCAGGCATAAATAGACCCTTATTTTGGTGTTATTTATGGTCAGATTACTTTCAGTAACTAGAGTGACTATTTTAAAACATTGAGCAGTGGCAGCAAATTGGGGATATAAAATGCATTTAGTTTATTCAAGATTTACAACCTTTGCTCTGTGGATTGATGGAACCTACTCTATGGCCCCATATACCTTACAGCGATCACATCTTGCATATTAAAATATTATTCAATCATTAAATGATAGAACTGTAAAATGATTTTCTCTTATTTTGAGTTTGTGTTATTGCTCAGTTATAGTGTTTTAAAACATTTTTTTCTTTCTTTTAGACCAACTGCAAAAGAGCTTAAACTTTCAAAGCAGCAAGTGAAAAGGCTGGAGAAAATTCTTCATCAGAACAACATTAAGTAAATAGAAGTATATGAAGGTTCAAGTGAATTGGTTTTTAGAAGTGTCTTTACATATGTACATGTTTATCTGAATGATTCTTACATAAAACAATTCAAGATTTAAAAATGCTTGAAAAAGCAGGGTCATAGTATGGATAAATAAAATTGCATAGTGAAACATATTTATTATTTTACTTGTTCTGTGGATCTGGGGGTACTTGTACCTATAGGCCCATTTTTATATTTGTTCATTCTGCTTTCATTTTAATTCTTAGGGCCTGATTTAGAGTTTAGCAGACCAGTTGTTCCACCATAAATGTGGTTGAGTACCCTGTCCACGAAAATAACGGTCTACCAACTCTGTTTTAAGTCGAGCAGATTGCCATGTTTCCAACAGTGGTGCACCCGCTGACTCTGTGGTGGGAAACCCTACACCAACCTATACTGGGCCATCGGTGTAGGTGCATCAGACCATCGCCCTTACTTAGATCAGGCGTCTGATTTATTTATTTTTTCAGCCCAGGGGATGAGCTTCCAGGGCCTAAAGGCCAACCCTACTTGTGTGCCCCCGCTGCTCACGGCTAAAGGCTGTGCACAGCGTGGGATTGGTTGCCTGTGGGGAGTTGGAATCCGGGCCTGGCTGCAAGATGAGCCCTGCGCTTTACCACATGCAATGCACCACCAAAGGGCATGCGATGCATGGTGGTGGCTGCCTTGGTGTAGGGGTAAGGGCAGGGGTGGATTTGTCACAGGGCCTGGCCAATTGCCAAGCCCCTGCTGTGGACTGTCAAAGGTCATGTGCTGAGAGGAGTTGGCAGCCTGTGGGGAGTTCACTGCAGGGCCTGGTGGATCACCTTTAATCGGGGGAAACAGCAGAGGTGTCCCTTCTCACCCCTCCTAGTCGCTTTATATATGGAACTACTTGTACACAGAATGAGGTCCAACTTGTCAAATTCTGGGATACCTTGTGTTGGAGGCCATCACCTCATCAGCCTATGTGCTGATGATGTGTTTCTGGCCACTACTGCTCCAGCCTCTTCCCTCCCTGCTCTGGTGGCAGACCTCCAGGCATTTGGAGAGATATCCAGATTTAAAGTCAATATGCAAAAATCACAGATTCTCAACCTCTCGGTGGTCCTGCCTCACAAGGCTCATCTTTGCTTGCTGTTCCCTTTTGATTGAGCAAGAGAGTCTTTAGCATACCTCAGCACTCTACTAGCTCACTTTGTCTCCAAGACTTATTAACGGTGTAGCCCTTTCCACCCAACTACTCATGGCTGGGGAAGAGTATCAGCTTTCAAAATGATGATCCTGCCAGGTCTCCTCTACCTCTTTCAGACCCTTCCAGTAACCCCACTGAAACATACCCTGCACTTTCTACAATTGGAACTCAGCAAATTCAAATAGGATATGAAGAACCCTCGCCTCCAGAACCACTTGACCACCCGCTTCAGGAAGGTGGTCTTGCAGTACCCTTATTAACATGCTATTACCAGGCCTCACAGGTCTGTTTCCTAGAAGATTCGAGCCGGCAACCTCTGAGAAACAAAGGTGCTTCATGTATCAGGCAATAGCATACGCTCACATGTGAAAGGAGCTGTGCCTCCCCCGTATACACTTGGCTTGGGGTTAATACTCCTCCTAGTTGACAAGCTCAGTCTTTAAAGTGTTGGATGCAGTGGCAATTAAAGCTGTCCTGACCTCTTTCCCTTCACCCATGACTCCAATTTTATCCAATCCAGATTTTGCCTCAGGGATTCCCCCCTCTCCCCACCATGGCCATGAACGGTGAGGGCTTTATTTACGTATGGGAACAAAATATTACTCTACTTTAAAAAAAAAAAAAAAAAAACTATAAATTCACTGAAAAAACAAAGGTTCAAGTAATGTTATAGTTGGATGTGATTTAAACATAACAAAATCTGGTTTTGTTTAATTAAAAAAAAATCTAGAAATTCACTGAAAAAAACAAAGGTTAAAGTGACGTCATAGTTATGTGAATGTTAGTGACAGCGTTACATTTTTGAACTAAAAATCACAGAAATTCACTAGTTATAGTTTGCAGAGCTAACTATAACTTGCATCCCTGCCATTCACTGCTTATGACCTCACATATTACATCACTCATGAGCTGCTGTATGACATAATTTATGATATAATTGATGACATCTCAAATGGCATAATTGAGGACATCACGGATGACATCGTCCATTGAGTGTGTTAGTTTGCTTTATAGTTTACATAGTAGCAGGTAGCTACCATATAGCTTTTCTACCCAATTTTGAACAACCTCTTTCCAGCTAAGGGGCATAAGTGTTTATAAAACATTTGTGCTTCTAATGCATCACAGGTGTGTTGAGGTATTGAACATGTTATAAATCATTGTATTGAAGAGTTACTCTATGTGCAGATGACACTTGACAACTTGTGTCCAGCATATTTCATATAAACTTTTTGGTTCCCCAGAAAAAGTTTCCAACAGGGAAAAGATTCTACTTAGTAGATACTAAGGCCCTCATTATGAGTCTGGCGGTCTTGGGACCACCAGACTCACGGTCTGACTGTCACATTACAACACCGCCAGGCTTCCGGCACCCTGGTGGTCCTGTCGGTTGTAATCCACCAGGGCAGCGTTGCCCTTCCGATTACGAGTCCCCATACCGCCAGCTTTTTCATGGCGGTTCCACTGCCATGGAAAGGCTGGCGAAATGGAGGTGTCGGGCCCCTGGGGGCCCACACACTGCCCATGAACTTTGCATGGGCAGTGCAGGGGCCCCCATGCCCAGCCCCATCGAATTATGGGCAGTGGAATGTGAGCCGGGTGCTGCTGCATCCGCCGCACTGCCACATTGCCGCCGGCTCGATTGCGAGCCGGCTGCAATATTAAGTCCCTGTTCACAGTAGGGCCAGCGGGCGGAAACACTGTTTTGGCCTGCTGGCCCTTCAGTGAATTCCAAATAGGGCCGGCGGTGTTTGGACCGCACAGGTGGTTTCTCAGCAGTATCAGTTTGGCAAACAAACGCAAGCAGCCTTGAGACAATAGGCAGAATTGTCTCAGCATAACCATTTCTACATAACATAGAAGACTGTGTGCATCAGGTACTAACCAATGTACATGTGCTTCTTTTGCTTTAGAAGATGTGCTATCTGTATTGTTTTCACCACTGTATGAAGGCTGCAAGTAGTATGATCTTTAGCACCTTCAGATCTTGGTTATTTTAAGTGAATAGTGTCTTTTGGCAAGTGTTTTGTATAGTGTACACTGTTCTTACTTTTTCCTACTCTGCGCAGTATTTCTCAATAGTTTCACTGTCTGCAAACAGTGTGGTGCAGTGTAAACTCCATAGAGTGAACACTGTCCTTTGGGACTCTCACAAGATCGAAAAGAAAAAAAATAATGGTTGGTGGACATTTATGAATCTTGTGCCTTGGGGAGCACCCCTTCCCATGGGCTGTATTCATAAAGGGGAACGGGCTGCGTGGCTCCCTCCCTGAGCCTCCAAAGGTCCTAGGAAGCCCACCCTAAAGGCCAAAATTTATTTATATGGGGATGGGGGTCCCTGCACCCTCGTTCCTGAGCTCTCAAATGCCCCAATTTGCGAAAAATGGAGATAGGGTCATGCCCCAGAGCCCCCAAACGCCCTGGGCAGCCCACCCCCTGGGCTGGCTCAGTAGCTATGTCCCAGGGAGTCCACCCCTGGGACATAACACATTTTTTTTTTGCCCGCACCAGCGGGGTCCTCGGGGAAAAAACACACACACACACTCACACTCACCCCCCAAGAAGAGTATGGTGGGTGGCTTGGGAGGGCACCCACCTTTAAGTGTGTGCTCCCTGGGGGATTTGGGCAATGGCACGGGTGGGGGGCCACATGGACCCCTCTTCCTGAAAATCACACTGGGCCCCAGGGGATGAGGTCCTTGGGGTTGAAATTGGACCGGGAAAGGGCACCACATGGCCCTCTTCCCCTTAAATTCACACTGGCCCATGTTGTCTCCTGGGATGAAATCAGCCTGTGGAGTGGGGTACCTTGGAAGCCCCATCTCCCCAGGGCGATTTTAGCCCAGGAGTCATGTTGCCCCCTCCTTTTTAATGAAAATAAACTGCCCTGGGACATGGGGTCATCAGGGCCTAATGCGACCCCACTCCACCTGATTTAAATAAAAAAAGTCCTGGGGGATGGGATCCCCAAGGCCTTTTAAGTGGAGGGGGTCCATGCTGCCTCCTCCCCCTTAATAAAAAAAAGAAAGGCCCTGGGGGATGGGGCCCCCAGGGCCAGGCCTTGTGGCCAGACCCCTGCCACGCAAGGCTGAAGGTGGTGTTTGGCTGCTTTTGTGGGTGTTGGCTACAGGGTCAGTCGGCAGGCCAGGCCTTGTGGCCAACCATCCATTTATCCGCTGTTTGGGAAGCTGTAAGATATAGTTAACCAAAAGTGTTCTTTCAGACGAGAACTCTGAACTTCTGGATGCCACCCAGCACCTATAAGCCCTTCTAAGGCCTATGCTACACTGACTCTTCATATTTCCCAAGGCTAGATTACTAGGAATGATGAAAAGTGGAGTCAGCTCTCAGGAAACTGGAAAGCCAAAATATCACTAGCTGTGGTAGCTCAGTAGTATTTCCCTGGTGACAGGGGTTCCATTCCAGCGAAGCTCCCAAATCAGAGGACTATGAGGGTTGCCTCTCTTGTTAGGGAAGCTCACTTGCCTGTCTCCAAATTCAGGGTTATTGTCCCAGATAGAGTCATTATATTGTATTATAAATTCTACTTGAACTCAGTGCAGTGCCCTTGCACCTCCTGATAGCTTTGTCATGGTTTTGTAATCCATATTGTATCCTGGTCTGAGAGAACTGGGAATACACAACCGTGCATGGACTCTTCTTTACAGAATTCAGGCATTTCCAATCTCCCCATATCATTCTTCTTTTATAGATTTCAGGTGGAATCCCACGTGTCATTGCTCAGTCCCATCTTCTTCAAATTGTATATTTCTTTGTTCTTATTCAGTCCTTAAATCTTAACATATTTTGTTAATGCTGATTCCAAGCTCGTCATCCAAAATAAAACTGAGTTGTACAACTTCTTTCCAGTAGTCTGCTAGGGGATTAATCGCAATGGTTTGAAACTAAATACAGGAAAGACCATGTTTATTTTAATGTTTAGTTAGTGGGGTCTTTGATCTCTGGTCAAAAGAATGATGGATGTCTCTCGCCGGTACCAACTATCCTTAAGCTCAATTTCACATTGAACTCCAAACTTACCCTAAAGGCACAGATCAGTAAGCTGACCTCTACCTGATTTTCTTTGTTGAAGTTTCTGAAGAAAGTGCTGCCTTTGCTCCAGTAAGCTTGCCACAATGAGATGGTGAAAGCTCAAGTGTGCTAAATTGGACTAATGCAATGCCCTACACCTGAATTTGTGCAGGTGCCTAAATATCAAACTGCAGCTGACATAAAATGTCACTGCTTTCAGGCACCCCAGATGATGATTGTCCCTTTCTGATGATAGTATGCCCCACTCCCAGAATGTAGAACTGCCTGAACCAAAGCCAAAGCCCCTAGTAGATCTAAATGCAGTATGGAAAGGGGAATGTGAAGTTAAGAGAAAGAAACCGAAAACACACCAAACCCCACCCTCTCTCATCTCACATCAGGTAACATAGTGATGTTAATGCTCGACACTCTGTATAAATATGCACTGGCTAAGATCTTCAAGTGTCACAATCACTTACCAGCTTCAAGATAGCAGGCCACAGTGAACTTAAGCCGAAATATAGGAAGCCGGTAAGACGTCAGTAAGCCAGTTAAGGTGAACTGTGAAAGAAGAAGAGAATATGGTAAAGAGAACGTAGTAAAGCAAAGCAAACCAATCCAAATCGTAATCCAGGAGCCAAAATCGGGAAACAGCGAAAAAGATTGGAATTCCAGTGGAACCCAACAGGAGGTAAATAACAAAGGTGGAGGATGATATGGTGAGCAAACTGTATAGCAAGTGGAGAGACAATGCAACATGGAAATTTGCCAGGAAACATCTTTTTGTCTAGTTGGTATTTAAATAGTTCAGCTGCAGGTCTCCACTTGGAAGTCCAGCTCCTTGACCTCGGTGTTTCTGTCGGTCCTGGCACTTCAGAAGCCAGTCCATCAAAGTATTAAAGGATAATAAGTCCAAGATCTTCCAACTACAGGTCTCAGGCTCCCAGTGCCCTTCTGATTCCCGATAGGCCCAGCCTTGTTTTCAGTTGCACCCTTGTTTCAGTTTTTGATTGATTCCCAATAGCTATCTATAGCCAAGTGGTTTATTTATCTGCAGTTTCAACTTTTAATATATAAACGTGCTTGTGCTTCTGCTCCTCCTCTTTTAAACTCCTGGTCCTTTAAGCTACCTCTGGAAAACAATATGTCTGCAGTGATCAAGCTGTTTTAGACTGCCAACACAATAACAATGTATGCTTAAACGAGCAGGAAGTAGCAAGATCAGTGCTGCTGTTGAAGGAAGTGCATGCTGTCTGGCTTTAGCCCATCACCAGGAACCTCACTAAAATAGCAGTTTACCTCCCAAGATCACAGAAAGAACAGGCTGACGCATTGAGCATGATGTACTTTAGAAAGGTACAAAATGGATCTTCTACAACAACATTCCAAAACAACTTGCTGATCTCTTGGGTTACCTCCAAATGTAGCTATTTGTAACAGCTCAAAGTGCCAAGACCTTGCATCCAATGCTGTTTAAAGGGGGAATGTGTTTTCTCTGCAACTTTCTTCTGATTCCACATCACACCGCAGGTGTTCACCAAGCTACACCATGTGACTAATTCCATTAGATCCAGATTGGCTCTGCCCATGATTGTTTACAGATCCACCAGTCTAAAGAACCACTTGTGATTCTGCAGTGCACATGGCAAGTTTTCACACCACAACTTAACCATTCACCTTGTTGGCCACCTTCAGAGTTTCTGCAGTATCGACATTTTAACCTTCCATCTCAGTGTATGAATTCTAAAAGCAAGTCCCCTACGAACCTAATATCTAGGTATACATCTATATAGTTGTGGTACTTCCAACAGTGTACCATTTTTTAGCTTATTCATCCTACATTTTTATTTTGCTCAAGTGTAAATGCGAAAGTCTTTTATTCTTTTAGTTCAAGCTATTAATTTGCACCAGGTTCTAAGGTACAGTTTTCAGTCTTTTATGGTTTAAGCAGTGTTCCTTAAGTCCAAGATGATGTTCTAAATGGACAAAGAATGAAAACGTTAGGAGGCTTATAGCAAAAATGTGCACCATCCGGGATTTTTTCTTAGACATCGTAACATTAAGGCCATTGTGGGGCTCTACAGTCTGCCTATGACACACATACTTGATACCAAACTGTTCCATGGGACTATGAACACTAATTTTCTCTGTGCACAAGGCTGAAGTCTTCACATCTGTGGTCAGAAACAAGTACTTTTCTGCCCTAAAAAAACGGGGATGGTAAGCAATTACATTCTGCTGGCAGAAGGTAATGTGTGGTGCTGTTACACTTTTTAAAGCAGCATGTGCAGCAGTACTGTTGGGAAGGTATGACAGAAAGCTGTGGGAGTCACTTCAACATTTTACTGATGATTTTCAGAGAGGAAAAACAAGACTTCTTGGATATTTTTCAAGAGGGTGTGCTTTTCTCCAGTCAAGTCATTAGTACCTCAGTTGACTTTTGGTGATTTCCAAATTCTGTCATGGTATCTCCCAAAGAAGGGCATTTTGGCTAAGTTCAACATCACTCAGACCTAAGGTGTAGGCTAGGATTGTGAATCAAATTTCCCCTTCACAAGTCCAGTTTTGTTTTATACCTACACAGATGATGAAATGCAGCAAATTAAAAATGAAGCAGAAACTCTGAAAGCTGTGGGCCTTGAAGGAAGAAAACAATACCCTAAATTGTGGTTTCTGATGGATACAACTACCTGTGGATTCCTCACCTAATGAATTCTCCCATGGCGCCAGCATTCGACGGAAATCTTCTTCCTAGTCTCTGCACGTCGACGAGGACGTCACTCTAGCCCACGCGACGCCGTCTGACGTCATACAGGCAATAAGAGGTCCTCGACGACGTGCCGACGTCCGTTCCCTTTTTTCCGTGCATTCGAAACGGTTATCTTCGAGGGAGCAACTGTTACTTTTGTGGTTACAGTATATTTTTGCTGCGTAGTCTTTCGCTGTGGTAATAATGTCGCAGAGAAAGTCTGGATTCAAGCCTTGTCGTGAGTGTGGAGGCAAGATGTCAGTGACTGATCCTCATTCCGACTGCCTTTGGTGTTTGAGCTCCGACCACGACGTCTCGACTTGTGATTCATGCCAGCACATGAATCCAAAGGCCCTCAAGGAACGTGAGGCGAAGCTGTTTATGGCGAAATCGAAAAAAGAGAAGCATCACAAGAAGTCTTCTTCGCCAAGACATCGGCGTCATCGAGACTCCCGGCGCCGTAGAGAATCTCGGCGTCATTCAAGCAAGGAGACTCGTTCCAGGTCTTCGGATCGGCGCCGAAGGACATGGGAGATCAGTCCCACGGTTACGCCGCATCCTTCGACGCCGTTGCCCTCTCCGGCGTCTCCGACTTCACCTGGACAGGCGTCGGTGATTGAGGTATTGGAGCCTCAGGTGTTTTCTCCGGCGTTGCAGACGTCGAGGCCGGCGTCGGGGTCGCCTCCGAGACAGGCACCCCAGTATCCGGCTTTTCCCACCCCTGGAGCCGATAGTTCCGCATTCTTGAATGCGATGTATGCCATCTTCACCCAGGGGGTGCTCCGGCTGGGCCTTTGGCCTTTTCATTGGGTGATCCTGCGCCTCTTCGGCCGGCACCCTTTATGCCCTTTCTCCCTTTTGGGAACGTGGGCTCGGCGCCGGTGGCCGCTCCGGTGGCTTCAGAGGGATTGGCCCCGGGGATTTCCATCCCGTCGACGTCGGGATTTCGGCCTGTGACTCCGGTGGGTCAATCTGCTTCGACTGCTCTTTCGTCGGCGCCGAAGTTACCTGTGGCGCCGGACGCGGCGTCGGTGGCTTCTGAAGATCGGCGCCGATCTTCGGCGGAGGCATTGTCGACTCCGCGTATTGAGCAACGGCTTCATTCGAGGAGACGTGCTCTCCGTGTATTAGAGGAGCAGGAGTACCAACGAGCCCTGGAAGAAGGAGAGCTAGAGGACTCGGGTGATGGGCTGCGTGGTCTGGAGTCGGCCAGTGGGCTGGACACTTCCCCTGAGTGGGATCTTTCGTCCCCGGGAGAATATACTGAGGAGGCTGCTTCCTTTCACGCAGTGGTACGGAAGGCAGCTAGTTTTTTGGACCTGCCTTTACCGGTGGTGGAGGCAAAACAAAACCTTCTAACAGAGGTGCTACATCCGGCCTCCGCTGCGGCGGAGCCTCTTTTGCCATTTAATGACGCTCTGCTGGATCCGGTGTTAGAGGTGTGGAAGAGGCCGGCATCTTCCCCAGCAGTTCACAGAGCCGTGGTCAGGAGGTATCGGGCGGCTCCAACTGACCCTGGTTTTCTGTCTAGGCACCCTACGCCGGAGAGCTTGGTGGTGCAGGCCTCCTGTTCATCCAAGTCAGCGCCTGGTTCTTTCCCGACGATGCCTGGGGACAGAGATTCAAAGAAACTGGATGCGCAGACCAAGAAGATTTTTTCGTCCTGCAGTCTGGCGTTGAAGGCCACCAACGCAACCTGTATCCTGGGGAGGTATATTCATGCTCTGATGGATGACATTTCCTCATCATTTACAGAGCTTCCCCAGGGTCTTTTGGATGTTGTTTCAAATGCCCAGGCTGCTGCGACCCAGATTATCCAGACTGGACTGGATACGACAGACTCGGTGGCCAGAGCAATGGGACAACTGTGGTGGCAAGGAGGCAGGCCTGGCTCCGTAACTCGGGCTTTTCTGCGGATGTACAGTCCACATTGTTGGATCTCCCGTTTGATGGGGACAAACTGTTTGGAGCCAAGGCTGATTCGGCCTTGGAACGTTTTAAGGAGAGTAGGGCCACGGCTAAGTCGTTAGGGCTCCAAGCTCCTTCTTCCACGGCCTCTTCCAGATTTTTCAGGAGGTTTCGTGGATTTGGGCGTGGCTCTTCCTCCTCTTCCTTTCGGGGAAGATATCAGCAACCTGCCTCTTCCCATCCCTATAGATCTTTTAGAGGGAGAGGTAGGGTCCGCACCAGAGGAGCCTCTCAGCAGCACTCTGCCTCTTCCTCATCCTCTGGCGGGGTGCAGCAGGGGAAGCAGCCTTAGGCTTCCACCATTTCCCACTCACTCCTCTCCTGTAGGGGGAAGATTACAGCATTTTCTCTTCTCACCAAATGGAAGACTGTTACAACGGACACTTGGGTTCTCAGTATTGTGGGAAAAGGCTACACCCTTCCCTTTCGGGAGTTCCCGCCCCTCATCCCGCCCCGCCCTTCTTATTGTTCAGAAGAACACCTCCTGTTGCTAGAACAGGAGGTACAAGCCCTCCTTTCAAAGGGCGCGGTGGAGTTGGTCCCAGAGCAGGAAAGGGGTCGAGGATGTTACTCAAGGTATTTCCTGATTCCCAAGAAGGATGGTCGTTTGAGACCAATCCTGGACCTGAGGATCTTGAATTGGTTCCTCAAGCAGGAAAAGTTCAAGATGCTGACCCTAGCACAGGTGCTTTTGGCGTTGAACAAGGAAGACTGGATGGTGTCTGTCGACTTGCAGGATGCTTACTTTCATATCCCGATACTCAAGTCACACAGGAAGTATCTCCGGTTTGTGGTGGGATCGCAGCACTATCAGTTTGCGGTCCTTCCGTTTGGTCTTACTTCAGCACCTCGAGTCTTCACGAAGGTGATGTCGGTGGTTGCGGCAGAACTCAGAAGGAAGGGGATAGCAGTATTCCCTTACTTGGACGACTGGTTGATCAAAGCCAAGTCCCCGGAGCTTGTGTCGCATCATCTGCAGTCAACAACCCAGTTGTTGTTCGACCTGGGTTTTTCGGTGAACGAGCCCAAATCTCACCTAGAGCCCTCTCAGCGCCTCCTGTTCATAGGGGCAGTACTGGATACAACATTGGGTCGGGCCTTTCCTCCGCCTCAGCGGATTCAAGATATTCAGGATTTGGTTCCAATGTTTCGATATGGAGCGGTAGTTCCAGTCCTCAAGGTCCTTCGTCTGCTCGGTCTGTTTGCCTCCTGCATTCTGTTGGTCATGCATGCTCGCTGGCACATGAGGGCTCTTCAGTGGTGCCTCCGAAGGCAGTGGTCTCAACACAAAGGGGATCTAGAGAGTACTGTCAAGATCTCCAGAGATGCTGCTGTGGATTTGAAGTGGTGGATTGCAAGCAACAATCTTTCACAAGGAAAGCCGTTCGTGTAGTCGCCACCAGTGGCCACGGTCATAACGGATGCTTCCACTCTAGGGTGGGGAGCTCATCTGGGGGATCTGGAGATCAAAGGCCTTTGGTCTCCAGAGGAACAGATGTTTCACATCAATCTGTTAGAGTTACAGGCTGTATGTCTGGCTCTCAAGGCCTTCCTCCCTTCCCTTCGTGGTCAGTCGGTACAGGTCCTAACGGACAATACTACCACGATGTGGTACATAAACAAGCAGGGAGGAGTGGGGTCGTACCTTCTCTGCAGAGAAGCTCTTCGACTATGGTCCTGGGCAAAGGACCATCAGATTTGCTTGATAGCAAACCATCTGGCCGGAGTCTTAAACGTGCGTGCGGACAGTCTCAGTCGCCAATTCTCGGCAGACCACGAGTGGCGTCTCCATCCAGATCAAGTCCGTTTAATCTTCCAGAGGTGGGGGTTTCCTCGGGTAGATCTGTTTGCCACTCGAGAGAACGCGCATTGTCCGTTATTCTGCAGGCTCCAGTATCCGATGCAGGGAGCGTTAGGGGACGCGTTTCAAATAACCTGGTGCGGCCAGTTGCTTTACGCGTTTCCTCCCATACCCTTGATTCCTCGAGTATTGAGGAAGATTCGCCAAGACCGGGCGCTAGTCATCTTAATAGCTCCGGATTGGCCAAGGAGGGTGTGGTACTCCGACCTTCTCCAACTCTCAATGTGCCCTCCGCTCCGTCTCCCTCTCAGGGCAGACCTCCTCTCGCAGTCGCAGGGGCAGGTTTTACACCCCCACCTCCAGAGCCTGCACCTTCATGCCTGGAGATTGAACGGGGCAACCTGAGTTCCTTCTCTCTCCCGCCTGAGGTAGTGGATGTTATATTAGCGGCCAGGCGACACTCCACTAAATCTATCTACGCTAATAGTTTGTCTAAATTTGTTGCGTGGTGTGGAGAGAGGCAGATTGATCCCTTACATGCTCATCTATCGGACGTTTTGTCTTTTGCTCTGTCTCTAGCGCAGAAAGGTTGTGCAGTGGCTACCATTAAGGGTTATTTATCGGCCTTGTCAGCCTTCATATGTCTTCCAGACCAACCATCTTTATTTAAATCCCCTATTGTTATCAGATTCTTAATTGTGTGAGAAACTGGGGCTGATTGCAGAGGCCCCATAACTTTTTGCCCCCATTTTCCACTTTATGCTGGTGTTTTCCTGACTCTGATGGTGCCCTGGGTACTGCTAACCAGTCCCAGGGCCTGTGCTCTGTGTAAAATGGATATGCAAATTAGGCTAATTATAATTGGCTAAGTTAACCTACCTATAAGTCCCTAGTATATGGTAGGGCATGTAGGTTTAGGGACCACAGCATAGGTGGTGCACACCTAGGTGCATTGCTGAGGTGCCCAGTGTCATTTTAAAAGCAAGCCTGCCTTGCTGGCTGCTTTTAAATTAAAGTTATATGCAAATTCGACTTTGGAATTAAAGGTACTTCCAAAGTCTTAAACTACCTTATTTTTACATATAAGTCACCCCTAAGGTGTGCCCTATGTGCCCCTAGGGCTGGGTGCCATGTAACTATAAGCAGGGACTTTATAAAAATAGATTTATAAGCCCTGGTGAGGTAAAAACAGCCAAATTCGTTTTTCCCTCATTGAAGTAAATGGCCTTCATAGGCTAGAATGGGCAGACTTTATTTTAAATTTTAAAGTCTCCTTAAATGTTACATACCAAGAATTTGGTATCAAATTGATTGTTATAATAAATCCCACAACTTCCAGTTGTTGGATTTAATATAACCAGTTCAGGTAAAAAGTTTAGACTTTACCTAAAAAGTTGCCAATTTCAGCTCTGCATTGTTTTTGCTGCTGTGCTCTGATTGGCCAGCCTGCAGCAGCTTCTGCCAGGCTGCCTTGATGAGGTGTGAAGTGGCCAGACTTCACACAAAGGAATGTGCTTGGGGGAGAGAATCTCCCCTCAGCAGATGGTGAGGCAGGAAGGGGGAGGGCTGCCAAACTGGTCTTCAAAGGCAGAGAAGGACATTTGCAGCACCCAGCAACACCCCCACATCCTGCAACCCCAGACAATTAGGTGCCCCCTTGATTAGATTAGGAGAGGGCAGGAGAGGGGTGTGTTTATGATTTTTAGCCACACCAGTGGGTGGGCTCAGCCAGATGTAACCTCCAAAAATCAGATTCATCCATGTTGGATTTTTAGAGACTGTTGCCTTCTGGGATGGATTTTTGCCACACTTCCCAGGAAGTGGTCATCACAAGGGGACGACCCTGTCCCTGATTAGAGAACCAGGGCCCCCCTGCTTTTCACCCAGGAGCAAGGATAAAACTGGCAAACCTGCACCCACGCCTCAGATCCCCACCAAATTTCAAGAAGAAGGAACTACAAGGAGAAGAAGGACTGCCCTGCCGGACCCCTGGCCTGCACCTGGAACCTGCACTCAGAAAGACTGCACCAGCTGCACACTTGGGCTTCACCACAAGAAGGACTTTGCCTGGCTTCCACTGGTTCAAGGAGGGACTCCCTGTTTGCTACAGGTGAAAAATTGCTAACCAGAGTCCCCTGCACCAACTCCTGAAAGAAGCGACCAGCTGACCACTGCCCAGTGGCCAAAAAGGAGTTTGCGCCAGGTGCATTCTGGGAGTTGAAGTCCGCACCCCCAAGGACCATCACAGAACTTCTGGACCCTTGGGGTGAGCTGTGGACCCCAAAAGAACCTTAAAAGAACATCTGGGTGAAGCCCCAGAAGTTTGGAAAAGATTGGAGAATTTTTTTTAAAAAGCTCCATAAAGTGACCGACCCGACGCGGAAATTCTAGCCGGCTTGCCTCAACCACGACCCGGCCTGACTTCGTGGTTCGTCCCGGTAAAGAAAAACATCCAAAAAAGAGACTAAGTCCGAACGTAAAAAGTTGACCGGGACCTTCCAGCCATCGTATCCGAGAAGGGCTCCACGGACGTCGGATCAAGATCCAGGTTTACCCCGGTCGAAGGATTTTCATCTCGAAAAAACGACTAATCCGAAGGTAAAAATCACCACCGAGGAAACCGACTTCGCGTATCCGGACAAGGGCTCCAGGAGGTCGGATCCAACTGGCAGGTTCGTCCCGGGGAAGAAAAACATCAAAAAAGAGACTAAGTCAGAAGGTAACTTTTTAACCGAGGCCTCCCGCGACTTGTAGCCGAGCAGGGCTCCATCGCGGTCGGCCTGAAAGTTTGACTTTGCCCCGGTCCTGGTGCAACCAGATGACCCAATTGGCGCTTTTTGTTTCTAAGCGCTAGAAAATAATAATACTTTAAAAATTCATATCTCCGGTTCCCCTGAACCGATTTTAATCGTTTTTGTGTCATTTTAAAGATAAAAATATAAGCTATTTATTATAAATTGGTTTTGGATTTTTAAACTGTTTCCTGTGTTTTATTTAATTACTGTTTTGTGATATTTGAATGCTTTACACTTTGTCTCCTAAGTTAAGCCTTGACGCTCGATGCCAAGCTACCAAGGGTAGAGCTGGGATTAATTTACTGAGACCTAACTGTACCTATGTGGAGGTTAGTGGCTTGTTGCTAGATGTAGGTACCTACCTGCCCTACCAATAACCCATTTTCCAACAGTCTTCTAAATAAATATCCTCCAAAACCATTCGTTATGCCGCAATGGGATTTGTCCTTGGTCCTGACTTTCCTTATGGGGTCCCCTTTTGAACCTATGCATTCTTGCCCCTTAAGGTATTTGTTTTTAAAAACAGTCTTCCTGATAGCTATAACATCAGCAAGGAGAGTGAGTGAGTTGCAGGCCTTATCAGTAAAGCCCCCTTATACAACTTTTTATGGGGATAAGGTGGTGTTGAGGACCAAGGCTGCTTTCCTCCCGAAGGTTGTTTCACCTTTCCATTTGGCTCAGGCAATTACTTTGTCCACGTTCTATCCTCCGCCTCATCCTTCCAAAGAGGAAGAAAGACTGCACCGTCTGGACCCAAAGAGGGCGTTGAGCTTCTTTATTGATAGAACAAAGGATTTCAGGCTGGAGGATCAGTTGTTTATTGGATACGTGGGCAAGAGGAGAGGAAAGGCAGTCCACAAGAGAACACTATCCAGGTGGGTTGTTCTTTGCATTAAAATCTGTTACTCTTTGGCAAAGAAGGATCCTCCTGAGGGCATTAGAGCTCATTCCACCAGAGCTAAGTCGGCCACTTCGGCCTTGGCCAGAGGTGTTCCTGTGGTCGACATCTGCAAGGCCGCAACTTGGTCGTCCCTTCACACTTTTGCAAAACATTATTGTTTGGATTCTGAGGTTAGAAGGGACGGCCATTTTGCACGCAGTGCTGCAGGATTTCTTGGTTTGACCATTTAGGCACCCACCGCCAGGCGTGGTACTGCTTTGGGACTCTATTCATTAGGTGAGGAATCCACAGGTAGTTGTATCCATCAGAAGAACGAGTTACTTACCTTCGGTAATGACTTTTCTGGTGGATACATTAGCTACCTGTGGATTCCTCACGGTCCCACCCGCCTCCCCGTTGCCTTTCTGGTCTTACCAAGTAATCCTTGAGTGCGCTCCTCTTGGTCTTCGAGGGTGCAATAGATGTTGTATATAATATATTTATATATGTATATATGTATATATCTTTGTGTATATACTTGATGTGTATATATATTTTTTAAAAAAGAGAGAGTTATATATATATATATATATAAAAGATTTACAGCTATTCATGCAAATGTTGTGTAATTTACAATGTTATGGGATGTTGCCTTGTTCTTTCATTGCATTGCCTGGTTGTTCTCATGCACGTAAAAAATGATTGGTACTGACGTCGGCACGTCGTCGAGGACCTCTTATTGCCTGTATGACGTCAGACGGCGTCGCGTGGGCTAGAGTGACGTCCTCGTCGACGTGCAGAGACTAGGAAGAAGATTTCCGTCGAATGCTGGCGCCATGGGAGAATTCATTAGGTGAGGAATCCACAGGTAGCTAATGTATCCACCAGAAAAGTCGTTACCGAAGGTAAGTAACTCGTTCTTTGTCACGGTTGATCACTGCTACTATTCAAGGCAGAGGATTAACTTGCACAGACGGCCTTACTAATCCTTACAGCAAAATCAGCAGAAAGAAAGGTTGCCTTACAACAATAGAAGAGGGCAACAGCAGCAGCTGACCTAGTCTGGGAAAACACCACTCCTCTCCATACAGTAACTACCTAACTTCCTCTCATCTGTTCGCTGGTGGGAGGGGGTGTCTTGTAATGTCTTAAAGAGCAGCAATATATTAGCAACAGCAATAGGGTTTTAAAACGTTTTTAGAAAACTGAATAATTCAGTTATCCAGTATTGGATCTTTCATAAATTCACATGCTTGAATCATCCCCGTCGTCGAAGTGGGAGTCCCACGGTACATAAAATAGCAATAAATAATAAATATTTTTTTTTGCCATAGGCTATAATGGAGCCAGCACTTGCTCACATAGCCTATCCATGTCCTTTTGTGAAAGGACCCAAACCTGCCTGCTGTCCAATCAGGGACCAGCACCCTCTAGAACCTTCTCCAGAGAAGCTTCCTTCCTCAGATTTTCTACTGCACGTCGTGTAAAGGGAGTCTCCCTGAGCTCTGCTCAGTTTTTTTTCTACTTCAGAATTTTTTCTCTCAAAAGAGTTGAAAATATGTCAGATTCTTCTAGGAAAGGCCTTTTCCGCCCTTGCAAGACCTGTGGGAAGAAAAGGCTCCATGTGGATGACCCACATAAAGACTGTTTGTATTGTCTCTACCCACAACATCAGGTTAAAGACTGCAAAATATGTTGCACCTTCTCCACAAAGACCCTCCGAGACCGTGAGGGCAGGCTCCTGACATGGTTACAGGCCAAATCCTGTACTTCAGGTGAGGAGAGTGGGTCAGAGAGGCCACACAAAAGGTCCCGATCTGAGGACCTAGGCCACACAGAAAAATCCAGGAAGAGGCAGAAATCACATCATGGGAAGGGCTTACAGACTTCAGTCTCCTCTGAGCCTTCCTCTCCTCTTCAAAAGAAGGAGTCCTACCATCTATCTCCTCCTCAGAGCCTTCCACTTCTGGAAAAATGACTCTAAAAATTAGATCGACGACGACAACACCGTCGACGACCGTGACGAGGACGACGGTACCAACAACTACCGTCTCCACTACATCGTCGACGAGACCGTCGTCGGCGTCGACGACCTTAACATCGACAGTAAGGGATCCGATCCCCTCTCTCAAGACTCCATCGACGAGTACAGTAAAAGCATCGTCGGTTGCAACACTGTCGATGACTGCCCCGTCGACTATAACGTCAGCGACTCCATTGTCATCGGCGCTTTCGCCATCGACGGGGACACAGTCAAAGAAGCTACCGTCGACGACACTACCGTCGGCCAGACCATCGTCGGCGAAACCATCGTTGACGACACCACCGTCGACGAGGCCACCGTCGACGGAAAAATCTGTACCATCCACGGCTGCATCAAATTTCACGCCATCGACAGCAGTGGTGCCTAGTAGACAGGTTGAGGCCACTCCTACCTCTTCCAGGACTCCAGATCTCCGAGCCATGGTCAGGATCAGATCTCTACCTGCACAGGACATTTATCCAACCGACACATCTCCAAACAAGGTGTCAGCTTTACTACCCAGTCATCTTCTTGACTGGGAGGAATCGGACGAAGGTCCTTTCGGAGATGCACATAGCCCCTCGCAGCTCCATGTCAAATACCAAGATGAGGATGAAGAGGATGAGTATGAACAATGTCAACCATACTACTCTCATCAGGAGCAATACTACGAAACACGAGAGCCTCAACACAGAGATACCGTACAAATGCCTTCCTCCTTAATCCAGGATTTACAATCCATGCTTCAGGATTATAGGAGAAGGTTCCCAGCGGAAGATCAACCACCAGCGCCGGTCTCTCCGGTGACACCAGTTAATGCTCCTCCTCCTCCAGCTACTCCAAGATTGACATCCCACTCGGTGTTAGCTGCACCCCCCAGAGATGAAGGTTCCACTTCAGGGGAAGAGGAACAAGAAGAAGGAGAAATTTCCACTCCACAACATCCTACTGAGGAATGGGATGATTACTTGGCCCCCACTCCTTCTCCACCACCTCCTCGCCCCTCTGATTATCCGCAAGAGGACATAGGTGGTTTCCATAATCTTATGGACAGAGCCGCAGTACGTTTCCACCTTCCAACATCTGTCTCCCAATCGGAATGTTTCCTACATGATTTCAAGGAGCAATCACGGAAGTCGGTACGGTCCATTCCGATTATTGATTTCATATGGAGCGAGGGCACAAAGATTATGCAAAATCCGGCTACGGTTCCTCCAGTTCCACAAAAACTGGATAAAAAATACAAGGCAACCCAAGATTCTCCGGCATGCCTTACTGGCCATCCAAAGCCTGACTCAGGCTGCTCAAAGACGCTCCAAAAATCCATCAACGCCTATCTCTACTCCTCCAGACAAGGAAGGCCGCAGACTGGACAATATAGGCAAGAGATTCTCCTCCATGTCTGCAATCACTGTCAGGGCAGCAAATTCGTTAGCGATTTTAGGCCGATATGACCGCCAAATGTGGTCCGACATGCAACCTTTCCTGGACCTCATCACGGAAAATAAACAAGCAGAGGCACGAAAGATCCTACAGGAAGGTGAGCGTACGTCGTAAGAAATTATCGACTGCGCTCTTGACATAGCCTCTACTGGTTTCCGCCAACTAGCGGGTGCCGCTTTCTTACGACGACAAGGTTGGCTCAAGGCCACATCTTTTAGACCAGAAGTGCAGTACCGAATCCTAGACATGCCTTACGATGGGGAATCTTTATTTGGCAAACATGTGGATGACGCACTTCAAGCCATTAAGACGGACACAGACACCGCCAAGTCCCTGGGTACCCTGCAGTACCGAAAGCAGCCCTTTCGAGGGGCTATGGAAGAGGTTTCACCTCATATCGAGGTTCCTTCCATAGACAATACCAGCAATCCCAGTACAGGCCTTCATACCACCAGCAGTACAGGCAATCATCGACTGCCTCCTATACCAGACAAGGAGGTAAATGAAGGCAGGGTTCGCAATCCAGAGATCAACCTAGAAAACAATGATCTTCTACAGGCACCGGCTATGCTCCCCCAATGCCCACAACATCAGCAAATAGGAGCAAACATTTCCAACTTCATCCAAGAGTGGGAGAAAATAACATCAGACAAATGGGTGCTGGATATAGTGACAAGAGGTCATACCCTGGAATTCACACAAAAGCCACTGCTTCACCCACCAACATCAGGCAGGTCTCTCCATCTTCGTCTGCTTCAAGCGGAAGTCTTCAGCCTTCTGGCCAAAGGGGCTATAGAGACAGTTCCTCTGCAACAACGGGGTCTTGGATTCTACTCCTGGTTTTTCCTCATAAGGAAGAAGTCAGGAGAGTGGCGTCCTATACTAGACCTCAGGAAACTCAACAAGTTCCTTCGGAAACAATCCTTCAGAATGATCACACTGTCAGATATCTTGCACCTCTTGAATCCTGGAGATTTTATGACAACTCTAGATCTCCAGGACACCTACTTTCACATTCTAATACACCAAAAGCATCGCAAATATCTCCGTTTTACAGTAGCCGGTGCCCATTATCAGTTCAGAGTCCTACCATTTGGCCTCAGATCAGCTCCGAGAATCTTCACGAAATGCCTTGCCCCAGTCGCAGCCTCCCTCAGAAGCAAGGGTTTCCAGGTGTTCCCATACCTGGACGACTGGCTCATAAAAGCTCTGTCATCTCTACTAGCCTCCAAAGCCACAAACGCCTGCCTAAAACTATTCAACAGTTTGGGTCTAACAGTGAACCTATAGATGTCAGTTGTGCTTCCCGCACGCAGGAGAATTTTCCTGGGAGCAGAATTAGACACTATCCAAAACAAGGCATATCTTACCCTAGCAAGGCAGCAGAAGCTGACCCAATTGGCTGTCACAATCTCCGCAAGAAAGTTCGTTTCAGTACAACTATTCAAATCGCTTCTGGGCATGATTTCCTCATCCATAGTCCTAGTACGGCTAGCAAGACTCAAAATGAGGCCGCTGCAAGAAGAACTGCAACTTCAATGGACCCAGTCGCAAGGATCCTTCGACGACTTAATAACTATCACACCAAAGATTCGGCAGGCGTTAGAATGGTGGTCTCACATCAACCACCTCTCCCACGGTCTAACTTTTCTGGCACCAATAACAGATTTCATCATCACCACGGACGCCTCCTTGGAAGGATGGGGAGGCCACTTACAGGACATGCGCATTCAAGGCAGATGGTCCAAGCTCCAAAAAGAGATGCACATAAACCTGTTGGAGCTGAAGGCGATTCATCTCACGCTCAAAGCTTTTCTGCCACGCATCACAGGATCATCAGTGTTAGTCAGAACAGACAACACAACAAGCATGTTCTACATCAACAAGCAGGGAGGAACAAGATCCCTCTCCCTCTCAAGAGAAGCTCAGTCTCTCCGGAACTGGCTCACACTGAACAACGTCCGCCTCAGGGCAGAGCACCTGGCTGGGGTAAACAATGCTCTAGCGGACTCTCTCAGCAGGACAGACGACAACTGTCACGAGTGGGAACTCAATCAGACCATACTCGAGGACATCTTCCAACGATGGGGTCGGACGATCCTAGACTTGTTCGCCACTAATCTGAATGCCAAATGCCAGTTTTACGCTAGTCGATACCCACTCCCGGGGTCGTGGGGAAATGCTCTTTTGATAAGATGGTCCGGGATCTTTGCATACGCTTTTCCCCCATTCCACTGATTCCCAGGCTCCTCAGGAAAATGAAGACCGAATGCTGCAAGATCATTCTCATAGCCCCCAAGTGGCCGAGGCAGTACTGGTACACGGAGCTCCTCCTCCGGTCAGTAGCCAATCCAGTCCGCCTCCCTTGCAACCACAATCTTCTAACGAAGAATCAGGGTCTCATCTTACATCCTGACCCAACTTCACAACACTTGCATGCTTGGCTCCTGAGTACAGAGAGTTCCAAGATATGAACATCGATCAAGAATGTAGGCTCATATTATCTAAGGCACGAGCAGAGAGCACGAACAAGACATACAAACTCAAATGGAAGAGATTCTGTGTTTGGTGCTCTCAGAACAATTTTCACCCATTTCAGATTAATCCTGAGCAAATTCTTTCGTACCTGCTCTCCCTCTCCAAAGCTGGTCTTTCCCATGCATCAGTCAAGATTCACCTAGCAGCTATAGCCTCTTACAGACGATCGGCTGACATGTCGTCTATCGGCTCAACCAGAGTCATCAAACAGTTTATGAAAGGGCTGTTCCGCACCTTTCCTCCGGTACGCTTACCTCCGCCAGAGTGGCACCTTAATATTGTTCTTTCCCAACTCATGAAAGCTCCTTTTGAGCCCATTCATAGGGCGGAACTCAAGTACATCACCTGGAAAGTGTCAACCTTGCTCGCTTTCACCTCTACCAGGAGAGTCAGTGATATACAGGCGTTCACTACTAAAGAACCCTTTTTAGTTTTCTCTGAGGACTTCGTTATGCTCCGAACCAATCCCAAATATATTCCCAAAGCTCCATCTTCGTTCCACCTCAATGAACCCGTTATTCTACGAACCTTTTTTCCAAACCCTACTACGATAGCAGAGAGAACTCTGCACTCTTTGGACATCAAACGATGCCTAAAATTTTACCTGCAAAGCACCAAACACATCAGAAAATCAGACCAACTCCTAGTATCTTATTCTCTGGGACGTCAGGGAACAGGAGTAACCAAGGCCACTATAGCCCGATGGATTTCTTCAACAATCCAATTTTGTCACGCCAAGGCAGGAAAACCCTTGACTAGGCGCCCGAGAGCCCACTCCACAAGAGCAGTCTCCACATCGGCTGCTTTGTTTCAAGGTATTGCCCTTGATAAAATTTGCCAGGCTGCGACATGGAAAACTACGCACTCCTTTACGCAGCACTATTGTCTGGAGTCATCACAAAGAACAGACTCTCTAGTAGGACATGCTGTGCTACGCCATCTCTTTCATTAAGGTGAGACCTTTCCTTAGTTATAGTCATAGGGTTTGAGATGCAAATAACCAAGTTTCTATTATGCTTCCATGTGAATATGTAATGTGTATGTATGTATTTATGGATGTGTATTCATATATACACACATATATATATATATATATATATATATATATATATATCTCTATATATATATAGATATATATATATATATTTATATCTCTCTATATATATATATATATAGATATGTGTATATATAGATATATATATATTTATATCGGTATTTACAGCATGAAATTTACTATATATATACACGTACTTAAAGTATCTGTATTCTTTCGTAACTCACGTTCAGAAATGTATGAGTTTACTATGATTATTATTATTATTATTTATATTTGAGATAGAGGGTCTTCATGCTCGCACCCTCCACCCACGCTGGATACAATGTTTATCAACCATACTGCTGTCTATTCAGATTCAAGCATGTGAATTTATGAAAGATCCAATACTGGATAAGAAAACAAGTTACTTACCTGTAACTACAGTTATCCAGTATTGGTATCTTTCATAAATTCACATGCGACCCACCCTCCTCCCCTTTGATGCTCGCATTTCCTCTCAGGTTTTAATTTTTTCACTCTCGTGCTGGAAAATCTGAGGAAGGGAGCTTCTCTGGAGAAGGTTCTAGAGGGTGCTGGTGCCTGATTGGACAGCAGGCAGGTTTGGGTCCTTTCACAAAAGGACATGGATAGGCTATGTGAGCAAGTGCTGGCTCCATTATAGCCTATGGCAAAAAAAATTATTTATTATTTATTGCTATTTTATGTACCGTGGGACTCCCACTTCGACGACGGGGATTATTCAAGCATGTGAATTTATGAAAGATACCAATACTGGATAACTGTAGTTACAGGTAAGTAACTTGTTTTCTTCAACCCTTCATCTTTCATCCCTCCAAACTCAGTTCCATTCCAAAACACCAACCATGCATATTTCAGAAAGACCCTGCAACTCTGTTTCAAAAGAAAGCAATATGATCCATTACTCTATCTCAATGAAGAAAAGGCACCTAATCCAGGTACTCTTTGGTTTGTAGAATTCTTAAATCTCAAATTGGAAAACAAATTGATCAAGAAAGAAACAATACAGATGCTGGCCCTTTAACATATCATTACCCAGCTCAGGAAGTGAGATTGGAAGCATGTAGTGGATGCCCAAAATCCCTACTTTTATGTTTTATTGGCAAGAAAATGCCAAACTGTCTTACGATACACAGTTGGAAAGGGCCACTACTAATACAACATTCTCCTCTTCAGACTAAAGTTGACGCCTCATACCTTTTCGAAGTGCATGGCAATGGTAATGGCCTTTTTGCAGAAGGAGGATTTTTGTATATCCCTAGCTGAATGATTGGCTAATAAAGATTCATTCTGCAGAGAAAGCTCACTTCAACACAACATTGTCTTAGCTTCACCTTCAGATCAACTCCTGTAAATTAACAACACAGCTGGTCTAGATATTGACTTATCTCTGGGTCTCCTTAAACACAAAAAAGAAAGGAGGAAGAGAGTCTCATTTGTTAGAAATGTCTACAATTTCAGCCAACTCGCTCTCCTACAGCTTGACAAATGCCTTTTCTCCTAGGAATGACTACCTCCTTATCTTTTTTGTCCCAGGTGCAACACTCCATATGAGATCTCTGCAAGAATGTTTAGGCGATCAATGCTTTCATTGGAAAAACAGTTGTGAAGGCAACATTTTTCATTTCTCTATCAGCAAGACCGTCTCTTCCACAGTGGTGGAGAAAGTCCACCCGTCTGAAGGGAGTCCTCTTATATCAAGACCTTCCATCTAAAGCAGTTATAATTAAGAATACTTCTGTAATTGGTTAATGAGCCAATCTACCACACTTACAAGTACAAGGGCCATGGTCAGAAAGGGAATTCATATATCACCTCAGTGTCATGAAGCTGTGAGCAGTCTTATCTGGTTCCCACAACCTTCCTGCCCTCTTTTGGCAACAAAAAGGATTATGGTACAAATTGATAGTACAGCCACAATACATTATATCAACAAGTAAGGAGGAACTGGATCCAGATCGCTTTCTCTTAAAAAGCCCAGGTCATTCTGGAAAGAAATCTGTTTATACCAGCAGTAAATCTTCTAGGACTACAGTAGTCCCAAGCAGGTATTCTTTGCAGAAAACACAAATGGGTCCTTGAAAACAGTGTACTTCTAGAACACCACCTGTTAGCAAAATCTTTAAATGCTAAATTCCCTGACTGTGCCTGCAGAGTGTGGGAACTGTCTCTAGACAGTGACTATTTTATAGTTTGTTCAGGCAGAATTCTGTACTGTTTTAAGAATTCCTCTAATCACAACTTTTGTTAAGAAACACAAATATTCCATTTTAAAGATCATTCCTATAGCAGTGTAGCCAATCCAGTGGTGGGTTCCAGACTTTCTTCCCTTTTCAAAACATCTACGCAGGAGGCTTCCATGCAAATTTAATCTATTAACCAGAATGCATGACCAATGTTACCATCAAACCATGACATCCTTCAATATGTCAGCATGGCTCTTAAGGTCGTAGAATATGGGCCTCTAATTCTACAAGCTTGAATGGACATTTTGAAACCTGATAAAATACTTTAAATAAGAGTTTCTTACACCCTCAAATGGTTAAAGATCTTGTTATGTTATACCATATATTCTCTACCTTCCTCAGATAAAACTGCAGGACATTTTCAATAAAGTGCATTTAGTGGCTATTATGGTTTGCAGGACATGTTCTTCACAAAGATTTTTCTTCACTATCTCTGTCACCAACGATTTTCTAGAAGGTCCACCCTCCTACAGCCCTATCTGGTTTCTCCTCTTTAGTTCTTTCTGAGTTGAGGGCTCTTTAGTTTCAGCCTATTCAGTAGGTGACATTGCTGCATCTTGTACGGAAAACAGATTTTGTAGCAGCCAATAAATCAGCCAGTCAGTGATTTACAGGCTTTTCATCCATAGAGATTCAGTATTTTCTACTTCAGTGGAGTGACTGAGAATACATTTTCCTTCATTGCCAAAGGTCATTTAATAATGCTATAGAAATAAATTAATATTGTTGATGGTTTTCCTCATTAATCCCTCTTCTCCTATAGAAAGACCTTACCTAGATGTAAGATGAGTTCTGAAATTCTACCTAGACAGAATGGTAGATGTGAAAAAAGCTAACCAACTTTTTGTAAGCAATGGCCAGCTTCCTTAGGGTCTAGCTACATTCAATCAGTACATCTCCAAATGCTAGTTTCCTGCATTTCATTTCTGCAACCAGCTGGCCAACAACCTCTTACCTGTCAAGCCTAGAGCTTATTTAGCTGGGGGGAAAGTGACAATAGCTGCTTATTTAAGAAATGCCCCTGTGACAAGTCCATCCATTGTTTAACCAAACATTATTGTGCCTTGGTTCAGAGTCTGGCATTGAAACAAGAGTAGGTCAGACTGCTGTCTGTAGCCTCTTTGGTTTAGGTGTTATTTGCAAATATTCAACAAATTCTCATTCCCTTTCTATTTAAACCTAAAGACTGTAGTTGGTTGTGGGTATATGATTGGTATTCTATCCTAAAACATGACCTAAAGGGATTGATATCCTAGTTCTGGATATTAGGAATTTTCAATGAAGACATTAGTAACCCACCCTTCTCTCTGGTCTCAACTTTTTGACCATTAAAATTCTTTCATGTCAATACTATATTAGCATATGCTCATCAAAAATAGCTGAGGCTGCCATGCAATTGCCAGTACAAGGAATACCGGGACATGAATGTTGCTAGCTCCTAAAAGAAACAGGTATGTTTTATCTTCTCTTAGCATTGAGGCTATGTTTGCCTCTATCCAGCTTTACCTTTTTGAGCTTAAGAATTATCTACTTAGCAGTATCGAGAGCTAGTGCTGTGATGCTGTCTTATGTACAGGATTGGGAACTCAGAAAAAAATAACCGATATAGGATTGGAAGTTGTAACTGCACATAGAATACCAAATCTCATCTCTTGTCTAAGATCTTGAATTTGAAGTGCTCCAGGGTTCTCACACAAGGGGGGAATATTCTACTCTCATAACTCAAATGAAGGTGGTTATGATGCAGACTTCTGTTTTTTCTTAAGTAGCATTTCCTTCAGTCCATGTCTAGATGCAAAGCTATATTTTTAGGATAACCACAGATATGTTTATCAGTTCTGATTAGAGTCATTGTGTATAAGTTGATGTGATGAGGATAGCCCATAAATCTTGCATGGATTTGGCCATCCTTTACCAGTGTTATAGAGCTAAGCTTTGGTCATCTGTTTTTTTAGAACTTCTGTAATGTATTTATTTTAATTGCAGTATTCATAGGGTTTCTTCGTCAAAGAAATCAGAAGAGAGACAAGATGATTCGGAGAGCACCAGAGTAGAAGACCTAGATTCCTTACAGCCCAATGTTTGCAGAAGATATCTCAAGGTATAATTGTGAAATGTAATTCCTTATTTGATGTTCCAGATGTCAGCTGTTTTTTTCCCACAGTCTGCAAGATTTATCCTTGGATTGCAGTTTATGTGAACATGGCTTAGGTTTTGGATTAGAAGAATACAGTTGTGTTTTCCACAACATCAAATGTAAATATTGTCATGCCTAAAGAAAAATATGCATTATAATCTCTACAAGAAAAAGTTCTGGAAGTACCTTCAGGATAAACATGTGGTGGGTTGGGGAGAATTGCAATACTGCCAAAGGACTTTGTGACTAAAAAATCTTTTGATAAGTACATATCCAAGCTTTGACTGTTTCGTGACATTATTTAATGGGCTTACATATAGCCTACTCTAGCACGTTAAAATCTTCTAGTCAAAAATATATTTCTCTTGATGGTACAACACCATTGGCTGAGGGTAACGAGCACAACTGATTGTAATTGTGATGAAAATCTAACTGAATCTGATTTGCTTAACCCTTTTCATCTGAGCCGTTTTGTCCATTTCTGTTAACCATGTTGACTGTAGTCAGGACACCTCGAATTATGTGGGAGTGGAGGACCAACTTATGTGTCAAGAAAAGGCAAAACTATGCGGTGTGATGTAGCACATTTTGTGATAGTGTAACTATATTATTTTGTCATTTTTTGACTTAACACTCTCTCAAGCCCATTTGTGGACCTACCCTCTTCCTTTGATTGACAGTTGACCATCCCTTTGATCTAATAAAGCAGGAATGAGAGTATCCATTATCAGCTGAGGGCATATTACACCTGCAGCATTTTGCATCATGTGCTAGGTGGGGTGTGTGTCATGGCGAAGCTACAGTTGTAGCATCTTCATCCCAGTTTACCTTCTAATTATAGCAATAAGCATAAGCAACAGAAAGGTGACTGTCAAGCATGGGAAAGGGCCTTCCACTGTGCAGTAACACATGTTGCTGCGTTTTAGGGCACTTTTGAAACATTTGAGGTAGAAACACATTTTTTGGTTAAAATCTGGAGATTATGTAGCAGATGATAGATAATGTGGCAAATCTATAATTATGCAAAAAACACCACAGCAGCACAATAGTATAATTCTAGTGGCCCTGACTGGAGTGTAAAGCAGAACAAAACACCGCCTGACATGTATAAGACTCATGACATGAAACAGATTCCTTGAACCTCATTGGCACATCCCACCATCCTCATACAGGACCCCCATTGAGATTTCATATATTTTTCAAGCTGTAAGACGAGGATTTCCTTTTACTGCAAGCGTCTGTCAGCAGCATCTCGATCATGTGCCTCTGCCCAAATCCTAAAGGACAAATTAGGTCCCACAGCCTCAACAAAGAGTAATAAAAACAGTGATTTTCCTGTACTTTTGCCATTCTCGTCAGCTCCATCTCTAGTGCTCACAGCACTGCAGTTAAAGATTAATTTTCTCTACGGTCTTCATTGAACCAGTATTCTCTCATATATTTGTGCTCCGTGATGCACAACAGTTTTGATGTGAAGTGCCTTCAATGGAATATACACAGGCCACCTACTTTAGTCAGTGTTTAAGCAACCTTCTGTGGAGATTAAGCGGCTCCTCATTTTATGTCCTATTGATTCAATTGTGCTGTTGGGCTGAGATAGTACACTCAGTATTGCAGAGGTATCTGCCCTTTTCTGGTTTGCTTCAATCAGTTTCCCTCCCAACAGATATTAAACAAGCTGACTTTGACCCATGTTCTAGCCTCTGACCAAAAGAATATTGGTCTGTGATTAGTGGACCTACATTCTTTTCTCATTTGGCAATCCCACAGAAACACAAGACTATTGGCAGGGCTGAGCTTCACTTTACCTCTCTGTAGCGCAAGCTGCTAAAGCACTTGGATCACTTACTAGGCATTCATGCCAAGCCTGACCCGGTCTATCCTCTCTTACAACTCTGGGACATTCAATGCTCCAAACCGACTGGTGACCTTCCCCTTCTGCCTATATTGGTCTTACAATATACTCATTGGATGAAGCTCTCTGTAAGTGCCTTGGGGACAGTTTTGTCCTTTGCCATGATATATACTGAAGCATAAACTAGTAGCACAGGTACACACAGCATCTCGCAGCCTTCTTCTACATAAGGAGGCCCTTATTCCCCTTAAATATGCTGACAGGAAGTACACTTATGGAGATGAGCCACCTCCTAATCATGTCCTTCCTGGTTGCCTGACTTAACGCATCACTATTACAGCAGATGTGAACTTAAGCAAGAAATCCTCAATTTCATCTTGGAAGCCAAGGCACACTATCTTTGCCTTTGTAGTCCTCAAGACCACAAAGTGCCAATGGTTTGACTCTTGGATAGACAGGATGGGTCGCTGGGTGATGCCGTGATGTTTCATTGGCCCAGGGGTGTCACTTATGCCTTTACTCCAAATTCTCTGATTCAGAGAGCCCTTCGGAAAATCAAGGACAGTAACAGATGCAGACTAGTAATGAGGTTTGTCAGTGATAATTTAGGGAAATTATATAATATAAATGTTATGGCATTTATAAAGTTAATAAATAACTTCAGGACTGGTATCAGAAATGATTTTCCTTGGTAGGACGTGTTAACTTGATTAAATGTCAAGCCTCTTCTGTAATGAATTTTCTTTCTCCAAATGATTCCCTGCATATTAACTAAAGAAATTATGAGTTAAATAACATCTTTATTATTCTATGTATTTATTTATGAATATATTTATTTAAAATGTTTAAGCCCTCAGTTTGAGGACAGCATAATAACAACTAAATGCAATCATAAAATTGCAAATCGTATCATGAGAAATACAATTTAAAACAATACAAAAACAGTAAAAATAAATAAAAATACCATTGCAGAAAGAGGTGTCAGGTGGAGAGGTAACTAGAGGGAGACATTTTCAAAGGTTTTGACTTTGTATTCAAGAAATAGCTGTCCTAAAAATGTGGCTGAACGATTAGACAGTGTTGGACATACAAATCAAACATTGTTAATCCCCTATGCAATTAAGTGGCATAAATTACTAAAACATTCTTTAGAGGGCAAACGTTTCCAATGTCAAATAACTAATTTAATGGCGAAACCTTCCTTTTTCCATAGAAAAATAAATCTTCTTAACTTATGTGCCTGTAAAATGTTTAAAGTAGGGGAGGCTTACCGCTGTAGGCAGAATGAATTATTAACATTTAAAATTCAATCTTCTAATTGTTTTAATTTTGTTAAGTTTATTCCAATCATATCTTTCGTTTAGGAGGATGGATACGATTTTTTGTACCACTTGAGTTAGGAAAAAATAAACTTGTGCCCTGCAAGTGTACTCGTTTTAAGCTTTACTAGTTCTCTTAAGGTGCCCGATCGAGCAAGTAAAATGTGGCAGTTCCATCTTATGATAGGCTAAAGGCCCTGTTCCATCAGCACTAATTAGTGCAAATTCAAGTGCCACTTTTTGGACTGTGATCAACTGTTTGAAAGAACAAAATAAATGTAATATCCTCCCTCCTTTTACGTTATATACCTAAGTAGAGTGGGTGGAACGTATGTCTGTAGACATTTAGTAGGTGTAAGAAATGTTTTCGTCCACAAGACTTATATAACATACCCATTCTTCCACTATGTGTTACAGCATTGTAAGAGAGCAATATTTATATGTAGGGAATTAATCAGATTAGGAGTTACTGACATTCCTAAGTAATACACATCCTTCCTTTCTCCGGATTTTTGCCTTCTAAATACCAATTAAGAGGTGTTATGACATCTTTCTTAAGATTAAGTATGATTTTACCTTTAACAGTGTTAACTTTGTAGGTAAGTGTATTGCTGGCGTGAATTAAATGAGTATAATAAACCTCTACGGGGTTAAACAAAGAGTATAATATTGTCTGCGTACATTAAGGTATGTAGGTGAAGTCCTTCTGTTAAAGGAGGAACTGCATGATTGTTATTTAGCTTTTCAAAAAATCATATAGATATAAGGATTAAAGTAAAGGAACTAAGAGACAGCCTTGCTTTAAAACTTTATATGTTGGAATGCAGGACAAAAGACGTCTTGCAAGTCACATCAGTATCCTACAGCAAGTTGCTGTGTGCAATTCAATCACTAGAGTAAAAAGGGCACTAGGAATTCCTAAAGCCGCTAATTTCCACCAAGGCGGTAGATCTGAGTATGTGGTCGGATTCAGTGAAAAACTCAATAAAGGGCACTTAGGCAGCCCTTAGTCTTAGTTTCATGTAACTGTCTAAAATTGTATCGAGAACTTCAATATTATCCAAAGAATTTGGATGACAGTCTACTTAACATCAAGGTTGGGCAAGAGAGAAAAGATGGATACCTTTTTAAATTTCGTCACACAAAATATTTTAAGAAAATGCATTTAAAAATATTATTACGCTCAGATTTTCCAAAGATTGACTTAATTATTATAGATCCCTAAGCTAAATTCTGTTTGGAGTCATGCTGATAGAAGCCACAAGCTAAAGGAATGCATGCAAATATGGTACCAGTGTTTGATTAGATTATGGGAGGATGTATTAGATGATGCAGAATTTAAAATTTATTTGAGAATTTTGGAACTTTTTGGTCTCCCCTGATCAGGAACATTTTATCAAATATGTATAATTAAGAAATTGGTGGCTTCACAATTTAAATGAATTTGGGGTAGTCAATGAATCTGTAGGGACTACTGATTTTTGTAAAAACAGAAAGATTCTACCCTTTATAAAGCATTGATGGAAGAAATAGACCATCCATGAAATTAGACAGAAATGGGAAGTTTTTGGAATAATCGTATTGGAGGTTCAAAATATCTCTGGCGTGTGAGAAAATTCATTTGTTAACTTGTGGTTCCATCTACCAAGAGATGGCATATATCTCAATGTTCAGATCCTATTACACTCTGTGGACAATTAAATTATGGTTCACCAATGCTAGTGCTGAATGTCTGATATGTACATTAAGTAGTACATGTATCTGGAATGCGATAAGATTCAGTAGTTTTAAGGGGGATATTCAAGAACATGTATCTTTATTATGAGGAATAAATTCAGAGGTTGACTAAAAACTGCCCTAATTGGGCTAACGGAGCATTATACAGACAAGTGGTGCCCTATAGATAATATAAAATGCTTCATTAGTAATTAGGAAGATGATTGATATGAAACTGAAATATTCTAATCTCCTCATTCTGAAAGACTGTGAAACAGCTATGAAAGAGCTAGTGATATTGGGAAATATGTATTAACAGATTCAGAACTTTGAATGATTTCTAAGTGTATTATGACATAAATAGATTGATTTCTTTTTCTTTCTTGTACAGAATCTGTTCATTTTACTTTTTGCTGTTTAATACTTAAATGTCTAGTAATATATGTTGTACTAACAAGGAAACAATGTTGCAAGAGTCTATAGGCTTGTAAGCCTGGGAGCAGTGGCATGTCCCCCAGGTTAATAATTGCACACTCCCGAGGGCAAAATCACGGAAACAGGTGGGAGGACCAAGGAAGCAGGAAAGTGGTGGAAGCGAGCAGTAGTGCTTACTGAGAGAAACCAAACCTCTAGAACAGCACGCACAACCTATCAGGAGTGAGTCAGGACTGAGGTGCACAAGTAACACCTCTTCTCTGGGTTGTAGCATCTAAGCAGCAAAATAATTGGACCTTGAGGTGTAGGCATAAGCCATTCCTTGAAGTATAGAGTAATCTGCTTCACTAGTTATCAGTAACACCTGCCTCCACAATGCTGCCTCCTTCTGACATAGTGAAGGTGGCTATGGAATGGCCGGGAGCATTCTCAAAGCTAATGGAAATTGACCAAATTGCAGAGGATAGGACCACAGTCTCCCTTTAGTGATGTTTTTAAACAAGGTTTTGTGCATTGGTCGTGTGCCCTGAAGAAGGTAGGTGACCGGATGGTCACGTGGCACTGAAACGCACTTTGGCATGACAAGATTTAGATATTCCATTCTTTTCCCCTCTTCGAACTTTGCATATTATGAACTGAAATACTCTATTTTTGTGATTGATGCATTTGGTTATTTGATTATGCAAAGATGTACTTAGCAGACTGCAATCAATTCCGTGAAGCTGGGTTAATATTGGGATCTTGACGAAAAGAAACATTGAATCATGCAATATATCAGTGTGTATTTTCTTCTTTGGGGGGTTATTCACATTTAAACTGTCCGACAGATATTGATCCTAGTTTTTTATTAGTGAGTTAGGTGTGAGAGTGGTATGAATGATAAGTTTGATGATTTTCCTTTAGGGAGTGTTACAGTGAGGTCCTACAGTTTAATGCAACTATCATGAATGATGGTTAACAAATATATTTATGAATATCAGCAAATAAAATAATTATGTTGGTATAACAGTAGTTTGTGGGGGGAAAAAAACTTAAGTGGTGTTATCCAACATGCCTGAAACATATACCACCAGCAGGGGCATTGTCCACTCACAAGGTGACAGTTAGATGCCAGGTGAAAAGCAGAATAAAAGTAATAGGCAGATTGTGCAGTAAGTTTTGCCTTAGTATCATGGCCAGCTGTTTGTTCACACTCACTCATTCTTCCATTTGCCACTGGACACACTTTGTCCTGTTTCCCATATCAGTCACGGTCGCCTCTCATTTCTTTTTCCTCTTTCTTCCCTTCCTATTCTCTCCCACTTGCTCTCTTTTCTGTCACTACTCTAGCTTGTCTCTCTGTCTCTCTTTCTCCACAAATTATTTTCTCAATTTCTTTTCTCCAACTCCCATCCTATCTCCACCGTTTTCCTCCAAACTCCCTGTCAGAGACAGGCCGTGTCAGAGACTAAACTAGATGTGAGGCTTGTGGTACTCTCACAGATTAGAAGGTGGTCACCAGTATCTCGCTCCTCACAGGATTTTTTACAGTGCATTATTGAATATTTGAAAGAGCTGAACTCTGCCTCTGAACTGGGTCAACATAATCTATTAATCAACACAACTCATGCTGTGCAGAGGTTGAACTCTATGTATATGGGGACTCTGCTCTGGTTCAAAGCTAGAAATAAACTGTCTGTAAAGAAACTCAACAGAATATCTGTAGGAGCTCAGTTCTATTTGTGCATAAACTCTGCTGTACCTATATAGGCGGTCAGCAGTATGTATGCAGGGACTCAGCTGTGTCGTCCAGAAATGCTGACTTTGGAACTGGGGAACGAGGTTCAAGCCTTGGCGTCTGCTCAAACTCCAGTGGTTCTGGGCAAGACACTTAGGGCCTGATTTAGATTTCAGCAGATAAGTTACTCCATCACAACAGTGATGGATATCCCATCCACAGAAATATAAATCACATAGGAAATAATTGGATTTATATTTTGTCTGGGAATGCGTCAGATTCCTATGCCGCCTCATGGGTGGCGTAAGAATGACGCAAAGGGGAGAAAATATTTTTATTTCTCTCTGTATTTTCCTCTTTTGTATGTGTGTTGCATTCTGCAGCACGTTAACAAAGAGGAAAACACCTCTTGTGATTGTTTTTGTACAGGAAGGGGCACCTTCCTGTACAAAAACAATCATCCTCACAATTGTGCAAGGGTGCCTGCGTTGGTGCTAGGCAGCAATTTGTGCACCTGCACGGGGAAGAGGACAGAAATGTGCCGTATCTTGTAGATATGGTGCATTTCTGCCGTTTCCCGGTGGCGCAGGGCAGTGCAGCAAGGCACTTGCTGCGCTGCCCTGTGCCATGGGCCTTGTAAATGAGGCCCTTATTTTGGTGGTCTCAAGCTACTTTATTGCTTTGATGATAAAGGAAGTTGTTTTAGTCTATTCACCCAGACTTTGGGCCAGATGTAGGTAGGCTTTTGCACATTGCAAACGGTGAAAAACGCCATTTGCGAGGCGCAAAAGCCCTCATGCGATGCCTAAACACATTTTGCGAGTCGGAAGCGACTCGCAAAATGTGCTTCCGACTCGCAAATAGGAAGGGGTGTTCCCTTCCTATTTGCGACTCGTCCTATGGACCACTGCCTACTCTGGAAAAAAAACGAAACAAACGGTTTCAGTATTTTTTTCTATTTGTAGCTCGTTTTCCTTTAAGGAAAACGGGCTGCAAAGAGAAAAAAAAAACTGCTTTATTTAAAAGCAGTCACGGACATGGTGGTCTGCTGTCTCCAGCAGGCCACCATCCCTGTGAGTGCCTAGACTCGCTATGGGGTCGCAAACTGCGACCCACCTCATAAATATTTATGAGGTGGGTCTTTGCGACCCCATAGCGAGTCGCAGAAGGTGTCTGAGACACCTTTCTGCATCGCAAATTGCGAGTTGCAATTTGCGAGGCGCTTTGACTCGCAAATTGCAAGTCGCAATTTGTGTTCTACCTACATCTGGCCCTTAGTCCCTACTCAACCTCTGTGATTCCCTCGGCTATGTAAAAAGTGAACTCTTGTCTACGTCACTAAGCTTGAGCTTTAAAATCTCCTCTTCAGGCAGACATTAAAAAAAGGAGGGTATTTGGACTGTGTCTCAGAAGAAGGTGCATTAAGGTATAGTAATACAGATGCTGGTTTGAAGTTGATTTAGGCTAGTAGAAGGCAGAGGCAGCACTAGTTGACTGCAAAAGTGGGTCAGCTTGAGACAAAAGGGCCAGAGCTTGCACACCCAGGGCGTGTTTCAGTTGTGCCTCTAAATATGTCTGTGTGTTGGATTTGGCGCTTGCCACCATTTTCACCACGTTTCCTAACCACCAACTACCACTTGCAGAGACGGTAAGGAGGCCCAATAGGTAGGCCACACAAGGGCAGTACAGTTTGAGGCACACCATGCTGCTGCAACAAAAAGCTTTGGTGAGTGCAGTGCCAGGTGCCATCCATGCACAGCAATATGCTGAGCCTCTCTGTCAGTCTGTTACATGCACAGCTACCAAATACTCAAGGCAAGAGACACACACAGTGTTTTGTGAGGGGAACTGTGAGAGGTCAGCACCCAACAGACTGCGACAAGGCATAGCAGAATATTGCACCCCACGTGTGTCCCTAATGTGGGGCATATTGCTCTAACCAGACTGAGCTACGTAACTATTGCCCAGACTTCTATTTACCACTATCACTTTGCACACTCTTTGGACCAGATTTACTAAGGACTTGTTTTGCCCTAGTGTGATGCAAGGCGTTTCAAGGCAACACAAGTCCTTTAGTGGTATTAACTAAGCCATGCAAAGCCATCTTGCGTGGCTGTGTGTGGTTTACTGAAACCAAAGTAACACATTCATTGGTGGGATATGGGCATTCCCATGCATCCACCCCTGGATTATGACATAATCCAAGATTTACAAAGGTCTGTAAACCAGGATTGCACCAAAATAGTGTGCATCCCTGAGCTAGGCTTAACGAGGAGAAATACCTTGATTTGTTTCTTGTTACTTCCTCTTTGCATTCTGCAGCACACACACAAAGAGGAAAACACCTTTAAGGATTGTTTTTGTACAGGAAACATCCTTTCCTGCACAAACACGATCCTGCCTTTAACGTAGACCCCCTGCACCATGGCGCAAGGATGCCTGTGCTGATTCCAGGCAGCCTCAATCAAGTGCTTCAGTGCCAGGAGACAGCAGAAATGTACTGTATCTTTGTAAATTGTAAATATGGCACATTTCTGGTCTCTCCTTTTCTTGCAACACATGAAAGAAATCTGCCTCTTAGTTTTTTAGCCAATATTGGAATTTATTTTAGAAGCAAAACCACAAGCACCTCAATTCATAGCCCTCAGCCCACTTGCCCCTCCAGAAATGCAAAATGTTATTAGTAAAAAAAAAAAAAAAAGAAAATCTGGACTGCCTGAAGGACACTGAATCATTTCCATGCAACACCATTTAAAATGAGGGGAAAAAACGTTCTGCCCTTGTTTTGCATTCATATAGCACTTTCTACCCCTTGTCAGGTGTAGTAAGCAATATATAAATTCAGTTACATACAATATAATTTGTGCCTTTTCTGTTCGGATAAACTCAGGCTAAGGTTGGTTGGGAACAAGGCAGAGATTGCCTTTCAATTGCAGAGGCTGCCTTTGTCATCACAGTGTTAATGGGCAGTCATTGCATCGCCTGTAAAACAATGAGGAATGCTAACGCACATGGCCTTGCATAGCAAGAGCCCCCACCATGATGTCCATGACAGCATAGTTATAATCACTGTTGACCCCCCTCACACACACACACACACACACACACACACACACACACTCTCTTCTTTGAAGACACTTTCTAGCAGCACAGAAGCTGAGCCTCTTTCTGAATAATAGAAAATGTTTCCCAAACAGTTCTCTGCCCAGGCACTCCCAGGAGCTGCAGCCTGGGCTACGACACACGGCGGGGGTGTATGGGATGGGGGACTGAAGTCCCTTTAGCCCAGTGGGCATTGTGCGCCTGGAATGAGATGCTTGGGCGCTGCCTCTTTGTTTTTGATTCATCCCATGGACATGCCACTGCTCCTAGGCTTACGAGTTTACGGACTCTTGCAAGCTGCCTGCAGGGATTATTGGGGCGAGACAGGCTTCATTGGCAGAAATTATTTTTTGAGACTGCATCTTTGTCCTGTTTGTTTCTGGGGAGATAATACAAATTAAACTTCACTGCACATGTATAGTTTTTCGCTCCGTTTCCACCATCATAATTAATGCATGCCAGGCATGTGTTTAGTGTCACCAGGGGCTCAATTATTGAGGCAATTGTTTAGTGGTTTCTTTTTTCCTTGTGGCCAGATTCAATGTTGCATTAGAATGGATTCCTGGTAGTGGATACCCACAGTAATCTGTATGGTTTAATACGTGGCCCAGCTTCTTATGGAGACCGTATAATATATATACACTGCCCTTGTGAGCATAATTAATCCCATGTGCCATATCTCTCTATTTTCTGGCAGTGACTGTTACTTACTGTATCACTGTCCGAGTGGTGATGTTAGGACATTATCATTTTTTTCCACAGCCTTTTTGAGATCATTAATTTGGAGTAGACTGGTCAGCAGCGGGTTGAGTTTGTGCAAGTGGTTGCTGCACATCATATTGGATTTGGTCCCATCAGCCACAACGCCATAGTGTAGATGAAATTACATCTTGCCACACTGATCCCTGGACAGTGGTGGTGACTTACCTCAGCTGGTAAGTCCTAATAAGTAGGAGATTATATCAGACATATAGGTTATTTTGCTTTTTGCACATTGATTGATAGATGATTCTTTTATCCTCAGGTGTCTGCTGCATATATTTTCGTCCTGATGATGACCCTTTCCTTAAATAATTGTGTATTGTGGGTCGAAACGTTGACAACTTCTGCAGTGGACTGATTTTTAATTGAGGATTTCAACATTCCTATATTGAGTGCCGTTGATTCCTCTATATGTCCCTATCAGCCACTTGTATATATTTGCATCTTGTATAGCACTTGGGCACTACTCATTCACTTAGTCACTTGCAGTGCACTGTTACACTTTTAGGAGCACCTGATATATGTTTGATATTTAGAACCCAATTAAGTTTCTGATGTAAATAAGGCATTTCTTTAATAAATTAATTTGTACAAGTACAATGTATCTAATTGACGGTTTGTTGACAATTATTGCAGTGGAAGCCTAGAATATACTTCATCCTTCTGGACCATTTGTGTATTTTTTTTATTGCCTTACCCATGTCCCAGGTTTACTGGGTAGCCCAATAATCTTTGCAAGTCTAAGTTTTAAGTCAACAAAAGACAAGGGCTGTGGATACATGTGCAAGAGCATGCTCCCAAATCCTTCCCTTAAAGCTGATGCCTGTAGCAGCAAGTTGCCAGTTTTCTGTACATGGCCAACAAAACCTACTCAAACCCAGACACCTACAGGCCTCTCTCCAGTGGCTAAGATTTCTAAAGCTCTGATTAAGTTTGCTTTTGTGCCCGTTGGTAAGGCTTCTGAAGAAAAGAGAGCAGAAAGCAGAATTTGCTTTGTTTCAGAGGAGAGACAACTATTTCAGTTTGGCATGGTGGTTTTATAGTTCTTTCCCTTTAAATTATGTTTGGATTGTTCATCACCCTGCAATGGGATTGGTTTGCTTAAGAACGCTATGGGAGCATGTATCCAGTAGAAGACCATGTTCCATACCTTTGGTAACACTTTTTCTAATGGCTACAGTAGCTCCCACAAATTCATTGTTACACCTCCCCTCTTGAAGAAATATTTTCTTTTTACTTTGGGTCATTTTCATGGGACCATCTTCTACCTTCATAGCCTTGATGGAAAAGTTAAACATTTTTGAGACAGAACTTGTCATCAATGCTGGGCGCTCTCATGAGGATATAACTTCCTGTGGAGTAACTGTGACTCTATCAGGTGCTATCAGACATTGGTGACAGGTACGCTGTGGGTGAAATTTCCATATCCAGTCAGGCATACACAAGAAATCTGCAGGAACTCTTGTATCCAGTAGTAACATTATCAAAGGTAAGTGCCTTGTTCTCTGTAGCCTCAAAAGGTAAACCTCAACGTTGTTATGTAAGTACATAAGGGATTGATCTTGGATTTGTGACTCTGTTGGCATGCTTTGAGAATTCAGAACTTTAGACAAGGTCCAGAAAAATGGAGGAATGAAAATATCTTCTCATATTACTGTTTTACCTCTTTGGGGACACTGTTATTTTATGATAAGCTCCTGTCATAAGCAGCTGTCTCAATGGCATGTGGCACCATGCTTCCCTTCCAGGGAAATCATTATTCATCAAAAGCACTGAATTATTCCGCCCACACACACAGGATACTGGAACACCTTTTGGAAAGTATACATATGTATGTGTGTGTGTGTGTATGTATATATATATATATATATATATATATATATATATATATATATATATATATATATATTTATTTTTAAAAAAGCCAATTGTGCTTCAGCTGGGTCCCAGAAAAAAAGTAACCCCCCCACCCCCAGCTTAAAAGCATTTTTTTTTTTAAACGTCCGAAAAAACTGTGGATGGATCTGCAGATTTTTCTGACATTAAAAAAAATAAAATTAATAACAGGACCCGGGGCGTGCAAAAAATGAGGAGGGGTGCACAGGGCTCCCTCCTGGGCTTGCAAAGCCCTGGGAACCACCACCTCCCTTGACCTAAACTAATAAGGTATCTGGGGAAGGGTGTCTGGCCCCCTCAGCCCCAGGGACCACCACCTCCCCGGGGTGAAGATTTAGATGTGCGCCTAGTCAGAGCAAATTCTTCACTTTCTGCAAGTGAGAGGGCTCAAACAGCTCTCATTTGCAAGAAGTTAAGTTGTCTTCTGTTTCCCTTCACGCAAATATGCGTGTAGGCAAACAGATGAAGACACTGTTCCCACAAGCAGGGAGCTGCTATTTAAAGCAACAATGCTGGCTCCTGCAGGACGTGGGGAGTTGGCTAGGATTGCGGGGGCCCTCAGGCTGCCCTCTGTCCTGTCACTCACTCTCTCTGTTCCATCCCAGGAATGGATAGAAGAGAGAGAGATTGCTTTTGCAAAGAAAGAATCAGACTAACAAGATATTTGGTAAGAATGTTATAGTTCCATTTGTATGCAGAGCAGAAGAGAGTCACTTCTGACCCAATGGTCAAGATCTTGGGCTGTCGCTCAATAGGCTGAAATCCTAGTATCACTTGGCAGTGTGTCTTTTTATTTTCTAGTGTTTTCACTATTAAACATTCCTAGTGACAGTACATTGAAGTCTTTTTCTCCTCAAAATCTGTGGGTTGAATGTCTTAGCTTAGTCTGGAGACTGCACAGTAGGAAGTCACCTCTGGCCTAGTGGTTAAGGTCCCAGGCATGCACACTAAAGGATAAGGGTTCTAGTCTAGGTGAGTCTGTGGTCATTTCATACTTTAGTTTCTTGTCAACTATAAATATTTAAGTTACATACTGAAAGGTAATCTCACTCTTTTTAATTGACAAAATAATTTCTTTTGAATTTGTCCTGAAATATCTCATTCTAAGTATATCATTCATCAAAGCCTTTCTCCCTCTCTCTCTCTCTGTGGGGTTGGGTGTCTCTATCGATGTCACACCGACATTTCTTTCTAGATCAAAAAGGAATTGTAGATCACACAGATGTCCGAGATTTTGTCACAGCACAGTAAACTATTCTTCTTCCACATCTTGTATTCAGTGATACTATCCTACCCTGTCTGAATCTCCACCTGCAAGGGTTTCGTCTGTTGATAACATGAACATTTTCAATGGCATTTTGATGAGAAGGGCTGCCAAGCCGAGTATCCCATTTCTTAAGACTCATCCAAAGACTTCAGTCATCTGTGAGAACTTGCACTGTCAGAGAGCAGCCTGTCCCTTGCTACTTCTAGTTCCAGGTCTACTTGAACCAACAAAGGAGTTATTTCTTTATTCTACTTCTGTGAAGTAGGCTCCAGCATGTTTACATATAAAATAAGCTGCCTCATCAATCTCTTCTTGAGATCTGACCAAACCCCTGAGGTGCAGTGGGGCGCACCATCGTTACCTCATTATATTTTACTGTACCTCTTCAAAAGGAAAATAGGAAATTAGATGCAGTTGACAGAATGTTCTGCACTATTTCAGCAACTGCAATGAAGACTGCCACTGCCCACTTGGTCACTACAATAGCTCTTTGTGGGGGTACTTTACAATATTTCCAGGAACAACTGCCTAAAGAAGATAGACAGAATTCTTCAAAGGACTGGCAAGAGACAGTCATGGTCTCCAGTGAGATCTTCTGTTGCTGCCTCTTTCAGTGGACATGCCTGTGCATAGCTGCTGCGATGGCTTAGCCCTTAGATGTTCTTCTTTGACTACCTTTTATGGACCTAAAATCTGGTACTCAACAGAGAATCCTGAATAGTCCATTCTCTGTAACCACTTTGTTTGTAGCCCATATCAACAACGAGATGCAAATCAATAAGTCTGAACTGGAAATATTGAAGGCTTTCAGCCCTAAAAACTGTAAGGAATGCAAAAAGCACCAGGTCAAACCTTACAACTGACACTACCAACAGCAGAGGTTTCAAACCAAACAGTAACTCTCCTTTTCTGTTCACCTCTCGGGTAGGGGTAAACATCACCATCACCTGAAAGAGGGGAAGAAAATAACAGCAGGAAAATGGGTGCTAAATATTGTTCTGGTGGCTAATCCCTATGCAGATGCAGACCATCTATTGATTCCATTACACCCTGGGAGACATCTTATTGTTAGAAAGAGTTGCTTCATGTGGAAGACAGCGCCCTCCTTATCAAAGATGCAGTGGCACCTGTTCCTCTGCCTTAAAATTGTAGGGAAGTTGTCCTGTCACTTTCTGAAAGAAAGTACCAAATCAAGAATATTGTTCAATTCTAGACCTCAGGATGGAAACAAGTACTGAAAAACAGGGACATTTTGGCTTGTGGTGCTTCACTAGATCTACCGTGAACTCCATCAAGGAGACTAGACGTATGCCATAGCTCTCAAAGATGCATACTTTTGCATCAACATCATTTGAAAGAAACACAAGTTTTTTGAGATTTTTGGTTGGAAATGTACAGTACCAATACAAGCTCTTACCCTTCAACCTCCATTGTGCACCTCAAACATTTTTAAGTGCATGGCAGTCGGGCAGCACATCTCAGGAAGATGGGACTGTACACCTATCCCTAGTTGGACAACTGGCCAATGAAGACTCCAGCACCACTACAACAAGACCCTGCCTATATTTCTTCATCTGAGTCTCAGGGCCAAATAACAAATCTGCAGTGATGTTAGTGCAATATATTCATTATCTGGGAGCAGTCATAGGCGCACTTTCAGCAAAAGTGTATCCTTAGGAGGAAAGACTATTTTCAATATGTTAGAAGTGTCGGAATCTTCTAAAGATGGAGCATCTGACAGCCTATCATATTTCATATTTTCTGGGGTCACTGGTGCCTTGCCTATTTCTAGTCAAACTCCTGGCTGCAGTTGAGACCATTGACAGGGACTAGAAGGCCAGTGTTACTGGTTCTCACGCAGTTGGAATGATAAGTCGAATCTCTTGCGGACTGCAGTTGTTTCACTTCCTTAGTGGTGCTGATCCACCTGTCTCCCAAAAGATATTCCTATCAAACTGTAGACCCAATCTCAGACCACCTGTCAGATGTCCTTCCACAAAAATGTTCTGTACCTTTAAAAGGAAGAGTTTTTTTAACTTATGTTTTCAGATCATTGATTCAACCAGATGTCAAGAAGAAGCCGTACTTCCATATCTTCTTGATGTGGCAGAGTCTTGGCTTCACTATTGTTCAATTAAAGGTAAATTATTACCACATACAAAAAATCTTCACAGCCCTTTTTAAAAAAATAATCTCTGTTGTTAAGGACTTTCTAGAACGTCAAATGAAGGTTTACCCTCCCTTAAGGAGACGTTCCCCCTACCTGAGAACTAAATGTGGTTGTGACCAAATTAATGTGCCTCGATGTGATCCCATTCCTAAGACTGCTCTTCAGCATCTATCCTGGAGGATGACTTTTCTTGTAGCCATTACTTCCGCTCTCAGGATGAGTGAGATCCAGGCCCTTTGTTGTAAGAAACATATATGGTTTTCCCTAAATACTGTGCCTCATTTAAAGTACAATGGTCTTTATTCTGTCCATCCACCTGGTGGAGGATATTACATCTGCAACCCTGACAGACAGAAAACTGCCATATTTGGAGATCACCGATGGACAATCTCTGTGTGTTCTGAGGAATCACCATCCCAGCAGTGGTGGGCAACCATGTTTTAAGGAAGCTGTTCAGCATGCAGCCTCCACACACTGGATGTTTTCTCCAAGAGCATGGGAGTCATTTTTATTCTGTCCAAAAAGACATCAGACTGTCTGCATTAAATACAGCGGGCTGTCTGATGTCCTTACTTATTTGGCCCCTAGTCTGTTGGGGCATTGGAGTACTTTTTCTGACAGTGTAGCCTCAAAGTCCATCGGCGTTTAAAAAACTGATAGTCCACCGACTCAGAATAGAGAAGGTTGATCAAAGGTTTTGTGGACAAGGTACTCCAAGTAATCCATCACATTTGTAGAGAGTACCCCATCCCCCAAACTCTGTATCAGGCCAGAAATCGGGATGAAGACACATCAAAGTTTCCTTACTAAAGTGGTATCTGATTTCCATGTTAATCAGACATTTGGTTTTTTAACTTTCGTCCAAAATCCTTTGTGTTCAGCGTAGAGGTGTTTACTTTAGTTGGATGTTAAACGGGTTTTTTAAATTCTTTTTAAATAAGAACAAATTTATAACAATCTGACCATATGTATAACAATTGTGGTTCAGTAAGAACCAGGCTAGCTATTTCCAAACAATCCAGTTTTATTTGGATTGTTTCTTGTGTTCTTTTTTGCTACAGTAATGAAAACAAATCTTTATACATTAGATGGAGAGCACACTCTACAATGAGTAGAGCTGCTACTGCAGTGCTCCTGAGAAACATCTCAATTGCAGCTATCTGTAGGGCTGTCACATGGCAGTTTGTACCGACTTTCATAAGACATTATTGTCTTGGCTCAGATACTGGAGCTGATGCTTAAGTGGGCCAAGTTTCCTTTCGGAATCTTTTCAGTCAAGCTCTGTAGTAGATTTCTCCTTTGCTCTTTTTCCCCATCTTTGGAATGGATGCACTTGCTATTCTATTTAGCTCTTAGGACTAACAATGAATATCCCATGAATGAGAATGAATTGTTACTTACCTGTAATTCTAGTTCCTCTCCAGAGGACTCATTACAGTCCTAAGCAGCCCACTCTGCACCCCTGAGAAAAGGCAAAGTGAATTAACCTTGGTTCTACCATCATCCTTCCGCAAAAAAAAAAGAGAACTGGCTCAACCGCCACCTACAGGGCGTGATGGGATAGTGGTGGTATGCTATTCTGTGAAAGTTGTGCAGTTTTCTCAGCCCTTCAAGCACTAATCTCTGAAGCTACATTGGCCCTATTTTCTCTCACCCTGCTTTCAAGTCATTCAGTTAATTATAGTGACTTTGTTTCTATTTAGAATGATTTACTTTTTTAAAGTAAATTGCAGAGAATGGGACAGGATAGGAATTGATAGGCTGTTCTAAAACATTTTGTCTTAGTTTTCTTTTAAAAATAAAAGCATATATAGATTTTTGGGAATGCTTTTTAGAAAGGGTGCGAAATAGAAATACAGGTTAATTACATATTCTGTGTATATTGTAGGTATTTGCACACAGGGTTTTTGTGTTGGCAAAATTGTATGTTGTGCCTTTATTCTATTTATGTAACATTACCTTACATGCGTGGTACCCTTGGTAATTTCTGGTAGTACATTTGCTTCAAAAGGAATATCACTGTTGACAGATACTTAACAATATCTTCAAACATTTTATTCAGAGTGCCTGCATGATGGTGAACATCCAGGATGTCAAGGATTTGGATTCTGTTATTTCCTTAACAGTTAAACAATCTGAAGAATATTCAAAACTTCAACAGGTAAAGCCCACTCTCGATCTACCACTACTTTCTTAATGGCTGTCTGTCGTTTATGTACTTTTTAGCATCATCCCCACAGTTAGAGGTTTGCTTGCAGCATGTGTTACAAAGATGCACTATATACATTACTAGCAGAACAAGATTATAATTGAAGATGATTCAGTGTTTTCGAGGACTTGATAGGACAATAATTTTTCCCCAGTGCAACAATCACATTTCCAAAAAGATTTTGTTAAAAACATTCTGGTGGATGATGAATGCACTTATGGGTGAATTAGTATTTTTTGAATACATAGGAATGAATTTAGATCTTATTCTGGAAAGCTCAGATTATGCAAAAACAAAAGCATTGGATGCTCCAGTTTAGTCTGAAAGATGAATCCTTGTCTCATGACTTCATAATAACCGAAGTGCCTTTTTGGGTACAGTGCAGTGAGAGATTAATTAGCAGAACAGCAAACAAAAGTAAAACACTGTATAGAAATTAAAAATATGGAGAATAAATTTAATGGCAGCGTAATTAAACTATGCAGAAAACAGGATCTCCAAATATGGCTAAGATATATAAGAATGTAATCTTTTCTTACTCTACCAAGCTAAAAAGGCAGTGATTAAGGCCAGTATTTTATTGAGAATGGGATAAGATGGGGAGCCCTGGCTAGCAGGAAGACCCACAAAGGGTGAAGAATCACTTAAAATGCACTCTGTAGTCATGGACATCAGTCACATAGCTTCCTCAAGCACAAAAAATATATACTGCCTTTGCTCAATATTACAAGAATCTATGCGGTGAAGGGACATCTTTGTGCCAGGACGATTTAGATTTTTTTGTTTCTAAAATAGAATTCCTCGCCTTCTCCAATGCAGAAACAAATTAGTTGGATGCTGCAATACAAACTGAGGAAATCCAAAAAATCTATTAATTTTGTGAAGGTCACAAAGTCGTATGGCCTCTACCAATTAAATGTGGAATATTACTAGAACATTAGTTATAATTGCTCCAGTTTTGTGTGATGGTTTTAACATTCTATTTCAGGGGATCTATGTTGATAGTCATAAGCACTGAATAGTCCTACCCACATGCAGGGATCCTGGAGCACTTTTCATAGTATATCTTCATAAGTGTAGATATTCACCTTTCTTCAGGAAGGCTTGTAGAAACACTTGAAAAGAATATTATGCAGCCGATAATGAAGGCTATGTTGGCCAGTTTCTTCGGATTGCCCTTAAAAAAGGGTAATGAATACCAATGTGTGTGTGTGTGTATATATATATATATATGTATATGTATGTATATGTATATATATGTATATGTATATGTATAAATATATATATAAATATAGCCAAATACTTTAGTATTACCCTTAAATCTCGTTCACAAACCCTCCTTTTTAAAAGGAAAGATGAAGGAAAAGAGGACAGCGTAGCCCTATAGGATGCCATTATGTGAATGCAAAAAACAGTGCCTGCTCCTTTAAGGGCCCAGAGACCACCAGCATCACATCATGCCCAGCAGGTGGCAGTTGTTTCAGTTCTTTTTTCCTGCTCCTGGTGACAGGATCTTGGAGATTGGAGCTCAGCCTTTTTTTATTTTTTTATTAATCAAAAATCCCACTAGGAATTTTTTGAAAGCTGATTCCCTTGACAAATTTCATCTGTCTCTGTGTTTTTCTGATATAATTTTTTTCTCAGTCAAATGAAATGCCATCTGCTTTTGACAAGTGTCCTGCCTGTGGAAGAAAGAAGGCCAAGTCAGGCTTTGTTTCTGACAGAGGTCCACACTGTAGGACGTTTTCCAGACATATCCTGATGGAAAGAGAGAAGATTCACCTTCATGGTGCAGGGAAGTGATGCAGGTAGCAGGTGCAGTCTGAAGGTGGGACATCCAGAGAGCGAGGAGAGGTCAGTCCTCTATCAGGGCTCTTCCACCTTCCTCTGAGGACTCAAGGTGTGGGAGATCCAAAATGAGAAGCACAGCCCAAAAACAATGTTGTTTCAGGTTGATATCGAGGGCACCAACGTCGAGACAAGGTAGCTTATCTACATGTTCACCTTCCAGGACTGGGTCGACGTTGAAGAGGGTCGACATTGAGACATAGAAGATCGACATCTAGGGAGACTATGATGTTGAGGCACAGAAGAAGGTTGATGTTGAGGAGTGTGTGAACATCAAGACCATTCAGACCAGCGGAAAAGGCCAAAAACTCAAGACCAACATCTACCATCATCCCCAGACTCTTGAGAATTCCAGGGTATATTCTCCGTCATCAACTATAGTTCTGGCAAACTCTCCTCCTTTTTCTTAGTCTCCTCCACCGCCTTTTTTTCAGCACCTCCAGCACCTCTTCTGCAAGTGACAGTACCTGCTCCACAACCGTAATCTGTGGAAGTTTTTCCTCCAAGGCATTTACCTTTTCTGTGACAATCAAGTTCCTGGTAACACCATCATCCATGGCACTCCAGCAATCGCCCCAGGTCCTGGCATTCCTCATCTTGGCCATTCTCCAGACACTTACATCACCATCATGCATCCAGGTCACGAACAAGGTCAAGACATCGTTTGACCTATTATTCTTCCACTTCTTTGACTAGCACAGGCAGATACCAATGCTGTCTGATTCACCTTAGCCACGGGTCTCTCCAGTGGATGATATTAACACCTTCCAGGCGGTCCTGGGGAGAGGCGCTGTGAAATTAAACATCCCAGTGCTGGCTCCTGAACCATCCACATCGGTCATTTTCGAGTCGCTTCATCATACATCAGCGTCTAGGCCTCTCCTACCATTAGATTCAGTTCTCTTACAGGCAGCAATGAACTTGTTCCTCATGCCAAATATGCTCTGTCGAGGCTGCAAAAGAAGTACAGACCTCCAGAGCAGAACCCACTGTTTCTCCGCTCACATTCACCCCCGGATTCTGTGGTCATCCGTGTGGCAAAGAAGCACCATTCCACCACTCCTTCGCCTACAGTGTCGTCAGACAAAAAGAGTAAAAAGTTAGATTCAGTTGGACACAAGATTGTTGCGGTACAGCTGCCTCCACCATGAAGGCAGCAAGTGCATCGTCTCTCCTGGGCAGATGACAGACCCTTGTGGGAGTTGTTGCAAATATTTGCAGAGGACCATCTTAAGATAAGAGAGAGGATTTCCTCAAAGTGGTCAACAAGTGGATGATGGTCTCCAACCAAATCATCAGCTCTGCTGCTGAGCCATCATTACTAGCAGTTCACAAATACTGCCACTGGGTGGCCTTGAGAAGGCATTCATGGTTCTGCCTTACAGACCTCAAACATGAATCCCAGCAACAGATTCTTAACATTCCATTTTTTGGATCTACACTATTCTGCAGTCATAGGGATTATAAAATGATCCAGATGAAGTCCGAAATGGAGACCCTAAAGGCAGTAGGTGTCACAAAAGCAGAAAGAACATTGAAGGGCCTACAAACATTACCAGCACCTTCTAGACCAGATACCACTCTTTCCAAAAAGATCCCAGATCTCTTCAAGAAAAAAACCCAGTCACATAGAATAGAGGTTAAAGCTGATTTACACCCTTTTCCTCAATCCCAGGGTGTAACCCCCTTACCTCCGGAAACCTCATCACCCTTGGTGGGGATAAATGGTCATCTAGCCGAAGAAGATGCACCCCATGTGAGGTGCGCGTCCCCTCCCCCTATTACCATTCCTTGTTCAAATAGGTTCTCGGTTTTGGCTTCAAATCCTGTAAGTCCTGGTCACTTACAGACCTTATGCGAAGAAGGTTCTGTTAAAAAAAAAACTCTCTGGATGCAAAGATGGGCAACAATGAAGTTTCCCAGTTGGATATTATTTCTCTGAAATTAGATGATGTTAAAAGTCTATTGGTAACTTTGATGAACAAAATTGCTGGACTTCAGGGCCAAAAGTCTGGTTGTAACTGTAATGTGCCCTATAAGTCTGTCCCCTCGTCTGATCTTCTGATGGATTCCACAAAACCCAGTCCCCTCAGTATAGGTGACAAAATGACATCTTCCTCTACACATAACACCGTTAGGTGTATTAATGATAATTCCCCAACATGTGGCAGGAATGGTAGGTTTGTTTCTCAATCCATGTCTTCCGCATATGAGCGAAAGTCTCAATCAGGTGTTAATAAGGGTGGATTAATTTTTGGACGGGGAGATATAGTTATTTCACGTCCAAAAACTTCTCAGTTAAATCCAGGAGGAACATCCTCGGTAGTAAGCTGCTGTGTTAGTCCCCGTCCTGCCACTAATCCTGATCATATGACATTATTGCAGACGCACGTCCCTAATCAAAGGTCCAGAAGGAGGAGGGAAGTCGCGACTATCTATTTAACTAGGGTACCAAAGCTACCTCAGGGTAACGGAGAGTCGAGTGATTCACTAATTAACAAAGTGATTCACTGGATTCGTTCACAGAGGAATTGCCGCTCTGTTATCCGGTCTGATATATGCGAGGCCCACAGACATAACCAGTTAGGGTCAGAATTTGATTACATCTCGATTCTCTTTAATGATTATAGTCTAGCTAAAGATCTCCTGGCCTTTGATGCACGGACACGCACACTATGTATTGGTAGGGTATCGAATCTTAGACTTAGCAGTCAGCCGCCAGGGGCCCCGCTATCCAGAGAATGTTGTACATCCGGAACTATAGCAGCTGGGGCTATTCCCTCCCCAGATAATTCTGTTACTTCTAAATATGAGAACCCTTCCCCCTCACTCTCTGAATTGGACTGACTGTCTGCCCCCTGTACAGTGCTTCCAAAAACAGTAAATGATGTGTGTCAATTTATAGGGACTTCGACTCCTGCCCTACCTATGAGAACAAAGTCAATATCTCCACCTCCTAAAATTAACATCATGTCCTGGAATGTAGCTGGAATTAAGCAAAAACTGGATGACCCGGAATGGGTAAGCCTTGTAAACAAACAAGATATCTGTCTCTTCCAGGAGACATGGACTAAAGAACAGTTATCCTTACAAGGCTTTACAACCTATTTCTCTGCTGCCCAACCTGCCTCTGGTGGATTCGGAAGACAGATAGGAGGTTTAATGATTTTACTGAACAATAAGTTAGAATGTGATCACTCTGTGATAAAGTTTAACTCCTTTGATCTGCTGGGTGTGCAACTTACATTCCGTCCTGGCTTCAAAATTATAGTTTTGAATATTTATGCTAGATCTGTTCCCCGTGGGTCTGATTCAATTGTTCTTTCCCAGTTGACGGACTACATAGACGCTTTGGACCCTTCAGTTTTTCTGATTATAGCAGGTGATTTTAATTGTTCTTTTGTGTTGGACAACTCCATTAGCAATCTGACTACTGAGGAGGACGAACATTGGGGTATTCCCCAATCTAAAGAAATGGTACTTTCGCCTGTTTCCTGTGTTGCATTCCAGATGTCTTCCCTTTGCCTGAACTATGGCCTGAGAGAATGCAATGGCCGCACTAAATCTGACTCAGAACGAGCCATTACTTTCAAGCGAGGGCTTTCCTTTAGTACTATTGATTACATTCTTTTGGACATTAGGCTATGGTCAAGTTCACTTGATATGGAAATTTTACCTCGCTTGGATAGTGATCATAATCCTTTGTGTCTTGTATTGACTAATCAGGCATTTTTAAGAGTCCAGCACTTAAGGATTACTAATGTTCCATTCCCTCATTTGAACCATAGACGCTCTAGGGTCTGCTGGCCAAAGGTTGAATGTAACCCGTACTTAATTGGGGAAATTTATTCATCTTTTTTAAAACTCTTTGTAGATTATGAAGATCAAGAATCCTTGGATATTCCTATTATGGCGATCCACACTAAGATGGTCGATTCCCTTCAGGGTATCTTCTATAAGGAAACTTCCATTAAATTGAGACCCGCTGACACCCTTCGCAGGGACTGGTATAATCAGGACTGTGCGCAAGCAAGATCCACCTTAAAAGAGGCTGTTAAAAATTCTACGCATGCGGCTATTAAAGAGGCTCGTTGTAGGTATGCTAATGCCCTGAAGCGAGCCAAAAGAGACTGGGAGAATGAGACATGGCAGAAACTGCTTGCAGCAGTCCAAAGTAAAGATGATAGCTCTTTTTGGCGGTTGTTGACCTCCAGTTCGAAAAGGGGTAAGGACGATATTGGGTTGCATATACAGCCCGAAAGATGGGTGTCCTACTTTTCTGAAATCTATGCTTTGCCTGTACAGCAAGCTCTGGAGGACCCTGCACATGTCGAGTGTTGGGCTGCTAATAAGATCTCAACTGAGAGAATTGTTTTTACCTTAGCTGAAACCACAGCTGCTATTGATTCTCTGAGGCCAGCAAAAGCCCCTGGCCCGGATAAGATTCCAGGGGATTTGTTCAAATCAGAACCTAAGATATGGGCATGGTATATCAATTTGTTGTCTAATGCCATAGCAGCTGGCAGCCCTATTCCAGAGTCTTGGCACGGTGCTGAAATAATACCGATCTATAAAAAGGGTGATACAGGGTTGCCTGTAAATTATCGACCTATTAGCCTTATTGATATCCTTCAGAAGACGTTTGCCAAACAAGTCTTAGTGAGGCTTACTGACTGGATTCAAGACCAGCAAATTTTATCTCCTTTACAGGCTGGGTTTCGGCCCAAAACTAATACTATGGACCAAGTTTTCAGGGTGTCATTACTGTTCTGGAAGTATGTCACCTTATCTAAGCAAAAACTCTATGTGGCTTTCGTAGACTTAAGATCTGCATTTGATCTTGTCCCAAGAGAGAAACTGTGGGAAGTATTGTACAAAATTGGTATCCCAGGGAACTTAGTGCATTTAATCCAAAGATTACATGAAAAAACATTTGCACAAGTAAGATGGGGCAATCAGGGGGAACTCACAGACAAAATAGACATCAAGAGAGGAGTGCGCCAGGGTTGCGTTCTTGCCCCAACGCTATTTACACTGTTCATCAATGAGGTGGTGCAAGTCGTGTCCAATTGTCAAAATGACGCCCCATCTTTGAATCACCATAAAATTCCAATTTTGTTATTTGCCGATGATTCTCTCTTGATCTCCAGAACCCCTATGGGCCTCCAGGTACTCATGGACAAGTTCAGTTCGTTTTGCGGTGACTACGGTCTGGAACTTAACCATAGCAAAACTAAACTCATGACTTTGGGTTGTGGCCCCACCAAGAGATATTCAATATTTTACAATGGAACGCCCCTAGGTTTGGTAAACTCTATAGATTACTTGGGGGTGAGAATCAGCAACAATCTGCATTGGGGGGCCCAAATCGACAAAAGTTTGGCTCGCCTGGTACAGTCATCTGGAGCCATTCTTCGTTTTCATAAGTCTACTTCTGAGAGAGTGATTACTCCAATTATTAAAATTTATAGAGCAAAGGCACAAAGTGCTGCGGTCTATGGGGCAGAAATTTGGGGGTCCTCAAACACTGGCAGGCTTGCAGTGGGGGAAAACAATTTCGTGAGGTCTACTTTGGCCTGCCCTCGCAGTACCCCACTGCTGCCATTGTTCTGGGACCTTGACCTTCCACGCATCACAGATGTAGTTGCCCTACGACCTCTGCTTTTTTGGGTCCGTGTTTGGTCCACCCCTGAGTTATCTACATACAAGGAGTCTATCCAAGACATCTTGGATAGACCTAATGTACTCACCATTCCCTGGTTTAATCACATCTCTAAATGGTTTCACAAATTGGGTCTTAGTGAGCTATGGAGTCATCCAGAAAGTATAAGGAAGGAGCAGAAGAATCATTTGAAAACGGTATACTGGACTTACGTCAGGGAAAACTATCTGCTGTGCCTTACTCACGGCAGATTGACCTCACAATTTTTTGATTTTAAATGGTATCCGTCTTTTGAATCTTTTATGGATATAATTCTTGACCCATTAAGTAAGAGTTTATATATCCAGTTCAGATATGGTTGTCTGCCTCTCAAATCATATGGCAGTAAGTGGAGTGCAACTACAAGATCTGATTTATGTCCGAGCTGTACCCTTAATCCAGAATCCATTGTACATTTTATGTTTTTATGTCCTGCCTATTTGATTGCGCGTCGAAAGTGGTTACGGCCAGTGTGTAGGAATGTGGGGGTAAGACATTGTATTGTTGCCTTAAGAATTCTGATGAGGGAAAGTTCCCCCCCCTTGCCCTGTGCGGTTAGTAGGTACATTACAGCTGCCTGGCATGTACGTACTAATCACTTGGGGAAAGTTGCTGATGCGGAACTTACTTCCAAATAAGGACAACATGAAAAACTGACAATGGAATGTTTTAGTCATCAAATTTTAACCACACACCTAGACTGGAACAATACCCCATGATTGATTTAAATGACAGTCAGTAGGAGATTAGGTGTTTGGTTTTTATGTGTTTTAAGGCCGTAAAGGATGTTCTTTTTTATTCCTCTTATTTCCTTTTTAACATAATTTTTACTTATCTTTTATCTTTCTACCGGTGGTTGTTTTGCTTTTAGGGTTGAAAGTAACCAATAAAGCTATGTATGTACAAATATAACTGTGGGAGAAAACAATTTTGCGAGGGCTTTGATAGTGTGCCCCCGAAGTACACCACTGATCCCAATGTTTCTTGATTTGGGGCTAAACCAAGTAGCTGATTTAATTTCCCTATGACCTCTATTATATTGGATAAGGATTTGGACCACCCTGAATTGGATTTATACAAAGCATCATTGCTTGACCTGCTAAAGAGACCAAATGCAGCTATTATTCCTTGGATTAAATATGTGTCCAATTGGTTTTGTATCTTGGGGTTTGGAGATTATTGGGAGAATCCCCAAAAATTAGTGAAATCCCATAAAACTGCTTTGAAATCAGCTTACTGGTCCAATGTATGGAACAATTATATTTGTTGTAAAACTCATGGTCGATTATCTAATCTTTTTATTGATTTTAAGTGGTTTCCGCAGTATGAATCCTATTAAGATATTATACTAGATCTACAGGGCAAAGGTTTATGTGCTAGATTCCGTTTTGGGTCCTTACCAATGTTGTCTTTAACTTGCAACTGGGGGCCAATCACTACTTCAGATATATGTCCGGCTTGTGGCGGTGCCCCGGAAACAGTTGAACATTTTATGTTTTTTTGCCCAACATATTTTTTTCCACAGTCAATATGGATTCGAAAAACCTGTAGGGAAATGGGGCTGGAAAATTGCAGTATAGCAATAAGGGTTTTAAAAAAGCCATAGATCAAATTAATTAATTTTAGCAGTCAGCAAGTTTTTAGTGGCAGCATGGCATACACGTGATCACCATTTTAATCAAGGACCCACGAAGCGTGCCCAGGCAGGATTTTAGATGAATACTCTGATATCACATGTATGTATTTATTTATGTGTTTTTTTTATAAAATTATTTAATCATTGTACAGATTATAAAATGAGTTGAAATTTTTCTTTTAATGTATGTGATGCTTTCATGGTTAATTGACCGAATAAAGCTTGAATTGAATTGAATTACCAGCAATGTTTTTACCCACACAGGGTTCAAACCCCTCACAGGAACCCAGGTTGCCAGTAACACCAACTGTATAGGCCTTACTAACAACAGCAACGTTTTCAACCCAAAGGAAGAGCCCCTTTAACAGCATGCTCACAGGGGGAAGCCTACTGCATGCTTCAAACAATGAATCTCCACTTCTGTTACCCACTCAAGTAGGGAGAAGTATATCTTATTTCCTAAAAGAGTGGCAAGCGATCACAAGAGATGCCTGGGTACTAAGTACTCTTCAGAATGGGTATTGGCTCAGGTTCACCAATCCTGCTCCGAATATTCCAACAAATCCATCCAATCACCATCAACCTTCTGCAGAAGCATGCTGCGGAGACTGTTCCTCCCAAACAACAGGGAACAGGGGTTTATTCCCATTATTTTCTGGTTAAAAAAGAAAGGTCCCAGAAACAAGTGCAGACCCATTCTCTGTTTGAAACTAGCCAACAAGTCGATTACACGAGAAACATTTTGGATGCCAACACTGCATCAGCTATATGCCCAGATACATCAGGGAGACTGGCCCAGTTCGATAGACTTCGAAGATGCTTACTTTCATATCCCAACAGCCAAGAAACATTGCAAATTCTTGGGGTTCGTCATGGGTCACAATCATTACCAGTACAAAGTGCTTCTGTTTGGCCTCAAATCAGCCCCCAGAACTTGTATGGCAGTTGTAGCTTCACATCTCAGAAAGCTCCAAGTTTCCATCTACCTGTTTCTAGATGACTGACTCATCAAAGTGTCAACACCTCAAGAAGCCTAACTACATTACCAGTTGACCAGCAGTCTTTTTCAATGATTAGGTCTGCATGTCATTCATGTCAAGTCAAACTTGTCTCCAGTCCAAACGCTTCATTACTTGGGGGCCTCCATTGACACCATTCAAGCAAGTGTGGGTCCTTTGGAGGAAAGAATCAATCTGTCAGCAGTGTCACTCTCATGATAGTCTCTCACCCTACATAGTGACCTTTGTCATCCCTTCTCAGCTCAATGGCTTCATGTATCTTTCTAACTCCGAACGCCCGTCTCCACATGCAACCTCATCAGGAATATCTTGAGGATCAGTGGGACCAACTTATGAGCAAATGGGAGGACAAGATTACACTCTTCCACCAAATGCAAAGCAGTATCTGAAATGGTTGTGCTCTCTGACTAATCTGCTGCAATGGATGCCAATTCATCAGGATGTTCCTTCTCAGCCCATTGTAACTGATGACTCCTTGTTAGGATTGGAACCGCACATGGATCACGTCTAAATTCAGAGAACATGGTCTCTGAGAAAGAAGACCTATGACATCAGTCTCCTCAAACTAAGAGAAGTTCACCCAATGTTGAAGGCGTTTCCCCCATCCTTCACAATGCAATTCCTGTTTGTTCAGACAGATAACACAACAGCTATGTACTACTTCAGCAAGCTGGGGAGGGACGTAGTCCAGACCTCTCTCTCTTTCACAAGGCCCAGACAATTTGGAAATGGCTGATAGCCAAAAACCTTGAAACACTGCTACTCATTTCCCAGGTGTTCAAATGTAGAAGCAGACTCCCTAATCAGGGTCGTTCAAGAAAACCAGGAATGGGTCCTTCACAATGGCATCTTTCAATACGTTTTTTAGAATATGGGGCGCTCGGCACATACTCATTTGCCACCACAGAAAACAAAAAATGCCTAGGCTTGACCTCGAGGTTCTTCCAACCAGGGACACTGGGGAATGCCATATGGATCGAATGGCCTAGCAGATTTCTTTATGCCTTTACTCCAACTCCCCTGTTTCCATCACTTCTCATCAAACTGACTTACTTGAGTGCCAGAATGAGCCTGATTACACCATAGTGGCCATGCCAGTGGTGGTTCACATACCTCCTCCACAGGTAGGAATGTCCACATCTCAAGCTGCTGTGCAGACATGATCTTCTCCTGAAATTTTGGGACCAGGTGGTTCACCCCAACGTCTCCTTCTTGAGTTTGGCAGCATGGCTCCTGAGCTAGTTCAGTATAGGCATCATGAACATTCTCAAGGAGGCTAAAGAATATTCAAGACATTCAGACTATTTATTTGAATGGAAGAGATTTTTCATTTGGTGTTCTAACAAGAACGTGAATACAACAATCTACCAAGATGATTCTTCCATACTTACTTCATTTGTCAAAATCTGGCTTACAATTCTCTTCCAATAAGAGTTCATTTGGTGGCAATTACTGCCTACAAAAAATGTCCTTCACAAACCTCCATTTTCAAAACACCAGTTATCAAAGATTTTTTTAGAATGGTTGGAAAAGGTTTTGCCATCCATAAAGCGTTCATCTCCTCACTGGGAGCTCAATATAGTCCTCTCACGCCTCGTGCAGGCCCCTTTTGAGCCCATTTCCTTGCAGCATCTCTCTTGGAAAGCTTCTTACCCCCTAGCGATCGCATCAGCATGCATGGTTAGTGAAATCCAGATGTTATGTTTTCACGAACTATACACTGTTTTTCTTTCCAGTAAGGTGGTATTGAGGACTCATCCAAAATTCCTACCTAAAGTCATTTTGGACTTTCACATCAGTCAGACCATTTCCTTGCCTACTTTCATTATGCACCCTTCCACACCTGCTGAAAGGACTCTCCATTCTCTAGATGTTAGGTGAGCGTTAAAGCATTATCTGGACAAGACAAAAGATATCTGAAAGTCGGACCAATTGTTTGTAAACTATGTGCCAGTCCGTACAGACCTCACCACATCCAATGAGTACATGACTCAATGGATAGTGTACTGCATCTATTATGCTACCAGAAAGTAAATAAGGTTTTGTCCGGTAGACCTAAAGCTCATTCCACTAGAGGTAAAGCAGTTACTGCTACTTTAATGAGGAATGTCTCTGTAGTTGAAATCTGTCAAGCAGCTACTTTGACACGTTTAACAAGCATTATAGTTTGGATTCAGATGCTAGAACAGATACTCAAGTAGGACAGGTCTCCCTGAGAAATGTATTTGCTTGAGTTGCTTGATAAGTCATTCCTCTATCTTTTACACCGCTCTTGACAGGGATAGGCTTGCTGTTCTATTCACTGCTTATGACTATTAATGGCGATCTTTGAGAGGGAAGGAATGGTTTCTTACCTGTTATCCCAGTTCTCTCTCAGGGGAATCTCCATTGAAGTCATAAGAAATCCTTCCAGCTCCCTGGTGGAGATGACAGAGGCAATTATTGGACCTACCTGATACTGTCACATCTCATGAAAAAGTGCTGAAGCAACAGACACCTCCTGGGCATGATGGGGTACTGGTGGTCTCTGGGCCCTTAAAGACACATACACTGCTTTTGAATTCACATTATGGCAGTCTGTAGGGCTTCACTGTCCTCTTTTCCTTCATCTTTCTCCTTTTTAAAAAGGGGTGTGTGAAAGAGATTTAGGTTTAATACTAAACACACACACACACATATTGGTATTCATTACAACTTTTTGTAAGGCAATCTGAAGAAACTGGCCATTATAGCTTTCATTATAGGCTGCATAATATTCTCCTCAAGTGTTTCTACAGGCTTTTCTGAAGAAAGTCGAACATCTACACTTAAGAATACATATAAGGAAAAAGTGATCCGGGATCCCCACACGTGTCTGGGATTATTCAGTGCATTTGACTTCTATGGAGATTCCCCTGAGAGCAGTGCTTAATTTGTGCTTCTTGTTTCCGGTGCGGAGCACCAGCACTTATTTTTGAGGGCCGGCGCTTATTCTTCTGCGTCAAGCATTTACTGCAAGCAAAAGACACACATGGTAAAGACGGAGAAAGATAAAAATGAAAAAGCGTCACAAAGGGAGAAAGCAGAAAGCTTCAGGAGTGAGCTGAAGGGACAGGAGTGGCTGTAAATGGATTGACGAGTCCCGAGATGGCTTCAGGATTGCGCTGCCTCAGTATTCTGTGTTCACACATTTAATTTCAGCAGCCACGTGCTTCAGAGGAGGGCTTGGGTCACCGGCATGTTTTATTTACAAATTAAGCACTGCCTGAGATAGAAATGAGGTTATAGGTCAGAAGCCATTCCTTATACAACAAACATTCTTACTGAATATAAGCAATCTGCATTGATAACAAAGATGCAGAAAGTGGGGAAAATCTTGACCAATCGTGGCCTTTACACACAGGTAGCCCTTTACTCACAGATAGCCCTTTTAAATCTATGTGTAACAATCTCAAGAGAATTTTACAGAGCAAATGGAGGGAGTGATTAAAGTATAAAAGCTGATCACAAAAAAGGGAATGTATGGTAGCCATAGTATCAGTTGACCAGTATTTTAACTGTATGCTAAAGCCTGAAAAGCTGTTTTGCCCCAATCGTGATGGGCTCACAAACTCCTGTTTGCACCCAAACTAAAATTGTGTTTTAAATGTAAAACTTAGGTGTTTGCTCACCCTAGAGGTGAATGTGAAAACCTTAAACAAAACATAGAAGCAAATAGCACAGATGCACTGTTTGCATTTCGACAATTGAGAAGAAGATGCACTATTTACACTGTTACTCCCAGTTTCTGCATAATTGGACACAAAGTACACACTTTCTAATTTGCAGTTCCCGCACTATCACAGATTTGTGGGTGCAAAATGTGTCTTACCAAAATGCAGCCCTGTAAAGATGGGGCCCTACGTCGTCAGTGATGATTGTTACACAGAGAGCATTTGATTGAGCGAATTTGTCATTTGTAAAATACTCACTCCGGAGATCTGGACTTGGGGATATATTGACTCAGTTTTCTAAGTGCTGTCTACAGTTGCAATGGGAGTTGTGATGGCAAATAAAAAAACATCCGATTAAGACAGAACAAGAAACTTGTCAAAGGTTCCCCCTGTTAGTGTATATTTGGTCTAGTAACAGAACCACTTTAATTGGCCATTTGTAAGGACTAGCCCTTAGGGTAATTTATTTCCATTATGGTGGCATAATCTCATGTTATGCCAAATTCCTGAAATTACACCATGTGGCAAATTTTTGTACTGGAGCATGGGAACAACATGAATGACCAGAATGTGAGCGGCTGTTATTCGCAGCACTTGTGTTTTTTTACTCTTTTTTAGTGTAGAACATATTCTCACATCCAAGTGGATGCATTTCTTGCTAAAGTATACTGCTAAATGCAGATTTTGCATTTTCCAAAACGATGTGTACATTTTGGGGAATTTTGCATTACTATGCAAAGCAAATTACACCGATTATGCACAACCCTGTTTAGGATCACTTTAAAACCCAGTTTTCATTTAAAGGTAGAGAATATGGGCCAGCTTGGGGTTGCAGAATGAACTGCTTAAATAATATTTATTAGGGGCATCATAATTTATGACCCTCTGCGACTGGCTACAATCATAGTCATGATGGCGTTCAATCCTTGTGATTGTATACCAGCATGGAAAACATATGTTTTAAAATCAATCCCAGTTCCTTAAAGGAACTGGAAGTGCTTTTTTTAAATGTATTGTTTCTTGGGAAAAAGGTCCTGTTTGGAAACCTGCAGTGTAACTAGCCCGGGTCCCCTGGACAACTACCTAATCCCCTAAAAGCTCCCACTCTGATTCCTTTAGTGGAAGGGATCCAAAAGCCCCCCCCCCCTTTTTGTTAATCATTTATCACCCCAACCTAGGAGTCTGTAACTGATCAATAGTTTATGTCAGGAATTATGGTCGCAATCCATTGATAAATAGGGTAACCCATTGCAATTTGGTAGGAACTTCTATTGCCCCCTTTTCAAATTGTAATTTAGCAATGATTTCTAAATCCATGTTGCGATTCACACACATTTTTCCAATTTTCAAAAGGGGATTGGTACATATGTAAACGGTTTTTGGGAGTTGAAAACCCTGTATTTTACTGAAATGGTAGGATTTGAGACTGCACAAAGCATATGTACATCTGGCCTACAACCTTACTTTTACCACAACAGTGCCTGGGACTCACCAGAGGCTCTCTGTAGTTACAGGTAAACCCTTGGTGCACCACACATTCATATGGTGTGTTGCTGAACACCACTCCCAGTTTGCATATTTAGGCATCCTCACAAACAGGACCAAACTGTTAATTCTGTGCTCATGGTCACCTGGATGGCTGTTCTGCATTCTGTTGGGTACATAGTCAGCCATGGCAGTGGTGAAGCTCTGGAATGTGGCAGTGGGAAAAGTGTGTCAAACTTGGTTGACATCTTTGAATGTTTAGCTGACAAAATGATTAAGAAGGAAGAGGCATGTTCAAACCTATGACCTACATTTCCCAAGATGGGAGGTCGTCTAGAGTAGACAGTTGGAATTTCTCAGTCCAGGATGAAGTATGAGTCGTTCCCATGATGTCAGTACCTGGTTGAATATGTATGGGAGGCACACACAAGCGGAAGATGTGCTGCAACACACTCATTCTCAATTTTTTTTGTTGCATTCATCACCAGTTTATACTAGATTTTTGTCTATGATGCTTCATCTCTTGCAGCTGAATTCCTATTGAGTTTATCGCCTGATTCTTCTCTTGGACTCATCTCTTCTTGATATCAGGAGTGGTTTTAGCGGTTTTTTTCTACTAACTGTAACACTCTGAAGTTGCCATCCGACACTTAGACTATGCAGGGTGACACCGAGTTTACTGTTAGGACTTACCATTTCCTCAGGCATTCAAGAAGGAAAAAAACCAAAATGTTACCTCTTCACCGGCCTTTTTATCTGAAATGATGGTAGTGGGTATTAGAGAAGGTCCAAGTTGTATAAGTTTGATTAATTTTCTAAATTGAGAGGTGGTTCTTGATCATTTCCTAACTGTCATTTGTCAGTAAAATGTTTTCTAAGACTCACCAGTAGATGAAATGTTAGTTTTTCCATCAATTGTTTTCTAATATGTAAGTGTAGGGCAAGAAGGTGGGTGATATTATTGATCAATAATGAAAATTGATATTGTTCTCAACCATTCATCCATCAGAAGATGATGGTTTTCACATGATGGACATCAGTGAGCAGCTTATATTGTCTTTGTTCCACTCTGATATTTATGTATCAGATTTGTGGTAAACTATGGGTACTTTTTCTGAAATGTTACAGAAAAAGGTAATGGTTCAATCTTTTCAGATATCATTTTAATTGGGTTCATCTGTTAGTGGAGAAAATGCCCTCTCTTACTACACATATACCTAATAACTTGATACTGAATGCAGGTGTAATGCAATGTTTGTACCGTATTATGGTAGAAGCGTAGAGATTGATCCTTAAAATTTGGAAGTCGCTAAATATTCAGATGGGTGATGATTGTTGGTTAAAAGTGATGCTATTCTCTAAAGATGAGCAGATGGGAGTCCAGAGAAGTATGCATTGAGTAAAATATGGTCTCTGTTCAATTATTTATATAAAGATTGAATTGGACATCTTCTGTTTATCCAGTAATGTCTGTTTTTTGTTTATGCATTACATTTCTGAAATCCTAGTTTTCATGCTTTCTTTATTGATCTGTTATTTTTGTTGTATAATTGGGATATATTGATTAGTTTACTGAAGTGTACCCAACACTAATAAAATGTTAAGAAAGCATTTTACTAAAGTAAGATTGCCATGTATTGTGTTTTAGGTGCTGGCAAGCATAAATACCTTGGTTACTGGACACAAAGCACCACAGTTGTTATACAAACAGAGTTGCCGACAACAATTTAACAAAGATGACAGCCAGAAGACTGGATTTGAGCACCTTCTCCCCACCATAAAAATGTGGGCAGATCAGCTGATTTCTTTAAAGGTAAATATACTTAATACCTACGTTACAATCTTTTGTGAGTTCAAATCATGCATGTTGGTGGAAATTACTTCTCAATTCATAATTGTTTATTTATTTGAAGCTGACTGAGCAAGCTGGAAAATAGTAAGGAAATGAGAACTTTAAAAGCAGCATCATTCTGATGACGGGCTGTGGAAAATATGTTGATTGCATTTATTGTTAATTTAAGACTAGAGTTGTGCCGCAGCCAAACCAAAATTAAAATACATTTTTTACAATAGGACATAGATACTCACCATAGTGTCTGACACACATTTTATGGATATTTAAGACAAGATGCATTACAGATTTAATTTGGAATTAAATATCATCCGAGCCTCAAGTCTTTCCTTCCCCGGCCGCATGAAAACGTGTGTATATTACCGCTGACAACACATTTCCACATTCTGCCTGAATATACAGGGTAGAAGTTGTCAGCCTGTGTACACCTTTGCTGATGCACTTTGCTGAAGAGTGTGTATGCTGTGAAATTCCACATGTGGTATGAAAGAAGAATGCGTAACATGATGCTCTCAGCAGAGTTCTTTTTGCCCTCTTTAATGAGAGATAAACCACAGATTCTTTTGTGCTCTTTCAACACTGGTATTTTTCCTACATAAACCTTTGTACTTCAAACAGTACTCAGTATTCCTTCATTATTATGAATGTGGAAACCTCTCTAACGGTGTTGTCTTGTAGAAGTGGTCATGGAAGTTCCTGTACATCTTTCTTCCAGACATTAACATGTTGATATGGCCTCAGATTTGAGAACTCCGTGTCCAGCAAATGGAGCCGATTTTTCATCCCTCTTTACTATTGCTGAACTTGTGGGCTTTGTTCTGTGCACCTAAGCATTTCAGAAGGAGGCATTGTCTTGATTTGGGATGCTAGAAATGACCAGGAAGCAGTAAGGGAAAAAGTGGATTACATTCTGCTATTTTGGATTTAGAGCAAAAAATGGCATTGTTTAGGCTACTTTAAACAGGGGCGTACACTTTATTGCAGTGGTTCTCTACCTTTGGTCTGGGGACCCCTGGAGGGTCCACTAAGCCTCCTCATAGGGTCAGTGACTGCCTAGAAGATTAACTAATATTAGCAGATTAATAAAGTGTGTAAGGAAATGCCTCCTTGGCATGGTTACCCCCTGACTTTTTGCCTTTGCTGATGCTAAGTTATGACTTGAAAGTGTGCTGGGACCCTGCTAACCAGGCCCCAGCACCAGTGTTCTTTCCCTAAACTGTACCTTTGTCTCCACAATTGGCACAACCCTTGCACTCAGGTAATTCCCTTGTAACTGGTATCCCTGGTACCAAGGGCCCTGATGCCAGGGAAGGTCTCTAAGGGCTGCAGCATGACTTATGCCACCCTAGGGATCTCCCACTCAGCACATGCACACTGCCTCTCAGCTTGTGTGTGCTGGTGGGGAGAAAATGACTTTCGACATGGCACTCCCCTCAGGGTGCCATGCCAACCTCACTCTGCCTGTGGCATAGGTAAGTCACCCCTATAGCAGGCCTTACAGCCCTAAGGCAGGGTGCACTATACCACAGGTGAGGGCATATGTGCATGAGCACTATGCCTCTACAGTGTCTAAGCAAAACCTTAGACATTGTAAGTGCAGGTTAGCCATAAGAGTATATGGTCTGGGAGTCTGTCAAACACGAACTTCACAGTACCATAATGGCTACACTGAAAACTGGGAAGTTTGGTATCATACTTCTCAGCACAATAAATGCACACTGATGCCAGTGTGCAATTTATTGTAAAAATACACCCAGAAGGCATCTTAGAGATGCCCCCTGAAAACATACCTGACTTCCAGTGTAGGCTGACTAGTTTGTGCCAGCCTGCCACACACCAGACATGTTGCTGGCCACATTGGGAGAGTGCCTTTGTCACCCTGTGGCCGGGAACAAAGCCTGTACTGGGTGGAGGTGTTTCTCACCTCCCCCTGCAGGAACTGTAACACCTGGCGGTGAGCCTCAAAGGCTCACCCCTTTTGTTACTGCGCCACAGGGCATCCCAGCTAGTGGTGAGGCCCACCCCTCCGGCCACTGCCCCCACTTTTGGCGGCGAGGCTGGAGGCGATAATTAGAAAAACAAGGAGGAGTCACCCACCAGTCAGGACAGCTGCTAAGGTGTCCTGAGCTGAGGTGACCCTTACTTTTAGAAATCCTCCATCTTGTGGAAGGAGGATCCCCCCCAATAGGATTAGGGATGTGCCCCCCTCCCCAAAGGGGGGAGGCACAAAGAGGGTGTAGCCACCCTCAAGGACAGTAGCCATTGGCTACTGCCCTCCCAGACCTAAACACATCCCTAAATTCAGTATTTAGGGGCTCCCCAGAACCTACCTAGGAAACTAGATTCCTGCAACCTTAACAAGAAGGAGGACTGGTGACCTGAAGCCCTGCAGTGAAGACGGAGACAACAACTGCTTTGGCCCCAGCCCTACCGGCCTGTCTCCCAACTTCGAAGAAAACTGCAACAGATATGCATCCAACAGGAACCAGCGACCTCTGAAGCCTCAGAGGACTGCCCTGCAACCAAGGACCAAGAAACCCCTGTGAACAGTGGCCCTGTTCAACAACCTGCAACTTTCTTGCAACAAAGAAACAACTTTAAAGACTTCACGTTTCCCGCTGGAAGCGTGAGACATTCCACTCTGCACCCGACGCCACCGGCTCGACCTGCGGAAAACCAACACTACAGGGAGGACTCCCTGGCGACTGCGAGCCAGTGAGTAGCCCTGATCCCCCACAGTGACGCCTGCAGAGGAAATCCAGAGGCTCCCCCTGACCGCGACTGCATGTAACAAGGGACCCAACGCCTGGAACCAACACTGCACCCACAGCCCCCAGGACCTGAAGGAACCGGACTCCAGTGCAGGAGCAACCCCCAAGCGATCTTCTGTCTAGCCCAGGTGGTGGCTACCCAAAGGAGCCCCCCGTGCCTGCCTGCATCGTTGAAGAGGCCTCTTGGCTCCCCATTACTTACTATCTAAAACCCGACGCCTGTTTGCACTCTGCACCCGGCCGCCCCTGGGCCGCTGAGGGTGTACTTTCTGTGCCTGCTTGTGTTCCCCCCCGGTGCCCTACAAAACCCCCCTGGTCTGCACCCCGAGGACACGGGTACTTAACTGCTGGCAGATTGGAACCGGGGCACCCCTGTTCTCCATTGAAGCCTATGTGTTTTGGGCACCTCTTTGACCTCTGCACCTGACCGGCCCTGAGCTGCTGGTGTGGTAACTTTGGGGTTGCCTTGAATCCCCAACAGTGGGCTACCGTGGACCCAACTTTGAGACTTGTAAGTGTTTTACTTACCTGCAAAACTAACTTTTACTTACCTCCCCCAGGAACTGTTGATTTTTGCACTGTGTCCACTTTTAAAATAGCTTGTTGCCATTTTTACAAAGACTGTACATGATATTGTGATTATTCAAAGTTACTAGAGTACCTAAGTGAAATACCTTTCATTTGAAGTATTACTTGTAAATCTTGAACCTGTGTTTCTTAAAATAAACTAAGAAAATATATTTTTCTATATAAAAACCTATTGGCCTGGAGTAAGTCTTTGAGTGTGTGTTCCTCATTTATTGCCTGTGTGTGTACAACAGATGCTTAACACTACCCTCTGATAAGCCTACTGCTCGACCACACTACCACAAAATAGAGAATTAGAATTATCTCTTTTTGCCACTATCTTACCTCTAAGGGGAACCCTTGGACTCTGTGCACACTATTTGTTACTTTGAAATAGTATGTACAGAGCCAACTTCCTACAAAGTGTCTATAGATCAAGTGGCTAAATGCACAATTTCATTTTTTGAATGTACTTTAAATGTCAAAGAATTTTAAATTGGAGGCTAAAAATTAGTATCCTTAGATTGACTTGTGGGAGTAGTGCAGGTGCTTCAAACAGAAAATAGTATGGAAAATGTGTGGCTTCACTTGAATTTAGAAAAGCTCCAACCTTCCTATTAAAATACAAATATTTATTTTATTTCATTTGTTTTCAAATTAAATAAAATGTGTTATCATTTGCGAATGTGTTTGATGGAATGCTTGTTTCTGTATTTTTTGTGTAATGTTTTGCGGTTCAAATCATCAATAATCTTTAGGCCTGGGTCCCCGTTTTCCAGTAATGACTCATTGCGAGGTTGCCATATTCCAATAATGATTCATTGGGGAGGGTCCCCGGATTCCAGTAATGATAAAATGGGGGTCCACAGAAGTAAAAAGGTGGGGAAGCACTGCTTTATTTGATCATTTCTTTTTTTTAGTAGTTGTGTAAAGTGTTGCATTCAAACCCCATACAGCTATCTCACAGAGAGCTTAGAGTGGGAGGAAGACACAAAGGGGGTTATTACAACTTTGGAGGAGGTGTTAATCCGTCCCAAAAGTGACGGTAAAGTGACGGCTATACCACCAGCCGTATTACGAGTTCCATAGGATATAATGGACTCGTAATACAGCTGGTGGTATATCCGTCACTTTACCGTCACTTTTGGGACGGATTAACACCTCCTCCAAAGTTGTAATAACCCCCAAAGAGTTGGGAATTGAATTGCTGTAATTCTAACCCCACCCTAAGCTGAATAGTTCATATGATGAACAAGTCAAATGATTGAAGTCAGAATATAGGTATTAGACTGAGGCCTGTGACCAAATGTGTTGTACCATGGTAAGACACTTTAAGAAGCTGTGACTCGACCTTAGTGTCGTCTGAGGTCCTTAGTCCATACTCTGAGCTAAAGAGATGAGTTTTCGGGCCTCTGCTAAACCTTGTTATGTCTTTTTCCAGTATGTTTTGAAGTGGAGGGATTTATTGTTAAATGTCTTATGAACGATGTATAGAGTCTTGAAGTGAGATTGCTCTTTAAATGAGAGGCAAGGATGCTATCAGAAATACCCAGAATGTACATCAGCTTCCTTTCCACCGTGAACGTAGGTACTGAGATGCTCTACCTTTCCTACCTTCTCAAGGAAGACAGTTTTACCAAATCCCTCTTAAGAAAAAATGGTGGTCTTTTTCGCATCTTGGAAGAAAAGGTACGGTCAAAGGACAGGTTTGTGAACTCCCCTTTCTGAGTCAAGAAGTTCTGAATAGCCAGGATACAAATCTTTGACAGCCGCATACATAAGAGGCTGACGCCAGAAGAGAGATAAAGGATATTTAATTGCAGTCAGCGTAACACCTTGCGGTATGTTTGGTTCGAAGTGTTCTTGCATCCAAGGCTAACTGGTGTGACACTTAGACACCAAGGGCCAGATGTATCAAGAATGCATTTTGCGAGTTGGAAATAGCGATTTTTAAGAAATCACTATTTCTGATTCGCAAAATGCAATGTATCATATTTTCGATTCGGTAATAGTGATTTCTTAAAAATCGCAAATGCTATTACTGAATCGCAAATTGCGATACCGGCCCCATTCGCACCTATGGGCCTGCCCATATTTGCGATTTGTTTGCATTTCCAAAATTGCGAATTCCTAACTGGTATTCGCAATTTTGGAAATGCAAAACCCCAAGGTGCTGGGGGCCTAAGGCCCCCTCTGCTGCACCCCAGAACATTTTTTTACAACATGTAAGGTGCCCACATGCCAAAAGGGCATGTGTGCTTTACATGTAAATTTGAAAAATGCATTTTAAATGCATTTTTTTAAAAATTTGCACATGGTTACCACCAAGTTCAACTTGGTGGTAAATAGCGATTCCTTAATGCCCAATTCGCATTAAGGAATTGCTTCTTACATGTGCTTTAGAAATCGCAAATAACAATTCCTTATTTGCGATTTCTTATTTGGAGAGTCGCAATTTGCGACTCTCTAAACAGGGTTGCAATTTTAAGGAATTGCTATTTTAGCGATTCCTTAAAATTGCATTCAGAATGCCTTTGATACATTCTGAAATGGCTTTTTGCATTCGCAAACGGGCATTCGCACCGTTTGCGAATGCAAAAAGCTTTGATACATCTGGCCCCAAGTTAAAAAAGAGAATCACATAGCACATCTATATTTCTATCATTAACCATTACCTTGATATGGGAAGAAAGACATTTTGCTGGCATATCCTCCTGTACCATTCTGTGTGTAGGAAAGTACAACTGTGTAGGGGAGCAAGGAGCAGAGATAACTAGGTCCAAACCTACAGAAGGGGAAAGATTTACAAGAGCGGAGTGACTTTTGCGTCTGGCACATCCTGAGGCCTTTCTTTCAAGGCATCTAGAGATGCACATTCCAGAAGTGATTGGAGGGGGAAAGGAATCCACCCCACGCCATTGTGCTTTCCCTGGAGTCAGAGCAACTTTGGCCACGATGGAGGATTATTATAATTCCCTCCATACCATCTTTGGGCCCCCTACTTCCTTCTGGTGCGCTTTCTAGCTCCAAGGAGATGCGAGGTTCGCCCTCGGCATCAGATAGGCCCCCTGGATCCAAATTCGCATCCGCACTGACTCTGGTGCACAGCCTTTTGGGGTTCCCACATGTGACGCCGTAGTTCGATCAGTTGAGGTCTGTGGTGCTGGTTAACGGTGAGCCGATCACCCTTGAGCCCATCACCCTCTCCGATGCCAACACGACGATGCACTGACGCTGGATGGCGTGGGTGCAATGTCAGTGGTGCCGTCTGGCTTGAACACCTTCCCTCCTCCTTCTAAACAGTCCTTTGCTGGTTTTCCTCCGGGGAAACAAGCTTTTGGAGGTGGAGGAGAGGAGCTGGAGTTAAGCACCCCCATTGATGAGATTGCTGAGCTTCCTCTAGAGGGTAGTTGGCTGACGGAGCTGAGTGAGGAACTGACAAATAGGCTGCTCAAGGACAGAAAGGGAGGTAATCTCAGGGTGAAGATGGAAAAGCTATAAATAGAGAGAACATACCTTTTTCCGAGGTTGATTTCAGAGCTATGGTAGAAGAATCTTCCCCCTCAGTATTTTGGGTCCTGCAGAAGAAAAACAACATCCCTTCTGTTTGTAATTAAGACATTTAAGGGTATTACCAGTGAGTTTCGAGCTCTGAGTTGACTTTCAATGTTCAGGATCTCAACCACAAGAATGGTTCTGCTGTGAAAAGACTCAACCCTAAGAGGAGCACATCCTTCTCGATGTTCAAGCGTCATTCACTGTCAATGGCCTTTGACTTAAAAGCATAGGAGTAAAAAGAAGAGACCTTTACCTTCTCTTCAGAGCAGACAGACTCCTTGGATTAAGATGTAGTGCCTCCTATACAGCAAAGGATAGACCTCCAGCCCCAAAGCAGTGAAAAGAGCTTGAAGCACCCATGGCTTTCATAAACCACACACATGTAAGGGACTTGTGGTGAATGGAAGATAGATTGAGGGAGGCGTGACTCAGGGAGCAAAGGCAAGTAGGCAGTGCTTAATTTGTATTTTTTTTTAAAGTGCTAGGGGAAGGTTTAAGGAATGGCGGGAGGAGAAAGGAGGAGGGAGGATCGGGAGAGGACGTTGGTGGGTAGTTTTTTAGCAGTGGGGCTGGGTTTAAGGCTTAGGGTGAGTGGAGGGTGTCGGGGTACTTTAGTTTTTAGGGGCGGGGTGGAGGGGATTGGGGTATTTTTTTTTTTTTTTTTAGGGCTCAGGGTGAGTGAGGGGGTGTTCAGGTAATTCAGTTTTTGTGGGGTGGGGAGGTTTGGATAGTCTTTATTTTTTTTGTGCTCAGTGCAGGTGGGGGGCCGGGGTAGTTTAGGTATTAGGGGTGGGTGTAGTTTTAGGCCTCAGGGCGGGTTAGGGGGTTCCATGACAGAACCACGCATGCTGTTTCGCATGCATTTCCACACATGCCTTGACTAGGCATGCTTTTACAACAAAATTTGTTGTAAAGTCGTGTGTCGTAAAAGCATGCGTGGAAATGACGTGGTTGTGGTTCCAATCGCGTTGTTAAGGCATGTGGTGTTCCAGCATGAGTGGTTCCATCATACAACCCTACCCCACAGTACACATTGAATATAAATACAACAGCATGCACCGCCCGATCCTGGAGTGATATAGCAATGCAATACAGACTTCCACTATCATACATTTCTTCATTGTTACTCTCTCACCACTTCCAAATACTAGCCGCAAATGAGCCTAAAGCACACGCCCAATTGATACAAAAAAAGGAATACTGCACTAGGAGACACTATACGAGAAATGTCTTTTCCATAAGGCCCATGCAATCCACTGAAAAACATTTTATACTATAGAGTCAGGTGTACACTGTGAGTGATTTCTCCAGACATTCTCAAGGAACTCGTGCCCTGTACTGCATTGGAAAGGTTGCTTACCTCTGCATCTCAAAATGACTAATTCCAATCTGATACCATGCAGTGCAGGAGGAGGTTCTAATTGCCAGAAGGGTTTCACGCTACTTTTGGAAGGAAGAGATGGGGCTTGCAGTCACCGAGGCGATGTGGAAGTTCTGCTGCACACAAACAGACTTGGTTGCCTTGAGTAGCATATTATGCCTTATCCAGTATAAAATGACACAATGAGCATGTTCTACACCACTGACTTTATTTTAATTTGGCATGTGTAGCTACTGGAAGGACGTCCTGACAGTGCAGCCCGGGATGATTGATCATGAGATCCCTCAGGATCTGAGAGTGGCTGTACTCGGATGTGTATGGAAGGTACCGGCTTTATATACAAGATATATGGCATTACCACGGCTGCTGGCGAAGAGGTTAATAGGATGCTGTTGGGGCAGCGGGCGATCCCCTAAAATACAAGGACCTGGTTAAATGCTTTTATATATTCTAACTGTAGAAAACTTGCCCCTTGTTGCGGTTACCCCACTCCCCCCCTCCACACACACACACTTTTTGCCTGATATTTGATGTTAACTTGACCAGGTGTGTGCTGAGATCCTGCTGACCCGGCCCCAGCACCTGTATTCTTTCCCTAAAAATGTACTTTTATTTCCACAGTAGGCAAATGTCTGGCACACAGATAAGTCCCTTGTAAAATGTACCAGTGGTGCAAAGGGCCCTGTATCCAGAGAGGGTCCCTAAGGGCTGCAGCCTGTATTATGCCACCCTAAGGGACCCCTCACCAAACACATGCACACTGCCATTGCAGCTGGTGTGTGTTGGTCGGGAGAAAAAGGTAAATCGACATGGCATCCCTCTCTGGGTGCCATGCCTACAAACCACTGCACTGTATAGCTTTATCTGATAGAGACTTTTAGCTGCAGATTCCTTACCTTTAGTATTTCTAAGTGCCAACTTGGAATCTGGAACTTTTGCTAAGCAGTACTCCTGCTCATGCCGTTGGGTGGTGTCATTCGGATCCGCGTGGCGTCGTCGGCATCATTGGAGCTGCCTGTGACGTCATGGTCGCCTATAATGGCACCACTCAGGCACACATGTTGCCCTTTAATGAGGGCCTCACTAATGTCCTGCAGGGGGCGTGGTCCAAACCCAGCACAGGGGCTCCTTTTAATAGGACAATCGGCTGCCGCCATTGCCCAGTTCCTAATAATCCTGGTTTTGTCACCCAACACCCCACCCTGGGAAGCTTGGTGGTCCAGGCCTCCACCTCCCATGGTGCCTTCCCTTCAGCTCCCCCACATAGGGAATCCAAGAGGCTAGATCAGCTTGGAAAGAAAATGTTTTCTTCCTCCAGCCTGGCATTGAGGTCCCTATACACCTGATGTCTTTTGGGCCATTTTTCCCATACCTTATGGGGGGCGGTTGCACAGGTGCTGCCCCAGGTCCCAGAGGGTGTGCGGGATACTCTCACACAAGCTGTAAAAGATGGGAGAGATGCAGGAAAGATTACGATTCAGTGTGTTTTGGACACAACCGCCTCGCTGAGTAGGGTGATTTCATCGACGGTGGCCCTTCGTCGCCACAACTGGCTACGTCCGTCTTTTTGGGGGATATCCAGTCAAACCATATACACATGCCCTTTGATGGCACATGCCAGTTCAGAGACTCTTGGGCTATGGCCAAATCCTTTGGCCTCTCGACACCCGCTCACCAACAGTCTGCCTTATGCCCCTTTCGAGGCTTCGGAAGGGGTGTGGTACCAAGCCACCCACAAGTCAGCCACCATCCTTCATCAACTCAACATCCAGTGCAAGGATGAGGTTGTGGTATCTTCAGACCCAGTGGGTCTAGCCAGAGGTCGGCCACCACCCAGCCCCCCTCTTCCACAAAGCCCAACTTCTCCTAGTATGGTTCTCCAAGATCACACACGTCCAGTTTGAGGGAGAATTCGATTGCATCTCTCTCACTGGTGGTCCATAACATCTGACAAATGGGTCTTACACATCATACAGAAGGGCTATTCCCTCCCTTTCCAGGCTTTCCCTCCCTTTCCAGTCTTTCCCTCCCTCTATGCCTCCATTAAAAGAACAGCTGATGGAGAATCACTTAATCTTGCTCCTTGAGGAAGTTACAGTTGTCTTGGCCAAGGGAGCCATAGAAAGGGTCCCGATGTCAGAAGTAGGCAGCTGTTGTTATTACAGGTACTTTCGGATTCCAAAAAAGATTAAGGGTCTTTGCCCTATATTGGTTTTAAGGGACCTCAATCGCTTCATCAAAGAGGAGAAATTCAAGATGCTCACTCTAGCTCAGGTCTTGTCTGCCCTTGATCAAGGAGACTGAATGGTAGCGTTGGACTTACAGGATGCGTATTTTCACATCCCCATCCTGCCTGCCCACAGGCGCTACTTGCGGTTCAAGGTGGGCCCGAGCACTTCCAGCGTACCGTGCTCCCCTTCGGTCTCACCAGTGTTCCTCTCCTTTCCACAGCCAGATCTCACAGTAGTGACAGATGCTTCACTTCTGGGATCGGGGGCCATCTGGGAGAGGCAGAGATCAGCGGTCTTTGGTCTCTGGTAGAATCTGGATTCCATATCAGTTTACTGGAGCTCTGGGCGATCAAACTGGCATTGAAAGTATTTCTTCCAGTTGTAAAAAGGAAGATAATGCAGGTGTTCACGGACAACACCACCGCAGTGTGGTACTGAAACAAGCAGGGAGGCGTGGGGTCATGGACCCTTTGTCAAGAGGCTCTGCGTAATAAGACAGGTTGGTCAACACCTGGCAGGTTCTCTGAACGCCAGGGCAGACAAACTCAGCTGTTCGTGCCTAAGGGATCACAAATGGTATCCCCACCTGGAGGTGGCGTAAGGACTCTTTCAGCAGTGAGGAGAGCCTTGGTTAGATCTGTTCGTCTCCACAGGGCACACGCACTGTCAGCAGTATTGTGCATTGGAGTTTCCAAGGCGGCAGTCGCTCGGCAACGCTTTTCATCACAAGTGGAATTCAGGCCTCCTGTATGCCTTTTCACCCATACCACTTCTGGCCCGGAATTCTCAAGTAGATCAGGAATGACCGGGCCCAAGTAATCTTAGTGGCTCCGGATTGGGCAAGGAGAGTTTGGTATCCCGAGCTTCTGAAAATGAGCATCAGTCCTCCAATCAGGTTGTGCCTTCGGGAGGATCTTCTGTCGCAGCAGCAGGGAAAATTCTCCACCCAAACTGTGCGGCTGCATGCGTGGAGATTGAGCAGCTACAGTTGATGGCTTTTGACCTTCCTCCTGAAGTGTGTAAAGTTATTTTGGCAGCCAGGCATCCCTCAAATAAAACGGTATACGCCTGCCGTTGGAAACGATTTGCATATTATTGTACAGAAAGGTCTATTGATCCTATTTCTGCTTCTCTTTCTGATATCCCACTTTGTATACTATCCCTTGCCCAACAGGGTTCTTCCTGGGGTACTCTCAGGGGCTATCGTTCCGCCTTATCAGCATTTCTTCAGCTGCCTGATCAGCCTTCACTTTTCAAATCTCCCATTGTACATAGATGCCTCAAAGGGCTTGTACATATGTTTCCCTCTACGCCCTTTGTTATGCCCCAATGGGACTTAAATCGGTTCCTCACATTTCTTATGTGTGATCCCTTTGAGCCCCTACACAACTGCCCCCTCTGGCTGCTTACCATCAAGACAGCCTTCTTAGTGGCAATAAGATCTGCCAGGAGGGTGAGTGAGATGCAGGCTCTTTCTTCCAAGCCACTGTACTGCACCAAGTTTTCAGACAAGTTGGTTCTCAGTACGCGTGCCTCTTTCCTCCCCAAGGTGGTGACCCCATTTCATCTGGTTCAGAATATCACCCTACCCACCTTCTTTGCTCCATCACATCCCTTTAAAGAAGATGAGCGACTCCACTGGCTGGGCCTAAAAGGAGCGTTGTCATTCTACCTTGACTGCACAAAAGAGTTCTGGATGAATGACCAACTCTCTGGGATACGTGGAAGCAAAGCAGGGTCGGGCAGTGCAGAAGCGAAACATTTCACGCTGGGTCATTCTCTGCATCAAGATCTTCTAAGCATTGGCCAGGAAGCTGCCTCCTGAGGGCTTGAGGGCTCATTCTACCAGGGGCAAAGCTGCTAACACTGCGCTAGCTCGAGGCCTTCCAGTCTTGGATATCTGTCAGGCAGCAACGTGGGCATCCTTGCACACGTGCGCAAAACATTACTGCCTGGACAATCAGGTATGGAGAGACGGACACTTTGTCTGTTCGGTCCTACAGGACTTTTTAGTGTGAATGGAGGTATCCACAGCCCACCGCCAGGAGGTTATGTCTTGGTTATCTATGCTAAGGTGAGGAATCTGCAGTTAGAAGTCTCTATCAGGTAAACAAGTTATTTACCTTCGGTAAAGCATTATCTGGTATATACTCTATCTAGCTGCAGTTTCCTTACACCCATCCATGCTTCCCCACTCTGGGGACTCATTTACTAAGGGTAAGGATTGTTCCTTTTTAGGGCCCTAGTTTTTGGCTCAGACAAAACTGTTGGTTCTTTCCATGGATTTGGGCTTCTGCCGTAAAAGTTTGTGGAATACTACTAATGTATGTGTGCCTGGGTGGTATATTTATTGGCAACTGTCATTTCAGAGATGGCTCCAATGATGCCGACTCTGCCAAACGGATCCGAACGACGACACCCGACAGCGCACACAGGGGTATTGCTCAGCATAAGTTCCAAATTCAAAGCTGATACCTGGAACTTCTAAAGGTAAGGAATCTGCAGCTAGATAGTCTCTACCACATAATGCGTTACCACTCTTCACCTGTCCACTCTACACTACCCCAGTCTGGGTCACACCAATCTACTCTGCACTACTCCACTCTATGCCACTCTGCTATACTGTACTCTATGCCAGCGGACTTTATTCTAACACTCAACTCTCTGCCCCTGCACTCTACACCAATCCATTGTACGCCACTCTGATTTACTCTGCACCATTGCACCCTACCACTTCACTCTACTCCGAAACAATCTACTCTATGCAACTCTGCAACACTTCACTGTATGCTGCTGCTCTCTCGCCGCTCTACTCTTGACCACTGGAATCTATGCCAGTGCACTGTACACAAATGCACTTTGTCACTGCACTCTATACCACTGCGCTTTACCTCACTGTACTCTACACCACTGCTCTGTACCCCACTCTACTGCACGCTGACACTCTACTCTGCAGCACTGCACTACTGCACTATACTCTGCACCAGTGTATGCTACTCTAATCTGTGCCACTCTTTGCCACATCACTCTGTGCTGCTCGACTCTACTCTGCGCCACTGGACTCTATGCCACTGGACTTTACTCTGCGACATACCACTCTGCTCTGTTCCACTCTACTCTGTTCCCCTCTACTCTACTGTACACCACTCTAATCTACGCCACTGCATTCTATGCCACTGAATTCAATGCACTTTAATGCCACTGTACTCTATGCCACTGTACTCTGCAACAATCTACGCTAGTGCACTCTACCCCTGTCCAATCCATGCCACTGCAGTGTATGCCACTCTGCGCGACTCCATACTATGCCAGTCCAATAGAAGACACTCTGCCACTCTACTCTAGAACACTTGACTCCACTCTTCACCATTTCACTGTACAACACTTCATGTAACTTTCCTCTATGCTGCTATATTTTAGCTGTGCAGAGCAGCAGCCACTCTGGTGTATAACTTGGCTAAAACACATAGGCAACGCCAATAGATGATGCATAGGCGAGAGCCATTGGCTCTGCCAATGCTTGTCAGTCAATTAAGTTCTCTTGTAATGGTGCTCTTGGGCTACTTCTATGAGCCTCGATCCTCAATCAGAATGGCGCAGCTTGGGTAGACCTTATCAGGCAATGCAGGATGGGGCCTACATCAGGCTATTGTCTATTCAATTTTTCAGAACCTCCCCCCCTCGAGGGAGGATGACCACATCTGTTATGGGTCTCCAGAGGGTCGGACAGCCACTCAAATTGCCATACGTTCTTTCACATCATCTCACTGCTGCTCCAGTGTGCCACCACACCTCATTGTCTGTCTGGCTGTGCAGTGGGGCATCCGTTCCAGTCTTTGATCTCTCAGTCCCCGTTAGTTGCTGCCTCTGCTTATGGCTGGGAATCAGCACTTTCCCAGACAGAAAATCTTCCAAAGTTCAGTGGAATGGTGCCAGTTCCTCCTCTTTTGTGTGAGATGTTCTGCTTATATTACATTTTGACAATTCAGTCCACAGAAAGGCTTAGATCCTGGATGTAGGAAAGTACCCTCTTTCTTGGCATGGTTACCCCCATTTTCTGCCTGTTTTCAGTGTGTTTGACTGTGTTCACTGGGATCCTGGTAACAAGGACCCCAGTGATTGTGCTCTTTCTAACTAGTTTTTTACACCCCACGTTTGGCACACTGATGGCCCCATGTAAGTCCCTAGTATATGGTACCCAGAGCATTGAGGTACCAGGGAATCCCCATGGGGTGCAGCATGTATTATGCCACCCATGGAGGGCCCATTCAAACCGTTCTGCAGGCCTGCCATTGTAGCCTGCGTGAAAGGGATCAATCACCCTTTTCACTAAAGATCACTGCACCAGATCACTTTAAGTCACCCCTATGCCAGGCCCTCCTAGCTCAGAGGGCAGGGTGCAAGTACCTGTCTGTGAGGGCACCCCTGCACTAGCAGAGGTGCCCCCACGAACTCCACCTCCATTTTCCTGGACATCATGAGTGCTGGGATGCCACTGTATGCTTGTACTGGACATAGGTCACTACCTATGTCCAGCTACATAATGGTAACTCCGAACCTAGGCACATTTGGTATCAAGCATGTTGGAACCATACCCCAATACTGTTGCAAGTATTGGAAGTATGATTCCATGCACGCTATGGGCTCCTTAGAGGACTCCAAGAATTGCTGCCACCAGTCTTACAAGGTTTTCCGGGCAGCCCAAGCTGCTGCTACCCCTCAGACAGGTTTCTGCTCTATTGGTGCTTGATCTGATCAAGGCCAGGAAGGCAGAACAAAGGATTTCCTATGGGAGAGGGAGGTAACACCCTCTCCCTTTGGAAATAGGTGTGACTGGCTTGGGAGGGGTAGCGTCCCCAAGCCACTGGTATGCTTTGAAGGGCACAGTGGGTGCCCTCTGTGCATAAACCAGTCCATACCGGTTCAGGGCCCCCCAGTCCCTGCTCTGGTGCAAAACTGGACAATGGAAAGGGGAGTGACCACTCTCCTGTCCATCACCACCCCAGGGGTTGTGCTCAGAGCTCCTCCAGAGGGTGCCTGGGTTCTCGGGTCAGGCAGGTGACGTCAGAGTCCCCTGGCTATGTGACCAATCCCTCTTTCAGGGTTATTTAGGGTCTCTCTCTTGGGTGGGGTCTTCATATTTGACTTGCAAGATTCCAGCAGGACTCTTCTGCAACCTCTACTTTGATTTCTAGCCACTGGACTCTCCAGGAACCGACAATCTGCCTCCACTATGAAGACCTTTCCAGCAACATTGTGTCTAAGGCTCCTTCCAGCTTCTGCAACATTTCCCCGGCTGTGCATCCTCTTAGAGCAGCAAGACTTCAGTCTGCACGAGAAGGAAGAAGGAATCTCCCTTTGAGTGAAGGAGTCACACATCTGCATCCGCAGGCACTAACTGCAACAACTACGGGCTGCATGGATCTCCTCTCATCCTGAGTGGATCCTCCATCACAGGTAGTATTCTGGAGTAGTCCTCTTGGTCCTCTCTGCCAGCTGTCCAACTTTGGTGGAGGTAAGCCTTCGCCTTCCCATGCAGGACAGTACCCTGGTGCACAGCGTCTCTTGCAACTACCAAGGCTTGTTTGCATCTCCTACAAGGGAACTTTAGGCTATGTGCAGCTCCAGCGCTCAGCACTCCTTCCTGCGATGCGCAGTCCTCTGCATGGTTCTCCTGCATCGTGGGATCCCTTTCTGTAGTGCTGGAAGGGCTCCTACAACTTCTGTGTCCCCGTCCTGTGGGACCCTGTGGGGGCTGCCTCTGCTCCTGTAGGCTTTTGGTGTCGCTGAGGGCTCTCTATGACTCCCCCTCCTGGGTTGAGTCTTCCTGGGCCTTGCTGGTCCTCAGCAGCAACCGCAAATTTGCCTTTGCCAAGGCTTGTTGGTGGAATTCCTGCACCAACACCCGTCAGCAATCTTCCTTCCAGCGTGGGACGTCTTCTGCATCCCTCAGGAACTCTTCTCTGGCTCCAGGGGTGCAGTGCTGACCTGACCTTCACCACTGTCAACCAACTCCTGCAAGAACAGATGGGTGGATAGTAGCTCCTGCTCCTCTTGGACTCCACTGAGACTATTGGACTTGGTCCCCTGTCTCCACTGGTCTTCCTCTTTAGGAATCCACTGCTGGTTTCTTGCAGTCTTTTCTGGGTACATTTCTGTGATTTACTCCTGCTTTCCTGGTCGCTGGTGGGTACCGTATTACTTACCTCTGTGGTTTTCTAGTACTATGAGCTCCCCTCCATACATTCCACTTACCTAGGTGGGGATCCTGTGTTTGCACTCTATTTTGTTAGAGTATGGTTTGTGCTCCCCTAGGGTCACTATTGTCTAACTGCATTTGCACTGTTTTCTAACCTTTTCTATGCCTGTTGCTGTTTACTAGTGTATATAATTAGTGTATTACTTACCTGGAGGGTTGCCCTTCTAGTACTTTGTGGTATTGTGTGACTACAAATAAAGTAACTTTATTTTTGTGCAACTGAGAGTTTTATTTCATGTGTGTAAGTGCTGTGTGACTACAGTGGTCTTGCTTGAGCTTTGCATGTCTCCTAGATAAGCCTTTGCTGCTCATCCACAGCTATCTCTAGAGAGCCTGGCTTCTACACACTGCCTACACTTCACTAATAGGGGATACCTGCACCAGGTATAAGGTGTAAGTACTCTAGGTACCTTCCACACACCAGACCAGCTTCCTACATTGGAGTTGACAATTAGACCCTTAAGGGAGGTGGGTTCACGGAGGCATTTCACAGGCAGCGTGGTGGAGCTGCAAGAAGATGCATCATCTTAAGCTGCTATCTTGACTCCTCCCCTGAGACATCCTTTTCTAGCATAGTCATTTTCGGAAAGTTAAAATATTTAATGTTGTTTTTACACCGCTATGTAATTTGAAAAAATACACTGAAAGAATACTGAACACTGAAACAATAGGTGAGTATCAGCCAGAACTCTTTACCAAGCTGTTTTTTCGACTGCAAGTGTTCTCCTGTACAGTATGAAGAAAAAAATACACATGAATTTTCATTTACTTTTTCCATTTGTATACATTTCTACTTCTCTCGTTTTCTCAGCTAGCATCTTTTAATTTTGTTTTCATTTACTGAAGAAAGATTGTAATCTATAATGTTCATCGTTTTTTCTTGTGTACCTTTTTGATTCCCCTCGTTATATTATTTCCTAAGGACCTTCATGTGTCACTGCAGAAGTTGGCCCTGAAAATCGTCCCAACATGTGCTGTCCCAACACATGACAGTACTGCGGCTGTTCGTGTAGAAGATCTTCAGTTCCTTGTGGATACAATCATAGAAGAAGAAGAGAACCAAAAGAAGGTAAATGACTTTTTTCATACTAAATTAATACAACAAGTTAACCAGTAATACAATGTTTATTTTCATTTAAAAAAATAAACAACTATAGCTGTGTTATAAACTCTCTTCCATTGTTGGCTTCTGAGAGATGGTACACATTTTTTTTAATCTTTTCCAATTTCAGCTGTTTTTTTTTTTGGGCTCCTCATTCTTTTACTGTCTCCATTGTCGGGCTCTCATGAACAACTTTTACAAAACATTCTACACCATCCAGAGACTTGTTCATCACTTTTCTTTGGCTGTAGTGCTGAGAAGATCTCATTGTCTCTCAGGACAGAAGAGCCCCCTGTATGGCTCTGGAATGCATGCATTCCAATCTCGAGTTTCCCTTTTAGAAAGTCTCCTAATATTGTTACGTTTTGGTCTCGGGCACACATTAATCATGAATGTACACTGAGGACTTGCAGTTCAAAGATTGACACTCAGAGACGGGCTCGAAGGGGTGTGGAATTCCTGTTGCCCAAGACCAAGGAAGTATTGTCTTGCTGTTTGTTTTATCCACTGGACAAGTACGACAGACCCCCTGCACTACAAGCCTTTTATTTCATCAGCATGGAACATGGTTGTTGTATGCATGTATGTTTACACTGTGGGTGTGGAACGGTGAGAAAATGGATTTGGAATGTGACGAAACGTAGTGAAACTCACTGACAGGCTGCCAGGGTTATCAAAATATTTATCTACAACAAGGAATCAACTTAAGATTTATTATAACACAATCAGTATGCATATGTTACACAGTTCTAAAACGCCTACACGTGTTCAAACAGTAGAAAACCCAGAAGATCAAGTTTATCTCCTTTTCAAATGTGAAGCAATAAGGCCATTTTAGAGAGAAAAAATATTTTGCCACACAGAAGTCCATCTCACTCACAAGTATAGATTTACTTAAAATCTGTTTAGTAAGTTTTGTTTTATCCGATTCAATAGATTGTACGTGTATCATGTTTCCCACTAAATTATAAACTCTACAAGTCGACTTTTAGAATATCTTCAGAAGATAAAAGCACATCAGCATATGTATATATACATGGTACATTTGACATACTGGTGTCCCCTTATAGGTTCTTAGCATATGGTACCCAGGTTCCCAGGGCACTGGGACACCCGGGGTCCCCCGTGGGCTACAGCATGTATTATACCACCCATGGGGAGCCCAAGCAAAGTGTATCTGCAGGCCTGCCCGTGCATGCACCCTTTTCACCACAGGTTACTGCACCAGGTCACTGTAAGTCATCCTTTGGCAGGCACTCCTAGCCCGGAGGGCATGGTGCATGTACCGGAGTGTGAGGGGACCCCTGCATGAGCAGAGGTGGCCCCAAGAACTCCTGCTCCATTTTCATGGACTTTGTGAGTGCGGGGACACAATTTTACCTGTGTACTGGACATAGGTCACTACTTATGTCCAGTTACATAATGGTAAATTCGAACCTAGGCATGTTTGGTATCAAACATGTCAGAATCCTACCCCAAGATTGTTGCCAGTATTGGAAGTATAATTCTATGCACCTTGGGGGCTCCTTAGAGGACCTCCAGCATTGCTCCTACCAGCTTTCTGGGGTTTTCCGGGCAGCACAAACTGCTGCCACACCTCAGACGTGTTTCTGCCCTCCTGCTGCTTGAACAGTTCAGGCCCAGGAAGGCAGAACAGAGGATTTCCTTTGGGGGGGTAACTTCCTCTCCCTTTGGAAACAGGTGTTACATGGCTTGGGAGGGGTAGCCTCCCCAAGCCGCTGGTATGCTTTGAAGGGCACATTTGGTGCCCTCCTTGTATAAACCAGTCTGCACCAGTTCAGGGACCTTCAGTCCCTGCTCTGGCGCAAAACTGGACAATGGAAGGGAAGTGACCGCTCCCCTGTCCATCACCACCCCAAAGGTGGTGCCCAGAGCTCCTCCAGAGGGTCCCTTGATTCTGCCACATTGAATCCAAGGTGGGCAGAGGCCTCTGGGAGCATCTGAGTGACCAAGTCAGGCAGGTGACGTCAGGGCCCTCTCCTGATAGGTGGTCACCTGGCTAGGTGTCCAATCCTCTTTCCAGGGCTATTTACGGTCTCCCTCTTGGGTGGGTCCTCAGATTTGACTTGCAAGATTCCAACAGGAATCCTCTGCAATGTCCACTTCGACTTCTGGCCACTGGAACCGCAACTGGGCTTCACAGGAACCTACAATCTGCAGCTCCAGTGACAACTTTGCCCTGCAACAGTGTTTCACCGGCTACTAACAGCTTCTGCAACTTTTCCCCGGCTGTGCATCCTCTGAGGGTGGCAGGTCTTCAATCTGCATGAGAAGAAAGAAGGAATCTCCCTTGGAATGAAGGAGTCACTCCCCTGCATCTGCAGGCACTAACTGCAATGACAACAGGCTGCATGGATCTCCTCTCATCCTGAGCTGTGGTCTGGAGTGGTTCCCTTGGTCCTCTCTGCCAGCTGTCCAACTTTGGTGAAGTTAAGCTCTTGTCTTCCCACGTAGGTCAGGACCCCATGGACTGCATCTCTTGCAGCTACCAAGGCTTGGTGGCATCTCCTACAAGAGATCTTCAGGCTCTGTGTAGCCCCAGCACTGTTCCCTGTAACACACAGCCCTCTGCGTGATTCTCCTGCCGCGTGGGACCCTTCTTTCAGTAGTGCTGTGTGGGTTCCTCTGTGACTCCTGGGTCCTCTTCCAGTGGATCTTCTATGGGGGGCTGTCTCGTCTTCCGTGTATTCTCTGCATTGCTGAGGGTCCCCTAGGGCTCCCCTCCTTGAGTTGAGTTCTTGTCCCCGGCAGCTCCACTTTTCATCTACTGTTACTCTTGCCTTCCAAGACTTGTTGTCAGTCCTTTAGGTAGTTTGGAAAAAATCCAGTAGTTTACTCCTTTCTTCCTGGTCATTGGGGGGCACAGCAGTACTTAACTTTTGCGGTTCCTCGTTCCTTCAGCTCCCCTCTACAGATTCCACTGACCTGTGGGGGGTGTCTTGCATTTGCATTCCATTTTGTTAGTATATGGTTTGGGCTCCCCCAGGGTCACTACTGCTATTGCACTGTTTTCAATTGCTTTTTATGCCTATTTCTGATTATTAGTGTACATATTTGGTGTGTTTACTTACCTCCTGTTGGAGTATTGCCTATCTAGTATTTTTGGTACAGTGTTTCTATAATAAAGACATTTTACTTTTGCAACATTGAGTGTTTTCTTTCATGTGTGTAAGTGCTGTGCGAATACAGTGGTATTGCATGAACTTTGCATGTTTCCTAGATAAGCCTTGACTGCTTATCCACAGTTGCGTCTAGAGAGCCTGGCTTCTAGGCACTGCATTCACGTCACTTATAGGGGAGCCCTAGGCCTGGTATGAGGTGTAAGTACCCTAGGTACCCACCACACCTCAGGCCAGCTTCCTACAACATGTTTGTCCACAAATGTCAATTCTGACTTCTACTAATGCATACAATATAACAGTAACATGTAACCAAACAGTTCTCAGTGAATAAAGGGGTAAGTGTGGTACATAATTAGGCAGGTCATTTTGATCTTTAGTACATGTCTGTGCTCTGCGAGATGGGGGCAATAGACCTGTAGCCCAACCCTTCATTTAAACATAACATTATTCTTGCTGACCCATCCAGGGTTCTGAAAAGCGAAGATACATTTTTCCCGCAACAGAGCTATTGGGCATCTATGACGAGTTTCTGCCTCTTCCCATGTAGTATAAGACTCACATACCCAGCCCATTGGCTCATATCGTGTAGCCATTTGTCAAATGGGGGAAGCATTGCTTCCGCCAATGCTTAGCAATTGACTTTATAGCAAGAACCAAGGCAAATAAAAAATGTCTTAGCAGTCATAATAGAAAGTTTCAATTCTATTAGGGACACAGAGGCGAAGATTATGCTTTTCTTTCTTACCTTTAATCAAATAGCAGCCATTTTCAACACTTTACAGTAAGTTACCAATCCTAATAACCTTTGTTACTGGGACAACAAAAACATCTAATCAAACATAAGCCTTAGTGCATGTCCAGTCAGGCCCCAGCAGAGACCCATATAGACCACTAACCTTGTTGTCCCACCCACTTTGGTAGTGTGAGTTTAGCCATCGCACGTCCATCATAAATCCTGTTTCCGAGTTTCAGTCCCTAGGAAAAAAGAAAAGCTTTAAAACCAAGTTCTAATTCAGTGAAGTATTCCAAATATTTTCTTTAATCTCTTGATCAATACAGTGGTATAACTGAACATTATAGCGTTCGATAACAATGACCATATCATTTCAAGAACAAAAACTGTCAATAGCAATAACAACAAGGTTTACCTACCAGTCTTTGATATCTGGCGGATAGGAATCTCGGCAGGTGGTATAATACTTGTCTCGTGGGAACCCTTCCTTTAAGGCTGGTAGGATTTTTTTTTTATTCTATGTCAGGACCGGAGGCGAGGATTATGCTGATTCAAAGCTTACTCACAACCAACTGAGTCATATCCAGCTCCAGCATGAAATAGAACCTTTAGAAGGTGGAGTCTGAAGACCAGTCTGCTGCATTCATATCTTCTAGATGGGCACTTGGGCTGAAAGCCTTCAAAGCCATAGCTCCTCAAGCAGAATGTGCTCCAAAAATTATGAGGTCACTACCACTCTCCTGCATGACCCATCACACCCACCAGGCTATTCTAAGAGAAGAAACTGCCCTGTGCGGCTTTCCTAGCGCAACCAAAAGTTGGCGTTACCCAGGCTGGCGATATTCAGAAGACATCTCTGCATAGGCCACGAGGCATTGCACCACGCATAACTTAGGAGATTCTGGAAAGGCTGAGTGAGAAATTACCCTGGTATTGGTTTTGGTCCTCCTACTTACTGTAAAGGAAACCCTGGACGGGGAGAAGGTATTCCCCGAAATATCCAGGACTTGAATGTCCAAGATCCTCCAGCAAGAGACTAGGCACAAAAGCATTGCCAATTTAGCTGATAGCTCTTTTCTGGACAAGAATCTGTTCAGTTTCCAGGCAGGTTGAGCACATGCTTGACATCCCAAAGAGCCAAATAATGCAGCTCCGAGGGAAGGAAGAGGCGAATCCCTCAAAGTGGACGGCAGACAAAAGGATGTTACCCCACCGGGTATCCATCCACCAGGGAATGTCCTGCCAAGATGGCGGATCAGAATGTATAAATGGAACGATACGCTAGACCTTCCATCGCCAGATTAGCTAAGAAATTCAGCATTTGAGCTACATCTGCGACCCCCGGGTCCCACACCCCTACATATTCACCAGCGAGTCCGTTGTGTCCATGCTGACCTATAGCGTTTGACTGTACTGTTGACCCAAGCTTTGGACATAAGTTCTTCAGCCTATTTCGAAAGGCCTGGGATTGACCAATGTCTCCTGTAATCCACCATGCTAGCAGAGTCAGGGATCCTTACATGATCAGTCAGTGAGGAATCTGATCTTGACTGAGAAAAAGATCCTGCTGCAGGGAGAAATGGATTGAAAATTCCCAGGAAAGTTCCACCAGAACTGTAAACCAGACTTGAGATCTCCAACAACACCACTTCTGCACACTGCCTCCTGATTAGAGCCATGGTCTGGGTGATCATTTCAAATATGGGAAAAGCGTAACTCCTCTCTTGACTCCAATCCTGTCAGGATACAAACAGGTCCACTGAGAAGGGTCCACATCCTTCCTGAATCATTGCAAAGACTTCCTGATGCAGTGTTCACCAGCTGGAATACCGAAGGTAACGGGAATGCCAATCTGCTATCTGATCCTGCTGTCCGGGGATATATCCTGTTGAGACAGAGACCTGGTGATCCAGGCATTACTGCCATAAGTTGGTTGCTAGATCGGAAAGAACTTTGAAGAAAGTGCCCCCCAGATGGTTGATATACTGGACCGCTGACACGTCCATCTTGAGGAGACCGCATGACTGAATCATGTCCCACGTCCAACACCAAACCGCAAAGGAACCACTTAGCAGGTGAGAAGTAATTACTGTTCCTGATGCGACCAGGAGCCCCTGCAGAAAAGTCTCCACATCTTGCTCCCCCAACCTGACCTGCTGGTATCCGATTCTATAACGAGGTCTGGAGCTGGATCAAATACCTCTGTCCCATTCCATGCTTCCATGTCGGCCAGCCAATTTCCTCCTTTGCCTTGTCTGAGAAGGAGACCAGTCTGGAGTAAGTTAAACCCTTCTTCAGGTGAGTAGACTTCAGTCTTTGCAAGGTCTGATAGTGGAGGGGCCCGAGAAGATGGCCCATATGGACGATGACAGAAGTCCAACAGGCGAGCGATTTGCCTCAGCGAGGTGCGAGGTTTGGCCAGGGTCTTCTTTAGCTTGTGACCAATCTTCACCATCCTCTGGGAAGGAACGCTGAGGGTAACCGAAGATGTGTCTGTGACGAACCACAGAAAAGTTGCACTCTGGGATGGAACCAGGAGAGACTTCTTATTGATCACAAAGCCTAACCCCACCAGGAGGTTGAAGGCCATTTGAAGTTGGAGGGAGAGATGACATGGACATTGATCCATTCTAAGTATGTTGTTGAGGTAGATGATAAGGCTCATCCCCTGCGCTCTTAGGTCCTCCATGACTGGTTTGAGAACCTTCGTGAAGCACCAGGGGGCGGAGGAGAGCCCAAAAGGCATAGTAGAAAATTCAAACATTTGTTGGCGGCAAACACACTGAAGGAATCTTCGATGTGGGGGAAAACTGGAATCAATAGGTAAGTGCCTTTGAGGTCTAACCATAACAGCCAGTCCAAGAGTTGTAGCACATCTCTGAGGAGGTGGATCCCCCCCATCTTGAAACAGTAGTGAATGAGCCATCCTTTGAAATCTTGTAAATTCATGACTGGTCGTTGACCACCATCGCTTTTGCCCACCAGAAAGATGTTGCTGACGAACACCATGAGAGTGTGGGACTGTGCGACAGATCACCCCTTTGTCTAGTACGGAAGAGACTTCCTCATCTATGAGGGCCTCCTCTCAGAAGGAAAACTGAAGGAGGGGAGGCCAAGACTCTTGTTGGGGGACGCCATAGAATTCTATTTGTACAGTTTGTAAAACCCAAGCGTCTGCAGAGATGTACCTCCAAGCATGGATAAAATCCCCTTTCTGTCCCCCACCTGTATGAGAGGATGGATGAACACTCACTGGAATTGGAGGAAGTGGAGCTTCCTTTGAAGCCTCTGCCACGGACACGCTGCCCTCTGATTGGGTAGAACTTGGCGAATTTGAACTGTTCCTGTAAGGAGCCTTGCCTAGAGCCTTACCCTCTGGAGGGATATTGAGGCTTTGTACTGCCGGCAGAGCTGCCCCCGCCACGATTGGCCCCCTGGAAAACCCAAAAGGGAAAAGCCTTCTTTATAGAGGACTGGGCCTTATTGAGGGAGGTGAAGGTATTTGCCGATTTGACCTGTTCTTGGATGAAGCAGTCTCCGAAGAGACCTTTTTCAGCAATAGGCCCACTTCGGAGGTTTCCAGACCCTCAAACTTCAGAGCCACCTTAATCAACAGGGAGCGGCGTCGTTCAGACGACAGCGTGCAGTTGGCATTCCCTAAGAAGATGCTAGTGTGCTGATCCAACCCGGAAAGGGCCTCTTAGGAGATAAGGGCACCCATGACCCTGGTGTCTTTGGCCATATCCAGAATCTTAGTGAGGGGGCTGATGGCATCCAAACGTTTGTCCTGGCAAGGTCTCCAGGAACAGTCCATCCCCTGGATGTTTGACAAACTTAGCCAGGAAGGTGGCTATTTTGGGGTCTATATCGGGGATAAGGACAACTTCGCCTTCCAAGACAGGCATTTGGTCTAAATGCAGTTGTGAGCCTCTTTCGTTAAGGGCTTTCTGAGGCGACCCACCACATAGTAGACCACCTTCTCAGCTGGGACCCACCCTGAGGACCAGGGATGGAAGATATCATTAGGGTCAAACATGTCGGCACCCAGGTTTTGGGCCCTGGAATCTGCAGAGCGAGCAAGGGGGGGGGAGGGAGGGCGCCAAGGTCTGGATGGCCCCACCTCCTCATCTGAACAAAGGGGAGAACTCATCCTCCTGTATATCCAGGGAAGGGGGAGGAGGGAACTCTAATGCTGGATCTGAAGGACCTGGGGCTTGGGTGGAGTTGGGAAGGCAAAAGCGTTGTGGACCATGCCATCTTCACAAGGATACTTGGCAGGGAGTGGGCCTGGCTCCTTGGCATTTTGGGAGTTCTCTGATGTTCCATGTGTGGTGTCCAAAAAGGGCTTAGGGATAAGGGCACAGGCATGCACAGTTTGATTTGAAATGTACTGATCTAGGAGCCCCAGGCTGTCTACGACTGCCCGATAAATAGAAGACTCAACCGCTTGATAAAACTTATTGCCTCAGGGTCGGATTTCTAAGGGGTCCCCTGATGACTGTTTGTCCTCAGAAACTTCCATGCATGCTAGGATTGGGCACCAAAAATGGAATTAGGCGGGCTCTGTATAGCAGGGAGTACCCAGAATAGGGATGCAAGCACTTGAAGCCAAAAGAGAGGTGTAAATATATGTGATAGAACATATATATCCCTAACCCTCCCCAAGGGACTGAATCAGACAAGCTGCAGTATGGGGCTGGAGGTCCAACCAAGGTTTTTTTTGCTTGGGCCAAGCTGCGCTTCACAGGTCTACGCCCAGGGACACTCACCCCAGGTGTTCGAGATCGTGAGAGTAGACTGGCCTGGGAGCATGTCCCGAAATATGCAATTCCAGCGTTACCGCTTGAATTACAGACTCAGCGGGCATGAACAAACGGACAGTACCAATCCTGAAAAACAGGGCGTCCACCAAACTGATAATACAGACAACATGAGGTGTCTCTCTCCCAGCCGAGTCTCCAGGCGGTGCGGCGCGATATTTTGACTCCGGTGACAGGAATTTAGAGGCATGCGTCACAGTTGCTCTGCGCCGTCAGTAGGCATCACCTCGCAAGCAGATGACCGCACCGTGGTGGGGAGTCAGACCAAACCATAAGCCATGATAGGAACAAAGAACGTTCCTGCTGTTGTTTTCCAATAAGCCACATTCGTTCCACACACTTAGCAGTAAAGATAAAGAATGCACACCCTCACGGTAACCAAGAAAAGGTGACTTAGGTTGGCTGCGAACAACGAAGAAAAAGAGGCGTGGGACAACTAAGTTTAATGGTCTGTATTGGTCTCTGCTTGGGCTTAATTGAACATGGACTAAGGCTTATGTTTGATTGGATGTTTTTGTTGTTCCATTCCCAAAGGTTTTTAGGATTGGTAGTTTACTGTCAAGTGATGAAAATGGCTGCTATTTGATCAAACTGAAGGAAATAAAGGATAATCCTCGCCTCCGGTCCTGGCATAGAATTCGATGACTCTAATCCCATCTCTCTAGGTTTAAGCCTCAAGTATTCGCTCAGCAAGCAGGCCTCAGGGGTGTAAGCCTTCCCTATTCAGAAGGCTATCTAGTCGTCCAGTTGCTTCCATCCAAAACACCTGCAAATATATACAGCCACATCATGCAGAAAAAAAATCTATCACGATAATTGCATCTAGGGCAGTGTATATCAGTTGATCCTCCATACAGATTCAGGCATCTAGAAGATACGTGGGTCGTGTGTAAACATTTTCAAATGAGATATATTTAAATCTCACATTTCTGGAAACTTTGTGCATGCATAAAGATTCTACCCCAGTCCTTGTCGGTAAATATCTTGTTAAGAGTGGTTTAACAACAGCAGCATTGACTTATGCGAAAGAATGTTTGATCCAGTGGTGCTATCTTTCATAGGTTCACCTGTTTGAATTAATCCCCATTACCCATAATTCAAGATGTGAATTTTTGAAAATTTCTCCTCTAACGAAAAAATCTACAGTTCTCCAGCATTTATATTTTTTATAGATATACGTGGTTGGTTTATAACCAGTCACCAGGGGCATAATTCTACATGTGAATCTATAAAAGATACAATGCTGGAGAACAGGTCACTCCACATAGTGTATCTGTAAATTGTACCCTTGGTTCATTTTCCACTCTAGTTTCCTTTTCAAGTCATCAGATATCTTTTTTGTGCCTTCATTGTTTTGGAAAAGATTAAATGGTATTTATTAAAGAAGTTCTTGTAATTTATATTTGATCTACTTCTTATGAAGAGTATATCACATTTCTGCAATCCCAAGATAGTGCTCAGGGGCTACCTATTGAAGCAGACGTCTTGGTTTACAGTTATGTAGCTGTATAGCCTTTAACTCCTGCAACTAGAATGTATTCATAACCTGTTTACAGCTAACTGCCATTTTGCAAGTACTTTATACAATATAACTTCATTAATGTCTCCAATAATTTGATTGTGCCCCATTGAAGCTCATTGGCTTGAAATATTCTTCTAACTGACTAAGGCCCTCATTATAACATTGGTGGTAAAAACTGCCTGCCGCCGCGGCGACGGCTGCCAAAAAAACGCTGCCGCGGCTACCAGCCGTCTGCCGTAATATGACCACAGCCGGATTTCCGCCACAAGAATGGCGCCACAAGAATCCGGCTGTGGCCATACTGGCATTTGGCGATAAGGTGGTGCTGCTACCACCAGCAGCGCCACGCTAGTAGACCGCCGCCAGCCGTATTCTGAGAAATAATACGGCCTGGCGGTGTTCTGTTGGTGGGTGCTGCTGGTGGTAGCAGCGCCCCGTCCCATCTCCTGCTGGAGGACCCCCTGGATCCAGGTAAGTCAGGTCTCTGACAGGGGAAGGGGGTAGGCGGTGTTGTGTGTGTGTGTGTGGGGGTGTGTGAATGTAGGTGTGTGCGTGAATGCGGGTGTGATTTGAGTGATGAATGTGTGTGCATGTACAGACGTGTGAGTGTGTGTATGTTTTGAAATGTGAATGCGTGTCTGAGTGTATGTTTGGAAGTGTGTGCAGATGTGCGTGTGATTGGATGTATGCATGCGTGTATGTATGTGTGAATGGGTGAGTATATGCATGAGTGTGTGTGTGGATATAGGGGAAGGTAGGGGGTGTTTGGAGAGGTGGAGTGGTGGGGGTATCTGGAGAGGTGGGGGGAGACCCCTATCAGTGACAGGGAATTAATTAATTCTCTTCCAGGGGATCCTCATCAATAGTCATAAACATTGAATATTCCCGCCCTTGTGCGGGGACCCCGGAGCATATATAAAATATACACATATTATACATGTGCAACAAACAGTCATGCAGGCTATCATGTTAAAAAAACAGGCTAAAATGCTTTATTTCTATGAAGTTTTTTTTTTTTTTTTTTATATTAAAGACTACAATAGAGCATAAATATGTACCCAAGCTCCTAAAACTAGGCTTAGGGAAGTAAGCAGTAGCAAACTCTAGAGAAAAAATAGAAAAAACTGCATTGAAAAACAATGAAGCATTCTTAGCCAATAGGCTGCATGCAGGTTAACACAGGAGAACCATAAAAACTTTGGCACCGTGCCTTTAAGACCCTGAGCACCTCCAGTATCCCACCATGCCTCAGGGGTGAAGGAAAGGTGACAGTTGGTTCACAGTTAGGTCAGTTCTTTTTTCCGGCTTCTTCTGAGAGGATCCTGGAGCATTGAGCTCTCAGTTTTTCTGAGTTTTTCTCAGAAAAATTCTTTAAAAAAGCGTTTTTTCACTTTTCACTCGACAAATAACATCTTTGTCTGAGCTAGGAAGGTTTTTTCTGACAGAAAAATGCCTTCACTTTTTGTCAAATGCCCTGCTTGTGGTAAGAAGAAGGCCCAGTCAGATCCCCACTCTCTGTGCATAGTGTGCCTGCCTCAGAGTCACTGCCCTGACACTTGTAAGTACTGCAAGAACATGTCTAGGAGGACTCTGAAAGACAGAGAGAAGATCCTGCTACATGGGCTTCAGGAGAGGCAAAGAACATCGTCGTCCTCACTTCCCAGACAGCCAGAAGGCCATTCTCAGGAGAGAATGGCCCGGTCGACGTCAGCAGGTAGGAAAGTACCTGTTTGTTCACCGTCGACGTCGTCGCTACCACCGTCTCACCGGCATAGATCGCCGTCGACGGCGACACACCCGACGCCGAAGGGAACGGCGTCGAGGGAACATCAGAGCAGGGGCAGGTCTCCGTCGACGGCAGCCCGCCGATCGACGTCGAGCCATCGCCGGCGTGCCCGATCGCCGCCAAAGGCTGTGCGCCCCACGACGTCAGGACACACGTCGTCGAAATCACCACGACGGCACGAGAGCCATCCGCCGTCGACCTCCCATCGCTCCACGTCGAGGCACACGACGGCGAGCAGGTCGAGGTCCAAGAATCGCTCGGCGTTCGGCGTCAAGGCACTCTGCGTCGAGGCGCTCAACGTCGGGCGCTCAACGTCGAGACACTCAACGTCGAGGCAAGAGCAACCGGCTGGGCGTCCTTCGACGTCAAAACAAACATCGACATCGACTCAGGTTTTACCTGTCCCACAGGGAGCAGAACATCGCCCCACGCCAGACAAGGCGCCATCTCCAGTGGTCTCCATACCGAGCGACTCTTCTCGGTCAAGAGCGGCATCATCTGGGCATGTCTCGCCCATCAATCTATCGCCGAGATGGCTGGAGAGCCTCAACAGACCAGCAGCCTGCCCAGATTCGCAATATTCGCGAATGTATTCACCTTCTGCCTCCCTGCCAAGAACGCCATCACCGACAGCCAGGGCAGAACGGGCTCGTTCTGCTCCTCGCCAACCGACCGCGAGGCCTAGACGCTCTGCTACAGCGTCTCGCAGCAGGTCTCGCTCCCAACGAAGATCCAGGTCTCGGTCAAGAAGATGATCACCCTCTTGGTCTTCATCAGGTTCATCTGTCGGGCGTTACTCACCCACCCTGACAGATTCACCTCCTGCTAGAGTCTCACCGGTGGATGACATTACCACATTCAACGAGGTGCTGCTAAGAGGAGCGCAAAAACTCAACATAGAGGTTCCAGAACCATCTACCTCCTCATTGGTCATCTTTGAGACTCTACAGCGTCGAAAAAGGTTGCTGCCTCTAGTGCCTGGTTTGTTGCAGCCAACCATGGACACTTTTCTGGCCCCAGCCTCGCTTAAGTCTGCCCCGGCTAGGATTCTCAAAAAATACAAGGCTCCAGAACATGACCCTTTGTTCCTCAGGAAGGATCCGCCACCGGACTCGGTTATAATAGCTGCCGCCCGAAAGACCCACTCGGTGGCATCTTCATCCACTGTACCCCCGGATAAAGAGAGCAGGCATCTAGACTCTCTGGGGAGAAAGATATGCGGGACGGCGGCTTCGGCAATGAAGGTCTCCAGTGCGTCTGCGCTCCTGGGCAGGTATGATCGTTCTCTGTGGGACTCCCTCAGTAGATTTACAGAAAAATTGCCCAGAGACGATAGACAAGATTTCCAGGAGATACTACAAGAAGGATACCTGGTATCCAACCAGGTTATCAGCGCGGCAGCAGATGGGGCGGATTTGGCTGCTCATGGGTACGCACATGGTATCTGTGCAAGGAGATCTTCCTGGCTGAGGCTCACTGGTTTGAAACAGGAAGCACAACAATGCATCCTGAATCTTCCATTTGCCGGGAACTCTCTATTCGGTGCCCATGCAGACGAAGAGATGGCCCGCATGAAGACCGAGGTGGATACCATGAGGGCGGTGGGCCTCGAAAGAAAGAAATCTTTCAGGCGGAGGTACAGGCCGTATGACAGGCGCCCTTTCCAGCAGAGGGTTCAAACCCCTCATTGGTCGCAAAGGTCACAGCAACGACAGGGACGCCCTCTTTTTCAACAGAGAAACACAAGGGAGCGAGGGTCAAGTAGACCTCAACAATCCACTCCGAAAGCACCCACCAAGCAATGAAATCTCGCTTCCCTCGACACTGTACACCACTCCGGTGGGGGGAAGTATTACAGCTTATCTTCACGAGTGGCACTCTATCACAAGAGACAAATGGGTGCTCAATATTGTCGAACATGGCTATTCTCTTCTTTTCAAACAGCCTCCACCACGCTTGCCACCAACCAAAAACAATCCATCTCATCTCAGCTTGCTACGCAAGGAGGCTCTCGCCCTCCTAAAAAAGAATGCCATAGAAAAGGTTCCACCTGCACACAGAGGACAGGGAGTCTACTCCTGTTACTTTCTGGTGGCGAAGAAGGGTCGAGAGGGCGTTTTCAGGCCAATTATGGACCTACGGCTGCTGAACAAATACATAAGGAAGCAGAAGTTCAGAATGCTAGCGCTTCACCAGATTTTCCCTCAACTGCATCAGGGAGACTGGATGTGCTCCATCGACCTGCAGGATGCGTACTTTCACATACCAATAGCTCCCAAACATCGAAAATTCCTGCGCTTCCGAGTAGCGTTACAGCATTACCAGTTCAGAGTTCTACCCTTTGACCTGAAATCTGCCCCAAGAGTTTTCTCAAAATGTATGGCAGTGGTGGCGGCGCATCTTCGAAGACAAAGGATATACATATATCCGTACCTAGACGACTGGCTACTGAAGGCTTCTTCTCCGGAGCAGGCGAGAAGCCATCGGGACATTGTACTAGGAGTTTGCGAAGCTCTAGGTCTTCAGGTCAATTACCAGAAGTCAACCTTGATTCCAACACAGAATCTACACTACCTAGGAGCTATCATAAACACAGAACTCCAAAAAGTGTATCCTTCGGAGGAACGACTATCCTCAATAGACAGGAAGTGCCAGGACCTGTTGAGAGCCAACGCACCTACGGCACGTCAGGTGACATCGCTGCTGGGCTCCATGGCATCGTGCATTTTTATTGTCCCAAATGCCAGACTCCACATGAGACCCCTCCAAGAGGCATTGGAGACCAACTGGAGCCAAAGAACAGGTCGCTGGGAGGACACGGTGCAGCTACCGGCGGTAGCACTTCAGTCATTGAGATGGTGGATGCACAGACCTCACCTGTCAGTGGGTGCTCCGTTTCACCAGGTGCTTCCATCCGACACCCTAGTAACGGATGCGTCTCTTCAGGGTTGGGGGGCTCATCTGGGTCCTTTTCAAGCGCAGGGTCTGTGGTCAGACAAGGAAAAGCAGTACCACATCAATCTGCTAGAACTCAGAGCGGTCCATCTGGCTCTCAAGTCTTTCATACCGCTAATTCAGGGGAAAACTCTCTTGATACAGACGGACAATACAACCACAATGTATTACTTGAACAAACAAGGGGGAACGAGGTCCCTACCCCTATCGCGAGAGTCCCAAGCGATATGGCATTGGCTCCTGGCCAGAGGAATGTCAATTACAGCAGTTCATCTGCCAGGTCAGCAAAACGTGGAAGCAGATTTTCTGAGCAGACACCTGGAGGACGTTCACGATTGGGTCCTACACGGCGAAGTCGCAGAATACATCTTCGCGCAATGGGGTCGGCCTCAACTGGATCTCTTCGCAGACGAAGTAAACTAGAAATGCCCAGACTTCGCATCCAGGTTCTACCGTCCGGGATCGCAAGGGAATGCCCTGTTGATCGACTGGTCAGGGATATTTCTCTACGCTTTTCCGCCGATTCCCCTCATTCCGGCAGTGATCAGCAAACTTTACAGATCCAGGACCAGAATGATTCTTATAGCGCCACAATGGCCCCGACAATTCTGGTACACGGATCTCCTCAACCTGTCGGAAAAACCTCACAGGAGGCTGCCGTGCAGACCGGATCTTCTGACCAGAATGGAGGGCAGGATTCTACATCCCAACCTACCCTCTCTGAGCTTAACAGCATGGCTCCTGAATTCCTGCAGTATGGGCACCTAGGGCTCTCGCAGGAGTGCATGAACATCTTGAAAGAGTCCAAACGGCCTTCCACGCGGCGTTCTTACGCTTTTAAGTGGAAGAGATTCTACATATGGTGCTGTCAGCAAGGCCATAATCCCATACGGGCGCAGGAGGAGGTCATACTGTCCTATTTGCTTCATCTAGCGAAGTCCAGTCTGCAGGTATCATCTATTAAGGTACATTTGTCTGCTATTACGGCCTATCGCAAGTCGCCTTCTCAGGAATCCTTCTTTACAAAACCTGTAGTCAAGGATTTCTTAGAAGGTTTGAAGAAAGTTTTTCCGCCAATTCGGAGACCACCTCCTCCATGGGAACTGAACGTAGTCCTGGCAAAACTTATGGGCCCTCCTTTCGAGCCTATACATAAGGCCTCTTTACAACACCTTACGTGGAAGACGGCTTTTCTAGTGGCCATTACTTCAGCGAGGAGGGTCAGTGAAATCCAGGCCTTGTCTTCAAAAGAACCGTACACGGTTTTTCATGACAATAGAGTGGTTCTACGAACTCACCCATCTTTCCTTCCGAAGGTGGTGTCAGAATTCCATATCAATCAGACCATATCTTTACCGACGTTCTTTCTTTCCCAATCCGGAGACTCCGGCAGAGAAAGCATTGCACTCAGACTTGAAAAGAGTGCTGAAATTTTATCTGGACAAGACAAAATCGATTAGACACTCTAACCGCTTGTTTGTACACTATGGTCATTTAAGAACAGGAGAGGCAGCATCTAAGCGAACAATATCAAGATGGATAGTTTCTTGTATTGTTAATACTTACCAGCTAGCTAATAAACAATTACTAGCGCGGCCTAGAGCGCATTCCACAAGGGGGAAAGCGGGTACTGCTGCTCTCCTTAACAATGTTCCGATATCTGAGATTTGTAAGGCTGCTACATGGAAGTCTGTCCATACGTTTACAAGACATTACTGTTTAGACTCAGATTCAAGAGCGGATGCCCAAGTGGGGCAGGCCTCTCTAAGAAATCTGTTTGCGTAAGACATATCTATTCCTGCACTTCTATCGGACAGTCCGCTGGGTTTAGGGATGGGCTTGCTAATCTATTCAATGTTTATGACTATTGATGAGGATCCCCTGGAAGAGAAGGATAAGTTACTTACCTGTAAATCCTAGTTCTCTTCCAGGGGTATCCTCATCAAAGTCATAAACAACCCACCCTCCTCCCCGGACGCACGTCTCCTAGAAGTGCAGGACAGACTGTGTTTGGAATCAGTTATACAAATTGTCACCGTAAAAAGAACTGACCTAACTGTGAACCAACTGTCACCTTTCCTTCACCCCTGAGGCATGGTGGGATACTGGAGGTGCTCAGGGTCTTAAAGGCACGGTGCCAACGTTTTTATGGTTCTCCTGTGTTAACCTGCATGCAACCTATTGGCTAAGAATGCTTCATTGTTTTTCAATGCAGTTTTTTCTATTTTTTCTCTAGAGTTTGCTACTGCTTACTTCCCTAAGCCTAGTTTTAGGAGCTTGGGTACATATTTATGCTCTATTGTAGTCTTTAATATAAAAAAAAAAAAAAAAAAGTCATAGAAATAAAGCATTTTAGCCTGTTTTTTTAACATGATAGCCTGCATGACTGTTTGTTGCACATGTATAATATGTGTATATTTTATATATGCTCCGGGGTCCCTGCACAAGGGCGGGAATATTCAATGTTTATGACTTTGATGAGGATACCCCTGGAAGAGAACTAGGATTTACAGGTAAGTAACTTATCCTTCCCTGTCACTGATATGGCCTACCGCCATGGTTTTCGTGGCGTTACGAATGCCATGAAAACTATGGCGGTAGGCAGGGTCATAATCCTGCAGACGGCACAATGGCAGCCGCCAGACTGGAGATGGATATCTCCAGCCCGGCAGCTGTTACCACTGTGGCGGTCGGAGTGGTACATTGGCGGGTTGGCTTCAGCCAACCCGCCAATGTCATAATGTGGTGGTAAGTACCGCAAGCTTGTTGGTGGTACTTGTTTTGACAATTTGTTAAAAACGTATGTTTATTATGCTTAAAATTTAGTCTGCAGATTCCTTACCTTTAAGACATCCAAGCTGTGGTCTGGGACCTTGAAAAGTGTTGTGTAACACACAGTCACAGCACCGAGAACACTATTTATGTTGCATGGCAACCTGATGTGATAACACCCTACTAAATAAGCTGCTTCCCCATACTCCTTCATCTCCCATTTCCTCATTCAGGTTTCTGAATTCTAGAACACTTTAGGAGCTGTGTCCCTAAAGTATTTCTGCAATGAGAAAAAGACTTAGGTTTCAAGAAGTGCAGCATATCAAGTAAGATGTCAATCTGGTGCCCATAACGGTGTGTGGGTGTTTAGGGCTTTAGAATGACAGCCTAAAACTGGATGCTTGCCATGACATGTCATTGAAGGCCAGACACTCAAGACAAATGAAATTGATTGATTGAATGTTTGCCTCCATAGAGCTAACAAGCACATGCAATTGTAGAACTGATTCTTTGAACCTAGACTCAGCAGAGTTGTTCAGCTCGATTGCTGCTAAAATAAAAAAAAGCACAAGATACGAATAAATTAATTAAAAAACCTTTATTAAGTTAATTGAAACCATAAAGGGATGGAATACCACCAACATACAGCAAAAAACACGTCCAGTGTTTTGAATTATGGATGAAAACGTTCTTAGGAGACCAATTGGAGACCTCCCAAATGCTAACGCCAAACATACAAAAGCAGAGGGCAGCAATACAGTAAAGTTAAAATCTCAGGATAAGAATCGCCCTTAAAATGACAGTTAAAACGCTCCCTCGAATTGATCTTTAACTTCGCCATAGCAATAAAGCCTCTGTATTCATCCCCAGATCGTAGTTGAGTTATAAACCAGGCAATTAAGTTTAGGAAATCTTTGCTAAAAGGAGGGAGGGGGCTCTAGTTTGAGTGGGAATTGATTGTAATTAATTTACTTCCTTCTTTGCAATTAACAGCGTGATTGCCTGGTGCAAGAATTTAACTAGGGCATATGACATTTGCAAGGTATCCACATTTAGAGCATACCATGTAGCCCTGTTGCCCCGTGGCAGCCGCCTTTCACGTAACCATTTAATTCTTTAACGTAGCAGTCGGAGACATATACATGCAATATGTGTCAAAGACTCAATGAATGTGCATAGCCCAGGCTTGATGGAATTTTAGAAGTGGGACTAGAAAGAGCCCTAACCCTAGAATAAAATGTCTAACCGGTTTAGACATGCTAGATACCAAATATACCTTCATTGCATCTGTATAGGAGGTGACCGTGTGAAAGGTTGTCTTTTTACATTTGAATAACCAATCAGACTCTTTCTATTCTAGTGAATTGGAAGGAGAACAAAGTATGGGCGCCCACATTGTGAAATCTTTTAGAAGAACATCCAGATGAAAGCTCCGCTCGTCTGAGGATGTCTAGAGCCTGCTGAGCGCATCTGCCTCTGTACTGCTTGAAACTGCTAAATAAGCACCATGAATGTAGGAATCCCTTAACATTGCCTATTGCTACATCATCACTTCTTCTCTACACAACATGGAGTCCAGAATCCCACACCTGTTCCACTGTACATGCTAGCGGTACTCCTAATTAAAATCCCACCAGAACCAGTCAACACTGCAATCTGGAAGGAAAAGCTGTAAAAGACTCTTTTTTTAATCCTGCACTCAAACTGATTGGTGACAAGGAGTTTCTGGCTTCTGACAAACGGCACCCAAACTCGTTGTCCACATCTATTTCTGATACTGCCAGAAGCATCCATCACTCAAATAGCACTCTAGAAGAGAACATTCTTGTACCATTAGGCACATTATCAATCGACTGCACCTGATCCTGACAAAGATTCTGCCTCTCCAATAGAAGATCAGCAAGTTGATTTTGTGGGTGAGACCACCAAGTCCATATTGTCACTATACTTCACCTCAGCTACCAAGCAACCTCAGAAACAGCACTGCTTCAGTAGTCTTGTTCTGTCAGTGTCAAATAATTATCTCCTATATGTGCCTTACTTTCTCTGGAGGCACAACCGTTTCCCCTCTAATAAATACCTATTATCCCTCCAAAAACAGAAATTGTTTGGTTGGTGCAAATTCTGAATTGAGGATTTGCAGTATATTGGCAGCTTGTGTAGCAGTGGCACTGTTGCAAAAAGTACAAGCAATAAAATTTATTGAGTCACATTTCCGGAGCCAGTAGCAATGAAAAGAAAATAGCTGCACCTCTAGAAGCATACTTATCCAACTTACAGAATCACTACATTCATATAAGCCCAATGCACTGATGTGGGACTAAAGGGCAGGAGTTTGTATTTGTTTGTAGACCTGTGGGTGCGCCGGGTGCAAGATGAGCCTCCTGTAAGAGAGCAGTATTGTCGATGGAAATATTGCAGTATTTGTTTGCCCTTACGAATATTAAGACCTTGGCTATTCCAGGACATAGGGGTGTGCTAACTGGTGTATGCATTATAGCCCATATTTATACTTTTTTGCGCCGCATTTGCGCCAATTTTTGACAAAATACAATTATATTTTGTAAGTTTGCGCTGCTTTTGCGTCAAAAAGTGACGCATATGCAGCGCAAAAAAAGTATAAATATGGGCCTATGTGTAGACTTAAGCTGAAAGCGTAAATGGGCTGTGGTGCATCTGGTATGGTATATAAGCGCTGTGGTATAATAATGTAAGCAAACAATAACAATCAAACGAACAGCCCAACGGAAAGTAACCCCCTTTACCCCACCCACACCTAGCAGACATATGTCTGGTGACGCCCAAGAATATTCAAGAACTTCAAAACATTTCCCCCCAGTTCAGTTGTGATATAAAACCTCAGGGAAGTGGCCTGTTTGTGGAGGTAGACAGTATATCGATGAGATCACAGATGGGTTAATACAGTTGTGGTTGAAGTGTTGCTGGTGTAACTAAAACAGAAGTGTGTAGCAAGGGGATACAAAGAATACCAGGAGCCCCACAAATCTTGTAAGTAGTTTGCACAAAGATGATGTGCTTCACTTTGGCGGAAAGAGTTCCATGCTGGTGGTGATCTGTGATTTTGGTGGGGAGTGATTTGATGTAGCGCACCCAGAGAACATGCAATTCTGTGCTCATTGTTTAAGGAAAGCCAATGCATCTGTTGGGGTGCCGAAGAATCAGGTTTTTCCATCTGTATCCACACGGAGCTGGGCTGGGTACAGCATGCCATGTCGGAGTCCCAGTTTGAACAGCTTTGGCCTCCTTGAATTTGCACCAGGCCTCCTGGACTGCCGTGATAAAATCAGGGAAGAGGGAGCTCGTGTCACCCTAGTACTGGAGTGGGCCTAGCTGTCGTGCCTGTCCAAGTGCTCATCGCAGTCCCTGAAGTTGAGGAGCCTGGCAATAATCAGGTGTGGAGGATCCCCGGGCACAGGATGAGGGCCAAGGGATTTACATGCGTATTCTGCAACAACTGTAGGAGTAAAGTTTTGCCACCCCAGTAGATTGGAGAGCAACTATTCCACAAACAGGTCAAGGTGGCCCGTGTCCGACGACTCCGCAACTCCTAGACTTTGGATATAATTGCAGTGCCCTCTGTCCTCCAGGTCTAAATTCTTAATTGCCACTGCCATGAGCTGGGCCTCCAGCCTCTTCAGCCTCTTGATGGTTGTGTTCTCTAGGCAGGAAATGCGCTCTTCAGCACCCAGTATGCGGATGTCCTTCCTATCTAGGTGCGCCCCCATGTGGTCCAGGCAGTTCGCGATGGTATCAAAGTGAGTGTCAATGGCTTGAAAGCCTGCCCTAAGTTCAGTCATGATGGCATCCATCCCGCCCGGTTGCTAGGTCGCTGGACCTCCATTGGGGCCACCCTCCATATCTGTTGAGGCTTCCACTCCTCCTATGGTCTTGTTTTTTTCAACAGGCAATTTGCGTTGCTTTGGGTTGCCTCACACCATCTCAGCAGCAAGTGTGACTGTGTCTCCCCCTAGGAGATTGAAAGCAGTATGTGCAGACAAGTTCCAAAGGTATTATCAAGGAATAGTCCATTGGTATTTCCTCACAGGCAGCGGGCCCGTGTGTGCAGTTAGGTGCAGGTGCTTCGCACTCTTAGTGACAGAGGGAGGTGATTTGCAGCCCCATTACATCTCACCGACACAACAAGTGAAAGAGATTCCCTCTGAGTTTTAGAAGAAGAATGTGCAGTAGCCCAACAGAGATGATTAGTTTTGCGGTGCAGTCAGCTTTGAGGGTCAAGAGCCCCACTCACAAGGAGGCCGAGGGCCAGATGGCAGAAATCAGTGCCAAAGTGATCCCCCTCTGGGCGCGCAGGCTGAGCGGTAACTTTACAGAGGGCCAGAGCGCGGTGTTAATTTAGGTGCTCGTGGTCCATCAAGTCATTTTTGGCCTCCTACCGTGTGTAAGTCGGTATTCTGCATTTATTTGTGGCATTTTATATAGTGCGAACATTACCCCTCGGTGTGTCAGAGCGCTGTCCATATAGCATACATTTCAAACATACAAGAGATATAGTGGCGAACACATTACACCGAACAAGCCTCTCACCCATGGGCGTAGGAAGTGTGGGGGACGCGGGGGATGTATCCCCCCCAGATTTTGGAGGGTGGGGGACACGGGGGACGAAGGTGGGGGGGACAAGGGGACAAAAAATTTCCCCTCTCACTTCTATTGTTCAGAGGGCCATTAGCGCACAAAAGTGCTATTTATAATAGCGCTATACCGACCATCCTCCAATCTGATGGTAACAGAATGAAGGTGAGTCTGGAGGCCCCCTGCGCCCTCTGCCCTTTTGTTTGTCCTGTTCACAGCTGTGGGCATTAAGGGTGCTCATAAGAACAAAGGGCACGAGGGGGAGAAAAGAGTTTTTGATGATAACTGTCTGCATCACCTGCTGCCGACTTGAAGAGGAGCACTGCAGGACGCCTTCAAGAGGAACTGCAAGACAATGAGGAAGATCTAAAGAGGAAAAATAGACCCCCTCAGCCTGATACCTGCAGGCTAGAAAGGAGACTCTGTGAAACACAATATTTGTATTTGCATAAGATCACACCAGTTGGTGAAACAGTGAAGTCGAGATTGAGCCCAGATTTTACCTTTTCACACAACAATTTAGTTATTAGAAGAGTATATTTTTCTAACATTTATGTTTAATGTTTTGTTATCTAGGTAATGAAGGGCTTGATTACAGCTTGGCTAACGGGGAGAAGCCATATTTCATTTTGGACCGTTATGCCTAGCGTTATTATTTATGTTGTTGTTATAGTTACATACTTAAGCATATTGAAGTATATTATCTTTTCTTCACTCTACTCTGAAACAATCTACCCTATACCACTGCACCCTACACCACTTTTCTCCACTCTGTGCTACTCTACGCCACTGCAATCTATGCTGTACCACTCCACTCTACACCACTCTACACTACGCCACTGTAATCTATGCTATTCTACTCTAACCATAGTACACTACACCCCTGCACTCTGCCAGTGCACTCTTCACCACTTTACTCAAAACCAATGCACTCTATGCCACTGCACTCTATGCCAATCTACTCTGCACCACAGCACTCTATTCAACTGCTTTCAATGCCGATGTGATGTACTCTGCGCCACAGCGCTCTATGCCACTCTACAACACACCACTGTACTCTGCGACCCTCTAATCTGCAACATTGCGCTCTCTGCCACTGAACTCCATGCCTCTCTGCTCTGCACCACTGCACTCAATGCCACTGTACTCTGTCCCACTGCACTCTTTTCTGCACCACTGCACTGTAATCTACTCTACACCACTCCACTGTAGGGCACTTCATTCTGCTTTGAAATCATCTCCTCTATGCCACTGCAATCTACGCAACTCCACTCTATGCTTTGCCAGTCCAGTCTACCCTGCACCACTCCAATGTACCCTGTGCCACTCCAATCTGCTCTGCACCGCTATATGCTACTGCACTCTACATCACTATGCTCCTCTCTGCAACAATCTACTCTTCACCACTATACTGTACTCTACAGCAGTCTACTCTATGCAACTCTTTTCTACTCTGCACCACTGTACTCTACGCCACTCCTCTACTCTGCATCACTGTACATCACTGCACTCTATGCCAATGCATTCTGTGCCACTCTGCTCTACACCACTGCACTTTATGACACTCTACTCTGCAACACTGCACTCTACCACTGAACTATACTCCTCTACTCTGCACCGCTCAACTATATGCCACTCTACTGCACTCTACACCAATGTATTCTATGCCACTACACTGTATGCCACTCTACTCTGCATCACTGCCTTCCACCACTACACTCTACACCAGTCTACTCTACCTTGCACCACTCCACTCTACGATGCACTGCATCACTCCATGACACAGCACTCTGAACCACTGCAATCTATGATGTGCCACACCACTCTACCATGCACTGCATCATTCTATGACACAGCACTTTGCCCGACTGCACTCCACACCACTGCAATCTATGATGTGCCACTCCACTCTGCTCCCCTCTACTCTTCACCACTCTACACTAATGCACTGTACGCTAAACCAGTGCAGTCTTCACCAATGCACTCTACACCACTTTATTCAAAACCAATGCACTCTATACCACTACACTCTACACCAATCTACTTTGCACCACTGTACTTTATGCCACTTCACTCTAGACAACCAAACTCCACTCTGACACTTCACTCTGACATTACACTCCATGATACTAGACGCTGAAACTCTATTCCATTAAATTCTAACACTTTCTCCACTCTGTAACTCACTACACAACTCCCTATAGGCCACTTCATTCCACTTTACTCCACTCTATACCACTTCAATCTATGATACTCTATGCCACTGCACAACCCTGTATGCCACTCTACTATACAACAATGTACTATGCTCAACAACACTCTACCCAACCTTCTCTATGCCACTTCACGTTACTTTACTCTGTGCCATTTCACTCTTCTTTATGCCTTTCCACTCTGCCACTCCACTCCACTCTGACACTCTATTACACTGTGACACTACTCCACTCTACTACTACTTTATGGCATTGGCGCTTGATTAGAGATTCAGATCTCTGTTGGTTGCCTTCTCACTCATATGAGAAGTGAGTCAGACTTATCTTCGCCGTTTTGGTTACAAGCACTCTGTAACCCTTTTAACTCAAGCTTAAGGAAGGTTTAGGATGATCCTGATACTTGTCTAGGGGATCAAAATATCAACGACCAAAGTACCTTGACTTGAATTTGTGATATTGTACATAAGTTGGCATAAGCATAGGCACTATGAGCTAATGACTTCTAGATTCACTATTTGAGTCATTCATGTAAAAAGTCGGGGTATAAAAGCTTGGAAATCATTATTGTGGATGCTAACCTTGTAGGAAAGTAGCCTCTTTCTAGCTTGGTTACCCACACTTTTGGCCTGTTTGCCAGTGTGTCTACTGGGATCCTGCTAATCAGGACCCCAGTAGTTATGCTCTCTCCCTTAAATTATGGTTGTTGCATACTGGTAACCCAGTATTTCACCCACAATTGGCATACTGGTGCCCCCTTATAAGTCCCTAGTATATGGTACTTAGGTACCCAGGGCATTGGGGTTCCAGGGGATCCCTATGGGCTGCAGCATTTCTTTTGCCACCCATAGGGAGCCCATGCAAAAGGCTTCTGCAGAACTGCAATTGCAGCCTGCGTGAAAAGGTGCATGCACCCTTTCACTGCCATTTACACTGCACCAGGTCACTTATAAGTCACCCCTATAACAGGCCCTCCAGCCCTGAGGGCAGGGTGCAGAGTACCTGTGTGTGAGGGCACACCTGCACTTGCAGAGGTGCCCCCACGACCTCCAGGACCATTTTCCCAGACTTCGTGAGTACGGGGATGCCATTTTACACGTGTAATGGAAATAGGTCACTACCTATGTCCAACTACATAATGGTAACTCCGAACATAGGTATGTTTGGTATCAAACATGTTGGAATCATACCCCAAGGCTTTTGCAAGCATTGGTTGTATGATTTCATGCACTCTGGGGGCTCCTTAGAGGACCCCCAGTATTGCCATTACAGCCTTCTGAGGTTTTCCAGGTAGCCCCAGCTGCTGCCACCTCTCAGACAGGTTTCTGCCCTCCTGTTGCTTGAAAAGCTCAAGCCCAGGAAGGCAGAACAAAGGATTTCCTTTGGGAGAGAAGTGTTACACCCTCTTCCTTTGCAAATAGGTGTTACAGGCTTGGGAGAGGTAGCTTCCTTCCCCAGGCCACTGGAAATGCTTTGAATGGCACATTTGGTGCCCTCCTTGCATAATCCAGTCTACACCGGTTCAGGTACCCCCAGTCCCTGCTCTGGCACGAAACTGGACAAAGGAAAGGGGAGTGACCACTCCCCTGTCCATCACCACCCCAGGTGTGGTGCTCAGAGCTCCTCCAGAGGGTCCCTGGATTTTGCCATCTTGGATTACAAGTTGGCAGCGAACTCTGGAAGCATCTGAGTGGCCAGTGCCAGCAGGTGGCATCAGAGCCGTCCCCTGATAGGTTACCTGTTTAGCTGACCAATTCCCCTTTCAGGGCTATTTAGGGTCTCTCCTTTGGGAGGTTCTTCAGATTCGGATTGCAAGACTCCAGCAGGAATCCTCTGCATTCTTTACTTCACCTTCTCACCGAAGAAATGCACCTGGACCCTCCAGGAACTCCACAAACAGCAACAAAGACGACTTCTGCAACATTGTATCTTCAGCTCTGGCCAGAAAATGCAGCTGTTTCCCGGTCGTGCATCCTCAGAGGACAGCCGGTCTTCAGCCTGCACTAAAAGAATGAAGGAATCTCCCTTGGAGTGAAGGAGTCACTCCCCTGCTTCGGCCGGCACCTCTCTGCAACGACAACCATCTGCGTGGGTCCCCTCTCCTGATGAGTTGCATGGATTCTGCATCACGGGTGGTGGACTGAAGTGGTCCCGATGGTCCTGACGTCCTACTGTCCAACTTTGGTGGAGGTAAGAGCTTGCCTTCCCACGCAAGACAGTACCCCTGTGCACCACGTGTTTTTCAGTTGCCAAGACTTGTTGGCATCTTTCTACGAAATTCTTTGTGCACAATGTAGCTCCGGCCCCCAGCACTCTTTGCTGCGATGAACAGCTTCCTAAGTGGTTCTTTGGCGGCATGGGATCCTTTGATTTTGTGCTGCGTGGGCCTCCTTTTGCAACTCCTTTGTCCCCGTGCTGGGGGACTCCTGTGTGCACTGCCTGGTCTTCTGTGGGCTCTGAGTTGCTGAGAGCCCTCTCTGACTCCCCTGCCTGGGTAGAGTCCACCAGGTCCCTCCTGGTCCTGGCAGTGCCATTTCCCGCTAACTGTGAGCTTTGCGTGTGCCAAGGCTTGTTGGCGGAATCCAGCGAGGCAAACCAGACTGCAGTCATCCATCCTGTGTGGGATATCATCTGAAACAACCAGGAACCCACATCCATCTTCTTGCGTGCAGTACTGACTGTTGCTCTTCACCAGTGGTTCTTCTTTTGCACCTTGATTCGGGTTAGCGGGGGCTCCTGTCCTCCCTGGACTCTTCTGTGCTTCTTGGACTTAGTCCCATTCTTCCACAGGTCTTTAGGTCCAGGAATCTACCCTTTGTGTCTTGAAGTCTCTTCTGGTTCTTGCATTATCTTCTTTCTCGTGTTCTTGTGTGTTATAGTAAAGTTACTGTGATTTACTCCTGCTTTCTTGGGCTCTGAGGTGGGTTCTATTACTTACCTTTGGTGTTTTCTAATACTCCCAGCACCCCTCTACACACCACACTTGCCTAGGTGGGAAACCGACATTAACATTCCACGGTGTTAGTATATGGTTTGTGTTTCCCCTATGCCGATTTCTAACCATTGTGATTTTCACTAATTGCACTGTTTTCTAACTGTTTTTATTGCTATTACTGCATACTAGTGTATATAATTGGTATATTACTTATCTCCCAAGGGAGTATAGTCTCTATGGTATTTTTGACATTTGTATCACTAAAATAAAGTACCTTTAGTTTTGTGACACTAAGTATTTTCTTTCATGTGTGTGAGAATTGTGTGACTACAGTGGTATTGCATGAGCTTTGAATGTCTCCTAGATAAGCCTTGGTTGCTCAGCTACAGCTACCCCTAGAGAGCCTGGCTTCTAGACACTGTCTACATTTTACTAATAAGGGATAACTGGACCTGGTATAAGGTGTAAGTACCATAGGTACCCACTACAAACCAGGCCAGCCTCCTCCGAACCACTGTACTATATAGGTTACTTTTTACATTTTTCTTGTAATTGGTGACATTTACAGATAACTTGTGAAATGCCCGAATACCAGTCTTTCTCGATTTCCTCTGTTGATGTTTTCCCACTACATTTGCTCTTTTATATTTTGATTGAATAAATGCATGACACATTCCATTTGCATACTACTTTAATATCATTTTTTATGGGAGTGGTGTTGCATTTTATTCAAGGGACCCCTTTTCCTTTAAAGTTAGTTTACTGCTCCATTCTAGGACACTCTACTTACTCCATGACACTACGCCACACCAGTCGATGACACATCATTCTCTTTTATGCCATTAACTTTGAGCCATGCTGAATAGTAGTCGTACTAGTGTACAGCATGGCAAAAACACATTGGCAAAGGCAACAGAACTTGCATAGGCGAGACCTATTGGCTTTGCCAATGCTTGTTTAAAAGGTATGAACTTCAAGGTGACTTGCAATATCCTTATGTACGCAGGGGGTATTTTACTCCATATAATACATGATCACACCACCAACTTTCCCACAAACCACTTAAAATCTTTGTGCATAGCTTCTGTCATTCCAAGCTGTTAAAGTAGAGCAGAAGAAAGAAAAGCAACATTCCATTTTTTTGCTTTAAACAGCTGCATTAATTATGCTCTGTGACCTGATCTGCCTTTCACCTTGGCTGCTAGCTCTGGCAGAAGGCATTGTAATGTCAGAACTCGACTGTAATAACCCTATCATAGTCATTTTCCGATGTCTTTTCTTTATAATCAGTGAATGTCTTTTCTTTATATGCAGTGACTTGGTGCATCACAAACAGCCGTTTCTAAAGAAATTAGTGACTGCAGTTTATACAGAGATTAGAGAATCCATCTTTATATAGCCTGTAACTCCAAGAGCGTCTTCAGTTGAAATGCTTCAAGTTATGAATAATGTGGAGCTGAGCTTCCCAAGATCACACACAGGAGTAGAAGTGTTATTAGAACTGTGGTTTCCGAGCACAGTTTACAGCTGTTGTACCTAATCGCTTTTGATATCTTCAGTGCAGTTCCAATTGGCATGAGATGAGGGGCATGATGGGTGTTGGGCGCAAAGGGTATGTTCTTCCTTTTTACCCTCCTACCTTTATTTGCTTGGTGCATGAAGATGCAAGGTTAATCAACATGTTATTTTCACATTTGAGCTAATTACTTTGTGAATGTAAATAACAATAAAAGATACTTTCAGACTGTGAATACATGCCTTCCTTTCTCCCTATTTCACTTCTAATATATATGATTGTGTATATTTATCGGAGCCTGCAGTTTGCAAACAACAAGCGATTTGTATAGGGTTGATTGAAAGTCCCCAAGGCTGTCCCTGTCCCCCCCCCAGAAATGTATTGTCTCCTACGCCCCTGCGAGTCTCACCGATGCTCCAGTGCACTGCGGAGCTCTGTTCGAGTTCTCAGCCGGCTAGGCCGGAGGTGCACTGTGAGCAGGCCGCGCAGGAGTCCACAGCGCGGCCTGCCTGCGTGCGTTACGCCTCAGCCTCAGGCTCACACGAGGCCCCTGTCGCCTCGGGGCCTCAGAGGCACATGGCAATTGCCGATCACCCGGCTCATTGGTGGGACAGGGATCATGTAGGTTCGGCCTCTGAAGTTATGAGGTGCTGAGGAGTGGCTTTTATGACTGTTTGGACGTGCTTTGGACCCTTCTGACCAAATTTCAGGCCGGAAACCGCTGGAGCTTCAATGACGTGCAACCATTTTGGTCGCCGCAATGGCCGTGCCCCCAGGACTTTGTATTTATAATTCCTACCTTCCACTACACAATACAGGTATTTTCTGTGCACAAGAAAAATTTAAGTTTTTAAATATATGTACAGAATAACTAGGTACACATGCCAGAATTCATGCCTTCATCACACCAAAATTCAAAACCAAACATACCATGAGGAATTTATTTTCTAGGTACTTGGTGAGAGCATGGAGGTCTGACATTGGTCTCAGCTTAACTTGCTTTTAGGGATAAGAAAGTGCCAGGAGTAAGATCTCAAGTTGCATGTTTCCTTTGGCATCTTTTCTAGGACTTGTTTTTTAAACATGTAATAGTTCTCCTTTCTGTGAAGAGGGGTTTCACAGTGGGAAGGAATTTTCTTGAATTAAAGACTGTACTTCTTCTTTACCACCTCAAAACCCATGGGTATTTGGTGAACCTCTTCCACGTTATGAGTGATGAAGTTTAAGGGAGTACTTGGCACAGTCTCATTCACCACACTCTAATGTGAACTGTCTAGACGACTTGCAGCCTGTAAATCCTGTGAGGTTTCCGAAATCTCCTATACATCCCCTCCTGGTAGAGTAAAAAGGTGTTTGAAACCTGTAGTGGACACCCACATCACCTATATTATGCGGTTCTTTTGAATTAGACAAACCATGATCAGCCTTTTGAGCAAGCACTACAATTTCTGGCTCGCACTTCCGCCATGGTTCCACAGACGCAGACATTACAATTTATTCTTAGAATTTCTCCCTTAAAAGATTATAGGTGCATCATAGATAGTAGCACTGGTATCATAGGTGCAACTCATCATGCCTGAGGCTGCACATAAGCATGTCCCTGCGACTTATCAAACGACTAAAACAACTCTCTTTTTAGCAATGCCTGTGACTAGAAGACTGAGCGTAATTGCAAGATCTCAATCATATCTTGTGCCCGATAAGGTTTTCCCTATAGCCACTGTCAGTCACTCCATCACAGACTGTCAGTACCTTTCATTGCTATCTTGGAATGCTGCATGTGTCTAAGACACTACAAAATGTAGACTGCCGCAGTTTTCTTGCACAGAATACCGTAATTTCCATGTAAATGCTATAGAGGGCAACTGTGAAAGCAGGGCAAAGGGATATATATGTGTCTTTATTTCAAATTCACTGGACTTTAACCCTATCAGCATAGACTCTGGCTCAGACAATATTTAGGTAATTAATGTAACTCTAAAAGAAGGCAGGAATTATTTTGTTTATCTGGCCCTGATAAATGTATATTTGACCCATAACGCCCTATAGCTACGATTAAAGCAGTGGCCATTAAACATCTGCTGGTAATCCTTAGCGATCACGTTCTTAAGTACCCAAATGCTTGTATTAGTTTAAAGGGTGACTTTAATATAAATCTTGCATATGGTTCCTCAGAGCACCAGACAGTCAGATAGATTAACTCTGGGGAGTCCACTGGGTACAAACCACTCGCAACATAGTGACTCGATGGGCTGTCAGCTCAGCAGGATGCTACATGCTTACATCCTATGCTGCATGTGTGGTAGGGTGGAGGGTCACATCCCTATGAAGCATACCAAATTCTCCAGATTTCACAATGCAGTTTGTTTTGTTTCTGTGAAGTTCCTGAGCTATTTGTCTTCATTCATCATCATCCCCCGTTTGGATGAGACCACGCCATTCATCAGGCTGGTGCATCTTACTTCCCGATCAGGCATCCAACGCTTCAACCAATTGGAGCTCTGTTGGACTGGCACATCTTACTTCTCAATCAGGCAGCCAACCCTCCAACCAATTGGAGCTCAATTGGGTTCACAGTTCCTAAAGTGAATCAGATGGTCCTCTACCAAAGACTTGCACACAGATAACTTGCCCGATAATTATAGTATTTGATATCTCCTGCAGGATATACGTAACCCGAGTGTTTCTCAGCAAAATCTATTTCATATTTGGTCCCATCTGGTAAATATTAACCTCCAAAAGTGTGGTTCACCAAGGAAATCATAGAATTGAAGAAAAACTTAAATAAGGCAATGAAACACGTTATAGCACTACCTTCGAATTTGACCAACAGAAGGATGAAAATCCTACATAAACAATACAAACAGAAGCTGTGGGAGGCAAAGAAGGCGTATACGGAATCCCAGGGAATTAAAGATAGTGGAAATCAACAAATCAAGTTAAATAAAGGACTTCTGGATAATTGTAAACAGACTTGGTCCCCACCATCTTGCAAAGCAGGGTAACATAATCTCTGAGCCAGTATGGAAATCCCACGTTGAGGAATTATATGTTGACCAGACACAAGAGTGGACCTGCGCATTCACACTGGTTCTCATTCCTTCCCCTTTGAAGGCCAACGAGATGCGGTTGGTAATCAAAGGCTCCAAAACAGGCAGTGCCTCGGAATTCGTAATCCAAAAGTCTCCCAAGCAGCTCTAGTGGCTGCGTCTCTAAACAGATATAAATTCCTACGCATTTGAAACTCAGTGCGTCCCCATCTCGTGGCAGGGGTCCATCCTTGACCTGGTTGTTTAAGAAAGGCGATCCCACCATACCTGTGAACTATAGGATGATTGCCCTGCCTAAAGTAGAGGCCAAACCTTATGTCAAAATACTTTTAAGAGCATTAATGCCTGGGCCGAATCCACTAACTTAATACCTTCCTCACACAAGCACACACACACACACACTGATTTCAGGGAAGCCGGCAACACCTTAGACAACATTCTCAGTCTTTCTTTAGTCATTCAGGAGATGCGAAAAGTAAAATGAAAAAAAACACACAAACACACACCTCTCTCACCCCCCTTTCTTTAGTCATTCAGGAGATGCTAAAAGTAAAATGAATTCATGGACTATTGACTGGCCTTTGATGGAGTAGACCTTTCCATCCTTTGGTCCAAACTCCAGAAATGCAGGATTTTGACACCGCTTTTGAGAGCCATACAGTCCTTATACTGAAATACCTGGGTGCAAGTGAAACTGTCCAACAATGGACATACCTCAAAAAAGATAAAAACCAATATGGGTGCTTGCTGGCTCCATTGCTTTTTTTCATTTATGCACTGCAGATTTGCCAGCTGCTACTAAGGTTAAGGGACCTGTTCACCTAAATTAGCATCTTTACACCTACAGTCTCTGCAGTATGCAGGTGACACAGTGATTCTGGACCATAGCGCACCAGGTCTACAAAAAGATCTCAAAGCACGCAACACTTATAATGTAACCAATAATTTAAGCTTGAATTTCAACAAGTGTGCAGTTTTAGTGTTTAGCAACAAGCATCATAAGTTAACCTGGTGGTCATTTGGGGATCATTTTGCAGGAAGGCAAAGAAAGTACTGCACCTAGGATCTGGCTTGATGATAAAGGTTCTCCAAGAGAACACCTTGACTCTTTACAGTTCTAAGCAACTTCGCTCATGCTCGCCATCAAACGTCTTTGTAACAATCTGGAAGCCCCGTCCATAACACCTTTGCTTACTGTTATTCATGAAAAGTACTTCCCTTCCCTTCCCTTCCCTGGTATGAGGCCTTCCAGTTTTTCCGGGCTTGGCCAGCATGTGGCATGACAGGTTGCTTTCCAGGATTTTAAGTATGTTTTTCAACTCCCTAAATTCTCCTAGCCCCTGTCACAGCAGGCTAGAATTAAACAAGACTCAGCCATTACTAACACTAATGGTATAGTTTCTTGTTACTTGCCACAAGCTGCAGACCTCTAGTGCTGCTTTGTTGAAGTCGGCAATTTGGTGTGCCATGACATTAGATTCTGCTAGCTATGACTCCTGGAGAAATTACCCTAATTCCGCATTGAATAGTCTGCAGGCTGATACCATTTGGAGCCTGTCTACATCGGCGCTACAACACATACTTTGATCTCCTTGCAACTCACTAGAATACAAAGAGTATTTATTCATGGGAGCTTTGCAGAACAATTGCCCTGGACCCCAGAATATAAAAACTGGTGGATGCCAGGCAGGTGAGCACAAGACATCTGTGTACATGTGGGTGGTTGCTTTCAGTAGATGGTGTGATCAGGGACTTTTGATGCTCTTATTTGCAGAAGTAAGGCTGTGTATTTCTATCATAAGAAGGGTTTTAAAAACACATTTGTCCCAGTTTGAAGAAACCCGATAAATCTTCTCTATTTGAGCTTCATAATGTGTCTTTGTTTGTGATGTTTTTGGTTAATGGGTTTCCTCCTGGACCTTGTAAGACAGCTCATTGGGAAAACCACTTAATATTCGATTATTTGATGGTTCCCCCGTTTGAGCTCTTGCACACTTGCAGTTTATACTTGACAACATTTAGTGAAAATTGCTTCACCTGAGAGGGAATGTGAGTTACTGGCAAACCGATTTACAAGACATTCCGCATCCAAATGCACAGTGGTGCTGTATAACATTGCTACAAAACCTAGGCAAAGCCAATACCCCCCGTGGACCAACCTTTTGGCTTTGCCAATGTTTATTCACAAAGTGGTTGCTTGCCTTGTTGTTGTATCTTTGAGCTGTGCAGCAAGTGCATGGGGAGTCCACATCGGCTTACTTCAAAGCTTGTTGGGTGTGGGACACCACTACGTGGCAGATATTGATTTCCTTTGTTTAAGTGCGTTTCCAGATGCACTTACCTGTATCTCATAGAAACCATAATACAGATTTTTTTGTAAAAATACATTTTTTGTATAGAATTGTGAATGTGCATATGATGGAAGGTTACATATGTGTTTATTATCAAAGAAATCAACAGGCATTGGCCAAGTCAATAGGTCTTGCCTTTGGGACCTGTTGTCTTTGCCAGTTGTTTTAGCCATGCTGCATAGCACCTCTATATCGTGCACATGCCTTAAAAGAAAGAGGAACGAAAACCTGTGACGCGTCCGGATGTTTTTTTTCTAGGCATGCACATACCAACCATGCAGGCACCTACAAAATGAGGCAAGTGACCCTCCTTCCCCGATCTGAGTTGGTTTGATAAACAAAATGAAAAAAAGGAGGACAAGTGGGGGGTTAGAATCACGAAGGGGAAGAATGCAACAGCAGAGGGAAGCAGCAGGGCGGGACTAAGCATCATGAAGGGTCCGGGTGGGGGAAGCAAACCTGGAGAGTAGAATGTGGAGCAGTGGAAGAAAATGAATGAGTGAGCATAGGATGAAGCTGGGAGGGAGAAGCACATGGGCAAGTAGAAAAGGCATGAGGAAAACATACAAGGGGTGGGCTCATAACAGAGGCTGGTGAGGAAAAGCATATAGACTGAGACACAAGCCTGGTGGAGTGGAGAAGTAAATAGAGGAGACACCTGGAAAACACATGGACCTTCGTGGAGTACTTTAAAGTAGCCTCTGAAAAGTGAGAAGTGGAAGGACACCAGTAATACATCCATGCTCCAAGGGTGGGGCAAACATATGAAGAAGTAAAGCCCCCACAAGCTGACACCTAATCAGCAAACAAAAGAGCGTAGCAATGATGCCCACTGTCAGCTGACAATATGGCTCACAACAGACAGCACATGCTCTGTCAAGTAGGTGAGGCCTAAACATGGCTACAGAAAAACCTCATGATCCCAGAAACATGTCTTAAGTATTAGTAGTGTTTTAGAAAAATTGTATTAATGACTGGTCGAGTAACTGTTTAATTATGCCTAGAGGAAGTTTTTAAAAAACAAAATCTGTTTATTCATTTTCATAGAAATGTGCACATGCCATTCACAAAGAAAGGTCAGTATTTTCCCAGTTATTCGACAAAAAAGGTCAATACGGTTCCATTATCAACTTTTAAATAACACTTTCTTGCATTATATGTCCCCAGAATATGTGGAATAACAAGTTGACCGATTCGCCATAAAAAAAACCAATAAAATAATATAACACTTTGTGTCTATGACTGTTTCATGCTGTCTGGCCTAGATTTGTATGTGTTGCAGAGGGACACCTAGGGTCACCGCTTGAGATTGCTTCAGTTATTAGCTTTTTAGTCTGGCGATTGGGGTTCGTCAAAGGCTGAGAGAACTTCATCCCACTAATGAGCGATTGGTTTCCTGCAAGTTCTTTTCTTCTCTCACCCTTTCAATGCTATGCGCCTAAAGGACCCTTAATATATAAGATGTCTTAGAGTTGCACATACAATTTGTTCACGATATCTAAAATATAAAACCAGCATAATAAGATTAGGACAAACAAAGTTCCAAATATGTTTACCATTTTTGATGAGTCCGCTCAATGGCCTGAGATGAGAGAAGGTTGATAGCGATGAAAATGCAGGTAAATACCTGAAGATGTAGATCACCACTGCTGGCTGACTGGTCACTCAAGTATGTATGTCCTTTTTTGGGTCTTCAAAGAAATAACTGCTGTTTGATGGCATGTGTGGCCGTAGGCACACATGCTCTGCATACTCCTGCCATCTAGTGTTGGGTACGGAGTGGTGCAAGTTGTTTTTTATTCAAGGAAGTGTTTTGAATCACGAGATCGAGTGACTCCTCCTTTTGATGTTACTGCACATGGGCATCGACTCCTTTGTTAGATTGTTTTCTCTCCTCTGTCAGGTTAGGATGTGTGTGCCTCCGCTCCATGTCTTCGACTCCATTCGGTTCTCTCTCTTCTGTTGTGATGGTATTGTCTTCGATTGTGCATTTCTGTTCCTGTGTTCCCTATGTTTTTTGTTGGTTCAGTTTTCGACCGACCGCGCTCAGGGCATTATCACCCGTCTCTGGCCTACCTTCCACGTGCCTCTGGCATCGATGGAAATGGTTCCCTGATGGAACGTACACCATTTTGTTTCAGTCCCCAGTGGCATGCTAAGTGCCCGCACACTGACTAACACCTCATGTGCAACCTTTGCTTCTCTCCAGACCCCTGTGAGGCCGACTGCAATGCTTGCAAGTCATTCAGGTCCAAGAAGACCCTTCAGGACTGGAGGTCTCGGTGACTTGAGATGGCAGAAAAAGCGTTGGACGACACCCTGGATCTCTTGGGGAAGAACACCCCCAGGGGGAGACAAAAGACCAGGAGAAAGAAACCTTCTCCATTTAGGACAGCTCCAACGTGGAATTCAATATAAAGAGTCAAGAACAATCTTCTGTCCAGCGTGAGACTACGGTGGCCCCTGTACTCCCACCAAAATTCTCCAAGAAGGCCCCACTGCCTAGCTCAGAGGTCACCAGTCCCACACTGCCTCCCGTCTCGGAACTGAAAGACTGTTCTGGCTGCCACGCTGTCAGGCTTGGCGTCGAAAACTGCTGCAAAGGCTAGAGCCTCAGCCTCAGTTTCTACCTCGGACTGAGAAATCGTTTTGGTGTTGAGCCGAACCTCAGGACTGATACGGTAGCTGACTCCTTCGACGTCAGCGCCAGCCAAGATTTAGAAGCATAAGCCTTCTGTGCCAAAATCCTTGGAGCTGAGGGAACCCCGGCCAATCTTCCATTAGTCCTTCACCAGTCAGGCTGATCCTTGAAATGATGGAAGCTAGACAGCGCAAAATTCACATTCAAGAATGATCTGGCTGCATCACCGCAACTCCTTCCTCTCCTGCACTTCGAAAGACAAAATGACCATTTGAGTAGGCCTTAGCTATTCCTATCCTTCCAAGAAAGAAGACAAGGGACAAGACCACCAGCCCAGCCCACCATCCTTCTTCTCCACCTCCTCCTCCTTCTTCTCTCTGCTGCCTCCTCCTCCACCACCATCACCACCACCATCCCCTTCCCCCCACTCTCGACTGCAATTCCCTAAATGCAAGGTACACTTGATGACACGCCTCAGGGATCCCCACACTCTTACACTGGAGGGGTTAGGCAGGGTCTACCAGATGGTGCTGATCCATGAGATGCTTTTGATGTAGATCCCATCACTCCCAATGACCTGGATCTTTATTCTGCTCACCCAGAGGATACCACCTCATACCAATAGGTAGTATCCAGGGCGGCATAATTTCCAGCTCCACAAAGAACCCATAGAGCTGGATTTTCTGTTTGACACTCTCTCCTCAGCGCACAGGGACACTCCATGATGAGGCATGCAGAGGACATATTCATTCAAAGAACCAGTCTGCTCTAGAGTAATCACCCCTCGGGTGGATAAAAAGTATAAGGCTGCCCCTTCGCATCTCCTTTTTATTAGAACACAAGTACCGCCTGACTCTATCGTTGCCACCACAACTCGTAAGCAGGCTAATAGGCAATCAACTGGGGATTCTCCTTGCCCAGAAAAGGAGAGCAAATGTATAGATGATGCAGGATAGAGGGTAGTGGCACAGGCCGCAAATCACTGGTGCATTGCCAATTCTCAGTCCCTTTTGGCAAAATATGATTGGGCACATTGGGATGCGCTGGAGGAATTACTGCAATACCTACATGAAGAACATTGTAAAAGGAAACAGCAAATTGTTTCTGAGGGCCAAAATATTGCCATCAATTCTATATGGGGTGACCTAGATGCAGCAGGCACAGTAGCCGGGGGTATCAAGAGCAGCAACCTCTTAAGAAGGCATGCTTGGCTTCGGTGCTCTGGTTTTGGAGGTCCAACAGGCAGTCTTAAACATGCTCTTTGATAAGGAGCACCTGGTTTGGACCACAATTGGATACCACGCTTGACAAAGTGAAGGACACTGACATGGTCAAGGCTATGGGCACCTTACTGACTCCCACACACAGAGGCTCCTTTCGATGCCCAGGGTATTAAAGTGCATACAAATCCTCCTCCACTGATGCACCCATGTCCCAACACAAGCATCCTCAATCATCTTATATCAGAGGCTACTTCAGAGGTTCATGCTGAGGTAAGAGTGCCGCCACACGCAAATCCACTTCCACTGCAAAGCAGTGACTACTCACACCTTCCCCTCGACCATCCAACACCTGTCGGGGGAAGACTCCAACACTTTCACTCAGCCTGGGACACTATATCTACAGACCAACGGGTCATTCCACCTCACATTCACAGGTTATCACTGGAACATCAGGCTCTTCTCAAGCAGGAGGTGCAAGTCCTTCTTCTCAAAGTGTTATAGAACCCGTTCCCCTTCAACACCAAGGCTCAGGGGTATACTCCCTGTACTTTCTAATCCCCAAAAAGGACATGTCTCAAAGACCAATCTTAGATCTCAGCCCTCTAAACAAGTACATTCTATCAGAACACTTGCATCTGGTCACCCTACAGGATGTCATTCCTCTTCCTCAACAGGACGACCAAATGGCCACACTAGACCTAAAGGACACTTGCTTCCACATACCAATACACCTTGCTCACCAAAAATACTTGTGATTCCTCATTGCAGGAAAACATTATCAAATCAAAGTCCTTCTGTTTGGGACAACTACCACTCCTCAAGTATTCACAAAATGCTTAGCAGTGTTTTAGCGCACATGCGAAGAAAAAATATTCATGTGTTTCCTTACCAGGATGATTGGCTCATCAAAGCCGGTACACTTCACCAGTGTCAACAACATGCTCGGTTGACAGTGGATCTCCATCACAAACTAGGGTTCACTCTCAACATCCCCTAATCTCATTCCAACCCTACGTGGGAGCAATATTGAACACAGTTAGGATTAGCATACCCCAATCCTGCTTGATTTCCGAATTTTCTAGACACTTCTGGCTCAGTTCCAGGAAAACCAATCCTACACATTAAGGAACATCTTGCGTCTGTTAGGGATGGTGGCTTCTTGGATTGCCATAGTTCCTCATGCAAGACTATACATGTGTTCACTACAGCAGTGCCTATCTCGCCAATGGTCTCAGTCACAGGGTCACCTGGATGATCTAGCCTTGTTAGACCGCCACACTCACCGTTCTCTGCAACTGTGGAACACCAATAACCTGTTGAAGGGGTGGCCTTTTCTTGACCCTGTTCCTCACATCACAATAACCACAGACCTATCAGATGGGTTGAGTTGGTCACCCCCAAGACCTGTCAGTTCAAGGTCTTTGAGATGGCAAACATCATTTGCTACACATCAACTTGTTGGATTTTAAGGTGGTTTTCCTTGCACTGGAAGCTTTCCTTCCTAACCTGTTCAGACAGACAATACAACAGCCATATACTGCTGACAAAAACAGAGGGGGACATGGTCTACACAACTATCACACCTGTCTCAGACCATATGAAAGTAGGCTCTTCACCACAGCATTCAGCTGTTGGCAAAATATATCCCAGGAATGGACAACAACATTGCAGACCTGCTCAGCAGAATGTAGCAATAAGTCCATGAATGAGAACTTCACCCACAAGTCCTCCTTCAGAAAGAGGGCGTCCCCTTGCATAGACCTTTTTGCCACAGCAGAAAATGCAAAATGCCCAAACTATGCAGCCAAGTACCCACACCTACTATCCAAGGGCAATGCTCTGTGGATGAGTTGGTCAGGAAAATTTGCCTACTCTTTTCCACCTCTCGTTTTCATTACATGTCTGGCTCGTAAGCTCAGGTAAACATGTCTCACCATGATCCTTGTGGCTTCCACCTGGGTACGCCAGCCTTGGTTCACCACACTTCTGGATTTTTCAGTAGTCCTATAAAAGAAGCTCCCCAACAGGCCGGACCTTCTCACCCAGAATCAAGGACAAGTCAGGCATCCCGACCCAAAGTAATTCAACCTTGCAATATGGCTCCTGAGGTCATAGAGTTTGGCTACCTTGGTTTGCCTGCTGAATGTATGGCCATTCTCAAAGAAGCATGCAGACCAACCAGTAGAGCCTGTTATGCTGCAAAAAGGAAACATTTTTTTTGCTTCTGCCAACCCAAACAAATTGATCCTATGAAAGCCATGATAAAAGAAACTGTTTGCTATCTGTCTCATTTGCAGAAACCAAATCTCGCTCACACTTCAATACTCTTGCATCTCGCAGAAGTAGCTGCTTATCTCTGAAATAGAGAACATATCTCGCTATTCAGAATTCTAGCAATTAAAGCTTTCATGGAAGGAATTAAATAAGTCATTTCTCCTCGGGTGCCCCTAGCACCCTTGTGGAACCTTAACATTGTACTCACTAGACTCATGGGTCCCCCATTTTAGCTGTTTCATTCATGCTCCCTTCATTTTCTCACATGGAAAGTGGCTTTCTTAGTCACAATCACATCACTCAGATGTGTTAGTGAGCTCCAGGCACTAACCTTAGAAGAACGTTTCTTCCAAATTCATAGAGACAAAGTAGTTTTTCGAAAGAATCCTAAATTTCTACCTAAAGTGGTTCCCAAATTTCACCTCAATCAGTCTATTGAGCTCCCAGCTTTTTCCCCACAACCAAAGTTTGTTGTGGAAAGAGCTCTTCACACTGTAGATGTCAAAATAGCACCCATGTTCTACATAGACAGAACTAAGACTTTTATGAAAACTAAACAACTCTTAGTAGCCTTTTCTCCACCTCATAAAGGCAACTCAATATACAAATCAGGCGCAACCAGGTGCATAATCAAATGTATTCAAACTTGCTACAGTAGGCCAAAAGACCTTCACCGGTTTCTCCTAGAGCACTCTCCACTCATAAAAAGGCCTTTCTTGGGAACATTTCCATAGCTGACATTTGTAAGGCAGCTACATGGTCTACACCACACACCTTCACTAAACACTACTATGTGGATGTTTTAGCACGCTAATAAGCCAGTGTAAGTCAGGCAGTGCTACGTACCTTTTTTTCAGACTACTGCAACTCCCACAGGCGACCCACTGCTTTTAAGGAGGGACTGCTTTACAGTCTATGCAGAGCATGTGTATCTACAGCCACACATGCCATCAAACAGATTGTTACTTGCCCTGTAAGCATCTGTTCGTGGCATTTAGTGCTGTAGATTTACATTTGCCTCCCAGTCCCGTCCTCCCCAGACGCTTATGGCAGTCGCAATTATAGTATACATGTATATACATATATATATATACCTATACATATATATATATATATATATATATATATATATATTTTTTTTTTTTTTACTGAAAAAACAAAGGTTACAGGGGTGTTACAGTTAGATTCTGAATATACTTGAACAAAACCGTAGAAATTCGTCAGAGTTAGAGTTCTTTCAAGTAACTAACACTTGCGCCCTAAGGTAACTATAACTCGCACCATCGTCATGCACAGTTGCCTCATCAATAATTTTATTGCAAATGTTGCAGGGTGAATATGTAAGATAGCATAGAATATCATCAATGATATAACATGTGGAGTAATTAGCTGTGCATGGTGAAGGCCCCGAGGCCAACCCCCTATAAGCACCCAAACTTGCACCGTGCATGGCCTTCTCCTGTGTGCATTAGGGGTTGCCCGCAAGGGCTGGCCTGTAGCCAGTTCCTGCGGCCAACCCCCCTAACCACCCAACCCGATGCAGTGCAGGGCCCTTTGTACATGCACCGCGGAAGTTGTCTGAGGCCCCTGGGTGTGAGCATAGGTGTCGGAGGCTGTTTCGGAGGTAAGAGTGGCCGTCAGTGTCTGGGTGTGAGAGTGCATACATCAGTGTTTTAGTGGGTGCATCAGTATGGTCTCGGGTCTGTGAGTGGGTGCATCAGGGTGTCAGTGGGTCTGTGAGTGGGTGTGTGAGTGGGTGCGTAACTGTGAGTGGGTCTGAGTGGGTGCTTGAGGGTCTGACTGGGGCGGTTAGTGAGTGCATGAAGGTCTGAGTGGGTGCGTGAGTGAGTGGGTGCATGAGTGAGTGGGTCTGTGAGTGGGTGTGTGAGTGGGAGAATTAATAGAAAGAGAGACAGAGAGGGCAAAAGAAAGTGAGAGGGAGAGAGATTTTTAGTCTTTGATGTCTGATATACTAAGAATTATTTATTTGTTTCAAATTTAAAATATAAAAAAATTATATATTTTTTGAATATGGTAATTAAAAATATATACATTGAAATGAGTCCAACTGGACTTGAACCCCCAAAGCTCAGTGTGAAGGTCTGCGATCTTCATACTGAGTTATGGGGTTTTTATGTTTTTTGCTAGCCCTTTATGGGCTATCTGGGACTGCAAGGTAGCCGTCAAGGACTCCCCTTTATAGTTTTGTATTGATTTTTTTTTTTTTTTTTTTTTATTAAAAAAAAAAAAAAGTCCTTTACAGGCTACCTGGCACTGCCGGGGTAGCCTTAAGGCTTGCCTCACAGCGCCTTTGCTTCAGCAAGTACGGAGTTGCTTTGACAGGCATGCAGGGGACAGAGAAGAAAGTACCGCTGTTTGACAGTGGGACCTGCTTTAAAGGTCATGCTGTCAAACAGGATAGTGTTTGCTGTGGCTTGGCTGCAGGTGGCGGTCCCCAGGGACCCCCCTTTCTTTTTTTAAAATATTTCTCCCGGGGGGGTGGTGGTCCCCGGGGCAGCGGGAGAGGAGCACGGGTCTCCACATATTTTAAAAGGAAAGCCCTGGGGAGGTGGCGGTCTCCAGGGTATGCTCAAATTAGAGCTATTAGCCAATTCAAAGCGCCACGGGCACCATGAGTGCGAAGGAGAGACACAAAAGAAAAAAGAAGTTTGCTCGCAGTCAAGCCTATCTGCATTCCTGCAATTATCCTAAAAATGAAAACCCTTGAGAGTTGGCTGTCCCTAAGGCGAGGGGGGGTGCTGTGGCCCCCGCATATTCATTAAGGAAAGCCCTGGGGAGGTGGGGGTCCCCAAGGCAGGTGGGGACCATGGGCCCAGCATATTTTAAAATGAAAGCCCTGGGGAGGTGGTGGTCTCTGGAGCTGTGGGGGGGGGGGGGCTGCCCCCCCCCCCCCCCCCAGCCCGCACCCCAACACTAGATTTTTAATGCACCCGGGACCTGGCCCATAAAAAACTTGTGTGGGAGTCCGCGCTTGTTTTTTCAAAAAAAGTTTTTGCTGCAAATTTGCAAATATCGCAAACTCTCAGCAAAAATATAATTTAAAAAAAAGTTTTTTTTTTTTTTTTTTTTTTAAATCCCCCCCCCCCCCCCCCCCCACCAGTGCTAAGGGGTCAGAGTGTCTCTACCCTAGCTCCCTTTATTTTATTTTTACTTTTTTTCTGGGACTTGGCTCAATCCGAGTCCCAAGATGGCTACCAACACTTCCTGGTTTAAAGTGTTGGCAGCCAATCAGAGCGGTGCATTTCGCTGCATGAACTCGTCTTTGTTCGCGAATACTTCACGGCCAGAGATATACAAATGTGGATTTCCCTAAATTTCTCAAAAAGTACTGAATGGATTTATTCCAAATAAGTAATCTTCTTACCAACAGCTAGCTTTCTGCCAAATTTGGTGTAATTCCTTCAAGTGGTTGGCCCTGTAGACGTGTCTAAAGAATCCTATGGGAATCTACATGGAAATCGCAACGTTTTTTGAGTCCCCCTTTTTATCGGCCCCCACTTGACGGACCACCCCAAACCTTTGTGCGCGCAACAAGAATCACTGCAACACATTTTTTGGGAAAATTTGGTGAAGATTCGTCAAATGGTGCCAAAGATATAGACAAGTCAAAAAACGCTTTTTTCTAAGGAATTATGGTCCTAACTATAACTACCTAGTGGCGACCGCCGCAAGGTTATATATATATATATATATATATATATATATATTACACACATATGTATCATGGACTTCTCTTTTCCCTCGCATACCTTCCACTCCTTTCTCACATGCCTGCAGGAAAACAATCTAAGAAAGTAGTCGAAAGACTTCTTTGATGAAAAACAACTTGCACTACTCCGGACCCAACACTAGATGTCAGGAGTATGCTGAGCATGTGAATCTACAGCTTACAGGGTAAATAACATAATCCTTTTATAAAGCAGACAAAGAAATAAGAAATTTTATTAAAGCCCACCATGGGGAAAGCGTGAAACTACTATTATAATTAAAATTGAAAGCACTTAACTACATCAATTTTCAAATGGTATGAAAAATAAATATTTCATCTCTTCTATCTCTCTTTTTTTGCTTTAGAGCACCGAAAGGACTTCACCGCAAGCTTTACAATCATTTGTATTGCATTTCCAAAAATTATTTGACGTCACTTCACCTAATGGAATCTTTACTCGTATGAATGATGTTTACATGAAACTAGGAGAAATGAACAATGCAATGAGGAACTTGCGTAACCTTTTGGGACTTGGTAAGTCATAATGAGGCACACACTATATCTCACTGTTCCCAACAAACCATTTTTCTTGCAGGCACTCCCAGATTGAACCAGTCATTACCTTTTTGTTTGTCACGGGATTGCAGCACATTACAGACTTTGCATTGAGATGCTGTGTGTCAGTGACTATTCAGCAGCACAGTAAGTTACAACCACATGTAGAGCCCTGGAATTAAACTTCAGGCTATACATTCAGGATATTTGAAAACATTTATTTTCCCATTATCATCACATTGCAATACATATAAAGCCAAGTATAGCAGTAGAATATCAACTTGAGCTAAGCATGACCATAACAGACAAAACCATAATGAGTAGGTATGCAGAGTATCAGACATCTAAACAACATGTGAAGGAAAGCCATCCAATGAAATGAAAAGTAGCTCACAATGATCATATGGCAAGGCTTGGGGGGGAGGGGCCACAGCGGGAGAGGGACATGGCATCTACTCAGTTCAGGTTGCTGTGCTGTATGTCCTGATTAAGAAAGGTATAAATAATGGGGTCCCCAGAGATCACATCATTGTGATATTGGGGTGTTCAAACGAGGATTATAGCTCAACCATATCACTGTAGAACACAGCGGAAAGTCCATTAAAGTGGTTTTGGTACATCAGCCAGGCTGCCAAGTAATGTCCTATCATGGGTGGAGTTGATGTGGATACTCATAATTGCCATTACTGTGTTCATTATTTTTCCCCAGAAACTGCGTATCCCAAGGCAGTGCAATGTTGATTAATAAAGTCAGTGTAGGAGGCTGGCCTGGCTTATAGTGGGTACCTTGTGGTACTTACACCGTGTGCCAGGACCAGTTATCCCTTATTAGTAGAATAGAGGTGTTTCTAGTAGCTTAGGCTGATAGAGGTAGCTATGGCAAAGCAGCTTAGGCAGAACTAGGAGACATGCAAAGCTCCTACTATACCACTTATATCATATAGCACAATATCATAAGAAAACACAATACTCAGAGTTACTAAAAATAAAGGTACTTTATTTTAGAGACAATATGGCAAAAGTATCTCACAGGATACCCTCACTTAGGAGGTAAGTAATATACACAAATTATATGTACACAAACCCAAAACAGGTAAGTAACAGTAAGAAAAGTAGTGCAAACAATGTAGAATCAGAATAGGATGCAATAGGTAGACATAGGTCTAGGGGCAACACAAACCATATACTTCAAAAGTGGAGTGTGAATCACGAATGGACCCCCAGACCTATGGGAGGTTGTAGAGGGTCGCTAGGATTGTGAGAAAACAGTAAGGGTGTCCAAGATACCCCACCCCAAGACCCTGAAAAGTAGGAGTAAAGTTACCCTACTACCCCAGGAAGACAGAATAGTTGTGATAGAGGATTCTGCAAGAACCACAAGCAAAACACTGAAGACGGATTCCTGGACCTGAGGACCTGTAAATGAAGGGGACCAAGTCCAAGAGTCACGCAAGTGTCCGGGGGGGGCGGGGGGGCAAGAGCCCACTAAACCCCGGATGAAGGTGCAAAAGGACTGCCTCCAGGTGGAAGAAGCCAAAGATTCTGCAACAACGGAAGGTGCCAGGAACTTCTCCTTTGGTCAGAAGATGTCCCACGGCGTGCTGGAGGTTGCAGAAGTGTTTCCACGCAGAAATACAGCAAACAAGCCTTGCTAGCTGCAAGAGTTGCGGTTGAGGATTTTGGGTGCTGCTGGGGACCAGGAAGGACCAGGATGTCGCCCCTTGGAGGAGGAGACAGAGGGGGCGCTCAGCAACTCAGAGAGCCCCCGCAGAAGTAGGCAGCACCAGCAGAAGTACCGGAACAGGCACTTAGAAGATCTGAGGACAGCGGTCGACTCAGAGTCACAAAGGAGGGTCCCACGATGTCGGAGTCCAACTCAGCGAGTTGGGCAATGCAGGACGGAGTGCTGGGGACCCAGGCTAGGCTGTGCACAAAGGAATCCTTGGAAAAGTGCACAGAAGCCAGAGCAGCTGCAGATCACGCAGTACACAGGATTACTGTCTGGCGTGGGGAGGCAAGGACTTACCTCCACCAAATTTGGACAGAAGGACCACTGGACTGTGGGAGGCACTTGGGCCCAGCTCCTGCGTTCCAGGGACCACGCTCACCAGGATGAGAGGGGACCCAGAGGACCGGTGATGCAGAGGTTTGGTGCCTGCGTTGGCAGGGGGAAGATTCCGTCGACCCACAGGAGATTTCTAATGGGCTTCCAGTGCAGGGTGAAGGCAGACAGTCCTCAGAGCATGCACCACCAGGAAACAGTCGAGAAAGCCAGCAGGATGAGGCGCTACAATGTTGCTGGTAGTCGTCTTGCTACTTTGTTGCGGTTTTGCAGGCGTCCTGGAGCAGTCAGCGGTCGATCCTTGGCAGAAGTCAAAGAGGGAAGTGCAGAGGAACTCTGATGAGCTCTTGCATTCGTTATCAGAGTAGATACCCTAAATAGCCAGAAAAGGAGGTTTGGCTACTTAGAAAGGAGGCTTGGCTACTGAAAGAGGTAAGCACCTATCAGGAGGGGTCTCTGACGTCACCTACTGGCACTGGCCACTCAGAGCTGTCCATTGTGCCCCAACACCTCTGAATCCAAGATGACAGAGGTCTGGGACACACTGGAGGAGCTCTGGGCACCTCCCCTGGGAGGTACTGGTCAGGGGAGTGGTCACTCCCCTTTCCTTTGTCCAGTTCCGTGCCAGAGTATGCCTGGGGGATCCCTGAACCGGTGTAGACTGGCTTATGCAGAGATGGGCACCATTTCCAGAGGCTGGGGGAGGTTATTCCTCCCCAGCCCTTCACACCTATTTCCAAAGGGAGAGGGTGTAACACCCTCTCTCAGAGGAAATCCTTTGTTCTGCCTTCCTGGAACTGGGCTGCCCAGACCCCAGGGGGCAGAAACCTGTCTGAGGGGTTGGCAGCAGCTGCAGTGGAGACCCCGGAAAGGCAGTTTGGCAGTACCCGGGTTCTGTGCTAGAGACCCGGGATGCATGGAATTGTCCCCCAATACCAGAATGGTATTGTGGTGACAATTCCATGATCCTAGACATGTTACATTGCCATGTTCGGAGCTACCATTGTGACGCCACATATAGGTCGTGACCTCTATGTAGTGCACGCGTGTAATGGTGTCCCCGCACTCACAAAGTCCAGGGAATTTGCCCTGAACAATGTGGGCGCACCTTTGCTAGTGCCATTGTGACCACACACTAAGTAACTTGGCACCTAACCTTCACCAAGTGAGGGTTAGATATATAGGTGACTTATAAGTTACTTAAGTGCAGTGAAAATGGCTGTGAAATAACGCGGATGTTATTTCACTCAGGCTGCAGTGGCAGTCCTGTGTAAGAATTGTCTGAGCTCCCTATGGGTGGCAAAAGAAATGCTGCAGCCCATAGGGATCTCCTGGAACCCCAATACCCTGGTTACCTAGGTACCATATACAAGGGCATTATAAGGGTGTTCCAGTGTGCCAATGAGAATTGGTAAAATTAGTCACTAGCCTGCAGTGACAATTTTAGAAAGCAGAGAAAGCATAAACACTGAGGTTCTGGTTAGCAGAGCCTCAGTGATACAGTTGGGCACCACACAGGGAACACATAGAGGCCACAAACGTAGGAGCACTGGTACTGGCTAGCAGGATCCCAGTGACACATATCAAACATACTGACAACATAGGGTTTTCACTAGGAGCACTGGGCTCTGGCTAGCAGGATCCTAGTGAGACAGTAAAAACACCCTGACATATACTCACAAACAGGCCAAAAGTGGGGGTAACAAGGCTGGAAAGAGGCTACCTTCCTACAGTCAGCTCTAGGGTGGGATAACACGGGGCTCTTCAGATCATGAACACTGTCAGAATTATGTATTTGAGCCATTGTGCAGTATATCAGAGTCAAAAAGTTTAAATAGATCAGTTTGTGCCTGTGGTTTAGGAGTGGCAGCTTAGATGCTGGAAGGACAACTGCACCAAAACTGTTACTAGTCTCAGTCCTTATGTTTTTTTTCCCTTGCCTAATTAGTGTTTAGCTGAGTGTGTTTGACACAGGGAGTAAAAAATAGGTCATATGTTAATACAGCTGATAACGGTTTTTGTACTTGCTGACACTGTAATACCCAGATGGGCCTAACCATACTTTCTGCACTTCAATTCACCGTTTTGACTTCCTGGATTGGCTTCATACAGGCATCAGCCAGGATTTTGTTACAGCTCTCAAAGAGGAAGTAATCTAATATCTGATCAGCTTCACACCACACACTTGGTCAGGTTAGACAATATATGCAATGCTAAACTAAAAATTGTAGATGAGGACATACTTCTTCACAAATTGCAAAGAGGTGTGGAACTGGACAAAATGTCAAGCTGTATCTGTAAGAATAATTACCTGTCCGACTTCAGCACTACAATACAGGAAAAGAGGAGAGATAGATGTACACAGAGGTGGAGGTTGAAATGATGACTTGAAGAGGGGGAATGTCAGCAGTGGCAGCAAACTGCAGGCAAGAAATTAGGTTCCTCGCTCTGGCATTCATGAACTCTGATGTTACCCCCCACTGGGTCAGATTTACATTCCTTTTCCAGCAAAAAGGGCCACTTTTTGGGGGTATGCTCTCTAGCACTGAAGTATTTGCTGAACATTCAGCACTAGGACCATCCATGATAGAGAAGGTTGACTTTTTTGTGCCTTAAACTCTGAGTTGCTGATTTACTCTGATGATGATGTACACTCTGAAGCAGGTTCACAAGCAGAAGGTCCTCACAAAGTAGACATTCATGGTGATTCAGAGGACAACAGGTGACTCAATTGACAAATTCGGTGCTCTTTACCTTCTTCATTATGCTAGATGGCAGCCTTAGATGAAACTTTCTAGTTTTCCACAGATGACTATGGCACAAGTTTCTATATGATATAATTTGATAGAGACTTCTAGCTGCAGATTCCTTACCTTTGAATTCCCTGGTGTCCGCTTCGAATCCAGAATCTTTTTGCAGAGCAATACCCTGCGCACGCTGTCGGGTGGCATCGTTCAGATCCACGTGCATCGTCCAGCTCCGCGTGGCTTCGTCTGCGTTGTTGGAGCTGGCTGACATCACGGTTGCCTATAAAGGCACCACACTGGCGCACATACGTCAGTTCTTTTACTTCCGCGCCAGTGCAGGACTGGGATCGAGCTACCCTTTTTCCTTTTTTGGCAAGCCTTTTTTAACCGTTTTGTTGAAATAAAATTTGTGTCTGTGCAAGGAATATCATCTAGAAAGACGGAGTTTAAGCCGTGTGGTGCCTGTCATCGCACCATGTCGGTAACTGACCCCCACCAGGTATGTCTATGGTGCCTAGACAGGGACCACGACTCAGTTGTGCTCCGACTGCTGGGCCATGGCCCTGAAAACTTTGAGAGAGCATTCTCTAGAGCTTGTGGCGCCCTGGCTGTCGACTTCGGCCCGCGCGACTCATTGGTGGTCATGGTCCCGCTCATGGAGGAGGCTGCTGGACTGCTCCAGGAATCTCAAGTCCTCTTCGTCCCACTTGAGGTCCTCGGGCACTCGGGGAAGAGGCACAAGAAGAAGAAGAAGTCCAAGCGGACTTCGACTTCGCCATGCCCACCAGCCAACGAGGCGTCTCAGGAACGTTGACGTTTTGAGCATGGTTCCACGGAGCCGATTCCAGGGCCGACTTTGCATCTCCCCCCTTAAACGGAAGCCGGAGCGACCCCTCCTCAAATTAAAGACTTCTATGAAGCCATGCACCTCATTTTTGAGACCCTGCGCCCCATCGGGTCAATGCCGGCAGCTTCGGCCTTGGCGCCGTTGGGCACCCGAGGATCCATTATCGGACCTGGACCGGTGCCGGTTCCACACAGCCGGCCGGCGCCGGATCCAAGGTCGACGATCCCACCGCCAGTGGTGGGAGCCCTATCCTCATTCCAGATGATCCGAAGCTGGAACAACCTCGCACAACGCTGATTCCGACTTTGATGGCACCGATCAGTGCCTGACACTTATTTTGATCAGTCAGGCACAGCTGAGGAATGGGATGCGTCTGAGGACCCTTTCGAATATGGATTGGAGGAGCAGGACGGGTATGAGTAACTAGGGGAAGCCAGCGGACTGGATACTTTTCCAGATACTGGTATGCTCTCACCTCCTTCTGTGGCTACGGAGGAGGAAGCATCATATACCATGCTGGTGCGTAGAGCGTCTGAGGTCTTGGACCTGGAGTTGCCTACGGTGCCGGTCAGGACTTACATCCTGAAAGAGGTGCTTCAGCCGGGGGTGCTATATCGGAGCCGATGTTAACCTTTAATAAAGCCCTTACTGATGTCTTGCTGGGAAGGTTGTCCAAACCCAGCAGGACATCAGTAAGAGCTTCTCAAAATGAGCATCAATCGTCCGATCAAGCTGCCCTTCAGGAGGATCTTCTGTCGCAGCAGCAAGGGAGGGTTCTCCACCCGAACCTGTCAACTCTGTACCTTCATGCGTGGAGATTGAGCAGCGCCAGTGATGGCTTTTGACCTTCCTCCCAAAGTCTGTAAAGTTATTTTGTCAGCCAGGAGTCCCTCCACTAAAATGGTATACACCTTCCTTTGGAAATGCTTTGTATATTGTTGTGCAGAAAGGCCTATTGATCCTCTTTCTGCTTCTCTTTCTGATATTCTTATCTTCATTCTTTCTCTTGCCAGGCAGGGATCTGCCTTGGGGACTCTCACAGGCTGTCTTTCTGCCTTATTGGCATTTCTTCGGCTGCCTGATCAGCCTTCACCGTTTAAATCCCCCACTGTACATGGATTCCTCAAAGGGCTTGTACATATGTTTCCCCCTACGCCCTTTATGCCCCAATGGGACTTAAATCTGGTCCTCACATTTCTGATGTGGGCTTCCTTTGAGCCTTTGCACAACTGCCCCCTCCGGCTGCTCACCATCAAGACAGCCTTCTTAGTGGCATTAACATCTGCCAGGAGGGTGAATTAGATGCAAGCTCTGTCATCAAAGTCACCGTATCTCACTATCCAGACAAGGTGATTCTCAGAACTCGTGCCTCTTTCCTCCCCAAAGTGATGACCCCATTTTATCTGGGTCAGAACATCACCCTGCCCACTTTCTTTGCTCCACTGAGTCCCTCTAAGAAAGAGGAGCGGCTCCACTGACTGGAGCCAGAAAGAGCGTTGTCGTTCTTGACCGCACAAAAGAGTTCTGCGTAGATGACCAACTCTTTGTGGGGTACGTTGGAGAAAAGAAGGGTCGGGCAGTGCATAAATGAACCATTTCACGATGGTTCGTTCTCTGCATCAAGATCTGCGACGCATTGGCCAAGAAGCAGCCTCCTGAGAGCTCATTCTGCCAGGGGCAAAGCTGCTACCACTGCGTTAGCTCGAGGCGTTCCAGTCCTGGATATCTAGCAGGCAGCATCGGGGGCATCTTTGCACAAGTTTGCAAAGCATTACTGCCTGGACAGTCAGGTATGAGGAGACAGGCACTTTGCCCGTTCAGTCCTGCAGGACTTCATAGTGTAAGTAGAATATCTGCAGCCCACCGCCAGGAGGTTATGGCTTGAGTATCTATTCAAAGGTAAGGAATTTGTAGCTTGAAGTCTCTATCAGATGGGCAAGTTACTTACCTTCGGTAATGCATTATCTGGTAGAGACTCTATCTAGCTGCAGATTCCTTACACCCACCCATGCCTCCCCGCTCTGGGGATATGTCTAGTAAAGTTAGGGTTTACGCCTGTAAGGGCCCTAGTTTTGCACAGACAAAATGTTAATTCTAGCCATGACTGTGCTTCTTGCATGGAAGTGTTGTGGATAAAAGAACTGATATACGTGCACCGGAGAGGTGCCTTTATAGGTGACCATGACGTCACAGATGGCTGCAATGATTCTGACGAAGCTAGGCGGAGCCGGACGACGCACGCAGATCCGAACGAATCCACCCAATGGCGCACGCAATGTATTACTCAGCAAAAAGATTCCGGATTTGAAGCTGACGTCAGAGTAGGAAAGGGCCACTGTTGGCATGGTTAACCCCCACTTTTTGCCTAGTGTTGATGCCAACTTTCATTGAAAGTGGGCTGGGAGCCTGCTAACCAGTCCCTAGCCCCATTCTTCTTTCCCTAAAACTGTACCTTTGTTTCCACAATTGGCACAGCACTGGCACACAGTTCAGCCCCTTGTAAAGGGTACCCATGGTACCAAGGGCCCTGTGACCAGGGAAGGTCTCTAAGGGCTGCAGCATGCATTATGCCACCCTAGGGGACCCCTCACCCAGCACATGTACACTGCCTTGCAGACTGTGTGTACTTGTGGGGAAGAAAATAAACAAAGTCGACATAGCATCCCTCTCAGGGTGCAATGCCCACAAACCATTGCCTATGGCATAGTAAATCACCCCTCTAGCAGGCCTTCTAGCCCTAAGGCAGGGTGCACTATACCACAGGTGAGGGCATAGCTGCATAGCTGCATGAGGAATATGCCCCTACAAGTGTCTAAGTCCAGTCTTGGAGATTGTAAGTGCAGTGTAGCCATATTGAGTATATGGTCTGGGAGTTTGTCATTGTGAACTCCACAGCTCCATAATGGCTTCACTGAATACGGGAAGTTTGGTATTAAACTTCTCAGCACAATAACCCACACTGATGCCAGTGTGGGATCTAATGGAAAATGCACACAGAGGGCATCTTAGAGATGCCCTCTGTATGTTAGCCAAACTGCTAGTGTAGGACTGACCGGTTTGTGCCAGCCTGCCACTTTCAGATACATTTCTGACCACATGGGATGAGTGCCTTTGTGCACTGTGGTCAGAAACAAAGCCTGTCCTGGGAGGAGGTGCTTCACACCTCCCCCTTACAGGAACTGTAGCACCTGGTGGTGAGGCTTACAGGCTGAAGCCTCGGATTACAGTGCCCCAGGGCACTCCAGCTAGTGGAGATCCCTGCCCCCTGGACTGAGTTCCACTTTTGGCGGCAAGTCTGGTGGGAAAATAAGGGAAAACAGGGAGGAGTGACCATCTCCGCCAGGACCCCTCCTAAGGTGTCCAGAGCTGAGGTGACCCCCTGCCTGCAGAATCCTCCATCTTGGTTTGGAGGACAGGGACCAATAGGATTAGGGTTGGCCCCCCTCCCCAAAGGGAGTGGGCACAAGGAGGTTGTAGCCACCCACAGGGACAGTAGCCATTGGCTACTGCCCTCTGACCCCTAAAACGCCCCGGAATCTAGGATTTAAGGGCCTCCCTGAACCCAGATCACCAGATTCCTGGCGACCTAACAAGGAAGACTGCTAAGCTGAAACACCAACAGAGAAGAAGGAAGACAACTGCTTTGGCCCCATTCCTACCGACCTGTCTCCTGCTTCCAAGGACCTGCAAAAGTACAGCGATGCATCCAGTGGGACCAGCGACCTCTGCCAAGCTCCAGAGGGCTGCCCTTTGCCCAAAAAGACCAAGACCTCCCGTGGACAACGGCCCAGTCCAAGAAGAAACCTACAACCAAGGACTCCCACCTCACTCCGAATACGTGATTTCTAACCACTCTGCCACTGACGCCCAAGGCCTGTGTCCAGGTGGTCTACCCAGCAAGAGGGGGTCCTCAGGTGATTGCGACCAAGTGCCCACCGTCGGTTGACCTCTCCACCCCTCCACGACTACGCCTGCAGAGGGAATCCTGAGGACCCCCCGACCGCAAAGCTCCGGACGAAGATATTTAATGCCTAAGGACACACTGCACCTGCACCCCCAGGCCTTGGAGAAACCGACACCTGGTGCAGCTACGTTCAGCAGGCGGCCCTCCACCCTGTCCGACTGGTGGTGTGCCCAAGACACCCCCCTGGACCTCGCATGCAGCCTCTGAGTGACCCCCGGGGGCTCCTCATAGACCAGCATTGGAAACCTGACGTCCTGGTTGCACCCTGCACCCGGCCGCCCCTGTGCTGCTGAGGGTGTGTTTTTGGCTCCTTCATGTGGCCCCTCCAGTGCTCTTCTAAGCCCCCCCCCCCCCTCCCCCCCCCCTCCCCCCCCCCCCGCCGGTCTGCCCTCCAAGAGGCGGGTACATACCTGTAGGCAGACAGGATTCCGAGTACCCCCGTCTCCATAGGAGGCCACGTTACATTTGCTCATCTTTGACCTCTGCACCCAGACTGCCCCGTGTTGCTGGTGGTGGGTGTTTGGGGTTAACTTGAACCCCAACCGGTCAACTTCCTAAAACCCGGAGACTGAAACTGTAAGTGTTGTACTTACCTGTAAAACAATCTAACATTTCTTCCCCCCAGGAACTGTTTCTGAAAATTGCTGTGTGTCCATTTTTAAAAGATTATTGCCAATATTTCAAGAATTGTATAACTTATCAATTTCAAACAAAGTACTATTGATACATGTGTGAAATACGAATCTTTTGAAGTAACTGCCTGCAACTTGAATCTTGTGGTTCTAAAAATAAACTAAGAAAATATATTTTTGCTATAAAAAAAACATTAGTCTGGAGTTAAGCCATTGAATGTGTGCTTCTTCTATTGTTTGTATGTGTTTACAACAAATGCTTTGCACTACCCTCTGATAAGCCTAACTGCTCGACCACACTACCACAAAAGAGAGCATTAGTATTATCTACTTTAGCCTCTGGTAAGCCTCTTGGGAACCCCAGGACTCTGTGCACACTGTCTCATTTTGATATAGTATATACAGAGCCAGTTTCCTACACCAGGGAATTCAAAGGTAAGGAATCTGAAGCTAGATAGAGTCTCAGCCAGATAATGCGTTACTGAAGGTAAGTAACTTGTACGTTGATGCAAGTATCTATGATAGGTTAACTCCAGCCCATATACCTGCTCAGCCAGTTCAACCAGCAAAGATGGCTCAAAAAGGCCCTTTTTCATCGACTCCATGGTTATACCATCTAATGACTTAAGACATCAGCCAATACAGAACCCGAGGCACAGAATGTACATCAAGACATAACTTTGGATGCTCATCATGATCACGCCAGTTACCATGTGGAAGATGATGCACAAGATAATAGGCAGGAGCTGAATCTGATAACTATATTCCAGCTGAGGATTGCGATTTGGAACCAGCACCTAGGAACTCTCCTCTCAACAAAATGTATCGTTTTGTACTCTGATTGATAGAACTTCATTGAAATTCAATCTCCTGATAGCATCTAGAGAGAAGAGCTAACTTATATTTGATTTCAAGGTCAGATCTAAACTGTCCATAAGATTTATTCCTTATGGGATGAGGGATTACCATGAATGAAAAACCAGGCTGTAGGTTTCACTTTGCCATCCCATCTGGATAAAATGTACGCCTCCAGATTTAGCACCATCATGCCTCCTCAATCAAATTAAAACAGAGTCATTGATATCTGTGGCAGTACAAAGACATTCCCAGAATGCAGCAACATTTTGTGTTGTTCCTACAGACTGGCGGGCTTCAGGACACTGTGAGAAAAATGATTGGTGTTTTTGCAGCTGTAGTTACCAAAATATTGAATCCAATCGTTAAGGTTTGATAGTTGTGGCACAGCATTACTGAACTTCTTGAAAAGCTGCCTTAAAATTGTCAAGAAAAGGCAAAGTCTATTCTAAAGGGAGAAATTATAGGTTGTTTGCACTAGTAGATGCCTTTCTCAATAACTCAAATAATGGGTTCAATAACAGAAGCTCTTTTACTAAGTTGTGACTGACTGAGGAGTAAATCCTGTTGAAATGAAGTTCAGTCTAGTATTTTATATGACTTTTCATGAACACCATTGTTCAGAAAACATGCGGATGATGCCTTGCAAATGAGAATGATACTGCTATAACAAGATTACTGTGTATTCTACAATGCTGAAAAAACCACTCATATTCTGGAGAACTCCAGATGAAACGTTTCCTCCAACAAGAGTGGTATCCCAGGGCTCAATTAGTAGGTGCTTTCGATTGCTTAGTTAGTAATATTTGCTTATGCTTTTCCGGTTCCCCCAATCCTGAGTGTCCTCTACAAACTGATTAGAAAACAATGTGTGCTCCTACTCTTGGTGCCGTGTGGGCGAGGAAGTTTTCGAATGTGGATCTTTGGGATATCTCAGTAGAGGCATCAATCGGATTCCAACAGGATGCAGATCTGCACTCCAAGAATCAAGGTCAAGTTCTACAACCCAATGTGGCCTCCCTGCTCTTGATGCCTGACTGCTTCGGACCTGGAGTCTGGTCATCTCCACATTCCACCAAACTGCCTAAAAATGTTTCAAGCAGCTGGAACACTTTCCACTGTATAGACCTATTCCTTAAAGTGAAAACATTTCTGCCCCTGGGCCCCTTCTGAAGACATTGATCTCCTTACTGTGTGTCTTCAGGTAGCCTTACTTTCTACACCTTGCTTACTCAGGCTTAAAGATTTCCTCCATTAGAGTACATCTGGTGACTATCTCCAGATATCTGAGGATTCCACACGCTCCTAATTTCTTGCTTAGACTACTGAAAGAATTCAAGAAAATACTTGTATGCATCTTTCTCCGTCTGATGAAGAATTCACTGTCTTGGGAGCTCAACACTGTGCTAGGGAGTCTCATGAAAGACCCATTGGAATCCATGCATAAGGCATCCCTTTTGGTGTTCTCCTGGAAAACCGGGTATATATTATCCATAACATCTACAAGATTCATTCGTGAAAGGCATTTTCCTTCAATCTGCCTTACTTGATGTTTTAGAAATACACAATGACTCCTACTGAAACCTCGATTCATGCTTAAGGTCCCACTGTCATTCCAAATGAGCTAACTTTTTTCTCAATTATCTACTTCTGCAGAAAAAACACTGCATCCATTACACCTCAAAGGCTGTTTGGAGTTTTACATCGGTAAGACATAAGACTTTCGAAAATCAGATCAGCTTTTCATCTCATGTGGGAATTCCAACAAACGTTGCCCTCTTTCAAAACAATGCATTACTCACTTGATCACAGCTTGTATCTCGTTCTGCAGTGCCAAAACAGGGTGTCCTCTCAGACAGATGATCGGAGCACAGGCCACAAGTAGCATGGATGCCATGGATTCTTTGTTCACCGGATTGCTTCTACCCTCGCCTTGCCTGGATATCCGGTTAAAATATGAAAAAATAGTTGGACAGCCGATGCTGCGCAACTTGTTTGACACAGATGAACCTCATTTCCACCTATCCATACAGCACTGTGTGTGTTACTGCTTTGTTAAACTGTTTGATTCTGTGAAATAACTAATACTGGACAGTAAAAAGTTTCTTATCTGTAACTACATGTATTCAACATTGCTATCTTTCATAGATTCATATGTGTCCACTATCACTCTGCCATGAGGTTACCAGTACTGCCTCTGAGGAGAGTTGGGGGCTCTAAGCCTCTCCACCTCATTGGCCATACTTCAGGTCGAATAATGCAGTGGATTGGTTACAAGTGGTCTATTGCTGTTTCAGTCTTATGTGATCTCTTACTGCTTTGTTAATATTGACTACCAAAGGTTCCCAGTCTGGCACGGATAATGTCTGCGACACTGCTCTCGGTCTAGCTGTTTCAGATGCTGAAAACCATGAGCCTTAATAGGGAGATACTAGTCTGGATTTGATTGTTGACCTGTTGAACACATGAAATGTGGAAACGGTTTTAACATCAGTGCTGGAGATCCCAGACATTTTCAGTAAGAAATTAACCCTAGTGGTCAACAGGAGAAAACGGTCTCCTCCCACTAAAACCTCTGTTTGTGGGTACAATACAGCATAGGAGTAATGCAGCCCTGAAATAGGAGGAAATTACCTCGAAATACCTAGGTATGCAGGTTTCTCACCAACATGTATATAAACTAGTGGGCAACCTAGGAAGGGCAATGATAATTCCCTCCACCACTTTTCGTGACTTGAATTCTAGGTAGACTTAATGTTCTGGGTGGTAGGTCCAGAGATGCCCATTACAAGTTGCAGCTACTGATTACCGACAGTGCCCTGGGGGCCCCAGACATGGAGTTGTATTATCTGGCAGGCCAACTCAAGTAGATAGTTGCTTCACACAGAAAGCACACTACATCTGCTGAACTCTTGGCTGCAAGACGGTAGCCTGCTTTAATTCTACGGACTTACTAAACTGGTAAACATAGCGAAGCATTGCTGATCCAGCTGTTGTAAGAAGACCAAAATCAACATACCATACACAACAGAAATTCCATTATGAGGCCTGAGGTCTTATGGAAAGTTCACAGGACAGCTTGGCAGGAGGTATGTGTCAAACACATTGACAATCTATACATCAACAGTCAACTAGAAGACTTTGCTGTATTAAGGCAGGAGTACAGAGTGCCAATTCTAAAGGCTGCAAAGATAGCCTGGGAACCACACATAGCAGGCCAGTCACTCATATAACTGCCAGTGTCATGTTCCACAAAAGGCACAACTGTAAAGCGCCATATGAGCGAAACCATTGCCTGATTTGGATGCCTCATGGACAGGTTAGGAGACAGATCTGGGAAGTATCTTCTTAGAGTAAGAATGGACTGGTGGATTTTTCAGTGTGACATGAGTATCTGGAAATGCCAGATTTAAACTAAAACAGAACAACTACATACACCTTATCTGTTGAACCCTACAAACACTGCACGGAATGTATCCAACACTTGCTAAAGATGTGGTGGTACTGTGCAGACAACTTTCACATATTGTTGAACTGCCCTAACATCTAAATCTCAGGAGAGTTGACCAAAGAGCTAACCACACTAGCAGATGAACACATTACGTATCCCAGAACTGTGCCTGTTAGGAATGATGTCAAGGTCCGAGGTGATAAATCTTCTTGTAACTACATTGATTTGGCATTACTCTTAGCTACACATAACAATTTCAGTCAAGTGGAGGTGGCCTGTCCACTTCAAATCTGTCTGGAGAGCTAAACGGTTGAAATGGGCAATGGCAGGGGCTGTGGTAGCCCCAATTTAATTTAAGAGTAAAAGGGATTACCGGAATTTCACCAACTAGGATGTTTTGTGCCTGAGTCTAACACTTAGGTCTTTAGGGTTGTATGACACAACCACATACGCCTAAACAACGCATGCCTGAACTACGTGGTCGGAACAAGGACTGTATCTTTACCGTGCATGCCTTTACAACAAATTTTGTTGTGTAAGTATATGTGGTAAAGGAATATGTTTGGTAAATTCCCCCCCTGCCCTGCATTCCTCTCCGCCCATGCCCTTATAACTACCCTGACCCCACCGCCCTGAGCCCTAAATTAAAAAAAAAAACTACCCGCCCTTAAAACTACCCCAGACCCAAATCCAAAAAACTACTCTTCCCCCTAATACCCTGCCCTTAAAACTACCCCAACAACCTTCCGCCTTGAGCCCTAAATCCAAAAAACTACCCCAAACTCCTGCACCCTAAAACTGCCCACTCACCCCAAAAAACAACCCCCTTCCCAAACTACCCCAAGCCCCTCGCCCTAAATCAACCCCCCTACCCTGCAATCCACTCTGCCCCTACCCTTAAACATACCCTGGCCTCCTGGGATTACAACTACCCTCCACACCTCCACCCCGAGCCCTAAAACCACCCCCTCCCCAAACTACCCTGACCCCTGCCTTGAGCCCTAAATCAAAAAACTACCCCAACCCCCCTCCTCCGCCCTGAGCCCTAAAACTGCCCCACCCTAAACCCAGCCCCACTTACCTCTCCTGATCCTTCTTCCTACTCCTGATCCATGCCAGACCGCTGCCTCAACCATGCATATTCATTGTTAAGGCACATGCATGGTGCAGGCTGACCCCACGCATATGAGTGGTTCAGTCAAGCGTTGTTCCGCCTGTGGACAAAGGGCATGCGTGGCTGAGCCCGTGTAGTTTAGGCTGGTTCCCTGCACCTACTAATATTTACTTATTGTATTGTGTTGAGCTTTTAAGCATTTTTCATGTGTTAGTGCATGAATTTGAACAACGTATACTGGTTAGCTGGAAACACTGTATGCACAGAGTATTTATTTTCCCTTATTTAGACAATATGCTAAAATCAATAAAGTGATATGTAAAAAACCATTCAAGGTCACCGACTAAAACTCTTAGGAAGTGAAAATGCAATATGTACAGTGTACGCGCACACAGTAGCCCACTAATTAGAAAACGACAATCAAGTGTTCAAAATATTAGAAAAAAAACTCAAAAAAAAAAAAAATCATCTAAATAATTTTTTCTTGGAGTATAACGAGAATGCTTTTTCAAGTTTTTGTTACTGGATTGAACAATCCTCAGTTTCTGCAAAATTCTCAACAAAACTAGAAGCACCAACATCAGAAGAAAACCAGTGCAGTCACAAAAAGTTGGATAGTAACAAGCTGTTAACTAACCATCGTAGACGGTTTAAAGGATGCTAAGCGAGAATGTTGCCAAAACCTTCCAAACTATGTTGGAGGAATAGGGGACACTGAATATTCTGGTAGAGATTGCAGCTTGCCTGAATATTACTAAATATTTAGACATGTTAAATGTGTTAAATAGATTCGTTTCTGATATTGTCAATGCTGTTCATGTTGTGATAGATTTTTAAAGCCTTGTTTTGTTTTGTAATGTATGTTATGATTGTTCTGTCTTTTATGGTTTTATGCAAAAAACCTGAATAAGTCTTTAGTCTTATTGTAGAGAAGCAAGGTAGACCTGGCAGGCAAGGATGGCAGCATTGTCGGTTTAGAATTATCACTCCCTGTTCATGAGACGTAAAGTAATCGGTATGCGTTCATCACGATTTACTGTAATTACACAGCGCTGTCTAATAAGTAATGTTATAAGATCTTGTGCTTGAGGGGTTACCCTGTTGGAGAGATGCCTTAGAAGAGGCAATAGAAACAAAAGTCAGAGACCGCCATTTACCTATCTGTGTCAGGCACTTGCAGGTTCGTGATTCACCATGCACATGCCACGCCAATGCCATTAATACTATGGAAATGACTTGAGGCGCAATGCAAATGACTAATTTATCATAACATGGTATATACACTCGGTTGAGGTATTTTTTTCGATTGCACTGCGCATCTGGCTCCTCCTCAAGTGCGACCTTACTGCCCGCCCCTAAGCACTGCAGTTGGACTTCCTGGGCGGATTTGGCCTGCCTGCCATTTTTGAAAGTGGTAGCTTAGCCTTTCCCAGTGTTCATCGACAGCTGCACTTCGCACTGCACGACGCTGCTTTCTTAGGCACAATAGGGAGTTTGGTACGTGTAAAGAAGCATTAGCTGTCTAACTTTTAATATTAGAAGCATTTGTTTGATCAAAATCTCCCCGTCCTTGTTGAGAACAAGTTCTCATTGCGATTGAGGCCAAAAGAACAGAATTGGAACAAAGTAGCCCCTTCTATAAGTTCTTTCGAAAACACTGAAATAGCCAGTGCAGATAAACCTCTCGTATTTTTCCTTTGCAGACGACGCAGCCCCTCCAAGCACCATAGTGAACATGGTAGGAAAGCTGTGTAATTTAATCAATGACAGTACAGTACAGCATGTGAAGCAGTTGTTTGGGGCACTGGACATTGACATGTAAGTAAAAAAAATACAAATCTCGGTGCTGCTCCAAAATATTTTTCGCTTTTCCTAACTGCTGACTAGTCCGGTTATAATAAGTGAAGCTTTATCAGTTGTAAACATTGCGCAAGAAATAACCAGTGCCCAAACATCGAAAACCCCTTCGAAAGGAGACCAAACTCAAAAACATTACAAACCTTAAAGAAAAATCCATCAGAGTTTTCTGGCCAGGAACAATACTGACCTGTTTTTACATCCCAAATAACCAAACATCTATTATAACTTGGAAGTCTGTTAAATCTAATATTGTGAAAAACCTCACAAAGTATAGGAAATTCCCTGTTGGCTCATTATTATTCAGAACATGTGATATTGTTGATTTATTTTTTGCCATATTGCTGTGATGACTTGATTTTTTTCCCTAACAAACTCTAATAGTAATTAACTATCTCAACTGTGTGTGCCTCTGTGCGACCCATCCCAAGCACCAGTGTACCCAAGAACTCCATCTAATGGACATTTCTCGTGGAGCTCACAATAACTATGCTAAGCTAAGACCCTGAGTTAAATTCTCTTTGCAGATCTCCAGGAGAAATAGATCCCAAGGCAATGCTGGGCAAGCCCGAGTCATCAAAACAGGTGGACCTGTGTCCTAGTCTGCAGCAACACTTTTGGAATCATAGCAGTGGCTGGAAAGTGAAACTCTTCATTCCTATGCACTCACTTAGAAAAGCATCTGTCGCAGATTGTTTCAAAGCAGCTTCAAAATGAACACCTTCATCAACTGTTTCAGAGACAGAATGCCTATCACAGATCCCCACTGAGACATGTTTTAGAAATAATTTCATTATTAGTTTTCTGTTATTACAAGGGACAATCAATATGGGATATCTTGGCTGATAACATTACAAGCATAGTTTCCATGCTGTGCGTACAAATTAAAATAGAAAGAATAAAATAACATTTAGCTAATCTATGGTTTAACGTCTACGTATTTATACATATGTAGGTCTCTGGTTACAGTTTGCTCTGGCATGCCCAGTTGCAGTATTCAAGCTCATCTTTTTTTTGTTCGATGCTATATCTGGAAGTAATGTGGGTGCTCAAATGGCACACCCTCTCAACCTAGAGAGCTTTTTGTAATAAATTGGAAAGATTGTATGACTGGTGGTATAAATCCAATACCACTCATCCCCAAACAAAGCTGGAATTCAATGAGGCCTATCATTAGCATCTGAAGCTATATATATTTAACAGTATTGTGTCCCACAGTGTAATTGGGACAACCTTGTCTGTTCTTCCGTGTTGGATTTCAGTTGTATTATTTTTTCAGCTTTAACAAATTTCAGTAATTCCATGGTTACTATGAAATCCTGGGGAGTGGGTAAACCTCCATGACAAGACTATTATATTAGCCAGTCTTTTCATAACCATCATCAGACACAGTTATTCGGCCCTCAGTTACTGGAAGTAGTAATCTGCTGGGTAAAATTCCGCTTCTGCCGGTGCTCAATGTGAACTAGATTAGTTTTGAGTTTAGTTCTTTAAATTCTCATTGTGGAAAGATTGCCACTAGATATACAAAACAATAGAGATGCCTTTATAATACAATCATTTTGGAAAAGGCTACCCCCACTATCACTAAGAGTGTGGAGGCACTTCCTAGAGAAGATTGTTCACTGAATGGCCATCATAGTTTTTTGTAATGCCAGTGATGGCTTCCTCCTTTCAATGATAAACTTGCACGTGAAGGTCATGCTGTCCTTCTCTAAGGTCATGGTCTGAAGGATGCATGATTAGTGAGTCTTCTGGAATTGTAATGGGAACATGCATGATGTATTCTTTTAACTTTCAAACTAGACATCTTGCAAAATGTCTCCAACAGTGCCATAGTTGGATCAGTACCAGTCTAAGCATTTTGAGGATACTACAGGGCATCATTTGCATATTGAGATATGGCAGTGATCACCAGCAATGTCTGTGTCTCAGGCAGTTCCCACTTGTCAGAGTTCACCAGGTGCTCTATCGCAAATGTGAATAGCAAGGGATGGAGGGAACCTTCTTGTTGGTTACCCCTCACTGTTTGCCAGAGTTTGTAGGCGAATTAAGCTCTTCTAATGCATGCACAATGTGATTATTGCATCATGAAATCCCATTATCCTCGACACCATAAACAAATAATCACCATCATCAAATGTCAAGTGCCTTTGCATAAGATTGGAAGCTGTTGTTGACAGAATCACTTTCTGGAGTGTTTTCCCAAAAAACTGGACAACCTACAAATGTTTGTCACGTATGTACTCCTACTTGGGACAGCCATTTGTACTGGATGTACTTCGGAGGTTAGAACAGGTCTGTATTCACCTATACTTTGCCAAGGATTTTACAGTCTAGATTAAGCACAGAGCGAAAGGACACCATGGCGTCCTGTCTAATGGATCTTAGAGGGTTTTAGGTAAAACCTTCTGTTATTTTTTCTTTAGTGGTAAGCATTAGGGTACCCTCTCTTCTCGTGGTTGGTACAAATCTAGGACTAGAGAAATCAGTATTTCTGGAAAAATGGCATAGAATTTGGTTGGTATTCCATCGCTCCCTGGGGTTATGCCACTTTGATAAATTGTTGATGGCAGTTCTGATTTTGGAGGAGGTGTTTGAGCATTTAGAATTTCATTTTGTACATGGGACAGTCTATGCAACCCTGCTATGGTTACATGATTAGTAGATGGCCAGGGGGCATTTTGGATAGCTTTACGTGCAATAATGAATAATGGTTGTTAAATATTGCATCTTATTTTGACCATGGCACCAACTTCACATCTCAGGGCTGAAGGTCAGGATTACTGACTAGTCAGCCTGAGCCAACATCAGAAGAAGGCACTTGGCTTTATTCCCTACATCGTGCTGTCTGGCTATATAGTCTTGGTAGTCAGACAGTGTTTCTTCAGTAGTGGCAGGTACTTAGGGCCATATGTACGAACACATTTTCCCATTGACACAGAATGGGAAAAACCCTTTTCTACATCTGGCCCTTAGTCCTACCCTGATGCAGTTCAGGCTTCAAGTCGAAATCACTAGCCTTCCTAACATTCAACTCCATCAAACAATTCTCAAGTAGGGTTGCATCTGTGTAACACCATTCGGGTCCTCAATGAGGTCATAGTACATATGCCACTTTGGAACACTTTAATGGCATCTCACTCTTTTTAGGTGTTCCCAATTGAATGAGTCTTGAAAGCAGTGCATGATAGATTCTTATGTCGCTTTCTGTATATGTGACATCAGTAAGTGCTGTGAACTGTTACCATCATGATGGAATGTACGTGAGTGACTTCACCCAATTAAGGATGAGCATTAAAGGTGTGTGCTTTGAGGTTATCTTGCTCCAAATGATGACTCTTTCACGACTGCTCTACGTTCTTCAAAACACTCTCTTTAAGGTCCCCCCAGACATCTTCAGAAATGTCGACCATGAGGTATGGCTTTTGTTAGGTAATGGGGGTAGCTTGCGCATAGCGCTTTATAAACTGCAGAGAGGTGTCTATGACTGGGACTGGTAGTCCCTGACATACTCAAATACTATTGGGCCCTGCAATTAGTTGAGACCGACAACTAGGTATTCACAGAGTGAACTGAGCCAGTGTATTGGTTAGACATGGATGCTATAAGGTGCAGGGGCTATCCGCCGGTTCTCTGTATGCAGGGGTGAGAAAGCAACCTGCTGACACACAAAAAGATGGTGGTAAGTGTGTGGAGCTAGCCTACTAATATCTGGGATGGGAGATTAAGCTGACGGACGGGACCCTTTTTTGGGATAGCGTTCTCCTGCGAGAACTTGGAAACTTGGAGGGGTTCTCCAAATGGGGCACTGCTTGGTATAGAACACTTGGGTGACAGGCCTTGGTGACCTTTGCGGTCCTGCAACAAGAGTATCAGCTTGCAAAGTCTAAATGATTCAGATACCTACAGCTTAGGCACTCCTTCCAATGGCATATTCTAGAAGGAGAGCAGCTGCCCATGGTGGCACCATTGGAGGCACTAGAATAGGGTGACCAGGCGTCCCAGATTTGCTGGGATAGTCCCGTTTTTTCACCTGCTGTCCTTGCAAATTTCAGGAAATTTAGCTCATGTCCTGGTTTTTATAGAGGGTTGCCTGAAAATGGTGGGAGGTGATTTTTTGGTTTTCCAAAGCAGAGATAGTTAGCAGGTGTTATCAGAAAGCAATTTAATTAACAGGCATTACACTGGCTTTAAAAATCGCATTTTATTTATGTTCTTAGTGCCTCTTCTGTAATTTTATGCTGATGAGCGCTGTCATTCTGTGCGCTGGTCTGCAGTACTCTTGTAGTCCTTCTATTTTTGTGAAATGTCCCGGTTTTTGGTTTTACATTTCTGGTCACCCTATACTAGACCCCCTGACAGACAAGGCTTTCTCCATGATGCACAAGAAACTAAAGAATAATTCTGCAGACCAGTTGACGGCTTTGAGAGAAGTGTGGGAAAGGGATATCTGGGCAATTGAGAACGATGAGTGGGTTGAGGCGGTGCAGAGTCCTAGTAAATTGGCAATACGAGCCTGCTTTCGCTTAGTCCAATTACGGATACTGCATAGATCATACTACTCTAGAGTGCTTTTACATCGACTGAGGAGGAATGATTCGGAGGGGCTACGGGCCCTTTCTTCACCTAATATGGTGGACTGGACCAGGACTTGCTCTAGCAATCCCAAGGTGCTCTTTTTAGGCAGTCGTGTAGTCGAGCAACCTTAGGCTTATCAGAGAGGAGTGTTAGACTTCTGCAAATACACACACAGTCAATAAATCAGACACACGACTCAATAAGGAGATCCACACCAATTTACAAAAATAACAAGTATCTTTATATATATTTAGGCACTAGGATCAATCCAATCAGGTGAGTACATTTTCCAAGAAAATTACTTTCTGGTTTCAAAAGACAACAGTGTATTTTTCAGAAGCGTCAGTGTTATTATATGGAGAGAAAAACAATACCATTCAGGTATAGTACAGCCACTTACGGGACCAATCTCTTGGACTTAAGGTAAGTATTGGGCAAGGGTCAGGACCACACCAACAGGTCACTCTGGGTGGCACTGGGGCGGCCAGATGCAGAGGTGTAGTACGCCGTTGGGTGCCTAATGTTAGTCAGTGGGGATCGGTCCGGTTGAAAAGAGGCTGCAGGTTTGGACAAGGAGTCCAGTCTAGGAGAACCAACAGGTGGGTTCAAGACTTGAGATGCTCGGGGAGGGAGGGACACCTTCAGTCCTCTTCTTTACTGGCCAGGGGCGATGGGTGCAGAGGTATCCTGAGCAGTCGGGTTTTCTCCACCGGGAGCACTCGTTGTAGAGGGGATTTTTGGGAGAGGCTGCAGTGAGCTGACAGTGGGCAAGTCCAAGGTGGGCTTTGTCCCTGTAGGGTTGGGGGGGGACCAGGTTGGCACCATTAGCCCACTTCAGCTTGGGATAGGCTGCACAGGTGAAGTTTTGCTTTTCGGTGTAGTGTTTTAGCGGTCTGAAGTCCTCTCACATCTTTTGAAGTGCCTGTAAGATGCAGGGAAGCAGCTCCACTGCTCCACTGGAGTTCTTGGGTCTTTGTTGAAGGCAGGTAGTCCTCCCACGCTTTTGGAGGCACAGCCGCTTTCAGAACTGGTTGAATTTGGCAGAAATCGGCAGGCACAGCAGACAGGCTGGAAGAGCTGGGGCCAAGTCAGCTGCTTATTCCTTGGGATTTGCTTTTGCAGCTCTTATGTGTTCTTCTTCATAGGTCAGCAGGAATCTGATTTCCTTGTGCAAGGGGTTTCTGTAAATACTGAATTTAGGGGTGCTTTGCGGAGTGTAGGGTAGTAGCCAATGGCCTACTAACCCCTGGGGTCATTACACCCCCTATATGACTACTTACTGCGGGAAGTAGGCATAATCCTCTAAATCTACCAACACCAAGAAGGCAGATTTCTAATTGGTGTGTTTACATCAAGCAGCACAACTTATGGGTGGGACTGACCTGAGGGGTGGACATACCTCCATTACTACTAATTTTCCCACCTGTCCTGGTGCCAAATGGTGCTTGGGGCGGAGGGGGGGGGGGGGGGGGTGGTATCCTCTCCTTTGAGGGAAGCCACATCTACATATAAAGGCCGGGGGGCTTCTTTGAAGCCCTCAGCCTTGGAATGCAGATTCACAGGTCATTCTGTTGGGAGGGGTGTGCTAACACCCCTGCCAGAGCAGGCTTTGTTTCTGTCTACCCAAGAGCAAAGGCTCTCATCCCGGGGATCAGAAACGTGTCTAGTGGTGGCAGGCCAGTTAAAACTGATCAGCCAGCACACAGGTAACTGGTAGGTTTTTCATGGGGCATCTCAATGGTGCCCTCTGGGTGCATGTATTAATACATTTATCACCTGCATCGGTCAGTGTTTATTAATATGAGATGCTTGATACCAAACATCCCTATTTTCAGTGAAGTCATCATGTAGCTGGGGAACATGTATTGACCAGTGTTCAGAACATGTACTTAAAATGGGAAGCAGTCTGAACCACGACTCCCGAACAACTGAGCCGTGGACAACGAAAGTGGAACAGCGCTTTTGTTAACCACGACTTCCTTGTACGGTGCCTTATTCCACGCATGTGCTGAACCACGCACATGCGTGGGTAAGGCACAGAAGAAGGGAATCTGCTTCGGAGGACGACGTGATCAGGTAAGTGGGGCTGGGACTGGGGCTATTTTAGGGGCGGGGTATTTTTAGTTTTTGGGGGTTGGGTGGTTTAGGGGCAGGGGGTCGGGGCATTTTTAGTTTTAGGGGTGGGGTGGGGGCTGGGGTATTTTTAGTTTTTGGGGCTGGGTGGGGGGTCAGGGTATTTTTACTTTTTGGGGGTGTGGGTTGGGGTAGTTTAGGTTTTAGGGAGGGGGTGGGCGGTTAAGGTGATTTTAGGTTTTAGGGGCGGGTTGGGGTGGTTTTAGGGCCGGGGTGGGGGGTTGGGGTTGTTTTAGGGGTGGGGGTTGGGGTGGTGTTAGGGGCGGGGGTGGGGGGTTGGGGTAGTTTTAGGGCTGGGGTGAGGAGTCGCAGTAATTTAGGCGCGGGGTGGGGGTCAGGGTGGTTTTAGAGGAGGCGGGGTGGGGGGTCGCAGTAATTTTAGGGGCGGGTTGGGGTGGTTTTAGGTTTTGGGGAGGTGAGGGGGTTGGGGCGGTTTTAGGGGTGGGGTGGGGAGTCACGGTAATTTAGGGGCAGGGTTGGGGTGGTTTTAGGGGCGGGGTGAGGGCTTGGGGTAGTTTTAGGTTTTAGGGGTGGGGGGGGGCAGGGGAGTCGCATGCTGGAACCATGCAAGCCATTCCACGCATGCCTTCACCAGGAATGCCTTTACAGCGAAAAATCGTTGTTAAGGCATTCGTGGTAAAGGTATTAGTGGTAACAACGCGGTCGTTGTTCCAACCGGGTTGTTCAGGCATGCGTGGTTCCAGCATGCGTGGGGGTTTGGGGTGGTTTTAGGGGCAGGGGTGGGGGGTTGTGTTAGTTTTAGGGGTGGGGTGTTGAGGTAGTTTAGGTTTTAGGGGTGGGGGGTTGGGGTGGGGGTGGGGTGTCGCTGTAATTTAGGCGCAAGGGTGGTTCTAGGTTTAAGGGACGGGGTGGGGGTTGTGGTAATTTTACGGGTGGGGTGGTTTTAGGTTTTAGGGCGTGGGGTGAGGTGGTTGGTGTCGTTTTAGGGGTGGGGGTGGTTTTAGGGGTGGGGAGTCACAGTAATTTAGGGGTGGAGAGGGGGGTTGGGGTAGTTTTAGGTTTTAGGGGCAGGGTGGGGGGTGCAGTAATTTTAGGGGTGTGGGGCCAGGGAGGTTGCATGCTGGAACCATGTAAGCCATTCCACGGATGCCTTTACCAGGAATGCCTTTACAATGAAAAATTGTTGTTAAGGCATTCGTGGTAAAGGCATTAGTGGTAACAACGCGGTTGTTGTTCCGACATGCGTATTTCCAGCATGCTGCGTTCCGACATACATTAACTTAAAATGGCTTCCCTGTGCACTCACTAAGTCTGAGAATCGACAAAGAAATAGTGGAGGCATACCTGCTTTTGCAAATCTGTCCTTGCATGTAATATAGTGCACCCTGCCTTAAGTCTGCAAGGCATGCTGTAGTGTTGACTTATATATATTGCATGCTGTGTTAGGGGACATGTGTGCCATGTTGTGTTTTCACTTTTAGCTGCACCAAGACACGCAGCCTGCAATGGCAATCTGCATGTGCTAGGTGAGGGGTCCCTGAGGGTGGCACAATACATGCTGCAGCCGTTTGGAGATCCTCTTTGGTACTCATGCCCTAGGTACCAGGGGTACCATTTATTGAGGCTTATAGGGGTGCTAAAGGTATGGCCAATTGGGGAACAATTGCACGGTTTTAGGGAGATGGTTGCTAGGCACTAGGGACCTGGACAGCAAGTAACCAGTGCACTTTCAGTCACAATTGCATCAGATACCAGACAAAAAATGTGGGTGACCATGTCAAAAAGGGACACTTTTTCCTACAAGTGTGTGCCTGGTACGGAGGGATGCCCCCCTGTATTGAAGATTGGTAAACTGATATGGATTGGTGCCAACAGTGGAGCAAATAGTCTACCAATGCAGAGATTGTCATAAGAAATTGGATAAAGTGTGGGCCAGTTGGCATACTTACCAAGACTATTAAATAGATAGAAATGAACATGGGTGTAGGGAAAGGAAGACAGTCTTTTCTGGATCTCACCTGGGGAAGTTAGGGGAAACTGGGATTTTTGTAAATTGAGAAGATTTTGCCCATGACAACTTTTACCTTCATGTACATGGTATGGTCTGCTCTGATTAACGTGTACAATATGTGATTGATTAATCCACTGTCTTTGCTGTATATTGAGCAATTCTTCAATGAGAGTTAAAAAAAATAAAGAAAAATAACATTAAAAAAGGATATTGTCTTGCTCAGTTGTACAAAATGGATATCTGGTCATGTAAGTGTGGCAGATGAAATAATGTGTACAACCTTGAAGTCTGGTTGTAAATCTATGTATAAAAAGAGTATCCATTGCATGTGCAAGTCTCCAAGCATCAGACATCCCTGAAGCCTTCCAGCCATTTTACCAATAATTTTCTTGGGCAGGCTTAATATGACTTGTCCGATTCTAGGTCAGGCATACAGTTTAAGTGCCTTCCTACCCACATTCTTGGCAATCGCTACGATCAACATATGGGTTAATCGTCCAAATGCTTGGTCAAGAAATCGAATTTAGGAACTGTTATATGCAAATACAATATTACAACCAGTAGTTCACCATCCAAACGTTGCTATAGAATAAGGTGCATACTTTGTCTACATATTCCTTATGTACCAGCAGCCCCTTGTTTGACAACCATGTGTTCCGTGGTCGAAGTCCCCAGCATACTGTGCAGTGACTGTGCCTGCCCCTAAGTGAGTCATCTGGTGTAAGCCACACTTGGTGACATTGAGTTTAAGCCCTGAAATAGTGCCAAACTCCTCCAAACTTCAAAGGACCTTCGGCAGTGGATTCTCAGGCCAAGGTGTCCCCATATCTTGTGCATGTGGCTTACCAAGGTCTCCATAATGAGTAATAACAGAAGGGGGGGGGCACAGGTTAGCCCTGTCTCATGCCCATTTATATATTTAGCTGCATGGACAGCAGCTTATCCGTTTGAGCTGTGGGCTCTGTGTATAGGATGTGCACCCAGGCATAGAACTCAGTCAAAACCCATCCCGTAAGGACTCAATATAAATAGTGCCAGTCAATTGAGTCAAATGCCTTCTCCAAATCAATAGATGATAATGTGTTATCTTCACAGTTGTCAGGTATGCCCTCTATTACATGGAAAATTAAATTTGAGGCAGTTGTCCTACCCACTCTAAAACCACTTTGATACGAGTGTACCAGACCTGGAGTTATCCTGCGCAGTCTATTTGCTAATGGCTTTCTGAGCACCTTGTTATCCAGGTTTGGAATCCACAAATGGCAGTAGGAAGCTGGATCCAGTGGGTTGTGGCTTGCTTGTGGGATCATTCTAATTAGCACCTCTTCGGTTGTCAGAGGTAGCACTTTCCTATCATGTTCCAAAGTATAGAGCTCAAGGAGCTGCGGAGACAGTTTATTCTGAAAGGTCCTTAAGACCTCCAAGGGCAGAACATCGCTACCCGCCAGCTTGTTTGCTGCCTGGTTAATCTCCTAAGGGAATAGCAGGGCATCCAGCTCACTTCTCTGCTCCAGCAACAATTGTGGCAGCACCCCCAAGTGGACAAAATCTGCCTGACTTGTGGGATCTATCGCTTGCTCCATCATGTAGAGCCCCCTATAATCTGTAAAGTCTCCATTAATCTAATTGAATGAACGTCAATAGCCCTGTGCAGTGTCTCTAAGTAATCTGTCCAGGGGCGGCCTGATCTGTCACTCTCAGCATGTTGAAGTGCAGTGTACTCCCTGTTATCTTTAAGTGAGTTTGTCACAGACCTATGCTTGCTGTTGCCCCCACCGTGTTAGATCTGCTTTTGTTCCCTCCAGGATTGTGGATGACCTTGCCACTTTCCGCATGTTTTCCGGTAATGATAGTAGCTGCTTGCGCAAAGCCAGTCTGACCCTTAGGGCTTTCTTTATACATATGCCCAGTGAAGTAAACTAGGAATGTTTCTCATTCATTTAGTGTTTCCTGTAGGAAGCTATCTATGTAATGTATTAGTGTAAGAAAACACTATGCAGATAGTCCAGAGGGGACCCTTATTGGCTGACAGGGGTTAAACTAATAACCCTAAAAGCTCTCTTTTGTGGTAGTGTAGGAGAGCAGTTAGGCTTATTAGAGGATAGTGTTAAGCATTTATTGCACACAGTGCAAGACACTCACTCAATAAAGAAATCCGACACCAATTTATACACAGCTTTTTATATTAATTAAGACACCAAGATCATTGTAATCAGGTAAGTAATTTTCATGTTATCAAATTTTAAGTCACAATAAAATACACTTATACTTTGGCTTCAGGAGTTAAGGTGAGTATTGGGCAAGGTCCGAGGCAACAATAGTTCACTTCAGGAGGCACTGGGGCGTCCGGGTGCAGAGATGAGTTACACTTAGGATGTCCGATTCACTCTAGTAAGCAATTTTGCTGGAAGAAAAGAGGCTGCAAGCAGGGACTGGGTGATCAGTCCAGCCGACCCCAAAGGGAAGCCCAGGTCTTGAGGGTCTTGGGTAGGCAGGGACTTCATCTGTCAACTCAAACGCAGACTGTGGGGCTTGTGTGCAGTGGTGCTTTGAGGCGTTGGGTCGCGCTACTGAAGATTCTCACGGTTCTTGATTCCTGCAGAAAGCGGCTGCAGGTGGCAAATGGGGGACCAGTCTGGCCAAACCCAAGAGAGGGCTCAGCTTCTGAGGGTCTCAGGAATATGTTGGCACCATCGCCTTCCTTGGACTTGGGCTGTGGGGCTTGTGTGCAGTGGTGCTTTGAGGCGTCTGGTCGCGCTGCTGAAGACTCTCACAGTTCTTTGTTCCTGCAGAAAGAGGCTGCAGGAGGCGACTGAGGGACCAGTCTGGCCAAACTCAAGGGTGGGCTCAGCTTCTGAGGGTCTCAGGACTCTGTTGGCATCATCGCCTCCCTTGGACTCCGGCTATGGGACTCATGCGGTGGTGCTCTGATGCATTGGTTCAGTGTTCTTAGACTCACTCTCTATCTTGGTGACCTGGTGAAGAGGGGAAACAAGGCAGTGGGGCTACTCTCCTGACTAACCTTGTGGATCCTGATGTCCCTGGATGGTAGATCTGCTGTGGTGCTGTTGGAGTCTGGATTGGACCACAACAAGTCTTGGTTGCTGCAAGGGGTCCAGGGCCCTCGGTATAGGTGTAGGGAGACTTTGGGAGGGGTCAGCGTCTCTGGACTTCTGTGTAGTGGCAGGGCTGACCTCCTGGGCTCCAAACAGTCTTCTCCTGGCTCATTGTTCCCTCGGCAGACCCGATGACCAATGTAACAAAGTACTGGACTTTGCAAGCAGTGCCTTCAGATGCAGGGGAGCAGCTCCTCTGCTCCAAGGGAGATATTTTCCAGTTGTTGAGGTCTGGGCAGTCCTCGAAGGGTTTTCAGTAGGTTAGCCAGCTCTTTGCAAAGTTGGTCAAGTGATTGTCAAAGTGCCAGCAGCCTGGCAGGGTTTTGCACCAATCTTTGGTACAGGTCTTCAGTTCTTGGTCCTTCTTTCTTCCTCGGTTCCCAGTAGTTAAATCTCGACTTGATGTGGTTTTCTGGTGTCAGGGGTACCCTAAATGCTCGATTTAGGGGTGTTAAGGGGAGTGAATGGTAGTAGCTGATGGGTTACTTACTCTTGGGGTCACTACACCCTCTAGATGACCACTTTCTGTGGGTGAGTGGGCATCACCCTGTCCCAGAATTCCTAACTCCACCATTCACAAGATGGAGGAATTCTCTTTTTTGTGTTCAGTTCAGGCTGCCCACTTTAGGGTTTTGCTCAGCTTGTAAGTGTGACACGCCTCCTGACTAGCTAATTTCCCACCTGTCCGAGTGCCAGATGGACCTCAGGGCAGGGGGTGGCATTTTCCAGGTCTTGGGAAAGCCAGGTTTGCATATCAAATGCGGTGTGCTCTCTGAAGCTCCCTGCTTTGACATGCTAATTCACTAGCCTTCCTGCTGGAGGGGGTGTAAACACTTTCTGCCAGAGCAGACATTGTTTCTGACCTCTGAAAGCAAAGGCTCTCACCTCCAGGGGGTCAGACACTCACCTGTGGTGGCGGGGTGGCCGATACCAGTCAGCCAGCACACTAGAGGACTAGTAGGTTTCAGGGATCACCTCTAAGTTGCCCTCTAGGTGCATATCATAACAAATCCAACACTGGCATCAGTGTGGGTTTATTAAGATGAGGTGTTTATTATTATTTTCAATGAAGACATCATGTGGCTGGGTCATTCATGATGACTAGTGTCTAGTACATAGCCTAAGATGGCTACCCACTCACTTGAGATATATATGAATAGAACTACACATCACAGGGGCATATCTGCTCACACCGACATGCCCTCACATTTATTATAATGCATCCTGCCTTAGGGCTCATAAAGCCTGCTGTAGTGGTGACTCATATTTAATGCATGCTGTGACTTCGGCCTGGCACACAATGAGTGTGCCATGTCGTGTTTTCACTCAGGGCTTGCATCCTGACATGCAGTCTGCAATGGCCGTCTGTGTGCAATTTGTGTGTTTATTTCTTAGGGTGGCATAAGATATGCTGCAACCCTTAGGGAACTTCTTTAGTACCCATGCCCATGGCACCAGCGGTTCCATTTACTAGGGACTTATAGGGGTGCTAAAGTTCTGTGCCAGTTGTACAACAATATGACATACCCTGTTTTAATGAAAAGAGCACTGGCAATGAGGTCTGGTTAGCAGGCCTCAGTGCACTGTCAGTCGAAAACCAGCTTCTAATAGTTTTAAAGGGGGCAGAAAGTGGGCAGGACATCTGCAAAGAAGTCCAGTTTCCTGTACTTCCCCAGTAGAGCCTGCATTTATGTCAAAGAAACCTGAGATTTCCTCATCTGTATGGGACTATAAAATGCATCTTCTAATGCAGAAGGTTGCAATCTTCAGGTGGGAATTGCAGCTGACTCAACCCCCTGGTGCAGGGTCAGATTAAGTGGGCTGTGACTGGAAAGGGTCCTAGCCTCTCAAAGGTGCATCATGGAGAGGAACATATATGTATGTATATCCGAGTGTATAGCATATGAAGTAATGAGAGTACCCCCTGTCTAACTGGTATGCTTCCCTTGACACATCTGGCAGTTTTGAATTTGAAGCCTATGTTGCTGGCCATGATGCAGCTAAAGTCTCTTGCGACCAGCTAACAATGTGGTGATATTATCTAGGAATGTCACCTGCCCTGTGTTAGGTGAATGTAAGCCAACAGCTGTAAATTCTTGCCATCTGATTGGCCCTCTAAATACACATATTGATCCTTCAAGCCAATTTGTTTTGATTTGACCAGATAAGGAACCCCTGGACAATTCCAATTAAAACACCTCTAACACTGAGCACAATTTGTAATAAACTTGCTCTTTCCATCTGTTCACAAGATCAAGTGTGTCTCCTGAAGGAACTTGAAATGAGCACAGCCTCTCCCCTGGAAAGTGTGAACGTGGTGCATCTGTGTAGGATTCCTCGATATCCTTACACTCCAGGTAATAAATGTATGTCCTTCTTGAATATCCACTCAAGGTGGCATATGCCTAACCTTTAACAATTGGGGGTCTGCAGCAGGAGGTTATCTGTGCTAGCACTTAAATGCCTGTTACCACAAATGTTGGCTATCACAGACGTATCATAAACATTCTTGATTCTGGGTCACCAATGCATCTCCTTTGCTTCCCGTTGGTGAGTTGTTGCCGAGACTAGCTTTGTGGATGTTTGGTCTCCAGGTCTCACCTTTTGATGCCATTGTCTCCTCTTCTGTCTTTCCCAACGCTCAGACACTGTTGAGCAACCCAAAGGCCACTGCAGTTCAATCCAAGTCCAGGCTGCCACTGGTTATGTGAAAAAGACCTTGTTCTGCTCTTTGAAAACTTTCAGCCTGGCAGGGAACAATAGAGCATATTACAGTTCCATGCCTCGTAGTTTCCTCTTCACGGCCACGAACAAAGATCTGTAATGCTGTGCATCCAGTGTATAGTCAGGGAAAATAAAAACATTTTTCTGCTACGAGTGTCCTGCTCTTCTTGCTGCCTGCAGTAATGTCACCATCTTTGTGGAGAAGCTTGGCTATTATTGGCCTAGGAGGGGTGCCCGGTGGGTAGCCTCTTGGAATTTTACGCACTGTCAGTCAAGTAGAACTGTTAAAGGGCATGCAGGGGGACCAAATGTTGAGTGATCTCTTTCTGAAGGTAGATGCATTTGCCCCTCATCACCCTCTGGCATTCTCATTATTCAGATGTTACCTCATCTGGACTTGCCCTTAGGGTGTGCAAGCTTCAGCCCATCAGTTCAAACACTCTGCTACCTTCTACCAGAACAAACTGATTCTCAGAACTTGTTCCTCCTTTTTACCTGTTAGTCGATCACCCTTACGATGCTGTTTGCTTCCCATTTACCTCTCTAAAGAGGAGGACAGTCTCTTTTGTTTGGATTGAAAGACAGTCCTTATTTTTTAAATCGATTGTACCAAGGAACAACAATTCAGGCAATCAGCTTTTCATTGGATTCACCAGAGCAAAGAAAGGCAAGGCAGTGCAGAAGACAAACCACCTCTCAATAGATTGTACTCTTCATGTAGACTTGCTACGCAAGACCGCAAAAAAGCCTCCAGAAGGCTTGAGAACTCACTCCACTAGAGCCAAGGCTGCAACTACTGCATTGGCACGTGGGGGGCCTGTCTCTTGACATCTGCCAGGCGTCTGCGTGGGCATCACTCCATATGTTCACAAAGCACTGTAGTATGGACATTCAGGATCCATTGAGAAGGGCATTTTTCTTGCTCGGTTCTGAGAAACTTTTTGGTTTAAGACAGTTGACAGTCCCTCCTCTGGGGAGGTTATTGCTGTGGTATCTATTCCAAGGTAAGGAATCTGCAGTCAGAAGTTTCTTACAGAAGAACGTGTTACTTTCCGTAATGCCTTGTCTGGTAGGGACTCTAATCGCAGATTCCTTACCGACCCTCCCATCCTTCCTCTGAAAAGTCCTCTGTAGCTTCAGAGCTCTGGTCACAGTAATTTTGACACAGCTCCTGATATGTGGGCGTGGAATGTCACGAAAGAAACTGATGTCAAGTTGCAAGGGCGGCGCCTATATAGGTACTGCATATGTCACATTTGACGTGGATGATGTCAACGCGGAACCATCTACCCCCCCTCCTAGCATGCAGAGGTACTGCTTAAGATTTTCCCAATCTTGTCTTGACGCCTGGAGAATATTCTAAGGTAACGGATCTTTGGTTACATAGTCCCTACCAGAAAAGGTGTTACTGGAGGTAAGTAACTTGTACGTTTGTTCTATGGCATTAAGAGGACGTTGTCTAAATATATGAGGACACACATTTCCCTGTTTTGCATGTAGTTCACTACAAGCCTTTCTCAGTTAAGACTCCAAGGCGTAGGTGAGAATTTAGAGTGTAGCTGTAGTAAAAAAAAAAAACACTAAATCTCAGTGTTGTAAATAAATTGAAGACTTTTCTAGTGCGCTTGATGAATCGGCTCTTAAAATAAGCACCCTTGAGATCTACATTCATCACCTAATACTAGCCCTTGAGGACATAGATGTGACTTCCCTCATTCGTGAAATAGACTAGACAGTCCACTTGGTCAGATCTTTCATATTTATTGCAAGGCATCATTTCTTTTAGAAACAGCATTTCATATACTTTTTCCCTAAAAAAAAAAAAATATTGGTCAAGAAACCATGATTCATTGACGAACCCTGTTCCACTGATCCTCAGCTCTGAATCTCGTAAACCTCTTTACAACTACGTCAATTGCTCTGGATCGCAGATAACTCTCTTCTGACTTGAAATCATTTGTAGTAGCTACAGATCTGTGACTTTTCACCACTCTTTGTCACAAAGGCAGAGGAAGAGACAGAGAACTGTGTGTAATAAAGTGAATCCACACCAGATGAAGATATATGGTAGGAGGTATTTATTACAGCCTCAACCAACAGCCAGCATATCAACTGTCATGCAGAGAACCCTGCATGACAGAACCTCAGAACAAGCTGGTTCCATGCCCAGTGTTCTGGCATGGAGCCATGTTACATCATTACACTTCTTCCTCTTTACATTAGAACAGAAATAACATGAGAACAAAAAACACATTTGAACAGAAAGAAAAAGAGGGTAGAAAGAACTACACAAAATCACGCAAATGTAAAGGAAACCTGCGTGTTCTGACACTCCTACGAGTATTATCAGACCTTAAATCAATGTCAGAGGGAAAACGATAAGAAGTATCATCTCTCCTGTCGGCCACACCACACCCCCCAAAATGTGCTACACGACTATGATTCCAGATGCGACCATCATCCGTCTTGACAGCATTTTTAAACAGCTTAATGATAGTTTTTGGAGAGGTATATTTTGACCAATTTTGACACCCAACAGGAGCTTTGACCTTTACTTTATCTCCAACCTCAAAATTTGTAACTTTTGCATTATTCCTTTTATCAACATAAATCTTCCTTTTGCTTTGCAGAGACACTTCTTTGTCTCTCCATTCCCCAATACCATTGTTTTTCAAACCCTTCCCAGCAACCATCCAGCCAGGACACAAACAAGTATTTGGAGACCTTCCCATGAGCAGTTCAAAAGGAGTCTTCCCCGTTGATGCATGAGGAGTGTACCTGTAAGCTGTTATACGACCCTGCAGTTCTTTTCTCCAATCTAAACAGTTTACCTTTGCTAATTGTATACTCTCCTTTAAAGTCCTGTTAAATCTCTCCAAAGCACCATTCGCCTCTGGATGATATAACGCAATTTTTTTATGTACAATTCCACATTTTACAAAATACTCCTCCATCTGAGCAGAACAGAACTGCGGACCATTGTCAGAAAGAATAGAGTTAGGAAAACTCTCGCGTTTGAACACAGATTCTAAAAAACTGATCACAGATTGAGAAGTGATCTCTCTCACCAAACTCACCTCCACCCATCGTGAATACAAATCCAGCAACACCAACAGGTATGGAGTCTGATGTTCTCCATGCAATGGCCCCACAATATCGATAGCTAATTCATCCCATGGACTTTTTGGTAAACTTCTACAAACCATAGGTGAACATCTTGGTTTGAGTACCTTATCACTAGCTTGACAAGGTGTACACTCCCTAACAGTACGTTCCACCATCAAATCTAATCCAGGCCACCAGAAATCCTGACGGATGCGCTCTTTGGTTTTAGAAATGCCCATATGCCCTTCATGAGCCATGTTCACAATGACTTCTCTCAAACTCAATGGGGGAATCATTCTTGTGCCCCTCATTAGAACACCATCAACAACGGCTAACTCAACTAACGACCAAGGTTCAACCAGACTTCGAGACTTATGCTGATCCAAAAGAGACATCACAGAACACAATTCACTATCCTTTTGCAACTCATCCCTCCATTCATCTTCCTTTACAGCCCCCAGCGTAACATCACAAACTCTTATGCCACACTCAGCATCACATTGATCATTTTCATCCTGAGATTTATCATTCTCTACCACCTCCACCAATCTCGACAGACAGTCTGCCGTTACATTTGTCTTTCCCGGAATGTATTCAAACATGAAGTTATACTCCTGTAAGGAAATGACCCATCTCCTGATCCTCGAGGAAATCGAGTCCAAACCCTTCTTCTCAAAAATTTCTTTCAGGGGTTTATGATCAGACCTGACTACGAAAGAAGATCCCCACACAAATTTTCTGAACTTGTTTATGGCCCAGAATATTGCCAACGCTTCCTTCTCTATAACAGAATAACATATCTCTGCCCCTTTCAAGCATCTTGAAGCACAAGCTATTAGCACCTCTTGGCCCTTCCTGATCTGAAAAAGAAGAGCACCCAGCCCCTTTATACTCGCATCAGTAACAATGAAAGTGGGATTCCCAGGTACAAAAGCTTGTAAGTTTGGTGCATTCCTGAGATCATTTTTTACTTGTTTAAATTCTGTACCACACTCTTCCGTCCAAACAAACTCTGCATTCTTACACATCAACTTCCTTAGATTTACTGTCTTATCTGCTAAATTTCGTATAAATTTGTTATAAAATTCTGCCATACCTAAGAATGAAGAAACCTCATCTTTTGTACACGGTTCTTTTAACATTTCAATAGTGTCCACCAAATCCTTTTTAGGACTCACCCCCTGCCGTGAAATATGATGACCCAAATAGTCCAGTTCAGTGACTCCAAATTTACATTTGCTTCGCCTAAGAGATAACCCAGCATCAAGCATCCTTTTAAGCACAGCATGCACCCTCTCATCATGTTCTCTCACGTTTTTCCCACATATTAATACATCATCCTGGTAGCACTTTACGCCTGAAATGCCTTTAAAAAGATCTTCCATAATCCTCTGGAATACTGAGGCCGCAGAAACCATCCCAAACGGCATACGCAAAAACTTGAAGGCCCCCATTGGCGTAATAAAAGCCGTTAATTCTTGACACTCTTTACTCAACGGAACCTGATGGTATGCTGATGCCATATCCAGAGTGGTAAAATAGCAAGCACCATCCAACGATGATACTAATTCCTCAATATTGGGAAGTGGGAACTTGTCAACCACCACTTCTTTATTTAAGGCACGAACATCCACACATAGACGGATTTCATTATTTGGTTTACGTGCCACAACAATGGGAGCTAACCACTCCGTTGCCTCTACAGGCTGTATAACACCAGTGGACAACAATTTATCCATCTCTTTTTGTACAGCGTCTTGGACACAAATGGGAATGCGTCTAACTTTTGCCACAACTGGTACTGCGCCCTGTTTCAACTTAATATGGTGATTGTACCCCTTTAAACACCCCAAGGTGTCACTGAACAATTCACCAAAAGCTCTCACAAACTTGTTTTCGTCACCCTCAATAGATTGTACCTGAACAGATGGATGTGCATTAGGATTGAGAATGACACCTAAGCGTGCTTGATGACTCCAGCTCAACAAATTATCACCCCTCTCAGCAACATAAATCCTAGCATCAGTGAACCTACCATTGTACTCAATGCAGTCATCAAAATAACCTAATAACTTAATTGGCAACCCACCATAACCCGTAGGTTTAATATTCGGTTTGAACAGTTTCTTCCTTCCTTGAAAATTCTTCATAAAAAAATCCTTTGAGAGAAACGTAATGTGAGAGCACGAGTCAAATTTCATTTTGACTCTAACATTCCCCACCAAAACCCACTCAGAGGGATGTTCCACCTCACTCTCACTAACTTGAAAACTGACTTCCTTTATTTCTGATCTAGAATCTCTCCTATTCCTCATCCTACAATTTTTTCCAAAATGTCCTCTTTTTCCGCAAACATTACAAGTAATCCTATTAGCAGGACACTCACTTGCATTAGCCATGTGTCCAAATCTTCCACATCTGTAGCAATTTCCTTGAAAAGGTGTTGCAAACCTCCTATTCCCCTGTGTCTTTCCTGCGCTATTTTCTATTACAACACCTTTCTCCCGGACACCCTCATACTTTTTTTCCTTCTCATCTTTTTGTATGACTTGACACTCCACTTCTTGTGCTTTTACACTGACCTTGTCTTCTTTATGTGCTTTACTTAGTTCTCCAACACACTTTAACATATGCTCTACCCTTTTTGCAATACTAACAACCTCATCCAACGGTGGCTCGTCCTTTAGCCAGAGTTCTTCCCTCACTTTATCACTGCAACACCTCAGCACAAACTGATCTCTAATCCTTTCTTCTACCAACGCCCCAAATTTACAACTTGAAACCAACTTCCGTAAAGCCGTAATATATTCTTCAACACTCTCCTCTTTCCCTTGCTCCCGCAAACCAAAATGGTACCTTTCCATAATAGTACTAATCTTTGGCAAGTAATGTAAAACTAGTTGTCTTGCACATATTTCATATTCATTCAACCCCCTCTGATCAGCTTGCGACAATGGAGGTAGATTTTCCAACACCTCCTGTCCTTCACCCCCTAAACAATGTAACAAAAGTGCCTGCTTCCTTTCACCACTCAAATTCGTACCACACACCCTGGCATAACTCTCAAAAATCTTTTTCCATTTCTTCCACTTAATAACCGGTTCTCCTGGATCTGACAAGAAAAACGGCGGCGCCGTAACATTCTGCATACTCACAAGAGGTGTAAAACACTTCTTCCCCACAATATATTCCAAACCCTACTAGTTGCTAAAAGTACTTAAAGTCCAAAAGGTGTGCCAGTCACTGTATGTCCCAGCACGATGCCGCTATATCAAACACGGGTCTTCAGGTGTGTTTGTCACCGCAGAGACGACCTTTTCAGTTTAATTCATTTTACAACGCCCAATACTTGTATTCCACAAGTGCAATAAAGTTTCCAAAGAAATGTATATTCCCGTGACCACAAACCAATATAGGGATCCTTATCCAGTCTCCGTCTAAGTTTCAACTTCCAATAGACCGTCGATGTTCTTCTTCGATGTCCTCCAACAACTGCGCTGTAAAACATTTTTTTTTTAAAAATACAAAAATTCCTTCTTCCTCATCTAAGATGGCCGCCACAAAACATTTGGTCCGTTTTCTTCAGGCAGTTGGGCTTGCTTTCTCTTTGAGCAATCTCGGATCGTTTTCCTCACTCAAAATGGCCGCAACCAAACATCCAGTCTATTTTCTTCAGTCAATCTCGCTTGTTTTTCTCCTTCCACCACACTCAAGATGGCCGCCAACAATTCCCACAGCTTTCAGTCCTTTTCCAATTGCTCACTGACCTTCTGACGTCGTGAAGCATACAGAGACCACTTTGATCCTCAGTAAATGCTCAAACAGCTTTCCACAAAGCCCCTACAACCGCAATTTCACACTTTTCTCCGCTAGAACATGCTGCAAGACGCTCGATCCTCTCCCAGCACGTCTCTGTAAGTTATCTCAGTTTTTCTCTTAAATAATCCAAGCTCTTCCTTCTTTGTTGTTGTTGAGGCTGTCCCTTCCTCTGTGTTCCTTTCTCCGCCCAAGCGTCGCCAGTGTAATAAAGTGAATACACACCAGATGAAGATATATGGTAGGAGGTATTTATTACAGCCTCAACCAACAGCCAGCATATCAACTGTCATGCAGAGAACCCTGCATGACAGAACCTCAGAACAAGCTGGTTCCATGCCCAGTGTTCTGGCATGGAGCCATGTTACATCATTATACTGTGCATAATGAGTACGGATGGAGTTGAAACTTTTCTGAAGAGTAATTGGGAATAGCACATTACTAAAAAATAAAGTAAAATAAACCGAGGAGGCTTCTTGGGAAAACTGCACTGCAGCACTATGATCCGTGACCGCTGGTAATTATTAAAGATACTGTAAGACCATGCTTTCGGGGTCTAGCTAGAGACAGCTCTGCTGTCTGCTAGGGCTCTTGTAATCACAAAAAAAGACTATTGAAAAAGCAGTATATAGCTAGGGTGTTTGGCTCACTGAGGTGCTTTTGTCCTTTTCAGAACAGACCCAATGGAACTAGGGGTAGAGGATACTTATAGCAAGATTAAGCCCATATTCTTACTAATGGACAGCGGGTCATCCCTTCTTGCATTACCCTCGATTAGCCTAGATCAAGGAAGGGAAATAACTGCAGAGCCTGGAGGTGGGGGGGATTTGTGCAAGCAGGTAGGAGGGAGAGGTGGACTTCTCTGGGGATAGGAGAGACGTGCTGGATAAGCACCGGAGGGAGAAGAATATGCCAAGGATATGAGGAAATTTATTGTGCACTTCAAAAAAATATATATATGTGTGTGTATATATATATATATATATATATATATATATATGCCCTTGTGGGACTCATCAAGGGGAGTAGCCCGCTTGCAGTGGCCCATTATGCACGGGCGCTGTCTGAAACAGGTTGCAGAGATGTGTCTTGCCATATCCATGCAAAGGCTACAACCATTTGTGCTCTGCCTGCCTCCAAGCACGGATGCCTCTGAGTCTGCGACTGTGGCAGTGCTGTCGTTTTTCATGTTGGTTATGTTTACACTCAGTGCAAACTGTAGTGGGTCTTTTCTGCTCCCATTAATGCTGGAGTGTCTTCTGGGAGCCAGTGACTGTGTCCCGAGGTCAATTCCTCTGCTAAAGGTCTCTGTGGGCTGCAACCATCACCCTGCTGCCAAGCGTGTGCCACCTAGGCTCTTCTGCTTGGTGGTCTGCTGGAAAGTGGCACTATCCAGGAGTCCAGGTGGAGTAGCTGAAGGGAGACCTGCAAGAGCTGCTCTAAAGCGACAGAGCAGCTTTGATAAGGTCACTGGAGTTGAACTAAGAATGTCATAAGGGCCTTATATTTAGCTGAGGAGAAACAAAAAGAACAGAAGGTATTATTAGCAAATGCGTACACAGATATTTATTGATTAGTGTACACATTTATTCATTCGTTGTTTAATTCAATTCAAAATACTTTATTTCGGCAAATTGCCATTAAACTAATAGAAAGCACATCATATAAAAAGTAAAATAGAATTAAAATATGAATTTACAGATAAAAATTAAAGTTGAAATTACTAAAATGCAAATCACCGGAAAATATTACACCATCCTTTTGAAATCCAAAGAAAAAGCCCCCTGTCCATAATTCCTCTATAACTTCCTGCTCTTACATCATCAAACAACAGTGAAACTTCAATTTGAACACACTTTTGTCGTGTTCTCCACACCATTAATAAGTAGCATGACACAGTAAACACTATACTCTGCTTGGTGTCAGTTTTTAAAATTATCAATGCCGAAACTAATTCCCTCACCCCGAAAATACAGCAAAGAGGAAGCAACCATTCTCTTCTTCCCAAGTGATAAGCAGAGCCAAACAAGCATTTGCAATGTAATGGATCTCGTGTTTGCTCGAGTTAGAGCCATTAGCGTTGAAAATTCCTAACTGGACTTTTCTTGCCACTTAAGTTAAAAATGAAAAGTAACACTGTTTACATAAGTGAGCCAATTCAAAGCGCCATGAGCATGAGCAAGGAGAGAAACAAAAAGAAAAAGAAGTTTCCTCGCAATCAAACATATCAGTAATCGTGCAGTTATCCATATAACAGGGGCAGTCTGCAAGGCGGCAACAAAACTGCTCCAAGGAGGGACAAACGAAAAGCATTTACCAATGATAGCAAAGAATTTTTGAAAGGCAAGCCCAGGAACGACTGAAAGTGTTGGGCGTGCGGTGGACATGGTTAAAAGCCCATAATACTTATAAAAGGTCTAGGCGCTTGCGCGTTCAACCTAAAATTACGTTATGCTCTTCAGTCTCCTCATTTAAACCACATGTAGGGCATAGCTTTCCTCTGTGCACGGGCCGACAATCTGACTTGGCTGTAAAGGATGCTAATGGAAGCGTGCCATATCTAAACTGCAGGTACAGCTTCCTCACTTGTGGAAGCTCTATCTTGTTAAGAAAAGTCTCAAATTGAACTTAATCATTAAATGAAAAAAATGTATCCGTGTGGGTACCGCATGAAGCTTGCAGCAGCGGTTGCCCACAAGTTTGCCTGTACTTCGCTTTCAAGTGTGATTTACTGATTAGAGGGGCATCCCAAGGATTGGTCCAAAGTACATAACATCCCATCTTTGTCAGGATCTCCTTTATATACCTGACCCAGGGAAGGCTACCTGATCCCCGAATGCCCAGGACTTCCTACCACCCCTTTCAGTAGGACTTGAGCTCTTCTCTTGACCAAATACGCTTCCAGAATAATATTGGCCTAACACCCACCATCTCTGAGATTGGTCCGGCATCCATGTCCAGCCTAGGGGGTTCCAGAGGCGTGCTAATGGGAAGCCCCATCAACTGCCGTAAAAAAATGTTTTTCTACAACTTGCAAGTGCCTCATATCTTTGTGGTGCCACAGCTCGGACCCATAAAGAGATGAGGCCGAGCACCTCCTGTTTGCAGATTGAAGAATTGGAGACAGTGGGCGATAACATGACCTATTTCATACTCTAGTCAAAGTCCCTGTATTCTGCATTAATCTAAGCTTCGCCTTGTCAATATGGCAGGACCAACCAAGTTGTTCCATAAGTGTCAACCCTAAGTACTCAAATATTCGGACTTGCTCCTGGGGGCCTCCAAGAGCCTTGGATTTTGTCTCATGCTAGGACACGGATTTAGGACCATGTACTAGGTTTTAGCCACATTTACTTTGAGTCCCCTCTGGGCAAAGAAGGTGACTAAACAGTCCAAGGTCTTCTGGAGCCCCATTGGTGATTTAGACAACAGTAGGGTGTTGTCAGCAAACATCAAGGCAGGAACCTTGATGTTAGCTAGGCTTGGTGCGTCCCCCTCACAATCAGTCCAGAGAGATATCAAATTGTTGACATATAATGTGAAAAGAGTTGAAGCCAAGACGCAACCCTGCCTTAATCCTCTAGTGACGGAAAAGGGTTCAGTCATCTCACCCTGCTTCCCACAAGGAACCTAAGCAAAATTGTTGGTATGTAACTTTACGATGGCAACTAAGAGCCATTATGAAGTTGTATATCCCCCAATACACATCAATGTGTTTCCCTTGGTACGAGATTGAACGCTGAACATAAGTTAACAAAAACAACGTACAGTCGCCCGCCGCACAGTTTCACTGTTCGCCAGTAGATAAGCTGAAGTTGAAATGCCTGATCTATCGTGCTAACCAACTCCCGACCCCTGCTTGAAGGGGGGATACTATTGCTCGATCCTCTTTCCAGGATTGCAACCGCTCCAAGATGACCCTGCTAAATAGCTTTTGGGAGCAGTCAATAAGGCTAATCGGCCTGTATTTGCATGAGTTCAATAAGGAGCCCTTCTTGTGGATAGGGACTATGTCAGCCCCTGCCCAAGTTGGTGGTAGTGGGTCCTTTAGTAATATGGTATTAAATAAAATCGCAAAGTAAGGGGCCTAATTCTCGACCTCTCCTTTGTAAGGGTCACCTGGGATCTTATCAGGGCCGGGGGCTTTATTACAGACAATCTTCAGCAAAGCCATCTTACCTCGGGCAGTGTTATTGGCACAATTTCCCTTTCGGGCTCGTCTGGGCTAACCTACACTGCATCTACTTGCTCCCCAGGGGATGCCTCAGTACCCTCATTGTTATTGGGGGCATACAGTCTTCAAAAATGGGCGACCAAAGCAACAGCAGGTGCAGTCACCCCCCACCATGCAATGACCTTCCATTGATCCTGTTGCAAGGAGATTCCAGGGGGTTCATTTGTCACACTTCCCAACAGCATCCATCAAGCCTTCCCACAATCTCCTATCCCATTCCTTTTTAGGTTTGCTGATGGACCTCTTGTTAGCCGCTCTCTTCTCCTTTCTCTGCCTTATGTTGAGAGCGTTTAGCTCTCATAAGGGATGCCCTAGCTATATTACAGGCATTATTATACCAGGATGTGGGGGGCTTTCTTCTAAAAGACTTTTTGCAGCCACGCAAAAATAGTCCCGAAGCTCCGCAAACAATTTGTTATAAGTAGTGCATACTTGATGCAGTTGGACCCCATTACACTTGTCCCATTTCAGGAACTGTAACTGCTCAATACTGTATTCAACGAGCCCATAAATTCCCTGAAGCTGTTCACTGGAAGAGGCCATGGTGGGCCATTTAACTAAACACCTATTACTGGAAGTTTGCAACCTGCGATCAAAACGCTCATCCTTGCTGCCCCTCATGGTCCCTGGAAATTCTGCAGCGCACTCCAGTGCATTATAGTCACTGTCCCCTCTATCAAGTACCCCAAATCACTTATATACTGCCGAAGCCTAACATCCACCAAAATACTTGTCTATGAGGCTGGTACCCAGTGTCTGATTAAAAGTGCTTCCCCTCACTATAAGAAAGTGTCCTGCCAGTTGTAGCCCGCAACCCCTGATTTAGTGTTAGGGCATTGATTTGCAATGCCAGGGTAGACCACTTCTTAATAGATGGTAATCTCAGAGAGGGAAATCAGCCACACGGCTTCCTCGTCGTGTGTCAGAGAAATTGAGCAAGCATCCAGGGGCTCAAACTGACAATTGAAATCCCCGCCCACAAGTTTCACTACCTTCTCCTTCCGGGGCATTGGACACGTGCGTATTCAATAACTCACCAATCAGAGAATCGCTATTGGAGCCCCCAAGCCTTAAATAATCATTGAGGATATAGTCACACATTGAAGGCAAGGTTAGCGAAACACAGAATATATATATCGAGGGGATCATTATCTCTTGAGCCATACAGCTCAATGTAGTGCTTACCCACGTTACTAATCCTCCTTGAAGGCCTGCCCCTATCCCCAGTGACTGCTAACTTGCTGCAATTAGTATAGCCAGGTCGATGTACAAACCTAGTAGACAAAGTTATTTGAAAGAGTCCAATTGAGTGTGTGTCTATAGATTCGCCCCATTCAGCTTGCAGGTGGAAGATTAAAAGTTGTTTGCTTCGGAAAAGTGTCAGGCATCTTAGCCAGGGATCTTTTTGAGACCACCCCCTCCCTCTGCGTGCCTGGGGCTCCTCTGGGTCTTGAGACCACAGAGGCAAGGCCCAGTAGATTTGTGTGTGCAATATGTCTCTCAGCATTGGGTGCAATAGATGTGCACAAAACATCATCAGACTCTTCCTGTCGATTAGAGTGGCCGTCCCTAGCGAGAGGTGCAGTACAACGTGTATTTCCAGACTTAAAGCACCCCCACCCCCCTTTCCCCAGAGTCAGGGCAGTTAAGTTTTGTATTTCGCTCTGTGAGGAATTCAGTTCCGCGATTCTCTTCTCAGTCGATGACAAATGAACCGGAACTGTAGAGAGGTTATTCTCTATAACATCTCTGACCTTTTTTAAGTAAGCTTCCATTAGTTCAATAGCCCGTAGTGGAAATGGACAAATCTCTTTTCCAGCCTCCTTCCCCTGTGGAGCGTCAATGTTTATGGCATCTGCAAGAACATGGTATTGGTTTGTACTGGAAATTGCCTTCGCCAGGGAGCGCCCTCAGGTCTGTTTGGTCTGATTTAAAACCCCATTGCAAATTTAAAGGAGAGCTCCAGTGGCTTCCATTGCTGAAGCGCCCCTGCATAACCTAGGGGTTTGGGATTAGGGAGCAATTACGTCCAAATCTGTATCCGAGTCTGCTGAGGTAATATGTGAAAGACCCTGCGATGGAGAAGCAGCAATGGGCGCTCCCCCTGCCGCTGCAGCTCCTCCAAGTTCCCGAGTTCCTGTGTTCCTGAGACCCACCTAACTGTAAGTACCCCCCTCCTCCCAGCCCCTCGCCCTGGCCCGCGCCACTCACCTTCTCTCCTGCTCCTGCTTCTTTTCCTCCTCTCTGTCTCTTCCTCCTCGCTCCCCCTCTGCAATCTTCTTCTGTGTTCTTCTGTTCTTCCCTTCTGTTCTTCTGTGTTCTTCCGGTCTTCTGTGTTCTTCTTCTCTGTTCTTCTCGGTGCTTCTGTGTTCTTCTTCTTGGTTCTTCTCGGTTCTTCTGTGTTCTTCTGTGTTCTTCTGTGTTCTTCTCTGTTCTTCTCTGTTCTTCTGCTCTTCCGATCTTCTGTTCTTCTGTCTTCTGCTCTTCCGGTCTTCTGTTCTTCTGTCTTCTGTTCTTCTGTCTTCTGTTCTCCTGTCTTCGGCTCTTCTACCTCCTCCGTCTTCTTCCCCCGAGCCTGCCCTCCTGCTCCTTCCTCATCCCCCTCCCTCACTCGCCTCCCCCTCTCTCACCCCTAGCTAACCCGTTCGCTATCTACCTCCCTCACTCCTCCTATCTTCCTATCTCTCTAGCTCCCTATCTCACTATCTAACTCCCCCACTCTCCACCTCCTCCTACCTACCTATCTGTCTATCTATCTATTTCCCTATCTATCGACTTCTCTATCTATTTTCTCTATCTATTTCTCTATCTCTCCCCCCCTCCCGCCACCCCCTCTACTACCTATCTCCCTATCCTCTCACTCTACCTCTCTCCCTCACCCACCTCTACAACCCCCCCTCCCCTATCTTCACAACCCTACTCCTATCTCTCTCCCTAATCTCCAAACCTCCTAACACTCACCCTCCTCCACCCTAAACCCCCTCCCCCAGCTCCTCTCACTCTACCTGTCCCCCCCCCTCCCTCGCGCTTTCCCGCCGCGACCTCCTGCACGCCCCCGCCCCCCAGCTCCCATTCGCCCCCAGCTGACCCCTCCCCCCCCTCCTACCTCTTATGGCGGCCGCTGCGCGACAGTGGTAGCGACCCTTGACCCAAGGGTAGGTCGCTCCCCCTGCCGCTGCAGCTCCTCCAAGTTCCCGAGTTCCTGTGTTCCTGAGACCCACCTAACTGTAAGTACCCCCCTCCTCCCAGCCCCTCGCCCTGCCCCGCGCCACTCACCTTCTCTCCTGCTCCTGCTTCTTTTCCTCCTCTCTGTCTCTTCCTCCTCGCTCCCCCTCTGCAATCTTCTTCTGTTCTTCTCTTCTGTTCTTCTGTTCTTCCCTTCTGTGTTCTTCTTCTCTGTTCTTCTCTGTTCTTCTCGGTGCTTCTGTGTTCTTCTTCTCGGTTCTTCTGTGTTCTTCTCTGTTCTTCTCTGTTCTTCTCTGTTCTTCTCTGTTCTTCTGCTCTTCCGATCTTCTGTTCTTCTGTTCTTCTGTCTTCTGCTCTTCCGGTCTTCTGTTCTTCTGTCTTCTGTTCTTCTGTCTTCTGTTCTCCTGTCTTCGGCTCTTCTACCTCCTCCGTCTTCTTCCCCCGAGCCTGCCCTCCTGCTCCTTCCTCATCCCCCTCCCTCACTCGCCTCCCCCTCTCTCACCCCTAGCTAACCCGTTCGCTATCTACCTCCCTCACTCCTCCTATCTTCCTATCTCTCTAGCTCCCTATCTCACTATCTAACTCCCCCACTCTCCACCTCCTCCTACCTACCTATCTGTCTATCTATCTATTTCCCTATCTATCGACTTCTCTATCTATTTTCTCTATCTATTTCTCTATCTCTCCCCCCCTCCCGCCACCCCCTCTACTACCTATCTCCCTATCCTCTCACTCTACCTCTCTCCCTCACCCACCTCTACAACCCCCCCTCCCCTATCTTCACAACCCTACTCCTATCTCTCTCCCTAATCTCCAAACCTCCTAACACTCACCCTCCTCCACCCTAAACCCCCTCCCCCAGCTCCTCTCACTCTACCTGTCCCCCCCCCTCCCTCGCGCTTTCCCGCCGCGACCTCCTGCACGCCCCCGCCCCCCAGCTCCCATTCGCCCCCAGCTGACCCCTCCCCCCCCTCCTACCTCTTATGGCGGCCGCTGCGCGCCAGAGGCAAGCCCGTCTGCGCCCGTCCGCGCCTGGCCCGCGCCCAGCGCCACGACCCCTGGTCCCCAGCTCCCCCAAGCCCCGCTGCTCCGCTACGACCCCACCACCCTCCACGCCCTCAACCCAGGGCGCTCCAAAACCTGCTTCCTAGCTCACCCCAAACGCACCCATGGACCCTTCGCCTGCAACTCCTGCAAACGCAGCTTCCACCACGCAACTACCACGACCACAAGCCCACGCGCCATCAACCACCTCAAGTGCATCCTGGTCAACGCTCGTTCCGTCCACAAGCACGCCGTTGAACTTTGGGACCTCCTGGACTCCACAGCCCCGGACGTCGCCTTCATCACGGAGACATGGATGAACGCCTCCTCTGCTCCAGACATCGCTACCCGCCATCCCCGAAGGCTACAAGATCTCCAGAAAAGACCGCACCAACCAAGTAGGAGGAGGTGTCGCCATCATCTTCAAAGACTCCATCAGCGTCACCACCTCCACCGAAGACCCCCCCCTCGCCGCTGAACACCTGCATTTTCAGATTCGCACCGACCCAAGGACCACCCTCAGAGGATCCCTCGTCTACCGTCCTCCCGGACCTCGCACCTCTTTCAGCGACGCCATCGCCGACTTCATCTCCCCGCACGCCCTCGCCTCACCGGACTACATCCTCCTAGGCGACCTCAACTTCCATCTGGAACAAAACAACGACCCCAACACCACCACCCTGCTCGACAACCTCGCCAACCTCGGCCTCAAACAACTGGTGAACACCGCCACCCACATCGCCGGACACACGCTCGACCCTATCTTCTCCGCCAGCAAACACGTCTTCTTCAGCCACACCTCTGCCCTACACTGGACCGACCACAGCTGCGTCCACTTCACATTCCGACGCGAGACCTCCCACCTCCGCACTCAACCCATCCCTCGTCGACAGTGGAACAAGATCCCTGAAGAGCAACTCTTCTCCGCTCTCGCCGCCAACCAACCCACCCTCACCACCTACCCCAACGACGCAGCTCTCAACCTCACAAACTGGATCTCCAACTGCGCTGACAACCTTGCTCCCCTCAAACGCACGCATCGACAGACCAACACCAAAAAACCTCTCTGGTTCTCTGACACCCTCAAAGAATCAAAGAAAACTTGTCGTGCCCTTGAGAAGGCCTGGCGCAAGGACCACACCGCTGACAACATGACCGCCCTCAAGAACGCTACACGCGAACACCACCACCTGATCCGCACTGCCAAAAGGAACTTTTTCACCGACAGACTAGACAAAAACAGCCACAACAGCAGAGAACTCTTCAGCATCGTCAAAGAGTTCTCCAACCCCAGCGCCAGCGCCAACGCCGTCACGCCCTCACAGGATTTGTGCGAATCCCTCGCCACTTTCTTCCATCGCAAGATCAGCGACCTCCACGACAGCTTCAGACACCAGACCCAACCATACACCACTGAACCCGCTTCCCCGGACATCACCCTCAACAACTGGACCCACATCAACACGGAAGAAACCAAATCCATCATGAACTCTATCCACTCCGGCGCCCCTTCGGACCCCTGCCCGCACTTCATCTTTAACAAAGCCGACGACATCATCGCCCCGCACCTCCAGACCGTCATCAACTCTTCTTTTTCTTCTGCTACCTTCCCCGAATGCTGGAAGCACGCTGAAGTCAACGCCCTACTAAAGAAACCTACGGCTGACCCAAGCGACCTGAAAAACTTCCGCCCCATCTCTCTTCTACCTTTCCCAGCCAAGGTAATAGAAAAGACCGTCAACAAACAGCTGACCACCTTCCTGGAAGACAACAACCTGCTCGACCCTTCACAAACCGGATTCCGAACCAACCACAGCACGGAAACCGCCCTCTTCTGATGGATACAACTACCTGTGGATTCCTCACCTCATGAATACTCCCATGGCGCCAGCATTCTACGGAAATCTTCTTACTAGTCTCTGCACGTCGACGAGGACGTCACTGTCTCGCACGCGACGCCGTCTGACGTCATACAGGCAATAAGAGGTCCTCGACGACGTGCGGACGTCAGTTCCCTTTTTTCCGTGCATTCGAAACGGTTATATTCGAGGGAGCAACTGTTACTCTTGCGGTTACAGTGTGTATCTTGCTGCGTACTCTTTCTCCGTGGAAATAATGTCGCAGAGAAAGTCTGGATTTAAGCCTTGTCGTGAGTGTGGAGGCAAGATGTCGGTGACGGATCCTCATTCCGATTGCCTTTGGTGTTTGAGCTCCGACCACGACGTCTCGACTTGTGATTCATGTCAGCACATGAATCCGAAGGCCCTTAAAGAACGTGAGGCGAAGCTGTTTATGGCCAAGTCAAAGGAGAAGCATCACAAGAAGTCTTCTCCAAAACATCGGCGTCATCGAGACTCCCGGCGCCGTAGAGAATCTCGGCGTCATTCAAGGGAGGCTCGTTCCAGGTCTCCGGATCGGCGCCGAAAGACATGGGAGGTCAGCCCCACGGTGACGCCGCATCCTTCGACGCCGTTGCCCTCTCCGGCGTCACCAACTTCGCCTGGACAGGCGTCGGTGATTGAGGTATTGGAGCCTCAAGTGTTTTCTCCGGCGCAGACGCCGAGGCCGGAGTCGGGGTCGCCTCCGAGACAGGCACCCCAGTATCCGGCTTTTCCCACCCCTGGAGCCGATAGTTCCGCATTCTTGAATGCGATGTATGCCATCTTCCAACAGATGGCTCCAGGGGGTGCTCCGGCTGGGCCTTTGGCCTTTTCTTTGGGTGATCCTGCGCCTCTTCGGCCGGCACCCTTTATGCCCTTTCTCCCGTTTGGGAACGTGGGCTCGGCGCCAGTGTCGGCGCCGGTGGCCGCTCCGGTGGCTTCAGAAGGATTGGCCCCGGGGATTTCCATCCCGTCGACGTCGGGATTTCGGCCTGTGACTCCGGTGGGTCCATCTGCTTCAGCTGCTCTTTCGTCGGCGCCGAAGTTACATGTGGCGCCGGACGCGGCGTCGGTGGCTTCTGAAGATCGGCGCCGATCTTCGACTTCGGCGGAGGCATTGTCGACTCCGCGTATTGAACAACGACTTCATTCGAGGAGACGTGCTCTCCGGGTACTAGAAGAGCAGGAGTACCAACGAGCCCTAGAGGAAGGAGAGCTAGAGGACTCGGGTGATGGGCTGCGTGGACTGGAGTCGGCCAGTGGGCTGGACACTTCCCCTGAGTGGGACCTTTCGTCCCCGGGGGAATATACTGAGGAAGCTGCTTCCTTTCATACAGTGGTACGGAAGGCAGCTAGTTTTTTGGACCTGCCTTTGCCGGTGGTGGAGGCAAAACAAAACCTTTTGACGGAGGTGTTGCATCCGGCCTCAGCCGCGGCGGAGCCTCTGTTACCTTTTAATGACGCTCTGCTGGATCCGGTTTTAGAGGTGTGGAAGAGGCCGGCATCTTCCCCAGCAGTTCACAGAGCCGTGGCCAGGAGGTATCGGACGGCTCCAACTGATCCTGGTTTCCTATCTAGGCACCCTACGCCGGAGAGCTTGGTAGTGCAGGCCTCCTGTTCGTCCAAGTCAGCGCCTGGTTCTTTCCCGACGGTGCCTGGGGACAGAGACTCAAAAAAGCTAGAGGCGCAGTCGAAGAAGATTTTTTCGTCCTGCAGTCTGGCGTTAAAGGCCACTAATGCGACCTGTATCCTGGGGAGGTATATTCATGCTCTGATGGATGACATCTCCTCTTCGTTTACAGAGCTTCCCCAGGGTCTTTTGGATCTTGTCTCTGATGCCCAGGCTGCTGCGACCCAAATTATCCAGACGGGACTGGATACCACCGACTCGGTAGCCAGAGCAATGGGCACAACTGTGGTGGAAAGGAGACAGGCCTGGCTCCGTAACTCGGGCTTTTCGGCAGATGTACAGTCCACATTGTTGGATCTCCCGTTTGATGGGGACAAACTGTTTGGGGCTAAGGCTGATTCGGCCTTGGAACGTTTTAAGGAGAGCAGGGCCACGGCTAAGTCGTTGGGACTCCAAGCTCCTTCTTCCACGGCCTCTTCTAGATTCTTCAGGAGGTTTCGTGGATTTGGGCGTGGCTCTTCCTCCTCTTCCTTTCGGGGAAGATATCAGCAACCTGCCTCTTCCCACCCCTATAGATCTTTTAGGGGGAGGGGTAGGGTCCGCACCAGGGGAGCCTCTCAGCAGCACTCTGCCTCTTCCTCATCCTCTGGCGGGGTGCAGCAGGGGAAGCAGCCTTAGGCTTCCACCATTTCCCACTCACTCCTCTCCTGTAGGGGGAAGATTACAGCATTTTCTCACCAAATGGGAGACTGTTACGTCGGACACTTGGGTTCTCAGTGTTGTGGGAAAAGGCTACACCCTTCCCTTTCGGGAGTTTCCGCCCCTCATCCCGCCCCGCCCTTCGTATTGTTCACAAGAACACCTCCTGTTGCTAGAACAGGAGGTAGAAGTCCTCCTTTTAAAGGGCGCGGTGGAGTTGGTCCCGGAGCAGGAAAGGGGTCAAGGAGTTTACTCAAGGTATTTCCTGATTCCCAAGAAGGATGGTCGTTTGAGACCAATTCTGGACCTGAGGATCTTGAATTGGTTCCTCAAGCAGGAAAAGTTCAAGATGCTGACCCTAGCACAGGTGCTTTTGGCGTTGAACATGGAAGACTGGATGGTGTCTGTCGACTTGCAGGATGCTTACTTTCATATCCCGATACTCAAGTCACACAGGAAGTATCTCCGGTTTGTGGTGGGATCGCAACACTACCAGTTCGCGGTCCTTCCGTTTGGTCTTACTTCAGCACCTCGAGTCTTCACGAAGGTGATGTCGGTGGTTGCGGCAGAGCTCAGAAGGAAGGGGATAGCAGTATTCCCTTACTTGGACGATTGGTTGATCAAAGCCAAGTCCCCGGAGCTTGTGTTGCGTCATCTGCAGTCAACAACCCAGTTGTTGTTCGACCTGGGCTTTTCGGTGAACGAGCCCAAATCTCACCTGGAGCCCTCTCAGCGCCTCCTGTTCATAGGGGCAGTACTGGATACAACATTGGGTCGGGCCTTTCCTCCGCCTCAGCGGATTCAAGATATTCAGGATTTGGTTCCAATGTTTCGAAATGGAGCGGTAGTTCCAGTCCTCAAGGTCCTTCGTCTGCTCGGTCTTTTTGCCTCCTGCATTCTGTTGGTCATGCATGCTCGCTGGCACATGAGGGCTCTTCAGTGGTGCCTCCGAAGGCAGTGGTCTCAACACAGAGGGGATCTAGAGGGTACTGTCAAGATCTCCAGAGATGCTGCTGTGGATTTGAAGTGGTGGATTGCAAGCAACAATCTTTCACAAGGAAAGCCGTTCCAGCAGTCGCCACCAGTGGCCACAGTCATAACGGATGCTTCCACTCTAGGGTGGGGAGCTCATCTGGGGGATCTGGAGATCAAAGGTCTTTGGTCTCCAGAGGAACAGATTTTTCACATCAATCTGTTAGAGTTACGGGCTGTACGTCTGGCTCTCAAGGCCTTCCTCCCTTCCCTTCGTGGTCAGTCGGTACAGGTCCTAACGGACAATACTACCACGATGTGGTACATAAACAAGCAGGGAGGAGTGGGGTCGTACCTTCTCTGCAGAGAAGCTCTTCGACTATGGTCCTGGGCAAAGGACCATCGGATTTGCTTGATAGCAAACCATCTGGCCGGAGTCTTGAACGTGCGTGCGGACAGTCTCAGTCGCCACTTCTCGGCAGACCACGAGTGGCGTCTCCATCCAGATCAAGTCCGTTTAATCTTCCACAAGTGGGGGTTTCCTCGGGTAGATCTGTTCGCCACTCGAGAGAACGCGCATTGTCCGTTGTTCTGCAGCCTTCAGTATCCGATGCAGGAAGCGTTGGGGGACGCGTTTCAAATGACCTGGTGCGGCCAGTTGCTTTACGCGTTTCCTCCCATACCCTTGATTCCTCGAGTATTGAGGAAGATTCGCCAAGACCGGGCTCTAGTAATCTTAATAGCTCCGGATTGGCCAAGGAGGGTGTGGTACTCCGACCTTCTCCAACTCTCAACGTGCCCGCCGCTCCGTCTCCCTTTCAGGGCAGACCTCCTCTCACAGTCGCAGGGGCAGGTTCTACACCCCAACCTCCAGAGTCTGCACCTACATGCCTGGAGATTGAACGGGGCAACCTGAGTTCCTTCTCTCTCCCGCCTGAGGTAGTGGATGTTATATTAGCGGCCAGGCGACACTCCACTAAATCTATCTACGCTAATAGGTGGTCTAAATTTGTTGCGTGGTGTGGAGAGAGGCAGATTGATCCTTTACATGCTCATCTATCGGACGTTTTGTCTTTTGCTCTATCTCTGGCGCAGAAAGGCTGTGCAGTGGCTACCATTAAAGGTTATTTATCGGCCTTGTCAGCCTTCATATGTCTTCCAGACCAACCATCTTTATTTAAATCCCCTATTGTTATCAGATTCTTGAAAGGTCTTCTAAATCAATATCCTCCAAAGCCATTCGTTATGCCGCAATGGGATTTGTCCTTAGTCCTGACTTTCCTTATGGGGTCCCCTTTTGAACCTATGCATTCTTGCCCCTTGAGGTATTTGGTTTTAAAAACAGTCTTCCTGATAGCTATAACATCAGCAAGGAGAGTGAGTGAGTTGCAGGCCTTATCAGTAAAACCCCCTTATACAACTTTTTATGGGGATAAGGTGGTGTTGAGGACCAAGGCTGCTTTCCTCCCGAAGGTTGTTTCACCCTTCCATTTGGCTCAGGCAATTACTTTGTCCACGTTCTATCCTCCGCCTCATCCTTCCAAAGAGGAAGAAAGACTGCACCGTCTGGACCCAAAGAGAGCGTTGAGCTTCTTTATCGATAGAACAAAGGATTTCAGGCTGGAGGATCAGCTGTTTATTGGATACGTGGGCAAGAGGAGAGGAAAGGCAGTCCACAAGAGAACACTATCCAGGTGGGTTGTTCTTTGCATTAAAATATGTTACTCTTTGGCAAAGAAGGATCCTCCTGAGGGCATTAGAGCTCATTCCACCAGAGCTAAGTCGGCCACTTCGGCCTTAGCCAGAGGTGTTCCTGTGGTCGACATCTGCAAGGCCGCAACTTGGTCGTCCCTTCACACTTTTGCAAAACATTACTGTTTAGATTCTGAGGTTAGAAGGGACGGCCATTTTGCACGGTCAGTGCTGCAGGATTTCTTGGTTTGACCATTTAGGCACCCACCGCCGGGCGTGGTACTGCTTTGGGACTCTATTCATGAGGTGAGGAATCCACAGGTAGTTGTATCCATCAGAAGAACGAGTTACTTACCTTCGGTAACGACTTTTCTGGTGGATACATTAGCTACCTGTGGATTCCTCACGGTCCCACCCGCCTCCCCGTTGCCTTTATGGTCTTGCCAAGTAATCCTTGAGTGTGCTCCTCTTGGTCTTTGAGGGTGCAATAGATGTATATATATAATATATTTATATATATGTAGGTATATGTCTATATATCTTTATGTATATACTTGGTGTGTGTATATATTTTAAAAGAGAGAGTTTTATATATATATATATATATATATGTACATAAAAAGATTTACAGTTATTCATACAATGTGGTGTATTTTTACATTATAATGGATGTTGCTTTGTTCTTTCATTGCATTGCCTGGTTGTTCTCATGCACGTAAAAAAATGATTGGTACTGACGTCCGCACGTCGTCGAGGACCTCTTATTGCCTGTATGACGTCAGACGGCGTCGCGTGCGAGACAGTGACGTCCTCGTCGACGTGCAGAGACTAGTAAGAAGATTTCCGTAGAATGCTGGCGCCATGGGAGTATTCATGAGGTGAGGAATCCACAGGTAGCTAATGTATCCACCAGAAAAGTCGTTACCGAAGGTAAGTAACTCGTTCATCTCAGTCACAGACGACATCAGAACCCTGATGGACAACGGTGAAACAGTCGCCCTCATTCTCCTCGACCTCTCGGCTGCCTTTGACACCGTCTGTCACCGCACCCTAATCACCCGCCTACGCTCCACCGGGATCCAAGGCCAGGCCCTGGACTGGATCGCCTCCTTCCTCGCTAACCGCTCCCAAAGAGTTTACCTCCCTCCGTTTCGCTCAGAACCCACCAAGATCATCTGCGGCGTACCTCAAGGCTCATCGCTCAGCCCGACACTCTTCAATGTCTACATGAGCCCCCTCGCCGACATCGTACGCAAGCACGACATCATCATCACCTCCTACGCCGACGACACCCAACTTGTACTCTCCCTCACCAAGGACCCCGCCAGCGCCAAGACCAACCTACAAGAGGGTATGAAGGACGTCGCAGATTGGATGAGGCTCAGCCGCCTAAAGCTGAACTCTGAAAAAACGGAAGTCCTCATCCTCGGCAACACCCCGTCCGCCTGGGACGACTCCTGGTGGCCCACGGCCCTCGGCACCGCACCGACCCCCGCAGACCACGCCCGCAACCTCGGCTTCATCTTGGACCCTCTTCTCACCATGACCAAGCAAGTCAACGCCGTGTCCTCCGCCTGCTTCCTCACTCTCCGCATGCTCCGCAAGATCTTCCGCTGGATCCCCGCCGACACCAGAAAAACCGTGACCCACGCCCTTGTCACGAGTCGCCTGGACTACGGCAACACCCTCTACGCCGGGACCACCGCCAAACTCCAAAACCGCCTGCAACGCATCCAAAACGCCTCGGCCCGCCTCATCCTCGACGTACCCCGCAACAGCCACATCTCCGCACACCTGAGACACCTGCATTGGCTCCCAGTCAGCAAAAGGATCACCTTCCGTCTTCTCACCCACGCACACAAAGCCCTCCACAACAAGGGACCGGAATACCTCAACAGACGCCTCAGCTTCTACGTCCCCACCCGCACCCTCCGCTCCGCTGGCCTCGCACTTGCTGCCGTCCCTCGCACCCGCCGCTCCACGGCGGGTGGGAGATCTTTCTCCTTCCTGGCGGCCAAGACCTGGAACTCCCTCCCCACCAGCCTCAGGACCACCCAGGACCACTCCGCTTTCCGGAGACTCCTAAAGACTTGGCTGTTCGAGCAGCGATAACCCCCCCTTTCCCCCCTAGCGCCTTGAGACCCGCACGGGTGAGTAGCGCGCTTTATAAATGTTAATGATTTGATTTGATTTGACCTCGTGCTGGATCCCAGGGACAGCCTCCCTTATGTGAAGGCTGTTTATGTAGAAATGATCCCCACTGAACGCTGCAGTATTTTTGGCAAAATATAACAAAATCACAGACTTTAGTCCACCAAAAATGTGAAAAAACGCCTAAATGATGCCAAATAATTCCGCACAAAACTGTAGCAATAATTAGTCGCCCAGGTGACCAACCGGAAAAGCAGCAGTTGATAAAAGGTAAAGCCTGGCCCCCTCACCCCTAAGTGCTAAAGCCAAAGGCGTCAAAGGGTGTGCCCAGCCCAGCAACGTCCGGCCGTGGAGGGACGCAGAAGGGCTCGGGCGCGTCCCGCCTATGCTTGGAGCCTTAAATAGCGCCTCCTGGCTGCTTAGCTTGCTGATGCCGGTAGTTTAATTTGACATCTCCGGCGCAGCTACTGTTGTTGAGGTGAGTACCGCGCAGCGGGATGCTTGGAGCCTTAAATAGCGCCTCCTGGCACTGTCAGCTATGGCGGCGTTGGCGGCCCTTGCCTCTCAAGCGAGTGATTTGGTTTACTCGTGGACAAATCGGTTATTGAATTTATGTATAATTGGTTGCATGGATGTATGAGTCCATGGACTGTTAAATGGGGGAGTGAGTGATAAATTAGTCAATGCAATCACCTGTTTATCCATCTATCCATGTAATGCTACACCCATCCACTGAATCTATCTTGCATTTACCACTCACCCAAACTTAGCAAATAACTACCATTTATTTTTAAAAAGTCAGACCTATGACTCTGCTTGTTTTAAATGCAGGTATCTTCTTTTCAAAAGCTCTGGGAGTGCTGTTACAGGAGATGTTCTGAATTTGGGAAAGTTTTCCAGACTCGAGAAATAGCCTTACATTAAGTTATATCTGCTAAGCAAGTAGGAAATTCCATTCCTATGCGGTGTACTTTAGATATAGGTAGCCAGGTGAATCCTGGAGCCTATCTGTCTCTTTGGTTCTGGTTGTGATAACTGTGATGATCTTCTCAGTGGCCTGGCTGTTAGCCCATGTGGCCCAATAACCTAGCTTTGGTTACGATATGTAAGGCATTCTTGAAAGCTGAACTATTCAAATACAACGGGATGAGTTGAGGATAAAACTAGAATGCATATCTGGAGTTTAATTACACAAAGACTGAAAGTAATACGAAACAAATAAGTGAATGTTTCTCTCAGAATAATTTGGCAATTACAATCCAAAGTAATCTTTATATCAATTGGATTTATTACGAATCCACTCTAAATTAAGCACTCAGTGCGAGAAGGACAGACTTTTGTTAGCTAAGGGATCTGTTGTACATAGTGGGCGAACAAGAGGAATCTAACATGGTCCATCCCGGCAGGTCTCAGTCCACTCTAACCATCCGTTGCATAACCAGAGGGGTGGCTTTAACCACTAACCTGAGAGTTCTTAATGGATACTCTTCTATTGTAACCAATACAAAAATGTGCTGAAAAGAAAGACATTTCAAATCGGGGGTCTTTAGAGCCAATTCATGCCCATCAATCTGCTACTAGTCTGTTGCCTTGATTCACCACACCACTAAGCATTGCGCACTAGGAGAAGAGCACCTCTCTGGTCATTATCATCTCACCAAAATGCTTCCCACATTGGCACACTTTGAACTGCAATTCCAGAACAACCACGCAGCCCTCTGAGGCGGTGCTTGCAACCCACTAGAGAAAGTGCTTTATCGTCTCATATAAGGACAGCATAAATGGTGTAATACTACACATCTGATAGAGACTTGTAACTGCTGATTCCTTACCTTTAAATTTCCCAGGTATCAGACTGGATCCAGAAACGTTTGCGTGAGCAGTACCACTGCAGGGGGGGTAGGGGGGCTTCATTCGCTTCCTGTGGGCTTCATTGGCACCGGACGTGACATCATTGTCACGTAGGTAGGCACCACCCAGGCACATGGATGTCAGTTCTTTTCTTTTCATGCCTGTTAGCGCTGATCCGGAGAAGAGCTACCACTCTCTCTTTTTTGTGACAGGCTTTTTTTGACATTTTGTTTAATATGTTTTGTGAAGTGTGTCGATAATGTCATCAAGGAAGGTAGGTTTTAAGCTGTGTGGCCCCTGTTACCGTGCCGTGTCGATAACGGACCCACACTTGCTGTACTTTGGTGTCTGGAGTGCAACCACAGCTCAAAGTCGTGCTCAGACTGCCAGGCCATGGTGCCGAAAGCATAGAGGGGACGGTCCCTAAAGCTGCTTGTGGCCTGGCGGTCGACTCCAGTTAGCGTGACTCCTAGGAGTCCCTATCGAGAAGAAGGTTGCAGGATCACTCCAGGAGCCCCAAGTCCTCTTCCTCTCATTCACGGTCGTAGGGACACTCTGGGAAGAGGCTCAAGAAGAAAAAGAAGTCCAAACGGTCTTCGACTTCACCTTGTCTGTTTGCCGACGTGACGAGTGAGGAACATCGGTGTTCTGGGCACGGTTTTGTGGAGCCGTTGCCAGGTCCGACTCCACACTTCCCCCCCATTTCCAGGAACAGAAGTAACCCCGCTCAAGTAAAGAACTTTTATATGGCCATGCGCCGAGTATCCGACCAGGCTGACCCCTCTGGAGCGCCTTTGGGCCCCGCGGGGTCAGAGGCATGGCCATCAGGTTCTGCACCAGCAGCTTTGGCTTCGGCTACGATTGGGTCTCATGGATCTGATCCGGATCTGGGCTGGTCGTACCAACATGACCTCCGGCGCAGGACCTGACACCGATTCTCCAGGCGGCGGCTCCAGCCATATTGTCATCCCAGCCGACTTGGAAAGGCGTAGCTCAATGCCATTTCCGGCGCCAGCAGGGCCCATTGTTCCTAGGTTGTTGCCTGAGCATTTTCTGAAGCAGTGAGGCATGGGGGGAGAGTGGAAGCGGTCACTGGACCCTATAGAATACCAGTTAGAGAAGCCAACTTCATTGGACTGGTATGAAGAGCTAGGATAAGCCAGTGGACTGGACACCTCCCCAGATACTGACTTGCTCTCTCCACCCACTGTGGCTGCGAAGGGAGCATCTTATGCAATGGTGGTGAAGAAAGCAATGGAGATCCTTGACCTTGCACTTCCTTCGGTAGTGGTCAAGACTAACCTCTTGACTTAGGTGCTTCAGCCTGAGCCTTCCTCATCTGGACCCCTATTGCCTTTTAATGAAGGACCAACAGATGTCCTACTGGGAACTTGGTCCAAGCCCAGCACAGGGGCTCCTGTGAACAGGACAATTGCCTGCCGCTGTCACTCTGCCCCGGGTGATCATAGTTTCCTCAGCCAGCACCCCAAACCTGAGAGCTTGGTAGTCCAAGCCTCAGCTTCCCGTGGCGCATTCTCTGCCACCTCCCTGGACAGGGAATCCAAGAGGCTGGGCACATTTGGGAAGAAGATGTTTTCTTCCGCCAGCCTGGCTTTGCTGTTGCTAAAAACCACATGCCTTTTGGGCCGTTATTCCCATACCTTATGGGGTACGGTTGCGTAAGTGGTGCCACAGGTCCTGGAGGAGGCCCGGGCTATCCTTTCCCAAGCACTGAAAGACTGGAGGGACACAGCAAAGCTCACGATTAGGTGTGGTTTAGATACGACTGACTCGCTGGGCACAGCAGTGTTGTTGACAGTGGCCTTACGGCACCACGCCTGGCTGAGAGCTCCTGGCTTTTTGGGTGATTTCCAGGCCAACCTCATGGACATGCCCTTTAAAGATACTCATCTCTTCAGAGAAAAGGCAGTCTTGGCACTGGAGCACTTCAAGGACTTGTAGGCTATGGCCAAGTCCTTGGGGCTCTAGTGACACCTCGTCCCCAGCCGGCCTTTCGCCCCTTTTGTGGCTACGGAAGGTGCATGCCATCGCGCCAACCATATCCCAGCCACCGTTCTGTGCAAGCTTCCCAATCTGAGCGAGGACATGGATACCAAGCATTCCAACCCCATGGGACTGTTAGCCAGAAGTCGTCCGCCACCAACCCTCGGGCAGCTACAGGCTCTAAACCCTCATAATTTAGTACTGCAAGACCATGGGTACCCAGTGGGCCAGAGACTCTAACATCATCTTCTGCACGGACAGTTCATAAAATCAGTCAAATGGGTCTTGTAGATCGTTCGGAGGAGCCAATCCCTGCCTTTTCTATCTTTTCCTTCCCCTATACCGCCAACTTAAGAACGGCTCGCGCAGGATCATCTATCTTTGCTCTGAGAAGAAGTTACAGCTCTCCGGGCCAAGGGAGGTATAGAAAGGGTTCCGATATCAGAAGTAGGCAGTGGTTGTTATCCTGCTACTTTCTGATTCCCAAAAATAACAAGGGTCTTTGCCCTATTCTAGACCTGCGAACCGTAAATCTCTTTCTTAAAAAAGAGAAATTCCTTCTCGGACACTCCCTTTCATCGGAGCTGATGATACTTTGTTGATTTCCAAAATCCCGAGTGGTTTACAAAAGGTTTTGCAGCAGTTTGGTGAGTTCTGCCACTCGCAAGGATTGGAAATCAACACTGCTAAGACAAAATTTATGTTTTTTAATCCGCACAAAACATTTAGAAGAAGATTGGGGTATGATTGCTTACCATTAGGGAGGATGAACTCCTTTGTGTACTTGAGAGTCACACTTGCTGACTCTGTCCTGTAAACCTCAAGTAATTAAAGCCACTGTACGGCATAAACAAATAGTGGGGGCTGTTCTCAAAGAGCATAAGGCCTCTTCTAGTAAATCAATAGGCCCAGCTATCCAGATTTATGAATCAAAAGCACTGGGATCTGCTTTATACGGGCTGAATTCTGGGGTTTTGTCAATTCTGATGAACTCTCTAGGTCAGAGAATACATTTCTGAGAAATATTGTCCACTTTCCATTCAGCACCCCCTTACATCCCTTGACTTTGGACATTGGCATAAAAAGGGTGGAGGATAAGTGTAGATTACGCCCGTTGCTATTTTGGAGGTGTCTGTGGTTTACCCCAGATCTGGGTCACTATACTGTTGCCCTTTTGAATGTACTGAAATTTGATAGCTCCTGTTAAGTAAAATGACTTGATAATATCCAACTGTCACTTTGCTCTAGTGGGTGGGGTGATCTGTGGGAAAGCCCTTCTGCAGCCCCCACTCCCTCAGAGAAAGAATGAAAAAATAAATGTATTGGGAGAAAGCTGAGAATGGCAAATTCAGCAAATTGGTAAATGCTCCCCTGTCAAATGATTTTATGGATTTTAAATCCTTTAGAGTTTATCAACAGTTTTGGGACCATATCACAACATCAATAGATAGGAAATTATATTTCTAGTTTAGAGTAGTCACATTACTGCTCAAAGCCTTTACCTACAAATGGTCACCTTCTGATTCACCGATTTGTAGCCCATGTTTTCTTTGCCTGTCCTGCCTAAGCATGGGGCCACTTTAACTGGCTGGCACGCTTATGCAAAGAATTAGGCGCAAGCAGTCATAGCACTGCCCGTCGCCTATTGAGATCTGTTTGTCGACCTGTTTATGTATGTACTGTAGCCAAGTTTTTGGGGGCAATGTGACTGATTCACAGGCAGCCATCTCTTTATGAATATGATTAGTTGTTTTTAGCCATTCTTATTCTTGAATGCAAAACCCATTTCTTAACCTGATGATTTTATATATATGATAGAATCCTACGTATGGTTAATTTGAATACTTTGTACTGTTGACCTTGCATGTGCTTTTATGGCTTTGAGAGCCAAAACAAAGTTTTATTGATTGATATTCAGGTTATGGTACTGATGTTTCAGCCTCTATCCTCGATTTTGGTGAGAATAACTGAGACTGCTGGGCCTATTGGCCTCCTGCATCCTGATGGTGAATTATGCCAGATGGCATAAGTAGGCTCTGTAGTGAGACCTGAAGTTCCAGTGGATGCAGTGTCAGAGGAACCTCTCTGACATGGTCCAGATCCCAGAGGGAACTGTAAGAGACTTGCAGTGGTGGCTTAGGAACCACAATTGGGTCAAAGACAGACTCCTCTCCCTTCCCCATCCAGATCTTACATTAGTGACAGATGCATCACTCCTGGGATGGGGCAGCCATCTGGGAGAGTTGGAGCTCAGAGAACTCTGGTCCCTGGCAGAATCCAGGCTCTACATCAACCTTTTGAAGCTTCGGGTGATTCGGCTAGCACTGAAAGCATTTCTTTCCTCTGTCAAGGGGAAGTTAGTACAAGTGTTCACGGACAACACTTCCACCATGTGGTACTGCAACAAGCAGGGTAGGGTGAGATTGTGGTCCATTTGTCAAGAGGCCCAGCATCTGTGGGCAAGGCTGGAACAGCAGAGCATAACCCTGGTGGCTCAACACCTGGAAGGTTGGCTGAACGCAAGGGTAGACAAATACAGCTGTCGATGCCTATTGGATCAAGAGTGGTATCTCCATTCGGAGGTGGCACAAGGACACTTTCAGCATTGGGGAGAGCCTTGGTTAGATCTGTTCGCCTCTGAAGAAAACATGCAAGGTCAGCAGTATTGCCAGTTGGAGTTTCCAAGGCAGCTAACACTCTGAGATGCTTGTCTTGAATGGAGTTTAGGACTCCTGTATGCCTTTTCGCCCATACCACTTGTGCCCAGAGTTCTCAACAAGATCAGGAACGATTGGGTTCAGGACATTCTTGTAGCACTGGAATGGGCACGGTGAGTCTGGTATCCTGAGCGTCTGAAAATGAGCATTGACCCTCCGATCAGGCTGCTCCTTAGACAGGATCTTGTGCTGCAGCAGCAAGGAAGGGTCCTCCACCCAAACCTGTCAACTCTCTGCCTCCTTGCATGGAGATTGAGTGGCAACAGTTGATAGCTTTTGACCTTCTTCCCGAAGTCTGTAAAGTTATCTTGGCGGCCATCCACCAAAAAACAGTTGCCCATGGTGTTGGCAAAAACGTGTAAAATATTCTACAGAAAAGTCTATTGACCCTCTTTCTCCCTCCCTTTCTGATATTCCTCTTTTCATCCTTACTCTTTCCCCGCAGGGCTCTGCTCTGGGCACTCTTTAGGGTTACCTCTCTTCTCTGTCCGCCTTCCTGCAGCTGCCTGACCAACCCTCTTTATTCAACTCCCCTATTGTAAATAGGTTTCTGAAAGGGCTTATACATATGTTTCCCTTTCTTCACCCTTCATCATGCCTCAATAGGACCTGAACCTGGTTCTCACTTACCTCATGTGTGCTCCTTTCGAGCCACTACACAATTTTCTTCTCCGGCTGCTTACCATCAAGACAGCTTTCTTAATTGCAATAACATCTGCCTGGAGGGTGCGTGAGCTGCAGGCTTTATCATCCAAGCCTCCCTATTTTAATGTATTTTCAGACAAGGCGGTGCTTTGCACCCTGGCCTCTTTCCTCCTGAAAGTGGTGATCCCATTCCAATTGGGACATTGTCACCCTGCCCACCTTGTATGCTCTGCCACATTCTTCTAAAGAACAGGAGCTAATCCACAGTCTGGACCCAAAAAGAGCGTTGTGGTTCTACCTTGACCGCACAAAAAAAAAGAGTCCCATGTGGATGACCAACTCTTCGTGGGCTATGTAGGAGGTAAAAAAAAAAAAAAAAAGGCTGAGGAATACCGAAACAAACCATTTCACACCGGGCCGTTCTCTGCATCAAGATCTGCTACGCTCTGGCTAAAAAGCAGCCTACTCAGGGTATGAAGGCCCATTCCATCAGAGGAAAAGCTGCAACCATGGCGTTAGCTCATGGAGTTCCAGTCCTGGACATCTGCCAGGCAGAAGCGTGGGTGTCCCGGCATACAATTGCCAAACATTACTACCTGAACAGTCAGGTTTGCAGAGACAGGCATTTCACTTGTTCGGTCCTGCAGGAATTCTTAGTCTACGTAAATTTGTCTGCAACCCACCGCCAGGATGGTATGACTTGGTTATCTATTCAGAGGTAAGGAATCTGTAGTTACAAGTCTCTACCAGATGAACCAGTTACTTACCTTTGGTAACGCATTATCTAGTAGAGACAATATCTACCTGCACATTCCTTACAGACCCACACCTGCCTCCCCGATATGCACAGAGATTTCTAGGGTTAAGGATGATCCCTTTCAGGGCCCTAGTTTGGACACACATTTGTCAGTTCACTTCACGTCTCTGCGCTCCTGGTGTGGAAAGTCATGAAAAGTAACTGACGTTTGTGCACCTGGGTGCCGCATATATCGGTGACAAAGTCACTTCCAGCTCTAGCGACAGCGTAGACGTGCAAAACCAAATAAAGCCACCCGACAGATCCATGCTGACGCCTGGGAAATTAAAAGGTAAGGAATCTGCAGCCCGATATGATCTCTACCAAATAAGGCATTACCGAAGGTAAGTAATTTGTTCAGTATATTTTGTTCTGTATTTGGCTCTGTCGCAAGGGCATCGAACCAAGACAGTGAACCTAAGAAGTCTGTTATTCGTAACACTGCATGAACTGTCAGAAGAGATTTAATTCGGCAAGCACTTGTGATTATAAGCAACCATATGATTCCTTACAAAGTACGCAACTGTAGGGATCAGTTTGTTTCCTCTCTTTACTAGAAAATATACTCAACAGAGCAACGAGCAGTTGCTAAATACTGTAGTAGCTGGGTGTTTGTGTTAAAATAGATTGAGAGACATGCATTAGCTTTGTACAGTTTTTTGCATTTACTATTTCATTTTAGTTAATGGTGTTTTTGATGTCGACGTATTAATTTTATGAAAATTACCTTAAACCTGCTTGTGTTCAATGTATTTTATACTTTCCCGTAGTTTAATGCAAGAAACCCTTGGTCACACTTGTTCTGTGCTCTTTTTGTCAGCATAATCAGCAAGCTGGAAGAGCATGATGAATTCTTTCCAGCATTTGAAGCACTGATGCGTGACCTACTCCAAATTTTAGGTACGGCAAGTAGAACTTACACATTTTTATTAGTGTTGTCATGTTCTCCTACATGCTCATTGTTCTTTTGCTCCTATTTTGGCAATATCAATGGCATGATTGTACAAACTATAACAATTGTTCTGAACCTTTTAACTTCTGTTGACTCCAACGTAATTATTAAGGGAACCCGGGGATCACCACTGAATCATTATTGGATTCCGAGGACCCCTACTGAGTTCTTATTGGATGCTGGGTTCCTCCCTTTAAGCATTTTGGATGATTTGAACCACAAACAAATATACAACAAAAATACAGAAACAAGCATTCGTGAACCATCGTCACAAATTATGAAATATTTTATTTAATTTACAAAAAAATAATACAAAACTAAATTTTAATGGGAAGGCTGGACATTTTCTAAATTAAAGTCGCTCACTGTCCATTCTATAGGCCTGGTTTAGGATTCGGCAGATGGGTTACTCTGTCACAAACGTGATGGATAGCCCGTCTGCCGTGTTACAAGTGCATTATAGCCAGAGGCACTTGTAATATGGCGTGCAGGATACTTTTTACTTTTGTGACAGAGTAACCCGTCCGCCGAACTCTAAATCAGGACCTGTATTCTGTTTGATGCACATGCACTGCTCTCATGAATCAGTCCGAGGATTCATGCTTAATTTTTAGCCTCCATTTTCAAAGTCCTTCACATTTATTGAACGTCTTAATATTTTCATTTTTTTATTTATATACACATTATTAATTTGTTAATATTATTTAATTTTCTAAGCAGTTGCGGACACCCTGGTAGGCTTCGGAGGCCCCCTCGAGTCCCTGCACAGCAAGTTAAGAACCATTGAATTAAAGCACAAATAAGCTAATTGGGAGGTTTTATCATTCTTTTTGAAAAAATTGAGAATCCAAATGTAATAATCCTTCAGCAACAGGCCCCAAAACATCGTAATAAATCTAAAATATTGAACAAATCAACATGTTTATATATATATATAATATTGAAAAATCTTGATAAAATGTTTTTATTTCCATAATTAAGCATTGTAAATTAGAAATATGAGAAATGGCATATGTAGGAAAATGGCCCTTGTTGCAGTTATTCCCTTACCCCCCCCATCCCCCCCTACCCCCCCCCCCCCCCCCACACACACACACACACACACACACTTTTTGCCTGATATTGATGCTGACTTGACTTGAGTGTGCTGGGATCCTGCTAACCAGGCCCCAGCACCAGTGTTCTTTGCCTAAAAATGTACCATTGTTTCCACAATTGGCACACCTCTGGAATACAGATAAGTCCCTTGTAAAAGGTACCAGAGGTACCAAGGGCCACGTGACCAAGGAAGGTCCCTCAGGGCTGCAGCATGTGTTGTCCCACTCTAAGGGACCCCTCACCTAACACATGCACACTGCCAGTGCAGATTGTGTGTGTTGGTGGGAAGAAAAAGGCAAAGTCGACATGGCATCCCCGTCAGGGTGCCATGCCCACGAAACACTGCCTGTGGCACAGGTAAGTCACCCCTCCAGCAGGCCTTACAGCCCTAAGGCAGGGTGCCCTATACCACAGGTGAGGGCATAACTGCATGAGTACTAGGCCCCTACAGTGTCTAAGTCCATTCTTAGACATTGTAAGTGCAGTGGGGACATATTAAGTATATAGTCTGGGAGTTTGTCAAAACAAACTCCACAGTTCCATAATGGCTAAACTGAATACTGGGAAGTTTGGTATCAAACTTCTCAGCATAATCAACCCACACTGATGCCAGTGTTGGATTTATTAAAAAATGCACACAGAGGGCATTAGAGATGCCGCCTGTATTTTATCCAGTCCTTCAGTGCAGGGCTGGCCGGTCTGTGCCAGCCTTCCACTGAGAGACGAGTTTCTGACCGCCTGGGGTGATAGCCTTTGTGCTCTCTGGGACAAGAAACAAAGCCTGCCCTGGGAAGAGGTGCTTCACACCTCCCCCCTGCAGGAACCGTAACACCTAGAGGTGAGCCCCAAAGGCTCAGGCTTTGTGTTACAGTGCCCAAGGGCACTCCACCTAGTGGAGATGCCCAGCCCCCGGACAAAACCCCACTTTTGGCGGCAAGTCCAGAGGGATTATTAGAAAAACAAGGAGAAGTCACCACCTCAGCCAGGACCACCCCTAAGGTGTCCAGAGCTGAAGTGACCCCCTCTTTGCAGAATCCTCCATCTTGGTTTGGAGGATTAGGGCCAATGGGGATAGGAATGTGCCTCCGTCCCCAAAGGGAGTGGGCACCGGGAGGGTGTAGCCAGCCTCAGAGACAGTAGCCATTGGCTACTGCCCACTAACCCTTAAAAATGCCCCTAAATTTAGTATTTAAGGGCTCCCTGAACCAAGCTAGTCAGATTCCTGACAAGAAGGACTGCTTAGCGGAAACCCCAGCAGAGAAGGAAAGGAGACAACTGACTTGGCCCCCAGCCCTATAGTCTGTCTCCTGCTTCAAAGAACCTGCAGAAGAAAAGCGACATGTCCTGCAGGTCCAGCGACCTTTGAAAAACCTCCAGAGGGACTGCCTGCATCACAGAGGATCAAGAACTCCAGTGGACAGCGGCCCGGTCCAAAGAAGAACAGAAGAAGAAACCTCTTCTGAAGGACTCCCACCTCACTCCAGAAGCATCAGTCCTAACCATTCTGCATCCGACGCCCACGGCCTGAGTCTAGGTGGCCCATCTGACCAGAGAGGACCCCAGACGACAGCAACCAAGTGCCCACCCTGGGTTGGCCTCTCCACAATGACGCCTGCAGAGGGAATCTCAAGGACCCCCCTGACCGCTACTACCCTGGACGAAGATAACAGGACCCACTGCACCTACAGCCCCCAGGCCTTAGAGAAATTGGCACCCGGTGCAGCGACCCTCTTCCCTGCCCGACCGGTGGTGTGCCCGAGACCCCCTCTGAGTAACCCCGGGGGGTCCCCTCATAGAGTTTCATTGGAAACCCAACACCCTGTTTGCAGCCTGCACGGGCCGCCTCAGTGCCGCTGAGGGTGTGGGATTGGTGCCCCTCCAGTGCTCCTCTAATCCCCCTTGGTCTGCCCTTCGAGCCGCGGGTACTTACCTTGTGGTGGACCGAATCCCGAGTACCCCTGTCTCAATATGAGCCCACGTTACAATTGCTCAACTTTGACCTCTGCACCCAGCTGGCCCGTGTTGCTGGTGGTGGGTGTTTTGGGTTAACTTGAACCCCCAACGGTGGACTACCTATAACCCGGAGACAGGAATTGTAAGTAGTGTACTTACCTCTAAAACTGTACTTTACTTTCTTCCCCCAGGAACTGTTCTGAAAATGCACTGTGTCCACTTTTAAAATAGATATTCTCTGTTTTCTTAAAAACTGTTCACTTGACTAAAGTGAAACAAAGTTACATTGATGTCTATGCTAAGTTCGTACCTGCAACAGTATTTACTTCTGAACTGAGTCTTGTGGTTCTAGTAATAAAGTAACAAAAATAATATTTTTCTATATAAAAACCTATTGGTCTGGGGATGTCATTGAGTGTGTGTTTCTTCTATTGCTTGTGTGTGTACAACAAATGCTTAACACTACCCTCTGATAAGCCTAACTGCTCGACCATACTACCACAAATAAAGCATTAGTATTATCTGTTATTTTCTCTATCAGGCCTCTGGGGAACCCCTGCACTCTGTGCACACTATATCCATTTTGATATAGTATATACAGAGCCAGCTTCCTACAGCATACTTGCAACTAGTACTAGCAAAGCCATTAGGTCTTGACTGTGAAAACTATTATCTTTGCCAACGGGATTTTATCCTTACAAAACTGCTGCAAATGTGCATGCATTAGTGATGGCCACCTTTAAATGCATTTGGTTGTGTTTAACAAATTCCGTTCATAGATGGCTGCTTTGGATGAGCATGCTTCCACAGTACGATCAGGGTCAACCAAGTTAGGAACTGTGGGACAGATATCTAGTGTAGTCAGACAAAGAGGAGCTTTTAAAGCAATACCTCATTAGGGCATCTCCTCCAGGCAAAACACCTGCCTTCGATACAGTAATCCAGTGGGCTCATCTCAACATGGTGCAGTCATTGTAGTAGCACGTAAGGGCAATAACTACCTCGTAGAAAAATTGTGCAAAACAGGAGGAACAGTTTATTGGCCCATGCTAAAGAAATCTTACAGAACTCAGAGATCTCGGAGTCCCATTAAACATAGTTTATAATACCTAAACACCTAGAGTCGAACAAAAAAATAAATATGCTGTTCAGGATCTATCCTATATTAAGGGCCATGTACTTAACCCTCCCCCGCTCCCCCCACACACACAACCCTCTGATTCCATGTTAGTCTGTACTGCTCACAAAACATTCCAGCAATTATGGTGCCATCAAGGGACCTCCTCCAGATAAAAACAGCAAATGATTAGACACAGTGAAGTACCATTGTGTGCAGCTACTGCATGGCACATCACCATCTCACAAGCACTCCTCAGCAGGTATGACACCTCCAGTGGGAAGAGAGTGAGGAGCTCCTTTAGCAGAGGGTAAAGGGCTGTACCTGAGGAAAAATTATATCCAATCTGTGCTTCTTGTGTACGCTCAACGCAGCAGATTTTGCTTTACACCAAACCAATAGCACAATCATCTTATGTCATCACAACTGGCAATGTATTTCCAAGTTCTGCCTAGAGGTGCAGACATATTTGTTGGGCTTGCCATTTGATGGGTCCTATTTGTTCATCCACATATATTGGAGGCACTAGAGAATATTAATAAAAAACAGACACTGCTAAGTCCATAGGAGCCCTTCAGCTGCCCCAGATGTTCGGCACAGATAGTCAACTTGGAAAGGTCTACTTCCTTCCTGACAATTCGACCAGCAGTCCTTTCTACCAGAAGGCCAACAGCCACAAATATAGAACCTCGGTTGTTTGAAAAGCAGGTTTTTGGGGCAACAGTAGAAGACACAATATTGGCTCTCGTTCGTGTGGAGCTTCTGCTGCCTTCAAGTAGTGACTCGGTTTACATTTTAGTGATCACACAACACATGTCTGGGGGAAGGCTCAGGATTTACCCTCAGAAGGGCACGACAGTAACAACTGATGTAGGGGCATTACCCACAGTGCAGTGGGGCTACTTCATCGAGTTCTCGCACTTACCACTAAAATATACTACGGTAAAGATACAAAATGAACAAAGACTTCTTTCCTCTGTTCCTGGAAGAGATTTGCTGATTATTAAGCAAGAGAGCCATAGGTAAAGTACCAGTACAGCAAAGAGCTCAAGGAGTGTACTCTGTATTTCCACACACTGCGTCCAATACCGGATCTGTGAATTCTTAACACGTACCTGTAGACCATTTATTTCAGAATTACAACATTGTAGGAAGTGATCCCGTTTTTGCAATATGACGACTTCCTAGAAGGATGCCTACTTTCACATAGGTCATCTCACCATGAGATTTAGGGTAGGTGCAAAGCACTAATATTTCAGTTGTACCTTTTGGCAGAAAATTGTTTACTAAATGTCTTGCACTAAGGGCTGCTCACCTCGGCGCCAAGGGAGTTGGTTCATGTTTACTCAGATCTAGATGATATGTCTGGTAAAGGGGAAATCAGCTGAGCAATATCTGTCCCCAAACAAAGAACAGTATCCCTGCTTTACAAACTAGGATTTACCACCAAAAGAAAAAAAACTATCTGCAGCAGCTCAAAATCTATTTAGGGGCTAGCTTTTCCGACAATGGAGAGAAGAGCACACAGGTTTTTAAGAGATGGATTCTAGTTTTCCTGACTTGCTATCTCTAACATTGGGAATGGTACTGATGTTGTTGTGCATGATGGCTTCATGCATAGAGCTGGTTCTCATAGCACATCGACCAACGCGACTGGTGTTTAACAACAGAGTGGGTGTGTGCAACTGGGATTTGGGAATATATAGTAGTGGTGTCACCGGAGGCAAAATGCAAACTGCTGCAAAGGAACACAGATCATCTAACAATAGGACAACACTTTGTAGATTCTCAGCCAAGCAGAGCATTCACAGAAGACACATCTCTTTGTGTGGGTAGCAAATCCCTCAACTCAAAGTTCAAGAGAAGTGTAAGCATGCTAAACAATTACTTCACATCAACATGTTGGAAGTAAAAGAAGTCTTTCTTGTGCATTAGGCATATGTCATACGCTTACCAAGGAAAAGGAAAACTCATTCACGCAGATGACATGGCAGTCATGCAGTGTTCGAAAAACAGGGAGGAACACACTCTTAATCATGTCCCATCGCAGAACTAATGTGGCCCTGGGTTATCAAGTATTGTATCCATTTCACAGCAGAACTTTTCACAGGGTCAGACAGCGACTGCCGACCTAACCACCAGGCAAAATTCAATCATGAGTGTGAGGTCAACTCGTACTTTGAAAAGTGGGACACTGGATATAGATCTGTTAATAACAGCCCAAAACAATCAATGCCAGTGTTAGTTTTTCAGGATTCTACACTGCCAGTCTCTAAGCAATGCGTTATGGGTAATCTGGTAAGGGCCTTTGCATTATTTTTTAAAAAAAAGATTTTATTACAATTTTTTAATAAAACAATAACATTGGCGCAAAGGTGAATTTACTTAAATTGTTGTTCCCCCCCCTCCCTCCCCTCATGCTTCAGATTTTATAAATGTAATTCACAGTTGGCAGGTCTCAATAGGGTTAGTTGTTGCAGTCCTCGCTCGCAGAGCATTAGGATTCCTGTGTGGCATTTGAGTCTGTGTCTGAGTCCGTGGTGGTTCCGTTTGCTTCTTCGGTGGATGCATTTGGTGATTTTAGTTTTTCCAGAATTGATTCCCATTGGGATGCATCATCTCTGGGCCTGAGCTCACGAAGTGCCTCGCGAAGCAGTGTCGTTCCTTCTGCTTCTGCCCACTTCTCTAATGAGTTTTGCCATCTGGATATTTGTGGGCCCGTTGGTGACTTCCAGTTTGTGGTTATTTCCTGTCTCGCCAGGATCAGAGATAGGTCTATAAACTTGTTGGAAATTTTAAGAGCCATCGGCGTGGGAAGTCCCCCAGCCACTGCTGGGGATTTGTTTAATGATCTATCAGTGCAGGCTGAAGTTTTTGCAAAAGTCTCTTCCCAGAATGCGTTAAGTTGGGGGCAGCTCCAGAGCATATGTATGAGGCTAGCTGCAGGTTCCGCACATCTGGGACAACTTGTGGAGTTTGTGCTGTAGATTTTGGTGATCATTTGTGGGGTCATGTATGCCCTGTGAAAAATGTATAGGTTTATTAATTTGAACCTGCCATTTCTGGATACCGAGTAAACATGAGAGGTGATCTGATCCCATTGCGTTTCATCCCAAGTGATGTCTAAGTCCGATTGCCATTTGGATTTAAGTTTTGCTAGGGGTAGGCGTGTGCTAGCTTGTAGCGCTTTGTAGATTCCAGATACTACACCTTTTAGATCTCCAATTGAGCAAATGGTGTTGCAGCTATTATGAGTGGGGGGTTCAAGGTTTCCAGTTCCTCCAAGTTTTTTGGGCGATTTTAATGATGGCGTTGTGGGTGATGAATAAACCGGGTGGGAGGTCATATTGTGTTTGTAGCTCAGTGTAGGTGAGGAGTTTCCCTCCTCCGTATAGGTCTCCTAGTTTAGTAATATTATGTGATATCAGTTTGTTGAGACCTGGGATATTTTGCTTCCCTGAGATATGGGTCAGGCAGGACAGTGAAGCTTCTGGGGCGCAAGGAGTGTTAATGCAGGAGCGTTTCAGATGTTGATACCAACAGTGTCTAGCAGATTCCCATTCTATCGGGAGCCGTTGCTTGGATTTCCGGGGGGTTCAGTAGTATGCCCAATATCCTGTCTATGGGGCAGTTTAAGGGAAGGCGTAGTTCGGCGTTAATAGGAGGGTTGCACGATAATTTTGCGACCCATTGTAGTTGTCCTGCCCAGTAATCTATCTCCATGTCAGGGGTGGCAAGGCCACCCTCAGCTGTAGGTCTCTGAAGTGATCGTATTGCCATTCTATGTCTGCTTGGACCCCAAATGAAATTTGTGGACATGGACTCAATCTCTTTGAATATTGCTTTCGGGATTATGAGTGGGATGGTTGAAAAATAGTACAACAGTCTGGGTAGCACTATCATTTTAAAAAGAGCAGTTCTACCTGTGACTGTTAGTGGCAGTGTTTCCCAGAAGCGCATACTGGTTCTAATCCCTCTGAGTGCTCCTTGTATGTTTCCTTCTAGTAGGTCATTTACTGAGTGGTAAATCTTTACTCCTAGGTATTTGAATGTGTTAGGTGACCAGGGAAGGCCTCTTGTATCATTTGGTTCTGGGGTTTTTTGTGCAGTGGGAAGATGATGGATTTCCTCCAATTAATCCGAAGTCCGGAGGCAGTTCCGTAACTATCCATTATTCTCATGGCCCCAGGTAGGTCTGTTTCTAAGTTTTGTAGGAAGAGTAACATGTAATCTGCGTATAAGGCGATGTGGTGGGACCAGTTATTTATTGGGATGCCCTTATAGTAGAGGCAAGTTCCTGCCATTTGAGCTAGGGGTTCTATTGCGATTGCAAAAAGAAGAGGGGATAATGGACATCCTTGTCTTGTGCCCCTGCCGACCTGAAATGAAGGAGATATGTAATTGCCTGTTCTTACTCTTGCAGTAGGGTTAGTATATAGTAGTTTGGTCCACCTTACAAATCCTTTGCCCAGCCCCAACTTTAGCATAGCTTGTTCCAGATAGTCCCATCTTAAGCTGTCAAATGCCTTCTCTATGTCGACCGAGATGATCGCCGCTTGTGGTAAGTTCGGGGGCAAGGAGTGGAGTATTGATATGAGTGGTCTAATGTTTTGGGATGTGCTCCGTTTGGGTATGAAACCCGATTGGTCTTGATCTATCAATGAGGGCATATGGGGGAGTAATCTGTCAGCTAGGATCCGGCTTAGTATTTTGTAGTCTATGTTGAGCATTGATAGGGGAGGGCGATAAGAGCGAACATCTGTGGCGGGTCTATCTGGTTTCAGCAGGGGGATCATAATAGCTACATTGGTGGATTGGGGGAGGGTGTTACTATTCCAGGCTTCTGCATATAATGCGCAAAGGTGGGGGGCTAGCAGGTCTTGGTACTGGTGGTAAAATTCTAGTGGAAGCCCGTCCGCTCCTGGGATTTTATCCCTGGCCATACTTTGGATTGCAGATTTTATTTCCGCGATCGATATAGGCGTCGCTGGAGTTGAACTTTCTTCTGTTGTCAGGTTGGGGGTGGTGAGAGTCTCTAATTCACGCAACTGGGTAGGGGTCAGTGTTACGGTGGGGGGGCATATAAAAGTACATAGTACTCTTGGAAGACAGAATTAATTTCTTTTTGGGTGTAGACGTGTGTGCCCTGTGAGTGTTCGACTTCGACTGTGACGGTTTGTTTTTTTGGGGGTTGTGCGAGCCAGGCTAGTAAAGCGCTAGCTTTGTCCCCTTCTGAGTGTAGTCTGGTTAAGTGTTGTTTATAATCGAAGCGAGCAAGTGTATTAGCAGCCACATGAATTTTCATCCTGGTTGCCACTATTGTAGGGTGTAAGCTAGGTTGTGTGGGGCGCCTTCTTTCCAGGTCTCTAAGAGAGTCTTCCAGTTGAAGAAGTTCTGCTTCTATTGATTTTCAGGCACCTATATTTTCAGCAATGCACTTTCCCCGGATTACTGTTTTAAAAGTTTCCCATTCAATGGACCTGGTAGATGCCGTTCCCTCGTTGTGTTTAAAAAAATTCCCCTATAGCTATATGTAATGTATGTTTAAACGCTTCGTCTTCGAGCATTTCTGCTTTAAGGCGCCAGGTTGGGATTGTCGGTCTCGCTCTGCCCCAGGATAGTGAAGCTATCAGGGGGTTATGATCAGATATCGTTCGGCTAAGATATTCCGCTGCCACCACGTCGCTCTGCAGTTCAGGGGATGCCAGGATGGAGTCGAGTCTAACGTGTAGATCGTGTACAGGTGAGTAGTATGAGTAGTCCCTAGAGTGTGGGTTAAGTGTTCTCCAGCTATCTATTAATTGCCAGTGTTGTTGCCATTCTATGAACTGCTTCACAGTTTTCAGCGATTGGGATTGTGACACTGGGGGGTGCGATCTATCCAGAGTGTTACTAGCAATGCAGTTAAAGTCCCCTCCAATTATATTTATGCCTGCCAAAAGAAGACCTATTTCTAGTGATAATCTGTCGAGGAATTTACCTTGGTCATGGTTTGGGGCGTATACGCCTCCTATTGTCACTTCTCTACCACCTAATCTTCCGCTTGTCATCACATATCTTCCCTCTTTATCAATGACCTTGCGGAGTATTTGAAAAGGGAACCCCGGACGGATCCACCGAAGTACCCTCCTAGCATAGGCTGAGTAGTTAGTGGCAATTATTTGGCCTCTCCATCTTTTGCTGAGGGCTTTAACTTCCTGCTCTATCAGATGGGTTTCTTGTAGTAGGGCTATGTGTATCCCCCTTCGTTTAAGATAGTTGTGCACTTTGTATCGTTTGGACATGTTATTTAGGCCTCTCACATTCCAGGTTATTATTTTATACTGTGTAGTCATTATCTTGGTTAATCTTGGCTGTGTTGACAGGGTTACTCGCGGGCTCTGCGATGCTTGAGGTTATGCTTATCGACCTATATTTAGTTTGAGTTCTGCCTTCTAAAGTGATAGAGTTGGTAATGGGACAATTCATGCAAACACAAACGTGAACTTTCCCCAACTCCCTCTCCCCAGGACCGGATAACAAAACTTTCCCCGTCCAAACCATACAACGTATCTTATTTCTATTGGAGGTGGGAGGCGCGTCAGTGCCGAGCGCTTACACCCGGGCCGTTCCGGGGACCCGGCTGAGGCATATCTGCTGCCCGTGGATGAGTATTCGGGGTTTACTATTCCCTTGTGGTTGCCTAGTGGTCTCACCTCTGCAGGGGTTGTGTATAGGAGGTGATCGCTTGGTAAATTGGGTGATCGCTGTCAGGTTCTTGGGGGGTCAGATGATTTCTTCTGCCGTTCTGGGGGTCACTTTTGGTAGATTAGTGCAAGTGTCTTGCGATGAGATCGATAGACTCCCGCAGCTCGAGTCATGGTCTGAGGCATCACCTGAGGTTTGCGAGTGATGTGGGGCTCCTCTGCTCAAGGCCGCTGCTGCATCTACTGCTTCGCGCATTCCTTGTAGTGATTGGTGTCTGGAGGGTGCAGTTTCTAGTGCCCTTTTAGAGGATCTACCACGTTTCCTGCCAGGTGCACGGGAGGATCTACTCGGTGCGCCTAGGGATGTAAAGTTTAGGGTTTCTAGCCAGCCTCCTACCAGCTCTGGGGTTGAGAAAAAGTGCGTCTTGCCCTCATGTTCAACTCTCAGTTTAGCTCGGAAGAGCATTGCATATTTGATGCCTTTCTCACGTACAGTTCGTTTATAGTTATTGTAGGAGGCTCTCTGAGTTTGAGTTTCTTTGGTGAAGTCGGGGAATATCATAATACGCTGGTTGTTTAGTATGATTTCCCCTTTAATACGAGTTTGCGAAAGGATATAGTCCCTGTCCTTAAAGTGCAGTAGTTTTGCTACTATCGGGAGGGGTCTGGACCCCGGTGGGTGGGGTCTATCAGGGACTCGGTGGGCTCTTTTGATTGCGAAGAATGCTGAGAGGCCTTCTGGTGGGACTGTGTCTTTGAGCCAATTTTCTAGGAATGTTTCCATGTTTGCTGCTGAGAATTCCATACCTTCCGGTATTCCGATTAGTCTCAGGTTGCTCCTGCGGGAGCTATTTTCCGCATCCTCAGCTCTGGTTTCCAGAGTTTTGATTCAGGACATTATCTCGGATGTCTCTATGGTCAATGTCTTTTGTATGGACGTCACCACATTTAATGTTTTTTCTGTGGCCCCCACTCTTTCTGTGAGTTTTCGATGGTCATCTCGCAGCAGTGATAAGTCCACCGTTAGATTGTCTATTTTCTGTTCAAGAACTTCGTGAGATTCCCTTATGGCTTGTAGGACTGTATCCAGGGTTGTTTCTTGTTGAGTTGATGTACTCTGGGAGGCCGAGTGGGGAGGTTGTCCGGGCATCTTGTCTGTCGCTAGTTCTTCTTGGTCTTGACCATCACGTTTTTTGGGCTTGCCCATTTTGTTAGTTTTATTGTATGTTGGTAGAGGTGAAGGCGTCTATTTGCGGCAGTTTGGGATATAGGCGTCCGATTATGGTCTTCGGAGGGCTCACCTTGGGTAAGTCGTTACTTTACGTCAGTTAGGTGATTAGGGTTTTAAGCGAGGAGGTTAGCTCTCCATGCAGCTTTCATCGCGGCGGGGCCACCCACTGGGGCGCTGGTGGACAAGGTAAGTTGCAGTCGGTACGCAATTCTCTGCCTATGCTCCTGGTTCGACAGGGGTAATTAGGCCAGCGCGTGGCTGGGTCGGCTTAAGTTAATGTTTCTAATTCTAATATTGGGGCTCAGTCGCTTCCGTGGAGTCTAAGAATAGTGTCTCTGGGGTGGCCCCCCGGAGGGGTTTTTTATGCTTCTGGGTAGTGATTGGATCAGTGGTTACTCACTGCGCTTGAATTGGTTGAGTGCTCAGCTTGCTCCCCCGTTTCCATTGCCATCTCTCCAATCTCCGGGAGGTCGGTCGCTCGGGTTCTCCAGCTCCGGGCAGCGACCCCGTTCTTAGCCGTGGATGGACCTCGCCTGCTCATGCAGGTCCTCGTCGTGGCCGCAAACCCCCAGCCGTGTCGGGTGGTGGGCCCCCAGTGGGCACCGCCGTCTCCAGGTGCACGGCGCCTCTGTGTGCCCCCCTGCCCCGGTGCATATTCCGCCTTGGATTTTCTGACCACCAGGCTCCACGCCCTCACCCGATACGTTCACGCTGCTGCTCCTCGCCTCTCGCTTAGTGTGGCCGTAGGGGTCGCCGCTCCCCCACTGCTTCAGTTTGAGGTATTGTGCTGTCGAGATCGCGTCTCCGGGCCGGAGAACTTTGTTATTTCAACTATGTGGGGACTGGTTCCCCACACGCCCGCCATCTTGGTTTTCTGGAGCTCGATCATATTTTCTTCTTTCTTACTTGATCGGGGGTGTCGCTACTGCTCCGTGTTCTGCTTGGGGGACTGCCGATGTTGGGATCACTTTTGATTGAGTTATCTGGGCTTATTTATGGCTAGGTTTCGTTCCGGGTCCCGTTCTCGGCTCCGGAGAGCTGCGCTACACGTGCAGCTTCATCGGCTGCTGGCCACGTAAGGGCCTTTGCATATGTTTTTTTTTTTTATCACTTCTGGTGATCAGGAAAGAGAAGATATGCAAAAGACTTGGAGAGTTTCAGAAAGTTGACCTGGGAATGCATTCTGCCTGTTGCTTGCAATTGGCTTTGTGGTTTGTAACTTACATTTTCTTGCTTTGGCTCTCCAGGTTCACTTCTTCTCTCCCCATGCCAAAACTTTATTTACCAGTATCCTTCAGAGAACCCACCTTCTATAACCAGGTTTGTAAATCTTGTTCTTATCTTGTCACATTTGCTGTGCTTTCAGAGAAAGAGGTCAAATGTCAATCTGTGTCTTCCAGAGAGATATGTTTACTTTGTTTTCAGGCTGACTTCAAAGTAGGAGGATTAGAGGAAAGAGGAACACTTTTTTTTTTTTTTGGCACGGAGAGATTGGTGACTTTCCCAGAATCACAAAGTGTTGCAGATGAGGTTGTTCCTGCTTGTTCAGGGAGGGGGTGACAATCCCTTTTCCCGGTTTTCATATTCAGCCCTGGGAAATGGAAGCCCTGAGGCCCATTGGTGGCTTGGGCGCTGCATGCCCTGCTCCCCTTAATTTAACATTCAACCCCAGGGGACGGAGTCCCTAGGTTCCAGGAATGGCTTGGGGAGGGGGTTCCACTCACACTCCAATCCCCAAATATTTAATATTAAAGACTCCTGAGCCCTGGCTCTCTCCAGGAGTCAAATTTATAAAATAGAAAATGCTGGTCGGCGTTTTTGATTTTTTTGCTTTTTGAATGCTGCAGGACTCCCATGGGATTGCAGCATTATTGAAAATTATTGTGGCCATGTTGATGTGTGTGTGTGTAAAATAAATATATATATATTATTGTGTGTGTATTTAAATGTAATTCAGACAGGGGAAACGTTTCACTTCTGTCATTCAAACTCATAATACATCACAAACCCTATTTCTAAAAGCAGTTATTTCGGGAGAGCGCTAAAGATTACAGAACAAATCCTCAGCATTTAATTCCTGGGTCTCATGTCTTACAGTAACTCAAAGTGATTATCTATGATTATCTTCTGCCTTGCCCCCCCATTCTCTGCCGATGTGTTGTCACTGTGGGGTAGATGCCCGTCCCTTCACCTGTCTGCATGGTAGAACCTATATGGGATGCTCAGTGATGTTGTGGGGCTGGATGGTTCCCCCTTGGTGTGTTTTGTATGTGGGGCAGGTCTAGCTCAGGTCTGTAAATTCCCTTTGGACTCAGAAGTTCACACTACCTCAGCGACAGTATTGCACACTGGTTTGTTCCTGAAACGTCGTGCATGTTACAGGACATGTGGTGCTTGGTAGATATCATTCTGTTGTCCACGTGGTGCTTGGCTGGCTGCAATTGCTTTTGCAGGCACATCGATTAGTCTGATCTTTTGTCTCATGTATGGATGTCACTTCATGTACCACCACAGTTCTTGCTGGAGACGTGATGCGGACCTCACGATTGTCAATTTGGTCTGTAATGCTGAGATGCTGCTGTGTATCTTATGAACAGTGCAGTTTCTGTGTTGTTATTATAAAAGTAATAAATAAAGTTTAAAAAAAATATATTATCTTCTGCAAAGCAGTGCCTTAATGGAATTAGAATTTCTAGAAAGTTAGAGTGTGGATAGATCGTAAACTCAAAAAGGAAGAGCAATTCTAAAACAACTGAAATGTGCACAATAAAAGAGGCATGTCTTACTACACAACGGATGCACTTGGAGGCTTCTGTTCTACTGAGTGCAACATTCTACGTTTTGAACAAACTGTTTTACTCTGGGAGTTAGAAAGGAGGGCATTATTACAAAGGTGCTCTCCTGAGCTTCCAAGCAAGACAAAATCATTATTTGTTAATGAAGAGTATTTTTTATTAAGAAATGACAAACTTGTATACTTATCTTTCTTAAGACGGCTTTGTATTTTGCAAAGGTTTGGGATGCCTTCTGGGTCATAGTGTTAGTGACAAAATAGTGCAATAAGTTGTCCTAACTGAAACCTATGACTGTATAACCTTTTCAGGTCGAGCCTAGGCAGCACGCCAGGGCTGTCTCTCGACATGTTATAATCTACATCTGTGGGCTTGCACCATGCCCATCAATTTCATACGTTCCTTGGCCAGCCTTTCAAAATTCCTTTGATTTCGTAGCTAAATGCATTGTCTGTCCTGCCTCAAGGCCGCTTTTTTACTACCTTTTAGAATGACTCTGTTACATGGTTTATTGTATGATCAGCCATATACCTTAGTGTGGCACACTACTTTTTTCTTTTGCCTCACCGCTTTACATGACTACCTGAAGCTTCATATAGCACAACCTCTATCTGAGGAGAGCTTTATATAAATACCACTTACATACACGTTTAGCAGTTGAAAAATATACAAACAGGAACATTTAAAACAGGAAAAAAAACGAGGCAATCCTCAAAGCGGCTCTCCCGGCACAGTGGGAGAGCTGATACTACAATATTCACTGCACTCGGGAAACTCGCCCCATAACGCTTTGTGGGGCAATTCTTTTTCAAAACATTTTTGCCCATAACTCTGCCTGTGGTGGTTACTTTGTTTTCATGTTGTTATGCTCTCTAGGGGCTGACTATATGGTTACATGACCATGTTTCATACAAATGCTATTTTTATTATGCTGTCCTCTAGGGGCTGTTCTGAGCATTACAGTCAAGATAGTACAATATTTGCTGTGCTCTGAAACTTTCCCCCTAATGCTTTCCGGTGCATTCCTTTTACAAAACATTTTTACCCATACCTCACCATGTGGTGGTCCTAGTACAGTGGGACCACCATAGAAAAGTTCAGCTTTCAAGCTCTTTCTGTCTAGGTCATCTCTGGGTCCCCGCACTAGGTTGGGGGGGGACCCCAAAATAGTAACCTCTCTGACCATTCATTATCTCTTTAAGCTCTCTAATGGCTGGAACTTTTGTTTTACAGCTGGGAAGAGTTTGTGTTTTAAGGACCTTGTTTGTAATAGTATTGCAGTAGGCCTACTTGGCCTGAAAATGTGTAATGCACTACGCCCTCTAGGGGCTAAATATATGGTTGCATTGCATTACATTCTACCATTCTGTTTTCATGTGAATATGCTCTCTAAGGGCTGACTATATGGTTACCTAACCATGTTTCTTACAAATGTTATTTTTTATAGTGGTGTCCTCTAGGGGCTGTTCTGAGCATTACAGTCAAGATACTACAATATTCACTGCACTCGGAAACCCGTACCGTAATGTTTTGCGGGGCATTCCTTTTACATAACATTTATGCCCATAACTCACCGGACCATGTGCTCTTTCTGTCTAGGTCATCTCTGGGTCGTCACACTAGGTTGGGGGGGACCCCAAAATGATGATATAAAAAATATAAAAAATAATGCCAATATTTTCATTTTTTGCTGCAGATAGAGGAAGAAGATAAATGGAAGTGTTTTAGTTATACACAGGGCCTTTGGCATTGTGTGGCAGAGAGGACCAAATTATGAGGCAGAGTTGACCAATTTATGTGGCAAGGAAAGTCCAGTTATGCATTTACAAAGCCAGTAGCTCTTACTCAAGCAAATACAAGACCTATTGCATTGGAAATGCTTGTTTATTTTGTTTTGCAACGCTTGATGCATATACTAAACATTTTCAAGTAACTTTATCTCTGAAGCAGGTTGTTGTCTTTTTTTGTCTTTATCTCTTGTAATTATTATATGGGAGTACTTTAACTTATGAAATATTAAACAACTTATTAAAGAATTGTATATACCTCTATGAACTTTATGATGGAGTCTAGCTACACTTCATGTCTTTTTCACAATGAACATGTAATATTTGATTATCATATTTCCTTCTGTTTTCTTTTAGAGATCACTCATCTCGAAGATATATTACCAGCAGTCCAAAAGCTTAAAATGCTAGCCACATGAAGATATGGATTCTTTGTTTTTGTCAGGAGTGCTTACGAAAGCGGTGCCACACAAAAACATGTTGGAATACTTTATAACTTATTATGCTTTTATGTGAAATATTTAAGTGCTCCATACTATATATTTGTATGTTGTTTTAATAAAAACTAATTTTGTAAAATGCTTCGTTCGAGTCAAACATGTCCAGAGAAGGAAAAGTGCTGAAAACATATCCATAAGAATAAACTGCGAGGTCCGGGAAATGATGGAGGCCAAGGCAGAGTGAAACCGAGGTGAGCTCGGGGGGAAGAGCGAGGACTGCGAGCTGCTAGGGGGGCGATCCCCCGAGAGGCTCTTTAGAGTAATTGAGACTAAATTGCACCTGCTGATAGAGGCGCCGGGGGCGCGTGGACAAGTGACAAGCTGAGAAAAGGGGGACTCCAGCGGGAGCGACCTGTTAGACTTGCCAGAGTGAGCAAGTAAGATACAAAGGTAGTAAGACACAGGAGATGCAGTGGTGTGAAGTACTGATGTGGCCTAATGGGCAGATGCCATCTTACCCTAGTTAGTTATATGACACAGGCGCTCTTGCATATTGGGGTTATGGGCGGTTCTGAGCCTACTGTGCAGGATGAGGGGAATTGGAAGTTCAGAAGTTAAGGTTTTGGTTTATTGTTCAATTCACTCATTATATGCATGACCTACTGGGCATTGCAGGACGGGGGCGGCATGCTGAATGAAGGGCAGATACAACACATAGCACCCTTATCCCTGAAGACCCTGCAAGACACCCCACCACTCTATCCCACAAATGGTGGGACCCGGACAGCACACCTTAACCATCTGGTCATGTAACGTCAGTGGGATGGGGAGTATAATAAAGCCAACACTAATGATGCAATACCTGCGTAGACTAGGCCCTCATCTGGTACTGGTACAAGAAACATGTGGGGTAATTACTATGAAGTGCTCAACCGTTTCAGCTGTAAACTGGTGGCACACTCGGGTATACTACAGATGCCAGAGGTACCGGTATCCTTATCAGGCAATCTGTGCCCTTTAGCCCTCAACGTACATGGCATGCTCCTCAGGGCGGCTACACAGCCTTTTCGGGCATATGGAAGGGACATCGTAATATTTAGTTAGTTCATGTACCACCAAGGCTGTATGCTTCTACATTACCAGACCTTAGTGTCCTTATACTAGAAATGCCTGAGGGGGGCCCCCACCCCAAAGGGCAGGGCATGAACGCAGTTATAGAGCCCACCATTGAAAGAACCAGCAGGGTAGCAACTGGGGAGGGGATCTTCCAGCCCTTTATAGAGGCGCTGGCCTCTGAGATGTACGGCAAGAACATAATCCACACCAGCAACACTAGACCTACTACTCTCCACCACATGGGACATTTTCTCGCCTCAACTATATCTTTACGCAACAGACACATGCTGGGGAATTTTGGCCAACGCCACAACTGGCCAGAGGTATCTCTCACCACTCACCTGTGGAGGTCCTACTGAGCGGCCCCACTCAGGAATGTTCACGACCCATGGTACCTGCAGGATAAAGATATAGAAGCTAAACTGCGCAGAGAACCAGTGCTCTACTTTCAGGAAAACCAGGAGACGGTTGCATCGGCCTCCACACTATGGGGAGGCATTCAAGTGTGTAGTGCAATACCAGGCCCTGGCCCTGATTGGGGGCCGGGGGAGAAAAAGGAAGCAAAGTTAGAATGTGAGGCCATAGAGAAAGATCTAGCGAGGCTGGAAGCCGAGATGCTGAAGGACAACTCTGTGGACCTCTGCTGTCGGTTGCGCCTGAGACAGTAGGATCTTCGTACAATAGCAGAGAACAGGGCACGCAGCCATGCCTTGGCACCACAACATTGTCTGTATGATGTAGGTGACAAATCCAACAAGCTAATGGTGTGGCTTGAGAAAGAGATTTGGAGCGCTCCTGGGTCCCAGCGATCAGAGATAAGGCAAATATGCTTCCGAGGACAAGTGCAGAAATTGGCAATGTGTTTGCAGCCTACTATGAGGACATGTACCAAACTAGCACCACCATGACTGGGGCAGACCTCTTAAACAACGTGACTCTGCAGACGTTAACGGGGGAAGAGAAGGAGGTACTAGAAGCAGACGTGACTTAGGTAGAGGTCAGGGCGGCACTCGGAAGCCTCCAATCTGGGAAAGCTGCTGGACCCAATGTACTCCCAGTAGTTATATAAAAGGATGACAAGTAAGATTACTAAGCACAAGTTGGCCATATTTCATGCAGCAAGGGAGGAGGGCTGTCTACCAGTCGATCAAAGGATGGCCACTATAGTGGTTATACATTTTTTAAAAAGGTAAACCACCAACAGAGTGCAGCTCGTACCGGCCCATCTCCCTGCTCATTGTCGAAACCAAAGTATTAACAAAAATAATGGAGGCCAGGATTCACCGAGTCATTACCTTTATTGTCCACCCCAATCAGTCAGGCGTTATGCCCTAGAGAAGCTCTCACCTCAGATTGAGGCTCTTATATGGACCAGCTCGGCCCAGAACCAACAAGCAGTGGTAATGTCACTGGATGCTGCAAAAGCATTCAACAGCATAGAGTGGCCATGCATGTTCTCCATGCTAGACAAGTTGGGCCAGAATTCTGTAGATGGGTGAGGCCGATATAGCATGCACCCCTGGCTAGAGTACGTGTGAACGGGGCAACGTCTCGTGTCTTACCCCTCTACATAAGTGGACCTGGCAGGGATGCCCTCTTTCCCCCATGATCTTCACACTGGCGCTTGAGTCCCTGGTGGCGTGGGTTCAGCAAGACCCATTGCTGTGGGGGATACGAGCTGAGGGGGGGGGGGGCTGGAAGGACCGCAACTCGCTCTATGCCATTCTGCTGTGTGTTACCCAACTCTCCCATTCGATTGCTAGGCTGAAGCAGCTCTTCCATATGTTTGGTAGCCACTTGGGCTACTGCATAAATTGGGCCAAGTTGGTGGTCTTTCTCCCCTCAGGGAAATGCTGAGACTCCCTAATCCCACCCTCCAACTGTGCAGCACCAGTGGTGACTGAAGGGTTTCAATACGTAGGAATGTACATTACTCTGGATCCACAAGAATTCCTACACAGGAATATATCACCGCAGCTGGATTGTCTATGAAAATATGTGATACATTGGTGCTCTCTGCCACTGTCATTGATGGGCAGAGCACCCCTACACAAAATGATGGCCCTCCCACACCTTCTATATGTGTTGCAAAACATGCCGTTCCCGGTCCCATCGGAGCGCTTTCAGAAGATTGACCATGGAGTCAGGTTCCTGTTATGGAACGGCGCCCCCCCACCCCGCGAGTGGCGCTGGCAAAGCTGCAAAGTGGTGTGTACGAGGGTGGACTGGCAGTCCCTAAAATTCAGATCAATTATTGGGCAGCGTAGCTATTAGTGATTAATGACTGCATGTTCTCAGACAGGCAAGAACCAGCGTACCGCATAGACCGAGACACCCTTTGGTCACGGGGGACACAAGTCAACCTTGTACTCCAAACGACAGGAACAGCACCTCCCACCACACAACCAGGCAGTAGTTAGGATCTGGAGAGACGCCACAGCATATCTGGGGTGGAAGGATAAACTCACCAACATGACACCACTGTGTGGCAGCGACCAACTTCATGAAGTAAGGAGCTTGTAGGGCTTATCCAGTTGGGACCTAATTTGCATCGAACACCTGGGGAACGTCTGGAGAGACCAGGCCTTAATACAGTTTGAGACACTTAGACAGGAACATGATATGAGAGCAACAGAGCACTACTGATATCTCCAACTTGGTCATGGTTACAGAAACACACCATAGAGAGAGACCAACTGCCGGACGCATCACCAATGGAGGATCGGCTGATCACTGAGCCCATACCGGCCAGGGAGACTTCTTTAATAATCAGAAAACTAGTTAATGACTCCCCAGATCCCTTGGGGACATTGCAGGCCTTCTGGTCAGTGGACCTTGGGGACATAGATAATGACAAATGGATCAAAGCCATACAAAGTCAGCGGGAAATAGCAATCAGGGCCCGCTTCTGGCTTGAACAACTTCGAATTCTCCATAAATCCTACTGTCCCAGAACGCTACTGCATAAAATAGGGAGAACAGAGACCGCATGCTGTCTCCAGGGATGCAGACAAGTAGACACATTTTTTCATATAGTCTGGGACTGTCCAAGGATACCGGACTACTGGAGGGGAGGGGGGAAATCACTACAACAATGTCACAAGTTCTGTCCCTGGAGATCCCCATGGATGCCAAGTGGCTCCTCTTGATGATCACAGGGGAAACAACACGGCACTGGTACCAGAAGCTCTGGCTGGTGTTGCCAAACGTAATATAGCTAGGGCATGGGGCAGGACAACCTTGCCTTGCCTTCCCTAGAGGATTGGAAAGCCGTTCTTGACTGGTGTCGGAGGATGGAGCGTGTAGTCTATCAGGGAAGGGGCTGTCCAAAGAAATGGGAAAAAATCTGGGGGCCGTGGCGCACCTTTCGGGGCTACTGGTGGGAGGAGGGTTTCACTGTCCTCATTAATTTTCTTGGTTAGTGGCCGTAAAAGCGCCTTCTCTCTGCTGTGTGTAACCTCACCTTGTGATCAGTTTCTCACAGATCTATGTAACATATACACATCCATCCTTACTGTTTGGTCATGCTGTATGATGACTATTTTAAATAAAAAGTAAAAAAAAAAAAGACTGGCATAGCATTGTTGTGGGAGACTGATGAGGCTACTGTGGGCACATTGTTTTTACTGCCTCAATCATGCTCCCTTTTTGTACCCGAATAAAATTACATTCACCTGAAACGAAGTTCAGTTTTTTTTAGCTCAGACGTTAGACAAAGGTAGATTTTAAGAAAATTGCATGTATAATATACATACTTACTGGTGTCTTTCTGACAACCCTCTTCATCCATTTGCCTGTTTTTGAATTATTCACATTTTTCTTCTGCCTCTGTCAGCGCTCTTCAGTCATTGGCTAACTTCACTGTGAGTGCAGCATTCTACCCTTTCATAAAGAGAACATCCACCTACAGAGGTGTTTCCTTCAGTGCCAGTGACTACTACAGTAATGTTTGCCTTGTGAGTTAAAAATAAGCAATGGGTCAGTTTTTTTTGTTTTTGTTTATAGAATGACAATCGCCCTGCTGATTCCCCAGCAGTAACATTTTGCAAAAACAAATGACAAAAAAGCATTGAGTGTGTCAATAACTAGCAGCCAACTCCAGGCCTATAGGCTTCGCCAGTACTTGTTATATGTACATCCAGCATGCTGTCCACTTGTTGCTGCTTTGTTATGTTCTTTCTCTGTAGCTGGTACCTCCACTCCGAAAAACCTAGCAACAGAGCAGACTTTCCCCAGAGTTATTTGCTCCTGAATGTTTGCACACTGTATAAAGTGCTGTAAATAAATATCCGCTGTGTCTTATACCACAGCATAGTGTGCACCGGTGGAAAGGAAGGGGATATAGTGAACCTGTCCTGGGCTTCTATTGCACGATGAAAAATGCACTTCATTGCATTAGGGGTCTCTCACTTCACCCTTAGAATTCCTAAGTACTCCATGGTGGTTGTCTATAAATTTTTGTCAAACAGGCTCAGCTGTGCCCTGTGAAGAATATAAATATTAATTCACACTGTGTGGATGCAACCATCTGACAGAGGGACTTGAGACTCCTTCCAGTCTGGTGCACTACACCCATGTCTGTTTCACACAGGTAGACCTGTGGCCCAGTAGCGCATAGGGATCCGGTACGTCAGGGAACCTTTTCCTCTTCGTTCAATCTTACAGAAATCATGCTGGTTTCCTGTAGCTTTTCCATATCACTTCGGTCATGTCTTCTGGGTGCATTTTGGGGTCAGAATCTGCATTTTTTGATATAGGCCTCCACAGCGACTGACCCCATCAGGTACTGAGTGACCTTTCCAGGTAATCCCACCTATCTAGGAAATTCTTATTCCCTCTGTACAAACTTCCACCAAGAACGTGAAAAAAGTAGTGTCCAGCCGATGTAGGACAGAGGTACAAGATCGGAGATTCTGCTAATTTGCACAATTTAGCACTTTTTAAAAATTTTTGGTATCTGACAGATGTCTAGCTGCAGATTCCTTACCTTAGAATATCCTGGCATCAGCTTGGAATCTGGAATTTTTGCTGAGTAGTACCCTGCGTGTGTCGTCGGGTGGTGTCGTTCGTTCCGTGTGGCGTCATCAGCATCGTTGGAGCAGTCTGTGATGTCACTGTCACCTATAAAAGCACCACCCCAGTGCGCATATATCAGTTCTTTTCCTTCCGTGCCGGTTAAGCGCAGGTCCAGGATTGAGCTACCCTTTCCTTTTTTGGCAGCCCTTTTTCGACCTTTGTTGAGTTTTTTCGAAGTCTGTACAAGATGTCATCAAGGAACACGGGGCTCAAGCCATGTGGTGCATGCCATCGTGCCGTGTCGGTGACAGACCCCCACCAGCTCTCTCTGGTGACTCGACAGAGACCATGACTCAGTCGTGCTCAGACTGCCGGGCCATAGCCCTGAAAGCTTTGAGAGAGTGGTCTCTGAAGCTCATGGCGGCCCCACAGTCTACTTCGGTTGGTGCAACTTCTAGGAAGTCGCGGTCTCGCTCGAGGAGGAGGTGGCAGGACCGCTCCAGGACCCCCAAGTCCTCTTCTCTGCACTCAAGGGCACGCGGGGAAGAGGCACAAAAAAGAAGTACAAGAGGACTTTGCCTCGTCAGCCATTCCATGTGTGGCTCCACAGAACCAATGCCAGGGCCGACCTCGCGTCCCCTCCCCTATCCGGGAGCCAGAGCGACCCCCGCTCAATGTAAATAATTTTACGAAGCCATGTGTCTTCTATTTAGTGGGCTGCCCCCACTGGTGAGCCTTTGGGCCCCACGGGGTCCCCAGGGGCCCCACTGAATTCCATGTTGGCGGCTTCTGCCCCAACGCTGTTGGGGATTCCAGGATCAGATATCAGATCCAGAACGATGCCGGATGCACACAGTCGACCTCATCCGGCGTTGGTCCTGACATCAACACTCCCCCCACCGCCAGCACCCACCGGTGGTGCAAGCCCCATCCTCATTCCGGATGATCCGGAACGACGTCGTACGATGCAGATTCCGACTTCGATGGCACCCACAGGGCCCAAAACAGTGCCTGAGGCTTATTTCAAACAAGCAGGCACAGGTGAGGAATGGGAGGGGTCTGAGGACCCTTTAAAATGTGGATTGGTATGAGGAACTAGGGAAAACCATTGGACTGGATACTTCTCCAGATACTGCCATGCTCTCATCTTCTTCTGTGGCTATGGAAGAGGGAGCTTCATATGCCATGGTGGTGCGTACAGCAGCCAAGGTATTGGACCTAGAGTTGCCTACGGTGCCAGTCAGGACTAAAATCCTGACAGAGGTGCTTCAGCCAGGGGTTTCCACATCAGAACTGATGTTACCCTTCAACGAAGCCTCACTGATGTCCTGCTGGGGACGTGGCCAAACCCAGCACAGGGGCTCCTGTAAATAGGACAATCGGCTGCCACCATCAACCAGCTCCTACTGACCCTAGTTTGCTCACCGAACACCCCAAGCCGGAGAACTTGGTGGTCCAGGCCTCTACTTCCCACTGTGCCTTCCCTTGCGCTTTTCAGGGGATGTCCAGACAAACCTTATGGACATGCCCTTCGATGGTTCACGCCTTTTTGGGAGAAAGCAGACTCTGCGCTTCAGCGAGTCAAGCCAAGGCCAGATCCTTGGGTCTCTCAACGCCAGCTCGTCAGCAGTCTGCCTTTCGAGGCTTCAAAAGGGGTGGGGTACCACGCCACCCTCAAATCAGCCACCGTCCTCCAACTCAGCATCCAGTGCGAGGACAAGGTTGTTGTACCTTTAGACCCAGAGGGTCTATCCAGAGGTCAGCCACCACCCAGCCCCCTCCTCCACAGCACCCAAGTCCTCCTAGTGCGGTTCTGCAAGACCACACGTGTCCAGTTGGAGGGAGGATTCAATTTCATCTCCCTGGCTGGCGGTCCATAACATCGCCCCAATGGGTCTTGCAGATCATACAGAAGGGCTATTCCCTCCCCTTCCAGCCTTTCAGATGGAGGATCACTTAATTTTACTCCATGACAAAGTTATGGCAATCTTGGCAAAGGGAGCTATAGGAAGGGTCCCGATGTCAGAAGTAGGCAGTGGTTGCTATACCCGCTACTTTCTGATTCCCAAAAATAAGGGTCTTCGCTCCATTCTGGATTTGTGGGACATCAATCTCTTCCTCAAAGAGGAGAAATTCAAGATGCTCACTCATGCTCAGGTCTTGTCTGCCCTACACCAAGAAGACTGTATGGTAGCGTTGGACTTGCAGGATGTGTATTTTCACATCCCAATCCTGCCTTCCCACAGTCGCTACTTGCGGTTCAAGGTGGCCCATAAGCACTCTGTTTACCGTGCTCCCCTTCAGTCTCACCAATGCCCCTTGGGTGTTCACCAAAGTGATAGCAGTGGTAGCAGCTCATCTGCGTAGGTTAGGGGTTTCAGTCTTCCCCTACCTCGATGATTGGCTGTTGAAGTCTCATTTGTGTAAGTACAGGTATCTGCAGCCCACTGCCAGAAGATAATGGCTTGGGTATCTATTCTAAGGTAAAGAATCTGCAGCTAGAAATCTCTATCTGATGAACACGTTACTAACCTTCAGTAACGCATTATCTGGTAGAGACTCTATCTAGCTGCAGATTCCTTACACCCACCCATGCCTCCCCACTCTGCGGATATGTCTAATAGGGTTAGGGTTTATCCCTTTTAGGGCCCTAGTTTTGCACAGCTATCCATGACTGCGCTTCTGTCGTGGAAGTTTTCGGGTAAAAGAACAAATGTACGCGCACCGGGGAGGTGCCTTTATAGGCGACCGTGACGTCACAGACTGCTCCAATGACGCGAACGACGCCACGTGGAGCCAAATGACGCACGCAGATCCGAACAACGCCACCCGACGGCACACGCAGGCTACTGGTCAGCAAAAAATTCCGTATTCCAAGCTGACGCCAGGAAATTTGAAGGTAAGGAATCTGCAGCCAGATAGTCTCTACCAGATAATGCGCTAGTGAAGGTAAGTAACTTGTTCATTAAGTATATTGTAAATATTTTAATTATTCACACTATAAAATATTATTGTTGTCATTCACATTTTTCTTGCTCACTACTGCAAAAAACATGGCTTCAGTAATCTTCAGATTTTGGCTAAAATTGTTCTGGATCCAAAGACTGGATTTAGTAAATGGGACATGATACCATGAATTGCAGAACTAAACTGATGATGGCAACCCGTCTCCTGGTTCTTCACTCAGGCAGAGATTACTTGGGTTCCACATGGATGCAAGTAGGTATGCCCAACCAGAGCACCAGCACGCCTAACCATTTCCCTGTGTGCACCCTATGCACTCGACAGGGACGCTTAACACCCATGACTTAAAGAAGCGAGGCATTTTCCCGGAAGAGGTTTGGCTACAGCCAAATCCCCTTTAAGGATAGATCAGGTTCCATGCAAATGCCCTTACTCATGTGCTAAGCCTGTTCGGTTCTGGTGCAACCCAGTGTTGCATTACGTTCCTCTTGCTATTCAAGTAGCCTCTGTAAAAGCTCACCAGATGTTATCTATACAATTCCTGGATTTAGAGAAGCAAAGATCGGTAAAATAACACCTCCCTGATCCACTTACAATGCACCAGTCTAGTCAAATATTGCTGGGGAAATCCCGAAGCCCTACCTGCTGTACAAACAGGAAGAGTAGGCACATTTCAATTTGCTATTGTCACCTTGCAGAAGTAAAACCAAAGGTCTGCAAATGTGAAATCATTTCAAATGCTCCTTGGGTTCTGCGCTTTACAAGCTGCTCCGCAAGGCACCTCCTCCACCACCTCCACTACCCCCCACTCTCCAGCATCCTCTTAATTACAGCACTTGCCTTCGCACAAGTTAGAACCATTTATCTTTGCCCTGCCCACCTTCACTGCAGATTAAACATTTTAGTTACTTGGGAACTACAATAGAGTTGTTTTCCTTTCCAGACTCTCTGTGCTCTGTCTCTGGAAATGCCAGAAGATCTAGGGTGACGTTTAACATTTTTCTGGAGTCAGAGGTATAAAATGCCAAGGGGATGTTTTTCAAGAAAGCCACAAGTGCCAACAAGTCTCAGCAGATGTACATTTCTAGTGGCATGCCTGTTTTGGCCAAAGCAACAAAGTTTGGGTTCCTTGCTCCTTTTTGCGTTGAAGCCTACCACACAGTGTAGCTGTCTGGTTTGCTGAAGACATGTTGGGGACATTCGGAAAGCTGACCTAGGAATGCATGCTGCTTATTGCTTACCATTGGCTCTGTAGTTTGTAACTCACATTTGCTTGTTTTCTATTTGCTAGATTAATTTGTTGTAGGCTGTCCACCATGTCTTCATCCATCCCGTGGAGTATAGCCTGTTTACCATTGCTTCTTGTGTTCTTCCACCAGTGCTTGCTTTCTGTAAACATGCCTTTAAATTTTGTTCTTATCTTGTCTCATTTTCTGTGCATTCAAACACCGAGGTCAAATGTCAGGAGCTTTCTTTCTCCGACTTCCAAGTGAGAGTCTTGTGTGAAAGGGGTTGACTGTTTCCCTTTGATTCTATGTAGGTTTTTCACATCTCTTTTATTTGCTCTCCCTGCCTCTGTTGCAGCTTCTGGGTTTTGCTTGAGCTATGACACCATTGGGTTCTGTGTGCTTTACATATATATTTTACTTAATCACTAAATAGGAGCAGCTAATTTATTAGGGCGGAGGAGGGCCATCCCACTAATAAAAATGCCCCTAGAAAAGCCCCAGAGATGAAAAATAAAATGGTTATAAAGTTAACATACTACCATTTTATTTTTCACTAACCTGTCCTGAAGAGTGTCCACTGTCCTCTACATAACTAACTTTTAGCCAGGTTGAACAGTCACGCTAGTGTACAACATGGCTAAAACACATTGGCAAAGCCAATAACTCTTGCTTGGGCGAGACCTATTACTTTTTCCAATGTTCGTTTTGATTCTTGCACCCAGAATGAATTCACCTCTTGAGGTGCGGGAGACCTTTTGCTAACAGATTACATGTCCAAATCTAGTAGTAGCTCTGATAGTCGTTGCTCACGTGGGACATTTTCTTAAATGACTGAACTCCCCTCAGATAAGTCAGAAATCCAAAATTGATTCATTTACCATATGGCCTTTTCTAAATGAGCATAACTAAAGCAGTCTGACCACTCCAAGTTGGTGAATATTAAAGGAAATGACGGCAAGAGCGTCTAACTAGATGACGAGGTCTATTCAGACTAAAACCGATTTACACAACTCTCTCAAGGGAGTGCAGGCTAAAAAATTATGCTCACAAGCATGTCAATGGAAAGCTCCTCGTCTCAAAACCCCCCTTTTTAATTATAATTATTATTTCTTCCTTTTTTTTTTGCAGTTTCTCATTTAGAACTTAAAAAACTATGTGAGCAAAACAGAGACTGACGGGCGTTTTCTGTCATGCGTCTGTGTTCAAAGCAAACTGAAAAGCAGATTACACTGGAGAATCCCAGAAAAAGCAGAGAACAGCAACCCATTCCCCTGTCCCCAGATATGAGACCACCACCAAATAAAGGCAAAATGTAAAGTTGTAAATAACGTACTACCCAGGGAAGTGATTTGTACTGAACTGCATTCAGAGGCATAAAGCAATATAAGGCCTGAACTCGAACACCACAATGGATATGTTCTTGTGAAGAGCTCTGGCTTACTTGCAAAGATAGTGGCCTCCAGCTCCTGGACAGTGCATGCTGCTTCTGTTGGTATTTGAAGTGAGCAGGATTAGTCCTGGAGGTGCTAAATGTGGTGAATGGAAATCTCTCTAGGAAGAACTGCAGTTTTCGGTGTTCCGATGACATCCTCAATTCTGTCCTATAAGAGACGTACTTCCTAGCAATGAACATGGACTCTGTTCGCTTTGTCTGCACCACGGCAAAGACTTTCTGAATTTAAATTGCTAGATAAAGACATGGATATTTACAGTTGTGTCTAGGGGATGAGCAGGGAAGTATTTGACTGTTTGGGGACTTATTTATGAACGGTATGTTCATGACGCTTGGGGAAGACCAAAGAGCCTATGTTGTGCCTAAAGGCTAGTTTCTCCACTATAGGAAGTTACTGAAAATGGAAAAAGAAACTTGGGGCGTCTTCCTGGACACACATAGGGAGTCCACATTCTCCAAAATTCTGCTTGACCTAACTGAAGGAGGCTGGGAGACGAGGCTCTCTTCACAATATACAAGGCACTCATCAATGGTGCAGTAGCAAAGGATTAGTGAGAGAATGTGGTCTGGTTTATAAAGCTGCGCTTGCTTACACTTGAAAAAGTGTGAAACAATGTGCTGACTGTCCTAAATGTGGAGTGCTCAGGCTATCTTTGTTCGTTGAATCTAGGAATGTATGATCATTTCTTACTTTGTAGAAACTATTGTTGATAGAGTGAGATGGGCTGCAGCATGTATTCTGCCGCCCATGCAAAATGTGTCTGTAGACCTGCCATTGCAGCCTGCGTGAAAAGGTGCATGCACCATTTCACCACAGGTCACTAGACCAGGTCCTTATGGCAGGCCCCCCTCGCCCAGAGGGCAGGTCCTGTGTGTGAGGGCACCCCAGCTCCATTGCACTGGACTTGGTAAGTGCGGGGAGGCCATTTTACCCGTATACTGGACACAGGTCACTGTGTCCAGCTACATAATGAAAACTCTAAACCTATCATAAATGTCGGAATCACACCCCAATACTGTTGCCAGTCCTCTTGCTGCTTGACCTGCTCAGGCAGGGGAAGGCAGAACAAAGGATTTCCTGTGGGAGAGGTAGCAACACCCTCGCCCTTGGAATTAGGTGTTACAAGGCTTAGGAGGGGTAGCCTCTCCAAGCCACCGGTTTGCTTTGAAGGGTACATTAAGGGGCATATTTATACTCTGTTTGCAACAGATTTGCGTCATTTATTTTGAAGCAAATTCGGCACAAACTTAACTCCATATTTATACTTTGGCACTGGACCTGTGCAGCGCCAAATTTATGGAGTTTGAGTAATTTTTGGGACGTGAAAACCTACCTTGCGCTAATGATATGCAAGGTAGGCGTTCCCGTGCAAAAAGTGAATTTAAGGCATGTGCGCCATATTTATACCAAAAAAACAAAAGTACACAGTTCCAGCCAATAGACTAGTACAAATGTAAACAGTAAGTAATGGTGACATGCTTCATCATCGGGCTTTTGCTCCTCGTCAGGCCGGCACTGCAATGCCCGACGGGCCCCTCGTGAGGGCTCTTTGCCGGAGATCTGAGTGTAAAGAATGCCGGTAGCTGAGTGCTAGTATGTGGGATTGGTATATGGGTATGTGAAAATAAAAATGGCTAGTGGTCTGGAAATATCGTATTTAATCAACCCAGACCCCTGTCATGATTAAAAACAGAGTGTGGGTAAAGATTATAAGTAATGTCTAGTCCACCCTCAGAAACAAAAAAAACTGTCAGTCCCTGAATTAGGGGAATGTGGAGAGTTAGAGTACAGAACTAACTATACTTCTATCATCGGGGTCAACATGTTTCTCGCAAAAAATGTCTGTTAAGATCAGTGCGATTCGTCAGGACCAAAAAACGTACCTAATCCACATGTTATAACCCAATATGGGATTTCTTCGTACCACAAAAACCTACAAAGAGCAAAAAAACAGACTCAAAATACAAATATAATCATGTGCACAGTGAGCTCATTCCGGTGAGAAACCCTAATGTGCAGTGTATCACACAGTGAAATATAAATCAAACGACTCCTCTCAACTCAGAGGATGAATCCTTACCCTCCTTGTATTAAAGGATGGGCCCCATCGGGATAGCGATAAGCATCAGTGGTCCAGGCTTGTATAGTCAACTAAATATAGATATAGATGACGTGTCATACATAACAAGTATAAATATCTCAAGGATTATAAATCCATTCAAACTAAATCATGGCTCAAACATATCCAATAACAGAAAGTCCTAAGTATAAGGATACAGGTAATCACCATAACTATGTGGAATATTGTTAGTCAATTCAAATTATCAAAATAGTCTTAAATCACAAGTCAAACATGTCCAAAAAATATGTATAGTGTAGACAATCGCCAGTCCAATAATGTACACCAATAGTATTAATAATAAGGACACAGGGTCATAGTAGTGTCCAATGTTTAATGACAGCCCCCACCAAGGATCAAGAAGGGGCAAAGAAAGTGGTCTGCAATATAGATAGTTACTCTTCTGCTCAATAAAGAAAGGTAACATAGGACTTACCCCGCTCGTGTGGCCACTGGGTGGATAACCTACCCCTGCTCCGCGTCCCAGAAAAAGTGAGACCTAGCCGGAGAGGGGTTTATAAATGGTGGTGGGGCATCAAGCTAGAAAGAGGACTGGAGAAAAGCGGCAGCCATCTTGAAGGAATTCCCTAACAGTAAAAGAGTGCCGGCCATTTTGTAATGGGGTTAGGAATAGAAAATAGTGGCGGACATATTGTAGAGATGTTTTTGTAACAAAGAAATGGCAGCCATATTGTAATAGAATACCAATAAAGAGGGGGACCTGTGGTCAAACAAGGGTGGAAACCAATAGCTGTACCCCCCAAAATGGTAATCCCAAAGGACTGTCTGTAGAAAGATAATAGAAAATAGAAAATATCCCAATCATACTGAAATGAAAGTTGCCATCAAGGGGGCATAAACAGTGTAGGAGGGTGCACTATGCAGCCATTGACGACAAAGGGAGTCATAATAGAATCAGTTGTGGTAACACAATCAAAAAATGATGTAGAACCTCAGAAATGGTTATATATTCGTAGATCCAAGCATAATGGAGGCTGCCATTAAAAAAAACTATATATTGACTGTGATATCTCCATAGTGAAAAGATCGAACCGTGTGACTATCAATTAGTAAATTCCAACCAGGGTATATCATCATTTAGTCCAGTCCGATGTGTTCCTAACCTAAACACCCAGCGTTGTTCTCTCTCAAAGAGTCTCTTGGTACAGTCTCTAGTGTTTGTAATGCGTTCCAATACAATCCGTCTCAGGTCGTCAGGTGTATGTTGGAATTCAATGAAATGTTTAGTCAATTTAGTTGCGGCTCGTTGACAACATATAGTGCTCCGATGCTCATTGATACGTGTTTTAACCATTCTAGTGGTCATCCCGATGTATCGGAAATTGCATGTACAGGTGATCATGTAGATGCAGTTCTTTGTGCGGCAGTTAGTATGTGTCGCTAATTGCCATGGTGTCCTCTCACTCAAGTCCACATCCTGTGTATGCATCGAGAAGGGACATACATTGCAGTTACCACAAGGATAATGTCCTATAACCCCTAGCCATGATCTAGATTGTAGTACACACTAGACCCCTACCACAACGAAATTGTGCCAATACACAAAGTCTTGAATGTTTTGTGTGCGTTTGAATGCAAAAAGGGGTTGCGCTAAAGCCTTACCTGAAATGTTCAGAATGGACCAGTGTCTTCTAATAATCTTCCTAACCTGGTTACACAAAGGGGTGAAGGTGGTAACACAAGTCAGTCTTGATTGCCGTTCACGTGAATTCGTGTTAAGGAGGACATCTCTTGGGATATTTCGAGCTCTTTTTCTGGCCTGACTGATAATCCGTAGTGGATATTTACGGTGTACTAGCTTGTGGCTCAGAATCTCAACCTGGTTATTATAATCAGAAACCTCTGTGCAGTTACGTCTTAACCTCAGGAATTGACCGAAAGGTAAATTCTGTCGCAGATATTTGGGGTGGTGGCTGTCAAATAGCAGTAAACTATTCCTATCTGTGGGTTTATGAAAAATGGAAGAGTGTAACAATCCATTAGTTGGGATGATACGTAAATCCAGAAAAGAAACTTCGTCTGAGGAAAAATTTGCACTAAAACGTAAATTGCTGTCCAGGGTGTTAACCCACTCAATAAATGCTTTCGCTTGGTCACAGCTACCCTTCCAGGCTATTAGTATGTCGTCTATGTATCAACGCCATAGTCGGATATTAGAGGAGAAAGGTTGAGTGGATGGTGGAATATATTTTGATTCAAAAGTATACATATATAGACAGGCCAGACTCTGAGCAAATGTGCTGCCCATTGAGGTCCCTTGAATTTGATGGTATAATTGACTTTCGAACTGGAAGAAATTTTCTTTTAGGGCTAGATTTGCACACTGTAAAATAAATGAAACGAGTTTTGCAGGGCCAGTCCATTTTGCCAAGGATGTCTTTGACTGCTTCCAGAGTGGCATCTTGCGGTATGTTGGTGTACAATGCCTCCACATCAAGGCATATTAACATATCCGTGGTCCCACTCTTATTGATATCATCTAACAAGATCAGAGTATCCTTCAGAAAAGTAGGTGTATCCTGAACAATTGGTTGTAGATAGAAATCACAGAATTTTGACAGAGGTTCTAGCAGAGATCCTATGCCTGATACAATTGGTCATCCTGGTGGTGGGGTCCCTTTGTGTATTTTAGGAAGGCAATAGAAATTAGGGACCCTAGGTTCTTTAGTGTCCAGAAATTTGGCCTCTGCATGGGATATCCAATCTGAATCTTCAGCTTCAGTGATCAATCCTCGAATTGTCTTCTGTAAACGTGGAGTAGGGTCCGAGGATTTATGTTCATAGTATGTAGTGTTGCTTAATAGTCTCAGACATTCCTGTCTATATGAAGTTGTATTCTGGATCACTATCGCACCCCCTTTGTCTGCAGGTTTTATAGTGATATCTGGATGATGGGACAATGTGCGGATAGCTTCTCTTTCTTTGTTGGACACATTCTGAAAGTGCAAGGTTGAATTCATTGACTTGATCTGTTTTCGCACTGCTTTTTCGAAAGTAAGTACTTCCACTGGTATTAAAGAAGATGGAGGCATGAAAGTGGAAGGACTTCTCAAATTAGTATCACCTAGAGGAAGTGGCGCAGGTTGGTTCTTAAAAAAAGAAATGCAAGCGGATCTTACGGAACAATGCAGTAATTTCACAGTTAAGACGGAATGGATCTTCTTTAGGAGTGGGCACAAAGCCCAGGCCCCGATTAAGTACAGAGATTTCATCTGGTGAAAGAATAGTGTCTGATAAGTTAACATATTTATACTCCTGTGTCATTTTGACGCACAGGAGGGGCGGGCCTTAAAAAATGGCACCCAGCCTGATTAGCGCCTTTTTTCAACTCCTGGGTCAGGGCAGGCGTTAAGGGACCCGTGGGCTCATTTCCATGGTTTCAGACCATGGAAGCAGTCCACAGGTGCCCTTCCCTGCACCCAGGGACACCCCGAGCAACCCTCGCTCACCCCTGGAGGACACCTATGGATGAGGGGACCCATCCCACGTAAGTACAGGTAAGTATTTTTTTTTAAAGTGGCATAGGGGGGCCTAACTTGGCCCCCCTACATGCCACTGTGCCCAATGGCCATGCCCAGGGGTCAGAAGTCCCCTGGGCATGGCAATTGGGCAGGGGGGCATGACTCCTATCTTTTCTAAGACAGGAGTCATTTCAATGGGGGTTGTGCGTCAAAAATGGTGCAAGTCAGGTTAGAGCCAAGATTTTTTACACTAACCTGACTTGCACCATTCTTTGATGCACAACCCCCATTCTTCCCTACGCCTGCACTACCCAGTTAGTCATTTTTTTTTTTTACTCCAACCAGCTGCTGCACCGGCTAATGTCACTCCATAAATAAGGCACCCGGCTGGCGTGTTGGAATGGCGTTAGCCGGCGGTAAACTTCTTGACGCAAACCTGCGCTGGCTTGCGTCAAAATGTATAAATATGGACCTTAGTTCCCTCCTTGCATAAACTGGTTTGCACCAGTCTAGGGACCCCAGGTCCCTGCTCTGGTACTATAATGGACAAAGGAAAGGGGAGTGACCACTCCCCTGTCCATCACCACTCCAGTGGTGGTGCCCAGAGCTCCTCCAGGTGGTCACTTGATTCTGCCATCTTGAAACCAAGATGTGCAGAGGCCCCTGGGAGCATCTGAGTGGCCTGGTCAGGCAGGTTACGTCACGTTCCCCCTCCCCCTTTTTAGGGCTATTTAGGGACTCTCTTTTGTGTGGGTCCGCATATTGAGGTTCTCTTGACTAGACATTCCTAACCCCACTTTGGAAGGGCCTTCTAATTTTCTGTTATGCATTTAAGGTGAAATGTACAAAGTATATCTGTTTTGCTATTGTCTCGCATTACTTACTGTTCATGCATCCTAACTGTATACCTCTGGATGCCATGACTGCACATCCATTCAATGTAGTGGTACCATTGGTATCCTTTTAGGAAATAGGCAGAAAAGCTGCAGGGTCTACTCTGCATGCATTCTGTAGGGATTATTCCGTGGCTGCAGTTTTAAGAAATGTGTCTCAGTTTCACAAGGCTGTGCACCATCCTAACATTTGGGACGTAAGTATCTTAAATCGTAATGGCGACTATTGAACAAGGAATCTCAAGATCTTCTCATTTAACTCGTCGGGTTTCCCCCAGTGTTCGCATTGGTATTGCTTATCAGGCTGAGTACGCCTAATGAGAATCTAAACGTCATTTATTTCACAATGAATGTTGGTAGGGATCAAGTTCCTTTTTCCTGAGCAGATTAGTCTACAAACTGAAAATCCCACAAGCAGTCTCAAGAGGTACGTCACACTTGCACATTATGGAAAGACTGTATTTTTCTGGTTTTACAAAACATTTTATTTCAGTTTTTCCAGTAGCCAAGATGGAAAAATGTATTTTGTAATTAAAATTCTTACAAATATAAAGTGCATAACAGACTGTACATAAAGTTTCATACATTTAGTAACAAACAAAACACATCACACAGACAACACATTTAGCCCTTTTTAGTATTTCAGCTTACATTCATTGTTAAAAAAGATCTTGTACACGTATGCTTGTCCACATATGCTTTTGCAACTATGCACGTTTGGGGAAAACAACAAAATGTTTCCTGCTTGGCTACTTGGTTCTGTCCCCTCCAAAGGTTAACCTTGAATTAGTACACTACCTACTGATAAAGTATCTTCATGATGTTCTGCCAAAAATATATACTATCAACTAGCCTTTAACTAATGTAACTTCTGAAAGAAAAACATTGCTTCAGATTTGAAGAAAAAACTTCCCATTAGACACTTAACAATTCTCTTAATAGCCAATGCAAGACTACAATGTGCCATTAATAAAAACATCTTGTCATCAGTAAACTACTTTCATAATATATTATAAATGTCAGATATGGTAGCTGCATAAAATGTTTCAAAAATACAACTCTTAAAAATAAAGAAGGCTACTTACAGAATATACATATATACATTTTAAATTTTAACTTAAAATTAGAACAATTCTAAAAGTATTTAGAAAGAGTTTTCTGGGCAATCGTGAAGTAAGACGACGGATCAGCTTCTTGATTGTCCATTCACGGTCAGTTCAAACCTGTGAGAGAAGAAAACACAAACGTCTTGAGTGCTTAATGTCAACAAGAGTGAAGCCGACTTATCCATAATGGTTTTTTACCAAAGTGGTGGCAAGATTCGAAAAGCCATATTTTGAATTGAATCCTACACCTGTTTGTGCCCAAAAAAGGATTACAAATCAGGCACAAATCGATCCAAATGACGGGGTTTGCCCTCCACATTTGCAACTGCTGAGACCTGCCACAAATTTGGGAAGGGAAAAGGCGCATATTCCCGTTTTGCACACCTCAGTACAAATGACAACAAACACAATTGGCCCGTTATCCCCATTTCCGAGATCAGTAACACTGTTTCATGTGCACATGGCAAACAGCCTAATTACTGTACCCAGCACAAGTGGCATTTAATGGGTGCGCAAGCTGCGTATGCAATTACACGTTTGGTAGACGAGATCATGTTAAACTAGGGCCATATCATATAATCTTTCCCTCTGCATGCTTCCGCACTAAGCTGACATGCTTTTTATTGAGTTGATCTAGTGAGCAAATGTGTGAGGTAGAATGGTGCCAGATTGCTAGCACATTCTTCCAAAACCCGATCTTAAACCAAATAGAATCCTAAAACGCGCCAGCGCAGTGCTCTTCTGGGCTTGGAGACATGACAATATTAAGATAACATAAATAGCTGCATTTTGAGCCATCGGATGTAGGAAAAAAAAACAGTTTCATCAAATCATTTGTTAGCCCATTACTAAAATTGTATTTTTAAAAAAGGACTATACAATCAGATTAAATAAATACAATGTTTTCTCAAATACTATTTGTTCCAAGACGGGGGGGGGGGGTGTCCAGATGGTGATCTTTGGTTGACTTTGCAAAAAGGATCACCTTGCACCTCACTGATGTTGAGCAATAATGGGAAACGGTGGTATAGGGTATATTGTATTCCTCTTCAGAGAGAGTGTGCCAAGCAGATCTGCAAGAAATTGGTCGATGGTACTGTGCTGTTAGAGCCACTTCCAAGCACAGTAGAGATCAACTTTCTTTCGAGGGACTATTCAGAACTACAAGCATCAAGAGAGAGGGCACTGTCAACCAGTGTTCCCCCAACTCCTGGTCTACAAAGGGTGAGGAATGGAGGGATGATGACTGTTCATTGTCTGCAATTCCAACAGTCTGTTGGAGCACTCATGAGCTGGGCAGATCGCACTTCACAGGCCACCCTTCTTTCGGCAGACGTTTTTAACAACGTTACTTGTATGTAGTGCTTAAAATAAATGACTAACTATAATTAAACCAATACCGGCGAACTACAGTTCCAGGTAAGTAGCTAATTTTCTTGTTCTGCATTGAATGTTTAAGGTAAACTTTATTTTGTAATATTTTCAAAATCCTTAAACCTTTTGATTTTTCTCAAGGCTATAAATTGTACATCGTAGAAATTTCTTCCAAAAACATAAGGAATTGCTCACTCTACTAAAAGTTACAATAGACCATGTTAATTTGTGATGTATTCATTTCAGGAAAGCACTGTGAGATCTCAGGCCCATCTGTGACGTCGCAGCAGGTTGAAGCCTTTCAAGAGATCCTGCTTTGCATCTCTTGTACACTTCCAGCTTCCTCTGGTGCACCTTCAGGCCCCAAGGATCTGCAGGAGCCCCCAGTTGGGTTACCACCAGTAGGTCCGTCCTCCATACCAACTCTGCCCCTTAAACTCACCACACCAGCATCAGTGCCGATATTGGGTCCGGTGCAGATCTCCCTTGGTCGTCAATGCCAGCCCCAGAGGATGCACAACTTATTGTGGTTTCTGACTCTGAACCAACTGTGTCTCAACTCTACCTTCAGCTTGTTGTGGCACAGCAATTACTCAATCCCTCAGACACTGACACTATTCCACTGCTGTTCAGCCATGTGGAGAGGACAATGGAGGTATGGGACCGCAACTGGACCAGCCGCAGACCCCTCTTCCTGCCTCAACAATAGATGATGATGATGGATGATTAACTTCTGGGTTGGGAAGGCGATCAGGAAGAGGAAGCTCAGAGGACTCGGGTCTCTGGTAAAGACCCACCTCTGCATAAACCTTTTGGAATTGTAGGTGATTCACCTAGTGTTGAAGGTCTTCCTGCCTACCATCAAGGGAAGGCTGGGTCAGGTTCTCACAGAAAACACCACTGTCGTGTGGGACTGCAACAAGCAAGGGAGGGTGGAGTATTGGGTCCTATGTCTGGAGGCTCTGTGCATCTGGGACTGGTTGAATTGTCAGGGCATTTTCCTGGTGGTACACCACGTGGAAGGATCTTTAAACACCAGGGTGGACAATCTCAGCTGCTGACACCTAGCAGATCATGAGTGGCAGTTGCACCCAGAGATGCCGCGGGTGTCTTTCAGCAATGGAAACAACCTCAGCTCAATCGTTTCACAATGGCTAAGAACGTGCAGTGTCAACTCTTTTGAATGTTGGACTTACCAAGACAGCTCTTACTCCGAGATGCATTCCACATTCAGTGGAACACAGGACTCCTTTATGCCTTCCCACTGCTATGTCTCCAGACCAGCTTTCTGAAGAAGATCAGGAATGACCGGGCCCAAGTCATCCTACTGTAGCTGGACTATGCCAGGAAATTGTAGTACCTAGGACATCTGGGCCTGAGCATTTGTCCTGTGATCAGGCTGCTGCTTTGGGAGGGTCTTCTGTCATATCAGAAGGGCGGGGTCTTGCACCTGAACCTGCACCTCCATGAGTGGAAACTGAGCCAGAGCAGTTAATCTCCTTTAATCTCAGTTGATGTCACCCTGGCAGCTAGACGCCCATCTACAAAGTTTTCTACGCCAGGCCCAAGGGTGAGTTTGTGGTTTGGTGCAGTGCCTGCCAAACCAAAACCTCACCTGCTAAAAGTACTCATTGCAGGCAAAACTGTTGGCTTTGTTGCTGCTTGTCTTTTGCCCATCAGGGACTTTTGTGGGCACTGTTAAAAGTTACTTGTTGGGGGCCTTTACAGGTTTTTTCACTTTGACCAGAGCAGTTCTTGTTCAAATCACCCATTTAAATGTGTTTCTTAAAGGTTCGCTACATATATTTCTGCCAAAGCCCTTTGTCATGCCAGAGAAGGACTTAAATTTGGTGCATGCTTTTCTCATTAGTGCTCCTTTTGAACAAATGCACTGTTGTCCATTGCACCTCCTCGATTAAAAAAAATATCTTTCTGGTTGCAACAACATCAGCAAGCCACATGAGTGAGCTCCAGGCTCTCTAGGTCCAGCAGCCATATACCACCTTTTTCCAGGCAAAGTGGAGTCGAGCAGAGTTCCTACCGGAGGAGTTATGCCTTTTCAGGATAAATACGCCATCACTCTTTTGACCCCCTTTGCTCTGCCTCATCCCTCGAAAGAGGAAGATAGCCTATCATTTGGACCCCAAGAGAGCACTCTCCTTTTACATTAATTGGACCAAGGAACATCAGATGGACGATCAGCTTTTTGTGGGGTTGTTTGGGGCGATGAAGAGCAAGGTGGTGCAGAAATATACCATCTCATGATATATTACTCTGTATTAGGATATACTATCCGCAGGATAAGAAGCAGCCTTCAGAAGCTCCATGGGCTCATTCCATCAGGGCCAAAGCTGCTGCCACTGAGATGGCACGCAGAGTGCCTGTTCAGGATATGTCAGGTAGCTACGTGGGCATCAGAACACATGTTCATTAAGAACTATGGTCTTGACAGGTCTGCTGGAATGGGCATGTGGCTTAGTCGGAAACATTCCACAAACCTATCAACTTGGGGAGGACTTCTTTGGGATCTATTCACACGGTGAGGAATCTACAGTTAGAAGTATTCATCAGAAGAAATAAGTTACTTACCTGTAACTGTTGTTCTCCAGTATTGGAAGCTTTCATAGATTCACATGCTTGAATACTTCCCCGTCGTCGAGATGGGAGTCCACAGTGGAATATACAACCTAGGCCTGAAAATGTACCTATACAATATATGGCCTAGGCCTCAACAGAATAACCTATCACAGTCATTTTGTCAAATAGACCCAAACTCAAATTTGAACCAATCAGATTGCCTCACCCCATAGACCCTCCTGTGAGGAGCTGCCTTCCCTCAACTTTTCTGAGCTTAAGTGCTGTAATGATGAAGAACACTGAGAAAAGAAAGAAGGTGAGCTCCCCCGGGGAGGCAGGTGGGTTGCATGTGAACCTATGAGAACTACATTTACAGGTAAGTAACTTATTTCTTACTCCAGTATTGGAACTTTCATAGATTCACATGCTTGAATAAGAGTAGCAAGCAGTAACCCACACATTTTCTGTATTCATAAAACACTGTTTACCATATAATAAAATATCATCTGCATTAGAACATAAATGCAAAGCAATAAGAGCTAACCCACTCAAACATAAATCTATATGCATAAGATGTACATTAGCATTGAACAGAAAATGTGATATTATAGGAGAAGCGGCTGATGGGAAAACAAAACAGCTCACCTTATCGGAACAAGTGCCTAAGGACTGCTTGACCCACCGCTGCATCTCGAGGCATCTCAGCAGCCAAACAGTAATGCTTTGTGAAGGCGCATGTCGTTCTCCACATCACTGCTCGGCAGATGTCCAGCAGGGACACACCAGAGAAGGGCGCACAGGATGTAGAGACTGCCCTGGTGGAATGCGCACGTACTCTGGTGCCCAGGGGTCGACTAGCCTTTTGATAGCCAAAGGCTATTGTATTCGAGATCCATCTAGAAATAGTTTGTTTAGTGACAGGATGCCCTCTTCTGGGCGCACTAAATGCAACAAACAGTTGATTTGATTTCCGGATCGAAGAATTTTGCTGCAAATAAAACTTAAGGCATCTTGTGACATCAACAGAATGAAGCGATCTTTCTGCTTCAGTCTGAGGCTGCGGAAAGAAAGCCTTCAGCACCACTGGCTCATTAATACGAAAGTCTGATGGATCCTTGGGGATTGATGACTTTATCACCAGCAAATTTAAGAAAGGGTTCCTGGATGGTAAATGCTTAAATTTTGCTGACTCGACAAGCAGATGTTAAAGCCAAGAGAAGCGCTACCTTCCCGGTGAGGTATTTGATGTCTGATTTATGAATGGGCTCAAATGGTTCTTTCATTAGCTGACCCAGGACTGTATTTAGCTGCCAAGCTGGAGGCGGTGCTCTGACTGGAGGGAAAGACCGGAACAGACCTTTCATGAATTGCTTGATGAGCCTCTGAGACCAGAGGGATGGCCCCTTAGAAATTCGTCTATATCTGGAGAGAGCTGCCAAGTGAACTTTAATAGATGCATGGGCGAGACCAGAGCGCACCAGATGAAGAAGATAAGGTAAAATCTGCTCTGGAGCGGATGTAAGCGGGTGAATGCCATTAAAAGTACACCATAAGCAAAACTGTTTCCATTTTAATTTGTATATTTTGCTAGTGCTATCAGCACATGCTTTAGCTAGAACAGTCTTGCAGTCACTAGGAATATTTAAATGGCCAAATTCCTTGAATTCAGGAGCCATGCAAATAATCTGAGAGACTTGGGATCCGGATGCCTCACTTGGCCCTAATTGATGGTTAATAGTTCCGGAACCAGTGTTAACCTGATGGGAGGACATGATGACAGCAACAGAAGTTCTGTGTACCACGGCTGACGTGGCCAGGCTGGAGCAATTAGGAGTATCTGACATGGGTCTGATTTGACCTTGCTGATGACCCGCAGGAGTAGAGGTATCGGACGAAAACCGTAAGCATAAATCCCTGACCATGCTATCGAAAACGCATTTCCCCACAACCCTGGTTGCATAAACCCGGCATTTCATGTTCTGGGGTGTCACAAACAGATCCAGATTTGGTTTTCCCCATCTGAGGAATATTGCGTCCAGCGTCGTCTTAGTCAGCTCCCATTCATGGGAAGATGTGCCGAGGCTGCTGTGGTGTTGCTCACTACTGAAAGGTGTTCTGCTCTTATGTGCACTGAATGTTGAATGCATCAGGTCCAAATGGCCTGCGCTTCCCTGAACAGCAGACGAGACCGAGTACCTCCTTGTTTGTTGATGTTGTGCATGGTGGTCGTATTGTCCGTTCGGACCAGCACCGATGAGCCTCGGATTCGTGGCAGGAAAGCCTGCAGTGCCAGGTACACAGCTCTGAGCTCGAGGAGGTTGATGTGAAGAGTAGCTTGAGAAATGGGCCACCTGCCACTCACTTAGAGGTCTTGATGACATGCACCCCATCCCTCTATCGAAGAGTCAGTTGTTATAAACGGAGGGACCTGAGCTAAGAAATCTAAGCCCCTGGAGATGTTTGCCGGTGTTGTCCACCAATCGAGGGAATCTAAGATCCTTGCTGTCATCTGTATGATGTCCCCGAAGGAACCTTGCGTCTGTTTCCATTGTTTGTCGAGCTCTTCTTGTAGTGGGAGCATCCGAAGCCGACAGTGGGGAATGAGATTGATACAGGAGGACATCAACCCCAGTAATGATTTGAACTTTCAAACTGAAAGAGAGTTTCTTTTCTGAACTGCACCTGCTAGGTTGATGAGTTTAAGTTGTCTTTCCTCCGCTGGGAACGCCTTTGTTTGAGTCATGTCCAATACAGCGCCCAGGAAAACTATTCTTCTGGTAGGCTGAAGATGGGACTTCTCTCGATTGAGAATGAGACCTAATTGTTTGAACAGGCGTAAAGTGGTCTTGAGAGAATAATGTAGAGACTAGATGTCGGAAGCCTTCAGTAACCAGTCGTCCAGATACGGGAATATTTGGTGTCTGTAGCACCTTAGATATGCTGCAACAGGGGCTAGGCACTTTGTAAAAATCCGTGGAGCGGATTTGAGTCTGAAAGCCACCTGGCTACCATAAATCTTAAGAATTTCCTGTGCTTCAGGTGAATGGGTATGTGGAAGTAGGCATCCTGTAGGTCTAGGGAAGTCATAAAATCTCCTGTGTTGAAAAGTTGCAAAACATCCTTCAATGTTACCATGCGGAAGGACTGTTTCTTTAGATATTTGTTAAGCTCCCTCAGATCCAGGATAGGTCTCCACAGACGAGATTTCTTCCTGATTAGCAAGAAGCGGGAGTAGAAGCCGCTTTCTTTTTGAGAATAGGGTACAGCTTCTATCGCTCCTTTGGACAACATGACATCTATATCCAGAAGGAGAAGATGTAGATGCTGTTGACGTACCCGGCCAGGCGGAGTCTCGGGGGACATGCAAGTGAACTCTAGCAGATGACCATAAGTTATTCTGTCCAGAACCCACTTGTCGTTTATTATCCGAAGCAAACACTGTAGGTGATGTCTCAAAGAAGGAGAGGAAGCCGGCCCTTGGAGGCTGTCATTGCCTGCGGGAGGTGTCTTTAGGTTGTCTCCCTGACTTTCCTCTGGGAGGAGGTCTGCTGTATGCCGCCGCTGGAGGCTGCCTTTGATGATATTGGGGTCTGGAAGACTGGAATTGTGAGGAATAAGCTAGGTACCTGAATGATTGGTAACCACCTCGAAAGGAAGAGTGCCCTCTACCCCTGGCTCCTCGAAAGGACGTGCGCTTTTTTTTTAATGTCTTTATTGCTTTTATACAGAAGATAGCATAAATCACAATCCATTAATATATTCCCCAACTGTGTAATCCCTCCCTCCCCCCGATGTGCACGGAGTACATTAAATACAGATCTTATGACGGCCAGTCTCTGTGGTCGGTCAAAGTTTCAATGTGTTCATGAAGCAACTGTAGCAATCTGTTCGGAGTCCGAGCCCGAGATAGAATGGTCTTCCTCCGTAGTACGGGCATCCACCTTCTATAAATTATCCCGCAATAAGTCCCAATGTGTGGAATTCTCCCTGGGTCTTTGGCCCCGTAGGGCTTCTTTCATGAACACAGTGCTCTCTATTTCCGCCCACTTTTCTAGTGCACCTTGCCATCTACTTGCTATTGGGCCCCCTGGATCTTTCCAGTGTGAGGTTATCTCTCTTTTTGCTAATATCAGGGCCAAGTCTATGAATTTGTTCGAAGTTTTGTGTGACGAGGGGGGTGGGAAGTCCCCTAAAATTGCTGCTAAAGGGCTTGGTGTTAGAGGTCTTTCAGTACAGCTGGCTATTATCCTGATTACTTCTGTCCTGTATGAACTAATCGGAGGGCAATTCCATAGCATGTGCATTAGGTCTGCTGCTGGTTCGGAGCATTGCAGGCAGAAAGAGTTACTTGCGTTATATATTTTGGTTATCATTTGGGGGGTAAGATAGGCTCTATGGAAAATGTACATGTTTATCAGTTTAAATCTCGCATTCCTGGAAACGGTGTAGACATGGGCTGCTATTCTGGTCCATTGGGTATATTCCAATGGAGTGTCAAGATCTGTTTGCCATTTTGCTTTGAGTTTGTTGAGTGGAGTGCAGATGCTGTTCTGCATGAATTTATATGTCCCCGATATTATTCCCCTTTGGTCTCCTATGGAGCAGAGGAGTTGCAACCCCGTGGATCAGGGGTTCGTTAGTACCTGCGCCACACAGTTTTTGGATAATTCTAATGAGGTCACCGTAGGTGAGAAATAATCCGGGTGGGAGGGTAAATCTATCCTGCAGTTCTGCGAAGGAGCAGAGTTTCCCATTAAGGAACAGGTCGCCTAAATTCGTAATATTAAAAGGGGCTAATTTATTAATATGTTTGGTGATTTGAGTACCTGGGGGGCAGTTCAAAGACTCCAGACGTATCTTAGTGGCTTATGGGGTCTTAGTGTGCGAACGTTTGAGGTAGAGATCCCAGCAATATCTAGCAGCTTCCCACTCCAAAGGGAGAGGCTCTTTTGGTTTCTTGGGGTTCAATACTATACGTAAGATTTTTCCTAGTGGACAGTTTAATGTTATCTGTAGATCTTTTTCAACTGAGGGTTTATTAATCAATTTCGCTAGCCATTGAAGCTGTCCCGCCCAACAGAAAATGTCTAGGTTAGGAGCAGCTAGTCCTCCCTCCGATGTAGGTCTTTGTAGCGTGTGCAATGCAATTCTGTGTCTGTTTGGCCCCCATATAAAGCTTGCAATTAAAGAGTTTGTGTTCTTAAAAACCGAACTCTGGATTATTAGAGGGAGCGTAGAAAAGTAATATAGAAGTCTGGGCAGTACTATCATTTTAAGCAGAGCGACTCTCCCTGCGACTGTAAGAGGCAGGGTGCTCCAGAATTGCATGCTAGATTTGATTCCCCTAATTGTTCCATGTATATTCCCCTCTAGCATATCTACAACTGAATGATAGATGTTGACTCCCAGATATTTAAAGGTGTTTGGGGACCAGGGCAAACCCCCAGTGTCGGATGGCTCCGGGGTGTCCCTGAACGCCGGAAAGACGGAGGATTTCCTCCAATTAATCCGGAGTCCCGAGGCAGAACCGAAACTTTCTAGCATTTCTATCGCCCTAGGGAGATCGGCACTCAGGTTCTTGAGTAAAAGTAGCATGTCATCAGCATAGAGGGCTATGTGATGTGTCCAATTATTAATCAGGATGCCCTCATAGTATCTTTTGGATCTAGCAATTTGTGCAAGGGGTTCGACCGCTATGGCGAATAGGAGGGGGGAGAGTGGTCAGCCCTGTCTGGTCCCCCTTCCCACAGTGAAGGGCTCGGAAATGGTGGCACCCGTTCGAACTCTCGCTGTGGGGTTTGTGTACAATAATTTTGTCCATCGAGTGAAGCCCTCTCCCAGTCCCAGTTTTAACATTACTTGTTCTAGGTAGTCCCACCTCAAGCTATCAAAGGCTTTTTCAATGTCTATTGAGATTATTGCTGCGTGTGGTATGGAATTAGGCACGGAGTGAAGAATGGAGACTAAACGTCTGATATTTTGCGCTGTACTGCGTAGAGGGATGAATCAATGAGGACATGAAGGGTAAGAGTCTGTTAGCTAATATCCTGCTTAAAATTTTGTAATCTAGGTACAACATAGAAAGAGGACGGTATGAGCGGACATCTGTGGCAGGTTTTCCAGGTTTTAGTAATAGGACCATTATGGCTTCGTTGGTGGATTGAGGTAATTTATTATTGTGCCACGCTTCTGTGTATAATGTGCAGAGTCTAGGGGCTAGTGTATCCTGATATAATTGATAGAACTCTGACGGAAGGCCGCCTGCTCCCGGTACTTTACCCTTTACCATGCTTTGTATTGCAGCTTTAATTTCGGCTATTGAGATAGGGGCGGCTAGGGTTGCACTCTCTTCGATTCCCAGTCTAGGGAGGGCAAGTGACTCCAACTCTGTGATCTAGGAGCTATTAATTGAATCAGTGGGTGGGGCATAAAGGGAGGAGTAGTATCCGAAGAAGCAGGTGTTAATTTATTTTTGGCTGAGTACTCTGTCACCTGGGGTTCTCTCAATTTCGAGTATAATAGTTTGTTGTTTGGAGGGTTTGGCTAACCACGCCAATAGCGCGCCTGCCTTATCTCCTTCAGCGTGCTGTCTACTTAAGTACTGTTTGTAGCTAAAGCGGGATAGCCTGATATTTACTTCAACTATTTTCGTTTTAGTTTCCTGCAGAAGAGGGAGCAGCTCAGGGTGTGAAGGAAGGTTGTGTTCTGTGATTCTTAGGGAGTCTTCAAGTTTTTTAAGCTCAGAATCGATAGCTCTTTGCACACCTACACTTTCCCCGATACAATTGCCTCTGGTTACTATTTTAAAGGTTTCCCATTCTAATGTTCTAGTGGAAGCTGTTCCTGCATTTAGTTTGAAGTATTCTTTAAAACTATTGTGGAGGTAGTGTTTAAAGGCCTCATCTTCTAAGGACTCTGCCCCCAATCGCCATGAGGGGATCACAGGTTTTTCCCTATGCCAGTCTAATGAAATCATTAATGGATTGTGATCTGAAATGGTACGGCACAGATATTCAGCCGAGACTACGATGGGTAGTAGTTCTGGGGAGGCTAGTATGGTGTCTAGTCTAACGTGTAGGTCATGTACTGCTGAATAGAAGGAGTATTCTCTATTATGCGGGTTGAGGTGTCTCCAGCAGTCTCTAATTTGCCAGTGTTGTTGCCATTCCTCAAAAGCTTTAGCAGTTTTTTGTGTTGGAGTATGTGAGGGTGGAGGGGGGGGGGGGGGGGGGGGTGATCTGTCCATATTGATATCTGTTATGCAGTTAAAGTCCCCACCTATTATCTTCGAGTTCGCTAGGATCGGGCTCCCTAGACAAAGTGTCAAAGAATTTCTTTTGATCCTGGTTCGGTGCATAAAGACCTCCTATGGTTATTTCCCTTCCATCTAACCTTCCTGATATAACAACGTATCTACCTTCTTTGTCTAGGTTTGAGTGAAGGGCCTGGAATGGAACACCGGGACGTATCCACACCAGAACTCCTCTTGCAAACACGAGTAATTAGTAGCAAATATTTGGCCTCTCCATCTCTTCCTAAGTGCCCTAACCTCCTGTTCTAGCAAATGAGTTTCCTGCAGTATAGCAATGTGGGCTCCTCTGCGTTTAAGGTAGCTGTACACCTTATATCGCTTGACAATATTATTTAACCCCCTAACATTCCAGGTTATTACTTTGTATCTTGAAGTCAGTCTTGATTTACTAGTTGTTGGCTACTATTAAGGGATGAATCCAAGAGTAGTTTGTTGCTACCAAAAGCTATCAGGTGTTTAGAACTAGAGATATTGACCATTCTAGGCCTCAGTGCACGAATTCCCCCTAAAACTAACTGAATAAACATAACTCCCAACTCCCACTCCCCAGGACCGGTTCCTAAAACTCTTCCCGTCCAAACTGTTAACAGTCCTATTCTAATATCCTATAGGTGAGTGGCCTGGCTGGGGCCGAGAGCACGTGCTCAGAGACCCTCCCGGGGAAAGCTCATTGTAGAGTCCGCTTTGAACACAGGAGTTTACCACCAGTGTTCCTGAGCTAGTACTGAGCAAGATCCAACATCAGAGTTAATTGTTTTCTTTTAAATACTCACAGCCAGGGTGGGCCGAACAAAGAGCAGTCAAATAATTTCTTACAGGGTTCCTGGCGTTATTATAGGTAGGCTGGTGGCAGTGTCTCGTGAGGATATTGATGAGCCCCCGCAGCTGGAGTCCGGGTCTGAGAGGTTACCAGAGGACCTAGGTTTGTGGCAGGAACCCCGGCTAAGAGCGGCGGCCGCGTCCACGGAGTCTTGCATTTTCTGAAGCGATTGATGTTTGGGGTGGGCTGCCCCCGTAGTCCGCCTAGAAGAGTGACTGCTTTTCTTTCCTGGTTCGTGGGGGGTCCAGGTGGAAGAGCCGAGGCGGACAGGTTCAAGGTTTCCAGCCACTCGCCTACCAGCTGAGGTGAAATGAAGAAATGGCTTTACCTTCGTATTCTATTCTGAGCTTGGCAGGGAAAAGCATTGCATATTTTATCCCATTTTCTCGTAGGGTGCGTTTGTGACTATGAAACGAGGCTCTTTGCGCCTGGGTTTCTCTCGTGAAGTCCGGGAAGATCATAACCCGCTGATTATTGCATATAGTTTTGCCTAGTTGTCGTGATTGGGAGAGTATATAGTCTCTAGCTTTGTAATGTAACAGTTTAGCTATAATTGGGCGTGGTCTAGTTCCTGGAGGTGGAGCTCTGTTGGGGATCCTATGAGCTCTTTCTATTGCAAAATAAGCTGAGAGGCCTTCAGGAGCCACTGTGTTTCTTATCCAGTTTTCCAGGAAGGATTTTAAGTTAATTGCTGAGGTTTCCGAGTCTTCCGGTATTCCTATAAATCTGAGGTGATTTCTATGAGCTCGATTTTCAGCATCTTCTGCTCTAGTTTCCAGTGTCTTAATGCAGGCTGTTATATGTGTTAGTTCTTTGGTTGTTGTTTGTTGTGCAAGGTCGACTGTAGATATAGATTTTTCGTTCGTCTCCACTCTCTCTTTCAGTTTGAGGTGGTCGTCTCGTAGTAGTGAGAGGTCCGATGATAGGCTGTCAATATTTTTCTCAAGTGCTTCCCGGGATTCTTTAATAGCTAAAAGGACCGTGTCCAAGGTTGTTTCTTGTGAATTCAGGTTATCAGAGCCAGCCAGGTTGGAGGGTTGTGTAGGTTGTTTAGTATTTGCAAAATCCGTTTGGGCATGATTAAAACCTTTGCTGTGCGCGGAGAAGGTGAATCGAGTTCCCAAGCCACCGCAGGGGTCAGGCTGGATCACATAATCCACCCTTGAGTTTCTCCTTCTACAGGTTTCCGTCAGTTGGGGGGGGGGGGGGGCTCCCCGCCTTTCCACTCCGCCTCCTCCCCTAATTGGCACTGTCTGTGGAGTTCAGATGGATCCCAGGTAAGTGGAGGTGGCCAGGGCGTGAGGGGAGCTCTGTGATTCGATCTCTTGTGCGTCCAACCGGTATAGAGGTCGTGAAGCCGAGAACTGAACTTGGTTTTGCTCCCTCCGTGTCCTTCCATCTTTAGGATCCCGTACCCCCTGCGGTCCCCCGGATGGTCACTTTGAACTCTTCAGGAGTCATTTCCGGGTGATGGTCCCCTCCAGGGGATCCAGGTGTGCTTTGATGGAGCTCCCTGTTCGTTGGCTCAGGGGGTCCCCAGTAAAGGACCGGTTATGCTTTCCACAGAGGGGGCGGGATGCAGGAGCAGGTAGTGTGATCCGCGACTGCCCCCGCTGAGTTAATGACCCAAGCCCCTTAATGTGCAAAGATATGGGCCGGGGCATCGTAGTCCAACATCCCCACTCCGTTTGCAGCTTCGGAGGAGACCCGATGTGTGGACAGAACCAGTCTCTGATGGGGGCTCCCGGAGGTAAAGCGGCTCCGGGGTCCACAATTACTCAAAGCTCCCTCAGAGGGGAGGGCCTGACTTCCCCCCCCTTCCCGCAGTGACTCCAGGAGGAGAATTCTTTTAATTTAGGCGGGGGAATGGGGAGTATCCTTCGTGTTGCAAGTGCTCATTTTTAAGGCAGAGGTCGGTCTCTTATTCATTTTAGTATTTGGGAGGACGGACTCCAGTCCGCTCCCCGCGCCCTGGTGGGGCCCCACCGCTTACCTCCGCTCGCGCTTCTTTGCCCTCATCAGTCCTCGCGCCTGCTCAGGGTCAACAGCCCTCCCAGCTGGCTCGAGTCGCTGCCTTCAATTTCCGGACACTACCGCAGCTCCGGGCCTCCGTACCTTTGTCTTCTCGCCAGCAGCCGTCGCAAACGCGGTGGCCGCCATCTTGTTTCCCATAGTTTTCCCCGGGACGCCCATTACACTCGCCCAAAGATGCTTTCGCGGGGGCGGAATCGCCTCCGATGCCGGGGGTACAGGGGAGGGTCGTAAACACTCCGGTGAGCTCTGCGTGGAGATAATGTCGGCCGGGCCCCGATCGCGGCCCCGGAGCTCCGCGTTACGCTTGCAGCCTCATCGGCTGCCGGCCACGCCCCAAAAGGGCGTGCGCTTATACTGCAGTGATCCTAAAGACCTCGCAGTATCAGTGTCTGCTTTGATAGCTTGGAGAGAGTCATCCACATGCCTACCAAAAAGGTCTTGTCCATCATAGGGGAGGTCAAGAATCTTGGTTTGGACATCCTGTCGAAAATTTGTGGCTTTAAGCCACCTTTGGCGCCTTAAGACAGCTGATCCAGCCAGGAGCCGAAACCCCATAGCTGCAATGTCTAATGCACAATCAATAACCTCTGCAGATGTGCCCTAACCTTCAATGAGAATCTTCCTTGCTTTGTTCGTGCTAGAATCAAGAAGATCATCTAAAGAGTGAGAAATGCCAGACCATAGCTGCCTGTCATATCTTCCCAGGAGCGCAAGGAAGTTTGCAGCGCAGACTACAATGGCAGACATGGAAGAGAATCTTTTTCCAGTGTTATCAAGGCACCTACCATCCTTGTCTGGGGGTTCAGATAGAGGTGCCGAAGGGTTTCTAGAATGTCGCTGGGCCACCTGAGAAACCACGGAGTCTGGTTTCAAGTGTCCCACCAGGCAAACAGGGGCTTCATCTGTCGCTTTATATTTCTTATCTAACTTTGGCAATACCGCTGGCACCGTAGCAGGGTTACACAATTTTTAATCCCCAATTCCATACGTGGTCTATATTAGGGATTGCTCTGACCACCTTCCTATGCACTTCTTTAAAGTCGTATAAGAAGCAATCCTGCTGTGTGGATGGCATTCGAAGCTCAAATCGTGCAGCCGCTTTTTCTAATATATTATGAAAAGATCCAATATCCTCCGGAGGGGACTTAACAGAAGTTGGCTCCGGTGAAGTGGGTGCTGGGAGTACATAGTCATCCCACTCATCCTGCTCCAAAAGAACTTCCCCTCCTTCAGCCGCTTCGTCTGACGAAGCCTGGGCTTGTGGACCCTGTGGAGCTTGAGGAGGAATCTGTGGAGTAGCAGGGAGAACTTGTAGAGGTACGGGTGTAGATGGTGCCGTAACCACTGGAATAGGATCATTCGCAGACTGTGGATGAAAGCGCTGTTTATAATCCACCGGCATGACCTGTTGGTCAGAAACCAGACTAGAAGGTAAGCACACCATTCCTTGCTGTTGCTGCTGTGGGACTTGATCAGAGTAATGCTGATCATAATAGGAGTCGTCATCAGAGTACTCCTGACATTTTACATGTAACTGAGACAGACTCTTGCCTACTCCAAATATTCCGTTTTCTTCTGATTCGTCATCGTTGCCATACAAAAAGCGAGATGGCAGAAGTCCGGACACCTTACTTGGTGATGTGACAGACGGTGTCAAATAAGTCTTTGAGAGTCTCTTGAGAGGAGTATACTCTGCAGAGTGGTACAGAGGTAACGAAGATGGTCTTTGCCATTTTGCCGGAACGATTTTGACTGTCGACAAGAAAAAAACCTGGTGTCGTCGACGATATCGTAGTTACTGGAAACGTCGACGGTGTGATTGACGACAAGAGTACCGTTGACGCAAGTGTCGTCGACGGAGGTGTCGAAGAGGGCATCGTCGGCGGAGGTACTGACGATGGGAGCGTCGAAGTGAGGGCCGTCGACGAGTATAGCACTGACAGGAGGGTCGTCGATGAGTATAGCTGTAGGAAAGTACCATCTTGCCTGGCATGTTACCCCCATTTTTCACTGTATATATGTTGTTTTAGTTGTATGTGTCACTGGGACCCTGGTAACCCAGGGCCCCAGTGCTCATAAGTGTGCCTGAATGTGTTACCTGTGTAGTGACTAACTGTCTCACTGAGGCTCTGCTAATCAGAACCTCAGTGGTTATGCTCTCTCATTTCTTTCCAAATTGTCACTGACAGGCTAGTGACCATTTTTACCAATTTACATTGGCTTACTGGAACACCCTTATAATCCCCTAGTATATGGTACTGAGGTACCCAGGGTATTGGGGTTCCAGGAGATCCCTATGGGCTGCAGCATTTCTTTTGCCACCCATAGGGAGCTCTGACAATTCTTACACAGGCCTGCCACTGCAGCCTGAGTGAAATAACGTCCACGTTATTTCACAGCCATTTTACACTGCACTTAAGTAACTTATAAGTCACCTATATGTCTAACCTTTACCTGGTAAAGGTTAGGTGCAAAGTTACTTAGTGTGAGGGCACCCTGGCACTAGCCAAGGTGCCCCCACATTGTTCAGAGCCAATTCACTGAACTTTGTGAGTGCGGGGACACCATTACACGCGTGCACTACATATAGGTCACTACCTATATGTAGCTTCACCATGGTAACTCCGAATATGGCCATGTAACATGTCTATGATCATGGAATTGCCCCCTCTATGCCATCCTGGCATTGTTGGTACAATTCCATGATCCCAGTGGTCTGTAGCACAGACCCTGGTACTGCCAGACTGCCCTTCCTGGGGTTTCTCTGCAGCTGCTGCTGCTGCCAACCCCTCAGACAGGCAGCTGCCCTCCTGGGGTCCAGCCAGGCCTGGCCCAGGATGGCAGAACAAAGAACTTCCTCTGAGAGAGGGTGTGACACCCTCTCCCTTTGGAAAATGGTGTGAAGGCAGGGGAGGAGTAGCCTCCCCCAGCCTCTGGAAATGCTTTGTTGGGCACAGATGTGCCCAATTCTGCATAAGCCAGTCTACACCAGTTCAGGGACCCCTTAGCCCCTGCTCTGGCGCGAAACTGGACAAAGGAAAGGGGAGTGACCACTCCCCTGACCTGCACCTCCCCTGGGAGGTGTCCAGAGCTCCTCCAGTGTGCTCCAGACCTCTGCCATCTTGGAAACAGAGGTGCTGCTGGCACACTGGACTGCTCCGAGTGGCCAGTGCCACCAGGTGACATCAGAGACTCCTTGTGATAGGCTCCTTCAGGTGTTAGTAGCCTTTCCTCTCTCCTAGGTAGCCAAACCCTCTTTTCTGGCTATTTAGGGTCTCTGTCTCTGGGGAAACTTCAGATAACGAATGCATGAGCTCAGCCGAGTTCCTCTGCATCTCCCTCTTCACCTTCTGATAAGGAATCGACCGCTGACCGCGCTGGAAGCCTGCAAACCTGCAACATAGTAGCAAAGACGACTACTGCAACTCTGTAACGCTGATCCTGCCGCCTTCTCGACTGTTTTCCAGCTTGTGCATGCTGTGGGGGTAGTCTGCCTCCTCTCTGCACCAGAATCTCCGAAGAAATCTCCCGTGGGTCGACGGATCTTCCCCCTGCAACCGCAGGCACCAAAAAGCTGCATCTCCGGTCCCTTGGGTCTCCTCTCAGCACGACGAGCGAGGTCCCTCGAATCCAGCGACACCGTCCAAGTGACCCCCACAGTCCAGTGACTCTTCAGCCCAAGTTTGGTGGAGGTAAGTCCTTGCCTCACCTCGCTGGGCTGCATTGCTGGGAACCGCGACTTTGCAAGCTTCTCCGGCCCCTGTGCACTTCCGGCGGAAATCCTGTGTGCACAGCCAAGCCTGGGTCCACGGCACTCTAACCTGCATTGCACGACTTTCTAAGTTGGTCTCCGGCGACGTGGGACTCCTTTGTGCAACTTCGGCGAGCACCGTTTCACGCATCCTCGTAGTGCCGGTTTCTGGCACTTCTCCGGGTGCTACCTGCTTCAGTGAGGGCTCTTTGTCTTGCTCGACGTCCCCTCTCTCTGCAGGTCCAATTTGCGACCTTCTGGTCCCTCCTGGGCCCCAGCAGCGTCCAAAAACTCCAAAGGGGAAGTCTCTAGCCCTTGTCGTTCCTGCAGTATTCACAGTTCTTCAGCCTAGTAAGAGCTTCTTTGCACCAACCGCTGGCATTTCTTGGGCATCTGCCCATCTCCGAGCTGCTTGTGACTTTTGGACTTGGTCCCCTTGTTCCACAGGTACCTTCAGACAGGAATCCATCGTTGTTGCATTGCTGATTTGTGTTTTCCTTGCATTCTCCCTCTAACACGACTATTTTGTCCTTAGGGGAACTTTAGTGCACTTTGCACTCACTTTTCAGGGTTTTGGGGAGGGTTATTTTTCTAACTCTCACTATTTTCCAATAGTCCCAGCGACCCTCTACAAGGTCACATAGGTTTGGGGTCCATTCGTGGTTCGCATTCCACTTCTGGAGTATATGGTTTGTGTTGCCCCTATCCCTATGTTTCCCCATTGCATCCTATTGTAACTATACATTGTTTGCACTGTTTTCTAAGACTATACTGCATATTTTTGCTATTGTGTATATATATCTTGTGTATATTTCCTATCCTCTCACTGAGGGTACACTCTAAGATACTTTGGCATATTGTCATAAAAATAAAGTACCTTTATTTTTAGTATACCTGTGTATTGTGTTTTCTTATGATATTGTGCATATGACACTAAGTGGTACTGTAGTAGCTTCACACGTCTCCTAGTTCAGCCTAAGCTGCTCTACTAAGCTACCATTATCTATCAGCCTAAGCTGCTAGACACCCTATACACTAATAAGGGATAACTGGGCCTGGTGCAAGGTGCAAGTACCCCTTGGTACTCACTACAAGCCAGTCCAGCCTCCTACATTGGTTGTGCAGCGGTGGGATAAGTGCTTTGAGACTACTTACCACTCTTGTCATTGTACTTTTCATAAGAGAAAAATATACAAAACAAGGTCAGTGTATATACACATAGCCAAAAAGTTTTGCATTTCCTCTTTTCACTCTTTTCTAAGTGCTGAAAAGTACTTCTAAACTTTCAAAAAGTTCTTAAAAGTTTAAAAAGTTTTTTTCTGTCTTTCCAAAAAGTTCTGAAAACTTTTTTCTCTTTGTCTATCACTTTAACTCTCTCTAAAAATGTCTGGCACAGGCCAAAAAGTTGAACTGTCCAAACTTGCATATGATCACCTTAGCTGGAAAGGAGCAAGGAGTCTCTGCATAGAGAGAGGTTTGAGTGTAGGGAAGAATCCTTCCTTAGAACTGTTAATTAATATGCTTAGAGTACAGGATAAGGCCATAAGTGCCCAATCTGTAGAAAAAGTAGCTAATGGTTCTCAATCTGATCCAGGGACTCCCCCAGGAAAAGGTTCAGGAAAGAAACTTCTCAGCCTGCCCATTACTAGACAGTCTAGCATAGTTGGTACAGAGGTTGAATCACATCATACTGATGATGTGCTCTCACATTATACTGGTAGCCAAGCTGTTAGGGTGCCCTCTGTAAGGGACAGGTCTCCTTCTGTTCATTCCCATCATACCTCTGTATCTAGAAATGTCCCTCCCACCCACCCTGATGACAGATTGTTGGAAAGGGAGCTCAATAGATTGAGAGTGGAGCAAACCAGACTGAAGCTCAAGAAGCAACAGCTGGATTTGGATAGACAGTCTTTAGAAATAGAGAGGGAAAGACAGAAAATGGGTTTAGATACCCATGGTGGCAGCAGCAGTATTCCCCATAGTCATCCTGCAAAAGAGCATGATTCCAGGAATCTGCATAAGATAGTTCCCCCTTACAAGGAGGGGGATGACATTAACAAGTGGTTTGCTGCACTTGAGAGGGCCTGTGCTGTACAGGATGTCCCTCAAAAGCAGTGGGCTGCTATCCTATGGCTATCATTTACTGGAAAAGGTAGGGATAGGCTCCTTACTGTAAAAGAAAATGATGCTAACAATTTCCAAGTTCTTAAGAATGCACTCCTGGATGGTTATGGCTTAACCACTGAACAGTACAGGATAAAGTTCAGAGATACCAAAAAGGAGTCTTCACAAGACTGGGTTGATTTCATTGACCAGGCAGTGAAGGCCTTGGAGGGGTGGTTACATGGCAGTATAGTTACTGATTATGACAGCCTGTATAACTTAATCCTGAGAGAGCATATTCTTAATAATTGTGTGTCTGATTTGTTGCACCAGTACTTGGTGGACTCTGATCTGACCTCTCCCCAAGAATTGGGAAAGAAGGCAGACAAATGGGTCAGAACAAGAGTGAACAGAAAAGTTCATACAGGGGGTGACAAAGATGGCAACAAAAAGAAGGATGGTAAGTCTTCTGACAAGGGTGGGGACAAATCTAACAATGAGTCTTCATCAGGCCCACAAAAACACTCTGGTGGGGGTGGTGGGCCCAAATCCTCCTTTAATCAGAACAAGGAAAAGAAACCATGGTGCTATTTATGTAAGATAAAAGGCCATTGGACAACAGATCCCAGTTGTCCAAAGAAAGGCACCACAGCTCCTACCACTACAACCCCTACTGCTACACCTAGTGTCCCTACTAATAGCAGTGGTGGTGGGAGCAAACCTACTAATAGCCAATCCAAGGGAGTAGCTGGGCTCACTTTTGGTAATTTAGTTGGGGTTGGTCTGATTAGGGAGACCACAGAGGCTACTTTAGTCTCTGAAGGGGCTATTGACTTAGCCACTTTGGTTGCTTGCCCCCATAACTTGGAGAAGTACAAGCAACTAACCCTAATAAATGGTGTTGAGGTCCAGGCCTACAGGGACACAGGTGCCAGTGTCACAATGGTGATTGAGAAACTGGTGCACCCTGAACAACACATACTTGGACACCAGTACCAAGTAACCGATGCTCACAACATAACACAAAGCCACCCCATGGCTGTTGTAAATCTCAACTGGGGGGGGGGGTATCTGGTCCAAAGAAAGTTGTGGTAGCTTCAGATTTACCTGTAGACTGTCTATTAGGGAACGATTTGGAGACATCAGCTTGGTCAGATGTGGAGTTGGAGGCCCATGCAGCAATGCTGGGCATCCCAGGGCATATTTTTGCTTTAACAAGGGCTCAGGCCAAAAAGCAAAAAGGACAGGGAAGCTTGGATCCTGGAACAATGGACCAAGTGCTCCCTAAAGCTAGGGCTAGTAGAAGCAAACCACTTCCTACTATCCCTCCCTCTACAGTGGATTCTACTTCTGAGGAAGAAGAATTCCCTCCCTGTGCAGAACCTACACCAGAGGAGCTGGAAGCAGACACTGCTGAGCTTTTGGGTGAAGGGGGGCCTGCCAGAGAGGAGCTGAGTGTGGCACAGCAAACCTGTCCCACATTAGAGGGTCTCAGACAGCAAGCTGTCAAACAGGCTAATGGGGATGTCAGTGACTCACACAGAGTTTACTGGGAGGACAACCTCTTGTACACTGAGAAAAGGGATCCTAAACCTGGAGCTGCCAGGAGATTAGTGATTCCTCAGGAGTACAGAAAGTTCCTCCTAACACTGGCACATGACATTCCCTTAGCTGGGCACCTGGGTCAAATGAAAACTTGGGACAGATTGGTACCATTGTTTCATTGGCCTAGGATGTCTGAGGACACAAAAGAATTTTGTAAGTCCTGTGAAACCTGTCAAGCCAGTGGCAAGACAGGTGGCACTCCAAAGGCACCCCTTATCCCACTGCCTGTGGTTGGGGTTCCCTTTGAAAGGGTAGGGGTTGACATAGTTGGCCCCCTTGACCCTCCTACTGCTTCAGGCAATAGGTTTATCTTGGTGGTAGTGGACCATGCCACAAGATATCCTGAAGCTATTCCTTTAAGGACCACTACAGCTCCTGCAGTGGCAAAGGCCCTCCTGGGAATATTTTCCAGGGTGGGCTTCCCAAAGGAAGTAGTATCAGACAGAGGAAGCAATTTCATGTCTGCATACTTAAAGGCCATGTGGAAGGAGTGTGGTGTAACTTACAAGTTCACAACACCCTATCATCCACAAACAAATGGACTGGTGGAGAGATTTAATAAAACTCTCAAAGGCATGATTATGGGACTCCCTGAAAAACTCCGCAGGAGATGGGATATCCTTCTACCATGCCTCCTTTTTGCCTACAGGGAGGTACCCCAGAAAGGAGTGGGCTTCAGCCCCTTTGAACTTCTTTTTGGACACCCTGTTAGGGGTCCACTCACACTTGTAAAGGAGGGTTGGGAACAACCTTTAAAAGCTCCTAAACAGGATATTGTGGACTATGTACTTGGCCTCAGATCAAGGATGGCTGAGTACATGAAAAAGGCCAGTAAAAACCTTCAGGCCAGCCAAGAGCTCCAAAAGCAATGGCATGATCAGAAGGCTGTTTTGGTTCAGTACCAACCAGGGCAGAAAGTGTGGGTCTTGGAGCCTGTGGCCCCAAGAGCACTCCAAGATAAATGGAGTGGTCCACACACAATTGTTGAAAAGAAGGGTGAAGTCACCTACTTGGTTGACTTAGGCACTGCCAGGAGTCCCCTTAGGGTGCTCCATGTCAACCGCCTGAAACCCTACTATGACAGGGCTGATCTCACCCTGCTCATGGCAACAGATGAGGGACAGGAAGAAGACAGTGATCCTCTACCTGATCTCTTCTCTTCCACAGAACAAGATGCTCTTGTGGAAGGTGTAGTTTTGGCTGATTGTCTTACTGCTGAGCAGAAAGATAATTGCATAAATCTCCTAGGACAATTTTCAGAACTCTTCTCCATTGTGCCAGGCACCACTTCTTGGTGTGAGCACACTATAGATACTGGAGACAGTTTACCTGTCAAAAGTAAGATCTATAGGCAGCCTGACCATGTCAGGGACTGCATAAAGCAAGAAGTTCAGAAGATGTTGGAACTAGGAGTGGTTGAGCACTCTGACAGTCCATGGGCTTCTCCTGTGGTACTGGTACCAAAACCCAATTCTAAAGATGGAAAGAAGGAAATGAGGTTTTGTGTCGACTATAGAGGTCTCAACTTGGTAACCAAAACGGATGCTCACCCTATACCCAGGGCAGATGAGCTCATAGATACCCTGGCATCTGCCAAGTATCTAAGCACTTTTGATTTGACTGCAGGGTATTGGCAGATCAAATTGTCAGAAGATGCTAAATCTAAGACTGCATTTTCTACCATTGGAGGACATTACCAGTTTACTGTAATGCCTTTTGGTCTGAAAAATGCACCTGCCACTTTTCAGAGGTTGGTGAACACAGTCCTGCAAGGGCTGGAAGCTTTCAGTGCAGCATATTTGGATGATATAGCTGTCTTTAGCTCCAGCTGGGATGATCACCTGGTCCACCTTTGGAAAGTTTTGGAGGCCCTGCAAAAGGCAGGCCTCACTATCAAGGCTTCAAAGTGCCAGATAGGGCAGGGTAAGGTGGTTTATCTGGGACACCTTGTTGGTGGAGAACAGATTGCACCACTTCAGGGGAAAATCCAAACTATTATTGATTGGGTTCCCCCTACCACTCAGACTCAGGTGAGAGCCTTCCTAGGCCTCACTGGGTATTACAGGAGGTTCATTAAGAACTATGGCTCCATTGCAGCCCCTCTTAATGACCTCACATCCAAGAAAATGCCTAAAAAGGTATTATGGACAGCAAACTGTCAGAAAGCTTTTGAGGAGCTGAAGCAGGCCATGTGCTCTGCACCTGTCCTGAAAAGCCCTTGTTACTCTAAAAAATTCTATGTCCAAACTGATGCATCTGAATTAGGAGTAGGGGCAGTCCTATCACAACTTAATTCTGAGGGCCAGGATCAACCTGTTGCTTTTATTAGTAGAAGGTTGACCCCTAGAGAAAAGCGTTGGTCTGCCATTGAGAGGGAGGCCTTTGCTGTGGTCTGGGCTCTGAAGAAGTTGAGGCCATACCTGTTTGGCACTCACTTCATTGTTCAGACAGACCACAAACCTCTACTTTGGCTAAAACAAATGAAAGGTGAAAATCCTAAATTGTTGAGGTGGTCCATATCCCTACAGGGAATGGACTATACAGTGGAACATAGACCTGGGAGTAGCCACTCCAATGCAGATGGACTCTCCAGATATTTCCACTTAGACAATGAAGACTCATCAGGTAATGGCTAGTCTTATTGTCCTTCGTTTGGGGGGGGGGGGGGGTTGTGTAGGAAAGTACCATCTTGCCTGGCATGTTACCCCCATTTTTCACTGTATATATGTTGTTTTAGTTGTATGTGTCACTGGGACCCTGGTAACCCAGGGCCCCAGTGCTCATAAGTGTGCCTGAATGTGTTACCTGTGTAGTGACTAACTGTCTCACTGAGGCTCTGCTAATCAGAACCTCAGTGGTTATGCTCTCTCATTTCTTTCCAAATTGTCACTGACAGGCTAGTGACCATTTTTACCAATTTACATTGGCTTCCTGGAACAACCTTATAATCCCCTAGTATATGGTACTGAGGTACCCAGGGTATTGGGGTTCCAGGAGATCCCTATGGGCTGCAGCATTTCTTTTGCCACCCATAGGGAGCTCTGACAATTCTTACACAGGCCTGCCACTGCAGCCTGAGTGAAATAACGTCCACGTTATTTCACAGCCATTTTACACTGCACTTAAGTAACTTATAAGTCACCTATATGTCTAACCTTTACCTGGTAAAGGTTAGGTGCAAAGTTACTTAGTTTGAGGGCACCCTGGCACTAGCCAAGGTGCCCCCACATTGTTCAGAGCCAATTCACTGAACTTTGTGAGTGCGGGGACACCATTACACGCGTGCACTACATATAGGTCACTACCTATATGTAGCTTCACCATGGTAACTCCGAATATGGCCATGTAACATGTCTATGATCATGGAATTGCCCCCTCTATGCCATCCTGGCATTGTTGGTACAATTCCATGATCCCAGTGGTCTGTAGCACAGACCCTGGTACTGCCAGACTGCCCTTCCTGGGGTTTCTCTGCAGCTGCTGCTGCTGCCAACCCCTCAGACAGGCAGCTGCCCTCCTGGGGTCCAGCCAGGCCTGGCCCAGGATGGCAGAACAAAGAACTTCCTCTGAGAGAGGGTGTGACACCCTCTCCCTTTGGAAAATGGTGTGAAGGCAGGGGAGGAGTAGCCTCCCCCAGCCTCTGGAAATGCTTTGTTGGGCACAGATGTGCCCAATTCTGCATAAGCCAGTCTACACCGGTTCAGGGACCCCTTAGCCCCTGCTCTGGCGCGAAACTGGACAAAGGAAAGGGGAGTGACCACTCCCCTGACCTGCACCTCCCCTGGGAGGTGTCCAGAGCTCCTCCAGTGTGCTCCAGACCTCTGCCATCTTGGAAACAGAGGTGCTGCTGGCACACTGGACTGCTCTGAGTGGCCAGTGCCACCAGGTGACGTCAGAGACTCCTTGTGATAGGCTCCTTCAGGTGTTAGTAGCCTTTCCTCTCTCCTAGGTAGCCAAACCCTCTTTTCTGGCTATTTAGGGTCTCTGTCTCTGGGGAAACTTCAGATAACGAATGCATGAGCTCAGCCGAGTTCCTCTGCATCTCCCTCTTCACCTTCTGATAAGGAATCGACCGCTGACCGCGCTGGAAGCCTGCAAACCTGCAACATAGTAGCAAAGACGACTACTGCAACTCTGTAACGCTGATCCTGCTGCCTTCTCGACTGTTTTCCTGCTTGTGCATGCTGTGGGGGTAGTCTGCCTCCTCTCTGCACCAGAAGCTCCGAAGAAATCTCCCGTGGGTCGACGGAATCTTCCTCCTGCAACCGCAGGCACCAAAAAGCTGCATCTCCGGTCCCTTGGGTCTCCTCTCAGCACGACAAGCGAGGTCCCTCGAATCCAGCGACACCGTCCAAGTGACCCCCACAGTCCAGTGACTCTTCAGCCCAAGTTTGGTGGAGGTAAGTCCTTGCCTCACCTCGCTGGGCTGCATTGCTGGGAACCGCGACTTTGCAAGCTTCTCCGGCCCCTGTGCACTTCCGGCGGAAATCCTGTGTGCACAGCCAAGCCTGGGTCCACGGCACTCTAACCTGCATTGCACGACTTTCTAAGTTGGTCTCCGGCGACGTGGGACTCCTTTGTGCAACTTCGGCGAGCACCGTTTCACGCATCCTCGTAGTGCCTGTTTCTGGCACTTCTCCGGGTGCTACCTGCTTCAGTGAGGGCTCTTTGTCTTGCTCGACGTCCCCTCTCTCTGCAGGTCCAATTTGCGACCTTCTGGTCCCTCCTGGGCCCCAGCAGCGTCCAAAAACGCCAAACGCACGATTTGCGTGTAGCAAGGCTTGTTGGCGTCCATCCGGCGGGAAAACACTTCTGCACGACTCTCCAAGGCGTGGGGGATCCATCCTCCAAAGGGGAAGTCTCTAGCCCTTGTCGTTCCTGCAGTATGCACAGTTCTTCAGCCTAGTAAGAGCTTCTTTGCACCAACCGCTGGCATTTCTTGGGCATCTGCCCATCTCCGAGCTGCTTGTGACTTTTGGACTTGGTCCCCTTGTTCCACAGGTACCTTCAGACAGGAATCCATTGTTGTTGCATTGCTGATTTGTGTTTTCCTTGCATTCTCCCTCTAACACGACTATTTTGTCCTTAGGGCAACTTTAGTGCACTTTGCACTCACTTTTCAGGGTTTTGGGGAGGGTTATTTTTCTAACTCTCACTATTTTCCAATAGTCCCAGCGACCCTCTACAAGGTCACATAGGTTTGGGGTCCATTCGTGGTTCGCATTCCACTTCTGGAGTATATGGTTTGTGTTGCCCCTATCCCTATGTTTCCCCATTGCATCCTATTGTAACTATACATTGTTTGCACTGTTTTCTAAGACTATACTGCATATTTTTGCTATTGTGTATATATATCTTGTGTATATTTCCTATCCTCTCACTGAGGGTACACTCTAAGATACTTTGGCATATTGTCATAAAAATAAAGTACCTTTATTTTTAGTATAACTGTGTATTGTGTTTTCTTATGATATTGTGCATATGACACTAAGTGGTACTGTAGTAGCTTCACACGTCTCCTAGTTCAGCCTAAGCTGCTCTGCTAAGCTACCATTATCTATCAGCCTAAGCTGCTAGACACCCTATACACTAATAAGGGATAACTGGGCCTGGTGCAAGGTGCAAGTACCCCTTGGTACTCACTACAAGCCAGTCCAGCCTCCTACAATAGCGTTGAGGAGATAGGGCGTCCCATCGACGAGGATTTTAGTGTCGTCGACAAGGATCCTGCGGCCGCTGCCGTCGACATTCATAGAGTGACTATTACAGGTGTCACTGATGAAACAGTCAGTCATCGAGGAGAGTACCATCAACGATGACACCATCGACGGTGCCGAACTTGGTTTCTTGAACTTGTGTAGGACCTTCAGAGGTGGAGTAGCCAGTTCAGAATCAGTCTTTTTAGAGGATTTTCCAAGGTGTTTTGACCCCTTATGGATGCCTGTTCTCTTTTTCTGTGGAGAGCTGTGACTTTTAGAAGCGGTCCCAGCTGATATCTGTGCCGTTTTCTTGGGTGGCTCTTGAACATCTGAGCCCTCCTGCTTTCTTTTAACAGGTGTTTTATGACCAGAGATAGCGGAAGAGGCACTATCCTCTTCAGAGGCTGAGTGGCCAGCCTTTCCTTTCTGAAGCCACAAAAGCAGACAACCCTCTCTGTCTTTCAAAGTATTTGTAGAGAATTTTCCAAATATCTTGCAGTCCTTTGTTTTATGGCTGGTATATAAGCAGTAAATGCACTGCTCATGTGGATTATCCACCTAAAATATTTTCTTCAAACAAGAGGCACAGGATCTAAAAAAGGCCTTTTCTTGGTGTGTCTGACGTGGTAGCCGGTTTGAAGCACCAGGGAAGAAAAGAAATGTCCAAAATTCAGGTGTTAGTCTTCTGAGAGAAAGGTTTTGAGCAGAGCTCAAAGGAGACTCCTCAGCACGACATGCAGTGGAAAATCTGAGGGAAGGCAGCTCCTCACAGGAGGTTCTATGGGGTGAGGCAATCTGATTGTCAAATACATCCAAACTAAAATTTGAACCAAACTGACTGTGATAGGTTATCCTATTGAGGCCTAGGCCATGCATTGTATATGTACATTTTCAGGCCTAGGTTGTATATTCCAACGGGGACTCCCATCTCAACAACAGGGAAGTATTTAAGCATGTGAATCTATGAAAGTTCCAATACTGGAGTAAAAACAAGTTACTTACCTTCTGTAAAGGTCTTTCTGGCGAATACTCAATCTAGACACAGATTCCTCAATGCCCTACCACCTCCCCGTTCTGTGGAATGGTCTTAGTTCCATTTGGAAGGTCCTAGTTTAGGAATATGCACAATGGGTCTTCCAATTTGCTTTTGGGCTCCACATCTGAGGGCAGAGGCAAGTGCATGGAAGAAACTGATCTCAGAATGCATGGGCCTATAAGGGGCTCTGATTTCGACTTCTGGAGGGGAATCAAGGACAATGAAAAGTCACACAGCTTCATCTTTTGCTGCACAGGACCACTGCTTTTTAGTTTTCCGGGGTCCAGTCTAGCACCTCGGGATACTGACAAGGTGAGGAATCTGAAGTTAGATAGAGTGGCCTCCAGAAAGAGATATACTCAAGGCCTGCAACTTGTTCTCTAAGGATTTTAAAATGCCAAGAATCCACAATATCTGGTTTAATAAAAATTACAAGGAATGTACAATCTGATTGAGATGATTACCGTTCAGGCATTTTTGAGGCTTACTCTTAATTCTCACTTTATCATTTGTTTCTGAAGTCCACAAATCTGTGAAATGGTAGGGCAGATGATTCTAAAGGTACACTTAGGCATGCCTTATTGGTGCATTTGCTCAGTTGGACACAGCGGTTGAATACATGAAACTTATTTTGTTGCAATTATATCTGCTTAAGTGTAGAACAAGGATATGAGTAAGTCAAATATCCACCACAGAAAGGCACAGAGGCAAAAATAAAAGGCAGAGTCTTATGCTGAACACTCCTATTGATATTACTTTAGCCAAACGCAAATTGATATTCCAGCAAAAGAGAGAAAACAAATCTCAAATCGTGTAAATAACACAGCCTACTAAACTTTTTTACTTCGATCCAGAGGAGACTAGATATGACCAAAATGTGATAGTCATGTTTTACATAAAGAAAATTCTCTTTTGTTGCTAGCATTGTAATGCAGTTAACTAGTAGTCCCTAATTTTCTGTGCAATTGACATCTGCTTTTTGTTTAGATAACACCTTAAACATAATGATTGGTCTTCTACTTCCCAGGAATCCCCTAAATTAAACTAAGTTAAACAGAAGTGTTCCTCTTTAGAATAGCTTTTCGGTAGGATGTTAAGGATGTGGCTAGAAATGTAGTATCCATGGCAATCACATGCTATACGTAATCCCCAGGCTCTGCAAGTAATTACATTTTCTGACTTTGTATAGATGAATTGCGTAAATAAACACATTTTTCTCAGAACTTAAAAAAACAAAAACAGACTTACCACTGAAAGAAGCCTCTGGTAAGATCTTCTTTTGACAAGTCAATCAGGACCTATAACAAATTAATTATTAGACTTGACATAACAGGACATAGGAAATTATTTTATAGTTTTCAAAGTTCAATAAACGTTTATTTTGGAGTTTAGTTCAAACAAAATCACAAGACAGTTGAGACATGCTAAAAAATATGCTACACTCAGGCACCAAACATCTTGGACCCCTGTTCCTTAGTAAGAGTCCATCAATGCTTAACTTCTTTGAGCACAACAAAGGATGTCAAATGTGGTACTATGCAATAGTTTATTAAGGGTGGGTTTAACCAGGGAAGGACACTAGTAGTAAGGTGACACATTTGTCTCTAGTGCAGTTGGTGGGCTGGGGGTGGATGGAGTGGATCTGGCCCCCACCCTTTATGACAGTGGGATTCCACAGGGTAGACAGTCAGTCAGTCTCTATTTTCATAGGCTGTTCTTGGTCACACGGAGAGGCATGGTATGAAACAACTGGCCCCCCAGATATCTGCAGGCTGGAATGCATTAGGCAGGAGATCAACTTACCACTACATGCTACATCATTTAACCAGACCGCAACATAGAGGAAAAGGATCTCCCCTAATGTACTGTGAACCTGCACTAGGCGAGGAGGAGCAGCTTTGTTGAGAGTCGGCAAGAGATGACGGGAAAATCATGAACCCAGCACAAGCAGGGGGCATCCTTTGAAACTGAAAGTCTGCCGAAGAGGGCAAAGTGGCATCTGCCGATTGTCACTGCGTGCTAATGTGTGCTCAGCATTGGTCTCTTCTTGCACCGAAAGGCTAGGCAGAAGATGCACTTGCATCTTTGTGGTCCAGAAAGGGGCAGAAATTTCACACCCGGTGGAGGTCAACCAAGGGGTCATTGGCATAATATTTAGGACATTTTTTGAAGGGTGTCTGTTCTATTTCTCTGTCTCTTCATTAACCGGAGTCAATGGAGGGAAGGAACGAAGAGCCTTAAAAAGGATGGGAGCCCAAGAGTCAGGGCCCAGTCTTCTGCAATTCTCTTGGAAGTGTTGATACCAAGAGAAATCCCGAGCACAGGTGTCGAAGTCTTTCTCGATGTTGAGTGGAAGAGCTACTAATGGACCTTAAACGGCTTACAATGCCCAAGCCAACACAACATGACTGGAGTATATAGAACATGTGCATCTACAGCCATATGTGCTACAAACATAATGTGTCTGGAGTATATTATATCAACAGGCCCACCTCTGCTTTCGGAGGAAAGGTATTACAGATTTTTTGTATTAAGGTTAAACTTTGTTCTTCTGCGCACTGCCATCATTCTGTCCATCTCATCAGTCTAATGTCTACCTCGGGTGTGGAAATAAAGGACAGGAACAGTGAGTACAGACAGGTGACACCTTACATGTATCAGTTAAGTCACAGAGTAGGAGGACACAGATCTGCATTTTTCTTGTACTGAGGAGCTAGTGCACGAATTCACAGATCTGGCTTGGAGGGTATTCAAATGGTGAGAAATGTGCTAGCAACCAGAGCATCTACTACAAAGATTGTTAGAGAAGATAAGTAACATTTTTCCAACTCAAGGTACGAAAGCAGATGCAGAGCCCCAATACTAAATCTTTGGCCCAACGATCAAAATACCCTAAATCCAAATATCAGCATATAGTTTTTCAGGTGTGAAATACACTTTACAGTCAACTACAGAAAAAAATGACTGTTCCAGAACACGCACTACTATAAGCCAATATTTTCGTGACAGAAACTCCATCAGTCTCTACTTTGCACAGGGTCTTTTGTTCTTTACCGCACAGGTATACATCGAAGAGGAAGAATTAGGGACAGGTGAAGTCCCTTATGTTCCTATTGGTGGCACCTGTTAGTTAAATGTCTAGCACTGAGGCATCATAGATACATTCACTCACTCTAAAGCTCCAGAAATACACTGCACACAATAAGTAGGAGCGAAACGGACAAATATCTTCACTACACATTCTGTGTCGAGATAATGAATGGAATGTCATGGATTGTAGGGTAGCAGCTAAAACGAATCCTACTAGGTATAAAAGTGAAAACAGAGAGGCTGTCATACATCAAAGTGTAAAACACCCTAGTAATTATGGTAAGCAGCAATATTGTCGTGAAATGTATGACCCCGCACAACCCACTCAAAAGGAGCAACAGCTAGACAGGTGTGGATTACTGTATGAAGTCTGCTGAGATGTACCAGTAGAAAAGGTGCTGCCTTTAGAAATTTAACAAGTTGTGGTGGAGCAGGCGCTAATCAACTGCCAATGGAACAGTGATGCCAGGAATACTTTACTAACTGGGGAAAATTCAACTGTCTAGTGTGATAATCATTTTGGGTAAGGGGTGTCTTTCTCTCTCTCTTTGAATCAAAAAAAGACTTTCAAACAGATTAACTAACTTTGGTGATAAGACAAATGCACAACACAACATGAATGAAACACAACCAGTTTAGGATTCACAGCTTTGAAGTTAGATTAAGAGTGCATGTGCCAATCATAAAAGGTTATACCTTTAAAACTGCAAAGGGTGGGGAACCAAATGTATAATAGCATATTGGATGAAGGCACAAGGCAGTGAGTGAATACAGACTAAGCATGATCTGACCGACTGCTGATGGGGCAAGGGTTTTTTTTATTTAATTTTTTGGGGTTGAAAACAAACACTGAGATTATCTCAGCTTGCAAAATAGAAAGGTCGCATTTTTTTTTTTTTTTTTAGAAAACTCTTAAACAATATGGAACATTCCAGGTTAAATCACTTTGAAAACGGTCAGTTGTTTCCCCCAGAGTTTATCGCGATCATGAACCTTACATTCATTTGTCTATACAAAAGAATGGGTAGAGTATGGAATAGAGTAAATATGCATTGTGTCTGGGGAATAAAGCGGTATCAGAACAGAATGATTTTCGCAAACTACAGCAAAGAGATCTGTATGATGGAATTCCACACATTAAGTGCACTCCTCAAGAAAGATTGCTTCAGAGTCTTTGCATCAAAGAAAATTGTCCCCTACTTCGAAAGAGGCCTTCATCACCGGAGGTGGCTGGTTTCTGTGGACGGTAGCAGGGAGTTCCCAAAACGGCTTTATGTATGATGCAAGCTAGCTTAAAGATGATTCTCACCTCAAGGACATCAGAATGGGTAAGATATGGTCTCTTGGCCGCAGAAAGCACGTCTACATTGAGAGGGTTCAGATGCAGTTTGGGAATACAACAGTGGGGACTGCAACTGTACAATCTTGAAAGTAAAAGCAACTGTGTGAACAGGATGAAATTTGGACCCAAAATAAAAGTCCTGATCCGACAGAGGAATCAAAGTTGAAAATGTTATCATTTTGCTGTTGCATTGATATGGAATTTAAGGTTGAGGTTTTTGGTCAAGATTAGAGCAATCAATTCGGCAGATCCAGTGATTGAAGGGTTACAGTTTAACACTGAGTTAAGCAAGGTTTTAAATTGGATAAGGGGTTAAGTGGGTTATGCTTAAAGTTAACATAAGCCATCCAGTGTTTCTTCAAGAACGTTTCCCATTAATTCAGAATCTTTAGAGGAGGACATTTTCCAACTGAGCTGGATGCATCTGCATAAAAGTGATACATCTAAAGGTGGAAGAGGGTAGGAGAGACAATAAAAACTTAGGATGCTCCTCATTAAATTGAAACAGTGATAAGGAAGCTTAATATTTTTATGTATGGGTACCAGTTTCCTTTCACCAAACGGTCAGTAGACACGTAGACCACTTCCATAAACCTAATCCTTTTCTTAAATCGAATCCAGTTCTAAACCAAACCCTTTAATTAATCCCATCTATAGCCCTATTCCTTTCCTTACACTAAGAGGGCTCCCAGGCATACAGCATGAGAAAAAACATCAACGTAACCTGAATTGTAATGCATTCGATGTAAAGCAGGTATCTGTTTTAGGTAAGGAACTTTTAAATCTGATTAAGTTCAAATAATTGCAGAAGGCCCCTTATGTAATTTGACAAACTGACTCCCCCAGTAAGGATGTAACCCTATTTATTATTTGTGGTTTGAATATGTACGCATAAGGACACTTCTGTTAAGTATGTAGTGGTTTCTACTTAATGAAAACCTCTTCAGAATAATATTTGTTTCTCCTAGTAGAAATTAAAGTACTCCCAGTACCTGATTACCCATTGTTAATGTTATTTATAACAAAGAAACATTTATATTGACTCTAAGGCCCTTCTTATGAATATCTGTAACAAAAATGGGGGAGCGAGAAGTGTTCAAGAGGGTCGCCTCGACTTCTCAAGTTTATGGATTTAATTAAAAAAACAGGACCCGCTACCATTGATTCGTCTGTCTCCCTTGCGGCCACTATGTAGGGTAGCCCCAAGTGTTTTTATAGGACTTTCATCAATTAGGTTACTAGTCGCATACTCCATCATTGAGTCCTTGTCTAGACACCTGAAAAACCTGTACAGGCTCAACCTTGAACATCAAAGGAGCTCTTAGATTTTTTTTCAGGGGTATCCTGAGCATTAAGTTGTCTACAGTGACCTGACACTGATTTATTAGGAAGGCACTCTGCTTGCATCAAAAAGCACTTGCAAAGCCAATAGGTTTCACCTTTGCGAGATCTATTGGTTTTGCCAGTTTTTTCAGACCATATTGCACTACTGCGCAACATGGCTTAAAGTAAAAAAAAAATAAAAAATCTCTATGATGCGGCAAGCATTGACTGCGTCATAGCATCTGTTCTTTTCCATTTAAGACATGTTGCACAGCAGCTCATGCTGCTGTGCAATATTATAAAAACAGTGCCTTGACACAACAGCAGAGGTGTGGGGGGCTAAATGGACAGGGGGTTGGGGAAAACAGATGGGTTGGGTGGGTTTGACAGACAGCAGGGTAGAAACGGACAGTGGAAGTGTATACTCCAAAGATTAAACATCAGTGATGAATTTATGGCTGTCTCTGGGGCTACTTTGATGGCTCGCATCATGTTGGAAGCACACACTATTCTGGCAAGTAATACTTGAAAAAGTATCACTTGCGTCAGAACAGTCATTCAAGCTGGGAATAAAAAGCTAATCTGAGGAAAGCAACTACCCCTTGCGGCTAAAACTGGAAGTATTTTGTTACATGCATGGTGATCGCGAGAGTCGTCTAAGCTGATTATACAGTAGCATGGCAATCCCTACCACAGGGTCACTCTATGGTACATGGGCCTCTTTGTCCTCATGCCTAGCTCCACTCACTGAATTGCACTGGTGACACTAGCATTGGCAAAGCCAATAGGTCTCGCCTATACACCAGTGAGGCTGCTGTCCAGCATGGGTAAAAGTTAGTGGTGTGGAGTGTCAGAGTAGATCTGTTGGAGTGTCGTTAAGTGGAGTATAGGGGAGTAGAGTTCTGTGGCAGAGAATGTCGTAGAGTCGAGTAGGGTGGAATAAGAGAGTGGATGAGATAGTGGGTGGATTCGATTGGGGTAGAGTGGGGTGGATTGGGGTAGAGTGGGGTGGATTGGACTGGGGTGGACTGAAATGAGGTGAGGTGGATTAGGGTGGAATAAAGTGGGGTGAATTAGATTGGATGGTTTGGATTGAGTAATTGGGGTGTATGGATTGAAGTGGGGTGGACTGGATTCACTGGATTGGAGTGGGGTGGACTGGATTGGGGTTGGAGTGGAGTGGGGTGTATTGGACTGGGTACAGAGTGGGGTGGATTGGAGTAGAGTGTGGTGGACTGGATTGATCGGAGTGGGAAGGATTTGATTAGTGTGTGGTGGGCTGCAGTGGGATTGATTGGATTGGAGTGGGGTGTGGTGGATTGGTTTGGGGTGGATTGGACTGGGGTGTGGTGGATAGATTTGAGTGGCTTGGACTGAACTGCAGTGGGGTGGATTGTACTGGGATAAACTGGATTGGAATTGGGTGAATTGGATTGAAGTGTGATGGAATGAACTGGGGTGGGGAGGATTGGATTGGGGTAAAATGGACCGGAATAGGGTAGATTGGATTGGGGTTTCATGTGGTAAATTGGATTAGATTAGAATGGGGTGGACCGGATCGGGGTGGATAGTATTTAGGTGGTGTGGAGTGAGTTGGATTAGACTGAGTGAAGGGATTGGATGTAGTGGGGTGAATTAGGGTAGGGTGGGGTGGATTGGATTTAGTGATCGATTGGATTGGGGTAGATTGGATAGGGGTGGTGTGGGTTGGAGGGGGTGAATTGGAGTGGGGTGGTTTGGACAGGAGTGAGGTGGACAGGATTGGTGTGGGGTGGATTAATTGGATGGTGTAGACTAGATTGAAGTGGGGTAGATTAAGGTGGTTTGGAGTAGGTGGACTGGATGGGAGTAGGGTGGATTAATGTTGACTGGATTGGACTGGTTTGGGGTGGATTAACACAGATTTATTGGAGCGGGATGGACTGCAGTGGCGTGGGTGGATTTGGTTGAAGTGAGGTGGACTGGGTGGCAGTGGACTGGACTGTAGTGGGGAGGATTGGTTGTACTGGAATGGAGTGGTGTCGGTTGTACTGGAGTAGGATGGTTATATTGGAGTGGGGTCAGATGGAGTGTCTCGGCCTGGAATGGGATAGGGTACATTGGACTGGACAGGACTGGGGGCTAGATTGGTGTGGGGTGGATTGGTGTTGGCGGGACTGGATTGTAGTGCAGCGGATTGTGGTGGATTGGAGTGGGGGATTGGATTGGGGAAAATTGTTTTGGATTAGAGTGGGCTGTTTGGGATTGGAGTGAGGCAGGTTGGAGAGGGGCATATTGTTTCGGATTAAAATCAAGCAGATTGGAATAGGGCAGACTGAAATGGATTGCAGTGGGACAGATAGGGGCGTATTTTTTTTTAGATTCAAGTGGGGCTGATTAGAGTGGTACAGATTGTTTTGGATTGAAGCGGGGTGGATTTGAGTGGGGCAGATTGCTTTGGATTTGAGTGGGGCAGATTGTTCTGAATTGGAGTGGGGCAAATTGTTTTGAATTGGGCAGACTGGAGTAGGGCAGACTGTTTTGGAAAGGAGTGGACTGGGGCCGACCAAAGTGGGGCATATTGTTCTGGATTGGAGGGGTATATTGTTCTGGATTGGAGTGGGGAGGACTGTTGTGGGGTGGGGTGGGTTGGATTTTAGTTGGGTACACTGGACTGGCCTAGCCTGGGGTGGACTGGACTGTAGTGCGGTGGATTGGAGTGGGGTGAATTGGTATGGAGGGGGGTGGATTGGAGCGATTTGAGAGTGGGGCAGATTGTTTTGGACTGGAGTGCGTTGTTTGGGATTGGAGTGGGGCAGATTTCTTTGGATTAAAGTGGGTAAGATTGGTTTGGATTGGAGTGGGGCAGAATGGTTTGGATTGGAGTGGGGAAGATTGTGTTGGGGTGGGTTGGAGTTGGGTGGATTGGAGTGGGGTGAATTGGGTTGGTGTGTGATGGAGTGGATGGGTGAATTGGGATGGAGTGGGGTGGTGGATTGTATTGGGTGTATTGTTTTGGACTGGATCAGGGCAGATTGGAGTGGGGCGGATTGGGGTGGGACAGACTCGTTATGGATTGTAGTGGGGCAGATTGGAGTAGTACAGATTGTTTTGCATCGGGGTGGGTGGAGTGGAATGGGCAGATTGTTTTGGATTAGAATAGGGCGACTGAAGTGGGGTAGCTGGGAGTGGGGCAGATTGTTTTGGATTGGAGGTGGGCTGATTCGAGTGGTAAAGATTGTTTTGGATTGAATTGGGGTGGAGTGGGGAAAATTGTTTTGGATTTAAGCAAGGCAGATTGGAGTGAGGCAGATTGTTTTGAATTGGAGTGTGCAAATTGTTTTGGATTCGGCAAACTGGAGTGGGGCAGACTGTTTTGGAATGGAGTGGACTGGGGCCGGCTGGACTCGGGCATATTGTTTTGGATGGCTGGGGGGTATATTGTTCTGGATTGGAGTGAGGTGGATTGTTGTGGGGTGGGTTGGACTGGGGTGTGGTACAATGGACTGGCCTAGACTGGGGTGGACTGGATTGTAGTGCAGTGGATTGGAGTGGGGTGAATTGGGATGGAGGGGGGGTGGATTGGGGTGAATTGGGATGGAGAGGGGTGGATTGGAGTGAATTGAGAGTGGGGCAAATTGGTTTGCATTGGAGAGGGTTGTTTGGGTTTGGAGTGGGCAGATTTCTTTGGATTAAAGTGGGTAAAATGGTTTTGGGTTGGAGTGGGGCAGATTATTTTGGATTGGAGTGGGCCAGATTGTGTTAGGGTGGGTTGGAGTGGGGTGGATTGGGTTGGTGTGGGATGGAGTGGATGGGTGAACTGGATTGAGGTGGACTGGATTGGGTGTATTGTTATGGATTAGATCGGGGCAGATTGGAGTGGGGAGGATTGGAGTGGGACAGATTGTTTTGGTTTGGAGTGTGGCAGACTGGAGTGGGGAGAATTCTTATTGATTGTAGTGGGGCAGATTTGAGTAGTACAGATTTTCTTGATTACCAATAGTCTAAAGTTCCCAAATTACTAGTATTTATTTTTCACATGGAGATCAATATGTGATAGAATAGCACTGCACTCTATGCCACTCCTCTCTACATCATAGCATTCCAAGCCACTGTACTTTATGACACTATACACTCACCCACTCCACTGCACTCTGCTGTGCAACACTCTAATCTACGCCACTGCATTCCACAGAGTTGCACTGTACACACACTGAAATATGTACTGCTGCACTCTAAACCACTGTATTCTGCAACACTCTAGGCCAATGCACTTTACAACAGCCCACTCAATTTAGTGCCACTCCACTGTATGCCACCCTATGCCACACCAGTACATGACAATGTGCTACTCCCCTCAACCCTTTGCCATTCCACTCTACGCTACTCTCCTCTATGCCCCAAACTTTTAGCAATGCGGAACAGCAGTCACGCTGGTGTACAACATGGCTAAAACACACTGGCAAAGCCAATAGCTGTTGCATAGACAAGACCTATTTGATATTGTGTGCATTCCTTCTGTGTGATGCAGGTATGCATATGTCCGTCAGAAGTAATTAGACTGCATATCAACACATATATTTACTGAAATGGTGCAGAACCACATTTCACGAATAGTAATAAATCAAAAACAAACGTTTTCTGGCAATTGCACAAACCTTTCCAAGTTCTTTCCTTTGTTGTGAAACAAATGACCTATTGTTTTTCACAGCAATATCCAAAGTCCTCCTCTTCACATCTTCCTCGGACACAAAAAACTCAAATCTGAAACGGCAGGGAAAAATATTTAATTTTCTTTGTCTACAAGTCTTTCCATAGAGCAAGGAGAGATATGCAGAATTTTGTCTGAAAGCAGATTATCATTTTACAAAGGAAATTGGTTCCTCACTCGACTCCCACCATTCAGCACCCTTAAGCCCCATCATTTCCAATGCCCCTCCCTCACCCAGGTGCAGTCTTCCTTACCAATCAATTTTAAGATGGGAAGGTTGGAATGAGGCATACCATGCAGTAGCCGAGTTTGTGTACCCGATTATCAAATATTTTCCCTTTTTCTGACCCCTTTTCTCATGCAAATTTTGATAGATGAAAATCAGATAAAATCTACATAATGAAAACATGTCAAGAGTCTGGTAAATCCACACCGCTTCCAATCGTAACTTGAGTGCAAACTCTTATGTATGCACAATCTGGGATTACCAGAACACTAGTAAAAAGATTTAATTTGTGTAATTAGTGGTAAATCTAATATTCAGCTGTCAATGACCTGCCTCTTCTCAAAAGAACTACAGTGGTCAAACTAATATTGCCAATGGTGAAAAAAGACCACTTGTTTAAAAAAACAAGAAAAAAGTAATCACTCCATAAATTGCTTTTAACATCTTTCGATGTTAACAAAACGACATAATGATATGGGCATCACAAGGAGGACAGTTAGTAGAGGAAACAAATACACTTCGATTGCAATTCATGAGTTCACATAGATAATCTTTGTTTTAGGAACTGCATAAGCACCTACTTCATCACAACTGCGAAATCTCGATCAGTTGACAATTCCTTCTACACTCTGTTTGAAAAGATACTAGTCTATGCTGATCTAGTGTTAGATAAATCAGATCTCTAGTGTAGTCTTTTCTGTACAACACATCTTCCTCTAGTTTATAGTAAGGTCTGTGCATACGCATCCCTATTTCTTCAGCTACTGTCTGTGAAAATGTTTCTTAGTAAGGCACAGGACGACCATGGAGAAAGTTAAGGTAAGAGCTTTATTCAAACACCCCAGCCGACTCCTCTGCTCAGCCCAAGCGACATCTCTGGAATGCTATTATATAACATTTCAAGGATTTTGCACAAGGAGCACAAGCCAGGTGACATCATTGACACTGTGTCACAGGACATCGCACTGTCCATTCTACTGTGTCCTTAATCCAGTCTTCTACTTTGTGAGTTTTATCTGGTAGGCAGTTTATCGCTACACAATGTCTGAAAAATAAAAAGTCAGTAAGATACTGAAGAAACACATACTGGCCTCTAAATGTAGCATTACAATAAAGTGTATTTTGTTTTGAAAATATATATTTTTTATTTTCCATTTCAAACTATACTTTTACTGGACACATCAGTGTTGTAAAAACATTACATTAGTATATCAATAGTCACTTGAAATTCGAAATAAAGTAAAGCACAGTTCAGCATAATCACTTTGTTTTACGTTAGCAATTTATTAATCTAAGCCACTTTTTCACCTTATTGCGAATGACAAAGGTGTTTGCACTGTATCCCTTCAATACTTTCAGTATAGTTGCTTCAATTCTACCATATGTAGTACCACAACGTACGTGTGTGTGAGCAAATAGGAGAGCTACAAAGCTTGGTAACCATCAACTACCTGTGGAGACATAGCACAAACATGTAAAAAACAGTCCATGAAGTATGTCGATGGGAGAGGGAACGAGAGGGTTATAATGATGTTCCCAAATTTTCCCCAAGTTTGCAGTTTGGCCTGTGGTGGACAATACTTTGCCCAGCGGGCCATCTATCTCACTATAAAAAAAATTCCCCCACCGCTTCAGGGCAATGTGGTTCTGGAACACACATAAAACGAACTGCTTGTGTTCTATCTGAGAATGCAAGAGTGGCAAAAGTACTGCAAATTAATTCTTTGCTACTCCCAATAGAATAGTTTTTATCAATCAAATCCTACATTGCTGCAAAAAAAACTTTGACAACCCTTTGCAATCCAGCTTTCACAGTATATAGTCTACCAAGGTCCTCTTCTACATCTCAAAATTGCATCAAAGACAAATTTATATCCTCACCCTCCTGTAACTTCTCAAATCACCACAGTTAATTGCTACATCCTAACGTTCTCACTAGAAGCACTGTGTCATGTTTCATTTCCCACCAAATAGATGGTCTCCATTCAATGTCCAAGTGCTTCTCTAACAGTACACTCCGCCTACTAGTCAGTGTTCCTCCATCTCCTCTCACTACAAATTACTTCCCCTTATGATGGCTCTTCATTTAGGTTCAACTATCCGTTTTCTGATTACTCTCAAATCTTCCTTTTTTTTTTTTTTTTTAAATAACAGCTGACTGCTGTACTGCCATGTACCACTGGGTGTCTGAACATTTCTGTACTGAGGAAAGCTGAGGTGGTTTGTGGAAGACAACAAAATCAATAAAAGTAAAAATCGATGTAATTTATCAGAAAATGTGGATTTGACCATGGTGTGTAATATATATATATATATATATATATATATATATATATATATATATATATATATATATATATATAAAGAATCCTTCAACGTTGTCACACCAAAAGGAGAGGCCGCACTCAAAATTTTGTCCTTTTCTTGTCTGCTTTAAATTGGAAATTGCCAGTTTTATACTGAATTAAATGTTTATACTCCTTATGCACTTCCACTAAATCATATAGAATAAAAATGAAGAAATTTGTGCACTTGAGTTTATTTTATTTAGTGTTAGGATATTTCCTACTTCACTTTTTTTTTTCCTCTTTTCAGTTGATATTTATAAAGCTTATGTATTAGTGATGGCCCGTTGTTTATAGGATACTACAGATGATGTAATTTTGATGACAAAAATGACATGAGTAATATGTTTATGGCTGATTAACCATGAATTATAAACTAACAAAAGTATACTCTGCATATAAAGGAAAGGCGTTTTTGGGTTGAAACGCGTAACCGAATAAAACTTTCATGTAAGGATGCAGACATGCTGAGTGTGGCCTTTCCTTTTGGTGTGACAACCCTGAAAGATTATTTTGTAATCTATAAATGGGATCCAGCCCCGTTTGGTGGATGAAGCCGGAAGAAAGTGGAACTTTCTGTATTTTTATATATATATATAGGGGTGTCTGATCTGCTGTTTGTCTTGTGTCAGGAGATCTGCCCACGTTGGTGCTATAAGTATGAGTCTGTTTTGACGCAGTTTGTTGACCAAAAATGGAATGCGTGGGAGAGGGGGAAAAGCGTAAGCAAATATCCCTGACCAGTTGATCCATAGAGCATTGCCCTTGGACTGAGGGTGTGGGTACCTAAACGCGAAGGTTTGGCATTTTGCATTGTGGTTGGTGGCGAACAGATCTATGTTTGGTGTCCCCCACTGACGAAAGTATTTGTGGAGTACCTGGGGGTGAATTTCCCACTCGTGAGTTTGTTGGTGATCTCGACTGAGGTTGTCTGCTAACTGATTGTGAATCCCTGGAATGTATTGGCTACCAGGTGAATGTTGTTGTGAATTGTCCAATGCCAAATGTTTTGTGCTAGAAGGCAAAGTTGTGATGAGTGGGTTCCTCCTTGTTTGTTTAAGTAGTACATTGTTGTCATATTGTCTGTTCTGACAAGAATGTGTTTGTGAGCAAGAAGAGGTTGAAAGGCTCTTAGTGCTAGGGAGACTGCTAGCAGTTCCAAGTGATTTATGTGTAGCTGCTTCTGTTTGTTGTCCCATTGTCCCTGAATATTGTGATTGTTGAGGTGTGCTCCCCATCCAATCATTGATGCATCTGTTGTGAGAATGATGTGAGGCACAGGGTCTTGAAATGGCCGCCCTTTGTTTAAATTTGTGGGATTCCACCACTGAAGCGAAATGTGTGTTTGGCGGTCTATCAACACTAGATCTTGGAGATGACACTGTGCCTGCAACCATTGTTTTGCGAGGCACTGTGGTGAGGGCCGCATGTGTAACCTTGTGTTTGGGACAATGGCGATGCATGATGCCATCATACCTAGCAGTTTCATGACAAAACGGACAGTGTAGTGCTGATTTGGCTGGATTTTTGGCAATATGTTGTGGAACGATTGCACTCTGTGGGCTTGGACTTGCAAGTGCCTTATGAGTGTTCAGTGTAGCTCCTACATACTGCTGAATTTGCGATGGTTGCAGGTGTGATTTTTGGTAATTTATTGAGAACCCTAGATTGTGTAGGGTATCTATTAAATAACGTGTGTGATGTTGACACTGTTTTTGAGTGTTGGCTTTTATTATCCAATCGTCAAGATATGGGAATACATGCATATGTTGTCTACTTATGTATGCTGCAACTACGGCAAGGCATTTTGTAAAGACTCTGGGGGCTGTTGTTATCCCGAAGGGTAATACCTTGAATTGGTAATGTTTTCCTTGTATAACAAACCTGAGATATTTTCTGTGAGCTGGATGGATGAGTATGTGAAAATACGCATCTTTTAAATCCAGTGTTGACGTAAATTTTCCCTGTTGCACCAATGGGACAACATCTTGTAGTGTCACCATGTGAAAGTGTTCTGATTGGATGTAGAGGTTGAGAGTCCTGAGATCTAATATTGGCCTTAACGTTTTGTCTTTCTTGGGAATAAGGAGGTACAGGGAGTAAACCCCTGTTCCTTTTTGATGATGTGGCACTAGTTCTACGGCTTGTTTGAAACATTGCAAGATGTTGCGATGAAAGTTTGTGCACTTTTGGGGGAATGTCCGGAGGGAATTGTGTGAACTCTATGCAGTAACCATGTTCGATAATGGATAGTACCCATGTGTCTGTTGTGATGTCTAACCATTGGTCGTGGAACATTTTCAGTCTTCCTCCCACAGGGGAAGTGTATTGAGGGAAGTTGATGACAAAGTCACGGTTTGTTGTTAGTGGCTTGTTTTGAGGATTGGAATTTTCCTCTGGATTTGGGAAATTGTCCTCTGTAGGATCCCCGAAATCCCCCTCTTTGGTATTGTGTCTGGTATGAGGGCTTGGATTGGGAGGTGGATGGCTCGGAGGGCTGTGGCCTGAAGCCTCCCCTATATTGAGGCTTCCGAAATGTGCCTCTGTATTGGGATCAGTAAAGCTCTCCCATCGCTTTAGCAGTGTCTGCATCTTTTTTCATTTTATCTATGGCTGTGTCCACTTGTGTGCCAAATAATTGTTGCTGATTAAAAGGCATGTTGAGGACGGCCTGTTGGATTTCAGGTTTAAAACCGGATGACCTGAGCCATGCATGCCGCCTAATGGTGACAGCTGTATTTATAGTCCTTGCGGGTGAATCAGCTGAGTCTAGCGCTGATCTTATTTGGTTGTTTGTAATTGCCTTTCCCTCCTCTACTACCTGCTGGGCTCTCTTTTGGTGTTCCTTGAGGAGATGTTGAATAATGTCCTTCATCTCATTCCAATGAGCCCTATCGTATCTAGCGAGGAGGGCCTGCGAATTAGCTATGCGCCACTGATTGGCTGCTTGCGACGCCACCCTTTTCCCTGCAGCATCAAATTTTTTGCTTTCCTTATCTGGAGGGGGTGCATCTCCAGAGAACAGTGAGTTAGCCCTTTTCCTCGCTGCGCTGACCACTACTGAATCGGGGGACAGCTGTTGTGTGATATACATTGGGTCTGAGGGTGGTGGTTTGTATTTTTTTTCTATCCTTGGGGTTATAGCCCTTCCTTTAACCGGTTCCTGGAATATCTGCTGGGCATGTTTGAGCATACCGGGGAGCATGGGTAGGCTTTGGTATGTGGCGTGGGTCGAGGACAATGTATTGAATAAAAAGTCGTCCTCTTGAGGTTCTGTGTGCATGCTCACGTAGTGGAAAGCTGCTGCCCTAGCTAGAACCTGTGTGTACGAGATGCTATCCTCAGGTGGGGATGGCTTAGATGGGTAGCACTCTGGGCTGTTGTCTGATACTGGGTCATCGTAAAGATCCCATGGATCTGTGTCCTGATGTGACTGCATAGTGTGTGTTGGAGACTGTGCAGTGGGTGTAGCAGGTGGGGAGACAGTCCGTTGAGGAGAGTGAGGAGGAGACTGCTGAGGAGAAAACTGGGGAGGCAGAGATTTCTCTCTTGGCACTTTAGCCATTGGCTGATCAGTGTCCAAACGTCAATGGAAAGCCAGTTTTCTTTTTATTTTAAGAGGAGGTGCTGTGAGGATCTTGCCAGTGTCCTTGTGGATCTGTATCCTGGCTTGTTTGTCATCGAAATCCTCCATTTGTTGTAGCTCTTCCTCAAATCTATGGCTTTCTTTTAACTGTTTTGAAAGTCCATGCTCCTCTGTATAGGAATGTTTTTTCGGCTCCGAAGCCATTTTTTTCTGCACCGAAGGGCCTGGAGTAGTGGTTGGCCACAGTTCCGAAAGGGATTTTCGGGGTCTCGACTCGATGGGTCGGTGCCGTGTGCTTTCGGAGCCTGTGTCTCGGCTTGAGTCCGAAGACTTTGTACCGGGCGTGGCCTTTTTCGGTGCCAAAGGTGTTACTTGGTCAACGGTCGATTTTTTACGGGTTGAGCCATAGCCTTCCGGCAGTGGCGTCCCCAAGGCCTCATGTTTGGTCTTGGTCTGGGTCGGGGCAAGCGTATTCACATGCTGGCCCGCTGTTAGTGGTCGGTCGACGTCGGACTCCTCGGAATCGGATCCCTGAACGGAGATGGCGGTGTGAATCATCACTTCCTCTTCTGCGTCGAGGTGTTCGGCGCTTCTGGACTCCATCTGTAACCGTCTCGCTCTTCGGTCTCGTAAGGTCTTTTTCGAACGGAAGGATGTGCAGGCTTCACAAGTATCCTCTTGATGATCTGGAGACAAACACAGATTACAAACCAGATGTTGATCTGTGTAGGGATAGTTGGCGTGGCACCGAGGGCAGAATCTGAACGGGGTCCGGTCCATAAGGCTTCGACGACACTTGCGGTCGGGCCGCCCAGGCCCAAGTTGGGCGCGGGTGCCCCGAAGGGCAACCGAAGATGTGAGACGCGATCGAGAACAAATCCGACGATTTTCGATGGATTATACGTTTTTCCGACTCGAACAACCAGAGTGAAGAGGAACACGTCCGAACCCGATGGCGGAAAGAAAACAATCTAAGATGGAGTGGATGCCCATACGAAATGGAGCGGAAAAGGAGTCACGTGGTCCCGTGACTCGAAAAGACTTCTTCGAAGAAAAACAACTTGTAACACTCCGAGCCCAACACTAGATGGCAGGACCTGTGCATAGCATGTGTATCTGCAGCTACACATGCCATCGTACACATATATATATATATATATATATATATATATATATAAAATGTCACTTACCCAGTGTACATCTGTTCGTGGCATGAGACGCTGCAGATTCACATGCTGTGCACATCCCGCCATATAGTGTTGGGCTCGGAGTGTTACAAGTTGTTTTTCTTCGAACAAGTCTTCGTTGAACAACTTTATGTTTGTATATCTGAATAAAGGGTTCTTGTATAGTAAAGGCTTGTATTTCACTTACTCTTCTGAGAGATGTGATAGCTATTAGAAATGCTACTTTCCATGTTAAGTACTGTATCTCGCATGAATGCATGGATTCAAAAGGTGGACCCATGAGTCGTGTTAATACGATGTTGAGGTTCCACGAAGGAACTGGTGGTGTTCTTGGTGGGATAATCCTTTTCAGACCCTCCATAAATGCTTTTATGACTGGGATTCTGAATAATGAAGTTGAGTGCGTAATTTGCAGATAAGCTGAAATTGCAATGAGATGTATTTTAATGGATGAAAAAGCTAACTTGGACTTTTGTAAGTGTAGTAGGTAGCTTACGATGTTTTTAGCAGATGCGTATAATGGTTGAATTTGATTATTATGGCAGTAATAAACAAATCTTTTCCACTTATTTGCGTAGCAATGTCTTGTGGTTGGTTTCCTAGCTTGTTTTATGACCTCCATACATTCTTGTGTAAGGACTAGGTGTCCGAATTCTAAGACTTCAGGAGCCAAATTGCCAGATTCAGCGATGCCAGATTCGGGTGTCTGATCTGTTGTTTGTGTTGAGTTAACAGATCTGGTCTGTTTGGCAGTTTGATATAAGGCACTACTGAGAGGTCTAGTAGTGTTGTGTACCAAGGTTGTCGTGCCCAAGTTGGTGCTATTAGTATGAGTTTGAGTTTGTTTTGATTTAATTTGTTTACTAGATACGGAAGGAGTGGGAGAGGGGGAAAAGCGTATGCAAATATCCCTGACCAACTCATCCATAACGCATTGCCTTGAGAGTGAGCCTGTGGGTACCTGGATGCGAAGTTTTGGCATTTTGCGTTTTGTCTTGTTGCAAATAGGTCTATTTGCGGTGTCCCCCATCTTAGGAAGTACATTTTTAGTATTTGGGGATTAATTTCCCATTCGTGGATCTGTTGGTGATCCCGAGAGAGATTGTCTGCTAACTGGTTTTGAATTCCTGGTATGAACTGCGCTATTAGGCGAATGTTGTTGTGAATCGCCCAATGCCATATCTTTTGTGCTAAGAGACACCACTGTGTTGAGTGTGTTCCTCCCTGTTTGTTCAGATAATACATTGTTGTCATGTTGTCTGTTTTGACAAGAATGTGTTTGTGGGTTATTATAGGTTGAAATGCTTTCAACGCTAGAAATACTGCTAGTAGTTCTAAGTGATTTATATGAAACTGTCTCTGCTGAGTGTCCCATTGTCCCTGGATGCTGTGTTGGTTGAGGTGTGCTCCCCTCCCTATCATGGAAGCATCCATTGTGATCACGTATTGAGGCACTGGGTCTTGAAAAGGCCGCCCTCTGTTTAAGTTTATAGTGTTCCACCATTGTAGCGAGGTGTATGTTTGGTGGTCCATCAACACTAGATCTTGAAGTTGACCCTGTGCTTGTGACCATTGTGATGCTAGGCACTGTTGTAAGGGCCGCATGTGTAATCTTGCATTTGGGACAATGGCTATGCATGAGGACATCATACCTAGTAGCTTCATCACTAATTTTACCTTCTACTTTTGTTCTGGGTGCATGGCCTGTATTACGTTTTGGAATGCCTGTACCCTTTGTGGACTTGGAGTGGCAATCCCTTTTGTTGTGTTAATTGTTGCTCCTAAGTACTGTTGTATTTGACACGGCTGTAGGTGTGATTTGTTGTAGTTGAGTGAGAAACCTAGCTTGTGAAGGGTTTCTATGACATAGTTTGTGTGTTGTGAACACCGTTCTTGCGTATTGGTTTTGATTAACCAATTGTCTAGGTACGGGAACACATGTATTTGCTGCCTTCTGATATGGGCTGCCACTACGGCCAGGCATTTTGTAAGAACTCTTGGCGCTGTTGTTATTCCGAATGGCAACACTTTGAACTGTACCCCTTGGATTACAAACCTTAGGTACTTTCTGTGGGAAGGATGTATAGGTATATGGAAATACGCATCCTTGAGGTCTAATGTTGTCATGTAGTCTTGTTGTTTGAGAAATTGGATCACGTCTTGCAGTGTCACCATGTGAAAGTGATCTGATTTGATGTAAATATTTAATGTTCTGAGATCTAGGATAGGTCTGAGAGTTTTGTCTTTTTTGGGTATGAGAAATTACAGGGAGTAAACTCATGTTCCTTTCTGATGAATTGGTACTAATTCTATTGCATCTTTCTGCAACAACGCTTGGACCTCCAGTTGTAATAGATCCATGTGTTGTTTGGACATTTTGTGTTTTCGGTAGGACATTTGGAGGAAATTGTAGAAATTCTATGCAATAACCATGTTGGATAATGGCTAGGACCCACGTGTCTGTTATTTCCTCCCAGTTTTTGTAAAAATTTGTTAGTCTCCCCCCCACTGGTGTTATGTGTTGGGGATTTGTGACGCTGAAGTCACTGTTTATTTTGCGGTGTCTTGGGACTTTGGAACTTCCCTCTAGTTTTAGGGAATTGTCCCCCTCTGTATTGTCCCCGAAAACGTCCCCTCTGATATTGACTCTGGTAAGTGGGTCTTGTTTGTGAGGTTGAGGGTTCTATGCTCTGTCCTCGAAACCCCCCTCTAAACTGTGATTTACGAAATGTGCCTCTGCTCTGTGGGGAGTAGAGTGCGCCCATGGCTTTGGCCGTATCTGTGTCCTTTTTAAGTTTCTCGATAGCAGTGTCCACCTCCGGCCCAAACAACTGCTGTCAGTTAAAAGGCATATTCAGCACCGCTTGTTGAATTTCTGGCTTGAATCCTGAGGTGCGTAGCCATGCGTGTCTCCGTATGATGACCGCTGTATTTACAGTCCTAGCAGCTGTGTCGGCTGCATCCATTGCTGACCGTATCTGATTGTTAGAGATACTCTGTCCTTCTTCCACCACTTGTTGGGCCCTCTTTTGGAACTCTTTAGGTAGGTGTTCTATGAAATGTTGCATTTCGTCCCAATGAGCCCTATCATATCTAGCCAGCAAGGCCTGTGAATTGGCGATGCGCCATTGGTTGGCTGCTTGTGCCGCGACCCTTTTACCTGCTGCAAACTTGTGACTTTCCTTGTCGGTGGTGGTGCATCTCCCGAGTTGTGTGAGTTCGCCCTTTTGCGAGCTGCCCCTACTACCACTGAGTCCGGTGTTAATTGCTGCGTGATGTACACAGGGTCTCTGTTGGTGGAGGTTTGTACTTTTTCTCCACCCTTGGAGTAATGGCCCTGCCTTTCACAGGCTCTTGAAACACTTGCTTTGAATGTTTCAGCATTCCCAGTAACATAGGGAGACTCTGGTACTGGCTATGTGTATGTGGACAGTGTATTAAACAAAAAGTCATCTTCTATTGGTTCTGCATGCAGGGTGACATTGTGAAACGCAGCTGCTCTGGACACCACCTGTGTGTAGGCAGTACTGTCCTCAGGTGGTGACGGTCTCGCTGGATAACAGTCTGGACTATTATCTGACACTGGCGCATCATAAAGACCCCATGCGCCAGGATCATCTTGACTCATTCCCGTATGAGTTGGAGACTGCATCATTGGTGGAGTGGCTACCGGTGATGGTTGTGGTGAGCGTTGTGGTGATGGTGGTGGAGTTATTTGTTTTGCCATATTTGCTTGTGGTTGCTTGTCCTTCTCTTGGAAGGCAAGTTTCCTTTTAATTTGGATTGGAAGGAGAGTACTGATTTTCCCTGTGTCCTTCTGAATGTGGAGCCTCCTGTGAGTGTAATCTGGCTCCCCTGCCTCTAGTTCCTGTCTGAATCTGTGTCCTTGCATCTGTGAGGACAGGCCCTGTTCCTCGGTGTAGGAACTTGGTTTCGGCTCCGAGTCCGGATGTTTCGGTATCGAAACCTTTTCGACCGTCTTTTTCGGCTCCGAAGACACTTTCTTGCCTCTCGGTGCCGACTCATTTCGGTGCCGCTCTCTCGGTGTCGAGAGTGCTCTGACCCGGTGTCTCGGGGTCGAGTCTGTTCTGTGCCGGTATCTCGACCGGAGTCGGATGACTTCGACACATGCGTGGCCTTTTTCGGTGCCGATGGTCGGTCACCTAATTTTCGGGTTAAGCCATGGCCTGTTGGCGGTGGCGTCCCCTGGGCTTTAGTGAATTTTCTGTGAGTTTTGGGTAGTGACGTCTTACTCACGGTTCTCGGCATCTGTTCGGGATCGACCTCGTCCGAGTCTGAATCCGCGATGGAGAAGGTTTCCTCTTCTTCCACGTGCTGTTGTCCTGCCGGCGCCATTTGTAGTCTTCTTGCTTTTCGGTCTCTTAGCGTTTTCCTCGACCGAAACGCTCGACAGGCCTCGCAGGTATCCTCTTTGTGTTCGGGAGACAAACACAAATTACAGACCAGATTCTGATCTGTGTAAGGATACTTGTTGTGACATTCGGGGCAGAAGCGGAATGGGGTCCGTTCCATTAGCCTTGAAGACGCATGAGGTCGGGCCGACCAGGCCCCGCCGGGGAATCGAAAACCCCGAAGGGCCACCGGAGCTCTTCCGAAATCGGTGTCGATCTGTTGTAACTAACCCGATACCGAACGCAAACAATACTGTCGAATTTTCCGAGATTTAACTAACTTTCCGAATCGAAACACGGAGCGAAGAGGAACACGTCCAAACCCGATGGCGGAAAGAAAACAATCTAAGATGGAGTCGACGCCCATGCACAATGAAGCCGAAAGGGGAGGAGTCCCTCGATCTCGTGACTCGAAAAGACTTCTTCGAAGAAAAACAACTTGTAACACTCCGAGCCCAACACTAGATGGCAGGATGTGCACAGCATGTGTATCTGCAGCTACACATGCCATCGAACATATTTATATATTTCAAATCTGAGCATATATGTGACCAACATTTATTAATTTACCAAAAACAGCCCTTGTGCTAAAAACAATGCTTGCAAATTCTTCACATTTGTTTTCAGCAAAGAAACGCCTACACTGCATTTGTTTATCTTGTTCCATATCTATAAATAGGTGCAAAGGATCATCTGTTTTGTTAGGTTCACCTCAAAGAAACACAAGTTGATTTTTTTCGAATGCTAACTCTTACACTTACTTTTCTTCATACTGCGGGTTCAATGTTTTTCTCTTCACAGTTGTCCTTTTTCTTCCTGGCCACGTTCTGTCTGGAAGCAGATACATGCGCACATAGGGGTCTGCACCGCTGCTCGAGCACTGAAGCAGGTTTCTATTTTCAGGAACAAGAAAACCCAGTAGAGAAATGAAAACTTTAGTCGGGACTACAGAACTGTTTTTAACCTGAAACAAATCACTTCCTGCAACATGAAGATGAACTTGGATGGCAGCAGCCATACTTAGTTACCTGCAGCAATTAACAACGACGATGAGACATTGCCGTAAAGAAGCATAGCGCACTGTAAGCTGGATCTCTCCCATGGAGACTCCTTCAAGGTTCACTCCACTGAAAAACATTTCAACATATGGTCAGAATTTATTTGCTACTATTCATGACTGTGGAAAGAGTGGACATTTTGGCTAAAATATTTATATCTGAGCATAAAGCATGAATATGTTTGTCCATTTATACGTGTGATGTATTAATTTTCGCCATGAAGAAAATGGTAGATGGATTTGTCAAATTGCATGTCTGAAGTCTTTGCTTTTGAATGGCCCTGTGTCACTTCGAGAAAGTCTAAGATTAACAATGATACTGTACCTCTGTTTGAAGGCTGGGTGATGCAAACAGGTGGTGTGAACTTATTCTGCATCTTTTTAATTTACGTTCATTCTCCAGAGGTGACAAAATGTGGGGAACACAGAGGAAATGTAATCTAATTTATCAGGCTGTACTTTGCGCTCTGTCCAAAAACACTAAATATGGCTCTTCCATTTGCTTGTACTTTAAAGAGGCAGACTGAGGTGTGCGCGCCAGGAACAGAGCAACATATCATAGCAAAGGTGCTGTTCCACGTGAAGATGTGGGAAAAATGTACTAGGGAAGCTGTCTGAAGCTGCCAGGCTGTCTTTCAAGATGCAGGTGGCATCCCAGCTTTCATTACAAATAAAGGCAGATAATCATCTGTAGGTGGGTGCAGTGAGTGATAGTATGCTTGCATGGTAATCCACGAGACCCCCTTTCACAATGGGCACCCTGACTGTGCCACATGGAAAGGGTGCACAAAGTGAAGGGCGCTTTCTTTGCCTTTGTGTCCACATCCACGTACTGCAAGGGCACAAACGTTCCACTGAGATTGTGAGATATGATCTGTATTACATGAGGGGTGTCCCAATGTTTGCCCTCTTCTTGCAAAAAGCTGGCAAAAATGACAGTAGCGCCTGAAGGACCCCATTCTATGTTGCGATCCCAGTTTTTACTAGAATTCCAAAGCTAGGCTGATTTGTACATTTTTTCATTGCAAGCTTGGGCAATACATTCAACCATTATCTTTATGATGCTATTCAAGCACCACATGGCGTATGTTTACTACATACAAACTGACAAGACCTTAATTTTGGGATGCGCCTTATTCTAACCCACCAACCATCTACATAGGAAAACAGAAGGGAGTAAAACAAAATTTGATTTAGCTGAGAGTCAGCACCTCACACAAAAATACAAACAAACAAAAAACACTTTTGTAACTCATTGACACTGCCACCACTTCCAAAACCATATGTATTCATTCTAAACTGAACCATCAAATTTCAATGGTTACATCATGTGAAGAATCCATTATCCAGGCTTCCGAATATTTACTCATAAAAATTATACTTTCAATCATGGTCAGAGACAGTTGGTTAAAGCACTGAGGGTGGCCGAGAACTTATATCATTATCTACTCACTTGCTCCGCACTACGCTCCTCAGATGCATTCAAAGTAACAGAGAAAGAGTTGGGTAAAGCGCCCCCGCCAAAGTGGGGGGGTGCGGCCCGTTAGGAGCCGGGGGCTACGTGGCCCCTGCACTCCCCTCTGGTGCACACCCAGGGTGCGCAGTTCGCAGGGTGGACTTCCGCCCCCGGGCCTCGCGAGGCCCGGGGGCGGAAGTCTTCCCCCAAAAAAGGAACGTTAGGTCCACGTTTGGCCCTGACCGGTTCTGGCCGCCGCGGGCTGGTGGGGGGGCTATTTAACGCCCCCCCCCCCCAAGAGGGCAAGTCTTTCTTCACCAGTTCGCGCGGCCGGACGGAAGCGGGGTCCCGCGATTGACCCACCCACCATCTCCTAGTTGTTAGGCAGTAGGCAGGCGGAAATTGAGATGTGACTAGAAGCAACAGGGGGGGGTCCCCAAGGTGGGGCCCCCGGGAGGACACCTGGGATAGGATCCTGAAGTTCTGAGCCAACCAACGGATGTACACACCAGATCAAGGGGTAAGGGAGCTCAGATCGCTGGGGGGAACATGGGGCTCCAGCCCTTGGCCGCCCCGTTACACCCCGATTCTTATTGGTGTTTGGAGGAGGGGGCGGAACCCGAAGCATGAGGACAAGGTACAGTGATGTAGGCAGGGTAACCGCCCCTCCTAGGGATACAGGTGATAGCTGGGTCACCTGTGTGGTCCAATGGTGGTTCAGGACAGGAAGGGATCCTGTCAGAATTGATTTATGGTCACAAAGAATTGCTCAGGACGTATAGATGAAGATGTGTAGATATTGATATACTTGCAAAGTTATGAGATGTTTGATGTTTGAATAAAACACTTCCAACGTTTAATAGTTGTCAATTGTATATTTCTGGTGGGGAGAGGGGATCACATGGAGGCCTCCGGGTCCTAATGATCCAAGCACGGAAAAGAAATTACCATCATCCCAGTGCAGAGAAGACTGCACCTACTCGATCTCTACGTATGTACTACTTTCAAATTCCTGGTCAACCAACAGCACAGTAACAGAAAAAATAAAAGTAAGAGTATATTTTCTCCAATACGAAAAAACAACTGGGGATCTACTCCCAGTTTCTCCAAACCCACCACATGAAGCTCAACCCTAGGTAATGTAGCCCCGTTACGAGGAATGCACTGCTGTCAAAAACCGTCATGCGACAGCCTTCAGGAAACACCCGGCTGCACACCAGTTCCGCTCAATGGGCAAAACTGCAATTATTACGAACCTGCACACAAATATTTTGATACCTCAGTGGTGTTTTAGTTCTATGAAATACATGTTGCATAGGTGGGGACCTTCTCTTCTGGTGCAAGGATTCCTTTGGACACCATACTCTGGTGCAGTGTTTAAGTTTGACTAACTGCATGTGTTGTAAGTTTGGTGGGTGTTGCTGGAGGTCTAATCAAGGTGCTTACATGTACCTGGGCTAGAAAGCTTGGGCACTGCCCAACAAGTTTGTATGTGCATTAACTTGGTTTCATTGAACAATTACAAACTAACACTTACTTTGGTAGGTCTCCTTCATTGCTATCAAAGCAGGAAGAGGCAAAAGAATTCAATGATGCCATGCTAGGGCCCATTATCTTCAAATGTCTCAGATTTGGGGTCAGTGGTGTTCTTGTCCCTGAATTCGCAAGCTGTCTGGTTTCTAAAACCTTTTCACTTGTTGACTTTTCAGAGACTGAAGAACTTGGCTTCCTTGGTTGTGGCACTGGTGGCACAAGAAAGTCTTCACTACTCGTTGATGTTTTTGGGGCTTCTTTTGCATTTTGAGGTTTTGTCTGACGTTTATCATTTTTTGGCTTCTTGAGTGGAACAGGGCCCCTCTTTAAAGCATTTATCCCAGTGTAGATACTGTCCGAATCTGGCTCCTCGATGCACAAGATCTGAAATAAAGAAAAAAATGGTACGCCGTTTAAGACCATGGTGTGCAAGCACACATTGAGTGCTCCATTAAAAGTGATCATGCAAGGAAAACTTTAAGCAAAACAAATATTATATACTGTTATATTTGTAATTCTTATAAAATTACTTGGCTGAAGCTTTATTAGGTTTTCTTATTTTTACTCAAAGACGATTACTCTTTCCCAAACAAAATCCAATATTTGATGCTGAAATGCGTGCAAAATTATTCTTGAAAACAAAGCCTCTTTTCCAACTTTCTGGTTTTCTAGCAGTAATCCATTAATTATCAAAACAAGCAGCGAAATGCACAGCCTGAGTGTGACCACTTCTTCGTCAGAGACTGGAGCTGGCCAGTAAGGGTACTGCTGACATATACGCATTTTCCTTACACCAATGTTTCTCAGTTTAGTTTTAGGATAATATTATGTGTGTGTTATCATCCACCTGAGAGATACGGATTCATAGGTACAACCACTAGTCCTGAGGATGTGAGATGAATCTTATGGTTCTTGCGAGGTGTGTGAAGCCTCTGTCGGTCAGTCCTACTGCCAGTCGGTCTTCTCCCACCTATCCCTGAACAAACACTTTTGCAGTCTCGCTTTGTGTGTGGTATGCATTACATACCTCTGAATTCTACAATTTTCTCTTGTGAAAGGCCGTGTGTTGATGGTGTGAAAGCCCAACACAGGGCTCGTCACCATTGTGATAGCCCACCTGGCATCAATCACGACATCCACAGTGAACTTTAAGCTTTTTTATTCGCCACATATATCCGTAGGCTGCCTCCTTCTTACAACTGATAACCACCACTGACTTGTGTACATTCTAATCTTTTCATTCTTACAATTTCCAACCTGCACACTCCATCTTACATCCCTCACGTTCCATGCATTCTATTTTACATCACATTACTACAGATGGGTCGTTAGACAAACATTTCAGAGTTAGACCTTGATTTGCTGCCAGTACCACGATCCTCTGTGGCTTGTGGTTCAAACTGTAGAGGTGCTAACCTTTCAAACTATCACTATCAAGAAGTCTGGCTAATGCGTGCTGTAGGACAATAGCAATGCAGTGATGTGAAACATTACAAACGTAGACATGGGCAACACTTATGTAGAACAAATTAAGCACCTGTCCAGTCGAAAAAGAATACAAAATAAGTATGTGAAGAGGAAAACTTGAAGACATTACAATTAAGCTCACTCTTGTACGTTGTGCATCTTCATGCCAGTGGACTTTCTTGGCGTTTTGATACCCATGTGGTGCAGCAGCAGACCCCTTGCCTGCCACACAGACTTCTTAGGTCTGGTGGTGAAATTATTGAAGCTGAAGGTTTGGGCCTGGACGATTACAATGCTGTACTAACTATGGCCATATGTATGAATGCCTGTGTATGTTGTGCAGGAGCCAAAGTTTTCCAATCTCAGAGGACTATTGCAAGTGGATCTACACAGGCCCCAAACTAATGCTATGAAAGAGCTGCAACCAGTACAACATCAAGCACCCTTTTCATTCTCTGCATGAACAAAGTAATCCACTACACACCAGCCATAGTATCTCTATAATAACTCCTGGTAAAGGGAAAAACTTCACAGCAGTACCCAGCCTTGTCACATGAAACCTGCCAAGACATTTCAAGCACTACCAAATGACAAAATATCCACGGTCATACTCCCAGACCACACTATCCCTTCATCTCGGGGGGTTGAGGACGAGGGAGTGCCGCACTGGAACTTTCTCCGTCTCTGCATGAAACTGAGGCACAGGTGAAAAGCTGACAAAAGGGTTTGAAAAAAGAAAGCTACAGAAACAGCTGAGTTCCTACTCCACACGTACCATAAGAACAATATTTCATGAGCTGAAAAGAATGACCTACCCGGAGCACAATTTTCATTTTAATAAAACTGTTTGGGCCAGAGTTCTCCAGCTGAAACCGCTGATCGAGAGTCATATCGGTATCTTTTAGGAGGCGGTGAAGAGGAACGTTCAGCACCCCAAGAGCACACTGGCGTTCATCATCCTTGACCTACAGGAAACGATTAGAAGAAAGACTTAAGAAAACTACCAAATGTGAGATTCAAGGTGGGCTGTACTGGATTCATTTACATTATTCATAATTGTTGAACACTACCATTGGGAATCCCAGTACAAATCTGCAGTCATGTTTTGAGGTCTGTAAAGTTGGGACGTTAGCATCATTCATCTTCTAGGAGGAACACATTTTCACGTTTTTTACTTTTTTTATTGTTTAGTCGTGTCCTACATAAAACTGAAATTAAAAGTCTGCCTATTAGAAGAATTGTTAGGTCTCGCCTAGACCGCGCATTCGCGGTCTTTCAGAGACTTGCTGTTTTGTGTCCGTGAGCTTGGAGGCCGCCCACTAGCAGGCTTCACTTGAACTCGCATCTGCCTGCTTCTTAGTAAGGAAGCCTAAGGTTCCTGACTCTTCATGGGTGTGTCCCCTTCCTAGAGAATGGCCCCATCACTCGTGTCCTTCCACAGCTCATCCTCTAGACACTACTTTTTTATCTTTTTTATTTGGGTTTAAGCACTCTACCAGAGTGCGTCCCTTGTGTACATCTACCCCCCCGCCCTCCTTCTGTTGATGCCCATGCAGTTGCTTATTCCCAGAACATTTCTCCCACCCTCCGTTCTCTGGGTGTTTGCTTCAGCGGTCCATCCCTCCGTTGTCCATCCTGTCCCAACCCCTTCCACCCTCTTTTGTCCATGTTGCCCCGAATCCCCATCCCTCTCTCCTGGTTACCTGCTTAACTTCAGTAAAAAACAACAAAAAAACCTGATAAGACGCGTCATCGCTTACCGTGTTACAGCGCTTTAAAAAAAAAGATATCAGCCACGCTACACAGCACAGTGTGTAATGTTATCGGGTCGGGTAAGCAGTGCGTTCACAGCCAGAGGTGCTCTCCGGGGATTTAATGGGTGTTTATTAACGCATTGCTCTCACAAACGTGCATGCTCTGAGCGGTTCAAAAATGCTTTCAGCTGTTTATCTATCCATTACAAAAACATTATTATAATCTGTGTTACCACGAAAATGCCCCTAAAATGCAGACGGCACATCTGCACGCCGTGCAATGTCTCATGTGCGGCGCTGTCCTCGGGCTGATAGCGTTTCCGTGGAGGCTTTCAGCCTATCTGTGGCCTAGACACGGTTGCTGAACTTTACCCCGATGAAAGGGAGGCAACCCCAGTGATGTTAATGTTGTCATCTGGGGACCTTTTTGAAGCGGTGTCTCCAGATCAGGATGTCTGTATAAAACGTCTTTCACCCTATTTCCCATCAGAAAAACTTAATGAAGACAGAAGGCGAGGATAAAGTTGGAGACCATGTATAACCCTTGAGCAGAGAGCAGGCAGAAAATAAGCAGGCGGGAAGGGTTTGTACCTTTATTGACTGTTACTAAGTTCATCGTTTAATAAATGTGCATTGTTAATACAAAAGTGAATTGTTTTTGCACATACGGCACTTAAAGCTACAACACACTTTGCAAGCATAGCAAACCAAAGGGGGAAATAAAACAAAACTCTCTCATCCGAGTAAACATTAAATATTGCGGTGAAATTATTGAACTGAGTACCAGTCTTGAATTGATGCTTTTTGCAAGGGTGAAATGTTCAAAGAAAACGTTCTTATCAAATGGAGGTCAAATACATCACCTTTGCTTGTATCAGCAGTATCCTTTTTTGAAAACTGGAAATTCTTTAATTATTGTATTCCATGGATTTTGATTGTAATTTCTTTGTAGTTTATTTAAATTGCAGGCACATTTGAAAGAGGCACTTCTGATTTTAACCACTATTAGAACAAGCACTGGCAAAGCCAATAGGTCTTCCTTTTTGTGAGATTTATTACCTTTGTCAATGTATTTTTTTAAACTATGTTGTACAGCATCGCGGCTGCTGTGCAGCATGGCTGAAAGTCAGATAAAAGCACTAAAATGCAGCCAGCGTTGATCCTTTCATATCGCTTTTTAAAAATTTACTCTCAACCATACTGCACAGTAATTGCACTGTTGTACAACACAGCTAAAAGGACACTAACAAACCCAAATAGCTGTATTATTTGGCGTTGTCAATGTTTAAGTTATGTTGTACAGCAGTGCAGCATGGTTGAAAGTGTTAAAAAAAAGAATTGCCACCAGCGTTGACTGCGTCATAGCGTTTATTTTTAATCATGCTGCTGTACAACGGCTAAAACAAATAGACCAAGCCAACAGATCTCACATAGGCAAGACCTATTGGCGTTGCCAATGCTTGTTCTTTATTGGGATCAGTTAAAATGAGTTTTGTTAGTGGACACAATAACTTGATGAAGAAATATACTTTATTCCCATTTTACTTGTTTTTTTTAGTATATCAAAATTCACGTACCAAGAAATTCAAGTAAATGCTTGAACAAAATATATTGTTTTAAGGAAACTGAACAAACTGGTGCTCTAGTAGCTCAACGATTCTGAAGCTTATGTAACTCAGGGATCCTGAATCACAAGCTAAGCCATTTATTCAGAGCCACACTGAACAAACGTGTTCTGCAGAGAAATTGGGTATTTTGTCCTTACTACCTTTTTTAAAGTAATTTTGTTTTTGCCATTTTGAGTTCATCCTATTCGGATTTTCATCTTGTACTTCTTGAACTTTTAAGCACACCACACAAGTCCAAGTCTCAAGGACATGACATAATTTGATGGGCCGCACCTCCAACCAATCACTATTCAAGAGGGAAAGTCCAGCTAGTTCATTTCAAATAAACAATGGCTACAAGTCCAAGAATGCTATGATTTTGTTAATGAAAGTGTAAGACTGGATGCTTAGTGTCCTTGTGTCATGGAATCATATGGTGACCGTAAAACTTTGAGGGCTGACATCTCTATTTGCGATTATGATAGATAACTTCACGTGCAAGCATACTGCTTCTTACAGCACACATTTCAAGTACGAATGTATGGACGATGAGAAAATAAATCAAATGATCCCACAAACCTCAACGTGAAGGTGCTGGGAGTGAACATTCTGGATGAAGAATGCAAATGCCTCCTCCCAAACGGGGTCTTTGCTTGTGCAGCAGACCTGTGCGAAAAGAACGTGCAAAATGTGAATTACTTCAAAGACCAAGGTAAAGGCGCCGTGACACGGAGCAGTTTGCAAAGTGACACTCTACTACAGATTAATCTTATGCAGACTCCAAACATGCTATAACTATGCTCCATAAAGGGATTAATATTATGTAACACACTTAGGGCCAGATGTACAAAGCACACGCACACTCCAATTCAAAATTTGCAATCGCAAAAATGTTTTTTTTTTTTAAATTTACTAATCCCAGATTCCTAAATGGGGACCGCGACCCCATACCGATTCAATATTTGGAGGGGGAGTGTTACAGGCATCCCTTCCAAATACTGAATCGGTATGCAGTGTATCAATATTTTGAGACAAAAATCCCCTTTGTGAATGTAAAAAAAAGTTTGTTGGCGGATAGACACTGGCCCAGGAGACCACTGCCAACGCTCAAACAAAATAAATAAACATTTCTTTTTAAATGCAGCTCTGTTTCCTTTAAGGAAAGCGGGCTGAACAAAAAAAAGAAACAGTTACTTTATTTAATGGTGATCACTGACATGGTGGACTGCTGACCCTATCCGGCCACCATTCATCTGATGATCATCAATCAGAGTGAATCGCAATTCACGTCATAACTTTTTAATATTCATGAGGTAAATCTGAATGTGTCCCACTATGCATTGAAATTTAACTAACAGACCTAACAGTTCATAAGTTGGGTTGTTAATTTTTTTACAGGTGGATTTTTGACACGAGTTGTCAGTACATCAGGCCATTATGATGACTCCTCCCTCCCTCCCACCAGAAATCCAGAAATCTGAAAATACAGGGCAAAACTTCCTCAGTCAGAAAGCACCTATAATAGGCTAGGGTTGTGATATTGCACTATAACTATATTCTCGCTTGCTTGTTGTACATCATTATGGTATTAATTAATGTTTATATTTGTTTTGTTATTTTTTTGCAAAATTCCCTAATGCAAATTGTAGCCTAAAGACAGGGGTGTGCTGGTAAAAGAGAGAAGTATATGAAAATAATATGGGTGCTATACTATTAGAAACTTTCACAGTGAGTGAATTCTCTATTAAAATGCATGCATTTATTTCAAGGTGACATTTAGTATAGCTCACTGTTGAAGGTCATCCCAAGGGAAAGGGTCTTTAACAAACGGGACAGCCCGAGGAAGAAGGGCTATAAGGATACTAGAACATTTCACCCACTGGAGGTAGAATGTTCTACATTAAAATGCGAGAAACTGAAAGACAAGCATTGGAATGTTGGCTCAGAAGGCTTATACCAGCCACTTTAAGCCCGGAGCCACTTCATTGTCTTCAATGGAGCGTCCAACATTCCAGTGTCCTAATATAGGCTTATAGCCAATTGCTGAGTGCTATAACTATTGCTAAAGGCCCTCCACTTGAGTAATAGGCCTGAGCTGCAGCCAAGGGCCTTTAACAAGGGTGAGGGCCATTAACAACAGGTATAGCCAGAGGCAGAAGGGCTATTAGAACATTCCATGTACTAAGATTACAATGTTCTAAGTTAAAAAGGGGGAAACAGAAAGACAAACAATGGAATGTTGGAGCAGAATGCTTATACCAGCCACTAAAAGCTTGGAGCCACTGTCTTCAATGGAGATCTTAACATTACATGCTCTAATTAATCAACCTAAATCCAAGCCATGCACCTCCACTTCTATTTAGTTGAGTTATTAAGCTTAATCATTCAATCAGTCAATCAGATATTTAAAAAGGGCTGCTTATCACCCGGAGGGTCTCAAGGCGCTGGGAGAAAGGATGTAGATCAGTCAAAAAGACAGGTCTTGAGGTACTTCCTGAACTGGATCAGCGAGGGGCATTGCCTGAGGTGGAGAGGCAGCATGTTCCACGTCTGCGCAGCGAGGTAGGCGTCTGCCTGACATATATAATGCTTTGGTAAATGGCAGTCACTCAAATCACACTAAAGTGGCTTGAATTAGTAGATGCCAGAGATCAGCAAATGGAAGAAAAGGTTTGGGAGTCACAAAAAACAAACAAGCTTCCCATCGGGGGTAATGCAGCTATTAAAGTCCACTATGAAAGCATGCTGTATGACATCACAAAATGGGCTCACAAATATTTACTCATCGGTTATCAATTAAGTGCCACCTGGCTCAGGTACTTCTCCCCTTTGGTGGCAATAGTACCCGACCATTGAGAAGCACAAGTATACCTGTTTGGGTAACCCTACAACGCCGCCCAAACGAACACTAGCAAAGCGGCAGCACTGGCTTTGGACACTGTCCCTTTTAAATGTTTACAGCTATCAGCAGTTCTTTTTTCACCCAAGAATGTGTCAACACAAATGAAGTCCACCAGCAATAAGCGAACACTGGAAGTGTAACTTTATTGTATATATATGGAAGATTTCTCCCACTAAAGACTTTCTGTGAATGGTGGCCCTGGGCTGCTCTTGATGAATCTAGGGCCCACATTCGCAATACTAGCCAAAGAAGGTACTTTTAACATATCAAACCCAATATATAGCCTACCTTGCTTTTCATACTTTTGTTGCCAACACACAACAGAACGTAGGAATTTGGATCGTTGTCGTTCTTCTTCAATGTCGAACACAAAATAAAAAATACAAGAGGTTAACATTAATACGACAGTTCAAAGAAAAATGCAAGCCCGCCTAAATATCTGAAAAGGCTCTAAAAATAATGAACGTACTGTAATGCTTGCATTGACATGCATATTAACATCATGCCTTTAACAGTCATAAAAACATTTATGAAAAGCAAACAACTTTGTTAGGTTCAATTTAAGTACAAAACAGTCACAGCAGCAAAGAAGGTGGGAAGTCAAGTAAAGGGAGCAAAGGGAAATGTGTGGGTTGGAGGTTCCGGGTATGGTAACCAGGCCGATTAGAGAACGGTGGAATAACTTAGAACACACATAGTAGGTGGTACATACTTAGGAACTTTAATGTTATTTGAAGATTATACAAAGATTAAGAAGTACCCTTATCTGCGCAACTCAAAGGGTACTTATTGCATGCACCAGTGACCATAGGTGCCCTTGAACGACCCCCAAATAAACTCGATTTCACCACAAGTATCTGATGTACGAGGAAGTCCATTAGGTATTGGTGCAGAAAGGAAAGAGCAATTGCTCGATAAACGTTAGGGAAACCATTCCCCTACATTGCTTACACCTAAGTATGCCCATTTCCTGGATTGGCAATGAGTACATGACATAACATTCCAAAAAGTGAGATTTGAGAAGGCCCTGGAATCAAACCACACGAATGCATGTGATCAATGATGTCTTGTCCGTCACTGATCATGTGATGCAGGCTTCTATTGGAGCTACTGGACAAGGCAGATCATAACCTGCTAACCTCATAACCTGCTAACCGAGCAGCTCCATTCGATTCGGCTGCAACATTAATGCCCTTACATCAGCTTCTGATTATGTGACAAGACCGATGTCAAACTAGATCCTAGGAACTTGCAATGTCAATCAGGAGGATTTTAAGTAAACTTTAAGGATGTGTATGGTGCTCTAAACTTTAAAAATACATGAAGTGGGCATACACTTTTTAGTTGACATTTTCAGCAAACCCCCTGCTCTGAAGAAAGCACTGAAAGATTTTGATGGGCTTTCAACATTCATGCAGCTAAGTGAAAGGATGTTTCAACAGGATAGAAGGTATTCCGAAATCCAAGTTATAAAAAGCATAAATGTATTATTTACTTGCGTCTCCGACACACTAACAAAAATCTAGATACATTTGAAATTCTCAACTTCCTCAAGCACATGCTGGAGACACGAATAAGAAAAAATAACAAGGAATCCAGGCCTGATAAACCTCAATACATGACCTGCATCTTAGGACAACACACGAGCTGCACATTCATTTTTATATTAGGATCACATTATCGGAAATACATTACCTTGCTATATAAAAGCCCAATAAAAATAACCCCAGAACCACTTTGCACATTCCCTCAACATGAAACCACAGTGCTCTGACCTGTTAAAATGTGGATTTGTGCCAGAGGCTGCTGCACCCGTGTTAGGGCTTGTCTGTATAATTATTTCACCACCACCCTGGATCTCGGAATGCAACATAGCATCCTTAAGCGCCCATGTAGCTCTTTTACCAAGATCTCAATGCATCTGCTTCTCCGTGGTTATAAAAGCAGAGCTGCAAAAAGTGTTTAGTTAGCTGTAGACCGTACTAACCGTCGGAATGTAAACAACACAAACATTTACACCTAACAAAGGAAAGGGTGAAGCTGAACGTAGATTTATGAGAAACTGTGAATGTGCAAGAATAAAGGGGAAAAGCACTGTTAACAAGTGGACCAAATTATGCAGCAGGCTTGAAAAATTTATGTGGCAAGGCTTTTCTTGCCACATAAATTGTTCAAGCCTGCTGCATAATTTGGTCCTGCATAATTTGGTGCTCGTTGCCACATAATACCAGTGGCCCTGCATATAACTAAAGCACTTGTATTTACCTTCTTCCTCTATATTCAGCAAAAAAAGAAAATATTGCCATTATTTATTATATTTTTCATATTATTATTTTGGGGTCCCCAATCTAGTGTGGGGACCCAGAGATGACCTAGACAGAAAGAGCACATTGTGCGGTGAGTTATGGGCAAAAATGTTTTGTAGAAGGAATGCCCCACAAAGCATTTTGGGGCGAGTTTGCAAGTGCAGGGAATATTGTAGTATCTTGACTGTAATGCTCAGAACAGCCACTAGAGGGCACCACAATAAAAATTACACTTGTAAGAAACATGGCCATGTAACCATATAGTCAGTCCCTAAAGGGCATAACCACACGAAAACAGAATGGCAGAACGTGATGCAGTGCAACCACATAGATTTAGCCCCCAGGGGGTGTAGTGCATTACACATTTTCATGCCTAGCAGGCCTACTAGAATAATATTACAAACAAGGCCCTTAAAACACAAACTATGCCAAGCTGTAAAACAAAAGTTCCAGCCATGATAGAACTTAAGACTCTGACAGATGGGGGTGGTTATTATTTTGCAGTCCTGCCTCAATAAACCAAGTGTGGGGACCCAGAGATGCCCAGGACAGTGTGTGTGGTGCTGAAAATGTTGATGGTGGTCCCATTGTCCTACAACCGCCACACAGTCAGTTATGGGCAAAAGTGTTTTGTAAATGGAATGCGCCGCAAAACATTATGGGGCAAGTTTCTGAGTACAGCAAATATTGTAGATTCATGACTGTAATGCTCAGAAAAGCCCCTAGAGGACACCATAATGAAAACAGCATTTGTAAGAAACATGGTCATGTAACCGTATAGTCAGCCCCTAGAGGGCATAACAAAATGAAATCAGAACAGCAGAAAGTAATGCAGTGATCCATATATGTAACCCCTAGAAGGCGTAGTGCCTTACACATTTTTAGGCCTAGCAGACCTACTGCAATGATATTACCAACAAGGCCCTTTAAACACAAACTACTTTCAACTGCAAAACAAAAGATCCAGCCATGAGAGAGCTTAGAAAGACATTGAACAGTGGGATATTCATAACTACAAACAAATTAAAAAAATTATAAATATATATATATATATATATATATGACGAACCAAAAAACACATGCTATTATGGCAGCGCTTTTTACTGTGTGATTTTTTTTTTTTTTAGAATATATTTTTATTAACATTTTGCTATTACAACGTTACATATTTATTCATTTCACATGCACTTTTATATCTGCTTCTTATTTTGTACTTTTTCGCTTATTGCTCAATCTTTATTAACAGTCGTTTTATTTCTCTTTATTCAATCAGTTACTCTTTTACTAATTCAATCACTTTTCTTTGTTACAGCTCTTTGTTCTGCATAAGCAATAGTCAAGCAACAGGTTTAAACCCCTTCTTCCTTGTAACTTGGAATAATGATATAGAGGGTTAGGTGCCACCCAATTGGGTGTGGGAGGAAGGAGGAAGAGGCGGGAATAAAAAAGAACAGGCCACACAGGGCCAACCATGCGGCTATGTGCAAATGATTTTTATAGTTGTTGAGCTGAAGGTGCTATGTCAGATCCACTTTTTATTTTAATTTTAAGCAGGGGGTAATATCGACCCAGGGCGCAGGGACGCGCCGTGTAGGCGGAGGGGCACGCACACTGCCTATCATGTTCGATGGCGAGGTGGGGATCCACGGCCCAGCTGTCTTCAGGCCTCTACACTTAATGAAAGCCACGTGGGGGTCGGGTTTGTTCTGGGCGCCTATCTATGTGCTACAATCGCCTGGCTCCGACCTCGGCGTGGGTTGGGAGTCGCTGGTTTCTCTTGCTGGGTTCACCAGTCTCCTAGTTATACTCTCCCAATTCGTCACTAAGTTCTCCCACCCCGGAGCTATGGGAACCCGGCGGATACTCCTGGCTTCTTCTGCTTTTAGGACCTGTAATTCAGCTCTAGCCCACGTTAATGTATCATTCTCCCAGACAGTCAGTAAAGGACAACCCGCAGCTTTCCAGCCCCTCGAGATTAGTCTCTTATATAGTGCCAGGGTGAGGTCCAAAAAGCGCCCCTTCACTTTTCCACGGAGTGCCGTTGGTCCAAGGCCCAGCAAGCACATCTCGGGGCTGGGTCTTAACTCAACCTCAAGCAATTCAGTTAAGGTAGTCAACATTTCCTTCCAGCCAGTCTGGATCACCGGGCAAGTCCAAACCATGTGGTCGAAATTCGCCCCACCCCCCCGCATCTCGGGCAGGTCGCTGGAGATCCACCGTATATACGGAACAGCCTGTGGGGTGTGAGGTATGTTCTATGCAGGTAATTATATTGAAGGTACCTTAAGCGTGTATTACGGGACACCATCCGGGGGTAAGCCAGTATCTTTTTCCACTCTGAGTCTGTGAGTTCTCGACCAACCGTGCCCTCCCAGCCTCCTCTCAGTGAACGTAGGGGGTCTAAAGCTGCCTCAACCTGGGACCGATATATCTTGGTGATGAGACGTGTTTCCTCACCTAATGTCATCAGTGAGTGCAAGACCCCGTGTGTGTCAGGTTCCGCATTTGCCGTGTCCCAGTGAGCCCTAAGGGTATGTACCAGTCTCCCGTACAGTAGAAACTGTCCACCGGGAACACCCTCTTCCATCAAGTCATCAAATCCCCTCAGGACTCCCTCTTTGAAAAGTCCTCCCACTACTTCTATTCCCGCTGCTAGCCAATGACTGAGTCCCATACTTCCCTGCCCCCTCCCCCTGGGTTCTATAGCAAGTACTGCCAGCGGCAGAGCTGGAGAATACGGGTGACCAACTCCTACTCTTTTCGTGCATCTTTTCCAACATCCTATTGCCACTTTTATCATTATGTTGTTCCCAGGGAGAGTTATCTTCCTGTTTGCCATGTTTGCCGCAATCCACGCCGTATCAATCACTCCCTGGGCCGTATATAAATCCAATTGGCCCCGACCCGTAAGCCACCCGGCTATCCACTGCAATTGGGATGCAAGGTAATATGCCTCAAAGTCAGGTGCCCCCAGGCCTCCCGCTTGGGGAGGCCTGCAGATGGTCACGAGAGTGGTACGTCTTCGCCCACTATCCCAAATTAGTTCTCTAAGCAATGTGTTCAGATCACGGAACCATGCCCGGGGTATTAGCAGCGGTAAATTGGCAAAGTAATAGAGCAGTCGGGGGAGCATGATCATTTTGGATAGCGCCACTCTAGCCATCACTGACAATTTTAAAGAGCGCCAGAATGTTACTGATGATCTCAGCGAACGGAGCACTCCACCTAGGTTACCCTCTCTTAGGTCAGCCATACCATGGTAGATCTGGATCCCCAAGTATCTAAATGTACGCGGAGCCCATTTCAGGTCCACCGGGCACGCTATGGGGCGACCATATCCAGACGTCAGGGGGAACACATATGTTTTATTACGGTTAAGTCTTAATCCTGATACTAAACCAAATTCCTCAAGTACGTTCAGGGCCCAGGGGAGTCCACTCGCCCCGTCTCTAAGGTATATCAAAATGTCGTCTGCATATAGCGAGATAATGTGATCCCCTGGTCCCCACCGAATCCCTCTGCCCGCTCCTTCACCTCGCACCCACGCCGCTAAGGGTTCCATCGCCAACGCGAACAACAATGGGGACAGGGGGCATCCCTGTCTAGTTCCCCGATGCACTGGGTAAGCAGCTGAGACCGTCCTACCCGTCTTGACCCTTGCCAATGGGGACGAATATAACAGGTCCACCCAGGCAACCCAGCCACCACCCAGGCCCATTTTTAACATTGTCGCCCTCAAGTAATCCCATCTGATCGAGTCGAAGGCCTTTTCAAAGTCCACAGCTAGCAAGGTCCCGGCTGGTGGCTTCGCCTCATCAGGCATATGCATTATAGAGAAAATCCGCCTAAGATTCAAGGAGGTGCTGCGACCAGGAATAAAACCATTCTGGTCAGGGTGCACCAGGGTCGGCATAAGGGGCAGTAACCGATTAGCTAGTATCTTACTCAAGATCTTAAAGTCGCTATTTAGCATTGATAGTGGTCTAAATTCTGTTACCGATGGATCACTAATGTTTGTTTTTGGGAGCGGCACAACCAATGCTTCACGGAGCGTGGAAGGGAGCACCCCATTCTTTACCGCCTCCATATACATTTCCTTCAGTCTGGGAGTTAATAAGGATTTATACTTTTTATAAAAATCCATCGGAAGACCATCTGTGCCCGGGGTCTTCCCAGGAGCCAGCTGCGTGATTGCTTCGTTTATCTCCTCTACAGTCACTGGACCCCCCAGGCCGGCCCCGTCCTCCGGGCTCAAAGCCGGCAGAGACATCCGAGTTAGGAAACCATCAAGGATCCCCACCTCCAAGTCTGTGGGCTTCCTATACAAGTACGTATAATAATCTTTGAATGCGTCGTTAATGGATTCTGGACTAATTCTGCGTGTCCCACCCCTGTCCAATACACTTGCAATAGGACCACTATCACCATTCGGGCGCACTAGCCATGCCAAAAGTCTACCGGATCTCCCCTCTTCTGATTGCATGGATACCAAGTATCTTTGCACACTGTGGCATCTAAGACGCTCTTCTATTCGGGAGTGCTCCCTACGCGCACTCTCGTACTCTTCATCCGCTTGTCTTGTGGGGCCCTGTCTCAACTCCCCCTCGTGGATGACCTTCTCCAGTGCGTTTAGTTCTCTCTCAAGTGTACGTTTTATCCCCACTGACTGTCCCAGACAATGACCCCGCGTCCCCACCTTGAGTGTCTCCCACTCTATGCCTCTGGAGGAAGTGGATCCCCGGTTATCCTCTATGTGTTCCTCTAAGTAGCTTTGTACCCCCTCCCTGTACGCTTGGTCCTCCAAGGCCGACGGAAGCATTCTCCATGCCGGTATAGGAGGTCTGTCCCGAGATACATTCAATGTCATCAATAGAGGATTATGATCAGATATTGTGCGGGCAAGGTACTCCGCGTGGGTCATATTTCGGGCCAGCCCTGCTGTGCAAACTATTCTGTCGATTCTAGTATGTACCTGGTGGAGGCCCGAGTAAAACGAATAATCCCTGGCAACAGGGTGTTGTAGCCTCCAAGCATCCACCAGTCCCCAGGCGTCCAGCCACTCTGCTAGTTTTTTTGCTGCTTTAATTGATGTTGCTCCCTGCAGTGGGGGGTTAGACCTATCTAGGTCGATATCAAGCACTGCGTTAAAGTCTCCTCCTATTAGTACTTCCCCCGTGCATTGACGAGTGAGATGCCCAGACAGGCCCGTCATGAATAATGCTTGGTCCTGGTTGGGGGCGTATATACAACTCAGGGTCAACTGGAGCCCCTGTAGTTTCCCTTCTAGAATGACAAATCTTCCCTCCCTGTCTATGTTGGAGGAATCTAGCACAAATGGAACTCCCGCTCTAATCCAAATTAGGGTTCCTCTTGCGTAAGATGAATATTCTGTGGCAAATACCTGACCCCTCCATCTCCTCCGTAATTTCTCCCCCTCTCCGGGCGCGAGGTGAGTCTCCTGTAGCATAGCTATATGCACCCCTCTTCTTTTTAAAAAGGAAAGAATTCTATGTCGCTTACTCGGAGTGCCCATCCCCCTAACGTTCCAGGTCATAGTGTTGTAGCCCCCCATCGTATTCTTAGAACCCGGTGTACATGGAGTCTACGCGCCCCCGGCCCCGGCCAAGCCCCCCAGAAGCTTGCACCTACATTATGATCAGCCCACATCGCACATATAGCCGGTATAACTAATAACAAAAAAACCCAACTCCCCTTCCCCAGGGCGCCTCCAAAACTGTAGGCTGCCCAGTAAGTCCTACAACACTGCAGATCACACAAACACATCAAGTCAATACTCGCCGGTCAGGGTTGACAGGCGAGAAACAGGTCCGGGGGGGCGGCCAGGTCCGGAGGGGCCACCGTACTTCTTATCTTGACTCGCCTTTCAGCGCCGGTGCAGGTTCTGTTTAGATCAGTTCATCAGCCGTTTGTGGGGTTACCTCCGGCGCACTAGTCGATCCCCCAGAGCCCTCGGGCGAGGACACCACTATGTCTTCTGATTCCTCTTCAGAGACCGCCGGCGGAGACGATTCCACTCCCATCTTGGCTGCCGCTTTTAGGGCTTCTCTCTTTCCAGTCTCCCTTTGTGCCTGCGTGGGTGCTAGCCGTCGGCCGCCCCCTGGCCTTCTCCCTCTCAGGGCCCGCCGGGACCCCCCCCCACCGCGGCCCCCCGGCGCAGGCCGCGCCGGGCCCGACCCCGAGCTCTCAAGCCACTCCCATGCCTCCTCCGGAGTCTGGAGGAAAGTGGTTTTCCCCTCCACAATCACTCGTAGTCTTGCTGGATAGAGCAATGAGTACTGTATCCCTTCTTCTCGTAAAGTTCTTTTAACGGCCAGGAAGGAGGCACGCTTGTTTTGGACCTCCAAGGTGAAGTCAGGGAACAGTGTTGCTTCGCCATTGGCCACTTTAAACGGACCCAATTCCCTGGCTTTCTGCAGGAGGATGTCTCTGTCACTATAGTGCAGGAGTTTAGCAATTACAGCCCGGGGCAGTCTGCCAGGGGCAAGCGGTCTAGCCGGCACCCGGTGTGCACGTTCCAATGAATAAAAGGGGGTCAGGCATCCTGGTGCCACAACCGTACTTAGCCATTTCTCCAGAAACTCCACCATGTTAGTCCCCTCGACCCCCTCAGGGAGACCCACCACGCGAATATTGTTTCTCCTGTTTCTGCCCTCTGCGTCCTCAGCTCGCCGTTCGAGCTTCGCCACTCTGTCTGCCAGGGAGGTCACCTCCGCTGATACTTCTGCTTGTTTTGGAACAACTTTCTCTAGTGTTGCTTCTGCCTCCTTTACTCTGTCGGACAATTTGTGGTGGTCGGCTCTCAATAGCCCAACCTCTATCGCCACCTGATTAATGTCACGCTGTAGAGTGGATTTGGTGTCCTCAATGGCACCCAGTATCTTGTCCAGGGTGTCCTGAACCTTGGTTTGTGACTGGCTCTGTGTGGTCAGCTCGTTGTCCGCCATTGGTATCAGTGTCATGGGTTCCATGGCTTTGTTCTTGTGTCTGCCCTTGGAGGGCATTGGATATGCAGAGGAGGGCGTCTCAGCGAGGCCGGCGAGCTGCACAGGTAATTATGCTGCCTGCTGTTGGCCTGCTCGTTCACCCAATCTGTTGCCGTCAAGATCTCAGGTTCTGGTCGCTCTAGGAGGAGTCTCAGCCACCAAGCCAGTCATCTCCAGCTCGTTGGGCCACAGTAAGCAGGATCCTCGATGTCGCCGTGTAGCTCGCCTCCGCCGAGCGTCCCCACCAGCGGCGTAGTCGGTAACAAGGTGGTTTGGATCGGGTCGGGGGCGGCGCCTCCCCCAGGACCGCGCCGCCCTGCGCGGGAGGGGCAGCCGCGGCAGGCCCCCAAGGCCGCGCCGTCTCCAGTAGCCAGGAGGGACCCCAACAATGGTGCGCAGTCTAAAATTTCGGATGATAACAGCAATCAGCACGGGGCGGACCCTCGCCGCCACACCCCGCGACGGGCGATCAGCGTCCAACTTGAACCGTCCAAGGCACAGGGGGCCCCCCCGCCACCACACAGGGGCCACCCGGGCAACGGCAGTCGCACGGCCCTCAGGGGGCACAGGAGAAACGGGCTCCCTATCAGTCCTCCTCGGGGCGCCTCTTGTCCCCTTGTCTCCTCACCGTCCGTGCCCCCGCAGCCGGGAAGCACCAGGCCACGTCTCCCGGGTGGGAGGCCAATTTCACTCCGTCCGGCGCCCCCACTCGGCACTCCGATCTGCCCCTCACACCTCGGGGCGGGCCCGCGCACAGCCTCCGCGCCCGGCGCGGCACGCCGCACGTCCCAGGACCGCGGCCGCAGCCCGCCAGCAGGCCCCCGGGCACGATCCCCGCCGGGCCACACGAATCCGCAGGGGGCCACCCCCGGGGCAACGGCCCCTCGCCAGTGGCCCCACCCGCAATCGCCGCTCACCTCCTCCTTCGCTCCGAGCCAGCGGCACCTCAATTCAGCGCGGGGCGGCCCCGCCCGTCAGCTAGGCCGCAGCCACTCCGCAGCCCCGATCAGCCCCGGGAACCCAGGCGCTCACCCCGGGGGCCAAGCCGCGCCGCCACCGTCTCCCCACGTCTTCAGCAGTCGTTCCGCTCCACTTTGAGCGCGACACTGCCCGCCCCAGCGCGTCTAGGCATACGTTTGAAGTCGGCCCCTCCGGAGCCGAGCGGTTAAGCGTGCGCCATGCTCAGCTCCGTGGCCACGCCCCCATTACTGTGTGATTTATGGAGACATTTTAGTCCCTTTTTACTCACAGTAGTACACTGATAAGAACAATTAAGGAAAGCTATTTAAAGCGTTTGCGAGTAACTGTGGCTGGGAATCCACAAAGTGCTCCTTTTGGCTCTAAAGTGGAGCCTTCTGGTTAGTCATAATCAACATGCATGCTATTTGCACGTGGGAGGCAACCACCCTGTCCAATGGGCAGACATTTTTTTGCAGGTAAGAGAGGGAAACACATACAAAGGGGAAAGACAAAGGAAGTGAAAGATGGAAAACTCACAAAGGAAGAAATAAGGAGCCCACAAAAAGAGAGCTTAAGGGGCACAGAGTGTCGGTCAGTGTATTAAAGAGGCCAGGGGCGGAGTCAATAGTACGCAACCTTGCTATACGGAGCGTTTACATTTAATAGCGCCAGAGTGTAATTAATTTGTATAGCATGGATTTATGTAGAGTGGCTTGGATTAGAATTTTGTGTAATAATGTTGAATTATATTGTGTGTATTGCAATTATGTGGTGTGGAGTGGAATTATTTGTGTTTGAGTGGAATTGTGTGGTGTGGAATTGTTTAGCTTTGAATTGTGTGTGCTAGAATTGTGTGGCATTGAGTGGAGATATGTGAACTGGAATTATGTGGATAGGAATTATGTGGTATTGTGTGTAGTGGAATTATGTTGAGTGGGATTGTATGTCATGGAATGTAGTTATGGGGAGTGATATTTGTTGTGGAGTGGCGTGAAGGGGATTTGTGTGGCGTAGCATTGAATTATATGGCATGATGTGGAATTTTGTGGCTTGGTGTGGAGTGGAATTGTGAGGACTGGAATTATGCTGAGTTGTGTGGAATTTTGTGGTGTTGAATTGCGTGGCGTTACATTTGACAAAGGGCAGTAAAGCAAGTCACAATGAGTGAAATGTAAGCCGGGATAGTACTTCTTCCAGTTGTATATAAGAATTTGCTATTACTGAATGGCCAGTGAGGCCCATACATTTTATAGCCCATAAATAATATGAATCCCATTTTAAAACAATGCTATAGGTGCAAGTGTGTGTTTAAAACTAAAATCAATCTGGGTTTAGGAATAAAAAACGGAGCAGGATATGTCCATAGAGTGCCAGATAGCAACAAGGCACCATAAATATAATTTGGAACATATTCAACCATAATAAATGTATTTAGCGTTTTACTAAATTTGCAACAAACGATGCTGTAAAAGGCTGATCGAGCATCAGAAATCACAAGCCCCCGAAGAGAAATGAAATTACTGCACTACCTTGCGTTGTGTAAACGTCTGAACAGAAACTGGAAAATAAGACTGGAAAAGTATTTTTTTTTACTTTAACAGAATGAAAAGTCTTGCAAGCATTCTTGCCTCGCATTTAAATGAGCGGAGCAGCCTGAGAAAATGTATGGCCCAAATAAAGGAGATAAGCAATGCCCTGTGTGCGATGTTCTGAGTGCTGGCAGGGAGGGGTCCTGGAGAGAGAGACTCAGAAGCAATGCGAGGCTAAGCAAGTTTCACATCATTGCCCCTAGGTTTAGCTACATTCTTCCAGAAAGGGCATATTGTGGCTTTGCTGAGCAGTTAGCTAAACGACTGGATGTTTCTTTTGTAAAATAAGCTTATTTTAGGAGCCAGAGGTAAACGAGGACAGCACTGGAATAAAGCCAAAACAAATGTCAGTGACATGGGAGGAGATAGAAGGAATGGAATGTTGCAGTAAAATGCAGGCAGCTACCAGCCTACAATACCCACAGTGAAAGGGAAGCACCAAAGAAATGTCAAAATAGTCCCACAAACCAAAGTGGAACAATACATTAGTTGGTCACTGTTCTGAAACAGGCAGAACTGACCACTAGTGAGCAAGAATTTCTGAAGGACACTGCAACCAACAAATTAAATTGCTTCAAGCCATAAGAAGTATACTAAAAGTATAAACGAGGTTGAACACTTATGCTCAACCTAATAAAAAAGAAAAAGTGTCACAATGGGCGAAAGCAGAAAGCTGCAAGAGTGAGCTGAAGTGGCAAGGGGTGGCTGCGTATGGATTAAAGAGGGTCAAGATGGCTTCAGGATTACACTGCCTCAGTATTACATGCTGGCACATTTAATTTCAGTAGCTGCAAATGTCAGAGGCATGTTTTTACTTACAAATCAAGCACTGGTCCTACCATACACTGTACAAAAAAAATCCTCGTACAGTCTCATAATGACAGAGCAGAGCAATACATTATATCACGAACTAGAATTACAGTTTATTTTTTATACTTAAAAAATATATATATCAGAATTCAGACAAGACAAGAGGCCGTTTCCAACCATATTCTATCAAATTAGGAGTTTGGAATGGAAAATAAATTAGCTCCCCCTCCAAAAAGAAAACCAGTAACATACCATTTTAAAAACACATTTTTGCAACTATTTGGAACAGGCGTTTGTTCTATTGGCTTCCGGTGGGTATTTTCCTGTCTACAAGACTAAACTACTATTCTAGAGCATTGCAAGGTTTTGTCGATGATAGTAAAGGGAGTGAAACAGAAGATTCTGGGAGTAATAGCTTAATGTGGCCATGACATGCCCTTCACACTGACCAACGTATTGCTTACCTTGACGTAGCTGTTTTTCATCTTCCTTGCCCCATATTCGCTGTTTGAATATTCAAAATGGTGCTTCTGGATTAAAGGAAAATAGGAGGATTTAACACTGATGACACCATTTCACACACAAAAAAAAAAACATGCACAAAGGCTACGTAGATGCCGTGCAAACTTACAGGGAGATCAGATGCACTGTCCAAATACACAATGACCATTGCTGTGGCTTCACCACGTGCCTAAAAACAAAAACAGGATTAACATTTTTCTGCACAAGTGAACATTTTAGGAAGTTCTGCCGATGGCAGGTGGGCATTAAATGGAATCATCAGTTTTGGAAAGACATGACTAAAGGGAGGGGTTAGCACTAATCTGGATTTCCCTTCGCAATTATACGCAAATCCTTTTTCACAGTCATCAAATGTACAATGCTAGAGAGATCATAAGACACCGTAAGAACCTGAAAATGCGTTTATGGTTGAGTATATGTTTTTTCATCTTCTTTTTATCCAGGTTGTTTTCAATAGATTATGAAATGAATGAGTTTTGCATTCAGTTTCTGTATAAGTTCAATTAAAAAAAAATACAAAATAAACAGAAAATGCACATTTTTGGTTCTGTACACTTTTATACATTTATCTTCAGTGTAGACAAGCAGAAACATTAAAGGTTTTATCATTTTTTGGTTGTGTTACTCAAGATTCTTAGTTAGGATGCTGATGGGTCTGAGCAGGGGTATCCACTGCAGGCCGAGGAGGGTGGTATCCATGACGGATTTTCCAGATGACCCACTGATTATGCCAATGATTTCTATTTCAACCACTGTATGTGTATTTATTATGAGTATTCTGAAACTCTGGTCTTCCTAGACCTCCGTTGTACATGCATCATCTAAGCCTTGTCAAATAAGGCTTTGCACCAGTCAAATAAAATGTTCCAAACTGACTTTTCTCCTATTTTGCATCTTAGAGAAAAACAACTCGCAAAGTAAAAGTTATCCTTATTTAAATATAAAAAAATGGAATCTGGTTTCCCTACTTTTCTGAGAGGTTAAACTTGTTCTAATGAGCGTGAAGTAAAAGAGTGTACATGGGAGATGGCAGTAAAGTCGGTTGTTTTTCTCTCCATGGTTCTGAAGTCTTCAAAAGCCTTCTATGACAAAACAGCTAGTAAGCTGGGAACCAGTGACGCTCATGCAGAACACCACCCAGTGCCAAGTAAACTTCTTTACTACGGAAACCAGATTTAACTGATGTCAGTGACCATCTCCCTACTATGAGCTGCTCACAAAGGAGGGGTGTTGGGTTTGCACCATGTTTAGATGCAAGTCAATGGCTTCGTGAATAAACTGGTGTTTTAGAGGATACCAAAATGGCCTCCTGTGGCACTCCAAGTGATCTATGATTGAGCTAAAGAAGCGCCTAACACTCTGGGCGTGTATGCAGTTGGCAGGCTTCAGAGCTGCCTAGGAGACTTATGTGAAGCACAATCCCAACGACACCACACCACTAAGCTTTACACTGGTAACGTGTGTATAGACCAGCTCTTCCATCTAGCCAAGTTTTTTCCTAAACGGGTGTTGTTGGCACTGTTGTAACCTGTAGCCTTATGTTATGTGGTGCTCGGCATGAAGGTCTGGTGTTCTCTCTTCCTGGTGACCTTTCTAGTTCATGGTCTTCTCTGCATACCTGCATGTACTCGGGCGAGTCATTTCATATAGTCTATCAGGGGGTCCAGGTCTTCTGGTCAAACTAGGAAATGAGCATTGCCTACTTCGAACAGATTGAAGGATTCAAAAAGGTCTGGACTACCACCTTAATATGCCTGTCTAAGTGCTTCATGAATGTTAATCTCAGCACTAAACAGTAGTCAAAACCGTAACACGATTCATGCCAAGGAGAGTGAGGTAGACCTCATAAGGTAATGACCTTCATCTCACAAAAGGGGAATCTGTAATCAAAACAGAGCCTGTAACTGAAGGACCCACAGGAGTGTAGGCATAACAATAATATATTCCTGTGTCTCTGTTCTGGGAAGAAGTATAGGAAAAGGTAGGATGCATTGTAAATGTTACCCTATGTGGGGAGCTCAGAATAATTACCTTTGCACCTACTACATCACTTGAGCGAGCACTGTATTACATTTAAAGACCCTGTCAAGTTCTGTGCGCAGTCAGAGCAGTAGTCTCACCAGCTGCTCTGCTAAGTTCTACATAAGCACCAGTTACTGCTGTCCTCTGCAGGATGAAGGAGTCTGTGGGTACCACGGACACGTATCCCCACCCCAGCTCCTCCACAGACAGGGTAAGATGCTCCATGGCACAGAGCCAGGCTAAATGGCGCTGGAAGGACCATCTGAGCACGGAGACCCAACTTGGCTTTGGGTTAGGGCCTTCGACACCTGCAATTGCAAAGTGCAAGACATGCATCAAAATTGGTAATGAAGGCCGTACATAGAGGTCCCACATCTTTCTATAAAGAGGACTGTGCCATTAGTTCTTCTCTGAGGCAGCTCTAACTTCTCCTTAGGACAAAAGCCACACTGGTATAAAAATCACAAAGCTCCTGTTAAGTATACTTTCTTCTTGCTTTGGAAGATTCCACTTGTATTTCATGATACCCTGGAGAAATTCCCAGGCCCATGTGGAATTGTAAAAGCTTTTTCTCAAGGGGGGAATTTTTGTGATCCACTGGGTAAAAGTTACTTACTCCACATGCAAAGGTGTTTGAAATCGTGCAACTGGTGGAAACTGATAAATCCGCCAATGCACTCTAATGTGGCAGTTAGACCAGGAAGGATAATGAAAATGTCAATTACCCAGTGTACATCTGTTCGTGGCATCAGTCGCTGAGATTCACATGGTCTGCATAGCTCGCCATCTGGTGTTGGGTCGGAGTGTTACAAGTTGTTTTTCTTCGAAGAAGTGTTTTCGAGTCACTGGACCGAGTGACTCCTCCTTCTGTGCTCATTGCGCATGGGCGTCGACTCCATCTTCGATTGTTTTCCCCGCAGAGGGTGAGGTAGGAGTTGTACTATAGTAATAGTGCCCGCGCAATGAAATGTGTAAGTATGTACCTATTAAAGGTTTAAATAATATATATACAAATGTACAAAATTGAAGGTAACTTCTGAACTGCTACAGGCTTCCGGGGAGGTGGGTGGGACCATGTGAATCTCAGCGACTGATGCCACGAACAGATGTACACTGGGTAAGTGACATTTTCAGTTCGATGGCATCTGTCGCTGTAGATACACATGGTCTGCATAGACTAGTAAGCAGTTATTTCCCCATAAGCGGTGGTTTAGCCTGTAGGAGTAGAAGTTGTCTGAAATAGAGTTCTTAATACAGCTTGACCTACTGCAGCTTGTTGTGCGGATAGCACATCTATACAGTAGTGTTTGGTGAATGTGTGAGGCGTAGACCATGTGGCTGCCTTACATATTTCATGCATTGGGATGTTTCCTAAAAAGGCCATTGAAGCACCTTTTTTCCTTGTTGAATGTGCCCTGGGAGTAATGGGCAGTTGTCTTTTTGCTTTAAGGTAGCAGATTTGGATGCATTTAACAATCCATCTGGCTATACCTTGTTTTGATATTGGGTTACCTGCATGAGGTTTTTGGAATGCAATAAATAGCTGTTTAGTTTTTCTGATGTTCTTTGTTCTGTCAATGTAGTACATTAATGCTCTTTTGACATCTAATGTATGTAGTGCTCTTTCAGCCACAGAATCTGGCTGTGGGAAAAAAACTGGTAGTTCTACCGTTTGATTTAGATGGAACGGTGAAATAACTTTTGGTAAAAATTTTGGATTAGGTCGTAGGACGACCTTATTTTTATGTATTTGTATAAAAGGTTCCTGTGTTGTGAACGCTTGAATTTCACTTACTCTTCTCAGAGATGTAATGGCGATGAGAAAGGCAACTTTCCAGGTTAGGAATTGTATTCCGCAAGAGTGCATGGGTTCGAAAGGTGGGCCCATGAGTCTTGTTAGGACCACGTTTAGGTTCCATGAAGGAACAGGTGGTGTTCTTGGTGGTATAATTCTTTTAAGACCTTCTATGAATGCTTTGATGACTGGTATCCTATACAAGGAAGTTGAATAGGTAGTCTGCAGGTATGCAGATATTGCTGCAAGGTGTATTTTAATAGAAGAAAAGGCTAGCTTTGCTTTTTGTAAATGGAGCAAGTAATTTACTATATGTTTTGGAGTTGCGTCTAGTGGTTATATCTGATTATGATGGCAGTAACAAACAAATCTTTTCCACTTACTTGCGTAGCAGTGTCTAGTGGATGGCCTTCTGGCCTGCTTTATGACCTCCATACACTCTTGGCTAAGTTGTAAGTGTCCGAATTCTAGGATTTCAGGAGCCAGATTGCTAGATTCAGCGATGCTGGATCTGGGTGTCTGATCTGTTGGTTGTGTTGCGTTAACAGATCTGGTTTGTTCGGCAGTTTGATGTGGGGTACTACAGAAAGATCTAGCAGTGTTGTGTACCAGGGTTGTCTTGCCCACGTTGGTGCTATTAAAATGAGTTTGAGTTTGTTTTGACTCAATTTGTTTACTAGATAAGGGAGGAGAGGGAGAGGAGGAAAAGCGTAAGCAAATATTCCTGACCTGTTCATCCATAGGGCATTGCCTTGGGATTGCTTGTGTGGGTATCTGGACGCGAAGTTTTGGCATTTTGCGTTTTCTTTTGTTGCAAATAAGTCTATTTGAGGTGTTCCCCAGAGTGTGAAGTAGGTGTTCAGAACTTGTGGGTGGATTTCCCATTCGTGGACTTGCTGGTGATCTCGAGAGAGATTGTCTGCCAGTTGATTCTGGATCCCTGGAATAAACTGTGCTATGAGGCGAATTTGATGGTGGATTGCCCACTTCCATATGTTTTGAGCTAATAAGCTTAACTGCGTTGAATGTGTTCCTCCTTGTTTGTTTAAATAATACATTGTTGTCATGTTGTCTGTTTTGACAAGGATGTATTTGTGGGTTATGATTGGTTGGAAAGCTTTTAGTGCTTGAAAAACTGCTAATAATTCTAGATGATTTATATGCAGTTTTGTTTGATGTGTGTTCCATTGTCCTCTTATGTTGTGTTGATTGAGATGTGCTCCCCACCCTGTCATGGAAGCATCTGTTGTTATTACGTACTGTGGCACTGGGTCTTGGAAAGGCCGCCCTTTGTTTAAATTTATACTGTTCCACCATAGAAGCGAGAGGTAAGTTTGGCGGTCTATTAACACCAGATCTAGAAGGTGACCCTGTGCTTGAGACCACTGTGAGGCTAGGCACTGTTGTAAGGGCCTCATGTGCAGTCTTGCGTTTGGGACAATGGCTATGCATGAGGACATCATGCCTAGGAGCTGTAGTATTGTTCTTGCTTGTATTGTTTGATTTGGAGACATGTGTTGAATGACTCTGTTGAAATTGTGAATTCTTTGTGGAGTTGGCGTTGCTACTCCTTTTGTCGTGTCTATTATGGCTCCTAGATATTGCTGTACTTTGCTTGGCTGAATGTTGGATTTTGCAAAGTTGACGGTGAACCCTAGATTGTAGAGGGTTTGTATGACTTGATTTGTGTGGTTTGAGCATTGTGTGAGCGAACTGGTTTTGATTAGCCAGTCGTCTAGATACGGGAATACATGTATTTGCTGCCTTCTGATGTGTGCAGCGACTACTGCTAGGCATTTTGTGAATACCCTTGGAGCGGTTGTTAAACCGAAAGGCAATACTTTGAATTGGTAATGTATTCCTTTGAATACAAACCTTAGATATTTTCTGTGTGATTGATGTATTGGTATATGGAAATATGCGTCCTTGAGGTCTAGGGTTGTCATGTAGTTGTGTTTTTTGAGCAATGGTAACACTTCTTGTAGTGTGACCATGTGAAAGTGGTCTGATTTGATGAATGTGTTTACTACTCTGAGGTCTAGAATTGGTCTCAGTGTTTTGTCCTTTTTTGGTATCAAGAAGTACAGTGAATAAACTCCTGTGTTTATTTGTGTGCTTGGTACTAATTCTATTGCATTTTTTTGCAGTAGTGCTTGAACTTCTATCTCTAGAAGCTGTGAATGGTGTTTTGATAAATTTTGTGATTTTGGTGGTATGTCTGGAGGGAATTGCAGGAATTCTATGCAATAACCATGTTGGATCATTGCTAGGACCCATGTGTCTGTAGTTATTTCCTCCCATGCTTCGTAATATTGACCTATCCTTCCCCCCACTGGTGTTGTGTGGGGGGGGTGAGGGACGTGTGAGTCACTGCTTGTTGGTAGTGGTTTTGGGGCTTTGAAATCTTCCTCTATTCCTAGGGAATTGCCCTCCTCTATACTGGCCCCGAAAGCCTCCCCTGTACTGTCCCTGGTAGGTGGACGGTGCGGACTGTGAGGTACTGGCTTGTGTGGCCTGACCCCGAAACCCTCCTCTAAAAGGTGTTTTGCGGAAGGTGGTATAAGATCCTCTGCTCTGCGGGGAGTAGAGTGCGCCCATGGCTTTGGCAGTGTCAGTGTCCTTTTTGAGCTTTTCTATGGCTGTGTCGACCTCCGGACCGAACAGAAGTTTTTCGTTTACTGGCATGTTAAGTACTGCCTGCTGAATTTCTGGCTTGAATCCAGACGTTCTGAGCCATGCGTGCCTACGGATGGTAACCGACGTATTAATGGTCCTTGCGGCTGTGTCTGCTGCATCCATAGGGGAGCGTATTTGATTGTTGGAAATGTTTTGACCCTCTTCAACAACCTGTTTTGCTCTTTTTTGTAGATCTTTTGGGAGATGTTCAATGAGATGCTGCATCTCATCCCAGTGGGCTCTGTCGTATCGCGCTAGCAGCGCTTGTGAGTTTGCGATGCGCCACTGGTTTGCTGCCTGGACAGCGACCCTCTTCCCGGCTGCATCGAACTTTCTGCTTTCTTTATCTGGGGGAGGTGCATCCCCAGAAGTGTGTGAATTTGCCCGTTTTCTGGCAGCCCCTACCACCACAGAATCTGGTGGCAGCTGAGAGGTGATGAATACAGGGTCCGTAGGAGGCGCCTTATACTTTTTGTCCACTATAGGCGTTACTGCCCTACTTTTAACTGGCTCCTTGAAGATCTCCTTTGCATGGCGTAGCATGCCTGGGAGCATAGGCAGGCTTTGGTAGGAGCTGTGGGTGGAGGAGAGGGTGTTAAATAAAAAGTCATCCTCTACTTGTTCAGAGTGTAGTTCCACATTATGGAACTGAGCTGCTCTAGCCACCACTTGTGAATAGGCTGTGCTGTCCTCAGGTGGTGATGGCCTAGTTGGGTATGTGTCTGGACTGTTATCAGATACTGGTGCATCGTACAAGTCCCACGCGTCTTGATCTTGGTCGTCGTGGCTCATGGCGGTTTGAGCTGGCGAATGTGACGGGGTGTAAGTTGGCGAAGCCGGAGTTACAGGTGTAGGCGAGGGAGGAGGTGTTACCGTCTTTGCTGTTTGTTGCTGAGGAGCCTCTCGTGCTACAAACTGAAGTGTTCTCTTTCTTTTGACAGGTGGAAGGGTACTGATCTTCCCTGTCCCCTGCTGAATAAAGATACGCTTTTGCGTGTGATCCACTTCAGTGGATTGCAGTTCCTGTTCGAATCTGTGTCTTTTCATTTGTGAAGACATAGAAAGTTCTTCAGTATAGGAGCCTGAAACTGGGTCTGTTGGTGCTTTTTTCGGCTCCGAAAACCCTGTTGTTTGTTTTTTCGGCTCCGAGGTAACCTTCTTCTTCTTTTGTGCCGAAAAATCTTGGCCTCTATGGTCTTCGGCGCCACTGTCTCGGCGTCGATCCGTGTCGACACCGAACTCTCGGTGTCGATGCTTCTCTTTAGCACTCTCTCGGTCCCGAGGAGGCTGCGTGCCGGTGTCTCGACCGGAGTCGGACGATCTCGACACTGAATGGGCCTTTTTCGGTGCCGATTGTTGGTCACCGTGAATTTGGGTTGAGCCATGGCCGGTTGGCAGTGGCGTCCCCTGGGCCTTTTTGCCTTTTTTAATTTCTGATCTCGACGTCTTACTCACAGTTTTTGTATTGTCGAGTTCGTCGGAGTCTGAATCCTGGATGGAAAAGGATTCCTCCTGTTCCTCTTCTGTCTCGAACTGTCGATGCTCCTTTGGCGTGGACGCCATCTGCAGTCTTCTCGCTCGACGGTCGCGCAGAGTTTTTCGGGACCGGAACGCCCGACAGGCCTCACAGGATTCTTCGCTGTGCTCGGGTGACAGGCACAGGTTACAGACCGAGTGTTGGTCCGTATAGGGATATTTGTTGTGGCATTCAGGGCAGAATCGAAACGGGGTCCGTTCCATCGGCGTTGTTCTCCACGCGGTCGGGCCGACTAGGCCCCGACGGTGTGCCGAAATCTACCCCGAAGGGCACCGAAGCGCTTCGATGTTCAATGCGTTGTCGTATGTGTTTATCTCGAACCGGATCGCAACAATACCGTCGAAAATCTTCCGTTTTCAGCTATCTTTCCGTTCCGAAACTCGGAGCGACAGGAACACGTCCGAACCCGATGGCGGAAAGAAAACAATCGAAGATGGAGTCGACGCCCATGCGCAATGAGCACAGAAGGAGGAGTCACTCGGTCCAGTGACTCGAAAACACTTCTTCGAAGAAAAACAACTTGTAACACTCCGACCCAACACCAGATGGCGAGCTATGCAGACCATGTGTATCTACAGCGACAGATGCCATCGAACACATATTTTCTCTGCTCTGACCAGAAACAGGCATTTCACTCATTTTCTAGAAGGAAAAACACACCTATGTACTTCCTACAAATAGTGGGAAGTGAGAACACAACATTACCATCATTTTTCTGAAGTAGCACGTAAAGCATGTGCCTATAAAACTATTGTAGGTAGGCTGATGTTAAGCATGTGCCTCTTAAAACTAATGTAGGTAGGCTGATGTTTGCTCAGCCCATTTATCTCTGAAAGCAGTCTTCTAATATCAAGCCTACTCAGGACGTTCTATGTGTCCCAATGGTCAGACCAGTACTGTATAGGGGACACACGCCCTTTATCAACATAGATTATGAAGGTCAAAGTTTGCAGCAACTAATTATGTGAATGTATATTCAAACTGTTTTTTGGCTAGTGAGAGGAGTCCACCTGAAGTATGGACAGCAGAGTTTTCCATTACTTTACATCTCCAAATATCAGTATCCTTCAGAACTCTTCAATAAGTCACAAGGGAGAATCACATGCAGAAAATGGCATTTTTGTAGAAACTGCATTATTTCACATTTGCGTTGGCAGCAGAAGTAAAACCACCAGCCACCCAAATGCCAAAGATATTATGTTAATTGACATCACAAGGTCTCTCTCCCAATCACAAATTTCAAACAACATATTTTGAAAACTCAAACCTGCCACGTGTTAATAACGTGTGTGCGATAACCGTGACAAACACCCAGCTACTAAAGAGGCTAAAGCTAAAAGCACAAAAAGGATAAATCTGAAAATGTTGAATCTATTTTGGCGTTGACAGATTGCAGGAAAGTAACATCTTGCCTGGCATGTTACCCCCATATTTCACTGTATATATGTTGTTTTAGTGTATGTGTCACTGGGACCCTGCCAGCCAGGGCCCCAGTGCTCATAAGTGTGCCCTGTATGCGTTACCTGTGTTATGACTAACTGTCTCACTGAGGCTCTGCTAATCAGAACCTCAGTGGTTATGCTCTCTCATTTCTTTCCAAATTGTCACTAATAGGCTAGTGACCAATTTTACCAATTTACATTGGCATACTGGAACGCCCTTCTAATTCCCTAGTATATGGCACTGAGGTACCCAGGGTATTGGGGTTCCAGGAGATCCCTATGGGCTGCAGCAATTCTTTTGCCACCCATAGGGAGCTCTGACAATTCTTACACAGGCGTGCCACTGCAGCCTGAGTGAAATAACGTCCACGTTATTTCACAGCCATTTACCACTGCACTTAAGTAACTTATAAGTCACCTATATGTCTAACCTTTACCTGGTAAAGGTTGGGTGCTAAGTTACTTAGTGTGTGGGCACCCTGGCACTAGCCAAGGTGCCCCCACAGTGTTCAGGGCAAATTCCCCAGACTTTGTGAGTGCGGGGACACCATTACACGCGTGCACTACACATAGGTCACTACCTATGTGTAGCTTCACAATGGTAACTCCGAACATGGCCATGTAACATGTCTAAGATCATGGAATTGCCCCCCCAATGCCATCCTGGTATTGGGGAGACAATCCCATGATTCCCCGGGTCTCTAGCACAGACCCGGGTACTGCCAAACTGCCTTTCCTGGGGTTTCACTGCAGCTGCTGCCAACCCCTCAGACAGGTTTCTGCCCTCCTGGGGTCCAGCCAGGCTTGGCCCAGGAAGGCAGAACAAAGGACTTCCTCAGAGAGAGGGTGTTACACCCTCTCCCTTTGGAAAAAGGTGTTAGGGCTGGGGAGGAGTAGCCTCCCCCAGCCTCTGGAAATGCTTTCATGGGCACAGATGGTGCCCATTTCTGCATAAGCCAGTCTACACCGGTTCAGGGATCCCCCAGCCCTGCTCTGGCGCGAAACTGGACAAAGGAAAGGGGAGTGACCACTCCCCTGACCTGCACCTCGCCTGGGAGGTGCCCAGAGCTCCTCCAGTGTGCTCCAGACCTATGCCATCTTGGAAACAGAGGTGCTGCTGGCTCACTGGACTGCTCTGAGTGGCCAGGGCCAGCAGGTGACGTCAGAGACTCCTTCTGATAGGCTCCTCCAGGTGTTGCTAGCCTATCCTCTCTCCTAAGTAGCCAAACCTCATTTTCTGGCTATTTAGGGTCTCTGCTTTGGGGAATTCTTTGGATAACGAATGCAAGAGCTCATCAGAGTTCCTCTGCATTTCTCTCTTCACCTTCTGCCAAGGAATCGACTGCTGACCGCGCTGGAAGCCTGCAAAACTGCAACAAAGTAGCAAAGACGACTACTGCGACCTTGTAACGCTGATCCTGCCGCCTTCTCGACTGTTTTCCTGGTGGTGCATGCTGTGGGGGTAGTCTGCCTCCTCTCTGCACTAGAAGCTCCGAAGAAATCTCCCGTGGGTCGACGGAATCTTCCCCCTGCAACCGCAGGCACCAAAGAACTGCTTCACCGGTCCTCTGGGTCTCCTCTCAGCACGACGAGCGAGGTCCCTTGAACTCAGCAACTCTGTCCAATGTCCCCCCCCCCCCTTCCAGTGACTCTTCAGTCCAAGTTTGGTGGAGGTAAGTCCTTGCCTCCCCACGCTAGACTGCATTGCTGGGTACCGCGTGATTTGCAGCTGCTCCGGCTCCTGTGCACTCTTCCAGGATTTCCTTTGTGCACAGCCAAGCCTGGGTCCCCGGCACTCTATCCTGCAGTGCACGACCTCCTGAGTTGTCCTCCGGCGTCGTGGGACCTTCCTTTGTGACTTCGGGTGAGCTCCGGTTCACTCCACTTCGTAGTGCCTGTTCCGGCACTTCTGCGGGTGCTGCTTGCTTCTGAGTGGGCTCTTTGTCTTGCTGGACGCCCCCTCTGTCTCCTCACGCAATTGGCGACATCCTGGTCCCTCCTGGGCCACAGCACCATCCAAAAACCCTAACCGCGACCCTTGCAGCTAGCAAGGCTTGTTTGCGGTCTTTCTGCACGAAAACACCTCTGCAAGCTTCTTCATGACGTGGGACATCCATCCTCCAAAGGGGAAGTTTCTAGCCCTCTTCGTTCTTGCAGAATCCACAGCTTCTACCATCCGGTGGCAGCTTCTTTGCACCCACATCTGGCATTTCCTGGGCATCTGCCCACTCCCGACTTGATCGTGACTTTTGGACTTGGTCCCCTTGTTCCACAGGTACTCTCGTCTGGAAATCCATCGTTGTTGCATTGCTGGTGTTGGTCTTTCTTGCAGAATTCCCCTATCACGACTTCTGTGCTCTCTGGGGAACTTAGGTGCACTTTGCACCCACTTTTCAGGGTCTTGGGGTGGGCTATTTTTCTAACCCTCACTGTTTTCTTACAGTCCCAGCGACTCTCTACGAGCTCACATAGGTTTGGGGTCCATTCGTGGTTCGCATTCCACTTCTAGAGTATATGGTTTGTGTTGCCCCTATCCCTATGTGCTCCCATTGCATTCTATTGTGACTATACATTGTTTGCAATGTTTTCTATTGCTATTACTGCATATTTTGGTATTGTGTACATATATCTTGTGTATATTTGCTATCCTCATACTGAGGGTACTCACTGAGATACTTTTGGCATATTGTCATAAAAATAAAGTACCTTTATTTTTAGTATATCTGTGTATTGTGTTTTCTTATGATATTGTGCATATGACACCAGTGGTATAGTAGGAGCTTCACACGTCTCCTAGTTCAGCCTAAGCTGCTCTGCTAAGCTACCATTTTCTATCAGCCTAAGCTGCTAGACATCTCTTCTACACTAATAAGGGATAACTGGACCTGGTGCAGAGTGTAAGTACCCCTTGGTACCACTACAAACCAGGCTAGCCTCCTACACAGATGCTTTGGGCAGTATTCTAATCCATTGTTGTTTGTGCTGATGTGCCACTAGAAAGGAAGGCCAATATAATCAGTGTTTTGCTGCTGCAAAAGAAGCAGTCTGCGAGAACACAACAGGTTACACCAACTAAGCACAGGAAACCATCAACACTTAATGCGTTCGTTTTTGCTGTCAAATGCTAAAGCCATTCAAACTTTCACCAAAAACATATATTTTTATTAAATCAAATCTTGCGAAGCAAACCACGGAGGTTTCATATAACAACGTAGGTGCAATAAACTGAACCTGTATGTTCCTATCAGCAGAGCCCTGGCGTGGTATTAAATGGTGGATGCCTAACAAAAGCCCAATGGTCTAAAGCCATATCACAGAACAAGCAAGCATTGATAAAGCTAAAAGGGCTGGCTTGCACTTTGAATCCTGGCTAAAATATTAAATAAAAACTTGATCCATTAAAAAAAAAACAAGAAAAATACTGCTTTTTGCTTGCAACGCACCTATCAAATGAAGAATTTCACGTGTCCTGATTCGTTGTACTTTTCAGTAGTAAAACAGTCCCTCGTGCATTGCAATACAAGTCCACCATAGGAGGAGGAATGATACACCAAGCAGCCAATAGCATGTGCCCAAAGCCCAGTCTCTATATATTTAAAATAGTGCGTGCCAATCAAAAATGCAGACAGTTACGCGGTGAAGTCTGATTAACAGAAGTATCCTTGTAACTGAAAAAAGTGCTCTCTTGGCAGGGCTGCGGGGCAAGTAATGGAGAACGTTTGTTTCTCCTTGTATAGTTAATGTCCCTACATTCGATGAAGAACGTCTGTTTCTACTTTCTCGAGCCCAATGCCTTATCGTCCCTACATTTTTGCACTTGCAGCAACTTCAGTGCTGTTCAAAACAGCTAAATAAGACACATACTGGAGCAAGCTAGAATTCTAGTCAACCCGCCAGCAGGAATCATTATTTTTAAATAATATTGTAGTTTCGCTTCGAACAGTCCAAGGCACCGGGGGAGCATCTCTTGACATATAAGGCTGATAATTAAGTATTAGCATTATAAGACAGCAACCGTCCTAGGGGGGGGAGAGGCCAGCAATTAACCCAAGTAGCAAGCAGGAGGGCAGCAAATTAACAAATGGTTTGCCCCTGGCACCCACAATGCGTGAGCATGAGCTGTGCCAGAGGCCTCTGATGCCGATGGATAAAAAATGCACTGCTGAATGGAGGATGTGTGGATGTGCTGCATTTTTTTGTTTACTTTTGCTGTCTGTGTTTTAATGTTTGCCACTGCTGCTGGTGACATCTCGATACCTTGCTAATGTGATCCTTGAAGAAAGAGGGGAATTTAACGAGCTATTTTCTTTCTACTCTGATGGTTTCCTCCTTGGTCGGCCCACCAACGCAAGAGGTCTTGCCTCGTCAGAGGTGGGGGTGTGTCGGTACTGGTCGTACAACTACTGGCAGTGCATCTACATGTCATGAGCAAATGGAAAAAAAACTTCCATCATTAAAGATGGGATTTTATTTTTTTAAACTGGAACTTTTTTTTTATTTTATTTTTTTAGCTCCAGCGTTGCAGAAACTACGTTTCCAACCTTTCCACCCACAGGCAACTGAACATTTGGGTTGGACAGAAAAAAATGTGAATTAAGTGTAATTCGCCTAATTTCTCAGTCTCAGCAACCCAGAGAAAACAGCCAGATTTTCAGTATTTCATCTTGTAGCCAGGGAGAACTAAATGAACACATGAACCTAAACCGTTGGCAGTCTATTTCCTGCGTTGCGCCTTGTTGTTTTATCCATGGCAGGAGGAAGCAGATTAGTTACATTTTGCAAATTCGCATAACAAGCCACTACTGCTTACCTTAGAAAAAATATTCACCCACTGAACGTACCAGAAAGATGACAATGTCGGGTCTCTCTGGTAAAAATGCTAGAAACCTGGTGCAATCAGTTTCCTATATTCTAATCCTGAAACATACTACTGGCAACGTGGAACCTGAGTTTGGTAATCATGTACATAAAATATAAACACCATTGACCTTTGCATCAACCAGGTCAAGTAAGATTATATAAAGGGCCTATAGTCGCAGAGGATGCATTATTTCTGCTATTTAGGCATCAATTTTAATTATGCTTTAGGCTGGAAAAGCCATTTGGATAATTGATGCAGTAAAAAGGTAATGGTATTTTCAAACTAGGGAAACATTATGGTAGAAGAATGGTGGTCACATTTTGGAATGTATATAAAGTCAAATCTGTGGTGAATTTGGCTTGAAGGAGTGGCTTGTGAAGCCAATTTGATCCCATTCTCCAATAGCAAGGATATAATTGTTTCCTTCAAATCTTTTGTGGGTACTTCAATAGTTTGTATCTGTTTATTACACTGTAAGCCACAGTGGAGTACTTGACTGACCAGATCTCAAACCCCATATTACTGTTCTGAGTGTGTAAATTATACAAACGTTTCTTACTACTATCAATATACTCGTTCCAAAAGATATTATTTAATTGAAGTCATGTACTCCCTGTGTAACATAAAGCAAATTGGGGTGGTTTAATATTTGAGGATTGTTTCTGGCTCATGTGATTATAACTCAAGGGAGACTGGTCACGTACATTTTTCTTCAAGTTCTACAAAATGGTGAGAAGGATGTGCGGGGGTTGCAGTGTGTGTGGGTGATAGTTGGTGTGTGTCACTGGACGGAGGGGTAGAAAGTGATACTAACAATGATTCATTTGTATCGGTGGTTGCAGGTGGTGTAAACAGCAATTATTCTGGGGAATGGGAATTATTTTTCATCATTAGACTTTGACACAGACCAAGGGATCCGAAGGCATAAACGGAAGAACGGAGTAAGAAAGTAAGTATAGGAAGGCAGACAGAACCGGGAAAATGGAGGAGCAAGAGAAGTAAAGGAAGACCGAAACAAAAGGAGTAAGGAGGAAGAAGAGACTTACAAGAAGACAGAGACTAGAGGAGAAAGTAGAGATGAAAAAGAGCCTGCAAGAGTGAGATAGAAGGTATGAGGTGAAATCAAGACAGCGCAGAGTTTTTATCTGAAAACCCTGGTAGCAGACTCATAAGAAACTGGTGGACCCGCACTCATTTTTTTAAATGAATTAACCACAAGAGATCACTCCTTCCACTTTGCCTCCAGGGATGGGCGCGTACTACATTACGGAAGGGAAAAGCAATAGCCCTCATCTAGAAGACAGCGGTGATGAGACAAGGAACACACTGAGAATGTAGCATTGCTCACCTCGCTTAGTTTATCTGGGTTTGCGAGTAACGATTGCCACTCCAGCTTCAGATGAACCTGGCCACTTTCAATGTCACTCAATGGGAACCACTGTGTAAAGTAAAGGGAAACAAAGAAAAATCTGAAAACTGTATAAATGTAGAGAAGACATAAAAGAATAAAAGGAAAGTATGGCACTAAGATGCACATCATTTACCCCATTGTCAATATTTTGCATTTTATTTAAATCTGTTTAGATTACGTCAAGACCAAACAGAGAGCAGAAGGGAGAAATTGGAAGCAGGAAGAATGAAGTGAACCAGGAAATGAAAGCAAAGGAAAAACATAAAGCCGCTAGAAATACATTACACCAGGTAATAAGATTGCTGGACAGCAAACGTGAAGGCAAATTTAGAATTTGCAACTGTTGTTCAAAATAGCGATAGCACTCACTGCCAAATTTTCAGTCTACATCATTTATTGCGTTTGTGCATTAATAAGCACGCAGGAAGATAGCTGATCCACCTCCTTAGTACTATTGCCTGGTTGCTTTTCAACATAGTGTATGCGGTTAGGAGCTGGAGAACCATTAATTTCTTATGCTTTTAGGACACAGAAAATGCTCTAAAGAATCCAATCAGTAAATTCTGAGACTAGCTTGCACCACACTTCTGCTGCAAAATGTATTGTGGAGACAGACCATCACCAGTAGCAATGCATTGGTGTGGGGTTTGACTTTGTTGCTTCGTGAATGAGGAATACCAGAATATGCTGAATATTGCTTAGTAGGATTTGCAAGAACTTATTTTTTCTAAAGGACACTGCCTGCATTCGCACATGCAGAATATGCTCACATACACTGCAATGGCTGTAAGTTATTTCAATTCTTCATATGCTGACCCACGTTACCTCTGTTTCTGCAGGGTTGCATCGCCGAAGTGCAGATCAAAATATGAATAAGCAACCCTTAGCTGCCCAAAAAGCTCACCATCAAACAGTGGTGCTGGAACAATTTTTAGAGTGAGGGTAGTGGTCATTGACATCATCTGACTTAAGTCCCTTGATTGTACTTTCTGTGTTGCAGATTTACATTTTTAGATATTGGTACTTAAATTTGTATAGCAAGCACTCTTCTTTGACCTGTATCGCAGTAAGAATACACGTTTATCCCAAGTTAAAACTCAAAATTATTTTTAACATGCATTCAGAGAAAGGACTAGTAAACATGGCTCTCCGTGTTCAAAGAATTATCAGCACTTTGTCAAACAAAGTGACATCAGGAGACGGTTCGTACTTGAACACAACATAAAGCCGTTGTTGTTAATACTCCATCTGAACTCCAACGATTATGGATTATGGAAAAAACTCCTCAGGCCTTTCAGCAATTATTGGTGAAGCATGTGGGCAAACTTGAACACTTTCAGCAGCACACCACGGGAATTATTCCTCTGGACGTAAAACTGGAGTGAGGTAAGTAGTCCATCATCTTCAAGAGGGAAGTGAGATTTGGACAAATTACGATGTCCTAAATCTAGTTATTTAAATGTCTCTAAGAAAAAGTTGCTTAGTGCACTATTACCAAATATCTCAATAGGGTCAATGTTTTCTTCAATTCCAACCATGTTCATTTTGTCTTTTAATAAGGATACAACACTATTTAATGTATTTACTTTCTTCACTGTTTTCTTCTGGTTATAAAATGGACCGCCGGTAACAGAATATTTGCAACAAGTAACTAAGTGCACATATGACCACTCAAGCAAAATACGAAATACTTGGAAATTGTACAGTCCTCTATAAATTAAGCACTAATATTTTTCCTTTAGCCTAGTGTATGTTGTGGTGCTTGTTTGTGCAATAATATTCAATAAATGGAAAAAACTCCTTTGCACATTTTGAGGACGCTTCAGAGCATGGGGCTAAGATAGAGTGCTTGCAGGATGGCTAAACAGTAGCAAAAATCCAGGTGCCAGCACATTATATTTAGGTCAGAGCTACAGGCTTAGTGATTCAACTTAAATTAATGCCACATAGGGTGTTATATATGTCACTTGTATGTCATCTTGCTAGTTTCACAATGTATCAGGATCCATTAAAAAATGTATAACCTTCACAATTTGATATCTATCTAACATATCTGGAGAAAGTCGATTTATGTCAGATTTGAGGGTATTCTGCCCTTCAACAAAGTGTGCAACGTGTAGAACTCCTACTTATTACGACAAATTTTAGGACTGTTATTAAATGATGCAGAAGAGAACAAATGCATATTAATTGTGTATGTGTTTCCAGTGAAGATCAACAGAGAGGTACGCTATTTTGGATGTACGTCATGTAGGAGTGGCAGGAAATAAGACTAAGAGTCTTGAGGGAGTGCGTGTTCTACTGGCCTACACGTTGGAGTGGTGTTCATAATGGTTTGATACCATATCAGTTGAAGAGGTCTACATCAGAACAAAAAGTATGTAATAAGTATTCCTGCATGATGTTCACAGTTAACTAATAATGTTTAAAGACGCTACGCTACATCACGGAATAACACTATCTGGATAAGGCTATGCAGTTACTGTTTCTTTACTAGGTTTGAAAAACAGCTAGAAAAGCTTATTTGTGGTAGATTCTTAAACATCAGTCAGTTTTTCCCCACTGTTAGAAGGGCAATAATCGAATGATGGGCCTGTATTTGGGGGTATTGTAGTGCCTCTAAGCAGCAATTACACACTGGGGTTCTGCCTGGAACCTCGAAACCTAAAAAGTTGTTGTTGTAGGGAAAACTGTCACACCCACACCTTCTGCAAGTCCTTAAGTTCTGGGGTGGAAATTCTTGATAAAGCGCCTATGGAGTGGACTCTGTAGTGTAGTGTGCACTTTGTTATTTGAAAGGTGCATTTATGATGCAAGCAACTAAAGAGGCATTAATGTTTCAGTGTTTTCATTTATATAGCACCTACATAAAAGCCCTTTTGAAATATTAATAACATTATCAATTAGGTGAATGAAAGAAGCAATGACCAAAAATGTAAAAGATAAAAACAATAAAAAATGTAGCAGCTGAGAAATAAAGTCGAATTAATAAATAACTCATGGAAGGATGAGGTTAATCAAACACCAACTGCGAGAGTCTTCCCTGATGCAACAGACAAGCCAGGATGAGGAGCAGCATAAATATTAGACACTGTAAGAACTGGTATTTGTTGGACATGTGTATGGAACACAATATTTAAGGTCAACAATCTAAAGGCCAGTGTTGTCAACACTCTGCAAACAAGAACTACAATAATACCTCGTCCACGACTCGATCTGTCCTCACGCCAGAAAGACATATAACAAGGCTGCAAAACAAATATAGAAGAACAGACCATTAGAAACTCTATCAAACGCTTTTACCTCTGATATTAAAAGAACAACACATTAAATAACAAACAATAGGTGAAGTAGCAGTTCATCTTTCAGTAAACAGCAGCCCCAAAATCTGTAGTACCCTCTGGCCTGTATGAATGTGTGCTTACTGCAGTGGAAGGAGCTATACATGAGAGTTGCAGTGTTAGAGAAGGCGGGGGACGTTCAGAAATATGTATTTGGCAATAAATTCCAATTGCATCTGAAACGTGACAGTATTATTTTGTAAATAAGTTGGAGACATCCGCAAAAACATCTGCCATGCTTTTGCCTTCATCTCTCCATCAATAAGGATCAGCACATTTTTACTGATGTCGTAACCCTTCTGTCAATTTTATCAATATAAAAACGGATTATAGGATATCTATACCAAAATAAATACATTTCTTCAGCTAACATGAGGTGTTCTAGCTCTACCAGAACCACTATTTCAAAGTGCTAGTTTGTAGTCTTTGCTTACATAATTCACAACAGGCTGAGTTATTTACTAACGACATTACTGAGCATTAAGAAAGAAGTCAAAATGTAACTTTGAAAAACTTGTGAAGTGTTGGGAATGCCAGTCTCAGTTGCTGGTTCAAATATTTCAATATTCCATTTCCTCTTAACACAGTTTAATCGAACTACTTAACATCCTTAAAACCTGTAAAAATCTATCAGTTCACTTGAGGCTGCGGTGACAGGACCATGAGCCAAACAACCAAAGCCTCCTTTTCAACACTGCTCCCCATAACACTTCTGCACAGATCGAAAAATACCCACCGACTGGTAAAAAGTCAATTAAACATAAAAAAAATGTGAGCTGCCCCGGAAGAACTTCCAGGCACTCCAAATGAGCATACTGCATTAAAGATGTCAGTGTTAACATGAACAACACGTTACTGTTTTGCCCCTACAAACAGAATCATATACAATGAATAAACAAGCAATATGAAGATCAATCGGTCTCACTTGCATTTTGAGTCCTGAGTAAAACATTAGAAACAAGTCTGCAAGTGAGGCAGAGGATACACTAAACAAACAACAGCGTGAGGTGAGTGAGAAATACTCCTCTGAGCAAAGTCCTAGCACACTCTCTGTATTTTTATGAACTGGTAACAATAGGTAAAATCAGCTGCACGGCAAACCAGGCCTAAAAAATTAGCTCATTTACAGTCACAGGTTAGCTTGAAATCTGGCATCCAGCTGGACATCTTGGCCCTATGTTGGACACTCTTGTTCTGAACTCTTTCAAACTTTCTGAAACAGTTGTCCACTTCCACTTTAGTAGATGTTTCTTTACTAAATGATCTGCTTTGGGACTAGAACCTCGCTCTACAACTCAAATTTGCTGAATTCTATTTTTGTCCTCCATTTGACGTTTCCAAACAGGACCAAAGGGTTTTGTTCGGTGGCAATGAACAAGAAGGTTTAAACTCTACCTCAAACCCAAATTAGATTGTGCAAGTTTCTGATGACTCGGTAACTACCTGCCCAGGAAGTCGTCTTTATCAGGATCCTCGTCATAAAAGTCCATCTCCAGGTCCTGGCCAGGTACCTCGTGAACAACAAACTGTTTCAGAAAACACATTGGAGTTAAAGAAATACCACTGCAGACAGAAAACTATTCATAAATACCCACAAACAATACAATCAGAAAAAACGTAAGTGCAAGGAACAAAGCTTTTCTTAAGTGCTGCCAGCTGGTGCTGCCCAATGCCAGGACTGCCGAGTACCAAGGTTGCCTAGTCTTTCTTCCACAACCCTACAGTTCCTGTCTCTTTATCTCACTCTAGTAGCTTCTTTCTCCATCCTTAATTTCTCCCCTTGTTACTGTTTTTTGCCCTCCTCCTTTCCCATTATTCTGCCTTCTTCTCTTGCTCCAGGGACGATAAGTAGCCCTCAGGTTCCAGAAGGAGATCCAGGGTTGCACAGGGTTGTATCCTGCAGTGCACTGACTTTGCAACGGGCCAGTGATACTCAATGTACGGCCCGGCGGCCGCATGTGGCCCTGCAAATATTTACATGTGCCCCGAGTCAACCGCAGCAAAGTGCTGAAGTTTACTCGACGCAGTACTAACACTAAAAAAAATTAAATAAATGGTCAAGTATTTATTTAAAGGCTAATTGAAATTAAAGAAAGGAGGCAAAACTAGGGTGTCCTGGACCTCTTAACTTTAGAAACACCTTCGACACCCTAAATAAAGACATCTTGCAGTGAAAGTATAAAAGTATGATAAAGTCTATTCGAATTTCAAAAAAAGCATTTCATTAACATGCAGAACCGTTTCACCTTAGTACATAAGATTATATCAGTGTATTGAGAACGACTTTTTTTTTTTTAAAGTGATAGTTTTCTAACATGAATTTAGAAATTTTCATTTTTCCCCACCCTGACAATAATGTCAATTGTGAACTTTGAGGCGAGTCAGTTGTTATGCAAACTCTTTGGGAGGCCTTGGTTTCTATTATACATAAGCATTACAGTTTATTAAATCAGACATATACGGTTTGGTACAGCACGCATCCTGAGCTCATGTATTTCAAGGTTCTCATATGTGATAATGAAGAAAATGAAAAAAGAGGTAAAGTGAAATAAAACAATTGCATAGGATCACACAATATGGTTAAGTGGAGAAGTCAGGATTTATACCAAAGTATCTGCTTTCATATTGTGCAATTCGGGCACTAGATTCATACGCTTCCCTTCCCTTACATCCACCTTACCACTACCCCCCCCACCTCTCTGACCGCCACCTTGCTGGCATCAATGCGGCCATCGGCAACATCACAGACCAAACTGTGTGGCCCCTGCAAAAATGTTTGTGAGTACCCAAGCAATAGGCCATACATCTATACATCTATCCATGCTCGGCTGCTCTTGGAAGGGAGACCAAGTGCTGCTGGCAGTGTGTGGAATTTACCTGCACAGGCCTGATCCCTGCTGGGTCCACAATGTCAATTGAAGTTTTTTTGTTCCCCTTTCAAAGGGGACATTACATAAGCATTGGACACTTTTCTCATAATTTAAACTCTCTCGAGGAGGAAAGTTCCATTCATTGTTTTTAACTGTTTTGAAATTGAAAGCACTCTACACACCAAAATAATTCATTCTCGAGTTCATGGTATTAGATACATATATTTGTGTTAGTAAGTACACAAATTCAGTTTTTTTGGACGGGCTTTGTATCTGACTACGTTTGAGCATCTTTCAGACGAGATCTCCGACATGTTTCATTTGTTCAGTGTTACGCCTGGGCATCACTGTGCTGGACAAGGCATTTACTGTTTTCTATAAAGCATTCTCTGCCTAGGTTCCCTTTGTAAGATAGATAGGAAATAAAGGTTGCCTTCCAGGGAGCAGGTGCTGCTCAAAATTTTGTTTTTGAGTTTCCAGAGTGTCTGGAGGCTGCAATGGGCCAACGTTATTAACAATTCTTTAAAAGCTTGAATATCTGCAGATGGGTTTTAAGCGCCTCTTTAAATGGCATTACTGCACGTGACGCAGCGTATGTGCGTTAGTGTTGCAAAGGGGCTGTAAATAATGATAAAAAGAGTGAGCCTGTGCTGCGGGTGTGTATGGGAGGGCATTCGCAGGTATTCATGGAGAGTGGGCTGGTTAATTCTGCATGAGGCTTTCATTTTACCTTGAGGGTGGATTGTCAGTGAGGCAGAAGGTTCAATCTCAAGTTGGAACAAGCATTCCCAAACACCCACGGGGCATGCATTACTTGAAAGTTTTCACGGACACACTCAAGTATTCCGGGGCGGGAAGGAGTGTTACTCCTGTCTCTGTTCCTATAGCTCGGCTTGCTCAGTATAGATTATGTACAAGTGCACAGAACAGCCTTCAGGAAAGGAGCTTTTTCCCCAGGTAAGGGGAGTGAAAGACTTTTTCCCCAGGTAAGGGGAGTGAAAGACTTTTGGCCGCTAAAAGGTTAATGTCAGAACGAAGATCCTGCACAAGAACATTCTGAATTTAAAACCACGACTTCCGAGGCAGGCCAAAGCATTACAATGATGGCGGCAGTGGGAAGAATTAAAAGAAGTAGAGGCTATAAACACTCTTTCTGCGCCGCAGTAGCCTGTGAGAAAGAGATGGTCTACCCTCCCTGTTTGGGGCTCTAGGTGTCCACTCTAGCAGCTCCAAACTGGGAGCTAGTCACTACATTTTAGCGCACGCGAAGCTTCTTCCTTTATGAAAGGTAGTTGCTATAGTTGCCCGTTGTATGACTAAATAGAAATACAAATTCCCGGAATACCACTTCTGAGAAACCATTTAAATGACATTGAAAATGGTTTAGCTTTTGTTTTTAACCCTACAATGTCGTGTCACTCTGAATACTTTTTAGATCTGGTATTATCAAAGACCTTTTGATTTTTGAAAAACAATATATGTACAATATACTTATTTAAAGGGGCTTTCCGACAGCTTTCTTTATTCACTGCTCTCTTGGTGTGTCATTCATAGTTTGGTTCCGCCCACTACAACATACAGCTCAGGGCGGTGGGCCGGCCTATTTAAGCTGCTGCTGAACTTCACTTTGAGTGACTGCATTTTTCTCTTACACAAGGAGCACACTAACACACAACTAATTCCGTTCTGAGCCAACGTTTTTGTTTTTAATTTATTACTTTGACGTTGCCTTTGTTGTTTAAGGTCTGATGGGACAGCAGAAAGCTACACCAGATGACAGGCCACATTCCATGCTTCTCAGTTCCTGTCTCCTGCCAATGAAACTCCTTTTGGAATGTCCCTTGTTTACTGTTTGACTGCTGGTATTTTATAGCATAACAGATTGCAACCATTTGAAACTGTTCTGTATTACGTTTTCGAAACCTTCAATATTATACATGTGGGTCCATGAGTAGACAATTCTTCAGAACACTTATTCTGGGCTCAATTTCGCCAATGGCCCCTTAATAAACTTTGCCCAGGAAGAAAAACAGGATTTATCATGTTTATTTACAGCACTTCTAACACGTTTTATTACTTTCTTTTTTACTTTCCTTCATTGTTCCTTATGTCTTCCCTTCTTTCCTTTCATTATTTCATTCCTCCTTTACTTTTTTCTCATTTCTTTTCTTTCCTGTTTCTTTCCTTCATCCTTTCCTTCTTTCTTGCTTTCCTTTTATCTTTCATTCCTTCTCTTCTTTCCCACTCTCCTTTTATTTGTTCTTCTCCCCTTTTTTCTTTTCTTTCAGTCTTTTCTTCTTTCATTTCTTCTTTCCTCCTTTTTTGCTTTTTCATTCCTGCTTTTTCTGCTGTGCCATCCTTATTTCTTTCCTTCTTCCTTTTATTCCTTCTTGCCTGCTTTCTTGGTTTCATTAATTCTTTCTTTCCTTCCTTCTCTTTCTTTGCTGCTTCCTTTCTTTCTTAATTTCATTTCCTTCTTGCTTTCAATCCTGCTTTGTCTTTCTATCCTTCTTTATTGCCTTCCTTATTTCATTTTTGTGTACTTTCGTTCCTTCCTTCTGTCTTTCTTTCTTGCATTCTTTCTTACGTTCTTTTTTTGTTCTTGCCTTTCTTCTTTTTCTTTCCTCCTTTCTTGCTTTCTTTTTCAAAGGCAAGAGGCTGACATCCAATGGCAAAATGATTTATGCCACAGTGATTGACTTTTTTTTTTTTTAGGTCTATGTTAGACAAGGCCTTTTGATTTTATTAAAATTATGTCAATGACAGTTAATTGTAGGGGTTTTCAACCACACTTCATCCATTTGTCTGTGGTTGTGTCATTCACACTTCTCTCCAAACCCATGTGAGCATTCATCAGGGGCCAATGCATCACTCTACTTCAGCCATTGGCTGACTTCACTACACGTTTCTACCGCCACCCAATTTATTGGGTAGGACGACACACCAGAATTTCCCTATTTCAATAAAATTATTTTAATATCTTCCCCCCACATGCATCAGTTTTTTCCCCATCTGTTTTGTGGGTTGCCCATGTACTATCCAGGTGGGGCCCTCAAGTTTCATTACCTCACTGGGTGGAAGCAACTTGTTCTTTCATTAGACCTTCCAAAAAGGCAAACATGTCACTCCTTTGGTAAAATAACAAAGGAGGCCTAAGACGTGCCAGGGACCTGAGAGACTTCAGAACCAAAACTAAATGGGTTTAAAGAGTTCATCTTCAATTAAAACATGCATTTATTGTTTTAAAGGGATTTAACTGTAGTATGCTCACAAGTGATGTTCTGTACAAAGAAAGTGGAGACTAATCGTACCTCAAATTTTTCGTTCCATACAGGGTTAAGATTTTCCTTGATTGTTTTGCTTCTGTACTTCTGGTTTCCAACTCTTGCAACAGCGTAGGGATCCGACTTCCCCTTAATGATTCCCCTCAGGTAGGTGTCCTTTGGGACTAGTTTTTCAGCTGCTATGAGATGAACTCTCAATACCCCCTGCAATAGAAAACACCCATGACATAGAAGTTCACCAATCACTATAGCGTGAAATAACTTTCTGCTGAAAAGAAGCAAAAACATTGACTGTGGAGCAGACAGGCAATTCAGTGAAACCAACGAGCCTAATATTCAGGGTCATGAACAGAACTGGTAAGTACATTCAACCAAAAGGCAACTCTAATCTTAATACCGTAGAAAGAAAAATATGTAAAAACATGGCGGCATAAAAGCGAAGTCACCCTGTGGTGAGGCAGTCAGGTACAAAAATGCATCTTGTAAAACATTTGGACACTATGAGCATTCAGAATCTCTGGATCTTGGCCAATAAATTACATCTACATGCGGGGAGCACCCGCCCCTCTTTATTCTCCTTCCAGCACTGAATGTCGATCACTTAGTTGAATGAATTCTCCGAACAGAGGACCTCAAAATATTCTGTGCTGGCTGTCAAGGTACGGTGAAAACTACCCAAATGGAAGACTGCAGTGCTTTGAGTTTATTTCCTTCCCAGGTTGCAATATCACAAAGAAAACTTGCCTTGTGCCGTGCTGGAGGTCAACAGGACTAACTTTAGGTAAGTCACAATCGTAACAGGGAGACAGTGTAACTACAGGAACAGGCCGTTATATGCATAGTCCTCTCAAAACTGTTTCAGTGTGAAAAATAGCTCTATGGCTAGTCTCTTTTTTGCACCCCATTGTTTACTGGGTTCATGGCTGGTGCTCCCCAGCAAGGGGAGCGTTACGCATTGCCTTTGTTGCTTATGCACAGAAAACACCCTGATTATATGCTCAGGGCAGAAAATTCGTTGTCGCATCAGACCAACAAAAGGCTGCACTCACCGAAGAGTCAATGTCGTTCTACTCACTGGGTGCTCTGCACAAACAGTGCCATTGTGGAAAGGCAGATGTGTGTGTTAAAGCATTTATGAGGCAATACTTCTAATCTGGTCTGATTGGATAATCCATCTATGCCTTCATGTTAAAGTTATAGATGGCTACAACTGTGCCAGTGTCACTGTCAGGAAACCTAGCAATTTGAGGTTCATGTGCAGGGGACCATAAGTTTTCTTCCAAAATCTTTTACAATGTGGGCGAGTGGTGTATCCCCATTGGCCGTTCCACAAAAAGGGTAACAACTGAAAGGAAGACAACCAGCCTGTCCAGCCACCACTTGACATTATGCTTAGAAACAGACTTGGGGGGCATTCAGAATGCAATTTGGAAATGCAGATCTAGAAAAACCATCACTCTGGGTCACTGGCTTTTGAAAAGGAATCCGATTTGTTATACAAGGATGTTTGATTTTCTTCCTTCATCTGCTCGATTATGGTTATAAACTTTGATTAGATGAGGTGAAGGCCATCAAGTATAAAGCTCTGCTCACTCATCTACAAGCCTGAACAGATGGATTGGAGGACCTGCATGAATTACAGTGCAATCTTCCTTGTATGCATCATCTCTTAGGTTAACCTCCACATTTAGAAGGCTTCAAATGTTCTTTCTCTGCGCAAGGCTTAAAGTCATTTTACGCTGCTTTTCGTGCCATGTTTTAGTTGTGGTGATCAGAGTCAATGCCCGACCTCCGTTCCACAAGTTATGACCAGTAAAGTGTTTTTAAATCACATACAGACAAGATGAACAAGAGGAGGCAGCATGGCCAGACTGCCTACACAGAGTAACAGGGAGAGGTAGCGTTATCTTCCACATTAGGTTGCAAAGGAATTAACCAATGGCATTTGACAACATCACTTGGTCCTTGCCGAGGTTAAACAAGAGTTCTTGTCATTAGGTTTTGCATTTCCTTTAGAGACCACAACATATGGCAAAGACGAGCAATGTTATGGCTCAGCAGAAACTCCAGACACTGCACGTGCACTCTTGTGCACAATCACTGCTTCAGAGCCTGCCGATGGAATCAACCGCTATTTCCTAGACAGTTTTCCAATGACCACAGTGTTCAGATCAAAACTAGTTTAAAAAAACATCTGTTTTTCCTAAATCGTTCAGTCAAGGCAGTGATGTATGTGTGACTAAAAGACGGCAGAAAACTATAACGAAAGTTTCTCTCGGTGAGATGCAAAGGTATTACCAACACGATCACGCGGTTAGCCACGTAATTGGAAAATAGAGGGCCTCTGCGCGCCAAAGAACACAGGCCTTAATTACCCGTGCCAAGGTATTTACATCTGTGCTGTACATGCAAGCACATCTCAAAGGAACACAAAACTGGAAACATTTTAAACGAAGAGCACCATGGCACTATTTTGTTTTTTAAAAGCACAGATCATCATCTTTAGCTATAGAACAGGCCAACACCTGCATCTCCAACATTGACTACTTTTGTGAAAGTGGTGCAAGAGACTCGACGTGGGTCTCATTTTGTTTATTGGAAAATCTCTTCCATTGGGGGTGCCTCAGTCCTGTGAGGGGTTGGATTGTGGTCAGACAAACGAAGTCGATATTGCCTGATCACATGTACAGCAGGGTATGTTATGCAGAGCAGACTACGACCAATGCACACATGGCTAAAAGCCATTTCCGTTGTTCCTGGGCTCCCAGTGTGGTCCAGAAAGCACAGACACAGATAGATGTAAAACACGATAACTGTTGGCAAAACTGGTGGCTGCTGGTATCTTCACGTGATTTTACTTAACGCACATGAAAGAGTGAAACGCGGTTTCTGGGTACAGTTGGAATTTGACCCATAGGACTGATATGGTCTAAAGCTAACAAAGTTTCACTGAATTAAATGGGAACACTTACATCATGTAACCGCAGCGAAGAGTCACTTTTAGAAGTCCAAAAAACATGCCACCGAGTAAAGAGGCCACCCTGGAGATTCTGAAGCATTTCCACATTGGTTTTTAAAATAATTCTCCTCACTCAGCCTGAAACATATACTAAAAACATAAAATTCACATCAAGAGGGGAGACAGAAGAGAGAAGCAAAACAGAAGAGAGTAGGCAAAGTAAAAACAAAAAAATAATAATAAAAAAAAGAGGAGGTATGAGAGGGTCAAAAGAGAGCCAGGTGAGCACGGAGTGGGTGGGAGAATGAGCAAGTGGGGATAGGAAGAGGCAGGGCAGACGAGAAGATAAAGTGGTTAAGAGTAGACATGTGGGAGGTAGAAAGAAACGAGGGAGAGCAGAATGGAGAAAGGGTGTTGGGAGTGTGCGTTTGCATCTGCTTGTGTGTTTAAGCCTGTAGCACGGTGCAGGTAAATGTTTGCACTTCTGAAAGGAGATGCCCAGTGTGTTTTCCTCTGCACCTTGTAAACTCCTGCCTTTTCTTTTTTTTCCTAAGTCTATTTGACAAAGCATCCACTGTTTCTTCTGGAAACATAACGTTAATTATGATGAGAAATAGAACCAGTCTTCCATACCTGTTTTTACTCCTAGTTTCAAAATGTACTCCTAGCACCTCCTCAGCTCCCTAATCCCAAAAAGAAAACATCTGCATTTTTAATTTCCTTAAGAATGGGTTTAGAAAAATCATGCTGTAGGAGGCTGGCGTGGCTTGTAGGGAGTACCAGAGGTACCTACACCTTGTGCCAGGTCCAGTTATCCCTTATTAGTGTAGAAGAGGTGTTCCTAGCAGCTTTGGCTGATAGAAGGTAGCTATGGCAAAGCAGCTTAGGCTGAACTAGGAGACATGTAAAGCTCCTACTATACCACTGGTGTCATATGCACAATATCATAAGAAAACACAATACCCAGAGTTACTAAAAATAAAGGTACTTTATTTTTATGACAATATGCCAAAAGTATCTCAGTGAGTACCCTCAGTATGAGGATAAGTTATATACACAAGATATATGTACACAAACCAAAATTAGGTAAGTAATAGCAAGAAAAGTAATGCAAACAGTGTAGAATTACAGTAGATTGCAATAGGAGCACATAGGTATAGGGGTAACACAAACCATATACTCCAAAAGTGGAATGCGAACCACGAATGGACCCCAAACCTATGTGAGCTTGTAGAGGGTCGCTGGGAATGTAAGAAAACAGTGAGGGCTAGAAAAATAGCCCACCCCAAGACCCTGAAAAGTAGGTGTAAAGTGCACCTGCTACCCCCAGAGATCACAGAAGTCGTGATGGGGGATTCTGCAGGAAAAACAAACACCAGCAATGCAACAACAGTGGATTTCTGGACCCGAGTACCTGTAAGACAAGGAGACCAAGTCCAATAGTCGCGACAGTGTCGAGAGTGGGCAGGAGCCCAGGAAATGCCAGCTGAGGGTGCAAGGAAGCTGCCACCTGTTGGAAGAAGCTTGGAGTTCTGCAAGAAAGAAGAATAAGCTTGCAGAGGTGTTCCCACGCAGAAAGACAGCAAACAAGCCTTGCTAGCTGCAAGGGTCGCGGTAGAGGTTTTTGGGTGCTGCTGTGGCCCAGGAGGGACCAGGATGTCGCCACTTGGAGGAGGAGACAGAGGGGGCGCCCAGCAACTCAGGGAGCCCTCACAGAAGCAGGCAGCACCCGCAAAAGTACCTGAACAGGCACTTGGAAGGAAAGTGAACTGGATTCCACGCAAAGTCACAAAGGGGAGTCTCACGATGCCGGAGGACAACTCAGAAGGTTGTGCACTGCAGGAAGGAGTGCCGGGGACCCAGGCTTGTCTGTGCACGAAGGAAATCCTGGAACAGTGTACAGGAGCCGGAGCAGCTGCAAATCACGCGGTACCCAGCAATGCAGTCTAGCGTGGGGAGGCAAGGACTTACCTCCACCAAACTTGGACTGAAGAGTCACTGGACTGTGGGAGTCACTTGGACAGAGTTGCTGAGTTCCAGGGACCTCGTCAGGATGAGAGGGGACCCAGAGGACCAGTGTTGCAGTCTTTTGGTGCCTGCGTTAGCAGGGGGAAGATTCCGTCGACCCACAGGAGATTTCAGCGGAGCTTCTGGTGCAGGGTGAAGGCAGGCTACCCCCAGAGCATGCACCACCTGGAAACAGTCGAGAAAGCCAGCAGGATGAGGCGCTACAATGTTGCTAGTAGTCGTCTTGCTACTTTGTTGCGGTTTTGCAGGCGTCCCGAGTAGTCAGCGGTCGATCCTATGGTAGAAGGTGAAGAGGGAGTTGCAGAGGAACTCTGGTGAGCTCTTGCATTCGTTATCTGAAGAATTCCCCAAAGCAGAGACCCTAAATAGCCAGGAAAGGAGGTTTGGCTACCAGGTTAGGAGGATTGGCTACCAAGAGAGGTAAGAGCCTATCAGAAGGAGCCTCTGACGTCACCTGCTGGCACTGGCCACTCAGAACAGTCCAGTGTGCCCCCAACACCTCTGTTTCCAAGATGGCAGAGGTCTGGGACACACTGGAGGAGCTCTGGGCACCTCCCCTGGGAGGTGCAGGTCAGGGGAGTGGTCACTCCCCTTTCCTTTGTCCAGTTTCGCGCCAGAGCCGGGCTGGGGGATCCCTGAACCGGTGTAGACTGGCTTATGCAGAGATGGGCACCATCTGTGCCCATCAAAGCATTTCCAGAGGCTGGGGGAGGCTACTCTCCCCAGCCTTCACACCTATTTCCAAAGGGAGAAGGTGTAACACCCTCTCTCAGAGGAAATCCTTTGTTCTGCCTTCCTGGGCCAGGGCTGCCTGGACCCCAGGAGGGCAGAAACCAGTCTGAGGGGTTGGCAGCAGCAGCGGCTGCAGTGGAGACCCCGGAAATGCAGTTTGGCAGTACCCGGGTACTGTGCTAGAGACCCCGGGGATCATGGAATTGTCCCCCCAATACCAGAATGGTATTGGGGGGACAATTCCATGATCTTAGACATGTTACATGGCCATGTTCGGAGATAGCATTGTGACGCTACACATAGGTAGTGACCTATGTGTAATGCACGCGTGTAATGGTGTCCCCGCACTCACAAAGTCCGGGGAATTAGCCCTGAACAATGTGGGGGCACCTTGGCTAGTGCCAGGGTGCCAACACACTAAGTAACTTTGCACCTAACCTTCACCAGGTGAGGGTTAGACATATAGGTGACTTATAAGTTACTTACGTGCAGTGGTAAATGGCTGTGAAATAACGTGGACGTTATTTCACTCAGGCTGCACTGGCAGGCCTGTGTAAGAATTGTCAGAGCTCCCTATGGGTGGCAAAAGAAATGCTGCAGCCCAAAGGGATCTCCTGGAACCCCAATACCCTGGGTACCTCAGTACCATATACTAGGGAATTATATGGGTGTACCAGTATGCCAATGTGAATTGGTAAATTTAGTCACTAGCCTGTTAGTCCCAGTGACACATAGAATAAAACAACATATGTACAGTGAAATATGGGGGTAACATGCCAGGCAAGATGGTACTTTCCTACACACGCTATATAAAGATTTTCACGGAGCTAGTAAGTAGTGTTCAAGGGTCAAGAGTGAGTGTCCAATATGCAAAAGATCGGAATAAGGAGGGTCCACCAGCAACATGATCTCAGTTTTGCTCGATTTGAGTGTTAAACAATTTCTGTAAATCCAATCAGCTACTGCTTTGAGGCCAGAAAGGAAGTTGCAGAGGGATTTATTGTTAATGCCATCCAGCCGGAGGATCAACTGTGTATCATCAGTGTGGCACATGCTCAACAGAAAGAAAGATGCTCCAGCGAAGGAGGGCACACAGAGATTGAAAGGGATGGGACTTAAAGAAAAGCCCTGAAGGGGCTCCACAAAGCACAACACTTCCCATTGATACTACCCATACCAGCACTGCCACAGACCGCACCAATACAACTACCAACCATCACAGCCCTACAATTGTGACAATTAAGATGATTCCAAGACCCCAAAGCTATAAGAATGGCTTGTATGGAAGGTTTTAGTCACTTTAATGCATATTGAATTATTCAGCAACTATTGTTGTGCTAATCTCTAGATTAGACAAACAGCACCACCATTTGGCAGTCTGCCATAGGTGCCTGTGTTGACACTTGTTAGACCTGTCAGCTCTTGGAGTGGTTTACCATGTCATTTTGCTTCTGACCTCCTGTTTTTTATCCTGAGCTGAATTTCATTTTTGCTGGCTTTAGGACTTTGGACACTTTACAACTGCTGACCAGTGATAAAGTGCAAGTGATCTCTATCTAAATTGTATTGGTTTATCCATTATTAGCATATCTGATTTACAAGCAAGTCCCAAGTATAGTGCACCATGTGTGCCCAAGGCCTATAAATCAAATGCTACTAGTGGGCGTGAACCGCCTGCATGAGTAGCCATGTAAACATGTCTCAGACCTGCCACTGCATTGCCTGTGTGTGCAGTTTTAAACTGCCATTTTGACCTGGCAAGTGCACCCATTAGCCGGGCCCAAACCTTCCATTTTGCTATATGTAAGTCACCCCTAAGGTAGGCCCAAAGCAGCCCCATGGGCAGGGTGCAGTGTATTTAAAAGGTAGGACAAATACTGGTGTTTTTACATGTCCTGGTAGTGAAATACTGCTAAATTCAGTTTTTTAACTATTGCAAAGACTATCTCGCCAATAGAGGAACATGGGGATTGCCTTGAAATATCTTTTAAGTGTAATTTGCCATTCGCAGCAGATAAAGATATGAAGTTTGGGGGTCTCTGAACTCACAATTTAAAAATACATATTTTGCTGAAGTTGGTTCTTAAATTGTAAGTTTGAAAATGCCACTTGTAGAAAGTGGGCATTTTCTTGCTTAACCATTCAGTGCCTCTGCCAGTCTGTGGAATACATGTCTGGGTCAGGATGACAGTTGGCCTGTTTGTGAATTCACTCTAGACTGTCACACAAAGGGAGCTGAGGTCTTCCTGGGCTAGAACTGTGGGAGGAGCTTGCAGTTGCACCTAAATATGGCTGTGCCTGTCCTTACATGAAGCAGTTTCCAAACCCCTGGAGTGTGTCTGGGGCCAGGGCATGAAAGACAGGGTCTTGTGCCTACTTCAAAGACAGAAATAGGTATAAGTACTGGACCTGGATAGAAGAGCTGGATGCTGTTGGAGGGACGGCAACTCTGCCCGCTGCTTTGTTGTGCTGCCCTGCTGCTTGCTGCTTCTATTCTGGGAGTGAAAGGACTGGACTTTGCTTTCTACATCCTGCTTTCCAAGGTTCTTCAAGGGCTTGAGCTGAGCTTGCCTCCGGTTAAGAAGTCTCAGGGACATCAAATACTTCATCTGCCAGCACTTGGGCTCTTTGCTGAGAGTTGTGCTCTGTCAAGGGGTGCGAAATCCAGTCTGGTCCCTTGAAGGAGGTTTTTTGTGCTACAAGAAGAAAATCCACGCATCAACTCACTGTGTCATTCTGAACCGACGCATCACTGAAAGGTTTTGACGCATCGCTGCTGCTGCCCAGGAGCGTTGTACCCGCTTGATACGGTTTTCCACGCAGGCCCTAGTTTTCAGTTGCAGCGCGTCAGACGAACCACCACTACGTGAGTTTCGAACACTGCATCACTGAAGTCTGTGACGCACCACCCTGAGGCTGTGCCTGCTTCATCGCTGTGAGATCAATGCATCGCGGGCCGACTTTTGACACGTCACTAATGCATCGTCCCTGGGGACCATTTTCTTCATTGACACCACACCGTAGTAGGAAATCAACGCTTCGTGCCACAAATCATGCATCATCTCCCCGGTGACAGTAAGGAACCGATGCATCACCTCCCCTGCCTAGCAGTAAGGAACCAACACATCACCTGTCCTGCAACCGTAAGGCACCACCAACGCATCTCTGGCTCTTTCGACGCATCACCTCCCCTGAGGCCCGCATCATCTTTGTGTTTGACGCAGCCCAGGTACTTTGTCTCAGTCAAGCGCTTCATTGATTTCAAGGAATAACAATTACATTTCATCTTTTAAAAGTGATATCTTTGCTTGTTAGATTTTTGTAATTGTGTTTTTTTATTACTCAGATCAAATTGGCTAGTTTTCTAAACTGTTGTGGAGTCCTTTTGTGGTGTTTTCACTGTGTTGCTGTGTGTGTACACAAATACTTTACACATTGCCTCTACAATAAGCCTGACTGCTCGTGCCAAGCTACCAAGGGGGTGAACAGGGGTTATTTTAGCTGTGGCACTCTTACCCTGACTGGAGTTAGGGTTCCTACTTGGACATGGTGCAAACCACGGCAAATTAGAGACCACATTTCTAACAACACTTAAGTGCCGGTGACGAGCACAGGAAACCACTGGCTCAAAATAAGCACTGGGACTCCCTAACTATCTAAAAAGAGCCATGAATACTGTCTGGCTATGAACTGTTAAGAACGGGCAATTCCATTCTAAAGCCAGCCCTCTCCCTCCAACATCCACAAGTGCCCCATAGCACACTGTGTCAAAGGCTGCAGAGGGATGCAGGTGGATAAGAGCTGCAACCCCTCCCCCACTGAAAATCATCCGTACTTTGTTCTGAACTGCAACAAGTGTCACCACCAATTCATAATTTGGGCAGAATCCTGATTATGCTGGATGGATTAAGCAGAATATTAGGTGTCACAAACTTCAAGATCTGAGTATTAGCTACTTTTTCGGTACACTCCGCACCAAAAAGTAGCAAAGAAATAGGCAAATAGTACCTATTAAAGAAGGTTCCAGGGAAGGTTTTAAAAAAATACAGAGATAATACTGGTCTGTTTCCAATCTGTAGGAAGAGAAACAGACAAGTGAGGAATTCACCAGCTTGCATACTGATGGAGCAGCTGTGGTCTCTATCAGATGGAGAATACAGGCTTCAAACCTGGATCTACAACTTAGTACAGTTGACCATGTTGTCAGTATAACCGACTGGTATGAACCTTATGTTCATTTTAAATGCAAAGGGGCATGAATCACTCAAACAACAAATCACCTATGGTCATGGAAGAGACCAAATACATGTAATGATACTTAGAACAAACTAAATAATTTCTACACGCTTGCCTATTTAGTTTCAATAGTTTTATATTAGAGCTTTCCAGAAGAATACCCCTCTGATATTTAGCGAGAGACATACTGTGGACATAATTGTGAGCATATACACATGTTCCTATTCTCCTCGAATGTAAAACATTATTTTGAAGTTCCAGGGATCATACACAATGAGGACAAATGATTAACCATTTTAAGTTTGATATGGCATGCCCAATTCAACTCGATTTCTAATTTTTGAATGCAGTTGGAGGCTTGTAGATATATGTGTGTCAAACTTCACAAGTTCCTTTTGATGGTGTCTGCATAAGGGACAGTACCAATGAAATTACTTGCACCTAGCACACTATTTTGTAGGGGGCGAAAAAGTAAGATACTGCACATCAAAGTCCGGTGTTTGAAGATACCCAAGCAATGCTTTTACATTTTACTAAGAAGGCCAAAGCAGGATATTTCACTTGCATGCACTCCACCTTTTAGTTACTACATGGTATTATTGGTATAAATATGTACGCACAAACAAAGCAAAGATTGGTACTGTTAAATTTCCCTTTATCATCCTCTCTACTTAACCTACTAATCCCTGCACAATTTTGATCCCCAAAATGGATCAAAGCAGTTATTCATTAGTTTTCTTTTGCTGAAAGTGGGTTGTTGAACAGAATTAAATGAGGTGATATAATCCATGTTATGGTAATGCCTTTCTGTAGCTATAAAGACAACAACAGTTAGAAGCAGTTTTGTTCCTGCTATGGTGCGGAGAGAGGATGATTAAATAGCACCCTAGTAATTGTACTTAGCTAGCCTCTTAAAGTGCATTGTGTTCTTATTTACTTCACCAAAAAGTTCATGAAATGAGAATGCGCCTCATCTCGTGATGCTGAAAAAACAGGGGTCACGCACATCCAAGTGACTTTGAAAAAAACACATTGTAAACCATGTATTTTGCTTTCCACCAATGACTGTAGACAAGAAACTGCTGAATACCCATTGATGAACTAGATGTAACCCAGGCTTGATTGACTTCATACTGTGATTAGACACTCTCTGTAAACTCAAGACCTTACAGTGCAAGGTTCTCGAAGATTGCATTGAGCAATGAGCCCCACCACCAGCAGCAACGTGCCTGGACACCGTCGGGTCTAACCGCTAAATAAAACACCAAAAAACATTTCAAAAGTTCACAAAGACAGATGTATGCAAAGCCTGAAGCTGTGGACACCAAAGCATAGCATTTACTGCTACCCAGTGGTGTCATACAAGCGGCACACATCAGATATTTTGCTAGCACATTAGATGCTGCTCTCACAGCACACAACACTCACATGTGGGAGAGGAAAGCGGAGCTGGGCCACGTTAACCTGGCTCATGAGAGGAAAGCTGAATCGGTTCGGCAGCACCAGGCGTGAAGCAATGAGGTCCACGAGCATGGTGTCAGACACGTCACTGGAAGAACAAAGGAGGAAGAATAGTTAAAAAAAAGAGCTAAGGTACTGTGAACACAGAAGACCTCCACAATGGACTGGCCCAGAAACCTAGTCTGAAAAAGGCTGAGACGCAGTATGGACACTCCTGCAATTTTAGTAAATATCACCCTCTGAACATGTAACCGCACTCTATCACGGCTGTTAGCAATGAGGAACGTCAGCAGCTGTAGGGTTAAAATGTTCTGGAAATATCACAAATACCTTTATTTATTATTCACCTCTATATGCAAAATATATTTTCATCAGAAGTCTTCCGTCCTTCCGAAATATGGGGGTAGTGTTGTCCACTTTCACACACTTCTTACGCTTCCCTGCACTTTTTAACTTCTGTCGCATAGAAAACTACCATGCGTGTAAGTAAAGTACACAAAACTTCCCTATTTTCAAAGGAGGTGCGGGGAAAGGAAAGACTTTCGCAGAAAAATATTTTTTTGAAAAAAGGACAAATAATATAGAACATTTCTGGATGGTCTTATTGTGCAGTTAAACAAACCCCACACCCCGGTCTTTTTTCCTCCACTGGAAGACATTTTCGTGTGGTGATATCATTTCCACTTTGCCCTCTGAGGCACTTTGATACATTTCATACGCACAACAAATCTATGTTAGGAGTAAATAAGGTGTGCCTTGAGGGAGGGAAATGACATGGGGAATGTTTGTAAATACTCACAAAGTGCAGACTTCTGGTCCTATCTCGTCACTGCACTTACACCTGGAAAAGCTTGCTAGTAAACAGATTTTCTAAATCAGCTGGACCTATAAATATCTACAAATTCCGATCTTGTCAGGCCTAATTTCTGAAGCTTGACGTGCCAGGTGTGCCTCTATGCCCCCAGCAGATGGCAATTCTCCGAACCAGGAGCTGTTATTCACAGTTTCAGATGTCAGGTTCTTTTGCACTCTTGAGGGATACTTGGAGGCACAAAATATTTTACGAATGGCGCCCTAAGAATTTGTGCATTCAGAAAGGTCACTAAGAAATTCAAGTAAACGCTTCTACACAGGGTGAATTATTTCATTCTAAGACAAAGCACTTTACACCAGAGATCTTAAGTTCAGCCTATAAACATATATATATATATATATATATATATATATATATATATATATATAATAATGTCACACAGTTAAGATAGTAGCAATGGGACATGACAGCACTACAAGGCGCCCCCACCAGTAAAATTATTCTAGGAAGCAAAGAACAGAAACATTTCTTGTTAAGTACCTCAGTGACAAAACCTATGTAACCACTGCACAGTGAAAGTGGCTCACTTTGCCCATACAGAAGGCCAACCATTCAATATAGGTGTTAAGAGCTGCCTGACTGTGGGTGACAAGTGTCCATCAATGAATTCTTCAAATTTCAGACCTGCAGAGTGGGGAGGGGCCACAGGACCAATGGTGTTCAATCTTCACTGGTAGTGCAGGAGGGTAAACAGTCCTCAAACAACCTAGTAACATACTAATTGCCTTAGCAACGTTTTATTTAAAATCCTGCAGTATTCGGTTTCGAGACAATTCACTTGCCATATTTTTCCAAGTGCTTTATAAATCTTCTTGTTGTAACGCCTTTGAAGTACGCAAGCTAAAAATACTTTGCTCTAGAGTAGAGACAATCCTGTGAAATAGTATTTGATAATTTAAATAAGCTTGGCCCATACTCTTAAAAACTCACGCACAACTCAAACAATGCAAATATATCTCACAAATCTCCTCTTTGGGGACAAAGCTTGTTAGGTTTGGGTTTTGTGAGTTGCCTTGGTTGTGCAGATTTTTTTTAATGGGTGGTGAACTTGTTCTTGGACGTTTGCACTGCAATGGCCCTCTACTTTGGAAGAAGGGAAGAACTGAGACTGGAACGTGGGATGCCCAGTATCCTCACTCTAAGAGTGCTCCATCAATGTAAATTGGTAGGGTCAGTTAGTGTCCTTCCTCTATGTCCTTAGGTGATCCTCAGCTCAAGCTCCTTGAATGTGACATGTATGTTGTGTACTGTATGAGAATTTTCCATGTCAATTGGTAGGGGCAGTTAGTCCAGATGGCAAAGCAAGGAACCACCTAAACTCCTGGTGGGACAACTTATCTTTCATGCATGTAACTGGGTGTCAAATGCAGGAAGGGTAAAGGCTCTACTGAAAACACCCATTTGTGGGAGGTCCTAATATTTATATGCTACATGCTGAAATGGCGACAATATGAAGACTGAAGAATGAGGCTGCCATAGACATGGACACTCTAATACATTGGCCGTCATTCAACCAGACTCATCTTCCTAAAAGAGGTTGCATCTAATTAAGACGCTGTCAAAATAAAGCAGAATCAATACTCACAATAACTGGGTCGCTAGTCAAAGTATATGAAACCGCTGGTATTCAAATAGGGAATGAGTAACTGCTGAACTAAAGGGTATAAATATTTGTATTTGTATGGTGCTAAAATGTAATTAAAGTGTCCATACACAATGTCTCCTTTGAGAATAACTCCAAAGATAATTTTGGTGAAGTTTTCTGAATTTCATATTATCAAGTTTGTTTTATTTTAACAACCTAAAAGTAAACATTACGACCAAATAATTAACAGCACTCTTAATCTTCACTTAGCAATAATTTCCCTAGAAATGCCTAAACCCTGCCTGCTAACATCAATAACTAATGTGTATTTATTGTAATAGAAATGTGCAGAGTTAAATATCATACAACTTGCACCACCTCAGTTCTTTAATATTCGGTCTGATTCACACACAAAAATATGTAATCAGAACTCACAGATCCCGACGTTTTTTCCTCAGTTGTAATAAGTTACATCAATATAGAAATACACAAGAACAATGGTGATTGCCGATTAGACAGGATGACTCCCATGAATTCACACCGAAGTGAGATGTCTAGCTTTGTACTCAAGAACAGCCAGTACATAATACCTCTGCATATTTGCCTAGAGCCTTTACTGCTGGCTTGTCACCATCAACAACTCAGACCTACACTATCAAGAACATATGCCTGAGCGCGAGGAGTCATCTTGCATGCAGTCAGACAAGTACAAACATGTGCAAAATGACATTTGGGAAAACAATATACAAACTCTCCGTGGAGGACCTAACTTGTCTGTTCCTGTAATTTGAGAGACACTGTAAGAAAATACCTGGCCACAGTCTTTAACACAGAGGAAGAATAATTCACCCTTAAAGGCTCATTAGCTCTAACATGTGGTTTTCACAATAAATACATTAGGTACACTGCCTATGGCAAACCTTTAGAATAAACAGGTCCGACCTCAGTTATAACCTTCCCAATTAATAATCAGGCATGATTCTTTACAAACACCATTTGCAATCCAAAAACTCTGACCAGCCTTTAAGCAATACTACTGTTGCTCGAACGAAAGTTATGCAAGACTGTCTGATAGGGAATTTAGGACGCAAGACTATAGAAGAAAGGTGCCACAACTTAAAGAGATCTGAATTGCAGTTAATGATATACAAATTGTGATGCAGCCAGCTCTCCTGCATTATGAGTTCTATTTAACACTTCTGTAAACACATCCAACACAGGTCAGCTGCGACTATAAAGAGAAGCGAATTCCTCATTATTTGAGCCACCCCTTGAACTAATTTACAAGGAAAGAAAACCGGTTCTACTGATATTTCAGGATACTGTCATTTAAGTCAGTTCACACGCATACCTGTGCTTTGCACATTACATTACACAATCACGTCTAACTCAATAAACTGAAACAATGCAGAAAACAAAATGTACAGGCAGATATGTTGATGGGTTTAAAGAGTCCGCTCTCAACTGAATTCAATGCTCACTCACTGAGGACTCGCTGTCACCTACCGGATGAACCTATTTCCCGTTTGTTGGAATCAAAAGCAAAAGGTTGGGCAGATGCTCGGCAGAGTCTTCGGCTGGGATTGCCTGTTTGTAGGTTCATCTTTGTTTTACAGAGAGCTCTATCACCATAAGGGGGTCTAGCAAAGTCTTAAGGAGACTGTAGAAGCCAGACTACTAAAAGAAATTATACAACAAGCGAGATTTTTATGATCTTCCTAAAAGTGCAAACTCAGGTACAACCCAAGTGTGAGGTAGTTTAGTCCATGGAAGCTTCCTTTATCTGGAGTAAAGAAAATTGCTTGGTCTCTCTTGACCAGGAACGATCGGACCAAATTGACCACTTTAGCCCGTGGACCACCACAGTCACAATACATTGAATACTCACCATGAAGAAAGTGACAAATGGCTCCTAAAGGACCAACCCTGAGCCTCTGGCTGCCAGCTGCAATCTTGAGATAGTACACCAACGAATTCATCCCAGATTTTGTCCAGCTCTGTGTCTGAAAAACTTACTGGATCGTATCTAAGTGAATGAAAGTTGATTTCCTACGATGATTGCCAGCAACTTAGCAATTTTGGAAAGAAATAAGAAAGGCTGAAACACTGATAGCTGAGGAGAGTGAAGTCCTCTCCCTTTAAAAAGAGGCATGGTATTGGTCCTGTTCAGCATTTCTGAACCTAGTCCACTGTCTATGCGATATGAGAGGGCGGCTAAAACGGGAAACCAGCATTCAGTCCAGTTAGTCCTGTATTCAGAGAATAGTCAGTCTTGAGCCACATGTCAGTTTCCTAACTTGCACCATGAAAAATGCGTCAAACTGCAAAAATCCCATAACTGCCCATTTCTCAAACAGAACTCGGTGAAACTTTCCTTGTAGTGGCTGGTTTGTAAATACCAATAATTAATCTGTGGGAAAATTAAATTCTCGACCACTAAAAATACATTTCGCTGGAGTACACAGGAGTCACATCAGTCAGAGGTCAGCGGTATGTGCTCGTAAGGGACAAAGGTCTTATCTCAGGTCAGTGACAGATGGAATAATCGGACAACCCCAAAGGTGAGAGGTGATGTGTAGGTATGCATAAGTATGTGAAAGGTTCCTTTCAATAGTAATGCAACATTAACTTTTTTTGTATTTAACTGCTTTCATTCCTAGTGTAAAAAACCTGCTGCTTGCTACCAGACCGGTCAATTACATGGCAGTTGTAGAGACATAAAGACTGGATTTCGCAAATGTAAAACCTATGTAGTGTGAATCATATGTCATTGGACGTCATATTGGGCCTGACTTTACAGATCAATAGGACTCATTCTGATTCTTTGGCTGTTATGCTCTTATTCCTAGACTAATGGGGAATTACAAAGGCTGTGCCTCCTGGGATACCAGGGTGCAGTCAGTAAGTTTCTAGGTTTACTAATATTTTCTCTTTCAGGCACGTCTGCCTCTTTTCTGTGGGGGAAAGAACAAAAACAATAGCTTCTCTCTCTTCCTCCTCATGTGTTCGGGGAAGGAGGTCCATTCTGCCGGATCCTAAGCAATTGCTTCTGGGAGCAGTTCTCAGAAAAGGTACTGCTCTCTCTTTTCTCTAGATCTAAACTTCAACCTTTCTATCCCTTGAAAGCCAAAGTTTAAAAAAGGACTTACTCGACAATTCATTAAGCTTGTTCTAGTAGCAAATTCCGGTGTTTTCATGGAAATTTCGAAACAAAAATTCACAAGTTGCGCTCAAGTTCCTTAATCCACAGATGACTCACCTGACAAATGCAAACTTATTATCGTGGAACAACACGCTATCTTTTCAAACAGAATGTTTCAACTATGTTTTCAGGGGGAATAAACACTCAATGTGTAGCTTTCCTGTGTTCTCAAAATGCAGACAAATAGAACACATCTTGGCTAACATATCTGCCATCTTTTGCAGGTAAAAAAGAAAGGAGATTTGCTGTGATTTAATCGTATACAGTAGGGGGCATATTTACAAGCTCTTTGCGCCTCCCTAGCGTCATTTGTTTTTAAGCTAAGGAGGCCCCCACTGTGCTCCATATTTACAAAGTGGTGCAATGCATGCATTGCACCACTTTGTAACCCCTTGCGCCACGTTATACCTGCAGCAGGTATAATGTATGCTCCCACGTAGGGATGCCCAAAAAATGGCACAGTGAAATTTACAAGATTTTCCTGCACCATTTTTTTGTCATTTGTAACGCCTGCTCAGGGCAAGCGTTAGAGTGACGCTCCCATAATACCCATGGGCCTCCCTGTGCTTTGCTGGACTAGCGCGATAATTTATAGTGCTAATCCAGCAAAGTGCCAAAACAGTGTCACAAATTATGACACTCTTGTGCTAACGTGCGCTGTATGGTAAATAAAGTGCTACCATGGTGACGTTAGGGATTGCAGGGCGATGCAGGAAAAGTTGTGCATCAGAGCAGATGTACCACTTTTGTGTAAAATGCCCCTAAATTCAATTTAAACGAAGTAATGTGAAAATGAAAAAAAGAAAACTGAATGCAGGGCTCCCTCATTTATGCATCCAGGATCTGGAACAAGATACCCATCAATATCAAACCTGCTCTTAACACCCAGACATACAGAAAGGAACTGAAGATACCCCTCATCAGAGAATCCAACTCATTACAGGCTAGCAAATAAACTCTCCCAAGATATTTTACTTGATTGCAAGGAACCTAGGTTTCTGATTCACAAATATCACTACCCACATTACGTAAAAAGCCCCAAAGACTGGTAAGGACAAAGGCCATTCTTAAGGTTTACATTTCTTCTGCTCAGTATTTGGTAGCCAATGATGAGCCCTCAATTATTTGAAAAGTCAACATTAAAGTATTTACTCACGAAATGACCCATGCGCAACTAAAGCAACTATTCAGTCACTTCTAACATTTGAAAAACATGTCTTGTGCTCTATAGAGCGTCACCACTCCCAATTCAGCAAACTGTTAACCAAAACTAGACCCTGAAGGTAGAAAACCCAACAGTCAGGTTTGATGACCAGAGACCAGGGTCTTTGAAATCCAAAGTTGTGTTCAAGACCCTGCATGTACCCAAACACTAGCCAGTACAAGTCAGTCTAACTATGAGATGTTCAACAACAACAAGCGAATAAAGGTTACCTTTGTAAAGTTTGGAAACTTGAAACGCAGAAAATCCCCTCCCCTCCCCAAGACTCTGCAAAGATAGTCATGCCTATAAAAATCAATCACTACACAGACATCAAAATGCAACATTTCAAAAGGGAGGAAAAGGCGAGACGGGCCATAATAAGAGGGTGAAGATTTCAAAATTCTTGCGCCCCATGCAGGGAACATGTTAAAGGGTTGCCAACTTAGTTTGGTCTGCCTTGGTGGGCACATTTAAACCACAAGCTTGCAAAAGGTGCATTTATCATAACTTGGGTCAGTCACACACTGGTAATATTGAACTCTATTCCTACCATGGAGGCTAGCATGATATTGCTTCTAGCAGACGCAACAAAAACAAGTCACAATGAGGCATGATTCGGAAAAGCAAGAGTAGTCATCTTGCAGGTAGAAACAATGGTGTGATGCAGCCAAGTACCAAATAACATACCTAGAGAGCAGACACCGAGTCACATTACAGGATGAAGTTTTAAAGGTCACCTAAATAGAGATGTACTGTCAGCCTTTTCAGTGACCTAAAAATTTATGAACCTGGCAACAAAAGGCTGCATGGCGAATCAGGGGGCAACTGCAGTGCCCAGGGAGAGGGATGGCCACGTTACCAGTCTGCATCCGCTAGTAAGGCCACACCTTGCGCATTATGTAAACCTCAACTCCCACCAAAAGAGGTGTAGAAACATAGGTAAATTTATTCTAAGGAAAAAAAGAACTGGATTTAAAAACAGATTATAAGAGGAAATACAGCCTGTGAGTCAGAAGACTGTTTAATGACATGGAAATCCTTGATCAAAAGGCCACAATATGAGGCAGGAGGCCAATATATTCTCAAGTAAACAGTAGTAGATGTGTATAAAAAATCTCCAATAAAAAGCACTGGGAAAACAACCAGTGACCTATTTAAACAAGTATTTACAAATGCAATGGGGTTTGCCTTGCCCAACCCTGTTCTAGGGTTTGGGGAGATGGATAGCTAAGCATGTCCTTTGGTACCTGTTTCACCATGGCGACCCATAATATACAAGGAATTATCACTGTTAACTAAGGGCTAGGGAGGTCACTACCATGTCATGCATGGAGCACGTCTCATGAATTAGCACCATAAACACGGTCAGCATTATAGCATGTGTGGGTGCCATGGGAATCCAACTTTCGTCAACAATTACCACCACTGTGCAAGTGATATTCACAATGTGGAAAAATATATCTAGGTAAAAGGTAAGGGCTACTGGACCATAATTGTGAGGGCTGGGTAAGTTTGCCACTGGAGTCCCAGGGTAAGTCCCACAATGTCTCTCCAAGCTGAGACAAGTACACCTCTTCTGCACTTGACTTTTAAGGCAGCAAGAGTGAGCAGTCAACGGGGTCTCTGGGAGGCAGTATGAAAGGCAAGCACTCAGAACTTAAACAACATGCACAATAAATTACTGTCCAGCCCAGCTCTAATTTTAGCACTGAAAGTATTTTAAAATCACAACAAAATGTAATCATACACAGTTCAATAAGGACTCAGTTACAAAGCAGTAATTAAATCTAGGAGACAGGAGTTTCACCCACTATAGTGCTCTCTCCCTATCTGACAAAGCTATCCCAATGTCTTTGTTTAATTGTACAGAATTGCAGGCATAGGCATACATATGGCACAGATGTAATTCACTAGTGATTACCACCAGGGGATAATTTGTAGATCAGTTCAAACAATTCCTGCCCAAAGCAATCACACTGGCAATAGTTAGTGTACCCATGCCAGATTTACTCTTACACGACAAGGTCAGTCTTTCACATTTAGGTACTGCTTTACCTGCTCATAGAGAGATGTGAATTGTGTGGTGCTGGTGGGTGCACTCACTGCATCCCACATCTTCAGTGTCAGCTGCGGTGATGTGGGAGCACAGTGGCGGCCTTGCCCTGATCCACCAGAGGTTGAGCAGCAGTGTAGGCCTACTCGTTGGACACACTTATTCGGCAGATGCAGCCACTTGGCAGGGGTTCGGCATATGCTGGTCTTCACTGGTTGTGGCCCCTGGGCTGGTCTTAGATGGGTGCTGCTCTTCACTAACTGTGGCCTCCAGGCCACGAACAGAGCTTCTACTTCAGCAGCAACAACAGCGCCCTCACCACATACACCCAATATCAGGCAGTGCGGTACCAGTCAGTCTCTGGAAGGGTGCCAGAGGGAGATGCCATGATGTTGTTTTTGGGTTTGATTCTTGACGTGGTCTGCAACAGAACGCGCAGAGGGAGCTCAGAAGATCCATCATGAAACAGGCTGGTTCTGGCTGTGCTCCCAATGTCAGTCTGACGTTCCAGGGCATTCCTCATGCTGAGAACACGACTGGACAGCCTCTCCTCCTGCAGGTCAAGGCAGTCTCCTCCCCTCTCTGAGCAGAACGGTAAACTTCTGGGTGCAAGGCAGACTTCAGGCATTTCCAACAAGTTGCAGAGTTCAAGTGATGTCTGCTCACCTCTGGGAGACTGGCTGTCATACAGACACCAGCCTTGATGACACTAAATCTTGTTACTCTGAGGAGCACTATCTTCCTTGGAATTTAAAAAAATTGGGTGATTTTGGTCCCATGTTTTCTCATTTTCCAGACAGGCCAAATGGATCAACTGTCCGTTTTAAGTGGTCACTTTTCAAATGCCATTTTCTGACTGTATTGCAGACGCAGCTTTTGTACAGGGTGATGACTATCCAAGAGCATCCAAAACCATGGCACAAGGAAGTGAGAGCTGTTCTATAGCTGAAATCAAGGAAAGACACACAGGTAGGCCCTTCTAAGAAACTTCAACTTCGGCACCAAAAAACTGATGACCCACCTCACCCTCTACCGTCCACCAAACAGCAGCTCTCAAGAACAACTAATTATCATCCGACTGCTAAAAAAAACGTATTGAATTTCCAAGGGCAGCCTAATGTCCATATTACTCATTTAGGTATCTGGACCTCCCTACACACACGCACATGGAATGTCCGTGCAAAGGCTTCTACGACTGTCACTCAGGTGTTTGAATTTTTTAAAATTCTTATTATTTTTAAGTAAGGATGGAGAACTATGGATGACAGAATTTAGGGGCTTTTTTATGACTCTTGTTACTCCGCGCTCATGGGCAGCTTTTATCTGTCTATTGTTGAAGATTTAACATGGACAACACAAAAGCTCACAGTGGGCTTTGGGCCAGCCAACTGCTGGCCCCTTTTTAGGATCGAGCCTGCGTATCGCAGCGAGACTCTTTAGTATTTAGAAAATGGCTCGGAGCCCTGTCAACTTCACGTCAGTGTTTTTAATTGGTTCGTGGGCCTGCCTAATAAAATCTGCTTGCTTTCATTAGTCGAAGGCACGCATACGTCATGCCTTTTCCGGTGATTAGCCCTCCTCGAGCGCAGCGACCAAGTACAGAAAACATGCGAGGCTCGCTGTTTTCCATCGGGCTCATGGACTTCTTTTTCTCTAATTTATGAGCGCGATCTTGCTTGGCAGAAGTCGAGCGCTTTACATAGGTAATTTCACTTTTTCGGGTTATGTACATAAATGCACTTTTGCCCGATAGGTGAAAAGTCGAGTTAGGAGTTTACAACGCGATCAGCTCTAACATGAGCAAACGCGAGACCCGTTGCATTGTAAATGCTTGTTAGTTGTTAGAATTTCCTTCTTCTTCTTGTGTTTGACCCTCTCTGGGAGCATAGCTTCTTTACCATTCTTTTTGGATAACTTGCATTAATTTCCTGATCCCATTCAGGGAACTACGTTTTCTGTCATTCTGCTCTGCAATGGAGTGGATGTGTTTTCTTGCTCTCTCCCTTGTGTGCTGCTTCCCACTTCAAATAGCCATCCCACATGTGCACTGTGTTGCACCCTCAACCCTATCTCCGTATCATCTACTGATCACCCCCCTGACTCAAATCCCCTCCCTGTCCCGCCTATATTATGCTTTTTATTTGTTGCTTTTCTTTTTCTTCTGCTTCAAGGTCTTCTGTTGATCTCTCTTCATCCACTTATCCATTGCACAGCCCCCATCTCTCACTTCGCATTTTTAAAAAAATGTTTTGTTTCCTCAAAGCTACTATCCTTGATTTCTTCCTGTAGCTATTTATGTGTTGCTCTCCCAACCCCTCCATCTCAGCTTTTTTAACAAACATTTTGTTGGGGAGCTGCTAGGCTCTTGATTTTCCAGATTACGATTTTGTGCATGTTTAAATCACGTTTAGTTGCCACTTCAAGATGGTCAGTCACCAACAATAAATAAAGAAACACATTCTCATGGCATGGTGATGCATCCCCACGTATGTGTCAATTATGCTGGCCCGCCATTACGTCATAACACATTAAACGACATGCTTGATAATGCTTGCACGTGTAAACATCAATAGGCTTTTTTTGTTTGTGCTGCACAGCTTTGGCATAAAAGTATTTTTTCTATTTTTCACAATGGTAAACAGCATAGGCAAAAAACAATATGTTTGCATTGGCAGTCAAAAACGAGCCCTTTTGCTTTTGTCAATGTTTGTTTTGCTTTGCCTCTTTTTACTGAACACCCAGTGAAAACCCTGAAGTTAAGGCATGTGCTGCAGAGATGTATGTTTAACCAGCTCATTTCAGAGTTTAGCAGTGGCAGGTTAACACTAATAAATAGTTATTGTACTTGCTGTACAGTTGTGTGTGCATTTTTTAGTCACAGATTGAGAGTATCACAAAAGAGCACAAATGCTTAATGTACTTGTTTCAGAGCATAAGGTGTACGTCACAGATTTGTATTTTATGCACGACATCGGAGTATTTAAATGCTTATGTTGCAGAGATCCTTGTGTTAGTTGCAGGTCACAAAGTACTAGCTTAGACCAAATTCAGCGGGTTATGAACCCCATCAAAAAGCTGCGTGTAACCTGCAAGACATACGTTTAGATCCTTGCAGTTTTTTCTCAGGTTATCTTTATTGGAAGGTCGTTAAAGTGATTTATTTTAGGTGGCTATAATCAGCGCAAAAAATACGGCTATTAGTGCAATTACAAAGACATACATTTTGCAGGGCATGCAAAGACCAACACTTCTTACACACAGAACTTAACATTGACAAAACTCCTAAATCTCCCAACAACTTGTGATGTGCTAGGTTTCCTGCCTTTGTAGCACCAGCAGCGACCCAAAGGTATTCTGCTGACAGTAATTTGTTGGCCATTCACAAACAATGGACTTGGTTAGCACGTAGGGAGTTTTAACGGGCCTCTAAGCACCTCTAGAACAGCTACAGCTTTAGGTTTGGTATGGAAGCTAGAATGAAAGAACTCTTCCAGCCAGATACTCCAAACTAGGTAAGAGGGGATATCAGTGTATGCTAACTGAAAAAGGTAATGTCCAACAAAAGGCAGCGCCCGTGTTAATTCCATCAAACCGGTAACTGAGAGTACGGGATTTCCTTTTTTTTTTTTTTACCAGTTTCAACACTACATAAGGTTTTTTTGCTTCTCTCAAACACACCGCCGCTGGATCTGCCTTTTCAGTGTTTTTTTGTTTCTGAACGACGTTTAATACTACAACCCAGAAATTAAAATCTCTCTCTAACAACGCAGAAGCGTGTGGGTATGTTTCTTGAAGCTTTGAAACAAGATTCTATTTACCTGAGTCCAGGTATTTCAAGGACGTTGGTTAATCCTGTCCAATTGATGTCCAGATGCTGGAATAGAAATGAAGAGAAAAGAAATTAGTTACACATGTTCTATTTATTTGAAAGACCTACAAGAATAACAAGCCAGTGATTAATAAATGTATTTTTTCCACTGAACTTCCGCAGCCCAATTATTTCTTCAAAACTTTTATGTGTTCACTCCAACCCCTGCATTTAAGCCATTTTGCTTCCTCGGGACTTAAGATAGGATATTTAAGAGATGCGAAGCTTGGAGTATTCATCCCTAACCATACTCCAAAACATTTTAGCAGAACCCCATCCTTAGGAAAATGCAGAACAGACTGGGTGATTTTTTTGAAAGGTATGTTTACTTGGAGGTCCAAAAAATTAGACAGGACAAAGTCTGAAGGAAACAGAATTAGTGAGGCTTCCCTTCAAAGCTGATGTATTCATTTGTATTTCTCTTGTGTTTTGCCCCCTTACATGGATCTCAGCCACACATGATATTGTCTGGAACATCTGAGGGACAAGAGACGTTAACTGTGATTTCTCACTCATCAACACTGATGCAAGTAGCGTCCTGGTCCTGAAAACAATACAATTGCTTCCGTTAATGCATCATTTCAGCTTCCCAAAGGAAGCCCCGATATCTACCATTGGCTATTCCCAACAATTAAGCTTATTTATTATATGACAGTGACATCGGATTTTGTATGTGCAATGGTGATCTAACGCTACACAAGATTACATTCTCAACAGGTCAGTGAAGGCGTTTTCTCTAAGAGACCACCAGATCATAAAAAATGAAACAAAGTCCCACATACATCCAGTGGCATCAATTACCCAAAATGTCAAGTAATGGAAATGACATCAAGCAACCTTTGACCTCACATGACATCACAGTTGGACTATATTCCTACCTACTGCCTTTCAACAGCATTTTATTTACTCTGAAAATGGTAGGTTAACCTCTTAGCTGCTGCCCCCTCCCCCCCAGTGCTGAGCCCTTTTTTGGTAGTTCGCACTTAGGCCTGCATAACTTTTTGTCCACATAAGTTATTCACGCCAAAATTGCGTCCTTTTTTCCCCCCCAACATCCTAGGGATTCTAAAGGTACCAAGAGTTTGTGGGTTCCCCTGGAGGAGACCAAGAAATTAGCTAAAATGGGAAAAAGGGCTCAGAAGAAGGCTTGTGGTTTTTTCCCTGAAAATGGCATCAACAAAGGGTATGCAGTGCTAAAATCACCAGCTTCCCAGCTTTCAGGAACAGGCAGACTTGAATCAGAAAACCACATTTTTCAACACAATTTTGGCATTTCACTGGGACATACCCCATGTTTACTATTTTTGGTGTTTTTAGCCTCCTTCCAGTTAGTGATAGGAATGGGTGTGAAACAAATGCTAGATCCCGGAAAGCGAAGCATTTCTGAAAAGTAGACAAAGTTCTGAATTCAGCAAGGGGTCATTTGTGTAGATCCTACAAGGTTTTCCTACAGAAAATAACAGCTGAAATAAAAAAAATAAAAAATGAAATTGAGCTGAAAAAACAGCCATTTTTCTCCATGTTTTACTCTGTAACTTTTTCCTGGAATGTTAGATTTTTAAAAGCAATATACCGTTACGTCTGCTGGACTCTTCTGGTTGCAGGGATATATAGGGCTTGTAGGTTCATCAAGATCCCTAGGTATCTAGAGCCAATAAATGAGCTGCACCTTGCAATGGGTTTTCATTTTATAGCGGGTATACAGCAATTCATTTGGTGAAATATAAAGAGGGAAAAAAAGGTATCAAGAAAACCTTTGTATTTCCAAAATGGGCATAAGATAAGGTGTTGAGAAGCAGTGGTTATTTGCACATCTCTGAATTCCGGAGTCCCCATACTAGCATGTGAATTACAGGCCATTTCTCAAATAGATGTCTTTTTTACACACTATCTTAGATTTGGAAGGAAAAAATGTAGAGAAAGACAAGGGGCAATAACAGTTGTACTATTCTGTGTTCCCCCAAGTCTCCCTATAAAAATGGTACCTCACTTGCGTGAGTAGGCCTAATGCTTGCGACAGGAAATGCAACATGGACACATCACATTTCTATATTGAAATCTGACATGTTTTTTGCAAAGTGCCTAGCTGTGGATTTTGGCCTCTAGCTCAGGCGGCACCTTGGGAAACCTACCAAACTTGTGCATTTTTGAAAACTAGACACCTAGGGGAATCCAAGATGGGGTGAGTTGTGGGGCTCTCACCAGGTTCTGTTACCCAGTATCCTTTGCAAACCTCAAAATTTGGCCAAAAAACACACTTTTTCCTCACATTTCGGTGACAGAAAGTTCTGGAATCTGAGAGGAGCCACAAATTTCCTTCCACCCAGCATTCCCCCAAGTCTCCCGATAAAAATGGTACCTCACTTGTGTGGGTAGACCTAGTGCACAGGATTAGATCACACAAGGGTCAATGTTGGTCCTTTCAAGAGGTAACTGTTGACCCTGGGGTGATCCATTTCTGACGCAGGCACTAGGTACAGGCACTCAAGTGGGGCAGTGTTTTTATCAGGACAGGTGAAGAATCACTGGGTGGTAGGAATTTTGTGGATCCCATCATATTCATGTAGTTTGTGTGACAGAAATGCAAGAAAAAATAGAGTTTTTATTCAACATTTCAGATTTGCAGGATATTCTGGGTAGGAAAACTTTGGGGAATCCACACAAGTCATACCACTGTGGACTCCCCCGGATGTCTCATTTCCAGAAATGTCTGGGTTTAGTTTCCCTATATGGCCGCCAAACCCAGGACCAAAAACACAGGTGCCTGCCTTACAAAACCAGTTTGTTTTGTGAAAGAATTATGATGTCTCCACAATACGATTTGGGAGATGGAATTTGGGAATGAACTAAATTGGGGAGCTCCCAGGAGAGCATGCACTCTCTGTGCTTGAAGCCGCATTCACCTGCTCTCTGGGTTGGGCTAACCCGCTATTGTCCTGTTGCACAGACTGTGCTTGCGAAGGGACAGCAGGACTGTCCTCATCACCTCCCTCATAATTTACTGGAAGAGGAGTTATCAAATGGGACTCCTCCAATTGAAAGATCACTCCAGAGTCTGCACCATTGTCCCATCCCTCAGATGCTGTCTCTGTATCTGCTGTCTCAGTCTCTGATCCTATGTCAGAGCTGTCCTCTATAACTCGAGTGAGGGCGTGAGCAGCAGTCATCCAACGAGATGCCATCTCTGCTATTGGCTAAACTGTTGCTCTAAAACACTAGCCTACGTAGACAGTCACAAAACTGCTGGTGTGTGTGTGATACGTGCAACAGCAGAGGTCACCTTACCTGCGCTTCTTCCCTCAATCAGCACGTTCTTTCAAGACACTCAAAAAACACCTTGTCACATACCAATCGCCACAGTCTTTAGCACCTTTAGCGCCCAGTCCAACAATCATTATTGGTGCTCCCACTCCCTCCTCCTCGGATTCCCTCATTACCACCCAGCAAAAGTGCCCTTCATCTTTCCAGGAACGCGGCCTCGGGCAGGTTCAAGACGGACCTTGAGGAGAAGTGGAAAGTACTCTCCTTGGGTAAGAGGTTTTACGCGTCCCTATGATGCCCGTTACCTACATGGGATGGGCGACTTATCACTTGACTGACATACACAATAGATCGGCAGACTGTAAGTGACCTTCCAGCATTTATTGTCTTGTTTTTACATGGAGAAGTAAATGTTATCGGTCCTGATGAAGCGCCAGTGGATCCATGTGTGACCGTGAGGGCGCAAAACATGTCGACCATATGTTAGGAGCAAACAATTTGCCTCCTCCCTAGTTTTGAAGGAGTATTGGGAACATCGTTCTCCTGAATACTCTGAGTTGTGTTTTTAACCTTGGCCTAACCCTTATCGAAAGTATTAAAATTATTATGAGGTTTAGAGCCAATTTTAGATTCTTGCCTCTCCTTTCTTTCCCCTGTCAATATGGGCTGCATACTTTGATTAAACATCTTTTTGGTTGAAGAGCCCCCATCCTTCGGTTGGAGGCCCGTCGGACATTGCAGTGCCAGTCTGGCGAGGGGTTAGCCCGATGATGATGCTTGACATCCTAATGTGATGCTTGAGGGCACTCCTACAACGATTTCACTGCAGTCCTCTCTTGTCCCCTGTGTTTACTTAGTCTGGAACAGTGTACTTATTTGGTTTATAGCCGCACCCTGCACATACATTTTATTTGTATTATAGCGCAGGTAATGGCTGACTTTACTAATGTATTCAGCTATTTACATAAAATACAGATTTGCTCTTTGCAGTAGGCATATAAACCTTCTGCACTTATTTATGGCACCAATACTGCCACTAGACAAAAGTCTGATCCTTTTGTAGCAGAAACATAATCACAAGACTTACTTGACTTTTTTTATTGCTGCCTAAAAGCTACAGTTGAAACGCGTCAGTTGAAGTATGTGCATTGCTTTGAAGACGCAAGCTGCAACTGCAAGACAATCTGTGGCAAATGTATGTATATATATCTCACTTTTATATGTGGGTCTAGTTTTCCTGGGGGGCGATCGCAGCCCCCAGGGAAATCACACTTGCATTGACAAAAGTGATAGCTATATATATATAGATATCTATATAGATCTATCTATCTCTATAGATCTATGTGGGTAGATATATCTATATATATAGATATAGATATATATATATATATATATATTAATAGATCTATATATATAGATCTATATCTTTTTTTAGTAGTTGTATGGTTTCCTTGGGTGCCGAAATGACCCCCATGGAAACCCTACAACTACTAAAACAACGTATTGCCCCCACAGGGGGTCACCCTGCCCATGGGTGACCCCCTGTCAATTTCTTTATTTAAAAAAAAAGATCATTTAGCCCCTGGGTGGGCGCGATCGGGACAACTACCTTTATATAAAAAAATATGCCCCTGGGGGTGGGTGGCCGGCCCGTGTTCTGAGGGGGGTGACCCCCTCCCCCCCCCCCCCAAGTGAAATTCTTGGTGTCTAGTGGTGTTCCCTGGCCCTCGATTGCAGCTGTGCCCTTTCACACAAGGCCTTCCCAAACGTCGGGAAGGCTGTTTGGGGCCATTTTCCCCATCGGAGCAGGAAGCGGCTGCTTCCTGCTCCAATGGGGAAAACAAAATGGTGACATCAGCGCGCCGTCATCACAAAGGGGCAGGTGGGTGTGCGGGGGGGAGACACGGAATATCCTCCGTGTCTCCCCGGGATTTAAAAAAAAAAAATCAAAAAATCCTCAGGTGCGACGCACCCGAGGATTTTTTAACCCCCTTCCTGGTGTCAGCTGCTGGTCGTGACCCGCACCAAGGAGGTAGCGTGGGCGTCGGCACATGTAAACAGCACCTTTAGACATACTTTTACTATTTCCATCAAGGCACTCATGAGCCCTTAAGACAAATGTAGCAAAGGCATTGCCAAGAGAATCAAATTATCAAATGTAAGCCAGGAGCGGCAGCTGCTAGCCATGACTAGCCCAAACTGACGTCCGTACTTACATACTTGGCATCTGGTAAACAAAACCAAAAGACATTCTTACAGTTGTTCACTATCCTCTACACTACAATTTTCATCTGATCAAAGGACTTCTTTGACTTCAACTCAGGCAGTTTCAATGACTATCTGAAGCTCCTCAATTAACAAGTAAACACTGCCTGCCCATTGTAGGTGTTCTTCATGGAGCCACAGAGTTATAAGTGCCAAGTAGAACATTTCATTTTTGTGTATAAAATAATATAACAAGCAGTCTACTTTGGAACACATAGGGCAGTCAACATTATTATCAATGTTCTCCACATGCGTTCTACAGAAGAGAGCGCTCAACATCGGGATTGGTCTCCTACTTCTCAACAATTTCTGCTGCTATGTTATTGGCCCAGATGAAGGCCAGCACATCAGCCAGTCCCCTGAGTGGCGACACGGCATGAGCAGACATCAGACTGGTGCCAAAGGAGTAGCTTCACAATAACCCGGGCATTCTCTGCTGTGGTCACCATGGTGTTCTAATAAAGGAAATGCCAAATTCACCATCTCAGGACATTTCATCTTGCTAAATGGGGCCTACTATGACTAGACGAGGGTGGAAGAAGCAGGATAAGCTCAACAAGAGGACCAGGAAACAGCACCACACTTTTCTTAGCGAGGAGGAGGAGACGGGAGGAGTGGAACAATGAAGGAAAAGTGGAGGGGCCATGAACGATAATCTTACTAACCCCCATGAACCATGACAATAATTTACCCCATTACGTAATCCTCTTGTTTCCTGTCTCTCCACTAGCCAATAGAGGATTTTGGGCCCCCTTTTATGCCAGCGATTTCCAGAAATCACCAACTCTTTCTTGCAGTCTGATAAAAAAAGTTTTTTTATAACTCACCAAATCTTCTGCCATATCACATAGTGTTTATGCAGATTTCTCACATCTACACTTACAACAAACGTATTAATCAGTTGATCTAAAATACAGCATTTCTGCCCTGATGAGTTGTTATTAGTATGAAGCTATACCAGCCTCCGCAAGAAGACTTTTGCAGCTCTCCAATAAAAGATGGGAATCCATTCATGAACAACGTTTGGGCTTTGCTGTCTCCCACGGTTAGGTTTCCTTTTCACAACACTGGATTCTTTCTGTAGCATGCTTCCAAAAATTCAATCATCTTTGGCAAACCGCTTCCCTTGGGACCTGCTTCTCAATCATAAAACCTCATAAGACACATCAAAACCCGTTTAGGCAAGTCAGTCTTTCTTTATTTCTACTTATTAAGAGAAAACGGGGTTGTTTGTTTTAAGTGTGTGTCTTGTTACATCAGCAAAGGCTTTAACATACCTTGTATTATTAAACATTTTGAAATCATTGATACTTTAACAGACGAACCAGTTTCGAAGTAGATGCGATTTTACGTTATCGCACACCTCTTTGTTCCGAGGTATGCGTAGTTTCAGTTAAGGGCTTGTGTGGCTCTTAAATCTAAGAATAATAAATAACTTTTTTTAGATTATAGTTTCACTGGGCACTTTCAGAGATCAGTTACAAAAAAGCCGATTCTTTTTAAATATTTCTACCACTGAAGGAAACTGGGTGCTATCCAGAGAAGTGTGTTGTGTACGGGTCTTGAAGGGGCCTTTGGCATAAAAGGCTGCTATACTGTGTCAAATTCTTGTGGTTCATATCTGGATTCTAGCATCCAATTCACCCAGCAGTCTGGGCCCAAGGGTGTTTGCAGCCCTGGGTAGTAATGTTCAAATGCCATACCCTCAGAAGCAGTGCATGTTTCCCTCATACTACCGTATACTAATAGGAAGAGGGCTGCCCACTCACACCATCGGTCAGCACCACTGCAAGCCACACACACAAACAGGCAGCAGCAGTGCATGAGCAGCACAGCTCTTTACACAGACATCCAGGCGTGGCTCCTCCGTTTGGCCAGCTGCAACCGCTGCAAATCCTTTCTCAAGCGAAGGATAATATGCTCTGTTTATTATCCTTTCCATGTGAAAGGGACGGGGGCATTGGGGGTGAGAAGCATAGGGTAGTGCACTGCGCACACCCCTCAGAGCGCATGTGTGTTTGGCCAGCCGTCTTGGGCCGGCCAAACACACATGCACACAGGGCTCTCTCCAGGGGCTGGGGAGAGTCTGCACAGGCTCCCGGTCTGCCTGGAAGAGCCTTGGCTGGGCACTCCCAGCCAATCCTGACGCTGCACTGAGCCGCTGGGCTGGGAGCCTATGCCTGCAGCAGCAAAGGGAGAGGAGCGGCGCGGGAGCAAAGCAGGTAAGTGTTTTTTTATTAATAATTTTCTACCACACCCCTCTGACCCTTCAAACCCTCCAACGCCCCCGCACCCCCCACCACATCAAAGCCACGCGAGCTGCTCCTGCAGACAACACATACAACACATGGAGCAAACACAACCACATACAGCCAGTACTAGTGCACACTTCACTCGTACACACAGAAAAGGTACAGGGAGCAACAGTGCATGAGCAGCACTAGCGCGACCAGCATTTTAAAGGCAAAACCGAGACATTTCACAAAACTAGAAGGACAACAATTGTGCTTTAACCAAGCACATGACAGCATTCATCAGCATAGAATTACAGAAGAGAAACTAAGAACATAAATAAAATGCAATTTTTTAAACCAGTATCATGCCTGTTAATAAAATTGCTTAGCTAAACTATCCCTGCTTGGGAAAACATAAAAAGACACTTCCCACCGTTTTCAGTCGACCTTCTCTAAAAACTAGGACACAAGTTAAATTTCTCAACATCTGCCAAGACAGCTGGTGAAAAAACGGCACTGTCCCTGCAAACTAGTTCCCAAACACCCAGACCAAATACAAAACATGCAGCAGGAGTGTAAATTCCACACCCCTCCATTAAGACGCGGGGAGGAGCAGTGCACAGGCAGCACTACTGCCCACACACACTCAGACCAGATACAATACATGCAGCAGAAGCCTAAGCTCCATGCCTCTCATACAAGGCGCGGGGAGGAGCAGTGCATGGGCAGCACTAATGCCCACACACACCCAGACTAGGTCTAAAACATGCAGCAGAAGTGTACGCTCCACTGCGCTCAGGTAAGGTGAAAGGAGCAGCAGTGCATGGGCAGCACTAATGCCCACACACAGGTCAGACCACATACAAAACATGCAGCAGGAGTGTAAGCTCTACGTCCCTCGTGCAAGGTGTGGGGAGGAGAAGTGCACGGACAGCACTAATGCCCACATACCAAAACCACATAAAAATATGCAGCTGGAGTGTAAGCTCTACGCTCCTCGTGCAAGGTGTGGGGTGTGGGGTGGAGCAGTGCACGGACAGCACTAATGCCCACATACCAAAACCATATACAAAATATGCAGCTGGAGTGTAAGCTCCACACCCTTCATTTATGATGCAGGGAGGAGCACAGCATGGGCAGCACTAATCCCAATACACAACCCAGAGCAGATACAGAACATGCAGCAGGAGTGTAAGTTCCACACCCCTCCCGTAAGGCGCGGGGAGGAGCAGTGCATGGGCAGCACTAATGCCCCCACACAGCCAGACCAGATACAATACATGACTCAGAAGTCTAACCTCCATGCCTCTCACACAAGGCGCAGGGAGGAGCAGTGCATGGGCAGCACTAATGCCCACACACACCCAGACTAGATCAAAAACATGCAGCAGAAGTGTACGCTCCACTGCACTCAGGTAAGGTACTAATACCCACACACAGATCAGACCACATACAAAACATGCAGCAGGAGTATAAGCTCTACGCCCCTCACGCAAGGTGTAGGTTGGAGCAGTGCATGGGCAGCACTAATGCCCACACACACCCAGACCAGATACAAAACATGCAGCAGAGGTGTACGCTCCACTGCGCTCAGGCAAGGTGCAAGGAGCAGCAGTGCATGGGCAGCACTAATGCCCACACACAGATCAGACCACATACAAAACATGCAGCAGGAGTGTAAGCTATACGCCCCTCGCGCAGGGTGTAGGGTGGAGCAGTGCATGGGCAGCACTAATGCCCACACACACCCAGACTAAATCCAAAACACGCAGCAGAAGTGTACGCTCCACTGCGCTCAGGTAAGTTGCAAGGAGCAGCAGTGCATGGGCAGCACTAACGCCCACACATACCCCGACCTGAGCCAAAAAATGCAGCGGAAGTGTAAGCTCCATGCGGCTCACGTAAGGCGTGGGGATGAGCAGGGCATGTTTCCGTGGCAAACCAGGTTATTGACACTCTTCTGCTCTCACAGACAGAACAGATGCCACATACAGAAAAATAACACAGGTTTTAATTAGAAAAGGTATAGGAAAGGCAGTAGCACTGCACACCTGTCTTTAAAAAAGCATACAAAAAGACACGAAACAGTACGTGCAGCAGGGCAGCAGTATGCAAGCTACCTTCCGTCACAACTGGGGCTGTACAAGCAACACACACACACACACACACGACCCCCTTCCCCAAGGTGTGCAGCTCAAGCTTCTTTCACGCGTAGCTGAGGCACAATACAAGTAGCTGCAACTCAAGATATCCTCGCCCGCAGAAAAGGGTGCGGCACAACGTGTGCACTAACCCACTAAACAATGCCACAGCTACACAAGAAAACTCATTCACGGGACCCAGCTTCGGCACCCACTGAAACAATCTGAACGTGCAACGCATGTGTATGGGGAACATTCTGAAAACGGGAAAATAAAAGGTTACCCTCGGAGCAGCAGTGCCCAGTATGCAGCAACGCCCACAGCTGTCAGTAGGCCCCGTGCCACGTGGGAGATGATGGCCCTCAGTCAGTCTCGGTTGTACAGCCTACAGCACTAGGCATGTTGGGACTAGTGGTCTCAACTTTGCCTTTATAAGTATGCATCAAAATAATGTTTTAGAAGGTTAAAAGAGTTACAAAGAAAAAAACAAACAAGGGATATATATAGACTACAAGATCAGGCATTCCATGACATTTAAAAATTGTAGAACCTTGTGGCATTCAAAAGAGTATGAAACAAGTACCAACTTGAAGGCCCTCTGGAGTAGTAACATTATATGTGTGCATGTATCTATATGATGTATAAACTTTTACACACACATACATACTAAGTCTTAGTTAATTTTAAACATTTTAAGCAAATATATAGGCTCATGTATAGCCTCAAATAATTGCAGTTTTGCAGTGTAAGGTAGTTAAGACAAATTAATGGCTGTGGCACGGCAAATTAACAGTTGTAATGGCGAGGGCATGGACAAAAGGTATTGGGACACAGGCCCCATCTGCTCCACTCCACTATCCTTCCTCATAAGCGTGGCTGGACAGACGCAGACCGTGGGGGTATTTTCATCTCCCTTTGAAAGGAGCAAGTATTCGGTTATAACCAGGGTAATGGAATTATACGATTTTGTGGCTTTTTTCACATAATTTAGATTTTACCACATTTGCCACATAATCAATCCATCACCCGCTGCATAGTCTGCAGATTTTAACAAAACAAATTGTTTCTAGCTCAAAAGGATCAAAAGTTACTACATATGCAGAGACAAGTGTCCACGCGCTATTAAAGCCCTTCTCAGGTTAACTTGTGATCTTTCAGTTGCCTATTTCTACTTTTTGGTTGCAAAACTGGTACCAATGAGGTGAAACCTTTGCCTTAACAGTATTACCATGTGCAAAAATAACAAGACAATGAAGTGGTACTATCAATTTAATGTCTCGTCAGGGCTGAAAAGCATTATATAAATGTAACTGAAACTATGTGCTTTATTATGAAGTATAATTTGCCACATACCTGGGTGCTTCCCTGCCATATAATTCAAGTGACCCTGGTTATAACATAGCAAAGTATCCTGAACTTAAACCAAGCCTACACCACGGTACCCTGTGGCAGGACAGGGATAAGTGAAGGTCTTTCTACCATAATGCCTCTTGGCCTATTCTCGTGCACCTATGCAACTTTTCTCTGGTGGAATTATTGATTTATAAAAAATGTAGACTACAGTATTTACTCAAAGCAAGAGAAAGTGTCCTTCTTATGACAGTTACGATATTCTGATTCGCATCCCTACACCAGGCTTACGGTTCAACACTAATATACTTTCAAAAATTACAATATTTATCATAGACAACCTGAGGAGGGGCTGGAGAAATGGAACATACACATACCCCCACCTGCACCACCTCCACGCTAAGGATTCACAAAAATACATTGCCAGGGGCTGTGACAAAGGAAGTACCCTGGGAATGCAACGGACACTTGCATCCACTTCCTGCATCCTGGGGCAATTTCATGTTACAGAAAGGGCCACAGATGTTGGTGCGGCCTTTTCTTTAATATGGATTGTGCTGGTACACATCTTGCATCAACATGATCATGAGGAGAGTGGTGTTCCCTCATTTGCAGGGTGCTATGCACCCACGGAAATGAGAAAACACTTAGTACCTGTTCTGTGTAAAGAAGCAGGTGTAGAAGGAAAGAACCTGTCAGGAGGAGCACAGGAATCTGGGACACTATCCCAGTCTACTCTAGGTCCACCCATTTAAGGATGTGCAATGGCACAAACAGGGACCGCGCACCCAATGTGCCTAGGGTGGGCGTAGTTTTGTACATAATGTTTGAATGCAATGGAATTCACCACCTTTATATTGAAAAACACAGGCCAATTTCTCAATTTTCCGAAAATTGCTGAAATCATGTCTCTTTCCTGCTTAATTTAAAACAATGATCTTTCTGTTGTGTCCTCATTCTATTTCGGTCTGGCTATGTATCTGGATTCTTAGCACCAAGACACCTTCGGGTAATCGAGCCCTCTACAAACTAAATCACAATGTGTAATGTGGGTACTGGTGTTCTGCCTCAGTACCCATCACCCTGCAAGGTTTCCCGCTCGCCTTTCCAACATACCTCTCAATGCACCTACATTAGGAGGTTGTCATCTCCTTGGACTCATTTTCACCATCTAGAAAAGCCAAATGCCTTCTGTTGATTCACTCACCAAGAAAATCTTTGTCACTCAACAATTCCGTTTTTTTTAAATCTTCGTTATTTTCAATGGGCTCATCTTGCACAATCTATTTCACCCTCCTTCGAAACTCAGTAGTTTGAGAGGTATGCATTACAGTCTTGAATATTTCCTGCTTAGCGTGAGCCTCCATAGTCCTTTTCCTCTACCTGGCTGCTTCCCGTCTTTGTGATTTTTAAGAACCACCTGCCCCTCATCAAGTCTATGCATGCCTTTTACTGCCACTACTAGTTAGAGTTCACTAGCTCACTGCCTACCCATCTATGCACCTTCCCCAAAGGCTTCAGTGTGCATTTCCCACTCCGGGGCTACAGCCTCCTCTCCACCTGTGTGTTGTGTTCCTTGCTGTACTGTATCAATGTTGTTCCCTCCTCACCTGCTGCCCATAGTAGAACCAAAGATGCATTACAAAAGTTGTTTTTAACCTGTGGTCCGGGGACACGTGTGGGCCCACAAAGCCTACTTAGGGGGTACACGGCTCTTAGGAAATTATAACAACACAAATGTAAAATTGAACATTTCAAAACGTTCTGTAAATGTGAAGGAGTTCAAACTGGAGACTAAAAATTAAGTTAGTATCCTCAGATTTATTTGTCGTGCCATTTGTGAATTAAATAAAATTGTTAATAATTTGTCTATTTGTTCAATGAATGATTGTTTCTGTATTTTTGTGTGTATTGTTTTGCAGTTCAAATAATTAAAATGCTAATGCGGGAGTCCCTGGCTTCCAGAAATGACTCAGTGGGGATCCCCGGATTCCAATAATGATTCAGTGGGGGTCTCCAGCTTCCAGTAATGATTGAGTAGGGGTCCACAGAAGTCAAAAGATTAAGACTGACTGGATTAGACCTTTGCACAGGCGGCTGTAAGCACAGTTCACTGGTATGGTGCCAAATGGAAACAAAAACTGTTCCAAGCAAAGCGTTCAAGCACGGTGTTGAGACTTACCGGCTTCTGAATAAAGAACATAGTCACTGCTCCAATGAAGGGCGCTTCGGCGAGGAGCGGGGCCAGCACTACCCGCAGAGTGCCATGGATCTGAAAACAGCACAGAGGGAAGCACATTAAAAAAAAAACACAACTTATAAAGAACAATTAGAAGAAATATTAATTACATACCAAGGGAAAGCATATTTTAATTTTTTCTTGTGGTATCAAAAACTGCTTATATTTTAAAGACATTACCACATATTCAATACACGGAAAGGGCAGCTGCAAAACGACATGTAAAACACAAAATGGAAAGCAACGTAGCCAAGTTTTGATGCTCAGAACACAACTGCTGCAGTAGTGGAAACATGCATGAGAATTTATTGAGTTTAGAAAGATGACAATCTTAGATGACCTACTAAAACTCAACCATGCTCGTTTCAGGCTAAGCACTATTGTGTAAATGAACAAGTGCCAGGCTCAACGTTTGCCTCAGAAGCCCGCTGCTGACTAATATCGTGACTGTGTAGTCTTGATGGCAGCTCATGCCTGCCTCTTCTACCGCGAGACACTCCATTTCGTTCTTTCAGATTATTTTTCATCAATGCCCCCTACCTTGTCTCTGTTTTCCTGTATTTCTCGTCCTCATGTTTTCTTTTCTATCTCTCGTTCTTTTGTTAGAGTCTGATAATGAATAATTAGTCATCAGCTCCCAAAAATAAGTACCAGTGGGCCCCACCTGCAACCACCGGCTGAAATTAAGCACTGGCTACATGGACGGTTATACCAGGCCAGGCCCAGCGAATTGCAGTGATTTCCTTGTCTGCACAGATACAGAAGAACAGCTGGAAGGCTTTATCACAGACAAACGCTGGTGGCAGCACTGAATAAACTAATCCGTGTCTTCCTCCGTTCTCTTGACGATTTTAGAATAACATCTGCCCTGAACATTCCCAGTTTTTCCTCAGTAGCTGTAGAAAGCCCGCCATCACGAAGGAGAGGACTTTTGAATCCAGACCCAGCAGCCTCACTTGACCTACCATCTCGTCTCAGAAGTTATTGAATGTAAGATACTACGATATTTCTTTAGGGCATCGTTTCCCCATCTCTGGGTCAGATACAAACAGATTTGTGATGGGTCACAAAAGTAGAAGCAATATAGATGCCTATGAATCATAATTTAATTTGTCACATTCTCTGCGCTTTAAAGACAGTAGTGAAAAGTCAGGATTTGTCCTCTTACAAATTGGTGCTTATTTTGTTCTTACCAACTCCACTCACTTTCAGGTCAGAGAATAAAAAGTAAAGTGAGTTATAGAGTGTGAAAGGAAAGGTGGAGGATGTAAGCTTTTTGTAACATACAACAAAATATAAATACCTGCAAATGAACTGTACACATTCAGCAGTTAGGAAAGCAAAAATGAAATACATTTTTGTAATTCAGAGTGTAATGGAAACGAAGATTATAATAGAATCAAATCAAGGTGCTTTACTTGGTGATGCACAATTGATAAATATTCACTGAAATCAGATTGATTTCAACACATTAGCATTTGGGTGCAATATAGTTTTATCAGTAAAACTGTATGCCTGTGCAAATGTAGTTGCCATTTCAATGGAAAATGTTCTGTTTGTAAATGACAGTGTGCTACCACGCCATGCTTTAGTTACATATAAAACAAAAGAAATTGCCTGCCTTGTGCATTAAAGCAATGTATGTCACAAAGCCTCTTGATCACAGCCCCACCCTTGCCCCCCCAGTAACCATTACAGTTTACTCCCTTAACTCAAAGGCAACATCTCTTTCCTTAGCCACAGACCCCATCCACTCCCTTAGTCACAACCACATCTCCTCCGTTTCCTCTAGAACACATTACTTCCTATAACTCTAGGCCTGTGAACCATGTTTCCTCCCATGCTGAGGGAAGGGCTGGTTCCTTATGGCACCCAACCCAAGAGAAGGCTGTGCTTTAGATCTTGCACACAGCTGGAAGGGCTACACAGGCACCTCTGGAGTGATGCGGTCACGGTCACTTCTCGTTTGCTTCTGAAGAGCGAAATAGCTCACAGAGTTCGACTAGACTGACTTAAGTGTGCAGGTCACAGGTTTGAATTCCAGCAGGGCCCAACAGAACTAGTTAACCTTCTGAGGGTGATACATTAAGTAGTGTTTTGAAAGCAGGAACACTCGCTATTTACAGCAATATGAAAATTATTATTATTACTATGCTCTAGATCACTACTGGAGCACAGGCACAGACCAAAATTAGTAGGAGAGAACAACTGGAGTACCGAATACAGAGGCGGGGTAAGAAGAGGCTTCCTGCTGCCTAGCCCCACATAAACCCATAAATGCAGATGAACTAGGATGCAGCCCAAGTAATTACCAGTGGCTGATATACATTCAAGCATTCCCTCCATCACATATTTGCATAATTCAGCCTGACACCCTACAGGGGACAGCTATGCCCAGACATGGGTCTCGTGTACACTATGTCACATGAAGCAAGCTAGTGCTGGCTGAGGAGTCCTAACTACAGTGAAACCGGTCCTGGGTTCTTTGTGTTCCATTTCAGGGAGAGCCTGGCCTGGCAGTCCGTAATGGAGTGACCCCTTGACGCGGGGTTAAGACTGGTTTGCATTTGGCTGGCTCCAAGCTAAGGTGGCATTATGTGCAAAATAAGGATAGACTGGTAGGCGCCCGATTAATTCAAGCATTCCATCGATCACTTTTTTTTTTATATATACTTTAACCTTACTGAATGCATCTCTCTGACGGTACCTAACCCTGCATCCCAAAACAAGAATATGTCTCTACCTACCGGTGCAGTCAAGCAGTGCTGCTGGAATTGGGAGCAATGCCCCAAATCCAGAATGAAATGGAGGGCGGAGGTACAACGCACTCTGATCAGCTTTTGTGCTCTCTCCTCCAACTGCGACTCCTCGATTGTACCGGGGAACTGACGCGTCGCTGTGCGCCTCCAAGAGCGGACGTTCCAGCGTTACCTCACTCGAGTCAGGCGGGCGTTGCCCATATTCACACCGAGCGCTTGCTTTAATGCACTACAAACACCTGTGCCATCGGGTCTAACTGGGATGTTTTCAAAATGTATAATCAGACTGGGCTCCAACTGCCATTCTTCTGTTGCTGCTGTGTTACAGGCAACCTCCCCGAGCTTTCAAACGCTTCCCCTCGGGTTTACGAAAGTGCAGCCATCCTGACTAGTAACATTTAAAAAAAAACATTTTACTGTATTTGCCTCCAGCGTCATGTTTGTCTCACCCTCTGTACAACTAAGGATTACAGACATGGCATTAAGTAAAGGTATGTAGAAATAAGTTGGAAAGTGGTTTATTATATTGGATCTTAACCAGGGGCACTGGGATTGTGTTATTCACTAAAGTTTTTCTCATCACCATGGCTTTATCGCTCTTGCCACGGAATCCATCTGCTGCATAATTTGCAGATTTCCACATCAAAAATATTTCTGGCGCACAATGGTCAAAGGTTACTACAAAAAGAAGCGCGATATCTGGTTCTGTGCAGGGACAGACCTTTTGCAAAGATTAACTGGGAACCTTTCAGTTATCATTTAATATATTAAGGCATTGATGAGGTGAAATATTTGCCCAGACAGCGTAAATATGGGTTACAATGTAAAAATTACCTAATGCTACTATTACATCGTGTGCAGCTTTACTTCGCCTAATTTACATTCTAGTTTCTTAATTTAGACAACCCTGCCAGATCATTTTTCTACTCATTGCCACAAAATTCCAGAGGCCATTTCCTCAATTTACTGTAGCTATACGTGGCTTTACTTCTACATAACATGAGAAAACTTCCTTAAATAAATAACAAAATAAAATCAATAACTGAAGGAATGGGGAGTGCTGACCATTATTTCATATTGGCGCTTCCCTTTCAGTGTTTCGGACTACCAACATGGGATAAACGTTCATAGAGCGAATCAAAATAGAACTCATTTGCACATTCAGTGGCTATACAAAACAAGCATTTGCAATGCAGTGGGGCTAGAGTTTGAGCTATTAGTGTTGCAACATCCTAACTGGACTTTTCTTGCCACATAAATTGAAAATGAAAAGTAAAACAGTTGCCATAAGCAAGCCGATTCAAAGCACCGCGTCCGCCATGAGCATGCAAGCAAAGGAGAGATACAAAAATAAAAATACGTTTGTTGCAGTCAAACGTATTGGCAAACGGGCAATTATCCATTGAACAGGGTCGATGGCCAAGACAGTAACAAAACTGCCCCAAGGAGGGCCAAACATAAAGCATTTACCAATAATAACAAAGGTTTTTTGAAAGGCAAGCCCATAAACGAGTGATAGTGATGGGCGTGCAGTGGCCGTGGTTACAAACCCGCACATAGATTACTACATGCCAGAGCGCCTGCACGCTCAACCTAAAAACTGCATGGGTCAGTCCCTCATGGACACCTCTATGGTAAAGTATATTCAAACTGTTTTATTCTACTCACCTGCATCCCTTTCACTCCTGCTTTGCATAACTTCTTCACTTCTACGTTTATCTCACAGTTCCCTATGTAACTGCAAAAAAAGTAAATATTTTGTAAGACGTGTAGGGCAAGACAGACTCTTTTCATCTTCATCATAACATTGTTAAGTTGTTGTACCGTGCCCCACTAAATTAATACAACTAGTACATGTGATTCTATTGAGTGAAACTTGAAGTTGAACTGTGTACAACCACAATATCTTGGCAACGTGTGTGTTTTTTTTTGGGGGTGGGGGTTAGAGGGAGGGAGGGGTAGTATCACTTGACACAGGGAGTGCAGGCACACATAATGACAAAGTGCAGGGTTGGGCCTGGCCAATGATGAGAGGGGCAGAAGAAAGTGGGCGCAACTGTGTGGACTTGAGCATTGAAAAAACAGTGCACCACAGTGGTGCAGGGAAGAGAAAAACTTATTGTACTAGAGGATCAGACAAAAATGTTGCAGTATAATTTTGAAACCATCATTTTTGAACTTATTGTATTTCAGAAACCCCTAAATTCTCCCACCACCCTTGTGTCAGGCACTAAATAAGTAGGTGAGGCTGGACGAAGATGGGCAAAGCAGGAGATGGCCAGTTAAAGTGTAAGTCACACTTTGCATATTAGCGAGTGTGGGGATCTCAGTAAACAGTGGTGCTGACAAAAGGCATTTATCCTCAACTGAGGACTACAACACTTTAAAATAGGGAGTGAGCCATGTGGTCCAGATCCAGGAAACAAGAAATTTAGTGGGGCACTTGGTATGTGGTGATCATTCATTGAGTCAATGTGTCTTTGGTGGTACTGTGCCTAAACGGGTAGGGCATGTGGCAATTACTCTCTTTGCCTCACACTCTCCATTTGTGATATTTACAGGGTGGTACAGGTGTCAATTGAGGGCATGCTATGTTATGCTATGTTGATCTTCACAAGGCACAGTCATCTATTAGTATGGCCAGATAGCAGCGTTGGGTGTCTGAGGCCACCTTCCACACAAATGTGAGGTTCCCATATTAGAGTGGAGTCTTATTCAGGTATCGTTTGGCGTCTTCTATTTATAAGATGAAGTACCGTGACCTGCCTGGTGTGAGGAGGAGTGCCGGGGACAGATTTCAAATGACCTGTAATCCTACTGGATGGTTGAGTGTCAGCTTCATTTTCTTTGAGCTGTTGGCGCTTGATATAGTGTCAAAAATGTGAGGCTGGAGGGTTTTTTGGGTGATTGTGCATCTAGCACTACTAATGTTCCTGAAAGCAGGCGTTTAGAGGTTGACTGAACGTGGTTGCGATGTTAGTACAGCTATCTGAGCTGTGCTGGAAAAGCATGTGATGTTCTGACAAGGGTGCTCCATGTGCCATTGACACGGGTCTCTAGTGGAGAGAATCTTTGGTGTATCCATTTTGCACTGTCAATGGCAGTACAAGGGCTATCCAGTTTAATGTGTTGTGTTTGTTGCTTTTGTGTGACTGAGGGTGGTAAGCACAGTAACTGGAATTTGGTAGCACTCTATGCTAGATATGTGCTATGTATATGTGTTTGTGGTGTGAACCCCAACACACCCCCTTTTCCATGGTACAAAGGTGAAGGACCAGAAAGTGTTTTTACTTGTAGTTTTATTATATTTATATACATTTCCATCCCTAATTCAGACCTCTGAATGGGCTCTTGAACTGACAGTTAACCAGGGCTTGAGAACGATCAAAAGAGGGAAGAAGCCACTATCCTAGAATCAGGAATAGGACAGCAACGCAGTCCCCCGGTGGAATGGAGCCAACCCCACTTGTCTTTATGGAGAAGACTTAACTTCCTGTATCATTTCAAGGTGAAAAGGTCAATTTCTAGTTGAGATTTCACCTGCGCCGAATTTAAGTTGTCTGGAGGACAAATGAAAATATAAAGGGACTCCCAGATAAAAAAAAATAAAAAAAACACAAAGAGGGAGTTAGGGTCGACTAAGGCACTACATCACAAAACCAAACAAGCCTGGTCAAAATCAACAGGGTTAACCATTTAAGCTAGTGCGATGTTTAATTTTTAAAACATGTTTAAGGGAAAGCATAAGTCACAAAAAGAAAGCATGCTTCCAATAAAAAACTGCAAACTTTAAAAGCAACACTGCATACAATTTTATAGATCAGCATGGGCGCCTTTATAGCAAAGATCTGTACTTAGAAGAGGTATAGATATGTATACCTTTAAATATGCATCACAGAACAATATGAATTTCACTGATACAAAGAATACAATACCACTTGCTTTAAATGATTCTAACCTAAACACACATTTTAAATACATAAGTATGACAAAAAATAAGAATAAAAACATAGGAAGCACTAGTAAAGTACTGGGCCACATAACATTGAAGTGAATTTCCTCTTAGATGAATGTGCACGTGATCAGAAAAAAATACTATGCTGTGGTGGGCAGAAGCAAAATGCACATTATAGCTGAACAGATCAATGCTTTGGGAGATCTGTCCCAAACCCGGTCTGTATACATAAATATCCGCAGTCTCTAAACTTTGATAGTGAGAGCTACTTCTGATCAATGAAACACATCCTTAGCTACTGCCTCATATATGGATTTGATAAGCAGAATAGACGGACAACTTAAACACGGCCCCTAGAACAACCCTTGCTGCGGCACGGAGCACACATTATTAATAGCAAGAGCGGAGCCCTGTGTGAACCCCAAGGAGCTCCCCAGAGTCCTTTTACTCCTGTTTATGAATCACCTATGAGGCGCGAGGGTTTCGCTGGGGGTATCGTCTCTTCTGCCATGAAATACATGGGTAACACTGTTTTCATGTCATGAGAGCTAGGGCACGAACGATTTCTAGTATCTTTCTAATTGCCCTTAAGTCCATTGGGTGATGTATAGAAAATGGCCCTGCCCTAATGATTCGAGTTTAAAAATAACTGGTGGCTGAAATGGTAGGAAGATTATTGGCTGTGCCGGCCCTAGAGTTTTCGTTGCTCTAGGAGAACATCCCCAAGTACTTCAAAGCGTGCACACACAAAATAAACCAGAGAGTTAGTTTTAAACGTATACATTTCACCCTCAACCATGACCATCAGCAATATGCACATGCCGATTTTATAGTGCTGAACAAGTACACATATTTCTGCAGCCTTCTCCATTGCTTTGAGGAAAAGATGGAAAAACATGCTTGACGAAAGAAAGAAAGATAGAACAATGAAGAAAGAAAGAGAAAATATAGTAAGGAATGAGAACTAAAGAAAAAAGTCTAGGGAGAAAAGAAGGAAAGACAAGGAGGAAAGGAAAAGGGCAAGTAAGAGGAGGAAAAGGCAAGGGAGCGTGGACAGAAAGACAGTGAGAGGGAGAACAAGGTAGGATAGAAAGAGAGAAAGTAAAGGGAGGAAGAAAAGAAAGAAGGAGAGAAAGGAAGAAAAAAGAGTGAAGGAACAAAGGAAGCAAGGGGAAAAACAACAACTTAATGGAGAGGGAAAAGAAAGAAGGGCTGAATGCGAGAAGAAAGGGAAATAGGGAATGTAAGGGAAGGAGGAGAAAGGGGGAATGAAGCAGACGATAAGAAGGACCGAAGAGAAGGAAATAATAAAATTAAAGAATTTACGAACAGGGGAGAAGGAGCGAAAGAAAGGTATAAATGAGTGCAGGAGAGAAGGGAAAATGAGAAATGCAAGAAAGGAACAAAGGAAAGAATGTACGAAGTAGGGAAAGATGGAAATAACAGGCAGCAAAGAAAGGCCGAAATGACAACAAGAAAAGAGGAGATGGAAGGAAACAAGAGAAAATAGGAAGAAAGAAGTAAAGACATCGAGGAAAGAAAAAGATAGAAAGTGATAATGAAAGCAAGGAGAGAAAAAAACGAGGGCGGCAAGAAAGAAAGGAGAAAGAGAAAGATAAGAATGAAAGACTAGAGAAAGGGACAAGAGATAAAGAAAAGAGAATGAAAAAGAAAGGAAACGGAGATGAAAAGGAGAGCGAAAAAGGGGAAGGCAAAAATAAATAAGGAGAGAAAGAAACGAAGAAAGAAATGAAACAAATAAAAATAAGTGTGGTGCAACTCTGTAAAGCATGTATCTGAATATAGCCTAATTCACTTCCAAATATTTTACATTGCCTTTAATGAAAAAGTTCATGGAGGCAATATGTTGCTTTCTAAATGCCCTCTGATCTCAGACATGTATCTGTAGTAAGGCTCCTTCCCAGGCAGCAGCATTGTTTAATGGCCTATGAGCTACTCCTGGCACCTTTTTCTACCTCACAGGACCAGTGAGGTAGAACCGCTTTAGTGAGGCTGTCAGCAGTTCATGTTCCGACAGCTGCACCGCCTCTGCAGCTGTCAAGGCGTGCCGAAGCAGGGCATGGGTGTGGGGAACTGATCCAGGTAATGACGGGGGCCGACACAAGCTCTTCTGCTTCAGCCCGTGTCCCCCACCACCACAACCGATGGGGCGACTCTACGGTACGCTGATGCCATTACCTCAGCAGACAGAGGCAGAGCAGAGCAGGCAGAGCCGCAGGTAAGCGATGTGCGGCAGCCCAGCACGCAGCACCAAGTGAGACATCACTGGGAAGGTGAGAGTCTCCCCTTTCCAGTGATGCCCCTCACAGACTGATTCCTGCTTGGGCATCCCAAAGCAGGAACTCCCACTAGGCACCAGGGATCTTAGTTTTTCTTTTGGGGGGAGCTGAGAAGATGGGTTGGTTTGCTCCACTTGGGGGGCGGAAGGTGTGGAGGGTGGAGAATAATAATAAAGGAAAGGATAATAATGTAGCCATTCTGTTTTTTTTGGCCACGCATGCCCGGGGGCTTTCTACTACTCTCAAGCGTACTAATCTTGGCACACTAGACAGGGGAGAGTCTCCCTCCACAGGAAAAGGAAATATGGCAGCCACTTTATTTATTAATAGGCTGCACAGGGTCTTTCTGCTGCCCACTTTTTTTTTGTTGCTGCCTTATAGACTCACATTGTATGCTGTGGTTAATGGAGTTAAAATGTAAATGGCACAATAACTGAGTAACAGCTTAAGTAGGCTGAAACACTGCCCTATACTGTTGTGGGCGGAAGCAACATTTTAATGGTTTGAGTGTCTTCAGCCATGATGTATGCTGTGGTGGACAGAAGTAAAATGTGAATCACATAACTGGCAAATGGTTGAAGTGGCTGACACAAGGTACGCTATGGTGGGCGGAAACAGGGGCACATGGCAAACTCCATTGTGAGTCAACCACACTGTGAACATGTTGTCTCAAAAAAGTTTCTTCTGGCACAAGGGATGGTTATGGCAATATACACATTTGTCTTAGGGCCTCATTACGGGATTTGAGGGCCGACCTTTGGCCCACAGCGCCGTGGAGAGATCATCGCCACTGAGCTGGTGGTCATCCTCCTCCCACCCCCAGCCCCATTACAAGGTTTTCACTGGGGTGACCTTCGTAAACCTAAGAAATCTGAGGCTTCTACCAGTCAGCCCAGAGGAAACCGTGCAGCGACACCTCATGGAGCCGAGGCCAATGCCGTCACACAGAGGGTACTGGGTAGGAGGGCCCCTGCACTGCCCATGACATGCAGGGATGTGGAATTCCTATCGCCCGACGCCCGGGACATCTTGTTTGGGGTCAAGGGCAACAAGTTTTTATGTTTACTTTGTCCTTGGGACAAGTAGGCCCAACCCTCTGCAGCACAAACCCTTTGGCTGCCTGTTTACAGAGAGTGGAACTCTCTGCAGTTGAGGTAATGTGTTTCCAAAAGATAATGCTGTTCGAACTTGTATTTATGGTTCATTATTTGAAATCCTTCATTATTAGGGTGAGTGCTGTAAATAAATGTTTTAAGGTCACACTTCACTACTGATGTTGGTTCCAGTACAAAGAAAAAAAAACGCGTACACACGTTTGAAAAGTTTAGGCTATGAGGCTAAGTATAATGCTCTGAGAATGCTCTCTGAGTAGATGCAAATGAAGTGTCATTTAGTAAAATGTGTTGGTGCATGCTAGTATTTCCCAAAAATATTTCTAATGGAAAATCAGTGTAACCATTTTCAACACGATTATGGCAAGCATGAACATAAACAAACACTGACAAAGCCAACTGATCTGACATTTTTATAAGTCTTTTAGTTTCATCAATGCGTGTCTTGTTTTGACATGGCTTTTGTAACACTTTATTGTTGTGGGAGCTATCAGGCCCTCAACACTGTAACAAACACTGGCAAAAAAAACAAAAAAACGTTTTTGAACTCTAAAAGCACACGTTGCCACCAGTGGCATAACAAAGGCCCCGCAGCCGCCCTCCTGGGGGGCCCTTCAGCACAGCACCTGGCCTGAGTGAGTCTGGAGAGGGGGCTCCTCCATGTTCTTTGCAAAGGGGCGCCCTCCAGTTTTGTTACGTCAATGATTGCCACTGTAGTTCCTGACACTGAACAAAACTACTTTGTGTGCCAATATGCTCCTTGTGGAAGAGCAGAATGCGATCGCTCACAGTAAAGCCAGCCGAAAGAGAAAGAAATAGAAGTTTAATAAAAACAAAATGTTTTGTTAACACCAGACCTAATTAGGGACCAAGACCCACATGTAGGTAGCTTTTTGCATGTCGCAAACAGCGACTTTCGCTGTTTGCGGGGTGCAAAAAGCACATTGCGATGCACAAACCCAGTTTTGCCATTCGGTAACCTGGTTACCGAATCGCAAAACGGGTTTGCGACTCGCAATTAGGAAGGGGTGTTCCCTTCCTAATTGCGACTCGCAGTGCAATGTAGGATTGTTTTGTGACCGCGAACGCGGGCGCAAACCAATCGCAGTTTTCACCCATTTCAAATGGGTGCTAAAACTTTTGCTAAAGGGAAGGGGTCCCTATGGGACCCCTTCCCCATTGTGAATGTCACTGTAAACATTTTTTCAGAGCAGGCAGTGGTCCTGCGGAACACTGCCTGCTCTGAAAAAATGAAACGAAAACATTTCATTTTTCGTTTTTGTAATGCATCTCGTTTTCCTTTAAGGAAAACGGACTGCATTACAAAAAAACCCAAAAAAAACAGCTTTATTAAAAAGCAGTCACAGACATGGTGGTCTGCTGTCTCCATCAGGCCACCATCCCTGTGAGGGCCGCCATTCGCAAGGGGGTCGCAAATTGCGACCCACCTCATGATTATTCATGAGGTGGGCATTTGCGAAGCACAGATGGTGCAATCCTACATTCGGATTTGTGACTCGCAAATTGCGAGTCTCTCTGACTCGTAATTTGCGGGTCGCAAATCTGAACCTACTGACATGTGGCCCCAAATTCTTAAAGAAAGTCACAAAAGTGCCCCCATGGTATATGTCGTACCCCTATAAAATATTTGTGAACTGTATTTTAGCATGGGTAAATACGATGTGTAGATTTGCTCATGTGAAAATCTATTGAGCATTTGCAAGTTCATTTTCCCTCCAGCCACTTTCTTCCCAACCCTGGAAGAAGTTCTAATTCTGCCATTGTCAGGAGTAAATGTCCAACCTTTCTTATTATGGGAAAATATTAGAGAGAAGCTGGTGAAAATCTTTAAAACATGCAGGTTAGTAGGTTTGCAGACTCAAAGGCATTTCAGCCCTGGAACTATTGCTTACTGCTTCCTCCAGCCCCAGTATGCAGATCTGCAGAAAGGAGGAACAATAAGGAAATTGCTACAGTAGGGATTGAAACTGCAAGTATTCAAGCCCTACTAAGGTAGTAGCCCTGGCATAATCAGAGAGGCTATTATCAGAGCTCTTACATAATGAGATTGCTGCCATAATTTGTCGCCACACTACATGGCACCAAAGGGACAAGTAGATCTTTTTACAGGACAAGTAGATTTGAGAAGCAAACTGTCCCCTGGACAAGTAGATATTTTAATAAATTCCACACCCCTGACATGGCCGTGGACAGTGCAGGGGGCCTCCATGGCCCCCAGCACTGGCTTTCGGCTAGCCTTTTCATGGTGGGGTTTACAACATGAAAGGCTGGCGGAAAGTGAAGTTGTGATCAGCACAGCTGTGCCGCTTTTAGCACCACCCCGGCTGAGCACAATTTCAACCGCTGCCTACCCATCAGGAAGGTTGTAATTTGGCGGTCGGACCGACAGGAGGGCGGCGGTCCGACTGCCACTGCGAGTCTGGTGGTCTAAAGACTGACAGGCTCATAATCAGGCCCTTAAGTGAGTTCATATAGTCACAGTTTCAATTGTCCTTGTTAACCACATAAATGGGTATTGTTTTTATCAGGAGAAGTGTGGGAACACTGGGTGGTAAGATTTTGTGGATCTCTACAGATTCTGTAACTTTCTCTCACCGAAATGAGACGAAAATGCATGAAGTTAGCCACAGTTTGAGGTTTGTAGGGAACTATGAGTAAGAAAATGTAGATCCCCTCAAATCACAAGTCCCTGGACTGCACTGAGCATATAGGTTTCACAAATGCCTGGGTTTTCATGGGTGTCAGACAAGCCCAAATTCTGCAGCTACCCACATCAACAAAAAGGGTTATTTTTCACACCAAAAACTTGATATCTCTATGTTGAATTTGGAGCCTTACCTATTGTGGGCGAAAGACCCATTCACACAAGTGGGATACTGTTTTTAACTGGGAAAATTGGGATAACACAGAATAGTATAACAAAGCCAACATGTCTATGGCTTTGTCAGTGCTTGTTTTCTTCGGTCTTAGTTTTTCTAAATTTGTATTGTTGGGGGAGCTGCTAAGCCTGTGACAAAATAAAACAAGCATTGACAAAGCCAAAAGGTCTTGCCACTGACATCGTAACACAAGCCTATTGGCCTTGCCAGTGATCTGCTGGGCTTTTATTCATTTATAGTAAAATGAATTGCAAGAGGGCCACTTGTGCATGCAAAAAACAGCCGTCATGGAATGTTTTCTCTTGCAGTACAACTCAAAGCATTCCAATATGGTCCTTGTACATGTATAACATACACACACAGGCACAGTGGCCATCGTGTAATGCTTCTTTGTTTAGAACCATTCTCGAGAACCTAAATGCACAATAGACTTAAGCAGCAGACAATCCTGTGTAGCCTAAATCTACTTGTACTAAAGAGAGCCAACAAGAGGGACCATAACCAAGTAACACCAAAGAAATAAGATTTGTACGCATCTCGCTTACGTTTACCATAAACGGCAGGTCAAAAACACACATATGGCCTAAGCACCACCTGCTTATCAAAGAGAGAAGCTTGGAGTTCCATAGATTAGCCACAAAATAATCTAACCGGACCACAAAGCAAGTGTGCTGTCATTTTATTGAAAAAAAGACTCACACTAATATGTGTTTTTTAATCTTGTAACAACATAATGTTATAGAAATAAAGAGTAGCAAGTTGACAAAGCATTAAAAAAGTGAGAGTACAGAACTAATCTCCCTGCATCCATTTGGATTTCAAAATAGTTGCTGCTGAACAGCGAATGTGATTTTGTTTTCTACATGATTTCATTAGAAATATCAGCTGCACTGCAAAAGCATTGTAGAAATATCAAGATGTATAAACATATTATACTATCAGATCGCTATATGCACAAACAAGCAAGATACACGATAATCATACGGGTTACTCTAACATAGGCACAATTTATGAAAGAATTTTTATGCAGTAAAAAGCTCTACAGTGGCACTCGGGTTGAGAAAGCGGCAGTCTTTGACTCTCTATACTGGCCAGTATTAAAGAATGTCGCTCTCCTAATGCATAAGAAAAAAATCCCTGCAGAAACGTCAAAGTGAAAAAAGCTTGAATCTATTGGGCCTGGTAGGCCGGACGCTGTTGTCCACCTCAGCACATCTCCGGGGAGATGCAAGCTGTTTTATCCACTGAAATGGTATCGCTGGTTCAGCCCTGCATGTACCACATTTACCAACAGTAAGGAGTGCGTTCAGCATTCACGACCAGACACGGGCAGAGCAATGTGCAGCTTCTGTTGTCCAGCTCGCAGAAATACTTTCGAGGGCTACACCACGCTGCATGCACAGCAGAGTCAGAAATACTGTGCACGTGCCTGGTTGCACTACCAAATAATACACATAGTGCAGAGGGCGCAAAAACAGATATTGTCACCTTCTCTTCCATATTCACTCAATCTTAAATGGGCTCATTTTAACTGTCAGTCAGAGACATACAGGCACATTTAAAGATGCTCAAGGCCGTTTCTAAACGAAATTCAATAAGGAAGGCAGTAGTGAGGGCCTTGAAGCGGGGAAGAAGAAAGAAAATAAATACAAAAATAGTACCTCAATCACAGCGCCAGCCGCTGAAGGACCCCTAACCAAGATAAAACCATCAGTACTTGGTCCTTGCGCCAACCGAAAGAAGAGGCAGTGCAGACAACTCGAGCGGCCCAATTATTCGGCAGCACGAGAGTGACAACAAAGTCCACGGATCCAGTTAAATTTGTTTGACAGTCTCACTCCTAGATGAACAAAATCTTGTACTTGCTTAAGTGGTTCTTCCTGCGCTATAATTCTGTTTCTCACAGATTTATAGGGGTTTAATGCCATAAACTTGGACTTACTAATGTTTAACTTAAGCCCCATATCAGCACAGAATACAAAAAAACGGTCTGCTATTGTCTGCAGCCCTGCAGGGGTTTTGGAGATGAGGGACGTATTGTCTGCGTACAACAGCATGGGAGTTGTAGTGGCACCTACCTTTTTTTAAAAATAGTAGAAAAGCGAAATAATTGTTCAATTGTGTTTTTTTCTTGTCAAAAGCCCTCTTGGGGGTCTGTTAAAACTGGAGTCTCTGAGACCCATTTGGTCAATTTTCCCAGTAGTTGTTGGTAGAATAACTTCTGCAATCCATCAATTAAATTGATGAGTCAGTAATTGCAGGGTTCGTCCCACAGACCCCTCTTATATATAGGGACGATCTCTGCATTTTGCCAAGATTTTGGTAAGGGACCACCATTCAGAATTGAACGAGAGAGGAGAGTGGGAGCCCATATACGGGGCTTAACTGCAAAGAATTCACCTGTCAGGCCGGGAACCTTCCCAGGGGCAATGGTCATCAAACTGTTAAAGGACTCATTGACGGATAATTCGAGCGGTGCAAGTTGATAAATAACATTTACAAGCCCCTGATTTGTAACCTCACCTTGAGTAGCATGCCTGTCTGTTTATGGCCTGTCAAAATACTGAATCCACACCTGTGGTTGGAGATGGTAGTCCACCACTAAAACAGCATGTCTACTACTGTGTGCAATTATGCCCCAAAAGGCCTCTGGGGTCTCCTTATCTGGCTGCTTTCACTGGGTCACTCCTGACCTCAATTTCCAAGTTTGATTCTGCTTTAGCTTTCTTCAGGCCAGTGGGGTTTGTCTACTCTTTTTGGCTGTTAAAGACCTAAATAGGCCAGCTTCAGCAAGCCTGCACTGACTGTTAAACCATGAGTGTTGCAAATTATTTTTATTGAACATTTAAACTCCCTTGATAGCAATTCACGTAAATAGATGAACAGTTCATCATGGTATCTAAGTATAAAATTAGGATCTGCTTCTTGGGGACCAATGCTGCTCATGAAATATAATCTGTCAGCTACTTCAGTGTAAACCTATTTCATTAGATTAAGTTGGCCAGATATATACTTCCATTTTAAAGTCTTTTTATTATTTGTAAAAATCGTATCACTTAGGAGCCTAGATTTGGTGACCTTAGTCTTTGGAACCGTAAACCTATTTAATTTAAGTTTGAGACCATTATGGTCACTATTATTCCATTCTAGGACTATCATATCCCCTAAATATGACCACAATTGGACACAACCGCACATTGTTGATTCTACTAGAAGTACTACTATTGTACTATGTAGTAGATTCTACTAGACTGATTTAGCCTCTTAAAGGTGTGGGCACCTCCTCGGTTTCACATGGATCTACCATTGGAAGCTCTAAGGCCCAAGTTCAAAGTCAAACCCAATAGTTGGTTAGATAGCACGGAGCGTCTTTTTACAGGAGTGAGATCAAGCTGGGGAATGCGCCATGCTGCGTCTTATTCCTCAGTTAGATCTTTTTCTGAGTTATCAAATAGTTCAAATGTTACACTGGAATCGCCAGCAACTATCACTGGCTCTCCAGGTGGTAAATGACCTACGAAATGCTCAAGACTGGCGAGGATGGTGGATTCCTTGTTCTGCCCAGATGTTCTACTGTACACATTAAAAATGCAAACATGCTGGCCCCCTTAGACAGATATATACTTCCAAATAACAATAACAAGTATATCAGGGGAATTCAAACAAAGTCTTCTGATTCTAGAGTTTAGTGTACTCTTCGCCTATATAACTAAACTAAGCTGCCAGTAGGGCGACTCCTCTCTTGGGAGCTTCCTAAACAGCAAAAGTGTGTGAAAATTTACCTACAAAGTGGCTCTGTTCTCCAGGATGTTTGTAGCAGACAAACATCAACAGTCAAAAAAAGGGTCCCCATGATGGATCAGGGAGTTTAGATTTCAAGCCAGTAATATTTCATGAAAAAATGTTTCAATTATCATTAATAGAAGAAGAAGGGCTTGGTTAATTGGAATCAAGAGGAGAGTCAATCCTTATGTGACACTGGTTGCCGTAGACCCTTGGGGGAAGAGGGATGGTTTTTGGATAACAGGCTGGGCACTGACTCTTGTGAAAAGGGACATTGCACTTTAAGCTGTTTTTTTTTTAATTCAGCAGAGAAAGTGAACCTCCAGTGCAATTAGGTCATCTGCCTGAGTTAAAAGAGGAATCTCAACATAGACTAACCAGTCTACAGGCATTGAGCAATGTTAGACACCCACTATATCTTGGCATATAATTGCTGGACAATTGCAGACACTGTGAAGCCCATAGATGATGATGTTGGTTGGAGGTTTCTTCTCCCTAACGCCTTGCTGCAGCCTAGGGACATTATGCATATATGCAGACACACCACGGGCAGTCCTACAGTCTCAAGAGGTGTAATGAAGGGCCACTGCAGATAAAAATCAGGGACTATTGCAATTCTGGTAGTATTGCCCTTCGGTAGCTGCAGTCCAGGCCAGGCAACTGAGTTGTCCTTGTTTAGTTAGCTCTCTCCTAGTGCTCTCTAATGGAGGTCTTCTAAATGGAGGAGGATAGGAAAGAGTTATATTGGGTACCCCTTCTGTTCTCAGAACAATCTCGCATCCTCTCTTGCCTACCGACGTTACAAGTAAGCTTTGGGGCCCGCAATAATGTCAACATTGGATAATTGCAGATGCTGCCCTTTCCGAAAGGTTGATATTCTCTGCTTCGGAAAAAGCTCAGGTTGACAGTGTCCCACTGTAGGAGGCTGGCCTGGTTTGTAGTGAGTACCAAGGGGTACTTGCACTCTGCACCAGGTCCAGGTATCCCTTATTAGTGTAGAAGAGGTGTCTAGCAGCTTTGGCTGATAGAAAAGGGTAGCTTAGCAGAGCAGCTTAGGCTGAACTAGGAGACATGCAAAGCTCCCACTATACCACTGGGGTCATATGCACAATATCATAAGAAAACACAATTCACAGATATGCTAAAAATAAAGGTACTTTATTTTTATGACAATATGCCAAAAATATCTCAGTGAGTACCCTCAGTATGAGGATAGAAAATATACACAAGATATATGTACACAATACCAAAAATATGCAGTAATAGCAATAGAAAACAATGCAAGCAATGTACAGTCACAATAGATTGCAATGAGAGCACATAGGTATAGGGGTACACAAACCATATACTCCAAAAGTGGAATGCGAATAACGTATGGACCCCAAACCTATGTGAGCTTGTAGAGGGTCGCTGGGACTGTAAGAAAACAGTGAGGGTTAGAAAAATAGCCCACCCCAAGACCCTGAAAAGTAGGTGTAAAGTGCACCTAAGTTCCCCAGAGAGCACAGAAGTCGTGATAGGGGAATTCTGCAAGGAAGACCAACACCAGCAATGCAACAACGATGGATTTCCGGACGAGGGTACCTGTGGAACAAGGGGACCAAGTCCAAGAGTCACGACAATGTCGGGAGTGGGCAGATGCCCAGGAAATGCCAGCTGAGGTTGCAAAGAAGCTGCCACCGGATGGTAGAAGCTGTGGATTCTGCAAGAACGATGAGGACTAGGAACTTCCCCTTTGGAGGATGGATGTCCCACGTCGTGAAGAAGCGTGCAGAGGTGTTCCCACGCAGAAAGACCGCAAACAAGCCTTGCTAGCTGCAAGGGTCGCGGTTAGGGTTTTTGGATGCTGCTGTGGCCCAGGATGGACCAGGATGTCGCTAATTGCGTGAGGAGACAGAGGGGGCGCCCAGCAAGACAAGGAGCCCTCTCAGAAGCAAGCAGCACCCGCAGAAGTGCCGGAACAGGCACTACGAAGAAGAGTGAATCGGAGTTCACCCGAAGTCACAAAAGAAGATCCCACGACGCCGGAGGACAACTCAGGAGGTTGTGCACTGCAGGTTAGAGTGTCGGGGACCCAGGCTTGGCTGTGCACAAAGGAAATCCTGGAAGAGTGCACAGGAGCCGGAGCAGCTGTAAATCACGCGGTACTCAGCAATGCAGTCTAGCGTGGGGAGGCAAGGACTTACCTCCACCAAACTTGGACTGAAGAGTCACTGGACTGCGGGAGTCACTTGGACAGAGTTGCTGAGTTAAAGGGACCAGGCTCGTCGTGCTGAGAGGGGACCCAGAGGACCGGTGATGCAGTCTTTTGGTGCCTGCGGTTGCAGGGGGAAGATTCCGTCGACCCACGGGAGATTTCTTCGGAGCTTCTAGTGCAGAGAGGAGGCAGACTACCCCAACAGCATGCACCACCAGGAAAACAGTCGAGAAGGCGGCTGGATCAGCGATACAAGGTTGCAGTAGTCGTCTTTGCTACTTTGTTGCGGTTTTGCAGGCGTCCAGAGCAGTCAGCGGTCGATTCCTTGGCAGAAGGTGAAGAGAGAGATGCAGAGGAACTCTGATGAGCTCTTGCATTCGTTATCTCAAGAATTCCCCAAAGCAGAGACCCTAAATAGCCAGAAAAGGAGGTTTGGCTACCTAGGAAGGAGGATAGGCTAGCAACACAGGTAAGAGCCTATCAGGAGGAGTCTCTGACGTCACCTGCTGGCACTCAGAGCAGTCCAGTGTGCCAGCAGCACCTCTGTTTCCAAGATGGCAGAGGTCTGGAGCACACTGGAGGAGCTCTGGGCACCTCCCAGGGGAGGTGCAGGTCAGGGGAGTGGTCACTTCCCTTTCCTTTGTCCAGTTTCGCGCCAGAGCAGGGCTGGGGGATCCCTGAACCGGTGTAGACTGGCTTATGCAGAGATGGGCACCATCTGTGCCCATCAAAGCATTTTCAGAGGCTGGGGGAGGCTACTCCTCCCCAGCCCTGACACCTTTTTCCAAAGGGAGAGGGTGTAACACCCTCTCTCTGAGGAAGTCCTTTGTTCTGCCTTCCTGGGCCAAACCTGACTGGACCCCAGGAGGCAGAAACCGGTCTGAGGGGTTGGCAGGAGCAGCAGCTGCAGTGAAACCCCGGGAAAGGTAGTTTGGCAGTACCCGGGTCTGTGCTAGAGACCCGGGGGATCATGGAATTGTCTCCCCAATGCCAGAATGGCATTGGGGTGACAATTCCATGATCTTAGACATGTTACATGGCCATGTTTGGAGTTACCATTGTGACGCTGTACATAGGTAGTGACCTATGTACAGTACACGCGTGGGATGCTACTCAAGGGGAATCGGCCCTGAACAATGTGGGGGCACCTTGGCTAGTGCCAGGGTGCCCACACACTAAGTAACTTAGCACCCAACCTTTACCAGGTAAAGGTTAGACATATAGGTGACTTATAAGTTACTTAAGTGCAGTGGTAAATGGCTGTGAAATAACGTGGACGTCATTTCACTCAGGCTGCAATGGCAGCCCATGTAAGAATTGTCAGAGTTCCCTATGGGTGGCAAAAGAAATGCTGCAGCCCATAGGGATCTCCTGGAACCCCAATACCCTGGGTACCTCAGTACTATATACTAGGGAATTATAAGGGTGTTCCAGTATGCCAATGTGAATTGGTGAAATTGGTCACTAGCCTGTTAGTGACAATTTGGAAAGCAAAGAGAGAGCATAACCACGGAGGTTCTGGTTAGCAGAGCCTCAGTGAGACAGTTAGTCATCACACAGGGAACACATACAGGGCACACTTATGAGCACTGGGGCCCTGGCTGGCAGGGTCCCAGTGACACATCAAACTAAAACAACATATATACAGTGAAATATGGGTTTAACATGCCAGGCAAGATGGTACGTTCCTACACCCACTGTCAGCTGTTGAAGTAATGGGGTGATTGTGGAATATTAGTCTGTTAAGAGCTTAATCTGGGACTTTATCTCCTTGTGATCTGCCTTTAAATCGCTTGCAAAAGTGATAAATTATAAGACCACAGAAGATTGCAGGCTAATGCTGATAGTAGGGATGAAGGAGCCGGTAGATGAATTGAGCTGACAGGAGGCCTCAGACTCTTGTACTGTCAAAACAGAAAAACTATTAGTGCAAGGCTCTGCTATTTCGTATAGATTTGTCTCTGGGGTGGTTTCAAGAGCCGCCTCAATTGGAGGGGTTTGGTTGCCATCCATCCATTATTAAGAGTGAGTGACTTGGTAGCTGAGGACCAGCAGGGTTCCCAATTTTACTGCGCTAATTCATGAAAATTCTGGCTAGGGCTTTCCCTTACCTGTTAGATGATTCTATGGAAGGAGAGGATGCAAGTTTTAAAATTGATTTGACTTCTTCGATTAGGGCATCAATTTCTTTCTGTGTGTTACTATTGTTGGAGGGTTTAATTGGTTTCTTTGATAGGGAGACCTCCACAGATGTATTTGGAGCTTTTCGTTTCCCCATTTTATATAAAAAGAAGGTAGATAAAATTACAGTCACAACTCAAGCTTAGAGAACCAATTCTTGCAGGTCCAAGAAGTAACCCTTTGGGCCAGGGTGGCTTCTACGCTCGCCAATATTTGTCAGTATAATCCCACATACCTTCCTCAAGTTGTCACTGTTAGAGAGGTGGCCCAGCCTGGCCTCTTCCAGGTGAAGACGGGCCTGCTCTTGGCCCGGTTTTGGCCCAGGCTTATCCCGCGCCCCAAGAAGGCTAATGCCTTTATTAGCGCTGTGGCAGCAGGCAGCGCTGGGTTGACGACAGCACCCCTCCTGGCACTGGAAGTTACAAGAGCCGTAGTCTCCTGGTCTGCCCCCGGTGCCGAGTCCGCAGCTATGCCTGTTTACCAAACTTTACTATGACTGCATTTGAAAACATAAGGCTGGCGACCCTGCTATAGCGTTCTCTATAAATGATTATATTTTTATTATGGCTGTTTTTGGAAAACATTATGGAGGACATCTATCTAAAGGTGTCTCTAGACCAGACCTAAAAAACAAAATGAAATTAAAAAATGGACTTCCAGTCAGAGGCAGGCCTGAGTATAGTTGAAGGCAAAGTTTTGTATTGCACGTGCTGCGAAGTTAGGGAAAAGTGCACATTAGATGAGGTGTCTTGTCCTTTAGTGCAGAGTGGGGCAAGTCAAAAAGTTAACAGGGAGCGCGGAGCCTGAGCTTAACCAAGAGTCTGGGTGGGCTCTAAGAAACCCATGCACGAGCCGAACCAAGAAAATATGATAAAGCCTCTTCTAAATGTTACCTCTGCATTTAAAGGCAACTACTATAAGTGAATGTTATTAAACACTGAATTATACACATTCCTGTCCAGACATTACTGCCATTGGTTCACTAAGAGGCAAGTTGGTTGTTATGTGCACCCTATGTGTGGCCCACACTCATGTTATACCTGGAGTTACATTATAATCTATTAGATCAGGCACAAGGGGGTTTTGCGCAGCACACGTCCTGAGCTCTTGTAGTTGAAGGTGCTTTCATCTGTAACAAAGAAGGCTGGGTGAGATCAAATATTTGCCCAGGATCACAGTTTGGTTAAACAGGGAAACCAGGACTGATGTTAGGATTTCTGGTTGCATATTGTCCAACTAAGCCACTAGATGGGAATCTCTTTCTCTCGCCCATTCTACATCAAAGAGTGGGGGTGCTAGGCAGAAGCCACGTGAAAGTTTGGCTCGATTTGGGCTCGAGTTGAGCAGAGCCAGGCATCTGGTTAGAGTGCGTCACACTTTCAGTAACTCGCACACCTCTACTTTCATGTTGTCAAATTCTATAATTCTAAATACAGATAAATAAGATAGAAAAGTGGGCATGTGTTGAACACATCAACTAACACCTAGGTACCACAAAATCTGCTTTACTGTTTAAACAGAGTGCCATAAAAGCGTGTTTCACTAAAAGCATCTTTAAATATGGTCATGCAGGTGGGGTGTCAGCATGAGTGGCGCCGGATATCCGCCGCGTGCACGTTTAGATATTCCCAGATGTGGAGGTCATGCACCTTCAGGGCAAAGGTTACCGTGCCCTGCTCTTCAAAGGTCTGTGATGCATTAGAGAAGTCTAGTGCCTGGAAACAAATGCGTTTTAACGAGTATTTCTCCAGCATCAAAGTCCATTGTGAAAAGCACCCATACTTCAAGCAAGAGCCAATGGGAGGATAGGAGCCACAGTCTAAAGGTGTAGCGTGAACTTACATAAGTATGTAAATAAAAAAACTAATAGACTCCACAGCAATTTCAGGTTCCCATACTCCTGCCCTTCAAAATTTGGCTTCAATAAATCGCCCCTTCATACCGTGTGCTCCTTTACTACTGGGGCCATGTGCAAGTATTTGAAGTACCGAGAATAAACAGAATTGTTCAGTTATAAAGCGTACACCATAGACTGAATGACCTCCTGGCTACCTGACCACCCAACCCAAGGCCACAGTTATTTACTGACGCTAGTAAGAAGAAATGAGGAGAGTCTAAACTTGCATCTGCAAATGTTCGCCTCTGACGTTCAGCCCACTACGCAATCCTATCAGCAGTTTGATGTTCCTAATGGTCCAGAGCACCATAAACGGGGACATCATATTCACAGTGTGAAACCTTACACATGTTAAAATGTCACCCTGCACCACTGGTGGGAGTCAAATATAGACTGAGGAGGGCAGGCCCCATATCAGATCTTCGGGCTATCCATCTACTCCATACGAGATTTTCAGTCTATCCATTTAAGATGTGCAATGACTTGAAATGAAACTCATTTACATGGTCTGAAGATATCCTCAAAATTTGACTTGACTCCCACCCCGCTAGACCCACTCTGGACGCACCCGAGTTAACGATCCTCAGTGACAAGTTTCTCAAAGGCCTTCGAACTATAAAAATAAGGCACGTTCTGCTAAGAGGTGGACATTAATGAAATGCTTGTGCTGTTAACATATTGTACAACACTGGCAAATCCAATAAGTTTGCCCATGACACCTACTGGGTTTGACAGTTTTTTCTTTTTTTTTGCAGTTTTATATGGCACGAACTCTCTCCGAAAGTGTTGGAGCCCTTTACATGAGCAACAGTTACATTACACAAGGACACATTCATTTTTGGTAGACACGGGGAGATTAAGTGATTTGCACAGAATCACAGGATATTGAGTCAATGCAGAGACTCGAACCTGCAAAGTTGGCAGCTCTGGCAGTTAGCAACATCCTCTGGTTTTTATTTGTTTTAAGCAAAAATCATTCGAAGACAGCAGCCACGTGTGAATGCTCACACACGGCAGGCATCTTGGAATCGTTATTCTTTTAAGAAAAATACATTTAAAAATCGCAGCCCAGCCTGTGTGCCTCCATTTTGAAATGGATTAAAATGCATTTAAGGATTGCCATCCATTGATACAGAGGCTGGCACTGGTGAAAGCATGGTAGAATAGAGGGAGTTGGGACAAGTGGGCGGTAACAAATTTTAAATACAGAGGGGGCTTTATGGAGGAGGTTAAATGCAGGGAGAGACACAAGGAGTGAGAAAATAGTTGCTTGTGCAGAGCAACAAAATGTTATGACATCAGCAATGGAAGGCTACAACTTGGCCAATCAAAACAGGTGAGGCCATAATGCTCTCTGCATGGGACACAGACAACAAAAAGCATTTGCAATGCAATAGGTCTCACATTTGCTCGAGTTAGAGCTATTAGCGCTGTAAATTCCTAACAGAACCTTTCTTGCCACATAAATTGAAATGAAAAGCAAAACAGTTGACACAAGTGAGCCAGTTCAAAGTGCTATGGCCGCCATGAGCATGAGCGCAAAGGAGAGACACAAAAGGAAAATCAAGTTCCCTCGCAGTCAAACGTATCGGTAATCATGCAATTATCCTGCAATTATCCACGTAACCGGGGCAGACTGCATGGTGGTAACAAAACCGACCCAAGGAAGGACAAACGTAAACCATATCACAAAGGATTTTTGAAAGGAAAGGCCACGAACAAATGAAAGTGATGGGCGTGCAGTAGGCATGGTTAAAAGCCCACAATACTTACAACAGGTCAAAGCACTTGCGCTCAACCTAAAAATAGAGGAAAGCTGGCAAATCAAAAGCAAGGAACTGAGACAGACAAGTAAGCCATCGAATCAGGAGTAAATTCTATACTAGACACAATAGGTCTGTTTGCCCACGCACTGCTGATGCCGGCAGTAGGCAAGACCTAAAAATGAATTGTAAACATCAACAAGCATTGGCAAAGCCAAAAGGCTTCACATATGCTAAATATATTGCTTTGTCAACATCTTTTTTGTTTACATATTGCACAGCACTCATACTGGAGAGCGAGAGAAGGGTAGGCGGGTGGGTGAAAAAGAACACACTGTTCTTAAGGGCAGTACAACTGATACAGACAACAAATGTGACTATGCTGGGAATGCATTATTCAGACTGCCACACTAATAAACATCAAACATAAGTAAAGATGTTCTTTGGCATGTTCCACTCTATCAAAAACATGTTGAGTCATCTGCGTCCTGGAAGCCTGTTTGCAGCTTTTAAACAGATTATAATAGTGTCCCAACTGCTATGAACGTTCATGTGTGACGTTTGAATGTCATGTGTGACGCTTTTAGTGATATAAAACGAAGGCATTTCTACCCCCTGAAATGAGATTGGACAAAAGAGGTGCATGTCTGAAACCAATTTTGTGGACTAGAATAGGCTTTCAAACGGTCACCAGGCTAATTAAGTTCTTACACAGTATCACAGACTAACTTTTGTTTTCTGACATGTTCACTCCTAGTAGCGTCTGATGTGATCTGACAGCAAGAAGTCATAGGACTACCACCTGACTGCAGGGTGACAGAGCTATGATCCTTCCTTGGCAGCACTGCTATCTACGCAGGTGTCCTATTGCTGAGGAGTGCTACCTTCTTCCACTTGGAGGGTAGATGAGATTGAGGGGCCATCCATCCTGGTTTATAAAGGAGAGCTAAAGCTATCTAATTAGAGACCACAGAAAAAGGCAAGCAAATGGCTGGTATCAGAAATGTCACCGGATTACTCCACGCCACTAAGGATACTTCTCCTGCTCTAGGTTTCCATTTAACAGTGAATCTATTCTATTTTGGTAATTGTATTGATGAAGCATTGTGTTCTTGTTTACGTGGATTCATTTGTCAACCAGAGATTTTTAGAAACAATTGGAATGAATCTGCACCCACTAGAGGTACCCGTATACGCAGATGTGATAGCAGGCCTTGTGAGTGGAACAGAGCTGCATATAAAGACGCAGTGGTCTTTTACTGGTCCATATGAAAGTGATTCCCTGGCAGCATAAACAGAAGCAAACAAGAAGGACTGACGCTTTTCGCTTTGTCCAAAGGAATTTTGAATATTGCAAATTGCTTTATTTATCATCAGAAATTGATTCACTATCACATCACTAAAGGCTGGGGTAGTATCTCAACACCCACCCCATGCCCAATACTGCCCCCCACCCTCCACCCCCCCCCCCCCCACGGTACTATTCACCTTACTGGCCAGGGAATGAATGGTTGTATGAACCCATTGCAATATCAGACTGACTTGCAGTCTGCACAGGGGTCTCAGAAGGTGCTTAAACGACTGAGCTCTCCAACTTCTTAATGAATGCAAATGTCATTGTGACGGCATTACTAGGTTCTTCATTGAACAGCAGATAATCTTAAATAGTCTCACATTGCATCCAGCACATACTGGCCAGTTGACACTCTTGTAGATTTCCAAAACATGCTGGGCAATCTGTGTAGTTCTATAGCCCCCAGAATGGCAAAACTCAGGACCGCCTCCATGAGATGACAACAGTCACACAAACTTGCAAAGCCTTGGATGCTTGTGTGCTGCTACCAAGCTCAGGTCCTACCTGCCAACTCCCAACAGGGGATCTTTCAGAGTTCAGCGCTCTTGCAGGCGGGTGCACCATGCCGTGGCACACACCTAGATCCTGGGAGGTGCCGGACTGCCCATAGCAGTCGTGTGCAGGAGACTGCTTGTGCACTGCACTAGAGTAAAACGAAAGTGCTGAGAAAAGGCGTGATTCATGCACAGCGTCATGACAACCATCATGTCTCTGCAACGAAATCTGCAAAAAGCCCTCTGGGGGGCTACAGCCCACAAAGATAACCTGATAACATCTGACCTACTCGACCCCAAGCGTGATATAAGAGGGGCAGCAGTTACTAAGTACTGCACTGTCAGTGTGCAGGAGCCACGTTTGCGTTGACGGCATCTCTTTTCAAAGATGCAGTGAGGGCGATTCCAGATGTTAACTGGTGGAACTCCAAACTGCGTGACAAATTATTTCAGTGCGGTAATGCGGTGATGATGACCCTTTTCGAGAGTTTGACCCCTGATGAGAGATACTTTACAGGGATGAGGGGCTGAGGGAGCCGTGTAAAGATGGAACACATCTGCTCATATGGAGTGTGGGGATGGAATGAAAAAAAAAGTCAGTCAGAAGCGCAAAGTTAGTACACGGGTTGTCAGCCACTCATCGCCAACCGAAAAGGTTACTTTGTCCAGGCTCCAAGGAACAGATGAAGCAAAGGAAAGAAGAGTGGAAGAGCAGCCAGATGAAGTCAGAGGCTGCTGCTGACCAATTAGAAGCAAGAAAAGGAGAGTGACCGAGGAAGCCTACCAGTGTTAAGTAATGGGAAGTCTGAGGTCGAGCTGTAAGCCCCTTGTAAGATTTTTTTTTTTACTAACACAAAAGATTTCGCCAAATCACAAGGCTGTGTACACAAAACCTAAAAAGAAAGTCGGACAGCCAGCGTTCCCTTCATACTCAATGGGACACTTTCCTGCTCCAGAACCAGGTCTTTGGTTTTTACAGTTTCTATATTTGCCCATGTCACAACTCCAGGGGCACAGTTCATTGCCCTCTCTCAAGAAAAAATTGCCTGATATTTGTCTCGGTCTTCTTTCCCTCCCTCATCTGTTTTAAGGTGCCTGAAGTGGGACAAGTCGATATTGCTCAAGTAGCTACTGTGGCAAGAATTTTCCCTTCCTTCTGAAAACATTTCTGATTGTGCACACAAGACCATGTCATTTTTAGAACATTCTCTTAGATCGCTCCCCAAAACATGTCCTATGTGGTGGGCCACAAAAACCTCCTAAAAGTAATAACTTGATATTTATAGAGCGCAAAATGTTGCACATTACTTAATTTATGTGAGCACAATTTACTTGGCATTAGGAAAGATGGCATCTGCTTTGCCCGGAATCCAACCTATGACCTCCAGAACACTGGTTTCGCCAGCAGCGAATGTTCAGCTCACTGAGCCATCCTCCTAACTTTAGCTCATCTCATCTTCTACTGGTGCATCCTAGAACTAGATTTGGGACACTCTGGTAACGAAACAATACGGATGTAAATCTGCAAAAAAGCCCCAAAGGATAGCGGTTTACTTTAAAATGCTTTTAAAGTATGTGGAATAAAGGTTAAGGCAACATTTTGGGGAAACTATTTTTATATGTTAAGAGTAGAAATACGAAAATTGCTGACTGGTTTCTGTAGCCTAAACGTCTAGAAGCAGAACCACCAGGAACTTAACTTAACTACCCAATGCTATCAATCAAAATGCCTCAATGCAAGGGGTATGGCTATGATTTTAAAAAGACTACTGCTAGTTTATAAGTTCTAGCGAGATAGGTAATACTGGTCAGTGTGTTGTGGTGCTTCTGTTGATACTCAAAGATCTCCAATATTAATACTTGTGCTTGTAAAATCATTACTTTGGGAGTGGCTCTTGAATCATGAGCAACAGAAACTAAAGAAACATCTGAGTCTCATCAGCAGCAACTGTGAAATGGTCTAAAGCAGTGGTTCCCAACCTATGGTCCGAGGACCCCTGGGGGTCCGCAAAGCCTCCTCAGGAGGTCTGTGACTACTTAGAAAATTAAATAATATTAACAGATTAGGTCCCCAGCTTTTGGTAATGAGTCAGTGGGTGGGTACCCTGTTTCGAATAATGATTCAGTGGGGGTCCCTGGGTTCAAGTAATGACAAAGTGGGGGTCCACAGAAGTCAAAAGGTTGGGAACCACTGGTCTAAAGGCAGGAGGGTGACTTCCTGCCATTAGTTTTTCAGTTCCAACAGAAACCAAATGACCTCCCAGCTCACACAATGAGATGCAGCTTGGTGTCAGTCAGACAGGAGTGCATCCGCCCATGCCTTCGAGCCCTGCTTATGTGAGAAAATTATTGTTTTGACATGTGCCCTTCTTCTATCTGCTGCTAGATAAATCCTCAACATGACACAGTATATACATTACTAACAAATTCTTGTGTTAAGTCATACCAAAGCATTGGACAGCCCATAACCATGGGCATTCAAACCAGCAGCATTGTGACCAAAATACTAGAACTACTGGTCTTCACAATATTGTTACCAGGATAGTACAAGTAAAACAAGCTCTGGCAATGCCAATTGGCCTCAAATGTATATTTACATATGAGGAGACGGACTGGCATTGCCAAAGGTTGTTATTGTTGGAGAAGAACCTTCAATGAGATGTGTGGGGTCTAACAGAAAACATATTAAACACTTACGACCACCATCGAACTTCTCAGGGAATGCACCCAGTATTCGGAATGCCCTTCCAACACCTATTAAGGCTGGCTTCTTCACTACAATTTTTGTTTTAATCTAAACTAAGGGATCATTAATTAAACCTATTCTAACACTGCCGAACATGGCATATATTTATATATCACACTGATGAGACCCATATCCTGCAGAAGAATGTTCTGTCAGTATTACCAAAAGGCATTGTATACGTGCCCTATTGTGAACATGCAAAATATGTATACTGGTCACTTGCCTTACTACAGTACATAATACGTTCTACTTACACTATCTCGCAGATGTTGGCCATCTTATCATAGGCTCACAATTAATTTCTATTGTAAAGCAGGCTGGCACCATTTGGTGCAGTATACCAAAAACTATTAAATATATACTAAATTAACAGGATGAGGTAAGAATGTGAGGTTTGGTTACTGGACATACAATTGCAGGACCTACCGCACGGGATCACATCTGTTATTTCCATGTCAAAAGCCAGAATAGAACCCAGGTCTCCGGGTTCACGTCAGCAACAAAGCTATTACAAAACACTGCCATTAGGATTTGTCATGCAGAGTGTGAGAAAGTAGCCTCTTTCTAGCCTTGTTACCCCCACTTTTGGCCTGTTTGTGAGTATATGTCAGGGTGTTTTCACTGTCTCACTGGGATCCTGCCAGCCAGGGCCCAGAGCTCATAGTGAAAACCCTATGTTTTCAGTATGTTTGTTATGTGTCACTGGGACCCTGCTAGCCAGGACCCCAGTGCTCATAAGTTTGTGGCCTATATGAATGTGTTCCCTGTGTGATGCCTAACTGTCTCACTGAGGCTCTGCTAACCAGAACCTCAGTGGTTATGCTCTCTCTGCTTTCTAAATTGTCACTAACAGGCTAGTGACCAATTTCACCAATTCACATTGGCATACTGGAACACCCTTATAATTCCCTAGTATATGGTACTGAGGTACCCAAGGTATTGGGGTTCCAGGAGATCCCTATGGGCTGCAGTATTTATTTTGCCACCCAAAGGGAGCTCTGACAATTCTTACACAGGCCTGCCACTGCAGCCTGAGTGAAATAACGTCCACGTTATTTCACAGCTATTTACCACTGCAATTAAGTAACTTATAAGTCACCTATATGTCTAACCTTCACCTGGTGAAGGTTGGGTGCTAAGTTACTTAGTGTGTGGGCACCCTGGCACTAGCCAAGGTGCCCCCACATCGTTCAGGGCAAATTCCCCGGACTTTGTGAGTGCAGGGACACCATTACACGCGTGCACTATACATAGGTCACTACCTATGTATAGCGTCACAATGGTAACTCCGAACATGGCCACGTAACATGTCTAAGATCATGGAATTGTCACCCCAATGCCAGACAGGCATTGGGGAGACAATTCCATGATCCCCCGAATCTCTAGCACAGACCCGGGTACTGCCAAACTACCTTTCCCGGGGTTTCACTGCAGCTGCTGCTGCCAACCCCTCAGACAGGTTTCTGCCCTCCTGGGGTCCAGCCAGGCTTGGCCCAGGAAGGCAGAACAAAGGACTTCCTCAGAGTTACACCCTCTCTCTTTGGAAAAAGGTGTCAGGGCTGGGGAGGAGTAGCCTCCCCCAACCTCTGGAAATGCTTTGATGGGCAGAGATGGTGCCCATCTCTGCATAAGCCAGTCTACACCGGTTCAGGGATCCCCCAGCCCTGCTCTGGCGCGAAACTGGACAAAGGAAAGGGGAGTGACCACTCCCCTGACCTGCACCTCCCAGGGGAGGTGCCCAGAGCTCCTCCAGTGTGCTCCAGACCTCTGCCATCTTGGAAACAGAGGTGCTGCTGGCACACTGGACTGCTCTGAGTGCCAGCAGGTGACGTCAGAGACTCCTCCTGATAGGCTCTTACCTGTGTTGCTAGCCTATCCTCCTTCCTAGGTAGCCAAACCTCCTTTTCTGGCTATTTAGGGTCTCTGCTTTGGGGAATTCTTTAGATAACGAATGCAAGAGCTCATCAGAGTTCCTCTGCATCCCTCTCTTCACCTTCTGCCAAAGGATCGACCGCTGACTGCTCAGGACGCCTGCAAAACCGCAACAAAGTAGCAAAGACGACTACTGCAACCTTGTATCGCTGATCCTGTTGCCTTCTCGACTGGTTTCCTGGTGGTGCATGCTCTGGGGGTAGCCTGCCTCCTCTCTGCACTAGGAGCTCTGAAGAAATCTCCTGTGGGTCGACGGAATTTTCCCCCTGCAACCGCAGGCAACAAAAGACTGCATCACCGGTCCTCTGGGTCCCCTCTCAGCACGACGAGCGTGGTCCCTGGAACTCAGCAACTCTGTCCAAGTGACTCCCACAGTCCAGTGACTCTTCAGTCTAAGTTTGGTGGAGGTAAGTCCTTGCCTCCCCACGCTAGACTGCATTGCTGGGTACCGCGTGATTTGCAGCTGCTCCGGCTCCTGTGCACTCTTCCAGGATTTCCTTTGTGCACAGCCAAGCCTGGGTTCCCGACACTCTAACCTGCAGTGCACAACCTCCTGAGTTGTCATCCAGCGTCATGGGACTCCCTTTTGTGTCTTCGGGTGAGCTCCGGTTCACTCCTCTTCGTAGTGCCTGTTCTGGCACTTCTGCGGGTGCTGCCTGCTCCTGTGAGGGCTCCGACTTGCTGGGTGCCCCCTCTGTCTCCTCATCCAAGTGGCGACATCCTGGTCCCTCCTGGGCCACAGCAGCATCCAAAAACCCTAACCGCGACCCTTGCAGCTAGCAAGGCTTGTTTGCGGTCTTTCTGCGTGGGAACACCTCTGCAAGCTTCTTCACGACGTGGGACATCCATCATCCAAAGGGGAAGTTTCTAGCCCTCTTCGTTCTTGCAGAATCCACAGCTTCTACCATCCGGTGGCAGCTTCTTTGCACCCTCAGCTGGCATTTCCTGGGCTTCTGCCCAATCTCGACTTTGTCGCGACTCTTGGACTTGGTCCCCTTGTTCCACAGGTACTCTCGTCCGGAAATCCACTTTGGTTGCATTGCTGGTGTTGGTCTTCCTTGCAGAATTCCCCTATCACGACTTCTGTGCTCTCTGGGGAATATAGGTGCACTTTACACCTACTTTTCAGGGTCTTGGGGTGGGCTATTTTTCTAACCCTCACTGTTTTCTTACAGCCCCAGCGACCCTCTACAAGCTCACATAGGTTTGGGGTCCATTCGTGATTCGCATTTCACTTTTGGAGTATATGGTTTGTGTTGCCCCTATACCTATGTGCTCCTATTGCAATCTATTGTAATTCTACATTGCTTGCATTACTTCCTTTTGCTATTACTGCACATTTTTGGTATTGTGTACATATATTTTGTGTATATTTGGCATCCTCATACTGAGGGTACTTACTTTTGGCATATTGTCATAAAAATAAAGTACCTTTATTTTTAGTATATCTGTGTATTGTGTTTTCTGATATTGTGCATATGACACCAGTGGTATAGTGGGGGCTTTGCATGTCTCCTAGTTCAGCCTAAGCTGCTCTGCTAAGCTACCTTCTGTCAGCCTAAGCTGCTAGAAACACCTCTTCTACACTAATAAGGGAGAACTGGACCTGTAAGTACCCCTTGGTACCCACTACAAGCAATGCCAGCCTCCTACACAGAGGACGTTGGTGTGTGTACGAAAGAGGGCACCCCCTGCATCATGTTTAAGAAGAACAACCACAGTGAAGAGCATGTTTCGAATAAAATGAGACCTACATCTCCTGAGCTTTGTGCTTTTTAATGCGGAATGAGTGGGCCCTGGAGGGAATGGGGGCACATTATACTGAAAAGTCAACAACGGGACCCTCTGATTCTTTAAAGTTTTGAATTTGAGAGACACTGAGATTCCAAGTCATGGGTTCTAAAGAAGAGGCGGGTCCTCTTTAGAAGTGTACGTCGGGGAATCTGTTCATGAAATAGATAGGGCATTTCACGCCTCAGAAACAGTAAAAAACAGCACCACGTCTGAATTTTCTAAATTGCAAACTTGAAACGCGTGCTCAGTCCCGAAACAGAGACTTAAGACTCACTAAATTAACGCCGGGGTTTTGGTATGAAACAGCCATTGTCTGACCGTCATGCTGTGCACCCCAAGCTGTCAATGAGTAGTTGTGACAGCACGTCACCTCTAGGTTCAAGGGTCAGGTAACAATGGGCAGTAAAAGCACATAATCTGGAATCCATAGATAAAACTGGAGAGCGGGAGGTGGCATGAAGGGTGTTGTGGTCCCGGGGCAGATGATTGTTCGTATGACGCAACCTCACCAGAGCAGACTTTCTGTCATATGCAGAGGCCGGCCTCAGTCACACGAGGCCTGCTTCACTCTGCAGTGGGATGTCTGCTTAAATGAGACCCGTGTGCACAAGTGACACGCGGGTGCTGCAACGCATCAGTCAGAACAGCAAGCTGGGAGAACGCTAAAGGATCTTAGACGCTGATGCCGACGTAATTTCACAGGGAGTGAACTCAAAAAAATACTACTAAGTTTTTAAGGGTTTAAAACGCACGACCTTGGTCTACATTAGTAAGCAAGCAGCAACAGGCGAAAGTGCTACGTGGACGTTAAATGCATGCATATGCTCGTTTGTTCACGAAATGAAGAAACGCAAACATATTAAAAATCCCAAACAGGGAAGGCTGTGGCTGCACTCAGGCAAAGGAGCACAATAGGTTTCATATGCGTGTGCGTTGGATGAAACCCCAAAGCACTGCGGCCCATTCAGTACTTTCATTCACAACTCTCAAACTTCCCAGGTGCAAGGGTAAGTAGCTCATTGAGTTAAGGCTCAACCTTAAATTCTGGGAATTGTAGTCCTGATTTAATAATGGGCTAATAATGACCACAAATCAGAGTTTAAAGGACAAAAACCTGCACTTAATGAGCTACACACGCATGGACCTGGAAAACATGAGTCGTGTTAATTTTATGTTTTGTTATTTAGAAGTTAAGTGCTGGTCAATTTTCAGTGAGGTAATCTTTGGCTTAAACAGTACAGTGCTGGTTGGAACCCTGTGAGGGTCTACTTCGGCTTTTCAAATTCCATAAACATTTACAAAGTGCAGAGCTGAAGCGGTCAAATTTTGCAGAAACGTCCGCGCCGAACAGGCGGCGCAAAGGTTGATTGGTGCAAAAATACACTGCAGAACAGCACCGCCTTGTTCCATATTTCAATAACAAGTACTGGTACCTTAGATGAAATTAAAACCACCTTCTTTTTAAAAAAAATAGCTTTGTGGTGTGAGCTTTATTAACAGTATATAGTCACGTCAGGGCTGGAATAGAGCGGAACCAAACGGGTTTCAGTTATGAGAACCAAGCTCCCCGGACACTTGCGAACAGCCCAGATTGTATGCGGATTCAGTCATTGGTGCTGACGTGGGAACACATGCGACGAAGGCCACATGCTTTCAGTGAGCGTCTCCTTTCCGGTGAAACCGACTGCTTAAGCCTCACTTCATGAACAACCTACTCGCTTTTGTGTTCAAGTATTGTCCTGGTTGAGAGCACCCTGCCGCCAGTCATCACCTTATCAGGGAGGCCAGAGAAACACTGACTCAGCATGTCACTTTGCAAGAGATAAACTGCGATTTGGAGGTGTTTTGGACTTTCTCAAGCTCTGCATTTATCTAAGATGCGAAGGTCTATGCATTTTATCTGTGAAATGCAGGTGTCTGGGTAATTATAACAAAAGTAACCCCTTGTATAACACTCAATACAAACTGTTTACACTTAAGTTTTTGTTACCACTCAATTTAACCCATGTTATCAATCTTACAATAAGCAAAGGTCGAGTTCAAACCTGCTAGGTAGGATTCAAATGGGTGCAGGTGGTTGATAATACAAATATGATTTAAAAAGATTAGTGTAACTCTTCATCAGCCGCTTCCACAAAGACCTTTGCAACACTCTAAGTAAGCCACTGACCTATCTGACACAGGCTACATTCTATGTTCTAACATTAAACCAAGACTCTGTAGGCGACACATTAACTATTTCCAATAAACTCTCAACTTGCTACATTTATCAAATCAAATCAAATCAAATCATTAACATTTATAAAGCGCGCTACTCACCCGTGCGGGTCTCAAGGCGCTAGGGGGGAAAGGGGGGGTTATCGCTGCTCGAACAGCCAAGTCTTTAGGAGTCTCCGGAAAGCGGAGTGGTCCTGGGTGGTCCTGAGGCTGGTGGGGAGGGAGTTCCAGGTCTTGGCCGCCAGGAAGGAGAAAGATCTCCCACCCGCCGTGGAGCGGCGGGTGCGAGGGACGGCAGCAAGTGCGAGGCCAGCGGAGGGGGCGGGTGGGGACGTAGAAGCTGAGGCGTCTGTTGAGGTATTCCGGTCCCTTGTTGTGGAGGGCTTTGTGTGCGTGGGTGAGAAGACGGAAGGTGATCCTTTTGCTGACTGGGAGCCAATGCAGGTGTCTCAGGTGTGCGGAGATGTGGCTGTTGCGGGGTACGTCGAGGATGAGGCGGGCCGAGGCGTTTTGGATGCGTTGCAGGCGGTTTTGGGGTTTGGCTGTGGTCCCGGCGTAGAGGGTGTTGCCGTAGTCCAGGCGGCTCGTGACGAGGGCGTGGGTCACGGTTTTTCTGGTGTCGGCGGGGATCCAGCGGAAGATCTTACGGAGCATGCGGAGAGTGAGGAAGCAGGCGGAGGACACGGCGTTGACTTGCTTGGTCATGGTGAGAAGAGGGTCCAAGATGAAGCCGAGGTTGCGGGCGTGGTCTGCGGGGGTCGGTGTGGTGCCGAGGGCCACCAGGAGTCGTCCCAGGCGGACGGGGTGTTGCCGAGGATGAGGACTTCCGTTTTTTCAGAGTTCAGCTTTAGGCGGCTGAGCCTCATCCAATCTGCGACGTCCTTCATACCCTCTTGTAGGTTGGTCTTGGCGCTGGCGGGGTCCTTGGTGAGGGAGAGTACAAGTTGGGTGTCGTCGGCGTAGGAGGTGATGATGATGTTGTGCTTGCGTACGATGTCGGCGAGGGGGCTCATGTAGACATTGAAGAGTGTCGGGCTGAGCGATGAGCCTTGAGGTACGCCGCAGATGATCTTGGTGGGTTCTGAGCGAAACGGAGGGAGGTAAACTCTTTGGGAGCGGTTAGCGAGGAAGGAGGCGATCCAGTCCAGGGCCTGGCCTTGGATCCCGGTGGAGCGTAGGCGGGTGATTAGGGTGCGGTGACAGACGGTGTCAAAGGCAGCCGAGAGGTCGAGGAGAATGAGGGCGACTGTTTCACCGTTGTCCATCAGGGTTCTGATGTCGTCTGTGACTGAGATGAGGGCGGTTTCCGTGCTGTGGTTGGTTCGGAATCCGGTTTGTGAAGGGTCGAGCAGGTTGTTGTCTTCCAGGAAGGTGGTCAGCTGTTTGTTGACGGTCTTTTCTATTACCTTGGCTGGGAAAGGTAGAAGAGAGATGGGGCGGAAGTTTTTCAGGTCGCTTGGGTCAGCCGTAGGTTTCTTTAGTAGGGCGTTGACTTCAGCGTGCTTCCAGCATTCGGGGAAGGTAGCAGAAGAAAAAGAAGAGTTGATGACGGTCTGGAGGTGCGGGGCGATGATGTCGTCGGCTTTGTTAAAGATGAAGTGCGGGCAGGGGTCCGAAGGGGCGCCGGAGTGGATAGAGTTCATGATGGATTTGGTTTCTTCCGTGTTGATGTGGGACCAGTTGTTGAGGGTGATGTCCGGGGAAGCGGGTTCAGTGGTGTATGGTTGGGTCTGGTGTCCGAAGCTGTCGTGGAGGTCGCTGATCTTGCGATGGAAGAAAGTGGCGAGGGATTCGCACAAATCCTGTGAGGGCGTGACGGCGTTGGCGCTGGCGCTGGGGTTGGAGAACTCTTTGACGATGCTGAAGAGTTCTCTGCTGTTGTGGCTGTTTTTGTCTAGTCTGTCGGTGAAAAAGTTCCTTTTGGCAGTGCGGATCAGGTGGTGGTGTTCGCGTGTAGCGTTCTTGAGGGCGGTCATGTTGTCAGCGGTGTGGTCCTTGCGCCAGGCCTTCTCAAGGGCACGACAAGTTTTCTTTGATTCTTTGAGGGTGTCAGAGAACCAGAGAGGTTTTTTGGTGTTGGTCTGTCGATGCGTGCGTTTGAGGGGAGCAAGGTTGTCAGCGCAGTTGGAGATCCAGTTTGTGAGGTTGAGAGCTGCGTCGTTGGGGTGGGTGGTGGGGGTGGGTTGGTTGGCGGCGAGAGCGGAGAAGAGTTGCTCTTCAGGGATCTTGTTCCACTGTCGATGAGGGATGGGTTGAGTGCGGAGGTGGGAGGTCTCGCGTCGGAATGTGAAGTGGACGCAGCTGTGGTCGGTCCAGTGTAGGGCAGAGGTGTGGCTGAAGAAGACATGTTTGCTGGCGGAGAAGATAGGGTCGAGCGTGTGTCCGGCGATGTGGGTGGCGGTGTTCACCAGTTGTTTGAGGCCGAGGTTGGCGAGGTTGTCGAGCAGGGTGGTGGTGTTGGGGTCGTTGTTTTGTTCCAGATGGAAGTTGAGGTCGCCTAGGAGGATGTAGTCCGGTGAGGCGAGGGCGTGCGGGGAGATGAAGTCGGCGATGGCGTCGCTGAAAGAGGCGCGAGGTCCGGGAGGACGGTAGACGAGGGATCCTCTGAGGGTGGTCCTTGGGTCGGTGCGAATCTGAAAATGCAGGTGTTCAGCGGCGAGGGGGGGTCTTCGGTGGAGGTGGTGACGCTGATGGAGTCTTTGAAGATGATGGCGACACCTCCTCCTACTTGGTTGGTGCGGTCTTTTCTGGAGATCTTGTAGCCTTCGGGGATGGCGGGTAGCGATGTCTGGAGCAGAGGAGGCGTTCATCCATGTCTCCGTGATGAAGGCGACGTCCGGGGCTGTGGAGTCCAGGAGGTCCCAAAGTTCAACGGCGTGCTTGTGGACGGAACGAGCGTTGATCAGGATGCACTTGAGGTGGTTGATGGCGCGTGGGCTTGTGGTCGTGGTAGTTGCGTGGTGGAAGATGCGTTTGCAGGAGTTGCAGGCGAAGGGTCCATGGGTGCGTTTGGGGTGAGCTAGGAAGCAGGTTTTGGAGCGCCCTGGGTTGAGGGCGTGGAGGGTGGTGGGGTCGTAGCGGATCAGCGGGGCTTGGGGGAGCTGGGGACCAGGGGTCGTGGCGCTGGGCGCGGGCCAGGCGCGGACGGGCGCAGACGGGCTTGCCTCTGGCGCGCCTCCGGCGCGCCAGCGGCGTGCCCGCTGCGCAGTCGCGCAGCGGCCGCCATAAGAGGTAGGAGGGGGGGGGAGGGGTCAGCTGGGGGCGAATGGGAGCTGGGGGGCGGGGGCGTGCAGGAGGTCGCGGCGGGAAAGCGCGAGGGAGGGGGGGGGACAGGTAGAGTGAGAGGAGCTGGGGGAGGGGGTTTAGGGTGGAGGAGGGTGAGTGTTAGGAGGTTTGGAGATTAGGGAGAGAGATAGGAGTAGGGTTGTGAAGATAGGGGAGGGGGGGTTGTAGAGGTGGGTGAGGGAGAGAGGTAGAGTGAGAGGATAGGGAGATAGGTAGTAGAGGGGGTGGCGGGAGGGGGGGAGAGATAGAGAAATAGATAGAGAAAATAGATAGAGAAGTCGATAGATAGGGAAATAGATAGATCGACAGATAGGTAGGTAGGAGGAGGTGGAGAGTGGGGGAGTTAGATAGTGAGATAGGGAGCTAGAGAGATAGGAAGATAGGAGGAGTGAGGGAGGTAGATAGCGAACGGGTTAGCTAGGGGTGAGAGAGGGGGAGGCGAGTGAGGGAGGGGGATGAGGAAGGAGCAGGAGGGCAGGCTCGGGGGAAGAAGACGGAGGAGGTAGAAGAGCCGAAGACAGGAGAACAGAAGACAGAAGAACAGAAGACAGAAGAACAGAAGACCGGAAGAGCAGAAGAATAGAAGAACAGAAGACCGGAAGAGCAGAAGACAGAAGAACAGAAGAACAGAAGAACAGAGAAGAACAGAGAAGAACAGAGAAGAACAGAGAAGAACACAGAAGCACCGAGAAGAACAGAGAAGAAGAACACAGAAGACCGGAAGAACACAGAAGAACAGAAGGGAAGAACAGAAGAACAGAAGAGAAGAACAGAAGAACACAGAAGAAGATTGCAGAGGGGGGGCGAGGAGGAAGAGACAGAGAGGAGGAAAAGAAGCAGGAGCAGGAGAGAAGGTGAGTGGCGCGGGGCAGGGCGAGGGGCTGGGAGGAGGGGGGTACTTACAGTTAGGTGGGTCTCAGGAACACAGGAACTCGGGAACTTGGAGGAGCTGCAGCGGCAGGGGGAGCGACCTACCCTTGGGTCAAGGGTCGCTACCACTGTCGCGCAGCGGCCGCCATAAGAGGTAGGAGGGGGGGGAGGGGTCAGCTGGGGGCGAATGGGAGCTGGGGGGCGGGGACGTGCAGGAGGTCGCGGCGGGAAAGCGCGAGGGAGGGGGGGGGACAGGTAGAGTGAGAGGAGCTGGGGGAGGGGGTTTAGGGTGGAGGAGGGTGAGTGTTAGGAGGTTTGGAGATTAGGGAGAGAGATAGGAGTAGGGTTGTGAAGATAGGGGAGGGGGGGTTGTAGAGGTGGGTGAGGGAGAGAGGTAGAGTGAGAGGATAGGGAGATAGGTAGTAGAGGGGGTGGCGGGAGGGGGGGAGAGATAGAGAAATAGATAGAGAAAGTAGATAGAGAAGTCGATAGATAGGGAAATAGATAGATAGACAGATAGGTAGGTAGGAGGAGGTGGAGAGTGGGGGAGTTAGATAGTGAGATAGGGAGCTAGAGAGATAGGAAGATAGGAGGAGTGAGGGAGGTAGATAGCGAACGGGTTAGCTAGGGGTGAGAGAGGGGGAGGCGGGTGAGAGAGGGGGAGGCGAGTGAGGGAGGGGGATGAGGAAGGAGCAGGAGGGCAGGCTCGGGGGAAGAAGACGGAGGAGGTAGAAGAGCCGAAGACAGGAGAACAGAAGACAGAAGAACAGAAGACAGAAGAACAGAAGACCGGAAGAGCAGAAGAATAGAAGAACAGAAGACCGGAAGAGCAGAAGACAGAAGAACAGAGAAGAACAGAGAAGAACAGAGAAGAACAGAGAAGAACAGAGAAGAACAGAGAAGAACAGAGAAGAACACAGAAGCACCGAGAAGAACAGAGAAGAAGAACACAGAAGACCGGAAGAACACAGAAGAACAGAAGGGAAGAACAGAAGAACAGAAGAGAAGAACAGAAGAACACAGAAGAAGATTGCAGAGGGGGGGCGAGGAGGAAGAGACAGAGAGGAGGAAAAGAAGCAGGAGCAGGAGAGAAGGTGAGTGGCGCGGGGCAGGGCGAGGGGCTGGGAGGAGGGGGGTACTTACAGTTAGGTGGGTCTCAGGAACACAGGAACTCGGGAACTTGGAGGAGCTGCAGCGGCAGGGGGAGCGACCTACCCTTGGGTCAAGGGTCGCTACCACTGTCGCGCAGCGGCCGCCATAAGAGGTAGGAGGGGGGGGGAGGGGTCAGCTGGGGGCGAATGGGAGCTGGGGGGCGGGGCGTGCAGGAGGTCGCGGCGGGAAAGCGCGAGGGAGGGGGGGGGACAGGTAGAGTGAGAGGAGCTGGGGGAGGGGGTTTAGGGTGGAGGAGGGTGAGTGTTAGGAGGTTTGGAGATTAGGGAGAGAGATAGGAGTAGGGTTGTGAAGATAGGGGAGGGGGGGTTGTAGAGGTGGGTGAGGGAGAGAGGTAGAGTGAGAGGATAGGGAGATAGGTAGTAGAGGGGGTGGCGGGAGGGGGGGAGAGATAGAGAAATAGATAGAGAAAATAGATAGAGAAGTCGATAGATAGGGAAATAGATAGATAGACAGATAGGTAGGTAGGAGGAGGTGGAGAGTGGGGGAGTTAGATAGTGAGATAGGGAGCTAGAGAGATAGGAAGATAGGAGGAGTGAGGGAGGTAGATAGCGAACGGGTTAGCTAGGGGTGAGAGAGGGGGAGGCGAGTGAGGGAGGGGGATGAGGAAGGAGCAGGAGGGCAGGCTCGGGGGAAGAAGACGGAGGAGGTAGAAGAGCCGAAGACAGGAGAACAGAAGACAGAAGAACAGAAGACAGAAGAACAGAAGACCGGAAGAGCAGAAGAATAGAAGAACAGAAGGTTCACTATCTTCCTAATCAACTTCAAGCACGATTACGACCCCTTAAAGGGACAAAAGTTGCTCTGGTCATAGGTCTCAACGACCTCCGGATCACATTAGATCAGGGTGGCCTTGCAGCAATGATTTTCCTCAAGTTGCTGGTGGTCTTTGATACGTTATGTCATTTGACTTCATTGAAAGGCTGAGCACGTTTGGGATCAAAAGGAAAGCACTGGACTAGATTTGTTCTTTTAACTCATCAGTCAGACGATTTTCCTGCTCTCTTTTAGGTCTGATCCTAAAAGCCGATTTGGTGGTGTCCCCCAAGGGTCTTCACTCACCCCTACTTTCTTTAAGTAGGCTTCCTTGGCAGTTATCTTTCTATCAGTCAACAGAGCTTATGTGTGTTATGCAGATAACTCGCAGCTATTTTTGAAGATGATAGGAGAGAGTGAAATGGCTTGTCAAAATTTCTACTCTTGCCTTAGCGTAGTAGCTGACTTGATGGCTAGAAACTGTTCCCAGGAGAACTCTAATAAGACGGAGGCTTGGTGGAATGTGGGCCCGTGTCTGTATGGGTGTCTGGTTGGTGAGCCGATCCTATAGGTAGCTGCCCCTCACCTGCTAAGACTGTGCAAAATCTGTGGCACACTTGATGATGAGCTTTCCTTGTGCACACAAATGCAACTAAGGTATCAACCTCTTTTTTTTTTTTATGAACGTTTAATAAAAATTCTACCTTTTCTGCCATGAAATATGCATCATACAATCTGACAAGCGATTGTAGGGTCTTTGATAGTCTATGCCAGTGCTCTTCATCTTGGCCTTCTGGCCTGCACCATCAACCAATTACAATTTGCCCAAAATAAGGTCGCCCATTTTTTACTTAGGCTGCCTTGCTTGATCCCTTGTCGGGACATTTGTGTACCTTACGCTGGTAACTGGTGAAAAAGTGGGTAGAGAACCCGTGCATCTTTTTTAAGTCCTTGCATGCTAAGGAGCCACAGCCTTCATCAGGCACATGTTCTCATGGTATGGCTTTAAGCTTCACGTAAGAACTACCTCTGCATCTTTGTTGGTGAACCCCAAGATTAGAAACAACAAAACTGGGGACAGGACCTTCTCATACTAAGTAGCTCAGGGGTGGCCAGTGTTCTGCTCTGGATTACGTCCACCAACAATCTGTTCAGTTTTAGTAAGCGACTGAAGACCTCACTTTTCAGAATTTAGGAAAACTTATCAGAGGCATGTGTCTCTAGTATGTATTAGGTCCAAGAGTAGGAAACCTTTAGGTAATTGCGGGCTCTGCAAATACTAGGGAGAACGTAAAAAATAATTTTGTGGTGTTTCAACCCTATGAGTAGACATTAAAGAGATTACTCCAGGAAGCACGTTAACTACACTGCAAATAATAGCCTTCAAGACTGACAGAATACACGTTGTTTTTGCAGCAGATGAGTTATGCTTTAAGCACCGAAGCCACCTTAAAGGTCATCCTATTTGTGAGCAAATAAGTAAGCCAGAACAGGTATACTAATTCTGACCTTGTCAGTAATAGAGATCATCTTAGGGTGACATTCACTGAATCTGCTCACCACACGGTCGTTCATGGTGCGTACTGTCCCCCAAGACAGCCCATCTTGGCTTCATTCCTCTTCTACCCCGCAGCGCAGCTGCGGTGTGGGTTCTAGTGTTTTCTTTTTTTTTTTCTAAGTTTTCAAAATCATCATGTCTTACACCCTTATTGTGCCATTGTATATTTCCCCCGTCCGATAAATGGCTGAGAAAAAGCGTTAAGAGCCCACGAGTGAATGTCCCAGGACTACAGATCTTAAATGAAACAAGGTCCGAGTGTGCACATGAGTCCTGAAGAAGCAGTTGATGAGCCGCAAAACTTGCTGGCTGTGACTATCAGGATCATTGATATGTAGCTAGATGATAAACCGTCCCCCTCACCATCTCCACCGATGTGTACATACGTTTCTTTGTCTGTTTCTATGGTTACTGATACAGTGAGTACTCGCCTGGCGCAGTTCACATCTATAACCCATAACAATCAAATCACCTAGCACTGACCCATGGTCCGCGGGGAGACAGGACTGGCTCAAAGTGAAAGGCTTGGGTTGAAACAGGGCCGTATGTCAAGTTTGCCTCCTTATTGGGGACTCAAAGCACTAATTATAAGTAAACATGAAACAAGTTGGCACGATTTACGAGTGACAGTAACGGCAACAAACATTTAATTTTAATGTATTATCTGTGAAGCAGATTCATAATTATTGTATTGTGTTGCAGTATTTCTACAGTGCTTCCCTGTCTCTTGTCGAGGCCCTGCAGCGCTTTCCAGACCATCCGGTGAATAGATTCAAACGTCTGAAGAGACCGTGGGAGTGCAATCAGAAGGAGTTCTAGGATTATTCCTGTGAAATGTAACGCACCATACCGTGTCCCGGTGTAGCCTGTTCTGTCTCCCTGTGCTGTGGGTGCGAGTCACCCTCCTCGCCGGCCTGTGCATCTTTGCAGCTGGTTCGCCTCCTGATACTAATGAGGCGCGAGCGCGCTAACGTCCAATGAAAACAAGGCCCGCCAACATTGGCTTGTGTTCGCCCTGATTTGCTTATCTCCCCTTCAGATGGCAGCATCGGGTGTCCGAGGCGCAGGCTGGCACCGCTGCTCTCCTAAGTTACCAGTAGGAACGGGAGGGAAGGCTAAACCAAAGTCAGAACGCGGGGAGCGCTTCGCCACCCGCAATTGTAGACACCCGGCGTGCTAACCAAATAGGCTGCAAAAATAACCCTGGTGAAAGGGAAATGTGTTCGGCCGGCTGACCTCGCTGGTCGGCTAAACTGAAGAGTGCGTTTATATTTTAGAGGGGCAGGACGCATTTCTTCCCACCCAACAAAGGCTCTTCTCCTTCAACAACGCGTCTTAAATGTCAGAAAGCACCACAGCACAATGGGGAGTTCTGTTACCCTCTCAAAGCAACGGAAAGTGCTGCATCCAAATGACCGGATATTGGAGTGGGGGCTGACGAGAGGGTCCTGATGAAACGCGCACCGGGTCATAAACGTGCCAATTACAAGTCTCAAATTCTCAAAGCAAGTGTTGTGCGTAAATTTTTTTAAAATGAAAAAAATCCTCAAAATGTTAATGACAATCTCTGTCCTGTAATGTATTAACCAGCTCCCATACTAGACTTCAAAAGACAGCATCTAACAGAGAATCAAACAAGCACTGTCAAAGCCAATATTTTTGGCCTTGCAAGCCTGTAATTATTTTTTTTGCAAGCAAATGCAAAAGAAATTACATTTTTAAAAGTGAAAATGGTAACGCTGCCAGTGTGGGAGCTGCGAGGCCTTCATAGAACAAACAAAGAAATGAAAGGACATATTAGCCCATCAAGCCACGTACGTAGTTGCACTGAATTTTTCCGGAGAGTTGCACACGTGGTCGGGTAAAAATGCCGTCACTCTCAGCGGACGGCGGGCAATGCTTGAAGTGAGCTGTCCCACTGTATGCTGTGGTGGGCAGAAGCAAAACGTGAATAACAATGTAACAGGCGATTTGATGAAAAGGGCAGAGCCAATGACACAATGTGTTTACATATGTGTTTATATTTATGAGGGCTTATAATACGGGGCAAGTGAGACTATAACGCGGTTTCAAGGCCTGACCTAACATGTGTTGCATGCAAGGGCAGCAAGATAGAGAGAGGCTGTGGGTACATCACTTTTATCTGCCTAACACCACCCCTTATAAGAACATGTAGCTAACGGCACTAGATGCCAGGGTAACATTTTACTGTTCGCCGCCTGCAATGTGAACTAATTGGGGGCAAATCAAGGCCTAGCCCTTTAGTTATTATAGACGACAGTGCTGGGGCCTCAACATTATACAATTGATTTAACAAGTTCTGGAGACTTTAGAAACCATGTTTAGCAACCTCTTGCAAGCCCTGGTAAGAAGAACGCTGAAATGGAGAAACTCCTGCACCGGTGTGATTGGGTCCAGTTCCTTTCTCTACAAATACTGTACAGGTGAGATGGAGTAAACGATATGCTATCAAAATTAAATAATACCAATATGCAATTTTCTTTGCTCGGTACATTAAATGCACTCTGCACAGGTTATGTGCTGCTACCACCCTGTTTACAAAAACGGGGTTGGCACGGGCGGCCATCTTGTTTTTTTAAAGAAATCTCTGCATTCTACAGAGGTTTGAAAATGCTCCTTTAACGGAGCCGCAAATGCTGCAGCACGAGTTACTGAAAAGAGCGGCATGGCACATGGCTGACAGAACTCTTCCTTTGTGTCAACCAAAAACATGGAAAGTTCGCCATATCGCAACCAACTTCAAAAAGGACATTTAAGACCAGTGCCTGCGGGAAGACTAGAAAGAGGGCGTGGGGAGTTACTGGATACACAAAAATGCGCCACGGACACTTAAAGGAGTTTCAAATAACTAGTTTCTAAATATCATACTGAGAAGGTGATTCATGCTTTGAACTGCTCCAAAAATGTGAGTATATACCTAGGAAGTAAAATCCGATCTTCTTACACAAGCTGACAGCCTTACTCCTTAAATGCTCAATAATGTAAACTCAGAGGACAGCAGATACAGAACTGACTAATGCGTCAAAGAGCCGCACTGCACAGTGAGGAATGCCTGCTCGGACTTGCAGCAGTTGGAACGTTTCCTTTACATAACATTAGTGCAAATATGTAAAATAAAAGGTAGCACGTGGGCTTGTGTAACCGAGGTCATCGCTAGGTGCATTATGCAAAGAATTGTTACCTACTCCAAAAAGTTGTATATAAATAGTAGTGATTTACAACTATACGATTTCCTACTAGCAATTACAACAGTAAAATCGCTTTTAAATGTGCACCTGGAAGAGCAAACATACAGTGGATTATTCTTGGCAATCTCGTGCTACGACAGTATGGAACAACAATAGGTAGGGTGAGATGAGGCAAGCTATTTAAAAAAAAAAACACTTAATGAATGAATAATCGTTACTGTATACATATTAAAATATCAATTCAAATAAAATCACTTTACATCAAATTATGTTTTTTCTGTAGGGTTTGTATTGTCTTGGTTAAATTTAAATAAAACAAGCATTCGAAATGCAATGAATTTCGCATTTGCTCGACTTAGAGCTATTACGTTGTAAAGTCCTAACTGGACTTTTATTGCCACATAAAATGAAAATGAACACCGTGTTCCATAAGTGAGCTGATTCAAAGTGAGACGCCATGAGACTGAAGGAGCACACAAAATTAAACAGAAGTTCGCTCCTAGTTAAACATATCGGCAAATGTGCAGGGAGATCGCACTGCGTATGAAAGAAAAAGAAAAAGTAGACCAGAAACCATGCAGAAAACATGGAGCCTCACATGTTTTCAGTAGCTGGCCGGTGTGTTCGAGAAGCGCTAAACACCGGAAAAGGCATGATGTATTTATGTCGTTCACAAATAAAATCAAGCGATTTTTAAAAGGCAAGCCCATGAACCAACGAAACCGATGGGTGTGGTTAACAGCCCACAGGGAAATTACAGCAGGCTAGAGTGCTTGCGAGCTCGACCCTAAAAAAAACAATTCCCAGAATCCAATGACATTTTAACAGGAAACATTAGGACAGGAACCAACTGGCTGTTCATTTCATGGAAACAACAGGGCATGTAGGTGATATACAGCCATCTCATAACCTGTTGAATATACATGAAGTTTCAAAATGGCAAATGTATTTTTATTGCAGAGTCAGTTAAAACCTTTGCAAAACGAGTAAAACGAGAATAGTCTTTCCAAGCCCACCATATTATCAACTGTGTGAGGCAGAACCACCGAGTGCGATGCTTTGCATTTAATAGTAATTATCACAATCATTTCTTTCTACAGCAGCTAAAGTGACGTGTAAAAAGATGTTCCTCGTGGGCGTTCTGCTTAAACTCATCCAAAGTTATGTCAAAGCAAATGAAGTCTAAAACTTAATGAGGCACAGGAAAAAAGATAACAATCAATGCTACCTGACTAATTAGTTCCTGAAACGATGACCCCCAGGAGAAAACATTTAGTTGAGCACTGCATGTTTGTGGTCTCAAGTAAATGGCTTGACACGCTCGTTCAAATTATTGATTGGCTGTCACAAAGGAAATGAGAGGACCATCATCTTTTAAAGGTACAGAACACCTTTTACCAACTTTTGTCCAGATTGCTTTTAGTTAGCAGATTTCTCTATCGTGGGCTATGCAGGACTTCTGAAAAGATACGTTTTACAACCAAACACCATTCCCGCGTGTCAAGTATAGCACTTCAGCTCGGAATGCCATCTAATGGTTTGAAGGCTCCAGGAGCCGGTCGGTCCGCTAGGTGGACCAAATGGATGCCTGCATACAACGCCTCCCTATGGCGGGGGCTTGAGGCCATGAGCCTAAGAAAACAGCCGCCTATGATTGGTTCGCATCCTCTAAAGCCACACATTTAGGGAACCCGCCCTGGTGTTAAATGGGGGAGCGGAACGCTCACCCCCTATATTGAATAACCTGTAGCTTTGTCCCACCCACACCACAAGAGAGGGGCGACACAACCACAAGGTGGAGCAGGAAGGAGTGATCAATGGTAACAAGCAGGTTGGATTAACAGACAAAAATCAACCAATCTAAGTAAAAATAGGGTGCATTAATGGAACATGTTTATGACCACTGTTAGAAATTGGGTCTCTCGTTGGTAGACGTATCCACTCTTTGTCAAAGTAGGAACCACATTCCTAGTCAGGGAAAGTCACTGCACAATTCAAATTATCCTGTTCTCACCCTCTGGTAGCTTGGCAGAGCAGGCAGGCTTAACTTAGAAAGCAATGAGTAAAGTATTTGTGCAATAACTCATACAGTAACATAGTGAAAACACCACAAAAGCACTCTACACGAGTTTATAAAAATAGATATTTATCTGAACAAATAAGATCAAAACAACAAAAATTCAATATGCACAAGTCGATATATCACTTTTTAAAGGTTTAAATGAGTCTCAATCCTTAAAAATAAGTGGTTATATCCTTGTAACACACAGTACCTGGGGTGGGTCAAAAATAAAGACGCATGGGGGGAGCAGAAGAGAAGATGTGTTGAAAAATAAGGCGCTGCATCGGATATTCAGGCGCGGCACAGAAGATGCGTTGTTTCTTTCCACGCTGCAAAGTGATGCGTCAATTTCTAGGAGTGCAGCCTTGGTTCGTCACAGCGATGCAGGGATATCTTGACACTCTGGGACGATGCATTGAAAAACCTTGACATGCTGGTAGAAAAGGCAGACCCTGTGTCGATCTGTTAGGCGATGCGGTGAAATTTTAGCCATGAGGCAGGCGCTGCGTCGATTTCTGCAGGCTTTGCGCTGATTTTCCAATGCATAGGGATTTTCTTCATTTTGGTGAAGTCTTTGTGGCCCTGAGACTTCAGAACAGGAGGCAAGCTCACTATAAGCCCTTGTGGGGAAGGCAGAGTCCTTCCAGCACAGTCAGAGGCCAGCAGGCAGCAGGGCAGCAGTCCTTCTCAGCAAAGCGATTCAGATGAGTCCTTTAGGCAGCTAGGAAGTACCTCTGACAGAGTCCCGGTGTAGATCCAGAAGTGTCTGATTTGGTGGGGTCAGAGACCTGTATATATGCCAAAAATGCCTTTAAAGTGAGGGTAACTTCAAAGAGTGGTTGTGAAGTGCACAAGTTGCCCTTTCAGCCCAGTCCTGTCTGCCAGGATCCTTGTGGAGGTTATCAGTCGTTTGTGTGAGGACAGGCCACTGGACTTTGAAGTGTAAGAGAGAGCCCTTCCACCCTTCCTGCCTAGGGAGACCGATTCAGTAGGCAGATGAATGCAGATGCGACTGAGTGTCCTGTGTTTAAGGCTGTCTGGGTGGAATGCACAAGGGGAGCTGTCAACCAGCACATCCCAGACGTGGATTGGAGACAGGCTGTAAGCCACAGATGGCAGTAAGTGCAGAGAAATGCCCACTTTCTAAAAGTGGCATTTATAAAATAGTAATATTAAATCCAACATCACCAGTAAGCAGGATTTTCTATTACCATTTTGGCCATACTAAACATGACAAGGCTACTCCTTTCAGATCAGAATCTACCACTTAAAAGTATATAAGGGCAGTTCTAGTGCTGGCCTATGAGAGAAGCAGACCTCAGAACAGTTGAAAATGAATCTGTGAGTTTTCTACTACCAGGACATGTAAACCACATACATCTATGTCCTGCCCTTGACTTACATAGCACCCTGCCCTATGGATTACCTAGGGCCTACCTAAAGGGTGACTTATCTGTTAAAAAAAAAAGGGGAGTTTTAGGCTTGGCAGGTAGCTTTAAATGTCAAGTTGAGGAGGCAGTGAAACTGCACACACAGGCCTTGCAATGGCAGGTCAGACACTGAAGGGGCTACATATGTGGGTGGCACAACCAGTGTTGAAGGCCCACTAGTTGCATTTAATTTACAGGCCCTGGGCGCCTCTAGTGCACTTTAACTAGGGACTTACAAGTAAACAAAATATCCCAATTGTGTAGGAACCAATGTTACCACGTTTAGGGGAGAGAGCACATAAACTTTAGCACTGGTCAGCAGTGGTAAGGTGTGCAAAGTCCTAAAACCAGCAGAAACAGGTGCATAAAAACAGAGGGAGGCAGGCAAAAAAGTTGGGGGATGACCACCCTAAGGCTGTCAGGTCTAACAACCACTAGATGTGATATTGATGTACCATGTAATGTCACTTTTAAATTGTAAATAAAAAAAAACTGCGGCCATCAACAATCCCAATAAAGCCTCCTTCATTATTAAAAAGAGGGTGGGGGGGAGGCAACAAAGGGCTAGCAAGCAGATCTAGAAGGGTGATGAGAAAGAACCACAGGGTTGAGGTAGGAGTCCCTTGCATGTATGGGAGGGCGTTAATGGGGAAACCGCAAACTACAGCGGGCCTCACATTTGGAGAACCCTGCAGTCACTGTTGCTTAACAGATATCATACCTCTGAACCTCTAGACACAGCTGGGAGGGTGAGACTCCCAAATTTTTTTCTTAAACAGAGTTGGACATTTAACTAGTGTGAATGGTAAACACTGAACTAATAAAAACAGATTTAGGCTCAATTGTCTGGAGAAAAACCTTCCGGGTCATTCTAACATTCCCGGTGTTGCAGAGCCTGGAATGACTAGTTCTGATACTTTAGACCTGATAATGCCAGGCCTGGAGTTGAAAGGTATGGACTTTAGACCAGTGTAGCGGGGGAGCCAGTGAGGTGAGGGAGGAGAGGGTGCGAGGGCTAGGCCTCTGCAGAGCTTGCCTCCCACTCACATGCACCAAGGGCAGTACGAAAGGAGCAGCAAGTTCTCTCCCTCTCATCCTGTTATCCTGCCCTGTGACCTCCAACTCCACCCACACACTAAGGCTTTAAAAATAGCCCCCACACATTTACTACCTGCTCCTTGTCGGTGGTAATCATATGCACTTCTGTGCCTGTTTTTTCCCAGATCTGGACCTGGTATTCTCGATCCCAAATAACGTTAATCCCGTTGGTTTAAGTGCAGGGATACCAGTCAGAATCAGAGATTCCAGCCCTGTGTTATCCAGTGACCTCATAATGGGGGCCTTAACATAGTTTTAATATGTTAATCTCTAACTTTCAAGAGTTCCCCTCTTTTGGCACCATTTCTTATTTGAAAATCCAACAGCTTTGGACACGGTTAGCTTTTCTTGGACTCGCAGAATTTTGAACTTTCTTTAACCAACCCACCTTTTTCACCCTTACTCAATCACCAACTAGGATTTACAGCTCTTTAGCTTGCTTGTTTTTCTCATAATATGCCTTGCTCTTATTTTCCAAGTACCTCACTTTGGTTCTCAATTTATCTATACCTGCAACACTACTATGAGTACTTTGGTTATCACATGAGCACCGAGGAACTAACCTGGACACTAGGACTTTCATCCTTAGAGGCTTAAACGGTGACACACTCCGACTAGTATGCTCCAAATCATGATAGTTCCATATATTACAACTCTCAATACATTTGCAGCATCTATCCTATGTCTAGAGGTGCCTGGATGCCTTCCTTTACAGCTCCATTTACTGTGAGACCACATATTTCCCAACGATCATTTATTGTGAATGAAACTGTATGTTACCGACGACATAATCACATGTGAAAATCCCTTATGGACAAAACCCTCTGGCAAAAAATGTACGACTTTCTAATCTGCAGGCAAAATGATAAATTCATATCACAACCACTTAAATAAAAAAGGGCACAGTTTAAATACTTGAAACTGTCATGTAAACTGCATACAGGACCCACAAACTCAATAGCTATTGTTTCCCAGGGATTTCCAGTCTTTTTACATTACCATACACAAAAGGATTATGCACTCTCCAGCATTTGTCAATAGGGGATTTAATTCTTAAGTGTCACGAAAGGACAAAGGCAATACGCCCATGTCTCCCACACGCAGGAGAGGCGCACTTTGACTTTCTAAAGAAAATTTCTCAGACTACAAACAATTCACCTGCAACATGGGCATACATGTCTGTGTATCCCACGTCTCAACTGCCTGTCACACGACCAACCATCTAACACATATTGCTAAGCATTTATACCTATTTAACTAGAAACAACACAAATCCACTGGTCAGCCAAAACCACTTCCTTAACTTTCTCCAAAACCTCCAAGCCAACCACATGCAAAACCTCACTCTGTTTTACATCTGTCATCAACACAAACGTAAAAGAGTATTTGCTCTAAAATTGTTGCCCCAAAATAAATCTAGTATAAAATTATATTCCCAAAGGTTTCACAACCACAACAGCATTGAAATTGCTTTGCCTATGACTTTCTTACGCAAGAGAGAAAAAAAGATACAACAACGGCTTATGATCTCAGCAAATTGTGTGTAAGCGAGAGCTCTGCATTCTAGTATGACAAGAGACCGCCATTGTGCTTTCTCTGCCTTTCATCATTTGAGATAGTGCCACACTATGTTCGCTGACATTGCATCCACTGTACCCACACACCATTTAGCAGGCACAAAGGTTTGACTGTAGGCGTGTGTGTACAATCTGTTGCTTGACCTCTTTAAGCTGTCAGTCATTTACATTCAAAATCAGTAAATTTGTCTAAAACATCTTCTGGTTTTCTGTCAATATTGCAAACCCAGTTACAAAGTGCATAAAATACTCCATAGTCCTGGCAAGGACACAAGATGGTCTTTGTCAACCAGGTACGGCACCTAAACTATTGCCCTAACTATTTTCGTTTAGCTTAATACCATGAGGAGTCAAGAGATTAACCAGCTACTCAACACGATTTCTCAAAACCTACATTTTCCCTTTTCACAGTTATTCCTCTTTCATGCAAAATAACTATAATTATAAACATATTTTCATGAAGTTCTTCCTAAGTTTTATGACAAATCACAACACCCGCCTGAAATGCCATGACCCCAGGAATTTTGGGAAATAATCATTACATATGTTTTTCGGAACATACTAGTGGCTGAAGGAAGACCAAGAGGCATTTAGGGATAGTTAAGAGCACCAAAGAGTGTAAACAATATAGTCAGGTTCTTGAATTTGGTGCCAAACATACTTGGTGGAATACCACTTTAAGATCAATAGTAGTTAAAAATGGCTAAATGTGTAAACATTTCTTGTACCTTGGGTTGAAAATAACAGCTAACAAGAACTTTTTTATTCAATGGGCAAAGGCTGGCACTTAGATCTGCAAATAAGCAATCTTCTTCACAATCACCAATGGGGCAACCCACTCCGATGTGCTAAATGGTTCAGTTATCTTTTATCCTTACATAGGGGTTCAATTACTCTTAACTTTCCTCTAATGCTCAAAGGTACATTTATGATCTTATGACATCAGCCTTGAGAATAATGTTAAGTTCAAATATCCCATACAACAAAGTTCAACCTTAACTAAACCTAGGTTTTCTAATCTATCTGTCTACCACAATAGACATACTTGTCCTAAGTCTCAATACAATTTCCAACATGCCCAGGTCCTTCCAACCTAAGATATTACGACTTTACTTTGGGGCACACTTTTTGTCTCCCTGTGAAAGAGATATATTCCTCAAAATACATCAGCATATCAGTGCTGTGCTCACCAAATACAGCCAGATTCAAATCGGTCATCTTCAATCTTATGTTTGCCTTACACAAATTTGCTGAAATTATGGTGTTCAGCGATCTTGAAGCTGGTGTGAACCTTAGCTTGATTGGTGACATTTCAAATTCAAAAACACAATCTACAATGGTTTATGGTCCCAAAAATGGCACATCCTTACCATATTTGTACATCGAGCATCACCTCCCTTTTGTCGATTTCTTTTGTGTATGCCTTGATGCCATTTATTTTGGGACACTAGAAAAGAACAAACATTATAGTGATGACATGAGTCTGACACATTTATTACAAGTGTATCCAAGTTATATATGAAATTAAGAAAGGGCTACGAATAAAACTTAAGTCAACTTCAACATCCTTCAAGTTGTGGCAATATCCTTTACGTTTGTGGTGGACCGTCCATCCGACAAACTCTAAATCGGGCCCTAACAGAATATTCCATTATTCTCTATCATAAAGAAAGTGGTGATTTATTATAAGTAGCACCAAGATGCCACCCTTCATAAAAACTATCACCACACACTTTACTATACACTATTCTTTGCCACACCTTAGCATGCTACACCTTACTGTACCATTTAAACCATACAGCCTTTTCGCATGTTATCTTCCAGATCCACATTAACGCCTACACAATATTACACTGCATCACACTTAGTAAAAGATGCAACCAGTAGCACAATGCAATATGATGGGGCCCGAGTTTCCCACATTTTACAGATATACCTTGGGCTGAATGCTCCCCTTCCCCCAGTAATGAGTTGAGGGAACCCTGGAGTGCAGGGGCCTATGTTTCACCCCTGGATGCAACCTCATACCACACTAGACAATATCATGACACCACATCAGATACACATTGTACCATTAACCAATACACCCCACCACAGAATGCACACCCTATATCAAACCTCTGCATAAAACACTAACCCATCCACCACAAAATACCATACCATAGAACAGGGTTCTGCACATTGCAGGAGCTCCCAGGCAGACTGGAAGAATGTGCAGGCTGTGCAGGCTCTCTCCAGCCCAGCAACCGTGTTGCTGGGCTGGTGACACTTCTACGCATGTGTGTTTGGCTGGCCCGAGACGGCCGGCCAAACATACATGCTCTGTGAGGGGGAGTGCTGAGCACTCCCCTTCTTTTCTCGTCACCCCCTAAGCCTCACGCCTTTTCACCAAAAACTAGAATAAACATAGTTTATTATAGTTTTGGGGGAAAGTTTTGCAGCTGCCGCTGCTGGCAGGAAACAGCAACACTCCTCCGCCCTCATAGAGGAGCCGCCCTTGCTTATTTGACTTTTTGGGATACTATGAGGTTGGCTCATTCATAATCCACCCACGATCCCATTTTCGACAACAAAATAAAGTATTTTAAGGATAGTACATAGCACAAAGGTCATCATCGACTGCTACATTTTTGTGCTCAGCAACTTTCTATCCACTCGCCCCAGTAAATTTGGCTCCGGTTCCTTTAGCACCTACTACCAAATGTTTCTGTTCAGCAGACTACACCAGCAGAGCTCCAGTAAATTACAGCTCTCATTGATGTCCAATCGCCACTGAATCCGTCTTTTGCAGCCATCCATGAAGAAATTGTTCTACGAGGGTCTGCAAGGAACACTACAAATTAATTATAGGGAAGGAGAGAGAATCAGCTGACAGAGCAGCCCACAGCACTGTTCTGCTGACCTTTCAGTAATGAGGAGCGTGAGCCGCTGTGTGTGGAACGAGATAAGGTCCTCAGACCAACCGAGCGGTCTAGCTCGCAGTAGATTTACTTATCATGGCGCATTTCCGGCACAACTCGGTGAACTGACTAATGAAAACACATAGGTCATATTTAAAGACACCTCGTTAAAAAACACACAAATCAAGACACAATGGTACCGAAAGCAGTGACCTAAAGCAAAATAATGCTCTCCGCAGCATAGTGTAATGAGAGGATCTCGAGTCAACAGCATCTCACAGAGTCATAGATCTACAATGGCCTTTGGCTCACTGGGGCGCACCTGGTGGCCCCATGTGTTGTTGGCGCCCGCCGGGCACCACAAGGGCCTGAGTTACGCCCCTGCAAATACATTGAAATATGCTACGGTTTGCTTAAATTACTGGGCCCCTCGGAGAGAAAAACGATATGGCTCCAAGTACCTTCTAATTTATTGCTCCTACTACTTAAGAAAAAATACACTTCACCCTGCTTCTGGTTCGTTTTTATTGGAAAGGATCATCATCTGCCTTACATATTCAGACAAACAAGCGCATTAAATGTCCATCATACCATAAACACCCGCTTTGTTTACAAGGGACCTTCATTGCCCTTGCAATTCGAAGTCTGCTAATCTAGAATTTTAAAGTGATGCCCTAACTAATGAGACATATATTCGGTTTGCTGCCAGTCTTCCGATGTTTGAGACACAAGTTCTGTGGTGCCAAAAATGTGGTTATTGTTGTGCCTGAAGCACAATGAAAACTACAAACTATCCAAATGATAAAATCTCAGTTTCGCAGCTTAAACTACACCCAGCATAAAACTCTATTGCATCAAAATACGCCTTTTCGGCAATTGTTTAGGCACATAATTTGAAGAAAGACAGCTACATTTATTCTACTTTGCCATTTCTGCTGATGTAATTTCTTTAGTGAAATTATGGCCTTTTTAACTTTGCACAGAAGGCTGAGATCAGATGGCCTAGGCCCTTGAAGGAATTATCTGACAGCATGCTTGTTAGATAATCAAAGCAATCATCATGGTGATGTTTTAACCTTGCCCTACTATGAAATGTTGTTTGGGGGCACATTCCTCAAGTATCCAACTTTTCATTTAAGTGGGTTGATTCCCTACTGTCATTGTTAAAAAACAGATATCATAATTTGTTAAATGTTAATGTTAAAAAACAGATATGAATAATTTAGATATTTGGATTGCCAGCCAAGTCTGGACGGTCTACAACATCAGGAGTAAAGGCAACTTTTAAAAGCAGTTTTCCACCTTGTCTGTTTATGGTGTACCATGAAGCAAGTGCATATTGACGTTTTCTAATATAGCTGTGGCAGCCTTAGAGGCCTCCAAGGAAAGGGACCCGAATATTACCTGAAAAAGTTTCAGATTTATGCGTAACTTTCCCAGTGCCGAACACCTACCATCCCTTCTAAGACTTTCCAACAACCATTCAACTGCTAAGGAAAACAGCAAGGGAGACAATGGGACTCTAGTAGAAATAACTAGCTAGCACAGAGTTCACTCTCATATTAGCAGATGGTGCTTCATAAAGGACCATAATCATATAGATGAACTCATCTTCGAAGAACAGCTCGCAAAAACGGCCATGCAACTTCAAGTGCTCTTTCTGTAGCAATCTGAGACAGCAGCCGACACTGGGGAAGTTACGAGTCTAGCTTTTTCAATAACATGGCAAACGAGACTGACATTATCAGTCGAAAATCCACCTTTCTTAAAGCCTGCCTGTGCTGGGTTAATAGTTTTCTTGAGGAGCTGTTCCAATCTGCAAGAAAGGATTTTAGCCAATAACATACCCTCTATAGGAATCACACCATTGTAGCATTCACTGAAGGACTTGAACTTTTCCTAAGTGGTCAACATGTTGAACTAAAATAGTAAGGGGGAGTTTATTAACTCAAACGCAAATAGTTCGTAGAAAATGGAAATAAAACGATCGCTGTTAGGATTTATCTTACAATAGGCTTTTTTAGCCGTTTTGTTTCCCCTCAGAAATCATTGGGACTGTTATATTTTGCAAAAATGTCACGCAGTTCTTGATATCAATTGTCTAATTCAAAACGTTCAGCAATGAGTACCAGACCCCCAAAGACCCCAGCCATGTCAGCTGCTTTCGTAAGAATCTTACCATCTTTATCTTGTACCATTGACATATTTAGTCTGTTCTGTTTTTATTTCGAGCTGGCTGTTCTATTACTACAATGTATCTTATTAGCATTCTTTAAATGCACTCAAGAGGTTGCTCCACTACTCAATATACAGCTACACTCATACTTAAGTTCTCCTTATTTTTGTTTTTTCAAATCTTGTTAGTTCGGCATTCTAATACTTATTTCTCTTTGACATATTCCTAATCAAAGTGTCTTAATGTGGCCATAAGAGTATGCCAAATAAATATTTTTGAGTGTGTGAGGGGAGAGAGAGTAACAATATTTTCAAGAAAGAATAAAGAAAAGCCATCAATAATAAACACCAATAAATTTGCATTTTGTAAACGTCTGTCATTAATTCTTCAGGACCTCGTTGTTTTGTGTTTTTGGTTGCAACTGTGTGTACCAGAGAGATGCATGCATGGTCAGACACAAGCACAGGTTCCGTTGACGTAGCCTCTGCAAGAGAACAATAGGTATCAAAGAGGGAGATGCAGTCAATCCTCGAAAAGTGATAGTGTGAGTATGAAAAAAGTGAGCTTCTTGTCGTCTGTAAGTTAAAGACACCAGACATCTTTTACTTGCCCTTTTTGCCAAGTAGAGTCATACATTTATGTGACTTGGTTTAGTGGAATTTACAGATGGATTCTTATTCCCATCGCATTCGCAGAGACATTGAAGTCTCCATTAAGAGTACAACAGAGGGAACAGAATCTAACTTCCTATTTGGTATCTTCCAAAATTTAGGGTAATCAGTAGTGGGGTCATGTAGGTTAATGACATAAATCTCAAAACCCCTGTTTTTCTTTGGCATAATAGAGCATCTGACCTTGCCATCTTGCCTTTGCCTAAAAAAACCTAAGGTGTATTTCTTACTAATGAGGGTCATTACCCTGCTCGGTTTATGCAGACAGAGAAAAATAATTTCATCAACCCATGTGTTGTGCATGCTCATAATTCCTCCAGGTCCCATAATGGTCTACTGCTGTAAATCACACCTCTCTTAAGTATAAGTAATAATAGTTTATATTTTGACTGGTTGGTTAAAACTTTTAGTATGCTATAAAATCAATTAAACGTTACTCATGAATTAAGAGCATCAGATTCGCATTTTGCCAACCACTGAGGGAAAGTGGGTTTATGTCAAAGAAATTATGAAAAATTGAATGTTATCAATATAAATAGACTATCCTATACAATGGGGAGTTTGACTAGATCCTTATCTGTAGTCTTCGAACAACATTGCACACTACAGTCCTGCCCAGAGCTTGTTTTAGCTGTGCACAGAAACAAATGCAAATACACCACGCTTGAAAACCTTACAACGCACACCTTTACTGCAAGAATTCAAACGCAAGCACACCTTTATTCTATTTCCAAGTCTGTTTTTGAAACTGGAGAAAGAACAGTTTGTGGACAGACACACACTTTTCATTGCATCATGGTCTAAAATAACTCGACTAATCATGCCACATATTGTCCATCTTCAGATAATCCTTGGTACCCTGCCAGGTGACATAATATGCAGTCCGATCCTCCAGTTCAATCCTCCACATAGCTATATATAGTAAATAATAATATACAAGTACACAGAGATGTTGTGCCACACGTCTTCAGCTCGTATGATGAAGTAAAATATTAAATGTTCGCACCACTGCAACAAGCTTTATATGGTGCCAGTTGCACTGAAGTCCTTCAACTCTTCAGCTAGTGAAAGCAGCCTCTTTCTTTTACTAACTTTTTACTACCTTTCCAAAGAAGTCTCTCCACATTCAAGACTTGACTCTATCCAAAAAAAGTATTAATTTAACATCACCGGCCTTAGATTTTCCAATGAAAGGTTTTCCAACCAAGAAACCCCTGATCCACATTGGAGGATTGTACTATCTTTGGATTAGCAGTTACTAATAGCTTGTATCCCGATTGCAAATCAATGAGAATTCTGCAAGGTATCTATAGTTTTTTGGGCCCTCTCCTTTCGTCCTAAACGCTTATCTAGTTCCAGACTTTTAGAGAAATTAAATCACGAAAGAGATCATGATATTGGAGCAACTGAGAAGCTGTTACACACGGAAGGGTATGAGCATTCAGGTGCAAAGTTGTTTTCTGACTTAAATTTAATTAAAATGCTTACTTATTCTCCCAAAAAAATATTAACATTTTGAATAGAAAACGATTTCAACAATCTAGTATGCTGCAAATAAAACTGAGTTACCCTAGCTAATAAAAAATTAGGGTTTTAATCTTGTTCCAAATACAGGTAACAAGAGGTCTTGACTGTGCTTTTACTGGATGGCTGGGGACAAAATCATTATGTGTTACTTTTTTCCTTCCGTTTAGAATGTATTCATTTTCTGCAAACCTAATTAAGAATAATCATAACATTTGTTTACAGAGCTCATCATACCACAAATCTGTCACTTCTGAGAGCTGTAAATAACAGTTGTTTCTACTGCTCAATGTATTATTTACCTTGAAAGAAGGAAGTCTAAGTTGGGCCTGCTGGGATACACATTTCTGACATGCACAACACCCAAGATCTGAGTGATGTACAGTAACTTGCTGATTGACATCGCCAACTTAGTAATAGGTGGGTAATTTTAGTACTTAGGGACCCTGCTGGTACGCACATACCTATTTATAAGGGACTAAGTAAATTCACAAAGTATCTGTGCAGCTTAAGTTAGCACTAAGTGAAGTGTGCATATATGTGTTATGTTTGCTGCTAATACTAGGGATAGAATAACTTGACGGTTGGGGGCAGGGCTACCAATCGGTCAGAAGCACTTGGAGGGATAAACTTGCTGCTAATCTTAGCAAGGAGTGATTGAGGGTGGGTCTATGAATCCCTTTAATTTCCGCTAATGCTAAAGTGCCCTCAGGCCGAAATCTAAGGAGGCCCTAGTGGAGACATAATGGTATATGTAATACGCTTCTCAGCATTTGACGATGGGGGGGGGGTGGAAGGGGGGGGAGCTAATCACATCACTTACTACCATGTCAGAACCTAGCAGCTTTGGGTGAGCGGGGTTGGGGGGCTGTGCTTTCTGCTTCTTGACGAGTAGACAACAGCCTTTAGTGACCAGGGAATGTAAGTACTATCTTTCACTAAGGAACCTGGAGATATAAATGCTGCTTGGGAGCATTCAGGGGGGAAGAAAAGGCATGGCACATTTCTAAACCCTCTGAAATTAGCTGCTCATGCTACAGTAGTGATAGTGTTTACACACTACTGCAGAAGGTCACTTATTTTTGGATCACTAAAGCTGCCAAACTCGGTACAAAAACACTCAAAGAATGACTTTCTATTACAGGCCCTCATTTAAGAAACAAATCTTACTGTAGCTGTTACGCATGCTGGGTCTCTCCTTGGGAATATGCTGCCAACATGAGCACAAACGGCTAATTTAATTAAGTGGACATACAGACTGCACTACCTAAAAGTGCTTGTAAGTATATAAAAATGGGCCCTGTTCCCTAAAGTCCTTCGATGGGTATCAAATTCACAAATGGTGATGGGAGGAACGCATGCAATTTGTCTAACCACTGAAAATGCCTCTGGGATGCATGCCAGTCCATCGTTTGTCGCCCACCCTACACCTGTAAACAAATGCCTGCTTTATGCTTATCAGTAAAGGCCCTGCTCCTCATGAAAACAGCTCATCCCAAGACACTAGGTGAGCGTCCCTCCAGAAGGGATCTAATGCAACCTCAGATTGGTTTCGACCTTCTTAGGCCTTATCCGTAAGGTACAGCTTGGATCTTGTGGCACAATGAGCAAACGACCCATGTCTCGGAATACCCTTAGCCTTAAAGTATTATATCAAACACCCAAAAGTTGATGGTATACTTGTAAATAGTCAAAGGAGAGGGACCCATACTCGTATGTATTAGGTGGGCACCTGTCTGGAGTGGCTCCTTGGGCAAAAACAATGGGTCGGAGTGCTACCCAGAGCGATTGTCAGTGGTTTAGACTATTTGCATCATTCCTGACCATCAACTTTTTGTGTGTTTGATGAACACCCTTCGATGGGTATCATCAGGAGCAGGAAACACTACATAAATGCAATTGCAAAACAATGTAATAAAATATGTGAGCCTTTATTGCTGCATGAATACATAAATTCAGGGAGTTCTATTCGGATTTTAAAAAACGCAACAAAGGATCACACAAATTGACAAAACCTGGTCTGTCAATCCAGCCATAGCGTGGTGCATTTTATGATTCAGACATTACAATAAGAATGCCACATAAAATATATATATATATATATATATATATATATATATATATATATATATATATATAAATAAAATAAAAAAATCCCTCCTTGCTTGCTTGTAAGAAAAGAAGAAGCTGGCTTGGCATGACACCCCTAACATCAATGGTTTGGTATGGGTCTATGAATTAAGTCAAAGAATATGGTTTGGTCCTAAATGATGACATGAGAAAATATTTCCAGTTCGTACAGTGAATTAGAAGGACAACGTCGCTAGAAGAAACATTTGGTGAAAAATGCAGTAAAGAGGATTTTCTTACATTTTTTCCAAAATCGATTTTGGTAAACGTAAACGCATTGAGATGAATATTTGACGCTCGGATGATTGGCACAATCTTCTCTTGCAGCATTTTCTCCACATATCTTCCGAAATAAGGCCAGGCTTGAGCCAGGATCTGCAGAAAGGTGAAAAAAATGCAAATTCAAAAACAAATGTGGACAACAGAACTGTGTATGAACTCAAAGTAAAGTTACAATTCAGGAATTTCATGTTGTGTCAGATGTAAGACGCTCAGCCATGCTTGCCTTATGTGAGGTCTCGTTTCTGGCAGCACTATATTCAATACTCCACAAAATCAAAGAGGTGGGGTGGCATTCGCCAGGACCTGTCCTGTCCCTCAGTAGGTGGGGTGGCATTCGCCAGGACCTGTCCTGTCCCTCAGTGGTACTCAGGGACAGCACAATGGGGTTGCATGCGGAAAGCAGCAGTTTCCAGATTCCCCGGCGACCTGCCAAGTCTGGAGGATGAGTTGGGGCATAGACGTTGACTCACACAGGATACATGGCTGTATGTTAACCATTTTCTTTTCCATTTCTTTACACCAAGGCTGTGTTTCTTAACCTGTGGCCTGTGACCCCTGGGGGTCCTCAAAGCCTAAACAGGGGGGGGGGAATGGGGGGATGGGGGGCGGGGCATGGCTGCTTAGAAAATGAAAAAACATTAACACTTTAATAAAATGTATATGACCAAAGAAGCAAAATTTAAAACTGAAAATTTTACAACATTTGCTAAACGTGATGTAACTTGAAATTGGAGGCTAAACATTAAGCTTGTATCCTCAGATTGATTAACGAGCACAGTGCAACTGCATCAAACAGAATATAGTGTAGGCAGCGAGTGGCCTGAATTGAATTTAGAAAAGCTCCAACCTTCCCATTAACCTTAAACATTTGGATTATTTTAGATTTCTTTGTGAATTAAATAAAATATTTCATAATTTGTGTAGTTACCTGATAAATGCTTGTCTCTTTTTTTTGTTTATTGTTTTGCGATTCAGGCCATCAAAAAAGTTCAGGGCAGGGTCCCCGCCTTCCAGTAATGATTCATTAAGGGTGCCTGGATTCTAATAATGATTCAGGTTGGGGGGTTCCCAGTGATTAACTAAAGCATACATGCCAACATTTTATAAGAGAAAAGTGGGAGATTTCTAGGAAAAAAAATTGGGAGAATGTATTTCCACCATTTACTTCTATTGGGGCTTGAATTGGGTTACTGTTATGTATGGGATCTGCAAGTCTGCTGCTGGAGGATCGGATATTAGATACGCAAATGTATGTTTTTTTCCTCCCTTACCCGTCAGGAGCCCGGAGAAAGCGCTATGGCAGGCAGAGAGAGCATGATGCAAGTTCTGGGCACTGGCCTGCAGGAGCAGGTTACTGGCATTGCATACTCCAAGACGGCCCTGTCAGCTGAGGCCTGCAGATGAATCGGGTTTTTACATGCAGGCATTAGGAGGCGGGAGACTAGCCTTGAAATCGGTTGTCTACCATCTAAACTGGGAGGGCTGGCATGTACGGTGGAGGTCCCCAGAAGTTAAAAGGTTATGAACCACTGGACTAGTGCAAGCAGGGAGGGACAGGTCCTGATGAATGCTGTCGCACCTCTCTGATAAGGGTGCTTGATTTACACAGAAATATGTCAGCCACTCTCTCTGGGTTGAATTAATCCCAGTTTCCTTCTAGCTCCGCCAACTGGAAACAACAATACAGTTTGAGTCTAACATGAGGCAGTTTTAATCACCCGTTTCACTATTTTTCCCTCTGCATTATTTATGTATACCCAATACACCTATGTTCACAGCGGTATGCCTCCCATTAACATTTTCATAAGTCCTGTTCATAAAGAGGGCTGTGGCCCACTCTAGCATCCTGTTGTGTACCAACGTGAGGAGGAGCCCAATGAAGAAGCATGCTGTCCTTTGGGCGGGTGAGGGCTTTCGTACATGAAAAGGATTTCTTCCAGAGTTGAGAGATATAGTTATCCTCCACAGTACAGAGCCTGTATGTATATTCATAGTATGTATATTCAAATAGGAGGACATACTCCATGTTTTAACACGCCACTTTCCCTTTTGTCCTTAGAAGATTAATAAGGAAGTCATACAATTCTATGTCTAAAAATGGAGAACTCATCCGGTTATATAAAAAAAAATCTCAACTAAGGCTATGCCTAAAATTGTTGACAGTAAGTAACTTCAGTATCAAAAACAACAGTAGTAAATGTTAGGTGTGGCGCCAACCAAAATGTTCTTATCTACGAATAACATGAAGGGAAATGAACACTAGTCCAACCCACAAATAAGGAGTGCTTCCAAGGGAATTTAACTCGCTGCCATTTACATTAAAAGATATTCTAGAGCTCCGAAATTGTGATATTTAAAAATCATTTTTTTTTCCTTGTCTTATAAAATCCCAAAAGGGCTTCAATTGAAACACTGAATGTTAAATGTGACTCAAAAAAATGCTCTAGTTCTGGGATTGCGACAGAAAAGGATACGGATATTGTAGGGCTTAATTGTGCAGGTTGTGAGGGCAATGGGCACCTGAATTCATTATTCATCCTCATACTTTGCCCCAAAGCAGGAGAGAGAAGGAAGATGAGAAAGAAAGGAAAAAAGCGAGAAAGGAAGATAGCACACGTGGAAAAAACTATAGTGAGCTAAAGAAACAGGAAGCGTAGGGTGGGGGAAAGACAGAAGCATCGGGTGGAATCAAGACTAGGCATCCTCGGTATTCTGCAACCCCTTCCCTCTGCAGGACAAAAGTTGTACACCTAGGGAAAACTTTGGGCCCCTCTGCTTAGTTTTTAATGAATGAGAATTGACTTACTGTAAGAGAATGGATCCCACAAAAACATCTCAGCACGTGTAGGAGGAAATGCAGCATTCAGCTGCAGGGTCGTGGCCTAGCAATTATTGCGAAACTATTTGATATAAAGTAAGCAGTGTGTTTTTTGGCGTCTTGAGCTGCTCCTCCAAACTGTCATGGCCTGAAAATATACATACTTTATCTAGGGATGCACCAAGGCAGAGGATTCAGACACCTCAACTGAAAGTCAGAGCAATTAGAGGTTTAAAAACATTATAGCCATTTTTTAAAGCGATTAAACATTGACTAAGAGATTTGACAGGCCCAGCTATTCCAAAGTTCATATTTGCCTCCAAGTATCATTGCTAAGCTCTATAGGAATGAGTGCAGCTGTGTCTACAGCCTCCCGAACTACTATACTGACTTTCCTCTTCCAAATCATTCAATTAACATGTGGCAGTCTAACTGGCTACGTAGGTCTGAACCAGGATTGCAACCACCAGAATGCAACAGATTGCTAACGGAAAGCCCAGGGCAAAACAATTGTGTACCTGATGACATAGCATAATCTGAAAACATAGCAGAAGGACCACAGAAGTTGAGGTGGGCCCATGAACAGAGTGGCCAGCAAATGTCTGAACTTCACTATAAATGTCTCCAAGTGATCACTGCCTTCATTGTCTTTGAATTATCAGTACCTTGCCGAACTGCTATGTGATCATGCACTCACTGTTCGGCACCCCCTCACTGTTCTTGATGACCCGAATTCTAACAAGAAGACTCTCCCAAAAGGACTTCTCTTTGCTCAACTATTCGGGGACTCCTTACTTTTCAAAACACGCTGTAGGTCTACCTACTCCAAAAGGAAAATCCAGGGGTTCACTGACCTACTCTTCTCTGAAGATAGGCCCTTGATCACATTATGCTCTAATTCTCACAACTATCAACACAAGTCCACCCACTAAGGCCCCCTGATGCAAATGTAAAATCCAATTTGATTCAAGAATCTCATGCCTTGATCAGACCCAATAGATTCTGGCTCCTGTCCTTGACTCCCTTCTTACAATACCTACAGTGACACTCAACATGCTAATGAAAACTCACCTGTGCCTGAAAAGGCACTCAGAAACTAACAAGCAGGCCTCTAAGCACCTTGTTGAGAACCATGGACATATCAAAACTGACCTATTACCATAATTGCATCATCTCTCTTTAGTCATAACCGCTGCTGTCTTGCACACTATTCTGTCTTTTCTTACCCCAAATCAATGCACCAAAAAACTCTTAAACCTGCTGGGTATACACTTTGGGACAGATTTACTAAATTCTCATGCAACGTAGGACAGGAGGCAAAAATGCTGTGCTGCGTTGAATGACAGGGAAAGAGCAGTAGACAGGGGGCTGCTCGCTCGATAGGGCGAAGAAGCGTCACCCCACTGGCTGTGCTAGAAGCAGACAAATAAAACAATAGATTGTTTTATTTTTCTGCTTCTGGCACAGCCAGAAGTGCAGGGAGGGGTGGGGCTGGGCCACAGGAGGTGGGAGTGCACCTAAGTGCGCATTTGTGTTTGGCCGGCCGTCTGAGGCCAGCCAAACACACATGCTCACATAGGTTTCTCCAGCCTGGCTGTGTACACAGCCAGGCTGGAGAAACTGCACAGACCCCAAGGCTGTGTCTGAACGGCAGTCACTGCCACTCAGACCAATCCTGGGGCTGCTTTCATGCAAGGTTTTGCATGAAAGCAGCACCAGGATTGCTGGGAAGCCTGTGCTGGTGTCCCAGCAGTGACTGCTGGGACACCGGAAGAATAAGCACAAGGCAGCGGAAGCGGGCAGGACAGAGGCAAGTAAGAAGGTAAGTTTTTTTTTTTTTTTTTTTTAATGTTTACCTTGTCTCGGTTTCCCCCTGCCCTGGCATTATGCGGCGGCGTCCACTGGCAGTATAGCACCACATCTATAAAGATATGGCTCTCTCCTTGCATCTCCCTAGCGCCAGCACAGAATTCTGCTGCTGAACGCCATGCACATACCTTTGCACCAGTACATAGCTTGTACTGTAAGAGTTCCATTTCGGTACAAAGTACTATGCCTAACTTTCCCTACTTTGCATGTGTGCTGTACAGTGCAGCACACACACAAAGTAGGAAAAGGAAGGAGAAGTGAATTTAACACCTGCTTGCAAGTAACATTAATTTTTTATGCAAAACTGTGTCTAACATTTTTGGGAGATATGGTTTTGCATCAAAAAGCATAGGTGGTTGCATGGGAAGGCCCATATACCACCCAAATAATGTCCCTTTGACACTAAGTAATGCAAAGCAGCTCTTTGCGCTGCTTTGTATTAGTTTTAGGCAATTTCCAGCGCAAAACAAGTTTTGGGCTGGAAAGTGAACAACAAAAAACCTTGTGCTGGTTTGCGTCACTTTTGTGATGCAAAATATTTGTAAATCTAGCCCTTTGTATTTTACTTCCCTTCCAAAATAAGCTTTGTCAGAAATCCCTTCAACAACTCGTTTAATGTCCCTTCACCTCAAATACTTAAGTTAGTGACACATTCTTCCAGGCTAGTCTCCTGGACTGAACTCAAACCATTCTCTCCTCTCCAGTACCCATCTACAGTTCCCTACAATAGGGCATCTACCAAACTTTGCTCAATTGAGAGAAGCTGTGTAAATGCTTTAAAATTAATTTTATTGGGTTTTTAACATAGAGACCAGCAGTTCAGCATTATCAGTTTGGGCAACTTCAATGCAATGAGACGGATTTAACAACAGAGGCAAGGTGTAAGTGTGACGTTGCGAGGAACATGATGGGTGAAGGGGGACGACAATATGTAGTCAGTGCTGTCCTGGATAGGATGCTGTGTTTAGCAATAAACGTACAACTTGCGATTTAAGAGCACCTGCTGAAAAGTTCCTTGTGTGTCCAGCCTCCGGGAATCAATTAAAATGTCAAGATAACTTTTGTGATTAATGTTCTTGCTAGAGAAAGAAATCAGCGTTTTGTCCAGCGGCAGCTTTGACTCACAACAAAATAGCGCAGAGGCTTAATGTGCCTGATGCAGGACTATATTTTATGTGGATAGCCGAGTGGATAGTAAAGCCAGCCTTTACCAGTACTTTAAAACAAATGAAATGTATGTGAGAGTGGGACTATGGGGAGATGAGGGGCACTTTAGTTGGGTGGTAGTGACGGAATCCGAGGAGGCGGTCAGGGCACCACCAGCGTTAAAGCTGGCTCTGTATGCAGTGTAGGATAAAGTGCAAGGATCTGAGAGTTCTTTCAGCTGATTGAGTTAACGAAGAAGTCTGATGACATTAGTGCGGGCCAATTACAAGTATGTGTTAGCTACGTTCTGGCATGTGCGGCGGGACGCTGCGGTCTGATCTACTGTACGTGTTCTGATGAGGTGGCCAGTTATAATGTGAGCTGATGTGACACCGGGGTCCCCAGGAAGGTAGGACAGGTCTCAATAAAGGGAGAGATTGGAGAGGTGAATGGTGGGATGTGGAGGCTGGATCAGGGGGAAGGAGTCCAACTGGGGCAGAGTGCGAACAGTGGGGCAATGCATGATGTGAATGCAGCGGTGTAATGCGGGCGGGTCTGGTGGCCGAGTGGAGCAGCTGAATTTCATGGCCGTGTGGCTGGAAAAGTAGGTAGAGGAGGAGGGGGTGTCTCTGCAACAAGGCCCTGCTGCTGGAACAATATGGCATCCCAAGCAGGCTTGATTGGATGTTAGTGTATCCATCATGCCTCCTCCCAATTCAATGCAGAGCTTTCTGCTGTGCTCCTTCTGATGAGTATTAACTGCCACTCAGAAAGAGTAGGTGGGGGTGAGGGGAACGCTAGTGCATGATGAGGAGGCGTTTAGCTAGAAGAAGTGTATGGTTGGCATAGCGGGTTCTCACCTTTTGGTTTTACTGTCGTGGGGAAGATGTGAAGGGCTGTGGATCCCCAGGAGTTGAGGGCCAGGAGCTCGGTGGGAGTGGCCAAGTTGGAATATACTGCTTACCAAAAGTTGGCTACATTTGGACAGGACCAAAGCATATGCTGGAGGTCTGCCAAGGAGGATTGGCATCTCGGACAAGTCAGAAGTGCTGTGGAAGCATGCGGGTCAGGTGGGTCGGTGTGAGGTACGCCCTTTGTAGGACTGTGTATTGAATGTTTTTAAAACCAGCATTTCTGGATACCTTGTGTGAGACTCTAGTGTTTTTGACCATTCAAAGTCATGTAAGGGCCTCCCTAGGTCCCTCTCCCATTTCTGACAGAGGGGTATCACGGAGTATCGAGTATGGTCGCCAAGTACTGTGTATAACCACGTGATGAGATGCTGGCCCTCCCTCACGCTGTGTAAAGTGTGGATCATGGCATGTGTTGGCGGCTCCTCATCTGTTAATCCCCGGAGGGATTGAGGGCTGCAAGTAGATGCCTGTATGTCAATAATTGGCCAGGCGGAATGGCATAGTCCTGATGTAGCTGATCAAAAGGAAGTAGTTTTGAATTGTGGAAGAGGTCTCCCACTGTGATCAGGGACAGTGAATGCCATTCCGCAAGCAAGACAGCCATGAAGGGCCTAAAGGGACCAGGTAAGTCCCTGATGGGGGAGGGCACTGCGTAATATGGAATCACCTGCCCTGTCAGTTGCAAGGCCTTTGTGAGGCATTTACGAGCTACTCATACTTGGGGAGACCAAGATTGCTGAGGAACGATGGTAGGATGGAGGGGGAGTGGACCCACGCCCGTATCGGTTTCATATACATTCTTCCCTACCACTAGCGGGAGAACCATTGAAGTTGTGCGGTCAGGTAGTAATTTTCAAAGGACGGAGCCCCTAATCCCCCGTTCCACCGGCAGCTGAAGGGACAACCTGTATACACTTAAAACTTTAACTCTACCAATCTTAACTTCTTGTTTATTACATTTATTCTTGTTAATCTCTTGGCAACATTTAACATGGTCGGCTGTCCAAACAGGTTTGCTATTTTCACATCTATAGGTATAGCTTTTACCATGATGAACTCCTTTCCCCTCCTATCTCCCCATCCGCTCTCTCCTGATGTTAGGGCTACTTAGCATCCACCAGCATCCCTTAAATGGTGTTCACGTACATGTGCATTGTGGGATTACTGTTGACATCATAGAACTCCGCCCATGTCAACCCTAATGACAAACTCAAAAACTTTGAGAATATTAGGTACACTTCTAGACCCAACCACTGGATAGCAGAATTGTGCAAAGCATGTAAATCTAGAGGATATTTCATGCTGCAAAATCATGTTCTACTTACCATCATTGAGCTTGCCGGATAACTGATGAACACAGTGGTCAAGCAGTGTATTCAAGGCTGTACAAGATCATCTCTCTTCCCTGTCCCTCAGAACCATCCTGAATAGTTCTCTTCCTCAGCATCTTCTTGAGCACATCAACTAGCTAACCTTCAGTTGCTATCCATCTACAAGCCTTCCTGTGCACCACCCAGTTTACGGTAATTTAAGGGACATAGGCTTTTCCGTTGGAATACCTTTACCAGCGAACATCAGGGTAAACTATTCTTTCACATATTAAGCCCACCCTTAAAGACCAACATAGACTTGTGCACACATAGTTTATTTTTGGTCAGAGATGACAATCTCTCCCCTTAACTCTTGGCCCGCTTTTTTCCACTTATTCCATCAGCCAGCTTTGTTCGGCAAGACAAGTCGATCTTCTGTACTCATTTACATCACTGTCACTGCATACAGCGCACATCGCCGTGTTGCTGCATTCAGCTTTACTGTTCCAAAACTTTTATTTCAAATGAATACAAATATTTGTGCTTTGAGAAGAGAATCACTGGTGGAAAACTGTTTTGGTTAATGTGTTTAGGGTCAGACTTTGCAAGAAGTCTACTTAGTCCTTAGGACTAAGCCTACAAACAACGGTTACTGGAGTGTATGGCTAGTCCTATTACTTTTGCCCACCGCAAGGTAGAACATCTGAAAATGTATGGTTTTGAAAATATAATTTACTAAAATAAGAAAGGTCTAGAAGACCAAATAAGCATGCTGAATAGGCTTGACTAGATCAAAATAAAGTCTTCTCTTACCTTATTCACCCATTCCACTCGTTCCACGTCAGGGTAATGAACCTGCAACATAAAAGACATTCACTCAATAAGCAATTAATCTCAAGGCCAATGGACTTCAAACGTTTAACTGTGGAAGCAAACAGCACTTTGAACACACACTTAAGCCAAAGAAGATCCTGAATTTCTGCAACGACAGGCCGCAAAGGACCACGTGGTTTAGTGGGCTTATCAACATTAATTCATTTTGCAATATGTTTACTTTTCATGGGTCAGTACACTACCGCAATTTCATAGCAGAAAAGGTGGTCCTTGGCTACCAGCAGAGGACTAACTTCCCCTCATTTGGCCGTGTCTTAATATTTAACATTTGAAGTTACTTCACACTGGATTAAATTAAACACTTCACCATCAAGACTCAACTTCAGTTTCTTGCACTACTTCTGCACCTTTTACTCTTCTTCTGACCCTTCCACATCCTGCCCACTGTATCCACTGGGTACTAAACATAACAGTGGAAGGGGAAAGGCTGAACTGAATCCAATTATTTGCTCCTATGAACTGACCATCTACTCAATACCATAGTTTGTTTTTTCAGACAAGCGAATGAGGTGACTGGCCCCACCTGGACCACCACTGTCTTCATAATCCCACTGAGAAACTCTGATGGCAAAAAAGCAGAATACTGCAAAAGGAGTTAAAGGTTTGACAGGTCAGTGTGTGGGCTGCTTTTGACTGTTTGTGGGACAGTTTTAAGGTCTGCTGACCCGGTTTTTACTGTTGTTTTCCCTGATATTACCACAAACAGTGTCTTAACCTAGCACACACGTTGAAGTTTGCCAAACCTTGCAAACACTTACACAACTTGTTTTTACACTTTCAAAACTGCCTCGATTTACAAATGAGACACTTTTTACATCTCATCCATACAGTTAATGTGCTGTCTCTGAGATATTTTATTTACAGTTAGTGGGCTACAGCCTGCCCTTATGCTTACCATTTGTATGCTTAAATGTCGCTCTCACAGCCTTTGTTTCCTTTTGTTATAGCAGGCATGCGTCATGCATCTTCTTGAGTTTGGCCCTTCCCTACAGCATAGACCAAGCATGTGTGTCCATCCACTGTTTCCATTTTGGACCTACTTTTTTATTTGTGTTTAAGGGCTCCATGTGAATGCTCATGTTTTCAGTTGCTCCGTTCCCAACCCACCCGCCCTCCATTTGTGTTGCTTCTTTTCTCTTCCCACCCCCATTCCTATTGCTTCTTTTCCCTACTGCCCCTTGCCCCCATCCGTTTCTTGAACAATCCCCCTCACCCCTCCCTCACTTGTGTTCAGCTTTCCCCCGTCTGACTCCTTTCTGCTCTCGGCCCCTTCTGTGTTCTCTGTGGCCATGCCCAGTAGGCACAGTGAGAAGCTCCACATTTATTTTTTCGCAGTTTTTTGTAGTGAAAACTCAACCTGAAAGTATTGGAGCACTTTACATGAGCAACAGTTACATTACACAAGGATACATTCATTTTATGTCTCGGCTACACAGTGCAAGCCCTCGGATTGTGTTCCTTGTCCTGTCCCTTCTGCGACACAAAGAAAATAGCTATCACATGACCAGCTCTGGCCACGTCACAGCACTTTTTCCGTGACTGTCAGCCATGCTGAACATCAGATATGATGCTATACACCATGGCTAAAAGACATTCCCATTGACACCAATAGCTCTCGCACTGCCGTGACCTATTGCCTTTGCCACTGCCTGTTTTGATAGCTGATTCACTAATCGGGGCTCATTTATGTTACTGCATGGGCCAAATTTCTTTCCCAGCCTGATCATGGATATCAGGACACGAAAGCAAGAAAAAAATGGGCAAGCAAAAAATGAAAAGAACAAAAACAAATTCAGGAATGTCTTTAGTCACACAGCGAACAACATCTACAGAATGCCGATTATATTCCAAGGCATTCTCAATAAAGAGGTCTGTTGGGTGCACCGATGGGAAGCCTAGAAGGCCAACACAGTGCCACAGCTGCAGACAAGCACACAGAGTTTATTGTGAACAATAGTAAGTATTTGCCACCAAGCAATAGCTCCAGTGATAGCACTTGAGTGATAGATAACTTCCTTCCACTCATAAGCGTTACTAAACGGGCTGCAGACCAGACAATATAAACATATTTGTGTTTTAAGGGACTACTCAGCACAAACTGGCATCCGAATGTATTGTGTCACAATTTGACAGAGGACTGTAGCACACAGATTAAGGTATATGAACCCTGGGCATGGCAGTAACTGCTAAATTATCGCAAATCAGAGGTTGCTATGAAGTTCGTCACTTAACATACGCTTGCTTTTCAGCAGTTCAGTCTGGTGGGAAGCTTCCCATAAAGCACAGTTTGATATCGTACAGCAGAATATGAAATAAGTATTGGCAAAGCCCATAGGCCGCAACTTTAAAATGCAAGTGATGAGCTGTTGGCTGTAACAGTGTTTCCAAAACATTATTTAAAAAAAGTAACACACAAACAAAAAAACAAAAAATGCTTAAGGAGAAACAAACGTGCCTTACCATAGCTCACAACCATTCTCTCTCAAACCTCTGAACATAATTTAAAAATAATAAGGAAGAGTCAGAATACAAAGTAAAACCCTTCCTTATAGCACTGGGAGGCCAGGCCCTCTTTAGCTAAAGTGCTGGAAGGCATTTTTTGCGCTAGTCATGCATTTTTCTAAATTATCATTAGATTTATTAATTCCCAAGGCCTAATTTCCATTTAGACTGGACTACAGTGGGGTACATTTGAGTGGCACGTGGTAGTATGAAGTGATGTGGAGAGAGACGGATTTAGGTAGAGTGGAGTGGCGTTGATTCGGTGGACTGAAGGGGGTAGATTCTAGTGGGGTAGTTTGGGGTAGACTGGAATGGGGTAGATTGGGGTAGACTGGTGTGGGACAGAGTGGAGTGGAATTAGACCAATTGGAGCAAAGTTGAGACTGGAGTGAAGTGAGATAGATTGGAGTGGAGTGTGATGGGGTAGATTAGGGTGCAGTGGTGTGGATTAGATAGATTAGAGCAGTGCAGATTGGAATGGAGTGGGGAAGATTTGAGAGGGGTAGGCTGAACAGGGATGATTGGAGTGGGATAGTAAGGATTGGGGTAGACTGGAGTGGGTGAACTGGAGTGTGATGGATCGGAGTAGGACGGGGAAGACTGCAGTGTGGTGTGGTTGAGTAGTGTGAAGTGAGGCAGCGTGAGTAGATTAGAGTGGCATGGAGTAGACTGGAGTAGAGTAGATGGGTAAATCTGAGTGGGGTAGACTGGGTGCAGTAGAGTGGGGAGGGGTAGATCTGAGTAGGGTAGATTAGGGTGGAGTGGGATAGGGTAGACTGGAGTGGGGCTGAGTGCATTAGATTGGAGGTGGGTAGATTTTAGTCAAGCAGGGTAAATTGGAATGAAGAGGAGTGTGGTACATTTGGGTAGAGTGGATCAGGGTAGACTGGAGTGGGGTAGACTGGAGTGTGATATATTGAGTGGGGTAGACTGTGGCAGATTGGAGTGGGATAGATTGTGGTGGAGTGTGGTAGATTAGAGTGAAGAGGAGTTGGATAGATTGCAGTGGAGTTTGGAGTGGGTTGGGTATATTGGAACGGATTGGGGTAAACTGTACTTTAGTGAAGTGGAGTACATTGGAGTGGAGTCGGGTAGACTGGAGTCGGTTGGATTATGGTACACTGGAGTGGTGAAGGGGAGACTGAGTGGACTGGTGTAGATTAGGGTAGATTGCAGCAGATTAGAGTAGGTTTCAGAGGATTGGTGTAGACTGGAGTAGAGTGGTGTAGATTGGAGTGGAGTGGCATAGAGTGGAGTAGATTGTAGTGGAGTGGGTTAGGTTGGATCGTAGTGGAATGGATTGGGGTAGACTGGAGTAGAGTGGGGTGGGGTAGAATGGCTTACAGTGGGGTAGATTGGAGTGGAGTATGGTAGATTGGGGTGGGATAGAGTGGCGTGAGGTGGGTTAATTGGGGTGGGGTAAGGTGAAATGGAGTGGGGTAGACTGGAGTAGGGTAGATGTATAATTGGATGGAGTGGCGTGGGGTAGGTTTGAGTGCAGTCAATTGAGATAGATTGCAGCAAAGCAGAGTGGGTTAGAGTAGATTGGAGTACATTGGTGTGAAGTGGGATATAATAAAGTGAAGTGGGTAGACTGGAGTGGGGTAGAGTGGAATAGGCTAAGTCCTGTGGAGTGAAGAAGCATAGAGTGGACTGGCATGTTGTGTTGTGTTACATTACACAAGATCACATTCATTTTTATTTTAGGTACGGTGAGATTAAGCGATTTGCCCAGAACCACAGGATGTTGAGCTGACACAGAAACTAGAACCTGGTTCCAACGTCTGGAGCTCTGACCATAGAGCTACATCAAACATTTTTACAATCCTCTTCTCCCCCTACCAAGGCCTAAAACACATTGGGACCGAGGTGACAACACCTTGCCACTAGGGTGGCAACTTCTCTTACTCACCCCCTCCCCAGTCCACTATAGGCACTGTAAGCTTACAATCGATCTTTTGCAACCAGACAGCTTGCTCTCTTTGGTAGGCTCAACCTAAAAAAAAATGCTAAGAGTCAACCACCAGCGGTGCATTCTAATGCACCTAATTTAAACAAAAACATATGGTAATGTAGTTGTATGATGGTCACAGGTGTCAAGGACTCTAATGCAAGCAAGAGAAATGATGTAAAAATCCCCTGCTTTCGTTTAAAAAAATAATAATAAATATATATATATATATGGTTCAGAAAGTCCCTGATCTCCCTGGGCCCCAGTGATACCGCACCGTCTTCATCATTGACAGCTAAAACTCTTTTCATAAAGGCGCTTGATACTCTGAAAGGTGTAACGCTTATTTAAAAGAGACAATGCCAAAGCCAGCAGGTCTTGCCTATAGGACCCATTGGCTTTCCTAGTGATTTTTAGCTATGCTGTACAGCAGCATGGCTCATGTCTAGCATGGCTAAAACAAATAAAAAACGTGCTACGATCAGAACTAGTGAGTTTATTTTATCATCATTATTATTATTATTACCATTATTTATTTATTTTAATCAAAAAAGCACATTAGCCCTGGCTGCGTCATAGTTTTTTTTTTTTTGGCAACCATTTGTTCCCCCAAAGGCAACACAGAGGGAGGGATGGGGGTGAGAAGGATGCGGGTGGGGAAAGAGGATAGGTGAGCGGAGATAGGGGAAGCATACAGACAATGGAAGGTGGGTAGAAGTTTAGCAGTCATACAATAGAGGGTGGGCAGGAGGGACTGGGGTAAGCAAACGGACAACAAAGGTTGGTCAGAAGGGGCTGGAGGCAAGAAGAAGGTCAACAGATGGTGGTCGGGAGGGTCTGAGGGCAAGCACACCGACAACAGAGTGGGCAGGAGGGGTGAGGACAACCAAACGAAATAGACAATGGAGGGTGGGCAGGAGCGAATGAAGCAAGCACATGAGCAATGGAGGGTTGGGCAGTAGGCAGGGGGGCAAAGGGGCAGACACAGAGACAACGGGTGCAGACTGGGGTAGGAGCATTGAGGATGGAGAAGTATGCAAAGAAGACAGAGTGTAAACACATGCCCTCTTACAGATGTCATAGATTCCTAAACAAAAAGAAAAATTTAGTGCCTGAGAAATAAGCAGTGGAAGTACACAAGTCATGTTTACATGCTCCAGGGGGTGGACAAAGAAAGAGGAAGGAAGCCTACCAATGTTGACGAATAAGAAGCAATCAGATGAGAGTGACAATGAAGCCAATCAATGGCAGGCAAGTGCCAGCCTCAAAGCCCCCTATAAGGTAACAAAAGTTATGTTGTATGCGCTGTCTAGGCAAGACCTAAAAGAACAGATTTACAAACATGGTGGCAGATTTAAGAAAGCAGCAATTAAAAACAATGCAAGTGTACCGCATGCCCAAAGACATTGAAATGTAGCTATAGATGTCAATTAGGGAGACCAAGTCTAGCTGCTGCTGTTCCCGGCTTGTTCCTGGGTATCGCTGTCTCTGCAGTTCTCACCCCTGGTCTCATGGGCCGTGAACTGATGGCAGAATAAAGCAGTTACAGCCATGTTTTCCTTCTACAGTTTTCAATTCCTGGCCTTCCTGGCCCTTTTGGAAGCAAATAATAGCCTGCTGAGGGGTCCGGAGTGGGCAAGGGATCGACCTTGTGATATCATCAGGTGGGGCAACGGTGTTGTGTTATATTGATTTTATAGTACACTAAACACCCGTGATGGTTTCCAGGTGCTTTGGCATGTGTGTAGTTTCATGGTCCTTAAGGTGCTTCTACAAACAGCCAAGTCTTCAGCTTCTTGCAGGACTCAAGAAGTGAGGAGGAGACCCTTATGTTTAGACGGAGGTTGTTCCATGTCTTGGGTGTGATGTAAGAGACTGAGTCACCACCAGTTTTGGTTTTGCGGATGTGGGGAATATGTGCAAGTGAGAGTCAGGCAGAGCACATATGTCTGGTGGGTTGGTGAACGTGTATGCGGTTGTTCAAGTATTCTGGTCCTGTGTAGGGTAGGGCTTTGTATGTGGATATGAGAAATTTGAATATGCTGCGCTTGTGAACTGGGAGCCAGTGAAGCTCCCTGAGGCGCGGCGTGATGCGAGTCCTGCAGCGGAGTTCTGGATTGTCTGGAGTCTGTGTAGGAGTTTTTTGAAGATTCTAGCATAGAGTGTCTTGCCAGAGAGTCTGTTGCCCCTCCCTCCCTGAGCGTCATTAGGCCCTAGGAACCCCATCGCCCAGGGCTGTTTTTTATTTTATTTTTTTATATTAAAGGGGAGAGGTCCAGGTGGCCCCCTTCCTTGAGCCTTTTTAGTCTTGGGGGAACCATCCTTCAGAGCCGCTACTTAAAAGAAAGAGAAGGGTCGGCACCCCCTCCCCCCCACTCAAGCCTTGTTAGGCCCTGGAGAAACCACCCACTGGGGCCATTAGAAAACATAAATGGGAGATGCTGTGTGGCCCTCCTGCTAGAGCCTTTATCAACCCCGGGGACCCCATCTCCCAAGCCCTCATTATTTAAAGGTGGGTTGCCCTGGTGCCCATCCAGGGTACGCAAGATGCACACGTTGGGGCCAGTGTGGGGTGGGGGCGGCATTGATCCCACCAAAGGGAGCAGCTACTAATGCTGGTTCCTCTGGCGGAAAAAATATTTTGATCTGTTTTCCTGCCACCATTAGAGCGGGCAGGGAGACTGATAAAGTCTGCTCCCAGCAGGCGTGAGCATTTTCAAATCTCCCGCTGGCTGGGAGCAGACTTTTCCCTGCCTACGCCAGTGCAGGCAGAAAAAAACACTATATTCCGGGGGTGGGCTTCCTGGAACATAGCTGGTGAGCTAGCCCCAGGGATGGGGTCCCCTGAGCCGTTAAGTTTAGCAGCCCCAGGGGATGGGGTGACTGGGCCCTTTAGTAGCTTGCAACCCCCCTCACCTTAAAAAAATGTGGGGCCCCAAGGGATGGGGTCCACAGGCCGAAAGTGGCTCAGGTAGAGGGCGTTGTGTGCTCCACTTCCCCCTCAAAAATATATCAGGCCCTAGTGGACTGAGGCCGCATACCCTTGAACCCATAAATATGATGTTTGGCCCTGGGGATAGGGTCCCCGATGCCAAAATCGGCCTAGAGAGAGGGGCCACGTGCGCCCCTAATCCCCCCCCCCCCAAAGAAAAAACAAGAAATCCCTCATCCCTCCAGGCCCTGGTCCACCCCGTTTTTTTTTCAGTGCTAGAGCCTGTACTTTCTTATTTTGCTGCAGAATCGCGGATCCTCCACGTCGCTGGAAAAATTTTTTTAAAAAAATTTGGGGCCCCAGGCGGGGTCCTTCTGAGACCCAATCACCAGGCTTAAGTGGACATTAATAACGCTTCACTGGCCCCTTATGTTTTTTTTTATGACACTGAACTGAGTCCCGAGTCCTAAGATGGCTGCCACCACTTCCTGGTTGAGGTGGTTGCACCCAATCAGACCTCAGCTTGAGATCTGTTGGGATCCACAGAGGCTTTGGGTCCTTAGATATACAAAGTTTTTGAGCAACAATGTGTATTAGATGTCACATTTTAAATGCAACGGGCATTTATGATAATTAATACCATGTAATCTAAAATGTGCTTTTCTTTTTAGTACATTGGCACCATAGAGCAGGTTTCTCAATATACATATAAAAAAAGAAAATTGTAGTGTGGGACAGTAACATTGCTGACAGTGTTCATTGTTTACAATGTTTATTTGCACACTGGGGAGGACTCCTTGATAGATTCTTGTATCAATTGTGGGCATTCAAGGGTGGGCTTATCAGGTGTGATGATTAATGCTCAGAGAGAACTGTAGTAATTGTGAAAATCTTTTTATATGTTTAGGGAAGCTTAATGTCCTTTAAAGGAATTTAGCACTGGGAATTACAGGAAATAATTCTTAAATATTAAAACTATTGGCAAGCAATCAATAAGAATGCGTACTCACTATATATTCACTGGAAAAAAAAACAAAGGATAAGATTGTTATGGTTATATGAAAATGTCAGTTAAAACATACCATTCTAAACTAACAGAACCATTGAAATTCACCAGTTATTCTTATTTTAAGTAACTAGAACTCATGCCCTAAGGTAACTGTAACGCTTGCCCAGCCATGCATAAGGTTATCAATGATGCCATAGAACATGTCAGAAGTGATGCAAGATGGGAGGTAATTAGCAGTGCAAGGCTAGAGTACGAGTTATAATTACTTTAGGGTATCAGTCATAGTTACTTGAGATAACTATGACTGATGAATTTCAGTGGTTTTGTTAGTTTAAAATGGCATGTTTAAATAAAAATATTGTTATTATTTTTTAAAAACAATAAAATGGTATGGTATGGTAAGAATCTTTTTAATAAATTGGAGGCCATGAGGGGAGCCCCGAGTCCCTGGCAGCCCCTGCAGGCTCCCCAGCAAGCAAACATCCTGGGTGAGGTGTGAGCCAGTTTCAGTCCTTGCAAGAGTTTTTTCTGTGCTCTCGCCTGGCAGGAGCAAAGTTTTGTTCTCTGCTCGGGAAAGTGCAGGCAGGGAATAAAATTTGTATTCCCTGCCTGCACTCTCCCAGGTAGCAAACACCAGTGTCCCAGGGGATGGATCCCCGGGACACTGCTCTCATTGTGTCTTGGAGAATGGAGTACCTGGGGGCGGTGTATGGCTTAGGGTGTGGGGCTGCATATCCCTCTCCCCTACATATAACATTGGCCGTAGGGGATGGGTCCCCAGGGCCTCCAGAAAGCTCGGGTTGGGGGAGCCTCACCCTCATCCCAAACTCATGCTGACCCCGCAGGGCCCTGGCCCAACCTGGGGCATATTTTTTTAAAGGGTGGGAGCTGTGTGTTTTTTTTGTTGTTTTTAAACGAGACAGCAGATCTGCCTATTAAAACAAAAACAAAAAAATGCTTTGGGACCTCCCCCCCCTCCAACCAACCAAACCACACCCGGGAGAAGTAGGGTGGCCCTACTCTGCTTCCCTGTATGTTTTTTTATTTTATTTCACTGGATGGGATACTCCGTCACAAACGTGACAGATATCCCGCCCGCTGTTTTACAAGTTCCTTAGGATATGATGGAAGGTCATAATCAGGCCTTGAGTCTCAGAGTCCTAAAATTCATGCTGCCGCATTTTTATTGACGTGTTGGCAGCCAACCAGATCTTATCTGTTGGATCCACAAGACCCTTCTGGCATGATATATACCTACATTTGTATACTTAATATTTTAAAAACTACTGAACAGATTTACACCAAATCATAAAAAGTTTGCTTCGTGGGTAAAGATCTAGCTCTCTGCCAAATTTGGTGTAATTTAATTCAGCCATTTTGCTAGCGCCTGTGTCTAATTTTCCAATTGGGTTCCCCTTTTTTCTCTGCCCCACTTGAAAAATCGCCCTCAAACTTTCCAGGAAGGAGCTGAGGTGGAAGAAACTTTTTATGGAAAATTTTGTGAAGATTTGTCAAACAAAAAATTAATTTCCTATAAAAATATGGTCCTTCTTTCATTTGTACATCATATGCTATTCTACATCGCCAAATTCAAATAATAATATCCTCTCAACCAGATGGCGCGAATTGCCAAAGGCACCCTGAAATCCGACGCAAATCGGAGTGCTTTGCAGCCTTGTAAGGGGTATGGTGTGCTATCTAAATACTAAAATGGAATACAATATCCTCACCCTCCTGCATCATGTTACAGTTGACTGCTGCATTCTTACTAGTTTAAAAAAAAACAAAAAAAAAATCTATATAAGTGTAACCTGTGGTATTATTAGACCAGTATGGGCTGGGCACCGAAACTACAGGAGTAAAATATGCTGATTCATTAGTACAGCATCTATTATACCTTTGCTCTTTTTCTAAACATACCTAGATGTCCTGAATGTCAAGGACGGGGTAACAACAAAAATAAAGTGCATAACGTCCGCTGGTTCCCAAATCAGGATGAATCAAGCAAATATTATTTAATTAACTTTTGTAAAAGCAAGACTAGGTTTACAGACAACAATTTTGCAGCAAAACCTGAAAATATTAGCATGTTGTTTTTGGTTCGAAATAGTGGTTAATGGCACACATCTGTAACGTGTAAGAGCTCTAAATACCAGAAGCTATTAGTATTTAAGAGTACTCAAATTACCCTACAAGCAAGGAAGAGTGGTTGAGTTGGCCTTTCCAGATTCAAACTTGTGACTGGCAAAGCACAACATCTGTGATCAGTGTGTGCTAACAAAGGTGTGGTTGTAAACACCTGCCCGGCATCAGGGTCACTTATCTGAAGCATTTAAAGATTATTATGATGTAATAAAAAATACATTTTATTTTCTATATATGATAATGGATTATCTCCATTTTTGTATTTTGAAATGTATGCTTTTACACTAGCGATGCACAAAGGATCAGCTAGAAGATTCATCTATAGCTTAGGGATGTTCAACATTGGTCCACGGTGGTAGGGCTATGCCCGATCAGCCCCTGGCTGTGCAAGTGATTCCCATTTAGATTAATTAACTGTACATCGATCTCATGTAATTATCCTTCAGCTCTGCAGGGAGCTACCAGTCTAATGCAGGTAGGGCCCCAGTGGAAACTAGAGCTGGATACTATGATTTCCAGTGCTTACAAGGGAAGTACTTGCTACTAGTATCCTGGTAACCGAGCCAGAAGCATGAGGAAAGGTCTGCTTACTCACAGGTGGAATGACCAAAATTAGGTGAATTCTTCAAAACTTTCCATAAACTGAATACTCAACAGTCCAAGGTGGATTGGTAACAGGCGGAATTTAGAACATAACTTGTAAAGATGAAGGATTTGGACAGGTGGCAGAAACATGTTTGCACTTTAGAAATTAAAAGCTTAGTAATAATCCCTTTCCTTTTGGTTTTATGTAAGTGAAAGAGATGTATCAATAAATGAGTAAACAGACACCATGTCCAACATATTTTCAAGTCTTGTAGCTTTTACAAAAGGAAGGGGCAAAGGTTACCATCTTTTTCTTTAGGAAGACCACACATTCCCATAGAGGTCACCTTGGCCTATAATTAGACACTGCAGTGTTCTCTGACAACTAAATAAGGCAGAGGCCACCATCCAATATTCTAAGGCATGTGGGGAAAACTATGCATTCTGCTTTCGTGGATCAACACTGGATACTCCTGTTCTCATTTACATTAAAATGGAAGTATTGACAGTTGGGCTAGTAATATTATATTATCAGTATTATTATCAAAGCCAAACTTTGATGGGCTTCAAACTCTAATGAACATGAGTTAAAATATCTCAAGACTCCCAAAGGTTTCTCAGCAACCAAAGAGGTGAACCTACATGTGCATGAGTAAACCATTCATAACAAAAGAAATTCCAAGGCTTTACTGGACCAATTGAATGGCGTCCAAATTCTGTGCAAACAAATCTCTTGCAGTGTAATGCTAATTTTCCGGTATTATGACAAAATACCACTATAGTTGATAATGCCATCTTCTCTACAATGAGAAGAAGCCTCCATGACACGTTGTCCCATAGAGCAAATAAGCAGTTACGTAAATTTTGCTTTGACTCCCCAACATCTCTGAGAATGTCATGCCCTAGCACACAACATCACTCACCTTCGATCCTTGCCTAAAGGCTGGCAAGATTGTTTGCACCTCCCTCCCCCAATTGTCCCAAGGGAGAAGAGAAGACCTGCCTTTTTACGCATAATCTGATACAAGGGGAGCAGTGTTCCGCTGCTCTAGTCTCAAATGTGAACATGCCACTAAGTCAGCAGTTCCATTTGTTCATTATTTTTAATGACGATTATGATAGAGGGCCAGCACAACTCCATGGATGTTGGGGCAGCTGACTGGATCCTTCTTTACTTTTGTGGTTTTGAGGGTGAAGGACTAACAGGAGAGTACCACCGGTGTCCTCCTTGGAATCCTCCTTTGCATTGTGAAGCCTGTGCTATTATATCTTCAATATAGCCCTGTGTCCGGGAGCGGAACTATGTGCTGCACTAGTTACGTCACTAAGCCTACAATCACAACAGCTGAATTCAACTCACTTCACCATTTCTTTTCAGATTTTTATATTTTCCGGTGAAGTGAACATCCCTTTTCTACGTACGTAAACCAAAAGGGTTTACTGGACGACTCGAGATTTATATGTAGCCAGTCAAAGTCTTACTAGAGGAAATATATTGTCACCATGCATAAAGATGGCTTTTGAGGACCAAGAACTTTTCCTTGATGAGATATGTACGGAAATCCCCAAAACATTAAAACCAACAAGATGCTTCTAACTCTGTGGTAGAATGCTCTTGTACCAAACACTGATCAAATTGTTGTTAATCAGAAATATGCAAATATGCCGTCTTTTCCCATCACTCATGATCACAATTTTGGGAATTCTGCATATCCGTTGTCTTATTATGCCTATCTTTATAGCAAATACAAAAACAAAGTTTTTTTGTTAATGAGTTCACTTTTCAATTACAAGAAAAAAAAAAGGAGTCCAATTCAAACTGGTAAAACAAAGGTATATACAAATAACACTTTTCATTAAAAAAATGCTAGCTTCTATAAGTCGAGATCAGCTGTTTTTTAAATTAACTCTTCTCTTCCCTCACGGTACCAAAACCCTTTCTTAAAGTAAGGTTCACATTTATTTGTATGAGGAGAAATGATCTAAAATACAGTGGCCATAATATAATAATACAGCGATTTAATTTAACACTCAAGGGTCTGTTGCATTTAACACAATGCTGTTGAAATTCTACAAACATTACACAAATTATAAAGCTTCATCCTTGCGGACATACTCTTTTGCCTCTGGATGTGATATGCTGTATACTTTTTTAAAAATCGTGACATAAAATAAGTTACCATTTTAAGGTGAATGTCAATATTTCTTAATTCCCAATGCCCATCAAGTATGTTTCTCAGACAGCCTAATGCTGCCCTTTTACTTTCTTGCCATTGCACGCCCACCTTGAAAAGTCTATGTGTGATCAAAATTCAGGAAAACATGTAACTAAGCAATTCAGTAACTTTCCATTTAATTTTAAGCCTATAATCCAAGACCACAGAAGGCAGGGGTGCCCAACATAGATCCAGGAGGCCCGGTTTCATGTCAGAGTTACAGGATATCCATTTTGACATGCATCCGACCCTCCTGTACCTACAATCCTGACCCAAAGGGACGAGTCTTCAGAACTTGAGATAAACAAGCAAACAATATCTTCCTACTTATACAGGTGCTCTTACCGTGGTGGTTCCCCAAATATCATACTACACCACATATGCTGAGATGACAGGGTGCTATCACGAATTATGTCATTACATATGGTGCATTAATATGTGAGGTAATCAGCAGTGCGTTGCAAGGGCACGAATAATAGTTAATTTAATTTGCTTTTTTTAGCTAATTTTTCAGATTTTTTGTAAATATAAGTAAAATATTACAATTTCATAACTTTAATATCACTTTACCCTTAGTTTTTTTTCCACTGAGTTTCTCTGTTTTTTTTTATTTTATTTTTTTACCTTAGGTAAGATGTCTTGCTGGCTTCCACTTTATTGCCCATACTTGGTGCTGGTGGGTGGCCGCAATTACTTTACAGTGGGTGCCCTGGGGCCCACCCGGGGCAGTCACAATATGGCCACAATTGGGGACCAGGGTGGGATCCTCGAGGGCCCTGTGGCTCCTGTGTGCTCCCCAGCCAGCATTAATACAGAGTGGCACTGGAAGTCGGCAATTATTTTACTATGGGCGACGCCCCTTCTTGATTAAAAAAAAACAAACTGTATTTTGGAGATGAGACCTCTCGGAGGGCCACATGCCCCCACCCCAACAATCGGAGTTGGGACAAGGAATGGGATCCCTGAAACCTCACAGAGGTTCAGAAATGGGGGCCACATGCTCCCTGCTTATAATAAACAATTCAGGGGCCTGAATAAGGTTCAGGCAGGGTGGCTGCAATGCAATACTCTGAACCATCGGACCCTGACCCAATGAAAGGGGCTTAAAAATCATAAGGGTGAGACCCCAACTTTTCTTTTTTTTTTGTTTAAAAAAAAAAAAAAAAACAGTGCCCTGGATTGCTCTGCGGATTTGCTGTACCTTTTGACCCCTTCCACCTAGCCTAGAGAGGCAAGGTATCCCTATACTGTCCCTCAGTATGTTTTTTGTTGTTGTTTTTTAAGACTTTTCATAGGGCAGAGGACTGAGCCCCTGAGGTCTTCAATGGCTTGCCACATCCTTGTTGATGCGATGGCAGCCAATAAAATAATATCTTCTTATCTGTTGCATCCACAGACCCTCCTCATCTCTATATGTAAATTCTGAACCTTAATTTCTCAACAACTATTGAACAGATTTACACCAAATCATGAGGATGAGGTCCCAGGGACCTAATAAGGCTTGAGGAGAGGGGCCAGTTGCCTCCCTTCCCTTTAGAATAACACATGGCCCCTGGGTCCCCATGGGCTATGAAGGTTTGGGGAGGGTAGACACACGGACCCCTTCTCTTTTTTAGTGCTTTCGGCCCCAGGGGATAAGGTTTAGAGGGCATGATGAGGCTCAGGGAGGGGGGTCACCCGGCTCCCCTCCCTTTTTTTATGCAATGGAGTCCAGAATGAAAGAAAATTAAAGTTGGGAGGAGTTCATGTGGCATGGAGTGAAAATCTTGAAGATTTAATATAGGCTCCACAATTTCACTTACCAACATAGTGTCAAGATAAATAAATGTTCAGTTAGAACAGTAAATTTATAGTTTTCTATATACGTTTGCCTTGAGCACCATCCTGGGCAGAAAGCCGTCAGCACTCTAGCTTTTCAGTATGTGCCTTGGACTGGGGTCTATAAAAACAAGAGGATTACTTCTGCTGCAATAAATACAAGTGTGTGAGTGCTGCTACACATTTCAAATTTGAGAATCTGTGCGTGTGTGACATATTTTTAACTTTAACTATGTGTTTTGTTTCTGTGCAACAGGGTCTGCAAAACTGCATTTTTTCTGTACCCTTTATTGCTCAGGATTTGTACTTGGTGTTTATAGTTCTCCATCATTTTTTCTATTCTGCGACTGCCATTTTTTGGTCTTGGCTACATAGTGCTTGCGCTGTCTGGTCAAGACATGTTGTATATACTTTGTGGGCTTCAGTCCACTCATACACTTTCCATTTGCTGGCCCCATCGTCGCTCTCCTATTATTTCTCCCCCCATTTTGTCCATGGCATGCATGCGCCATGCCTCTTCCTGTCTTTATCCCTCCCCAAGAGCATGGACCAATTACTATGATCAATCCACCAGTCTCATTTTAGCATCTGTTTTAGGAACTACTTTTTTCTTTGTCGAAAAGCAATTCACATGATTGGTCTTTTTTTCATGAGCTCTGCTTTATTTCTATTAACAGGCCAGTAAATCTTGTTCTTATCTTGCCACATTTGCTGAACACTCAAAGACCGAGATGAAATGCCAAATGTGTTTTTTTGAAAGGGTGCCTGTTTTGTGCCCCCATCCCCTTACTCATCGGTGCTTGCTTTCTGAGGAAGGGCTGCAGGTCTGCAAAAACATTTAAATCCAACTACTCCTTCGCACGTGGCTTAAAAAAAAAAAAACAAAAAAAAAAAACACTATGGCCCTCATTCCAAGTCTGGCGGGCGGCTCCAGACTTCCCCCCTCCAAAATACCGCTCCGCGGTCCAGAGACCGCGGAGGGTATTCCAAGTTTTCCCCTGGGCTGGCGGGCGGTCGCCAAAAGGCCGCCTGCCAGCCCAGGGGAAAACAACCTTCCCACGATGAAGCCGGCTCGTAATCGAGCCGGCGGAGTGGGAAGGTGCGACGGGTGCTACTGCACCCGTCGCGTATTTCACGGTCTGCTATGCAGACAGTGAAATACTAGCGGGGCCCTCTTACGGGGGCCCCTGCAGTGCCCATGCCATTGGCATGGGCACTGCAGGGGCCCCCAGGGGCCCCGCGACACCCCCTACCGCCATCCTGTTCCTGGCGGGCGAACCGCCAGGAACAGGATGGCGGTAGGGGGTGTCAGAATCCCCAAGGCGGCGCAGCATGCTGCGCCGCCTTGGAGGATTCATTTGGGCAGCGGGAAACTGGCGGGAGACCGCCAGTTGTCCCGGTCCGACCGCGGCGTTACCGCCGCGGTCGGAATGCCCAAGGGAGCACCGCCGGCCTGTCGGCGGTGCTCCCGCCCCCGTTGACCCTGGCGGTTCTGTACCGCCAGGGTCATAATGAGGCCCTATGTGCCGCTAGCACGGTCTATGTTGAAAGAGAAAACCTACATTTAGAGAACCTGGTTCCATTTTAATTTGTAATTTTCATGGTATGGATTTTAGTTTCATCTCATGTTTAGATTCTCTTAAAGTGCCATCTTGTTGTAGTTGAGAGTTTCCATTGAATGCCTCACTGTCCTGTACATCAAATGAATGAAATTGTCCGTTCCCCATACTAGCAAACGTAAACTATGACAGACCGCTCAAACGTTTTGCTTCAAGACTGCAGTAGTTTTCCTGTGTCTCCACTTGTTGGCTGTGAGCAACACGCATTACTATCTCTGGTTAGGTAACAGTAGCATACATAAATTGAAATAGTCGCAGTTCATTTGCAAGTATGCAAGATTCACAAACAACCACCATCAGAACTGAAACTGAAAAGTCCAAAGCAGAGAAAGAAAACATTGAAGTTGAGAAGCCTCTAAACTGCCTTGTACCCCATTACAACCGATTGAAAAGAAAGCTGCATTGCCTTTACTGCCTGGGAACCAGTGTAGCGGCAGGGGTGCTGGAACAACTTCCAGAGTGGGGTTGATACCATAAATGCTAAGCTTTTCTCCCGCCCCCCCACTTGATCAAAGGCAAGGGATGAAATTTTGTGTTTCTCTTTGACCCTGTCCAATGCAATCCCCCTGCATCTCTGAGTCCATTTTTTAGCCTTTGCAGGCAGGTGTATTTAACATACCGTTTCGAAATTCACTCAAAGCACTAATCACTTATTGGCCTTTCGTTCCAACTAAACCACTCTCGTTGTACGGGAGACTGGGGTAAACACACATATAAATGTCACTCCAAGCATGCTGCAACCCATTTTGCATGATTATTACCTGATAATCTGCCTCCAAGTAACAAGCAGAGCTGAATTGCTGGAAATCTTTTATTTCATTCCCATCTAACAAGACAATATAACTTCTGGGGGCGATTAACTATCTAACCAATTAAAACGTATGTGTATATACATAAAAAAGGGATATAATATGTGATACATTCTAAAACTTTTTTTTAAATTCTATATCTGTAAACATATTGTATCTGCCGATGCCAGTTCGTTCAACTCGCAGGAGCAGGACACCGCAACCTAATGGCGAAAATGCTTTATTCTAGTCGCCTATATCCTCAAGTAATGTACCTGTGAATTTATTTCTTTAGCGTCTGGCACATTCACATTTCAGACTCTCTGAATTTCCTTACACATCGCCGCCAAGGTTTCAGATTGCTATGTGTGACACTTTCATAATTTGAGTGTGATTATGAGTGACATTTCAATGACTATGAGTGACACTTTCTCACAAGAGAAATCAAGCGATGAAGACGAGGGAACTATAGAAATATTGTAATATAATCGAGAATTCTATATCGCCGGTTGTACACCAGTGCCACCTTGTGGCCTTTGATAAACACTACTCGCAGCTTACCTAGCAAAGTGAGAAACTAGAACAAGAAGGTTTTATTGTACTTCAAGACACGGTTCTTTTGCGTGACAATCCCAGGCATTGCAGTAATGTGGGAAAATGACTGGATATGCATTATTCTAACGCAAGATGCATGACGCTTGGCAGGGCTGTTTAAATCCTCAGAGATTACTCATGGCTCCTCCGCCAAGAATGCCATTGAGCAAGGGCGTTGTGAACCCCCTCCCCTTTATCAGCCACATTGGTGGAGTTCTTGATAGACTTTTCCTATCTGCTACTCGGCAGATAAAGGCTCATAATTAACATGAAAGGGTGGGAGTGAAAGCATGTATGTACAGATAGATGTCTGAGTGAACAGGTGGATGGATGAGTGGAAGGATGGGTGAATGAATGGATGGGGGATGGATGATTTAAAGGCTGAATGGATGGCTGAGTGCATGAAATGATGGACGGATGAATTAGTGAAAAGACGAGGAAAGGGTAAATGGATGGGTGGATGATGGGTGGATGGATGAGTGAGTGAAAGGATGGATGGCTGAATGAAAGGATGGATGGGTAAATGAAAGGATGGATGGGTAAAGGGATGGATGGACAGATGGGTGAAAGGGTGGATGAGTGAAATGAATGCTGGATGAATGAGTGGAAGGGTGGATGGATGAGTGAATGCATGGATGACTGAGTAAAATGATGGATGAATGAAAGAATGGATGGATGAGTGAAAGAGTGGGTGGATGATGAAAAGGTGAATGGATGGATGATGAGTGAAAGTGAATAAATGGACAGATGAGTAAAAGGGAGGATGGCTGAGTAAAAGGGTAGATGGATACATGAAAGGGAGGATGGATAAGTGAAAGGGAGGATGGCTGGAGTAAAAGGGTGGATGAATGGGTGAGTAAAAGGGTGGATTGGTGAGTGAAAGGATGGATGGGTTTGATGGATAGGTTTGGATATAGATGAGTATACGGATGAACGGAATAGGGAAAGTTTGAAATTTAGATGCAATAATGGATGGATGACAGAATGTAAATGTGAAATGGTGGATATTAGAGGGAGGATAAAAGGATGAATGGATAAATGCTTGTATGAAAGACAAGAGAACTCTTCTGGGAAGGGTCGCAAAGACTTGCTTTGCTTGTTTGGTGGCATTAGAGCTGTGGATCAAAGTGGGGCAGGGAGAAGTATTTTAATTTTCTGGCTACTCCCTTGGCTTTCAGCGTTGGATCATTTTAGTTTCTGAAGAGTTTTGATGATAATCGACTTGTTGCATGGCATCATTAATTTCTCCTTTTGGGTATTAATGGTTATGTGGACAGTGCTCATAATGTGTGTCAGGGAATAGCTGGGCTGTGAATGAAAGTTGACCATCAACCAAGTCTGTTTAGCAGTGCTTCTTCTCATCAGGTGCTGCCAGTTCTTTGTACTGACTGCTTTCTTTTGTTTTAGAGCCAATAATGGCAATTGTGAGTTAAAGACCAAGTTCATCGAGTTAGTATACACAACATTCTTAAGTACCAGAGACCACCAATAAAGAGTTGGAATCTTGTGAGCGATCACCTAACTTTTTCATATCTGGACAATGTTACATTGCCGTGATTCCTCAGTCTGTTTGCTAGTACTCCTGTAGAGAAACATTGTGAGTTGGTTCACCAACATCACTGGATTGAATGACTTGTTTTCTCCAGGCTATTATGTAGGTGGCTATTAATGACAAGAAGTTATGAGAAACTGTGCAAGCCTGGAATTGATACGAAGGCCAAATAAACAGACGGTGCTCAGTTTTCCATCAGATTATGAGAAAGTGGCATACCATCATTGCTTTCAGAACTGGTTTCTACGGTGTTTTTTTGTGCATTCTCGGCATTAATTTTATAGCTCTGTACACTCCTTAACAGGTTACTAAAAATTAGCAGTGAGTGTTTGATTGTTCTGCATTTCGGAAAATGTCTTTGAAAAAGAGGTGTTACAATGCCATAATGTCAAATGTGTTAATCATTCTCATACAGTACGAGGATAGATAATCTTTACATTGATTATCTCGTTTTAAGGTCTTAGGCACAGCTTCAGCTGTTTTGACAGCTTCATATTTTCTTAATAAAAATCATATATCCATCCATAGGTTTGTGGTCAGCACTTTTTTCATCCATTGTTTTACTCAAGTTTCATTCACATTTTGTGTCCTCCTCCAGGACTCCAAAACTCCACTCCAGCTGACACTGAACAGGTGTTCTGTTCAGTTGAAAAGTGGGAGGGGTACAATAAAAGATGCCTTTAAATCTTTTTCTCATGTTACATTTACTCTGTGTTCACAAAGGTCAAAAGTCAGTTTTTCTTACAATTAATTTTCCTTCTGACTGCAGAGTTCCAGGATTCTGTAAAGTGAACTGTGTGACCTACTGCTTAGAATGTAAAATAAAAGGATACAGGGTGCTAGATTTTTCCTAACACACAACATTTAAATGACTAAGTCAACTGTTCAAACATTTCAAAATATATTTCAGTAGTTGTGAAAGCTCCTTTTTTATATTTCTGTGTGATGAAAAAATATTTCAATAGGATAAAAACACATCAGAATACTTTACATGTTGATAGGCAAAGTATATGTTTTCTGAAACCCTTTTTTCACAGATTGTTAATCCACTATATCGTTTTATCAGTAAAGCTGCAAGTGAGTGGAGAGGTTTTTGAACATTTCTTGGAAAGTTACTGTGTGTAGACGTCTAGGTTACCCCATCATGGTTTAGTAATATATTTATTAAAATTGAGTGTTTAAACAAACCGAGAAACACTCCTGCCATGATAGTAATGTTGTTAGTAAACTAAAAGCCGTCCTAGGTTATGTGGGCTAGACCTCCTGGGTATGTGGACTAGATTCCAGTGATTCATGCAGCAACCTTTAGTCTACTTAATCAAACAAAAGAGGCTTTGTTGTACTGCAAAAATGCTGAGCTCACATATTATAAGGTGCAATTATATGTGAGAACTAAGAGAAAGGCGACTCTGTAAACTATTTGCCTAGGATCACACAATTTGAGACCCTTTTACGGGTCAAGTACATTACAGTTAGGTTGAGTAGATCATTTAAGTTACTAGACCTGCAGGTCTAGTAACATTTGTATAATTTATTTAGCCCTGTCCTACCACAGAAAGCAACCGGATAGTGTGCAGCTCGCTTCAACACCTGTCTCACTGAATTTTTTTAGCGATGGAATTTTAACTGATCATACGTGTGCAGCTATCTGGAAAAGAGTGCACTTCAGTGCCAGAATGGTGTGTTTTGTCTATGGGTCATTCCTTTATTTTTTAGATTAGTCACTGTTTTGCATATTGTACAGGTCTGAACCAAAAAATGCAGGCTTCTCAACCCCACACCTATTGGCTTTTCTATTGCTTGCTTTCATTTACTGCGGATAATCTTCTTCAGATGACATTGCTCAGAACCCCCTTTTTTCAACCCAAGCCTGGAGTCCGTCTATATGTCCTGTCTTCCTTAGCGATGAGAAACTATTCCAATTTTTGTGGAATTCTGTCTTCTCAGGGCAGAGGTTCCATCAGAGACTGCAACACCTCCTACATCCTCAAGCCATCTCCATTTTATGGGAGTGCATGTTTTTCTAGCTCTTGCTCGTGTGCTGCTTGCCCACCTCAGATATCACCCCGTACTGATCCCTACCCCTTAGAGCTTATTTGTAAAAATGATATCAACAGGGATGTTTTTACTGGGGTATGACTAAAAGCAGGTCTTAAGAGTTGTGTTTTATCTTTTTCATTCCGGACTCCAAAGTGAGGGAATGTATGTGACAATCTTGCTGGATACTGGGGGTAGGCAAGCTTTTTTCTAGCACATGACAATAGTTAAATAAACTGTGTAAGTATTTCAGAATAGATCAGAATTAGGAGTGCAAATGAAGCATATTTTTTGTTATTATTTAATTCTGTTGGAAACCAATATTGTAATATGATCAAAACAAATCTTTACACTAGGCAATGCAATTTCCACAAATTTTCGTCTATGCACTGTATAGTTTTATTTGTAAAACTGTATGTCTGTGTAATTGTAATGGACATTTCAACTGAAAATGTGTTGTGTGTAATGGTAGTGTGCTACCACACTATGAATACGCAACTCTACATCACTCCACTCTGCACCACTCCACTGTACTCCATGCCACTTCATGCTATGCCTCTCTACTCTACCCTGTACCACTCTACGCCAAGGCACTTTTTGCCATTCTACATTACTGCACTCTTTGCCACTGCACTCTATGCCATTCCAGTCTAGACCACACCAATCTACTCTGCACAACTCCACTCTATGCCACTGTACTCTACTCCACTCTGCAACACTGCACTCTACACTACTACACTCTATGCCAATACACTCCGACAATGCACTTTGCTCTCTAACACTCAACTCTGCGCCCTGCACTCTATCCCAATCCACTATACGCCACTCGTCTACTCTGCACCACTGCATTATATGCCACTGCACTCCATACCACTTTACTGTATTCCATTACACTCTATACCACTCTACGCAACTGCACTCTGCACCAATCCACTTCACTCTACTCTGAAACAATCTTCTCTAAGCCACTGAAGTCTACACCACTGTACTCCACTCTGCACCACTCCACACTATGCCACTGCACTCTACTCCTAACCACTGCACTCCAACCCACCATACGTTATGCCACTACTCTATGCCCCTCGACACCACTGCACTCTGACTCTATGCCAACCTATTCTGCACTACTCCACTTTACGCTACTGCACTCTTTGCCACTGCACTCTATGCTACTCTACTCTGCACCACTCTATGCCACTGCTCTGTCACTCAACTCTACTGCCCTCTGCATCACTCAAATCTACACCACTCCAATCTGCACCACTCTACGCCACTCTGCACCACTTTATTCTACGCACCTCTATGCCACTCTACTCTGCACCACTGCACTCTATGCACCACTCTAATCTATGTCACTGCATTCTACAATGCTGCATTGTACATGCTGAATTCAATGCCACTGCACTCTACGCCACTATTTTCTGCAACACTATGCCAATGCACTCTACACCAGTCCACTCTACGCAACTCCACAGTGCCACGCCAATACACAACACTCTCTGCCACTCCACTCTACAACACTCTACTCCACTCTTCGCCATTCCACTCTACAGCACTCCACACCACTCTCCTCTATGTCACTAACATTTAGCCACGCTGAACAGCAGGAACACTGGTGTTCAACATGGCTAGAACAGATTGGCAAAGCCAGTAGCTCTTGCATAGGCGAGGACTGTTGGATTTGCCAATGCTTGTTGCTATTTAAAGGCAGTTTAAAGAATGCTAGCTACAAACCACATATGATGGCCTGTCAATGGTGGAAAATAAAGGTGCATTAAAAGACAAATTACCAATTGAAACATATGAACCTCCCAATTCAGTTAGAGCTCAAAATTGTGTTTATATAAATTGAATAATAGAGGATGCCAACGTCCATGTCCCATTATCTACAATCAAAGTGACAAAAAAAAAAAAGATAGGCCTGATCCGCTGTTCACCTTAGAGATGAGAGAAGCGAATACTAAATTACAAAGACTGTAGCGAACAAAACACGAATTTAAGTTAGGATTGGATGTATACTTAGATTAGTGTATGATGTTAAGAAGAGTTATTATACTAATATGATCTCTAATGCTCCTAACCTACTCAAATAAGCTTTCAAAGTTACAAAAGATTTGACTGACCTAAAAGAGTATCCCCTGGGAATTGCTCCATCTCAAAAACTTGGTGATAAATTGAATAACTTTTTTTCTGGACAAGATTGCAATCTTTTGAGATGGGATAGGGCACAAACATTTGCCGCAAGTAACCACTAAATTACTTTCCAACTTTTTCAACGTTTTGCCAATTAACTATTGACACTCTTTCTAAATTAGTTTCAAGCATTAATTCTGAATCTCCATTAGACACTTGTCCTTCATTCTAGATGGAACAGATACTGCCCATATTTGCTAGGCTTGTTTTTGTCACTACTAAATATATCCATACAGTAAGGCACCATGCTGCAATCATTTAAGGAGTCCGTTACTCCCCCACCCTTATGACAAAAACAAGGTCATAATCCTTCAGGTTTTTTTGTGTGTTTTTTTTTTTAGAATTATTGACCAATATCTCTTATGCCTTTTAATATAAAATATTAGGAGTTCAACATGGCCCAAATATTGAATAAATATCTGACTGATGGACTGAATAAATACTAACTTCCTTGATAACCTAGTTTTTGTCCTGGTCACAATACTGAATCTGTGTTGCTATCACTCATAAATAACCTAGAGCTAGACCTGGACATGGGGTTAGAACACCAGTCATCTTTGTCACCACATCTTTTTAATGTTTACTGAAGGCCGCTTCTGAAGGCTCTAGCATTGCAAGGTTGCCAAATTTATATGTACTCTGAGGACTCACAAATTCTTATACGCCTTGAAAAACAGTTTACCCTCCCAAATACCATTTCACAACTGGACGCATTTTATACAGGACTGGATGAGCAACAATAATTGAATACAGAGATAAGGGCTATATGTACGAACACTTTTTCCCATAGACACAGAATGGGTAAAAACCTTTGCTACATCTGGCCTTAAGAGAGGTAGTGGTTGTCAATGACAGAACCAGCCTCTGGACCTATGCATATTGGTCCTTCGAAATGGGTGCCCTAGCAATTCCTTCAGCATCAACACAAATTTGGGAATTAATTTGGTAACAGACTGTCTCTAAAGTCCCACATTTCTTCAGTAATGTCCAACTGCATTTCGTATCTAAATATTATAAGGAAGCCATCTCAATTTTTGACCTTGTATGGATTGAATATAGTGACCAGGTGCTAAATGGCTACAGATGCGATTATGTCAATTCATTATACCCAGGACTTCCTAGTTCCATATTAAACAAATTATAGGTTAGTCAGAACGCTGTATCCAGACTGATCATCAGGGCTACCAAAACATCACACATATAGCCTTTGTTAAAACAATTTAATTGGTTAGGTATGATGCTTAAACTTAAATTCATGGTCATATGTATTATAGTTAAGGATCTTTGTGGAAAAGCCGTAACCTTCTAAATCCAACTGCACTCAGCAGATTTTCTGGCAGTTGCAATATCAGCTAAAGCTGGATGTGAGAAGGGTTGCAGTTTCTCTATTTAAACCCCCAAACTCTGGAATACTCTCTCTGCACCCCTCCAAGGAGAGGCAAATTGACACACCTTAAGATACTCCTTAAATTTGAGCTTTCAAACAAGATTTTCACTCTAATTGTGTAAGGATACTTGTCCTGATCATCTGGCACTAAGGGCCAGATGTATGACCCTCAGTGTTTGCAACTCACAATTTGCTTTTTTTTTGCGACTCGCAAATTGCGAGTAGCAAACACTGATTTACATCAGTGTCCGAGACACTGTTTGCGATTTCTAAATGGGTTGCAAGGCATTTTCCTCATTAATATTCATGGCAGGTTGCAATTTGCGACCTACTGGGAATGCCGGGCTCTCACACGGATGTGGCAGCTTTGCTTTTTAAATAAAGCAGTTTTTTTTTATGCATCCCATTTTCCTAAAAGAAAATGGGATGCATTTTAAAACAAAAAATGTTAAAGTTTTCTTTTCATTTTATTAGAGTGGTCTGTGGGACCACTACCCGCTCTGAAACTTTTTTGGCACCCCCATCCTTTGCGGACCCCTTCCTGTTTGCAAATGGGTTACCGACTCCTTCAAGGAGGCCGTAAACCATGAATGTTTTGCGACTGTATTCCCCGTCACAAAACATTCATATATACCAGTACATCTTGCTATTAGGAAGAAACGCCCTTTACCCGTCCCTTCTTAATTGCGACTTACAAATCCTATATTGCAAGTCGGTAATAGGTATCGACTTGCAAAATAGGGTTGGTACATAGGGAAATGCATTTTACCGGTCGCAAACAAACCAGTAAAATGTGTCATAGATCTGGGGAACATGCGCTATTAGCATAACAAAACATAATTGTAGCCGGCATTGCCAAAACAATATATGTTTAAGTTTCTATTTTTGAACTCAATATTTTGATATACCACCATACATATGACTGCTAGCTAAGGTACTTTCCAATCACAGCATCCAGTTTTAGATGTATGGGGACAACACTTGACTCATGGTGCACTGGGTAAAGGGACAAGGTTAACTTGCCCCTGGATGAGTCTCCCCAGGATAAACATGACTGACATATATCCAGTACTGGACCCTGGTGTGTAGCGACTAGGAGAGCTAGATGCACCACACCCAACCCTAAAAGAAACCGCACATGCAAACTTGTGAGTTAAAAAGAGCTCGGGATGCATTAGGTTCACTTTTAAAAATCGTATGCTTTGTATATTGGACCCTTTTACCTGGACAATCTTACTCTAAAATACTCTGATAATGCCCATTAAGGTACTTGAGATTTGCTCAGGCTATTTTCCATCAAGCATTAAAGGTATAGGAAAAGACTCTTCAATCCTAGCCGGCTAACTTTAAATTGACATACAACCACAAGAGGTTTCGTCAATGTAGTAAAGATCATTTGTTTTCAAAGGTGTTCTGGTTCGGATCCAATTGGCATATCAGGGGCTGATACACCCACAACAAATTAAGGAAAGGGACAGCATTTAGATGTAAAGGACAGAGAGGATGCATTTCCAGATTTCAAGATGGAATTCAAACAACGAACACTTAGACCGGCCTCAATGAGCCTACATTCAAATTAGTTGGGAATACTACACCTAAATTTGAAATGCTACTGCTGAGGTCTGGTTTGGACACATGATTGAGTGTGACAAGGCAATAGAGGCTTTGCAGCGTTGATAATGAGACACATGAAAGCACTACGAGGTGTACAAAGTGCATTAGGGGACCATATAGAAAAAATATTTCTGAGCAGATGTCGATCATGGACACATTTAGAATGCTAATTTATACATTTATTTAACAACTTCACTTATTGAAAGGCAGATTTTTTTCTGAAAAGAATAATTAGCACACAAGTGCACAAATACTTGTACAACAGTACTGCTAATGTGTGCACCCGGGGAATAGGTCTAGTGGCCTGTCACCTCTGACTTTCTTTTGGGAGAGTGACATTGGTGAGAGTCATTGAATAGGTTAGTGGTAGTTGTGGGAGGGGGGGGGGGGTGCAGCCAGTGCATGGGGACGGAGATGGGAACTTGCCGACCTCTTCACCCCCATGTTTAGATCAGTCTAATGTTCTTATTCCACACCCTCCTACACTTGGGTAGGTTGGACAGGACTCGGGGTTTCACACCCCCTCCTTTCAGGTCAAACCTTACCAGACAGCACAGGTGTCAGTTTACGTAAAGACTCCTTGTGAACATTCTGAAAGCTTCCCTGAAAATGCATTCTGCCCATTGCTTACTATTGGTTTTGTGGTTTGTAACTCACATTGGCTTGCTTTCTTTTGTTGGCTTTATTTGTTTTAGGCTGTCTGTCTTAAGTTAACCTATTTCTCGAGCATACTGTATATTTACAGGAGTGCCTGCTTTCTGTAAACAGGCCTATACATTTTTTTTGTTTTATTTGCTCACATTTGCTGTGCATTCAAAGACAGAGGTCAAATGGCAGTCTGTCTTCCCACGGAGCTTGGTGTAATTTTGTTTCCCTGACTTGAGAGAGTATTTATGTGACAAACTTGCTTAATTCTGGAAAATAAATGTTTTTAACTAGCATACAACAAAATTTAAATGTCCTGTGCAAATATACATACTCCAGAATATATTAAAATTAAACAAATTTTTTGTCATTCTGAAGTGTGGAGGAAACACATATTTGAATACGATCAAAACAAATCAATACACTACGTGATGCAATTTCCACACGTTATCAGTTGTGCGCTGTATAGTTTTATCTGTAAAATTATATGTACAAATGTGATGGTAATTTCAATTGAAATAGTGTTGTCTGTAATGGCAGTGCGCTAGCATACCATGCATACTACACTACACGCCACCCTACTCTACAAAACTGTACTCCATTCTGTGCCATTTCACCATAGGCCACAACCCTCCACTCTATGACACTCCATTCTACGAGACTTTATTCCACTCTGGGTTACTCTGCTCCACAACACTTTTCTCGACTCTGCAATATGCCACTCTACGACACTCCACTCCATACCGCTCTACTTTATTACACTCTGTAGCACTTTATTCTATGACTCTTTACTCTGCTCTATGACCCTCCAATCCGTGATCCTCCACTCAACACTCTATGCAATTCCCTGTATGCCACTCCACACCATTTCATTCCACTCTATGACAATCCGCTTCAAGGAAAACAGAAGTGAGAAACATCAAGAAACAATTGCTGTTGAGGCCTTAAGACTGACTGCAAGGAGATGGGTTACACCTGGAGGCAGATTGAAAGAAAAGTCCAGGACCGAGATGGCTGGAGAGTCCTGGTTGATTTCCTATACCCCCAGGAAGAGTAGTAGGCATAAGTAAGTATGACAATCCACTCTACAACTTTCCTCCACTCTATGCCACTCTACTGTATGCCATTCTATGCCACTATGCTCTACTCAATGAAATGTCGCTTTAGTACACGACACATTACTCCACTCTACGCATGCCACTATGCCACGCCACTCTACGACACTTTACTCCAGTCTATGCCACTCCACTCCATCTATGCCACTCTACTGTACAACACTATGCCACTCCACTGTATGCCACTCTGCTCCACTCTACACCCTTCCACTACACAACACTTTACTCCACTCTACGCCATGCCTCTATGCCACACCACTCTACAACACTTTACTCCACTATATGCCACACCACTCACTCTATGCCACTCAGTCACTCCACCACTCCAATCCACTGCATGCCACTCACCTCTGCACCACTAATCTTTAGCCTGGCTAAAACACATTGGCAAAGCCAATCACTCTTGCATAGGTGAGACCTATTGCTTTGTCAATGCTTGCTTTGTTTGATGTTGGAATTGCATGCTAGAAGTTTTTTAGGTCATTTTTATGTTCTAGCATGGTTCTGAACTGGAAGTAAATTTTTGTCAAGATAGGGCAGGCTGCTGATAAGAAGTTAACTGAAATGCAGTATTTTGGGGAGATGGACAGTCATGTCCAGGTGTATCGACCTCTCAGTGGGGAGTACAATGTCTGAGTCTGGGTCAGAGTTTTGGAGATTTCTAAGTGGATGACATAAAAGTATGAAAGAATAGGTATGAACTGAAAAATTAGGATGGGTGTTTGTGGGTTTGAATGAGCTATGGGGGATTTATTAGGACTTTAGGGAAGTTAGTAGTGAGGCTGGGGATTAATTTGTGTATTATAACATCTTAAGTTGGCTTGCATATCTGTCCTTTTATGCTATCACTTGGATGTATTTTTGTGTCCATTCTAACCCTATGTGAGCACCCGAGTGGAAGATGGAATGTGGGGGAGGGTTGAACTAAGAGGCCTCCTGTGTCCTGGGTTTCTTCAGGTGAGTGCCACTAACCAGTGTCAGGGATCATTAGATATGTTAGTCGTGGCCGGAGGAAGAGTTCAACCTCTTTTGCTGCCTCCTTCACCCTGAGTGCAGTTGAAGTTAGAGTGTCAAGTTAGGGAAGGTATTTTTCCCTACTCTCCAACCTTTAGGGTTTAGGTCCGGACTGGAGGCCGTGACCCCTTTATTCTTTGGCTGATGATGGGATTTCATGTTGGAAGTGTTAGATCATTTTATGTTTTGACACAAGTCTGAAAGTTAACCTTTTGCCACGGTCAGACAGGCTGCATGTAAGAGGTGAGCGGAGCAAGCAGTATTTGTGGGGTGGGGGAGGTGCAAAGAATTACATTTGGGCAGTGGGGCAAGCAGGTGCGGGCCTGGGTCAGAAGTTTGGGGATTTTTGAGTGGATCACGTAGAAGTGAGAAAAAAAGAATGAGGATGGCTGTTTCGAAGTCTGAGTGAGCTGTGGGGAGTTTTAAAGATTAAGTTAGGTGTATTATTTCTGCTTATTTTGTGCACTGTAACATCTTAAGTTGACTTGCCTACCTATCCTCATAAAAGGGAATTTTACATTATCACTTGGCTCTTGTGGTCTTTATGTCCTGTGATAACTTTTAACATTGTTGTAATCTGTTGTTAAACAGGAGGCAGTGCTGTAAAGCAGTGGTTCCCAACCTTTTGACATACGTGGACCCCCACTCTATCATTACTGGGACCCAAGGACCCCCACTGAATCAGGATTGTAATCCAGGGCCCCCTACCGAGTCATTACTGAAAGCTGGGCACCTAATCTGTTTATATTATTTAATTTTCTAAGCCGTCGCGGAACCCCCTGAGGAGGCTTTGCGGACCCCCAGGGGTCCCCGGACCACAGGTTGGGAACCACTGATGTAAAGCAATAGTCATTAACAGCCAATGATGTATTACTGCTGCAGGATGGGGTTGACTCCGCCTAGTATTCTGATAATTGGGTGAAATGGTGCTAAAAACAGACTGAGCTGAAATACAAGGGTGTTTTGCCAAAGACGTGAACAGGCTGAGTAATCTGTTAGGTCTTTCAGAAACAAAGCACAAAACAAACCAGATGGCATCAATTACTAAACGAATCTGGCCTGTACTTTCCAATGATTTTCACTGAGCAACCTGGTGAGAACAAAAACAGAAATGTCTTTGAGCCCTCCCTTCCTGTCCTTTAGCCAAACAAAAGGCCTGTGAGAGGTTCAATGGAGAGGACAGAAAATAGGAAACAGCAATGAGTAGGGGTGGCCATTCACTTTAAAAATAGTAGTAACCGTCAACAGCACTGCCCACCCTGGGTGCAAGTCGAGTGAAAGGATATTTGCAGCCCTAGGCATAATTAAATTTTTTAGGGCAAAGCCTGCGAGCACATGCGTTCCACTTGCGAGAGACTGTACAGTTAAGGGCTTGAGCCGCCTGTCGCTCACCATTTGCTGCCTTGCACGTCACTAATCTTTACAGCCTTGTAATTCGTCTCTGCATGCCGGGCATAATTTCAGTTCCTCTCTGTGTAGCAGGGCCCAAGGACTGATTGATTCAACGTAGTCTGTGCCCGACCAATGCTCCTGACATGACTGTGGTACTATTTTGTTCTTTTTAACGTCTAGTGCCCTGCAAACAGAAGGCTTGTGACAGGCAAAAATGTGCCCAGCAGGAAAAACAAAATTGCAAAATTGTATTTTTTATTGTTAGCTTTCTTTTATTTTGCCTAATTGTCTTTTCTCCCTTTCCACTCATGTTTTCTTTTGTTTTTGTTTGTGGGCGCAAACCACCCATTCAAATCTGCTGCACTACTATCCACCCCAATCCATCCCACTTTACCCCACTCCAATCCAAACTACTCACCTCACACCAGTCCACTCCAACACACCCACTCCAATCCTCCCAACCCACCCCAATCTAATATGCCCCACTCCAATTTACCCCACTTTAATCCCAAACAATCTACACCACTCCAAAACAATCTGTCCCACTCCAATGCTCCCCACTCAAATTCAAAAATATCTATCCCACTCCAATCTGTCCCACTTTAATCCAAAATATTCTGCCCAACTCCAATCCGCTCCAATCCCATCTACCCCACTCCAATGCAAAACTATCTGTCCCACTCAAATCCACCCAACTCCAGTCTGCCTCACTGCAACCCAAAACAATCTATCTCACTCCAATCTGCCCCAATCCAAACTGCTCCACTGCAATCTAAAACAATATACCCGACTCCAATCCAATCCACCTCAATACGATTCACCCCACTCCTATCCACCCCACTCCCTTCCAATCCACCCCACACTAACCAAGTCCACCCCACACCAACACCAATCTACCCCATTCCAATGCAATCTGTCCCCATCCAATCAGCCCAATTCGATCAGCCCACTCCAGTCTGCCCCACTCCAATCCAAAAGAACCTGCCCCACTCCAATCTGTCCTACTTTAGTCCAAATCAACCTGCCCCAATACAACCTGGCCCACTCCAACCTGCCCCACTCCAAACCCAAACAACCCACTCCAATCCAAAACAATCTGCCCCACTCCAATCAAATCCACCTCACCCCAATCAAATCCACCCCACTCCATCCCAATTCACCTAACTCCTATCCACTCCACCCAGCTGTACGCCAATCCAATCCACCCCAATCCAGCCCAGTCCAGTCTACCCCACTCCAATTCAAAACATCTCACCCCAATCCAATCTCCTCCACCCAACTGCAACCCACTCCAGTCCAATCTACCCCACTCTGATCCATCCCACCCAATCCAACCTACCCACTCCAATCCATCCCACTCCAATCCAACCCACCCTAATCCAGTTCATCCCACCACACTCAAATTCATCTGACTCCAATCATGTCCACCGCTATCCAATCCACCTCACTCCAATCTACCTAAACCACCCCAAGTCTATCCCACTACAATACAATCCACCCACTCAAATCCAGTCCACATTAATCCACCCTACTCCAGTCCAATCCACCCCATGTCAAACCACCTTAATCTACCCTGCTTCAATCCAGTCCATCCCTCTCCAATTCAATCCAATCCACCCCAATCTCATCTACCCCACTCCAATCCAATTCAATCTAACCCACTGCAATCCAATCAAACCCGCTCTAATCCAATCTACCACAATCCACTGCAATCCACCCCAACACACTCCAATCCACCCTAACCCAAACCATTCCAATCAGCCCACTGCAATCCAATCCACCCCATTCCAATCCAATCTACCCCACCCCAATCTAATCCACCCACCCTAATCCACCTCACTCCCCCAGTGCGATACACCCAATCTGATCCACCCCACTCCAGTCCAATCCACCCCTTTCAGCCAACCCAATTTCAATCCACCCCACAACACTCCAATCCACCCTACTCTATCCCAATTCAGTCCACTGCACTCCAATCCGTTCAGTTTACCCCACTTCAATCCACCGCACTCCAATCCAACCGACCCTACTCCAATCCAACCCACTCAAATTCATGCCACTCCAATCAAGTCCACCGCTACCCGATCCACTTCAATCCACCCAAGTCTATCCCCCTACAATACAATCCACACCACTCCAGTCCAATCTAGTCTACATTAATCCACCCACTCAAGTCCAATCCACCCCACACCAATCCAATCCACTGCAAACCACTCTACCACAATCCACTCCAATCCACCCCACCACACTCCAACCCACCCTAACCCAATCCAATCTACCCCGCACCAATACATCACCCTCAATCCAATCCACCCCACTCAATCCACTCTAATCCACCCCACTCCAGTCCAATCCAACCCTTCCACTCCACTCCACCCCATTTATGTAAGTGCTTTCAAACTTTTGACCACATTTTGGCGACCTTAGGGTGGTCCAATCCAAGTTTTCTCAAAATATATAGTGAAACACTATTCTCGGTTTGGGTGTGATAAACAAAATACTGACTTTAGTACCTGGAGGGATGCTCTCCTCCTAAAGATGTGCAATAGAAGGAACTATTCTTTTTGGAAAATTATGCATACCTTTTTGGAGAATCGTGAATGGCTTGGCGGGCAATAGTTACTGCTACGAACTGTCAGCAAGTGATTCGAACAGGGACCGAGCAGGCTGAAGGAAGGGCGCTGTTTGCACAATTACTTGATAGGCAACCTTTGGGCCACACCATTCGATATTGAACTGTTTAGGTTCAAACATTGTGATGACGCACCAGGTTCCAAGCTTTCCTAATGCATAGAAATAGAAATCGCGGGCACAAGCACGTTAAGCAGGGGGTTTTCTTCGTACAGGGTGCTGCACTGGTTAATAGACAGAGTCTAAGCACTCTAGACAAGAACGCAGGTTCCCCGTCTCCACCTTAACCCGGTACAAAGAGAATGCAGAGAAAGCACAATAATGCACAGCAAGAATAAGCGATGCAATCACATCTAAGTGCCCTGATCATGGCGTGGACCGTACTCGTAGTAAACTGAGATAAGCATGCAGGTGCATTTCTGAGATAACTGTTACATCCGTGACGAATAAAACATGCAAGGGCTATCCAGCTCTCAGTTTCACATCTAACTTAAGGACCAAGGTAAGGGGTTTATCGAACAGAGAATCTGTTCTTCCAAATGAGAAAAAAGCAGTTTATAGAACATGGTGGTAGTTGGATTACAACCAAAGAGGGAGTGGAGTTGTGGCAGTTTGTATAAAACGTACATAAATTATGTCACGCTCCCTAGCTGAAAAAGCTCACCATCTCAGATGGTCAAAACAATGCATAGCCCCAGGCAGACTGGGAGTCTGTGCCAGCTCTCTCCTGCTCGGCAACACAGTGCTGGGCTGGAGAGAGCACACAGCCCGAAATGGCCAGCCAAACACACATGCGCTCTGAGGGGAGTGCACAGTGCACTCCCGTCAGTACTCGTCACAGTCCATGGCCCGCCCATTATAATACAAAACGATAATAAACAGAGTTTATCATCGTTTTGTATTAAAGGGTTTCCAGCTGCTGGCAGGGGGAAGGTAATGCTCCTCCGCCCTAGCGGAAAAGCCGCCCCTGCAAATGTCCACTCCTATCAATGGCAGAGGAACAAGACAATTATAGCACCGTCGATGCTATGTGAGGTTGTGGATATGCTGAGTTAGGCTCGACCTTAAAGAAGAGGCTCATCTTGCATCAGAGGCGGCAGCGGCACACGGTTGATATGCACCAGCAGTCAACATAAAAATAAAAAGTGGTGGAGAGGGTATCTTTGAAGCATGTTGATACAGAGATGTTCCTAACCACAAAAGAAGAGCATGGATTGTGTGACAATGTAGTGTCAAATGTAACAGTCACACATAAGTCATCATTAGACAAAGGCTAGGTCTGTGGTTTCCTTATGCCATGTTGGAAAAACACTGCTGAACTATCAAGTCTGTTGACACGCAGACAAACTAGTGAGGCCAGAACCAGTTTACATGAAGTCATAAGAGGCCATATCAACAGCATAAAGTGCAGTACACAGCCAGACATCAATAACAAAACAGGTCAGCTAGGAGACATCAGCACCATTTCTTGGGTTAGACTCCATGGAACAACTGGAGTTTGCAAATGCCTAGGCCATTATGTTTTAGGTTCAAACCTATAATAACTAATAAAACCCCACTCAAAGAGAAGCCACCTTCATAAGTGTAAACAAATAAACACTGATAAACATCTACACAACCACAAACTAAAATGCCATCCAAAGAAAGGAAAGTGACAGAATGGATAGTTTGTATTTCTTTCTGAAGAGGTCAACACAATGTAGCTATGTATCCCAAGTTAGCAGCAAGAATAACTGGTCTAAGTGTATTCTGCTTCTGTTTTTTTTTTTTTTTTTTTTTTTTTAGAAATGTCAGTAATTTATTGTTTCCTCTAGTTTTGCATGCTTGAATTAGAGTTGCAAGGTCTACAAGCAGTTTTATGGCCTGATCTATATATTTTATACACTGTAGAGAATTTGGTAATATTATATACGTTTGATCTTTTAGCAGTGTTTAATTCTTTCACTGATTGGTGAAGTGGCTGGCTCATAATCTTGGCCAATATGTACTATCACATTTACACAAAAACAGGGAATGGATACAACAGTTCGATACAGCTCTTCCCTTTTCTGAAATGTCAGTATTGAAACTGCTTAAAACCCCAAACTTTAAATGTTCAGAGCAAAGTGTAGTGACATGTACCTATGAAAAGAGTGCTGTCACCAGACACATGGGCTAGAGGTGAAAACGACAAAAAACTTTCTACATACCAATATTTATAGCTGAAAGGAGTCTCATTGTAATATGTGATACCTTTAGTAAATCCTGACATTTGTATCCTACTGTACTCTGTTGGGGTTTTTGAGTCCATGGTTACAATGTTAACAGCAAAAATTCCAAGTCTCACAAGGCAAAATGTGAGGTCTGTTAAAAGGTTAAGACTGGCTTAAAGTGCGACATAAGCCATGAAGACACTTGATAGCTATGAATGTTCACACAACAACAGCACCATCATAATGTGGTCAGGCAAAGAGTAAAGAAAAGCAATGGCACATATGCTTATAACATTAAGTTTCTGGCGTCTTAGAATACAGGGCTTACACACTAATTAGGTGTAAGTCAACATTTTAAAGGTTTCACAAAATATTATGCTGTTTCACAAGGTATTATGCTGTTGGCACGGTTGACCACCCCTGCAATGTCATATGTATTAAGGAGACCATAATTTTTTTAAAACATTTATTTATTAGCATTTCAAATGGTATATATTATTATTCACAGTGTATTAACGTAGTATGCAGACATACCACATTTTGTCTCACCCTACAATTAGGTTAGTGGTTCAGACATTATGATTCAATAAACTCAGAGTAGCCCTTGTTACAACTCTGTATTCAAGCGTGGTAGTCCGCAATGCAGGTGTCATGGAAGCCGCAGATTCACAGTGGTAAAGCTGTGAGACTGGGAGCCATATTCCACTAGGTGCATCTTACTTAGCACATAGAACAGAAAGCCATAAGTAACCAGTGTCTGTGTTCTGTTATATTCTATGTTTTTTTTGTTTTTGGTTTTCCCTTTTGTGTTATTCCTTGTGTTTTTATCTTATCTCCCAAAAAAGGTAATAAGGTAACCGTTTAACTTGCCCAAAAGTGTCAAACCTGACTGTATTGTTTGTGGGTGTAATTGCCAGGCCGTAGCACTGCGTGTTCCTCAGTGCACATCCATGTCCACTTGTAAGGGGAGTGTCCATGGGGGGTTTGGCGGGGGCGAGGGGTTTCGCTGAGGATGCCCTGCCACCCAGGTGTGTTTATCTACAGGGGGTTTGGCTCTGTATGTGTATCATACCTCTATCCTTCTCAGGATATGTTCCAGTCCTCTTCTATGAGTGCATCTAAGGTTTCCGCCCACGGGGGGGCTATCGGTCTGTGCCTCAGTTCTCTCATCTCTTCCCTCTGCAGTTCTCTTTCTTCTGTCCTAGCCCAATTTGTAACATCAGTCATCCATGTGTCAAACCTAAGCCACTCTACTGAGTGCTAGTACCAAGGCCAGGTCAGCAAACCTGTTCCCCACCTTTTTGTGAGAAGGCATACCAAAGAGACCCAGTAGATACACAGCCGGTCGGTTATCTAGTTGTCTACCTAATGCGCTGCTGAACCATGCAATAACTCCACCCCAGTAGAGTATTAGTGTTGGGCATTCCCAAATCATATGACAAAAGTAATCATCAAACAGCTGGTATTGGGGGCATGCTCCCGACATTACACCTCAGACTCAGTTAATTCTGTGCAGGGTGAGTTAAGTCCTGTGAATGTTATTGTATGTATTTCGTGAGACCTTGTGTGCGTAGGCTAGGGTCCTTTATCATTCGGCGTCTGTCATGTTTCTGCCTATATCTGTGTCCAATTTATATCGCAGTCCTCCCAGCGACTTCTTAATCATCCCATTCAGTGCTCTGTACATTCACCTGACCAAATGAGATCCCGCCTCCACCCCGTACCCGACAATCAGCACGGTATGAAGAACTACAGGCTCCTCACTTCTGTCGCCCCATAGCTCCTTGAGGGCTCGTACTCAGTCCACATATATTAAGAATTGACTGGAGGGTAGGCCTGCCTGTTCCGTTAGATCCCCAAAGGTATCAACATCCCCCTTGGTAGCAATCCTCCACTGTCTTCAGCCCCACTTCCGTTCAAGATCTTAGCTGTCCATGGGTAAAGTAGGAACAGGGTTTGCCATGAGGCAGCCCAATTAGTGGCAGAATCGGGGTGTATGGGGGAGGCGTGCGCGTTTTCTTAAGGGCTCTATGTCAGGCAGCCAGGACAATTGACACCAATATATTCGTTCTGGGTGGACCCCACCTCCCAATAAGCAGTTGGGTCAGGATTCGCTCTCCACGTGTAGTCTCTCTGCCCAGGGTCGCCGCTAATAAATCCGACCCATTGAGCCACAGCACCAGGCACTGGAGTTGGGCTGCTAAGTAATACAACTCAAAGTCGGGGGCCCTCAGTCCCCCTTCTGCAGGGGGAAGGAGGAGCGCCGCCAGTGCCACACGATGACGCCCCCAGTCCCATACCAACTCTTGTAGGAGCACATCCAGGGTTAAAAACCATGATGCTGGATTAGCCAACGGTAGGTTAGCAAAGTAATAAAGAAGTCTGGGGAGCATCACCATTTCTGAAAGCGTGATCATTGATATGGCGGGAAGCCTCAACTAGCACCAGAAAGCCACTGCAGCCCTCAATGCCCAGCACATCCCACTCAGATTGTTCTCTCGGAGGTCTCTCAGGAATGATAAATCTGGATTCCCATTTATCAAAATGTTTGGGGAGCCCAGATCACATCTTCTGGGCAGAAGAGCAGGCACGGCATCCCTTCAACCATTGAAATAACACAGGATGTGTCTGTTTAGCCGTAGACCAGAGTGTCTGCCAAAGTGTTCCAGTAACTGGAACACCTGAGGCAACGTGGCCTTCCCATTCCGTAAATAAATAAGAAGGTCGTCCGCGTAAAGGGACCCCCTCCCGGCCTATAGCCCTGAACCTCTCTGCCAGTAGCGCTATAGCAAATAATAAGGGTGAGAGTGGGCAGCCCTGTCTGGTCCCCCTGTAAATCTCATAGCTGCCTGAGATTGTGCGCCCGGTCTTAACTCTTCCTGTAGGGTGGGAGTAAAATAAGTTGACCCATCTCACCCATCTAGGCCCTAGTTCCATTTGCAGCATAACAACCTTGAGGTAGTCCAAGCGCACTGTGTCGAAGGTCTTTTCTAGGTCTACCGACACGATCACTGCTGCTGGGTCTGGCAGGTATAAGTCGTCGTAAAGTAGTGAATAGAGCTGTCATAGGTTATGTGACGTACTGCATGTAGGTATAAACCCGTTCTGATAGTCATGAATGAGGTCTGCATACATGGAAGCAGTCTATTAGCTAGCACTTTGCTGAGCACCTGAAAATCAGTGTTGAGCACAGATAGTGGGCGAAAGTCAGCAACCGTCACATCGACTTGCTTACTCTTGGGGAGGGGCATCACCAAGGCCTCCCTGGTGGAGGGTGGCAATTCTCCCTTCTTATAGGCTCCCAGAAACATCTCCGAGTCTCTGTGACAGGGCTCACACGAACCTTTGATAGAATTCTGGTGGGAGTCCATCAGTTCCTGGGGTTTTCCCTGCCGCTAGGACTTTAATGGCAGCTTTCACTACCTGGACGAACACTGGCACCCAAAGTGTTGCTGTCTAGCCCTGTAAGCGTCCTCAAACGCACTCCCTCCAGGAAGTTTTGGAGTGAACCCATGTCCACTGCCAGTGGTAAATTAAAAAAGGGACGTATAGTAAGATCTGAACTTGTCCCTGATATACAGCGGAGAATACAGTGGAGTCCCGTCTCTGGATGTCAGGTGGGTAATCTACGTGCACCTGCCCTCCGGATTGATCAACCAGACCAATAATCTCCCCGACCTTCCCCCTTCTTCATGCACTCTGCGCGTGTAGGTTTTATAATGACAATGAAGGCGTTCTAGTGCAATGATCTGGGTCTTTTGCATTTTTGAGAGCTGCTGTGGGGCCTCTTGGTCAACATCCAGCACTGATTCCCATCTACGCAGGTCTGTTTCTGGGCGGATATGGTCAGTTTCTAGATCCTTCCGGATCCCCACCGTTTATCCCAGACAATGGCCCCGACTATCACCTTTAAGGCCTCCCACTCAGTTCCTCTGTTAGAGGCTGTTCTCAAATTCAGTGAGAGGTAATCGGTCATTTTGGTCTCTAATGCACTCTGGAAGACTTCATCCTCCATGACTTTAGGGTACAGGTGCCACGTCGGGATCAGTGGGCACTTCTCCAGTGTCTGCATCGTTAGTATCAGTGGCTTATTGTCAGACACCGTGTGGACAAGATACTCAGCGTGTTGAAAAGTGCTGCATAGGCAAGCAGAGCAGACCATATGGTCTAATCTAGTATGCACCTGATAGAGGGGTGAACAGTATGAGAATTCCTCACTGCGGGGGTGTTGAGTGCACCAAACATCTTCCATGCCCCACCTGGACACCCATGACGCCAGTCCCCACGTCACCCTGATGGTCGCAGCACCTCGCACTGGGGAGATGGAGCGGTATAGGTCCGGGTCAAATATGCTATTGAAGTCACCCCCCAGGATAAAGGGATCGTCCGGGTTGCCTGCCATGCAGGCAGAAACCATGTGCAGGAAGGAGACCTTGTCTTGATTGGGGGCATATATACTCCCCAGAATGAACAGTTGACCACAGAGACGTCCCTCCACCAGGACATAGCAACACTCTTTGTCAGCATCTATTGAAGTGGCCTCAAAGGGCACTCCCGCCCACACTCACACTAGTGCTCCCCATGCATACGGAGAATAGGTGGTGTATATTTGTCCCTGCCAACGTCTGCAGAGGTGGTCACCTTCAGTCTCGGGAAAGTGGGATTCCTGTAGTATACTGATGTTAATCCCTCTCCTCTTTATGTATGTCAGGACTTTATGTCGTTTTGGTGCTGTGCCCATCCCTGGAATGTTCCAGGACATCAGTTTAAGGGTATTATTACTATTCAACATACATTCACAGTGTCTCCTGTCCCCACACGCACACCGCAATCATGCCCCAGCGCACACCGCAGTGCCACAGCCTCACACCAATTACATACATGGGCATCAACAACAACAACAATAATAATAATAATAATAGTAGTAATCAAACCCCAACTCCCCGTCCCCAGAGCAGCTTGGCAACGGCTGAGTGCCCAAACCAGTAAAGTCAACATTTGGCGTTCCATTGTCGTCACCTTTCTGGACTAGTCAGGGGGTGAGATGGTCGTGGGTCTGTAATAGACCGCTGATGTTATCTGGATCAGCCCAGGCCTGTAGTTAAGCTGCCGCTCCCAGAAAAGTCATCTGCAAAATTGAGACTAAATGATGATTTCTGCTGTTTGGGGCATCATATGAAGGGTTTCTTCTAGGGGGCTAGCAACCGATTAAAGGTCAGAGGTGTCCTCCGTCTCGTGGATATCGGTGAGATCATTCCTCTCCCTATTGGAGGATCGCGACTCTATCAGAGACGCTGTAGCCTGGATCGCCGATCTCTTTTCCTGGCTCACCTGCAGCATGTGGGCTTTGTCATGCGCTCATTGCCGGGTTGGTCCTTGGAGCGGTGTCTCTTCCCACTGTGCCTGGATGTAGGTGGCTCCTCTGTTTCGCGTCTGTCTTCCCCTGTTTTATAAGTCTCAAGCTAAGCCCAGGCTTCTTCAGGGCTCTGACACAAATGGGCGCGGCCATCTCACATTATCTTCAATTTCAAGGGGAACAACAAGGCATACCTGATCCCTTCTGCTCTTAATATTTTCTTTACTTCCAGGTAGGACACCCATTTACCCTGCACTGCTGCTGTGTAATCGGGGAACATATTGACTCTACCATTTTGCATTGCGAAGGGGCCTGCTTCTCGTGCTCTCTGCGGTAGTAGGTCCCGGTCCCGGTAGTGCAGTAACTTGGCCACAACTGGCCTGAGCGGTCTTCCCGGTGCCGAGGGTCAGGCCGGGACTCTATGTGCCCTTTCTAATGCAAAGAACTGTGTAAATTGTTCCTTGTCCATGAGAGATTTCATCCAGGGTTCCCAGAGGGCCACCATGTCCTCACCCTCGGGCCCTGTGTAGTCCCTCTGCAATATTCCTGTGGCTGTCTACTTCGTGCCGCACATCTAGGGGGAGGGAGGTTTGTCACTGCCAGCATTCCTTGATCGCCTCCTGCCCTACCAGTCACAAGGCACCTTCACTCGGTCTTTATGCCGCCTTGCGGCGCTGTTATGGCAGGATCACTTTCGGGCTGGCCTGGAGCTTCACTTTCACACTGCCGCCATCTTCGGCAGCTCACTAAGGAGTACATGAATGACATAGAACTGTGTCCAGGGGTTGGTTGATTAGTGTGAGAGGTAATGAAGTGTCAGTGACGTTAATGTGAATGGATTGTGAGTAAGAGTGCAATACACAGACTGTCTGTGCCTAAAACAGTCTGTCAATGAGACGATACCCCCACCCTGCATTACTTCTCCTTTAATTTAAATAAGTGCTTTATAAATATCACTGCAAACACAATCGGTTTGGTAAACACTGGAAAAAAACAGTTTTTGCCTATTTTGAGAGTCAGGTAGCTGAATAACCACGGATTTCTAAAAGTTTGGAAAACAGTGAGAAAACACCACTGAAATCCACAAAAATAAGTACTAAAAACAAAACAGTCTACAAATACCTGCAGTTTTAACGGATGAACAATATTTCTTTTCATTGGATAAGCAAATGTTATCAGCTGCAACCAATGAAACAATTCCCATAAAGGAGTTGCTGTTTTCAGAGTAGGTTATAGCAGAAATGAATTAATCATACTATCCTATCTCAAATGTATCATATCTTTCTTTTCGATGAGGCATTTGGATAAACTAGACTTCTCTATCTACACCACTACCCCTCCCTCAGCACAGTCTCTAAGTCCTCTGTATGCACCCTGAATATCAAATCCATAATATCAATGGGACAGACTAACAAGGATAAATTATTGAAAAAAAACAACAGGAAAGTCAGTCTAGATTTTCTATACCTATATCCATATATATGGACCTATGTGGTACATACATGTGGAGTCCTATCTTCAAGGTAAATAGATGTAGAGTTGGGAATAGTAATTCTAGATTTCCCTATTTGCACTTACCTTTCCAAAGTTTGTCCCTCCATATTCTGTCCTCGAGATTCTTGTATCTCAATATTGTTGGTGTCAATATTCAGTAGGACAACCAAGTGCTCACCAGTTAAACACTCTAAACCTACATTACCTTCTGTAAGGAAATGCCTCCTTGGCATGGTTACCCGCTGACTTTTTGCCTTTGCTGATGCCAAGTTATGTTTTGAAAGTGTGCTGAGGCCTGCTAACCAGGCCCCAGCACCAGTGTTCTTTCCCTAACCTGTACTTTTGTTTCCACAATTGGCACACCCTGGCATCCAGGTAAGTCCCTTTTAACTGGTACCCCTGGTACCAAGGGCCCTGATGCCATGAAAGGTCTCTAAGGGCTGCAGCATGTCTTATGCCACCCTGGGGACCCCTCACTCAGCACAAACACACTGCTTGCCAGCTTGTGTGCGCTAGTGGGGATAAAATGACTAAGTCGACATGGCACTCCCCTCAGGGTGCCATGCCAACCTCACACTGCCTATAGGTATAGATAAGTCACCCCTCTAGCAGGCCTTACAGCCCTAAGGCAGGGTGCACTATAGCATAGGTGACGGCATAAGTGCATTAGCACTATGCCCCTACAGTGTCTAAGCAAAACCTTAGACATTGTAAGTGCAGGGTAGCCATAAGAGTATATGGTCTGGGAGTCTGTCATGCACGAACTCCACAGCACCATAATGGCTACACTGAAAACTGTGAAGTTTGGTATCAAACTTCTCAGCACAATAAATGCACACCGATGTGAGTGTACATTTTATTGTAACATACACCCCAGAGGGCACCTTAGAGGTGCCCCCTGAAACCTCAACCGACTACCAGTGTAGGCTGACTAGTTTTAGCAGCCTGCCACACACCAGACATGTTGCTTGCCACATGGGGAGAGTGCCTTTGTCACTCTGTGGCTAGTAACAAAGCCTGTACTGGGTGGAGGTGCTTCTCACCTCCCCCTGCAGGAACTGTAACATCTGGCGGTGAGCCGCAAAGGCTCACCCCCTTTGTTACAGCACCCCAGGGCACTCCAGCTAGTGGAGTTGCCCGCCCCCTCCGGCCACGGCCCCACTTTTGGCGGCAAGGCCGGAGGAGATAATGAGAAAAACAAGGAGGAGTCACTGGCCAGTCAGGACAGCCCCTAAGGTGTCCTGAGCGGAGGTGACCCTGACTTTTAGAAATCCTCCATCTGACAGATGGAGGATTCCCCCAATAGGATTAGGGATGTGTCCCCATCCCCTCAGGAAGGAGGTACAAAGAGGGTGTAGCCACCCTCAGGGCTAGTAGCCATTGGCTACTAACCCCCCAGACCTAAACACACCCCTAAATCGAGTATTTAGGGGCTCCCAGAACACAGCAAGATAGATTCCTGCAACCTAAGAAGAAGAAGGACTGCTGAGCTAAACACCTGCAGAGAAGACGGAGACACCAACTGCTTTGGCCCCAGCTCTACCGACCTGTCTCCCCACTTCTAAAGACACTACTCCAGCGACGCGTTGCACAGGGTCCAGCGACCTCTGAAGCCTCAGAGGACTACCCTGCATCTAGAAGGACCAAGAACTCCCGAGGACAGCGGCTCTGTTCCCCAAAGACTGCAACTTTGCAACAAAGAAGCAACTTTGAAACAACACACGTTTCCCGCCGGAAGCGTGAGACTTTGCACTCTGCACCCGACACCCCCGGCTCGACTTGTGGAGAACAAACACCACAGGGAGGACTCCCCGGCGACTACGAGACCGTGAGTAGCCAGAGTTGACCCCCCCCTGAGCCCCCACAGCGACTCCTGCAGAGGGAATCCCGAGGCTCCCCCTGACCGGGACTGCCTGCTTCAAAGACCCGATGCCTGGTAAAGACACTGCACCCGCAACCCCCAGGACCTGAAGGATCCGACCTCCAGTGCAGGAGCGGCCCCCAGGTGGCCCTCTCCCTTGCCCAAGTGGTGGCTACCCCGAGGAGCCCCCCCCCCCTTTGCCTGCATCGCTGATGAGACCCCTTGGTCTCCCATTGAAACCTATTGCGAACCCGACGCCTGTTTGCACACTGCACCCGGCCGCCCCTGTGCCACTGAAGGTGTACTTTCTGTGCTGACTTGTGTCCCCCCCGGTGCCCTACAAAACCCCCCTGGTCTGCCCTCCGAAGACACGGGTACTTACCTGCTGGCAGACTGGAACCGGGGCACCCCCTTCTCCATTGAAGCCTATGCGTTTTGGGCACCACTTTGACCTCTGCACCTGACCGGCCCTGAGCTGCTGGTGTGGTAACTTTGGGGTTGCCCTGAACCCCCAACGGTGGGCTACCTTGGACCCAACTTTGAACCCTGTAGGTGTTTTACTTACCTGCAAAACTAACAAACACTTACCTCCCCCAGGAACTGTTGAAAATTGCACTACGTGTGTCTAGTTTTAAAATAGCTATATGCCATTTGTGTGAAAACTGTATATGCTATTTTGCTAATTCAAAGTTAAGCCTACTGCTCGACCACACTACCACAAAATAGAACATTAGAATTATCCCTTTTTGCCACTATCTTATCTCTAAGGGGAACCCTTGGACTCTGTGCATGCTATTTCTTACTTTGAAATAGTACATACAGAGCCAACTTCCTACACCTTCTCACCTATGCTTCTCAGGACTCTTGCTCTTCAAAGCTTTAACATCATTTGAGGACACATCCAACCACGGGTACCTCCAAGTAGTTGCCATCTTTACCTGCTTACAAGCTGTTTCCCTTTACCAGCAAATGCAATATTGTAACACTTCCAATATGCTTCTGTACCAAGAGTGCTACAATGCTGCAATAGAGTGGTTAGCAGCATTTTACAAAAACTCCAAATAAAATTGATGCACAATCCTCTCAGTATCAGAAATATATGTATGTCTACACAATCCTCATAGTATCAGAAATATAGGTCTCTCTGAACTTTTTGTCCTTCTACTTACAAATGTGCCTGTGTTAAGTCAAAAGTGTTCAGTATAACAGTATTTCAATTTACAAATGTTGGTGCTTAAACATAACATGGTTGTCAACCCTTTCTAAGTTTTCCATAACAATACAGTGGTTCATATGGACCAATAAAGGTGCTAGGTGGAGACAGGTCAAGACAAGAGTCTAGCAGGCTACATCAGGGCCAACATAAGAAACAAAAGATGTGCATACAGGGATAGTTGCCAAACTGTTGCCTTGGGGCAAAAGGGCTTTTAGAACAGGATAAGCAACATAGCAAGTTTGTCACCAGGAATGACAAGCCACTTTAAATCACAGTAAAGATTCAATGATGTCGACATGCTAGACATTTTGCCTGTCCCAAGAGATCATTAAATGAGTGAGGGGAACCATGAGAAGAACATCCCAGGCCATTATGGATCCTCAGAAGAGGATCTATGCAACGTTGAGAGCAGGGTCATTAGTAGGGGACAATTTATTTGAGACCGCTCAGCTGCACACTCACTCAGACAATTTCACTGATCAAAGACACCATTTCCTGGGTGGCGAGACAGTGAAAATAGTAGAGGGCAAAGAGACAGTTTATGATCTGGCAGAAAAATCACAGCTTGGCCAAAGATGATCTCTCACCCTATTAGAAACTAAAAAGGAACAAGTTGGAAATTAAGGGAAGAAAAGAATACCTGCCCCGGTCTTGTCCATGCTCCATTTTTGGACCTTTCATGCATGAATAACGGGGAACGGTTAAGAGTCACTCTTCATTCTTTCCAAAATGCACTAGCTGCCATCCCAAAAGCTAAACAACGTGTCTGCACCTCTTTGAGCAACCTGAGGATTTCTTCATGTCAAGGCAGACAAGTGACCACTTTTGTTTAAACACTGCCAAGCAGTTGCAAATGCAAGATTCCATTTCCAATTTTAAATTGTAAACGGGAATTAAGTTTAGAAAAAAAAGTTCGCTCTTTTGCACAGATTCCTAGAATACTTTCCTCATTCACGTCAACCAATTAATCTGACTGGGTTAAAGGTTAGGATGAGAATGCGCTTCACCAGTACAAAGTTTACAACCTAAGCAGAACTAGCTGCTGCACCCTGACAGACTACTAGCCAAAGGGTACTTGGCAAACTGGTTTTATCTCACTCCATTAATTATGGCTGCGTTCTTCCCGCATGTGTGTTGACTGAGAATTTTTTAACTCGCTGTTTGTACCAGTGAAAGCCTCTCCCCAAAAAAGCGTAAATACCCGGAATTACAAACCTGACAACTGGCGACAACAGCACTGCCGAATCGAGGCCCTTGATTTCCACAGAACTCGGGAGGCACTCAAGAAAGATCTTCTACGTCCACAGGACCGGATTACATGTAGAGAGCAGTTGCACTCCACTGAATGTCGAGTGGGGAATGCACTTGCACCTGGATGTCCCTGTTGCGGGAACAACGGATCCCATTTCACCATCAGGAAAATCCACCTAGTGTAACTGGCGTGCAGCACAGCCCCATTCCTTTGACCAACAGTGATCTCCCTCCAAGGCAAGGAGGAGGATGTAACGCTCTCACCTTCCTTCTGCAGCCCTCCCCACTCCCATGCTGTACCAGCCCCATTACTCGCTCTTCCCACCTGCTGGAGGAAGGTGGTACATTTGTGTGGTAAACGATAAAGAGCAGGGAATTCGGAGAGAATATTAGCCACGAATACCGGATCTGCAGTTATTCCCCATTCTGAATTGTTTACATCAGAAGGTTAAATAGGAGTTGAGAAACTGTTTGGAATAAGAAATTTCGGACACCAAGGGGCATATTTATACTCTGTTTGCGCCGAATTTGCGTCGTTTTTTTCGACGCAAATTCGGCGCAAAACTAACGCCATATTTATACTTTGGCGTTAGACGCGTCTAGCGCCAAAGTATGAGGAAAGAGCGTCATTTTTTTGCGTGAACGCCTTCCTTGCGTTAATGAGATGCAAGGTAGGCGTTCCCGTCTAAAAAAATGACTGCGACGAAAATGCGTCGTATTTATACTCCCGGGCAAAAATCACACCCGGGAGTGGGCGGGGCAAAAAACCCCGCATTTGCGCCGGATTTTAGCGCCTGGGTCAGGGCAGGCGTTAAGGGACCTGTGGGCTCAAAATGAGCCCACAGCTGCCCTCCCATGCCCCCAGTGACCCCCCCTGCCACCCTTGCCCACCCCAGGAGGACACCCAAGGATGGAGGGACCCATCCCAGGGACATTCAGGTAAGTATAATTTTTTTTATTTTTTTTTGGCATAGGGGGGCCTGATTTGTGCCCCCCTACATGCCTCAATGCCCAATGACCATGCGCAGGGGACATAAGTCCCCTGGGCATGGCCATTGGGCAAGGGGGCATGACTCCTGTCTTTACTAAGACAGGAGTCATGTAAATGGAGTCTGGGCGTCGTTAAAAATGGCGCAAATCGGGTGGAGGCGATTTTTTGGCGGCAACCTGACTTGCACCATTTTAAGACGCCCTAACGCCATTTTCCCCAACGCCGGCGCTGCCTGGTGTACGTGTTTTTTTTCCACGCACACCAGGCAGCGCCGGACTGCTAGCGCCGGCTAACGCCATTCAATAAATACGGCGCCCGCATGGCGCTTCAGAATGGCGTTAGCCGGCGCAAAACTTTTTGACACTAAACTGCGTTAGCGCAGTTTAGCGTCAAAAAGTATAAATACGGGCCCAAGAATCTTCGGATATATGTACGCCTAACTCGTAATCAGCTCCTCAGTGGTAAGAACGAGCCCCACTCCAGACAACCCCTTTCTTTGCAAGTTAGCTTCAGAATTATTGCCATCAGGTATTTGAGCCAAACTGTCTGGTTTGCCTAATTTGAAATGTGGGGTTCTCGTAATAGAAATTTACCCTTTTATCATAAAATAACATCTAAAAAATTGTAAGAAAAAAACATAACTGAATCACAATAATTCACCTTCTACATCAAAAAAGTCTCAATGCAGTTTTTGTTGATTTCAAATACACCACCCCTAAACATTTTTTTTTTCAAGTGAAAAATGCCATGTGAAAATCAATTATTAGGTTCAATAACATCACACTCAAAAGTAACTAAAAAATTATCTGTTTGATTGATCATAAACCCATGGGTGCGAGAAAAGAGACGCAGAAACATTCTACAAGTTTTTATGAGTTAATTAATTAAATTAAATGATTTCTTCCAAGAACCTACGTACGCTACATTTCGTCTTTTTTTAGGAAAGGTTTTTGTCCAGGTCCTAATGTCTGGAGCCTGGAATCAACCATAGTCTACACTGCAATGGAGATTTTCTAGTCAATTATGAAGACTAATAAGTATCATTGTGATATACAAACTGCTCCAAAGGCACAATTTACTGATCAAAATAATATCGGGGCTACTCAATTAACTTTCGAACAATTAATTTTTCTTTTCTGAACGGTTTGGTCCTCCACTGCTTTAATATTTTATAGTTTTGTGCACCTCTATCAGGAGCCTTACCCCTGTTGCCCCATACACTAAGAGAATGTGGTAAGCAACGCCATTTAAGAAAAGGGCTTGATTTAATCCTGTAGGCATGGTGTTTTCTACAAATGTCAGGCCTAGATTCAAACTGACTGCCTGGAATTGCAATCATTTTTGGTAAACCCAATAACCTTCCCAGACCAGAGATGTTGTGTCTCTCTTGTCTGAAAATCTTAACAAGTTATCAATGTGACTAATCATTGATTTTAGCTTCACCTCACATACTCACTACAAGAGGATCAAGGACTATGCACCTCTGGAAATCTGTAATCTCAGTTAACCCTTTAAGCAAGCAACATCTCTTTTTCCGAGGTTGTCGTAGTCAGCAACCCATTAAAATCTAGTGTAGAAGTATGTGTAAGACTTAACTATTTTTACTTTTTCCGCTGTCTTATTTTATTAATTCTGATTTGAGGGAACGCGTTCTTTCTGTAATTGCAATTACTTTTTCCCAGATTTATAACACAGTAATTTTCCTGTCAATATACTTGTTTTACTCTTAGGTACTCACGGCCGAAGCTGGTCAAATCTAGCAGGACAGTAACAGTGGCAGACGTTAATCGGGCAACCTGGCATCAGCAGCACTTTGTTATAAGAATGTGATCTTGCATAGGCGATCCAGTTATTTATGGTGGTGTAGTAGAGCAGACGTGCCAAAACATACATCTGCACTTTAATCTTGAAATACTAAAAGTGCAATGAAGCGAAAGTGAGAAAAAAAATCACCTCGTACGTAGGAGGGACAGAGACAGAAGGAATGGGACAATTTTTCTGCTACAGAGATGCCATAATCCAGAACTCCAGGCCAAGGCAGTATAACTCTCTTTGTACAGTGGCTAGTGAACCCTGACCGAACACAAAACTATAAAGACAGGTAGATCATGGGGCAAATTACTTAATCATGACAGGCTCTCTGAGCACTTTGGATGCACTGCAGAAGCATGGCAACAAGCCTTTAACGAGGGGTCTAAATGTACCTCTATTTTGTGACCTGGAAAATTCAAACACAGTTTATCCAGAGGCACTGGAAAGGTGTTGGTTTGTGCAACCGACTAAGATGATTTGAAATATCTATCCACCCTGTAGCACAGGACAATTCACAGAATCAGGCTAACCTGAACTAACTGGTATCACAAAATCTCAAGTGGTCCAAATGTAAGCATTAGGGTTTTATTAAAACGAGGAAGATAACAAAGGGGACGGCAATGCACGAGAGTCTCATTTGTATACTTTGTTTCACTTATACAAAGTAACATATATTTGCCTGTAGGTTAATGTCTTTTTTCCTAGAACAAGTTGTATGACTCACTAATCATACTACCATTTTCACCCTGTTTGATCCATCAGTGATTTCAGATTGTTGATGGCTTCTGGTTTAAAGAGACTGGTGTGTTAACTAACTGTAGAAACCAACAAAGCAAGGTTTGGCATTCTCAGAGGACTGGGAACGAGGGAAAAGGCCGCTTTCAGGAATTGTACTAACACAAGTCAGATTGCTCTATGATCTTCAAGACTAGTGATGGTCCACTGGCTGGTAATGGTCAGTCAGGATAGCAGCTCACCAAGAATCTGCCAACCACCCTAGCATAGGAGAGAGCTCAATGGGAAGAGGTGCCGAGCTTCCTTCACACCTCTCATGCATTGCATGTCTCCTGCCTTCTCTTCTCATGAACTCCTCTTCATACCTCTCTTCACTATCTCCAAAAACGAGTTCAGTCTACATAATGGAAATGTAAGGGGTAATCACTATGAATCTGGTCTATCATAGGTCAAATCATATGTCAGGGCTTTCATAATGGCTGCGGCATTACTTAAGGATAAGAAGTGTCTGCAAATTACTTCCTGTGTGTAGCTGCTTGTAACTCAGTGCACAGCCTTGCAACTCTGGTGATTTAGTAAACTGAACCAGCTATTTAAAACTGAGAATGACTTTAGGTTTCAGCATGATGAGTAAGTGGGCTGGGTTTCGAATGATGATGTACATAATGTGTTTTTTTTTTTTTTAGAATGTATTTATTTGTTTTTGATATACAACCAATACAATTGGGCATCATATTGCACCGTGCAAACAAATAAACAGCAATGAATGTCTGAGGGATAATGGTAAGTACAGCAATATCTCATATACACTCATTTGCAGAACAACCAACAGCTTTAGGCTATACACATTTAAGTGTACCACAGATATAATAATATATTGAGCAGCAAATTGGGCTAGTTAGTCCGTAGGGGGAAAACGTCCTTAACAACTCAGACATTTCCCACGCAAGCGTAACCATGCTTGCCGGAACAACGCATGACTTATTCTATGCCACGCATGTGCTAAACTACACATATACGTCGGGAAGGCATAGAAAAAGTTATGCGTTGTTTGGGAGAGGACACAGACGACGTGGTAAGGTAAGTGGGGCAGGGGGTGGATTAAGGGTTTGGCGTGGATGGAATTTTATTGGGCTTTTTTTTTTTTTTTTTTTTTTTTTTAAAGGGCCCTCTCCCACTGTCTCACACTCGTGCTTCCGCGTCACGGGTGGGTACTTGGCCATCACCACCTTCTGATCCTCGCTTACGTCAAGTTATTATTTGTAATTTTTTTTTTTTTTTTTTTTTTTTAGGGGTGGGAGTGGGTGGGTTTTGGTATTTTTTTTTCATTCAGGTCTTAGGGTGGGAGGTGGGTCACTTTATTTTGAAAGAGGTGGGGGAAGGTTTAAGAAAGGGCAAAAGGAGAGAATAGGAGGAAGGATCAGAAGAGGACGCGGTGAGGTAAGTGGGGTTGGGGCAGAGTTGGTGGGTAGTTTTTAGGGATGGGGTGGATTTAGGGCTTAGGGTGGGTGGGGGTATTGGGGTACTTTAGTTTTTAGGGGTAGGGGAGGTTGGGGTTAGTTTTTGTTTGGGCTCAAGGCGGGTGGGGGTTGGGGTAATTTATGTTTTTTAGGGCGGGGGTCAGGGTACTTTAGTTTTTAGAGGCAGGAGTGGGGGAGTCGCTGTAGTACTTTTCTTAGGACTCAGGGCGGGTTGGGGTTATTTAGTTTTAGGGGCTGGAGGGGGTTGGGATAGTTTTTTTTTGGGGGCTCAGGGTGGGTGGGAGGTTAGGGGTAGTTTAGGTATAAGGGGTGGGGGAGTTTTTGGCTTCAGGGCAGGTGGAGAGGTTTGCATGATAGAACCACGCATGATGTTTCACATGCCGTTTCGCATGCAGTTTCCACACATGTCTTTACTTAGCATGCTTTTACATCAAAATTCATTGTAAAGGCATGCATGGAGACAATGCAGTGGTGGTTCCGACCGCGTTAAGGCATGTGTTGTTCTGGCATGCTTGGTTCCATCATACAACCCATCCAAGGGAGTTCAGGTTGTAATAGTTGATCCAATGCTCCCATACTTTTTGAAATGTACGGGACATCCCCTGTTCTTATATGTCACCCTTTCAGCAGCTATATACATGTCCATTATGGTCCTCAATGTGCATAAAGTAGGGACCTCCAGCCCCCCCAGTACCTGGCTACATCTTTTTTCGCCACCACCAGACCCAAGTTACTAAAGAAAAGTTTGGCCCTTCTACTTCGGTCAGAATTCCACAAAGAATATACCTCGGGTAGAGCAGGATGTCAACACCCAGGATAGCCTGTATCAACTCAACTCAATATGTGTGTATAGCTGGACACCTTCAAAATGTATGTATGAAATCACCTCTGAGCCCACTGCATCTCATGCAGTTAGCGGAAGGCAAACGCCCCATGCTGCGTAGCCTGGCTCTGTCATAGCATGCTCAGTGGAGTACCTTAAACTGTATCAGCCATTGCCTAGCTTTTATGGTTACCTCCTGCGGGTGTATCAGTGATGCCACCCAGTCTGTGTCGTCCATATCCCCTACTTTCTCTACCTACTGTTACCCTTAACCAGCACAGTGTGCTGGGGATATTGCTGTTTAACTTCTTATAAGTGAAAGAGACTGGCCCTTTCCCAAGCTCGCCCAGGAGTAGCCTGCCTTCCAGAGGGGCATACTCTGGTATATCTACATCTCCAAACCTGCGGGCCAACCTTGCATGATGCAGCTGTGCATATTCCAGGTACTGCTTCTGAAGAAGTTCGTAGTCCTGTCTAAGGGAGGAAAAGAGTATCAGCTCACCATCTTCTAAGAGATGTCAACCTTAGTGATGCCTATCAGGTCGCATGCTTTAAACCCTCTCAATTTTCCCAGTTCCAGTATCAACCACCCTTCCCATAAGGGTGACTCCGTGGTCACCTTATTCGCCCAGAATATGCAACTAGTGGCCCTCTCTCAAACCTCAATCACCACCTAGTTTGCCGACAGTAGTTTGCTAACCCCATCCTTCCATACAGATAATGCAAAGGGAAGCGCAGTGACAACCGATCCTGACCTAGATGATAAAGTAGGATGATCCTGGGGTGCCAATACCCAATCATTCATCGTTATTGAGTGTGCGGCCCAATAGATGCCCGCACATCTGGAACAACAATCCCACAGTTGAAGGATTTGCACTACAGTATCTTTAATGCAAGTCTGGAGTGTCCCCCGGTCCATAATAGTGTTCTCAGCTCCCAGTCTATTGTGGTAAATGTCTCCTCTGGGATTTTGCAGTATGTGTTCTAAAGGGCATAAAGTAGTTTGGGGAGTGTGGTCATCTTGAAGATGGCTGCTGTCCCCAGAATAGTCAGGGGAAGACCTCACCAACGCTCCGCTTCCCACCAGAAACCTGCAACCATCCGTCCCAAGTTATCCAAAGGACACAGGTCCCTGTTGGGCATCGCATAAGTTCTAAGATATTTAAAGAAGATGTACATATTGTTTAACTTAATGCGTACACGACCCTGCTGTCAAAAACAGAATCATGTCACCTCCTGTGATGTCAGGTGTGGGGAGGGGCCATAGGGCATTTGGTGTCACCTACATTACCCCTACGGTTTTGGTGAAATGATGGCTGTATATAAAGGATGTTACTGTTACAACTTATTGTATTGTATTGTAATGTAATAGTATTTATATAGCGCTTACTAACCCTGACAAAGCGCCTTTTGTGAGTAGCACGCTACTCCAGAACCAAAGAGGAATTAGTGGTGGATTAGTATAGAGAAATATGAGTACAGTTTTAGTATTATTATGAGTTAATTTGAGCAGAGGATATGTGAGTTTGTTAGTTGGATTGACTAGAGTAATGGAGGGAATAGAGAAGGGAAGAATCCAGAAGTGTTAATTACGAGTTTATAGTAATAGGATGAAGCTTGGGATCAGTAAAGGAGAGATGGAGGAGGGACGAGTCAGTGGAAAGGGTTAGGGAGATCATAGTAGCAGGATGGGTCAAATGTGAGATAAATGGGGGAGAATTTAGTAGGGTTGTTTGGGAGATCATGGTAATAAACTGAGGTTTGGGTGAGCTAAATGTGGAAGAAGAGGGAAGAGCTTAGGTAATGTTATTTTGGAGATGAACATAGTAGAATGGGTTTGGGATGAGTCAGAGTGGGGATGGAGGTTGAATCGATAAAGACATGACATGGTGATAGGTAGACAAAATCAAGCTTACAAGAGTAAATTTATATTATTTATTTACAAAAGTATATATAAATAAAATTATAATCATTAGTTTTATTTTTTTTAATTTAATTAGAATTTTATTTATAGATTTTATTTGTATTTAATTTTTCTCTAGTACAGTAGGACTAGAGTAATAAACAGCTATGTAAATACATAGTAAGGGAATATATGTTCAAGAAATATAATAATGGGTATAATAATAGGAGATGAAAAGTAGTATTGTATAAACAGACTTTCAAGATTTGTTATATTTGAAGTTAATTAATAAGTGTACTTTTCTAAAATGTATTTCTTCCCTCAATTTTTGAATAGTGAAAAGCTTATGATGTTAAAACATTTGATTAGTGTGATATAAAAACGAGAGCAGGGATTCATAAGTATCTAATATAACAACTTCTCTAGGAGCTATGCAATGACCTATGAACATGTTACGCATAGAATAACACACATATATGTAGACACACATATATATACATATATATATGCACACACATCCACATACCTATTTAATCATGAGTAAATATATATTTGTTAAACAGGTTTAAAGAGTATGTGTGTAATTTATTATGAAACAGTAGCGATACATATTTCCTAAAGAACTATACAAATGTAGAATATACACATAATCAGACTAAACATATGTATCAACACAGGCATATGCAGTCCATTGCGGTTTGAATATGGTGGTTATGAAGGAAAGAGCCAACCGTTGAGTAGTCTTCTGAAGACAAGATAGTTATCTGTGGATCTTATATTTGGGAGTAATAAATTCCATAGTTTGGCTGCTTGAATGGAGTAGGATGTACCACCTATAGTCTTTTTCTTGTATGGTGGTGTTCTAAGGCGGGGTGCCAATCTTGAGCGGGGGTTTCTTTGTCGAATGTATTTGGTTATTTTGTTTCTGATAATAAAGCGTTCCTGTTCCATGTATAGTTTGGTAGGTGATACAAAGCAGCTTGAAAGTGCATCTTCTGGCAATGGGTAACCAGTGTAGTGCTCTCAAGGCAGGGGAGATGTGTGCTTGTGGCTTTACATGTAATAGTATCCTGGCAGCAGACTTCTGAATACGTTATAGTTTTTTCATAATAATTGTGTGCTTTTTTGCAATTAAGGATATTCAGAAAATGTAGGCCAGATTAGCAACATTAAGTAAAAGCTTTTTCTGCTGCAGTTTTCAGTCGAGTTTGGAATTTATCTTTATGTTAATCTTAAGATTACCCAAATAAATTTGGTGAGGCTCTCTTAGGCTTGTACTGATGTGAAATAACATCACAATTGCTAAGAGATTTTCTTTTCAATGGAGTATTTCGAAATACCGGATTTTGCTCGTTTACCTAGAGTAGAAAATACCAACTTTCCAAAATAAGTCTAATTATCGTGACATTTAGTTTCCGGAAATATTTGTAATGCCAAATGCATTTAATTAAGTTCAACTGCCTTCAGCATGTGACGATCACAGAGATGAACAGTATTAAGTCGACTGTCCTTCCTCATTCTTCGCTCCGAACTATTAATATGATTTCATTAGTGTTGTTCGTAGTCATGGCAGAACTGCTTTGGCTCCTAGCATTAAAGGCTGTATCCGTTCGGTGACTTGTAGTATAAATGATGGCAACTTTCATCAGTACCAGGACGTGCTGCCATTATGGAAACCAGTATCCAAAATTACTCTAGAGAGGTCTTGTATCAAATGAAATATGTCTCTGAAAAGCCACATTCGAACGATGCTAAAAATGCATTTTATCTCCACAATAATGCCAATCTCACAGCAGGCCAACTGACGTTATTACATCACAATCATCACGGAATTAGGTAACAGCACATATCTGTGATCTCAGTATTGTGTCAGGGTTATATCATTAAAGTAGTCACTTAGTGTGTTCTTTACAAATGGCTCCCATCTAAAGCTGTGATATCTATAAGTGAAGGCACAGGGCTGACAAAGCACGTGTAAGATGGCACCGCAGCGAGCTCAACTGTAACACAGTCAAGCCAAATCCAAGCTTGACCAGAACCTATATGAAGTAGAGACAGCTGACAGATTCCGGTACTGATGTTTAATACGCTGAGCTTAACATTCTCATTACAAAACAAAAATGCCCCCTCATTCCCCATCGCCAACTATACCCCGGAGTGAGAGTTGGTTGATGCAAGGAGACAGTGCAACTGAGTGGGGCCTGCTTGCCCGATCACATGCCTCAGTTCTTCTTAGCAAGCCTGGGTTAAGGGAAAGGGCTAGCAGTAATTTGTTGAAGGAAGAGCATTCAGGCGCTAGGCCAAAAACATGGGTGGTCGATGGACCCAGCCCCCAGTTAAATCAGGAAGCAGGGCTTCTGTGCCTATGGTGTGAAACTGCAGAAGGTATAGGAAATTATAAAAAGAGTTGAGGAAGGCACCAGGAGAGAGGAAGTGGGGAGGCGGCTCTATTAGTAAGGTGACTGTACGGGTTAAGTACGAACTGAATTTAAAAGAAAATAAATATTTGAGGGCATTTGCCCTAAATGTAGTCTTTGATGAGTTGTACGCCGAAAATAAATGAAGACGCCGGCCATTAAGAAACAGGAAATGCCAATCAGGTCACAGCCATGCATCCTAAAACAACTCCATAAACGCCATGATTAATGGAACTTCTATTTTAATTGCCAAAAGCTGGACAATTGTGACTAATAAAAAATAGCAACGGAAAATCTAACCAACACGTAGGTTAATGACTACATTTCTAAAGTAAGTTTTCCCAAATGCACAATTTTTTTTCTTAAAAGGAAACTAGCATGCTCTTAAGAGGGCTTTACAATATTTCTTCGTGATTATTTGCAAACAAAATATGTGTTAGGTATATCAACTTACATAAGTAGACAGATAACAGTACCTAGTCTAGACAAGTGAATACAAACAGGAATATCAGTCTACATAAACAAAACCTCACCTTGCCAATTATTCCATTCTGGGTCTGCAGAGGCCACTGAAACCTTATATGTACAGCACAGAGCAAGCTGCCTTTGGCACTGTATAAAATCAGACCTACTATGATGTGGAATCACAACTGAATACCGAAAGCATCCTCTTGCGACTACACGTGGAGCCTGGAGAGAACCAGATACAGTCCTGAAGCTGGGTAAATAATGATATAAACGTACAAAGAAGGCAATGTGAAACAATTCAACAGAGAGCACAAACCTGAAAGTAGACGTAAGATCGGAGAGTGTTCCCATTTAGAACGTGAATCAGTGCTTAATTTGAGTAGGTGGTTTCCGGTGCGGGGCACCTGCACTTATTTTTTAGGGCCGGCACTTATTATTCTCCCCAGAGCATTTACTTCGAGCTAAAGACGAGGAAGAGAAAGACGGAAACGCGTCAGAAAGGGAGAAAACAGAAAGCTGCAAGAGTGAGCTGAAGGGGCGGGGAGTGGCTGTAAATGGATTAAAGAGGCCCGAGACAGTTTGAGGATTACTCCATCTCAGTATTTCTTGATGCACATTTAATTGCAGCAGCCGACTGTTTCAAAAGGAGAGCTTTGGGCACCGGCACGTGTTTTTTTATTTACAAATTAAGCACGGCCGTGAACACTCACCGGACGATGATGGCATGATTCATCGTCTGGTCTTCTCATTCAGTACATGCCATTTGGCTGTGTAGGTTCGCCAAATAGAGCGCTCTTATGAAAGAAGAGAAGGACGGGATCCTATCTGTCATATAAACCGATCTAGTGGATACGGTAAATTTAGTTATAAGGTATTACTTAAATACGAGCTGTGGTTTGCTATACCTTTTTTGTGTGGAGGTACAATAAAGTGGAGAACGTATAAGGAAACATTAGTTTCCTCTCAATTCCCCTTCTTGTTTTTTGCTCTGCTGGGCAAATAATCCATAGGTACCCCTCCACGGAATATTAATCAGGTGGGTGAGGGGCATGCAATCATCTGACATATCTTCAAACCCGGGGATTTTCTTTCCTGAGTCTGACACTCTATATGCCAGATCCCATGTCATCCAAAAAACTGCAAAAAGAGGCCATGGGCTGGAAGAAATTCAGGGCAATGTGCACATGAGGTTGTAGGGAGAATTGAAATATGGTAAAGTGAGAAAGTAAGGTGTAGAAGACAAGTAAAGTAATTGGCGACGGCAGAAGCAGCACATGTATAGAGGGCATGCGGCCATGGAGAGAATCTGCAATGCGGAACTGGCACAAAGAAGGAGCAATATTGGCTTGGGGTACCTTGGGTACTGATTTTGCAAAGATCTCACGTTGCTTGTGTCACACATTGGATGACAATTTGGTGGGCAGCAGCTTAGCATAGCAGTCTGCCTTCTGCCTGTATACGCCTCTTGTCTCTTTGATCCCCCTCTGGGCAAGCTGGGGATTGAGGGGGCATGAGGGGGCATGGGTGGAGCACTTGCACCATGTAGGCAGTCCTAACCCTCTCAGGGTGGTCACTTCCGGGCAGGATCCTCCTAATATACTCCTTGGCTTCAGGGGTCGCCCTCTTTGTGCAAGCCTGCACAGCGAAAGCAAGGGTTGCTGAATACCAACGCTGCCTAGACTTGATTCCAACTCATCCTCCTTCTATCACCTATCTACACTTTGTCTCCTTTTCTCACTCATGTAAGTTCCTTTAATTTTCTAAGCTCTTCCTTTGTCACTGTTTCTTTCTCCTTCTTCTTTCCACCCTTTTCTTCCTTTCTCTCTCTCTTGCTCTGGGTCAATGCCTGATGATGGAAAATAAGTCCTGGACCCAAACACAATGAGTGCTGATGGGGCCCACTGGTTGCAGTCCCTTTCTAGTGGTTATTGTGGGCTATTAGAGACGATTTCACCACACTTGTGGCACAGCTTCTTAATGTACCAAACCCCTTATCCATCTATGTGATTCCAAACACAGAATAACAGGTTTCAAGAAAAATATTTTTTGTGGTATACAAAAATAAAGCAAGTTTTTTTCAGTTATAAGGACAACTGAGAGAGAATTTGAAAATATTGGATCCATACTGATGTTTGTAATATACTGTGTGTTTTACTGCACGTGGTGACATTGTGTAACAGATTACCAATTCAAGTTACCTATGTATCTAATATTGGGAATCTTAATAAAAGATTAGAAAAATACAGAAAAAATAAACTAGTGGATCTAGATCATCAAGAGCTTTAACAACTAACTCTACAGTATCCTTTTCTAAAGGTATCGGGACTGTGCATTACAAGAGGACACCAATTACACAGCATTTTATGTCCCAATGCCACCACTTGGAACAGGCAGTAAGCATAATCTTGTCAGTGGAAGGGCAATATTATTTTTTAATAAATGTAAACACTTTTGGTAAAGTGTGTCCTTTACCGGTTTTATCCTTAATGTTAGCTTGCTCAAGAACTCCCAAAATGGGGTGTTGTAATCGTATAACCTGGATCAGATTCTGGTGCAGGTCATCAGCTCGCTTTCCAGCTCAGCTGGGTAAACCTTGAATTAATTCCACAACCTAAAGTATCAGTTCTTTGTAACATATTGCAAGCTCCTTCATCGGGAGGTCATAGTTAAAAAACATACTTGAGGTTTTCTAGGCTTTCTGGCAGACTCTTCTGGTTTTCATCTATTTCCATTGAAAACTAAACAAGCATTTGCAATGCAATGGGTCCTGTATTTGCTCAAGCAAGAGCTATAAGCTTTGTAAATTTCTAACTGGACTTTTCTTGCCACATAAATTGAATAAAAAGAAGTAGAACAGTTGACATAAACGAGCCGATTTAAAGTGCCGTGAGCGCAAAGGAGAGACACTAAAGGAAAAAGAAGTTCTCTAGCAGTCAGATGTATCGGCAAAACTGCAATTATCCATGTAACAGGATCGATGGTCAAGGCAGTAACAAAACTGACCCAAGGAGGAACAAACGTAAAGCATTTACCAATGATAAAAAAAGGATTTTTGAAAGGAAAGCCCATAAACAAGTGATAGTGATGGGCATGCAGTGGGCGTGGTTAAAAGCCCACAGATAGTTTACAACAGGCCAGAGCGCTTGCGCACTCAACCTAAAAATGGCCTTAGTTATAAGGCAACAAGCAGGAATTTTGAAAATGACTTGGCATGACAAAAAAACCCTATAGAACAGTTTCTTCAACTTTGACACCTGCATGACCTTCCATGCATTAACTCCATTTCATACAGCAAAGAACCCTTAACCATTTGACAACCTTGTTTGCATGTCACACAAAACATGTCTGTCTTCTCGGAAGCTTTTGGCAGATGCAGTTTCTACTACATTATATTTGGACAAACTGTTGAGTAATCCCTGGTTTACTTCTGAAGAAACTTCTGTTCCACCAGTGGAAAATGCCATAGCACACCACCTTTGGTTGTACAAGGAAACTAGAATACAGCTTGGCATAACTTTATAAATACATTTTCTGAAAAAGACAGTCCTTCTAGACGTCTCTTGTACAGTGACACAAATAGAAACCACTGGTCTAGACCAGTCTTCTCCAACAAGTAGCTAGTGAACTACTGGTAACTCTCCAGCTGCCAGTAAGTAGCTCCTTCAACGTGCAGATAGGCTTACAAAATTAGAAGTATTTGTTTTCCCGAATTAATTTTGTATGGCAAAATAGAGCAGCATGTGTTTTAAGAGTAAAATGTGCGCATTTTCAGAACTCTTTAGCCTTGGCTTGGAGAAATACGGTTGATGTTTCAAAATACATTAAAGCTGGTAGTTGGGAAGAACTATTACTAAAATTATCACCTTGGTGAGGGGAGTTTCAGCAATGGTTGTTACCTCATTGCCTTTGTAGAGGCTTTCGAAAATTATAACGTTTTTTTTACATTACTGCTGGCAGCCCAGCTGATGCACTGGGTTGATTAACCCAGGTAATCTTGCACAGGTTGGTCACCACTCTAAGCCTCCCCAGTGTGGTCAAAATTTCAGCAACAATAATACTTGTTAGCAGCTGTGTATAATTTCCATTGAACATAAGTTACTAGAGAAAAGATTGGAGGCATAGCATGGCAGGCTATGCAGGCAATGGTAAACAATTTTACCAAAGGGCCAAATTCACGTATGGTACTCCTGAGGTGCTGGTTCTGAGAGTTTGTTGGTTCTGATTTAGCTTTACGCCACTTATAATTCCTTTGGAACTGATAAATGGCTTGGCTTCTTTCTGCCTACAGAATTGCGCCACACACTGTCTAAAGTAATGTAGAATGTTATATACTATATGTCGGCACTATGTGCTACTTTATTTATTTTTTATAAAGCTTAAATCTGGGCTACAAACATCATTTTATGTCTTTGGTTAATGTAACACAGAGCTTGCCGGTCTATGCCTGTTTGTAATCTTAGATGTTTTTCTCTTTCTTACTTGGCCCCTTCTATGTTTTGTGGTGCTACAAACCAATGTCAGACGTGGGTGAACTGAAGACAAGGTTACCTTTTTAAAATTTCCACATCAGGGAGAGAAAATGCTGGCTCTCCCACAACAAGTATGCAATACTCTAGGGCAAATTTCACACTTCATTTGCAGGGCATTAGACTGTCAAATTCTAGAAATAAAACGTTTAAATCAGGACACACCATTTCCTTGTCACATTTACTCATAAAAGAATATATTTTACTAACCACTTTACATGGGTTGAAATAAAAGAAAAGAAACAAAAGACTACACTACTTCACAAACAACACTGTTAAGGAACAACTTATTTTTTAACGTAAATGCATTCAAGTCATTAGAAAAATCTTCTGTCTTATTACCAAATCCAACTACTACCCAAATCTAATGAAGTCAGACACCCATTATCTCAAATCCAGGAATCTTTTACATTTCAAGAGGATGTTTGCTTGGAACAGAACATGGTTGGGAGCAGCATGACCGGTTTAAATCAAATTTTACAAATTCCTGCTTCCACTTAATCCATGGAAGCCGTGGCACACCATGTGCATGCTATTAGAATGGGTAATAAAATGCGACTTGCAGGTCATGTGATTTGTTAATTACAGGCCTGCACGTTTTAGGCACATGGCTAAGTGACGGCAGAGCTAACTGTTTCCTTTTGGGCCACGTGGTAAAAACTATTATGTGAGCTATTCGTCACTTCCACCAGGGTATTTTGTAGAATTTGCACTTGCTACGCCCATGGACACTTATACAGTATTACTTAAAGCCCGGACCACAACACACTGTGATCAGTGCTTAATTTGTGCTGGTTATGTTCGGTGCGGAGCACCGGCACTCATTTTTTAGGTCCGGCACTTCTTTTTCTGCCTCATGCATTTACTACAAGAAAAGACACATATGGGAAAGACGGCGGAAGAGAAAAACGAAAAAGCACCACAATGGGAGAAAGCTGCAAGAGTGAGCTGGAGGGGCTGGGAGTGGCTTTAAATGGATTGAAGATGCCCGAGATGGCTTCATGATTACGCTGCCTCAGTAGTCCGCGTTCGCACATTTAATTGCAGCAGCCGCGTGTTTCAGAGGAGGGCTTTGGGCACCAGCACCTTTCTATTTACAAATTAGGCACGGACTGTGACGCGGATTCCCAGGACAAATGAATAGTGTATTTCTGTTTTGCTTTTACACCACATTGTTGTTCTTATTTAGTGGTGACATATCCATACATCCAACATTTACGCAGTTTAATAAAATAGCTCTAACAAAAACAGAGTTCTACGCTCCGTTTTGGTTTACACTATGTAAAACTGCCAAAAATAAAAGTTCGAGGCCCGTCACTTGCTCCAATTTCACCCTGGTAGAATTAAGGTCAATTTCAAAGTTAATTTTTGGAGGGGGAGATTGAAGCGTGCGTGACAGTCATCAACATTTGATTTCTACAAAACAGTTCTACAAAACTCCTAATAGGGAGGCAGGAGACTAACCTGCAAATCAGTAGTTTCCTACTAGGAGGGCTGGCATGTATGCATATTCATGTGCATGCAGCCTCCCATGTCAATCTTGGCACCCCAAGTCCACACCTTTCCAGGAAAATTAGCAGAACCACGAATAATCCAAAAATATTAAATAAACCTAGGGCTCAGACATAGAGGACTGTCAAATCTGAGGAAAGAGTGTATTAAGGTAGAAGCTGCAAGAAGGCATTTCCACACTAACACAATCCACGTCATTCACTAGGATTACCTATCTTGGCTAACATGACAACATTAAACCAATTGTGTACAGCAATCGCATGGGATTGTGCACAAGTGACAAAAGAACCAGGAGAGTCAACTTAACTCCACAAAGTAGATCCCTTATTTCGGATGGTGGACTTGGGGGAAGAAAGATCCTACTGTGATAGTGGCTACTTCACTCCACGTCGCAGTCGAAAATGTCTCCAGTCATGACAGGTTAACCTAAATACATTTTCAGACGTTAGTATAATCAGTTCAGTGGGAGCAAGCCAAAATCACAAGACCCATTATGAATTAGGGGGTCACTTGACAGTCCCAGTCTAGAAACTGTGTCGTAATGGAGTCTGGTGGCCCCTCTGCCTCTTGGGGTATCTCTATGCTCAAGTTTTGGGATGGGCTGGTGATGCCTCCAAAGAAACACAGGGCAGTGGTGAACCATCGCTCAGTGTTTCTGTTGGATGCAGCCTCCAGTCCGTAAGCAAGTCACAGAGTTATTGCCTATAATGGAGCCTTGGCTTCTTTATAGTAGTGAATGCATAGGTGCAGTCTGCACCAAATGCGCCCAAGGGAGTAATGTTTGGAGTAACAGACAAAAAAACAGACAGCCTTGACTGGGGCCAGGGTGAACATGTTAGTGAGGCATGTTTGTGCAGCAACTGAATTCCTGAATGGCTATGGGTGGTCAGATCTTTGCTTCTAGAGTTTTGGGTCATTAATTCTCTGCTGTGTTAGGACAATTCCCGACGTCTTTGAAGAAGTTAATTTCTGCTGCGAGGCTGAACAACAAGGATTTCCAGTGAGGGGATTAAAAAGCAGAACTTGGTCACATCAAAGGGGTTACAGCCTTTTGTTCAAACGGGAATTGGAGCCATCCTGTTGCCTCCAGAACTAGTCTCTCCTCAGCCTGGAGTCACAATCCTGAATGGCCCCCTGGACTCCTGCAGGAGTCCCAAGGGGAGCACAGGGGTCATGCTGTCTCCCGCAAGATTCTCGTGAGCCTGAGTGCCCGCATTAGGTTTCCATGAACAAGTGAAACCATGCATGGCGGGGGGGGGTTTCAGGGGCAGTTGCTTGCCGGGCACTACATATGCCTGCACATATTACAACACTCATGGCATGTTCTGTGACATCTTTGATAACATTACTGATGACAACTGAACTGACCTCATCAATAATACTGCGCATGGCGGAGACATGAGTTATAGCTACTTGAAATAACTGTAAGTGTTAAATTTCAGTACATTTTCTTAGTTTAAAACGTTACGTTTACACGGATATTTATTCAGACTTTATTCTAGGCCAGGCCTGAGTCTGTCTGTTTGCTGATAATAGATGACTTGAGATGGTTGCTTGCAGTGGTATCAGTGCCTCCATGTTATGGCTGTCAGCAGCATTTAACGTTGTGAACCATGCCATCTGGTTTTATTGTTTCTAGTGAATCGGTGCATGGATTGGTATTTTATGCTTGTCTTTGCTCCTGCTTTTGCCCTTCCAGCTTTTACTGACAAGTAGAGTACCACAGGGCTCCAAACTTATTTCACACTTTATTGAACATCTGTTTGGACCTTCTGGTGTGTCCTATGAAGTATCATGGTTCCAGATTCTGCATATAGGCAGATAATACCCTGATCTTCCTCAGATGTAGAGCACAAGGTGCAGCAGGCTGCATGGATTCTCTTACTTTAACAATGTGTGGGGCCCGTTTAGGACTATATGACCAATTACTAGCACCAACTAAAAGGTTGACACAAAACAATTAATGGTGGTAGGAGTTAGAGAGAGCCTCTCTGGAAATGCATATTGTCCTATGAAACTGGCCCCTTGCTCATCTAACATCAGCTATTAAAAATCATAGCCACAGTAATTTCTTTTCAGTCTTGGCTTACATCCGTAACATCTGGTTCCTTACAGCTCAAGGTACTAAAAAGGTTCTAAACTGTCTGTTTGTCTCTGTGGTCGGTGCAGTTGTTTGAGCTAAGTTAGACTGTGGTAATGACCGGTCTCCTGAGATTGTGTATGTTCAGCTCTCCCACCACGAGATAATACAGAGTGAACTACATATACATACACAAGTTATCTTTCAGATTCCCTTTAAACAGTCCCCTACTGCTTCCTTAGTTCCACGCATAACGGAAGGCGGTCTGCTTTTTTTTTGTTTTTAATACTGGCTTCAATGATGTGGAAGTTTATTTAAAGTGATCTTTCCTTAGTTTCTGACCATCCTCAATTTAAAGAAAAGCTTAAGACTTGGTTTGGTCCTCCCTCACCGTGCTAGCTTTCAAGTTAGGCAGTGGTAGGCAGAGATCACTTCACTGGTTCAGCACCAGGATACCCCTATGAGCAACATGGCTTCTTATATGAGCTTTGACAATACTACTAATATTACATTGTTAAATAAAATAGTCGTGAATTCTTATGGATTACATGGGATTGCAGAATCCCAAACCTAACTATTTTAAAAATATTTTGGACCCAGGCCAACAAGATCCTGGGGAGGTCAAGATATCTCATATCCCTGCCTTTTTTATAGAATAAAAAAAAAAAAAAAATCAGGACACAGGGACAGAGTCCACGTGTCCTAAAAAGGCAGAAGCAATATTTCTGTTAATCTTGTGGTCAGCCAGTCAGAGAACGAGCTCCTGCATGAGTTTCCGGAGTCTTTTGTGCCTGCAAGACTGAGGCGGTCCACTGGGAAAATTAGTTCTCTCAGCCAATGAGTTTTCTGTATTATTTGAAGATGCGTGATTGCGGGACTCTCTGAAGCCTCCTGCAAACCCAACCGTCTAGACATACAAAGTTTTTGAACCTTAATTTCTAAAAAAAAAACCTCTGAACAGATTTAGTCCAAAAAGAACACTTTCCAGACTGAGATCTAGTTTTCTGCCAAATTTGGTGTAATTTCATTTGCTGTATATTTCAATTTTCCTATTGAAAACTATATGGGAATACTGCATTTGTGGGACACAGTACCCACTTCTGTCTTAGCTACCACTTGACAGATTACCCTGAAACTTTCCAGGAAAGGCTTCAGGTGTGTGACTTATTTTTTGTAAAGTTTTGTGGAGATTCATCAAACAGCACCAAATATCCAAGGTTATTTGCAAACCAGAAAATGCTCTTCCTATGGTAATTGGGTCCTAACTATAACTAAGCAATGGTGATTGCATGCATGTGTGTGTGTATATATATATATATATATATATATATATATATATATATATTATATATACACACACACACACAATCAATAAATGTTAGAAATGGGGTCTAGGGTTGGCAGTCAGTCTGCACTCTGTCCAAGCAGGGACCCTCACTCTAGTCAGTGTAAGAGAGATACACAGCTCAGATAACCCCTGCCCACCCCCTTGGAAGCTTGGCACGAGCAGTCAGCTTACCTCAGAGGAAATGTGTAAAGTATTTGTACAATCACACAGAGTAACAGTGAAAACACCACAAAAGGACTCAACACCAGTTTGGAAACAAATTCAATATTTATCTGATTAAAACAAGACCAAAATGACAAAAATCCAACATACACAAGCAAAGTTATGGATTTTCAAAGATTAAACTTCAATATAGCACTTAGAAACACAAATGTTACAATTTGGCATTGTCACGGCTTCGTGACAGAGTCATTCCCAACATTGTGACACCAATGTCGCCGGTCACAGAGTCACACAGACCCTTAAGTACAGTACCTTGTGAAAGTGAGGAAACAAGCTGGTGCACGGAGTCGGGTAAGTGAGGCATCACTGGATACGGATCAGCGTCGGTTCCGGTGCTGCAGAGCAGAGGGGCGAAGGTGTTGGTGTGAGGCGTCGGATCCTTGCTGCAGGGCTGTGGAGATGAGGACGTGTCAGTGTGAAGCGTTGGTTCCTTACACTCCCGGCGGGGTCGATGTCCCGGGGGTCAAGACGTGGTGGGGCGACCGACCTCACTAAGTTGCGGTCACGCCACAGGGCTGCAGGCGCCGTGTCGGAGTTGGGTGTCACGAACATCAGGAGCACGGCACTCCAGACTCCCAAAGTCAGGGGACGCGAGAGGCCGCTGGGACGTCAGGCTTGCGATGTTAGTCAGGGTCATCGCACTCCAGCGGGGACCCCGGCTTCAGTTGCAGGGTCAGGCAGAGGTGTCTGTCCGGGGCATCGTCCGAAGTCAGTGTACTTGGTTTTTCTTGGTTTTGCACCAGCTTTCACTCCCAAGGGCCCAGAAACTGGGTAGACACCACCTGGTGAGTTAGAGTCCACAGCATGTGACCCCAGAGGCTGGTAGGTAAAGTCTTTGCTGTCCCTGAGACTTCTTAACAGTAGGCAAGCTCAGTCCAAGTCCTCAGAGAAACTTCACAAGAAGGATACACAGCAAAGTCCAGTCTTTGCCCTCTCTAAGGCAGATGTAGCAGCTGCAGGCCAACCCAGCAAAGCACACACAGCAAAGGGGCAGTACTCCTCCTCCATCTCTTCTCCTTGGCAGAGGTTCCTTTTGATCCAGAAGTGTTCTAAAAGTCTGGAGTTTTGGGTCCACTACTTATATCCACTTCAGCCTTCTAAGTAGGCAAACTTCAAAGTAAAGTCTTTGTGGTTGACAAGGTTCTGCCTTGCCCAGGCCTGGCCCCAGACACACACCAGGGGGTTTAGATACCGCATTGTGTGAGGACAGGCACAGCCCTTTCAGGTGCAGGTGTCAGCTCCCCACTCTAGCCCAGGAGACTCATCAGGCTATGCAGGACACTCACCAGCTCCCTTTGTGTCACTGTCTAGAAAGAATTCACAAACAGCCCAACTGTCAGTCTGACCCAGGCGTAGATTCCATAGGCAGGCAGAGGCACAGAATGGTTAAGCAAGAAAATACCCACTTTCTGAAAGTGACATTTCCAAATTGACAATCTAAAAAACAACTCTACCAAAAGATGTATTTTTAAATTGTGAGTTCAGAGACCCCAACCTCCATAATCTCTTTTTGCTCCCAATAGGAAACTGCACTTAAAGGATATTTAAAGGCAGTCCTCAGGTTAACCTATGGGAGGGCTAGGCCTTGCAATAGTGAAAAACGTATATCATTATTAGGACATGTAAGACACACAAGTACATGTTCTACCGTTTAAATACACTGCACCCTGCCCATGGGGCTACCTAGGGCCTACTTTAAGGATGACTTACGTGTTGTAAAAAGGAAGGTTTGGGCCTGGCAAGTGGGTACACTTGGCTGGTCGAATTGGCAGTGCAAGACTGCACAAAGACACAGCAGTGGCAGGTCTGAGACATGTTTACAGGGCTACTCATGTGGGTGGCACAATCAGTGCTGAAGGCCCACTAGTAGCATTTGATTTACAGGCCTTGGGCACCCCTAATGCACTTTACTAGGGACTCACTAGTAAATCAAATATGCCTATCATTGATAAGCCAATTACCAATACAGTTTAGACAGAGAGCATATGCACTTTAGCACTGGTAAAGTGCCTAGAGTCCTAAAGCCAAAAAAACTGGTAAAAAAAAAAAATAGGTGGAAGGAGGTAAAAACTTTGGGGATGACCCTACAAAAAGGGCCAGGCCAAACACATACATACACACAACACATGAATATTGCCTTTCATCCTGTTGAATACATCGCATATTTTGATAAAATAATTTAAATTTGACTCCTAAAGGAGGGATGAGGATGAATGTCATGAAGAGGATCAATTCTATCCATAAGAAAAATAGAGCTGGCATATTTCCTTAGCGCTATCTGAGCATAGCTTCCCATTTCAAGATTACCCGAGAGTCTGGCATGATGGCAATGTGAGCATGCAGTCTTCTGATGCGGAAAGATTACTCTTAATGCAAACAGTGGTTATAGCAGGCAATAGTAGTGTGATTTGCCAACAGGAAACACAGTACACACAGATAATAATGTGGTGAGCAGCAGAATGTGTGTGGTTTGTTTTATAATCCCAAAAGCTGCAAGTCTAACCAATGAGTAGGCGAGCAGTGCTGTTCACGAAGAAAAAAAACGAAGGAAAAAATAAAACACACACAAAAAACAAAAAATAAAACAATGTGTTTCACAACAGCATTCCACACTCATAGCAAGGCATCGATTTTAAAATAGAATATGTGGCATGGATCACTGTCCTTAAGTACAGCATGGATCCAACCTCATGTCAAATTCCTAGGGATGAATAGTAGTGTGCTATGCAAAAAGAGTGGAAGTTTGTCCACACAATTATGAGTAGCCTAGCCTGGAGTGAAATAAAAGTGCCAATTTCTATATTAACATTTTATGAGATTACCTCCCACAACCCAACAATATTATCATAGTAGACCTCAGTACACCTCAGACTGCAATTTACGTTTTTTATGTTCTGAAAACCTGATTTTGCATCACACGCCCCAGAAGGGTACAGTAGTAAATGATCGTTTTTTTATCTAATTGAACTATACAACTTGGAAAGGTTTCAACATAACTGCTTGTTTCCTTAGTGAACACCTGCACATTACAGGTCTGGCTCTACCACTTCTGTCAACACTCGAGGAATATGAAATATTTTTTTATAAATAAGCTACTGTATGTATTATTACTGCTGTGAGGGTGATAAATCAAACAATAGCATAAGCATGCAAATCATTTTCCAGACAGAACAGCATGTTCTTTAAAGTATGCAAAACCTCCCCAGCATATGCAGAGGGCATTGGTATCTTGGACAAAATAAATGGGTAACCTGTTGTTATGCAAGTGGATCACATTTCCTGCCTTGATAGGCTTATATATTCTGTGAGGCTAACTACCATGAGGTGCAGGGGGTAGGGGTGTACCTGGGAGTTAATAGGGAGGAGGAAAGAGGCCAATCTGCAATAGCACATCATGCAGCCGGATACCAACCACAGCTCTCACACTATTTAGTGAAGGGGATGGGTTTTGTTTTTAGGAAGCAGTCTGTCAAAATAGGCTGCCCTCCTCCAACCCCCCTCCCTCCCTAGGTATTTGCCTACTCATCGAATAGTTCTGTGCTTCTCTCCTGCTGCGAGGCCCTGGCACGGAGTGCAAAAGATATGCCTAAATAGGGTCCCAAGCCTACTGTGCCCTAGGATCCTAAGGCTGCACTTTACTGATGACGCTCAGTGAGGCAAAGGCTAGTCTGGATTTGTTTTTGCATGCAGTTAGAGGGGGCCTGATCTGGTGATTTGGGCTGGACTGTTCCTACTAGAGCACGACATAGACTAAATTGCATATGGCTGGTTCCCGTCTCAGATGGCAATTGTAGGCAAAAAATGATGAAGTGGATTACAGTCCAGTGGAATTACCAGTGGTTGAGATAATAGCAAGCAACCCCCCACCCCAAATAACGGTTTTATTTTGTTGGAACAGGACAGTGCGCATCAGGCAACAGTGCATTAGATGACTGGTGGAAATGGGCACATGAGGCTTCCCTAGTCTCCCCTTGGGGTTTGTCTGATATGTGATATTATCCACAGTGACCTGAGGTGTAGATAGGTTACGTGTGGGGCTTAGATGTGGATGGAAGTGCAGGGTGGTGACATTTTGTCCTCTTTAGTCACTGTGGTACAGGCCAAGGACGCTTAGAGGAGTCACAGTTTTTGGTCAAGATTAAAAGGTGATTTTGCGTTTTAGAGAGGAGTTTATTTATTCCTAGGAGGATATGGTGATTGAGACAAATCTTAAAATACGTGAAGGGCTCATGACACTGCAAAATGTAGGCAGAGAGGACTAAAGCCAGGAGTAGAACAAACTTGGCTGGGATAGCAGAGGCCCAGGGTACTGGAGATAGAGCCACGCTCACCAATATGCGGTGGAGAAAAAGGAGCAGGCAGGGTGCTAGAGGGTCCTGGGAAAGTCCTGAGAGGAGAAAGAAAGTGCCATGGGCTGGCAAGATGTGGGTGTCTCCTCAAAGAGCCGCACAGGTTAGCAGTCTTGGCTGTAATGTCCAGGGCAGAACTGACTGCAGGCGGATTCCTGGTGTGAGCACAGCAAGGGACGTGATATCACTCTGCGATGCTCAGAGACAGATAGAAGCTGTGGCTGGCAGGCGTTTGCCTAGGTGGGCAATATTAGAGCCTGCCTTCTCTGGTTGGATTACAATGTCCCGCCGCAGGTGGTGGCCAGCATGCAGACACACCAAGACTTGGGTGCTGGACTGGAGAGGGAAAAAGTAGGTGGGTAGGAGCTTAGTGATGCAGAAGAGGACACTCCACTCGATCAGAAAAAGTGGAGGCCGCCTTTCAAGAAGGGATTTTTGTTATGAGTTCCCCAGTACATCTTCAGGTGGTAGGGGACACCTTGCCGGGTTCTGTAGCAGGGGGTTCTTGTGGAGCCACAAGCCTAATAGTAGGGAACAGTTGAACACATTAAAAATATATAATTACAGATAACACCAGTGGGCAGCGAGTTCTGTTTTTAGAACAGGAAGAGCAAAATTGTTATGAGGTAAGGGATATCTGGCTTTTAAAGGGTGGCAGTGTCGGGCAGGTGATTGGAAAAATATAATTTATGAGGATTAGGGAAGAGGCAAAAAATTCACATGGGATTATGATGAGTTAGAAAGAGTAGGAAAGCAAGAAGGAAAGCCTGGAGTGGCTGTGCGGGTTAGTGATTGCACATCCGTTAGGCCAGAACCATTTCACAACATGCCTGTGATTAAACTAATTAAGTAAGGCCAGGATAAAATTTCAGACACTGGTGGAGTTCAGAGAGGCATCTGATGTGGATTGGGGGGGCCGGGTCTGGAGTGTAGCACTGATGATGACAAAGAAACACACCTTGTGAGCAGTAACAATTACAATAATTGAATAGGATTGGTAGACAGGCGTGGGAAGATACCGTGTATTAGAGGAGGAGGATTGGGAAGTGGTATGAATCACTGTGAACTACATTATGAGGAGGCTGAATTAGAGGAAGAGGAAACTGAGTGCATGGTGCTGCATCACGAAAGGTACAGAGAACATTTATTGCGGTTTTTGATCGCTGCACAAGGAAGTATGAGCAAAGGATGGTTCTAATCGGAGTGGCAGTAAGCAAGATGCCCTAAGCTTCTGGTTAATGCGGAGACCTGGATGCCCACCTTTTTAATTTAAGCATTTACTGTGAACACTATCCAGAGAAATGCATTGCTCGCTTTAAGAATATTGATGTCATCAGACAGGCTCTGCAAGATTTTGGAGGGTTAGCTTGCTTATGATACATTGAGAGGTTAATCCGGATCATAAATGAGGTGAAGTAGACCCCTACCTTACATATACAATATCAAACCTTCGTGGAAAACCAAACCCAGTTCCGGGTGTGAAGTATGACAAGAGGACATGGTACAGTTAGATAAGGCATGATGGAGTTTCAAAAGAGGTTACTCTTCAAGTGCACTTCGTAAATTGAAACATGAATGAGCCAAATGTGGGATAACAGCAACCAGTTATGTAATGTCTTGGCAAGTTAACTGTGGAAGGGCAATGACAACTGGGAAATGGGTGAGGACAGCAGCTGCCTGAAGTAAGGGCACAGATATAAAAGTAAGATTGAGGTATTGGCACAGTGTTTGGTCTTTAGTCCAAACAGAAAGGTGACAACCAATCTGGAATGGGGATTTAAAAATGGTTTCAAACTGGATTATTGATACCCTTGCTAAAAAAAAAAAAAAGCGTGACAAATATGAAGTCAGCCAAAGCCTTGATTTAAAAAAATCCTGAAAAACTGATTACAGAAGTGTCTGACACGAAGAAGCTAGCCCTTCTTAAATCAGTGGTTGTTGTCCAATATGGCTCCCCACCCACTTCCCGCCCAGGTCTGGTGTCAAAGAAGGTAGCTGAGCAGAACAAGCTGGGTTATCCTTCGTTTTGACAGGAAGGGCACCCAGTGAACAGCATTATAGCACAGGCAGATGCTTCTGTGCATTATTCTCTGGATGAACAGATTATCAGGCTGGTGACAGAGAGTGACTGTGGGGCAGAGTTGGTCAAGTATGATGTAAAGTCAGCTTTTAGATTGCTTCCAGTTTTATGAGTGATTTTCTACAATTGGGTCTTTAGTGTGAAAGTGCGGTTTATGTTGAGAAGGTATTACCCTTGGGGTGTGGTGTTTGAAATGTTTAGCACTTTGTTTTGCAATGGGCTTTCTAAGTAGCCACAAATGATGTGAGGATGAGACACTGTCTGGATGATTTTTTTTGTACGTGAACAGGGTACAAGTACATGTGGACTGGAATTGGCTGACTTTGAGGATTTAAAGGATGAGCTAGGAGCCCATCTTGCTCCAGAAAAGATGGAGGGCCCAAGCACAACTTTCATCGGATGGTAAGGAGGATGGAACTCAAGAAAATATGGGTGCTGTTCAGTAATTTGAATTTTGCTTGCAGAGTTGACATTCTGCAGAAAGCGGAGGCATTTGCTTTTTGGAGTATTATTGCTTCATTTTTCTGCTGGAATAGGAGCAGGCTTGCTAGACTTCCCAGGTGCGGACATCTTTTTGACAGATTTCAATATAGTGACACGTTTATAAATTGATAAGATGGCAGGCGCAAATAATTCCAGATGCTGCAGTTGCAGGTGAATTGGTCTCTATTGAGATGGTCAAGAGTGTGTAGAAAAATGGCTTAAATTCTGGTTGGTCTTCTCCCAAGCCCTATGCACCACCACCATTGAGTCAGACACGTTCTGTAGAAGCATCTTGTATATCTGGGATATTTTATGTCCACTGATGTTTGTCAGGATGAGCTTAGCTTCCAATGGTGAGAACTCAAGGAATCTCTGGAGCCACCAGAAGCGCTGGGGCAAGCACATAATGGAGCTGCAGGTACCGAAAAACTGTGTGGTGCAAATCGTGTTCGACCTGCAGCTCCTGGAAGGATTTCAGTATTCCATTATGTAAAACATCCCCCCAAAGTCGAAATTCCAATACTGTCTTATGCTGCACAGCCCAGCAGGGCCGCAACTCATGCAATGTAGAGTCCCCACAATAGCAGATTTTCCAGTGTCAGTCTATCCGTCCAGCCAGTGGCAGGGGCACTCCTGTATAGCAAGTGTGGAAGACCTGCAGTCCCATGGCACTCCTTTTGACCGCATAAACCAGGTCTGTGAACCCCCAATCATTAACAGTGAGAAGGTGGGCTGCCCAGTAATGCAAACAACCATCTGGTGTGGCTAAGCCACCTCGAACACCGGCCACATCACTTCTCCAAGGAGATGCGTGGTGTACCCCCCCCCCACTCACCAGAACAGTGCTCTTAGATTTGCACTTACCTTTCTCAAAAAGGACTTGGCAATCAGAAATGGGTGGTTTTGTAAGTGGTTTAGGAGTCTTGGTAGTGCAACCATCTTAAAGATGGCCGATCAGCCCAGCAAGGACAGCAGGAGAGTCGTCCAGATCTTAATATCCTGCGTCAACCGCTTCAGCTGTGGTACTAGATTCCTATCAAAGAAAAGTTGTGCATTCCCTGTGACAAACACCCCTAAGCATCAGAGCCCATCATGTTGTATTGATAGTCTTGACACCCAAAGCATAGCAGCTGGGCATGGGCCTATAGGATGAATCATAGACTTCCGGGGGTTAACACAGAGTCCCAAATACATACCAAACACAACTAGAAGTTGTAACGCCCTAGGCCCGGACGAGTCCAGTTCCCCCAGGTGTAAAAGCACATCATCTGCGTAAAGTGATATCCTATAACTTACCGTGTCATCCCACAGAAAGCCCCTAAAGAGAGAGTCAACTCACATCCAGGCCGCCAATGGTTCAATCACGACTGTGGATAGCAACAAGGACAAGGCGCAACCCTGACAGGTGCCCCTTATCACCGGAAACCACTCAGAGATCACTTCTCCTACCCGCACCCTAGGCCTGCGGTCAGTGTACAAAAGGTAAATATAACTGATGAACTTGGGACCACACCCAATCTGGTCAAGTAAGGTAAACATATATGCCCAGTCAACCTAGTCAAAGGCTTTCTGGAAATCGTATGACATCAAGGCTCTATGCGTTCCCACCATTTCATTCAAAGCTATTGTGTTGTGCACTCACCGCAAGTTATGCCGAGTGGCTCATCGTAGCATAAACCCGGACTGATCAGGCTGGACCAGGTGTTCAATGACCATTCCCAGGCGACTTGCCAATACCTTGGTCCACACCTTCACTTCGGTGTTTAGGATTGAGATGGGTTGGATGTCGTCCTTACACAATGTTCCGTCCGTGTCTGGCTTTGGCAGTACTACAATACTGGCTGTTCTGAGGGCAATTCGGCCCTCCCCAGTGCATCCCAGAACATTTCCAGCATTGTCTGACCTACGTGTGGCCACACTAAAAGCCAATATTCGAGTGGGAACCCTTTTGGCCCAGGCACTCTGCCTGGCTGCAGCTGAGCCAAGGCCACCCTCAATTCGGCCTCCAAAGATTCCCTGTCTTCAGGAGACAGACTACGGACCGGTAAGTCAGGCACAGATTGATGGACGTCTGCATGCGGGCTCAATGGGTCCCCCGGGTACAAGTCACAATAGTAGGGCATGACAGCCTGGGCTATTCGCTCACTACCCACCACTCACAACCCATCATTTAATTGCAGGTATGCCACAGGGGCAGCAATGGTCCTGGGGATGCAGAGCCAATGCAGGGTCCTGCTAGCCTTGTCGCCCCATTGGAAATCCAACTACACATGGCCTTCCAAGCTGCCTGCGCCCCTTGTTTTAGTTCCTGCCGGAGCTAGGTCTGTGTATGCAGTGAGTCTCATAAGATATCCTCCTGAACGGAGGCAGAAAATTGGCCCTCCAGATCTTAAATACGCTCCTTCATATCCTGGATCTTCTGCCCAATCCTCTTCCTGTGCCCTTTGGCATAGCTGAAAATTTGGCCTCTCAAGGTAGTCTTCTGGGCCTCCCACCCCCAATGAGAACATCGAGCCTCGATTGTCTGACGAGAATTGCTCCCTTTGGTGCCAACACAAGTCTCTGAAGTCATCCTGCTGGAGGTACAATCTATTGAGTCTCCCCCCAGTCGTCGCTCCTCTGATATCCCAAGACAGAACCAGCTCCACCGGTGAGTTGTCAGACAAACCCCGTGCAAGATGTCTAACCTCCACCACCCTATGACACTCCTAGGCAGGCATAAAAAAGTAATCCTATCTAGAGAAGATTCGATGTACACCGGAGTAGAAAGTATAGCCCTGCTCTGTCGGGTGATGCACCGTCCACAAGTCAACTTGATTCAGATTATGCACAAAGGTCACTAGGTTCATAGGTTCTCCTCCCCAACCGAACTGTAGAGCAATCCTTACCTAGGTCACACACTCCATTGAGATCTCCACCCAAAAATCCAAATTATTCTGTGCCCACCCTCCGATAGCTTGGTACTGAACAGTCAGGCTTAACTTAGAAGGCAATGTGTAAAGTATTTGTGCAGTACTTATACAATATCACAGTTAAAACACCACAAAAATACACCACACAGGTTTAGGAAAATAGAGAATATTTCTCTGAATAAAATACTGTTGAAACAATGAAAATCCAATGTATATGAGCAAATATATGATTATTTTAAAGAATAAATCGAACTAAAATGCTTACGAAACACCATAGCTCCAAATAGGGCTATCACAGCGCAGTTGAGTTGTTCCCAACAATCCGACATCACCAGTGCACTCCTTCAGGTGGCGCAGGCTTCTCCCCTGCTGGACCCAAATCGTCACATGCTTTCCTCCTCCACCCCTGCTTGTTCTAACCCTTACCATCGACAACAGCGGGTAGACAGTTCTAAGCCACCGGGGCTGTGCTCATCCCACATGGCCCGCAGGACTCCTCCTCCTCCTCAGTGCTGCGCACTCCTGTTCGGGGCCGGCAGCCACCCCACAAAATGTATGTGCCGGCAGCCGATCACCAGCTAAATCAGGCTCTGTGCATGGTCTATGGTCAGATCAAGACAGCTTGCAGGCTGAAACCAGCTGCAAGCCCCTGGGAAGTGGCAGTACTAGGCGGATGGTCTGCACAGTTGCAGAGACCTGACCGAGTGTCCCCCATGCTGGGCTGGAGAGAGCCTACTGCGCATGTGTGTTTGGCCGGCCCGAGACGGATGGCTAAACATACATGCGCACTGAGGAGTGCTCTGTGCACTTCCCTCAGTGCTTGTCACCCCCAATGCCCTGCCCCTTTACAAGAAAACGATAATAAACACAGTTTATTGTTGTTTTCTTGTAAAGGTTTTGCAGCTGCTGCTGCTGCTGGGTGCGGGAGGCAACGCTCCTCCGCCCTAATGGAGGAGCCACTCCTGCTCTGAAGTATCTCTAAGGACTAAGAGATGACTGCATGTTCATTTGCAGGATTAAATGATGCTAAAAGTGGAAAGTTAGGTGAGCATGAGAGATTTGCTTCGATCTCTGTTACTTTGCTTGGGGTACACTATTGAATAGTTGTAGTTTCTCTTTCAGCAGTTTGCGCCCAACAATATATGGGAGCTGACTTAGACCTATGTCAGGCAGTGTGTATGAGTTGGCGGAACAGGTCTTGAAACTACTTCTGAAGATATCTGCTGACTGATTCAATAGAAAGAGGGGTCTGCTTAAATCTGTGCTCTGAGAAACTTTAGGCACTTGATCTGTTATACCGATTGCTGTGATGTCATTAGGTTCTACGACGGACGTTGCATTGCCACCTTTTTGAGAGAAGATATTCCTAGATCTATTCTAAGTGACAATGACCTCGATTTGTGTCTGAGAAGTGGAAAAAATTCTTATCAAGGAATGGCATTAAGGAAAAACATACTCTAGTTTACCATCCTGCTGGCAATGGGGGTGTGGAGCGTTTCAACCGGGTCAGGATGGGTTCTGTACAAGCAGCCATTAGCGCAGGTGTGGATTGGGAAAGGAATTAGCAAGCATGGTGTGCACTTATAGGATTACTCCAACTCTTACTGGATATAGTCCTTTTAAGATACTTAGGGGAAGATAACCGTACACAAAAGGATGAACCTGGAGATTCAAAGTAAGTGGTCCCCTGCAATGGTCAAGAGCAACATTTTGAAGGCACAAATGGTATATAAGGAACATTACCATCAAAGTCACAAAGTAGAAGATGCTAAATAGGTGCCAGGAGATTGAGTCAAAGTTAAATTGGCGTGTAAAACACAAAAAGGGAATAGCAAGCTTTCTAATCCTCTTCAGGTTGGGAAGGTGTTTTGGAGTTCAGCCTTGTTGAGTGATGGGAAAGTGTGGCACCTTGGCAGATTGGCTAAATGCAGTGGAAATGTGAGGCTGAATCATGGGAGGGATGTGCTGGGGGAATCTGGATCTGACTTTGATTGAGGTTGTGGGAGGGAAGAATCAAATTGTGTTAGAAGAGAAGGGGCACCTATATGAACAAGAACATCCGTTGGTGGTCACTAATGTTAAAAACCGAAGGAATTGCCTCCGGTTACTAAACTTAGTGGCAGATTTGTAGCACAACCAAAGATGTATCAAGATTTTGTGTTAAATACTTGTAGTATAAGTGCATCTTTCTATTCCTTGTATTTGTTTTTAGTTCTGTAAGTCTGTTAAGTTATATTCGCTCTATTTGTTAATTGTTAAAGAAGGGAAATGTGTGGTATAGGGAGTGCGTGCCTTAGTGCCATGTGCGCGGTGAGGTCTGAGGAATGGTTGTCTGGGGATTCCAGAATGGAAGGTGGGTGTGAGGAGACGGTTGCTGGTGGAGAACCGTAAAAGGTTGTGTACGGCCTGCTCTCAGTAAACGAACTTCAACTTACCTTCAGCTGTTGGCGTGATTCCCCCACACACAGTTAGAAACTTCAGGAGAAAGTACCCAGTGGGAAAAAGCTCCTCCTCTCGTACGGATCCTGACAGAATTATCTAATCACAAACATTTTGGCATCATCATTATCAGCTTTCCTCATAGCAAAAACCTACAACCCTCCTCCACTAGCAAGTTATTACTGTAGACTGGCTCACGTAGTGTGCACTTACAACACTAGAACCAACACAAATGAACACTCCATTTATAATCCATACACAGTACTAGGAAAACATGATTCAACAGGTTCTGCTCTATTATGACACATAAGGAACTGACAAACATTCTATATCAATCAATGAGATACTGCCATGCCGCACAGTTATTTTCAGAGCTGACTGAAATCTTCTGTAACATTTTCAGGACTAGATACTATGCAACTGGCCTTGTAAAGCTAACTAGGACCAATGCTGGTGGATGCTACCAAGAAAGGAGTGCCACTGGCTATCACTGACAAAACTTTGCAATTAACACCAATGGTTAATGAAAGTGATAGATGCAATGAGGTATGTGCTACTTGGTTCCGAGATTTACTTACTGCGAACTGCACCCAAATCTCATGGCCCCAAGACCACTCATACTTTATGGATCCCACTGACATCTGGCACTAACAGCACATGGTGCTCAAAGCACAGACAAACAGCACACCAGAAACTGAAGGTGAGAGAAGATCTGAACATGATCCAGCTGAAATGTGACAGTGTGTAGTGTGGATTAAGCAACACACACCAAAAAAAAATATATGGGCAAGTAAACTAAAGTGGGTTCCAAGTGAAGATGATGTAATAGACATTAAATAAAAATCAGACAAGGAGTTAGATTATTGAGTCTTGCTTCAAAGCTAGGCATTTTGAGCACTCGGTAAAACTTCAGTTGATAACCGTATCGGGCATTTAAAAATTTCACAATTAATATTCATGACAAAAATGTACATGTATTGGATCTGTGTAAAGGGTCATTTACATAATCATTGGTTAAAACTGCAAAACGAAATACTGTTTAGAAGGAGAAGGGTGTGGCGACTCGAGTTTTCGGCAATTCTGATAATTTCAATTATTTTATAATCTCTTATGTGTTATGTCTGGACAGGGCTACAATGCCAACAGTCAGATTTGCTGGCCAATGTAGCCTCCATTTCATTTCTTTCTCACCATCAAGTGAACATTTTAGATGATGGTTTCTTCTTGGTGGAAGACATGAAGTAGTACATGGACCATAATCTAATTCATAACAGGAAGGCTCACAGAATCCCCCAGTTACTGAGAGGCCCAGGACATATGCATGGCCACACACCCGGTCTGATTTTTTGTTACTATACCAACTGGATGTCTGTGGGTTGACAGGGAAACAGCTTTGTGGTCAAACTATTCTACTACTCTCTTTGTTGGTAGGATGTCATAAGTTAATTATCAAAGGTACTCAGGAAACACAACCGGACCAGAAGTCCCAAGTGGTTGTGCGTTAATATTAATGCTTTACAAAGCATCCAGCAGGGTAGGTCCCAACTAAAACAGGCGTAGATTGCAATGTTTCTGCAGTAAAAGGAGTCCTTTCTGAAGTCAGGCAGAGTTGCAGACATTCCTATGAGAAAAACCAAAGAAACAACGTATAGGAGTGCTGTTCCACGGTTCAGTCCAGTGCTTAATTTGTGCTTGTGGTTTCCGGTGCTGAGTACCGGCACTTATTTCTGAGGGCCGGGGCTTATTCTTCAACCTCAAGCTTTTGCTGCGAGCAAAAGACACATATGGGAAAGACGGAGGAAGGGAAAAACGAAAAAGCGTCACAAAGGTAGAAAGCAGAAAGCTGCAAGAGTGAGCTGAGGGGGCAGGGAGTGGCTTTATATGGATTGAAAAGGCCAGAGATGGCTTCAGGATTACGCCGCCTCAGTATTCCGTGTTCGAATATTTAAATACAGCAGCCGCGTGTTTAAGAGGAGGGCTTTGTTATTTACATATTAGGCACTGGTTCAGTCGTCGCATAGCCAAGTATAATTCAATGGTAAAAACGACCGAATGTAAACGTCGCCCTGTCTTTTTGCCCTCTATGGGAAAATAATTCAGGAACTCAAACAAAACATGCTTATTTGTCATTTCAGGCTTTGAATAACCAGAAAGAAATGTTTGTGAATGCTTAGGGACTGACTGGCAGATTATTCGAGCCCTGATGACAATTCTTTTCCAGTTTCCTCCCCCTATAGTCAGTCATTTCAAATCGAGTTCCTACTGTTGATCTTTCACATTTCAATTCTGTGCTTGTACAACCTAAACTTGAGCTGTTCAGAACGTTACAGAGACTCAACGCTACCCTTTCCTTCGCAGGTCAGGATCCTGCAATCATTTCAGAGCGGGGGGGCGGGTGATGACTTGAACTGGTGGCAGCGTTACAGCCTCCTTCTTTCAGATCAGTAGTATTTGACGTAATCGACCAGGCTTTTTAGCACATGCCTGTCTCTGGGATGTTGTTAGAACAAGCATGGCATGGAAGTGGAGTGGAGACAATCACTGATTTCTCAGCACCAGCAAGAACTGATGACAGAGCTGATGTGTCACTAGGTCTCTCTGAAACACAAGTTCAAATGCTGGCCCATGTCACTGTGTTTTACACATATGCAGATGATACCGAAATACTTATTCAGTGCTAAAAACATTCTGTTATCGCTTAGCTTATTCAGCAATAGTGCATGCAGAAAAGAGACAGGAAGGGGAGGAAGGGTGGCATTGATAACCTATATATATATATATATATATATATATTTATTTATTTTTAAAGAGGGTGTGGTTTCTGATCTCTGGGGCCCATCTTTTATGCCCACGCAGTTAGTGCCATGCCTTAATCCCGTGGCCACAGTATGCAATGTAGGCTTTACATTTGATGCATGTGAGGGGAGGCAGAGCCTCTTCAGTGCTCCTACTAACTGACCCTATTATCTACCTGCTGCCACCTACCTCAGGAGCATTTGAGCTGTTAGAGCACAGACGGCACTAGAGGCAGTGGTACCTTAGATGGTGTTGGTAGTGCAGCTGCTCTGACGTCAGTTTCGGGGAGGTCTCATAAACCCCTGCTTCCCAGCTCACTTACAGGCAGGGGTGGCTCCTCCATAAGGGTAGAGGAGGGTCGCATCCCCCCCCTCCACCCCCAAACACCTGCCAGCAGAAGCAGCTGCTAAACCTTTCAAAGAAAAGAATAAACAACTATGTTTATTATCCTTTTCTTTGAAAGGAGCTGGGCCATGGGGTTATGTGCACTGAGGGGGGCTCGCTGCGCATGTATGTTTGGCCCGCCGTCTCGGTCCGGCCAAACACACATTCACAGTAGGCTCTCTCAAGCCTGGCAACTGTGTTGCTGCGCTTGATAAAACCTGCACAGGCTCCCACTCTGCCTGGGAGAGCCGCTCCCAGCCAATCCTGACGCTGCTTGAGCAGCGCCAGGATTGGCCACAGGGCAGGCCGGGAGCCTGTGCCTGCAGCATCCGGACGAAGGAGAGGTTAAGTTTAAAAAAAAAAAAAAAAAATTATGAATTCCTCCCGTGCGTCACCCCGCCCTGCCCCCAGGAATCCCCGCGAGCCGCAACTGCTTACAGGTGAAGTGGAGGCAGCAGTCCTTGGACTGCCGAATACTGGAATCATCAGAAGCAGAAAGAGAGCTGGAAGCTTTCAGAAACAGCGTGATTGGCAGCATGACGTTGCTGGACGCCAAGCCAGATCAACCAGACAATGTCCACAGAGGAACCTTAAGAAGGGTGATTGGCATCATGGGGACCGTCTAAGCTGACACTAGGGTGACCACCCGTCCGTAAATTTCACGGACTGTCCGTAATTTCGCCCTGCCGTCCGTTGTCAGTGATGAAAGGCTTAACGGACGGCATTTGTCCGTAATTTTAGCCTTTCACCAAATGGACAAGGGAAGGTAGAGCGAAATTACGGGCCGATCAGTTTCCCCAGCTGGGAGTCTCCTGTGCTCTGAGGGAGGGAGGGGCAGACAGATAAGAATCAGACCTTCTTGCCAGGGGGTCTCCTTCCCTAAAGACATGCAAATGTGGGCAACTGGTAAATCTGCAAATACAAAGGGGCTTGAAAACCTGCATTGACTTTACTAAAATGAGTCACTTGAAGTTTTCTGGTGGCAAAGATATTTCTTTCAGAGAGGTATTGTAATGGTGTTCCAAGGTGAGCTGTGGAGTGTGTGGTTTTAATGTAGTGTTATACATTTTTTTAGTACTAGGTATAAACTGTATATTATTCAAAACTGTATTTGAGAAGCGCTTTTTTTTATTTAACCGAAATGTATTTGCGCATTTTGTAGCAGCTTTTATTATGATGTAATTGTATTTTTCACAGTTCTTTTCACAGGTCGCTACCTCTGTACCTCATAGTACTAACAAACATTGGCAAAGCCAATAGGTCTCATCTACGAAAGAGTTATTGTATTTGCTAATGTGTTTTAGCCATTAGCCATGTTATACACCAGAGTAGCTGCTGTTCAGCATGGCTTAAAGTTAGTGGCATAGTGGTGTGGTGTGGAGTAGAGTAGCATAGGAGCAGTGGCGTAAAGCCCAGTGGTGCAAAGTACAGTGCTGTGGGGTACAGTGCAGTTGTTTAGAGTGCATTAGAGTAGAATGCAGTGGTTTAGAGTGCAGTGGCGTGGGACAGAGTAGAGTGGCATAGAGTGCAGTGGAGCAGAGTGGCATACATTAGAGTGGCAGAGAGAGCAGTAGTGTAGAGTGGTGCAGTGGCATAGATTGCAGAGTAGACTCACATTGTAGGGAGTGCAGTGGTGTAGCGTAGAGTGGTGCAGAGTAGAGTGCAGTGGCGCAGAGTGCAACGCTGTAGAGTGTCAGTGCAGTGATGTAGAGTGGCGTAGAGTCAGTGGTACAGAGTAGAGGGCAGTGGAGTACAGTGCAGTTGTTTAGAGTACATTGGCGCAGAGTGCAGTGGCATAGAGTGGCATGGGGTAGAGTTACATAGAGTGCAGTGGAGTAGCAGAGACTGCAGTAATGCAGAGTGGTGCAGTGTCAGAGTGCAGAGTAGACTCATGTGGCATAGAGTGCAGTGGTGTAGAGTGGTGCACAGAGGAGTATTGTAGAGTGGTGCAGAGTAGAGTATAGTGCCTAGAGTTCAGTGGCATAGAGTAGAGTGGTGTAGAGTGCAGAGCTGCAGAGTAGAGTGTCAGTGCAGTGGTGTAGAGTGGTACAAAGAACAGTGGCATAGAGTACAGTGGTTCAGAGTAAAGGGCAGTGGCACACAGTGCAGTTGTTTAGAGTGCACTGGTGTAGAGTGCAGTTGCATAGAGTGGCATTGGGCAGGGTAGAGTGGCATAGAGTGCAGTAGAATAGAGTGTATTGGTGCAGAATGCAGTAGTACAGAGCAGAGTGGTGTAGAGTACAGTGGCGACCAGTGCAGTGTGCAGGTGGGAAGGCTTAGCAAAGGTAGTGCAGGAGCATGGGGTTTCTTCAGGTCAGTGAGTTTACAGGTTCTGGCAAGGCAAGAGAAAGCTGTGCATGATAACCCCAGATGGTGATCCATGGAATGGTCAGTAGGAAACAATGAGCAGTGTATTAAGCCTTCCTTAAAAGTATTTACTGGTACACCCCATCTAATGCAGGGAGGTGGGCAGAAAGCCAGCGAGCCACCCATTGGACCTGTGCAGCTGAATAATAGCATTCTAAGTCCAGAAGACCTAATCCACCCGCAGTCACAGGTAACTTTACGTCACGCCATATGTTCACAAAGCTCTACTGTCTGGACAGCCAGGTTCGCTGAGAAGAGCATGTCATCCGCTCGGTCCAACAGGTCTTCTTGGTTTCAGCCAATTCATCTCCTAATAGGTGTTGCTCTGGTATCTATTTAAAAGGTGAGACATCGGAGGTTAGAAGTCCCTTTCAGAAGAACAGGTTACTTCCCACAATAACACTCTTTCTAGTAGAGACTGCCAACTGGAAAGAGCTACCCGATGGCACCACAGCAACCAAATAAGATGTGTGGCCTGTCTGAAGAAGGAATGAAGGACGAGCAGGGGAAGGTTTGCAAAATAATACTATCATTGGGGTAGCACACCATCTTCACTAGTGCCACATGGCCCACTAAAGAAAGCAGAAGAGAAGACCAAAAAGCAAACTGGGCTTGGAGGGACCACTCGCTCTGCCGAGATTTTCATCCTGGAAATCAGTGTAAGAATGGTAGATCTTAATCACTAGATATCAAAAGGTAACTGGTTCCTAGTTCAATCTGAGATCTAATTGTATATAAAGGGGAAAACAGTGCCATATGTTTAAGAAACACTAATTACATTTTAAAATTGGTACATTTTGTTTGTAAAATTTACATCCCAAATATTTTGAAGATTCTATGTGTACTTGACACTTAAGGATAACCCAGATCTCTAGTTTGGCTTTTGCTCAATTTCAAAACCATTTAAAGACATGGACAAAGCAGGCAATTGCCTTGCACAACCTTGCAAGGGGTCTGCCCCCTGCTCATCCTTCACAAGCACTAACAGCGGACCATTGCACCAGAAGAGTTTGCCAAGGTGGATGGGTGTTGCTTGTTCGACCACTTGACAGTGCCTCTTCTGTTTCGCTCCTGTGTGCAGAGACAACTCCCCAGGTACCCAATACCTTCGAATAGTCTTGGTGGACCCATCTTGTCTGATTTTAGGAATTGTCCCACCTTGTTCTTCTCTTCTTTATTTATCCAGTTGTTAGCAACAACGCTTTGAATTACTTGCTGAGGATCTCCCATTTGATCTCAATTTCATCCTCCTCTCTTATCTTCGATTTGTAGTCCAGGCTCCCATTTCTGTGCAGTGAGACTACAGACAAGTTATGGGTGCCTCTCATCCTGACATTAGGTGTGAGACTTGCGTCCACACCATCTGCCCAGCCTCTTTAAAAAAAAATTAGGTTGAAAGTCCATGGGCGGTTGGGGTAAGCCAGATGTTTTTGTTCAATTTGTTTAAATATGCATAAGGTTAATTACCTTAATGTTTCCCATACTGTTTGCCAGGGGTTTTAAAATGTTCAGAAACATAATCAAAATGTTGCTGTTACTTTCTCTTCAAGAAAGATCGGGTAGATTTGGGTAGGGGGGATGGGCTTTCCACAGTATGGAAAGGGCATTAATTTACTACTGAACAAGGACGTAATGTGACACCTGAATGTAGCATACCAGGAGGCAATCACAAAAAGACCACAGTGAATAAATAGTGCTATGTTAAAAAAGAGTAAATAAATGCACTGACAACATAGTGAGGCATGGCCTCTCTTGCGTGTGTCTGTAAAACTGACGTTTGTTCTTGAATTTTTTTTTTTTTTTGTCCTGAATTCCGACCCTTTGTCCTGAATTTTTGTCCTGAATTTTGACCCTTTGTCCTGAATTTTTTACAGTCCTGTCCAGAATTTGCCTCAATCCCAGGTGGTCACCCTAGCTGACACACGATGGGCGCAATTGTGGACAGTGCTAGGAGAATGTACTGGATATGGAAATGGAGTTGATGCAGCTTGAGGTGGGGTGAGTCCTTACACCAGCCCAGAAGCAACTAGAAGACAACACCGGTCGAGGCAACAAACTAATAGTTACCCCGATGTCTGTGGTTTAGACAGAAAATATACTACGGCAACAATTAAAAAAGGCAAAGTGATAATTGTAGATGCCAGGCTCCTCCCCGCCATGTCCCCCTTCAAGAAACGCTGGCTGGGAGAAAGTCTCTAATGAAAGTGAAACACAAATTGACGGCAAAGGATATCATAGCATCTCTTGGCTTTCTAGTGAGAGTGAACGTAATAATGGTTAGGAAAAAATGTGTTTTTTTTCACTGATGGATTCAGCAAAGAACTTTAGAGAACTTGTCTGTGTATAATGTGGGCTGATGGAGAATGGTGTGGAGTCTATTCATGAGTTAATTTTTTTGTGAAGTGTCATGATTGTGGACTAGTGGTTCAGGGGTCTTGGAGGGCGAGGTTGATCTTAGATTTAACTCGTTTCCCAGTTTCTGTTCACTCTTCTTTCCCCTTTCTCCTCGGTACCTCTTTTGGGCAAGTAGCGACTAAATGCAGTACTTGTGATCTGGAGCTATGTTATTGTTTAATTGGCAATTGTCAGTAACCTTATTATTGATTAGAGTGTCATTCTGACACACCCTGTGTGCCATAATAAAAGTACCTGAGCCTAAACATTAGATACATATACGTCCTCAATTTCCCAGATCGGATCTGCAACCGTGACCCATCTTGCATACATTTCTTTCCCTTGACAAAACTGGGCATCCGGACAGTACCAAATATTGCTGACATCAATCTTAGTTATTTGAATTGTATATTTTTGCAGCTAATAAAAAATGCAGGCTACAAGTCGTACAGAGTTATGGCGTCAAGCAGAGAATATTTTTTCCTGTACTTGAACCATCTCTTCAAAACCAGATAGTAGGACAGTTGCACCTTATTCTTAAATTTTGTTTTTCTGGAAAAAAAAAAAAAAACATTTTTGAGTCTAATCTCTTAGCGATTTTGAAATGTTTGACTGCTCTGGTTAGCACCACAATTAGAGTGTGCTTTATAAAACTCAAATGAAAACCTGAATTAATGCCACAATCAAAGGGCACCAGCAAGTAACCATAGCGTGCACTGTCTCCTACAGAATGTCAATAGAAATCTGAGCCTTCTTTACTCACCCAGTCATTAGCTAGCCGTCACCTTAAACAGATAGTCTTACATTACGCTGGTATGTACTTGAAAATTTCTCCTTGGTAACAACAGCAACACATCAAACACTTCCGAGAAATGGCTAGTGCCTTACACACGGTTACCGTAAGATATTCAAAGTTGTACCTATTACTAAACCTAGAAGTAGCTGTGGTGACAGGACAGTGGGTATTCAAAGCACAATGCTTTATATACAAATAATCAAACAAAGCCTAGGATAGTTATGGCTATATTAGTCTTCAATTGTTCTTCACCACATTGTGTTAGCAAAATTTATCAATTGGGACCCCACCAACCCTACAGTTGTAGTATTTTATTAATGTTCTATTGCGCTTATTAGAAATACAAGGCTCAGCCAGCTTAACATGTTTTCTTAAGTCATAAAAATGCAGGGGTTCGTCCTCTACTATTTTGTGTTGGCGCACAGTTTCTGCCTAAAGGAGTACGCACGAACATCTATCACGAATCTCCTTCAACACCATTCATTCTCACTAATACACATAATTTGACGGGAGATTACAATCATGCAGCCCGTTTCTGCTTCTCTCTTTAAATATAGGTTCTAGTAGTCCCCATCTTACTCAGTAACATAGGTAATTGGCATTTGCCTTTGGCACTTTAAAATTCACGTTCAGTTTCCAGTCGCGGCTAGCCGGGGTTACAGGGGTCGGGATGGCGCACATGGGACAATTTTAATAAACAAAAAAAAAAAAAAAAAAAAAAAAAATCTTACTTAGGCAGACTGGGAGCCTGTGCAGACTCTCTCCAGCCCGGCAACACAGTGCTGGGCTGGAGAGAGCACACTGCACATGTGTGTTTGCCCGTTCCGAGACGGCCAGCCAAACATACAGGCACACTGTGGTGCTCGCCAAACCATGGCCTTGGCCCTTTCACAATGAAGGGATAATAAACAGTGTATTATCCCTTCCTTGTGAAAGCTTTGCAGCTTCTGCTGCCGGTGGGAGGGAGGAGGGTGTGGGGGGGGGGGGGAGGGGGGACGAAGCTCCTCGCCATAGCAGAGGAGCCGCCACTGTTAAACAGTTTCTCTCTCACTTTTTCTTTGAAGATATACCAGCCATTCATTTGGATTCTGTGAAAAAGTTAGCACTACACCCTTAATCGACTCGGATTACTGTCATACTTCCTGTAAATTCCTCCCCTAAATTACTCCAGCTCAAGCGCCATGTGGCCCATTGTCATGTGTGGTACTTTCAGAGAGTCGTGGCTTTTTAGTCAAAAGCGTTTCATGTGTAATATGTATAACAAAAGAAACATAACTACAAATATCGTGATGCAAAGTACTGGTAGCTAGAGAACCAGTGCTTATATGGGCCCCTCGGGATTTGGGTACCAGCAAATATGGAAGTGTTACATGTATTTTCTTTGTGTTCAAATATGGGTTCGTAGCCCATCCTGGTCGCCAATTTATGTTCTGAGGCAAGGAGTACACCAGCAAACGTGAAGAGGTAAATCTAACCCTGGCACCATGCGTAACTCTCTCCTCAAACACAGCATGTGGCATTAAATATCACGGAGGAGCGAGGCTGAAAGGCCTCGCAGACAGCACTGGGGAACAGACCAAGGTATAAGGGCGTTGGTGCCCGCGGGTATACGACAGGAAGTCAGGTGTCCACTGTAGTTAGATGGGGAAAAATTAATGGAAACAAAAAAAAACAGAAAACGCGACAACAAAAGCAATAAAGCCCCCAAATCAACATTACTTTTTTCTACTTCCAATTAACCAACTCATCTCTGCAGGTCAAAGCCTTAAATAGGACACGACAGTATTCCACTTAGGTTTTATTTCGCCCTGCCCGTTTACACTATGCACACGCCCAAAGCTAGAGTTCACTCTTCTTCAGGTGAAAGGAAACTTTCCCACAAAACACACGTGCTCTGTAGTCCGCTGGTAAAGAACCACAATTTAGTGATCTGCCTTGAGGCATTTTAAGTGTAGCTAAAAAAGCCACTGCACGTTTTTCTGGTTACACCCATGTGCAAAATAAAATAAAAGCCCTCGCCGCCTACACATGTTATCGAGTAACACTCTCCCAGGCGGGTTTCACATTACTAGGCGATTGAGCCATGCATTCGAGTTTCTCCTTCAATTAAAATAAGCGGTTAGTAGTCCCCGGTGTGCTCTTGCTTAGCACCCGCAGCCCATGTTGCTAGACATTTACAGCCTGGATTACAAATGCGTGTAGCTGTAAACCCTGCTTCCACCCAACTGCTCCGATTACCCTAGTACTACCTGGGACGGGTGTAAAGGGGTGAGAGGCAGAGACAGTGAGTATATTTATATATGAATGGGCTGAACCATGGTGTAGTGGACAGTAGAAAAAAGTAAAAATCACAATAACAGATCAAGGGATGAAGAAAGAAAGAAAAAAAGAAAAAACACTAAGCCCCATGAATAAACCTCATTACCTCCCGTCCCTCCCTCGCCTTCCTTTTAACCAATGAGGCCTCCCGCCTCCCCCCTAGACCCTCCCTTCCCCTTTCAAAACCCCCCCCCACCCTTATCCCCTCCTGTTCTTTTGTCTAGCCCACGCTAGACGTATCTCTTTCTCTTTCTTACCTGCACGGCAGGGCCTGGAGGTCGTCGGTGGAGGCACTCCTCGGGACGCGGAGCTCCGCGAGGAGTGCGCCGGCTGGGTCGCGTCTTTGACGAAGCAGCATGGCTGCTCGGGAGGCGTGTATTGGGGGCCGGCTGACGGAGTCTGCCGGCCCTCTGTGGCTGGGGCGTCGGTTTCCGGGTTTCCGCGCCGCGGTGAACTGAGGGACTTCGATTTTGAGCTGCTCTTCAGGTAGGACGGGCGTTCTGCCCGTGGTTTTTATGAATTTGGCCACAGTAGTTGACCTTTTTAGGGATTGGTGGAGCACTGTTGGGGGTGGACCAGGTGCCTATATACAGGGTAGTTTTTTGGGGTGAGTGTCAGTGTTATTTGGTGGTTTATCATGCCTAAAGTTCCAGCAAAAAGACGTAGGATTGTATCTTCCTCCTCCTCGGAGGAGGGAGGCGAGGCTAGCATTGCTACTCCTGAGACCTCACAATTACCAGACAGGGGTACTCCCCTCATGTCCAGAGAGGAGGTGCAGGATATGATTGAGGTGGCTGTTACCAGGGCACTGCAAGCAGGCGTGGCCAGGTCTGGTCAGCCTAAGCCTGCGCACTCATCGGTAGCGGCAAGGAAGTCCTCATCGGAGAGTGAGGATGAGGCCCCATCAACGTCATCTGGGGGGAAATATGTTTCCAGAGAAGAAATGTGGGAAGTGATGGCACATGTTCGGGACAATTTGGGTTTCCCAGTGTTTCAACCTACAAACTCGGATTCTCATTTATTTCCTCAATATCAGACGCCTTCGAAGTTTGCCATGCCTTTTCAGGGACCTGTGAAGGATATGGTGTTTCGTGAGTGGAAGGATGTGGATAAGGCTCAGGTTCCAAGATTCCTTCAGAAACTTTACTTGCTTGAGGGTGAGGAGGTTTTACCTCCTTCAGTACGCCTGGATTCTATTTTGGCTACGCTGATTGGCAAAACGGCAGTCAATCCGGAGGATTGTGTGCCTACGGATGCCACAGACCGTAAAGTGGATTCAGGTCTTAAGAGGGCTTTTGCTGCGGAGAATCTGGCGCTGCGGGCAGGGATTTATTCTGCTTATGCGTCACAGTCATTGGTACAAGACTTTGATAAACTGGCGGTGGCTGTACAGGAAGGGGCGGAATGTTCAGAGCTCCTGGCTGGTATGGAGCAGCAGGCCAGATTGTTGGCTGATGTGTCTTCTGATGTGGTCCGTACTTCGGCTCTGGCGTCTGGGTCTTTGATTGGGGCTCGTAGGTCCCTCTGGTTGCGTTCCTGGAAGGCTGATCCAGGGGAAAAGGCAGCCTTGTTGAGACTGCCGTTTGAAGGTCGTACCTTGTTTGGAGATCAATTGCCATCCATGCTTTCCAAGGCATTTAAGGAGCGGAAGCATGCCTTACCTTATAAAGGGGGTTCTTCTTCGGGTAAAGGGTGGAAGAAGCATTCCAGAGCTTCTCCTACTAGGGATGCTAAATCCTTTTCATTTCGGAAAAGGCGTTTTCAGCCGCGTTTTTCGCCTAAGAAGTCTGCTCCTGCGTCCCGTGGTGGTTTCAAGAAGGGGTCCTGACAATCACTGTGGGCCTGGCAGAGGGCCGGTTGGGGGAAGACTGAGTCACTTTCTTTCGGCTTGGGAGGCCAATGTAAACGATCATTGGGTTCTAGACATTGTGAACAATGGTTATGTCATAGATTTTGTGAGGGTTCCTCCAGATTCGGGGGTACGTCCCACTCCTCTGCCTTCAGAGGGGTCACGGAGAAGAGCATTATTGGACGGAGTGCGGGACTTACTGGTCAAGGGAGCCATTTCCCCCGTTCCGCTAGACGAAAGGGGCCTGGGCACTTATTCGGTCTTGTTTCTTGTGCAGAAAGTTTCAGGGGGATTTCGACCGGTGCTCAATCTAAAGGAGGTGAATACCTGGATCAGGACAGTGCATTTCCGCATGCTGTCCATTCAGACTATTTTTCCATTGGTCAGGCAAGGGGACTTTCTGGTGTCACTGGATCTACAGGATGCTTACCTACACGTACCGGTGGCAAGATCCTCTCAAAAGTTCCTGAGGTTTGCTGTGGGTCAGGACCATTATCAGTTTTGCGTTCTACCTTTCGGTCTGAAATCGTCTCCTCGAATTTTCACAAAGGTGCTGGCTGCTCTGGTGGCTTTGCTTCATTCAGAAGGGGTGTTTCTGCATCCTTATCTAGACGACATTTTGATTCATGCTCAATCACGAGACCTGTTGCTGAGGCAGGTGGACCAAGTTCTGGGGGTCCTGCAAAACCACAGGTTTTTAATCAATTGGGAGAAGTCAGACTTAGTGCCGTCCCAGGATCTAGTTTTTCTGGGGGCTCGGTTTCAGACACTTCCAGGGTTGGTGACTGTGTCAGAAAAAAGGTTGGGTGTACTTCAGGCTTTGGTAACGAAGGTATTGTTGCTGTCTGCTCCCCGAGCTCTTCTATGGTTGCGGCTGCAGGGTCATTTGGCATCGGTGATATTTCTGGTTCCTTGGGCGCGTTTCCATCTCCTGTGCTTGATGACATGGTTCTTGAGAAGGTGGGCACCAGGGTCCGGTTCTCTGGAGGACAGGGTTCCAGGGTCCGGATTGATTCACAGAGAGTTGCAATGGTGGTTGGATGCAGACCACCTGAGGGTAGGGGTGTCTTTATCACCTCTGAGACCCGTGGTGGTGACGACGGATGCCAGCCTCTCCGGTTGGGGGGCATGGATGGGGTCGGCTCAGATTCTGGGGTTTTGGTCCCCTCGGGAGGCGAGTCGGTCATCGAATTGGCGCGAATTGAGGGCGGTATTCCTGGCTCTGGTCCATTTCCAGGATTCCCTGAGGGGATCAGCGGTTCTGGTTCGCACAGACAACTTAGTGGCCAAGGCTTATGTCAATCGGCAAGGGGGGACCAGGTCGAGGGCTCTGTTCAATTTAGTCAGAGAGATTTTTGTGTGGGCTCAGGAGTGGGTTTCTTCTCTCAGGGCTACGTACATTCGGGGGGTGGTAAATGTTCGGGCGGATCTGCTGAGCAGAGTGATTCCTTCCTCTCAACTTTTCTCTCTCCGGAAGTCTCTGTTTCACCGTCTGGTTCGGCTTTGGGGTCTTCCAGTGCTGGATGTGTTTGCGTCCGCAGGGAATGCGAAAGTGGGTCGCTTCTGCTCCTGGTTTCGGTGTCCCCAAGCATGGGAGGTGGACGGGATGTTGTGTCCTTGGCCGCAGGGCCTTTTGTATGCGTTCCCTCCTTTTCAACTACTCAGGGCATTTCTGTTACGAGTGAGGGATCTGGGGTCCAGGGTTATCCTCATTGCGCCACTTTGGCCGAGGGCGAATTGGTTCCCGTTGTTGAGGCTGATGGCGGACGGGAGGATGTGGCCTCTGCCCCTTTGTCCGTCTCCCCTGGAGTTTCCCTGCCTCCCATTGGGGTCATTGAGGAGGTTGCACTTGACGGCCTGGAAGTTGAACGACGGGGATTGACAGGTCTGGGGGGTGCCTGTGGCTTTGAGTTCTACCTTACTGGCTTCAAGGAGACGTTCCACTTTGCTTTCTTATGGTCGACAGTGGAAGGTGTTTTCGTCATGGTGCTTAAGTCGGGAGTTGGATCCTACCTGCGCTTCTATCTTTGAAGTGATGCAGTTCTTGCAGGACGGTGCTCATTTAGGGTTGTCATTGGCTTCTCTTCGGGTACAGTGGGCAGCTATTCAGGCTTTCAGGGGACCATGGCGTAATCTTCAGGATGAAGGGCGCTTGATGCCTAGATTTTTTCAAGGGCTTATTAATTTATTTCCTCGCCCGGTACGTTCTTTTCCTTCATGGGATCTGTCCTTGGTTTTGGATGTGTTGACGGAGCCACCTTTTGAACCATTGGGGGACTGTGATTTGCGCCATCTATCTTTGAAGACGTTCTTTTTGGTAGCCATTACTTCGGCTCGTCGGTTGGGGGAATTGGGTGCATTGGCTTGTTCCTTTCCTTTTTGTAAGATTTTTCACGATAGGGTGGTTCTGGTTCCGGTGCCTTCTTTTATTCCAAAAGTCAATTCTTATTTCCATTCACGGCAGGAGGTCATCCTTCCTTCATTTTGTCCGAATCCCTCCTCAAGGGAGGAGGTCCGTTTGCATTCGTTGGATGTACGCAGGGTTTTGTTAGAGTATCTGCGGGTGGTGGCTCCTTTTCGTAAGGGGGATTCACTGTTTGTTAATTTTGGTCCGGCTCGCAAAGGTGAAAAACCTTCCACGGCTTCCTTGAGTCGGTGGGTGAGATCTTTAATTCTATTGGCCTATTCCTTGAAAGAGGTGGTTCCTCCTCAAGGGATTCAGGGGAGATCTACTAGAGGCATGGCGGCTACGGTGGCGGAGCTTCAGGGGACGTCTGTGGTGGAAATTTGCAGGGCCGCCACTTGGGCTTCTCCTTCGACGTTTGTGCGTCATTACAGGCTGTCGGACTTGGGTAGTTTGGAGTCGGTGTTAGGTCACCGGGTCTTATCCTCTATGAGGTGATTTGTGGGATGATCTTGGTGCAGGATGTTAAAATAAAGGTCTTGCAACTCGATGTCCGTCTCCTGTGTGTTTCTTGCTATGTCTCATTGGTTAAAAGGAAGGCGAGGGAGGGACGGGAGGTAATGCTTCCATTTTCTTACGATAATGGCATTACTCCTAGTCCTACTCCCTCGCCTTCCTTTTCCGTTCCCTCCCACCCTCCCGGTACGGACTGTCCGAGTTGCAGCTTGGGCTTGGTTTTTGTACAGGAGGGGATAAGGGTGAGGGGGGGGGGGGGTTTGAAAGGGGAAGGGAGGGTCTAGGGGGGAGGCAGGAGGCCTCATTGGTTAAAAGGAAGGCGAGGGAGTAGGACTAGGAGTAATGCCATTATCGTAAGAAAATGGAAGCAGTACTCATCAGTGACAATCAAATGTACAGAAAAAGCCAAAAATCAATAGCTACAACAACCCCTGCAGGTCAGATGATGCAGTAAGAAAGCGAACTAGGTTTTATTTGCATTAATCATAACTGAATGGTTTAAGTAACAGGAGATGTAAAATCTATTAAATGAAAAAAACAAGTCTTATGGTTCTGTGAATGCCCTTTCCCTAACTGGTGATTAGTTGACGGACAATGTGTAAGGTCTAGAGAGGCATAGATGAAAGAAAATAGTAGTATATTTGTTAAAAATAAAAAAATAAAAACAATATGAGCAGTAATCACGTAATTTGTTGTAATGTGAAAAAACACATCTATTTAGGATGTTAACTAAAATGTATATTGTTAAACTCTTTTTTTTGGCGTTCTCACATTTAGGCTTCAGTCCAAGGTGATTGGGAATTCCAATCCTTTAAATTGTGCACCTGGAATTGCAGATCCTGGTGGGATCAGTAACTCTGGGTGCAAAATAACCTTGCTGTTGTCAAAGGATGAGGAATTAGCCCGCAAATTAGTGGTTCAGCAAGGATTGCTGCTGATAATTTCAGGACATGCTCCATAAGGCTTGACCTGGTGAATGTCTCCCAAGAAAAAAACACGGTAATTCAGCATGCGATAATATGGCATGCACAATTATTACATTTCGCAGAATTCTCATTTCGGGAAGAAACTCATAATTCCAGCCAACCCAAGAATTCCAAGTAACTCGTTATACGTGTTCCAGTGATTCACAGCAGTGTGTCTCAATACATTTCACATGACAGTAGATTAGCAACAAGACAATAATATGTTCAAAACACAAACACTGTGACCCACTCAGATTTGCCACTGGTCCAAAGTTAATCAAATCAGCTCTTGCTCATCTGGTACCCATAACAGTTTCCTGTGTGGAAGTTCATGGCAACAACCAACAGTGAATTTGGACCACCACAGTAATTACTGTTGAAAATACACATGTACCTGCCCATGAAATGTGTCATAACAGTAACATTTGTTGCCTATGTGCTGCATATCAAGGACGAGGAGCACACAGTCCCTGTGATTTGGACACTTAAGAACCAGGCCCTCTACAATCACATATCCAAGGGAAGAAGGTTGCTGTAAACCTGGGGTGGACCCTCTACGAGTACATCGAAACAGAGTCTATAAGAAAGGTTCTCTGCCTGAAAACGTAATAGGAAAAACCCACAACACATTAAATCATATAAGCAAAATATCAATCATTACTAACTTAAATCTTAAAGTTATTAGGTAGCTAAGAAATAAAAGCATCTACATTAATTAAGTGGATATATAAAAGGGCAAAACCCTACGGAGGTCGCCAAGTCATTTAGATATGGGAATATTGGATTGCTATAATATTGCTAGGTCTTCAAAAGCTTAAATATTTCATTTCAAGTCTTTGGAGATTTTGTTGACACTTAAAATCCAGATAACAATACGAGTTTATATAAATTCCAGTATCTACAGCACAGTTTCAAACAGTAAACTCATCTTTCCTTCCATTTAGTTTTTTATGTCCCTCTACACCCAGGCCCCACCCTACCACCCTCCCGCAGAACAATCATGACACCAATATATTAAAATGAAGCCCCACGATAAAAGGCTGCTGCTGGCCATTGCTGCATGCCTTCCACACTTAAGCAGGTTTAGGACACTTCGGGGGTCATTCTGAGTCTGGCGGGCGGCGGAGGCCGCCCGCCAGACTTCCCCCCTCCAAAATACCGCTCCGCGGTCGAAAGACCGCTGAGGGTATTTTGGTTTTTGCACTGGGCTGGCGGGCGACCGCCAAAAGGCCGCCCTCCAGCCCAGTGCAAAAAACCCTTCCCACGAGGACGCCGGCTCAGAATTGAGCCGGCGGAGTGGGAAGGTGCGACGGGTGCAGTTGCACCCGTCGTGAATTTCAGTGTCTGCAAAGCAGACACTGAAATTCTTTTTGGGGCCCTCTTACGGGGGCCCCTGCAGTGCCCATGCCATTGGCATGGGCACTGCAGGGGCCCCCAGGGGCCCCGCGACACCCCATACCGCCATCCTGTTCCTGGCGGGAGAACCGCCAGGAACAGGATGGCGGTATGGGGTGTCAGAATCCCCATGGCGGCACAGCAAGCTGCGCCGCCATGGAGGATTCAATGGGGCAGCGGAAAACCGGCGGGAGACCGCCGGTTTTCCCTTTCTGACCGCGGCCAAACCGCCGCGGTCAGAATGCCCTGCGGGGCACCGCCAGCCTGTTGGCGGTGCTCCCGCCGACCCTGGCCCCGGCGGTCCGTGACTGCCGGGGTCAGAATCACCCCCTTCATTCCTACCCACAGAAGCCTTATCTATAGCATGGCCTCGGGCCCGTTCCATGGGAACATATTTGGCTGGATCGAAGGTAAATTTGCACCACACTGTTTACATTCACTGTTTCATGCCAGCATTTGCTTCCAGTTGGAAAAATGCAGCAACGAGAGCAATCAAAACCACACAAAACTTCAGAGCAAAACCCAAATGCCAACTGGAGATTTGCTAAGGAGTTATCAGGCATTAGCTAGTATTTTAGTAAATCGTTCAACACATTTGCTGTTGATCTTCTGTTCCTTTATTTACTCCAACTTCCCAAGACAAAAGTAGGGCAGATCAAATGCTGTTACTATATCAATGTATTCAGCAATATTTAGTTTATTTCTAAGGATAACTGCTCAGTAGAGCTATAAACTGGCCACAGTGAAGGAAAGGCTTCAAAGAGCTTCGAGGCAATTATCTCACGGTACAATCTGAAATTAAAAAAAGGCATTATAATTAGAACACCATTTAATACAATTATACTGTTCACATTAAAGCAATGCATACCACAAAGACTCTATTGAAGCAACTCTCCAGCTCTTGTTGTTTTCCCCTGATTCCTCCACGACAGCTTACTGAGGGAATTACAGTGGGGTCACCACCATGGAGTGTCACACTCCTAGTTGTCACATAAATAACAAGGGGCAGCCGGCCACACCATTACAAAAATTCTACCAATGCTACCAGTCTGATTTGTCAAAACAGACAGACCAACAGAGAACACACGAATAATGGGCATAGTGTTGAAAGTTCCTGGCACAGCGTCCCTGTGACTTTTTCCACTTTTTAACCTTCTAGTAGACCCAGAATGTTGTCTGGTAAGGAGACCTCCCTCAAGTCCTTTGACCAGTGCTCTATGTGAGCATGTCATGTTGCTCACTGAGAAAGTTAGGCTCTGTTAGAATTTTGGAGTTCCCCCAATGTGCAAATCCGTTCAGCATGTGAGACTACCATCCTCATGTGATGACACAATGGTTTGCAACATAATATACTTGTCTTTTAGAACCTCAAACTCAATGGGTGATGAAGAGGGGGGACAACCTACTGGCACTCAGTGGTAAATCTCTTTAGTGGGTTATAACAGGAGCAATTCATTCCCCACGGGTACCCATTGCATGTGAGTGCTTGGGTATATCTGAGGTGGGATAGCCAGGAGTCAGTTTATATGAAGCTCTTATGGTTTTACCGTGCTCTATAAGGTCAGTAGCAGCAATAGATTGGCATCTGCCCTTCCCCAAACGTCCTACATGCAGTGCTCTTTTAGGATTCCCTTCATTCTGGAATCCATTCCAAGACCACGTGCATCATCTGGCTTTTAATATACAGTCCCAGAAGGACCTTTTGTGCTCTGCCTCAAGCTAGGAGCCACTTCTAGCAGCATGTCCCGAGAGTCTGTAAAACGTGGACAATTACTTTGGCCTAGCCAAATGGCTATCGCCCACTTGCACAGCCTTTGCTCTGTGCCAGAGACAAGTACAGTCTACTTGTGATATAGAAGAGGAAAGCGGACGGTTTAAAATCCCAGATAGTAGCCATGAAGATGTGGCTACCTAAAAAAGAAATGCATCTGAAAGGATTAGTTCTTCCAAAAAAACGTGGGGATGACATTGAGTTTGACTGGCTATTTGGAAAGGCCAATGAGTCCCTGTTGTGTATGAAGTGGTCACCTCTTTACAGTCAAAGCTCTTCGAATAAGTGTGGAAAGAATGAGGACCAAGAACATTTTTTTAACAGCAGTCTTTGTTAAAGGGGTATGGGATAAATGCCTTATACTTCGGAGATCTATGCCCCTGCTGAAACGGAAGGCATACTGAGTGCTGGGAACATGCTTGCGTAAGATGCCATATGCCTGTGCTGTGAGCCTCCAAGTCAGACCGAGAAAGGAGAGCCTGCTCTACTGAAAAGCCCAACATTAAGATGAACACAACAGCACCAAATTCAAAGAGGTACTGCAGAGGCAAAACTCGAGTGCAACCCCATGAGAGGCACCTAGTGAGAAGACGGGACATCTCTGAACTGTTATCGATGCCAGTGGGACTCTCCACCACAGCAGGGGCCCCAAAGTGCTTGCACCTTGAAGTCAACCCAAAGTTACCTAGTCCACATGCACTGTTATGTGACATCAAAGAGACACAGGATGACTAACCGCTCAAATATAAACAGTAAGGTGCACTGCACCGGTGCCCTTGACCTATGCCTAAACAATACAGTCTGTGCATTACTTGACTGAGTAATCTTAGGCCACCTCCTCATCTGCTCACTCTGATTGTGATGCCTCTTGCCAGCTGAAGATTCTTATGCTTTTTTTCCATTTGTTTTACATGAACGTCACTACTTTTGAGCAAAAACAGACAACCACCACTGGCTATGGGGCGCTCATCCTTTGGTATGAATAGTCAGTCTTCCCTTCCTTCATTACTTTGCACAGGAGAAATGGAGAAAGAAGTGGCATGGGACTTCGCAGTTGCCAGATGATTTCTGTGGTATCTCCTGCAAGGTCTTGTATTGCTTATGTACAGCACATCTGCTTTCGCAAAATGACCAGCTTTGTTTCTTCTTGAGGCAAGCAGGCCAAGTGTAGTCATCCTGTTTGGCCTACTATAAAAAAAAAAAAAAAAATAGGTGACTGGTGGATACATTTTAGTTTCTTGACTTTTAACTCTAGACTTTCTCTTTTTTATGACCTTTGAAATTGCAGCTAGCTAAGGTGCTTGTGTGAAGGCAGGAATTCTAATGTCATTTTATGTTTGTGTTGTGGCTCCAACGAATACACACACATTATAAGTGAGGGACTAACTCCATGTGCTAGGACTGGGTAAAAAGACAGGTGCTGAATTTTTTGACGAAAAGCTAGACAGGAGTGACATTCTGGAATTGTAAAGGAGAAGAAAATTCAATTTAATGGAGAAATAAATTTAACAGATGGGAGTAGAACTCAATTCAACTGACAAGAGAGAGCAGCAGCCCTTTCCAACTCTAATGAAATAAGGATATGTTAAAACCTACAATGAGGATGATACTACAAAATGAGGAGGGCTGCATGAAAAGAATCTGGAGATTTGAAATGATGGGCATATCGGATAAATTAATTTGTGGACTGTGCAAATGTTCCTAAAATGCATGTTTTCCTTGCAATTGGATGCCTGTCTGAGCCACTGTACCAGGGGCTGTATTGTGACACCCCAGGGTACATTGCATTATCAGAATGCAACAAAACATAAGAAAGATATTTTTATACTGAAATATTTCAATTTTGAATTATCGTTTCATACTATGACAGTGACTGAAGGATGAAGAGTTTCAGGTAAGTATTTTCTTTATAATTTATGTTTGAAAACAGAACAGTGCAGCAAATCCATCTCCACTTGCAAAGCCTGTGCGGCACAAAGAAGTTGGGTTTGCAGATGCAGAATGAACAAAAGGGGTCCTCTGGTCCACAGTCGGCATCAAGAATCGCAATACATACGCCGTGTGCCACTGAGAACACGAGAGAAAAGTGGGCAAACCAAGGGGCGCCAACCCCCTTTGCTACGAACAAATAAATGTATAAACATGCACATCGGGAGTTGGTTACTATTTGCAAGGCTGCATCAGCACAAAGGGCTACATTGAACTGTCACTGCAAGCTCTGTCTCTTTAAGGGCAAGTGGTTGCAATGAATGCACTGTGCAAATGAACAGAGGTGATTGGGTCTGTTTCCCTTGCAGGCCCCAATTCCTGACTGCTGTGCCAACTGAAGTGCACACATTAAAATGCACCTCAGCAAGAGCAAATTTGTCCTGCTCCTGAGTGGTAAATTCAGTGCTGTACAAAGAACTGGCCTGGTCACCGTGCTGTGACAAGCTAGTTAGTACATCTAGTGAGATGGCTGGCCAATAACATTTATTGGTGAAGCAGTCCACGAAGCAATAAGAGCAGGCCGTTTGGAAATACTGATGTTAAATGTGGCAAGGGACCAAACAGAACCGAGTGGAAGCAAGCAGTCAGGGTTAATTACAGGGGACTGAGAAGGGATGCACCACTAGGCTCTAATAGGCTTCTTTTCTTTGTGGTTAATGGTTGGAGGATACCCAACACCTCAAAAGGGGGGCTGCATATCAGTGTACTTGCACTTCGGTCTTCCATCTGGCCTTGCATGATTTTCTACTCTGAAAAGCCATTCTCATTGCACTCTACACAAGAGTGAAAGGGGCACTCGGCGTCAGTGATATGTATGCATTGCCTAAGAGGAGGTATTAGAATGACGGTGCCCAATAAAGGGACTGTCATGAACATCCCTGCAATATTGGACTGGCACTGTTAAAAGTGACCCTCCTTGTGGCACTTCTTCTGCTGTCACCCTCTCCTCCTCTACCCATTCTGTCTTCACCTCTCCCTCCCGCCAAGCTGAACTTATTCCCATATGCCCACCTGTTAAACTTTCCTACATCCCATTTCACCCACAAACATCAAGTCAATAACTGCTCCACCAGATCAGACCAGATTGTGGTAATTCCGATACCTAAGAAATTGAGGGTTGACTTGTACTCAATTAAAAATGATATTCAACCTGAGGGGCTGGGCTTCAATTCCTTCTGGAATATGCAGACACATTCATATGAAGTAGGAACTGATGAAGAAGAGACGTTAAGAATTCCAAATGATACCTCTTCCGAGAGTGGTTCCTCACAGTGACATGCTCCCAAAGCAGTAGAATCAACAGGTGAGACACATCCAGGGTTTTATGGTGGTATTAAGTTTGTGGCTGGGCTGTTGTACCTGCATGAAACACCCCGGCTGGTCCTTCAGGCAGGAAAGGTGCGGATTGAGCGGAACCTGAAGTTCAGAAGGAGGTACGAGCACATAGCTGGCAGGGTAAGGTGCCGCAGGGTAGAGGGGTTGAAGGGCTTGGAGCGTGGGATGGCTCGAGGACAGGAAGCTGAGGGGAATGTGCAGACAGCAGCGCTCATGCACTTTGTACTGTATATGAAAGTAAAATCTGCTGTAGTCAAAGTATTGTGCTTTATTCTCTTACCCATTGATCACCATTGGAAATAACCAACTTGCCTTCAGAGACCTAATGTGCAATGTTTGGAACACGCTCAGTATTTCGGGTACCAGTAGTTCACACAAGAATAAAGAAAACAAATAGCACATGCAGCCTGCGAAGACGCAACTCTAAACCCGACAATCTCTTCCAGAATCCACAGACTAATTCTGGAAACTGGCAGACCAACATTTAGAAACGCCCGGCTGTTTATCCTGTCTCGTGCACCAAATACCTGCACCCGTTTGACTGGATTAACGATGACTCGTGCGCACACACCTGCATGACAGAGGACAGAAATGCTGCATCACAAGCTTTTTTAACAACCTCACAATATTTCATCACTGGGTTTTGACCAGGAACTTTAAGTCTCTTATTTAGACAAGAAAACACTGGTTTTTGTTTGTCTATCTGCACGGTGGTGGAGGGAAGGTGAAAGTCTGGTGGTGGAGTCTTAAGAGACACTGGAAGTATGTTGGTAATTTGCTGTTGGAGAGAGGCAGATTATATCTAAACTGTAAAAGGTATATCCGAATAAGAAACTCCTGGATAAGGCGGAATTTATACAAACATTCTGAACTCATTTTTTGAACATTTACTATGAACAAAATCCTTAAAATGATAACATGACAGCCTTCCAGTGACGTTCACTAGAAAACATGTTTCTAAATAGACTACAGAGACCTCTGTGATCGGACCGGATGTTTAGTTTTCTGGTTTGAAGGCTAGTTAAAATGCACATACCGATTTGATCGGGAACAGGCAAGTATCCGCCTAAAAAACGCAGCAGCACCATTTGCCCGAAGGGAAGCAGAGGCAAAGAGAGGGTGAGAACTCCTGGCCCACTCCTCTGCCAACTTCAACCAGTGTTCGTTAGCCTCACAGGTATGTGGGGATGGTACATACCAGGGAAATAGGCCCAACGCCTTTTCGCCACACCGGTTGGGTAATGAAAGACATAACTGAGGTACACTGGGCCCCTGACAATACTTAGCCCTGGTGACCACACCGATAAACTACAATCCCTTCTGCATTTTGCGAGGAACTCTAAGCAGTTGAGGCTTCTAAATATAACAACATTCATTTTGGGGTGTGGATTCATAAAGATCCTCCCTGGCCCCGTAGGACAGTACGTATCAAACACGAAACGCGTATCACATGGGCGAGATATTCAGGTATGTTTAAAAAGTTAAAATAATTAGTAAATGGAAGCAGCAATGCACCAACAAGCATACATACAAATGGAGGCCAATTTCTGAGTACTGTGGATACGAGCTTTCCAAAAGAGTCCCGAATGTGAAATCCTCACTGGTCAATTTTTGCCCACCGCTCTTTCCTCCATAAAATTAAACCCTTGAAAGTGACCACAGTGTCAAGAGTTCCTTAATGGAATGTCGTCCTAGTCAAACTGCAGTGTACCGGATATTACCTCAGTAGTTGTCGAACAACTTAATAAGCTAAACATTCCTCGAGAAAAATATAGATTTACGGTCACATACAGGAGCGTAGGCAACAACTAACACCCCCACAGAATTGCCAGGTAACCTCCACTGTCACCATGACACAGAAACACAATGCAACCGTTCACAAAGCCACACTGACCAAGACTAGGACAATAACAAGCTGGCTCGTTTTAAAAAGATGTTTCTGGTCACAGAACAGGAAGAGCCAGTTTGAGAGAAGATCTCCTCGTCTGGCTGCAATAACCAGACCCTTCAGCCACTGCTAACAGGCAGGCTTGGGCCCAGGGGCGTAGCTTCACGGGGGTGTTTGGGGTGTTGAACCCCCTAATAAATGTATTTTATGATAAATAGCTGGGTTCAAGTGCTTTTAGTCTGGTACTGAGAGATGTTTGTCGGATTTCACTAGGATGTTTTCCACACAGACAGAAACAAACACTCCCTCTCTGTTTCAAAAGTCCTCATAAATGTTGCTTATTTTACAAAATAATGTGCTTTCTTCTTAGTAATCCGCATTCCTTCCCTTTTCCACTGTTCCTTAGGCCACTCTCATATGCCCTGCTTGTTTTATAAAATAGTTCAACACTATATGCCAGTGTCATTGTTGGAAAATCGAAACCTACCCGTCCCCCCATAATCTTACTGACCAAAATACACCCCTGCTTGGGGCAGAACCTTATTAGAAAAATACACATTTTGCATGGAAATGTGCATGAACTGTTGTGATTCTTGGGCTATGAGGTTTCTGCCGGCATGTAAGTCTTCCAATGCACATTAGAATGTGTAGGATTGTATTGGGATTCATTCAGCAATAGCCACTCTCCTTACAAGGTTAATAATGCCCGTTTGAGTATATACTCTGTGTTTTGATATATTTAGTACATCATAATCCCAACAAGGCCAGAGACCTTTTCAGTTTTCATTGGGTTCCTCAGCACCTTTGGGGTGCATTGGTGAGATGAGTAATAGTAAGCCTATGTGGAAGAAAAACTGGATGAAATGTATGAGGTCAGTGAGCAGAGTAGACGTGGTGCTGTTCGACAGCATGGATTTGTGGAAAGTGGAGGCATAAATGCTATTAGGCGTGTTGATACTTCTCTTTATGTGGATTATTTTAGAGAGGAGTAGCCACTGGCTGTGTGTATACTCCATAGGTTAGTACCCTGTGCTGAGCAACTAGTGGTGCGAACCAACATGGATCCTCCATCTCAGTAGTTACCACACATTGTGCGTTAAGGTATGTTTCTCTGAAACAGGTAGACTGCAAAAAAGTTTTTTAAAAAAACAAAACAAAAAACAACACACAACAGCAGTTGTAGTATGGATGGCCAGACATCAACTAGTTAAGCACTGCCAGCATGACAAAAGCTGCGCTGGGAATCGAGTTCTTGAGCAGTCCCACGTTATGTACGAGAAGGTCAGTAGGTCATTTTGTCAGTGCATTCTGGTAATTGTGATTAGGGGTTTAGAAAGCATGAAGGAGGAAAATGTTAAGTCTGACAACAGAAACAAATAAGTAGTAACACAGACAATAGGTTTGGCTCACACATAGAAAATAGCACTGCAGCTAAACGTCATTGCGCAATCAGACTAGCGCACACACACACACACACAAAATGATTATGTCCAGGGTTCATAATAAAAGCAACCATGTACACAGACGTACAGTCATCCATATACTTAGACGCACACTTACATGCATACGCAGGTAGCTAGATCTATCCATAAGTGAGTTCACGTATAGAAAAGTTAAATTTAGAAGTGGGGGCTTATGCACCGATGACGGGATGGATAGGTCATTGCAGTACATGGATAGATCGAAGGGCTGGGTGTTTGAATGAAAATAAAAAAACATACATTTGGTGTTTATGATGTTGACCATTTGACTTAACTTTTTTGCTGCATAGGGGGACCGAATGTGTTTCCTACTTTCGCATGTTGCTACAGTTCGCGTTACAAAAGCAGTTATGAGCCACAGGTAAAGAGTTCTCGGTTTCTTTTTACCGGCGATTTTTATGCACAAAACAGCCGTCTGAAAAAAACAGATCATTTATTCCTACACCCAGTTGTAAAAATATACAACAGATACATTTGATGTGACGAGAGAGAGACCGCACAGACATCGTGAAAAATGAATGAGTTCATTGTGAGACTAAGACGCCCGTAACAGGAATTATATGACGTGTTTTGCTAAAAGAAAACCTGGAAAAGTTCCCTCTGTCAGGCATACTATGAAAAGCAAAAAAACAATTACTGCAAACGCCTTCCCCAATCATGGCCACTGAGCAGGCAGGCTTCTCTTAAATATTCGATACCAAAGATTGAGGAAATGCCATACTCATAGTGTAACTGCTGAACTCAACACGTCATGCATACCTTTACCAAAGAACAGTAACAGAATCTGCTATTTTGCATCTCAGTCTCATCTTTCCTTTTTTCGGATATGACCAATAATGGCGAAATATTTAATAATGCACCATTAAAGCTAAACTTACAAAAAAATAATTTATTAACCACTCACATGGGAGGACTTGAAATTAAAGTACTGCTCATAAGGAATATCTGGAGTGACAGAGGTATAGGTGGATAATGTATATATTCAGAAAGTCCACGCTATGCACATTCAGTGTCTACATGTGACACAAGTTGCAACTGCCCAGGAAATGCTCTAGTATACATTGTTTATTGTTTTGAATTGCAAATTATAATTTTCTGGGAATCAAAGCATCCCAGGATGCAGTTGTGCATGATCTAGTTTTTAAATGTCGACTTTTATAATGTTACATGTATATTACGTATGCTTCATTTCTCATTTAACTCTCAAACGTTTCTGTTTTTTAAATAATTTACCACTCTTCAGGTTTTTTTTCTTCATTTTTCTTCTCTTTTCCTTCCATTTTCTAAGTTCCTTAGTGTTCATACATGGATTTTTGTATACATTCATATTGTTAATGTTCTGAATAATTCATAGGTCTACGTGTATTATTCTAGAAATGATGTCTGGTATACACTATTTCCACATAAGGCATAATCTCTGTTTTTCATTACAGAATGTTTAGCCTATAGTTTTTATAACTATCAATAAGGTATTTCTAAAACTCAAAAAGGTAGACTTAAACTTTTACTAATACTTCATTGCCAGCCTGTGGACCAGCCTCCACAGACCACTGGGTATCAAGCGCAGATGATTGTCCCTGTTGTACTCACCCAGGCCGGCAGGTACTGGTTGCCAATCTGCTTGGAGATGGCTTCCTTCTCGTTTTCCAGCAGCTCATAGGCCGCAGTCAGACGGTTCAGTTTGCTGCCCTTGTTCTTTCTAAACCACATCCAAAGTAGGAGGCCAAGCAGCACCCAGCTGACACCCAGGCCCAGGTATCCGCAGAGGTAGACGGGGATGAGGTAAAACACTGCCCTGCACAGGTAGGAGAGCATCTCTAGAAGGAGTAGGTTCAAAGCCTTAGGGGAAAACTCCTTCTCCTGAGAGGAATCCTGTACCGGGGTCCCCCCTCTCTGCTGGCGCGGCTGGGGCCCTGGATCCTTGTTAGATGATCTCCCCTGCTCCCCCATTCTGCTGCCAGAGCTCACGCGAGGGTGTTCGGTAAGAGCAAGGATCAGGGCCGTGGCACTTGTGGGGGCGGGAGGTGGAGTGGTCCTGATGTGGGAGCTACCAAACTCCTATGAAGAACAGTGGAAATCAGGACCAGGAGGCAAGTTCAGGATCCACACTCCTATATTTGTCTGAGTGAGGAGATGCAGAGAGGAGATCCAGCCGATTGAAGTAAAGCCTGTCAGGGGAATCAGCTGGTACACAACTGTCACACCCTGCCTGGAGAACGAGGGCTCAATAAACAGACCCGGAGCCCCGACACCACGAACCTTGAGCGTGCCAGGAGAGGTCCCAGGGCCAGCATAGACAATGGGAATTTACCCCTTTATCGATTTTAGGCAACAGAGGGCGGCACACAGCTACAGTCCAGGTAAGAGGGACCCAGCTACACAACTCCTTGGCTAGATATCAGCGAGGCTCGGTTACACTTTCCTTGTGTGGGCATAAGAAGTTCGGCTATACGCCGCTGTCATGTCAGCAGAGGGTCAGGCTCAGGTACAAAACTCTTTGTCCGGGCAGCAGAGGCTCGTGTACACAATTCCCTCTCCGTGTACCAGCCAGGTACACAACTGTCTGGCCGAGTTGCAGGCTCAAACACAACAGGAAAGGCCCTGTGGTGCAGAGCTCCCTGTCAGTTGCGCGACAGTCCAAGCTGGGCACACCACCCCGGAAACTTCTGTTCTACACGTCTGTTGCTGGGCGGGCGACAAGCAGTTCGGCTGCAGGACCACAACACGGTGTACTGCTCTGCCAGCGGCTGCAGTGCACGGCCCGGTGTCTGCGCGCTGCTCCAGGTGTGTGCCCCTCGGTGGCTGCCTCAGCACTGCCGCTGGTGACTGCGCAGGGGCCGGCGGTACTCTCCCTCTCTGAGCTGCCCAGCCCGGGTTACACGGTTTTATTGCTCTGCCAGTGGCTCATCCCGTCCCCGCCATCGCAGCTGCTGCTGGGCTGAGTCTCCGGATAGGTATGTCTAACCCCAGACCTGAGGCGGTGCTTAGGTGAGGAGAAGCCCGGGCGCCCAGGCCCCGCCCATCGGGGACAGCCCTCACACCGAGGAGTCTCCGGGTGCGCAGAGGATGCAGCGGGAAGCCCCACCACCACGCTGGGCCCCCACGGAGCTGAAACAGGTCGTGCCGTGCCCACCGCAGCCCAGGGTCCGTGGAGTCACGCCCGAGGGAAGGGTGGCGTGCAGACACCGCCCAGTCGAGAAAAAAGACGGGAGCTGGAGTTAGCTCGCTGCGCCACGCCCGCGCTGGGGCAGCCACCCTAAACACTCGGGAGATATTAGCACACTCGCTGTATCTAGGCCATTGACCAAGACGTGGAGGGCTTTGCCGACGAACTGCGAAACTCTGATAATTAGGGCGCTCCCCGCAGAAACCACACCCACCCGCATCATGCCAATTTACCAGGACACAGAGAGCCTCAGCTGAGGAACTGCAAAACTCTCGTAGTTAGAGCTCTCCCTCTTGGGAACGCACCGGGGCCGACCACGCCCCCTCAAGGAGGGCGTATCCACTCGGCGGGAGCAATACCAGGCCCAGCCTTTTGATGCTCGGCACGCCCTCCTCTGCCCGAGGGCACCCAGGCAGAGGCGGCTCGGCGGGCCACGCCTAGGCTGCGTTGCTATCTGGGAAGCGGGGCTATCCAGGCTAAGAGCAAAGCTGGAATTTTAAAAACTGTACCCATAAATTCGGGATCAAGGTGTGGCAACAAAAAGAGGGTGGAGTCACGAGGGGCGGAGTCATCAAAAGCGGTCTGAGTAAACATATACATATATTTGTTTGAAAAAATTCTGGCCCAAATAATTTTACCATTGTGATAGGTAGTGCTAGGGAGAAATTAACCTATAAAAAGTAAGTGCTATACTGTTCCCTATAGACTGATATATCTGACATTTTGACAGTGCCTGCATATCTGTTATATACAGGGATTGAACACAGCCAAAAGCATATCTCCAAATCATAGTTTCTGCCTGGTTCTTGTGAAGCGAGAAGCTGTGTGCCTTTGTTTCGGTCCTTTGCATTGGGGCCTAGGTGTTAGGCTCCAGCCAGTATCGTACAAAAGGGGTGCTGAAGGCCCTTTGTGTTTGGGCGCAGCTGGAATCTAAAACTAGAAATCCCCCTCAACCCGTGCACATTGCTGCTCCGAACAGAAAGCAGACAATGTGCGAAAGCAGACAATGTGCGGGTCCTGCTGAATTGTGTCCCTGTATCTGCAAATTACCCTGGGACAACTTCACCATATTTCACTGGGGAAAGATGAATCCCTGATATGGCTCAATAACAGCTGCTGAATCGGTCCAGTGGGATGCCCTTTAATTCCAACACTGGCTAAGAGGTGTCGAGTGCTAGGAAGCTTCAAGGAGATCACTGCCATACATTAGACACACTCTTTGCAAGGACTTGGTAGCAGATATTTAGCTATTTCTGTGCAGCATGATGTGTTTGCAGTTGCAACGTCCTTGGGACTGACCAAGATTGAAGCAATGGCAAAATTCCTGAGTTGAGAGCAAACATGATTGTCAGGGTTTAGGAGAAGAACAAAGAACTGCTTCAGTATGATGCTGAGAGCGTCATCCTGTGCAGTATGGTGTGGTGTGGCAAAGATGAATCGGCACACTCAGCTAACTGGCTACAGGACTGACCTGCACAGTGGTCTCATGGCATGCCCCATTTATATATCTCTGTGGTTGCGCCTGGTCATGGGGTGAGGGCTGAGGCCCTGCTGGACAGAGTAAGAACAAGGTTGTTCACTACATCCCTTCCCTCTTTAGTCCATTGCTGGTTCAGCTCTGACCCTTGGCTGTCTCCCATATCAGGCAATATACAGTTTCTTAGGGTCTGACTGGCCTATAGGGCAATTAGACAGTGCCTGTCTAGATAGTCTCACAGTCAATGTATGGGCGTTTTTTGGGAGGGTTTGTGGGTCTGTTTTATGGCCACAGGGACAGTGGATTTCCCTGTTATTGACTAAAACATTGCCTGCAGCAACCTCAAATCAATGCAGTCTTCCATACTGTAGCATCCTCCCCAGCCTGGGTACCCACCAATGAATATCAACACACAGAGCTGTGAATCACACATCTTTATTCCTCTGTGCATACCTGTGAACTTCAACATTCAAAACCAAGCTTTCCTTACATTCTATTCTAGAGATTACATCACCAGTGCTTAATTTGTAAATAAAAACAAGCTGTGCCCAAAGCCCTCCTCTTAAACACGCTGCTGCTGCAATTAAATGTGCGAACACGGAATACTGAGGCAGCGTAATCCTGAAGCCATCTCAGGCCTCTTCAATCCATTTACAGCCACTCCCTGGCACTTCAGCTCCCTCTTGAAGCTTTCTGCTTTCTTCTTTTGTGACGCTTTTTTGTTTTTCTCTTCCTCCGTCTTTCCCATATGTGTCTTTTGCTCGCAGTAAATGCTTGAGCCAGAAAAATGAGTGCCAGCCCTCAAAAATAAGTGCTGGTGCCAGCACCAGAAACAACAAGCACAAATTAAGTACTGTACGTCACACTGCTACTAAGTCCATTAAGAGCCAAAAGAGTTTCATTATAAAACGTGTAAGACATTGCACCCCCGTTAAATAAAAATTTACAATTTGATAAAATCAGTAGACATACACATATATATATATAAAAATATGTACAACTATATCTCTTCAATCAGTATTCCTGGCGCTTTGATCATGCAACCTGATCTGGTTACTGAAAGTTGTGAGATGTCAACTTCAATGTCCGAGGTGGTGAAGAAATAACAGCAGTCACAGAGTTTTCAGGGTCAGTCTTTCTTTCACCATTTTGAGTTAGAGACCAATAAATCACAAGCCTGAAGTGAGAAGAATCTCTGGTAACAGACGTCCAGCGCGCTGGGCAGTTACCATGTGTCCTTTGATAGACACCAGTTGGAATAGTTCAGAGTCATACGGAGCATCAGATTTTCTTTTGCGCATCCGTCGTGCGATCACCCAGTCACCTTTCGTAAATGTGACGTCTTTTGCAGGTTTTCTTTTGTCACCATAAGCTTTCATTTTCTGATTGTTAACCAAGTACCTTGTATGAATCATGTTCTCACTCTGGTCTCTTTTGGTGGTCCATTGTGGTAACTTGGCTGACTTTCCTCTCCCAAACATCAAAGTCGTTGGACTTTTGCCTGTGGTCGAGTGGGGTGTTAAACAATAAGTTCGTAGAGTAGAATTTAGTACTGTTTTCAAATCGAGCTTCTCAAGAGTTGTACACTATGCTGCTTTCTTTAGTGTACTCATAAAACGTTCATCAAGTCCATTGGCTGGTGGCAACAAAGGTGTGCTTTTTTGATGCTTTATGTTTAAATGCTCCAGAAATCCTTTAAATTATTTACTGTTAAAGGGTGGGCCATTATCAGATTTCACAATGGTTGGAGTGCCCCAAATCGCAAAGATGCTATCACGTTTTTCAATGACTCGTTCGTGAGTTGTAGATGAGCGCTCTTCATCTAGAGGGAACCATGAGTATTTAATAATAACCACCATTAGGTGATGTCCATTGTTCAGTGGGTTGAAGAAGTCAATGGCTATTATCTCCCATGCATGCTTAGAGGGTTCTGATATGTTCAGAGTATGTTTAGTAACATTGGTAGAAAGACAGTTGCATATATAACAGGCCTTGAGTTCTTTTTCAACTCTTTCCCCCAAGTATGAAAATCAAACTCTGTCTTGGAGAGCTGTTTTTGTGGCAACAATACCACAATGTCCTTCATGATCCATTTCAATTACTTTCTGTCCTAGACTCTCCGGAATCAGGATTCTCAACTCACATATTATGACTCCTTCTTGAGTTATGGACAATGCATCCTTGGCATTTTTGTATTTTTGATATTCACCTTTATGGGTGAGAGGTCGAGGGTGTCGGTTCGACAACTGATGTGTAATTATGTCCTTCAGCTTCAGCATGACACTATCATGGCTTGTGACAGTGTCAATCTGGGCTATCAAAATGGCAGTGGGTGTACTTGTCTTGAAAATGAAATTAATGTAGGCTTTAGGCATCTTAAATGGACTACTGTGACCTTGTGAAGGCACTCTCGAAAAGTAGTCAGCAGGATTCTGATCCGTTCCTTGACGATTCACAATTGTTTAATCATATTCTTACAATTGAAGTCCCCAGTATTCAGTACAAGGAGGTATCTTGGATTTTGGATTGCCAAAGCCAGTCAGTAGAGATTGATGATCAGTTACCAGCGTGAAAGGCTTTCCATACAGAAATACATGGAAATGTTCTCAAGCCCATATCATGGCCAAACTTTCTTTCTCAGTTTGTGAGTAAGCACGTTCTGTTTGGGACTAACGTCTACTGGCATAGGCCACAATATTGCGTTGGGCATTTGGGGGTCCACAGTGCTGTGCAATGCCTAGCACGACCGGGCTGGCATCAACAACAACAACCTCTATATAAAGCTTTGGATTAAAGTATGCCATTTCAGTAGCATTTTCAATGGCGTGTTTGAGCCTCTTGAAACTTCTCTCTCATTCTTATGACCATTTAAAAGAAACATTTTTCTTTGTTAACTCTCGTAATGGAGCACTAACAGCAGCAAAGTCTTGCATGTATCTTGAACAATAACTGGCCATGTCAAGAAAGGAACGTACCAATGAAACATCTTGTGGGGGCTCAGCATTTGACAGAGCTTGTACTTTTGCAATATCAGGTGTCATACCGCCATCAGAAAAGATATTGCCAAAGAATTTCAGTTTTGTCTTGTTGAACTCACCCTTGTCTGCATTCAAAGTCAATCCTGCATCACTAAGTAAGCACCATACTTGTGTGAGAGCTCTATCCTGCTCAAGCTGTGTAGCTTTGAGAACAAATATGTCATCACTATAGTTGAATGCATTCACAACAGTCCGTATGATATGCCAAATGACGTCTTGTAAATGTTCTGCAGCTGATGACACACCAAAATGAAATCTTTTATATCGAAACAAACCAACATGTGTAGAAAAGTTTGTAATGTATCTACAACTTTCTTCAAGTTCTGACTGATGATAACCTTTATTTATATCAAGGCGAGAAAGGATCTTTGCACTATTCAATTGCATTATCATGTCAGCAATGTGTGGACCTGGATGTTGTTCTTGTTCAGTCGCCTTGTTTGCTTGATGCATGTCAACGTAGATGCGTACAGCTCCTTCGTTGTCTTTTTTGGGCACTACCACTATGGGAGAAATCCATGGTGTTGAACCAGTGGAACGCTCAATATTGTGTTTAAGTAGCGATTCAATATGTTTTTTGGCACCTTATTGTAAATGAAGAGAAAGTTATCTATGTCTCTGAGCAACAGGACAGACATCTTCATTAATATGCAGTTTTACTTTCAGCCATTTTGTTTTTGCGTTGTGGCACACTTACGTTTTCCTTTGCTCTACACATCATCACAAACTGATTCTCTTTTCCACAGCCTTTACATATATGTCCAGTGGCAGGACAAGTTCCTTTCGTGTGGGAATGAAAATCCACATCTAACACATAACTTCTTTTTATAGGTGGGCATCAATTTGTGTCCTTCAATCTTTTGCTTCAACATACTTTTCACATTCATGACTGGTTCGCCCTAGGCACCCTCGACCATGTCACCAGCTTGTCTTTAAACACGCTTTTAGCTCTGGCAGCCATCAGCGCTTGCTCCAGACTAAGGGCCTCATTATGATTTTGGCGGTCCTATCACAGGATGGGGAGGATGCCACCACCATAGCGGTGATGTTCCCCCCAGCATATTACAATGTTCCTACCGGGCTGACAATCTGACAGCGGTAGGATATTTGCCTCGCCTCCGTTAAGGGAGCTGAGGCCAATATCCTAACACTCCAGCACCCTTGGAATGCGCACTGTCAGCAAAGCAGACAGTGTGCATTCCAAAGGTGCTGGGCAGGGGGACCCTCTACTGCCCACAACTTAGTCGTAGGCAATTTAGGGGACCCCGTGTCGCCCCCAGCACTTCCTTTCTGCCAGCCTTTCCATGGCGTGCTCCCACCATGAAAAGGCTGGCAGGAAGAGGGGTTGTAATCAGCCAGGTGGTACTGAGTTCAGCATTGCCATGGCTGGTTGAAAACCTGACCAGCATCATGCTGTTGGGAACCGTGTTCCCGGCAGAGACGGCGGTCCTTTAGCGGTCCGTCCGCCAAAGTAATAATTTGGGGGGCAGACCGCCAAAGCCGCTGCGTTCCAACCGCGAGTTTGGCAGTCATGTGCTTGTAATGAGGACCTAAGAGTTTCTCTCAGCATTTGTCATCTGAATGAATCTGACAAGCATCCGTCAATAACTGTAAGACACATAACGTCATTGTCATTAAATTAGTTGAACTTACAGTGTTTGATGACTGCATCAAGTCTTTTCACAAATTCATCAATGGTTTCACCAGCTCTTTGATGTTCTTGACTGAAAATGTATTGTTCATAATCAACGTTTGGTGCTGGACTGAATTTGATATTCAATGCATTTTTAATCTGACTGTATGTGACTTCTTTGTCAGTTTTCAATATTTTCTCTATAACTTCTTTCACACCATCACCAACAAGATTTTTAAGATACCTGATAATCTTACTGTTATCAGATCCACGAAGTGTGTCAATGAAATTCTCAAATGTCTCTATCCCAGTAGTCCATCTATTCCCAATATTTTGATTTTTGGCAGAATCGAAAGGTAGTGTGGTTTCTGGAATGCAGCAGTGTTGTAAAGTAGTGTGGACCTTACTGACATTGAGAGTACCATGCTCTCTGATGTTGTTTGATGTTTGATGATCATGTTCATGTAAACTTTCTCCAAAGTCTTTTGACATGTGGGCTTCAGGATCATCTTTAACATTAATTAGAACTGTGTCTTCTTTCTTGGCTGCCATCATCAAAATCTCACAAATTCAACTGTTGCTTTCAACTCTTTGAAGACCTATGAAGTTGTTCTGAGCCCCACTCGGCAGCCTTGTGGGCAGCTGCTTCATGTATGGACAGCTCTGTAAGCACAACCCTGAGCACTTCTCCTTGATCCATTCCATCGAATGCTGAGGCATGATGGCTCTCTTTAGTGGGCTCAGTAGGCTTTTTATTTCCTCCTTCCCACATGACAGTTTGCATTTTTCTGACACCTTGTTGATCTCTGCCTTGCTGCGTTTTGTAAACCTGGTTGTATCCGCCTTTAGCATTGACGCTCTGTGCTATGTATAACTTTATTTTGCGTGGTAGCACAGTACTTTTTAGTAGGGTCTTGGTTGTGGCTTTTTGACCAACAGTGCATAGACTTCTCAGTGAAGCTGTCTTTACATTCAAATGCTTCACAGCAGCTGAAGTTACATTTCGACTCGGCATACGCCAACTGTCTGCTCGACACTTCGACAAAGGCACACGTGGCACGCACAAGCAGTTTGCTTGGACCACTGCAAACTCTCCGGGAGAGCACTGTCCTTTGAGTTACTTAGCCCTATCCCATCACCAGTTGTAGCGTCCTCCCCATCCTAGGTACCCACCAATGACTCCGCCACACCCAGAGCAGTAAATCACACTTCTTTATTTCTCTGGGTGTACCTGTGAACTTCAACATTCTAAACCCAGCTTTCCTTACATTCTGTTCTAGTGATTAGGTCACACTGGTGTGGAGTACGTTTGGAGCCAAAGGAGTTCTGTTATAAAACGTGCCAGACACTGAACATACCTTGAAAACACTTATACATCATGTGTTTACAAGTTTAAAACAACTCCAATTTGCTAATATGGACCACATTTTTGGCTTTCTAATTCTCTAATGGGGGCCCTCAGGTTCCTAGACACTGTTGCAATGTTCAGCAAGAACCGACCATAGTGCGTAGTCATGCTCAGGAAGCTTTGTACTTTGGTGACGTTTCAAGGAACCGGTGCATATCTGGTGGCTTTGGATATAATAGGGTCCACTCTCAGTCACTCTTCGATGACAGGTACCCAAAGAACTCAATTTGTGATTTGAAAAAGTTGCATTTGTTCTCATTGAGCATGAGCCCATGCTCACAGAGCCATTGCAGGGTGGCTTGCAGGCACCCGTGGTGCTTGGCAGAGAGTTTTGAGGAGAAGAATATGTCATCACTAATGTTTGGGATGCCTTCCAACCCTGACACTGGCTCTCAGATCATGTTTGAAACACCTTGGCAGCCCAAAAATATCCCAAAGTTTAGCCTCTTATACCTTTGCTGCCAAGGTGAGTTGAGAACGTGGTAAGGTAACAGCTTGCTGTGTGGAGCATCAGCTAATGATATCTTGCACTCAGATCTACTTTGAGGAACAACTGTGCTTCGTTAAGGTCTGCAATGATGTCGTACATTATGAGCGTTAATGTGTCTCTGTTAATCACCTTCTTGGGGAGGCGCACAGCGATGCACAGCAGTATGGTCCCAGTTGTTCCATCTTCTTTTTTATGACCGTTGGGGGCACCCAGGTGGCCAGACACTCCATCATGTCCAACAGCTCTAGCTTTTCCAGCTCCTACTTGATGCTCCAGCCATGAACTATCCTGCAATGGATGTCCCTCTCGTGCCCTCAGACCTGCCTACAGCAGCCAAGAACAAATAATATGCATACTCTTGAAACTGTCCCATGAAAACTGCACAACTATGGAAGTAGCCATAAAGTGCAAATCTTCCAAATCCCACTTAAACTCAATTCACCCTTACCTTCTTTGACTAAGAAATTGGAGGTGGCTCAGACAAAAGGATAACAGCCCTCCTGGGAGTGTGGACACACAGCAAAGAGGTTGTCCTAAACCTTAGCCATCACCTGTGTTGTCCTATGACTTGCCTTAAACGTAGCGGCTTAAACCACCACCAGGGAAAGCCAGTGGAGAGATTTCATACTGACTTTCCTCCCCCTGGGACACCTAGAGGGCTACTTCCAGTGATGGACGTGCTGCCATGACCAAACCATGAACGCCCCATGACCTCATTGTAGTTCCATCCAGTGTGAGGCTGGGATTGAAAAAAATTCCAGAGCTGATTTTGGTTTCCATTTCGGCCCTGAAGATGAAAGTAGTTTTACTATTTCAAAGAAAAAGCCCAGATTTGCAGAAGATTTTGTCATGATCTGTAAGAACTTCTGACAAAAGGAAGGCTAAATTTGCAGTTTCACCAGGAAAAACAGTAGATTCAACAGTGAACTATTGTTCATTCTGATTTTTCTGCTTAATAAGCAGCACTGAAATAGAACACTGCAAACGGCACTCACATTTTATGGTACAACATCATGTTTAATTATAGACAATCAGTTTATTTTATTGTTTTTTTCTAAAAGCTTTAAATAAATGAAACAAAAGATATGCTTACACCATACGTATTTATTTTGTAGTGCAAAATACAAAGTCCTAATGCAAAAAATGTTACTTACTTTATGAAAGTTCCTAAATTTATTCTTCTAACAAATAGTTAAAACACCTGCGCATACTAAAACATTGGTTTAAGTTTGTAGGTAAGTGAACCTGATTTACTCTATCTGATGCAACTGTACTCCTAATTTTATATACACAATGGGTAGATGCAAGTTATGAGTCTGTTTTAATGCCGGGCAAATCAATGTTACTTGTTCTGTGCATTGAATATCATTCCTGCCCGATACCCACTTTCAAGACTCTCTCTGAATATTCTCCCATGGGTATCTCATAGGATAAGCCCCATGTATGCGGATTTAAAATGAGCATTGGCAAAGCCAGTAAGCTCACCTTTTGACTTTGTCAACGCAGACCTATTTTCTGCCAGTGCTCTTTACCCATGCTATTCAGCATTAACATTGACAGAAAAAAGCACAATGATCTGTATGCTTGCATGTGTCAACCAGTATGCATACGTATGTGTTATGGCGGTATTTGTTGTTGATATATTTATGTGAAAGCATCACTAAGCATGCAAGCTCATACCGCAGGACGCAGCCACCATTTTTTCATTAATTAATTTTTCCGAGATGGAAGATGGCCACCTTGGAGGGGTAAATACTCGCTTTAAGAAGGGAGCGAATAGGCCTCAAATGGCAGCTGCCAGCTGTTAAAAAATAAAAATATGTTAAAGAAAACAGTACAACACGAAGGGGTGGGCAAGCAACAGTGGAGCTGGCTAGGTGCTAGTGGGGGTAAAAATAAATACTGCAAAAACAAGAGAGGGAGCAACGGAGGAGCATTCAAGCATGGCAGAGCAGGGTGGAGAAACAATGGCCAAGCTTTGAGGGGGAAGACCTAAATTTGATTTGGGAACCAGTACACATGGGAGAAAACAAGAAAACAAATCGGTTGCACTTCTATGGATTGCTAAAAGCAAACAAAATAATTCCTTGATTATGAGATGTGGAAGTATACATGCCACCTAATCAAAAGCATGGTAAATAATCTATGCTTTACAAACAAAAGAAGAGGAAGGGAAGCTGTCATAAAAGAAGCAAGCAAATGAGATTGACAAGGAAGCCAACTAATGTAAGGAAATGGGCTAGCGCAAAGTTCATTGTATGTATTGGTAGTGACCACAATAGATCTTCTACAATAGACAGCTAAAACTGTTTATAGGCTAGGCCTAAAAAGAAAGTAAATCTCTGGAGTTGCTTTTTTTTAAAAAAATATAACTGCATTTTATATTCTGTAATTGAGCATACTGAGACAATCAATCAGAATTTTTAAAAAAATGGTATAAATCTTCCCCAAAGTTTAAAGATTTTGCTCCAGTTTTTTTTGGGTGTAACCGTACTTGTCATTGTAAAAGCATCTCTTCAGTCATATTAAATGCCTTTATGTTTTCAGTTTAAACTGACAGCTACCCCGTTGTTGTTCCTCTAATACATCAAAAATGATAGGTGCATGTATTCCCTGATGGGCACAAGACAGTGCATACAATTTTTGAATAACCGTGGACAGGGCCTTAGCTTTCAGCTTTATTATTTACTGATCACAAATCCAACCTCAAGAGCTTGATCGAGGCACTCTTTCTTATTGTCAGGGACTTCTTCCAGAGAGCTTCTTCAATCGGATCTTTCTTTGCAACTTGACGTAATCTCAAATATGTCTAATTTAGTTGCTAAAGGATAATAATCTGAAATTTGCTGTGAATATTTCTCTGATTCTTTTCCCCACTCCTGAACTTTTTTCTATGTAATGCAGACAAACTGAGTACAGAAATAGAATTATATAGAGCGTTATAAAGTGCAACCCAACAAATGTTTTTGGGAAAAAGGTGGGATTTTTTGCTTGATATTAAACATTGTAGGGAGAAAAAGGATAATAAACTGCCCTTGCTATCGAATTGTGAAATAGCTGTGAAGAAAGGTTAGGCATGCCATGTTAGAGTTCAGCCTAACTGCTAACAGTAATGATTACTCATGTATTCAAGAGGCCCTCTCGCAAGTGAATAAGCCATTATGTAAGAAACATAAAAATACAACAACACTAATAAAGTAAATAAAGATAAAAGCAATGTGAGCAAAGGAATGGAGTATGGAAATGTAAATAGTAATGGTGTTGAATCTACCAATACCAAGATATCCAGTTTTCAATTTCCAACTTCATCTGATGTAAACAAAGCAGATGTTGTGACTCTAATGAGTTTTCAATATTGGTTGTCCCTCCTTTCATTGATGCAACATTTGCACCACTTATAAATAGAGCTACTTTCTATAAGTGCAGGTATGCCAAAATTAAAAAGGATAATTAGCCAGCATATGAAGGTAGTTCACTTTGTAAAAATAAAACAAGGTGTTAAAGTATCAGAAATTATCCTATTTCTAAATGATAAAAGAGTTTGATCTACAGTTCTTGCAGTGACCGTTCAAGGTCTGGGGTAAAACTGTCAGAGTATCTAGTTGAAGTTTTTTCTTTGGGTGACTTTTGAAAAGGAACTAGTACCATCTCTGGCATAAATGGGAGTCACCCGGCATGAGACTGCTGAGAGTAAACCCTCTCAGATGCAAGCTGCATGCTGCAGTTTCAGTTGTTCTCCTTCATAAGTTGGCCGGTAGTTCATATTGTCCAAAGAATGGTCAGTGTGGAAGTGCTTACCTTTAGTCGCCTACTTCGCAAACAATTGTACAAGTGGAGATGCTATTGTTATGAAATGTGCATAGAGCTTTAGATGGCATTCGTTGTTTTCTTTGGTTTCTGGGATTGTGAATGGCTATTTTCGTTTGAGTAAAGCAAGGCCATTTGAGCATTATGAAGTTGGTAATATGGCTCTAATAATTCAGGAACTACAGATAAAACCCCCCGAAATTAGAGGGTTTTCATTTATTTCCTATTTCAGCCTATACATTGGCCATGGGTTCATTTAAATGCACACTCCTTACAGATCATCACAGTAACTAAAATTGTGGTTGTAGTTAGAATGTATTTGTTAGCCGGTTCTTATTTCCTTTTATTAAAATATAGCATTTATTAAAATATATTTTCGATCTTGCCAATAATTATCTGACCTCTCTTAAGATTTGTTGCAACTGAAAAGGGACGTCAAGAATATCTGCTTCAAATACCCTTACACCGTTATGACCTTAGGAGGGGATTAAAAATCTAAAGTGACAAACATGCTTGATGATCGATAATTAGAAGAGCTGGAAGTGGGGAGTATAGCCCCAGCAGGAAAACATAATGTGGATAAAGCCACTTAAAAGGGTGTGATCTGAGGTAGATGGCTGACTAAGCACAGGCGAGTGATAAATGGCAGATTGCATTTTGACTAGCCAACACCACAAACCTTTTCCAAAGGTGGATTGAATGGGCTTATTGGTTATATTGATATAGACATGTGAGCTTTTACAATCTGTTCTGACATTAGAATGAATCATTTCCTCACTGGCCTACAACTAAAGGCAAAACTACTTGTAAATTTAGTGATTATTGTTGCATCATTGAAACACATAAAAGGGAAAAATGATTCAGTTTAGAGTAATCTCCTTGTCATACTGACAGTAAGCCACAGCCTGTTTTGAGGCCAGGGATTTCTCTGATTTTGGTGACATAATACTTCTATTTAGTTAAGAGGTGGTGGAGTTATTGTCATAATGGAGGGATCATGGTATGTATCTGAAGGTCAAAATGTATGCTGAAAAATGATGCATGAATTAAGATCAGGCCTTAGTCCTGGTGGCGGCCTGTACGACAATGTTTCTTGGCGTCCCCCACTGACCTCCTTCTCCACAGATTCCCTTACTACCATCCTTTAACAGCGCCCCTCAAATCTCCATAACCCCTCAGATCTCCATAACCACTCTCTCGCAGATGCATTCAATTAGTTTTATAGCGCCACTTATACCAGTGTAGGGTGTCAGAACACTTTACATTGCACAGACATTACACAAAGACAATCATAGATGTGTAAATCAATGTATAGGAAATGTTACAGAAGACTACATGGTGTAGGAGTCCCATGTCACCAATACTAGTAGGCAGTATAGTTTGAGTGCTTGGTTTGGAGCAGCGCAAACTCAGAATGTAAAATGTAACACCATGGTTGGGGGGGTTCTGTTTACAAATAAGAATTGATTTCCACCCAAATTAAAATTTTTTGCAACATTAGGATAATGAAAGACTGGGGAAAAAATCATAACACTCTAATCTAGACCTTGATGTATGCATGCAGCTCTTTGATGACAGTTAATAGGTCACAGTTCTATATTATGATTTTAACTTATAAACTGTGAATTAACAAAAAGGACCTCTATGCCAAAAGCAGTAACCCACTGACCTACTTGTGTTGGATGCTCTTTGTGATCTGCATGGTACGTGTTCTTTGCAGCAGTCATATTAACCCTCTGAGCGATCTTAAAACTTCCACCAGAGAAAACTCTGATCTCTCTCCAGGCAGAACATTAATCACCAGAGTTATCTTGGCATTTTTATTGTTGCCTGTAAATTGCTGGAGGCAAGGAACACTGTAACAGGTGCTTTTAAAACCATAATATACCTGCAAACACGGCACCCCCACCCAAAGTCAGCGATGCTGAGGCACCGGTCGCACTGCCCTAGAGCCAGCCCCGATTAAGATTGCACTTAAGAGTGTACTATTCAATTTATTTTGAGAAATATTACGTTGAATGTAAGTGATATAAACAATCTATTAAAAGAGAGAAAACACTTGTAAAAGAAAGGTGGCTTGAAATCAAAAGAGCAATTGATGGAAGAGATTGAAGGATGTTCTGAGCCCTTGCAGGAGTGAGCTTGGCTGATCCTAGCTTATGCCACGAGAAGCTTGTTCGGGTCCCTGAAGCTGGTTGGGTTAAAGTAGGACAGATTTGTCTGGGAATTCTACAATAATGAAACAGGGTTCTTGTGGTTGTTCTGCTGTATAAGCAGATTATTGGAAAGGTTACGCTTGACAATGTGATATCTATTATTTCAGCATTAAAATCAAGCACCTTTTTCCTGATATTTAAGTGTATTGTAAGAACTGATATGCTTTCACCCACCTGGCTTGGCTTGTATCTAAGCCAATTTATAACAAGGCAGATTGTGGAAAACCACGCTCATTATGATTAATTTTTCTCTTTAATTGAGCGGCACAAGTTTTTGCCAAAGTTATTGTTCAGTGCTTGGAGGAATTGATTAAAGAATGAGAAATAATTCTGAGTAAGTAGGTTAGTGTTAGATATGGGGTTGATACAAGTGCATTTGTTTAATTTTAAGGTAAGCAAAACATGCACATGTAGCAAAAAATACAAAATGTGCAATGTGAAATTTTTGAAGCATGACCAGATGGATAGTAAAGAAGCTCAGTAGTTCTTGTGGATTAGCCCAATTTAGACTCCATCCTTCCACGTCACCATTGCGCAATAATGCATTAATGTATGACATATTCACTGTGTGTATTTATAACATTAAAGTGTGTGAAGCATTTCAACGCATTAACCCCTGCAAAGACTAAAGGATTTCTACATGTGCAGTAAATTCAATTGAAAATACTTTCGTGTATTCATTATTTACTTTTTATATTTGCACTTCAAGTTATACTTTGCATATTTAAGCAAGCATGTATTCATTTATTAACATTTTTGCATATATTCTGAAAGTTACACATGTTTATGTATAACCAAGTATTCGAAATGCACATTAAAAGCTTAGGTCAAGTTAGCCTGACTACAGGCCTCATTTTGAAATATACTTCACTTGGTCAGCGTGTTCCTTTCTTGCAGGAACATTCTCATGATTTCATTAGCTAGAGAAAAGAGTATTGTTATATGTATTAGTTGACTGATAGTGAGGCTTGTGGAGATAAATCTTGTTAAGGAGCGAGGAGACCTATCATGCAGATGAAGCCTCCTATTAATCGAGTATCAGCAACTAGAGATGTTCAAGTTTGCAGTTACTGTAGTAAAAGTTCTACGTTTCAGTGGAATGGGAACCCTAGGTGATGTCGCAAATGCACATCGCAAGCAATGAATTGATTGGTTTCTTGGTGGTGTGGGAAGTGATATGAATGTTGCTGAAGCTTTATGTAGTGTTAACTAGAGGTCACATAGTTAGTAGTTAGATAGTTGGAGTAGATTCCCTTAGACCTTGAGGGGTTTAGACGTCTCTGCTTCCCTTTTTTTTGCAAGTGTGAGACCTTTGCTAAACACTTATTTCTTTTTTCTTCTATTGAAGTCTTCACTATGCCAACACCTTTGTGCATTTCCTAATTTTCCTGATATACTAGACTGATCAATAACATGAAATAAATCCTTTTAAACTACAGTGACTGATTTCGGTCCTTATTGTGGGGTCACATTCACTTCACAAGACTGAAATGTATTATTGATGATGACGACTCCCTTTTATGCTTCATGTCAACTTATCAAAGGTCCATGCGACCACTGGGGAAAAATTGTTTATGACTTTACCAAGAGGTTGCGGGTTACTTTCCTGCGCACTGTCATTACCATGTTAGAGTGAATCTTTTTGATATTTAAGTGGCCTTTTCCAGCATTAATAAGTCACCTAGAGAATGCCCATTGAAGTTCCTAATGCTTACTGTTTAGAAGAAAGACCTTTAAGTCTTGCTAAACTTGCATGTGTCAGCAGTAACCTCACTGAAAGTGTCCTAAAGCAAGAAAGATGACGTTTAGTTGACAAAGCTGGCAGTGTCTTCTTTTGTAGCTATCAGATTTCTGTATGTTGGCCTTTGTAAAATTGTACTACATAGCACAATTCTAATAACCTAAAAACATAGGAATGTCATACCAAATATGGTTTTTAGTTAGGCTCTTACTTTCTTCAATATGATCTCAGAAATATTTGACCGGTTTATGCAATCCAGATCTCCATCAGTGACTGTAGCTGCCCTTCATTGGAACCCAGAGCACTCATTTCTGAAAAAGGAACTTTGCAGCCATGATAAGGATTGCAGTGGTAAGGAAAAAAGAAAGCATGCAGAGTGGAAGTCCACAACACATGTGGGATGGTCAGACGTCTGCTTTCAGACTCCCCAGGCCGAATTGAGACTGGAAGGGCAATTTATGAAGGCCTCTGTAAAGTCATCCTGGTGCCTTGCTCCGTGGAAGAGTAAAGCGTTGGGTTGCCAAGTTAAGTACATACTTATCTTTATAGTGGATGGGCAGACCCTTAATTAGAAGGCCAAGTGCATGGGCTGACTTGGAGAGCACAGAGAACCAGCAAATATTAGACTCCTTGTCACCATCTTGGAATTGTGCTTACTGGGTTAGCATTTGCTGTAAAGCAGAGAAAGTGTTGATAAGTAGGGGAGAGAATTGTGTAGGAACATAGCCGGGATAAACAGAGCATTTTACATCCAGTACAGCTGGGCATTACAATAAAAGCATTTGTCACCCCGAAAAAGGGAGAATACTGCTGGGAATTTGGAGATGCCAAGGAAAAGAAGCATTCTTACTTGTTGGAAGCAGTACTGAGGACTTAGGTTCAGTTTTCTTCATCCTAAAGTTTTGAAAGGTGTTCTAATAGGTTTAGGGAAGCAGGTCTCCAGTAGTCCACGGGGACATCATTGACAAAAACACCTTTGAAGAAGAATCAGCAAGCTTTGTTGGGACAGGCTGTGGCTCCGAAGAAGATGTGCTAGATAAGTTTATCTCTCTGTAACATGGGTTCCTCAGGAGTGCTCCTAAAGGAATGGGAGCAATTGTAGCATACAGGAAGGACTTATCTAGCTTCTGGTGATTTTGGAGCAAAGAACTCTGGCACTCTTCATTCATCTGGATTTTCATTTATGTACACAATTTATCAACTCTGCACCCAGTACTCTGGTAGACTGTTAATGTCTAGTTACCTTAAGTCTGTTATCAAACGATTCAGTGCAGAAAGTCGATAACAATCCACAGGTTTTATCCCTTGCTTCTTTCAGGGTGCTCATCCAATGAAATCATTTCTTTATTGATTTCTGGACAAGTACACACTAATAACATTCAGGCCGTCATTATGAGTTTGGTGGTCCTTGGACCGCCAGACTCGCCGTGGCAGTGTCATAGCCTCTGGGCTGGCGGTAAAGACCACCATATTATGACTTCGGCAGTTTGGCTGAAGCCAAACCACCGAAATGGCACCTGTATCGCCAGGTCGGTCAGACCGCCGGGCCGGAGGTGAGCACGACTCAGCAGGCCGCCAGCATTTTTGTGGCAGTCGCACTACCACAAAAATGCTGGCGGTCATGCACTCGGCGACAGGGATCTATATTCCTGTCGCCGTCAGACACACCCCACACGACCACACACCTATATTGACGCACCCCCTTTCACCCACGTATTCGCTTACATGCACCCTGTAAGGAAATGCCTCCTTGGCATGGTTACCCCCTGACTTTTTGCCTTTGCTGAAGCTATGTTTTGAATTGAAAGTGTGCTGAGGCCTGCTAACCAGGCCCCAGCACCAGTGTTCTTTCCCTAACCTGTACTTTTGATTCCACAATTGACACCCCCTGGCATCCAGGTAAGTCCCTTGTAACTGGTACCCCTGGTACCAAGGGCCCTGATGCCAGGGAAGGTCTCTAAGGGCTGCAGCATATCTTATGCCACCCTGGGGACCCCTCACTCAGCACAGACACACTGCTTACCAGCTTGTGTGTGCTGGTGAGAACAAAACGAGTAAGTCGACATGGCACTCCCCTCAGGGTGCCATGCCAACCTCACACTGCCTATGCAGTATAGATAAGTCACCCCTCTAGTAGGCCTTACAGCCCTAAGGCAGGGTGCACTATACCATAGGTGAGGGCACCAGTACATGAGTACTCTGCCCCTACAGTGTCTAAGCCAAACCTTAGACATTGTAAGTGCAGGGTAGCCATAAGAGTATATGGTCTGGGAGTCTGTCAAACACGGACTCCACAGCACCATAATGGCTACACTGAAAACTGGGAAGTTTGGTATCAAACTTCTCAGCACAATAAATGCACACTGATGCGAGTGTACATTTTATTGTGAAATACACCCCAGAGGGCACCTTAGAGGTGCCCCCTGAAACCTTAACCGACTATCTGTGTAGGCTGACTAGTTCCAGCAGCCTGCCACAACCGAGACATGTTGCTGGCCCCATGGGGAGAGTGCCTTTGTCACTCTGAGGCCAGTAACAAAGCCTGCACTGGGTGGAGATGCTAACACCTCCCCCAGGCAGGAGCTGTCACACCTGGCGGTGAGCCTCAAAGGCTCACCCCTTTGTGCCAGCACCGCAGGACACTCCAGCTAGTGGAGTTGCCCACCCCCTCCGGCCACGGCCCCCACTTTTGGCGGCAAGGCCGGAGGAAATAAGGAGAATAACAAGGAGGAGTCACTGGCCAGTCAGGACAGCCCCTAAGGTGTCCTGAGCTGAAGTGACTCTAACTTTTAGAAATCCTCCACCCCCTCCCCTTGGGAGGAGGCACAAAGAGGGTGTACCCACCCTCAGGGCTAGTAGCCATTGGCTACTAACCCCCCAGACCTAAACACGCCCTTAAATTTAGTATTTAAGGGCTCCCCTGAACCTAAGAATTTAGATTCCTGCAACTTACCGAAGAAGAAGACTGCTGAGCTGAAAACCCCTGCAGAAGAAGAAAGAAGACACCAACTGATTTGGCCCCAGTCCTACCGGCCTGTCTCCTGCCTTCTAAAGAACCCTGCTCCAGCGACGCTTTCTCCAGGACCAGCGACCTCTGAATCCTCAGAGGACTGCCCTACTTCCAAGAGACCAAGAAACTCCAGAGGACAGCGGCACTGCTCCAAAAGAACTGCAACTTTGTTTCAAGGAGCAGCTTTAAAGACCCCTGCAACTCCCCGCAAGAAGCGTGAGACTTGCAACACTGCACCCGGCGACTCCGACTCGACTGGTGGAGAACCAACACCTCAGGGAGGACCCTCCGGCGACTCCGAGACCGTGAGTAACCAAAGTTGTCCCCCCTGAGCCCCCACAGCGACGCCTGCAGAGGGAATCCCGAGGCTCCCCCTGACCGCGACTGCCTGAACTCCATTTCCCGACGGCTGGAAAAGACCCTGCACCCGCAGCCCCCAGCACCTAAAGGAACGGAACTCCTGTGCAGGAGTGACCCCCAGGAGGCCCTCTCCCTTGCCCAGGTGGTGGCTACCCCGAGGAGCCCCCCCTTGCCTGCCTGCGACGCTGAAGAGATCCCTTGGTCTCTCATTGATTTACATTGAAAACCCGACGCTTGTTTCTACACTGCACCCGGCCGCCCCAGTGCCGCTGAGGGTGTACTTTTTGTGTGAACTTGTGTCCCCCCCGGTGCCCTACAAAACCCCCCTGGTCTGCCCTCCGAAGACGCGGGTACTTACCTGCTGGCAGACCGGAACCGGGGCACCCCCTTCTCTCCATTGAAACCTATGCGTTTTGGGCACCACTTTGACCTCTGCACCTGACCGGCCCTGAGCTGCTGGTGTGGTAACTTTGGGGTTGCTCTGAACCCCCAACGGTGGGCTACCTTGTACCAAAAACTGAAACCTGTAAGTGACTTACTTACCTGTGAAAACTAACAAAAACTTACCTCCCCCAGGAACTGTGAAAATTGCAGTGTCCACTTTTAAAACAGCTTATTGTGTTTTATGTAAAAAGTATTCATGCTAGTGTAATGATTTAAAGTTCCTGAAGTACTTACCTGCAATACCTTTCAAATGAGATATTACATGTAGAATTTGAACCTGTGGTTCTTAAAATAAACTAAGAAAAGATATTTTTCTATAACAAAACCTATTGGCTGGATTTGTCTCTGAGTGTGTGTTCCTCATTTATTGCCTGTGTGTATGTACAACAAATGCTTAACACTACTCCTTTGATAAGCCTACTGCTCGACCACACTACCACAAAATAGAGCATTAGTATTATCTCTTTTTGCCACTATCTTACCTCTAAGGGGAACCCTTGGACTCTGTGCATACTATTCCTTACTTTGAAATAGTGCATACAGAGCCAACTTCCTACATTGGTGGATCAGCGGTGGGGTACAAGACTTTGCATTTGCTGGACTACTCAGCCAATACCTGATCACACGACAAATTCCAAAAATTGTCATTAGAAATAGATTTTTGCAATTTGAGCTATTTTTCTAAATTCTTAAAAGTCCTGCTAGGGCCTTGTGTTAGTCCCTGTTAGCATTTCCTTTTAGAGTTTAAAAGTTTGGTAAAAGTTTGAATTAGATTCTAGAACTAGTTTTTAGATTCTAAAAAAGTATTCCAACTTTTAGAAGCATAATGTCTAGTGCAGAGATGAATGTGGTGGAACTCGACATCACACCTTACCTCCATCTTAAGATGAGGGAGCTAAGGTCACTCTGTAAAATAAAGAAAATAGTAATGGGCCCCAGACCTTCCAAACTACAGCTCCAGGAGCTGTTGGCAGAGTTTGAAAAGGCCAACCCCTCTGAGGATGGCAACTCAGAGGATGATGATAGTGACTTGGAGGGTGATTCCCCCCTACCAGTCCTATCTAGGGAAGACAGGGCCTCTCAAGCCCTGACTCCACAAATCATAGTCAGAGATGCTGGTTCCCTCACAGGAGGGACCAACCTCTCTGAAATCACTGAGGATAACTCCAGTGAAGAGGACATCCAGCTAGCCAGGATGGCCAAAAGATTGGCTTTGGAAAGACAGATCCTAGCCATAGAAAGGGAAAGACAAGAGATGGGCCTAGGACCCATCAATGGTGGCAGCAACATAAATAGGGTCAGAGATTCTCCTGACATGTTGAAAATCCCTAAAGGGATTGTAACTAAATATGAAGATGGTGATGACATCACCAAATGGTTCACAGCTTTTGAGAGGGCTTGTGTAACCAGAAAAGTGAACAAATCTCACTGGGGTGCTCTCCTTTGGGAAATGTTCACAGGAAAGTGTAGGGATAGACTCCTCACACTCTCTGGAAAAGATGCAGAATCTTATGACCTCATGAAGGGCACCCTGATTGAGGGCTTTGGATTCTCCACTGAGGAGTATAGGATTAGATTCAGGGGGGCTCAAAAATCCTCGAGCCAGACCTGGGTTGACTTTGTAGACTACTCAGTAAAAACACTAGATGGTTGGATTCAAGGCAGTGGTGTAAGTAATTATGATGGGCTGTACAATTTATTTGTGAAAGAACACCTATTAAGTAATTGTTTCAATGATAAACTGCATCAGCATCTGGTAGACCTAGGACCAATTTCTCCCCAAGAATTGGGAAAGAAGGCGGACCATTGGGTCAAGACTAGGGTGTCCAAAACTTCCACAGGGGGTGACCAAAAGAAAGGGGTCACAAAACCTCCCCAGGGGAAAGGTGGTGAGACAGCCAAAAACAAAAATAGTAAAGAGTCTTCTACAGGCCCCCAAAAACCTGCACAGGAGGGTGGGCCCAGAGCCTCTTCACAAAACAATTCTGGGTACAAGGGTAAAAACTTTGATCCCAAAAAGGCCTGGTGTCGTAGCTGTAGTCAGTCTGGACACCAAACTGGAGACCAGGCCTGTCCCAAGAAAGATACCACTGCTAACTCCACTCCAGCTAAAACTGGAATGGCCAGTCTCCAAGTGGGATCAACAGTGTGCCCAGAGCAAATCAGGTGTCACACTGAAGCTACATTAGTCTCTGAGGGTGGGGTGGATTTAGCCACACTGGCTGCCTGGCCCCCTAACATGCAAAAATACAGGCAGCAGCTCTTAATTAATGGGACAAGTGTAGAGGGCCTGAGGGATACAGGTGTCAGTGTCACTATGGTGACAGAGAAACTGGTTTCCCCTGGCCAATACCTGGCTGGACAAACTTATCCAGTCACCAACGCTGACAATCAGACTAAAGTACATCCCATGGCTATGGTAACTTTAGAGTGGGGAGGGGTCAATGACCTGAAACAGGTGGTGGTCTCCTCAAATATCCCAGTAGACTGTTTGCTTGGAAATCACCTGGAGTCCTCAGCATGGGCTGAGGTAGAACTGAAAACCCATGCAGCCATGCTGGGTATCCCTGAACTGGTATGTGTCAAAACAAGGGCACAGTGCAAGGCACAGGGTGAAAAAGTAGAGCTGGAGTCTGGAAGAAAGGCCCAGCCTACCAAGAGAAAAGGAAAGTCAGCTGGGAAACCAGCTGCAACACAACAAGAAAAAGAGAGCCTCTCTTCTCAGGAAGAAGTTCTGCCCTCTGAGGGAACTGAGCCTATGGAGCTGGAACCTTACCAGGTTGAGCTCTTGGGCCCAGGGGGACCCTCAAGGGAGGAGTTGTGTAAGGGACAAGAAACCTGTCCCTCTCTTGAAGGCCTTAGGCAGCAAGCTGCTGAAGAGTCCAAAGGCAAGAAAAATGGAACACATAGGGTCTATTGGGAAGATGGACTCCTGTACACTGAGGCAAGAGATCCCAAACCTGGTGCCACTAGGAGAGTGGTAGTGCCTCAGGGGTTCAGAGAGTTTATTCTGACCTTAGCCCATGATATTCCCCTTGCTGGGCATTTGGGACAAACCAAGACGTGGGAGAGGTTAGTCAACCACTTCTACTGGCCCAACATGTCCCAGAAGGTTAAGGAGTTTTGCACCTCCTGTCCCACCTGTCAAGCCAGTGGTAAGACAGGTGGACATCCAAAGGCCCCCCTCATTCCACTTCCAGTGGTGGGGGTCCCCTTTGAAAGAGTGGGTGTGGACATAGTGGGTCCACTGGAACCTCCCACAGCCTCAGGAAATATGTACATCCTAGTAGTAGTGGATCATGCTACTAGGTATCCTGAAGCTATTCCCCTTAGGTCGACTACTGCCCCTGCAGTAGCCAAGGCCCTCATTGGTATCTTTACCAGAGTGGGCTTCCCTAAGGAGGTGGTGTCTGACAGAGGTACCAACTTCATGTCAGCATACCTAAAACACATGTGGAATGAATGTGGAGTGACTTATAAATTCACTACACCATATCATCCACAAACTAATGGCCTTGTTGAGAGATTCAACAAGACATTAAAGGGCATGATCATGGGGCTCCCAGAAAAACTCAAAAGGAGATGGGATGTCCTCTTGCCATGTCTGCTTTTCGCTTACAGAGAGGTGCCTCAGAAGGGAGTAGGGTTCTCACCCTTTGAACTTCTGTTTGGCCACCCTGTAAGGGGACCACTAGCTCTTGTGAAAAAGGCTGGGAGAGACCTCTTCATGAGCCTAAACAAGACATAGTGGACTATGTACTTGGCCTTCGCTCAAGGATGGCAGAGTACATGGAAAAGGCAAGCAAAAACCTTGAGGCCAGCCAACAGCTCCAGAAGTGTTGGTATGACCAAAAGGCTGCACTGGTTGAATTTCAACCAGGGCAGAAAGTATGGGTTTTGGAGCCTGTGGCTCCCAGGGCACTTCAGGACAAATGGAGTGGCCCTTACCCAATCCTGGAAAAGAAGAGTCAGGTCACCTACCTGGTGGACCTAGGCACAAGCAGGAGCCCCAAGAGGGTGATCCATGTGAACCGCCTAAAACTCTTCCATGACAGGGCTGATGTGAATCTGTTGATGGTGACAGATGAGGACCAGGAAGCTGAGAGTGAGCCTCTCCCTGATCTCCTCTCATCAGACCCTAAAGATGGCTCAGTGGATGGAGTGATCTATTCAGACACCCTCTCTGGCCAACAGCAAGCTGACTGTAGGAAGGTCCTACAACAGTTTGCTGAGCTCTTTTACCTAACCCCTGGTCAGACACACCTGTGTACCCATGATGTGGACACAGGGGACAGCATGCCTGTCAAAAACAAAATCTTCAGACAGTCTGATCAAGTTAAGGAAAGCATCAAGGTGGAAGTCCACAAGTTGCTGGAATTGGGAGTAATTGAGTACTCTGACAGCCCCTGGGCTAGCCCAGTGGTCTTAGTCCCCAAACCTCACACCAAAGATGGAAAGAGAGAGATGAGGTTTTGTGTGGACTACAGAGGACTTAACTCTGTCACAAAGACAGATGCCCTTCCCATTCCTAGAGCTGATGAGCTGATTGACAAATTAGGTGCTGCCAAATTCTTAAGTACCTTTGACTTAACAGCAGGGTACTGGCAAATCAAAATGGCACCTGGAGCAAAAGAGAAAACAGCATTCTCCACACCTGATGGGCATTATCAGTTTACTGTTATGCCCTTTGGTTTAAAGAATGCCCCTGCCACCTTCCAAAGGTTGGTGAATCAAGTCCTTGCTGGGTTGGAGTCCTTTAGTGCAGCTTATCTTGATGATATTGCTGTCTTTAGCTCCAACTGGCAGGATCACCTGGTCCACCTGAAGAAGGTTTTGAAGGCTCTGCAATCTGCAGGCCTCTCTATCAAGGCATCCAAATGCCAGATAGGGTAGGGAACTGTGGGTTACTTGGGACACCTTGTAGGTGGAGGCCAAGTTCAGCCACTCCAGCCTAAGATCCAGACTATTTTGGACTGGGCAGCTCCAAAAACCCAGACCCAAGTCAGGGCATTCCTTGGCTTGACTGGGTACTATAGGAGGTTTGTGAAGGGATATGGATCCATTGTGACAGCCCTCACAGAACTCACCTCCAAGAAAATGCCCAAGAAAGTAAACTGGACTGTAGAATGCCAACAGGCCTTTGACACCCTGAAACAAGCTATGTGCACCGCACCAGTTCTAAAAGCTCCAGATTACTCCAAGCAGTTCATTGTGCAAACAGATGCCTCTGAACATGGGATAGGGGCAGTTTTGTCCCAAACAAATGATGATGGCCTTGACCAGCCTGTTGCTTTCATTAGCAGGAGGTTACTCCCCAGGGAGCAGCGTTGGAGTGCCATTGAGAGGGAGGCCTTTGCTGTGGTTTGGTCCCTGAAGAAGTTGAGACCATACCTCTTTGGTACTCACTTCCTAGTTCAGACTGACCACAGACCTCTCAGATGGCTGATGCAAATGAAAGGTGAAAATCCAAAACTGTAGAGGTGGTCCATCTCCCTACAGGGAATGGACTTTATAGTGGAACACAGACCTGGGACTGCCCATGCCAATGCAGATGGCCTTTCCAGGTTCTTCCACTTAGAAAATGAAGACTCTCTTGGGAAAGGTTAGTCTCATCCTCTTTCGTTTGGGGGGGGGGGGTTGTGTAAGGAAATGCCTCCTTGGCATGGTTACCCCCTGACTTTTTGCCTTTGCTGATGCTATGTTTTGAATTGAAAGTGTGCTGAGGCCTGCTAACCAGGCCCCAGCACCAGTGTTCTTTCCCTAACCTGTACTTTTGATTCCACAATTGGCACCCCCTGGCATCCAGGTAAGTCCCTTGTAACTGGTACCCCTGGTACCAAGGGCCCTGATGCCAGGGAAGGTCTCTAAGGGCTGCAGCATATCTTATGCCACCCTGGGGACCCCTCACTCAGCACAGACACACTGCTTACCAGCTTGTGTGTGCTGGTGAGAACAAAACGAGTAAGTCGACATGGCACTCCCCTCAGGGTGCCATGCCAACCTCACACTGCCTATGCAGTATAGATAAGTCACCCCTCTAGTAGGCCTTACAGCCCTAAGGCAGGGTGCACTATACCATAGGTGAGGGCACCAGTACATGAGTACTGTGCCCCTACAGTGTCTAAGCCAAACCTTAGACATTGTAAGTGCAGGGTAGCCATAAGAGTATATGGTCTGGGAGTCTGTCAAACACGGACTCCACAGCACCATAATGGCTACACTGAAAACTGGGAAGTTTGGTATCAAACTTCTCAGCACAATAAATGCACACTGATGCCAGTGTACATTCTATTGTGAAATACACCCCAGAGGGCACCTTAGAGGTGCCCCCTGAAACCTTAACCGACTATCTGTGTAGGCTGACTAGTTCCAGCAGCCTGCCACAACCGAGACATGTTGCTGGCCCCATGGGGAGAGTGCCTTTGTCACTCTGAGGCCAGTAACAAAGCCTGCACTGGGTGGAGATGCTAACACCTCCCCCAGGCAGGAGCTGTCACCCCTGGCGGTGAGCCTCAAAGGCTCACCCCTTTGTGCCAGCACCGCAGGACACTCCAGCTAGTGGAGTTGCCCGCCCCCTCGGCCACGGCCCCCACTTTTGGCGGCAAGGCCGGAGGAAATAAGGAGAATAACAAGGAGGATTCACTGGCCAGTCAGGACAGCCCCAAAGGTGTCCTGAGCTGAAGTGACTCTAACTTTTAGAAATCCTCCATCTTGCAGATGGAGGATTCCCCAATAGGATTAGGGATGTGACCCCCTCCCCTTGGGAGGAGGCACAAAGAGGGTGTACCCACCCTCAGGGCTAGTAGCCATTGGCTACTAACCCCCCAGACCTAAACACGCCCTTAAATTTAGTATTTAAGGGCTCCCCTGAACCTAAGAATTTAGATTCCTGCAACTTACCGAAGAAGAAGACTGCTGAGCTGAAAACCCCTGCAGAAGAAGAAAGAAGACACCAACTGCTTTGGCCCCAGTACTACCGGCCTGTCTCCTGCCTTCTAAAGAACCCTGCTCCAGCGACGCTTTCTCCAGGACCAGCGACCTCTGAATCCTCAGAGGACTGCCCTACTTCCAAGAGACCAAGAAACTCCTGAGGACAGCGGCACTGCTCCAAAAGAACTGCAACTTTGTTTCAAGGAGCAGCTTTAAAGACCCCTGCAACTCCCCGCAAGAAGCGTGAGACTTGCAACACTGCACCCGGCGACCCCGACTCGACTGGTGGAGAACCAACACCTCAGGGAGGACCCTCCGGCGACTCCGAGACCGTGAGTAACCAAAGTTGTCCCCCCTGAGCCCCCACAGCGACGCCTGCAGAGGGAATCCCGAGGCTCCCCCTGACCGCGACTGCCTGAACTCCATTTCCTGACGGCTGGAAAAGACCCTGCACCCGCAGCCCCCAGCACCTAAAGGAACGGAACTCCTGTGCAGGAGTGACCCCCAGGAGGCCCTCTCCCTTGCCCAGGTAGTGGCTACCCCGAGGAGCCCCCCCCTTGCCTGCCTGCGACGCTGAAGAGATCCCTTGGTCTCTCATTGATTTACATTGAAAACCCGACGCTTGTTTCTACACTGCACCCGGCCGCCCCAGTGCCGCTGAGGGTGTACTTTTTGTGTGAACTTGTGTCCCCCCCGGTGCCCTACAAAACCCCCCTAGTCTACCCTCCGAAGACGCGGGTACTTACCTGCTGGCAGACCGGAACCGGGGCACCCCCTTCTCTCCATTGAAACCTATGCGTTTTGGGCACCTCTTTGACCTCTGCACCTGACCGGCCCTGAGCTGCTGGTGTGGTAACTTTGGGGTTGCTCTGAACCCCCAACGGTGGGCTACCTTGGACCAAAAACTGAAACCTGTAAGTGACTTACTTACCTGTGAAAACTAACAAAAACTTACCTCCCCCAGGAACTGTGAAAATTGCAGTGTCCACTTTTAAAACAGCTTATTGTGTTTTATGTAAAAAGTATTCATGCTAGTGTAATGATTTAAAGTTCCTGAAGTACTTACCTGCAATACCTTTCAAATGAGATATTACATGTAGAATTTGAACCTGTGGTTCTTAAAATAAACTAAGAAAATATATTTTTCTATAACAAAACCTATTGGCTGGATTTGTCTCTGAGTGTGTGTTCCTCATTTATTGCCTGTGTGTATGTACAACAAATGCTTAACACTACTCCTTTGATAAGCCTACTGCTCGACCACACTACCACAAAATAGAGCATTAGTATTATCTCTTTTTGCCACTATCTTACCTCTCAGGGGAACCCTTGGACTCTGTGCATACTATTCCTTACTTTGAAATAGTGCATACAGAGCCAACTTCCTACACACCCCCAAACACTTGCACCCAAACACACACTCAGAAACACCCATTCACTCACACACACAAACACACCCATTCATGTGTACAAGCACTCAAATAGACACATACAATTGCATGCACTCAGACACACACACTCGCATGCATGCACTCAGACACATATAATCGCATGCATGCACTCAAACAGACACATACAGTTGCATGCACGCACTCAAACAGACACCCTCTTCCCCCCTCCGCATTCACACAAACATACACTCACTCACACACACACTGCCCCCCCTTCACCCCTCGGCATACACCCACTCACACACACACACACACACAACACCCCCCTTGGCAAACACACACTCACAAACGCATACACAGACATCCCCCCGCATTCATACACACATGCTGACACCACACACATTCACACAACACCTCCCCCCCCCACCTTTTGGACGATCACCTTACCTGCTTCGGTGAGGTTGCCATTCGGGAGGGGATGGGTCACACGCTTTCCACTGACGGTGTCAGGAGATTACCCATTAAATCAAACTTCCACAGGAGCAGATGCCTTTTACCCAACTCCCTCCAACAGAAGCGTGCTCAGACTTTACTGATTATATGATCCCTGCATCCGCTAGGGGGAAAGGGGAATGGGAATAGAAAAGGAGTGACTGCCTCCAGTTCCAGCATGTGTTTCCCACTTCAAGATAGGATATTCAATGTGTGCTTCTGTAACCTGCACCTTTCTTCTTATTGGGATTTCTTTAAAGGAAGGACCTGCAATCAGATGCTAAGAGCATAGATAAGTACATTCCTACTGCGCATTCAACTGTTCAGCCATTCACATTCACCCAATTCTATTGTTCTCCTAACCTGGATCTTTTGAGAGTCTAGCCTCTCTCTAAGAGAACAATGTTAACTTAATATCTTCTTTTCTCCAGAAGTCAAAGGTATCCAAGGTTCTCAGTTCAAAGGTTCACAAATATACACTCTACTAATTTCTTTTACAAGAAATGAAAGCTCCGTTCCAAGGTTCAGTTTTCTCAGTCACAGTCTCTAGGAATTAGTCTGAGCACTTAGGTTTGTCTCTAAGACAGGCAAGTCTGCGAGGCGAAGAGTTTTTGAATATATATGTAGATATATATTGGCAAGTCTGGAAATCATACAAAAGGATTCCTTACTGCAGTCGCTTGAAGTTCTGTTAAGCCAAAGTGAATTCTCCTCAGAAAGCTGATAGCCAGTTGTTGGAAGAAGGAAGAAATTCAGCTTCTCCAGAAAGTACAAAGTAGCTGGTGTGCACACCGTAACAAGAAAAAGAATTAATTAATCAAAACTGGAAGAATTCTCTATGAAATGAAGCGCCTCAGGAACACTGCTCATTCTCCTCAGGAGGACGGTTGAAGAGCACAGCTCCCAGAGAGAAACAGCTGGAGGAAAGCTTTAGCACGAGGTAGAAACACTAGAGTGCTGACCTCACAAAGATTTGCGACCACCATCTTGAGTGGCAGTTAAACCTGAAGAAGCTAGTTCTAAGAACAGCCTCGGCAAGAGCCACCAGGAGTGAGGATGCCGCAGCAACCAACGTGGGTACAAGGACAAGGGGAATCGTTTTTGCTGAGAGAAGAACTTAACAACACTGGCAATTGTTTTCCTGACAGGCGGCACCTGTTGACGTGGCGGTGGAAACCGCCTCTTTTACAACGTCTGCCAGGCCAACAGTGTCGGATTTTTTTCCACGACGTCGTAATGTAGTGGTCCTTGGACTACCAGCAGTGGTGGTCTTTTCACACCCACTGCTTTGGTGGTATTTTTAAAATACAGCCGAAGTTGTAATGAGCACCTTAGTGTACTCTTTCTAGATCCTATTGCTGCCTTACTATTTCACCAATGATGCAAAGGGTATGTCTTCACCTGTATGTTTTACTACTCCCTCAGATGACTGATCTTCCATTCAACATTCTGTGAACCCTTTACTCAATGTGCTAGGTTTTAAAAAGTATTTTCACACACATTTTCATTTCCATTTGGACTTCTTAAGAAGGGGGTTGGGGGCGGATTCAACACAGACTATTGGACCTTTTTTTCAGGGCATCAAGAAGCCAAATGGCTTGCAAACCAGAGAACTCATATAATGTATGACATCAAAGGGTACTTCATCTAAAACCTCGGGGTCTTGTCAAGTTCACTCACTTGGCACTACCAAATTAAGCAATGTATGCTCACTTCTGGGACTAACTTTAGTCAATATAATCCTTTGAGCCTCTCTTTATATTTTCATCAGTTGGATCATGGCGAGGCACATGTGTTCCCACTGATTTATAGTCCAAGCTGTCTCGTTTCCGTCTCCTCTCTTTAATCTGTGAAGAGAAAAATTAGAATTAATTAGTTCATGGTGTGGCCACAAGGGCTCCCTTCCCTGTGGTGTACTTCTGTGTACTTAGGACCAGCACAGTAGAGAATGTGCAACCTACTAACTGACGCACAAACTCGAAATTGCTTGTCTTTATGCTCAGGTCTTTGCAGAGAGAAGCAGGAACAGTTCAAACCACATTGGCACCAATATGGGTGGAAGGAGAAACATTCATCTTAAGCAAGGGTCCCACACCGTCAATTGGGTGAACAGCCCTCTCTGGAGCAATCCCCTCACAATTCACCTATTTAAGCACGGTGGGAAACAATATGGAATATGGAATTAAGTATGTTAAATCAAGTACACATGAAGTGGTTCTATAATGTCTTACCTAGCACCTTAGTCTGCTCTGGTGTTGTATGAGATGGATTCCTACATACATTAATTATGATCATGCCCACTCTAAAGTTTCATTGGCATTTCTTTTAGAATATCTCCAATAATATTATTCTAGCTGGCATTTAAAGCGGTGACTTTTCAAGCTGCGTTTTTTGTACAAGCCTGTGCCTGCCCAGGACATTAACAGAGCAAAGCAACTCTTCCTGACGTAATTGCGAAAGCATACCAAATGTGGCAACCACAAGCATTTGAAAATGACAGGTAGCTTACCAGACCTTGTCAAACAACTACTTGAACCTGTTAGTTCAGAACTGAATCAGAGAAACTAGTATGACTTAAGCCCATGTATTCCTATTTCTAGAGAATGCAGTTCACATCAGCTTTCTTCCCTCATTATTTTCAGATTTCAGTAATCAGATTATGATGCAAAATCAAAAAAAGATGGCGTCGCCGAGAGCTGCCATTCCCCCCATTGTCTCCTTATTATTTAGTTTGAGTCAATACATGACACATAGACGTCTTTATACGAATAGCTTGCGTGTTTAACACCTTTCACTTCAGAACTAAAAAAAACTCCAACGTCCCAGGGGCAAAATGGGCACGTGCAACAGTTTTCTGTGCCCTGGGGCACTGTTTATTACAGAAGGTTCCACAGATGCTCGTGCGCCCCTTCTGTAGTACAAATAGCGCTAGTGCCATCTCAAGGAAACGTTCCTTTAATTGCATGGGGCATGGCCCCATAGAGATGAGGGGAGCACTTGCATCTGTGGCACATTAAGGCAACAAGACTGAAAGAAAGTAACTAACTGTGTACCACTAAAAGGTGTCACACAATTAGGGCAACCCACCAGAGAGGGAAATGTGGGCCCATGGACCCCCAGACATACTCCCGCTGGCGGGTACAATGACTCTTTGCACCCGCCTTCAGGAGGACCTCTGTCCCCCTTTAAAATGCAGGCCAATACCACATGTACAAAGAAAAATTAAGCAGCTGCTTGAAGCTCTACCGCCAGGGCAGGTGTGGCTTCGGGGTCACCCTGGGGGAAGCACATTTTAAGTGGTCGCACTGTCCCTGTTTCCGCCTGGCACACCTGTTTCAAGGTGTGCTGTGGAGCTAATGGAGATAGTGCACCGGTTACAAAACATGGGCCCAAATGGTTACCAGTCTCATGCTTCTGAGGAGTCTGTTTTCCCACTGCTCTGCTGGGAGTCTTGAATAGGAAATTGATAAAACAAGTTCTTAAATGCTGTGATCCGACTGTTACATAGGTGCCACGCATTACTAAGAGGTAATTCATGAGTAAATCTGTGGAGATTAAGTACTAGCTCACTCACTAATACCATTGCCAGATACAAGGCTGCTTTAAAACTACATACTAGAAATGAAGTTGGGTGCAGCGCATGTTAAATCCTTTTTGCACATCTGGATCCTCTTCCTCTGTTTCTTTGCTATTAACCCTCTCCTGGTGGCAAAATCCCAAACGTTCTTGTCTCCAGACAATGCATTACCTGTTTTCGCCTCTGCATAGACACACAAGGAAAGACTGGCATTCTTGTGCCTCCTCCAACAGAACTTGTCGACTTGCCGTTCTGGAGCATGACTTGCAACCCAAGATGAAGTCCTCTCCCTCATTGGAAGCAATATCCCAATTAATAGAAAAACCTTAATCCTGATTCAGAGCTTCTCATTAGGACCTTTTTTTTATTCCTGCACTGTAATTCCCTATTGTGGATGCTGTTCTTCACATATATTTCATGACCCCGAATCTTCAGTCTTCTGATATGCCAACATTCTGCTGCAGTTTGGTACGGCTTTCATTTCTGGCTTCTGCTATGAGGCCTATTTGAATTTCTGTTTTCGGTTCCTATCCCTGAACTGCTGTGACCCGTCAGCAAAGTGGTGGCAGCAAAGTTGATGGCGCAAAGTAACGTGCGCTAGTGAAAATAGTGAGTAGAGAATAGATGAGAGAAGCTGGTGAAACTACCTAGTTCAGTACCATTCATGCAAATTATGGATAACCTGAGTGGATAAGGTGGTGTTGTGGCCCCCAGCTATGAGATAGCACTAAGGCTGGGTCAGAGAAGAATATGTCAAGTGTGGAATCAGTTCTGTGAATGAGCCAGGTAAAAACAGCTTGGGGTAGGGTAAGGGCAAACATTGCAAATGTGACCAAGTCATAGTCTCCACTTGGCAGTTTGCTTACCCATCTGCACTCTTTTCTGGGTGTCATGGGGTGTCCACGGATATACTTCATGCAGAGCTACAACTCTCTTCATAAGTAAGGTAACTGTTTTTCCAACTTAGTTACCAAATCAGAGTGGTATTAAGGTTATAAAATCAGTCCGTAAAATATTTTATTTACGGCCTGGATTGAAAAACGTGATAAGATAACTGACAGTCAGATGAAAACATCTACATGTTAGAATCACAAAGGACATTTCAAAACTGTTTGAGACTGTTAGATCTTGACAGCCTTAGTGTGGTCTTCCCAACATCTTTTTGCCCACCTCCTCCACTTTCCTGAGCTCGTTTTTGCAGGTTTTAGGAGGACTCTATGCACTTTACCAGTGCTACAGTACTTGTGCTCTCTACCCTAAACTTAGTAATATTGGTTTATCCCCACTTGGCATATTTACTTTACCTATAGGTCCCTAGTAGAGTACTACTATGTGTACACAGGGCCTATAAATTAAACAATACTAGTGAGCTCGCAGAATTGATTGTGCCACCCAATTATTTAGCCCCTTAACCATGTATAGGGCCTACAATTGCAGAGGCTGTGTGTGCAGATTCACACTGCCATGTCAACCTGGCAAAATAATCCTTTTGCCAGACCCAAACCTTCCCTTTATATACATATGTCACCCCTAAGGTAGGCCCTGGACCACCCAGAGGGCAGGGTTCAATGCATATAAAAGGCAGGACATGTACTTTTAAGTGTTACATTTTCTGGTTGTGAAAAACGCACAAAGTCGTTCTTCACTACTGCAAGGACAAACTATCCTATTGGATAACATTGGGATTGCCTTATTACATTTTATAAGTGTAATTCCAAATTGTGAAGAGATAGACTTATCAAGTGTAGTGTCTCCGAAATCACAATTTACAATCCAAATTTATGGAGAAGTCAGATTTTAAATTGCAATTCTGGAAATGCCACTTTTAGAAAGTTGGCATTTTCTTACTTTAGTAATTTGGTGCCCTGTGCCTGTCTCTCATAATATGTCTGCGGTGGGTGACAGTTGGGCTTTGTGTATTCCTCCTAGACAGCCACACACAATGGGAACTTAAGTGTGACTTGATGGGCCACACTGCCAGGATGGAAAGGAGGAGCTGGACCCAGCCTCACTTAAACCTGAATAGGCTGTGTACTGTCCCCACACAAAGGCCTGCATCTCCCCCCCCCCACCCCCCAGTAGTGAGTCTGGAGCCAGGGCAGGAAGGGCAGGACCTCTGTGCACTTCAAAGGCCTGTCTTTCAAGTTTCCCTCACCTAAAAGCACCATTGGGTATAAGAACTGGACCTCAGACACCACTACTTCAGCACACATCTGGACTCGAGGATATTCTGCCAGGAAGATAGACTGCTGTGCTGCTGAAGGACTGCCACTCTGCTGGACTCCTGCTTTGCTGTGCTGACCTGAAGCCCTCTGCCTGGATGAGAAGTACCTGAATCACATGAACCCAGAGTGACTCCAAGGGCTAGTTGGCTGGCCTCCTGATCTGAAGCCTCATTGACGTAAAGGACTTTCTACCACCCTGCTTCTACACCTGGACTCTGCCATCTGTGAGTCAGCCCTGCCAAGTGGTGCTACCCCAGTCCTGAACCCTTGGAAGTGGGCCTAAGGTTTTCTGTCAGTGGCAACAATGCATACTATGCTGAGCAACCCATCTCCTTGGCTAAGCGGTGCATCCTCAAGCAGAACCAATGCATCGCAGCTGTTGTGTGGATTGGACTCATCACAAAAGACTTGCATCACTGCCGCATACTGCATTTTGGGTTTGATGCATCACCTCCAGAACCGCCACTGTGCAACTATATTCCCGGCACAAGCTTCTTGCATCTCCCATCAATGGCAGACTTGACATTGATGATGAAACTGCATCGCTGCTTCAACGCTCATCAGAACTGATGTACCTTCTCGACTGCATAATGCATCCCCAACACCAGGCTTTGCACCACAAGCCCCGTCGAAAGGATTTTCAATGTTGACACAACAGGACCTCACATCTCAGCCTTACCACATCTCAGAACTTAAGCATCGCTTTGGCTGGGCAACGCATCTTCAACGCTGACCCACGCAATGCTCCGCAACCAGAATTTAAAGTATCTTGGTTCAGAGGGCCTAACTGGGACCCTGTAGCTGGCCCATGCTCCATCACTGTCGGTATGAACTTTTGACTTTGTCCTGGTCTGGTAAGACTAGATATCTCCAATAGTGCTTCTTGTGATTTAATGACCAATACAAAGTAAGTAATGCAGCAACTAAGACACAAACTTCTTTTACTCCACTTTAGACTGGAACTTTAGCTGCACATCTTTTAATATCCGCACTCCACAAAGATATCCAATTATTTGTTTATTAGGTTTGATTGCAGCCATTATCCCAGTGTCAATCCCATATTTTTCACCTTGTTCAATGGAATTTGTTTGTTAACTCAGTCAAAAGTAGATTTGAAATCTACAAAACTGTAATGTAAAGGAAGTGAATTCCTCAACAAGGTCTTTCAAATCTATATATATATATGTACATATATATAGAGTCCTCAGCAAAGAAAACACTGCTTACCGTCTGGTGCCGAAGTGCAGATCTCTTATTCTTATATTATATGTACAAGTGTGTGTATTTATATATCTATATACCGAGAAAAACACAGATTGCAGTGACGTTATAGTTAGGAAATAGTATTGAAAAAACATAGAAATTCACTTAAAAACCAAAGGTTACATGGACGTTATTGTTAGGCTCACATTTCAGGTGTACCGAACCATAGAAATTCAGCAGTTATACTTAGAGTTATTTCAAGTAACTATAACTGGTGCCCTAAGGTAACTATACCTTGCTCCCCTGCCCTGCACAGTTTCCTCATCAATAATTTTATTGCAAATGTTGCAGTGATAATTTCAATGATGCCATAGAAGATGTCATGACTGATATAATAAATGGGGTAATTAGCCATGCCTGGTGAGGCCATGAGTTATAGTTACCTTGTAACTTGAGGGAATTTCATAATACGAAGGAATTGTCGGTCCCCAGGGCCATATAAGGCCCCCCACCATGTCTTAATTTTGTATTTGGTCCCAGGAAGGTGGTGGTCCCAGGAGTATATTAAAGCCCGAGGAGGGGGCTCTGCGTGGTCCCCTCCATTTTTTTTAACCTAAAACCCCATGGAGGTTGTGGTCCTCAGGGTTCAATGAGACCTAGGAGGGGGGGCCATGCACCCCCTCCTTCTTTTGTGAAATGCCCTCAGGCCCCCGGGGCCTGGTCTACCCGAGGGCTAAACAATAAACATTTTTTTAAATGTTTTGTTCCCTGGCAGGGTCCCAAGGGGAGCCCAGCACCATGACTAGGGGGGTCAGGGTATTACATCCCTCCCCCCTTTTGATCTTTTAGTTTGGGACTCAGCTCAAATATTCAATATTGTTTTTTGTGAATTAAAAAAAAAATACTAGTGCAATATCCCACGCTTGTTTTTAATGAAGCCACTGGATGGACCAGGACCCGGGGACCACCAGCTCCCCGGGACTAGTTTTAAAAAATATAGTGAGGGGGTGCGTGGACTCCCCCAGGCCCAGGGGACAACCAGCTCCTCAGGGCTTTGTTATGGAAAGGAGAGGGGGGACCACCACCTCCCCGGGGCAATTATAAAATTATTGTGGGGGGCCTCACAGACGCCCCCGCACAACCCACGGACCACCACCATGCTGCCCCTTCAACATTTTTACAGAAGAGGGGGGGCGCACGGCCCCCCTCCCGAGCCATATCCAGCCCGGGGGCCACCACCTCCCCAGGGCTGACCCATGCAGAACAAAGAAGGGGGCACACAAAACCATAACAATTCATCAGTTATGGTTATGGTTATCTCAAGTAACTATAACTTGTGCCCTTAAGGTAACTATAACTTGCACTCTCGCTATGCACTGCTAATTACCCCAGATATTACAAGCACTTATGACATCTTTTATAACATCATGAAAAATATCAATGCAACATTAGCAGTCAAATTATTGATGAAAAAACTGTGTATGGTGGGGGTGGTAGTTATAGATATCTTAGGGCGCAAGTTATAGTTACTTGAGATAACCATAACTATAGCTGCTGAATTTCCCTTATTTTGTGCATATAAATTCAGAACCTAACTATAATGTCCCTATAACCTTTGTTTTTTTAAGTGAATTTCAATTGTTTTAAAATTCTGTTTCCTAACTATAATGTCCCTGTAACCTTTGTTTTTTTCAGTGATTATATATATATTTTATAAATATATATTATATATATATATGATCATATATTTAGGGAGATCAGAATTACTATTCTAATTCCAGTCCAGCAAACATTGGAGAAATGCATATATTCATGAGTGTCAGATTTTTTATTCTAACTGTATATCAACTAATATGGTGGAAATGCAGAAATTAGAAGAGTGGGGGTCAGATGCACTATTCCAAATCCAGTCCTAACACATTATGGAAAGTGCAGTATTAATAGAAATACTTATAATAATTTGGAATACATGTATTTTAAAATATTACTAATGAAGATTTGATTTTAATATTAATTTACCAATGATAAAACCATACAACCACTTGAAAAATGTAAAAATAATGCATCTGGTAAATAAATAATTACCAACTTCGAAATGTACATATATAATATAATAATAACAATTATTATATATTTACTTATCATACTACCCAACCAATCCCAAAATAAACCCCACGAACCGAAAATAAAGTAAATGGAGCAAACAATAAAAATAATTAAATGGATAAAAAATAATCTAAAAAATCACATCATTATCATACTAGTCAAATCTAATTAATATATACTTAGATAACACTCTCCATCCAATCCCCCCAAAAACCTTGCAGGTTGAAACTAGTAATTATTAAATAACTTACCTGAAATCCCAATAAGGTTGATGTCTCTGCCGTTGCTGGTGATTACTCGTCAATGTCACAAGACCAACAAGGAAAAAGCTTGGAGTTGCTTTGAGGTGTAACCAGTGCTTTAAATGGGCCGGCACTGTCCGGTACTGAGTACCAGCACTTTTTTATTTTGAGAGGGAGAGTACCTGCACTTCTTAAGAAAAACACAAATCTTTTCATTGGAGAGTACCGGCACTTCTCGGAAACAAGCAGGTACTCTGGGACTATCTGTTGTTTGGTATCTGCTGCTGTTGCCTTCAGAGGCTGAAAAAATGGAAATTCATAGGTTGTGTTTACAAATGCACTCCAACAACAGGAGTTTTCCAAATGTGGCACTTGCACAATGTGAACAACTTCTCACTGCAAGCAATCAATCCACGAAAAAGACCGACGATTTTATTACAAGACCGGAGGCTGATATTATGCTTGAACTTTTCTCACTTTATTGAATAGCAGACAAGAACTACTAATCCCAGAAACCCTGGGAAAAAAACCTACAAAAACACATCACAATGGGGCTAACCAATCACACAACGAGCTCCCTAATAACCATCTTGACTGAGAGCACCAAGTCCTCTTTTCTTGCTGCTCGCAGTCAAGATAAGTACCCTGATCGCCGTTTTATACATTTATTATACTTATAGTTTTATTTATACATATATATTTATATTTTGTGCTTGTATTCTTATGTATTTCACTCACGCTTATTTTTATCGCGCTTTCCTGTTTGTATGCGCTCATTGCGCATACGGCCCATTTAGAACATTTCCAAGGACGTTAGTTTTCAGCCCCCTGAGGTATTCCTACCTCGCATCGTTCTATCCCCTGTTATTCTGCAGTGCAGCGGTTGTCCTGCTCTTCATGAGGTCAACGAAAGTGTCTCCTCCAGTCTTCTTCGGCCAGTGAGGGCTTTCCTCGGGACTTCGTCCCTCTACACACCCGCTCCCTGCCCATACAACACCCCCGGCCAGCCACTCCATAACCAGACACTCCCCCTCTTCCACAACTGAGGAATTAACTTTTACAGTTTTTTGTCGTTTTAGACATTTATTTATTTTTCTCCTTAAACATTAACATTTTTTCTCCTTTTTTTATCCATCCTAATTCCCATTATGTCTTAGAATGAGCAAACTCAGTCCTTAAAGGACAATTTAAAATCCTTTATTAAGGATTCGGTCTAACACGCTGTTTCAATGTCTATGCTGGACATTTCTAAAAATGTAGAAGTTTCTATATCAAAGATGCTTCAGAAACCTAAGGTTAATCCTCTTTTGAGAGGAAGGAAACGTGCAGCTCCCCCTCATGAGCCCTCCAAAGGCGTTTCCACTAAGTTTGGGCCTCCAACCCGAGAGGCGAATTCTTCGGGGCTCCCTTCCTCCCCTCTTAATATTTAACATTTTTGGGACACAGATAGTGATGGGGACAATGTTTTACAAGATACTTTCAGTGATGATATTTTTGATGGGCCTTCGGAGAAAAGGTGTAAAATTTCTCCTTCGGAAAGTTCCCCTCACTTAGTGCCCGAGGATCTAGTTGATCCTGATGGTGATCCCATGTTTGACCCCACATCTATTCACCATCCTAATTCCTCAGAATGGTTTCCCTCCGACCATGTCTTTGACTATGTTTCTTTTTATCTCAGACATGCACTAGATAAGTCATTCAGAAGCAAACTAAAGTCCGAATGCCCCAGGCCCTCCCTTCCCTTCAAAGTGGCTGATACCCCCGCCACCGACCCCAATATGCTACTCTTTTTTATGAAATTTGGGAAAGATCCCAAAAAAGGGGTCGATCGTGCCTGGTCTAACTGCCAGGATAGACTTTTGGACTTGGCTGGACCTCTGACTAGGATCTTTGATCTGGCTGAGGAAGCGAAAATGGAAGGTTCGCAAGTTGATCCGGAGATCCTTTCTAACTGGGCTGCGCGAGCGATCTGTATGCTGGGCAATGCCAACGCTTACATTTCACAAGAACGATGAAAGAGTCTTCCTCTCAGAATAGATCCAAAGCTCAGCTCTTTAGCCTCCAAGGAGGAGGGTCCCAATGCCGATGGCCTCCTTTTTGCCGACTCATTTATTAAGGAAATGAGCTAGTACGTGTCTACTTTCAACTCCTTGGACAAAGCCCATTCCTCTACGAAGAGGATCTTTTCCCATCGGGTTTTTGGAAGGGCCGGTAAAAGGCAGGAGTCGTTTTGCCGGCTGCTTCTCAACAAGAGGGCAATCCCTCAACAGAGGCTCCTACTCCCACGCCAACCAGCTTGACATCTACCAGGGGTACAAACCCCAGTTCTATCCCCCCAGGTTCGGCGGAGGTAGCAACAGGGGATACAGAGCCAAAGGAGAGCAACTTGCAGGTAAGAACTTCCAGTTCTGGCCTTCCTCCTGTAGAAGGCAGACTGGGCCTATGTGTGAACGCTTGGCTTCCTATAACCTCGGATCCTTGGGTAATTCAAACCGTTCAAGGTTATTGCATAGATTTATACCAAAGTCCTCGTCAGTCCTTTCTTCCTCGTCCTCTCCTTTTTTCGCGCAACTAGTTTTGCCTCGTTCACGACGAGGTACAATCCTTACTATCAAAACAGGCTATTGAGGAGGTGAGTTTTGACCCTTCCGGGTTTCTCAGCACCATCTTTCTGGTTCAGAAGAAAAACAAAAGACATCGTCCAGTTATAAATCTAAAAGAGTTCAACAATTTTGTGGTATACCATCATTTCAAGATGGAAACTATCCTCCATCTCAGAGATCTTCTCCTTAACAACGATTGGTTGGTTCGAATAGATCTCCAGGATGCCTATCTTTCAGTTCCTGTCCGTCCCTCTTTCAGAAAGTTTTTCAATTCCAGTGGGAAGATTCCTTCTTTCAGATCTGCAATCTCTGCAGAACACGTCAGGGTGGATGGTAGACCCATAGGTGAACACCCCTTGGTTTGCCTTCTTTTAAAAGGAGTACGTTTTTCTAAACCTCCATCTCCCAAATACAACACCATGTGGGATGTAAACTCCGTCCTTCATCTTCTTATCTCATGGCCTGACAATGCTGATCTATCGTTGAAACATTTGTCTGTTAAATTGACCATGCTCCTCTGTTTAGTATCTATCAAACGTGTTTCAGATGTCAAGGCTCTGGATGTTTCCTCCTTTCATTTATCCGCTTTAGGTGTGTATTTTAATGTCTTTAGATGTACTAAGACCAATTTGTCTTCTGTCCTTTATCCATTTTTTCCCTCTCAACCTAAACTGTGTGTGGGTAATTGCTTAAAAACTTACATTTCATGAACTGCAGATCTCAGGATTCCTTCCTCATCTCAGTTACTTATTTCTTTTCAGAAACCCCATAAACCAGTGTCAACCTCTACCTTGGCTCGTTTGGTGAAGTGGCTTATGTCCCTGGCTGGAGTTCCTACCACTTCTTATGGTGCCCATTCCGTTAGAGGAACTACAGCTTCTCGTGCCTTTTGGGCTGGAGCTAGTTTACATGATATCCTCAGATCTGCAGATTGGTCAAACGTTAGTACTGTTAGAACTTTCTATTGTAAACCTGTTGATCACCCTTTACAAACTGTTATTACACTGCTTTAAACAAGCATAACATGAGCCTCCGGCCTTGTAATAAAATTGAGATTTCCCTAGCCTTGTTGTCAGAAAGGCTAGATTTTATTAAAGACACAGAGGCTTGAGTATTATCCCTCCTCATTTAACCCTCGCTGTTCTATTTTGCAGTGGCCTCTACTTCAGCTAATACCTCAGCTTCCGGCTGATCGTCTTTCGACAGTTCCTGTTCCGGGACCTTCATATGGATCCTCTCGTTCTCCTGCGGCTTCTTATCAATTCTTTAAGGATTTCTGCAAGGATTTCCTCTCTGCCCTTTTGACTCTTTATGGAATCTTATGGCTCTTTTCGGATTATTCTTTTGATTGACTTTCACAAGAAAAGAGGACTTGGTACTCTCAGTCAAGATGGTTATTAGGGGGCTCGTTGTGTGATTGGTTAGCCCCATTGTGATGTGTTTTTGTAGGTTTTTTTTCTGAGGGTTTCTGGGATTAGTAGTTCTTGGCTGCTATTCAATAAAGTGAGAAAAGTTAAAGCATAATACTCGCCTCCGTGTCTTTAATAAAATCTAGACATCGGGTCGCATAATGTCTCACTTTTTTTAATCTCAAACAACAGTAATACTAAGGAGCATTCTTAATGGTCACTGGAAGATAGCAACCATCTTTTTATACATACATCTTGTATATTTATGAAGACAAAAAACATTCAAGGTGTCATCCAAAGAGCGATGCCAATTTCTATCTGAAAATTGATCGGAGGCTAACGTTACATTGTACAAAATCCAATAGAAATAAAAAAGAAGCCCCTTTAAAAAGCTGAGTGTTGGTACTGTGTGAAGAATTGTTGCAATCCTTAGAAACTTTAGATCTGGAGACAGCTTTAAATGTCTCACCAGGAAAATGTTGTCCAAAATGCCATAATAAAAATATGTACAAATATATATATAGAAAGAGGTGCTTTCAGTTTGCCCTGATCAACAATTGGCCAGTTCACTTACAATTCACATTTTGCTTCCATTCAATACAGCATACACATAGTTGCCAAGTTTCCCAGGTTCATGCATGATTTGCTACTCCAGTCCGGATTTTCTTTCTTCAAATTCGGGGACTTGTAGTCCTGCTATATAATGGAATGAATACGACTACAGGCCCTAGAATTCAAAGAAAACACCTTGACTGGAACAGCACATTACAAACGGACCTGGAGAACTTGGCAGGGCTGCATACAGTATGATGCAATGGGTCAGCCCACTTGACCTATTATGCACTTTTCACTGGGAGTGATGTTTTTTTTATGTGCACATGTGTACACCTGACTAAAACTATTCCAGTGGCAAGACCGCTGAGAAAATTTCTGCTTTCATTTCATGTTTATTTATTTGGTGATGGGTCTTTATTCACTATTTTTATTTGAAAACATATGCACACAATCTTTAAACGACGGAATGTGTGCCTTTTATTATTTTTGAACTTTTAATGCGTAATACATTGTTGTACAAAATAAATAAAAATATTTGAAGGCCTGCTGGTTTACTTGAATGGAGGGAGCTCATTGTGGTATTACAAAACTCATGTAAGGATCATCTTTCAGGTTTCTAATTGACTAGAAATTCCTTACAATCTTTGCGGCAACTGGCAAGCCTCGTGCCCGGGTGCTGATTCACCTTTCAGCTCAGACCTGATTTTCCTGTCTCACTGTTTGTTTCCTCTCTCGACGGTTTTGTGGAGCCTTACCTTGCATCTCAATTACTTCCTGTGGTACTATTTACTATTTTATTTTAAATATGAAGTTAAACTCTATCTCTTGTCTCCCTATTCCATATGTGACCCTATGTCTATCTTCCACCTGCCTATCTACTTACCTCTTTTATCTATCTACCTTGCTGTTTTTCCACCTGCCTACCTTTTTAGCTCTTTAATCTATCAATCTATCTATCTATCTATCTATCTATCTATCTATCTATCTATCTATCTATCTATCTATCTATCTATCTTACAGTAATTCATTTAACTCAATTTATTCAAGTTCACTTAAATATGAATAGATTCACTTTTACCACATACACAATGCACACCACAATATAGAATGCCTCTTGAATAATAAATTCTATGGTGGTAACGAATTTGTGACTGTTCTTAGTAGAAAGACTAAGGAGGTCACCTGACCGCTGGTGCCGTCAGGATACCGCCGGCCCTATTACGATTTCACCGCAGGGCCACCCGCCGGCCCTCCGGTGAAAAGGGCCTTAACAGTGACGCCGGCCCGAAACGAGCCGCCGCCAATGTGTTGTTGCAGCGGGTGCAGCAGCAGCTGTTGCGCATTTCACTGCCCATAATTTGGGCAGTGAAATGCGCAACGGGGCTGTGCATAGGGCCCCCGACACCCCTATACTGCCAGCTTTTCCACGGTGGTGTAAACCGCCATGGAAAGTCTGGCGGAATGGAACCCGTAATCCGGTGGGCAGCGTTGCTTCCACCAGGACTACCGGGACCGACAGGCTGGAGGCTGACTCCAGCCTGGCGGTATCAGCGGTATTACTGAGGTGTTTCAGCTGCAGTCAGAATGTGGCGGATTGGACCGCCACTGCTGCGGCGGTCTGATGGCCACCCCGAAACTGGCAGTCTCAAGATTGCCAGACTCGGATTGACCACTTGAGTGCGCTTCACCAACTTTCGAAGATTTGAACTTTTGAACTGCGTGAATTTAAATATCTTTCTTTATTTGCAGTTGCGGATGTGTGCTCGTTTCTTGACAGTTGTCTTTGTATTACTATAAATAACCAATTTGCTAGTCTCCGAAATATGTTATCCCTACAATTTACGATCTAAATATCTATGTCTAATTTCACTTTGGAGTTAAGTTGAGTCCAAGAATATCTATGGGCAAATCACATTCTCCCAAAACAACTCTCATTTTTGTACAGAAAATTCTGAGGTCATCAGATGTTTCCCTGAGTGCCTTGACATCAGAACTAAACTGGTAACCAAAAGCAGCCCAGGCAGAAAATATTTACAGCAGCCCCTTACCTGATCAACTTGGATGATGACAGGCTTGTCATCTCCTTATACGCAAGTGGCCTACAACCCTTTGTTAAAGAACATCTGCAGAACTGGTGCCCTTCAGCTGACTGCCTATGAGAGTTTTGTCAACAATCAAGTATTATGGTCAGTTAGAGCAAGACATGTGCTTACCCGATCAACTGTCATTGGAAGACAGACAAGGGCATAACCTCAGAAATTGACTTGTTTTGATATTTAGAAATTCTAGCACTGACCTACTCAGGTGAGGTGTGAACTTTGAAAACAGCCTGTCAGTATTTGTAAAGTTCAAATAGCCCTAGCCAAGATGGTTATGCTCCCCTGACTCCTATGGTACTTTGGGCCTCATTATGAACACGGCTGTCCAGACCGCCATGCCGGCGGTGGTGGAAATTCCCACCACCGGCATGGCGGTCTGGACCGCCATATTATAAACACAGGGGGTACCGCCACAGGCGGCCCTCTGCCACTGCCAGGCAGCCTGTCAATGGCGGAGTTCTCTACCCGACAGGGCAGCGGTGCAAGCAGCGCTACCCTCTGGATAAAGAACCCGTGTTCTGCCAGCCATTCCCTGGCGGTGTCACCCGCCAGGGAAAGGCTGGTGGAAGGGGTGCTCTGGGTCCCCTTTGCACAGCCCCGTCGCGCGGGTCACTGCCCAATTTACAGGCAGTGATATGCGCGACGGGTGCTGCTGCACCCGTCGCACTGCGGCATTGACGACGGCTCCATGTGGAGCCGTCGGCAATGTCCAGGCCCAGCATTCCGCTAGGCCGGTGGGCGGAAACACTGTTTCCACCCGCCGGCCCTGCAGAATGTTCTTTATTGGGCCGGTGGGGTCCTCAACAGGCTGGCAGTCTGTGTTTGGACAGCCAGCATGAACACGACGGCGATTCCCGCTGTATTCATAATGAGGCCCATTGTCTCTAATATGGATGCTAAAAACGTTCCGGAGTGCTCGGGGGCCCCCGTGCACAGCCCCGTCGCGCAGGTCACCGCCCGATTTACAGGCAGTGATATGTGCGACAGGTGCTGCTGCACCCGCCACACTGCGGCATTGATGACGGCTCCATGTGGATCCGTCGGCAATGCCCAGGCCCAGCATTTCGCTGGGCCGGCAGACGGAAACACAGTTTCTGCCCGCCAGCCCTTTGAAATGTTCTTTATTGGGCCAGCAGGGTTCTCAACCGGCTGGCAGTCTGTGTTCAGACCGCCAGCATGAACACGGCAGGGATTCCCGCTGTGTTCATAATGAGGCCCCTTATCTCTAATATGGATGCAAAAAACGTTCTTCTGAGAACAGTATTATTGTTGATTCAGTTGATTTGGGCGTTTGTCTGATACAGAGTTCCCCTTGATAAACTAAAACTTTCAATAATGAAGAGTGGCCTTAGCACACTGGATTTTGAAAACTACAGCTTAGCAGCACAGTGTAATACCTGGCGCATTGATGGGTCGGTGCACCTCACAACAATGGAGTTCTTGGAAACATGCTGGCCAGGGGTATACTGACAAGTCTACTTATGCAGGATGGGGGCCTGAAATGCTGTTGTAGATGCACAGTATTAACCAAACAATCCCATGAAGGCCCTGCCCCTCCACTTGGTAGGCCTGCAGACTCTGCAGGGTCACTTCAAAACTAGACAAATCAGGCACTGGTTCAGAGTGAGAATGGTGATGATGGGCGACTGCTGCTTTTCAGGGGCGTTGTAGATATTAGAACAATGGATTGAAGGCAGCAGACTCAGCATGACAATTTTTTCTATGTAGCTCACTCTTTTGCTGGGATCACTGACATAATATTGATGTACACAATATCGCAACACACACAAATATTGGAAAAAAATATGTTTAGCAAAAATATCACCTTCTATACTTAAGTAACAAAGCCACAAATATTGAGAATACAAATTTCATTGTTAGAAACAATGATTTTGACATATATCAAAAATACAAATATCGGAAACAAAAATGTTGTTACCTTTAAATAACTGTATGATATTTCAAAAATGTCGCCTCACACAATATTGACTACATTAATATTGACAAATTAATTACATTATCATTAATAATCATAAAAACTACTTTTTACATTATTAAACATATAGTTACAATAAATATTAAACAATGTATACACGTTTCAATAAGAGATATTATATTACATAACCAAAATATTTAGAAGTCATAACAATGAAGCATATAATTTAAATACATAACAATATAAACAAAAAATACATAAACTAAAAACATTTATACTACTATATATATATATATATATATATATATATATATATATATATATATATATATATATATATATATATATCACTGAAAAAACCTATAGAAGTTCAGCTGTTATAGTTATACTTATGTTAAGAAACTATGGGGGTCATTACAACATTGGCAGTAAAAGCCGCTTACCGCTGTGCAGAAGACCGCCAACACACCGCCACGGTCATTATGACCCACTGCTCGGAATCAGCCAAAATTGAGACACCCACACAAGTCCGCCACACCAAAGGTCAGTGATAAACTGGTGAAAACAAAACCTCCACCGTCACGCCAACAGGAATACGCCCACATTATCACGACCCACGAATCCACGCGGCGGTCTTTCAACCGCGGTATTCCATTGGCGGTACACACCGCTGTGCTCAAAATACACACACATTTACAAAACACTACCACATTGGACAATTCAAAATACACACACCTGATACACATACACACACCACTCCCACACACCCAATACAATTCAAAACACACACCCATATCACCCACAAACCCCTACTACCAAAAATTCAGAAAGAAGGCCAGAGAGAGACACCACAATCTACAAACAAGCATCCACAGGCACTCAACACCATCACTCACACAACATCCACGCACCTCACACAACACACCACTAAATATCACCCCACACAGCACAACACACCCCACCCCACACATCACCCACACCACCCCATGGCACGGCAAAGACACCCCAGGTTCTCTGAGGAGGAGCTCAGGGTCATGGTGGAGGAAATCCTCCGGGTAGAGTCACAGCTATTCGGATCACAGGTGCATCACACCTCCATAGCTAGGAAGATGGAGCTATGGTGAAGAATAGTGGACAGGGTCAACGCAGTGGGACAACACCCAAGAAATAGGGATGACATCAGGAAGAGGTGGAACGACCTTCGGGGGAAGGTGCGTTCCGTGGTCTCAAGACACCACCTTGCGGTTCAGAGGACTGGCGGCGGACCCCCACCTCCTCCCCCACAACTAACAACATGGGAGGAGCAAGTCTTGGCTATTCTGCATCCTCAGGACCTTGCAGGAGTACCAGGAGGAATGGACTCTGGTAAGTCAAATCTTAACTATAACATCCCCCACCCTACCTGCATGCTATCACATACCCCCACCCTCGCCCTCACCCCATCACTCCAACTCTTCACAAATGTCCCAACATCACAAACCACACATCCCAACACCAAGCCCTGCATGCAACAACAAAGCATGGACACCCATCACCATAGCATGGCCACTGCAAATACCCATACACCCCCCAAACCATCATCACACAAGGTCCCACACAGGAATTGCAGCACTGGGGTACACGGTCACCCACCAATTGCACACCATGGCACACACAGATGCAATAATCATGCTTTTGCACCCCTGCAGGACCCCTACCCAATGTCACCGGACAGGAGGGTCCAGACATGTCCACACCACCAACAAAAGAGGCCCACAGTGATGACAGCAGCTCTGTCCAACTGGATCTAGATGACCAGCCCGGCCCATCTGGGACCTCGGGACAGTCGGTTCCCCTCACACAGTCACAGGCCACTACAGAGCTTTCCCCCTCTGGAAACAGCAGCACAGCACCCACCCAGCGGGCCCATACCTCTGTCCCCAGGACATGTCAATCTGCAGTGTGTCCACCACTACAGGGAACCCAGGCTAACCCACCACCCCAACAACAACAGGGACCTGGGGGCAGTGGCAGTGGGCACACAGTTCAGGGGACAGAGGCCCAGGGAAACAGGGGAACTGGGAGGTCTGCTGTGCGACAGGGGGAGGACAGGCCCAGGGAACCCACTCTCCACGAGGCCCTCTCCAACATCATGGGAGCCTACCATCATTCTCAGGAGACGTATTTGGGCTTCAGGGAGGAACTCAGATCCATCAATTCCACCCTGGGCACCATCGTAGGGGTGCTGAAGGAAGTCCTCAACACCAAGAGGGACACTGTGGCACAACAAGGGGCCCCTGACACTAGCCTGGATGATGAACTGCCCACCACCTCCTCCGGCGCTAGTGGACAGGAGGCACTGCCACAGGACCACCACACCAGCACCCCACCCACTGCAGATGGAGAACCACCCCGCAAATGGTCCTTGAGATCCAGGACAAAGACAGAGAACGATGCCAAGACCCCCGCCAAGAAATGAGACCACCCTGATTGTCATCCTTTTGTCTCACCTTGTCACCCTGTCCATCCTCAAACTGCCCCAGCTCCACTTCCTATGACCCTTTGGACAATGAACCTGTGAGACTAATAGCTTGGACTTTGCCATGGACATTCCTTGACCATCACCCCTCACCATTTAACAACCCCCTCCAATATTGAGCACTGAAATAAACACCCTTAAAGCACAAAACAATCTGGAGTCTGTCTGTGATTTCGAATTAGTGTATTAGCAATTACAGTGACAAAATGCTCTTTCAATGGTAATGTCAACATACCTATGTCACACAGCTCTAGTCCATGAGGAAACAAAGCAGATGTCACACAGTGGGACCCACATCTGTGAAATCGTAAGAGAAAGTGAAAACTCAGTGACCAGACACTGGGTGAAAAGGACAGACAGTAGAGAGGTAGTAGTGTTAAAGTACATGTAGTAGGCAGGTTTGTCTTCTTACCTGTGTCTCACTGGAAATATTGCAGGATTACAGAGTTCCTGTTGTTGATGTCCTCTTCTTCTGCTTCATCTTCTTCACTGTCCACAGGCTCCACAGCTGCCACAACACCTCCATCTGGACCATCCTCCTGTAGAAAAGGCACCTGTCATCGCAAAGCCAAGTTGTGAAGCATACAGCAGGCCACGATGATCTGGCACACCTTCTTTGGTGAGTAGAATAGGGAACCACCTGTCATATGGAGGCACCGGAACCTGGCCTTCAGGAGGCCGAAGGTCCGCTCTATAATCCTCCTAGTTCGCCCATGGGCCTCATTGTAGCGTTCCTCTGCACGTGTCCTGGGATTCCTCACTGGGGTCAGTAGCCATGACAGGTTGGGGTAACCAGAGTCACCTGCAAATGGCGAGGGACAACTATTAGACACACACTAACTCTTAGGGATATCCCCAGACCCAGACAACTATTCCCACTGATTTGGTTCCAGGTGCTCACCTAGTAGCCAAACACGTGCCTCTGTAGTTGCCCCATCACATAAGGGATGCTGCTATTCCGCAGGATGTAAGCGTCATGCACTGAGCCAGGGAATTTGGCATTAACATGGGAGATGTACTGGTCTGCCAAACACACCATCTGCACATTCATCGAATGGTAACTCTTCCGGTTTCTGTACACCTGTTCACTCCTGCGGGGGGGACCAAGGCCACATGTGTCCCATCAATGGCACCTATGATGTTGAGGATATGTCCCAGGGCATAGAAGTCACCTTTCACTGTTGGCAAACCCTCCACCTGAGGGAAAACGATGTAGCTCCGCATGTGTTCCAGAAGGGCAGACAACACTCTGGACAACACGTTGGAAAACATAGGCTGGGACATCTCTGATTCTATGGCCACTGTTGTTTGAAATGACCCACTTGCAAGGAAATGGAGTACTGACAGCACCTGCACTTGAGTGGGGATTCCTGTGGGATGGCGGATAGCTGACATCAGGTCTGGCGCCAACTGGGCACACAGTTCCTGGATTGTGGCACGATCAAGCCTGTAGGTGATGATTACATGTCCTTCCTCTATTGTCGACAGGTCCACCAGCGGTCTGTACACCGGAGGATGCTGCCATCTCTTCACATGTCCCAGCGGACGGTGCCTATGGAGGACAACAACGAGCACAGAGTCAACCAACTTAGAGGTACGTAAACACAGCTTACTCAGAAAACTATTCATAACCCGAAATTTGCCTGTATGAGTGTTGAGCCAAGGCCTTGGTATGTGTGACACAGTTAAAAATAAAGCCATGTGGGCCCCTGAAATGGCGGCTGCCTGACCTGTAAAGTGGGACAATGGGATATGAGGTAACTGCGCTGGCGTTGTACACCGCCGCGGTAGGCGGTCGAAGACCGCGGCGCAGTTCTCCATTGGTTAACATTGGACCCTATGGGTCCCAGGAGCCAATGACTATGTACGCCGGCGGTGGCGGTACGCACCGCCGCAGACGTGAGTGCCATTTTCTATCAGTTCAATAACTCGATACCTGATCTTCGACAGGAGAGGACCTACACTGCAAGTGCTGCTGTGACCTCAGTCTGGAAGAGACAATAGCTCGTGCGTCTGGGGAAAGGGCCCCTGCCTTCAGCACAGAGGAGTTGGAGAAACTCGTGGATAGGGTCCTCCCCCAGTACACGCTACTCTACGGTCCTCCAGACAAACAGGTAAGTACACTGTGAGCATGCTGTATGGGCAATGCCTGTGTGGAGTGGGGTGGATGAAAGATGGGGGGGGAGAATGAGGCGTGCATGAAACGACGGTGACTGCATGTGCCACATGGCAAGGGTAGGGATGCGGGCCAATGACTGTGACGGTGTAGTTGGTAATAACTTTTCTTTTTCCCCTGTACAATTCCTGTAGGTCAGCGCCCACCAGAAGAAGGATATTTGGTGTGCCATCGCCAAGGACGTCTGGACCCTGGGGATCTACCACAGACAGAGCACCCACTGCCGTAAAAGATGGGAGGACATTCGCCGCTGGAGCAAGAAGACGGCGGAGGCCCAGCTGGGGATGGCCTCCCAACGTGGGAGGGGTGCCCGTCGCACCATGGCCCCCCTGATGTTCAGGATCTTGGCGGTGGCATTTCCGGAGTTGGATGGGCGCTTGAGGGCATCACAGCAGCAACAAGGCGGTGAGTACACTCTTATTCTGCTGATTCAGCGCTCAGTGGAGGTTTATGGGTGGGGGAGGTGGGCTGTGGGTTCCCCTAGGCCAGGGCGAGTGTGCTAGTTAAGTCCCCTTTTTCAGGCAGACCCTGTGGCACCCCACCCACCTGGGTACAGTGCCAACTACACCTAGTTAGGCTTCTGTGACATCCATGTGTGCAGATATCGGCCATAGCCTTGTAGGTCATGTCCCAGGGATTGAATATTGGACCCCAAGTGGGCGGCGTAGTGCAGGGGGCTTCTGTGTCTGTCATGTCTGCCAACTGTAGCGTTAATGCATGCACTCAACATGTCTTTCTTCTGTCTCCCCCCCCCTTTTTGTGGTCTCCCTGTACTTGTGTGCATTAGCATCATCAGGCGGTGGAGCAGTGGCACAGGAGCTGGAGGGAGCTGCATCCCACATGGCCCTGGAGGGTGACACTACGGACTCCGATTTCACCAGTGGGACGGAGGGCGAGGGGAGCTCCACGGCAGGGACAGGAGCTGACACCAGTGATTCGGACTCGTCCTCTGATGGGAGCTCCCTTGCGGTGGCAGCCCATCTGTGCTCCCCTCATCTACAGGTACAGCCGCCACCACCCCCTCCAGCACCGCCCTCCAAGCAGCCCCTCAGCCTTTGCCCCGTGCCCGCTCACCCAGGAAGGTGGGCATCACCTTTGCCCCAGGCACCTCAGGCCCTGCCCCAGTCACCCCTGCTGCCCTCAGTGAGGAAGCCACTGACCTCCTCAGATCCCTCGCTGTTGGGCAGTCTACCATTTTGAATGCCATCCAGGGTGTAGAGAGGCATTTGCAACAAACCAATGCATTCCTGGAGGGCATTCATTCTGGTCAGGCAGCCCTTCAGCAAGCTTTTCAGACTGGCCTCAGCACTGATGGCAGCCATTGTCCCTGTCTCTAGCCTCCCCCCTCCAACTTCCTCCACTCACACCCCTGTACCTCAGCCTATCCCAAGCACACCACCAGACCAGCATGCACACACCTCAACACACAAGGATAGCTCTGGCAAACATAAGCACCACACATCCCACAGGAACTCACGCAAGCATCACACACATGCAGACATACCAACATCCACTGCCTCCACTGTGTCCCCCTCCTCCTTGTCTCCCTCACCCCCCGAGTCTCGTCTCCACTCACACCTGCGTGCACTACATCTTCAGCCACTATGTCCATCACCAGCACACACACCACCACACCCCGCTCTCGTGCAGTCACCACCCCCACTTCACATATCCCCTGTGTCCTCTCCCAGTGTGTCTGTGAGGCCACCTCCCAAGGTACACAAACGCAGCCACACACCCACCCAACAGCCATCCACCTCACGACAGCCTCCAGCCCATGCACCTTCACCCAAAGTCAGCAAACGTACACCTCTTACGACCACGACCTCTTCCTCCACTCCCAAACCCCCTCCATCTACCCGTCCCAGTGTTCCTAAGAAACTTTTCCTGGCCAGCCTTGACCTCTTTCGCTCACCTCCCCCACACCGTCAGTCTCCTAGTGCCCGACTCTCCAGGTCCCAACCTAGCACCTCAGCCACAACATCGGCGGGACCAGTGGTGCCAGTAGTCACCGGATTATGGAGTGCACCAGGCAGTAGGGCAGCCAGTGTGGCAAGGAGCCACAGCACGGACAGTCCCCCACCTGCAAGCATCAAAAGTTGGCCAGTGCCCGGCGGGAGAGGGGGAAGACACCAGCCACCAAAGCTGCTCCCAGGGGTACAGGTGGGAGTGTGGAGTCAGCTGCGACACCTTCCAAGTTGGGGAAGGTGCACAAGCAAACAGGCAAGTCTGGGAAGATCAGCACGACGGAGAAGACCGCCAACAGCCCCGCTGCCAAGGAGCCGACTGCCAGCAGCCCCACTGCCCCAGACAGGACCGCCATCAGGCCCCGCTGCCAAGGAGCCGGCCAGCAGCAGCCCTGCTGCCCAAGACAGGAGCACCAGCAGCAGCCCCGCTGCCCAAGACAGGACCGCCAGCAGCTGAACCGCTGCCAAAGACACCACCGTCACAAGCACCGATGCCAAAGACACTGCCGCCACAAGCACCGCTGCCAAGGACATCGCCGCCACAAGCACCGCTGCCAAAGGCACCACCCCAACAAGCACCGCAGGCCCATGAGCAACAAAAGCTCTGACGCTACTGAGGCTGCCACGAGCAGGGTGAAGTACTATGGGCACAAGGCCCCCTCCAGAACTAGTGGAGATTGACATCCACTTGAGAGACTGTGGCTTTGCACTCCCCAGGATTGAACAGTGGGAAAACCACCCACTGTAGAGACTTGAGAGACTGGCTTTGCACTCCCCAGGATTGAACAGTGGGCAAACCACCCACTATAGAGACTTGAGAGACTTTGGCTTTGCACTCCCCAGGATTGAACAGTGGGCATGAGGCCCCCTCGTGGATTTGGCGTTGTGCACTCAACCGGCTGAGGTGCCCACCCTTTCCCTTCCCGCCTGTTTTATTTCTATCTGATGCCCCTGCAGTGTTCTCTCCGCCTTGTTCGGGTATCTTGTGTGGGCCTCGCCCATGCATTTTGGGCCCAGTGGTCCACGGACTTTAGTGGTGGAATACCTTGGACTAATATTATTGGTGTATATATTTGTAAATAGTGTATGTATATTTTTGGAATACTGAATTTTAATATATTACAATCGTTCACCTCATTTCCTTTTGTCTTCGCATTCTTCTGGCAGGGTTGGGGGGTGTAACTGTAATGTATCATGCTGTATTAGTGTGTGTGTTGTCGTGGGTGAAGCTGGGGGTAGAGGTGTTGCGTGTGTGTGTCGCTGTTTTTTTCCCTCCTCCTCCCCTGTGTCGTAGGTGCAGTACTCACCGTGGTCTTCGCCGCCGGCTTTCGTGCTCCTGGTAGAGGAGCAAGAAGATAAAGACTGGAAAAATGTGGAGCTCTGGTTCCATGGCGTCCTGGTTCTTTGTGTGGTGTGCAGAGGTGAGCGTTTTCCCTTCGAAGTCCTGTTTCCACCGTGTTTTTGTTCACTGTAAATCCACCCCGGAAAAGGTGGCGGATTGGTAGGTTGTTATTCTGTGGGCGGTACATTGTCCTCTGCCTGTCTGTTGGCGGTGACCGCCACTGTGTTTGTTTGTACCGATGTTGCGGTCAGAGTGTTAAAGTGGCTGTCTATGTTGGCGGTTTCCGCCACGGCCGTAATTCCATTTTTTTTACCACCGGCCTGTTGGCGGTCTTACCGCCGCTTTAACACCGACCGCCAGGGTTGTAATGACCACCTATACTTACTTTACAGCACAAGTTATAGTTTCTTCAGATAAGTATAACTATAACTGCTGAATCTGAATTTCTATAATTTTGTGTGGGTAAAATGTCAACCTAACTATAACGTCCCTGTAACCTGTTTTTTCTCAGTGAATTTTTATTTTTTTTACGTAAAGTAATACTATACATTATTAACCACTGCTGTACAAGTGGGGTAGGCATGTGAGTAGGTGTATTTTTTTCCATTGTGCTTCAGATCCATGGATCATTCGCACAGATACACTGGGGGACGCGCTGAGCGCCGTGGTGGATCCGTAGATCCTCAGATTGGCCCAAAAAACATTTTGGGGCAATTTCTTTCCCATGAGGTGTCCCTCAAAGGACCCACAAAACACAGAAAAGCACCAAGAGCAGTATAGACCAACGATTATCTCACCAGAGTAAGTCAAATAAAATTCTGTTTACAGCGCTCAACCCTCGTGAACCCACTGCTCAGGTATCACTTACTTTGAACCACAACCACACAGAATGATGAGGAGGGCTTATAGTACACACACAAATTATTTATGTGAGAAATGAAAGTTCAAAAGTTCATCAAGGCATCAGAAAATATAATAGTCCTCAGAAATCTGGTTCATCCTCCATTCATCCAACGAGGAGCCATATAGTAGTATCACAATAGACTTTTATTGGTTTTCTTTACATTGCCATGCAGCCCAGCCAACATGTTTCATCCAACAACAGAATTCATCAGAGCTGTAAGTTAAAAACATCCATAAAAATCACACAATACAATAACAATTACATAGGGCCTGTTTACAACTTTGGAGGACAGAGTTAATCCGTCCCAAATGTGACGGATATCCTGCCCCCCGTATTACGAGTTCCATAGGATATAATGGGCTCGTAATACGGTAGGTGGTATATCTGTCACATTTGGGACGGATTAACACCGTCCTCCAAAGTTGTAATCAGGCCCATAATCTCTAGTCTCTGCATTATAACCTTCTTTTAAAGTCCCTGACATGAGACATGACTTCCCATAAACATCCACCACATGTCAAAAATTCAAAATAATTTGGTGCTATCAAAAAGGTCCTTGATATCCATTATTCAGTGATGCACCTCATATCCTACAGTATGGATTATCCGATATAGTTTTTATAATACCCCCTCCCACAGATTCACAAAGTAAAGCACTGAATCATGTGGTCCCAGTAGAAAACTAAATTAATCATACCTTCCACTAGTGCCAACCTGTATATATCACAATAAAGTTCATGCATCAGCAATCCCCATAAACATAAGAAAATGATGTCTACAATAAGACTCTATGAAGCATAATTCAATTAATATAATAACTCAGTTGATATATCCATATAAGTATAGTGGTTGTAGTTATCATAATATTCGGCTGCCTCACAAATAATGATACTGAAGTATTGTTGGTTCTGCCCAAGTGGGATCTAGACAGATATAATGAAAGATTACGTCCTTAGCAGTTGTATCTTTGGCCATTCTAATAGCTCCTTATCCCTGTATGAATCCTGAACCCATCTATGTCCAATAAAATACAATCATTCCTTCTTTTGAATCGTATATATTATAAAAAAGATTTCCCTTTCCTTTGCCCATCAGTTGTCTCCCTCAAAAATCAGATCACTTCAACCTAGTAACACTGTAACATCTCATATATTATAGCAAAAAATTAAAAGTCCCCACAATTTAGTCCAGCCCGTGTACAACCTTCTCCATCATTTTCCAAGTTGGCACTGACCTGTATAGTTGCAAGAGCAGCACAATAAGGAGGAAATCAGTTATAAGTAGGTCTGTTACCATGACCACTATTTGAGCTCCTAACCAACCAATCACCACTTGTCTTGGGCCCCAAAGGCCCTATAATGTAAGAGTCTCAAAGCTGACTATCCTTCTAACACAACACATATATCTAATAGGGCATTACTATTGCAGCAGTCTCCCCAATATGGCCTCAACCAATTACAGGAAAGAATGGCCCTCCCAATCAAAATATGTTTCATGTCCATTCACTTCAGCTTCCTTTCTGGGCCACTCTGTTTATGGCCATGACCTTAACTAGGATAACCAATCAGACATGTTCCTTCACAAAGCAAAGTATATTAAATAGATATGACAGCCCTCCTAAACAAAACTCATCTCAATGTCCATTCACTTCAACTCTCTTTTATGGGCCACTCTGTTTATGGGCATGGCCTAAACCAAGACAAACAATGAGAAGCGTTCCTCCACAAGGCAGAGTATGTTAAATAGATACAGCAGCTTCCTCTCTGGTCCAAATGGTACATTTAGCAGGTTTCCCACTCCAAAATCCTGCATTAACCATTGACTGTCCCTGTACCAATTAGCAGACAGTGTGTCACTGCAGTGCTATCCAATACCCCCATTCCTTTAGGAACACTGGGATGTATTACTCAAAAAAAGGGATGGAAAGAGGATAAAAGGGATCAAAAACAGTGTTACTGTTAACTAGAGCACCATAACAAGGTTTGTGCATGTAAACACTCATATATACTATAAACAGGAATGGTAGTATAATAACTATCCCTGAACCAATCAACAGACAGTATGTCACCACAACTATATCCAACATCACCATCCCTTTAGGATCTTTAGGGCGTATTTCACAAAACAAGGGAGGGAAAGAGGAATAAAGGGGTCCCGAACAATGTCACTGATTACCTATGTCACTATAATTGGCTCTAAGTATGTAGACACGTACATATTGTATTTGGGAATGGAAGTGTAGTACAGCTAGAATGTGGCCTTAACTATTGGCTGTCCTAGAACCAATCAGCAGATAATATAATACTGCAGTACTGTCACACACCTCCATTCCTATTTTGCCAAGGAGGGACGGGAGAGAAAAGAGATCAAAAACAGTGATCCTGGAGTACAGTCTTATCCTTAGACTACCTCAGACAATGTGCCACTGCAGTGCTATCAAGCACCTCCATTTTTTTTACCAATTAAAAACATAGGCCCTCATTATGACACTGGTGGTAAATCCTGCTTACAGCCACGCTGACGGCCGCCAACTTACCACCGCAGTGGCGGATATCAGTTCACCAAATTATGACACACACACCAATCCGACAGAATTCAGCCACAGACACAAATCCGACAGACCAAAGGTCAGTGATAAAGTGGCGGTCCCAAAACCCATACCGTTATGGCAACAAAACAACGCCCACCACATTATGACCCACGAATCACCACAGCGGACACTCAACGGCGGCAAACCATTGGAAGTACATCCCGCCACGGTCAGAATGGACACCCATATACAAAACAACACTACATTGGCCAATATGAAAAATACACACCTGACAACCATGCACACACCACACCCACTCACCCACAGCACTATAAAACACACACACACAATACCCACAACCTTTTACAAAAAACAATTACTGCCAGGAGACTGAGAAGAGCACAAAGACAACTAGACACACACACCACATACACCCATACACTCCTCACGCACGCCACATCATACACCTCACCACATTACACAACACACGCTCACCAACACACACCACACAACACCAATGGCACCACAAAGGTACCCCCATTACACTGAGGAGGAGTTAAGGGTCATGATGGAGGAAAATGTCAGGGTAGAGCCACAACTCTTTGGAGCACAGGTACAGCAGATTTCAATAGCAAGGAGGATGGAGCTATGGCAGAGAATCGTGGACAGGGTCAACGCTGTGGGATAGCACCCAAGAACAAGGGACGACATCAGGAAGAGGTGGAACGACCTATGGGGGAAGGTACATTCCATAGCAGCAAGACACCAGCTTGCCATACAGAAGATTGGCGGTGGACCCACACCTCGTCCCCCACAGCTCACAGCATGGGAGGAGCAGGTACTGGCAATACTGCATCCTGAGGGACTCGCTGGAATAGCCGGAGGACTGGACACTGGTAAGTCAACATTTACTACTTATCACCCCCCCATAACTGCATGCCATCACACACCCTCACCCTCACTCCCATCACCCCACACCATCCGACACACTGCACCTACACATATGACTAACCACAATGCCAAGCCCTGCATGCAATACCAATGCAGGGACAGCCCTCCCAGCACTGCATGGACACCCATCACTAAAGCATGCACAGCATAGGGAAACTAACATTACCACAATACATCACCATACACAAGCAAAAGCTGGCAAGGCAACACCAACCTTAGAGGGGAAGCTACGAAAGTACAGATGTCATTCACTTGATGCATAATACATCATTTACATCGCCACAGGTACCCCAGCCAATGTTAGTGGAGAGGAGGTGCCACCACTATCCAGTCCCCCAACAGAAGAGGCCCCCAGTGATGACAGTAACTCTGGACTTCTGGATCTGAAGGACCTACCTGGCCCATCAGGGACCACTGGACAGCCGGTCACCCAAGCCCACTCACAAACCACCACAGAGTCTCCCCCATCAGGAACCAACATCACAGCACCTACTCAGCGTACCCACACCTCTGTCCCCCCTGACACGTCAATCAGCCACACCTCTGTCCTGTGGACACGTCAATCAGCAGTGTGCCCAACTGTACAGGGATTCCAGTCCACACCTCGCCCCCAAGACAATCAGGGACCTGGGGTCAGTGGCAGTGGGCACACCGTTCATGGGATAGGGGCACAGGCCAACAGGGACACTGGGAGGACTGCTGTGTGCCAGGGGGAGGACAAGAGCAGGGAACCGACTCTCCAGGAGGCACGCTCCGAGATCCTGGGAGAACAGGCGTCTGCAGGAGGGACAGTATCAGGGGATCAGGGAGGACTTGCAGGCCATTAACACCACCGTGATCTCCATTGCAGGGGTGCTGGCAGACATGGCCAACATCATGAGGGAGGCAGTGTCACACCAGCGGGCCCCTACCACTAGCCAGTCAACTGAACAGCCTTCCACTTCCGCTGCCGCTAGTGGCCAGGAGGCCCTGCCACAGGACCCACAGGCCACCAGTATCCCTCCCCCTGCAGAAAGTGAACCACCCCGCAAACGTTCCCTGCAACCCAGACAGAAGCCAGAGGCACTTGCCAAGACCACCGCCAGGAAATGAGACTCTCCTGATTGTCCCCCTTGTGTCCCACTCTGTCACCTTGTCCACTTTGAACTGCCATTACTCCCCTTCCTATGGCCCCTTGGACACTGCACCTGTGCTACAAACACACTAGAGCAATACTCTTGACTTTCCTCCATCATCACCCCATTCAATTGCACTTTCACCTCAATATATTAGCACTACAATAAACACCCTTGGATAAAACACAACTACAAGTATTTCATGTATTGCAAATTTGTATTGATTTAAACAGCACCATCCATTGCAAATGAACTGTACATAGTGAGAGCATTGAGTGAATGACCTCTTTGCTGGCTGTTGTGATCACATCACAACATTGTTGTCATATCACCAACATCTGTAAAATGATAATCCCTAGGTGACAGTAAGTAGAGAAAACAAGTGGGTAATGCCAGCATGCCAATGCCACACAGAATACAACAATAGTCATAGAAATGTGAAGTTGCACTGTCTCATTGGATTGTGTGCCACTGGAATTACTGACAAATCACTAATGTTCTGTTGTCCACAACCTCATCCTCTGCCTCCTCATCCTCACTGTCCTTAGTGTCCACTGCTGCCACATGGACATCTCCAGTCTCCTCCTCCTGCAGCAGTCTGAGGGCCAGGCTGTGCAACATGCAGCATGCCACTACTATCTGGCAGACCTTCTCGGGTGAGTAGCACAGGGATCCATCTGGCAGATGGAGACACCTGAACCCGGCTTTCAGGAGGCCGAAGGTCCTCTCAATTATCCTTCTGGTTCGCCCATGTGCCTCATTACAACATTCTTCAGCCCTTGCCCTGGCATTCCTCACAGGGGTCAGCAGCCACAATAGGTTTGGGTAGCCAGAGTCACCTGGAAGTATTGAGGGACAACATTAAGCCACACACTATCCTATTTGGCTAACAGCCGAGGCATACACCAACATACACTGGGTGGGGACCAAGTCTCACCTATAAGCCACACCCTGTGCCTCTGTAGTTGGGCCATTACATTTGGGATGCTGCTATTCCTCAGGACAAAGGCGTCATGCACCGACCCTGGATATTTAGCATTGACGTGGGAGATGTACTGGTCCGCCAGGCACACCATCTGCACATTCATGGAGTGGAAACTCTTACGATTCTTGTACACCTGTTCTGCCGGGGAGGGGGGGGAACAAAAGCAATATGTGTATCGTCAATCGCCCCAATAACATTGGAGATATGTCCCATTGCATAAAATCCGGCCTTCACAGTGGCCAAATCTGCCACCTGGAGGAAAGCAATGCAGATGCACATGTGTTTTACCAGGGCGGACAAGACTCTTGCCAGCACGAGTGAGAACATTGGCTGTGACATTCCTGCTGCCAAGCCCACTGTCACTTGGAAAGAACCTGTTGCCAGGAAATGGAGCACTGATAGAACCCGCACAAGAGGGGGGATCCCACTGGGATGACGGATAGCTGAGATCAGGTCAGGCTCCAACTGGGCACACAGCTCTTTGATTGTGGCCCTGTCCAGTCTATAGGTGAGTATAATGTGCCGGTCCTCCAGTGTAGCTAAGTCCACCAGGGGTCTGTACATGGGGTATGTCTCCATCTCCTATTCATCCGCAGCAGTAGGTATCTAAGGGACACAAGAGTGAGTAGGCTGTCACAATTTGAACCACTATACCACAACACCAGTCCACATCGTGAAATCATGTTTTGGGACAGTGTAATTTAAAAGTATGTGCCTATTTATCCTGTGACGCAGCAATTATCGATAGGCCTGTTCACCCCCCCTGAAATGGCGCCCGGCTGTCCTGTGTGGAGGGACAGGTGGAAGTGAAGTAATTCTGCAGACGTTGTGCGCCATGGTGGTAGGCGGTCGTGAACCGCCATGCAATTCCTCATTGGATAATATGGAGTACAGTGGCCAATGGGGATCTATGCCGGCGGTGACGGTGTACAATCCTCACTTGTTTCCTGACCTTCCACAGGAGAAGACCTACACTGCATGTGCTGATGTGACCTGTGTCTGGAAGCTACCATGGCCCGTGTGACCGGGGAAAGGGCCTCAGCCTTCACTCTTGAGGAGTTGGCGAGACTGGTGGATGGGGTCCTACCCCAGTACGGACTGCTGTATGGGCCTCCAGACCAACAACTGAGTACACTGTGGGCACAATGCATGTGGCATGAATGCATGGAGATGTGTGTGAAGGCATCATGTAAGGGTGAGTTGGAGTGGGAGGATTGTCTGTTGGCAGTGTACATGTTGTGAGCTGGCCTATATGTGTTGCAATAGTGTTGGGATTGGGTATGGTGGGTCATGTGTGTGACAGGATGGACTGTTTGTTTAATTGTGTTCCCCTGTATGTATTACCTCTGCAGGTCAGCACCCATCAAAAGAAGGGATTATGGCTTGCCATAGCCAAGGACGTGCGGACCCTGGGGGTCTATGGAAAGCGGAGCACCCACTGTCAGAAACGGTGGGAGGCCCAGCTGGGGATGGTCTCCCAACGAGGAAGGGGTGCCCATCGGACCCTGACCCCCCTGATGGCCCGCATACTGGCGGTGGCGTACCCTGAGCTGGATGGCCGCTTGAGGGAATCACAGCAGCCACATGGGGGTGAGTACAGTGGGTATCATTACAACTTTTGGCTGGTGGGGTGGTATCCGGGTGGTGGTCGTGTGTTAATGGGTGCCCCTAAGGCCAGGACAGACATAGCAGCGTAGGTCCTCTGAAGGGAAATGGTTGCATGGCAAATACAGGTAACCTAGCTTGTTAGTATTCACTTCTAGGCAGGGCTGCGTGGGTCCCAGGTGTGCTTCAGTTGGCGGTGTGTGCTCCTCCTCATGGCTTGGTGATAAGCCATTTCACTGGTAGTGCAATGCATAGTGCATTGGCCTGTTCCCTGTGTGTGTGTGTGTGTGCTGCGTACGCCAACGGTGGTGTTGGTGCAGTCATTGACCCAGTGTATCCTTTGTCTCTCCCCTCTTTCTTGTTTTGTCATCCTGTCATTGTGTGCATTAGCATCATCTGATGGAGGAGCAGAGGCACCGCTGACAGAAGGAGCTGCACCCCACAGGACCCTGGAGGCAGAGTCCACTGACGCCGAGGGAACAAGTGGGACGGAGGGCGAGGGGAGCACCATGGTGGAGACTGGAGGGGACAACACAGACTCTGATACCTCCTTTGATGGGAACTCCCTGGATGTGGCAGACACCTCTGTGACCACCCCAGCTGCAGGTACAGCCACTACCCCCTGTACCAGCACCGCCCTCCCAGTAGCCCCTCAGCAAGTTGCCCGTGCCCGCTCACCCAGGAGGGTGGGCATCTCCTTCGCCCCAGGCACCTCAGGCCCTGCCCCAGTGAGCCCTGCTGCCCTGAATGATGAGTCTATTGACCTCCTGAGATCCATCTCTGTATGGCAGTCAACCATTGTGAATGCCATCCAGGGGCTGACATCCCAGGTGCAGCAATGCAATGCCTTCCTGGAGGGCATTCATGGTGGTTTGGCATCCCAACAGAGGTCGATTCAGGCTCTGGCCTCCTCCCTGATGGCAGCCATTGTCCCTGTTTCCACCACCCCCCTCCAACTTCCACTTCTCAGTCCCATTTTCCTCAACCCCAACCCATCCCAAGCACACAGACAGACAAGCATGCACACAAGGCAACACACAAGAGTGGCACAGGCAAACACAAGCACCACACTTCATCCCACAGGCGCTCACAGAAACACCATACCGTTGCAGACACAACAACTTCCACAGCCTCCACTGTCTCCCCCTCCTCCACCACCTCCCTCCCGGTTACGTCCACACTCACACTGGCATGCACTACATCTGCATCCACCATCAGCATCACCACACCAAGCAGAACACACACCACACTGGCAGACACCTCAACAACATCCATACATGCGTCCCCTGTGTCCTCTCCCACCGTGTCTGTCCCCCCCTCATACAGGACACAAACGCAAGCATTTTAGACACCCAACAGCCATCCACCTCACATCAGCATACAGCCCATGCACCTGCCCCCAAATCCATCAGACATGCACCTCCAACAACCACTCCCTCATCCTCCACTCCCATTACTCCTCTTTCCTCCCGCCCCAACGCCCCTAAAAAGCTTTTCCTTTCCCATCCTGCACGTATGGGCAGGATACCAAGGATACACAGGCCAGCACCTCAGCAAAACAGTCCACGGGCACAGTGGTAGCACCACCTACTTGTGGTGGTAAGGATACAAGACCTACGACACTGAAGGGGAAGGAGCCAGCACCACCAGGGATGAAAGGGAAGAGTCCTGCACAAGCTGTGAGGAAGGGGAAGGGGCTTGCACCAGCTGTGAGGAAACTGAAGGAGCCTGCACCACCAAGCAGAGAGAGGAAGAGCCCATCCACCACTGCCAGGAAGGGTAAGGGTTCCCCGACCCGTGAACAGGAGGAGAAGAAGCACACTAGGCCAGTGGAAGCTGTCATTCTAACACCACCGCCACCACCAGCTGTCACGGAGCCCCCACCGCCAGCTGTGGATGTGCAGCCATCAGTGAGTACAGGGCCTGCCCAGGAGCCTCTCCCAACCACCACCACAATGCAGCCATCGCTGAGTGCAGGGGCTGCCCAGGAGCCTCCCCCAAACACCACCACAATGCAGCCATCACTGAGTGTAGGGGCTGCCCAAGAGCCTTCCCCCCAACCATCACCACGCAGCCATCACTGCCGGCGGACGCCATGTAGTCCACCCTTCAGGGGCTACTGTGCGGGTTGCCCCCTCCAGAACCAGTGGGCCACCCACTAGAGAGACTGTGGCCTTTCACTCCCCAGGGCAAATCAATGGGCATGTTACCTCCCAAGAACCAGTCGGAAAGACACCCACTCAAGCGATTGTGGCCTTGCACTCCCCAGGAGAAAGCAATGGGCATGTTGCCCCCTCCAGAACCAGTGGGAAAGACACCCACTTGAGAGACTGTGGCTTTCCACTCCCCAGGACAAAGCAATGGGCATGTTGGCCACTCCAGAACCAGTGGGAAAGACACCCACTCCAGAGCCTGTGTCCTTGCACTCCCCAGGACAAAGCAATGGGCATGTTGCCCCCTCCAGAACCAGTGGGAAAGACACCCACTCCAGAGACTGTGGCCTTGCACTCCCCAGGACAAAGCAATGGGCTTGTTGCCCGCTCCAGAACCAGTGGACAAGTCTCCCACTCCAGAAACTGTGGCCTTGCACTCCCCAGGACAAAGCAATGCGCATGTTGCCCCCTCCAGAACCAGTGGGCTTGTTCCCACATCCAGCTGAGGTGCTCCCCCTCCCCCTGAACGGGCCTGCCTATTTGCAAGCTGATGCAAATGCAGTGTACTATCCGGATGTGGCCAGGATTCGAGTTGGGCCTTAGACTGTGCCCTGTGGCCATGTGGGCCCTTTGAACATTGGACTGGGCAGTGTCCCTTTGTGTATATGTGTACATATCTGTTTCATTGACAAATCAAATTATTAATTTTGATGTTGATCTGATTACAATCACTTTAGTCAATTCCTGTTGTCCTTGAATTATTCGGCCGTTTTTCTGGGACAAATTTTTTCTTGTGCAGCTGGTTGTGTGTATGGTGTGTGTGTGTCAGGTGTGTGTTGTGCGTGTGCGTGTCACTCTAGTTTTTCTCCCACCCTCCCTTGTGTGCTAGGCGGCTGTACTCACCGTTGTCGTCTTCGTCGGCGTTGGTGTTCCAGGTGAAGCATAACGTAGAAGATCATTGGGAAAACATGCAGTTCGGGTTCCATGGCGGCGTGGTTCTTCTCTGTGTCTCCAATTGTGTGTCCTTTCACTTCTGAGCTCTGTTTCTGCCAGGCTTTTGTTGGTGTTGGTACCGCCCTGGAAAAGGTGGCGGATTGCAGGGTCAAAATATTCCACCTGGCTGTTGGTGGCTACCGCTGTGGTGTCTGTTGTTTCCGCTGTGGCGGTTGGTGTTGTACATAGGCTGTCTTTGGGAGTGATCACCGCCATGGTCATCATTTGGCGGTACTTACCACCAGCCTGTTGGTGGTATTACCGCCAGTTTATCACCCACCGCCAGGGGCGTAATGAGGGCCATAATTCTTAAAAGAAGGATCGGAAGGCCTGAAAGAAGGGATCAAAAACAGTGTCTGTTATCCATTTCACCATAATTTCCTTAGTGTATATATGCAAGCTTATAGGCTATAATCAGGAATGATAATGAACGGAAAATAAACTCAATTCATTGAGCATCCAACATCATGCACTGTAAGCTGAGGACTAGGGTAGAAGGTTAATGGAGTGTCACCATTATCCAAATGTTACTTTGTGCATCAAAATACGCCTATAACATAGTAATCAAATAAGAACAATCGGTCTATCAGAGATTTAGTTGGTCAAGCCCGGTACATGCTCTTAATAGAGCCCACTTTTTTACAAAGTATCTGTAAGTCAATCTATGCTCTACACTGTATGTTGTTATTAGTACCAGTTTATCATATCATCCTTTTTCCTTCCATTTAGGCTTCTGAACAAGCATGTTAGATCTACTTATGCCATGAACATTTTGATGAGCCTTGTTAAGCATACTGTTTTGCTAACCTCATACTCTTAATCTATTCTTTAAATCATCCAAACATTCATTAAAATCCTTATCTTGACTGCAGTTCCTTCAAAGCTTAATCATCTCTCCATATGGGATTCCATTTACCACAGAGGAAGGGTGAACACTGTCAGCCCTCAAATTGTTGTTGGTGGCAGTATCTTTACAATATACCTTACTTTGAATGCTATCTCCCCTAATGTAAAGTTGAACATCAAGGAGGTTCATCATATCTAGACTATAGCACATCCTAGATCCTACATTATAGTTGTTTTTATTAAGGTATTCCACATATTCATTGAGACTGTTTTGCACCTGTTCCATTTGTCAAAAGATTATCAAGTGCCCAAAGGCCAAACTCATTATCAATGCAGATGAGGAGTCCTACCATATCTAGCGACACGACCATATTAATGTACCCAAATTACCAAAATCCTTTCTTTCCTTGTATATCAAGTTATTACATCCAGCCCAATATTTAGGTCTTTTAAGTTGACCATCCTGCAATGTTTGTAGTTCTTCTACCATTTTGGCTGAGAACGGATTACCCTGTGGCACAATTTTAGAGGGCAATGACAAGCCACTTGCACAATTATAATCCATCTCTATAGTAAGCATATCATATACATTCTCCAAATCCTTTTGATTTTCCTCTGAAAGAGATAAGCGAACATGTTCATCATGAAAGTCAAATATAGAAAGTTTAGACCTCTTTATTTTATTGTTGAACGCAAATCACATTTCTCCTGGGTAGCAAAAAAACTTTTTCAATTTCAGATGTCTTGCAAATTTATATAAGTCAATTTGTAATTCAGTAAAGTCACAATGCCTGTCTGGACATAAAGTAAGAACACAGTGTAAGACCCTCAGTTCGGCCTCATTGAGAACCCTAGCAGAAAGATTTACTACTTATAAGACATCCTTTCATCAACATTTAAACTTTGTTTTTCTGGTTTTGGGTCACCATCTTTGTACCTCCTGTGTTTTCTCTCCCAGATCCTGACCTTCCTGGATTCCTTCTTGCCCCTTAAGGCTACCATCTGTCCTAAGGAGTCAGGATGCCTTCATCCTGACCCCTTATCCGTTTTCCTACTTTACTTTTCCCTCCCCTGGGCCAAGCGAGAAAGAAAATTATGGCTGCAAATTTCCTTTCAGGTTGCCGCCAGCCAATCAGAGCCTTGCTTTTCCCTTGGATCCGCAGATCCCCTGTGGTTGGATCCATGAGGAATCTGCATCCATAGATAGCTATGTTTTATTTCCTTTAGTTACTCCGAAACTACTTAGCAGATTTAACCAAATTACAAAAAGGGTCCTGTATAGATCAAGATCTACCTTTCTGCTAACTTTGGTGTAATTCCATTCTGCGATTTGGGCTGTAGCCATGTCTAAATATTACACAATCCCAACAGACATAGCTTGGGGAAAAAGTGTTTTGGGACCTTCCTTTATCTCGGCCCTGTGGGAAAAGTTGATTCTAACTATAGCTACATACTGGCTATCACCAGTAGGATATATATATATATATATATAACAGCTTGAACTTGATGAAAATACTGCAAACAAAGGTGTCATTACCTTGGGAGTAATTACGCTCTGACTAAGCTTTTTATTTTAACTTTGAGAAAATTTGCCTGTTAAGCAGTGTACATAAATCATTTTCTCCATGACTAGTTTACAGAGAATTAATACAAAGTCCCTGGAGATTTGAAATTAGCATCTCTATTTTGACTCAATGATAGACTAATGTTTGTATATTTTTTCATCAACAAAGATATGTGCGTTTTCTGGGAGGAGAAACACAAATAATATACACACGGGGAGTAGTAGAAGGTACAAAAACATTCAATAATAATCAGCGTACCTAAAGACCATCGTTTGGAGTAAACTACTGCGGTAATTCTCGTTTTTCTACACAGAAACAATTGATAAGGAGATTCCTACAATGCATGTAACAATTCCACTATGTGTTTTAAGATACAAAAAATCTGGTCGATGCAGCTCGATATTAGTTACTAACAGGTTGTTTCTCCTGCAGCGTATATTTAATTATAGTGCCAGCAATTTATGAGTGTTTCCTTTTTAATGACAAAATGGAGGCTGGAGCAGTGAAGAGAGCTCTGAAAGCACAAACATTGTTTTCATCAGAGAATGCAAACAACAATAATCCAAACACCACACAGCCATCTATCAATACCTCCAACTTCAAACAGTTATTCTTCCTGGTGGAAAACCTTTATCGCAAAGAAATTACGAAAAGTTGGGAAATCATTACTTTGGAAAATTATGTTGAAGTTAAGCGAGTACCTCATGGTTTATGTATTCTGACTATACCTTATCACTCTGATGTTTCACCACAAATGCTCATGAAATGGAGTGAAAACAACATGATGTGCTCAAAGAACATGATGTTGATTCAAATTAAATATGCAAAACAAAATGTAGACAAACTTATTGATAATATTCAGTTGATTGAAGATAACATTTCAGCGCATGTTCAAAAAGATGAATGTGATAAACTAAGGAAGAAAATGGAATCTGAATTGGAGAAACATGAGTCAGATACTCAAATTAGGAAACAAAGGAAGTTCCTCAGAGACAAATAGGATTATAAAATTGGCACAATATATTCGTTTGCCAAGCGTTTTGATGCAGTAAAAAAACAATATATTACAGAACCTAAAAGTAGACTCCCCATGATGATGGAAAGTATAAGTGAATCTGACACAGACATGAGTGAAGGAGAATATCACAAAGAAGAGAAAACATGGACCACCATATTGGAGGAAATGCAACTTGTATGCTTGGAACAGCAAACATCAAAACTCAGAGGCCGAGGACGCAAAATGGGCGGAGGACAGCCAATAGAGAAAAATCCTGACAGAACAGAAAAAGATGCAGGAGAGGACAGAAGAAAAAGAACATATCCTCTATGCAAAAGACAGAGGAAGTGAAATTACCAATCTTGGACAATAATTTGGTGGTGAATTTATCAGACCAGCGTTTAACCGACATGGAATTGAAAGTATTGAATAGAGATTTGTTGTTCTGTCCTCAACAACATCATGATATGAAACAAACTAAGATTGATATTTATAAATTTGTCAGAAAAGTCAAACTTGCCAAGTTTTTTGCCAATACTACAGACAAACAGCTGAGTAGAACAAGTAGGAGTGTTGATCAAGATTGCCACTTAAACATTGATCAGATGGGTGATATCAAGACAATATTTGACCTAGTGCATAATCTGAAGAATGATGAGATGTCAGAATCACAAATAATGGAACTTTCTGAACTCATTACAAATTACCATGATTATAGTGCGTTTAAACCAAAATCAAAGTTCTGCCCAATATTATCACAGGGCAACAAGTTGGATATATTTTATGAATCTGTCATAAGAGATTTGGATCAAATGCCTAATCGATATAATGGAAATTCCATAGAAAATTTGAAAAAACAAGAACGTACGGCCTTAGACAATCTGATGGCCAATGATTCACTGATAATCAAACCAGCCAACAAAAGGGGCAATATTGTGATTCCAAATACATCTCTTTATCTAAATGAAGCATACAGGCAACTAAAAAATGTAAATAGTTAGAAAACATTGTCATACAATCCCATCAAAATAATTTCAGATAATTTGAACAACAAAATATGAGAATGGCATCAATAGCGACTATTGAATGAAGACAGGGTTCAATTTTTGACATTAAAACATCCTGTCATGCCAACCATTTACTTTCTTCCCAGAATTCATAAGACATTACAAAAACTTCCTGGTCAACCGATTGTGTGAGGATGCAGGTCAGTATTTGAGAATCTATCGGTATATGTGGATTACTACATCTCTCTCATAGTCCAAACACTGTCATCGTACATCAAAGATTTAGGTGACTTTTTGAGAGCCATTTTATGAGATCAAATGGCAACAGGACTATATGTTAGTCACCACGATGTGGTTTCCCTGTATACGTTCATTGGACACGATATTGGATTAAAAGCTGTCAAATACATTTTGAGACAAAGGCAATTGAAGGAGTTGAGACATTCCGATATGTTGCTCAAAATGACTGAGATATATCTGCACAATAGTGTCTTTTTGTTCCGTCATGAAGTCTACAAACAGATATGTGGAACTGCCATTTTCACCCAGGTATGCAAATTTGACAATGGGCTGGTGGGAAAGAGAGGCTGCTTGGCATGAAGAACTTGAAACAGAGATATCCAATATTGTGATATGGCTGCAATATATTGATAATTTATTTCTCATTTGGGAAGGTATGGGGGAGCTGCTTACCACATTTCTTGAGAAACTCAACAACAATGATTATGGTCAACAATTTACTTATAATGTCAACTAACAACAAATTGACATTTTGGATACTCATGTGTTTGTGGCAAATGATAAACTTGAAACAACGCTGTACAGGAAACCAACAGTCACAAGTAATGTTCTACATGGCTCAAGCTTTCATCCTAGGGCACTTAAAAAAAGCATTCCGTATGGTGAATTCATTTGCACTAAAAGAAATTGCTCCCTAGTTGCAGATATGGACCATCAATTTGAGGAGGTGAAATAAAGATTTTATAAACGGGGCTATCCAGTGAGGTTTATTGAGCAAGCAGCAATTAGAGCTAGGAATAGACCACAAATCGAGATTCTGATGGAAAGCTCATACTAAAAACCAGACAATTGTAATACCGTAAGGATGATAACCACATACAGTAAAGAGAGCCATGATATTAAACAGATTTTTCAGAGAAACTGACCCATCCTGTTAGGGGACGTGGATGTATCAAAAGTACTGGGACCCAGACCCCAATTCACATTCAGAAAGGCACCGTCTTTAAAGGATAAATTAGTGAAAAGCCGTTTTGTAGAAAAACAATTCACAACATGGTTGGGCATGCAAAACAAAGGTTTTGTTAAATGTTGGAACTGGAAAGCATGCCAAATTGGAAAAAATAGGAAATATATTAATGATCCGAATGGGAAATTGCATTAAAATTGACCAAAGAATAACATGCAATACCACTCATGTGGTATATGTCATTGAATGCAAATGTGGCCTAAGATACATTGGTAGTACGACATGTCCAATCAAAAAATGAATCCTGGAGCATATTCGAGCAGTGGAACATGGGAAGTTACGCAGTCGCCAAACACTTACAGACATCACGTTGTGGAGATTGGCGGTCTATATTATGGACTATTACATGTACCTATCAACGAACGAGGAGGTGACTGAACTCTGTCACTACGGCGATTGGAAAGTAGGTACATTATTAGATTATGCACAAAGATCCCACACAGATTGAACACCGATGAGGAACTTTGGGCCAAATGTAGAAGGACTTTTACACGTCGCAAACAGCGAATATCGCTGTTTGCGAGGCGCAAAACCCACATCGCAATGCCCATTCCCATTTTGCGAGTCGGTAACCTGGTTACCGACTCGCAAAACGGGACTGCGAGTCGCAAATAGGAAGTCACAGCGCGATGCAGGATTGCTTTGTGACCGCGAACGCGGTTGCAAAGCAATCGCAGTTACCCCCAGTGTCACACTGGTGGTAACCGATTCGCAAAAGGGAAGGGGTCCCCATGGGACCCCTTCCCCTTTGTGAATGGCCTTGAAAACATTTTTTCAGAGCAGGCAGTGGTCCTATGGACCACTGACTGCTCTGAAAAAATTAAACTGACACGTTTCATTTTTTTCATTTTGTAATGCATCTTGTTTTTCTTTAAGGAAAACGGGCTGCTTTACAAAAAAAAACTGCTTTATTTAAAAGCAATCACAGACATGGTGGTCTGCTGTCTCCAGCAGTCCACCATCCCTGTGAGTGCTGCGACTCGCAAGGGGGTCGCAAATTGCGACCCACCTCATTAATATTAATGAGGTGGGCCTTTGCGACCCCCTTGCGACCCGCAGATGGTGTCAGGGACACCATCCTGCATCCTGCATTGCGACTCGCTCAGACTCGCAATTTGCGAGTCACAATGCAGGATTTTCCTGCATCTGGCCCTTTATGTGCATTTATGAGAACCTCTATATCTGGCATCTCAAACGACTTGAGAGTACAGCAGGGCGTAATGTATATCGGGTGAAGGATAACACCATATAAACTATAAGATATGACGAACATATGAGAACTGTCTATTGACTGACAGAATTATAATGGTATTTTTATAAAATATCTATCGTCAATATTTGTATAGACATATGACAATAAGTAGATGGTGAATACAAATTAGGCCACTATAAACAATTGGGGTATCTGTAATTACAGGCGCACAAGAGATAACAGAGATATATAGAACAACAATGTACATTGAGATATTTATGTCGTCACATAGGACATGAACAGTTGAATATGATCTAGTTATATCTTGGTGCCGTCTCTCTGTAGTTTGGAAAATATACTACCAACTATGTTAAATTTAGGATTCCTGCCTCTTATGTTCGGCTTTGTGATAAAATGGTCTCTGTGTCATATAGGAGGCACAGATTTACAAATTACTCTGATGTGTCACCATATTTGAGTTCTCTTTATTTCCATTTTTGCCTGGTTTAGTTGTTTGTTATTTGTTTTTAATGTACATTTTATGAAAAATACTATGCTTTCTCCCTTTTCCTCTTTTGGAACAACATGTCCCAGAATACCTCATTATGGGCTATCTGTGAAAATAGCATATAATGGGAATATAAGAGGGACTTGTTAACCGTGAACAAGATTTTTTGGGAGTTGAAGCGCATTGGTTGTTTGTTGCTGGCTTGGAATAAAATATTGACTGTTCGATGAAACGGAGTGCAGTGGTTCCTTTCTTTTGGATTTACAAGGAGGAATTGTCTACCTCATATATATATATATATATATATATCAATATCAATATATATATATATATATATATATATATATATATATATATCCTTTATTGCTGCCAGAATAAATCACAATAAACAAACGTTCTCTGAGAGGTAATTCTCCTTTTATTCAGGAGCTGTGTGGAAAAAAAAAATATACATAGGCAGTTATAGTTAGGACTTTGTTTGCATAGGAAAAGCGTTTTTGACTTGCCCAGGTATTTGGTGCCGGTTGATGAATCTTCACCAAATTCTCCCCCCAAAAAATTCAACACTCTCTTCAGCTGCTGTCTGAAAAGTTTGGGAGTGATCCATCAAGGGGGGGCTGAGAAAAAGCAGAAGGGTCACCAAATTTGGTATAATTCTGTCCAGCGGTTTGGGCTATGGTTGTGTTCAAAACCCCTATGGAAATTAACATGGGGAAAACACGTTTTTCTCAGCACCCGCTTGATGGATTACCCCCAAACTTTCCAGACAGCAGCTGAAGTGAGCATCTAATTGTTTTGGAACATTTCGTTAAGATTCATCAACTAGAACCAAAGATATAGGCAAGTCAAAAATGCTTTTTCTATAGAAACTATGTCCTAACTATAACTGCCTAGTGGCGACTGGCAAATTATTATTCAAAACTGTCATACTGCATATGAAACATTACAAATAAAAACTTAAATTAGCGTTTACCATAGATGGACATAAATTATAAAAAATTCTAACTAAAACTTCACTAACCAATACAAGCACACTATAAAAAACTTACCTAATGAAATCACATAAACAAATAAATCAACAATATAAATGGCACACAAACTATATCAACTGAATACTTCAAAAATGTTAAATGCTGCAAGACGAGCAAATTCTGCTGTATTCTCTGACCAGACCCTTAGAAAAGAAATACATACAACTTACATGTAATAAAAACAACAGTTGTGAAATTGCAAATAATTAACAAAATACTCACTAACTTCTCTCTCTTTACATGTACTTAGTAAAAGAAAATCCTACAACTTTGAAAAGTGCTAACCTGCAGAATAAGAAAAACCAATCACAAACCAGAAAAAAGACATAAAAAGTAAGTATATATACATTATTATGAAATGGAACCTCACCCCAAAAGTGATTGAAATTAAACCTAACAATCCCAACCTCTACAAACTACCAAGAAATAAACATTTAACAGAAAACTGACTCTCTTTTTTTCTTACAACAGGAAAGAAAGCAGGCAGAAGTGGAGAGTCTTAAGGAAGGAACTCACCTGCAGGCAGTGTCACAAGTCCTGTGCTGCCATAGAGCCGATCATACATGTTCTGCCACTGCTGCTGCTCCTGGATGAAGCACAAAATCCACACCACTGTGGACTCAACCGACAATAAGATCACACAACTACCTGTGTCATTAAGCTCAACAAAAGATCGTTGTGCCATAATCCACATGAAATGGGGGTCATGCTACGTGGACCAAGTACACTTGTCACTGTGACCCAGGTCGGAGTCATTTACAACGAATGACACATTCACAGATATGGAACTCCCCCTTTGGGCAGGTCGCTAACACTGCACTGCCACACTCCACAAAAATACATGTCTGCTCATCTTAGGCACACGGACATTGAAGTTTATAGACCATTGTGTCACACAACAGCAACACCACACCAACATCACATCTACCAATTCAACTGACACCCTCACATTGCTGACATGCCATGGACTGCCGGCAGACTGAAGACACATGTGTATGGATGTGTCATGGAACACAAATACCCCTCCAATGAAACATCCCTGTAATGGCCCACACATATCACCGACATTGCAACACAATGGAAGGTCAATGGGATGCACAACATTTTTTGAGACAAATATCCCAAGCTCAAAATGCAAACAATACCTGTGTAATAGGGATGGGTGCATCAGGAGCACTCCTGGAAGGATGCTGCCCTAGGACAGTTTTCACTTTGCACATGCCTTAAAACACCATTTGCACAGGAAGTGGCCCTACAGGTATCTCTGGGAGAAACAATAGTAGAGCAACGTGAAATGCCAATCTGCAAAATAGGTAATTGCAAGTCAAGGAAGCAAATACACCAGCAACAGCATGGGTCACACATGTAGATGAAGTAGCTGGAAGGTACACACATCAAAATGGACACATGGTCAGTCAAATGTTAAGGAAGGTAGCACAATTGAACTCCCTCCATGTGTGGACAAACAAAACTCTAGCGTCTACACATAAGACAAATGAACAATGCATATCAGGGGAACAAGTCTTGCTCACATTGGCCAACCCAAGATGAAATACTTACCATAGCAAGCATAACACAATGCAATGACACCCCAATTGGATTACCACCCACATATCCATATAGTGAACATTTTTCCTTGTCCTGGTTCACACCAGCACTTCCCACAAAGTCAGATTTTGCCAGCCACAGCAAATCGATCAGCAATCCGGGTGAAACCCATACAACTGTAGGCATGCAACACAAATTACTCAGGAACAACAAAAAGGTTGAAAGGTAATGGCAGGAAAAATGTGTACCCCAAAAAACAACAACTTGGGTTTACTGACTCCAGAATAATGAGAGTAAAATGCCACTGGACAGTCCATTAGAATGTCTCTGCACAGTCCTTTGTCCAAGCTTGACTTCAATCACTTCCAGGAAATCTCCACAGGAAGGGGCATCAAGTGGGCATGCAGTCAGCTCATGGATTGTCCTTGGGGTGGGGTCAGATTTGGGAAGGGGTGTTTAGGAGGGGGGTTCTTAGGAGGGGTGGGCTTCTTCTTTGGGGGGATTCAGGGGGGGAGGTGTGACAGAGAGGACTTGGATGTGGAAGGTATAGGTTGGTGTGGGTGGGGGCCTCTTGCATTTGGGAAGGGGTGGAGGGAACAGGGGAAACGGGCAAGGAGCAAAAGGAAACTCTCCTTGGGAAAACAGTTAAGGTTAACAAAAGGGACTGGTGATTTGGCGGTTGAGGGAGTGGTGGTCTTGTCTGTGGGTGTTGATGCCTTGGGTGTGTGTGTGTATGTGAGGTATGCTTGTGTTTGAGTGGTGTCAAATGCATGTGTGAGTGTGGGTGTTTGCATGTCTTGGGGGCTGTGAGGTGGAGGTGCTGGATGATTTGGGAGTGGTAGATGTGTGTGTGTCTGTAGGGGTGATGTCTGTGGATATGGTGGATTTTCTGGATGTGTCTGTGTGGTGGATGTGTCTGTATGTGTTGGGGTGGTGTCTGTGGGAATGGTGGATGCAGTGGATGTGTCTGTGTGTGCTGGGGTGGTGTCTGAGGTATATGAATCTGTGGGTTGTGAGGTGTTGTCTGGGTGTATGGTGGGTGTGGTGGACGTATCACTGAGTGTTGTGGTGGTGTCTGTGAGTATGGTGGTTGTGGTGTGTGGGGCAGTGGGGGATGTGGCAGTGAAAATGATAAATGTTGTGGGGCACTCCGCAGGTGGTGGGTGTGGGATCTGCGAGGAAGGGGGCGAGTCTCACTCGTTGGGTTCTGCTGGAGAGGAAGGATTGGACCAGTCGAGGGCCTTGTCTCTGATGCCGGCTTCGTGGAGTCTTCTTATCAGGGTGTGATCGGAGACTGTTTCGAAAGCTGAGTGCCGCCATCTCGCCCTTGTCCAGTAGGGAGCGGATGTTGTCTGTTGCAGCCAGGAGGGCTGTTTTGGTGCTGTGGTTTGACCTGAATCCGAATTGGGAGATGTCGAGGATGTTGTGGTCTTCTAAAAATGTGGTGAGTTGGCTGTTGACTGCTTTTCAATGACTTTCACAGGAAAAGGAAGTAGGGAGATGGGTCTGATGTTTTTGAGGTTGGTGGGGTCTGCCGAAGGTTTCTTGAGGAGGGGGTTGTCCTCAGCTTGTTTCCAGTCATTGGGGAAGGTGGCGGCAGCTAGTGAGCAGTTGATGGTGAGGCAGAGCTTGGGAACGATGGAGTCTGAAGCTCTGTTGAAGATGTGATAGGGGCATGGATCCGTGAGGGCCCCGGAGTGTATGGACTTCATTGTTTTCAGCGTATCTTCAGTGGAGAGGGGTGTCCAGGTGGAGATCATATGTTTTTTGGTGTCTGGGTTTGGTAGGGGGGTTCTGCGCGTGGGTTGTCCTTGTTGAAACTGTCGTAGATGGTTTTGGATTTTGTGGTGAAAGTAGGGGTTGAGTCTGTCACATAGGTCTTGTGAGGGTGGGATGCCCGTTGTTTCATTGTTGGGTTGGGCGAACTACTTGATGATGCTGAAGAGTTCCTTGCTGTTGTGTGCTTGTGAGGAGATTCTGTCTTGAATAGCCTTCTTTCTGGTGTTTCTGATTAGTTGGTGGTGGCGGCTCTGAAGTTGCTGTGGGCTTCTGGGCATTTGGTGTTTCTCCAGATTTTCTTGAGGCGGCGACAAGTGCATCTTGATTCCTGGAGTTTGTGGGTGAACCAGCTGGCTCTCTTTGCGTGGATGTTATTGTTCTTTTTGAGGGGGGCTATGGTGTTGGCGCGTCTGTGATCCACTTGTGGAAGGTGCGTGCTGCGGTGTTTGGGTCGTCTTTGTGTGCAATGGTGGGGGTGGGGGTGGTGATGGCGAGGGTGGCGGTGAGCTGATCGTCGGTTATTCTTGTCCAGTTTATTTGCAATGGCTGGAGTTGGAGTCTGGTGATGGTGGGTGTGTTGAAGGTGAAGTGGATGCATCTGTGATCTGTCCAAGGGAGTTCCGTAGTGTGGCTGAAGGTAGCGGAGGTTCCTGTAGTGAAGATGGGATCGAGGGTGTGTCCTGTTGAGTGTGTTGGCTCTGTCACGATCTGTCGGAGTCTTATGTTGTGGAGGATGTCTAGAAGGGATGTAGATTTTCTAGGAGGAAGTTGAGGTCTCCCAGCAGGGTGTAGTTGGTAGTTGACAGACAGTAGTGAGGCCCCAGCATTTGTGACACACTGAAGACAAGTGGCCTCCTTGAGACAGATGACAATTTACTCACTTGAGCAGACACATGGCTGAGGACAGTGATCCATTGCTTCAATTTGTTTGGGCTGTACCACTAAGGAGTAGTGAATTGTTGCGTAGGATGTAGACTCACTACAGCAACCACCATTACTTGATTGATCACTGTCCACAGCCATGTGTTGGCCCTGGAGAGCAAATTGTTTCTGGAGTGTACTCGGTTGTGTCCTGGATCCCTGGGCTAAAAGGTAAGGCACATCAGTATGCACCAAATTCCATACCTACACAAACAGTTACTCATTTTGTGTGTCACACATGGCACTTCAATTTTGCTATGTGACAGGCAGGAATATGCCCTCTACTCACCCCCTTGTGACTGCTGTGCTCCTCTCAAACGCCCATCAATCTCCGGGTAGGCTACCGCCGGACTGCGGGCCGTTAGGGGGCTCATGCTCTGACATGCACCCCGCCTATGTTTGGGAGAATCTCAGTGCTCTTCCGGGCACAGCGTCTCAAGTCCTCCCATCTTTACTGACAGTGGGCGCTCCGCCGGCTATGGACCCCCAGGGTCTGCACCTTCTGGGCGATGGCTCTCCAAATCCCCTTCTTCTGATGGGTGTTGCCCTATATGGATGCAAGAGACAAATTACAAGGTTAAAAACACCAGAACACAAGTTTTGGCACAAATGGTTGTGTCACACACATGTCAGAAACACCAAGCACAGATTGGGCAATTTGTCAACACATCACAAGTGTAAAGCACACATTCTGATAAGTACGGGGACATGAACCCACACACTTGGAGTTATTTGCAGACTAACCCACTACCCTGCTCATGGACTACAATGACTAAGAAAGCCTACTGACATCAGGTAACCCTTGCTCCAGCAACACGTACTGTGATGTAAGCCACAATTAAACACTACACACCAATGTGGTGTCTGAAGGGTAAACTCTTTAGACCTGACTAGAAAAACACATTTACACTCTCTAACATTGACTCAATGCATACAGTCCAGATAGGCAACTACCATAGTACAGACTTCACCCTAAGACTTGAGTGAAAATGAAAGGGCTGGTATGGTGGGTACAGAAAATCTCTTCCCTGTGCATGGGTGGATATGTGGCCTACCAAATGCCCAATCATACCACTTCAAGGTGGGTTTCTGTGGTATGTACATGTACCACAGAACACACCTTCGTACATAAGTTGCAAACCTACAGAGATGGCATCTAACATACAAAGGTATGTTTGGTTCAATATCTGCTATATAACCAAGCTACTGAGTTACATGTCATGGCCTTCCTGGATTCTACACACTATCTGCACTGTAGGTTTGTCATTTGTGCTATACGCCAGTAATGGACAAATATGACTTATGTGAAGGTGACAACAGAGCTGTGGGAGTAAGGGGCCTGTCATGAGTCAAAGACACACATTGACAATGATGCGAAATGCGCATGTGGACTAGTTTAATGATTTATCTCAGTACCCATTCCTAATTTAGTCAATGAAATGAGGCATTCAGGACAAGTTTTGCCACTAGAGCCTCATTATTGGCCACATGATGGAATCTGTAGGTCTACAGGGAGTTGGCACAGTGCCACAGTTCCATAGCCACAGTGACTCTCCTACAGCCTTGAGTATGTCCCATACTGGGAGATGCATGTGACATGCCCTGGTTCCTGCAGGCTGACAATACAGAACCTACATGACACTCACATTTCCATCACTTCCATGCATGACAGGGCATCATGTGGCCATCAGTAAAGTGGCTTGTATGGCAACCTGAAGGGCACAGTGAGTCACGATATGCCTTTCAGACAACAGTTTGGCAAGGCCAGATGTGGGGGTGAAAGATCTGTGGCACAATAAACATTGCTTACAAGATCCTCAAATGACTCAATCAAGATGCATACACAGCTCATGCTGTCATGCACATACATGTTGTCTAACATTTACAACCCTCATGAACAAAGATGTCATTGTATGGCAGTAAAGTCTCCTTGCCTAGTTATGTGCACAAGGAGGATGTAAGGCCTCAATAAACATCACATTTCACAATTTGAATGACCAAAGCATATAGTACTGGTCTCCATGTACATCCAATTGATGCCACAAAAACTGCAACAACAGGCACGTAAGGAGTCTAACTGGTACACAGGGGCACATTGCAGCCTATGAGGAGGGAAAAGATGGTATTGAACAAAGTCAATTGTGCCTATGAGGTACTTACTTGCTCCTCTGGTGAGCCATAGAGCTGACCATACAGGGAAGGTCCTCATTCACAAGCCTCTCCATCTCCTCTGGAGAGAGGGCAAGGACCCTTTCTCCTGCTGGACGTGGCATGATTGCTCCCAGAGGTGGCACACTGCAGCTGAAGTGATGTAGATGTTGCTGGCAGCAGTGTCAGGAGTCGAGTGACTGTTTATGCAAAACGTGGCATACTTGTATGCCATGTACGCGATCGTCACTGCCAACGGACAGGGTCCTTGGCCCGCGACTGCTGCAGACAACAACGTTAGCTTATGGCTGTGTCTGCTGCGGTTGGTACTGCCCACCGCGTGGACAACTTCCGCTGGCGGACGCATGTGGTTCTTGATGTCTAGTGGAGTAGGTCAGGCATCTGCCATTTTGGCGGTTTGTATTACTGTATATGGCCATGTGAAATGCGTCACAACAACAATATATGTATGGGATCAACACAAACATCCTAAATCCGTCTTGTTGTGTAGGTCCTACTACACAACCATCAGTGTAGTGTGTTGCAGGGCACGAATAGCATATGACGGTGGTGCACTGTCCACCACCGCTGATGGTATTTTTGGCACAATTTGAGGGGCAATTGGGTAGCAGATAGTTGGGTGTTTCCTGAATCCATGTTGTGGACACGTGTTTAGAACCATGGGGGTCACACTTGACCCTTGTATAGTTGACAGTTGTGATGTGTATTGAGTACAATGTATTTAAAATCAGAAATGCTTTGTCACATGATTTTGTTGGAATGCACCATGTATGTTGCTGTGGACACAGTGACTAATGTTCCAAATCATGTTTATTCAGACATAGGTACCCTGGGGGATGGAGGACGCAACAACCTCCGGTCTACCGTCCATTGCCAGACCTTCAGAGTAGGGATGAATGCCACCTCATCCAGCTCTACCATCTGAATAAGCAAACAATAGTGGATGTATGCCATCAGTTGGAGCTAGATCTGATGCCAACTAACAGTAATCATACTGCATACGATCCATTGTACAAGTCATGGCAGTCTTGCACTTCATGGCCAAAGGGTCATTCCAACATACAATAGCCCTATCTGGTGGTATGTCCCAACCAATGTTCAGTCTGGTGTTGAGAGATTTCCTCTCAGCAATGTTGAAACACATTGACAGCTATATCAAGTTCCCCCGACATGAGGATTTAGCCAATGTGAAGGATGACTTCTATGGCTTTGCCCGACTCCACTGGTTGCCTTGGTACCACTGTAGCCCACTGAACAAGTCTACCACAACAGAAAAAGACTTCCATTCCATCAACATGTAAGTTGTCTGTTTGGCAGATCGCTACATCTCAAACATCTGTCCCCATTTTCCTGGATTAGCCCATGATTCTTTTTTAATGCATAACAACACCATACCCCAGCTGATGTCACAACTGCAACCAGAGAGGGCCTGGCTGGTTGGTAAGTCACATCTGTCCTGATTGTGTGTGAGCAATGTCAGGTGCTACAACCATGAAGTCAGTGACTCACTTTTGCACTTATGTACCATTCCTTAACAGGAGAGTCAGCATATTCAAACCATCCTTGGTTATTGACACCGCTGAAGAATCCAACTATGCCAGGAGATGTTCACTTCAGTGAGGCCAGTGGAAGAACAAGTCGGGAAGTTGAGCGGGCTTTTGGGATCCTGAAGGCCAGATTTCGGTGTCTGGACCAGACAGGTGGAGACCTCCTCTACTTACCCGGGATAGTATGTCAGATCACTGTGGCATGCTGCATGCTCCACAACATCGCCCTGCGGGGGAATATCCTATACATCCCAGAGAAGGGGGAGCCTGCAGTGCCACTGGGTGAGAATCCTGAAATGCCAACTAAAGATGACAGTGTTGAAGAGGAAGAAGCTGACTTGCAAGAAGATCTCATCCATAGCTACTTCTCATGAGTGTAAGTATGTCCTGTAATGTCATAACTGTGACATCTGTAGTTGTGAAAATGTGTGGAGTTGAGTTTTTTTTAAACATTTAGGAAACTGATACTCTGCAAAAATCAGCCAAAGGCTGATTGATGAGATAGCTTTTGACACATCCGCACCTTGATGATGTTGCTTTGTTTTTGTCAGATTTATTGCAATGCGCTTTGTTTTCAAGATGGTTGCTATGTGACTTATGTGATACTTATGGTTTCATGCCTATAATCCTTGTTTTTTTCTTTGTACAGGTATCTTCACCATGACATCTTCATGTGGGCATTTCGGATTTGTGACATTGGCAGGTATGTGATGCTGTTCTGATATACGAAGTGGACATGGTAATGTAGGTCACATAGTTTGGGTGTAGGAGACCTGTGCCAAGACAGCTTGCACAGTGTTTGGATGGAAGCTCAGAAGTGCCCATTGGACTTGTCTTGTGTCCTTTGGTGGGCCTGATGCATCATGTGTGTTATCATATTGTCATAAAATATGTAGTCCTAGGTCACGACCAGGTCAGTTCCCATTCATATTAGCTAAACACTCTTATTGGATGAGCTGTATGTAGCTGTAGATGTGTTTCTTCATTGTAGGACACAGAGCCTGGGCCATATGTTTGTGTCATACCACCAGATGCATGATCATTGGATTATAATGACCCTGTGATCAGTAATTTTTGTACTCACATCTGTCTGAATCTTGGATTATGTGATGTGGGATTACTTTGGTGTGGTATGTGACAACGCTCAAGCTAGTGACATCACCCACTTTAGTCTTTGGCTATTCTACAGGACAATGTCTGGCAAATCCCTTCCTTCAGTTGTCGGGAAGTCTGTACCTATAAATATGTTCATTTACTCAGTATGAGTCAACCATTTATGCTTTCCAGTAGTTCAGACATATTGACAGCCTATGTGCTAAACACTGTAATACATTATTTAGTTTGACTAGGCACTTGTATGTATGTGTTTGTGTGGGATGGTTGTAATCCTGAGCTGGACACTGTGTAAATGCAACATATCCCATCTCGAACAAGTACCTTGAATCATCATTGTATGGCTCACATAGTCTGACATATCTGCATGGCTAAATATGAAATCATAATCAGCAGACATTGAGTCAGTGATGGGTAATTTTATTGTGAAGCTTTGACTAACAGAAAATATATATGACATGAATCAACAAAAAAAGAAATGTGAAGGGGTCAGTCATGGCGAATAAAATCATTGGATTAGATGCCACACCATTAGCAGACCAAAGTCCAGAGTACTCCTCCCATTGTAAATGGAAGGTGGTTCAGGATCAGTCCACACAGTGAATGTGTGACACAAAAAGGAGGACCTAAAGGAAGAGCGTTATTAATGACAGCGGTGGGTGTCTTGCAATCCACAATTCCAGGATTCTTTGCTGGACATGCTCACTTGTTGGATGGGGGGGATCAACTGCTACAGAGGCAGGAGTGTCTATGGCAGGTTGTTCCTCTGGCAGGGTGCCCCTTCCTGTGGCTGGTGGCGATGTCGATGGACCTGCTTTGATGAATCAAAGGAAGGGGAAGATTGTTTTTTAAAAGCCCGGCTCTGGGTTGTGTGTATGTCCTTCAGCACCCCTGTTAAGGAGGCTATTTTGGAATTTTGGGTCTCCATTGGTTCATGCATGTCCCTATGCATGTCCCTCTGTAGCTGCTTGATTTCCCGGAGTTCGGTCAACACCTGGTCCATCATGCCTTGGGACTGCTGATAGATCCCACAGAGGTGGCTGATGATGTCTTGGCTGACAGCAGCCCCAGTGGTCTCACTCCGCTGGCCCTGAGCATCCCTCCCACATACCCTACATACCATGAACCTGTGCCGTTGAACACTGGGTGCCCTCCCCAAATGGATTCTGGAACCTTAGGGCCTCATTATGACCCTGGCGGTAGAGAACCACCAGGGCCAACAGGGGCGGGAGCACCGCCGACAGGCCGGCGGTGCTCCCTTGGGCATTCTGACCGCGGCGCTTTGGCCGCGGTCAGAAAGGGAAAACCGGCGGTCTCCCGCCGGTTTTCCACTGCCCCTAAGAATCCTCCAAGGAGGCGGAGCTCGCTGCGCCGCCGAGGGGATTCTGACAATCCTTACCGCCATCCTGTTCCTGGCGGCTCGCCCGCCAGGAACAGGATGGCGGTAAGGATTGTCGTGGGGCCCCTGGGGGCCCCTGCAGTGCCCATGCCAATGGCATGGGCACTGCAGGGGCCCCCATAAGAGGGCCCCGCTAGTATTTCACTGTCTGCATAGCAGACAGTGAAATACGCGACGGGTGCAGTAGCACCCGTCGCACCTTCCCACTCCGCCGGCTCGATTACGAGCCGGCTTCATCGTGGGAAGGGAGTTTTTCCCTGGGCTGGCGGGCGGTCTTTTGGAGACCGCCCGCCAGCCCAGGGAAAAACTCATAATACCCTCCGCGGTCTTTTGACCGCGGAGCGGTATTATGGAGGGCTGAATTCTGAATGAGGGCCTTAGTGTCCTAAGTGTTGAGCTGCAACCCTGGATCCAGGACTGGGGGCACAAGATGTTGGAAACTATGCTAGGTTGGGGATGAATGGTTTCCTGTGATGTAGAAGCAACAGGCTGGAAGGAGATGTTGTGGACACAGTGAGACTCACTTTTGCAATCTGGCAAGGTTGCCCAGATGGGCTAGAACCTCCCTCTATGTCCACAAGTCCAGGAGTGTTGTCATAACTGAGGTCTTCATCCAGGAGGGTAGTGGTAGTTTGTTCTGTGACCTCCATGTTCCCAGCGGCAGATCCACCTGTTGATGAAAAACGTACATTGTTACTGGTTGAATTGTGACATCGACCTCCAAATGTTTTGTGTTACAGTAAGGAGAGACCATGGACAAAGTTAAGTTGTAGGTAATCCAATTGTGCCAAGTAACCATGGTATTGGGTGATTTAACGTGACATGTGTGAAGCAGGCCAAACCTATTTGACTCAAGCAGCTAACGAGATGTGCAGATCAGTTGCACTTGGGAAGATGGCCTGAAAATGACATCTTACCACCAGTGCAGCCAACACAGTGGAGGGGCAACATATGGCTTTTAACATTTGGAGGCCTTGTTAAGTGGAATGAAGGCAAACCCAGGATTCTGTTGCATATGTGACTGGAGTCATCATGTGCACAGTGCTGTGTTAATGTGTCTGCTGCCATTACCAATCTGGTGATGAAGCTTGGGGCCTTAGGAATCATTGTTCTACACACTGGCTAACGATTCATTCCTGTCCTCATTAGTTTAATCTTGGGTTAGCAAGTCAAGATGGAGCTAGGTAGACAGACATGTCTCTGAGCTGAGCATGAACTGTATCTTGGTCACTCCCATGTGAGTAAACTTCGATTGAGAGTTAGCAAACAAGGGTATTTGGACAAGTGCACATTGTGCTGGTGGTTGGAGTAACTGGTCCAGTGCCTCCTGGGATTTGCAGTCAGGTCACTCTCTCTTCTGTACCCACTATACAAATGGTATCCCCCAGGTGAGTACACTTCAATTGAGAGTTCTCAAACAGGTGTATTGGGCCAAGTGAACATTGCACTGGTGTTTGGAGTTAGAGAAACAGTGCTTCCTGGGATTTGCAGTCAGGGCAATCTCTCTATTACATACACTATAGAAATGATATCTTCCCAGATGAGTACACTTCATGTGTACACTTCATGTGGGAGTTCACTAACAGATGTATTGGGCAATGTGGACAGTGGGCTGGTGTTTGAAGTTACAGAAACAGGGCTCCTGGGAGTTGCAATCAGGTCACTCTCTATGCTCCTCAACAAATGTTTGATATTACATATCTGTCTGCAGGCTGCATTTAGACGTGAGCATACATTTACATTTTGGGACATACTATGAATCCTGGAATGTGTTTTTGGTATTGTGAGATGTACAGACACTATTTGGACTTATGGCATGTGATGGGCCTTGGTAGCTGTGATGTTAGATTCAATTATACACATTGACAGTCTAAAATCTCAGGTACTATGGGTATTGAATGTTGGTGAGGGACATGAAAAAGACAGTGGCAAACGCTAAGCTCTGAGCATGCATGACATTTCATTTTTGTGACAGTTTTTGTGTTGTAACTTTTCAGACTCCACCCCCTCAAGAGTACCTGTCAAACCCTCAGGATGCGGAATGGCCAACACCTTCTCCTTCCAGAAAAAAATTCTTAACGGGGTACTGGGAGGGCCACTGCCTGTCTGGTCTCCAGCTGGTGGCTGGAGACCAGGGAATGGACCTTGCCCCCTGATGTCATTCCACCTCCTCCTAATATCCTCCTTTGTGTGCAGGGTGGTATCTACAGCATTCACCCTATTGACTATCCTGTCTCACATTTCCATTTCCTTACTGAGAGGAGTGTGCTGGACGTGGCCTCCAAACAATTGTAGCTCTACCCTAATGATTTCATCCAAAATTACTCTCAACTCATCCTCTGAAAACCATGGGTTTTTGGGTCCTGACATGACTGACAATTACAGGGGGTGATAGTGACTAACTAAACAAGACAAGAGAATATGGGGAAAAAATGAGATGATATGCATGAAAGGTGTAAGATGGGATGGGAAAAAATGTCCTGCCTTCTATGATAAAAAATTCAAGAAATGATGTGTGGTATGTGTTGCTGTGTTGCAGTGGAAATGCAAAGGATTGTGGTCTGTGGAGGGGTGTGTGTTATAGTGTAGTTTGTTGGTGTGCCCACTTGGCCAATGTGTTTCAGCTGTGCTGTTTTTTAATTCAACCAATGTGCACTTGACTGTTACTTTGCTGGACGCAGACTGCGGTGGTCGACTGCCATTGGCTGACCGCCGCAAGGAGGCTGCCACGGTGACTGTGTGCTTGTAATAGGTTTGGTGGTTCGCTGTGACGCTGATGGCACTGGAAGTCGGACTGCCTAGATCCAAGCTGCTATGCTGCTGGTGGTCTGTCTTTTTTTGCTTGGTGGACAGCGGTCCTGCATGTATAAATCGTAATACTGTAGTCTGGGAACTGCTGGCGCAGTGGTCTTTTTGGGACCGCCAACATGGCGGTCTGGCGGTTCGACCACCAAACTCGTAATCAGTATACTCCCTGAAGTCTCTGAACACATTACAGGCCAACTACCACCTAGACTCACTATGACACCTTTAATTGCACAAACTAAAAAATCCACCAGTGGTACTCCTGCTTCCCCTAGAAGATACCAAGATATGGAAATACCTGAACACTAAAAAAATTGCACATAATGTAAAACCCTTCTTGTTATATGACAATGACAGGCAATAAACTAAGCCCTGTGAAACTTGGATGATGGATGGAACCTTACAAGATGTGTCTCTAGCCATTCGCTCAGATATACTCCACACATAGTAAACATCAAAACACAAACATTCCTTTTGTATATATCCTACTACGACACAAACAACGTAGCACTTACTAGAAACTCATAAACTACATTAAACATAAAAAACTATTACACACAAAAAAAATCATAGACTTTGAACACACCATGACTCAAACCGTTTTAAAAATTAACCCCCACACAGCCATACAGGGTTGTTACTACCATTTCAATCAAAGCTGTATTTAGAAATAATGTCGGAAACAGAAATATCATGGGCAAACATATCATGTCAAGAATATCGAAGTCAAAAATATTGTGAATTTCTATAGGTAAACAAAGTTTTACTACCTATAACGCCACATATATGTACCTCGACGATATATGTATCTTCAAGGTACATAGATGTGGAGTTAAGAATAGTAAATTTATACTTACCTATTTGCACTTACCTTCTTGATATTTCGGTCCTCAATATATTTGACATATTATTATGTTCACATGATATTTCTGTTTCCCATCCAATCAAAACATATGGAGGAACATCCCACAATCTGCACAAAGAGTACAATGTGCTACAAACAGTCAATTTGTCTTTGAAATTAACAAAAATGATAGCACTAGCCTATGTACCTGTCACTGAGGTAGCTAACCACTAAAATGTACTAATAGAAAACCTTTTCTACAAACAACATGAATACAACCTATGGCCCTCATTAAGAACATGGCGGTCTGGACCACTACGCCAGTGGTCATTGTCACCAATGGCATGGTGGCCCAGACCGCCCTATTCTACACGTGGCTGAACTGCCACAGTGGAAACACCACCACCGCCACACTCATGCCACCAGGCAGCCTGGCGGTGGCGGCGTTTCAGATCCGCCATGGTAGCGCTACAAGCATCGCTGCCCTCCGGATAATGAGTCACATTCCGCCAGCCTTTCCCTGGCAGTTTACCCTGCATGGGAAAGGCTGGTGGAATGAGTGACTCAGGGCCCAAAAGCACAGCCCCGTCGCGCATTTCAGTGCCTGAATTACGGGCAGTGAAATGTGCGACGGGTGTTGCTGCACCCGCCGCACTGCCACATTGGCGCCGGCTCCATTTGAAACCGGCGTCAATGTTCAGGCCCTGTTTCGAGCTGGGCCGGAGGGTGGAAACACTGTTTCTGCCCGCCGGCCCAGCAGGAAGATCATTATGTGGCCAGCATGGGGTTCTTCACGCTGGCAGTCTTCTGTCGACCGTCAGTGCAGATCTTGGTGGGGTAACCCTCCGAGATCATAATGAGGGCCTAAGTCTCTTAATGGAATATTTTGGAGATACTTGGGTTGGCAGACTACATTGCTCCAGTTTCAAATGCCAACCTAAATTTCAAATACCATGGTGGAATGTCTGTGTCAGCATACTGGCACAGTAAGTCAAAACAAGCAACTCAGTGCGAGGATGGCATAATGCCTTCCAATCCACGCTATGTAGAACCCAACATACACTCTATAAATTTAATTGAAGCACTCAAAAAGAGCAAAGTTACCAGCAAATACAAATGGAGCAATCTGTAAGCCAAATTGCACCTCAACATAATAAACAAACCAAAAGAATTTAGGACATGCTACAATTAAGGCGGTCGTTATGAACACGGCGGGAAAGACCACCGACCGCCGTGGCGGCGGTGAACAGAATCCCGGCGGCGGTGACGAATGGAAACCCGCCATATAATGAATAAAAAACCCAACCCCGGCAAACATTCCCACACCACAACTCCCCGCCAGGACCCTGTCGGTGGGAATCCCGGCCCACCCCACCCCGCCACCGGCAAGCACACCCACATCCCGCTCTCCAAATAATGATGCACAAATCACCTCAGTGGACACTGGAGGCCGGATGACCATTGGCAGCTGCGACCGCCACGGGAGGCAAGTGGGCCCAACAGCACCAGTGCACACATTGGCTAGGCTTAGCACCCACACACCTGACACACATCCAGAACACCATAAAACACCCCAACACACCGCACAATCCCTTGCAAAGAAACCAGGACAAGAAGACGGAGAGCACCAGAGCCAGACAGAGAACGCCAGCAGAGAGGACACGCATAGCGACCCACACAGGAGCGCCCAAACACCATCCCCAGTCCGCAGCCATCCACTACCCTCACCATGTCCCTCCCAAAAATCCACGCTTCACCGAAAGGGAGTTAAGGACCGTGGTGGATGAGATCCTAAAAGTGGAGCCACAAATATTAGGGTCTGAGGTGCAGCACACACCCATCGCCCGGAAAATGGAGCTGTGACAGACCATTGTCAACAGGGTGAATGCAGTGGGACACCATCCACGCACCAGGGACGACATCCGCAAGAGATGGAACGACCTGCGGGGGAAGGTCCGGGCCATGGCATCCAGGCACCACATCGCAGTGCAGAAGACTGAGGGAGGACCGCCACCCACACCACCCGACTACACCGACTGGGAGGAGAAGGTACTCGTCATCCTGCACCCAGGGGGACTCACTGGACTCACTGGAGGAATGGACTCGGGTAAGTTGTCTACATTTACCCCATATACACCATACCTGTAATGCATGCACCACCCCACCCACACCCACCTAGACCCACACCCCTCTGAGCCATTACCCACCACATCCACCACCCTGCATCACCCACAACTCACTACCAGGCCCACATCACTCCCACTGTGCACAGCCACACACCCCTGCACGTACCCACAATGGAATAATAACCCCCACCACAATGTAACACCACCACTGCCACTAAATGCAATGTCCACCTCACAAAGGCACCCCTGAAGGCCACTGAAAGGCACACCAGCACTAAACTGCACAGTACAGTCCACCTCAAACCCTCATGCATATGTAACAAACATTGCTATGTCCCCCAACAGGCACCACCACCCATGCAACCCTAATGGAGGGGACAAGGAGTGCCACAGCATTCCAGGGAGACAGAGGCACATCACAGGACACTGGTGAAGGATCCCTGGACACTGATGAGCAGGCAGGCCCCTCACACAGCCCTGGATGCTAACCATATAGCAGACTCACCCAGGAAAACACTGTCACCCCTAACACCCATTCAGGACCAGCAGGCCAGGGGTGGCATGCCCACACCAGTGGACCCAGGGCACACACAGGTGGAATACAGCAACAGAGGCCAAAGTTTCTCACCCCCAACATGCAGGAAGACGAGGGCCCCAGTACTAGTGGCACGTTAAGACCTGCGCAGGGGACACAGGCACAGGGGGCCAGGGCAAGGTCAAGTACCCCAGTGGGTCAGGGGGTAGGGCACGGGATAGATGCAGCAGCCCAGGACGTCATTGCAGAGGTATTGGGGACATACCAACATACCCAAGACAGGTTGGCACAGATTGTAACCACCCTCGAGCAAAGTCAGAGGATGCAGCTGGAACACCACCAACAGGCCATGAAACAGTGGAAAGAACACAATGCCACAATGGCCACCATTGCTGGAGCACTGTTGCAGTTGGTCAACAAACCTTCAGACACCCACACCGGACAAGAGGCCCCCACAACAGCCCTGGACAACCAGCAACAGTTGTCCCAAGCAGCTGAAACAGCACAGGAAATACCCTCCCAGGAATCACAAGGGCCAATCATCTCACCCCAAGTAGCTCCACAGCAGGCGCCCAAACATAGGCCCTCATTCTGACCCTGGCGGTGCTCCAATGGGGATTCCGACCGCGGCGGTAAAGCCGCGGTCGGACCGGCACCACTGGCGGGCTCCCGCCAGTGTACCGCCGCCCCATTGAATCCTCCACGGCGGCGCAGCTTGCTGCACCGCCGCGGGGATTCCGACCCCCCCTACCGCCATCCAGATCCCGGCGGTCCGACCGCCGGGATCCGGATGGCGGTAGGGGGGGTCGCGGGGCCCCTGGGGGCCCCTGCAGTGCCCATGCCACTGGCATGGGCATTGCAGGGGCCCCCGTAAGAGGGCCCCTACATGTATTTCACTGTCTGCTGCGCAGACAGTGAAATACGCGACGGGTGCAACTGCACCCGTCGCACAGCTTCCACTCCGCCGGCTCGATTCCGAGCCGGCTTCATCGTGGAAGCCTCTTTCCCGCTGGGCTGGCGGGCGGTCTGAAGGCGACCGCCCGCCAGCCCAGCGGGAAAGTCAGAATTACCGCCGCGGTCTTTCGACCGCGGAACGGTAACCTGACGGCGGGACTTTGGCGGGCGGCCTCCGCCGCCCGCCAAGGTCAGAATGAGGGCCATAGTCTCAAGCCAAGATATGGCACTGGAAACCCAGCTAAGAACAAGCCCCCTTCCAACAATTGACACTGCTACTACTGCCAAGCAACCATCCCACCCATTCACCAACTGCACTTAGCTGAGGGTTAAATAAAGTACTAAACTACAAATAGGACCTACAAATAGGACCCACCTATGATATCAAACAGGCCTGCCACCAAGTTGGTTTTGAGGACACCCGAACCATTACGACTTCCATCACTGTACATAGCACATTTCACTGTATTCCACCAATAAACAACATATCTCACTCGTAACACTGTCCCCTGTCTTCAATGTTGAACAAAGTGGAGTAATGATGCAACAGGCAGGGATAAACTTTATTGTCAAATTGTGCATGGTGGTGGTACAGTGTGTTTCAAAATAGTCAAGAAGGGAATGCATATATTGTCTGTCTGTACCATGCTGAAGAGGCCCATGACTCGCAAATCATGACCAATTCCCCCTAGTTGACATGGCACACTGACAGTATCAGTCACTAACCACACATACAGGCTGAAGTCCCAGACAGTTATTGGAAGTAGAGTTATATCAGTTGGTTTCTGGAATTGACATCTTACCCTTCCTCATCCTCACCATCACTCTCCTCACCTCTCTGAGGTAACAGATCAGGACCTATAGCACCCTCCACCTCCAAAAGGGGGATTGAATGTCTCACTGCCACGTTGTGCAGCATGCAGCACGCCACGGCTATCCTACACACCTTATCAGGCCCATTGGCCAGGGAACCCCCAGAGATATGTAGGCACCGGAATCTAGCCTTCAGGAGACCTATAGTACGTTCTATCACCCTCCTAGTACGTCCATGGGCCTCATTGTATTTCCTCTCTGCATCCGTCCTGGGATTCCTCAATGGTGTCAGGAGCCAACGCAAGTTTGGCTAGCCAGAATCACCTTGAGAAATGGTCAATACAGAGTCGTCATTGGAATGTCCTTAGTCTGACAGGCTGTTTTTCTGCAATGTGTCAGTTAGTGACAGGCACACTTACCTATGATCCACCCTCTGTCCTCTTGGAGTTGTTCCATCTTTTGTGGCACACTACTGTTCCTCAAAACAAACGAATCATGGACTGAACCCGGAAACATGCCATTCACATGGGATATGTACTGGTCTGCAGTACATACCAATTGGATGTTCATGGAGTGAAAGTTCTTCCTGTTTCTGTACACCTGTTCACTGACTCTTGGGGGGATGATGGGTATGTGGGTTCCATTGATGGCACCAATAACATGGGGAATGTTTGCAAAGGCATAGAAGTTTGACTTGATGGCAGGGAGCTCAGCACTTTGGGGGAATCACACATAGGATTGCAGATGTTGTACAAATGCATTCAGAAATCTTGTCAGTACCTGGCTGAACATTGGCTGTGAGAAACCAGCACCCATGCCCACTGTCACTTGAAAAGAGCCTGTGGCCAGGAAATGTAGTGCGGAGGGCACCTGCACCTCAGTTGGAATGGCATGCTGATTACGATTTCCGGGAGTCAGTGCAGGATCCAGTAATGCTCATAGGTCCTGAATAGTTGCACGTGTGAGTCTGTAAGTGATAATGATCTGACGCTCCACCATGGTCCCCATATCCACAAGTAGTCTGAACACAGATGGTGCCCTTCCTCGCCACAAGGGTCGGTACCTGTGAGGGGTAAGAACAAGGAGTCATGTGCACACATACACTGGCATATTTGCTAAACACATTCACTGCATTCTTCATAGTAGTGTCTGTACAATAACTGCAACCTGACAGATGTACATTGACATCACTAGGGAACGGAGTAAATCATGTGTGATTATATACTCTATGGATAGAGACATAGGTGTTTCATATGGCTAGTATGCCCAGCATTGTGAGTAATTTGAATTTCAAAATGAGTAGGTGATGGCAAAATGTTTGCACAATGTAGTTCTGCCCCTTTGTTGTGGAAGTGACCGAAGACCGCTAGCGGTTGACATCACAGCGTACGGCGGTGTTGACCGCTGTTCGCACCCTCATTGGCTAACATGGATGCCAATGGGGATTCCTGGCGTATCATGATCTCCGCTGACGGTGATGGTGCATTCCGCCGCGGAACGTACGCGCGTTCGTCATTGTGTGATCACTTGACTCCCTGATCCTGTGCGGACAAGTACTCTACTCTGTGTACTGCTGTGGCCTGCCTCTGGCTATGGAGGTTCCATGAGGTGCAGGGGAAAGGGCCCTGGCCTTCACCCAGGAAGAATTGGAGAAACTGGTGGGAGGGGTCCTGCCCTTGTACAGCAGACTCTACAGCCGGCCAGAGGTACAGGTGAGTCCCAGTTTGGGGGGCACTGTGTGTGTGATGGATGGAGTGGATTGCTCAGATGTGTGCTCCTGTGAGCCAGGATGGGGCTTGGTGCATGGAATGCTGCGTGCCACTGTCCTGCATGTCTGGGAGTACTGTCTGTCCTATGTCTAACAATCAGCCAGCTATTGCCATTGTACAGGTGCCTGACCCCTGTGTTTCTTCTCTGTGTATCCCTACTATGTCAGCACCCACCAGAAGAGGGCACATTGGCATGCCATCGCCAAGGAGGTACGGACCCTGGGGGTCTACAACCAGCAGAGCACCCACTGACGTAAGAGGTGGGAGGACCTGCAGCGCTGGGCGCAGAAGATCAGTGAGGCCCAGTTGGGGAAGTCCTCCCAACATTGTAGGGGTGCCCGTCGGGCACTGATCCCCCTCATGCGAAGGATCCTGGCTGTGGCTTACCCAGACCTGGATGGGCTCTTGAAGGCTGCACAGCAGTCACAAGGGGTGAGTACTCACAGTCCATACTTCAGCCTGGAAGGATGAGTGTGTGTGTGATAGGGCTCATGGTGCTTAGAGCAGGGTTTTTGACTGGTGTCCAGCTACTGTTTGCTCCCCAAAGGGTGTAGGGGTGTCCCTGTCAGGTTTCACCTACTTCAGCTTCAATGCAATGACAGGATATGGGTGTAGGTCAGTATACTGCTCAGTAGTCAGGGCCATGGTCATGGGCCTAGTGCACGGTGCTGCCTGTTGGGTGTGTCTGCTGGGTAGGTGTATGTCTGGCCTTTGTGTATCAGCATTCAGCTACTTACAAGTGTCTCTCCTGTTTTGCCTCCCCATCCCTGTTCTCTTTTGTGTGTCTGGTACAGCATCAACAGTGGGGAGACAGCGGCCCACAGATCCTCCGAGGCAGAGGCAACGGACACCCAGGGGACCAGTGGGTGGGAGGGCGTGGGGGCTTCCACGGGGGAGGCTACTACCACAGAGGGTAGTGACTCTGAAACCTCCTCCAATGGGGGTCCTCCGGCGGTGGCGGACACTAGTGGACAAATCACGACCGTGAGATCTTCCGCCACCACCTATACCATCAGCGCCCTCCCTTCTGCTCCCCACCGAGTTGCCCGTGCCCGCCCACCCAGATTTCTCAGGTTCCCTAAGAAGGTGGAGTGTCTCTCGGTGGAACTGTTCCTAGAATGCTGGATAGCAACTGTGCTTAGCCCTGTCTGACTATCAATTCTTCTCTATTGAGAGGGCTCACTGGACATTGGCTCCTGCCCCTCGGCCAAGGATTCCCCGCGGACTCTCATTGCACAAATGTTTAATCACAGAGACAGGGACGTAATACTACAAAATGTCCGAGCTTGTTGCCCACCTCGATAAGAAGATAGGGGGATTCAGAAAAACCCTGATTACACCAAAAGGGTACATGACCTTCGAAATGGCTTCCTGGTGCCAAACAAAGGCTGTGGGAGTACAATGTTAGATATAGCCTGGTGTTCCAGGTGAGACTTAGGGTCCAACGTGATGGTAAAGTGCACTTTTTTGAGTCTCCTCTTGACGCAATGGACTAGACGGACACTTCGGGACTCAAAAGGTTAGACCACAACCAGGAATGGAGTGAACATGAAAGAAGAGGACGACGACAGCCAACTCGCGGAAGGGGATCTTAGCTGAATGCGGAGCCCACCCCGGAGAAGCAATCCACGGGACGCATACTGGTTGGTGAGAATGGTACTTTGAGGTCGGAGGCCCTCACTCTGGAGACCAGAAATTCATTTTTGCCACTGAGCCTGATGCAGGACACCCAGGAAGGCGAGGAAACATTGACAACATGACAAAAGTAGATGAAAAAAAAGAGAGGGGGTTTGGTGATGTCTGACGGGTCATGGTGAAAGAACTGAGTATTAAGTGCTAAGGTGACTAAAAGTGAGATGCCACGAGAGATGACCCACCAGTTGAGCTAAAGTAAATAGATAAGGATAATCCAGTCATCTTGCCTGGGCCTGACGCTGAGACTCCATAGTGGACTTGCTCTGTACTCTGATATAGGTGTACTGGTTAGATTTCACTAATAAGAGTTAACCTTGCGATATTAGTTTAGATTTACCGAGTGAGGGAGGGGGTTTGTGGGGCGGGGGTTTGCTGTCCTCTTGCTTACTGTTGACCTGGGAGAGATGGGCGGCTACAGTCTAAAGGTAGGATGGAGGATGGAGGACATACAACATGATATTTCTGATAGATACAATTATCCGTTTTTGGAATTACTTGGTTGGGTATTGTTCGAATGGGGGGAGGGACTTCCATGCTAGAGGATTATATGTACTTCCACAGTAAAATAGGTGATCACTTCTCTAAAGATGAAACATGAAAGGTGCTGGGAATTATTATAAAATTGTAATGTGGAATTACATGGCCTTAATAATTATGTTAAACATAAATGGATTTATGCCTACCTGAAAAGGTATAGGGTATCCACTGCATTCCTCCAAGAAACTAATTTATGGGGGGACTGTATTACATATGTAAAGAGGCGAGGACATTTGTATGCTACCTCCTGCTCTGGGGAACGCACAAGGTGCATTAGTTTGGGTCTCACCAGCTTTGTCCTTCACCAGAATATGTATTGATGATGAGGGCTGCTATGTGATGGTGGAGGGAACACTTGATGCACATGCCGTATGGCTACCAAATGCAGAGGATGGGAACTTCCTGAGTGCAATGTTGGGGAAGGTGCAACTTTCTCCTGAAGCTGAGATCCTAATGGCAGGAGATTAAAACGGTGTACTATATGGTGCACTAGATAGATCCCCACCTTCATGGATACAAAACCCAAGGCTGTAGCAGCCCTATAACAGGCACAAAGTAGTCTGGGCCTGGAAGACATATGCAGAGAGTGAAATCCATCAGCGCATGCATAATCCTGCCATTCCCCGGTGGCAGGCACCTACAGTCGCTGGACTATGTGTTCGTACAATTGACAGAGACTCATAGAATCACCAACGCCCAGTACATGGTCCGTTATTTATCTGACAACTCACCACTTTTGGTCACATACACACTGCATAGACCACTACCTGGAGTGCCACTACGACGCCTCAATACAGAAACACTTATAGACCCACAGTTTAGAGAAACTATAGCCAAGAACCTGACAAATTACTTCGAGCACAACTGGGAGTTCACTAATAGCAGGGCCACTGTTAGAAATGGGACTCTATTTGGCAGTTGGATTGCACCGTGTCCAAGTAGGGACCCTCACTCTGAGGGAGATACCCAGCTAAGATAACCCCTGCTCACACCCTTGGTAGCTTGGCATGAGTAGTCAGGCTTATCTCAGAAGCAATGTGTAAAGCATTTGCACATAACACACAGTAATACAGGGAAAACACTACAAAAGGACACCACACCAGTTTTAGGGAAATAGCTAATATTTATCTGTGTAAAAGAAGACCAAAACGAGAAAAAACCAACATACTATAATAAAGAAATTAATTTTGCAAGAATTAACTCAAAAATTCCTTGAAGTCAATAGCTCCGTCTGGGGCCATCACGGCATCATGAGCAACAAATCCAACAGTTCAGGTCAACCGCGGCATCGCAGACCGGCAACAGTGTAGGGAACACCGACAAACAGTACCTTGGAAATGTAGGGCATTGTGATCCTCACGATGAGATCAGGAGTGTGGCGTGATCCTCACGATGAGATCAGGAGTGCATCGTCACTGGCGTTGGCAGCCGTCAGTTCTGGAGGTCGGTGCAGGGGTTGTCAGGCCCTTGAAGTCACACGTGTTGCAGATCAAACTCAGGGCTGATGACGAAGTCAGAAGTGCTGGCATTGATGGGTTCTGGGCTGCGGTGCGAAGTGGGACGATGCGACGTGCGGTGGCCACAGGTCACGGTGCAGGCAGTGACTTGGTGACAATGTCCTGAGGTGTCGGTGAGAGCAGGCAGCATCGTTGTGGTTGTTAAAGTTCTGTTGTTGGTAGGCTCTGGCGGCAGTGCGACATAGGGCGGGCTCGTGTGGCACCCATGGGTCGCGGTGCAGACGGGGGCGTCTGTTGACAATGCTGGAGTCAATTGCACTGGCGATGGTAGACTGGGGCTGCGGTGTGGGATGGGACTGTGCTTCGTGTACCTCACGAGCGGTTCCCTCAGGCCACGGTGCAGGCAGCAGCATCGGTGTCAGCGTCATCGTCGGGGATACCAAGGCTGCGGTGTGAGCAAGGCGATGCGGATTGCGGGGCCTACAGGTCATGATGAAAGCAGCAGCTCGGTGACGGCATCAGGTGGCGGTGGCGATGAGACCAGGGTTGCAGTGCGAAGCAGAGCATGGCTCCGTGCGGCATCATCAGGTCACGGTGCAGGCAGTGGCATTGTTGACGGCATCACAGTGTTTTTTTCTTCTGTTGCAGCACAAAACACACAGGGGGTCATTCCGACCGCCGGGGCCGGGGTTGGCGGGAGCACCGCCAACAGGCTGGCGGTGCCCCGCAGGGCATTCTGACCGCGGCGGTTTGGCCGCGGTCAGAACAGGAAAACCGGCGGTCCTGTTCCTGGCGGTTCCGCCCGCCAGGAACAGGATGGCGGTGAGGGGTGTCGTGGGGCCCCTGGGGGCCCCTGGAGTGCCCATGCCAATGGCATGGGCACTCCAGGGGCCCCCGTAAGAGGGCCCCACTTTGTATTTCAGTGTCTGCTTTGCAGACACTGAAATACGCGACGGGTGCCACTGCACCCGTCGCACATCCTCCACTCCGCCGGCTCCATTCGGAGCCGGCATCCTCATGGAGGGGTGTTTCCCACTGGGCTGGCGGGCGGCCTTTTGGCGGTCGCCCGCCAGCCCAGTGGGAAACCCAGAATACCCGCGGCGGTCTTTTGACCGCGCAGCGGTATTCTGGCGGTTCCCTCCAGGCGGGCGGCTCCCCCACAGTTCCCAGTGCTGTAGGCAGATGAAACTGAAGTCTTCGATATCCCTGAGACTTCCCACAGGAGGCAAACTCTACTCCAAGCCCTTGGAGAAACTTAATAAGCAGGATACACAGCAAAGTCCAGTCTTTACCCTCTTTAAGGCAGAAGCAGCAACTGCAGGCCTACACAACAAAGTGCACACAGCAAATGGGGCAGTATTCCTCCTCCAGCTCTGCAGCTCGTCTCCTGGGCAGAGATTCCTCTTGAACCCCGAAGTGTTCTAAAAGTCTGGGGTTTTGGGTCCACTACTTATACCAGTTCTGGTCGTTGAAGTAGGCAAACTTCAAGGGAAAGTCAGTTGTTCACAATATCCTCCCTTGCCCTGGCCTGGCCCCAGAGGCACACCAGGTGGTTGGAGACTGCATTGTGTAAGGACAGGCACAGCCCTTTCAGGTGTAAGTGTCAGCTCCTCTCTCCCCACTCTAGCCCAGGAGACTCATCAGGATATGCAGACTATACCCCAGCTCCCTTTGAATCAGTGTCTAGAGAGAATTTGCAACAGCTCAACTATCAGTCTGACCCAGAAGTGGAATACACAGGCAGGCAGAGGCACAGAATGGTTAAGCACTTCCCTAAAGCAACATTTCCAAACAGACAATCTAAAAACCAACTCTACCACAAGATGTATTTTTAAATTGTAAGTTTAGAGTCCCAAACTCCACATGTCCATCTGCTCCCAATGGGAAACTACACTTAAAAGATATTTAAAGGCAGTCCCCATGTTAACCCATGGGAGAGATGGGCCTTGCAATAGTGAAAAACAAATTTGGCAGTATTTCACTATCAGAACATGTAAACACACCAGTACATGTCTTACCATTTAAATACACTGCACCCTGTACCCTGCCCATGGGGCTACCTAGGGCCTACTTTAGGGGTGCTTTACATGTAGTTAAAGGGAAGGATTGGGCCTGGCAAGTAGGTCCACTTGCCAGGTCAAATTGGCAGTGCAAGACTGCGTACACAGACACTGCAGTGGCAGTTCTGAGACATGGTTACAGGGTTACTGATGTGGGTAGCAGAACCAGTGCTGCAGACCCACTAGTAGCATTTGATTTACAGACTCTGGGCACACAGAGTGTACTTTACTAGGGACTTACTAGTAAACCAAATATGCCAATCATGGATAAACTAATCAGCAATACAATTTACACTGGGAGGACTCCCACTTTAGCACTGATCAGCAGTGGTAAAATGCGCACAGACAATAAACCAGCAAAAACAGAGTCCAGCATGCCGTTAAAACAGGAGGTCAGATGCCAAAAAGATAGGGGGAACATGCCAAAAGATGCCAGGTCTAACATCCATGGAGAGGGACACCAATAAGGTGGTTATCAGGGGAGCATGCATATCAGCCGTGAAGGGAATACGTCGTACACTAGAAGAAGATATATCCACATAGGAAGAGAACTATTATCACTTGAACAGAACCTCACCTCTGGGCACCTTAAAGTCAAGAATTGGAATGCCTAACGACAGAAAGTTGGGGATACTTGGTATAGGTTAGACAAATATTTTAGATCTTTTAACGAGAGGCGTGGTACTTAGAGGGCGATAAATCCAGACGCCTGCTGGTGCGCTTCATTAGAATGGAGAACCAGCCTCTCCCTGTATTGCAGGTGTGAAATGTGATTAGAACCCTGGTACATACGCAGCGGACGATTATTGACGCGTTTGCAACACTATTGGGAGAGGTATATACTGAACTACTAGGTGCAGTGGATGCCCAGGGCATATCAACATATTTGGAGGATACTGCACTCCCATGCGTAACCCCTTTGGCTGGTACTCTGTAAGCTGGGATTGGGCTCGCAATACATCAAATTGATTTAACTGCTCTACACAGGCCCACTGGCTCCGGTGCATACGGGGCATACTGTCTCAGCCACAATAGAGCTACTTCTAGGCACTCCGGCAGGGTTGCCCTCTGTCATCTCTGATTTTGCCTTAGCTAAAGAGCCCATGGCCTGCCGTATGAGACAAGTACTCACGGGATGGGTAATACAGGTAGGAGCGATTGAGCTTATGGTCTCCCTCTATGCCGACAATGCATTGGTGTATCTGCGGAGGCCGACCGTATCTGTGCCACCGGTGTTGAAAGAGCTGTCTCTAGACTCCAGGTGAATAAAACAAAATCTCTTCTGTTTCTGTTGGGTGGACATAGTAGGACCCCACTGGGGCAGATTCCACAGGTTGAACTGCCCTGCACAGTAGACAAAGTATAATATCTAGGGACATACGTTATCCACGAAGAAACTAAATTCTATGATATGAACATGGGATGGGTGATGGAGAGGTTCTGCCATTCAATCCAATTTTGGAACACATTGAAGCTTTCTTTGATGAGAAAGATTGCTCTCATTAAGATGGTGGTATTGCGGGGATGTCTATACATCATGCAGGGAACGATCTATGAATTACAGAGGAAAACCTTCAGCGAGCTGGAATCACCCCAGGAGGAGCTTTTAAAGAATGGTAGGTGCTGCAGGGTTGGTCTTGCCATGCTGCACAGGGAATGAGAGCGAGGTGGATTAGAGACCCCAGCCCTAGAAGTATATTACCTAGCATCACAACATGCAATACACTGGTTGGATACAGACCCTAGCTGGGAGAGGACTCTACTGGCAGACACATGCAAAGGACACTACGTAGGCAATTCCAGCTGACATCCACAACAGCTGATTTCGTTCAGCATCATGTAACTCCCATTTGACTTACAGAAGTCTTGTATTTACTTCAGCTAAGGAAGACCTCTTTCATGGCATTAAAACATTTGTACATAAAGAGGAGCTCCCACACCTCATGGATGTAACTATCTCCTAGTTTTTCAAATCTGCCTACAGGAATGTGTTTAAAAAAATGAAGTGAATTGAAGTGTTGAAATGGGCAGATTAATAACCCTGTGTATTATCCAAACTGCAGATGGTATTTCCGTCACAGTGAAAAGCAACTTTTGACAGAACTTCCGTTGCTTCTTTCTTAACCATTATTTGTTGCTGTCACATCAAATTAAACACAGCAAATAATTCCCTGGAGCTTACATATTGCCCGGGCACGTGACCACTTTTCAGAACTTGTAACGCCAACTTAACTGTATAATGGACCTCAGCTGACTCTGTCCATGTTGTAAAAATGACATGTAGTTTTGTATGATGTCAATTGCAGATGAAACAATGTTGTTAAGTGTGTATTTGCGGTTGGACAAGGTGTTGGACAAGGTGTTCATTTCATTATCTACAACGGCTAGAGCCTTCTGCAAATTTTCTTGCTCTATTTGCCTTAACCTTCAGAGGCTTCTTTCTGCAAAGGTTTCCAAATTTCGTTTATAATGCATGTAAGATGTGCTTTGTGCATGGTTTTCTGGGATCTAACAAGAAATCTTGCAAGTCGGTTTTTCGTGAAAGGAGACTAAGGGGGTTATTCCAACTTTGGAGGAGGTGGTAATCCGTCCCAAATGTGACGGATTAACCACCAGCCGTACTACGAGTTCCATAGGATATAATGGACTCGTAATACGGCTGGTGGTATATCCGTCAGTTTACCGTCACTTTTGGGACGGATTACCACTTCCTCCAAAGTTGGAATAACCCCCTAAGATGTTCTTTAACGGCTGTTAATGTGGAGGATTTCAACCAGAGTTGACAGTTTGCCCATGCTATATCTGGTGGTGATATCAGAGTGTTGTGAGGATATGTAACGAGTGTCAGGTCGGCTCACTCGGCTCTATGTATAAAGTGGTGTCGGTAATGATGGTAACAGAACATTTCCCCATAATTTGCTGTTGTATGGTAAGCATCTTCACTTTCAAACACAGAATAGTTTTCAAGTTCAGAAAGCATAGAATCAACTGTTTTCACATCCAAATCATCAGAAACCACCCCAGGGGTTATGATATTAATGGAAACTATAAATAGGTATGGAATTTGAATCATTTCCATTGGCCCAAATATATCAGATGATACTTTATCCCAAACAATCCCATCAGGAATCAGTATAGCTAAAATATTCACTTGGGATAAGTCTCTGTGGACCCTATATGAGTACAGCTGAGGCTTCAAAACCTTATCCACCAGTTCAACAGCAGAGCGTTCAGGAAGATAATGATATCATGAATCAGCAGAAATAATTTTTGATTACAAAACCAATCCAAAGAAGGAAGGCAAGCATAGTTAACAGTATCCATAGATAATTCCATGGACAAATCAGGTAGATTTAAGCCAATTGAATGGCTTACATGTTCTTGATGTAGGTGCAGTTGAAGTTGAAGGTGGTTTAGCCAACTTCGACCTGAACCTAATACTCTACCTGTTAATTATTTCTTTAAGTCTCGATTGTTGTGCTCCATAACAGCGTTTTCCTCCGGGTGATATGGAGACAAGATATGTAGTCGGACCCCCATTGTCGCCATGATCATTTCAGCTCATTCACTATGTTTTAGTTTGCTTTTAGCAATTAATGTAAGATAGGTGATTTTAGTATTAGGTTTTATTATAGACCTCGGCACCTTTTAACTAACAATGGTGAAGGTATTGTCTGATCATTTTAGCTTTTTACACGGGCACATTATTTAGCTCTGAGCCTGAGGCCTGTGCACTTTTACCTAGTTACAATTTGCTTTTGTTCCTTTTATTGTTTTAGCAAAGCGCTCAAGTTACCAGTTGTCCTTCCTTGCAGAATCTGTTATTCGTGTCTTGGCACAACATTTTCATCCTGTGCTCAACCCAAGGCTGCACACGATGTTTACCGGGTATTGCCAGTCCAAAGAGTACATTGTCTAGCCTACACAGAAAAATATGTGTTGTCACGTAAGAACAACAGATATGTTATTATGAAACATCATGCTGCCCACAACATCTCAGAGGGGACATTCCAGCCAGTTCGCCATCTTATGCTGTACGTCATCACAGTTTCTGCCGAAACCTTTTGGTTCCTCTTCATCTACGTGGGAGGACCCTCAGCAGACTAACATATCTCTTTTTTACCTGTGCAGAGGTATGCGGGTTGGGCTTCCTTCTGGGAACAAGAAGGACGGATCAGGGCTACCACTGCTGCTTGCTCTCATGTAGAAACTTAGTAGTGTAGGTAGGAAAGTTAGGCACATTATTGTGACACTATGGTGGGACTCTTCTTGTGTTTCACTCTTTTGGTCACCGCTGTAATAATGCTGCATTTCATTATCCTCATAATCGCAATTCATGCCTTTTGACATAGAACGCAGCTGCAGAAGGACCAGATCCAATGAATGGATGCCCTTAATGCACACATGGGCACCCTACCAAGGGCGCTGAGGAACATCTGCACAACTCTGAGCAGGGCTTTTTAACCACTATTCACCCCTTCCTGTGGGCCAGCCACATCAATTCCGAGTACATCTATGGCAGCCACAGGAAGTGATGCCCCGACAGAAGACCAATAAGCTTCAGACATCCTTGCCTCTGCAGCAGCTGAACCCCCTCACAAGCGGGGAAGTCCATGTAAGAATACAGGAGGTGCAGATGGCTAGAAACCCATCACTGCCAGCAAGAAACCTCATCATTAATGTCCTCCTTTGTGTGTCATACCTTCACTCTGTGGACTGATCCTGACCGCCATTCCATTTCTGATGGGAGGAGTACTCTGGACTTTGGACTTTCTATGGTGTGGCATCTACTACTATGATTTCATTTACCATGACTGACCCCTTGACTTATCAGTTTTGTCATTGTTTCACACAAGTTTGTTTTCACCCTTAGCACTATAATAAATTCACCAGTCACAAACTTATTCTGCTGTCTTAAATGTCACATTTAGCAATGTTGATATGTAAGAACATGTGAACTTTACAATGAAAAAACAAGCTACTTGTGGAAGCAGGGATATGTTGCATGTACACAATGTTTAGCTTAAGATCACAAACATGCCACACCAACACATATGTACAAGTGTCTTGTTTAAGAACATTTTCATTACATTGTCTAAATCTTAGGCTGTCAAAATGTCAGAAACCACACAGTTTGGAATCATACTGTGTACATGATCAAATTGGACAGACCTCCAGAACATGGAATTAAGGGAAATATCAGACATTGTCCTGTAGAATAGCCAAAAAATTAGTTTGGTTGATGTCATCAGCTGGAGCCACGTCCTCTACCTCACAAAAGGATACCAACAACATATCATGCAAGATTCAGACAGATGGCAGTACAACAGTTCCTGATCACAGGGTCATTACAATTCAGTGCATCTGCATCTGGTGGTAAGACACAAACAAATGTCAGTGATGTGTCACAGGCACTTTGGCCTATAATGATAAAGCACTACAGCAGCTACATATAGTTCATACAAAAAAGTGTTTAGCCAATGTGAAGGGAAACCTATATGAATTTGGGCTAGAACTACATATTTACTGACCACATGATGACACACAAGATGCATCTGGCCACCACATGACAAGGAACAGGTCCAATGGAGTCTCCCCAACTCCCATTCTATCACTGTGCAAGCTGTCTTGGCAAAGGGCTTGTACACCCAAATTCTGTGATATACGTTCTCAGTAACATTCCATGTCCGCTTTGTATGTTCCAACATCATCAAATACCTGCCAATGTCACAACTCTGAAATGTTCAAATGATAACGCCATAGTGAAGGTACCTAAACAAACACAAAAACAATGAGTAGAGTTATCAAAACAAACATACAACACCATTCAGATAGCAAATGAAGGTAGTACATGAAAAAAATGTGACACAAACAAAGCAATATTCCCAAAGGGTGATTATGTCAAAAGCTTCTGCAGCAAACACCCTTTGCCAGATTTTGCCAGAGCTTGAGCTTCCTAGCATGTACTACAATAATAGTTCTCACATCATCACATCATGGCAAGAGTTCATTGTACAGTTAAAGTCATGACATACTTACACTCACTAGAAGAAGCTGTTTATGAGATCTTGAAGCAAATCAGCTCCTTCCTCTTCATCACTATCATCATCTTTTAGTATTTCAGGATTCTCACCCTGTGGCACCTCAGGCTTTCCATCCTCTGGAATGTAAGGGATGTTCCTGTGCGGGGCGATGCTATGGAGTATGCAGCGGGCCACAGTGATTTGACACACCTTCCTGGGTGAGTAGAGGAGAGCTCCCCCAGCCTTGTCCAGCCAGCGAAATCTGGCCTTCAGGAGCCCAAAAGCCCACTCCACTGGCTGCCGTGTTCTTCCATGGGCCTCACTGAAGCGAACTTCCTCTGGCTTAGCTGGATTACTCAGTGGTGTTAACAACCAAGGACAGTTGGGATATGGTGAGTCCCTCTTTTGTATTGAGACATAAGTGTTACAATGAGTCACACACTTCCTGATTATAGCACCTGGCATTGCACACAAAAAGTTAGGACAGATGTTACATACCAACAAGCCAGGCACTCTCAGTTTGAAATTAAGACATCAGCTGGTGTCAAAGCCCAGCTCACCTGAGTTCTTGTTCAGTTCTGATGGAGGTTGAAGACAATCCGACCCCACCCTGAAACTGCTTGTTCCAGCACACTAGTTTTTAACACAGTGCACTAAGAACAGAAGCTCAAGGGTAGGGGGGAAGTGGATAAAATAAAAAAGAGAGACAACACCGTTCTTGCGTTTCCACTGTTGAAGTGCTGCACAAATCTGCGGCCCTTTCTGACTTCTGTAGAAACTGGTGCCTAATGAAACATAAACAAAGAACAGATAAGTGCAACCTATTCCTAAATGGGTTCCTGACTATCCCTTTATTTATTAGAAATTCTCTTCTAAAAGTACCTCTTGGATCCTGGTCTCGAGTTTCCAGGTTTGGAATGTGTTACTGCTCTGGGATGTGCTTTCTATTACTGTAAAGCTTCTAAAACATTAAACAAATACCGTTATCAGAATTACCAATATCAAACATTCATCTTAATATAACTAAAGCCTAAATTCCCAATAGCAGACTCACTTTTCCCATATCTCCAGAATCTTTTGGAAAACAAATACTGTACTTTTACATCAAAATACAGCATGTAATTTGTGCAAGTCCTTGATTTACTGTTTGCCTTGCTGTTAATGGTTTCCACTGTTCGATTCTTAAAAGTTCCATAAAAAAAAAACAATGTTGGTTTCACAAAGCTCCGCAAGGTATTCTTGCAACAAAGAGCCTGAATCACAATGTTCGTGGAAGGTATCTTGCTTCAAACCGTCCACACACGAATCCAGAAATTGTTGTCAAAGTTCCTTCAGGTAATAAAAGGTTTTGCACTTACTTGTTGCTGGCAAGAGATACTGATCAGTCTAACCTTGTCTTCTTTCTCTTTTGCAGGTTGTTTGTAGGAGAGAGGCTGAGGCAAGGAGGAACCGGGAACCAGAAGAAGGAAGAGCCAGCAGCTGCGCCCATTGAAGCCAATGAAAGTCTGTAGAGAGCAGGAGTGCCAGCGCCGAGGGATCTGTTCTCAGGTAAGCGGGAGGTAGACGAGCACAAGCACTGGGTGAGGCTCGGGGGCTGCCTTTTATAGACAGGGCTGGGTGTGGTTCGAAGAGCTGGGTGTGGTTTGAAGGGCTGGGTGTGGTCCTCACATGCTGCACATGTTCTTGAAAGGTGAGCAGAGCTGGGTGTGGTTTGAAGGGCTGGGTGTGGTCCTCACATGCTGCACATGTTCTTGAAAGGTGTGCAGAGTTTCAGTTATTATGCAAATGAGTTGAATTAACACATGGCCTAGGGAGGAGTGTTTTAAAGAAGCCTTGGTAAAAGCAAGGCCCAATGTGTAAACAAAACAGCACATTAAACAACATACACAGAAGCCTAAGGGGGGGGGGAAGGTGAGATAACAAGAAAGGGTTTGAATAGTAAGTTTAAAAGGGAGCTATTACAGAACCCACTAGTGCAGTGAGAGGGGACATGCTCTTTGCTGTGCACAAACCCTAACAGTTGCCCCCCTCAAAGGCCCTCCTACAGGACGGGGTTTTCCTGGGTTTTTTAAATAAAACCGTCTAATCAGCTGTGGGGCATGTACATATGATGCTGGTTCCCATGAATTCTCAGATTCATCATATCCTTTCCATTCTACTAAATAAAACAGACGTCCACTAATTCTTTTTGAGTCTTTTATGCTTTTCACTTCATATTCTAGATTTCCCTTAATTGGTATGGGTGGAGGTGGTGGTTCAGGTCGGGTTTTTGGGTTGTACGGCTTAAGCAAGGACACATGGAATGTAGTATGTACTGGATATTCTTTTGGTAAATCTAATTTTACTGTTACCGGGTTTACTATGGCAGTTATACTAAAGGGTCCAATGAAACGTGGTTGCAGCTTTCGGGATCCCTCTATGTTTAGGTTCTTTGTGGAGAGCCATACCTTGTCACCAATTTTATACATTGGGGCCTCAGATCTGTGTTTGTCTGCTTGTCTTTTCATGCTTTCCTTGTACTTTAATAAATGTTTCCTGGCTTTGTCTTGTATGTCACCTAACCTCGTTAGTCTATCCGTTACTGTAGGCAACAGGGACTCTTCTAACAAAATGGGTATAGCTCTTGGATGATTCTAACAAAATGGGTATAGCTCTTGGATGATACCCCTGCAAGAAATAGAATGGTGAGCAAAGTAGAGCTGAATGCTCAGTATTATTATAAACAAACTCCGCTACAGGGAGAGCTTCCAACCATTCACTAGAATAATCAGCCAATAAACAACGTAGCGTTTGAAGTAAGGTTTGGTTCAGTCGTTCAGTCTGTCCATCTGTCTCTGGGTGGAAAGCAGTGGATAATGCCACATCTATTTTCAGTTTTTCACATAATTTTTTCCAAAATCTAGAGTTGAACTGGCTCCCTCGATCTGACACCACTTTGCTTGGCAAACCATGTAAACGCACAATTTCCCTTATAAAAATATCGGCAAATTCTGCCGCCGTCGGTAATTTCCGTAATGGTACAAAATGTGCCATTTTAGATAAAAAATCCACTATAACCAACACTGTTGTGAAGGATTTTACAGGTGGTAAGCCTACAATAAAGTCTACGCTCACAGTGTGCCAAGGTTGCTTGGGTGTTGGCATTGGTATTAACAAGCCGTCAGGGGCCTTATGAGAAGATTTATGTCTTGCACAAATTGGACAGGTAGTGACAAATTGCTTAATGTCCTTTCTTATAGTGTCCCACCAAAAGTGTTTTTGCACATTTTCCAGGGTTTTTACCCAACCAGGATGACCTGCCAACGGTGAGGTGTGATGCCAAATTATCACCTGTGTTTGTAATTCAGAGGTGGGCACTAACAGCATGTTGTTGTGATACAATAAACCTCGTTGTATTGTGTTATGGGAATCCTTTAACCAATCCTGAGGTGCTATTTGCATGTGTGCATTATATAGATCTGTGATGAAATCCTTCTGTTGTACTGGTGCCAAAAACTTTTGGGGAGGAATAATGGGTTCTCCTATTTTATCTTGTTTCATGTCTGAGGTATGTCCGTATCTAGATAACACATCAGATTGAATTTGTTGTGCACCTGGTCTATAGGTTATAACAAAGTCAAATGTGCTAAAAAAATTTAACCAGCGCATCTGACGTGGTGTTAGTGCTTTAAGTGATCCAAAAAACTGTAGGTTCTTATGGTCAGAAAAGATTGTAACTGGGTACTTGGCTCCCATTAAATGATGCCTCCATTCTGAAAAGGCTACTTTGATAGCTAGTAGTTCCCTTTCAGCCACAGTGTAATTTTGTTCAGCTGGTAATAACTTTTTGGAATAGAAGGCTATAGGATGTAACTGGCCATCTACTATATCTCGTTGAGAGAGAACTCCTCCTAAAGCTACTTGTGAAGCATCCGCTTCAACAAAAAAGGGCAAGTCAGGATCAGGATGTTTCAGAATTGGGGCTGAAGTGAACTTTTGTTTTAGGAGTTGAAAGGCGTGTGCCGCCTCATCAGTCCAAAGAAATCGTTGCCCTTTCCGCAACAAGGTAGTTATTGGGGCCGCAATGTCTGCAAAATGTGCAATAAACCTCCTATAAAAATTGGCGAAACCCAGAAATTTCTGAATATCTTTTACAGAGGATGGTTCTGGCCAATCAGCAATAGCACTGATTTTCTTTACATCCATAGTTATTCCTTGAGGTGACAGGCAGTATCCTAAAAAGTCCACCTTGCTGACATTAAAAGTACACTTTTCTAACTTAGCAAAAAGATGATTTTCTTTTAACTTTGATAATACTGCACGAACATGTTGGGTATGTTCTTCTGAGTTCTTAGAGTAAATGAGGATGTCGTCTATGTATACTATGACACAAACGTCCAGGAATTCGTGTAGGACCTCATTTATAAAGAACTGAAAGGCCGCAGGGGCATTACATAACCCAAAGGGCATTACTGTGTACTCAAATAAACCAAACTTTGTCTTGAAAGCTGTCTTCCACTCATCCCCCTCTTTTACTCGGACCAGGTGGTAAGCTCCCCGCAGATCTAGTTTAGTGTATACAGTAGAATGTCTTAATTGATCCAACAACACAGGTATTAGAGGAAGAGGATATTTATTCTTTATTGTAGCCTTATTTAGTCCTCTATAATCGATACACGCGCGCAGGGATTTATCCGGCTTCGGGATAAAAAAGAGTGGAGATGATACCGGAGATGTGGAATGACGGATGAACCCAGACTGTAGTAGGTCATCTAGGTAGGTTCTTAAGTATTTGGTTTCTTCGTCAGTCAAAGCATATACTCTGTTATTAGGTAAAGGGGCCCCTGGGATAAGATCTATACGGCAGTCATAAGACCGATGTGGGGGCAGCACACTAGCCTTTACTGGATCAAAGACGTCTTTAAAGTCAGAATATTCAGGAGGGAGACTTGGTTCATCTTGTGTAACACTAGCACAGTGTAATACTGTGCTCTGTTCTGTACCTGCTTCTTGATAGCAATTGGTTCTACAGAAAGAGGAATCCAAAGTAACAGTTCTATTCACCCAGTCAATTTTTGGGTTATGAGTTGTTAACCAGGGTACCCCGAGAATCAAACCAAAATTAGGAGTATCTATCAGATCAAAGCTAATCACCTCTGTGTGCCCGTTCTGACAGACCATAACAAGTGGACTTGTTTGTTTTGTGATTAATCCAGAGGTCAATTCTGACCCATCCACTGCACATACTGCTTCTGGACAAGGCTTTAGGCACATAGGAAGTCCTAAGTTTTCAGCTAACTTATTATCCACAAAATTTCCTGTCGCGCCTGAGTCCAGTAGGACAGGGAGAGAATGCCTCACTTGGGTAGTAACAATTAAAACGACCTGAATTATGAAATGTCTAGGTATGTGCGGTACCATGAAGGCTGCAGCATTAGAGGTTTGATTAAAATGTTTTCTCGAACAAGTAACCTCTCCCCTTGTCGAGCTTAATCGTTTCCCGATTCAGTTGAGGAGGTGGAGGAAACAGCACCCTTTTGTGGAGTTTTAGGCTTTACTGGACATTCTCTGGCAAAGTGACCTGCCCTGCCACAATATAAACATAATTGAAGTTTTCTCCTTCTTTCTTTTTCCTCTGATGTGAGTGGACCTCTGAGTGTCCCTATTTGCATAGGCTCCGGTTCAGGGAGTTTATTATCTGTGTCTTTCTTCTCGTGTTTAATAAAAGTTAACCGTGATTCCAGTTTGTATTTATCTCCCTTTCTTTCTCCTAGTCTATGTTCTAATTTCACAACTAAATCTACAAAGTCCGAATAGTCTTCTGGCAAATCAACGATATGAGCCAGCGCGTCTTTTAACTCGTCTCTCAAACCTTTATAAAAAAGGGAGACACGCTTTCCTTCTGGCCACTGTGTCTCGGTGAGTAAACGATTAAAACTAGTGAGATAGGTCAATAAATCCTTGTTACCTTGTTTAAGATTTAAAAGCTCATTATCACTTGCCTGCATGAAAGTGTGTTTTGCAAAAAGGCTGGTCATGGTACGTTTAAATTGATTCCAATTATGGAGGATGGGATCATCTCTATCCACGAAAGGAATTGACCAATTGGCTGCTGTGCCACCCAAATAAGACAAGACGAATGCCACTTTCGTAGCATCAGTAGGGAACTGTTGTGGCTTACAAACGAAGTGTAATTGACATTGATGGATAAAAACATGGAATTTGTTCCTATCTCCATGAAAACGTTCAGGTGCTGCTAAGGGCACAGCATTAGGAACATTAACAGTAACCTCAACTGGGGGAGGCAAAGTTGTATGTTTTGATGGCGCCCCTGTCTCTGAGGTGGTTTTAAACAAAGGCGTAAAAGCTGTGTTCCACTGAGATCCCCTAAATTTATACCTGCTTAAATCCTGTTTTAAAGAGGTATTCTCCATCTTTAATCTCTCTATTTCCTCTTGCATATATTGTAAGATGCCAGACACTGATTCATTATGAGCCAAGTCCTCATTTAGGGCCTGCGCCATATCCGTGACGTCAATGCCCTCTATTTCTTCCCCGGTATTCATCGTCCACCAGAACTGAAATTTTTTAAGGCTTGTGCTTCTGTCAAAGCCCAGCTCACCTGAGTTCTTGTTCAGTTCTGATGGAGGTTGAAGACAATCCGACCCCACCCTGAAACTGCTTGTTCCAGCACACTAGTTTTTAACACAGTGCACTAAGAACAGAAGCTCAAGGGTAGGGGGGAAGTGGATAAAATAAAAAAGAGAGACAACACCGTTCTTGCGTTTCCACTGTTGAAGTGCTGCACAAATCTGCGGCCCTTTCTGACTTCTGTAGAAACTGGTGCCTAATGAAACATAAACAAAGAACAGATAAGTGCAACCTATTCCTAAATGGGTTCCTGACTATCCCTTTATTTATTAGAAATTCTCTTCTAAAAGTACCTCTTGGATCCTGGTCTCGAGTTTCCAGGTTTGGAATGTGTTACTGCTCTGGGATGTGCTTTCTATTACTGTAAAGCTTCTAAAACATTAAACAAATACCGTTATCAGAATTACCAATATCAAACATTCATCTTAATATAACTAAAGCCTAAATTCCCAATAGCAGACTCACTTTTCCCATATCTCCAGAATCTTTTGGAAAACAAATACTGTACTTTTACATCAAAATACAGCATGTAATTTGTGCAAGTCCTTGATTTACTGTTTGCCTTGCTGTTAATGGTTTCCACTGTTCGATTCTTAAAAGTTCCATAAAAAAAAAACAATGTTGGTTTCACAAAGCTCCGCAAGGTATTCTTGCAACAAAGAGCCTGAATCACAATGTTCGTGGAAGGTATCTTGCTTCAAACCGTCCACACACGAATCCAGAAATTGTTGTCAAAGTTCCTTCAGGTAATAAAAGGTTTTGCACTTACTTGTTGCTGGCAAGAGATACTGATCAGTCTAACCTTGTCTTCTTTCTCTTTTGCAGGTTGTTTGTAGGAGAGAGGCTGAGGCAAGGAGGAACCGGGAACCAGAAGAAGGAAGAGCCAGCAGCTGCGCCCATTGAAGCCAATGAAAGTCTGTAGAGAGCAGGAGTGCCAGCGCCGAGGGATCTGTTCTCAGGTAAGCGGGAGGTAGACGAGCACAAGCACTGGGTGAGGCTCGGGGGCTGCCTTTTATAGACAGGGCTGGGTGTGGTTCGAAGAGCTGGGTGTGGTTTGAAGGGCTGGGTGTGGTCCTCACATGCTGCACATGTTCTTGAAAGGTGAGCAGAGCTGGGTGTGGTTTGAAGGGCTGGGTGTGGTCCTCACATGCTGCACATGTTCTTGAAAGGTGTGCAGAGTTTCAGTTATTATGCAAATGAGTTGAATTAACACATGGCCTAGGGAGGAGTGTTTTAAAGAAGCCTTGGTAAAAGCAAGGCCCAATGTGTAAACAAAACAGCACATTAAACAACATACACAGAAGCCTAAGGGGGGGGGGAAGGTGAGATAACAAGAAAGGGTTTGAATAGTAAGTTTAAAAGGGAGCTATTACAGAACCCACTAGTGCAGTGAGAGGGGACATGCTCTTTGCTGTGCACAAACCCTAACAGCTGGGTTATGCTACTGTTTCACATTACAAAGGAATCATATGCTGAACCTGGGAACTGTGCAAAGACATTTGAAATGTACATATCTGGCAAGCAGACAACTTGCACATTGATAGAATTGAAATTCTTCCTGTTTTGATAGGCTTGTTCACTTGCATGTGGTGGCACTAATGCAATATGTGTGCCATCAATGGCTCCCACCACATGTGGGAGGCGACCATATCCATAAAAGTCAACCTTCACATTGGCTAAATCCTCACATCTGGGGAACCTGATATAGCTGTTAATGTGTTTCATCATTGCTGATAGCACATTTTTTAACACACCACTAAACATTGGTTGTGACATACCAGCACATATAGTCACTGTATATTGAAAGGACCCTATGGACAGGAAGTGTAGTACTGTCATGACACTCATAATGGGTGGTATACTGTAGGGGGCTGGCCTGGTTTGTAGTGGGTACCTTGGGTACTTACACCTTATATCAGTTCCAGTTATCCCTTATTGGTGAAATACAGTAGTGTTCTAGCAGCTTAGGCTGATAGGGGTAGCTGTAGCAGAGCAGCTTAGGCTGACAGGCAAAGCTCCTGCAATACCACTATAGTTACACAGTACTTATACACAATAAAAGACAATACTCAGTGTTACCAAAAATAAAGGTACTTTATTATAGTGACTGTGAGAAAGTAGCCTCTTTCCAGCAGGGTTACCCCCACTTTTGACCTGTTTGTGAATGTGTGTCAGTGTGTTTTTACTGTGTCACTGGGATCCTGCTAGCCAGGACCCCAGTTGCTCATAGATAAAAACCTCTATTTCAGTATGTTTTTGCCTGTATCACTGGGATCCTGCTGGTCAGGACCCCAGTGCTCATAGTTTATGGCCTAATGTGTGTGTCTGTATAGTGCTTGACTGTGTCACTGAGTCTCTGCTAATCAGAACCTCAGTGCTTATACTCTCTCTGCTCTTACATTTGTCACTCTAGGCTAGTGACTTCATTTGCCAATTTTAATTGGCACGCTGGACCTCCCTTATAAGTCCCTAGTATATGGTACCTAGATACCCAGGGCATTGGGGTTCCAGGAGATCCTTATGGGCTGCAGTATTCCTTTTGCCACCCATAAGGAGCTCATACAAACCCTTTCACAGGAATGCCACTGCAGCCTGCGTGAAATAACGCACACATTATTTCACAGCCATTTTCACTGCACTTAAGTAACTTATAAGTCACCTATATGTCTAACCTTCACTTGCTGAGGTTAAGTGCAAAGTTACTAAGTGTGAGGGCATCCTTGCACTAGCAAAGGTGCCCCCACATAGTTCAGGGCAATTTCCCCGGACTTTGTGAGTGCGGGGACACCATTACACGTGTGCACTACATCTAGGTCAATACCGATATGTAGCTTCACAATGGTAACTCTGAATATGGCCATGTAACATGTCTAAGATCATGGCATTGCCCCCCCCCCCATGCCAAATCTGGTAGTGGGGTGCCAATCCCATGCATCCCTGGGGCTCCAGCATGGACCCCGGGTACTGTGAAACCAGCTCTCTGGGGTTTTCACTGCAGCTACCGCTGCTGCCAACCCACAGACAGGCTTCTGCTCTCATGGGGTCTGGGCAGCCCAGTCCCAGGAAGGCAGAACAAAGGATTTCCTCTGAGAGAGGGTGTTATACCCTCTCCTTTGGAAATAGGTGTTTAGGGCTGGGGAAGGAGTAGCCTCCCCCAGCCTCTGGAAATGCTTTGAAAGGCACAGGTGGTGCCCTCATTGCATACGCCAGTCTACACCGGTTCAGGGATCCCCCAGCCCCTGCTCTGGTGCGAAACTGGACAAAGGAAAGGGGAGTGACCACTCCCCTGTCCATCACCACCCCTGGGGTGGTGCCCAGAGCTCCTCCAGTGTGTCCCAGACCTCTGCCATCTTGAATGCAGAGGTGTGAGGGCACAATGGAGGCCTCTGAGTGGGCAGTGCCAGCAGGTGATGTCAGAGACCCCTTCTGATAGGTGCTTACCTGGTTAGGTGGCCAATCCTCCTCTGAGGGCTATTTAGGGTCTCTCCTGTGGGCTTCTCTTCAGATAACGAATGCAAGAGCTCACCAGAGTTCCTCTGCATCTCTCTCTTCGACTTCTGCCAAGGATCGACCGCTGACTGCTCCAGGACGCCTGCAAAACCGCAACAAAGTAGCAAGACGACTACCAGAAACATTGTAGCACCTAATCCTGACAGCTTTCTCGACTGGTTCCTGGTGGTGCATGCTCTGAGGTCCGTCTGCATTCACCCTGCACTGGAAGCCAAGAAGAAATCTCCTGTGAGTTGACGGAATCTTCCCCCTGCTAACGCAGGCACCAAACTTCTGCATCACCGGTCCTCTGGGTCCCCACTCACCTTGACGAGCGTGGTCCCTGGAACATAGGAGCTGGATCCAAGTGACCCCGACAGTCCAGTGGTCCTTCTGTCCAAATTTGGTGGAGGTAAGTCCTTGCCTCCCCACACCAGACAGTAATCCTGTGTACTGTGTGATCTGCAGCTGCTAGGGCTTCTGTGCACTTTTGCAAGGAATCCTTCGTACACAGCAGCCCAGGTCCCCAGCACTCTGTCCTGCATTGCTCAACCTGCTGAGTTGACCACCGGCTCCATGGGACCCTCCTTTGTAGTGTTGAGAAGACCGCCATGCTCAGATTTCTTGAGTGCCTGTTCAAGTACTTCTGCGGGTGCTGCCTGCTTCTGCATGGGCTCTCTCTGCTGAGCGCCCTCTCTGTCTCCTCCTCCAAGGGGCGACCTCCTGGTCCTTCCTGCGCCCGGGCAGCACCCATTTTCTTCAACCGTGACCTTTGCAGATAGCAAGGCTTGTTTGCGGTCTTTCTGCATGAAAACAACTCTGCATCCTCCAGCACACCGTGAGACATCTTCTGTGCAAAGGAGAAGTTCCTGGCATCTTCCGTTGTTGCTGAATCTTCAGCTTCTTCCACCTGGAGGCAGCCCGTTTGCGCCTTCATCTGGGGTTTAGTGGGCTCCTGCCCCCCTGGACACTTTTGTGACTATTGGACTTGGTCCCCTTCCTTTACAGGTCCTCAGGTCCAGGAATCCATCTTCAGTGCTTAGCAGTCAATTGTTGTCTTTGCAGAATCTCCTATCACGGCTTTAGTGTGTTTCTGGGGAAGTAGGGTAACTTTACTCCTACTTTTCAGGGTCTTGGGGTGGGGTATCTTGGACACCCTTATTGTTTTCTTATGGTCCCAGTGACCCTCTACACACACACTAGGCCTGGGGTCCCTAAGTGGTTCGCATTCCACTTTCTTAGTACATGGTTTGTGTTGCCCCTAGGCCTATTGCATCCTGTTTTCTACAGTGTTTGCACTACTTTTCTAACTGTTTCCTTACCTGATTTTGGATTGTGTGTATATTTTGTGTATTTTACTTACCTCCTAAGGGAGTATATCCTCTGAGATATTTCTGACACACTGTCACTAAAATGAAGTACCTTTATTTTAACTCTGACTATTGTGATTTTTATGTTATAGTGCTATATGATATAAGTTGTATAGCAGGAGCTTTGCACGTCTCCTAGTTCAGCCTAAGCTGCTCTGCTATAGCTACCTCTATCAGCCTATGCTGCTAGCACACTACTAATCTACTAATAAGGGGTAACTGGACCTTGCACAAGGTGTAAGCACCATCTGGTACCCACTATAAGCCAGGCCAGCCTCCTACAGTCACCCAAATAAACTACCTTTATTTTTGGTAACACTGAGTATTGTCTTTACTTGTGTATAAGTACTGCGTAACTATAAGTGGTATTGCAGGAGCTTTGCTTTCCTTTTCTAACTGTTTCCTTCCCTGATTTTGGTTTGTGTGTATATTTTGTGTATTTTACTTACCTCCTAAGGGATTATATCCTCTGAGATATTTCTGACACATTGTCACTAAAAAGAAGTACCTTTATTTTAACTCTGAGTATAGTGCTATATGATATAAGTGGTATAGTAGGAGATTTGCATATCTCCTAGTTCAGCCTAAGCCGCTCTGATATAGCTACCTCTATCAGCCTAAGCTGCTAGAACACTACTACATTTCACTAATAAGGGATAACTGGACCTGGTATAAGGTGTAAGTCCCCAAGGTACCCACTACAAACCAGGCCAGCCTCCTACGGTGACACAAAGCCAAAATATCTTAGAGGCAATACTCCTTCTGGAGGTATTATACACAATATATACACTAGATACCAAAATCAGGTAAGTAAATAGTCATAGGATAGTGCAAACAATAGAAAATACCATAGAATGCAATAGGAAGAAAATAGGTCTAGGGGCAACACAAACCATATACTAAGAAAGTGGAATGCGAATCACAAATTCTCCCCTAGACAAGTGTACTGTGTAGAGAATCGATGGGAGAGTAAGGAAACCACAAAGGTGAGTAAAATACTCCACCTCAGAGCCCAGAAAATTAAGAGTAAAGTACTGCAAGTTTCCTTAGGGCACACTACAAGTCGTGATTAGAGTGATTGCAAGAACCAAGCAAGACTGCAAGCAAGAAATGGTGGATTCCTGGACCTGAAGACCTGTAAAGAGAGGAGACAAAGTCCAAAAGTCGCACAAGATTCCAGGAAGGATAGGTGCCCCTGCCAACCTAGAAGATGGTGCAAAAGAGGATTCTCCAGTTGGAAGAATTCTGCAGAAGAGCACCAAAGAAGATAGCTGCAGGTTCCTGCATGATACAAAGGATGTCCCACGTCGAAATGTTGGATGCAGGCGAGTTGCAATGCTGGATTTGTCTAACAAGCCTTGATTCAAGCAATGTTGCCATTTGTGTCAAAGGACATCGGGACAAAGCAGGTGCAAATTGCGGTTGCTGCAGCACTACAAAAGAAGGTCCCATGCCACCGGAGAACAACTCAGCGAGTTGAGCGTTGCAGGATAGAGTGCTGGGGACCTGGGCCAGGATGTGCATGAAGTATTCTTGCAAATAGTGCACAGAGGCCTCAGGAGGTGAAGATGACGCAGTGCACAGGGGTACTGTCGCAAACGGGGAAGGCAAGCTCTTACCTCTTCCAAACTTGGACAGCTGGACCTTAGGACAGTGTGTGTCAAAGGGGTCCACCACCTGTGTTCCAAGGAGCACACTCGTCGTCAGGAGAGTAGTCCAAGAGAACCGGTCGTCATCTCAGAAGGTGCCTGCTGTAGCATGGAAGTGACTCAGTCACTTCATGGGAGATTTCTTCGGTCCTTCTGGTGCAGGGTGAAGACAGGGAGTCCCCAGAGTGTGCACACCGTGGAAACTGTTACAGTTGCTGGCTGGAGCTGAAGTTGCAGAGTCGAAGTAGCCCTTCTGGATACTTTGTTGCAGATGCAGTGGTTCCAGGAGCAGTCTGTGGTTGATCTGAGGTCAGAGGAAGAAGTAGTAGTTGCAGAGGATTCCTGATGGAAACTTGCAAGCAGAATCTGAAGAGGAACCCACAGGAGAGACCCTAAATAGCCCTGATAGGGGGATTGGCTTCCTAACCAAGCATGCACCTATCAGGAGAGGTCTCTGACGTCACCTGCTGGCACTGCCCACTCAGAGGCCTCCAGAGTGTCCCCAAATCTTGGAAAACAAGATGGCTGAGGTCTGAGACACACTGGAGGAGCTCTGGGCACCACCCCTGGGGTGGCGATGGACAGGGGAGTGGTCACTGTCCTTCCCTTTGTCCAGTTTCACGCCAGAGCAGGGACTGGCGGTCCCTGAACCGGTGTAGACTGGCTTATGCAAGGAGGGCACCATCTGTGCCCTGCAAAGCATTTCCAGAGGCTCTGGGAGGCTACCCCTCCCAAGCCTGTAACACCTATTTCCAAAGGAGGAGGGTGTAACACCCTCCTCCCAAAGGAACTGCTTTGTTCTGTCTTCCTGGGACTGAGCTGCTCAGACCCCAGGAGGGCACAACCCTGTCTGTGAGGTGGCAGCAGCTGTAGCTGCAGTGCAAGCCTCAGAGAGCTGGTTTGGCAGTACTGGGGGTCCAGGGGGGAGCCCCCAGTATGCATGGAATTGGCTCCCCAATACCAGATTTGAAATGAGGGGACAATTCCCCAATACCAGATTTGAAATGAGGGGACAATTCCATGATCTTAGACACCTTACATGGCCATATTTGGAGTTACCATTGTGAAGCTAAATATAGGTATTGACCTATATGTAGTGCACGCATGTAATGGTGTCCCCACACTCACAAAATCTGGGAATTTGGCCCTGGACAGTGTGGAGGCACCCTTGCTAGCGCAAGGGTGCCCTCACACTTAGTAACTTTCCAACTAGCCTTCAGTAAATGATGGTTAGACATATAGGTGACTTATAAGTTACTTAAGTGCAGTGAAAATGGCTGTGAAATAGTGTGTGCACTATTTCACGCAGGCTGCAGTGGCAGTCCTGTCATAGGGTTTGTCTGAGTTCCTTATGAGTGGCAAAAGAAATGCTGCAGCCCATAAGGATCTTCTGGAACCCCAATGCCCTGGGTACCTAGGTACCATTTACTAGGGACTTATAAGTGGGTCCAATGTGCCAATTGGAATTGGTAAATGAAGTCACTAGCCTATAGTGACAAATTTGGAAGCAGAGACAGCATAAGCACTGAGGTTCTGATTAGCAGAGCCTCAGTGACACAGTTAAGCACTACTGACAACACACACTTCAGGATACAAACTATGAGCACTGGGGTTCTGACCAGCAGGATCCCAGTGAGACAGGCAAAAACGTACTGACATACAGGTAAAAATGGGGGTAACATGCCAAGAAAGATGGTACTTTCCTACATATACAAGGGGATTAGTGTTGTTAAGCATGGGATCTGTCTCCAACTGACGTGATAAATCCAGGATTGTTTGCCTATTCAGGCGGAACTGTTTTGTCATGTCACGTTCTTCCACGGTCTGAAGGTCTGGAAATGAACAGTCGACCGGAAGTTGTCGCCATCTCCCTCTCCCAGGGTACCTAATTGTAAAATCAATTGATTTGGAGCATTAGTCACTGTGTCCAGACCAACATATCTGATGAGTGACAACAAAGTCATGTGACAAAACATTACCGACAGAAAATACATTACACCCATTGCACATCAAAACAGTCTGCAACTCAAGGTCCAGCTATGATCTGCATGGTTGTCTAGATGTGTCTACAACATACATGTGCACATATCCGCTCCTCTTGTGCCCCTTGATATTGTACAGTAAGTTCCGACCGCCAGAAATACAGTCACCGGTGGGTTACAGTGCACCGCGGTAATATGGCATCTGTGACCAGCAACAAACTACACTGATGGATATGTAGGAGAATCTACATATCAAGGGATGTTGACATATTTTGAGATGTTAGTATATATTTATACATACTGTGGCACATTTTACAGTCTGCAAAACTAGTTTCAACCACGAAAATGGCAGATGCCTGACCTCGTTCACTGGACTTTAGGAACCACCTCTGCCGGCAGAAGTAGACCACCTGGTGGGGGAAGAGCTGGAGAGACTAGTGGAGGAGGCTCTTCCCCTGTATGTCCAGCTCTATGATTTACCAAAGCAGGTAACTATCTCATTGGCATATTTTACTCCATTCAACACCACCCTTTCCTTCCTCACAGGCTACAAAGTGCCTCTGAGTCCCAGTGTGGTATTTTGGTGCCTGTTGTCACAATCTGTGGTCCATACATAGGATGTACAGGTTGTGGAGTGTGGAGCTACATTGTATTTCAATGACCATTGTGATGTGTGTTGTGTGTTGTGTGATGTGTGATAAGCCATAGATACTCCTTGGTTTGCCTTCATATGTCTATGCAAGTGACCTTTACAGACAAACAATGATATATGTGATGATATGATGATGGTAAATGACATAGTAACTGTATTGGCATTACAACATAAACTGTGTATGTATACTGTTTGAGTCAGTGGAGGATGTTGGAAGCAATGTGTAAAGTCCCACTGATCTCTCAGCCCAGATCTGCCCTTGGCAAACTGTGGTATGACAACAAAGTAATTCTCATGGAGCCCTTCAGAGTGCCACACAACCCTGGACTCACATATAAGATGGCCACAGGATGTACAGTCATGCATGGAAGTAATTGAAATGTGTCATGTAGGATCTAAATGCTCATCCTGCAGAGGACAAGGCCAGTCAAAGCCTTTCCACAGTATGGGACACAGCCCAGGCTGGTGCACAGTCGCTGTGGCTATGCAACTGAGGCACCGGCCCACTCCCTGTAGACCTTCAGATCCTTGGATGTGGCCAAACTGAGTCTTCATAAGCAATATTTGGCCTGAATGTTTTTACATTGACTACAGTAGGAATGGGTATTGAGGTAACCACCTGACCTGGTATTCATTTCCATTGACCCTCATTGTCAATGTGCAATATTGACTTATGACAGGCCCCTTACTCCCACTGGTCAGTTGTCACCGTTTGTCGCCTTTCCATAACTCATGTTTGTACAGTTCAGGCCTAGTGCACAAGTGACAAACACACATTGCAGATATTTGCTTAATTCAGGAGAAATCATGACATGCAAATCACTAGCTTTGTAACATGCAACTAATCCTATAAAACATACCTTGCTATGCTTGATGACATCTCTGTTGGAGTGCCACATATGGTAACAGGTGTCTCCTGTGATACCAGTACATACCACACAAACCCACTCAGTGGTATGAGATTCAATTAGGTAGACAAAATGTTGACAAATCCAGAAGAAGCTTTCAGTGACACCCATGCCAGCCCTTTTATTGTCACCTAAGTCTTAGGGTATAGTCGGTTGCACAGTAGTTGCCTGTTTGAACCGTATTGTGCCTTGATGTTAAGCTGTCTATACAATCATGCATAAGCAGTTTACCCTTCAGAAGGTCACAGTGGTGTGTTGCTTGTCATTGTGGCTTGAATCACAGTACAGGCTGTGTGGGACTGGGCTCCTTGATGTCAGTGGGTTGCTTAGTTACAGTAGGCCATGACCTGGGTTGTGTATAGTTAACAGATGACTCCAAAAGTGTGTATTTGTGTCCCCGTACAATTCACCATGTGTGCTTTACACATGTAGTGTGTTGCCAATCACAAAATGCTTGAGTTAGATGTTTCCAAGATGTGTATTAAACAATCACATAACCATTAAAACAATTAAATAGTAACCTCTTGATTTGTCTTTTGCATCCATTCAGGTCAACACCCATCAGAAGCATAGGATTTGGAGAGCCATGACCCGGAAAGTGCGGACCATGGGTGTCCATCATGGGTGGAGTGGAGTGTCCACTGTCTGAAAAGATGAGAGGACCTGAGACGCTGGACCTGGAAGATCACGAAGGTCCAGCTGGGGCTGTCCTCTCAATGCTGGTATGACTCATGCTGGACCCTGACCCCCGATGGTCCACATACTGAGCATGACCTAATCGGAGCTTGATGGGCATTTGAGGGAAGCACAGCAGCTACAAGGGAGTGAGTCCTGGCCAGATTCCTGCCTGTTACGTTGCCAGGTTGATGTGTTAGAGGAAGCCATCTTCCCAAGAATATTGGAGATGGCCCATGTGCTTTACACAGGATGAGTTGTTGTTTGTGTAGGTATGGTAGTTGGTGCATGCTGATGTGCCTTGCCTATTGTCTTAGTGACCAGGGACACAACAGAGTACAGTCCACTACCAATATACTCTCTTGGGCAGACACATGGCTGAGTACAGTGGTCAATAATCTAATGTTCTTTCATGTTGTGGGTGTCATGTGTACTCAACAGTCCCCTTGTCTTCAGTATGTCAGCCCCAACATCAAACAACATGAGGTAATAGATAATTGTACTCACCCATGTGTCTGCTCAAGTGAGCATATTGGCATCTGTACCCAAAAGACCTCTTGTTTTCTGTATGTGAAGAGTGCTGGTGCCTCAGTACTGTCTCTCATGTGATGGTGGCCATCATACATGTGACATGGCATACATTGTCCTTTGTGTGCAGTCAGTGAGCAATGCTTTCTCTTGGTAAGTATGAAAGTACAGTTACATGATTTAGGTGACATCACTGTTGTCAACAGTATTTGTGCCAACATATTACCATTTGTACCTTGCACTTTTTAAGTATCATTCTTACTACTGTTTCATACATGTTCTACCTGTCTTCATGGGATGATATCTGATTCCATCACATATGTGTGCAAAATCTCTTTGAAAATATTTGTGTATGATGGGTATACCGTTCATGTGGTACCACAGACAGGAGTGTGTCGACATTGTTTGTTGGTTCACACATACCATATGCTGTTACTCCATGTCATAGCTCATGAACAATTGCAGGAGCAATGATGGACATGACAGGCAGACCTACAGTACTGACTGATAATGTGCATTTCCATGCCATTGATGTGGAATTGTTTGGCAATGTGCTTGGCACATGTCAATTGTTGTAGGTTCATTACCTGACTGTTGACATGCATCAGGGAGTGACATGCAGAAATGTTGGAATCACATGTTAGTGTGTACACTCAGTTATCCAATGGCATCTGGGTTTCCAATTATAGAAAGGTACAGTGATATGCCTTCCCTTTGAAAAGCATGCTAAAGGCCCTCTTCAGATGATGGAGATTCCCTGAGCCACAACAGCATTCAATGGACTATTGGGTTTTAGTTATGCAATGTTAGAAAGGTGTTCTCAGCAGTACTAAGTGAGAAAGGTGATTTCCCTAGGCCTAACTGATTCCTTGTGCTGTGGATATTTCTGAACAAATATCCTAGACATTTTGACCAGATTGTCTCCAGTGTACATGCCAGTGCAAGATGTGGCATCTGGCAAAGCAACATTAGTACCACTTCCATGAGACTATTCAGACAATGTACACTTTGTGAAGTAACCATTGGTGAGTTTTTACAGTGTGACATGGGTGTCAATGTCACCTTCTTCCTGCTACAGTACTTCCTACAGCAACATGGCCAGATTGTTTGCCAAACAATTCCTCATGATGTGGTATTGTGTATATGTACATATGCTGGTTGCAGAACCTTGTGTTGAATCTGTGAGAATGAAGTTGGCACTGCCATAATAATTGATGCCAACATGTTAGTGAGGGGTGCTACAAGAGCCAAACCATTCAAGGTGACAAGGTCTCCTCCTTGATCCATGGGTATTGTGACTGAACAACATCACGCATGCAATTGAAGTTGTATGTGAATCAGATTTTCCTGTGTGCAAATGTTTACAGTTCATATAGCATGCATGCATGTGGTGTAGCAAATGTTGGAGGCACTTTGGAGGACCTTGTGGCTGGGGGCTACTGTACATTTTGATAATGTTTTATAATTAAAGCTGTTGTTCAAGTGTGTTCAAGCAGATGGAATGACCCTATTTGTATTTGTGATTTCAGCATCATCCCAGGCAAGAGAATGAGACAGGGCCATCAGTAGGGAACCAGCTGGCCACGGTACCTCCAGTCACAAGGCAACAGATACGGAGGGACCCAGTGGACCAGAGGGTGAGAGGAATGCCACGAAGGACACCAGCTCCACATTATCATCTTCAGAGTCGACCTCCAGTGGACACTCCCTAGTGCACTCAGGACCTGATCCTGTTCCATCCGTGTCTGCAACCCCTAGTTCCACCTCCACCCTCCCTGTTGCTCCCCACCCAGTTGGCCGGAACTGCTCCCCCAAGAGGAAAGGCATCTCCTTCGTTCCAGGCACTTCACTCCCTGTCCCTGTTACCCCTGGTGCCCTGAGAGAGGAGGTTAATGATCCCTGAGGAGCATCACTGTGGGTTAGACTTCCATTTTGAATGCCATCCAGGTGCAGGGAATCCAGCTCCAGCAGATGGTTGCATACCTGGAAGGCATTCCTAGAGCTATGTCTGGCTTACAGAGATCTTTTCAGTCTGTAGCCTCCTCCACCATGGCAGTCTTCCACGCCCCCCCACTCAATCCTCGGCCCACCATCTTCCTCATCCCTATCCAATTTCCATATTACCATACTTGTCCAAAGCACACTCACACATATACATGCACACACTTCAACAGCCACAAGCAGCACACATAAACACAAACACACATGCACGCAAGTACTGAACAGCCACTCACCCCACTCACAACCACTACCACATCCACCATACCCCCAGACAACACCCCAACACACACAGACACAGACACCAATATCACCCCAACACCCACAGACCCAGCCACTACTCACCCCATGCCCCCAGATACCACCCCAATACATACAGACACACCCACCACTCCCATCTTACCCCCAGACACCACCCTAACACCCACAGATCTAGCCACCACTCACCCCATACCCACCAGACACCACCCCAACACACACACACCACTCCCACCTTACCCATCACATCCACATCCCAGCCCACCAAGAAACGCAAACGCACACCCTCACAAATGCAACAGACACCAACAAAACACAAACATACATCAGACACACATGCACCAGTGCCAACAACACACAAAGCCACTCCAGACACAGGCACTTCCTCAACCTCCCAACCCTTAATCCCTCCTGTACACCCTCCCCATTTTCCCAACGAAAGTTGCCTGTTTGGCCTTGCCCTTACCCCTGTGAAATCCCCCTTCCCAAACCCAAGAGGATCCCGCCTACAACGCAACACATACCTTTCATGTCCAAGTCCTTCCAAGTGACACCTGCCCCCCCCCCGGACACAGCCATACCCCACCCACACCCAAGAAGAAACACACCCCTCCGAAAGTGAAGCCTACCCGACCCAAAACCAAACTCACCCATCCTAAACTAACCCCACCCCACCCAAGGGTGATCATTGAGGTGCCTGGAATGCCAATTAAATGCCCTCTCCTGTGGAGGTTCTTGTGGCAGTGATTAGTGTGGCAACCTTTGGGGTACAGCAGTGTGCTATGCACATGTTTTCATGGACTGCCCATTGACCTTTACTCCATTTCTGGAGCTTTGTCAATAAAGTTAATTTGGTTGTTGTGCTAAACTTTGGTCCTGCATTACTTTTTCACCTTTTTGATGGTTGTGTATAATTTGTTATGTATGACTACAGTTGTGTTTGTTTAACCCTGATTGATGATCCATTTGATGTAGTGGTGAAGATCTGACTTTGGAACCAGTGCTGGAGTCATCTAGGACACAGGGGGATGTTGGATGGATGGATATGTGTGATGTAATGCAATTGGGGTGTTGTTACGTATAGCAAGTATTTCATCCTTGCTTGGCCATTGTCAACATCTATTGGGTTTCATTTCTCCCCCTGATGTAGATTGGACATTTGAATCTTGTGTGCAGGCTAGAGGTTTGTTTGTCCAAACATGGAGGGTGTTCAATTGTGATACCTTCCCATACAGTTGATTGTACATGTGTCCATTTTGATATGTGTACCTTACACCTCCCTTATCAAACTGTATGACCCATGCTGTTACTGTTGCATTTGCTGGCTGTCTAGACTTGCGCTTACACATTTGCCACATGGGCATGACACTTGGAAATGCTAGTGGTTGTCCCTGATATTCATCAGGCCACAGTTCCTGTGCAAATAGGGGTTTAGAGATATGTGCAAAGTGGAATGTTTCCGAAGGCAGCAGCCTTCTTGGGGTCCCCCTGATGTCGCCATACTTATTGTGCAGGGATTGCTTACATTGTGTGCTTTGGATGTTTGTCACACAAATTATTCTGCATCCCATTTCCCTTACATTCTCTTGCAATGTGGGTGATATGTCTGTGTCCATTACAAGGATGTTGCAGAGAGGAGTGTTTGGGTTCAATGACACATTCATACAGATGTATATGTTATGTCACAACCGGCCATGGCATGTGAATGATGTGAGGGTGTCACTTCAATTTGTAGGTGTGAGATTGATGAGGATCTGCTGATGTGTGACTCAATGTTATGAACATGGGTCAGTGACCTGGCCAAAGGGGGCATCATGGGGATGTGATTGTGACCTACGTTGTGCACGACTCCGAACCAGGGCAAAGACAAACTTTTGGACCACAGCCCACATACCAAGTCAGTGGTGGCCCGCTGAGTTGCTGTTGATTCCTGCGATACAGGTATGTGTTTGGCTTACCGTCAGTTGCGTCCACAATGGCGACAATTTTGTTTGCCATCGAGCAGCATAAGCAGCAGTAGGACGTGTAGCATTGGCTCCATGGCGGCACCAGATGTGTGAAGCTGAGGTCAGGTGAGTTTTGGCCTTATATGTCTCGATTTATGCCAGCTCAGTTGTGGTGGTTGGACCACCACAGTCACGTCAGCGGACAGCGACATCATGATTTGACTGGCGGTGGCATTGGCGGTCCGCCCTTCGACAGACTCATTGATTTCTCTCACCAATGTCAAGGTCTATTTTTGCTGGCAGTGTGGGCGGGATAGCTGCCGCCTTTCATCTACGTCACTACATGCATTGGAATAAGGCGGTCGGACCGCCAACACGGCAGCAGTCGAACAGCCGTTGCTGCCATGGCAGTCCCCAGACTGCCAAACTTGTAATCAGGCCCTAGATTGATGACAACTACTATTCACATTCCAATCTAAACCAATTTGGAGAACGTGTTGGACACTAAAGGGATGACATTTACTATTCCCATTCAAATGTAAACAAGTTTGGAAAGGTGTTGGCCACTAATGGGGTGACATTTACTATTCCCACTCCAATCTATACCAATCTGGAGAAAATGTTGGAAACTAATGGGGTGACATTTACTACTCCCACTGAAATTTAAACCAATTTGGGAAAGGTGGTGGTCACTAAAGATGAAATATTTACTATTCCCACTTCAGAATACCAATTTGATGAAGGCAGTGGACACTAAATGGGTGACATTCACTATTTCCACTTCAATCTCAACCAATTTAGGGAATGTGTTGGACATTAAAGGGGTGATATTTACTATTCCCACTCCAATCTTAAACAAATTTGGGCATTTTGTTAAACACTAAAGTAGTGACATTCACGATTTCCCCTACAATCTAAAACATTTTGTGCACAGTGCTGGACACTAAAAAAATGGATATACACTATTAGTACTCCATACTCTTACATCATTTTTGATCCACAAAATAAAGTAAAAAATAATTCAAAAACACAACAGCCCATAATAAAAACCTTTATATTTACAATTAACCCTTAGCATAAAAAATATGTTGATCTCTTAAAATAATGAATGTATTTTTATTATTATTTACTAATATTCATAAACATTGAAATATAAAACAACAAAAACAATTCATACATGAAAATTTTAAATATTAAAGGAAAAAGTATGTGAAACTAATTTTCAAATCACATATTAAACATTGTTTTGTACATTAAAATGAATACATTTTTGAAAATATATTCCAAACAACAGAACTTATCCCAAAAATTAAACATATTAAAATGGCATTATTAAAATCTTGCTTATTTTTCATAAATAAACCTATAACATATAGATATGCAACAAAATATAAATGTATACATCATAAATAATACATATTTATTCTATATACCTTATTTAATTACATAACATTTCAAAAACTTTTAAAATAAATGTAAGGAACAAAATTCACAATTTGACCAACATTTTATTTACCATGACTTTATAATTTGCAACCTTTAAAAATCCTTAAAAATATTCTAAAATTAAAATATTAAATATACATTTCTATATAAATAGTAATTTACAAATATTTTACATTATTACATTTATTATTGGTATATTTGACATTTTACCACATTTTCTACCATATAAATAATTATTTTAATATTTACAATAAAATTTGTTTTACAACTAATATATATATACAAAATGGTTCTAAACTATTATTCTGAAATTTTTTTAATGTAACAACATTAATCTATACATATTACAATATTAATTTGCATACATTAAAAAATAACTTACATGGAATTTAAGTTGAAATAATAATTTTAAATATCTCCCCCATCCTTTTCCCCTAGAAACCCACCATCCACCTACTAAAAAACTTATATAAAAATAATTATTCCTTAGTTTTACACAATACAACTTAAAAATATCAAAATGCCAGAATTAATATGTTGTCTTACTAAAGTCACAATTTAAAAAATATTAAAGATATAAAATAAGACACACTATAATGAAATACAAAATAACACAAATTATATTGTATACAACATTTTCTAAATTTATATCTTTTAATGATATTAAAAAGAGTACTTAAAATGATATTCTTACCTTCGATATTACTGTTGATGATATTTTTGACATTCCAATATTCTTGACACAATATTTATGTATCACAATATTTTTATTCAGATTTTTGTCCAAACACGGTTCTGCTGGGGAGCAGGAACCTCAAATCCACGAACTGCTTCAAGCTCTCAACTTGGGTGAGGGCAGAAGGCAGATAACCTGGATGTTCAAAGCCCTATTCTCCATCCTGAGACCAGTTTAGGTAGTGTTGAGTGGAACCTGGATCTTGGGAGGGAGATGAGTGATGAGGACTGGAATAAGACATTAGTTTCCAGAAATAACTTAAATATAACTAGTTTATTTTAATTCACAGAGCATATATTGACTTTTAAAAGGTTCAATATCATGCATCCAGAAGCCAGTCTATTGTTCCCCAAATAAGTGCATGTTGATGTGGGCTTATTCCACATAGTGTGGGAATGCCCCATCATTAATAAATATTGGAAAAATGGCACTGAGATAGTGGTTGAGACTTTTGGGCACACTGATCTATACACAGCCTGCCTGACAGACCTTTTAAGTTTCACTAAGCAGTAAAAAGTGTGAAATAGATTTCTGACACTGTTGCTGCTGTTGGTGAAGAAAGCCATCTCCATGTGTTCCTCCTCAGTGCCACCGATGAGTCGATAGAATAGAGCAGTCCAAAATAAATTCTGGTGATTTGTAAAAGGGCTTGAAAATAAGCCAGACTCAAGGGTAAATAGAGTACCACAAGGAAAGTAGGTGGAATAAATTAAAAAACTCTACACAACAATAAAAATGGGACAACTGCCCACCACTAGCCATCCAATTCATCAATTTGAGAAACATAACTCTTCTTCTGACCAGATTACAAAAATGGTCAACACAAGAGCAATAAAATTGATAATGGAAAATAGGGCCCAAGGTCACAATGGTTTGCTTGACTCTCTGTTTAGGGAAGACATTGAATTTTGGACAGAATGGTTAACTGCCCCTCCCCACTGTTTCAAGCATCAGTCCAGTACACCCAAGTCCAGCACACTTGGTGAGGGTCCATTTGTGACCCTATCTATAAGAAGGAGGATAAGCTGGACCCAGCCAACTAGAGTTTAATAGACTTATTGGATGTTGAAGCAAAAGATGATGCAAGAATACCTTTAAGTGAACTAGAGGACTGGAGGGACAACATCATATTTTTTTACCAAACAGGATTTAGACAGAAGAACACCACCATTGATAAGATCGTTGCCCTGTTATATGTTGCTTATAAGTCCTGCTGGCCTGCTGGCAGTCTCTTGTGTTGTTGACTACTCAACAGCTTTTGACAGCACTGATCCTCAGGTACTATGGTGGAAATTAATTAAATGGAGTTGTCCCCCTTCCCTGATTAAGCCATTCATTCACTATATTCAATGACTTGGGTAAAGGTGAAAGTAGGACTTGAATAAAAACTGTCAGAAAGTAAAATCGCCATCAGTAGACTAGGGAAAGATTCAAAGATTCATTAGGAGTATCTGGACTTATCTAACTCATTGTCACATAGACAACAATTCAATGTATTGCAAAAGGGGCCTACTTAGCACACAGGATGCACCCACAGACAACCACAGGGGGCATAGTAATACCAACAATATATTGGACACCAAACAATGTGCATGAAGGGCTCAAAGCATTCCACCATACATGATGATTAGAAACCTCTGCTTGACAACATCTAAACATCTACGTCACTAACAACTGTCCAGGCATGTGATTCCTATTACCTTAGTCTAGAACTAACACTTACAAAACTGATTACTTATGTACCCATGAATGAGACATACACCTAGAGTTAAGCAAATTAAATGACAACATATCCAATAACACCAACATGTGTTTGTGAAATGGAACACCTGCTACACCATTAAGTCAGGCAGAAATGAGCAGAGCTATTATGAAAACTGTCTCAGGTTTGCAAAGGTAAGTCGGGCAAAGAAGAGGTTCCAACATTAAATCAGGCGCGAAGTATCAATTGACACATGATGTAGCCAGAAAATAGCATTTACTGCACTCATATAGGTATGGTATTGCCCTATGTAGTATGGACAATATACAAGGGCTAAGGGATCAGCAGCCTAGCCACTTACCTTTTCAACACCAAATACATTAGGATAAAAGGTATTTGTACACATGTCAATGTAATGTAATGAAATGTCATTGTATTATTGTCACCATGAATTTCACAATGTAGGATGTCCACCATGATCAAACTTCACATTTCCCAATGTATGAATCTGACATGACAATAGGGACACCTCCACAAACCTCATAGGGAGTGTAGTTAGTTGGCATACCAAAAGCCTGATTGGGATGACAGTCTCACAGGAAGTGTCAAACTATTTCAGGACACAGGATTACTGTTACTTATCTGTCAGACCCAATGTTGCACATAGAGCTAGACCCAGTGGAATAGGAGTGGTCAGAGATCAAAGAGCTATCCAACTTACCATTTGGGTAAATGGATTTGGGAACACTAGGTGGGAAGGGTGACACAGCAGGTTACAAATATGTATGGCTGAGTGGAGACACACATATGAAACAGTCATGCGCATTTCCACATGCAGTCATACTATTTGGTTGACAAAGGTAATTAGCATGTTCCCATGCACAATACAATGTCCACATCTGTGTTTGTATGTTGGCAGCTGTAATACCATGTCTTCCTAGTAGTCACCATATCGGCAACACTTACCATAGCGTCACAGCTGCAAAACGTAGACATCATGCACTAAACTTTCACTTCCAAACTCGTAATTAGGCCCTGTGTGTGTAACTGATTGCACACTTATTGCTTTCATAGTATCTAAGTTTCATCATATTAAAAACTGTCCTCTTTCAAACAGCAATAAAAATATATTTTTTAAAGTCGCTTGTATAGTTTCATTTCTCATTCTTAGTAGTAAGATTTAATTTTCCTCTGGTGCCTATTGGGTAGCCTTTGTTCAATGAGAGTGATTTTGTTGGTAGCGCACCTTTGGCGACATTTACTGCTTTTTGGACAACTAGTCTTTCCTCCAGTTTCTGTATTTGCTGCCTTTTTTTGATGGCTTGTGAAGAAAACATATGATTCTGTGTCTGAAAGCCGGACACCGTGACTGATTGCTTTCCTCCATTGGCGTCCTTGGATACCGACTTTTCGAATTTTTAGATGGCTCTTGCTGTATACATGCCTATTTCAATGAGGAGTATTGACAATTTATTTATGATATAATGCATTGCAGCAGATATTGTTGCAAAGGCGTCAGAAAGATATATGTTGTCAATATTACTAAGATGTTAGCAACTTTTATAATTTCCTGACCGCACAAGCAATAACAAAGTAAGCATGCATATATGGATTGAGCATTTCTGTGAGGATTGCAGTCCAGGAGGTTGATCAATAAATCAACAGGCAACATACAAAAACAAAGCGATGGGAAAGCCAAGAGGCCTGACCTACAACCTAAAGTGTTTAGTCACTATGCTGGAATTTACCTGTCAGTGCTTTTCGTTAATAAGTTGGGTGGAAGCGAAGGTGGCATACGGTGTAACATAATTTTAGTTTTTCTTATTGAATATGCAGGCTGCTTGAACCAAAAATCCTAATTTATGCCCAGCGTGCCAAAATTATTTTGGATCTGAAGATTATGTAATTTGAAAAAATTGTTTTGCTTGCTATGTTTGTAGTTATTATTAGAGTACACCACTGTTTAGATGGTTCAGAATAATTGGAATATCTAAGAACGAATAGAGTTTTTACGTATGGTCATTTTGTAAATATTTTAATTGACATCACAATATAATATTTCCGTTCACACATTCTGCAACATGGCAAGAAACCAGCACTCGCAGCAGTGGAACAGGTTGGTGGAATTATAAACGCAGAGTATTAAAACACAAATTACACTTGTGCCAACTCGTTTCGTACTCGGCACTAGTACAATTTGAGTCTTGTACAATTTGAGTCTTGATACAACATATTTTCTAAAATAAAACAAAAACTGTCTTTTAGGGCACAAATGGACAAATGAAACACACAAAACCGGTTTTAAATATAACCGAAAATAAGAGCTTATAGCTGTCGACGCACATACCAAGAAACTGCCAAGAAACACTTTTGCTCTGGCGTCCGTCTTTCCAGATGGGATTCAGCAAGGAACCACGCCATTGTGTAGTAAGCAACTAGTCAGCTTTTATGTCACTACCAATGTTTTGGGAATCTTAACTGCCATGCCATAAGACTACTACAAATCCTATTTTATTTACTCGTGTTCTATATTGCTGCCCCCCACACAACGCCAATATTCATTGCAGAGGTGAAATCCAATAAAATGATTTGCAGGTAGTCAGTTGCATGGAAGAACTGAATTACGACATAAATTCATAACATAAAGTCACCCAAAGGGATTACAGTTGGTAAAGGGTGGCCTAGGTAACACTTGGATGTACTAAAATTGTGATAGTCGTCCTCTCCTTAAGGAAAGAAAAGACGTTTGGGTTATATTTGATTAGAGAAAGTGCCAAAAGGAGGCAGTGGTCTGGTAGAAAGTTTGATTTAAAAAGTTTGATTCTGTGCCACAGAGATCTCGAATTTCAGTAGTTGGAGGAGTGAATACTTACTTTTAAATCCTCTATTATCTCCTGCGTTGATGAGCAAATCCGTCAAGTATGGTGTTTTTTCAGGTGAACAGTGTTAACAGTACAAGCAATATTTTTTAAATTGTCCTTTGGCTTTAAAGGGCAACCAATATAAATCCTTCAGTATAGGCGAGATGTGGTCAGTTTTGTTTATAGATGCCAAATGTTTGCTGTGGAGTGGAATCTGCTTTTGATGGAGCAAGAAATGACTACTTTGTCCTTGTTGAGAAGGAAAAGCCAGGGCTTCCAGCACACGTGCAGTATTAGACACGGAATGTAAACTTTCAACTCTGTCAAAGTGACACAGATGTGTCTGGTGAAGTTCAAAACACTTCTTAGCTGGTGCACAAATGCATATTAAGGATTAATTGAACCCCACCCAATGTACATGACGATACAACATGAATCAGCACGTTAGTGGAAAGATTAATTTATTGTTTTGAAAAGTAGGTTAAAAAGAGAAACTAGACAAAGTCAAGATACTAAAGCTAGTTTTTAGTTTTGAGGATATCGACAAGGTGACAGTTTACAGGAGAGCTGTGTATGCAGCACAGAAGAGCAAACTGCCACAAAGGTGGACATCAGTTCTCATGTCTAGGTAAATGGCTCAGCAAGTTCCTTTGCTGGTTCTATGGTGGTCCTCAATCTAGGGCGTTTACCCTTGCTGGTGGGTGTTTTGAGAGGCATTGGCAATGTCCTCCCTCCCACCCTCTATAACTCCTCGAGTCATCCCAGTCCTCTTGGTCTTGCTTTTTATGGGGCCCTTAGGCACCCCTCTAGTTCTCACTCCCATCCTCGCTAGGCTTCTTAGGACTAGTTAGTTAATGGACCATAGGGATAACCATTTCCTCAAGGAGCTTTGAGCACACCTGGTACTTGCTCTCAATCTGGAAGTTGCCCTTTCAGGAGCAGTAAGAATTCTAGTGTAGTCCATGCATATTTACTTTGACTGTAGATGTTCGATCTGTCTGTGGATGGTGTAGCAGTCAGTCATGGCAATGAAACAGGTGATATTAGCAACAATAATAAGTGGATAAACTCAGAAAGAGAAATAATAAATACAAGTATGATTTTGCTGCATTGGATTTCCAAATTACTTGAATATTTGAGCTAGTGAAGAAAGTAAACTTAAATGTGAGTAAATCTACATGTGAAAGTTTACTTTTATACCTTTGATTAAATTTACCACTAAGGACTGTTCTCCATTTACAAGTGTAAAGTTATTCAAAAGTGTAGACCTACATGTCTCCACCCCATTTCAGAGGACGGAATTAAATTCACAAGTTACACCATGGTATAAAGATGCCCAAGCGTGGCTGAAGAAATATGGATTCAAATGGTAAGAACTGATGAAAAAGTCCTTGATGATATCCAAGGCTAGCGTGATCAGTCAGACAGACTCCTGAAAAGTGAATCTTAGTTTCCTCAGGTGCAAACTCAGAGTGCTGCATCATTTACATTTCATTTTTTTTAAATAGTTACTATTGTTATTAGCTTTTCAACATAACAAAGCAAATGAGCACAGTATAATTAGGCATATGCATAGTACAACATTTGCTTCAAATGCTCATTCAGGACTCAGCTATGCATCTAGTTTTTGCTAGTATGTGTTAGTATATTGCACTATGGTCATACAATGGTCCACTCAGAATGTAATCGACCATGCATCCAAATATGAGCTGTTCATATACAACATTGCTTCGTAATTGCCAAGGCCTTGGTTACAAGTACGGCTGTCCTGGATCGCCGTTCTCGCGGTAGTGGTCCGACCGCCGCATCCTTGACAGTCCGACCGCCAGATTATGAGGATGCTGATCGGAATGCCACAAGACTACTGCAACCTCTAGGATCTTGGATCCTGTAGCTGCGACAGTGAGGAAAGCTGTGGTCAATCGCAATGTTGCTGATTCTGACACCACCATGCTGACCACGACCTGCCTTTCCGCCGAACTTGTCATGGCGGGGACCACGCCATGAAAAGCTCAGTGAAAAGGCAGGGTAAGGGGCCCAAAACAGGGCCCGGGGCAATTTTGCCCATTGGGCAGTGTGGCTGGGTGCACATGCTGTGTGCATGGCAACTGTGCGCCCAAGGTGCATCTGACACTGCACTATGGCGGAATGTGTTTCAGGCTCACTTTCTGAGGTGAAGCATGCCGCCGCAGTGACACAACCGCAGACGTGAGAGACCACTGACTTCTTACTTCACATTCCCCACCATTTTTAATCCTACCCAAAGAGCCCATTATTAAATTTTACCCTTTAGGGGTGGATATCCTGGAAGTAGTTTTTAAAAATTTCACTCACATATTCCCTTCATCACAAAAAAAAACCCCAGCTCTGCAGTAATGAGGCTTTGCAGTACACCTAAGATGCACTCGGCACCTTAGGTGGGAACCCTATGATGAAGCATGTCACCAACTAGGTTGTTGGGTGAGGGTTCTTTTAAAAAACCTATTGGTTTTTCCTGAGCCAGAAGTTAACTGACATGAGTGACAGTTGAATGGCATTGTAGCAAGCTTGTTCTTTTTGTTGGACATATGAAGTAAGGGAAGAAGGATGGGCTTTTCTTTCTCTTCTCTCTCTCTCTCTGTTGTTGAGAGTATCAGTAGACATAATCACATTAGGCAAGGCCATTGAGTAGATGTGAGATCACAAATCTCATTTGCTCAACTGCGATCCTTATCCATACATTTTATCTTTTTATGATTTTTTTTTACATTCAGTGGTCTGTATCACTTTCACTGGTACAGTAAGGAAGAGGCCTGTTGCCTACACACTATTTTGTATTGTGATCCCGCAAACTGAATTTTTGCAACAATTGCTTTGTCATTTCTTAATGTTTAAAAAAATGAATGCAAATATATAATATAGGAAGTTATGTAAATTACATTGAAATATGTAAAATAGTTACAATATAAATAAATACATTTTAGTGTTAAAATATCTAAAAACAAAACACATTTTAATAACAAATTTAAATATGAATGTAATGGTAATTTTGATTGAAATATTGCTGAATTAGTTTTAAACAATTCTATGCATCCCTTTTATTAATTATAAATATATTTTTAGTATAGGTGGGATTTTTTTCTTCGTACATCTTTAAAAAAATAATGTTCTATAATTCAGTATATGTATTCTCCGGGCAGGAGTTCCCTATTGTCAAGTACAGAAAAAATTAACTTTGAAAAAATAGTTACTATTGAAGAGAGGTCATAGAACGCATGAGGGCTGTAGAGAGGGTACGAGTGGAGCCTTTGCTTAAGCAGTGTATTTTGGTGCTTTTACGCTCCCACAAGGATAAAAGGATACAAAAACACTTGCAACGTTGGGTTTCCTTTTGGCTATACCACGCATTGCCTTCCGTTACGCACTGATGAAAAAGTTTGTGGATGACTGTACGGCTTGTGATATGTAATCTGAAGGCACCACAGAGGGGCAGTCATCTCTTGAGGAGGGTTTGAAACACAAGTGTTCTGCTGGTGGACTTACCCTACCCGGTAAAACTTAAAAACAGACTCTCCCACATGGATAGGTACTTATGTATTGAGGGCCTTATTCTCCCCTTGTACTCAAATATACTCAGGTAAGTGGGGTTTGGCATGAGAGGTCTAGGAGCGCTATCTTGAGCAGGTCAGTACTTTAGATGTGCAAGGGAGCCATTTTAAGAAGCCTCAATGCACAGATGTCCGAGGATATAGAAGTTCATGAGTGAAGATGGTGCCATTCAGAACATTGCTTTTTTGATGAATTTTTATGTAATTGTTTTTCTGTATTAGTGAATGAGTTATATTGACTTGATTTTTCAATTTTAAATACTTACAGTTTGTACTTTAATTGGTAGGAACGCTACAGGGGCCCTCAGCTGGGTTCTAGGCTTGAGAGGTCTGGAAGCACCATCCTGAGCAGGTCAGCACTGCAAGGACACCTACATAGGAAACCTTGATGAGCGTTTGTGCAGCTGGCACACTACTAGCGTGCTGAATACGTCCAAAGACAAGCCCGTCTGCGCCTGTCTGTGTCTGAATGGGACAAAGGACCAGCCACTAAGTCAGGTTTGTCCCCTATTCTGCATAACAGCTCCATGCAGTGAATTAAGTAAAGTTTCTTCCACTACCTGAAGGGCTAGCAGTGATTCAGAATAAAAGGATACTAAATCAAAGTAGGAAAGAAGCAGTTAAGTCTTTCCAGTACTCCCCTGAAAATAAGAATTCTGAAGATTCTTGATAAAGTCCGTATTAGGACGAAACACGTGTCGGCTGAAGTTTCTGGCTGCATTTTCAAATCAGAGTGAACTTTGGAATTACAAGTGGAAATATTCCTGTTTGAATCCTATGATTGGACTGAACTTTATTATTACAAGCAGGACCATTTCTGGATGGATTTACTATGGATAGTATTGTAGTGGTTGTTTCTGATTTATGTATATTGTGAAGGTTATATTCTAAATGGTTTCTAGGGTATTGTAAGTATTTATTTTCTGTAATGAAACTAGAGAATTGGTTTCAATGATTGTATCTTTTAATGTGTATGTTTATATCTATTAAAAGATTGTATAATTTTGTTTTGTCACATACATGCAGTTATACTAGTTCCTTTTTCAAGATTGCCTCTATATAACCATATACAATTGTATATTATGATAGTTGTAAGAATTAATTACATATAGGGGGTCATTCCGACCCTGGCGGTAAAAACCGCCAGGGCCGCGAATGACGGAAGCACCGCCAACAGGCTGGCGGTGCTTCCTGGCCCATTCTGACCGCGGCGGTAAAGCCGCGGTCAGAAAACCGGGTCCGGCGGTTTCCCGACGGATTTCCCCCGGCTGGGCGAATCCGCCAGGGCAGCGGGGATTCTGACCCCCTTCCCGCCAGCCTGCTTAGCAGACAGTGAAAAGCGCGACGGGTGGAACTGCACCCGTCGCACACCTGCAAAACTGCCGGCTCCATTCGCAGCTTCAGTTTTGCCGGCCGCCTTCCTGCTGGGCTGGCGGGAAGGTCGGAATGGCCCCAGCGGTCTTTCGACCGTGGAGCGGCCATATGGCGGTTCCTGCCTGGCGGGCGGCGACCGCCGCCCGCCAGAGTAGGAATGAGGGCCATAGTTTTGTAGTGCTCCACATGTCTTTCTATGTATAAGTTCCATTTACTGGTTTAGGTCTCTTTTCCAGTATACATATTCGGCAACAAATATGTTCATGTGTATGAGCACTTGCTCTGTTTATACATTATAGGAGTATGCAGCCAATACAAGGTCTTTTGTTGCCATGTTTATAATAAAGGGCAAAAACACGTTTGAATTAATGAGTTCCTCAATCTAATTAAATACCTAAAGGATTCTCGACATTTTAAAGGGCATACACTTGACCTTGTTTGGTAGAAAAAAGATCTGAACATGAACTGTGGTAACAAACCTTGTGGATAGTCCAAACTGTGATGAATTATATCTTGCTTAATATACACTGGGGGAAGATAAACCCTCCTTCAGCACATAGAGAATTGGTATGAAGGTGTGGGGAAAGTCAACAGGTTTCATATTCAAGAAACACTGGACTTAACAAAACTATTTCTAAGTAAAAGATTCAGGGCCTCATTACGAGCGCTGCCCGCCAAACTCGTTAGGTCGGAAAACCGCCAGTTCGGTTTTCTGCCCCTGGCTCTATTATGAGTTGTCAAGTGCAGGGCAGTGCACGGGCCCCCATGGGGCCCCCGGCAACTCATCTCCACCAGTCTTTGCATGGCGGTGGAGCTGCCATTCAAAAGCTGGACAGACACGGGAGTCATAATCCCCAGGGCAGCACTGCTTGCAGTGTTGCCCTGGTAAATTAAGACCACTGGCACCGCCAGGCTGTCTGCCTGGGAAAAAGTGTTGGTGTTGGTGGTCGGACCGTGGTGCTTTTGCCACGGTCATAATGTGGCTGTCGGGGTCCTAGGACCACCAGACTCGAAATGAATGCCTCAGTGTGGTTGTCCTAGAATTTAACATTTGGATTGACAGGGCTGGGTTTCAATATGTACCACTGGAAATAAAACGGGATAGTAAAAAGACTCACTAAAGAACTGAGGGAGGCAAAACTACAGCTTTGGTGCAATGAAGGCAGATGGAGGAGTGATTAAGATCACTCTGCTAAACTAGTCTTTAAAGAAGCTATGCTTAAATATAGAAAATAAGCAGGAGAAAACTAACTTCCCTAACTTCATCACAGACAGATCAGGTATAACTAATAATCTGTAGAAAGAACTATTGTGCATTATCTTTCCAGCACAGATAGAATCAGTCAGCAACTGATTCATACACAAGAACTTTATGAAGAATTTAACAAACTCTTTAGGGATCAAATTAGATTAATCAAAACGGCAATAGCAAACAGCCCTGCAGTAGACTGTGATTTGCTGGAGTGCATGGAAAACAGCCACAAGCAGGAAGAATTTGTTAAATTTTCATGTGAGGATGTACAGCATATGCTCGTTAAAGCAAAATCTGGTTCACCACGTGATCCATGTCCCCCTAAAGTATTTCAGTGGAAGGCTCCATTGTACACCCTCTCATCTGTCTTTTGAATTCTCCCTTAAAAACTCGAAAAATCCATGACTATTTTAAAAAAAGCAATAGATTTACCACTACTGAAGAAATCTAAGTACAATCCAAAATTTCTAGAAAATGTTTGTCCCATTTTGTTGTTATCATAGTGTGCAAAACTGTTGGAAGCCCATTTGCAAATGAGATGAGCTCATTTCTTCCAGTTCCAAGTATCCTGTGCAATTTCAAGCTGGGTTTTGACCACAACACAGCACAAAAGCAGTGATTACTTCAGCCATAGAAGATTTGAGATGGGACCTGGGTGATGGGCTTGTCCCTATACTGATATTATTGGACTTGTCTGCAGCCTCCCATGCAGGCAATCACAGGATTCTGTTGCTTTGGCTGTGGATGGCGGATGTAAAAGGCAAGGCCTATAGTTGGCTTACGTCTTTTTTGGAAAACAAGACCCAGGCAGTCCAATTAAAACCTTTTAAAGCACCAGATCTTAAGATTGAGTGTGGGGTTCCATAAGGGTCCACATCATCTTTACATTTTTTCAATAAGAAAGGTGAAAAAAAACAGTTTGGGCTCTCTTAAACTTTTCAAGTAAGTAACTTAATTTCAAGGCAAAGAAAGATTAATTGTTTAAATGAAACAAAACAGAGCTCTGTCTTTTTAATAATTTATGACAATAAGAACTAATGTGATTTATTCTTCGGTGGGAATCCAAGATACCGCTAAACAGACATTAAGGAAAGACATATTTCCTGTAACAAGTGCTGTCCTGATAATTAGGAGATTTGAAATAGAGCAAGTTTATCAAAACTATTACTGGCAAGAGATTACACCAGAACACAGAGAAGTCATTTAGTCAAGTTGATTGTTTTTGAGTTTGGACATTGCTTCAGAGACTCTGAAATTATTGTAAAAAGAGGAAGAGGCTTGTTCACCCTTATAGAAACATATGCACAATGTGTCAACGATAACTGACCACTCAGGCTGAAGATGAAGTGTGGAATGTCCCCCGCTTTCAACTCAATCTGCGTAATTTATTCCTTCCCCCAGGGTGTCGCAGATAATAGATCTTGCAGTAACATATGGCCTTCATTTTGGAAATGGACGATTTCCAAATGATAATCCTGTTAGACCTACCTTTTTTAGAGGCTTTTATAGCAGCATTTTGGATTACATCATCTTTGACCTACGGGTCTGGCATTTTATAATTAACGTAGAGGTGGGCTCACGCCGTACTAGCGACCACGCCCCTTTACAAATTGCATTTAACGCAACTCTTTTTACAGGGCACATATCGCTTCATGTACCGGTCGCTCCCAATGACTTGCTGGAATTGTCCAGCAATAGGCGAGTGGTGAGATGGCCTTCGTTTCTGAAGTCCAATCTGCTGAACGATAAGCGCCGCGCCTTAGTTTCCGGTCACCAGCTCTTTGACGACTCCATTGTATTATCTCCTCAAGAAGTTATGTCTTCTCATGTGGCTCTTTTTGCGGACCTCAAGGTGCTTTTTACTAAATCTCCTACAATCCAAAGGAAACCCTCTGAACCCAATTGTAAATGGTTTGATAAGGAGTGCCGGGAGGCCAAGAGCCTTCTCTCTAAAGCTCTAAAGTCTAAGACTCGGGATGCTATCATACATGCGAGAAGAAACTTTACTTTAAAAGAAACAGAGCTAGCAATTTGTGCCCAAAGATCAGGGAAGGCTCCTGGCCCTGACAGTATCCTTTCGGATTTGTACAAATCAGATTTATTTACATGGACTTGGTACATTAACAGGATATAGAATATTGCCTTGACAACTCGATCTTACCCGGATTCGTGGGAGGTGGCAATTATTGTCCCCATTCACAAAAAAGGAGATAAGAGCTCCCCAGGGAATTATAGACCCATTAGCTTATTAGACAATTTGCAAAACATATTTTCTTTCCAGCTGCTATCCAGACTAAAACACTGGATAACGAAAAATCAGGTTCTAAGTCATCTTCAGGCTGGTTTTAGGGACAAGGTCAGTGCCATCGATCAGGTCTTCCGCTTTATTACCATCAAGTGGAAGATCGTGGACGCAGATCAAGGCCATTTATTTGTGGCCTGTGTTGATTTGAAATCTGCGTTCGACCTTGTCCCGCGCACTAAGCTGTGGGAGGTTCTGAGAAATACTGGAGTCCCGGGTTCCATGATTAATATTATCAAAGATCTTTACTCTAACAACTGTGCCAAAGTTCGATGGGGTCTGGCTGGTGATCTGACCCAAGCCTTTCCAACAGCTCGCGGTGTTAGGCAGGGGTGCGTTCTTGCGCCTACCTTGTTCCTCCTGTTTATTAATGCATGTATCCCATACCTTCTAGACTGTCATGGTGATGCTCCTAGTTTGGGGGGGGGAAGTTCCCTTGTCTTTTTTTTGCGGATGATACCTTGCTACTCTCTCGAACTGCTATGGGCCTTTCCAGACTGCTCCTCAAGTTCTCAGAGCTTTGCAAGGATCATGGTTTAGAAATCAACTCAGCAAAAACAAAATTCATGGTCTTCGGGGACATTAGGCGTAAAATGAAGAGGCCTGTATATCTAGAAGGCGTTTCCTAGGAAAGAGTGGGCACCTTTGATTATCTTGGCATTAAATTGGAAGACTCACATCTCTGGCATGCCCACCACCAGAAATCTCTACTGTGCTTGAAGCAAAGGGTGGGTGGCATTGTAAGATTTGCCTCTAGATCTCCCAAATTTGCAATGTCTCCCGCCCTTGAAATATATAAATCCCAAGCCGGGGGGGGGCTCTATATGAAACTGAACTTTGGGGCCACTGCAATTTGGCGAATCTGGTAAGAGCAGAAAATCAATTCTTGAAAATGCTGTTAAAACTTCCCTCCAGCACTCCATCTCTGCCAATCCGAATGGACTTAAATCTCTTTTCAATTTCGCAGATTGCCGCTTTAAGGCCCCTGCTGTTCTGGATCCGATTATGGTCAACAGACGCCCTTATTCCATTTCGATGCAGGCTTCTTAAACTGGTGGGCTGTAATCCTATTATTAAAATCAAATGGTGTGCCTATGTCGAACGGTCCTTAACTCACATTGGTTTAGGGTCCTACTGGCGGGATCCTTTTTCCATTCCTAAAAATGCTGCGCAGTTGCTAAAGGATGCTTTTTGGCATAATGTCCAGATTGCTCAATTTGCTAAGATTGTCCCGTTGTCTATGTCTGATAGCTACTCATCAGTCAAATGCCATTATGAATTTGAGTCCTTCATGGACGCAGCACTATCTCCATTCGCACGCACCCTTTTTATTAGATTTAGAACAGGGTCTCTCCCTTTGTGTTCTTTAACGCACACATGGTCCAGCTCCACCAATAGATCTAAGTTTTGCCCAATGGGCTGCAAAAATGAAGAGTCTGTTTCACATGTTTTTTTTCATTGCTATGCATACCATAAACAAAGAGCTCTTTGGATCACCCCCCTTTGCAAACATATAGGTGTCAGGTCTTGTTCTTATGCTGAGAGAATTTTAAAATCTGATTATTCTGTCCAGATAGTTTTACCTGTGGCAAAATTCCTTGAATCTATCTGGCGCTTTAGATTAGCGATTTCAAAGAACAATACTGGGTAGCTTATTTTTAGATTTATTTATGTATATTTATTAAACTCTGATGCATGATTTTAGTTGTTAATTTGCAGCATATAGACATTGTCTCATTATCTTATTGATTATTTATGAATTTAGGGAATTGGTCTCTCGTTGAGTGGAACTCTTTATTATTGGAGATATATATTTTATGTTCATCTTGCTGGATTTGAACTTTTTCTAATTCTTTTAACTTTTTTTATTGTGTTTTTATCTTTAGTGCCTCCTTTCTTTTAAAAATCTGATGTGCATTGTACTTTTATGGTATGTTTTTACTTACCGAAATAAAGTTAAATGATGATGATGATGATGAACTGACAATGTATCATTTTGCAATAGTTTATGCAAGTTCAGTATATTATTGAACCCAATATTTGGAGAAATCAGTAGTCCTGGTGCCCAACATGTCCAAGGTTCAGAAATCTGATTCTGTAGATGACGAAACAGAAGCTTGTATTTTCTCTTTTTCTCTTCCCTAACCTCCTTCCCCTTGAGGACTTGCAAGAGGGCAATGTACTCTCCATCGCAGTCATGTTAGTCCTCACCGGGATTGGGGAACTGTCATCGCCTTATCGGAACGCTTGGAATTCAGGTGAGTGGCTCGCACAGAACAGATTGCTTGTAAATGGAAAAAAATAAGAAATAAAAAAATGTGAAAACCCAGTAAAAACATTTTTATGTTACATAATAATGCAAATCATGTTCATATGTGAATTTGTCCTAGATAGAGTATCCTACAACACCTATCCTGTTTAGAGCACCCTACAATACTACCACCACTCTAAACTTGCTCATCTCACATGTCTGTCTTTCTAGCAAAGTCTGTAAGAATAGGATTAGTTAGTGAGATCCTTGCTGAGCTTTAAAATGACTATCCTCTCTGAAGAGCTGTAATGACAGCGAAATACGTCAGGGTTTTTATCATTCCAGGTTAGTTTGGATTGTATTTTACCAATTCAGAGCTGTGATACTGTAACCGGAAAGGTAAAAGGATTTTGACATTTTACGGCTCAGCATGGGTGGCACTAGATATGTAGATAGATAGATACTTTATTTGCATAGTTACCTAAAACCATTGCAGAAAACAATTAGCACAACCATTGCATAAAACAATTGGCACAATTGGTCTCATTTTTGTTTAAAATCTTTAAAAATGTAAGCAGTCATTAGGCACATAGGCCCTCATTACAACCCTGGAGGTAATACCGCCAACAGGCTGGCGGTAACAAAAATTTAATCATGACCACGGCGGAAACCACTCAGACAGACAGCCACTTTAACACACCGACCGCAAGGGCGTAATCAACAAGCACTACTGCAGTAACCGTCAACAGCCAGGCGGAAGATAATGTACCTCCCACTCTATTATGACCAGCCTATCCACCACCTTTTCCGGGGCAGAACCAACTACATCAAAAGCCTGGAAACAGATCTCAGAAGTCAAAGGACTCACCTGTGGAGACTCAGGGGACAACCACAACGCCATGGAGCCCGAGTTGCAAGTTTTCCCTATGCTCATCTACCTTCTGCTTCATTATGAACACCAACGCCGGCAAAGATGACCACGGTGAGTACTTCTGCCTAGCACACAAGGGAGGGGGGAGGAAAAAGAGAGTAACACACATACGCAACATCCCCACCCCCAACACCATACACACAACCAGAAGCAGCAACATAACATATCTACCACGTACCCCTCAGGAATAATGCAAGGACAAAATGATTTGAAGAAAGTGATAGTAATACTATAAAATACTATGAATAAGTGCATCAAAATCCAAACGTATATGCATATTTACAAATGTAGGGACACTGCCCAGTCCTCAATGTCCGTGGGCCACAGGGCCACAACACATAGGCCAAGGCCCCACCTCACTCCTGCAAAAACACGGAGAGAACACTGCAGGGGCATCAGGTAAAAAATAGACAGGCACCTCAGGGGGCAGGGAATGGGGGGCACCTCAGTCGGAAGATGGTACAACACCACTGGTCCTGGAGGGGGCAACATGCCCTGTGATTTGTCCTGGGGAGTGAAAGGCCACAGTCTCTCAAGTGGGTGGTTTGCCCACTGCTTGGTCCTGGGAGTGCAAGGCCACAGTCTCTCTAGTGGATGGCTTCTTCCACTGGTTCTGGATGGGGTATTGTGCCCAGTGAACTTCATCCTGTGGAGGATGGGGTGAGTGGATGGCTTCTTCCACTGGTTATGGAGGGGGTTTTGTGCCCAGTGAGCTTCATCCTGGGAAGGATGGGGTGAGTGTGGATGGCTTCTTCCACTGGTTCTGGAGGGGGCATTGTGCCCTGTGATGCAGATCTTGGGATTGCAAGGTCACAGTCTCTCACCTGGGTGGTGTCAGACCCAGAGGATTTGCAGGGGCCAGGCCGCACAACAGCCCATGGATGCAGGACTACACACTGTCCACCGGCGGTGACAGCTGCTCAGTGGCGGCAGTGGTGCTGGCAGCGTGCTGGCAGTGGTGGTGGGAGGCTCCCGCCCTTCCCCTGCAGCCTCGGACGGCTGCCCACTGGGGCTGCTGCTTCTGGCAGTGGTGCAGGTGGCGCGACTGGTGGCGGTGCTGGTGGCAGTGCCGGCAGTGGTGGGGGGAGGCTGCAGCCCTTCCCCTGCAGCTTCGAACAACTGAACCACCATGGTTGGTGGTGGGGGCTCCGAATGAGTCCCAGCACCAGGCCTCCTGTTCTTCCTGCCTGCTGGTGCAAACCCCTTGCCCTTCCTGTCAGCAGCCGGGGATTGCTCATTGCCCTTCCCTGTAGCAGATGAGGGTGCCTCCTTGCCCTTTTTTGTAGCAGATGGGGGTGCCTCCTTGCCCTTCCCTTCAGCAGATGGGGGTGCCTCCTTGCCCTTCCCTGTAGCAGAAGGGGGGTGCCACCTTGTCCGTCCTTGAAGCAGCTGGGGGTGCCTCCTTGCCCTTCCTTGACGCAGCTGGTGGTGCCTCCTTAGCCTTCCTTGCAGAACCTGGTGCAGGCACCCCTTCAGTGTGGCTGCCTGGTGCCTGGTGCCTGGTATCCTCTCCCACCTGGAGTTGCTGTCAACAGTACTGTGGCCTTGGACTGGGTAGCTGAGGTGCTCGCTTGGGTTCTGACCACCCTGGCCCGACGTGAAGTACGGGGAGAGGTGGAGTGGTAGGGAAGAGGTCAACGGTGGAGAGGAAAAGCTTCTTAGGGACATTGGGGCGGGAAGAGGGTGAAGGTTTGGGAGTGGAGGAAGAGGAAGTGGTTGTAGGAGGTGTAGGAAGTTTGCTCTGTATATACTATTTCAAAGTAAGAAATAGTGTGCACAGAGTCCAAGGGTTCCCCTTAGAGGTAAGATAGTGGCAAAATTAGATAATTCTAATGCTCTATTTTGTGGTAGTGTGGTCGAGCAGTAGGCTTATAAGAGGGTAGTGTTAAGCATTTGTTGTACACACACAGGCAATAAATGAACACACACTCAAAGACTTACTCCAGGCCAATAGGTTTTTATATAGAAAAATATATTTTCTTAGTTTATTTTAAGAACCACAGGTTCAAGATTTGAAGTAAATACATAAAATGCAAGGTACTTCACACAGGTAAGTTAGGAACTTTAAATAAAAGCAATATCATATACAGTGTTTGTTAAAATTGCAATAAGCTATTTTAAAAGTGAACGCAGTGCAAAAATCAACAGTTCCTGGTGGAGGTAAGTAAAGGTTAGATTGTGAGGTAAGTAAAACACTTACAAGTCTCAGTTCCTGGGCATAGGCAGCCCACCATTGGGGGTTCAAGGCAACCCCAAAGTTACAGGGGGGGCTTCTCGGGACAGCCACCAACTGGGCTAGGCAGAGGGTCACCTGGGGGTCACTCCTGCACTGAGGTTCGGTTCCTTCAGCTCCTGGGGGCTGCCTGTGCAGTGCTAGTTCCAGGCATCGGTCCCTGGTTACAGGCAGTCGCAGTCAGGGGGAGCCTCTGGATTCTCTCTGCAGGCGTCACTGTGGGGGCTCAGGGGGGTCGTCTCAGGCTACTCACGGGGTCGCAGTCGCCAGGGAGACCTGGTGTTGGATCTCGAGCCAGGGGCGTCGGCTGCAGAGTGAGAATTCTCACGCTTCAGGCGGGAAACGTGCAGTCTTTAAAAGTTGCTTCTTTGTTGCAAAGAAGTTGCTGTTGTTGAGCAGAGCCGCTGCTCACAGGAGTTTCTTGGTCCTTTAGTCCGGGGCAGTCCTCTGAGGCTTCAGAGGTCGCTGGTCCCTGTCGGATGCGTCGCTGGTTGCAGGTTTTCAAGTCAGGAGTCAGGCCGGTAGGGCTGTGGCCAAAGCAGTTGTTGTCTTCCGTCTTCTCTGCAGGCTTGTAGGTCAGCAGTCCTACTTGTTTATTTAGGTTGCAATAATCTGATTTCCTGTGTTCTGGGGTGCCCCTAAATACTAGATTTAGGGGAGTGTTTAGGTCTGAGAGGGCAGTAGCCAATGGCTACTGTCCTGGAGGGTGGCTACACCCTCTTTGTGCCTCCTCCCTGTGGGGAGAGGGACACATACCTAACCCTATTGGGGGAATCCTCCAAAATTAAGATGGAGGATTTCTAAAGGCAGGGGTCACCTCAGCTCAGGACACCTTAGGGGCTGTCCTGACTGGTGGGTGGCTCCTCCTTGTTTTTCTCATTATCTCCTCCAGCCTTGCCACCAAAAGTGGGGGCAGTGGCCGGAGGGGCGGCCATCTTCACCAGCTGGGATGCCCTGGGGCGCTGTAACAAAAGGGGTGAGCCTTTGAGGCTCACCAGCAGGTGTTACAGTTCCTGCAGGGGGAGGTGAGAAGCACCTCCACCCACGTCAGGCTTTGCTCCTGGCCACAGAGTGACAAAGGCACTCTACTTATGTGGCCAGCAACTTGTCTGGTGTGTGGCAGGCTGGCAGAAACTGGTCAGCCTACACTAGAAGTCGGATTGGTATTCAGGGGACATCTCTAAGCATTCGATACTGGGGTAGGACCCCATCCACCAGTCTCTCCAACCCTGCCGCAGTGAAGGCAGGGGCCCTTTCCCCAGTGACACGAGCCATGGTCAGTTCCAGACACAGGTCACAGCAACATTTGCAGTGTAGGTCCTCTCCTGTTGAAGGTTAGGTAGCAAGTGAGTGAACAGATAGACAATGGCAGTCACGTCTGTGGCAGAGATTACCGTCACCGCCGGCGTACATCACCATTGGCCACTGCAACCCATGGGGCCCAATGATAACCAATGAGGAGTTGCACAGCGGTTCTTGACCGCCTCCTGCAACGGCACACAACGTCAGCGGAATTACCTCATTTCCACACGTCCCTCCATACAGGACAGGCGGATGCCATTTCGGGGGGGGGCAGGCCATGGCACCTAACTGCGTCACAGTACACATAAGCACCATTTGGACCTATGTAACAATATACTGTTACAATCACTACATCGGATACTGACCAGCTGCTCACTGTTTTGTCCCATAGATTGCAACCGCTGAGGATGAATAGAAGATGGAGACATCCCTGTGTACAGACCCCTGGTGGACTTGGCAACAATGGAGGACAGGCACATTATTCTCCCTATAAACTGGACACAGACACAATCACAGATCTGTGTGCCCAATTGGAGCCTGGCCTGATATCTGCTATCCGTCACCCCACCGGGATCCCCCCTCTTGTGCAAGTCCTATCTGTGCTCTATTTCCTGGCAACTGACTCCTTCCAAGTGACAGTGGGCTTGGCAGCAGGAATGTCACAGCCAATGTTCTCAATATTGCTGACCAGAGTGTTGTCTGCCCTGATTAAACACATGCGCAGCTATATTGTTTTCCCCCAGGTGGAGGATTTGGCCACAGCGAAAGCTGATTTCTATGCAATGGGACGTATCCCCAATATTATTGAGGCAATTGATGGTACACATGTTTGCATTTGTTCCCCCCCCCCGGAGAAATGAACAGGTACATCTCCCATGTCAATGCAAAGTATCCTGGGTCTGTGCAGGATGCCTTTATCCTGAGGAATAGCAGCATCCCATATGTGATGGCTCAACTCCAGAGGCACCAGGTGTGGCTAATAGGTGAGCCCTGGTTCCCAGCCAGTGGATGTTGGTGTATGGTGTGGGCCCTAAGTGTTAGTGTGTGTCTAACAGGTGTCCCTCGATATGGCTACTGACCCCTGTGAGGAATCCCAGGACAAGGGCAGAGGAACGTTACAGCGAGGCACATGGGCGAACAAGAAGAATTAAAGAGAGGACATTCGGCCTCCTGAGGGCTAGGTTTCGTTGCCTCCATCTCACAGGTAATTCCCTGTGCTACTCACCCAAGAAGGTCTGCCAGATCATCGTGGCATGCTGTATTTTGCACAACCTTGCCTTACGTCGCCAGGTGCCTTTTCTGCAGGAGGATGAGACTGGAGATGGGTGTGTGGCAGCAGTGGACCCTGTTGACAGTGAAGATGAGGAGGCAGAGGATGAGGATGAAGACAACAGAAGTGCAATAATTCGTCAATACTTCCAATGACACACAGGTGAAACAGTGTGACTTCACATTTAATTGACAGTTTTGTGTTTGACATTGTCACTGGCAGGCTGATTTTCCCACTTCTATGGCCACTCGCTGTACCCTTTGGCATCTCTATTTGCAGATATTTGTGCCCCAATATCGCTCCTGGTGTGTTGACTGCAGCCAATTACAGGTCATTCCTATGTATACATTGCTGTACAGTTGTATTGCAGTGTTTATACCTTGTTAAACAAATACATAGTTAAATCATTTGACATACTCCATACTTGTATTTTTTTCAAAGGGTGTTTATTTGAGTGCCTATAAGTAGATGGGGCTGTGCAATGGGCTATAAGTAGATGGGGCTGTGCAATGGGCTGGGTTGATGGTGGATGAAAGTCTAGGATAGAGTCCTTCTATGTGGATCACAGATGCATTGTGGATCACAGGTGCATTGTCCAAGGGGGCATAGGAAGGGGAGCAATGGCAGGTCAAGGTAGACAGGGTGACAGGGTGGGACACAAGGGTGACATTCAGGAGAGTCTTATTTCCTGGCGAGGGTCTTAGCAAAAGTCTCTGGCTTCTGCCTGTATCGCAGGGAACGTTTGCAGGGTGGTTCTCCTTCTGCAGGGGGAGGGGTGCTGGTGGCCCATTGGTCCTGTGGCAAGGCCTCCTGTCCACTAGCGGCAGTGGAGGTAGAGGGCTGTTCATCGGTTTGGCTAGTGGTAGGGGCCCAGTGGTGTGCCACTGCCTCCCTCATAATGTTGGCCATGTCTGCCAGCACCCCGGCTATGGTGACCAGGGTGGTGTTTATGTCCTTCAAGTCCTCCCTGATCCCCAGGTACTGTCCCTCCTACAGCCACTGGTTCTCCTGCATTTTGTCCAGTATCTGGCCCATTGTCTCCTGGGAATGGTGGTATGCTCCCAGGATCTTTGTGAGTGCCTCCTGGAGAGTTGGTTCCCTGGGCTTGTCCTCCCCCGTCTCACAGCAGTCCTCCCAGCTTCCCTGTGGTCCTGTGCCTCTGTCTCCTGAACTGTGTGCCCACTACCACTGACCCCAGGTCCCTGATCGTCCTGTGTTTGTGGGGTGGCCTGGGATCCCTGTAGTGGTGGACACACTGCTGATTGACGTGTCCTGGGGACAGAGGTATGGGCCCGCTGGGTGGGTATTGTGCTGGTGTTTCCTGAGGGGGGAGGCTCTGTGGTGGTATGGGACTGTGCCTGGATAACCGATTGTCCGGAGATCCCTGATGGGCCAGGTTTGTCATCCAGATCCAGGCATCCAGGCGTCCACAGCTGCTGTCATCACTGTGGGCCTCTACTAGGGTGGGGACTGGATATAGCTGGCACCTCCTCTCCGGTGAAGTTGGCTGGGTGACCTGTGGGGATGTAAATGCAGTGTTATTGTTTCTGCGTGTGACATCTTGTGCATGGGTGTGTTGCCCTCTAAGGTTGTTTTTGCCCTGGCAGCTTTGCCTTGTGTGAGTTGTTATTTGGTGGGCTAGCTGTTTCCCTCTAGTCTGCATGCTTATGTGACAGGTGTCAATGCAGGTCTGTGATGGGTGTCCATGCATTTGTGTTGCATGCAGGGCTTGGTATTAATGTGTGTGGGTTGTGATGGTCGGGTGAATGGGAGGTGGTGGAGTGATGGGAGTGAGGGTAAGTGTAGGGGTATGTGATGGCATGCAGGTGGGGGGTGATAGTAATAGAGGTTTGACTTTCCAGAGTCCTGTCCTCCTCCTACTCCTGCCAGGCCTTCAGGATGCATGATTGCCAAGACTTGCTCCTCCCATGTTGTTAGTTTTGGGTGTAGGAGGTGAGGGTCCACCGCCAATCCTCTGTACTGCTACCTGGTGTCTTGCAACCACGGAACGCACCTTCCCCTGTAGGTCGTTCCACCTCTTCCTGATGTCAACCCTAGTTCTGGGGTGCTGTCCCACAGCGTTGACCCTGTCCACGGTTCTCCGCCATAGCTCCATCTTCCTTGCAATGGAGTTCTGCTGCACCTGTGATCCGAATAGCTGTGGCCCTATCCGGATGATTTCCTCCTCCATTACCCTTAGCTCCTCATGGGGTGTCTTTGGGGTGCCATGGATATGGTGTGAGTGATATGTGTGGATGTGTGGGGTGATGTGTTGTGGTGTATGCTGTGATGTGCGTGAATAGTGTATGGGTGATTGTGTTCTGTGCCTCTGATTGCGTGGGTGCTCCTTGCTTGTCTCTCTCTGCTTGCTATCTCTTTTTCCGCTGTAAGGGGTTGTGGGTATTGTGGGTGGGTGTTTTATAGTGTTTTGTGGGTGTGGGTGTGGTGTGTGTATGTGTGTCAGGTGTGTGTATTTTGAATTGTCCAATGTGGTGTAGTTTTGTAAGTGTGTGTGTATTTTGAGCGCGGCGGTGTGTACCGCCAATGGTTTACCTCATTTGAGAGACTGCTGCGGTGATTTGTGGGTCGTGATACTGTGGCCATATTCCTGTTGGCGTAACGGTGTGGGTTTTGGTACCGCCAGTTTATCACTGACCTTTGGTCTTGCGGATTTATGTGGGTGTCTGTATTGTGGCGGAATTCTCAGTGTGGGTCGTAATACCCGTGGCGGATTACCGCTGCGGTCAAGGTATGTTGGCGGCCGCCAGCACGCCGGTAGGCGACATTTACCACCACGGTTATAATGAGGGCCTCTGTGTCTCACTATGAAGAAATAACAAATACAAGCAGACAGGTCAAACCATCACCTATGATCCAAAGGGAACACATCGTTGGAGCCATGTCTGATCAATTTCTAAACAAACTCAAGAAAAGCATGCCTATATAAAGAATAGTTGCCTGGCAACAAAGAGATAAAAAAATGTCATGCTTGTGGAACTTCCTTTACAAGGCAAACTATTATACATTCCTAGCAAACAACTCCAACAGCAGGTTCTCACATGGTGTCACAAACAACCACTAGCAGGACATCCCAGAAATACAAAAGCATTAGAGCTCATGAAGAAGAACTTTTGGTGGCCTAGCTGGAAAAAAGATGTACTTGTTTATGTACAAAACTATGAAATTTGTGTACTTACCAATAACGACCACTCATTGAAAAAAAAGGCTTTTGCAACCTTTGCGTACACCAACACACATTTGGGAAGGCATTTAACTTAGCTTGCTCTGTCTTAGTCCATTTAATTATTTATTTCCTTTAAAATGGCGGCCTTGTTTATAGTTAGGCCACTTGTTATGGGTTCTATTATCGGTGTCACTGCGCCAAGGCGTCAAGATCAAGCACGAAAAACAAACATACAGTAGGCATTCACACTAAGGGGTTTTCCCTCTCTATACTTTCGAGGGATTGTTGATATTAATTGCCGTCCCAAGCATGCCTGTTATCTATTGTTATGAATAACACTTATGTCGGGGGACCTTGTAGATCTGTATAAATACAACACACTTTTAGACAGATAATCAGAGGGATTCCGACCAGAGGGCATCGCCACCATCGCTGATACCGATGCTGCAGTCATCTTGACATTGACCCAGTCTTCGTGTCCCTGCGGAGTCTGAAATAGAGACCTCATTCCAAGGTAACGAGGGTTGGGGGCTCCTCTCATGGACACGGCTTTGGCAGATTAGGTTTAACGAACCCAGCTCTCCTTGAGGTATTAGGGCTTGTGCTATCTTTTACATATACATATATTTCTTTCATATATTGCATAATGGTGGGGGTCTTTATAACAATGACTCTCCTCTTCACAATACTGTTGCTTGGTATATTCATTATCCTAATCATTGCAGTTCATGCAACTTATCACAAATTGCAGTTATGTTGAATAAAAACTATTATAACTTTACTGCATCTGTGTTATTGCCTTTGTTTGTATGAGACATAATAAATCTGTGAGAAAAGGGTAATTTCCGTTTAACCACGACAACCCTGAGATATTGTACTTTGAGTCCATGCGTAAGCGACTGCTACAAATCACCTTTGACTATTGTGTTTATGGTGAGGTACTGCTAGTAAGCCGTTAAGGTTTGGACAACAGTTACAACTAGTTGTAGGAAGAGACTTAGGGGGTTATTACAACTTTGGAGGAGGTGTTAATCCGTCCCAAAAGTGACGGTAAAGTGACGGATATACCACCAGCCGTATTACGAGTTCCATAGGATATAATGGACTCGTAATACGGCTGGTGGTATATCCGTCACTTTACTGTCACTTTTGGGACGGATTAACACCTCCTCCAAAGTTGTAATAACCCCCTTAGTCACCTACAAATGAAAGTACTGTCATCCTGAGACCAGCAGTCTTGCTCAGAGCAAGAGTCCAAACTCCGACATGGCGCCACCAACAATGGTGTTTAGGCACTAATTTACGGTTACCCTGACTATCACTGTCTCACAGACAACAGGTACCCTCAGTACCATTATACAGAGACGTCTGTGGTCTTTGGGAGAATCCTCCTCAGCCAAAAAGGTAATACCTGATTAGGCTGTAGGTTGTTCGAGCTCGAACTCACAAAAGGAAAAAACTTCCCCTATTTTGGTGTTACGTTTCTCTAACAACAACTATGGCCAATACCATAGACATTCCTGCAAATGCTAGAAATGCACTTACACAACATTTAATAGCGCATGGCCTTACGGAAGAGGGCGGGGAAGTTACTCTCATTGTAGAAGAAAGTGAAGCCTACCAAACAGAAACATTTTACTGTTGGGTTGCCTTTCCTGAGGCTGACCAACGGACGCACACATTTCACACATATGACATTGCGGACGTACCCGTAAGATACGAAGCATACCAGTATCATGAAATATCGCTCACATATCAAGAACACCAGAACTGGTTTGAAGGCGCCCTACCACATGTACTAAGACGGGTGAGGCTAGGTCCTTTAAGTAATGAGGGACCTACATGGCCTATTTTTGCCACATATACACCTCACCCAGGCATACAGAATATGCCACTCGCAGATTTAAGAATATTATATAATGAATTAGTGGCATTTTATAGACGATTGGTTCAGTTCGTGATGCGAACATTGAATACTACCCCAGCGCGTCCAGCACCGCCAGTAGCTGGTGGATATCAATTGGCTACCGGGATTAATCCACAAACAGTGCATACCATTATGGGTAAAGTGCCCACGGAACGGGAAAAAATACCGTTCTGGATTGCCCAGAAAACAAATCAGCTGGAAGCTGTGTTCCCCCATACGGGGCCACAGGACAAACATAGATTGCTCACTATGTGCTTGCCGTTTGGGATGGTTCCCTCGGTGGATGAATGTGCCACTTGGGGTACAGTCTTCGCTGCCGTTTATACTATCACACATGGTACCCCTACACTTGCCAATTTACCGGAAGTGTTAAAACACATACAAAATGAACATGGGGCCGCACCGGCCCTGGATCTGGGGATGAAATTGATGCGTAACTTTGATGCCGTCTCCTCGATAATACTAAGTAATATTAAAGGGGAAGCGGTGGCACTGGCAATACACCAGTGTCTCCGGGAAACTCCAAATGTGGAACAAGAGAGACAGCTGCCGAGAATAATATCTGATACCTATACTAGTATAGGACGGGATGGGCTGGGAGCCAAACCTAAAAAATTGGACATACCGAGTACCACCCACAAGGAAGGTACAAAGCAAGCACAAGAGGGCTCTAAAAAGCGCTGTGACAAACAAAAAGATTTCAAAGATAGGAGAAATAAAAGAGCTGATTCTCCAAATCCGGAGTACTCCGAAAGGAGGTATAATCTCAGAAATAGGGATAACATTAGAGCTCCAGACAGATATACTGATTCACGTCCTTCTCGTTCCTTTCAGGACGCACCGGATAGACGTAGCGAGAGAGGGGGACGTCAAGATCGACGTCCGGAATACGTGAAAGAAAAGAAAGACTCGCCGCAGTCTATCATTAAAAAAATAGAAAAGACTCCTCAGCAAAAGCCACAATTTAAAAAGAAGAAGTGGCAGCACTGACCGTTAAAAATGGCAATAGTATTGAGAACACTGTTGAGGAACAAGAGGTGGGCAGTGACTCTGTTGGACAGCGCGGCAGAGGTCACGATATGTCGCCAGAGTCTGAAAGATCATCTGGATGCGACAGCAACTAGCGATTACATTGCAGTTGAGACGGCGGATGGCCGCGTTCTCTCACCCGATCGGGTTTATGATTTAACACTTCAGATAGAGGGAGACGTGGAACGCATTATTAGTGTAATATTCTGGGATGAACTTACTAGTGATATCTTGTTGGCCGAGAGAGACTGACCACCTGAACATGTCCACAAGCTCCCACATGGGGAAGATGTCATTTTGCCTTCTTTCTCCGATCTTGTTCTGGAGGCAGACAAACAAGCCTATGCTGCTGAATGGGCTTTAGCGCAGGCACCTGCATTATACCGTAATCATGTAAGATGGGACAAGGACTCTCCTTGTCATGTTATTCCCGTTCGGTCTACACCACACCCGCAGCCACAATACCCTGTTAAACATGAAGCAAAAGCTCCAGTGACGGAGATACTGTCACAACTTGAATATCAGGGAGTAATTGAGCCCTGTACATCGGCAATGAATAATCCGCTATTTCCCTTTGCGAAACCTGATCATTCATATAGAATAGTGGTTGATTATAGGCACTTGAATAGTCATGCACGCACTTATGCTATACAAAATTCACACAGCACAGCTCTGATTAATAATATAGTGCGTAAAAAATACAAAACTACATTGGATATCTCTAATGGATTTTTCTGCCAGAATTTAGCACATGAAAGTAGAGACCTAAGTGCATTTTCCTTTGGTTCTCAGAAACGCTTTTGTCGTTTACCCCAAGGTTATAAAACAGCCCAGGACTGTTTTCGGCCCGTGTCACATCAATCTTGCACGAGCTTGATTCCGAGGCATTATCCTATGTGGATGATATCTATCTCACTGATGACACCCTTGACATTCATCTTGCAAGGGTCGATCGGATAATTCTGGGATTTGCTGCCTACGGATACAAATTTAATTTTAAGAAAAGCAGGATTGCCTTTCTTAGTGTATTGTTCCTGGGATATGAGCTATCAAACGAGGGGAAGAGCCTGGCCCCGCACTTCCTAGAGAAGTGTGCTCAGCTACAGCCTCCGAACACGCTAAAGAAATTGCAGTCATTACTGGGTTTCTTTAATTTTGGCAGAACATACATTCCTGATTATGCTGAACGCGTCAAGCCACTATATGACTTAATTCAGCCCAATTATTCTAGAAGGTGATGGACAATTGAACACACACACATCCTAAGGGACATACAACGAGACATGCTGGAAGCTAGACACTTGTACACACGGGACAATAAAACAAATTTGGTCATCAGAATAATAGCTGGTGCCCTAGGATTTACCTATAACAAATTAATACAGAAAAAAGTGGCAAGTAGAGACAAATTAAATCTTAATTTAAAGGACCAGTCATATATACTGTTACCTCTGAGTTTATTTCTTTCTCATATTTATTTAAACTGAATCAATTAAATAGCTTAAAAGGACTTAAGGTGATCTAACATTTATAACTGATAACTCAATAACAATACATCCAAAGACATTTAACACCACATACAAAATAGTGAATATTACAGAAATACCATAAAATCATCTTAAAATGATGCCCTATCTATTTATATAGTGGTCACTTGTTATCACTCCACATGTGATCCACTTTTATATGCTAAGGTATTAGGATTTTTTCACATCATCACAATGTTATGTATTTCTCTTCAACAAGTCTAATACAATGCGTCTTAAATTTTACAAATTAATTCATTATATCCCGAACCCAATACACTTGCAAAAACAAAAAGGTCGACGCGTTTCGGCCTGCTGATTTAAGGCCTCATCAGGACTGAAGCAAGGGCGATCATAGCTCTAAAGAAGACAGAAAAAAAAGAAAACATAGGAACGACTTACGACTATACATTCATACAGATACTGCAATCAGTCATTTTAATGATGTATAATACATGCCTCCAAAATATATGATTATATCAAAATAAACTATATTGACACCTTTATTCTCTAGATTTTATAGAATGACAATCTATGTTGATCAAGATAGCCCATTTTAATTCCTTGCTGTAAGTGACTGTTACACTACTTCTTAAAAGGTTAAGTTATTTAGCCAAAATATCTTTAATTTTCGATATGCCTACTTAGACCAGCTAATGTATTTACCTTGAATCCAACCAAAGAGACACGTGTCTCAGAACTTGTTTTTCGTCAGCATAAGCGCTGAGCCCAGCTGCTTATGTGAATCGATCGGCAACGGCTCAGCAGAGTGCTGCTGTCATCGGTACCTTGACAAGGAACAGAAAGGCTTTGATCAACTAACAAAGTCTCATTGCAAACTCGCTACTACAAATAAAAATCACTTTCAAGCCGTTATTATCCATACCGTGTTCGTTAGTCACTGTATTTGGCTCTCCGGCGTATAGCCGATACCATGTCGGTCTTCCGTATCCAAATCGTTGCTAGGATACTCAACGTCCTCGCGGCATACGGCGTCTCAACTAGAGAGAGCCAGTCATTGTCTCATGGGTATTTTTAAGGACACGTGGTTCGCGTACGCAAAGGCGGCGGCCATCTTAAAACTAGAGAGACAGCTCCTCTCTGTCTATCTTGGAGCCAGTCTTTCCGAAATAATTTCAAACTCTGGCTTGATGTTAAAGTTGATCATTATTTAAAAATAATTATATCTTTGCCTCGTGACAGCACAAGTAACTCCCACTTGGCCAACAAAACCGAAAGCCAAATTGCATCTACCCAATTATATTTAAGGATTTTACACTAAGGCATAACTTTTTATTTTTTTAAAAATTGTTTTGTTTAAGAATTGTCGCCATTATTCACGGCTTCACACCCTTTGTATCTAGCTGTTTGCAAAAAGAGATTTGCTAAGATCTTGTTTTTATTTAGTGCTTAGTTAATTCTAACACATAAACCAAAGGTTATATACAGGTGAACAAGCCTTATCTTCGCAGCATAGTGCTACAAACACTATCTATTTCTGCTGGTCAATTATAACTCAAATAATAAAACATATTGCACAGGATATATTACCAATCGTTTCATATTAGCAAGGTATCATAATTTCTTGTAATCCATAGCTAATCTTACTGAATTAATGCCCACATTTCGTCAGCATCATTTAAACCGCTTTTCGCTGTTTGAAATCTCTCAATAAATCTTGCTTCCATTTTCAATAGTCTTTTGGTCATTGGTAGTCCATCCACGTTGGGTTGTATTGCTAGTAGAACTGTCCACCAGATGTCTTCTGTTGTATGCATATATTCCTGATAATGCTCGACTAATGGGGCTCCTTTGACTCCACATTTAATTCTTGACCGGTGTTGTAAAATCCTGGTTTTAATTGGTTGAGAAGTCTGTCCAATATAAGTCTTGTCGCAAGGACACTTGATGCAGTAAATCACATTTTTGGTATTGCAATTAGTGAAATCCTTTTGTGTATGTATTTTACCGTTTATTTTAACCTCTTTGGTGTCTTGTGAGTATTGGCAAGCCACACACTTCCCACATCTATAGTGGCCTTGAATTGCTGGCAATTGTAATAAAGTGCTCAGATCTTTCTTTTTTACAGTCTGTGTCTGGACTGCCTTCACCCATTGATTTTTCAGGCTACGAGCCTTTTTGAATGAGAACAGTGGTTTATCTATATTTAGCTCACTAATGATTTTCCAATTTCGTTCAATGATAGAACGTATTTTATTCGCTTTGGGACTGAATGTGATGACGCAAGTTAAGGGTACCTTTTTGTTTTTTTCTTTTGGAACCAACAATGTTTCTCTGGGGGTGAACCATGCTCTTTTCACTGCATTTTTAATCAATTTTCTGGGGTATCCTCTCTCAATAAGTTTCTTAGTCAATTCCTCTGCATTATTAAAATAATCTGTTTTTTCAGTGCAATTCCTCCTGATTCTTAAGAATTGGCCATAAGGTAAATTTTGTTTGAGTGTGCGTGGATGGCCACTTGAGAAATGTAGCAAGGTGTTACGATCTGTGGGTTTTTTATAAAGACTAACCTCTAAATGGCCATCTTTATTCAATATCCATAAATCAAGGAAATTTATTTTAGTATTGTCTTTACTCATGGTGAAAGTGAAATCCATTGTGCGATGGTTTAACCACTCATGAAATGCCTCTAATGTTTCCTCCGTTCCTTTCCAGATCATCAGAATATCATCAATGTAACGGAACCAATGATCAATGTATTGCCTGAACGGGTTGGTTTGAGAGTAAACCCATTTCTGTTCAAAATGATCCATTACCAAGTTGGCAATTTCTGGGGCAAAACTGCAGCCCATTGCCACTCCTTTCACTTGGCAGTAAAGTTGGTCATTATATTTAAAGAAATTATTTTTCAAACAAATTGTCGCTAATTCTACTAGAAATTCTGTTGGTGGAGTCTGAGGTTGAGTGTTATTATTTAAAGTTTGCCTAATGATTTCAATTGCTTCATCTTGTGGTATATTAGTATAAAGTGACTCAACGTCAAAAGTGACCAACATTTGGCTATTTTCTTCATATATTAGATTTTCTAACTTATTAATAATATCCATAGAATCTCTAACATAAGCGTATGTCTTGGCTACAGCTGGTTTGATAAATACATCTACCAATTGTGCTAGAGGTTCTAGAATGGAGCCACACGCTGAGACTATTGGTCTACCAGGTGGATATTCCGAGTTTTTATGGATTTTAGGTAGAATGTAAAAACAAGGGATTCTTTCATCAGCTTGATTTAAAAAATCGTATTCTTTTTTACTTATCCACCCCTGTTCTTTTGCTCTTGCTGTAAGTGTTTGGATTTTGTTCTTAACCTGTTTGGGTATATCTCTGTTGATTTCTCGATAGTGGAGTGAATTACTTAACTGCCTCATTGCTTCCAAATTATATTGTTCTTTACCCCATATCACGATCCCTCCTCCTTTGTCTGCCGGTTTTATAATAATCTCTTGATTTGCAGCCAAAAGGTCGATCGCTTCTTTCTCGATTTTGGAGCAATTTTCATTAAAATGAATTCTTTTAGAGTTAAGTGCATCTAATTCCTTCAACACTAAATTTTCAAATATTTTAATTTCTTCTGGTAAAGCATTTCTGTCTGGTAAAAAAGTAGATTTGGGTCTGAGACCACTATCTTCATCGCCATCTTGTGTTGGAAATGTATTAAAAAAAGCTCTCAATCTTACTTTGCGTAGAAATTTCAACATTTCTGTTTTACTTTCAACTGGGTCAGGATTCCTAATTGGCACAAATGATAACCCTTTACTTAGCACATGTTTTTCTATTTCTGTTAGGGGATGTGACGACAGATTATAGATCGGAATTAAATTTTCAGATTGCATTATTGTCGTCTGTAGGCCCTCCTTCTGGTTCGAAAGAAATTGTGATCTTGGAATTGCCCTCTGGGGTTGGTTCCCCCTCTTGGTACTCTGTGACTGCCTCTGCCTAAAAAAGGATGATTCCCAGAGTATGTGCCTTGTATTTCTGGCTCTGATTCTGACGAAGTATCTGAGAAAGTAATGAATTTTTTCCGTGATCTTGTTTGGAATTGCAGGTTAAGATTATTAGGGTTGTTGTTTTTATAAAAGTCTTCTCTTAGATAAGGGTAAGTATGTAAAATATCAAAATTCTTTATATCTCGAGTCAATTTAGTTGTTTTTTGACTGATCGTATTAGTTTTAAAATCTGCTATGATTTTATTTACTGACTCCAACAATTGCTGAGAATTTTGTATATAATTATCTGCTGCTATTTCTTGTTCTAGGGTGGCTATTTCTTTTAGTTCACATTCACTAATCCTCAAGGCTGTTTCAACCGATAGTGCAAGCCAATCGCGAGAGCACTTGGTCCCTACCCCACTGAATTGTGTCAAGTATTTTGGATCATTAGTGAAAATTACAGGAATATTTTTCACTTGTAACCCCAGTGGGATTGTATTGTTTTTTAGATGTTCAAGCAATACCTGTGCATGCAATTGAGTTCTTACATTTTTCTTCTTGTGCTGTTTTAGTCTTTCTATTTTATCTAGTTTAGGTGTCTCACTTAATGGAGACTCCCCGCTTAAAAGTGAAGGCAGTTCCAAAAGTTTTAATATTTGTTCCTCTGTGTAACAGACTGTTTGCTGGTCAGACATAATCTTTGTTTTATTTCCAAGATTTGCTGTTTAATGTTAAATTAATTAACTGAGGCAAAATGCCAGATCAATTAACTCCTTTTAAGCTAAAGATTATATCTCATTAACCTCCTGAAAAGGGGGAAAAAAACATCTCTTAAACATTACTATGAAAAATATCAATTCCCTCTCACCTGACAAGGTGTGCGGAGCAACTGTAATACAAAGGGGGTACCCTATAACTCTACTTTGCCTAGGGTCAATATAACAATAATACAGAAGAAAGTGGCAAGTAGAGACAAATTAAATCTTAATTTAAAGGACCAGGCATATATACTGTTACCTCTGAGTTTATTTCTTTCTCATATTTATTTAAACTGAATCAATTAAATAGCTTAAAAGGACTTAAGGTGATCTAACATTTATAACTGATAACTCAATAACAATACATCCAAAGACATTTAACACCACATACAAAATAGTGAATATTACAGAAATACCATAAAATCATCTTAAAATGATGCCCTATCTATTTATATAGTGGTCACTTGTTATCACTCCACATGTGATCCACTTTTATATGCTAAGGTATTAGGATTTTTTCACATCATCACAATGTTATGTATTTCTCTTCAACAAGTCTAATACAATGCGTCTTAAATTTTACAAATTAATTCATTATATCCCGAACCCAATACACTTGCAAAAACAAAAAGGTCGACGCGTTTCGGCCTGCTGATTTAAGGCCTCATCAGGACTGAAGCAAGGGCGATCATAGCTCTAAAGAAGACAGAAAAAAAAGAAAACATAGGAACGACTTACGACTATACATTCATACAGATACTGCAATCAGTCATTTTAATGATGTATAATACATGCCTCCAAAATATATGATTATATCAAAATAAACTATATTGACACCTTTATTCTCTAGATTTTATAGAATGACAATCTATGTTGATCAAGATAGCCCATTTTAATTCCTTGCTGTAAGTGACTGTTACACTACTTCTTAAAAGGTTAAGTTATTTAGCCAAAATATCTTTAATTTTCGATATGCCTACTTAGACCAGCTAATGTATTTACCTTGAATCCAACCAAAGAGACACGTGTCTCAGAACTTGTTTTTCGTCAGCATAAGCGCTGAGCCCAGCTGCTTATGTGAATCGATCGGCAACGGCTCAGCAGAGTGCTGCTGTCATCGGTACCTTGACAAGGAACAGAAAGGCTTTGATCAACTAACAAAGTCTCATTGCAAACTCGCTACTACAAATAAAAATCACTTTCAAGCCGTTATTATCCATACCGTGTTCGTTAGTCACTGTATTTGGCTCTCCGGCGTATAGCCGATACCATGTCGGTCTTCCGTATCCAAATCGTTGCTAGGATACTCAACGTCCTCGCGGCATACGGCGTCTCAACTAGAGAGAGCCGGTCATTGTCTCATGGGTATTTTTAAGGACACGTGGTTCGCGTACGCAAAGGCGGCGGCCATCTTAAAACTAGAGAGACAGCTCCTCTCTGTCTATCTTGGAGCCAGTCTTTCCGAAATAATTTCAAACTCTGGCTTGATGTTAAAGTTGATCATTATTTAAAAATAATTATATCTTTGCCTCGTGACAGCACAAGTAACTCCCACTTGGCCAACAAAACCGAAAGCCAAATTGCATCTACCCAATTATATTTAAGGATTTTACACTAAGGCATAACTTTTTATTTTTTTAAAAATTGTTTTGTTTAAGAATTGTCGCCATTATTCACGGCTTCACACCCTTTGTATCTAGCTGTTTGCAAAAAGAGATTTGCTAAGATCTTGTTTTTATTTAGTGCTTAGTTAATTCTAACACATAAACCAAAGGTTATATACAGGTGAACAAGCCTTATCTTCGCAGCATAGTGCTACAAACACTATCTATTTCTGCTGGTCAATTATAACTCAAATAATAAAACATATTGCACAGGATATATTACCAATCGTTTCATATTAGCAAGGTATCATAATTTCTTGTAATCCATAGCTAATCTTACTGAATTAATGCCCACATTTCGTCAGCATCATTTAAACCGCTTTTCGCTGTTTGAAATCTCTCAATAAATCTTGCTTCCATTTTCAATAGTCTTTTGGTCATTGGTAGTCCATCCACGTTGGGTTGTATTGCTAGTAGAACTGTCCACCAGATGTCTTCTGTTGTATGCATATATTCCTGATAATGCTCGACTAATGGGGCTCCTTTGACTCCACATTTAATTCTTGACCGGTGTTGTAAAATCCTGGTTTTAATTGGTTGAGAAGTCTGTCCAATATAAGTCTTGTCGCAAGGACACTTGATGCAGTAAATCACATTTTTGGTATTGCAATTAGTGAAATCCTTTTGTGTATGTATTTTACCGTTTATTTTAACCTCTTTGGTGTCTTGTGAGTATTGGCAAGCCACACACTTCCCACATCTATAGTGGCCTTGAATTGCTGGCAATTGTAATAAAGTGCTCAGATCTTTCTTTTTTACAGTCTGTGTCTGGACTGCCTTCACCCATTGATTTTTCAGGCTACGAGCCTTTTTGAATGAGAACAGTGGTTTATCTATATTTAGCTCACTAATGATTTTCCAATTTCGTTCAATGATAGAACGTATTTTATTCGCTTTGGGACTGAATGTGATGACGCAAGTTAAGGGTACCTTTTTGTTTTTTTCTTTTGGAACCAACAATGTTTCTCTGGGGGTGAACCATGCTCTTTTCACTGCATTTTTAATCAATTTTCTGGGGTATCCTCTCTCAATAAGTTTCTTAGTCAATTCCTCTGCATTATTAAAATAATCTGTTTTTTCAGTGCAATTCCTCCTGATTCTTAAGAATTGGCCATAAGGTAAATTTTGTTTGAGTGTGCGTGGATGGCCACTTGAGAAATGTAGCAAGGTGTTACGATCTGTGGGTTTTTTATAAAGACTAACCTCTAAATGGCCATCTTTATTCAATATCCATAAATCAAGGAAATTTATTTTAGTATTGTCTTTACTCATGGTGAAAGTGAAATCCATTGTGCGATGGTTTAACCACTCATGAAATGCCTCTAATGTTTCCTCCGTTCCTTTCCAGATCATCAGAATATCATCAATGTAACGGAACCAATGATCAATGTATTGCCTGAACGGGTTGGTTTGAGAGTAAACCCATTTCTGTTCAAAATGATCCATTACCAAGTTGGCAATTTCTGGGGCAAAACTGCAGCCCATTGCCACTCCTTTCACTTGGCAGTAAAGTTGGTCATTATATTTAAAGAAATTATTTTTCAAACAAATTGTCGCTAATTCTACTTGAAATTCTGTTGGTGGAGTCTGAGGTTGAGTGTTATTATTTAAAGTTTGCCTAATGATTTCAATTGCTTCATCTTGTGGTATATTAGTATAAAGTGACTCAACGTCAAAAGTGACCAACATTTGGCTATTTTCTTCATATATTAGATTTTCTAACTTATTAATAATATCCATAGAATCTCTAACATAAGCGTATGTCTTGGCTACAGCTGGTTTGATAAATACATCTACCAATTGTGCTAGAGGTTCTAGAATGGAGCCACACGCTGAGACTATTGGTCTACCAGGTGGATATTCCGAGTTTTTATGGATTTTAGGTAGAATGTAAAAACAAGGGATTCTTTCATCAGCTTGATTTAAAAAATCGTATTCTTTTTTACTTATCCACCCCTGTTCTTTTGCTCTTGCTGTAAGTGTTTGGATTTTGTTCTTAACCTGTTTGGGTATATCTCTGTTGATTTCTCGATAGTGGAGTGAATTACTTAACTGCCTCATTGCTTCCAAATTATATTGTTCTTTACCCCATATCACGATCCCTCCTCCTTTGTCTGCCGGTTTTATAATAATCTCTTGATTTGCAGCCAAAAGGTCGATCACTTCTTTCTCGATTTTGGAGCAATTTTCATTAAAATGAATTCTTTTAGAGTTAAGTGCATCTAATTCCTTCAACACTAAATTTTCAAATATTTTAATTTCTTCTGGTAAAGCATTTCTGTCTGGTAAAAAAATAGATTTGGGTCTGAGACCACTATCTTCATCGCCATCTTGTGTTGGAAATGTATTAAAAAAAGCTCTCAATCTTACTTTGCGGAGAAATTTCAACATTTCTGTTTTACTTTCAACTGGGTCAGGATTCCTAATTGGCACAAATGATAACCCTTTACTTAGCACATGTTTTTCTATTTCTGTTAGGGGATGTGACGACAGATTATAGATCGGAATTAAATTTTCAGATTGCATTATTGTCGTCTGTATGCCCTCCTTCTGGTTCGAAAGAAATTGTGATCTTGGAATTGCCCTCTGGGGTTGGTAAAATACATACACAAAAGGATTTCACTAATTGCAATACCAAAAATGTGATTTACTGCATCAAGTGTCCTTGCGACAAGACTTATATTGGACAGACTTCTCAACCAATTAAAACCAGGATTTTACAACACCGGTCAAGAATTAAATGTGGAGTCAAAGGAGCCCCATTAGTCGAGCATTATCAGGAATATATGCATACAACAGAAGACATCTGGTGGACAGTTCTACTAGCAATACAACCCAACGTGGATGGACTACCAATGACCAAAAGACTATTGAAAATGGAAGCAAGATTTATTGAGAGATTTCAAACAGCGAAAAGCGGTTTAAATGATGCTGACAAAATGTGGGCATTAATTCAGTAAGATTAGCTATGGATTACAAGAAATTATGATACCTTGCTAATATGAAACGATTGGTAATATATCCTGTGCAATATGTTTTATTATTTGAGTTATAATTGACCAGCAGAAATAGATAGTGTTTGTAGCACTATGCTGCGAAGATAAGGCTTGTTCACCTGTATATAACCTTTGGTTTATGTGTTAGAATTAACTAAGCACTAAATAAAAACAAGATCTTAGCAAATCTCTTTTTGCAAACAGCTAGATACAAAGGGTGTGAAGCCGTGAATAATGGCGACAATTCTTAAACAAAACAATTTTAAAAAAAATAAAAAGTTATGCCCTAGTGTAAAATCCTTAAATATAATTGGGTAGATGCAATTTGGCTTTCGGTTTTGTTGGCCAAGTGGGAGTTACTTGTGCTGTCACGAGGCAAAGATATAATTATTTTTAAATAATGATCAACTTTAACATCAAGCCAGAGTTTGAAATTATTTCGGAAAGACTGGCTCCAAGATAGACAGAGAGGAGCTGTTAGTTTTAAGATGGCCGCCGCCTTTGCGTACGCGAACCACGTGTCCTTAAAAATACCCATGAGACAATGACCGGCTCTCTCTAGTTGAGACGCCGTATGCCGCGAGGACGTTGAGTATCCTAGCAACGATTTGGATACGGAAGACCGACATGGTATCGGCTATACGCCGGAGAGCCAAATACAGTGACTAACGAACACGGTATGGATAATAACGGCTTGAAAGTGATTTTTATTTGTAGTAGCGAGTTTGCAATGAGACTTTGTTAGTTGATCAAAGCCTTTCTGTTCCTTGTCAAGGTACCGATGGCAGCAGCACTCTGCTGAGCCGTTGCCGATCGATTCACATAAGCAGCTGGGCTCAGCGCTTATGCTGACGAAAAACAAGTTCTGAGACACGTGTCTCTTTGGTTGGATTCAAGGTAAATACATTAGCTGGTCTAAGTAGGCATATCGAAAATTAAAGATATTTTGGCTAAATAACTTAACCTTTTAAGAAGTAGTGTAACAGTCACTTACAGCAAGGAATTAAAATGGGCTATCTTGATCAACATAGATTGTCATTCTATAAAATCTAGAGAATAAAGGTGTCAATATAGTTTATTTTGATATAATCATATATTTTGGAGGCATGTATTATACATCATTAAAATGACTGATTGCAGTATCTGTATGAATGTATAGTCGTAAGTCGTTCCTATGTTTTCTTTTTTTTCTGTCTTCTTTAGAGCTATGATCGCCCTTGCTTCAGTCCTGATGAGGCCTTAAATCAGCAGGCCGAAACGCGTCGACCTTTTTGTTTTTGCAAGTGTATTGGGTTCGGGATATAATGAATTAATTTGTAAAATTTAAGACGCATTGTATTAGACTTGTTGAAGAGAAATACATAACATTGTGATGATGTGAAAAAATCCTAATACCTTAGCATATAAAAGTGGATCACATGTGGAGTGATAACAAGTGACCACTATATAAATAGATAGGGCATCATTTTAAGATGATTTTATGGTATTTCTGTAATATTCACTATTTTGTATGTGGTGTTAAATGTCTTTGGATGTATTGTTATTGAGTTATCAGTTATAAATGTTAGATCACCTTAAGTCCTTTTAAGCTATTTAATTGATTCAGTTTAAATAAATATGAGAAAGAAATAAACTCAGAGGTAACAGTATATATGACTGGTCCTTTAAATTAAGATTTAATTTGTCTCTACTTGCCACTTTTTTCTGTATTATTGTTATATTGACCCTAGGCAAAGTAGAGTTATAGGGTACCCCCTTTGTATTACACTAGGATTTACCTATGTCACCTTTAATGAGGGTGACACAGTGCCAATAGCATACAAATCACATTTGTACTCCAATGCAGAGAAACGTTTTGCTCCTACTGAAAAAATTCTGACGGCAGTTCAGATGGCCGTCATAAAGGAGAGACCGCTTGCCCAGGGGAAACGCATTGTTGTTGTCTCCCGGGTTCCGGCCTTAGAGGCTGTCACTAAAGCGAGCGTTCCAAACGCTAAGGCATTGCATCCACGCTGGATTCAGTGGGCAACGTCTCTGACCGCCACTGATGTTGATTATGTGTTTGACCCAAGACTTCAGACACAGGAATTTCTCCAGTATGAACAAGAGTACCCCGCTCCCTTACACATATTGCCAATAGACAGTTATGATACAATCATTTATACTGACGGATCGGCACAACCGGCTGTGGGTACTAAACATCAATACTCGGCAGCTTGCGCAGCCGTGTGCGGGGTAATGGAAGACGGAGTTTTTCATCCTCATAATACCTACACTCAGACCTTAGGGGACTGCACAGCCCAGTTGGCCGAGCTTAAGGCTCTTCTTCTAGCGCTCGAACATTCAGAGCCAGGAACACAGACTTTGATTGTCTGTGATTCGTATTACTGCGTCCAGTCATATAATGAATACCTTAATCATTGGAAACTGAACGGGTTTAGAGATTCTAAAGGGAACACCATTAAACACAAAATGTTGTGGGGAAGGGTGGCTGATCTTAAGGATAAGCTGCCATGTGTCCATGTAGCTCATACATTAGGGCACCAACGTGTAGGAATACATGTTGCCGGTAATACATTGGCTGACGAAGCAGCCAAAGCATCAGTAGCTACGGCTTCTGTGGCTGCAGTAACTCGTTCTCGGACGAGGTTGGATAATGAAATACTGATTGCCGTTAAAGCCTCGGCTGCAGGCAGGACACTTCCGAAAGGATACCCTACGAACTATACCTATCATATCAGTGCACAGAATGTTGCTTTTGCAACAATTCCTGATGTTGGTGATCGAGTGATCCCAAATGAAGACCAAAGATTGGAACTAATTACAGCTGCACATGAGGGTGTCGCTTCTGCACATGCTGGTATACAGGCCACTATCACCATTCTACAACAACGGTACTGGTGGCCTAGTCTATGCAGACGGACTAAACAGTATGTCCTTTGCTGTGACATTTGTCAGCAGATTAAGGGCTCGAATATCAGACGCCCTCCGCAGACATCTCTCTTAGTGTCAGACAAACCACTCCATTGTGTGTACCTGGACAATTGTGGTCCTTTGCAACCTGATGGTGCATACAAATACATTTTAGTGGCTGTATATTCCTGTTCTAGATTCCAGTGGGTATGGCCACAGCGGTCGGCTGACGCCCGGACTGTTATAAAAGATTTGCTGATCTTTATCAGTACATATGCGGTTGCAGCATTCCATTCGGACCAGGGCCCTGCATTTGCCTCTAAGGCTTTCAGGGACACCATGAGGACGATGGGTGTTGAACTCCATTACTCCTCACCATACCATCCCGAGGGAAATTCGGTCGTGGAGAGGCGGAATCGTGATCTAAAGCAGTCCTTAACAGCTCGAGTATTAGGTTCAGGCCGCAGTAGGTTACATCACCTATATGGGGTCCAGAGAGCATTGAATAATCTGCCAAGACGGTCCTTGGGGGGAAAGTCTCCATATGAGGTTCTCTTTGGGACAACTATGTATGTTTCCGATCTTGATGCCCCTGGTATGGTGGCAGTAGAAACACCATTTGACATAAAAGAACGTCTCGCTGTTTTACAGGAGCTTCAACAATTCCATGATGATAAATCTTCTGCAAGTGCTGCCACCTTGGGAATAAGGGACTTGGCGAAAACTTCGACTGGCTGGATTCCTAACGTTGGGGATCTGGTTCGTGAGAAGATCGCTGTGAAAAAAGAGTTTGGTCCAGCATACAGAGCACCTGTACCGGTCTTGGGGATAAAAGGCACCAGGACTGTCATCCTTCCGCCGTTGTCTGGTTCTAAATCAAACAGATTCATCTCCATTGACGACATCAAATTACACCATGTGGCCGATTCTTCACAGTAGACCAGGAGGTCCCTTGGGTAGTTCCCGATCCCCTCTCACTACCCAACAGGACATCCCTCTACATAGTAGGATGACCATCGCTACTACTGACTATGCAACTATGTCAGCTGCTGTTCCAGAGACTTCCTCGACCATGGGGAGGGCGGAAAATGAACTTTTGTTGGTTCCAGTAACAATTTCGGAGAACACACCGCTACAGGATTTGGCTGTATTTTACACGAACTCTTCCACGACTGGTAACGTCATCTATCATGAACCTCCACGAACAGTGGATGTGAATTCGATGAGTCCTGTGTTTGCGGAGACTTCCTCTGGCTATTTTGTGGGCATTGATGATTTTTCTTCCGATTCATCCTCAACTGAGACTGACAAACTTTCCAGAGGTAGCAAGTTCTTTCGATGGCTTAAAAAGAACTATTTGATATATCCATGGAACTATCTCTGGTTCTGTTTGACATTTGTTGCATTTTTTTTATGGATTGGTTTTGTGACTGTTTTCTTTTTACTAATTAATGGTCACTATATTGCTGATCGCTCCTCAGTGGAGCCTGTTGATGTACTTTTAACACCACATCATTCATCACATAAGGTCCGACGTGATTTGTCCCCTGTCAATATTACAGCTATTCCAATTTCTGATGGTATTGTTTGGGATCAAAATTTCTATGTCTGATGTTATTACACCTAATGTTGTCTCTGATGATTGGGATGTCCAAACAGTTGATTCCATGCTAACTGAAATGAAGGACTACTCCGCTTTTGGAAGTGATGATGTATATGATTTTACAATGAATTATGGTGAAATGTTCTGCTATAATAATTGGGGACATCACTACCTGCACTGTACAACTAGATATAGGCCTCTCTTTAACTACACACAATGGGAACATTGTTCAACACCACGGGTGGGGAGTCCAAAGTATTACAGTGACAAATTCACATACTTTTCTGGGCATGATACAAAGAAAGCTGAATCTTATTATTTTAAATTACCCACGACACACATTAGAAAACTATTGCTAACAGATACGAAACTGATTTATTCAGATCCCTTTGTTTTCCGACTTTCGATTGAGGGTTATGACTATTGGAAGAACACTATCGATTTGAAGAGTGTATGGGGGACGCAGGATTGGCAGATACAGGGTAAAGAGGCTTTGTTTCGAGCTTGCTTAATTCCTGTGCAAATGATTTTTTTGAATGACACTGTTGAGCAGACATCATGTCTACGATTAGCAAAAATTAAGGATCTAAACACGCCCAGTATTCCTACACCGACAAAATTTATGGATTGGCAACACTTTTTAAATGTTTGTGAGGAAAGGCTGGATGCATTGGTTAAGGCTGGTGCCTATAATTCTTCACTTTCCCGTCCCGGGGGATGGTTGGTATGGCCCACCGACACTGATGAGTGTCAAAGGCGTTTTTTGAACTCTTCAGGGGTTTTTTCCATTCATAGGCCAGACCCTCGCTTTTTGTCAGGTCAGCATACTGGTATAATTACAACATACAGTGTGGGTAAGCTGTGCCAGCAATGGGTACAAACGAACACCTTAACAGCGGTGAAACACCACCTGAATACTCTTTCTGACAGTATAGACCTACAAGATTTCCTATTAGGTCCTAAAAAACAACGCTCGAAATGGTTTTTATATGCCATGTATAATGAAATTTGGAAACTTTCTCAAATTGAGGCTGCTGCACGTTTACGACAACTTGATAGAGAGATTTTGGAAAAAACATTGGCTGTTGTCGACAATGGCATGAACACACTATCCAACAGGATTTATTCCCTGTCGAATATAGTGTCATCTGCTATTGATATCACTCAGACTGATTTGTCTCGGTTATATCATGGGCAAACACAGCTGCGTTCCATCATGCAGCTGAGTTGGGCATTTCAGACGCTGAGAAGTGGCCACATTCCATGGAAATATATTAATGGGAGTGAACTATTCACTGCTTTTAATTTTTCCAGGGAACAAGAGACAATGGCTAAATGGGAGGCTCGTTTCACCTTGCTTCAAGTTGAAAAATTAGATAAGTTGCCCTTCACGGTAGCAGAGAGTCCTTTAACTATCTGGCTCTTACACGGCATTATTAATTTACCGTTTTCAACGTTTCGTTTCTCAAGCTGCCTGAAACATCTTGCAGTGGGATGATATGAACGGCTAGGAGATAGCTTTATTAAGGAAGAGTGGGAGTTGCCCTTTGAGTATCGATGTCTGAACGGCGAACAGGAGGTCTTTCTTAGCGGAAGTGAATGTGAGACTACTGTTCGTCATTCCATGATATACAAACAGGTGTCTCTTCACGGTCTTTGCAATGCGGGGGTCGCGAATTTGGCCTGTTTTCTGAAGGCTACTCCCGTCCCCTTGATCCGTTCAGTGTTTCATGTACTTTCTAATGGGAGTTATGTTCTTCTGAGCGATGACAGCTGTTGCGGCTTGCGACCTGGAATTGCCTACGCAATCTCAGTCACGAAGGTCGTTACGTGTTGTGGCCATGTTTTGTTTCCCCCCACACGAGAGATACAAGTATCTGAAATGTGGCCCCACATTGATACTATTAATGTGAACTATGACAAGTTGAGTAGACTGAAGGCGCTATTGTTTCAAAAACAGGTCGCCTTGACATCCGCAAAAGAGACATATGCTCTCCAGGTTGCGAGATCATCAGCCGAGATACAATCCCTTTTAAATACCGATTTCCCCAAACACTTTGGAGAGTTGGTGTCCAGAATATTCAATGCTTCAAGCACAACTGGGATTGTTCATTTCTTTAAGGCTGTCGGGTCTGGTTTCGTGTCCATCTTCCAGACTGTCTTCGGAGTCATCCCATCAGCCATCCATTCTCTCATTTCCAGTGTGTTTGGTGGCTTTCCGATTATTTTGGCTTTAATTGGCAGACTACTACTGCTATTTTTTCTGATTCGCGTGGTTGTTTTTTTCCAGCGACACAGAGCAATGGAGCCGCTCCCGTCAACACCGCTGTGCCGTGAACGCATGGTTCGGATCTTCGGTACACCTTTACTGGTGGAACTGGAATTTGACTGGTCATTGTCATTCCGGCCTCTACTGTGGTGCGTACAACTAGTGTTCCGCTGCATATGGTGTCTCTTTGAACATCTGCCTATGGTCTGTCTTGCTGTTGCACCGACATCTCCTGTGGACCACGAACTGCTGATGTGCCCGATGAGGGTTCATACACGGTCATGCCCCTTGAGACTGCGGTTGCTCAGCGAGGCCACCTATGAGCCTTCTGTTTTACGATCTAACATGGATGAGGACACTGCAGCGAGTGTCGATACACCGATGACCATGGCTCACTTCTTCTCTGTGGATCCGTTTGTCCGTCCAGCTCTCAATTTCACTTCAGACGATGTTGACTCATTTTTGAGATCCTTGAATGGTGACTTCGATGACATTCTTCAAGATCCTGCATATAGCACATAATTTGATGAATTTTCTTGCCAGTTCCCGGTTCTAAGACGTAGCGATTATACTAAAAGTTTGCTATACTTGTCATGGTTGATATTAACATCTCTGAATGTTTTTTGAACGTATTTTAAACACACAGCATTTATTTTTTTTGTCATTAAGGTTTTTTTGGCTTTTAGTTCAGTAGCAGCTTTTTAGCGATTGGGTTTCTTTACCTTCATCATACCTGTTACGACAATGGGGAGGGTGTAGTGAATCCTAGTTTGTTTTAACGGGATAACAGGAGTTAGCTTAGCAGTCGGCTTGTAAACTCGTGCCCCTGTCACCCAGTGACTTTTAACCTACTTAGCTTGCTCTGTCTTAGTCCATTTAATTATTTATTTCCTTTAAAATGGCGGCCTTGTTTATAGTTAGGCCACTTGTTATGGGTTCTATTATCGGTGTCACTGCACCAAGGTGTCAAGATCAAGCACGAAAGACAAACATACAGTAGGCATTCACACTTAGGGATTTTCCCTCTCTATACTTTCGAGGGATTGTTGATATTAATTGCCGTCCCAAGCATGCCTGTTATCTATTGTTGTGAATAACACTTATGTCGGGGGACCTTGTAGATCTGTATGAATACAACACACTTTTAGACAGATAATCAGAGGGATTCCAACCAGAGGGCATCGCCACCATCGCTGATACCGATGCTGCAGTCATCTTGACACTGACCCAGTCTTCGTGTCCCTGTGGAGTCTGAAATAGAGACCTCATTCCAAGGTAACAAGGGTTGGGGGCTCCTCTCATGGACACGGCTTTGGCAGATTAGGTTTAACGAACCCAGCTCTCCTTGAGGTATTAGGGCTTGTGCCATCTTTTACATATACATATACTTCTTTCATATATTGCATAATGGTGGGGGTCTTTATAACAATGACTCTCCTCTTCACAATACTGTTGCTTGGTATATTCATTATCCTAATCATTGCAGTTCATGCAACTTATCACAAATTGCAGTTATGTTGAATAAAAACTATTATAACTTCACTGCATCTGTGTTATTGCCTTTGTTTGTATGAGACATAATAGATCTATGAGAAAAGGGTAATTTCCGTTTAACCACGACAACCCTGAGATATTGTACTTTGAGTCCATGCGTAAGCGACTGCTACAAATCACCTTTGACTATTGTGTTTATGGTGATGTACTGCTAGTAAGCCGCTAAGGTTTGGACAACAGTTACAACTAGTTGTAGGAAGAGACTTAGGGGGTCATTCCGACCCCGGCGGCCATTCTGGCTTTCCCGCTGGGCCGGCGGGCGACCGCCAGAAGGCCGCCCGCCGGCCCAGCGGGAAACCCCCCTCAACAATGAAGCCGGCTCCGAATGGAGCCGGCGGAGTTGTAGGGGTGCGACGGGTGCTGTGGCACCCGTCGCGATTTTCAGTGTCTGCAAAGCAGACACTGAAAATCTTTATGGGGCCCTGTTAGGGGGCCCCTGCACTGCCCATGCCAGTGGCATGGGCAGTGCAGGGGCCCCCAGGGGCCCCACGACACCCGTTCCCGCCATCCTGTTCCTGGCGGTAAAAACCGCCAGGAACAGGATGGTGGGAAGGGGATCGGAATCCCCATGGCGGCGCTGCAAGCAGCGCCGCCATGGAGGATTTCCTGGGCCAGGGGTAAACCGGCGGGAAACCGCCGGTTGCCCTTTTCTGACCGCGGCTTTACCGCCGCGGTCAGAATGGCCCAGGAAGCACCGCCAGCCTGTTGGCGGTGCTTCCGCGGTCCCCGGCCCTGGCGGTCATGGACCGCCAGGGTCGGAATGACCCCCTTAGTCACCTACAAATGAAAGTACTGTCATCCTGAGACCAGCAGTCTTGCTCAGAGCAAGAGTCCAAACTACGACAATCCATTCTTAGCTCCTGAAAGCCTTGTTCTTTTTCAAGTATTTGGCAGAGTGTAAGGTGGCTTCTTCCAAGTGCTCTTTGGAAGGAACTGTACCACCCCTTCCCTGCATTATTTTTCTTTGCTTCTTCATACATTGTTCTGCCAAAAGCATTCTACCATGGAATGTGTTGCTTGGTTTGTGTCTGAAGCCTGATCGGTGTAGGTGACCAACCCATGTAACCTCAAAATAATTAATTAGTGGAGGTAGTTTAGTTTCATGTTATTGGTAACAGGGGGATTTAAAAAGCATATTATAATGTCTAGTGACCTCTGTTACAAAGACCTATGCTAAAGATAGTAGCTTAATTCTTTTCTTCGCAAATTTTAGGTTAGTTGCATAATCAAATCCGAGGAAGGGTCTCTGTAGCTGCCTCCAAATGTGGCTAAAATGAATGTTAAACCTCTGAATTGCAGTGTGTCGGTAGATGTTAAGTATGGTTGAAATCATTGCCTATTCAAAATCTATAATTGTTTTCTGTGGGTTGTAGTTGATTGGTAAGCACTCCATACAGTAGTGGGATGTTTGTTTTGATATTGGCCATGTATTGTTTATATCTGACTGAATGGTGGAAGGTACGACTTAAAAGTGCCATCCATTCTCCGTGTGTTACATTGTGTCATGGGTAGTAAATTCTTATTGGTATCATAGATGATAATTCTATTATCATTATTGAGATTGTGATATAGTAAAGAATATTTTTATGTGAATAGTAAGTGTTGGGGTACGTCTATTACTTTATATTTTGTAGATACCACCGGCATTTTCCTGTATGTCCCACATGTTCTGCCAATTAGCCTTGATGGCTTGTTGCTTGGTCAGGAAAGTTTGGTATAATATTTTAAAGTATCATTTCTGTGAGCTCTTCTGAGCTTGCACAGACCTGTATTAGGTCCTATAAAATACTCCTGACTCTATAATATTAGAAGGATGGTTATGTTCCCTAACAATTTCAACTGTTTTGTTTCTCGTGTTAGCCTGCAATGGCATGCATTTTAATAATATTTGGTGCATTTCAAGTGTAGCGTCTCACTGGTGGTGCTCCCTTAACTATAATTATATCCTCCGTAATTTAATAACAGATTCCACTTTTTGGATTTTATGTATTTTGTGGTTTGTGACATTTTACCCTTGGGTCTTAGAGTATAGAAAATATGTATTGTATTGCTTTTACTTTTTTCAATTGTAGATTTTTGGGTTGCAGGTCTATTTGGTGCTGTTTTGGCGCAGTTCTTTTGTTGTCTGGTAAACACGGTTAGGTTTATTGTTTTATTCTTTACATAGAATTTAGTTAGGAGTTTATTAGTTTAAATTTCTTTTTTTAATCTTTAAAGTATTATTTTAACTTTAACTGAGTTTGGTGCTTTGGTTACAATGCTTACCTCAAATTGTTCATTTTTGTATTGTAAGAAATTTGGGGCCAGATGTAGCAAACTGTTTGCGACTCGCAAATGCATTTCCGAGTCGCAAATAGGAAGGGGTGTTCCCTTCCTATTTGCGAGTCGCAGTGGTATGCAATTCCATTTGCGACCGCGTACGCAGTTACCATCTACTTGAAGTGGATGGTAACCCACTCGCAAACGATGGGGACCCCCTTCCCCTTTGTGACTGGACCCAAAATTATTTTTTCAGAGCATGCAGTGGTCCAAGGGACCACTACCTGCCCTGAAAAAAGCGAAACTAAAGGTTTCGGTTTTTTTTCTAAGTGCAGCTCGTTTTCCTTTAAGGAAAACGGGCTACACTTGGAAAAAAAAAACTGCTTTATTTAAAAGCAGTCACGGACATGGAGGTCTGCTGTTCCCAGCAGGCCTCCATCCCCGTGAGTGCCCAGAGTCGCTATGGGGGCGCAAATTGTGACCCACCTCATTAATATTAATGAGGTGGGTCTTTGCGACCCCATAGCGACTCGCAGAAGGTGTCTGAGACACCTTTCTGCATAGCAAATTGCGACTTGCAATTTGCGAGTCGCACGGACTCGCAAATTGCAAGTCGCAATTTGCTAGTTTCTTACATCTGGCCCTTGCTTTGTTATATTTAGTGGTTCATAAAAGTATGAAACTCTTCTTTTGTAGGTTTATAATCTGGTCGAGTGACACTGTGTTTTTCGTGATTTCTATTTTGTTCATTAATAATATTGATTTAGGTCTTGTATGCTTGAATTTACATATATTTATGGAATTAACATGATTATGACTGAAATAAGTTAAATATGACGTTTAGACATATGTTTTATTAAAGTGTTTTAGTTATGCCACATTTAGGGGGTCATTCTGACCCTGGCGGTCGGCGGTGAAGCGGCGGTAAGACCGCCAACAGGCTGGCGGTCTTTTTTCATGTATTCTGACCATGGCGGTTACCGCCATGGTCAGCCGCCTCTTCACAGTTCCGACCGCCACGGCGGTAACGACCGCCGGGCTGGAGACCTGGGTCTCCAGGCCGGCGGTCGTCACATACCGCCGGCGGTATTCCAACCCACCTGACCCCGGCTTACTGCCATGGATTTCATGCGGTTGGGGACCGCCATGCAATCCATAGCGGTAAGCACTATCAGTGCCAGGGTCTCCCCCACCCCCAACCCCCACCCCGACTCCCTCCCCTACTTCCCCACCACCCCTGCCACCCCCAAAAGGTTGCAGGACCCCCGTCCCCACCCCGATCCCCAACATATACACACACATACACACATACAGGCACGCATCCATGCACATACACACACACCCCCGCATTCATGCACGCATCCATGCACATACACACCCCCCCCGCATTCATGCACGCATCCATGCACATACACACACCCCCGCATTCATGCACGCATTCACACGCCCCCTCAATATACACGTACGCACACCCCCATGCACGCACACAACTCACAACACCCCCCCACCCCCCTTCCCTAGCGGACGATCACCTTACCTGTTCCTGGTGATCCTCCGGGAGGTAACGGGCAGCTCCGCCGACACCGACACGCCAACAGAACACCGCCACAGCGAATCAAAGGTCGTGATTCGCTGGGCGGTGTTCTGTTGGCGTGGCGGTGGAGATGGAGCTACCTCCACTTCCCCGCCTGCCGCCAGTATGGCTGTTGGCGGCTCTTCGTCCGGAAACGGGCAGAGCACTGCCAACAGTCAGAATGGCCCATGCGGAAGACCGCCAGCACTGGCGGTCTTCCGTACGGCGGTCCCTCGGCGGTCTATTGAAAAGACCGCCGAGGTCGGAATGACCCCCTTAATTTCTAAAACACCATCTTAAACAAGATGGATGACATCTGTTACTCACTTGTCCTTTTCCCCCTGCACATATCCTATCCCCACATGCTTTGCAGAACACACAGTAGAACAGATGACATAATGGTTATTTCCACTGTTGTAGTTCAGACTGAACTTGCTCTGGTCCAGATGTAAGATTGCAGCAAAATTTATAAATTGTTTGTTGCAGACTTGATCCATTTATTGAGAAAAGGACCTATTGCCAATGTTTCATATTAGTTGGAACATCTCTGGATTACATTAGCATAGGGAGTGATGAACAATATTTTCCTTAAATTGGGATATGTTTATGTGTTAAGGTAATGATGTTTAATTTCCCTCGTATTTTGATTTGGTAATGAAGTGATATCGTCCCTCATGCCACAGTGATTTAGCAATTTTCCATCTTGGTTATGCAAGATTTGTGTATAAGAGCCCTTGATTTTGAGGATAAGCCAGGAGATTCTGTGCTTTCCTACATGCTACTAAGGATGATGTCTGATTTCTTCTACTGTTGCTGCTCATTTGGTACTTAGAATAATTACTGATGTTGCATTTGCAGTATCACTTTGCATCTGGGAGACTTCACAGCATTGATTCAGTACTGGCAATTTCTGCATTTTTGTTATAAAACGCTTTGACTTTTCACTGATCTAGAACTCACTTATTGAGTGGGCTCCATTACTTATTGAACTGCTTTACTCTGCAAATTATTTTTTGGGAGATGCCTTGATGCTCAATTCAGTCTCTAGGAAAACTGTATCAGATACATTTTTGGGATATTCAATTTTGGGGTGCCTAATTTTTTAGGTGCAGTTTTGCTCCCACAAAATTGGTAGCAGAGGATGACTGCGCATTAAAGAGCACCTCTTCTTACAAGATACCAACTTAGATCCCATTTGTTATTATGCCCAGTCTCTGGAAGTAGTGAATGTTTCGGTGGAGATACCAGTGTCAAGATTTTGCTTGAGCAGTCTGACTTGCAGTGCTGTTCCTGAATGAATTAGAGTGTAAGTATGAATAGCATGAAATTATTCTGTGATTTGGGTGAGATTTGAAGTGTTTGTCATGTCCTATTGATGTTTTAAATTGTGAGATGGATTGTTATTCTGTATGTGAAGTGTTTTGTTATGCAAATCTGATTCTGGATTCAGTTGGTGGTTTGATCACTGTTGTGCTGATGTATGATTCTTATTTATGAATTTAATGTTATTATATTTCAGAATGGTTATCAGATTTGTCGAAATCCAAGATCTCAAGATATTGTGGTTTTACTTGTCTGCATAAGGCAGTGTGTAGTGCGTGGTATCTCAGACACACACACAGGGGATTCTGAACTAATGAGTTTTCCTTTCAAGGGTTGTGTGTTAAATATGGGTTGATGTACAATTCTCTTAAGTGCCTGAGAATAAGTGCATTAGCCAGGGTGGATTGCCGCTGGATGGCTCTCTGCCTACTATGAATTGTGATTTAAAATAGTACCATGAAGGGTGCTGTTTTTGTTGCTCTGTTTGCTATTGATTGTGAGATTTGTCTTCCCTTAACTTGCTGACTTTCTTCTATTTTAGGTTGAGCACGCATGGGTTTATTCAGTGTAAATTGAGTTAGAAAGGTTTTGCAATAGATTTCCGCATTCATGGAGAAGTCATGCTGTGATCGGTTAGTCAGCCAAGAAGACATGCCGGGACTGGTGAGAAATCCCCACAAAGCTGCGCTGTCATTGGTTGGTTGCTGACAGAGCTGTACTGTGATAGGTTTTCCTTTGACAGAGCCACAGTGGGATTGATTGTTGTTCACTAAGCTGCTTTATATGTTTTTTCAATAGTTTTAAACCAAAATAATGGGTGCTATATTAATGGTTTATATTGTACCTTCTACTGATGGTAAAAAATTACTTGCTGCGGAAACACCTGCATATGAAATAATGACAGACTTTGGGTTCTGTATATGTATACCTGTATTTGTGAATGGCATGATTATACTGCTTCTGATAAAGACTTACAGTTTCCTTTAAGGTACTGTTAATATTCGGAAGCTAGATTTTCTGAGACAGACAATGCATGAGAGAAAGCTGTTACCTAGACCTACACAGTTTGAAGCTTTAAACAAATGGGATTGAATGGCCACAGGGAAATATAGGAAGAAAATGACAAAGCTAGTGAAGGGCTTATTTAGAGAGTGGTTGGAAAACAAGTTGGATCATCAGGAGAAAGTTGGACGGAGGATACAATGGAGGGTGTGAAAGTTGTTCCTGCAATAATTAAAGGAACTGATGACAAAAGAATACAAAATATGAGAAAGAACAGAATCAGGATACAGACAAGAGGAATAATTTTATTAATGATGCTTCAAATTCTAGACCCCTCAATGTACTGAGAGGGTACAGAGAAAGGGAACTGCTCCTGGTGTAGTGACTGTTATCAAGCAATCACTCAATCAATCAGAATTTATAAAGCATACTACTTACCCATAAGGTGCTGTGGGGGTCGGTCCTCTGTGCCTCAGTCGAAGAGCCAGGTCTTCAGGTCCTTCCTGAATTGAGGTAACAATGGTGACTGCCTGACGTGAAGAGGCAAGGCGTTCCAGCTCTTTGCTGCGAGGTACACAAAAGATCTCCCTCCAGCCAAGGTCTTCCGTATAGAGGGTATGGTGGTTAGTGCCTGGTGAGGAGAGTGGAGAGGTCTGGCGGGGGAGTGGAAGGTGATGCAGTTGTTGAGGTAGGTAGGTCATAGGTCGTGGAGAGCCTCGTATGCGTGGATGAGGAGTTTGAAGTTGAACCTTTTCTTGACGGGGAGCCAGTGGAAGTCTCCTAGGTGTTTGTGATGTGTTCACGGTGGGGATGTTCAAGATGAGTCTGACAGAGGCGTTCTGGATGTGCTGTAATTTATTCAAATTCTTTTGGGTGGTGCTGGCATAGAGGGTGTTGCCATAGTTGAGCCTGCTGGTGACCAGGACGTGGTTACTGTCTTGCCGCAGTTGTGTGGGATCTATTGGAAGATTTTCTAGAGAAGTCGGAGTGTGTGGAAACAGGAGGATGCAACAGAGTTGACCTGGCGAGTCATGGTGAGAGATGAATCCAGGATGAAGCCGAGGTTGCATGTGTGGTTCGTTGGGATGGGGGTGCTGAGTGTTGCAGGAAACCAGAAGCTGTCCCAGGCAGATGTGGACGATGCCAGGATGAGGATTTCAGATTTGTCTGAGTTGAGCTTGAGGCAGCTCTCCTTCATCCAGGCAGCGACAGCTTCCATCCTGTTGTAGAAGTTCTTCTTGGCAGTTGTAGGGTTTTTGGTCATTGAGATGATCAGATGGATGTCATCGGCATAGGAGGCGATGTTCAGTCTGTGGCTTCTGACGATGGACGCGAGTGGGGCCATGTAGATGTTGAAAAGTGTAGGGCTCAGAGAGGAGCCCTGGGGCACTCCGCTGCTGATCTCTCTGGGTTCTGACAGGTATGAAGGGAGAATGATTCTCTGTGATCTGCTGGTCAGGAAGCAGTGTATCCATTGTAGGGCCTTGCTGCGGATGCCAGCTGCTTGGAGTATGGAGCAGAGGGTGTGATGGGAGACCATGTCGAAGGCACTTGATAGGTTCAGTAGGATGAGGGTTGCTGTTTGGCCGCAGTTGAGGAGCAAACAGATGTCATGTATGGTGGCGGGGAGGGCAGTCTCCATGCCATGGTTGCTCCTGAAACCTGATTGGGAGATGTCCAGGATGTTGTTATCCTTGTTATCCTTGATGTGTTTGCAGGGCTGTGCGTTGATGGCCTTTTCGATGAACTTGTGGGAAATGCAGCAGAAAGATGGGGTGGTAGTTCTTGAGATCCAGAGGGTCGGCCATCGGTTTCTTCAGGAGCGGGCAGATTTCGTCATGCTTCCAGTCCTCGTGGAAGATAGCCATCTCAATGGAGCAGTTGAGAGTGTGGCAGAGCTCAGGTGCAATGAAAGTGTTGGCATTGTTGAAAATGTGGTGGGGACAGGGATCAGTAGGGGCTCTGGAGTTGATGCTAGTGATGGAGTGGGTCTCGTCCGTGGTGAGGGTGGTCCAGCAGTGCAGGATCTGTAAAGCTTCGGAGGATCTGAGCGGGAGGGTTGTTGGTGGGCTCGAAGCTATCGTAGATATCCATGATTTTTCGATGGAAGAAGGAGGTTAGTCTGTCGCAGAGGTCCTGAGATGGAGGGATGTTTGCAGCTTCTGATTGGGATTTGGCAAACTATTTAACCACAGCCATGAGCTCTTTGGTATTGTGTGCAGTGACACTGATACGATCCTGCAGGGTGTCTTTCCTAGTGGATCTGATGAGGTGGTGTGAAGGGCGCAGGGACCTCTGGGAGCTTGCTGTTTCTCCATCTTTTTTTATGATATCTGCAGGTGCGCCTGGAGTCTGGAGTGCGGGGGAGAACCAGCTGGCTTTCATGAGGCTGTGTTTACCTGAGGTCATTCGGAGTGGCGCTAGGGTGTTGGCGCATTCAGAGATCCATTGGCGGAAGTACCCTGCTAAGATGTTTGCGTCTGTGGCGGGGGGAGGTGGTAACTTGCTGAGGGTGTTGGTGAGATGCTTCTCAGTGATCTTGTTCCGTTTGCTATGTGGAGCAGACGGTGCAGAGGTGGATGGTAGGTTGAGTGTGTGTCCGGTGATGTGTGTTGGCGAAGTGACCAGTTGCTTGAGGCTAATTGTGGTGAGGTTCTTGAGCAGGGAAGTGGTGTTGTGTTCATTGCAGCTGTTGATGTGATAGTTGAGGTCGCTGAGGAGAAAGTAGTTCATGGAGGTGAGTGTGTGGGGAGCTATTATGTCAATGATGGAGTCGCTAAAGGCTGGGTGGGGGCCGGGTGGCCTGTGAATGAGGGTGCAGCGGAAGGTGGAAATGGAGGTGCTCCGTGTGGGGGGCATGTTCTTCTGTGTTGGTTGTCAGGCGGAGGGTGGATTTGTGAATGATGGCCAGACTGCTGCCTGGCCGAGAGGGCCGGTCTTTGCTGAGCAGTTTGCAGTTGCTGTGGATGGCAGTAGCAATGTCCAGTGCTGACAATGGGTTTGTACATGTTTCGGTGAGAAAGGCGATGTCTGGGAAGGTGGAGTATAGCAGGTATCAGATTTCTACGGCGTGTTTGTGGAGGGAGTGTATGTTGAGGAGAATGCAGTTAAGGCGGTCAGGGTGGGTGTTCGGTGGTCCTGTGGCAGGGAGTCCGGCATTCGGTGCAGGGTGGAGATGCGGTGTCAGTTGAAGCAGGAGAAAGATCTGTGGGTGTCTTTGGGTGATGGCTGGGGGTGGATCGTCCGGTGTTCAGTGCATGGAGGGTTTTAGCGTTGTAATGATGCATGGTCGGAGGACCAGGGGTCGTGGTGCTGGGCGTGGTCCATCAAGAGACATGAGCAGACGGGCTTTCCTTTGGCTTGCCAGCAGCTGCCATTAAGAAGGGGAAGGAGATGGGAGGGTCTGGTCAGCTGGGAGGCGGGAGGGCGGGAAAGCACTTTGCAAGGAGCGGGCAGGGCCACAGGGGCAGTGGCAGCAGGGAGCAGACCGCACCATAGAGAAAGGGAAAAGTGAAAAGAGGTTCAAAAAGTGAAAAAGGCGAAAAAGAGACAGGAAAAGAGCAAACAGACACACTCAACAGGCACAGATGGCCACTAGGCCACCAAGGATGAGCAGCAGCAATGACAGCAGCAAGAGGTGGAGATGCACAGAGGGGATGTGCAAAAGCGTGCATCTGACCAGGAAGTCAGATGGGAGCAAGAGTGCAGATGCAGACCTCACTTACGGCTCTGGTAGTTGAGTACTCTGCCGGAAATTGCAATGAGAGCAGTGCGAAGCACTAGCAGAGATGCACATCTTGTTTCTCAAAATCAAAGCAAATAATCTGTTTCTACAGGGATGGTGCAAGGAATTCCTAAAGAAACAAATATTAATGTTGGTCTTTTGAAAATGTAATTTTGAGAAATGTCACCATGGAAAATTGATTTGAATAGACTATAGTTATACAATGTTGATGAGACAAGGTATTTTATCAAAGAAGTAGCTAGATCTGTTAATGAAGCACAAGATAAATTGAAGGAATCCCTGATGAGTGTGAGGTTGACACACGTTAAAATAAAAGAATTGGGGTTGATGACTTTAAGAGCTCATATTGAGCACTTAATTGAGAGGATGTTGGAATAGAATGATTTAAAGAAATACAGAGAAAGGTAGAAGAAAGGGAATGCAAGTAAAAAGAAGGTGGAAGAAACAGAGTGAGGTGAAATGATTAGTTAGTGATCCAGAAGTGGGATCATAATTGGTAATGGACTTTCAATTAAGCAAGGTACATGGCAGAAATCTTCCTCATCTGTGATGTACAGAAGCTGATGTTTCTGCTTTTACAGCTAATTTTCTAAAACTGAGAGGAACCTAAGAAATGGTACAAAGAAGTTCATAGGTTGCCAACAATTTCACAGGTGTTGTGGACTGATTTAAATTCATTTGAAATTGTGATTTCTAATGATTTGAGGACTGAATGTAAGGCTGCTGTTTCTTGTCCAAATGAGGGGCTAGCTAGAGTTGCTACTCATAATGCTCCTTTCGAGGAGTTAGATAATAAATCTAGACTGGTGACGGAACATTCGAAAAAGAAGGTGCCTGAAGCGATAGTAATGGGTAAATATTTTGAGAAATTTACAAGAACTGAAAGATTTTTTGCATGCTTATTACGAGAGGCTCATGTAGATTTTTAGAGGTACAGCGGAGTTGATGATCCCTAGAAAGATGGTGTCAATTATTTTGTTTCTGCTTTCACTTTGGGTTTGCCTCCTAAATTGAGAAGGCATATACAGCAAAGTGAAATGTGCAGACAGAGAAAGAGATTAGATGAGTTTTTGAAGCTGGTGAATTACAGTAGTTATTGGCTTGATGCAAATCAGAAGAGAATTAAGGAAAAGCTGAAGGTTGCTCAGACAAAACAATCTAAAAGGGGGGCTTGAAATCAGTTGATGGGTTCAAATATGTGTTATGTTCAGCCTGGAAATGCTGGAGTGAATGCAATGACTCAGTTGCAAGGTGCAAGAATGGGAATATGACATATGCAAATGCAAGGTGGTGGAAAAGAAATGATGAACAATCCTGGAGTGAATGCAAATGTTGAGACGTTAAAACAGAACAATGTCACTTCCGTGGGAAAACTGGGCATTGGAAAAGGGAATGCAGATAAAATCCAAATAGATGCAGAATATAATTGTTCCTCAGAAACAGGAAAATTAATTATCAATGGTTCGAAATCAATCAACTTCTGTGCATGGTATGCCTGAGGAGAACCAGTTTTGCATGATGATGTCTTCAGCCACTGTGTTGCAGCAAAGTATTAAGAACAAAATGCCATACAGTACAAGCACAGGGTACCAAAAGAATCCAATGATTCCGTCTACTGATTGTTCTCAGTTTTGTTCAGGAAGTAATCCACAATGGTAATCTCTGAGGAGGGAGGAGGATTACTTATTTAGAGCATTCTGTCTTATCCAGGTGGCTGGTTGACACCTGTTCGGTATAAGTCAATAAGGACGCTCAATGAAGGACCACACGCCAATTATGAATACAATTTAGCTTTACTAGAATTTCAGGTAAATGTAGGCATTTAGCACATTAACAATAGTAGAGTAAGAATAGTAATGAAAAACATCTATTTATATATAAGTACACTACAAAGAGCATCTATGCATATATATATATATATATATATATATATATATATATATATATATATGTATATATATATATATATATATATATATATATATATATATATATATATATAAGCAAACAGTTCATTGACAGATATAAGTTTTGATTAACTGTATACCAGAATGCATCAGACTACGATGTTCAAGAAGCAGAATATAAATGAGTTGAATACTTCAGATAAGCTTTGATTTATTGCAAACCAAAATGCATGTTTCAATTACTGTAGCAGGCTCTCACTACGATGTTCAGGAGGCAAAGTATAAACAAACTGAATACTTCAGATAAGCTTTGATTTACTGCACACCAAAATGCATGTTTCAGTTACTGTAGCAGGTTCATACTATGAGGTTTAGAAAGCAAAATATAAACAAGCTGAATACTTCAGGTTAAAACACAGTGCAAGCATAAATAATCAGTCCTAATAATAGAGCAGCGAAACAAAGGCCTTTCATCCCTGTGTGGAACTTAACTTAGTCCACGAAATGCTCGGAAGCCCTCTACCGCCTGCTTGGACCTCTCTCCCCCTCAAGCATCACGGTCAGCACAACAGGGAGGCAGCGCTGGGCCATGGCAGCTTTCACAACTCCATCTGCGAGCTTCAATTCCCTCACCCACCTTTCAGTGTTTAAGTAACCTGAAGCTTGGATTCTATCCCCTGCCAGTATTTTCTAGCTATGTTATCAGTACATGTCTCTTGGCTGCCTTGCCATTCCCTGGCCATTGTTTTCATTCCATCTTTTACTGTGGTCTCGTTCTCAAGGTTGAGACTGAATCTCCTTCACAGCCTGTTTCTCACACATGCAGCTGCGAATAAGCTACGGAATGTCAAAAGAAAACAAGTGAACATCGTGAATTTCTTCGACGTTGCTCTGGCTTCGGCAGGCATAACGCTCATCTACACTGTTCAAGCTAATTAACCCTTCGCGTCACAATGTCTTCCGCACCTTTCCCTATACTGATCACTCCACCTCTTAGATGAGCGCGATGCTTGCAAAACCAGAATTATTTATTGTAGCACTTCGCTAGCTAGATTGCTACGAGTACTTATAGCATTATTCTGAGCACCTGCATTTTAGTATAAAGCTGGTTTGTGCGTACATATAGTCTACATAGTATAATCATTAGCGTGACACAGACAATCAATAACCAGATTAGCGGATGTAACACTATATTTAGCGTCTTCGTAGCTCCTGGTGCCCAACCTAAGAAGATGTCATACCAATGGTGCTCAGTTACTTGCTGGATGCGTGAAGCAGTATGCATAATCTGTTTGGCGTCTATGGTCATCTGTATGGCGGTATCCTTGGTATATTTAGCTGCCATGTCGAATTTAGCAAATGTGATTTGTGCGTAGCGCCTGATTGCCTCTAGTCTAGGTAGCTTCACAACGAGCGGGATGTTCCATTCTAACTGTGCTTGCATTTGCGTCTGTAATGTGGTTGTGGTGAACTTAGTTGGTCGGTATAGGATATGAGTACTTATGTCAATAATGCTGGTAATATTGCACATACACATTACCTGCTCTCCTGTGGTTTGTACAAATCCGTTAATAAGTAAGGGATGATTAGTAACGTAACATATACTCTCTGTTCCTATCTGATATAAGTCTGTGCCATTAATAGGATAAGGTAACCATTCACATTCTCCTGGTATTGGGTGAAGGCATGGATTCAGTGCCCGTCCAGTGTGGGTACATACCCACCCCTTAGACCAATCTGCACATCTAGTGGGATCTACGGTGTGATTTGTTTGATCAATCCATTTTTTGTCAGTGTGAGGTATCCACCATTCTTCACCTATTACTACAGGGAGCATTATAAAGGGGCACCATATTTCAGGAGGAAGATCACTTCTAGCTATATCAAAATGAGCATAACACATCTCTCCCTCACAATGAAATTGTATGGGCTTTACCCATATTTCCTCAGGCAAATGCAATTGTTGTCTCCAATATTCACCTTGAAGCTGTCCCCATTCCGCTTTGAAGTCTACATACTGTTGATTAACAATGCTTTGCCATAGTATGCACTGAATTCCTTTGGACACTGTTTGTGTGCTTTGAAAGCTTTTTCCAAATTGTTCATAAGTGAAATTATGCCATTGCCAATCACGATACAACCCACGCAGAACCTTCCATACTTCTTGTGAGTGTGTGGGCCCCCATTGAGAAATTACTTTTATGGCCTCCCCTGTACTATATCCTGTAGAAGATAGCTTATTCCTGATGGCTTCAATATCAAAAGCGTTCAGGGCCCCTACCCCAATTCCGGTGGCCCCAGCTATCATGGATCCTAGATCTCTTCTGATGCCTTACTTCGGCAAGGGCCATAACTCGGCAAGGGCCATAACTGTAGTGTCCATGGTGTGCATAATGGATCATACTTAGAAACATTCCCCTTGGCAATAGTTATCTGTAACACAATATGGTTAATTATGCTTGCATGCAAAGCTTGCTTACATCCTATTCTATATCGAACTATGGAAACGTTGCCTAAATTGCTGACCATGCGTCTTTCGGCTACATAAAACATAAAGGCTGGTGTTCTATTGTTCATTGTAACAACCACCATGTGTCTTGGTATCACAATATTTACATATCATGTTTAGCATATAACTCAAAGCCTGTACTATTGCTGGCGTCCCCTGCACCTCGTTCAGTCCGTTGGCATGTCGGATTTGCTGTCCAGTTACCTTCACGGTTACAGCTTTGGCAGCCATCCACTTGCCTCCAGGTACCTTCACATTGCAAAGTGAAACATTTCCCTGGTCATCAGTTACGTTAGCGGCTTGAGGTGCACAAGTGACATGAAGGACGGCAACGACATTCTCTGCTACATTCGGTCTGACCGCAAACAGGAACCACGTCATCGACGCAGATGTCATCATTTACGACCGTGAGGTAAGTCTCACTGCAAGTACAAATACAGTTACATTAGAGTTCTTTAAAAGTATAATGTACGTACTCCCCACCCCTTGACTCAATATCTCTCCTGCCTCTGGCTTTTTTTTTTCTGGATAGTTCTCCCATACTTTTCTTCCTGTGCTTCCAAATCCTCCCTCACCTCTCTGGGTATTATCGGGGGGCAGATCTGTCATTTAATGTGTGAGGTGTACGCTTGTTCACAAATCAATTGAGCAAGTCTGTCATGTGCTTGATACGATACAGTAGCATCTCCTTGGTTCAGTAATACTACTTTAACCTCTCCTCTGAAATCTGGGTCTATGACTCCCCCTACCACCGACACTCCCTTGATGGCCAGGCTGGACTAAGGGGCAATTCTACCATATGTTCCAGGTGGTACTCTTACTCCTATTCCTAAGGGAACAGTTTTCACCTGTCCTACGGGTATTTCTCCATCCTCTGAAGCAAACAGGTCCAGTCCTATACTGCCAGAAGTAGCCTGTAAAGGTAATCAAGCTCGGGGTCTGTTTTCCAGACAATCATTGTGTGGGTGCTTTCTTTATCATGCCCTGTCTTCCGAATGGAAGGAGTCTGCTTCCCAACTGGTCTATTGTTCAATTCGAACAAGGCTTTGTCTAAATTACTACTCCATCCTTTTAGAGTCTGATGTGCTGGTAACTTTTTTAGCTGTTCTTTCAACAATCCGTTATATCTCTCAATCATGCCTGCAGCTTGTGGATAATATCTATGGTTCACAATCCAGCAAATTCCCTGTTCCTGCGCCCAGCCCTGCACTGTCTTTCCTGAAAAGTGTGTGCCCCTATCTGTTTGGATCTCATCAAGTGCCCCATAATGTTTTATCAGGTAGTTTAGCCCTCGCAAAGTGGTCTTTTGATCTGCAGACTTTCAGGGCATACCCAACATAAGGCCAGAGTAGGTGTCCACCATGGTTAATACGTAGCTTTTCCCTCATTCTTTTGGTAGCGGCCCGATATAGTCCAATTGCCACACTATAGCAGCTGCAGTTCCTCTTCTGATATGGCCTCTAGGCTTCTTTTGAAGGGGCATTTGTCTAATCTGGTTGCATATGGGGCCCTTATTTACTGCTTGTTGCACTTGTTCTTTAGTAACTGGACTTTGTCGTTGCTGTACCCATGCATAAGTGCTATTCTCTCCTAAATGTCCGGATGTTGCATGGGCCCTGTTTGCTAAAGCAGCTTCAGCTTCCTCCTTGATGACCACGTTCACGTTTTGGCCATTTGATCTGCGGTGTTGTTGAATAGAGATGCAAGTGAGGTATCCAATGGGCAATGGGCATCCACATGTCCCACATAGATTTGACATTTTTGCCCTTTCTCCCACATCTCTTTCCATAGCTGCTCACCTCCCCAAATGGGGGTGCCTTTGATTTTCAATCCATCCTTGCACCAAGTCGGGCCCAGCTTACTAGTCCTTGGTAAGTGGCCCGACTGTCAGTGTACCCAAATGTTTTCTCTCTGATGGTGGCTTGTTCGATCACTGCTGCTACCCCTGCAGTTCTGCAAGCTGGCTTGATTCATTATCCCCTTCTCGCAGCAACATCGTTTCTGTAGCAGGCTGGAGTGCGACTGTTTGCCATTGTCTTTTTCCTTGATAGTACCGGGCGATACCATCTGTGAACCATGCATTTTGCTGTTCTTCTTCGATGAGTCGTTCAAAAGGCGGGCTGTTTAAATGGTGAGGATTCCACTTCAGAGGGCTCTGATGCAGGGGCCATTGCCTGCAAGTCCATTGCCCCTAGCTTATCTTCTTGTAACTTCGACACTCCTGCTGGTCCCGGTTTTGCCCTCTGCTGCAGATACCATTTCCACTTCACGATGGCAAACTCCTGCGCTCTGCCTACTTTATTGGCAACCCCTCCTTCTCTTGTCCAACCTAGTAAGGGGACCCTTGTTTTTAAGGTGACCGGCCGATCATCAGTTATGTGGTCTATTTCCACTAAGGCCCAATCTTGTGGCACCCTCTTTTTTCCCTGCCTCTGCCATTGGCTCCACATCACTACATCATTTACATCATCCTGTACTATAATTTCCAGCTCAAACAGGTCTCCTTCTGTGATGGGACCTAACGTAAAAGGATTCTGTAATGCATCTTTTGCTCCAGTGTCCCACGATCTCACCAACCATTTAAACAAAGGCTCTGCAGGCATCTGCATAAACATACGGGTTCCCTCCAACAACTCACTCTGCGTATAATCTCTTACCAAACGAGAATTCTGTATTTGCCCACCATTAACTCCCTTTTCACCTTCAATTTCACCTACACGTCCTTCTCCACTTTCAACTCCACCTAGTTCTGTTACACGTACTTCCACCTCATCCTCCCAAATATGTGAATCCCAACTTTCTTTGCGTACCAATGCCCTCACTTGCACAGTTGAGGGTATTTTAGGCTTCTGCCTACTCTTCTGTTTTGCCATTCGTACTTCTAATGCGGTGCACCTTGCCTCCATTTGATCACCCCGAGTCACTGCACTTTCTATGGTCTCTTTCATAAGTAACTGCCTTTCCTGCAAGGCTACAACCTCATCCCGCAGTTTTCTTATCTCTGCATCTTGTGTTAATGTTTTCCTGTATACCGTACGGAGCGCAGACAGGAAAAGCCATCCCACTTGCTCTGCTGCTTTCAGCTCCAGCTTTGCCCCTGTTAGCTTCACCCTCTCAACCGCATCTTCCACTAAGAGAGGAGTCACTTTCTCATCTAATGCCTCCCATAACACCGGCACTGCCCACCAGTTCAGGAGTCCTGCCACACCAGAGAACGGGTCAGTTGCTAACCACCCGGGAATGGATCTGGCTTTTGCCCCATGCTGCCTTCCGCTCTCTGCCTCACTTTTCTTACGTCCCCAAAGAGGCATTATTGACTTAAACCCCACTCCTGGTACCAAATGTCTTATCCAGGTGGCTGGTTGACACCTGTTCGGTATAAGTCAATAAGGACGCTTAATGAAGGACCACACGCCAGTTATGAATACAATTTATCTTTACTAGAATTGCAGGTAAAAGTAGGCATTTAGCACATTAACAATAGTAGAATAAGAATAGCAATGAAAAGCATCTATTTATATATAAGTACACTACAAAGAGCATCTATGCATATATATATATATAAGCAAAGAGTTCATTGACAGATATAAGTTTTGATTAACTGTATACCAAAATGCATCACACTACGATGTTCTGGAAGCAGAATATAAATGAGTTGAATACTTCAGATAAGCTTTGATTTACTGCACACCAAAATGCATGTTTCAATTACTGCAGCAGGCTCTCACTACGATGTTCAGGAGGCAAAGTATAAACAAACTGAATACTTCAGATAAGCTTTGATTTACTGCACACCAAAATGCATATTTCAGTTACTGTAGCAGGTTCATACTATGAGGATTAGAAAGCAAAATATAAACGAGCTGAATACTTCAGGTTATAAACACAATGCAAGCATACATAATCAGTCATAATATTAGAGCAGAGAAACAAAGGCCTTTCATCCCTGTGTGGAACTTAACTTAGTCCACAAAATGCTGAGAAGCCCTCTACTGCCTGCTTGGACCTCTCTCCCCCTCAAGCATCACGGTCAGCACAACAGGGAGGCAGCGCTGGGCCATGGCAGCTTTCACAACTCCATCTGCGAGCTTCAATTCCCTCACCCACCTATCAGTGTTTAAGTAACCTGAAGCTTGGATTCTATCCCCTTCCAGTAATTTCTAGCTATGTTATCAGTACATGTCTCTTGGCTGCCTTGCCATTCCCTGGCCATTGTTTTCATTCCATCTTTTACTGTGGTCTCGTTCTCAAGGTTGAGACTGAATCTCCTTCACAGCCTGTTTCTCACACATGCAGCTGCGAATAAGTTTATCTACGGAATGTCAAAAGAAAACAAGCTTGAAAGCGAACATCGTGAACTTCTTCCAAGTTGCTCTGGCTTCGGCAGGCATCACGCTCATCTACACTGTTCAAGCTAATTAACCCTTCGCGTCAGAATGTCTTCCGCACCTTTCCCAATACTGATCAATTCCTAGAGGTAGACCAAAGAGGCCCATTCATTGATGTTAAATTTAATGGCCACCCCGTTTAATTTTTAATTTATACAGGAGTTACCTGTTCTACAGTTTGTTCTGTGGATGTCCCAACCGTACACCTCTCAGGAAGAGAAGTCCAGTTTGTAGGGATTAATAATAAACAAATTGTTAATCATGTTACACCAGATGTCCCAGGCAAAATAGGGACAAATAGTAAACAAACACCAGTTCATTTTGTGTGATTCTAGTCATATGAATTTGTTGGGCAGAGACTTCCTTTGCAAAATGAATTGTGTGATTTACTGCACACTGGGTGGTTTTGCAATTGAAACACAGAATGATGACTCGATGTTTACAATTAAAGCACAAGGCACAAGGGTTTAATTGTTTCCAGCTTTAACAAAAGACAACCTGCCCCTCGATTTTGAGATATAGGCGGTCATTACAACATTGGCAGTAAAAGCTGCTTACCGCCGTGCAGAAGACTGCCAAGACACCGCCGCGGAAATCCGCCACAGCTATTATGACCCACAGCTCGGAATCCGCCAAAATTCAGACACCCACACAAGTCCGCCACACCAAAGGTCAGTGATAAACTGGCGAAAACAAAAACTCCACTGTCACGCCAACAGAAATACGCCCACACTATCACGCTGCGGTCTTTCAACCGCGGTATTCCATTGGCAGTACACACCGCAGCGCTCAAAATACACACACTCCTACAAAACACAGCCACATTGGACAATTCAAAATACACACACCAGATACACATACACACACCACTCCCACACACCCATTAGAATATAAAACACCCACCCGCATCACCCACAAACCCCTATGACAAAATTACTGAGAGAAGGTCAGAGAGAGACACCACAAACAACTACCAAGCATCCACAAGCATACAATACCATCACCCAGAGAACTTCCACCCACCTCACACAACACACCACTAAATATCATCCCACTTATCACTACACACACCACCCCACACATCACCCACACCACACCATGGCACGGCAAAGGCACCCCAGGTTCTCTGAGGAGGAGCTAAGGGTCATGGTGGAGGAAATCGTCCGGGTAGAGCCACAGCTATTCGGATCACAGGTGCAGCATGCCTCCATAGCTAGGAAGATGGAGCTATGGCGAAGATTAGTGGACAGGGTCAACGCAGTGGGACAGCACCCAAGAAATAGGGATGACATCAGGAAGAGGTGGAACGACCTACGGGGGAAGGTGCGTTCCGTGGTCTCAAGACACCACCTTGCTGTTCAGCGGACTGGCGGCGGACCCACACCTCCACCCCCACAACTAACAACATGGGAGGAGCAAGTCTTGGCGATTCTGCATCCTGAGGGCCTCGCAGGAGTAGATGAAGAAATGGACTCTGGTAAGTCAAATCTTAACTATTACATCCCCCACCCTACTTGCATGCTATCACATACCCCCACACTCACCCTCACCCCCATCACTCCAACTCCTCACAAATGTCCCAACATCACAAACCACACATCCTAACACCAAGCCCTGCATGCAACAACAAAGCATGGACACCCATCACCAAAGCATGGCCACTGCACATACCCATACACCCCCCTAAAACACCATCACACAAGGTCCCACACAGGAATGCAAGCACTGGGGTACACAGTCACCCACCTATTGCACACTATGGCACACACAGATGTAATAAACATCCTTTTATACCCCTGCAGGACCCCTACCCAACGTCACCGGACAGGAGGGTCCACACATGTCCACACCACCAACAGAAGAGGCCCACAGTGATGGCAGCAGCTCTGTCCAACTGGATCTAGATGACCAGCCCCGCCCATCGGGGACCTCGGGACAGTCGGTTCCCCTCACTCAGTCACAGACCACCACAGAGCTTCCTCCCTCTGGAAACACCAGCACAGCACCCACCCAGCAGGCCCATACCTCTGTCCCCAGGACACGTCAATCAGCAGTGTGTCCACCACTACAGGGAACCCAGGCTAACCCACCACCCCAACAACACCAGGGACCTGGGGGCAGTGGTAGTGGGCACACGGTCCAGGGGACGGAGGCCCAGGAACACAGGGGAACTGGGAGGGCTGCTGTGCGACAGGGGGAGGAAAGGCCAAGGGAACCCACTCTCCACGAGGCCCTCTCCAACATCATGGGAGCCTGCCACCACTCCCAGGAGACAATGGCAACGGTACTGGCCAAGTTTCAGGAGACCTAGCGCCTGCAGGAGGAACAGTATTTGGGCTTCAGGGAGGAACTCAGATCCATAAATTCCACCCTGGGCACCATCGTAGGGGTGCTGAAGGAAGTACTCAACACCAGGAGGGACACTGTGGCACAACAAGGGGCCCCTGACACTAGCCTGGACGATGAACTGCCCACCACCTCCGCCGGCGCTAGTGGACAGGACGCCCTGCCACAGGACCACCACACCAGCATCCCACCCCCTGCAGAGGGAGAACCACCCCGCAAACGGTCCCTGAGATCCAGGACAAAGACAGAGAACGATGCCAAGACTCCCGCCAAGAAATGAGACCACCCTGAATGTCATCTTTCTGTCCCACTTTGTCACCCTGTCCATCCTCAAACTGCCCCAGCTCCACTTCCTATGCCCATTTGGGCAATGCACCTATGAGACTAATAGACTGGACTCTGCCGTGGACATTCCTCCACCATCACCATTTTACAACCCCCCACAATATTGAGCACTTAAATAAACACCCTTGAAGCACAAAACAATCTGGGGTCAGTCTGTGGTTTCAAAATAGTGTATTAGCAATTACAGTGTCAAAATGCTCTTTCAAATGTAATGTCAACATACCTATGTCACACAGCTCTAGTCCATGAGGAAACAAAGCAGATGTCACACAGTGGGACCCACATCTGTGAAATCGTAAGGGAAAGTGACAACTCAGTGACCATACACTGGGTGAAAACGACAGACAGTAGAGAGGTAGTAGTGTTAAAGTACATGTAGTAGGCAGGTTTGTATTTTTACCTGTGTCTCACTGGAAATGTTGCAGGATCACTGAGTTCCTTTTATCGATGTCCTCTTCTTCTGCTTCCTCGTCTTCACTGTCCACAGGCTCCACAGCTGCAACAACACCGCCATCTGGACCATCCTCCTGCAGAAAAGGCACCTGTCGTCGCAAAGCTAAGTTGTGAAGCATACAGTAGGCCACGATGATCTGGCACACCTTCTTTGGTGAGTAGAATAGGGTTCTACCTGTCATATGTAGGCACCTGAACCTGGCCTTCAGGAGGCCAAAGGTCTGCTCTATTATCCACAGAGTTCGCCCATGGGCCTCATTGTAGCGTTCCTCTGCCCTTGTCCTGGGATTTCTCACTGGGGTCAGTAGCCATGACAGGTTGGGGTAACCAGAGTCACCTGCAAATGGTGAGGGACAACTGTTAGACACACACTAACCTGTAGGGATATCCCCAGACCCAGACAACCATTCCAACTGACTTGCTTCCAGGTGCTCATCTAATAGCCACACATGGTGCCTCTGGAGTTGACCCATCACATAAGGGATGCTGCTATTCTGCAGGATGTAAGTGTCATGCACTGAGCCAGGGAAGTTGGCATTCACATGGGAGATGTACTGGTCTGCCAAACACACCATCTGCACATTCATGGAATGATAACTCTTCCGGTTTCTGTACACCTGTTCACTCCTGCAAGGGGGGTACTAAAGCCACAAGTGTCCCATCAATGGCACCTATGATGTTGGGGATATGTCCCAGGGCATAGAAGTCACCTTTCACTATAGGCAAATCCTACACCTGAGGGAAAACGATGTAGCTCTGCATGTGTTTCAGCAGGGCAGACAACACTCTGGACAACACGTTAGAGAACATAGGCTGGGACATCCCTGATGCTATGGCCACTGTAGTTTGAAATGACCCACTTGCAAGGAAATGGAGTACTGACAGCAGCTGCACTTGAGGGGGGATTCCTGTGGGATGGCGGATAGCTGACATCAGGTCTGGTTCCAACTGGGCACACAGTTCCAGGGTTGTGGCACGATCAAGCCTGTAGGTGATGATCACATGTCGTTCCTCCATTGTCGACAGGTCCACCAGCAGTCTGTACACCTGAGGATGCCGCCATCTCCTCACATGTCCCAGCGGACGGTGTCTATGAAGGACAACAGCGATCACAGAGTCAACCAACACAGAGGAACGTACCCACAGCTTACACAGAACACGAATCCTAATCCGAAATTTGGCCTGTATGAGTGTTGAGGCAAGGCCTAGGTATGTGTGATGCAGTTAAAAATTAAGCCACGAGGCCCCTGAAATGGCTGCTGTCTGACCTGTAAAGTGGGACAATGGGATGTGAGGTAACCTCGCTGGCGTTGTACACCGTTGCGGTAGGCAATTCTGCATTGTTTAACATTGGACCCTATAGGTCCCAGGAGCCAATGACGATGTACTCCGGCGTTGACGGTACGCACCGCCGTGGACGTGACTGCCATTTTCTATCTGTTCAATCACTCGATACCTGATCTTCGACAGGAGAGGACCTACACTGCAAGTGCTGCTGTGACCTCGGTCTGGAAGAGACAATGGCTCGTGCGTCTGGGGAAAGGGCCCCTGCCTTCACATCGGAGGAGTTGGAGAAACTCGTGGATGGGGTCCTCCCCCAGTACACGCTACTCTACGATCCTCCAGACAAACAGGTAAGTACACTGGGAGCATGCTATATGGGCTATGCCTGTGTGGAGTGGGGTGGATGAAAGATGGTGGGGGGAGAAAATGAGGCGTGCATGAAACGACGGTGAGTGCATGTGCCACATGGCAAGGGTAGGGATGAGGGCCAATGACTGTGACGGTGCAGTTGGTAATAACTTTTCTTTTCCCCCTGTACAATTCATGTAGGTCAGCGCCCACCAGAAAAAGGATATTTGGCGTGCCATCGCCAAGGACGTCCGGACCCTGGGGGTCTACCACAGACGGAGCACCCACTGCCATAAGAGATGGGAGGACATTCGCCGCTGGAGCAAGAAGACGGCGGAGGCCCAGCTGGGGATGACCTCCCAGCGTGGGAGGGTGCCCGTCGCACCATGACCCCCCTGATGTTCAGGATCCTGGCGGTGGCGTACCTGGAGTTGGAAGGGCATCAGAGCAGCCAAAAGGGGTGAGTACACTCTCATTCAGCTGATTTTGCGTGCAGTGGAGGTGTCTGGGTGGGGAGGTGGACTGTGGGTTTCCCTAGGCCAGGGCGAGTGTGCTAGTTAGGTCCCCTTGTTCTGGCAGACCCTGTGGCACCCCACCCAGTGCCAAGTACACCTAGTCAGGCTCCTGTGACATCCATGTGTGCAGATGTCGGTCATAGCCTTGTAGGCCATGTCCCAGGGATTGAAGAGTGGAGCCGAAGTGCGCGGCGTAGTGCAGGGGGCTTCTGTGTCTGTCGTGTCCGCCAACGGTAGCGGTAATGCATGCACTCGACATGTCTTTCTTCTGTCGTCCTCCCCCTTTTTGTGGTCTCCCTGTTCTTGTGTGCATTAGCATCATCAGGCAGAGGAGCAGTGGCACCGGAGCATGAGGGAGCTGCATCCCACATGGCCAAGGAGGGCGAGACAACAGACTCGGAGTTCACCAGTGGGACGGATGGCGAGAAGAGCTCCATGGCAGGGACAGGAGCTGCCACCAGTGACACAGACTCCTCCTCTGATGGGAGCTCCCTTGTGGTGGCGGCAAAATCTGTGCCCCCCGCATCTACAGGTACAGCCGCCACCCCCTACCAGCACCGCCCTCCCAGCAGCCCCTCAGCCTTTGCCCCGTGCCCGCTCACCCAGGAGGGTGGGCATCACCTTCGCCCCAGGCACCTCAGGCCCTCCCCGAGTTATCCCTGCTGCCCTCAGTGAGGAGGCCATTGACCTCCTCAGGTCCCTCACTGTTGGGCAGTCAACCATTTTGAATGCCATCCAGTGTGTAGAAAGGCAGTTGCAACAAACAAATGCATTCCTGGAGGGCATTCATTCTAGTCAGGCGGCCGTTCAGCGAGCTTTTCAGACTCTGGCCTCAGCACTGATGGTAGCCATTGTCCCTGTCTCTAGCCTCCCCCCTCCAACTTCCTCCACCCAGACCCAATCCCATCTACCTCAGCCTATCCCAAGCACACCTTCGGACCAGCATGCACACTCGTCAACACACAAGGGAAGCTCAGACAAACATAAGCACCACACATCCCACAGGCACTCACGCAAGCATCACACACATGCAGACACACCAACTTCCACTGCCTCCACTGTGTCCTCCTCCTCCTCGTCTCCCTCCTCCCTCTCAGTCTCGTCTCCACTCACACCTGCATGCACTATATCTATAGCCACTACTTCCATCACCAGCACACACACCACCACACCCTGCTCACGTGCAGTCACCACCCACACTGCCATTCACACGTGCCCTGTGTCCTCTCCCAGTGTGTCTGTGACGCCACTTCCCAAGATACACAAATGCAGGCACACACCCACTCAACAGCCATCCACCTCACGACAGCTTCCAACGCATGCACCTTCACCCAAAGTCACCAAAGGAACACCTCTTACAACCACAACTTCTTCCAACCCCAAACCCCCTCCAGCTACCCGTCCCAGTGTTCCCAAGAAACTTTTCCTGTCCAACCTTGACCCCTTTCCCTCACCTCCCCCACCCCGTCCGTCTCCTAGGGCCCGACTCTCCAGGTCCCCACCTAGCACCGCAGCCACAACATCTCCGGGACCAGTGGTGCCTGTAGTCACCGGAATCTGGAGTGCACAGGCCACCAGGGCAGCCAGTGTGGCATGGAGCCACAGCATGGACGGTCCCCCAACTGTCAAGCATCAAAGGTTGGCCTGTGCCCGGCGGGAGAGGGGGAAGACTCTAGCCACCAAAGCCCCTCCCAGGGGTACAGGTGGGGGTGTGGAGTCAGCTGCAACACCTTCCAAGGTGGGGAAGGGCCACAAGAAAGTCAGCAAGTCTGGGAAGAGCAGCATGGCGGAGAAGACCGCCATCGTCCCCGCTGCCCAGGAGGCCACCGGCACCAGCCCAGCTGCCCAGGAGGCCACCTCCAGCACCAGCCCAGCTGCCCAGGACAAGATCGCCAGCACCAGTCCCACTGGGCCAGACAGGACCGCCAGCACCAGCCCCACTGGGCCAGACAGGACCGCCAGCACCAGCCCTGCTGGGCCAGACAGGACCGCCAGCACCAGCCCCGCTGGGCCATGAAGGACCACCAGCCCTGCTGGGCCATGAAGGACCGCCAGCACCAGCCACGCTTGGCCAGACAGGACTGCCAGCAGCTGAGTCACTGCAATGGACCCCTCCGACACAAGCACCGCTGAACAGGGCGCCGCCGCCATAAGCACCACTAAACAGGGCACCGCCGCAACGAGCACCGCTGAACAGGGCACTGCCGCCACAAGCCCCGCTGAACAGGGCACTGCCGCAACGAGCACTGCTGAACAGGGCAACGCCGCCACAAGCACCGCTGAACAGGGCACTGCCGCAACAAGCACCGCTGCCAATGACACCGCCGCAACAAGCACCGCTGGCCCATGAGCGCCAAGGGCACTGACGCTACTGAGTCCGTCATGAGCAGGATGAAGCACTTCGGGCGCAATGCCCCCTCCAGAACCAGTGGAGAAAAACATCCACTACCTCTGTCCGTGGCAGGATGAAGCACTCTGGGCACAAAGCCCCCTCCAGAACCAGTGGAGAAAAACATCCACGACCTCTGTCCTTGGCAGGATGAAGCACTCCGGGCACAATGCCCCCTCCAGAACCAGTGGAGAAAAACATCCACTACCTCTGTCCTTGGCAGGATGAAGCACTCCGGGCACAAAGCCCCCTCCAGAACCAGTGGAGAAAAACATCCACTACCTCTGTCCTTGGCAGGATGAAGCACTCCGGGCACAATACCCCCTCCAGAACCAGTGGAGAAAAACATCCACAACCTCTGTCCTTGGCAGGATGAAGCACTCTGGGCACAATGCCCCCTCCAAACACTCCGGTCACAATGCCCCCTCCAGAACCAGTGGAGAAAAACATCCATTACCTCTGTCCTTGGCAGGATAAAGCACTCTGGGCACTTGGCAGGATGAAGCGCTCTGGGCACAATACCCCCTCCAGAACCAGTGGAGAAAAACATCCACTACCTCTGTCCTTGGCAGGATGAAGCACTCTGGGCACAAAGCCCCCTCCAGAACCAGTGGAGACTGTTATCCACTTGAGAGACTGTGGCTTTGCACTCCCCAGGATGGAACAGTGGGCAAACCACCTACTGTAGAGACTTGAGAGACTGTGGCTTTGCACTCCCCAGGATGGAACAGTGGGCAACCCCCACACTGTAGAGACTTGAGAGACTGTGGCTTTGCACTCCCCAGGATTGAACAGTGGGCAACCTACCCACTGTAGAGACATGAGAGACTGTGGCTTTGCACTCCCCAGGATGGAACAGTGGGCAAACCACCCACTGTAGAGACTTGAGAGACTGTGGCTGGATGGGACAGTGGGCAGGTGGCCCCCTCGTGGATTTGGCGTTGTGCACTCAACCGGCTGAGGTGCCCCCCCCTTTCCTTTCCCCCTGAGGTGCCTGTTTTATTGCTATCTGTTGCCCCTGCAGTGTTCTCTCCGTCATTTCGGGGATTGAATGTGGGCCTCGCCCATACCGTGTGGGCCCAGTGTTCCACAGACTTCAATGGAGCACTACCTGGACTACTATTCTATAGTGTATATATATTTTTTTTCGGACTGGATTTTAATATATTACAATGGTTACACTCATTTCCTTTTGTCATTGCATTCTTCCCGGGGCGGTTGGGGGGTGTAACTGTTATGTATCATGCTGTATTAGTGTGTGTGTTGTTGTGGGTGAGGGTGGGGGTGGGAGTGTTGCATTTGTGTGTTCCTGGTTTTTCCCTCCCCCCTTCCCTGTGTCGTAGGTGCAGTACTCACTGTGGTCTTCGCCGCCGGCGTTCGTGCTCCTGGTAGAGGAGCAAGAAGATAGGGGCTGGCAGAATCTGGAGTTCGGGTTCCATGGCGTCCTGATTCCTCGTGGGGTGTGTAGAGGTGAGCGTTTTCCCTTCGAAGTCCTGTTTCTGCCGTGTTTTTGTTTGCGGTGAATCCACCCCGGAAAAGGGGGGGATTGGTAGGTTGTGATACTGTGGACAGTACATTGTCCTCTGCCTGTCTGTTGGCGGTGACCGCCAAGCTGTTTGTTTGTACCGCCGTTGCGGTCGGAGTGTTAAAGTGTCTGTCTTTGTTGGCAGTTTCCACCACGGTCGTAATTGCATTTTTTTTTCCGTCGCCCTGTTGGCGGTCTTACTGCCTCTTTAACACTGACCGCCAGAGTTGTAATGACCCCCATAATGTCGAATAAGAGGTATGGGATTTTTTTGTAAAAGAGATAGGGCTGATAAAGAGTGCGGAACCAGTTAATATTTGAGTTAAACATGATTCCCTTTTTCTCAGAATAAACAATATAAACTCTCAAGATCAGCTGGTGAAGGACTGAAACCAGTTATTGAGAAAATAATAGAGGAAGGAATTCTTCGGGAAGTGCTTGGTTGATTAGTTCCCTCTATGTTGTGTGCACAAGCGGCCTTGCACAATGCATTTTTCCTCCACACACTGAGTATGATGCAGCATGCACCTCCTTGAATTCTGGCTACCATAAAATGCTTTGGTGAAACCTCTGAAGTGATTCCTCCTTTGTCTCAGCTGGAAGGTTAGACAGGCATGCAGAGTCAATTTCATATGATGTTTTTACTGGTACACTAGGTTTAAGGGCCACAGGACTGAGTTGATGTTTATTTATACTACCCACTAACTAGCAGTATTTCTGAGCATGGAGACTGGACCTGGAGGTGTCTGCTACTCGGTCACTGTGTATATAAGAACTGTCTGAGAGCAGGATGTGTTTGTAAGGGGACACCAGTGGTGATGAGCTGCAGCACAGATAATGTGCTGTTAAATGCAGCCTTTGGGGCAGTTTTTTATTTATTTCATGAAACCACTGGGAGGAATGTAAGCATCTGCAGTGGAGTTCGGACCTAAACCAGCAGTGGAGGGTGAGCCGCTCTAAAGCCTTAATGACAAACGGGCAATTTTGGTATTCATTCCTTGATGAGTCTTTCTCCTTTTTTGTGCAGTTTTATATAGCGTGAACCAGACCAAAGGTATTGGAGCGCTTCACATGAGCACCAGTTACAATGCACAAGGTCACATTCATATTTTAGGCAAAGGAAGATTGTGGGCCTCATTACGACATTGGCGGTCGGTCTAGCGGACTGCCAATGCCGTAGGGAGGATGCCACCATCATACCAATGGCAACCCCCACCCTATTACAATGTTGGGAGCATTGTAATAGAGCGTTCCCACAGGTCAGTCTGTCAGGAACAGTGCTGCAATAAAGGACTCAGCTCCCTTAAGGGAGCCGAGTCCTGTACCGGAGCACGGAGGGGGCCGACCACCACCCTTAGAATGTGCACTGTTTGCAAAGCATAGGCATGGGCATTGGCAGTGCAGGGGCCGCTTTGGCTGCCAGCACACCCCTACCCTCATCCTTTCCATGGTGGTCAGACCGCCATAGAAAGGCTGGAGGCAAGGGGAGTTGTAATCAGCTAGGTGGCGCTGAGTTCATCGCCCTGGCTGAGTACAACTATGGCCGCTATCATAGCGTCGGAACACATGTTCCCTGCAGGGATGGTGGTCCCTTGACAGTCCTCCCCCAGGGTCATAATGCAGCAGTCCAACCGTTACTGTGAGTGTGGCCCTTAGTGATTTGCCCAGAATCATAGGATGTTGAGATGACTCCATGCCTCAATCCAGTTCTAAAGTTTGCAGCTTTAGCTTAAAGTCTGTCCATAGCGCAACATCCCCTCCTCTCTTGTCCTTACACCCCTCTCCTCACAGAGCCAATAGGTGAGATGAGAGAAATGCAAGAATGGGATCTGTAAACAATTATGCAGCACAAGGAAAAAAGCAGAGCAACAGTTCATCTTCTAAAGGCTGCTGTAGGTATAGGAGCAGGGCTGGGACTGCTGTGCCTGCCTCATGCCAGTCTATCCATATAGATTGTACTTGAATTTATTTTATTTTGCTTTGCCTGAATATGAGAAGTAGGAAACATTAAACACCTGATATTTCTCACTTCTAAAATCTAGATGTGACCTTAATTTATTAACTTTGTCAAGCACTCAAGGAAACTCTAATTTGTCCATGATCCAGCACATGTTTTCATTTCAAACTAAGAAAAAAGAGGCCCAAGCAGCAAGAGTGTCTGTGTGCCAGTCAATAAGTGGGAGTATAAGTTGAAAAAAAAGAAACTATGAAGTGTGTTAAAAGCAGAAAAAATAGTGAATGTATGAAAAAAACAAGCAAATAATAATGTAACAAAGAGGGAAAGTGTATGAGAAGAATGCAAACTTAGGAAAATAAAGAAGAGAATTACAGTGAGAGGGAGTGACCATGAATATGTTTGTATGGCCTTGTATCTCATGTTCAGACATTTTCCCAGTAATTTGCAGGCCTTTCGTAGCACATGTTATGTGGCCCAGCAACACATTTAACAATGTGCTCTGTTCAGAGTGCTCAACAGTCAGCTATTCTGTAGCACAGTGATTAGTAAACAAAGCAAAGGCACTGTAGTGCTTGCTCTCTGTGTAAAGTGAAATCACAGATCATCTTTATATATTATTGCATACATTTAGTTATGTTCCTAACACCAACAAATAGTATGACTACACCACTCTTTCTTATATCATTGATTGCCTTAATTTGTATTACAGAAATTTGAGGGACATCTTTTGCTAGTAATTCTAGATCCTGTCACTCCTTCCAAGTTCCTTAATTTTGTGTCTGTGACGGTTGATATTTTTGCATGGCACATGGACATACTTCACTTTGTTGCAAAAAATTTCTTTCTAGAAGTGATGTGTAGTTTTTTTCATATGAAAAATGAGTAATAGTCCAGACTTCCATATTACTTTTTTCCCTAGAAAAGTAATGTGTACAGTGTCTATGACTGAAGTACTGGTCAATTTTGTGAGCTATCAATCTCAACACTATCTAAACCTTACTGTCATTGAGAAAATGTATTATAAAAATCACACTTTAAGAAAGTGAAAACTTGTGTGAATAGGAAAAGGAGGTTCTGAAAAGGGGAGGGGGTGTTCCCATCCTCTTTACCTACTTTTAAACAGTTCACCTGCATAGATGCACTTCAGATCACTTGGTTCTGACCACCACTAAGAAAAGTGTGCACACAAACATTCCGCTGCCACACAAAAGGAAGAATAATTAAAGGGAACATTGCTTGGGAGCCTTTGCAATTCTCCTGTGATGGGAATAAAGAAATCTAGTGGACCTGGCATATTAAGAAAGATTAATAAAATTGTAATCACATGTTGTCTGGTGGTACCAAATCCAGCATTGCTTTTACTCTGAATCCTTTCAGATGCAGAGTGGTATACAGTCATTTTCTTAATTCCTCGACACAAGGAGAGACAGTTCCTTTTTGCATTTCAATTCCAAAATAAAGTTTTCATGTAGTGCAGGATCACTCAAGACCATACTGAAAGTCCTTTAATCTTTAGCCAAATAGTGAAAAAAGACCTAGAAATATTGGGGTTGCCCTTTACCTCAGACCTAGTTCAGTATATATATTGGCTATTGGTTGCATCAACGATAAAGGATGATTGTAAATTGAATACACTTACCTTTTAGATCATTTAGCTGACAGTGGTCATGCATTTTCTCCAGTGAAGATGCAGTATTGTAAAAAGGAAGCAATCTATTTTTGCCATCAAATTGAAAAAGGATCAATGAAAGTCTGAAAAGAATGTGCTTCTGTCATTTTGAAAATGAATCTACCACCCAGTGAGAGGTGAACATGTTTCTGGCACTTGTTCGACACTGGTGTCAGTGGATTCAAAACTTTTTCTTGATTTCAAAACCTTTAATAATGTTGGCTCAAAGTAACAAAATATCTGGTACCATTTGATGAAGAGTGTCCAGAGACATTTCGAGTTTAGAGTTTGTGCCATGCACCTGCTCTTGGAATGCCTGATTATGATCTAACTTCTTTGTGTTTTGTCATTAGAAAGGTGGATGTGCATTATCGATCACCACACAGAAACACAAAGGTATGATGAGACCACTAGCCTACCTCTCAGCTTTGTTGGATCCATTAGCTGTAAGTCTTCCTGGTTGTTTGAAGTCGGTTGCAGCTGTTTGCAATGCCATTCAACAAAGTGAAGGAATAGTGATGGGCCATACATTAATTGTATATGTCCCACATTTTATTGAGATGCTATTACCACTTACAAGGACTCAGCACATGACAACCAGTAGACTGGCTCATTATTAACAAGTTATCCTTGCAGCTGAGAACATATCTATTAAGAGTAAGTGTAAGAAGGGCAATTAAAAAGTGTGATTTGCTCAACTACAGCAACACTGCTTCCAAATCCAGACAAAACTTGTGAAGACAAGGACACTAAGGAGGATGAGGACTGTAGTGAAGTTACTGAATTATGCACCAAACCAAGGCCAGATATAAAAGAAACTCCTTTGGAGATGGCTGATCTGACTTGATTTATTGATGGTTCTTGTTTAAGATACCAATATGGAGCATTGAAGGCTACCTATGCAGTATGTTCCGTTTCTGAAATTTGTGAAACATTCTATCTCCCAAATGTAATTTCAGAACAAGTGGCAGAATCGGTTGCACTGACAAGAGCTTGTGGCTTGTCAGAAAATCTAAATGTGACAATTTATACAGACAGCAAGTATGGTTTTGATGTGGTGCATGTGTTTGATCAAGTGTGGTCGCAGAGATGTTTTATGTCATCTACTGGACCTTCAAGAAAAACAGTCTCTATCTACCTAATATTTTGAGAGCAATTCAACAGCTAAAAGAGATTGTTGTAATCAAGTGTACTGCCTATAAGGCCAAAACAGATTTGGTTACTCTTGGAAATAACTAAGCTGATCAATTAGCCAGATATTGTACACTTGAGGATGAGACACTGGTCTAAGAAATTGAAACTGATGAATCAAGAATATACATTACACAGAATGCAGAAAATGTGAATTGTTTCTTTTTAAATTCAATTCAAACATCTTTGAGAGGGTTGAGAGACCTTCGAGAGGAAGCTACAGAAGATGAGAAAAGAAATGGGAGGAGTTAGGTTATAGAAAAAATCATCAAGATTTATATTTTAATTCTAAAAACAAATGTATTCTTCCTAGTGCAATGCTACATGCTATCACTCAATATGTCCACAACCAGCCACACTGAGAGAGCAATTTGATGGGCCAAACATTTAGGAATATTGGGAAAGTACACATTTTTGAAATGTTGCTTAGAGTGTATTTGCTAGATGCCTTGAATGCCTGGGAAATAATCAGGGAAAGAAAACATTGACTGTGATGAATAATATTGACCAATCAGAATGTCCATTTACAAAACTGCAGGCAAATCTTGTGGAGATGCCTGTTTTCAATGGCCTAAAATACATCTTGGTCATTATCTGCCTGTTTTCTAAAAAGGGCAAACCATACCCTACCCAGAGATTAGATTGCCTGACAGGGAATTGATACCTAAGTGTCGACTGCCCACTTCTATTGAGACTGATTGCGGCTCAAACTTTAAAAATTAGGTTTTGCATATCATTTCTACTGAATTCTCTTTAACCTTTCACTGCTCTAGAGCTCAATTATTGTGTGGGCCCCATTACTTATTGAATTGTTTTACTCTGCTAATTGATGTTTGGGATATGCCTTAACGCACAATTCAATCTGTAGGAGAACTTTATGTAGTACATTTTTGGGGTATTCAAATTTTGGGGTGTCTAGAATGTAAGACTGTAATAAACAATCATGCTGTAATTCTTTTTGACACATTTTGCTGTATGTTTTGGTATTCTTTTTATATATTTCATTTAAATTGGAAAGTGATTCTATTTGTTCAGTGTTTTTAAGTTTAATGTGATAGGTTAATTGGAGACTAGTTTGATTTGCTGCACCATTCACTGTAACCACTAATTAGTGTTTTCGTTATGTATTTAATGTTTATTAATTTTATATTTACTTATTGTTATATATGTATGATTATGTGATATATTATTTATTTTAATTAGAGTTATATCAGTTTTCTGGTGTTTGATATTTTGGTTTTCAAGATTATTGTTGTTTGCTTAGCTTTAATGTGATATTTGTTTCTTTGTTTACAATATTGTTATATTTTAGATACTTTTTTTACAATATTTTTGTCATCAATATTTGTGTCTTTACTGTTTAAGACTAGCATCTCATTTTGTTTTGTTTTCAATATGTTTTGGTAATATTTGTGTATTTCAATGTTGCTTTTCTTGCTATAGTGTCATAAAAATCTTTTAACATTATACGTGCGATAGCCATCCTTAAATAGCTAATAAATTGCCTTCCCAGTACTGTTCTAAAAACAATCCTTAAATAATCTGCTTTTTAAATGGAACTTTAAAAATGAATGATCATATGTGTGTCAGCAAGATTTATAGGGGACACTTTCCAAGGAATTCAAGAGAAAATGGATATAAGTTGCTGAGTTTACAAAAAAGTAACTATTTCTAGAAACTATTGAAAAGATTAATGCTTTGAATGCCTACTACACGATGATTGATAGCTGAGTCAATGACACAAAGTGAGACAGACACACTCGTGTGGCTGCGCTGCTGTCTCCAACATCACCAACACGAAGTAGCAAACAACTCTTTTAATGACCAGAGTGCTTGTGCTGTAGTGGTGAACTGTGAGCTGGTTCAAATCATGAATCACATTGCCAATAGACCTAATGGCTGAAGGGGGCTAACCTAATAGTCTACTGTACATATACTGTCCTGTAGGCTGAACCTACAGAGAAATTGCTGCAGAAGGCTGAATCCCTCAATTGTACTATTGTTTTTTATTTATGTTTGTTTTGTTTTCCTATGAAAGGCAGATAGATTACTATAGCTGACTCTAGGCTAGACCATAATCAGACATTTATCTTTAAAAGGGCACTTGTCAATTCCATGGGTCCTGTGGGGCCACTAAATGCATGCATAAACAGCACAAAGTTTTATCCCATGGGAAGATACTTTTCATTTGGAGAAACCGCTTCTTCTACAACCATGGCAAATTTGAAGCGTTTTCTTCCACAATCATGACCAAGCCATGTAATTACTGCTGTTCTTGAGTGAATAAATCTACAAACATAATCAGTTTGTGAATGCTCCTGCCAAACATTTGTGAATACCTAGCATGTTTTTGTGTGTCTCCCTATCTAGACAGACACCCCCCTCATCACCTGGAATACATAAAACATACCCAGGGGACAGATGTGATTACACATAATCATGTAACCTATTTAATAATAATATTACACGAGTGAACCCATTTACATGGCCAGAGGACAGATTTGATCAGATGTAATATTATACCCTACAGGAAAAAAAGTACAAGGAAGCAAATCCATTTACTAATGTAAATTAGGCCTGGTAAAAATGTCAGTTATGCCATTGAAATTCATGACATTTCGGAATTTCACATTATGAAATTTGCAAAATTTCTCTTGATGTGTTTTTCTGTAATTTTCCCCTGTGGAAGACTGGTTTATGCAGAAAATGTTTCTCCTAGAGATGTTTTCTTTTCAAACTAGCCTCCTGCTGGACTAGATTTTTTAATACATTGCATGTCCTTACAAACAAAATGTCACATGCAAAAATCAGACAACCACATTTCGTACCAGAAGGATCAATCAATATTCAACTCTATTCGGGCTCGTAAGTGGCCATCAATGCACAGAGTTACCAATAAATAAAATTACATTAAAAACACATCAAACATTTTAAAAATCCATGCAGCAATAGACTCATTGAACCCCCATCATAGGTCATGATGCATCATTTTTACATAATTTCAGTGTCTGGGTGATAACATTCAAAACTGTAAAACTGCAAAACTTATTGTCAGGGATTCTAACTGCTGTATCATCCTAAAACCTTCACGATGAGTAATAGGATGTTTTTCTCTAAAAATAGGATATAAAAACAATTTTCTAAAAGCAGAATACAATGTGCAAAACAGCATGAAGTGAATAGTAGATTGCTTAGAGACCCCATTGCATGGACAGCAGGGCAGTGACCTGAACCATGGCCCTACAATTGGAAAGGCCCCTAAAAAGTGCATTGCATTGCTCTAAGCCTTGTTAAATAGAACCTATGTTCTGAGCCCTTTATCTATGTCAAGTAGGGCTCCATCCCATTACATGTCAATATTGGTATGGACAGTTGTGCTGTCAACATTTTAGCCGCCTTTTTAATTTATATTCTATCCACATAAACCAAATAATGCTCCCTCACCAATACCTTAGCTTTCAGGCTAATATTCTCAGGTGTTTCGGAAAGGTAACTCAGGCCTTTTCCCCACAGTGTACTCTTCACATATGAAATCCAAGGGATAGCTTAATATGTGGTTTGTTTAAGGCAGTTCTGCAGGATATTTCGCAAGAAAATCAGCTTGGTGAAAGACCAAAACTTAATCCATAAGATAAGTGGTGCCAAACCAACCCAGTCTTCTAAAAAGCCCAGACCCACTTCAGAATGGAGAATGAAACTTGAGGTTGATCTAGGGAGTCCCAAAAGTCTGCTTAAAAATCTGTTTTCTGTGGTCTGAAGTGATTTAGGTGACTTATTCCCCCACCCCTGCACCATATGTACCTGCAGAGAAACATTTACTTTTATATAACTGAACCAACTCTTTCGGGGGTTTATGGCGTAACTTCTTAGCAAACCTAAGCAACATCTCACACCCCAGAAGGATCATTTTTGCAAAATTATCATGAAATTTCATAAGATATTTGCGAAGAATGCACAATTCTCTGAGAGAGAAAGATAGAGAGAATGTGAGAAATCGAGAGAGAGAGAGAGACATTTAGGCTTTGATGAATGATATACTTAGAATGAGATATTTCTGGACAATTTGAAAAGAAAAATGTTTTGCCAATTAAAAAAGAGTGAGATTGCCTTTCAGGATGTAACTTAAATATTTATAGTTGAAAAGAAACTAAAGCAGGAAATGACCCCAGACTACAACCCTAAACCTTTAGTATGCATGTCTGAGAACTTAACCACTAGGCCATAGGCAACTAATTACTGGGCAGTGTCCAGAGTTAGCTATGACACACAACCCACAGATTTTGAGGGGAAAAATACTTCAATGTTCCATCACTAGGAATGTTTAACAATGATAACGCTAGAAAATAAACAGACATAGTGCCAAGCGATACTTGGATTTGAACCTTCAGCCTACTGAGTGACAGCACAAGAGCTTGAGCATTAGGCCAGAAATTACTTTGTCCTGCTCTGCATCCAAATATAACTATTACGTTCTTACCAAACATCTTGCTAGTCGGACTCTTTGAAGTCATTGTATGGAGAGACCATTGCAATAACTTTAAGCGATGGAAGAGAGAGTGAGTGACAGGATCACGGGGCAGCCTGAAGGCACCTGGGGACCTAGCCAGCTCCCCCACATACTGCGGGAGGCGCCATAGCTCCCACAAGCAGGAAGCTACTTTAAATAGCAGCTCCCTGCTTGTGAGAGCAATGTTTTCATCTGTTTCACTACACACATATTTGTGTGCAGGGAAACAGATGAAAACTTCACTTTCTGCAAGTGAGAGCTGTTTGACAACTGTTACTTGCAGAAACTGAAGTGCTTGCTCTGACTTTTCAGGAGCTGTCAAAGCTCCTGCTAAGCCAGAGCAAACAGCTATGTCCTGTGGGTTGGCACCCTGGGACATAGCATCTATGGCTCCTCGAGAGGGGCAGCGTAGTCTCTCTCCAAGGTAAAATAGCCCTGGGAAGGTGGTGATCCTTGTGGCTGTGGAGGGCATCGGGCCCCCCGCACTCGATTTGATTTCAGCCCCTGGGAGCTGGTGGTCCCTGAGGCTGCAGAGGGGCCGGTGGGGGGGCATAGGCTCCCGTAGTCTGTTTGATTTATGTCCCTGGGAAGTGGCGGTTTCCGGGGCAGTGGGGGGCCAGGTGACTCCCCTGCATTGCCTTTCATTAATGCCCTAGGGATGTGGGGTGGCAGGCAGCCCCCTTGCACTGTATTTGATTTGAGCCCCCTGGAGGTGGTGGTCCCCACATTTCATTTGTAATTGTGCCCCGGTAGGTGGTGTTCCCTGGGGCTGCATCGGGTGCGGGTGGCTCCTCATTCAAAATATAAGAGCCCTGGTACCTGGCCAACCCAGGGGCTTTACTGACACAAGCCCAGAAGTCTGCACAAGTTTTTTTCACAAATTTCTGGGCGGATCCTGCCAAAATTCAAATACAAAATGCTTTTATGCCCTGGGGGAATCCCTCAGGGACCCCATCACCTGAACTAAGGGGTCAGGGTGACTCTATCCTTGCCTTTTTTCTTATTTTTTTACTTTTTTTGTGGGACTAAGCTGAAGCTAAGTCCCAAGATGGCTGTCAACACTTTCTTGTTGAAGTGTTGGCAGCCAATCAGATATCTGCATGGGGACAGTTGAATCTGCGGAGGATCTGCATCCCTATATATCTATATTTTTTTAACTCTAATTTCTCCAAAACTACTGAAGTGGTTTACACCAAATCACAAAAGGTGTGATTTTTGGACAAAGGACTAGCTTTATGCCAAATTTGGTGTAATTCCGTTCAGCAATTGACATAAAATGGGGAAAAAGTGTTTTGTGTCCCCCCTTTTTCTAGGCCCCAGCTTGACAGGTCACTCGGAACCTTTCAACACAGCAGCTGAACCAACTTAAGTATGTATATTACGCTATCATATACATATATATATATATATATATATATATATATATATATATATATTGAAGTAATCACCGTCAACTCCCTCAATGGCCCACACAAGCTTGCTCTGCCACGTGCGGGTTACAGATGATAGCGGCACTTTCTTTTCTTTCCCAAGTTTTACACAACTCTCCATCATAAGAACATGGCAGCACGTTTCAGCTGTAGCCTTCAATTGGACATGGAAACAAACAAAGTGCAAGTGCTTTTAAAAGAGGAGCCCCACCGCTCCTCCCAATTCATTTAAAGGGGATAGACATCATTATATACAATCAATAATATTCAGAGAAATATTGAGGCATATTTCCCAAGACATTTGTTTCCTCTTTTCCATTCAAGTATCTGTATCAGTACTCACTGATGAAAAAATATTTTAATTAAAATACCCTTTAACCAGATTAATGTCATGAACAAGCATTTTATCACACTTACATGTCATTGCCATCTTAGAGATACAATTAGAAATAATTAAAAATATCATAATTTACAATTTACAATTTGCAGACCATATTCTCCACTATAAACTTTCCAGTTCCCCCAAGGTGACTAGTGCATATTCTTCAGTACTAATCCTTTATACTTCTAAACAAGTTTTTTTTAAACAATTTTTTTAAAACACGTTTTAAAGCACAAATGGCATCAATTAATAATCAGATTTTCAAATAAAGTATTGCCATATATAGCACTCTTGTTAAAACTAAAAAAAGGAAAAGCAGTCAAAATCATAGATTACAGTTTACAGATCACATTTTTCACTGTACCACCTCCACACCTTCTAAAGTGACAATTTCCAATTTCTCAATACTAATCGCTGATACTGATAAACAATTTCAACATCTAGAAAACATCTATTAGTAATCAAATTAAATAAACCCAGATTAGTCCAAAAGGCATTACAATTTATATATCATGTAGCTTATTATGTGACCTCCGATCTAGATAAAGTAACAGATATTTTTAATTATATATTAATTCCCTATACTCGTGTATAATTATAAAGTGCAACTAATCTCTATTGATGATCAATTTATGGGTCACAACACATGACCATCCTAGGGATCCAGAATGGGGAGAGTGGCTCATATAGAAGAAAAGGGAGAAAAAAGAGGGAGAAAAACAGAGGAATGATAGAGACAAGAGATAAAAGCAACAGGAAATTGATTATCTGACCAAATCCTCATAGGAATACATGTAACTCTATGCATATATAGAAATTACCTGTTATAGTTAGAATTTCTAAAGTAATTATAACTCATGAACTGAGGTAACTATAACTCGCGCCCTCGCCATGCACAGTTATCTGATCAATAATTTCATTGCAGATGTTACAGTGACATTATCAATGATGTTATCAAAGAGGTCATGGCAAGGGTGCGAGTTATAGTTACCTTAGGACACAAGTTATAATTACTTTAGATAAGTCTAACTGTAACAGGTCTATTTCTATAGTTTGGTACGTTTAAAATGTTAGCCTAACTATAACGTCCCTGTAACCTGTTTTTTTAAAGTGAAGTTCTATGTTTTAAAAAAAAATCTATTTCCTATCTAGAACGTTCCTGTAATCTTAGGTGCTCTCTCCCACATTTTTTAAAACATTTGGCCACAGAAGTTGCGGTCCCCGGATCTGCGGGGTTGGGGCTGGTTGGCGCCCCCATTTCATTTATAACAAGTGCCCTGGGGCTTTGAGGGGGCTGGGTGGCCCCCTCGATTTTTCAAAAACATTAGCCCCAGGGAGGTGGCAGTCCCTGTCATGGCCCCCATTAAGTGGGGGCCATGACAAAGGGGGGTCCAAAAATGCAAAATCCCACTTGCATTTTTAATAGACTTTTTTGAACAATGCTACCACAAAAACTGTTGAATGGAAATACATCACAGTGGTGTCCTGGAGGGAGCAGTGAAAACAGTTGCTCCTGCCAAGCTGGCGCAAAACCGGAACTGAATTGCAGGAACCCAGGGGGATGTGGGGGCCTGAGTGGGTGCTGGGGGTGCCCACCGAAGGGCTCCAGGGGATGGGTTCCCTGGAGCCACTATTGGCTCAGGGAGCGGTGCCACAAGCCCCATCTTTAAAAGTGCTGTATCACAGGTGGCTAAACCAGAGACCATTATGGAATGTTGTTGTCCATAGTATATCACGATTTTACCATTCCAACATGACCTACACTTTGGTTCAAAATGTGATAGCCATGCTGGAATGTTAAAATAATGATGGATCAGTCAATCAATCAATCAAACAGGATTTATAAACTCCTAATCTCCAGCAAGAGTATGCAGGTCTCTGCAGCTCATTCGAACATCCAGGTCTCAAGGGGCCTATGGAATTCCAGATGTGAGGTTATTGTCTAGAGGTGCATGGGGAGGCTGTTCTAGGCTTTTGCTGCTATGAGCAAGAATGATCGTCCTCCGCACCTGCTTCGGTGGATGTGAGGAGTTTGGGCAAGTGATAGGGAGGCGAAGGGTAGTCTTCTCGATGGTTGGTGGAAAATCAGGCGATGCTTAATGTAGTTGGGTCCTTGGCTGTGTAGGGATTTGTGTGAGTGGGTCAGCAGTTTGAACTGGCATCTCTTATCCACAAGGAGATAGTGGAGGTGCCTAAGGTGTGGTGTGATGTAGGATATTCGGGAAGGTCGAGGATATGTCTAGCTGCGGCATTCTGTATGGTCTGAATTTTTTTGTAGGGGGTATGTGGCAATTCCTGCATAGAGGGTGTTTCCTTAGTCCAGTCAGCTGGTGATTATGGCCTGTGTCATGTTGCATCTCATGTGGAGGGGTAGCCACTTGAAGGTCTTACGTAACATGCACAGATTGAGGAACCAGGCGGATGAGATGGCGTTGATGTATGATTTCATGGAGAGTCTGTTGTCAATGATGATTCTGAGGTTTCCAGCATGTTCGGAGGGAGTGGGTGCGGGTCCTAGCTCTGAAGGCTGGCAGGAGTCATTCCACATGTTGATGTTCTTGACGAAGATCAGAACTTCAGTTTTGTTTCTGTTCAGCTGCAGGCAGTTGCTTTTCATTCAGTCAGCGACCTTTGTCATGTATCTGTGGATGTTGATTTTAGTGGTGGTGGGGTCGTCGGTGAGTGAGAGGATAAGTTGGGTGCCATCTGCATAGGTGATTATGTTGACACTGGGGGGTTTAATGACGCTGGCTAGCGGGGTCTTATATGCGTTGAAGAGCTTGGGGCTGAGTAATATCTTTAGGTTCAGAAGTGAACAGAGATAGGTGGATCCTCTGGGTTATTTCAGTGAGAAAGGAGGTGATCCATCTGAGAGCTTCCCCGTGGATGCCAATGTGGTGGAGTCTTTTGATCAGTGTGTGATGGGATACAGTGTAGAAGGCTGTTGAAATGTTGAGGAGGATCAAAGCTGATGTTTCTCCTCAGTCGAGGAAGGTTCAGATGTCGTGAGTTATGCTGTGATTGCTGCGGAAGCTGGATTAGGAGGCGATGAGTAGGTGGTTCTGCTCGAGGTATGTCATGAGTTGCTTGTTGATCATTTTTTCCAGTACCTTCGCTGGGAGTGGGAGCAGGGAGATTGGCCAATAGTTCTTGAGTAAGCTGGGGCCTGAGGAGTTTTTTTTAATAGTGTTTTGACTTCAACATGTTTCCAAGTGTTGAGAAATGTTTCAGTTGATGGAGGTGTTAAGTAGAGTGGTGAGTTCCTGGTTAATCCTTTAGTTTCAGAGAATGGAGATGTGGTGCTGGCAAGGGTGTGAGGGGGCTCAAGAGTGAATGTATTTCATGGTGGAGGTGGTGTCCTAGGTGGAAAGGAGGTTCCAGGTGGTTAGTTTGTGGTTGGTGTTGGTTGTGGTGGTTGCATCTCTGTGGATGAGGTCTGTAGGTGTCACTAGCAGCAGGGTTGGAGAATACCTTAACAATGTTAAAAAGTACCTTAGTGTTGTTGCTGCAGGTTTCGATATGTGTGTCTAGTGCTGCCTTCTTTGCTGCTCTCAGCAGGCAGTGGTAGAGGTTGATGGAGGTCTTGAAGGCTGCCTGGTCGGTGGCGTCTTTGCTGGAGTGCCACTTTCTCTCCAGCTGTTTACTGTCTTGTTTAGCTGTTATGAGTTCAGGGGTGTACTAGCTGGCCATTTTGGATGGGATTCTCTGGATGCCGCTCTTGATGGAGATGATGCTCTTGGCTAAATTGGTGAATTAGGCTTTGAAATTCTTTACTCCTTCTTCGAGGTCGGTGGCGGCGTTGGAGGAGTTGAGGGCATTCATCCAGCTGGTCTCTGAAATGTTACCTGGTAGGAGATGCTGGTCATCTTGTGGTGGTGGCGTGGGGGCTGGAGATGTTGAAGTGGACAATGGAGTGATCTGTCTATGTGAGTTCGGTGACGTGGCTGTATTTTACATGACTGCTGGAGGTGAAGATGGGGTCCAGCATGTGTCTTGTGGTGTGCATAGGGCCATGAACGATCTGGGTCAGTCCGAGGCTGCTGATATTATCAAAGAGGTGTGCAGTGTTGTCTTCGATGTGGAAGTTTTAGCTCGCCGAGGAAGATATAGTCCTTTGAGTCTAAGGCCAGGGGTGCAATCAAGTCTGTTATTGTGTTGCAGAAACTGGAATGCATGCCTGTGGTGTCAGTATGCTGGGGTGCCTCTGATGTAGTCTCGTCATTCATGTGGAGCTTGAAGTTGAGGTATTCAATGGAGGTGGTAGTGTTGTCGGTGGAGGTGGTGCACTGTATGGCCTTTCTTTGTGGACTATGGCTGTTTTTCTTCCTGGCTTATCGGTGCTGTCTTGATGAGAGATTTTATATCCATCGAGGATTGTTGTGGCAATGTCTGGGATGGATGTGGTGTTGATCCAGGTTTCGGTGAGGAAGAGGATGTCAGGTCTGAGGGTGGTGATGAGGTCCCATAGTTCAGTGGAGTGCTTGAGCATCAAGGGTGTGTTGAGGAGCAGGCATTGGAGTTGGTGCATTGCTTCTGGTGTGTTGTGGTGAGGGATTGGTGTAGAGCTGTGCAGTGTGACGGTGGACATCTTGGTGAAGGCGGAAGAAGGTGCATGTGCTACAGAAGAACAGTTCTCAAACAATCAATCAATAAGAATTTGTAGAGCACTGCACTGTCACCCCTGGGGGTTTCTGGGTGCCAGGGTGCGATGTCTCTGTCGAACAGGCAGGTCGTGAGCTTCTTCCTCAAGTCGCAAGTGAGAGTGATGTTTGTAGGGGAGGGGCAGATTGGTCCAAGCCTTGGCAGCGATGTAGGAGAAGGATTGGCCACTGCTGTGGTTGTAACGAATACTGTGTGTGTGTGTGCGAGGGACAGTGAGGAGGAGCACAGGTGACTGGCGGGTTGGTGGAGGCATATGGTGGTGGATGTAGGCCGGTCCTTGATCATTTAAGACTTTGTAGGCATGTGTGAGGAGCTTGGACTGGCATCTCTTCTGGACATGGAGCCAGTGGAGCTTTCTGAGGTGGGGGTGTGATGTGGGTACGGCTAGGGAGGGCCAGGACAAGTCTGGCTGTGGTGTTCTGTATGGTCTGAAGTCTCTTGAGGAGCTGGGAGGAGATGCTGGTGTAGAGTTCGTTGTTGTAGTCGAGGCAGCTGGTGATGAATGCCTGGGCTACCACTTTCCTGGTGTTGACTAGGACTAATCTGAGGATTTTATGGAGCATGCAAAGGGTGTGGAAGCAGGAGGAGGCAACTGCATTGATTTACCGCTTCATGGTCAGTTCACTGTCGAGGATGATGCTGAGGTTGTGTGCGTGGCCCGTGGGTGTGACAGTGGATCTGAGTTCGGCTGGCCATCAGCTATGGTCCCATATGGATGTGTTTCTCCTGAAGATCAGAACTTCTGTTTTGTTGGAGTTTGAGGCACTTTGTTTTCATCCAGTCGGCTATGTTGGTCATTGTGTTGCAGAAGTTTGTTCTGATGGTGGATGGTTCTTCTGTGAGCGAGAGGATGAGCTGATTATTGTCTGCTGAGGAGACGATGTTGAGTCCAGTGGATCTAATGATGTTGGCCGGGGGGGTCATGTAGATGTTAGACAATGTGGGGCTGAGGGATGATCCTTGGGGTACACTGCATATGATGTTCTTGGGTGCGGAGGTGAAAAGAGGCAGCTGAACGCTCTGGGTGCATCCTGTCTGCAAGGAGGCAACCCATTTGAGGGTGTCCTCTTTCATGCTGATGCTGTGGAGTGAGGGTGTAGTAGGAGATGGTGTCAAATGCAGCTTATAGGTCGAGGAGGATCAGTTCAGTGATATCCCTTTGATCTGATGTTGTTCGTGGCAGCGATGAGTGCGATCTTGGTGCTTTGGTTGGTATGGAATCCTGACTGGGAGGTGTAGAGTAGGTTGTTTTCTGTGGGTAGTTGGTGAGCTGTTGATTGATGACCTTCTCAAGTACTTTGGCAGGGCAGGAGAGCAGAGATATGGGCCGGTAATTTTTTAGTTTGCTGGGTTTGGCGATGGGTTTCTTTAGGAGGAGGTCTGATTTCTGTGTGTTTCCATTTGTCTGGGAAGACTGCTGAGGTGATGGAGGTGTTGAGGAAGCTGGTGAGTATCGGGCTGATGTGGTTGGTTCCGAGGTTGAACAGGTGGTAGGGGCATGGTTCAGTGGGTGCCACGAAGTGGATGGATGACATGATGGCGGAGGTGGCTTACAGGGTAAGCCGAGTCTATGTGGTGATCGTTCTGTTGGTGTGCATTGGGAGGTTGAGAGAGCTGAGGCTGGAAATCAAGTGAGGTGCTCCATGAGAGGTGTAGGCTTGTTGTTGGTGATGCATTGGATGCTGTTTTTGAAGATGATGGTGATGCCCCCGCCGTATGTTTTGGTGTGTCATCTTGTAGCCATTGGACGGTGGCAATGTCGGGGATCAAGGAGGGATTTAGCCAGGATTCGGTGATGAAGGCCACATCGGGGGAGAGGGAGGTGATGGTGTCCCAGATTTCTGTGGTGTGTGTGTGCAGAGGGATTGTGCTTTAAGCAGGATGCAATGAAGTGGTTCTGGGTTGTTTGTGGTCTTCCCGGTGGGTGTGGCATGGGGTCTGGTGTGGGCTGGAATCTCTGTATTGGAGGAGAAGTGACAACATTGGCAGGAGAAGGGTCCTTTGGTTCCTTGGGGGGAGGCAGTGCAACATTTGTTGTTGAGGCATCCAAGGCTGTGAGCTCCTCAGCGGTGTAGAGGTGGGTGGTCGGAGGGCCAAGGTTCCCGGCACTTTTTCATACAAAAAATGGGTAACAATAAGTTGCGTTTATTTTATTTTATGTATGTGTATATGATTGTGTGTATGTATGGTTGCATGTACATATATATATACATATTTATTTATATATATGTATTTGAATATATATGTATAGAAATTTGGTGTTGCATGTTATGACAATGTGAAAGATGCATGTTTTACACTGAGGTTTAAGTAGGCTATTTTTTGGGGTGCCTTGTAAGTGGGTGATTCACCTGCATGTACTGCGTGGTTTGGTATTCTGCTGCCTTTTAGTGTTTAGCGTTTTATTAATGTGTGTTATTTATTGTGTTGTAGAATAACAATTATTGTGATTTAACCACTTTGACACAATGTCCTGGGGATGATCTCATTGACGGTTTGAGCCTTGGGAGACCGAAATGTCGACCTTATACTCTCCATGACGCAATTCTTCGCATTAGTTGCTGGAGTCCCTTAGGAGTGATTTTCTGATTGTTTGAAAGACTGCATATAGGACTCAAACCTTTTTGTGGTTGGAGAGTCAGGAGGGCTGGTGCTCTCCTCTATTCCTTGGATGTAAAGGGATTGTGAACAAGAAGAGGCACCAGTGCATTTGTATAGAAACACAAAAAATATTTTTGTTGCTTTGCTTTGTTGATGTATATATGATTAGTGAATATATAAAAATTCTTCATTTTTCCAAAAACAAATTACATGCTGTTTGAAGATTTATTAATTTATGGAATTTAATCTATGGTTAATTACAACATTAATGGTATTTAATATCACTGAAAAATGTGTATGCAAATGATTTCTCCATGAACATTGTGTGCTTCAGAATTTAGATTACCCAGTTCTGTGGGGAATATTGGGTTACTCTGTTTCTTTGTAACTTTTAGAAAATGGGCATTTTCTTGCTTAACCATTCTATGCCTCTGTCTGTGGAATACATGCCTGCATCAGGATGACAGTTGGGCTGCCTGTGCATTCACTCTAGACAGTCACCCAGAGGGAGCTGAGGTGTGCCCTGTATATCCTGATGGGTCTTCCTGAGCTAGAGTGGTGGGATGAGCTGACACCTGCCCCTGAATAGGAATGTGTCTGTCCTTCCACAAAGCAGTCTCCAACTCCCTGGAGTGTGTTTAGGGCCAGGGCAGGGAAAGGCAGGGTTTTGTGCACTGCAAAGACTTCTCTTTGAAATTTGCCTACTTCAAAGACAGAAATGGGTATAAGTGCTGGACCTCTGACACCACAAAGTTAGAATCCTTCTGGAAGAAGACATTCTACCAGGAAGAAGCGCTGGATGCCGTGGAAGGGACTGCCACTCTGCCTGTGGCTTTGCTGTGCTGTGCTGGCCTGCTGCTTGCTCCTTCTGTCCTGGGAGTGAAAGGACTGGACTTTGCTTTCTACATCCTGCTTCCAAAGGTTCTCCAAGGGCTTGGACTGAGCTTACCTCCTGCTAAAAAGTCTCAGGGACATCATCAAAGACTTGCCAAGTGGTGCCAAATCCAGTTCCTGGGCCCTGGGGAGTGAGTTCTGGTGTAACAAGAAGAATCAAGCACATTGTTTCCAGAGCGACTTTGGAACTGGTGCTGTTGTCTGACTCTGCGCCGCTACCGATAATGGAGCTGTTGTCCCCAATGAGTTCAACAATAATGACCGACGCCGCAGGCCCGATGCCACCACAGTGCCTCTGATGTCCAGCCACAACGTGAGTCCTGAGTGCCGTGTCACTGACATCTGTGACACCCGACTCCACCGCAGCACCTTTGGGCCCATGGTGTGATCATGACACTGCGAAGTCGATGCCTCGTGTCTTGACCTGCTGGATTCTTTGACCCGAACTTGTCATAAGGAACCTACTCCTTGACACTGACGCTGCATCACCTCCCCTGCAACTGTAAGGAACCAATGCTTCCCCTGCCTTGCAGTTAGGAACCAACGCCTCACCTCCCCGGTACCAGTAAGGAACCAACATTGCACTGGCTCCAGTGACACCTCGCCTCCCCGACTCCGTGAAACATCTTTGTTTCCTTGTTTTCCAAGGTACTGTACCTGGGGTCTGTGCGACTCCGTGTCTTGCCCACACTCACATGCAAGTGATGCTGGACTGTTGAGAACTACTCAGTTGAAACGTTGTGATAGCCCCAGTTGGAGCTATTGTGTTTCCAAGCACTATACCAAGACTTAATCTTTGAAAATTCAAATCTTTGAGTGTGTATTTTGGATTTTCGTTGTTTTGGTTGGTTGGTTGGTCAGATAAATATTGGCTATTTTTCCAGGCTGGTGTGGAGTCCTTTTGCAGTCTTTTCACTGTGTTACTTTGTGTGTCTATAAATACTTTACACATTGCCTCTGAGATAAGCCTGACTGCTGGAGCCAAGGTACCAAGGGTGACTGACTGACTAGAGTGAGGGTCCCTACTTGGACATGTTGTGAATCACTGCCAAATAGAAACCTCATTTCTAATATTCACCATTTTTAGATAGTAACATAGTTTAGTTTTTCTACTTGTATTCTTTTACTTTATTTTGCATGTGCTCTTGAGTATGTGTGTGTTGTATGGCAGTTGTTTTTGAGAGTGAATGCAAGTATGAGTCAGAGGGTGAATGGATGAAAGAGAGAAAAGTTGAGTGACAGAGTGCATGAATGATGCCTTATTGACTGCCTAAAAACATCAACGACACAAAAGCCATGTGTTCATAAGCCAGACCCTGTAGCATTGGCAATACTTCCTTAACATATTAAGGGGCAATTTGTGACAACTTGTCAGTAAATGATAGGTCATTATGCTTTACATCTTCACTGCTTTCATCCACTCCTTTAGGGTGATAAAGGCCTTAACTCTAAATCATTTCCCTTGCTCTGCTTGAGCACCTACACATCAAAAAAGCAGCCAGATGGCCTGGAGAAAGTGGAGCCCCAGGATTCACGAATGATAACAGCAGGAATAGGAAATGAACTAATTCCCTCCCCTCTCATCCAACAAGCAGCAATTTCTGGTAAATGTGGGTTATGTACTCGTGCCAGTGCTCTTAACAGAGAGTTATTGTGTAGTGAGCAATTAGCCAAGGTATATAATTAGCAAGCTGTCAAGCTGTAAATAATAGCATGTGTAAACGTGCACCTAATGTGTTGGCTACACGTGACCACAGGCTTGTACTGTAAACGTGAGGGACATGACATATTCTTAATCTATAGGTCACTATACCATAAAGGGAGGGGCGGTTCTAAGGCAGAGCAATTGGAGAGCACCCTTTAGAAACAACAGGTTTAAACGCACCGCCTGCAGAGTTCCTTGTTCCTCTAGAAAGTTTTCAAGCAGCAATAAAAATGTCAAGATAACTATGGTGATTAATTTTCCTGCTTAAAGGAGATTAGAAGTTTGTCTAGTGGCAGTTTCCACTCGTGATAAAGTAGCACTGAGGGTTAATATGCCTGCCTCAAAGAAGGTGAACCAGTAAACCACTAAAATGCATTTTATGTGGATCCTTCAGTAGGTTATTGCTTTTGACACACATTTCACATTTTTTTCCAAATTCCAACCCCACGCCTGCATTCCTATGACTGTTAATTTTAGATCATTTTGTTACAATTCAGAAATTACAATCTGAATATAGCATAGTGAGCTATGAACTTTCATCAAAGAGCTGAATACAAACTGCATGGTATAGGTTAGAACATTATGGCCCCATTACGATCCAGGCAGTCGGCAGTATTATGGTGGAAAGTACTGCCAACAGGCAAGCGGTACTTTCCACCATATTATGACATTGGCGGTTTGGCTGAAGCCAAACTGCCATTGTACCACACCGACCGCCACTGCGATAACAGCCGCCGAGCTGGAGATATCAATCTCCAGCCCGGCGGCTGTCACTGTACTGCCTATGTGTAGGAAAGTCCTTTTTTTTTGCCTGATCACCCCCACTCTTTCTGGATAGGTACTGGTGGTTACTGACTCTTGGCTGTGCCCTGGGTACTGCTTACCAGTCCCAGGGCCAGTGCTCTGTGTAAAATGGATATGCAAATTAGGCTAATTATAATTGGCTAAGTTAACCTACCTATAAGTCCCTAGTATATGGTAGGGCATGTAGGTTTAGGGACCACAGCATAGGTGGTGCACACCTAGGTGCATTGCTGAGGTGCCCAGTGTCATTTTAAAAGCAAGCCTGCCTTGTTGGCTGCTTTTAAATTAAAGTTAAATGCAAATTCGACTTTGGAATTAAAGGTACTTCCAAAGTCTAAAACTACCTTATTTTTACATATAAGTCACCCCTAAGGTGTGCCCTATGTGCCCCTAGGGCTGGGTCCCATGTAACTATAAGCAGGGACTTTATAAAAATAGATTTATAAGCCCTGGTGAGGTAAAAACAGCCAAATTCGTTTTTCCCTCATTGAAGTAAATGGCCTTCATAGGCTAGAATGAGCAGACTTTATTTTAAATTTTAAAGTCTCCTTAAATGTTACATACCAAGAATTTGGTATCAAATTGATTGTTATAATAAATCCCACAACTTCCAGTTGTTGGATTTAATATAACCAGTTCAGGTAAAAAGTTGAGACTTTACCTAAAAAGTTGCCAATTTCAGCTCTGCATTGTTTTTGCTGCTGTGCTCTGATTGGCCAGCCTGCAGCAGCTTCTGCCAGGCTACTTTAATGAGGTGTGAAGTGGCCTGGCTTCACACAAAGGAATGTGCTTGGGGGAGATAATCTCCCCTCAGCAGATGGTGAGGCAGGAAGGGGGAGGGCTGCCAAACTGGTCTTCAAAGGCAGAGAAGGACATCTGGAGCACCCAGCAACACCCCCACATCCTGCAACCCCAGACAGTTAGGTGCCCCCTTGATTAGATTAGGAGAGGGCAGGAGAGGGGTGTGTTTATGATTTTTAGCCACACCAGTGGGTGGGCTCAGCCAGATCTCTCCTCCAAAAATCAGATTCATCCATTTTGGATTTTTAGAGACTGTTGCCTTCTGGGATGGATTTTTGCCACACTTCCCAGGAAGTGGTCATCACAGGGGGACGACCCTGTCCCTGATTGGAGAACCAGGGCCCCCCTGCTTTTCACCCAGGAGCAAGGATAAAACTGGCAGACCTGCACCCACGCCTCAGATCCCCACCAAATTTCAAGAAGAAGGAACTACAAGGAGAAGAAGGACTGCCCTGCTGGACCACTGGCCTGCACCTGGACCCTGCACTCAGAAAGACTGCAACAGCTGCACACTTGGGCTTCACCACAAGAAGGACTTTGCCTGGCTTCCACTGGTTCAAGGAGGGACTCCCTGTTTGCTACAGGTGAAAAATTGCTATCCAGAGTCCCCTGCACCAACTCCTGAAAAAGTGACCAGCTGACCACTGTCCAGTGGCCAAAAAGGAGTTTGCGCCAGGTGCATTCTGGGAGTTGAAGTCCGCACTTCCCAAGGACCATCACAGAACTTCTGGACCCTTGGGGTGAGCTGTGGACCCCAAAAGAACCTTAAAAGAACATCTGGGTGAAGCCCCAGAAGTTTGGAAAAGATTGGAGAATTTTTTTAAAAAAGCTCCATAAAGTGACCGACCCGACGCGGAAATTCTAGCCGGCTTGCCTCAACCGCGACCCGGCCTGACTTCGTGGTTCGTCCCGGTAAAGAAAAACATCCAAAAAAGAGACTAAGGGGGTGATTCTGACCTCGGCGGTAAAATGCCCTTACCGCCGGTCAGAAGACCGCCATAACACCGCCGCGGCCGCGGTCAACCGCCACGGTCATTCTGACCCACAACGGCCAAACCTCCAAAAATCCGTCCTCCACTGCAGCCCGCCACATCGGCGGGCAGCGATAAACTGGAGATGACCAAACCTCCACCGTCACGCCAACAGAAATACGCCCATGCCATTACGACCCACGAATCCACACGGCGGTCATTCAAACGCGGTATTCCATTGGCGCTACACACCGCCGCGGTCAGAATACACACACATCACCAAAACACAGCCACATTGGACAATTTGAAAAACACACACCTGATACACATACACACACCACTCCCACACAATCAACCAACTATAAAACACACACCCACATCACCCACAAACCCCTGCGACCCCAATTACTGAGAGAAGGAGAGAGAGAGACACAGCAGACAATCCAAAGCAAGACACACTGAGGCACACTACACCATCACACACACCACATAGTAGCACAAAGCACCACTCACCAACACACTCCTCATCACATACACCATCCCACACCTCACCCACACCACCCCAAAGGCATCCACGATTTTCGGACCAAGAACTCCGGGTCATGGTGGAGGAAATCCTAAGAGTGGAACCCCAGCTCTTCGGCTCGCAGGTGCAGCACACCAGTATAGCCAGGAAGGCGGAGCTATGGCAGCGGATCGTGGACAGGGTCAACGCGGTGGGACAGCATCCCAGGAATAGGGAGGACATCCGCAAAAGATGGAACGACCTACGGGGGAAGGTCCGGTCGATGGTCTCCAGGCACAACATCGCGGTCCAGAAGACTGACGGCAGACCCCCACCCACCCCTCCCGAATTTACATTGTGGGAGCAAGAGGTCTTGACCATCCTGCATCCTCAGGGCCTCGCAGGAGTAGCCGGAGGAATGGACTCTGGTAAGTCCCATCTCAACTACTATATCCCCCACACCCCACCAGCATGCCAACCCACACCCCCACCCTCACCCCCAACCCCCCAGCACACATCCTTCCTGACAATGTCTCACCAGCACAACCCACCCATCCCAACACCAACTCCTGCATGCCAACACAAACCATTGGCACCCATCACCTTAGCATGACCACTGCACTAACCCCTCCCCCCCACTAAATACCCTCACAACACCTCCCTCCAGGGAATGCCTGCACTGGGGGACAAGGGCACCTACAACATGCATGCTATTGCACACACAGAAACAATAACCAAACTCTCTTACCCCATGCAGGACCCGAACGACAACACACCAGCCAGGAGGGTCCAGAAGTGTCCATCCCACCACCGGAACAGGCCCACACTGAGGATAGCAGCTCTGTCGACAGTGAACCTGATGACCAGCCCGAGCCATCGGGGACCTCTGGGCAGTCGGTTCCCCTCACCCAGACACAGGCCACACCAGACCCGACCCCCTCTGCCGACACCAGCACAGCTCCCACCCAGCGGGCCCATGCCTCTGTCTCTAGGACAGCTCAATCAGCGGTGTGTCTGCCACTACAGGGCACCCAGGCTAACCCGACACCCCAACAACAACAGGGACCTGGGGGCAGTGGGAGCGGGCACACCGGCCAGGGGACAGAGGCCGGGGGAAACCGGGCAGCTCGGAGGGCTGCTGTGCGACAGGGGGGGGAGGAGAGGCCCAGGGAACCCACTCTCCAAGAGGCCCTCACCACCCTCATGGGGGCCTACCACCACTCCCAAGAAACGATGGCAACGGTACTGGCCAGGTTCACTGAGATCCAGGCGCAGCAGGAGGAACGCTACATGGGGTTCAGGGAGGAGCTGAGAATCATCGGGACCGCAATGGGGACCATCGTCCTGGCCCTCCACAGGATAGAGGACGCGTTGCGGGACCATGGTGCACCACACAGGGCCCCTGTCACTAGGCCGGACCAGGAACAGCCTACCACCTCCGCCGGCGCTAGTGGACAGGAGGTCCCAACACCTCGACAGCCCCCCAGAACCCCACCTCCTGCTGAAGAACAACCACCCCGTAAGAGGAGCCTGAGACCAAAGAAAAAGACAGAGTAGGATGTCAAGACCCCCGCCAGCAGGACATACCCCCTCAAGTCTTCCCACTGTCCCACATTGCCACCCTGTCCAACCATGAACTGCCTATGCTCCATCCTTCCACAGGCAAAAGAACAATGCACCTGTGAGACTGAGAACTGGACTCTGCCATGGATATTCCTCCACCCCCACCCATCACCCTTAGAATCACATGTACCGGTATCTAGCACTGTAAATAAATCACTTTTTGCACACAAACCTGTTTTGAGTCATGCTGTATTATTAACAAAGGGATAACATATTACTGTTCAATTTCTGTTCTGTCAATTAGTCATGACAACATACCAATGTCAATACGCTGTATTTCATGGGCGAACCAAGCAGAAGTCAGGTACTGAGTCAGACAGCACTGAGAAGGGAAGGGAAAGGCATAAATTAATAAAAAACATCTGTGGGGAACTACAGAAAGTACAGATGCAGGAGGCTAGAAGCAATTGTGAAATGGCGTGGGTGATTCTTACCTGGGTGTTACTGGAAATACTGTTGTATCACTCTGTCCCTATTGTCTGTGTCGTCCTCAGAGTCTTCCTCCTCTTCACTCTCCACAGGCTCCACGGCTTCTACAACACCACCATCTGGACCATCCTCCTGCAGGAAAGGCACCTGGCGTCGCAAAGCCAGGTTGTGGAGCATACAGCACGCCACGATGATATGGCACACCTTCTTTGGTGAGTACATTAGGGATCCACCAGTCATATGCAGGCACCTAAACCTGGCCTTCAGGAGGCCAAAGGTTCGCTCAATCACCCTCCTTGTACGCCCATGGGCCTCATTGTAGCGTTCCTCTGCCCTTGTCCGGGGATTCCTTACTGGGGTCAGTAGCCACAGCAGGTTGGGGTAACCAGAGTCACCTATTAGCCACACACGTTGTCTCTGTAGCTGCTCCATCACATAGGGGATGCTGCTATTTCGCATCACATACGCGTCATGCACTGACCCTGGGAACTTGGCATTTACATGGGAGATGTACTGGTCAGCCAAACAGACCACCTGGACATTCATCGAATGATAATTCTTTCTGTTTCGGTACACCTGCTCATCGTCTTTTGGGGGTACCAAAGCCACATGGGTCCCATCAATGGCACCAATGATGTTGGGGATATGTCCAAGGGCATAGAAATCACCCTTCACTGTGGGCAAGTCACCCTCCTCGGGGAAAATGATGTAGCTCCGCATGAGTTTCATCAGGGCAGACAACACTCTGCTCAAAATCTTTGAAAACATAGGCTGAGACATTCCAGATGACATGGCCACTGTGGTCTGGAATGACCCACTGGCCAAAAAATGGAGGACTGACAAAACCTGCACCAGAGGGGGAATCCCTGTGGGTTGGCGGATGGGGGACATCAGGGCTGGCTCCAGCTGGGCACACAGTTCATGGATAGTGGCACGGTCAAGTCGGTATCGAAGGATTATATGGCGTTCTTCCATTGTCGACAGGTCCACCAGCGGTCGGTACACGCGAGGATTCCTCCTTCTCATCCCAAGTCCCAGCGGACGGTGCCTAGGAAGGACAACATGGAGCACAGAGTCAGCCAAACCACAGGTACGGACAGACAGCTTACACAGTTAAAGAATGGCAATGGGTTGAAAGGCGTGTATGTGTGGCAATGCAAGGCCTAGGCCTGTGTGTCGCAGTCAAAATTAAGCCATGTGGGCCCTTGAAATGGCGGCTGCCTGACCTGTGAAGTGGGACAATGGGATGTGAGGTCACTGCGCTGGCGGGGCACACCGTGGCGGTAGGCGGTCGAAGACCGCGGCGCAAAGCCGCATTGGTTAACATTGAAGCCTATGGGTTTCAGGAGCCAATAACGAAGTGCGCCGGCGGTCGCGGTACGCACCGCCGCGGTACGCACCGCCGCGGACGTGACCGCCATTTTCTATCTGCTTAATCACTCGAGACCTGATCATCCACAGGAGAGGACCTATACTGCAAGTGCTGCTGTGACCTCGGTCTGGAAGATACAATGGCTGCTGCGACTGGGGAAAGGGCCCCTGCCTTCACGTCTGAAGAATTGGACAAGCTTGTGGATGGGGTCCTCCCCCAGTATGCGCTACTCTACGGTCCTCCAGACCAACAAGTGAGTACCCCGGGTGCTAATGGAATGGGCTATGCCTGTGTGGATTGGGGTGGATGTAAGTTGGTGGGGTGGGGGGCGAATGAGGAGTACAACGCCCGACAGATGAGAGCATGTGCCATATGGCCCCGCCGTGGAGATAGGCACCGCTGAACAGGGCCCGCGGTGCAGAAGAGCACCGCTGAACAGGGCCCCGCCGTGGAGATAGGCACCGCTGAACAGGGCCCGCGGTGCAGAAGAGTACCGCTGAACAGGGCCCCGCCGTGGAGATAGGCACTGCTGAACAGGGCCCGCGGTGCAGAAGAGTACCGCTGAACAGGGCCCCGCCGTCTCAAGCACCGCTCCGCTGGGCCCTTCCTGTCAAGCACCGCTCCGCTGGGCCCCGCCGTCTCAAGCACCGCTCCGCTGGGCCCTTCATTTCAAGCACCGCTCCGCTGGGCCCTTCCTGTCAAGCACCGCTCCGCTGGGCCCCGCCGTCTCAAGCACCGCTCCGCTGGGCCCTTCCTGTCAAGCACCGCTCCGCTGGGCCCCGCCGTCTCAAGCACCGCTCCGCTGGGCCCTTCATTTCAAGCACCGCTCCGCTGGGCCCTTCCTGTCAAGCACCGCTCCGCTGGGCCCCGCCGTCTCAAGCACCGCTCCGCTGGGCCCTTCCTCTCAAGCACCGCTCCGCTGGGCCCCGCCGTCTCAAGCACCGCTCCGCTGGGCCCTTCCTGTCAAGCACCGCTCCGCTGGGCCCCCGCCGTCTCAAGCACCGCTCCGCTGGGCCCTTCCTGTCAAGCACCGCTCCGCTGGGCCCCGCCGTCTCAAGCACCGCTCCGCTGGGCCCTTCATTTCAAGCACCGCTCCGCTGGGCCCTTCCTGTCAAGCACCGCTCCGCTGGGCCCTTCCTCTCAAGCACCGCTCCGCTGGGCCCTTCCTCTCAAGCACCGCTCCGCTGGGCCCCGTCGTCTCAAGCACCGCTGAACAGGGCACCGCCGTCTCAAGCACCGTTGATGGTTCATTGTGCCCACCATGCCTCCTCCTTGACCAGTGGAGACTGTCATCCACCTGATGGACTGTGGCTTTGCACTCCCCAGGATGGTCCAGTGGGCAATCCACCCACTGCAGAGACTTGAGAGACTGTGGCTTTGCACTCCCCAGGATGGCCCAGTGGGCAGCCCACCCACTGTAGAGACATTGAGAGACTGTGGCTTTGCACTCCCCAGGATGGTCCCGTGGGCATGGTGGCTCCTCGTGGATCTGGCGTCGTGGACTCATGTGGCTGTGGTGCCCCCCCCTTCCCTTCCCCCTGAGGTGCCTGTAGTTTTTACATCTGATGCCCCTGCAGTGTTCTCTCCAAAGGACTCAGGTCTCCTGTGTGGGCTTTGCCCTTGTTTCTCAAGACTTTGGCCCACGGACATGCTGAATTCGTAGGATGTGCAGGACTTGGTACTTCAGTTATACACTGATGTGTATGTCATTTGTTTTGTTGTGGATATCTTTCATGGTTGTACGCTAATTTTCTGGAGCTTTTTGGTACATAAATATTTATTCCAAATATGATTATGTCCTAGCATTTTTCAGGGGTGTTTGGGTGGTGTCACTGTGACTTGGTGCTCTGCATTGGTGAGTACATGATTGGGGGGGGGAGGTCGCATATGTGTGTGCCCGTAACCTTTCGTCCTCCCCCTCCCGTGTGTCGTAGGTGCAGTACTCACCGTTGTCGTCTGCGCCGGACTTCGTACTCGTGGTAGATGAGAAGGTAGACGAGAGCAGGTAGGATGTTTAATTCGGGTTCCATGCTGTCCTCCGTACTCGTGGAGTGTGTTTTGGTGAGCGTTTTCCCGTTCGTAGTCTGTTTCCGCCGTGTTTTTATCGGCGGTGCTCCCGCCCCGGAAAAGGTGGCGGATTGGTGAGTTATGATAGTGTGGGCGGTACATTGTCTGCCGCCTGCCTGTTGGCGGTGACCGCCGCGCTGTTTGTCTGTACCGCCGCGGCGGTCGGAGTGTTAAGTTGGCGGGCTGTGTTGGAGGGTTCCCGCCAGGGTCAGAATTCCATTTTTTGGACCGCCAGCCTGTTGGCGGGTTGGCCGCCACTTTAACACCGACCGCCAGGGTTAGAATCACCCCCTAAGTCCGAACGTAAAAAGTTGACCGGGACCTTCCAGCCATCGTATCCGAGAAGGGCTCCACGGACGTCGGATCAAGATCCAGGTTTACCCCGGTCGAAGGATTTTCATCTCGAAAAAACGACTAAGTCCGAAGGTAAAAATCACCACCGAGGAAACCGACTTCGCGTATCCGGACAAGGGCTCCAGGAGGTCGGATCCAACTGGCAGGTTCGTCCCGGGGAAGAAAAACATCAAAAAAGAGACTAAGTCAGAAGGTAACTTTTTAACCGAGGCCTCCCGCGACTCGTAGCCGAGCAGGGCTCCATCGCGGTCGGCCTGAAAGTTTGACTTTGCCCCGGTCCTGGTGCAACCAGATGACCCGATTGGCGCTTTTTGTTTCTAAGCGCTAGAAAATAATAATAGTTTAAAAATTCATATCTCCGGTTCCCCTGAACCGATTTTAATCGTTTTTGTGTCATTTTAAAGATAAAAATATAAGCTATTTTTATAAATTGGTTTTGGATTTTTAAACTGTTTCTTGTGTTTTATTTAATTACTGTTTTGTGATATTTGAATGCTTTACACTTTGTCTCCTAAGTTAAGCCTTGACGCTCGATGCCAAGCTACCAAGGGTAGAGCTGGGATTAATTTATTGAGACCTAACTGTACTTATGTGGAGGTTTGTGGCTTGTTGCTAGGTGTAGGTACCTACCTGCCCTACCAATAACCCATTTTCCAACATAATTGGAAGCAGCGACGAGATCCTGTACTTGTGTTCAATATCACGTTACAGTTTTGAGTAAAACAAATTAAAAATCCTTTAAATTGTCCTAGTGCAAAAATTGTTTTTAATTTTTAATTTTAATTTTTTTAAATTTATAATTTGGATTAATTTCAATTATTGAATTTTTGTAATTTTTCTAAATTCTTGTTTCCAATTTTTGCAAAAAGTTTTTGTTGACACAAAACAAGGGAACCATGGAGCTTGATCTGGCTAGCCTACCCACACTGACAGTAGTCCAGCTTAGGGGGTTGTGTATTGAGAGAGGGTTGCCTGCAACCACTAATCTCAGGAAGGAAATCCTGATTAAATCCCTGACAGCATGGGCTGAGGCCCAAGAGGTAGAGACAGAGGAAGCTCCAGAGGAGGAAGAAAAAGGGGAAGATGCTAACTCTAACCACTCAGGGGAGGGAAGGCATACGAGCCTAAGTGAGGAAGAGGAAGAACGGTCCTCAGTGGATACATTCACTAGGGCCAGACCCAAAGCTAGTGGTAGGAAGGGGGTCCTTTCAGGAGGAGAGAACCCATCCATCAGGGAAAGAGAGCTGGAAGCCCAGCTAGCCTACATAGCTTTGGAAGCAGATAAGCTTGCCCTAGAAAAGAAAAAGTGGGCAAGCAAAGAAAAAAAAGATGGAGGCAGCGAGAAAGAAACTGAGGTGTCCCTGGGTGGGGGTTTTGCCCCCAGATTACCCAAAGGGGTGGTTCCTGCTTATGTAGAGGGGGATGACATAGATAAGTGGCTGGGGGCCTTTGAGAGGGCCCTCCAGATGAGGAAAGTCAAGCCTCAGTACTGGGGTTCACTTCTTTGGGAGTTAGTTCCCAACTCTGGGAGGGATAGGCTCCTAACCATGAGTGGGGAGGATGCAGACTCATACCCCAGTATGAAGAGTTGCTTGACTAAAAAGTTTGGTCTAACCCCAGAGCAGTATAGGCTTAAGTTTAGGGACACCCAAAAGACAAGCACCCAGTCCTGGGTGGACTTTGTGGACATTTCAGTAAAAGCACTGGAGGGCTGGATACAGGGCAACAGGGTAAGTACCTTTGAGGGGCTGTACAATTTGATTATGAGGGAGCACCTTCTAACTAATTGTGTCCAATAGAGGCTCCGCCAGTATCTAGTAGACTCTAGGTTGACCAACCCCAGAGAGTTGGGGGAGGCAGCAGATGACTGGTTAAGAACTAGGGTTAACCAGAGACCCCCAGGGGGTGATCAGGCAAAAAAAAGGACTTTCCTACACTGCCCCCCCCAGATGAAAGGTGATGGGTACTAACCTACACCCTGGTAGTCCTCATCAGCTAAGTGGAAAAACCTGGAAAGGCCATCTGCATTGGCATGAGCAGTCCCAGGTCTGTGCTCCACTGTGAAGTCCATCCCCTGTAGGGAAATGGACCACCTTAACAGTTTTGGGTTCTCCCCCCTCATCTGCATCAACCATCTGAGAGGTCTGTGGTCAGTTTGTACACGGAAGTGAGTGCCAAACAAGTAAGGCCTCAACTTCTTCAGGGACCAAACCACAGCAAAGGCCTCCCTCTCAATGGCACTCCATTTTTTCTCTCTGGGGAGTAGTCGCCTGCTGATGAAGGCAACTGGGTGATCATGGCCCTCTTCATTAACTTGTGCTAACACTGCCCCAATCCCTTCCTCTGAAGCATCTGTTTGCACTACAAACTCCTTGCTATAGTCAGGGGCCAGTAACACTGGTGCTGAACACATAGCCTGTTTTAGGGTGTCAAAAGCTTTCTGACACTCTGGGGTCCAACTGACCTTCTTGGGTTGTTTCTTGGAGGTAAGCTCAGTCAGAGGGGCCACTATGGTCCCAAAATTCTGAACAAACCTCCTGTAATACCCAGTCAGGCCAAGAAAGGTCCTGACCTGAGTCTGGGTTTTTGGAGCCTCCCAATCCAGGATAGTCTGGATCTTGGGCTGGAGAGGTTGTACATGGCCTCCACCAACAAGGTGGCCCAGGTACACAACAGAACTTTGCCCTATCTGGCACTTGCTTGCCTTGATAGTCAGGCCTGCTTGAAGCAGGGCCTGAAGCACTTCCTTCAGGTGGACCAGGTGGGCCCACCAGAGAAGAGTTGTGCCAGGGACAAAGAGAGTGTCCCACTCTTGAGGGCCTGAGGCAGACTGCTGCCAGGCAAGAACAAGGGGATACCAGTGGTACCCACAAGGTTTACTGGGAGGATGGAGTTCTCTACACTGAGGCAAGGGCCCTTAAAGAAGGGGCTACTAGGAGAGTAGTGGTCCCCCAAAAGTATAGAGAATTCCTCCTTACCTTAAGCCATGATATCCCCTTAGCTGGTCATTTGGGACAGACCAAGACCTGGAGCAGGCTGGTCAACCATTTTTATTGGCCCGAAATGTCAGAAAAAGTCAGGGAGTTTTGCAGCTCCTGTGTCACCTGTCAAGCCAGTGGCAAGACAGGGGGCAAGCAAAAGGCTCCCTTGATTCCACTGCCAGTGGTTGGGACTCCCTTTGAGAGGGTGGGGATTGACATTGTTGGTCCCCTAGACCCACCAACTGCTTCAGGAAACAGGTACATTGTGGTGGTAGTGGACCATGCCACCAGGTACCCTGAGGCAATACCCCTCCGGACAGTCACTGCTCCCACAGTGGCTAGGGCCCTACTTGGTGTGTTCACCAGAGTGGGATTCCCAAAGGAGGTGGTCTCAGATAGGGGCACAAACTTTATGTCAGCCTATCTGAAAGCCATGTGGGAGGAGTGTGGTGTTACTTATAAGTTCAGCACACCCTACCATCCACAGACCAATGGTCTGGTGGAAAGATTCAATAAGACCCTGAAGGGCATGATCATGAGTTTGTCTGACAAACTCAGGAGGAGATGGGATGTCCTCCTCCCATGCCTGCTGTTTGCCTACAGGGAGGTGCCACAGAAGGGGGTTGGATTCAGCCCCTTTGAGTTACTGTTTGGGCACCCTGTAAGAGGCCCATTGTGCTTGGTGAGAGAGTCTTGGGAAAAGCCTCTCAAGGAATCCAAGGAGAATGTGCTGGATTATGTACTAGGCCTGCGGTCTCGCATGGCTGAGTATATGAAGAAGGCAAGCAGAAACCTGGAGGCCAGTCAGGAGCTCATGAAGCTCTGGCATGATCAAAAGGCTACCATGCCTGAGTATCACCCAGGACAGCTGGTGTGGGTTTTGGAGCCCATGGCTCCTAGGGCACTACAGGCCAAATGGACTGGGTCCTATCCAATCCTAGAGAAAAAAGGTGAGGTCACCTACTTGGTGGACCTTGGCACCCCCAGGAATCCTCACAGGATCCTACATGTAAACAGGATGAAACCCCACCAGGACAGGGCAGACATGACCATGCTGATGGTCACTGATGAAGGGAAGGAGGAGGAGGGTGAACCTCTGCCAGACCTCCTGTCCTCAAAGGCAAAAGATGGGTCAGTGGAGGGAGTGGTACTCTCTCCCAAATTGACAGATCAGCAACAACAAGACTGTAAGCAAGTCTTGGGACAGTTTGCTAGTCTGTTCTCCCTGACCCCTGGACTCACCAATTGGTGTGTCCATGATGTTGACACTGGTGACAGCTTGCCTGTCAAGAACAAGCTGTACAGGCTGTCTGACCAGGTCAAGGCCAACATCAAAGCTGAAGTGGCTAAGATGTTGGACCTGAAGGTAATTGAGCCCTCTGATAGTCCTTGGTCCAGTCCAGTGGTACTGGTGCCCAAAGCTAATCCCCAAGGTGGGAAGAAAGAATTAAGATTCTGTGTGGACTACAGAGGTCTAAATGCAGTCACTAGGACTGATGCTCACCCCATACCTAGAGCTGATGAGCTCATTGACAGGTTGGGGGCTGCCAAATTCCTGAGCACATTTGATCTGACCTCAGGATATTGGCAGATTGCCTTAAGTCCAAGAGCTAAGGAGAGGTCAGCATTTTCCACACCAGAGGGCCACTTTCAGTTCAAGGTGATGCCCTTCGGGATGAAAAATGCTCCTGCCACCTTCCAACGGTTGGTGAATAGAGTCCTGTCTGGGTTGGAATCTTTTAGTGCAGCTTATCTGGATGATATAGCTGTATTTAGTTCCACCTGGAGGGACCACCTGGTCCACCTGAAGGAAGTGCTTCAGGCCCTGCTTCAAGCAGGCCTGACTATCAAGGCAAGCAAGTGCCAGATAGGGCAAAGTTCTGTTGTGTACCTGGGCCACATTGTTGGTGGAGGCCATGTACAACCTCTCCAGCCCAAGATCCAGACTATCCTGGATTGGGAGGCTCCAAAAACCCAGACTCAGGTCAGGGCCTTTCTTTGCCTGACTGGGTATTACAGGAGGTTTGTTCAGAATTTTGGGACCATAGTGGCCCCTCTGACTGAGCTTACCTCCAAGAAACAACCCAAGAAGGTCATTTGGACCCCAGAGTGTCAGAAAGCTTTTGACACCCTAAAACAGGCTATGTGTTCAGCACCAGTGTTACTGGCCCCTGACTATAGCAAGGAGTTTGTAGTGCAAACAGATGCTTCAGAGGAAGGGATTGGGGCAGTGTTAGCACAAGTTAATGAAGAGGGCCATGATCACCCAGTTGCCTTCATCAGCAGGCGACTACTCCCCAGAGAGAAAAAATGGAGTGCCATTGAGAGGGAGGCCTTTGCTGTGGTTTGGTCCCTGAAGAAGTTGAGGCCTTACTTGTTTGGCACTCACTTCCGTGTACAAACTGACCACAGACCTCTCAGATGGTTGATGCAGATGAGGGGGGAGAACCCAAAACTGTTAAGGTGGTCCATTTCCCTACAGGGGATGGACTTCACAGTGGAGCACAGACCTGGGACTGCTCATGCCAATGCAGATGGCCTTTCCAGGTTTTTCCACTTAGCTGATGAGGACTACCAGGGTGTAGGTTAGTACCCATCACCTTTCATCTGGGGGGGGGGCAGTGTAGGAAAGTCCTTTTTTTTGCCTGATCACCCCCACTCTTTCTGGATAGGTACTGGTGGTTACTGACTCTTGGCTGTGCCCTGGGTACTGCTTACCAGTCCCAGGGCCAGTGCTCTGTGTAAAATGGATATGCAAATTAGGCTAATTATAATTGGCTAAGTTAACCTACCTATAAGTCCCTAGTATATGGTAGGGCATGTAGGTTTAGGGACCACAGCATAGGTGGTGCACACCTAGGTGCATTGCTGAGGTGCCCAGTGTCATTTTAAAAGCAAGCCTGCCTTGCTGGCTGCTTTTAAATTAAAGTTATATGCAAATTCGACTTTGGAATTAAAGGTACTTCCAAAGTCTTAAACTACCTTATTTTTACATATAAGTCACCCCTAAGGTGTGCCCTATGTGCCCCTAGGGCTGGGTGCCATGTAACTATAAGCAGGGACTTTATAAAAATAGATTTATAAGCCCTGGTGAGGTAAAAACAGCCAAATTCGTTTTTCCCTCATTGAAGTAAATGGCCTTCATAGGCTAGAATGAGCAGACTTTATTTTAAATTTTAAAGTCTCCTTAAATGTTACATACCAAGAATTTGGTATCAAATTGATTGTTATAATAAATCCCACAACTTCCAGTTGTTGGATTTAATATAACCAGTTCAGGTAAAAAGTTTAGACTTTACCTAAAAAGTTGCCAATTTCAGCTCTGCATTGTTTTTGCTGCTGTGCTCTGATTGGCCAGCCTGCAGCAGCTTCTGCCAGGCTACTTTAATGAGGTGTGAAGTGGCCTGGCTTCACACAAAGGAATGTGCTTGGGGGAGATAATCTCCCCTCAGCAGATGATGAGGCAGGAAGGGGGAGGGCTGCCAAACTGGTCTTCAAAGGCAGAGAAGGACATCTGGAGCACCCAGCAACACCCCCACATCCTGCAACCCCAGACAGCTAGGTGCCCCCTTGATTAGATTAGGAGAGGGCAGGAGAGGGGTGTGTTTATGATTTTTAGCCACACCAGTGGGTGGGCTCAGCCAGATCTCTCCTCCAAAAATCAGATTCATCCATTTTGGATTTTTAGAGACTGTTGTCTTCTGGGATGGATTTTTGCCACACTTCCCAGGAAGTGGTCATCACAGGGGGACGACCCTGTCCCTGATTGGAGAACCAGGGCCCCCCTGCTTTTCACCCAGGAGCAAGGATAAAACTGGCAAACCTGCACCCACGCCTCAGATCCCCACCAAATTTCAAGAAGAAGGAACTACAAGGAGAAGAAGGACTGCCCTGCTGGACCCCTGGCCTGCACCTGGACCCTGCACTCAGAAAGACTGCACCAGCTGCACACTTGGGCTTCACCACAAGAAGGACTTTGCCTGGCTTCCACTGGTTCAAGGAGGGACTCCCTGTTTGCTACAGGTGAAAAATAGCTATCCAGAGTCCCCTGCACCAACTCCTGAAAAAGTGACCAGCTGACCACTGTCCAGTGGCCAAAAAGGAGTTTGCGCCAGGTGCATTCTGGGAGTTGAAGTCCGCACTTCCCAAGGACCATCACAGAACTTCTGGACCCTTGGGGTGAGCTGTGGACCCCAAAAGAACCTTAAAAGAACATCTGGGTGAAGCCCCAGGAGTTTGGAAAAGATTGGAGAATTTTTGAAAAAAAGCTCCATAAAGTGACCGACCCGACGCGGAAATTCTAGCCGGCTTGCCTCAACCGCGACCCGGCCTGACTTCGTGGTTCGTCCCGGTAAAGAAAAACATCCAAAAAAGAGACTAAGTCCGAACGTAAAAAGTTGACCGGGACCTTCCAGCCATCGTATCCGAGAAGGGCTCCACGGACGTCGGATCAAGATCCAGGTTTACCCCGGTCGAAGGATTTTCATCTCGAAAAAACGACTAAGTCCGAAGGTAAAAATCACCACCGAGGAAACCGACTTCGCGTATCCGAACAAGGGCTCCCGGAGGTCGGATCCAACTGGCAGGTTCGTCCCGGGGAAGAAAAACATCAAAAAAGAGACTAAGTCAGAAGGTAACTTTTTAACCGAGGCCTCCCGCGACTTGTAGCTGAGCAGGGCTCCATCGCGGTCGGCCTGAAAGTTTGACTTTGACCCGGTCCTGGTGCAACCAGATGACCCGATTGGCGCTTTTTGTTTCTAAGCGCTAGAAAATAATAATAGTTTAAAAATTCATATCTCCGGTTCCCCTGAACCGATTTTAATCGTTTTTGTGTCATTTTAAAGATAAAAATATAAGCTATTTTTATAAATTGGTTTTGGATTTTTAAACTGTTTCCTGTGTTTTATTTAATTACTGTTTTGTGATATTTGAATGCTTTACACTTTGTCTCCTAAGTTAAGCCTTGACGCTCGATGCCAAGCTACCAAGGGTAGAGCTGGGATTAATTTATTGAGACCTAACTGTACTTATGTGGAGGTTTGTGGCTTGTTGCTAGGTGTAGGTACCTACCTGCCCTACCAATAACCCATTTTCCAACACTATGGGATTATGACCCCGCCTACCACCATGGTTTTCGTGGCTTCCTTACCGCCACAAAAACCATGGCGGTAGGCACTATCAGTGACAGGGAATCCCTTACCTATCACTGATAGGGGACTTCCACACCCCACACCCTCCCCAGATTCCCTGCCACACCCCCTTCCTCTCCAGACCCCCCTTCATACACGCCCTTCCCTTCACACACGCACACATGCATACACACACCTATTCCCACATTCATCCACACATGCATACATCTATACTAACACATCTGCACACACTTACATACATACACGCACACACGCATTCACACAACACAACATACATGCACTCACACCTCCAGACATGCACACACATACAACACGCAACACACACCTGCATACACCCACGCACAGACATACACACACATACCCACACACACACACACAACCCCCCTCCCCTGTCAGAGCACCCACTTACCTTTGTGTAGAGGGTCCTCTGGCAGGAGATGGGACGGGGTGCTGCTGCCAGCAGCAGCGTCCACCAGCAGAACTCCGCTAGGCCGTATTATTTCTCATAATACGGCTGACGGCGGTCTACTGGCGTGGTGCTGCTGCTGGCAGCAGCGCCACCTTACCACCATCCGCCGGCATGGCCACAGCCAGATTTTCGCCATCCTTCTGGTGGAAATCTGGCTGTGGTCATAATACGGCGGACGGCTGGTAGCTGCGGCGACAGTCTTATTGGCGACCGTCACCGCGGCGGTAGGCGTTTTTTACCGCCAGTATTATAATGAGGGCCTATGTTTTTCCCTTAGACATTCATTATTCTAATGTTGCTGAAAACGGTTCATTTGGGTAGAACTCAATTCTTACTATTAAAGTCAACCTCTGTGGTACGTTTTTTAAATCTCGAGTTTGTGCTTCTCCAGACTAGAAACTCCATCTTGTTACCTATTCCTCACCTCCCTGGAGTGTCGCTTTGAGGAAAGGGTGACTACAAGCACACATTCCCTCCTGGCAGACCTACAATACCGTAACTAGCATTTGACTGAGTATCACTTTGATGACACCACATAAGATAGGTATAATGTTCCTTACCCTTTCGCATGCAAAATATGTGCTCATATGATTGATGTTTATATAAGGAGTGGGACCAGGGAGTCATCCTTGGTCTAGAAGAGGAGCCCAGGGGTTAAGGCTCTGAAACATGTAGACCAGGAAGGCAGGTACATTGTATACCCTACTTCCATATAACCCCCGTTTTAGGTCGAGCCTCGAAAGCGCACATGCGCTGTCTGGAAGACCTGTTGTTAGGGATATAGGCATTTTTGTCCCGCCTGCCGCTGCCTGCCACTTCCAATAGGTTGAAGGCAGTGTTGCTCTTGTTGTGCTGCCTTCTAAGTGGATTGGCAGCCGATACGTCACTTCCTGTACTTGGCCCAGGCGCATCGGCCAAGTACAGTTTACATATGCCTCACATGTTTTTCTGTTGTTTAGATGGACTATTGTTCTTTGTTTCCTGACTCTCGTGTTTGTCAGCACTCATTTTCATGGGTGCAGTTTGTTTTCCGTGTTTGTCTATCACTGAGCCCTTACTTTACATAGTCAGTAATAACAAGTAGTGTTGTACCTGTTTTGTACTTTTTTCTCGCTATATAAAACATTAAATCTACCTAGGAATGAATCCTCCGGCTCTCCCAGCACAGCGGTAGAGCCGATACTACAATATTCCCTGCACTTGAGAATCCTTGACCCATAATGCTTTGCAAGCATTGGTTTTACAACACATTTGTGCCCATATCTCAGCCTGTGGTGGTTTTAGGGCAATGGGACCACCCCCAAAACATTTATAACGATGTGCTGTATCATAACCTCTTCCATCACTCAGTGCATGTTTAAACTCTTTCATAGCTGAAATGTTTGTTTCTACAGCTGCAAGGATTTGTGTTAGTAGGGTGTTGTTAGTATCCTGATAATTCTGCCTGGCCTGGCCTGGCTTGCAGACATGTTATGCGCTACGATATCAATAGACTAATTGTTCCAAGGTAGTACTGACTTAGTTGGCTCAATGGGGACATTTAGCCATCACCACTGGTACTGCACCTTCTGGTAAAGAACACAATTTATTTCTGATAAAGGTTTAATGTATTCATAGAAACTTAGCCCACAATACTTTGCAGGCATTTCTTTTACAACACTTTTGTGCCCATAATTCCACCTGTGTTGGTCCTAGGGCAATGGGACCCGCCCCCCCAAAACAAACATTTAGAATAATGTGTACTTACTGTTCAGGCAATCTTGTGGGTCACACTAGGTGAGAGCGGAGGCAAATATCATAACCTCTTCCACCATTCACTGTACATTTAAATTCTATTGTAGTTAGAACTTTTTTTTTTTTCTTCAGTTTCGAGGAGTTTGTGGGATGAGGGCCTTGTTAGTATTCTCACATTTCTGCCTGGCCTGATAATGTGTACATGCTCTAGCTACATGTGCTTCTGATATCAAAAGAATGACACACTTTATTTTGCATAATGGTTTAATCTATTCATGGAAACTCAGCCCATAATACACGCTTCCAAAATCATATATTTCCCATAAAGGTTTAATGTATTCATGGAAACTCAGCCCATAATCCTTTGCAGGCATTTGTTTTACAACACTTTTGTGCCCATAACTTAGCCTGTGGTGGTCCTAGTGTAATGGGACCACCCCTAAAACATTTAGAGTGATGTGCTCTTTCTGTTTAGGCAATCGCATAGGTCACACTAGGCGAGAGGGGGCCCAAATATCATAACCTCTTCCAGCACTGAGTGCATTTTTAAATATTCTTATAGTTGAAACATTTTTTTTTTTTTTTTAAATAGTTGAGAGGAGCTTGTGTTAGAAGGTCCTTGTTGGTATTCTGAAAATTATGCCTGGCTTGTAAGTGTGTAATGTGCTGTATGCAGCACTATAATATAAACAAATAATTGCTTCAAAGCACTACTGATTTAATTGACTTGACAGGGACATTCAGGTGCCCCCACCAGTGGTACTGCATCTTCTTCTGATGGGACATTAGACACCACCAGTGGTACTGCACCTTCTGCTAGTGAAGGAACACACTTTGGGACAGATGTATGAAACTTTTTTGCAGTTGCAAACGGTGCGAATTGCAAAAATCAGCCGTTTGCGAGTGCAAAAAAGTGGTCCGCGATGCATGAAAGGCATTCGCAGACCAAAAATAAGAAATCACAAAAATTTAGATTTTTTGCGTTGCAACCTGGTTTTACTCCTCGCAATTTGCGATTCGGTATTCCCAGTAGGAAATTGCGAGGCACAAATTGCAACTCACAAAATCCAAGTTGCAAAGAGATGTATCAAAAAATCGCAAATTGCGATTTTTCGCAGAATGGCATTTTGCACATGCAAAATACCATGAACTGAAACCAGGTGGTAACCAGGTGCAACCTATATAAAGAGGCCCAGAATGCCTCAAACTCTTTTCAACAATGGCTGCACTCTACGTCATGGCAAGGAGGATGAGGATCTTAGCAGGTTTGAGGAGAGGGAGGAGGAGACAGGAGCGCATTTTCAGAGTGTGCATTACACTTTTTAACCTGACAGAGGAGGAAATATATGAGAGGAATGGGTTGAACTCAGCCATGATACTTGATCTGATAGCTGAGCTACAACCCATAATGCAGCGCACAACACTAAGGACTCACAGCATACCCACCCATGTGCAGGTATTATGCTCCCTCCACCTACTTGCCTCAGGGAGCTATCAAGGGGTCATGGCAGCAGCTGGAGGGGTCTCACAGAGTACCCTCTCTAGATTTTTCAATGCATTCATCAACGCCATGCTGAGCAAACTACAACAGTACATCAGATTCCCCCACAACCCACAGGAATTACAGCAGACAAAAATAGAGTTTTACCAGATAGCACAGTTCCCCCACGTCCTAGGTGCCATAGATGGCACACATGTGGCAATCTGTCCACCATCAGCCACAGAGTATGTGTACCGCAACAGGAAATACCAACATTCCATGAATATACAGGTGATATGCAATGCCTCCTACATCATTACTGATCTCGTGGCCAGGTACCCAGGGAGCACACATGATTCGTACATCTTTCGCCACAGTGGGATTCACACAAGACTGCTAGCTGGGGAATTTGGTGAAGGATATCTACTAGGTATTGTCCCTCTGTACACTGGTGCATTGGTGGCGTTGTGACGTCAGATGGCTCAGTTTCTCATCATACCCTCTGTCCCTTCCAGGAGACGGTGCCTACGCAGTTAGCACCTACATGATGATGCCCTACCTCAATCCTACAACACCTGCTGAACGGAGATACAATGCAGCACACAGGACGACCCGCAACGTGGTGGAGCACACATTTGGACTGCTAAAGAGTTGCTTCTGGTGCCTCCACAAAAGTGATGGGGCACTTCAGTACAGTCCAGAGACGACATGTAGAATAGTGGCTACTTCTGCAATCTTGCACAATATAGATACCATCAGGGGCATACCAGTAGAAATATGTGAAACTGAATCAGATGAGGATGATGATCCCATACCACCTCTACAGCCAGCAGACAGGAGCAGTGCAGCAGAGGGAAGGCAAAGGCGTGCCGACATCACACACAACCATTTCAGACATGAGTATTAATGACACAAATCCTCTGACAACTGTACCTATAGTGAAATACATTTATTACCTTAAGTCAGGTAATGTACGTGTGAGTAATAACAAAAAACAGGTAATGTGATAAACGCAAAACAATGAAGGACCAGAGTTATTCACTATTACTTCTTAGTGTCAACAGCAGTCCACTGGCAGCTAGAGTCATTTTTTGCACCCACGCACACCACTTTACACTTTACAGTTACATCACTGGCACCTCTATTGTCACCCTCAGTGGCAGTGCTGTGCCTGGCACTGCGCCGTCTGGTGTCCGCTGCTGGTACGGCAACACTGCTGAGGCTGGAACTGTCCTCAGTGTCGCCCAGTGCTAGCTCACTCGGAGTGGCTGACTTTGGTCCCATAATGTGTTCGATCACATTGGTGATCTGCACAAGTCCATTTACAACGTCCCTGCTGCTGTGTGCTGCCTCCACATGCGCAGCCACTGCACGACGGGCAATCAGAGCTGTAGAATTTGCCATCCTGTTAGAGGAACGACAGAAGCTGTCAAACATTGTACGAAATCTGCACTGGCTCGCCCTCTCATGGCACAGCTCCTGGCAGAGTTCACGGACAGCACTTGTGAGGTCCCTGGTGTCCTGTGATGCCTGCACCTGTCCCTCACGCAGGTGTACAATGTTATTATTGAGGGAGTCAAGTTGGCGATGCAGGCCCATCATGTTGCGGTTATGTCTGCGCACGTTTTTATCTAATGCAAGGATCCTCTTATTTTTTAGACGCTGCAGCTGCGACATAGCAGCTTCCAGGCCCAGGAATCTGTCACCATCCTGCGTGGTGCTGTGGTTGGATGACACCTGACCTCCTGAATCTGTCTGCGCCTGTCTGTTGCTGATGGGGTACTTGGCCCTTCCTGCTGCTCATCGAAGTCGTTGCTGAGCTCTGGCAGTGGCAGTGCCCTGGGCCTGCGTCCTACAGTTGCTATGTTGAGGGACCCACTGGAGTTAGAATCGGAGGCCAGATGGGTGTCTGTCTCGCCTATCCGTACAGATGCTGTGGCTGCTGGGCCTGGCCCACCTGCAACAACAATATGCAGCATGTCAGTTATGTATGTTACATTTACGGTCAGACAATGCTAATAAAGGTACAGGTACTTCTCTACACAGTGTTGTGTGTGTTGTGTTCCTCTGGGTGTCACTCTACTTAAATACATTGTTTGTGCTACTTTCAGTTCTGGGTTGTGGACTGCCACTACCATAATGCATTGTTGTGCTGCTTCTAAGATGTGGACTGGACTACTTCTGACACTGTATAACATTACTTGCGAATTCCTAAGGGGCTTTTATGCATACACATATGGGGTTACAAATCAATATTGCACTTACCTTGGCTGGTACTTGGTGTGCCGGAGGTGGCGATCTCTGTGACCCCAGTCACAGCTTCAGGGAGGAGTGTGGACTCGACTAGGTCCTCCAATGGTGTGGATGGTGCCTCTGTGGGTGGACCGCCTCCTGTGCCCCTGGCCTCCGCAAGTCTCCTTGCCACCCTCTCCTTTGCATGGGACCGCAGGTAATACCACCTTTTTTTGATCTCTTCGATGGAGCACTGTGCCGCTCCAATTGCGCAGATGTTTGACTGTATGTCCAACCATAGTCTCCTATTCTCACTCTCAGGCACCTGGAGTGAGCTTTTTCCAAAAAGGCGGTCATGGCTTCTGACCACCTCCTCATTTAGCACCTCAAGCTCCTGCTCGCTGATTTTCAGTTTTCTCTTTCTTTCACCCTTCTCCTGTGCTTGGCCTGGGGTATCCATCCTTGCTCAGGTGTTCTGGCTCCTTCTGAGTGCTGCTCTGTGTGGCTAGGCTGCTCTCTCTCAGGAAGCTGGTTTGGGTGTGGCACCTGAAACTGCCTGGGATGACTCATTTCCTGCTGGTGATGTCATCAGGCTCCTCCAGGTGTGCATTCTCAAACTTTCTCGCAATTTGCGATTTTTTACCGAATCGCTAAAAAATTGCAATTTGCGAAAATGCAAATTGCGATTCGGTAAATGGGCCTCGCAAATCACAAATAGCGATTTTCAAGAAATCGCTATTTCCGAATCACAATATTGTTACATGGCCAATTGCGACTCGGAAATAGCAATTTCTTAAAAATCGCTATTTGCAATTCGCAAGCTCCTGTTTTCATACATATGGCCCTTTATTTCTGATAAAGGTTTAATGTATTCACGGAAACACAGCCCATAATGCCTTGCAGGCATTTGGTTTACAACACATTTGTGCCCTGGACTCAGCCTCTGGTGGTCCTAGGGCAATGGACCCACCCCCGAAACATTTAGAATACTGTGCTCTTTCTGTTCAGGCAATCTTGTGGGTCACACTAGGTGAGAGGGGGCCCAAATATCATAACCTCTTCTACCACTCAGCTCTTCTTTAAATTCAAATTCTCTCATAGCTGAAACTGTTGTTTCTATAGTGGAGATAAGTTTGTGTTATAAGGGCTTTGTTGATATTAGTATTTTGACAGTCATGTTTGGCCTGCAAATGTGTAATGCACTATGTTTTACTCAAAAAGATAATTGATGCTAAGGCATTACTAATTCAGTTGGCTCAATAGGGACATTTAGCTGTTACCAGTGGTACCACACTTTCTGTTTTTGATTCTACAGGGAAATTTAGCCATGACCAGTAGTACTGCACCTTCTGCTATTGACTCTACAGGGACATCTAGTAATGACCTGTGGCACGGCACCCTTGTGCCATTGACTCCACAGTTAAATCATATTTAAAAGGCCTTCTAGGCCTGAAAATGTGTAAAACACTATGCCCTCAAGGGGCTGATTATGTGATTACACTGCAATAATTTGTATTATTATTTTTTATGTGATTATGCCCTCTAGGAATATATGTTTATATGACCATGTTTCCTCAAAGTGCTATTTTTACTGTGGTGCTTTGTAAGGGCTGTTCACACCATTACAGTCTAATGCCAATTGTATGAAGGAATGCACAAACACAGTTATTTCTGATAAAGGCTTAATGTGCTGCATGGCTAAATATTTATAAGGTCCCAAATGCGAGGTTGTCATTATCAATTACAATGCCAACAGCTCTAACTCTCGCTAATGCGAGACCTATTGAATTGCAAATGCTTGTTAACCATACCATCACTAGAAGATCTATTAAATTATTGGAACCTTTAGGAGGCAGGTATTTTTAACTTTTCCGAGACCCCACTACGCCTATCCCTTACCTGAATCACATTGACGTGACAACATCAATGCTCCCACGTATTCCGTAGGTTGCAGCTCGGCCTGTTCCATAGCGGAACAGGAGAAACCCAATGATGAAGCATGCCATCAAGGGGTAATCCTGGTGGGTGGGTTTTTCTAAAGGAAAATCCTTTTTTCCTTCCCCATCCTGTGGGGACTCCCCTCCTGCTGGGTGTTTATGTAATGTTACTAGGTCCACTGGTAAGACACATGGGCCCTCATTCGGACCTTGGCGGGCGGCGGAGGCCGCCCGCCAAAGTCCCGCCGTCAAAATACCGTACCGCGGTCGCAAGACCGCGGCGGGTATTTTGACTTTTCCCCTGGGCTGGCGGGCGGCCGCCGAAAGGCCGCCCGCCAGCCCAGGGGAAAACGACCTTCCCACCATGAAGTACTCGTAATCGAGCCGGCGGAGTGGGAAGGTGCGACGGGTGCTACTGCACCCGTCGCGTATTTCACTGTCTGCTATGCAGACAGTGAAATACTAGCGGGGCCCTCTTACGGGGGCCCCTGCAGTGCCCATGCCATTGGCATGGGCACTGCAGGGGCCCCCAGGGGCCCCGCGACACCCCCTACCGCCATCCTGTTCCTGGCGGGCGAACCGCCAGGAACAGGATGGTGGTAGGGGGTGTCAGAATCCCCCATGGCGGCGCAGCGAGCTGCGCCGCCATGGGGGATTCAAATGGGCAACGGAAAACCGGCGGGAGACCGCTGGTTTTCCATTTCTGACCACGGCCAAAGCGCCGCGGTCAGAATGCCCAAGGGAGCACCGCCGGCTTGTCGGCGGTGCTCCCGCCCCCGTTGGCCCTGGCAGTGCAACACCGCCAGGGTCATAATGAGGGCCATGGTCCTTTTGTATGATACGCCTATGTTTCTAGAGATTACTCACCATCACAAGAGAAGATTCTCGACCGCACTGGTGGTTACCTACCTCTAGCAAGGCACCAGCAAATGAGAAATAGTTGCAAAACACATACAATATTGCATTGTAAAAGAAAATAGTCTATTAATGAATGGCCAGCTGGAAACATTCAAAGAGATTTTGGATGAGGAAAGAGATGGAAGGGAATAAAATAGAATAAAGGAGACATAAAAATGAAGCATGATAAAGACTGCGTGATTACATAGACTAGAGGATAAAAAGTATGCTTGGGTTAAGCCGAACAAGGCTGGCTACAAGGACTGATCTGATTGCGCTGTCATATTTTTAAATTATTATTTTTTTACTTCTTTTGCTACATGCTTTTCTATTTTTAATTTTCCTTCTTCTTATCATTCTTTCCAATTAGTCTCCTTGTTGTCACTGTCCTAGGAAGATTATGCCTATTATATCAACCTGGATTTGTAATGCTGTTCAAAATAAAACTGAAAAATCGAAGATTTATCATACTTTAGGTTTGACAGGAAATTCATTACTCCCACATAATTAGAAATGATAATGCTTGGTGTTTATTATATTCCAAGAAAGAAACATCAAAGAGGAAGTGTATTCATTGGAAAAATTAGCTTTTTTCACACATATGTGTAATAGAAATCTTGAAATAATTCTAATACTTCAGGTTCTTAAGAGTGCTTCTAAGAGTACACCCAAGCGCAGTATTTCTCCGCAACAGAACATCATGACATCACAACACAAACAATTATGCATGAAATGCAGAGACCCACTGGATACTCTGAACATTGAACCTGGTTGAAAAGCACTATTACATCCAATTGTAAACCAAAACATTATCTGCCTTATATTTTAAGTGAGGTAGAATATCATAAAATGTGACTACTTTAGGAGTCCCATAGGCTGGTAGATTATGTGAAACTAATTTCTGGCTTGCTATTGCCATTGTTCTAACACTTCTAGTTTGGGAGGGGGTGTAAAACACTTTGGGGTAAATTTATACTCTGTTTGCACCGAATTAGCGACATTTTTTTTAACTCTAACTCGATGCAAAACTAACTCCATATTTATACTTTGATGCTAGACCAGTCTAGCGCCAAATTTATGGAATTAAAGTCAGTTTTTGGACGTGTACCCTACCTTGCCTTAATGAGATGCAAGGTAGGTGTTCCCGTGCAAAAAATGACTCTATGGCCTTAACGCCATATTTATACTCCCGTGCAAAAATGGTGCATGGGAGGAAGGAGGGGTCAAAGAATGGTGCACACCTTGCTTTGCCCATTTTTTAATGCCTGGGTCAGGGCAGGCGTTAGGGACCTGTGCACCTATTTCCATGGTGGAACACCATGGAATAAGCCCACAAGTGCCCTCCCCAGTCCTCAGGGACACTCCACCCACACCAGAGGGACAGCGGAGGATGGGTGACCACATCCCAGGTAAGTATTTTATTTTATTTTTTAAAGTGCCATAGGGGGCCCTGAAATGGGCCCCCATACATGGCACAGGTGCAAAGGCCATGCCCAGGGGACCCTGGTCCCCTGTGCTGGCCATTGGGTGTGGTGGGCATGACTCCTGTCTTTTCTAAGACAGGAGTCATGTGGTATGGATGGGTTTGCATCAGAAAATGACTCTAGGCAGGTTAGAGTCATTTTGTTTTACTCTAACCTGCCTAACGTCATTTTTTGGTGCAAAACCCCCTTCTTCCATACCGCCAGTCCCACCTCACTAAAGTCTTTTTTTTTCACTAGCCTACCCTTTACACCGGCTTGTACCATTCCATAAATATGGTGCACAGAAATGGTGCAAGCCAGTGCAAAACTTTTTGGTGCAAAACTGCAATAGTGCAGTTTTGCCCCAAAAAGTATATATCTGGGCCTAACCATTTAAATATGCACGTTTGTTTATTCATTGAGTGTGATCAAGAAGGTGATTGTCTGCTACACACCCATTCATTCTTTCCTCTGTGTAACTATTGGGTGTGGAAGAAAGGTTCTCAATGAAACCTAGCATTTTCTTGTAGCCAGGAAACAACTGTGCCAGACGGCTGCGCTGGTTGTCCAGTCATCAGTGGCGTAGCGTGGGTTGTCAGCACCCGGGGCAAGGCAAGTAATTTGCGCCCCCTAACCCGTGGATTTTAGCACTCGCGAGTGCGAGCGCGCCCCCCCCCAGATGTTGCGCCCGGTGCGGCCGGCCCCCCCTGCACCCCCCACGCTACGCCACTGCCAGTCATTCACTTTTCTTTCACTAATCAAGTCCCTGTGTCACAGCACAGAGCTTGCCTGTACTTCCCAGGCTAGTAGCTTGTCATGTTTCGAACTACAGATAAGCACAGCCATCACACAAAAGGATAGAAACACTCCATGCAACCCACGTGAGAATATGAACCATTCGCCACGTGAAGAACCATTTGAACCATTTGAATTGACTGATTTGCTAATGTAAAGTCTCCATCCAGAGTTTGGAGACATTGTGGATTAATTTGAATAACCTAGAAGTAAGAAGGTGTATTCAAGAATCAGAGTTCTCAATTCGCCCCATGCCCGATGTGAACAGTTTATTCTGTCCTAGTTATTTATCTTACTAGTTTTTTGTAGTGCTGCTTTTCCAATTGGTAATTCCATAACACAAATGCAAGAATGCAAATACAAGCACAGATTTGTAGGAGCCTTCATTTCTCTTAAGAAGTAATTTGAGATATTTGTAATAGCGGTGCACTGCTAAAACAATGGCTCAAATAGATCTTTTGATGGGATACAGATCTAAAGTAGTAAGTGTAAGTTATTCACAACATAGACAATAAATTGAGAGAAATACCTTTTAGCAGGGATGGGGTGGAAGCAATTGCGCTATAGGGGGTCAGGCAGCTGGGAGCTTTGCACCCCTCGGGTCTTCAGGCGAGTGGTGCAGACTGAGGAGCCTGCTGAACAGGGGCTGGTTAGAGGGATAAGAAGGGGAGGGTTAGGGGGTCAAGATTCGAAACCAGTTCGGGTGTGGTCCCTTTCTAGGTGAGTGTATGCTGGCCACAGGACATAGTGACTGTGTGCGCAGTATTTAGTGCAGGGCCTGTGATTTTTGTGGTTTACTATTCTCTTGGACGAAGAGGCATTTAAGGAAAGGACAATGGGCCAGATGTATGAACATTTTTTGCACTCGCAAACGGTGCGAATCGCAAAATTCGGCCGTTTGCAAGTGCAAAAAAGTGGTCTGCGATGCATGAAAGGCATTCGCAGACCACAAATAAGAAATCGCTAAAATTAAGATTTCTTGTGTTGCGACCTGGTTTTGCGAGTCGCAATTTGCGATTCGCAAAATCCACATCGCAAGGCGATGCTGCAAAAAATCGCAAATTGCGATTTTTCGCAGAATGCCATTTTGCACATGCAAAATACCATGAAATGAAACCAGGTGATAACCTGGTGCAAAATTTAAAAATGCATGTAAAATGCACTTTTAAATTGAACATGTAAAGCACACATGGCCTTTTGGCATGTGTGCACCTTACATGTCCCCCAAAACATTGTTGGGGTGCAGCAGAGGGGACCTTAGGCTCCCAGAACCCTGGGCATTTGCATTTCCAAAATTGCGATTTGTGGTTCAGAAATCACAATTTTGGAAATTAAAAAAATTCGCAGCTATGGGCCAACAGGCCCATAGCTGCGAATGGGCCGGTATCGCAATTTGCGATTCGGTATTAGCATTTGCGATTTTTAAGAAATCGCCATTACCGAATCGCAAATGTGATACATGGCACTTTGCGAGTCGGAAATTTCCGACTCGCAAAGGGCCGTGATGATACATCTGGCCCAATATTTCCAATGAGAAGGTTCTGAAAATGCTGAGGGCTTTGCATGAGCCAGTAAGGGCTGACCTATTGAAGCTGTATTTTCTGGATCAGGCATAGCTACCTCAGGCATTGCATCTGGCGAGGCAGGCCGGTGTTGGGGTGGGAGGTGGACTCGATACTGGCATGCTCCCCACCCAACGCTAAAATGAGGAAGGATCCCAATGTGAAAACAGAATAAGGGAGCTGTGCTGGGCAGAATGAAGGATAGAAGCAGCAGGTCAATCACCCTTCGTGGGCGGGTCATTCACACAGTGTTGTCACACGTCCCAAACAACTGAATGCGGTCTTTTTGAAGGCCGGAAAAAGATGGCTTTGGTGATCAAATTGCAGTTAAGTGGGCTTCACATAAGTACGCAGAGACACAGGCAACCTGCTTGGAGACGCTGCAGAGGAGTGCCAGGGCATGATCGCGGTCATATGAATGCGGGTGACACAGGTCTTCAGAGACAGTGGACTGCTGCTGATAGGCCGTTCAGAAGTGGCAGTTGAGAAGGGGATTCCAAGTACCTCTAAAGAGCAGATGCAGTCAGCACCACCTAGCATTTGGGTTTCCCTGTCTGGACTATGAGGGTAGCAAGTGCCTGACCTCACAAGAGAGGCAATGATGTTAGGGTGGACAGACAAACTGAATAGGGGACAGGATCAGTAAATGTTGAAGAAGGCACGATTGGCCAGGTGAAGCGAGAAGGAGTCCAGATAGGTCAGGGTAACAAAGATTGGGGTAGTGCAAGAAATAGGTGGTCAGGAGGAGAAATACCATACAAAGGGTTTCGGTTTCGGTTTGGGGTTAGTTGCCAGACCAGCAGTTGGAGGATAGGAACAGAATGTTTTTTAACAGTCTGTCAGTGGCACAGTGGCAGAGGTAGATGGTTGGCCTTAGCAAGATGACAGCAAGCCTGGAACATCCTGTGGGGCTTGCTTGCTCCGGCACAAAGAGAAGGCTTGGTTTTGTGAGTCAGGCCTCACGGCAGCAGCAGACTTACACAGCGAGGAGAAGGATAGGCTTTGTGGTGTCCCCATGTGCAAGCCAGTGTGTTTTGAAAATCAGGAATTTGATGCTTGGGGTGACAGTGGTGTGGGTAATGGTGAGAGACCCAAGCACCAGTTATGGAAATAGTGGGAATGGGCCTGGGAGGTCCATGTTAGATGACAGAATTGGATTATGAGGAGGAGGTTGAAGAAGTGGAAGTGGGTGAAATTGTGGATAGTCAAGCAGATGGCAGAATAAACGATTATGGGGTGGGATGGGCACTGAGCACAGGGGGGTTATATCAAAGAGAGAGTGGTGTTTTATAGGACAGTTCAAGACAATGAAAGAGGTGCCTGGAGGTGGCAGGGAAGAGTGTCACTGGCTGGTTGGTTTCGGAGGGGGGTCCCAATCCTGCGGGCAGGTAAAGATAAGTAGAAGAGTGGTACACTCTTTGGGTGTGGGAGGGGCTGAATACTGGGAGAATGGAGGCCACTTATGGAAAGGTAGATATGTGGTGATTCAAGGGATGGGTAGGAGGACAGCAAGCTGTACAAGGAAGTGAACAGCAATGGTAAACTAGAAGGTAACAAAGGGAAAGGGGAGAAGAGCACAGGCACAGCGGAGAAGGGTCAGGAGAAGGCTGGGGTCTAGGATAAGTGAGAAAGCAAAGACATTACAAGTAGAAACTCCCTTATAGGAGTATTACAAAGCCATTGCAAGCTTATTTGATGGCGGCGATAAAAGAAAACATTTAAAAGGGCGAACATGTGGAGGTTTTTAAGTTATTATATGAGGGGAGCAAGCTAAGGAAGGGTCAAAAGAGGAAGAGTATGAGCTGGCAAGGCTGCCCAGTGTGCCGGTGACCATTGAAAACCAGCCAACAGCATTTTTAATCTTCACAAGTGTGTACTGTGAAGAGTACTCCAAGCATTGCATTGTACCCTTTAAATACATGGCAGTAATAGGAAAAGTTCAGATAACTTTTGGTGGCATGGAATGGGTGTGATACAATGAGGCATTTAGAGCCTGATTGTCAGGCAATGCAGAGAAAAAATGGGGAGAATTGATGAATGATTTATGGCTCCATACTATGGTGCCCGGTAGATAGGCACCTACGACTTACACAGCAAGTAGTTTGCCTTTGATAAATTGTCCCTTTCAAGGTTGCCCCACCCAGTCAGGGGTGGCTTTCGCTAAAAAGCCACAGAGTGGTGCAGGACCACAAGACGTTTGCTGTATATACCACAAGGGCTCCTGCATTACAGAATACTATCACTTCAGGCATGAAACATCCAGTCACCCAAAGCGGAGTACTGGCAAACAATGAACTACAGCATTATTGGCGGGAGCTTTGAGGCCCTCACCTGCAGGGGGAAAAGGTGCATTAGCCAAATATATTGGAGAGGTTGCGATTCTGGTTACAGGAATATAGAAAAGGCAGGAGGAGGTGGGGAGGCAGTGTCAGAATTTCATCTGAGGCTTTTGGTTGGGGCACGATGGACGAAGGAAGGCACATTGGGCAGAGAATTCATGTTCAGCAAATGCCTTACCTCATGTGGTAGGAGCCAAATTGATGAAAGAGGTAAGTGAAGGTTGGATGGAGGGACCATTTGCAGATTGACTTTTGCAGAACTGAATAATTTCTCCAATTGGAGTGGTACTTTAGAAAAAACTGGGTGAGTACAGAGTGATACAACACCTGTCATGGCCAGAGGGAAATGCAATATATGATCACATAGTGGAAGAGTAAGGTGTTATGTGCAGAAACACTGGAATTATGCGGCAGGGGAGCACCAATTTATGGGGCAGGGTTGACTAAATTATGCGGCAAAAGGCAAATTATGCGTCACAATGAGGTACTTTTATGCTATTACTTCATTATTTTGTACTTTTTACACATGGCAATAATGTCTGGGCTATGATTTCACCTCATTAGACCAGTTTAACAACCGAATACATAAATAAACAACTGAAAGATGACCCGTTATTATTTGCAAAGGGTCTTCCAATGTGCACAAACACATATTGCCATCTTTTGACCTGTTTGAGCTAGAAACATTTTTTTTGTTAAAATCTGCAGATTATACATCAGATGATGGATTATGTGTCAAATGCAACAAAGCCTTAATTATGCAAAAAAAAACTGTGGCCGCCAAAGCACATAATTCCAGTGGCCCTAATCGTATGCTTCCATTGACATTGCTTTCCAATTGATCACGCAGGTAGGTTTCGGAGCTTACATGGCAAAATCAGATATTAAGTCTGCTTTTCGATTATTGCTGGCACACCATTCTATTCTGAATTATTGGGAATCCAGTTCCAAGGTCATTTATTTGTAGACAAAGTGCTGCCTGTAGTGTGTTTGGTTGTTTCTTGCACCCTTTTGAGAGGTTCAGTGCCTTTTAGCCTGGAGCACTTGAGCATTACTCAGGGTGTAGGACAGCAGCTCATTACATGGACAATATTGCAATGGTGAGGTCATAGGATATAGTGGTTTACACAAATATGGTGATTTTTATGAGGTGATGGAGGATATTGTCATTCCATTTGCACCAGAGAAGACTGTTGGTCCACAGAATGTTTTGTCATATTTGAGTATTGAGATTGATTTTGAAACCATGGAGGCCAGGCAGCCAAGGGAAAATAAAGAAGCTGTGCTGCAGCTCCTAGATAATATGTTGACAAAGAGAAAGGCTACAGTGAAAGAGATGCAAGTTTTGGTGGATCACCTAAACTCTGCGTGTAAAGTTGTAAAAGCTGGGCACATTTTCTTGCAGGAGGCTGGGTTTAGGTTTGGTGGGAAAACAATTACCACACCACAGAGCTTGCATATCAGTGGATGTCAAGGTAGATTTAAGAGAATGGACCATTTTCCTGGACAGGCATGGTGGAAGGAGCATGGTTAATTCATATTCTTTATGATGCAATAGGTGGAGGGTGGTTTGACTTATATTGGTAGGGGAGATAGTGCACGAAGAAGTGGGCGTTAGGTAGGAAACATGTCAGAGAGCACATCACATTTCTGGAAATCTTCCCCCTGGTTGTGGTAATGACCCTGTGGAGTGGCCATTCTCATAAAAAGAAAGTATCCTATAATGTTTACAACAAAGCAGTTATGGACATTATGAATATGCAGAATGCAAGGGACCAGAAGGTTCTTTAATTGTTAAGAGTTTTTCTACTAGAGTGTTTAATGCATTATGTGATGTTGGACAAGGTACGTTCTTGATGTTGACAGGGACATTGCAGTTGCCTTGTTTCGTTCAAAGTAGAAGAGATTGTTTGAGTTTGCACTGGAGGCAGACAGGCAGAAAACTTCCATGCTGTTGGAGCTCTGGGTAGAAGGCGGTGCCGATTGCTGTGTCTGGTGGAGGAGTCATTGACACCGTCCATGAAGAGCACCTATCAGTAAGCTTGGATTGAATTCACAAATTCAGAAGCACACAGAAGGGACGGTAGGAGTGTTGGGTCAGAGGAACAGATAAATGATCTAACCAATTTAATCTTGGGTTTGAAAGAAAAAGGGTTGTCTCTTATGTCCATAGCAGGAAACCTATTGGGAGCAGTGTTTTATGGGAAGAGATGTTATGATGGTATGAGCCATCAGTGGATGAATTAGGTAGGAGGGTACAGGAAGGATGGGCCCTGGAGGGTGGGGTGAGAGAAAAGTTATGCAAACCAGTTATGCTAGCTTTGTTAAAGAGGATCATTCCAGGGAGTGGTGTAAAACTGAGGAATGAAGAGAGACTGTATGCAGGAGTTATGGTTTGGTTATTCTTTGTGGTATTTTTTTAAATCTGAGTTATTAGGGGGAAGAAGTGGGAAAGGTGTACATGTCAGGGATGTTAGGGAGTGAGTAGAATGGCTGGAGGTAAGGATAAAAAAAAAGGTAAAACAGACCAACGAGGAGCAGGGAGGAGGGTGGTCATACAGAGAAATCCAGTCCAGGAGGTATGTTTGGTGGTAGCTAGGGGGTTTTGAAAAGGAAGAATTTGTCCAGGGTACTTTTTATTCAGGCATGGGGAATGGTCCAAGTTGAAAAGTGCATGCGTTTTGGCAGTGATTAATAAAGCTTTGAGAGTACTGAACATGCCAGTGCACGAGTTTGGAACACACTCATTTAGAATGAGGATGGCAACAGAGGTTGACGCAAGGGGCGGGAAGGATTAAGGACACTGGAGGTAGGAGATCAAACTGCTTTAGGAGGTATGTCTGCCCTGAGTGGGTGTTGAATTAAAATGTTACTGTGGTTAACATATGTTTTTTGTTGTTTGTTTGCAGGATGTGGAGCAGAACCTTAGAGAGATTTCATATCGGTCTGGATATGTGGTCACAGCTTTATATGTGGGCAGATTGGCAGGCTTCGCAGAGGTGATATAGCAGGCAATTGGGCTTCTTTACTTGAAGTTACAAAATGGGTTGGAAAAGTGGGCATGCCTCAGAGTGGACAGTTAAATACATTAAATACATTGCACAAATGTTGGGGATGTCTTGATGTGCTCATTCTTCATTTAGGTGAGAATGACCTTGTGAAAATGAAGGATCTGGGATTGCTAAAACAATCAAGGAAGACTTAAAGGAAATGAGAGTATTGGTCTAGAACAACATTAATGTTTACTGAGCTGATGGCTAGATGGGAGTGGTGCAGTGCACATAAATAGAGTGCCGTTAGCAAAGCACGTAGAAGAACAGGGAGTTGCGGCATTTGTGCCGGGAAGAAAGAATATAGGGAAACCATTTTTAGAGATGATGGAGTGCACATGTCAGAGGTGGCCATCAAGTTATATTTATTGCTGTTACAAAAAGGTCCAGCGGGTTTACTGGGAGAGAAGTTTTAATAAGCAGTTCTTAATGAGTTGCAGTCAACAGATGGAGGGGGGTTGTGGGGCTAAAAAAGTTCTAAGTCAAATTTTTCTGGGTGGCATGTATTACATTGTAGGTAACGCTAGAAACAGGGTTGTTTTTGCTGTGGTATCGGTGGAGCAGTTCAGGGGAAGTGGGGGTCATTGAATTTACAGTTGTTTAGAGGTAAGAGGTCACATTGGCCAGAAGGTTTTGAGAAAGATTGCACTGTGGGAGATTTGTGGAAACATTTAGAGGAGGGGGTAATTCAGGAATATGATGTATTAGCAAGGGCTAGGTTTAGTTTGTAGGTCTTTTGCCAAGGTTATTTATATATGACGCACACCTGCCTCATTAAAGTAGCTTTTTTAACATACTTATAGTGTCAGTGGTAAAGTTGTGAAGTGGTATGCACCCTCTCACCTGGTGGAGCTTTGTGGGGCAGTTGGCTGGGAGCCTTGGTCTCTCAAGTCTTCAGATGTGTGACACGGGCTGCAAAGCATGCTGAACAGATGTTGGCTAGAATGACAGGAAAGGAGGGGCTAAGAGATTCAAGAGTCACAGCCAGTTAGGGTGTGGTCCCATCCTAGGTGGATATGCACAGGCCACAGGACATTGTGACTGCATTGGTGGTATTTAGTACACCCCACGCACCCTTTACCAAAGGTTTGTAGGGTGGTTAAAACATTACTGGTGAAATGTTAAAGGTACAGTGGTAATGAACAGGTGTGTTGTTTCGTTGATGTACTATTTTGATTTCTGTTTTTTGTGAATGAACTAGTGCTGGCAGGTTTTACAATATAGATAAGGTCACAAACAGGGTTGGTTGTGTTGCAGTATGGGTGGATCAGTTCGAGTGGAATGGGTCTTTGAGTTTAAAGTCGTTTAGAGGTAAAGAGGTCAGGTTGGCCAGAAGAGTTTGAGAAGGACAAAGAGAAAACAGTGGCACTATGAGATATATGTGAGATAAAGAAGAAAACCTTTAGGGGACAGGGAGGACAGAGAGCCATTCTGGAATATAATGTATTGGTGAAATCTAAGTTTAGTTTGTAAGGCTTTTGCCAAGGTTGTTTATATGTGATGCACACCTGTCTTTGTATTTTTCACACACAAATGGTGTCAGTAGTTGTTAGAGATGGGGTCTCTAGTTGGCAGTCAGTTTACACCCTGTCCAAGTAGGGACCTTCACTCTAGTCAGGGTAAGGGAGTTACACACATAAGATAACCCCTGCTCACCCTCTTGGTAGTTTGGCACAAGTAGTCAGGCTTATCTCAGAGGCAATGTGTGAAGTATTTGTACAAACATACACAGTAACACAGTGAAAACACCACAAAAGGACTCCACACCAGTTTAGAAAAATAGCCAATATTTATCATAATCAAACAAGACCAAAATGACAAAAATCCAACACACACAAAAACAGATATCAATTTTTAAAGTAAAAAGGGTCTCAATCCATAGAAATCAGTGGATGTGTTGTTTTAGCACAAAGTACCTGATATTGAGAATAAAGCCATAGGGGCGGGCATGCATCGGAAAAGCAAGCAATGCACCGATTCCTTACTCGCAAGTGAGGCCATGCGTCAATTCTTTCTCCACTGGGTAAGCAATGAATCGATTTTTTCCTCACATGGGAGGGATGCGTCGAGTTCCAGACAAGCAGCCTGAGCTCCATGCAGTGATGTTGGAGATTTTGACGCCCAGGAATGATGCGTGGAAAATTCTGGCACACAGCAGCGATGAATCTGTGCTGATCTCTGGCGCTGGGTTGATTTTTCAGCCGTGATGCAGGCGCTGCATCGATTTTTCTGCCGCTCGGTTCCAGTGAGGGGATTTGCACCTTGGGCTCATCAGCTTCTCCTTTCAAGGGCTCAGGAACTGGATGTGGCACCACTTGGCAGGGTAGAAGTCTCAGCAAGGTGCTGGCAGATGAAGTCTTTGATGGCCCTGAAACTTCAGAACAGGGGCCAAGCTTAATCCATGCTCTTGGAGAAACTTCACAAGCAGGATTTCAGAAAGCAAAGTCCAGTCCTTTCCCTGTTAAGGCAGAAGCAGCTGCAGCAGGTCAGCACAGCAAAGCAACCGACAGAGTGGCTAGTCCTCCTCAAGTATCAAGCTCTTCTCCTTGGCAGAGGTTCCTATTGATCCAGAAGTAATCTAAAGTTGTGGGGTCAGCATTCCAATACGTATACTCATTCCTGCCTTTCAAGTAGGCAAAATTAAGAGGAAAGTATTTGTAGTGCCTCTTCCTTGCTCTGCCCCAGGGGTGTTGGTGACTGTATTGTGAGGGGACAGACAAAAGCCTTTCAAGTGCAGGTGTCAATTCCTAACTCCCTCCCACTCTAGCTCAGGAAGGCTATGCAGGACACACCGCAGCTCCATTTGTGTCACTGTCTATAGTGAATTCACAAACAGCCCAAATGTCAGTCTGATACAGACATGTATTCAGCAACCAGGTAGGAGCTCAGAATGGTTAAACAAGAATATGCCCACTTTCTAAAAGTGGCATGTTTTCAAACTTACAATCTAAAAAACAACTTCACCGAAAGATGTATTTCTAAATTGTGAGTTCATAGACCTCAAACTCCACATCCCTACCTGCTGCCAATAGGAAACTGCACTTAAAAGATATTCCAAGGCAATCCCCAGGTGAACCTATGGGAGAGCTAGGCCTCAATAGTGAAAAGCGAATTGGCAGTATTTCACTAACTGGACATATAAAACACACTAGTACATGTCCTTCCTTTTGAATACACTCCATTCTGTCCATGGGGCTGGCCAAGGGCTACCTTAGGGGTGACGTACATGTAATAAAAGGAAAGGTTTGAGCATGGCAAGTGGGTGCAATTACCAGGTCGTACTGGCAGTTCAAGACTGCACACACAGGCACTGCAATGGCAGGTCTGAGATGGGTTTACAGAGCTACGCATGTGGGTGACACAATCAGTGCTGCAGGCCCATTAGTAGCATTTGATTTACAGACCCTGGGTTCCTCTGGTGCTTTTTTCTAAGGACTTACTGGTATATCAAATATGCCAATCATGGATAACCATCACCAATACAATTTAGACAGAGAGCATATGCACTTCAGCACTGGTTATCAGTAGTAAAGTGCTCAAAATCCTAGATCCAACAGAAACAGGTCAGAAAAATAGGGGGAAGTAGGCAAAACGTTTGGGGATGACACTGCAAAAAGGGCCAGGTCCAACAGTAGTGAATTTATATTCTTCTCCTCAATTGTATTATTGATGCCATGTCGCTGAGACATTTTCACCACATTGGGCAATTTGGTCACTTCTCCAGTCAGCCACCGACACCTCACAAGACATAAGGTTGGGTAGCCAGAAAATGGGAGGTGGGGAAAAAACAAGGACAAAGGGGAATGAGGAGGAAGTACAGGAGGTTAGCTCCTGCATCAGTAGACCACATGTAATTACCAGGGTAAATAGAAACAAAGCAACTCACCGGGAACAATCCATGTCCTGAGCCTCCTTCCCATGTGCTGCTGTGCTGCCACAAATTCACATTTATGAAATGCTTGTCACAGACATCAGTACATCATCCTAGTGTAGAAGCTGAATACTGAAATGAATGAGCTGTGTGTGAACTGCAACATGGTGTTCACTATCTCTTTCCCTGCTTCCTTTATAAATGAGGAATATACTTCCTGGATATTTCTGTAACCTTTAGTGGCATCGTAAAGTCTCCAGTGTGTGCAGGGATAATTAGTCACTGGTTGCTCATTCATCTTTTTGAGCTGTCACTCCCCTCAAACCCAACTTTCAGTAACTCTACAGCACTTACAATAACTACAGATTGGCAATTAGGTTAGTGGTGTATAAATCAAAAAGAAAATTAATTTAACAATGTGTTTAAACGGAGAAATCCCCAAAGCAAAGTGTACTGATTCGGATATATAGTTGAATGATTTTTCTCCCAAATATTATAAAGTACTGTAATCTGTCCTAGAAGTGAAACTATTCCAAGAAAAAATATTTGTAAATTATTTGTAAAATTATATATAAAACGCCCAAATTATTTGTAAAACTCCCAATAAATAAGAAAAAGTGTGGCATTTTTCTCATCACACATGCTTACTCTTTGTGCTAAACGCTAAATGAGACTCCTTTCGTTGTTGTAGCTAGAGAGATGCCAGTAGCAGTAGCCTTTGTACCAGTTCAACAATTAGAAATCTTATGAGAAACATATTTGCAGATATGTTACAATGTTGACCTTCAGAGTGGTCAGCTGATCCCTAGGCACCTAACATATTAAAGCACTGTATAAAAATTAATTGCTTCCATTCACCACAGTGTCTATACCAAAAATCAAATTGAGACCACATAACCTCCCAGGTAGCTGAAAACATTTGCTACGCATCCAGATTAATGTTAGATCCTCAAGAATGGAATCCACATAACTAACCTCGTAAGCATATACATGCCAAACCTTCTCTTTACCACAGAACGTAGATGAGAGATGATGCTCCAGGCAATCTATGCAAGGCCTTTCCCAGAGGCTAGCTAACACTTTACAGAAACCAACCAAGTTATGGAGGAGCGGTGGAGCACTAGCTGTGTTATACAAATTTTGTCTAGCAACCCACGTGATCAAAGGCCACTCAACAGCAGAGTGTGAATCTCTACTTAATGGCGTTCCACAAGTTCTGACTATCACCACCTTATTTCTCCTAATCTACTGAGCGCCACTACACAACACATCTTTTGCAGATGGAAACCTGGACATGACAATTGATCACCCTAATATATGTTTCCTAGGTGATCTCAACACAAAGCCCCTCATTATGACATTGGAGGTCAGCTGACCGCCACGCCGGCGAGGGCGATAGTACCGTCGCAAGGCTGGCGGTGAAGACCGCCAAATTATGACCATGACGGTGATCCCTCCCATAGACAGAAAATGTACCACCCCAACCGCCAGTGCAGTCAGTCAACTGACCCCAGTGGTAGCCCTCTTCAGGCAGGCAGAAGACAAAGAACTGCCCACCATATTATGGCATAGCAGACCGCTAGGATTTCCGGAGCGGGACCACCGCCACCAAAAGCCTGGTGGAAACACATCATGTAAAGGAGACATTCACCTCCAGGGACACAGAGGAGTCCGTGGCCGCCATGGAACCCAAACTGGAAGTCCTGCCGATGCAGTACCACGCGATGGCAATCCAGGAGCACCAACAGCCGCTTAGCACACAAGGGAGGGAGGAGAGAGTGACACACCCACACGCACAACACACACCATACACACACCCAGAACAATCCACAGAGAACACCTACACCAACATAAACCAGAAGGAAAGAAAGCCAGGACACATACCTTAGGTCCAACATATGTATTTTGCTGGACCTTCACATCACAACAATGGAGGCAACTATATACAAAGGGCCATTGGCCAGTCCAATGTCAGCTATGAGCCACAGGGCAATGTACAAGGCCACTGGGCAGGGCCATTATGTTGTAAATAGGCAGGCACCTCAGGGGGTGTGGGGGTTTCTTTTTGGAAGGGGGTCCTTAGGCTTGGGGTTGGGAGGGGGCAGGAGAGTGGGCTCGGGGCAGGGGGCCAGAATGCCACTTTTGTGCCCCTTAGTGTCAGTTGAAGTCTTAGGGGAAGGAACAGGAGTCGAACGGGAGGTGGAGTTACTGGGCTGGGGGGAGGGATCTTCCTCTCACGGGCAGGACAGGGAGGAGGGAAGAGGTCAAGGTGGGAAAGGAAAAGCTTCTTAGGACCAAGGGGTCGGGTTGTGGGAGGAGGATTGGGAGTGGAGGTAGAGGGAGTGGTTGTAGGAGGAGTAGGTGTGCGGGACTTGGGTGCAGGTGCATGGACAGTATGCATGTGTGAGGTGGATGGCTGTTGGGTGTCTGGGTGGGAGCGTTTATGTGTAATTGGAGGGGGCAGACAGGGTGGGAGAGGACAAACAGGACGTGTGTATGTATGTTGTTGTGGTGTCTGCAGGTGAGGTGGCTGTGCTGCATGACGTTGTGATGGTGGTGGTGGTGACTGCGCATGTGGTGTGTGGGGTGCATGTCTGCACGTCTGCTGCTGTGGTGACTGTGGGCAAGGCTGTACAGGTGGCAGGATCTGGGACTGATGATGCAGTGCATGGAGATGGGGGTGTTGATGTGACTGTGAGGGAGGAGGAGAAGGGGGAGACAGTGGAGGCGGTGGCTGTTTAAGTATGTGCATGTGTGTGTTGGCTGTGTCTTTGCTTGTGGACTGAAGTGTGGTGCCTTTGTTTGTCTGTGCAAGTCCTGTCAGTTGATTTGGGCGCATGCTTATTAGATTGTGTGCGTGGGATGGGTTGGGGGAGAGGGCTTTGGGACTGGGAACAGGTAGTTGGAGGGGGAATGAAAGAACCAGGGACACTGGCTGCCATCAGAGAGAAGGCCAGAGCCTGAAACGTGAATGCCCTCCAGGAAGGCCTTGCATTGCTGCATCTGGGATGCCAGCCCCTGGATGGCATTCACTATGGTTGACTGCCCTAAAGAGATGGATCTCAGGAGGTCAACAGCCTCCTCACTGAGGGAAGCACAGCTTACAGGGGCAGTGCTTGAGGTGCCTGGGGTGAAGGAGACACCCACCCTCCTGGTTGAGCGGGCACGTGCAACTGGGTGGGGGCTACTGGAAGGGCAGTGTTGGTACAGGGTGGCGGAAGATGATATAGCTGGGGTGGTCCCAGAGTGGTCCACCACCACCAGGGAGCTTCCATTGGAGGAGGAATCAGAGTCTGTAGTCATCGCTCCTCTCTCTCCGTGTTGCTCCTCTCGCCTTCTAGCCCACTGGTCCCCTCGGCGTCTGTGCTGTCCGCCTCCTGGGTCCCGTGGGCTGCAGCTCCTCCACTCGCTGGTGCCCCTGCTCCTTTGCTAGATGATGCTAATGCACACAAGGACAGAATGGGAAAAGGAGAGAGGGTTGGGGGGAAGAAATGGAGCGCAGGGTCAATCACAGCAACAACAGCACATATGGCATACACATCCCAATCAGTCACTGGAACTGACACAGTGCAGTATGGACCAGAATGACAAACCACTACCTGGGTACAACAGCAGTAAAGGACCCAACCACTACCATCTGCACACCTACTGGGACTCACTAAGCCCTGTCTGCCATGGTATGCTAGCTACTTACCAATACCAAATATACATACCACCCCACACAGCTAAGCAGGACCACACTGGAACATCTAAAGCGGCATATTGGGGCACCCACTGACTAGAACCTTGCACCCAAGCCCCATGCGAGGCCACAAAAAATAAATACCACACACTCTGTACTCACCCCCTTGTGGCTGCTGTGCTGCCCACAAGCACTCATCCAACTCAGGATTGTCCACCGCCAGTATGCGGGCCATTAGGGGGGGTCCAGTTCCGACGGGCACTCCCTTCCTCGTTGGTAGGCTGCTCCCAGCTGGGCCTCTGCAGTCTTCCGGGCCGAGCGTCTCAGGCCCTCCAACCGTTTCCTGCAGTGGATGCTCCACCGGCTAAGGACCCCCAGGATCCGCACGTCCTTGGCAATGGCACGCCACAACCCTTTGTTTTGATGGATGCTGACCTGCAGAGGAGACGCAGACAGAAGGACATCATGAACTCAACAATCCATTCTGTCACACAGATGGCATACATTCTGCATATGACCCACATGAAGCACACACATGACCCCTACCTCTGCATACGCACTGAATGCTACCAACCCCCCCAAATGACACACTGGCAGCACACACATACATCTACATGCAGCCATGCCACATCCAATGTACCCATGATGTATTCACCTGTTGGTCTGGAGGCCCATACAACTGCCCATACAGGGGTAGGACCCCATTCACAAGCTTCTCCAGCTCCTTTGATGTGAATGCTAGGGCCCTTTCCCCTGTAGCACGGGCCATCGCAGGTTCCAGACACAGGTCACAGCACCACATGCAGTGGAGGTGTTGATCCGGGGAGAGTCAGGAATCAAGTGCAGTGGTTCATAGAAAATGGCAGTCACGTCTGCCGCGGTGAACACCGACACCACCGCTGTTGATCATCATTGGTTCCTGTACTCCATAGAGCTCCATGTTAGCTAATGAGGAGTTCCACGGCGGTGCAGACCCGCCTTCCACCATGATGTCAAGCGCCGGCGGAGTGAGGTCACTTCCACCTGTCCCCGCATACAGGATAGGCGGTTGCCATTTCCTAATGCTAGTACTCATGTCGGACCAATATATGTGTGTCAATGGTATAGATTGTACATACCTATACAATTCATGTTTCTACATACAGACATGCACTGTGTACTGTGATGTTGTGCATCCATATTTCCTGTAGTCAAACATATTTTATTTTGGCTCACTTAGATACCAACCACTGCGGAAGATAAGGCTAAGGAGGCAAGCACCCGTGTAAAGACCCCTTGTGGAATTGGCTATATTAGAGGACCGGCACATCATACTCACCTATCGTCTGGACAGGGCCACAATCACTGAGCTGTGTGCACAATTGTAGTCAGATATAATTTCTGCTATCTGTAGCACCACAGCAATTCCCCCTGTTGTGCATGTACTCCCAGTGGTCCATTTCCTGGCAAGTGGTTCTTTCCAAGTGACTGTGGGCTTGGCTGCAGGAATGTCACAGCCAATGTTCTCGATTGTGCTTGTAAGGGTTTTGGCTGCCTTGCTCAAACACATGAGCAGCTATATCTCATTCCCCCAGAGTGAAGATTTGCCCACTGTGAAGGCTGGATTCCACACCATGGGACACATTTCACATGTGATTGGGGCCATTGACAGGACCCATATTGCCTTAGTCCCTCTCAGGGCAAATGAGCAGGTCTACAGGAAGAGTTACCACTCTCTAAATGTCCAGATGGTGTGCCCTGCTTATCAATACATCTCCCACGTCACTGCCAAGTTTCCTAGTTCTGTGCATGATGCCTATGTTTTGAGGAACAGCAGCGTCCCGCAGGTGATGGTACGGCTACAGAGGCACAGAGTGTGGCTCAGAGGTGAGCTTGAGCACCACACAATGTATGTCAGTGTATGCCTACTGGAGTTGTACTACATGGCTATGTGTGTCCCTCACTTCTTCCAGGTGACTCCGGCTACACAAATCTGTCCTGGCTGTTGACCCCTGTTCGGAATCCGAGAACAGGGGCCCGAAAATCAGTACATTGAAGCACATCATCGTACCAGGAGCGTTGGAGAACACACATTTGGTCTACTGAAAGCCAGACTGTGGTAGTCTGCTGCATGCTGCACAATTTGGCCCTCAGACGCCATGTGCCCTACCTGCGGGGCGGGGGTGACAATGCACCTGTGGCAGCAGTGAACACTGAAGACAGTGAGGAGGAGGAAGAGGTGGAGGATGTGGACAACAGGACACATATCATACAGCAGTACTTCCAATGACACTTAGATAAGACTGTTGATCTGGTCATGTCTCTATTTTGGTTAAGTGCTGTGTGCCAGCTGTGTTGTGCCAATCACTACCTTTGCATTACAATTGACTGTCACTTATGCCTTCCCTTTTTTGCAGATGTTGGTGTGGTTACAACTGTGTACTGATGTGATGACTACAGACTGCTGAAACACATTTGTTGGATGGATTCACACATTACAGGACATTTTCATAGGATAATACAGTTCAATACATTGCACATTTTTCTTTGATAAAGCAATAATACTCCAGTTGTGTTCAAGGGTGTTTATTGAAGTGACAATAATGAAGGGATCGTGCAATAGAGTGGGGTGATGGTTGAGGAAAAGTTCAGAGTAGTGGCCCAGTTTATTTGTAGCACAAGTCCATTATCCATGGGGCCAAAGGAAGAGAAGCAAAGGTGCCTCAGTGGCACAAAAGGGGGACATTCTGGAGAGGCTCATTTCCTGGCGGTGGTCTTGGTCTTGGCAACAGTCTCTGGTGTCTGTCTGGGTTGCAGGGAACATTTGCAGGGTGGTTCACCTTCTGCAGGGGGAGGGGTGCTGGTAGCCTGTGGGTCCTGTGGCAGGTTCTCCTGTCCACTAGCTGCAGCAGATGTTGATGGATGTTGAGTGGACTGGCGAGAGGAAGTAGGCTGATGGTGTGCACTGTTCTCCCCGCAGCTTGTTGGCCATGTCACCCAGCACCCCTACAATGGAGGCCATGTTGGCATTTAGACCCTGTAACTGCTGCATGACCTCCTGGTGGTGAACCCTTTGCAGCAGCTGGTTCTCCTGCATGATGGTTATCACCTGGCTCATCCTGTCCTGCGATTTTTGGTATGCCCCCAGGACGTGTGTGAGTGCCTCCTTGGCAGTCGGTTCCCTGGGCCTGGACTCCCCATGGTACACAGCTGACCGCACACTGTCCCTAGCCCCCTGTGCCTGTGTCCCCTGAACAGTGTACCCACTCCAACTTACACCAGGACCTTCATTGTCTTGCCTCTGTGGTGTCAACTCGGTTCCCTGTACAGATGGGCACCCTATTGATTGATGTGTCCTGGGGACGTTGAGTGGCTGCTGTGGTGTTGGAGTCGGAGGGGGGTGGGCCTGTGGTGGACTGGCTGTGGGATGTGAAAGCCGACTGACCAGTGATCCCAGGTGGGCCAGGGAGTTCATCCAGCTCAGGACATCCAGAGTTGCTATCACTGAGGGTATCTTCTGGTGGAGGACTGGATTGCCATGGCTCCTGCTCGCCACTGACATTGGCTGGGGCACCTGTGGGGATGTAAGTGTTATGCCAGGGTCATTGTCTGTCACATGTTCTGCATTTGTACCTTTCCCTATTGTTTTGGTGTTGTCCTCTCACCTTTGGTAGTGTATGGTGATGGATTGTGAGATTGGTAGTTCTACATCCTGTCCATGGATTGCTGGTGTGTGTGCATGCAGAGCTGGGAGGGACGTGCTTGTAATTGGTAGGGCATGAAGGGATACACATTTAGGTGTGATCATTGGGGTGGTGCACTGTGTGGGATGGAATGGGGTACAGGGAATGAGGGTGAGAGGGTGACATGCCATGCAGGTATTGGTGGAGGTAAGGTAGTAATGGTGACTTACCAGTGTCCAGCCCTCCAGTGACTCCAGTTAGGCCCTCAAGATGCAGGATTGCCAAGACTTGTTCCTCTCATGCTGTCAACTGTGGGGGAGGAGGTGGGGGTCCACCGCCAGTCCTCATAATAGTGACCTGATGCCTTGATGCAATGGAACTCACCTTCCCCCGTAGGTCATTCCACTTCTTTCGGATGTCGTCCCTTGTGCGTGGATATTGTCCCACGGAGTTTACCCTGTCCACGATCCTCCCTCATAGCTCCATCTTCCTGGCAATGGAGATCTGCTGAACCTGTGCACCAAACAGCTGTGGCTCTACCCTGATGATTTCCTCCACCATAACCCGCATCTCCTCATCTCTGAAACGGGGGTGCTTTTGTGGGGACATGCCTGTTGTTTGTTGTGTGTGTTGTGCAAAGGGTGTTCAGTGTTGTGGTAAGGTGTGTGGTGTATGATGCATGACGGATGAATAGGTAGTTGTGGTGTGTGTGCAGTTTTCTATGGGATTGGCCTGGCAAGGTGTAGCAGTCTTTTCGTGTTTGCAAAGGATTTGTGGGTTATGTGGGGGGGGGGGGTGTTTTATAGTGCTGTTGGTGGGTGTTTAGGATGTATGTATTTGTGTCAGGTGTGGGTTTTTTGCTCTGGCCAATGTTGGCTTGAAGTATTTTTGGGTGTCTAATTCTGCCGCGGCGGTGTGCACTGCCAATAGTTGACTGCAGTTGAATGTCCGCTGTGGTGATTCGTGGGCCATAATTTGGAAGCCAGTGTTTTGCTGGCGTAGTGGTGAGGGTGGTGGGTCCGACAGTTTTTCTCCTTCGCTGGGTCTGGTGGACTTGTGGTTGTGGCTGGTTTCTGTTGGTTTTGTGTTTGTGAGTCAAAATCTGGAGGACGGATTACCGCCTCTGCAGCGGTCTGTTGGCAGACGTTACCATGGCGGTCTTCGGAATAGACCGCCAATGTCATAATAACCACCATAGTGTTAAAAACTGGAACTACACTAGACTGCAGGATTATTAAGGACCACTGAAACTCTCAATTAGACCAGCTCATCACCAAGCTACATATGAAGAAGGCCATGCCCTTGATGCAGTATTCAGGCACCATCCTGAACAACAGCACCTAGGGATATCTCCTTTACCAGGCCATTCATAAATCAGCACATTCCAGACAGAATATTTGATGTTTCAACCACTCAGTCCTTTGATATCAGTAAGCAAATTTCTTTGAAGGCATGGTGATTTTTCAATAAAGTAGCCCCACTCAAAGCCTCCAATCACCAGCAAACTCATAAGAAGATGGACTGGTTGATTCCAAATACATAAAAACACATAACATGAAAGATTAAACTGTTGCATAGGTTCTCATGATCCTAATGAGACTACTGGATTTGGGCGGCAGAATCACTTGCACTGTGGGGGACTGAGTCTGAACCCACTACAGGTGACACCTGTCGGCCTAACCCGGGTTTTGTTCTGGCTAACTAGCAGTGCCTCATCTTTACCCAAGAGCAGGGATGATTGGGCAACCAAGTGCATGACACAATTGACTCCTCAGGGAAATCGTGGTCACTCAGATCTCATCCGTTTATCCAGGTTACATTAGTGTCACATATGCAAGGAGAATCAGAGGCAGAGTATAAGGTTTATTGAAGTAACTGCATCTTAGATAATATAGCATGAATTGCAATAACTAGGACGATGAAGCATGACAGGAGTAAAATTGTGACAAGGAGAGTAAAACATAAAAATAACGCTACCATATTGTCACTACGGTTTTTTAGAATAGTTCCTACCTAGACTATGTTAGGGCATAGCATGTTACTCTCTAATTCTGCCCTTCAGGTTCCCCTGGGAAGACATTATCCCTCATACCTGAGCAAGAGGCCTGTAGTCTACATAAGCAGCTGCAGTGAAGCACTCAGCAATCAGCATACAGTTGTGTTCATCTGACTGGAATCTCCCTCTAACATACATGGGTCAAAGTAGTGTTTTTACAAACAGCTGATGTTCCAAGAAAGGATCCCCACGTAAGAGTGTGTATGTTCCTGTGAACATTAGAGACAAAGCATACCACTTTTGCCGGCAACCTATCTTACAGCAGACTTGAGAAAAGCACAGAATGAGAGAAATGTCTTGTATAAGAACGCAGTGCTTGACCTAGGCAAAGAACAGCTAGAAGAGAAAATAAAACAAGACCACAAATGTGGCTATAGTTAAAATATTAAAAATGAGTCTGAATAAAATATATCTATGGTAAAGTGCAGAGCGGCAGGCCTAGATTGCTAAAATAACGCATATGAAGCTATAACTAAAATGGCTACACAACAAAACATAGAACAAAGACAGTACAAAATCTACACTGTTAAGTTTTAGTTAATCTTACTACTCTCTGCTCAACCACCAACCTGACCAAATAATATTTAATACTATCACAGAAATCCAAAAGCCAGAAACAGGCAGACTTTTGGCACATAGTCACACATTGTGCCAAGACAACCAAGTCTAAACCTGAATCACTCATCCAGGCCCAGGACTGTGTGTACCACTTTAAATCTTTATACAGTAGTTCTCCCTCGCTTTCCCGTTCTGAGACAGTTGACCAATCTGATATTAATCTGGCTAGTACACTCTGTCCATACTTGTCTCAATCTGAACTCCCAATGGTGAAGAGATTTTCACTGTGGCAGAAATCACCGTCGCCATTAGTCAGCAGGTGCCTGGCAAGAAGCAAGGGTTAGATTGTGTACCATTGGATCTCCTCAGGTCTGATGCAGCTACCTGAGCACCTTATCTTGCTCATCTAGCTAGGGCCATCGTGGCAGGTGTGGACATACCCATATCATGGAAAGGAGCTGAGATCATCCTTATATATAAGAAAAGCTTGATGCAGCCAATTAATGACCCATCAATCTCATTGACTCTACCCCAAAAAGTTTTTGGGCTGTTTCTTGGATGAAGGAAAGTGAGATATTGACCCACTTTTATGGCGGTTTTCAGACGAAAACCAGTAAGGTTGATCAAGTTTTCAGGTTTCAAACACTTAGGTCGAAGGAGGACGATCTCAAAAGAGGTAGCCTTTATGTCGTCTTTGTTGACCTTAAAGCGGCCTTCAATATGGTTACCAGAAGCAAGTTAGCTCTCATAGTTTGTATGATCTTATACTGGCTACGAGTCTGGTCCACTCCAGAGCTGAACTATTATAGGGTGGCCCTTAGTGACGTTTTAAATGGGTCACAGAGAGGGGCGAAGTTACCTTCACTGAATTAGGTTAAACAGTCACTTTTATTCCAGAGTCTGCAAGAGTACTGGCTAGAACCACATCAAATCACACTGTCTGCAATTAAGCTGAAGCAAATCTTTTGAGAGTATGAGGAGGCTAAACTCCATAATCAACCAGACACAGGGCATATGACTGTTTGTTTTTTATAATTCAAATCATTTTCACTCTGAAAATTATATGGATGTCATTGATCCCCCATTTACAAAAGCCATATATCTAAGGTTCAGGATGGAATCTCTTCAAGTCGCTACATTCACAGTGAAATGGAAATGTGGTCTTGGAGGTAGTGAAACCTGCTCTACCTGTATAGGGAATGATGAAACAGATGCCCTTTTATTATTTTTCTGCCCCACGTACCGAAAACAACGGAAGCAATGGATTGTTTTTCTATGTCACCTCCTGGGCATTAACCAGTAAAAGACGGCATCAAGATAATGTGGAGCAGACATGTCCCTGTCCATTGTTTTCTCTATTGTGAAGTATCTGGAGTGCATTTAGCCAATACAACATAAAATCAGTAAACTCCTGCCCCCATAAGCGCAGGCTAGACTAGTCGGTTCCTCTCCTCTTTGGATTTTATTGCTGTAACAAGTGAATGTTTTTACTGATTTGATCAATTTTATTATAGTCATATGGTTACTATATGAACTGTGAATATTCTTATTCCAGAATATTTCCTTAGCAGGAAAATTTTATGTTTTTGTATTATCTTATTGATTGTCACTTTTATGGTTGATGACCTAAATAAAGTATTGTAAACCTAAAAAGAAACAAAAACTGATTGCATCCTACTTCACACCAATTATTCACATACCCTGTGCAACCCCCTCCAGACATTGACTACAAACATCAAGGAACTTGAGAGCCATTTCCTAACAATGCCAGTGTGAAAGCTGAATTAATTACTAATACATTTGCATTGGTTAATGGCTAAGAATTTACATGAATTAGAATAACATAGAGAAAATGGTGCATTTTGGAGAATGTGCCCACTTGAGTGGCCTCCATATGCGTACGACAATTAATAAAGAATTCACATTTATAGTTTAAATAATGTGCACATGTAGAATGAAATGTATTAGTGGATTATACTAATGAATTAATGTTATGCGTTTGCTTAAATAATATTAGGCTTTAATTAATGTAGAGGTTTGGGCCTAGTTGACAGAGCTTCATGTTAAGCTCCATGGCATAACATAAATGTTCGTAAATGTTTTGTGAAAGCAGAGAATTAACATTGTCCATTGTTCACACAGCGCTGACCAAACAATGTATAAATGTCTTAAACTTTCTCATGAGAACTGCTTGCTGAAACGTCCTGTACTAGAAGTTGATACTTTGTAGATTTGATGCGTGAGAAGAAGATGTTCCTAGGCCTGGACAATGGCCGCACTGACTGCAGCTGGGATTGCAACTAAAAAGTTACCTGACAAAGCTGGTGATGGGAACGGGAAAAGAGGAGCCAATCATTGAAGTGTGAAAGACTGTCTAGTTATATTTTAGATTTAGAATTTAGTGTTTATTGGTCCCATTGTGAACGTATGATACTGTGACCAATGACGGCTTGAGAAAATGCTTTATGGATTTTAGTATATTCAGTCCAAACTCTGTAGAAACTGAGTTAGTCAGTTCTGACATTCTTTCATTCTAGTCTTGTTCAAGTCCCTCTCAAGCAGTTGAACAGTTCCTGACGTTCTCTCCTTCCTAACTTTAGCTTCATTGCTTAGTTGTAAATGCTGTTGATGCTGTTTCCTTAGTTGAATGTTTTCTAAGTTGGTTCACTTAACTTAGAGCCCACTCGTGACTGAGCCAATCCCTTTCACTGTACCTTGCTGATGCTGACCAGACGGATGTCCAACTGCCAAAGAAATCGCAGCTTGCTGATCCATTCAGGAGAGGTATACGAGATGCTAATCTTTCTGTTGTAGATTTTTGTTCTTTCTTTTAGGTACAACCGCTATTTTGATAGAACCCGAGGTAAATGTTTTCCAAATTAACTTTTGACTAAATTGCTTTTGCATGAGGTTCCAAACATGCTATTATAATTGGAGGGTTAGTTAGTATGCCCAATGTGTTGACAAACGTTATTAACCAATAATTGATTTTACTCAACTGTTGAATCTAGATTTATGCTATGTCTGTTGTTCAGTAATTGATGTTATCAATTTCTACCATAATTCTTGAATGTCCATTGATAAATGTAGTAGTTAAAAAGAGGTTATTGCGCCGCTTTGGTCAGCCTGTGTTGTTTGTATATACTTATCTTTTTTTAGATTAATGTATGTGATATTAGCATTGTTAATATAATATAGGGAAATAAACTTTATAATTTTACTAAAAGGTGTGGTTATTCATGGCCACATGGGTCATTGTGTCAACTGATAACTGATTTGTTGCACATGGTATATGGCTGTTGGTTAGTTTATGTGTAAAGATTGTGTACATGGTGGAATCACTCTAAGCATAGTCAAAAGATCCATCGACCCTCTTATGGGTCACCTTATGAATAAATTATTAGAGATCAGATAAGGTCAGACACGATCACAGATTCTGGTAGAAGAGTCGGATGGTTACCTCTCCTTAAGAGGCCACCATGATGTTCCAGTTATTGATTGAAGAATAAGAGGGTTACGTCTCCTTCAGAGGCCACCATAAGCTTTTCAGATTTCGGTAGTAGTAACAGAGCATTGCATCTCCATAAGAGACAGCTATGATTTCCCAGATATAACAGCCATAAGATTCCAGATTTTGGTAGTACTATCAAAAGATTATGGCCCTCATTACAACCCTGGCGGTTGGCGGAGAAGCGGCAGTCTTACCGCCAACAGGCTGGCGGTAAAATGTTTGGAATTATGACCATGGCGGTTACACCCATGGTCATCCGCCACTTCTCTGATCCGACCGCCGGGGCGGAGACGACCGCTGGGCTGGAGACCTGGGTCTCCAGCCTGGCGGTCGTCACAATTCTGCCGGCGTTATCATGACCCGGCTGACCGCCATGGATTTCATGGGGTTTGGAACCGCCATGCAATCCATGGCGATGAGTACTATCAGTGCCTGGGAATTCCTTCCCTGGCACTGATAGGGGTCTCCCCCACCCCGAGTCCTTCCCCTACAGCACCCCTGCCACCCCCAAAGGTGGCAGGATCCCCCTCCCCACCCCTACCCCGAACATCACATTACACATTCACACCCGACACGCAGGCACGCAGGGACCACCAACACACATACCCGCACACACACCAACATACATGCCAACAGCCACACACACAGTCATACGCACACACCCACATTCAGACATACATGCACACATCCATACAGACATACATACAGACACGCACTCATTTCCAAACACACCCCCTCTACATACACACACGCACACCCCCATGCACACACACAACACAAAACACCCCCCCACCCCCTCCCCTAACGGACGATCAACTTACCTGGTCCGTTGATTCTCCGGGAGGGGACGGGATCCATGGGGGCTGCTCCACCGCCACCACACCGTCAACAGAACACCGCCACGCCGAATCACAGGACGTGATTCGGTGGGCGGTGTTCTGTTGACGTGGCGGTAGAGGTGGAGCAACCTCCACTTCCCCGCTGCCCGCCAGTATGGCTGCTGGCGGCTCTCTGTTCGAAAAAGGACGGAGGGCTGCCAGCAGTCATAATACGCCGAGCGGAAAACCGCCACTACTGGCGGTCTTCAGCACGGCGGTCCCTCAACGGTCTTGTCAAAAGACCGCCGAGGTCGAAATGACTCCCTAAGTCTCTCTAAGAGCCTACTATGACTTACCCAAAAACTTGGAGTTTGCCAGTGCTTGTTTGAAGATGTTCTAAGCATTTCAAGTGAGAGTGTGAATGCAATAGGTTTTGCGCTTGCACGGCTTAAGCAAATTGCAGGTGAATTGTGAGTCTGCATACTCCAAATGAAGTTGTTTAAGGAGTTTGAGTACTCCAATGAAGTTGTTTAGGGAGTTTGCGTACTCCAAAGAGTGTGTGTAGGAAAGTCATCAAACTTCACATGTGTGGCGCTTTGTGCCAAAAAATTGCCCATTTGGTCATTGGTAAACAGACCCTATGCCATCTAAGACTCCAGAGCATTGTACAAGTATATCAGACACATGGTTTAATGTTGTAATTTGTCTGTTTAATAGGTTAATCGGGCATGGTTGACAAACTCAGAGTGCGTGTTAAAGTGAGTGATAGTTTTCATCAGAGATTTGGTGAGTCCTATGTGCACAAGGAGGATCCAATGATTAGTTCAGAGTAAAATTTGCTGGTTGAATTTTGCTTGAAAGTCAGGAAAACTGAGATAGAAGGAGTGTCTGTTTGAGCTAAAAGCTGCAGTTGAAAATTCAGTAAGGTTTCTGAAGTGATTGTGTTACCTACCTGTAGTGAACAGACAAATTGTGTTTTGAGTTTTATTTAGTGCTTGCAATATGTGCATCTAGTTTGGGGCGGATGTGAATTGAGGAAGACAAGCTTGAGGGCTTTGTCAGCTGCTGTACGTGTGAGTGTGACGTCACTACAGCCGCGCTGGGATAGGTTGGTTGCTGAGAAAAGCAGCGAACGGATTGGTGTATAACCGTGAAAGGTAAAGTTGATAAGGCAGAAGAAAATAATTTTGTGATAGAAATTTACTTCCTGATTCAATTGAAGTGTAGCGTAAACACATAAATGAAATTTTTCAAAGCATTGTAGAATGTCCTAAAGGGAGATGTCCGAATTCCAGTTAGAGTAGGAGAAATTACACCGCCAGAAGGTACACACGCATATATTGTATTTGAAGAACAAGGTGCTGCACCATGTCTTTGGTTAAAACAATGGTGCAAAGAGACAGAGGAAGGAGCTTAGCATTTCCTGCCCATGGAACATTCAATTTGAGAATCTTAGAGAATTTGAGGAGAGTACTGTATGACTCGAAACCTCTTCCGAGACCTGCACAATTCAAAGCATTAGCTATTTGTGAGGTAGTGGCCAGACAGCAGCAGCAACAGAAATTTGAGAGAAGAATGAGAAAGCTGAGAAAACGTTAGCTGAAGCGAGATGGGATGGTGAGCAGACATTTTGGAGAACTGAGACTCTACAGGAAATTAAGATGTTTCCTGCTATTAAACAAGAAGAGGAGAGCAATGCCAGAAAGAGTACCAAAAAGAAGTATTCGGATCCTCCTGAGGCAAGAGAGCAGAATTCAAAAGAGTCTAGAAAGTCTTTCATTTATGATGAAGAATCAGATGATGATATGTTTATTTTTCAATTATTGAAAAGTTGTCCCCCACCACATGCAGCACATGAGACAGGTCAAAGCACAAGCGAAGACCCTACAGCTCCGATACCTATTGAAACTACCCAGAGCCAGATACAGGTAGACCATATTGTCCTGAACACCACCACAGTTCAGATACCTATGCCGCAGGTTGACATACCGAGAATTTACCTGTATGTACCTATTGTACATGCAGCAACAGGTTTAGTGGGGTCAACAGGACACATTTCACAGAAGAGACAGGTTTATCAGAAGCCAGCTCTGATCCAGATAGAGTCTACCCCTAATTTAATGTCTCTGATGCAAGCATAGACGATCCCGAGATTTACCCCTATCACAGGGTCACAGACTGAGATGTCTGCATTAACAAGTCAGAATACAGGATTAAGGTACCCTAGAGATCAAATCGTCTGACCGAGTCCGGATGCTGTGTCAGTACCCATTACTATTGGGCCCGTTATACCATTGTTGGCCTAGGGAAGCAATAGGAGCAGTGAACAGGAAATTTTTAATTCAGGTGTCGAAATGGAAAGGTTCAATGTACATATAGGAGTGATGGCTCCAATGAAACAGACATTTGATATGACAGGTCCTTTAATTGACTTGAGTTATTCCAGGACTCCACTGGATAATCCGGGGACATCAGGCGTGGGTCCTAACCCAATTATGATGACACCAGAGACTCCGTGTCTAACGTTACAACAAATGCCCAGTGTAAGTAATAACAATATTTTGTTAAAAGGTCTGACGTCCCAACAACGAACTGAATGGCTGGAAAGGCTGAATAGCACACCAGTGAAGAAGAGTTGCACTTTTTGTGCAAACTAATTACCAACAAAGCAGGATTGATACATCAGAAATTAGCAGATCTGGCAGAGAAATACGACATAGAGATTGAGAAAACGAAGCATTTGAGAAGAAGTTACATATTAGAACTTGACACAAAAGACATTAAGAACATGAGAATACCAGGAATTAAAATTCACATTAGGGAATTAATCCAGAGCATTCAAACATGGGGAGCATTAGATAAATGGGAAGGCAGATGGGCAAAGAAGCAAGAGAAGAAGAAAAGGGATTCTGCAAATTTGACTGCTAGTGGGCAGCAGACTGATAACTCAGTGAAAATACTTAAACATTTGCAAAATGCCTGTGGGAGGATTTCAATACCCTATTAGAAATAGTAGTTCCAGCAGACTTGTGGGTTGAATGCAAAAGAAGTGTAGATTGGCTGAAAAGAGAACCTCCACGAGATCCGGCTACAGGTGCCCCATCTCCAGAGTTAATTAAATACTATTACAAGGTGATTGAATTTTTTAAGACGAGAATTTCCCCCAAGAACATAGATTGGCAGAGGATAGACAGGACAGCACAAGAAAGAAAGGAGTCCATACATGCGTATTATGAGAGATTGTCACAGGCATTCAAACATTACAGTGGTACTGAAACAATTGAGCCAAAAGACATGATTCATTTTGTGTTCAGGTTTATTGAAGGATTGAGACCTGAAATTGGCCAGATGATTAAGAGTCATTTGATTTGTTGGCAAACAAAGCCGATTGACGAAGAATTGCAATATGCCAAGTACTGTAGTGATGAGTTTGAATTGAAGCAAAGAAAGTTGAAACAGAGGGCAATGGTGATGCAGATTAAAGCAGCACAATCAGGAATGCAAGGGAGGTTTTTCCGCAGCAACTGCGGGGAAACATGTGGTTTCAGATTCAGACGAAAGGTAGACGTCATTGTGGAATTGGAAATGTGAATCGTGGTGTTGATATGAATATGGTAGTTTCCCAGAACGATATGCAGGCTATGAAAAGGATGTTACCTTGTCATGCTTGCGGAGACCTCAGACATTGGAAGCTTGAGTGTCCAATGCTAGGACAGGAAGGTGTTGTTCCACAGACAAAAACAATAATTATTTTCCAAATGTGAAAGGACCTAGAATGAGAAGTTAAGAATGTTAAATTTCCAAAATAATGTGAATCATGTGCACGGCCTTCAGCCTATGCCTCAGATGCAAATGCCACATTTGCAGATGCCCCAGTCACAACAAATGTATCCCCTTCTCCAAATGGTACCTAGGCAACAAATTCAGATACCTCAAGCCCCTATGGAACAGCAGCAGATGATGCTTCCTCAGCAGGGCACAGGTCAAAGGTTTAACACGAGTAATAACATAATACACCAATAACCAAAACACAGTGAGGATGAATCGAATGATAAGTGAGAGTTCAGATGAAGAAGAATGTGTGAAAGCAGCTTCATTAGAAGTGGACCAGAAGGGTCCATATGTGAGGGGAAAAGTGATGGGCCACAATGTCTCATTCTTAGTCGACACAGGAGCTACACGCTCTACAGTGAGAACTGCAGAAGTTCTCAACTTGCCACTTTCAGGGCAAACAGTGCAGATTGTAGTAGTTGCAAACCAGTATTTGACAAATCCGATTACAGAACCAGTTTCAGGTAAAATTGGAAACTTCAAAGTCTTACACAAATTTGTAGTTTGTGACTCGAGTCCGGTTTCCTTACTAGGAAGAGATTTGCTATGCAAGATGAGACATTCAATTACCTGTTCAAATGATCAGCTTGACATTCAGACAAATAGTGAAGATGAAGATGACCAATGTGAGGTAACAGATTGTGACTCGGTGAATGAAGAGTACCACTTGATCAGTTTCTTTCCTGTTTTTTCAGTACAAGTTCTTCCTTCTGATTTACAGGGAACAGTTAAAATGAAAGTATGGGATTTTTCAGGGAAAGACATTGGTCTAATAAGAGGAGTTGAGTCAGTTAAAGTCCCAGTCAAGCCAAATGCAATTTTCCCCCAGATTCCCCAATACCACATGACACAGGATACTATTGAAGGGACTGCACCTACAATTGCGGAATTTGCAAGGTAAGGCGTTCTAAAAGAAGTATTGAGCAGCCCATGCAACTCACCTATCATGGGTTTACATAAACCCTGTGGAAATTTCGGATGTGAGGAAAATCAATTATATTGTGATTAAATGTTGTCTAGTGGTGCCAAATCCAGCAGTGATATTTTTTCAGTTCCCATGTGATGCTGAATGGTTCACTGTAGTCGACCTATCACAAGCTTTCTTTTTTTCACATCTACATGAGGATAGCCAGTTTCTTTTCTGTTTTAAATTCCTTGATCAAGTGTACTGTTGGTGCATAATTCCTCAAGGATTTTGAGAGTCACCGTCCATTTTCAGTCAGATACTGAAAAGGAATTTGGGGTAATTGGAAACGCCTTTCCAATCGACATTGGTTCAGTACACTGATGATTTGTTAGTCACTTCAAAGAAAAAAGAAGCATGCAGGCATGATACTATTGCCTTGTTAAATCATTTGTGAAAAAACGGACATACAGGCCATAATTACAACCCTTGTGGTGAGTGATAAAGTGGCGCTAATACTGCCAAAAGGCTGGCGGTAACTACCGCCAAAATATGACCATGGCAGTGAGAACTCCCATAGACAGCCAATGTACCACACCAACTGCCAGGGCGGAAACAACACCCACCACAGCGGTAGCCGGCAACAGCCAGGCGGGAGACAAAGTACTGCCCACCATATTAAGATACTGCAAATCACCACCTTTTCCGGGGTGGTACCAATGCTATCAAAAGCCTGGCAGAAATGCAGCACAGAGGAGAAAGGACTCACCATCAGAGACACAGGGAAGAAGAACGCCGCCATGGAACCCGAACTGCAAGCTTTCCCGATGATCTTCTACGTTATGCTCCACCTGGAACACCAACGCCGACGAAGATGACGACGGTGAGTACAGACGCCTAACACACAAGGGAGGGAGGGAGGAAAATGAGAGAGACACGTGCAGACACACAACACACACCATCGCCACACACACACTCTACACACAACCAGCTGAACACGAAAATCTATTTGCCCCCGGTACACGGCAAAATAATGCAAGGACAACAGGAATGGACAAAAGTGATTGTATTCAAATCAACATCTAAAAATTAATCAATTTGTCAATGAAACAGATATGTACACATGTACACAAAGGGACACTGCCCAGTCCAATGTTCAAAGGGGCCACTTGGCCACATGGCACAGTCTAAGGCCCATCTGGAATCCTGACTTTATCCGGATAGAACTCTGCAGGGGCATCAGTTTGCAAGTGGGCAGGCACCTCTGGGGGAGGGGGAGGCACCTCAGCCAGATGCAGGAACAAGCCCACTGGTCCTGGATAGGGCAACGTGCCCATTGCTCTATCCTGGGGAGTGCAAGGCCACAGTCTCTCAGGTGGGTGACTTCCTCACTGGTTCTAGATGGGGCCACATGCCCATTTGTCTGTCCTGGGAAGTGAAAGGCCACAGTCTCTCAGGTGGGTGACTTTCCCACTGGTTCTGGATGGGGCCCCTTGTACAGCAGCCCCTGGATGGGGGCCTACATGGCGTCCGCTGGCGTGACGGCTACAGTGTGTTGGCGGATGGAGGTGCCTCCTAAGCAGACTCTGCATTTGCTGATGGCTGCAGTGTGGTGGTGGATGGAGGTGCCTCCTGGGCATCCTCTGCAGTTGCTGATGGCTGCAGTGTGGTGGTGGGTTTAGGTGTTTCCTGGGCAGCCTCTGCAGTTGGTGATGGCTGCACTTCCTCAGCTGGCGGTGGGGGCCCATTGACAGCTAGTGGTGGTGGAGGTGTCACCCTGACAGCTCCGCTGGAGTTGAGGGCTTTGTCTCCTCCATTACATGAGGCATGGATTCCTTACCCTTTCTGGGAGGGGTGGATGGCTTCTTCCCCTTCTTGGATGGAGGTGCAGGCTCCTTCCTCTTCTTGCCTGGAGGTGCAGGCTCCTTCCCCTTCTTGCCTGGCGGTGCAGGATCCTTCCCCTTCTTGCATGGAGGTGCAGGCTCCTTCCCCTTCTTTGATGGAGGTGCAGGCTTCTTCCCCTTCTTCAACAGAGGTGTGGTAACCTTACCACCACAAGTAGGTGGTGCCACCACTGTCCCCGTGGACTGTTTGGCTGAGGTGCTGGGCTGGATCTTTGGTACCCAGCTCATACGGTCAGGATGGGGGGGAGGTGGAGGGAAGAGGTCAAGCTGGGGAAGGAAAAGCTTTTTGGGAATGGTGGGGTGGGAGGAGGTAGAAGTGATGGGAGTGGAGGTAGAGGGAGTGGGTGTAAGAGGTGTATGTCTGTTGAATTTGGGTGCAGATGCATGGGCTGTATGCTGATGGGAGGTGGATGGCTGTTGGGTGTGTGAGTGTTTGCGTTTGTGTCCTTTAGGAGGTGGGACTGACACAGTGGGAGCAGACAGAGGGGACGAGTGCATGGCTGTTGTGGAGGTTCTGCTAGTGAGGTTTGTGCGCTGCTTGGTGTGGTGATGCTGGTGATGGATGTTGATGTAGTGCATGCAGGTGTGAGTGTGGACATGACTGGGAGGGAGGTGGAGGAGGAGGAGAAAGGGGAGACAGTGGAGGCAGTGGATGTTGTTGTGTTTGCGTGAGTGCTTGTGTGATGAAGTGTAGTGCTTGTGTTTGCCTGTGCCACCCTTGTGTGTTGTCTTGTGTGCATGATCGTCTATATGTGTGCCTAGGATAGGTTGAGGTTGAGGAGAATGGGACTGGGAAGTGGTAGTTGGAGGGAGGACGGTAGAAACAGGGACAATGGCTGCCATCAAAGAGGAGGCCAGAGCCTGAATCGATCTCTGTTGGGCTGCCAATCCCCCGTGAATGCCCTCCAGGTATGCATTGCATTGCTGCATCTGGGATGCCAGCCCCTGGATGGCATTCACTATGGTTGACTGCCCTACAGAGATGGAGCTCAGGAGGTGAATAGCCTCCTCACTCAGGGCAGCAGGGCTCACTGGGGCAGGGTCTGAGGTGCCTGGGGTGAAGGAGATTCCCACCCTCCTGGGTGAGCAGGCACGGACAACTCGCTGAGGAGCTGCTGGGAGGGTGGTACTGGTACGTAGGGTGGCAGCTGTACCTGCAGCTGGGGTGGTCACAGAGGTGTCCGCCACCACCAGGGAGCTCCCATCGGAGGAGGTGTCTGTGTCCGAACTGTCCCCTCCAGTCTCTGCTGTGGTGCTCCCCTCACCCTCTGTCCCACTGGTTCCCTCGGCATCGTGGTCTCCGCCTCCTGGGTACTGTGGGATGCAGCTCCCTTTGTTGCTGGTGCCCCTGCTCCTCCACCAGATGATGCTAACGCACACAAGGACAGGATGAGAAAAACAAGAAAGGGGGAGGGAGACAAAGGATACACTGGGTCAATGACTGCACCAACATCACTACTGACATACACATCACTGTCACACACACAGGGAACAGGCTTAAGCACTAAAATGGACTGCTAACAAGCTAGGTTACCTGTATTTGCCATTCACCCATTATCCTTCAGATGACCCATGCTGCAATGTCTCGCCTGGCCTTAGGGGCACCCACTAAAACACATCCACCACCCGGATACCACCCCACCAGCCAAAATATGTAATGATACCCACTGTACTCACCCCCTTGTGGCTGCTGTGATTCCCTCAAGTGCCCATCCAGCTCAGGGTAGGCCACTGCCAGTATGTGGGCCTTCAGGGGGGTCAGGGTCTGATGGGCACCCCTTCCTCGTTGGGAGGCCATCCCCAGCTGGGCCTCTGCGGTCCTCCGTGCCCAGCGTCTCAGGTCCTCCCACCGTTTCCGACAGTGGGTGCTCCACCGGCCATAGACCCCCAGGGTCCGCACGTCCTTGGCGATGGCACACCATATTCCCTTCTTTTGATGGGCGCTGACCTGCAGAGGCAATACAGACAGGAGAACACAATTAAACAAACAGTCCAGCCTGTCACACTAATGGTCAACCATACCCGTTTCCATCACCATTGGCACACACCTAGCCCAGCACACACCATATAAACCACCACAAGACATTCCCCCATCCCCATTTCCACAATGCTTGCACACACATCTCCATGCATCCTTCCCACATCATGCCCAAAGTGTACTCACCTGTTGGTCTGGAGCCCCATACAGCTGTCCGTACTGGGGTAAGACCCCATCCACCAGTCGCGCCAACTCCTCTGAAGTGAAGGCTGGGGCCCTTTCCCCGGTCACACGGGCCATGGTAGGTTCCAGACACAGGTCACAGCAGCACATGCAGTGTAGGTGTTCTCCTGTTGAAGGTCAGGAAACAAGTGAGGAATCAGATTGAAAATGGCGGTCACGTCCGCAGCGGTTTACACCACCAGCGTAGATCCCCATTGGCCACTGTACTCAATAGAGCCCCATATTATCCAATGAGGTATTGCATGGCTCTGCAAGACCGCTTTCGGCCACGACACCCGTCAGCGGAATTACCTCACTTCCACCTGTCCCTGCATACAGGACAGGCGGTCGCCATTTCGGGGGAGGTGGGGTGGGGAAAACAGTCATATCGACAATAACTGCGTCACAGATTAGATTGGCACATACCTCGCCATTAACACTGTCCCGATACATACGTGCACCATGTGGACTGCAGTTGTGGGTTCATTGTTCCAATTGTGACAGTCTACTCACTCTTGTGTCCCTTAAATACCTACCGCTGCAGATGAATAGGAGGTGGAGACATACCCCCGTGTACAGACCCCAGGTGGACTTAGCTACACTGGAGGACAGGCACATTGTCCTCACTTATAGACTGGACAGGGCCACAATCACAGAGCTGTGTGCCCAATTGGAGCCTGACCTGATCTCATCTATGCGTCATCCAGCTGGGATCCCCCCTCTTGTGCAAGTGCTATCAGTGCTCCATTTCCTGGCAACATCTTGGCAGCAGGAATTTCACAGCCAATGTTCTCAATCGTGCTGGCAAGAGTGTTGTCTGCCCTGGTAAAACACATGTGCAGTTACATTGCTTTCCCACATGTGGAAGATTTGGCCACTGTGAAGGCCATATTCTATGCAATGGGACATATCCCCAATATTATTGGGGCGACTGATTGTACATATTGCGTTTGTCCCCCCTTCCAGCAGAATGAACAGGTGTTCAGGAATCGCAAGAGTTTCCACTCACTGAGGCCCATATTTATACTTTTCCAGCGCCGCATTTGCATAATTGTTTGACGCAAAAGCAGTGCAAACTTACAAAATTCAATAATGTTTTGTAAGTTTGCGCCACTTTTGCGTCAAAAAAGTATGCAAACGCGGAGCTAAACAAGTATAAATATGGGCCTGAATGTGCAGATGGTGTGCCTGGCGGCCCAGTACATCTCCCACGTCAATGCTAAGTATCCTTGGTCGGTGCCTGATGCCTTTGTTCTGAGGAATAGCAGCATCCCAAAAGTGATGGCCCAACTACAGAGGCACAGGGTGTGGGTAATAGGTGAGCCTTGGTCCCCACCCACTGTATGTTAGTGTATGCCTCTGGTGTTAACCCCATAGGATTGTGTGAGTCTAAATGTGGTCCCTCAATACTTGCAGGTGAGGGACCCAAACCTATCGTGGCTGCTAACCCCTGTGAGGAATGCCAGGACTGAGGCAGAGGAAAGTTATGAGGCACATGGGCGAACCAGACAGATCATCAAAAGGACCTTCGGCCTCCTGAAGGCCAGGTTCAGGTGCCTCCATCTGACAGGTGGATCCCTGTGCTACTCACCCTAGGACGTCTGCCAGATAGTAGTGGCATGCTGCATGTTGCACAACCTGGCCCTCACACACCATGTACCCTTTCTGCAGAAGGAGGAGACAGGAAATGCCCCTGTGGCAGCAGTAGACCCTGATGACAGTGAGGATAAAGAGGCTGAGGATGAGGAGAACAGAACCACAGTTATCTGTCAGTACTTCCAATGACACACAGGTGAGACAGTGCAGCTGCACATTTCTATGACTATTGGTGTATTCTGTATGGCTGTAGCATGATGGCATTAACTTCCTTTTCTCTATACTTACTGTCACCTACAGTTTGTCATTTTACAGATTTTGGTGATATAACAACTGTGTACTGATGTGCTGACTACAGCCAGCTACAGGTCATTATTTCTATGCTCTCACAGTATACAGTTAATTTGCAATGGATGTGACTGTTTCCATAAATACACATAATTCAATACATAAAATACTAGTAGTCAAGTTGTGTTCAAGGGTGTTTATTGTAGTGCGAATAAATTGAGGTTAAAGTGCAATGGAATGGGGTGATGATGGAGGAAAATCCAGGATATTGTTCCAGTTTGTTTGTAGCAGATGTGAGGTGTCCATGGGGCCATTGGAAGGGGAGCAACAGAAGTTCAATGTGGACAAGGTGACTGAGTCGGACACAAGGGGGACAATCAGGAGAGTCTCATTTCCTGGCCGGGGGTCTTGGCAAGTGTCTCTGGCTTCTGTCTGGGTCGCAGGGAACGTTTGCAGGATGGTTCACCTTCAGCAGGGGGAGGGATGCTGGTGGCCTGCGGGTCCTGTGGCGGTGCCTCCACTAGCGGCAGTGGAAATGGAGCGCTGGTCAATGGACTGGCTGGTGGTAGGGGCCCGCTGGTGTGCTGTTGCCTCCCTCATGATGTTAGCCATGTCTGCCAGCACCCCTCCTATGGAGACCAGGGTGGTATTAATGGCCTGCAAGTCCTCCCTGATCCCCTGATACTGTTCCTCCTGCAGCTGCCTGTTCTCCTGCACGTTGTCAAGGATCTGGCCCATCGTGTCCTGGGAATGTTGGTAGGCTCCCAGGATCTTGGAGAGTGTCTCCTGGAGAATTGGTTCCCTGGTCCTGTCCTCCCCCTGGTGCACAGCAGTCCTCCCAGTGTCCCTGTTGGCCTGTGCCTCTGACCCCTGAACGGTGTACCCACTGCCACGGACCCCAGGTCCCTGATTGTCTTGGGGGCAAGGTGTGGCCTGGGGTCCCTGTACAGGTGGGCACACTGCTGATTGATGTGTCCGGGGGACAGAGGTGTGGGTATGCTGGGTGGGTGCTGTGGTGTGGGATACTGATGGGGGAGGCTCTGTGGTGGTCGGTGAGTGCGTTTGGGTGACCGGTTGCCCAGTGGTCCCTGATGGGCCAGGTAGGTACTCCAGATCCTGAAGTCCAGAGTTACTGTCATCACTGGGGGCATCTTCTGTTGGGGGACTGGATAGTCGTGGCACCTCCTCTCCACTGACATTGGCTGGGGTACCTGTGGAGATGTAAGTGATGTATTATGCTTAATGTGTATGCCATATTGTACGTCCCCAGCTTTGCCTCTATCAATGGTGTTGCTCTGCCACCTTTTGCTTGTATATTGTGGGATTATTAGTTTCCCTATGATGTGCATGCTTTTGTGATGGTTGTCCATGCAGGGCAAGGAGGGCTGTGGATGCATTGGTACCGCATTCAGGGCCTGGCATTTGGGTTAGTCTAATGTGTAGGAGCAGTATGTGGGATGGAGTGGCATGATGGGAGTGAGGTTGAGGAGATGTGATGGCATGCAGGTATGGGGGGTGATTAGTAGTAAATGTAGACTTACCTGTGTCCAGTCCTCCGGCTACTCCAGTGAGTCCCTCTTGATGCAGTATTGCCAAGACTTGCTCCTCCCATGCTGTGAGCTGTGGGGGAGGAGGTGGGGGTCCTCCACCAGTCTCCTGTATGGCGAGTTGGTGCCTTGCTGCTATGGAACGTACTTTCCCCAGTAGGTCGTTCCACCTCTTCCTGATGTTGTCCCTTGTTCTTGGATGCTGCCCCACGACGTTCACCCTGTCCACATTTCTCCGCCATAGCTCCATCTTCCTTGCAAAGGATATCTGCTGTACCTGTGCTCCAAACAGCTGGGACTCTACCCTGACAATTTCCTCCACCATGACCCTTAACTCCTCATCAGAGAAACGGGGGTGCCTTTGTGGGGACATGGGTGTTGTGTGGTGTGTGCTGGTGAGAGTGTGTTGAGTAATGTGAAGGGGTATGCGATGTGGGGTAAGTGAGGGATATATGGGTGTAAGTGGTGTGTATCAGTGGTCTTGGTGTCAGTCTGGTGGCAATGATTTGTATTCGTAAAGGGTTGTGGGTAATGTGGGTGTGTTTTATAGTGCTCTTGGTGTGTGGGTGGCGTGTGTGTATGAGTGTCAGGTGTGTGTTTTTAGTATTGGCCAATGTGGTGTTGTTTTGTTTGTGGGTGTCCGTTCTGAGCGCAGCAGTATATACCGCCAATGGTTTACCGCCGTTGGATGTCCACTGTGGTGATTCGTCGGTCATAATGTGATGGGCTTTGTTTTGTTAGTGTAACAGTATGGGTGTTGGGACTGCCACTTTTGCACTGACCTTTTGACTGGCAGATTTGTGTATGTGGCTGTATTCTGTCGGATTGGTGTGTGTGTGTCATATTATGGCGAACGGGTGTTCGCCACCGCAGCGGTATGTTGGCGCCCGTCAGCGTGGCGGTACCGCCAATGTCATAACGAGGGCCACAGTGTCCCTAGCTAAATTGCAGTATTGTCAGAAAGAAGTGAAATATTTGGGACACCAAATTGAAAAGGGAGCTAGAAAGATTTCCAGAGAGAGTCCTCCAAGAGAAACCGCAAGTACATTGAGTCAAAATCCTGCAGAGCTAGAAGAAGTTGAAAGTCCAACATTGAAAGGAGCATTAACCAAGGATCCTCTAAAAGGAGATAAGTGGCCGAAATCAGAAGCTAAGAGAAAAGAATTGATTACAGTGTCAACAATCGAAGAAGAATTAGACACCACAAGAAAGAAAGATTTGAGTGATGGAGAGTTAAATGGAGATCGAAGACTGAAAAGAAAGTGAATTGCAAATCGAAGATACGCAGGTCCTGAATGGACAAATGCAACAACTAGTGATTGGCAAAGTAAATTTTTGTCATTTTGTTTTGATCGTGAAATTCCAGGTCAATATTTTGGCATGTGAAGTTGGTGTGTGAACTGAACTTTGAGAATTGTGTGAAACTGAGAAGAGAAAAGAGACAATTTAAACTAACTTGAAGAGACTTTTGAAGTAAACTGATTTGTCAAGCTGCTAAACCGATGTTGACAACAGTTACTGATTTGACAAAAAGGTTCTGGAAGAGAAACTGAAAGCTGTAATTAATTGCAAAGAAGATTTTTGTTTTGCTGCATAGATATATTTTTTTCTTTTTCTTCTTCTTCTTTTTGATCCTTTACAGATCATGAGTAACCACAACAGACAGGTTAGAAAGAATAGGTGTTGTAAATACATAGGTATTGGCTTAGCAATTGTGTGTATGATGTATGTTTGCTATTGGTTGTATGAGCTTTCTAAATAAAGCTGTAGCTAATCATTCCTCTGCTTTAGGAACTACTACTTCACTTACATACTTAGACAAGTTCAAAAGGGATGAGATATATTTACACATACATAATTCACAAAGAGAACTTTGCCCCTTCCTAATTGCGACTTGTAAACCTATTTTGTGATTTGGTAAATAGATTACCGAATCGCAAAATAGGGTCTGTACATACCAAGATCGAATGTTTGCAGCAGGAAAAATGGTACGTACATGTTCCCCTTAGTGTTTATTGGTCCTACTGTGAACATACGATATTCTGACCAATGACAGCATGAGAAAATGGTTCATGGATTTTTGTATATCCACTCCACACTCTGTAGAAACTGAGTTAGTCAGTTCTGTCATTCTTTCATTCTAGTCTTGTTCAAGTCTCTCTCAAGGATCTGAGGATTTCCTGATGTTTTCTCCTTCCTAACTTTAGCTTCATTGCTTAGTTGTAAATGCTGTTGATGCTGTTTCCTTAGTTGAGTGTTTTCTAAGTTGGTTCAGTTAACTTAGAGCCCAACCGTCGCTGACCCAATGTCTTTCACTGTCCCTTTGCGGACGCTGACCACGGATGTCAAACTGACGAAGAAATTGCATCTTGCCGATCCATTCAGGAGAGGTATAGGAAATGCTAATGCTTCTGTTGTAGATTGTTGTTCTTTCTTTTCGGTACCAACTGCTATTTTGATAAAACCTGAGGTAGATGTTTTCCAAATTAACTTTTGACTAACTTGCTTTTGCATGAGGTCGAAACATGCTATTTTAATTGGAGAGTTAGTTAGCATGCCCAATGTGTTGACCAACATTTATTAACAAAGAACTAATTTTGCTCAACTGTTTAATCTAGATGTATGCTGTGTATGTTGTTCAGTTACTGATGTGATTAATTTGTACTGTACCTCTTGAATGTCTTTTGATAAATGTTTTAGTTAAATTGAGGTTCTTCCGCTGCTTTGGTCAGCCTGTGTTGTTTGTATATGCTCATCATTTGGTTTTGAGCGTACTTTCCGTGATATTAACATTGTTAATCTAGGAAAATAAACTTTATAATTTTACTAAAAGATGTGGGTATTCACGGCCACATGGGTCATGGTGCCTTCGACACTGTCTGCCACCGCACCCTACTATCACGCCTCTAAGAAGCCGGCATCCAGGAAAAAGCCCTAGCCTGGACCTCATCCTTCCTCTCCGGCAGAACACAGACCATCCGCCTCCCACCCTACCGCTCAGAAGCCAACAACATCATCTGCGGCGTCCCCCAGGGCTCCTCCTTCTTGAGCCCAACGCTGTTCAACATTTACATGGCCCCCCTCGCACAAGTGGCCCGCCGTCACGACCTCAACATCATCACCTACGCCGACGACACCCAGCTCATCCTCTCCCTCACCAACGACCCCGCCACCGCCAAAGCCAACCTCCACGAAGGAATGAAAGCAGTCGCCGACTGGAAACTCAACACCGACAAGACGAAAATCCTCATCCTCAGGACATCCCCCTCCGCCTGGAACGACTCGTGGTGGCCCACCACCCTTGGTACGGCTCCGACGCCCACCGACCACGCCCGCAACTTGGGATTCATCCTCGACTCCGCACTCTCCATGGACAGACAGGTCAGCGCCGTCACCTCCTCCTGCTACAACACCCTCTGCACCCTCCGCAGGATCTACAAGTGTATCCCGACCGACACCAGGAAGACGGTGACCCACGCCCTCGTCAGCAGCAGATTGGACTATGGCAACGCACTCTATGCAGGAATCCCAGCAAAACACCTCCAATGGCTCCAACGCATCCAAAACGCCTCAGCCCGACTCATCACCAACGCACCCCGCCACAGCCACATCACCCCTCACCTCAAAGAGCTCCACTGGCTGCCTGTCGACAAAAGGGTCACCTTCAAGCTCCTCACCCACGCACACAAAGCACTCCATAACGCCGGCCCCACCTACCTCAACGAGAGACTCAATTGCTACACGCAGACCCGCCAACTGCGATCCGCGAGCCTCGCCCTCGCCACCGTTCCCCGCATCCAACGAACTACCGGCGGTGGCAGATCCTTCTCCTACCTTGCCGCCAAGACCTGGAACACGCTCCCCACCTACCTCCGACAGACTCAAGACCTACTCGCCTTCAGAAGACTCCTCAAGACCTGGCTCTTCGAGCAGTAGCAGTCTCCACCCCCCCACCCCCCCCTCAGCGCCTTGGAACCCTAACGGGTAAGTAGCGCGCTCTATAAATGTCTGTGATTGATTGATTGCGTGAAAATTACTGACTCAAAGCTTTTGATAACTGATTTGTTGCACATGATATAAGCTGTTGGTTAGTTTATGTGTAAAGATTGTGTACATGGTGGAATCACTCTAAGGGTAGTCAAAAGGTCCGCCGAAGTTCTAACGCGTCCCCTTATAAATTAATTATCAGAGATCAAATAAGGCCAGACACACTCACACCAGTTAGCAGCCACATTACATTGTCAACCAGGCCAAATCATGACCACAATAACAAGCAACAAAATCTTTTCTCCTTTAATCTACTATCCAAAAAAGTCACAAAGGAAAGGAGCTAATAATATCAATCATCATCATTGGATCACCTGCCGACCAGTGCCTAATTTGTAAATAAAAAGGGGCCAGTGCCCAAAGCTCTCATTTGAAACTCGTGGCTGCTGCAATTAAAAGTACGATCACAGAATATTTAGTCTGCGTAATCCTCCAGCCATCTCAGCAGTCGCAGCTGCTGCCAGGAAGTGGTTGGAGGGTGGGGGACAGCCCATGGGGGTGCAGGGGGTTGTAAAAATAAAAAAAATTAAACTTACCTCCCCCTCCGTGATCCGCCGACCCCGCTCCAGGCGCTTCTCGTCTTCTTCCCTCCCCAACCAAGCAGAAATGCTGTGATTGGCCTGAGCAGGCAGAAATGCAGCTTGTTCTCCACTGTGCTTGTTCTCCACCCAGCTGTAAAATACAGCTGGGTGAAGAGTTTCTAAGTATGCATGTCAGTTGGCCAACCTCAGACAGCCAGGCCAAACAGACACAAGCACTTAGAAGCGCACATCTTCTCCTCCTTCACTTGTTGACGTGGAGGAGGCTGGACCCGCCCTTCGAAAGCAGAGAAATAAAGCGATAATAAAATACTTTTAATATCCCTTTATTTTTCTGCTGTCAGCAGTGGGGGACGCTCCTCCCCAATAGTAGAGGGGCCGTCCCTGCATCTCAGGCCTCTTTAATCCATTTATAGCCACTCCCTCCCCCTTTAGCTCACTCTTGCAGCTTTCTGCTGTCTCCCTTTGTGACGCTGTTTCATTTTTCTCTCCCCTCGTCTTTCTCATATATGTCTTTTGCTCATAGTAAATGCCTAATGCTAAAAATAAGTGCTGGCCTTCAAAAATAAGTAGGTGCCTCCCACTGAAAATCACCGGCTTAAATTAAGCACTGCTGACCCCTGTTCCCAAGCAGATTCAAGAACATTCTGAAAGTTATCTCTGCAGCCATAGCAGCTGGAGGAATAATTAAGAGATCACTGTCATCAGGAGGAATCCATAGTAAATTAAACATTTTACATCGAACCAGTTCTGAAGAAGCAAGGACTTCACAACTAGACCCGGAGGACCCAACAGATTAGGCATATATCCAATGCTCTATTTCTAAGAAAATGATAGAAAAAGCAGTATTCATTCAGATCTCAGATTTCATCACGATAAACACCTTTCTATCCAACCAGCAAACAAAGTGGCTGAGGCACTGAATCAGCAATATTTGCAATCTGGGATGACCTCAAGAACAGGGTTGAATGTAATAGCCACGCTCCTTTTACTGGACCTCCCAGCAGCCTTTAATACTGCACAGCACCAGTACTAATTAAAAGACCATTTGATGCATATATATACATGTCTGCCCTTTAAATTGAGTCACATCTCACAGATACAACACAAATCATGTATCTCTCTCCTTATCGGTTGGCACTAGTCTCACAAAGTCAAGGTGTTCATGAATCCTCAACAATTGTCCCTCTTATTTAGTGTATAGCTGTCATCACTCCCTGAGCTTATGAACTGCTTTAAACTCATGTGTTATAAGCAGGCTGATGGCACACAAGTTATACTTAAAGTGGAAAGCTCATCAAACCTTGCATCATCTGGACTTACCAAAGGCCTCCAGGCAGTTAACAATTGGCTGCAACAAAATCACCTAAAAATAAATCCATCAGAAACTGAGAATTTAACCTGCGGAACATGGAAAACAAATCACCTGATATAATTCCTTCTAAAATTGAGATCTTTACACATGGAATATGGAAAATGTACAATCCAACTGCACCCTGAGTTAGGGAGATTGAAAGGGCTCCTAAAATGTTGTCACAAATGAGGAACTTGGGAGTAATTACTGACTTCAAATTCTCACCCGAAAAACAGGCCAGCAATATCACAAAAAGTATCTTCACACTGTAAAAAGATTGGATTGGATGTTTCCATACCTAACTACCCCCATAGGGACCAAGCCTCAACAGCTCTAGCCATGTCATATCTAGACTATTCCAGTGGAGTTGTCATTAAGATCACATAGTTCATACTTCCCAACCTCCCCCTAACCCAGAATGTTTTTGCCATAGAGATTCTTAGCATGAACAGAGGAGACCACATCCCCATTGCCCCTCAAAGCTCAGCACTCGTTACCTCTTACAAGATGAATACCTTTCAGCCTTTGTTGTGTTGCCAATAATGTAAGCCATACCCATGAACAATTTTTTCAAACCCAAATTTAAACTCTACTTTAGAAAAGAAACCTTAAACCCAGAATCACACCGCTACTAACCATATCCCTTTTCACAGAAAAAGAAATTGGTCTTTCTCAGTACAAATCAGCAAACCATGAAATCCACAACTCAAAAAAATAAGGACGATCATCAACCATGTGGTATTCAGAAAAGCAATATTAACTTGGCTCCTCCCTGACTCAATAGTTAGATGTATATATAAATCTCTTTATTAAATGGGTCCAAACGTCTCAGAAAGGTTCATCAGTAAACTAGTGGTCCACAGTGTCACTGTATAGAGTAGAACTGTATTGTTGGGCTCTTAATTTACATCCCAACTACGTTGAGCCCAATATAGTGTTATAACAGTGGATTATACAGGCAACACCAACAACAAACTTGTAATAATAATACTATCAAAGTATATTTGGTATCTAAATGTATGGCTGTTTCTTACACCCCTTACAACACCCACACCTATGCACTATTGCGTCCATTACTTACCGATAATGGCATTACTCCTAGTCCTACTCCCTCACCTTCCTTCTTAACCAATGAGGCCCCTTGCCTCCAGTAGACCCCTCCCTTCTCTAAACAAAAACTCCCTCAGCCCCCTCACCCACACTCAGTTTGTCCATACTGGGAGGGGGGGAGGCAACTAGAAGGAAGTCGAGGAAGTAGGATTAGGAGTAATGCCAGTATCTGTAAGTAATGGAAGCATTATCTCCCTTCCCTCCCTCACCTTGCTTCTTAACCAGTAAGATGTAGCAAGCAAAAAAGAAACGGACAACTGAGGCAAAAAAGAACCAAAGGAAAGAGAGAGAGTCCAAACAGTGGACCTAACAGAAATCCAGATGGTCCCACTTAGTAAGCCGAAAAAGGGAAACCCAATATAGACTGGGAAGTCCAAGGCATAGCCCAACAAACCCCAACCACAGAGATGCAAATCAATCACTGTAGAGACCCATCAAAACCAAGGACCAAGCAACCAGAACAAAAGGCCACCAACAGGAACTGCAAAACCCAACCAGAGAAAGGGCGCACCAAACCAGGAACAAATGCAAGCACCCAAATCATCTAGAGGAAGAGCAGGAAAGAAGGAAGCCTGGAGAAGGGAAGAGCCCCACCAGACCACCCCCCAACATGCCAGAAGCAAAATAAAGTTGTCCCGGTTCCTCCATGGGGCAGAACAAAAATAGCAAACCCCACACAGCCCTGCACCAGAAAAGGCCAGACCAACAGGGAAAGGCAGAAAGATCAAAACAGACCCGAGGTTAGGAACAAGGCCAGCAGCCGGCACCCCAGCTGGAGAGAAACAGACCCTGGACTTGTGTCAAACACAATAGAAACCTTAAGGCCCAACACCAGAACACCCTGCCATTGACCAACACAACAGCAGGGAAAAATAAACAAGAGAGTGGAAAGGCGCCGCCCAAAAAACCCACCTGGACAAGGCCACCCTCTGAAGGGAAACAGCATTCCAAGACAGAACCGAGCCCAGAGGACAGGCAAAAAAAAACCCAGAGCAAGCACGCCCAGGGAGGTAGAACGGGACCCACTGTGCCAAAGGACGAAGGAACGCAGCACCAGACCGTCAGTCTGAACCAGCACCAATGGATCCCACAGGCCTATTCACAAATGACCCAGAGCCAGCAGAAAAGACACAAACATCCACAGGGCTGAAGGGCACTGAGCGGCCCAAGGAACTCAGAACTCCAGGACAGGCACCGACCCAAAACAAGGAACCCTCTCAGAGAAAGCGGCGTCCAATGACACCACCAACAGAGACCGAGGAGAATGAACAATCACCACATCAGCCCCCAACAGTGACACAACAGAACCCTGCAGACTAGAGCCGTCTGGTGGAATGGACCAACCAAGAAGACAGAGCCCCAAGACAACAAACAACGGAGACCCTGCAGGACCCCATCTAATGCACCGCCAACAGGGGCACAAAAAGGGGAATGCTCCAACAGACCACAAACAAAGGGAAAAACAAACATCCCCTTCCCGTAAAGAGAAGCCAGAACTGACACAAATGCAAGGGTTACGAGCCAAGGCCAAGAGAAAAAATAAATAAATCTGGAAAGGCACCCCTTGCCCCGCTCCCCCCACTGCAAACCAGAGATCCAGCGGAAAAGGAACAGGGATATGTCAGGGGCAGAGAGGCCAGAGACCCACAGATGTAAACAACAGCCAGATATAAAGGTATGTTAGATGGTACAATGCCTACTATCCCAGACAAGGTGCAGAATAGCATGCAACACCCCCAGAGACCAACCCAAGCGCCAACAGACACAGAAATATGAGAAAAGAAGCCCCGATCTTGAGACCAGAAACAGGCATCACACATAAGGTCCCAAATGCCCACAAACCGGCGAATGCCAATCGAAGGGCTAACCATACCCCACGGCAGCCATAGCTGGAGGCAGGAGACTGCCAACATAAGGGGGACCAGGACCAAAGCCCACTGCATAGCCATGGGCCACAATGACATGGATCCAAAGACTAGCCACATGGCCAAAAGGGGAAGGCAAGCAAACATGCAGGAAAGGTCCCGGAGAACAGGGCATAGACTCGCCCACCAAGAGCACCCAACTCACAACATAAGAAAAAGCAAGGCAGCAACTAACAGGACCACCATCCATTGAGCCCGAAAGCACTCCTGACCTCAGCCAGGGCCCCAGGGAAGAAAGAAGATGGCCACCTAAAAGGCTTCAACAACCCCACACACAGTACCATAGCAGCCAACAGAGCAGAGCACACTGCAGCTACCCCAAAACGCCACAGCCAGCGAAACAAAGACCAGCACCAAGCAGATTATCAAAGCTGCTGAGAAAGACGAGTGTACAAAACCAGCTTCCCAGCAGTACCAGCTTCAAAACCAGAGGGGAATGGTACAAAAGTGGCAGCAGAGAGAGCACCGCAGACTGGAACAAAGGTAGCCAAGCTGAGCAAGGGGAGACAAAAATAAAGTCAAGAGGAGCAATCTTCCCCCACCCCGACCCTTAAGAAGCACACAACTGCCGCAGAAAGCAATTGAAAACGAAACAGAGCAACCTGCCCCACCAACAGAACCAGGACCCAACAGGAACCAGAAGGTCATGGGAACCCAGCAAGCAGAGAATAGCAGGAAAGCAGAGCCCCCCAAACCTCGCCACCAGAAAGGATGGAACACCCACAAGAAGACCCTCACAGGTGCCAGAAGAGGCCACCACGTCATAGGGAAACAAACTTCCACACACAAGAAGTAGAAGGCGCCCTAAAACAGCGACCGAAGAAGCAGGAACAGGCACACAGCCCCAGTCAGGGCTTCTACCATGCCCAAAGGCCCCAGCCACCATAACGAGGACCCGCAACACCTCTCCCACAGAAGAGGTGAACCCATCCAAAACCACAGACTGGGACAAGCTGCGGATGTGAGGAATAGGAACAGCCAATGAGCCAAAAGCTGCTGACAGTACGCACCACTAAAAAGCAGGGAACAGACAACTGCCACACTGCAAAGAAGGGAAAGAATCACAAAGACCCCAGTAAGAAATCCCACAACATGGAGTGTGAGGGGAGACAGGATTCTACAGGCTGTAGCACGAGGGTCAGGGACTTGAATCCCCAGGCCACAGATGACCCACGTAGCCCCATCCAAAGGCCACAAAACCAACCCAGCCACTGGGAAGGCAACTGCCACCACCAAATGCAAAAAAACAGGAAGCAGACGGCCCAGTATGCGCAAGACCAAAGCTGTGGGAAGGACCCCAGAGAAATGTAAGGAAGTAACCCAAACACAGTCCCCATGAAGGACAGTAAGAAACAGCCATGTTTCCGAAAGAAAGCACAGCAGGGAAAGGCCATCAGACCCCCCTGGACCAGAATCCACAACAGGCATTGTGTGGAATGGAGATCTGAACCCAGAGTATCTTTGCCAAAAGTCTCACATCTTACAGCAGAATAACGCACCTCTGGCATCAGCCTGTATCACCCCAAAGCCTGAGAAAGACTGGCAAAAGACCAGTGTCCCAAGCGCAAAAAAAAACAGTGTACCAGGTGCACACTCAGCAAAGAAAGCCCTGAGTAGTGCCGGGAACAAATGCCACAAGGCTGTACTGGGGAGTCACGTGAGGTAGAGGGTTCCCGACAAATTATGAGAACACTAAAATACCCCGACTACATCACTAGGCAAAAAAGTGACCCCTAGACGTCGAAATGACACTCAGAAGGACAAAAAACCCAACTGTGGCAGTGATGCATGAGGCCATAAGGGACCTCAGCAAGGCAAGGAGTGGAACCTGCAGGTGCCAAGTAACAGCACACACCAGCAGGCCAGCACACAGTACTACAAATTAAAAAAAACGTCCACAACCCAGTCAAACCGCCCGTGCACCAAGCTTCTGATACGAGCTGGGAACCTTCCAAGGTGCCAACCCGGAAGCATAGCACCAACCACAGCAGAACCGCCGGACTTCGTCACAACACCTGCAGGCAGCGCTCCGACCCCAGCCACACCGAAGACAGGAAGTGCCACCCAGCCAGGAAGTCACCACCCGGAGCTCTGCTCACAGCAGTGAAGCCAACAACGAAGTCCCCCAGGCCACGCCATGAAGGGATGTGACGGAAGAAGGTAAGCCCAAAGGAGACAAAAAGAACAGGACGAGAAGTGGCGGAGGGAGTCTTTATTTAGAGGAGGGATGGATCTACTAGAGGCAAGGGGCCTCATTGGTTAAGAAGGAAGGCGAGGGAGGGACAGGAGGTAATGAAAATATACACAACAGTTTCACTTGGTTCCTAACCTCATTCACGGCACCAAATAATTTCCCCTACATAGACCAACCTCTAGTTAAAACCTTTTTAATCATGCACCCAATGGGAAACAAGGATACAGATGAAAATCAAAGTGCTTCATGACCTTGCTGGGCTATGAAGCGCTATCTAAATTGTTCATGTCTGTAGTTGCTCGCTCAGTAATCGAGAAAGCAATCTAAGTCTCACAAGAGGTATGGAAAATGCTATATAACACAAGAGGTATGGAAAATGCTACATAAATGCTGTTATAATACAAAATACTTATCATGATCCTATTAATAATAGTTAACACAACAAGACCTCCAACGACATAGATTTCTAGCTCAACTGATTTGTACCCTCTAAAATTGAATATATTTTTGTGACAAGGAATCGCTTTTAATGAAATCATAAATATTTATTTTTCAAGGGTAAGTAAGTGGGACAACAGATGTATCAATCCCACTGCTTTATTTATGCCAAAACTGATAACACAAATACCTGTACCAACAAAACCTATCACAAATAGTAAAAACATTGCATGAACAATAACCTATTAAAAATTAACGTTATTTTTTTTAACAAATGAATTAATGGATTAGAAGAAACACAGTTACTCCTTGGCGGTGCCCTTTTTTTTTAGAACATCCATATTTCAGTCCCACTGAGGGTGCAGAATTACAATTGCAGTCATGGGTGGCTAGGCCAAAGCCTGGGGTGCCTATAGTTGGAGGGGCACACAGGTTGTTGACCTCCTGAGCTGTTTTGAATAAATCCTTGATTCCTGACCACCAGTTCAGTTCATTATCTTTAAGTTGTATGCAAATCATGTTTTATTTTCTTAGCATCCATTGATTCCCCTTCCTTCTCCCACAGCCCCTGCCCACTAACTGAATAAGTGATTGAGGTGAGGGGACAAGGTGCAAATGTTTGTTCACCGGCCGGTCACTGTTCTGAGGTATTGTAGTGCACAGCTGTCAATCAATCAATCAGGATTTTTAAAGCGTGGCTAATCACCTGATACGGTATCCAGGCACTTGCAGGCCCTGGAGGCTTATTTGAACAGCTAGGTCTTGAGGTGATGGTCCAGAGGTGTGTGGGGAGGCTGTTTCAGGTTTTTACTGCAACGTGAGAATGGTGCATCCTCCACTTCTGCTTTGGTAGATGTGGGGAGTATGGACAAGTGAAATGGAGGCAAAGCGTAGTCTTCTTGACTGTTGATGGAAGTTCAGGTGGTGGTTAATGTACGCGTGTCCTTGGTTGTGTAGAGCCTTGTGTGCATGGGTCAGCAGCTTGAATTGGCATGTCTTCCTTGCAGGGAGCCAGTGAAGTTGTCTGAGGTATGGTGTGATGTGAGTTTATCGGGGAAGGCCGAAGATGAGTCTGGCTGCCGCATTCTGTATGGTCTGAAGTCTCTGTAGGAGGTGCGCAACGATTACTACGTAGCGGGCATTGCCATAGTCTAGTCCACTGGTGATGAGGGCCTGTGCCACAGTGCCTCTCATGTGTAGAAGTAGCCACTTGAAGGTCTTACATAGCATGCACAAAGTGAGGAAACAGGCAGAGGAGACAGCGTTGATCTGTGAATTCATTGTTGTCAATGATGATTCTGAGGTTTCTGATGTGGACGGAGGGAGTAGGTGTAGGTCTTAGGTCTGATGGCCACCAGGAGTTGTTCCATGTGTTGCTGCTGTTGCCAAAGATCAGTACTTCAATCTTGTCTGTGGTCAGCTGCAGGCAGTTGTTCTTCATCCAATCAGCAATGCTTTTCATGTCTCTGTTGAAGCTGATTTTGGCGGTGGAGGGGTCGTTGGTGAGTGAGAGGATGAATTGGATGTTGTCTGCATAGAAAATCATTTTGAGACCGCGGGATCTGACGATGTTGGCCAGCGGGGTCATATGTGCGTTGAAGAGCGTGGGGCTGAGGGATGAACCCTGGGGGACATTGCAGGTGATTTCCTTGGGTTCAGAGATGAAAGACGGGCGGTAGATCTTCTGAGTTCTTTCAGTGAGGAAGGAGTTGATCCATCTGAGCACATCCCCTTGGATGCCGATGTGGTGGAGTCTTTCAATCAGCATGTGGTGGGATATGGTGTCAAAGGCTGCAGAGAGGTTGAGGAGGATCAAAGCTGCTGCTTGTCCTTGGCCGAGGAGGGTTCAGATGTCATTTGTGGCTCCGATCAGGGCAGTTTCGGTGATGTGATTGCTGCGGAAGCCGGATTGGGAGGCATTGAGTAGTTGGTTCTGCTTGTTGATGATCTTTTCCAGTACCTTTGCTGAGAATGGGAGCAAAGAGATTGGCCAGTAGTTTTTGGGTTTGCTGGGGTTGGCGGAGGGTTTTGTGAGTAGTGGTCAGACTTCGGCATGTTTCCAGGCATTGGGAAATGTTGCAGTATTGATAGAGGTGTTGAACAGGGTGGTGAGTTCCTGGCTAATCCTTTAGTTTCCAAGGGAAGATGTAGTGCGGGCATGGGTCTGTAGGAGCTCCTGAGTGGATGAATTTCATGGTAGAGGTGATGTCCTGGGTGAAGAGGAAGTCCCAGGTGGTCAGTATGTGGTTTGTGTCGATTACGGTGGGGGCCTATCCGTCAAGGAAGTCATTTGGCGTGGGTTCGGGGTCAAAGTTTCTGTATATTGTTGCAATCTTGTGGAAGAAGTGGGCAAGGTAGTCACACAGCTCCTGTGAGGGTGTGATGTTGTCTTCGCTGGCAGCAGGGTTGGAGCATTCCTTAACAATGTTGAAAAGTTCCTTGGTTTTGTTGGTGCTGGTATCAATGCGTGTGTCAAGGGCTGTCTTCTTTGTTGCCCTCATCAGGCACTGGTACAGGTTGAGTGAGGTCTTGAAGGCTTCACTGTTCGAGGTGTTCTTGCTGGTGTGCCATCTCCTCTCCAGTTGTTTGCTACATATGCTCACAAGTGATGTTTGGAAGAGGTTTTAGAGGAAAGACAGGAGTCTCTAGCTTCACAAAGCGGCGGCCAACCCGCCAACAGGCAGGCGGTAAAAAAAAAGGTATTCTGACCCTGGCGGGAACCGCCAACACAGCCCGCCACTTTAACACTCCGACCGCCACGGCGGGACAGACAAACAGCTCAGCGGTCACCGCCAACAGCCAGGCGGCAGACAATGTACCGCCCACCCTATCACAACTCACCAATCCGCCACCTTTTCAGGGGCGGGAGCCCCGCCGATGAAAACACGGCAGAAACAGACTACGAACGGGAAAACGCTCACCTATACACACTCCACGAGGAAGGAGGACAGCATGGAGCCCGAATTACACATCCTACCGGCTATTGTCTACCTGCTCATCTACCACGAGTACGAACGCCGGCACAGACGACAACGGTGAGTACTGCACCTACGACACAGGGGAGGGGGAAGGAGGAAAGCTTACGGGCACACACATATGCAACCCCCCCCCCCCCCAACTATCTACACACCAATGCAGAGCACCAAGTCACAGTGACACCACCCAAACCCCCCGGAATAATGCAAAGACATAATTAAAGTGAGAAACAATATTTATGTATATAAGAGGTTCTTTGAAGTCATGGTAAAATAGCAATATGAATAGTAAAAAATCAAGTAAGAAAATTTCGAAACCGATGAACATAGGCAATAAGTCCTGCACAGTCACCTAAATTTCCACTGTCTGTGGGCCAAAGTGTATCAACACATGGGCAAAGCCCACACAGTAGACCTGAGTCCGTTGGAGAGAACACTGCTGGGGCATCAGATGACAAAACTACAGGCACCTCAGGGGGAAGGGAAGGGGGGGCACCTCAGCCACATGAGTCCACGACGCCAGATCCACGAAGGGTCCACCATGCCCACTGTGCCATCCTGGGGAGTGCAAAGCCACAGTCTCACAAGTCTCTACAGTGGGTGGATTGCCCACTGTGCCATCCTGGGGAGTGCAAAGCCACAGTCTCACAAGTCTCTACAGTGGGTGGGTTGCCCACTGTGCCATCCTGGGGAGTGCAAAGCCACAGTCTCACAAGTCTCTACAGTGGGTGGGTTGCCCACCGTGCCATCCTGGGGAGTGCAAAGCCACAGTCTCACAAGTCTCTACAGTGGGTGGATTGCCCATTGTTACATCCTGGGGAGTGCAAAGCCACAGTCCATCAGGTGGATTACAGAGACCACTGGTCATGGAGGAGGCATGGTGGGCAGAGTGCGTCGTGAAGGCCTGCCCGACACAGAACCGGGACTGCCAGTGGGCCAGCGGTGCTTGACAAGAAGGGCCCAGCGGAGCGGTGCTTGACAGGAAGGGGCCCAGCGGAGCGGTGCTTGACAGGAAGGGCCCAGCGGAGCGGTGCTTGACAGGAGGGGCCCAGCGGAGCGGTGCTTTAGACGGCGGGGCCCAGCGGAGCGGTGCTTGACAGGAAGGGCCCAGCGGAGCGGTGCTTGAGACGGCGGGGCCCAGCGGAGCGGTGCTTGACAGGAAGGGGCCCAGCGGAGCGGTGCTTGACAGGAAGGGCCCAGCGGAGCGGTGCTTGAGACGGCGGGGCCCAGCGGAGCGGTGCTTGACAGGAAGGGCCCAGCGGAGCGGTGCTTGTGACGGCGGGGCCCAGCGGAGTGGTGCTTGACAGGAGGGGCCTAGCGGAGCGGTGCTTGAGACGGCGGGGCCCAGCGGAGCGGTGCTTGAGACGGTGGGGCCCAGCGGAGCGGTGCTTGACAGGAAGGGGCCCAGCGGAGCGGGTGCTTGACAGGAAGGGCCCAGCGGAGCGGTGCTTGAGACGGCGGGGCCCAGCGGAGCGGTGCTTGACAGGAAGGGCCCAGCGGAGCGGTGCTTGACAGGAAGGGCACAGCGGAGCGGTGCTAGAGACGGCGGGGCCCAGCGGAGCGGTGCTTGACAGGAAGGGGCCCAGCGGAGCGGTGCTTGACAGGAAGGGCCCAGCGGAGCAGTGCTTGACAGGAAGGGCCCAGCGGAGCAGTGCTTGAGACGGCGGGGCCCAGCGGAGCGGTGCTTGACAGGAAGGGCCCATCGGAGCGGTGCTTGACAGGAAGGGCCCAGCGGAGCGGTGCTTGACAGGAAGGGCCCAGCGGAGCGGTGCTTGAGATGGCGGGGCCCAGCGGAGCGGTGCTTGACAGGAAGGGGCCCAGCGGAGCGGTGCTTGACAGGAAGGGCCCAGCGGAGCGGTGCTTGAGACGGCAGGGCCCAGCGGAGCAGTGCTTGACAGGAAGGGCCCAGCGGAGCGGTGCTTGAGACAGTGGGGCCCAGCGGAGCGGTGCTTGAGACAGCGGGCCCAGCGGAGCGGTGCTTGACAGGAAGGGCCCAGCGGAGCGGTGCTTGAGACGGCGGGGCCCAGCGGAGCGGTGCTTGACAGGAAGGGCCCAGCGGAGCGGTGCTTGAGACGGCGGGGCCCAGCGGAGCGGTGCTTGACAGGAAGGGCCCAGCGGAGCGGTGCTTGTGACGGCGGGGCCCAGCGGAGCGGTGCTTGACAGGAGGGGCCCAGCGGAGCGGTGCTTGAGTCGGCGGGGCCCAGCGGAGCGGTGCTTGAGACGGCGGGGCCCAGCGGAGCGGTGCTTGAGACGGCGGGGCCCAGCGGAGTGGTGCTTGACAGGAAGAGGCCCAGCGGAGCGGTGCTTGACAGGAAGGGCCCAGCGGAGCGGTGCTTGACAGGAAGGGCCCAGCGGAGCGGTGCTTGAGACGGCGGGGCCCAGCGGAGCGGTGCTTGTGACGGCGGGGCCCAGCGGAGCGGTGCTTGACAGGAAGGGCCCAGCGGAGCGGTGCTTGAGATGGCGGGGCCCTCTTCAGCGGTGCCTTTCTGCACGGCGGGCCCTCTTCAGCAGTGTCTTTCTGCACGGCGGGGCCCTCTTCAGCGGTGTCTTTCTGCACGGCGGGGCCCTCTTCAGCAGTGCCTTTCTGCACGGCGGGGCCCTCTTCAGCGGTGCCTTTCTGCACGGCGGGGCCCTCTTCAGCGGTGTCTTTCTGCACGGCGGGGCCCTCTTCAGCGGTGTCTTTCTGCACGGCGGGGCCCTCTTCAGCGGTGTCTTTCTGCACGGCGGGGCCCTCTTCAGCGGTGTCTTTCTGCACGGCGGGGCCCTCTTCAGTGGTGCTTGTCCAGTCATCCAAGGGAGCCAGACCTGGCCAGGACTCCCTGCTTAGTTGCCCTCCGACCGTGCAGTTGCTGGACCCTTCTGTGACGGAGTCCTGGGCCCGTGGGTGTCCTCCCTCACACCCGGGATGGGGCTTGTGGGGCCCTCCTGGTCTGCGCCCCTGCTGGCTGACTTCTCCGCCCTGCTGCCCTTGCCCTCCTTCGATGAGGCTCTCTGGCCCTTGCCTCCCCTGGATGTTGTGGCAGGTGAGGGCCCAGGACTTTGCTCCTTGGGGGCAGCCGTGTCAGTCTTCTCTCGGCGGCCCCTGATTTTACGGGTCCTCTTCCCAGGGGGGGGGCTGGCTGTTCCCTTGCTGCTGGCCGATGTATCTGTGCTGGGAAAGGGTGGACTCCAAAACCCGTGCACAATGGTGACACTTGAAGCAGGGCTGGTGGTGGCTGAGGTGCTCTTGGGACTCTTAGCAGATGGAGGGGGTGGGTCAGGTGGGGCAAAGAGGTTAAGTTTGGAGAGGTAAAGTTTTTTAGGACCAATGTAAAGGGTAGGTTTAGTGGGTATGGGAGTGGAGGAAGAGGATGTGGTTGTAGGAGAGTCAGGTGTGCTGTCTTTGGGTGCAGGTGCTTGTGACGTAGGCTGTCGTGAGGTGGTTGGCTGTTGGGTGGGTGGCTGCCTGCGTTTGTGTGTCTTGGAAGAGGGGGTGACAGACACAGTGGGAGAGGACACAGGGGACGTATAAATGGCAGTGGGGGTGGTGACTGCACGTGTGCGGACTGTACTGGAGGGTGTGCTGGTGATGGAAGTACTGGCTGATGGTGGTGTGCATGCAGGTGTGAGTGGAGACGTCACAGGGAGGGAGGAGGGAGACGAGGAGGAGGGGTACACAGGGGTGGTAGTGACTGTTGGCATGTCTGCATCTGGGTGTTGCTTGGGTGAATGCTTGTGTGATCTGTGGTGCTTATGTCTGGATGAGCTGCCCTTGGGTGTTGAGGTGTGTGCAGGCTGGTCTGATGGTGTGGATGGGATAGGCTGAGGAACAGGAGACAGAGACAGGGTGGAGGCAGTTAGAAGAGGGAGGCTGGAAACAGGGACAATGGCTGCCGTCAGTGCTGAGGCCAGAGCATTGAACGATCGTTGATGGGCAGCCTGACCCGAATGAATGCCCCCCAGGTATGCATTGCTCCGATGCACCTCCCTCTCTACCCCCTGGATGGCATTCAAAAGGGTAGACTGCCCAACAATGATGGTCTGTAGGAGGTCAATGACCTCCGCACTGAGGGCAGCATGGGTAACAGGGGCAGGGCCTGAGGTGCCTGGGGCGAAGGAGATGCCCGCCTTCTTGGGCGAGCGGGCACGGAGCGAAGGCTGAGGGGCTGCTGGGAGGGCGGAGCTGGTGCGCTGGGTGGAGCTCCCTTCCGAGGACGTGTCGGTGTCGCTGGTGTCACCACGGGTCCCCGTTGTGGTGCTCCCCTCGCCCTCCGTATCACTGGTGACCTCGGTGTCTGTAGCATGGCCCACCGGGGCCTTGTGAGTTGCAGCTCCCTCGTGCTCCGATGCCAATTCTCCTTCCGCCTGATGATGCTAATGCACACATGCACAAGAAGACAAAGAAAAAGGGTGGGGGGGGAAATAAAAACAGGTTGAGTGCATGCATTGTCAACACCGTTGGCGGAGAGGACAGACACAGGAGCCTCATGCACTACGCCGCGCAATCGGGGTACACTACTCAGTACTTGTGACTAGGCCAACAGGTCTATGGACATATGCGCACATGGGTGATGCTGGACCATGGATTGCTGTACTTGGCACCCTACAGAGGTGGGGGGCGGGGGCACAGGGCCATGCCTAAAGGAGGGGAATACACTACAGAAAGCGCCCTGGCCTAATGTCACCCACAGCCCTCCTCCCCCACCCAGGCACCTCCACTGCGCGTAAAGATAGCAGTATGTGCTGGTACTCACCCCCTTGTGTCTGCTGTGATGTCCTCACGCGCCCATCCAATTCGGGGTAGGCCACCGCCAGGATCCGGGACATCAGGGGGGTCAAGGTACGACTGGCACCCCTCCTACGTTGGGAGGCCATCCCCAGCAGTGACTCGGCGGTCTTCCTGGTCCCGCGGCGGATGTCCTCCCACCTCTTTCGGCAGTGGGTGCCCCGTCTTGTGTGGACCCCCAGGGCCCGGACTTCCTTGGCGATGGCACGCCAAATGTCGACTTTCTGATGGGCGCTGACCTATTTGACATGTACAGGGTGGGAAAGGAAATTTCAACATTTTTCTGCATGTTAGATGTGATTGCCCCCTCTCCCCAACCCTGCCATGTGGCACATGCTCTCATCTGTCGTGCCTTGCACTCCTCATTCGCTCCCTACCCCACCATCTTACATCCACCATACACAACCAAGGCATAGCCCATTCAACGTGCACCCAGTGTACTTACCTGTTGGTCTGGAGGACCGTAGAGTAGCGCATACTGGGGTAGGACCCCATCCACAAGTTTCTCCAACTCTTCTGAAGTGAAGGCAGGGGCCCTTTCCCCAGTCGCAGCAGCCATTGTCTCTTCCAGACCGAGGTCACAGCAGCACTTGCAGTATAGGTCCTCTCCTGTGGATGATTAGGTCTCGAGTGATTAAGCAGACAGAAAATGGCGGTCACGCCCGCGGCGGTGCGTACCGCGGCGGTGCGTACCGCGACCGCCGGCGCACATCGTCATTGGCTCCTGAGACCCATAGGGTTCAATGTTAACCAATGCTGCTTTGCGCCGCGGTCTTCGACCGCCTACCGCCACGGTGAGCCACGCCAGCGCAGTGACCTCACATTCCACTGTCACACTTCACAGGTCAGGCAGCCGCCATTTCAAGGGCCCACATGGCCTGATTTCTACTGCGTCACACATACAAGCCTTTCAATGCATAGCAATTCGTGTACTGTGCAAGCTGTGGGAACGAACCTGAGGGTTGCTTGACTCTGTGCTCCATGTTGTCCTTCCTAGGCACCGTCCGCTGGGACTTGCGAGGAGAAGGATGAATCCTCCCGTGTACCGACCGCTGGTGCACCTGTCGACAATGGAAGAACGACATATTATACTTCGATACCGACTTGACCGAGCCACTATACATGAACTGTGTGCCCAGCTGGAGCCAGACCTGATGTCCCCCATCCACCAACCCACAGGGATTCCCCCTCTGGTGCAGGTGCTGTCAGTACTCCATTTTTTGGCAAGTGGGTCTTTTCAGACAACAGTGGCCATGTCATCAGGAATGTCTCAGCCTATGTTTTCTAAGGTTTTGTCCAGAGTGTTGTCTGCCCTGATGAAATACATGCAGAGATACATTGTTTTCCCTGAGGAGGGTGATTTGGCCACTGTGAAGGGTGATTTCTATGCCCTTGGACATATCCCCAACATCATTGGTGCCATTGATGGGACCCATGTGGCTTTAGTACCCCCAAAAGACAATGAGCAGGTGTACAGAAATAGAAAAAGTTACCATTCGATGAATGTCCAGGTGGTCTGTTTGGCTGACCAGTACATCTCCCATGTAAATGCCAAGTTCCCTGGGTCAGTGCATGACGCGTATGTCATGCGAAATAGCAGCATCCCTTATGTGATGGAACAGCTACAGAGACACCGTGTGTGGCTAATAGGTGACTCTGGTTACCCCAACCTGCCTTGGCTATTGACCCCAGTGAGGAATCCCCGGACCAGGGCAGAAGAACGGTACAATGAGGCACATGGGCGAACTAGGAGGATTATAGAACGGACCTTCGGGGTCCTGAAGGCCAGGTTTAGGTGCCTGCATATGACAGGGGGATCCCTCATGTACTCACCAAAGAAGGTGTGTCATATCATCGTGGCCTGCTGTATGCTTCACAATCTTGCATTGCGACGCCAGGTGCCTTTCCTGCAGGAGGATGGTCCAGATGGTGGTGTTGTAGCAGCTGTGGAGCCTGTGGAGAGTGAAGAGGAGTAAGACGACGGGGACGACACGGACAACAGGGACACAGTTATACAACAGTATTTTCAGTAGCACCCAGGTGAGAATCACCCACGCCATTTTACATTTACTTCTGGCCTCCTGCATCTCTACTTTCTGTGTTTCCCCCCAGTTCCTTTTCACTGATTTTTGACTTTCCCTTCCCTTTTCAGAGCTGTATGACCCACAGCGTGACTTCTGCTTTGTTTGCCCATGGACTAATGCTTATTGACACTGGTATGTTGTCATCACAATGTAAATGAACATTATTGCACCGTTATGTGTAATACATTTGTAAAGAATACAAGCAGACTCCTGACATTTGAAGTGCAATTGGTGATTTATTTTAAGTGCTGCGTATAGGTCCGTGATAGTAAAACGGTGATGGGTGGGGGTGGAGTAATGTCCATGGCAGAGTCCAGTTCTCAGTAGCACAGGTGCAATGTCCATATGCCTGTGGAAGGATGGAGCAGGGGCAGTTCAAGGTTGGACAGGGTGACAATGTGGGACAGTGGGATGACATCAGGGGGTATCTTAGGCCGGCGGGGGTCTTGGCATCCTACTCTGTCTTCTTGTGTGATCTCAGGTTCCGCTTGGTTCTAGGTTGACAGAGCTGCTGTCATCACTGGGGGCCTGTTCTGGGGGCGGGATGGACAAATCTGGACCTTCCTGGCCGGTGTGTTGGCATTCGGGCCCTGCAGGGGTAAAAGAGTATGGTTATTGCTTCTGTGTGTGCCATGGCGTGCGGTTTGTGGGTGCCCTTGTCCCCCAGTGCTGGCATTCCCTTGTGGGAGGAGTTGTGAGGGTGGTTTGGGGGGGGGATGGGTATGTGCAGTGGTCATGCTTGGGTGATGGGTGTCCATGGTTTGTGTTGGCATTCAGGGATTGGTGTTGTGTTGGGTGGGTTGTGCTGGTGAGACATTGGCAGGGAGGATGTGTGCTGGGGGGTTAGGGGTGAGGGTGGGGGTGCGGGTTGGCATGCTGGTGGTTGGGGGGGGTGAAGTATTTGGGATTAGACTTACCAGAGTCCATTCCTCCGCCTACTCCAGCGAGGCCCGCATGATGCAGGATGTTCAAGACCTCTTGCTCCCATGATGTGAATTCGGGTGGAGTGGGTGGGGGTCCGCCGCCAGTCTTCTGCACAGCGATGTTGTGTCTTGACACCATCGACCGCACCTTCCCCCGTAGGTCGTTCCAGCGCTTTCGGATGTCTTCCCGGTTTCTGGGATGCTGTCCCACAGCGTTGACCCTGTCGACGATCCTTTGCCATAGCTCCGCCTTCCTGGCTATTGTGGTGTGCTGCACCTGTGTGCCGAATAGCTGGGGCTCTACCCTGATTATTTCCTCCACCATGACCCTGAGTTCTTGGTCCGAGAGCCTGGGGTGTCTTTGGGGTGCCATGGGGTGGTGTGGGGTGGTGTTTGTGGTGATGAGTGTGGTGTGTGTGGTGGTGTGTGGTGTTTTGTGCGTGGATGTAGTGTGGGTGATGATGTTGTGTTCCTCTGTGTGTTGGGGTTTGCGATAGCTGTGCTCTCTCTCTCTCTCTCTCTCTCTCGCCTTCTCTCCGAATTTCTAGTAGTGGGGGTTTGTGGGTGATGTGGGTGTGTGTTTTATAGTTGATTGGATGTGTGGGTGTGGTGTGTGTATGTGTATCAGGTGTGTGTATTTCGATTTGTCCAATGTGGTTGTGTTTTGTAAAGGTGTGTGTATTTTGAGCGCGGCGGTGTGTACCGCCAATGGAATACCGCGGTTGAAAGACCGCCGCGTGGATTCGTGGGTCGTAATGGCATGGGCGTGTTTGTGTTGGCGTGGCGGTGGAGGTTTGGTCATCTCCAGTTTATCGCTGACCGCTGATGAGGCGGCCTTCCGTGGATGTCGGGTTTTTGGCGGTTTGGAAGTTGTGGGTCAGAATGACCGTGGCGGTTTACCGCGGCCGTGGCGGTAGAATGGCGGACTTCTGACCGGCGGTAAGAGCCTTTTACCGCCGAGGTCAGAATGAGGGCCATAGTTCTTTACTCACTTGAAAGGTCCCAAGACCACACTAGCCCCCAGCAGGCTCAATAAACAGCAGGCAACTGAAATTCGACTGCGATTCCAGAACTGTGCAATGACTAATGAAGTCACAGTTCCAAATAGGAATGTATTAAATGTTAAAACAGTAAGCATTGTAAAAACCAATACAAAGATGAGCAATACAGTGTACAATAGCGATGAGCAAACACCTTTTCCTTAAAACAAAATAAAGCTTGAAACATATAGCTGTAGCAGAGATAGAAAGGAAACTTGGCAATGCCAAAACTAAGAGAGCATGGGAAACCTGATACAATAGTAATAGTGTTCTAGCCCTGCAGAAGGTTCCAGCAAACCTTCTGCAGGGCTAGAACATTATCCACCAACTCCAGTCACTCTAGTGGCAGTTTCCATGCCACTAACCTTACCACCATTGTTTGTGTGGGTATCACATGATGAAACACTTTCATTGTTCTCTGAGGAAGACTGAAAGTCTGAGCACTGTAGGATGAACTATTATTATTAGCCACTTCAGCAGACTACTCAGAATTCCTAATGTTCATACTAACAACATCAGTGGACAACATTGAACTCCCAGTGTCCTTGTTGGAGTGTATGCACCTGAAAACATCTGCTTGCAGGTTAGATATAGGAACAACACTGTCCTTATTCCACTACCCCAACAAGACAGAAGCTTTACCGGACCTGATTACTTTCATAGGTGAAGAAAACTTGCACTCTCCTTTGTTAACTCTGAATGTTTTTTTAATCAAAACACATCAATCTTGTCATCCTTAACACTCTTCCTATTGCCATAATAGCTCTTCATACTCGTTGTTTAACCAATACTCTGCTCCTTGTAGGAATATCTTCACTGCTACTGTGCATCTTACACCTGTCTATCAACATGTCTGACGTCCATTCTGGTGTAAGTTTAGTTCTGGGATCCCTACCCCTAAGATGTTTAAAATGAATAACTCCAATTGCAGAATGTGGAGTTGTAAGGTACCCTCAAATTTTATCTTGCAAAAATTGAGAAACATCAATGTTAGCTGTTAAGGCAGTTTGAATCCCTTCTTTCAAAATGTGATTAGCCCTTTCAACCAAACTGTTGGTTGAAGGACTATATGAGGCCACCTTTCATAAAACCAGTCTTATGTCTTGAAATAAAATGCATCCCATAATCTGTTACAATGGTAGTTGGGGAACTCTCTAGCTTTAATATTCTTTATAGAAAAGAAAAGACTGTGCTCGAGCTAGCAACCTCAACAAAAGAGTAGTAGATCCATTTTGAAAAATAATCTATAGCTACTATGAGGTATCTTGTGTCTCTCTGCAAAAGGTTGAAGGGTCCTGAAAAATCTAAAGCTAGTTTCTCCTAAGCTTTCTCTACAAGAGGGACAGGAAACCAAGGTTTCGTGTAAGTCCTTCAATGTTTGTTAGAAACACTAGATTGTGGACATCTATCAATATAATTTGATACTTGTTTGTCTAGCCCAGGCCACCAATATGTTAGCCTTAACTTCTTGCAAGTTGCAGAAAAATCCATGTGTCCTTCATGGGCAATCCCATTGAGCCTGTTTCTGAGTTCAGTTGGTGGAACGAAAACATCACCTCTTAAACAAATATTGTTCTCCCAAGACAATTCCTTGGCTATTTGTCTAAAGCATCTGAGTTCACCAGTAAGTTTCTTTTCAGAAGGCCAACTTGTTCTTATAAATTGTAGTACTTTAGATAACACAACATCTTTAGCCATACCACTGCAAGCTGCCAGCACATCCACTAAAGCTACTACACAATCATCTTCATGATCAACATACAAAGCTCTATGATGAGGTAGTGGTATGTGAGACAGGCAGTCCTGCCCCCTTGAATATATTTAACCACCAAATCATACTCTTTTAGCTTAAATAATTAACAAACCAAATGGGCAGATGCTTTCCTCAAGCCATTTCCACTCAAAAGATGGACCGGGGGTTGTGGTCCGTCTACACATTGCAAGGGTACCCCAATTGTAAGTCTTAAATTTCTGTATTGCCCACACACATGCCAAAGCCTCCCTCTCAATAGTACTGTAAATAGTTTCCACATCTGAAAAAGTCCTAGACGCAAATGCCACAGTGTTCTCCTGGCCGTTGACCCACTGCTCAAATAGTGCCCAAGACGTTTCAGACTGGCATCAACTGCAATGTAGGATTTGCCTGTGGGAACAAATGCTTGCAAGGCCAAATCGGTAAGCACTCAGGGGCATATTTATACTCCGTTTGCGCCGGAATTGCGTCATTTTTTTTGACGCAATTTCGACGCAAAACTAACTCCATATTTATACTTTGGCGTTAGACGCGTCTAGCGCCAAAGTCCATGGAGTTTGCGTCATTTTTGAGCGTGGACACCTACTTTGCGTTAATGATATGCAAGGTAGGCGTTCCGGTCTAAAAAAGTGACTCCGAGGCATGTGCGTCGTATTTACACTCCCGGGCAAAATTCACGCCCGGGAGTGGGCAGGTAAAAAAAAAATGACGTACGGCCGCTTTTGCGCCGTTTTTTAGCGCCTGGAAAAGGCAGGCGTTAAGGGACCTGTGGGCTCTGAAGGAGCCCAGAGGTGCCCTCCCATGCCCCCAGGGACACCCCCTGTCACCCTTGCCCACCCCAGGAGGACACCCAAGGCTGGAGGGACCCATCCCAGGGACATTAAGGTAAGTTCAGGTAAGTCATTTTTTTTTTTTTTTTTTTGTGGCATAGGGGGGCCTGATTTGTGCCCCCCTACATGCCACTATGCCCAATGACCATGCCCAGGGGACAGAAGTCCCCTGGGCATGGCCATTGGGCAAGGGGGCATGACTCCTGTCTTTGCTAAGACAGGAGTCATTTCTATGGGGGTTGGGAGTCGGAAAAAATGGCGCAAATCGGGTTGAGGCGAAAAATTTGCCTCAGCCTGACTTGCCCCATTTTTTGGCGCCCAAGCTCCATATCCCCCTACGCCGGCGCTGCCTGGTGTACGTCGTTTTTTTCCACGCACACCAGGCAGCGCCGCTGGCTAACGCCGGCTAAAGTTATTGATTAAATACGGCGCCCGCATGGCGCTTCAGAATGGCGTTAGCCGGCGCTAATTTTTTTGACGCAAAACTGCGTTAGCGCAGTTTTGCGTCAAAAAGTATAAATATGGCCCTAAGCATTTTATGCTTTCAAAAGCAGTACTGACTTGACTGTTCCACTCAAACTTATTTCCTTTTTTGACAAGAGTTCTTAAAGGTTGAACAGCTAAAGCATAACCAGGCATAAACCTGGCATAGTACTCACAGAGCCCCAAACATGAGTGTGGCGCATCCTGATCAGGAGGAGGAGAAGCATTTTTGACAGCCTCTAAATTACACAATTACGGTATTATGCCTTGCTCTGAAAACGGCGTGGCCTAAATCTTCTAACTCTGTAACATTAGTTTACATTTGTTGGGCTTCACTGTCATACCTTTTGCTTGTAAAGCTTGTAATTCTTTTTCAAAGACCTGCAAATGTTCCTCTTGGGTTTCAGTGAAAATCAAAATATCCTCTTGGTAAGCTTGAAAATAGGACATATTTCAAAACAGGGCATCGATCATTTTCTGGAAAATGCTTGCCATGGAGGCAAGTCCAAATGGCAAGCATAAATACTTGCCCCAAATGGAGTCACAAAAGTGGTGAATGCCTGAGAATCTTCACTCAAGGGAATTTGATGGTCCCTTAGTGAAGATCAATGGTAGAGAAAAGATTTTGAATGCCCCCATGTTAGCAATCATCTCCAGTATTTGGGGAAGGGGATAACAGTCCACCAAAATATTCTGATTAAGGAATCTTAAATCCACACATAATCTCAGGTCTCCAGACCTTTTCTTTGTAAAAACAATCAGAGAATCCCACTCTGAGGAATCAGTTGGAACAATGATCCATTCAGACTCCTATTTCCTCAATAAATCTTTCAAACCTTGTCTACGCTCAGTGCCATTGGCCACATTTTGGGCACCACTGGTACTGCACTTTTCTTTAATTGAATTCCATGTTCAAACCTTGTACTGTGCCCACATGATCCTTGAACACATTGGGAAATGACACAATCATACAATCCATGGTATCACCAGTCACACCCCAACAGTCAAAACAAGTTCATCTACATTCAAATCTGGTAAGTCAGCAAACACTACAGGAACATCATGACCAGGACACAAGATAATACCTATTTTGGTGGTCCCCTCCAGCACACAATATCCCTTCCATTGATTGCAACATACATTTTAGTAACAGTGAGTCTTCCCAAACACTCCAAATAGGACCAGAAAAAAAACCAGGAAATCAATATCCTGATCACAGAATGCTTTGGAACAAATATTAGGGTGATGCAGCACCAACGGTTTTGGCCACAACCTGGGTTCGGTTTGGTCAGCTAATATTGTGACTGGTGCCCCCGAATCTGCCATCACTGTAATATGTCTACTATCTATAATAACTTCGCACAAAGGTCCCTTAATGCGCCTCAGTGACGTACTGCGAAGAATATCAGGCATATCTACAGTCAACAATACATTTGAAAATCTGTCAACACACTCCTGTGTCTCATCATTAATGGTATACATGATCCTAATTTTCACCCTCCTGGCACAACCACCGATATTCGAAGCACTCTTACACACCCTCTGAAAATGACCCAATTTGTGACACTGATTACACTTCTTACCAATAGCTGGACAGGAAGGATTATTTCCAATATGATTCCTTGACCCACAACAATAGCATACCCATTGGCCTTGCCCTCTTTGCACTTGCACACCTTTCTTAGCCTGACAGATTTTTTGTTCACAGCACATACCACATCTTCTGCAAGCACACAACTAACTGGATGTTGCCCCCCATGGCTTGCTAAAACTTTGGAAGTAATAATGGACTTCTCTATGCTTTTAGCCACACCAATTCTCCTTTAAAGTTGGATAGCCACATGTCAACAAATGTTCTTGAACTTTTTTAGAGATAAAATAGAACACAAATTGGTCACCTATACAAATGTCCACATTGTTCCCAAAATCATATTTTGATGCTGGCACACATAAAGTAGCAACATACTCTTCCACAGTCCCATCACAGGTTTGCTTGCACATAGCAAATAATAATGTCTACAATAAGACACTTGAGTCATCAGAATGTTGTTTTTTCATCCTCTCTTTTGCTTCCAAGTAGCTGTTCCATGGTATATCGTCACCTTGAGGTGCAGGGATGGGAGGTAATTTGTTGAATTCTCACTGACCAGCAACTCTCAAATGATTAAACAAAAGTGTCATTTTTCTGATGGGATGGTAGTCATTATCATCAACTACAGTTAGATAATTTTCAAAATTACGTAGCCATTCACACCATTTTATTTTCGGTTTCCCAGCTTTTGTCAAACATGGTGATCGCTGCACAACTCCTTGACACTTTGGTAACCTTCTCACACTGACAAGAGGATAATGTGGCAAGCTATTTATATGAGTATACGTTTGTTTCTTTTCTTTTCCCTTAAAGAATAACAATCCAATACAAACAATGGCACTATTCCTTAAGAATTACCATCCCGAAATGCTGCTGCTAAGCTTCCGTGCTCATACAACTACGGCAGACGAAGACTGATCCTGTATGCTGACCTAATCCTTGGAGGGTAATTATGACAATGCAATTTGTAATTTGTCTGTTTGCCTTTCCTTTCTAGGTACCAACTGCTCGTTTTGTTAGAGACCATAGCTAGATGTTTTCCAAATTGGTGTTCTAAATTGTTTTGCATGAAGCCCAACATGCTGATACTAATCTGTGGTTAGGATAGGTGATTACCCTGACTGACGCAAATAGACAAATGACTGACATTGCGCTATGCTGAACTGAAATTTACGCGATATTCATTGTATTCTGATCTATGTTCACACTGTGCTATGTTCTTATGTTTGTGATTCTTGCATTAATGAAATCTTATCACAGTTGCCATATTGTGACTATGCTCTTGTGCTTCTTGGTTTTGAGATTGACACTTCTGCTCGTAGATTGTAATCAATAGGGAATAAAATTCATAAAATTCTATTAAAAGGTGTGGTTATTCATGGCTGAAAGGTCATGGTTGCGCCGACAATTTGATTAATGTCTTTATCCAAAGTAAAGTGCATTGTGGTGGTAAATATTGATGACATTATTGATATATTGCTTGATATATTGATCAGTTATCTTGTCCTACGGTGTCTCTCCACTGGGTCACAAGATTCATTGGCCTAAAACGAGTCCTAATGTGCAATAAATTAACATAGAAGGACGCGTTAACAGTTCTGGTAGCAGAGCAGCGGTTTTGGCCCTTGGGGGCCCTAGGACGGAGAATCATTGTTTTGATTTGTTTTCTGTGATAATGCAAGTTGGAGGTATGACGGGTTTCTAAGTTCACCATGACTTTCCCGGGGTCTCGGAGCCAGCCTAAGTGAGTTGGGGATGTTCTCGGCACCATAGTGTGTGTGGTTTAGCGTTTCTTGCGCTTGCTTAGCTTATGCCTTTTTGCAGGTGGTTGTGAAATTTGTGTGTATTTAGGCCATGTAAATGTTGTTTTAGTAGGAGTGGGCGTACTCTGCAGTCTGAGAGTAGGGAAGTCGGCGTACTTCATATGAGTGTGGCGCTTAGTGCTCAAAATTATCCACGTGGTTGGTTGTATTGTGCGGACCCGTCCTGGTCTAAGACTCCGGAGTATGTTGACAAGTGTAGGAAACACTTGGGTTTATGTTGTAATCTGTACGGTTTAATAGGTCAATCAGGCGTGGTTGACAAGTCAAGTTTGAGTTGAAACGAATGTGTGAAACCTTCGATGGAGATTTCGCAAGGTCTAAAGTGCACTAGGATGAGCCATTGACAAGTCGAGAGTAGAATTTGCGGGTCGAATTCTGCTTGCGTATGCGGGAACTGACAAGGAGAAAGTAGCGGGCGAGGATTCAAGTGAAATCTCTGTAAAGTTCTGAAGCGAATGTGTTACCCTTCCTGTAGTGAACCGACAGATTTGTGTTGTCATTCAAGGTGCTCACAATAAATTTGCATTAGTTTGTGTGGGTTCAGTGAGGAGCGGACGAGCCGCAAGACTTTGTCAGCTGCAGTGTGTGTGAGTGCGACATCAGTGGTGTCGCGCTGAGATAGGTCAGTTGTCGAGAGGGGTCGCGCACGGATTGGCTGCCGTCCGTGAAAGGCAATAGGTTGAGAAAGGTGGGTGAAGAGTGTCCTGGGAACTAAGTCACTTCTGATTAAAATACAAACAAGGGAAAAATCGCAAAATGAATTTTGTTAAAGCATTTAAGAGTGCTCTGAAGGGAGACGTATATATCGTATCAACTGATGGGGAACCTACACCACCCGAGGGTACTCCAGCTTATATGGTTATGGAAGAGAAGGGTGTTGCACCATGTTTATGGATGAAACAGTGGCGCAAATTGACAGAGAAAGAGGGATGTTTAGCATTCCCGGAGCATGGGACATTCAATTCAAAGGTGTTGGAAAACTTAAGGTGGATGTTAAGTACACAGAAACCACCTCTGAGGCCAGCTCAAAATGAGGCTTTAGCGATTTGGGATTTGATGGCTCTTAAACATAGACAAGAAAGGTTCCATAGAAGGCTGAGGAGGACAGAAAAATCCTATGCTGAAGCTAGATGGGATAATGAGAATAAAATGTGGAGAAGGGGAATTATTGACGGACTAAAATTGTTCCCAGCAATAACACAGGGAGAAGAAACACAGGGAAAAAAAGCCTCCTGTAAAACAGATAAAGACTCAGGCAAATCTAAAGAGAATAAAAGACCTTGGGAAGAGGAAGATGATTCAGACGATGAGGAATTTATGGACATATTACTACATGATCGCCCGCCACCTTATGCGGTGAGCGATAGTGCTCCAACCACTAGCATGGATCCTGGGAACCCGACGCAGGAAAAGGGAGTTGCTGATATGGTACAGACTAGTGATACGGCTTCGATACAGAATGGTGTCAGTGTACGGACTGCACCAGACATACCGATACAGTTGCAACCTCCACCGCAGAGACAGGGAATTTACCCAGACGTTCCAGTACTTGAGACTACTACAAATCTGATAGTGCTGCCAGACCCGATATATACGAAATCAAAACTAGTGCAGATTGAGTCAACTCCGAAGTTATTGTCCCAACCGCAACCACAGCTGATACCAGGGTATAACCCAGTAGCTGGTCCGCCATTAATGCCTGTTCCGGGTACTTTAGAACAGACCTATGGAGTTGCTGCTCCACGAAGTCTGGGACCAGGTCAGACGCCTGCCGCCATATCATTGCCGATTACTGTGGGTCCACCAGTGCCATTGTATGCACAGGGTATAACTGGCGTATGTGACCAGGGAGTAATGACTCAAGATGTGATAAGAGGAGGGTCTATGGGAACACCCCAGATAATGGCACCAGATGAACAAGCAGTTGAACAGCCAAGGTCTTTAATGGACCTTTGTCCAGTGGGAGCACCCATCGAAGCAATGCGCCAAGCGGGGTTAGGAGTTTTAACTCCTCAGACAATGAGTACAAACACCACACATTCCCCAATGATGCATGCAGGGAACATTTCGCTACAGGGTTTCACAGTCCAACAGCTGAATGAATGGTTAGAAAAGACTTATACTTCACAAAAGGCTGCAGTGGTTACAGTCAAACCATAAAAAGAAAAACAAGACGAATACCTGAACTTTGTAAGATTAGGGGCAGAAGCTGCTGAATTAGTGGAAGGTACAATGGGAGTAAACAGATTGGAGTCATATACGGAAGCCGAATTAAGATTCCTATGCCCCAAGATTACCAAAGAAGTAGGCAAGGTGCATCAGAGATTAGCAAACCTGGCAGATAAATACAATATTGATATCGGAAATACTAAACACCTGAAAAGAAGTTACAGATTAGATTTTGACTCTAAAGACTTCGAGCACATGAGGTCTGCGGGAATGAAGGCACATTTGAAAGAATTGTTGCAAAGTGCGCAAATTTGGGGTGCACTGGAAAAATGGGAAGGCAGGTGGGCAAAGAAGAGAGACAAAGAAAAGGGTAACAGTCCCGGGTCTAACCAAGCTAAGGCCTCCCCTGATGTGGATTCAGTAAAAATATTACCTATGAGAGAGACAGCTGGTGGTGTCTTAGTCCGTGTACCGAGGTCCAGAGGAGACATCCTATCTTTTACTAATGATTATCCCAGATTGAGAGAGAAACCGATCGAGTGGTATCAGCAAACAGATAGGTTTGTGAAACTTGCGAAGTGTCTCTGGGAAGACTTGAATACCTTGTTTGAGATCATTATTCCGCCTGATTTGTGGCTTGAGTGCAAGAGAGGGGTAGATTGCCCGACAAAGGAGCCGGCAAGAGATAAGGTGACCGGGGCACCCTCTGAAGAGGTAATGAAGTATTATCATAAGGGGATTGAGTTTTTGAAGCAAAAGGTGTCGCTGAAGATGACGGATTGGCAGAAAATTGACCGGACCTCTCAAGAAGTTAACCCCTTCGCTGCCAGGCCTTTTCCCCCTCCTGTGCCAGGCCTTTTTTTGCCTATTTGGGGCAGTTCGCGCTTAGGCCCTCATAACTTTTTGTCCACATAAGCTAACCAAGCCAAATTTGCGTCCTTTTTTTCCAACATCCTAGGGATTCTAGAGGTACCCAGACTTTGTGTGTTCCCCTGAAGGAGGCCAAGAAATTGGCCAAAATACAGTGAAAATTTCGTTTTTTTCAAAAAAATTGGAAAAAGTGGCTGCAGAAGAAGGCTTGTGGTTTTTCCCCTGAAAATGGCATCAACAAAGGGTTTGCGGTGCTAAACTCAGCAGCTTCCCAGCTTTCAGGAACAGGCAGACTTGAATCAGAAAACCCAATTTTTCAACACAATTTTGGCATTTTACTGGGGCATACCCCATTTGTGCAATTTTTTGTGCTTTCAGCCTCCTTCCAGTCAGTGACAGGAATGGTCATGAAACCAATGCTGGATCCCAGAAACCTAAACATTTCTGAAAAGTAGACAAAATTCTGAATTCAGCAAGGGGTCATTTGTGTAGATCCTACAAGGGTTTCCTACAGAAAATAACAGCTGCAAAAGAAAAATATTGAAATTGAGGTGAAAAAACCATCAATTTTTCTCTACGTTTTACTCTGTAACTTTTCCCTGCAATGTCAGATTATCGAAAGCAATATACCGTTATGTCTGCTGGACTCCTCTGGTTGTGGGGATATATAGGGTTTGTAGGTTCATCAAGAACCCGAGGAACCCAGAGCCAATAAATGAGCTGCACCCTGCAGTGCGTTTTCATTCTATACCGGGTATACAGCAATTCATTTGCTGAAATATAAGGAGTAAAAAATTGCTATCAAGAAAACCTTTGCATTTCCAAAAAGGGCACAAGATAAGGTGTTGAGGAGCAGTGGTTATTTGCACATCTCTGAATTCCGGGGTGACCATAGTAGCACGTGAATTACAGGGAATTTCTCAAATAGATGTCTTTTTTACACACACTCCTATATTTGGAAGGAAAAAATGTAGAGAAAGACAAGGGGCAATAGTACTTGTTTTGCTAATCTATGTTCCCCCAAGTCTCCCGATAAAAATGGTACCTCACTTGTGTGGGTAGGCCTAGCACCCGCGACAGGATATGCCCCAAAACACAACGTGGACACATCACAGAAAACAGAGCTGTTTTTAGCAAAGTGACTACCTGTAGATTTTGGCCTCTAGCTCAGCCGCCACCTAGGGAAACCTACCACACCTGTGCATTTCTGAAAACTAGAGACCTAGGGGAATCCAAGGAGGGGTGACTTGTGTGGCTCGGACCAGGTTCTGTTACCCAGAATCCTTTGCAAACCTCAAAATTTGGCTAAAAAAACACATGTTCCTCACATTTCTGTGGCAGAAAGTTCTGGAATCTGAGAGGAGCCACAAATTTCCTTCCACCCAGCGTTCCCCCACGTCTCCCGATAAAAATGATACCTCACTTGTGTGGGTAGGCCTAGCACCCGCGACAGGATATGCCCCAAAACACAACGTGGACACATCACAGAAAACAGAGCTGTTTTTAGCAAAGTGACTACCTGTAGATTTTGGCCTCTAGCTCAGCCGCCACCAAGGGAAACCTACCAAACCTGTGCATTTCTGAAAACTAGAGACCTAGGGGAATCCAAGGAGGGGTGACTTGTGTGGCTCGGACCAGGTTCTGTTACCCAGAATCCTTTGCAAACCTCAAAATTTGGCTAAAAAAACACATGTTCCTCACATTTCTGTGGCAGAAAGTTCTGGAATCTGAGAGGAGCCACAAATTTCCTTCCACCCAGCGTTCCCCCACGTCTCCCGATAAAAATGATACCTCACTTGTGTGGGTAGGCCTAGCGCCCGCGACAGGATATGCCCCAAAACACAACGTGGACATATCACAGAAAACAGAGCTGTTTTTAGCAAAGTGACTACCTGTAGATTTTGGCCTCTAGCTCAGCCGCCACCTAGGGAAACCTACCAAACCTGTGCATTTCTGAAAACTAGAGACCTAGGGGAATCCAAGGAGGGGTGACTTGCGGGGCTCGGACCAGGTTCTGTTACCCAGAATCCTTTGCAAACCTCAAAATTTGGCTAAAAAAACACATGTTCCTCACATTTCTGTGGCAGAAAGTTCTGGAATCTGAGAGGAGCCACAAATTTCCTTCCACCCAGCGTTCCCCCACGTCTCCCGATAAAAATGATACCTCACTTGTGTGGGTAGGCCTAGCGCCCGCGACAGGATATGCCCCAAAACACAACGTGGACATATCACAGAAAACAGAGCTGTTTTTAGCAAAGTGACTACCTGTAGATTTTGGCCTCTAGCTCAGCCGCCACCTAGGGAAACCTACCAAACCTGTGCATTTCTGAAAACTAGAGACCTAGGGGAATCCAAGGAGGGGTGACTTGCGGGGCTCGGACCAGGTTCTGTTACCCAGAATCCTTTGCAAACCTCAAAATTTGGCTAAAAAAACACATGTTCCTCACATTTCTGTGGCAGAAAGTTCTGGAATCTGAGAGGAGCCACAAATTTCCTTCCACCCAGCGTTCCCCCACGTCTCCCGATAAAAATGATACCTCACTTGTGTGGGTAGGCCTAGCGCCCGCGACAGGATATGCCCCGAAACACAACGTGGACATATCACAGAAAACAGAGCTGTTTTTAGCAAAGTGACTACCTGTAGATTTTGGCCTCTAGCTCAGCCGCCACCTAGGGAAACCTACCAAACCTGTGCATTTCTGAAAACTAGAGACCTAGGGGAATCCAAGGAGGGGTGACTTGCGGGGCTCGGACCAGGTTCTGTTACCCAGAATCCTTTGCAAATCTCAAAATTTGGCTAAAAAAACACATGTTCCTCACATTTCTGTGGCAGAAAGTTCTGGAATCTGAGAGGAGCCACAAATTTCCTTCCACCCAGCGTTGCCCCACGTCTCCCGATAAAAATGATATCTCACTTGTGTGGGTAGGCCTAGCGCCCGCGACAGGATATGCCCCAAAACACAACGTGGACATATCACAGAAAACAGAGCTGTTTTTAGCAAAGTGACTACCTGTAGATTTTGGCCTCTAGCTCAGCCGCCACCTAGGGAAACCTACCAAACCTGTGCATTTCTGAAAACTAGAGACCTAGGGGAATCCAAGGAGGGGTGACTTGCGGGGCTCGGACCAGGTTCTGTTACCCAGAATCCTTTGCAAACCTCAAAATTTGGCTAAAAAAACACATGTTCCTCACATTTCTGTGGCAGAAAGTTCTGGAATCTGAGAGGAGCCACAAATTTCCTTCCACCCAGCGTTCCCCCACGTCTCCCGATAAAAATGATACCTCACTTGTGTGGGTAGGCCTAGCGCCCGCGACAGGATATGCCCCAAAACACAACGTGGACATATCACATAAAACAGAGCTGTTTTTAGCAAAGTGACTACCTGTAGATTTTGGCCTCTAGCTCAGCCGCCACCTAGGGAAACCTACCAAACCTGTGCATTTCTGAAAACTAGAGACCTAGGGGAATCCAAGGAGGGGTGACTTGCGGGGCTCGGACCAGGTTCTGTTACCCAGAATCCTTTGCAAATCTCAAAATTTGGCTAAAAAAACACATGTTCCTCATATTTCTGTGGCAGAAAGTTCTGGAATCTGAGAGGAGCCACAAATTTCCTTCCACCCAGCGTTCCCCCACGTCTCCCGATAAAAATGATACCTCACATGTGTGGGTAGGCCTAGCGCCCGCGACAGGATATGCCCCAAAACACAACGTGGACACATCACAGAAAACAGAGCTGTTTTTAGCAAAGTGACTACCTGGAGATTTTGGCCTCTAGCTCAGCCGCCGCCTAGGGAAACCTACCAAACCTGTGCATTTCTGAAAACTAGAGACCTAGGGGAATCCAAGGAGGGGTGACTTGCAGGGCTCGGACCAGGTTCTGTTACCCAGAATCCTTTGCAAACCTCAAAATTTGGCTAAAAATTCACATGTTACTCACATTTCTGTGGCAGAAAGTTCTGGAATCTGAGAGGAGCCACAAATTTCCTTCTACCCAGCGTTCCCCCAAGTCTCCCGATAAAAATGATACCTCACTTGCGTGGGTAGGCCTAGCGCCGGCGACAGGAAACACCCCAAAGCGCAACGTGGACACATCCTAAATTTTGGAAAAAAACAGAGGTGTTTTTTGCGAAGTGCCTACCTGTAGATTTTTGCCTCTAGCTCAGCCGGCACCTAGGGAAACCTACCAAACCTGTGCATTTCTGAAAACTAGAGACCTAGGGGAATCCAAGGAGGGGTGACTTGCGGGGCTCGGACCAGGTTCTGTTACCCAGAATCCTTTGCAAACCTCAAAATTTGGCTAAAAAAACACATGTCCCTCACATTTCTGTGGCAGAAAGTTCTGGAATCTGAGAGGAGCTACAAATTTCCTTCCACCCAGCGTTCCCCCAAGTCTCCCGATAAAAATGATACCTCACTTGCGTGGGTAGGCCTAGCGCCGGCGACAGGAAACACCCCAAAGCGCAACGTGGACACATCCTAAATTTTGGAAAAAAACAGAGGTGTTTTTTGCGAAGTGCCTACCTGTAGATTTTGGCCTCTAGCTCAGCCGGCACCTAGGGAAACCTACCAAACCTGTGCATTTCTGAAAACTAGAGACCTAGGGGAATCCAAGGAGGGGTGACTTGCGGGGCTCGGACCAGGTTCTGTTACCCAGAATCCTTTGCAAACCTCAAAATTTGGCTAAAAATACACATGTTACTCACATTTCTGTGGCAGAAAGTTCTGGAATCTGAGAGGAGCCACAAATTTCCTTCTACCCAGCGTTCCCCCAAGTCTCCCGATAAAAATGATACCTCACTTGTGTGGGTAGGACTAGCGCCCACGAAAGGGCCCAAAACACAACGTGGACACATCAAATTTTTTTATAAAAAGCAGTGCCTACCTGTGGATTTTGGCCTGTAGCTCAGCCGACACCTGAGGAAACCTAGCAAACCAGTGCATCTTTGAAAACTAGAAACCCAGGGGAATCCAAGATGGGGTGACTTGCGGGGCTCTGACCAGGTTATGTTACCCAGAATCCTTTGCAAACATCAAAATTTGGCCCAAAAAACACTTTTTCCTCTCATTTCGGTGACAGAAAGTTCTGGAATCTGAGAGGAGCCACAAATTTCCTTCCACCCAGCGTTCCCCTAAGTCTCTCGATAAAAATGGTACATCACTTCTGTGGGTAGGCCTAGCGCCCACAAAAGGAAATGGCCCAAAACACAACGTGGACACAACATATTTTTTCACAGAAAACAGAGGTGTTTTTTGCAAGGTGCCTACCTGTGGTGTTTGGCCTGTAGCTCAGCCGGCCCCAGGGGGGGGGCAGAAATGCCCTAAAATAAATTTGCCCCCCCAGCCCCCACCCTCCGCCGCCGGGAGCGACCCTTGCCTACGGGGTCGCTCCCCCTGCGTGACATTGGCACCAAAAAACAAATCCCCGGTGCCTAGTGGTTTCTGCCCCCTTGGGGGCAGGTTGACCTAAACTCAGCCAACCTGCCCCCAAGGGGGGCAGAAATGGCCTAAATACAATTTGTCCCCCAGGGGAGCGACTTTTGCCTGATGGGTCGCTCCCCATCTCTAAAAAAAATAAACAAAGAAAAAAAAGAAAAATTCCCCTGGCGCCTAGAGGTTTCTGCCCCCCCCCCGGGGGCAGATCGGACTAATAATAGGCCGATCTGCCCCCCGGGGGGGCAGAAATGGCCTAAAATAAATTTGCCCCCCCACCCCCCCCCCGGGAGCGACCCTTGCCTACGGGGTCGCTCCCCCTGCGTGACATTGGCGCCAAAAAACAAATCCCCGGTGCCTAGTGGTTTCTGCCCCCTTGGGGGCAGATTGACCTAAAATTGGCCAATCTGCCCCCAGGGGGGCAGAAATGGTCTAAATACAATTTGCCCCCCAGGGGAGCGACCCTTGCCTGATGGGTTGCTCCCCATCTCTAAAAAAAAAAAAAGAACAAAAAAAAAAACCACACAAAAAAAATTGCCCTGGCGCCTAGAGGTTTCTTCCCCCCCTGGGGGCAGATCGGCCTAATAATAGGCCGATCTGCCCCCAGGGGGGGCAGAAATGGCCTAAAATAAATTCCCCTCCCCCCCAGGGAGCGACCCTTGCCTAAGTGGTCGCTCCCTTTGCGTGAAATTCACGCAAAGAAAAAACTCCCTGGTGTCTAGTGGTTTCTACCCCCCTTGGGGGCAGATTGGCCTCATCAAAATAGGCCAATCTGCCCCCAAGGGGGGCAGAAATGGGCAAAATATAATTTTCCCCCATTGGGAGCGACCCTTGCCTAAGGGGTCGCTCCCCACCAACAAAAAAATAAATGAAAAAAAAAAAAAAAATGGTCCCTGGTGCCTAGAGGTTTCTGCCCCTAGGGGGGGCAGAAAAGGCCTTCCCGAAAATATGCCCCCCTGGGAGCGACCCTTGCCCAAGGGGTCGCTCCCTTTTGTCAATAACAATAAAAATAAAAAAAAATCCCTGGTGTCTAGTGGTTTCTACCCCCCTTGGGGGCAGATTGGCCTCATCAAAATAGGCCAATCTGCCCCCAAGGGGGGCAGAAATGGCCAAAATATAATTTTCCCCCAAGGGGAACGACCCTTGCCTAAGGGGTCGCTCCCCACCTCAATAAAAAAAATGAAAAAAAAAATGGTCCCTGGTGCCTAGAGGTTTCTGCCCCCAGGGCGGGCAGAAAAGGCCTTTTCAAAAAAATGCCCCCCCTGGGAGCGACCCTTGCCCAAGGGGTCGCTCCCTTTTGTCAATTTCTAAGAAAAAAAAAAAAATCCCTGGTGTCTAGTGGGGTTTCAAAAGCCGGATTGCAAGCAATCCGGCTTTTGAAACCCTCGGAGGGACTTCAAAGGGAAGGAAATACTTTTCCTTCCCTTTGAAGCCCCTCCGGGCCTCCCAAGTGATTGAAAAAGAAATGCTTTTGCATTTCTTTTTCAATCGCGCTGGAAGCAGAGCTTCCAGCGCGACGAGGGAGGCCCCTGTGACACATCAGCGCGCGCGCGCGCGCGCGCGCGCGCTGACGTCACCGGGGGGGTTGGGGGGGGGGTCGGGGGTGGAAGGGGAAGTTCTTCCCCTTCCATCCCCGACTTGGGGGGGAAGGGGGGTGCACGGGGGGCGCGCTAGCGCGCCCCCAAGTTCCCCTGTGCCATGGACGAGATGATCTCGTCCAAGGCACAGGGGAACTGTAGCCTTGGACGAGATCATCTCGTCCAAGGCACAGAAGAGGTTAAGGAATCGATACATGCTTACTATGAGAGACTGCTAAAGGCATTCAAACACTAGAGTGGTACTGAGACTATTGAACTGAAAGATATGAACCACCTTGTGTTCACATTTGTCGAAGGACTGAGACCAGAGGTTATCCAGATGATTAAGAATCATTTGATTTGTTGGCAAGCAAAGCCGATTGATGAGGTGTTGCAGTATGCAAAATACTGTAGTGATGAGATTGAGTTGAAGCAAAAAAAGTTGAAACAAAAGGTGATGGTGATGCAGATAAGGGATGCACAGGCAGGAATACAAGGAAACTGAGTTCAACAAATGATAGAGCAACAACCGCAAATGAATGGTGTGTTTCAGACACAGCCGAGGGGTCGAGGGTTTGTGAATTGCGGTCCAGACTTTAATACTGTTGTGGTTCAAAATGACGTACAAGGAGTGAAAAGATGTCACCATGTCACGCGTGCTGGGGGGTGGGGCACTGGAAACGGGAGTGCCCAAATATTGTGCAGAATGGTGTTGTTCAGCAAAGTGCTAATGTCGGTACTTTACAAAATGTACGGGGCCCGAAAATGAGACATCAAAACCCGAATTTTCAGAACAATCTAGTACAAATGCAAGGGGTATGGCCCATGCAACAGATACAAATGCCGTGTTTTCAGTCAGTGCAAATGCAACCAGTACAACAGCAGATTCCTATGGTACCAAGACAGCAAATGCAATTACCAATGGCTACGATGGGACAGCAACAGGTGATGGTTCCTCAGCAGGTCACAGGTCAGGTAACGAATCAAAATAATACAGTACAACAATTCCCATTACGAGGTGAAAATGGAATGAATGGGGAATGGTCAGATGATAGTTCGGACAGTTAAGAGTGCAGGCTTGCAGCATCCTTAGAGGTGGATCTAAGGGGTCCATATGTGGAAGGAAAGGTGATGGGTTACAAGGTCTCGTTCTTGGTTGACACAGGAGCCACACGCTTTACAGTCAGAAGTGCAGAGGTTCCAAAATTGCCCCTTTCAGGGCGTACCATAAGAGTGGTCGGAGTAGCAAACCAGTATCTGACAAACCCGATTACAGATCCAGTGCAGGTTGAGATCGGCAACTTTCAGGGGCTACATAGATTTGTAGTCTGTGACTTGAGTCCGGTATCCCTACTGGGAAGGGACTTACTGAGCAAAACAAAATTTTCAATTACCTGTTCCAATGACGGAATAGAGGTGCAGACAAATAGTGATGATGAGGGAGATGAAGGACAGTTCTCAGAAGAGGACACAGGAGCAGCTAATGAAGATTACCCTTTGATTACACTGTTCCCGATGCTTATCTTGATTGATTTACCTGTCGAATTACAGGGGACGGTAACAGAGAATGTATGGGACCTGACCGGAAAGAAGGTAGGACTAATAAAAGGGTTAGAGCCAGTTAAAGTCCAGATAAAACCAAATGCGGTATTCCCTCAGGTGCCACAATATCATATGACACAAGATGTTCTCACTGAAGTGTCACAGATAATTGCAGATTTTCTCAGACAGGGAGTTCTGAAAGAGGTTTTGAGCAGTCCATGTAACTCTCCCATAATGGGTTTAAAGAAGGCCTGTGGGAAAGTTCGAATTGTACAAGATTTGAGAAAAATAAATGAAATTGTGGTAAAGTGTTGCCCTGTGGTGCCCAACCCAGCAGTAATAATGTTCCAGGTTCCCTGTGATGCTGAATGGTTTACTGTCATAGATCTGTCACAAGCCTTCTTTTCAATACCTTTTCATGAGGATAGCCAATTTTTATTCAGTTTCAAGTTCCTGGATAAGGTGTACAGTTGGTGCAGAATTCCTCAAGGGTTTTCTGAATCACCGTCCATCTTCAATCAGATATTGAAAAAGGATTTGGAGTCCCTGGTACTGCCTTTTAATTCGACTCTAGTGCAGTACAGTGACGATTTGTTGATTGCATCCAAAACTAGGGACAGTTGTAAATACGATACCATTGCATTACTGAACCATTTGGGAAAAACCGGACATAAGGTGTCACCCAGGAGCTACAATACTGTCAGAAGGAGGTGAAATACCTAGGGCATTTGATCAAAAGAGGATCCAGGAGAATATCAAAGGAAAGAATAACAGCTATTTTGCAAATTAACCCTCCAACGACAAAAAGAGATGTCAGGATGTTTTTAGGAATGGTGGGCTACTTTCGCCAGTGGATACCCAACTTCTCAATCATTTCAAAACCTTTGATAAAACTGACAGGCAAAGAGATCAAAGATGAGCCATATACCATAGCCTTGTCTAAAGAAGAACTTGAGTCATTTATGGAGTTAAGAGAATGCATGTGCAGGGCACCAGCGTTAGGAATGCCTGATTATACAAAACCTTTTCTGTTGTTTTGTCATGAACGTGATGCTTGTTCTTTGTCTGTCTTAACACAGGTCCATGGAGATGCAAATCGCCCTGTAGCATATTTTTCAGCTACCTTGGACTCTGTCGCAGCAGCCTTACCGGGTTGTTTGCGCGCAGTTGCAGCAGTTAGTCAGAGCCTTACACAATGTGAAGGCATAGTCATGGGATACCCCCTAACAGTAATGGTTCCGCATTCAGTTGAAATTTTGTTGACTCGAACTAAAACACAACACATGACAAATGCTCGTCTCACTAGGTATGAGACAATCATATTGGGGTCACCAAATGTTTCTCTCAAGCAGTGCACTGTATTGAACCCGGCAACTCTACTTCCTGTTGAAAACACTGAAATAAAAAATGAGGAAGAATTTGAACATGACTGTCTTGAGGTAACTGAGCTATGTACCAAACCTCGTCCAGACATTCAGGACACCCAGTTGAAAGAAAATGACTGTATTATGTTTGTCGATGGGTCCTGCCTAAGAGATTCTGCTGGAACACTGAGAGCTGGATATGCTGTGTGCACCATAGCTGGTATCATTGAAGCCTCCTGGCTCGAGAAAGTGTTTTCCGCTCAAGTGGCAGAATTAATTGCCCTTACCAAGGCATGCCACGCAGCTGTGAATCTAAGGGTCACTATCTATACTGATAGCAGATACAGATTTGGAATCGTACATAATTTTGGTCAACTTTGGTCACAGAGAGGTTTCATGACCTCTTCTGGCTCTCCTGTGAAAAATGGTGAACACATAAAGGATTTGTTACATGCAATTCAGTTACCTCTTGAAATTGCTGTGGTGAAATGCAGTGCTCATATTAGATCACAAGACTTTGGCCCTCATTCCAACCCTGGCGGTCTCTGACCGCCAGGACGGAGGGCAGCGGAAGCACCGCCAACAGGCTGGCGGTGCTTCCAGGGCTATTCTGACCGCGGCGGTAAAGCCGCAGTCAGAAAAGGGGAACCGGCGGTTTCCCGCCGGTTTTCCCCTGGCCCAGGGAATCCTCCATGGCGGCGCTGCTTGCAGCGCCGCCATGGGGATTCCGACCCCCTTCCGGCCAGCCTGTTTCTGGCGGTTTTCACCGCCAGAACCAGGATGGCGGGAACGGGTGTTGTGGGGCCCCTGGGGGCCCCTGCACTGCCCATGCCACTGGCATGGGCAGTGCAGGGGCCCCCTTACAGGGCCCCATGAAGATTTTCACTGTCTGCTTTGCAGACAGTGAAAATCGCGACAGGTGCCATTGCACCCGTCGCACCCCTGCAACTCCGCCGGCTCCATTCGGAGCCGGCTTCCTTGTTGCAGGGTCTTTCCCGCTGGGCCGGCGGGCGGCCTTTTGGCGGTCGCCCGCCGGCCCAGCGGGAAAGCCAGAATGGCATCCGCGGTCTCCTGACCGCGGAGCGGCCATTTGGCGGTGACCGCATGGCGGGCGGCAGTCCGGTCAGAATGACCGCCTTTGTGTCCATGGGAAACGGTTATGCAGATCAAGTCGCAAGGTTTTGCGCATTGAACTGTATATCGTTCAAGGAGCAGTGGGCACTGTTACCGCAAACTGAATATGACACATGTCTGAACCTTGCGTTACGGGTGGTTGACACGTTAGATGAATTAAAAACATTACAGAGTCGCGCAAGCAAAGAGGAAAAACGCTCCTGGCAAAGAATGCAATATGTACAAAGGGCAGATGATTTGTGGGTCTCAGAGGAAGGAAAACTAGTCTTGCCAAACAGTCTTCTATCTCAGTTTGCCAGACTATACCATGGACAGGCTCACCTTGGGAGAGATGCAATGATCAGGTCATTTAAAATTGACTGATTTAATCCAAAATTCACACATGCTGCTGAGGTCATTTGTCACAGGTGCATCATCTGTCAACAGATGAATGCCGGAAAAGGAACCGTGGTAACTTTGAGCCACATTGGGAGAGCTGGCGGTCCATTTAGCAAGATCCAAATTGACTTCATTGAAATGCCTGTCTGTGGAGGATTGAAGTACGTGCTGGTGATTGTGTGTGTTTTCAGTCACTGGATTGAGGCATACCCCATACGTTGGAATGACAGTCTTACTGTTGCAAAATTACTACTTAGAGAACTGATACCAAGGTTCGGGTTTCCGGTCTCTATAGAGTCAGATAGGGGCAGACACTTCGACAATGAGGTGATTAAACTCCTGTGTGCTGCACTTGACATCGAACAAAAGCTGCATTGTAGCTACCGCCCCGAAGCATCAGGACTAGTAGAACAAATTAACGATACTTTGAAATCGAGAATGGCAAAAATGTGCGCAGCTACCAATATGAAATGGCCAGATGCATTGCCTTTAGTGCTGATGTCAATGAGAAACACACCAGACAAGAAAGCAGGATTATCCCCCCATGAAATCCTCATGGGTAGAGCTATGAGATTACCAGCAGTACCCGCAAATGCTCTAGTGAATATTACAGATGATATGGTGTTGGACTACTGCGAGGGTTTGGCTGATGTGATTCGCTCTTTCTCTCACCAGGTGGAAGCTAACACATTGCCACCGATTGGCGATCCAGGCCACTCTCTACAAGCTGGTGACTGGGTGGTTGTCAAGAAGCACGTAAAAAAGTCGTGTCTGGAATCACATTGGAAGGGGACATATCAAGTCATCTTGACAACTACTACTGCTGTAAAGTGTGCCGGAGTTCCAAACTAGATACATGCCAGTCACACAAAAAAGGTAACGTGTCCTGCTGAAGAGGAACTTGAAGTTTCCGGCACAACATCTTCAGGAAGAGAAGTCTCAGGGCCAGAAAACAGTTGAGAAGGAACTGAGACCATTGGAGAGCCCATTGAGAACAGCCTCGTCCCTCAAACATTAAATGAGTTCGAGAGAGGTGACAGAGTGCATATCTCAGTAGAGGCAGCAGGAGAACTAAATCAAGGAGAGGTTCTCCCAGAAGTAGACAGATACGGGTTAGAACTCGAACAAGGCACAGACCCAGACGAAGAAGGAGAAGAAGAAGAAGGAGAAATTGTAGAGAGAAATCAGAGCGCGCCAGAATCTCCTGAGCCAGCTGCAGGTCCGTCAAGTGAAAACGCCATATCACAAGAGGAGGGTGCTGTCCAACGTGCTGAAAAGACACATCGAAAGAAGACGCATATAGGTAATAATTGGCCAGAAAAAACACTCTTCAGAATAAGAGACACACCAAATGAAACAATAATAGAGGAAAACAATACATCCCGAGTGGAAGACCTAAGTGAAGGAGAACAACAAGGTGAACGGAGACTGAAGAGAAAGAGAGTCGTAAACAGAAGATATACAGGTCCTGAGTGGGCGTATGCTACAACATCTGAATGGCAACAAGAATTCCTAGCATTCTGTTTTGATCGAGACGTACCAGGCCAATACTACGGTACCTGAATGAATCCAGAGAAGACTTGGTTAAAATCGAAATTGAGAACTGAGAAAAGAGACTTATAAATTACCGAATGTGACATTAAAACCGGATTTGACCTGAGAAACCTGATTACGACAAGCTGCTAACCTGGTTTGAAAAAAAGGGGTCCTGGAGTGAGTGAAGACGCTGTATAATACACGCAGGAAGAAAGAGAGTTTTAACCATCCTCTAGTTGATTGTTATTCTGCTATCTGATTCTATATAGACATGGCTTATAATAGAGGTAGAAATAAGGGAAGTAAGGTGTGTGGTTGGCTAGGTCTTATAATAGGTATCGTGTGTGCAATAATAATCGTGGGAGTGATTGTGGGAATGCCATGGATATAGAAAGAGACTATTAATGCTACTTAAAAACCTGAAACTACAACACTAACACTGTGGGAAAGATTTGAGCAGGATGCAAGACACTTGCATGAGGGAACTAATTCAAAAGGGGAACTTTCTACTAATGTCTTCTATCGCTTGCTGAATGAGTATGTGGAGACCATGGATGCGAAAGACTGTTATGTGTGCACTAAAATTCCTTCATCTGTGGAGGAGGGAGTTACTTATCGTAGCCTCCCTCTAACCTACGGGATTAGTTGCAGCTTGCTACTAACAAGGTTCCATAATCAAGAGCACGTGCAATACTTTTATTCAAATCTGGATGTTGTGTTTTCTTTTGTGCCTGTGATTGAATTTTTGAATAAGTTAGCTAAAGAACATGATATAAAAATAGTTAGAGGATTCTTTGAGCTGACGGTTACATTTGGAACTGCTTATGCACATCGCAATAATTTGACTTGCTTGCTATCACCTGTAGAAAAAAGCTTTTTAGATCAAACTGATGATAGACGCAAAGCATTGAAGAAGATATTAGAAAAAGGGTTAGAAAAACGCACATATGCAAATGATTATGCTTACACTGCAATCAAAACACAAGGCAAGCTAGCTATAGATGCATTACATGTAGGTAGGCTTTGTATATATAGGCCAAAATCCGAGCAAGACAATTTGTTTGTGGGAACGAGTGAATGTAGACATGTGTTTTTGTTTCAGAGTAAATGGACATTTATGTTGAATGGACAGGATCCAGCGATCCCTGGGATCTATTATATCCGTGGGCTAAATGCTTATTACCGTCTCCCTAAGGGATGGTGTGGGACATGTTATTTGGGAATAGTTTTCTCAAAGATTTATCAGATTGATGACTTAAAACAAATACCTAAAACGTCTGAATTACAACATCCTAGACAAAAACGAGAATCAGTGGCTGCTGTCATTGGTGACATATTTGGAGCTATAATCCCTTCAGTGGGGGTTATCTTGAATTCTATGAAGATTCAGAAGTTGTCTACTATTGTGGATAACATGTTGACAAATTTCACAGGGGCTATCCTCCTGATGGATACTGAACTTGCTGCAGAAAGAGCTATGACTCTTCAAAATCGGCTTGCTTTAGACATTCTTTTAGCAAAGAGTGGAGGGGTCTGCAAGATGCTCAACGAGCGTCATAGTTGCTCGTTCATTCCGGATAATAGTAAAAAGATTAGAGGTATGCTTACTAACCTAACTAGAGATAGTGCAGATTTGAGAGATTTGAAGGAACCTTGGGTTTGGGAGAAATTTGGAAAAGGAATTGCCAGAGTTGGGAGCTGGTTTACCAATATTTGGAATGGGGTGCTTGCAAAAATACTAATGGGTTTATTAATTGTTTTGGCCTGTCTATTAGGATTGTGGGGGGCATGCAAAATTAATGGCAAAATCAAGAAACATTGGACTAAAAGAACAAGAAAAAACGAAGAAAGTGAAAGAGAGAAAATATTTAATGAAATTTGGGAAAGTTCACATAAAGGGCAAGATGTTGAAATGCGCATTATGTGCAAGGTGAAAAATTAAAGGTGAAAGGTCAAGGGAAAGGTTTGTGTGATGACGAGCGTAGGAGGGACTGAGAGAGCGTAGTTTAAATATTACATATACTAAAAGTAAAATGCTTATATCAAAGCTTAATGATGTTGCATAGAAAATGAAAAGAATTAGTGTTTTGCTTAACACGCATCTGAATACAACTATAATGTGTGTGGTCACGAATATATACGTGAACTAACAATGATGAGTAAAACTGTTCATGCTATGATTTGTATTAACATGTACGATATTGCGTTTGCATTAAAATTCTCATAGGCCTTAAGTTAGCGTGAGTTGTAGATTTAGCTGCCTAGCTCTCATATTAAAGCATTTTCTATGTTTTCCAGTGTGCTGACTCGCAAAGGGCCATGACCCTGCATTTGTTCCTATTCCTCATTTCATGTATCAACCTAGATTCTGTTCTCACCCGCATACTTGCTGCTTTAGTATGAATTATGTACAAAATTGAAACAAAAATAGATTAATGAAATGTACAAGGACGTTTAACCATGGACAAAGGAAACTCATGACCCAAGAAGACGTGCCAAATGGTGAAGCAAATTCCGGATGTACAACCTCCGAAGGCGTCAATTATGAAGACCAATCAAAATGTTATGGATTATCATGGGGTGACAATTGGAATTACCTAATGCTTAATTTGATAGGCTAAAGATAGTGGGGTATAGTAAATGTCCAATAGAATTTTGGGAGAAGGTACTACGAAAAAGGGATAAAAACCCATGTCACAGAAAGGTCGTTAGAACTAGGTAGGGAATTGTGACGGATCGGACCAGGCCAATCCGCACACCATTATGACTTGTGCTGACTCTGCCGTAGCCAGCACAGAAGCAACCCGGGGAGATAGCCTCTCCATTGGCTCCCTGCACAGATTGCGCGTATCTGACGCCGTAAAAGGAGTGGTTCCCCCTTGGTGGGAGAGAGGAGGAGGGATCCGGTGTTGGAGAGCTGAGGAACCGGCGAGAGATGTGGAGGACGAACAGCGGAGAACGAGAGACAAAGAGGATCCGGAAGAAGCCAGGAATCGTCTTCGAAAGCCTGGACTGGGGACGGAGTCAGGAGTCCTGTGGACACCAAGACGAGGACCGCTGGCCCCGGGGAGCATACGAGTGAGCCCGCCACGCTTCAGGAGAAGCGTAGCCAAGCCAGGTACGGGAACTCGGGACAGGGAGGAAGGAGCGGGAGGAGGGAGGTGGACGGGGAAAATATGGGTACGGCACAAATAGCACGGGGAACAAGGGGGGGGGTGAGGCGTGAGGAATCGGGAAAACAAAAACAAACGCACAAGAACGGTATGAGGCGGTAAACACAAGGAGCGTAGCCTAAGAAATAAAAACAAGAGGAGGGAAAAACTAAGGAACAGACCTAAGAGGAGGAAAGAAAAGGATAGTAGCGAGACACATGCGCCTAGTATAAAGTAGACCCAGAAAAGGAGGAAAAGAAACGGCTAAGACGAGTGAGAAAAGAGGGAAAAGGGAAAAAAAAGAAAACCTCACCAGTACCAAGAAAAGGGATAAGAAAGGAAAACTGAGCGACCACAAGAGCATCCAAAAGGCTGAAAATAGAGAAGAGTAGAGGAAGATCAAGATAGAGAAAACCAAGTACTAAGACAGTAGAGTGGAGAAGAGTAAAAGAGAGGGAATAAAAGGAGGGGTGTTAATCAAACATTTACCACACCTATTCTTCTTCTGTCCCCACACGCTTCCCGCGAGGCCCCTGGAAGAAAAGAAAGAAGAAGACAAGGTTATCGGCCAGAAGAACGAAGATACTCACCAACCCCTACCTACAAGCCATCCACAAGGCCATTGAAATTGTTTAAAGAGCAATAAAAGCACTTTACCTAACACTCAAACGGGCAGTCCGGTGTATTCGATCGGCCAACCTGGTACAGGAATGCTATTGATTTCATCCAGAAACTCTGTCACTCTGTTTGGTGACTTAATAAATCATCCTCATCCACAGACTGCCCTCTACGCTTCTCCTCCTTATGAGGGAAGTGTCCCCTATCCTTTAGACGAGGTTAGACTGATGGCGATTCGACTGATGTCCTGAAGACGAAGACTGATCCTGTATGCTGACCTAATCCTTGGAGGGTAATTATGACAATGCAATTTGTAATTTGTCTGTTTGCTTTTCCTTTCTAGGTACCAACTGCTCGTTTTGTTAGAGACCATAGCTAGATGTTTTCCAAATTGGTGTTCTATTGTTTTGCATGAAGCCCAACATGCTGATGCTAATCTGTGGTTAGGATAGGTGATCACCCTGAATGACGCAAATAGACAAATGACTGACATTGCGCTATGCTGAACTGAAATTCACACGATTTTCATTGTATTCTGATCTATGTTCACACCATGCTATGTTCTTATGTTTGTGATTCTTGCATTAATGAAATCTTATCACAGTTGCCATATTGTGACTATGCTCTTATGCTTCTTGGTTTTGAGATTGACACTTCTGTTCATAGATTGTAATCAATAGGGAATAAAATTCATAAAATTCTCTTAAAAGGTGTGGTTATTCATGGCTGAAAGGTCCTGGTTGCGCCGACAATTTGATTAATGTCTTTATCCAAAGTAAAGTGCATTGTGGTGGTAAATATTGATGACATTATTGATATATTGCTTGATATATTGATCAGTTATCTCGCCCTACGGTGTCTCTCCACTGGGTCACAAGATTCATTGGCCTAAAACGAGTCCTAATGTGTAATAAATTAACATAGAAGGACGCGTTAGCACAGCCACCAAATGAACTTGTGACATTAAACCATTCCCAGCAGTTTGAAAGGTAACGATGAACAGCTATCAACACTCACCGGTAGTAGAAGCCAAACAAAGCCCCCAGTAAATCTTAACAAAAGAAAATAAAACTTCACGCACAATCCAGCAGGTGGCATAAACGGACTATTGCCCAAACACAAATGTAGATTGGAAATGCTGTCAGTGGGTCCTTAGCAGAGTGCAGCACCCCACTTCTGATACCAAAATGTAGAGCACAGATACATATGCTCTCAGGTGATGTTTGGGAGAGGCTCGACAGGAAAGGCGGGAGCCTCCAGCTTCACATTTCTAGTTCTTTATTTACATGAAAGGACCCACGACCACAGTAGCCACCAGCAGGCTCAAGGAACAGCAGGCAGCTGACATTTGCCTGAGATTTCAGAACAATGAATGCAATGACCAATGAAGTCACAGTTCCAAATAGGAACGTATTACATGTTAAAACAGTAAGCATTGTAAAAACCAATACAACGATTAGCAATACAGTGTACAATAGCAAAGAGCAATCATTTCAGGTATTCAGCCAGGCCCCGACCTGCGGGAACAAAAGGACCCCCACCAGTATCACCAATGGGAGGGTGTTGATGGAAAGGAGTAGAGGAGGATGATTAGGTGGGGCTCTAAATTTAATTTCGCCCTGGGCTCTGTCTGAGGAAAGGCCGTCCCTGATCGTAGTTGTTAACGTGTCCCTTTATGACTAATTTACTCACTTTGGGACTCGTTTTAGGCCAATGAATCTTTTGACCCTGATTGATGACACCTTAGGACAAGATAACTAATCAGCATGTCAATCAATATGTCAATAATGTCATCAAAGTTCACAGTAATGTGACAATTCAAATTAGTCAAAGACATTTAATAAAACTCAGAAACCACCATGACCTTGCAGTCATGAATAACCACACCAGTTTAGTGCTATTATGTTAAGTTTATTCCCTATTGATTACAATTTTACTAGCAAATTTATTAGTCTCAAAACCAAGAAACACATTAGCATAGTCACAATATGGCAACTCTGATAATATTTCATCAAAGCAAGAATCACGAACATTAGAATATAACACGGCGTCAGCATAGGATATCCTTAGCAGAGTATCATCATCACGTTATTCAACAAAGCATAGATTTGGTCATTTGTCTATTTGCGTCAGTTTAGTGAACCCCTCATCTAACCTCAAATCAGCATTGGCATGTTGGGCTTCATGCAAAACAATTTAGTAACACCAATTTAGAAAATATCTAGCTATGGTCTCTGTCAAAAGAAGCAGTTGGTACCTAGAAAGGAACAGCAAACAGACAATTACAATTTCATTGTCATAGTTACCCTCCGTATTGGGTCAGCACTCAGGTTCGGTCTGCGTCCTCAGGACATCAGTTGATTCGCCATCTGGAATTCAGCATTCGGGTAAAAGGGGGCACTTCTCTCATAAGGAGGTAAAGTGTAAACGGGCAATATAAGGCAAGGATGGTTTTAAGAACCAAACAGCAAAGTCTCTATGCAGAGTGACAAAGTGTCTGGGTCATAGCAAATCGCATCAGCATCTCCCTAACTCTCTCTCCTATTCTCTCCTGTTCTGTTTTACTTCCTTGTGTCAAGGGTTTTTATCCCTTTTTCTGTTGTACAATCCCCTATAAGCTAATTGGCTGGGGTCAGTACCCCACTATCTCTATCCAAAAGTTTTTTAATTACTTCATTGAATTTGTCACCCCATAACTATTCTCACATAGTTTATTGGTCCTTATGATTGACGTCTTTAGTGGGTAGAATGTCCAGTATGATTTCATACTCTTGTGGTCTTCTTTGCATCTTTAGTCAGTGGCTCCATTGTCTGTACCGGTTCAGGCGACCTTGTACCTGCAAGTAGTTTACACTGTTGCGTTCAGCAAGAATGTTTCACTAAGCAAGTCGAATTTCATGGGAACGGATCTACTACAGTTACATTCATCTTCTAGTTTGGAGAAAACAAGAGTTCATGTCCTTCAGCAAGTCAGCACACTGCACGTTAGAAAAAACACATTTAATATGAAAGCCAGGCAGCTAGGCCTTGACTCATGTTAACTAAGGCCTAATGATTTATTTAGCAGAACCTTTACATATAACCTATTATTATTAGTGCAAAATCATATCCCAATATAACATTTCAACAATATTAGTCAGTTTCATTAGTCATTGTATATGTTTGCGGCCACTCCCCATGGGCACATTTCAAGCGCATGTTTTAGCAAAATACATTAATACGTTTTCTATGCAGCATTATTACACGTTAGTTCATAAACATTTCGGGGCATATTTATACTCCGTTTGCGCCGAATTTGCGTCGTTTTTTTCGACGCAAATTCGACGCAAAACTAACTCCATATTTATACTTTGGCGTTAGACGCGTCTAGCGCCAAAGTTCATGGAATTAGCGTCATTTTTTTGCGTGAACACCTTCCTTGCGTTAATGATATGCAAGGTAGGTGTTCCCGTCTTAAAAAATGACTCCGATGCTATTGCGTCGGATTTATACTCCTGGGCAAAAATGACGCCCGGGAGTGGGCGGGTCTAAAAAACCCACATTTGCGCCGGATTTTAGCGCCTGGGTCAGGGCAGGCGTTCAGGGACCTGTGGGCTCAGAATGAGCCCAGAGGTGCCCTCCCCTGCCCCCCAGGGACACCCCCTGCCACCCTTGCAAACCCCAGGAGGACACCCAAGGATGGAGGGACCCACCCCAGGGACATTAAGGTAAGTCCAGGTAAGTATTTTTTTTTATTTTTTTTGTGGCATAGGGGGGCCTGATTTGTGCCCCCCTACATGCCACTATGCCCAATGACCTTGCCCAGGGGACAGAAGTCCCCTGGGCATGGCCATTGGGCAAGGGGGCATGACTCCTGTCTTTGCTAAGACAGGAGTCATTTCAATGGGGGAATGGCGTCGTAAAAAAATGGCGCAAATCGGGTTAAGACGATTTTTTGCCTCAGTCTGACTTGCCCCATTTTTGGACGCCCATACGCCATTTTTCCCTACGCCGGCGCTGCCTGGTGTACGTGTTTTTTTTTCACGCACACCAGGCAGCGCCGGTCGGCTAACGCCGGCTAACGCCATTCAATAAATACGGCGCCCGCATGGCGATTCAGAATGGCGTTAGCCGGCGCTAATTTTTTTGGCGCAAAACTGCGTTAGCGCAGTTTTGCGTCAAAAAGTATAAATATGGGCCTTCATATTAATAGAAGCTACGCTCTCCCAGTCCCTCCTCTGATGACACTTGTCATCATACAAAACCTTTCCCTTCACAAACTCTCATTTTCTTTAAATTTCGCATCTCAATTTCTTCCTTTCTATGGGACCTTTCCCAAATTTCTTTGAACAGTTCTTCTTTTTCTACTTTTCTTTTATTATGTTTTGCCAAATCTCTTTTAATTCTTTTATTAATTTTGCATGACAACCATATTCCTAGTAGACAAAAAAGGACAATCAATAGACCCCCTAATATTTTTGCAAGAACCCCGTTCCAAATACTACTAAACCAATTCCCTACTTTGGTAATTTCCTTTCCAACCTTTTCCCAAACTCCAGGTTCCTTCAGCTCCTTCAAATCTGCACTATCTCTTGTTAGGTTAGTAAGCATACCTCTAATCTTTTTACTGTTATCTGGAATGAATGCACAACAATGGCGCTCATTAAGCATTTTACAGACTCCGCCACTCTTTGCTAAAAGAATGTCTAAAGCAAGCCGGTTTTGAAGAGTCATAGCTCTTTCTGCAGCAAGTTCAGTATCCATCAGGAGTATAGCCCCTGTGAAGTATGTCAGCATGTTATCCACAATAGTAGACAACTTTCAAATCTTTATGGAGTTTCTGATAACCCCTACTGAAGGAATTATGGCTCCAAATATGTCACCAACGTCAGCAGCCGCTGTCTCTCGCTTTTGTCTAGTATGTTGTAATTCAGACATTGTAGGAATTTGCTTTAAGTCATCAATCTTGTAGAGCTTTGGGAAAACTATTCCCAAATAACATGTCCCATACCATCCTTTTGGAAGACGGGAATAAGCATTAAGCCCACATATATAATAGATCCCAGGGATCGCTGGATCCTGTCCATTTAACATGAATGTCCATTTACTCTGAAACAAAAACACATGCCTGCACTCACTTGTTCCCACAAATAAAGTGTCATGTTCAGATTTCGGCCTGTATATACAAAGCCTTCCTACGTGTAATGCATCAATAGCTAACTTGCCCTGTGTCTTTATAGCCGTGTAAGCATAATCATTTACAAGAGTGCGTTTTTCTAATCCCTTTTCTAGCCTTTCTTTTAATGCTTTTCGTCTATCATCAGTGTGATCTAAGAAGCTCTTTTCTACAGGTGTTAGTAAGCAGGTTAGATTATTGCAGTGTGCATAAGCTGTCCCAAATGTTAGTGTCGGCTCAAAGAAACCCCTAACTAATTTTATGCTGTGTTCTTTAGCTAGTTTATTTAGAAACTCAATCACAGGGACAAAGGAAAACACTACATCTAAGTTAAAATAGAAGTATTGAACATGTTCTTGATCATAGAATCTTGTTAACAGAAAACTACAGCTTTTCCAATAGGTTAATGGCAGACTATGATAAGTAACCCCTTCTTGTACCGATGCAGGAATCTTCATGCACACATAGCAATTTTTCGCATCTATTGTGTCAACATACTCATTCAGTAAGCGATAGAAAACATAAGAAGATAGTTCACCTTTTGGATTAGTTCCCTCATGCAAATATTTCGCATCCTGCTCAAACTCCTCCCACGGTGTTAGTGTAGCAGTCTCAGGATTTGAAGCATTGTTACTCACTTTCTTATCCACCAATGGCATTCCCACAATCACACCTATAATTATTATTGTGCAAACAATACCAAGAATAGCACTCAACCAACCACACATTCTACCCTTATTACTATTATCTCTATTGTAACTCATGATCTGTAAAGAATCAGGTAGCAGAATACAAAGCAAACAATCAACTTGAGGACGATATAAAAGCTCTTTTTTTTTTTCTTCTTGTGCAAAAGTCTCTCTCTCTCTGCGAGTATTTACAGCGTCTCACTCACTCCAGGACCCTTTTGTCAAACCAGGTTAGCAGCTTGTCATAATAGTTTTTTCAAAGTCAATGCAGGTTAATAGTGTCACATCTGGTAATTTATCAGTCTCTTTTCTCAGCTTTTCCGCTTTCAACTTCAATTTCAATTTAACACAGTCTCTTTCTAAAGTTTAATTCAGGTGCCATAACATTGACCTGGTACCTCTCGATCAAAACAGAACGCCAAGAATTCTTGCTGCCATTCAGCTGATGTTGCATATGCCCATTCCGGACCTGCGTACCTTCTGTTTGCAACTCTTTTTCTTTTCAATTTGCGTTCCCCCTGCAACTCTCCTTCACTGAGATCTTATTTACTGGTTGTATCAACTTCTTCCTCTATTGTCTCATTAGGGATTACTTTCTCTCTTGCAGCTTGTGGCTCTGGCCAATTATCTCCTTTATTTTTTTTCTTTCTGTCTGGCCTTTCAGGACGTTGAACAGCTCCCTCCTCTTGTGCTATGGTGTTTTCTCTTGATGGACCTGCAAGCGGCTCAGGAGGAGTCAGAACACCTCGACTTCCTTCTGCCTCACTCCCTTCACCTTTATGGTCTGTTATGGGCTCAACTTCAAACCCGTATCCATCTGCTTCTGGGAGAACCTCTCTCTGTGTCGGTTCCCCTGATGTCCCAGCTGAGATAGGCTCACTGTCACCCCTCTGGATCTCGTTTTGAGTGATTATGCCATCCTCAGCGGGCTCTCCTTCAGTCTCAGTTCCCCTTTGAATACTCTCCGGCCCTGAGACTTCCTTTTTCTGCAGCTGTTGTTTTGGACACTTCAAGTTCCTCGTCAGTTGGACACGTCACCTTCTTTGTGTGACTGGCATGTATCCAATTCGGAAGACCTGCACATTTCACAGCAGTAGTGGTCGTCAGTATCACTTGATATGGCCCCTTCCAACGTGGCTCCAGACACGATTTCCTCATGTGTTTCTTGACAACCACCCAGTCATCGGCTTTCAGGGTGTGACCTGGATCACTTATCGGTGGCAATGTGGTAGCCTCCACCTGGTGAGAAAAAGAGCGGACCACGTCAGCCAGACCCTTGCAGTAGTCCAACACCATATCATCCGTGATATTCACAAGAGCATTTGCAGGTACTGCGGGCAATCGCATAGCTCGGCCCATTGGAATTGCATGGGGAGACAGTCCTGTTTTCTTGTCAGGTGTATTTCTCATTGACATCAGTACTAAGGGCAATGCATCTGGCCACTTCAGATTGGTAGCTGCGCACATTTTTGCCATTCTCGACTTCAAGGTACCATTCATCTGCTCCACTAGTCCTGAAGCTTCAGGGCGATAACTACAATGCAGCTTCTGCTCAATGTTTAATGCGGCACACAAAAGCTTAATCACCTCTTTGTCAAAGTGTCTGCCCCTATCTGATTCTAAAGAGATCGGGAATCCGAAACGTGATATTAACTCCCTAAGCATCAGCTTTGCTACTGTGAGACTGTCATTCCTACGTGTAGGGTAAGCTTCAATCCAGTGGCTGAAAATGCACACAATCACCAACACGTACCTCAATCCTCCACACACAGGCATTTCAATGAAGTCCATCTGCATCCTGCTAAATGGACCTCCAGCTCTCCCAACGTGGCTCATATTCACCACAGTCCCTTTTCCTGCATTCATCTGCTGACAGATGATGCACCTGTGACAGATAACCTCTGCAGCTTGTCTGAATTTTGGATTGAACCAATCGATTTTGAACAACCTGATCATTGCGTCTCTCCCTACATGGGCTTGACCATGTTAAAACCTCGCAAACTGTGACAAAAGACTGTTTGGCAAAACCATTTTTCCCACCTCTGAGACCCATAAGTCATCAGATCTCTGTAGGCATTGCATTTTCTGCCAGGAGCGTTTCTCCTCTTTGCTGGCACGTCCCTGTAGTGATTTTAGCTCATCTAATGTGTCAACCACCCTTAATGCAAAGTTTAAGCATGTTTCATTTTCAGCTTCAGGTAACAATTCCCACTGATCTCGAAACGATATACAGTTCAATGCACACAACCTTGCGACTTCATCTCCATAGCCGTTTCCCATTGACACAAAGTCTTGTGACTTAACATGAGCATTGCATTTCACCACAGCAATTTCAAGAGGTAGCTGAATCGCGTGCAACAAATCCTTAATCTTTTCGCCATTTTTCACTGGAGAACCAGATGTGACCATAACTGGCCAAAATCATGTACAATTCCAAATCCGTATCTGCTGTCAGTATAGAAAGTGACTTTCAGGTTTTCAGCTGAGTGGCATGCCCTTGTAAGAGCAATTAATTCTGCCACTTGAGCAGAGTACACTCTTTCGAGCCAGGAAGCTTCTAACATACCAGAGATTGTACACACAGCATATCCAGCTCTCAGTACTCCTACTGAGTCTCTCAAGCATGAACCATCAACAAAGATAATGTAATCATTTTCTTCAAGTTGGGTATCTTTAATATCAGGCCTTGGTTTGGTGCACAGATCTGTTACCTCAAGACAATCATGTTCTACTTCCTCAGCATCTTCAATGTCAGCATTATCAATAGGAAGTAAAGTTGCCGGGTTCAATACAGTACATCTCTTAAGGGACACATTCTAAGACCCCAGTATAATGGTCTCATATTTTGTAAGGCGTGCATTTGTCATGTGCTGCGTCTTGGTTCGGATTAAACAAGATTTCAACTGAATGTGGGACCATTACTGTTAAAGGATGTCCCATCACTATTCCTTCACACTGTGTGAGGCTTTGACCATCTGCTGCAACTGCACGCAAACAACCCGGTAAGGCTGCTGCGACTGGGTCCAAAGTAGCTGAAAAATATACTACTGGGTGGTTTGCACCTCCATGAACCTGTGTCAGGACAGACAAAGAACAAGCATCACGTTCATGACAAAACAGTACAAATTGCTTAGTGTAATCAGGCATGCCTAAAGCTGGTGCCCTGCACATGCTTTCCCTCAATTCCATGAATGCCTTCATCTCTTTCTCAGACATGGTTATAGCACCCGGGCCATCCTGAACTTCCTTGACAGTCAGTCTCATCAGGGGCTTAGAGATGATCGCGAAGTTGGGAATCCACTGACAACAGTAGCCGACCATTCCCAAAAACATCCTAACATCTCTCTTAGTTGTCGGGGGATTCATCTGCAGTATGGCTGTCACTCTTTCTTTGGATATTTTTCTTGACCATTTCTCAATCAGGTGACCTAAGTACTTCACCTCTCTCTGACAGTATTGCAGCTTCTTTGGGGACACTTTGTGTCCGTTCTTTCCCAAATGGTTCAGTAAGGCAATTGTGTCGTACCTGCAGTCATCTTTTGTCCTGGACGCAATTATCAAATCATCAATGTACTGCACTAATGTCGAACTGAAAGGCAGTTCCAATGACTCCAAATCTTTCTCCAATATCTGATTGAAGATGGAAGGCGACTCAGAAAACAATTGAGGAATTCTGCACCAACTGTACACCTTATCCAGGAATTTGAAACTGAAGAGAAATTGGCTCTCCTCATGAAGAGGCACAGAAAAGAATGCTTGAGACAGGTCCACAACTGTGAACCACTCTGCATCACACAAACCTGAAACATGATCACTGCTGGATTTGGCACTATGGGGCAACATTTTACCACAATCTCATTTATTTTCCTCAAGTCTTGCACAATTCGAACTTTCCCACAAGGCTTTTTCAGACACATTACTGGTGAATTACACAGGCTACTCAGCACTTCTTTCAGAACCCTTGCTTCACAAAGTCTGCAATTATCTGTGCTACTTGAATGAGGACATCTTGTGCCATGTGGTACTGCGGTACCTGAGGAAACACAGCATTCGGCTTCACCTCTACTTTAACCGGTTCTACTCCTTTTATCAGTCCCACTTCCTTTCCTGTCAGGTCCCACACTTTCTCTGTCACTGTTCCCTGTAATTCAGCTGGTAAATCATTCACTGTAAGCATTGGGAATAGGACTATCAAAGGGTATTCCTCATTTGCGGACTCCGTCTCTAACTCTGGAAACTGACCATCATCCCCTTCATCATCACTGTTTGTCTGCACCTCAATCCCTTCATTGGAACAGGTAATCGAACACCTAGTTTTACACAGTAAGTCTCTTCCCAGTAGGGATACGGGACTAGAATCACAGACTACAAATTTGTGTGATCCCTGGAAGTTGCCAATCTCAACTTGGACCGGATCTGTAATTGGATTTGTCAGGAATTGATTTTCTACTTCTACCACCCTTATGGTACACCCCAAAAGTGGTAATTTCGGAACCTCTGCACTTCTGACTGTAGAGCGTGTAGCTCCTGTATCAACTAGGAACAAAACTTTATGACCCATCACCTTTCCCTCTACATAGGGTCCCCTCTGGTCTACTTCCAGGGAAGCTGCAAGCCTGCACTCCTCACCGTCTGAACAATCATTCGACCATTCATCGTTTATTCCATCCTCACCAAGCAATGGGAACTGCTGTACTGTGTTATTTTGACTCATCGTTTGACCTGTGACCTGTTGAGGAAGCATCACCTGTTGCTTTCCCATTGGAGCTAATGGTATCTGCATTTGCTGTCTAGGTACCATGGGAATCTGCTGTTGTGCCTGTTGCATCCGTGCTTGTTGGATACGCGGCATTTGCATCTGCTGCATGGGCTGTAACCCCTGCATCTGTACCATGTTATTCTGGAAGTTCTGATTCTGCCCTCTCATTTTTGGACCGCTCACATTTTGAAAGGTACCAACATCATTGCTTTGTTGAACAACACCATCCTGCACCACCATTGGGCATTCCCGCTTCCAATGCCCCACGCCCCTGCACGTGTGACATGGTGATACCTTTTTCATCCCCTGCACATCATTTTGAACTACGACAGTATTCAAGTCTGGACCATGGTTCACAAAACCTCCTCGTCCTCTGCCTCTTGGCTGCGCCTGAAACGCTCCATTTCCCTGTGGTTGCTGCTGTATCACCTGCTGTACTCCATTTCCCTGCATCCCTGCTTGAACTGCCTTAATCTGCATCACCATCACCTTCTCTTTCAACTTTCTCTGCTTCAACTCAATCTCGTCACTACAGTATTTCGTATACTGCAACACCTCATCAATCGGCTTCGCTTGCCAACAGATCAAATGATTCTTAATCATCTGGCTAATTTCTGGTCTCAGCCCTTCAACAAACCTGAACACAAGGTGATTCATGTCTTTCGGCTCAATTACCTCAGTGCCACTGTAATGTTTGAACGCTTTCAACAATCTCTCATAGTAAGCATGAATCGACTCTTTGGCCTCCTGTGATGTTCAATCAATTTTCTGCCAATCAGTCACTTTCGGCGACACTTTCTGCTTCAAAAACTCAATCACTTTATGATAGTACCTCATCACTTCTGCAGATGGTGCTCCAGTAACCTTATCCCTTGCCGGCACCTCTGTCGGACAGTCTCCGCCCCTCTTGCACTCAAGCCATAAGTCAGGTGGAACTATAATCTCAAACAGGGTATTCAAATCCTCCCAGAGACATTTCGCAAGCTTCACAAATCTGTCCGTCTGCTGGTACCATTCTATGGGCCTCTCTTAACCTTGGGTAGTCATTTGTGAATGACAAAATGTCACCTCTAGACCATGGTACATGGACTAGAACCCCTCCGGCTGTCTCTCTCATTGTTAACATTTTTATTGTCCCCGCGTCCAGTGCGGCTTTAGCCTGTTTTGGTTCCGGACCATTACCTTTCTCTTTATCTCTTTTCTTTGCCCATCTGCCTTCCCATTTCTCTAAGGCCCCCCAAATTTGAGCACTCTGCAGTATTTCTTTGAGGTGTGTTTTCATTCCGGTAGACCTCATGTGCTCAAAATCTTTAGGCTCAAAGTCTAATCTGTAACTTCTTTTCAAAAGTTTAGTTTTCTCAATGTCTATGTTGTATTTATCCGCCAGGTTTGCCAACCTCTGATGCACCTTACTCACTTCTCTAGTTATTTTGGGGCACAGATACCTCAATTCTGCTTCTGTGTATGAATCTAGTCTGTTTACCGCCATCGTTCCTTCCACTAGTTCCATGGCTTCTACACCCAGTCTCACAAAATTCAGGAATTCTTCCCTTTCTGACCTCTCTGCGGTCACTGTAGTAGTCTGCGGAGTGTGGAGTTTGTCCAACCACTTGTTCAATTGTTGCGCTGTTAAGCCTTGCAACTAAATGTTTCCAGATTGCACCATTGGTGTCTGCGTCGTATTTGTACTCATTACCTGTGGGGTTAGCGTTCCCAACCCTGCTTGGCTCATTGTCTCCAAAGGAACCCCAATTGGACTAAAGTCTAACAAGGATCTAGTCCTTTCGACTGTCTGTTCTCCCTGCAGGTGTCCTATGGACCCTCCTCTTATCGCCTCTTGGGTCATTACTCCCTGATCACATACACCAGGCTTACCTTGCACATACAGCGGTACTGGTGGACCAACAGTAATTGGCAATGATATGGCAGCTGGTGTCTGACCAAGTCCTGAACCCTGTGGAGCATTAACTCTCATAGCTTGATTCATTATCGGTGCTGTAGCTACTGACTGCGGTTCTGCAACTGAAGTGTAACTCGGAACCAGCTGTTGCTGCGGCTGAGGCAGCAATTGCGGAGTTGGCTCAATCTGCACTAACTTTGATCTTGTATATATCGGATCAGACGGCACCATCAGACTCGTATTTGTTTCCAATACTGGAACATCAGGATAAATCCTTTGAATCTGTGGTGGCTCCAACTGTATCTGTGTGTCTGGCGGAGTGGGTACACTGACACCATTCTGTATCAAAACTGTATCACTTGTCTGCACTGCACTTGTGACACCCTTATTTTGTGCCGGCTCCTCAGAACCCACACTTGTGCTCTGTACGTTATCGTTTATGGCATATGGTGGCAGGCGATCATGTAACAACTGATTAAGAAACTCTTCATCGTCTGAATCATCTGTGTCTGCCCAAGACCTCTGTGTCTCCTTTGGTTTATCAGAACCCTTGTCTGTCTTACAAGTTGCCTTCTTTCCCTGTGTCTCGTCTTCTTGTGTTATGGCCGGGAACATTTTAAGTCCGTCAACTATTCCCCTTCTCCACATCCTGTTCTCATTATCCCATCTAGCCTCGGCTAAAGTCTTTTCTGGTTTTCTCATTCTCCTCTTAAATTTCTGCTGTCTCTGTCGTATGGCCATCAATTCCCAGATTGCTAATCCCTCATACTGAGCTGGTCTCGGAGGCGTTTTTTGTACACTTAACATCATTTGCAAGTTCTCTAAAATTCTGGTATTAAACGTTCCGTACTCCAGAAACGCTAAACATCCCTCCTTTTCTGTCAATTTGCACCACTGCTTCATCCAAAGACATGGCGCGACTCCCTTCTCTTCCATTAAAATATAAGCTGGAGTACCCTCAGGTGGTGTAGGCTCCCCCACACTTGCTCTAATATATACGTCTCCCTTCAAAGCACTCTTTAGAGCCTTGAAAAACTTCATTTTTGCATCTTTTATTTTGTTTAGAAACTAATCAGGAAGTGACTCTAATTCCCAGAACACTCTTCACCCACCTTTCTCAACCTAATGCCTCTCACGGACGGCTGCCAATCCGTGCGCGACCCCTCTTGGCAACTGACCTATCCCAGCGCGGGTCACTGACGTCACACTCACACACACTGCAGCTGACAAAGTCTTGCGGCTTGTCCTCCTCACACAAAACTAATGCAAAACATTGCGAGCACCTTTAACAACAAAAACCCCAAATTTTGCCGGTTTACTACAGGAAGGGTAACACATTTGCTTCAGAACTTTACAGAGATTTCACTTGAAGCCTCTGCTGCTACTCCCTCCTTCTCAGCTCCCGCAATCGCAAGCAGAATTCGGCCCGCAAATTCTACTCTCGACTTGTCAATGGTTTATTTTAGTGCATTTTAGAACTTGCCAAATCTCCATCGAAGGTTTCACTCACACAATTTGACTCAAACTCGACTTGTCAACCACACCCGATTGACCTATTAAACCGCACAAATTACAACATAAACCCAAGTGTCTCCTACACTTGTCAATATACTCCGGAGTCTTAGACCACAACGGGTCCGTACATCACCAACAACCACGTGGATAATTTTTTAGCACAAAGCGCCACACTCACATGAAGTTCGCCTACTTCCCTACTCTCATACTGCGGAGTACACCCACTCCTACTAAAACAACATTACCTGACATAAATTCATACAAACTTCACAAAACACCTGCAATATGCATAAGCTGAGCAAGTGCAAATTCCACACCACACATACTAAAACGCCGAGAACATACCCAACTCACTTAGGAAAGCTCTGAGATTCCGGGAAAGTCATGGGGAATTTAGAAACGCATCATACCTCCAATTTGCATCATCTCGAAAAACACTTTTAAACAATGGTCCCTCGTCCTAGGGCCCCAAAGGGCCTAAACCTTTGCTCTGCTACCAGAACTGTTAACGCGTCCCTTTATGACTAATTTACTCACTTTGGGACTCGTTTTAGGCCAATTAATCTTTTGACCCTGATTGAAGACACCTTAGGATGAGATAACTAATCAGCATGTCAATCAATATGTCAATAATGTTATCAAAGTTCACAGTAATACCACAATTCAAATTAGTCGAAGACATTTAATAAAACTCAGAAACCACCATGACCTTGCAGTCATGAATGACCACACCAGTTTAGTGCTATCATATGAAGTTTATTCCCTATTGATTACAATTCTACCAGCAAGTTTATTAGTCTCAAAACCAAGAAACACATTAGCATAGTCACAATATGGCAACTCTGATAAGATTTCATCAAAGCAAGAATCACGAACATTAGAATATAACACGGCGTCAGCATAGGTTATCCTTAGCAGAGTATCATCATCACGTTATTCAACAAAGCATAGATTTGGTCATTTGTCTATTTGCGTCAGTTTAGTGAACCCCTCATCTAACCTCGAATCAGCATTGGCATGTTGGGCTTCATGCAAAACAATTTAGTAACACCAATTTAGAAAACGTCTAGCTATGGTCTCTGTCAAAAGAAGCAGTTGGTACCTAGAAAGGAAAAGCAATCAGACAATTACAATTTCATTGTCATAGTATTGGGTCAGCACTCAGGTTCGGTCTTCATCCTCAGGATATCAGTTGATTCGCCATCTGGAATTCAGCAATCGGGTAAAATGGGGTACTTCCCTCATAAGGAGGTAAAGTGTAAATGGGAAATATAAGGCAAGGATGGTTTTAAGAACCAAACAGCAAAGTCTTTATGCAGAGTGACAAAGGGCCAGATGTAGGTAGCTGTTTGCATGGTGCAAACTGCGAAAATCGCAACTTACAGTACCAACTCGCAATTTGGGAATACGACTCGCAAATAGGAAGGGGTGTTCCCTTCCTATTTGCGACTCGCATCGCAATTCAGAATTGCTTTGTGACCGCGAATGCGGTCGCAAAGCAACTCGCAGTTACCACCAGTGTCACACTGGTGGTAACTCATTCGCAAAAGGGAAGGGGTCCCCATGGGACCCCTTCCCCTTTGTGAATGTCGACAAAAATATTTTTTCAGAGCAGGCAGTGGTCCTATGGACCACTGCCTACTCTGAAAAAAACGAAACCAAATGGTTTCGGTATTTTGTTAATTTTGCAACTCGTTTTCCTTTAAAGAAAACGGGCTGCAAAATGAAAAAAAAAGAACTGCTTTATTTAAAAAGCAGTCACAGACATGGAGGTCTGCTGACTTCAGCAGGCCACCATCCCTGTGAGTGCAGGGACTCGCTATGGGGTCGCAAAATGCGACCTACCTCATTAATATTGATGAGGTGGGTCTTTGCGACCCCATAGCGAGTCGCAGACGGTGTCTGAGACACCGTTCTGCATCCGAGATTGCGACTCGGAAATTGCAAGTCGGACTGACTCGCAATTTCCGAGTCGCAATCTCGGACCTACCTACATCTGGCCCAAAGTATCTGGGTCATAGCAAATTACATCAGCATCTCCCTATCTCTCTCTCCTATTCTCTCCTGTTCTGTTTTACTTCCTTGTGTCAAGGGTTTTTATCCCTTTTTCTGTTGTACAATCCCCTATAAGCTAATTGGCTGGGGTCAGTACCTCACTATCTCAATCCAATAGTTTTTCATTTACTTCATTGAATTTGTCACCCCATAACTATTCTCATGTAGTTTATTGGTCCTTATGATTGACGTCTTTAGTGGGTAGAATGTCGGGTATGATTTCATACTCTTGTGGTCTTCTTTGCATCTTTAGTCAGTGGCTCCACTGTCTGTACCGGTTCAGGCAACCTTGTACCTGCAAGTAGTTTACACTGTTGCGTTCAGCAAGAATGTTTCACTAAGCAAGTTGAATTTCATGGGAACGGATCTACTACAGTTACATTCATCTCCTAATTTGGAGAAAACAAGAGTTCATGTCCTTCAGCAAGTCAGCACACTGCACGTTAGAAAAAACACATTTAATATGAAGCCAGGCAGCTAGGCCTCGACTCATGTTAACTAAGGCCTAATGATTTATTTAGCAGAACCTTTACATATAACCTGTTATTATTAGTGCAAAATCATATCCTAATATAACATTTCAACATTATTAGTCAGTTTCATTAGTCATTGCATATGTTGACGGCCACTCCCCGTGGGCACATTTCAAGCACACGTTTTAGCAAAATACATTAATACGTTTTCTATGTAGCATAGTCATCACACTTTCTTGCCTTTGCTGAAATAATAATGCCCATAATGATTTCACTCACTCCTTTTCAGCATCATCCTGAGCGAGACTGAAATCTAGAAGGTTCTCATACAGGTCCTGCCTGGGATTGAAAGTGGCCTCCTACAGCCGGAACACCATTGTTTTTATGCAAAAAAAAGTGTAATTAGTTATTTTTCGTGAAAGGTTTTTTTATTATTTGTATTAGGTTTTGTTGGTATGGGCAAATGTCCAAAGGAGAGGATTGAGACATATTTTGTTACTTAATTAACCTTGAAGGCCAGAAGGTGGTCTAGTATTCTCATAAATAAAGACGACTATGATTTAACGAGATACACTGTGCAAATGTAACATATCTCTCGATATTATAATCCAGGTGAGTTAGGAATCTTTGGGTGGCTTGTGGCCTTATTGTTTTATCGTCATCAGTTATCTCCTACTATATTATTTACAATGGAGCGTTACCACTTACACAAGTGCACTTTCCTGTTGATTGATGAACACTTGCAGTGCACAAGTCCTACAAAAAGAAGTGGGGGGACTAACCAAGTGAGTGACACTATGGTGCGTGACATCACAGTGTGTGAGATCTGACATCAAAGCACATGACATTGCACATGGCATCAAAGGAAGTAGCATTAGAAAACAGAAAATGGGTAGTAGTGGAATAAAAAAATGCACCTCCCATGATAAGTACAAAAACAGTAGTGGGAAATTAATATAAAAAAGAAAAGCAAATAGTAGTTAAACCTTGCTGGTCAGGTAATAACCGCCCTACCAACAGAGCTTATGTAATATTAATCTCCAACAGACCAATATAGATCAATAAACAACATAAACCTCCCGCACACAGTTGAGTAAGTACATAGCAGATTGTAAATAATTCAGTTGTAGTACGGATGTGTAGAAGACTTAGATGAAATCGGTCCTTTTATTGACTTTTCATGTGGACCTACATGAAAAGTCAATACAAGGACCAACTTCATCTAAGTCTTCCCCACATCCTTACTACAGTGGGATTATTTAAAATCGGCTATGTACTTACTCAACAGAGTGTGGAAGGTTTATGTTGTTTATTGATCTATATTGGTCACTGGACGTAGCATCACAGCCCATGACCTCACAGGAAGCGACATCACAAGAAGTGACATCAGATCATAAGACTTCACACTTATGTTTAGCAGGTCTATCATGAACACATTTGAAAGCATTACAATATTTCATTTAGCGTCAGGGATCTGCCAAAAAAGGGACACAGTGCTGATGCAAAATCTGGGCCTCAACTGCCACAAAGAAATTGGCAACCAGAAGACAGGTGGCAGTAAGTCGGTTCTGCTTGGTTGGTTTCAAAGTCTGCATTTTAATAAAATATTTTTTGGGTTTAGGACACCTGCTGCAGAGATCTTTGTGTTCCCGGTAATCTCAGGGAATAATAATAATAGTAAAATAACTCTGAAGGTTAACGTATTTCCTAGAGAGATCTGTGTTTTTTCTAGTCCCAGTTTTAAATCAAAGTTGCACAGAGTGTTAATATGTCTCCTGATGAGCACAGAGTGTAACACACAGATGACATATTTTTATTTTATGTAAATGACAGATGTGGCCTAGTTCCTGAGGAACTGCCCTTCACAATCTATTTACCCTCATGACACCCAATGTTGGTCCTCATAGTGCTTACCCTCAGCCCTATCCATCGGGGAGCTCAATAGAGCACCCACCCAAGGGCCCTTGAATAGATCCACTGTCCTTTTTTCCATTTCCACTGGCAACTGATTTGAAGCATTGTCAAGTCTTGATTGACTCCCTCTCAAATCGAATCCTGCTACTGTTTCCAACATTAATTCAAGCTCACTAATTTTAGAGAGTGGATCCCCAGGACCTAGGTCATTTCGATCGTTTACCATTCTCAGTTGGAACTTTGTGGGTCTTAAGGGGATACTTAACAACCCTGATTGGATGGCCTTTATTAAAAAATATGACATTTTAGCTCAACAGGAAACCTAGGCCTCCACCCCCATCTCCTGTGATGGCTATGCATGTTACTCTAAAGAAGCGATTTAATTCCCACGTAGTAGTGCCATGGGAGGTGTCTCGACCCGGATCAGCTCGAGTCATCATGTGGAAGTCACAGTCATTAATTCTGGGTCTCCAGCCTTCTTAACTTTAAGAATACAGGATAAATTATCACAATTTACTTTTTACCTAATTCATTTCTATAATAATGATTTTAGTAACACTGCTAGTGTCCACTTCACGCATTTGTTGAATTTTCATTTTAAATTACAGTGTCCGGAAGTGGTATTAAATCAGAGCCACATTATTTGTTGTACTGCGATTTTAATGTTAAGTTGGCATGCTATGCTTGGGAGATAGTCGGGAATTTTATGGAGAGTTGAGTGACAGCAGGAGCAGTGAGTGTGATGTAGTCAATCTTCTCAATACATTTAGAGGAGAAGGGTCTCACCTGCCATCTTTTAGAGGATAGGGTCCCTTGTCAGTCATTGACTAAAGGTATGTGACTAGACATTTTTACCTTGTTTTTTACAGGGAAAGTTGTACAGACCAAATGGGAGAACTATAATGCACTCAATGCCTCAGGACATTTACCCCTAAGCAGACACAAATGGCTCACCAGAGCCGTTTCCATCACACAACATTCATCATACGTCCTTAGGCTAGTTTGGCATCTAAAAGAGCTTAGTGACACTATGGACACATTGTTAAAATTGCAGCAAGGGCTGTTCCTTAATTGTGTCCCAGAAACAAATGGGGGTGACATTTGAACCCCCTATGAGAACCTAAGACAGTGTATTAGACACTCTCTACTTAAACCTTCTAAGCCTAATAAGGGGGGTTCTCGGTGGTTTGATGAACACTGCTCGGACCCAAATCGTAGACTAACGAAGGCGTTATTCGCCAGCCCAAGAGTTTGGCCTGAAATTCGGGCTGCCAGTTTAGCCCACAAATAAACCCTCAAATGCAGGAAGGAGGTCTTACATAAAAGAGGTTGGGAGCTACTGGAGCTTGTTGCAGCAGGGAAGAACAGCAAGCTTTTCTGGGACATTGTTAAGGAAATCCGACTAAGGAACACCTCAGGAAATTTCCTCATTAACTGTAATATTCTAGGCTCTGATTGGGTTTCCCACTCTACTGTCATAAATCATATTGAGGAAGGCGCAGATAGGGCCAAATTTTTACAAAATAGATTGTGGCATTCAGAAGTAGAGTTGGCAATACAGCAGAACTCAGGAGGGAAGGCCCCAGGGCCAAATGGGGTTCCAAGTGAACTTCTGAAATGCAGGCCTGATTTGTGGAGTTCTTTGATATCAATGTTTTCAAATGCTCTTTGAACACAAACATTCCTCGCTTTTGTGCATTGTCTACCATTGTGCCCATATTTAAAAAGGGGGATTCTATGTCTCCAAAATGCTACAGGGTGTATTTTGGCCCCACTGCTTTTCCTCATCTTCATTATTGGCCTATGTTTCCATCTGACCTCAGCCCCAGTAGATACCCCTAGGATTGGTAGCATCCAGGTTCCTGCACTGCTCTACGCTGACGATGCGGCCTTGCTGGCACGTACTCCAAAGGCTACACTGGTGCTGGTGTACTGCTTCGTTCTTTTTATGAGCAATCTTGACCTGGTTACCAACTTAGAAAAGTCGCACATTATGGCGTGTGAGCCCGGTGAAATCAAAGTCTCCAGGATTTCTGTACATGGCCAGCCACTCACTAGTGTAAACAACTTTAGCTACTTAGGAGTAATCTTTTAACTCCTCAGGGTCTTGGCAGTCACATTTAACTACCTCACATCTCAAACTCAGTAGGGCAGCTGGAGCAATCTTTAACTTAACAAGATCCCCTGGAAAAGACACTATTTCCCCTTTGATAAATGTTTTTAATGCCCAGTGTATTCTGTCTTCCACGCATGGGACGGGCATTTTGGGTTATCATGATACTGTTCAGCTCCAATTTGAGGAAAATCACATTTGCCTGAAGTTATTATACCTCCCGCCGTTCAGCTCCAGTTGCATTTTGCACTCAGAATTAAACCTGTAATATATTATGGATCAGGTTAATTTGACCCCCCTACTTTTATGGGTCAGTGTGTGGACTAACGTGGAAGCCAGGGGAAGAGGAGGAGCGTCACCCCCTGCCAGCAGCAGCTGCTAACCTTTTACTACAAAACCATGGTAAACTAGGTTTACTATCGTTTTGTAGTAAAAGGGGTGGGAATGACATCCATGGAGGGGAGTGCACAGAGCACTCCCCCTCAGTGTGCATATATGTTTGGCCAGCCGTCTGAGGCCGGCCAAACACACATGTGCACTGTGCCCTCTCCTGCCCAGCACTGTGTTGCCGGGGTGGAGGGAGCAGGCACAGGCTCCCAGTCTCCCTGGGAGTGGCCTGGCTCGGTGCTCCCAGCAAATCCTAGCGCTGCTCTGAGCTCTCCTGGCGGGAGCGTCATTAAGTAGACACTATCGCAGATTATCTTAGTCTGAAGAAGGGTCATTCAGTACCCAGTACCGTGGTTGGACTATATTGCAAAGACTTTCTGTGCCCTGGATTTGTCCTCCTTGTTCTCATCCCTGCTGAGTATTAACATAGAAGATAAATTACGGGTTAAGCATATCGTTTTAGAATGTAGCACTGGAAAAAGGCTGGAAATTCAGTTATCGAAAAGTACAGTGCTGAACTACTTCCGGTCTTTCGCTTCCCCTGAACCTGCCTTTTATCCATCTCAGGATCTTACGCATTGGGAGAGGTCTCTCTTCTTCCACTTTAGAGCTGACACGTTTTGCCAGCTTTTGTTTTTCATCAGAGACCCTGACCTTTTTTTTTGGGGGGGGCTAACTTCACCTTGCCCCTGTGGTTGATCAGCAGAGCAAACATTTTTACATTTTATGTTTTTCTGTGCATTCTCTGACCTGCAGCACAGACACTTTCTTAAGCCTATATTAATCAACTTTGGGCATCGCAGATGCAGAGTAACTTTGTTTCATCTGTAGTTGTATAACTGTGATATGTGTTTGAGGGTTAGTTCCTTCCTAAAAGCTGTAGTGAGTTCCAGGAAATCTATGGATGGGCAACATTTGGGTGTGCTTTGCCATGTTTAGTCACCTTACATTATGAATTTATATTAGCACTTGCAGCACTTGTCAGTTGCCTTCTGTATGTATGTAATTTTACTCTGCTAATCAATTTGCACTTTGCGCACTTTACATTGATTTTTTAATTTTCTCTGCTTGTATTATATGTCTGTTGTTTTTGTTTGCTAGTTATTACTGCTGTAAAGTCCAAGGTACACCAGCTTTTGCTGGCATTGAGTTTATATGACGTTTCCATTGAATAATGTTGTCTTAACTGCAGTTTGTATCTTATGTTTTTAAAATGATTTTAATATTAATTTACACTGTGCGACTGTTTTTAATGTTTTGAATCTTTCTTTTGGGGCCATTCATGGCCGAATAAAGATATTTGACTTATTGTATATAGCTGGGTAATTATGTTACTGCTATTAACACAGATATCCTTTTGTTACTTGCAGCTCATGAATTGTAATCCATCTAGTATAGCATAGTGAGCTGTGAAGGGCATGAGGCTCCTATACCTGTAATCCTCACTGTCTTATGTAACACATCCTGTACATTGTTATACACACATATGATTTATTGTCAATTCATTAGGTGTACGTGTGATCTAAGGTGCTCTAACATCCGGTGTTTGGAGAAGCGCTATACCACTATAAAAGAAATAAAACAAAACAGTGGTGGTTAAATTTGTATGTGTGTAAATACTGAGACAGACAAACACATCTGACATTCTTACAGTGCTTGCATTTGTCCTATGTAGAGGGACTGAACACATTTAAAAACATGCCTCTCTTAACTACCTGTCAGGTGATAAGGTGGGTGCCTTTGTTTTTGCTCCTTTGCATCTAGGTGTGAGGCTCCAGAGAGCTCCCAGACAGGATACTCCAACCAAAGGAGGCCTGATGGCCCCTTATTTTCAGCCTTTGTTAAGGGGCCTGGTGGAATCTGATAAGCCTTCTTCCCACCTGGACGTTGCTGCTCCTAAGGAAAGCAGACAACTCGCAGGCGCTATCAGTGTCCTGGTGTCTAAAAATTACACATGGACAAGTTTAGCTTATTTGTGTGGGGGTCCAACCTCTTGGCAAGGTAGACGGTGTCCACCTTGTGAAAAAGTGGGTAGACACTCTCCACCCACGTCTACCCTTGACTCGTGCCCTGTACGCCTGCTTCCGTTTTATGCTATTGAACGCACTGATATGTACAGCATATGGTATAGAGTTGCCAACTTTAAATTTAATAATTGTGAATTGTACATCCAACCTGTCAGACATACAATTGTTTGGAGAAAATGACCTCCAATACTTATGAGGGTATTGAAAGCTTTCTCTGTTGTATGTTTTTAATGTTTTGGCAGCAAAAGGAGGTGTTGAAGAAATGAACAGCTGACCTCTCCCTCCCCAGTCAGAAAAGTATGGGTGAGACAGTAGATATTTTTTAACCCAAAATGTAAAAGTTCTTGAAAATAACAGAACTGGCAGGCTCACTTTTGAAATAACCTGCTTAGCAACCTTTAAAAAGGACCTCAAGCTCCTCCTATTTCATAAGACATCTTAGTTAATTCACGCTGGACGAGACTTATTTACTTTTTCCAATGCGTCCTAATCTGCTTCATTTAACTGTTCATATCTTTTGCCCTATTGCTATAACTGTCTCCAGTGGTAAGTCCTGTATACTAGCATCGATGTCAACGTCAGAGTTCAATTACTATTAAGTAACCCGATGTAACTCAGTATTCTTTGTTGTAAAGCGCTCTGGTGCCTTCAGGCCATGTTCGCGCTATTCAAAATTGCAAATAAATGAATAAAAATAACATAAACACTGCACGAATACTGAATTTACAACGTGCCCTAAGGCAAACACAGCAGGCCTCTCCTCATTGTTGGAGTCCCACACAAAGAAAGAAGTTCCCCTTTATTGATGTTGGTTGTGAAAACAGGTGTTCAGAATCTTCGTAGAACTGGATTCTGCTCTTATGCTCGTTAGGAGAGAAGTCCAAATTTGTAAAATGTGTGTGAATTATGCAGAAACATATGACACCGGCGCAACAAATGTCATCAAATGTCGTGCCACTAACCGTATGCCACCCACACACAAAGCCAATACTAGCCCTGAATGCGGTTGGTTCCTTTAATTATGGATCCCTAGCTCCAGTGAACATTTCATGCGAAAATACAAAAACATATCGTAAATAGAAAACAGGTGCAGCGAAATAATGCAAAGCGAGTGACAGGTCTAATGCGAGTCACAGAAGACGCACCTGTGAGGCAAAGAGCTATCCTAATTCTTTTGAGAACGAAGCATGTGTAGATTCAGACAGAAATACAATTAGGAAAAAGAAAATAGGTGGAGTAGACGAACGAAAAAGGAGGAATTTGTGTGGTGTACAAATTTACATTCTGAAATCTTTCTGGCGGCCACCGTACAGATGGAGCTGATAACCTATCACACATTTGCCTGTTGGACATTAGAGCAGAGATAGCTTTGTATCTCTGGCTTCAATGTATATTTGCTATACATAGGGATGTCACGCTATCCTAGTCTGGCGTTTGGGGCTTGGCTGCTCCAATTGAAGCAGGACAAAGACTGATTTGCATTTGGCCGGACTATGCGCAAAGAATGTACTGTAAAGCACCTAAAGTAATTACCACTGGCTGATATTCACTGAAGCATTCAAACCATCACTTGTTTCTTTCCCAAAGTCACTCTGTATCAGACACTACAAAACATCCTATTAGGGATTCAGAAATGGATTACTAACAGTTGGCGGTGGGTTAACAGCAAAAAAACTAAAGACTGATGCTCATCATTTTTTCCCTTTGCTTAAATGTAGACACCCCTCCAGGTCTCAGTTGTACATTGAGAGATCAGTGACAAATGATGAATGTAAACGTGTCAATCTGATCCTGTACAGAAAGTGAAAATCTTAATTTTTATCTGTCAACGTATCCTGCCCAATGTCAGGTGAACTGGTTTGAATAATCAGTGGGCAACTCAAACCTAGATTGTATTAGCGCTTCAACTTTTTGTACAAGTCATATCTGAAGAATTACCTTTTGAGATTTCTCCTGATCTAAATACATCAAGCATGCCAACATGGTAGGTGTTCTCTCTGATCATAAAAAATATGAAGAACAAAACACTAAATAGGTCCCTCTGAACTAAACAAATAATCTCACACTGTTTTGGCTATACCGAGACAGTTGCCAGTACAATCCACATTCATGGTCTTAGTCTGATAAAATGAATGACAGAAAATTTGACAGGAATTTGGCATCTCACTGACGTTGTTACTGGCACCTGCTTCATCAAAAAAGTTTACCCTTGTGTGTAGACTCACATTATCTCTCATCGATGCACTCTAGGATGGCATCAGTTGTGTTACAATATTTATAAATGTAATAAATGAACAGGTAAGTAAGCTTGCATACTTTCTTTTATCTTGCCATAATATAATCAGCAAACGTCTTCACCTTAGAATTGTTTATTTTATTTTTTTAAGATGCACTAATGTCATCTTTAGGAAACACACTTCACAATGCCTTACTGTGATGTAACCTATGTAAACTTTTGATTATCATCAGTGCAAGCCATGAAGATTAGAGTTCTGAGATGGAGGTGAGATCTGATTCTAGAAGATGTTTTTCATATAATCTCCTGGAAGAGTCAGCGGTCACCCATGTTGATAGTTCTTTAAACCTTTAAGGGTTAGAGACAATCTTCTTTCCATTTCAATGGCAAGAAGATTTGCTATGGCTCTTGAACCTTTAGTCACCAAGAAGCTATATGTGTTGCACCACGGGTGTCATTCCAAACATGTAAACAATTCTACATAATCATCTCTGATTAACAAACTAAGGGCCTCATTACGACTTTGGTGATCGGAATGATCTGACTGCCAAAGCCACAGGGAGGAAACTGCTGTCATACCGGCGGCCTCCCCCCACTCGTAATACATTTCCACTGGGCTGACTGATGGAAACATCGTAATACAACATTTCCGTCAGTCAGACTGGTGGAAACAGTGCCAGGACATTGGCCTTAGCTCTCTTGAGGGAGCCAAGGCCAATGCCGTGGCACAACAGCACCCTCGGAATGTGCACTAGTCAGTACAACACAGCAGACGGTGAGCATTCTGAGGGTGCTGGCGGGGGGACCCTGCACTGCCCTTGCCATGGGCAGTGCAGGGGCCCCCTTGTGGCCCCCAGCACTGGCTTTCTGTCAGCCTTTTCATGGCAGGGACCCCACCATAAAAAGGCTGGTGGAAAGAGGACTCGTGCTCAGCATGGCAACGCTGAACTCAGCCCCGCCGTGGCTGACCACGACTCCGACTTCTGCCACCATGCCAGGATCCATGATCCTGTCGATGGCAGCGGATCCCTGGTGGTTCGACTGCCAGGGTCGTAATCTGGCAGTCGGACCACCAGGAATGCAGCTGTCCAACTTCCACAGCGACTTTGGTGGTCCTCGTGCAGACAAAGTTGTATTTAGGCCCTAAATTTGGATCACTGTGTAGTGTAGAGTTGTAGACTATTTGTAGGTCTGTCCTGGCGTTCAAACATCCCTGAAAAACATTAATACAGAAGGTTGCATGTTTTTATTTTGAGATCAACAATATCGACCTACAAAAATATCACACCCACTACATTGCCTACCACTACAATAAACAAAAGTATACATGTTATAACTTCTAATTCAAAGTCTACTTGTCTTTATTGAACTTGCAATGCAGTAGTTAGGTTGATATAGTGGATGGATATTTTTGTATTGTGATTTAACACTTGTGATACAGCGGGTATTTAAAGGAGGGAGTTACAAGAACTGCTGGAGAGCTGCAGACTGCTGGATTCTTCTCGGTTGTACTTACATCGGGGACAACGAACTAAGAGTGTGTTAGAGGGTAATAACTAATGCAGATTACAGGGAAATCTCTCTGCTCATTATGTCAGATTTATCTAGGACAGCAGGCACATTTACACATGTTCGAAATGGCTGTTTGATTTATGGGCATCAGGCAGTGGACTCCATTTTATCTCTTTGGAGAGTGCTATGTTGATTGGTAATGAGCAAGCCCGTCGTATTTTAAGTCCACTTCCAGATATTTCCTTGTGTGCAAGGCTGGTCTCCGGCCTACTTATGTGAAAAACAAGACTCATGCATTCCCGCATGTGGACTGCAATCTGCTATATCTGCGATAGCTGGTGGTCACCAAAGCAAACTGCAAAGCAGCGGTGATCTACTTTTTGCCGTCTAGTCCTTATAGTGAAATCATATGTCTCGTTTTGAAGCTGTACAAACTTTGATTTGTTTCAGGACAGCAAATAAAATGCATCTACTAAAGAAAATACACCAGACCATATTTTACAGGTCCCATAATTTATTTTAATTATGTCACCTTGGCAAATTAGATATACTTCTTGAAGAAAAAAATCTATATTGTTCATGCTCTGTCCAAGCTGGATTTTAGAATCAACATCTAAGCAGGGCAGGTAGATTCTCCTTGGCGGACCCATACTCACCCCACCCAGTGCTTAATTTGTAAATAAAGAGGTGCCGGTGCTCAAAGCCCTTCTCTTAAACATGAGGCTGCTGTAAATGAATCTGCCAGCACTGAATACTGAGGCAGCGTAATCCTGATGCCATCTCAGGCCTCTTCAATCCATTTACCGCCACCCCTGCCCCTTCAGCTCATCCTGCAACTTTCTACTTTCTCCCTTTATGACGCTTTTTATTTTTTCCTTCCTCCGTCTTTCCCATATGTGTGTTTTGCTCGCACCAAATGCCTGAAGCAGAAAAATAAGCGCCGGCCCTCACAAATAAGTGCCGGTGCTCAGCACTGGAAACAACAAGCACAAATTAAGCACTGACCCCACCACGTTCCAGAAGCCGTTCATGAAGGAATCTCGACACAGAACCAGAAGACAGGCAAACGCAAGTGTACACACATTCACAGGAATACCTGCAGTTTCGTTTCAATCATCGCAAACACAATCTTGGAATTAAGGCATCATCTAACTGTACTGTCCATGCAAATTGAAATAATCCCTAGTCATGTCGCCTTTTGGTATTCACATGCGCTGGTAATAAGTAATTATATAATTACATGACTGAAATCTCTTTGGGCACTTTGAGTCTGGAATAAATCATGATTGGTATCATTGCATAATTAAAGGAGTATGCGCTTTAATTACGCAAAGGGAAGCACATGCTGCTTGGAATTTGGGAGGTGTGTGACTCTCTAGAAGCTTAAAAGCAAGGCAGTGAGTATTCCAATCTGCCTCGTGAATGAGATTTGCAGGTGGTGTGAGCAATCCGGATGTGAGCTGTGCTATCTATTCCTTTGTGTCTTTTCAATCATTGTCACCCAAAGCAGTTGTGCTCGTAGAAAGAGTTTTTACAAATAGCTGTCTACAGGGTATTAGATCTTTGTGCTTAGGCCTGCACAGCGTCATGTACGAAGGTAGGCTCATAAAGCAGTAGATGTTTATTGCACATTGACTGGTTAGCAACCTCACTTTCACTTTGCCATGTAATTGGTATTCTAGTCAGCCACTTCATAAAAAATGTTCCTTTGAAGGAAGTCACAAAATCTTCTGCCACATCAATATTTAGGAGACAGGATCCCTTTTGTGACTCCCTCTCAATGGATATAAATACAGGGATGGAGAACTACGATGGACAGCAGACGGCCACTTGTGTATTTGCATTCACTACATTCTGACTTTTTTTTAAAGCACCTCTTTTCTTTATTCGACATGTGTTGCTGTTAAAATAGAAAGTCAACATGCAGTGAGTGACATTAAAGGAGTGAGCGGGGAGCACCGGCTACACTGGTGCTCCCCCTAGTACTGGCAGCTGACAATCGCAAGGTGGAAAATCATGAATACACTGCACACTAGATAATAATGGAGAGGGGGATGCCCATCACATGCCCTATTTCCGTTGTGAATTCGTGTAGGTCGCAAAGTATATTTTGTGGGCCAAGAACCTATCTCCTTCTCACAATGTGCACTTTTTACATTGCAAACTGCCTTTTTGTGCTGTAAAACCTGTGGCTGTGTAAGTTGCTGGCTTTAAAAACCCCCAAATTTTCATGATTTAAAAATCTTAATCTTCAGACATAGGGCTAGATGTACAAAACCTTTTTAGGGGCGAGCACAAAGCGCTCCGTCCCCTGCAGTAATTTCCCTTCGGGCTTTTAACCACGCCCATGTTATGTCAGTCACTTTCATTGGTTCGTGGGCTTGCCTTTTAAAATCCGCTTGCTTTCATTCGTGAAAGGCATGCATACGTCATGGCTTTTCCTGTGTTTAGCTCACCTACACAGCACCGGTAAACTACTGAAAACATACGAGGCTCCATGTTCTCAGCATGGTTTCCAGACTTCTTTATCTTTTTTTTTTTCCATGCAGCGCGATCGCGCTGGGGTTTACATAGTGTGATCGCGCTCAGTTTTTCCGTTTTCAATATCAGCACGATCTATATAAAAACTATTGGCCTGGAGTTAAGTCGTTGAGTGTGTGTTCCTCATTTATTTCCTGTGTGTGTACAACAAATGCTTAACACTACCCTCTGATAAGCCTACTGCTCGACCACACTACCACAAAATAGAGCATTAGAATTATCTAATTTTGCCACTATCAAACTCTAAGGGGAACCCTTGAACTCTGTGCACACTCTCTCTCACTTTAAAATAGTATATACAGAGCCAACTTCCTACAACATCCCATTTTCCGTAAGGAAACCGGCTGCATGAAAAAACATTGCCTTATTTAAAAGCAATCACAGACATGGTGGTTTGCTGACATCAGCAGACCACCATCGCTGTTATGGCTATGATTCCTAATAAGAATGGCCCATAGTCTCTATAAGTGAATACCGCTCTTCTTATTTTTTGGATTACCGCAAGGCATTCAATGGACTGGAAACTTTTATGAGTAAAATTAAAACAAATGACTCAGGGAAAACATCTAGTGTCAGCCTTTGTCAATCACCACTCAGGAATTAACAGAGGTCAGGATTGGTTTGTATGGTCTGAAATCTTAAAAGATCACTTTGAGAAGGAGGTGAAAAAAAATCTGTCTCCTGCCACTTTTACTTTCACATCTGTAAATTAAGGACCTGTAAAGGTATCTACATATCCTTACACTAGGGACATAGGAGATTATGATCCTTCTGTGTGCAGAAGGCTCTATGGAGAAGATTTAAGGAAACATGCACTGCACCCAGTGCAGCACCACTTACTTTGCACTCCTTAGCACCCACTTACTGCCACCACGTGTGGCCCATGCTCTGTATTAAAAATGTGGCACACCATGGCGTAGGGTAGAAAGCAATAGCATCATGTTTTTTGACGCCATTGATGTACCCTGTAGGGGTAGGGCCAAAATGTTGGTGCTACTCCTGCAGAGTACATAGGGGCCAATTGTAACCAATGGTGTGCCCCCTTTAAACTCCTGCTCTCAGCAGGTGTTAAAAGTGCTGAAAAAAATGGCGCAACAAAATCTCTTAGATTTCATTGCGCCATTTTTTCAGCTCCCCTAATGGGGGAACGCCCCATTGCATACATTATGCCTGGCGCAGGCATAATGAGGCACAAGGGTTGCACAACTTTGGAAATGTGGCACTGGGAAAATGCCACTTTAGCAGCACCTTACCGTAAAACAAATTATGCATTGGTGGGGCTAAGGTGGCGCTAGGGGCTCTTAAATCTGCCCCTATATTTCTAACAAGGACATCAGTTGGACTCTCCAAATGGTTGGCTGCAGTGGAAAGATGCCCCTCATAGAATATTCTAAAGATTAATAAGGAAAAACCCAAATGAATAATATGCATGCAGAAAGTGCAAAGACTATACAATTTTTATTACTTACACAAACAAGCTCAAGTCAAACGCCTCACACGTTTAAGGTACTACACAACTCATGGCCCACCTAACAGAACTGTCACATCTTCTTCTACCAACTACCCAGACACCTCTGCTACTACTCACACATATCCAACTCATATACAGAACCAGATCAGGAGTATGAACATTCTATTACATTGCTCCTAAACAATGGAACAGCCTCTCGGTCCACATCAGAGACTCCTGTGTTGTTTCGAGTTCTGCAAGAAGCTGACAACCTGGATTTTTAGTTAACCAACCTACCGTAGGCAGGTCTAGGCACACACACCATTATCAGCACCAGGATATCGTTGCAGATGCAAGTGCGCTTTACAAATACACATAACATAACATTTAAAGAAAGGTAGCTTGTGTGACTAAATATTTAAACATATGTAGACATTGAATTGGGCAGTAGAATAATTTGAAAGTACCATATGCAGGAAAAGCTTGGTAAAGCACAGGGAGTGTCTTATAGCATAAAATAGTTTGTTACATCCCCTAGACAACACTGTTTTGTTTTTTAAACAAAGTGGATGTAACAAAATCAGTGAAATTACACATTTTTGGAGCAGGTATATGGTGTCCTATGAAAGCATGAAGTCCATAGAGAGCACTGAAAGTGAATAATGGAAAGGAAACTTAATTTAACAAAAATTCCCCCCAAAGGTAACTGTTATAGTTGATGTCACATTCACTCTGATTGGTAACAAAGTTGAACTTGAATCCGTATTTTATGTGATCACAAGATTTTCTGAGGACACACATAAACTGATTGATATTTGATGCAGGAACTACTTAAGCGTGGTCACCTGGTCTGAGAAAAATATTAGCTCAAATAAAGAAGCAACTATCTGGATCATTTAGAATTACTACAATAATTTGCACCTCTTCCTCCTCAAGCACAATCCAGATTCATCAAGCCAAAACAAACTTGAAAATATTATGGCCTTAAAGCAACTGAAAATGCAAATATAATTCCATTGAAGTGGTATTCCTACTTAATTGCTATTGCCATCGGCGTATCCTAGACTCTAAGGGGGTGATTTATAGTTTTGTGGATAAGGTCTCCATCCTAAATGCGATGGAGAACCCTGTCTGTCAAAATGGCAGTCCGCTTGCCATATTTAGAGTCAGGAGGGCAACCAGCCTTCTTTTGATGGAACTGCTTTGGTTTCACGTCAATAGCCTATTAAGTGTTGCAGAAATCTTGATACGTGCATTCACCGTACACTTGCTTAAAGTGCACCAGATGAGAAACCTCCACTGTTCTATGAGGAAATCAAACGTAGGAAGAAGGAATGGAACGCTAGTGAACAACTATCAGATAAAATTAAGCAGGCCCTGACAGTCTATACTTTGCAAGCTTGTACAGGATTACGGCACTAGAATTAGGATTTGGGATGTGTGTACGCATAGCCGTTGATGTTGAAAGTAATACTTATTCCAGACTTGAACTGCTCATAGTGATGGTGCTGGGCATAGATAATAGATCAAACATCTGAAACCAGGTGATTTTTATAGTTTCAAGACCGCGGAGTGAGATATGGAAAGATCAAGGAGAGATCACTAGAAGAGGCCTTGCTTTTAATATTCATACATCTAGATATGAGGATGAGGCTTGCTGCTTTGTGGTTTCATGTGTGCAGTGCTATGGAGACAATGGGATTCCGTCTTCACCATGGATTGGAGACCTGCATGCCTTGCCTGCTACACAAAGAAATCAGAGTGGCAGGAAAAAGGGAGGAGAAGGCAAGTAGGGTGAAGATGATCTGAGCAAATGGGTCTTCCTTTCCTGGTCTCCCTTCCCTGCCCATTCCTCGGCCATAGCCTCCACAACAGCATATCAGCCACGACATCATTGATAGCTACCTGTTCCAGGCCTCATTTTTCATCTGAGAAGACAGAAGATATATTGTTCGTCTCTTTGTGATGAGGAGGTGAGTGTATGCATCCCATCAACTCCTACCTTAAGTATGCCATTGTTCCTCAATTCCTGTGTGGGTATGCTTGCCCTGTCAGACATTTTGGCAGGAGCACAAACAAATGCACATACGTTAAGAAATCACAATGTCATTTTTTGATTATTCTTTTTTTAAATATTTGTCCTGCCCTTTTGAAAGCCCAGTAGATCTGTCATACTGCAGCCAGGCTTCCATGTAGCTGCTAAATAGCAAACTCTAGTTACTCCTACTTCTAGGGCCAGACCGTCTGCTATTCTATGGTGTGGAGGGAATAAAATGGAGTGTCCGTTCTAAAAGGGTGGAGTGCAGGTAAGCTAAAGTAGAGCTGATTGAAACCACAAAAACAACAAGTAACTCTATAGCAATGACACACACAACAGACCCACACATGAGCACCAAAATGTACTCTCATACCTCTCCCATATATCATATCCTCGCCCAATGAAAACAGAAGGTTCGGCAAAGAAGGGCCTGTAGGGACCAAGGGACATGAAAAGCCCTCAAGTTATTTCCATCATTTTTTAAAATAACTTAGCAGAGTATATAAGCTACGCTTTTCTTAAGCAAAGCATAAAAGACAAAAAGGATACAGATCTGAAAGGTCTTAAGATGATGTATGGAGAACCTTCATGTAGGACAGTTCTGTACAGGTAGAGAAAACCATGTAGGAGCTATCAGACTGGGCATTTCTCTGCTAGAAGGTTCAGTGGGTCACACAGAGTGGTCCCCAACTTAAGTGATAACCCTTTCCCCACCTACTGTCTTATCTGGAGCTGACAGTATTTATCCAGTGAGAACACATCTGGCCCATTTTCTTGTTTCTCTGGTTTTGAAGAATCTTTTTAAGGGTTCTGAGAGGTAAAAAATTAAATCAACACCTTTTCAATCAACTTACAGTGTAACCAATTTTGTCACACATTAAGTCTTGGAGACAGAAATTCAAGTTCAAAATCTCTATTACAAATATAAGAACAGCCTTTTGTAAACAAGACTCAGGGACATACTATATAAACACAGAATCACCAGAGGTGAATTAAATCGTCTAATCAGATTACATTTTACAAGCATAAGGCATACCAATATTTAATTTGCAGCAAGACAAAAGAAAGAAAGAACAACTGGTGCTCAGAATTCAAATTGCGATCTTCCTGTCTAACGATTTGAAAGCTGACTAAATCTAATGATTCTAATTAAGTAAAGGAAAATTCTAACGATTTCTGAGGAAATGTGGGAAATAGGTAAAAAAGCCAAAAGTGTAAGTGTAACAGAAATCTTTGTAGATGTTCTGCAAGAGAGATGTGTGGAGCATGAAGCTACTGAGTCAAAGTTAAAATAGAGATAACTTTACTCCTCTTAATCTCTAGGAAATGCGCTCTAATCAAAGGATAGAAAGGGTCTGTCTCACTTAACTAACTGAACACCCATTTAGACCTTGCAAAACCTTTGAGAATCATCATCATCGCCAGTAGTTTTCCATCTTCCGTGCACAGTTTGGAATTTGCAACTCCGATCAGACTTTCATCCCACAAACCAAATATCAGGATGACCTTAATTACCTCCCATGTTCAGGAGCTCAGAGGGGAGTTCTCTCTCTCGGTGTTAGCGCTCCTCGTCCTTGCTAGCATACCCTCCCATACCCCTTTATCTCAAACTCACAACATGCCTTTTAGTAACTGTAGACTTATGCAGACTTACCTGCAAATAAAGAAAATGCAATGCGAGCAAAACTCCATGTTGAAGGTTAAGCATAGAAAACATTTCAAACCTTAGCTCAGGTCAATTTAACACAGAATTCAATGCCCATTCGAATACACAGCTATGAATGCATTTCTCCTCAAAAATACAATAAATGATGACTAACTGTAAAGATATAATGTTTAACTGTAATATAGTAATCCCAATACATTCAATATAAATGCGTACATGTACTATTGTTCAGTCAATAACTGTCATTACAGAAACACGTATATAACCTTTCTACGTTGTTTACATATTAATGTCACCTCTATAGTACATAATGGCACAGCCATGTTATGCTCTCTCACTGGCAAAATTAGTTGGGGGAAACAGCAGGGGGGCTGAGTGTAAGGAAATGCCTCCTTGTCATGGTTAACCCCTGACTTTTTTCCTTTTGTTGATGCCAGTTATGATTGAAAGTGTGCTGGGACCCTGCTAACCAGCCGCCAGCACCAGTGTTCTTTCCCTAAACTGTACCTTTGTTCCCACAATTGGCACAGCCCTGGCACACTGATAAGTCCCTTGTAAATGGTACCCCTGGTACCAAGGGCCCTGTTGCCAGGGAAGATCTCTAACACCCTGGGGACCCCTCACTCAGCACATGCACACTGCCTCACAGCTTGTGTGTGCTGGTGGGGAGAAAATGACTAAGTCGACATGGCACTCCCCTCAGAGTGCCATGCCTACCTCACTCTGCCTGTGGTATAGGTAAGTCACCCCTCTAGCAGGCCTTACAGCCCTAAGACAGGGTGCACTATACCACAGGTGATGGCATATGTGCATGAACACTATGGCCCTACAGTGTCTAAGCAAAACCTTAGACATTGTAAGTGCAGGATAGCCATAAAGAGTATATGGTCTGGGAGTTTGTCAAACACGAACGCCAAAGTTCCATAATGGCTACACTGAAATCTGGGAAGTTTGGTATCAAACTTCTCAGCACAATAAATGCACACTGATGCCAGTGTGGGATTTATTGTAAAATGCACCCAGAGGGCATTTAGAGATGCCAACTGAATACCAGTCCGCCTCCTAGTGCTAGGCTGACCAGTTTCTGCCAGCCTGCCACAACTAGACAAGTTTCTGGCCACATGGGGAGAGTGCCTTTGTCACTCTGTGGCCAGGAACAAAGCCTGTACTGGGTGGAGGTGCTTCTCACCTCCCCCTGCAGGAAATGTAACACCTAGTGGTGAGCATCAAAGGCTCATGCCTTTTGTTACAGCACCCAGGGCATCCCAGCTAGTGGAGATGCCCGCCCCTACGGAAAATGCCCCCACTTTTGGCAGCAAGGCAGGAGAGGATAATGAGAAAAACAAGGAAGAGTTACCAGTTAGGACAGCCCCTAAGGTGTCCTGAGCTGAGGTGACCCCTGCCTTTAGAAATCCTCCATCTTGAGTTTGGAGGATTCCCCCAATAGGATTAGGGATGTGCCCCCTCGCCTCAGGGAGGAGGCACAAAGAGGGTGTAGCCACCCTCCAGGACAGTAGCCATTGGCTACTGCCCTCCTGACCTAAACACACCCCTAAATTAGTATTTAGGGGCGGCCCAGAACCAAGGAAATTAGATTCCTGAAACCTACACAAAGGAGAAGGACTGCTGACCTAAAAGCCCTGCAGAGACGACAGAGATGACAACTGACTTGGCCCCAGCCCTACCGACCTGTCTCCAGACTCAAAGAACATGCACAGCGACGCATCTGACAGGGACCAGCGAATTCTGAGGACTCAGAGGACTGCCCTGAAACCGAAGGGCCAAGAAACTACTGAGAACAGCGGCACTGTTCACCAACAGCAACATCTTTGCAACAAAGAAGCAACTTTTAAAGAACTCACTCTTCCCGCCGGAAGCGTGAGACTTCACACCCTGCACCCGGCTCGAGCTCCAGGGAACCAACACTGCAGAGAGGACTCCCAGGCGACTGTGACCTCATGAGTAACCTGAGACAACCCCCATGCGCCCCCACAGCGATTCCTGCAGAGAGGATCCAGAAGCTCCCACTGACTGCGATTACCTGGTAACAAGGAACCCGATGCCTGGACCCAGCACTGCACCCGCAGCCCCCGGGACCGAGAGGAACCAAATTCCAGTGCAGGAGTGTCCATCAGGCAGTCATCTGTATAGCCCAGTTGGTGGCTGGCCTGAAAAGCCCCCCTGTGCCCTGTCTGCATCGCCTAAGTGACCCCCGGGTCTCTCCATTGCTTTCAATAGCAAACCCAATGCCAACTTTGCACACTGCACCCGGCCGCCCCTGTGCCGCTGAGGGTGTGTTTTGCATCCCTGTTTGTGTCCCCCCCAGTGCTCTACAAAACACCCCTGGTCTGCTCCCCGAGGATGCAGGTACTTACCTGCCAGCAGACCGGAACCAGAGCACCCCTGTTTTCCATAGGCGCCTATGTGTTTTGGACCCTCTTTGACCTCTGACCGTCCCTGAGTTGCTGGTGCTGTAACTTTGGGGTTGCCTTGAACCCCCAACGGTGGGCTTCCTATGCCCAGGACACTGAACTTGTAAGTGCTTTACTTACCTCAGAAACTTAACCATACTTAGCTAGCCCCAGGAACTGTTGATTTTTGCACTGTCCACTTTTGAAAAAGTTTATTGCCATATTAACCTATACTGTATGTACTTCTGCTTTAATTCAAAGTTCCATACTTACCTATGTGGAGTACTTTGCATTTTATGTATTTAATTCAAATCTTGAATCTTGTGGTTCTAAAATAAGTTAAGAAAATATATTTCTCTATATAAAAACTATTGGCCTGGAGTTAAGTCTTTGAGAGTGTGTTCCTCATGTATTGCCTGTGTGTACAACAAATGCTTAACACTACCCTCTGATAAGCCTGCTGCTCGACCACGCTACCACAAAATAAAGCATTAGAATTATCTAATTTTGCCACTATCAACCTGTAAGGGGAACCCTTGGACTCTGTTCATGCTATTTCTCACTTTGAGATAGTATATACAGAGCCAACTTCCTACACTGAGAAAAAGGTCCATTATCAGAATCCCCAAATTATACAAAGAAAAGGCACTAACCAAACTACGCTGATATGTTCCAGATTATGCAAGAATTTCAAGCACATAGTGGCTATATTACTACATACACCCATGAAAGCCATTATTTATGCCTCAGCGCCAAGTTCCACGAGCAATAGAAGATAGATTACCAACCTCAACCCTGATTCAAACTTAAGCACAATTTAAACACAGTCATTCAACTAAAACCTTACACTTCTTCTGGGATCAGATGCTTAGATGGTCATAAGTTGAATACACAATAAAGGAAGAAAACTTTTCTTCACCTGAGATTTAAATGTTACCATTGCCAGTAACCAATAATGTAGGAATCCTTTAAATTTGAACCAGGAATCACAAGACTGCAATCACAGCTATAGTGTTGGTCTCTTTCAGACAATGGTGAAATACCCTTTTGGAGCGACAGTCCCCCAAGACCACTGCATACACTATGGCCTTCATTTCAACATTGGTGGTAAAAAAACACCTACCACCGCAGTGACGGCCCCCAAAAGACCGTTGCCACGGCTAACAGCCGTCTGCCATATTATGACCACAGCCAGATTTCCGCCTCAAGAGGGACGGAAATCCAGCTGTGGCCATACCGGCGGATGGTGGTAAGTTGGCGCTGCTGCCACCAGCAGTGCCACACCAGTAGAATGCCGCCAGCCGTATTATGATAAATAATATGGCCTGAGGGGCGCTGCTTACCGCCACATTATTGCCGACCGCCGGGGTCGTAATGACCCCCTATGTTCTTATTAGGGGAATGCATAGGCCCAATAACGTCCACCCCAGCTTTCCCAAGGCTTGGCAGGGAGTTCTACAGGCAATAAAGGAGTATCAAATGTGAACAATGACTTGTCAGCATTCTTATACCCCCCCCCACAATCCAAGACAAAAAAATCTACCTCTGCATCCATTCCTGGCCACCAATAAAATGAGTTCAGTCTACATAACCCTGATTAGCAACCTTAACTAATCTACTTCTCATTTTTTTTGTGGAATCAGCTAATTTTAGCCTAATATAAAATGTGCCTTCAATTGTCAAGCCATCTTTAACTCAAACCTGTTTATCATTCAGCCAACCTAGATTAATGTAATTTTTTAACATCTCTTGACAACTATCCTTCTTTCCCAGAGTCATCCATTCTACACCATCGGCAGCTATGACTCCATCAACGTATCCTTCAACACACTCAACATCATCAAGCAAATTACATGCAACCACACTATCTGTAGGGCAACATGACAGAAAATCTGCCAAGCAACTCTTTCCACCAGGGATGTGTCTCACTCTGAAATTGAACTCTTACATTTTAAATAATATTCACACTAATCTGAGACTAGATTAGGTAAAATTCCCATAATTCAAAAGATACACCAGTGGTTTATGATCCATAACCAACAAAAACTCTCTACCCCACAAATAAGTGGAAACAGATTAGTTGCCTTCACACTCTCTAATGCCTCCCTATTGATGGTACTATAATTTTTTCCTGTGGAAGACGGCATCTTGAGGCAAACACCACTGTATTCTCCTTCCCATCAACTATTTGACTTATACTTCACAAACACCCAAACCATTTGAATCAACATTACAAATAGATTTGGCATTTTCACTTGAAGACTTGCAAACCTCGGGCATTTCTAATTAGATCTTTCAACAAATTAAAGGTTCAACTCTCCTCTTCGCCAAAACAATACTTAATACTACCTCTCAAAAGTTTCTTAAGGGTTCAGTTTGGTATGCAATATTTTCTACAAACCATGAATAATGTTCACATAGTCCCTTAAATAATCTCAATTGATCCCTATTAATAAGTGCTTGTGCATTCTTGATAGCTTCCAATTAATCAGAAGAGATGTGATGACCCAAGTATTCTAGCTCTTTCAATAAAATTGAACAATTTTATTTTTTAATTGTGACCCTATAGCCTCTTAAAGTACCTAAAACTTTATCAAGCATGAGTAAAGCCCTTATTCATTGTCAGTATAAATTACAATGCCATTCTGGTATGCCAGAACATTGGGCATATTTCCTAACATTTGAAACATTATTTTCTAGAAGCAGTTAAGGAAAGGCCAATCAACATGCATAGAAACTGAAATGTGACAAATGGGGTACTGAAGGCAGTCAAATGATTGGCTTTGCATAGTTTATCTTGATATTATGCTGCCCTCAGACCTAGCATGGAAAAGTCTTTGGCGCCTCCAATTTGAGCCAACGTCTCTTGATTTTAAGTAGAAGAAAGCAGTCAATATGGATTTGCCTATTCAGAGACCTCGGGCCGACACAAAGTCTCAGTTCCCCAGATTCTTTCTTGGCCACCACTGTTGGAGAAATCCAAAGTGAGGAATCAATTGGATGTAGAGCCCCTTCTTTAACCAAATTATCCACATTGTTTTATTTTCAGCTCTGATACTTAAAGACACACAGCACACCTTGTGTACCACTGGTATTGCTTACGGTTTCAGGATTATCTTGTGTTCAATAGCTGTAAAGGATTCCAAAAGCTTCTTCAACACAGACTCATGTTTGCTCAGTAACCAATCTAAGAAACAAGTCTCAGGATCAACCAAATCAACTGGAGAAATGAAATACTCAGTGCAGGCCTCAATACCATCACAAATACCCCTTGATGATTCCACCCCGAAATGTTGTTTAGTTTATTTCCAAGATAAATCTTGGTGTGAATTGACCTGTCCTTATACTTCATGTCTTCCCAAAAATAACCCATCCTGTCTAGCTCAAAACCTACGAAAGCCACTGTATATATATCAAGAGGTGACAGTTTGACAGGGCTTCATTCTTTGCATATAAGGTGTCAGAAATAAATGAAATGGGAGCACCAGAATCTGCAGTAACTATATCTACCTTTCCTATAATCACATTAAAAACGGAGTCATCCTTTTTAGTGGACAAGTTATACAAGTTCACTATTTTATTTGCAAGAACAACACTATTTACAGCAACATCATCACTTCTTGGTTGTTCAGATTGTTGCTCATTGACAAATTAAACTTTCTGGATACTCTCAAATACGTTAGTAAAATACCCAACTTTCCTCCATTTTATGCATGTTTTACCAACAGTAGGACACGTTTTGGGGTTGCCATATTAACACTCTCTGATTCTCATGACTGTTTGAATTTACCCAGTTCTTTAAAATTGATCTGTCAATGCCTCTAGCTTTTCAAATGTTTCTTCCAATGTAGAGTTCCTGCAGCACAATAGGCGATATTGTGTTCTGTTGTCAAGACAATTCGCTATCAATTGATCTCTTAAATAATTGTCAAAAATGCCATCAAATTCATAGGTTGATGCCAGAATCCTTAGTTCTCCCAAAGATAGATCAATTATTTCATTAGGGTGCTGTCATCATGTGATAGACTTGTGTCTCTTGACAATAATGCTTAAAACATACGTATAATAAGTTTGAAATCTATAGACAGCCTCAGCAAACTCCACCCATACAAACTCTATAGAAGGTGTCTGTGGTGGGAGATGGTCAAATATTCTCTAGCCCATGGCACCTCAAAAATAGCAAAGAATTGCTCTTTTCCATAAAGGATCACATTTTGTACCACAAACAGGTAACTATCAAAGAAACTTGACCATTTTCTCTATTTGACTCAAGGTGTAGTAGCTTAAGGATAAATGCATTGCATTTGACAGATTTACATTTTTCATATTAGTCAATTGATGTAGAATGTAGGTAGAGTGAACACAAACTTTAAAGACTGAGGAAAGGGACAAAATTAAATTCGAGAGGTAGGGCGGTTCCTTGAAAATATGTATTCTTTGTTTGACTGAAATGCTGGTTCACAATAAGCTGATTGCAGTACCTATACAAGAAAGGGGATGATCAATAAGCAAACGGAAACAAGCTACCTATTCAGAACAAGTCAAATTGGCCAATTAGTATGTTCGATATGAACTTCAAAAAATAACAAATTAGTGGACACAGAGGAGCCCCTATTCCACCAAAGGAGTTCCAATCCAGAGAATGATTTCCACTGATAGACAGTAAGTTACTGAATAACACACCGAATATAAAGTGTGCACTGAAATTATGTTTGGGCATTGATTCTTCATATTCGAGGCTTGAGCAGCGTTGGATCTGCCACCCACTGCTCAATTTGCACTTGAGACGGCTCCGGTGAGGTGCTCAAGTGCAGGGCACATGTGTTGAAAAATCATTCAAGGTAGAGAGCCCAGATAAATCTTTCCCATAGGACAGTTCTTGGAATCATAAAGAATTAATAGAAAGTGTGGCACTAAGCAGGCAAGACCCATACCTGTAGTGACAAGAATCCGAAGGGCTGCCTTTGCTATCTCCAGCTGGTTGCCTAAGTATGTTAATTTGAAGGAGAACAGACGTGTTCGTGATAGTTTCAAACCTAATTTATTTTGTCCGTAACAGCAAGGCAACACACAATGCACCTCGAGAAGCTGTTCCAGTCCCTCACCAACCGATCAGATCAAACCTCAAACGCACATCAGAAGATGCAACTGCATTAAAACATTCGACCATTTAAAGACACAGAAAACAATATTGTGAAGCGAAACAGCCCATAACAATTATCTTTCAAAGAATGGGCTTCCACCAAAGATTTCATGATTGTCAGCCGCGGATCAGGAAATATGCCGGAATACTAAAGGAAAACAAAGTCCTGATATAAAATATGTTGTCCTTACCAAGGTCTAAGTCCTTTTTGTGTACCTCTCTCCAGTACTTCTAGAGTGATTCTGACATTTCATTTTTTTTTATCCCACCTGTCCTGGTCGGACCTGGCGTGTAACACTCATTAACGCACTAATTCTTTAGTTTAGAAAATCTTTCACTACTGACCCATGTTTTGCCCTTAATGAACATTTATCCCATTGCTGAGGTGGGCTGAGGTCACCTCTATAATTTTCTAAATCATGTTTATTTTGTTCATTTTACCCTGTGTTGTGACCTACTACCTTGGTCTGATGCCCCAAAGGCCTTTGGCTGAAGTGTATTTTTAATAAACTTAATTATCATTATTTTCTGTTTTTCTGCCAAAAATATAAAGAAAAGTTGAATAACTATCATAGAGTACTTAAAAGAGCAAAGAAAGACAACTTAATTGAGAGACCTGAAGAAAACAGCATTTTGTCTAGAGATTTATTAAGAGCTCTCTCAACATGTGTGTTTTTCACAGAAAATCACTCCCTCAGCTATTCACTGTGAAGAAATAGGCATTTATTCACCATTAAAATTGATCTAACTTACTGAATCTTTGTCACACAACTCCATTCAGATACGCTCCCCTGGGAACAACTCCCCCCCACCCTGGGTGGTAGCTAGCGCACACCTAGGAAATGTCATCAATTTTTCCGTAGAACAAGTTAGAAAAACGATGACGGAGTCAAATCTGGATCCCTACCAGATCCTTGTCCTGATTTTATTTTTTCTCGCTTGGCTCCCATATTAAGTCCCTACTCAACAAGAATCTTCAATCTCTCCCTGCCTACTGCAGAGTATCCTGACACTTGGAAGCAAGCCTTAATACTTCCATTGCTGAAAAAACCTGGAATAGACGTTTCCATCCTATCCAACTATCGACCTATTTCACTTCTCCTTTATATGTCTAAAGTCCTAGAAAGACTAGTTAATGGCCAGCTAATTACCTTGCTTGAAGATATCAGCCTGCCTGATCCATCTCAGAACCAATAACAGACAGAATCCACTCTCCTTGCTGTACTAGATAACAATAGAAGTGGATCATGACAAGGCTGATGTCCTGATCTTACATGATCTTTCCGCAGCATTTGATACTGTTTCTCATAGTCTACTGATAAAAAAACCTCATGAGATCGGGATAGACTCCAAAGCCCTATAACGGTCTGGCTCCTTTTTAAGTTTAAGCAAGAGAACCCAATCCCTTCAGTTAGATACCTATAGGTCACCTTACCGCTTATCTAAATGTCGGGTTCCTCACAGCTTCTCCTTGAGCCTAATACTTTTCAATGTGTATGTTTCATCTATTGTAAAAATTATCAGAAAATGGGGCTTCGTGATATGCTCATATGCCGACGACATCAAGCTGGTAATCTCGATAGGGGAAAAACACCAAGCAACCAGGAAAAACCTTACAAGCTGAGGCAACAAGTTGGGTGAGAGCACACTGTTTGTAATTGAACGCTGATAAAACAGAGAATCCTACTTTTTGGGGGGCCCATCAGATTAAAGACTCATGGTGGCCAACTTCACTGGGCTCAGCTCCTGAGCCCAAAAAAGTGGCAAAACGCTGGAAATTATTTGACAACTCTATCCATGCAGGAGCAAGACAACCACATGTGGCAAATGTTTGGCATACTTAAGCTCCTAAGAAAACTCTTCCACTGGATTCCTACTGAGTGGCAAAGAACCATAGTCCAAACACTAATCACAAGTAGATTGGACTACGGGAATGCACTTTATGTGGGAATGGCCAACTATCTCTTCACTCAACTTTGGGTGATTCAAAATGCGGCAGCTAAGCAGGGGGGCTCCTCCATTAGGGCGGAGGAGCGTCGGCCCCCTGTGCGCCAACAGAGGCAGCTTCAAAACCTTTGAAAGAAAACAATAATAAACTTGATTTATTATCGCTTTCTTTTAAAGGGGCGGGCCAAAGGGGATGACGAGCAGTGAGGGCACTGCGCATGTATGTTTGGCCAGCCGTCTCCGGCTGGCCAAACACACATGCGCAGTGTGCTCTCTCCAGCCCGACAACACAGTTGCCGGGCTGGGGAAAGCATGCAGAGGTTCCCAGACTGCCTTGGAGCACCCTTGCTGGGCGCTCCCAGCCAATCCTGACGCTGATGAAAGCAGCATCAGGATTGGCCGCAGGGCAGCCTGGAAGCCTGTGCCTGCCTGCAGCAAAGGAGCAGAGGAGTGGTGTGGCGACGGAGAAGGTGGCGGAGAAGGTAATTGTTTTTTTAATTTAATAAATTGAATGTTTATTTCCCACCCCCTGCACGCCGCCCCTCCTACGCCCCACAAGCCGTCCTGCAGCCAAGCTTATCTGTAACATAGACAGATTCAGTTCAGCATCAACCTGTCAAAAACTCTCCACTGGATACTGATGCGCAAAAGAGCTAATTTTAAATTTCTGTTCCTTGCCCATAAAGCATTTTATGAATCTGGCTCAGCAATTCTACAATCTACACTGGAATTTTATAAAACACCATGAAATTTGAAATCACTGACCAAAACTAAGTGCATAAAAAAAATAAGAACTAGTGTTTGTGCTTTTCCCCATCTACCAGGAACTCACTGCCTTTGGAACTCAGCCTCATGAACAACCATTTTAAATTTAGAAAGAAAACTAAAAACCTGGCATTTCTCAGGCTAACCTCAATGTAATAAGTGAGCTTTTATCAGAAAAATCCCAGACTTAGCCATTTGAGATCACAGCAATTCAGCACTGTGATATCCCTTAGGGGATGAGTGTTGTGCTTTATAACTACCTTAAATAAATCAATAAATAATAGATACATCTCTCTGAAGTTGTTTTAGGATGTTTAGTTTGTCTTATATGTTGTTTTATGTTTGAATAAATGTATTTCAGTCTGGTGCATGAAAGGTTGAGAAGGAAAGTCCATTGTGATAAAATTAAAATTGATTGCCAGTAAGCTTCCTTCTGAAATCTATGATACACCTTCTCCCTGCTTCCCATTTGGCTTCATGTAGATTGACAGGGTCTTTTTTTAGTCAACTCAGCAGCTGTGCATCTGTCAATATCCTATATAAAGCCGTCTAATTTGGTTTCTGAAAAATGTACTCCTTCAGAGAACCCCCACACAGGTCCCCAATGCCATTACCTTCCCTCATAACACTCTCCTCTCAGCTGTCCCCCCAAAATTCTCCTTAAATATTACCATCCCTTGGCGATAATAATCCTCAATCAACTTTACCAATAATTTCCATGCTAACAACAGTAGAATGTTCTCAATCCCATTTCCTGCTCTCTTCTTCTACTACTGAACCTCCACCATCAGGCACTGGATGCTACTGTGCAACATAACACTACACTCTGACACAGTTGAGGTTATCTATTTCCTCAGCATCCGAAAAAGCAACCACAAATCTGCTTTGTGGTCACCGCAGCTATGATCACACTTACCTAGAAGTCCAGATTAGCAATGAAATATATCCTTCTTTATTCACCCTTTTGAGTGCCACTCCAATCATTCTACCTTTTTAGCAATTTTTCACAATATTTACACCCAACTCTCTTCTTATTCAATAAAAACACTTATAAATGCATCAGTTTTCATCAAACCTGGTTACTGCTGTGGTTTACACCTAGGTTTATTCTTTTATTCCCTAAAACACCTGGACAAGATTTACCAACCATATAATTTTCAAACTCCCAAGATCTACCCAAATCCAGCTAGCTACTTAATGCAGAAGCATACACATTGCAAAACCAACATAATGACCAATGCTTCCCATTCCAGACTGGGAAAGGACATAGCTTACACAAAAGAGCAAACATTATTACAAATCCCGACCTGGACAGTGGCAGCATCTCACAGATTTAAAAAAAAAAAACCTTAGTCAGAGCATAGGATCCAAGCTTCATGAGGCCTCCACACTCTTCTAAGACCAGTCACAATCACCCAGAGTCCACGCCTCCATACGCAATTCCACCTTTCCTAATCTAGGCTAGGGTTAGATCTTCATGGGCACCTGCACTACTTTGCACCTGATATAGCATGTGTCTATACCCATCATCATGAAGAAAATTTTCATATTCTTTCTGGTAAGAACTAAGTGCATGATTTAGATTTAGGCAGATGGGTTACTCCTTCACAATGGTGACAGATATTCTGTCCGCCAAAACATAAATCCCATTATTTCCTATGGGGTTTACAAGGAGTAACCTGTCCATTAAAATCTAAATCAGGCCCAAAATGTGGTACCCTCTTTCTGAGCCATCCCTTCTTGCTGGAGCTTAAATGGCACCTACTCCCTAACCAAGGAGTTGTTGTAAAATCAGAGGTGATCTCATGATTCTCTAATGGAGCGATCAGTTGGTTCCTTCCTTACAACACCTGGAGTGTGTTCACCCCTATAGCCCAGATTAGTGCCCTATTTTCATATTCTATTCTTATGTTCTGCAGCACATGGGCACAGAAATGTAAGAGCATTGAAGCCCAGCTTTCATGGCTATGCAATCATGGCAAAAGATGGAAGCTTGGAGTCTCTGATAACTAACAGTATACTACCCTGTTGTGTCCTCCTTACAGTGAGACTCATGTGGGCTCCTAACCGCCTCTCAGGGAGTCTCCTGTGGGCTCCTGAGGCTCACCGAACATTTGCTTCAGCAACGACAGGTAGGAGGCCGATCCTAGGGGGATACTGAGAAAGAAAAAACACACACACATACACACACTGAGAGACACGGAGAGAAAGAAAACATGAAGCTACAAATATACATTTATATTTAAAGAGAGTGATGCTGGAGAGAGAGGTTGTGAAGAGGGAAAGAGTGAGGGTGAGAGGACAGAAGAGAAAGATACTTATAGGTAGGAAAGAATATTTCCCATTTACAGCGAGGTGCTAGATTTGAGACAGTCAGGAGTGAGTATAAGAAAAAGAGGAGGGAGGCAGATAATGAGAAAAAGGAAGTTAGTGGAGGAGGAGATGAGAAAAGAGAGTTAAGAAGGTTTGCATAAACAGCTTCATTGGGCTAATTTAGACTATTGCATCAGGGCTAAAGTGGATGCAAACCCACTTTACACCATGTTTGGGGCTAGTGCCAATTATAAATTGAATTCAAATTATGCTAAATCTGGTTTTAGTACAGGCATTAAGGCCAGGTTTAATGTACAGATGCAATGATACTTGTGCACATACCTTTTCATTTTGTATTTCGCAAATTTCTCATTAGTGGAAAAAATTTATCAAATTCTAAAGCCAAAGGCTGGTGTCTTTTTTTCGTGCCCACAAAAATGAAAGATATCTAATGATCCCCAAAAGCTTTAATGCTGTTTCCGAGAACAAGATTGGCTGTATAACTGAAAATATCATAAGAAATCAAAATAACCTATGTGAATAAACACTGAATACTGTAAATCCATAAAGCAGTATTGTGAGAAATTGGGTTGTTGGTTGAATGGGGGTAAGGGGGTTGCCTTGTACAAGTAGCAGCCATAATCTCAGTTAGGGTGAAACACAAAAGTCACCAAATTAATCTATGCTTAAACCTGTGGTAGATTGCCTCTAAGTTAAACCTGACTATTTTTGTACCACTGTGTATTTATGCAGCACACAATCAGTAGTAAAGTGAAAACACAACACAAGAACAATTCCACACCAATTTAGAAAAATAGAGTACATTTTAGTAAAATATTTGACACCAAAATAACAAAACTCCAAACAGTAGAACCAGAGTTATGAATTGTTGAAGTTTAAATACAAATCTTGTGCCTAAAAGATCAAATCAACAATCATGGACCTCTTGTCATGCGTGACTGGGTCAAAATTGAAACATAAGGTGACCTCGATGGGTTACAGGGAGGATACAAATAGTGGATAGTGGATTTGGCACCATGGTGCTTACTTTTGGACTTAAAAGACATTTTTAAGAAAATGTTCTTAGAAGGTAAAATTTAGTGGGACAATGCTGCAGGGGGTAGCATAGGAGGAAATGTCATCGTCGGGGAGCCACTGGACAAAGTTGCTGTGAAAATTTCTACATTTGGACTTAGTCACTTTTTTGGAAGTCGAAAATCTCCAGCGGAAGGAGGCAGGAGGCTGTAGCCGACATGAGTTCCAGGGGGCTAGATACCTCTTGGGCAAAGGACTGCTGAACAGGATTTGCTGCTGCAGAGAAGAACATGGCTGTCCCTGCTGCAAAGTCAAGCTGACCGGTAATGCACCTTGCACTGATAGATGAGCAGATTGGTCCTAGTCTTCCCTCGGTTTTCAGAGCAGTTTTTAGTCAAAAAAAGTCCCAAGTTTTGGATTTTGGCTATCTGGGCATGTTTAGCACCACCACCAAGGGTCAAGTATTGGAGGAGCACCACTTGGAGGGTTAGGACTCACAAGGGTAGAATTCAGGTGCAGGTTCAAGATGGTGGGAACCTTTTCTGTCCACAAGGCTCTGAAAAGGAGGCCAACAAACTAGCCCTTGTAGTCACTTTGGTAGTCCTGAGTACAGGTGATGAAGCAGGGCTCAAGCAGCAGGGCATGCCTCTGAGAGTGCAAGGCAGGATCCAGGCAGCTAAGCAGTCCTTCCAGGTGCAGAAAGTCTCCTGGAGTACACAGCCGACCCCAGCAGCAGGCAGTCTCTTGAGAGTTGTTCCTCAGGTCTAGAAAGTGCACTGAAGAGTGGGTCTGTGGGTCCCCCTATTATACCTGGTGCCTTCTTTGAAGTTGGAGAAGTTTCTAGAGCATTCCCTTTGAAGTGCTTGAAGTTTCCTGATTCCCCTTTCCTAGCTCCAAACTGTCTGCATAAACAATGCAGGAATGACAAGTCCTGTGTGTGAAGGCATAGCACAGCCTATTCATTTGCAAGTTGGGCTGTGCCCAGTTCACCACCCAACGCCCCATTCTGTCAGTTGATTGCTGATCATGGCACATCCTATTCATCTGAGTGGCTGTCTGGGAGGAATAAACAAAGCCAAACTGTAAGCTACACCCAGTTATGTTATCCAGGATATGCTGCAGGCAACAAATAGTTTAGGGCAGGAACATGCCATCTTTCTAAGCTATACCGAGCTACACCTGGCTGAAGAGCCCTAACTAGGTTAAAACTGGTCCTAGGTTGCTTGTGTTCTGGTTCAAGGAGGACCTGCCCTGGCAGTTCTGGCTGGACTGGTCCCATGGGGAGCAGGGTCAAGGCTGATTTGCATATACCTGCATATACCTGGGCCCAAACTGGGGTGGCATGGTGAGCAAAAAACAATGGATTGGAATGCAGCCTGAGCGATTGCCAGTGACTGAGATATATCAAGTTTTCCATCCATAACCTTGTTGTTTTTGCATTTGCAGCCCTAAGTGTCCTGGGCTCAGTGTGCTGGTGGACTCATGCTAGCCCCAGCATGCTTGTTTCTGGTCCGGGGAGGACCTAGCCTTTCAGTTTGGCCTGAACTGTTCCCATGAGGAGTAGCGTCAAAACTTGTTTGCATGTGGCTGGTTTCAAACTGGGGTGGCATAGTGGGCAAAAGATGATGGATTGGGATGTGGCGTGAGTGACTGCCAGTGGCTGAGATTAGTTGTAGCATTCTATCAATCACCTGTTATTTCCATTTGCCGTCCTATGAGTGCCAGGTATGCCCGAACGTGGGTCCCGAGCTCACTGTGCCACTAGATTCCAGCTCAGCAGGCTAATGAGGGGTGATACCCGAAACCAGCCCAAGGATGCTTGTTTCTGGTTCAGGGTGGACATGGCCTGACAGTTCAGGCTGGACTGTTGCTAGGGGAGCAGGGTCAAACTGATTTGCAAATGACTGGGTCCAAACTGCGGTGGCATGGCAGGCAAAAATACAATGGATTGGGATGCAGAAGCAGGTGATCGCCCGTGGCTGAGATTCATTTAAGCATTCCATCCATCAGCTTGTTGTTTTTACTTTTAGAAAGCAGAAATGTATCTGCACATACAGCTCTTTGTGCCTGCAGCCTGTTTCCAGTACACATCTGGGGAGGGTGACAGCTACACTTTGTGCATTACCTCTAGACAGCCACAAACACAGGAAGATTATGTGTGTCTTAGTACTCATCTACATTCTGATGGCTTTTCCTGGGCAGGAAGGGGTAGAGGAGCTTGCACTTACACCTGTATAGTCAGTGCCTGTCCCCACACAAAGGACTGATTACCGCCTACTGATAGCCTGGATCCAGGGCTAGGAAGAAATGACCTATGTGCACTACAAAGACCCTTCTTTGAAGACACCCCCACTTCAAAGGCACAGCTTGGAGTAAGTACTGGGTCTCTGACCCCAACAGAAAATACAATTCTTTACCTATAACTGGACTCTGTCAAAAGAACTGCTGTGCTGCATCTAGGACTATTTCTCTGCTGTACTACTGACCTGGAAGGACTGCTTTTCTGCTGTGCTGCCCTGCTGCCTGCTGCTCTGTGACCCCGCCAAGGGAGAGCTGGATTCTATCTTGCCACTGAGGTGATTTCCAAGGGCTTGCTAGCTTGCCTCCTGTTGCTTAAGACTCCGGGATATCAAAGTATCTACCCCTGCTCCTGTGCTTGGTTCACTGAAAGTGGACCCAGATACTTTCACCAGTGAAATCAACGCATCTCCTGCTTGCTCGAAGCAGCAACAGACACATTGACCCTGTTGCAGGAGTTAAATTGGCACATCGCACTTAGGGCCCAAGCAGCATCTCTGGACCTGCAGCATTGACCAACACATCCCCTGCCTGCTGGAAGTGGCGCTCGGTGCATCAGCATCGATGCAGCCCTGAAACCACTGCATTGCCACCATCGCAGAAGGACGATCGACGCATCCCTTTGACAGCGTGGAGAAATTTGGCTCTTTGGCTTTGGAATCAACGCATCGCAGCTTTGATGCTTCTCTTTCAAAACCAATGCATCACCATCAACATGTGTGAAAAATCACTGCATCCCTCGACTGTGGGATTGACATTGACATTTCTACAACGCGACGACCCCACATCTCATGTTTGCGCCCAAGAGCAAGGTACTCTGTTCCCTAGACCTGTGTGGCTCCTGGACCTGACCCGCTCTCCTTCGCAGTCAGCTTGAACTGGTGGCTTTGCACCGGTCCAGCATGACTGAAAGTAACCCCTAGAGTACTATTTGCTTCTAAGCTCTATGTTTTACACTTATCCTTCTAAAATTCACATCTCGGCTTGAACTTAGTGGATTTTTCTCATGTTGGTCTTGTTCTGATCAGCACATAATAATCTATTTTCCTAAACCTGTATGGAGTCTTTTGTGGTGCTTTCATTGTGTTACTGTGTGTGTTGCACAAATACTTTACACATTGCCTCCTTAGTTTATCCTGACTGTTCTGTGCAAAGCTACAAGAGAATGAGCACAGGTAATCTCTAACTGTGTATCTGACTTACACTGACTAGGACTGTGGTTCCTGCTTGTACAGGGTGCATACTCAAATGACCAGAAACCCATTTTCTAACAATAGAAAAGTACAATTTTAGAATACTTATTTCCACATATATGTGCTGTAACAATTAATATATCTACAAAGTACTCAGATGTGGAGTTAGAATAGCACATCAATAATTACCAAAATATACTTCATTTCATAAAATTGTGGTAGTCAATATCCTGGGTAAAAAATATTTGCAGGTAAATGTTTGACATACACGATATTCTGACATACAACCCTTGGGACACAGGAATTGGCAGTGCGTGTAACAATGGAAAAAATAGCTCTACAGCACAACCCTGAATCTATCTGGTAACTGTGAAGAAAACAAAAGGCAATCACTACTCACACCGTATCTCAGTAGGAACTGTCTGAGATCAACAGAGAATTCTATAAGCCGTAATAAACTGACATGAAAGTTACTCACCACTTCTCACCACTCCACACCTGGCCTTTTATCACACACTGGCTTCCAATAGCTTGGAAGGAGACTGTGAAAGCAATGTGTAAAGCTCATCGAACAATCTATGGGATTGGACAGTTTTCACTTTTTTTCCAACAAAACCTTCAACCATATCAGCAAATAGGTTCTCTGCACACAAGACTTGCCTCATTATTGGTGGTACCTACATTCAGAAAGATGGAAACTGGTGTAACGTCAGTCTTAGTGCAGGCAGGGAAGTTATGGAATTTAATGCATGCCAAAATAAGGACTGTTGGCAATCGCCTCCATTTCCAAAAAGTGTTTAAAGACCTGGATCTTTGAATTACTACAAACACAAGTTTCTAACTTTAAACCTTATAAAAGGGTAAGATAGTATGTGTGACAGTTCACTCTATTCTTCACACTCCACAAATATGCACTGCATCAAACTATGCACCTTGTCTGGAGCATGTCTTCAAGTCTCACACACCTTAACCAACATCTCCTTGTAGGGCGTACTACCTTCAAAATCCTTCAAAACAGACATTTCCAAAAGGGTACCTAGAAATCATTGGAATTCGGTGTGCTTCACAGCTTTGTCACCGGTATGAAGCACAATACAAATGCTCCAGTACAATAGAAAACAATACATTGCAGAAGTCCAACTACCACGTTCAAAACAACCAAGGTCTTATTATTCAGCAACAGTGCAGCTCAAACATCTATGCTCTCATCACTGTGAGATGAGAACATAAGGAAACTCAGAAGATGTTTACAATTGTTGGTCTCATTTGTGATGTGCAACCTGAATATTTATGGTATAGTGAACAAAGAACCCACATCAGGGCATGCCTCCAACACTTTGGGGCATTCACATAAACAGCTACAATCTGGTGAAGGGGAATGATTAAATAATTCTGATCTACTAGAAACTTTTCTTTGCCCCTTCCATAACACGTTTTTTAGCTTTTGTGTGCCATAACAGAGTGCAACCAATCATACGCAAATCTGCCTTGGTCCTGATCCCATAGGAAAATCCATCCAGGCCTGCTAACTACGCCTTCTTTCATTCAGAACATAAGCTACCCCAGATGGATTTCAATCTTGGTAGGCCTCATCAGTTAGATGCGGCTTGATTCATATGACAGTACCAAGAGACACGCCTTTGCATGCCCACACCACTTAGTGGAACTCACTTACACCGGATAAGACCAAGACAGACTGATTTGTACATAGTTGATCCCTGTCTGTGGGAGCACTTTGGGCAAAGGTAATGGCCTGAAATGCGGTCCAGGGTATTTATCAGTGACTAAGATTAATTTAATCTTTACATCCATCTCTTTTATTCTTCTCAGTGAGTAATACTAAGTGAAATAGGTATGCGCAGATGTGAACCGTTAGGGCGCTGTGCGATAGGGCTCAAGCTATAGCTTTTGAATAGACCAAGCAATTTAATAAATGTCTTGACATGATTGTATTTCCATAAAGAGGGGACGTGACTTAACACTTCATGCAGGACTTTCCCTTTTAGGGTGGCAGCAAGAGTTATTTGTATATGGTTTGTCCTTGTCGCAGTGCGGTGAGAGACCAATGATGGAGGTATTCTGGCCCTAGAGTCATGACTCGTGGGTTAGGTTTCATGAACCTGTGGTGCATTGGTTTTAGCAATAATCTCCGAATAACGTGTCCTGGTTGAGATAAATCACAAAAAAAAAAACTTTATTTTTGTCTCCAAGAATCACCAAATGAACTGCATGCGTGTAGTCTGATGACGTGATTATAAAGCAATACAATAAAATAGGATGCAAAATATTTTTATCATTAATGTCTGTTAGAAGTTAAAACAGTGAACGCATTTATTTATCGCATTTATTTCTTGCAGCCGGGACAGGTGCATTATAAACCTCGTAATACGAAACGAGTGATCTATCGTGTTGTTTTTTTTTTTTAGCTTTTAGATCAGCGTCTCTTCTACTTTATTGATGTCAATCAATCACTCAAACTATTTTATTGGATTAAGGAACTTAATCATAAAAGCACATCAAATATTACATATCACCAAGATAGAAATACATTTAAAAATATTGTTCTTAAAAAAAAATCATCGATTTCTGACATTAAACGATGCTTTTTCTAAAGGGAAGCCACAGCAAAGCAAAGTTCCTGATCCACGAGAGACCGAAGGAAAAGAGAGACGGCTCCGTTGTTTATAATGGTAAGCTTTCAATAGGTGGAGGAGATACATTTTAGATTCATCTGCAACATCATCACATGGTCAAACAAGGGGGCTGTCTATCCCAAGACGTCCTCTTGGAAATATAGCAAAGTACAGATGGAACATGTTCTAAAGCTCGGCAGGAGAAACTTCTCCCACTGACTTGTGGTGTGCAGCTGGGTAAGGCTCAATACCAATGGTAGTCCGAGTGGAAAAATGTTTTTTGCTAACCACTTTATTGAGTTTCCTAAGGTCTCGCTGAGAATGCTTGGCTTCCATAAAAGGCCGCTTCAAGCAGATCATATCAAATTTAGATATCTTTTCAGGGTTAGTAAAGAGACATGGCTTACCCAAAAATGAGAAAATATTTTGAACATACACAAGTCAGGGAATGCTGATTTCCCATCCACATTTAAGACCAGCTACCTTCCCTTGTTGATTGAAATTTGATTGACGGTTGCACCCTATTGACAGCCATAACACCAAAGGTGAAATATTTATAAGGTCTTTCAAATAAGTGAGTCCTAATTCCTCATGGCAGACAAAATGGGGGCAACTTGGTGGATGAGATAGAAGACTATGGCAGAACCGATTTTTCTCTGCCTGAATAATATCTACATTTGCATGGCCACACACCGTCCACCTCAAGTAGAAGGAGAAACACATTTGTGTTTTATAAATACCTCGGAATGGTGCTAGGCTCACCTCCTACAAGAAGAGGTAAGTGTAACAGTACTCTGATACACTGGATACATTTCAGCTGTCTAGCAGTTAGGTTGGAATGCCACCGACCTGCGGGATCATGTCGGACCCCCGGGTATGAAAAGCTAGAGATTGTGGATCGCATATCGGAATTCATATTGACTCGGCCTAATCTGTGTCTCTTAGATCCACAAACCATGATATGGGATTTGGAGTAATTTATGTCGTTATCAAGTTTCCTCATGAAACCTACACAACCCAACAAAACTCAATAGCAGATGCGCTAGAGTCCTCGTGGGACGAGAGATCAAAACTGCATCATCAGCATACAGTAGCGTTGGCACTTGCAAATGACCTCTCAGAGGTACATCCTGTTGGCAAACAGTCAGGTGGCTGCTCAAGTCCCTAATGTATAAAATAAATAAAATGGGAGCCAAGATGAATCCCAGACGGGCCCAATCTCACTCTGGCAGTTAATTTAGGATGGTAAAAAACAGTACATTTACCATAGTGGGGTCAATACCTTTAACAATTAACATGGGCCAAAGTTTGGACCTATTTAAACGATTGAACGCTGTATAATAGGTCCATGAAGACCAGGTACTGTGGGCTATGTCTAGCTTCTACATATTTACCAATAATCGTTCGGAAATTCAGGTATTGCTCCCCTGCACTCAGGCACTCGCTGAATCCATACGGGCACAAAATCTAAAGATATTCTGATTAGTTACCCAAGTTCTATTTCTTTTAAAGATCACACTTTCCTTATGTATTATTACTGCCACCTAGTGACCACATTTCTTGTTGCTTGGCACATGGGTTTAACCTTGAAAGCTATTTGAACAGACACCATGCCGTGAACGTTCTTGCTTAATTGATCTGTCGCTTCATAAAAATATGCATATAAGCAGTGCTTTAAATGGGCCGGTACTCACCGGTACTGAGTACCGGCACTTTTTTATTTTGAGAGGGAGAGTACCGGCATATCTGAAGAAAAACGTAATACTTTTAATTGGAGAGTACCGGCACTTCTCAGAAACAAGCAGGTACTCTATTACAGAGTACCTGCACTTCTATTTTTCCATTTAAAGCACTGCATGTAAGTGTAGTGCAACACCGCATATTGGTCGAAATCTTCGTGGACGACTTACATTTTCTAGTGACAAAAAACTTTCTCATCAATTCACTAATACACAAACTCCAGACGAGATTATGTGGATGAAGTACTGATTTTAGATCACCCACTTTCTAGGATACCGAGCTGTTCAGGTGTTGTTTTTGCGTATGCTACCCCCCATTTCAGGATTAACCAGGGTCGGACTGGCCTAGAGGGCAGCCTGGCAGTGCCAGCAGGGCCTTTTATTCCACCGGCCATCTCCCCGGTGAGCTGGAGCCCTTAGAGCCTGTTTTTAAAAGTCCTGGGCCGCTATTGGTGCATCTGACTTTCCCAGCTCTACGAGGTAGCAGGCATAGGGAGGCCTAGAGAAAGAGTAAGAGACAAAGTGAGGGAAGGCGGGAGGGGGGAGGTAGAGAAAAAAAACACCAGAGAGAGAGAAGAGAAGGAGAGAGTGAGAGAACGGATGGAAGGAAATAGAGAGATTGCATAGGAAGAATAAGGGAGGGGGGCTGGTTGGAAGATTTTTGATAGGACTGCCTATACTTCCATAGCCTGACCCTGCGTGCCAGAAGGGCTAGTGTGACAGGTCGACTGACAATTTTTGCTCTTTGTGGGCCTGTGTTATGATCTGGTGGGACCATTTTTATAGATGATTTCTCTGATATTGCCCCAAACATTGCCTGCACCAAACACATAGGCATGCAGTCTCCCATAGCTTGCAAAACACCCAGACAGTGTTGTCCTTACAAGCTCAAACCTCTTACAATGTACACACGTGGGTCACTTTTTTAGCTCAATGATTCCCTAATGGAGACCTCTTTCATTTTAGTGCCCGGGCCTATATTCGTATTTTCCTTCTTTGAGATTGACCAGAGGAAAACCCAAATGATGACATTCTTTAGGTGTACATTTGAGGACAGTGGCTATTAAGCGTAAACCTCTCTATGTATGGATTGGTAGAAATACCTTGGACTGCAACTTCATAAACATTGACCGTGGGAGTCTGGCCTAGCTGTTCTCTGCTGCAGCCTTTAGGTGGTGTCCTACATAAACTCAGCAGTGATGTAAGTGATCTTCTATAAGAACTCAGCAGTGACATTTGTGGCTACTCTTTACTGCCTTAGGGCCTATGATGCTTAGCTAAGACTTATCTAAACATGTGGTGCTGAGTCATGATTATCTTTCGTATGCGACTGGCTTCATAGCAGAAAAACTAGAATTTGAAGGCCGTTTCTAAATATTTGAAAAGAGAGAGAGCTCCGTGGAACTGATAAGGGTGGAGCTTGGGATAAAATCTAGTTGGCCAACTCCTTCATATTTTACACTGGCTCTTTGGTCACAACGTTCCTGGTTTGATTCACTGCTGTATAGGATCTGGACAGACTTAGCAACAACAAACTCTGGCAAATATAATAATTATTTAACATGCTATATTGTTTGCATTGATAGATTTGGCCTTAGGCTGATCACCACGACTTCAACCTTAGCAATAGCTAAATCACATATATAAAAAAGCAGTTTATAAAACTTCACAATATGTCGATTTAGCAGCTATTGATGTGGGTAAAATCTTTTTGTTCTTATTTGGGTTATTAGAGTGATGAGAAGTATTACGCTGGACGTGCTATACTAAAATGTCCTGTGTCCTGTGCGCCACTGTGTAATCCTATGCGCTACATTATGCCTGCGCCAGGCATAAGGTATGCAAAGCGGGTGTTCCCCCATTAGGGGAGCCAGAAAAATGGCGTAAGGAAATCTATGAGATTTCCTTGCACCATTTGTTACGGTATGTTTAACACCTGCTCAAGAGCAGGCATTAAAAGGGGCCTTCCATTCTTTAGAATGGGGCCCTATGCACTCTGCAGGAGTAGTGCCAATATTTAGGCGCTACTCCTGCAAAGTACATAAATAGCATCATGAAAAATGACGTTGTTGATCCCCCTACCCTGCGCCATGGTGCACCATATTTTACATACGGCGCACACATGGTGTGGTGGGGGGTTGCTAAGGGGCGCAGAGAAAGTGGCGCTGCACTCGGTGCAGCACCACTTTCCACAATTCTGCCCCATGTGCTTTTTCTTTGTATTAATTGTGTTTTGCTTATGAAGGGTAATACCAAACACACAAAGGGTGACAGGAGGAATGCTAGCAATAAGTCTAACCACTGACAATCGGCCGGGGTTGCATTCCAACCACCGTTCTTTTACCCACCATGCTACAGAAGATTAGACCCAGCCATATGCAAATCACTCTTGACTGTGCTCCAGCAGGAGCAGTCGAGCCCAAACTGCCAAGCCAGTCCTCTCAGGAACACAAGCAACCCAAGACCAGTTTCACTCTGATTGGGGCTCTTCAATCGGTTGTGGCTTGATTCCAGTGGCACAATGAGCAAGGGACCCACATCATACCCTTAGCCACTTAGGACGTTACATCAAACACATAAAAGGTGATGGAGGATGCTTGCAATCGATCTAACCACTGGTAACTTCTTGGAGAAGCATTCCAAAGATTCATTCTTTTGCTCAGCATGGCACCTCAAAGTAGATCCAGTTATATGCAATTCAGTCTTGGTCCTGCTACAACAGGATCAGTCCAGCCTGACTGCCAGGCCAGGCCCTTTCTGAACTGGAACACAAGCAACTCAAGTCCCGTTTTGCCTTGATTGGGGCTCTTCTTTCGGGTGTAGCTTGGTTCAAGTGGAATAGCATACCCAAGGTGTCACACCAACAAGCCCAAAAATATTCCCCTACCACATACTGAACACTGCTACTAGTATCCCACAAATTCTCATATAAAGGTGGAAAGGTTGACCTTCTAGATCCACACACCACAAGCCCCCAAATCTCAGCCTATTGGGATGATCTCAAACCAGATGCAAGAGAAGCTTTGGATGAGTACGTTAATCCCATTCACTCCACAAATAGTAATTTTCTAAATCAAAGTAATAGGATTATCCCTGGGTGCAAAAAGGGTTTGGTAAAAGCGAGAGAAACGACACAAGATCCAGCAGGAAACGGCCTTTTCTACCTGGTCAGAGCAACGCATAACTTAGCCACGCAAGCTTTACCACACTTGCCTGAACCACGCATGTGCCTGAACCATGCAAATGCGTGGTTAAAGCAACCTGCATATGCGTGGTTCAGGCACACAGCATTAATAGCCAGTAAAGGAATGTATTGGCTGGGTAAGTGGGGGTGGGGCAAGTGGGGGCATGTTTAAGGACAGGGTGGAGGTAGGTTTTAGGGTTCAGGGCGGGGTGAGGGGTCCGGGTAGCTTTTAGGACAGAAAGAGGTAAGTTTTAGGGTTCAGGGCAGGGTGTTGGGGTAGTTTATAGGACAGGGCAAGGTAGGTTTTAGGACAGGGCGGGGTAGGTTTTAGGGCACGGGTCAGGGTAGTTTTTAGGACAGAGTGGAGTAGGTTTTAGGGTTCAGGGTGGGGGTCGGGTAGTTTTTAGGACAGGGCTGGATAGTTTTTAGGACAGGGTGGGGTAGGTTTAGGGCAGGGGTCACAGTAGTTTTACTACAGGGCACGGTGGGTTTTAGGGTTTAGGGCTGCTTGGGGGCCAGGGTAGTTTTTAGGACAGGGTGAGGTAATTTTAAGGACAAGGTAGGTTTCAGGGTATAGGGCGGGGTGGGAGTCGGAGTAGTTTTTTGGGCAGGGCGGACTAGGTTTTAAGGTTCAGGGCAGGGGGTCGGGTAGTTTTTAGGACAGAGTGGAATAGTTCTTAGAACAGGGCAGGCTTTAGGGTTTAGGGCGAGGTAGGGTAGTTTTTAGGACACGGAAGGTTTTAGAGTTCAGGGCAGGGCGTTGGGGTAGTTTTTAGGACAGGGCAGGGTCGTTTTTAGGACAGGATAGATTTTAAGGTTAGGGCAGGGGTCGGGGTAGTTTTGAGGACAGGGCTGGGTAGGTTTTAGGGTTCAAGGGGGTTGGTGTAGTTTTCAGGACAGGGTGGGGTAGTTTTCAGGACAAGTTAGGTTTTAAGCTTTAGGGTGGGGGCGTGGGGTCGAGGTAGTTTTTAGGACAGGGCGGGGTAGTTTTTAGGATAGGGTAGGTTTTAGGGTTGAGGGAGGGGGGTTGGAGTACTTTGTAGGACAGGGTGGGGTAGTTTTTAGGACATGGTAGGTTTTAGCCTTTGGGGACTTGGGTAGTTTTGAGGACAGGGCAGGATAGGTTTTATGGTTTATGGTGGGGTTTCGGGATAGTAGTTAGGACAGGGTGGAGTAGTTTGTAGGACATCATAGGTTTTAGGGTTTAAAGCAGGGTTGGGAAGTTGGGGAAGTTTTTAGGACATGGTAGGGTGGGTGTAGGGTTCTGGGTAGGTTTTAGGGCAGCGTTAGCTTTGGGGGGTGAGGGGTCGGGTAGTAGTTTTTAGGACAGAGTGGGGTAGGTTTTAGGAAAGGGCAGGGTAGGCCTTAGGGTGGGGGTTGGGTAGGTTTTAGGACAGGGTGGGGTAATGTTTAGGACAGGGTAGGTTTTAGGGTTTTGGGCAGGGTAGTTTTCAGGACAGGGTGAGGTAGCTTTTAGGGCAGGGTAGGTTTTATGGTTCAGGGTGGGCGGGTCGGGCAGCTTTAAGGAAAGGGCGTTGTAGGTTTTAGGACAGGGTAGGGTTTAGGGCAGGGGGCGGGGTTGTGGCAGTGTCTAGGACAGAATGGGGTAGTTTTTGGGGCAGAGTGGGATAGCTTTTAGGACAGAGTATGTTTTAAGGTTTGAGGGGGAGTCAGCGTAATTTTTAGGACAGGGTGGGTTAGTTTTTAGAACAGGGCAAGGTAGCTTTTAGGGCATAGTGGGGGAATCAGGGTAGTTTTCAGGATAGGTCAGGACCGGTTTTAGGGTTTAGGGAGGAGGGTCAGCGTAGTTTTTAGGACAGGGTGGGGTAGTTTTTGGAATAGAGTCCGTTTTAGGGTTTAGGGTGGGTGATCAGGGTAGTTTTGAGGACAGGGTGAGGTAGTTTTTTGGACAGGGTAGGTTTCAGGGCAGGAAGGGGGTAGTTATTAGGGCAGGGTAGGTTTTAGGGTTCAAGACAGGGGTGGGGGTAGTTTTTAGTACAGGGTGAGGTAGTTTTTAGGACAGGGTAGGTTTTAGGATTTAGGGCGGGATCAGGGTAGTTTTTAGGACAGGGTAGGGTAGGTTTTAGGATTTAAGGTAGGGGTCAGGGTAGTTTTTAGGACAGGATTGGGTAGTTTGTAGGACAGGGTAGGTTTTAGGGTTTAGGGTGTGGTCGGGGTAGTTTTTAGGAGAGGGTGGGGTAGGTTTTACCGTTCAGGGCACGTGTGAGGGGTCAGGGTAGTTTTTAGGACAGGGTGGGATAGGTTTTAGGACAGTGTAGGGTTTGTGGCGGGGTGTAGAGTAGGGGTAGTTTTTAGGGAAGGATGGGGGTAGTTTTAAGGACAGGCTAGGTTTTAGGGTTTAGGGTGGGGGTCAGGGTCAGGATAGTTTTTAGGACAGGGTGGGGTAGTTTTTAAGACAGGGTAGGTTTTAGGGTGGGGGTCAGGGTAATTTTTAGGACAGGGCGGGTAGGTTTTAGGACAGGGTGGGGTAATTTTTAGGACAGGGAAGGTTTTAGGGTTTAGGGCGGGGCAGGTGTTGGGGCAGTTTTTAGGGCAGGGTGGGGTAGTATTTAGGACAGGGTAGGGTTCAGGGTTTAGGGTGGGGTGGAGGTCAGGGTAGTTTTTAGGACAGGGTGGGTAGTTTTTAGGACAGGTTAGGTTTTAAGGTTAGGGCAGGAGGTCAGGGTAGTTTTAGGACAGGGTGTGTTGTTTTTAGGACAGGATAGGTTTAAGGGTTTGGGTGGAGGTAGTTTTTAGAACAGGGTTGTGTAGTATTTAGGACTAGGAGGGTTTTAGGGGTTAGGGTGGGGTCGGGTTGTGGTAGTTTTAAGGACACAGCACGGTATTTTTTAGGACAGGGTGGGGTATGTTTTAGGACAGGGCAGGGTAGCTTTTATGTTTTAAGGTAGGGGGTTAGGGTAGTTTTTAGGACAGGTTAGGGTAGGTTTTAGGGTTTAGCATGGGGGTGGGGTAGTGTTTAGGACAGGTCGGGATAGGATTTTAGGACAGGGTTGTGTAGTTTTTAGGGTTTAGGGCGGGGGTCAATATATTTTTTAGGACAGGGAAGGGTAGGTTTTAGGGCCTCGGGCAGGGTCAGGGTAACTTTTAGAACAGGGTGGGGTAGTTTTAGGATAGGGTAGGATTTTGCGTTTAGGGTGGGGGCGAGATAGTCGGGGGTTGTATCACACAACTACGCATGGCATTACCACATATACCCTTACAAAGCATGCTTTTATAATGAAATTCGCTGTAAAGGCATGTGTGGTAAAGGCATGCATGATAAAGACACGGTCATGGTTCCGACCATATTGTTAAGCCATGCGTCGTTCTGGCATACAACTCAGAGTGGGAAACAGCCTTCTTCTACACGGCTGGAGCAAATGCATACGACGCGTGTTTCAGGCACATAGCAGGAACAGCCGGGAGAAGAATGTGGCGGCCGGGTAAATGGGGCTGGAGCAGGTGGGGGCATTTTTAAGGATAGGGTTTTAGAGTTCAGGGTGGGGGCGGGGGTGTTGGGTTAGTTTTTAGGACAGGGTTGGGGTATGTTTTGGGGTTCAGGGTGGGGGCAGGGGTTTCAGGGTAGTTTTTAGGACAGGGTGGGATAGGTTTTAGGGTTTAGGGCAGGGGCGGTGTTGAAGTAGTTTTTAGGACAGGGCAGGGTAGGTTTTAGAATTTAGAGTGGGGGTCGGGGTAGTTTTTAGGACAGGGTGGGGTAATTTTCAGGACAGGGTAGGTTTTGGGGGTGTGGGGTAGTTTTTAGGACAGTGTGGGGTACATTTTAGGCTTCAGGGCAGGAGCTGGGCGTTGGGGTAGTTTTTAAGATAGGGTGGGGTAGTTTTTCGGACATGGTAGGATTTAGGGTTGACGATGGGCCGGGGGGCCGGGGTAGTTTTTAGGACAGGGCGGGATAGGTTTTAGGGTTTGGGGAGTCAGCTAGTTTTTAGGACAGGATGGGGTAGTTTTTAGGACAGGGTAGGTTTTAGGGTTTAGAACGGGGTCCGGGGTTGGGTGGTTTTTAGGACAGGTAAGGGTAGGTTTTAGGATTTAGGACAGGGGTCGGGTAGTTTTTAGGACAGGACAGGTAAGGTTTTAGGGTTCAGGGCGGGGGTTGAGATAGTTTTTGTCGTTTTTAGGATAGGGTGGGGTAGGTTTTAGGGTTTGGGGTGGGGGACAGGATAGTTTTTAGGACTGCGCAGGGTAGGTTTTAGGGTTTAGGACGGGGTCATGGGTGTCAGGGTCGTTTTTAGGACAGGGTTGGGTAGTTTGTGGAACAAGCTAGGTTTTAAGGTGTGGCATATAATAATATCATTACAAACATGTATGATAACTTACCGTTTTGGAGCGCAGAGGGAGGCTAAAATACACAGATGTAGAAGAGGTTCCTTCATTGCTGTTTCTGTCCACGAGGTCGACGCTGACATTATTATATGCCAGTCGTTTTGTCAAGATTTGGAAGATTCTATTATAAGGACGCTTGATTTGGCCAGTTGTGAATACTCCAATATAATAGTAGTGGATATACTTTATAAGTCTTTGAACTTTTGAACCGATGCCAATATTGGTGAATAAGCCTTGAAAAAGTCCGCATTAGGACGAAACACGTGTCGGCTGAAGCCCTAGCATATGGGCCGAAGTGTACATCTTTTGGCCCATTCTTCTCCAAGTTGCATCATCTGAGAATATTTATACATAAGGTGTTTATTTGGTTCATTTAATTTGAATGTATAGTCTTTGTCACATGTATCGTTTGGTAATTTCCTTTTTTGTTACATGTTTATATTTGGTTGTACATTTAGTTTGTGTATATATTTATGAATACATTAAGTTTTGTATATAATTGTATGTTTGGAAAGAAGAATGAACACCTATATCACCCATGTTAATTGATTCTGAAAGAAAAAAAAGGGGGACTTATCATTTTTCCCATAGGATTTGTTTGTCTTGAATTATATTTGTTACATAGTCAAATTATGGTGTGCTCCACAATTTCTTTGATTCTGTAGTTTTCAGAACATAGCACAGTAGGTTTTAGGGTTTAGGACGGGGTTGTGGGTGTCGGGGTAGTTTTTAGGACAGGGTGGGGTAGTTTGTAGGACAAGCTACGTTTTAAGGTTTAGGGTGGAGTGGATGTTCGGGGGAGATTTTAGGGCAGGGCAGGTTAGGTTTTAGGGTTTGCGGGATCGGAGTAGTTTTTAGGTCAGGGTGGGGTAGTTTTTAGGACAGGGTAGGTTTTAGGGTTTAGAGTGGGGTCAGTATAGTTTTTCAGACAGGCTGGGGTAGGTTTTATGGTTAAGGAAGGGGGCCAGGGGGTTAGTGGTTTTTAGGATGGGGCGTTCGTTTTTTTAAGACAGGGTAGGTTTTAGGGTTGAGGGCGGAGGCGAGGTGTTAGGCTAGTTTTTAGGAAAGGGCATGGTAGGTTTTAAGACAGGGTAGGTTTTAGGGTTTAGGGCGGGACGGGGTAATTTTTAGGACCGGATGGGGTAGTTTTTAGGACAGGGTAGATTTTAGGGTTTAGGGCAGGGGTATGGTTTAGGGTGGGCTGTGGTGGTCAGGTTAGTTTTTAGGACAAGGTAGGGTAAGGTTTAGTGCTTAGGGCAGGGTTGGGGTAGTTTTTAGGACTTGGTGGGGTAGTTTTTAGGGCAGGGTAAGTTTAAGGGTTTAGGGTGGGGGAGGCGAGTTTGGGAGGTTTGTATCACACAACCACGCATGGCGTTACCACATATACCTTTACTAAGCATGCTTTTATAACGAAATTCATTGTAACACATGTGTCGTTAAGGCTTGCGTGGTAAAGACGCAGTTGGGGTTCCGACTGCCTTGTTAAGTCATGCATGGTTCTGCCATGCGTGGTTCTGTCATACAGTTGATCCAGCAGACAACCCTTTAGGAGAGTTAGAGTGAAGGACTGGGCTGAGTAGTTCTCGAAAGCAGGGATCACAGACAGCCTAAAGCAAAAAGGAGGAGATTTAAGTAAAAAGGCTGAAAAGGAAAACACACTGCCACCAACGAGAGTAAATATATTTTCACAGTGGCTTTTTTCTCCTGAAAATACTGTTTGATCAAAGTTACCATCTTGGCACAAAAAGCACAAATGGCTTCCTAAAAATCCATGCATATCTTGAAATACCTCTGTGTGAACTTCAGAGGAAGCACATACGTTTTAATGTTTCCTTCAAACTTTTATATAATACGCTATTCAGTTTTTCTACTCACTACATTGTCTTTTGATGTAGTTTGGCTACTGGTGATGTTTTATGGGCAGTGTGTTTATGATATTCGGTTTCACTTGCATGATATTGTTGCACTTGGACATTTGATTGTGTAAAGTACAAATTAACTTAGAAAAGTAAAACACTGATGTATGAAAATTGGTTATATGTATAAGGATGATAAAAATGTTTGCTTTAATAATATTGCTGCCAAGGTTACATGATTAACATGGGTAGGTTCCTTTTTTGGATGGCAATAAGAATCAAACTGGTGTAAACGTTGTGCATTTTGCAGTTTCTTTTATAAAATATTAACTCGCCATCCAAAGATACTAGTTGTCAATGTTTCAAGACAATTCTCATATGACACTTTGAAGTACTGGAAAAGGTGTGAATGAAAGTGATATTCTACAAATTGACCTATACTCAGAGCCAATAATACTATCTCATTTTGCAGCTGTGACATTCACTGCATAACTCTGGCTTTGCCACATTTGCTCCTTAATCAGTTTTCTGCTGCATTATCTGCAATCTGAAGATTTTAACACACAAATACCCATATTTAAGAAAGGTTTGTGCCATCTTTGCGCCATTTATAATGAGACAAAAGAGGCGCAAACCCAGCACCCTATTTATAAAGTGGCGGTTCAGCAGGTTAGCGCCACTTTCCAGTATTTTGCATCATTTTTCAGGAGTGCCGCTTCAACTTGAGTTGTTTATTGACAATTATATGCAAGGTAGGCGTTCCCACCTAAAAAATGATGCTAGCCCACTAGCCACCATATTTACAAGCCAATGAAAAAAAGGACACACGCCTAGGATCGCCCAGAAAAAATGACACTAACTCGGATTAGCATCAAAATGTTAACTCATGGTCCGACCAGGCGTTAAAATGAAGCACAAGTACATAAGAAAAACATATAGAAGGAACTCTGGCAAACAACTGAACAACATGGATCTGTTACTACTACAGCTCAGCACCTAGAAACGACGAAAGTGACAAAGCTAAGTGCCACCAGCACCAACGCAGAACCCCCAACCACCACCACTGCAGCACAAAGGCAGCACAGAATGAGGGAGAGAATATTTTGCCAATGCACATCCATCCTTGTCCTCAGGGAAGAAGAGGACTTCAGACTCTACTGTCTCAAGCGGGAGTCCAAAGTACAGATGCTCCACCACAATGCTCCTAACATCATGGCAAGAGTGAAAAGTTCTACAACCATACCATCCTTGACCAAGCTCCTTGCTATACTCCACATGCTGGCCTCTGGCTTATTTCAGACCACAGCAGCACAAGTGAGTGGTATCTCACAACCATCATTTTCTACTTTCCTCTCTATGGTACTGGATGCCATAACCGCCTCACTCCCCACCACATCCTGTTCCCAAACACCCAGCAACTGCAGCAGGAGACAAAACAAGGATTCTACCAAATTGCTTGGTTCCCAAATGTGCTGGTTACAATGGACTGCAAAAATTTCCAACTTGTCCCCCCTGCTGCTAGGGAATACCTATTTAGGAACAGGAAACACACACACTCAATGAACTTGCAAGCCATTGTGGACCATCGCAGGATATTCACAAACATCCTCGCAAAATATCTGGGCAGCGTGCATGATGCCTACATCTTCCGACACTCAATAATAAACCAACCCTTCCAGCATGGACAATATGGCCATGGCCTACTTGTTGGTAAGCCGGCATATACTATGTAACCCAGACAACACACTAAACATAAGGGACAAACAATACATACACCATGCTACACACATATGGACAGGGAAGCACAGATGTCCGTAGAACAACACATATACCACATGCATCACTCCACCACATTCAATGCACATCAAACTCATATATGGCCAAATATACAAAGTCCGTAGCACCACCAAACTGTCACTTTTAATGATGCTCAGGTGGGGCAATGCCCTCTCTGCATTCAAAAGGTGGTGTCAAGCCACTATGTGTGTTCACATGTTGTATTGGAAAATGTGGCCCCTTCACACATATCACTTAGTGTAGAATTGGTCACCGATGGGTTTTGCATTGGCCATGCCACCATCAAGCAACTAGCATGTTGGCACTGCCCCACATTTAACACAATTTTGAAACCTAAGGCTACACCAACAAATAATGCCACCCTACTGGAGGCATCACCATTTACCTATCAAGAAAAATACATGTTATCCTCATTGTGTATACTTTTTCCATGTGTGGTGCATAGTGCAGCACACATTGAAATATGACATTGCCATCATTGCTAGATCTTGTGTAGGAAGCACAGTAACAATCAAACCCGCAAAGCTGTCATCTCTCTATAATGCTATAAGGGTGCCTACAGTGGACTTTGGCAACTGAACTACTGCCAGTGCACTGGTAGAGGTCAGACATGCACAGTATCAAGGAGACATGGCATATTTCTGGCCTGTACTGGTGTTGCAAGGCAGTGCAGTAAAGACCCTCATGAATTGTCCTGTTCCACAGATATTTGTAAACTTGTAGCATACATGGCAATACATCTCAAACAACTATGCCACACTGTATATAATCCCTACATACACAAATGCATGCTAGCAAGGAAATTGCGAACAGCAACTCTTTGTGCAAGGGAGGTATTCCATGTCCAAGGGGGTGGGACTCACATGCAACACACAGGTCACAATACCCATTTTATGGCACACACCACACAAAATAGGTACAGACTTAGCCAACATGACTCATCTGCAGGTCTTAAGTAATGAGACTAAGGGAAAAATATAAATACACCTCACATATCCAGCATGGGTGAACTCTCATGCCAGAAAGAAATCAACAGTCACCATGTCCCTGAGGCTCAACCCATGATTAGAAATCATACCACCACACACCAATACAACCATGCATGCAAACAGGAACATAGACAATGCCAGATGCAAGTCAGAATTGCCACTCAAATAAAAAAACAGTGCCTGCCCATTTAGCAAGAAACACTGATGCACCTCTGACACAGTTTTTCCCCCTTCCATTGCAGCAGACCAAGGTTATGGCATCCAGCCAGAGGTCATGCCCCCATATGGAATTCCGCACACACTTGCTGAGAAGGCTGACAATGAAGCACACAAAAGGACCAGGAATGTGGTGGAGAGGAAATTTGACATGCTGAAATTCCGGTTCAGGTGCCTAGATCTAACTGGAGGAAGTCTATTATATGCCCCACCCCTTGTGTACAAAATAATACTAGTCTTTGCAATTTTGCACAACATCTGTGTACCCACCAATGTCCCCAGGGACGTACAGGTAGAGGTCCCCAGGGAGGAGGATGAGGACAATGATGCACAAATGGAAAATGGGGAACAACAAAAGTCTGCTGCTGGAGAACGCAGAAGAGACAATATTGTGCACAGCTTCTTCAGTTAGAGACTGTACTCAAATCATAATTGAGCACAATTTTGTAAATAAATCACGTTGACACAGATTTGTCCTGGAGCACTTCTTTTCACCTTCACATACCTTATCAACTCACCCACATCTTGGAAAGCATGACTAGGCCATAAAAGTCATAAATAAATTACAGACACACTCTGGATCTACAAACAACTATACAAAATGCACTACTACATGAATGTGTGGCTGAAATGTAGGCATAACATTTTGTGCATATAAGGTACATTGTAACACACATATCACACAAGTGTGTTTGGTTGACATTTGGCAGTAGCAACAGAGGAAAACATGTGAAGACTGCTGATCAGATGTTGGGCTAGGTAGAACAAGAGTAGTCAGTACCAACAACAGTAGGTCTGTGTCTGCTATGTACCACTTCAATGTCTGAATGTCAATCTAAGGTGACAACTTACAACATACCCCTCAGTGGCACTCACATGTATGACTAATAGAGAGTTAAATACAGAGGACAAAACACCTGAATATCTTGGTCTGTCAGACTCTAACCAGTTAGTATTTTGCAAGCATGTCAAGCAATGTTTAAAAAAGTCACAAACCCATGGCAAACTGTAAGTTTTAATAAGGACACAGACACGTTGAAACTTGCATGTTCTACTTATAGCTGTCAGCTGTAATCACACAATGTAAATACACTTGTAGTCATGCAACAAAGACTGGGGAATGCAGCAGTGTGTGATTGCTCATGTCAAACAAAGAAATGAGGAAGGACAGCTGAGGCACTCCTTTACTTAACTCTGACATCCAATATTTGGAGGTGATTTAAACACTACGTGTTCAGTGATGTGCGCGGGTCAATCATCTCATTTACCAAACAATGGCAATGGTATGGCAAATATTGCTTAGCCTGTACAAGAAGCGATGTCCATTAGCAAAGTTGACAAGTATGACTTACTATGATGTGCATGATTGATGGGACAGGGAGGATAAGGAAGATGAGTACCAAGGTAAATCTTCAGAAACTGTGCCAGCAGCATTGACCTAGAAGCATACATCACAGAATCTGGCTTCAATGTGTGTGAATGATCACACAGTGTCAAATACTCACTGTAAAAACAACATTGTCGCCATGTAACACCAGACACATATTCACACACATTGTGTAGGACAGTACATATCCCAGTCACATTGTCAACAACTATAACAACTACAACTGTGTGCGTGGCCAGCACAAACAAGTGTGACAGAAGCCAGTGGCAAATTACACTATCTGTACCCTGGGCCTGCAGATATGACCCATTTCACTATCTACCAATAACCTAACAATGCATCAGAGGAACAAATCTCACATATATATACATAGTGATGTCAATCCCTAATAAATGATGAGACCAGTCCAATGCCAACAATCAATAAGTCCCTAGTACAGAATAGGGCAAGGCAGACATCAACAACCTAAAAGTCAACAATACATAATTGGCCAGGGGACTTCATTTGTGCAGTTGGGTCTCTACAGTTGACTGTGCACTGCAGAGCTTAATTTAAACTTGAATATTCCAACCCTCCTATATCCCAAAAGGGGGCTACATCCCCCTTGCACAGTCAGGGGCCTGCCGCACATGCACAGTAAAGTGTGCTGAGGGTGCCACAATCATCTTGTGCGCACACCAGCAACAATAGGGCTATGTCGGCGTGTAAAGTGCCACTGGAGCATTGATGAGTAGCCTGCCATCACTGTCTGAGAGTAGCCCTGCCATGCAGATTGGGTTCTAAAAAGGAAGGGTTGCAGAACAAAAGCGTGAGTAATTGTGCAGTCAAGGTGTATGTGCTAACTAATCTAATCTCACTAAGGTAAATCTCACATGTTCTACCTAGGTGGCCTAGGCTTGGTGTGGCCTGTTACTTTGTGCATAAACATATGAAAACAACATATGGCATGGTGTCTGTTAATAAAACAACTCGGAATATTTAATTACTATACACATGTATCCACATAGGGGAACATGGAAAATACTTATATGAGCACACAATTTTTCTATGATGGTGCACAATTATTCTTGATGGATTTGTAAATTTGTAAAAGTTACAGTGCTAGACCCACCACAGTAATATGCAATACAGATCACACATGAAAAACACTTTTCACTCACTAGCATATCACTTACATTAAAGCCATGAAAAGCCAGTACACCACATCCAAGAAATTGCATGCATGGGGAACTGTATGTTATGCGTGCTGGACTACAGCATAATGTCTGGTCCTTGGAAAACACAATAGATTGTCACTCTCCTGCACTTACATAGGTCTGGGTGAGTGGATCATAAACGAGGCCAAGTCACCAGCACCCCTAAGTAAAAATATGTGAAGGGTAACATGTGCATGCACATGTTTCGCAAATGGGTCAGCTATCAGAAGCTGTGTGGTGAAACAAATAGTGGAAATGCAGAAATGACGTTGTGCCAGACCAACAATGGAAGCTCCCTCACAGATCTATGTTCACAGTACACACATTGTACATATGTGAAGACATGAATGTGGGAAACTGTATCACACACATGCACATTTGCAAGCAATATCAGTCCTCCTCTGCATCCCGCAGACAAACATACATATAGATACACATTTCTGTGTTTGCGGTAATGAGATTAGAATGAATGTATACATATTTAGCCATAGTGTTCAATATGAATGACCCAATACTGCTGTGCCTGAAGTTTGATACTGATTGCCCCGTCAGTTCTCCCTCTAAAATACACGCTTGCCCGTTGTGCGTCAAAAAATGAGGCACAGGGTCATTTTAGACCATCGTATATAAAAAATTGACGCTTCGCACCTGCAGGTCTAAAGTAAAACATTATGACTTGTCAGCCATCCTTCAAAAATACACGCAGGGCCACCATGCATCAAACAAAATTATGCAGGTCATAAAACGTGACAAATACGCCCAGGAAGTGATGCAATTCAACCTTGCTGCACACATGGAAAAGTTAACTTACTTTCACTTTCTCTTTCCAGTCTTATTGTCTGTGCTTGGGAGAGATTGCATGGTTTTTGCGCTGGAGTGAGGAGTGATTAGTTTTGAGCCTTTTGTGCGGTCTGTGTTGTGCCACTAAAGTATATTTTGTTATGTATTTGTCATTTTGTGCTGTTTTTGTCTGAGTGTTGTCGGGTGTTTGTCTCTAGGGTAGATTAGCTTGTTGTGTTGGCTGGGCGTGTCATCATGGGCTATAAAACGGAGGCAGGGAAGCTGTGGTGGGGCAAGGTGCTGTTCCAGCCGACATGTGTCTGTGCAGTCCAGTGTCACGACTCACATGCTGCTTACACCTGGAATCCGCAGATCGAGTGGCGTGGGTCTTGAATGTTCGGCCTTGGCCCAGGTAGGGGCGACTCTTTCTGGTAGCCACGGTGCTGTAGGCAATGGAAACGCCAAGAACAGACCATGCCCTTCAGAAATAGCGCCAGAGGGAAATAAACCCTGAAAAGGGGAAAAAACCTCCAAACAGATAGATTCATGAAACAGGAACAAAAGAACAGGAATCAACAGAGGCAAAAATACAGGAAATGCACTGAACCGACAAGAATCTGCACAGGAAGGCAAAGAAACAGGAGCGAAGACAACATCCAAACAGAAAGTGTTGCAGCGCATGGAGAGAAAGAATCACAGCCCTTAAATACCTACAAACAGGAAGCGACCGACAGGAAGTACAAGGACACCATCTTAGATAGGGAAAAGATACATCGAATAGAATGAAGTAGGAGCCATAGAGAGCAGGGAACAAGGAATGTTGGGAAAAGAAGGGAGATATGGGAAGGAAGAAAAAACATAAAGGAAGGCACAACCAGATAGCCAGAAAAAGCAGAAAAGAAAATAAAAGAACAGGTGAGTGGGGGGGGTCAGAACTGCCTGCAAGCGCGGTGAAGGAATGGAAAACGAGGCCCCATGCCAAATTTGGGGCTTCGGAGAATACAGAGTAGTCTAGGGGCGCGTCGCGTCTTGTGGCCGCGTGCCGCGTCCCGAGCCGAATGTTCGGCTCGAGACGCGCGTGACAGCGAGACAGTAGGCCACCCCCCCAAAGGTCCAGGTTTGTGAGGAAACAAGCAGTGAAAATGGTGAATCAGAAGAGGTGCGTGAACAGAAGATACATCTTCCCAAGAGCATTCACTGAGAGGATAACCCTTCCAATGAATCAGATACTGAAGACGTTTGTGAAAGATATGAGAGTCACAAATTTCTTGTACCTCATATTCAGGTACATCGTCCACTAACACTGGAGGAGGGCAAGGAAACTGACGAGAGTAAGGATCAGGTACGTAAGGTTTGAGCTGCGAAACATGAAAGACCAGATTAATTTTCCAGTTACGAGGCAAGTGAAGACGGACAGTGACCAGTATTAATCAGCTGAAGGATACGGAAAGGACCGTAGTAACGAGGTGTGAACTTATTCTGAGAAAGGCATAAAGGCAAGAATTTTGATGAAAGCCAGACTTTATCATGAAGGTGATATTCAGGAACATCCCCACGTTTCTTGTCTGCTATTTTCTTCATATATCTCTTGGTGTTCAACAAGTTAGATCGTATCAATCTATGGATCTGTAGAAGTCGTCTGGAAAAAGAAGTAACAGCAGGCAGAGGAGAGGTAGTCTTAGGAGTAGTAGGAAAAGAGGTAGGATGATAGCCATAAGAACAGAAAAAAGAAGTGACCTTGGAGGCACTATGGACAGTATTATTGTAGGAGAATTCAGCGATAAGAAGGTAAGTGTTCCAGTTGCTCTGGGTAGAATTACAAAAACAGTGAAGGTACTGCTCTAATCCTTAGTTAAGACGCTCAGTCTGTCCATTGGTTTGAGGATGGAAACCTGATGATAGTGCTATATTGATATTCAGTGTCCTGCAAAAGTGTTTCCAAAACCGGGAGATGTACTGAGATCCTCTGTCAGATACAATGTTATGTGGAAGTCCATGGAGATGGAAAATATGATGAATAAATATCTGACTTAGTTCTTGGGACGTAGGTAACTTTTTCAGGGCAGTGAAGTGAGCCATCTTAGTAAAGGAATCTATTGTGACCATGATAACCCGGTTTCCTGCTGATGGAGGGAGCGAACACATGAACTCAGTAGAAATGGTGTGCCAGGGAGCTGGTGGAACAGGTAATAGTTGTAATAATCCTGCAGGTCTGGTATGGGGAATCTTATCTTGAGCACATATGGGACATGCCTGAACGTATCTTTCGACATCCGACTTCCAGGTAGGCCACTAGAAAGATCGCGAGAGAAGTTCTTGTGTGGCCTCGATGCCTCTATGACCAGCAACCGGCAAATCATGGCACATTTGTAGTGCTTTTTCTCTTACTCCTTTAGTAGGGAGGAACAACAGGTTCTGATAATAATAATATCCTTGCCTTTTACTTATAAGGGGGTTTAATTTCTCTAATTCTCGATCAGACAGGTTGGAATATTCCAGTTATTCCTCATCCAGGAAAGACTGAGCAACTCCAATGATTTTACTAGGCTCAAGTACATACTGTGATGGGGTAGGAGTACAATCTGGATAACGGCGAGACAGAGCATCAGCCAGAATGTTTTGGGATCCAGGAATATAGGTGACGTAAAAATCATACTGACTGAAGAAAAATGCCCAACGAGCCTGACGACTATTCTGGCATAAAAAATTACGTAAACATTGTAGATTACGATGGTCTGTTCTCACCTCAAAAGGCTCCTTGGAACCCATAAGAAACTGCCTCCACTCTAGGCAGGCTGTTTTCAGAGCTAATAACTCCCTTTCTAGTACCGAGTAATGTTGTTCCGACGCACAGAGTACATGGGACAAATAGAAAACAGGATGTTCAAGACTGTCATCTTCTTGTTGTTGGAGTAAGACAGCTCTGATGGCTCTTTCGGAAGCATCGGTAACAACAATAAGTTGTTTGTTGGTATCTGGGTGTCTCAATATAGGAGCTTGAGTGAAAGCCTTCTTTAGACCTTGAAAAGCTGTTTCAGACGCCCTAGTCCAAACAAAGCCTTTCTTTAAATGTTCCTTCCTTAATGTTTGAGTTATGTGGCTGGTTTGTTTTGCAAAGTCTAAGATAATCTGCCGATAAAAATTAGCCAATCCTAGGAAACATTGTGTTTCCTTAATAGAAGAAGGAGAAGGCCAATCTAGGATGGCTTGTACCTTTTCTTGGTCCATAGCTATGCCAGTGGGACTTAAATGATAACCCAGATATTTGACTTCAATCTTGTCAAACTCACACTTTTCTGGTTTACAAGATAGTTGATGTTCCCGGAGTCTTTGGAGGATTTGTTTCACGTGAGAGGAATGCAGTTCAGAACGTCTCGAATAAATAAGGATATCGTCTAAGTAGATGACAACCGTTTGGTTCAACAGATCAGAAAACACAGAGTCCATAAATCTTTGGAAAATGGAGGGGGCATTAGTAAGACCAAAAGGCATAACTCTGTACTCATAGTGACCAAATGGGGTCCTGAAAGATGTTTTCCACTCGTCTCCTTCTTTAATACGTAAAAGGTGGTAGGCTCCCCGTAGATCCAGTTTGGTAAATCGTTGAGCCCCTCTGACTGCCTCTAATATATCCTTGATGAGGGGCAAAGGATAACGGTCTTTTATAGTTATCTTATTTAGGCCTCGAAAATCCAGGCAAGGACGAAGATCCTTCGTCTTCTTGGGTACAAAAAAGAGGGGAGCCCCTGCCGGAGAGGACCATGGTACAATAAGACCGCTCTGTAAGTTTTCTTCCAGATACTCCTTTAGAACTTTCCTTTCGGGTTCTGTGAGTGAATACATCCTCCCAAAGGGCACGACAGTTCCAGGTTCCAAGGGAACAGTACAATCGTAATCTCGATGTGGGGGTAACACAGGTCTGGATGGTTTTTGGAACACATCTTGAAATTCTAAATAGTGTTCAGGGACTCCTTGGACTGTATTGATGGGACATCCGGTAGTAATGTCAGTAGGCATCAATCTCTTAGGTGACCAATATGTGTCTGAAGCAAAGCAGTTCTCATGACAAAACTGTGAGGACAAGGAAATAGTCTGGGTTTCCCAATTCACATAAGGGTTATGTCTTATGAACCACAGAATTTCTAAAATGATAGTATGGTTGGGGGATGATATGAGATCAAAGGAGATGTGTTCTTGGTGGTTACCAAATTGTAAACTTAGTGTCAGGGTGGTAGTATCAACTGGATCAGAGGATATTAAGAATCCATCCACTGTGTGCACTTGTTCTGGAATTTCTTTGGGTCGGGTTGGTATTTGTTGATTAGTGGCCCAAGTCTTATCCATGTATATGCCACTAGCACCACAATAAAGTAAAGCCATTGTTCTTTCTTGACGGCCGTCAGGTAGCTGTAGCATCACAGGTAAACATGAACAAAGTTGTGGCATTGTCCTTGAATGAACTGATGGAAGGTATAGCCGATGATCCCGTCCCCTCCCTTCTTACAGAGGACGGGAAGTGGCGTTTCCCGATGGCCTTTGAGGACGAACGGGGCAGGTACGAAGCATGTGGCCAGCAGCACCACAATACAGGCACAATCCTTTCTTACGTCTGTCTTCCCGCTCGCTAACGGAAAGTGGGCCTCGAGTGGTATCCACTTGCATAGGTTCACCCTCTATGTCTCTGGCAGGAGGACGAGGTTCCTCGGAACGATGCAGAAAAACTCGTGAAGTGCTTGGCTGGGAAGATCCTCTACTCTTTCTCTTCTCCAATCGTCATGCTTGGAGACGGTATTCGATGGAAAGTGCTTGATCCATCAGACCACGAAGATCTTCAACTCAGGTGGCGTGTACTAACTCATCTTTGATTTCTTCTTTAAGTCCTCTATGGAATAAAGTCACCAGAGTTCGTTCCACCCAGGTGGTCTCCGCCGCTAGCTGTCGAAAGCGAGTGATATATTGAAGGACATCTTGTGAGCCTTGTTGGATGTCACATAAGACTTCTTCCACAGTGGCCTCCAATCCTGGACGACTAAGCATTTGTTTAAACCGATTCACGAATGCGGAATAGTCTGACAATACCGGGACATTGGATGATACCATCAGGGTTGTCAAGGCCAAAGCAGGACCGGATAATGCACTGATAAGATATCGCACCTTTGTCCTGTCGTGGGAGAATTGGGTAGGTCGGAAGGCGAAATACACAGTTAATGCATCTAGGAATTTACGCAGTTTCGTTGGTTCACCGGAGAAACAAGGAGCAGAGGTGGAGATAGTTGGAACATCGCCACTGCGGAAAGCCAAAGCCTGTCGTAAAGCAGCATTCTCATTGCGTAATTGTTGCAGTTCCTGAGCCTGTTGCTGAATATTTGCCAGAAGAGATTGATCAGGATCTGCAGCAGCCGGCACTGTATCATCCATGGTGTTAGATGACGTCGGGAAAATTTGGCGCTGCAATCTGTCACGACTCACGTGCTGCTTTCACCTGGAATCCGCAGATCGAGTGGCGTGGGTCTTGAATGTTCAGCCTTGGCCCAGGTAGGGGCGACTCTTTCTGGTAGCCACGGTGCTGTAGGCAATGGAAACGCCAAGAACAGACCGTGCCCTTCAGAAATAGCGCCAGAGGGAAAAAAAAACAGAAAAGGGGAAAAACCTTCCAAACAGATAGATTCCTGAAACAGGAACAAAAGAACAGGAATCAACAGAGGCAAAAATACAGGAAATGCACTGAACCAACGAGAATCTGCCCAGGAAGGCAAAGAAACAGGAGCGAAGACACCATCCAAGTGTTGCAGCGCAAGGAGAGAAAGAATCACAGCCCTTAAATACCTACAAACAGAAAGCGACTGACAGGAAGTACAAGGACACCATCTTAGATAGGGAAAAGATACATAGAATAGAATGAAGTAGGAGCCATAGAGAGCATGGAACAAGGAATGTTGGGAAAGGAAGGGAGATATGGGAAGGAAGAAAAAACATAAAGGAAGGCACAACCAGATAGCCAGAAAAAGCAGAAAAGAAAAGAAAAGAACAGGTGAGTGGGGGGGGGGTCAGACCTGCCTGCAAGCGCGGTGAAGGAAAGGAAAATGAGGCCCCATGCCAAATTTGGGGCCTCGGAGAATGCAGAGTAGTCTAGGGGCACGGTGCGTCTTGTGGCCACGTGCCGCGTCCCGAGCTGAATGTTCGGCTCGAGACGCGCGCAGCAGCGTGACATCCAGTGGACTGACCACCAGCTGAAGTACTGGTGGGCAGACCTGATCTCCTGGGAACAGGACCTCCTGGATCACCTGGAAATTGAGGTTGGTGGAACAGTTCATAAGTATACCTTAATCTTAGTTTGCATGTTCATGACTGTAGGCCATAGGTGTTACTTTACCATTTCATGAAAAAGGTCAGGACTGCAAGTAGTGTGTCTGTGCGAACTGGCATCCATCAGAAGGGCAGCAATGCACCATCAAGCTGAGAATAGCACATTCCTGTGTTACACCTGAATAATTTGAAGTGCACAAAATAAAATACACATGTGTCATGGTGCAAGGGTACTTGTTTGCCAGGGAGTACTGTCCATGTCCATCAGGGGCTTGCCCACTGTGGTATGTTGGATGGTCATGTACATGTGATCAGTGCTTGAAATGGAAAAATAGAAGTGCAGGTACTCTGAATCAGAGTACCTGCTTGTTTCTGAGAAGAGCCAGTATTCTCTAATGAAATGTATTAGGTTTTTCCCAAGAAGTGCAGGTACTCTCCCTTTCTAAATAAGAAAGTGCCGGTAGTCAGTACCAGACAGTACCGACCCATTAAAAGCACTGCATGTGGTGACAAACATGATGCAGGAGTATAGGGAGCCATGGATTCATGTGTTTCTTGAGTCATGTATGTGCAGAGTGACATAACAATGTCCTATGCTTGTGATAATTGTCAGTGGACTGACCTCTTCAAAAAGTAAATTATGTAGTAGTGACATGTATGTATGGGTCAGGTCCATATCTGAACGTGTTTGTGTGGCCTAACAATGTTTGTCAAATTGATATGTTGTAGGGCTTATTTGGTTATTCCCTAACCTGACTCATCTAGGTGATCAGATAAACATGTGGAATGTGTAACATTTGCCAATGATGTTCTTTGTTCAACATTCACAGAGGTATGTTTCATGTCATGTTTTGCAGGTGGACCTGCCCCCTACACCATTGGTGAGTTTGCAAGGTTTGCGGACCCCAATTCTACCAGTAAGTGTTACCTTGTATGTCTACTGTGTAGTGCAAGGGTTGTGTATGAGGTTGTATGATGTGTGCATGCCATGTTAAAATAACATGTGTGGCAATTAGGACACCATTATCCATCCTTGGGTATTTACAATATGTCTGATGTCTTGTCGAGGATGTAGAGTACAACAAATTGATGTGCTGGTGGCAACATGTGCTGCAAGAGACTTGTGATTATTGGAAAAGGTATATATGAGGAGAAACACAGTGATGGCAGTCAAGACATGTAGCAGAAGTGCTGGCTTGAAAAAAATGTATGGATGTTGGCAACATGTTCGTCACAGCACATGTTACTGCACTGTGTGCCACATGTAGTACATAGTAACTCTGGGTATGTTAGGATTAAAGACCATGTGAAGAGGTCACTAAGGGGCTTCACGTCTTATTAGTAAAACAGTGATGCAATGGCGATTCAAGGGGCTTGTAGAGAAGCACCATAGTTAGTTGAGTCCACATTGAAGTTGGAGGCCTTGTTCTGATAAGTGTGGTACACATTTAGAATCTAAGCTAAATCATGTTTGCTGAGGGACATACATGAGCTATCCAGCATGATGAGTGTGACCGAGCATGGTCACATTACTGGTCTATGGGATTTGCATGGTGAATGTTTACCTAGTACTTAGGAGATGTTACAAGCTCATGCACTGATATTGTGCAACATTGGTTAGCCTTCATAACTGGGACATGAACAATTTCTTGAAGATGGTTGTGAAGCAGATTTGTAGTAAGTTTGTCCTTGGTGATGTTGTTGTGAGTTGTGGTAGCCAACGTGTGTTATCTGAAGATGCTGTTTCCCTTACATGCTTGTTCTTTCTCTGCCCAACGCAGATTTTGATGATATGTTTCCTTCATATTTTAGTGGCCACCATGAATCCAGCACAGAAGCATGCTTTCCTGAAATGAGCAGAACAACACAGGCACATTTGTGCTGTAGAAAAAGGGTACATGAGGATGGCCAGAAGATACACCAGTGAGAAGGCATTGGGGTCCGGGAAGACATTTCCGAATATAGAACTGCCCAAAGAGGCTGCAACAAGCACCCACTCGTGTGGAAAGGCAAAGCGAAAGGACAGGGCTGGCTCTGCAGCTTCTGCACCCTCAACATCTACACGCCCTACTCCAGCAGCATCATATCCCCATCCAGGATCTACAAGCACGGCTCCTACATTTGAGCAGGTAATGCGTAAAAACATGGCAGACCTCAAGTTGTATAGGGCAAAATTGGAGGCAAGAACTGATAAGATGTAGAAAACGCTCCGGTACACCAAAAAGAAAGTTAAGAGGCACTGACTTTTGACCCTTGCTTGGTCTCATTACCTTCCCTTCCCCTAGTTTTGAAACATCCTTTATACATTGGGTTTTAGATGGATTTGCAGTAGTGTAGGTTAGTTTTAGGACGTAGGTTGTATAGTTAGGGGTGTGGGTATTGGGTGTTTACAGCTTTTTTTTAGGGGTGGGATATGTTCTTGGGTATATGTTTAGAAAAATAAAAATACAAAAAAAACTACAAAAATTCAAGAATATAAAAAAATACAAAAATGAAAATCTGTTTAGGCTATATGTTTAGTTAGTCATTTGTTAGCTGTAGTTAGTGTTGTCCTTGTCGACTGATGTCTCTTAAGGAGGTTGGGGAGGGTTCAATGTTTATCGTGCAGCATTAAATGCATAGGATAAGCTAAGTTAAGATACGTTAGTATGTAGGTTAGCTAATGGTTAGGTAGGAATGTTTTGTTATCATTAAATCTTGTTTTTTGCTACAATATGGTCTCCATAATGGTTAACCATCTGGGTGGTATCATGTCTGCACAGCCGAGTTCAGAAAAAATGCCTTTAGATGTGTATTCAGTATTGATTTACCTGCGTGGCTATATGTATCCCCTATGGCCAAGTACCTGTCAGGTGAGCAGCGGTATGACATCAGCTAATCAAAACATTGTTCTGCACTGTACATGACACTCTGAGTGTACATGGTTACACATCCCAAAACAGGTTATCTGACACCAGTAATTGGTGTTGGTAAGTAATGAGATATTCCTTGTTTAAACGTTGTGAACATTGCAATCCCCCTAAATTGGGAAATTGATACTGGCATACTCATGGCTGCCCATCACTGTCTTATATATGTCTAATTTTTTTGGCGCATCAGTCTGGTACTGGTGAAACCATCCTAGCTTTTCCAGACACATGTGTAGTATATCATACAAGCCATTGCCAAATGTGCATGCTACCTGTTAAATAACATGCTTGGGAGGCTCATACATTTCTTGCCAGCCCACAATGCTATCAGTCTCCTGAATCTTGTTTCAGTCATTGTGTGTGGCTTGGTGCCAGACACAAAGCCATAGATTTCCTTTTATTAAGTGCTCAGTAGACTGTCTGCACACAATGCATACAGTTCAAACAGTTAATGCATCGGCAACAAAAGCAACACATATGTAACTTTACCAATGCATTTACATGTGCAAGTTGAGTTTCAGATGATGTACAATGTACAGGATATTGACCCCATGAAAGATCCCAAGCCATTAAAAGTCCACTCAGAGTCCAAGGGAGGACATGTCATGAGAAGAGGAGTGTATCAGTGAGGAGGTGTTCAAATTGCTAATAGGAAGGTTTTGACACAATGACAGTCCATGCATAATAAATCAACAGTGTTAGAGAGTAGTGGCCACGTTGTCAGTTGTTACAACACTGGCATGAGGTTAAGCACAGAACTAAGGAGATACTGTCCATGTGCCACAGAGTTAGCTACCAGGAGTTTTTTTCTGGTGAATGATGTACCTTCCACATCTTCATCCTTTTACGTGTGTGGTGCCTCCTGTGCCATGGGTGGTGTTGGTGCTGAAGTACAGGGGGCACACACACATCAGTAGATAGAGGTGTTGTTATAAAGGTCCCAGCAACTGTCATCTGTGGAAAAATGTAAGGCATCACTGCAGCAAGGAGTAACTGCTGGTTTTGCAACACAGCAGCAAAATCACAGTGGTAGTCAGCTAGTTTGTCAGTGATGGAGTCCAACATCTTCTACATGGACTCCAGGACAGTTTGGATAGCCCCCAGCCTGTTGTCAATCACACTGGTGCATCTTTGGGAGGGGATTTGTTTGACCCTCTGCCTCAGGACACCAGATAAGTCAGCCAGGGACTGTTGGAGTCCACGTAGTAGAGAGTGGGTGCCTCTCATGGCAGCTGAGTTGTCATTATTCGGACTGAGGCAACTCCGGACTCCCTCTAGGCTGCTTGACATGGCCTCCACCACCCGCACCTGCTGTGCTAGCTCCCTTTGGACTCCTACCGCTGCTTTTTGGAAGAAAATGTCTGGGTCCTGGGAGTCCTGGGCTGTGGGTGAGCTGGCCGGTGGTAAGTCCTGCCTGAAAATGGTGTCCAGATGGCACCCAGGATGTCCTGGACAGTGTTGGCATTGATGGTCTGCACCTGGTCATCCAAACCATCAGAGAAATCGAGGACAGGCAGCTTGTCAGGCGGTAAGGCATCACCCTCTGCAATGGGATAGTGAAATGTCAATCTTGGACTGTAATCCACGATTCACATCCTGGTGCCTTAGTGACATGGTGCAGAGCCACACAGAAAGGCCCTCCTTTATGGCCCTGTCACAGGTGCACAGTAATAGAGATGCAAAGGCAGTAACAGATATTTTATATATATGAGTTTATTGAAGGGTTTTCGCTTATTTGTCTGTTAAATATTCACTTCTATAGTTTTTCTTTCTGGCTTTTTGGGATTATCTTCTGTTGTCTTCCTTGTCTGTTTCCTCATGGGATCTTTATCCTATTCATTCTTCTCTTTTCAGGGGATGACTCAGGAGGTGCATGGGAAGACAAAAAAATAGGAGAGAGTTAGTGAACACAGGTACGTATGTACATGGGTTTCTTTCCTTCCCTTCCCTTCTCCTTCTTCTATCTGACTCAGTCTCTTCTTTATCTTTGTTTTCCTTTCTCTTTCTCTTATCTGTCTAGATCTTCTTTTCTATCTCTGTTTTCTCTTCCTTTTTCTGTTTTCTTGGGTTTTCCTGTTCCTGCCGTCTTTCCCTTTTCTGTACTATTTCCGTGCTGTATTTTTCCTTCCTTTCCGTTTTCTCGTCTTTAGGCTGTTAATTTTCTTTTGAATGTTAATAAACGCAGAGAAAAAAAACAACAAAAAAAAACAAACGACTGTTATCTCCTTTTGTTTTATCCTGCCTTTTATGGCTTGTCGCCTTTTTCTCAATGTACAAAACAAATAAAAAAACAAAAAACAAAAAACAGAGCCCAGCTTTTAAACCTTCGTTTTAGCACCAAAATCAATGGCAAGAACAAATATTCGTAACACGTTCCATTTATATTAATATATTCTGCCACTAGTCTAGGTGTAGCTATTTCTTCTTCCTTTTCCGGAAGACAGGCACACGCCAAAGGAAAAACAAAATTGAAACAACAAATAAGTCATCGGTAGCGGTATGGAAAGAAAGTACCCCATAAGCCCACAACTTTCTATGTTAGTGTTTTCCTTCCCCCCACGTCCCACCAATCCTGTGATTGACGTTGCCCGTGTCCTGCTGACAGGACCATACCTGAGAAGGCCACGCTCTCCCCAGAGCGTGGCTGGTTGCAGTGCCTTTCCGCCTCCTGGTCACTCCGTTGTCCCTCCGGTTCACCGTTCCTTTGCTGGTCCCGTCGTTCCTGCCTGATTGGATCCTAGGGTTTCTCCATCCTGGTCACTTTCGACAGACACGAGGGCTGCCCCGGGGCACTGCTGGGTTGGTTTTCCCGTAGCCGTCTCAGCACAGGCCCTTGGTAGCACACTGTGCCACCACAGCGTAATTTTTAGTTAGGCTCCATTGGCACAATTTTCCTATCCCCAATTCCCAGACTGTTACACCCACCTTGCATGCCTTCTCATTGCCCGGTAATTATATGCCTCTCCCACACCTGACACTGCATACAGTTGGCATTCCATGTGTATTGCTGGGGTATTCCAATGCAACACATGTCTAACTCACCAAGCTTCTGGTGTAGGAGTGACAAGAAGGTGTCTGAGATCTGTGTATGCCACGTGAATGTAGTTGTATGATGTGTGTTGCATTGTGCTTCACGCATAAGTCACAATGTACATGACAATTGCGCATCGATCCTGATGCATCACTTTTCTTACGCCCACCTTACCCGACCGAACAACACTATGGTGGTACCATATTTACAATGCGGTGCACCATGGCAGACATTTCCACAGGTGCCTTATGAGTTATGGCACTATTGTGGTGCTTTGCTACATTAGCACCATATATTATGACACTAGTGCAGCAAAGTACAGGGAGATGCTTTAATTACAATGGGTGCGTCACTAGGACGTCTGCCTTTGGCAGGCCTTACAATTGACATCAAGAGATGGCACAGTAAACTATGTAGGAATCAACTGCCCCATTTTTTCTGCCCACCTGCGTAGGAAAGTCCCCCTTGCATACATCATCTCTGGCACAGGAATATTGTGGTGCAAGAATTTAGAAAGCGGTGCTATACATGCATTGTGCTACTTTGTTCATATGACAAAAGGGGAATCGGCATCTTTGGGCCAGATTGGCATCAGTCTAAATGATGATGGTGTTGTGCTAAGGCCTTGGAAATATGATCCCAAATGAGACTTTAAGACTTCTTTTAGCTGTTGTTATGCAGGAATGTGTCTCTTAGTGCACCACCCCAAATATACCCACTACACAGGCACCCTTGCAGCATGGTGACATGGCAGCTACTTATACAGCAGCACAGATGATGATCACAGATATGCCCTACATATGGTGTATGATCACTTTTGTGCCCATTCCCAATGGTGCTGGGAGGCATATCCAAGTTTTTGCTAGCCCACCCTGTGCAACAGGCCTTGTATATGTTGCCCAATGAGAGTTACACCCAAGCAGAAGGTTCAGTGCACAATGAAGGGAGTGTTGTGAGGGTTGAGAAATGGTTTGTGCATATAGTGGGGGGAAGTGAGTGCCCATTACATGTGTTTAGCCATTAATGTGGCCCCATGCAACTCTTTTGCATGCATACAGTGGGCACTATGTGCTTCCCCCTCCTGCCATTTGTTAGTTACCAGATTGCCCCCCTCACTGCAACTTACCCTGCCTTTCTGGTAGTTCTTAAAAGGCTGCACTGTCCTGTCCTAGAACTCCAGTGACATAAAGTCCCCTGGCTCATCCAGCTCATCCTGGGATGCCAGACTTCCACCTCCGGTCTTCAGTGCTGCCTTTTGGTTGTTGGCCAGTGTCTCTGTAGTTCTGCGCTTGCAATCGTGCCAGAGCTTTTTACAATTGGTCACAGTCCTCTTCACCTCTGCCACACTGTTGACTTTATTGACTACTGACTGCCAAGCTTATGCTAGGTCCCTTCAATTTATGGACAATTAAGAATTTTCATGGTAATTCACATTTTAGTTTTTGGAAACTGACCTTTGAGCTCTTCTAATTTTCTGGCTTACTATATACAATTCAATTTCAGAATTCTGACTCTGAAGCCCTTCAACCGAGAAGGTCCAATTCAGGGAAACTGTCGGCCTGACAGTTTTTTCCTTTTGAGTGATGCCATATTTGAATATCTTCTCTCGGCTGTGAACGTGGCTGCTTTTGACCTTTTAATAGGTATTCTTCCACCCTACATTTAGTGGGCCGCACAATTCCACGGGCAGTATGCTTACAATGCTAGCATGTAGCACTGCATGGTGTGTTTTGAGATGTCTGTGGACATTTGCGATCATTCATGTTTATGTTGGAAGCGTGTCTTTTACCTCTCTGCATGGCCCTCATTCATTAGGCACCACTCCACCTCTTAGATGGTCCACCTAGATTACCTTTCCAGCACACTGCACAGAATTTTCAGCATGTCCTCATCAGGAGTAAATCACTGTTGTTCATTGGAATAAGAGCCTCAAATGTATAATCAGAACTATTTTATTTCTCCTCTTCTTCCTTTCTTTACTTTTCAGGTTGCAATGATTTATTGTATATAAATTATGTAGCAAGCCAAATATTGTACTGTCCTGAAGATGATCCCTCGTACTTAGGGGATTGAAATGTCGTCAACAACATCACTCTGACCCGCATGAGTTTATAAAATTGTTCTTTTGGGTGCAGTGGTGCTTCTTTTTAATAAGAAATGTGACCTTTTGATTTTATGTAATTTTTGATGTTACAACCTTGTTCTTTTACCTGTTTGTTTGTGTAATACCTGCTTTGGTGCCCCATTTAGGGGTAAATACCCCTAAAAGAACTGATTTTAATTTAATGTTTTCATATAAATAAATGACTGATTGTTTTGAAAAAACGTAGTACTTAACAAAGAATCTTATATGAAATATGGAAGCTATAACACACTGAAGTAACTGTAAAATAAACATGGTATTAGTGATCAATGATTTCTGCTATGGAGTAATGCATTTAGCTCAGTCTATATTATCATTATGAGGTGTAGAAGTGTAAACATGGTTAACATCTAATGTAAAGAGAATCAAATAATCTTCTTGGATTTCCAAACCATTTACTTGTTTTTAAAAGTTGCATACTGAATGTAAGTCAGAACATCTTTAATGATGATTCAGAGACATTTGTCAACATGCTGTCAATTTGTTTACTTGATGGCTTTTTCTTCTGTCCCATTTTGCATGTACATGACAACTATATTTGATAGTTGAATGATGTTACCCCCAAATTATTGGGGTAACACCAGTTGATTTCCTCAGAGTAAAAATAATTATTTGCCATATCTTACTAGATATTAACCCATTTTCATAATTATAAATTCCTCAGGAGGTATTTGTAATGGTTCTAGGATTTTCGAGGATTGATAATCAAGAGTATTCCCCGGTTGATTAAACTACCCAATTTCTTTTTTTATGACCCAACCTTAAAATGTAAAACATTTATTGGTACAATGATGATCCCATAAATCCAGCATGTGACGCTTGGGTTATCATGTGAAGTAATTGAGGATCACTCAAATTCCAGTTCAGGGACCAAACCATAAACTTGCAATTACCGTCAAATTGCACTTCTTGATGTAACAGGGAAGATCTTTGTCTCCAGTGTGTTGGATCACCTAAAGGACTGGGATTTTTGAAGGGGTATGATACACACAGTCAAAGCGGGCTTTCGGACCAAACACTCAGTGACAGATAATATAGTTGTATTGCAAGCGGTAATTTATAAGTTTGTGGTGACTAAACCACAAGTGGTACACTCAGCTGCTTTCAATAAGGTTGATAGACCCACCTTTTGGAAGAAATTAAGGAGAGTGGGAATTCCCAGCACTTTACTACAGTTAATAGTTACACTGTACGCATCCACTTGGCGTTGAGTCCATATGGGGGGAGACAAGGGGTTTGGACTTTGAGATATCAACATAAAATGGCCTGAAACAGGGATGCATTTTTGCTCCACTTCTGTTTTCCTTATTCTTTAGTGATTTGCCTGACTGTTTTTTTAAAGTAAATAATTTTCCACCACAAATTTCATCATAAAATTTACATATTTTAATGTACACAGAAGACATGGTCATCTTTGACCTCACTCCTATTCATCTACAGCGTAATATGGATGTGCTTTTTAATTAAATATTTCCAAAGCTAGGGTAGTATCGTTTAGAGGGAGGAAACAGTTTTGCCCGTATGATTGGAAGCTAGGTGGAAGGCCCGTTGAGGTAGAAAGGGCATACATTTATTCAGGGAGGGTTTTCTCCCAGTCACTAGAATGCATTTCTCACTTCTCTGATATTGGGTTTAAGGCTACTGCTCACGTAGGTTCTTTAAAAAGATTTTATTGCTTCTCAAGAAGGAGACATTTTCAAATTCTACTAGATATTTACCAGACAAAGATACCCCCATTCTCTCTTATGCAGTTGAATATATCCCCACAAGTAAATGGCCAATGTTAAATTTGTTTGAGGAGAGGCTCCTTCGCAAGATAACATCCTTGAGCGAACCCACCCCCTACAGGCACTTTGCCCAGAGTGTATCTTACCCAGTGCCTACTCTACATCTTTGGCTAATGTAATCAGATGGGCATATAGGGCCATATGTATGAACACATTTTCCGATAGACACAGAATGGGTAAAACCCTTTGATACATCTGGCCCATAATCTTCTGCATGTGTCTTTGAGAGCCCTCATAATGAGAGACATCTTTAAGGAAGGTAGAAGTCTATTTCCTATTAATAGAAATCTTGTGATTGCACTGGAGAATTTCCAATGCACTATCTCCCCCTTGCGAACATGGACACCGACTCATATGAAGTTGTTTTTGAAAAGTATGATGACCAGAGTAAGCTTCACACTAGATATTGCACCTTGTTCATAGACAGAAATGTTTAGGCCTTATGCTGATAACCTCGATTATAATATCGATCAAAAACATTTGAGGTTTACATTAGATTACAGCACTAGGAGATGTATAATTATGTTCCACCTCACAACAGCATCCAGCCCATGCACCCAAACACAGCAGACAGACACCTCCAATTCCAAACCTTCACCCTCTTCCCACTCTAATGTCCCTAAGAAGCTTTTCTTCTCTACCATTAACCTCTTCCCTTCCCCTCCTCCCCCCTGTCCTTCACGTCAGGCCAGGGTGAAGAAAACCCAGGCACAGTAGTGTCGACAGCTACTGTAGGTGGGAGAGGATCCCGGGCACCAGGCAGCAACCCTGAAAGGGTGCCTGTACCAGGTGCATCAAGGAAGGGCAAGGAGGCACCACCAGCAGCGTCTAGGAAGGGCAAGGAGGCACCACCAGCTGCAGGAGGGAAGGGCAAGGGGCAATCCCCAGCTGCTGACAGGAGGGGCAAGGGGCCTGCACCAGCAGGCAGGAAGGACAGGAGGCCTGGTGCTGGGACTCATTCGGATCCCCCACCACCAACCATGGTGGTTGAGCCGTCCGAGGCTGCAGAGGATGGGCTGGAGCCTACCCCCACCAATGCCAGCACTGCCACCAGAACTGCCACCACCACCAGCTCCACCACCAGCACCACTGCCAGCAGCAGCAGCCCCAGGGGGCAGCTGTCCAAGGCTGCAGGGGATGGGCTGGAGCCTCCCTCCACCACTGCCAAAACTGCCAGCACTGCCAGCACTGCCACCAGCACCGCCGCCACCTCTGCCACCAGAACCGCCACCTCCACCGCCACCAGCACCTCCACCAGCACCACTGCCAGCAGTTGCAGCCCCAGTGGGCAGCCGTCCTAGACTTCAGGGGAAGGGCTGGAGCCTCCCCCCACTGCCACCAGCACCGACACCAGCACCACTGCCAGCAGCAGCAGCCCCAGGGGGCAGCTGTCCGAGGCTGCAGAGGATGGGCTGGAGCCTCCCCCCACCACTGCCAGCACTGACACCAGCCCCGCCCCTGCCACCACTGAGCAACCGTCACCGCCAGTGGACAGTGTTTAGTCCTGCCTCCATGGGCTGTTGTGCGTCCTGGCCCCTGAAAATCCCTTGGGTCTGACAACCAGGTGAGAGACTGTGACCTTGCACACCCCAAGATCTGCATCCCAGGGCACACTACCCCCTCCAGAACCAGTGGAAGAAGCCATCCACTCACCCCATCCTTCCCAGGATGAAGCACACTGGGCACAATGCCCCTCCAGAACCAGTGGAGAAGCCATCCACTCACCCCATCCTTCCCAGGATGAAGAACACTGGGCACAAGGCCCCCTCCAGAACCAGTGGAGAAGCCAGCCACTTGAGAGACTGCGGCCTTGCACTCCCCAGGACCAAGCAGTGGGCAAACCACCCACTTGAGAGACTATGGCCTTGCACTCCCCAGGACCAAGAAGTGGGCAAGTCACCCACTTGAGAGACTGTGGCCTTGCACTCCCCAGGACCAAGCAGTGGACAAGTCACCCACTTGAGAGACTGTGGCCTTGCACTCCCCAGGACCAAGCAGTGGGCAAGTCCCCCACTTGAGAGATTGTGGCCTTGCACTCCCCAGGACATCGCACAGGGCATGTAGCCCCCTCCAGGACCAGTGGTGTTGTACCATCTCCCCCCCCCCATTCCTGTCCCCCTGAGGTGCCTGTGTATTTTCGACCTGATGCCCCTGCAGTGTTCTCTCCGTGTTGTTGCAGGAGTGAGGTGGGGCCTTGGCCTATGTGTTGTGGCCCTGTGGCCCACGGACATTGAGGACTGGGCAGTGTCCCAACATTTGTCATATTGGTATATGCGGTTGGATTTTGATGCACTTATTCATGTAATTTTCTCGTATTACACTCACTTTTTTCAAATCATTTTGTCCTTGCAATATTCCTGAGGTGTATGGGGTGAATATGTAATATTTGTGCATCTGGTTCTGTGTATGGTGTTGTGGGAGGGGGTGGGTGTGTGTGTGTTGCGTGTGTGTCACTCTCTTTTTCCTCCCCCCTCCCTTGTGTGCTAGGCAGCAGTACTGAATGTGGTCATCTTCGCTGGTGTTGATGTTCATAATGCAGAAAAAGTTAGACGAGTATCAGAAATATGTGCAGCTCGGGCTCCACGGCATCGTTGTTGTTCCCTGAGTCTCCAGAGGGGAGTCCTTTGACTTCTGTGCAGTGTTTCCGCCATGCTTTTGATGTCGTTGGTACCGCCCCGGAAAAGGTAGCAGATAGACCGGTCGTAATAGTGTGGGCAGTACATTGTCTTCCGCCAGGCTGTTGGCGGTTACCGCCGTGGTGCTTGTTAATACGGCTCTGGCGGTCGGAGTGTTAAAGTGGCTGTCTGTCTGAGCGGTTTCCGCTGTGGTCATAATTCCATTTTGGTTACCGCAGGCCTGTTGGCGGTATTACCGACGCTTTATCACCGACCGCCAGGGTTGTAATGAGGGCCATAGTCTAGTCTTGAGTACACCCAGTGGCCTCCTGAGAAGTAAGAGTACTTGCTTTCTTTTGTGTGTACGTCCTGTCAAAGGCCGACCAATCTCAGTCTGCCTGCAAACCGTGCCAATGCCATGCCCTGAGCAATCGTCTTGTGTGTCCCGGAACAGTCTTGACCTGGGGCCACAACATAATTGAAATCCATGCCTATTGTGTATATTGTGGAGGTGGATTCTAGGAGGACGTCTCTCATTTTGACCATGGTGGAAATTTGGAGTTGAGGAGGAACATATACGCACACCAGAGTTCAAACCGCCCCTTCTATCCCTGTACCCCAACGTATCTGCCACCAGGGTCATCCCATGCATGCGGAACCCGAAAATGAATTTTCTTCTTAAACAATGTAGCTTCTCCTCTAGCACCTCTGGAAAACCCCGCATGTGCTAGGGTAGTAAATGTCCCACGGAATTGGCAGTGTGATCCCAATAGGTGGGTTTCCAGAAGGGAACCTATGTTAGGTTGCAGTCTACTGAGGTACTGTGCCACCAGCCCTCACTTAATCATATTGCCTAAGCCGTTGATGTTCCAGGTCAACAGCGTGAGAGGGGAGTCTTCTGTTAGGTCTTGTGGTGCCATTGTGGTGCAATCAGTTTGTGGAGTCCCCTGCATCTTAGTGTCTCCATCTCAAAATTTAGCCATGATCAGTTACTTTTTAAAACATTTACACTGACTGCATGGAAAGGTAGAAACTCCCCCTCCAGCCCCCATTCGCCCACCCCACCCCTGACTAGCTACCCCTCTGCTGCACACCATAACTTCAAATTCAAAGCTTACATGGAGAGAGTATGAGAGGTTTGTAGCTCACCCTCCGATTTTCACTTCCAACTACCGAACCTTGTGAATGACAACAGTTAACTGGGAACCATTAAAGAGAAAGAGGAAAGAAAACAAAAGGAAAAAAATGGAGAAGAGAAAAAAACACGGGTATAGGAAAGTTTAGAAAGGGACGAAAAGAAAGACAGAAGTTCAAGCACTGCCCCTGTAGGTTTAAGACCCCTAAGGCAGGCTAAACAGGAGGGAGCCGAGCTTCCCCCCAAGGCAAGATGTAAGTCTACATCCTGAGTCAGCCTTTCGACCCTTCTCTGTCCACCATGTCTTCTGTTGCCAGGTGAGTGGCATCCGGGCAAGTTTGTTCCATGCATGTGATCTCTTTAATCAAGGGGTGCATATCCTCTGATTCTGGGGACAGGTCTGCTTGCTCCATTTCTGAGTGGGTCATCATTGTAGATCAGTTAGGGGTGTGTCTCCCTTTGCACCTGACGGAAGTCTGGATGGAGTCCATTGTCACCTTGTTCTGTCGTCGCATCACCATTTCTTGCAGTTAGGTTGATGGGTTTTGGGTCTCGCTCCTCCCTGAGGGAGGGGTTCTCCACCTGACTGGTCTCCCCAGCAGCCTCAGAGAAGGGGGGCGCTCCTCCAGCCATTCCTACGCTTCCTCTGGAGTTTGATAAAAGAACAACTTGCCCTCAAATAAAACCTTCAATTTGGTTGGGAACAACAGCATGTAGTCCAGTTGGAGAGATCTCAGTTTAGTTTTAACTGTGTCGAAGGCATGACGTTATTTCTCCCATGGGGCAAAGGCCGTGGGCCTAGTCTGCCCTACCTCAGCTTGTTGGGGTGATAAGTCTGAGACCGAGGGGGGTGCACGAGCCCCCATGGAGAGGTCTGCCTGCTCTGCCAAGCTCGGCCCATGTTCAGAGAGTGGCCAAAATCTCCACTCATCGGGCCCCAAGAGATACCACCAAGGCCTACCAATTGAGTCAAGGAGGCAGAGCCAAGTCCATCCAGGAGGATGTGAGGATGTTGTGCATCACGAGTAGTCCCTCAATCACAGGCTGGCACCAATGAAGGGGTATCACCCTCAGGTTATGTGGCAGGCAAGGCCTGCTTGTGCATTCACAGGCAGTTCCTCTTTGCTATAGACACCAGGTGATGGGCCCCTAGTCAGGTTGGGAAAAGTGACGGCAATCAGGGCTGGAGAGGTGACCTCTGGGTGTCTTTCACAGGGTTGGAAGGCAGGTGAGGAAATCAGGAGGATTTGCTGGGTAGAGGAGAGGCCCTATCTCCCAGTGTGAAGCAATGTTTCCGTCCGCCGGCCCAGCAGAATGTTCTTTATGTGGCTGGCATGGTCCCAGGGGGGCTGGCGGTCAGTTAATTGACCGCCAGCATGAACACGGCGGTTAACACCGCCGTGTTCATAATGAGGGCCTAAGTCATCAGGTTAGATCAAGCTTTATTCTATCAGCTCAGAATTAGTTCATTAATGACCACCAATAACATAATCTAATCAAAACTTGAGAAAACAAATGCTCGAATGCTTCAACATAAGCCAACAAGGATGACTATAACAGCATTAATAGCAGAGTTCAGCAATCAGTTCGTCAATCATTTGTCACTGTCAGAGTCACCCAAAGAATCCTTACCTAACCCAAATTAGCATTTAGCATGTGGGATTTCGTGCGAAAACAATTTAGAAAACGTGAATTTAGAAAAACATCTAGCTAAGAGAAAAACAATAAAACAGCGCAGTTGGTACCTAGAAAGAAAAGCATAAAAGTTAATCAGTCACATTGTCATAGCTACCTATCCACGAAATGGATCAGCAACAAAGTCAATCTTCGTCTTCTGGTCATCAATCGATCAGCAACGCATCAGGCTCTCAAGAGCATGAGCCCAATGTCAGAATCTCGAACCGCGTCTCTTGACGTCATCAGTTCTCCCCTCGCATCTCAAATTTGCCCTTGCATCTGAAGTTTTAGCCCCTTCTCATGACTTTTTATTAGAATTTTTCAGTTCATCTCCCTTTTCCAACCTTTTCCCAAACACCTGGTCCTTTCAATTCTTTCAAATCCTTACTTGAGTTAGTCAGATGAGTGAGTAAGTCTCTTATCTCCCTATCGTTGTTCGGAATAAATGAACAACAATGCCTAGCATTAAGCATCTTACAGACTCCGCCGTCTTTCGCTAAAAGAATGTCTAAAGCAAGCCTATTTTGAAGCGTCATAGTTCTATCCACGGCTCATTCAGTATCTATCAAGAGTATTGCCCCTTTAAAATTTGTCAGCATGTTATCCACAATAGTAGACAACTTTCATATCTTGATCAAATTCAGAATGACTCCCACTAAAGGAATCACTGCACCAAAGATATCTCCCACAATTGCAGAAGAGGTTTCCCTCCTCTGTCGCTTATGATGTAATTCTGTCAATTTCAGAAACTTCTTTAAGTCATCTATCTGGTAAATTTTAGGGAAAACTATCCCCAAATAACGTGTCCCATACCATCCTCTTGGAAGACGGCAATAAGCATTTAATCCACATATGTTATAGATCCTAGGAATATCAGGGACCTGACCATTCAGAATAAACGTCCAGTTACTCTGAAACAAAAACACATGCCTACATTCACTCGTTCCCACAAATAAAGTGTCAGTGCGTGATTTTGGCCTATATATACAAAGCTTCCCTATATGTAATGCATCTAATGATAATTTCCCTTGCGTTTTAAATGCAGTGTAAGCATAGTCATTTTTATAAGTCCTTTTCTCTAAACCTTTTTCCAATTTTTCTTTTAGTGCCTTTCTCCTGTCATCAGTATGCCCTATAAAGCTCTTTTCTAAAGGTGTAAGCAAACATGTGAGGTTGTTTTTGTGTGCGTATGCGGTTCCATATGATAATATTGTCTCAAAGAATCGTCTAACTAATACTATATCATGCTCTCCTGCTACTTTACTCAGATATCTAATGATAGGAACAAACGAAAACAGAACATCATGATTGGAATAAAAATACCGTACATACTCTTGGTTATAAAATCTTGTTGGTAGCAAACTACAGCTTATTCCATAAGTTAGTGGTAAGCTATGGTACGTAACTCCTTCCTCTACTGATGAAGGAATTTGCGTACACACAAGACAATTCCTCGCATCCATCGTTTCAACATACTCACTCAACAAGCAATAGAAAGCATTAGAAGAAGGCTCTCCTTGTGCATTAGTATAATCATGCAAGTATTTCTCATCTAGCTTAAACCCCTCTAAAGCTGTTTGTGTAGTAAATTCAGGATCAGAAGTAATAGTAACTCTTTTCATATCATGAACAGTCCTTCCCACAACCATTGTTATAAACAAGATTCCACACATAACTGCCAATCCAACAGTCATGTATCTACAGTGCGTAGCAATTCTATCTTGATTATTTAGCTCAGCCATGATCTGTAAAGAATCAGAAAGCAGAAGTAACTCATATAAAGTGCAATAAAAATCAAAAATTCTTCTCCCACAGTTCAGTTTCACATCCAGGAACCCTTCTCATTTGTCAAAATCGATTAGCAGCTTGTCACATTCGGTTTTCAGTGTCAAATCAGGTTATCAATGTCTCTTCCAGTATTATTTTCGAACAGCCTCTTTTAGGATTTTTCAGATTAGCTCAACAAATCAGCTTCCTTGATCACCTTCAGGTTATATCAAAGTACTGACTCGGAACTTCTCTATCAAAACAAAAATACATAAACTTGTGTTGCCATTCGTTGGTAGTTGCATATGCCCATTCAGGACCTGCGTAACGTCAACTTGCTATTCTCTTTTGTTTTCAACCTTCGATCACCACTTAATTCCCCTTCACTCAATTCTTCTTTTCTCGCAGTATCCACTTCTTCCTCTATTGTTTTGTTCAGTTCCTTTTTCTTCTCTATCTGCGATTCGGGCCAATTATCTCCTTTTCTCGTTCCTTCTGTTAATATTCTTCTCTAGATTAGACTTTTTTCCTTTTCTTTTTCTATGGTGTTTTCTCTTGATGGACCTGCAATGGGTTCCGGAGGAGTCAGATCACTTTGACTTTGATCCGTCTCAACTCTTTCACCCTCTTGGTCTGGCACTTGCTCTGTTTGCTTTTCAGCGCTGTCTGCTTCCGGGAGAACCTCTGCTAAGCTAGGCTCTCCTGCTGTATCCGTCAAGATTGGTTCTTGCGCACCCTCCTGTAATTCTTCACCTTCGTCTCTTACAGGGGTAATAGAACCATCTTCCACGAGCTCTGGTTCAACTTCAGGCTCTATTTGCTCCTTTTCTGGCTCAGGTGCGGTGATCTGTTTCATTGTTGTTGGTGCTTTCAACAATGCTTCCTCATGATCTGGTGGACATACCACTCTCTTTGTATGGCTCGCGCGTATCCAGTTTGGAAGTCCTGCACACTTCACAGCTGTCGTAGTTGTTAACACCACCTGGTGAGGACCCCTCCAACGCAGTTACAAACAGGTCTTGCGAACATGCTTTCTGACAACGACTCAGTCACAGGCTCTCACGTTGTGCCCTGGATTGTGGATGGGTGATAGGTTGGTAGCCTGCACCTGCTGAGAAACAGAGCGAACCACATCAGCCAGACCCTTGCAGTAGTCTAACACCTTATCATCTATAATGTTTACAAGTGCATTGGCTGGAACTGCTGGTAATCTCATTGCTGTGCCCATGAGGAGTTCATGGGGCGACAGCCCTGTCTTCCTGTCAGGTGTGTTTCTCATTGACATCAACACCAAAGGCAATGCATCTGGCCATTTCAGATTCGTAGCTGCACACATCTTTGCAATTCTTGATTTCAAGGTACCATTCATCTGTTCCACCAGTCCTGATGCTTAAGGGCGGTAACTACAATGCAACTTTTGTTCGATGTTTAGTGCTGCACATAAGAGTTTAATAACCTTGTTATTTAAGTGAGTTTCCCTACCTGATTCTAAAGAGATTGGAAACCCGAAACATGGTATCAACTCCCTAAGCAACAGCTTTGCTACTGTGAGACTGTCATTCCTTCTGGTAGGATATGCTTCAATCCAGTGACTAAAAACACACACTATCACCAACACGTACTTAAAACCTCCACACACAAGCATTTCAATAAAATCCAATTGCATTCTGCTGAATGGACCTCCTGCTCTTCCAATGTGGCTCAAATTCACCACTGTCCCTTTTCCCACATTGAGCTACTGACAAATTATACAGCGATGACATACTGCCTTTGCTGCCTGCCTGAACTTTGCCATCTGGGACATTAAACTATTTGGCAGGACAATCTGACCCTCTTCAGAAACCCAAATTTCATCAGGTCGTTGAACACATTTCAATTTAGACCAAAGACGTTTTTCTTCCTTGTCAACATTACTTTGCAATGTGTTCAACTCTTCCAGAGTATCGATCACTTTCAATGCAAAATTTCCCTGTACCATCTCTGAGGCATGAGCCATCAACAAAGACAATTTGATCATTTTCTTTCAATCGAGTTTCTCTGATATCAGGCCTTGGTTTTGTACACAGTTCAGTTACCTCAAGACAATCATGCTTGATGTCTTCCTCCTATTCAATTTCAACAGTATCACTTGGAAGTAATGTCGCCGGGTTCAACACTGTACATCTTTTTAATGTTACATTTGGAGCACCTAGGCCCTGATTTATACTTTTTGGTGCAAAACTGCACCAACTCAGTATTGCACCAAAAAGTTTACCACCGGCTTGTACCATTTCTGTGCACCAGCCGGGCACCATATTTATGGAATGGTGAAAGCCGGTGCAAAGGGTATGCTAGCGGCAAAAAAAATGACTTTAGTTGGGTTGGGCTGGCAGTATGGAAGAAGGGGTTTTTGCACCAAAAAATTACGTTAGGCAGCTTAGAGTAAAATAAATTACTCTAACCTGCCTAGAGTCATTTTCTGACGCAAACCCATCCATACCACATGATGGATGTCTTAGAAAAAACAGGAGTCATGCCCACCACCCCAATGGTCAGCACAGGGGTCCAGGGTCCCATGGGCATGGCGAATGCACCCAGTACCATGTAGGGGGCCCCATTTCAGGGCCACCAATGGCACTTCAAATAATAAAATAAAAAACTTACCTGCACTTATCTGTACTTACCTGGGATGGGGTCCCCCATTCTCCGCTGTCCCTCTGGTGTGGGTGGGGGTGTCCCTGGGGCCTGTGGAGGGCACCTGTTGGCTTACTGCATGTTGTTCCACCATGGAAATAGTCCCACAGGTCCCCTAACGCCTGCCCTGACCCAGGCGTTGAAAAATGGGGCAAAGCAAGTTTTGCACCATTTTTTGACCCCTCCTCCCTCCTGTGCACCATTTTTGCACAAGAGTATAAATATGGTTTAAGGCCATAGAGTGATTTTTTGCACAGGAACGCCTACCTTGCATCTGATTAACACAAGGTAGGTTTCCACTTTAAAAAAATAACTCTAACACCATAAATTTGGCGCCACACGGGTCTTGCACCAAAGTATAAATATAGAGTTAGTTTTGCACCGAATTAGAGTAAAAGAAAAAAATTATGCTAATTCGGTGCAGAGTATAAATATGCCCCTTAGTATGCTTGTCTCATACCTTGGCAATCTTGCACCAGTCAAGTACTGTGTTTTCATCCTTGTCAATAAAATCTCAACAGAGTGAGGTACCATTACCATCAGAGGGTTTCCCATCACTACTCCCTCACATTGAGAAAGGCTTTGACCAACTGCGGCAACTGCCGTAAAGCTGCTGCGACTGGGTCCAAGGTAGCTGAAAAATAGGCTACTGGGCGATAAGCACCTCCATGGACCTGTGTCAAAACAGACAAAGAACAAGCATCACGTTCATGACAAAACAATGTGAATGGCTTCGTGTAATCAGACATTCCCAACGCTGGAGCTCTGCACAAACTCTCTCTCAACTCAGTAAATGCTTTCATCTGATCTTCATCTAGAGTTATGGGATCTGTAACATCTTTGTGTGTCAGCTGCTGTAATGGTTTGGCAATCTCTGCAAAATTTGGAATCCACTGACGACAATAACCTACCATTCCCAGAAACATTCTGACATCTCTCAGTGAAGTCGGAGGACTTCTCTGCAGTATCATTGTAATCCTCTCACTGGAGATTCTCCTTGACCCTTTCTCAATCTGGTGTCCCAAGTATTTCACCGACTTTTGACAGTACTGAAATTAAAAAGGTGACACCTTATGTCCAAATTTCCCCAAATGATTTAACAGGGCAATCAAGTCATACTTACACTCGTCCCTTGTCCTGGATGCAATCAGCAAGTCATCAATGTACTGCACTAGAGTCGATTGGTACGGTAGTTCCACTGACTCCAAATTTGTTTTCAGGATCTGATTGAACAGAGACGGTGACTTCGTATACCTTTGTGGAAGCCTGCACCAGCTGTAGACTCTGTCTAGAAATTTGAAACCAGAAAGAAACTGACTATCCTCATGAAGAGGCACAGAAAAGAAAGCTTGTGGCAAGTCAACCACTGTGAACCACTCAGCATCGCAAGGAATCTGAAACAGTATCACTTCTGGGTTCGGCACTACAGGACAACACTTAACCACCATGTCATCCACTTTTCGCAAGTCCTGCACAATGTGCACTTTCCCACACAGCTTCCTCAAGCCCATTATCGGTGAATTATATGGACTGCTCAACGCTGCTTTCAAAACAGCTTGTTTTAGAAAATCTCCAATTATTTGCACCACTTTCATCAGAACATCTTGTGCCTTATACTGTGGAAGCTGCGGAAACACTACATTTGGCTTCAAAGTAATCTTAATCGGCTCCACTCCCTTGATCAAACCCACTTCTTTACCTGTCAGATCCCATACGTTCTCTTGTACTGTTCCCTGCAAGTCTGCATACAATTCTTTCACAGTGAACATCGGAAAAACTCAATCAACGGGTACTCTTTGTTAACACTTTCAGTGTCAGTTTCAGGTGCCTGTTCTTCGTCATCATTGCTATTTGTCTGAACCTCTATTCCAGCAGTCGAACAACTAATTTAACATCTGGTCTTGCACAACAAATCTCTTCCCAAGAGAGATAGTGGACTTGAGTCACAGACTACAAACTTATGCAGTCCCTGGAAGTTGCCAATCTCAACCTGTACTGGATCTGTGATCAGATTTGCCAACTATCTGTTTGCTACTCCCACATCTTGAACTGTTCTACCTGAAAGAGGTAAGTTCGGAACTTCTGCACTTCTCACTGTAGAGCGTATAGCTCTTGTGTCCACTAAGAATGAGACTCTCTGACCCATCACCTTTCCCCTTCATAAAAGGTCCTCTCTGATCTACCTCTAAGGACAGTGCAAGCATACATGGCTCTTCATCCGAACTAATACTCATCCATTCATCGTTTATTTCATTCTCACTATGTAACATGAATTGGTGCACTGTGTCATTACTTCTGTCTTGTCTCTGACCTGTGACCTGCGGAGTAAGCATCATCTGTTGCTGTTCCATCGCGGCTTGAGGTATCTGCATTTGCTGTCTAGGTACCATAGGAACCTGCTGCTGAATTGGTTGTAGCTGTGTCAGTTGGGCACGCAGCACTTACACCTGCTGCATGGGTTGAAAATTCTGCACCTGGTTCTGAACATTCGGATATAGTCCTCTCATTCTAGGTACTCTCACAGTTTTTAATGTATAGACATCACCAAATTGTTGAACAACACCATCCTGCACCATCATCGGACACTCCCGCTTCCAGTGTCCCACGTTTCCGCACAGATGACATGGTAACATCTTTTTCATCCGTTGCACATCATTTTGAACCACCACGGTACTCAAATCTGGACCACGAGTCATGTTGATTCCATGACCCCTACCTCTCATTTGAGGTTTGAACATGATGGTTCCCTGCTGCTGTGGTATCTGTTGCGCTAAAGCTCCTTGCACTCCTGTCTGAGCTCCTTCAGCTTTTTCTGCTTCAACTCAATCTCATCACTTCAGTATTTTGCATACTGCAGCACCTCATCAATCGGCTTCGCTTGCCAGCAAATCAAATGACTTTTAATCATCTGCCCCATTTCTGGTCTCAATCCTTCGACCAACCTGTACACAAAGTGCAACATGTTTTTTGGCTCAATTGCTTCTTTACAACTGTATTCCTTTAACGCTTTCAACAATCTCTCATAATAGGTATGTTTTGATTCTTTTGCCTCCTGCACTGTCCTGTCAATCCGCTGCCACTCAATATTTTTATGCGAGATTCTCGTCTTCAGGAACTCAATCACCTTATAATAATGTTTCATCACTTCAGGTGATGGTGCACCTGTAACTCTATCCCTTTCCTGTTCACTTGTTGGCCAATCCACTGCTCTCTTACATTCACCCACAAATCAGCTGGAACCACTATTTCCAACAAGGTATTCAGGTCTGCCCATAAACATTTAGAAAGCTTCACAAATCTATCTGTCTGCTGGTACCACTGAAGCGGTTTCTCTCTCAGTTTTGGATAATCATTTGTGATTGACAGAATATCAATCCTGTGCCATGGAACATGACCAAACTGCCCACCTGGAATTTCCCTCATCGGTAAAAATTTTGACTGGATCCTTTTCTTTCTAAGCACCTTCACACCCTCCTTGTGAATCTCGTTTTCGCTTATCCTTCTTCTTTGCCCATCTTCCTTCCCACTTTTCTAATGCTCCCCAAATCTGAGCACTCTGCAATAATTCTTCAAGGTGCCCATCATTCATGCTGACCTCATATGCTCAAAATCCTTTGCCTCAAAGTCTAACCTGTAGCTTTGTTTCAAATGCTTTGTTTTCTCAATTTCAATGTCATGCTTATCTGCTAGGTCTGTCAATTTCTGGTGTATCTTGCCCACTTCTCTCGTAATCCTCAGACACAAGTACCTTCGCTCTTCTTCTGTATAGGAGCTTAACCTATTCACTCCCATTGTCCCTTCAACCAGCTCAGTTATTTCTGTAGCCAGCCTTACACGGTTTATCTGCTCTTCACCCTTGGAAGTGTTTCGAGGCGTATTCAGACAATCCAAACACTCATTCAATTGTTGTGCTGTCAATCCCTGTAATGAAATATTACTTGCATTCGGCAATGGTACCTGTGGTACCGCTGTACCTTGAGTCGGCGGTGTCAAAAGTTCAGGCTCTGACTTGCACTCCGGCCACTTACCGCATCTGGAAGTGCAACAAGTGGACTAAGATCCATTAATGGTCTGGATCCATCAAAGGTCTGACCCCTAGACGATACCACCTGCACATGATCACTCACTCCCCTCCTCACGAGGCTCTGTGACATTTCACCCTGTTCTGCTGCAATTCTTTTCTTTTGCGCAAACAATGGTCCCACTGGACCAACAGCAATCGGTAGCGACATTGCATCTGGCACTTGCATTTTGTGGAAGGATTACTCCCATGTTCTGATTCCTTACTGGTGTCACATCTGACTGTGTCCCTGTCATTGGTGTGAACTTCGGCAAACCCTGTGTCTGTGCCTGAGGCAACAACATTGGAGTCGGCTCAGTCTGAACTAGCATTGGCCTCGGAATAACTGGCTCCAACGGCACCACTAAGTTCGAAGTAGTCTCAAGAACTGGTACATCTGGATAAATTCTCTGTATCAATGGGGGTGCATTTGCGCTTGGACCACCGAAGTAGTCACTGCATTAGGAGTACTCTGCACTACCCTTTGTATCTGTCCATTATCTGTCTGCACTGTTCCCACTGTTCCCGTCACTTGTGCTGGAGCAGTCAGAACAGAACTAGTACTTGGTCCCCCTTCCTGCGCCGCATATGGCGGACGTCGATCCCTCAATATCTGTGTAATAAGATCCTTAACATCTGAGTCTTCTTCGTCTACATAAGTGTTTTCTTCTTCTTATCTCTTGAACCCTTTTCACTCTTGTCACCATCCTCTTTTTCATCTGACTCATCTTCCTCTGCAATAGCAGGAAACAACCTAACACACTGTAACGTTGTCATTCTCCACTTCTTCTGTTCCCAATCCCACCTTGCTTCTGCCAAGGACTTGTCTACCTTCCTTATTCTCCTCTGGAACTTCATCTCTTGCTTCTGTCTGGCTACGAGTTCCCAAACCGCTAAAGCCTCAAACTGTGCTGGTCTCGGAAGTGGCATTGTCTCATATAATGTCATTCACAACTGATTCAAAATTCTCAAATTAAATGTTCCATGCTCTGGAAACGCTAAAGCATCCTATTTCTCTGTCAATTTGCACCACTGCTTTAACCAAAGACATGGCGCAACACCTTGTTCCTCCATCACAATAAATGCTGGAGAATTTTCCGGTGGGTTAGGCTCCCCAACTGTCGCCTTAATATAAGAATCATCCTTCATGGCACTTCTGAACGCTTTTGAAAACTTCATTTTGCTATCTTTTGTGTATCCGATTCAATGAGGAAATGACTTTTACTCCCAAGATTCCTTTCACCCGCTTGCTCAACCAATTGTCTCTTACGGACGGCTGCCAATCCGCTTGCGACTCTTCTCATTAACCAACCTACCCCAGCGCGGCTCACTCTAACGTCACAATCACTCACTGCGGCTGACAAAGTCTAGCGGCTTGTCCTCCTAAACTTCAACTCACACAGAACTAATGCAAAACATTGCGAGCACTAACCAAAAAACAATAACCAAAACAAACCTGCTGGTTTACTGCAGGAAAGGTACACAATCGCTTCAGAGACCTTACGGATTATCACTGATGGCCCTTTCGCTCATGCAGCTATTCCTCCTTCTCAGTCTCCCACATTCACAAGCAAAATTCGACCCGCGACTTTCACTCTCAACTGATCAATGGGTCTGTCCTGGTGCACATAGGACTTGCTAAATCTCAGTAAAAAAATCTCCTTACTCACTTAACTTACACTCTGACTTGTTGACCACGCCCGGTCAACCTACTAAACCAGACAGATTACAACATATAACCAAGTGTCTCCTACATTTGTCAATATACTCCGGAGTCTTAAACCACGCAGGATTCGTACATCACCAACAACCACATGGACATTTTTTTAGCACAAAGCACCACACACATATGAAGTTCGATGACTTTCCTACTCTCATACTGTGGAGTACGCACACTCCTACTAAACCTCAACTGGAGTACACAAACTCCCTACGTCCCTCACATACGTCACAATTCACCTTCGATTTGCATAAGCCATTGCAAGCGTAATCCTACCACTTTCACACTATCACAAATACGCCGAGAACACACCCATCTTTACTACCGGGATTCAGGATCTGGGAAAGTCATTTCTGGGTTTATGGGGACATCATTTTTGCTACAATTGCTATTTCAGAAAAACAAACTTCACACCTCATATAAATTAACAACTAACCCTAACTTAAACTACCACCATAATCATCAGTCACTACATTACTAGTTCTCCAAGGAAACTAACCATCAAGCTGCTACCAAAAACTGCAAGCGCGCCTGGTCCTTAGTAAGTAAACTTACAAGGGGACCATATAGGCCGATGAACCTTTTGGTCTCATGGAGTATCCTAGCTATGTAGTAATCGATGAACATCAATTGTCAGTGTAATTAATCAACAACCACTAAGAGAATCATTAAACTTGAGGCAATATATCAACATTTCATGAATAACCACAACTCAATTATATGTTTTATCAATTTTATTTCCCTATTAGTTACAATACTAAGTCATCAGGTTAGATCATGCTTTATTCAATCAGTTCAGAATTAGTTCATTAATGACCACCAATAACATAATCTAAAAAAAACTTGAGAAAACATATGCTCAAATGCTTCAACATAAGCCAACAAGGATGAATACAACAGCATTAATAGCGGAGTTCAGCAATCAGTCCGTCATTCATTTGTCACTGTCAGAGTCACCCAAAGAATCCTTACCTAACCCAAATTAGCATTTAGCATGTGGGATTTCATGCAAAAACAACTTAGAAAGCGTGAATTTGGAAAAACATCTAGCTAAGAGAAAAACTATACACAGCGCAATTGGTACCTAGAAAGAAAAGCATAAAAGTTGATCAGTCACATTTTCATAGCTACCTATCCACGAAATGGATCAGAAACAATGTCAATCTTCGTCCTCAGGTCATCAGTAGATCAGCAACGTATCAGGCTCTCAAGAGCATGAGCCCAATGTCAGAATCTTGAACTGCATATCTAGACGTCCTCAGTTCTCTCCTCGCATCTCGAATTTGCCCTTGCATCTGAAGTTTTAGCCCCGTGGCATGACTTTTTATTAGAATTTTTCAGTCAATCCCCCCTAATTCCTAATTGGTCAATCAGTTCTCTATATATTACGTTACACAGTACTTTTTATTCTACATATCTAAGAGTTCTAATATTTTGTCTTTCTCAGTTCATGGTTTGGTCCACTGTACGATGTCTTCATCATCTGGCTCTCCAGGTATCGAAAATATTGCATGTTCCTCTTCAGTCAGTGTCTCTATTGTTCAAGACCTGGGAAAGTACATTCAGCCTACTCTACACATAATTGTATCAAATTGACTTTAGCATCTCCTGTCCATCAGTACATTGCAGAAAATTCTAGCTAAGCACACAGTTCACGGTCAGTTCATAGGCATCAGCAACTTCTACATCATGCATTTATTAATTCTGCTTCTGCATGAGGCCTGGCAAGTAGGCCACGACTTCGGCTAAGTTAGCTTCTACGATATAATGCAAAAGATGGGTTATATATCTCATTATGGCACATTACTACATCATTATTACAAATTTTCATTATTTCACGCATTTTTAGTTCTTTTAGTACAAGTTTGTATATGTGGCTGACATACCCCGTGGGCACATTTTAAAACATGCACATACATTTTCTCTACAATTAATTTCTCTATGAACTTTTATAAATCATAACATATACACATTTATTAATAATTTCTAATTAGCATATCTGCGTCAACAGCAGCAAAGGTCCAAGAAACGGCGTGCCCCTCACCCACCAGACTACTGAGCCCCAGTACCTCCTGAGCCGGACCTGTGATCACAGATGCAGGAGGATAAAAGCAGAATTTTGGGGGATTACGGCAGAGCTCCATCAAAGAGCGTCTGCCATGTTAGCCCCCCATGCCACACCCCGAATATATGTATTGTTGATCTCAAATGAGGACTAAATCAATGCATTAAAATTTGAATTTGACAAAACTATAGGTTGAGCCCCGTTACGCAGTACTCTTTGATAATTATTTGTCCCTTTAAGTTCACATTTTATGGAGTCATTGATAAGGTTCCTTGGCATGCTGTGTGAAAATCACCATCTGTAAAACAGATTGGAATGCAAATTTATATGGTTGTATTATTTCTTGCCATTGCTGATAGCTTTCTAATGTTTCTTTTACAAATGTAAAAGTCCATGACAACAATTCTGAAATTGTATGTATCCTTTCTTTCAGCATTCTATGGTCTCTTTCCTTTATTATAAGTGCACTTCGCATAGTTTTGCTCCCATCTCCCTAATCTTTCTGGCTGCTCTATATCAATAAGGAGTATTTCGGGAGATATTCTCCCTTCCTCACAGTTTCACACGAGCAGATACAACGAAGGCGAGCACCAATTTTTGACAGTCTTAAATAGAACACATTTTAACCACTGTGTTGTCAACAATCACACGCTAATTAATTCCCATTTCAATGGCAGATAATTTTGTTTTATGTTAATTGGTTGGCCGATCAGTGCTCTGGAGTAACTGATTCAAATTTATTTGGCAATGAGAACAGTGGATTTAGACTTATTTTCTCCAAGTAATTATTCTCTGTCTATTCGATGAATAGTCATGTGTACATGTTGGATTCTTAAAAAAATACTTGTAATGTCTATATCATACTTTAAATATACGTGTTAATTTCAAGCATGTATAACATTTTTCTTTTCAATAACCCTAAAATGTTCAGCTATTCCTATCTTAAGTTAGCAAATTGTGTTTCCTACATACAATTTAGAAAATAACCCATTGTAATCAAAATAATTTACAGGTTTGTTGCCAAATTTCAAATTACCATATTATAAAGTCCAATTGGAAAAGGAGTTGTAGTAACTACGATATTTCTCAAGGTGTGCTTTTTTAAGATGAACAAATTGATGTAATAACAATATCACTCAATTTGGTAGCTTAATAAAAATTATTTGTGGTGAGTTAGGGATATTGAGATCCTAGTTTTGTGTTAATATATACCAGTATTCCTTGAAAATCTTTGGAATTTGCCAGTGGTCAGTGTTGTATCGAGTAATCAGCCTTATTTCATTTTACATATTTCACATTTCATCTAAAGATTCTGTTTAGTTTATCCTAAATAGGATTCATGAGGTTCACATTCCACCCTTGACTCTGGTGAATCCACATTGGAGAGCTTCATCTTCCTACCACTTTAGTCCCTCCATCATTTAAACTTCTGACTGGGCAAAGTGTAGGGAAAGATCTCAATTTTCCCTTATGAAGAACAAAAGATGCCTGCCCTGGGTAAGAACCCAGGAATCTTGGTTACTTCCTCTTCTTCCTATGTATCACCATTTCACAAGGAGCCCCTCCCACTGTCCATGGCATAAGCAAAGTGGGCAATTGTCCAGGGCCTCAACCTTCCAAAGGATCCATAGGAAAGTGAACTTTCTATCTGTCTTGCACATCTATTTCTCCATCTCAACCTTTAAAGTATTATTCACCATTGTTTGACATGATGGGGCTTGACTTATCACAAAATGAGTAATAAAAGGCAAAGTTGTTCCGAGCAGGGGCCCCTCAAACATACCTTGCGCAGATCCCCCAAAATTGTTAAGATGACACCTAGGAGACCCACAGTGCAGGAGACCTTCATCTAGTGAAGGATGTTGTGGGCCCACGAGTGAGATAAAAAAGGTCCCCGGGTGTTATTTGGGAGATTCTGCATCCTTCCCATGAGGCTGTTACCACCAGACAGAGTGTGGGGTGTTTTATCTTTTCTTGCAGGGTATGTTTTTTAAAGCTTTGAAACAGGTCTTGTCTAAGGTTTGCCACTATTCTCAGAGAAACTGTGGTTTGAGGTTACGGAAGGGCCAGTAGAAAGGGGCACTTCAAAGGTTTTTCTTCTGGTAGAATTTTTGTGTTTTCAAAGAAACACTGTAAAAAATCCCCTGTACTTTTTGGAAGTTGACGTTATTGGCCAGCACCTCGACTCTTAAAAAAGCTCCATCTCCACTCCTTAAAAGCATATTCTTGCACCATCGATGCTCACTTCTCCATTTGTGATGAATGAAGAAGGGGGGGGATCCCGTAAATAGCAGTAGTAATTGCTTGTAATCTATTATTCTTAAGATTTTATGACTAGCCCAGTAGGAGAAATTACTGCCATCTGGATTTGATTGCCCTAGCCTCATCTGTAACGTGATTACCGAATGTTAGTGCTGCTCAAGGTACAACTCACAAATGTGATGTTTGCTTCTTTTTCCTGGATCAGGACAGCACAGAGCTTGCAAGGACCAGTCCCTGTCACCAGTTCTTTGGCACTGAGGGGATAGAGATACTAAGGCCCTGATTTATACTTTTTGGTGCAAAACTGCCCTAACGCAGTTTTGCATGAGAAAGTTTAGCACCGTCTTGCACTGTTTCTGTGCACCAGCCGGGCACCATATTTATGGAATGGTGCAAGCAGGCGCAAAGGGTAGGCTAGCATTTAAAAAAATGATGTTAGTCGGGTGGGGCTGGCGGTATGAAAGAAGGGGGGGTTGCACCAAAAAATGATGTTAGGCAGCTTAGAGTAAAAAAAAATGACTCTAACCTGCCTAGAGTCATTTTCTGATGCAAAACCAACCATACCACATGACTCCTATCTTAGAAAAGGCAGGAGTCATGCCCACCACCCCAATGGCCAGCACAGAGGACCAGGGGACCCTGGGCATGGCCATTGCACCCAGTGCCATGTAGGGGGGCCCATTCCAGGGCCCCCAATGGCACTTAAAAAACAAATACTTACCTGTGCTTACCTATTCTTACCTGGGATGGGGTCCCTCATCCTCCGCTTTCCCTCTGGTGTTGGTGGGGGTGTCCCTGGGGCCTGGGGAGGGCACCTGTGGGATTATTCCATGGTGTTCCACCATGGAAATAGGCCCACAGGTCCCCTAACGCCTGCCCTGACCCAGGCGTTAAAAAATGGTGCAAAGCAAGGTGTGCACCATTCTTTGACCACTCCCGGTGGGTGATTTTAGCACGGGGATAACTATGGCGCTAAGGCCATAGAGTAATTTTTGCGCGGGAACGCCTACTTTGCATCTCATTGACGCAAAGTAGGTATCCACGTCCAAAAAATGACTTTAACTCTATAAATTTGGCGCTAGACGGGTCTAGCACCAAAGTATAAATATGGAGTTAGTTTTGCACTAAATTTGCGTTAAAAAAAAGGATGCTAATTTGGTGCAAAACAAGTATAAACGTGTCCCTTAAGGTTCTTTCCTGCGGCAGAGCGTCATTTTTAAGTGGAAGGCTCTTCATGTTTTCCATCCATTACCAAATTCTTGGGTTTAGTGAGACACTGCAAAGATTCTGACAGCAGCTGAGTTGGGAATTTATCGGCCACAACACGTGGCCATCGTTAGAAAAATGGGGATGGCTGTGATGTTATGAGATTTATAAGCTGCACGATTGGTACGTACACCTTCAATCCCGATCATATATACAAAAAAATTCACTCATTATAATGAAAGTACACCTCTCTGCTGAAGCATCACCATCCCTCTCCGGTATTCTCTGTAATACTGCTCTCAGTTGCTCCTCGTCTTCACTAACAGAAGAAGCACATATGAGTCATATTCAGGACCCCGGCTGTTCACTGACAGACCATTCATTACAGTCAACCAATCAATCAATCAAAGTTACAGGAGTGAGGTGCAATGGCTTAACACAAAATCATGGGGTCCCCGCGTTTCCCATATTTTACGGATATTCATTGGGCTCAATGGGGGTCCCTATTAAGGGTTGATGGCCCCTGCACCAGAGGGGCTGCAGTGGCTTGCGTTACGCCCCTGGTGTGGTGAGGCTCACTCCTGATGGCTATGTTCAGTAGTTTGATATTGATGGATATTCGCACAACTCCACAGTGCATTAGTTTCCAGGTGGCGCATAAACAGCACCAGGGGGAAGGTCCCATCACCATTACCCCAGAATCTTTGGGCCACCTGTGTGACCTTATGTCTAATGGTACTCTTTGCAGCAGCAGTGAGAATGGATGTACCAGAAGGCCAATGTGTGGGTACACTAGACATGCCCATAAGCATATCAGGGGTGTGACGAGGAGTTTGATCTCATCAAGGATGTCCTCCAGGTCACATGTGTGCACACAGTGTATTCCATTAGATGATCAGTTTCAGCAGTGGTGCAACTGATCAGTGCACCCATGCCACTTTCAAATCACATAGAACTTTGTGTACACAGACCGCTGTCCATAGTGTATACCTTTCTACAAAATACCCTGTCAGTGGAAGCAGTTCCGTGCTGCATTATGCAGAGTCTCTTGCGGGTATGTTTCTCAGCCTTTGTCAAGGCTGCAAGTCTGGATAGGCTCTTTATCTGTGACATTGAGTGAGGCCCCAGTGCCAATGAGAGCTGTAATATTAGCGCTGTCTACTTGTACTCAGCATCTTCATAAGGAGCACTTTGTTGTTGTTGTTCAGTCTATGCAGGACATATTACTTCCACTTCAGCTTCACTCTGGTGGAGATAGCTGAGCCCAATCAGTTCCCTTGGTTGTTACAGTTTGGATTCTTCTCCCAGACACAGAGCGATGAGGTACAGGCAGAGTGGGAAATGCAGCAATCATACCCTCATCACATGATTCAGTTTTCCACATGGCAAACATTAACGTTACGCCCTGTAGCCTGGCAGCCCTCACTATCCTGCACATCTTTCTTACAGTCTTCACGCTCTCTCCTTTAATGTGGATGATCTATCAACTCCTCCTGGTCATTCATCTTTTCCTCTCATTGCTTCCTCCCTTCAGCGCTCTTAACAATGTGTTTGATTAGGTTTCCACTTGTTTGACTTTGATGGCCAATGGAGCTACAGCTTCTCAATTTTGTGGCATATTCTTATGAGAGTTTATGACAACAGATAAGCCTGAGCCTCTCCAGCAGTCCCATCCCCAGCTCTTGTAGTATCAGCCACTGCAGAACCGATGATTTGCATATGTGTTAGTGAAATTGCAATCCCCTCTCCTTCAAACCACAATTAAAGTAGCAATTCATACAACTTCTGGTTTAAAGGAAACTAGAGGAATCTCTCTGAGGGTTACTCTTATTCAGACTGCAACAAATAATGATTACATCAGTCAGTGGGATAGCATCCTTGCCAAACCTACAAAATTTGGTGATACACTAACATTTTTGAGGCAGCCCTACCCTCTACTACTGATCTGAAAATGAATCATCCCATGGCTTTTTAAATGATGCAATGCTGCAGCACATTGTGCCCATTTGACCTCTATCGGTCTTAAAAAGTTCAGACAAACCAACCCCTCCTTTCTCTGCTCCAAGGTCCAGAATATTAATGGTGGGTCCCTGGAGGGAGATCACCACTCACCTAGGCACCAGCAGGGTATACAGATACTTCCCCAGTCATCACAAGGACCAACCTCCATCCTCCAATCATCCGCAGGCCATGGGACTCCACCCAAATCCCTCAGGATATCAAACGAGGGAGGTTAAGGTTTGATCTTGGACCTTCTCATTGGCTCCAGAAAAGCGGCCATCAGCCCAGGTAGAAGAGACAGCGCCCCAGAAAAAATGGCCATGCAATATGTTCCTGTCTTCTCCTTGCTTACCCCTGTTTTTTGAGTGCCGTCGCTTTGCTTTTCCCTCATTCTCACTGCTTTCTCCTTGCTTTTTCCCCTCTTTTTTTGTGTGCCTTCTCCTTGCTTTTTCCTAGTTTTCACTTTTCTCCCCCTTTTTTGTGTGCCTTCTTGTTTTTCCCTCATTCTCAATGCTTTCTCCTTGCTTTTTTGCCCGTTTTTTTGTGTACCTTCTTGCTTTTCCCTAATTTTCATTGCTTTCTCCTTGATATTTCCTCAGTTTTCTGCCTTCTCATTGCTTTTTCCTCGTTCTCACTGCTTTCTCCTTGCTTTCCCCTCATTATTGTATGCCTTCTCCTTGTTTGTTTTCTATTTTCTCCCCTATTTTTTGTGGGCCTTTTCCTTGCATTTCCCTTGTTCTCACTGCTTCCTCCTTGCTTTTTTGACCATTTGTTGTGTGCCTCCTCCCTTTTGCCTCATTTTCACTGCTTTCTGCTTGCTTTTTCACCTTTTTTGTGCCTTCTCCTTGCTTTCCCCTCATTTTTACTGCTTTCTCCAGGACCTGCAAGCACCTGGATACCCTGTTGGGTGATTAGTTCTGCTTTACAAATCCTGATTGACTAGTTGATTTGTTGATTGACAAGGACACAGATAGAACCTAGATATGATGGAGGGAAAAATACATGTTTCCCTAGAAAGGCTTGTGAGGATACAAAGTGGTATGGCAACTCTATAGGGCTGTTCCAAGTGAAGGTGAGTGAAGGTGAGTGAAGGTCCCCTAGAGCACTTGAGTGACTGAAGCACGGCTACTGGAAATGGATAACCACCCAGCATGTCTGACAAATTGAAGGTGAGTTAAGCATGACTGTTGTTAGATCCCGAATGTTGAAGGATGGCTACTGGAAGCAAAGCGTGCCCTGTGTGCCTGACTGACTGAGGCACGACTACTGGAAGTGGATGGTCACGCGGCATGCCCAATTGACTGAAGGTAATGAATCATGGTTTTTGTAAGATGGTGGCCCCATGCCTGATTAACTGAAGGAATGATCACCAGGCAGGGAAATTATATCAAAACTTTTGGTATGAATATAGAGCACAAAACAAAATATGATGGATAACTTGCAAGTGAAAACTCCCAATAAACTGCTGCCTTTCCTCTCCAATTGCTAGGATTTGGCAGTAGGTGACCTAGCAGGGGTACTGTAGGAGGCTGGACTGGCTTGTAGTGAGTACCTAGGGGTACTTGCACCTTGCACCAGGCCCAGTTATCCCTTATTAGTGTATAGGGTGTCTAGCAGCATAGGCTGATAGATAATGGTAGCTTAGCAGAGCAGCTTAGGCTGAACTAGGAGACGAGTGAAGCTCCTACAGTACCACTTAGTGTCATATGCACAATATCATAAGAAAACACAATACACAGTTATACTAAAAATAAAGGTACTTTATTTTTATGACAATATGCCAAAGTATCTCAGAGTGTACCCTCAGTATGAGGATAGCAAATATACACAAAATATATATACACAATACCAAAATATGCAGTAATAGTCTTAGAAAACAGTGCAAACAATGTATAGTTACAATAGGATGCAATGGAGACACATAGGGATAGGGGCAACACAAACCATATACTCCAAAAAGTGGAATGCGAACCACGAATGGACCCCAAACCTATGTGACCTTGTAGAGGGTTGCTGGGACTATTAGAAAATAGTAAGGGTTAGAAAAATAGCCCACCCCAAGACCCTGAAGAGTGAGTGCAAAGTGCACTAAAGTTCCCCAAAGGACATAGAAGTCGTGATAGGGGAATTCTGCAGGAAAGACACAAACCAGCAATGCAACAACGATGGATTTCCAGTCGAGGGTACCTGTGGAACAAGGGGACCAAGTCCAAAAGTCACAAGCAAGTCGGAGATGGGCAGATGCCCAGGAAATGCCAGCTGTGGGTGCAAAGAAGCTGCTACTGGACAATAGAAGCTTAGGTTTCTGCAAGAACAACAAGGGCTAGAGACTTCCCCTTTGGAGGACGGATCCCTCATGCCGTGGAGAGTCGTGCAGAAGTGTTTTCCCGCCGAAAGACCGCTAACAAGCCTTGCTAGCTGCAAATCGTGCGGTTGATGTTTTTGGATGCTGCTGTGGCCCAGGAGGGACCAGGATGTCGCAAAATGTGTCAAGAGACAGAGGGGACGTCGAGCAAGACAAGGAGCCCTCTCAGCAGCAGGCAGCACCCGCAGAAGTGCCAGAAACAGGCACTACAAGGATGCGTGAAATGGTGCTCACCCAAAGTCGCACAAAGGAGTCCCACATCGCTGGAGAACAACTTAGGGGGTCGTGCAATGCAGGTTAGACTGCCGTGGACCCAGGCTGGACTGTGCACAAAGGATTTCCGCCGGAAGTGCACGGAGGCCGGAGTAGCTGCAAAAGTCGCGGTTCCCAGCAATGCAGTCTGGCGTGGGGAGGCAAGGACTTACCTCCACCAAACTTGGACTGAAGAGTCACTGGACTGTGGGAGTCACTTGGACAGAGTTGCTGGATTGAAGGGACCTCGCTCGTCGTGCTGAGGGGAGACCCAGGGGACCGGTGATGCAGTTCTTTGGTGCCTGCGGTTGCAGGGGGAAGATTCCGTCGACCCACGGGAGATTTCTTCGGAGCTTCTAGTACAGAGAGGAGGCAGACTACCCCCACAGCATGCACCACCAGGAAAACAGTCGAGAAGGCGGCAGGATCAGCGTTACAGAGTTGCAGTAGTCGTCTTTGCTACTATGTTGCAGTTTTGCAGGCTTCCAGCGCGGTCAGCAGTCGATTCCTTGGCAGAAGGTGAAGAGAGAGATGCAGAGGAACTCGGATGAGCTCTTGCATTCGTTATCTCAGGAATCCCAAGAGACAGAGACCCTAAATAGCCAGAAAAGAGGGTTTGGCTACCTAGGAGAGAGGATAGGCTAGCAACACCTGAAGGAGCCTATCAGGAGGAGTCTCTGACGTCACCTGATGGCACTGGCCACTCAGAGCAGTCCAGTGTGCCAGCAGCACCTCTGTTTCCAAGATGGCAGAGGTCTGGAGCACACTGGAGGAGCTCTGGGCACCTCCCAGGGGAGGTACAGGTCAGGGGAGTGGTCACTCCCCTTTCCTTTGTTCAGTTTCGCGCCAGAGCAGGGCTAAGGGGTCCCTGAACCGGTGTAGACTGGCTTATGCAGAAATGGGCACCAAATGTGCCCATGAAAGCATTTCCAGAGGCTGGGGGAGGCTACTCCTCCCCTGCCTTCACACCATTTTCCAAAGGGAGAGGGTGTAACACCCTCTCTCAGAGGAAGTCCTTTGTTCTGCCATCCTGGGCCAGGCCTGGCTGGACCCCAGGAGGGCAGAAGCCTGTCTGAGGGGTTGGCAGCAGCAGCAGCTGCAGTGAAACCCCAGGAAAGGCAGTTTGGCAGTACCAGGGTCTGTGCTACAGACCACTGGGATCATGGGATTGTGCCAACTATGCCAGGATGGCATAGAGGGGGCAATTCCATGATCATAGACATGTTACATGGCCATATTCGGAGTTACCATTGTGAAGCTACATATAGGTAGTGACCTATATGTAGTGCACGCGTGTAATGGTGTCCCCGCACTCACAAAGTCCGGGGAATTGGCCCTGAACAATGTGGGGGCACCTTGGCTAGTGCCAGGGTGCCCTCACACTAAGTAACTTTGCACCTAACCTTTACCAGGTAAAGGTTAGACATATAGGTGACTTATAAGTTACTTAAGTGCAGTGTAAAATGGCTGTGAAATAACGTGTGCGTTATTTCACTCAGGCTGCAGTGGCAGGCCTGTGTAAGAATTGTCAGAGCTCCCTATGGGTGGCAAAAGAAATGCTGCAGCCCATAGGGATCTCCTGGAACCCCAATACCCTGGGTACCTCAGTACCATATACTAGGGAATTATAAGGGTGTTCCAGTAAGCCAATGTAAATTGGTAAAATTGGTCACTAGCCTGTTAGTGACAATTTGGAAAGAAATGAGAGAGCATAACCACTGAGGTTCTCGTTAGCAGAGCCTCTGTGAGACAGTTAGTCACTACACAGGTAACACATTCAGGCACACTTATGAGCACTGGGGCCCTGGCTGGCAGGGTCCCAGTGACACATACAACTAAAACAACATATATACAGTGAAAAATGGGGGTAACATGCCAGGCAAGATGGTACTTTCCTACAGGTACCACCACTCTGCTGGCACCTGATTGATCTAAGTGCTAAGAGTCCGGCAGGGAAGAGCAGAAATCGGCAATGATGAAGTGTGCTTTTCTGCAGGCTCGGGGTTGCATTCAGTCTTTTTGGACTATTTTTGCATTTTGAAAGTCTACATGCTCCCTGGGAAGCTGCGTGCTGTGTGGGCTGCTCATTAAAATACCCCACCGCACTCTGACCGGCACTGGAATGGAAGAATGTGATGGCCCAATTCACATCAGTGTAGCTGCCTTTGCCGCCATTTTGCTTGATTCTGCGACCCCCCTCTGCTGACTCTGGGGGAAGAGGGGAGGGCGCAGGAGGTCCTCAATGGGGCTCCCTGAGAGTAGCATGGCATGCTTCCATTCTGAGAAGATGTTTGTGAAGGCAGGAATGGGAGCACCCTATCCATGCAACAGCAACCAAACCTGGGAAGGAAGCATCTGGAGTGACCCCTGCCTTACACTGCCTCGGACACCACTCCATAAAAAACTCAATCTCACCTTAGCAGAACCAGATTCAGAAAGGAGGGCTGTCCCTGGAGTTGCAGATGGAGCGGTCTGGCGCTCCCACTGCTTGACAGTGTTCAAGGGACAATCTGGCCCCTCTTTACCTTTCCGTGATGCCCCCAGGCCCTGGCTCACAGGCAGCAAGATGTCATTTCCTGTGAAGTATTCTGCTGATTAGCATTTGTGAAATCTGAACAATCCGACCTCTTTTTGGCCACAGAAATATTGGCAAGTATAGCATTGCAAGGGTGCTATGGACATTAATAAAACCAAGGAAAGCATGCCCCCATCCCCTTGTTTGATCGTATAAAAAAACCTTTATGCTGGTGCAGTGATCCTCTTGCACCCTGGGGCCACCTACTGAACTATGACAGATATGCCAGTGATGCTAGAATTTTCAGGTGGGGGTGATGGCCATCAGTCAGTCACCTCACTGAACTAAACTGAACTAATAAAGGTGGTAATAATCCAAGTGCCGTTTAAAGAGTGAGCTTAGAAAAGAATTCAAAGCCTAGCAGTAGGCTAACCTGACTGAGATTTATCAAGCCACGCAAAGCCACCTTGCATGGCACTGCATGGCTTGAAAAATCTGGAGTAAAGCAAGGCAGCGTAAGTTGTTGCCTTGCGTTACTCTGCCCCAGGGAGGCATTCCATGGTGTAGCGTGGGTGTTCTCACACATCCACTCATGGATTTTGGTCCATTCCCAGATTTACCATTAGTGGGAGACTTGGGAATGCGTCTAAATACTACGCCTACTCAGGTGAGGCGTAATGAGAAGAAATAGCTTTATTTCTCCTTGTTTTTCCTTTCTCTACATGTGCTGCATTCTGCAGGACACATAGAAAGAGCAATATGCCACTGAGGATTTTTTTATACAGGAAGGTGTTCCCTGCTGCACAAAAACCATCCTGCTTACAACGCAGGTACCCCTGCACCATGACGCAAGGGTGCCTGCGTTAGCACTAGGCAGCTAAAAGTTCACCAGTGCTAAGAAAGGACTGGAATGCTCCACATAATGTTAAATATGATGCAGTCCTTCCCTTTCCCTTTCATGTAGCGCAGAGCAGCAAGGTGGCTTGCTGCTTTGTGTGAAAAATGATATATATTGGCCTTAATGCTGTACCGCAAAAATGCGTTTCTCAAAATAGTGGGGAAAGAACAAACCTACAAAATATTACTCCAGAGGCAAGTGCAAAATAAGCAATGCTGTGGCCTATGACTTGCCTATGTCATGCCCTCCAACCTTGGTTGCAAGATATTATTATGTAATTCGTTTCTTTTAGAAATGATGAGTTACCTTAGAAGGAAATGAGGAATACTAGTAACAGAATGCTTTGATCTGTTAAATGTTAGCACAGGACCGAAACAATAGTGCGAAGCTTACAGGAAGTGATCTGACACCGCATGCCTGACACTGCGAAACGCAGCCAAAGTTCTTGCTGAGCAGATCCCTCGCAGCACAAAGCGCATTCCTCACCAAACTGCTCAACTACCCTAGTTAGGGGTAATACTTGCACATCTATGTTAGTGAAAAAGCTGATGCACACTTTAGCGGATGGAAGCTAAGCTTAACTCTTTCTGCCACTTACTAACCACTGTGCTGACCCCTCAAGCAAGTCATGAGACATATACACTAAACGGTGTTTACTATTACCTAGAATGTAGGTACTATCTATTTATATTTATATTATCTATTTAGCGCACAGGGCCGGACTGGGAACCCAAAGCAGCGCTGGCAGTTATATCGGACCAGCCCCAGGGGTGGGGAGTTTGCAAGTGTAAAGCGCTGCTGCTTTTGTTCCTGAAGGCCGCATGTTACAAAACTTCCCCCCACCACTGCAAACCCTTACAGCCTCCCGTGGAAATGCCTGATGCCCGCTATGGCCAGTCGGCCCTGGCAGCGCACAACATATCTTGCTGCGTTGTAGTCCATGACAAAATGCTAAATATAGGGGCATATTTATACTCCGTTTGCGCCGAAATTGCGTCGTTTTTTTTGACGCAATTTCGACGCAAAACTAACGCCAACTAACGCCATATTTATACTATGGCGTTAGAGGCGAATAGCGCCAAAGTTCCCGGAATGTGCGTCATTTTTTAGCGTGAACCCCTTCCTTGCGTTAATGATATGCAAGGGAGGCGTTCCCGTCTAAAAAATGACTCCCAGGCCTTTACGTGGTATTTATACTCCCGGGCAAAAGAGACGCCCGGGAGTGGGCGTGGCTAAAAACGGCGCATTTGCGCCGCTTTTTAACGCCTGGGTCAGGCATGGCGTTAAGGGACAAGTGGGCTCAAAATGAGCCCAGAGTGCCCTCCCCTGCCCCCAGGGACCCCCCCCTGCCACCCTTGCCCACCCCAGGAGGACACCCAAGGCTGGAGGGACCCACCCCAGGGACATTCAGGTAAGTATTTTTTTTTTTTTTTTTTAATAATTTTTTGTGGCATAGGGGGGCCTGATTTGTGCCCCCCTACATGCCACTATGCCCAATGACCATGCCCAGGGGACAGAAGTCCCCTGGGCATGGCCATTGGGCAAGGGGGCATGACTCCTATCTTTACAATGATAGGAGTCATGTTGATGGGGGATGGGCGTCGAAAATAAATGGCGCAAGTCGGGTTACGACGATTTTTTCGACGTAACCTGACTTGCCCCATTTTAAGACGCCCATGCGCCATTTTCCCCCTACGCCGGCGCTGCCTGGTGTACGTGGTTTTTCTCGCGCACACCAGGCAGCGCCGGTCTGCTTGCGCCGGCTAACGCCATTCAATAAATACGGCGCCCGCATGGCGCTTCAGAATGGCGTTAGCCGGCGCAAAACTTTTTGACGCTAAACTGCGTTAGCGCAGTTTAGCGTCAAAAAGTATAAATATGGGCCATAGTCCCCAATCACCAGAAGATGACTCAACCTGCAGTTGAAGACCAATCAAGGAACAGTAGTTCCATTATCTAACGTGCCTGCTGCGAACAGCAAACATCGCCGCAAACAGAAGGAAATGCACATAAATGTCTAAGGTGAGTAATAATAAAATAAACTATAGAGGGAAACTATATGAGGGATTTCCAGAATCCCAAAGTTAAAAGATGCACAGAGGTGCTCTTATATACCCTGTGCTTAATATGTAGTTAAAACCTGATTGAGTAAACTGTTCCTCCGAACATTAACCTCCAGATTCAGTATTATTACATGAAAATAAGGCATAGCTTGCGCTAACCCTGTTACTGAGTTCTGTGAACATTTATAACTGTGCATTCAGCCCTTTCATTTTGCTGGTGGAAATACTACAAAGTGTTTACTTGCTGTGATGCAGTTTTATCAAATACAGTAAAAATGCTTCACAGAAACTAGCTTGCCTCTAAGCTTCTAGCGCATGCGAGCAGAGATTCCTACTGAAATGAGGTTTTCGCACACACTCATGTCTGCACTGTTCTGAGTGCAAGCTAATATGTATGATAAGGGGCACGTAAGACAAAAATACATTATGCAGTGATTTTAATGGGGTTGGTATCGCCAATTTTAAATGAAATAAGGTATAATTCAAGCTTAGAAAATATCAGTCACATAGAGTAAAATTAATCTGCAATTGTTTGCCTAGAGATTTAAGAGATAATGTACCACATTTGTAGTTTCCATGTTGTTGAAGTGTTTTGAATAAGCAAACTGAGAAAATATTTTTACACGTGTGGGATTACATTTTCCATATTTGCATTCTGATTTTACACTCACGTGTACCCACACAAGAGCTAGATTAAAGTTTTATAATGCACTCACTTTTCAAACAAAGAAGTGAAAAATAAGCGAAGATTTTCATGTTGGAAGAATTAGCAGCGGTTATTTCTAGAAAGCTGTCAGACTCCTGACTCTCCATGTTTGAACAAACCATAAGCATGGCAAAGCGTTTTCATAAAGGATTCTCCTGCCTAAAATTCTCAGAGGTTATTTGGGGGTGCTGCAGCACCTCCCGCACCCCTGCTAGTTCCAGCGCCGCTGACGCTTCCGGAAGAAGCCTATGATTGTTTATTTAGTAGGGGTAAATATTACGCCTTGTGGCCACTGGAGGGAGCCGCTTACCTACAAATTACACAGGCTGCGCTTTCGGCAGCTAAAACACAACAGCAACGTATAATTTATTGTTTACAGCGTTGAAAACGTAAATATTTTCTGCTCACAAAATCGTGGAAAAATTTCTGAAAACAAAGTGTGCGTGTCTACAGCACACTTAGGAATTAACAAGGTTACTTCCAGAATAATCTGCATCTTTCCAGTTGACCCAACCCCTTTAATAGCCGAAAGACACTGAGAGATTTTTTATTTATTTATTTTTATTTAATGCGTTTTTATATAGCGCGGACTTTACCCGAAGGTGTCAGAGCGCTTCACAATAGGCAAAGTAAAGATACAAGAGGAGAAGAATTACAAGTGAGCCTGTTACAAAAACAAGCGTTACATTACAAGAGGCAATCGTGATAATTGTGCACGTATCAAGAGCAAAAAATAAACGAGGTAGCAAACGATACGTTATGAGAGGAAAAAGTGACGTGTGCAGGTTACAAGAGCAAATAAAGTACGAATAGAGGTAAAAAAAAAAAAAGTTACAATCAATGGTAGACACTCAAAACACTAAAACAATAGTTACGTTACATGAGGCAGTGGTGGCCGTTGTGCATGTATCAAAAGCAAACAAGATATAAGAGGTAGCAAATGATACGTTGAAAAGGAAAGGTGCCGTGTGCATGTTACAAACGAGTACAAAATACAGGTAGAGGTAAAATACTGCACTAAATGGCAGACACTCAAAACACAAAAACACCCTGGGAAGGCACTTCTATAGGCATGGAGAACAGAATATCCTATAATGGAAGGACTTCCTTCTGAAAACAGAGGGCTTGAATTAACTTTGGAAGTGTCTTTGAAGGAGGAGAGCTTTGAGGTCAGTTTTGAAGGCCTGGGAAGAGGTGGTGGTCCGAAGCTGAGGCGGAAGTGAGTTCCAGATTCTCACCGCGTTGCCTGAAAAGGATTGGGCCATCAATCTTTCCTTCTTGAAAATGGGAGGTTCAAGCAATAACTTTTCTGCATTACGTGATGGTCTGGAGCCCCCAGAGAGTTTCAGTTTATTCACCAGGTAGCAAGGGGAGGAGGAGTGCAAGGCTTTGTGGGTGATACATGCAGTTTTGTAGATAGATCTTGCCTCTATGGGAAGCCAACGGAGGGTGGATAAAATGGGTGTGATGTGGTCGCTTCTTTTGGCCCCATATATCAAACGAGCTGCTGAATGGAGAATAGACTTCAGGGGGGAAAGGTGGGATTTGGGAAGGCCAGTAAGAAGAGAGTTGCAGTAGTCCAATCTGGAGAGAACCAGCGCTTGGACCAGGGTTTTAAGGTCGTGCTCCGGGAAGAAGCGACGAATCCCCCAAAGAAGGCGCAGTTGGTGTCGAGCAGACTTTGCAATGGAGTTAATGTGGGAGAGTAGATTAAGTTTTTTGTCGAGAATGACACCAAGGGATTTTGCGCTCTCGACAATGATGGGCTTATTGTTCATTAGATTGATCTGATCCATCCATGTTTGCACTGGGGGATGAGAAAGGGAGGAGGAAAGGAGGAGGAATTCTGTTTTGGAGGGATTCAGGATCAGTTGATGAGTTACCATCCAGTTTTGAATGGAGTCGAGAGTAGAGCTAAGGAAGGAGAGATCGTGATTGGAGGCCACCTTAAGGTAAATCTGAGTGTCATCCGCATATAGATGATAGTGGATCCCGGATTTACTCAGCAGATATCCAACGGTTCTAAATAGAGATTGAACAGTGTGGGTGCAAGTATGGAGCCTTGAGGAACACCTTGACTGACTGCTACAGGAGCTGAAAGACTGTTCGCTATTTTGATCATTTAGGATCTATCAGAGAGGAAGGAGGCAAACCATTTGAGCACAGTGCCCTCCATGCCCATTCTCTGTTGAAGAGTGTTAAGGAGAGTGTTGTGATTGACAGTGTCAAAGGCTGCAGAAAGGTCAAGAAGAATTAGAAGACAAGACTCCCCTGAATCGAGTATCCGCAGCGCGTCATCAATCACTAGCAGCAGGGCTGTTTCAGTGCTGCAGTTTTGAATGAAGCCAGACTGGAAATTGTCAAGAAGATCATTTTCCTTGATATGGCGAGAGAGTTGTTTCGCTACACATTTTTCTGTGATTTTCGCAAGAAAGGGTAGGTTAGTGATGGGACGGTAGTTGTTGAGGTCGTTCGCATCAGCAGTGGTTTTTTTTAGCAGAGGGGTGACCTGCCCAGTTTTGAAGGACACAGGAAGGGAGCCTTGACTGAGGGAGAGGTTGACCAGAGTGGTCCAGTAGGAAAGAGAATTAGTATAGAAGTCAATGGCAATGGCACTAGGGATGGGGTCAAGAGAATGGTTAGAGGGCTTTGTATCGAGGATGCATTTAAGGAGAGCATCGTCAGAGATGGGGTCAAAGTTTTGCCAAATGGTTAAGGATTTGCACTCCTCTGTGGGGGTAGGATGAATGACCTGATCTACAAGTGATTTTACCTTTTCGTCAAAGAATATAGCGAATTCCGCTGCTTTCTTTGTGGAATCTTCCAATTTGGAGGTTGGGGGAGAGCTGTTAGGGTTCTTGATGAGGTCGAATAGTTTTTTGGGTCTATTTTTGGCTGAGTCAAGGAGGGATTTGTAGTGCGACGCTTTTCCAAGGAAGATGAGATTGTGGTACTTGGATCTTGCTGAACGAAGCGTGGCCAAATTTTCAGTGGAGGGTGCTTGTCTCCATTGTTTCTCAAGGGCTCTTATGAATTACCTTTCTTCATAGAGGGATTTGTTGAACCAAGGTGCTGAGGGAGTGGGCCATTTCTTTTTGCTTTGGAGAGGAGCGACATTATTGATTTCGACTGCAAGGACTGTGAGGCATTGGGAGGTGAGTTCGTTGACATCTAGGTCCGGGTCTAGCCTTGGAAGTGATAGCAAGGCAGAATTACAGAGGGTACTGAGGTCAATATTTTTAGTGTCACGGAACCAGGAAGTAGCCCTCTTAGGCTGGCCCAGAGTTATAGAGTGTGATAGGTGAAGAGAGAATGGGATGAGGAGGTGGTCCGACCAGTCTACATGAATAGGGGTAGCGATAGTCAGCAAGCCTGCTTTAGAAATGACAAGGTCTAGGATTGAGCCTTTAGAGTGTGTTGTTTCTGTGCAGTGTTGGATAAGATCGTTTGCAGAGAGGAAGGTGGCCAGCAAATTCGCATTTGTGTCTTGAGGCGAGCCCCAGTGGACATTGAAGTCACCCACGAAGATCTGATTGTCACTTTGCGTGAATTGGTCGCTGATGCAGTCCGTGAGTTCCTCCATAAACGAAGGGCTGCTACCAGGCGGGTGGTAAATAGCATGGAATCTGAGAGGTGAGCGGTGGTGCAATTGAAGCTCAAGTGATAGGCATTCAAAAGTGTGGAAGGAGCTGTTAGGAAGAGCCTTAAGTTGAAGGGAGTTTCTAAAGATGACCGCAACACCTCCCCCCACTTTGTCAATTCTGTCATTTCTAAGTATAGAATAGCCTGTGGGTACAAGGAGATCAAACATAGAGTGAGAGGTATCGTTGAACCAGGTCTCTGTGAGGAAGAGCATGTCAATATTGTGCAGGTTGATGGTATCGGAGATTTCAAGTTTGTGTTTTATTGCAGATCTGCAGTTGTGGAGCAGACAGCGCAGCTCTGACGCAACTGTTTTGGTGACGGGGGCACTTGGGCTATGAGGGGTGATAGGGATATTGTGCTTATATGAGGGCGCTCGGGAGGATTTAGGTGGGCGAGTGGTTCTGACAGAGGAGATGGTCGGAATAGTGTAGATTACAGGGTTACTGGGAAGTGGAAGTGAAGGAAGGGTGGCGTTCGAGTGCTTGTGTGGATTTGCAGACGACTGGCTATGTTTAGCTATAGTGGGGTGTGGTGGTGAGGTGCATCTCGTGGAAGGGTGAGTGTTAGCCAAAGGAATTGAGGTGTGTGGAAAAGTCGAGATCTTGGAGCTTAAAACTAAAATGGTAGCTTCAAGTTGGGAGATGGCGGTGATTAGAGAGCCTAGCTTTTTTTCCAGAGAGAGTAAGGAAGAGCACGGCGTAATGGGTGGCTCGATGGAAACAGGAGGGGGTGCACTAGGCAGTGTACGGCAGGAAGAGGTGGGGGAACGGGAGGGGAGTAGGGGTATAGGGTTCAGAGGTGGGGAAAGGTTTAGGATGAGAGCAGGAGTTGGTGCACCAGGGGTGAGAGGAGAGTTGTCGTTGTTGGCGTTGCAAGAAGGATAGGAATTAAGGGCAGAACTAGGGGGCGATAGTAGAGGAGTGGGGCGGTGGGGCGATAGGAGAGGGGAGGAGTGTGAGGAGTCATAGGGATTAGGGAGGTATGAAAGGAAGGGGGGGGAGGGGGTTGGATAGGTCCTGGCAGCTAAGTGAGGTGGCTGTGATGGAGCGGGTATCGGGCAGAATGGGGGGGATTGGGAGAAAGGGAAGTTGAAGAAAGGAAGTGATTCTGCTCGGTCCGAGGGAGGGAAGGGGTTACCAGGGGAGGAAAGGGGGTAGCACAGCAGTGCTGGAGGAGAGTGGGGAGGGAGAGAGATGGAATGTATTTGCGGGGAAATCGGGGTACATAGTGAGGGGAGGAGTGGGCGGAAAAGCAGAGCGGAGGAGGGAACAAGGGGAGCGTAGGGAACATAGACAGGGGGAGAGGGCTGGAGGAGAGGTGGTCTAAGGAGGGGGGTGGCCGGAAGGGATAGGGGGGAGGAGATGAGAATGGAGTGCCGGGACGGTGCGGAATGGACGAGGAGCGTGTTAGCTAGAGGTAAGGCTGAAGTGAAGAGGGGAGGGGCAAACTGTGAGGGGGGAAGAATGCGAGGGGAGGTCCGAGGGGAGAGAAGAGGGTCGACCTGTGCCTCCCCAGGGTGCAGCCTGTTGGAGAGTGGGGGGGTCAGGGGAGGAGAAAGGGAGTAATTGGTGGAGCTAGATGGAGAGTCAAGGGATAGCCCGGTCGCAGGGGAGGGGAGTAGGGAAGGGAAGAGGCGGTCAAAGAGAGAGAGACAGGTGTCTTTGGCTTGGATCATAACAGTACCGTTGTTATAGAGTGAGATAGTGAGGGAGCCGTTAAAACATGCAGAGGGGGAAATTTTTAGCTGTTTCCCATGAGGGATAGAGGAGGAGGAGGTGACGTTAAAGGAATTGTAAAAGCTGGTAGACCAAGAGGGTATGTCGTGCGTGAAAAAAATTAGATCGTTTTTGAGCCCCCCATATCGACCATTGTAAAACTGATCGACAAAAAGGGAATCGGGGAAATATTCAATGGTGTTATGCTTGAAACGTTTTGTTGCAGCTTTAGACAGGTTAGAAGGGTAGATGATTTTGTAGCAATTAATTCCAGACTTAATTCGAGCGGTGGCCATGTTGGGAAGTTGGGGAGGAGGAGGGTGGTGGGGAAAAGGGAAGGGTGTTACTAGGACGGTGGTGGTGATGAGAAGTATGAGGGCAAGAAGGGGGCACATAATCCATACGTCGGGAGAAGGAACCTGAGTTATTGTGGAGACAGGAAAGTGAGGCGAATAGGGATAGGTTGTTACTTCAGAACAGGGCTGATTCAACAAGATAGGACTGAAGGTGGAGTGGTGTAAGAGGAAAATCACTGTACTTATCATCCTGAGATATAAACCACATAAAGCACAGCATCACAATAGGTATCAGAGACATTGTACGCCCAAAATCTCAACAGTCTAATATTAGACACTTATCTCCTAAGTATCGGCAGCATTATGGGCAAAAAGCACAGGGTGGGACATAATTTCACTAGCATAACCCAAAGTATGCCAGAACCTCAAAATCATAAAACACAATTTAGAGGTAGCCAGAACAGGGTCTGAAAATCAAACTACCAGAAATACATTTCCTAGCACTACAAATACACAATGGGGCCTGGCGCCCTACAAACCACCAGGAACCCCTAGTCAGCTGGCCAACCCAAAGGGGCTCAAATGCCCTGTGTCCAGAATGTCGGGGCTGCTGCCAATACAGCGAAAGACCAGCGTGCGTACTTGCGCAAACCTAAACGTTGCAACTGGCACTAAGTGCTGCACAGCTGTGAAGAAATGGTGCAAGGAGTGCATCTCACTCCTACCTCAGACAGAACTACCTCCAAATGCCCTAAGAGTCTAGAGGACTGTACTGCACGGCGTTGGCCCGTTTTACCCATTTTGCGGTGATGTGCATGTGCCAAATGTAGGTGGTTTCCCTACAGATCGTTGTAGTTTGCTCGAGTGATGGGGCAAGGTGTGGAGTTACTCTCAGAGCCCACAATCCATAGTTGGGGTCAGAAAGAAACTGGGTGGATCGCTTTTACTCTTGCTTTGGTCTTGATACCCCCCTCTTAGTGCAGAGTCTTGGAAATAGTCCCTGCTGGGATCTGGTTCGATTCAACTCCCCAGGTGATTCCCAGGACCAGGGGTGTTTCCATTATATTCCCAGAGGCTCTCACCTTAATGCTGCGTTTGTACAATCTTGTCTTCAGGTGCCCCCAGTGGTGCTCTGTCGGACCTCCGAGTAGGGGTCTCTAGAGTTAGTTTTCCAGGGGCCCCAAGTCAAGGGGCCTCGCCAGTTTTGTTCCTTGACCCCGATCAGGTCACCGGTGTTCCGCTTTCCTTCTCTCCGCAGGGTGTCAGAGGCAAGCACGGCTCACCTCAGCGGTGTGGGGCCAGCTGGTTCGGGTCTTCCCTGGGGACTCGTCTATTTTACGGCTCCGTTGTCCCCGCGTGACGGCTCCAGCGCAGGAGGCTGGAGATGCGCCGGGGATCCAGCACCGAGCGCGGTGCAGGCAGCCCTTTCACTTCGCTCTATGCTTGCAGCAAGTTCGCATGCAAAATGGCGGCCGCCATCTTGCGCCCTTCCATAGAACCGCTTTTCACTGATTCGGGGCCCGCCAAAGAAATTCTCGGGCACCGGGTCGCATGGTGAAGCGGTCGAAGGGGTCTCCGCGCCTTCCGCTCTCCATGAGCCTCCTTGAGCCACACCTGTAGGGCTTCGCCTAGCTCGGGCGCAGATCAGCTACTCTTGCGGTGTCTCAAGGTGCGAGTATGTGCAGATCGCCTGTCTCCTGGGTGCCGGTGACTCCTGGCGGGCAGAGCTCGCACCCCTGGCGGAGGGCGCGCCTGGCCGGGCTCCGGGGCCGTGGGCACTAGCTGGAAGTTTTGGCTGCGGCGGTGTTGGGAAAGTTTGGAGCTGCGGGAGCCATGATGGGCCGGGGGCCGTGGACGGCTCTCTGCCCCCTCCCCTCCTCACACCGTCCTCCTCTCTGGCCCCCACTCCCTCACACTGTCCTCTCTGACCCCCCATTTGGATTGTACTTTCTTTGACTTTAGATCAGGGTTGAGTTTAAGCTTGGGCGAAATTTGCATAATTTCCTCTGGGGCAACGAATAGACATTCCAGAAGCATGAAATGCTGATTCGGCATTATGCATTAATTTTTAGGGTCATATTTACAAGCCCCTAGAGCCACCGGAGCATCACTTTTGTACCCAGATTCTCGAAGGTTTAGCATAGGTTTAGTGTTGCTTTTTTAACCCTAAACCGAGGCTAAACTTTTTTTGGCATTCACAAACCAACGCAAATAGGTATTTGTGCTGGTTTGTGTGGCAAAGTAACGCAATGCAGTGCAAAACTCTTCTTTCTATTACTTTGCGTAAATGGGATGTTACATGCAGTGGCGGCCGGCAGCTTTAGGAGAGAGGGGCCGGACGGGAAGCACACACACACTCATTCTTTCACAAACACAGGCGCGCACGCACGCACACACATCCATTAACAACACTCATAACATTCAAACATGTACGCATGCACCAAACATTCATTTTAAAAGATCACACACTCATTCTTTCACACACACACGCACGCACATCCATTAACAACACTCATAACATTCAAACATGCAAGCACACACCAAAAATTCATTTTAAAAGATCACACACACACACATATATATACACACACACTTACCTTCAGCCTCAGAGGTCCCAGGAGGGTTGGGACTGCTGCCTTCCCTCAGAGAGGGAAGGCAGCAGTCCCAGCCTCGTCACAGAGTGGGATGGGGTCAGTGAGACTGCTGACCCCACCCCACTCTGTGATGAAGTGTCACTGATTGACACTCGCCCTGGGCGCTTCAGGGCTTAAACCTGAAGCGCCCAGGTTGAAGTCAATGGGTGACGCTTTCCTCGTCAGCCAGGGGAGGACCTCAAGGCACCTTTGCTGAGCCGAGGAGGTCACGCCCGTAGGAGCTGTGACCTCCTCAGCCCAGCAAAGTTCAGCTCAGGCAGCAAGGAGTCTGCGCAAATCGCTCATGTCTGCTCCTGCCTGCCTGAACTGAACATGAAGAGGGTCTGTCAGGCTGACCTTTGTTCAGCCTGACAGACACTCTTCATGAGGGGCAAAAGGTGGGGGGCATGGCCCCTCTGCCCTAAAGGACGGACCGCGCCTGGTTACATGGGTTGTACATGGACATACCCATGCTACCACCCATGCTTTTTGACGCTAAACAATATTGTGAAAGATCAGAACAAAGGGTTTAGCACCAAAAATTAACACCCTTTAAAAGCAGATGCGACACTGGAAAACATTTGCACTTGCCTAGGCATATTATTTTGTACAGGAAGGACTTCCTGTACAATATGCTGGACTCACCCATACACCCTAGGACTATGGCGCTAAGGTGAGTGCGTGGCGCAGGGCAGCTGAAATCAGGGCCGGCTCTAGGGAGAGGGAAGGAGAGTGTCATTTCTATGTGAATATGGTGCTCTCCTTCTCTCTCCTTGTCACGCAGCGCAGCACAGATTTGTTGGATGCTGCACTGCGCTGCGGGACTCCTACCAGATCCAGTGACGCTCCAGTGGCACTGTGCCCTGTGCCATATTTATAAGACAGCATTAAGCCACTTTTTATGGCTTAACACCACCTTGCAAATATGGACCCCCAACACAGTTTTCCACTTCAGAGGGGCGTGCCAGGGGTGTTGTTGTGGGTGTTCCACAGCAACACCCATTGAATTTTGACACTGCCCCAGATTTACAAGGAAACTTAAATCTGAGGCAGCTCCAAAAACTAATGCCACCCCAGTGGTGGCATTAGCGTGGCACAACAAGGAGAAATACTTTTATGTCTCCTCGTTTTTGCTTTTTCTGTGTGTGCTGCATCCTTCAGCACACATAGAGAGAGAAAAAGGTTATTAATGATGTTCTATGTGCAGGAAGATGTCTCTTCCTGCACATAGACAATCATTAAATAATGATGAATTGCTACTTCTATGTGTGCTGTATCCTGCAGCACACATAGAAGTCACAAATCACCATTATTGATTGTTTATGTGCAGGAAGGGACACCTTCCTGCAAATAAACAATCATTCCCTGAAATGCAGGCACCCTTGCACTATGCTGCAAGGGGGCCTGCGCTGGCGCTAGACAGCTAAATTTAGGGTAGGGGAAACACAGGAGTGCACTGTATGTTTGTAAATACGGTGCATCCCTGCATGTCTGAAATTTCGTAGTGCGGCGCTGCCAATTTTGCCGCCGTGCCCCGCTTCACCACTTTCTTCTAAATAAGACCCAAAGGCCCATATTTATACTTTTTTTGTGCCGCATTTGCATCATTTTTTGACGCAAAGGCGGCGCAAACTTATAAAATACAATTATATTTTGTAAGTTTGCGCTGCTTTTGCATCACAAAATGATGCAAATGTGGCACTAAAAAAGTATAAATATGGGCCTAAGTGTGCAGTGCATCTTCGCATCAATTTTGGATGTAAGGACGGATTTGACACAAAAACACAATGCAAAAATCTCTTCATATGCTTTGTTTCCATGCTGCAGGGGTGATTTTTACCCGAATCCAATCTCAGTTTTGTAATGTGACGTAATAGCGTAATCTTGGGATTTTCACATTAATAGACATGGAACTGAGGAATGTTTAGAGCATGATCACCTTTTACACAATGTGAACTGGACATCCCTTCTTTCCACATTCGGGATTCTGGAACAGGGTGCAACATCTACATGGTTCTTTCACGCATGGATTATACGCTGTACTTTCTCTATTAATTGCCGGCTCCAGTAAGTCCAAAACATCATTACCAACTATCTTCTACAGCTGTGCATGTCTCACTATGTCGCTCTCTAATTTTAAATTCTTCACTGGGTGGTGGTGGCAGGGCATTTGTAAAGCTCTCTGTATCACATAGTGGCACTTCCATGGCAGAGCATCATTTCTAAAGCTCTCTGGGGCTCATTTACAAATAAATGACGTAATGTGAAGCTGTAAGCCAGCCTGCTGCCCGCGCTGCGTCATTTTGAAAGTGCAGGGATGTGCAGTATTTACAGAAAAACGACACATCCATGTACTTTCCTCTGCGCTGATACAACAAACTGCTGCCTAGCACCAACTCAGGCACTTCTGCACCATGGTGCAAGGGTGTGTGCTTTGCAGGGATGATTGCTTATGTGCAGGAAGGGACACGTTCTTGCACATAAACAATAATTAATGGTGTTTTCCTCTTTCTATGTGTGCTGCACAGCACACATAGAAAGAGGACAAAATGGGGAAAAATACTGTTATTTCCCCCATTGCACCACTTTAACACCACCCCTGAGGTGGTGTAGGAAGCTTATGCATTCCCAGCCTTGTAAATCTGGGTGTGTCAGATTCCATGGTTGTTGCTTGGGAACACACACAGCAACACCCGTGGAAACCCCCTTTCACACAGTTATGTGTTAAAGGGGGCCATATTTACAAGGCCATGAAAAGCCACGCAGTGTGCCGCTAGGGGCTTATAAAGGAGGCTCTCTGTATCGGACAATGGCCCTTCCAAGACAGAGGGTAATTTCTAAAGCTCGCTGTATTACACAATGGTCGTTCCATGAAATAGGATAATTTATTTCTAAAGTTCTCTGTATCACAGAATGGCCCTTCCATGGCACAGGGTCATTTCTAAAGCTCTCTGTATCACACACTGGCCCTTCCATGACAGAGGAATATTTATTTCTAAAGCTCTCTGTATCACAGAATGGTCATACCACAACACTGGGTTACTTCTAAAGCCCTCTGTATCATACAATAGCCCTTCTATGACACTGGAAAATTTATTTTTAAGACTTTCTGCATCACACAATGGCCCTTCCATGAAATTAGGTAACTTCTAAAGTTCTCTGTATCACAGAATGGCCCTTCCATGACTTGGGGTAATTTCTAAAGCTCTCTGTGTAACACAATGGCCCTTCAATGAGACATGATAATTTATTTCTGAATCTGTCTGTATCACACAGTGACCTATTTTGTGGGCCTTCCACGGCGCAGGGTAATTTCTAAAGCTCTCTGTATCACGCAATTGCTCTTCCACGACATGGGATCATTCGTTCCTAAAGCTCTCTGTATCCCACAATGGCCCATCCTGTGGCTGTTCCTCGGAATGGGGTAATTTGTATAGCGCTCTGTATCACACGGTGGTTCTTCCACAAAACGGAATAATTTATTTCTAAAGCTCTCTGTATCACATTATGACCCTTCCACGGCACAGGGTCCTTTATTTCTAAAGCTCTCTGTATCACACGGTGGTTCTTCCACAGCACAGGGTCATTTATTTATAATGCTCTCTGTATCACACTATCACCCTTCCACGGCACAGGGTCCTTTATTTCTAAAGCTCTCTGTATCACACGGTGGTTCTTCCACAGCACAGGGTCATTTATTTATAATGCTCTCTGTATCACACTATCACCCTTCCACGGCACAGGGTCATTTATTTCTACAGCTCTCTGTATCACACAATGACCCTTCCTGTGGCTGTTCCGTGGAATGGGGTAATTTCTAAAGCTCTCTGTATCACACGTTGGCCCTTCTACGGAACAGGATCATTTATTTCTAAAGCTCTCTGTATCACACTAAAGTCCTTCCACGGTACATGAGCCACCTTCCTTCAACTCAAACTTCACAGCTGCTGCCGCAGAAGGACTCCTCAATCCAGATTGGTGGCTTTCGTGACCTTCACAAAAACCCTTCTTCACAAGGAACCCTTCTTCACAAAAACCTGCATTGGTTGGAGCTCATTCTTTGCACAGACAGCCACCGTCTGGAACTCATTCCAGGAAATGAGACTACTGCACAGCCATAATAAATGGAAAAGAATGGCAGAGGCTTGATTGTTCACAAACACATGATCTGTCATCATAAAGCTCGAACATGTTTATAGCCCTTACCTTTAATCGTGTGCCTCTCTCTGTCCAACACCTCTGTGCCTCACCTAGTGGCCAGGGGCAGCCAGCTCACTGTGAGTAAACCTTTTCACCCAGCAGGACATACACACAGGCCTCCATCAACTCGCACAACCATGTGCAACTAATGGAGTAGTGTCCTACCCTATCCTCTAGAAAGCGCTTTGGGGCCTCAATAGTTGTATGAAGCTCTACTGAAATGCTTCAATATAAATACAATACAGTGCACTGATAATAGATCCTTATTCCTAAGGAGATATACTCTAGGGGCCAGATGTATCAAGAAACTTTGCATTCGCAAACGGTGTGAATCGCAAAATTCGGCCGTTTGCGAATGCAAAAATGCCTTTCAAGATGTATGAAAGGCACTCACTGTGCAATTTTAAGGAATCGCAAAAATAGCGATCCCTTAAAATTGGGACCCCATTTAGAGAATCGCAAATTGCGATTCTCTAAATAGGAAATCGCAAATAGGGAATTCCTATTTGCGATTTCCAAAGTACATATATCAAGCATTTCCTAAATGCGAATAGGGCATTTAGGAAATGCAATTACCACCAAATCCAATTTGGTGGTAAGCTTATGCAATTTTAAAAAATGCATCATAAATGCATTTTTAAAACTGACATGTAGCGCACACATGCCCGCAAATATTTTTTTGGGGTGCATCAGAGGGGGCCTTAGGCCCCCAGCACCCTGGGGTTTGCATTACCTAATTTGCGAATTCCTAACTTGAATTCGCAAATTGGGAAATGCAAAACCCTTCGCACCTAGGGGCCTACAGGCCCAAAGGGATGAATGGAGTCCCATTCTCTAATTGCGATTCGGTAAGAGCGATTGTGAATTTTAAGAAATCGCTATTACCGTATCGCAAATTTCATACATCCCATCTTGCATTTCTTAAATAGCGATTTCTTAAAATTCGCTATTTAAGAAATGCAAACCGGGACCTTGATACATCTGGCCCTAGATTCTTTAGGTTCTTAGTGATACATATGCACACTTTCCTGTGAAGTTTTGTGAAATCCTCATTTGTTGATACAGTATACATATGTTAGGAGTTTCTTCAAGGCACCGACTTGTCATAAAAAAAAACAGCACAAGGAAGTTAAAAAATGCATTTGACAAGCCCTGTTTAAAGAACGCTTCCATTGGGTAAAAATGATCATTTGGTTTTCCACCAAGACACATACATATATATTTCGCTGCTGCCTGCACTTAAATTTCGGGTCCAGCCAATTGGGTTTGACTCCTGCAAGCAGGCAACAATGTTTAGAAATCAAATCTTATGCAGAAAACACAGAGTTTTTGAGTGAAACCACACAAATTCATGGAGGCGTCCCAACATTAGGGGAGAGGAGGGCTGTGTGACTGCATGTCTGTAATGAGTCCATGTGTATTGTGTCTACCAGTCACTTTGCATTTGCTCAGTGACCAGTGCCTGGATGTGAATTTGTTCTATTGTGTGACAGGACCAATGCAAATGGAGTGCGAGAAGCAATAGATCAATGTAGACTGCCACAACCCAGGTTTCAACATCAAAGAGCAATAGGAGCTCGTGGAGGGAGGGTGCCTTGTCTCCTCATCCGTCATGCAATGGATCATTAAGATGAACCATGCCATACAACATCATTTACACTGATATCACAGCTGAATGCACCATCAGTACACCTGGGAAGGGGCCCAATCGCAGTGAAGCTACCTCGTTCACACAACCACAGTTGTTAAGGTCACAGAAACCACAAATATTGACCCACCAACTCTTCTTTGTCTTAAGATTCCTTACAATATATTTTACCAATATGAGTTTCAATTCTCTGCATCCCACACATTTGTCCTAAAAACTGGAGTACTATGTGAAGTTTTAGCTTCTGTGCACTAGTTACATTTTTGTCTAACCATGACACATAGAGACCTGTAGCTCTCCAACTTTAAATTTTACAGATCAAATTATTTTAATTGAACTTCAGCAACAACTTATAAATATCACTATTCACTATCGGAGTGTATATTGCATCAGTTTCACGAGAATGCCGTAGGACTTTTCTTAATATCATCTGTGTTCCGATTCCCCGCCATCTTCCTTCTGCTCCCCTGTCTGCACCAAATACACTATTAACGGAATTACGAAAAGGCACTGATACTTAGGGGCATATTTATACTCTGTTTGCACCGAATTAGCGTCATTTTTTAAAACTCTAATTCGGTGCAAAACTAACTCCATATTTATACTTTGGTGCTAGACCCGTCTAGCACCAAATCTATGGAGTTAAAGTCATTTTTTGGAAGTGGAGACCTACCTTGCCTTAATGAGATGCAAGGTAGGCGGTCCCGTGCAAAAAATCCACCGGTATTAACTGGTCTTCTCAACAGCTGTCCTATTAGGTTGAACTAGGTGCATTGTCAGTTGAAAGTGATTTCATTGTCTATTTACCTTTCACACTGGAAAGGTCCACTATGATGAAAAAAACAGGGTAATAAATTTAGGATGTTCTTTTGAATCCGAGATGAGCCTCAGTAGACAGGTAACAGTGTTTGCAGAAAGCTATTTTTGGTTATATGTCAAAATTCCAGGAGCAAAAATATCACAATGCCTAAATAAATAGAAAAATTATTGGGAACCAAAATATGGTGTTTGCATACCTTGTACGTAAACTACAAAATCATTGAAACAAAAATATTGGGCACCTAAATATTTTAAAAAAACAGTGAAGAATATGATATTTACTATAATGGCATTATATTCAATTCAATTTAATTTAGTTTAGAATAATAATATAATAAAAAACAAATAAAAACAGTAGTTAATAAAATTATAATATAAATAGATAAAAAAACAAAAATATATACTTTAAAAAAGTAGCCATTTCTAAACAATAATAAAAATTACAATAAAATCATTATTGTTATTATTAATAATAAGAAAAAGTAATACACATAAATATAACACAAAAATGCATACACATTATATAAAACATAAACTAAACACGTGTATTCCAAATAATAAAAATATAAAATAAAACAAATTACAATTGATTTAATCTCAAATATTAAAAAAAAAAAAAAAATTGAATAATACAGTAAACAACCTAAATAATCAATAATAGGGAAAGTGTTGCACTTGTAAGGAGTAATATTTATTATTCTCAATCCAAACATAGCAACAGTAGGTAAAGTGTTGGACTTTGGAGGTTTTAGATTTACTATTCCCACTCCAACATAAGCAAAAGTAATGAAGGCATAGGACTTTGAAGGGGTCTGGTTTACTATTCCCACTCCAACGTAAGCAAATGTAGGGCAAGTGTAGGGCTTTGGATTAGTCAGGTTTACTACACCCATTGCAATTTTAGCTAGAGTATGGGAGTGTTGGACTTTGCGGGGGCTAGGTTTACTACTCCCACTTTAATCTGAACAACAGTAGATAAAGTATGTGACTTTGGAGGGGCCAATTTTCTGTTCCTAATACAAGATAACCAAAAGTAGGGAACGTGATGGACTTTGGAAGGACCAGATTTACTATTCCCACTCCAATATGAGCAACAGTAGGGAAAGTGTTTGAGTTACTATTTATTATTCCCTCTATCAATATAAGGAAAAGTAGGAAAAGTGCTGGTGTTTGGAGGGGGTCAGATTTGCTATCCACTCTCTATTGTAAGCTAAAGCAGGGAAAGTGTTGGGATTTGTAGTGTTTAGATGTATTAATCCCTCTCCAACATTAGGAAAAGTAGAGAAAGTAGAGAAAGCATGCGACTTTGGAGGCTCAAATTTACTATTCCCGCTCTAATGTAAGCAACAGTAAGAAAAGTGCTGGGCTTTTGGAAGTTTTACTATTCACACTCCAATTTGAGATAGAGTAGAGAATGTGTTGGATTTTGGAAGGGACAGATGTGCCATTACCACTATAATTTGAGCAAGAGTAGGGAAAGTGTTCGCTTTTGGATGTGTCAAATTTACAATTCTCTCTCCAACTTGAATAAAAGTAAGGAAATTGTTGGATATTGGAGGGGTGAGATATACGATTTCCACTTTAACATTAGCAAACATAGGGAAAACTGAAGTTTAGAGATGTTAGATTTACTACTCCCACTCCAATCTAAGAAACAGTAGTAAAAGTATTTGACTTTAGATGAATTAGATTTACTATTACCACTCCTAATTGCTATTAATAAAATATTTAAATATAGACCAAAAAAATTAAACATATTTTAAATAATACATGCACTAGTTATATATAAAACAAATAATACAATATTAAAATGCAAATTGTTATATTAGAAATAAAAAATCTTAAAAAATAATTAAAGTAAAAAATGTTCCTCGCTCCCTATCTTACCTTCAATATTAAGTACCCCCAAAATATTTTTGCCATTAGAATATTCTGTCCACGTTTTTGTGACCCTTACAATTTTTATTCAGTATTTTTGTAAAACACCTTTGTTTTCATTAGCTGGACTAACTGAGATCCAAGCTACCTTTTCCCTTCTCTAAGTATAAGTCTTTGCTGGAAGTAGCTATTATTATCTTTAAATTGGATTATTGCAACTGCCAGTATGTTGGTCTGCCTTCCTCATAAATCAACTGTCCATGGGTGGTGCAGAATACGGCAGCCTGGAGGGTCTCTGGTCTACCTAGGAGGGATCATGCATTGGTGACCAGAAAATAATTTCTTTGACTGCCAGCCCGGGACAAGATTTCAAACTAGCCTGTTGGAGGTTCATGTGTGTAAATAACACAGCTCTCCTTTATCTGTCCATCCCGTGTTGCCCCTTATGTTCCAAGGAGAATGTCTGTGCATTCCATGAGTAAAACCTAAAAGTTAAAAGCCAGAGCTGTACAACTTTCATGATCTTCAGATCGGAATGCCGGAACTTGCTCCCCGATGCTTTGAGGTTAACCACCAACTACCTGGTGTTTCGGGAAGGATTTAAGTCTTGTCTGTTCTGAGCTCCATGATGAGAGGAGAAAAGCAACACTTCACCACTAGAGGTTTTGGAGGTTCCATGGACAAACTGTGATCATACAGAACTCTTACGTGAAGAGTAGGGTAATTGGAGATTAATTATGTACAACATATTTTGGCCATAGAGAGGCAAAAGAAAGGAAAGTGTTTAACTCCTGAGGGATCACATTTACAATTCCCACTCCAATATAAGGAAAAGTAAGTGAAGTGCTGGACCTTAGAAGTGTCAGACGTCCTATTTCCACTCTAACATGACCAACAGTAAGGAAAGTGTTAGATCTGCAGGAGTTAGATTTACTATTCACGCTCCAATGTATGATAGAGTAGGAAAAGTGTTGATGGTTGGAGTGGTCAGAATTACTATTCCCACTCTAGAATAAGCAAAAGTAGGGCCACTTACATTAGAGGTTAAACTGTGAGCGTGTCACCTAAAACCTAAGTTTGAAGGAAGGAAGTTCTCTATGACATTATTGAGGTGTGTCTGGCCCGAGAAGGTTGGTCAGAGCAGGGAGGAAACGACAGTAGGTCCAAATCTCTAGATCACTATTTTGCACATATAATAGAAGTAAAAGCTAACACATAGTTTTTGAGAAGGGGTGATCTTGGATTTCAAGGCTTCTGGAGAACCAAAAATCCAATATGATAGAAATCTCTCTTTCGGGGTATATTTGCCCCTTTAATATTTAGTTTGTTCAGGGTGCCTTTTCAGTTGATAGACTAGGGCTCAATAATGCGGCCTCTGCCTGTCTGTTGAATAGTATTAAGAATGCCCTGCAGTGGGGTAACACAAATGATAGGGAACCTTCTTAGAATGTGACAAGTGGCCCTTGAGACTCGCTTATCTCACAGATAATCATGGGCTTTATGCTGAATGGGGTCCGGCAAAGATGAGGACCTATCTGCACTATAAGGCCTGCATTTTGTCCTTGACGCACAGGCATTCTTATACTACTCCTATGCCATTCGAATCCCGTTTTAGTTCACTATTGAAGACACTAATGAGAACAGCAACCTGTACTTTAGACCTCTCGCATGATCCATTGGGTGTGCACGTCGTACAGTTTGTGTTTCCTAGCGCCAAAGTATTTGTTCTGAAATATAAACCATGACATTTTCGTGCAAGTAAGTCATTGGCTTTTCCCCTTAAACCTGTGTGCTGGATGAAGGTCTGCATCCTGGGTATGAGTAATCGGAGCAAGCCTAGTAATTTTTCTCCAACAGATAGAAATAGCAATGTAAACAAGCATTGACAAAGCCAAAAGGTTAAGTCATTTTTTAGTCAATGTGTTGTCTTGTAATGGTTGAATGTTTGGCTACAGACAGCCATATATCAGTACTGGCACGTCTGAAAAGCACCTAAAGCTGGTAACCACTCACATCTTCATTATGAGTTTCCCAGATTTAGGTGCGGGAAGATCAGACTGCCTTGATCTCTGATGGTGGAGTGGGGAATAACAGGTCCAAATTGGTGTATTCTTCCCATTCCAGGGGTAAATACTGTGCCAAAATCCAGACCTGTTTACCACCAGCTTGGAGTAGGTGTGAAATTGAGTTGGGGGGGCTTCATTTACATTCTTATCCAGTGGCGGCCCCTCCATTTGGGTAGAAGAGCATCGCACTTGCCAGCAGCGGCAAACCTTTTACCAAAAAACGATGATAAACTGCGTTTATTATAATTTTTTGGGTGAAAGGGCGGGCCACGGGGGTGACGAGCAGTGAGGGGGAGTGCCATCTCGGGCCGGCCAAACACACATGTGCAGTAGGCTCTCAGTCTGCATGGGAGAACCCTGGCTGGGCGCTCCAAGCCAATCTTGATGCTGCTTTGAGCAGTGTCAGGATTGGCCGCAGGGCCGTCTGGGAGCCTGTGCCTGCAGCCAGAAAATGGAGAAGTGGAGCAGCTGGTGGTGTTCAGGTAAGTGTTTAAAAAAAATATATGTATATATTCCCCCTGCGCGCCGCCCCACCCCTATTGCTTGCTGCGAGCCGCAACTTTTCTTATCAGGTCTGTTATTACAAGAGTAACTAAAACGGAACTATATTACTGGGGCTATTCTCTGTGTGGCAGAAAAGAGGCCCCACAGTTGATCTTTAATTTGAGCCTTCAACTGTCTATCACCAGCTCCACTGTCCAGTTCATTTTTGACTCCTGAACAATCCAGGTAACTGAAAGCGGACAGCCCATCTCAGACTAGGCACATGTCCACACCACGCTTGCTGGAGTGAAATAACAGTGGGAAAAATGTAGACTACATTGGTGTAATCCCTTCTGTCAGTTCTGTAAAATACTATTAAACATTCACTCAGCCATAATATGGGTGCTATACGCACACGCACACACAAACACACAAACATACAACATACACAGACACACACACAATCGCAAATCAACACGAATTTATGTTTGTATCGCCTGTTCCCAGCCCTCAGTATAGCTATGGTGTCATTTTTCTAATTATTTAATCTGTGAGCACAGGAACCCATCCGTAACTCATCAGAAAAAATGGAAACACTCCAGGCTGCAAGAAAGGCATGATTAACAAATATGGAAGAAACCAATCCAGTACTGACACTTTTTTAAATGACATTTAGTGCTGTTACCCGGTTTATGAATTTTAAGCCAGGTAGGGAAGAAGATGCCTAGAGAAAGCTAAATCCGATGTCAGTACTTTTTTAGTCCTAAATTAAGTAACGATTTTATAGTGCTTTTTGTTACAAGCTGGGACCTTCTAGCACTCAACTACTGTGCCAAGCATAATTCAATTATTTGACCCTTGATTAGACACACACAGACATCTGCAGTGTTTGCATTAACCAAGGTACATTTGTAAAATCAGTGGCGGCCGATAATTTTAGGAGAGAGGGGGGTGGGCACCACAGTCACACTCATTCATTCACACATGCACTCACATCCATTCATAACACTCATCAACATTCAAACATACACGCATGCACCAAGCATTCATTTAACACACATAAACAGACACACACACACACACACACACACACACACACACTTATCTTCAGCTCTGAGGTCCTAGGAGGGTTGGGGCTGCTGCTTTCCCTCACTGGCTGACCTTAGGTCGGCCAATAAGGGAAGGCAGCAGTCCCAACTTTGTCACAGAGGGGGATGGGGTCAGTGAGATTTCTGACCCCACCCCACTCTCTGACGAGGTGTCACTGATTGATACTCGCCCTGGGTGCTTCAGGGCTTAAACCTGAAGCACCCAGGTCGAAGTCAATGGGTGACACTTACCCTTGTCACCGAGGGGGAGGGCCCCGAGTTACCTTTGCTGAGCTGAGGAGGCCATGCCCATACGAGCTGTGAACTCTTCAGCCCAGCAAAATTCAGTTCAAGCAGCCAGGAGTCGGCGCAAATCACGCATGTCTCACTGCTGGCTGCAAGATCTGAACAAGAAGAGTGTCTGTCAGGCTGACCTTTGCTCAGCCTGACAGGCTCTCTTCATGAGGGGCAAAAGGTGGGGGGGGGAGGGCCTTCGCCTATCCATTTTGTTTTTATTGCAGAGGATTGTTTTGGAATTAACATGGGAAATCACAATTTTGGGGCCCCATTTTCCTTGGGTTCCCATTTGATGGATCATTTCAAACCTTTCCATGAAGGAGCCGAGGTGAGTGAACTCACTCTTCCTATGGAAACACTGGCCTAACTATACACAATGGTGACAGCCTGGTGAAGCATCTGCTTCTGCCTGTGAACTTTGTAGTGTAAATAATTCCAAGTGAAATGCAGTTCATTTTTTTATTTGGACGGCGTTGATACTGATATGCTCAGAAAGTGAAAAGTAGATTACAAATACAGCTAATTGAAAAGTCAATGTTGTGTGTCAACAACATTTCGACAGTCAGGAAATGATCACTTTCAAGACAAACAGAAGTTGTCAAGATACGCACTTCTTGGGTATTTCAGTAGTCAGAGAGCTGAGCAGCTTATCCAAACTGTCCTTAATGGTCCACAGGTTTATTCACATAGACACCCCGTTATTTTATGTAGAAAGTGGTAATTTCTAATCTCTAGGGGCCTCACGCTCACTTCAAAGGGCAGATACCCCCGCCCTCAGCATTGAAGAAGACAAACACGCTAAATCAATTCTTCTATGGGAATGGGCTTGGAGACAGCCACTCCATATTTCCTCCATCAGATCTAACCAATTATAGAGTGTGTTTGAGGGAGATACTAAAGCTCTACTCTTCCAAAGCCACTTTGATTTGCGAACAGCTCACTGACCACGGGACTGCATATTTTCATCCTGACTAAAGATCCTCAGTGTTCTCCATACTGCTTCCTCAAATAACTTTTGAGAAATGCCCCAAACCTTACATGTAACACTTAGTTATTGGTGTCTTACTCCTCAGAACTTAATTAACGACCCCAAGATTTTCACTCATTTACTCAAATAGTTACTCTCTAGTCCTATCTTGCTCCAATACCCTGTGTATATTTTACTTACTGTGCATTACATATTATTAAGTATATATATATATATATATATATATATATATATATATATATGTACAATTCGATCAGAGCACACAGGTAGCAGAAGCCACACCAGCCTCACTGCACTAGAAATTCACTTTCCTACTGCTCCTGCCTTTCGTTTCTAATTTCATGTGAGGATGCCATCCTGCAATCCACTTTCTTGCCCCCTGTGCTATGCATCTTTCTCGCTGGCTTCACAGGAAAGGAAATCCACACCATCTCCCTCTTACTTTATTGCTTTCACAAACTGGCTGAACATAAACATTTCTGCATTCCTCACTGATTTCACAGGCCTCAATCTCCTCCTCCTACTCTGTCTCTGTGCTCCGTCCAAGCACTCACTGCAGTCTTTCTTGGGCTCCTATCTGGAGAGAGAAGGAAGCCCCTGAAGGATCATGTTGCTTTTTCTTAGCAAACCCGTCGGAGCTGGTCTCCTCAGGCAGCCCTGCCAATTCGTGGTCATGCATTCAGAATGGGACCCATACGTATTAAGGTCTAGAATGGGACTCATGTGTATTATGGTATCTGCTATATGCATATTCAGAGCCTGGAAGCATTTTTGTATACATGATGTTTTGTTGTTTTTGGTACTGATGTCTGTTGTGAATTCATTTTTAATTTCTATTTTTAGATTTTGTGTTGCTCTGTAAATGTTTCACAGGTGTTTATTGGTGTGAACTATGACATCAGCTGTGCTGTCTTACTACTGGGCCTCACTCACACTGTAAGGGGACTTCCGGCAATGTAAGTGTTATGCAGCTCCTACTTTGGTAATAGGACTGCCTGTTTAGGACAGCAGCACAACCGAGCGTGAGAGACTGAGGGCAACCCACACCGCCTGGTAGCTGTCGGCCTAACTCCTGGCCTCACCCAAACCTCCAAACCTGTTGGGGAGAGAGGCGATTATGGCAAACTCAACATGACACTCTGACTCCTTAGGAGAGTTTTGGAAATAGATCATACTCCTTTCACTCAGTTACTCACGCATGCTCAGGCAAAACACAAAATGCGAACTTGATTTCAATGTGTTTATTGAAGCAATTGCATTCTGGTATAAAAAGCATGTGCTTGTGATAATTAGGCAGATGAAACAAAGCAAGGTGACCATTATTACAGTCAAAGTGAAGAAGATGAACAACCCCATAATGTTGTGTGTTTCTAGGTGTTCTAGAGACTCTTACCTAGCCCTATGTCTACATCTGAGCATAGTGGTTGTAACCCTCTGCCTGGCTCGACATATAGGGTTAGCCCCAGCCCCATACCTGAATTGAATAGCAGGGGTCTGCCTGTTGGGTGGATGGCAGTCCTCTCAGGAGGCCGAGAAGTCAGCCCCAGCAAAGCTGTCTGTCATGTAGTATGCGTCCCAGAATGATCATGACCGGAATGCCCTTTACCCTAGGACCATGTGTAGTTTATATAATGACCTGTACAACATTTGGACAACAGTTCTGATGTAATGCTGTGTCTGGGAGATAGAAGCTGGCTCCTGGACTGGCAACACAAGTTAGTACATCACGTACTGCATGTAACAGCCTTGGACCTGAAGTACAAAGGGTGCTTAAATGTGCAGCGTAAACCTTGCCTTCCTAGAATGAAGCCACTAATGAAATATGTAAAAGCATTTGCTAAAAAGCAGGCTTGCAACAACATGAATAAATACATGTATAAATATAAAATAAGGCACGCGCCACAAAACTAAGCTAAGACAGAGTTACCCAATCTGGGTACTAAAAGGGTCCTCATGATTCCCTCCCCTTGCCATTTATGAAGTACAGACTGTAAAGTTCCCTAAAAGGAATTAAAAACAAAATGGTAAAAAAAACGCTAAAAAATTACTATAAAACAAAATGTCCATGTTGCCAAGCAGAACAGTCCAAAAGAAAACAACCAGTTTAAAAGGCATTGTTGGTTTTGGTAAAATGGTCCGAATTAAAAGTCATCTGAATCCTACATGAAGTCATCAAAAATAACAGCGGCGATGGAATCTAAGAGGGACCACACTCCGGCAGACGATATCACCACCAAAGCCTCATTCAAAAGGTCAAAGGAGCCCACACAATATAAAGCTTCAGCCGCATCTGAGAGGGAAGCATTCCAATGCCGTGCCAGATGGAAAGACTCCTGGAGATGAAGCATCCTTGTCCATGAAAGTTGGCTCATAGAAGGTGTCAAGGGACAACTGCAATCTCACAGGACAGCTCCAGGAAGGAACCCTCAACAGAAACATCATCAGATTCATGTCTGTAAATAATACTTGTTGCTGAACAACACATCCTTCCATTGCATTCTCGAAGGGACACCATAAGCAGTGGAAAACAGCCTGCACACATCAGAGCACTGGTCTAAAGGAGGGGGACCAGTCCTTATCAAGTTCCTCCAACAGTGATAATCCAAATTACTGCATAATAGATCACGACACAAATGGACTGGTGGGAGCTCCATCACTCTTATTGGTTGAGATGGGGCAGCTATTGCGAATCAAAAAACAGCAACAGCTGTCAATTAATACTAGTACTAGCGGGTGCCTCCGAAAACACAATGGGCCTCATTATGACCCTGGCGGGCGGCGGAGGCCGCCCGCCAGGATCCCGCCCTCCAAATTACCGCGCCGCGGTCAAAAGACCGCGGCGGGTATTACGAGTTTTCCCCTGGGCTGGCGGGCGGTTCCAGTTAAACCGCCCGCCAGCCCAGGGGAAAACGACCTTCCCACGAGGATGCCGGCTCGTAATCGAGCCGGCGGAGTGGGAAGGTGCGACGGGTTCTACTGCACCCGTCGCGTATTTCACTGTCTGCAAGGCAGACAGTGAAATACATTTTGGGGCCCTCTTACGGGGGCCCCTGCCGTGCCCATGCCATTGGCATGGGCACGGCAGGGGCCCCCAGGGGCCCCGCGACCCCCCCTACCGCCATCCTGTTCATGGCGGCTTTCCCGCCATGAACAGGATGGCGGTAGGGGGGGTCGGAATCCTCATGGCTGCGGAGCGCGCTCCGCAGCCATGGAGGATTCCAATGAGCAGCGGAAAGTCAGCGGGAGACCGCTGACTTTCCGCTTCTGACCGCGGCTGAACCGGCCCGGTCAGAATGCTCATTGGAGCACCGCCAGCCTGTCGGCGGTGCTCCCGTGGTCGGTGGCCCTGGCGGCCACCGGCCGCCAGGGTCAGAATGACCCTCAATGTGTGTCTGGCTGATGGTATTATTCCAAAAACAGTCTGAAATGTACTCACAGTGTTGGATGTGTTAAAAATGTGATTCACCAATTCATCAAAGTGTCTTGACAAGGTGGTATTTAAGAGCGTCTATATCTCTGCTAATGACCTTGCTACTTGTAGATCATAGGTTTCACGGGCAGATATAAGTGCCATGTGTTTTTGAAACAATAGTGCTTTCAGTCTTTTCAGCTTGTCAAAATTGACATTAGAAGTAGCAATGTGCGGCCACATTTGTTTTACTTTTATCTCATGCGTAGGTGGGAAAAGTACATTTCCACAACAGGTCACGATTTGAGAAACAGAAATCACATATGGGACACCTGCTCTCATCCCACAACAGCCTTGATCACTCAGCATCAAGTAACTCTCATTATAACAGAAACACTGGGTGAATCAAAGAGACAGGAATACCCTTTAAGTAGCAGGCTAAGTTAGCCACCTATGTGTTGCATGCACCGTGCAGTGCCACCTGTTTATAAATCATTGAATGGCTAATGGAAGTCTCACAGTCACTTCCTTTATGAAAAACTTTTTTTCCCAACTCATACACTTGTAATCGAAAGGCAGTTCCCACACCTCGTGAATAAAGCTCTCCCCTAAATATTCAAACCTGTCAATAGGAAAATGTTTCACACATAAATTGAATTGGAATATCAATATTGGTAGGGATATCACCCCCTGGATCACCTTCTCTGATGATGGTGTTTCAGCCACTGTTGAAAAGCATTTTTTCTAACTTCTCTATGTTAAGCATGATGTAACTAGCTTCTTTTTTCCCTTATCTGTTGTTTTCGTGTAAGGTTTTAAGGAACCAATAGCTCTTCCCAAGGCACGTGATTCACCTTCAGAACATGGAAAGTTCAACTTAGCTGTATAATGGACCTAATGTGACTTTGTCGATGTTGTAATAAGAACATATAATTTTGATGACACACCGTTGTTTAATGTGTAAATTTGAATGGACAGTGTATTCATACCATTACTGACAATGGCTGGTGCTCTCTCTTAGTTCTCCTTATCTAGTTGCCTTAAACGAGCAGCAGCTTCCATTTGTAAAAGCTTCCATATTTCATTGTATATTGCATACAAAAATCTTTCAAAGCATGGTTTTCTAGGACCTAGCAAAAAATCTTGCAAATCTGTTTCCTTAGAGAGGAGAGAGAGGTATTTTTTAACAGACTTGAGCGTCAGGGGAGAAAGTGGTCTGCCCTGTGGGGTCATGCAAAGGGTGAAGAGCTTGTCCACCCAAAAATGGCGGTATGTAAAAGTAAACATTTTTTGATGACCTCCACACCACACAATGGGAGAAAAATCCCACAGCAAACGGGTCATTGTTTTTTTTCCATTTTCAAAAATTGCGCTTTGGGATTTTGTTTTTGAAAATAAAAAAAAATAAAATGAAATTGTGCAGTATGGTGTCACCATGTTGATGGAGCCGCACAGCATACCTTCAGTACATTTACAAGAACCGCTGTGACAGCAGTTCTTGTAAATGCAAAAGATATCTGATGGGCTGTCGGGCATCTCTAAATTTGGCAGGCAGAGTACCCTCGCCTTGGTGGGAGTAAGTACTCTGCCATGGCGATGGTACTAACACTGTCCACCAAACTCTAAATCAGGCCCATAATGTTAGGTGTTAGGAAACTGGCACTTGTTTTTGGCTTGAGCTATGTATAGCAGCGGCATCAAAGTCTCGAAGTGGAAGCTGTTGTTAAATTTACATTTTAAAGGTGTGAAAACCTATTGCTACAGGAGTGTCTTTCCCAAGTGACACTTTCCTACATCATGGTTCTTTAAAGTAATGACTTCTAAACAATGCATGTCTTACTGCTCTGTTTGCCTTCATGAACAAATTGCTTTACTTTAATGTGGCAATGAAAATAGGTCACATGGATGGAAATAGGTTCTGTTGGCTGCTGCCACTTATGTCCCAAGGACCCTTTTAGCACCCGGATTTTCAGTTGACACAAATGGTTGTCGTGCATGTTTTATAAACACTATGCAGGGTTTTAGAGCAAGCAGCCTGGACCCTCATCGTGTCACCACACAACATACAGGTATAGTCACCACATATAGCATGGGTAAGTTATGCCAGGCATAGTTTCAACACTCCAATTGACAGCTGTTGAAGAATACCTCTCTCCTCTCTCAGAGTTGTGCATCAGCTCTACTCAGACATGCAGTAATGGCATTGTTACATTGTGTTATGGCCAAGTGTTGAAATATCAGCTTCAACCAGTAGCCCCATAACTTTTTTAAACAGGGTCAAATGCAGACAGCATGCATCAATGTGTAGTACAGGTTTATCCACCTAAGTGATCTTATGTGTGAAGTAGGAATAGGCTCTTCATGAAAGGTTTTGCACACGGTGAACACCAAGTGCAGTGGGGACTTGTTCAACTGTGTGCAGTTGAGTGCGTCAAAGGGTTGACTGTCCACAAAGGGTTCAGCACAGGGTGAATTCCACGTGTACTGGGATTTTCCCACCTAATGGGATTTAAGTGTGTGGAGTGAGCGGGCTGTCTTTGAGTGGTTTTGCCAAAACTTTGTGTAATAATGTATTGCCCACCCATGTACTACTGGTTGCCTACAGGGGTGGTTGGCTTTTTACAAAGGGTGTGGCACAGGGCATAGACCATGTGTAATGGTAGTTTGCTCACCTATGGGAAGTTAGGATTAGGGAGAGAGTTGGTCGTTCATGAACGATTGTACACATGACAAACACCATGTTCAGCAAGACTTGCTCAGCTGTGTACGATTGGTTGCCCACAGGGGGTTGGATGTCGGCAAAAGGTTGGGCACAGGGCATAGGCTGTGCATATTGTGTGTTTGCTCACCTAAGGGGGCTTGAGTGTGAGGAGAGTTTTGTCTGGCTGTGTAGGGTTGTGCAAAGGGCAAAGACCATGCATAACAATGGTTTTCTCATCCATGGACCGTGTGTTTTTTCTCCGATGGTTGGCTGTCTGCAAAGAGTTTGGCACAGGATGTTCACCATGCATTCTGGTTGTTTGCCCACTAAAACAGTTCTTGAGAATGTGGTGAAAATGGGCTGTCCATGAAAGGGTGAATACTGTATGTAGCAACGGCTTGTCCACCACTGTGTGCCTTGTTGCCCACAAGCAGATGCGAGTCCTCAAAGGGATTGACACAGGTCTGTGAGTAGTAGGGGATTAGGTTTTTTACATTTTTTTGCAGCACATACCTCCATCAAGTGTCAAACTCCCAGGTACTGCAAGACCATGCAAGCTTCAGCTTGTGTAGCTTCTATTGGTCTCGGGGTACCAGTCTCCCACTGGAGTCCTGCGGTACCACTCTGGCAACCACACTGGGATGTGCAATTGTATAGCATTTTTTTTTTATTTTGTCCTTTGGTTGGTTCCACCTAAGTCCCCCTTAAAAATGCCCCTGCCCTCTTATATGTTAATTTTATTTCTAATTCAGGTTACAAGGACAGAGTCCTTGGGCCAGATTTAAGAAAAGTGGCACTGCAACAGTGCAGCCCCACTTTTCTTGCGCCCCTTAGCATGCCCCTAACACCAACATGTGTGCGGCATATCTAAGATACGCTGCACCTTGGCAGTAGTTAAGGAACTAACGTGAGAATTGTTTACGCTAGTTCGGAGCTTTACAGGATTAGCATAAAAAATACTGATGCTTATCCTGCAAAGCCTATTGAGGCCCATTGTAAACAATGGTCTGCCTGCTTTTAACACTCTGAGCAGGCATTTAAAGTGCCAAAAAAATGATGGAAAATAATCTCTTAGATTTCTTTGCGCCAGTTTTTTCGACCCCTTTAACGGGGGAACGCCCCTTTGCATACATTATGCCTGGCACAGGCATAATGTAGCGCAAAGGGATACAAAGTGGCAAAATGCATGCATTGCAGCACTTTGTAAATTTGGCACAGCGATTTGGGCCTCGTTTGGTCACATTAGCATAAAAAAATGAAACTAATGTGGTGCAAGGAAGCACTAGGGACTCTTAAACGTGCCCATTTGTGTCTTGTAACGGCAGTCGCAACATCTCTGTTTGAGTTGCAGCAGCCGACCAGGTCACTCAGGGGTCCAACAAGAAAAAGGATTGCTGGACCAATCAAGATGCTGTTTTTTTATTTTTTTATTGCAGTACTCCGATACTCCTGTCAGACCAATCATCCAGATATTACTTTTTTTGCACTTTAATACCTAAAAAACAGCAGTGCTTTCTGAGTAATGATCTAGATTCCTGCCAAATTTGGTGTAATTCTGCTCAGCTTCTTTTTTAGGGTCGAGCCAGCGTCGCATGCGCTTGCGCATGCGTATCGCTAGCGATACGCTTTAGGAATTAGAAAAGGGCTCGGAGCCCCGTCCACGTCACGTCAGTGTCTTTTATTGGTTCGTGGGCTTGCCTGTTAGAATCTGCTTGCTTTCATTAGTGGAAGGCACACATACGTCATGCCTTTTCCAGTGGTTAGCCCTCCTCGAGCGCAGCTGTTTCCTGTCAGGTTTGTGGACTACTGTTTCTCTATTTTCGCAGCGCGATCTCGCTTGGCAGTTTCTTTCAACGTGGCAAGAAAAATCCGGTTGGGAGTTTACAACCGGTAATAGCTGTAGCTCGGACAAATGTGAGACCCTACTGCATTGCAAATGCTTGTCTATTTTATGCATGGTACAAAGATGTTTTATGACACCCTTTTTTCTTGGCCCTTGCTTGACAGATCACTCTGGAAATTTTCAGGGAGTAGCTGAGGTATATGAACTTTTTTTGGTAAGTTTTGTGAAGTTTTGCCAAATGGCACAAATAAAATCTCCCTTCCTAAGCAAACTCTGCCCTACCAAAAACCTAGAACTCTGGAGTTGTGACGTGACACTAGTTTGTAATATCTATCTATCTATCTATCTATCTATCTATCTATCTATCTATCTATCTATCTATCTATCTATCTATCTATCTATCTATTTAAATATATACATATATAAATATATATATTTATTTATTTTTCTCCGCTGTATGCTGTTGTTGGATAAACGAAATGGATGAGACAGATGAAACGGAGGGAAAGAAGATACATATATACATATATATAGTGGACTAACCATAGCTTGTATTAACACTGCTTTTTACATCACTCATGACTGTGATGATTTACGGTACCACAGATTATATTCAGATAACTATATTGTTGAAATTAATGGTGAACCAAATCATTCTGGCAGTGTGCTGGAGACTTTGCAAACAAGAAGTAGGTCAACAACTCAAATCGGTTGTTGGACTCTTGTAAGGTTGCCTGTAAGCTTTCAAAAGATGCAAATAAAGTGGATACTTCAGAAGTGAAGCATTATTAGTACATGTCTTCTGACTTGTATCCACCCAAAGGATGGGTGCAGTGGGGTAGGTCCCTTGTGTAGCACTGGCTACAGGATATCATTGAACAATAGACCCTTTGGTCATCCTTTGCTGTAAAGGGCTTCTTTTAGTATCTCTGGGTTAGCTAACATGTCTCTGGGACTAGCTACAATGTGTGTAGCGCAGGCTACCATTCTGTTAATGTTACCCAGCATGCCTCGGGAAACACCTACAATACGTCACTCTTGGGCATGTTATGCCACTACACACACTATCACTATGTCACTATCAGCATGTACTCATAACGGTATGACGATATGATCCTGAAAGGTCATTAATTAAATATGAATTAAATATTATGTCGGGGCCAACGGGACAACTGCAAACGTCTCTGTCCCTAATCAGCATGTTTTCTGTTAAAGTTAGTCAGTATATCGCCCTAATGCCATGATTACCAAACATATATCACTAATGGGCATTCTTGTGTCAGTGGCATCTGGTATGGCCCCAGGCATGGCAACAATATGTTCTTAAACATGCATTATAATCTCAGAGTTAGTTGGCATGACTCTGGAATACCCACAGCATATCTGCGATCATCATTCATTACCTGATTAGATTTTTTACAGTGTTACTTTCTTTGCTTGAATCCATCTACCCGACAGTTACAGTCCATGGAATATATTTTAGGAACTGCAAAGGAGTTGTGTTTCTCCTCCTTAGATGGGCATCGGAGAAATGTTGTATTTTACGATAGAAAATAAATGCCAAAGGATATTTCCGTTTCGTTTGTTAACAATAGTAATTCATCCTAGAGGGAAGGCAAGTTGCTAATCTTTAAAATATAACTTCTAGTGCTCGCTGTGTGTAGGTCAGAAAAAATATATTTATTAAAGAGATAAATGTACTCCAGAGCTTTCCCTGAAGTTGTATGCATGCAAGCATCTATAATCTACAGTAGCCTCCATGCAGCCATGTCAGTACACCTAAAGAACCTCTTTTAGCGATAAAGCCAAAGCAAAAAGTGATAATGAAAGGGGAAAGAAATTCTCCTAATTAAAAATCAATTCAACTCTTCCTGAAGGTGGCGCTGTTACTTTTAACAATATCAATGACATAATTGCCTGCTGCACATTATACCGAGGTTTGCAGCGTCGAGTATCAATCAAAATACAAGAAATAACAGGTTGCTACTACAAACTGCTTAAAAATGTAGTCATATCCAAAGTATCACTGGCATATCGTATTGTAAGAAAGGCCCTGCTATAAATGATTCTATGAAACTACTTAGGGCGACAGTTATACAAACTGAACGAATATGGAAATAACCAAATGGGCATGGTCCAGCAGCATTCAGGATAGGCTTCAAATTAGGCTTCCTCATAACTCACCTTCGGCAAACGACTATTCCGCATCACAGTAGGGTATTCAGGAAAAGTGAAGACGAACTGCTGCAAAAGGAACTGTTAGCACATTTGTGTTTTGGGGCATTCAGGAAACAAGTTCCATGAAAGGCTCAGCGCATCACGCAGGACTTAATCAAGTGCCGCCCTACCAGAATGAATCTCACTTTTTCCCTCAAGTCTGTGCTGCAGCACCTTTTTTATGGGAATGACCAGCAGGGGTGGCTCCTCCATTAGGGCAGAGGAGCGTTGCACCCCCCCTCCCCCCAAGCAACAGCAGCTGCAAACCTTTTCCCCAAAAACAATAATAAACTGTGTTTATTATCGGTTTTTGGCAAAAGGGGTGGGGTCACGGGGTGACGAGCAGCGAGGGGGAATGCACATCACTCCCATTCCCTGCGCATGTATGTTTGGCCAGCCGGCCGTCTCGGTCCAGCCAAACACACATGTGCAGTAGGCTCTCTCGAGCCCAGCAGCACAGTAGCTGGGCTGGAGAGAACGTGCACAGGCTACCAGTCTGCCTGGGAGCGCCCTGACTGGGTGCTCCTAGCCAATCCTGAGACTGCTCTGCAGCCAGAAGAGGAGAGGAGTGGGGCGTGGCACAGCGGTAAGAAGGTGAGTGTTTATTTTTAGTATTTTATTATTTTTAATTTATTTCCCCCCTGCGCCGCCCCTTCTGCTTCGCGCGAGCTGTGACTGATGACCAGGGGCGGCTCCTCCTTTAGGGTGGATGAGCGTCGTCCCCCTGCCAGCAGCAGAAGCTGCAAAACCTTTACCAGAAAACAATAATAAACTGAGTTTATTATAGTTTTCTGGTGAAGGGGCAGAGCCACGGGGGTGATGAGCAGTGAGGGGGAGTGCACGTCACTCCCCCTCACTGCGCATGTATGTTTGGCTGGCCGTCTCGGGCCGACCAAACACACATGTGCAGTAGGCTCTCTCCAGCCCAGCAACACAGTTGCCGGGCTGGAGAGAGCATGCACAGGCTCCCAGTCTGCATGAAAGCACCCTGGCTGGGCGCTCCCAGCCAATCCTAACACTACTCTGAGCAGCGTCAGGATTGGCACAGGGCAGGCTGGGAGCCTGTGCATGCAGCAGAGTAACGCATGGAGCTTTGCGGCGGAGGTGATCGAGGTAAGTGTGTTTTTTTAAATTATTAATTAAATGTGTATTACTCCCCCCGCGTGCCAGGCCGCCCCTTCTGCACTCCACGAGCCGCAACTGGGAATGACGGGCTGTGCAAGGGTAATCTCAGTCATGTGCACTTGTTTGCCCATCTGTTAGAAATAGGGTCTTTAGTTAGCAGGGGTATGTACCCAGTCCAAGTAGGGACCACCACGCTAGTCAGGGTAAGTCAAATACACACCAAAAGATAACCTCTGCTCACCATCTGGTAGCTTGACACAGAGCAGTCAGGCTTATCTAAAAAGGCAATGTGTAAAATATTTGTGCAGCACACACACACACACACACACACACACAGTAACACAAATGAAAACACCACAAAAAAGGCTCCAGACCAGGTTAGAAAAACAGACAATATTTTTTATGAATGAATCAAGACCAAAATGACAAAAATCCAATGAGTAGAAGTCAATTTAAATCTAAATTATATTTAAAAGAATAAGTGTAAACATAGCGCTTAGAAGCAAATAGTGCTATAGGGGTTACTTGAGGTTGTGTTGGACCGTGGCAAAGTCAGCAGATCCAGCCGACTGCGATGGAACAAGAGCCACGCAGGCCTGGAGAACAGAGTACTTTAATCCTGGTCGCAAGCACGAGATGCGGAGCCAATTCACCAGTGGATGCATCAATGTCACTCTCACAGTCGAGGGATGCATTGATGGCCATCCGTTGGGTTCCAGCGTCAAAGCCGCGATGCATTGATTCCAAACCTAATGGGCCAGTTTTCTCCATGCTGTCTAAGGGATGTGGCGATCTGCCTTCAGCAATGGCGGCAATGCATTGATCTCAGTGCTGCATCGATGCCAGTGCTCTGGGTGCTGCTTCCAGCAGGCTGGGCTGGCAATTCGTTGGTTGATGAGCTGGTTCCCAAGGTACTGCTCGGACCCCAACCCCGATGTGCCAATTTTACTCCCGCAACAGGGTTGATGCGTTAGTTGATGCTTCCAGCAGGCAGGAGATGCCTTGATTTTACTGATGCAAGTATGTGGGTCCACTCATAGTGAACTATGGAAAGGATCAGGAGAGGAGACTTTGATATCCCTTTGGGGTGCAAGGCAGAGTCCAGCTCTCCTCCAGCAAAGTCAGAGAGCAGCAGGCAGCAGGACAGCACAGCACAGCAGAAAAACAGTCCTTCCAGACCAGCAGACCAGCAAAAACGTGCTTGGTGCAGCACAGTAGTTCTTCTGACAGAGTCCAATTGTCCAGATGTGTCTGATTTAGTGGGGTCAGAGACCTAGTACTTATACCCAAAAGTGCCTTTGACATGGGGGTGACTTCCAAGGAGGGTCTTTGAAGTACAAAAGTATCCTTTCTTCCTCAGCCCTGGTCCGAGGTTATCAGTAGAGGGTAATCAGCCCGTTGTGTGGAGTCAGGCACTGTCTATTCAGGTTGTAGTCTCCTCCCACCCTTCTTGCCCAGGAAGAGCCATCAGAATGCAAATGAATGCAGATGAGCACTCAGACACATCTAACGTTCCAGTATTTGTGGCTGTCTAGAGTGAATGCACAAAAGGTAGCTGCCACCCACCCCATATGTGTATTGGAGACAGGCTGCAGGCTGTAGGAGCAGACATGTTGTAAAAATGGCATTTCTAAAACAGTAACATTAAATCTTGCCTTATCAGTAGAGGGGATTTATCATTACCATTCTAAAAATCTAAACATGACACAACTACTCCTTTCTAATCAGGAATTGCAGATTAAAAGTGTAATAAGGAATTCCCAATGTGAACCTATGAGAGGAGTATGCCTCACAGTAGTGAAAAACAAATGTGGGCATTTTCTACTACTACAGGAACACTTGGGAAGTGATTACTATGACATGCAAGACTTAAAAGTATGTGTCATACCTTTTCCTTACACAGTGCCTTGTCTAAGGGGCTGCCTAGGGCCTACCTTGGGGGTGACGTAGGTGTAATAAAAGAGAAGTTTAAGGCTTGGCAAAGGCTTGAATGCAAAGTCGAAGTGGCAATAAACTGCACACACAGGCTCTGCAGTGGCAGGCCTGGGACATGTTTAAAGGGCTACATGGGTGGGTATCACAAGCATTGCTGCAAGCCCACTAGTAGCATTTAATTCAGGCCCTGGATATATTGTATACCACTTTACAAGGGACTTACAGGTAAACTAAATATGGCAATTGTGTATACACCAGTGTTAACATGTTTAGGGTACTGCTCAGCAGTGGTAAAGTGGTCAGAGTTCTAAGGCCAACAAAAAGATTCAGCAAAACATGAGGCAAGTAGGCAAAATGCTTGGGGGAAGACCTCCCAAAGGCTGACAGGTCTAACACCATCAAAGCTGGCTGAATGAGTGTGTTTAGATCAATGAGCAGATCGATGACCAGACGGTACAAGCATTTGCTTCATGTAGTCCAAACCAAGTCTGCAAATTGGAGGGGGGGCAAAGCAGAAGCCACACTGCAATCAGGATTGTCTGGTCTCCTTTAAATTGTCCAATCAGAGCACACCTGGACACCAATGGTCCAGATGTACCTAACATTTCAACCCCTTCACGCTCAACACAAGCCCCTGTTTAAACGCTAATTTCCTGAAAAATGATGAATTGATTTTCACAAAATCACAAAAAGTACGCTCTCTGGGTAAAGGTTTAACTGTTTTCCTACAAAGTCACAGAGTACTAATCAGTGCTATTCCAATCATCCATTTTCTGTATTGTGAGCAAAGTTTCCAATGGGAATTAACATTGGAACTCACACTTTTGGGACCCCTTTTTCTTTGCCCCCATGTACCAGCTCAAAACTTCCCATGAAGGAGCCGAGGTTGGTAAACGTTTTTTGGAATGTTTCATGCAGATTCATCAAACAGCTCCAAAGTTATTAATGAAACAAAAAACACTCTTCTTATGGAAGCTCTGACCTAACTATAACAATACAGTGGCAACCGTCTGGCGAAGCATCTCTGTTTCTTCCTGTGAACTTTGTAATGTAAATAATTGCAAGTGAAATGCAGTTGTTTTCCATTTGGACTGCTGTGATACGGCAATGCCCTGAAATAAAGAAGAATAGATTACAAATGCAGCTAATTGAAAAGCCAATATTGTGTTTCAACATCATTTCTACAGTCAGAAGAGGATCACTTCCAGGACAAACAAAATCTGTCAAGATAAGCATTTATAATGTATTTAGTTAGCTAAACTTACAACCATAACCACAGTAACACGTCAGTTTCTATCAGATTTGTTCAATCAGGTTAGCCAGACTGTATAAAGAATGGTCATAGCTGTAGATTGTGAGGACGATTACTGTAAAAGCAGTGGTTAAGCAGTAAACTCAAAAGATCTAGCTCAGAGAAATCCAACATGGGTCCAAGAGGGCTGGATCCATGCTAGATTTTCATAATATATAAGATATAGTTACTAAATAGAAAACATTTAAATAGTGTTTTTCCTGAAAATCTGGCCAGGATCTAGCTTTTCTGTACTTAGCTTGCATACCCCTTATCAAGTTAATGTCTCTTAAACGGTCAGGTTGAAACATAGCAGAGTATTCTTAATTAGGAATGTGAGAAGAAAACATGGTGTATGAAGCCCAACCCAAGTATTCATTCTTGGACAATGTCAGTTAATTATTAGTAAGGCCAATCACAAAGGGTTCACTGTCTTGATGACTCTCTCCTATTGAATTCCAAATTATCTGTCTTGGATAGTGTTAAATCCTTGGCCCATTTGCTTGACTAAAAAAAAAAACTGAATCTCCAGGCCCACATTAATACCGTACCCAAGAATGAACATTACCAAATTAGGCTCTTCAGGGAAATGAAGTTGTTCACACCTTCATATGATTTCCAAGACCTGGAGGATTATTTACAAGCACTGTGCGCGGCCAGTGGGTCACTTTTTGCTTCCCTAAATAACTTTTGAAGAAATGTCCCATACCTTACACGTAACAGTTATTGGTGTCTTTCCCCTTAGCACTCAATTAACGGCCCCACGATTTCCACTAATTTACTCTAATAATTACTCACTAGTCCTGACTTGCTTCTATATGCTTTTAATATTTTATTTATTATATCTTAAACAAATGCCAGTACCCAAAGAGGGGTACAGGCATGTAGGAAAGTGGAGTATTATGCAGCAAGGCTGGTTAGGCTTCACTATGTAATACTCTCAATATACCCCAAAGATGGTCCCTCGGATTCACAATAATAAATCCTTAGCTCAGTCCTGGTAGTGAGACAAAGAGCAATCAGTCTTTACTAGAAGAACATGTGTTAAGCAATTCAGAGTACCAACATTGAAAATAAGTAATTGACATGACTCAAAAGAAATCAGGCATCAATTTATAATAAATGAGCAGATGTTTCTATAATTTTAGACATCAAAACAAAGGAAATCAGTTGTGTATTACTGGAGTTATGGATTTTATAGAAAAAAGAAAATCAGTGCAATTATAAGCTCTCAAATCTCACCATTGTGGTCAATGGGAAAAGTCACTAGTGATACCCAGTCACTTGCGAGGTGAGTTCAGAGAAACCCACTCATAGTTAAGATTGTGCAGGTCCCAAGACCAAGCTGCGACAGTCAGGCTAATTTTACCTGGCTCGTGGGGCCAGGGTGCAGCGGTGTCCTGGCTTTTCTTGGTGCAGACCACAGGAGCAGCGGGTGCTGAAATATGGTGCTTCTGACACTTGGTCACTTACAGGTTAAGTTTGGAGGAGCCCACTAGGGGTTAAGCTGATGTGGACCCCTAGACCACGATACAGGCAGAACACATCCACCTAGTTTCAGTATCTCGGGTGCAGAGGTGTGCTTGGCCATCCTTGGTGCTGAATGGGAAATGCAGTTGCTGGGTTTACCAGTGAGACAGTGCAGGTGAGGAAAAGGATGCAAAGACTCCACAAAGGAGCCACAGGTGATGTCACATGAAGGTGTTGCATTGTGCCCTCGAGTGGTAGCGTCAAGTAAAAGGGGTGATGACTGCACTGGCCACCAACAAGCCTTGGCAGTGAAAAGGTGGAGGAAAAGTTATCGCCCCTTCTGAAGGTCCAACGGATAACGGTAGCCAGCTGTAACTTGGCAGGGAGCTGGACTACACTTCCCATAATGCACTGGATCACCTGTCTTTGGGCAATCCCTCAGATCCGGTGAGTGCTTTTTACCTGTGCTGGGCAGGGAACTAGTGCCACTAGTCCAAGGGAGTCTGGTCTTGCCTTTAGCTCACAAAGGGTTCCCTCTTGCTGGGGGAAGCAGTGGTTGGTCCAGAATGAGCCACAGTTGAGAAGTTCCCGGGGTTAGCCACGGGTTCAAGGTATCATGTCATTTGTAAATGCAGGTTCCTGTTGTCGTCGATGTGGGTCTTCTCTTGTCCTTTTGTCGCATGCTCTTGCAGATCTAAGGTTCTGCTGCTAGGGGAGCCCCTTAAATCCTAGATTTACGGGTGTTAGTGATGTGGGTACAAGTAGCCAATTGGCTACTGGCCCCAGCGCCTTATCTGCCTCAAAAGTGACCACAACCTGTGGGTTGCAGCACTTTTTATACACGGAACCCTCTATTCTACCTCTTTCCAAAATGGCAGATGTTTTCCTCAGTTGTACAGACCAGGCCCCCCACCCTAGAGGTGTGGCTAGCCTTCTGGGTGTGTATGCCTCTGCACTAATTTTCCTGCCTGCTGGGGTGCAGATGTGCTTGGGTGTGCTTGGGTGTCACAAGACCACCAGCCTCATAGTGGTGGTTGGACCACCTCGTAGTGGCAGTCGGACTGTCACGGCTGTGGCCGTCCGACCACCCCATTACAAATTTGGCAACCGGGCCCGCCTAAAGACCGCCCTCCCCACCAGGATCAAAGATCCAGACGGGCTGACGGTGGTCCTGGTTATAATCAGCCAGGGTGGCGCTGAAATCAGCGCTGCCCTTCTGATTACAATCATGTTCTCCACCAGCCTTTTCATGGCGGTTTCCCCACCATGAAAAGGCTAGCGGAAAACAAGTGCGGAGGCCGCACGGGGGGCTTCTGCACTGCCAATAACCATGGCATGGCAGTGCAGGCCCCCCCATCCCAGCACCATCGGAATGCGCATTGCGAGGTTGCTTGTCAGCCCCCTCTGTGCTACAAGATAGCTCTCGGCTCCTTTAAGGAAGCCGAGAACTATCTTGTATCACTGTTGCCGCCAGTCCAACTGGCAGGAACACTCTATTTCAAGGTTTCCATCGGTCAGCCAGGTCAGGCCAGGAGAAACCTTATAACAGGGCAGGGTGGACACCACCACCATGGCAGTGGCGTCCATTGAGCAAGGTTGGCGGTCCCGCATTGGGACCCCCAAACTCATAATGAGCCCCCAAATATTTACTTCTGACAGCTTAAAGTGTACTCTCACTGAACACCTGTGCCCGCATTCAAGCAGCCTTTACATGGGGACATTAACAAGTTGCACACATTTACATTTCTTTGAGGCAGCCAGCACCCTGGCAAGATGGCTGGTTTCTAGTTTAGCTGCCTACCCCTTACTCTGGATCATTGCACAGGACAACCCCTCCCTTGTGCTTCAGCTGAGCCATCTCATTTATTTGTCTTTTAGCACAAAGGCTAAAATAACGGACATATGCCGTCCATGGAAACTTCCTTCCCGAACAACGGATATTTTGGTAAATTTACAGACAGTCTGTGAAAATTATGGAAGGGTAGTCACCCTACTTAGGGGCATATTTATTCTCTGTTTGCGCCGAATTTGCGTCATTTTTTTTACGCAAATCCGGTGCAAACCTAACTCCATATTTTATACTTTGGCGCTAGACGAGTTTGAGTAATGTTTTTACCGTGAAAACCTACCTTGCGTTAATGAGATGCAAGGTAGGCGTTCCAGGGAAAAAAATGACTCTAAGGCCTTTGCACCTTATTTATACTCCCGTGCAAAAATGAGGCACGGGAGGAGGAGGCCCTTAAAAAATGACTAAACCGGTTTAGTGTAATTTTTTAACGCCTGGGTCAGGGCAGGCATTAAGGGACCAGTGGGCTCATTTCCATGGTCCCTGACCATGGAAGCAGTCCACAGGTGCCCTTCCCTGCCTCCAGGGACATCCCCTGCCACCCTCGCCCACCCCTGGAGGACACCCATGGATGGGGGGTACCATCTACGGTAAGTAGAGGTAAGTATTATTTTATTTATGTAGAAGTGGCATAGGGGGCCTAACTTGGGCCCCCCTACATGCCACTGTGCCCAATGGCCATGCCCAGGGGACAGAAGTCCCCTGGGCATGGCCACTGGACAGGGGGGCATGATTCCTGTCTTTTCTAAGACAGTAGTCATTTCCATGGGGGTTGTGTGTCAAAAAATGATGCTAGTCAGGTTAGAGCCAATATTTTTGACTCTAACCTGACTTGCACCATTCTTTGGCGCACAACCCCCAGTCTTCCCTTCGCCTCCACAGCCCGGTTACTGTCATTTATTTTGACGCTAACCAGGCCGCAGCACCGGCTACCGTCATCCCATAAATAAGGCGCCCGGCTGGTGCGTTGGAATGGCGGTAGCACGCAAATCTGCACTAGCGCATGTTTGCGCCAAAAAGTATAAATATGGGCCTTAGTGTTCAGCTGTCATCCTACTTTTGAAACACTTCAGCAAGCCTCTCATGATAATCTCACAAAGGGCAGAAACACGCCCGTTAAGTGCCTTCCTCTGAAGGGGTCGTGTAATGAATGATAACACAACGGGTTTTACAGCCCAAACAGACACAAATTGAAGGAATGGCCTGGAATCCCTATTTTCGGTGATTGTTGAGGGTGTAAGGTTGGGTAAAAGGGCAGACTGTATTACCCAAGATTCACAATTATGCCAATGGGTGTTAATTTACCATAAAGCCAGGGGTGGCACAAAAGGGGCCAGGCACCTTTTTACTCGCCGATTACATTACCCGATTGGCCTCTCATACCAAGCTTAACCTCGCAAAAGACTTTTTGGCCAGTATGACGGCAATGAGTGGAACCTGCAAAAGGTACATAGGGCCTAAAGAGTGGTGGACGGTGGGTCATGAGGTGAAACCACCAATAATCTTATAATCCAACATGATGTTTCTATTACATGGATGTCCCAAGGTTACATTACGGTTTTTCAGCTTCTAATTCCTTGCTGTGAAAGGAAACATTCACAAATTGATTGTGTTCACCTCTCTGCAGACACTTGTTCCCAAAGGCTCCCACTAGCCAAGTGACACCATGATGTATATTGAAGATAATTTTTTATTGGGGGCAGTGGCCGCTTTATAGTGCTCATGCGTTACTAATTGCCACCGACTTAACTTGGAATAGTCTCCTTGCCTCATGGAATGTTTAACTGCTTTGCACCATGTCGAAGTTGTTCTAGTTTTTAGCTATACTCGTCCCCTTTACCCGTGAAGATTGGTTATTTGATCGTCCTATATTGTGTTTTGGTAAAATAAAGAATTTTTAAAACGTTGTAACCGTTACCACGTCTGACTTTGTTACTTTTCAATTAACACAGTACACATATTCTGAAGTTTATTTTATATTTGAGAACAGACGCTCATACTTTTTACATTTAAACACAATGGTGACCTGTCAAGTGCTTTGAAGACATACTGCCTGATGTCTCACCCGGGAATCCTGTTTTTCTGTTTGCTTGTTATTAAAAATCATTTTTATGTGCTACAAGCTGCAAATAGCCTCTAGCTAAATCGTTGTTTTAACTTTTTGTGCTAATCCAATAATTCAAGTTGTTCGAAATGATTGTGTCATTACACCCAGTCACCCTTGTGGTGTGTTTTGTGTGAATCGGCCCTGCCAAGCTGGAAGAAGCTATGAAAACCTGGCATCCCCTTGCTGTAGTGGCTCAGTCATAAAGGGCATGGGGTGTCCTCCAGAGCAATGTTGAGTTTTCTTGGGGTTCTATGGGGTTCTCTGAACTTGGATCAGTGAGAGAGGTGGCTGCGCAGAGCTGGGTCACTGTCCATTCCTATCGAAAACATCGGGTTCACCCTTCTGCTGGGTTTGAGGTGCCTGCAGCTTCTTCTCAGGCTTATGGGGTGCTTCATGCATTTTGTGTTTTGGGATTCTCGTTTTTTTACGCAGAATTTACTTATTCTCTTCTTTCCTGATGCCTACTATCCCAAATATCAAGGTTTTGGTGTGCTCCTGATTGTCCCCTTCACAAGGGTTGGCGTGCTTCTGGTCAGTGTTTGCGTGGACTTCAGCGCACTTTCAAACATATTCAGGGCTACGATTCTTGAGGGTTTGGCTGAGCTGCTGTTGTAGATCTCCTTGGGGCTGACCCTTTCAGCCATTGGTTCCAGTGCTTCAGCTGGCTTTAAGTATTGATTAATATGGTTGTCTGTCAGGGCTGTTATGGGCCAATGGCATTTCACCAATGTGAACATCCTGAAAAAGTACCCCACACAAAAATTGGCATTAATTATTTTTGTATTATTGTTTTTAATGCCCCTGCCTCCTCCGCTGTCTCCAGGTTCTTCCTCTACTTCACCCCCTGCACCTTCTCAGTCCTTCCTGAGTCACGTGTTGCTCCTTAGTTCTTTCCTGCCCATCCTTGTTCCCCTTCCCATTATTTTTATTTTTTTACTCAAACGCTCGACAGATGCCAGGTGCTACCAGGCTATCTGCTTCCTTTTTTTCAGCTCCAGCACACTTTATTTTGGTATGCTTATTTTACCGTTCTAAAATGACCATTGACCATATTAGAACTGTAGGGAAAAAAATCTCTCAAAATGGCTGCTATTGCACCATGATATACACGTTGAGCACCTCCATTGTCATGCATGTAAGCACGCAGCATCCATTTTAGAATTAAACCATTCCAGTTCACACCATATGCTTGAATGAATACACATCTGTGGCGATGCATGGATTGTGTTGTGCCAGTGGGCTTTTTGTATCTTCTTTTTTACAGCTTAGAAGAAGGATAGCTCTGGTAAATGACGCAAACAGGGTCGGATTGGCCCAGCGGACAAGAAGCAATTGCCTGAGGGGTCTGTGGCAAAGACCAGGTGGTGGGCCTTTTCAGCTGCAAATAAACTATCACCATTTGTCTGGGCCCTTTTGGTTGCAGGCACACAACCTGAAAGACTGCTGCAAGCGAAGAGCAGAGATCAGACCTTGGTATGACCAAGTACGGACCCTGGGTGGCTCGTTGTCATGCGCAGTAGGACAATGGGCCAAACTGTACAGGCACAGCATGTGGCGGGTCTCCTTCCCACCCGGAGTCACCTCTGGAAGTGGCAATGCTGTTTTGAGCATCACAGCACTAATATTATGTGGAAGTGGAGTGAAAGGGGGTGCCCATGCATGGAGTCAGATTACAAACGGTGGCTATTTAAGAGGCTCTACTTTTGTCTCCAACAGCAGACAGATGAGCCACAGGTGTCTGCTGCCACCTTGTCATCTTCAAAACTGTGAGGGGGCTCCCTTTTTCCATTGAGAGGAGAAAAAAATAAGGTCAAGAACGAAACTGAGCAAAACAAAAACGTTTTTGACACCTCAAAACAATTGTGTTTTGACAACATTGTTGTGAAGAACATTCTTCCTGGGACAAAATGACAAAGGGAAGGAAGAATAGACATGGTGGAGGAGTAACAAATTGGAATGAGCGAGGGACGGTGTGTGGAGACGAAAGGAAAAGTGAGGTGTACATTGTGGAAAAGAACGACAAAAAAAGGAAAAGATGAAAAGAATTTAAGTGAGAGGAAAATAATTACCCCGATTCTAACAAAACAATATTTTCTGAAAAATCATAATCCATAAGTGTAGGCCACTTTTTGTTTTTTTGGCCCAGGCCTACTTTTAATCCTCATCCGAGCCAGGAGGCAGACCTGCTTAGACTATACAGGTGGCAAGATCCCTCACATGCGGGGCATTTTATGCGCTCCATGGAAGCAGCGATGGAGTCATGAAGCTGGTGGAGGATGCAGAAACAGGCTAGAAGCAGCAGAATGCTCTGTGAGCCATGCTGACTGTGATCCAGAAAAGATAAGAAGGGTGATGAAAAGATTGCACAGTTCAATTAGTGAAGCGAGAATAACTGACTAAACAGCGAAACTGTCCTTTCACATGTAAGGACAGGTTGGAATCTGGTGAAGTAAGGAACACAAACAAGCCTGATGTGCAATGCAAATACCCATAATCTTCCTTTAATTTGGGGGCAAAATAGAGGCTGTAATTTTTTTCAGGTGCACTTCACATTTTTAGGTTGAGCATAGCAGGGCATAAGCACTGCTTTTCAGACGTGTTGTAATCTATTCTGTGCTTTAACCACTCCCATCTCATGCCCATCTCTTTCATTCGTCCCTGGGCTTGCCTTGCATAAATATCTTGATGTCATTGGTAACTGCTTAAGTTTGTCCCGCCTTGAGGCTGGTTTGTCACGCCTTCAAACTGACCCTGTTACATGGATAATTGCACGATTGCGGATATGTTTTCTCAGGGCAAATCACTTTTTTCTTTTGTCTGTCCCCTTCAAGCTCCATGGCGCTTTGAAGTTTCATACCTCTCAAACTCCATCGGCAGTATTGAAGCGCTTTGCATGAGCAATACTTCTTTCTTTTGTCTCTCCTCTTTGCGTTCCACGGCAGTGGGAGAGCCAAAATGCTTCGTTTTGTTTTTCATTAAGTTTCTCCCCCACAGTCTCTCCACATTCCAGTCACTCGCAGAATCGGCAGCCGGCATGTTCGCAGGAACACTACCGTAGGTCCTGTAACAGGAGTGTCCTCATCTTTGACGAGTTGCTTAAACACCTGCAAAAACAACAAGTGATGGACGGAATGCTGAACAATGTCAAACATTCACCCCCAGAACAGAGATCTGGGCCTAAATCCATTGTTTTTTTGCCACCCATGCCTTTCCAGTTTAGACCCAGCCACATGCAAATCAGTCTTGACCCTGTTCCCAGTGGGAACAGTCCAGCCCGAACTGCCGAGCCAGGTCCTCCCTGGACTGGAAACAAGCATCGTAGGACCGGTTTCAGGGTATCACCCTTCATCAGCCAGGCTAGCTTGACTCCAGTGGCATGAGGAGCAAGAGACCCACGTCTGGGCATTCTGTTCCCACTTGGGGAAGCAAACACCACTTCTTTCTTTTGCCTCTCCCCTTCAAGCTCCACGGCAGCAGGAGAGACGAAATGCTTTGGAGTGTGTTTTTATTAACATTTTCTCCCCCAGAATCTCTCCACATTTTTGTCACTCCCATCCTGAATCAGAGGCGGCCAGCGAGTTTGAAGGAACACAATTCTATGTCAGGACTGGAGGCTCTGATTATGCTTCTCTTACCATGCTTTTAACAGCCAATCAGAAAACAAACTAAACTAAACATCACTTCCTGTGACACAATATCACATGACTACCATAGAGCCTAGCCCTATATAAACACCTTAGGGTTATAACACCTCCTCTTTGTTTGCAGCTTCGCAGCCAGTTAAGTGTCTTATTATCTATATTTGTATGTGTTTGTGCTGCAGGACGCGCGTCACGTTCAAGCGCTTTTGTAATTCCATAGCGCTTGCCCGCACAGCGCTCCTGTTTCGTTTCAGTATTGTATAATTGTGCTTTGTAAGATCGGACGCTGCTGATCCTTATCGTGCGTTCATTTCGCACGTCCTCTGCATTGTTGGAGCATTTTTCCTCCCGGTGCGGGGTTTCCTTGACCATCACCTTTAATTATTAGTGGAGCGTGAGCCAGGAGAGCTAGGACAGCGTGTCTTGCTTGACGTGCTGTCCTCTTTCTATTTTTGGTGTTCCTGCTTCGGGCGCCTGCGCGCTTCATTCTTACTCTGTCAGCCTATTCCCCTGGGGCTTTGAACACCAGTGAGACGCGTGTATTCGTCTCTTTCAGATTTTTTAACCAGCTCTCTGTCATACGCCCCATTGGCTGTTGCTATTGTGCTGTAATAATTATTACTAGGCTTTTCCTCGCTGGAATGCCACTTTATTAGTGGATTTTTCTATATTTTACGCAGGCCTTCCTCCACATTTTACTACTGGCTTGGGGCTCACCCTGAGCATATTAGCCCACTTTAAAGTTTGTCAGCTTTCCTCCCCACTTTGTTTGAAGTTCCTATTGGCAGTTTCCTCTGCCCATTTAAAAAAATCCCACTTTTGTGACCTGATACTCTACAACATGGCTGGTTATGAATGAGAATCTGGGGAAGGTACCTTTTATGATGACTCCGTGGGGTCATTTGAGCAAGACCTTGTCTATGCCCTTGATGCTGGTGTTTGGCACACTGTCAATGTGGCCTTATCCCAAGCTATCCAGCCAATTAAGCATCACTTATTGGGTTTCGCTGAGCAGCAGGGCTGGGTCACACATTCTAGCAGCCAGGAAGAGCTGCTGTTTTCGCAAGATCCTTCCAGTTCAAGTTCTTTTGCAAACCCTCAACAAGCTGATTTTGAATAACTTGTACAATCCTTGACTAAGGGATCGATTCAAATCTGTTTGTGCTAATAAAGTGATTACATACTGATCTATTGGTCTCAGTGCAATACGGTATTCATGGCGAGAGAACTCACTCTTTTCCAACTACGCAAGGAGTACGACAGGGTTGCATCCTAGCGCCATTCCAATTTTTGCTATATATTGGTGGGCTTTATGACTTCTTAGTAAAAAATGGGAAGGATTTTCCTAGGATGGGACCGAGACAGCTCCCAGTATTACTGTATGCTGATGACGCGGTTATAATCGTGCACACAGGAAATGGTCTTCAAGGTATGTTGGACCTCTTTTTAACTTTCATGCAGGATCTTGATTTGAAAGTTAATTACACAAAGACATATGTTATGACTTGTGGCCCTCGAAATACAAGGTCGAAACAGTGTACTATGGAAGGAAACATCATCAACAAAATTAGAGACTTCTGATACCTAGGTATGCATGTAAGTTCCTCTATGCTATGGAACACCCATCTTAGAATTAAGACATAGCAAACGGTGAGAAACGATGAAGCAGGTTTTCCGCTTTGCCTATAAACTGGGTCATAGACCAGCATACCAGATCTCTAGGCTTTATAACTCTAAATGTGTTTCAGCAGCCACATATGGGGCGGGTAAATGGGGCTATGCTAAATCAGATCAGCTTCAACGTGCTGAGAATACATTTGCTCACAGTTTATTGCAGGTACCCAAGAATGTAGCAAATATTATCTGCCACCAGGAATTGGGCTTACGACACAGAAGACTTGATTGCGGTTGCCCCTCTCTTACTGTTGGAGTAATCCTGAGGCTATTTTGGTACAAGACTGTTTGACTGATTGTATTCAACTGGCTAAAATAAATAGAATTCCTTGGTTTCTGCATTTGCATGCATCTTTTCAAAATTTGGGGCTTGAGAGTATGTTCCTTGAGCCAAGGTCCCTACCCATAAATGCAAAGGAGCTGGTGAAAAAACGGCACACGAGTATACTTTGAATTTCAGACTCCATGGGGCTTTGAAACTGAAAACTTTTGATCCCTATGTTCAAATTTCAACCACAGATATTTTGGAACCCTACTTAACTTGGTTCTCGACCCCCAACTATGTTTTCTGTTATCCCTCTTCAGATTGAATTTAATTCGTTTTAGAGTGACCTTTGCCAAAATATGCTTTTGGCAAAAGAGCTTCCAAATTGCCCTTGCGATGCTAGATCTAAGTAGAGTACATGTCATTTCTTTTTATTTTGTACACTGTATACTGCACCTAGACATGTTTTTATTCTGCCTGGCTTATTTAAATAAAAATTTGTATCCCATAAGGATGCATTGATTCATGTTCAAAAATTGGCAACAATTCAAATATGTTACTCTGTACTAAATTTTATTAGGGCCAAAATCACAATCAGGAAACAATATGAACTGGTTGACTAAGCAGCATTTTAGCTTAATTCAGATATGGACAAGTTTATGAAACAAAATTTTGATGTTTTAACCCAATTAATTAAACGTCACATTTTATTTCTTATATAGTTATAACGGTTTTAACTTGTTATGTGTGTTTATGTCTCAAGGATATAACATGAGTCTGTATTGTATTGATAGGTACTCATTTTTTATACATCTTGAAATGCGTTTTAGTTATTTTCTACTTTATTTATAACTGGATCTGTGCTTTTATGTCAATCTGCCGAATAAATAATTTTCTGACTGACTAAGGAGCACGGTTGCTCATCCTAACAGTCGCTTCATCTAAGGGATGAGAGTAAGGAGGATTCAGATTCCTCGTCTTCCTCTAACAATCCGGATAAGGACTCTGATTCTCCTCCTCGTAAACGAAAAGCCAAATCATGGCACACTCAAGTGGCTTCTCAGCCTCTGAAAGTACTGACTTTTAAACCAGAAGATATCGTCCACCCTAGATCTTCCTCCTGGACTCTGCCTTCGGAGGTGGCCGAATACATTCAGGCACACTTTCCCCATTGTTGCGACAAAGATGTCAGGTCTCGGCTGAAGTGTGAATGTCCTAGATCTGATTTCCCTCAAACGTTACTGAGACTCCGGAGATAGATCCCACCCTGGTAACCTATCTTAAGAAATTCTCCAAAGACCCTGAAAAGGTCATTGATTGTGCCTGGCAAGGTTGTCAGGACAAAAGCCTGGATGTCTCAGGCCCTCTTACTAAGGTGTTGGAGCTGGGTTTTCAGACTAAGGCATCAGGTAGCCCTGTTAACCCTGAAGTTCTGGTTGGTGGTGCCCAGAGAGCTTTGTGCTTTCTGGGAAACGCAAACTGCGCCATCTCTAGTCAGTGGCGTTGCTCCATTTGAATCAAGATGGATCCCAAACTGACAGATTTGGCCTCGTCTGAATCAGGTCCTTTTGCTCAGTGACTGCTTTTTGGATCTCCTTTTCTCAAGGAACTTTCGAAGCTTGCCTCCACCTCAGCCAACCTTGACAAGGCCCAGGGCTCCACAAAAAAGGTTATTCACCCACTTTTTTACAGGGCCGGACGCTACAGAGGGCGAGCCTTTGGCCGCAATTATTATCAAGGCCCCCCATGAGGTTCCTACCAACATCCCAGAGGGGGATATCAGGATTCCTCTTCGACGTTCTACCCAATCAGGAGTTTGCAACCGATTCTGGTGAGGAAAATCTAAGGTATCCTACACCACCTATCAGGAGCCTAATACTACAGGTGAGGCTTATTTTGTCTTCAGAAGTGATTCTGGGGGGCAGGAAAGCTTTATTTGTTCACAACTGACAAAAGATCACTCAGGATCCCTGGGTCCAGGAATCTCTCCAGGGTTTCAAACTAGAGTTTTACGATTCCCCTGTTCAGAGGGTATCTCTTCCAGAAATGTTTTTTTTCCCTAAATGATCGGGAGTTTATATCCTTGGAAGTCACAGCTCTTCTAGCCAAATGGGCCATAGTGGCCTCCTATCCTCACCCTCACAGTTTTCTCAGTCCGATTTTTCTGGTAGAAAAGAAGGGTGGCGGTTCCTGACTGGTCCTAAATCTGAAAGATTTCAATGGCTGGATCATTTACCTCTCTTTCAAGATGGAGGGCATACACTCACTAAGGGACGCCTTAAGAGAAAAAGATTGGATGGTCCGCATAGACTTAAAAGATGCTTACTTGACCATCCCTATTTTTCCTCCTCATCATAGATTTCTCCAGTTTCTATGGCAGGGCTGTTGTTATGAATACAAGGTTCTTCCTTTCGGCCTGTCTTCAGCACCTTGGGCCTTCACGAAGGTGATGCGCCCAGTTGCTGAACAGCTTCAGGGCAAAGGCATTCGTCTCATCATATATCTCGACGACCTTACCATCATGTCTCCGTGCCCTCTTCTTCTAATGACCCATCTGGAGTGGGCGATTTCTTTCCTTCGAATTGGGTTTCATCATCAACAGTCAGAAGACCGTCCTAGTTCCTCCCCAGAGACTGGAGTTTCTGGGCTATCATGTGGACTCTGTCCTAGCTCAGTTGATACTTCCTCCTTCCAAAGTCCACAATATAAAGAAGGAGTTGAGGACGTTGTTATCTAAACAGATGGTATCTTTGTGATGCCTAGCTCAGATGGTGGGCCTCCTTTCCTCGTCCATTCAGGCTATATTTCCGGGCCCTTCAATGTCTGAAGATCTCCCATCTCCAAAAGAACCTCAGCTATTCTGCCCTTGTTTTCCTCTCATTCGAGGCCAGGACCGAGATCCATTGGTGGCTCAGTCATGTGGATGCTTGGAATGGCAGAACGATCTTTGGCTCGTCTCCAGAGATCGTGATCGAATCCAATGACAGCCGCTAGGTCTGGGGAGCCCATTGCGGCTCGATAGTTACAGGGGGTCGTTGGTCGAGAGCGGAGCTGGAACTTCATATCAATTGCTTGGAACTCTTGAAGGGTTCCTTTGCGATTCGCAGGCTCTCCCCAGAGATGTCAAATTGTTGCATCCTTCTCCGGATGGACAACATTTTAGCAGTCCGTTATGTCAAAAGGCTGGGCGGGAAGAGACCCTGCCTCCCAGTGGAGATTGCCAAGGACTTTTGGCACTTTTGCCTTCAACATCGGATTTTGAAAGTAGCAGAGTATCTCCTGGGTCAGAGCAATACAGTAGCCGATTGGCAGTCTCGTTACCTTCGAGACTTCAGCGGTTGGCGACTTCACCGAGAATATTTCATTCTTACCAACGCCTGTGGGACCCGTTTGCAATAGACCTCTTTGCGTCTCGCCTCAACCGGCAGTTGGATTGGTTTTTCAGTTGGCGTCTGGATCCGGAGGCTGAGGCAACCAATGCATTTCTGCAGACTGGTCTCAGTTCCTGGGATATGCTTTTTCTCCATTCATGATGATACCCAGAGTACTGACTCAGGTTTGTTGTCTTAGAGCAGAGCTGGTGCTTGTCACGCCCCTCTGGAGGGCTCAAACATGGTTTCCTGTAGTTCTAGAGATGACTTGCTCTCCTCCAGTTTTACTTCCGCATCATTGAAACCTATTACTAGACCCGATGGGCCTTCCCCATCCTTTAGTGCACTCTGGTGACGTCGAGAATTTCAGGGAACCATGGTCTCTTCCAGGACTTTCACGTGAATCTCACAATTTCATTGTGAGATCCTTGGCCCCTAGCACCCATAAGCGTTACGCATCCGCTTGAAAATGCTGGCATACTTGGTGCAGTGAACGATGTGTTGATCCATTTGCAGCTGATTGTTCTTTGATACTCAATTTCCTATCTCATTTAGCTGCGTCAGGTAGGGCCTACAGATCTGTTAATAATTACAGATCGGCCATCTCAGCAGGTCATGTTCCTATCAAGGGGAAGTCTATTGGCGAACGTCCGATTGTGTGTAAACTCTTTCGAGGGATTCCTTTTTCTAATCCTCCTCAACAGCGCTATTCTACCCTTTGGGATGTTAATATTGTTTTAAGTTTTTTAGATCTTGGCCAGCCAATAATTACCTTTCCAGGAAGCAGCTCTCTGCTAAACTTACTATGCTGTTGTGTTTGGTATCATGTAAACGAGTTTCTGATGTAAGGGATTTAGACCTGTCAGGTAGAGTTTTTTCTCCTGAGGGAGTATCCTTTACTATTTCTTGCCGTACCAAGTGTAATACTAAGTCTGTGTTTTATCCTAGTTTCCCGGATAATTCTCACATCTGTGTTGTGAATTGTTTAAAAGGATATGAGGTAAGTACATCCGAATTTCGCTCTGACATGGGTGGTCAGTTATTAATTTCTTTACTAAAGCCTTTCCGCCCAGTATCTTTAGCCACCCTGGCTAGATGGATGCGGTGGCATTTATACCACTCGGTGTGGGGCTTACTCTGCGAGAGGCGCCATGGCTTTTAAGGCGTTTTCTTTAGGATCTAGCCTACAGGGCATTTTGAGAGCGGCTGACTGGTCGTCTGAATCTATCTTTAAGGATTTTTACTACAACCCCATTTTAGACATCGTAACAATTGTTCTAGACCAGCTTTAAACTAGCATAATCGGAGCCTCCAGTCCTGACACCAGTTAAACATTTTCTAGCTGTCGTGTTAAGAATTTTTCAATCCTATGAAGGACACAGAGGCGAGGATTATCCCTCCCTCGGAAAAGTGTTTTTGTATAATTGTATCACACGTTATAGATAGGTCTTAATTTGATGCTGTGCTCTTTTTCTTACCCACCTTTTTGAAATTATATGTAATGTCAAAGGGTATAGTCCAGTGTTTATGGCTCAATTTATTTGTATACCCCTAGGCACTGAAGACAAGTGACTCCTGATTCTTCAGAGTTGACGTCATTCCTGTCATCTGATCTCCATCTCGGAACCGGTCCTTTGGTCCCTTCGTTGGTTGGATCCTAAGTGGACCCGTTGTAGTTCCTGTGTGGCTTGCAGTTTTTTCCTTCCATTGGGGATTGTTCTTGAGACTTTTTACTGTTACTGGACTCTCGCAAAGAAAGGGAAGACGTTATATCCCTAAAGGGTTTATAGGGGGCTAGGCTCTATGGTAGTCATGTAATATTGTGTCACAGGAAGTGATGTTTTGCTTGTTTTCCGATTGTCTGTTAAAAATTAAAAGCATGGAAGAGAAGTATAATCCTCGCCACTTTAATAGAATTGAAAAATTCTTGACGCAACAGCTAGACTTTTTTTTACTGTAACTCCAGTCCCAGGAGCGCCTCATCTTTGAGAAGTTGCTCAAATGTTTGCAGTGGCAATATGGTAATGGCATGTATTGCATGCACATTTTTTTCCCTCAGGTTGACATATTAGCTCTGTGATGCAGCCTTTACAAACTGGAATTGATGTGTGTTTTAATACATACAATTCTATGTCAGGACCGGAGGCTCAGATTATGCTTCTCTTTCCATGCTTTATTTTAACAGCAGCCAATGAAAATCATGGAAAGTAAAAAACTACATGACCCAACATCAGTCATATCACATGATCAACCATAGAGGAGGAAGCCTATAAAGTGTTGCATCATACCCAGCCACTCCTCTTTCTTTGCTGCTTCGCAGCCAGATAAGTGTGATTTAATTTTACTTTACTGTATAGAGATTTTAAAAGTGTTGGAGCGGGCCTTTCCCCTCCGTTTTAAGCGTCCCTTGGAACGCTTTCTCTTATACTGGAGTGGGAGCAGGGAGCGAGGACTCGCGCTTCCAGCGCAGCCTTTCTACATGCCAGTGAGGTTTTCTTTTCTTTTCTTTTCTCTCTACCCTTATTTTATGACCCGCGCTCAGCGTGAGCGCGTTTTATGGGTCTACGTCTTCATTCCCCCGGCTTCACCGCGTGTACATGCTGATGCGCTTGTGAAGCCTTCCTCGCATTCTCTCCAAGCCGAGTTTCTCACAATCGTCCGGAGCGTCGCTGCTTCGTGTGCCTTCGCGAGCCAGACAATTAATCACACTCGGTCGGAGCGTTTTTCCTCTTTGTGTGCCCTCGCGCTCGATCGGAGCGCTTCCCTCATTATTTTTCAACCCCGGGGGGGCAGAATAAGCACTCGCTCCTAGCGCGGCCTGGGTGTAATTATCTCCACTCGAGGGCGGTTTAAGAGGCACTGCCTTGTGTGATTTTTGCACTCCTGCGCCATTAACATTCTCATCTTGGGGATTTTGCTAGAGTTCTTTCTGCCTTTTAAGACCCTCTTGAATTAATTTCACCGGCTTAGCTCCCATCTACGCCCCAGTGCTTGGACACTGGGGTTGAAACAATTTTGATTCAGGCTGGGCCTGGCTTAGGGGTATTAACTCCTTCAGGGCAGCTCCCTCCACACCTTAAAAAATTTAAATTTGTGATTACTGCCCTGATTTATTATTTTATTGGTTATACTGCTCCACTGGAGCTCTTCTCTGCTGTATTTCAGTATGGCTGGCTATGATGACCAAGCCGAAGAATTGTACTATATGGATGATACTGCTGGCTCCTTTGACCAGGACTTATTTATGCTCTTGACGCAGGTGTGCGTCACTCAGTTAATCAGGCCTTGGCTCAGGCCATTCAGCCCATTAAACATCACCTTTTGGGCTTGGTCGATCAACAGGCTTGGGCAGCTCCAGGGAGCGCTTCTACCATGGGGGATCCTTCCCTAGCGGCAAACCTGCAGCCCGAAAAACAATATTTCTAACCACATGCTGCGGATTTCCAATCCCTAATAAGGAATATGGCAAGAGAGCATGACTACAATACAGGTTCACATAAGAAGGGTGTAGATGCTCCACCCTCTTCCTCTTCTTCCTCTGAGCCCTCATCCGAACAAACGCAAGAAGAAGGCTCATCACCAGGAGGCTCCAACCCCTAAGGTGTTGACTTTTGAACCAGAGGACATCGTGCATCCCAGATCTTCTCTGTGGCTACCGCCCCCTGAGATGGCGGATTATGTAGAAGCCAATATTAGACATGGATTTGATAAAGATATTCGCTCTAGATTAAGGTCTGAGTGTCCCAGACCTGATTTTCCTTCCAAGATTACAGAGACTCCAAAGTTAGATCCTACCCTAGTAACCTTCCTCAAAAAATCCACCAAGGATCCTAAGAAGGGTATTGATTCCGCATGGCGTGGCTGCCAAGATAAGCTCCTAGACATTTCCGGACCTCTAACCAAGATCCTCGAATTAGCCTTTCAAGCCAAGGAATCGGGTGATCCTATTAACCCAGATATTCTGGTAGGCTGGGCTCAGAGAGCTCTATGTTTCTTGGGCAATGCTAATTGCGCCATTTCATCTGAGCGACGCAGATCAGTTTTGATGAAGTTGGAACCCAAACTAGCAGACCTCACTGCATCAGAATCAGGCCCCGTGGCCCAGGGTTTACTTTTTGGCTCGCCCTTCATGAAAGAACTGTCTAAGTTCGTATCCACCTACGCTAGTCTGGACAAGGCACAAGGATCCATCTGGAGAGTGCTACGTCCACTTTTTCGAGGGGCCGGACGCTACAGAGGGCGTGCCTTCGGCCGTTTCAATCAACAAGGCCTTCATCGTGGATCCTTCCAACAAGGAAGAGGGGGGTTATCAGGGCTACGATTCCTCCTCATCTACCTTCTACCCGTCAAGACCTAGGTACGGTCGAGGCAGATTCCGCAGAGGGAGATCCAAAGGTCAACAATCTTTCTCCCAAGAGTTGGGAGCCACAGGTGAGCTTGGTCTTGAGTTCAGAAGTAATTTTGGGGGGCAGAACTCAGAAGTTTTTGGAGAATTGGCGTCTGATGTCATCGGATGCTTGGGTCCTAGAGACCGTGCAGGGGTTCAAGCTAGAATTTAACGAATCCCCTTATCAGACATGCCTTCCCAGGCAGGGATATTTTTCCCTTCAAGAACACAGTCTTATTTCCGCAGAAATTTCGTCTCTGCTCAAAAAGGGTGCCATTATCAGAGTTCCTCATCATCCGTCAGGGTTTGTCAGCCCAGTATTTCTGGTAGACAAGAAGGGGGGCGGCTCGCGCCTAGTTCTCAACTTAATAGACTTCAACGTTTTTTTACTATATCGCCATTTCAAAATGGAAGGTATCCATTTACTGAGAGATGTTCTCTAAGAAGGAGACTGGTTAGTCCGCTTAGATCTAAAGGACGCTTACTTGACCATTCCGATTTTTCCTCCCCATCGAAGGTTTCTTCAGTTTTGTTGGGAGACCGATTATTACGAGTACAAGGTACTCCCCTTTGGTCTATCCTCCGCCCCTTGGTGTTTCACAAAGGTTATGCGCCCAGTAGTGGAATTCCTTCGATCTCAAGGGGTCAGGTTGATTGTATACCTAGATGACATTCTTATCATGGCCCAGGATCGGGTCCTCCTGTTAAATCATCTCGCTTGGTCAGTGTCTCTACTACAAGGTCTGGGTTTCATAATAAATGCCCAAAAATCGGTTCTAGTCCCCTCTCATCAGATAGACTTCCCGGGATTCCAGATAGACTCGTTGCAGTCTCTTCTGATTCTTCCTTCCGGGAAGATCCGTTCAATCAAGAGAGAATTGAAGTGTCTATTATCCAAACAGACTGTTTCCTTGAGAGCGATTGCGCGCATGGTGGGCCTGCTTTCTTCTTCGATTCAGGCGATCTTCCCGGGTCCCTTGCATTACCGAGCCCTTCAACGTTTGAAGATTTCTGACCTTCAGAAGGGACTTCGTTATGCAGACCAGATTCCCCTGTCAGAGGAGGCCCGGGCAGAGATGCATTGGTGGCTCGAGCATATGGAAGCCTGGAACAGCAGAGCCATATTCAGCTCTCTCCCGGATGTAGTGATAGAGTCCGACGCCAGTCGGTGGGGTTGGGGAGCCCGGTGCGGATCAGTGTCCACGGGAGGCAGATGGTCCAACTCGGAGTTGAGTCTCCACATAAATTGTTTGGAACTCCTAGCAGGCTCTTTTGCAATCAAGAGTCTTTCCCCCGTCAAAACGAATTGTTGTATTCTGCTTCGCATGGACAATATCTCGGCAGTGAGATATGTCAACAAGTTGGGGGGAACTCGTTCCCGCATTCTGGCGGAGATAGCCAAGGAATTCTGGAATTTTTGCCTTCAACACAGGATTTCAGTAGTGGCGGAATACCATCCCGGGGCCAGCAACTTAGTGGCCGATTGGAACTCTCGTCACCTGAGAGACTTCAGCGATTGGAGGTTGCACCCCAGAGTTTTCCAGTGGGGTCCCTTCTCGATCGATCTGTTTGCATCTCGACTCAATCGGCAGATGAAACGTTTTTTCAGTTGGAGACCAGATCCAGAGGCATCAAGGACAGATGCGTTCCTTCAGGGCTGGTCTCTGGAACTGAGTTATGCTTTTCCTCCCTTCCTGATGATTCCCAGCGTCTTGGCTCAGGTCAGACGCCAACAAGCAGAGCTAGTTCTAGTGACGCCCCTTTGGAGATCTCAAGCTTGGTTTCCGGTAGCTATGGAACTGAGTTGCGATCATCCGATCCTTCTTCCCTTCCGAGAGAATCTTCTCCAGGACCCTTGGGGTCTGTCGCATCCGTTGATCCTGTCAGGCAAGCTATCCCTGATGGCATGGCGTCTTTCAGGGAAAGATGGGTCATCCCAGGGCGTTCGCAAGAGTCTTACGACTACATTGCGGGTGCCTGGTCCTCCAGTACTCACAAAAGATACGCTTCGGCGTGGAAGCGATGGAGTGCTTGGTGTAGTTCTAGGAGTGCAGATCCTTCTTCAGCAGGTAACTGTCTGGTCTTGAATTTCCTTTCCTCCCTAGCAGCGTCAGGTTTAGCTTACCGTTCTATTAATAATTATAGATCCGCTATTTCAGCAGGTCATTTACCAGTGGAGGGTAAACCCATCGGGGAGTCTCCTATTGTGTGTAAATAAATGAGGGGTATCAGGTTAGCTAATCCCCCTCGCCCCCGTTATTCGTCCCTTTGGGATGTTAATGTTGTCCTTCGATTTTTAGAATCCTGGCCAGCTAATAGATTTTTGTCTAGTATACAGTTATCAGCTAAACTCACCATGTTATTGTGTTTGATATCTTGTAAGAGAGTTTCAGATGTTAGAGCTCTTGATTTGGCTGGGAGAGTGTTTTCTCCTAAAGGAGTATCTTTCTCCATTTCGCGTAGAACAAAATGCAATTTGAAGTCAGTATCTTACACCTGTTTTGTGGACAATCCCAAGCTTTGTGTGGTGCAATGTCTTAAAGCTTACGAGGTGAGTACAGAATAATTTTGTTCTGATATGGAAGGTCAATTACTCGTTTCCTTAGTTAAACCATATCATCCTGTTTCCTCAGCCACACTCGCTAGATGGATGCGTTGGTTGCTGAGTGAAGCAGGTATTGATGCTTCTAAGTTTGGTGCGCATTCGGCCAGAGGAGCTATGGCATCGAAGTCTTTAGGTTTGGGTTCTCGCATAGAGGACATTTTAAAGGCAGCAGATTGGTCTTCACCTTCAACTTTTAAAACATTTTATTATAAATCTATTGTTGATATAGCATCTGTGGTGGTAAATCAGCTTTGAACAAGCATAATCTGAGCCTCCGGTCCTGACATAGAATAAAAAAAATTCTAGCATTCGCGCTAAGAATTTTTCAATTCTATTAAAGACACGGAGGCGAGGATTATCCCGCCGCACTGTATATTATAGATATATATGATTGTAAAGTTTCATGTTATTGATTTTTTGTGCAAGTTAATGTACTCCAGTGCTATCCCTCCCTATTTAATAGTTGATATAAGTATTTATTATGCTATTCAGTTTTTATGGCCTGGATTTTTTCATTTTTTCTAGGAAATGATGAGAAGTAGTGCGGACTGCCGCAATATCGTTCTTCTTCCAGTCAAGTGGGATGCCAGTTCATCTGTTTTCAGGATTTTCGTTTGCGTATTTACGTTAAAACTTTGACTTTTCTGTTGCGAATTTTGGACAAAGAAAGAGGAGTGGCTGGGTGTGATGCAACACTTTATAGGCTTCCTCCTCTATGGTTGATCATGTGATATGACAGAGTTGGGTCATGTAGTTTTTTACTTTCCATGATTTTCATTGGCTGCTGTTAAAATAAAGCATGGAAAGAGAAGCATAATCCTCGCCTCCGTGTCCTTAATAGAATTGAAAAATTCTTGGCGCGAATGCTAGAATTTTTTTTAATGTTTGCCACTCTTCATCAGTGCAGTGCGATTTTTTGGATTGTTGCAAGGTAATGTAATTGACTTCATTTTGTGTTGTTTACGTGAGAAAAAAAACAATAAACATTTTGAGGTCATGATGGAACAAAATAACATAGAGCAGCATTAATTAGAGCAGGGAGGTTCGCAGTACGTTTTTGTCTGTCATAGCGGGGCATTTTAACATGTTTTCCGAAGTGTTCGGAAATATCATGTGCACCCTATCTTGGTGACCTGTTGGACTCACCCTGCTCCGTTTGATCGAGAGTGTGCTGCTATTTTCAGGGCCTTTCTTGTCCGATGACGACCCTCCGTGCTGATGCTCTTACATGAGTGTCGGCATTAACTGCAGCTGAATGTCGATGAGATTGACTTTTCCAGTAGTCTGTGTCAGCCTGTGGCACGCTGTGGCAGGTCACACGTTGCAATTTAGGCCTGGGGTGAGCAGCTCCCGCGTTTGCAATACTCATACACAGCACGCCTCGAGTTTTGTACATACATTGCTCATATTAATCGCTTTCTTCCACCCTTTATCTTCCACAATATTCATTCTGAATCACAGGAAGTAGGTTTGTTTTTTGGTGCGTGGGTTTGCACAGCATGCTTTTTGCGTGATATAGATGTTTCCTGTGTGACAGTCACATTGTGTTTATGTTAACAAAAGTGCACTGTATTTTTTAGGGATATTTAACTCTGCTCAGTTGCAACCTTTTTATTTTCTTGGTGTGCGTAATCAGGCAAATATGGTTATCTTTGCATGATGACTATGGCATGTGTTTGGGTTGGTGAGATCGATTTTCTTTTGTATTCAGTCACAGTGAATTCTGCTCCTCTGTGTGTCCGGAGTTTGGCCTCCCCAGCCTCGTTCAAACGTGTTGCACTCATTCTCTGTCACAACTATCTTATGGCGCTTCCAGTCACGGCTTGCGGGTGCGGAAGGAGCGGGGCGGCGCGCGGAGGGGGGGATACAGGGGAATAAACATTATTTAAATTTTTTTTAAAACACTTACCTTTACTCGCCGCCGTGCCGCTCTACTGTTGCAGGCTGCAGGCACAGGCTCCCAGCCTGCCCTGCAGCCAATCCTGACGCTGCTCAGAGCAGCTTTAGGATTGGATGGGAGTGCCCAGCCAGGGAGCTCCCAGGCAGACTGGGAGCCTGTGCAAGTTCTCTCCATCCCGGCAACTGTGTTGCTGGGATGGAGAGAGCCTACTGTGCATGTGTGTTTGGCCGGCCGGAGACGGACGGCCAAACACATATGCTACCTGCACATCACCCCTGTGGCCCGCCCCTTTACAAGAAAATGATAATAAACATAGTTTATTATCATTTTCTTGTAAAAGTTTTGCAGCTGCTGCTGCCTGCGGGGGGGCAACGCTCCTCCTCCCTAATGGAGGAGTCGCCCCTGGACGCAACCACAACAGAATACATCTACTAGGGCTCCTGTGCAGCTCAGTGCAGCAGCAACTCCCTTCATTCAAAAGGTGTTTCAAGGTTCTCTGTGTTTCTGATCCATGATAATCTCATTGCTTGTTTTGACTTAGGTTCCCCTACAATAAAGTTTGCAAAAACCATGATAAAACGAGCACTGAGAAAACCATTTTTCTCGTAGCCAACGTAGACCTACTGGCTTTTCCAGTGTTGCTAGCTCTTTAGTTATATGCAGGGCCACTGGAGTTATGTGGCGAGAAATGCTCCAACTCAAGCAAATGAGAGACCAGTTGCATTGTAAATGCTTGTCCTGTATTTATTCTCAGTTTCGATTCTTTGGTTGTGGTCAACACCTGTGAGGTTAAGAAGTGGTAAGCCAATTCTAGCAGAAAACCCTCTCACATCAACACTAAAGAGGTGTGTGCAATGGCCTTGGCTTGGAGCCTAGGACAGAGGGCCAGAGAAATTGAACTGTCAATGCAAAACTGCTAGGTCAAAAATACTGCACAGAAAAAACATCCAAAAACAAAGTAGAATTGCTGAATATGAATGCTCGAGAAACAGCAGCAGAACGAAAAGCTGGAGAAGCAGCAATTCTTTTGCCATTTCAGGATGTTTCAGCCACCAACTCCAATATAGCCATTCAACAGACATTTCCCAATGTTTGAGCCAATCATCTACCTCACTCCTACACAGAGACACACACAGAAGCCCTATCAAACAACAACCAACAGCAAAGACTGACCACTGTTGTTTGGCCGTCCCTTACATGGCCAATCCCCACGTGCATCAGAGTTTCTAGGTTTCAGGACTGTCTTTTGCCCATGTGTTAGATGGCTGAGTTAGTGCATGCAATGGAGACGGCTCAGCTGAGGAACTGGAAATGGTGGTTCGCCAATTACCCTATGTGACTACCCTGTAACTCATGAGTGGGGCATTCACGACTATCCCTTGGGAGCAGGAGTGCACGGTGCGCCTTAACAGGCACTGCAATATTTGTGTGAGGATTATGGAAACAAATTATTTAAAAATTAAAACACGGTGGGGCAGATTTATGAAAAGGGGCTCGGCACCTAGTGCAGCGCCATTTTTCTAGCACCCCTTAGCACCACCATGAGTGCGCCGTATTTAATATACGGCACACCATGGCGGTACTTAAGGAACTAGTTTCATAATTTTTGGCGCTAGTTCCGAGCTTTGCAGGATTAGCGTAAAAAATGTTGAGGCTAATCTTGCAAAGCCCATTGAGGCCCATTGTAAACAATGGTGTGCCTCCTCTTTTAATGCCTGCTCTGAGTAGATGTTAAAAGTGCTGAAAAAAATGACGCAAAAAAATCTCTTCGATTTCTTTGTGACATTTTCTTGCCCACCCCTAGAGAGGGTACGCCCCCTTTGCATACATTATGCCTGGCACAGGCATAATTTAGCGCAAAGGGTTACAAAGCATGCATGGTGCCACTTTGTAAATTTGGCGCATCGGTTTTGGCCCCGTTGGGCCACATTAGTGTAAAAAAATGATGCTAATGTGGGGCAAGGAGGCGCTAGGGGCTCTTAAATCTGCCCTGGTATTTTTTGTTATTAATGATTTCGGGTTTCTAGGGTTAACGTTGACTATTGCTAGGGTAGGAGTAGGTTAGTGTTGTCTCAGGTCTTACACTTATATTAGCGCTATCTTTAAATTTAGTACTGAGGATTAGTTTAAGGATAAACATAGTGCACTGGTTAGGATAAAGTTTAGGGTTATGATGTAGGGCTGGAATTAGAATTCTGTGTGTGCTTCGATTCATATTTAAGGTTAGAGTTATCATTTGAGTTGTGGGCCGGATTAGTGAGAGGATGGCAGCTTTGCGCTGTTTTTAGGGCTCGAGTTTGGAATAGGGGGTGGGTTAGAGTTAGAAGTAGATCTGTTCTTTGGGGTGTCCCTTTTTCTGCTATATTCTACCTAGTTTTTTTCATTTTTGTCAATACATCAAACAGCACATTTTCTTCCTAACTGATTCTTCAGAATTACCCCTTCAATATTGTGTTTCTTTATTTGTTCATTCATTATTATTTCATACAACTAACGAAAGGACCACTGCAGCAGTGTTAACGTTTGCACTGTGAAAATCCCATCTTCTTCCACCGGGGCTAAGAGCAAATGATGAATTGCTTTTATCCTCACACCAACTCCAAATTTCATAAGGATGCACATGGGCACAAAGCACTGGAGGGATGCAATAAATACATACTGCCCATGGAGATGGTGCACATTTGGTATATTCCTCCATGCAACTTTTGCCTACTTCTGTAATATTTGACGTACTTTTAATGCATCCTTCTAGGTTTCCTATGACCATGTTCATGTAATATGTAGTTTGTGCAAAAGACCAACGTGGCTACTTGTGGCAGGACTACATTTTCATTAATCCTCAGGGCCCCAGAAGACAGTCCCTGGTGACAACCATCACCTGGGTGTTTTGTACGGCGCCATATAGCGCGTTTCACTGCCCCGCAGCACATGTTATGCGGGGGCCGCACCGGATGAAGCCCAGGCCATTGGCGGTGCCGTCATGCGCCCGTTAGCACCAGGAAGAGGGAGGGCAGGGCCACTTCTCTTGGCTCTGGCCCTTGCCTGTTGGATCTCTCCTTTACCTCGGGGTGGGGGGGGGTGTAGGAAGGGGGTGTTGTTAGTAGCATATTCCTCATTGCATATTGCTCATTTGTTTGATTGACTGCCTTGCCTTCTTTTCGTTAACCTCATTCACCCCTTCCACTGTCATGGGTAAGCGCAAGGATTCTGATAACCCCCAGGGTGCAGGGAAGGGACCTAAAGCCACAAGACATCACGCTGCTGAGAACTGTGCTTTCCAGGTAATTGACGACCTCATTGTTGAAGTTGAGGATATGATCAGCAGTGGGAGATCGATCCCCCGCAGCGTCTGCTCCCAGGTGTGTGAAAACCAAAATTACACAGTTTTACAAGGTCATGGTTCAGGGAGGTGGCTCCAGTGATACTTTTTCAGCGCCTGAGTCAGGACTCTCGTGTAGGCTGAATGCTTTGATTGCTCTCACCACTATCCCCACTTTGTTTTTTTTGCCTGTTGGTGGTCCGCCTGTTCAGGCCCCTCAGGTTAACCACTCCTCTTCCCCTTCCCATGTCCCTACATCCATCGTTTCACCCAGTCTTAACAGCGAGCAGGGTTGGACTTGAATGCTGACTTTGTTGATCCTGATGGTTTACCTGGGCTAAAAACCTTGTCATAAATCTAGCTACTGAACAAATGTTTGTTAAGGATGTGGTGCTCTCCTTGCAATCCAGGCTGTTCTACATTATTAACATCAATAATGAGCTCTTGGCTAAGTTTACGGATAGAGGGTGTCCTATTGTTCTTATGTCGGTCAATCCCCACCTTCCACCTCCAGTTGTTCCTTCTGCCCCTTGGGTTTCAACCTGGGATGGCCCCCATGGTCTCTGAGGATACCATCAGCTCACCCCTTGTTCCTGGGCACACAAGACAAGAGTCCCCCCAACTGTGTAGGCCTCGTAGCTTTGGTAATACACACCTGGGCCTTTCAAATGCCCTCGTTCACGCCCCTCCCGTTGCGAGGGACCCTCAGTCCAGGGTGTATTCTGAGGTTCGTTCTGTTGTTCAAGCGAGAGTTGCCCTAGGGATTCTGCCCTTAGGAATGACCGCCTTGATCTGCTGCCTGATTGTACACCCTACATAGTGGTATTTGTGAATGTCCCCCCAATTGCACCTGAATCTGTGGAAGGATATCATCAGCTTAGAAACACATGGCCTCATTAAGAGTGTGGTGGTCTGTGGACCGTCACATTTGCATTGACGGTTGGACCGCAGCACTCCAGGCGGTCTGACCGCCCAATTACAACCCTTGTGGGCTCACCTTAGGGACCAGCCGAGGTTCCTCTCTTGGATTATTGCTGGGCTAGAGGCCAAGATCAGGGACCCCAACTGGCTAGATCTCATCAAACCCTTCCATAAACCTGGGCCCTTACACCTACGCCTTTTTTTTTTTTTTTAGCTAACCTTGTCCATTTTTTCAGGCCTGCGCTAACTCCCCCTGCTGCCAGTACCAAGGCTGGGCTGTGTATCTTAATCTCCCTGGCACTTAACAGCCCTGTGACAGAATTGGAGACAAATTATTCTTAGATAGGGGCGGTCTCTTTAACTTTTCCCAATAACGCCCTGATGCTAATAGTGAATGTCTTTAACCCTTATGGCAATCTTTCCCATTCTGATGTCATCTCCAAGGTAGAAGTCGTTATAGAGAGATTCAAGCACCTCCCAATTTCTTGAGGAGCACATTCAGTTAAAAATGTCACAATAGTGGTACTAGGTGACTTTATTATCCATCTTTGCCCTAGACCTTGTTTCCTACTCCAGGACCCCTTGGCAAAAGACATGTCTCTACTTTTCCACTTTGAAACTCCTTTCAAGGTGAACAGTTAGATAGTTTAATCCACTCACAGGACTTGGTTATTCCTAGCACCTAGGTAACCCCCACCTATGTTGGCAGAGGGGCCTAATCCATTGTGCATCACATTTTAATCTCTAAGGGCCTCATTACGAGTTTGGCAGTCCCACGACTGCCATGGCGGCAGTGGCGGTCGGACCGCCGTATTACGAGTCAAGTGGGCCTATGGAGCAAAGACAGCTGAGGTTCTGCCGGCACCACCAGGCAGCACAGACCTTCACAGTCATGAGGCTACACCAGCAGGCCATTGGAACCTGTGTTTCCATTGGACATATTGCGAGGTTGCATTCATCAATGTGACCATGGCAGGCCAACTACCACATCTGAGAAGGCGGAAACAGACAGTATAAAAGGAGATACTCACCTGCAGGCAGTCTCACTGGTCTGTTGCCGCCATGGAGCCTATCGCACATGTACGGCAGGCGCTGGTGATCCTCGAAGGTGCACAAAACCAATGCCGCAGTGGATGCCACCGACTGTAAGTAGACACACACCTACCTGTATCATAAACTCTGAATATAGATCATAGCACTGTCATCCACATCATATGGGGCACGCCATGGGCACCAAGCACGTCACATCACGTACACAGTCCAAAACATATATCAAGGCGGACACATTCACAATATGCCTCCTTTGGGCAGCGCACTCACACTGCACCGCAACACCAGACAAAAACACATGGCCACACATCTCTGGCACAGGGACAGAGAAGTCTATACAACATTTACCCACACATTACCAATGCACAAACATCACACATACAAGTGCAACTCACACACTCACATTCCTCACAGGCCAGGGACCACGTCTCATACAACACACATATGTATCCATGTGACATGGAACACAAACAACACCACCATTAAACAGCCCTGCAATGGACACACACATCACACACATCACAGCACAATGGAAGGATAATGGCATGCACAATACACAGAGAGACAAATAGACAAACGGCACTATGCATACAATACTTGCATAATTGCGATGGGGCACCAGGAACACTCAGGGAAGGAGGCTGCACTGGGACACATATCACCTTGCAACTGCCATAAAACAACTTGTGTACACATAATCGCCCTACATGTGTCTCAGGGACAAACAGTGCTAGACACAAATATCATGCCCACCTGCACAATGTGGAACTGCAAACCAACAAGCACAAACAACTCCAACTGCATGGGACATACATCTACAGGAACTAGCTGCAAGGGACACACAGATAAATGGACATATGCACAGTCAATTGCAAACAGGGGTAGCATAACTGAACTCACTCCATGTCTGCACTAACAAAACTCAAGCTGACACATATCTGATTAATACATAAGCCATATCAGGGGACAGGTCTAACCCCATACATGTTCACAATGACGAAATACTCACCATAACAAACACCACACTATGCCATGACACCACCATTGCATTTACACATACATATACATACACTCAACATATTCCTCTTGGGGGACACCAGCACTGTGCACAATGTCACATACTGCAAACAACATGAAATGGAGAAGCAAGCAGGCTGAAACACACACGACTGTAGGCACAAAACACAAGTCAATCAGGAACAACATTAAGGTAGAAAAGGAATAGCAGGTCAAATGTGTACCCAAAAAACAAACTGTTTGGGTTTATTAAGTATGAAATATAAAAGAACAAAGACCTTTGGCCAGTTCAGAGAGATTTGCCCCAAAGTAGCACTGTGTTGTGCAAAACTTGACTCCCAACTGCCATGGAACCTTAACAAGAAGGGGCATCAATGGGGTAGGCAGGCACCTCAGGGATGATCTTTGGGGGGTGTAGGACGGATTTGGAAAGGGGGTTTGGGCTTTGGATTCAGAGGGGTGGTCTTCTTCTTGGGAGGGGTGGTCTTCTTCTTGAGGGGGAGAGGTATGGGTGCTTGCAGGGGGACAGGGGTGGCCTTAGAGGTGGAAGGGATGGCCTGGGAACTAGGTGGATGCCTCTTGGGTCTTGGACAGGGGGATGGGGTGAACAGGGGAAGGTCAAAGTATAACAAAAAAAGTTTTTTTAGAGACACGAGGGTTGCCATCAGAAGGGGGTCAGGATTTGGAGGTCGAAGGTGAGGTTGTATGCTGTGTAGGTGTGGATGTCGTGGGTGCCTGCTCATGGGAGGTATTCTTGTGTGTGATGGCTGTCTGTTGGATGGGTTAATGTAGGCGTGTGTCTTGGGGATAGGAGGGTGGAGGTGCTGGGGGATGCAGTGGTGGGTGGGTGTGTGGCTGTTGGGGTGGTGACTGCAAGTATGGTAGATCTGGTGGATTCCTGCGTGTCTTTAGTTGTTGTGTCTGCGGGTGTGGTGGATATCTGGGGGTCTGCTGGGGTTGTGTCTGCAGGTTTGATGGATGTGGTAGGTGTGTCAGTGACTGTTGGTGTGGTGCCTGTGGGTATACTGGATGTGGTGTGTGTGTTGCTGGGGATGGTCGGGTTGTCAAGAGAAGTTGTGACTGTTGCTGTGTCTGTGGGTGGATGGTGTATCTGTGCATGCCAGTGTGTTTTGTGCTGCTTGAGTTTGTGTGTGCTCCTCTTGCTTGTTGAGGTCGATGCCTGTGGATCTATCTGTGTGCTTTTGGTAGGTAGGGGTAGGGGGATCTGGAGTGGGAAGAGGGAGCTGGAGGGGGGACGGAAGTTGGGGAGTGACTGGCTGCCATCAGTAAGGAGGTCAGAGCCTGAAACAATCTCTGTAGGCGAGACATTGCACCATGAAGGCCTTTCTGGAATGCATTGGTTTCCTGGAGTTGGGTCGACAGTCCCTGGATGGCATTCACAACGGCTGACACACAGAGATACTTCTCAGGATGTCAATAGCCTCCTCACTTAGGGCAGCTGGGGTGACAGGGGCTGGGGCAGAGTGCCTGCAGCAAAGGAGCTGCTCACCCTCTTGTGTGAGTGCGCATGGCCAACTAGATGGGGAGCAATAGGGAGGGTGGTGTTAGAACAGGGGTGGCAAACAAGAATGGTACTAGGTGATTCCCAGATGAGTCTACCACCAATATTGGAGTGTCCACTGGAGAAGGAATCTGATGATGATAATGAGGATGTTCCTGTCTCCCCTGTGGCACTCCCCTCGCCCCCCCCAACCACTGGGTCCCTCTGTATTAGTTCTGTCTTGACCCGAGGTCCGGTGGCCAGATGCTTCCCCACTCTGCTGTGGCACATCTTCCTTGCTTGCCAGTGCTGATGCTGCAAAGAGGAATAGGGTCATCATATGTTCATGAAAAACACTATAGTAACAGCCCTGATTAGCATAAAGTACCATGATGTCAAGTAGGCCCCAGCAACAAATTCCACCTAAGTGGCCTACTCTTGCGCCATACCATATGCATGCATGCCATCTGAACTGTCAACAGTTGCCCACAGGAAAATCAGGATCTCAGACAACTACAATTGCATGGCTGAATTTGTGCAATCACAATCACCAGTTAACAAGTAGGAGACCTCATCACCCACAACGCTTTGCCCCATAGAGCTGACCTCAGGTACCTGTTGGTATACATAATGACCCTACATTAAGAAATGTTGATCACAAAAGTACACTAGCATGGAGAAGGTGACATGGAAATGCCCATGTCACACTGGAAACATTGAACAAATGCAACCACAGCACTCAAAGTATGAGAAGTAACAGAGTACAAGTATACATTTGTATGTAGCAGATCCGTGAAATGAAGAATACGGCAATCCTCTTAATGTTACTGTGAGTTGTTTATTCAGACCAGAGGTCGTGTGTCCAGAAGAACAGCCAATCGAACACAGCTAAGGTTGTGTGTTCAGAAGTACAATCAATCATATCTTGAGTGCTGTGGTCGCATTTGTTCTATGTACTTAGTGTATACATCATTCTTGTGCCTCTGGGTAGTAGGGCACCTGACCACGTGCACCTAATTTTGTTTGACTATATTTCTCTGAATGTACTAATTTTGGATACCACTTGGAAGTGCGAATTCTCTTGCCACTTTCTACCTCACACTGGAAACATATCAACAGTTTACACTTCACCAAACAATATTGTCCCAATGGAATTAAGGAGGTAGTATCAATGTGGTACAGATAGGCCGCACATGTGGCATGGAAATGACCACTGTAGACATCATGTCCAATACGTCAAGGAGAGATGTCCCCAAAATACACCACACAATCAATGAGCAAACCCCAGGATAATCCCCACTAATGTCTGGCACCCCTTACAATGACATATTCTGGGTGCATCAATAGAAACTATTAGTTCTTTGCATGTTGGAGTGACAAAAAAGAAGTTTCAAGGATTTGTAGAAGGCCCACAACATGTTGCCCAATGGGAAACTACATCACTGTCCCCATCATGGTCATGCAAACTCAGATGTCTATCTGGGGATGAATGCCTGCACCCAAACACATATGTCTAAAACGTAACTGCAAGTCACTTCATGATGCATGTCAACAGTCAGGGCACATACTTGAACCTTTACACATGTGCAGTGCATTTGTCCACATGATGCCACATTAAGCTCATAGGAATGCACATTGTGGCTCTAAACTCTAGGCCTGCCTGTCATGTCCCTCATTGCTACTTCAGTTGTACAAAACAAATGACATGCTATGATGCATGAGAGAATGTGTCACCCAATAAACAATGGTGACACACTCCTGTATGTGGCACAACCTGAAATGTAGCCGCATTGTAAATGTACTATTCCACACACAGTTTTCCATGCACATATATGTGAGGGAACACAGACATCAACATAGGAAGACAATACATGAAACTGCAGCTAACAAATGTTTTCTGAAAAGAAGGAGGCCCATGCTGACATGTAGGCACAAGGAATGCTGGCAACAGTGATGACACTTAATTCATGTCAGTTGACATTTCCCACTTACCAAGGGAAAGTAGTGATCTATAGCTGAACGCAAACAACAATGCAAGCCCTGTCACATGTCTGTTGGACACCTTCACATCAAAGACTGCAGTGAGGTACCTCTAAACATCATAAACTACAAAAACAAGCTTCTGGGTGGCAGATGCCAACCTTGACATTGACACATAGCAGACACATGGCTGAGGACAGTGACCCATCACCTACTTACCTTTGGCCAGGAACACGGAGGAGTAGTGATCTGTTGCATTGAAAATGCACACACTACAACTGCAAACAGTATATGATTGATAACTGTACATAGCCATATGTGGTCCTTTCAGAGCAAGTGGTGTGAGGATTCCACCCAGTATTGTCCTCGGTCCCTGGTCCAATAGGCAAGGCACATCAGTACAAAACATATGACATGTCAACACAAACAATCTCTACTCTACTGTGTGACACATGGCTCATTATTAATAGTCTGGGGGAGCAGTCAGAACCTTGCTCAATCACTTGGTAATGGGTCAAGCGGTAATATGCCCTTTACTCACCTCCCTGTGCTGCCCTCAAATCAAACCCCCATCAAGCTCCGGATAGGCCACCGCCAGAATGGGGGCCATTAGGGGGGGTCATGGTCTGATGGGCACTCAGCCCACGTTGGGAGGACAGCCCCAGCTGGGCCTCCACGATCTTCCGGGTCCAGCGTCTCAGGTCAACCCATCTTTTTCTGCAGTGGGCACTCTGCTTGCTGTGGTCCTTCTTGGTGATGGCTCTTCATATCCCTTTCTTTTGATGAGCATTGACCTGCATGGATGCAAAACACAAATCAAGAGATCATGATCACAAGTTTCATCACAAATGGTTCAGTCGCATACATGTCAGTTACATCAAGCTAGATGTTTCCCATTTTGTCAATACTCTCCAAGTGTGACACATACAAGCCAGTAAGTACAGGGACATGACAACAGACATATGTTTCCCAATCTGAAGACCAACCCACCACCCTGCAAGGACATACAATGACTGGGCAGGCTTACCTACATCTTGTGGGATGTGCCTTAGTAACTTGACTGAGATGTAAGCCACTATGAGACACCTCACACCTCTGTGGCTTCTCCAAGGCAGACACATTCACACTCTGTGAGAATGTCTCTCTGCATACAGTCCCTACAGACTACTATCAGAACAAGCTCAAACATCACACAAGGATAACAATGAAAAGATTGGCTTGATGGGTACAGAGAGTGTCTGTCCTGCCCATGTGTGGCCATGTAGCCTAACAAATACAGACTCATGCCACTTCTGAAGCTGGGGTTCCCTGTTATGTATCTGTACCACAGAACACGCTTTTAGACCTATGTGTCTATCCTACAGAGATGGCATCCAACAAACAAAGGCATGCATTGACCAGTTTCTGCTGTGTCCAAGCTGCTGCGTCACATTTCACGGTCTCCCAGGAATCAATATACTGTCTGCACTGTGGAAATATCAGTTATGTGATGAGCCTAAACAGGACAAATTTGACCTGTATAAAGACAATAGGGCTGTGGGAGTAAGGGGGCTTTCAGGAGTCAGAGACACACATTGACAATGGTGCTAAGTGCACACCTGTAACAGATCAGTAAGCCACAATCTGATCAGGGGAATGGGTCATTCTGGGCATCATACTACAAATAGCTTCATATTGGCCACTTGACAGGATTTGCTGGTGTACAGGGATTGGGCACAGTGCCACAGTTACATAGCCACAGTAACTCCGTCCCAGCCTAGACCATGACCCATTCTGGGAGACACATGTGACAGGCCCTGGTCTCTGCAGGCTGAGCAGACAGAACCCACATGACATTACTTACCCATCACCTCCATGCATAACAATACATCATGTAGCCAATAGCAAATTGGCATGTAGTGTGTGTGGCAACCTCGAGGGCAGAGAGAGTGATGACATGCCTTACCAACAACAGTCTAGCAAGGGCAAATGAACGAAGAAATCTCTGTGGCAACATACACAAAGCTCACATTACTCATAACTGACACATACAAGATGAATACCCATCTCATGCTGTCATGCACATTCACGTTGTCTCACATATACAACATTCATGAGGTCAGTGGATGGTTGTAATATCACCTCACGTAGTTATGTGTATCCAGCACAAGATGGATCAGGGAACACAATGAACACACATACCACAATGTGAATGAACTCGACCTACCTATAGGCATATGAGTATTCGATGAGCACATTCTATCCTGTGAGGAGAAAAAGGATGAAGAACTGCAGAGAAAACTGTGCACATAAGGCACTTACCTGCTCCTCTGATGCACCATAGAGCTGCCCATACTGGTGTAGAACCTCAGTCACAAGCCTCTTCATCTCCTTTGTATAGAAGGCAGGATCCCTACCACCTGCTTGACGTGACATAATTGCTCACAGAGGCAGTACACAGCAGCTCAGTAGTGGAAGTGTTGCTGGCAGTAGTGTCAGGAGTCAAGTGAGGGATTTTGCAGAACATGGTCGTCACATCAGCAACGTTTGCGGTCATCACCACCAGCCGACACAGCCATTGGCCCGGGACTGCCACATGACGACTTCCGCTGGCGGTCGATGGCGGTTCCTAATGTCCCGTGGAGTAGGTCTGGCAGCCGCCATTTTAGTGGCATGAAATGTGGGTTTGGGTTAATAATACTGTCACACCTCAGAAATACAACTATTATAAATTGATCTAATATGGTATTAACAGAGACAGAAAAAGGATTACTGTGTTTTGGACTTTCCTTTTGTCCACAGCGTAATTTTGATTATGTAGGGACGAGAGTTGACTTATTTAAGTTTATTAAAAAACTTAAGCTGATGAAATGTCACCAGTTAAGGAACAGGCCAGCAAAAAAGAATGATCCAGTAGAGAGAATGAATAGTTTAATGGATGAAATTCAGATCAGTGATTTAGAGACTCTGTTGACTCTATATGAATTACAAGCTGGTAAGATAAACTCGAATGATCCCCATGCAGTGCTTAGATCCCTTGAATTATCCTGTGATGTTTCCTTTTCCAGTGGATTTAAACCGCCCTCTACGTTTTTGCCTTGTATGCCTCATGATAATATTGATACATTTCATGAAATGGTTACCAAAGATTTAAAACAATTTAGGATGACTAAAGGGATAAAGAGATATTACAATACTACTATGGAACAACAACAAGCATTAGAATCATTAGCAAATGATACTAATATTGTCATTCGTCCAGTTGACAAAGGGGGCAATATTGTTATTCTTAGTCGTGAACAGTACATAGCAGAAAATAATCAACAATTCAGTGACAGGACATCATATGCCATATCAGATAGAGATGCATATTGTAGGAGGCTGGCCTGGCTTATAGTGGGTACCTTGCGGTACTTACACCCTGTGCCAGGTCCAGTTATCCCTTATTAGTAGAATAGAGGTGTTTCTAGCAGCTTAGGCTGATAGAAGGTAGCTATGACAAAGCAGCTTAGGCTGAACTAGGAGACATGCAAAGCTCCTATTATACCACTTATATCATATAGCACAATATCATAAGAAAACACAATACTCAGAGTTACTAAAAATAAAGGTACTTTATTTTTATGACAATATGCCAAAAGTATCTCAGAGAGTACCCTCAGTTAGAATGTAAGTAATATACACAAGTCATATGTACACAAACCCAAAACAGGTAAGTAATAGTAAGAAAAGTAATGCAAACAGTGTAGGATTACAATAGGATGCAATAGATAAACATAGGTCTAAGGGCAACACAAATCATGTACTCCAAAAGTGGAATGCGAATCACGAATGGACCGCAGACCTATGGGAGCTTGTAGGGGGTTGCTGGGAGTGTAAGAATACAGTCAAGGTGTCCAAGATACCCCACCCCAAGACCCTGAAAAGTAGGAGTAAAGTACACCTACTACCCCAAAAGGACACATTAGTCGTGATAGGGGGATTCTGCAAGAACCACAAACACCAGCAAAGCACTGAAGACAGATTCCTGGACCTGAGGACCTACAAGGCAAGGGGACCAAGTCCAAGAGTCGCGATAGTGTCCAGGGGGGGGCAGGAGCCCAGGAAAACCCGGATGAAGGTGCAAGGAAGCTGCCTCTGGATGGAATAAGCTTCGGATTCTGCAACAAGGAAGAGAGCTAGGAACTTCTTCATTGGAAGGAAGATGTCCCACGGCGTGCAGAAGGTTGCAGAAGTGTTCCCATGCAGAAATACCACAAAGAAGCCTTGCTAGCTGCAAGGGTTGCAGTAGAGGTTTTTAGGTGATGCTGGGGGACCAGGAAGGACCAGGATGTCACCCCTTGGAGGAGGAAATAGAGGAGGCGCTCAGCAACTCAGAGAGTCCCTACAGAAGCAGGCAGCACCCGCAGAACTACCAGAACAGGAACTTAGAAGATTTGTGAACCAAAGCTGGCTCAGAGTCACAAAGGAGGGTCCCATGACGTCGGAGTCCAACTCAGAGGGATGAGCACTGCAGGATGGAGTGCTGGGGACCCAGGCTAGGCTGTGCACAAAGGAATCCTTGGAGGAGTACACAGAAGCCGGAGCAGCTGCAAATCACGCAGGACACAGGTTTGCAGGCTAGCGTGGGGAGGCAAGAACTTACCTCCACCAAACTTGGACTGAAGGCTCACTGGACTGTGGGAGTCACTTGGATAGAGTTCCTGTGTTCCAGGGACCAAGCTCATCAGGATGAGAGGGGACCCAGAGGACCGGTGATGCAGTCTATTGGTGCCTGCGTTAGCAGGGGGAAGATTCCGTTGACCCACGGGAGATTCCTTCTTGACTTCCAGTGCAGGGTGAAGGCAGACAGCCTCCAGAGCATACACCACCAGGAAACAGTCGAGTAAGCCATCAGGATGAGGCGCTACAATGTTGCTGGTAGTCGCCTTGCTACTTTGTTGCGGTTTTGCAGGCGTCCTGGAGCAGTCAGCGGTCGATCCTTGGCAGAAGTCGAAGAGGGAAGTGCAGAGGAACTCTGGTGAGCTCTTGCATTCATTATCTGAAGAATACCCCAGAGGAGAGACCCTAAATAGCCAGAAAAGGAGGTTTGGCTACCAAGAAAGGAGGATTGGCTACCAAGAAAGGTAAGAGCCTATCAGAGGGGGTCTCTGACGTCACCTGCTGGCACTGGCCACTCAGAGCAGTCCAGTGTGCCCCCAAAACCTCTGTTTCCAAGATGGCAGAGGTCTGGGACACACTGGAGGAGCTCTGGGCACCTCCCCTGGAAGGTATTGGTCAGGGGAGTGGTCACTCTCCTTTCCTTTGTCCAGTTTCGCGCCAGAGCAGGGCTGGGGGATCCCTGAACCGGTGTAGACTGGCTTATGCAGAGATGGACACCATCTGTGCCCATCAAAGCATTTCTAGAGGCTGGGGGAGGCTACTCCTCCCCAGCCCTTCACACCTATTTCCAAAGGGAGAGGGTGTAACACCCTCTCTCAGAGGAAATCCTTTGTTCTGGCTTCCTGGACCGGGCTGCCTAGACCCCAGGAGGGCAGAATCCTGTCTGAGGGGTTGGCAGCAGCTGCAGTGGAAACCCCGGAAAGGCAGTTTGGCAGTACCCGGGTTCTGTGCTAGAGACCCGAGGGATCATGGAATTGTCCCCCCAATACCAGAACGGTATTGGGGTGACAATTCCATGATCTTAGACATGTTACATGGCCATGTTTGGAGTTATCATTGTGACGCTATACATAGGTAGTGACCTATGTATAGTGCACGCGTGTAATGGTGTCCCCGCACTCACGAAGTCCGGGGAATTTGCCCTGAACGATGTGGGGGCACCTTGGCTAGTACCAGGGTGCCCACACACTAAGTAACTTGGCACCCAACCTTCACTAAGTGAGGGTTAGACATAGAGGTGTCTTATAAGTTACTTATGTACAGTGAAAAATGGCTGTGAAATAACGTGGACGTTATTTCACTCAGGCTGCAGTGGCAGGCCTGTGTAAGAATTGCCTGAGCTCCCTATGGGTGGCAAAAGAAATGCTGCAGCCCATAGGGATCTCCTGGAACCTCAATAACCTGGGTACCTAAGTACCATATACAAGGGAATTATATGGGTGTACCAGTGTGCCAATGAGAATTGGTAAATTTAGTCACTAGCCTGCAGTGACAAATGTAGAAAGCAGAGAGAGCATAAACACTGAGGTTCTGGTTAGCAGAGCCTTAGTGATACAGTTAGGCACCACACAGGGAACACATACAGGGCACATACTATGAGCACTGGGGTCATGCCTAGCAGGATCCCAGTGACACAAGGGCTAAAACAACATACTTACAGTGGCAAATGGGGGTAACATGCCAGGCAAGATGGTACTTTCCTAAACAACCCCTCCCCAAACGAAGGACAATAAGACTCGCCTTGTCCAGATGAGTCTTCATTGTCTAAGTGGAAATATCTGGAGAGTCCATCTGCATTGGAGTTGGTACTCCCAGGTCTATGTTCCACTGTATAGTCCATTCCCTGTAGAGATATGGACCACCTCAACAATTTAGGGTTTTCACCTTTCATTTGCTTTAGCCAAAGTAGAGGTTTGTTGTCTGTCTGAACAATAAAGTGAGTACCAAACAGGTATGGCCTCAACTTTTTCAGTGCCCAGACCACAGCAAAGGCCTCCCTCTCTATGGCAGACCAATGCTTTTCTCTAGGGGTCAACCTTCTGCTGATAAAAGCAACTGGTTGATCCTGGCCCTCAGAATTCAGTTGTGATAGTACTGCCCCTACCCCTAATTCAGATGCATCAGTTTGAACAATGAATATCTTGGAGTAACATGGGCTTTTTAGGACAGGTGCAGAGCACATGGCCTGTTTGAGCTCATCAAAAGCTTTCTGACAGCTAGCTGTCCAAAACACCTTCTTAGGCATTTTCTTGCTAGTGGGATCATTAAGAGGGGCTGCTATGGAGCCATAATTCTTGATGAATCTCCTGTAGTACCCTGTGAGGCATAAAAAGGCTCTCACCTGGGTCTGAGTTGTAGGGGGAACCCAATCCATGATAGTCTGGATTTTCCCCTGTAGTGGTGCAATCTGTTCTCCACCAACCAGGTAGCCCAGATAAACCACTTTCCCCTGCCCTATCTGGCACTTTGAGGCCTTGATAGTGAGGCCTGCCTTTTGCAGGGCCTCCAAAACTTTCCACAGGTGGACCAGGTGATCATCCCAGGTTGAGCTGAAGACAGCAATATCATCTAGCTATGCTGCACTGAAAGCCTCCAACTCTTGCAATACTGTATTCACCAACCTCTGAAAAGTGGCAGTTGCATTTTTCAAACCAAAGGGCATTACTGTGAATTGGTAGTGCCCTCCTATGGTAGAAAATGTAGTCTTTGGTTTAGCATCTTCTGCCAATCTAATCTGCCAATACGCTGCAGTTGGATTAAAAGTACCAAGATACTTGGCAGAAGCCAGTGTATCAATGAGCTCATCTGCCCTGGGTATAGGGTGAGCATCAGTTTTTGTTACCTGATTGAGCCCTCTGTAATCTACACAAAACCTCATCTTTCTCTTTCCATCTTTGGTGTGAGGTTTTGGTACAAGCACCACTGGGCTAGCCCAGGGGCTTTCAGAAGGTTCAATCACCCCCAAATCCAACATTTTCTGTAGCTCTTGTTTAATGCAGTCTCTGACATGGTCAGGGTGCCTATAAATTTTACTTTTGACAGGCAGGCTGTCTCCAGTGTCAATTGTGTGTTCACACCAGGATATTGTACCTGGTACAAGTGAAAAGAGGTCTGGAAATTGGCTTAGGAGATTGATGCAGTTGTCTTTCTTTTCTGCAGTCAGACAATCTGCTAAAACTACTCCCTCCACTAAGGCATCTGCTTCAGTGGTGGAGAAGAGATCAGGGAGAGGGCCACTCTCTTCTTCCTGTCCCTCATCTGTTGCCATGAGCAGAGTGTGATCAGCCCTGTCATAGTAGGGTTTTAGGCAGTTGACATGAATCACCCTAAGGGGACTCCTGGCAGTGCCCAGGTCTACCAAATAGGTAACCTCACCCTTCTTCTCAACAATTAGATAGGGTCCACTCCATTTGTCTTGGAGTGCTCTTGGGGCCCAAGGCTCCAATACCCACACCTTCTGTCCTGGTTGGTACTGGATCAGAACAGCCTTCTGGTCATGCCATTGCTTTTGCAGCTCCTGGCTGGCCTGAAGGTTTGTACTGGCCTTTTTCATATACTCAGCCATTCTGGATCTTAGGCCAAGTATATAGTCCATTATGTCCTGTTTAGGGGCTTTTAAAGGTTGTTCCCAACCCTCCTTCACAAGAGTAAGTGGATCTCTTACAGGGTGCCCAAAGAGGAGTTCAAAGGGGCTGAAGCCCACTCCTTTCTGGGGTACCTCCCTGTAAGCAAAAAGGAGCAAGGTAACAGGGCATCCCATCTCCTCCTGAGTTTTTCAGGGAGTCCCATTATCATACCTTTGAGAGTTTTATTAAACCTCTCAACCAGACCATTTGTTTGTGGATGGTAAGGGGTGGTGAACTTGTAGGTAACACCACACTCCTTCCACATTGCTTTCAGGTGTGCAGACATGAAGTTTCTACCTCTGTCTGACACCACCTCTCTAGGAAAGCCCACCCTGGAAAAGATTCCCAGAAGGGCCTTTGCCATTGCAGGAGCTGTAGTGGTCCTTAAAGGTATGCCTTCAGGATAAATTGTGGCTTGGTCCACTACCACCAAGATAAATCTATTGCCTGAAGCAGTAGGAGGGTCAAGGGGGCCAACTATGTTAAGCCCTACCCTTTCAAAGGGCACCCCAACCACTGGAAGTGGAATTAGAGGGGCCTTTGGAGTGCCACCAGTCTTGCCACTGGCTTGGCAAGTCACACAAGATTTGCAAAAATCTTTGGTGTCCTCTGACATATGAGGCCAGTGAAACAAGGGGACAAGTCTTTCCCAAGTTTTCGTCAGGCCCAAATGCCCAGCCAAAGGAATGTCATGTGCTAGAGTTAGAAGAAACTCTCTCTACAGCAGGGGAATGACCAATCTCATGGCTGCTCCAGGTTTTGGGTCCCTTGACTCTGTGTACAAGAGGTTGTCTTTCCAGTATACTCTATGACTGTCACTGACATCCCTATTTTGCTGCTTGACAGCTTGCTGTCTGAGACCCTCCTATGTGGGACAGGTTTGCTGTGCCACACTCAGCTCTTCCCTGGCAGGCCCCCCTCCACCCAAAAGCTCAGCAGTGTCTGCTGCCAGCTCCTCTAGTGTAGGTTCTGCACAGGGAGGAAATTCCTCTTCCTCAGAAGGGGAATCATCTGTAGAGGGAAAGATAATGGGTAGGGATTTACCCTTATTACCCCTAGCTTTAGGGAGCACTTGGTCCATTGTTCCAGGATCCAAGTTACCCTGTCCTTTTTGCTTTTTGGCCTGAGCCCTGGTTAATGCAAAAATATGCCCCGGAATGCCCAGCATTGCTGCATGGGCCTCCAACTCCACTTCTGCCCAAGCTGATGTCTCCAACTCATTTCCTAGTATACAGTCTGCACGTAAATCTGTGGCTACAACAAATTTCTTTGGACCAGTAACCCCCCCCCCGCCAGTTGAGATTCCTAACAGCCATGGGGTGGCTAAGAGCGTCTGTCACTTGGTACTGCTGACCAAGTAGGTGTTGCTCAGTGTGGACCAGTTTTTCTATCAACATAGTTACATTGGCTCCTGTGTCCCTGTAGGCCTGAACCTCAACACCATTTATTAGGGGAAGTTGCTTGTACTTATCCATATGAAGGGGACAAGCAACCAAGGTGGCAAAATCAGTGCCACTATCAGAGACTAAAACAGCCTCTGTGGTCTCCCTAACACGACCAACCCCAACTACATTGCCAATAGTGAGCCCAGCTACACCCTTGGATTGGCTATTAGTAGTAGATTTCCCACAACCACTGCTATTACTAGGGGCACTAGAATTTGCAGCAGGAGTTGTGGTGGTGGGAGGTTGGGTGTTTTTCTTTGGGCAAGTGGAATCAGTTGCCCAATGGCCTTTGACTTTACACAAATAACACCAAGGCTTTTTAGGTTGATTATTAGAAGATAATTTGGACCCACCTCCCCCAGAGGATGTTTGTGGGCCTGATAAAGACTCAGAATGCTAACTTTTGTCCCCACCCTTCTCAGAAGACTTACCATACTTCTTCTTGCCATCCTTGTCACCCCCTGTATGAACTTTTCTGTTCACCCTTGTTCTGACCCATTTATCTGCCTTCTTTCCCACTTCTTGGGGAGAGGTCAGATCAGAGTCCACTAGGTATTGGTGCAACAAGTCAGAAACACAGTTGTTCACAATATGCTCTCTCAGAATAAGATTATACAGGCTTTCATAGTCAGAAACTTTACTGCCATGCAACCACCCTTCCAAGGCCTTCACTGAACAGTCCACAAAATCTGTCCAGTCTTGAGAAGACTCTTTTCTGGTGTCTCTGAACTTAATCTTGTATTGTTCAGTGGTTAAGCCAAATCCATCCAAGAGTGCATCTTTCAAAACTTTGTAGTTATTGGCTTCACTTTCTCTAACAGTAAGGAGCCTATCCCTACCCTTTCCAGTGAAAGATAGCCACAAAGTAGCAGCCCACTGCCTTTGAGGGACCAACTGTACCATACATACCCTCTCAAGTGCAGCAAACCACTTATTAATGTCATCCCCCTCCTTGTAAGGGGGGACTATCTTGTGCAGATTCCTGGAATCTTGCTCTCTAACAGGATTGCTATCAGGAATACTGCTACTGCCACCATGGGGAACTAACCCAACCTCTGTCTTTCCCTCTCTATGTCTAGGGATTCTCTATCTAAGGCCAGCTGCTGCTGTTTAAGCTTCAGTCTGGTGTCTTCAACCCTCAACTTTTTGAGTTCCCTTTCTAACAAGTTATCCTCAGGGTGGGTGGGTTGGGAATGCTTTGGCACAGAGGAAATGTGGGAAGTTTCAGAGGGTGACCTGTCCCTAACTGTCTAGACCCTAGTAACCTGGCCTCTAGTGATAAAGGATGTCCTACTGTTATGGGAACCTCTATCACTACCAGCATCACTAGGTGCCCTGCTAGGGGGCAGACCCTTGTAAGAACCCTCCCCAGCTTCTCCAGGGGATTCCTCTGAATCAGACTGGGAAGCACCTCCCTTTTCTAACCTCTCCTGAGATGGGCCAGACTAGTTCTGGTCATCTACAATGAGCATGTTAAAGAGAAACTCTTTTGTAGGGTTCTTTCCTATATTCAAACCTCTATCCAGGCAGATACCCCTCAAACTTTTACAGTTTAAACTCTTATATGTTGCATGAACAGTTTTGGGAGTGGGCTCTACAATAGACATGATAGTATAGGTTTAAGGATAGTGAGAAAGAAAAAAGTTTTAGAACTTTAGAAAGCACAGAAAAAACCTTTTCAAACTTTGGGAAAACTTTTAGAAGTTTTCAAAAACGTTTCAGAACTTTGTTAAAAGTTTTAGAATAGAAAATTAAACTTTTTTGGTTAAGTGTACATACACTGAACTATTTGGTATATGATTCTCTTATGAAAAGTACAACATGACAAAGTGGTAAAGCAGTTGCAAGTACTTATCCCACCGCTGCACCACCAATGTAGGAGGCTGGCCTGGCTTATAGTGGGTACCTTGTGGTACTTACACCCTGTGCCAGGTCCAGTTATCCCTTATTAGTAGAATAGAGGTGTTTCTATCAGCTTAGGCTGATAGAAGGTAGCTATGGCAAAGCAGCTTAGGCTGAACTAGGAGACATGCAAAGCTCCTACTATATCACTTATATCATATAGCACAATATCATAAGAAAACACAATACTCAGAGTTACTAAAAATAAAGGTACTTTATTTTTATGACAGTATGCCAAAAGTATCTCAGTGAGTACCCTCAGTTAGAAGGTAAGTAATATACACAAGTCATATGTGCACAAACCCAAAACAGGTAAGTAATAGTAAGAAAAGTAATGCAAACAGTGTACGATTACAATAGGATGCAATAGGTGAACATAGGTCTAGGGGCAACACAAACCATGTTCTCTGAAAGTGGAATGCGAATCACGAATGGACTCCAGACCTATGGAGCTTGTAGGGGGTCGCTGGGACTGTAAGAAAACAGTCAGGGTGTCCAAGATACCCACCCCAAGACCCTGAAAAGTAGGAGTAAAGTACACCTACTACCCCAAAAGGACACAATAGTCGTGATGGGGGATCCTGCAAGAACCACAAACACCAGCAAAGCACTGAAGATGGATTCCTGGACCTGAGGACCTGCAAGGCAAGGGGACCAAGTCCAAGAGTCGCGATAGTGTCCGGGGGGGCAGGAGCCCAGGAAACCCCGGATGAAGGTGCAAGGAAGCTGCCTCTGGATGGAAGGAGCTTAGGATTCTGCAACAACGAAGAGAGCTAGGGAGTTCTCCTTTGGGTGGAAGATGTCTTACGGCGTACTGAAGGTTGCAGAAGTGTTCCCACACAGAAATACCACAAACAAACCTTGCTAGCTGCAAGGGTTGTGGTAGAGCTTTATGGGTGCTGCTGGATACCAGGAAGGACCAGGAAGGACCAGGATGTCGCCCCTTGGAGGAGGAGACAGAGGGGGTGCTCAGCAACTCATAGAGCCCCCACGGAAGCAGGCAGCACCCGCAGAAGTACCAGAGCAGGCACTTAGAAGCTTTGTGAACCAGAGCTGGCTCAGAGTCACAAAGGAGGGTCCCACGATGTCAGAGTCCAACTCAGAGGGTTGAGCACTGCAGGATGGAGTGCTGGGGACCCAAGCTAGGCTGTGCACGAAGGAATCCTTGGAGGAGTGCACAGAAGCCGGAGCAGCTGCAAATCACGCAGTACACAGGTTTGCAGTCTAGCGTGGGGAGGCAAGGACTTACCTCCACCAAACTTGGACTGAAGGATCACTGGACTGTGGGAGTCACTTGGATAGAGTTCCTGTGTTCCAGGGACCACACTCGTCAGGATGAGAGGGGACCCAGAGGACCGGTGATGCAGGCGTTTGGTGCCTGCGTCAGCAGGGGGAAGATTCCGTTGACCCACTGGAGATTTCTTCTTTGCTTCTAGTGCAGGGTGAAGGCAGACAGGCCCCAGAGCATACACCACCAGGAAACAGTTGAGAAAGCCGGCAGGATGAGGCGCTACAATGTTGCTGGTAGTCGCCTTGCTACTTTGTTGCGGTTTTGCAGGCGTCCTGGAGCAGTCAGCGGTCGATCCTTGGCAGAAGTCGAAGAGGGAAGTGCAGAGGAACTCTGGTGAGCTCTTGCATTCATTATCTGCAGAATACCCCAGAGGAGAGACCATAAATAGCCAGAAAAGGAGGTTTGGCTACCAAGAAAGGAGGATTGGCTACCAAGAAAGGTAAGAGCCTATCAGAGGGGGTCTCTGACGTCACCTGCTGGCACTGGCCACTCAGAGCAGTCCAGTGTGCCCCCAAAACCTCTGTTTCCAAGATGGCAGAGGTCTGGGACACACTGGAGGAGCTCTGGGCACCTCCCCTGGGAGGTATTGGTCAGGGGAGTGGTCACTCTCCTTTCCTTTGTCCAGTTTCGCGCCAGAGCAGGGCTGGGGGATCCCTGAACCGGTGTAGACTGGCTTATGCAGAGATGGACACCATCTGTGCCCTCCCCAGCCCTTCACACCTATTTCCAAAGGGAGAGGGTGTAACACCCTCTCTCAGAGGAAATCCTTTGTTCTGCCTTCCTGGGCCAGGGCTGCCCAGACCCCAGAAGGGCAGAATCCTGTCTGAGGGGTTGGCAGCAGCTGCAGTGGAAACCCCGGAAAGGCAGTTTGGCAGTACCCGGGTTCTGTGCTAGAGACCCGGGGGATCATGGAATTGTCCTCCCAAAACCAGAACGGTATTGGGGTGACAATTACATGATCTTAGACATGTTACATGGCCATGTTCGGAGTTACCATTGTGACGCTATACATAGGTAGTGACCTATGTATAGTGCACGTGTGTAATGGTGTCCCCGCAATCACAAAGTCTGGGGAATTCGGCCTGAACGATGTGGGGGCACCTTTTCTAGTGCCATGGTGCGCACACACTAAGTAACTTGGCACCCAACCTTCACTAAGTGAGGGTTAGACATATAGGTGACTTATAAGTTACTTATGTGCTGTGAAAAATGGCTGTGAAATAACGTGGATGTTATTTCACTCAGGCTGCAGTGGCAGGCCTGTGTAAGAATTGCCTGAGCTCCCTATGGGTGGCAAAAGAAATGCTGTAGCCCATAGGGATCTCCTGGAACCCCAATACCCTGGGTACCTTAGTACCATATACAAGGGAATTATGTGGGTGTACCAGTGTGCCAATGAGAATTGGTAAATTTAGTCACTAGCAGTGACAAATTTAGAAAGCAGAGAGAGCATAAACACTGAGGTTTTGGTTAGCAGAGCCTCAGTGATACAGTTAGGCACCACACAGGGAACACATATAGGGCACATACTATGAGCATTAGGGTCCTGCCTAGCAGGATCCCAGTGACACAAGGGCTAAAACAACATACATACAGTGAAAAATGGGGGTAACATGCCAGGCAAGATGGTACTTTCCTACACATATACCAGAAGTATAACATCCCTATGGGATAAACTTACTGATTGGTGAGACAGAGGTATTATGCAGTGGGAGGAATATAGGGGCACATGTACTTACCATTTTTCCTATCTCAAACGGCCCAATTCGCAGAATCTGACCGTTTGCGACAGGAAAAAAACATTTTGATATATACAGAGCCTATTTTGCGATTCGGTAATCTATTTACCGAATCGCAAAATAGGTTTGCAAATCGCAATTAGGAAGGGGTGTTCCTAATTGAGAGTCGCAGTGTGATGTAGGATTGTTTTGTGACCATGAATGTGGTCACAAAACAATCGTAGTTAGCACCAGTTTCAAACTGGTGTTAACCCATTCGCAAACGGGAAGGGGTTCCCATGTGAATGGCAGCAAAATATTTTTTCAGAGCAGGCAGAGGTCCCATTAACCACTGCCTGCTCTGAAAAAATGAAAAGAAAACTTTTAATTTTTGATTTGAAATGCATCTTGTTTTCCTTTAAGGAAAACGGACTGAATTAAAAAAAAATAATAATTTTATTTAAAAGAAGTCACAGACATTGTGGTCTGCTGTCTCCAGCAGGCCACCATCAATCCCTGTGAGGGCGGCCATTCCCAATGGGGTCACAAATTGCGACCTACCTCATGAATATTCATGAGGTAGGTCATTAGCGACCCCATTGGGAATCGCAAACAGTGTAAAGTACACTGTTGTACATCCGGTCTTGCGACTCGCAAACAAAAAAACAGATCTTTGTACATGTGGCCATAGTTATTTAAAAAAGGAATATCCCAAATTGCCAGTAATGTACTTTTTGCCTAAAATTCATAAAAATAAGAGCAACCCCTCCAGGGAGACCCATAGTGTCATCTAGGGATAGTGCTTTTGAAAATGTATCTAGGTATGTAGATCGAATTCTTCAAGATTTTGTGTTAACCATTCCATAATTTGTGAAAGACACAAAGAATTTTCTTTCATAGGGAGAAATTGGGAGGAATATTTCCTTTTGGCAACTATGGATGTAAAATCATTATATACAGTCATAGATCACAAGCAGAGACTACAGGCATTCAATCATTTCCTGCAAGCCAGACCGGTTAGGTTATTGGAACATACAAAGATGATAATGGAAATGATGAGATTGTGTCTTGAAAATAATATCTTTCTCTTTGATGGCAAGCTATATCAACAGATCCTCGGAACTGTGATGGGCACTTGTTTTGCTCCCAGCTTTGTAAACTTGTTACTTGGCTGGTGGGAAGAACAAGTGTTACAAAATTATGAGATATAGACTTATTGTCATAAGGTAGTCTTATGACATATTCATCATTTAGAGAGGTTCTGAAAACAAACTGTAAAAGTTTGTCAAGGTGTTGAATAACAATGACAACAATCTCACCTTTTTTCTTGTTACTAGTAAGACCGACATAGAATTCCTTGATGTTGTAGTTGAAATTAAAATGAATAAAGTGGAAACTCCGCTATTCAGGAAACCTCAAAAAATTGAAGTGGAGTATTCCCTATGGTGAACTCCTTGGAGCCAAAAGAAATTGCAGCACTGAGGAGGAAGCTTTTAAAATGGAAAAACAGACAATGATGAAAAGATTCAGAGATAGAGGATATCCTAAACAGGTGCTGCAGGAAGCTGGTAGGAAGGTGGACAGTATTACCAGAGATGGGATAATATTTTCTAACAACAAGATATCTAACAATAACCCTACATTAAGAATAGTATTAACCTACAACAATAATATCGGTCAAATAAGTAAGATCATATCCAAACACTGGGGTATTCTGAGAAATAACAATATAGTTGAGACCAGATTAGGAGTCAAACCCAGCATCATGTATCGAAAAGCAAGATCATTACGCAATGCTCTGGTAAATAGTGATATCACTATAAAATCAAGTGATGAGAAATTTGGATTACATAATTTTCTCATGTGGGTGCTGCAAAGCAGGTAAATCTAGCATTGTTAAAAAGGAATATGAACCAGTTCACAGATATCCTATAACACAATTCTTAACCTGCAGGACACAGCTTGTAATTTATATACTAGAATGTCCATGCCCCTTGAGATATGTGGGGAGTACAGTCTGTGCAGTAAAAAAGTGGGTTTGGGAGTATATGCGAGCCATTGAACATGGTGATCAGAGATATCCAGTAGGCAGACATTTTGAAAAATTCCATTATAAAGATCGTACCAAACTGGCTCTTTATGGGATTGAACAAATCAAGATTAATCTGAGAGGTGGGAATCAAATTGCTCAATTGAGAAAAAGGTAATCTGAACTAATAATTGATCTTCAAACCCTTGTGCCGAGTGAGCTTAACCTTGAAGAGGAATTAAGTGTGCAGTTACAAACATAATTTACATTTTCTATGAGACAATAGTGCATTACAGCAAACATCTATTATACATGATTTGTTTTTAATTAGTGTGTTGTGTGTAGGTATTTCACAATAAGAATAAAAACAAGTGGTTGATGTGTTGGCTCATGGGGATGTGGACAGCACGTATATTTTGTTTTTCTTTGCAAGCAGAGATCCTTCAAATCATTGGTGTTCATCACCATATAAGTGGGAAGTGTGTAGAAGGAAGATAGTCACAAACCTATGGGATTTGACCATCGGTATATTATAAACTCTAGCAACAATAACCCGTATTATCAAAACTAATGCCCTCATTACAACCCTGGCGGTAAATTCTGCTTACCGCCGTGCCGATGGCCGCCAAGATACCGTACCTGTGGCGGTAATCCGCCACGGGTATTATGACTCAAACAGAGAATACCGCCACCATACAGACACCCACACAAGTCCGCCACACCAAAGGTCAGTGATAAACTGGCGATAGCAAAACCCACACCGTCACGCCAACAGGAATATGCCCACAGTATCACGACCCACGAATTATTGCGGCGGTCTTTCAACCGCGTAAACCATTGGCGGTACACACCACTGCGCTGAAAATACACACACATTTACAAAACAACACCACATTGGACAATTCAAAATACACACACCTGACATACATACACACACCACACCCAAACACTCACACCACTATAAAACACACACCCACAATACCCACAACCCCTTACAACCAAACAAAAGAGACTAAGCACAGAGAGACAAGCAAAGAGCACACACCCCATCAGAGGCACAGAACACCATCACTCATACACCATCCACGCACATCACAGTATACATCACAACACATCACCCGCACATTACCTCACACATATCACTCACAGCACATCCATGGCACCTCAAAGACACCCCAGGTTTTCTGAGGAGGAGCTAAGGGTCATGGTGGACGAAATCATCCGGGTAGAGCCACAGCTATTCGGATCACAGGTGCAGCAGATGTCCATTGCAAGGAAGATGGAGCTATGGCGGAGAATCGTCGACAGGGTCAATGCCGTGGGACAGCATCCAAGAACCAGGGTTGACATCATGAAGAGGTGGAACGACCTACAGGGGAAGGTGCATTCCGTGGTTTCAAGACACCAGATTGCTGTACAGAGGACTGGTGGTGGACCCCCACTTCCTCCCCCACAAATAACAACATGGGAGGAGCAAGTCTTGGCGATCATGCATCCTGAGGGAGTCGCAGGAGTAGCAGGAGGCCTGGAGACGGTATGTCAATTTATTTTACTACTTTATCCCCCCCTACCTGCATGCCATCACATACACCCATCTGTACCCTCACTCCCATCACTCCATCACCTTACATCTAGCCCACCATCACAACCCACACATCCCAATATCAAGCCCTGCATGCAACAACAATGCATGGACACCCATCACCACAGCATGCCCAGCAGAGAGACTCACCCAGCCCACACAATCAGCAATCACACAAGGCCAATGCGACAGGGAAACCACAATTATATAAGGGAAACACACCCATTGCACAAGATGGCACACACAGATTCAATAACAATGCATTTGCATCCCAACAGGACCCCTACCCAAAGTCACCGGAGAGGAGGTGCCAGCTACATCCGGTCCCCCCACAGAAGAGGCCCACAGTGATGACAGCAGCTCTGCACGCCTAGATCACGATGACCAACCTGGCCCATCAGGGACCTCTGGACAGTTGGTTGGTTGGCCTGCCACAGTCCCAACCCACCACAGAGCCTCCCCCCTCAGGAAACACCACCACAGCACCCACCCAGCGGGCCCATGCCACTGTCCCCAGGACACGTCAATCAGCAGTGTGTCCACCACTACAGGGACTCCAGGCAACCCCACAAACACAGGTCGATCAGGGACCTCGGGTCAGTGGCAGTGGGCACACGGTTCAGGGGACAGAGGCACAGGACAACAGGGAAGCTGGGAGGACTGCTGTGCGACAGGGGGAGGACAGGCCAAGGGAACTGACCCTCCACGAGGCACTCTCAAACATCATGGGAGCATACCACCATTCCCAGGAGACCATGGGCACAGTACTGGCCAAGTTGCAGGAGACCCAGCGGCTGCAGGAGGGACAGTACCTGGGCATCAGGTAGGACCTCACAAAAATCTACACCATCCTGGTCACCATAGCAGGGGTGCTGGCTTACATGGGCAAGACCATGAGGGAGGCAGTGGCACAACAAAGGGCCCCTGAGACTAGCCAAACCGATGAACAGCCTTCCACCTCCGCTAGCACCAGTGGACAGGAGGCCCCGCCACAGGACCAACAGGCCACCAGCACCCCACCCCCTGCAGAAGGAGAACCACCCAGCAAACGGCCCCTGCGATCCAGGCAGAAGACAGAGAACATTGCCAAGACCCCCGCCAGGAAATAGGACTCTCCTGATTGTCACCCTTCTGTCCCACTCTGTCACTCTGTCCACCTTGAACTGCCATTACTCCCCTTCCTATGCCACATTGGACAATGCACCTGTGATACCAAGAGACTGGACTCTACCATGGACCATCCTCCACCATCACCCCAGCCCCTTGCACGTACCCCCATACTATTTACCACAAAAAATAAACACCATTGAAATATAAACCATACTGGAGTCAGTGTAATGATTTGAAAGATGTATGCTTACTACTTCCCCAAAGCATTGCAACGTCTATGTTCATTGAATTACACCAATGTATGACAGTTGGTGGGCAGCAGTACACATAGCAGAAGCCAGAATGGGGTACACAGATCTGAAAAAAGGAAACCTAAAGGAACCGTCAGTGACCATACACAGAGGGTAAGAACCTGCCATGTACAATGTCCAAATGTATACTGAAATATGAAGAGGAGTTACAGTCCCTTACCTGTGTGTCACTAAAAGTACTGCTGTATAATGTTTGTTCTGTTGTCCACATCTTCTTCATCTGCCTCCTCTTCCTCACTGTCCACAGGCTCCACCGCTGCCACAAGAACATCACCAGGCTCATCCTCCAGCAGGAAAGGCACCTGGCGTCTCAATGCCAGGTTGTGCAATATACAGCATGCCATGATGATCTGGCACGCCTTCTTGGGTGAGTAGTACAGGGATCCACCTTTCAGATGGAGGCACCGGAACTTGGCCTTCAGGAGGCCGAAGGTCCTCTCAATAATCCTCCTTGTTCACCCATGTGTCTCATTGTAACACTCCTCTGCCCTTGTCCTGGGATTCCTCACTGGGGTCAGTAGCCATGACAGGTTGGGGTAACCAGAGTCACCTGTAAATATTGAGGGACAATTGTGAGACACACACTAACCCTTAGGGACAACCCCATACCCAGACACCTACATATACTGTGTGGGGCCCTTGGGCTCACCTATTAGCCACACCCTGTGCCTCTGTAGCTGGCCTATCACATAAGGGATGCTGCTATTTCTCAAGATGTAGGTGTCATGCCCTGAGCCAGGATATTTGGCATTCACATGGGAGATGTACTGGTCCGCCAAACACACCATTTGCACATTCATTGTATGATAGCTTTTTATATTCCTGTAGACCTGTTCATTTATGCATTTATGCGGGGGGGGACAGATGCCACATGTGACCCATCAATGGCACCAATGATGTGGAGGACCTGTCCCAGGGCATAGAAGTCAGCTTTCACTGTGGCTAAATCCTCCACCTGGGTGAACACGATGTAGCTGCGCATGTGTTTCAGCAGGGCAGACAACACTCTGGTCAACACGTTGGAGAACATTGTCTGAGACATCCCTGATGCCATGGACACTTGCCAGGAAATGGAGCACTGCCAGGACCTGTACTAGAGGGGGGATTCCTGTGGGCTGGCAGATAGCTGATATCAGAAGAAGGGTATTTGGCATGCCATCGCCAAGGAGGTGTGGACCCTGGGGTCTATCACAGGCGGCGCACCCACTGCTGCAAGAGATGGGAGGACCTGGGCCGCAGGACCAAGAAGACGGAGGAGGCCAAGCTGGGGCTGGCCTCCCAATGTGGAAGGGGTGCCCGTCACACCATGACCCCCCTGATGTTCCGCATCCTGGCGGTGGCCTATCTGGAGTTGGATGGGCACTTGAAGGCATCACACCAGCCACAAGGGGGTGAGTACAGTTTCAGAAAGCTGACTTTGAGCGCTTTAGGAACTAGCTGGGTGGGGGATGAGGGCTGTGGGTGCCCTTAGGCCAGGGCGATCATGCCAGGGTAGGTCCTTTGTTTGCAGACTCTGAAGCATCCCTACCCCAATGGTGCAAGTGGCCAACTACTACTGGGCAGGGTCCTGTGGGTGTCAGGTGTGCAGGTGCTGGCGTTAGGCATTGTACCCCATGGGCTGGTGATTACCTTAGTGAGTGGTTGGGCATGGCCTAGTGCATAGGGCAGCTCAGTGTGTGTTGTGTATGCCAACGGTAGTGGTGTTGCTGGCATTGACCATGTGTATCCTCTGTCTATCCCACCTTCTTGTTTTGTCACCCTGTTCCTGTGTGCATTAGCATCATCTGGCGGAGGAGTAGAGGCACCGGCGACGGAGGGAGCTGCATCCCACATGGCGCATGAGGGTGAATCCACTGAGGATGAAGGCACCAGTGGGACGGAGGGCGAGGGGAGCTCCATGACGGGGACAGGAGGGGATACCAGTAACAGCGACTCCTCCTCTGATGGAATCTCCCTGGCAGTGGCAGACACCTCTGTGCCCACTCCAACAACAGGTACAGCCGCCACCCCTCCTATCAGCACTGCCCTCCCAGCAGCCCATCAGCGTGTTTCCCGTGCCCGCTCACTCAGGAGGGTGGGCATCTCCTTCACCCCAGGCACCTCAGGCCTTGCCCCAGTCAGCCCCGCTGCCCTCAGTGAGGAGGCTATTGACCTCCTGAGATCCCTCATTGTTGGGCAGTCAACCATTCTGAATGCCATCCAGGGTGTCGAGAGGCATTTTCAACAAACAAATGCATACCTGGAGGGCATTCATTCTGGCGTGGCGGTCCAACAGAGAGCATTTCAGGCTCTTGCCTCAGCACTGATGGCAGCCGTTGTCCCTGTGTCCCGCCTCCCCCCTCCAAGTTCCACTACCCAGACCCAATCCCCTCTACCTCAGCCTATCCCAAGCACACCTTCAAACCAGCATGCACACACATCAACACACAAAAGTGGCTCAGGAAAACATAAGCAGCACACATCATCACACATGCACTCACACAAGCACCATACCCATGCACACATACCAACATCCACTTCCTCCACTGTGTCCCCCTCCTCCTCTTCATCCACCTCCCTCCCAGTAGCGTCTCCACTCACACCTTCATGCACTACATCATCAGCCACTGCCTCCATCACCAGCACGCCCATCACAATACACCCCTCACGAGCAATCATCACCCCAACAACCAGTCCCCTGTGTCCTCTCCCAGTGTGTCTGTGAGCCCTCCTCCCAAAGTACACAAACGCAGGCACACACCCACTTAACAGCCATCCACCTCACAACAGCCTCAAGCCCATGCACCTTCACCCAAACTCAGCAGACGTGCACCTCCTACAACCACTACCACTACCTCTCCCTCCACTCCCACACCACCTCCATCTTCCCATCCCAGTGTGTCCAAAAAACTTTTCCTGGCTAACGTTGACCTCTTCCCTACACCTCCCCCCTGTCCTTCCCCTAGGGCCGGGATATTGAGATCCCAGGCCAGCATCTCAGCCACAAAATCGGCGTCCGCTGTGGTCCCTGCATGTGTGAGAGGATCGAAGGGGGCACCCGTCAGGGCTGCCAGTGTGCCACCTACCGATGCTAAGGACCACCCGATTCCACCACCTTCCAAGGTTAAGAAGGGTCCGGCATGCAGCAAGGAAAAGACACACCACCCACCCAGCAAGGCCTCATCCAAAACCAAAGAGGACGGTGCCGAGGTTCCAGCAGTGACTACCAAGGTGGGGAAGGGACACAAAAGCAAGGGCAAGTCACCTCAGGGCACGGAGCCTCCTGGTGAGGGACTGGTGATCACCATTTCTCCTGACAGGGCAGCAACATGTACCACGGGAAGCACTGCTGCAACGACCGCCACCTCCACCGTCACCTGCACCGCCACATGCCCCGCCATCTGCACCACCCCTTGCACCGCCGCTGCCACAATGACAGTTACCACCATCCTCCCCAGTGGTCAGCCGTCTGCAAAAATGGAATTGCAATAAAGCTGAAAGACTCATCTTTACATTGGGGACGAGGTGACCGTGCAGGAGACGGATTGAGCAAAACACCTCCACTCCTGGAATTGAATACAGCTCGGTAAATTTATGGATCAACTGAGTATTCAAAACATCAAAACAATTTCTTCAATTTTCTTCAAGAAACTGTGGTGAGCAAGTTTATTATTAGAATAGTATCAATCTAACTATTTCCATAATCCAACTACGTTCGTTCGTTGATACGTCAATTGTTGTGTAAGACAAATATTGCGGGAAATCAACAGTACTGAGTCACTGTTTAATTAGCATTGTAAAGCGCAAAATACGCCTTGTAGAAAATACTTTAATTAGACTAAAGCAAAAACTTTTACAACCATTTATAAAGCACAACCAACTGAAACTAAGTCGCTCGACCGCAACGGGCAGAAGTGTACTTTTAAATATTTGGAGCGTGCGAATCGCGTGCAACCAAAGCCGAACGCGCTCAGCTTAAATCAGCACTGTGAGCGTACGAGGCGAGTGCAGCGAAGGCTTCCTGCCGAGAGTAAATCACGCTCAGCTGAACGCGCCGAGGACTGTGAGCGTGCAGCTTCCTGCCACGAGTGAATCGCGCTCAGCCGAACGGGTTCATCTTAGGCGACATAAGCGACTGCCGTGTTTTTTAAAACATATAGATGTTGCGATTACAATACATTTTTACATTGGAATGTACTGCCCTTCAACAATAAGAAACTTAAGATACATAAAATATAGAGTAAGGATACTTACCTCTCCGCATTTCGATCAGCTGTACATGCTGATCTTCATCGACGGGAACCTGTGGAGTAGGAAAAATAGAAGAAGGACTCTGTGAACAATTGGTAACAGTAAGAAAAGAAGGACTACAAAAGGATAGTAACAAAACTAGAAACATGCTATATGAATTATTATTTGGATAAAGGGCAAAGAGAGGTAAAAAGGAGAGTGGAAAAAAAACCCAATAAAAGTAATAAACAAATAAAGAAAATCTTTATTGTTGTTAAATAATTGGAACTATGGACGATCAGAGCATGTCTTCACCACCACCTTTTTTACCAACTCCTGGGGAGCCACCTATTCCATGGAAACAATGGAAAAAAATATTTACTACTTACATATTGGCAATTGGGGATGATCATTGTGGTCCTTTCAGAAGGCAAGCAATCCTTCTTCACCATTTGGGTATTGAAGGAAGAAGAATTTATGAGGACCTACCGGAAGGTATGGGCGATGGACAACCCACCAATGTATTTGAGATGTCCTTGCAAATGCTGGATCTACAATTTACGCCTAAGACTAATTTAGTTTTGGAACGTCACAAATTGTTTTCGAGGATGCAATGTGCCGATGAAGATATAGCATCATATGTGGCAACCTTCCGTGGACTTGCGTTGTCTTGCCGCTTCGAACAGTTATCTGATTCCCTGATAAGAGACCAGATAGTAAGGTGTGCTTTCAACAAGAAAATAAGAGAGAAACTATTAATGAAAGATCCAAATCTGGAAGAAGCGATACAAATTGCTAAAAGGAAGGAGCACACGGCTGTGTGGATACAGGAAATGGATGAATCTAACAAAGAAGGGAAACAAAATGTTATTAGTGAGATCAAGAATAAGAGCAAATTCTCAGTTAATGAAGAAAGGAAAAAATCAACAAAGAGTCGGGAAGAGTTGGATGGGGAGAAGTTTGGCTTGAGAGAAATAAAATGCTATCGGTGTGGTGCTCCTGGGCACATTGCGTCTAGCAAAATGTGTGCAGCAAGGAGTGCAATATGTCGCAATTGCGGCAAAAGAGGACATTTTGCCACAGTTTGTAAATTCAAAGTAAACGAAGGTGGTGGACGAACAATTCAAGAAATTCAGGATGTATGTGGGAACATGGAAGAAACAATATTAACAGTGGATGAAAATCTTAATGACTATGCGCCTAATGAGGGAATTACGTGTGTACAAGAATCGAGTGACAAAGTTAGTCTGGAAAGTACAAATGTGTTCGAGAAACCTCATGCTCAAGTGTTACTGAACGACATGCCAATCAAACTATTGATAGACTCTGGAAGTCTGTTCACACTTATTTCAAAGAACATATATGAGGAACTGTGGAATGACGCTAGAAATGAGAATTTGTTGGAACCGGATATAAAAGTTGTAGGCTATGCCGGGAAGAGGATAGAAATGATAGGCATGCATTGGATGACAATTGTTTTCAAGGGTAGAGCGGTTAAAGGAAGGATATATATTACAAACTATGGAACAAATTTATTGGGTTGGCGTCATCAAAAGGATTTGGGCATAATTTTGAATCCTAATGCTAAAGAGCCTGTAATAATTATGGAAAAACAAGGAATTGATGAAGTGAGGGCAAATCTTCAACATCCCTTAATTCAAAAGAATCCACAAGTTTTTTCGTCAAGACTGGGTATCTTGAAAGGCTTTTCTCACAAGATTGTACTAAAGAGGAATGCAACACCAATAGTCCATAAAGTGCGGAACATACCGACCTTGATGAGAGAACCCTTGAAAAAGGAATTGGATAGGTTGTTGCAAAATTGTATCATTGAGCCCATAGAATCCTCAGAGTGGCTCGCTCCATTTGTTGTAGCACCCAAGGAGGCAGGAAGGATTCGTTTATGTATCGATCTCAGAGATCTGAACAAAAATATCTGGGTTTACAGACAACCTTTACCAAACATTTCTCAAATGTTATCTATAAAAGGCAAAGGGTGTATTTTTTGTGTTTTGGATATGTCATCTGCCTATCACCAGATTAATTTGAATGAGGATTCTAGACATTTGACATCTTTTGTGATGCCTTTAGGGGCTTTCCGTTACAAGAGGATGCCTTTTGGTGTAGCCTCTGCCTCTGCCGTCTTCCAGAGACTGATGGGGGAAATTTTTGGTGATCTGGACAAAGTATTATGCTTTCAGGACGACATTTTGATTGTGGGTGATAGTGAAAGTGAGCATGACTTCTTATTTGAAGAAGTAATGTCCAGGTTAGAAAAGAGAGGCTTCACCATTAAGGAGGAAAAATGTCAAATTAGAAAACCTGAGGTAACATATCTGGGACACACTATTAGTTGTGATGGTATTAGGCCTAAGAAAAGCATAGTAGCCGCAATTGAGAATGCACTGAACCGAGCTGCAAGGATGAGCTAAAGTCTTTCCTAGGTCTTGCAGAATATTGTGCTAAGTTCATAAGAAATTTTACAGAGATTGTAGAACCCTTGAGAAAACTGATGAAAAAAGGAGTAGTGTATGTGTGGAGTGAAGAGTGCAAACGTGCCTTTGAGAGTGTGAAAAAGTGTATTTTAGAAGCTCCCATTTTGGGTGCCTTTGATGTAACAGCAAAGACATATGTAACTTCGGATGCGAGCAATGTAGGAGTGGGAGCGGTATTGACACAAGTAAAGAACGGTGATGAATATGTTGTAGGATTTGCTTCAAGACGATTACAGGGCACGGAATTATCATATTCTGTAATAGAAAGAGAGGCCTTAGCTTGTTGCTGGGGGATCAATCATTTCAGGTTTTACTTATGGGGAGTACCTTTTAAGTTGAGGACAGACCATAAACCATTAGTTTCTATCTTCAAAGGGGGACGTGGTTTAGAAGGTAATGTAACACCACGTGTTTCAAGATGGTTGTTATCTGTAATGGAGCATAATTCTGATGTAGAGTTTGTAAAAGGTAGTAGAAATGTGGTTGCGGATTGTCTGTCAAGAATGCCAATAGGCGTGGATGAGATTGTAGGTGAAAGGGTTGAGGATTTTGTAGGAAAAATCTTGGGTGAACTGGCCTTGAGTGAAAGTGAGTGGGAAAATGCAAAGGCAAATGACTACATTATGAATAAGGTGGGAAATAAAGTAATTAATGGGTGGATGAATGAGGACGAACAAAGTAGTGATGTGTCTTGCTACTTCAAGATTAAGGATCAGCTAAGTGTACAGGAGGGTAGGTTATTTAGGAGAAATCAAATCATTCCTCCTGAGGGTGTTAGGAAGCACATCATTGACATCACACATCAAGGACATTTGGGTCGAGGGATGATGAAGAGGAAAATAAGACAATTGTTTTGGTGGCCAGGGATGGATAAAAAGGTAGAAGAAACAGTGAAGAATTGTGTACCTTTTGGCAATAGTGATAACACTAAGATTCTAAGGCAAACCCTATTGGCTCCCATTAAGTTTCCAGGAAGACCTTGGGAAAAACTAGCTGTGGATTTTATTGGTCCTATCTCCAAGTTCGGTGCAAGGAGTAAGTTTATTATTGTGCTAGTGGATTATCACTTGAAGTGGTTTGTTGTCAAAACTGTTGACCAGGTGAATACTGCAAGAGTCATAGAGTTTTTTGAAGAAATCTTCTTAGAAAAAGGTATTCCTAAGACTATTGTGTCTGACAATGGTGTACAATTTGTGTCACATGAAATGGTAGAATACTTACGGAAGAATGGGGATTAGTCATGAAAGAGTTGCTCTGTTCCACCCACAAGCCAATGGATTGGTTGAGAGAGTGAATCGCGTGGTAATGGAAAATATTCAATTATTATTGGCTAACCATCTCTCTTGGAGAAAAGAATTAAGTAAGATGATGTGGACGTATTGCACAACTCCACATTCGGTTACTGGCGTGGCGCCGTTTGTATCACTGAAAGGGAGAATGTCGGGTGTGAAAGAATGTCCAGTGTGGTTGAAAACTGAAAGGGATGTGAGAGTGGACAGGGAGGTAGTGAGAGAGAAAGTAGAAGAGATGCAGAAAAAAACCATCCAATATTATAACAAAAGAATGATTGTGAAATCTTGTCACATAAACAAAGGGGATTCGGTAGTGACAAGGAAAAGTGGAGTAGTTGTGAAAGGGGACAGCAAGTATTCTACTCCTCAATTGGTGAAGGAAATTAAACGAAATGTAGTAATTTTGGAGGATGGTTCTTCTTGGAGTATGGGAAGTGTGTGTAAAATTCGTCGTTAGAATAAGAAGCTTACTTGATTATTCTGTATAGTCCAGTGCAGAAAGAAGAAAAAAAAAAAGAAAATGTTGAACCAGTGTTACCATATTCTTTGTGGATATTAATGTTTTTGTTATCTTATTGTTGTTCGTTGTGTACTGTATAGGGGGGAGAAGTGTGAAGATAGCTTGATACCTTTGTGTAAGATAAGAACTGTCAATATTAGAATGTTATGAGGTAGGTGGTGACTTCAGATGGAATGTGGGAAGTCTGGGGAAAAAGAAAGTAGGAGAGAGGCAGCAGGAGAAGGAGCTGTGCTGGAGGTGCCGGATATCTACTCATGAAATAAAAAGATGGAATTGCAATAAAGCTGAAAGACTCATCTTTACAAGAAGCCATCCACTTGAGAGGCAATAGCCTTACACTCCCCAGGAGCAAGCAGTGGGCAAACCACCCACTTGAGAGACTGTGGCTTTGCACTCCCCAGGACCAAGCAGTGGGCAAACCACCCACTTGAGAGACTGTGGCTTTGCACTCCCCAGGAGAAAGCAGTGGGCAAAGCACCCACTTGAGAGACTGTGGCTTTGCACTCCCAAGGAGCAAGCAGTGGGCAAACCACCCACTTGAAAGACTGTGGCTTTGCACTCCCCAGGAGCAAGCAGTGGGCAGACCACCCACTTGAGAGACTGTGGCTTTGCATTCCCCAGGAGCAAGCAGTGGGAAACTACCCACTTGAGAGACTGTGGCTTTGCACTTCCCAGGACCAAGCAGTGGGCAGACCACCCATATACAGATTTTTTAAAATGTGTTTGCTATATCTGCATGTTCCAAAATATCACTATTTGAACTCAATTCCTTTTGTCCTTGTTCGTTCTTCCAGGGGGTAACAGGGTGTATCTGTAATGTTGTTGGATGTGTTAGTGTGTTGTGGGTGAGGGTGGGGGTGTTGCGTGCCACGTGCATGTGTGTCACTCTCTTTTACATCCCCCCTCCCCTGTGTGCTAGGTGCAGTACTCACCGTCGTCATCGCCGCCGCCTTCTTTCTATTTCCTGGTGTATTAGTAGATACACCAACATGGGGAGGACCTTCAGTTCGGGCTCCATGGCATCCTGATTCTTCGTTGAGAGTTGAAAGGTGAGTGGTTCCCCTTCAGTGTACTGTTTCCGCCTTGCTTTGATGTCGTAGGTACCGCCCCGGAAAAGCTGGCGGATTGGCCTCTCATAATACAGTGGGCGTACATTGTCTTCGGCCTGTCTGTTAGCAGTGACCGCTGCGGTGTTTGTTGCTACCGCCCTGGCGATCGGAGTGTTAAAGTGGCTGTCTATGTTGGCGGTTTCCACCATGGTCGTGATTCCATTTTTTTTTTACCGCCGGCCTGTTGGCAGTGTTACCGTCGCTTTAACACCGAACGCCAGCGTTGTAATGAGGGCCTAAATGTCTATGTAGTACTATTTCGAGGTATAGAGAACTAGGGTGATTTAAATGACAATGAACTATATAGAGAGTAACTTGACAATGTGTGAAATGTAGTTAGATTTAGACCCTTGAGTCGTTCCAAATGCTTGAAATGCTATAAATATATGGACAATCATGGGAATTCTGACTTATGATCAAAGCAATAATCACCCAGGAACGGGGAGGGAGAATAGAGCTTATAAATGTTTGCTTTATACTACATACTAAGCTGGCGTCCCTGAAAGCATATCTGTTTTTGCGTTTTTAAAACAGTAATGACTGCATGTATCAGGAAGAGACCCCTGAGGTTTTTTAAAAAAAATGTTTCAAACGTTGGAAATATACAGATAATCATGGAAATATGATATATGGGATATATGATCAAAGCAATTTCCATCTTTGGAACAGGGAGGGAGAATAGAGTATATAATTGTGCGCATTATACTGCATACCAAGATGGCGCCTGTGAGCGCATAGTTGTTTGCAAAAGGTGTTTGTATGAAATTCGCTCTTCAGTCGTGATGTATTTCCCACAGTGCGTATAGGTGATTTTTTTGTGATTCCCTGAACAAGGCTGCTGGTACGGCCACCTTGAAGCCTGAGTGAGTGCTTCATTTACTATTTTGGACTTTGGATATAAGCATATTTATTTATTTATTTTAATATCTGAGCATTAAATTATAATGGCAGAGATGTATTTATATTTACTTTTACAAATACACTTAATTAATTTGAAATAATCTGTAACACCCTACTTTAGGGGCAAAATGCAAGGGATATAGGGTTATGGGTGGGGAAGTGTGTTAATACCTGTGTATTAATGTATATTGGCAGAGTTGTATTCAAATTTTATTTTCCATGTAATCTTCAAATATATAAAAACATCTGTAATACCCTCCTTTAGGGACGGGATGCAAAGATTTAGGGATTGTGGGTGGGGAGTGCATTAATACTCTGGAATTAATTTTAACATCCGAGTATTAATTCATATTGGCAGAAATGTATTTAAACTTAGGGCCCAATTACGAGTCTGGAGGTCCTAGGACCACCAGACTTGTGGTGGCGGTCGGACAGCTGAGGCTGTGGCGGACCGACTGCCACATTACGACCCTGGCTGCCGGGCTGCCACAGGACCGTCGTCTCCGCCAGGATGTGCGATCCCCACTGGATGATAGCGGTATTGGTTGTAATGAGCCTCCCTGTTGATTACAACCTTGTTCTCTGCCAGCTTTTTCATGGCGATTCCACCGCCATGGAAAAGCTGGCAGAAAACAAGTGCAGGGGGCCACAGGGAGCACCTGAACTGCCCATGCTCATGGCACGGGCAGAGCAGGGGTCTCCCTGCCCAGCACCCTTGAAATACGCAATGTCTGCTGTGCAGACAGAGCGCATTTCGAAGGTCCTGGTGCCCCCTGCGCAGCAGCATTTCCGTCTGCTCTATTATGAACCAATGGCAATGCTGCCGCACCTTTCCCACTGGGCTGACGAGCATTATGCCGGTCAGCCCAGTGGGAAAGTCGTAATGTGGGCCATCAACGTGGCGACCTCCCCGTCGGGAGTGTGACGGATGGATATTTCAGTCCGCCAAACTCATAATCAGCCCCTTCATTTTTCATTTGATCTTAAATTATAAAAAAAAAAATCTGTAACACCCTCCTTTAGGGACAGGATGGAAGGGATATAGGGTTTATCGATGGGGAAGTGTATTATCTAATGGTAGAAATGTATTTAAATTTAATTTTACAATTGAACTTAAATAATAATTTAAAATCTTTAATGCTATCCTTTAGGGAATGGGATACAAGGGATATAGGGGATATGGGTGGGGAAGTGTATTAACACTTGGGTACAAATTTTAATAGCTGAGTATTAATTTAAATTGGCAGATATGTATTTAAATTTAATTTTGCAATTAAAATTACATTATTTTAAAAAATCGGTAGCACCTTTCTTTAGGGATGTGATGCAAGGGATATAGGGGTTATGGGTAGGGTAGTGTATTAATACTCAGGTATTAATTTCAATGCCTGCATTTCAATGTATATTGGCAGAATTATATTCAAATTTAATTTTCGATTTAATTTTAAATAATTTGTAAAAATCTGTAACACCCTCTTTTTCAGACAGGATGCAAGGAATATAGGGGCTATGTGGGGCAAAGTTTATTAACTAAGTATTAATTCATAATGGCAGACATATATTTAAATTTAATTCTACAATTTAACTTAAATAATTCTTAAAAATATGTAACACCCTCCGTTAAGGAATGGTATGCAAGGGATATAGAGGGTATGGGTGGGGAAGTTTATTAATAATCAGGAATTAATTTTAATAGCTGAATATTACTTTATATTGGCAGAGATGTATTTAAATTTAATTTTGCAATTAAAATTAAATGAATTTAAAAACATCTGTAACACCCTCTTTCAGGGATATGATGCAAGGCATATAGTGGTTATGGGTGGGGTAGTGTATTAATACTCAGGTATTAATTTTAATGCCTGCATATTAATTTATGTTGGCAGAATTATGGTTACATTTACTTTTCAATTTCTTTTTAAATAATTTGTAAAATTCTGTAACACCCTCCTTTTGGGACAGGATGCTAGGGATATAGGAGGCATGGGTGGATAAATGTAGTAATACTCAGGTATTCATTTTAATACCTGCGTATTAACTTATAATGGCTGAAATGTTTTCAAATTAAACGTAATTTTACAATTAAACTTAAATAATTATAAAAAATCTGTAACACCTGCCTTTAGGGACAGGATACAAGTTATATGGGTGGGGAAGTGTATCAACACTCAGGTATTATTTGAATACCTGATGATTATTTCCTATACATTTTTTATTATTTTTAGGCTGGTAAATAGAAGTAGATGAAAGTAAAAGATGGTTAAAAATAACGAAATATTTTAAAAATACTGACAACATTCTAAAATAATGTTTACTGTAAATATATAATTTATTTTAGTATAAATAGTATGACCAAAATAAAACATCATTTTTTTAATTTAATCATTTATTGGCAATAGGATTAAAGTAAAGAAACATTTAAAAAAAATCTAATGTTAAGATATAATATTTTTTTTAAATATGTTTTGAATTTTTGACATTTATTTACATGTTTTAAAAATAGTTTTTGTATTTGCCCACGCTTTTCCATTGGTTTCAATGTACAAAAATTGCCTTTTTTTACAGCTTTACTTCACGTACGTAGTTTTGCGTCTGTTTTGACAGTCGGTGGAGTGTTACTATGAAGATCGTAAGCAAGGATGAGCTCCGTCCAGTTAAGCACGATCGAACTTAATATTTTAGGTATATAAATTGCTATCTCTAATATAAGGATAGAACTGGAAGGTACTTAGATGATAGGTAGTAAGAATGTAAATGTATTTGTGGTTTTTACCACATTTTCATTTCCATACAGGAGGTGTTTGCATGCCCACATCTGGACGTTTATTTTGTTTTTCAAAATAAGTTTAAGATAGACAGGATATGCTGTGCCTTTTTATAAAGGAGGATTCCAATTTGTCAATGAAAGACTAGGGAGAGAAGACGACTGGGAAAAATACATTTTTCCAGTTTAGATATTTGGGGGCATACTTACGCTCTTGGGCCACCTTGCATCATATTATCCTCATTTTTTATAATAGGGTGGCCTTAAGGAGGCTTTTTCATCACGCCATATTTACAAAGTGGAGCAATGCATGCGTTGCGCCAATCTGTAACCCCTTGCGCCATATTATGCCTGCGCTAGACATAATGTATTCAAGGGGGGTGTTACCCCATTAGGAGGCCTGTAAAAATGGCGCAGTGAAATTTGCAATATTTCACTGGGCCATTTTTAGCGTAATTTTTAACGCCTGCCTAAGGCATGCGTTAAAATGATGTTTCAATTGTTTTCAATCGTCTCCCTTTACTTTGCAGGATTACTGCCTTACAAGTGCCACAATAGCATCAACATTTTTTATGCTATTATCCTAACAACCGCCATGGTGCCCCGTATTTTAAATATGGTGCAACCATGGTGTTGTTTGGTGGTGGTAAGGGCACGCCAGAAAAGGGGCACATCGAGACCGATGCGCCACTTCTTGTGAATATGCCCTTTGTTTTTTTCCAAAGTGCGCCTGGTGTTATTGGATGATGGTTTTTTAAGAAACGTGTTTTTTGGGGAGATGATCTTGTAACAGAAGTGGATTTCATTAACTGGTATGGGATTTTGGATCAATGGAGACTCATGCCAACATGTGGATTTAAAAGGTCACCATGGGTAGAAGAAAATAAGTCAGCTTCAGGCAGGAACCCCCAAATTCATTTAATTTACATTTTAAAAAATTGAAAAATTTCAAACAAATTGTTTGGTGGGTTACAAACTGGCAAGTAATGTAGGTAATGTTTACTAAGGGTTAGGAATGCAATATGTAAGCAAGACTGCCATCACTTTTGACCAATCATAGCCTTTTGCATTTCCCTTCTTTAGTAAGTCAGTGTCCTTTTTTTTTTTTTTTTTAAATCCACCATGTCACGTTCTAAAACTTCACGTTTTTCTGAGCATGAGTTAAGAGTCATGGTGAATGAAATCATAAGAATGCTAGCGTGCCCGGTCCTTAGTAAGTAAACTTACAAGGGGACGCGTATAGGTCGATGAACCTTTTGAATCACATTAAGTATCCCAGTCATGCAGTGACCACTGAACCAGAAATCAACATCAATAAACAAGATAAACACTTTATGAAACCACAATAGAAAATCAAACTAATAATAAATAACCACTACTCATGAAAAGGGTTAACAAGTTGTATTCCCTATTGCTTACAATTCTAAGATCTGTTAGTTCAATGTTTATTCAAATCAACTCTTTATTTGATTCATCAGTTAAAAGACATTGGTGGTCATTACAACCCTGGCGGATGGAGTTAAAGCCCAACAGGGCAGCGGTAAAAAAATTGGAATTACGACTGTGGCGGAAACCGCCAACAAAGACAACCACTTTAACACACCGACCGCAACGGCGGTACAAACAAACAGCATGGCGGTCACCGCCAACAGACAGGCGGAGGACAAAGTACCGCCCACAGTATCACAACCTACCAATCCGCCACCTTTTCCGGGGCAGATTCACTGCGGACAAAAACACGGCGGAAACAGGACCTCGAAGGAAAAACGCTCACCTCTACACACCCCACGAGGAACCAGGACGCCATGGAACCAGAGCTGCAGATCCTGCCAGCCCTTATCTTCTTGCTCCTCTACCAGGAGCACCAACGCCGGCGGCGAAGACCACAATGAGTACTGCACCTACGACACAGGGGAGGGAAAAAACAGGGACACACACATGCAACACGCAACACCCCCACCCTCACCCACGACAACACACACACTAATACATCATGATACATTATAGTTACACCCCCAACCCCCCCAGAAGAATGCAAAGACCAAAGAAAATGAGTGTAACCATTGTAATATATTAAAATGCAGTACGCAAAAATATACATATATACACTATTAACAAAATATACACCAAGAATCGTAGTCCAGGTAGTGCTCCATTGAAGTCCATGGAACACTGGGCCCACACGGTATGGGCAAGGCCCACACAAGATCTCTGACCATGACGGAGAGAACACTGCAGGGGCATCATATAGCAATAAAACAGGCACCTCAGTGGGAGGGAAAGGGGGAGCACCTCAGCCGGTTGAGTGCACGACGCCAAATCCACAAGGGGGCCACATGCCCACTGTTCTATCCTGGGGAGTGCAAAGTCACAGTCTCTCAAGTCTCTACAGTGAGTGGTTTGCCCACTGCTTTATCCTGGGGAGTGCAAAGCCACAGTCTCTCAAGTCTCTACAGTGGGTGGTTTGCCCACTGTTCAATCCTGGGGAGTGCAAAGCCACAGTCTCTCAAGTCTCTACAGTGGGTGGTTTGCCCACTGTTCAATCCTGGGGATGCAAAGCCACAGTCTCTCAAGTCTCTACAGTGGGTGGTTTGCCCACTGTTCAATCCTGGGGAGTGCAAAGCCACAGTCTCTCAAGCCTCTACAGTGGGTGGTTTGCCCACTGCTTCATCCTGGGGAGTGCAAAGCCACAGTCTCTCAAGTGGATGACAGTCTCCAAAGGTTCTGGAGGGGGCCTTGTGCCCGGAGTGCTTCATCCTGCTAAGGACTGAGGAAGTGGATGTGATATTCTGCTGGTTCTGGAGGGGGCCTTGTGCCCAGAGTGCTTCATCCTGCCAAGGACTGAGGTAGTGGATGCCTTTCTCCACTGGTTCTGGAGGGGGCTTGGTGCCCAGGGTGCTTCATTCTGCCAAGGACTGAGGTAGTGGATGTATCTTTCCACTGGTTCTGGAGGGGGCCTTGTAACCAGAGTGCATCATCCTGCTAAGGACTGAGGAAGTGGATGTGATACTCCACTGGTTCTGGAGGGGGCTTGGTGCCCAGAGTGCTTCATCCTGCCAAGGACTGAGGTAGTGGATGCCTTTCTCCACTGGTTCTGGAGGGGGCTTGGTGCCCAGAGTGCTTCATCCTGCCAAGGACTGAGGTAGTGGATGTATCTCTCCACTGGTTCTGGAGGGGGCCTTGTGCCCAGAGTGCTTCATCCTGCCAAGGACTGAGGTAGTGGATGTATCTCTGAACTGGTTCTGGAGGGGGTTTGGTGCCCAGAGTGCTTCATCCTGCTTGTGACGGACTCAGTAGCTTCAGTGCCCTTGGCGCTCATGGACCAGCGGTGCATGTGGCGGCGATGCCCTGTTCAGCGGTGCTTGTTGCGGCGGTGCCCTGTTCAACGGTGCTTGTGGCGGCAGTGCCCTGTTCAGCAGTACTTGTTGCCCTGTTCAGCGGTGCTTGTGGCGGCGGTGCCCTGTTCAGCGGTGCTTGTTGCGCCGGGGTCCTTTGCACTGACTCAGCTGCTGGCGGTCCTTCATGGCCCAGCGGGGCTGGTGCTGGCGGTCCTTCATGGCCCGGTGGGGCTGGTGCTGGCGGTCCTGTCTGGCCCAGCGGGGCTGGTGCTGGCGCTCCTCTCTGGCCCAGCGGGGCTGGTGCTGGCGATCCTGTCTGGGCCAGCGGGGCTTGTGCTGGCGATCCTGTCTGGCCCAGCGGGGCTGGTACTGGCGGTCCTGTCTGGGCCAGCGGGGCTGGTGCTGGCGATCCTGTCTGGCCCAGCGGGGCTGGTGCTGGCGATCCTGTCTGGCCCTGCGGGGCTGGTGCTGGCGGTCCTGTCTGGGCCAGCGGGGCTGGTGCTGGTGGTCCTGTCCTGGGCAGCAGGGCTGGTGGCGGTGGCCTCTTGGGCAGCAGGGCAGGTGCTGGTGGTGACCTCCTGGGCAGTGGGGATGATGGCGGTGGCCGCCTGGGCAGCGGGGCTGGTGGCGGTGGCCTCCTGGGCAGCGGGGATGATGGCGGTGGCCTCCTGGGCAGCGGGGATGATGGCGGTCTTCTCCGCCGTGCTGCTCTTCCCAGACCTGCTGACTTTCTTGTGGCCCTTCCCCACTTTGGAAGGTGTTGCAGCTGACTCCTCACTCCCACCTGTACCCCTGGGAGCGGCTTTGGTGGCTGGAGTCTCCCCCCTCTCCCGCCGGGCACTTGCCAACTTTTGCTGCTTCACAGGTGGGGGACTGTCCCTTCTGTGGCTCCGTGCCACAACGGCTGCCCTGGTGGCCGGTGCACTCCAGATTCCGGTGACTACAGGCACCACTGGTCCCGGAGATGTTGTGGCTGAGGTGCTAGGTTGGGACCTGGAGAGTCGGGCCTTGGAGACGAATGGGGTGGGGGAGGTGTGGGAAAGAGGTCAAGGTTGGACAGGAAAAGTTTTTGGGAAACACTGGGATGGGTAGCTGGAGGGGGTTTGGGAGTGGAGGAAGAGGTTGTGGTTGTAAGAGGTGTATGTTTGGTGACTTTGGGTGAAGGTGCATGCGCTGGAGGCTGTCGTGAGGTGGGTGGCTGTTGGGTGGGTGTGTGCCTGCGTTTCTGTATCTTGGTAGGGGGCGTCACAGACACACTGTGAGAGGACACAGGGGACGTATGAATGGCAGTCGGGGTGGTGACTGCACGTGAGCGGGGTGTGGTGGTGTGTGCTGGTGATGGTAGTAGTGGCTGTAGATGTAGTGCATGCAGGTGTGAGTGTAGAAGAGACTGGGAGGGAGGAGGGAGACGAGGAGGAGGGGGACACAGTGGAGGCAGTGGATGTTGGTGGGTCTGCATGTGTGTGATGCTTGAGTGAGTGCCTGTGGGATGTGTGGTGCTTATGTTTGCCTGAGCTTCCCTTGTGTGTTGACGTGTGTGCATGCTGGTCTGAAGGTGTGCTTGGGATAGGCTGAGGTAGAGGGGATTGGGTCTGGGTGGAGGAAGTTGGAGGGGGGAGGATAGACACAGGGACAATGGCTGCCATCAGTGCTGAGGCCAGAGTCTGAAAAGCTCGCTGAAGGGCCGCCTGACCAGAATGAATGCCCTCCAGGAATGCATTTGTTTGTTGCAACTGCCTTTCTACACCCTAGATGGCATTCAAAATGGTAGACTGCCCAACAGTGAGGGACCTGAGGAGGTCAGTGGCCTCCTCACTGAAGGCAGCATGGGTGACTCGGGCAGGGGCTGAGGTGCCTGGGGTGAAGGTGATGCCCACCCTCCTGGGTGAGCGGGCACGGGGCAAAGGCTGAGGGGCTGCTGGGAGGGCGGTGCTGGTAGGGGGGTGGCGGTTGTACCTGTAGATGCAGGGGGCACAGATGTTGCCGCCACCACAAGGGAGCTCCCATCAAAGGACGAGTCCGTGTCACTGGTGTCAGCTCCTGTCCCCGCCGTGGAGCTCCCCTCGCCCTCCGTCCCACTGGTGAACTCCGAGTCCGTTGTCTCGCCCTCCAGGGCCATGTGGGATGCAGCTCCCTCCTGCTCCGGTGCCACTGCTCCTCTGCCTGATAATGCTAATGCACACAAGAACAGGGAGACCACAAAAAGGGGGGGGGATAACAGAAGAAAGACATGTTGAGTGCATGCTTTACCGCTACCGTTGGCGGACACGACAGACACAGAAGCCCCCTGCACTACGCCACGCACTTTGGCTCCACTGTTCAATCCCTGGGACATGGCCTACAAGGCTATGGATGACATCTGCACACATTGATGACACAGGAGCCTGACTAGGTGTACTTGGCACTGTACACAGGTGGGGTGGGGTGCCACAGGGTCTGCCAGAACAAGGGGACCTTGCCTACTAAACTCGCCCTGGCCTAGCGAAACCCACAGCCCACCTGCCCCACCCAGACACCTCCTCCGATGTGAAGGCAGGGGCCCTTTCCCCAGACGCACGGACCATTGTCTCTTCCAGACCGAAGTCACAGCAGCACTTGCTGTGTAGGTCCTCTCCTGTCGAAGATCAGGTATCGAGTGATTGAACAGATAGAAAATGGCGGTCACGTCTGCGGCGGTGCGTACCGTCACCGCCGGCGTACATCGTAATTGGCTCCTGGGACCCATAGGGTCAAATGTTAACCAATGCAGTATTGCGTCGCGGTCTTCGACCGCCTACCGCGACTGTGTACGCCAGCGCAGTTACCTTACATCCCATTGTCCCACTTTACAGGTCAGGCAGCTGCCATTTCAGGGGCCCACATGGCTTAATTTTTAACTGCGTCATACATACCTAGGACTAGCCTCAACACACATGCAGGACAATTTTCGGATTATGATTTGTGTTCTGTGTAAGCTGTGGGCACATACCTCTGAGTTGGTTGACTCTGTGCTCGCTGTTGTCCTTCATAGGCACCGTCCACTGGGACATGTGAGGAGATGGCAGCATCCTCCAGTGTACAGACCACTGGTGGACCTGTCGACAATGGAGGAAAGACATGTGATCATCACCTACAGGCTTGACCGTGCCAAAATCCTGGAACTGTGTGCCCAGCTGGAGCCAGACCTGATGTCAGCTATCCGCCATCCCACAGGAATCCCCCCTCAAGTGCAGGTGCTGTCAGTACTCCATTTCCTTGCAAGTGGGTCATTTCAAACAACAGTGGCCATAGCTTCAGAGATGACCCAGCCTATGTTTTCCAACGTGTTGTCCAGAGTGTTTTCTGCCCTGCTAAAACACATGCAGAGCTACATCGTTTTCCCTCAGGTGGAGGATTTGCCTTCAGTGGAAGGAGACTTCTATGCCCTGTGACATATCCCCAACATCATAGTGAACAGGTGTACAGAAACCGGAAGAGTTATCATTCCATGAATGTGCAGATGGTGTGTTTAGCAGACCAGTACATCTCCTATGTGAATGCCAAGTTCCCTGGCTCAGTGCATGACGCCTACATCCTGAGGAATAGCAGCATCCCTTATGTGATGGGTCAACTCCAGAGGCACCGTGTGTGGCTTAAGGTGAGCACCTGGAAGCAAATCAGTGGGAATGGTTGTCTGGGTATATCCCTACAGGTTAATGTGTGTCTAACAGTTGTGCCTCGCCATTTGCAGGTGACTCTGGTTACCCCAACCTGTCATGGCTACTTATCCCAGTGAGGAATCCCAGGACAAGGGCAGAGGAATCCTACTATGAGGCCCAAGGGCGAACTCAGCGGATAATAGAGCGGACCTTCGGCCTCATAAGGGCCAGGTTCAGGTGCCTCCATATGACAGGTGAATCCCTATTCTACTCACCAAAGAAGGTGTGCCAGATCATCGTGGCCTGCTATATGCTTCACAACTTAGCTTTGCGACGACAGGTGCCTTTTCTGCAGGAGGATGGTCCAGATGGCGGTGTTGTTGCAGCTGTGGAGCCTATGGACAGTGAAGACGAGGAAGCAGAAGAAGAGGACATGGACAACAGGAACTCGGTGATCCTGCAATATTTCCAGTGAGACACAGGTAAGAATACAAACCTGCCTACTACATGTACTTTAACACTACTACCTCTCTACTGTCTGTCGTTTTCACCCAGTGTATGGTCACTGAGTTGTCACTTTCCCTTACGATTTCACAGATGTGTGTCCCACAGTGTGACATCCGCTTTGTTTCCTCATGGACTAGAGCTGTGTGACATAGGTATGTTGACATTACAATTGAAAGAGCATTTTGCCACTGTAATTGCTAATACACTATTTCAAAATCACAGACTGACTCCAGATTGTTTTGTGCTTCAAGGGTGTTTATTTAAGTGCTCAATATTGGAGGGGGTTGTAAAATGGTGAGGGGTGATGGTGGAGGAATGTCCATGGCAGAGTCCAGTCTATTAGTCTCACAGGTGCATTGCCCAAATGGGCATAGGAGGTGGAGCTGGGGCAGTTTGAGGATGGACAGGGTGACAAGGTGGGACAGAAGGATGACAATCAGGATGGTCTCATTTCTTGGCAGGGGTCTTGGCATCGTTCTCTGTCTGTTTCCTGGATCTCAGGGACCGTTTGCGGGGTGGTTCTCCCTCTGCAGGGAGTGGGGTGCTGGTGTGGTGGTCCTGTGGCGGTGCCTCCTGTCCACTAGCGCCGGCGGAGGTGGTGGGCAGTTCATCGTCCATGCTAGTGTCAGGGGCCCCTTGTTGTGCCATAGTGTCCCTCCTGGTGTTGAGTACTTCCTTCAGGACTCCTACGATGGTGCCCAGGGTGGAATTGATGGATCTGAGTTCCTCCCTGAAGCCCAAATATTGTTCCTCCTGCAGGCGCTGGGTCTCCTGAAACTTGGCCAGTACCGCTGCCATCGTCTCCTGGGAGCGGTGGTAGTCTCCCATGATGGAGGAGAGGGCCTCGTGGAGAGTGGGTTCCCTTGGCCTGTCCTCCCCCTGTCGCACAGCAGCCCTCCCAGTTCCCCTGTGTTCCTGGGACTCCGTTCTCTGGACTGTGTGCCCACTACCACTGCCCCCAGGTCCCTGTTGGGTTAGCCTGGGTTCCCTGTAGTGGTGGACACACTGCTGCTTGACGTGTCCTGGGGACAGAGGTATGGGCCTGCTGGGTGGGTGCTGTGCTGGTGTTTCCAGAGGGGGAAGGTCTGTAGTGGCCTGTGACTGTGTGAGGGGAACCGACTGTCTAGAGGTCCCCGATGGGTCAGGCTGGTCATCTAGATCCAGTTGGACAGAGCTGCTGTCATCACTGTGGGCCTCTTCTGTTGGTGGTGTGGACATGTGTGGACACTCCTGTCCGGTGACGTTGGGTAGGGGTCCTACAGGGGTATAAAAGAATGTTTATTACATCTGTGTCTGGCATGGTGTGCAATAGGTGGGTCTCTGTGTGCCACAGTGCTTGCATTCCTGTGTGGGACCTTGTGTGATGGTGGTTTAGGGGGGTGTATAGGTATGTGCAGTGGCCATGCTTTGGTGATGGGTGTCCATGCTTTGTTGTTGCATGCAGGGCTTAGTGTTGGGATGGGTGGGTTGTGATAGTGGGACATTTGTGAGGAGTAGGAGTGATGGGGGTGAGGGTGAGGGTGGGGGTATGGGATGGCATGGAGGTAGGGTGGGGGATGTAATAGTAAACTTGGACTTACCAGAGTCCATTCCTCCATCTACTCCTGCGAGGCCCTCAGGATGCAGAATCGCCAAGACCTGCTCCTCCCATGTTGTTAGTTGTGGGGGAGGAGGTGGGGGTCCGCCACCAGTCCGCTGAACCGCAAGGTGGTGTCTTGAGACCACAGAACGCACCTTCCCTCGTAGGTCGTTCCACCTCTTCCTGATGTCATCCCTATTTCTTGGGTGCTGTTCCACTGCATTGACCCTGTCCACTATTCTTCACCATAGCTCCATCTTCCTAGCAATGAAGGTGTGCTGCACCTGTGATCCGAATAGCTGTGGCTCTACCCGGACGATTTCCTACACCATGACCCTGAGCTCCTCCTCAGAGAACCTGGGGTGTCTTTGCCGTGCCATGGGGTGGTGTGGGTGATGTGTGGGGTGGTGTGTGTAGTGATAAGTGAGGTGGTATTTAGTGGTGTGTTGTGTGAAGTGCGTGGAAGTAATGTGGGTGATGGTATTGTGTGCCTGTGGATGCTTGGTAGTTGTTTGTAGTGTCTCTCCCTGGCCTTCTCTCGGTACTTGTGGTCATAGGGGTTTGTGGGTGTGTGTTTTATATTGTATTGGGTGTGTGGGAGTGGTGTGTGTATGTGTATCAGGTGTGTGTATTTTGAATTGTCCAATGTGGTTGTGTTTTGTAGATGTGTATGTATTTTGAGCGTGGCGGTGTGCACCGCCAATGGAATACCGCGGTTGAAAGACCGCTGCGTGGATTAGTGTGTCCTAATAGTGTGAGCGTATTTCTGTTGGCATGACGGTGGAGGTTTTGTTTTCGCCAGTTTATCACTGACCTTTGGTGTGGCGGACTCGTGTGGGTGTCTGAATTTTGGCGGATTCCGTTCTGTGGATCATAATAGCTGTGGCGGAATTCGGCGGACGCGGCGGTGTGTTGGCGGTCTTCTGCTTGTCGGTAAGCGGCATTTACCGCCAATGTTGTAATGAGGGCCATTATCTCTTGAATAAAACATATGCGATAAAGCAACACCATAAGCTATGGATATCAGCATTAACAATGTAATTCAGCAATAAGGTTTGTCAGTCATTTGTCACTGTTCACGTCACCCCTAACAGCCTACCTAACCAAGATTAGCATTAGCATGGGGTTCTTCATGCGAAAACAATTTAGGGAAAAAAAAATTAATTTTGGAAAAATCTACCTAAGAGTAAATCTCTGTAAAACAGCGCAGTTGGTACCTAAAAGAAAAGGCACAAAATCATCAGTCACATTTTCATAGTTACCTATCCAGGATGGATCAGCAACAAGTCAATCTTCATCTTCAGGTCATCAATAGTCAGCTACAGATCAGGCTCACAAAGTATGAGCCCAATATCAGCACCTTGGACAGCGTCTCCTGATGTCATCAACTTTCTCCTCGCAGTTCTGAATCCTCACCCTTTGTCATGACTTTTTATTAAGGTCTTCCGGTCCATCCCACTAATTGCTAATTGGTCAGTCTATCAAAAGTTATGACTCTAACCTATAGTTTTTGTTTAACAAATCTTTGAGTTTGCATATGGCTTGTGTCCCGTAAAACTGATTGGTTCTTCTTGCGATGAGACCATCATCCGGCTCTTGAGGTAAGGAAATTGTTGCGTGCGATTCTTCAGTCAGTGCCTCTATTGTTCAAGTCCTGGGAAAGTACATTTAGCCTACACTACACATAATTGTATCAACTTTTCTTCATCATTTCCTGTCCGTTGGTACATTTGCAGAAGGTTCTAGCTAAGCAGCATGAACTCTGAGCGGTTCAAGGTCCCCTTCTCCAATTACCAGCCCTTCGCAAGGCATTCGAATTCTCCATGTTTAGAGCAAGTGAGGCCCAGTGAAACCAGGCCCTTAGTCTGGCTAATTTAAGAATATGAATTAATATAAAACATAGGTTATCCATTTCGTTATGACATATTAGGGCATTTTTCTTATACGTTTTTCATTATTTTACATCTTTTAGTTCTTTTAGTACACATGGTGATCACTCCCTGAGGGCATATTTTCAAATGTGCACATTATTTTTCTACAATTAATTTCTCTTTCTCCTTAGTAAACACACACATAAGTCATTAGAAATTTCTTAATTAACATATCTGCTCCATCAGTGTAGAGCCACAATTGTTTAAAGCATATGTCCAGCACACAGCTTTCAGTAGGAAAATGGAAATGTGGGACAGTATTGTCGATAGAGTCAATGCTGTAGGCACCACCCTGCCCACAAGGGAGGACATTAGGAAGAGGTGGAACGACCTCAGGGCCAAGGTCTCCGGGCACCAGCTGCAGCCCAAGTAGACTGGCAATGGCCCTCCCAGTACCCATTTACATCTCTTTTCCTGGAAGGAGAAGGTCTTGGCAATCCTGCATCCTGAGCGCTTGACAGGAATACTCAGGGGAGTGGAGTCTGCTGACTAAAAAAGCACCACAAATGTCCCCAAAATGCAATGTACTGCATGCTCGCAGCTCACCTTTTGCCACTTTTACTGTCATTCCACTTACCAGCTCAGTGTTTACCTGTCCAAAGACCCCTGCTTGGCAACTCTCAATTGAAGTGTACTCATTTGGGGGGATTACATTTGTATAGTGTGTGCAGCACATGGAGTTACATGACTACAACTCCCGGGAGGCACTGTTACTGTTACCTAAACCACCAGCCCAGTGTTTCCTTCACCAAATACTCTTGTTTGTAAACTCCCAATTGAAGTGTACTCACCTGGGAGGATAACATGTGTATTGTGTGTGTTCTAGAGAGCGTCACATGACTGCAACTCACAGCAGGCACTGTTTCAGCAATTACAAATACCAGAACAGTGGTCACTTGTCCAAAGACCACTGTCAGCCAACTCACAATTTAAGTTTACTCAGATGGGAGGATACCAATTGACAAATGTGTGAAGTAGAGAGAGTGACATGACTAGTAACGCCAGGAAGGCCCTTTGTCTGTTAAACCAACCATTAGCCCAGTGTTCTCTTGTCCAAATACCATTGTTTGTAAACTCTCAAGTGAAGTGGACTCACCTGGGAGGATAGCATTTGTCAAGTGTGTGTAGTTCAGGATGTTACATGACTGCAACTTCCAGGAGGCCCTCGTTCAGTAACTCCACACACCAACCCAGTGTTCTCTTCTTCAAAGACCACTGTTTGTCAATTCCCAAATGAAGTTTACTCACCTCGGGGGATAATATTGGTCAAGTATTGGGGAGTAGTGAGAGTGAGTGAATGCAACTCCCAAGTGCCAAAGATTTTCTAACTCCAAACACTAGACCAGTGTCCACTTGTGTAAATACCCTTGTTGTTTGTGACCTCTCAATTAAATATTAAAGTGTACTCATCTAGGAGAATATGATTTGAAGTAGAAGGAGTGATCTGACTGCAACTCCCAGGAGGCACTGTTCCACCAACTCAAAACACTAGCCCAGTGTTCAGTCCTCCAAATTCCCGTCTTTATGAGCTCACAAATGAAGTGAACGCACCTGTGGGGATGACAGTTACAAAGTGTATGAAGTAGAGGGAGTGACATGACTGCTAAGGCCAGGAGGCTCTGTCTCTCACACTCCAAACACAAGTGTGGTCTTCTAATGCCAAGGTACCCATGTGTCCTTATTTTCTAATGAAGTTTACTCATCTGGGACCATAACATATGTATGGTATGGGAACGTAGAGGGAGTGACTGGAATGCAAAACACAATAGGCCCTGTGTTCCTAACTTCAAAAGACAAAAACAATGTTCACTTGCCCAGTTCCATCCATTTATGAAATCTCAATTGAAGTTCACTCACCTGGGTGGATACCATCTTTCAAGTGAGTGTAATATGGAGAGTGACATGACTGCAACTCCCAGAGGGCACTGTTTCAGTAACTCCAAACACCAGAACATTGGCCACTTGTCCAAATACTCTTGCCTGCTAACTCTCAAATGAAGTTTACTCACCTGGGAGGGACCAAGATACGGATCATGCTGAACTCTGAGGTGTGTCTGGCTACCTTGCTCCATCTTGACCTGCTAGCCAAAGATAATACTATTGAAGGCAGGAAGGACACCATACCCAGTGTGCAAAACAATGATGCCAAAGGCCTCAAGATGCATAGCCAGATTGGAAGCCCACACATTCACAATGCACTGAACACATGATGACTCCAATCACATACACAACAAAGTCCTGGGTCTCCCTGCATAACACTCAACTAAGCCTCAAAATGGCCAATTCCATGTCTTGCCTAGACAGTGCTCTGGAGATCTATCTGAAGTCCCAAGGCGTGATGAGCCAGGTACTTGCTGAACTCTGGGAAATGAAGCAGCTGCAGAGGGACTTCCATTGGGAAATGCCTGAACAGTGGGAGGCTCACAATACCAACATGGCCTCCCTTACAGGGGTGCTGGAGGACATTAATACCACCCTGAGCAGGGATCAATAACAAACCACTACCCCTTCCTTTGGCACATCTACACCAGACCCTTCATTAGTGCCAGCCACGGGAAGGAAGGTCCTGTCAGGGTAAGAACCCGCCTCAGACACCCCTGCCTCTGTAGTAGCAGATCCTCTCCACCACGCAAGCAGGGACACCCACTACTGCCAGAAAGTGACCTATTCCAAAATGACCTCCTTTGTGTGCCACATAGTCAGTCTGTTGACTGTTCTTCAACCACCTTCCATTTCCAATGGGAGGAGTACACTGTGTGGCATCTACTCCAATGATTTCATCCACCAAGACTGAACCCTTCACTTTTCTTTCCCATTATGCCCCAATTTTCTTTTATGCACACATTTTCAATTAATCCACCTATCACAAAGCCATTGTCTGCTTGCTTCTCTTCCACATTTTTGTATGTAGAGATGTAAGCATATGTGAAGCTAATGAGGAAGACTCAAGATACTAATGCAAGTAGGGATATGTTACAGGTACAGTGTCCTGCTAAGGATTACTACCAACACACACAAAAACCTTGCTACAAGTGTCTGGTCACACCAAACATTTTATTCAAGTGTACAGCATATAGGCTGTTTGTTAGGAATGGGGTTTCTAGTTAGTAGAGGTGTACACCCTTGTCCAAGTGGGGACCACAATCCTAGTCAGGGTAAGTCACACACAATCCAAATTATCCTGTGCCCACCCTCTGGTAGCTTGGCACTGAGCAGTCAGGCTTAACTTAGAAGGCAATGTGTAAAGTATTTGTGCAATACATCATGCAATCACACAGTGAAAACACCACCAAAATATACCACACAGGTTTAGAAAAATATAAGATATATATCTGAGTAAATTAAGGTAAAAAACTTTGATAAGCACAAGCACAAGTTGAAATATCACTTTTGCAATGATAATAATTGTCTTAAGTCTTTAAAAATCAACAAATGTCACGTATGTGGGTGAAGTACCTGGTATGCGTCAAAATAACTTGCATGGAGACCACAGAGGAGGAGATGCATGGTAAAAGGAAGGTGTGCATCGGATTTCCGAACGCGCACAGACGATGCATCGATTTTTCCCACGCTGCAAGGGCTTTGCGTCGATTTTCGGTGCGCAGTCTTGGATCCTCACTGCAATGTGGAGTCTTTTGACACCCAGGGATGATGTGTGGAAATCTTGGGCGTGCAGGACAAAGTCACAGGTGCTGCGTCGATCTGGTGAACGATGAGTCGGAGTTTCTGTCACACGACAGGCGCTGCGTTGATTCCTCACGCAGGATGTCGGGATGCGTTGTTGTGGCTCGCCGATGCTTTGATCCGGTAGGTTGTGCGTCAAAGTTCTGGTCGCAAAGCTGGTGTTGCGTTGATCTCCACTCTGGGAGCCGGGCTGCGTATTTCCGGGTCTGCGATGCGGTGATTCTTTCACCAGCTAGGCAGGATGTGCGTCAGTTCCGGCAGGCCGTGCATCGATTTTTGCCGCACAAGCAGTTCCTTTGAAGAGAAGAATTCTTTTTGGCCCTGAGACTTCAGGAACAGGAGGCAAGCTCAATCTAAGCCCTTGGAGAGCAGTTCTCAGCAGAGCCAGAGGCCAGCAAGACAGCAGGGCAACAGCAAGGCAGCAGTCCTTCACAGCAAAGCAGTCCAGGTGAGTCCTTTGGGTAGGCAGCTCCTCTTGGCAGGTTGCAGGATCTGGTTCAGAGAGTCGGTCGCAGAAATCGTCTGAGTTGGTCGAGTCAAGGACTTTTATACCCAAAAGTGCCTTTTGAAGTGGGGAGAGACTTCAAAGAGTGGTTTTGAAGTGTACAAGGTCCTGTTTCAGTACAGGTCTCTCTGCCAGGGTCTCAAAAGGAGGTTTGGCAGTCCATTGTGTGAGGGAGGGCCACTAGCCTTTGAAATGTAAGTGTCAGGCCCCTCCAACCCTTCCAGCCCAGGAAAACCCATTCAGTATGCCGATGAGTGCAGGTGTGACTGAGTATCCTGTGTTTGTGGTTGTCTGGATGAAATGCACAAGGGAACTGTCGACCAGCCCAGTCCAGATGTGGATTGGAGACAGGCTGTAAGGCACAGATGGATTTTAAGTGCAGAGAAATGCTCACTTTCTAAAAGTGGCATTTCTAAAATAGTAATATCAAATCCATCTTCACCAATAAGTTGGATTTTCTATTACCATTCTGGCCATACTAAACATGACCTATTCACCTCTTTCTGATGTTAGCCTATGAAAGGAGCAGGCATCACAGTAGTGGAAAACAAATTTAGGAGTTTTACACTACCAGGACATATAAAACACACATTTACATGTCCTGCTTTTACCTACATAGCACCCTGCCTTATGGGTTACCTAGGGCCTACCTTAGGGGTGACTTATATGTAAAAAGGGGAGTTTAGGGCTTGGCAAGTACTTTTAAGTGCCAAGTCAAAGTGGCAGTGAAACTGCACGCACAGGCCTTGCAATGGCAGGCCTGAGACATCGTTAAGGGGCTACTTATGTGGGTGGCACAACCAGTGCTACAGGCCCACTGATAGCTTTCAATTTAATGGCCCTGGGCACATGTAGTGCATTTTACTAGGGACTTACAAGTAAATTCATTAGCCCATTGGGTATGAGCCAATGTTACCATGTTTTAGAGAGAGAGCATATGCCCTTTAGCACTGATTAACAGTGGTAATGTGTGCAGAGTCCTAAAGCCAGTGAAAATGAGGTCAGAAAAATAGGAGGAAGGCAAAACGTTTGGGGGGGGTGACCCTGCAGAGAGGCCATTTTCAAAACTGTTGAAATGTCTGGACTGTCATAGCCAAGACTGGCTGACTCATATTGTGCCAAGGTACACATATCAAGCTATAGCCCCCCAAGACACTGAAGGGAGGGCCTTGTCAGACATTGTCCTGTAGAATAGGCAAACAGAAAAGTAGATGGTGTCACCAGCTTCAGTCTTATCACATACCACACCAAAGAAATCCAACATAACATAAATCAAAGTACAGACAGAGGGCAGTACAAAACTCCCTGATCACAGGCCTATCATAATCCAATGTCCATGCATCTGGTGGTATGACGCAAACATCTGTCAGTGTCCTGGCACAGGTACTGCGGCCAGCAATGATGAAACACATCTACAGCAACATACAGGTCATACAAGAATAGTAATTAGCCTATGTGAAGGGGGAATGCCTTGCTTGCAACTGATGACAACATATTTCATGCCCACATGATGACACACATGATGCAATCGGGTCAACACAACACACTAAAAAAGTACAATGTGCACTTCTGACCTTCTACCCAAACACTGTTCAAGCTGCCTACGGACAGGTCTCATACACCTTAAATCAGTAACCTACATTACCTGGAACAATCCATGTCCACTTCATATGTCAGAACTGCAACAGATACCTGTCAGTGTCACAACTCTGAAAGTCCCACATGAGGATGTTATGATGAAGTACCTGTACAAAGACAAAACAAGGAGTATAGGCTTGAAAACATACCTATAACACAAATCACATAGCAAACATCTGGAAAGCAAATTACATTGCAATGAGACTGACACAAACAAAGTAGCTACATCAAGGTAGGGATATGTCAAAGGCTAACTCTTCAAGCACACTTTGGCTGAATATTGCAGAGTATCTGCTCCCTAGTTGTTTCCAAAAAACTCAACTCCACACATTCTTACAACTACTGTCCTTTGTACAGTTACAGTCATCACAACACATGTGATACTCATACTCATAAAAGTAGCTATTGATGAGATCTTCCCGCAAGTCAACTCCTTCCTCTTCACCGCTGCCATCTTCACTTGTCATTTCAGTCTCACCCAGTGGCACTGCAGGCTACCCCCTCTTCTGGGATGTGTGGGATATTCCTCTGCAGGGCAATGCTGTGGAGCATGCAGCATGCCACAGTGATCTGACACACTTTCCCTGGTGAGTAGAGGAGGGCTCCACCTGTACGTTCCAGACACCTAAATCTGACCTTCAGGAGCCCAAAAACCCACTCCACTACCCGTCTTGTTCTTCCATGGGCCTCATTGAAGCGGACTTCCCCTGGCATAGTTAGATTTCCTATTAGAGTCAACAACCAAGGACAGTTTGGAAATGCGGAGTCTCCTGTTAAGAAATGGGACATATGTGCAACAATATGTCTCTCACTTCATGATTGTAGCACCTAACATTGCACACACACAAACTGGACAGATGTGACTTACCAACCAGCCAGGCCCTCTCTGGGTGCAGTTGTGACATCATCTGGAGTATGGTGCTATTTTGCATTATGAAGGAATCATGGGCTGTACCCGGATAACAGGCACAGATCTGTGAAATGTATAGATTCACGAAACATACAACTTGCACATTGATGGAATAGAAGTTCTTTCTGTTGCAGTATACATGTTCATTGGCATGCGGTGAGACCAACCCAAAATGTGTGCCATCAATAGCCTTCACCACATGTGGGAGGCATGCAAAAGCATAAAAGTCAGCCTTAACATGGGCTAAATCCTGATGTCGGGGAAGCTGGTTGTAGCTGACCAGGTGTTTCAACATTGCTGAGACGACATCCTTCGACACCAGACTGAATAGATAGTGGGACATGTCAGCTGATAGGGCCACTATATGTTGGAAGGATCCTGTGTCTAGGAAGTGCAGTACTGACATGACCTGTACAATGGGTGGTATGCTGGTTGGATAACTAATAGCTGGCATCAGATCTGGCTCCATCTGATGACATAAGTCCACTATTGTTTGCCAATTCAGACGGTAAAGAAGGATTATGTGGCATTCTTCCATGGTCTGAAAGTCTGGCAGTCGACGTTAGACAGGAGGTTGTCGCATCCTCCCTCTCCCTGCATCCCTTTGTATGACAAGACATGAGGCCTTATTACGAGGCTGGCGTTCGTAGGACCGCCAGACTCACGATGGCAGTAGGACTGCTGCACTCCAGGCAGTTTGATTGTCAAATTACAACCTTGGTGGGCAGATCTGCCTAAAGACCCACCAGGAACACCCTTTCCGATGTGGTGAAGGCGGTCAGGGTTGTGACCAGCCAGGGCAGCGCTGAGCTCAGCGCTGCCTGGCTGATTACAACCCCACTTTCCGCCAGCCTTTTCATTGCAGTGCTGGGTGCCATGGGGGCCCATGGCATGGGCAATGCAGGGTCCCCCCTGCCCTGCACCATTGAAATGCGCACTGTCTGCAATTCTGAGAGTGCTGGTAAGCTCCCTCTGTGCTACAGAGAATCACAAACTCAGAATTGTAAACGTAACATCATGGTTTGGGGTTCTCTTTATAATAAGAATTGATTTATACCCAAATTAACTCTTTTTGCAACATTAGGATAAAGAAAGACTGGGGAAAAATAATAATGCTCTAATATATACTTTGAGGAATGCATGCAGTCCTTTGATGACTGTTGATAATTTACAGTTCTATCTGAGGAGTTTAATTTATAAAGTATAAGTAACAAAAGTAGTTCTCTGACAAAAGCACTAACCCACTGACCCCTTTGCGTCATATGCACTTTGTGATCTACATGGTACATGCTCTTTGAAGAAGGCATATTAGCCCACTGTACTACCTTTAAACGTCCACTATAGAAAACTCTGAACTCTGTCCAGAAAGAACATTAAACTCCAGAGTTATCTTGACAATTTTATTGTTGCCTGAAAATTCCTGGAGGCAAGGAACACTGCAGCAGGTGCTTTTAAAATTGTAATATAGTTGCAAACACAGCGGCCCCTCCCATAGTCAGCACCCGATGCAGTGGCACCAGTCGCACCATCCTAGAGCCAGCACAGCCCACTGTTAAAAACCATCAGTGCCATGGAACATAGTACAGTGTTTTTTAATTAGTAGGATCTACATAGCAAGACAGGGTAAGCATGTTTGTGACCTCAAAAAACATTTTCAGTGGTGTTACACAGTTTGTGAAGCCCAATACAGCATTTCAGGCCTCCAAAATGGTGGCTGCCTGACCTACTCCCCCGGATGTTAGGAACCGCCCGCGACCGCCGGAGGAAGACGTCATGGCGGTAGGTGGTTGCAACCGCAGTGGACACAGCCAGAGGCTAACATTGTTGCCAGTGGCAGTCGCGGGCCAATGGCTGTGTCCGCCAGCAGTGACGACCACTCATGTGGAGGATGTGACCATCATGCTCTGCAGATTCACTCACTTGACTCCTGACACTACTGCCAACAAGACCTTCACTACCCGAGCTGCTGTGTACCACCTCTGGGAGCAGTCATGCCACGTCCAGCAGGTGTTAGGGCCCCGTATGAACAACTCTATGGTGCACCAGAGGAGCAGGTTAGTACCTCATGTGCACAGTTTTCTCTAAACCTCACCATCCTTTCCCTCCTCACAGGTTAGAATGTGGCCATGTGTGCCAGGTTGACTTTTCATGTGCCTGTTGTTGAAGTCTGTGTGGCATCAATAGGATGTACAATATGCAGGTATTGGTGGTCAGTGCCATGCGTAAAGTTCAGTCACATTGCATTATGTGAGTTTTTGGGTTCCTAGATCCTCCTTGTGTTGGATGCACATAACTAGGTGAGAAGATATTACTGCAATCCACTAACATCTCTTTCCTCATGATTTTTGTAAATGTCAGACAACATGTATGTGCATGACAGCACGAGCTGAGTATGCATGCTGTATGAGTCAATTGAGAGGGAGAATGTGTATGCTGCCACAGAGATTTATTAACACATGTTGTTTGGAAGGCATATCATGACTCACTCTGCCCTCTAGGTTGCCACATACACTACATGCCACATTACTGTTGGCTACATAATTTACTGTCATACATGGAAGTGATGGGAATGGAGTGTCAGGTAGATTTTGTATACTTAGCCTGCAGAGACCAGGGCCTGTCAAATGTATCTCCCAGTATGGGTCCTGGGGAGAGTCACTGTGGCTATGCAACTGTGGCACTGTGCCCACTCGCTGTATCCCAGCAGATCCTGTTATGTGACCAATATGAGCCTCTGGTGGCAAATCCTTCCCAGAATACCTTATTCCTTTGATCAGATTAGGAATGGGTGCAGAGGTAAATTATTAATCTAATCCATATGTGCACTTAACATCCTTCCCAATGGGTGTCTTTGACTCATGACAGGTCTCTTACCCCAAAAGCCCTGTTGTCACCGTCAGACAGGTCATATTTGTCCGGTACTGGCTTATTGCATAAATGGCAGCCCCACAGTGTAGACAGCGAGTTGATTCCAGGAAGGCTATGATATGTGACTCAGTAGCTTGGTCACATAGCAGAAACTGTACAACACATGCCTTTGTTTGTTGGATGCCAACCATCTAGGATGGACACATGTCCAAAGGAGTGTTCTGTGGTACAGGTACATACCACAGAATCCTAATCCCTGAAGTGGCATAAATCTGCATTTGTTAGGGCACATGGAAAGGGAAGATAATTTATGTATCCACCATGCCAGTCCCTTCATTATTACCCATGTGTACTGTTTGAGTTTGTACTCAATATGCTGCAGGGACTGTCTATAGAGAGTCATCCTCACAGAGTGTGAATATGTTGGTCCATTCATGCCTAAGGAGTTTACCTTTTATGTGTTTCATAATGGCGCACACCACAGTCAGGTAGCTTGAGCATGAGCTACATGATGTGAGTAATCTTGCTTAGTCACTGTAGGGCCAGAACATGGTAGTGTGTTAGTCTGCAGATGGAGACATATATGTCTTTAGTCATGTCCCTGTACTCATTGGCTTGTATGTGTCACACTTGGGGAGTATTTACAAATAGGATTGTTACTGATGCATGTGACTCAACCATTTGTGATGAAACTTGTGATCATGATCTCTTGATTTCTCTTTTGCATCCATGCAGGTCAACGCCCATCAAAAGAAGAGATTATGGAGAGCCATTACCAAGAAGGTGCGGACCCTGGAGGTCCACAGACGGCTGAGCGCCTCTGAAGGAAAAGGAGGAAGGACCCAAGACAATGGACCCGGAAGATTGCTGAGGTCCAACTGGGGGTGTCCTCCCCCCGTGATGGGGTGCCCGTCGGACCTTGACCCCATTAATGGCTCGCATTGTGGTAGTGGCCTATCTGGAGCTGGATGGGCATTTGTCACATTGCCTAGTGAATGAGTTAGGTTCTGAATTCTTCCCCTGTCAGAAAGCAATGAACCATGTGTCACACAGTAGATAAGAGATTGTTTGTGTAGACATGCCATATGGTGCATACTGATGTGCCTTGTATATTGACCCAGGGACCTAGGACAAATGGGTAGAATTCACAAACCACTTGCTCTGCAGGGAGGAGATATGGCTGGGTACATTGATCAAACAAATACTGTTTGTTGTTGTACTGTGTGTAATTTCTATGCAATATCCCCCTCTCTTAAATGTTACAGGCCAAAGGTAATTAGGTGATGGATCACTGTCCTCAGCCAGGTGTCTGGGTAAATGTGAAAATGGGCAACTGCCACCCAGAGACTAGTTGTCTTCAACATATGATAGGTGCTGCTGCCTCACTGCAGTATATAATGTAACAATGTCCATCATACTTGTGACAGAGCTTACATTGTTCTTTGGATGCAGCTATAGGTCAATATTTTCCCTTGGTAAGTTGGGAATGTCCATTGACATGATGTATGTGCCATCACTGTTGCCAACATTCCTTGTGCCAACATGTAAGCATGTGTCCCTTTCTGTTTTGAAAAACATTTGTAAGCTGCTGTTTCATGCATGGTCTACCTATGTTGATGGGATGATGTCTGTATTCCCTCACATATATATGCATGGCAAACTGTTTGTGGAATAATACATTTACAATACGGGCGCATTTCATGTTGTGCCATACACAGGAGTGTGTCACCATTGTTTATAGGCTGACACGTACCCTCACCAGTCATAGCATGTCATTTGGCATTTACAACTGCAGTAGCAATGAGGTGCATGACAGGTAGGCCTAGAGTTTAGAACCACAGTGTGAATATATATTCACTTGATATGGCATCATGTGGAAAAGGGCACTGCACATGTGTAATGGGTAAGATTTGTGCCCTGACTGTTGGCCAGCATCCTGGAGTGACGTGCAGTTATGTTGAAATCATGTGTTTGGGCACAAGCATTCATCCACAGACAGATATCTGGGTCTGCATGACCATAATGGAGACAACTATGTAGCTTCCAATTGGGCAACATGTTGATGGCCTTCAACAAGTACTTGCAAATCTCAGGGCCTCTCCATCATCCAAGGGACTAATGGCGTTGACTGATGCACTTGGATTATGTCATTGTAAGGGGTGCCAGGCATTAGTGGTGATTAGCCTGGGGGTGGCTGATTCATTATGCTGTGGATACATTTTTGGGACATCGCTCCTTGACATATTGCACATGATGTCTAGAGTGTCCATTTCCATGCCACATGTGTGGCCTATCTGAGCAACCATGATTCTACTGGGGCAAATATCACTTGGTGAAGTGTGCATTGTTGATATGTTTCCAGTGTGACATGAGCATTTCCATGTCACCTTCTCCCGGCTATTGTACTTTTGTCAGCAACATGGCAGGATTTCCTATTGTTGGGTCTGTATGTATGTGACAAATAGATGTGTGAATGACCTTGTGTGGGATCTGTGGAAATGCATTTGGCATTGGCCTACTATTGTATGCCTTACAGGTAACTGATGTCTGCTCCATGGGGCAAAGGTTTGAGGGTGATAGGGTCTCCTACTAGTTGAATGGTTATTGTGATTGCACAGCTTCAGCCATGCAATTGTAGTTGTCTGAAATCATAAATGTGCTGTGGGTAACTGTTGACAGTTCGGATAGCATTAATGCATATGGTATTTTACATGTATGGGCCTCTTAGGTGGAGTTTGTTGCTGGGCCTAAATGATTTCCTGGTAATGTTTGCTAACCTCAACTGTTGTTCAAGTGTGAACATGGGCATGTGATGACACTATTCCTCTTTGTATTTGCAGCATCAGCACCGGCAAGCGAAGGAGACGGGGAACAGCCAAGAGGGGAAGCATCTGACCATGGGACCTCTGGTCAAGACACCACCAACACAGAGGGACCCAGTAGCCTGGAGGGCGAGGGAAGTGCTGAGGGGGAGACCGGAACATCCTAATCATCATCAAATTCTTCCTCCAATAGACACTCCCTGGTGGTGGGGGACCCATCCTCTTCTATCATCTTTGTCCACCACCCCCAATTCTATTGCTGCCCTCCATGTTGCTCCCCACCCAATTGGCTGTGCCTGCCCACTCAAGAGGGTGGGCATCTCCTTTGCCGCAGGTACCCTTCCCCCAGCTCCTGTTACCCCTGCTGACCTCAGTGAGGAGGCTATTGACCTCCTGAGAAGTATCTCTGTAGGTCAGTCAGCTATTGTGAATGTCATCCAGGGATAGGCAACTTAGCGACAACAGGCAAATGCATTCCTGGAAGGCATTATGTTGCAATGGCTGGCCTACAGAGATCTTTTCAGGCTCTGGTTTCCTCACTGACAGCAGTCAGTCACTCCCAACCTTCCGTCCCCCCTCCACCTCCCACTTCTCAATCCAAATCACCCCTTCCCCTACCTACCCAAAGCACACAGACAAATCCACATGCATCCACATTAACTCACAAGAGCAGCACACACAAGCACCACAAAGCACACTGGCACACAAGCAAACAACAGCTACCCACAGACACAACAAAATTCACAATGTACCCAGACACTCCCACCACCCCCAGCATTACACACACAACATCCAGCATACCCACACTCCAACAGTCAGTGACCCACCAACCACACTCAGCATACCCACAGACACCACCCCAACAGATCCCCAGACATTCACCACAAGCGCAATACCTGCAGACACCATAACAGACACATAGGCCCTCATTATGACATTGGCTGCTGCTGACATACCGCCGTCGCAGCGGATTACTGCTACCCATATTATGACACACACATAATAATCTGTCACTATACAGCCACACACACAAGTCTTCCAGCCCAAAGGTCATTGATAAAGTGACGGTACCAAACCCACACCATTACGCCTACAGGACTACGCCCACAGCATTATGACCCACGAATCACCGCAGCGGACATTCAATGGCGCTCGACCATTGGCGGTACATACCGCTGCCCTCAAAATACACACACACTAACAAAACATTGGACAATTTGAATAACACACACCTGACACCCATGCACACACCACACCCACACCACTATAAAACACACACCCACACTACTCACAACCCTTTACCAATACAAACAAGTGCCATAAGAGAGAAAGCAAGACCATAGACAAGACCACCGCCACACACCACCATCACCTCCATCCACTCACCTTACATCACACACCCCAACACAGCACCCCACCCACCCTCACCCACCCCACAGACACTACACCCATGGCACCCCACTGACACCCCAGGTTCTCAGAGGAGGAGTTAAGGGTCATGGTGGAGGAAATCATCTGGGTAGAGCCACAGCTATTTGGATCACAGGTGCAGCAGACATCCATTGCAAGGAAGATGGAGCTATGGCAGAGAATCATGGACAGAGTCAGCGCCATGGGACAGCACCCCAGAACAAGGGATGACATGAGGAAGAGGTGGAACGACCTATGGGGGAAGGTGCGTTCCGTGGCAGCAAGATGCCAAATAGCTGAACAGAAGACTGGCGGTGGACCCCCAACTTCTCCCCCACAACTAACAACATGGGAGGAGCAAGTCTTGGCAATCATGCAGCCTGATGGCCTGGCAGGATTAGGAGGAGGACTGGATTCTGGTAAGTCAACACTTTCACCCCCCTTCCTGCATGCCATCACATACACCACCCTTACCCTCACTCCCATCACTCCACCATCACAACCCACCCCACCCCTCCAAATCCTAAGCCCTGCATGTAACACTAATGCATGGACACCCATCACAGACATGCCTGGACACGCATCACTAAAGCATGCACACTAGAGAGAATCACCTAGCCCACCAAATAACTGCTCACACAGCTGTCGGGGCAACAACAACCATAGAGGGCAACACACCCATACACAAGATATCACATGCAGTAACAATAACAATGCATTTACATCCCCACAGGTCCCCCATCCAACGTCACCGGAGAGGAGGTGCGAGCAACATCCAGTTCCCCTCCAGAAGTGGCCCACAGTGATGACAGCAGCTCTGGACGCCTGGATCTGGATGACCAACCTGGCCCACCAGGGATCTCCGGACAGTTGGTGACCCAGGCACAGTCCCATACCACCACAGAGCCTCCCCCCTCAGGAAATACCACCACAGTACCCACTCAGCGGGCCCATACATCTGTCCCCAGGACGTGTCAATCAGCAGTGTGTCCACCACTACAGGGACCCCAGGCCACCCCACAAACACAGGAAGATCAGGGACCTGGGGTCAGTGGCAGTGGGCACATGGTTAAGGGGACAAAGGCACAGGACAGCAGGGAAGCTGGGAGGACTGCTGTGCGACAGGGGGAGGACAGGCCTAGGGTACTGACTCTCCAGGAGGCACTCACCAACATCCTGGGAGCACACCACCATTCACAGGAGACTATGGACCAGATACTGGACAAGTTGCAGGAGACCCAGCGACTGCAGGAGGGACAGTACCTGGGGATCAGGGAGGACTTGAAGGACATCAACACCACCCTAGTCACCGTTGCAGGGGTGCTGGCAGACATGGCCAACACCATGAGGTAGGCAGTGGCACACCAGCGGGCCAGTACCACTAGCTAAACCGAGGAACAGCCCTCTACCTCCGCTGCCGCTAGTGGACAGGAGGCCCCGCCACAGGACCAACAGGCCACCAGCACCCCACCCCCTGCAGAAGGAGAACCACCTGCAAACGTTCCCTGTAATCCAGGCAGAAGCCAGAGACTATTGCCAAGACCCACGCCAGGAAATAAGACTCTCCTGATTTTCACCCTGGTGTCCAACTCTGTCACCCTGTCCACCTTGAGCTGCCATTGCTCCCCTTCCTATGCCTCCTTGGACAATGCACCTGTGATACAAATAGACTGGACTCTATCCTGGACATTTCTCCACCATCACCCCAGCCCATTGCACATCCCCCTCTACTTATTAGCACTTAAATAAACACCATTTGAATAAATAAAAGTATGGAGTCTGTCAAATGTTTGAACTATGTGTTTGTTTAACAGGCTTTAAACACTGCAATACAACTGTACAGTAATGAGTATATAGGAATGACCTGTAGTTGGCTGCAGTCAACACACCAGGAGCAATAGTTGGGCACAAATATCTGAAAATAGAGAAGCCAAAAGGTACAGTAAGTGGCCATAGAAGTGGGAAACCAGCCTGCCAGTGACAAAGTCAAACACAATACTGTCAAAGTGAATTTACAGTGTCTTACATGTGTGTCATTGGAAGTATTGTCGGATTATTGCACTCCTGTTGTCCTCATCCTCATCCGCTGCCTCCTCATCTTCACTGCCCACAGGGTCCACTGCTGCTACACGGCCATCTCCAGCCTCATCCTCCTGCAGAAAAGGCACCAGGCGACGTAAGGCAAGGTTGTGCAACATACAGCAAGCTACGATGATCTGGCAGACCTTCTTGGGTGAGTAGTACAGGGATCCACCTGTTAGATGGAGGCAACAAAACCTGGCCTTCAGAAGGCCGAATGACCTTTCTATGATTCTTCTTGTTTGCCCATGTGCCTCATTGTAACGTTCCTCTGCCCTTGTTCTGGGATTCCTCACAGGGGTCAGTTGCCATGAGAGGTTGGGGTAACCAGAGTCACCTGCAAATTTTGAGAGACAACTGTTAGACACACACTAATCCTTAGGGCCCACACCATACCCATACACCAACACCTACTGGGTGGGAACCTGGGCTCACCTATTAGCCACACCCGGTGCCTCTGGAGTTGAGCCATCACATGTGGGATGCTGCTATTCGTCAAGATAAAGGCATCCTGCACATATCCAGGATACTTTGCATTGACATGGGAGATGTACTGGTCCCCCAGGCACACTATCTGCACATTCATGGAGTGAAAGCTCCTTCGATTTCTGAACACCTGTTAATTTCTCCGTGGGGGGACAAACGCAATATGTGTACCATCAATAGCCCCAATAATGTTGGGGATATGTCCCATTGCATAGAAATCTGCTTTCACTGTGGCCAAGTCCTCCACCTGGGGGAAGACGATGTAGCTGCTCATGTGTTTAATCAGGGCACACAACACTCTGGTCAGCACTATTGAGAACATTGGCTGTGACATTCCTGCTGCCAAGCCCACTGTCACTTGGAAGGAGCCAGTTGCCAGGAAATGGAGCACAGATAAGACTTGCACAAGAGGGGGGATTCCAGCGGGGTGAAGAATATCAGATATCAGGTCAGGTTGCAATTGGGCACACTGCTCTGTGATTGTGGCCCTGTCCAGTCTTTAGGTCAGGATAATGTGCCTGTCCTCCATTGTTGCCAAGTCCACCAGGGGTCTGTACACGGGGGATATCTCCATCTCCTATTCATCCACAGCGGTTGCAATATAGGGGGCAAACGGTGAGCAGCGGGTCAGTATTCCATATTCCCAATTACTACACTGCATTGCGTGTTGTGACTGTAACAGTATATTGTTGTATATGTCCAAATGGTGCCTATGTGTACTATGACGCAGTTAGGTGCCATGGCCTGCCCCACCCTTAAATCCCTTAAATGGCGACCACCTGTCCTATATGGGGGGAGATGTGGAAATTCCGCTTACGTTGTGTGCTGTTACGGGAGGCAGTCTAGAACCGCCGTGCAACTGCTCATTGGATACCATTGGGCCCTATGGGTTACAGTGGCCACTGGTGATGTACGCCGGCGGTGACGGTAAGCACCGCCACAGACGTGACTACCGTTTTCTATCTGTTCACTCTCTTGCTACCTGACCTTCAACAGGAGAGGACCTACACTGGAAGTGTTGCTGTGACCTGTGTCTGGAACAGACCATGGCTCGTGTCACTGGGGAAAGGGCCCCTGCCTTCACCACGGCAGAGTTGGAGAGACTTGTGGAGGAGGTCCTACCCCAGTACCGAATGCTGTATGGGCCTCCAGACCAATAGGTGAGTACACTATGGGCACAATGCATGGTGCATGAATGCATGGAGTGCTGTGTGTGAGGGCCTTGTGTGGGGGGGGTTGGTGGAAGGGCCCTGGGCTGCGTGCTGCGTGCTGCATGTTTGGTGGGCAATGTCTGTTCATAAGGGTATGTGAGGGCTATGGTGGGCCATCAGTGTATCAGGCAGGACGGTCGGACTGATACCTTTTCCTATGTGTGTTTCCCGGCAGGTCAGCGCCCATCAAAAAAATGGTCTGTGGTGTGCCATCGCCAAGGACGTGCGGATCCTGGTGGTCTACAGCAGGCAGAGCACCTACTGTTACAAACGGTAAGAGGACCTGAGATGCTGGGCAAGGAAGACAGTCGAGGCCCAGCTGGAGATGGCCTCCCAACGAGGAAGGGGTGCCCATCGAACCCTGACCCCCCTGATGGCCCACATACTGGCGGTGGCCTAACCAGAGCTGGATGAGTGCTTGGGGGCATCACAGCAGCCACAAGGGGGTGGGTACAGTGCCCCAATATACTACTTGCGTGTGGTGGGGTGGCATCCGGGTAGGGATGTGGGCCTGTGGTTGCCCCTATGCCAGGCCGGACATTGCAGGGCAGGGCCCATGTTGGGCAGGGTCTGATGTGAAAGTCCTCCAACCAAGCCAGTAGGCATCCACTACTGGGCAGGGGTCTGTGGGTCTCGGGTATGCTGCAATTGGCGTTAGGTATCCCTGTCCATGGGCTGGTCACTAGCATTGTGACTGTTAGTGCATTGCCTAGTGCGTAGGGCTGTTCCCTGTGTGTGTGTGGTGTACGCCAACGGTGGTGTTGTTGCCGCCATTGACCAAGTGTATTTTTTGTCTCTCACCCCCTTGTTTTGTTTTGTCACCCTGTCCTTATGTGCATTAGCATCATCTGGCGGGCGAGTGGAGGCACCGGCGACGGGGAGAGCTGCATCCCACAGGGCCCAGGAGGCCAAATCCACAGAGGGTGAGGGCACCAGTGGGATGGAGGGCGAGGGGAGCACAACGCTGGAGACAGGAGGGGACAGTTCGGACAGTGATACCTCCTCCGATGGAAGCTCCCTGGTGGAGGCGGACACCTCTGTGCCCACCCCAACTACAGGTACAGCCACCACCCCCGTACCAGCACCACCCTCCTAGCAGCCCCTCAGCGTGTTTCCCGTGCCTGCTCACCCAGGAGGGTGGGTATCTCCTTCGCCCCAGGCACCTCAGGCCCTGCCCCGGTTAGCCCTGCTGCCCTGAGTGAGGATGCTATTGACCTCCTGCGATCCATTTCTGTTGGGCAGTCAACCATTGTGAATGCCATCCAGGGGCTGGCAGCCCATTTGCAACAAACAACTGCATTCCTGGAGGGCATTCACTCTGGCATGGCGGCCCAAAAGAGATCAATCCAGGCTCTGGTTTCCTCCCTGATGGCAGCCATTGTCACTGTTTCTAGCCTCCCCCTCCAACTTCCTCTGCCCAATCCCATTCCCCTCAACTCCAACCTAACCCAAGCACACAGGCAGACCAGCATGCACCCAGGACAACACACAGGATTGGTTCAGGCAAACACAAGCACTACACATCATCCCACAGGCACTCACACAAACACCATCCAGATGCAGACATACCAACATCCACTGCCTCCACTGTGGCCCCCACCTCCTTCACCTCCCTCCCAGTAGTGTCTACACTCAGACCTGCATGTACTACATCCTCATCCACTCCCACCATCACGCCTATCACTACACGCCCCTCACTGGCAGTCACCACCCCACATCCATGCACACGTCCCCTGTGTCCTCTCCCACTGTGTCTGTGTCCCCTCCTCCCAAAGTACACAAATGCAAGAACTCAGACACCCAACAGCCATCCACCTCACAACAGCATCCAGCCCATGCACCTGCACCCAAACACAGCAGACACCTCCTACAACCACTTCCTCTTCCTCCACTACCAAACCTTCACTCTCTTCCTGTCCCTAAGAAGCTTTTCCTCTTTACTGTTGACCTCTTCCCTACCTCTCACCCCCATCCTTCTCATTGGGCCAGGGTGGTCAGAACCCAGGCAAGCACCTCAGCCACCCAGTCCATGGCCACAGTACTGTCGACAGCTACTGCAGGTGGGAAAGGATCCTGGGCACCAGGCAGCAACACTGACAGAGTGCCTGCACCAGGTGCATCAAGGAAGGGCAAGAAGGCACCACCAGCTGTGACAGGGAAGGGCAAGGAGGCACCACCAGCTGCAGGAGGGAAGGGCAGGGGCAATCCCCGGCTACTGTCAGGAAGAGCAAGGGGCCTGCACCAGCAGGCAGGAAAGACAGGAAGCCTGGTACTGGGACTCATTTGGAGCCCCCACCACCAGCCATTGTGGTTCAGCCATCCGAGGCTGCAGGGGAAGGGCTGGAGCCTCCCCCCACCACTGCCACCACTGCCACCAGCACCGCCACCAGCACCGCCATCAGCACCACTGCCAGCAGCAGCAGCAGCACCCCCAGTGGGCAGCCATCCGAGGCTGCATGGGATGGGCTGGAGTCTCCCCCCACCACTGCCAGCACCGCCACCAGCACCACTGCCAGCAGCAGCAGCCCCAGTGGGCAGTCGTCTGAGGCTGCAGGGGATGGGCTGAAGCCTCCCCCCACCACTGCCAGCACCGCCACCAGCTCCACTGCTAGCAGCTGTCACCGCCGGCGGACTGTGAGTAGTCCTGCCTCCATGGGCTGTTGTGCGTCTTGGCCCTTGCAAATCGTGGGGGTCTGACACCCAGGTGAGAGACTGTGACCTTGCACTCCTCAAGTTCTGCATCACAGGGCACAATGCCCCCTCCAGAACCAGTGGAAGAAGCCATCCACTCACCCCATCCTTCCCAGGATGAAGCACACTGGACACAAGCCCCCCCCCCAGAACCAGTGGAGAAGCCATCCACTCACCCCATCCTTCCAAAGATGAAGCACACTGGGCACAAGGCCCCCTCCAGAAACAGTAGAGAAGCCATCCACTCACCCTATCCTTCCCAGGATGAAGCACACTGGGCACAAGACCCCTCCGGAACCAGTGGAGAAGCCATCCACTCACCCCATCCTTCCCAGGATGAAGCACACTGGGCACAGGGCCCCCTCCAGAACCAGTGGAAGAGGCCATCCACTAGAACGACTGTGGCCTTGCACTCCCCAAGACCAAGCCGTGGGCAAAAAAAAACACTTGAGAGACTGTGGCCTTGCACTCCCCAGGACAAAGCAGTAAGCAAAACCACCCACTTGAGAGACTGAGGCCTTGTACTCCCCAGGACCAGAAAGTGGGCAAACCACCCACTTGAGAAACTGTGACCTTGCGCTCCCCAGGACATCGCACAGGGCATGTAGCCCCCTCCAGGACCAGTGGTGTTTTACCATCTTCCGGCTGAGGTGCCCCCCCATTCCCCGTTCCCCTGAGGTACCTGTGTATTTTCTACCTGATGCCCCTGCAGTGTTCTCTCTGTGTTGTTGTTGCAGGAGTGAAGTGGGGCCTTGCCCTATGTGATGTAGCCCTGTGACCCATGGGCATTGAGGACTGGGCAGTGTCCCAACATTTGTAAATATGTATATACGTTTGTATTTTGATGCACTTATTCATGTTATTTGCTCGTGTTACACTCACTTTCTTCCAATCATTTTGTCCTTGCATTATTCCTGAGGGAGACGGGGTGGATATGTGATGTTTGTGCATCTGGTTGTCGGTATTGTCTTGGGGGTGGGGGTGTTGCATGTTGCGTGCGTGTGTCACTCTCTTTTTCCTCCCCCTTCCTTGTGTGCTAGGCGGCAGTACTCACCGTGGTCGTCTTCGGCGGCGTTGATGTTCATAATGCAGGAAAAGATAGACAAACATGGGGAATATTTGCAGCTCGGGCTCCATGGCGTCGTGGTTGTTCCCTGAGTCTCCAAAGCTGAGTCCATTGACTTCTGTGTTCTATTTCCACCATGCTTTTGATGTCGTTGGTACTGGCCCAGAAAAGGTGGCAGATAGGCCTGTCTTAATACAGCGGGCGGTACATTGTCTTCCGCCTGGCTGTTAGCGGTTATCGCCGTGGTGTTTGCTGATACCGCCGTGGCGGTTGGTGTGTTAAAGTGGCTGTCTGTCTGAGCGGTTTCTGCCGTGTTCATAATTCCTTTTTTTTTTACCGCCGGCCTGTTGGCGGTATTACTGCTGCTTTATCACCGACCGCCAGGGTTGTAATGAGGGCCATAGTCATCCACCACATCGAGCATAGCCACAGTCACCACAAGAACAGGCACACACACACACACACATCCACCACTGCATCCCCCAGCCATCACCTCCATCTCTCAGACCACCAAGACACACATGCGCACTCACTCACCAACCCAACAGACACCCATCAAACACATGCATACCTCCCAGAAGCATGCGCAATCAACATCCACAGCAACACAGCAGACAACCACTCCCTCAACCTCCAAATCCCGGACCCCTTCTGATGATCATCCCTTGCCCCTAATAAATGTTTTATGTTTGACCTTGCCCTTTCACCTGTTCCCTCCACCCTGTCCCAAACCCAAGAGACCTCCACCTACCTCCCTGCCCCTCCCTTCCACCTCCACAGCCTCCCCTGCCTCCTTTGCAAGCACCAATACCTCTCCCCCCAAGAAGATCCCACTCCTCCCAAAAAGCAGACCATCCCTCCCAAACCCATGCCCAACCCCCCCCACAAATTCATCCCTTCCCCCCTCCCCAGGATGATCCCTGAGGTGCCTGCCTTCCCAGTCGATGCCCCTTCCTGCGTAGGTTCCATGGCAGCTAGGAGTCAAGTGTTGGCACAATACTGTGCTATTATTGACAAATATATGGCATGACCAATGGCCTTGGACTGTTTGAATTTGGATGTTTGAATAAACCCAAATAGTTTTCATTTTTGGGTACACATTTGTCCTTCAATTCATTTTCTACCTTAATGTTGTTCCTGAGTAACTTGTGTTGCCTGCCTACTGTTGTATGTGTTTCAGCCTGCTTGCTGTTCCTTTTGCTGTTGTTTGCAGTATCTGACTTTGTGGGCAGTGCTGGTATCCCCCAAGACAAGGGTATATGTTGAGTGAATGAATATGTGGGTGTAAATTCAGTGGTGGTGTCATGGCATTGTGTACTGTTTGGTATGGTAATATTTCATCCTGTTTTGTCAAATGTGAGCACGTATGGTGTTAGACTTGTCCCTCTGATATGGATCATGTACTCATCTGATGTGTGTCAGCTTGAGTTTTGTTTGTGAAGACATGTAGGGTGTTCAGTGGTGCTGCATGTGTCCATTTAGCTGTGTGTACCTTGCGGCCAGTTCCTCTAATGGTATGTCCCATGCAGTTTGAGTTGTATGTGCTTTGTTGACTTGTTCTTCCACATTGTGCAGATAGGCATGTCATTTGGGTCAAGTATTGTTTGTCCCTGAGATACATGTAGGGCCATTTCCTGTGTAAATGTTGTTTAGGGGGTATGTGCAAAGTGATATGTGTACCCGTGCAGCATCCTTCCCTGAGGGCTCCTGATGGCCCCATTTCAATGGTGCAGGTATTGTCTGCATAGTGAGGTTTGCCTATTTGTGTCTCTGTCTATTGTGCATGCCATTGTCCTTCCATTGTGCTGTAAAGTGTGTGATGTGTGTGTCCATTGCAGGGCTGTTTACTGGAAGTGTCTGTGTTCCATGCCAGATCCATACATATGTCTGTTGAATGTGATGACATTCTATGTCCTGTGAGGTATGTGAGTGTGTGAGTTGTACTTGTATATGTGATGTTGATGTGTTGTTGGTGTTGTGTGAGACAATGTTGTGTACCCTTCACTGTCCCTGTGTCTGAGATGGCCAGATTTGTGTTTTTGTGTAGTGTTCTGATGCATTGTGAATGACCTGACCAAAGGAGGTGTATTGTGACTGTGAATGTGTCCATATTTATGTATGATTCTGACTGTGTACAGAATGAGACATGTACATGGTGCCGGTAGCGTAAGCCCCATATCATGTGGACGGCGGTGCAACAATCTGTCATAGCGGTTGATGACACAGGTAGGTGTGTGTACTTACGGGCAATTGCACCCATGGTGACGTGGATTTTGTGCACTTTCGATGAGCAGCAGCAGTGACAGAATATGCATGATGGGCTCCACGGTGGCACCGAACTTGTAAGGCTCCCTTTATAGTCCCTGTTTCTGACTGCTGGGACATGGTGGTTGGACCACCACGGTCACATTGGCAGTGTTTAACCTCATAATGTGTCCGGTAACAACACCAGCTCCGGTGGCCTGTTTTTGCTGCCTCATGACTGTGGCGATCTATGCTGCCTGGCAGTGCCAGCGGGGCCACAGAAGTCTTTGCACCATAGACCCGCATGATTCATAATTTGGCGGTTCCGACCTCCAATCCAAATGGGGTGGGACCACCGTTTTAGTGGTCGACGGACCGCCAAACATGTGATGAGGCCCTTTGTTACTTCTTCAAAATGTCCATGAAAGGATAGAGGTTTGGGTGATGTTTGCCAAATGATTTGTTAAAGGAATTGTGCCATCCCTCAATGACATTGTTAGTCTTTGCACCACTTTCTAAACAGGTCATGTGGCAGTTCTACCATTCAATGGGAAATCTTGACTTCCTCCTTGTACTCGACCTGCTTAGGTGGCCAATCCATGTAACTTCAAAGTAATTTAATATTGTGCCAATTTCTCCTAATTTTGGGTGAAATATTCAGAGTCTGTAATTGAAGTGTAGAACTCATCTACACTGTCAGGTGGTACGAAGCATAAGGCAGGTAATTTTCTTAATTCAAATTGTAGTTTACTGCTTGCTAAATATTCCTCAACCAAGGATGATTTTTGAATTTTTCGACAATATGCCTGAGAAAAGTACAAAAAGCATCTTTGAATTTGGGTATCAGGATATAATTTGGTTACTATATTACTCATTGTCAATTCAAAATCTATGATTACTTTTCTAAGACTTTTATTCATAGTTTTGGTTTTGACCAACATTAGAAATTCATTGTAAGTTGAGGAATGTTTATCAGGGAGTAAGGCATACACTAGTGTGATAGCTGTATTAGTTTTGTTGGCATGAATAGTATAAATTTGGGTGAACGGATGAGGTGATGAATTAAAAGTACCATCCTTCATCCACATTGGACTGTGTGCCAGAGTAACTAGGTTATGGCTAGTGCTAAAAATTAAGATTCTTTTTTGAGGGTTTTCATTGCCATGCAGGCGGTAAGTAACCGGCAGAGTAGGAATCGTAATTTTGCCCCCTCAATCATTCTCCAGCACGTGCCCTGAATTATGACCCCGGTCAAGATAGAATACTAATTTTGTCCCGCCTGGTCACTGTCCAGCACTTGCCCCAAGGTAAGTACCTGGAGGAGTAGGAATAGTAATCTTGCCCCATACTCACTGTCCAGCACTTGCCCTAAGATAAGTACACAGTGGAGTAAGTATAGTAATTGTGTGCCCCCAGTCATTGTCCAGCACCTGGCGTTAGTTATGCCCCTGGCAGAGTTAGAATAGTATTTTTGCCCCCCAGCCACTGCCCAGGGGTAAGTACCCGGTGGAATAGGAATAGCAATTATACCCCCAGTCACTGTCCAGCACCTGCCCTGAAGTAAGTACCTGGCAGAGTAAGAATAGTATATTTGCCCTCAGTCACTGTGAAGAACCTGCCCTGAGGTAAGTACCGGTGGAATAAGAATGGTAACTTTGTCCCCAAGTCACTGTCCAGTACCTGACCTGAGTTACGCCCCTGGCAGAGTAGAAATAGTCATTTTGCCCCAGTCACTGTCCAGCACCTGACCTGAGTTATGCCCCCGGCGGAGTAAGAATAGTAATTTTGCTCCCCCAGTCACTATTCAGCACCAGCCCTGAGTTATGCCCCCGGCAGCGTAGGAATAATAGTTTTGCCCTCCAGTCATTATCCAGCACCTGTCCTGAGTTATGTCCCTGGCGGAGTTGGAATAGTAATTTTGCCTTCCATTCTCTGTCCAGCACCTTCACCTGAGGTAAGTACATGGCGGAGTTAAAATAGTAATTTTGCCCCCAGTCACTGTCCAGCACCTGCCCTGATGTAAGTACCCAGTGGAGAAGGAATAGTAATTTCGACCCCCAGCCCCTGTCCAGCACCTGCCCTGAGGTATGCCTCTGGTGGAGTTAGAACAATAATTTTGCCCCCCCAATCACTGTCCACCATCTGCACTGAGGTAAGTACCCGGCAGAGTAGGAATAGTCATTTTGACACCCAGGCACTGTCCAGCACCTGCCCTGATGTTAGTACCCGGTGGAGTAGAATTAGTAATTGTCCAACATCTGCCCAAAGTTATGCTCCAAGCAGAGTTAAAATAGTAATTTAGAATCCCCAGTCACTGTCCAGTACCTGCCCTGAGTTAAGAACTCGTGGAGTAGGAATAGTAATTTTGCCCCCAAGTTATTGTCCAGCACCTGCCTTGAGGTAAGTACCCAGAGGAGTAGGAATAGTAATTTTGCCCAAGTCACTGTTCAGCACCTGGCTTGAGGTAAGTACCCTCTGGAGTAAGATTAGTCATTTTTACCCCCAGTCACTGTCTAGCACCTTCCCTGATTTATTCCCTCATCGAAATCTGAATACTAAATTTTTACCCCTAGTCACTATTCAGCACCTGCCCTGAGGTAAGTATCCAAGTGACAAGTAACAGTTAGTTTGTCCTTAGTCACTGTCTATCACCTGCCTTGAGTTAATCAAGTGTTTTACATTTTCTCTGTTAAAAAAACAAAAATACCCTTTTTATTTTTGCTGGCATTGTAATAATTCTCAGTTTTTCTACCTTCCAGTGTTGATGTTTAGTGTAGAGAACTAGAGGGGGCAGTTTGCGCTTAGGCCCTTATAACTTTTTGTCCACATAAGCTATCCACACCAAATTTGCATCCTTTTTTTTCAAGATCCTAGGGATTCTAGAGGTACCCAAAGTTTGTGGGTTCCCCTAGAGGAGACCAGGAAAATAGCCAATACGTCATTTTTTTTGACCCGCCCACTCCCGAGCGTGATTTTTGCCCGGGAGTATAAATCCGACGCACATGCCTCGGAGTCGATTTTTTAGACGGGAACGCCTACCTTGCATAAAATTAACGCAAAGTAGGTGTCCACGCTAAAAAATTATGCTAACTCCATGGACTTTGGCGCTAGACGCGTCTAACGCCAAAGTATAAATATGGAGTTAGTTTTGCGTTGAAATTGCATTAAAAAAAACGACGCAATTCCGGCGCAAACGGAGTATAAATATGCCCCTTGGTACCTCACTTGTGTGGGTAGGCTTAATGCTTGTGTCGGGAAATGCAACATGGACACATCACGGGGCATATTTATACTCCGTTTGCGCCGAATTTGCGTCATTTTTTTCGACGCAAATTCGACGCAAAACTAACTCCATATTTATAATTTGGCGTTAGACGCGTCTAGCGCCAAAGTTCCTGGAATTAGCGTAATTTTTTTGCGTGAACACCTTCCTTGCGTTAATGATATGCAAGGTAGGCGTTCCCGTCTTAAAAAATGACTGCGATGCATATGCGTCGTATTTATACTCCCGGGCAAAAATGACGCCCGGGAGTGGGCGGGTCTAAAAAACCCGCATTAGCGCCGGATTTTAGCGCCTGGGTCAGGGCAGGCGTTAAGGGACCTGTGGGCTCAGAATGAGCCCAGAGGTGCCCTCCCCTGCCCCCAGGGACACCCCCTGCCACCCTTGCCCACCCCAGGAGGACACCCAAGGATGGAGGGACCCACCCCAGGGACATTAAGGTAAGTCCAGGTAAGTATTTTTTTTTTTTTTTTTGTGGCATAGGGGGGCCTGATTTGTGCCCCCCTACATGCCACTATGCCCAATGACCATGCCCAGGGGACAGGAGTCCCCTGGGCATGGCCATTGGGCAAGGGGGCATGACTCCTGTCTTTGCTAAGACAGGAGTCATTTCAATGGGGGATGGGCGTCGTTAAAAAATGGCGCAAATCGGGTTAAGACGGTTTTTTTGCCTCAGCCTGACTTGCCCCATTTTTAGATGCCCAAACGCCATTTTTCCCTACGCCGGCGCTGCCTGGTGTACGTGGTTTTTTTTCACGCACACCAGGCAGCGCCGGTCGGCTAACGCCGGCTAACGCCATTCAATAAATACGGCGCCCGCATGGCACTTCAGAATGGCGTTAGCCGGCGCTAATTTTTTTGGCGCAAAACTGCGTTAGCGCAGTTTTGCATCAAAAAGTATAAATATGGCCCCACATTTTTACATTGAAATCTGATGTGTTTTTTGCAAAGTGCCTAGCTGTAGATTTTGGCCTCCAGCTCAGCCGGCACCTAGAGAAACCTGTGTATTTTTGAAAACTAGATACCTAGGGGAATCCAAGATGGGGTGACTTGTGGGGCTCTCACCAGGTTCTGTTACCCAGAATCCTTTACAAACCTCAAAATGTGGCAGAAAAAATACTTTTCCCTCACATTTTGGTGACAGAAAGTTCTGGAATCTGAGAGGAGCTACAAATTTCCTTACACTCAGCGTTCCCCCAAATCTTCCATTAAAAATGGTACCTCACTTGTGTGGGTATGTCTAGTGCCCACGACAGGAAATGCACCAAATCACTATCTGGGCACATCAAAATGATCAAATACCTGTTTTTGCGGGGGCATCTGCGTTTTTGGTCCTGGGCTCAGCATACAGGGAAACCTACCAAACCCAGACATTTCTGAAAACAAGACACCCAAGTGAATCCAGGGAGGTGTGACTTGCGTGGATCCCCCAGTGTTTTCTTACACAGAATCCTCAGCAAACCTCAAATTTAGCAAAAAAATCAAATTTTTCCCACATTTCTGTGTGGGATCACCGCACTGGGACAAATTTCCTACTACCCAATGTTTCCCTCAGTCTCCCGGTAAAAATGTTACCACACTTGTGTAGGTGGGCAAAGTGTCTGTGACAGTGAAGAGCCAAAAACATGTCAAAATTGAGGAGGAACCAAAGCGGGTCCAAAAGGGCAGTTTGAAAAAGAACATTTATAGGCTGACAAGTGGGGCAGAATGTTTATCGGTATAGATGACACAATGCTGGGTGGTAAGAATTTTGTGGATTCCTGTAGATTCCGGAAATGTGGAAAGCATGTTTGATTTCCAGCAAAGTTGGAGGTTTGCGAGGCATTATGGGTAAGAAAATGGTGTGGGTGCATGTGAAGCACACCACCTTGGACAGACCCAGATGTTTAGTTTTCAGATGTGTCTAGGTCTTGTGGATTTTTTTTTAACTCCCTGGCATCTAGTAGACTTTCTGCCCCCACACCCGGGTGTGGATCGGGGCTAATTGACCCATGTGCCCATTGGTGGGCAGAACAACTATGGCCCCATTTATTTGGGGTAGGGGTATGTCCATACCCCCACACTCTTATTTTTAAAAAAAAGTCTTCCCTAGTCTCTGGTGGGCTTTCTGCCCTCCCTTGGGGCAGATGGGCCATCCAAAAATAGACCAATATGGCCAACAGTAATTTGCCCCCATGGGGAGCAACCCTTGCCCAAGGGGCTGCCTCCCCCAAACAAAACACACACATGCACACACACCAATCTCTGGTGCCTAAGGGATTTCTGCTTCCCCGGGGGCAGATCGGCCTAATAGAAATAGGGGGGCAGAAATGGCCTAAAAACTATTCCGCTCCCCTTATCAATATAAATAAAAAATAAAAAATCCCTGGTGTCCAGTGGCTTCTGCCCCCCCGGGGGCAGATCGGCCTAATTAATATAAGCCGATCTGCCCTCGGGAGGGCAGAAAAGGCCTAATAAAAAAATTGCCCCCCTGGGAGCGACCCTTGCCTAAGGGGTCATTCCCCTTATCAATATATATAAAAAATAAATCCCTGGTGCCTAATGGCTTATTGGCCATCGGCCTAAATAATATAGGCCGATCTGCCCCAGGGGGGGCAGAAATGGCCTTATAATAAATGGCCCCCCTTAGGGAGCGACCCTTGCCCAAGGGGCCGCTCCCTTTCTTTGTTTACCTATGGTAAACAAACATACCTGGTGTCTATCGGGCATTCCTGCAGCACAATTGCCATGCGATTGTGCTGCAGGAATGCTCAGAGAGACATGAAAAGGAAAGCAAAAGCCTTACCTTCCCTTTTCATGACTCAATGCCTCCCCTGCCCCCCGTACCGAGGAGAAACTAATCGGTTTCTCCTCGGTCGCGCTGGAAGCATGGCTTCCAGCGCAACGGGAGTTGACCTCTGATGAGGTCAGCACGCGATCTTGCGCTGACGTCATCAGACGTCACTGGGGAGGAGGTCGGGGGTGGACGGAGAAGCGATTCCCCTTCTAGCCCTGCCATTGGGGGTCCGGGGGGAAGCACACGGAGGGAGCGCTAGCGCTCAATCCGAGCTCTGGTGCTGGGACGTAATGGTTGTGTCCTCTGCACAGGAGCGTTGTACCACAGGACGTAACCATTATGTCCGCGGCACAGAACCAGTTAAGGGAGCATTGGCTTCTGACAGAACGCATATTTATTTTGTACTTTTTAAAAATTGATGTTTATTCGCGTTCCAGTCATAGATTGTAGGTCATTTTACAGCGGTAGTACAAGTAATGTTTCGTGGAGAAAGAGGAAGGACTACCTTGGTAACGGGATACCTCGAAACCCGTTTCAGTTTTTGAAAGCATTTTTGGAAACCGTTTACTTTTAAATTTCCGTTTGGTAATGTGGTTTTAAAAAAATCTTTTTCTTTGCATTATTTGTAAATTTCACTTTTTGTTGGAAATATGTATATTTGACTTTGCAAAAATGCATGTTCACTGTGCGCTACTGTATGCGTTGCTCTGGTATACATGGTTAATGCATGCGTTGGAATGGTATGTGTGGTTTATGCATGTTTAATGTGTTTAGTGTATTTGTATGGTTCAAACATGCTTGGTTTAGACTTGCTTTGTTCAGGAATGGTCATTGTTGCGCTTACGTTGTAAAGGCATGCGTGGTTTAGGCAATCATTGCTCCATCATACAACCCTTTAAAAGTAAGAGAGGGACCACTTTCCATTGCACAAATGCTAATTGCTTTCCATGCATGTTTTTTGCATGCACAATCTGTATTACAAATAGGACCACACAACCAGTAGGAGTCTTTTTTTCAATCTGAAAGTGCCCCGGAGCGCAGTGCAGGACACCAAAAATGCATTGTGCACAGATACTTTTGAAGGCACAGGCAAAGTGGACAATTGCACAGGCCCCTACCTTTAATGGGGACCACTGAGAAATTGAACTTTCTCTGTATTTGATCTCTGTCTATTCTTTTTCTTTATCTAAACTCTCTGCTTACTCCTACCACTGACTTTGTCTTCTACAACGGTTTTTGGCAAGACATATTTCAACTGTCATTGTGTGACCCTGGTAAAAGTTAACATACAATTTACTATTGTTTTGAAACATGCAGGCTTGAATTAGCACGAAATGGGTAATGAAATTCACATTTGTTCTGTACAGGGGCACCCAAAATATGTATGAGATGAGGCTCCCAAAATCCTTAAAATGACTGATTGCGCTGGTGGGAATATTTCTACAATATATCCTCGACTGTATGGAACAAGCATGGACCAAGCTTGCAGTTTGAGCCATAACTACAGCATTTAAAGAGCATGCTGTAGATAAAACAAAAACAAAAATGATTGTTTTCTGTATACAGTGAATCTATGAGATGCAGAATTTAATGTGTCATGATTCAGTGTACATTTTAGATGTAAATCAGTCTGCAAGGCATTGTAATGCAAGCAAGCTGTAGGAGGTGGAATGATACACTAAAACGGAAATTATACATGGTGAGAAAAAATGAATCCTCTGGGCAGAGCCAACTACCTATAGTTGATAACTATAGTTACTGCTAACAGCTACACTGTCAAGTCAGACCTAATCTGGCAGCCATTAGACTGATGCTGGGGAGGGGCCAATATTCCAAGCACTAGGCAAACATGATTGACAAAAGTGCTTCAATTAACAAGTATATTTACAGAGGCATTCATCCATTCTGCTTCTGTTTTCTGCTTCAACACTGGTTACAGCTATGTCAGAGCAGTGACGCTTGTAAGTCAGTATCATTAATATAACTGTTTTTGCAAACTAGCTAAAAATAGCTGCCTTGAGATGTGAACCAAATCTTTTTCATATGCTTAAGAGTACTGAGAAGACATGTCCCCATTTGTAGTAGGGAACTGACTTCTCAGCAACAGCTGTAAAGTTTGCTCAGCAAGCAAGGCTGTATGCATGTATGCTTATGTTATTTCTGTAGTCCAAACCCAGAAAAAAGGCGGGGGAGCACTGTACATGCACAAAGGCAAGCTTAAAGCCAGTGACTAGTAGGAGAGGAAGCTGAGTTATGGGCAGTTAATGCATTGTGAGCAGTGTTTTTAAAGAATTGAGTAGTCAATTCTTTCTTAACCCCTTAGCTGCCTGGCCTTCCCCCTCTGAACCCCAATGCCAAGCCCTATTTTGGCTATTTGGGGGAGTTCATGCTTATGGCGCCATATATTTTTTCCACATAAGCCATCCACACCCCATTTGCATCCTTTTTCCAAAATCCTGGGGATTGTAAAGGGATTGTAAAGGTACCAGGGGTTTGTGGATTCCCCTGGAGTGGACTGAGAAAATAGGCAAAATATAGCAACATTAATTTTATTCTGAGAAAAATAGGGAAAAGTGTTCCAGATAAAAGTGTCTGTTTTTTCCCTAAAAATGTCATCCATGTGCAATTTGATATACTAAGCTCACCATCTTTCCAGCTTTCAGGAACATGCTTAGCTGAATCCAGAAACCTACTTTATTGTGTATCATAGTTTTAGCATTTTTCTAAGAGGTAGCCTATTTTGCCTATTTTGTGTTCTCAACCTACTTCTAGTTTGTAGTGGAAGCCAGTATGAAACCCATGAGTAATCCAGGAAAGCTATAGATTTCTGGAAAGTAGAAAAAATTCTAAATTCAGCAAGGGGGCATAGGTGTAGACCCTCCAAGGTTTTGCCAAGGAAAATAACTGTTGAATTAAAGAAATATTGAAAAAAGTAGGAAAAAATGGGCATTTGTTGCAATACTTCCATCTGTGACTTTTTGTGACTATAGCCAATTGACAAAAGCAATATAGCACTACGTCTGCTAGAACCTTCCGGTTGTGGGGATATGTACGGTTTGTAGGTTCTACATGAACCCAAGAGACCCAAAGCCAACAACTGATCTGCATGATACAACGGTTTTTCATTGGGGGTCATTCCGACCCCGGCGGGGATGCGGAAGCACCGCCAACAGGCTGGCAGTGCCCCGCAGGGCATTCTGACCGCGGCGGTTTGGCCGCGGTCAGATCAGGAAAACCGGCGGTCTCCCGCCGGTTTTCCGCTGCCCTGGGAATCCCCCATGGCGGCGACCGCCAGGAACAGGATGGCGGTGAGGGGTGTCGTGGGGCCCCCGTAAGAGAGCCCCACTTTGTATTTCAGTGTCTGCTCTGCAGACACTGAAATACGCGACGGGTGCCACTGCACCCGTCGCACATACCCACTCCGCCGGCTCCATTCGGAGCCGGCTTCCTCGTGGGGAGGGGTTTCCCGCTGGGCTGGCGGGCGGCCTTCTGGCGGTCGCCCGCCAGCCCAGCGGGAAAGCCAGAATGGCATCCGCGGTCTTTTGACCGCGGAGCCGCCATATGGCGGCTCCCTCCAGGCGGGCGGCTCCCGCCATCCGCGGGGGTCAGAATGACCCCCATTGAGTACTAAGTATAAACCAATTCTTATACCATAGGCAAAGTGAAAAATGGGTATGAAGAAAACCTATCTATTTGTAAAATGGGCACAAAATATGGAGTTTAGGAGTGGAAGTGATTTCTACACTTCTGAATTTTTGGGTACCCATGCTAGCGTATGATTTGGAGGGTATTTTTCAAAATGTCATCATTCTTACACACTGGCTTACATTTGAAAGGCACAAACACTGCAAAATACAGCAGGAAATAACAAATGTTCTTCTATTCTGAGCTCCCACAAGTCTCCTGATAAAAATGGTACCTCACTTGTGTGGGTAGGACTAGTGCCCATGACAGGAAATGGCCCAAAATGCAACATGGACCCAGTGCATTTATCCACCGAAAACTGACCCTTTTTTCTAATGTGGGTAGTTTGAGAATTTGGACCCTAGCACAACTGGCACCTGGGGAGACCTAGCCAATCTGTACATTTTTTAAAACTAGACACCTAGGGGTATCCAGAGTGGGCTGACATGTGAGGCTCTCACCACGTATTGTTTACTCAGAATCGCTCGCAAACCTCAAAATTTGATTTTGATGGAAAGTTCTGGAATCTGTAGGAAGCCACAAACTTCCTTCCACGCAGCATTCCCTCAGATCTCCCGATAAAAATGGTACCTCACTTGTGTGGGTAGGCCTAGTGCCTGTGACAGGAAACAGCCCAGAATGCAAAATGGATGTGGACATTTTTCCACTGATAGCTGACCTTTTTCTCCACTGTAGGTAGCTTGAAATTTTAGACCGTAGCTCAGCCAGTGCCTAGGGAAAACTAGTCAACCTGTGCATTTTTTAAAACTAGACATCTGGTGTTGTGACCCAGAATCCCTTGAAAACCTCGAACTTTCACTATAAACACATTTTCCTCAGATTTCTGGGATAGAAAGTTCTGGAATCTGCAGGCAGCCACAAATGTTCTACCACCCAGCATTAACCCAAGTCTCCTGAGAAAAACACTGTCTCACTTGTGTGGGTGGGCCAAGTACCTGCGACAGGGAAGGGCCCAAAACGTAATGTGAAGACATCAAAATTATCTATCACAAATGGACCTGGTTTTGCAAGAGAGGCACCTGCATTTTTGGTCCCGGCTTGGCGGCCATCTAGGGAAACCTACCAAACCCATACATTTCTGAAAACTACTCACCTGGGGGAGTCCAGGGAGGTGTGGCTTGCATGGATCCCTGTTTGAAATTGGGTCTCTAGTTGGCAGAGGCATGCAACCCTTCTAAGTAGGGACCACAATCCTAGTCAGGGTAAGTCAGGTACACTACCTAAATTAACCTGTGCTCACCCTATGGTACCTTGGCACAGAGCAGACAGGCTTAATTTAAGAGGTAATGTCTAAAGTATTTCTGAAACTCCTAAATTACAGTAACACATTGAAAACACCACAAAAAGGACACCACACCAGGATACAAAAATTAGACAGTATTTGTCTGAACCAAAATGGCAAAAATCCAATAAGTAGAAGTCAAGATATATTTTTTTAAAGATTAAGGTCCTGATTTAGATCTTCATGGTCATAACGCCATCCTGCGGTGGTTCCAAGTACTCCTTCAAGCTGACTGTGCTCCAACCAATGTATTTAGATCTATGGCAGTTCAACTGCCAACCGCATAAATGGAATGTACTCTGTCGCACAGCTTTATCCCACAGCTGATGCAGCAGACTCCAGTGCTGGTGAGTATTACTCCGTTGCCGAAGGAACGGCGGCATTGCGACAACCATATTTAGATAACACAATTGTGCTGGCGGTATACTAGCGGCAGTCCCAGGATAGCGGGAGTCCATTGTGGGACCCGTTCAGAATTGCACAATGGCTGTGGCTATTGGATAGGAGCCCCCACCTGATGTATATTGGACAATTGTGAGCACTTGCAAAGCATACTATAAACCATACTCCATTTCAGACCATGATCCTTTGCCATTCCACTTCAGCAGAGCATTTTGTTGCAGATTTTGTCACACTGAAGTCAGGTTTTGTTCATTTATTTTTCTCTCGCTGTATTTTGTTTTACTTTTCACACATTTATTTTCTTCTGCATCAACTTTGGGGAACCAGTTAATTTTTTTAGACATTCACTATGATGGAGAAGAGGAATCCACATTTTACAGAGGGAGAATTGTCAGTCATGGTGGATGAAATTATTAGAGTAGAGCCACAATTGTTTGGAGCACAAATACAAAATATAACCATACCTCAGAAAAAGGAAATGTTGACCAGAGTAGTGAACAGAGTGAATGCTGTAGCTAACAATCTGTGCACACAGAAGGAAATTAGGAAGAGGTTGAATGACCTGCGGGGAAGAGTGCACTCACTGGCCTCCAAGCGTCACCTGGAGGCCCAGAGGACCTGGTAGTTGTTCTTCCAGGCCCCCATTACAAATCTTTCCCTGGGAGGAGAAAGTCCTGGAGATCCTATATCCTGAAGGCTTGACAGGAATCTCTGGTGGAGTGGAGACTGGTAAATTGAAGTTTGTAATGTCACACTAATCACAAATAGAGTTTTTGCACTCAAGTTAGCTGTTCAGAATGTTCAAGTCCCTTATCAAAACATATGTATATAAACTTGAGTCTCCACAATAGCTTGATTCATCCAAATTTCTACCATCATGCTTGCATCTCTCTTTTTAAGAATGATCAATATGTTTTGTCAGATTGCATGTTATTCTCCATGGTTCATCCCTTTGCATTTGTCTAGTTCCTTGCTTTATCTCAATGTCGGTTGTTGTACTCCAAAAAGAGGTTCGAAACGCCATCTATTTGCACATAAAGGTACAGTGCTTGTGAGTGGTATATTCACCTATTCATATTATACACATATGTGTGTGTACATATTGTAAATGTGTGTTCATTTTTACTGTAGTAATTTAAAAAGGCATGTGTAACCCACTTTCTAACAAGTATTGTCAATGGTGTTAACAAATGACTACAATGACCAGGATGCCCTTTTCTTGTCTCTGGAAAACAATAGTGCAATATGATGTTGCTCATCCTCCCTTTTCTTCATATATGCACTAATGTCAATTTGTGATGTTTTTATCATTTACTATTTCATGGTATGTATGAACATTTCATCTGCTGTGTTGATCCAATATGTCAACACCTTCTTGTTACTCCATTAGATTGATCTATTTGCTTGCATAAACATACTTTGTTGATTTAAAGGTTTCCAATCATGTTCTGTGGCATGCTGAATACAAGTAGTATTGATACACAATTTACTTTTCATATGATGACCAATGCCATTAATGCTAATATGTTTTATCATAGTTTGTTTTTGAGGCAGCTAGGCCTTGACATGGCTCAGCTCTCATATCTCCTCTCTACTGTGTTGAGTTGCATATCTGGTACATGTAATGCACACTGTCTAAAAATATTTTACATTTCAGGACATCTTTCTATCATTGTTACTGACGTTTGAATCAGTATAAATTAACCTGCATGTATAAAAGGCTAAAATTCACACAGAGGCCTAATCATTCTACTATTCATTTTTGTCAGTTCTTAGGTTGCTTCATTTGTAGCTGAAGCCACATTTGAGGTACAATACAGACCTTTAATTTAATTTTGTATGTAATTCATCTTAGGTCTAACACTTAGGGCCAGTGGACCACCATCTGCAACAGAAGACACCTTTACTCCAAACCAGGATCAAGCCTTCAGTGAGGACACCACTCCTGCCTGTCCAGAGGATCTGGACATTCCTGGTCCATCTTGTCTGTCTGGCCACAAAGCTCCAGTGAGTCATACTCGGCCAACACCTACCCCTCCCACCTCAGCTGCTACAGCACCTTGGCCTCAGGATACCTCCACTTCCTGTGTTCAAAGGAATATAACACCCATCTTGTATCCCTTAATCCTGGCTAGCGTTGAGCAACCACCTGCAGTTGTTCCACGACCCAGTGGGATGAGTCACACTGCCTCAAGGGCATAGTGTAGTGGGGGTATGGCTCATATGAGGGAATCTGTGGGCCAGCAAAGTGAGCCCCCTGGCATCACTGTCACCCAGAACACCATTGACCGAGTCTTGTGATCACGACAACAGTTCCAGGATGTGATGGAGCAGGTCGTAACAGAGCTCCAGGACATTAAGGAGGTGCAGAGGAAGCACAATGTTGAGATGCAGAATATCAAATCCACTTTGTACTCCATAACTGGGGTGATGTTTGACATCTTTCATCACATGTACAGGGTTTATCTTGTACTATCAACCCCTGTCTGTGGTCCTTCAACATCAGGACAAAATACACCTACTTCTGCCACAGACAGGGAGGTCCTGCTACAACAGGAGAGAGCTCCACCCACCCCAGTCCCTGCACTCCTGCTCCCCATCCCCATAGGGGACATTAATCCAGACCACCATCACCACCTCCAAGAGACACCAAACCTAATTTCCTCTGGTGTGTGTCTACTATTCTCTCTATGGACTATTTCATGGACACATTTACCTTTTTTGAGGACAGTTATATTTTGTACATTGGACTCCAAACTATTTCTGCTCCACAAATATAGTGTCATTCACCATGATGGACCTTACTTTTTTATTCTTGTCCTTTTTTATTCTGGTTTCAAAGATATTGCTCTCATTTATTGTTTTCAAAATAAATGCACATAACATAAAGTCAAAGACTGGTGTTGTATTTATTGTGGTAATTCCCTTTTTCTATCTTCCACATGCCATCATTGTTTAAACCTTTCAACCAACATGGTTCAAAAACAAATAAAATATACCAATTTGGTTATGTGTTTTGCATTTAAAACAAAAGGTAACAATATCATCTCAGTGTATTGGTGTCATACATTTGTAGCTAGTACATCTTTGACAAAATCAAAGATGATTTTCACATACCATGCATACCTCAAATAGTCTGTGCCATTTAGAAGCTGACACTCCACAACCTTAACACCATAGAAAAAGGGAAAATTTCATAAAACCATATTAACTATGCAAACTAATATTGATTCATGACCTCAGCTGGAGCCAGACATCCTGCCCTCACAATAGGAATCCTACATCAATAGTCTACTTCTACATCATGGCAATAACAATATTTGAGGCCATATGCCCATTTCAGAACACTGGGGCAGTATCTGGTGGAATGTCACAGCCACCTTTCAGCGGTGGGCTACATAAACATCTTTTAACTATGAGAAGGAACTTTATTAGCTTCACACACTGAACACAAATTGAAGATTTAGCCATTGTGAAGGGAGATCAATATCCTATGACTTGACATATACATGTAGTTGGAGCAAGTTAAGCAGGACATATTGCCTTGGTGGCAATACCCAGCAGAAAACAGGTCTGATACAATCTCAAAAACTTCGGCTCAGTAACAGTGCAGGTGTGTCCGTACAAGATCTATACATCCAAAGTGGATATCTGTGCCAGGACCAAACCATATTCCCTTTGTACTTATCAAAAGCAACTTATCATTGCAAATGTCACAACTTTGAAATGTCCAAATTAATTACATAGTGCAGGATCTTAAAACAGAAGAACAAGGGAAAATTAATTATCTCACATAATACATTTGACTCAAATGATAAGTTAGGAGGACACATATACGTAGCACAAGCAAAGATAATCTATGTCAATAAACACAGTAGTCAGTGTAGGGAAACCTTTATCTATAAACATCTTTGCCTTGGACTATCTTGAACTGACCATTCCTGCTAAATTACCATCACAGACTGATATGTTCAGTATGTCACAAGTTGTTTTGACTTTGGATGTTACAGTATGTAAAGTTACACTTAGGGGGTCATTACGAGTTCGGTGGTCATGGGACTACCATGTTGGTGGTCGTACCACCAGCAGGCTGGCAGTGAAGACCTCCAAATTATGACCTTGTCGGTCTACCCAACAGAATACAGTCAATCCGCTGCCTGCACTGCCAGCGCGGTCAGGCTGCCACAGACGACAGCAGTCACCTTCAGGCTGGCGGACAGCATGCTCCCACCGGACAGATTACAAGGATGCACACTGCCAAGGTTTCCACCAGAGTTGCACCACCACAGAAACCCTGGGGGAAACCAACTCTATAAAAGGAGACATCCACCTTCAGGAAAACATACTAGACTGGAGCTGCCATGGAACCTGAACTGTGTGTCTTCCCTCCGCTCCTGCTCGCCGAGCGACTTCAGAACCAGCGACGATGATGGTGACAAAACCAACCGTGAGTACACACACCTATCAGTCACTCTTGGAAAATGCCAATGCACCTACGCACACACCACAGACACATCTGGGAAAGAGGGCTAAGGTAACACACGTACGTAACCTCACACTTACAAGAACACACACACACAGCCACATATACACATGCGCACATACACAGTACACACACAATACAGCCATCACTCACACACACGCCAAAAGCACACACCAACCCCCAGATACACAGCACCAGCACGGACACACACAACAACACCAAATGACACAATTACACTACAACTGTAACACCACAAAACACTGTTAAGCCCTCACAATACACACCTAGACTTGGCAAATCATACATACAATACAACGTGACAATACCAGCAAACAAACACACACAATCACAAATCCAGACAACGAGCCATACCAAATACCCCCCAAATACACATCACAACGGATCTGACATAACAATCCCCACACACACTCATGCACACAGCCTTTACATACTCCATAGTATGCATATACAGGGACAATGGGGACAGCACCACAAACCCATATGTACAATCCAATTCTGTCCATACCTATTGACTGAATGAGTGCCAGACTCACATGGAATCAATACCTGTGCCAGGACAAAAGGTAACTAGGCCCTATACCACATATGTAAGGCACTCTATAGCAAATACAGATGATGTACATAGATGAAAGTGATCTGTCACCATAGAGCTACATATTCATTTATTCTGATTCATGGACCAGGAATTACAGGACAGGGTGGGTGGTAGAGCAGCCTACGTACATATATACATGACTGGGTGGCACTGTCAATTGTACATCTCCAAATGCAGACATAGATGTATCTTGAAACAGGTGACCTAAACGTATACATGCAATAGCCTAGGGCCAGATCTCTATCTCTTAGACACTACTATGTAATCCCAGTAGGCAACAGACATGTAGCACCTCCTATTTTGTCACAGCTGCTAAAGTGTGACAGCAAGCACCAAACTATCAGAGCAAAGTAAAAGGTTTCTGTGAGTACTTACCCCTTTGTGGCTACTGTGTTGCCCTCAAGCTCCCATCCACCTCAGGGTAGGCCACAGCCAAAATGCGGGCCATTAGGGGGGTCAGGGTCTGATGGGCACCCCTCCCTAGTTGGGAGGACATCCCCAGCTGGGCCTCCACGGTCTTCCGGGCCCAGCGTCTCAGGTCCTCCCACCGCTTTCTGCAATGGGTGCTCCACCAGCTAAGGACCCCCAGGGTCTGTACATACTTGGCGATGGCACGCAGATCCCCTTCTTCTGATGGGCGTTCACCTGCATGGATGACACAGGCAAAAGGAGAAAGTCATGTACACTGGCACCATACCAATAGGAGTGATCAGTGCCACCAGTCACAGCAAGTTGGTACACATACCCGTCCTCTCAGCACACACGCCTACACATCATGCCATCTGCATGCATCTACACCCATACTAGTGCACATGCCCAATGCAACGTCACACATAACATCTATCACACAAGGCTAAGGCATAGGACTCACCTGCTCCCCTGGTGCCCCAAATAGCTGTCCATACAAGGGTAGGACCTCATCCACCAGCCTCTCAAGCTCTTCCAGGTTGAAGGCAGGGGCCCTATCACCTGCAGGACATGGCATGATGACTCCCAGAGGCACTGCACAGCAGCTCACGTCGTGGAGGTCTTGCTGGCAACAGTGTCAGGAGTCAAGAGAGCAATAGTGCAGAAAATGGCAGTCAGGGCCACCACGTACGAGTCCTTCACCGCCAGCGGTTATCGCCATTGGTCCAAGTCTGCCAAAGACAGCAAGGTTACCCAATGCCAAGTTGCACTGCAGTTGCGTCTGCCTACCACCATTACGACTTCCACCGGCAGACTTAGGTCACTTCCAGCTGTCCAGTACAGTAGGTCCGGTGCCTGCCACTTTAGGCGCTTTTCATCGATGGACGTGTTTATTAATCTGCGTCATTCATCTATTCCACCAAAAGAACTGTAGATACGTATGTAGTGCCATCAAGTATGTGCGACATAATAGTCATCTATTTACCAAATTATGTGATGAGGGATTATATATGGTGAGAACTATATAAAGCTACTCTGAGATGTGTAGGCCACGAGTAGATATTGGCAGGTCACAAGAGATATGTGTAAATAATGCAAGACAGCCACATCTTACACACATGTACACAAACATTAGTTTCATATGTACATTCCCATTTACATGTTAGCCAATGTGCCGCAATGATGCTGCAATTGGTGCATATCTATGGGCTGTACTGTATACTGTATGTCAGAAGTGCTACGCATCCTCAACAGATGTTAGATGTCAGGTAATATACAATGTGTACATGATGTGTGCATACTGCATAACTCATAATATATTAACTTCTCTCTACATAGTAATGCTGCCATGAGGAGAGTGAGACAACCACCAGTGTATGGTCCACTAGACCTGGAAACCATGAAGGGCAGGCATGTCATCCAGACATATTGTCTGAATCGTCATACCATCATGGATCTTTGTACACAGTTGATGCCAGATCTGATGTCTGACATTCACAATTCCTATGGCATACCTCCCATCATTCAAGGTTTGTCAGTGCTACAGTTCCTGGCCGCAGGGTCCTTTCAGAATACTGTCGCCTTAACAGCAGGGATGTCTCAGCCCATGTTCAGTCTGGTGTTGAAGGATGTACTGTGTGCATTGTTGACACACCTGGATAGCTACATCAGATTCCCCCAATGTGCGGATTTAACCTATGTGAAGACAGTCTTTTATGATATGGGCCACATTCCTCATTTGGTAGGAGCCATTGATGGCACCCATGTAGCACTGGTTCTTCCCAGTGCCAATGAACAGGTGTATAGGAACAGGAAGAAGTACCACTCAATCAACATGCAGGTGGTGTGTTTGGTGGACCAGTACATCGAACAAGTCACATGCAAGTTTCCAGGATCTGTGCATGATTCCTACATCATGCAGAACAACAATGTCCCACCTCTAATGTAGCTATGGTTATGTGAAGAGCCTGTACCTGCCTCTGCTTTGTAGGTAGTATACCATGGGCATGATCTCTATTAACTGTAAATGTGCTTTGTATGCCACCATGCCATCCATCTTGATGGTACTCTCTGTCATGCTCTAATTGCAGATTGGAATACTGACTATACCCTGGTGTTTCTCTGGATTCCAAGCTCACTGACATCTGTCCAGTGACATTTCTGGTGTGATGTGTGTCCTGCTGAGGGAACATCCTTCTGATGGCCATTACATTGCCTGTTCAATTCAGGGGGGCTTTACCAGACCACAGTTGTCAAGCATGACAAATGTTGTTGTATCATTAAAGACACATATACAGTAGATGTGTCCAAATGTGATTTATTGTGCATTTCAGAATAGAAAAAGTAAATTTAAATGTGAACAAATGAACAAAAAGGTGACAAGTGAAGTCATGGTAGATGGATTCATCAGAGTATCAGCTACAACAGTTGGCTACACAGGTTCTGTGTCCTTGTACCATGGGAAAATGAAGCAACGTCTCAGGACAATCAACAGGGTGTCTCAGTGGCCCAACAGGGTTACAAATCAGGAGAGGTTCACTTCCTGGCAGTGGGATTGGTCTTGTCATCTGCTCCAGCCGGACATCTGGGTGGATGCCCACGTTTGCGGGGGGTTCTTCAGCTACAGAGGGAGGGGTGTCTGAGGCATGTGGTTCCCCTGGCAGGGCCTCCGTTCCACTAGCTGGCTCTGATGCAGATGGGGCAGATGTTACGTTGCTAGTGGAAGTGGCCTGATGGTGTGTTGAGAAACCAACCAGGGTGGTGTTGATGTCCCTCAGCACACCTGAATGGAAGCCATGGTGGCATTATGTGCCTGCCACTGCTGCATGACTTCCTGGTGGTATTCCTCTGCACCCTTTGATTTTTCTCCAACATGGTGATCATTTAGCCCATCCTGCCCTGGGAACTGTGTTATGCTCCCAAGACATAGGGGTGGTTTCCTGGTGAGTTGAGTCCCTTGGAGGCCCCATCCTCTGGCCCAGAGCATCCCTTCCTTAAACCCTGCCCCCAGGTGCCTGTGCCCCTGGCACAGTGTGCCCACTTCCAGTGGTAGTAGGAACATCATTGTCTGGGGTGTCAAGGTTCGACTCAGGTCCCTGTACTGTGGAGCACACAATTGAGTTAACTGTCCTTGGGACGCAGGTTTGGGGGCGAATGGTTGGCTGTTATGTGGATGTCCCAGGGGTGAGAGAGGTTGATGTGGGCAGGGTGAGGCAGGGAGTTGTTGACTGACCAGGTTTCCCAGATGGACCAGGTTGTTTGTCACTGTCTAGACATCCAGGTGTGTTCTCCTCACTGGGGCCTTCATCCTGAGGGGGACTGACAGTCTCTGGTATCCTCTCAGTGGTGGCAATGGCAGGGTTACCTGTGGAGGGAGTCAGGCACAGAGTTCAGTTTAGTAAGTGTGTTTGATTACCTCTTTGTGAGGTGCAGACAGTGGCTTAACATGATTCCCTGCAATGTTGCTGTAACAAAACATGAGTTATTAAGCATATTGATCTCACACTAGAACTTATCCCCTTGATGTTGCTGTTGGGCTCTAAACTGCCCATCAAGGTCCAGATAGGCCACCTCAAGTTTGCGGGCCATTAGGGGGTTCAGAGTGTGATGTACACACTTCCCATGTTGGGAGGACTCGCCGAGCTGACCAGCATTGTAGGTACTCCCACCTCTGGTGATAATGGATGCTGTGCTGCCGATAGACCCCCAAAGGTCCACATCTTCTTGGCGATGGCCTTCCATAAAGCCTTTTTGTGATGGGCATTGAACTGTATCGCTGAGAAAAAACAAAGAGAAAAAGGTTTGTGAGGTTTTGTTTGTCTGTATTGCTGTGACCCAATTTTGTCACATGACATTCTAAAAGTCAGTGCAGATTATTTAGAAATATTTCAGTCTTCCCAGGAAGTACAAATTTGTAGTGACCTGTTTAGTACCCTCAACAGTTGCAATGTCTTCATGCTACCAATCCAACCCACATACAAATCTCTAAACCAGGGGTATGAGAGCCTTACTGTAGTGAGAGCGGCTTCTGACCATCATCAGTGCTGATAGTGCATCTCTTAACACCACTAAACATGGGTTGGGACATACCACCAACCATGGCCACTGTATATTGGAAGGACCCTGTAGCCAGGATTTAACAAGGGGTGGTGTGCATGTTAGATTGTTGTTTTCAGACATCAAATCTGGCTCCAACTGATTACATAAATCCACTATTGTTTGCCTATTGAGATGGAGCTGTTTTATGCTTAGTCATATTTCCATTGTTTGAAGGTCTAGCAATAGATGGCATACTGGAGCTTGTTGCCTCCTCCCTCTCCCAGGGTACCTATTTGTGGATTTAAATAAAACAGAGCATTAGTCACTATGTCCACACCAATAGGGCCAAAACCATGTACTAAAGCATTGCTGACTGGAAATAAAGTACACCCATTACACATCAAAGCTGTCTACCAAAGGGTTTAATGTGGGTCCCATGGTTGTGTACACATGTGTTGACAACATGGATTTGGGCATCCCCTAACTACCTGCTCCTCATGTGTCTCTCGAATTTTAACAGTCTGTTCTGACCGCCAAAAATACCATCACCACAGTTGGACAGTGCACCACCATAATATGACATCTATGACAAGCAACACACTTCACTGGTGATTGTATAGGAGAACATACACAACAAGGCTGCTTTAGATTGTTTGTGATGATCAAACATGTATATTGATGTTGTCATGCATTTTACAATAATGTATTTATAACTGCCAAAATGGCAGATGCCTGAACTAGTTCAGTGGAAATTAGGAACTGCCAGCAACCGCTGGCGTAAGTTGACCCCACGGTGGCCCATCTCAACTGCGGCAGACACAGCTATTAGCTAATGTTTGTGACTGTGACGGTTGCAGGCCAATGGCTGTCACCAGTGGCAGTGATGGCTGCATATGTGGCATACATGTACATGGTGTTTTGCTTAATCACTCACTTGACTCCTGACACTGCTGCCATCAAACCCTTCACTGCTTTAGCTGCTGTGTGCCACCTCTGGGAGAAATCATACCATGTCAAGCATGTGGAAGGGCCTCTGCCTTCTCTCCTGAGGAGCTGGAGAAGCTCATTGAGGAGGTCCTTCCCCTGTATGATAAGCTCTATGGCTCGCGAGAAGAGAAGTTTAGAACCTCATAGGCATATTGGACTCTGTTCAACACAATCCTTTCCTTCCTTATAGGCTGAGAACCAGTGAGACTTTTCGAGTGCCTGTTGTCACACATTATTCCATACATGGGATGTACTTGGTGTTGGCAGTGGGATTTACATGGTGCTGGCAGTGGAGACAAGTACGCTATGTATTTCACATTACCATTGTGTTGTGTGATATGCCCTAGATCTGCCTTCTGTTGCATTCACATATCTAGGCAAGAAGACTTTACAGCCATACAATGACATATCTAGGAATTTTATGTTTGTAGATGTAAAGCAACATGTAAGTGCACAGCATGAGCTGTGTATGTGTGCTGTTTTAGTCATTTCAGGATTTCATAATCAATGTGTATAGTCCCACAGATCACTCATCCGGCATCTGACCTTGCAAAACTGTTGTATGAGAACCATGTAAAAATTGCTGTGCCTTCTGAGTGCCACACTACCCTGAGTGCATATAGAGGATGGGCACAGGATGCATTGTCATGCATGGAAGTGTTGGAAATGTGAGTGTCATGTAGGTTCTGTATACTCAGCCTGCAGAGACCAGGGCCTGTCAAATGTTTCTCACAGTATGGGACATCGACCAGGCTGGTGTAGAGTTATTGTAGCTATGCAACTGTGGCACCAGCCCCACTCCCTGTAGATCTGCATATCCTTGGATGTGGCCAAAATGAGACTTCAGTGGCAAACATGGCCGGAAGGCGTTTGTACATTGACTACATTAGGAATTAGTCCTGATGTAACTCTCTGACCTAGAACATATTTTCGTTAAGCCTCATTATCAATTTATTTGTACAGTATAAACCTATTGCACAAGTCACAAATCTACAGTGCAGGACGTTGGGTGATTCAGGGGAGGGCATGATTGTGATTCAGTAGTTTGGCTATATGCAACCAACCTGACCAAACATAACTCAGTATGTTGGATGCCATCTCTGTAGGATTGCCATATATGGTAAAAGGCATGTTCTGTGCTTCAAGTAATGCCACAGAAACCCACTCTGAAGTCGTATGAGATTATATTGGGTTGCCCACATGTCCAAACATGCACAGGGAAGAGACTTAACTTGTCACCCTTGGCAGCCCTGTCGTTGTCACTTAAGTCGTAGGGTCTGGTCTGTACTATGGTAGTTGCCTGTAGGGACCGTATGAAGTGAGTCAATGCAGCTGGATGTAAACGTGTCTCTCCAGTCAGGCCCTTCAGAAGGTTACAATGTTGTGTTTCATTGTGCCTCACATCACAGGCTTGAGCCTGGGCTACCTGATGTCCGTAAGCTTGCTTAGTCAGTGTAGGCCATGAGCAGAGTAGTGGGTTAGTCTGCAGATGACTCCAAAAGTGTGTATTTATATCGCTGTACTCATCAGCATGTATGCTCTACACTTGTGGTGTGTTGACAATTACATTTTTGTGCTTGGTGTTTCTGAAATGTGTGTGAAACACCCAGTTGGACAAAAAACTGGAATTGTAACCTTTTCATTTGTCTGTTGCATCCATACAAGTCAAAGCCCATAAGAAGAAAGGGATTTGGAGAGCCATTGCCCGGAAGGTGCGGTCCCTGGGGGTCCATAGCAGGCAGAGCACGCACTGTCACAAGAGGTTAGAGGACCTGAGATGCTGGGCCCGGAAGATCAAGGAGATCCAGCTGGGGCTGCCCTCCAAACATGGGCTGGGAGTACACCAGAGCCTGACCCCTCTGATGGTCCGCATTCTGGCAGTGGCCTACCCCGAGCTTGATGGGCATTTGAGAGGATCACAGCAGCTACAAAGAGGTGAGACCTGGACATATTCCTGCCTGTTACATTGCCAAGTTGATGTGTTAGAGTCTCCCGTCTTCCAGTGAAGATTGGAGATGGGCTATGTGTGACACACAAGATGAGTAATTGTTTGTGTAGGTATGGAAGTTTGTGAATGCTGAGGTTCCTTCCCTATTGGCCCAGTGACCTAGGACACAACAACTAATTTTGTTGCAGCAACTAATTTTGCAAACAACATTAAGCTTGACGTTTGTCCAACGCAGAAGGAAAGTCCTTGAATGTGTAAGTTATGATCAAGGTCTATGATAGTGTGTTTTGTAGGTTACATTTTGCTAAAAGATACCCCCTGATTTGTGTTCCCTGCCAAAGGACTTGTTTGAGCATACACATTCCTGCCTAAACAACAAATATACATCTGTTACATTGATGGTTTGAGGGACAGTGGTTCCAAACAGGACACTAATCTTGGTTGTGTGAGGTGTGATGCTCCTTCCCTATTGTGAAGGATATTATATTAGCCCTTTGACAGGTGACATAGCATTACATGCTACCATGATTCAAACGTCACATTGGTAAGTTGGTTAAATAGACAAGCAAGAGTTAGCATGTGAGTCAAATGTCTAGTGACACCAGGATAAATGGTTTTATTCATGAATTAAAACATACCCCAGATGTGTTTTTGAACCAGACACCATTTCATTAAGTTAAAAAGTGACAGATTTGTATTATGTATTACTCCTTCACAAATGTGCATGCAAGCCAGGCTGTTTAGTGATATATGAGCATGATAGGCATACAACCTTTGGTATAATACAGACAAGAATGTGTACACATTAATGACAGAGTACCACAGACCCTTAAATAATGTCCAATGTCCTTTGTTGTTCACACATGATGTATCAATGATGGTAAAAAATGTAACACTAAAAGAGACTTGTGCATATGGTAGGTTCCAGCCTATACATGTTAGAGTACTGTATTATGTATTACTCCTTCACAAATGTGCATGCAAGCCAGGCTGTTTAGTGATATATGAGCATGATAGGCATACAACCTTTGGTATAATACAGACAAGAATGTGTACACATTAATGACAGAGTACCACAGACCCTTAAATAATGTCCAATGTCCTTTGTTGTGTACACATGATGTATCAATGATGGTAAAACATGTAACACTAAAAGAGACTTGTGCATATGGTAGGTTCCAGCCTATACATGTTAGAGTACTCCATCTGGATAAATCAATATAATAAACGAAACATGACTCATTTTGTAAATGTGTAAATGCAGCAAGGTGTCATCCGTAGACTGGTAAACATTCTGCACAAATGTGTTTTTGTTTTTTATCCTTTTTGGTGACTTAAGTAATTGGCAACCAGATGAGTCAACAGTTATTTGCCCTTCTTGCGGACAGGACCCGAAGACAGTTGAACATATTTTGTTTGTCTGCCAATGATAGCAAGACTTGCGCCGCAGATGGCCTCAACCAGTCTGCTTGAACATGAGGGTCACCGACTATAAAGATGCGCAGTGTATCTTCAGAACGGATACACCTGGACTGTGGTATTCTCTGTGAGCCCTTATTTGTTCAATGTCTGGCTCAAATGGGACAAGTTTTTGAAACAATCTTTAAGGCCTTGTGATCAGTTATTGGAGGGAATAGCTTGAAGCCCTCTCAGGTTTTAATTACGTGGGCTAAAAGGAATAGTGCTAGCAATATCCTTATGAACCCATGCAGTTATTATAATTGCTGCTAATTTTAGTTGAGTTATGTTGCATAAGTACCAGATGTTTTATGTCTAGTTTATGATGTTGAAATGTTATATTTATTAGTAATTTGTTATTCTTGTATTATATTTTAGATGTAGGTTTTTTTTTAATGCTTTTGCATGTTTTTATTTCATCTGTTTTAATTTCAATGTAGTGTTAATGATTTTCTATGATAGTACATTGTCATTTTGATGGTCAAGAAACCGAATAAAGTAATCTTGATTGATTGATTGATTGATTGACTTAAGTTCACTATTCTAAATAACACAGGCCTCCCATTCAGAGGTGCCATACAGTTCCTGCAGGGAATTCCAAATGGATATAAGAGTCAAGGTCGTACATGAGATGGGAGATATCGTGGTAAATGACAAAACTGTGATCAAATGGTTTCTGAAAATGTTTCCTGCATGCAGGAGATAATGATAATAAGGAACAAAAGTTTGATAGACTTCAAGCAGGTGAAATCTGGAAAACCTGAGAATGTATTTTGATCAATGTTCTTGATCAGTTCTATTTACAAAGATACATCAAAACTGTTGTATCTCTCATTTTAGCATCATCTGGGCAATGTGAAGGTGACATTGGCCACATTGGCAGGGAAGAAGCTGGCCACTGTGGTGCTGGTGCAGACACCACCAACACTGAGGGACACAGTGGCACAGAGGGTGAGGGGACTGGCATGGAGGCCACTGGCGATACATCATCATCTTTGGAAGCCTCCACAGAAGACCAGTCCCTAGTGGTGGCAGACCCTACCGCAACATTACCACCTTCATCACTGTCTGCCACCCATGTTCCCATCTCCACCCTCCCTCTTGCTCCCCCCAGTTGACCATACCCACCCCCCTAAAGGGAGTAGTGTCATCTTTGCTGCAGGCACCTCCCACCTGCCCTTGTCTCACCGTCTGTGCTCAGCGAGGAGGCTCGTTGACCTCCATTTCTGTAGGTCAGGCTGTACTAGTGAATGCCATCCAGGGTCTTAATGGCTAGATGACACAAATGCTAGGTTACCTGGATTGCATTCACTTTGCCATGTCTGACACATTTGGAGTTTAAATCTAACATTGGTTGTACTCTCTGCAATGGCACTTCTTCCTTTAGGATGCCTGCTACGAGTGAAGCAGTAAAACAAAGATTCATGAATTGATAAAATGGTTTCAGTCATTACCATTTCGTTAAGTGTGTGCTACCAAGCAGTGTGAGGGTAGGGGGTAATTCTTGCTGATTGATTGGCAGCAGCAGGGGTAACACTCAAAGTATTGAGTGTGCATGGAGGATTGGCTGGCTGTCTTGCAATGGCCAGCTCAACATGCACACTTCTGAACGCACCAATCCAGCAGCTGTGTTAACAGCCTGGTGCTTGCAGATACAGGCTCCCAGTCGCAAAAGGAGCGCTGGGTTAGCCTGCTGAAAACAGCATGAGAGCAGATGCAGGATTTGTTAGGCTTGCGTAGTAGGCATGAACCCGTCCGTCAACATCCTTGGAGGTAGAGGAGCGCGCGGGTTCTCAGAGAAGGAGAAAGACTGAATGTCAAACTGCTTTGATCAAGGTGAGGCCTACAGGCAACTTAAACTGAAATGTGTTAGGACGTTCTGTGAGTACATCTCTTTTAATTATATGATTTTGTTTTATACTTTCCACTGTCTTTTTGCGCTCAGGTCTTGCAAATGCACTCCCCAACCATGTGATCGCTCAGGAAAATCAATGCATTAATTTTACCCACTGCCCCGATCTTGAAACTTAAACCTCCGCTAACATTATAAAAGTTGCCCACGCGCCTTACCCCTGAAGCATTCTGGTACTTGTAGTGTATGTTATCCTCTGTCAAATACTGTTGAGGTGGGAAGGGAGAATGATACATACTGTCTTTGTAAACGTCTCTAGCACTTTTTAAATGTCTCTATCAGTCAATGTGTGTCCCTGACCAATCCCTGGGGCTAAAACGTACACAGTAAGCAGCTGCCAGCCTCAGGAAATAATGGCAGAGTAATGTGTCAGTCCAGTGTTCGGTGCCATACTTATGTTTCATTAAGTGATGTGTGTTTGTGTCCTTTGTACTGCTGAAACTCTCCACTGCATCAGTACTAACAGGAAACCTAAAGTCACGGTTTGCAGACTCATCAGCACACACAAAAGCACTTTTAATGAAGGAGTTAGGGAGGGGAAGGAGTGCAGATAACATGCTGACGGATTCCTATATACAATGTGGATAACCCTGGTGAGCACAGACAGAGATGGCAGCAGCGGGACCGGAGTTAGTGAGTTCACTGTACTTTTGATGCAGATAAATAGCTTTTCGAAGGGGGGCTCCAAGAAGGAGGACACATCTTCCCCTAAGTTGCGTGAGTGCCCTCTTTGGTTCAGGTCTGTGATCCTCCAGGCAGAGCTGTTATCCTGCGCCCCAGGTCTGCACTCTTCCCTCCGGGAGGGATCTCCGGTGTTGAGGGTCGATGGAGGTCATTCTATCCCAGGAAGGAGGGCAGTGAGAGAGGCTGAATCATCCCACTGAGACATCCAGCTCCCTGCCACATATCCCCCAGGCTCAGGGTGCAGACAGCAGATACCAAGTAACACTCTGGTTACATCTGCCTTACATGCAGGTAGGCCCTGGTCACAGCAAGATAGGTCACTGGAAGCAGAGTAGTGATTGGTCACTGCAAAATGGCAAGAAGAAAGGGCGCTGTTTGTGAACTACAAAGACAGGAGATCTACAACAGGGACAGGGATACAGTGGGCACGTCCGGGGGCCAGTTAATAGCAGTCACAAGCATGCTGTAACTAAAAACGCCTCAGTTGACACACCTGGCATTTCAATACTAGTCGGTGTTTGAGTGATGACGTTTTTAAGAGCTTATTCACTTCACTCACTAACTTGGATCAAAGGCATTTTCTTTCGCTCCACCATTTCCTACGTCCACTAGCTGTTACTGACACTCTGTGTGCACTCACTTGTAGGATTCTGTAGTGCAATTGCTACTTTATGTTGGGTTTATGTCGTTCAAGTTAAGTGTCCTGTTTATGTACAGTTTATGGTAGGTTTGGGTATATTATTGCACACACCTGTATGGACACATTTCAATTTGGAATTTAAATGACTTTTTTGTGTGAGTGTCCATTGACATGACGGCAGTTGGTACCAGATTGGTGGGTATTACTATTATATTGAGGTGTGTGTTTTTAATTGTATCAAACTACAACATCACACACATATGTTTTGCACATCATTTGCTAATGCTTGCAAATATTTTTTAAACATGCAGGAGTCCAGTGCTAATGTAGACCGACAATTATGAGGATGACAGGTAAAACAGTGACTTACCTTCTGTTCCGGTGACAACAGGGTTTATTTTCATCTTGGGTCAAGAGCAGCATCAATGGCAGGACTTGTACGATTGGGTTCATGGCAGGAGGAAATGGCTGCCACAGTTACGTCAGTGGGAAGCCACATCGTGATTGGCTCAGCGGTAAAAGTGGCTGGAATCCCGTTGCTAAATGCTTTTGCCTATGGCGCTGTCAACCCGGGTGAAGATTCATGGTGGTAACGGCGGTTCTATCATCTAACATCTAAATAGAATGGACGGACCACCAAAATAGTGGATGGAAAATCCAATGGAAAATCGACAGTGGGACCGTTACTGCCAAGATCTAAATCAGGCCCCTAATGTGAAATAATATTTAGAAATCACTAGCGGTCAAAAGGTTACTTGAGGTTGCGAGGGACTTGTGCAAATCCCCAATCCAAGATGACTGCAATGGAGGGTAGGCTGGCCACAGAACCCATGCATGGTCCCTTGAAACAGTACCTTTGATGGAGCAAAGTGTCGATGTCATGTGCATGATGCGATGGTTGTGATTCACGCAATCGGATAGATGCATCAATATTTCCCATGCAGTTGGGTCCTGCATCAGTGTTGAACTTTAATGAGTTGAATTTCGATGCCCCATTGCCAAGCCATGCAGCATGTCTTCATCGAGCACTGTCAATGGGCAGCCTCTGCGTCGGCATCAAAGAGCGATGTAGAGGGCTTTTTCCTACACTCGAGGCAAGGCATTGGTTTTTGCAGAAATCAGATGCAGAACCCACTTCTGAGGGCCAGGACTGGAGGGGCAGCTCAGGCAAGATTAGGACTCACAAATGGTAGAGTCCTGTAGCACCAGGAGAGTTGCAGGCAGTCTTTGATTACCTTTGGCTGCAGAGGAACAGGGGGCAAGCCAGCAACCCCTTGGAGTCACTCTGGGTTCAGCAGGATGGGTCAAGTCCTTGTCCTAAGCAGGGAAGAGATCAGCAGGGTAGCACAGAAAATCAGGGAAACAGTTCCTTGGAACAGTCAGTCCAGGCAGAGTGGCACTCCTTACAGCACAGCAGTCCGTACTCCAGCAGAGTTCTTCCCAAGTCCAGAAGTATTCTGATTTGGTAGGGTCAGCGATTCAGTTCTTGAACCCAAATGTGCCTTTGAAGTAGGGGTGACTTCAAAGAAGTTCTTTGAAGTGCACAGAGATCCTTTCTTCCTAGTCCTTGCTCCAGGCTTCCAGTAGGGAGTAATCAGCCGTTTGTGTGGGGACAGGCACACCCCTATTAAAGTGTAGGTGTTAGATCCCCTCCACCCTGCCAGCCCAGTAAGGCCCATCAAAATACAGATTAATACAGATTAGTCCTTTGTCACACCCGCCCTTCCTGTGTTTGTGGCTGTTTAGAGGGAATGCACAAAATGTAGCTGTCATTTACCTGTGTATTAGAGACAGGCTGCAAGGCACACAGAGCAGTGAGAGCAGAGAAATGGCTATTTTCTAAAAGTGGCATTTCTAAAATAGTAATATTAAATCCAACTTTACTAGCAAATAGGATTTCTCATTCCCATTCCGATGATATGAAACATGATGTAGCTACTCCTTTCTGATCAAGGATTACAGATTAAAATCATACTACGGAATTCCCAATGCTGGCCTATGAGAGGAGTAGGCCTCGCAGTAGTGAGTAACGACTTTGGGAGTTTTTCACTAGCAGAACATGTAAAACTTAAAAGTGCATGTCTTGCCTTTTACTTACATAGCAAACTCCCTTATAGGTCACCCATGGCCTACCTTAGGGGTGACTTATATGTAAAAAAAATGTGATTAAAGCTTGGCAAGAGGTTTTAAATGCCAAGTCAACATGGCAGTGAAACTGCACATACAGGCTCTGCAGTGGCAGGTCTGAGACATGTTTAAAGGGCTCCTTAAGTGAGAGGCACAATAAGTGCTGCAGGCGCCTTAAGTTGGAAGGGTATTCCGAGAAGCTGATCCCGAGCTCACTGTGCCACATGGTCCAAGCTAGCCTGGCTGATGAGGGGTGATACCCAGATACCGGTCCCATGAAATTTGTTTCTGGTCCAGGGAGGACCTGGCCTGGCAGTTCAGGCTGAACTGGTCCCATAGGGAGCAGGGTCAAGACTAATTTGCATATGACTGGGTCGAAACTCTGGTGGCGTGGAGGGCAAAGAAATGATGGATTACACCCAGATCTCTGTGATTGGGGATGATTGTTTGCATTGTTCAGCATTTCGTCCATCATCTGTTTATTTTGCCTTTGTCTCCTTGAGTGAGAAGGGTATGCCCACACATGGGTCTCATGCTCACTGGATTCAAGCTAGCCTGGCTGAGGGGTGATACCCTGAAACTGGCCCCCGGATGCTTGTTTCCAGTCCAGGGAGGATCCGGTTTGGCAGTTTGGGCAAAACTGCTCCCATAGGGAGCAGGGTCAAGACTAATTTGCATATGGCTAGGCCCAAACTGGGGTGGCGTGGTGGGCAAAAGAACGATGAATTAAACCCAAATCTATGTGACTGGGGGTGAATTTCCATTGTTCAGCATTCCATTCATCATTTGTTCTTTTTGACTTTGTCGCCCTAAGTGGGAAGGGTATGCCCAGATGAGGATCCCGTGCTCACTGTGCCACTGAAATCAGTTAGCTGGGCTGATGAGGAGGTCACACTCTGAAACTGGTCCCACGATGATCGTTTCTGGACCGGGGATGATCTTGCCTGGCAGTTCGGGCTGGACTGGTAGTGCAGGGAACAGGGGCAAAACTGAATTTCACATGGGTGGGGTCAAACTGGGGTGGTGTGGTGGCCAAAAAAACCGATACATTAAACCCAGATCTCTGTGACTGGGGGTGAATGTTTGTATTGTTCAGCATTCCAGCCATCATCTGTTCTTTTTGCAGGTCCACTTGTAGCATTTAATTTATAGGCACTAATTTACAGGCATATATATAGTGCACTTTACTAGGGACGTATAAGTAAATTGAATATGCCAGTTAAGGATAAGCCAATGTTACCATGTTTTAGGGAAAGAGCACTTTAGTACTGGTTAGCAGTGGTAAAGTGTTCAGAGTCCTAAGGCCAACAAAAAGATTCAGGAACATTTGGAGGGTAAAAGGCAAAAACATGGGGTGATCCTGCATGATAGGACCATTTCCAACAATCCCCCAATGTTTTCTTACCCTGAATTCCCTGCAAACCTCAAATTTAGCTAAAACGTCATATTTTCCCCACATTTCTGTGCTGGAAAGTTGTGGTATCACCAGGCCATCACAAATTTCCTGCCACTCAGCATTCCCCCAGGTATTCCGATACAAATGCTATCTCACTTGTGTGGGTGGGCCTAGTGCCCGCAACAGGGAAGGGTCCAAAATGTATTGTGGTGATAATGTTAACTATGGTTGTGTACTAATTTGTCATGTGGTCAGCAACCATGGAGGGAAACCTATCAAGCCCAGGCATTTCTAAAAAGTAGACATCAAGGGGAGTCCAGGGAGGTATCACTCGTGTGGATCCCCCAAAGTTGTCTTACCCAGAATACCCTGCAAAGGTGAAACATTGAATAAAAATACAAATTTTCTTTGCAGTTCTGTGATGTAAACTACAAGAATATGCAGGGATCCACAAATGTCCTACCACCCAGCATTCCCCCACTTGTCCCAATAAGAAAGTTACCCCATTGGTGTGCCTGGGCCTAGTTCCCGTAACAGGAATGGATCACACGAGGGTAAACGGTAGTCCTTGCATGAGGACTACTGTTGACCCTGAGGTTATCGAGTCCTGACCACTGTATGCCATAGCGAGCTCTTTTTCTTGCAATGTACTGCCCGAAAAGCAGTTGCCCTTAGTACAGGATCAAAGGCTCATTGATGGCTATATTCTTTCAAGGAGAATAAATCTCTAGAAACTTGGCAGATAATTGTTCTACGACAGGCCGAATTTTAAACAACCTATCATAGTCTGGATGGTCCCGGGCAATGCAGCAGAATTGTCATTGAAATGCACCATGCACTGTAATGGAAAAAACTATCTCTGTACCGTGCAAAAATAGGGGGTCCCCAAACTGTGTGAGTAGACCAGTTGGACTGCAAGGTTGGTTTCTGCACTAACCCCATTTTGAGTGGAAGGACCAAAAATGTCTTCAACTCCTCCAGTGAAGTGAGTGTCCATTGGTGTTCCCTAGAGCGGGGCCCTACAGTGCCTCCATGTTCCCTCATAAATGGTTCAGCACCCAAATTTGTTTGCTGCACAATTTGCTGAAGGAAATAAACATCAGAAAAAGAGATGGACGTAGTCAATTGGCAAAAATTGGCCATATCGACTTTACATTCAGTGCCGCCAGTTAAAGGTGGAATTTGGGGCTGAAATAAATTGGAGGGCTGCCCAGAGAGCACTCTGTCTGTGCTTGCCATCACACATGCCTGCTCTCTGGGTTTGTCTAACCTACTACTGTTGTCTCGCTGCAGAGTGTGCTTGCGAAGGAACAGAATTACTGTCATCATCGTGTCTCTCAGAGTCGCTGGAAGATGAGTCATCAGATGGGCCTGCTCTGACTGAAAAATCACTTTCAGATTCTGCTCCATTGTCCTTGCCCTCAGATGCTGTCTCAGTATCTGCTCTCTCAGTCTATGATCCTCCCTCAGAGCTGTCCTCCATAACCCAAATTATGGCTTGAGCAGCAGTCATCCACCGAGATGCCATCTCTGCTACTGGCTAAAACCATGCTTCTAAAACACTATCCTAGGTAGAAGGCAGATATGTTGTTCTGAAACTGTTTGAGCGTATGTGTGTGAGTGATGTGTGCAACAGTAAATAACGCAGGTCACCTTACCTTGTCTTCTCTCCTCAATCAGCAGGTTCTCCAAAGGCACAAAAAAAAAAAAAGACACAGTATTACTTCCCCTTGCCACATACACCTCATCCCAGCCTTTAGTGATGGAGGTGCCCAGTGCAACAATCATTCTTGGCGCTCCCCTCCCATGACTATCTCCTTGGATTCCCTCACTGCCACCCAGCAAAAGTGCCCCTCATCTCTCCATAGCCCCTCTCTCACATAAATGTCACTTGTTTTAGAGTCCTAGTAACGTTAGGCTTTACTAATCCGCTCAGCTATCCACATAAAATTTGTAACCCTCTGAGCAACTTTATGGCATCAAAAACCGCCACTAGACAAAAGTCATATAATCACAAGAGTTATCTTGACCATTTTAATTGCTGCCCGAAAGTTGCTGCCCGAAAGCAGTATATATATATATATATATATATATATATATATATATATATACAGGGAGTGCAGAATTATTAGGCAAGTTGTATTTTTGAGGATTAATTTTATTATTGAACAACAACCATGCTCTCAATGAACCCAAAAAACTCATTCATATCAAAGCTGAATATTTTTGGAAGTAGTTTTTAGTTTGTTTTTAGTTTTAGCTATGTTAGGGGGATATCTGTGTGTGCAGGTGACTATTACTGTGCATAATTATTAGGCAACTTAACAAAAAAAAATATATACCCATTTCAATTATTAATTATTACCAGTGAAACCAATATAACATCTCAACATTCACAAATATACATTTCTGACATTCAAAAACAAAACAAAAACAAATCAGTGACCATTATAGCCACCTTTCTTTGCAAGGACACTCAAAAGCCTGCCATCCATGGATTCTGTCAGTGTTTTGATCTTTTCACCATCAACATTGCGTGCAGCAGCAACCACAGCCTCCCAGACACTGTTCAGAGAGGTGTACTGTTTTCCCTCCTTGTAAATCTCACATTTGATGATGGACCACAGGTTCTCAATGGGGTTCAGATCAGGTGAACAAGGAGGCCATGTCATTAGATTTCCTTCTTTTATACCCTTTCTTGCCAGCCACGCTGTGGAGTACTTGGACGCGTGTGATGGAGCATTGTCCTGCATGAAAATCATGTTTTTCTTGAAGGATGCAGACTTCTTCCTGTACCACTGCTTGAAGAAGGTGTCTTCCAGGAACTGGCAGTAGGACTGGGAGTTGAGCTTGACTCCATCCTCAACCCGAAAAGGCCCCACAAGCTCATCTTTGATTATACCAGCCCAAACCAGTACTCCACCTCCACCTTGCTGGCGTCTGAGTCGGACTGGAGCTCTCTGCCCTTTACCAATCCAGCCACGGGCCCATCCATCTGGCCCATCAAGACTCACTCTCATTTCATCAGTCCATAAAACCTTAGAAAAATCAGTCTTGAGATATTTCTTGGCCCAGTCTTGACGTTTCAGCTTGTGTGTCTTGTTCAGTGGTGGTCGTCTTTCAGCCTTTCTTACCTTGGCCATGTCTCTGAGTATTGCACACCTTGTGCTTTTGGGCACTCCAGTGATGTTGCAGCTCTGAAATATGGCCAAACTGGTGGCAAGTGGCATCGTTGCAGCTGCACGCTTGACTTTTCTCAGTTCATGGGCAGTTATTTTGCGCCTTGGTTTTTCCACACGCTTCTTGCGACCCTGTTGACTATTTTGAATGAAACGCTTGATTGTTCGATGATCACGCTTCAGAAGCTTTGCAATTTTAAGAGTGCTGCATCCCTCTGCAAGATATCTCACTATTTTTGACTTTTCTGAGCCTGTCAAGTCCTTCTTTTGACCCATTTTGCCAAAGGAAAGGAAGTTGCCTAATAATTATGCACACCTGATATAGGGTGTTGATGTCATTAGACCACACCCCTTCTCATTACAGAGATGCACATCACCTAATATGCTTAATTGGTAGTAGGCTTTTGAGCCTATACAGCTTGGAGTAAGACAACATGCATAAAGAGGATGATGTGGTCAAAATACTCATTTGCCTAATAATTCTGCACTCCCTGTATATATATATATATATATATATATATATATATATATATATATATTCTTCATCGCTCCCTGAACATATTAGGAGAACCAGGACACCTCCGATGTGAAAAAAACAATTTATTTCAGCAAAAAATCCAACGTGTTTCGGCAACAGCCTTTATCACGGATAGATTGTTGCTATAGTGCTACAAATAAATAACCCAAATTTATCATAGACATAAAAAACTGACAAAACCACGATTCACACATCATTAAGATTACAAAGCGCCGGCCATCTTCAGATGTTCAGTTTTAGCATAAATAAACAATAATTTATAGAATAAACCTCTGCTAATGAGTTATTAGTCAAATTCATCACTGATATTCATCATAATATTTGTAAAACATCAGATAAAAGCTTATACAAAAAATACACAAATACTCTTTATATCATTGAGTTATATATATATATTTTCTAACTGTGTCTGAACTATTTTTATCAGACTTAATAGCGCCCAAGTGGGCATGCGTATTCCAAAAAGCTCTTATGAAAAAAAGAATTAAATTTTTTTACAAAAAGAATTCCTATTTCTTCTGACGATATTCGCAAATATCACTGCCATACTTGTATGTAAGATTAATAACAACCAAGTGGGTGGACATACAGAAAATCCTATTCTATTAAAAAAAGCTAACTATAGAAAAGACCTGCATCATCTCATCAACTAACACCTTTAGCAGACACAAAATTACATAAATATATTAAATACAATAGTGTCCTTATTACTCTAAAATGTTACTCTCCTAAGAAAAGCCACCATCCTTCCCCAAAATACTAAAAGTGAATAACAATTATCACAGATGATACTCAACTCTTCACTAGAGTTCAACCCCACAGGTTCCAATGTCTCAAAATCTATTATATATTTTGACTCCATAATGCGCAATAATCGCTCTCTATTACCGCCCCTTTTGCTTGTCTTCACCTGGTCAATAACTACAAACTTCAACAGATTCTCATTGCCAAAATGCTGATTGAAGAAGTGTCTAGATACCGGATAGTTTTTGTCATAGTTCTTGATAGCTCGTCTGTGTTCAAGAACTCTCTTCTTAGCACTATGTATCGTGCTTCCCACATACAACTTGTCACATGGGCAAATCAAGCAATAAACACAATATGTTGTGTTACAGTCAAAACTTCCTCTGATCACAAAACCTTCTTTTCTCCCTGGAATTTTCAGTCTCCTACAGCTATTGCTGGTTTTACACGCTTTGCATTTCATACAACAGGAAAAACCTCCTTCTGTATTGTTCTTAATGTTCCCTTTCGATGTTATGTCATTACGACACAAATCATCCTTCAGAGACCTGTGTCTCCTAAAAGTTATTTGGGGACTATCATTGATCCAATTACTCAGAGCTGGATCAGTCTGCAAAATATGTCAGCTCTTATTCAGAATGGACCGTACTCTATAAGATTGATTGCTAAAAGTTGTAATAAATCTAATGAAGTCATTGTCCTCCTTCTGAATTTTGTTCATCCCATATAAAATATCATCTCTGTTCAAACTCTTTCTCTCTTTATCTATGTATATATACATAAGACTTTCTCTCTCGCCCCCTTTCTCTCTTTCTCTCTCTTTCTCTCTCTCTCTCTCTCTCTCTCTCTCTCTCTCTCTCTCTCTCTCTCTCTGTGAGCACATTTTCCATATAACAATTGTCAGATATATTGGTCCTTATGAGTTTGGATAATGAGGAAGGATGTGATATAGAAGATATAGCACATGATTTGGACATTTACTTAGATTTTGCAATAGACAGTGGGTAGAAAGAAAAATCGAGATTTACTCCTGTACTGCAGAATGATAATGTAATGGACCAGTTTCAAAGCTTGGTGCTCAAGGACACTGAATCGAATTATGACTGTCATGTGAAATATAATTTGAATAAAAGTGAGAGAAATTCCCTTTTGGACCTTAAGTCCGATACTTCAATCATTATAAGACAGGCTGACAAAGGGGGAAATGTTGTTGTGATCAACTTAAAAGACTATCATTTTGAAGCCACGAGGCAACTTAATGAAACTAGTAACTACAAAAGGGTAGACAAAATGGTATTAGACAAGTCCACTGCATCACTTTATAACAAACTGATAATGTACTTAGATAGTCAATTACTAGACATTGATGAATTCAACTATCTAAATGTCTCAATCCACTGAATGGACACTGATGAATTCAACTATCTAAATGTCTCACATCCACTGCCTCCCATTATCTATTACTTATCAAGGTGCACAAAGGGAGCAGAATTCCTCCGGGGCACTCCATAATATCAAGTCTAGGTGTACATACTGAACATGTAAATTGTTGATGTATTTATTGCACCGTTCGGCAGTACACTGCCATCATATATCAAAGACAGCAAATACTTTTGAAGACAGATTAGAGATAGTACATGGGGATCTGAAAATATGTTAGTTACTATGGGTGTGAACAGTTTATATACTAACATCAAACATGAGGCTTGGCTTAGAGACAGTTAGATAATTTTTATTTATCAAGTCATCTAGCTTCTTTCAACATTTTTTTATGATATTATATCTAGTGGAATTTGTTCTGAACAATATTATTTTCTATTATCAAGATGTTTTATATCACCAATTAACCGAATTCCACCAGTTCTGTTCTTCATGTGAGATTTGGACACTTATGTAAACAGATCAATAATATTCCCTATGATGAATTCCTACAAGCTCAAATAAACTGCAGTCATCAGTCTTATTACAGGACGCAAGAAACAGAAATAACTAAGAGTTTTTTACAGAGGGGTTATCAAAACAAGATTGTCAATTATGCATGGTAACATGCCAAGAAAGTTAGCAGAGATGAGCTTTCAATAGATAAGAAACAGGGTAAGAACAAGATATTTGAGAATGTTAGGTTTATCACCACTTATACAGTAATAATGAAAACAGAATATTACATAAGAGTAACTTTTGTTAGACACGGGCATTTCCTACTATATTTCTGATAAACCTATCATTATATACAAGGTCCACACTTAGGAATATACTCAGTCCTAGTGACACTTATACATGTCTTCCATTTGGAGCCAAAGGTGGTATCCCTAGTTGGTTGTTAGACAAATCAAAAGGTTGTTATTGGTGTTCTAAATGTATTTGCTGTAAATATGTTATGGACAATGTCAAAACATTTTCTGACAGCACGCCTGATAGGACTTGTTTGGTTAATTAATTCATTAACTGTAACACACCTAATTGTGTTTATGTTATTATGTGTGTATGTAAAAAAAAATATGTTGGATCTACTACACATAAACTCAAAGAAAGATGAAAAGAACACATTAGAGCAATTAGTAATAAGGATCATAAATATGCCATGGCTGTTCATGTTTACAGAGAACACTCTCTATGAGACCTTGATGCAGTAATATTCCTAGGTATGGAACATATTGATAAGGATAGAGAAAGTAGGCACCTCAAAAAGAAGGTAAGGTGGAGAGACGTGATGGATTCACAAACTTAACTCAGTTTCTTCAGGTTTGGATTTGGACAGGGAACTCCACACCTTGTTATGAATAATTAGAATTTGTTTGGCTTATTTACAATGTAATGGTGTTTTTATATGTGCCATTTCTTACGAGGAGTTTCTGATTGTTGAATAAATTGACAGGTTTGTTTTGAGTAGCCGTAGTGTTTAATTTAAGTGCTGTAAGGACCGAAGTATAGAATTAGTTTGTACCTAGTCAGAAAGACATATTCATGATGTGGTTGTAATACCACATATTTGTTTTAATCATGATCTGAAACTTGCAACCTGAACAGCTTTGAGACTGAATCTCTCTAATATGGACAGTTTTGGCATAAAGAATAGCGTGATAGTTCATGTCTTTGACGGAACGGGGCTCGAATCCTAGTAGGGACTGGCTGACATTTATATTTATTTCTGCGTGCCTTTCAGTTTTTTGCATTAGGAAATGTGATGATCTTTTAATAACTTTTCACTTATTTTCTTGCTTTGATTGATGGATTCAATAAAACCTTGATTAATTAGGAAATGCTCTGTAACTATGATTGGTGAACCAGGCCAAAAAACTTGATGCTTCTCCAGTCAGTAGTGTGATGTATATTGAGATGTTTAGCAACAGTGTAACTTTGAGCATGGTGCTGTATTGCTCTAAAATGTTCCAATATTCTGTTCTTCAATGGACAAATCGTACTGCCTGCATATTGTAAGCCATATTGACATTCAATTAAATAAACAACATATTGGCTGTTGCATGGTATCCTTTGTGAAATACATATCTCTCTCCCCTTATGATCCTTAAAAGTTTTCACATTTTTGGCTACTTGACAGGTCTTGCAATTGTTACACCTATAGAAACCCATTGTTTTCTATTCAGCCAATTTTTTGTTGGTGACATGGTATAATGGCTTTTAGCCAACATGTCTTTTATTGAACGCTATTTTCTGTGTGTTACTTGGGGTCTCAGACTCCCTATTTGTGCGATATCTTGATCACTTCTCAGTATTTTCCAGTGTTTTTTGAAGATGTTCACAATCTCGTTGCTCTCCTTGCTATAAGTAAGAATTAGACGTGGACACTCCTTTTCATCCTTTGAATTGATTGATGTTCTGTCATTTAAAGTTTGTTGACGAGTTCTGGATCTAGCCTTAGAGGCTTCCCATTCAATATGGGCTTTAGGGTATCCCCGACGAAGGAATCTCTGACTAACATCAAGAAACAGATTTTCCATCTCTTCATCATCTGAGCAATTCCTACTTGCCCGTAAAAATTCACCAAATGGAATACTTTTCAGTAATTGTTTGGGATGAAAGCTTGTCCCATGTAAAATTCACCAAATGGAATACTTTTGAGTAATTGTTTGGGATCAAAGCTTGCCCCAGGTAAGATGCTATGTGTGGCAGTTTCTTTTCTATACATGGTCATATGCAAGTGGCTGTTTTCCACATAGACCCGAATGTCCAAGACGTTTATCTGTGTGGCATTGATATTGTAAGTGAACTGGAGTCCACAATTATTCTGATTAAATTTTGGGAAATGAGCAACAAATTCTTTCTCTGAGTCATTCCATATTACAAACAGATCATCTATGCTCCACAGCCATAGGACAATCTCATTGAGATGTTCACGGTAACCATCCTGCCAGGACACTTCTCTCTCCCACCACCCCAGGGTATGGTTTGCTTAGCTCGGAGATAGAGAAATGCCCATGGCATTTCCGTGCACTTGTTTGTAAATTTGGTGGTTAAACAGGAAGATATTGTTTTATATCCAATGCAAGAGTACAGGGGCTTGAGCAACAATTTTGATGTTTTCTGCAAGAAAGGGTTTTACTTTCTTTAGTCGAGAGATCTGATTTGAGGCCGTCTTTGTTTTTGTGTCAATGTGATCCTTGAGGGAGAGGTTGCTCTCCTGGGTTAATCCAAGTGATTTGCCATTTGATAAGAGTAAGAATTCATGTCATTGAACAAGGTTTGTACTGTATATTGTTTGTTGTTCTTGGCAAATAATAGGAATTCTGCCTTGGTTGGGTTGAGCTTCAGGTAGCTGCTGAACATCCAGGTCTGAGTGATGTGCAAGGAGGGTTTGAAGCTCTGGATGTCTGGAGCAGAGGAGGCTTTCAAGTACAGTTGTGTATCATTGCAATGTTGAGGAATCTTGATGCTGTTATCTGCAGGTAGGGCACCAAGCAGCTCCATTGAAAGGTTGAGGATGACACAAGACATCATGTAACCCTGGGTGACTCCACATGTGAAATGGGATCTTTTGTGGGCTAGAGGTGCCCATGTGATCAAACTGGTGTTGGTTCGAAAGGTTGGAGTCAAAATAATGAAGGATATTGCATGAGAATCCCATTTGAGGCTTAAGTGTGCACATGAAGATGGGATGGTTGACCGTGTCAAAAGCAACTGAGAGGTCCAGGAGTATCAGGAGGCAAGGGTTATCTTCTTCAGTGATCATGAGGGTATTGTTTATGTTGTGTATTGTGGTGATCTCCATGCTGCACCTTCTCTGGCAGCTGAGGTAATTATAAAAGCTTTAACATGTATATTGTGTTTGTGCTTATGGTTTAAGTGTGTTTATGTAATAGAAAGTGCCTGCATGTGTCTGTATGTGTAAGCAGAGTTTATGTTATATGAGAATGTGTTCATGTGTAAGCATATGTGTGTGAGTGAAGGTAAAGGTCAAAGGGCATCTAATGTCACTTCCAGTACCCTGGCATTTTGGTGAATTGAAGTCCATGGGTGTGAGAGATATAGCAGCCTTGGTATTGTTGATGTGCTTTTGAATCTTCTGTATTTTCCCACTGAAGAAGACAGAGGGTAATGACAATGTACTTTTCTGTGGAGTGAGGAATAGGTGGGTCTGACAGGCAGTTAATGTAGTGCTGGATTGTCTTGAACAGAGTTTGCTTCAGTTGGTGGCTTCATTGATGGTGATGGTTTAGGACTTTGGTTTGGCTGAAGGGTTGAGCTGCCTGACTGCTGCGCGGAGGACCTTCAGTATCAAGAGATACTCTAAAGCTCTGTTTTTCTTCCATTTTCATTCCTGCTTGAAGGTTGATTGTCTATTTTAAGCAAGATCTTTGGACTACCAGGGTGCTGAAAGCTTTGACTTGCTCTTGTGTTTTGTGATATGGGGCATGGATATTCACATAGCTTTGCAAAAAACTGTTGAAGTTGTTTAGACGGATGGACAAGGAGTTGATTGGGTGAGAGATGAGTTCAAGCATTAGATTGTCTATGAAGAGGTATTTGAAGGATCTGAATTTTTGGTCTTCATTTCTCTGCTGATTTTGGTTAGTTGGTAGTGCACTGAGCAAGAAGATAGAAATGTCAAAATGGTCAGGCCAGTCCAAGGGTACAAGTGGTTTACATTGGACCACATAGAGTGTGTCAATGAGGTTGAAGAGGATGTCTTTTGTTTTTTGGAGCTTGCATTGTCTGGGAGGTTGAACTCACTCAAAAAGGTGTTGTGAGCGTATTGAATGGATGAGGTGGGGAGGATATATCAGAAGACATCAAGGAAGTCCTTGACTGCCCAGCAGGCCTGTAGATGAGATGGAAGGTGGTGGTTGAGAGTTGCAGTGAGAGTAAAATGGCATGTCAGCAGCTTCACAGAGTGGGGAGATGTAATCAATGATGCAATTTCAGATGTCATCTCTGAGGTCCTTAATGATGTAATTGAAAATGTCATGAGCAATGTAATATGTGAGGTCATTAACAATGCAAGGGGGGAGGTATTTTCACCTAAACATAACATTACTTTAACCTTTGTTTTTCTCAGTGAATTCCTAGGTTTAACATGAAGTAAGAAATTATTATCAGATCTAACTATAACAGCACTTTAACGTTTTATGTGTTCATGGAATTTCTAAGGTGCTTTTTAAAAATCTGCGATATTGTCTATTTTGTTTATACCTAACTACAACAACTATTTACCTTCATTTTTTTCAGTGAATTGTTATCACGTTTTACCATAAAGTAAAACCTTATTATAACATGTTCACATAATGTCTCCTTGTTGGGAACCAAGTACCCCATTGTAGCACTTGACTCTCCCAGGTAGCAAAGTAGAGCGGCCCAGGGCCAACTTAGGGAGTTGGTGTGGGCTAGCAATCTCAAAATGCTGGCACAGAACAACAACATTCAATAAGCTATTGTCAAGTCAGTGTTTTTTGTTTAAAAAAGGAATTGTACATTTATTACACATGCACACTACTAATGTACATCTGGAAGATGGAAATACCTTTAGTGACACCCTCAAATCACATTTGACCTCTAGTGGGTCAAGACACCTACAAAAACAATCTCCCAACCCATATCAGATGAATATCACAGTAAAAAAGGGGTGTAATTTTATATAAGGCGGCCTACTGGTCTTGTCTGGGATAAGCACATCAATATATAAAAGGTACGCCTAGTGACTTTGTCAAGGGGTCACTACATTGTTACCAACAATACCCACATGTTAGGATCCTTCACTAAAACCAATTAAATCAATACCATTACAATACATTAATTATGACTATAAACATTTCAATGCCTCTGACTTTTACCCAAAGGTAAATATGCCATGTGCCCCAGCCATGCACAGTCTTGTCATCCATAATATAATTTCAGATGTTGCAGTCATTCTATCAGTGATGTCGTAGATCATGTCATGCATGTTGTAATATGTGGAGTAATTAGCAGTGTATGGGGAGGGGCATGTTATAGTTACTTAAGATAACGTTAACTAGTGAATTAAAAAAATTACATTGCTGACATTTTCACCTAACTATAACGTTACTTTAACCTTTGGATTTTGAATGAATTTCTAAGGTTTTTTATTTTTTATTTAAAGTAAGATACAATTACAATTCCCAACTATACCATTACTTTAAACTTTTTTTGTTGGTGAATTTCTAAGATTGTTTTTACAATAAAACAATATTTTATTACCATATGTAAAGACAATGCCACCTCATGCAAGGCGAGGCCCTGCACCCAACCCTGGACCTGTATCCAACAACACAGGTAAATGGCTTGTGATTGAAATTTTATATTTTACACAATGTGCAATATTTGTACAATGATTATTACAAAAATGTCTAAGAAAGATTTACTTAATCAACTTGTCTCTTAGCCTTCTTTTAATTTAGTGGGCTTAAAAACGTTAATAAAAAGAGACTTTTTTTTAAATAAAACCAACATGTCTCTGAATCTTTCTTTTCACATTTTTCAGCTCCTAAAATGGAATTATAAAATCAACCACAAGAAGACCTTGCACACCACCTGAAGAGCATTGAGCACCAACTAGGAGTGATTAAAAAAAAAAAATGGTAATGTCTTCTCAGGTCATGAATTTAATAACTCAGGAGACTTGGGGCCTCATTATTAACATGGCGGTCCAGACCGCCATGCCTGCGGTGGAGGAAATTACCGCCACCGGCATGGCGGTGTGGACTGCCATATTATGAACAAGGGATGACCGCCACAGGTGGCCCTCTGCCAGGCTACCGCCGACAGGCAGCCTGACGATGGCGGATTTCTTTATCCATCAGGGCAGCGCTGCAAGCAGCGCTGCCTTCCGGATAAAGAACCCTTGTTCCTCCAGCCTTTCCTTGGCGGGTTCTCCTGGCAAGTAAAGGCTGGCAGAAGGGGTGCTCTAGGGCACCCAAGGGAGCCCCTGCACTGCCCATGCACTTCGCATGGGCAGTGCAGGGGCCCCTGTGCACAGCCCCCTCGCACAGGTCATTGCCCGACGGGTGCTGCTGCACCGAACGCACTGCGGCATTGACAACGGCTCCATGTCCAGGCCCCCACTGTTTCTGCCAGCTGGCCCTGAGGAATGTTCATTATTGGGCCAGCGGAGTCCTCAACAGGTTGGCGGTCTGTGCCAGCATGAACACGGCGGGGATTCCCGCTGTGTTCATAGTAAGGGCCTTAGTGTTTCTTTTTTAATGTTGCAGGGGGCCCGCTATATTCTCCGCAGCCCCCACAATGTTAAAAAACATGATTGGTGGTGCACCTTACCCTTCTAGGGACAATACCAAGCTAAAATAATGAAAACAGCCCCCACAGGGCAATTTGGGGCACTTTCTTAAGAAACAGTGAATAATAAATGAGCTCTTTGGGCAGGAAACCAGAGTGTCCATGGGGTGGGCTCCCTGGGAAACTGTACAGTATCAGGCATGCTCACCACCCCTTTAATTGAAGTTTGGCCCCAGTGATTGGAGTCCCTGTGGCCTCCTAGAGGTTTAGAGAGGGGGCCCTCCATCCCCTAAATAAGCAAATATGCCACCCTCCAGGCACTGGCCCATCCCGGGGCGTCTTTTGATGTGCAGAGGCCACAGTTGTATTTTTAATTGTGCCGTGGGTTCGAAGTATCCATACTCTGTCCCTTAATATCTTTTTTTACATTTTCAACTGGGCAGAAGACTGAGTTCTGAGTACTAAGGTGGGTGCCACTACATCACTGGCAGCCTATCAGATCTCATCTTGAGATCTGTTGGTTCGCCGGATTCTCCTTGGTGTGAAATGTACCATGTTTTTGAGCTGTAATATCTGAAAAACTACTCAACGGATTTTCACCAAATCATAAAAAGCATGCTTTCTAGACCCGGATCTAGCTTTCTGCCAAATTTGGTACAATTCCATTCAGCCACTTTTGCATTATCGCTGTTCATTTTTCCTATGGGAAAATAGCTTAATTTACGCCTGCCAGAAATTCACTGAAAGATTTCAGGCATATGTAAATTATTTGACTGCTAAAGATTTCTCCACTACGAGGCCACAGAAATCTGCAACAGTAAACTTGACGGAAAGATAGTCAGTGCTCACATAAAGGTATGGTTTGACTTGAAACTTTGTAAATGCCCACAAACTTGTGAGTGTGTTGGTATTCGCAAACTCTGATCAGACCCTTTCCCACCTTAGAAATGGTCAGAGTTTTACTCTAGCAAATGGGTGGAGTAACTCTCTTTCCAGTAAGGAAAAGGCAATAGATCACCTCTGAATTTCAAAGGGTTGCAGAGCTAGGGGTTTCACCACCAGGGAAAATGTTTTATTCAAAATATACGAAAATGTGCTATTGCTCATTGGAATGCATTTCCCCAGGACAGAAATGCACTCTACCTACAATTTCATATTGTGGAATGAGAGTCCAGGGAACATGTCACATGGCATTTTCAGTTGCACCCTGGCTCACCTCTTCAGATGGACAACTATAAACGATTGTGAATTTCCAAAAGTAGTAAATCTGCACCCGATTGGGTGAATGTAGGGTCAGCGATCAGGCTGGAATGTCATTTCATGGCATGGCTTGCAGTATAATCTGAAGCCAGGTGAAATTGCAGCTAGGCGAGGGAATCTGAGGACAGGCATACCAAAATAAAGTTAAAATGTACCTTTAGATAAGAAAAGTATGATTAAAAAAGTATTTCCTGCGAAGCTACTGGTGGTAAATAAAACTACATATATATATAGGTACAAAGAGAAGCCTTGGGTCTTGCACTGTGTGTGGCAGCATTTTACCTCATCACGTGCACATCCACCTACAGTCAGTACAGAGACAGGGCTAATGAGCCACTACTTTGCCAATGCTTTCTATCTTTTTGTACGTTATCATTTTTTAATTGTTTTAGTCATCCTCTGTGTATTCAGGTTACACTAATTCAAAGCCATTATTACCTTTTGTTTGCACCAATAAAAATCATAGCTCCTTGTGATCAAAGTTAACACTAGTTTCATACTTGGTTTAAGCATACCCGGTTGCTTGAAACCACCCATATTGTTCTTATATTTTTTTAATTTAACTTTTTTAATTGCAGACGTAAGACTGCCACGTTTAGGTGGCAGTTGTTTTCGTTCTTTTCTTTTTCTTTTTGTGGCATAATCTTGTTATAAAAAATAAACATCACACCATCTATACAAGGCCAGGGCTATTGTCTTTGCTAATTGTTTTTAGCAGTGAAAGGAGCAATGGATTTCTTTAAAGAGAAAAACTTTTTTTTATTTGTGGATTGAAGGTCGTTTTAATATTTATATCAACATTCACTCTAGATTTAAATTAATCCTATCTCATTAAAGTTATGAAATCACCTTCATCACACCGTAGAAGACAAAATAGTGCAAAAGCAATCATTAATGTGTTACAAATTTCCTTATTTTTTAAAATGTTCACAAGCCATGGGTTTCAGCTTTAATTGGCATATTATATATGCTTTCCAATCTGGTATTACTGCCTTCTATAGCTGGGCCTTAGTCTATGGTTTGCTTTTTATTTTAAAGTGCACAATCTCTGTACCTTAGAAGATAGTCTGCCCATATTACTACTGATGTCCTATTGTGAGGACAATGTGGTCTTCACTGTTACCTACTGGAAAATGTGAAGGCACAGACCCCCAGAGTGAGGGGCCAAGCAGCAGTTTGGAGATCTTTGAATCCTCCTTGTGTAGTATAGTCGTACCGGATACCTAAATATGTTTTCTCTTCTTAATATTCGTGTCCCGTACGTCTTTATAGTACTTTGAACAGAAAAACTACGCCCTTGGCCCTGAATTAAAAAAAAAAAAACATGAAGGAGATGAAGATTACAGTGTCAAACTGCAAGATTACTTACCAGTTACTGAAAGCTGTGGAAAGAAACATCCCACCTCAACAAAACGTCTTTGCTATTTTCCAGCGCTCGAACAAGTGCTCTGCCTTCATGTTGTTGGGTGCCAGGCATTACTTGAATGAATGAACTGTCAAACACTCGCTTCCATTGGCAGTTACGTTAATGCTAGAACCAGGCACTCTGAGATGTCACCGGTACACTCCAGCAATTGAAGGTTCTATATTCGTACTTCATTATCCTTTTTAGAGTCGAGCGCAAAGCGCTCTGTCCTTGTTGTAATCTCTCACTAGGCTTGTAACCACTCCAATATCACGCCCATCAGTTTGGTTGGTTCGTTGGCTTTCCTTTTAAAATTCGATTGATTTCATTAGTAAAAGGCATGCATACGTCACTTCTTTTCCATTGTTTTGCCCTCCTCAAGCGCACCGGCCAACTACTAAAAACATATGAGGCTCCATGTTTTTCGTATGGTTTCTGGACTACTTTTTCTCTTTATTTCATAGGCAGCACAATCTTGCTGGGCAGTAGTTAAGCGCTTTGCATGACATCGACCCTGTTGCATGGATATTTGCACTTTTGCGGGTTACATGTACAATTGCACTTTTTCTGATATGTTTCACTGCAAGCGAAGTTCTGCTTCCTTTTGTATGTCTGCTTTACTCTCATGGCAGCTGTTGGCTCACTTATGCGAAACTGTTTTACTTTTCAAATTCAGTTTATGTGGTAAGAAAAGTTTGGTTAGGAGTTTACAACGCTAATAGCTTTAACTCGAGCAAACATGAGACCCATTGCATTGTAGATGCTTGTTTTTAACAGTACTGGCGGATTGAAGCTGTCATTAAAGCAGCCTTACCAGTGGCATAGTAACTGAAGGCCCCCCACCCGCATATAACATGGAGGGGGCGGGGCTCTCCGGACTCACTCAGGCTGGGTGCAGTGCTGAGGGGCCCCCTAAAACTCGCCCACCTCCCACCCCCTTGCACCACAGGGGCTGCGCGGGCCTTTACTACACCACTGAGCGGGACTCACATAACAAAGGTGCACGTGCTCCATATACCCTAATCCGTTTTTAGGTGATTTTATGACAGCACTATAACCTAATTTGCACTTCTAATTCGAATAGAAAAAACGCATCTTCTTTCTTCGCATTTGCTGCATAATAATCCTCAGATTAGCGTCATATTAGTTTATATCCCAATTGCCCTCTGCAGGCAAACACCATAGGCAAGCAGTATAGCTCCTCACCGTGGGGCTACAGTGCTAACAAAGATACCATGCCTTGGCACGCCTCCCTCTCAACTGACAATATTTCTATCAGGGTATATTTGAGCCTGACTAGACATAACATGCTCTTTATCTTGCTACTTTATAACTGTGAGTGGTACAAACTCTAAGAGTTTCCCCAGTATCAATCAAGCTGATTGGCCTATAATTGCGGGGATCTTCCCGACTGCCCTTCTTATCAATGGGGACTTTGACAGCTTCATGCCTTGATTTGTGAGTGCACCACCCTAGAAAAAAGAGTTTGTGAGCTTGTTTAGATATAGGGCCCAAACTTGAGACTCTAAAATAAACTGGTTACCTGGAATGTAATCAGGGCCCAGCATCTTCCCAAGGACTATCCCCATAAGGGCATCTTGGGATTCTTTCAATGTAATCACTAATGTACTTTAGTTTTCATTTAATGGAAATAAGTCTATTCTGGATATCTCACAAGCCTTTGAAATGCTTTACCCAGATCAGGGTCTGAAGTCGAAGTTAATTTTAGATAGTAGACTAGTATGACCCAGAAGGTTGTGTTGTCCACTACTCTGACTGCAGCCTCTAGATCATGCCATAATTCAGTCTTCCATTTGGACCTAGTTATACTCAATACATTTTTATAGTTTTTTCTAGCAAGTTTTATTTGCTCCCTGTTTTTGGCTTTTATAGAAATTAATTGAGTTGCTTTGGCTGCTCTACACTATTTGTCGTACCACGAGTGGATTGGTGCCTTCTTGGTTTGAACTGTTCTCTCACTGAAAAGGTTTTCTCTTAGATATTCACTCAGGGCTTTATGTGCCTTCAATGTATGCATAGTCTGTTCTTCTGTTACCCCCCGTTTCACATTTGCACAAGAGTGTCTGAGACTTTATTGTATATTTTGGACATTAAATGCTGCTGCCATTGTCCCATTTGATTGCCTGCTTGTTATTTGTTAGACTTAACTCACCAAAATGTGTGGGCATATGACCAGCGAGATTAAATGCTCAGGGGGCTTTCACCTTCAAAAGAGGGCATTGTGGTTAATACTGTGCCTCCCCAGGACCGTCATATCTAAAATGTATGGCCATAAGTGAGGGTCTAACATGTTATAATCTATCCTACTAGGCTGATTTAACCTCATAAAAGTGTGGGCACCTGTTATGTCTAAAAGGGAATGGTCATTACATGCCCTTAGACGAAGATCAACTGTGAACTCCTGTAGCTGGGTTGAGAGTGCCAACTGCCTTCTCATTGGTATGAGGTTGATTTTCGGGATTCTCCATTTGGTGTCTTCTTCCCCTCTAATGTAATGGCCAATTCCGAGTTACCAAGGGGCTCAAAGATAACATTAAAGTTGCCAGCTACTATTAATGGCTCTAGTTTAACAGCTCGTTCTATGCAGGATTCAAGGCAGGCTAGTGTTTCCGACTCCTTATTCCTCCTGTGATTCCTGTTACATACATTGAAAATACCAATGTTGGAGCCCCCGTATGAACTAATCAATAGGCCAAGAATAAGAGTTGAGTTTGCTTGTCTCCTAATACTGCAATTTAATGAAGCTTTCACCTCGATCATTTGTCTGACGACAGGTCTCCCTTTTTACCGAGAGGCAGCCTCAATAAAAAAAATTGGAGAAACCAGGTCTAAGAACTGGATCTGTGCACCAGGTCTCTTGAAATAAGCAAATGTCAAAAGAGTCCATAAAGTACCCGCAATTGGGGTCCATCAATTTCGATTTGAGACCTGCAATGTTCCATGATAATACAATTCAATTTTTGATCATTTTGGTCGATGGAAGGGGGCAATGGCACAAGGTTTCCTACATACTGAGTCAATTCACTTTCTCAACTGCTTGATGGGAATCTGCTGAGAACTCTTGGGGATTAACATTGTCTGTTATTTGACTCACATTCATTATCTGGGGCGGACTGCACTTCAGGCAAATGTTTGATGGTAAAGGGACTGTAGACTGAATCTGCAGGGCGATCAACCCATCTGTCAAATCTTGAGATGATAATAGGATTTCAAGATAATCAAATGTATCACTGGGTGCTGGGAGCTGTGAGGTTCTCAAGATGTCTGAGCAAATTACTGATGCACGTTTACTTGTGTCCTGAACCCACTGAATTCCCTTGTTTATTACAAAAGTCACTTTCTTCTCTTATGCTGTGGGGAAGTCTAGCCACTTTGTGTATGTAGATAACCCCTGCGTGGCAATCGATTAGTTCCTTCGAGATTGTATTTGAGCCCTTTTGCCAAAGTTCAGGGAAGTGACAAACAACCTATTATTGCTCTCTTTCAGTGGGCACAGCCGAGTAGCCCATTCTGGAGACAGTGGATATATATACCAGTTAGCCCTCTCCTGGAACCAGGATTATCTTTCCCAAAATTTGGAGGTGGGTGATTAGCCCTCAAGCTTGCTGGATGACTTCATCTCCTTTCTGGCTGTTGACCCCTCTTTTCCACAGGGCCTCATCCCAACGAGCTTCTGTATTCCAGCGCTCTGACAGACTGGAGGGCTGGAATTGGTAATTATTGTAGGGAGGGCATACCGAGGTAAGGTTTGTTGTTAGAGTCCCGACCAGCGTTTTAAGTTTGACTAACTCTCCCATGAGATCATTAATAATTAATAGCCCGAAGCAGGCAGTGGCTGGAAGGAGTCTTAAGGTGCTGCCTATTGGAAAAAGGCAGACATCTACTGTGTTAAAATTATCCTGGGTCTCTGTATTGGTTGCTGCCAAGATGGCAAACCAATTCTCACAGATCACTGAAGGATCATAGGGGAATGGTGAAGGTGCCTGATCGCACTCAGATTCCAAACAAAGAGGTTCTTTGTTAAAGCTCCCATTTATTGATACAAATAGTGGAGTAATCTTCCCCCTGGGACTCTTGCAGTACTTCTTGGGAAATATTTTTGCTATGGATCCATTACTTATGGATGGGCTCGAGCTGGCAGATGGATTTAAAATGGCCTCAACCTCTTCAATTAAGTCATTGATTTCCCTCAGTGTATTGATCTTAGACAGCACTTTTGCTGATTTTTTAGGCATGATGGTACTTGACGGTGCACCAGCTCATATTTAAATAGTGTGTGCTACTGAAGGGCTCAGAATCTTACTCTGGATTTAGAGTTTAGTAGAGGGGTTACTCTGTCACAGATGTGACGGATATCCTGTCTGCCATCTTACAAGTTCCATAGGCTACAGTGGAATTTTAATACAGAGGACGGAATATCTGTCATGTTTGTGATGGAGTATACCCTCTGCCATCAACTCTAAATCAAGCCCAAAGTCATTGATGAGCAAATGCATATTAAAAGTGCATTAGCTAATTAAAAAACATGTCAAACAAATCTTCATTTTTGAGGGTTAAGACCAGGGGTGACCCAGCTCAGCCTCCTCTGGTTGATTACGGGTAAAGAGAGGCCAGCTCTTGGCCCGGACTTCCCCCAGGCATGCCCCCAGGTGCATCCTGGGACCTGGTTGAAATGAAGCAATTATGTAGGCCACTGGCCCCTTCACCAGGGAATCACAGCAATGTGGGTGATGGAGTTCAGCCCCAGTATCTTGAGTGGCACGTCCCCTGCAGTTGTCAAAACAAAGCGATTATGTTGGTTGCTGTCCCCTCCTCCAGGGAAGTACAGCAATGTTGGCAATGGAGTCCAGTCCCAATATCTCGAGTGGCATGTTCCCATCATAACTATATTGCATGCCAGGCTGTGGTGTGATGTATCTGTGGCACTTACTATATCGATGTGATCTGATTCTTGGTAACATTATTTTACAAGATCCCATCATAAAACTCTTGGGATATACAGGAGAAGCCACTATTTTCCCTCTCCACACTCCCATGGGGAATCTCACATCTCCTTTTCTTCTCACATGGAGGTTAACTATTGGAAACAAGAATCTTCACTTTCTATTGGGATATGGTGGTTGAAGGTTTGGCATGTTTACTCTATGTAATAATAAACAGCCATAATCACAGAAAGGATGACATGCCATGTTTTGAAAAGGTTTGGCAGCCATTTGAACCTTGTGTGAGCAAACAGTAGGATGGTGGAAAGTGACACGCCATGTGGGGATAAAGGGAGGTATGCAGAGAACAAAGGCTTCTTCGCCAAAAATGAAGGCAAGGCAGACGGAGAAGGAGAATAACTGATAGACTTCTGCCTCTTATGGGTAACGTCAAACCTAGTGACATAAACCCTAGATAATAGAGAAAGCAACAATTTCAGAACTTGAACTGACTACTAAGTTCAATATATGAAGAGATTATGGCCCTCATTATGACATTGGCGGTATAAACCGCCTACCGCCTCAGTGACTGCCGCCAAAAGACCGTTATCGCAGCTACCATCCGTCCACCAGATTATGACCACAGCCCGACTTCCACCAGAAGAAGAGCAGAAATCCGGCAATGGCCATACTGGCGGATGGTGGTAAGGTGGTGCTGCTACCACCAGCAACGCCATGCCAGTAGACCACCGCCAGCCGTATCATGACATTTGATACGGCCTGGCGGTGTTATGCTGGTGGGAGCAGCTGACGGTAGCCACGCCTTATCCCGTTCCCTGTCGGAAGACCAGCTGGATAAAGGTAAGTTTGGCTTCCGACATAGGAGAGGGATTGGGGCGTTGTGTGTGTGTGTGTGTGGGGTTGTGTGCAAGAATGTGTGAGTGTGTGCATGAATGTGTCTGTGTGTGTAGTATTGTTTGCATGGGTGCATGCATGTGTGTGAATGTGTGTAAGAATGGAAATGTGAATGCGTGTCTGCATGTCATTGTGAATGTGTGTACAGATGTGTGCGAGCATGACTGGATGCATGCATGTATGAATGCATGTATGCCAGTGTGCATGAGTGGGTGCATGCATGGTGTGTGTCTGCAGGTGTGTGCGTGTATGGGGGGTGGGATTGGAAGGGGGGAGTGTGGTTGGAGGGCAGTGAGGGGGCCTGGGGAGTGTTTGGGGGGTGGGTGAGCCTCCTACCAGTGACAGGGAAGGAATTCCCTGTCACTGGTAGGGCCTACTGCCCTGGTTTTCATGGCATTGCTAACGCCACAAAAACCATGGCGGTAGGCTGGCTCATAATGCCGCCGGTGGTACTATAGCGGGCGCCGGGCTGGAGATTGATATCTCCGGCCTGGCGGCTGCTACCGCCATGGTGGAAGGAATGGTAAATTGCCAGGTTGGCTGTAGCCAACCCGCCAATGTCATAATGTGGCAGTATGTACCGCCACCTATGTTAGTGTGATATTCTCTTCTTAGCATTAGAATGTAAATGTTAGAAATTGGGTCTCTAGTTGGCAGAGTTATGCACTCTGTCCAAGTAGGGACCATAGTCGTAGTCAGGGTAAGTCAGATACACAATCTAAATTAACCTGCACTCACCCTCCGGTAGCTTGGCATAAAGCAGTTAGGTTTAACTTAAGAGGCAATGTGTAAAGTATTTGTGCAACACCTAGATTTAAGTAACAAAGTGAAAACACCACAAAAGGTCTCCACACAAGTTTATAACAATAAAAAGTTTTTCTATTAGTAAAACAAGACAAAAATTACAAAAATTCAATAAGTAGATCATGAGATACGCAGTGTTAAAGATTTAGGTGAAAATAGCGCATGAAAGCGCAAAGCCCCAACTGTGGATATCTGGCCACGTTGGACCAGGACAAAGTCAAGAGTTTAGGCTGACTGCGATAGAGCACATGGAGGATACAGTGACCCTCTTAGGCCTGCTAATACAGTACTTTAATCGTGGTGTGTGGTCTGCGCTGTATTGCTTTGTGAGGCTTTGCAGCAGTTCAGGTGAGGACCACAGAGGGCAGGGCACCTTAGGCCCACTTCACAGGGTCCAGTACTGGGGTGGTACCACTTGGCATGGCAGACTCAGAGATGGGAGAGTCGATGTGCTGGAGCAGATTGATTGGAAGTCTTTTGTGTCCTTGAGATTTCAGAAAACAGGATGCCAATCAGCTGGCCCCTAAAGTTGCTCTGGGGTCTGGGTTGTAGAGATGCAAGTTCATCCCTTCTCACTCCCAGGTAAGAGAGCAGCAGGCACAGGTCAGCTCAACAAAGCAGGAGTACAGCAAAGGAGCATTCCAACAAAGTGGCAGACCTTTTAGCAGCACAGCAGTCCTTTCTCCTGGCAGAGTATTCACTGGTGCAGAAGTGTGCTGAAGTGGTGGTTTCTGAGGTCCAGTATTCATACTTGCCCTGGTTCTGGAAGGTGGGAGAAGCTTCTGGAGGCATGCCTTTGCCTCCCCTGTCCTGACTCCAATCTGGCTAGAGTGACAATGCAGGGTTGTTAAGCCCTATTGTTGGTAGACAGGACAAGCCTATTTAGGTGTAAGTGGGGAAGTGCTAAGCCACCCCATGAAGCCAGGTAATGTTCTTAATCTCCAATTGTGTGTGGCTGTCTAGAGTAAATGTAGAGGGCCCAGCTGTCACCCACCCCAGGCGTGTATTGGAGACAGGCAACAGGCACACAGGGCTAAGAGCAGAAAAATGCCAACTTCTTTAAAGTGACATTTTAAAAATTGTAATGATAAATTTGACTTTGCCATTTGAGAGGATTCATCATTACAATTCCATAGGTACTAAACATGACAACTCTACTTTCTTCCCATCAGCAATTACACTTAACAAATGTTTTAAAGAGGTCCCAATGTTAACCTAGGCAGATTTAGGAAAAGTGGCGCTGCACACAGTGCAGCACCACTTTTGTTGTGCCCCTTATCGCGCCCCTACTACCACCATATGTTCGCTGTATTTAGAATACGGCACTCCAAGGTGCAGGGTAGGGGGCAATAGCGTACATTTTGTTGCTGTTATTGATGTGCTATTCAGGGTTAGTGCCAACATTTTGGCGGTAACCCTTAACAGTACATAGGGGCCCATTGTAACCAACTGTGTGCCCCCTTTTAATGCCGGCTCCGAGCAGGCGTTTCAAGTAGCCGCTAAAAATGGCGCAAAGAAATCTTTTAGATTTCTTTGCACCATTTTTTCATCCCCTCTAACAGGGGAAAGTCCCCTTTGCATACATTATGCATGGCGCATGCATAATGTGGCGCAAACAGTTACAAAGTGGTCCAATGCATGCAGTGGGCTACTTTGTAAATATGGTGCAGCATTTTTGCCATAATATCGCCACATTAGCGTAACAAAATGACACTAATTTGACGATATATGGCGCTAGGGGCTCTTAAATCTGCCCCTATGAATTTGGGAGTTTTTCACTATCTAGACATGTAAACTAAAAAGTATATGACCTGCCTTTTTCTTACACAGCACCCTGCCCTATGTGCTACCTAGGTCTGTATTATGCGTAATAAGGTGGGGTGGTTTAAGGCTTGGCAAGGAGTTTTAAATGCCAAGTCGACATGGCAATGAAACTGCACATATAGGCTCTGCATTGGCAGGTCTGAGACGTGTTGAATAAGCTACTTAAGGAGGTGGCACAATCAGTGCTGCAGGCCCACTAGTAGCACTTAATTTACGTGCCCTGGGTATATGTAATGCACTTTACTAGGGACTTATACATAAACTAAATAGGCCAATTTTGGATAAGCCAATGTTACCATGTTTTAGCGACACTTTTCTTGCACCCCTTAGCGCCCCTTTAACGCTACCATGTGTGTGCTGTATCTAAGATAAGGCGCACCATGGCAGTAGTTAGGGAACTATTGTCAACATTTTTGGTGCTAGTTTAGAGCTTTGCAGGATTAGCGTCAACATTTTTTATGCTAATCCTGCAAAGCCGATTGAGGCCCATTTGAAACAATGGTGTGCCTCCTTCTAATGCCTGCTCTGAGCAGGAATTAAAAGTGCTGAAAAAATGACGCAAAGAAATCTCAAAGCCAGTTTTTTGTCCCCCCATAATGGGGGAACGCCCCTTTGCATACATTATGCCTGGTGCAGGCATAAGGTAGCGCAAAGAGTTACAAAGTGGCACAATACATGCATTGCATCATTTTGTAAATTTGGCGCAGCAATTTTGGTCTTGGTGGGCCACATTAGCATAAAAAAATGATGGTAATGTGGCACAGGGAGGCGCTAGGGGCTCTTAAATCTGCCCCTGGGCTCTCACAATATGGCTACCGCTGGGGACCTTAACGGGAATCACAGTAAAGACCTCACACCGGAATATGTAGCATGATGTTCCCGCTTTGTGCTTACCGCACTCTGAAATTGCATGCTTTTACCCTAGTAAGTCTAAGCCCATTTATTGATCTGGTTGTGAAGCGTTACATTTCAGGTCTTTTGAACATCCAGCTCTTCTATGTTGTTTTCCGTTCATAATTTTAGCTGTTGTCAAATACCATTATCCTTTCCTTGTCAGTATATAGAGCTATATGGAGCAAACAACCTGAAAATTCAAGAAAGTCTTGTTAAACCTACTATTCAGGCCAGTTTCGTTTCGCCTTTTGACTTAAAGTTGACTTTTGCCTCTTTTTTTTTTAAATAACAAACATTTGTTCATTGGATACTTGGACTTCCTATTATTTGCAACCTGTGAAGTTTGCAGCCTCTGGGTTTGATTTGTCCTTTTTTACCATCAGTCGAGTGAAAGGTGACTATCAACATTGCCAAATTGTTCTTTAATTAAATGACAACATGCACCCCTTGATTTCAAGGCAGGAATCTCCGATGACACAAAAAGATTGGTACATGCAGGTAAGCATCCTGGAAGCCAGCATATCTGAAAATTCCACAAGTTACCTTTGGTACAATATATTGCAATGACGCCATCTGAAATGGCCGCTGTACAATAAACTTATTGACACATTTTAAATGCAACACCTACCTGAGGTCCTCCAAGATTTGCTCACCAGAAGCAATACAAATATGTAGTCTTTCTATGGGCAGAGCCACCCAAAACAACTTCATTATTACAAATGAAGTCAACAAAACCAACACTTGATATTACCCTAAGGTAGCCACACAATATGATAAAAACAATATTTCAAATTTCACAAATGATGAAAGGCTAAAAGCTCCATCACTTGTTTCCACATGGCAAATCAAATAATTAGCTTTAAAGAAGAATACACCTCTGTTTTTAAAGCGAAGGAGGTAAGAAAAACATAGCATTATTAAAAAAAAACACACTCACAATCTAATAAAAGATGAATTCGTGTACATCCCCAGTTCACAAAACAAATACCTTTGCCTCCATTCATGTGTACCGCTTCGATACATCCGTTCAAAAGCCACCCAGGTGGACCTGTATCCTTCACCTTCATAGGGCATTGTGAATCTTGGAATTAAGACAAATGTCAAGATAACACACACTTTAAAGAGGCTGAAACCAAAATCCTATCAGTCAAATAATTAATTTACTTTTGTCAAGGGTTATTTTTTTAAATATATTCTGTTTTGCAAAGCCCCCCGCATTAATGAACATTGGAGCTTTCTGAATAAAATAATCAGTCTTTTCAGCCAATGACAACTGATCTGTTAAAATACCATGTCGTTCGCACATAAAACTGCAAATTCTTTTAAATGGACTCCTTGACTCCTTTACTTTAATAAAAGAGTTACCGGGGGACCTGAATACATGCCTAACAAAACACAGTGGAAATGTTCCTAAAGATAGTTCAAGTTTTCTGATCGGTATCATTCGTGGAAGTTGGAGTGAGTGGAGCTCAAGAGCTTTTTCCAAATTTTTTCTTTAACCCTTGAGTACTTGGGGCGGTGTTTTTTTGCTAATGGTTGTGTGGTCGCTTGTGTGACACTGTACTCTTTTGTGCTGCGCCTGCAAGCTTCCATGATGCTATGTAAATCGTGTGCAGTGCTTGGCAATGCTTTGTTTCACTTGTACCATGCAAGAGCCCGTGCAAAACCTTAGAAAATAACCCTCCTGGTTTTCCTATCAGGAGCCTTATGAATTACTTTTTCATTTAAGGCTTTTAGTACCAGCCCCGTGGAGACTCCTCTAAACTGGTAGTTACATTTTACCAAACCTGTCAATGCACATAAGGCTTTCAACCTCAATTTTAGGCTTGAGCCTTGAAGTGCATGCACTAGTGCGTGCATCCCACTTGCTAGACTCTGTTGTGTACAGTAAAGGGCTTGGAGCCCGCCTGTGGCTCACCTTTTGTTGGCTTGCTTGGCACTCTTCTTTACAGCCTCGTAATTCATCCACTTTAGGCCTAGCATCATTTCAGTTCCTCTGTGTGGAGCAGGACCAAGCACTGATTTATTCAACTTAATTAGTGCCCGTCTGTTGCTCCCGATGTGATCGAAGTACTCATTTTTTCTTTTGAAATGCTCTCTGGCTGCCACTTCGCATATTGGGCTTTAAACAGACACAGATGCTGCAAAGCTCCACACTCAGGTGCTGGATTTTGCTTTGGATGGAAGAGGAGAAGTCTGCATGTGACACTCACAGGAGGTGCCAGGTGACAATAGTGCAAGAGAAGGGCTCCAGGTCATTAATCAATCAATCAAGATTTATAAAGCACGGCTAATCACCCGATAGGGTATCCAGAAGCTTGCAGGTCCCAGAGGCTTATTTGAACTGCCAGGTCTTGAGGGCAATTCGGTAGACTGGAAGTGAGTTGATGTCCCGGAGGTGTGTGGGGAGGTTATACCACGTTTTTGCTGCGATTTGAGAGAATGAGAATCTTCTACTTCTGCTTTGGTAGATGCAGGGAGTATGGTCAAGGGAAAGGGAGGCAGAGTGTAGTCTTCTCGATGGTTGGTGGAATTTCAGGCAGTGGTTAATGTACGCAGGTTCTTGGTTGTGTAAACCCTTGTGTGCGTGAGTCAGCAGCTTGAATTGGCATACAGGGAGCCAGTAAATTTTCCTGAGGTGGGGTGGGATGTGGGTTCATCGAGGAAGGCCGAGGATGAGTCTTGCTGTGGAGTTCTGTATAGTCTGAAGTTTCTGTAGGAGGTGTGTGGTGATTCCTATGTAGAGGGCATTGCCGTATTCCAGTCAGCTGTGGATGAGGGTCTGCGTCACAGTGTGTCTCATGTGTATTGGTAATCACTTGAAGATCTTATATAGCAGGAGCAAAATGAGGAAGCAGATGGAGGAGACAGCGCTGATCTGTGATTTCATGGTGAGCTTGTTTCTGGCGTGGTCAAAGGGAGTAAGGGCGAGTCCTAGGTCTTATGGTCTCAGCGACGCTTGTCATGCATCTGTGGAAGTTGGTTCTGGTGGTGGAAGGATTGTCGGTGAGTGAGAGGATGAGTTGGGCGCTGTCTTCGTAGGAAATTATGTTGAGATCGTAGGATCTGAAGAATCTGTAAAATGCAGCAGCATCAATCAAAACACCCCGCCGTGGCGTCAGGCTTAAGTGGCATCTTGCTAACAATACAAAAGGGTATGCCATGTACTATCATTTGTATAGCACATGCCTGCCATTGGTATTTCCTCTTGGTGCTGGGCTCTGCCTGGTTTATTTTAGTTAGAGCACTCTGCAGATTGCATCTTTTGTAGCTTGCTCCATCCAGTGTTTCTTCCCACCATCTGCTCTCTCCCATCCCCCCATTGTGCGTGTTTACTGTTTTCTTCTCACCCTTTTTCTATGTTGCCTCTCCCTCCCGTTCTCGATTATTCCCCCACCCATCATAAAAAAGCGCTTTGATGTAAACACCACAGGCCACATTATAGCGCTTTTTATCCTTCTCTCTTCCCACCTTTCATCCCTTCATTGTTTGTGTTGCCTCCATAGCCCCACCCAGGCATGCAGAGTGCACCTGAGGTCGGTCAAGTGAGCATGTTTGTTTTCTGCATGCCGTTTAGAGTAACAGTGATAATCATCCCCACCCTCCCCCAGCATCCCTTTCAATCATAGAAGTAGCATCCCACACTTGAAAAATGCCTCCTTGTGGGTTCATAAACAGAGAGGAAACCGTGCAGCAAGTAAATAAAGAAGCGTTTCGCATAGCATTGCTTTGTCTGACTGGGGCCCGAGGCACCTACAGATGTCAAGAACTTATAGCTCACTCATGCTTGGCACGCAGATATCATGCACTGCTAAAACAAATGGGCTTTTGTAATTTCAGTCCATAGCTTTCAGCCGGAGGGGTGTTAAATGTGCCTTCTTATTGTGTTAAGTCAATATCATGCCGTGTGTGACTATGTCACTCTGTTATAGTGCTGTGACTTGCATCGAGGCATTTGTCTTTCTGGCTGTGCATTAAAAAGCATTGGAATGTGTATATAAATGTTTCCCGAGGCAAATAGGTATTCCTGAATCAGCCAGCACGACCCTTTGTGCAGTATTTGCATAGCGCTTCAACCACCTTTCAGGGCCTCAAAGCATGTTTCTCAAGGTCAGATAGGAGTTTAACCAGTTAGTTGTGCATTGTTGGTAAAGATTAGGTTATACATGAGGCCTGTGCCAGACACAAAGCAGTATTGTGGGCAAGGTGTGGAGGGGTGTTTCATTTACTTGGGTGTGAACTTGTTCGTGCGCTTGGGTATGAGTGTGGTGTACAGAGAGCCCCGCTTTCAGATAGTACCTGCTTCCTAATGTCATTTCTGAACCGCAGGTGGTCACGTGACGGTGCAAAACGAGTTCACCAATGATTAAAGGACTGTTTTAGTTCTTCCTCCATGTTTGAACATTTCCTCACACTTGTAACACTTTTACAGCATGTGCTTCGGGCGTGGTTGCTCATTAGGCAGTCATGAATCATGAGGTTTCTGTTGCATGCTTGAGGCAGCAGGAATCCTCTAGCCAGTGGCCTGCCTCTTGAACATGCATGCGCCTAAACCTTTGAGCAGGATCTCTCCTCACTACTGATCGGATGAGCTGACTTGGTGTCTCTCAGTTTTTATACTTGTGTGGCGTGCCCAACTAATTCCAGGAGTGCCACTATAAAATACCAGTTGTAGTTCACCTGCAGCAATCCCATGTATAAAATATACATTGCTTCCTAACTAGGTTTCACTATATAACTACCAGTAAATACATAGATCTGTGCAAAAGAAAGTAGTATATTAGTCAAGTCAGCAAATGTTGTAACCTGCTAAAGCCCCCCATTAACACTAAGCATTGCTCCTTCTTACTCTTCCCTCTGTACCTCAGCGTTCCTCTTGTTCTTCTATTGACACATTTTGACCTCATTTGGCTTGAGCACCCCAAGATTCACCCAATGTCCCCTTTTGCGTTCACAGTGGTTAAATGCCTGCTGTAGAGAGATGCAAGCAGCAGCCTCTTGCTTTATGGCTTGATATATCAACTTCAATTCATTTGATTAATAATGTGGTATAAGTGGCAAAATATAATTAAGTTTTTGGTTTTACCCAAAATTTGTATAGGTCAATATTTTATTACTATGACTTATTTCATGGGGATTTCACAATTTTGTGAGACTCTTATGAGTTAAAAGAGATGTACTTTTCTTTCTCAGTGTATGTTTTGCTCGAGGCCATGTTTGACTTTTGTTGGAATATCAGTATCTCAGTTTAGAAATGAGGATGAACGCTCCCACCATCCTCCCTCTGACCCCCTCAAACTCCTTTCTTTCTCCCTCAGACGGCAGAGTAGGCAAGACCAGGCACAGGGCTGCACCCATCTGCACCAAATAGGGGAAACAACTATCAGCTATTTTATAGAAAACATGTTAGATTGACTGATACCACCAGAAACTCAGCAGTGAAAAATTCCACCAAGCAACTTGAGCAGCAGGTTCAACAAGGTCATATAGATAAATATTTCAATATTACTAAATAAAGCATGAACTCAGGCGGAGAAGTAGCACGTGAAAACTCGTCCACCCTATCTACGCTGTCTTGCAAGGTGTGCAGAAAAGATGAAGGTTCGGGAGAGTTATCTTTCCCAAACAATTCACCAAACACTGGAACCCTGCTCCCAGACGTCCTGAGGAGAATCTAGCTTATAAGATAACTCAGTGGACCCATGCACTGGCTGTAGACTTATGTGCAATAACTTATTTTTAATGCAGTGCTTCATACTTCACTTCTGCTGTTTCTAAGCACTGTAAATAACAGGTGGTACTGTTGTCCATATTCATGAAGCACAGTTTACCTCCCTAATCAGAAGAATGGAAGGCTGAATTGATCTTCCTGCAGTTTGAACTTGTGACCTGCAGATCAATGCATATTTCAGTGGTGAAGGTTACCTCGCTGAGCTACTCTGCCAGCATTAATGTCTAGGCAGGGCCACTGCAATTATATGGCAAGAAAGGATAAAATTATGCGGCAGGGTTTACTAAATTATGCAGCAAGAAAATTCACATTATGCTCCTTAATTGTGATCAAATCAGTTCAATATCTTGTCATTTTTACACATGGTTACACTGTCTGGACAAAGGTTTCACTTTATTAGTACTAGTTTAGCACCCAAATACACCAATATACAACTGAAAGATCTGCAGTCAACTTTTACGAAGTGCTTTCTTCTGCACAGCAGCATGCATTGCTGCATTTTTAGTAACTTCTGATCTGATTGAGCTATAAATATTTTTTTTGTTACTATCTACAAATTATGCACCAGATGATTGAATATGTGGCAAATCCATAATTATGTGAAAAACCCAGAGCTGCAGAATCCCATAAGTCCAGTGGCCCTGGCTGCAGGTGTGAATCTTTACAGGGCAATTCAGATTTCATCCTTTTCAGGTTGATTACATGATTATAATCCATTTCCCGTTCAATATTCTTGTTGTTGTTGTTTGCAATTATTTGTGTGTGCACTTCTTCAACTTTTTACTTAGCAGAAATCATTGGAATGAGACCATTACCCAGTAGAAAGATCTCTCTCTTTCTAGAAAACCTTCTAGCCAACCTAGATATTTTCTATATTTTACTCCTATTTAGTTTGCCAGTTGTTCAGGAGGAGCCACCAGACCCACCGTAAGGTGTTTTTAGGTCTCTACTAGTAGACTAGCGAATCTTCCACTAGAGTGTACATGCTTCTCAGATGTCTTCTAAGTGTGCTTCTGTTCCCCTCTCCGTGGTCCTCTCTATCGCCCATGTCATTCTCCCCTGCCCCTTCAGTGGCACAACGAAACCTGAGGGCCCCCCTTGCAGAATACATGGAGAGGCTTCCCTCTGTTATTCAGGAGCTCTCAGGAGCCCTGTGGGTACTGTGCTGAGGGGGCACGCTGGAGCTCGAGGGCTTTGGTGGCCTTTGCTATGCCACTGCACCCCCTCCATAAAGCACTTGTTTGTGTGCTCAGGAAACACGCATTGCTTTTTCAGCCATGTGCTTCTCCCCTCTTCTGACTCCATATAGCTATCGCACCTGTTTGCCTTTTCTACCCTGCTCCATATTGCTCTCGCTCTCACCCATTTGCTCACCCTACGCCCTCTTGTTGCATCCCGCCAACCAGTATCCTCCATGTTGCTTCCGACCCCTGTGTTGCTCAATTCCCACCTGCCTGTGGTCTTCCATGGCCCCCACTCGTGTTCCTTTCCCCACCTGCTTTGCACTAATGCTGCTATGCTGCTTCTGTGTCCATTGCATGTGATGATTCCCTCCGCTGCTGTCCCAAAAATATATAAATTCTTCTGTGCTTTTTGTATTTCTGATCCAAGTAGGTGGAGCAAATAATAAGAAAAAACCCAGTAGCATAATTTTGTAGTCACACTTTCTTTCCATATTTAGCCACCCTACACAGCAATGTGGATGCTGTGCAGCTTGGGTAAGAGGTATTGGTAACCCAATAGGTACCAAAGGCGCGACCTATTGGCTTTGCCAATGCTTGTTAGGTCTAATGTTTGCACCGACCTTTTGATTTTACTAAAATAATATATCTTATACTTCCTTGAAAGTGCTTTCAGTCAGCCCTCTTTATCCATTGGTTTGATTTGTCATTCCCATTTAAATTCTGCCCACTACAGAATACAGCAGAGGCAATGGGTCAGCCCACTACAGCCATTGACTAACTCCATTATAAGCAATGGCATTTTGTTCTTCCCACATATAAAGTGGTTCCCTTCTATGCCAGGCACTACACTGGCAATGTGTGCTTTTTAAGCCCCCCAAAAATATTTTAGCTTTTTGCCAATGTTTTTCTTATATGGGTGAAGTCCCCAGCCCCACCAACACTTCTACGAAACCTCTCAAGTCTCAGATGCAAGCATGGCACACACACTTCATTATTTTTTAATTTTTTTCAAAATGTAAAAGCGAGTGTCCAAGCATGCACCTGCTGTGCATAATTGAGAGGCCATTTTTGTAATGAGGTTTGTAATATTGTTTTACGAAAACCATGAGGAAAATAAAACAAGCATTAGCATTAACTTTTGAAACACTGTCCATTCACTTGAGAGTACTAAAAGTAGTTTGCCAAAGTTTTTACTGCCATGTTCATCAGGATGATAAACCTTAGGAGGTATATCACAGAGTAAAACCTCCCGCTATCTCTGCCTCTGGAGCGGACACAAACGCTTGTTTCTGAAGAAGGGCATTCATGCTGTCCACGAGTACGGAGGGCCATATTTATGGGCAAGTGATGCAGCGCTGTGCTGCGTCCCAGGGAAAGGGCAGGAATGCACCATGAAAAGAATACAGTGCATTTCTGTCTTTGTCCCTGCAATGATGCCGTTTTGGCTGCTTAGCGCTAACGCATACACCCGTGCACCATGGGGCACCTTCCAGTACAAAAACAATCCCCGAGGCATATTCCTCTTTCTAATGTGTGCTGCAAAATACAGCACACATACACAGAGGAAGTAACGAGGAAAAAATACAAATATTTCTCCTTGTTATGCTTTGCTTGGAAAGGCGTAGCATTTTGGCACATTCCCAGGTCTACAACTTTTGAGAAATCTGTGAATGCATCAGAATCCATGGATGTTGCATGGAAAAACCCATGCTAAGCATATGGAAAGCCTCCTTGGGGCAGAGTAATGCAATGCAGCTATTTGCCCTGCATAGCTTTACTCCATATTTATGAAGCCAGTCAAGACCAGACAAGGTGGCCTTGCTTGGCTTCATCAATTGCATTTTGGGCTTGCATTGTGCATGCACCACATTGCGTGGTGCAAGGGTGATGGAACTACCCTCAAATATGGCCACTAGTGCTGTGTGAGATCCAGAGTCATCCTTATGGAAATTTCACCAGATTCGAGAGGCAGGGGGCTGAATTTGATCAAATACACCACAATCAACCATTCCCCCAGAGAAGGGAAGCTCTCTGGGTGTGGGGAGCCTTGGCAAAGTCATGACCTGGTAGTGTTAAAAGATAAGGGTTGCTGGCTGGAAAGAGATAGCCCCTGCCATTCTCTCTGCCTTGAAATGCTTTGCGTTCTCCTTGAAATGCTGCCGATCTATTAAATCACCTGGCACAAAAGAGCTTCTTCAATCACCGGCGGAAGCACCAAGAAAGGACATCATACACACAAGGCAAACAGTTTAGCCCATAGAGATGGCAATTAAAATAGTTTGGTTCTTGTGAGCTATAAAAGCTTTCCAGGAACAGAGTTTCACCCCATTATTCAAGACAATGCTGCTGCCCCAGCATATCTCAAAGCACAAAATGAGACTTCTGCCAGAAATGGGCATGCAGCTTCATCCTTGCTACTAGCCCCTAAGAACCAGAACATGACTGAAAACCCTGGTATATAGCAAGAATGCCCTGAAACAGTGATGGTGAGATAAGCATCATGTATGTCTGCCTGCATCTTCAGATACATGAATGGCCAGACCTGCATACTTGGGGGACTTTGTTCTCAGTAAAATGCCAAGAATGACAAGTTCATAGATGTGAACTGCTGTGAAAATACTGATTCCCTCCTGGTATTCCCCATTCGATGCTGGGCAATAGAGGACAAAGGCATGATCCTATGGTAATATGGGACCCCTTATTACCACCACATGAGGTATTACCAGTCAATTACACGGGCCACTTGTAAACATCACCAGCCCATAACACCTGGTCATTTGTAATGAGGGCCTAAAAATAAAAGAAGACTTGCTGCTTGCCAAAAGTATTCCTATCTCCCAAACAGCAAACTGGTGAGATACTGTGCCTCCTGCTTTATCTTGGAGCTCTGAGTTTGGAAAGTTGACCCAAGGGCTGAGAAAGACACCTCTTGCTGATAGCCTCATTCTCAAGAACATAGGGGTTTAGGTCTTGCGGTGGATCATACTCATTATATGTAACTTCTCCCTCAGAGCTGGAGAGTGCAGAAGGCCTTGGAATCAGAGAAAGCTGCATTGCCTAGGTCAGAAGCAGTGGGTTAACTGAACATCTGGTTAGCCAACATGAAACCTCTTCCCTGGGTTTGGGATGCAATGAATGCCTACCCGATTCAAGGGGTTGAAGCTGAAGTTGCTGCAAAGAAATTCAAGGAACCAGGTGTGACTGAAAAGTTTGTCCTAATCCCAAACTGAATTGTGAAGAGCTTGAGTCATACTTGAACATGTGGAACAGAGCCTCAAGAATTGTTCATAAACGTTTAGGAACTTTTGAATCTCCAGAGAAGAATGTTTTGTAAATGTGAACACCTGGTAGCTATGAAACAAACTGCAGGCAATTCCCCAGGGAAAAGAGTGTTAATTTCAGGCTTTACCTACATACTAAAAATCTCAAAACAAATTAGAAAAGAGAGAAAAACGTAATGAAGAAAAAGACACCAAAATGATAAAAATGAGATAAGTGGGACTGAAGATGTAAATTTGTAAAGTGTCAAGTGAAGAAGCCCTAGAAAATTAAAACATCAGTATGAGGTCTCAGTTCATGGTTAACAAAAACAAGGGCGTTGTTAGACCTGTCAGCCTTAGGGTGGTCTTCCCCCAAACCGTTTGCCTTCACCCCACTATTTTTGCTGATCTCGTTTGTGCTGCCCTTAGACTCTGGGCACTTAACCACTGCTAAAGTGCATGTGCTCACACCTTAAACATGAGAACATTGGCTTATACTGAATTGGCATATTTAATTTACTTGTAAGTTCCTAGTACGGTGGCACTACCTGTGCCCAGGGCCTGCAAATTAAATGCTACTTGTGGGTCTGCAGCAATGATTGATCCACCAACTTAAGCAGCACTTTAAACATATCTCAGGCCTGGCATAGGAGGCTGTGTGTGCAGTTTTAAACTGCTAGTTTGATCTGGCAAAATAAAACTTTTGCGAGGCCCAAGCCTTTCTTTTTATTATATACAAGTCACCCCAAGGGTAGACCCTGGACAGCCCAGAGGGCAGGGTGCAATGCATTTATAATGTGGGGCATATACTAGTGAAAACTCTTAAATTCTTTCATCACTATTGCAAGGCTTACCTCTCCGATAGCATAACGTTGGAGTTACCTATTGCATTTAATTAGCTGTAATTTCAAATGGGGTCGGTAACCAGTTCATGTTTGGTGTCCTTGGAATTGGAATAAAGAAATCCTAACTTATGGTGAGGTCAGATTTGAAACTGCAATTTTGAAAATGCCACTTTTTAGAAAGTTGGCATTTTCCTGCCTTAGCCATTTAGTGCCTGCAGTCTGACTCTGTGTCACATGCCTGGGTGTGGTTGACAGTTGGGCTGTGGTATTCCTCCTGGACAGCCACACACAATAGAGAGCTTAGATGTGTCTTGATTAGCCATCACTGGCAGGATGGGAGTGAGGAACTGGGCACAACCTACTTACACTTGAATAGTCTGTGCCCTGCCTTCACACAAATGGCTGCACACACTCTGTAGTGCTGTTTATAGTGTTGCACAAATACTGTACTCATTGCATCTAAGTTAAGCATGACTGCTATGTGCCAAGCCACCAGAGGGTTGAGCATAGGTTAATTTAGGTTTGGCTTGCACCTTACCCTTGCAACGATTGTGGTTCCTGCTCGACCAGGGCTCACACCCCAGTCAACCAACAACCCCATTTCTTAAGGACCGATTTCAGGTCAGCCACATTGAAGCAAAGGTTGGATATCCAAAGTGGGTAGCATTATGACAGTTTTTACTTTCTGACTTAGTATACTTTTTAAATGTCGATGTCATTCAGCGGGGCAAGTTCCAAGGTTGAAGCAAGCCTCCCAAACTCAGATAGGTTGTTGAGGAGCTCCCATTAAAGATAGTGAGTTTGACACTAAGGTACAGATTTACATGAATGCCCCCCCTCCACCGCCACCTAACGATACTTTGCTGCACTAACGTCGCAAATGTTGACGCTAGTTCAGCAAAGTGCAATGAGGCCCATTGACTTCAATGGGTGCGTCCTTTTAGCACCTGCTTTGAGTAGACGTTAAAAATGACACCAAAAATGGTGTCCAAAAATGACACCAAAATTGGTGCAAAGAAATCCTGCAGATTTCATTGCGCTATTTTTGTGGCCCCCTTGCATACATTCTGCCTGGCGCAGGCATAATGTGCTGCAAGGGGTCGCAAAGTGAAGCAATGCACGCATTACTCCACTTTGTAAATATGGTGCAGTGATTTTTTGCCCCATTGAGCCACATTAGGGTAAAAAGAAAAGGACGCTAATGTTGCACAAGGTGGCACTAGAGCCTTTTAAATCTGGCCCTAAAAGCTCTGAGTGGTGCAAGCTGAATTGTGTAGTATCCAATGTCTGGATTCCACTGGGATAGATTTACCTCCACATCCAGGCCCAAGGTTTTAGCTTTGGACTTAGCCACTTTTTGGTTCTCCAAATCTTCCAGTGGGGCAAGGCAGGTCACTACAAGAGTTGATACGTTCACCATAAGGTTTCACTGAAGCCATTTTTAGGGCTGCAATTAAGCACAGAGTAGAAAGCCCCTATGGCCTGATTTAAGAAAAGTGGTGCTGCATCCAATGCATTGCCACTTTTCTTGGTCCCCTTAGCACCACCCTCTTGCCACCAGGTATGCGCAGTATTGAAGATACAGCGCACCATGGCAGTACTTGTGGAAGTAGTGTCAACATTTTTGATGCTAGTGTGGTGCTTTGCAGGATTAGCGTCAAAGATTTTGAGGCTAATACTGCAAAGCACACTGAGGCTCATTATTAATAATGGTGTGCCTCCTTTTGATGCCTGCTCTGAGCAAAAAATGGCACAAAGACATGTTTTAGATTTCTTTGCTCCATTATTTTGGCCTCTCCTTACGGGGGAACATCCTCCTTGAATACATTATGCCTGGCGCAGGCATAATGTGGCGCAAGGGAATACAAAGTGGCGCAATGCATGCATTGCACCACTTCGTAAATATAGCATGGCGATTTTGGCCTCATTAGGCCACATTAGCGTACAAATAATGACTCTAATGTGGTGCAAGGAGACCCTAGGCCCTCTTAAATCTGGGCCCTAGTTTTCTTCTACATCTTCGGTCCAAGCTAACTGGGTAAATCTCATCTCCTTACTATAGTCCTCCAGATGTAGAAAGAATGACTATGTCTCAGTTTTGTCCAAAGCCTGACAAAGTTTATCATGATCACTTCTGCAGCCCTCAGGTCTTCAGGTCAGGATTTTAGGCACCAGGTCTTATCTGTAGCCAGAGCTGCTCAGGGTCTGTCCTCACTGGTCAACTGGGCCTTCTTGGAGTCAGGAGTCCTTCTGCTTTTTGTGTTCCTGGAGCAGACAAAGAGAATATCAGCCAATTCACCTTTGAAGAGCAATTCCAGTCTTTGGGTGTCAGCAGGAGTCAGAAGTCATTCAGTCCTTTTTTCCAGGAGCATAGTTCTTTCTTTCAATGTTTTCTTCCCAGATCCAAGAGTGTTCTGTGGAGGATGTGATGAGGTTGCCTGTCTTATCCTGTGCACTAGCCATTCCTTGGAGAAGTTTCTTACCTTATTCTGTTTACCTTCTTGCCCTGAGCTCGCCTCCTTTCACAGCACTTACTCTTTGTTTCACTGTACAAATTCCCAGGAGGGCTAAATAAGAAATGGCTATTCTATCAGAAGAGGCTCTAGCTCTCCCAAAACCACACTCTTATTTAGCTGAAGTCTCCCCCCCCCCCCTTTTCAGGTTCAATCATTATTTTTCAGCTGCTGGGGCATGAGCCAAAAATTCTAGAATGGCTTTGGAAATGAATAGGAATGAATGTACAAGCCAAAGAATGCTTAGAGAATAAAATTGTATTTAAGCAATTTCTGAACAAATGTGCTAAGAGATATTAATATAGGCCCTCAATTTTAAAGCTACACCCAGGACAACACAGCGCATTGTAGGAGTATTGACCACTTCTAACACCAGAAAGAAGACAGTGGAGCGAGTTTCACCATGTGCAACACATAGAGTTAAAATTATACAATGCTCCGCTGCCAGAAACTTTACTTTACAGAACCTGGGAACTGTGTGTAGTTTTAGCACCAGAAAAAATTCTCCCATGTGGTAATTTTACATTTCATCGGTTTAGCGTATAATTGGACAGACAGTACTGGCGGTTTTACTGCACCGTAATGGCAAATCTGCATGCAAGTTTAGCATTTCCGCAAGTACGGCCAAATTTTAATCAGGTCCTATGTATGGTAAAATGACTGCTTACATAGGTCTACAAATTACACAATCACTGTAAAAAAATAAGATCTGTAGAAATGTACAGTTTGAGATCTTCTCTGAAAGCAAGCCACAAGCAATAAATGCATAATTCATGAATCATTCCTAAACTTAAATATGTCAAACAGGAATTGTCCGCTGGAGTCGTGATCACACACGGATAGGTAAAGTGCAGTTTAACACAGTTAGAGTGTGGCATCAAAAATACAATTGAACCAGGGTGCTATGAGACCGGGATACCGGAAGAAGCAAGTAGAAGAGAGGGGGATTCAGTGATTGAGGAGAGATTATGTACTTCGGCAGTGAAGACTGAAAAAATGGTGGCTCAGGTGTATAAAAGGGTAACAGTGAAGGATGAAGCAGCTGAGGCATAAGGAGTCTCTGGGGACAAAAGCCAAAAGAGAAAACCTGCCCTTAAAAAATAACCCTACATGGGATTGATGAAGCCTCAGGGGTCACATCCGATGGTAAATACAAAAAGAGAAGAAAGGGCAAATAGGTTCATGAAGATTTTTAAATGTTAACATAGAGTGATCCGATTTAAGGGGGTGTCATTGGAAGAGGAAAAGACATTGGTGTAGATCCCTAAGGTGGCAGCCAATAATGAGAATTAACGTGAGCATCTGTGACATATGCATGTGTGGTGTGTAAATGTCCGTACAGGAGGGCGGCATTATTTAAATATATGTAGGTGCAGGAATGCTCATACATTAGAGGAATATCTTGGTTCTAGTACAAGGAATGAGTCAGATAATTCTTGAGGGAAGGTAAGTCAATGCAATGGAGCGACCTTACCTGAACAAAAACAAGCCTGCCTACAAAGCAGACACAATTGCACCATGACGCAAGGGTGCCTGCATCGGAACTAGGCACCCAAAAGTGCGCCAGTGGAAGGAAAGGGCAGGAATGTGCCTTATATTGTTAAATATGGCTCATTCTTGCCCTCTACCTTTCATGCAGCACAGAGTAGCAAGGTGGCTTGTTGTGTTGCATTGCATGAAAGTATGATACATCTGGGGCTAGATGTCCCTTTAAATGCAAGTGTAAATGTTCCAAATGTGAAAGAAATACCAGGATGTGCAGTGTTATGGGGTTTCTAAGGACAGAGAGTGAGTCATATATGGTGTAGGAGTAAGGAATATGTGAATGCTTGAAAATGCTGGGAAGGACGTCTTACTCCTATGACAGGTTGCAGGTATGGTAGGAACTATACCTGGAGAGAGAAAGTGCAAATAAGTTGCTAGAAAACTTTAAGCTTGGTTTTAGGATCCCATACAAAGGTTGAAAATTAGGCAGGTGAGTGGAAGTTTAGCACTGGCCAGAATTATGACAAAAAATTATTATAAAGAGGTGAAAGAAGCTAATTTGGCAGGCCCATTGAACAGATTCCTTTCAACAATTTAATGATATTTTGCTTTGGAATTATGCTGGGGAACTTTGAGGGAAAGCTCAGATATAATCAATGTATCTAAAGATCAGGTAGTTTGGCGGGCATAGTGATTGACTCAGGGGAAGCGCCAGGGGAGCAGAAATTGTGAAGCACGGCAGCTAGTTATCTCTCATGCTGATACAACCTGCTGATTTTTCCTTCTGCGGCATTCAATCTAACGCGTTTTGTAGCAAGGCCATGACTAGTGTCAGCCACGAGCCGTATGTTGTCTGAAACGTTTAACACCGTTTTGGAATGGGTGATGAAACTAAGATCTGAATCGGAGCAGGTTTTACATAAAGGAGGTGACTTTTTTGTAGGAACGTTAAAAAGACTGAGGGTGCTATCAGATTTGAAGACAGAGCAAGTGTCAGTGTGGTTCCAATGTTGCCTGATTAAAATGAATGGACCCTGGGGCCAGGTTAAACAATTTCTGTACAAATAATTATTCGTTCATGATGGAATGAAGATAAGAGATTGAGATCAGCTGAAATGTGAACCTTGAACATTTCAAGAACTGCTACAGTTGTGAATTTTGCATGTAACCTGGTGACACTTAGGAGGTCGTTTTGCAAGCATGTGGACATTGTGGGGTTGAGGGTCTATAGGCTTCATTGTAGAATCAGAATAAGCAGCAAAATGAGAGGAGACTTAAATAAGTGTCAGCTTTTTGCTGGTGGAGTTCATTGGTGTATCTAACTGGATGATGATGAAGTCTCAAATTCATTGGCTGGTCGGAATTTGTTTAGATGTCTCAGGGTATCAGGTTTTGGTCTGTACTAGAAGAAATGCTATATGCAGAGATAGGGATAGAGAGCTGGGTACCGGAGGCGGCAAGTATTTCCTTCTTAAAGTTCTTGCCAAGTATTGTGGTGGCATATTTGTGGGGATTTAGATTGATGATAAAAGAGTGGCATTTGTGACCTATAACAAGACAACTGTAGATGTGGTAAACAAGCAAACATTCAAGGATTGATACATATTGAAAACACAAATTAATTCAGATATAAAGTGGCTATGTTGGATTTAATTTTCAGAGTATATACTATAGCAGGATGAGACAATTCCGTTGCTGACACCTTATCTTGTTCAAATTGTAAGTGCTTCTGTGGGCTACCTACAGAGGAAGGGGAATGGGAGACCCAATGCTGGAGAAATGTTTGCCCACAAGAAAATGAAAAGAACTGTGATTGCGTGACTACTCACTAGCTCTCACAATCTTTAAAATGATTGGCCATTATTTGAAGTAGAGTCAGAGGAGTGAGGTGCACTGCAAAGGCACCGTGGGAAAGGCTTTGGAACAGAGGAGAAATTAGGAAGGCCCATTTTACTAATGCTTTGTACTGGTTCTAGTGCAATGCAATGAGGCAGCAGAGATTTACTTTCCAATGCAAAAGTTATTTTGCACTGGAAATGCGACCATTTCAAAGTTACACGTGCACTCTGTGCTGCTTTGCATCAAGGGGCGGTCCTGGAGGCAGATCATTGCCAACACCAAAATGTTTTGATACAAAGCCTGATCTACTAAGGTAGCCAGATGCCTAGTGAAAGCATTCGCAAACAAGGGGATATGCATTGATTCTCCAGAGAAACCTATGCAGTGCATGCGTACTATTAAGGCATAAGAATTTTTGCTGGAAGGGCTTGTAGCACAAATCTACTCTGGATGACGCACAATACCCTCTGCACCATGGTGCGAGGCTGTGAGTGGCAAGAAGCAGCTTATTTATTAAGGGGCTCAGGGAATGATACCAGCAGCAGACAATACTTGTAGGTATGCCTCTGCATAATATTTTCTCCTTTGCACAATGCAGTGGAACAAATATGGATGCTGCTTTAATTTAAATGTAAGTACATATGCGCTGCAGAACAGTACATAGTGAGATTTATTGAGTGACAAATGACACCTTCAACAACCTCGGGCAAACTGGCTGGTGACTACACCAGTTTATGAAGCATTGAGGGAAATGGGCAAGAGATCAGATGTCTGGGACAGGTAGAAAATGAAGGCTACAAATTGCAGATTGGCAATTACAGTTTCTATATTGAGGACATTTGTCAGCCAATGAGGTCAGGTTTTCCTCTCATCATGAAAGGTGCATTTATTAGGGATCTTTGATTGCTTATGATTTTGGTACTTTCGTTGACTTTTAGATGACTGTGAGTACATGGGATACAAGCGTAGGTGTGCCAGAGATTTGTTGATCAGGAGGAGTAAAGACTTTTAGTAATGGCACAGAAATTAAAGAAGTCCGAGAAAGCCAAGTTGCGGCTAGTCAAGGTGATTAGACTCTACAGCATGGTGAGAAGTAGGGGAGAAAACAATGTTCTTTCTCAGTAGTAAATGGAAGGTTGCTTTGAGTGCTCTGAAGAAATGTCTGGTTATTGAGGGAACTAAACGTAAAATGCTAAGAATCTGTACATTAATTATTACGTGGAAATGGAGGATGCAAAAGATGCAAGGTTAGGCAAGAGTAGGAAGAAGCTGATGGGCCCAGCTAGATGATCTTCAGAGAGACTGAGAGTATATGTGATACATGAGATTGATGAGTGACAGTAGATGGATAATATCATGCGGTGATTCATTGCTTGTATCCATAATAGCAATTAGGCTGGCGAGGCTAAGGAAGGTTGAATCTTGAATTTTGGTTATATGGGATATGCCACTGGAAAAGAAAAATATCTAAAACAGCTTGGTGTGGTCAGTGTGACAAGGAGCAAGATTGCCACAACTGTTCAACGCTACATGAGTTAGACAGGAAAAGGTTGAAACCAGACTTGTAAGCAATACACTTAGTGGATAGCATACTAATACAGCTGAGAGGCCAGAAATGATTGAATCAATGGAAATGGCTTGCTGGGGAAAAAAATATGTTTGCAGCAGTTGCAGATAATATGGTCACAATTAATCCTGAGAAGAGAATCAAGGAGTAGGCCAGCAACTATTACCTGGGTAGGGAAGAAAGTGAGCAGGGAATGTTTCCAAAAAGAACAGGATTGATTGGTGTAGGAATGAGTATTATGGGCCAGATTTAGAGTCTGGCAGACGCAGTTCCATTCATTATGTTTACGGGGGACATTACCTCTGCCACTCAGGCGGACAACCATCCACCAAATTTAGAGGTAACTGCCAGCCGAGCGGTCATCTACTTTGAAAAGAACGACCATCACGGCAGTGACCTCCAAGGTGCAAAATGTTTGGTGGACATCTGCCATTGTTTTTTGAGTCATTTCCCAAACTTTTAATATTTTTTTGTTTTTCAAAGACAGACTCCCAAAGGGGGAGTTTGTTTTTGAAAAAAAACTAATGACCCCCACAACCTGGGAGTTTTTATCAGGGCGTGGGGGACATTTTTTTTTCTTTTTTCGTGTGCCTCACTGCCAGATTTTTGCTGGTGGTGACAGACAGAAGAAAAAGAGGACATCACACCATCCACCCTAAATAGGACAGGTGGTGCAGCTTTCATCAACAAACAAAATATAAAAGGGTTTTAGATTGTGACTCAGTGACAACCATGATAGGAGTGCACTTCATGTTGATTAACGCTAAGAGACATATACATTTCTAGCTTAAGACGGGTTAGAGAGGAATGCTTTTCACTACATTTGTGGTTTTATATTATGATTTGTGTGTATATGAATGCATTTTTGTCTTTTTAACAGAACAAGAAACAGCTGGGCATCAATATATAACCTGTTATTTTGTGCCTTGCAGAGCTCTGGGTTTCTAATCCACACCACCTCACCGAGGAAATCTTGGTCTTCTCTTCCACCTTATCCTAAGAGTTACGTGCTAACGAGGTGTCCTCTGTGCTCAGTTTGCGTTCAACTGTAATTTGGCCCCATATCTCCAGAGTGAAAAAACACTCCAAATGTCACAATTTGATTCCATTAATTTGTGATTTCCCTGGGTCATCATTGGGCCACTTGCCACATACCCACATGAATTGCAGAGAAGACGCATTGGTATTGGCCATCTCCCAAGTAGAAACCAGACCTGCTCAAGTCCATCTCGCCCAGCACACCCTGCTGGCAGCACAACTCCAACAGCTGCAATGCTATTTACAACTGAGAAAACAGCATGCCATGTACCGCGCGCCAGCAGCAGCTGTGGACTCCCTGCTCCTGAGATGCCTGCTGCATGAAATGTTATGCCGCAGAGGTATATGAAGTTGGCTAGTGTGTAGTGCAGTAAACACACAAATTGCGAGCCATTACGGTGTGCTCCATGCCTCTCCCCAGAAATGAGGGCATTGTGTATTGTTTTGACCACTGCTGGGCTTCCTCCTAAGCTGATGTCTATCCTAGCAATACCCCTCTACTTTAACCTCACATGAACAGCTCCACAGCAGGTTCTAGTAGCTGCTCTCCTTGCTTCATTACAGTTCCAGGGTACCAACTCCAAAGCCTCCCCTTTGTGCATCAACCCATAGGGCGCACGTGCAGCAAGGTGCCCTTCATGTACTTCATGTGCAGTACGTTCAGCTTGATGGGAGTAGGTGGCTCGCCACCAGGCAGAATCACTATACTGCGCTTGCACCGGAAAGCACTGTACTCGTGCACTAGGTTGACCTGAGTAGCACAGTCTAGATGCCACCCATCTCTAGCATCACCCATGCAAGCACCAACTGGTACAGAGAAGAGGGCTGAGGCACTGCTCATCAGTGTATCCGCTAACACTATACGCAATACTGTTTGTGTATATGATATAGAGGCCAGTGATGTATGCGGGGGGATGGTTGGTGGGCAGCCTGGCTAACTAAGGCTCCCTTCAAATTATGAGCAGCCTCGTTAAGAAAAACAGACCATCGAGACCCAGAAATGGAGGAAGACAACTCGGCTTAGGAATGGTTGCTGAACCAATATTAGAAGAGTAAGGCCCGTCGTAATTAAACAGTCACACATCATGTTTTTAGGTATAGCCTCGAGAAAACGATGGGGGAACTCTTCAAATCCCTTGTGGTGCAAAGATGAACTACCTAATACCCATATACACACTTACACATCCCGCACAGACTAGCAGGTACTAAGACAACGGAATGCTGGGACTGGGCGGAAGTGAGGGGCTGAGCATACAGGTTACCCCTCCCCGTTTGTGGTGCTTTCCATACAGCTGGATTTGAAGCAACTGTGTCTATCAGTTCCCTGTCGGCAGAAAGAAGCTACTACTGCGTCAGTCCGCCTCGTTTTGTAATACTGGCAAAGAGTCAAACATGGCAGGGGTTGTGCGTGGGAAATAATCAGTCCAACTCTTAAAGCACATATTACAGCACTTAATAAACCTGTTTGTCAAAAGAATTACAGTTTTATCTTTGTTTGAGTTCCGTGCATTTCCCTTTAATTATCACTGTTTCAGAGGTCACACATTTTAAGCCAATAACATGTCACCCAGGATGCTTAATAGGAACGGAAAGTTTTTCTTTGCGTATTTGGCACAAAGGTTGCTTGTTTCAGAATGTCTGTATGTGACATTTAAAAAACAGCAGCCAACCCGTGAGAGCTTTGCAGTAGTTTTTACTTTCATTTATCTTAAGTATAGTATAAATTCCACAGTTGTTTTTTGTCAAGTTTCTGGCTGTAGTCCCACCTGGAAATATTCTCAACAAAGGCAAAATACAAAAAAACAGCTTTGACTTATACTCAGTAAAGTGGGAAAACTAGGCTTGAGTAAATCTCTTTAAAAGCAAACTAGCATGGCATCCATCTAAAAGTGCGGAGGGGCGCTTGTGTATATATATATATATATATATATATATATATATATATATATATATATATATATATGTGTTTTATCTTACCCAACCTGGGTACCCATCAATGACTGGGCCATACACACAACTGTAAATCACAGCCTATATTCCTCTGTGTCTACCTGTAACTTCAACATTCCAAACCAAGCTTCCCTTACATTCTATTCTAACAATTAGGTGCTGCGAGCCAGAAAGGTACGGTTCTAAATCATGCAAGACACTACATCTCCTACTCTGTTAAATGAAAAATTATACATTTTTAGAAAATCATAAAACGTACACATATGGGGAGAAACACTACAATTATGTCTCTTCAATCAGTCTGCTTGGTGCTTTGATCATCTGCCTGATCTGCTTACCAGAAGCGGAGGACTGTCCTCTTCAGGGTAAGAGATTGTTAGAGTCCGTAAAGGATCAGCAACAGTCACTGAGTTTTCAGTGTCAGTCTTTCACCATTTCAAGTTGAAGACAGATGAAACACAGGCCTAGAGTGAGAAGAGTCTCTGGTAATGGACTTCCCAGGGTGCTGGGCAGTCACCATTACTCCTTTGGTAAACAACACTTAAAAAGCAACATAATGAGCATTTGATTTTCTTTTGCTTATCTGTCAAGCTATCACCAAATCTCCTTTTCTGAATGAGATGTCTGTTGTATGTCACCTCTTATCTGCATAAACTTCAATTTTCTGTTTGTTAACCGAGTCCCTTGTACAAATCATGTTTTCTTTTTTTTTTTATAATTACTTTAGTTGGCTTGATACCATACAAGTTGTACAAAAGACAAATTAAAACAGATTACGTTGTCCTCATTAATTCACAGTACATTGCTCTTGTGATCTTCCGCACATTAATAAATTACTTGCAGTGTTTCCCTATTTGCGCCCCAAAAAAAAGAAATGTATCCCAGAGCACATATCATGGACAAGGGCATTAAATGGTCCACAGGATCTAACAGGGTTAACTTGCAGTTGTCATAGTTCAGCACAATTAGAGAGATACAGTTTGTCTGGTACAGTTCCATTATGAAATATACAATAATTTACGTTTAAAAAGCTTACATCTGCAAACATTGTAAAGTAGTTACAATCCTAAAATATATGTATAATAAATCAGAGATGTTTGTGCAGATTTCGGATCCAAAAGTGACATGGTTGCAATGAGCCAGAAAGCAATAGAACATTGGGCATTAGGAGGGGTTTACCAAACTGTTTGCCAAGTTTCACTGGTCTTGTTCTCCAGGTACACAGGAAGTATCTTGATGTATCAAAATCTAGCTGCTCTTTTATCATTTTTATCTCTTTCAGTGGTTCATTGGGGTAACTTGGTTGTCATTGCTCTCCCAACATCAAAATTGCAGTATTTTCACCTGTGGTTGAGTGGGGTGCTGAACGATAAGCTTGTAGAGTAGAATTCAATACTGATATTAAATTGAGCTTCTCAAGAGTTGCATGCTGCACTGCATTGTTTAGTGTACTCATAAAATGCTCAACAAGTCCATTGGCCTGTGGCAATGAAGTTGTGATCTTTTGATACTTTATGTTCAGATGCTCCAGAAATTCTTTAAATTCTTAATGTTGAAGCGAGGACTATTGTCAGACTTTACAATGGCTGGTATGCCCCATGTTACAAAGATACCATCAAGTATTTTGACTACTCATTCATGAGTCATGAATGAGAGATCTTCAACCATAGGAATATGAGTATTCATCTACAATCACCATTTAATTATGTCCGTTATCAAGGGGACCAAAGCAATCGAAGTGTAGGGAGTTCTGACATGTTCAGAGTATGCTGAGTAACTTTGGTCAACAGGCAATTGCATATGTGACATGCCTTGAGTTCCTTTTAAATTCTTTAATCTAAGTATGGAAACCAAACTCTGTCTCAGAGAGCTCTCTTTGTGGCAACAATACCCTTAATATCCTTCTTGAGCTTCTTCAATCACTCTTTGTTGCAGACTCTCCAGAATTAGGATCTTCGACCCTTGCAATAGAGCTCCTCCATTGACATTCCTGTACTTCTGATATTCATCCTCATTACTGCAAGGTTGAATGTGTTTGTTCTACAACTATGTGTAACTATGTCTTTCAACTTCATCAGGTCACTATCATGACTTGTGGCAGTGACAATCTGGACTAACAACATAGCGGCTGGTGTACTTGACTTGACACTGAAATTGATATAGGCCTCAGCCGTCTTGGATTGCGTACTGCGACCTTGTATAGGCACTCTTGAAAAGTAGTCAGCAGGTTTCTAATCCTTTCCTGGATGGTGTGTAATTGTATAATCCTACTTGTGCAATCTCAGTCCCCATCCTTCAATTTGAGGAGCCATCTTGGCCTTTGTATTGCCAAAGATCGTCAGCAAAGCTTGTTTGTCAGTCACCAGCATACACCAGCATAAATGGCTCTCCATACAGTAACACATGGAAATGTTCACAAGGCCATACCACAGCCAAACTTTCTTTCTCAGGCTGTGATTAAGCATGCTTTGTTTGAGACAAACTTCTACTAGCATAGGCCACAATACACTGTCTAGCCTCTGGGTGTCCACCATGCTATTCAAGTCTAGCGCCTATTATTTTTAATGGTATGTTTGATTCTCTTTAAAACTTTCACACATCCCTTTGACCATTGAAACAAAACATTTTTCTTCTCCAACTCTCGTAATTGAGCACTAACAGTGGCAAAGTCTTGTATGCATCTTGAACAGTAAAAAACGTACAGTTGAAACATCTTGTGGGGGTTCAGCATTTGTCAAAGCTTGTATCTTTGCAGAATCAGGCGTCATGCCTCCATTGGAAAAGTTATGGCCAAAGAATTCCCATTTTGTCTTATTGAACTCACAATTCTATGCATTTAAAGTTTAACCTGCATCATTGAGTGATTAACATACTTGTGTGAGAGCTCTAGGGTACTCCTTCTGTGCATCTCCTAAAACTAATATGTAATCACAATAACTGAATGCATTCACAACAGGTTGTATGACACATCAAATGACATCTTGGAAAGGTTCTGCAGCTGACAACACACCAAAACTAAGGGCTTCATTTCTGAGGCCCGTGGTACAGGACGGCACCACTGGGAATGGGCAGAAATACACTGTATCTACAAGATACAATGCATTGCTGTCCTTTCCCCCATGCGATGCACAAATTGCTGCATAGTACCAATGCAGGCACCCTTGGTGCAAGGCTGCCTGCGTTGCGGGGATGATTGTTTTTGTGCAGGAAGGCACACCTCTCTGCACAAAAATAATCATAAGAGGTGTTCACCTTTTTCTATGTGTGCAACAGAATGCAGCACACATAGAAAGAGGAAAAAATGGGGAGAAATAAATATATTCCTCCCTGTTGCCTCATTCTTACGACACCCCTAAGGTGGCGTAGGAATCCGATGCATTTCCAGTTTTGTAAATTTGGGAATTTGTCAGATTCCTTCCGGTTCGATGGGTGTTGCGTGGGAACACCCCAAGCAACACCCATGGAATCCCCTTTTCATGCAGTGTTAATGCTTGAAAGGGGTTCATATTTACAAGGCCATGAAAAGCCACACAAGGTGGCTTTGCGTGGCTTTGTAAATATGGGCTGGCACACTGCGCCACCTGAGCATAACAAAAAATTATGGTGGCCCAGTGTGTCTCTAGGGCCTCGCAAATGAGGCCCCAGGTCTCTTATATCTAAAAACACCAACATCTGTAGAAAAGGTTTTACTGTACCTGCAGCTCTCTTCACGTTCCAACTGATGATAACCTTTATTCAAATCAAGTTGAGAGAAGACCTTGGCACCATTCAATTGAATTATCATGACAGCAATGTGCGGCACAGTATGTTGTTCACATTAAATTGCTGTTTTTGCTTGGCGAATGTCAACACGTGTGCACAGCTCCTTCACTGTCCCTTTTGGGCATTAATACTATGGGAAAAACCCATATGTTGGACCAGTGGAACGCTCAATAATATCATGCTCAAGTAACGATTCAAGTTATTTTTCAGCAGCTTCTTGTAAATGAAAAGCAACTCGTCTATGTCTCTGAGCAACTGGAAGGACATCCTCATGAATATGCAGCTTTACTTAGATAGTCTTTAACTTTCCTATACCATGAAACAATGAAGGGAATTGACTTACTATTTCATGATAAGCATTTATGGTGTAAATCACAGAAATCAGTCCCATGTCAATAGCCGTGTTAAAAATGACCTTGAAGCACATGGATCAGTGCTTTAACCTTCATTTCATGATGTTTCTCTGTTGCTACAAATGGTCTTGACTCTTCATGGGTGTCAATACAGCCCAAGTATACACTTTGTTTTTCGACGGCGTAAGTTGTGGTAATGGAGACAGTTCATTGTATTCCTCTTTAGGCATTATACTTATCGATGCACCACTATCGATAATGAAAGGTATTGAACCACCGTTTCTTTTCAATGTAATCTTTGGACAGTGCTTGCATAATCTTTTTGCTCTGACATGCCAACTTTTCTTTCACTGACATTTTTCTTCACATGCAACCAGTCCTACGTATGCACGCTTTTCTGAGGTGGCAGAATCACTTTCTTCACATCATCCACTTTTTATTGAGACAGAAGACCTGCTTGACAATGATTTAGATGACGATCGCGCTTGTTTGGTATCTATTTGCCTCGACTGGTGTCGCCGCTTGGCCTTGTGAGTGTACAGTGACATTGATTCTGGAACGTTCTGGCAGCCATATTGTCTTCATGCTCAGACACACTTACTTTTTCCTTTGCTTTACACACTGTCACAAAATGGTTCTCTTTACCAGAGTTTGCATACCTGCCCAATGACGGGACGCTTTATTTTGTGTGGAAAGGAAAATCCACATTGGAAGCACAACTTATTTTTATGTGTAGACATCAATTGGAGCCCTTCAGTCTTTAGTTTTGATTAGTTTTCAAACTCATGACTGCCTCCTGACATCTCCGGCCTCCATGTCACCAGTCTGTTTTATCAGCACGTTCCTCATTTCTGGCAGCCATCAACACTTGCTGAAGACTGAGGCCCATATTTATGCTCTGTTTGCGCAGGATTTGCGTAATTTCTTTTAAAAACCTAACTCCATATTTATACTTTGGCGCTAGACATGTCTAGTGCCAAATTAATTGAGTTAGAGTCATTTTGTTACCGTGGAAACCTACCTTGCATCAATGAGATGTAAGGTAGGCGTTCCTTGGCAAAAAATGACTCAAAGGCATTTGCGCCTTATTTATACTCCTGTGCAAAAATGACACACGGGAGGAGGAGGACCTTAACCTGTTCTGTGCCAAGGACGTAGTGGTTACGTCCTTCGGCACAGTGCTGCTGTGCCGAGGACGTAACCATTACGTCCTCGGCACACAGCCCAGAGGGAGCGCTCTCGCTCCCTCTGTGTGCTTCCCCCCACCCCCTCAAAGGCAGGGATGGAAGGGGAAGCCCTTCCCCTTCCACTCTCGACCCCCCTCCACCCCCCCCTGTGACATCAGCGCGCGAGCGCTCGCTGTTTGTCACAGAGCCTCCCCCATCACGCTGGAAGCTCAGCTTCCAGCGCGATTGAAAGAGAAATGCTTTGCATTTCTCTTTCGATCACGTGGGGGAGGCCTGGAGAGGCTTGAAAGGGAAGGAAATGTATTTCCTTCCCTTTGAAGTCTCTCCAAGCGTTTCAAAAGCCGGATTGCTTGCAGGGGGGGCAGAAAGGGGGGCCCCCAGAGGAGCACCAGGGATATATTTTTTTTCTTTTGTTTTTGTTTATGTTTTTGTTTTAGGTGTGGGGAGCGACCCCTTAGGCAAGGGTCACTCGCCTAGGGGGCAAATTATATTTAGGCCATTTCTGCCCCCCTTGGGGGCAGATTGGCCTATTTTGATGAGGCCAATCTGCCCCCAAGGGGGACAGAAACCACTAGACACCAGGGAGTTCTTTTTTTACATGAATTTCCCCCAAGGGGAGCGACCCCTTAGGCAAGAGTCGCTCCCCTGGGGGGGGGAAATTATTTTAGGCCATTTCTGCCCCCCTGGGGGGTAGATCAGCCTGTTTTGATTAGGCTGATCTGCCCCCAAGGGGGGCAGAAACCACTAGGCACCAGGGATTTTTTTTTTTTTTTGTTTTACAGATGGGGAGCGACCCCTTGGACAAGGGTCGCTCCCCTGGAGGGGAAATTGTATTTAGGCCATTTCTGCCCCCTTTGGGGGCAGATCGGTCTATTTTTGCTACGCCAATCTGCCCCCAAGGGGGGTAGAAACCACTAGGCAACGGGGATTTTTTTTTGGGCGCCAATGTCACGCAGGGGGAGCGACCCCGGTGGCAAGGGTCGCTCCCTGGGGGGGGGGGGGGTTTGGAGGGGTGGGGGGCACATTTATTATAACCTCTAGGCGCCAGGGCACATTTTTTTTGTTTTTTTTTGTTTTTTTAGAGATGGGGAGCGACCCATTAGGCAAGGGTCGCTCCCCTGTGGGGCAAATTGTATTTAGACCATTTCTGCCCCCCCTGGGGGCAGATTGGCTGATTTTAGGTAAATCTGCCCCAAAGGGGGCAGAAACCACTAAGCACCAGGGATTTTTTTTTGGCCCCAATGTCACGCAGGGGGAGCGACCCCGTAGGCAAGGGTCGCTCCGGGGGGAGGTTGGGGGCAAATTTATTTTAGGCCATTTCTGCCCCCCGGGGGCAGAACGGCCTATTGTTATTAGGCCGATCTGCCCCCAGGGGAGGCAGAAACCTCTAGACGACAGGGCAAAAAAAATGTTTGTGTTTCTTTTTTGGTTTGTTTGTTTTTTTAGAGATGGGGAGCGACCCATTAGGCATGGGTCGCTCCCCTGGGGGGCAAATTGTATTTAGATCATTTCTGCCCCCCTTGGGGGCAGATTGGCTGATTTTAGGTCAATCTGCCCCCAAGGGGGCAGAAACCACTAGGCACCGGGGTTTTTCTTTTTTTGGCGCCAATGTCACACAGGGGGAGCGACCCCGTAGGCAAGGGTCGCTCCCTGGGGGGGTTGGGGGGTGAGGGGACAAATTTATTTTAGGCCATTTCTACCCCCCCAGGGGCAGATCGGCCTATTGTTATTAGGCCGATCTGCCCCTAAGGGGGGCAGAAACCACTAGGCACCGGGGATTTGTTTTTTGCCGCCAATGTCACGCAGGGGGAGCGACCGCGTGGGCAAGGGTCGCTCCCGGGCGGGGGGGCTTGGGGGGGTTTTTAGACAAATTTATTTTAGGCCATTTCTGCCCCTCCTGGGGCTGGCTGAGCTAGAGGCCAAAATCCACAGGTAGGCACTGTTTTCTATGAAAAAATTTGATGTGTCCACGTTGTGTTTTGGCCCATTTCCTGTTACGGGCGCTAGGCCTACCCACACAAGTGAGGTATCATTTTTATCGGGAGACTTGGGGGAACGCTGGGTGGAAGGACATTTGTGGCTCCTCTCAGATTCCAGAACTTTCTGTCACCGAAATGTGAGGAAAATGTGTTTTTTTAGCCAAATTTTGAGGGTCTGGGTAACAGAACCTGAACAGAGCCCCACAAGTCACCCCATCTTGGATTCCCCTAGGTCTCTAGTTTTAAAAAATGCACAGGTTTGGTAGGTTTCCCTAGGTGCCGGCTGAGCTAGAGGCCAAAATCTACAGGTAGGCACTTTGCAAAAAACACCTGTTTTCTTTCAAAAAATGTGATGTGTCCACGTTGTGTTTTGGGGCATTTCCTGTTGCGGGCGCTAGGCCTACCCACACAAGTGAGGTATCATTTTTATCGGGAGACTTGGGGGAACATAGATTAGCAAAACAAGTGTTATTGCCCCTTGTCTTTCTCTAAATGTTTTCCTTCCAAATATAAGAGAGTGTGTAAAAAAGACATCTATTTGAGAAAGGCCCTGTAATTCACATGCTAGTATGGTCACCCCGGAATGCAGAGATGTGCAAATAACCACTGCTCCTCAACACCTTATCTTGTGCCCTTTTTGGAAATACAAAGGTTTTCTTGATAGCTATTTTTCACTCTTTATATTTCAGCAAATGAATTGCTGTATACCCGGTATAGAATGAAAACGCACTGCAGGGTGCAGCTCATTTATTGGCCCTGGGTACCTAGGGTTCTTGATGAACCTACAAGCCCTATATATTCCGGCAACCAGAGGAGTCCAGCAGACGTAACGGTATATTGCTTCTGAAAATCTGACATTGCAGGAAAAAGTTACAGAGTAAAACGCAGAGAAAAATTTATGTTGTCTTCACCTCAATTTCAATATTTTTCTTTTTCAGTTGTTATTTTCTGTAGGAAACCCTTGTAGGATCTACACAAATAACCCCTTTCTGAATTCAGAATTTTGTCTACTTTTCAGAAATGTTTAGGTTTCTGGGATCCAACATTGGTTTCATGCCCATTTTTGTCACTGACTGGAAGGAGGCTGAAAGCACAAAAAATTGTAAAAATGGTGTATGTCCCAGTAAAATGCCAAATTTGTGTTGAAAAATTGGGTTTTCTGATTCAAGTCTGCCTGTTCCTGAAAGCTGTGAAGCTGGTGATTTTAGCACCGCAAAACCTTTGTTGATGCCATTTTCAGGGAAAAAAACACAAGCCTTCTTCTGCAGCCACTTTTTCCCATTTGTTTGAAAAAAACGAAATTTTCACTGTATTTTGGCAAATTTCTTGGCCTCCTTCAAGGGAACCCACAAAGTCTGGGTACCTCTAGAATCCCTAGGATATTGGAAAAAAAGGACGCACATTTGGCTTGGCTAGCTTATGTGGACAAAAAGTTATGAGGGCCTAAGCGCAAACTGCCTCAAATAGCCAAAAAAAGGCTTGGCACAGGAGGGGGAAAAGGCCTGGCAGCGAAGGGGTTAAAAATGGCTCTAAGCCTGTTTAGAGTAATTTTTTAATGCCTGGGTCAGGGCAGGCATTAGAGGACCTGTGGGCTCATTTCCATGTTCTCCGACCATGGAAACAGTCCACAGGTGCCCTTCCCTGCACCCAGGGACACCCCCTGCCACCCTCGCCCACCCCTGGAGGACACCCATGTATGGGGGGACCCATCTACGGTAAGTACAGGTAAGTATTTTTTTTCTTTACGCGGCTTAGGGGGGCCTAACTTGGCCCCCCCTACGTGCCACTGTGCCCAATGGCAATGCCCAGGGGACAGTATTCCCCTGGGCTTTGCCATTGGGTAGGGGGGCATGACTCCTGTCTTTGCTAAGACAGGAGTCATTTCAATGGGGGTTGTGTTTCAAAAAATGACACTAGTCAGGTTAGAGTCAATATTTTTGACTCTAACCTGACTTGCACCATTCTTTGACGCACAACCCACAGTTTTCCCTACGCCTCCGCTGCCCGGTTAACGTCAATTATTTTGACGATTACCAGGCTGCAGCGCTGGCTACCGTAATTCATTAAATATGACACCCGGCTGGCGCGTTGAAATGGCGGTAGCCGGCGTCAAATATTATAAATATGGGCCTAAGAGTTTCTCTCAGTATTCATCTTCTCAATTAATCAGACAATCATCTATAAATAACTCCAATCAGCATGGCTTCTTCATTGTTAAATTTATTGAACATACAGTAAAAGTTGAAAAGTGTGTCAAGTCTTTCCACTCATTCATCAATTGTTTCACCAACTCTTTGATGTACTCGACTGAAAACACATTGGCCCAGACTTAAGAGGGCCTAGTGCCTCCTTGCACCACATTAGTGTCATTTTTTATGGCACCAATGTGGCCCAACAAGGCCAAATTCACTGCACCATATTTACAAAGTGGCACCATATTTACATGCATTGTTCCACTTTGTATCCCCTTGCGCCACATTATGCCTGGCCAGGCAAAATGTATGCAAGGGGGTGTGTCCCCGTTAGGGGGACAGCAAAAATGGCACAGTGGAATCTAAGAGAGCCCACTGTGCCATTTTTAGTGGCTATTTTAAACGCCAGCACAGAGCAGGCGTTAAAAGGGGGCATACCATTGTTTTCAATGGGCCCCCATGTACTCGGCAGGATTAGCGCCAACATTTTGGTGCTAATCCTACACAGTACATCAAAAGCATCAAAAATGTTGACGCTATTGCCCCTAACCTGCGCTATATTAAATACAGCACACGCATGGTGGCGATAGGAGGGTGCTAAGGAGTCCAAGAAAAGTGTCGCTGCACTGGGTACAGTGCACTTTTCTTAAATTTGCCCCATGATGTGGATTATTTAATTAAGGAGGAGTCTTACTCTTGAAATATTGGTTCAGCAACCATTCCTAAGCCAAGTTGTCTTCCTCCATTTCTGAGCCTTGGATACATTGGATGCAGCACCACTTTTCTTAATGTTGGGCCATTGTTCATAATGACCATTTGGTACTGGATTGAAATTGAGATTCAATGCATTTTTAATCTGACGGTATGTAACTTCTTTGTCAGTTCCTCAGCATTTTCTTTATGACTTCTTCAACACCATCACCAACAAGATTTTTGAGATATTTGATCATCTTTTTGTTGTCAATCTCTTCAAGTGCATCAATGAAATCTTCAAATGCCTCTATGCAGTTCATCTATCACCAATATTTTGCTTTGTGGCAGTATCAAAAGGTGGTGGTAGTTTCAGGAAGGCAGCAGGATTATAGACCATTAGGGATCTTACTAACATTAAGAGTAGAGAGCTCCCTGAAGCTGTAGAATGATCATGTTTGTGCAAGTCCTCTTTAAGTCTTTTGACGTGTGCGACTCAGGATAGTCTTTAATATTAATTAGAATGGTATCTCCTTTCTTAGCTGCCAAATTCAAGCTTCACAGACCCAACTGTTGCTTTCAATGCTTAGCTCTTAGAAGACCTATGAAGTTGTTCTGAGCCCCATTCAGCAGCTTGAGGAGCAACGGCTTCGGTATGGACAATTCTGTAAGCACAACCCGGAGCACCTCTCTTTGAGTCACTTTGGTGACTGCTGTGACACGAAGACTCTCTTTAGCGGGCTCAGTAAGTAATCTGTTTTATTCTTTTTAAACTTCAGTTTGCATTTTCTAACACCTGGTTGATCTCTGCCTTGCAACGGTTTTTGGTATCTGATGATTGTCTTTAACTGCACTTTGTAAACCTGGTTGAATCTACCTTTAGCGTTAACGCTCCGTACAATGTATAACTTTCTTTTGCATGGCAGAATGGTACCTTTCTGTATGATCTTGGTCAAAGCTACCTGACCAACGATGCATAGACTCCTTAGTGAAGCTCTTTTTTTACATTAACACACTTCACGCCAGCTTGAGTTGCGCTTTTACTCCAGAAATGCCAACCATCGACTTGGCATTTTGACGAAGGCATCCGTTGCACGGATAAGCATTTAGGTTGGACCATGGCAAACTCTCTAGGATAGCACTTTCCTCCTTAGGTTGCTTATCCCCTATCTCGTCGCCAGTTGTAGTGTGTTCTCCAGCCTGGGTACCTGCCAACGAGTAGGCCACACACGGAGCTGTAAATTACGTCTTTATTCCACTGCGTGTACTTGTGAATGCCAACATTCTAAACCAACCTTTCATTACATTCTATTCTAGTGATTACATCACACTAATATGGAGCCTGCTGTGAGCCAGAAAAGTTCTGTTCTAAATCATGCAAAACACAACAAAATGCATGGAATGTGTATGCTTTGTTTCTTGCAAGGCATGCCCATGACTAGCAGGAATGGAGCACTGCATTTAGTAGGGATGTGAACAAGTAAATTCCACAGGTGGCGCTATTCAGAGTTTGCAACTTTCTGAGCTGCAAAGTTTTTGCCCTTGCTAAATATTTTTTACACATCTCCAAAATTATACAAAACATTCCAGAAGTGTGCACGGATGAGTTTGAACAACTGGCCTACCCCTTGTACATAGCATACCATGGTGTGTGGCAGGTGTTTCAGGCCTACTAAGCAGGGGCAAGGGATGCAGCATTCAAGACTGTAACATCATAGGGATTATGGGGAGAGGGAGTAGGATTCCTATTGCTGGTCCAGAGACCAGAGCAACTGACAGGGTCCCTGTTAGTGGCTGGTGATGATATGCTCCTTGAAGGAGTTTAGGAGCTAGCTCTTCCCTGAACTGCACAATTGTTGGTACAAGACTGATGTACTTAGGGTTGTATTCCAGATCCGTGGTGCATAGAAGAGGACATGGCACCTGTTTATTTTTTCCCCTCTTGGTGTCTGAATATCTAAGGAGCGTTAGAAGATGGAAGACTTTGCTATGAAGGTAATTGAAAAGAAGAGCAATGCGGAAATTATGATATGGTGCTAAGAGTAAACCACAAGTCTTATGAAAATAGAATTAAGTTTTACATGCCCAATCAAGAGTGAAAGGGTTGGAAGAGGATAATACTGAGATATATTCCCTATGGAAACATGAAGAGTAAAACAGGCAAACATTTTGAACTTCTGAAACACAAGAGTGAGTAGAAAAAAAAAGTATAATTTCCTGGAAAAGTTACTGAATGTGTGGGAAAACCTTTTGAGTCACAGATGCAAACATAGTAGCAGAACTAAATAAACTGTAAACTTCGCACTTGTATAGTGCACTACACACCTGTTAAGGTCTCAAGGCGCTGTGCGCATACTGCTGTGGACCCCTCCTGCCTTTTCCCTGTGAGGTACCCACTCCTGAACAGCCCCAGGGTGAAGCCGAGGATCCAAGTGCTGTGAGAGCCGTTGTGGAGATTAAGCAAGCTATTGCACAGAGTTACAGAGTGGGACCTGTTAATTAGATTAGGCACAGAGGGGAGAACTATCTGGTCCAAGGGAATTGAGCCCAAGATCCACTGAGGTGGGAATTGAACCCTGGTCCCAGGCTAGATCTCTGCAACAGGGTCTGCCGCTCTAACCATTGTGCCACACTTCTCCCTTGTCAACTAAAAAGAGGGAATTGTCACAGATAGAAATCAAGTATAAAACCTAAGGGCAAAACAGAGCATGTGCTATATGGCAATGGAATAGAGAAAAGTGAGTATATTTGATGGGCCTGGCGTTCTGGATCTGTCATCTTACTCTAGATGTCTATATTCAAAACTAGACTATATTTTCACCCTACTCATGCATGCTGCTTTTTATCCCTGCTTTTTCCCTGTGTCAGTTTTCCTGTCTTTCTCTGTTTTACTTCCTTTTCTGCCTTTCTCTTTCTTGGAATGGGTCAAAGTCTGATGATGTAAAGTGAGTGCTGGTGCTCATCACCTGCAACCACTAGCACAAATTAAGCACTGGATGCACATGAGAGTGGTGTCTTTACTGATCAAACTACATGGCAGGTGAGAAATGGATATTAGAATGGTTTGTGTAGACTAACAATCTGAGGGTGGAATACAATTTGCAGTCTATTGGTTGGGGAGAAGAAAATAGGCCTAGCTCAAAGGACAAACAGAGATAGGCAGCGGAGAGACAGAGGTGAAGCATTTTGTTTCTTTTCATAGTATGGACATTATTCCAAGGGATGTAAACGTTCTTTGTAGAAGCTTTAGGAAAAGGTACATTGGTTCATCACAATGGGCCTGATTTAGAGTTTGGCGGATGGGGTTACTCCGTCACAAATGGATATCCCATCCGCTGGATTACGATTGCATTATATCCTATGGAAATCGTAATACTGCGGACGGGATATCTGTCACGTTTGTGATGAAATAATCCTTCCGCCAAACTCTAAATCAGTCCCATAGATTGTATACCTGGGTAATGCTCATATTTACAAAATACTTTAGTTCATCACATAGGTTGTAGAAATGACTCCAGTACACATTTGCATAATCAAATGAAGATAAAATGTACCGCCAGTTGGTAGTCATAGTTAGGACCTAGTTTCCATAGAACATTTTTTGTTTTGCTAATAACTTTGACGCCATTTGATGAAGCTTCACAAAATCTTCAAAACTAGTTTGCCATTCACTTCAGCTGCTGTCTTGAAAGTTTAGAGGTGATCCGTCAAGCGGGGTCTGAGAAAAAGGGAGGGTAACAAAAAGTGTTTCCCCGTGCAATTTCCCTGTCGGGATTTCCCATAGAGATTTTTAATACAACTCCAGCCCGAATGACTGAACGGAATTACACCAAATTTGGCAGAAAGCTAGATCTTGGTGGAGAAAGATATCTTCTTCTGAGTTGGTGTAAATATGTTCAGTAGTCTAGGAGTTATTAAAGAAAAAGGATTTATAGATATCTAGGAATAAAAAGGTTTTTTAAATATTTTCCTGAAAATTCATGTAGAAGCTAGGAATCCACTGGAATTTTTTTTTTTAATTACTTGCTTTATTTTCACCCCTCGGGTGGGCCAGGGCCTGGGGTGAATATTGTTTTAGAATGAAGGGGAAGGGGTTCACATAGCTGCCCTCCTCAGGGTGATTATGGCCCTGAGAATATCCACCCCCTGGGGCCCAGATGAAAGTAAAAATAGGGAGAAGGGCATGGCCCTACCCAGCCAATTTTATCTCTGGGGACCCTATTCCCCAGTGCCCTTCAAATATGAAAATGGGGAATGGGTGGTACGTTCCCCTCTCCCCTGGCTGTTTTTGGGCCTAGGAACACCAAATCCCATGGCCCAGCTGTGCACTGAAAAAGAGAAGGGGGGCATTAATGGCTCTGGGGAACCCACCCCCCAGGTCCAGACTCCTGCTATATACCAGATAGTCTACCCCTTGGACATAGCAGTTTCTCTTCCTGCACTGGTGCAGTCAGGGAAACCTCTGTTTGTGTGTGCCTGGCAAGAGCAATTTAAAGTTCCCCCAAATCGAGAGCAAACAGTAAGTCCACTGTCAACAGATGGGTGCATCAAAACTGCTGCTGGCAGCCAGTAGGTAGTTACAGTTAGGACCACCTTTTCCCACAGATGAAGCGTTTTATGTTGTGCTAATAACTTTGATGCTGTTTATCGAATCTTCACAAAATTTTCAAAACTTAGTTCAGCTTCTGTCTGGAACGTTTTGGGGCGATTCATCAAGCAGGGGCTGAGAAAAAGGGGGGGTCCCAAAACACTTTTCCCCCATGCAATGTCTATGGGAAATTTGCAATTTCTAGACACAGTGAAAAGGAAGGGCACATTGGCTGGCCGCAACCTGAAAGGAAATTTTAAGCCACCATTTTGTTTCACAGCTGGATCCCCAGGGGGAAAACGTAAGTAAAAGCACACATAAGAGGTCAGGATAGAGATATCCCGACCCCATAGGACACATGGAGGGGTGTCTGAGGGACCCATTAAGGGTAAAAAAATTGTCCGTTTTTTGGGGGCTGGTCCGCGGATCCGCAGACACAACGCGGTGCTCAGCGCAACCCTTAGTTTAAGTACATGATGGATCCGTAGATCCAAATCCCAATGGAAAAAATCCCATCCCCTCACATACCACATCCCTGCTGTGCACAGCTCAAGACTGTGTGCAGGGTGGCGTTGGGTGTATGTGGGGGGTATGTCTGTTGATGCTCTAATTAACTAATTAAGAGGGTGGATATGAAAGATCGGGTCTGTCTGATTCTTCGTAAAATCTTGTGACTCTTCCCCTTTAAGTGTATTACAATGCTCCATCAGGGCTGACCATCGGGAACATTGTATTACGTATTCCTGCCATGCTGACCGGCGGTAACAGTGCTACAATATTGGTCTCGGCTCCTTCAAGGGATCCGAGGCCGATACTGTAGTGCACCAAATGCGCACTGTCTGTTATGGTGCTGGGCAGGGGGTCCCTTGCAGTGCCCATGAAATAGGCATGGGCAGTGAAGGAGCCCCCCTTTGGCAACTGGCACTAGCTTTCCACTAGCCTTTCCATGGCAGGGTGACTGCCATGGAAAGGCTGGAGGAAAGCTGAGTTGCAATCAGCCAGGCAGCGCTGAGTTCAGTGCAACTCAGACCACTGTCAGCCAATCGGGAATGATGTTCCTGGCAGTGACGGTGGTCTCCTGGTGGGTTCGCCCACCCAGGTTGTGAAGTGGCCGTCGGACTGCCTGGAGAGCGGTGGTCCGGCCGTCACAGTGAGTGTAGCGGTCCTCAGACCGCCACACTTGTAATGAAACCCTTAGTCCAAGTCTAATGAACAAACCTGCATAAGGCAAGGATTCCAGGTTAACCGTAATGGGTTTATTCAAAAATATGATCATCACCAAAAGTAATTAATTAGTTAATCATGAATTAGCTCAATCAAATTAGCCAAAGTCATATTCTGCAAGAGCACTAATAAAGAAAAGCCAAAGCCAGAACCAACTATCATGCAAATAACGAGACTGATATAGATTCTGCTTAGAAAGACCAAAATAAACATAGCTCATATCAAAATACAACAGTTTTCATAAGGTTTAGGATGCAAACGTCACACACATGTCATTGTTGTGGCATGACAGGACTGAACTAGCAATGTTGAAACTTGTGAACCATTTAATATTCCAATAAAACAGATACGTTGGGAGACACCTACTTAGTACTTCATCTGATTTGCTAGATTACGCATAACTAATTGAGGAAATATGAACAGTTGTCAATTCAAGTTATCTGAGCCCTACTGAGGCTAACTGATCCACTTCTAAATTAGGGATTTTTTCTAATTAGTAAAAATATATCAGATTACATGAGGTGTAGCTTACTATTCTATTTCTATTAAGAAGGAAAGAAAATTCTATTTTATTATTTATGTGTTAATTTTGCACACCTCTCTCGGGCACTACATATGTGCTGAAAATCAGTCCCTGTTTTGAAGAGATACAGTGCCTGTCCCCCGTGTCTCCTCAGTATCCACCAGGGTCTATGTCTCCCTGTGCATCGTCATAACCCTGAATGTATTTCCATATACAGGCCTTTGCATGTCTATGTCTCCTTCTATTCATGTCTTCCTTTGTCTTGCTGCGTTAGGTCTCTTCTTGCTTCCCCATGTCTCCTCTTGTCTACCCATTATCTTCATATTGCTATTTGTCACAGCTGGATGGTCTCTCATGCTTATGTCTGCCCTGCATTCCCTCAGTGCCCGTCTATATCTCCTCATGCTTGTGTCTCACTGTTTGACCTAGCCCTTTTTGCAGGGTCATCCCCAAACGTTTTGCCTCCCTCTTCCTATTTTTTCTGACCAGTTTGTGTTGGCTTCAGGACTCTGGGCAGTTTACCATTGCTAACCAGTGGTAAAGTGCAGATGCTCGCTGTCTAAATTGTTTTGGTGATTGGTTTAGCCCTGATTGGCATATTTGATTCACTAGAAAGTCCCTAGTAAAGTGCACTAAAGGTGCCCAGGGCCCGTAAATCAAATGCCACTAGTGGGCCTGCAGCATTGATTGTGCCACCCACAAGAGTATCGTCTGGGGGTCTGAGACTACATTGTGTGAGGACAGGCACAGCCCTTTCCGTTGCAGGTGCCAGCTCCTCCCTCCCCACTCTAGCCCAGGAAGACTCATCAGGTTATGCAGAACTCACCTCAGCTCCCTTTGTGTCGCTGTCTAGAGGGAATTCACAAACAGCCCAACTGTCAGTCAGACCAAGATGTGGATCCCACAGGCAGAGGCACTGAATGGTTAAGCAAGCCCACTTACTAAAAGAGGCATTTGTAAACAGGCAATCCAAAAACCATCTCTATCAAAAGTTTAATTTTTAAATCTGAATTCTGAGACCCCAAACTCCATATCGCTATCTGCTCCCAATGGTAAACAGCACTTAAAAGATATTTAAAGGCAGTCTCCATGTTAACCTATAAGAGAGGGCCTTGCAACTGTGAAAACCGAATATGGCAGTATTTTACTGTCAGGACATGCAAAACACATCAGTACATATCCTACCTTTAACATACACTGCACCCTGCTCATGGGGCTACCTAGAGCCTACCTTAGGGGTGCCTTACATGTACAAAAAGGGAAGGGTTGGGCATGGTAGTGCGTACACTTGCAGTTTGGAATTGGCAGTTTAAAACTGCACACACAGACACTGCAGTGTCAGTTCTGAGCCATGTTTACAGGGCTGCTCATGTGGATGGTACAATCAGTGCTGAAGGCCCACTAGTAACATTTGATTTACAGGCTCTGGGTACACTTTACTAGGGACTTACTACTAAATCACATATGCCAATCATTGAAAAACCCATTACACATACAGTTTACACAGAGAGCACTCGCACTTTAGCACTGGTCAGCAGTAGTAAAGTGCCCAGAGTACCAAAACCAGCAAAAATGTCACACAGTCAAAAACACAGGCAGCAGAGGCAAAAAGACAGAGGAAATCATGCATAGGATGCCAGGTCTAACACATGGTTTAGCAGAGTAGGGGAATTATTGAACACTGGGCTGGAGGTAAGGCATTAGGCTCAGAACACTACCCAATAATGTGTCAAATTACTGGGAAAACATCACAAAAGGGACATTTTCAGAGTAAGAGGAGAGCTCCAGCTCACAAAATTCTATTTTACTTGAAGCTCAAAATTTCCTCCCACCATTCTCCTGATTGAACAGTGACGAAGCAGAGATATCAGTTAAATATCGGTTTATGAAGTTGGCTTACCAACTCATCAAGGAAGAAATCCCCGTTGTATCATATGCCGATAGATCTTGGTCGCAAGTGAGATTAACCAGGAACTGCACATCAATTAATGATAGTTATCTGTCAATAACGTGGATCTTTGGTTGTAACTGACATCAGGTAAGCAACTAATGTGAAGCTCAAGTTGTCTCTGCTGTCACTTGAAACCCTGAGGTGGAAAACACCACATGATTGACAGCTATGTACAATATTATGCTATGTATGGCTATCCTAAATTCTCTTCCTCTTTTCAACTCATACCATGGATCAATTGCCCCTGGTTAGAGGATGTAACAATTTTATTGGCATTTAACTGACTGGTATATTTCGTCAACATACGCACTTAACTGATGGTTAAATGTGTTTTATTTCACATTGAAAAATCCCCCAAGCCCGTGAAAGTTCACAGAGCATTCCACACTCTCAGTGCAGCCCTGTAAGGGGGCAAGACTAATAAAACAAGAATTGTGAGATAAAGGTTACGCATAATTCTCTGCTGTGGGTGCATTAACAGACAGATGGAGTATACTGTGGTTGGAGTGGATGAAGGAATACATTTGACACAAATCTTTGCAGCAGGTCCATTATCTCTATGTTTTGTCATTGGGATCAGAATCTGTGACAAACAGAATACAAAGATTTCTGAAGTAGTCACATTTAACTACTCGGCTATCAAACTGGGATTAGAATCTGTTATCTTCAAGCTACACCTGAGTGTTTGCAGTCCTTGTATTAACACACTAAATCACGTCACAAGGGCTGAACTTGTGACCTGCAGATTGGAAATAGCATTTTAACAAAGCCAGTATTTTTCTGTTTTTTCACATTTGTTTTACATTCACTCTCCTTTCATCTCCTGTCTCCTTTTTTGTGCCGTCTTTCCTTTAATTCTTTCCATTTGTAGGTCCTGGATACAGACAGCTCTAGGGAGACCTTTTGCTTCTAACACATTACATATGGAGAGTTGTCTTTGGTCAGCTCTTTGCTCATGATTGGATTGGTTTATCCCCTGTCTCTCCTGCCTCCTCCTGATTCAGTGTCTTTCCGCCATATTCTTTTGTTTGTCCCACCCAGGAGCATTTAGGTTTCAGTGTTTTATTTATTGAGCTATCCTTCCACAGCTCATGTCAACCCGACCTTTCCAGTGCATGTTATGGACTATTTTGTCTTTCTCTCTCTCTTTTTGCTCCCCCTTCCTCCTCTTCTTCACTCAATGCATCTCTTTTTACCCCTCCTATGTCCTAATCCCCACCTACATTCTCTTGTCGTCCAGTACACCCCTTAATTTTTGGACAGCTGCCCTGCTTAATGCTGGCTACCCTGCTTTTTGACCATTTCAAGTTGGCTCTCCCAAAGTGTAATTCTGCATGATAGTTAAACATCTATTAAATTGTTTTCTTTCATTTTTAGTAAATGTCATTCATTGATGGCCACCACATTTGCATATGCAATAATGATGCCTATCTTTGAATGGGATTCAATAAAAAAAAAAAACACTCACTGTGTCCATTGTTCAACAGCTTTTATTTAAACATTACAAAATCTATTCAAAGATGGCCATCTTAGATGCATGCACATCTGGAGTATCTATCTTCGAATGTATTTTGTGATGTTTTAAAACCCGTTCCAAGATGGGCCCCATGGATTATTCACAGCCAACCACCACCCTGCGCAAGCCCCCCAAGCTATGTGAGGACGTGGGCGTGGTGCTATCAGATCTAGAGAATATGGAAGCCAGAAGTCATCCACTACCCAGCAGCTGCAGCCTCTAAGCCCTCCTAGTTTGATTCTGCAGGATCATGCTTGCCTATGTTGGAGGGAGAATTCAACATTTTCTCCTCCACTGGCAGGTCATTGTTATTCCCGCTACTTACTTTCTGGTACCCAAAAAGAACAAGGGTCTTCACCCTAGTCTAGACTTAGGCACCGTCAATCGTTTCCTCACGAAGGAGGAATTCAAAATGCTCACTTTGGCTCAGGTCTTGTCTGCTCCAGACCAAGGAGACTGGGTGGTAGTGCTGGACTTCCAGGATGCGTATTTCCACATCCCCATATTGCATGTCTACAGGCGTTACTTAGGTTTCAAGGTAGGCCACAAGCACTTTCAGTTCACTGTGCTCCCATTTGACCTTACCAGTGCCCCTCAGGTGTTCACCAAGGTGATGGTGGTGGTCGTAGCTCATCTGCATAGCTCAGGGGTTTCAGTCTTCCTCCACCTCGACAACTGGCTGTTGAAGACGGGCTCGCACCAGGCTCGTCTCCCACCTTCAGACTACGAAGTAGACTTCCTGCATTCGCTAGGGTTCAATATAAACATGTCAAAGTCAAACCTGACGCCCTCTCGGACACTCCCTTTCATCAGAGCTGTTCTGGACAAAGTACAGTTCAAGCTTATCCTCCCAGGGAGTAAGTCTAGGATATTTAGGTTATAATACCAATGTTTTGGCCTCTGTCCTGGATTTTGGTGAGACTGACTTTGAGGCTGCTGGGCCTCATGGTCTCCTGCATCCTGTTGGTGAATCATGCCAGATGGCAAATGCTGTCTTTGCAGTGGGACCTAAAGTTCCACTGAGCACAGCATTAGGGGAATCTCTCTGACATGGTCCGGGTCTTGGAGGAAACTGTAAAAGACCTGCAGTAGTGGCTTACAAGGTGCAATTGGGTCAATTGGTTAGAACTGTTAGCCTCCAAAGAGAACATGCAGTGTCAGCACTATTGTGCTCTTCCCCTAGTCATAATTAAAAAATAAAATGTACTTGGTGCCCTGACAAAAGCCATCTCCCTTTCCCAAAGTTTGAATAAAGTGGCATCCCCTTTGACTTCTCACTACTCTGATTAGTAGTCTCCCTTCCCCAGATAAAAAATAAACACTTGGGTCCTCACTTACAAGGAAATGTCTGAGCGCAGAGCTGTGCCAAATGTGGCAGCATGGCGCTCTGACATTTAAAAAATCCGGGGATGCACCATATTTACAACAATACAGCACCCTCCTGTGTGTTCCCTAGAGCTGGTGCTAAAATTAGCTGTCTTGCACCAATGCAGGCACACTTGCACATACTGCAAGTGTGCCTGTGTTGCAGGGAATTATTGTTTATGTGCAGGAAGGTGTTCATTCCCGCATATAAACAATCAATAATGGCGATTTGCAGCACACATAGAAGTAGCAAATCATCAATATTTAATGATTGCTTATGTGCAGGAAGGAACAAATTCCTGCACATAAACAATCATAATGGCGTTTTGCTCTTTCTATGTGTGCTGCATTCTGCAGCACACATAGAAAAAGCAAAAATGAGGAGAAATAAAATAATTTCTCCTTGTTTCGCCACTCTAATGCCATGCTTGGGATGGCGTTAGTTTTTGGCACTGCCTCATGTTTACGATTTCTCGTAATTCTGGGGTAGTGTCAAAAGCAATGAGTGTTGCATGGAAATGCCTATAGCAACACACATTGCACACCCCCAGGCTGCGTGGGGCCCATATTTACAAGGCGGCCTTAAGCCACGCAAAGTGGCTTAGCACCATCTTGTAAATATGGGAAAGGGCACAGCTGAAAGTGACGCTCCGGTGGCGCTAGGGGCTTGTAAATGAGCCGCCTGGTGCCTTGACACTCTCCCTCAGCAATCTCGATCCCAACCCCACACCCTTCCAGCCCCTTGTGATGACCATGCATATGCCCTTAGAAGTCCTAAAGAACATCTTCCTTGTATAGATGACTGTTGCCTGTAAAATCTATTTATCTATCCTTTGGTGGGAGAAGAGTGAGTGGGTAGGGTTCCTGTTATCGTAATTTTCTTTATTTTGGATCTCTAAAAAAAATAGATAAAAAGTACAACATTGAATTGCCAGCCTATGTTAAAGATAGATATGATTGACGCTTAACCCACCTTTCCTTGAAAATCTGTTTTATGCAAATATTGATGTTTCTGCTATAAAGACAGACATCATTGCAATATTCAGAAAGTGGTCATTGAGCCATTTGTCTTGAACATGTATTTTAATTACATATATTTGTATCATAACAGACAATGCCAGTGTGCTAGAAATTATACTGATTGAACTCCTGTAATCATGAATTTATGCTTTATGGTTACTTTTATAATTTACCCCCAATATAATACCTTCACAAGATACACTTACGTTGTCATGATTTATTCCTGTCAATTACTCTGAATCCATTTTGCGAATTTCACAATAACTTTATGTTAAACTATATAAAACACAAGAAGGATGTCACTAATTAGTACCATTAGACTTGGTTGAATTCATGTAAAGTTTTAATTTCCAACAAGATCTCTTGTAGGCTCCTTTACCTGACTTTCTTCTGTTTCTAACCCTGGGACACCCTGTTGGGTAGCTGTTCACTCTATAAGTTTGATTTAATTTAATTGATTGATTAATTGGTATCCATGAAGAAGCTTTCTACTTTTTGGGGATTTGTCTGTTGTTACGAATAATAGAGCAATTGAGGAATACTAGACCCAGACTATTCTATTTTATTCTTGCGATCTTGTAGAGCGGATGGCAACCCAGAGGCCCCCCAGCACTGTTTCAGACAATAGCAAAAGGTAGAGGGTAACGGCAGATGGAATTATTTGATGAAGAGTCTTCAGAATCTATTGGAAAGGAAGCTTGTGCTACTGTAGATTCATCCTCTGACCCCAAAACAGGTACTTTTTCCCCATTACAACCATTTCTCCACCACTTCTTCTACGGCTGTCATTACTAACCCCCCAAAACTAATTCTGAGCCTTTATAGTTGCAAATTCGAGTGGGGGACACTCCGTAATAAATATTGGAAAAACCTACACCTCGCGTATCTTAGCACAGCATATGGGCATACTAGAACACCTGGAATATTTTAACTACATATAGTAGGTTTTACATTCTTCAGAGCCAATTGGTGGATTGCAGTTCTAAAGTATAACTTTTTCTCACAAGAGTGCCTCATCACTATCTACCAAAGGTATGACACAAGTGCAGTGTGTTCACCAAAAGTATTGTCATCATTGGAATGTACATAAGAATGAACAGCTCCAATGTGTAATATCCAATGTTTTATAGCCTTGAAAAAGGCAGCCGGCACACCAGAAGAGGCAAAACGTGTTGGCTGTCTGGAGCATTCTGAAGATTATGCATTTGAATAAATGAATTATGTCGTTGTCACACAATGAAGAAAATGTATTTCCTCTGTTTTTTATATACATGATTAACTGTGTAATAAACATGAAGATGTATCATTATAAAGAAATGAAGAGTGTAAAGCTTTCATACACTAACACATGCCTAATTGTGGAAGGCCCACACTCCCCCTGAATACACAATCTATACCTTCCTGCAACCCAACCAACATCCCTAAACGGCAGAGGAAGTGAACCGGTACTGTAGGGCGTCCGCAGATTACAATGACATAGTAATACTTACCTGAACACTTGCTTGAAGGTCCTCAGCATAGAACACTAAAAAGCCAGAGGAGGAGCTGTTTGACTTCCTTTTGATGTTAACTAAGAGGAAGCTAGAACGTTAATGTTTTACTTTTGAAGGTTCTGGAGAGAAGAACTAACACTCATTTTGTTATAACTGTGGCAAGGAAGGCGGACGAGGAGGTAATGTAAAGTTGCATTGCTTGCATTAACATAGCACAATCGTTCATGGAAAACAAGCAGCCGTACCTAAAGGCAGTCCAAGCCAGGCCAACATACTCTGCTGATCCGGGAAAGCCACGGCTGATAACGAAGCATAATGAACAAGCATTGGCAAAGCCAATAGGTTTTCCTATGTGAAATAGATTGTCTTTGTCAATATTCTTTATTATGGTAGGCTCCACTACAGAATGACAGCCAGTGTAGGGATCACAGCAAGGGATGATAAAGTCATCATGTGGTGGGCCGTGGCGTGCAACCATATGCTGCTGCTTCCATGCCTTTCCAAGCAGAGATGACTACATGACCAATTGCAGTAAACTGTAGATGTATAACACACTAACAAGTACGTGCCCACACACATAAATACAGACACGGAGCGTGCACACACACAAACACATGCCCCTAGCATTTGTGATGCACTTTAGAGAAAATGGTACAAATGCAGAGCTTTGCAGTTGGGTCCTTTGTACTGTATTGTGGCATATCCATAGTGCTTCGCACCCCACTGTGGGGTGCAAAAGCACATTTTGGGATGGATAGCGCATATACTTTGATCTTACATGCACAATACAAGTGTAGCGGTAAATACATCTGAAGAATTAGAACAAAGTCCATTGTACGTCACATAGAACACCTATGCAAAGCTGCATATGTGGTTTATTGAATTAACGATCAATGAAAAGAAAAGCAAACAGCGCCTCAGCTGTAGTTCACTCAGTGCAGCAAGAAAAACCGGACGCACAAAGCAGGGCTAGCAATGCGTTGATTGCTTCATAAGGATACTGAGTAGAAAGGGCGTGGGATCAAGTTAACTATATTTATTTTACAATTGTAAAACTAGGCAGCAGTTAGTCAGTAGGATTCTGAACCTAAGCACTCAATGCAGTCCCTAAAAATAAATAACCGGGAGCAACGGAAGGAAACGCATCTGGCCATGCGGCACGCAGGGCGACATAAGGGGGACAGCATCCTAATGTTGCTCCCCTGCTAGGGCGACAGATGAACACAGGGGGCCGCGGTAGGTAGAAGGGGTTGGCCACCCCTCTGTTTATGGTTCCTGGACGTCCCTGACAATGATGAGTCACAGACTATAGGGTACTAAAGTGGAGTGCAAGGCGCACGGTAAGCTGAGTGTTCTTGCACGACCGCTGTGAAGGCACGTTGCAGGCGAACAGCAGTTGGCTGGGCCTGCCATCCGCTGATATGTGTAGGCAATGTTCCCACAGTATGACTTGAGGCATAGGTACGCATATTGGGGAAGATGGTTACTTGCCAGGTACGGGCATTACGGGTCCCGGCGGCATATGCAGAGTAGCACGTGTATGAGGGCAGCTGCTACCAAGTCCCACTATTGATCCAAACAGTATATTGTATTGAAGCCGCTTCATTTGCAGGTGCGCAGCTACCCCTAGGGCACCGTTTAACTGATGATAAGCAACCAGGAGGGCTGTGAGGTAGTGGGAACGCGGGGCAGGCTGACTTGAGACCATGTAGGGCTGGCAGAAGCGTTTACAAGTTAATTTCAGAAGGGTGTGAGTCCATTATGAAAGATATTGATTCACATGTTTTAGCCACTATGGGGGTCATTACAACATTGGCGGTAAATGCCGCTTACCGCTGTGCAGAAGACCACCAACACACCGCCGCGGCCGTGGTATTCCGCCACAGCTATTATGACCCACAGCTCGGAATTCGCCAAAATCTAGACACCCACACAAGTCCGCCACACCAAAGGTCTATGATAAAATGGCGATAACAAAACCGACACTGTCACGCCAACAGGAATACGCCCACAGTATCACGACCCACGAATCCACGCGGCAGTCTTTCAACCGTGGTATTCCATTGGCGGTACACACTGCCGCGCTCAAAATAAACACACTCTTACAAAACACAATCACATTGGACAAATCGAAATACACACACCTGATACACATACACACACCACTCCCACACACTCTATACAATATAAAACACACACCCACATCACCCACAAACTCCTACGACCACAATTGCGACTGAAGGCCAGAGAGAGAGACACCACCAGAAACAACACTAGCATCCACAGGCGCACAACACCATCACTCACACAACATCCACGCAGCTCACACAACACACCCCTAAAAATCACCCCACACATCACAACACACACCACCCCACACATCACCCACACCACCCCATGGCACAGCAAAGACACCCCAGGTTCTCTGAGGAGGAGCTCAGGGTCATGGTGGAGGAAATCATCCGGGTAGAGCCACAGCTATTCGGATCACAGGTGTAGCACACCACCATAGCTAGGAAGATGGAGCTATGGCGCAGAATCATGGACAGGGTCAACGCAGTGGGACAGCACCCAAGAACTAGGGAGGACATCAGGAAGAGGTGGAATGACCTACGGGGGAAGGTGCGTTCCATGGTCTCCAGACACCAGATTGCAGTGCAGAGGACTGGCAGCGGACCCCCACCTCCTCCCCCAGAACTAACAATGAGGGAGGAGCAGGTCTTGGCTATACTGCATCCTGAGGGCCTAACAGGAGTAGCTGGAGGAATGGACTCTGGTAAGTCAAATCTTAACTACTACATCCCCCACCCTACCTGCATCCTATCACATACCCCCACCCTCACCCCCATCACTCCAACTCCTCACATATGTCCCACTATCACAAACCACACATCCCAAACCCAAGCCCTGCATGCAACAACAAAGCGGTTCAGGGGACAGAGGCCCAGGAACACAGGGGAACTGGGAGGGCTGCTGTGCGACAGGGGGAGGACAGGCCCAGGGAAACCACTCTCCACGAGGCCCTCTCCAACATCGTGGGATCCTACCACCATTCCGAGGCACCTAGTCACACTGTATTGGGTCCATGTCCTCAACTAATAGCCACACACGGTGCCTCTGGAGTTGCCCCATCACATAAGGGATGCTGCTATTCCTCAAAATGTAAGCGTCATGCACGGAGCCAGGAAACTTGGCATTTACATGGGAGATGTACTGGTCGGCCAAACACACCATCTGCACATTCATAGAATGGTAACTCTTCCGGTTTCTGTACACCTGTTCACTCCTGCGTGGGGGGACCAAGGCCACATGTGTCCCATCAATGGCACCTATGATGTTGGGGATATGTCTCAGGGCATAGAAGTCACCTTTCACTGCAGGCAAATCCTCCACCTGAGGGAACACGATGTAGCTGCGCATGTGTTTCAGCAGGGCAGACAACACACTGGACAACACGTTTGAGAACATAGGCTGGGACATCCCTGATGCAATGGCCACTGTTGTTTGAAAAGACCCACTTGCCAGGAAATGGAGTACTGATATCACCTGCACTAGATGGAGGATTCCTGTGGGATGGCGGATAGCTGACATCAGGTCTGGCTCCAACTGGGCACACATTTCTAGGATTGTGGTATGATCAAGTCTGTATGTGACAATTACATGTCGCTCCTCCATTGTCAACAGGTTCACCAGCAGCCTGTACACCGGAGGATGCCGCCATCTCCTCACCTGCCCCAGCGGACGTGCTCTATGGAGGAGAACAGCGAGCAAAGAGTCAACCAACACTGAGGTACGTAAACACAACTTAATTCCATATTTTTTTTAAATCGATCTATGCCTGTATTAGTGTTTATGCAAGGCAACAACAACAACAACAAACACATATGTGTGACGCAGTCAAAATTAATGCCATGTGGCCCTCTGAAATGGCAGCTGCCTGACCTGAGGTATGAGCTATGAGGTAACTGTGCTGGCGTTGTACACCGTCGCGGTAGGCGATTGAAGACCGCGGCGCAATCCTGCATTGGTTAACATTGGTCCCTATGGGTCCCAGGAGCCAATGACGGTGTACGCCGGCGGTGACGGTACGCACCGCCGCGGACGTGACCACCATTTTTTGTCTGTTCACTCACTTGATACCTGATCTTCGACAGGAGAGGACCTACACTGCATGTGCTGCTGTGACCTCAGTCTGGAAGAGACAATGGCTCATGTGTCTGGGGAAAGGGCCCCTGCCTTCAGCACGGAGGAGTTGGACAAACTAGTGGATGGGGTCCTCCCCCAAAACACGCTACTCTACAGTCCTCCAGACAAACAGGTAAGTACACTGTGAGCATGCCGAATGGGCAATGCCTGTGTGGAGTGGTGTGGATGAAAGATAGGGGGGGATGAGGCGTGCATGAAACGACGGTGAGTGCATGTGCGTCATGGCAAGGGTAGGGATGCGGGCCAATGACTGTGACGATGCGGACGGTTATATCTTCTCCTTTTCCCCTGTACTATTCGTGTAGGTCAGTGCCCACCAGAAGAAAGATATTTGGCGTGCCACCGCCAAGGAAGTCCGGACCCTGGGGGTCCACCACAGATGGAGCACCCACTGCCGGAAAAGATGGAAGGACATTCGCCGCTGGAGCAAGAAGACGGCGGAGGCCCAGCTGGGGATGGCCTCCCACCGTGGGAGGGGTGCCCGTTGCACCATGACCCCCCTGATGTTCGGGATCCTGGCAGTGGCGTATCCGGAGTTGGATGGACGCTTGAGGGAATCACAGCAGCCACAAGGGGGTGAGTACACTCTCATTCTGCTGATTCAGCGTGCATTGTAGGTGTCTGGGTCGGGGAGGTGGGCTGTGGGTTCCCTTAGGCCAGGGCGAGTTTAGTAGGCAAGGTCCCTTCTTAAGGCAGGCCATGTGGCAACCCACCCCACCTGTGTTCAGAGCCAACTACACCTAGTCAGGCTCCTGTGACTAACATGTGTGCAGCAATCGGGCATAGGCCTTGTACCCCATGTCCCTGTGATTAATTAGGGAACTCTAAGTGCACGGCGTAGTGCAGACGGCTTCTGTGTCCGTAGAGTCCGCCAACGGTAGCGGTATTGCATGCACTCAATATGTCTTTCTTCTGTCTTCCCCCCTCTTTTTGTGGTCTCCCTGTTCTTGTGTGCATTAGCATCATCAGGCAGAGGAGCATTGGCACCGGAGCAGGAGGGAGCTGCATTCCACATGGCCCTGGAGGGCGAGACAATGGAGTCAGAAGCCACCAGTGGGACGGAGGGTGAGGGGAGCTCCACGGCGCGGACAGGAGCTGAAAGCAGCGACACGGACTCCTCCTCTGATGGGAGCTCACTTGCGGTGGTGGGCCCCTCTGTGCCCCCAGCATCTACAGGTACATCCAACACCCCCCTACCAGCACCGCCCTCCCAGCAGCCCCTCAGCGTGTGTCCCGTGCCCGCTCACCCAGGAGGGTGGGAATCTCCTTTGCCCCAGGCACCTCAGCCCCAGCCCCTGTCAGCCCTGCTGCCCTCAGTGAGGAGGCCATTGACCTCCTCAGGTCCCTCACTGTTGGGCAGTCTACCATTTTGAATGCCATCCAGGGTGTTGAGAGGCAGTTGTAACAGACAAATGCATACCTGGAGGGCATTCATTCTGGTCAGGCAGCCCAACAGCGAGCATTTCAGACTCTGGCCTCAGCACTGATGGCAGCCATTGTCCCTGTGTCCAGCCTCCCCCCAACTTCCTCCACCCAGACCCAAACCCCTGTACCTCAGCCTATCCCAAGCACACCATCAGACCAGCATGCACACACCTCAACACTCAAAGGAAGCTCAGGTAAAAATAAGCACCACACATCCCACAGCCACTCACGCAAGCATCATACCCATGCACACATACCAACATCCACTGCCTCCACTGTGTCCCCCTCCTCCTCGTCTCCCTCCTCCCTCCCAGTCTCATCTCCACTTACACCCGCATGCACTACATCTTCAGCCACTACCTCCATCACCAGCACACCCACCACCACACCCCGCTCACTTGCACTCACCACCCCCACTACTATTCACAGATACCCATGTGTCCTCTCACTTGCACTCACCACCCCCACTACTATTCACAGATCCCCATGTGTCCTCTCCCAGTGTGTCTGTGAGCCCACCTCCCAAGGTATACAAACACAGCCACACACCCACCCAACAGCCATCCACCTCACAACAGCCTCCAGCCCATGCACCTACACCGAAAGTCAGCAAACATACGCCTCCTACAATCACTACCTCTTCCTCCACTCCCAAACCCCCTCCATCTACCCGTCCCAGTGTGTCCAAAAAACTTTCCCTATCCAACCTTGACCTCTTCCCCTCACCTCCCCCACCCCTTCAGTCCCCTAGGGCCAGCCTTTCCAGGTCCCAACCCAGAACCTCAGCCACAAAATCTGCCGGAACAGTGGTGCCAGTAGTAACAGGCTTCTGGAGTGCGCCAGGTAGCAGGGCAGCCAGTGTGCCAAGGAGCCAGACCACGGACAGTCCCCCACCTCAAAAGCACAAAAAGTTGGCCACTGCCCGGCGGGAGAGAGGCAAGACATCTACCACCAAAGCCTCTCCGAGGAGTACAGTTGGAAGTGTGAAGACAGCTGCGCCACCATCCAAGGTGAGGAAGGGGCACAGAAAAACAGGCAAGTCGTCGAAAACATGCACGGCGGACAAGACCGCCACCAGCACCACTGAACAGGACACCGCCGTCACAAGCACCGCTGCCAAGGACACCGCCGCCACAAGCACCGCTGAACAGGACACCGCCGCCACAAGCACCGCTGAACAGGACTCCGCCGCCACAAGCACCGCTGAACAGGACAAGACCGCCACCAGCACCGCTGAACAGGACACCGCAGCCACAAGCACCGCTGAACAGGACACCACCGCCACAAGCACAGCTGCCAAGGACACCACTGCCACAAGCACCGCAGGCCAATGAGCGCCAAAAGCTCTGACGCTACTGAGGCTGCCACGAGCAGGATGAAGCACTCTGGGCACCAAGCCCCCTCCAGAACCAGTGGAGAAAGGCATCCACTACCTCAGTCCTTGGCAGGATGAAGCACTCTGGGCACCAAGCCGCCTCCAGAACCAGTGGAGACTGTTATCAACTTGTGAGACTGTGGCTTTGCACTCCCCAGGATAAAGCAGTGGGTAACCCACCCACTGTAAAGACTTGTGAGACTGTGGCTTTGCACTCCCGAGGATAAAGCAGTGGGCAAAACACCCACTGTAAAGACTTGTGAGACTGTGGCTTTGTACTCCCCAGGATAAAGCAGTGGGCAACCCACCCACTGTAAAGACTTGTGAGACTGTGGCTTTGCACTCCCCAGGATACAGCAGTGGGCATGGAGCCCCCTCGTGGATCTGGCGTCGTGCACTCCTCCGGCTGAGGTGCCCCCCCTTTCCTTCCCCCTGAGGTGCCTATTGTATTTCTATCTGATGCCCCAGCAGTGTTCTCTCCGTTTTGATCGGGTATTGAGTGTGGGCCTCGCCCATGCATTTTGGGCCCACTGGTCCATGGACTTTAATGGTGGAATACCTTGGACTTGTATTCTTGGTGTATATATATGTTTATAGTGTGTACATATATTTTTGCTTACTGTATTTTAATGGATTACAAACGTTCAACTAATTTCCTTTTGTCCTTGCATTCTTCCAGGGGGTTTGGGGGTTGTAAATGTAATGTGTCCACATGTACTTGTGTGTGTGTTGTAGTGGGTGAGGGTGGAGGTGGGAGTGTTGCGTGTGTGTGTCACTCTTTTTTCTCTCCCCCTTCCCTGTGTTGTAGGTGCAGTACTCACCGTGGTCTTCGCCGCCGTCTTTGATGTTCCTGATAGAGGAGCAGGAAGACAAAGGCTGGCAGTATCTGGAGCTCGGGTTCCATGGCGTCATGGTTCCTCGTGGGGTGTGTAGAGGTGAGCATTTTCCCTTCCAAGTCCTGTTTCCGCCGTGTTTTTGTTCGCGGTGAATCCGCAAACCCGGAAAAGGTGGCGGATTGGACTGTTGTAATACAGTGGGTGGAACCTTGTCTCCCGTCTGTATGTTGGCGGTTACCGCCGCGGTGTTTGTTTGTACCGCCGTGGCGGTCAGAGTGTTAAAGTGGCTGTCTATGTTGGCGGTTTCCGCCGCGGTCTTAATTCAATTTTTTTTACTGCCAGCCTGTTGGCGGTTTTAACGCTGCTTTAACACCGACCGCCAGGGTTGTAATGACCACCTATATCTCTGGGGTGGTTTAGTCACAGTGAGCTCAGAAGGGCACAAGCCCATTATGAACTTGGGAAATGTTATACCTGCCCCAGCACAAAATCACTGGACTTGTGGAAGTGCACAAGCCAGCGAGGCAATGCCTGACAAGCTGATAACGGGATGGTGCATTTCCATGGGCACAATAGTAAAGCTGTCTTCTCTCAATTGCAGACATATTTTCCTCACACACATTGGGCACGATGGAAGACCACGGTTTGCCATCACTCTTTTCCCCTGAGGATAACCAGGAGGAGGCTGAAATCTGGGTGAGATTTATGGCCATGGGGCAGGCGAAAGGTCTGGAGTGGGCAAGGAAGATGGTGGCAATGCAAGGAGTGCAGCAGCAGTCAGCAACACTCACCCCAATGAACACTGACAGTGTACAGCCATCCGATTCCGGCCTCTGTCTCCTAAGCTAAGAAAGCAATGCAGCGCCTGCCAAATGGAAGAGACCATCAAGGGCCGCTGCTGGAAGTAAATTGAAGAAATCCAAGAAGGACATGGTGGATCAAGAATTATCAGAAGGTCTCTCAACTCCCCAGAAAGAGAGAGGAGCAAAGAGAGCCAGGAAGGACAATGAAGAACAAGAGGCTATCGCTAGAAGTGGTGTTCCCCTCACTGGGGGGGGGGGGGGTTGACCCAATGATGAACACGCCAACTGCTAAGGAGCAGACCAACCACCCCACAAGGAAGGTGGCCTGCAGCCTTACTCCAGGATCGTCTGGGCAGGGGCTGCAGGTAGGACTGGGTAAGATGATGGAAGCAATGCACAGCTTCATGGCCTCAGAGAAGGTGCTGGTGGGGTTGGACATGGATGAGCAGGGTTCCACCAACAAGCTAGCATGCGCAAGTCAGGTGTGGGTGCAGGACACCAACTCTCCTCCAAAGGTGCAGGGCGAGTCTTCCTCTGTGGTACCTGAGGGTTCAGGCATGGTTGCTACAGACATTGTCACAGGCGGGAGTGACAAGGGGGCTTTGGTCGGGCCTGATGCTCCCTTGCTTACAGGAAGGTCATCCCTGGCATGGAGAGTCCCTTTAGAAGCTAGGGAGAGAATATGGAACAGGGAATTCATTGGCATTTTCTCGCTGCTCACATTTGCCAAGGAGGGCGCAGACATAACGGTGCCCAGTAAAGAAGTAGATAAACATAAATGGAAGAGGAAGGTTAAACCAGAGGAGTCAATAGACAACTTGTTAGAGGCATTCGCTGTGCTGTCCACAGTTATCATGGAAAAGTTCCCTGAGCAAGGACCGGCCCTCTGCAAGTTCAACTGGGTAATGTACGAGGAATATACATGTAATGGGGGCACGGGGTGGCTGAACCATGACAGGGAGTTCAGGCAAAAGATGGAGCAGTCACCGGAGATGTCATGGGACTGTCACGAAATTTTACTCTGGGCGCAATACATGGGTACTGGCAGCAGGCAGGCAAACAGAGAGCCCCCTTTCTCTAAGCACAAACACGCAAAGCCATACTATTTTAAACAGCAGTTTAGGCATTCCTTTCGAGGTAGGGGCCCCCAAAGGGGGAGAGGGGCTTAACAGTATAGGACCAACAATAATTCATGCAGGCCATACAACACTGGAGACTGCTCCTGGGGCGCCGCTTGCAAATTCACACACAACTGCTCCAAGTGTGCTGGATGGCACCCAGCAACCAATTGCAGCAAAGGGATCAAGACCAATAAGCCAAAGGGTGCAAATGCCAGTGCAAAGCAGTCCTAATCGTCTAGAGTCACAACACACTAAAATAGCACCTTCTCCCATATCCTTTAGCACCTTGGCCCATATCCTTAAAGGCTACCCTAGATCAGCAGAGCGCAAACTATTGTTTGGAGGTTTTAGTGAAGGCTTTAGGATCCCATACTATGGACCGGCAGTTATGAGGCAAGACAAAAATGTATCCTCAGCCATGGAAACACCAGGGTTGGTGCAGAAAAAAGTGTCAGTTGGGGAGGGTCACTGGGCCTTTTGCCCAGCCACCCCTTCCATATTTCATTGTGTCACCTCTGGGTATTGTACCCAAGAAGGAGCAGGGCAAGTGTAGGACAATTCACCATCTCTCTTACCCCAAAGGGTCATCTGTGAATGACTACCGGAGGAGGGAACATGCTCGGTTTGTTATGCTTCTTTTGATGAGGCAATTGACCTGGTTCGCACGGCAGGCAAAGGTGCCCTTATGGCGTTCCGCCTCCTCCCAGTCCACTCAAGTAGCTTTCACCTCCTAGGGATGCAGAGGGCCGGCCAGTACTTCTACGACAAATGCATGCCCATGGGTTGTGCGGTGTCATGTTCCCTATTTGAAACGTTCGCATGCTTCCTGGAATGGGCTCTGAGGCAAAGCAACCCCCCAGGGAGTTCATTGCACTACCTAGACAACTTCCTCTTCACCGGTAAGGCAGGTTCCAGTGAGTTTAGCGAAACCCTCATTTCATTTTAGCACCTGAGTCAGTCATTGGGGGTGCCCTTGGCACCAGTGAAGACTCAGGGACCAACCAAGTGTTTGACATTCCTGGGCATTCAGATTGATTCAACTGAAGGGATGTGCAGATTGCTGGAAGACAAGGTCAATGCTCTTCAATCCGACATTCTGCAGGTTCTGAGTAGGGGCAAAGCGACGCTAGCCATGATTCAGAGCCTGCAAGGCAGGCTAAACTTTGCAGCAAGGATTATACCAGCAGGTAGAATCTTTGCCAGACGGCTAGCAAGGCCAACAGTGAAGATTAAGAAAGCCCATCACTTGGTGCACCTTAGTGCAGGCCTGAAAGTAGACCTGCGCATGTGGCTGTCCTTTCTAGAGGAGTTCAATTGGGCACTATTGTGGCGCACTCTGTTTGTGCACCAGTCAGCAGCTCCAGCTCTTCAAAGATGCATCAGGGAGAGAGGGTTTTGGTGGCATTCTAGGCCAGGAGTGGTGCGCTGCGAAATTGCCCAATGCATGGAGGAAGCATGGATTCACAAAAAAACATTACTGTGCTGGAAATGTTCCCAATTGTCCTGTCTCTCCATCTGTGACCGCAACTGCTAGCCAACAGAAGGATTACATTCTGGTCAGACAATATGGCTGTAGTACAGGCCATTAATTGCCAGTCCGGGAGTTGCCCAATATTGGTGGGGCTACTGAGGGAGCTGGAAAAAGTTTGTCTGTTGAGAAATGTGGAATTTAGTGCACGGCATGTTCAGGGAGTGAAGAATGTAGCTGCTGATGCTCTTTCTCATTTTCAGTGGGCGAAATTCCGGGCATCTTACCCCCAGGCGATGGAAGAGATGACGCCATTCAAGGCAGAATAATGGCGCCTGGTACAGTGGAGCACAGGATAGGGGCTTTGGGAGAGTTATCATTGGCCCCTGATACCTGCGCCAGATACAGGGCGTGTTACAACAGATTTACATCAGTGACCCATTCCTTGGGAGCAGGGGCGGGCCATCTCCCTGCCAGAAGAGTGCAGCACTTTGTGCTTTAGGCAAAAGTCGATGGAAAATCACAAGCACGGGTTTCAAGACACCTGGCGGCGTCCATTTTACAAAGCGAAGAGGGGACGGAGATCCAGCTGCAGGCTTCCCACTAAGGGCAGCGCTGAAAGGATGGTCTAGACAAGAAGAAAAGACACCAGACCAGAGGGCACCTATTGATCTGTACATGCTAAGGGGATTGGTACGGTCACTCATAGTCATCTGTAGCACACAGTATGAGGAGCTGTTATTCTCTGCCACATTTTCCCTAGCCTTTTTTGGGGCGTTCAGGACATCAGAGCTAGAGGGAAAAGCGAAGAGCGACACATCATATAGGACGCTGAGGTGGGTGACCTCAAGATGGGTCAGGACATAGCTGAACTGACAGTGAGGCATTAAAAAACAGACCAGAAAGGGAAAGGCACAGTAGTCCGTTTGGCAAGGCTAGGGGACCCCAAGTGTTACCTGATAGAGCTGCTTGTGAGGTATACAGCATGCTGTCCCAGGCAACCACGATACTTACTGCTTCACCAGGATGGAAAGCCTCTCATCCAATTTCAATACAGAAGGGTCCTGAAGTGGGCACTTGCAAAGGTGGGATACCATCGGCACAGATGGTCAACACATTCCTTTAGAATCGGGGCTGCCACCACGGCTTTTGAGGAAGGTTTGCCGCCAGGGGTGATTAAGCGGATTGGAAGGTGGCAGTCTGACAGATACAAACTGTATGTTTGGGCCAGAAACAGGGAAGGGTTGTCATTGTAACCTCTCCAATTGCAGAGTATTTAGTGATCCGTGGGGACATGAGGATTGCTTTGAGTCCTATAAAAAAAAAATATAGCAAATAGTTTGCGTGGGTTTTAAATGTCGTCTCTGCCCCAATAGGCGGGGCAGGGTGTGTTACCGAGAAGTGGCATTCGGGTGATTTATGACTCAGGTGCCAAACATGTTTTATGCTGTGTTAGTAATGCTGTGCAATAACGAATATAACGCGATCGCAGATGTCAATAAAGTGTGTGGTAATACTTACCTTCTTGTTTCATTTAGGAGTTAAAACAGTGTGGGTGATTGGCCACTCCTTGGTGGCCAGAGCGGAACAGGGGGTCGGAGAGAGGAGTTGGAACCACGGTTTCAGTAGCGTTGAACTGTCCTGGATGGGAAGCCCAGGAATGAGATGGGCCATGCTGGAATCTAGAGTTTGCCAGCTTGTGGGGAAGAGAGGGATTAAGCCTAACATTCTAGTAATCCATCTGGGGGAAATGATCTAACCTCCTGTGGGAGGGGGCCCCTTTTGCAGGCCATACAACAGGGTCTTACCAGGAATGCCACCCTTATGGGTGACGGGGAAATAGTTTGGTAGGAAATTAGCCCGCGTGGGGTGTGGCAGGGAGCCAGATTACCTGCCGCTATTGAAATGTCCAGGCGGAGAATCAATCGGTCCCTACAGAAATTTGCAATGCAGCATCGATTCGGTTTCATCAAGCATACCCTGCTAAGGAGACAACTGAGTGGTAATTTTACACCAGATGGTGTACACTTGTCTGATGTGGGGATGGACGTTTTCCTACTAAACATTAGGGATGCTCTAGAAAGAGCAGGCTGTACGTAATGGGAAAGGGAGGAGCACAGGTGAGGGGACCTCGGTTATCGCAAAGTGCCATGCCTGAGGCTTGGCGGAGTTACAGGGAGATCCTAAAGCTTTAAAATGAATAAAAAGGCCTCCAGATAGTGATTCTTGGAGCCAAAAAGCAATTCCTCAGGTCACTGGAAGTCTTTACAGCGGGGCATGGGAGTACGCGACGGCGCTCCTTAATCCGTCAAGGGACAGTTGGAATCCTGAACAACTGTGGAGACTGGCCGGGGGTCTCGCTCTGACTTGTCAGGAGCATGACACATAAGTGAAAGAGGAGGGTGGTAACCCACGATAAAGGAATGAGCTGTAAAGAATCTAAGTGTACTGGTGCTGAGAACACCAAACGGGACAGCTCTAGCTTTCTCAGGATGGGTGTCGGGCATTTAAGGAACTCACCTTCGACACCTGGATCACCCGTAAGCTAACCCAACCTGTGTAATCAATAAACTTGCGACATATTGTATCCACAAATGGTGTCTCTGGCATTTATTATGTTGCATGTGTTGTATTGTTGTAAATCTCAAGGTCCACACAGCCCCAAAGGGCTAGGGGTAGCAACGCTATGCTTTTCGAGTGTAAGGGTAAAGAAAACTAAACAAACCCAGACGACATTGACCAGATTGTTTGAACTAGCCACGCGTTTCTGCAGCAGTATTATCAACTAGTGCAGAGTTGTCGAGAGCAGTGACATTATAAACCTTTTCTGTCAGTCAGTTTTTGTGCCAGGTGTAATCCAAATTACGCAACTTATCCTTTCAATTATTTGTGCCTGCGATGCAGAATTGTGTTGGGTAAAAAAAAAACGAAAATAACAGAATGGCTGAAGGTGTCCCGGATGTCACAACTCCACTTGGTACCTCATTGGATGTTGTACACGGATATACGTGAACCATCAATTAAATGCGATGGGAAATACAACTAAACAATACATACACCTAATAGTTTCTTTTAATGCCCTCTCGATGGCGCCATTGTGTTCTGAGGCTTAGTTTTTAAGTACCTGTGTCTCTTGACCTGGTTCTAGTTTGTTTCGACCCTTTGTTTACTGTCTTTCACTGGGGTGGGGCACATTTGTCTGTTGGCAGCATTTCCAAATGAGGTTTCTGTGATCTAGTGCTGTGACATAGCCTCTTTCATATAGCATCAAGAACCGTCTGCATAAATGTTTCTAGTCCTTAAAGTTCGCAACATTCATTTGGAACCCCTGAGGTCCCTAAGGTCCACATATGCAGTTCAGCAATTAATTGTTCTATCTGCTGGAAATAAAACTATGATGACAAATTGAGGAGCGAGCGCTTGCAGCGTCATGGCTAATAATAACAGGGCGTGGCCTCTGAGCGAACTGCATTGTGAAGAAAGTGCAGCTGCGCCCTGATGGTCTGTTGGAAGCAATTTAGTGTCCCAATGAAGCACCACAAGTAACCCCTTTGCTAGTAGTTCGAAACAGGATGACAATGACTACATTACAGGTACACCGACAACTGGGAAGAAAAAAAATCAGTACCTCAGAAGTCCATGTGGCATGTGAGAGGACACTTGAGCCAGCCACTAATCGCCAAATGGAAGGAGTACTTCATCAACTCTCCAGAAAACAGCCGAAGCCGAAAGGAGAAGAAAGTACCACTTATGATGTGAGGATTCCTGGGGACCAATAAGAAGCAAGGAAAGAAGAGTGACTGGAGAAGCCAACCATTGATAAGTAATGGAAACCTGTGGGCAGGCTGTAAGTCCCTTTTCATATTTTTCTTTCAAAGACAAAAGATTTCGCCACAGCACAAGCACTGTAGAGTTGTATCCTAAAAAAGCAAGAAAAGATATCACACTTAGAGTCAAAAGCAGCCTGAAAACAAGATATCATGCCTGGCTGCACAAAGTGCGAGAAGAAACACTGAGTGGCATAGCAGCAGTTTGCAACTATCAGGCACTCAAAATTTTTTATAAGGGAGGTCTTTAAGTATTTTTCTGAAGCCCTGACATCCCAAGGCACTGTTTCCTTTGTAAAGTGGCCCATGAGTGCAGGAAGCTTGGCCTTGCAAGTTGCTGGACAAGTTACCCTTGATTGACCCAGATTTTATGTCATGGCATGGAGGCTAACAGTATGCAAATCTCCTTTATTGCCCGCTCACAGCAGCAACAATTGAAGGAATTCTGAACTTTAATAGAATTCTAGTAAGGTGCAAGGCCCCTCCACTCACTGCCAACTTACTTCTTTGTTGCTGCTTCTCACAAGATAACTACTCTCCATTTACTTTCTTGTAACCCTCCAACCCTCCTTCCTTTGGGGGAGATTTATTTCTTAGGTAACTGTATTTATGTCTCTCATGAGTTTTCATTATATGTCTCTATCTTTATTTTGAAATAATGTTACATGAGTTTTTAATTGACGCTCATTGTTCTTTATTACATTTCTGTATTTCCTTTATCACAATAATACATTTCCATTGTGTTTTCCTGTACCGTTCCACATACCTTTTTGGTGCCTTGCTTTCCCTGATTGTCTGGTGGTGAATTTTGACCACCTCTTTCAAATAGCAGTCTGAGCTCGGCCCTAACTGAACAGCGGGCGCTCTGACTGTTCCATGGTCACTGCATGGCCATGCCTCTCTGAGTACGAGAATGCCGGTGTCTTGAGGGCGCGGGTGTCGTGCTCCACTGCAGGCAGTTGTACTTAGTTACAACCCCAACTGTTTCCCACATGAATGACTCATAACGATAACTTGCTGCCCCTCTCTCCCTTATTCTGATTGGAGAACATGTCTGAGGGACAGACAGAGGATGCAATGGAGAAGAGATTAGAGGGCATGATGAATAGGGCGCTTGAAAGGTTAATGGGATCACTTGATGATACTATTAATATGGAATTGGAAGCTTTGCTAAGAAAGGTAATGTTTTAAGAAACATTGAGCAACCTTAGGGCACAGAATGGGTAGTTAAGGCCCAAACAAAAATAACCTATGCTGATACACTGGCTAAAAAAGAACAAAAAAGTAAAAAACTACAGACCATGATTCCACATGCGGAACTGGCGGTGACAGGACTAGTGCCTTGGGTACTAAAGACAGGCAGGAAAAAGGCCCAGACGTTCCCATTTCAATTGATAGTGATGAGGCTTTTGAGCACGAGATTGATCTCTCTTACACCTCTGATTTTGAATCAGATCACAAGGATATTGAAGTCAACATAAGGGGAACATCAGAAGAAGCATCTAAAGCCGCAGGATTCAAAATGGGCAATGTTGACCCCCTAGGATATGATATGTTCGATCCCCTTCTCATTAAGCATCCCCTATCTCCTGATGGGCTCCGTCTCAGCATGTTGCTGATTAAATTGCCTTCTGGCTCAGAAAGCTCCTCAAGGAGGTTAGATCTCGTTCAAGGCCTGAGTGCCCCAGGCTTCCCTCCTTTATAAAGTGAATACGACCCCAGTATTGGATGTCAAAGTGGTGCCATTTATTAGCAAAAGCAGCAAGGATCCTGGAAAAGGACTTGACAAAGGCCTGAAATCTTGCCAAGATCTGCTTTAGGACCATATTGGCCCCTGACTGAAATGTTTGAGATTGCCGTGGAGGCCTATCTCAACAAGATAGCAGTGGATCCCAAGGAATTGCCCCAGTGGGCCCAAAGGGCTGTCTGTCTCTTACGAAATGCGAACACTGCTCTCTCTAATGAGAAATCTACATGTCTAGCGATTTAGGGGTCTACTTACTAAATTGTCTTGCAACGTAGCACACCAGGCAAAAATGCTGCTCTGTGTTATGTGAGAAGGAGAGAGCAGGACAGTGCTACAACTATAGAGATATGGCACTCCCCTACTCCCTAGCGCCGGAGGAAAATCAGGCTGCTCAGCGCCACGAACACATCATAGTGCCAAGGTCTCTGCGTGAGTCTAGTAGAGGTTTTTTTACTGAAATGTTACACTTCCATGTACAAAATACTATACTAAGACTAACTTTAAAAATGTTCCTACTTTGTGGTGTGCTGTGCAGTGCAGCACACGTGCAACGTCAGAAAAGAAAGGAGAAATAAAAGCATTTCTATTTGATAGTACCTGTTTCAAAAGGACATCGTTTTTGATGTAAAACACTGCCTACATTTTTAGTAGATAGGATTTTGTGTCAGGTGGTTGCTTGTAAAAGCCCATGGACCTCCCATGGAACTCCCCCTTTGGTGCTAGGTAATGCAAAGCAGTGCTAGGCGCTGCTTTGCGCTACTTTGAAGTGATTTTCTGATGCAAAACACGTTTTGCACTGAAAGGTAAATTGGAAAAAAAAGAGTTTGCATTGATTTGGGTCACTTCTCTGAGTCAATCATGGCACAAAATCCTAGTAAAAATACCCCTTAGACTTTCACAGCAAAAAAGATGTCTGGGAGAGTATAGGTAAAATCATTTCCAAAGTGGCCCATTATCTTGGGGTATAGACAACTTAGAAGTGGAGGGGTGGAAGGGATTTGAGGGGAGACAGCACAAGGCAAGAGTGCAAAATATAACACATGCAGTCCCTTGGAGTGTTGCAGTGCTGAAAGTAAATGATATAATAACCAGTTGTCTGAATGAAAGCTGAAGAAAGATACAATAAATTTTCATAAAAATGGATGGTAAAGTATCTGTGAGCCGTGGGAAGGGACAAACACAAGATAAGGAAAGAAAGCCACCAACTAAGAGGCAATCACATGACAGTGACAATAAAGCCAACCAATTGTGAGCAATGGTTTGATTCTAAACCTACTGTAAGTTTCTAGCATGGTCCACATGAGGTCTTTTGAACAACAGCTAAATGGTGTATGCAGGTGAGACCGCATACATACACATGAATATAAACAAAATTATCTTTTTCAAGTGCATCTGCTTTAATCTATACATGATAGGGGACGTCTATTGGAAAGTAAAAAGCTTTTACCCTTAACCAATCTTATATGATCAACAGTCATCGGCAATATGTGTTCCAGAAAGCCCCCTTGTTGATGATGCCAAGTTGGGTTGGAAAAATATACTGTGATATCATTTAGGGGGTTCTCCCTGTTTATAGCCTGCCCATTCCTTCTGTCCCCTTGATGGGAAGAAGATAATGGGGTGTATATTAAGGAGCACCCGGTCTTCATGCTACATACACATGCAGCTTGCAGAAATGTTAGCTGTCCACGATGCTTGGTCGTGTTTCAAGCACTTTCTCATCGCCCATTGGGAGTAAAAATTGAAAAAGGAAATGTGTAAAACTCAAAACAATGTTCTTGATCTGAAGATAAATCCCTCTTTTGCATAATCTCTGATATAAGCTGTAGTTATCATTCACATGGCGGCCACAGAATTATAGTTTAAAGTGTATTTGCGTAGGATAAAAACAGGTACAGCGAGAGCAGCACAGAAAGCTTTAAAAGTACATTACACATGGGAGTGATAGCTGTCTGAGATTTCATCAAATGTTAAGCAATTCGTGCCGCATCACAACACATTGTTTGCGTTAAAAAGTTTTAAAATAAAAGTGGCATACGACTTTGTAAACAGTTAGGGGCGATTATCAGCAGGTATTGTCAAATTTAAGGTAAATAACGACAATAACCTCCCTTGCCCATCACTGGACACCGTAGCACAAAACGCTAAGCTTTCTTTTCTCTTGCATTCTTCCAGAAAAAACATTCTTGTTGTCGAGTCTCTTCCACAGTTAGGCCAGTGCCCCAGACAAGTATTGAGCGGCTGTTGCCATTTTCTGCACCAAAGCTGAGTTGATTTTACCCACGCATCTATCCAACCACCCGCCCACAAGCACCAAACTCAACAAGCCAATACGCAGTTATTCTTGAAGAGGTTTTTTGCCACATGAACTTATGTGGTATGACCTGGAGTACAGGTCTCATCTGGTACTTTGGAATGCAAGATCATGGGTTCCTCCTTAGGTAGCCAAAGGGGGCTGTGCACTTTGTCAAAGACACGGGTGTCAGCCATTGGGAGAGGAAGCCGCAAAGGAGTGGTGAATGGGACAAAATCCTACTTTAGATACCCAGGAGCATATTTATTAGACCCTAGCGCCACCCGAGCGTCACTTTTCAGGACGCTCTGGTGGTGCTTTTCGGGACCCTCTGGTAGCGCTACGCCCTGCGTCGTATTTACAAGGTGGCATTAAGCCACTTTTTGTGACGTAACTCCACCTTGTAAATACGACTCCTTCACACGAAAGGGGCATGCAATGGGGGCTGCTGTGAGCGTGCCACAGCAACACCAATTGCATTTTGACGCTGCCTTAGATTTACGCGTTTTCGTAAACGTGAGGCGACACAACAATCTAGCGCCACCCCAAGGATGGCGTTAGCAAGGCACAGCGAGTAGGAATAATTTTATTCCTCCAGATTTTTTGCTTTTTCTATGTGTGCTACATTCTGCAGCCCGCATAGAAAGAGCAAAATGCCAGAAATTATTGTTCATGTGCAGGAAGGTGTCCCTTCCAGCACAGAAACAATAATTTCAAAATGCCAAATCGTCATTAGTGATTGTTTATGTGCAGGAAAATAACCTTCCCGCAAATAAACAATCACACGCCTCCACGCAGACATCCTTGCACGATGGTGCAAGGATGCCTGCCTTGGTGCTTGCAGCTCAATTTAGCTCAGGGGACAACACAGAGGTGCGCCATATTCAATTAAATACGGCCCATCTCTGCATTGTGAAAATGACGTAGCGCGGCTCTGCCAATTTTGGCGCAGCATCACACTCTCTCATTTTCCTAGAAATATGGGCCCCAGTTTAGACTAGTTGCATGCGTCTAGAGGATCCAGGGGCTAGACAGTTGAGCTCCCTGGACCCCAGACTCCTAGAAAAGCAGTGTCTAGTGGTGAAACCTAGTACATAGCGACACAAGCCTGGCCACTCAGCCATGAATTTACATCATGCCCATCTATTTGGTGTATCTTGTCAGAAGTTTGATAACTCCCACCTGTCCACAGAAACCTGAATCATTTTTCACTGCTTACTGCTTCCCCACTGCGCTGAGCTGAAATAGAAACCCTCTCCGAAAAGGAGAGGTGCCATGATCCTAAAATAGGCACTAGAGAAAAACCGTGTGATTATGTAGTACCTCTGTGTTAGGGAGCATGCAGACTGGTCGGTCCAAACGTGTATGAGAGGAAGAATAACTAATGAGAGAAAGAGGGAAAAAACAAAGTCGCAATAGCAATAAAGAGAGAGAATAAGAGAGTCAGAGACAGAAGTACACAAATGACGACAGCGTGCATTAGTGAGTTGCCACGATCACTTCGTGAAGTAAACCAGTCATGAATTAAGTAGTACTTGAATTTATTTATCTTAAAAAAAATGATCCTAATCATGGGCCGGCCCTCTGCACAGCTCTCAACTCGTTTCTTCCTCTACCTCAGTCCTCCTCCGGAACCCACCCTCATCATGTAATACAATGATGTAACAGGCCAGTCACGAAATTTGAATAGTGTTGGGAGCCCTAGGCCCTCATGCTACTTCAATAAGTCACACAGACACAGCATGGTGGTTACTGTAACTGGCCTCGGGCATGTGCCCCCTGACCCTTTTTATTTGCAGGGTCACCTGACTGGTGACACCTGTGATGGATGGGTGTAGGATGAGTGTGAAACCAGCCCTCCATGAGTGAGTGGCTGGTGGAAACACGTCATAGCCAAACCCCAGTATGAGTCCTGCCAGACTCTACATCCCTCGCAAACTGTATTTAAAGGAAACAAACAAGTCCAACCTGTGGGAGAGAAATAAACAGAAAAATAAACACCAAGGCCCATATTTAGACTTTTTGATGCAAACCAGCGCCGGCGCTGGTCTGTGACAAAAATGTTACCGTCGGCTAACGCCATTCCTACGTGCCATGCGGACGCCTTATTTAAGGAATGACGTTAGCTGGCGCTGCAGACTAGTCAGAGTAAAAAAAAAAGACTGAAACCAGGCAGCGCCGACGTAGAGGAAAATGGGGGTTGTGCGTCAAAAAATGGTGCAAGTCAGGTTTGAGTCAAAAATCATGCCTCAAACCGGACTTGTGCCATTTTTTGATACACAACCCCAATTGAAATGACTCCTGTCTTAGCAAAGACAAGAGTCATGCCCCCCTTGCCCAGTGGCCATGCCCAGGAAACTTCTGTCCCCTGGGCATGGTCATTGGACACAGTGGCATGTAGGGGGGCCCAAGTTAGGCCCCCCTATGCCACTTTAAAAAATAAAAAAAATACTTACCTCAACTTACCTGTACTTACCTGGGATGGGTCCCCCCATCCATGGTTGTTCTCCAGGTGTGGGCGAGGGTGGCAGGGGGTGTCCCTGGGGGCAAGGAAGGGCACCTCTGGACTCCTTCCATGGTCAGAGACCATGGAAGTGAGCCCACAGGTCCCTTAACGCCTGCCCTCACCCAGGCGTTAAAAAACGGCGCACATCAGGCTGTGTGCCTTTTTTTAAGGCCCGCCCCCTCCTGTGCGTCAAAATTACCCAGGAGTATAAATAAGGCGCACAGGCCTTAAAGTCATTTTTTGGGCGGGAACGCCTACCTTGCCTGTGAACGCAAGGCAGTTTCCCGCATCCCAAAAAATGATGCACACATAGGAATTTTGACGTCTGCGGGCGTCCATGTTTAAATATGGTGCACGGTTTGCGCCAAATGTGCGTCAAAATGTTTGACGCACATTCGTCACAAACAGAGTATAAATATGCCCCTGTCTCTTCAGGTGGTCCAACAGACAAGTGCAGCTGGGGCATCGGCATCAAGGCATGCTTCCGTAGTTTAACCAGACTACTCTGGGCACAAATGGCAGTGTTGGCAAAGTCCGGACCCTCAATTGCCCATCCATGAGGTCACAATACACTCGGGCACTCTTGGTCCTGTCCCATCTGGGCTCGTGGTGTTAGAGTCTATTTACAAAGTCCACTGAGATGTTGCATCCTGAGCAGTGGTGAAGCCTATGGACACAGTTTAATGTGGGTGCATCAGGAGCAGTGGGGAGACCACGTCAAGGATCTCCTGGAAGACGTTCCGGCTCCCTGGATAGTAGAACTGCAAAGTCTGAGGATGATAATGGACGAAGGGGTGTCTTCCTTAAAGGCTTTGGTGCTTTCCACCATCTTCTCGTAGAGCAGCTTCAGACTTCCCGCTCGTGCCAGGACTACATCGGAGGTGCAACAAGGAGAAATATCTTTATTGCCTCGCTGTATGCTCCTCTACCCGATTGCTTTTGTACACGAAGGTGCCCCTTCTTGCACAAATCTGCAATGCAGGCACCTTTGCATCATGGTGCAAAGGTGCTTGCGTTTGGCATTAGGCAGCAGTTTGTGCACCAGCGCAGGCAGAGGACAGGAATGCACCATATATTGGTAAATATGGTACATTCCTGTCTTCTCCCTTTCATGCAGAGCAGTGCAGCAAGTTGTATTTCATGAAAAATTGATAAATCTGACCCTTAATGACTAATTCACTATGTTCATAATATAAACAAAGAGGTATCCAGAAGGGATGGATATAAACTTAACTTTCACAGTGAAAAACTCAATTATTCACTAGAAAATAATTTCTTTTATTTACCAATTAACCAATTAAACTATAGTGTCCACAGGTACCTGTGCACCCAGGGAAATCTTATATACAACTAGTAGAAATATACAATATATACATATTATACATCACAAAAATCATCAAACAAAAATTCCATTAAAGCACCGTAAGAAAATAAATATGATCTGCAAAGCCATTCAATGACCAGCAGTCACAAAAGGAGGAGATGACGGTTATCCATGGAGCGTATCTTGCCTCAGTGGGAAAGAGCAATCACCGAGAAAAAAAGTCCGATACAATCCGCAATTTCTTAGCTCATAGTTCATAAATTCCAAGAGTCACTCCTCGAAGAATACAGTCGACGCGTTTCGGCCTTAACAAATCCGGCCTCCTCAGGACAATAAAGACAGTGTCTGGATAACAAAGGAAACGGGATAAATTATTAGATATCATGAACCAGCTAATATATCTTTAGTTAAGCAACATTGCCGAGCCGGGCGTATTCCGAAATAGCAGCTGTTTAGTCACTATGTTCAGCAGATGGGTACAAAATTAAAGAGGTAGGTTTTAGCATCTGTTAGACTTTTCATCCTTAGCGTGGTCTCCCTTAACTTTTTGCCTCTGTTCCCCAGATTGTTGATGTGTGCTGGACTCTGATGTTACTGTTTTTGTTCCTCTGGGCACTTTACCACTGCTAACCAGTGCTAAAGTGCAAGTGCTCCTGTTTAAAATGTGTACATAATTGGTTCTCCATGATTGGCATATTTGTTTTACTGTTAAGTCCCTAGTAAAGTGCACTAGAGGTGCCCAGGGCCTGTAAATCAAATGTTACTAGTGGGCCTGCAGCACTGGTTGTGCCACCCACACAAGTAACCCTGTAATCATGTCTCAGACCTGCCACTGCAGTGTCTGTAAGTGTATTTTTACTCTGTAAATTCGACTTGGCAAGTGTACCCACTTGCCAGGCCTAAACCTTCCCTTTTCTTACATGTAAGGCACCCCTAAGGTAGGCCCTAGGTAGCCCAAAGGGCAGGGTGCAGTGTATGGATAAGGTAGGACATATAGTAATGTGGTTTATATGTCCTGACAGTGAAATACTGCCAACTTAGTTTTTCACTGTTGCAAGGCCTGTCTCTCTCATAGGATAACATGGGGGCTACCTTTAAATATGATTAAAGTGTAGATTCCCCTAGAGAGTAGATGGACATGTGGAATTTGGGGTCCCTGAACTCACAATTAAAAAATACATCTTTTAGTAAAGTTGATGTTGAGATTGTGCGTTTGAAAATGCCACTTTTAGAAAGTGAGCATTTTCTTGCTTAAACCATTCTGTGACTCTGCCGTGTTTGTGGATTCCCTGTCTGGGTCAGTTTGACAGTTTGGTTGTTTTTCACCTCACACCGGACAGTGACACAAAGGGAGCTGGGGTGTAACCTGCATTTCCTGATTAGCCATCTCTGCTAGGAGGGAGGGGTGGAGTGGTCACTCTCACCTGAAAGGACTGTGCCTGCCTCTGACAATGCCAGCTCCAACCCCTTGGTGTGTGTCTGAGGCCTTGCCTGGGCAAGGCAGGATTTCACAAGTAGGTGTGAGTCCCCTTTGAAGAAAGGTGACTTCAAAGACTAAAATGGGTATAAGAAGGGCACCCAAATCCACAGACTTTAGAAACACTTCTGGAACCAAGAGGAACCTCAGCCTGGAGAAGAGCTGATAGCTGAGGAAAGTGTGCTGCCCTGCCTGTGACTGTGCTTTGTGGAGCTTTCCTGCAGTGCTGCTTCTGCCAGAGTAAGAGGGCAAAGACTGGACTTTGTGTACCTTCCATCTTGTGAAGAAATCTCCAAGGGCTTGAGTTAGAGCTTGCCTCCTGTTGTTTGAAGTCTCAGGGACAGCAAAGACTTCTCTCTGCCAGCACCTGGAGTCTCTGGAGACTCCTGCCCCGACAAGTGGTGCCCTATTCCAGTCCCTGGGCCCTTGAAAGGAAAGCTGGTGGAAATCCAAGGAAATCGACTTTGGACGACTTCGGACAGACGCCGCTGCTGAATCCGGTAATGCCGCCTGCACCTGACGCCGTGACCTTTGCTGGAACGCGATGCTCTTCGCAGGCCCGACGCCACAGCAGCCCCGCTGAAGTCCGCGACTCCGTGGAAGTCGCCACACCACGTCGTGACTGGCGCCGCTCGAAGTGCATGGATTCAACGTTTCGCACAGACGCCGCGATTCCCGACTTCGCGCATCGGCTTGTTTTCACTCTTCACCAAAGGTACTGTACTTGGGGGTCTACACGACTCCGTGTCCGGCGCCGCTGGTGTCGGCTTGTTGGGAACGACTCCGTCACGATGCCGTGTTAACATCTCATCGAAGCATTTTTGTTTCTAAGCGCTATTTTTGAGTTTAATCTCTAAAAATTCATAACTTGACTTGTGTATATCGGATTTTTGTCGTTTTGGTCTTGTTTTGTTTAGATAAATATTTCCTATTTTTCTAAACCGGTGTTGTGTCATTTTGTAGTGTTTTCATGAAGTTACTGTGTGTGCTGGTGCAAATACTTTACACCTAGCACTCTGAAGTTAAGCCTACTGCTCTGCCAAGCTACCAAGGGGGGAAGCAGGGGTTAGCTGAGGGTGATTCACTTTTACCCTGACTAGAGTGAGGGTCCTTGCTTGAACAGGGGGTAACCTGACTGTCAACCAAAGACCCCATTTCTAACATTGGTGATCAGCGGTTGGGATTTGGACTTGTATTTGTACTTGACATACAGTAATTAAGTGTACACTACTGTTTGAGTTCAGACCACTACGTGACCACATACTGCTTGTCTTGAGATTTTAGCTTTTTCTCTTTTTGTGGATTTTTCCCTACGTCCACTTTGTTTTTTTCACTGATCCTTGATTGACTTTGAACTTCATTTGGGAACTTGTTTCTGCATTTGGAACTTTGCACTCTTTTTACCTTTCATCATGTCTCTACTTGGAGATGTATTAGTTGGAGCTGACTTTGACCTTGAGAAATTGGAGAGTTATACCAAAGCTCAGTTGAAGCAGTTCTGTAAAGTTTTGACTGTCCCATTAAGAGCTCATCCAGGAAGGAGGAGCTGCAAAAGGCGCTGAGGGCCTGGGTGACAGCCAAGAGCACTGAAGGGCACACAGAGGATGAGGGAGATGAGGAGGATGAGGAAGAGTGTTCAGTACACAATGGTATTGTGGGTGGGCCTGTTATGTCCAGGGAGAAGGTCTCCAGGGCAGGTAGCAGTGTCTTATCCAAGGGTCTGACACCTGAGGAGTTGCAGGACAGACAGGCAGAGAGGGCATACCAATTGGAGCTGCAGAAGCTCAATCTGGAGAAAGAAAGAGATGAGAGAAGAGCAGTCCTTGAGGAAAGGAAGATGCAGCTGGCTCATGAGCTTAACTTAAAGGAGTTAGATCAGAGGAGCCAGTCCAGTAGAGATGGTGGCAGCAACCCTACAGTGCAGCCGGAGAGAAGGGTACACATCTCAAAAGACCTTGTGAGGGATTATAAGAGGGAGGATGATATCTACTTGTGGTTCAAGGGTTATGAGTCAGCTCTCCACATGAACCTGGTCCCTGAAGCTCATTGGGGGGGCAGCCCTGTGGAAGCATTTTGAGGCAGAGGGGAGGGACACACTGACGGCCTTAGGGGAGGCTCAGAGTCTCACCTACCCTGTCATGAAGGAGGCCTTACTCACCAGGTATGGTCTCACCCCTGAGCAGTACAAGGAGAAGTTTAGATCCTACAAGAGAAAGGAATCCCAAACATGGTTGGAATGTGTTGATTCTTTTTGCAGGTCACTGGATGGTTGGGTGGAGGGCAGTAAGGTAAACACGTATGAGGGGCTTTACAATTTAATTGCTTGGGAGCACCTGTACAGTTTATGTTTTCCAGAGCTGCGCCAGCACCTCATTGACAGCAAGCTGACTGACCCCAGGAAGCTTGCGCAGGAAGCGGACCGCTGGGAGAGCACCAGGGTCCAAAAGAGGTATGGGGGAGACCACGGCAAGGGTGGGCAGGGTCCCTCTCAGAAGAAAGGGGGGGTAAGGGCAAACAGGGGAGTTCTCTAAAGGGCCCCAAACTGATCCCCAGGGTAAGGATTCCCAACCCCCCAGTGAAAAGAAGCCATGGTTGTCCAAAGGGAAGCCAGTGGAAGGGGTGGTCCCCCACGTAAGTGCTATGCATGTGACCAGGTGGGTCATGTGAGGGGGGAGCCAAAATACCCCAAAAGTACACCGGCACCCACTGGTGCACCGTCCCAGGGTTTGGCCAGTGTAGCGCTTGGGGAGGAGTTGGTTTCAGGTGGGTGGGAACCAGCAGAAATGACCCTTGTCTCACTAGGGGACAGTGAGATGGTCCAGAGAAACCTAGTGCCTGATAACACTAAGAAATACATGCAATGAGTGACCATCAATGGACAGAGGGTGGAGGCTCTGAGAGACACAGGAGCCAGTGTGACTACAGTGAGGAGTCACCTGGTGTCTGAAGAGCAGATTGATCCCCGGGTACTTCACCAAGTAGTTGCGGTAGACAACTCTGAGCGCCTCTGCAGAGTGGCGCAGGTTCCCTTTGAATGGGGGGGGGGTCTCAGGTTCCTGGAAAGTAGCTGTGAGTCCAACCATGCCTGTTGATTGTTTGCTAGGTAACGACCTGGAGGATTCCCCTTGGAAGGAGGTGGAACACAGGTCTCACTTGGAGATGTTGGGTCTGCCTGGTTGGGTATGCGTATCCACCCGGTCTTTGGCAGCCAATCAGGGTAGTCAAGAGCCCCTGGAGCCTGAAACAGTGGCCCAGGGGACCGCCAAGAAGAGGAAGGGCAGGGGGCACGGGAAACCAGCCCCAGAAGTTCCCACGGTCCGGGAGGAGGCAGAGCCTGAGGGTGATGCCCCGGAGCCTACAGGGGAACAGGTGGCTGAACTGGGGGAGGTCCCTGAGCTGTCGCAGTGGCAGCAGGAAGGGGGACCCACCAGGGAAGCATTCTGCACAGCGCAGAAGGAGTGCCCTACTCTTGAGGGGCTATGGCAGCAGGCTGCAGCCCAGGCGGCTGGCGAGGCGCCAGGTACTCACCTGATTTATTGGGAGGATCGCCTCCTGTATAGTGAGCCTAGGGTTCCTGAGCCTGGGTCAGCTTGTATGCTGGTAGTACCCCAGTGCTTCAGGGCCTTCCTACTGGGTTTGGCTCATGATGTGCCTTTGGCAGGACATTTATGGCAGGACAAGACCTATAAGAGGCTTGTCTCCCACTTTTACTGGCCCTTGATGCACAAGCAGTCAGCTGCTTATTGTAGGTCTTGTCAGACTTGTCAGGCAAGTGGCAAGAATGGGGGGCAATGCAAAGCTCCCCTCCAACCTTTACCTGTAGTCAGTACTCCCTTTGAACGGGTAGGAATTGACATTGTGGGGTCTCTGGACCCCAAGACAGCCATGGGCAACAGGTTCATCCTGGTCTTGGTGGACCATGCCACACGATACCCAGAAGCCATTCCTCTAAGGACGGTCACTGCCCCCGTGGTGGGACGTGCCTCGATGGGAGTTTTTACCCGCATGGGGTTCCCCAAGAAGGTGGTATCTGATAGAGGTACAAACTTCATATCCACTTATATGAAGTCTCTGTCGAAGGTGTGTGGGGTGACCTACAAGTTCACCACCCCTTACCACCCCCAAAGTAATGGTCTGGTTGAGAGATTCAACCGCACCTTGAAAGGCATGATTCAGGGCCTGTCAGAGCCCTTGAGGCGTAAGTGGGACGTCCTCTTGCCATGCCTTCTGTTCGCTTACAGGGAGGTGCCTCAAAAAGGACTTGGCTTTAGCCCCTTTGAGCTCATCTATGGCCACCCTGTGAGGGGACCGCTCAGTCTGGTGAAGGAGACTTTGGAGAAAGCTCCTAGTAAACCACCCCAGGATGTATTTAGCTACATGCTGGCACTAAGAAACCAGACTGCCCGCTTCAGGAGTCTCGCTCAGGAGAACCTGGAAGCAAGCCAGGAGGATATGAAACAGTGGTACGACCAGAATGCCACTCTGGTTGAGTTTCAGCCTGGACAAAAAGTGTGGGTCATGGCACCAGTGGAGCCTAGGGCTCTCCAAGATAAGTGGACTGGGCCTTTTGAGGTGGTGGAAAGAAAGAGCGAGGTCACCTATCTGGTAGACTTGCAATCCCCCAGGAACCCTTTGAGGGTCCTACATGTCAACCGCCTCAAACAACACTTTGAGCGAACTGAGCTATCCATGCTCCTAGCGACAGATGACGGGGTGGAGGAAGAGAGTGAGCCTCTTCCTGACCTCCTGTCTGCAGGAGAGAAAGATGGGTCTGTGGAGGGAGTGATCCTCTCCCCCTCCCTGACTGAGGAACAGCAGAAGGACTGTCGCCACGTGCTGGGACAATTTGCCTCGCTGTTTTCCCTGATCCCTGGAGTCACACACCTGTGCACACATGATGTGGACACTGGGGACAGTACACCTGTTAAACATAAGGTTTACATGGTGACTGACAGGGTCAGGGCTTGCATTAAGGAGGAAGTCTCCAAAATGTTAACCCTAGGGGTTATTGAGCACTCCAGCAGTCCTTGGCTCAGCCCAGTGGTCTTGGTCCCAAAGACTGCTGCTCCTGGTGTCACTCCAGAACTTGGATCCTGTGTGGACTACCGGGGTCTCAATGCGTTCAGCAAGACTGATGCACACCCCATCCCCCGAGCTGATGAGCTCATTGATCGGTTAGGAGCTGCCAAGTACCTCAGTACGTTTGACTTAACATCTGGGTACTGGCAGATTGCCTTAACTGAGGGGGCAAAGGAGAGGTCAGCATTCTCTACCCCAGATGGGCACTTCCACTTCAATGTGATGCCCTTTGGGATGAAGTATGCCCCTGCCACCTTTCAGAGGTTGGTCAACCAGGTGTTGGCAGGACTGGATGAGTTCAGTGCCGCCTATCTGGATGACATTGCTGTGTTTAGTTCCACATGGGAGGAACACCTGCAACACCTCTGGAGAGTGTTAGAGGCCCTGCAGATGGCAGGCCTCACTATTAAGGCGAGCAAGTGCCAAATAGGGCAGGGTTCTGTGGTGTACTTAGGACACCAGGTGGGGAGTGGCCAGGTGGCACCCCTACTGCCTAAGATTGACACGATTGTGGCTTGGGAGCCTCCCAAGACCCAGACTGAAGTGAGAGCCTTTTTAGTTCTCACAGGATATTACCGGAGGTTTGTTAAGGGATATGGTACCATTGTTACCCCCTTAACTGAGTTGACTTCTAAGAAGCAACCCAAGAAAGTGATCTGGACAGAGGCTTGCCAGAACGCTTTTGATGCCCTGAAGGCTGCCATGTGCACAGCACCTGTGCTGCAGGCACCTGAATACTCCAAGGAGTTTGTTGTGCAAACAGACGCCTCAGAGCATGGTATTGGAGCAGTACTCTCACAGCTTAATGAAGAGGGCCTAGATCAACCCGTAGCCTTCATTAGCAGGAGGTTACTACCCAGGGAACGTAGGTGGAGTGCCATAGAACGTGAAGCGTTTGCTGTGGTCTGGGCACTGAAGAAGCTAAGACCCTACTTGTTTGGGACTCACTTCCGAGTTCAGACCGACCACAGGCCCCTCAGATGGTTAATGCAGATGAGGGGTGAGAATCCAAAACTGTTGAGGTGGTCCATTTCCCTACAGGGGATGGACTTTACGGTGGAACATCCTCCTGGTACAGAGCACGCCAATGCTGATGGTCTGTCCAGGTTCTTCCGCCTTAGTGATGAGAACTCCCATGAGGTTGGGTAGTTGCTCCCCACTTTTAGCTGGGGGGGACACGTGTTAGACTTTTCATCCTTGGCGTAGTCTCCCTTAACTTTTTGCCTCTGTTCCCCAGATTGTTGATGTGTGCTGGACTCTGATTTTACTGTTTTTGTTACTCTGGGCACTTTACCACTGCTAACCAGTGCTAAAGTGCAAGTGCTCCTGTTTAAAATGTGTACGTAATTGGTTCTCCATGATTGGCATATTTGTTTTACTGTTAAGTCCCTAGTAAAGTGCACTAGAGGTGCCCAGGGCCTAATAATCAAATGTTACTAGTGGGCCTGCAGCACTGTTGTGCCACCCACACAAGTAACCCTGTAATCATGTCTCAGACCTGCCACTGCAGTGTCTGTAAGTGTATTTTTACACTGTAAATTCGACTTGGCAAGTGTACCCACTTGCTAGGCCTAAACCTTCCATTTTCTTACATGTAAGGCACCCCTAAGGTAGGCCCTAGGTAGCCCCAAGGGCAGGGTGCAGTGTATGGATAAAGTAGGACATATAGTAATGTGGTTTATATGTCCTGACAGTGAAATACTGCCAACTTCGTTTTTCACTGTTGCAAGGCCTGTCTCTCTCATAGGATAACATGGGGGCTACCTTTAAATATGATTAAAGTGTAGATTCCCCTAGAGAGTAGATGGACATGTGGAGTTTGGGGTCCCTGAACTCACAATTTAAAAATACATCTTTTAGTAAAGTTGATTTTGAGATTGTGCATTTGAAAATGCCACTTTTAGAAAGTGAGCATTTTCTTGCTTAAACCATTCTGTGACTCTACCGTGTTTGTGGATTCCCTGTCTCGGTGGGTTTGACAGTTGGGTTGTTTTTCACCTCACACCGGACAGTGACACAAAGGGAGCTGGGGTGTAACCTGCATTTCCTGATTAGCCATCTCTGCTAGGAGGGAGGGGTGGAGTGGTCACTCTCATCTGAAAGGACTGTGCCTGCCTCTGACAATGCCGGCTCCAACCCCCTGGTGTGTGTCTGAGGCCTTGCCTGGGCAAGGCAGGATTTCACAAGTAGGTGTGAGTCCCCTTTGAAGAAAGGTGACTTCAAAGACTAAAATGGGTATAAGAAGGGCACCCAAATCCACAGACTTTAGAAACACTTCTGGAACCAAGAGGAACCTCTGCCTGGAGAAGAGCTGATAGCTGAGGAAAGAGTGTTGCCCTGCCTGTGACTGTGCTTTGTGGAGCTTTCCTGCAGTGCTGCTTCTGCCAGAGTAAGAGGGCAAAGACTGGACTTTGTGTACCTTCCATCTTGTGAAGAAATCTCCAAGGGCTTGAGTTAGAGCTTGCCTCCTGTTGTTTGAAGTCTCAGGGACAGCAAAGACTTCTCTCTGCCAGCACCTGGAGTCTCTGGAGAGACTTCTGCCCCGACAAGTGGTGCCCTATCCAGTCCCTGGGCCCTTGAAAGGAAAGCTGGTGGAAATCCAAGGAAATCGACTTTGGACGACTTCGGACCGACGCCGCTGCTGAATCTGGTGACGCCGCCTGCACCTGACGCCGTGACCGTTGCTGGAACGCGACACTCTTCGCAGGCCCGACGCCGCAGCAGCCCCGCTGAAGTCCGCGACTCCGTGGAAGTCACCGCACCACATCGTGACCGACGCCGCTCGAAGTGCACGGATTCAACGTTTCGCACAGACGCCACGATTTCCGACTTCGCGCATCGGCTTGTTTTCACTCTTCACCAAAGGTGCTGTACTTGGGGGTCTACACGACTCTGTGTCTGGCGCCGCTGGTGTCGGCTTGTTGTGATCGACTCCGTCACGATGCCGTGTTAACATCTCATCAAAGCATTTTTGTTTCTAAGCACTATTTTTGAGTTTAATCTCTAAAAATTCATAACTTGACTTGTGTATGTCGGATTTTTGTCGTTTTGTTTAGATAATTATTTCCTATTTTTCTAAACCGGTGTTGTGTCATTTTGTAGTGTTTTCATGAAGTTACTGTGTGTGCTGGTACAAATACTTTACACCTAGCGCTCTGAAGTTAAGCCTACTGCTCTGCCAAGCTACCAAGGGGGTAAGCAGGGGTTAGCTGAGGGTGATTCTCTTTTACCCTGACTAGAGTGAGGGTCCTTGCTTGAACAGGGGGTAACCTGACTGTCAACCAAAGACCCCATTTCTAACAGCAGCTCTATTAGGGCATAGATCAGAAAATGAGCCTAATGTAATCTCAGCCGGAGTCTCGGCCAAGTAACCAAATTGGTTGTAAAACTGGTCAACTGCAGTATTGCCTGTTCCCCTATCAAATAAGGTGCCAGAATATCTTCCAGTCTTATAATCTGTTGAATCATTGCAAAGAAAGCATGAAAACAAAATTTGACAAGTTTTTTCACATAATGATTGTGACGGTATGCTTTTAGCTGCTAGTTTTTGTAGAATGATACCCTTGCAAAAATTGTGAAATTTGTTGCTGCTATTTAACATCTCTTGGTAAATATTAATTATTGTTGGCAAGAGGTGTCATCTGTTAAAGATTCCCATATAAATTTATGTACACTGTTGCACTAGCATTGGCAAATCCAATAGGTCTGACTTTAAAGGAATGTTGTATGGTAATGTGAAGCGTTACAATTACATATCATCGGAACACATATGCATTTGTGTGGACGCAAAGAACTGTAGAATAATATTGGTGCACGTTAAAAGGTTGGGTGACAGTTGCACTGTCAAGCCAAATATGCAAATCAATGTATTGAATAATGACTGCTCTCCTCCCATCTGTGCTGCTGCCACAGGAAAGTAATATTAATTATCTAAGTATCTAAGACACCATTCATATGTCACATCTGTTCCCCAAAAGTTCATGCTTAGAAAGCTGGATAACTAAACAAAATGATCAAAACCGCTTGGAGGGCACGCACATGTTTTGTGGAATCACACAACTTCTGCCATATCAAAATATGCAGTCCTGGCTACCAACACCCTTCTCTAGTGATCTTTATGTAATTGTTTGGCAATAGATGCACCATCAAGCCTGACCATAAGAAGTGGGTTATACTTTTCTCACCATACTTGTTCGAACCTTGTAGCTGCTATTTTGACTTTAGCAAGGTACCCAAATTGCAATGCTTTGCCTCTGGTACCCAAATTTAAAATGGCCAAGGAATCAACAACGAATAGGGAGGAGTCTTGAGAACAGAAGAGGAAGCTGCTACTGCAGCACAGTAGCCTCACTCTCTATGGCATTTTCCCTGCAACCTGGGGCAGCAGTGAAATCTCAGGCATTATGCGTTACAAGCATTGTGTGAAATGGTGACATTATGCAAGATTACTCTGGGTTTCACAACCCAGTGACCCCAAGCAAAATATGAACTCAGTTGTTGGGGCAACTCCTCTGACCTCCTGGTCAGCGTCTGTTCCCCCTCCTCTGTGCAGCTCCACCTGTTGCTGCTGCCTTTGCAGCGTTTCAAGCTGAGAGCCTGTCTGACTCTCAGTTCGAGGCCCACCTCTGCCTGCAGGCTTCTGGCTGCCCCTCATCCCTGGTGGCTTTGTGGCCATCTGGATGGAAGTGCCTTGCTGTCTCTTTCACTTTTTGCTATTTTTCTGTCATCTTTATTTTTTCTTTTCTTTCTTTCTTATCTCTCCTTCAGACTTTCACTCTCCCTGCATTTCCCATGCCGGTGCTGTCCCTGCAACCCGCCCCCTCCCTCCCTACAAATCACTTTCCCGCCTTCCCGTCTCCCAGCTGATCGGACCCTGACTCCCTCCCCCTTTTTAATGGCAGCAGCTGTGTGGCGGCACCGAAGACAAGCCTGTCTGCACCAGTCAGAGCCTGGACTTTGGTCCTCCAACCTTCCATCATTACAACGTGGAGACCCTCCAAACGCTGAACACAGGTCGATCTGCTGCCTGCCATCTAACATCAGCCAGAGACATCCTGTCTCCACTGCCACTGCCACAGCACCATCACCCTATACCAATCACCGGACCCTCCCACTGCAGAACCATCGAACACCAATCCAGAGCTTCTCAGCTGCATCCTCCTCAACATTCGCTCCCTCCACAAACACGCTGTAAAACTCCGGGACCTACTGAAATCCACCCGCCCAGACATCGCCTTTCTCACTGAAACTTGGACAAATCTAGCATCTGCATTGGTCATCAGCATCCCCAGCAACTACAAACTGCTCTGCAAAGACCAGCCTTCTCGCCATGCGGTGGCCCGGCCAGCATACTCACATCCTCCCTCTGCGTGACAACCAACACAGAAGAACACTCCCCCTCATGAAGCACCTCCATTTCCAGAAACGCTCCACACTTGTCAACCTTCTGTGACACCCTCATTTACAGACCGCCCAGCCTCCATCCAGCCTTCAGCGACTCCAACATCGACATCATTTCTCCTCGGCGAACTCAACTACCACACTGACAACAGCATCAATACCAACACCTCTTCCCTGCTCGACAACCTCGCCACAATAGGACTAACGCAACTCGTCACCTCACCAACACACATTGCCGGACACATGCTCAGAACCATTTTTTCCACTTGCAACAACATCACCGTCAACAACACCTCCACACTTCACTGACTGACCACCGCTGCATCCATTTCACCATCACCTCACAGACCATCCACCTCCACACACTCCAAGTCCCAAGCAGAAAATGGAACCGGATCACTGAGGAACAGCTCTCCAACACCCTCAGCAAGTCTTCCCCACCCCTCACCGCAGACGCTAACATCTTAGCACGGAACTTCCACCAATGGATCCCCGATTGCCCCAACACACTAGCACCTCTCCTTGAGACCTCAGCTAAACACCAACTCAAGAAGGCCAGCTGGTTCTCCATCGCACTCCAGGACTACAGGCACACCTGCAGACGGCTAGAGAAAAGGTGGAGGAACAGCAAGTCCCCAGGAAGACTTTGAGGCTTTCAAAGCTGCCACCAAATCCCACCACCACCTCATCAGAGTCACCAGGAAAGCCGCCATGCAGGACAGTATCAGCACCACCGCTCACAACACCAAATAACTCTTTGCTGTGGTCAAAGAGTTTGCCAAACCCCAATCAGAAATGGCAAGCATCCCTCATCTCAAGATCTCTGCGACAGGCTAGCCAACTTCTTCCCCAAACAAATCAAAGACATATATGACAGCTTTGGATCCCAAGACCCTTCGAGCCCTCCAACAATCAGCCGGATCCGTCCCATCGAACCACCACAGACCCTGCACCGCTTGACCACCCTCACCACAGACGAGACCTGCACGATCATGAGCAGCATCCACTTCGGAGCCCCAATGGATCCCTGCACTCACCACATTTTCAACAAGGCCAACACATCCATTGGACCCAAGCTCCGACACACCCTCAACTGTTCCCACTCTTGGTGAAACCCACGGCCGACCCCCTGGACTTCAAGAATTACCGACCCATCTCTTTGCTGCCTTTCCCAGCCAAGGTAATCAAAAAAGGCCATCAACGCTCAGCTCTGTAAGCACATCGGTGACAACAACATCCTGGACACCTCCCAATCAGGCTTCAGGAGCAATCACAGCACAGAGACCGTCCTTCCAGCCGCCACAGATGACATTTACTCGCTCCTCGACTGAGGCCATACAGCAGCTCTCATCCTTCTGGAACTATTGGCCATCTTCGACAAGGTCTCACACTGCACTCTCTGCTCCAGGCTCCATGCAGTCAGCATCCGTGAAACATGGCCCGCTCGCATCCATTGTCAGGGACCATGGACTGAACATCGTCTCCTATGTCGACGATACCCAGCTGATCATCTCACTGCCCAAAAACCCCACTACTGCCAAAAAGAATTTCCACAACAGGATGGAAGCCGTTGCTGCCTGGATGAAGGGCAGCTGCCTCAAGCTCAACTTTGACAAGACTGAGATCCTCATCCTGGGACCATCCATATCAGCCTTGGACCACTCCTGGTCGTCATCGACCCTCGGCAGCCCCTTCTCACCCCAACAGACCATGCACGCAACCTAGGCTTCATCCTGGACTCATCGCTCACCATGACCCACCAGGTCAACTCAGTCGCATCCTCTTGCTTTCACACACTCCGACTTCTCCGGAAGATCTAAAAATGGATCCCAACGGACTGCCGCAAAACCGTAACCCATGCCCTGGTTACCAGCAGACTCAACTATGGCAACCCCATCTATGATGGTACCACCCAGAAGAACCTGAAGAAACTACAGCATATCTAAAATGATCTCATGATGGTACCACCCAGAAGAACCTGAAGAAACGACAGCATATCTAAAACACCTCCACCAGACTCAAACTGGACACCCCCACCTTGAACGCATCTCCAATCACCTAGGAGACCTCCAGTGGCTTCCTATCGAGGAAAGAATTCACTTCAAACTCTATGTCCATGCACAAGGCCCTCCAAGACCGAAGGACCCGCCTACCTCAACCACTGCATCACCTTCTACTCTCCCATCAGACCTCTCCGCTGCACTCAACAAGCACTGGCCACTGCATCCCACATTGGGAAGGCCTCGGCTGGTGGAAGATCCTTCGCCTACCTCGCAGCAAAGAGCTGGAAGCCCCTGCACCTCAGGCAGTCACCATTGCTACCTCAATTCAGGAAGAACCTCAAGACGTGGCTCTTTAACTGAAGCTCAGAGGACAAACCCCCTTAGCGCCTTGAGAACCTTACAATTAAGTAGTTGTGCTTTAGCAACCATGATTTGATTTGAGTTGTTAATTATATGAAAGACCAATTTTGTAAAAGATGTGGCCAAAAAGAGTCTCTGTATAGGATTCAAGAGCATAGAATATTTTGCTCCGCCACTGGAGAGGGGCACCTTCATTAATTTAATTATCAAAGCCCTCAAGTTTCACTTGTTCTCCTATAGATTTATTAAACTGTGTCAAAGTATATCAGCTTTTACCACAATCTCGATGAACTTCTCATCATACCAATTGCTTTCTTCCTTGTCAAACCTCATACTCATCCACAATTTTGGGAATCCAGTGTGTTTTTCTGATAGTTGATAATACTTTTCTGCCAATTTTAAAAGCCTTCTGTTGAAAAAACTAAGGTTTCAGGGACATTATAGTTAGGAAATAAAATTTAAAAAAAATTAGAAATTCACTAGAAAAGCAATGGTTACGGGGACGTTACAGTAAGGTTCAGATTTTACATGCACAAAACCATAGAAATTCAGTTTTTATAGTTAGAGTTATTTCATGTAACTATAATTTGTGCCCTAAGGTAACTATAAATCACACCCTCTCCATGCACAGTTTTCTCATCAATTATTTTACTTCAGATGTTACAGTGATTATCAACGATGTCATAGAAGATATCTTGAGTAATGTAATATCACTTATTTTAAATGACACTAACTATAAAGGCTGATTTTCTATGGTTTTGTGTGTGTACAATCTGAACCTAACTATAACGCCCCTGTAACCTTCGTTTTATTCAGTGAGTTTCTAGGGTGTTTTTTAACGTTAAATAAGATGCCCACCGCAATGCATGGTGATTGGACGCAGGACCTGGCCTGACGTTGTGCTGACCCCACCAAAGCTTCCTGCTCCTGCCCCTCCTCCTTGCCTTCCATTATTCATGCCCATGCCCCTGCGCCCTCATTACAGCCCTGTGTGGCCATTGTTCTGACACTGCCCTTCCCACCTGACCTGAACAATTAGCTTGCTGCTGCCCCATCTACCTCCTCCCTACCCTCTGTTGTCCGAGTCCATGCACCAGCCCGCTCCCTTCTGCCCTGCATGGTCTGATGTGCCTCCACTGCCCTCCATTTAGCTTGATGTCCCTGCCCCCTCCTCCTGTCCTTCGTTGCACAATTCTATGCCCCATCATCGCCCTCCTGCTTAGCCTCTATGCTTAGCTTGCTGCTCCTGCCCTCCTTCCCCTGACCTCTGATGTCTGTGTGCATGTCCCTGCTCCCTCCCTTTTGCCCACCATGTTCCATGGACATTCCCACAGCCCCTCCTACCTCCTCTGAGTGCACTGTTCGGATGCAACTGCCCTTCCCACCTGCCTAGCATGGTCAAATAGCAGTAGCCTGTCCCTGCCACCTCCAACTTGCCGGTACGAATTCAATAACCCTGTTCCTCCCACCTGCCCTCCTTTGTCCATTTTGCTGCCACTCTCTTCCGCCCTCCATGTTCTGTTGTGCTGCAACAGCTCCTTCTGCCTGCCTTTCCCTTGCCCTCTCTTGTCTGTGTCCAGCCCCTACCCCTCCATTCTGTCCTCCATGTCCTTTGTGCATACCCATGCCCCCTCCTTCGTGCCCACCATGGCTGTTGTGCTGCCACTAACCCTCTTGGTTACCATGCATGGTCTTCTGTGCTCTCACAACCCCTCCCACCTGCCCAGCGTGGTATGCTAGCTGCCCCAGACACCCTTAGACCTTCCCTCCGTTTTCTGTGTGTATGCCATTATAGTCTCACTGTTGCCTTCCATGGTGTGTTGTGCTTCCAGTGCCCAGCCTGCCTGACCTCCATGATCAGCTTGCTGCTCCTGCCCTGCCTCTGTTTTCCATGTGCAGGCCCCCATCCCCTCTCTCCTGCATTTTCTGGTCAGTTGTTGTGCTTCTGCCCCTCCCTCCCGCCCCTTAAGGCCTGTTATACTGCAACTGTCCCTCCTGTATGTCAGGTTTGGTCAGCTTGCTGCTCTTGCCTCTTCCCCTCTGCTCTCTGTTCTCCATATGCATGGCCCTGTCCACTCCCTTTTGCTTTCCATGGTCTGTTGCGCTGCTGTCCCACTTGCACCGTGTGGTGTGTTGTGCTGCTGCAACCCCTGATGCCTGTCCGGTAAGGTTAGTTTGATGCATTTGCCCATCTACCTTTTGCCCTTTGCTATCCGAGTCCATGACCCTCCCCATTCCTCCTGCCCTCCGTGATCCAATGTACTGTATTTGCCAACAGTTCGACGTTGGTAAGAGGGAGATTTTGAAAAAATCCTTGGTAATTGATTTTCCACATTGACTTACATTGAAAAAGAGGATATTTTAGGCAGGGGACACATAAAATAAAACACTGGGAGTCTCCTGCATGAATCAGGTCTGTTGGCATGTATGGTTGCACTGTCACTACCTCTGCCTTCTGCCTTCAGTAGTCTGTTATATTGCCACATCCTCACTTCCTTGTCCTGCATGGTTGGATTGTTGCAGCTGCCCCCCTTTTCCTTTCCCTCCATGGTCCATTGTGCTGCTACTGCCTCTCCTGCCTGCCCAGCGTGGTCAACTTGTTGCCTCTGCACGCTCCTCCCTGCCCTCAGTTATCTGAGTCTGTGCCCCTGACATCTGCAACTGTATCCCCACAATATTTTAATGAACAACTAGATTGCTAACATTCTATATTTATTACAAAACTGTGGGACGCCTGACGTCCTCTTGATGTAATCAGAACTGTAATACCTACAGCATTTCATTTAGACATTATAAAATTGAGAGGATGTTATATCCATAGAAATTATGGTTAGGGCTCTAAAAGGACATCTTTTCTGAGTTCTCAAACAGTGTAAAAGTACTTTTAAAATATTTGCTATCTTTCTGTTTTTTATTCAGTTGATCAATTGATTATTTGTTACACTTGGGGGAGAGGATGTGGCCACTTTGCAACTGGGGAACCAGGTTCAAGTTTCGACATACAGTGATTCTGGGCAAAGCACTTAGGCCCATATTTATACTTTTTTAGTGCCGCATTTGCATAATTTTTTTATGCAAAAGCAGTGCAAACTTACAAAATACAATTGTATTTTGTAAGTTTGCACCGCTTTTGCGTCAAAAAGCGGCGCAAATGTTGCGCTAAACATTTATAAATATAGGTCTTAATCTCCCCGTGAATGTGTCCTTGTGTAATGTAACTGATGCTCCTGAAAAGCACTCCAATACCTTCGGGTCAAGTCTGCGCTATATAAAACTGCAAAAAAATAAAAATTGAGGGCCTGATCTAAGGAAAGTGCACCCCTTAGCGCCCCTCCTAAAGCTACCATGTTTGCGCTGTATCCAAGATACGACGTACACTAGCGGCAGTGAGGGAAACTAGTGTAAACATTTCTGACGCCGGTTCGGAGCTTTGCAGGACTAGCATAAAAAATGTTGACGCTAATCCTGCAAAGCCCTTTGAGGCCCATTGAAAACAATGGTGTGGCTCCTTTTAATGCCTGCTCTGAGCAGGCATGATATGTGCCGAAACAAATGACACAAAGAAATCTCTTAGATTTCTTTGCGCCATTGTTTCGACCCCCCCCAACAGGAGAGTGCTCCCTTTGCATACATTATGCCTGGTGCAGGCATAATGTAGTGCAAAGGGTTACAATGCGGCACAGTGCATGCATTGCGCCACTTTGTAAATTTGGCGCTGCTATTTTGACCTTGTTGGGCCATATTAGCGTAATAAAAATGGCGCTAATGTAGTGCAAGGAGGCGCTAGGGGCTCGTATATCAGCCCCTAAATCTTTTGCAGACTTCTGTCATTGGGCTACATTTGGGTGATATTTATGCTACATTTGGGCTCTTTTTCCTCTGGTGGCCATCTTAAGGGACTTATTTGTTACAAAGCTCTCTAATTTCCTCATTTACTGCAGTATCCTAAGTAGAAAATGTTTTCAGTTTTCATCTTCGATTCCATTAAGATGGCGTTCAGGTGTGCAACATTTTTGGCATAAGTTCAGAATGTTAGCACTTTCGTTGCTCATTAGAAAATTGCAGTAAAGCTGCTGATCACCATCAAGCTAAATAGCAGTCTTCTGCTGGTGTTGAAAGTGCATGTTTCAGTCTGCTTGTCAAACTGTTTTAATGAAATAGAAGAGGAAGATATTTGAGAACTCACTTAAAACGTGTCTTAATTTTTCTTTCTACAGTACTAACCATCATTTCTAGGACAAAATGAACCCCCTTCATTTTGCTCCTTTTTAAATTGAATGTTTAAAGTTTTACCAGTTTGATTCAATCAAGATGACTTCAGGTTGCCACACTTTAGTAAGACTGTTAGTGCTCTAGATGTTCTTCAGAACACTCAGGGTGGCTTCAGTAGAACACAAGGGAATCAATTGGCAGGCTGCTCCTGTTGGAAGTACATGTTTTACTGATAATGACATTTTTCCTAGCTAAGGACACTGAGGCGAGGATTATGCATTTCTTTCTTCACTTTTTATTAATAGCTTATCCCATGAACCCCCAGAAATAGGTACTCATGACAACCAGTAGCCAAACACAACACAGTCCGATGTGTTCCTCTTCTTCACTGTAGGAAGTTAACATCATGCTCCGTTAGTCGTTTTTTGAATTAGTACCTATGGGAGAATTGACATCCGTTAAATGACCCCCTTAATGAAATTCAAATAAGTCCAGCTAGTATATGTATATTTTTAACAGAATATCACATCCTGGGAAAAAACTGGATCACAGTATAAACATGTGTAAATGCAGAAATAAATTAAGCCAATAAAATAAATATATAGAATACTTCCTGATACATGACGACTCCCGGGCAGGTAGAAATATCTCCTCAAGATGCTCCAGGTGGGATAATGCTCGCCTCTGTGTCCGTAATAGAATTGAAACTTTCCTTCTTGAGTCACATGCCAGCAAGAGATTAAAAGCACCTGTAAGTTGTAATATGCAAACCTCGCACCTGTGAACAAGGCATGAAGCCGAAACGCATCAGGATTGAGGATTGCAGCCTTTAATATGAATGAAATGCTGGGATTTCATCAGGAAATGGTGCTTCGCCATTGTGACTTTTTTTGTTTAGTAACGGGATACTCCATCCCCGGTTGCGAAGCTGCCCTGCAGGGTTGGGGGCTCCTGATGATGGAGAGAGACTGTGGGTATATATATATATATATATATATATATATATATATATATATATATATATATAACAGTCATACAGGTCTTTCCTACCCATCTAATACTAATCAAGCCAAGAGTCATTAAGTAAAGTAACTGAATTATCTGATAAGCAGTGAGGAAAGAGGAAGAGGAACAGACGTCATCCATATATATACATTGGACTGTGTTGTGATTGGTTACTGCCTGTCATCACTACCTATTCCCTGGGGTTCATGGGATATGTAGTGAATGTTTCTTACTGCTTATACTCTTTGAAACTACTGAAGAAAAAAGTGCATAATCCTCATCTCCAATCCTGACATAGAATGTCAAACTTAATTCTCATATTGCTGAGAAAGATAGTTTGAATTTAAACAAAATATGCTCTCACTTTAGCTTCTGGTAGCACCTTCCATAACCTCTATGAAAAGATCATACTTTATACGTTCTCCTTTTTGTGACGCCCAAAACTTGCCTTTCACTACAATGCAGTTCAATAGGGTGCTATCATGTATATTGGTCCCAAGATGACTGCCAGCACATCCTGGTTGAAGTGCTGGCGGACAATCAGATCTTACCATGAGATCTGTGCTTAGGCTCCACCCAGATATTCAAACTTCTTTTTCCTTTAATAACTCCTAAGATAGTAAATGGATTCACACCAAATAATAAAAAGCAGGATCCGCGGACCAAGATCAATCTTCCTGCCAAATTTAGTGTAATTCTGATCAGTAGTTCGGGCTGCAATTGTGCCTAAAGGCTCTATGTGAAAATGTATGAGGAAAATGGGTTTTGGGACCACCTTTTTCTCGACCCCCGCTTGACAGATGACCCAAACATTTTTATGACAACAGCTGAAGTGAGTGGTGTAATAATTTTTAAAATTATGTGAATATTTCTCAAATGGTGCCAAAGCTATTGGCAAAATAAAAAATGTCCAGTCCAGGCCCTGCAGCCAAAGGCCGTGCACAGCATGGTGTTGGTAGCATGCTGGGTTGGGCACAAGGCCTGGCCAAAGGCTAGGTCCTGCTGCCAACCCCCAACTGTGTTAACAAAATAGAAATTTGTTGAAAAAGAGAAAGGTTACGAGACGTTATAGTTAGGAATTAGCATTTAAAAAACCTTAGAAATGTACTGAAAAGAAACAAAGATTACAGGGACGTTATTGTTAGGTTCTGAATTTACATGCACAAAACCATAGAAATGCAGCTGTTATACTTAACTATAACTTGTGCCCAAAGGTAACTATAACTCAAGTTTTTTCAGTGAATATATATGTGTGTGTGTATATACACACATATATATATATATATATATATATATATATACACACACACATATATATATATATATATATATATATATATATATATATATATATATATAAGCAAAAAGAAAGGGAAAGGGAGGAATTGGTCAGTCGTCCAGTGTACATCCTCCCAGAATTCCAGAACTATAATTACAAATACAGGTACACCTTTCCAATTTAGATAGCTCCACTCAACCAATTAGGAGCTTAGATTATCACATATCCATAGTTTAGAACAAATGCCCTCACTCACCCATGGGTGACATACTTCATCATCAGGCTTTTCTCCTTGCCAGGCCGGCAATGCAATGCCTGACGGGCCCCCCAAAGGGGCTCTTTACTGGATATCTTTTGATCGTTATTGCTGGAAGGGATGGGAAACTAGAGAAGGACTGGATAATGTGAGATTAAAAATGACTACGGGAACCAAAAAAGGGTCTTTATTCACAGTATATGTGGGAACCTATGTCATGAATAAAACCAGAAGGAGGGGCATATCAGGTATAATGACATAACTTCCCACAGGTGCAAAGGTATCCTCTACATTCCACCTAATGTTGGGTGTAACTATTTATCTACACTCCAAATATCATTGTCAACATGTTTCTTGCCTTATTCTTCCCTATGAATTGTGCAGCAACTCATCAGGACCTAAAGTACCTAATCCTCACTAAGAAGGAAATAGTACTCCTCTCATTAATTTAACATAACAGCACTCATCTTGTACCACAGAGGTAACTACCCCACTCTCTGTGTTGACCTGTAAAACATGATTAGCAATCATATCTTGTATATTGATAATAAAGTGATCTTATGCACACGAATTGTGAGTGACCTAAATTGTGAAGCCAAAGTCGAAGTATTTACAACTTCTGGAATACCCTGGGGTAAAGTGAAGCATGCCGACAAACATCTAGTGTCGAATACCTTGGAAGCACATGGATTCTACTACCCCAGTACCAAAATAGCTGGAAAAAAATAATATCATAAATTAACTATATTAGTCTTAATTCTCAATATGGTCAAAAGTGGCCATAGGCTTGCTTTCCTACTCTGTCAGTAAAATGCAGATTCATAGTGAGGAATAATTATCCAAGACCCAACCGAATCAGTATGTTGTAGATTCCAAAGTCTTTGTACATACACATTTTCTCGGTAATTATCAAGAATAGAAAGGACTGGAAATTGGAGATGCATGTATCCCTGTGGTGTAAGGCAAGTATGTGTCTCATGCCCCTGATTAGAGGTATCCTCATGTCATATATGCAAGCTCACCATATCATAAGAAGGCCATTGCTGTTTCTAGTGGGTTCGTATACAGTCCTAGGTATACCTTAGTGCCAGCTCCCACCTTTTTGCGGCATAATAAGGGCTATGTCATCCGCAATCACACTCGAAACCGGAAGTCTACGCATTGCTGAAAATCTGCATCTGAAATAGTCAGTACAACTTATCTCACATAGCAGCAGTGTGTCAGTTACAGAGTCTTCTATATGGACATTTCAACATCATACATATCTTATAGCAGTATCACATAGTAGCCCTTTATTAGCATAAGACTGATCTATAAACAAACATACAAAATGACAGCTCCCACCCTTAGTGTCTCGTGTTGTGATCCAGAGTTGGGATCATGTATATAAGAAAGCCAGCTGGATCCTGAGTACACATAACAGTGGGTTCTTAACATCATACTTAGAGATTTGACAGCTCCCGCCCCAACTCTATGGTGTGTGTTAGAAATGGGGTTTTTGGTTGACAGTCAGGTTACCCTCTGTCCAAGCAAGAACCCTCACTCTAGTCAGGGGAAGTCACACACAATCCAAAATTAGCCTGTGCCCACCCTCTGGTAGCTTGGCACAAGCAGTCGGGCTTAACTTAGAAGGCAATGTGTAAAGTATTTGTGCAATAAATCATACAATACCACCATATAGCACCACGAAAATACACCACACAGTGTTTAGAAACATATATAATATTTATCAGGATAATTGTAGGTCAAAACGAATAAAGTTGCAATGTGAATTGGTAAAGATATCACTGAAAAGTGATATAAAGTGTCTTAAGTCTTTAAAAAGCAAACAGTCTCTTTCAAGCACAAAGTACCTGGTTTGGAGTGGAAAATCTCTGCAGAGGGCCACAGAAGAAGAGATACATGGAAAAAAGGTGAGTGCGTCGATTTCTCCCCAGCACACACGGTCTTGCGTCGTTATTTTTCATGCAGGGAATTCGTGCGTCATTTTCCGGCACGCGGACAGTCTCTTTCTGTGGATCGCGGGGATTACCAGATGTCCCAGGTCTGTGCGTGGATTCTCCTGCTTGTTTTCCGGCTGCGCATCGTTCTGTGGGGCTGTGCGTCGAAGTTTCACTCTCACGGCAGGCGTCATGTCGATTTCTCCTCTGGAGGTCGGCGGCTTTATCCTTGCGAGGCTGTGCGTCAAAGTTACGGTTGTCACGAAGGCGTCGCATCGATCAGCGTCGGTGTACAGTGTTTTTCTCTCCGCAGAACAAGCTGTGCGTCAAAAATTTCAGCGCACGAAGCGTCCAAGTGAAAAAGAGAAGTCTTTTTGGTCCTAAGACTTCAGGGAACAGGAGGCAAGCTCTATCCAAGCCCTTGGAGAGCACTTTCACAGCCAGACAAGAGTTCAGCAAGGCAGCAGGCCAACAGCAAGGCAGCAGCCCTTTGTAGAAAGCAGACAGGTGAGTTCTTTGAGCAGCCAGGCAGTTCTTCTTGGCAGGATGTAGTTTCTGGTTCAGGTTTCTTCTACAGCAAGTGTCTGATGAGGTAGGGCAGAGGCCCTGTTTTATACCCAAATGTGCCTTTGAAGTGGGGGAGACTTCAAAGAGTGGCTAAGAAGTGCACCAGGTCCCCTTTTAGTTCAATCCTGTCTGCCAGGGTCCCAGTAGGGGGTGTGGCAGTCCTTTGTGTGAGAGCAGGCCGTCCACCCTCCCAGCCCAGGAAGACCCATTCAAAATGCAGATGTATGCAAGTGAGGCTGAGTACCCTGTGTTTGGGGTGTGTCTGAGTGAATGCACAAGGAGCTGTCAACCAAGCCCAGCCAGACGTGGATTGTAAGGCACAGAAAGATTTAAGTGCAAAGAAATGCTCACCTTCTAAAAGTGGCATTTCTAGAATAGTAATATTAAATCCGACTTCACCAGTCAGCAGGATTTTGTATTACCATTCTGGCCATACTAAATATGACCTTCCTGCTCCTTTCAGATCAGCAGCTGCCACTTCAACAATGTATGAGGGCAGCCCCAATGTTAGCCTATGAAGGGAGCAGGCCTCACAGTAGTGTAAAAACGAATTTAGGAGTTTTACACTACCAGGACATATAACTACACAGGTACATGTCCTGCCTTTTACCCACACAGCACCCTGCTCTAGGGGTTACCTAGGGCACACATTAGGGGTGACTTATATGTAGAAAAAGGGGAGTTCTAGGCTTGGCAAGTACTTTTAAATGCCAAGTCGGAGTGGCATTGAAACTGCACACACAGGCCTTGCAATGGCAGGCCTGAGACAAGGTTAAGGGGGCTACTTAAGTGGGTGGCACAACCAGTGCTGCAGGCCCTCTAGTAGCAATTAATCTACAGGCCCTAGGCACATATAGTGCACATTACTAGGGACTTATAAGTAAATTAAATAGTCCAATCATGTATGATCCAAAGTTACCATGTTTAAAAAGGGAGAGAGCATATGCACTTTAGCACTGGTTAGCAGTGGTAAAGTGCGCAGAGTCTAAAAGCCAGCAAAACAGGGTCCAAACAGTGGAGGGAGGCAGGCAAAAAGTTAGGAGTGACCACCCTAAGGCATGTCAGGTCTAACAGTGTGCCAAACATTCTGTGCATTATCATCATGAAAGGAACGCCTCTACAGGGTGTATCATTGACAAGAAAATGACAGCTCCCACCTTGTTGAATTGATGTCACACCAACCACAAAGAACATTCTATGTGTTCAGTAGCCCCAGGCATGTGGAAAATTATCTGTGTGTATCCATAATGATCAGTCTAACTTGCTGTTTGAGGGGAAAGTATTGACAGCTCCCCCTCTTAATATGGAGAGTATGATGCCCCATCAGCTATCCAGGATATTATTGTTATATCTCCCAAAAACGAAAAGTTCTTGACAGCTCCCACCCTTCGCACAGTGAATTCCGGCGTAATTGCTCGCACTGCCATATAGATTCATGAAGCCGCTTCTTAACGAATAGTAACTCCCGCCAATACTAAAAAGGAATATTAGCCCATCGCCCATCTCCAACTTTCAAAGAAGATTGCTGTCTAGGGGGAGACAAAGTTTGCAGTAATAAGGAAATTGGGTAGTACTGCAACACGGCAATTCTGATACAGTCTAAGTACACCACCCATAAAGGAAGAATTCTCTCAAAGGGCTAGCTCCTACCACAGAATATCATCATTTAATCCGCTGATATGCGCCTGTAGCTTGAAAACCCATTGTTGTTCCTTGACAAACAGTCTCTGTGTAATATCATGAGTACCTGGCAAAGTCTCTGAGATAACCCACCTAAGGTCTTCTGGGGAGTGTCTAGTTTTGATAAAATGTGTGCTGATTTTAGTTGCAGCACATTGACACCTGATGGTGTCACATTGTTCATGAATTATAGTTTTAACTATTTGTGTGGTCATGCCAACATATATAAGGCCACAAGGACACTTGATTAAATAAATGCAGTTTTTTGTATTACTGTTTGTATGCCTCTTCAGAGGCCATGTCCCACTTGACCAGGATAGACCACTTTGGTCTTCATTGCAAGCAGGCAAATATTACATTGGCCACAGGAATTGAAGCCCTTTACTGGGAGTGATGTCCATAAATCTATAGGGGTAGCAGTCCCACTTGGGTTGGTTTGACGTCGTCTAGAATGAATAATCATGTGTCTAATGTTACTGGTCCTCCTAAAAGCAAACAAATGGAGGGTCAATACTTTTCTCCTGTGCTTCTCAAGATAGACCACTTCTTGCTAATCATTTTCTTTATCTTATTAGAAGTTGATGTGAATGTAGTTACACAGGTCAGTCTAGTTTGTTGAGGTTTTGGATAGATTGTTGATAAAGTGTCCCTATTAATATTCCTAGCACATTTTCTAGCTGAATTGATTTCATCTTAATAGTAGTGGCTGTTCATCAATTTCCTGTGAGTTCTTTTGACTGATTGTGATAATCATCTGTGGTGCTACAATTTTGTCGCAACCGCAAGAATTGCCCAAAGGGTAAGTTAGTCTGTAAAGCCCTAGGATGATAACTATCATAAAGGAGTAAGCTATTCCTGTTGGTGGGTTTTTGAAAGGTAGATGTCTGTATAAATCCTTGATGTAGGATAAGGCAAAGGTCCAGAAATGAAATCTCTTCCTTGGAGGCTGTAACAGTGAACCTCAAATGTTCATCTAGAGAGTTGATCCAGTTGGTAAAGCTAGGTATTGTTGTATCTGTCCCATTCCAGACTGTCAAAATATTCGCTATGTAACAATGCCAAAATTGTTGGTAAAGGAATTATTAGTACCCAAAATATGTCTCTGTTCAAAATTAAACATATACAGACAGCCCAGAGATGGCGCAAAGGTACTCCCGATCGATGTTCCTCTAATTTGATGGTGCAGTTGTTCCTCAAATTGGAAAAAAATATTTCATTTTAATAATGTACATTCCATTATAAAATATGTGGGTGTGGGGGAGTTCCTTTATTCTGATAACAGCATTTCTTCCACCACAGATAACAAGGCTGTTTGTGGTATATTTGTGTGTAACGCTTCTACATCCATGCTAATCAAGACACCACTGGGATCTTGGGAATTAATTTCCTCGAGCAATGTCAGAACAACTTTGGTATCTTTGAAGTATGTAGACATTTGTTGTACCATTGGTCGAGTGGTTCCAATATTGATCCTATACCCGAGACTATATGACATCCGGGAGGGGGTATTGTGTCCTTGAGTATCTTTGGTAGGCAGTAGACGTAGGTAATCTGTGGTTGTTTTTTACATAAGAATTCAGTTTCATGTTTGGTAATCCATCCAGAAAGTTCTGCATCATTTACTATAGTCCTGATAGTCTGTTGGAGACGGGGAGTTGGATCACTGTAAATTGGCTCATAAAACATAGTATCCCCCAACAACCTCATATATTCTTATTGGTACGCTGCAGTGTGGTGGATCACTATATCTCCTCCTTTATCAGCCGGTTTTATGGTTATCCCCTTATCATTAGCTAGAGGGTTAATAGCTACTCGTTCTAGACTGGACAGGTTGTGAAAAGACTGTAAAAATTGGGTCATTTGAACATCATTCAGGACCGCTTTTTCAAAAGTCAGGACCTCAGATGGAATCCTACTAGATATTGGTGTAAATGTAGAACGGTTTCTCAAGCCAGAGTCCTCAGGATGGACTTTTATTGGTTGATCTTTAAAGAAAAAATGCCACCGAATCTTCCTAAAAAATGATGCCAATTCGTAATGCAATTTGAAAGGATCTTCCCTTCCAGTCCTTTATTGAGAACCTGTATCTCTGTGGGATTTAGGGATCTTGAAGGTAAATTCACAACTAGGATTTCTTCGGCGTCTGTTTCCCTTTGCTTCCTGTGACCATTTGGGGCTCATCTGTCTCCCATTGGACATGTCTGTCCCTTCCTCAGTTTCTGCCTCTTCCTCTGCCCCGGCCTCTTGCTAAAAAAGGAATTAATAGTACCATGGGGTGTGGTTGGTAGGTGGGACTCGCGCCAAGAATCTGGATGCGTGGATGACGGGTAGGTCAGAGAGACCGCTACTCCTAGAAGACGTGGTGAGTACCTTCCTGTTTGGGAGTTTGGTGTTGGGGCTAATATTTCTTTTTAGTATTGGTGAGAGTCACTATCTGCTATGAAGTGGCTTCATGAATCTATATGGCAATGCGAGCAATTATGCCGGTATTCACTGTGCGAAGGGCATGAGCTGTCAAAATCTTTTGGTTTTTCGGAGATATAATGTCCCAGATAGCTTGTTGGGCACTATACTCCACATGTTAAGAGCTGGAGCTATCTATAATATCCCCTCACACAGCAAGCTAGGCTGATCAATATGGATACACACAGATCATTTTCTGCACGCCTGGGGCCACTGAACACATAGTATGTTCTTTGTGTTAGTGTAACGCTAATTCAACAAGGTGGGAGCTGTCATTTTCTTGTCAATGATAGACCCACTAGAGGGGTTCCTTTCATGATGATAATGTATGGAATATTTGACACACCACAGAGTTGGGACGGGAGCTGTCAAATCTCTCACTACGATGTGAAGGATCCACTGTTAAGTGTATTCATGATCCAACTGGTTTTCTTATATACATGATTCCGACCCTGGATCACAATACAATACAATAAGGATGGGAGCTTTAATTTTGTATGTTTGTTTATAGAACAATATGATGGTAATCAAGGACTATTATGTGAAACTGCCATAAGATATGTATGATGTTGAAACCCCCGTAGAGAAGACGCTGCAACTAATACAATGCTGCTCAATGGCATGAATTTTTCATGTGAGATAAGTTGTACTGACTATTTCAGGTTCAGATTTTCAGCAATGCATAGACTTCCGGTTATGAGTGTGATTGTGGATGATCTTGCCCCTGTTATAATGCAAAAAGGCGAGAGCTGGCACTAAAGTATAGCTAGGACTGTATATAAACCCACTAGGAACAGCAATGGCTTTCTTCAATATGGTGAGCATGCCTATATGGCATGAGGATACCTCTAATCAGGGGCATGAGACACCTACTTACCTTACACCACAGGGATACATGCATCTCCAATTTCCAGTCCTTTCCATTCTTGATAATTACCGAGAAAATGTGTATGTACTAAGACTTTGGAATCTACAACATACCGATTCGGTTGGGTCTTGGGTAATTATTCCCAACTATGAAACTGCATTTTACTGCAGAGTAGGAAGGTAAGCCTATGGCCACTTTTGACCATATTGAGACATAAGACTAACATAGATCACTTTATTATCAATATACAAGACTTGATACTGTTAGGTTACATTAATAAGAGGAGTACTACTACCCTCTTAGTGAGGGCTAGGTACTTTATATATATATATTTTTTTTCTTCTTTTTTTTCACTGAAAAAACGAAGGTTACAGGGACGTTATAGTTAGGTTCATGTTTTACCCACAAAAATCATAGAAATTCAGTAGTTACGGTTAAACGTATGTTAAGAAACTATAACTCGTGGCCTAAAGTTACTTTCCGGCATGAGTTCTAGTTTCTTCAGCTAAGTATAACTATAGGTATAGCTATAAATGCTGAATTTCTATGGTTTTGTGTGGGAAAAAGGTGAATATACTATAACGTTCCTGTAACCTTTGTTTTTTCACTGAATTTCTATTTTTTAATGTAACAAAATATATAAAGACTGTACTTTGATACAACCACTGTCACGCCTGGCTGAAGGCCTTCTGTCGGGCCCTGCCACCAACCCTCCAACATGCACCCCATCCTCATGGCGTGCACGGCCTTTGGCCATCTGTGGCGGGGGTATGGGGTGTGAGAGGGTGAGTATTTTGTGTACTTTGGGCTTTGGATCCGCTGGTCCATTGTGGATTGTGATTGAGACCAAGTAGGATGTTGGCTGTGAGTAGTTGGGGGTTGTCATGGATTAGCTCCCTTTCCAGACCTCTATTTCAGATGACAGGTGTACATAGTAGGGTGTGTGGAAAAAGACTGGCCTCTCACTGAGACCTCTCTCTTGTATTACATTTGTGCATATTATGCTCTGTCCATGGACTGTCCTCCCTGCTACTACCCCTCTCTATAATAATGGGTGTGCATAGTAGGGTACTGTTAGAGACTATACCCTACTCACAACTCTTACATAGCCATTGGGCATAAACAGTACACTCTGACAAACACCATCTACAGCAATATTCCTTCCTACAGTAGCAAGTATGCATACTACAGTGTATTCAAAGATCACCTACTCCTTTCTACTGTTCACGATCCTGCAAGAGTCTTGCAAGATTCTAACTTTTTTGAGAAATAGGTATTAACCTTCTGATCCCCTCCCACCCCCCCAAGGGACTTTACAACATCTGGGGATAATCAAAGTTTTGGATGCAGTGGATCAAAGAGCTCACCTGGGCATATACTATGAGAATTATTTCCTCAGGTACTCTGGGCCTGTATTCTGTATTTATGGGCCATACAGTGTGCCTTAAAATTAGCTCACTTTTTGATCGACAGCCAACAGAGCTCCACTAACATGTGAGAAACAAATTTACATTTGGGTATTCTCATAAGAAGATGAGTAGCTGCATTCTGTAATATTTGAAGTTTGTTAACGAAACATTGGTGTATGCCCAAATAGATGGCATTACAATAATCCAACCTGGAGAGTATCAGTGTCATGACCACTGATCTGTGAAGATTGAAAGAAACATTAGGAAGAATCTTCCTCAACATTCTTAAAAGGCAAAAACAAGAGGATGAGAGTGTGTTGATCTAATCAGAGAAAGTAAGATTAGTGTAAAAAATCACTTCCAAATTTCTGACTTTTGGAACAGGCGAAGGAAGGGAGCCCAAATGTTGTGGCCATCAAGAGTCCCAAAAAGGAGGACCTCAGTTTCATCTGAATTTAATTTGAGGGAGTTATGTCTCATCCAACAGACAACTTTGCTAATGCAGCTATTAAAGCTTTGCGAAACATCCTCAACATCATTAGAAATCGACTGCACAATTTGGGTGTGATCAGCATATAAAATAGTCAAAAAGCCAAAAGAACAGATCAGCCTGGTTAAAAGAACTTCAGACACATTGAAGACCGTGAGGCTTAATAATGGCCCCTGAGGAACCCCACAAGGCAGTGACAACAGTTTGGAAGTGAACTCCCCCAGGGAGACAGATTGTTCTCTAATAGTAAGAAAAGAGCGAAACAGATCTAATGCCATTCCGCCATCCCAATATCTTCTAAATGGTCTATGAGGACGGAGTGACTTACTGTGTCGAAAGCTGTGGATAGGTCCAAAAGGACCACCACAGCCTTCCCTCTGTAGTCAATAATAGATCTTGGCCCATATTTATACTATTTTTGCGGCGCATTTGCGTCATTTTTTTTACATGAAAGCGGTGCAAACTTACAAAATAATATTGTATAAATATTATTTTGTAAGTTTGCACCGCTTTTGCATAAAAAAATAATGCAAATGCGGCACAAAAAAAGTATAAATATGGGCCCTAATCTCTTCAGTGACTGCTACCAAAGCTGATTGCGTGCTATGGTTTTTTCTAAAACCGTATTGGGCATCATCTAAGATTTACTTTTTATCTAAGTAATTGGAGAGTAGAGCATTAAGATGCTTTTCGAGAATAGGTGCCATGATTTGCAAGCACAAAAGTGGACAATAATCTATTCCCTCTTTAGGTCTGAGATTTGCTTTCTTTAACAAAGGGAGTATGGATGCCTTTTTCCAGTTAGTTGGGAATTGTCCAGACAAGATAATGTTATTCAGAAGGGAAGTGAGAGGACCTGCCACTGTTCCTGAAATTTCATGGAGAGGTTTGGGGGGACAGGGGTCAAAAGGGGCCCCTGACTTAGTGTCAAATAAAAGGTTTAATCACTTCTTTTTCAGTAAGTAGGGGAAAATAAAAATTATTTGTATTCCTGGTGCCTGGAATTTCAGTACCAGAACTAGAGGCATTAGCATTGTGTCTATAGTCAAATTTTCCATAGACTGCCCCCTGGCTGTCGGAGAGATCCCTGGTGGTGTACCAGATATTAGTTTCATTTTGTAGAAATGGATGTTTTCTGCCACATTGATTGAGCCAGCTGGGCCATAATTACTCTAATTAATCATTTTAATCCATATATTGCCAGTTCCTCCATGGCTCTCAGAGGGCCCATTGGGCACTAGAGGGACACCAGAGATGTATTATTTATTTCTTTTTAACAGCAGTCTCTGTGGTTGTTTTTTCTAGTGGTGTTCTCCAGACTTTTAAAAAAAGAATATTTGAGTAACAGGTTTTTATTGATGTTTGTCTAGTGTCTAACATAACAATTAATTTACACCAAGATGTTATATGTTATGGTGACTTTTACTGCATTCACTAGAATTGCCTAGCCTCTTAATGCTTTTCTTCTTATTTTTTATTGGCTAGAGGTGGACAAGACTGAGATGGAGACAAGTCTGTGAATTAGCTGACTCTGTAGTCCAGAGCCTTCTGCTAAATTGTGAACCAGCTAGACGTTAGGAAGATGGCATCCAAGAAACAGGCTCCCCTCAAGAAAGCATCCAGTGGGTCCTGTGTAATCACTGGAAAGATAACTGGCATCAAACCCTCAATTTTGTTCTGCTGAGGTATGCAGTGTATTGTACCTTCTGCACCTTCTGGGAAGGGAGATGTTGGATCATCTCTGGATCAACAACTGTACCACCCGTTCAAAACAAAATCGGTAGTGTCTCACTGCGGGCACATAAAAATCCCTGGTGAAATCCAACAGACGCTCCACATTACCCGACAGAAAGTATTTGGACCCTACTATTTATTACAATCTACTTTTTTTAAGGGTGTGTAACACCCCACACATACCCCCTGAACCCACGCCCCTTGGTACCTTAGAAGAGAATCACTGGATGGAAGCAAAGATGGCTAACACAAACCACAGTAATACAAACAATGTTCTGGTAAGGATAGCAGCCTAATACTGTCAGTTTCACCCCTTTGAAAAGTAAAAGAAGGCTCTTACCAAAATACAAAAGTCATCAAATTTGTACAATACAGAAAACAATGCAATGTCACAAACTGATAAAGGACAACATGCAATGCACAGCGTCTATATATAACATCGAAAAGACACCAAACGCTACCCACCTCGTGTACCTAGGGCTGACAGCCACTGAGGACAATCCAGAGACCCCCTCGGCACCAGGCATCCGGAAGCGTGGCGCACAGAAGAACCAAGCTGAGTGGGTGACAGGCAAACCAGCAGCGCACCACCTGCCTGCTGGACTGGGGCAGACCACTACCACCCCCACTGGAAAGCAAAGTGCACAACCTGCACACACACAGACAGCCCTACCGGCTGTGGAAACTTGAAAGAGGGAGTGCCACCCACTCATGCCAAGAGAAACCAGTGTACCACTAGCAAACAGCTAAGGGCACTTGAGAGAGGCCGGTGTACCACTAAAACACAACCCCAGTCTCCTCCGTCTGGCGGAGGTCAACCAATGCATAATCAAAAGCAACAGTGCCAACAGGGGACCATGCCAAGCATTAGAACTTATACAAGGTAAGAAGGAAGCCAGAAAAAGGAAACACCCCATGGGAAGAGAGAGACCGAAAACAATAATACCAAGTGCCTGCATTGAGAAAACAAGGAGCAAGAAGCATAAAAGCAAGAACCTATTGAGTAGGTTACAGAGACTCATGGCGGCACCAGATCCCCCCAGGGAGGGTAGCACAAAGCAAGACGGCCAACACCAGGAACAGGAAGACCCCCCCAAAGCCAGGGAGGCGGGTAGCAGCAGTCTGTCAGTATTGGAACAGCATTCTCCACCAAGGACATAGAAGCTCTGCAAAATCAGAGACTGGAACTCATCAAGAAAGATAAAAGAAAAATGTATTTTAATGTGACACAGGGACAGTGACTTGAAGAGCCAAGTCCAAGAGTCCGAATTGTGGATCTCCAATACAATCTTTTACGCATGAAAACCACAAAGGCGTGAAAATACATAATCCAATCCGATCAACAGAAAGGTCATGTCATCATCAAATACATGTTGTGATGTTGATCAGGAGATGTATGGTGTTACACATATATTATGCATCTAACCAATCACAGTAAAACAACATTTCATGATGGCAGCGTGACACAAGATGACCACAAGTGTGACCTTCACATTATTCAAACAGTTGGGACTTTCCAAGGCATCACCAAACCAGTTTCTTCATAACCCCTCTTTAGACCTATGCGGACATCCAGATGTCTGTCTGTTGCTGTGTGAATGAACCAATGCATGTCACGTGAAGTGTCTCTTAAAGCAAGCCTTGCATTACAGGCTATCTGTCTGGGTAAATTAATTTTGTAAAGGTCATCCAACCTTTTGCATACTTTTTCAGGCCTGTTCATTGTTGAGTATCACAGGATGAGGTCAGGCCTGGGAACATACAAAATGGATTATTTAGTCAATTTCCACACATCTTCCCAGCTTTGTCATATCTCATCCAGTTCGGATCATCTGACTAGCAACTTGCACATTGTCTCTCCATCTCTCCTCTCCCCATTCTCATAAATGCAGGTTCTCATCACAAATCCTGACATATTGCCCAAAAGGTGATCGGTCCCACAAAAGGATGAGGAAGGACTAGCCTTGACATCATAACATTCACATTACTGTGGTTGTGACAAAGAGCGCCACACTTTTCATATGAAGTGCATCCTAGCATAATGTCAACGTGTTATGCAAAGATTTGCTGGTTTGCACATGTTTTAGGGATGTTCATGAAATTCTCTAGAACAAAATTATGCAAATTACATATAGTTACTTCTTGCATATCCTGTGGCACATTATTACTGTTCCTTAAGCCTATTGCTCATTAGACCACAGAATATTTAACTTTTTTGTTACTGGCTTTTTTGCTATGACATCATATATTGCACTCCAATATTGAAGCTGGAAATTAATTGTTCTTATTTGTAACCATTACTCGGATATCCATTATGAAAAGCAGCACCCTTTTCGAGTTACTGATAATAAAAACCCCATTTTACCACCTGACTAAAGAGCCATTTCAAGTATAAAAACTAGGCCATTAAACTTATCCACTGGTATAATTAATTCTCCTACAATTGGAAAAGGGTTATTGTTTTTGGCTGCTTTCTTTTATTAAGTGAGGCTAGATTGCACTTTAATAGCAAGTACTTTTAGAGTGTCCACCAGCAGGCTGGCCTGGGTAATGGAGGATAGTTTGTCAAGAATTTGTTGAAGCGCCTTTCATTCTTTCTAATTCACTCCCTTCAGGAGTGTGGTTTCATTCACTTGGCGTTAATCCCAATGCCGTGTTCTTCTCTTGGCTTCTGTCAGGATGAGGTCCATCTTTAGCAGGGCTGTTGTCCTTTCCTGGCTTGTGAGTGATGGTATATGAGTAGTCATTCAAGTGAATTTCCTGTTTTGCAATCCGTAGTGCAATCTTGGCTGTGGAGTTCCCAAAGATGGTAGCTCTTGGTGGTTGGTCATGATTTTGACGTGCTTCTCAGGGAAGAAGAGATAATAGTGCTTGCATGCCCACACTACCACCAGGCTCTCCTTTTCAGCTTGTGTTTATGATAGCTCAATGTCTAAAAGACTGTGACTAGATTAAGACGCAATTTGTCACCTGTCATCACCTCTGGGATATTGTGCCTGGATGGCTCTCTGTCCCACTGGGCTGGCATCTACTGTGTGTTCAGTGCAGAGCTCGGGATCGAAACAGGAAATGTTGATGGTGCAGCTGAGTCTGCTTTTGATCTCCGGAAAGGCTTGTTCACATGTGGAGGTTCACTCAAATTCGAATCCTTGCTTGGTGAGCTCTCACAGCACGTTTCTGATGGTGATGTAGTCCTTTATGTACCTGATGTAGAATCTAACCATTCCTAAGAAAGACCCCAAGTCACTGACATCTTTGGTAGCAGGTGTGTCATTAAGGTCTGATTACATTCCTTTATCTGAAACATTCCTGTATCTGAAAACATGTGTCCATAGAACTTTATTTGTGTTTTGTGAAACTTGTATTATGTTGCGTTTGGTGTTAGAATGGCTTTCCTTAGCCCTTTCCATTCTTGCTCCAGAGCATAATCATGTTCCTTTGAGGTGGTTCCAAACAATAGTATATTGTCATTGCAGTGCAGTGCCTTAATGACAGAGCTGATGACCCTGTGAAGGGCTTCTTGGAATATCTATGCGGTTGAGGATACACTAAAGCTCAGGCATTTGTAATGAAATAGACCCAGGAGAATGGTGAATGTCATGCTGTATAGCAAGTTTTCATGAAGTTTCAGGTGGCAGTATCCCTTCTTGAGCAGCAGCCCATCCGTACGGGCTGAGCGACCATGCCCCCTACCTTTTTCCTGACTTGATGAGTGTCTGTCAGGCTGAACAAAAGTCAGCCTGACAGAAATGTTTCTGGCCAGGAGCTATACATGCACTAAATGAACAGACTTCTGGCTGCCTGTGCTGAACTTTGCTGGGCTGACGAAGTCACAGCCTTGTGGACGTGACATCTTCAGCCTGGCAAGGGTGCCTCGTGGCCCCTCAACCTTCGTGACAAGGGGGAGCATCGCCGATTGTCTCAGACCTGGGTGCTTCAGTTTTAAGCCCTGAAGTTCCCAGGGCCGAGTGTCAATCAGTGACACCTCATCACAGAGTGGGGTGGGGTCAGCAGTCTCACTGACTCCATCCCACACTAGGAAATCCAAGGCTTGGGACTGCTGTCTTCCATCATTAAGGGAGCAGTCCCAACCCTCCCGGGAACTCTGAGGCTTCCCTGTTTGAGCTGCTGCTCTTGAGGTAACTTTTGTTTTTTTTATGTTTATGCGTGCTTGTTTGAATGTATGAGTATTTGTTAGAGAGTGTTGTAAGTGGGTGTGTGAGTGTGTTTGAGAATGAATGGGTACGAGTGTGGTGTTTGTTTGCACGTGTAACCTCCCCCTCACCCTCCCTCATAAAATTACCAACCACCACTGGCTGGAACGCTGTGTTTGGCAGTCTCATGTGAATGCACAGTGGAACTTATCCTTAGTTGTTGAGCTTTGGGATCACTACCAGAGGGTATAGCCATGGGGTCTGCCTTGCACTTTCTCAATTATATCACCTTTTAGGAGCTCTTGCAGTTCTTCAACTGCCTTCTCAAGCTGGATCAGTGTTTTCCTGCAGTACTCGGCTACTGGCTTCATGCTTTCATTTATGTGCAAATGTACTGTGAATTATCCCATCTTTTCCAGTCCGATGAGAAGCTTTGGGTATTGCATGCCTTCACCATGAAGAGGATGACTATGAGCTTCAACTGCTCCACTGTCAGCAGGCTAAGGAGGCAAGCTTCCAGTATCAGTTCATCCCTCACAGTGCTTTACTAGATGAGATGTCAGCATAATGAAGTCTCCCATGGCTATCCTTTTTTCTGTGTGGCTAAGTTGAAAGAGTATCATTTAGAGTCCATATTATTTTTTTATAGAAATTTGGCATCAAGAGTTTCCTGTAGTTTTTGGTACTGGTTAGTTGAACGGGTGTCAGCTCATTTATGATAATATGTACTTCTTTTCAGTTCTTTATTGTTGATAAGATTTGTCTTTCATCTTTTTCTCCTAATGTCTTAATGAATTTGGATCAGCCACTCCAGTCACCTTGGCCCTATGCTACTTCTGGACATCAGGAACAGCTGGTCAGGGTGCATGAGGTATAGAACTGATCCCCTTTCTGTTTTTTGTTCTTCTGGTTTTGTATCTGTCAAAATGAGGACGGTTGTGTCTGCTTTTCTCTGGCACTTGTCATTACTTCCTCTGTGTGTCACCCACTTCCAAAAAGCTGCTCTCTTGAGTTATTTTGAGGGTGCCTGTTCTCAAGATGGGGTCCTTCCTCATGTGAGTGGGCTACCTGCCCTCAAGATGGTTGCTTTATTATTATCCAATGATAATAATTGACTACAAGATGGCGCTCAAAATAGCCACTTCACTGTCTCAAATCAGGATGCCTGACTTCAAAATGGATTCTGGTCTGGCCACTTTATTAAGTGCTTCTTTCTGCTATTTCCCCCTTTTTTCTGGATTTGGGCTAAGTACTGACTGGATGTAGGGTGTGCGGCCCTTGCTTTGCGCTCAGTTCTTTGTCTTTCTGAGGCCCTGGGATGGGGCTTTCTTCTCGTTTTTGTCTGGCAGGTGGGTTGGGTCGTTGGTTAGTGCTGTCATATTTGCTCTCTCAGCAGAAACTCGTGTCACACAGAACTCCCATTAGCTGTTTCCAAACATCACTTACATTTTTACTTTTGTGTGCCTCCAAGTACGTTCCATGAAGGGCAAAGGGCCCATATCCCTAGCTTGTTCACCAGTTGCCATATCTCAGGACAGATAGAGACACCTGGGTAAAGGTTCAAACTGGTTTGTTTAATAAAGTCCCTGCTTTTTACAGTAGCCTTCGTATGTAGCAGCTGGTCTCCCACCTGTTTTGCCCGTCCTCCTTCCAATCCTCTTCCTCCTATACTATGCACCTTCTGTCCTGCGCATCTTCCCCAGAAGTGTTCCTATTGTCTGCAGTGCTGACCCATTCAGCTCTCTTTTCTTGTGGTGCACAACAGCAACATGAAATTCTGCAGTTGGGTGCAATGAGTGACTGTACCCACCTGCAGTGGGATGTCTGGGGAGGTCCGTGGGACCCTGTTTCCACCCTTTCACCACATGCCCTAAGTGGGGGAATGCCCCTTTAAGATACAGCTGGCCCTGTAAGTGGACCAGTGCTAGCTGTATTACAGGAAGGGCTCCAAAAGTACCCCTTGGGAGCATTAAATGGGAGCACATGCCCATGCCACCACCTGGCATTGTTTGTAATACAGCACCTGGGTTTTACACTTGCTGTCAGATATTTAAAGTCTTTGGGATGAGCGTGTTCCACCTGATAAGTGGGGATTCCATAACATGGGCTTCAGTTATCCCCATGACAGCCAACCTGCACTGCCAAGAGAGGTCCTCTCTAGACAGTAACAAAAGCAAACTCAGAATGGTTCAGTTTTTGGGCCTCTTCCGGAGGTGCAGCTTGAGTCCAATGAAACAGTGAGCACAGGGCTCACTTATGCGCCTACCATCGAATTTACCGAATCTCACTTAGATAAAAACAAAAGCTCGTCAGTATAATACTTGAATTAATCTCAGCCAATAGCAATTACTCAGATCAAATTTTAGTCCATACTTTTTTTGCCCAGAATGCCTCTCGAAACAGAGAGTAGTCAAACCATTACACAAGTGATTCAATTTCAGCCTCTCGGTGAAGGACAGCTACAGGGCGTGCTTACTACACTTTAATAAGTTCATTTATTTTCATTGTGCAAAACTGCGTAATGTGCAAACCTGTACACCCAGTTCCTCGCTTTGACAAGAAAGTTCATGTTCTTCTCATCTTCCTCCTTTAGTCTCTAGAGACTGGCAAATATTGATTAAATAAAGATGCAGCTTTCCATTATGGGCAAATTACAGTATGCCTTTCTTACCCAGAGAATGAATGTTTTCTATTAGCCAAGCTAACAAAGTTCTAATCGGGCATGATACTACATCATTTCAGCTATGATTGTGTTAATGGTAATCACCTAAAACCACAAATGGGTTAAATGTGCTTTGCGGTGAGTTAGGAAACAGTTTGTTGCAAATGTAGGAATATTATCAGAGGAACGACAACTTAGTTACGGTGACAGACACACAAATTATTCTTTATACTCCCAATATTGAAAATCTGTGAAAATCATCTTCAATCTAATTCCATCTTGTAGTGGGATGAGAGAACACATACTATATTTCTGAAGCTTTAATAATTGCATGTAATTAATCAATTTATAACCAGCTTGTCTGTGGCTAACTGTGAGGCAATTTATTGGATAGGATTTACCAATAACTGCAACTGACAACAACATTTCATGATAAATTGGAATATGGTGCGGTGTTTGTTAAATCCTAAACAAAAAAATCAGTATAGTTGTTGTGTTCTTTTTTTGAAATGTTGCACAACCCTTTAAAGTAGTCATTGTGTGTCATTTGTGATAACATAAACTCGATTTTGGCAGCTTATTGCAAAACATTAAAGAACCATTCCTTGTTATCAAAGAGTAGCCTTTCATCTAACTAAGGGACAGATTTAAGAGCCCCTTGCGCCACTTTATTGCCACCTTAGTGTCATTCTTTTACACTGAGGTGGCCTTTTCCCCCACACCATATTTACACAATGGTTAGGTAATTCATTGCGCCACATTATGCCTGGCATAGGCATAATGCATGTAAGGGGGTGGTTCCCTGTTAGGGGGCCAAAAAAAGAGCGCAAAGAAATCTAAAAGATTTGTTTGCACCACTTTTCCTGCATTTTAATGCCTGCTCAGAGCAGGCGTTAGAAGGGGGCACACCATTGGTTACGATGGCCCCCTATGTACTGTTCAGGGTTAGCTCCAAAATTTTACATACCCTACACCATGGTGCGCCATATGTTAAATACGATGCACACATGGTGGCGGTAAGGGGTGCTAAAGGGCGCAAGAAAAATGGCGCTGCACTGGGGCAACGCCACTTTTCGTAAATCTGCGCCTAAGTTCTTTGTGAAATAAAAAACAACACATTTAGTCTGCCAATAGGCTTTCACCATGGATCTTTTGTATGTATGGCATTCGTTAAATAATACAAAATATCTATTCTTGAACTTTGTCCGTTTTGCAAAATCGAATAAGTTACTTACCTTCGGTAATGCTTTTTAAGTGAAAAACCTTTCTAGTCACATATTCTTCAGTTTGTGTTTCCTCAACTTGTGAATCACTTTCTGGCACCAGACGGGATCTTGTAAATCCTGCAAGAAGTGATGTTAGCACTCTCCACAGACTCCAGACATGATAACGCAGACATAACTTTAGATATCTCCTGCTCTTTTTCATGTCCTCAGATGGTGAGTGTGGCTGTCAAGATTAAGTTTGAATTGGCAGTGTGGAAAAACTAATCTGGGACCTTATTACTACCAAAAGCCTACTACATTACAAACATAGTTAATTAAAATGTACCTGTAAGGAGCAAGATAACTCTTTGTAATTCAGTACGGTCAATTAAGCAAATAGCTGTACAAAATGGCAGTTTTCTATAGCTGTAGCCACCTTGAGGGTACCACAGGTTGTGCAGTGAGAAGTGGCAAACTCTATCATATCATGTACACATGGCCAATCCACATTCACAAACAGTGCTGAGAATGGCAGGGCATTGACTAGAGAGAGACTGGTTGAAAAGTGATGTGGGGAAAAGCACCTTGAGTGATAAAGTACTGATCCCATTTATAATAATTATGAAAGCAATGGTGTTTACAGAAAATAAATCAGTGAATAATATTGTGTGGACAAACTATTGTGTCAAGAGTATTGAGGACAAAAATATTGTGAAGGTACGTTTAGAGAGGTAAGCAAAGATTTACTATATATAAACACATATGTACCTTAACAATATATATATCTTTAAGGTATGTAGATTTGGAGTTAAGAATAGTAAATCTATAATTACCTGTTTGCACTTGCCTTCTTGATATTTTGGCCCTTGATATTTTTGACACAATCCACACAATATTTTTCTTTCCGATATTCTGTCAGTAATCCATTACAATGAAAGCCGACAAAAATTGGTTTTAAGATAACAATGTTGTTGTTTACTTTTAGTTCACTGAGCGCCTTCCCTTCATTTCTGTTTAAGTTAGCTGGTTCACAACTGAATTTCATAAAGTCCAGGTCTCCTAATTCACACTTTTGGCAAAAATCAATGTTCTCCTCATTTATCAATATATGGAAAAAATGATTTAAAACCACTAAGGGGCATATTTATACTCTGTTTGTGCCGGAATTGCGTCGTTTTTTTTTACGCAATTCCGACGCAAAACTAACTCCATATTTATACTTTGGCGTTAGACGCGTCTAGCGCCAAAGTCCATGGAGTTTGCGTCATTTTTTTGCGTGGACACCTACTTTGCGTTAATGATATGCAAGGTAGGCGTTCCTGTCTAAAAAATTGACTCCGAGGCATGTGCGCCGTATTTACACTTCCGGGCAAAATTCACGCCCGGGAGTGGGCGGGTCAAAAAAAATGACGTACGGCCGCTTTTGCGCCGTTTTTTAGCGCCTGGACAAGGCAGGCGTTAAGGGACCTGTGGGCTCGGAAGGAGCCCAGAGGTGCCCTCCCATGCCCCTAGGGACACCCCCTGTCACCCTTGCCCACCCCAGGAGGACACCCAAGGCTGGAGGGACCCATCCCAGGGACATTAAGGTAAGTTCCGGTAAGTATTTTTTTTAAAAACATTTGTGGCATAGGGGGGCCTGATTTGTGCCCCCCTACAAGCCACTATGCCCAATGACCATGCCCAGGGGACAGAAGTCCCCTGGGCATGGCCATTGGGCAAGGGGGCATGACTCCTGTCTTTGCTAAGACATGAGTCATTTCTATGGGGGTTGGGTGTCGGAAAAAATGGCGCAAATCGGGTTGAGGTGAAAAATTTGCCTCAGCCTGACTTGCCCCATTTTTTGACGCCCAAGCTCCATATCCCCCTACGCCGGCGCTGCCTGGTGTACGTCGTTTTTTTTCACGCACACCAGGCAGCGCCGGCGGCTAACGCCGGCTAACGTCATTGATTAAATACGGCACCCGCATGGTGCTTCAGAATGGCGTTAGCCGGCGCTAATTTTTTTGACGCTAAACTGCGTTAGCGCAGTTTTGCGCCAAAAAGTATAAATATGGCCCTAAATATTTTGATCCATCTGACTATGAATATTTTCGCAACTGTTTCCAGTTCAACAGGTTCAGGTTCAGGTCCAGATAGGGCTTCATCTGTCCCACTGTCAACAAGATCTTGTATGTTGTGACATTTCTGATCCATAAAAACTTCTTTAGTTTCAGCAGTCTAACAAACATCAGTAAAACAACTTTAAATTGAAAAAATACAAGTGTTGTGATGAACAAAATTCAAAACTGTAATAGTCGTTAATATTACAAAAGAGCAATTATAGTCAATGTTCAATTATTGCTCTGTTCCTGTCTTTTTGTAATCTTGTTTTCACACCCTATGGATTCTTGATGTATTTTGTTGATTTGTCTTTGTTTTCTCATCCTTGACCTTTCTCTTCCTAACGAAAGAGAACTCTCATCCAGCAATGATCCATGATTTCAACGCCTCATTTCACTTTTGATGCCTAAAGCATCTGTGTGTATTTGGAGGTCTCTGATCCACCAAAACCAAATGGGTATCAGAATGCTGGACTGTTCTAAACCTACAGGTTGTGGATAAACCACTGTGGAATCTACAGCACCAGCTGAGTGAATCAAATGCCTCCATTTCACCTCCCAAGACAGGCTGTGGGGCTAAATACCGCCTGTGCTCTCACTGGAAAGCAGATGACTCTTGCATTCATTGGCAGGAGAGCCACTTCGCAACCAGTATAAAATCTGATGACCTCTGACATTAGTATGATAAAGGAAACAACTTTATTGATACGTCTTTAAACACCAAACATCAGCTTCACATTATTATGAGATAAGACTGAATGTGAAATGCAGTTCTTATTCATTTCAGTACAACAGAAATGTATTGAAGAGTTGGTCGTCATTTCGTAAAGGCGACACAATGAGCAGGATGAAGAGGCTGTTTAGGGTGCTTAATTTGTGTGACTTTGGATGTGGGGAGAGGCACTCATTTGTTTCAGACCGGAACTTGTTCTTTTAGCATCAGGTTTTAAACTAGAACAATAGAAAAAGGGATTACCCAGAATAGAAGGGTTGTTTTTGAGTTCATAAAGTCCAAAATGCTTAACACTTGCTGATGGAAAGGTTGTTAATAATTTAGCTAAAGTCACACATTGCTCAGAGTAAAAGATTGTTTCTGATGGATATTTCTTCCTACTGGCTCTTCACCTTGTAATTCCTCATTGTGTGATAGCGCGTCAGAGCCTTGATAAGTAAACTTACAAGGAGACACGCCTAGGTCGATGAACCTTTGGACCACGTTCGGGGACTTCCCAGTACGAGATGTCTTTTTGGCATCACAAGTCAATACATCAATAACACAATCAATATTCACAATAATTTAACCAACAAGCTAATCAATAACATTTAATAAGAATTCAATAAGTTGAACACACCATGACCTTTCAGTCATGAATAATCACACCAATTTAGTTAAGTGTTGGGATATTTATTTCCCTATTGGTTACAGTCTAATGTCATTTCTATTAATCTCATTTAGCAATCAATCTCATTAGAAACTCATCTAATAAGTACTTAGAACGCAAATTAAACAATGCATAGAGAATATTCATTCAGTATTTAGGCACTTCATTAATATGAAGCAACTCAGCAGCGATTCGTTAATATTCGATTCAACAAAGCAAGAACTCAGTCATTTGTCTATTTGCGTCAGATTATTTGTGAACACCTTAACTAACCTCAAATTAGCATTAGCATGTTGGGCTTCATGCAAAACATTTTAGCAAACACGAATTTGGAAAAAACATCTAACTATGGACTTTATCAAAGAGCAGTTGGTACCGAGGAAGAAAAGGCAAACAGACAATTAAAATTTTCCATTAGATAATTACCAATCCAACAGATCAGCAAACAGCGTCAGTCTTCGTCCTCAGGACATCAGTCGATTCCCCATCAGCAGAGATAGGACGGGGCAAAGTCTCGATATAGCATAGCTAAGGAATGGGATCTTCCCTCATAGGGAGGAGAAGTAAGTATCAGGTAAGAAACAGGTAGGGGATGGTTTAGAGTATCAGGACGAGCAAACGGCAAAGTCTCAAAAGAATGGCCCCCTTTCTCCTTGGGTCGTGCGGTTAAATCAAAACTGTCTAATCTGCCCTTAATTCCTCATTGGGTAATAATTGGTGCATCATTATCTCTGTCCAATAATTTTCCACGCACTTCACCAGATTTTTCACAAACCACAGTTCTCATGTCGCTGATTGGTCCATGTTATTGACTTCTTCATCAGTTAAAATGTCAGGTAAGAAAAGTTACACTTTACGCTCCAGTCAGTGGTTCCATTGTTTTCTCCTACTCCAGGCAGCCTTGCACCTGTTACGAATTACACTGTTGCATTCAGCAAGAATGTCTCCTTGAGCAAGTCAGGTCTCATGAGAAAGAATTTACTACAGCTACACACACATAACTTCTGGAAAAGTACACCTTTGTGTCCTTCAGGAAAACAGCACATTGCATGTTAGGAAATACAGTTTAATATGAGACCAGGCAGCTTAGGCCCAGACCCTCGCTAAGCTAAGGCCTAATGATTTAATAAGCAAACTCCTAATACATGACTTTAATTGCGATATACTAACACAAATTCAAAACATTGGTACACAATTAATTCATCATTAATAAGTTTCATTAGTCTTCGTATACATTGGTAGCCACTCCCCGTGGGCACATTTCAAACGTGTGCATTATTTTCTATGTTAGCACATTTTCTATGCAGCTTCGTCACACAATATATTTAAAGCTTTTCATGTTAATATTAATTTTAAAAGACACACTACAACATGTGTGAAAATCTCAGACTGGATCTAGAGACAACTGTTCCTGCCTGGCGCTAGGTTTTGCCATAGACTTCTGCTGCAACTGTGTTCCACCTCTAGACATGATGACAAGGAGCCACATAGGAGCCTTTCACCTAAGCTCTGATGTTAAATCCTCTTTTTCCAAGCCTTTTGATGTGGACCCGATTGAGGTGTTTACAACCACAAAAATACTTTTAAATATGTACAAAATACAACTTCAAAGGGGCAAGTACCATCCAGAAAAGATGCGACTGGCTTTTAGCTTGCCATCTTCAACAGAAGATGGCAACTCTATCAACAGTCTGGTAACTGTAAATGTGTACGTAAACCAAGGCGAGGCTGTAAGGGAAATTCGGAAAATGTTTTTCGTGATTTGACATTCCTGTTGGAGATCCTGGGGGTTCCACCATTCTATTAGTGAGTGACTTAAATTACCGCTTGTCGCCTGTCCAGAGAGAGGTCTATTGTAGTGATATGTTGGAAAGCTATGAAATACCTTATGCTTCATTCCCAGAGTGTACCCAATCGAAGTATGAACTTCAGCTAAGTAGATTCCTCTGTCAGTTAGGCTTTGTGTGCTTAAATGGACGCTTTGCAAGGGATAAGCTGGCATCCCAAACATTTGTGTATGGTAACCAGAGCTGCCCGATGCATTATATGTTTATACAGGCATGCTATTTTGAGGCCTGTAAAGGCTTCGAAGAGGTAAGAACAATGAGCAGCGATCATTGGGGATAACAGGCGACTCTCCTCTCTGTCCCAGGGCATATGGATATGGCGATCCCTATGGAGTTTTCCTTTCCAAAACATTTGACTACCAGGACTGATGACAGATACATGGCACACTTAAAGCAATTTAAAGGGATTAAAGATCTTGGACTTGGGGGGAAGCCAGCTATTAATGTGCTGGATTGGTATTCAGAAACTATTGTAGAGGTAGTGAAACGTTTGATTCTAATCGTCAGGCAGTGTAATCTTGAGGTATTAAAGCAAAGCCATTGTTGGAAATTTACCCAGCCGGGGTTTTATAAAGAATGTTTAGGTACCTGAGGAAAACTAGACCTTTGAGGCGCCTCCCAGAGGGTTTTAGGGAAAAAGGAAGGTGTAATGCCCTGAAAAAGGAATATGAATAGCTGATCAGAAGAAAGAAACAGATTTCCCAGCTGGTAAATTGGGATTTGGTGATCCGAACGCTTGAGGCTAAAGAGATACATAAGGTTTAGAAGTTAGTCCTGAGTGGATGCAGTACGTCAAATAAACACATAAGGTGTCCGGTGCCAGAAAATGCTTGGGTTGTATCCCTAAGTAATCTGACAGAGGAAGGTGGCCCATTCCAGGGGAGGATCTATTGGGGCTCTTCTCGGAACTCTCCTTAGTGAAGCTGATACCCCCCTTAAAACTAACAGGGGCAGCCAGCCTAGAAAAATTACTCGCCATTGTTATAAAATCTAACCCTAAGTGGTGGGCTTGTTTTTTTCAGAAAAGTCTTTGTTTTTGTAACACAAATGGGTATTTTTCTACCTACATGGAAGGGTGCAATAATTAAGTCTATTCACAAAAAAAGAAGCTGGGTAAGCCAAGCAACTATCGTTTGATAAGTTTGCTCAATGTCAGAGCTAAATTGTGATCCAAGGTGATATTACAGTCCCTGAAAGATTGGATTTTGATCAATAACCTTGTCCTCATGGAACAAGGAGGTTTTAAACAAGATCACCCTACAGTAGACCATTGCTCTAGTTTTTGAGCTCTTGGGCAAACGGCAATGGGAATGACAGGAAACATTTTTTGTTTTGTTGATTTTAGCTCTGTCTTGTCCTTGTGGATCGTATTTTTCTTTGGAACAAGCTCGGACTTCTGGCTATTCTCAGAAGCTTACTAGCAATCCTCCTGGAACTGCACCACCAGATTTGGGCTCTGGTAGAACTAAATGTAAATGGGACCCTGTCTTCAAAAATCCTACTGGGTAATGGGCTAAGGCAAGGCTGTGCTCTGGCTCCCACATTGGGCCATATTTACAAGCCCCTAGCACCACCTTGAGCCAGCTTAGCGTAATTTTCTTTATGTTAAGGCGGCGTTAAGGAGGCCTTTCTCCCTCGTCATTGCATGCACCACTTTGTAAACCCTTGCACCACATTATGCCTGCGCCAGGCATAATGTATGCAAGGGAGGTCTTCCGACGGAGGGAGGCCCATAAAATGGCACAGTGAAATTTACTTTTCACTGCACCATTTTTTCCATCAATTTTAATGCCTGCTCAAGGCAGGTGTTAAAATGACACACCCAATCAATGGGCCACCCTGTAATTTGCTGCACTAGTGTCAGAATTTTTGATGCTAGTGCAGCAAAACGCCATAATAGCGTAAAACAAGTTGATGCTATTGTCCTAATGAATGCCCTGTAAATATGGTGCAACCATAGTGTCATTAGGTGGGGCAGCGGCGATGCAAGAATAATGGGGCATTGGGACAGATGCGTCACTTTCTTGTAAATATGCCCCATTGTACTTATTATACCTTGCAGATCTGCCCCATGCCCTTGATAACACTAAGGCCCATATTTATGCTTTTTTAGCACCGCATTTGCGTCATTATTTGACGCAAATGCGGCGCAAACTTACAAAATACAATTGTATTTTGTAAATTTGCGCCGCATTTGCGTCAAAAAGCTGCGCAAACCAGGCGCTAAAAAAGTATAAATACGGGCCTAAATCTTTTTAGCTCAAAATGGGCAGTAGGCATATCTTGTGTCTCCTATATGTGGATGCTTTGGTCATTTTAGATCTGTCTTTGGTGGCCCTCTAGAGGAAGCTGGAAAGGTTTAATTCGTACTGTGTGACTAATAAACTAAAAGTCAATCTGGAGAAAACAAATATAACTAATTTTGGGGAAAAGTGAAAGCTTATAAGTGGGTGCTAGGCAAAGAGACGGTGGAGGTGGTATCCACATACAAATACTTAGGAATGATGTTCAGTTTTAATAACAAAATAATTTGGGCTTGCCGAAAGAAATGGTGGAGGCTTGTGCACTTTCCACTTTAGGAGGTCTAGTAAAATTCGAAAACACATTCAGAGGGCCATCGCTGTCCCCGGTATTTTCTGCTTATAATGCTATGTTTCAAACACAAAACTTGTATGGAACAGAACTGCTTACCCCAAGCACAGGAGCAAGCTAGGTGAAGTGTTATGGTAAATGCTTGAAAAAACTGGTAGGGCTATGCAAAATCACAATTTGCCCGACAATACGACTGGAAGGGAACCTGGAGGCATGGAATGCTTAGCTTATAAAGCCACCACACACTTTTGGGATAAGCTTTGATCCTCGGAGGTGATAGAGCGTTCCGTCCTAATAAATTACCTGTATTTGGACGCTCTTGGGTCGATGAATCTTTTGACCAAGTGGGGCTCTCTTCACCCGAGATTAGTCAATTTAATCAAATCAATAATCAATAACGAACATAAGCAATGCCCTGATCAACATAACACTTCACAATTAATCCAGAAAACATTTCGGCGAACCATGACCTTTCGGCCATGAATAACCACACCAGTTCATTCAAAGTTAATGAATTTATTTCCCTATATTAACAAAGCTAGCACGATATAAATGTGTCTCAACACCAAATGATATATGTAAATGAACATTAATAGCTGTCCATAACGGCGAAAAGATGCAATCTATGCAGCATTTGAATAACAATGCATTCGATAATAGCAACGCAAACCACTAAAACTATAATCTGTAATGGGCTAATTGCATACATTAGTCAGCATAACAAGGTCTCAAATTGCATCGTGCAACAAATGAATCCTCATCTAACCTCAAATTAGCATCTGCATGTGGGACTTCATGCAAAAAAACAATTTAGCAACATTGATTTGGAAAACTCCTAACTAGGGCTCTTATAAAAAATCAGCAGTTGGTTACCTAAAAAGAAACACAATGCAATTGTACATTTTCCTTTCATATTTACCAAATTCAATCAGTATTCAAGGAAGTCTTCGTCTCACAGGTACCAGTTTCGATCAGCATGGGACGGGGCAAAGGGGGAAGGGTGGACGGGGCAATTGCCTCACAGCGGCAAGATAAAAGGACAAAACTACTACTTTATACAAAGGGGCAGATCAAAGTTAAAGTCTCTAGAGCGAGAATTACTTAAAGTCTCTTTCTCTCGATTAGAGAAAGCATCAAAGTTTCATTCAAATGGCGTCGAACATCAATTGGCATCGTAGAAGATGGCAAAATGACGAGGTCGGCAAGATGGGCCATAATGGCTGCAATGGGCAATAATGTCCTCAATGGGTGCAGTGGGTAATGGCCGCTTTCTTCTTGTGCACCAGGTTTAAATAATCAACAGTTCAAATCCAGTAGGGTCTTCCATTGGAGGGTTCATAGGTTGGCTTCAAATTGTCCAATCAAAAACAACAATTTACAAGCTTCTACCTAGGCCTACATTATCCTTGGAGTCGGGAACGTAAGTTGCAACATATTTTACCAATTAACTCACTTTCAGAGCTTCCATTGTCTGCACCTGCAGATTGACCTTGGAGCAAAGAAGAAGATGCCAGGCTGGCACGAAACCTTAAAGATAAGCATGTGAACCGATCTCACTGGAAAAGTACAGCTTCAAGCAAGAATATACGTTTTATTAGCACATTAGAAAAACACGAGCATCTAAACCGTGAGACAAGGCAACTAGGCCGAAGCCTCCACTAAAGTTATGCTAAGTTAAAACATTTCAAACAAGCAAATCATGGCACACGTTTACGGTTATGTCAGATTAGTACAATTCTAATACATCACGTTATATAAAGCACGCTTATAAATGTTGGCGAACTACTCTGAGGGCACATTTGTCCCCTTACAATCTTTATTAGTTCGGTTAAAGTCACACTTAATTATTGCGGCACTACGTTTATGCGCTAATAAATGTAAAACCTTCGTTTCTGCGTCATCAATCCCTCCTCTGATGACTATTTGTCATCACACAAAACTATTCCCACAAATTTTATTCCATTAAAATTCTGTCAGTTCTCTTTGCCTTTTTGTTCTTGCCTTGTATTCTTCTGCCATTCTTTTAATCATTTTCTCTTCCCTCCTTCTCTTAATTCTTGCCATGATCATTAGTATTCCCCTCTTTATTCCCCAAATCCCAAAGATGCAAATTAGTACTATTAGTATTCCCTGTATTATTTTTAGTAATATTCCATTCCAAATGCCACCAAGCCAGTTTCCCACAGAAGCAACTCCCTTTCCAACCTTCTCCCAAACTCCTGGTTCTTTCAATTCCTTCAAGTCTGCACTCTCTTTTGTTAGATTTGCAAGCATTGTTTTAATCTTCACACTGTTGTCTGGTATATACGTGCAACAGTGACGCGCACCAAGCATTTTGCAAACGCCGCCATCCTTTGCTAAAAGAATGTCTAGGGCAAGCCTGTTTTGAAGAGTCATAGCTCTTTCTGCTGCAAGTTCAGCATCCATCAGGATTATAGCACCTGAAAACTTTGTCAACATGTTATCCACTATAGTAGACCACTTTCTTATTTTGATGGAATTCAACACAACTCCCAATGAAGGAATCATGGCTCAAATTATATCTCCTACCACAGCAGCTGCAGTCTCTCTTTTCTGGATACGATGAGATCCAGACGTCTTTGGAATCACCGATAGGTCATCCAGTTGATAAACCTTTGGGAACACTATACCCAAATAACATCTCCCCCACCATCCCTTTGGAAGACGATAATAGGCATTATGCCCACAAATGTAATATACACCAGGTATGACAGGGTCAAGTCCGTTCAGCATGAATGTCCATTTGGCCTTAAAGATAAACGTATGTTTACATTCACTCGCTCCCACGAAAATGTTATCATAATAAGATTCACCACGATATATAAAAAATTTCCCTACATGCCAAGCGTCTAAAGCTATTTTTCCTTGTGTTTTTATTGCGGCAAAAGTATAATTATCTACTGAAGTCCTCTTACTTAGCTCTTTTTCTAATTTCGCATTCATTTGTGCCCTTCTATCATCTGTGCGATCTAAAAAGCTTATTTCTACTGCAGAGAGCGAGCAGGTAAGGTTTTCCCTATGAGCGTGAGCTGTTTCAAAAGGTTGCATTGGCTCGAAAAATTCCCTCATTATTTTAGCATCCCAATCTTTAGCAATCTGGCTTAGTTGCGTTATTATAGGAACATATGCAAAGGTAACATCATAATTTGAATAAAAATACTGTATGTTAGTTTGACCATAAAATCTAGAAGTTACTAAACTACATGTAATCCCATATGTAAGAGGCATGTGGTGATAAGTCACCCCTTCCGTTACCGATGTCGGTATCTGTGTACACACATAACAATCTTTCGCATCCATAGTCTCAACATATTCTGTTAGTAGGCGATAGAAAACATTGTACGAAAGTTCCTTCTTATCATGCAAGTGTCTCTCATCTAATTCTAGTCTTTTCAATGCGGTTAGTTCAGTGACAGTAACAGGAGCAGAAGTAGAAGCATCCATTTTCTCATTCTCACCCTTACCACGCGTTGCAAGCACTATTGCCATTATTATTAGTACACATGCAGTTATCAAGCCCATACACGCATATTTACAATATTTCACTCTACTGTTTTGTGTAGCGTACTTAGTCATGATCTGTATAGAATCAGAGAGCTAGAAGCACTTATAAAGAAACGATTTAGCAATTAGTTACAAAGCTGAACGAGCGCAATGTTCACACAGTTTTCTTCAGGAGCCCAGTCACTTATCGGTTAGCAGCATTTGTCTCAATTCGGCAATAACTCAGTCTTTTATCAGTTAGCAACGTTGTCTCAAATCGGGTTTAAGAGTCAATCAGGTTATCAAAGTCTTATCAAGTTAGCAAATGTCTCATCCGGTTTAGCAATGTCTCAGCTGGTTGTATCACGTTAGATTATAGCAAGCAATGTCATTTATCACCCTTTCAATCAATAGTGTCCATAAAACTTTTCTTTTCTATTGGTATCTCTTCTTCTTCGTTCTCGAGGCTAAGAGATACAAATTCGTCGTTCCAATCGTCATTGACTACATATGCCCATTCTGGACCGGAATATCTCCTGTTTGGTATCCTTTTCCTTTTCAATTTTGCATCTCTGTTCGATTCTGCCTCACTGGTACTTTCCTCTTTGGCCAAGTCTTTTTCTTCACTTGATGTTGGTACCATGACAGACACTTCCTTTCTTTTCTCTTTCACTCTTGGCCCTTCACTGTCGTTCAACGTTTCTCTAGTTCTTAGTTTTACTGGTGATATACTTGGTCTTCTCTTTGCACTGTGTCCACTTGATGGACCTGCGATCTCTTCTGAGGAAGTTTGAACAGTTTCGTTCTGTTCTGCCTTGTCCCCTCCTTCTGGGGAGTTAATCAGGTTTTCCTTTTCTTTTTCTGTACCGTCTGCTTCTGGGAAAGCCCTCCTCTGATCAGGCTCTCCTGCTTCTTCACCTCTTTCGAGCCCTTTGTCACCGTTACTTTCTTCAGGCTCTTTGTTACCTTCAGCTGCTTCAGGCTCTTTGTTACCTTCAGCTGCTTCGTCGCTGTCTGAGGTTTCTCCTTGGTCTTCCCCAAGTGAATCGGTTGTTTCGTCCTCAGAGAATATTTCTCTCTCTTCTATTTCTGCCTGTTCGCTTCTAGTTCTGTTTTGCTCTGTCTCAGCGCTCGGCACTTTGTTATCAGGTACTGGCAGTTTCAGCGCTTCAACTTACTCATCTGTGGGACCCAACACTTTCTTTGTATGACTGGCGTGAATCCAGTTGGGAACTCCCGCACACTTCACAGCGGTAGTGGTCGTCAGGATCACTTGGAAAGGGCCTTTCCAACTGGGTTCCAGACACGACTTCCTCACGTGCTTCTTTATCACGACCCAGTCACCTGCTTTCAGTGTGTGTCCTGGACCTTGGATCGGTGACAAGGTGGTTGCTTCCACCTGGTGAGAGAAAGAGCGAACCACGTCAGCCAGACCTTTGCAGTAGTCTAACACCATATCATCTGTAATATTCAAAAGCGCGTTTGCGGGAACTGCAGGAAGTCTCATGGCCCTGCCCATGAGAATTTCGTTCGGGGACAATCCAGTCTTTCTGTCAGGGGTGTTTCTCATTGACATTAACACCAAAGGCAATGCGTCAGGCCATTTCAAATTTGTCGATGCACATATTTTCGCCATTCTTGATTTCAGTGTACCATTCATCTGTTCCACCAGTCCTGAGGCTTCAGGGCGATAGCTACAATGCAGTTTTTGCTCAATGTTCAGCGCTGCGCAAAGTAACTTTATCACCTCGTTATTGAAGTGACTTCCTCTATCTGATTCTAAAGAGATCGGGAATCCGAAACGTGGTATCAACTCCCTCAACAATAGTTTTGCAACTGTAAGGCTGTCATTTCTACGTGTGGGGTATGCTTCAATCCAGTGACTAAAAATGCACACAATCACCAACACATACTTCAGACCTCCATGCACAGGCATCTCAATAAAGTCCATCTGCATTCTGCTGAACGGGCCACCCGCCCTGCCAATGTGGCTCACGTTCACAACCGTTCCCTTTCCTGGGTTCATCTGCTGACAAATGACACAACGATGGCAAACTGCTTCTGCAACTTGACGGAATCTGGGGTTAAACCAATCAGTTTTGAACAATCTTATCATGGCATCTCTCCCTAGGTGAGCCTGCCCATGATAGAACCGCGCTAGCTGCGATAAGAGACTATTTGGTAAAACAAATTTTCCTTCATTTGAAACCCATTACTCATCTGGTCTCCTTGTACATTGTGACTTAATCCAGGAAGCTCTTTCATCCTCCCTGACGCTATTCTGTAATGCTTTTAGTTCATCCATTGTATCCACGACCTTCAAGGCAAATGCTTCAGCTGGTTCGAGTTCTGGTTCACTTATCAAATTCCATTCATCCCTGAGCAATATACAGTTCAAGGCACAAAATCTTGCGACTTGATCCGCATATGCATTTCCCAGGGAAACATAGTCCTGTCCTTTTGTATGAGCACTACACTTTACCACTGCAATTTCGGCTGGCATCTGAATGGCGTGTAACAATTCCCTTATTCTCTCCCCGTTTTTCACTGGGGACCCTGAAGAGGTCAGGAAACCTCTCTGTGACCATAGTTGCCCAAAGTCGTGCACAATTCCAAACCCGTACTGACTGTCAGTGTAAATGGTAACCTTCATCAATGTAGACAGTTGGCATGCTCTTGTAAGGGCTACAAGCTCTGCTACTTGTGCGGAATAGACTCCTTGAAGCCAGGATGCTTCCAAGACACCTGTTACAGTACATACAGCATATCCTGCTTTCAAAATTCCCAACCCATCTCTTAGACATGAACCATCAACAAAAATAATATGGTCATTTTCATCAAGCTTAGTATCCCTAATATCAGGTCGGGGTTTTGTGCAAAATTCAGTCACCTGAAGGCAGTCGTGCTCGACGTCTTCAGCGTTCTCAATTTCAGCATTTTCACCGGGAAGCAAGGTTGCTGGATTCAACGTAGTGCACCTTTTCAGCTGCACATTCGGTGAGCCCAGAATTATTGTTTCATACCTTGTGAGTCTTGCTCCAGTCATGTGTTGCGTTCGGGAGCGGGTCAAAAGTATCTCAACTGAGTGAGGGACCATGACTGTTAATGGGTGTCCCATCACTATTCCTTCACTCTGAGTGAGGCTGATACCAACTGCTGCTACGGCGCGCAAACACCCTGGCAGTGCTGCTGCGACCGGATCCAAAGTAGCTGAAAAATACGCTACTGGTCTATTTATGCCACCATGGGCTTGGGTCAAGACAGACAAAGAACATGCATCACGTTCATGACAAAACAATGTGAAAGGCTTTGTGTAATCAGGCATACCTAAAGCTGGAGCCCTGCACATGCATTCTTTCAATTCAATAAAAGCATCCATCTCATCTCCTTTCAGCTCAATTTCATCCAAGGCATCCTTCTGGGTCAGTTTCAGTAAAGGCTTTGCTAGAGTTGAAAAGTTGGGAATCCACTGGCGACAGCAGCTCACCATCCCCAAAAACTTCCTCACCTCCCTCCTCGTCTTTGGTGGACTCATTTGAAGTACACTTGTTATTCTTTCCTTCATTATTCTCCGTGACCCTTTCTCTATTTGATGACCCAAGTATTTTACTTTCTTCTGACAGAACTGCAACTTTGAAGGAGACACCTTGTGTCCATTCCTTCCCAAATGGTTCAGTAGAGCAATGGTGTCGGCTGTGCAGCCACTCTCTGTCTTAGATGCAATCAGTAAGTCATCGATGTACTGTACTAGGGTTGACTCGAATGGCAATTCTAATGCTTCCAAGTCTTTCTTTAGAATCTGATTGAAAATTGACGGTGACTCCGAAAACCCTTGAGGAATTCGACACCAACTGTAAACTCTGTCTAAGAATTTGAAACAAAAGAGAAATTGGCTGTCCTCATGAAGAGGCACCGAAAAGAATGCTTGTGACAAGTCAATGACTGAGAACCACTCGGCATCGCAAGGGACTTGAAACATTATCACAGCTGGATTTGGTACTACAGGGCAGCATTTAATTATGATGTCATTTATTTTCCTCAAGTCCTGCACGATTCAGACCTTTCCACTCGGCTTTATTAGTCCCATGATTGGTGAATTACATGGACTGCTTAACACTTCTTTCAGTACTCCCTGTTTTACAAACTCGTCAATGAGTTGGGCGACTTTCATGAGGGTGTCTTGTGCCATGTGGTATTGTGGGGTCTGGGGAAAGGTTACATTGGGTTTTACGGTCACTTTCACTGGTTCCACTCCTTTCACCAATCCCACCTCTTTTCCTGTCATATCCCACACTTCCTTTCCGACTGTTTCCCGTAATTCAGCTGGAATATCTTCTTCAGTTATCATCGGAAAAAGGTTAATCAGAGGATATTCTTCATCGACAGTTTCCATCTCATCCCCTTCTACACTGTCCTCTTCTTCCCCATCACTGCTCGTCTGAATTCTAATTCCATCGTTCGAACACATAATCGAACATCCCAATTTGCACAATAGGTCTCTCCCTAACAGTGCTATCGGGCTTGAGTCACATACCACAAAATTATGTGACCCTTGATAGTTACCAATTCTGACTTGTACTGGATCTGTGATTGGGTTCGTCAGGTGCCTGTTTGCTACTCCCACTACTTGAACTGTTCTCCCTGAGAGTGGCAAATTTGGTACTTCAATGCTCCTAACAGTTGAACGTGTGGCTCCTGTGTCAACCAAGAATGAAACACGATGACCCATAACTCTTCCCTCCACATATTGACCCTTTTGATCAACTTCCAAGGATGCTGCAAGCACACAATTTCCCTCCTCATCTGAACTTTCACTCTCCCATACATTGTTTATTCCATTCTCACTGTGTAATGGGAACTGTTGTACGGTGCCATTTGTATTCATCACCTGACCCGAGACCTGTGGAGGAACCATCACTTGCTGCTGACTCACTGGTGCCAAAGGTATTTGCATTTGCTGATTAGGTACCATGGGAAACTGCTGTTGCATTGGCTGCATTTGCGTCATCTGCATACGGGGCATCTGCATCTGCTGCGGCTGCATGGGCTGTAATCCCTGCAGCTGATTTATGGTCTGAAAATTTGGGTTTGGACCTCTCATTTTCGGATCCCTCATTGTCTGGAATGCATTGACATCATTGTTTTGCTGACCAACACCTGCACCTTCCTGCATCACCATCGGGCACTCGCGTTTCCAATGCCCGACGATTCCGCACACGTGACACGGCATCACCCTTTTCATTGCCTGCACACCATTCGGAATTGCAACAGTGTTCAAATCCGGACCATTACTCCCAAAGCCTCCTCTGCCTCTCGCCTGTGGCTGAAACACCATATTTCCCTGCGGCTGCGGTATCTGCTGTTGGAACCCTTGCAACCCTTGCAGACCTGTCTGAGCTGCTTTAAGTTGCATCACCATCACTTTCTCTTTCAACCTTTTCTGTTTCACTTCAATTTCGTCGCTACAGTATTTCGCATAATTCAACACCTCATCAATAGGTTTCGACTGCCAACAAATCAAATGCGTCTTTATCATCTGACTTATCTCTGGTCTCAGCCCTTCCACAAATCTAAACACAAAATGAAGCATGTCCTTCGCCTCTATTGTTTCCGTGCCACTGTAGTTCTTGAACGCCTTCAACAACCTCTCATAGTAACCATGAATCGACTCTTTAGCCTCTTGGGCAGTTCGATCAATCTTCTGCCAATCCACATTTTTCGCGGCAACCTTCGTCTTCAAATGCTCAATCACCTTATAGTACAAGCTCATTACCATAGGTGATGGTGCACCCGTATCCCTGTCTCTCTCTGGTTCACTTGTCGGCCAACCTACAGCCCTTTTGCAGTCTTCCCACAAATCTGCCGGAACCACAATCTCAAAGAGGGTGTTCAGGTCTTCCCAAAGACATTTTGCAAGCTTCACAAACCTATCAGTCTGTTGATACCATTCAATCGGTTTCTCTCTCAGTTTGGGAAAATCATCCGTAAAAGACTGAATGTCGCTTCTGTGCCACGGTACATGTATTAATTTTCCCCCTGCTGTCTCCCTCATTGGTAACATGGTTATTGCATCACTACTCTGTGATCTTTTCTCGTTGTGCTCTGGGACACTGTCTTTCCTCTTTTCCTTTTTCTTTGCCCATCTGCTTTCCCATTTGTCTAAGCACCTCCACACTTGTGCACTCTGCAGCAATTCTCTAAGGTGCGTTTTCATGCCTGCTGACCTCATCTGTTCAAAGTCTGTGGTCCCGAAATCCAATCTATAGCTCCTGCTCAAGTGTTTTGTCTTGTCTATCTCAACCCCGTTTTTGTCAGCTATTTCTTGCAACCTTCTATGTACCTTGTTCACTTCTCTCGTAATCCTAGGACATAGATACCTCAGCTCTTCTTCCGAGTAGGACTCTAACCTATTCAAACCCATAGTCCCTTCCACCAATTCTTCTGCTTCCATGTTCAACCTGACCTTATTCAGATAGTCTTCTCCCTTCCCACTGGCTGAGCTTTGTGTGGAATTCAGACTGTTGAACCACTGTGTCAGCTGTTGCGCATTCAACCCCATCAGTGTAGCATTCACATCGACTGCCATTGATGGTTGCAGCAACTTTTCAGTGTTCGATGATAGCGGTATCATCAGTGGGGGACTCGACCTCACCACTGTTGACTGAGCACATATGGGACTAAACTCCATCAAGGACCCAGATCCAGTTGGCGGAGCCGCTATCGGAGTTGTCTCTGGAGTGTTTTCTATGCACCTCCTTTCCGTCCCACTCTGCACCATTGATCCTTGACCGCTCATACCTGAGTTAGGCTGAATGTACAAAGGTACCGGTGGACCTACAGTAATGGGTAGGGATATCGCTTCTGGGTTCTGTCCATTCCCCAGGTTCTGAGGCATGTTCATTCCCACACTATGGGTCATCATTGCCGGCATGCCCATCTGACTCCCCGTCATCTGAGCATGTGCGGTTCCCCCCTGCATCTGCTTTTGAGGCATCAAAAACTGGGTTGATTCAGCTTGTGCCAATGTTGGGTTGCGACCATTCTGTACTCCCATTACGGTTGGATCTAGAATCATTCCCGTACTGTTGTCACTGCTGTAGTACCTTGGGACCTGCGGCTGATAATTTTCTGCTGTTTTCAATATAGGCACATCTGGATATATTCTCCTAACCTGCGGTATCAGCCGGGTGAACAGTAAACTCGGGTCCTTAGATCCTAATGGCGTTTCTGAACTCGGAGTTTCATTATTCTGTACCGGTGCCGGAGGGGCAGAACTGGTACTTGGACCTTGTTCTCTCTCTGCATAAGGTGGTGGACGGTCGTTCAGCAATTGCATGATGAACTCCTCATCCTCTGACTCGTCTTCTCTCCTTAACTTTTCCTCGTCCTCTCTATCTTTGGAACACCTCCTGTTTGTCTTACAGGTAGCTTTCTTGCCTGTCGCCTCTTCTTCCTTAGCAATTGCGGGAAACAATTTTATCCCCTGCAATATATCTGACCTCCACACCTTCTGTGCATTATCCCACCTAGCGTCCGCTAGTGTCTTTTCTACCTTTCTTATCCTGGTCTCGAACTTCTTTTGCTGTTGCTGTCTAGCCATTAGTTCCCAAATCGCTAGAGCCTCAAACTGTGCTGGCCTTGGAGGTACCTTCATGTCGTACATCGCAAATCTCAAATTCTCTAGGATCCTTATATTGAATGTCCCATGGATCGGGAACGCTACGCTCCCATGTCTCTCTGTCAGCTTGTGCCATTGCTTTAGCCAAAGGCACGGAGCTACCCCCCTTTCCTCCATTACAATGTAAGCTGGTGTACCTTCGGGTGGCGTCTCCTCTCCTACGCTCACTTTAATGTAAGACTCCCCCTTCATCGCACTCTTTAATGCTTTAAAAAATTTCATTTTCTCGTCTTTTATTTCACAAAGTTTGTAATCAATAAGTGACTTTAATTCCCGGAATACTCTTCGCTTGCCTTTCCCCTTCCAATCGAGCCCCACGGACTGCGTCCAATCCGTGCGCGGCCCTTCTTTGCAACCAACCTATCCCAGCGCGGCTCCTAGTGATGTCACACTCACACACACTGCGGCTGACAAAGCCTCGCGGCTTGTCCTCCTTCACTCCGCTCCTCTCGTAACAACTTCTGGCATGTATCGCGAGCAACCAAATAATAATAAAACAGATCTGTCGGTTTACTACAGGAAGGGTAACACAATCGCTTCAGGACCTTAGGGATTTTTCACTAGCCTGGGCAGTTATTCCATCTTTCTCGGTCCCCACTTTCGCAAGCAAATCCTGACCCGCAGACTCTGCTCTCAACTTGTCAATGATCTATTCTAGTGCACTTAGAATTTGTCAAAGCCCGAAGTCGAAGTTTTCTTTCACTCCCTTAACACACGTACCGACTCGTTGACCACGCCCGGTCAACCTATTAAACCGACCAGACCACAACATAAAACAAGTGTCTCATACACTTTTCAACATACTCCGGAGTCTCTTGACCTCGCAGGGCCCGTCTCAACAACAACAACCACGTGGACCTTTTTCTGCACAAAGCGCCACATGCACATGAAGTTCGACGACTTCCCTACTCTCACACTCGGAGTCGCACCTCCGCTATTCTCTAAAATCCTCGCAACCTTTTCAAACAATCTGCGGCAATAAGCTGTGCAAGCGCAAAACCCTGACTTCACTCATACCGTCACTAGTACCGCCAACGCCGATTTCACACCTCCATTCTCTCCATTCGCAAACTCCGAGATCCCGGGAAAGTCGCGGGGGACTTAGGGCATCATCATTCTCTCAATCTGTTTTACCCAAGAAAAATCTAATTCAACACCATATACCTCTCGAGTGGGGTCTCAAAGAGCGCAACCGTTACCTCTCGAGCGGGGTCCCAAAGGGCGCAACCGTTACCTCTCGAGTGGGGTCCCAAAGGGCGAAACCATTACCTCTCGAGTGGGGTCCCAAAGGGCGAAACCGTTACCTCTCGAGTGGGGTCCCAAAGGGCGAAACCATTACCTCTCGAGTGGGGTCCCAAAGGGCGAAACCGTCCTCTGCTACCATCTACTGATAGAGCGTTCCGTCCTAATAAATTACCTGTATTTGGACGCTCTTGGGTCGATGAATCTTTTGACCAAGTGGGGCTCTCTTCACCCGAGATTAGTCAATTTAATCAAATCAATAATCAATAACGAACATAAGCAATGCCCTGATCAACATAACACTTCACAATTAATCTAGAAAACATTTCGGCGAACCATGACCTTTCGGCCATGAATAACCACACCAGTTCATTCAAAGTTAATGAATTTATTTCCCTATATTAACAAAGCTAGCACGATATAAATGTGTCTCAACACCAAATGATATATGTAAATGAACATTAATAGCTGTCCATAACGGCGAAAAGATGCAATCTATGCAGCATTTGAATAACAATGCATTCGATAATAGCAACGCAAACCACTAAAACTATAATCTGTAATGGGCTAATTGCATACATTAGTCAGCATAACAAGGTCTCAAATTGCATCGTGCAACAAATGAATCCTCATCTAACCTCAAATTAGCATCTGCATGTGGGACTTCATGCAAAAAAACAATTTAGCAACATTGATTTGGAAAACTCCTAACTAGGGCTCTTATCAAAAATCAGCAGTTGGTTACCTAAAAAGAAACACAATGCAATTGTACATTTTCCTTTCATATTTACCAAATTCAATCAGCATTCAAGGAAGTCTTCGTCTCACAGGTACCGGTTTCGATCAGCATGGGACGGGGCAAAGGGGGCAGGGTGGACGGGGCAATTGCCTCACAGCGGCAAGATAAAAGGACAAATCTACTACTTTATGCAAAGGGGCAGATCAAAGTTAAAGTCTCTAGAGCGAGAATTACTTAAAGTCTCTTTCTCTCGATTAGAGAAAGCATCAAAGTTTCATTCAAATGGCGTCGAACATCAATTGGCATCGTAGAAGATGGCAAAATGACGAGGTCGGCAAGATGGGCCATAATGGCTGCAATGGGCAATAATGTCCTCAATGGGTGCAGTGGGTAATGGCCGCTTTCTTCTTGTGCACCAGGTTTAAATAATCAGCAGTTCAAATCCAGTAGGGTCTTCCATTGGAGGGTTCATAGGTTGGCTTCAAATTGTCCAATCAAAAACAACAATTTACAAGCTTCTACCTAGGCCTACATTATCCTTGGAGTCGGGAACGTAAGTTGCAACATATTTTACCAATTAACTCACTTTCAGAGCTTCCATTGTCTGCACCTGCAGATTGACCTTGGAGCAAAGAAGAAGATGCCAGGCTGGCACGAAACCTTAAAGATAAGCATGTGAACCGATCTCACTGGAAAAGTACAGCTTCAAGCAAGAATATACGTTTTATTAGCACATTAGAAAAACACGAGCATCTAAACCGTGAGACAAGGCAACTAGGCCGAAGCCTCCACTAAAGTTATGCTAAGTTAAAACATTTCAAACAAGCAAATCACGGCACACGTTTACGGTTATGTCAGATTAGTACAATTCTAATACATCACGTTATATAAAGCACGCTTATAAATGTTGGCGAACTACTCTGAGGGCACATTTGTCCCCGTACAATCTTTATTAGTTCGGTTAAAGTCACACTTGATTATTGCGGCACTACGTTTATGCGCTAATAAATGTAAAACCTTTGTTTCTGCGTCATCAGAGGTTCAAACGGTGTCAAGCCTTCCTGCTATGGAAATATCAAGAAGTGAACTAAAGTAGACTGTGCAAATTAGAAATAGATTAGTGAAAATCTCAGCAACGCTGAAAGTGGGGAAATTGTGAGTAATGAAGGCATTCCACCTATCAAAGGGGGCCTGAAACAGGCCTGTAAGAGAGAATGTAGGGAAGCGAATTGATATTATGCTTCAACAAAACCCTTCGCGAGTTACATGTTGGAGTCCTGGGATAACCGAAGGATGTACCCCTACATATCCGCATTCCCGATCGTTCAGTTTCATACGCTGTTGTTAAAATTAGACGCACTTTTTGATTATGATAATAACAGCACCTGTGGATTACGATCTGCAAATTTTAATGTTCATCTTTAATTAGATTTAGATTTTTTGCATTTTTATAGAAGTGTTTTCATGTTTTAAATCTGCCTTTTTCAGAATATATTTATCATCTCAATGATGCACTTGCCGTTCTCCTGAACATGTTTTTTTTAGATGTGTCCTGTGCGTTGGCACAATTCTTAAAAGCAAGCCTGTTTTAGAAATGTTGTTGCAATTAATGTTGGTTACTGCTGGCCGAAGACCATGATAGATGCTGCAAGAGGAGTTTTGGCAGTGGTAAATTGGAAAATATATGAGACTATGCTGTATCGTTTATTTCATCGTTAGGTGGGGGTGGGTGGGGGAGGGGTAGGTTGTTCTTATGATTGTGTGTAGGACTTGGGTGGAGTGTTGGGGTGGGGTATGGAGTTTTATATTGGGAATGTGCATTTGTTCTTCTATATCTATGTGTCTAAACAATAATACAGATTTTTACAGTTACCTTACCTTTACACTCAAGCATTGGCACCACTGGCTCAGATGCTCATGCAATTGGCACCAGCGTCATTAGAAGACAACATGCCTTGGTGCTCTCCATCAGATTTTCTGGAGGCATCTTCAATGTATATGCCCATTGATGGTGAATTCCTTTTTAGAGAGAAGTCTTGAAGTATTTAAAAACAAATGAGCTATGGCTCTCCTTGGCCCAATAATTTGATCAGTAGTACAAGAAGTTCAAAGATTTCTTTAGAGTTCTTACCTGCCACCAGGAACAACCATGGCAACCAATCCAGGCAGCAACAGCAGTGCCAAAGGATGTAGACAGCAGTGGCTTCACCAATACTCTTTAGCATCGTCCTTAGGCAATACATTCAAACTCCTTTAGTTTGGCATCCAGGGCCTATAGGGGCCAGATATAGCACTCCTGTCCTACAGGTGCTTCATCACTTCTCCCAGATTGTTCAATGCCTTCCCCTTTCTGGTCACCTCACTCCCCAAGCCCCCTAGTCAACAGTCAGTTGTCAGCAGGTCACACCAGTATCCTCTCCATTAAGGTCTTTTTGTTGCCCATTGAGGGACCACATATGATTGTGCCCAGTGTGACACGCGAAACAGTCCCTTACGCCCATTACTTCCTGGTACCCATGAAGGATGGGGCTCACAACCAATCTTAGACTTCAGGCTACCAAACACATTCCTTATGACAGGAAGTTTAAAATAATGACCCTTGTACAACTTTTGCTGACCTATGTTCAAGAGAATTGGATAGTATCCCTGGGCCTGCAGGACATGTATTTTGATGTGTCAATTCACCAGTCCCCTAGAAAGTACTTTCATTTTGTGGTAGGGTCAGCCCACTTCCAGTTCACCATCTTGTCTTTTGATTTTACATCAGCCCCTCAGATCTTCACAAAAGAGAAGGCAGTAGCTGCGGCTTATCTTCGTAGGTCAGGTAAACATGTCTCCCTATACCTCAATGACTTGATCTCAATGGCTTGCTGCTGAACAAGCTGCAGAATAAAAAGGTTATTGTTGTCCACCCCGGTTTTTTTCCATCAACAACCCAAGTCTCATATTAAGTCTTTACAGGGGCTTCCCTTTATCAACCTATTTTGAAAGCATATCCATCTCTGCAGTGAGTCCCAAACAATCGGAACTCGCGGAGTTGTACTCCGAGGAATTCCACGGAGTTAAATAAAAACTCTGTGTGATTCCGTGGAGTTCTCTGCAGTGCTTGTAAGATTTTATGCCGTCAATTGACCTATGATTAGTATCTTCTTTAGGCGAAAGGAAGTGAAGGAGGACAGCAGTACCTGGGAGGCCGGGTTCAGCTCTATTTTGGTTCATCAGTCCCCATAGGAGTAGGACAGGAGCAGAGGCAGACATTTGGCTCGCGCCTTGCCGACCTCTAACAAGCAGCTTTCAACAGCCATTTTTTCAGCTTCTGACCATGGCGGCTATTCCCACCCACTTTTTTATTCTGAAGTCTGTTTGAGCCCTGAAGCTGTGGTTTTATACTTTCCCTAGCTGCTGTTCACTGCCTGGTGCTCCTCAGGTGTGCCTGTCTACCATCTGTTTACAGCGTTCCACATCTACAACACCAGGCTGTGCAACCCCCAACCACTGGGTGCACAGTCAGTGTTACCCCTCAGCTGTCTTCCAGCATCTGGCTGCAGCGAGGTCCCTTGTTGTTACTGTCCAAACATGAGGAAATTCCCTGGACTGTGGTGCTCATCTGGGGGTGCTGCCGGGCGCACAGTTTTCTCCCTCTAATCCAGGCTGTGAAGTGTTTTCCTCCTTGTGTTCGCAGCATAATTTTCCCTCCCACTCACACCATCCCTGCAGCCATCATACCAAGCTTATCCTGGAATTTCTCATCATAATCTGTATCAATTTCCAGGTTCTGCCCATCCGAGTTGACTCCATTTCTCAAACTCTTCTTTTTGGGACACACCCCATCATTTTAGACTGCTGATAATTCCAAGCAGTGATATCTACAGATGGGGCAACTGGTTCACCAGCCATCATGTGAGACTCATGGGGGGAGTGAGTACAAATAAATTTACATAGTGATATCTGTATAATGATAAGAATGCAGTCTGCTGCCTAATTCAAGATGGCTGCCTGCTATATTGCTACCTGAACATCACAGCAGAAGTATCGCAATAAGGTGGCCATCTTGGCATTGAAGGTTTTCTACTGAAAACAGTGTTTGTTTTATGGGTATATGATGCAATTGAGATGACAGTTGTCGTTTGTTGATTTACGAGTGAGGTAACAGCTAAACGCTGTAAATGATGCCATGATATTGGCTGTACTTCTTTTCAGTCTACTGAATGTGGGGCAGATTTAAGAAAAGTGATGCTGCACCACGTGCAGCGCCACTTTTCTAGTGCCCCTTTTCGCTCCCTACCGCCACCATGTGTGCACCATATTTAAAATATGGCACCCCATGGCACAGGGTAGGGGGCAATAGCGTCAGAATTTTTGACGCTATCGATGTACTGTTCAAGATTAGTACCAATATATTGGCGCTAACCCCAAACAGTACATAGGGGCTCATTGTAACCAATGGTGTGCCGCTTTTAAGCAGGCGTTAAAAGTAGCAGCAAAAAATTATGCAGGGGAATCTCTCAGATTCCACTGTGCCATTTTTGCAGTCCTCTTAACGAAGGAATGCCCCCTTTGCATACATGATGCATGCATAATGTGGAACAAAGGGTTAAACAGTGGTGCAATGCAATGCATGCATTGTGCCAGTTTGTAAATATGGCGTGGCGATTTTTGAAGCCTGAAACCACATTAGCATAAAATAATTACGCTAATTTGGAGCTAGAGGTTCATAAATCTGGGCCTAAGGTCATTGATGTTTGCTGGAATAAATGCCTTCACTTTAGTGACATCATGACTGCTGTGTCCACTCTTCCTCGTCAAGACAGTCCACATGTCAACTGTTAGTCCTGCTGTGTTTATGCTGATGGGGTTCTAGATGGCTCTGTATTGGTCATATGGCAAGACTGAACATGTGAGGAGTCATGTGATCTATCAATGGTAGCAGTGGAGATGGCTTGTTATCGAGAATCAGGTTGTTGTAGGGGTGGGCGCTGGTAAATTCCACCACACGGCGGTCGGCAGAGTTTTTGACAAACTCCACTGAGTGGGCAAACTCAGTGAACTCTGCCAGCGGAGCAGAGTTTACCACCCAGCCCTAATCTTGATGCATGAACAAGAGCTAATTTTCCCACTGTGAGACTGCTCAGTCTGTTACCATCTTACATTCTGCTAGTTCCTCATTCTATTCTATTTTCGTTCCTCTCAAAGTATTTCCCTTTCCAGTTTTCTTGAGTATGTCCCATGTATATGTGGAGAGTGTCAGTACTCATTTCATTCAGGGTTATTGTCTCCCCACCACATGTACAAGGTCCAGTTCAGACATTGCATCGCATAAGTTTTCAACAAACTTTTTTTGTAGTCTACTTTAAGTGGGGAATCTATCTAATGCCTTGTAGTCCACTTTAGGTGGGGAATCTATCTATTGCCTATTTAAAACACAATGGTAATCACCCAATCATAATATTGCTGTTCCTAAAATTGTTGTTCTCTAGCTTTGAGAACGAAACGTACATTGTCTGCATTAGACGTATAAGTGTTTATTGATGCGGTCTCTCCCATTTAACAATCTTCTCAGTAGATTTATCAAGATCATCCTTTTGGATCTGCTGTGTGTGTTCTTTTATTGTATATGGTATAGCCCTCATCGATTTTGTGTGTCACAACCTCCCAGAGTGTCTTTGGCATACACAGGACATTGGGCCAGATTTAAGGAAAGTGGTGCGGCACCCAGTGCAGCGTCACTTCCCCCCTAACGCCACCATGTGTGCGCCGTATTTAAAATACGGCGCACAATGGCAGTAGTAAGGGAACTACCGTCATCATTTTTGATGCTAGTTCCAAGCATTGCAGGATTAGCGTAAAAAATGTTGATGCTAATCCCGTAAAGCACATCAAGGCCCATTGTAGACAATGGCGTGCCTCATTTTAACAGCTGTTCTGAGCAGACCTTAAAAGTGCTGAAAAAATGCTGCATAGAAATCTCTTAGATTTCTTTGTGCTATTTTGTGCCCCCCCTGCATACAGTATGCCTGGTGCAGGCATAACGTAGTGCAAAGGGTTACAAAGTGGTGCAATGTATGCACTTGGTAAATTTGGCGCCCCAATTTTGGCCTCATTGGGCCACAATAGTGTAAAAAAATTATGCTAATGTGGCACAAGGAGGGGCTAGGAGCTCTTAAATCTGCCCCATAATCTTTTCCGCATGAGTAACCATTCCAATGCAAAACAGGTTCTTACTATGACTAATAATAAATATAATCTAAAAGCGTATTTTAAGATAGAAAAGCATAACATGCTTATTCACATCATCAGCCATCAGATTTGTGGTAGTAGCCAAATTCCAGCTCATACTCCTCCCTCAACCAATGGTCCACTGAGTAATGGGGGTGTGGCAGTTTATTCTCTTTGTAACTTTACCTCTTAACATTTCCCCAACGGTAGGTATCCAAGTTTTATGCTTCAACAAAAATATTCCTTCAGTTTCCTGTCCCTACAGGCGATCTCTCGAATGTCCACGTTGAATCTGATGGAGTTTGGGTAAAGTCACTCTGCCCATGGCTCATTGATTCATCACCATCTTTATTCGATCGTCTTGTTGATCTCCACGTACACATGCTCATTTGTGATGTTTCACTGTCAAGTTTTTCCAGCCAGACATGAGGCAGGTTTGGCGTGGTAAAATGAGGTACGCCATCTACACGAAAAGGAAAAATAGCATATATTTCATGTTGATTTTCACGTCTTTTTGACTCATCAAAAGCTGTTTTTCTTTTTTGTGTTTGCTTTGTGTAAGCAGGAAACGGTTTAATAGTCGTTCCTTCATACCTGATTTTCCTTGTTCGGCATGCCAAATGTAAGATGTCATCCCTGAGTGTATAACTCAGAAACCAAAAGATCAGTTCTTTGGGTGCTGCACCGGAGGAGACAGAGAAACTGGTGCCACGTACGCTGACTCTTACAATAGAGAAAACGTTTGATAGGTCTTTTGGATGTAACTTTGTAGTTATCCATTCCGAGAAAAAGTTCCATATTTTTAGCCGCTGTTTTCTCTGTTATTCCCAGCTTTGCACAAGCTGGGCCTATCCACAAATTCTATTTTGCAGTACATTTAGTAATACTACAATAGTACTATAAACTGGTTCAAACATAGAAGGGTAAATCTCCATCTCCGTCTCTCCTATATTTTCTATGGGTAGATACTTACACATAAGTTTACCACTTTGTAGTATATGTGGGGGGTGGTGAAGAGCACTGGCTGTAAAAACGGACATACTTACTACTAAATGGAAGAGGTTTTGGGAAGGAGTAAAAAGGGCTGTAGATCGATTTGAGGAGGGGCAAACACAAACTGTTTAGGAGACAGCCTCACTTTTTTGACGTTCCAGCGATGCAGGACTCTCAACCATGTATTTCCACATAAAGCCACTTTGTATGGCCTTATAGATATGGAGTAAAACAAAGCAGCGCAAGTCGCTAAGTTCCCTTGCTCTGTGCCAGGGAGGCGTTTCATGTGTGCAGCAGTGGGTTTTCCCACACAACACCCATGGAGTTTGACGCTGCGCCAGAATCATTCATTCATGTAAACCTGGGCCAGCCCTAAGGCCTTATACCTCCCTAGAGCAGTAGTAAAGAGGAGAAATATTTTAATTTCTCCTGTTGCTTTTACTCTTTCCATGTGAAAATGCATCTCAGGGTTGTTTTTGTGCAGATTGGTGCCCTTTCCTGCACAAAAACAATCCTGCATGCGACGCAGACACCCTTACACCATGGTCAATGGTGCTTGCATTGGTGCTAGGGAGCCCAATTGTGTGCCAGCAGAGGGGAAAAGGACAGAAGTGTGCCATATTGCATAAATACGGTGCCTTCCTGCCTTTTCACACTGGCATGAGCAATGCAGCTAGAAAACTTGTGGTGCTGTCCTACGCCATATATAAGATCCTGCATTTCTATACTTATACAGCCAAAAAATGACCTTAAACAGTAATAAATTACTCCAGCTCAGTGCTGGAGTAAGTCCTGCTCCACACTTGGCCAACCACTGGTACTGCAACACCCTCCCATCGAAAATAATGGAGATAGGGACCCCATAGGAATTTATGGTAAACAAAATTAAATAGTAAAATATATAAATATATATAATTTAATGCTATTAAAAAAATATATATATATAATTTATATTCACAACCTTTTTTGAAATTATAATGTAATGTTTAGTAAAACATAATAAACGTGCCTTTAAATAATTCTAAACATCACTTTTAATAATAACTAATGCAAAAATAAAACATGCAATTCTTTTACTTTAGGTGGGGATTTATTTCTAATATTTAAATTAATTAAAGATTTAATTAAAAATGTAATTAACATAACTATTTTTTTTTAATTTTGTTCTACATTTAAAATAAATATATAAAGTTGATTTACATCAAAGATATGCTGGATGCTGGGGATAAGGAGTCACAGTAAGTTCTGGATGCTTCCCCTGTATCTTAAATAAAAAAGCCCTAAGCAGGGGGGTGATCGTCATTTGTCCCCATAGGGTGCTACCACTACTTCGTGAGATTTCCAAGGGATGGTGTACTCAAGTGGACCTTTATGTAGTAAAGAGACCCTCCCCCACCTTGTATTGATGTGTTTCCTTCCCTCTGGACTCTCTCTTGTGTTTTCCTGAAGTCTGCCAGTGCCATACCATTGCCAGAGAGTACTTGATCCCGGGGTCTAACAGGCTCCCCAACTGTCCTTACTGAGCTTCTCAGCGATAATCTGTTTTCTCCTCCCGATTTCCCCTCATTGGTCGGTTCCTACCTTTGGAGCAACAAGGTTGTTCTCCGCGACCTTCTGGGTACGCCTTCCCACTTGGCTCTCTCCTCTTGAAAAGGGAGGATGTCGCCATTGCCAACTTCTTCTCTGCGGCAGTGACCACCACTGATTCATCAAAGATCTCTTGAACAGGGTTACCAGTACTGCCTCTACCTCAAGCGCTCCTCCCCCTTGGGGCAACCCTGGAGGTGATTCTGCGGATCTGTTTCACTTCCTGAGCCACCTGTCTCCACAGCATCCTCTCCGTGGCTCCCAGCGGTTCTCCTGATTTCTCTGCCATCCTCGCTGCCCCTGGCTGACCGACATGCCAGCGGGCCACCAAGTCTCGTAGTTTCCAGCCCAATTCAAGGAACGTCAAGCTTTCTAGTTAGAATAAGTCATCCTCCCCCTGCAGCATCGCCCGTCTCTCTGCCGCACTAATACACAGCAACCACCATGTTGTTCCCGGAGTTGCTACAGCGAACACACTCTGGGGCATAATTATACTCTGTTTGCACCATATTTATACTATGACGCCCGACCCCGCGAATGTCAAAATTCCTCTGTGTGCGTCATTTTCTAGATGCGGGAAACCGTTTGCGCTAATGACATGCAAGGTAGGTGTTCCCGTCCAAAAAATGACTTTAAGGCCTGTGCGCCTTATTTACACTCCGGGGTCATTTTGACGCACAGGAGGGGCGGGCCTTAAAAAATAGCACACAGCCTGAGCGCCGTTTCTTAACGTCTTGGTGAGGGCAGGCGTTAAATGGCCTGTGGGCTCACTTCCATGGTCTCTGACCATGGAAGCAGTCCACAGGTGTCTTTCCCTGCCCCTAGGGACACCCCCTGCCACCCTAGCCCACCCCTGGAGGACACCCATGGATGGGGGGACCCATCCCAGGTAAGTACAGGTAAGTTGTGGTAATTTTTTTTTTTTTTTTTAAAGTGGCATGGGGGGGTGGGGGGGGGCTAACTTGGGCCCCCCTACATGCCACTGTGCCCAATGGCCAGGCCCAGGGGACAGAAGTCCCCTGGGCCTGGCCATTGGGCAAGGGGGCATGACTCCTGTCTTTGCTAAGACAGGAGTCATTTCAATGGGGGTTGTGCGTCAAAAAATGGTGCAATTCCGGTTAGAGCCATGATTTTTTACTCTAACCTGACTTGTACCATTTTTTGATGCACAACCCTCATCTTTCCCTACATCGGCGCTGCCTGGTTAGAGTCATTTTTTGTTACTCTGATCAGCCCGCAGGGCCGGCTAACTTCAATCCTTAAATAAGGCGCCCGCCTGGCACGTAGGAATGGCGTTAGTCGACGGTAATTTTTTTTACGCAAACCAGGGCTGCTGCTAGTTTGCATCAAAAAGTAGAAATATGGGCCTCTATACCCCCTGCATCCAGCCAACCTTTAATGTACCCTGAGAAGGACCCAGGTTACTAGGGTCCACATTTGGGAAAGGCATAGGCCCATCTATCGCCACATTAGCGTTATTTTTTTTTTACGCTAATGAGGCTATAGTGTGGGAAAAAAAACCACACCATATTTACGTAGTGATGCAATGCATTCATTGCTCTACTTTGTAACTCCTTGCGCCACATTATGCCTGCCCCAGGCATAATGTATGCAAGGGGGCGTTCACCAGTTAGGGGGTCGTACAAATGGCGCAGTGGAATCTTTGAGATTCCACTGCACCATTTTTAGCAGCATATGTAATGCCTTCACAGAGCAGGCATTAAAATGAGACACACCATTATTTGTAATGGGCTTCAATGTCCTTTGCAGGATTAGCACCAGCATTTTGGCACTAATCCTGCAAAGTACAACAATAGCATAAGAAATTTGATGCTATTGTCCCTAACGTGCACCATGGTGTGCCTTTTGTTAAATATGGAGCACACATGGTGGCATTAGGAGTGGCACACGGGGTCACAAGAAAAGTGGTACTTCATGACATGAAGGGGCATATTTATGAGGCCCTAGCGCCATATTTACAAGGTGGCGTTAAGCCACTTTTGGAGGCTTAACACCACCTTGTAAATGTGGCCCCTTCACATGCAGCACTTTGCGTGGAAGGGGTGTGCAATGGCCGTTGCTGTGGGGGTACCACAGTAACACCCATTGCATTTTGAAGCTGCTCCAGATTTGCGTGTTCTCGTAAACCTTTGGCAGTGCCAAAATCTAATTCCACCCCAGCGGTGGCGTTAGCAAGACTCAACGAGGAGCAATACTTTTATTCCGCCTTGTTTTTTACTTTTTCTATGTGTTCTGCAGCATGCATAGAAAGAGCAAAATGCCAAAAATGATTGTTTATGTGCAGGAAGGTGTCCCTTCCTGCACATAAACAATCATTTCAAAATGAAGCTTCGGCACTTCTGTGTGCTGCAGAAGTGACACCTTCCCACGCATAAACAATCAAACCCCTCAATGCAGACATCCCTGCACAATGGTGCAAGGGTGCCTACACTGGCACTGGCAACAATTTAGCACCAGCACAGGTGAAAACGCAGGGGTGCGGTGTATTCTAATAAATATAGTGCATTCCTGCATTTCTAAAGTGACGCAGCTTGGCGCTGCCAATTTTGGCACAGCACTGCACCACTTTTCAGCAAATCTGGCCCGAAGTGCCACTTTTCTTAAATATGGGCCTAGATCTCCACCCCCCCCATAATAAGTATGGATGGAATAAAAGTGAGAGATGTTCAAATACCACTGGGCTCAAATCGGTACCAATGTCAAGTGGAGGTGACTGAGAGTACCGGAGGGAGAGACCCCAAAGATGGAGAGCAGGAATAAGGACTTTGAGCTACATGCTCCTGGGCCATCCGCTGCTTTGGCTGGTTTAGGGACTGATGAAAGTGCTGAGGCAAATCAGGCTGACCCAGTTGATAAATAGAGAAATAGGGAAGCTCCACAATCCAAAGTTGAAGCCAGAAACGGCACACAGCAGGGGAACTCGCTGGATCAGCTGCTGCAGCCCCTTGCAAAATAAGTTAGAAGTGTTTTTTCTATCTCCCAAGCAAACGAAAAAGAAATACAGGGAGTATGTGAGGGGCTGGCAGATAAGTTGGACTCTCTATCTCAGAGAATGCAAGCTTTGGAGGACTCAGTAGTGGCCCTAAAAGAAGTTATTTGCTGAAATACTCTAGAGGTGGATACATTGAAGGTAAAACTCAAGGAGAACCAGGATCACTTAGAAACTTTAGAAAACAATGCAAGGAGGAACAACTGAAGGGTCCTCAACGTGCCAGAAAGAAGCAAGGCGGAGGATATAAAAGCATTTGTAGTGGATTTACTGGTTGGTTGCGAAGTATGGGAGGGCTCGGGGGAGGCCCTGGCCCAGGATATTCAAAAGGTACATCGCAATCCCTTCCAAAAATGTGAAAATAAAATGAAACCTTGCAGACTTTTGGTGATTTTTTTCACATATTCTGTTAAGGAGGAAACTCTATGTAAGGCTTTAAAAGCAGGTTCCTTGAAAGGGAAGGACTTCTTTGAAATCAGATCGGACAGTTCTCATGTCACCTCGACAGGTAGTGGGAGCTAGGGAAAAGGATGGAGGAATTCAGAAAATTGGGGGGGTCAGCTCATTGAAATTCGCTGCAACCATGAAGGCGATGTACAATAACAAGATGTACAACTTGAAAGATCATGAAAAAGCAGATGATTTGCTAGAGAAGTTTAGGTCCAGTCATGTTTGATAGTGAGTGGGGGTTTCCTATCTCTTTTCTTTTATCCCTTTTTTCTCATGATTCTCCCTCTTTTTTTCAATTGGTTTCGATTAGGTACGAACCGTCTCACTTTTTGTCGTTCTTCTTTTTTTTCTCTTTTTAGATAGCACCTTGGTGGTCCTGGTTGTGCACCAAATGGCTATAACAGCCAGGCAGAAGTTGGGGAGGGTTCTCCAAGGGGGGTGGAGCACAAATTGGTGTAACAGATAGTCTTGGACCCAGAGGTAAAAATAGAAAGGGTGATGGATACTAAGAGGCAGATTTATGAAAAGTGGTGCTGCACCTAATGCAGCACCACTTTTCTTACACCCCTTAGTGCCCCCCTAACGCCACCATGGTAGTACCGTATTTAAAATACGGCACACCATGGCGGTGGTTGGGGTGACTAGCGTCAGAATTTTTTATGCTAGTCTGGTGCTTTGCAGGATTATCATCAAAAATTAGGACGCTAATCCTGCAAAGCACCTCGAGGCCCATTGTAATGAATGGGAGCCTCTGTTTAACACCTACACTTAGCAGGCGTTACAAAAGGCTGGTAAAAATGGCATAAAGGAATCTCGTAGATTCCTTTGCGCCATTTTTACAGCCCCCCTAGCGCCGGAATGCCCCCTTGCATACATTATGGCCCTCATTCTGACCCTGGCGGTTTGTAACCGCCAGGGCAGAGGGCAGAGGAAGCACCGCCAACAGGCTGGCGGTGCTTCCGGGGCAATTCTGACCGCGGCGGTAAAGCCGCGGTCAGAAAAGGGGAACCGGCGGTTTCCCGACGGTTTTCCCCTGCCCCAGGGAATCCTCCATGGTGGCGCTGCATGCAGTGCCGCCATGGGGAATCCGCCCCCCTTCCCGCCAGCCTGTTCCTGGCGGTTTACACCGCCAGGAAGAGGCTGGCGGGAACGGGTGTCATGGGGCCCCTGGGGGCCCCATTAAGATTTTCAGTGTCTGCATAGCAGACACTGAAAATCGCGACGGGTGCCACTGCACCCGTCGCACCCCAGCAAATCCGCCGGCTCCATTCGGAGCCGGCTTCATCTTTGCTGGGGCTTTCCCACTGGGCCGGCGGGCGATCTGCTTGAGATCGCCAGCCGGCCCAGCGGGAAAGTTGTGATCACCGCCGCGGTCATTTGACCGCGGTGCGGTGTTTGGGCGGTTTCCGCCCGCCGGGCGGAGCCCGCCGCCCGCCAGGGTCGGAATGACCCCCTGTGTCTGGCACAGGCAAAGTGGCACAATGCAAGCATTACGTCACTTTGTAAATACGGCGCAGCGTTTTTCCTCTTCCAACGTCACATTAGCGTAAAAAATATTACGCTAATGTGGCATTGGAATGGCACAAGGCAAGCATAAATCGGGCCCAAAGGGAGTTAAAATTTTATCAGGGAATGTCAACAGTCTTCGAGTAAGGTCTAGGAGGGAAAAGAATTTTCAATATTTAAGAGATGTCCTAGACCAAACAGTTACTTTACAAGAGTCACACCTCACAAGAGTAGAATGTTTAGATATTTTTAAGACACCGAGATGGGTGCAGCAGTTTGCCTGTGCACATCAGGTAGGCCCCACAAAAAAGAGTGATTATCCTTATCAAAAAGAAGATTAAAGCTTCCATATTAGATTATAAGGTTGATAGAAAAGGAAGATGGGTTATTGCAAAGGTTAAAATTCTCAACAGCATGTATACGTTGGTAGGCTACTATGGTCCTGACATAGATGATATTGAACCCCTGCTAAATGTATGCCTTGAGTTGCAAGATGCATCTCATCCAATAATATTGTTGGATGATTTTAATGTAGTAATAGATAATTTTTTCGATAAGTCAAGCAACAATAGATCACGAGCCTGCTCCAAATCTCAGGTATATATTAGTTTCTTAATGAAACAACTGTCTGTCTGATATTTGGAGAGGGAGGAGAGGTGTGGAGCAGGGATAAACCTATCACAATAAGAAATATAAACATCGGTGAAGGATACATTTGTTTCTGGTGGACCAAGCATTTAAGGTTGATGTACAGAATGTTCAACACTTGGCTGCCCACTTGTTTGACAAGGCAGCAGTGGTTTTGGAGTTGAGGGTTAAAGCTACTAAAAATATATGAAGATGGACATTAGATCGTTCATTACCATACAATCCGGAAGTGGTGGATACCTTGAGGGCAAGGGCTGTGGATTTTTTTGATAATAATAAAAACTCTACTAAGTAGTATGGGACTCTTTCAAGGCCTATATAAGGGAAAGCTTAGCTTCTCAGCCCAGAAAATCAGGGAATGTAGGAAGGTAATTGTGGAGATAGAGCAAGAGTTGGCTCTAATGGAAAGGAGACTTGGAGATCCACAGGATCAGTGAGGGACTAACGAGACCCTGCCAAAGGAGACTCAGGAGGGGAAGGCTGCTATTGTTGCAGCTGCGGAAGATAGGGTAAGGGCTCAATTGGAGGCAAGTATGATGGCGCAGTCTGAGTACAGCGAAAGTGCAGGGAAGTTATTGGCCTCGAAGATCAAGGCAGATTCAGCAAGAAATTAGATGACAGAGGCAAAATGTAAAATCACTTGGAGAAGATTGAGGGAAATGAGGGAGGTGCAGCAGGCCTTCTTAGATTTTTTGAGGGCTCTTTATACAGGGGATTTGACTACGACTAAGGTGCAAGTGAATGATTGGCTGGAAGGGCTGGCAATGCCAAGATTGTCAGAAAAGGAAGGTTTAAACAAGGTTGTAACATTGGAAGAAGTATGGCAGATAACTTGTAGGAGCAAGAAAGGAAGGCGGCAGGACCTAAAGGGTTGCCAAATGAGTTTTATCAGATTTTGGAGGAGATAATAAGTGCAGTCCTGACTCAGCTTTTTGTAGGGATTTTCCAAGATTCTGTGATAACGTTAATTTTGAAACCAGATAAAGGCCCCTTAATGTGTGAGTCATGTAGGCCAATATTCCCAGTTAAATGATGATTATACATTTTTTGCAAACATCTTGGCAAAGAGGTTGAGTAATGTTGTAAGAAGGTTGATAGCAGAAGACCAGAAAGGGTTTCTAAAAGGGAAATTTATGGACAAACTAAATCATGAGTTAATTGGATCTATAAACTTGCCGGTTGCAAGTAAGATTGTTAGCTGTAATAACGTTGGATGCTACTAAGGCACTCAATAGGGTGAATTAGCAATATTTGGATGTCCTTATAGCTTATTAAAACCTGGGAGACAAATTTGTAGAGCAATATGGGAATTTTACAACACTCCCTTATCCAAAATTTTGTTGAATGTGAATATAACAGCAAGTTTCAAGATAGTGAGAGGAAAAAAACAGGGATGTCCACTCTCTCCTATAATTCAATCTGTATATAGAACCATTAGCAGAAAAGATTAGAAAATAACAAATGATCAAGCCTTTCACTTGTTGTGGTTGGGTGAGGAAGATATCATTGTATGCTGAAGATGTGATGGTTTACACAAGCGATCGTAATACCACTCTAGCTAGTTTAGATCAAGGAACAACAGCGTTTGGCAAGTATCGGGTTATGAGGTGAACCTGTCTAAAACAGAAATTATGGTATGGAACATGGAGGGAGGACACGTTTTTGATAAAAAATTGATCTTAAGTATTTGGGAATTAAGGTCTGTGTTTCCTGAAGAGAATAGCTGAATTAAATTTTAATAGGATCATGAAAGAGGCAAACAGACTTTTAGTAACTTGGTCCCATTTACCTTTAACATTGTTTAGAAGAGCCAATCTGGTAAAAATGTCTGTCCTCCCAAAATTTACCTTTTTATTTAATATGATCCCTTTGCAGAAGACCTGGTTACAAAAATTGGATGGGAAACTAGATTCTTTCATTCGGGACATCTAAGGGGGCTAGAATCGCAAGAAGGAAGCTGATGAGGAAATATGATAAAGGGGACATCGCACTTCCAGACTTTCAGATATATTCCTGGGCTTTCCAACTAAAAACTGTAAAGGCTATGCTGTCTTATAGCGATGGATCCGGGGAAGCTCATTTATGGGGAACCCTGGTAAATGAGGTGGAAGGCAGAAGGTCGAAATTCATGTACAAATTTGGTGATTTGAAATTCTTTAAAAAGGTGAGGCTGAAAGTTTTACAGGCAGCTGCCCGGTTGTGGACACAGATCAGGTGAGAGGCTAAACTATCCTACTATAGTAAATACACTCCAGTGTAGGACTCCCCCGGTACTCCAGAATGCCTCAAAGATTTATTAGTGATACCTCTCTGATAGTCAGGCATTACAGAATGGGGCCAGATCCTCCAAAATAGGAAACTTTGTTTATGGAAGGAATTCCAGATAAAAAACCTTGGTGAGGTATCCAAATTTAAATTTTCTCAATCACACAGAGGCACTCTTTGAGAGAGGAAGAAACTGACGCAAATGAGTTTGAAGAGTCGCTGAATATTGGGCCTCCCTGGAAGAAGGAAGTGGTGAACTTGTATGGGCTCCCCTGGATATCTTGGATGGAGATTTTGATCTTCATCATCATCATTTAACTTTATTTCGGTAAGTAAAAACATACCATAAAAGTACAATACAAGCATCATAAATTGTTAATTTTTGAAATTGGTAGAACACTAAAAAATATAAGCACAGTAAAAATATAAAAGAGATAATAAAGAGTTAAAATTTGAACAGAATGATCACAATATATATCTCCTAAATTTAGAGTGTACCACACAACAAGGACCCTATTCCCTATGCCCATAGGTGTTCAATAATGCAATAAAACAGTGTCTTAATATTAAAAGTTAAATACTAAAATCAGACATCAAGAAGTCAATTAAAATGCATACATAGATCTAAAAATTAGCTACCCAGTCTTATTCTTTAAAATTGCTAGTCTGAGGCGCCAGATTGATTTGAGGCGGAGATTTTGATCTTCCCATGATTCTGTGGGGGGACACTATCCCGAACGCAATGATCAATCAAATATGGCAAGTATCTTTTTAAACATTGTACAGTGTGTTAAAACTGGTACATCTCAGAAGAAACCACCTTTTTTCCCTCCACAGGGCCTTTTATAACCAAACAAGTTGGCCAAATTCAGGGTTACAGAGAATACGTTCTGCAAGAAATGTGGCCTATTGAAAGCGGACAATCTCCATATGTTTGTGCTCTGTCCCAACATACTAGAGTTTTGGGGAGACGTTGGTAAGGTGCTCAATTGTGATTTCCACACTTGTATGGAGGTAAGGCCAGAATTAATTATTTTTGAGATGTCTCCGGAGGTGGTAGTTTCCCAAGGGTGCAATGATAAACTGTTGTTTTACCTGGTCTTACTGGGCAGAAGAGAAATATGTAAACAATGGTTAACTCTGGTTAGTACTTCGAAGGTGGAGTGGTTAAACTCAGTGATTTATGTTTGCAAGATGGACCTAAACCATTCTCAAACCAAAAAAGTAAAGACGTTGTGAGCTCCCTTGACAAGATGGCTAGCAGGGGAAGAAGGGCTAAACTCCAACTGACCAGAGTGGCTTGGCACAGTATGAGATTATGAGAAGGTCAGATGATTACAGCCTCTTGGGACCAAGATGAGGTGATGGGCAAGTGGTACCGTAAGTCAGCACCCCTTCTTCCCTAGCTGTGAATCCTTGATCTCCTCAAGTATCCGGGTAATATCAGTAGAGGAAGAACTTGGAGAGCAGCCTGAAAGTGTACAAGGTAAATGAGGACTAAAAGAAAAATAAATACTTTACATCAATATTTAACATAAAAATGTTTCACTTTGTTTTCCTTAATTGAATAAGCTTTTTAGCTTTTCCCTATGCTTTACCTTTGGGAGACACCATAGTCAGGGTGGAGATCTCCCTTTGGTAAAGTATAGCATAGATTCAAAAAGGGTAAGTTTATAATAACTAATTAGTAAAAAGAATTTATTTTAAATATTAATGTCAATTAATTTTCAATATTTCTTTTAAGTAGTGACTACATTAAAAGCTCTCAAGAAACTCCCCAAAAGCTGTTGTCAATTACATGTTAGCCCTCAAACCTAAGCCATCAAGGAAATGATTGAGCGATAGTACAATGAAAAAGGCCACTCTAGAGGAGTACCGACTTGGCCAGAAGGTGTTGTTCATGGAGCCCTGGAGCTCTGACCTCTCCAAGGTTGGTGGATCAGGCCATACAAAGTGAAAGAGAGGAAGGGGGAGGTCATCTACTTGGTGGAACTGCAAACTCTCAGGAAAACTTTAAACAGCCCTCCATCTGAATAGGTTAAATCCACACTTTGAGAGGTAGGATTTGGCACAGATCGTGGTGACGTGGTGGTGAGGAGGAGGAATGTGAACTCCTCCCAAACTTCCTGACGCACAAACAGCAGGATGGATCAATAGAGGGACTGTCACCAGATGCTGGGGCAGTTCACCAATTGGTGTACCCATAACATAGATACAGGTGACATCAAACCTGTACAAAAAAAAAAGAAAAAAAAGATGTGCATGCTGAATGCAAGGTGAGAGCAAGTATCCAGGATGAGGTTTCCTAGATACTGGGGTTTCCAAGATACTGGAGGTGCTTGATCCCTCCAGTAGTTTCAGGTCCAGCACAGTGGTTCTGGTACCTAGGCTGGCACACTAGGTAGCACCCCAGAACTGAGGGTCTGTTTAGATTAAAGCAGCCTCAATTCAGTCTTTAAAAGTGATGAGCACCCCATGTCCGGAGCTGATGAGCTCATAGACAGGCTAGGGGCAGCCAAATTCCACAGTACCTAAGACTTGATGTCAGTTTATTGGCATATTTCCCTGAAGTAGCCAAGGAGAGGACAGCATTCCCCACACCAGAAGGGCACTTTCACTTCTAGGTTACACCCTTTGGGTTGTAAAATAACACAGCCAAAGGTAGCTCAACTGGAACCAGACTGGAATGGAGAATATCAGTACTGCCTTTCTAGTTAACATTGCAGTCTTCAGCTGCAGCAGTAAAGACCACATGTACCACCTAAGTAAGGTGCTTCAAGCCCTGCAGCAGGCATGCCTCACTACCAAGGCCAGTATGTGCCAGATAGGGCAGGGTTCTGTGGTGTACTTGGGCCACCACGTTGGTGGATGATATGTACAGTCTCTCCAAACCAAAGTTCAGATCATCCTGGCCAGGAGCCCTCTAAATCACATATTCAGTTCGGGGCCTTTTGTTTGCTTCACTGGATACTACAGGAGGCTTGTAAAGCTGCATGGCACCATTTGCTCCTGGAAGAGTTGACGTATGAGTCAGCTAAAGTAGATGATTTGGACAGAGGTGTGCCAAAAGGCCGTTGGTCGCTAACGCAGTTTAGCGTCAAAAAATTTTGCGCCGTCTAACGCCATTCTGAAGCGCCATGCGGGCGCCGTATTTATGGAATGCCGTTAGCCGGCGCAAGCAGACCGGCGCTGCCTGGTTTGCGTGGAAAAAAACCACGTACACATGACAGCGCCGGCGTAGGGGGAAAATGGCGTATGGGCGTCTTAAAATGGGGCAAGTCAGGTTACGTCGAAAAAATCGTCGTAACCCGACTTGCGCCATTTTTTTTCGACGCCCATCCCCCATCAACATGACTCCTATCATTGTAAAGATAGGAGTCATGCCCCCTTGCCCAATGGCCATGCCCAGGGGACTTCTGTCCCCTGGGCATGGTCATTGGGCATAGTGGCATGTAGGGGGGCACAAATCAGGCCCCCCTATGCCACAAAAAATTTTAAAAAATAAACTTACCTGAACTTACCTTAATGTCCATGGGATGGGTCCCTCCGTCCTTGGGTGTCCTCCTGGGGTGGCCAAGGGTGGCAGGGGGGGTCCCTGGGGGCAGGGGAGGGCACTCTGGGCTCATTTTGAGCCCACTTGTCCCTTAACGCCATGCCTGACCCAGGCGTTAAAAAGCGGCGCAAATGCGCCGTTTTTGGCCACGCCCACTCCCGGGCGTCATTTTTGCCCGGGAGTATAAATACCACGTAAAGGCCTGGGAGTCATTTTTTAAGACGGGAACGCCTCCCTTGCATATCATTAACGCAAGGAAGGGGTTCACGCTAAAAAATGACGCACACTCCGGGCACTTTGGCGCCCGAAGCGTCTAACGCCATAGTATAAATATGGCGTTAGTTGGCGTTAGTTTAGCGTCGAATTTGCGTCGAAAAAAACGACGCAAATTTGGCGCAACCAGAGTATAAATACGGCCCTAAATGACGCTAGTGGAATGCAGAGCCTATTGTGTCAATCACCACAATGACAGTGCAAAACACTGCTTGAAGCATCCCATTATAGCAAGATGACAGCTATTTTGTAGACTGCAATTCAACCTGTCAAATAGCCCATTTTTTGTTACATATTTTTATTAAGTGAACCTGTAAAGTTAAGACATGAACTAAACTTATGACAATCTCCATGACAATCTCCAGCCATAGCACAGTGCAACACATACAACTGAGGATAGTATAACTTTGTGGACTGGAGTACAGATGGGCAAGCCGCAGGTCTCCCTGTGACCAAGCCCAACATAGTTTGCTTTCAAGTTCACCTTGGTGGATGCTCAAGGGCCATAGTCCTTATACATTAGCCTTGGGTATCGTCCATGCTGTTCAGGACCTGGACATTCTCAGACATTGTCTCTTAATTTTTGCCACTGACACCATACCTTGGAAAACTCCTGGGAGTAGCCTCATGCCTGATAATTTGTTTTGTCTGTACACATGCACCAGTCCATGTTTTGAGGCCAAAGGACAACCAGGCAATCGATGGACCAGAACGGTTAGATCACTAAGCATTTCCATGAAGTGTGGACATGGGAGCTGGACAACTCTGTAGGCAATTGTTGTTACCAACCCTTCCTATTCTAACAATCCTCATTCTGGTAAAGTAAGCCCTGTTCGGTACCTTCAGTTGTATGAGTCGGACCCCCATTCTCACTGTTGGTACCTACAAGCCTCTTCCCAGCCGACATCCTCCAGTGTGCCTAGCTCCACTTGCCATTTTTATCAAAAGGCTTCTAGTGGGCCATGGATGTAAGTAATCAGTGTTCTATATATATGGGATATGTCAAGCTTATGGAGTGGTGCCACCAGTATTCTGTATTCCAGGGTAGATATGACTCCATCAAGTCGAGGAGGTGCCCATACTTGGCCATCTCATGTTTAAGTTGTATATAGCAAAGGCGCTTGGTGTCGGTTAATGCATAATGTTTAAGTTCTTCAAATGTTAACAGATCCTGAGGGCCCCATATGTCTCCTATTTTAGATATACCCAGGAGGTCCTACTTTTGAAAGCCCCTCAAACCAATAAGATACAACAATATGGACAAGTTATAAAAAGGTGTTTCCAAGGTGAGTTTATCCTGGCAACCTAGCGCCAAAATAGCCTTCTTCGAACTTTTTATAGCTGTAGCTGTTGAGGTTAGTTTCTGACCCAACCCGCCTTCACCATATAGATCCAGTGGGTACTCTTTAGAGGTAATGGCCCTCCTGCCTGTATGAAGTGAAGGTTCTTGCATGGCAGCAAATGTCCAGCTGTTCACAATTAGGAGTTGAGAGGCCCGGTTGCAGATCGGGTAATGCTATGTCCCCGTGGTATGGAAGATTCATCAGCATGTATAGTGCTATCCTAGAGATACACCGTCCCAGAGCAGAATCCTTCTCCTGCGAATGACAGTTTGAAAAAAGGAGTTTGGGTTCTCATTAAGTGCATTCTGCAAACATATACATTAATTTTGGAAGGGAGATCATTTTATGAAGTGCAGCCTGCCAGTGTCAACAGGGGGAGTTTTCTCCAGTGTTCAACATGCACCTTGTAGTCCTCCAAGATCCTACTCAGGTTGTTACACAAATCAACAGATCAGTCTTTAGTACTATAAACCCCTAGGTACTTGAACCCCCTGCAGACCACTGTGGCCAATACCCCCAGGTCAGTGGGGGTTGCCAAGGAGTGAATGGGAATGCCACAGATTTATATCAATAAATGCGGAACTGAGCATTTTCCCCAAATATATTAAGCATTTCCAGTAGCCAGGAGACTGACTGCTCAGATCAGCCACATAAAGAAGTAAATAATTAGCACAGAGGGAGATGCCTCCCTGATCTGACTCCCATGTGATACCACAGAGTTATGTGTCACAGTCCTCCCAGTTAGACTAGGCTCCACCACCAGAGTATAAAACAAAGGGTAGAGGGGGCAGAGCTGCCTAGTTCCACAATTTGAAACTCTGCCATTTACTTGCACTCTCGCTGTTGGAGCTGTGTATAGCAGTTTAACACTTGCCCAGAATTCTGGGACATTCCCCATTTTATCAAGGACAGGTAGGGGGTCCAGTTAGTCAAATGCCTTCTGTGCATCGAGCGCATGCAGCATTGTTGGCTCCAGAATAGCATCTGCCCACGCCAGAACAACAAAAAGGCATCTACGGATCTGCTTGGTCAATCTATGATGCATGAACCCTGACTGGTCTGAGTTTAGGAGCTTCTCAATTACTTGGTGTAAATGATTAGCCAACACTTTGACCAGTATTGTAGCCTCAGCGTTCAATAGCAATATAGGTTGATATGAGGAGCAGTCCTCTGACAGCTTGCCTTTTCATGGATAAGGATAATGTTGGCCATCCTAAGAGCTCTAGGCACAGCTCCTTCTCTTTTAGTTGCAGAGAGCAACAGTGTGTGTGTGACTCTATAATCTCCCCACCCCCAGGTATTTAAAGAATTCTGCGGGCAGCCCATTGGGCTCTGGTGTCCTCCCTGGATGCATTTGCTTAGTGACCCCTCGAACCTCCTTCACTTCTATTTTATGATCTTTCAGGTCCCTATCATCTTTGGACAAATGGTTCCACTTCCTGCGAGGAGCAGTGCAGTTTGTACCAGTAAAGATGTTCTAGGTGAAGGCGTGGGTGATATAATTCCCAGATTCCAACAGATGCCCGGCATCTGTTAAAATGTTCCTAACCCACTTTTGGCCCTCCTTTCTACATGCCAACCATGTCAGATATTGGCCAGCCTCAAATCCCATCTCATACAAATAGTGTTGTTTTACACAGAGCGATTTTGCTTCCTCCTTCACTACCTGTCTGTATTCATATATCAGGAGCTCAATTTGGTGGCTCCTGTATACAGTCTGCTTCCCACTGGCCCAGGCATTGTTCCAGCTCTCCGACCACCCTTTCTTTTTGCCGACATTTCCCAGATTTAATGGCTAAATGTTGCCCTCTGACAACCAGCTTGTATGCTTCCCAGAGTGTCACTTCTGAGGCCACTAATCCAAAATTTAGTTCAAAGTAGTGCTCTGTGGCTAGTCTAATTTGGTTTCTACTGCCCCAATCCCATAGATACTATGGGGCATATTTGGAAGTCCCTAGCGCCATCTTTGCAGTATTTATCTTGACACAAATGTGGCGTTAAGGTGGCATTTCCCACGTGCCATATTAACAAAGTGGTGCAATGCTTGGGTTGCGTCACTTTGTAAACCCTTGCGCCACATTATGCCTGTGCCAGACATAGGGGGTCATTACGACCTTGGCGGGCGGCTGATGCCGCCCGCCAAGATCGGACCGCTGTGCGGCCGCCAATGCGGCCGCACTCCCGCCGCGGCCATTTGGAGATCCCCACTGGGCCGGCGGGCGGAAACCTGGAGCCGGCGGTGTTGCAGTTGCAACCGTCGTGCTTTTCACTGTCTGCTATGCAGACAGTGAAAAGCTCCATGGGGCCCCCAGGGGCCCCGCGACTCCCCTTTCCGCCAGCCTCTTCCTGGCAGTTCAAACCGCCTGGAAAAGGCTGGCAGAAAGGGGACTCGTAATCCCCTGGGCAGCGCTGCTAGCAGCACTGCCCAGGCGGATTATCACCGCTGGGGCAAATGTGGCGGAATACCGCCTGCCCCGGCGGTGCGACCGCGGCGAGGCCAGGAAGCACCGCCAGCCTGTTGCCGGTGCTTCCGTCATTTTAGCCCTGGCGGTCTCGTACCGCCAGGGTCAAAATGACCCCATAATGTATGCAAGGAGGGCGTTCCGGCACTAGGGGGAGCTGAAAAAATGGGACTTTTAACACCTTTAGAATGGGCCCCTATGTACTCTGCAGGAGTAGCGCCAACATTTTGGTGCTACTCCTGCAGAGTACATCAATAGTGTCACCTAAAATTACGCTATTGCCCCCTACCCTGCGCCATGGTGAGTCGTATTTTAAATATGGCGCACACATGGTGGCGTTAGGGGGCGCTCAGTGGCGCTGCACTGGGCACAGCACCACTTCCCTCAAATCTGCTCCTATGTGTCCAGTCTCGACTTGGTACTCATGAAATGTAGTGTGCTCATGGGCGGGAAGTGATCTGATATTCAACATGCCAGACAGTGCATGCTCCCTGTGAGGAAATGGGGTGTATTATATAGTGTGGTTGTGCAACCTCATCGTGTAATAGATTTATCAATTCCTTTAGGTCCAGTAGGTTTAGCCTGCGAAACCCTTAGCTCGATCCCCGATAGCTGTGGCACTGAGCAGCAAAGCTTACACAGCGAAACAAGTGAAAAGATTCAAACAGCACCAAACAAATGAAGAAGAAAATATGATACTCAAGAAAGCCAACACCAATTTGTAAAAATAGACTCTATTTTGATAAGAATTTAGATATTAGAATGAAAAAGATCCACCAGAGGGTTCCAGCAGTATTGATATTACAAGCAATAATAAATCAAAACAATTTCACTCAAACGTGAACAAGCCTTAGCAAAGTCAATGAATTGGACATAGAAACGTTTTCAAAGAAAACCTAGGTAAGTGTCAATGCGAATGGGTCATTTGGAAGTACTTGAGTTGAAAAACTCTAGTAGGGAGCTGGTCAGGGGGACCCACCAGATCCTCAAGAACAGTTAGCTTCAGAGATAAAGCAGTCCTTCAGAAGTTGTAGGCACTTTACCCATGTTGCAAAGGATTCCTATGACACGGTCCAGATGAAAAGGATGAAGGCTGCTGAAGATGCTTCAAGGATGCAGGGGATGCGACTCCCGTCTATAAGGGTCTTCCTGTAGGGATTCCTCAGTCCATGAAGATGGGAAGGGGACACTGGTTGCATGGTCAATGTTCCACGAAGTCCTTTCCGGTCTGCCTGAAGTCCAGCCAGCACTGGACTACCAGTCCCCATTGTCACAGTTACAGGCCAATCCCTGGGTCAATAAATTCCCCTCTGAGGGTCCTAGCAACTCTTCAACAGCACCCCGGGCTCAGCAGACTCAGATGTAAATCTGTGTGTAGGGTCCTGGTCATTGGCACCGCACAGCGGTGGTGGTAAAGGCATGACGACTATGGGCTACCAACTTGCCCCAGCAAGCTTCTCCAGCTGTTATGTTGCTGTGCCAAAAACAGGAGGCTAGTCAGCTGGTCCTTGGAGTTCTCTTGGCTTGACTGGGCTCTGGAGACGGCTTTCCTTGAGCAGGACACGGCAGGTAAAGTTCTCTCTTTGCTACCACCAGGTACAGCAGGTGCAGTCCTTGTCAGTGCAACCTCTATTTGCTGGTCCCTCAGTGCAGCAGGGTTGGTTGGTTGAGATCTGAGGTCTTGGTGCCAGGGGTGCCCTCTTTTTGCTTGAAAAGTGCCCTCAGAGAAGGATACGGTTGGTTCTCTCCCACCAGATGACCAGTTCCTGTGGAGTTGTGGAGTGTGGCATGTGGCTTTCCCGGGATGCACCATTCTGCCCCCTCTCAAGATGGCAAGACCCCTCTTTCAGTAATCAGACCTCACTGGTCCACCCTTGGATGTGGCTACCTCAGGGCTGCCAGCCCCTGGGGAAACCAATTTGGCAATTTGTTTCCCCTCTCTGCTTCCCGTGCCAGTCCTGTCTACCTCAACACTGGGGCAGCCCTCCCTCCTGGTGTTACACATCTGCCTTTCAAAGATTGTTTCACCTTTGAAGCTTACCTTTTAGGGCTAACACCCAAGTGACTTCCTGCAGGAGTTAGTTGACACCACACTGGCCTGCAATCCCTCATTGTTCTTCTTCCTGGGAGTTGTTGGCATGTCTCTCCAGGAGGGCAGAAATCTATCTCGTGGAGCAGCCTCCCTGTGTGCCCAGGAAGGCATAGAAGTTTTAAAGGTAACAAAGTGGCAGCTTTGCTAATTTTGTATACTGCAACAAGTTACATTAATTTCAACATGAAATACATGTAGCAAATTGTTTGATATCTTGGAGTGCCCAGTTTGGTTGCACCATTCAGGACTTCGCACAGCTAAGGGGTCAGTGCATAAGGAAATGCCTTCCTTGGCATGGTTACCCCCTGACTTATTGCCTTTTGTTGACTCCAGTTATGATTGAAAGTGTGCTGGGATGCTACTAACCAGGCCCCAGCACCAGTGTTCTTTCCCTAAAATGTACCTTTGTTCCCACAACTGGCACAGCCCTGCACACAGATAAGTCCCTTGTAAATGGTACCCCTAGTAACAAGGGCCCTGTTGCCAGGGAAGGGCTCTAAGGGCTGCAGCACGTCTTATGCCACCCTGGGAACCCCTCACTCAGCACATGCACACTGCCTCACAGCTTGTGTGTGCTGGTGGGGAGAAAATGACTACGTCGACATGGAACTCCCTTCAGAGTGCCATGCCCACCTCTCACTGCCTGTGGCATAGGTAAATCACCCCTCTAGCAGGCCTTACCACCCTAAGGCAGGGTGCACTATACCACAGGTGAGGGCATAAGTGCATGAGTACTATGCCCCTACAGTGTCTAAGCAAAACCTTAGACATTGTAAGTGCAGGGTAGCCATAAAGAGTATATGGTCTGGGAGTTTGTCAAATACGAACTCCACAGTTCCATAATGGCTACACTGAAATCTGGGAAGTTTGGTATCAAACTTCTCAGCACAATAAATGCACTTTGATGCCAGTGTGGGATGTATTGTAAAATACACCCAGAGGGCATCTTAGAGATGCCCCCTGAATACCAGTCCAACTCCTAGTGCTAGGCTGACCAGTTTCTGCCAGCCTGCCACAACCAGACGAGTTTCTGGCCCAAGGGGAGAGTGCCTTTGTCACTCTGTGGCCAGGAACAAAGCCTGTACTGGGTGGAGGTACTTCTCACCTCCCCCTGCAGGAACTGTAACACCTGGCGGTGAGCCTCAAAGGCTCATGCCTTTTGTTACAGCAGCCCAGGGCATCCCAGACAGCAACCTAAACACACCCCTAAAATTAGTATTTAAGGGCGACCCTGAACCCAGGAAATGAGATTCCTGCAACCTACAACAAAAAGAAGGACTACTGACCTCAAAGCCCTGCAGAGATGACGGAGAAGACAACTGACTTGACCCCAGCCCTACCGGCCTGTCTCCAGACTCAAAGACCCTGCACAGCGACACATCCGACAGGGACCAGAGACCTCTGAGGACTCAGAGGACTGTCCTGAAACCAAAGGACCAAGAAACTCCTGAGAACAGCGGCACTGTTCAAAAACAGCAATAAATTTGCAACTTTTTAGCAACCTCCAAAGAACTCTCTCTTCCTGACGGAAGTGTGAGACTTCTCACTCTGCACCCGACGCCCCCGGCTCGAGCTCCAGAGAACAAACACCAAAAAGAGGGCTCCCTGGCGACTAAGACGAAGTGAGTACCCTGAGTCGACCCCCCTGCACCCCTACAGCAACACCTGCAGAGAGATCCAGAGGCTCTCCCTGACCACGACTGCCTGGTAACAAGGAACCCGACGCCTGGACCAAGCACTGCACCCGCAGCCCCCAGGCCTGAGAGGAGCCACCTTCCAGTGCGGGAGTGACCAACAGACGGCCCTCTCCCTAGCCCAGTTGGTGGCTGGCCAGAGAAGCCCCCCTGTGCCCTGCCTGCATCGCTTAAGTGACCCCCGGGTCCTCTATTGCTTTCAATAGCAAACATGACGCCTACTTTGCACACTGCACCCGGCCGCCCTGTGCCGCTGAGGGTGTATTTTGTGTGCCTGTTTGTGTCCCCCCCAGTGCTTTACTTACCTGAGAAAGTTAACCAAACTTTCCTCCCCCAGGAACTGTTGATTTGTGCAGTGTCCACTTTTAAAATAGCTTATTGACATTTTAACTAAAACTGTGTGTACTACTGCTTTGAATCAAAGTTCAATACTTACCTTGCATTTTATATACGTACCTCAAATCTTGAATCTTGTGGTTCTAAAATAAATTAAGAAAATATATTTTTCTCTATTAAAACTATTGGCCTGGACTTAAGTCTTTGAGTGTGTGTTCCTCATTTATTGCCTGTGTGTGTACAACAAATGCTTACCACTACCCTCTGAGAAGCCTACTGCTCGACTACACTACCACAAAATAGAGCATTAGTATTATCTAATTTTGCCACTATCAACCTCTAAGGGAAACCCTTGGACTCTGTGCACACTATCTCTCACTTTGAATTAGTATATACAGAGCCAACTTCCTACATTCACCAGTTGTGCAACCAAGTCTTTCCACAGTAAAATGACAGTTTTGTGAGTTTTAAGGACAGGAGATGTAAAATACATGTCCTGCCTATGTCATATGTTACACCCTGCCTTTAGGGCTCGGTAGGTCTGGCAGAGAGGTGTCTTACTCACATGTCCAGGGAAGTGGTGGCTTTGCTATTGCTTTCAGTGGCAAAGTTGGGCTAAACTGCTCTACCAGTCTGCAGTAACAGACTGGGGGACTCATTTTACTTGGGTGACTTCCAGGGTGGCACAACCAGTGCTGCAAGTCCTTGATTATCCATCTAACTTACATGCCTTGGGTACAGAGTACTATTTACTAGGGACTTACAGGCACGTTAGCCATTTCCAATTGGGTTCAGCCATTTTGACATACACTTCAGAGCCAGGTCACTGACAAAGGGTTGTGGTTAGCAGGCCTCAGTTTGCTCTCAGTGTGTAAAAACCAGCAGCTTCAGTTGGCAAACTTGGGAATGACCATACAAAAAACAGCATTTCACTCCCATATCAACTTCTCTTTGACATTCCCAAAACGGAAAACCCGAAAACCTAAAAACTCCTTTGCCACTCAAAAAACCCATACCCCTCCTAAATGCTAATAATGCCCATGGCACCAGAAAACCTATACCCACCCTAAAACCTAAAAAGGGCCTTGTCTCCCAAAAACCCATATCCACCCTAAACCCTAAAAATTCCTTTTATAAAGTGAAAAAATCCAACTGTGTTTTGTCTGCAGTTCCACCTTGTAAAGTTATCTGAAGGAGACACTTGAGGAACAATCACATTGGCAAAGTAACAGATACACAAGGGCACTGGAGACACTTAGGCAGCAGTAATGTAGGAGATGCACTATACATTTACCTAATGAAGTAGCTCTTACTAATCAAACAGTAGAAAGCTCTCCAATTGGGCAGACATTCTGCACCAAATGCTGGCCTCCTCTTGGATAAATATGCAGAGCAGGATTCATTCCGGCACGACACACAATTCACAGAAATTAAATCTCAATGAAAAGCATTTATAGATATGAACAAAGCAGGTGCTCAAGTTGTAGCACCACTTCTGTAAAGTACTAATCATTCAAATTTCTTATGCGCAGTGAAGGCAATGCAAGTGTTTTTTCTTTGCATTTCCACCTTGAAAAGTTATCTGGAAACCTTGATGGAGGGATTGGGTGGCTATAGCGGGTTGGTCACATAGCTCGGCCTGTGGCCAGGCTGTGTGACCAAGCTCCTGCCGCACATGGACAAAGGCTGTGTGTGGCATGGAGTTGGGTAGTTATAGGGAGTTGGACGCAGGGCCTGGCCTGCAGCCAGGCCCTGTGGCCACAATCCGCTGTGCATGGCCGAGTCCCATGCGCAGGGCAGGGTTCGATTAACGTATGGTAATTAAAATTACTTTACATTAAAACGTTATGGTTAGAAAATAGAATTTAAAAAAACATCGAAATTCACCTAAAAAGTCAAAGGTTATAGGGACGTTATCGTAAGCTCACATTTTAAATGTAGAAAACCAAAGAAATTCACCTGTTATGGTAAGAGTTATTTCAAGTAAATATAACTCGTGCCCTAAGGAGACTACAAAATGTGCCCTCGCCATGCACTGCTATGTCTCAAGATATTACAGCACTCATGACATGTTTTAGAACATCATTGATTATATCACTATTGAGGAAGCTGGCTCTCAATATGGTGCGATAAAAAGAAGTACACCAGGCCAAGAGTCAGTTGGATCCCATATTGGTTTGTAAAGGCAAATATATTTCGGACTAATGCTCTATTTTGTGGCAGTGGGGGTGAGCAGTTCGGCTTACAGAGGGTAGTGCTAAGCATTTGCTGTACTCACAGAGGCAATATATGAGACACACTCTCAAAGAATAAATCAGAGACCAATTTACAAAAATAACAATTAGTTTTATATATGTTCCAAACCCAAGAGCTTTGTAATCAGGTAAGTAGACTTTTAAGCATAAATACTCTGCAGTTTCAAATATCAACACAGTGCAATACTTAGAGTTCTTCAATGTTATCCTATGGCGGACAACAATGTTTAGCACACACAGGGTTAACAACGACTTATGAGGTCGAGCTCAGTGAGCAAATGTAAGTGCTGGGAAATGATCAGAACCATTCCAGCAGGTCACAGCAGGCAGCACTGTGGTGGCCGGGTGTACGGATGCAGGAAGGCGTTGGGTGCCCAATGGTTCTCTACGGTAGTTGGTTCTTGTGACAAACAGGCTGCAGGCTCTAGCTAAGAAGCCAGTCAGGGACAACAAGCAGGTAGGTTGTAGACTTGAGGTGCTTGGGAAGTAGGTGCACCTTTGGTCCTTTTCTCCAGGGCCCAGGGTGATGGATGCAGGGGTGTCCCTAGGCGTTGCGTTTCTCGTCCGGGAGCACTTGCAGTCGGGGGGTCCTGTGTATTGAGGCTGCAGGCATCATCTGGGAGTGTGGCAGGGGTGGCCCCAGGATGGACTTGAGCTCTTAGGAGCCAGGTAACATTGTTGGTACCAGCCACCCACCTCAGATCGGGTCAGGGGTGACGGGCGCAGTAGTTGTTGGAGGTGTGTTTTCTCTCACCACAAGGCTGCAGAAGAGGGGACCTGCGTGAAAAGGCTGCAGGATACTCGGGAGAGTCCAAGATTGGTGAAACCACATTGGAGTTGGTCTCTGGGCAGCTAGGAAACAGCGTTGGCACCGTTGTTTGGCTTCACCCCAGTTTGTGGACGTCAGGTGCAGAGGTCACTTCAAGTATTGGGGCTTTGGGGTTCCAGCAGCTGCAGAGTTCTTTTCTTGAAGTTTTGTTGCAGAACAGGTCCACTGCTTATAGGAGACTTGAGTCCTGGATGGAAGGACTAGTTGGCTTTTTGGGCAGAGTCCTTTGAGGTCAGCGGGCAGTCTGTCGTGGTCAGCTGCTTCTTCTTTTCCCGTTCTGCAGGTGCAATTCTTCTTTATCCTTATTTTCTTAGCTCATGAGGATCTGAGTTCTAGGGTTCACGGGTGCCACATAAAAACTCAATTTGGGGGCGTATCAGGGAGTATCAGGTGGTAGTCAATAGACTAACCACCTTTAGGGTCACTACACCCTTCTATGACCACTTCCTTTGGGAAGTGGGTATAACCATAATCCTAGGGGCCTAATGCCTTCCAAGCAAGAAAGAGGGATTAGAAAAGTGATGTCCACTTCAGCTTGTCCACCTTAGAGGTGGGACTGGCATAAAGTGGACACACCTTCTGATCTGCCTAGTTTTCCCACCTGTGCTGCTGACAAAAGTGAGGTCTTGACAGAAATGCATCTGTGATGGCTGAACTGGTCAGGACATGTCAGTCAAAACACTAGTAGCTGGTAGGTTTTCAGGGGGCACCACTAAGGTGCCCTCTGGGAGCATTTATTAATAAATCCTTCACTGGAATCAGTGAGGGTTAATATTCTTAGATGTTTGATACCAAGCATCCCAGGGTTCAGAGAAGCCATCATGTAGCTCGGGAACTTGTAATAACCAGTGCCCAGCACATGCATTTAAAATAGCTTCCCGGTTCACTTACCATGTCTCAGAATCGACAGACATACCAGGGGCATATTTCCTCGTGCATATATGCGCTCACGTGTCCTGATGCACCCTGCCTTAAGGGTGACTTACACTTGCCACATACAGTGATAGGGGACTTGTCACACAGGCGTGTGTGACACTTCTTGTCTTCAATTTAGCAAACACCAACACACGCAGTCTGCAATAGCAGCACTATGTGGGTTTGGTGAGAAGTCCCTGGTGGGCACAGTTCTCAGGGACCTTCCTTAGTACCCCATGCCATAGTAACCAGAGTACCATTTACTAGGGACTTAGAGTGGGTGCTAAAGAGTTTACCAATTGTGAAAAACAACTGTGCAGTTTTGAAGAAAGAGATCTTCCACTGGGGACCTATAAGTGCACTAACCGTCAAAATCACATCAGAAACCAGGCAAAAAGGGTGCTTTCTTATACACTACAACATTTGCAGTACAATTATTGATGAGAAAACTGTGCCTGGCGAGGACACCCTTCATGGGTTCTGCAAGGTGTCCTAGTTATATTTAAGCCAAGGAATGTATGAGCGTGGTCAAGACAGACAACCCTTTAACATCTCTTTGTTCAGTTTTGTCTCAGGCCCAGACAAAATGTGAAAGAGGACAAAAAAAGCCATAGTATCTGCTATATAATCAACTCCCACGTCTTCATGAACTGAGAAGCTAGGGGCACACTGGGGGACACATAGAAGACGCTGCAGAAAAGTGTTTTCCACTGTCTACAGTGCAGCCTGCTTATCGTATCCCCAAACCTCACTCCTGTTGACCCCCTTAGAGGCTCTGTATACCTAATAGGTAATTTACCTAATTTTGAAGTAAAATTGAAAACTACTGCATTAGCCCAAACAAATTTCAGTTTTTTCCTACACATCAAAGGAAGCCAAGACAGAGAAGAATCAAACAGTATGCCCAAGTATGAAAAAACTCTGGTCTTTGGTAGGACACTATTGCCTAGATGAAATGTCTTAATTTTGGATGGAGGGGGGGACCAACTACCATAGCAAAGAATTTATTTACATTGACTGATCCAATTCACCCATAAAAGTAGAAAAGGAAATCAACAGGGACTGCAGGCCCACTTCCATCTTGGCCATTAAGACAGCATCATCTGCGTATAGAAGCACCAGTAAACGGCGAGACCCCACCTGTAGGCAATCTTCATGAGTGGCAATCAAGGCCTGCTCTAGTTGGTTCACATATATGTTAAATAAAAAAGTGGCCAATATATAGCCTTGTTGTACTCCCCTACAGATGCTGAAACAACACGTGCATTTTAAATCTTTAGATTAATGTACCAATGCCACCATGTCTTTTGTGTAAATCCCTTAAAGTACAAGTTATATCTGGTAGAGACATATTCTAGTTGCAGATTCCATACCTTAGAATTTTTCCCCAGGCTTCAGAATGGATCCAGAGATTTTTCCTTCAAGCAATACCCTTGAGCGTCCAGAGGTGGCGTCGTAGTCACCGTGATGATGTCGGGAGTAGTACACACCGCCCCATCAGCGCAGTGACGTCAGTTTCTTTAAACGACTTTCCAAGCCAATGCGCAGAGCCACAAAGAACACTGAGGCCCGTATTTATACTTTTTGACGCTAAACTGCGCTAACGCAGTTTAGCGTCAAAAAGTTTTGCGCCGGCTAACGTCATTCTGAAGCGCCATGCGGGCGCCGTATTTATTGAATGGCGTTAGCCGGCGCAAGCAGACCGGCGCTGCCTGGTGTGTGTGGAAAAAAACCACGTACACCAGGCAGCGCCGGCGTTGGGAAAAATGGCGCTAGAGCGTCTTAAAAATGGTGCAAGTCAGGTTGACGCAAAAAATCGCCTCCACCCGATTTGCGCCATTTTTAACGACGCCCAGGCGCCATTTACATGACTCCTGTCTTAGTAAAGACAGGAGTCATGCCCCCTTGCCCAATGGCCATGACCAGGGGACTTATGTCCCCTGGGCATGGTCATTGTGGCATGTAGGGGGGCACAAATCAGGCCCCCCTATGCCAAAAAAAATATATAAAAAAAAAAAAATGTATACCTACCTGCACTTACCTGAATGTCCCTGGGGTGGGTCCCTCCATCCTTGGGTGTCCTCCTGGGGTGGGCAAGGGTGGCAGGGGGGGTCCCTGGGGGCATGGGAGGGCAGCTGTGGGCTCATTTTGAGCCCACAGGTCCCTTAACGCCTGCCCTGACCCAGGCGTTAAAAAGAGGCGCAAATGCGGGGTTTTTTGACCCGACCACTCCCGGGCGTGATTTTTGCCCGGGAGTATAAATACGACGCATTTGCGTCGCAGACATTTTTTTGGACGGGAACGCCTACCTTGCATCTCATTAACGCAAGGAAGGCGTTCACGCAAAAAAATGACGCTCTTTACTCCTACTTTGGCGCTAGACGCGTCTAACGCCAAAGTATAAATATGGCGTTAGTTTTGCGCCGAATTTGCGTCTAAAAAAACGACGCTAATTCGGCGCAAACGGAGTATAAATATGCCCCTGAGAGTGGTGAGCCAGAGCTAAGGTCCTGAATGGGGAATCCCTGTCCCTAGAAATCAGTTCACAAGCGGGGAGGATGGGTGGGTTGGTAAGGAATCTGCACCTAGAATATGCCTCTACCAGATATATAATTACAGAAGGTATGTAACTTGTACATCTGATAGAGACTTCTAGTTGCAGATTCCTTACCTTAGAAAAGATACCCATACAATGCCATCCTCGGAGGTGGGCTGCGAACTACGATCATACTAGAAAGTCCTGCAGGACTGAATGACCAAAGTAGCCGTCCCAGCGGACCTGACTGTCCAGGCAGTAATGCAAACGTGTGCAAGGATCCCCACATAGCTGCCTGGCAGACATCCAGGACAGGAACTCCGTGTGCTATCGCAATGGAAGCAGCAGTTGCTTGTGTGGAATGAGCGTGCACGTCCTCAGGGGTTTGCTTCTTGGACAAAGCCTAGCACTTCTTGATACAAAGTAGAACCCATCGAGAGATGGTACGTTTTTGCACCACCTTCCTTTTCTTCACATCCACATATCCAACAAAGAGTTGATCGTTCACCTGGAAATCTTTAGTACGATTAGGTAGAATGCCAACGCTCTTTTTGGGTCCAGGCGGTGGAGTCTCTCCTCCTCATGAGAAGGATGTGGGTGTGCGTAAAAAGTAGGCAAGGTGACTGGCCTACATCAAAAGGCATAACAATCTTGGGACAGGGTGTACAAACAAGTTTGTGGGCTTTGAAGAAAGAGCCTGAAGCTCAATCTGCGAGCAGAAGTGATGGCAACAAGAAAAACAGTCTTGAAAGTGAGAAGCCGTAAAGGGCAATTGTGCATCGGCTCCAATGGAGTACACATTAAGAAAGTAAGTACAAATTTGAGGTCCCACTGAGGCATGATAAATGGAGTGGGAGGAAATAAATAGGTGAGACGTTCAAGGAATCGATTGACAATAGGAGACTTAAAGTGTGAGGGCTGATCAGGTAACCTAAGAAAGGTTGAAATAGCCGATAAATACCCTTTAAGGGTGCCCAAAGCAGATACTGCTGGGCTAAAGAAAAGATTAACAAAATAACCTCAGTAAGAAGAGCAGAGAGGGGAATCAACAGATTTGTTGGTACACCATGCCAGAGATTTATGCCAACGACAGGTGTATACCGTTTTGGTGGAGGGGTACCTGGTTGCCAAGATAATGTCACAAACTTCGGGTGGAAGGAAAAAAGCCGTCAACTGCTGCCGCTCAATCTCTACGCATGAAGGCGGAGATTGGACAGGTTCAGGTAGAGAACCGTCCCCTGCTGCTGCGACAGAAGATCATCTTGAAGAGGCAGTCCGAGTGGAGGATCAGTGGCCATGCTCAATAGCTCTAGATACCATACTCTCCTTGCCCAGTCCAGGGCCACCAAGATAACTTGGGCCAGGTCGTTCCTGATCTTCTTGAGAACTCTGGACGGAAGTGGTATAGGCGGAAAGGCATAAAGGAGGCCAGAGTTCCATTTGAGATGAAGAGCGTCTCAGAGTGAGTGCCGCCTTGGAAATTCCAATGCAGAAAACAGCTGACATTGTGTGTTCTCTGCAGAGGTGAACAGATCTACCAAGGCTCTCCCCACTGCCGAAGGAGACCTTGCACCACCTCCACATGGAGATACCATTCCTGATCAGCTATGCATCGACAGCTGAGTTCATCTGCTCTGGCATTCAGAGAGCCCATCAGATGTTGAACCACTAGGGTAATGTCCTGATATTCCAGCCATGTCCAGAGGCGTAGTGCCTCTTGACAAAGGGTCCGAGACTCTACTCCGCCCTGTTTGTTGCAGTACCACATGGCAGTAATGTTGTCCTTGAACACGTGCACTACTTTCCCTTTGAGAGAGGGAAGAAATGCTTTCAATGCAAGCCTGATCGCCCAGAGCTTCAGAAGCTTGATATGGAGCCCAGACTCCACTGGAGACCATGGGCCTCTGATCTCTGTCTCTTCCATGTGGCCGTCCCATCCCAGAAGTCACGCATCTGTCACTATAGATAGATCTGGCTGGGAAAGGGAGAGCGATCTGCCGTGGACCCAATGTGGATTAGAAAACCACCACTGCAGGTCTTTCAGAGTCCCCTCCGAGATCTGACCATGTCGGAGAGATTTCCCCAAAGCTGGGTCCACTGGAACTTCAAGTCCCACTGCAGAGACGGTATATGACATCTGGTTTGTGTAACTAGCAGGATTCAGAAGGCCATGAGGCCCAGCAGCCTCAGAGCCAGTCTCACCGAAACCCAAGACAGAAGCTAAAAGATCGGAATCATAGCCTGAATACCTTGGACTCACTTTTCGGGAGGATAAGCCCGAAACTGCACTGTGCCAGAACAGCTCCGATGAAAGGGTGTGTATGAGAGGGAGTCAGGTGTGACTTCGGCACGTTTATAGAGAACCCTAGCATGTGCAGGAGGTTTGCCATAGTCTGAAGGTGGGAGACAACTTTCTGGGACAAGTCCGCCTTCAACAGCCAGTCATCGAGGTAGGATAAGACTGAAACCCCCAACCTGCACAGTTGAGCTGCAACCACCACCATCACTTTCATGAACACACGAGGGGTGCTGGTGAGGCCGAAGTGGAGCACAGTAAATTGAAAGTGCTCGTGACCTACCACGAATCGTAGGTAAATTTTGTGGGCAGGCAGGATGGGAATGTGTGAAATAAGCGTCCTGCAAGTCTAACGCTACCATCCAGTCTCCTGGGTCCAAGGCCACTGGATTCAAGCTAGCCTGGCGAAACCGGTCCCAGGATGCTTGTATCCAGTCCAGGGAAGACCTGGCCTGGCAGTTCGGGCTGGACTGTTCCCATGGGGAACAGGGTCAAGACTGATTTGCATATGGCTGGGTCCAAACTGGAATGGCATGGGCAGCAAAAAAACGATGGATTAAACCCAGATCTGTGACTGGGGGAGAGTGTTTGCATTGTCAGCACTCCGTCCATCATTCTTTTGTGTTGTTAATGTCGTCCTAAGTGGGAAGGGTATGCCCAGACGTGGGTCCCGTGCTTCCCATGCCACTGGATTCAAGCTAGCCTGGCTGATGAGGGGTGAAACCCTGAAACCGGTCCCAGGATGTTTGTTTCCAGTCCAGGGAAGACCTGGCCTGGCAGTTCGGGCTGGACTGTTCCCATGGGGAACAGGGTCAAGACTGATTTGCATATGGCTGGGTCCAAACTGTAATGGCATGGGCAGCAAAAAAACGATGGATTGAACCCAGATCTGTGACTGGGGGAGAGTGTTTGCATTGTCAGCACTCCGTCCATCATTCTTTTGTGTTGTTATTGTCGCCCTAAGTGGGAAGGGTATGCCCAGACGTGGGTCCCGTGCTTCCCATGCCACTGGATTCAAGCTAGCCTGGCTGATGAGGAGTGAAACCCCGAAACCGGTCCCAGGATGCTTGTTTCCAGTCCAGGGAAGACCTGGCCTGGCAGTTCGGGCTGGAGTGTTCTCATGGGGAACAGGGTCAAGACTGATTTGCATATGGCTGGGTCCAAACTGGAATGGCATGGGCAGCAAAAAAACGATGGATTAAACCCAGATCTGTGACTGGGGGAGAGTGTTTGCATTGTCAGCACTCCGTCCATCATACTTTTGTGTTGTTAATGTCGCCTTAAGTGGGAAGGGTATGCCCAGACGTGGGTCCCGTGCTTCCCATGCCACTGGATTCAAGCTAGCCTGGCTGATGAGGGGTGAAACCCCGAAACCGGTCCCAGGATGCTTGTTTCCAGTCCACGGAAGACCTGGCCTGGCAGTTCGGGCTGGTCTGTTCCCATGGGGAACAGGGTCAAGACTGATTTGCATATGGCTGGGTCCAAACTGGAATGGCATGGGCAGCAAAAAAACGATGGATTAAACCCAGATCTGTGACTGGGGGAGAGTGTTTGCATTGTCAGCACTCCGTCCATCATTCTTTTGTGTTGTTAATGTCGCTCTAAGTGGGAAGGGTATGCCCAGACGTGGGTCCCGTGCTTCCCATGCCACTGGATTCAAGGTAGCCTGGCTGATGAGGGGTGAAACCCCAAAACCGGTCCCAGGATGCTTGTTTCCAGTCCAGGGAAGACCTGGCCTGGAAGTTTGGGCTGGACTGTTCCCATGGGGAACAGGGTCAAGACTGATTTGCATATGGCTGGGTCCAAACTGGAATGGCATGGGCAGCAAAAAAACGATGGATTAAACCCAGATCTGTGACTGGGGGAGAGTGTTTGCATTGTCAGCACTCCGTCCATCATTCTTTTGTGTTGTTAATGTTGTCCAAGGCAGACAGGACCTGAGCCAGGGTGAGCATTTTGAATTTCTCCTTCTTGAGTAAGTAGTTGAGGTCCCGAAGGTCTACGATAGGATGTAAGCCCTTGTCCTTTTTGGGCACAAGAAGGTAGCTGGAATAACAACCACGATCTACTTCTGGCACAGGGACCTTCTCTATGGCTCCCTTGGCCAAGAGAGCCGCAACTTCCTGGCAGAGAAGTGCCAAATGATCCTCCGGAAGATGGCTGACTGAGGGAGGCATTCCTGGTGGGGCAGATTCGAAGGGGAGGGAGTAGCCCCTTCGAACGATCTGCAAAACTAACCCGTCCGTAGTGATTCATTCCCAGTGGGGCAGGTGATGGTGAATCCTGCCACCAACTGGATCGGAGTGAGAGAACGGACTAAGGCCCTCATTCTGACCCTGGCGGTTTGTAACCGCCAGGGCAGAGGGCAGCGGAAGCACCGCCAACAGGCTGGCGGTGCTTCCAGGGCAATTCTGACCGCGGCGGTAAAGCCGCGGTCAGAAAAGGGGAACCAGCGGTTTCCCGCCGGTTTTCCCCTGCCCCAGGGAATCCTCCATGGCGGTGCTGCAAGCAGCGCCACCATGGGGATTCCGACCCCCTTCCCGCCAGCCTGGTTTTGGCGGTTTACACCGCCAGAACCAGGATGGCGGGAACGGGTGTCGTGGGGCCCCTGGGGGCCCCTGCACTGCCCATGCCACTGGCATGGGCAGTGCAGGGGCCCCTAACAGGGCCCCATGAAGATTTTCAGTGTCTGCATAGCAGACACTGAAAATCGCGACGGGTGCCACTGCACCCGTCGCACACCAGCAACTCCGCCGGCTCCATTCGGAGCCGGCTTCATCGTTCCTGGCGCTTTCCCGCTGGGCGGGCGGCCTTTTGGCGGTCGCCCGCCCGCCCAGCGGGAAAGTCAGAATGACCGCCGCGGTCATTTGACCGCGGTGCGGTCTTCTGGCGGTCTCCGCCCGGCGGGCGGCGCCCGCCGCCCGCCGGGATCGGAATGACCCCCTAAGTTGGGTTTGGAGGCTACAGGGGTAGTCTGGGGAGGCCTTTGGCTCCCTGTCCCACGGCCACATGGGATTCTGCGTCCCCGGCCATGCAGCGGCTGAACAGCATGAGTGGCAGGGTGGCTGGGATGGGGACAAGACAGGGAGCCCCTTCCTTGGCCACAAAAGTGGCAAAAGGTGGACTGCTGGGTGTGAGGGGCAGTGGAAAGGCTGAGGGACCGAGCCGTAGCAGAGTCCTTGAACCGCTCCATGCTGAGTCCGCCTTGTCTCCAAAGAGACGGGAGCCATCAAAGGGCATGTTCATAAGAGTCTGTTGGACATCCCCCCAAAAAACAGATGTCCGCAACCAGGTGTGGCACCTCAAGGCCACTGTCATTGCAACCGATCTTCGTAGAGAGTTGGTTGTGTCCAGCCCACATCTGATCTAGAACTTTGCCGCATCTCTCCCATCGGTGACAGCTTGGGGGACGATAGCACGGGCCTATTCTGGTATCTGCGGCAGAACCTGCGCAACCGTATCCCACAGAGAGTGGGTATAGCAGCCCAAAAGGCATGGGGTGTTCACAGACTGCAGTGCGATATTGGAGGAAGAAAACATCTTCTTCCCAAATTGTTCCAGCCTTTTTGATTCCCTATCCGGGGGTGCAGAAGGGAATGCGCCAGAAGAATAGGAAGCCTGGATGACAGGCCTATCAGGCGTGGGGTGTTGAGTTGTTCGGGGCGGGCCGACGGCGGCATGCGATAGTCCTTATAACAGGAGCCCATGTGTTGGGTCTGGACCAAGCACCCAATAGGACATATCTGGGGGTTTCATTGAATAGTAGAAGGGGCTCAGATGTGGAAGGCCCTGGCTGAAGCACCTCTGTTAGGAGATTTGACCTTACCTGAACAGTAGGCAGCTCAAGGCCAAGAACCTCAGCCGCCCTACTGACCACCATAGAATTAATCGCTCCCTCCGCCATACTCACTGTAGGAGGGAATAGCATGCCAACATCTGGCGAAGTGTCTAGGCCACTGGCCTCGCCCAGCTCCTGTGCCCAGTCCAAATTAGGGTCCCATCAAAGACAGAGACAGTGTCGGACGATGCTGTTCTGACTCCGAGTCATCGGGGGATGAGGATTGGGTTGGCCTCGATGGTGGGCACCACATACGTCAGGAGCATCGACAATCGAACCGGCGCCGGGGAAGGTCCCAATGGTACGATGGGTGCCGGTGCGGATCCGGATGGGACCTCAGTGGACGGAGCCGAAGCTGACGGTGCGGAACCCCAAGGCCCCAGACCAAACCCCTTGGGCCCGAAGGCACCATTTTGGGGTCGGCCTGCCCAAAAATGAGGCACATGGCCTCATAAAACTCTTTCAATTTGGCTGCGGTCGCTCTGGCTCCCGGAATCTCGGGGAAGTGCTGAGAGGACCCAGAAGCAGGCTCCGAAGATGCTCCTCCCACATCGCATCAGCTGAGCAGCACGGTGAAGTCAAAGGTTGACGGGATCTCTTCGACCTCTTCTTCTTACCAGGTGGTGGCTCCGCAAGCAGTCTCGAGACCTTCCCCTCGAGGGAGACCGGGTCCTACGCGGAGTCGAGAGATGGGCACACATAAGCTTGAGGGACCGCTCCCTCAAGGCCTTCGGGTGCATGGCCCGGCACTTGAAGCACGACTGCGGGTCGTGGTCGTGCCCAGGCACCACAAACAGACCCGATGCAGATCCTTCACCGACATCATGCGGTGACAGTCCTCGCATGGTTTGAAACCGGGCTTTGGGGACATCCTCGACGCACCAAAAACTCGACAAAAGGATCAAAAATCGGTCAAAAAGAGACCAGGGTAGCTCTCTCTGGATCAGCGTGTGGTACGGAAAGAAAAGAACTGATGTCACTGCTCTGAGATGGCATCTATGTACTACTCCCAACATCATCACGGCGACTATGATGCCAACGACGCCCGCGGAGTCGACTGACACCACCTACCGACTCGCAAGGGTATTGCTCGAAGAAAAAATCGCCGGATCAAGTCTGAAGCCTGGAGAAAAATTCTAAGGTAAGAAATCTGCAACTAGAAGTCTCTATCAGATAAAAGGACTATGCCCCGCGCCACCCCCATGGATAACATAATGTGCCATAATTTTTCTCTGCTTACCATTTCAAAAGCTACGGTAAGGTCCATCAATGTTAGGTGAATAGATCCAGGGCGGGCAATCATATATATTTAGCAACTATCAGGTACAAATGTAAACACTGTTCCACAATCAAGCAGCCAGATTCAGCACCACACTGCACGTTAGATAGGACTTTATGTTCCTCAGCCCACACCTTCAGTCTCTCCAAAATGACACGCCCTGGCACCTTCACAACAGAATTGAGCAGTGAAATGGGCCTGTAACATTGGGGGGGTTGTCCCTGTCCCTCCCATAATCCCCATTTTAACACCATTGAGGGAAAAGGAGAACTTAGAGTTCCCTACCACCAGGTTTTCCTCACTGTGGTCTGAGTGAGCTGACATATTATATGCTTCCTCAAAAAGGGACACCCAACTATTCTCAGTGATGTGCGACCCCAGTGAAACTACAGGTTCTGGAGCTAAGAAGGGATTGTTGACTATGCTCTAGTCAACAATTCCTTGTGGATGAAGAAGCACAAGAAATCAAAGCGGGATTCTGCCTTCTCATGCCACTCACATTTACCTGAACAGGAGTCATACGGCACCACAATTCTCAAACTCATGCCAAAGATAGCCATCTACTGAGCCATCCTGCAGCTGGTTCCAGCACAACTCCAGTTTCCACAGTCATGCCACATCAGATCAAAGAGTTCTTTATAGCTATGCTTTTGCTCTTTGGATCCCTAATGAGTCCTTCTGGTCTCCATCAGGAGTACGGCCACCAGGTTTGTCCTCTGTGCCAGTTGGACCCCCTGATCTCATCTTGTCTCTGGCTGTAGTCCCAAACCCACTGCTGGCACCTGTTTGTTGGGACGCTATTCTTATGCCCTTTGGGACTTAGTGGCACAAGTGATCCCTGGTGTGCCCAAAGATCTGTGACCTGTTCTTGCACAGGCAATTCCCAACAGCTGTGATGTGGCCAAGTTCATGGTATGTTGTGGCTTGGACACCAATTCCATTAGATGGGCCATTGGCACCAGTGTTGTCATTTCTGGACATCTGCCTGTGATTGACTGGGTTCTCAGGTGATATTCAGTCCTCCATGATGGACATGCCCTTTGACAGGACTCACCTGTTTGAAGACAAAGCTGATTACGCTCAACAGCATTTTAAAGACAGCAGGGTTAACACACGCTCACTGGGCTGCCTGCCCCATCTTGCCAACTACCATAATCCTACCACTCCTTTGGATTTGGTAGAGGTGCCCCATTCCACCAGCCCGCCCAGCCTCAAAAAGGAACCCACCAGTTTTGTGGTTGAGGCCGTGGTGCCCACCCACCCCATGGCAAAGATCATCAGGCCATTCAGACTATCCCTTCCCCTGCAGCCTCACCTGCCAAACCTCATCAGTGGGCTCTTACAGGAGTGCGGCCACCCGCTGGGAGGCAGAATCCACCAATTCATCCCAGGATGGCAGGCAATGACGTTGGACAGGTGGGGTCTACAGATCGTTCGCAGATATAAGCCTTACCCTTCTCTTCACTGTCACACTTCCTCTGTTCCCCTAGTGTCTCATGGATGACCATCTCTCCATTTTGCTGCAGGAATTGCACCAGTTTTGACCAAAAGGGCTATTGAGCAGGTGCTCGCTCTTGATGACTGGCTGTTGAAAGTGGGCTTGCCCCAAGTAGTTGTCAACCATCTACAGACTACGGTGAACCTGCTGGCATCCTTGGGGCTCACTTTCAGTGTGCCAAAGTCATTCCTACTCTTTCTCAGGTACCACCTTTCATCTAAGCCATTGCGGGCATGGTTGGGTTATGTGCCTTTCCGCCAGGAAAGACAATCCAGGATATGATTCAGATTTTTTAAACTTGGTCCTGGATTTTAGTGAGGTTGACTCTGAGGCTACCACTACTGAGGGTAAAACATGCCAGATGGCATATGTGAGTTTTGCAGTGGGATTTAAATTCCCAGTGGGCCTAACATAAAGGAGACCTCTCCTACCACATTCAGATTTCGGAGGAGACAGCAAAAGACCTGCAGTGTTGGTTGCTGGACTGCAATTGAGACAGTGGCAGAACCCTCTCCTTCCCTCTCCAGATCTGACACTGGTGACCCATGTATCATTTTTGCATTGGGATGGCCATCTGGGAGAGATGGAGATCAGAGTCCTGGATCCACATCAAACTTCTGGAGCTCAGAGCCATCCGCTTGCTTTGAAAGACTAACTTCTGTCCATCAAGTGGAGGCTGGTTAAAGTGCTCACCAACAACACTGCTGCCATGTTGTATTACAACAAACTGGGGGTTGGGGTCTCAGACCCTGTGTTGGGAGGTGCTGTGCCTCCGGAAATGGGTGGTTAGCCAAGCAATATCCTGGTGGCAAACCACCTGGTGGGCTCTGTGAATGCCAGGGCAAATCAACTCAGCCATCAGTGCCTAGCAGTTCAGGAGTAGCAGTTACAACTGGAGGTGGCACAAGGCCTCTTACTCAAATGGGGAGAATCTTCGCTCAATGTATTTGCCCCTGTCAATAATGGGCAATATGTGTTTCTGTGCATTGGAGTTTTCAAGGTGTCTCTCGTCCGGAGATGCATTCTGCTTCCAGTGGAACTCAGGACTCATGCATGCCTTTCCACCTATACCACTGCTGCCCAAAGTACTCAAGAAAATCAGGGCCAACCAGGTCAAAATTATCCTAGTGGCTCCTGATTGGGTCCAGAATTCCTGGGTTTGAGCATATTCGCACCAATCCGGCTGTCCCTCCTGGACGACATGTTATTGCAGCAAGAGGGCAAGGTTATGCACCCGGACCTTCACAATCTTAACCTTAATGCTAAATGCTTTTGGAAGAACTGTGTTCATATTCTACCAGGGCCAAAGCAGCTACCACTGTATTAGTAGATGGAATCCTTTTCCTAGATATATGCCAGGTAGCTACGAGGGCATCCTGGCACATGTTCACAAAGCACTATTGTCAGGAAAGTCAGGCATTTTGCCCTCTTGGTGCTGAAGGGCTTTCTGTTTTTTGAGTCCATTCACTGACTCATCTCCATATAGGTGTGGCTTTGGTATCCATTAAAAAAGTGAGGAATCTGTGACTAGAAGTCTCTGTCAGAAGAACAAGTTATTTACCTTCACTAATGCTCTTTCTGGTAGAGTCTATGGCGGTCATTCTGACCGCGGCGGGCGGCGGTCGCCGCCCGCCATGCGGTCACCGCCAAATGGCCGCTCCGCGGTCAGGAGACCGCGGATGCCATTCTGGCTTTCCCGCTGGGCCGGCGGGCGACCGCCAAAAGGCCGCCCGCCGGCCCAGCGGGAAAGCCCCTGCAACATAGAAGCCAGCTCCGAATGGAGCCGGCGGTGTTGCAGGGGTGCGACTGGTGCAGTAGCACCCGTCGCGATTTTCACTGTCTGCAAAGCAGACAGTAAAAATCTTCATGGGGCCCTGTTAGGGGGCCCCTGCACTGCCCATGCCAGTGGCATGGGCAGTGCAGGGGCCCCCAGGGGCCCAACGACACCCGTTCCCGCCATCCTGGTTCTGGCGGTGTAAACCGCCAGAAACAGGCTGGCGGGAAGGGGGTCGGAATCCCCATGGAGGCGCTGCAAGCAGCGCCGCCATGGAGGATTCCCTGGGCCAGGGGAAAACCGGCGGGAAACCGCCAGTTCCCCTTTTCTGACCGCGGCTTTGCTGCCGTGGTCAGAATGGCCCTGGAAGCACCGCCAGCCTGTTGGCGGTGCTTCCGTGGTCCCCGGCCCTGGCGGTCATGGACCGCCAGGGTCGGAATGACCCCCTATCTGGCTGCAGATTCCTCAGCAGAATCCAAAGTCTAGAAATTGGCACACTGTTCACAACCAACTTGCTCTTGGGGCTCTGTGTCTGGGGATGTTGATAGCCTCAAAATCAACTGGCATTGGATTGGAAGAGTGACACCTACATATGCTCTGGATATAATTTCTGAAGTGGAACAGTGTCACCTGATGGTACGCTGAGGTACTACTGATAAGTTTCCATATCCGTCTGATGTCTGGGGAATATTCAAAAGGTGAGCAAATCTGTGGCTAGATGGAGTCAACTAGAAAGAGAGTGTTACCAAGGGTAAGTTATCCTGTCTGTTCTTTGCCATTGTTATCTGGGAGTTGAGCTCAGGTTTATTTAGTGAGTTTGGTATTTCACCCTAACAAGGATTGTGGTTATTACTTGAGGTAGGTGCTTACCCTCTTTAACTAATAAATCGAATTTCTTACAAAAGGGGCAGATTTTCTCAATGATTACATATGTGAACCCAAAAGGACATTTATAAAGTGATGTGGTGTCTATTTGTCCGTATGTTGATCTCCATAATCTGTATGAAACAACATTTACTCTGTCGATACATACTCAACTACGTTGTAAAAAGATACAGTTCGAACATACCTCACTTGTCATCCCCTGTGACCTGCAGCTAAATTCACTGTTGTCTCTAAAATATGCATTGCTCCATAAACTAATTTAATTTATGCTCAACTATAAAGTTCAAAGATCTATTGTAAATTAAAGAATGAGGAAATCAATCGGTATAAAAGTAAGTAATTTATTTACGTGAAAGTGTTTGTGTAATTTTTAGGCACACATATGAAAAATTAACATTACGGTAATAAAAAATAAAAAAAACTTAACAGATCCTAGCAAATCAAAGAACTGTCCTATTATAAAGGATTTAGTTCACAATACTCTATTGCAAGTTAGTGAGTATCATGTTTAACTTGGCATAGTGAGATTAACATGTTTAACAACAAATCTGCATGTATATGATAAACAATCTATACTAAATTCAAGTCCAAATTGAAGACATCATTAACTTCATGTTAGGTTCTATATGAATTATATTTCAACACTAGTATGGGTCCTCATTATCTCAAGTATAACCCCACCTAAAAACGTCATGCGTACATTTGTCTGAAATGTTAAATTTATTGTCAGACTAGGGCCATTTTAATTCATTGGTGTGTGTGTTTGTTTTTTAAATAAACAGCTTTAGCTTTATGTACAGTAGTTTACATCGAAATTAGAAAGCATAATATATTTGTGGCATTAGCTTTTCAAGGTGCACACAGAAAACCAGATATTTCTGCAAGTTATGCATTTTACTCTGGAATCAAAGTTTTAGTGACAGCTAATTTCTTCATTTGCTCCAGGCGTGCTTGAACCTTAAGTCCTAATTTATTATTGTGAGAGAGTAAATTCGATTCCACTTGATGATCTCTCGAATCCCTGCAAGAAATAAAGAGGTCACTTTAATGCAGAAGCATAGAAAAAAATTCAACAAGTTTTTTATTTATTTAGATAAATGAGTACAGACTTGTATAAACATGCCTAGATTCCACAACTCCCGATTTAAAGCATTGTAATTTCTCATAACTTGAACTACTGCACAAAAACGTTGGTTTTCTCCGAGTCTGAGTTGTAGAGTATGTGCTGATACTGTAGTGGGCTAGAAAAAAATAACCAAACTACATAATTTCGTTTTCTACCCTGCAGACTAAATCTATTAGAATGGTAATTCAAAAGCTTAGCTGCAGATATTGTTATTTTTCTTTTTCCTCTTTTGTGCTCCACATTTTCCTATCAATTTCCCAAATAATGCAATCATGAGGTAGTTAGTCAAATTGTAAAACACACGTGTTTTGAGAATTTCAGAAAATTGTGCTCATTCTCAATGTATGAAGTTCTAGTGTGTTGAACGACAGTAATATTTTAGCTCCGATTGAATTGGGGACCATATTTCGCCATTATAGTTTTTGGTAAAATTAAAACCTGATGTGCCACCATTATATTGTAATGCTCATAACTGCGGGATTGTGAGTGAGAAAATATAATTCCACAAACCAAACTACACATCAGAAGCAAGCACGGAAATACATTTGAGAAGAAAACTCGTATGCGCAAGAAAAAACATGGACCCAAGCCACATAGTAAACAATTTTGTGCATAAGCAAATAAAATGGGTTAGGGCTATAGTGCAGTTGGTAAAAAACAATGTTTCACATACCTTGTGGTAATAAGTCCTAAGTGCATAAATCAAAGTGGATAAATCTGCTTTACTTTAAAATATATAGACCACGCAGTTAAATGCACCCAGACTAAATATTACTTGTGGTAACCATATTTTAAATAGAGTTATGGAATTAGTGTTTTAGGAATCTGCCACCTTCACCTTACACGAAATGCTTCAGTCTAGGTTTTAAGACAATCCTGAGTCTTAGAAGTGCGTGATGGTGGCGCTGAAGAGCATCATGAAAGTAATGTAACCCTGAGGTACTGACAGATTTCCTGTTTACCACAAAAGTTTGTGGAATTATACAGGTTTTAGAGCATGATCCAATAGGTGTTATTTAAGAATGATATGGGGCCATGTGTTACCTGCAAAAATTAAAGTGTGGCCTTTTGATGGGATGCACTACCTTTGGCTAAATAGCTGCAAATCTTAAAGAACCCCCTCCTCCAGAAGAACAATCTCCAGTAATATGCGCTTCCAAACATGTGTAGTTAGCCTCTAGTGTTATGTGAATGTACATGTTTAGAATGTACTACATTCCTGAGGAAATTGTAGACTTGCAAAAAATAAGAGGGTGGGGTCAAAGGTCCAGGAGAGCCCCGCATCCTAAGACATTTGGACTTGCCAATTAATGCCTCAATAACACATGCATCTTGTTCGTCTGAACAAATCTCACCAAGCTCTCTGTAGATACTTGCATTAGTTTCTAAATGTATTACATTCATCTCCATAGGTTGGGTGCAGCTAACGAACACGTCTAAAATTACATTTGCAATTATTTGGTGAGTATTGTTTGTCAATAATCAAACAGATTTAAAAATCACAAATATTTCAGAAGTAACAAAGCCTGGCAGTATGAAATTATTCAAGGCCTACTAACAATATGTCACACGTGATCCTCTCCAATGCCGAAATGTTTATTTTACAGTTTGTACGTGAGATTTCTTCGTACATAACAGCGGAATGTATTATCTTTATCAACTGGAGCAGCACGTGTGAGGGATATTGTAAATGCCAAGCTACGGAAAACACAACCCACAACTTCTAAGTATTGTCTGATAGCTGTAGCCACTGTACAAAGTATTACAGAAAATATATGCAATTCGGAAGTTGCATAACAGTTTTATGAGCTTAGAGTGCTAACTGACAACATAATCCTTCTAGAACTATGGCTGGATTGGCCATGTTGCCTGCACCTTCGAGGGCCTGGGGGCCAGTTTCAGCCAATCAGAGAGTTAAGTGTCAAAGGGCTGTTATATTAACTAATTAAACCTCCATAGGAAGGGAAGCGTTATTGCCTGAGTTCATTCCCAAATTAATGAATGGGGACAACCATTAGCAGCGGCTCAAGCTCAAGTGTTGTCCTCGGTCATTAACACTTTCATATGATGAGACAAATGAGGCTCCCTCCTTCCCATAGACCCCTCCCTTCCTGAATAAAAATGCCCCCCACCTCCTGTTCGTAAACAAGCCAACCAGACACTCAGTAGAACCGTATGGGGACGGCAAGAGGCAACACGAAGGAAGGTGAGGGAGTAGAACTAGGAGTAATGCCATTAATGGTAAGTAATAAACGCATCATCTCCCGTCCCTCCCTCGCCTTCCTTCATAACCAATGAGACATAACAAGCAAAAAGAGAAACTGACAACAGAGTCACCACAACCAAAAGAGTGCCCAGAAGAGAAAAAAACTCCCAGGCAGAGTGGACAGAACATTGTGACCCAAGCAAGCAACCCAATGGACCAGCACAGGAAGCCAACAGTGGTAACAAATGCGAAGGCAGAGGACCAGTCCACCTCCAAGCACAGCACACCACGGAAGGCCCAAGCAAGACATCCCCGGGAACAGCCCAACAGCACGAAGGCCGCGCCCCAATACCCAGGGGAAGAACCATATCCGACAATACAAACGCCAACCAGAACTGAGAAGGCAGCAACCGACGCAAGGCAGCAGGAGAAGAACACACCTGTACCATAGCAGGACCAAAAAGCCAAAATAACCCGACCCCACAACGGAACAATGACACCCCATCAGGCACCACAGTAAAGAGAGCACACAACTGAACAGAGAAATGCACACCCCACCAGAGGACAGAGCGGGAAGAAACGCCCATAGGAACATCCCCTATCGAGCAGTAGAAACCAAACTGACCACAGACATGACTGAGGGAACCGGGAGCAGAACAAACTGGCTGGAAACACCCAACAGAAAGGAAACATACAGGACAATTCCCAAATGGAAAAAGGCGTCAAAGCAAGGCCGGCAAGGGGACAACAACCCCAGAGGGAGGGCCGAAATCCAGGTGGAGACGAAAATACTGGAAGACCCCACACCAGACTGTCCCACAACCACACCAGCAGAAGGACCTATGACAGAGGAGGACATTGTGGCACCACCAAAAAACACCAGAGCCCACACACACACACCGGACCGAAACCAGAAAAGCCGGACCAACAGAAAAGGCAAACAAAAGGCCTGAGGAGATCGACAAAGCAAACCAGAGTCATAGCCCAAACAGGAGGGCAGTGCCCAAACAAACCAGCGGCACCAAGCAGACACCGTCGAAGGAAACAGAACTACCACAGGAAGACCCCCACCTCAGGGCAATGAGTCGAGACAAGGGTGCAAGGAGAAACCAATGGAGCATGAAAGGGCACAGCCACACTGAGCAGCCCATATATACCCCATCCTCCGAAATCACAGAGCAGGCAGAGACAGAAGAGAATCAATGCCCAACATACAACGTCCAGAGCAATTAAGACAAAGGCCCGAGACCAGGAGCCAACGAATCTGCCAGCCAAGCCCCCTCAACCCAAAGAGACCGGCAGCTAGCAGAACAAACAGCAGAGCTGGAGGAGCCAGGGTAGTCACCGACCGGAAGTACCCACACCAGCCACTCCGATGGAACCCTGTGGGCCAGCGCTGTCCACAGAAAATGGACCAGAAGAACGAAAGTCCCCTGAAGACCAGAGAAACTAGCAGACCAGAAAGGACAGGGGGAAGCTAGCCCAAGGGACCAGGGACACAGGGGAGTCTGGAACCAAACCAATAAGGAAAAATCCCAATACACCATAGGCATCAAAATGTGACAGGCTGAACCAAGTGATCGCCCAAAATGGGACACACAACACAACCTCAGCAGGGAGAAAAGCCCACAGGGGTGTCAGACCCAAGGCAAACACCCCGGGAGAGGCCTGAGCCCAAAGGGAAGGACACAAAACTAGAAATGCATGACAGCAAATGCAAACCGCAAATGCAGACCGAAAATAAGAGAACTGGGAACAGCACCCCAAGGAGTGCCAGACCCGGAAACAGAAGTGCATACGGGCAGAGGAGGGCAATACCCCAGGTGCCCCCCCAGCACCACAGCCTCAGGGAAAAACCAGGCTACCAGCCAAAGCAGACAAAGAGGATACGCGCAAAACATCCCAGGAAAGACAGCAAACCACCACGCATGCAGTGCTATAACAGCCAACAGAGTAGACCTGCAAGCTCCCACCAGAACGGCCACTGCCAGCTCAATGAATCCTGGCAACAGGGAGATGGCAATACAAAATGCAGCAAAAGACCAGAATACAAACTCACAGGAAAGGGCAAAAAAATTGCCTGCGAAGAACAGTACAAAATTCAAGCCAATGCAGCCACAGTGATGAAAGTGAGCCAAAGGCCCTCAGAGGAGGGCACCGGCACAGCCACAGAGGGACCGGCACAGATAGCTCCTCAGCAGCCACCACCAGAGAGCAGGAGGGACAACACATCCAAACCAGACAGAAAGAGGAAGGGAAACCCCGTTGCCAAGGGAGAAAGCAGACAACGGAGGAGAGAGAGCCTAGCAGCGCACTAATAAGGCGTGAGGCAGATGCAGGACCACTGGCCCGTGGCAACAGGCGAGCAGACAGGGCAGAATGCCAGCTGTGGGTTGCCGAACAGTGCCCAGCGCACCGGTATGCCAAATGCTACAAGAAAGCAAAGAGCAGCAGAGCAGAACCCTCCCCAGAGGAAAGGGCAAAAGCTCAACAGGATAGTCTGGAGGAGGAAGAACGACCCACCCCCAACAAGCAAAACATGTGAAAAACATTTAGAGGCGCACAACCCCCTACTGAGAGACCAACAGCAGGAGATAACAAGCAGAGGAGATGAACAACCTTGCAAAGTGCCGAAAAGAAAAGCCCTACAAACAGGAAAGGAAAAACAGGCATAAAATCTGTTCCTGCCGCCTAAGGAAAACCATACACAGCTTCCGTATACGCGCTTAGTCTGCCAGAGGTGCCAGCCCAGAAGCAGAGCTCCAGCCGCAGCAGGACCACCCAACTCCATCACAGTGTCTGCAAGCTACATTCCAGAGAGTGCTGTGCTGTCCCATGAGAACGTCACCAGGCCAGCAGACTGCCGCAGGGAGCCCCGCACCCAACCTCACCTAGATCCAGCACTGAAGACCCCCAGGCCCTGCTGTGGAGGAGGAAAGAGGTAAGTCTACAGGTGAGACAAAAAAAGAACAGGAGGTGGAGGGAGTGCTGTGATTCCATCCATCACTTTTTGTACACGTTTTTGTGGACAGTAAAATACAGCCATAATTTAAGTGCTTTGGCCACATAACTCCATGAAGTCACAGTCTCACTGCACTTACTGCACTATTGGTAGTTATACCAGTCAGAGGGGCCTCTTGCCACCTTCCCTGGGTGTCCAACCATGGCTGGCTGCAGAGCCTAGGGGAGGGAGGGCCTCTCCCAGGTCTCACAGCTCTGAAACATGGCTGCAATGCCCACAAATGAGAGGCAAGTAGCACAGCAATGGTGCCATGGGTGCTGGTGCAAAGTAAAAGCACCCTCTCACTCTTGTTTACTGGCTTCACAGTAAAAAGAAGCTATAATGTGGGAACTGTGTGCATCTACTACCCCTGGGCCCACTGCCACAGCACCTGCTGCACTACTGATGGCTATGTCCTTGACCGTTGACTATGCCGGGCCGAATCACAGGAAATGGTATCACAGGACCTGGACCTTGACATCAACCTATGCACACAGTCATGGTACAGAGCTGTGCCCACACAAGGTGCCTTCCACCTCCTAGGCCTCTCAGACATGGTGCAACTTTGAGAGAGGATTAGAGGAGGGAGTCCACTAACCCATGGGCCTCGCAGCACATAAGCATGAGAGTAAGGCCCAGAGGAGTGGGGGCCTTTCCAAGGCCTGGCAATGCTACATATGGCTAAGAGGTAGAGGGTAGGGGCCTCAGAACAATAGTGTAGCACTACAAACCAGGGGAAGGGTGTTCCCTCCCATCGAATACCCCACCACGATCCACAGCTGTGAGGCTCATGGGAATTATGCCCCATTCTTTGGCCACCCAGCTATGATGTAGTGCTGCAAGACCCATGGGATGTAGCCCCACTGATCTGGGTGTCACAAACGTTGTCTGGTGCTGCAAGAGCTATAGAAGGAGAGTCCACTTCCCTGAGCCCCACAGCCACGGTCCTAGCTACTTCTGCAAGAGCCAAGAAGGGTGGCCACATTTTCGTTATCACTTCACAGCACAATTTATGCATTTGGAGAACAGTGCATGTGTGAAGACACATTTTGTGTGCATAGACTTAGGAAGATGTTAATTGGAAAGCAGGGGAACTAAGAGTCAAATAGCAGATTTTTTTAATTCTAAATCCCCCTTCTAAAACAGGTCATGCCAAAAATATAACTGAGCTGGAGATTGAGGGGCATATTCATGAGAGCTTTGCATCATGCTTGCACCACGCAACGTGGTACATGCATGACACAAACCTCTAAGTGACATTTTGCCGAGCTTTGAATGGCTTATTAGAACAAGTTACTTACCTTTCGGTAACACATTATCTGATAGAGACTTTGGGGGTCATTCTGACCCTGGCGGTAAAATCCGCCAGGGCCAACGACCGCGGGAGCACCGCCAACAGGCGGGCGGTGCTCCCATGGGCATTCTGACCGCGGCGGTACAGCCGCGGTCAGAAACGGAAAACCGGCGGTGTACCGCCGGTTTCCCGCTGCCCTGGGGAATCCTCCATGGCGGCGCAGCTTGCTGCGCCGCCATGGGGATTCCGACCCCCATACCGCCATCCTGTTCCTGGTGGTTTTGGCCGCCAGGAACAGAATGGCGGTATGGGGTGTCGTGGGGCCCCTGGGGGCCCCTGCAGTGCCCATGCCAATGGCATGGGCACTGCAGGGGCCCCCGTAACAGGGCCCCACAAAGATTTTCAGTGTCTGCCATGCAGACACTGAAAATCGCGACGGGTGCAACTGCACCCGTCGCACCCCTTCCACTCCGGAGCCGGCATCCTCATGGAAGGGTGTTTCCCGCTGGGCTGGCGGGCGGCCTTCTGGCGGTCGCCCGCCAGCCCAGCGGGAAACCCAGAATACCCGCGGCGGTCTTTTGACCGCGCAGCGGTATTCTGCCGGTTCCAGCCAGGCCGGCGGCTTCCGCCGCCGGCCGGGGTCAGAATGACCCCCTTTATCTAGCTGCAGATTCCTTACCTTTAGAATTTCCTGGCATCAGCTTGGAATGTGGAACTTTTGCAGTGCAATACCCTTGCGCGTGCTGCATCGCTGTCACCAATAAAGGCACCACCCAGGTGTGCGTACATCAGTTCCTTTTCCACAAACTTCCATGCAAGAAGCAAAGAGACATGGAAAGAACTAACATCTGTCTGTGCCAAAAATTAGGGCAATGTTTGGGACAACCCTTAACCCTAATAGATGTGTCCGCTGAGCTGGGAGGCATGGGTGGGTGTAAGGAATCTGCAGCTAGATGGAGTGTTTACCAGATAATGCATTACCAAAGGTAAATAACTTGTTCCTCTGATAACTTCTAGCTGCAGATTCCTTACCTTTAGAATAGATACCCAAGCCATAACCTCCTGATGGTGGGCTGTGGACAGATCTCCTTACACTAGAAAGTCCTGTAGGACCAAACGGGCAAAGTGTCCGTCCCTACAGGCCTGATTGTCTAGGCAGTCGTGTGCCAAGATACCCACATTTCTGCCTGACAGATACCCAGGACTGGAACACCTCGTGCTAGCACAGTGGTAGCAGCCTGCCTCTGTTGGAATGAGCTCTCAGGCCCTCCGTAGGTTGCTTCTTGGCCAGTGCGTAGCAGAACTTAATGCAGAGAATGACCCCGTGCAAAAAGGTTAATTTCTGCACTTCCTGACCTTTCTTTGCTCCTGGAACTTTTTTGTGCGGTTAAGGTAAAATGCTCTTTTTGGGTCCAGTCAGTGGAGTCGCCCCTTTTCGTTTAGAGGGATGTTCTGACCCAAGTTTAATGGGGTCACCACCTTGGGGAGGAAAGAGGTAGGAGTTCTTAGTACAACCTTGTCCAGGAACATGGTGGGATACAGCGGCTTAGATGAAAAAGCCTGCATCTCACTCACCCTCCTGGCAGATGTTATCACCTGTAAGAAGGCTGTCTTGATGGTAAGCAGCCGGAGGGGACAGTTGTGCAGTGGCTTAAAGGGAGCACACATGAGAAATGTGAGTACTATTTTTGAGCTCTCATGATGGCCGCGAGAGCTCCCGTCACGCTCTGCGGCTGAGGCTGTGAGGCAATAGGAGAGAGAGCGCGCCAAGACAGGACGCGCTGCGGCTTGCTGGGGAATGCGGAAGCCGCCCCGGAGCTGTAACTGAAGGCGGGCTAGGTTGCTAGGGACGCTGAGCCAGGCGTTCCTCGCCGGATTAACGCCGACATTCATGTCGGAATGCGGAAGCCGCCCCAGAGCTGAAAATGAAGCCGGGCAAGGTTGCTAGGGGCGCCGAGCCAGGCGTTCCTCGCTGTATCAACGCGGAGGCCTTTCCAAGCGACTCCTATGTCGAATTCCAGGCTGCTGGAGGAACAGACGTGTAGCGTCCTATTGGGGGAGTCATGGCCAGTCCTGGAAAGAAACCTACAAGAAACCTACATCGGAGGCACGGAGCAGAGGTGGTTTTTCCAGGACTTTTTTCTCAGGGTAGAGGCAACGGCCCAAGGAATTTTTAAAGGTGAAGTGAAGCAGAGAGTCATAATTCCATATATCTTTGATTCAAGATTTTAGTTTCTCCCTTTTTTTTTTTTTGTTTTGTTTTTTGTTAAGAACATTGGGACTTGAGCATTAGATGAGGACCTGGCGGTAAGACATTTGTGGGTCTGATTATAAAATTTTCCACATTTGCCTAGCACTCAAGGCTCATTTCACTTGGCACATAGGGTGGGGGGGGACATAAAAAAAAAAAAATTCTCTCTCTCTCTTGCGGTACTCTGCCCTATCCAAAAGAGTATTTGGGGTTGAAAGGACTCGGAAAAGTACTGTATTAAGGCTGGCAAAGGACTCTTTTTAAAAAAAAAATTATGAAAGATATCTCACCCGTCCGCCCTCCCCCCTTTTTTTTCTCTTTTTCTTTTTTTTTCCCTCCCCATCCCCCTTTTTTTTTTTTTGGGACTTTCGTAAACATGGCTAAAAAATGAATTTAGAGGTGGGGTTCTTTGGCAGACTCCCTATCTGGACGCTTAATTTGCTATTGTAATTAGATTCCTTTTTTTTTTTTTTTTTTTGAGGAAAATGCGGCGGTCTCCACATTTTGCAGGTCTCTCTGCTGCCAGAGTTCCCAGGGCAACTCGTACTACCAAACAGAAGCGACCAGCACCTTTGGATAATCACTTGCACAAAGCTCCGGATTATGCTCCCCCTCTTCTAATCTCAGTTACGGATTCAGCCTCTAGTCTTGTTTCACCTCTCCCTCTCAGCCCTCCGCCCGTAGAAGCCAATTCATCCAGCTCCCCCCTTAGCCTGGATTGTCCGTCTGATGATTCAAGGGCCCCCCCATCTGATCTGGATCTTAGTCCGGGGTTATTTAAGGGTTCGCCATCACTGACTCGGCCGATCGCCAGCAGCAGCTCCGAAACTGCCTGTGATCCAACAGTGAACATTGGATCCGCTTCTAGACCCCTTTTTCCTTTGTTTGGAAGTGGGAGGAATCGTAAGGAAGATCATCCGGTATCAAGCATCAGCCACACTCCCCCTCCGCAGCTGGATGACTCTGCTTCACTGTCAGCACAAGAATTGATCAACAGAGACGGGGCAAACGCAGTAACTGAATCTTCTACCCACATTTTCTCCTCTATTGCTTCTTCTGTTGATTCGGCCGGGCCTAAGGTGCCAAGTGAAGCCTCTACACAGGGTGTGATAGTTATGGCAGATGCCAGTGTTCCTGCGGACAACTTACTTCTGCAGATTCTAAGTGAGTTGAAAGCATTAAAAGTCTCACAGGACGATGCAAATCAGAGAACAGAATCTCAATTGTAGTAACATCCAGCAACTTAACTCACGAATTACAGTTATCGAACAACGAGTCTCTGTTCTTGAGGATACTCGGGTGATGGTAGAACCTTCTCTGGCAAAGTGCCAAGCTGACCTGTTAGATCTACAAATTCGTCTGGACGATGCTGAAAATTGATCACGTAGATCCAATTTGCGAATTACGGGAGTCCCTGAAGGGCGCGAAAACGGTCAGACAGTCACGGAGTTGGTAACAGATCTTATTAAAAGTCATGTTGTAACAGGATTTGAGGATAAGTATCCGGATCTAACTATCCTGAGGGCCCATCGGGTCCCGGCAGTCCAACCGTCAAACTCTAAATATCCTCCAACTATACTAGTGAATTTTGGTGACTTTCGTATCAAGGAACAGATTTTCCAGAAAGCAATTAGAACCAAAACTTTTCAGATTCCCGGGGACTATGCATTTAAGATTTTCTCAGATATGTCAGTGGTGGCAGCACATCGAAGAAGAGAGCTAAAAGACATGATTCCAGCTTTCCAAAGAGCAGGGGCGCAGGCAGGCCTCGTGCAAAAATCAAAACTTAAAGTGTTCTTTCAGGGTCATTCAAATTTCATTCATACGGTTGATGCTGCTACAACTTTGTTGCATGTAATTCAAAACTCCGAACAGTCAGCACTAGAAAGGGGGGGGCGGGGGAAGAATGTAATAAAGACTATTAGGTGATATATTGAATACTAGAAATGACAGTATCATAGTAGAGGCCTGCTCCCCCTTTTTTTTTTTTTTTGCTGCCACAGTGTATGGACAGACTATTCTAATTTTCTCTCTCTAGCCTCTGGCCTAGGGTGCTATGACAAGGCACCTGGTTAGGGAAGAAGTGGGACAAAGGGTGGGGGAGGGATGTGGCCCCGGGTCGTCCAGGCGGGTGGGCTCCAGGTGTGGGCCACTGAAGGGAGGAGGGGGGAGAGGCATGGATATCAGGATCTGTTTTTGTCAATGCAAAGGATCATTACGACTGATTAGGGTATTTTTCTCCAGACTTAGGGAGGCTATAGGCACACTAGCTCAAAATTTTATTAAATGACACAATCGCTTTCGCCATTAAGATTTCTATCCTGGAATATTAATGGATTAAATAATCATAGGAAAAAGTCCGCTATCGAAAAAAGGGTAATTGATCTTAATCCCTCAGTTATATTTCTTCAAGAAACCCATATTCCATTTCATAAAGTTTCGGTTTTCAAATGTTTAAAAAAATGGCTGATTTTAAAGTACTTGCGGCAGCCTCAGTGGCTCATAGAGGGGTGGCAGATTTTTTAGCTAAAACCCTGAATGCACAACCACTGGACTTTCTCTCCGACCCTGAGGGGCGTTGGTGCTGGGTTCAGTGTACAGTCGCAATGGAGAGATTCATTTTTGTTAGTTTCTATGCCCCTCTGACGGATGATCCGGCCCCGTATTTAGACCTGTTTCACTCCCTTTTGCAGCTGACAGGGAAAATTATTATTGGGGGGGATTTCAACTTTCTTCAGGACCCAGCTCTAGACACCACCGTAAAAGGCAAGAGACAGTATAAACCTAAAGTAGCAAAGACGTTTCAAGATTATGTTAAGGTTCTGGCGCTATGTGATCCTTGGAGGACAAACACCCCTGACGTGAGGAAATATACCTGTATCTCTTCCCGGTATAAAAGTTACTCACGTATAGATTTTATTTTGATCTCTGAAACATTGTGCTATCGACCTCAATCGGTCCAGCATTCTGGTCTTTCAGACCATGCCCTTTTGCTGCTGGAAATTTCATCCCACTCTACAGTTCAACTACCTCAGATGAGAAGGTGGATTTTTAATCTCCGCCTTTTAGCGGAAGAAGGGTGGATACAGACTTCACATGTTGAAATAAGGGATTTTTTTCAACACAATCAGGGGTCTTCAACCCCAGCAATAGTCTGGGATGCATTTAAGGCCTACTTCAGGGCCTGGGTAATCGTTAAAGAGGTAGCTGATAAACGGGCTCTGAAACAGCAAACTGCGGTATTGGAAGATGTAGTTCATAAGTGTTTAGTCACCTATTTGAATGCCCCCTCGGATATTAATAGGAAGGCTTTCGAAGCTGCCAAGAAAGCGCTGGAGGGATTTGAAAAAAAAAAAGTTGATATAGAATATGGGTGTTATAAACAGAAAAGTTATGAAGAAAGCAATTTTACGGGAACATTCTTGGCATGGCAAGCTAGAGATCGTATCGCTGGCAATGTTATACACGCTTTAAGATGCCCGATTACTGGGGTTAGGCACACTGACCCCAGAGACCTTGACCAAGTGATGCTGGAGCATTATAAACAAATCTATAGTGACGCTTCAGTTATAGATTCCAGGACCATTGAGATGTTCCTGACGGGCCTTAATATTACTTCTCTTTCAGATGAGGACCGTATGGAATTGTCTCAACCATTTACAAAGCCAGAACTTCTAGACGTAGTTAAGAATCTCCCCACAGGGAAACCCGGCGGTCCGGATGGCTTTCCGGCTGAGTTCTATAAGACTTTCATAAATGCATTTGCTTAGCCCTTTTAAATGGTTTATTACAGGGCGAGGAAATCCCCAGAACTTGGCATGCAGGGAATGTGGTTAGCTTTCCTAAGAAAAATAAAGATAGGAGGATACAAATGCTTACAGTCCAATTTCATTGTTAAACACAGACTATAAAATAATGACAAAACTGTTGGCTAATAGGCTCAATGGGGTAATTAATAAATTGGTGCATCCCAATCAAAACGGTTTCGTGGCTGGTCGACAACTGCTACAAACACGCACTATTTAGCAGAGGCTCTTGATTATTTTACGACTAATAAAGTCCCTGCTATTATTCTTTTGCTGGACGCAGAGAAAGCCTTTGATTTGGTTGTTTGGGACACGCTTTATTCAATTTTATCTAGTTATAAGGTACCCACTCAAGTTATTTCTTTAATTCAAAGGCTGTACTCAAACGCTGAGGCTAATATTATTATAAACTCAAAGTCTGTTGGACAGCTTCAAATACAACGAGGGACTAGACAAGGGTGCCCGTTATCCCCTATTTGATTTGCCCTCTTTATTGAACCACTCGCCATTAAAATTAGACAGAATAGTCAGATTCAGGCGCCGTTAAAATCAATGGGAAAGATTAAACTGTATGCAGATGATATTATTTTGTTTTTGGACATAAAACACTCTTCTCAGGAAGTGGCCTTTAATTTATTTAAAGAATTTCAGCAATCGGTGGCTATGAGATTAATAGGACCAAGACCGACATAATTCTTTGTGGCACTACTCCTAATTGTCTTCTTCCTGAATTAAGAGAATGCGTAAATCCCAACCCAAAAAGATACTTGGGGGTTTATTTTTCTGCCAATATAAGTGATCTCTATGAGACGAATTTCGCTCTTTTACTTCAGAAAACTCAGGCTTTACTGATTCGCTGGAGACCTCTCCCTCTCTCTATATTAGGCCGCATTGCATTAATTAAAATGTCAATTTTACCACTTTTCAATTTCTTGTTTGCGGCTATTCCGTGTGTTTTAACGTAACCTTTTTTTAAAAAACTGGAATCCCTATTTTGCTCCTTTATCTGGCAGAACCGAAAGGCTCGAGCCGCTTTGAGTATACTGTACGCCGATTAGGAGAAGGGGGGACTGGCCTTACCCAATTTCAAAGATTATTATTATGCATTTTTTGCACACTATTATGCTAGCTTTAAATTAGAATACTCCGTGGGCTCCAAGTTTTTTACTGATTTTCGGGTACTAATATGCAGAGAGCATAATATTCGGAAGCCAGCCCTTTTGACCAAATCGCCTAAAAAAGTTTGTTATAAAATTCTTAAATGGTTTCTTAAGAGAAGAGTGGATTTTTTTTGGGAAAATATTCAATCCCTTCTGTACATTTTGACACTCCACTCTCACAGATTTCTCTTGGTTCAGGGATTCAGCTTAACGAAGTCATGGTGAAAAGCTGGGAGCGCGCTGGATTTAGTAAAATTGGAGATTTTCGTGTTGAGGGTAACTGGGAAGCCCCATGGAAAATCATGATCACAGTCAACAATGATCTTTTGCTGGTCAGATCCTATAATATTCTGCTGCAGGTTTTTAAAGACTTAGATATTAATTCTATCATTAATACCCAATCATTGGTAACAGAATTAGCTACACCTTCGCGGATAGGGAATGCAGGGGCATGGAGAAGGCTCTTGGCAGAAAGGGTTAAAGTGGATCTGGGGATAAGAGCTCAGAAGAAATGGGTTAGTCAGGAGGGCATGGTGGTCTCAAGTGATTACTGGGAGACTATTAACCGCCTAAATTTCTCTGTGCTACGAGGGGCTAATTGGCATCGAATTATATTTTTTAGCAAATGGTTGCTGTATCGAACCCCGCAAGCCCTATCTCGTATGGGGATCGGCCACCCAAATATGTGTTTTCGTTGCAAGGAAATAGGGGCGGCAGGCTGGATACATACGATTGCGACATGCTTATGTATACAGCGATACTGGGAAGGGGTTTTTTCAATTTTAACATCCATTGTGTTGGTACCCATATCTCAGAGTATTCGCCTGTTGAGTTTGGGCTATGATCCTGAGGCAAGACTCTCCTCTCGATTGGAGAAGCTCGTATTTATAGCCACTGCGGTGGCTAGGTCACTGTTGCTGAGAAACTGGCGGTCTGAATTATCTCCTACTAGTCAAGGATGGTATAATAGGATGGTTCAAGTTAGGCTTCAGGAGATGAGATATGCTAGTAGAATAGGTAATGTTAAAAAGTTCTCTCTAATCTGGGGAAATTATTTCTTAGACCAGCTTGGTTGATCTTTTTTTTTCTTTTGTTTTATTTACTGAAAGTGACAATGTATCTTGGTGTGTACTGATTTTAAAAATAATAAAAAATAAAAAAAAAGAGAAATGTGAGTACCAGATTTAAGTCCCACTGAGGCATAACAAAGAGTGCAGGAGGAGACATATGTACAAGCCCTTTCAGAAATGTATGTACAATAGGTGATTTGAATAATGAAGGATGATCAGGCAGCTGAAGGAGCACTGATTGTAGGAGAGTACCATCTTGCCTGGCATGTTACCCCCATATTTCACTGTATATATGTTGTTTTAGTCTATGTGTCACTGGGACCCTGCCAGGCAGGGCCCCAGTGCTCATAAGTATGTGCCCTGTATGTGTTCCCTGTGTGATGCCTAACTGTCTCACTGAGGCTCTGCTGACCAGAACCTCGGTGGTTACGCTCTCTCTGCTTTCCAAATTTGTCACTAACAGGCTAGTGACTAAATTTACCAATTCACATTGGCATACTGGTACACCCATATAATTCCCTAGTATATGGTATTGAGGTACCCATGGTATTGGGGTTCCAGGAGATCCCTATGGGCTGCAGCATTTCTTTTGCCACCCATAGAGAGCTCTGACAATTCTTACACAGGCCTGCCAGTGCAGCCTGCGTGAAATAACGTCCACGTTATTTCACAGCCATTTACCACTGCACTTAAGTAACTTATAAGTCACCTATATGTCTAACCTTCACCTGGTGAAGGTTGGGTGCAAAGTTACTTAGTGTGTGGGCACCCTGGCACTAGCCAAGGTGCCCCCACATCGTTCAGGGCAAATTCCCCGGACTTTGTGAGAGCGGGGACACCATTACACATGTGCACTATACATAGGTCACGACCTATGTATAGCGTCACAATGGTAACTCCGAACATGGCCATGTAACATGCCTAAGATCATGGAATTGTCACCCCAATACCGTTCTGGTATTGGGGTGACAATTCCATGATCCCCCGGGTCTCTGCCATAGTACCCGGGTACTGCCAAACTGCCTTTCCGGGGTCTCCACTGCAGCTGCTAGTGCTGCCAACCCCTCAGACAGGTTTCTGCCCTCCTGGGGTCCAGGTAGCCCTGGCCCAGGAAGGCAGAACAAAGGATTTCCTCTGAGAGAGGGTGTTACACCCTCTCCCTTTGGAAATAGGTGTGAAGGCTGGGGAGGAGTAGCCTCCCCCAGTCTCTGGAAATGCTTTGATGGGCACAGATGGTGCCCATCTCTGCATAAGCCAGTCTACACCGGTTCAGGGATCCCCCAGCCCTGCTCTGGCGCAAAACTGGACAAAGGAAAGGGGAGTGACCACTCCCCTGACCTGCACCTCCCAGGGGAGGTGCCCAGAGCTCCTCCAGTGTGTCCCAGACCTCTGCCATCTTGGAAACAGAGGTGTTGGGGGTACACTGGACTACTCTGAGTGGCCAGTGCCAGCAGGTGACGTCAGAGGCTCCTTCTGATAGGCTCTTACCTCTCTTTGTAGCCAATCCTCCTTCCTAGGTAGCCAAACCTCCTTTTCTGGCTATTTAGGGTCTCTGCTTTGGGGAATTCTTTAGATAACAAATGCAAGAGCTCATCAGAGTTCCTCTGCATCTCCCTCTTCACCTTCTACCAAAGGATCGACCGCTGACTGCTCAGGACGTCTGCAAAACCGCAACAAAGTAGCAAGACGACTATCAGCAACATTGTAGCGCCTCATCCTGCCGGCTTTCTCGACTGTTTCCAGGTGGTGCATGCTCTGGGGGTAGCCTGCCTTCACCCTGCACCAGAAGCTCCGAAGAAATCTCCTGTGGGTCGACGGAATCTTCCCCCTGCTAACGCAGGCACCAAAAGACTGCAACACTGGTCCTCTGGGTCCCCTCTCATCCTGACGAGCGTGGTCCCTGGAACACAGCAACTCTGTCCAAGTGACTCCCACAGTCCAGTGACTCTTCAGTCCAAGTTTGGTGGAGGTAAGTCCTTGCCTCCCCACGCTAGACTGCATTGCTGTGTACCACGTGGTTAGCAGCTGCTCCGGCTCCTGTGCACTCTTCCAGGATTTCCTTTGTGCACAGCCAAGCCTGGGTCCCTGACACTCCTTCCTGCAGTGCACAACCTTCTGAGTTGTCCTCCGGCGTTGTGGGACTCCGTTTTGTGACTTTGTGTGGACTCTGGTTCACTCTTCTTCCGAGTGCCTGTTAGGGTACTTCTGCGGGTGCTGCCTGCTTCTGTGAGTGCTCCCTGAGTTGCTGGGCGCCCCCTCTGTCTCCTACTCCAAGTGGCGACATCCTGGTCCCTCGTGGGCCACAGCAGCAGCTCTAACCTAAACCTCTACCGCGACCCATGCAGCTAGCAAGGCTTGTTTGCGGTCTTTCTGCGTGGGAACACCTCTGCAAGCTTCATCGCGACGTGGGACATCCGTCTTCCAAAGCAAAAGTCCCTAGTCCTCTTCTTTCTTGCAGAACTCCAAGATTCTTCCACCGGGTGGCAGCTTCCTTGCACCCTCAGCTGGCATTTCCTGGGCTCCTGCCCACTCTCGACACTGTCGCGACTATTGGACTTGGTCCCCTTGTCTTACAGGTACTCAGAACCGGAAATCCACTGTTGTTGCATTGCTGGTGTTTGTTCTTCCTGCAGAATCCCCCTATCACGACTTCTGTGCTCTCTGGGGGTAGTAGGTGCACTTTACACCTACCTTTCAGGGTCTTGGGGTGGGCTATTTTTCTAACCCTCACTGTTTTCTTACAGTCCCAGCGACCCTCTACAAGCTCACATAGGTTTGGGGTCCATTCGTGGTTCGCATTCCACTTTTGGAGTATATGGTTTGTGTTGCTCCTATACCTATGTGCTCCTATTGCAACCTATTGTGATTCTACACTGTTTGCATTACTTTTCTTGCTATTACTTACCTAATTTTGGTTTGTGTACATATATCTTGTGTATATATCTTGTCCTCATACTGTGGGTACTCACTGAGATACTTTTGGCGTATTGTCATAAAAATAAAGTACCTTTATTTTTAGTAACTCTGTGTATTGTGTTTTCTTATGATATTGTGCATATGACACCAGTGGTATAGTAGGAGCTTTACATGTCTCCTAGTTCAGCCTAAGCTGCTTTGACATAGCTACCTTCTATCAGTCAAAGCTGCTAGAAACACCTCTTCTATACTAATAAGGGATAACTGGACCTGGCACAAGGTGTAAGTACCTCTGGTACCCACTACAAGCCAGGCCAGCCTCCTACATTGGTTGTGCAGCGGTGGGATAAGTACTTGTAACTACTTACCACTTTGTCATTGTGTACTTTTCATAAGAGAATAATATACAAAACAGTTCAGTGTATGTACACCTAACCAAAAGGTTTTGCTTTTCTCCTCTTAAACTTTGTAAAAAGTTCTGAAAAGTTTCTCTAAACTTCTAAAAGCTTGCTAAAAGTTAGAAAAAGTTTTTTTCTCTGTTCTTTAAAAAGTTCTGAACTTTTTCTTCCTTCTCACTATCTCTAAACCTCCTGCTATCATGTCTGTAGAAGATTCAACTCTTAAAATGGTCTATACTACTTATGACAATTTGAATTACAAGAGCCTAAGGAGTCTCGGCTTAGATAGAGGTTTAGTGATAGGAAAGAACCCTGCAAAAGAGTTTTTATTTAACATGCTTATTGTAAACGTTGAGTCTCAAGCAGGCACATCCAATGAGAGGTTAATAGAAGGTTCCCATTCTGACTCAGATGAACACATTGAGGGAGGTGGGGAGGGTTCTGAACAGGGTCTGGCCCCTAGAAGGAAACACAGCAATGTTGGTAGTAATGGAGGTTCCCATCACAGTAGGGAAGTCTTTATTCCTAGAGGCCAAGTTACCAGGGTCCAGACAAATAGGGACAGATCCCCCTCTGTTGTTTCAAACTTGTCTTCTGTGTCTAAACATTATGAGGATAACTTGTTAGAAAGAGAACTCAAAAACGTTGAGGGTTGAAGAGACCAGACTGAAGCTTAAACAGCAACAGCTGGCCTTAGATAGGGAATCCCTAGACATTGAGAAGGAGAGACAGAGGTTGGGGTTACGACCCCATGGTGGCAGCAGCGGTATTCCTGATAGTAATCCTGTTAGAGAGCATGATTCCAGGAATCTGTACAAAATAGTCCCCCCTTACAAGGAGGGGGATGACATCAACAAGTGGTTTGCTGCACTTGAGAGGGCCTGTATGATACAGGGGGTCCCTCAAAGGCAGTGGGCTGCTATTTTGTGGCTATCTTTCACTAGAAAGGGTAGGGATAGGCTCCTTACTGTTAGAGAAAGTGAAGCTAACAATTTTACAGTTTTGAAGGATGCACTCTTGAATGGATATGGCTTAACCACTGAACAATACAGGATTACGTTCAGAGACACCAGAAAAGACTCCTCACAAGACTGGACAGACTTTGTAGACTGTTCAGTGAAGGCCTTGGAGGGGTGCTTACATGGCAGTAAAGTATCTGACTATGAAAGCCTGTATAATCTTATTCTGAGAGAGCATATTCTGAATAACTGTATGTCTGACTTGTTACACCAATATCTAGTGGACTCAGATCTGACCTCTCCCCAAGAATTGGGAAAGAAGGCAGACAAATGGGTCAGAACAAGAGTGAACAGAAAAGTTCATACAGGGGGTGACAAGGATGGCAAGAAGAAGGATGGTAAGTCTTCTGACAAGGGTGGGGACAAAAGTAAAACTGAGTCTTCATCTGGCCCACAAAAATCCTCTGGTGGGGGTGGTGGGTCCAAATGATCTTCCAATAATCAAGCTAAAAAGCCTTGGTGTTATTTGTGTAAAGTCAAAGGCCATTGGACAACTGATGCCAGTTGTCCAAAGAAAAACACCAAACCTCCCACTACCACAACCCCTGCTGCAAATTCTAGTGCCCCTAGTAATAGCAGTGGTGGTGGGAGCAAACCTACAAATAGCCAACCCAAGGGTGTAGCAGGGCTCACTATTGGCAATGTAGCTGGAGTTGGTCTTGTTAGGGAGACCACAGAGGCTGTGTTAGTCTCTGAAGGTGCCATTAATTTGCCCACCTTGGTTGCTTGTCCCCTTAATATGGATAAGTACAAGCAACTTCCCCTAATAAATGGTGTTGAGGTTCAGGCCTACAGGGACACAGGTGCCAGTGTTACCATGGTGATAGAGAAACTGGTCCACCCTGAACAACACCTACTTGGTCAGCAGTAGCAAGTGACAGACGCTCATAACACTCTTAGCCACCCCATGGTTGTTGTGAATCTCAACTGGGGGGTGGGAGGGGGGGTTACTGGTCCAAAGAAAGTTGTGATTGCCTCAGATTTACCTGTAGACTGTCTACTAGGAAATAATTTAGAGACATCAGCTTGGGCAGAAGTGGAGTTGGAGGCTCATGCAGCAATGCTGGGCATTCCTGGGCATATTTTCGCTTTGACAAGGGCTCAGGCCAAAAAGCAAAAAGGACAGGGTAACTTGGATCCTGGAACAATGGACCAAGTGCTCCCTAAAGCTAGGGGTAGCAAGGGTAAATCCCTACCCACTATCCCTCCCTCTACAGATGATTCTCCTTCTGAGGATGAAGATTTTCCTCCCTGTGCAGAACCTTCACCAGATGAGCTGGCAGCAGACACTGCTGAGCTTTTGGGTGGAGGGGGCCTGCCAGGGAACAGCTGAGTGTGGCACAGCAAACCTGTCCCACATTAGAGGGTCTCAGACAGCAAGCTGTCAAGCAGCAAAATGGGGATGTCAGTGACTCACATAGAGTTTACTGGGAGGAAAACCTCTTGTACACAGAGGCAAGGGACCCAAAACCTGGAGCAGCCAGGAGATTGGTCATTCCCCTGCAGTACAGAGAGTTCCTCCTAACTCGTGCACATGACATTCCTTTGGCTGGGCATTTGGGCCAGATCAAAACATGGGTAAAGGCTTGTCACCCTGTTTCACTGGCCTAGGATGTCAGAGGACACTAAAGATTTTTGCAAATCTTGTGTGACCTGCCAAGCCAGTGGCAAGACTAGTGGCACTCCCAAGGCTCCCCTCATTCCACTACCTGTGGTTGGGGTGCCCTTTGAAAGGGTAGGGGTTGACATAGTTGGCCCCCTTGACCCTCCTACTGCTTCAGGCAATAGGTTTATATTGTGGTTGTGGACCATGCCACAAGATATCCTGAAGCAATTCCTCTAAGGGCCACTACAGCTCCTGCAGTGGCAAAGGCCCTCCTGGGAATCTTTTCCAGGGTGGGTTTCCGTAAAGAGGTTGTATCAGACAGGGGTAGCAACTTCATGTCTGCATACTAGAAAGCAATGTGGAAGGCGTGTGGCGTTACCTACAAGCTCACCACTCCTTATCATCCACAGGCTAATGGACTGGTAGGTTTAATAAAACTCTCAAAGGTATGATAATGGGACTCCCTGAAAAACTCAGGAGGAGATCAGATGTCCTGTTACCTTGCCTCTTTTTTGCTTACAGGGAGGTACCCCAGAAAGGAGTGGGCTTCAGCTCCTTTGAACTCCTCTTTGGACACCCTGTAAGAGGTCCACTCACTCTTGTGAGGGAGGGTTGGGAACAACCTTTAAAAGCTCCCAAACAGGACATAGTGGACTATGTACTTGGCGTAAGATCCAGAATGGCCGAGTACATGAAAAAGGCCAGTAAAAACCTTCAGGCCATGCAGGAGCTCCAAAAGCAATGGCATGACCAGAAGGCTGTTCTGATCCAGTACAAACCAGGACAGAAGGTGTGGGTATTGGAGCCTGTGGCCCCAAGAGCACTCCAGGACAAATGGAGTAGACCCCATCTCATTGTTGAAAAGAAGGGTGAGGTTACCTATCTGGTAGACCTGGGCACTGCCAGGAGTCCCCTTAGGGTGATTCATGTCAACCGCCTAGAACCCTACTATGACAGGGCTGATCTCACCCTGCTCATGGCAACAGATGAGGGACAGGAAGAAGAGAGTGACCCTCTCCCTGATCACATTTCCACCACTGAAACTGATGCTTTAGTGGAGGGAGTAGTTTTGGCAGATTGTCTGACTGCAGAACAGAAAGACAACTGCATAAATCTCCTTGGACAATTTTCTGACCTCTTTTCAATTGTGCCAGGTACCACATCCTGGTGTGAACACACAATTGATACTGGAGACAGCTTGCCTGTTAAAAGTAAGATCTATAGGCAGCCTGACCATGTCAGGGACAACATAAAACAAGAGGTGCAGAAAATGCTTGATTTAGGAGTGGTTGAACCTTCTGAAAGCCCATGGGCGAGTCCTGTGGTGCTTGTACCAAAGCCTCACTCAAAAGATGGAAAAAGGGAGATGAGGTTTTGTGTAGACTACAGAGGTCTCAATCAGGTAACAAAAACTGATGCTCACCCTATACCCAGGGCAGATGAGCTCATTGATACACTGGCATCTGCCAAGTATCTTAGCACCTTTGATTTGACTGCAGGGTACTGGCAGATCAAATTGCTTGAGGATGCTAAACCCCAAACTGCATTTTCAACTATAGGAAGGCACTACCAATTTACAGTGATGCCCTTTGGTTTGAAAAATGCACCTGCCACTTTTCAGAGGTTGGTGAACACAGTCCTGCAAGGGTTGGAGGCTTTTAGTGCAGCATATCTAGATGATATTGCTGTCTTTAGCTCCACCTGGGATGAGCACCTGGTCCACCTTTGGAAAGTTTTGGAGGCCTTGCAAAAGGCAGGCCTCACTATCAAGACCTCAAAGTGCCAGATAGGGCAGGGAAAGGTGGTATAGCTGGGACACCTGGTAGGTGGAGAACCGATTGCACCACTTAAGGGGAAAATCCAGACAATCATGTATTGGGTTCCCCCTACAACTCAGACCCAGGTGAGAGCCTTCTTAGGCCTCACAGGGTATTACAGGAGATTCATTAAAAACTATGGCTCCATTGCAGCCCCTCTTAATGATCTCACTAGTAAGAAGATGCCTAAATAGGTATTGTGGACAGCTAGCTGTCAGAAAGCTTTTGAGGAGCTCAAACAGGCCATGTACTCTGCACCTGTCCTAAAAAGCCCATGTTACTCCAAGAAATTCATTGTTCAAACTGATGCATCTGAATTAGGGGTAGGGGCAGTCTTATCACAACTGAATTCTGAGGGACAGGATCAACCAGTTGCTTTTATCAGCAGGAGGTTGACCCCTAGAGAAAAGCGTTGGTCTGCATAGAAAGGGAGGCCTTTGCTGTTGTCTAGGCACTGAAAAAGTTGAGGCCATACCTGTTTGGCACTCACTTTATTGTTCAGACAGACCACATACCCCTACTTTGGCTAAAACAAATGAAAGGTGAAAACCCTAAATTGTTGAGGTGGTCCATATCTCTACAGGGAATGGACTATACAGTGGAACATAGACCTGGGAGTACCCACTCCAATGCAGATGGACTCTCCAGATATTTCCACTTAGACAATGAAGACTCATCAGGTCATGGCTAGTCTTATTGTTCTTTGTTTGGGGGGGGGGGTTGTGTAGGAAAGTACCATCTTGCCTGGCATGTTACCCCCATATTTCACTGTATATATGTTGTTTTAGTCTATGTGTCACTGGGACCCTGCCAGGATATTGTGCATATGACACCAGTGGTTTAGTAGGAGCTTTACATGTCTCCTAGTTCAGCCTAAGCTGCTTTGCCATAGCTACCTTCTATCAGTCTAAGCTGCTAGAAACACCTCTTCTACACTAATAAGGGATAACTGGACCTGGCACAAGGTGTAAGTACCTCTGGTACCCACTAGAAGCCAGGCCAGCCTCCTACACTGATAAGGCGGAAAGATAGCCTTTGTGAGTGCCCAATGCAGAGCCCTGCTGGGCAAGCGATAAGACAAAGAGAAGAATATCAGAGAGAGAAGCAGAAAGAGGATCAATAGATCTTTCAGTACAATAATTTACAAAATGTTTCCAATGGCAGGCATATACCGTCTTAGTGGAGGGACGCCTGGCTGCCAGGATAACTTTACAGACTTCAGGAGGAAGATTAAAGGCTGTTAACTGTCGCCACTCGATCTCCACTCATGAAGGCCCAGAATTGACAGGTTTGGGTGGAGAACCTTCCCCTGCTGCTGCGACAGAAGTTTTTTCAGAAGGGGCAGTCTGATCGGGGGATAGATGCTCATTTTCAGAAGCTGGGGATACCAGACTCTCCTTGCCCAGTTCTGAGCCACTAGGATTACTAGGGCCCTGCCATTCTAGATCTTCTTGAGAACTCTGGGCAGAAGAGTTATCGGGCCAGGAGGCCTGAGCTCCATTCACGATCAAAAGTGTGGCTGAGCAAGTGCCACCTTGGAAACTCCAATGCGCAATACTGCTGACAATGTATGTTCTCTTTGGAAGTGAACAGATCTAACCATGTTTCTCCCCACAGGTGAAAGAGTCCTTGAGCCACCAAAAACACTAGGTACTGATGCCTAAGCTGGCCCCTTAAACATACCACAGAAATTTCTATTTTTCTATTTCTTCATTTATTTAGTCCACCAAGCACACTGCCTGACAAATTCACACAGAAATCTCTGGCCCTCTAGTCCCATTAGCAGCACACTCATGTGACAGTGGCTTTTCTCCTTACAGTTCTTCAGAGAATGTCAATATATACTTGGTCTCATTGGTTTCTTAGTGAACAGACATTCATTTTGCTCCTACCTGCTGCTTTCATTGCTGCTCTCACCTATGACATTGGTGGAATAGTTACCCTTCAGCTTTTTTGTCCAACTGTCTCAGTTCCCTGCTTACGGCTCCATGTCTTTCTTCCTTATTCTTGTGTTTTTCCTTTGCCTGACATATTTCTTCTTTACATTGTTTCTTTTTTTAATCACAATTTATACAAATAGAAACCAATAACAAACAAGTTGTTACATTACTGTAATACAACCACAGAAGGTTGCATATTGCACAAGGGTTTCTTGAATATGATACCCAATTTGAAATTTATCTGAACAATCAAAGAGAGAACTCTCATTCAGGGAACAAACTCATGAAAGTGATTATCTCCATGGCTCAAAATTCTGTTGTGCTTACCAAGACTTCTCCTTGCCTAATATACTGTTTTCTTGATGGGCGAACAGTGGTCCATATTCTGCAGCCTCTTCTACTATGGAAGAGTGCAGTTTTCCTTGTTCAGTGTCGAGCTATGTTCCACTTCACAAGTATACCCACCTCCACCAACGCGGCCCATGCCCCCCTTCCCTGGTCCCACCAGTTCATCTGTGAGCCTCAAGATAAATACATTTGGGATCAGCTTGAGAGCAGCCCAAACCCCACACCCAGATGAGCTGTATGCTCTGTCATAAATATTGTGGGACAATTCCATAACGTATGCAAAAAGGTCCGAATTGATTCACTGCATATTAGGCATTTTGGAGACAGGGTTCGGACGATTTTCAATAATTTCTCTGTGGTATATTATATCCGGTATAGATAAGTGAACTACATAAGGCATAGAAATGCATAAAATGCTAACTCCCTACGGATTATCCATGTGTCCCTCCCACATTATCATCTAAAGAGCTCATGTCCTGCTCCAAGTGCTCACAGAGCCACGTGAGGGGATTTGGAGCATTTACCTCTAGGTAGCCGTACAGCTGAGAGACTCCCTTTTTCCCAGCTGTTCCATGGACAGCATAGCATGCAGAGGCTAAAATCATGGACTGCACTAACATCTACTTGATGGAGTTCTGAGAATGTTTCAACTAAATAACAATTTAATGGGACCCTGTGGAGAGATATTTCCTCTCTCAGTTCTAAAGATTTCAAATAGTTCCTCACCCAAATATCCCCAAGCTTTGAGATTCCACTCATATCCCATGCCTTAATGCTGGCCAGACACGCCGAGTAGGCCCACGATGCGCCATGCTCAGTGGGACTTCAATAGTGCGCCTACGCTCCCAGCCCAACCACCATAAAATCTGACATCAATAATTCAAGGTAATCCTAGAAACAAGGGGGCGAGGTCTGGGAAACTCCAGAGCCATAGAGGAATCCCAGGAAGTCAGTGCCTTTGAAGAGGTCTAGTTCCAGTCTGAATGCTGGTCCAGTGGGGCCATTAATTAGAGCGGGTGAAGCCACAAATGCATACTCACTCATACCCATACCCATACCTTCACACACACATACACTCACAAGCACATACACAGGCACCCACGCATGCATACACCCCCCCTTCCCAGCAAGCACCCACAAATACACATACATTCATACATACACAAACTCATAAACCCAACATTAAAAAAAAATACCCCTTACCCGGCCGCAGCCATGCTCTTGGGTAACAGGGGTGAAGCCCTGATGTATTTTCACAGTTTGGACTGCCACCTCCTATCAGCCAAAGAGATGAGGCAGCAGTCTTTTACCTGTCACAGAGTGGGATGAGGTCAGTGAGTCCACACCACACTCGCTGATGAGCATCACTGATAAACACTTGCCCTGGACACTTCAGTGCTTAAAACTGAAGCACCCAGTTCAAGAATATCAGTGACACTACTTCTTGTCATGAGGGGGAGGGCCACCAAGCATTTTGCTAGACTGGGAAGGTCCGCCCACAGAGCTGTGACATCTTCAGCTGGCAAAGTCCAGCTCATGCAGCCAGGCGCCTGCACATACAGTGCCTGGCTGTCTGACCTGAACATGAACATGAAGAGCGCCTGTCAGACTGACCTTTATTAAACCTGACAGACAGTCTTCATGTTTGGAAAAAGATGAGGAAGCGGTCAATCCATCTCTCTTTTTAAATAACTGCTCGCTTATCGGGATGAGCTTAGAAGCTCAGAAGTTGAGCTGCATGTTGGCTTCTCTCAGAGCCCCTTCATAAACTGGTTGGACACATTTCCATGGATACCCTAGACTGCTTACTGGTTCATAGATAAGGGTGGACAAAAGAAACAATGGGTCTTGAAGCAAGGTTTATGGATGTCATACCTTTGAAACATAAATAGTACCTCAAGGAGTGTAAATATTTTTTAATAGGTCTGTTTCTGCTAATGATTGTTAAGGGAAGCAATCCCACCAAATCATCCGCAACTTTCTACTCAGGGGTAACACTTGAAGGTCCAAACATTACTGAGGTAACATCTAGACATGTATGTCCAAATATTTCAAGTGGCCTGAGTGAAGAAAAAAAATTATTTTGCCAGTGCATGGCCAGACTTCCCTTTTGGACAGGGACAAAAATCTAGTTTTCCCAATTTGCTACAAGGCTGGATGCTGTTCAATGTAAGTCAGTAATCTCCATTAACCTTCGTCCCCTTCTTTCTTTGGCAACGTAGGGAGAGGAACATATCGTCTATATATAGCAAAACACAGTCCTCAGTTCCACCTTCCACTGTGAACCCTTCATCAAGCCACCTTGCCTGATCTAGTCTGTTGCTGGCACTATGGCTACGGGGAATAGCAAGGGTGAGGTGGAAACACTATTGAGAGCCTCTCTCTATAGAAAATGGTATAGACAGCATACCGTTTACCTTTACCAGAGTCCAGGGGGAGTCATATGTGACATGACACAGGAGAGAAAGCACAATCCAAAATTCATTTATTGGAGAACCTGGTCCTGGAATCTCCATATGAGTAAATGAAAGGCCTGCTCAAAATCTATCAGCATTAATTCACAGGGGCCAGAGAACTCATCAACGTGAACCAGTGCAAACTGTAGACATCTTTGTCAGTAGAGAGGGCCACAGCCTGAAACAAAAGAGTTTTGGTCATGGCTAAAATTTGGTCAAGGATTTTGACCTCAATCAAGTCACATCTATAAAGCATGGCTTGTCACCCATGACGGTATCAAGGGGTTTGCTGCTGGTGTTAGTCGAGGAGCTGCTGGTGCTCGCCGAAGAGCCAGGTCTTGAGCCCTTTCCTGAAGTGGTTCAGCAAGGGTGCGGTGTGGAAGTTGAGAGAGAGGGCGTTCCAGGCTTTGGCGGCGAGGGGGGAGAAGGAGCGTCCCCTCAGCAGCAGCGACATACTTGGGGTACCTGTGCAAGGGTGTGATGTGCAAAGCGGAGATTCCTGGGAGGTCAGTTGAAAACCAGACAGTGGTTTACATAGTTGGGTCCCTGGTTGTAGAGGGCCCTAAATGTGTGAGTCAGAAGTTTTAAATGGATTCTTTTCTGGATCGGGAGCCAGTGAAGATCCTTCAGGTCCTGAGTGATGTGGGTTCTCTTGGGCAAGATGAGGATCAGTCTAGCGGCTGCATTCTGGATCATCTGGAGTCTTTGCATGAGCTCGGAGGTGGTGCCCGTGTATAGGCCATTGCCGCAGTCCAGTCGGCTGGGGATGAGGGCTTAAGTGACTGTCTTCCGAAAAACAGATGGGGAGTCATTTGAAGACTTTGTGGAGCTTGCAAAGTGTGTGAAAAAAGGCTAAGGTGATGGCTTTGACCTGATGTTTCATGGAGAGTTGACCTTTGAAAATGATGTTGAGGTTGCATGCACAATCTTTTGCCATAGGGTGTGGGTCCGAGTTCTGAAGGCCACCAAGAATTGTTACAGAGGGCCATGCATTTGCCGAAGATCAGGACTTCAGTCTTGTTCATATTGGGCTTCAGGAAGTCGTCCCTCATCCAGGCAGATACGTTCTCATTGCAGTTGTGGATACTGATCTTTGTTGAGGTAGGGTCTGCTGAAAGTGAGAGGATGAGCTGTGTGCCATTGGCGTAGGAGATGATGTTGATGTTAAGTGCTCTTATGATGTCTGCGAGTAGTGTCATGTAGACATTGAAAAGGGTTGGGCTGAGGGATGAGCCTTGGGGGATGCTGCAGATGGTGTGTCTGGCTTGCGAGGTGAAAGGGGGAGGCGGACTCTCAGTGTGCGTCCTGTGAGAAAGGATGCCATCCATCTGAGCGCATTGCCTGCGATACCAATATGGCATAGTCGTTCGATGAGTGTGTGGTGGGAGACTGCATTGAAAACTGTTGCAAAAATCAGAGCTGTCTTGGTGTTGTGGTTGGCTCTGAAGCCTGATTGGGATGGGTCCAGTAAGTTGTTTCTGGCCAGCTGCTTGGTGAGACCTTCGTAGTCATAAGGAAGATAGGGTGATAGGAGGAGCAGATTTCCAGGTTTCAGGAGGAGTGAGATTGTTGCTCCTGGCAGATCTCTTGGAAGGGAAACAAATTCAGGAGATGAGGTGATTTTTTTAAAAAGAAATCTATCAGGAACTTGTTATGGCCCAGGGTTTTCCTGGATTGTACCACAGGTATCGCTTCGAACATGTCTTTCTGGATTGGAGAGTCACAGTCTTCACACTGTGTACCTGGCAGAGCCGAATCAGTAGCTCTCAGAGTATGACCATTTCTCCCTCTGGGGGGAGCACAGTTCTGCAGAGGTCAGTATAGAAGTTTGTGAAAGCTGCTGTTATAGCCATTGGAGCCTATTGACAACTGCATTGTGCTGTATGTTTCATAGTATACAGTATTACAACAAATGTCTTACAAAATATAAAATGCCAGTCACAAACTTGCGTGCTGAGGTTAAGTCTCCATCTCTCCTATCTTTTTCTGCTCAGAGATCTCCACCCTAACAAGTAGACTCTCTTCACATGTAAGTATACATTTTAGAGGCAAATGTGGGAAGAACAAACGTGAGTGACTGGAGAATGGGGAACACCTACAACTAAAGGGGAAGGGGGGGGGGAAGGAGTAGAAAGGAGTAAGGAAGGGTTAGTGAGGGGTTTAGGGAAGGACATGCACACACCCACAAATGACTAAGCCCATTGCTATTCACAAACTGCCCCTGTAAATTAACTACAACTAAAAAGGAATCCAGAATAATAGAACATTACTCAAGCTCAGAGCTGAACTAAGCATAGTTCCATACATGGCCAACCACTGCAACACTCTCCTATAGAAAATAATGGAAGTAGAGACTTAAAATAAAAGCCATGGGAAACTGTGTTAAATTAAACTATATAAAATAGTTAAGAATATAAATACATTGTCAGAATCACCAGATCCTCGGGTTCTGTGCACGTTCCCAACAATTCCACCACAAGACAGCTCCAATACTCTGATTAGATTTGTCACTTAGGGGCTCATTCTGAGCCCGGCGGGCGGCGAGCACCGCCAAAAGACCGCACCGCAGTCAATAGACCGCAGGGGTCATTTTGACTTTCCCGCTGGGCCGGCGGGCGATCGCCAGAAGATCGCCCGCAGGCCCAGCGGGAAAGCCCCTGATACGAGGAAGCCGGCTCCGAATGGAGCCGGCGGAGTTGCAGGGGTGCGACGAGATCAGTAGCACCCGTCGCGATTTTCACTGTCTGCAGAGCAGACAGTGAAAATCTTTGTGGGGCCCTGTTAGGGGGCCCCTGCACTGCCCATGCCAGTGGCATGGGCAGTGCAGGGGCCCCCAGGGGCCCCACGACACCCGTTCCCGCCATCCTGTTCCTGGCAGGTTTTACCGCCAGGAACAGGATGGAGGGAAGGGGGTCGGAATCCCCATGGCGGCGCTGCTTGAGGATTCTCTGGCTCAAGGGAAATCTGGTGGGAAACCGCTGGATCCCCTTTTCTGACCGCGGCTTTACCGCCGCGGTCAGAATGGGCACTGAAGCACCGCCAGCCTGTTGGCGGTGCTTCCGTTGCCCGTGGCTCTGGCGGTTTAGGACCGCCAGGGTCAGAATGAGGGCCTTAGTCTATGAGAGTCCAAGTGGGGAAAAGGGGATTAGGAAGGGAACAGCTGGGAAGGAGACCTGTAGGAAGCAAAAGGTTAAAACACACAACATCAAAATTACATCTCATGAAATCAGTACTAGGCTATGACTCTAAGCATCATCATTCTGAAAACATGAACAACCTAAGAATAGACTTCAAATGACTAGGCTTCAAGATGACTGGATACCTGTAAGGGAATCAAGAGAGGTTAAATGAAACTTTCAAATTCAAGTACTTTCCATTGCATGAGAATCAGGAAAACAATCTGAATAAGTTCTGAATGATCTTATGAATCCTTTTTGAGAATACATATTAGGAACACACAACATTACATCTAGAACTCTGGCCTTTTGTTCTCTCAAAATGTTGGAACATGAATTGCGCACATTGCAGATTTTCACATAGGTAGTAAATACCATAGAAGGATTGTGCACCATGAATAACACAACGTAGATTCAAGGAATAAATCACGGGACTTGTCAACTCGAGTACTACCAAGTAAAAGCCTTAGAATGGTAGCGCACAATGAATAACATGAATTAAGCATGAGGAAAGAATCGCGCGTCTTGTCGATTCGAATGCCACCATGTAACTGCCAAGGAATGGTAGCGCACAATGAATAACATGAATTAAGCACGAGGAAAGAATTGCGCGTCTTGCTGATTCAAATGCCACCATGTAACTGCCAAGGAGTGATAGCGCCAAATGAATAACATGAATTAAGCACGAGGGAAGAATTGCGCGTCTTGCCGATTTGAATGCCACCATGTAACTGCCAAGGAGTGATAGCGCACAATGAATACCATGAATTAAGCACGAGGAAAGAATTGCACGTCTTGCAGATTCGAATGATACCATGTAAATGCCAAGGAATGGTAGTGTGCAATGAATATAAAGGGTTAAATCACTGGAAAATGAATCGCGCGTCTTGCCGATTCGAAGGCCACCATGTAACTGCCAAGGAATGGTAGCGCACAATGAATATTAAGGGTTAAAACACAAGAAAAATGAATTGCGCGTCTTGCCGATTCGAATGCTACCATGTAAATGCCAAGGAATGGTAGCACACAATGAATAACATGAATTAAGCACGAGGAAAGAATTGCGTGTCTTGCCGATTCGAATGCTACCATGTAAATGCCAAGGAATGGTAGCACACAATGAATAACATGAATTAAGCACGAGGAAAGAATCGCACGTCTTGCCGATTCGAATAACAGCATGCAAATGGCAAGAAACGCCCAAGCGCACATTCACACGTGCAAGAGTAATTTGATTATCATGCAAGAATTAGGCCCAAGAATTCGAGCGTCCTCGATAACGGGGTCGGGGGTCCAGCCCAACCTCCGTCTTACCACCCTAATTAAGGATCACCAATGTAGAATGAAGGGCAGAGGCCTGGAAGATCAATGTAGGCCACCGGAACAGGAGCTCAGGAAGTTGCTGCTGCTCTGCACCGGGACATCTGAATAGTGAGCACGTGGAGCTGGGCTGGCTCCCTTATATAGAGTCTTGGCCCAGACCACAAACCACACCAAGGCATGCTGCAGGGAAAGCTTCTAGAAGGCCCTGGAAGGGGACCACAACCTGACACAGTCTGGAAACCTGCAGCAGTACTTAGCATGTGAACAGAATTTATATGCATGCTAAACATAAGTCTTTAAGATTAAACTCTGCAATGCAAAAGGTTAAACAACATCATATCATCACAATGCATAAATTATGTTAGCTTGAAACTGTTGGGTTTTTGCATTCTTGTCGCCCGTAGAGCGAGCACTGCCCTGATGTTGACATACATATAATTTAATGTAAAATATATTAAAAAAAATAATGTATTGATCATCAAATATGTTAATAACTTTTTCTAATATAAAAATTAGTGTACAATTACATTTTAATAAATCAAATCATTTTAATTAATTCTGTACATCACTTTTAGGAGTTCTGAATGTATAGTAACCAATAACCTTCATTATTTATTTTTTACATTAGATTTTTTTAAATATTTTTTATTTCATGTAATAAAATTAAAGGTATAATTCAAAATTAAGTTACTAGAGCTATAGCATTTTATTTATTTTGTTCTACATTCAAAATAAATATTTGTATGTATGTCTGTGGCCAACATATATTATTGGAGAAAATTATTAAAATGAAACTACCTAGAACCATGTTTTACTCTGTATGGCCCGTTATTTTCTGAACATTTGAGAAGTGGCTGGCAGGACAAGGCACTGACACTGAGGGTGGGGGGAGTGGCACAGAGCAAGGGGGGTGGCCATAGAAGTGAGACCTAAAAAGAGTCCCTTCAAGTGGAAGGATAAAACTCATCCACTGAGAACACCTAGAGACTGAAATGCTCAAGTGGGCTTTGCCAACCGTGGAGAAGATAACCACAAGCTAATGCGTCTCCGAAACCAAAACAATTGCAATCCCGCAACAGCCACACTAATATTTTGTACTCCCAAGTACCTCTCCCCCCTTGAGCGAGACATGGCATACAGCAAGTGAAAATAGATCCTGGGACCACAGAAAACAGCCAGGCCGGACTGCCATCATGGAGGTGCCTGTGGGACTGACACTCAGCTGCAGTCAGGGGGGCCCGAGACATCCACCGAGGCTGGTGGAAGAGATGGCTAACAGCAGGCACTGGCAGGCACAACAGAGTGACTCCTGGTGGGAGTGACATCAGCTGCAGTGGCCTGAGACATGGTGCAGCCAAGGGGAGGGGTGGGGGGCACCAGGGTGGCACCTTAGACGCGTCAGCAGCCACTTGTCTCTGCAGCAGGTTGTCTGAAAGTAGACACAGGAGGGGGCCTGCACTGAATGAACACTAAAATGGGTCCTGCAAGCTGAATCCTGCATCGAATAATTGGCTATTGAGCCAGGAGGCAGCGAACACTGCCAGAATGTGCCGCAAACATGCTGGGGCCTGGGGGATGAAGGCACCGCATGCAGTTGTGAAGACGCCAGGAACCAGCCGACAATAAAGGAGAAAGGGGCTAACAGCGAGCATCAGTGGGTGTGAGAGGAGAAGACTGCAGGGGGCAATATCAGAGGTGAGAGCCCTCAGACCCAGCACAGAGATTAGAAAATGCCAAGGTGAGACTCAGGCCATGGGGACTGCAGCACAGCTGTCTCTCTACAGAGGGCAGTGCATACAGCCATACACAGAGGCCCACAATGAATAGATGCCATAGTGGAGCTGGTGGAAGGGATAAAGAGACTTCAGAATAACGTGCAGCCTGGATACCACCTGGCCCCTCAAACAAAAGCAAAGACAGGCAGAGGGGAAAACATGAGGTGAAGTGCCATCAAGAGACCTCCCCATGTGCCAAATCGAACTTGAAGACAACAACTACTACAGACACCGCCTGCAACCCACTAACTACCTGGCCAAAAGACGAGAGATCAAGGCTGTTTTGTACTGAGTAACCAATCCAAGCAGATTGCAGCTCACAGAAATCCGCACCAACGGGTGGGACTGCCACAGAGACAATCTAAGCCTGTCAGATCAATAATGTACTGATCATCACTCCAACCCTCCTCCCACAATAATGAAACCTGACAGACCAAATGTTGAGTGAAACTTCACGCAGGATAGCCCTCCCTGGTAGGTGGCAATGAATAGTACCCGTGGGGCAATTTTATCTGGGTACCACTGATGGGGGTCATAACAGCAGCTCCCGGAGAATGGACCATGCAACACAACCGCAAAGGGAAAATGGTGGGCAGCAGAGGGTGAGAAGACTACCCAAGAATCGAAATTGGGCAAGTACACAATACAAGAAGGATAGCAGACCCCACCCCCATTGAGGAGTCCCATGGAAGCGGAGTTTCAGGAGGCGGTGTGGAATCCTTACTCACAGACATAATGGCCTCCATCAAAGACATAAAAGGCATGTTTGAACCTAATATTGACTCTAACAACTGAAGTGACTTTTTCAAGAGCAGATATCAGCAAGATAAATGAGAAAGTATCAGAGACAGAAACCACCCTCCAAACTGAAACGGGAGTCTTTCGGGAACAAGTGAACCACCTGTTGAGAGAAAGTGTGACCATAACAACCAAGCTGGAGAATTATGGAGGGAGGTCTCACTGCAACATCAGATGTGTGGTCAGGGTCCTGGAAAGGACGGAGGGGTAGAGTGTGGAACTTTTCATAAAAGAACTGATAGCACAAACCCTCCAACTGAAGAAACTGTCAAAATTAATCTCAATGGAATGGACCCTGGTACTGCTGCCCTGACTGGGAGCCCTGCCCAGAACCAACATTGCATGCATATTCAGCCATGAAAACCACAATGCGATCCTCCAAGGAGCCCAACATCGGGGAGATTTAACATTTTAAAAGTGAAAGGCCTAGGCGGCACACTCAAGAGGGGAGTGGTCCTACAATACCTTTAGAAGCAGGCCCCAGATTTTGTTATGCTCCAAGAGACCAACCTCAAGGGAAATCACTACAAAGCCTTAGACAGTCACAGGTTCATGAGGGCACATGCAGGCTACACATTAGTTTCAGGAGGAGTGGGGATACTAACTTGTAAGTCCACACCCTACATCTCGGACAGGGCCTGGACAGATCCACAGGGGTAATACATAGCACGAACTGGCCAATGGGATGGGCTGACAATAAACCTCTGCTTGATATACATGCTCCATGCAGCCATGCTCCCTGAGAGAGGAACACTTACTGCTAGGGAAAGACATGACTGAAGCAGCCTCAGAGGAACTGCACAGACTTCCACCCAGGAAAGGGAAACAGAAGGGTAAGCAACTGTTCACTTTCATGGACGCATTGGGATTGGCAGATATCTGGAGGGCTCATAACCCCTAACAGAAGCAATACACATACCACTGAGAGGCATTTGCAAGCTTATATCAACTTGAATATCTCCTGATACAGTTTAAAACTGTATGAAAGTTTGCGAGGGCCCGACACTGAGGGAGGTGCATTTCTCATCATGCATCAATTTGGGGGGACTTCTGGGACAGACTTTCCGGGATTACAGAAAGTGGGCCCTGAACTGCTGATACCTCAGAAATGAGGAAATTCTAAAGGGCTTCCAATTGGGCACTGACTGCTACTTCACCAACAACAAAGGACTTGTCTCTTACACTGTGGGAATCATTAAAAACAGTAATACAGGGGATATCAGGGGAAGCAAGAGTTGAAATTAGAGGTGCTTGACAAAGAAATTCAAAAGTTAGTAAGCCTTCTCATCTACCAAAAGGACTCACAATAGAAACATTGATTAGTCTTGAGGTTCCAAGAATTTAGGGACATTGCAGAAGAAGGAGCCAGGACTACATACATTCCAGGACTCACAGCACTACCTGTACAAAGTAGGTAATAAAGCTGCAAAATGATTGGTCTGCCTAGACCATAGGAAACGACTGATCAACTGGGGCCTGGAGATCAGAGATTTCGATAGGGCACCCAATGTGGGGAACCCAAGAACAGCAACTGAATTTGCCAGGCACTATGCCATGATATAGATGATTACAACCATCAAGTCCAAGGCAGAGGCGGCAGCTCTGCTGCAATAAGTACAACTACCTCAACTTGCTGTGGATGACAGACAAGAGTTAGAGACCGGAATAACTCCAGATGACATAACTGAGGCAATTGGAGAACTGCAGCACTGATAAGAGATGGGACCCAATGGGCTCCCCAGGGAATTATGTAAAAGGCTGGCCTCCAAACTTTCACCAAGTCAACAGCCCACGTATGACAAGGCATGGGAAGTGGGCCAGCTACAGTGGCCCAAAAATTAGACGCCATAGTGGTGATACTGAAGGAAGGCAAACAGCCCTGATACAGAAACTAAAATACTGGCCAAGATATCGGCGACTAGGCTGAAAAAAGTGGTCACTACCATAGCACACCCAGATCAGGCAGACTTCATGCCCGATCGAAAAACAAGACTCACATGTGGCATCTATTTGGAGTGATGGGAAACAATATCAGGATAAAAGAGAAGGCAGTAGTAATGTCACTGGATGCCACAATGGCGTTGGACACTCTTGAATGGACCTATGTGTCTGCAGTACTGGACAGATTGGCTTTGGCCCCGACTTCACAACATGGATGACTCTTATACACCCGGAGTCAGTGTAAACGGAAGATACTCTGACGTCTTCAAACTGGAAAGGAATACCAGACAAGGCTGCCCACTGCCAACAATGACATTTGCATTGGCGGTATGAATTAGGCAAGACCCATTAGTTAAGGGACAGGCCCTCCCCCCGAATTGCAAAGGCGATGCAAATAGGAGGAATAGCACTAACAAATATTCGCAAATACTACTCGGCAGCAGAACTAACTGACTAAATAACTGGGTGTACACAGCCCAAACTGAGCCAGTGGTGAGAATGGACAGACACACAATTGGTGTCAGGGGATATTCAGCAGCACTCTATAGTAAGAGCCCCCTTGGCGACCTTCCCCCGCACACCACAATGGAAGTGTCGATCTGGCAGTAAGTTACGACACTTCTGGGATGGAAGGAATAAACTCACCATAGAAACACCACTATGGGACAACAAACACTTAGCGACCCTGGGAAACTGTAAGGATACAAAAATTGTAGAGCTCACACATTGCACTATACCTACGAGGATGTAAAACAATGGGATCATATCATATGGGAATGACTAGTAATACAATCATACCAACAATAAGTACTAGATAGGATCTCACACTGATGGGGGTTCAGATAGATGGCTTGTCAAAGCAAACTCTACGTAACATTGTGGGTGAGGAATCTACCATAAGCATCAAAAATATTGGATAATACTCTCAGTAGCGGTGGAGAAATTAAATATTTACCACAAGTGCAGAGTGGAGGACACCCCAACGCTGGAGAAATGGAACAGACACAAGGATTGGTGTATACTAAATTAAAAAACAATCTATCAGGGAAGGGACTGCCCTGGGAAATAGGGAACAATATGGGCAACATGGGGGGAATTAGGGGAGAATGAAAGAATGCAAAAGTACACCCTATTGCTGCTGAAGGGAACCCTTCCAGTCTTCCAAATTGAGAAAACAGACACAGGGGAGGAAGGGAGGAAAGGAGGGGGGGGCTAGACTTGTGAGATGCAGGATGTTTATATATTTCATTTATGCATGGTCAGCTGACCAACTATGTAACACTCAGCTTTTTAATTTTTTTTAAAAATGCCTACAAAAACAAGCTATAAAAAAAGAGAGACCCTTATGCTCCTGAGAGGCACAAACACAAAAAGAGAGAGTAAAGACACCAAATCAGGATCACACCTGAGACAGATAGCAAAGCCTACCAATCATGAGCAATGGGCTGACCCAAAGCCTACTCTAAGGGGCTTATTTACAAGCCCCTTGCACCATTGGTGCATCACATTTTCCCCATATAAAAGGTGACGCTCCGGCGGCGCAAGGGGCTTGTAAATAAGCCCCTAAGTTTATTGGAGGGAATTGGTCTGCCTACAAACTGCAGGTTAGATCGAAAACAGTCTGGTTAAGAAAGCACCATTATGTCTGTTACAAGACTTCTTACTACTTTCTAACACAAATGTCAGCAATGTGGTGTAACAGAATAAATATGGATTCCAGCATCAATTCTACTACAAACATCTGAAGGCAAAGATACATATTTGTTAAGTAGTGTAATAATTGAAGCATCGACCCCTCGTTGTGGGATGATGCCCCAGAAGTTTGACTGATATACTGTGTCAAAAGCACAGGCTAAATCCATGACGGTCAGATGGATGCAACCTTTTTGGCCTTCGTATATTTTTGGACAATACAAGAGAGGTTCAGTGTCAGATCTACAGCACTTACTCTCGGGCAAAGCCCATAGTGGATATCAGAAAGGCCCCTGAATGCTCAGTTTTCTATTTGTGCTAGAATCACTCTCTCTAACTTCTCTACTGAGCTATCTAGCAATGAAATTGGTCAACAACAGTGGGGCTTGCTCCTATCTCCCTTTTTACAAATTGTGACAATTACTGCTCCCTACCACGTTTTGACCAAGGGACCAACTATGGCAGATCTAATAACATTAGTAATTGCAGGAGCCCAGAAATTTGGCAGTACTTTATATAAATCGACTAGAATTCTGTTGTGACTTGGAGCTTTATTAGGGGGATCCTTTGAATGGCTAAAATAACATCCGCAACTTCAACTGATTTACTTAAAATCAGGGCGGAATCCACCTCCCCGTCAGTAGTGTCAAAGTCTCCCCCCACCTCACAATCTAAATGAGCACCAGAGCAAAACATTTAAAAAAAATATTTCACCCATTCTTCTGCTAGTATAACAGTATCTACTTTGGACAACTCATTTGCCCCAGGGTCCAGGGAGTTTTCCATCTGTCAGAAGGCACAAAAGAACACTTGCTACTTTCAGATCTTCCCAGGCTTTATTTCTTAATTCTGCCTTTCTGGCAGCAAATTCCTGCCCACAGGCCTTCCTGGCCAGTCTGACTCCTGAACAGTCTCATGGGTGGGTTTTAAGAACTGTTTTGAGGGCTCTATGAGTCTGCACACACTCCCTGTTAAACCACCGGGTGCTACTCCTGGCTTTTGTACCATCCATCATTAGCTTTTCTGCCATGTAGCATGAAAAAGAGAAGAAAGCCTGCATAATGTCTGCTGAGTTTGCATCATCATGTAAGACCACAGCTGTGTGCTTTTGATTATTCACAATAACTTCTCTCATAAACCTTTCTTTATCAATCATGCTCCATTTGATGTTTAAATCCTTGTTTTTGCTATGGTCTACTATAAACTCCCAGGCACCTCCCTTTAGTGCTTTGCCCACATCCAATTTTAGAACAACAGTCAAAAGGTTATAATCACTTAGGCAACTTGCCAATACCTTATAACCTTGCAAAAGCAATTGCAGGCCACCCGAAATTAAAATGTAATTTATCACTGAGCTAGCCGTAGCCCCTATATATATATTGTGGTTTTCCTGTGCTCTTTACTTTCAAAATCTTGTACTATCAAAAAAGAATTTGCAGCTACTACTCTATTTAGCGCTTGCTAATATGGGCTATGTTTGAAATGCATAAGTGGTTGCACAGACTTGTCACTAATACCACAAGACTGCATCATTTTAAAATCACACAACTAGACATTAAAATCCCGCACCCACATTTTAAACAACTCCTTTGTGTGCTCATTCTGAGTTTTGTGTAACAGATCTTCTAAATCATCCACCCCTTTAGTTACTACTGCATAAAAATATTGTGATAATAGTTAATCAAAAGCAGATCTAAGGACTTCCTTAGTTTGAGCAAAAGTAGATGATAATATGGTAAGGCAGCAATTTCCCGTACAGCAAGACCCGAAATGGCCACAGAAATAAAAGTGGCCAGTCCTCCTTTGACCGAACTAAGGGTACCTGACATGTGGTAGGTTACATAGCCATTTATGTGAGTGGGGATCTAGTAACCTGGACTCTTGGCAGCAAATAACAGAGAACCGCTCCACTGTCCTTGCCTACTCTGTGTTGTCTAATTTAAGTCGCAGGCCTGCTACATTCCTTGAAATGATCTCCAAAATGTCTGCCTGTGTTGCCTTATCAGTAGTCACTGGATGGTGGTTACTTGAAGGAATTGGGGATGGATCCTTCAGTACCCCATCACAATTTCCTACATCACGCAGTCAATCTTGTTGCTCCAGAGAGGATAGGGCCTCAAACCTGTTTGAAAGCGGAAGGCTGTTTTGATACTGAGTTGCTGGCATATTTCTTTCCTCAAAATGATTTGGCCAATCACCACTTGCAATCCTGTATGTGTGTTCAATTTATCCTTTGTAAAAGAAACCAAGGGAATCAGCTCTTATAGTCCCAGGGTAAGATATCAGACATAGGAGGCGCTGTAAGAGGACTCACACTATTTGTGGTCTCCTAAAGTGAACTATGACATAGTGATGTTTTAGGGGAGGGTCTGAACTAGGATACACTCCTTACTGTCAGAATGTGTTCTGACAGGTCGGTCAGCCAACCAGATTGCTCTTTTAGCCTGAATGATACTTTATTAAAAAGTGAGGCATGTGATTCAGAAGTAGCAGTTTGGGCACATTTGCCAACACAATAATATAAGGTTGACATTCCGGGGGAAAGATGTGGAGGCACTGCCTGTTCATCATTCCAGCCTCCATTGAAGGTGTTTTGGACACCCGCTTTATGCTTGTCTTTTGCTTCCCTAACCACAACTCTCTTTGTAGACTGTATTTGGGAGAGGTGGAGTAATGACGGTGGGGGCCTGGAGACCTTCTTGAATACTTCTAGCTTGCTCTGACGAAATTCATTTTGCAAGCGCAGTGCCCACTACTGATGATGGTGGCCCTGATCTAGCATGTAACTTTGCTCTGTCAGGAAGTTTTTCTGGGGCCGCATAGTGATCTTTTACCCTTTTTCCCAGGGTTTCCATCTGTGATAAGGCTGTAGAGCAAAGCTTTATGAGATCTTCAAAGAGCCCCTCGAAATGTCCAAGTCTTTCCACGCACTTTGCTGCAAAATGAAAGAAATCATTTTCATCTATGGTGATCTTTTTCCTATTATTTTTTTCCCTTTCGCCTTTGTTACTTTGTGTTCCTTTATTCTTTGAATTACCACATTTAGTTGTTAAAGAGGTGGGGCTAAAGACACCAGAGGCATTTAAAGCTGCTGAATGTTGCCTGATTTTCTTTTGCAAAAGACTAACATTGTGGCTAGGTGACACGAGCAAAGTCAGTGTTAGAGAGTGGGTTTCCTGAATAGATTACCATTATTGAGCTCTCTGAAATTATTAATTCTCCTGATGACAGACAGGTCTGCTGGGCCAACAGATCTGTCTCCATTGGATTAATCAGGCCTATGGGGGTTTCTGCCACGTTTCCATCTATCAGGCCTGACCTCTCCAGAGTGGAGTCCATACTAGCTTCAACTCAATCGATCTTTGTTTCAATGGCACTTATGACGGATGATAAGTAACTGGTAACTAAATTGGGGCCACCTTCACCTTTGCAGTTGTTATTTGCAGAGTGGACCCCAATACATTTACCCATTATCCCAATCAAAAAAAGGAGAGAGATAATAATAAGTTAAAAACTCATGAACTTCATCTGTTCATCTGAAAAAGAGGGATGAGGGGGACAAAAAAGGTAGAACAAAGGGACATAGCCCAGCCTCGTCCGGCTGGGGCGTGCTAAGAGCGCGATGGTAAGAGGGCCCCACCCCCTGACAGACGCATGTTGCAGCACCTCCAGATGCTGAGGATTAGTGGCAATGTAGTCCTGCCCATATGTCCTTGATGGGATGGAGTTCAGACAATGGCTCAAAGACTCAGGTGAGCCTTACTGTCACGGTTCAGGATCCTGTGCTGCAGGAGGCTGGGGTTTGCTAGGAGCACAATGGTTAGAGGGCCTCATCCCCTGAGTGATGTGTGTTGCAGCGCCTCCAGGCACTGAGGATTAGGGGCGATGCAGTCGTGCCCCATATGTCCTGATACTACACAGTTCAGGAAATGGGCCAAAGACTCATGTGAGTCTTACTGGTACGTTTCTGGATACATATCTAAAATACGTGGTATCTAATGACTGGCAGCAGGCGTGCAATGCCGCTTCCGCTAAAAGGTCTTTAGTCCACACACCTCCACTGTGTGTCATGGCCCAGGCTGCTGTTTTACAAGATACACACAATTCTTTGGCTGATGTGTCCTGTACTATGCTGGAGATGGGCCTCAGTTTTTGTACAATGTATTTTAAAGTTCATCAAGAGGTTTCAGTGCACAAAAAACACCTGGGAACTCAGTTAATTGATGGGAAATGCATTATTATGTTAAGACATCTTAGGTGGTTAATGTGATCACTGCAAAAGTCTGTGTTTGTAACCAGTCACAAAACTAAATTCTGGTTGATGCACTGGCTAATAGTGGTAGGTGTATTTATAGTGCTCTGTCTGGCTAATTATCTGTTAGAAATTGGGTCTCTAGTTGGCAGTGGTGTGCACCCTGTCCAAGTAGGGACCCTCACCCTAGTCAGGGTAAGGGAGTTACACAGATATCCTCGGCTCACTCCCTTGGTAGCTTGGCACAAGCAGTCTGACATCTCAGAGACAATGTGTAAAGTATTTGTACATATACACACAGTAAAAAACACCACAAAAGTACTCCCTACCAGTTTAGAAATATAACCAATATTTATCTGAGTAAATCAGACCAAAATGACAAAAATCCAACATACACAAGTAAAGATACACATTTTCAAAGATTAAATCGTATTAAAGAGTTTAGAAACACGATAGCTCCAACTGGGGCTATCACGGCATCTTCAGAGAGTCATTCCCAACTGCCTGACATCACTCGTGAGGGAGTGCAGGCCAGGCACAGAGTTACCTGGACCCCAGATAAGGGCCTTGGAAAACGATGAGGAAACAAAGACGATACATGGAGTCGGGAAGGTGCGGTGTTGCTGGAGCCGGTGTGGCGTCGGTTCCTTACTGCTACAGAGGAGGTGAGGCTTTGGTTTCTTACTGCTAGGCCAGGGAGGGGAGGTGTCGGTTCCTTACAGCTGCAGGGGAGTTGATACGTCATTGGTGGTGAGGCATCAGTTCTTTTTTACCCTTCGGGGTCGATGAATCCAGCAGGTCAAGATGCAAGGCGCAGACATTGCAGTGTCACGATCACACCAAGGGGCCACAGGTGCTGCGGTGGAATCAGGTGTTACGGATGTCAGTGACATGGCACTCGGGATTCATGCTGTGGTGGGATTTCTGAGGCGCTGCAGCAGCATTGAGCTTGTGTTGCAGGTTGCAGTCGTACTCAGTGGGGACCATGGTTCCGGTGTAGGCAGCGACATGGAGTCAGAGAGCAGCACCGGTTTCTAAGTCGCTCTGAGTCAATATGCTTAATTTCTTCTTAGTTCCACCAGAGCTCACTTTCAAGGATCCAAGAACTTGATTTGGCACCACTTAGCAAGTCGGAACTCTCAGCAATAGAGCCCAGGCACTGGAAGGTGAAGTCTTTGTTAGCCCTGAGACTTCTTAATAGGAGGCTAGCTCAGTTAATGCCATGGAGAACCTTGGAAAGCATAATGTGGAAAGCAAAGTCCAGTCCTTTCACTCCTAGGACAGAAGCAGCAAGCAGGAGGCCAGCATAACAAGGCAACAGGCAGAGTGTCAGTCCCTCCCAACAGCATCCAGCTCTTCTTCCTGGCAGAATGTCCTCAGTCCAGAAGTGTTATAGCTTTGTGGGGCAGAGGTCCAGTACTTATACCCTTTTCTTTCTTTGAACTAGGCAACCTTTAAAGAGGAGTCTTTGTAGTGCATAAGACCCTGCCTTTCCCCTCCCTGGCCCCAGACACACTCCAGGGGGTAGGAGACTGGTTTGTATGAGGACAGGCACAGCCCTATTCAGGTGCAAGTGTCAGCTCCTCCCAGCACTCTAGCTCAGGAAGACCCATCAACCTGGTGATGGGCCACCAGGATACGCAGGGCACACCTCAGCGCCCTTTGTGTGACTGTCTAGAGTTAAAACACAAACAGCCCAACTGTCATCCTGACCCAGAAGAGTTGAGAGATCCCAAACTTCTGATCTGTACCTGCTCCCAATGGGAAATTATACTTAAAAGATATTTCAAGGCAATCCCCATGTTACTCTACGAGAGAGATAGGCCTTGCAATAGTGAGACCCGAATTTAGAAGTTTTTCACAATCATAGTATGTATAACACACCAGGGCATGCCCTAACTTAAATACACCATACTCTGCCCATGGGGCAGCCTTGGGTCTACCTTAGGGGACACTTACATGTAGTAAAAGGAAAGATTTGGGCCTGAGAAGTGGGTGAGTCGAAATGGTAGTTTAAAACTGCACACTGACACTGCAGAGGAAGGTCTGAGATCATTACAGGGCTACTCATGTGGGTGGCACAATCGGTGCTGCAGGCCCACTGGTAGCATTTGATTTACAGGCCCTGGGCACACATAGTGCACTTTAATAGGGGATTACTAGTAAATCAAATATGCCAATCATGAAGAAACCAATCACCAATACAATTTAGACAGAGAGCACTTGCACTTTAGCACTGGTCAGCAGAGGTAAAGTGCCCAGAGTCCTAAAGCCGGCAAAAATGAAGTTCTGCATAGGATCAAAAGAGAGGGTCAGAAGCAAAAAGACTGGGGAACCCACGGCAAAAGCTGACCAGTCTAACATCATCCCACTTGCAAAATACTCAAAAAGAGACATGGTCCCCAACTAGGAACTGTGTGAAGCAGAACTTCAGTATGGAATTCTGTTCCGCATAATTAAAAGAGATCCGGTCTTCCTTGTGTGGGAACAACAAACCTGATTTTACAGTTGGAAAACCCATCAGCTAAAATCACAGTGGGAAAAGGCTGCATTGTAGTCCAGACCCCTTCAAAAACTCCAGCCAAAACTTTATAGAAGCCACGGGGAGCATTACATGCTCCCCCAGTCAGCCAACATTCTCCCCTCTTTCTTCACCTTTCACACCACTTCCCCCACCTCAAAACAGCTGTCTTCAGACTTTTACCAGTGCACCCTGCACACTATTATCAACTGCTCTGAGCAGGTGTTAAACAACACAGAAAAGGGAATACCATGAGGAACACCACCTGGTTAATTTGAGTTGCCTTAGTAATCAGAGTAATTCCCCATTCTGTGGGGCTGAACTTGTGATTTTTTGGTATTGGTGGGCTGTTACAACTTGGCACTGGTAATTACTGGTGCAGAGTTTGAAACACATCTGTATTGTGTAATTGGGCTATGGGGGGCTACTTGAGATGCCTCAAGGTATGAGATGAATGAGCCAGTTACCTCATGTTACCACATATGCAAATACACAACTGTGGAACTTCACTGCACTTTAACTTTAACAAAAGACAAAGAACGTAAGATGTCATCAGAATGTAGGATACAGAGGCATATAGGCGGTGATTCTAACCGCGGCGGGCGGCGGTCGCCGCCCGCCATGCGGTTACCGCCAAATGACCGCACCGCGGTCACAGGACCGCGGCGGCCATTCTGGCTTTCCCGCTGTGCTGGCGGGCGACCGCCAAAAGGCCGCCCGCCAGCACAGCGGGAAAGACCCAGCAAGGATGAAGCCGGCTCCGAATGGAGCCGGCGGAGTTGCTGGAGTGCGACGGGTGCAGTAGCACCCGTCGCGTATTTCAGTGTCTGCTAGGCAGACACTGAAATTCTTTTTGGGGCCCTCTTACGGGGGCCCCTGCAGTGCCCATGCCATTGGCATGGGCACTGCAGGGGCCCCCAGGGGCCCCGCGGCACCCCCTACCGCCATCCTGTTCCTGGCGGGAGACCCGCCAGGAACAGGATGGCGGTAGGGGGTGTCAGAATCCCCATGGCGGCGGAGCGCGCTCCGCCGCCATGGAGGATTCTCAAGGGCAGCGGAAAGTCGGCGGTACACCGCCGACTTTCCATTTCTGGCCGCGGCTGAACCGCCGCAGTCAGAATGCCCAGCGGTGCACCGCCAGCCTGTTGGCGGTGCTACCGCGGTCATTCGCCCTGGCGGTTTTTACCGCCAGGGTTAGAATGACCCCCATAATGTATTGTATTGTCATTTGTATAGCCCCTTTCTAACCCTTGAGAGGCCCAAATTGCAGATTTAAAAGAAACAATGGTTTGCTTTATCTTCGTAATGAACCTCTATAACACGAGGCACTATTTATACAGAAACTGAAAGAAAAATTATATTTTCTGTCATCGGGTTATTGTGTCAATTAACAACCCATCTCTCCAAAATAAGCAAATAATATTGTGAGTGCTGTAGGGCCTGTTTTGTGAAGTTCATATGGCTTTTCTTTCAACAAAGGCTGTTTCGAGGCTGAATGGGCGCACTCTCAGGCCATGTAACTGCCAGAATTTATGGTAAGTATTGGCTTGTATTTTCTTACACATCTCTCTTACATCCAAGAGTAAGCTTAGCTACATGCTTGTTTATGACACAGTTTGGACAAATACACACACACCAAAACACTTCATACACAGGACAGACTGCACTCACACACATCTGTTACAATTACAATTCAATGCTTAAGCAACCTATCCCTTGCTCATTTTCTCTTCAAAACCATGCAGGCATAGCAACAAAACGTATTAAAATCATACCAAATACGTTCCCTATAAGCCATAAAGTAAACAAGCACTGTTCTAATTAGGGCACTCAACAGACTAGCATGCTACCCCTTCGCAAATGCACTTTGGTGCCTTGATAGGAGTATGAAGCACTGCTTAAACACAACTACAATGTAATACAACGTACTCAAAGTCTACAGTTCTGCAAAGCCATAATAATGGCAATGCAGAGCTAAGCAAAGCTCTATCAACATACCCCCTACGTCCCTTGTATAAGGGTACACACTTTACTTAGACCATAATTCAAAGTTGTGGTTTAAATTCCGATCAGTGCACAAAATGATGTTTGTACTTGATTGGAGTTTTGAGTTGTGCATCAATAACCACAAACGGCAATTTTCACCTGGCAGATTTATTCAGAAGAACCCTGATGACAACATTCAGTATAAAACTAAGGCATAAACGCAAACCATGCAGTAATTAGTACAGTAAACACTAATTTCCCACGTTAGTCTTCACTCTGATGTGGGGAACTCAGGTTAGCGGTAATTACAGTATGTACTAATTATTACCCGAATTCTACATAACTTGGAAGAATGACCTAGGTCTCCAGATATGTCTTTGTGCTGCTATCAGGATGATACCCATACAAGTACGTAGCTTACAATATAATAGTTTAAATTGGAGGGGTCATGAAGCCCACTTAGTATGTGGTGTGGGGGGGAGATAAACATAGATAGTGAGACAGTGAGAGTGTGAGAGAGAGAGAGAGAGAGAGAGAGAGAGAGAGAGAGAGAGAGATAGAGAGAGAGTTCTATCCAGTCTATTTTTTCACAGCTGACAACATCAAAGAGGCTAGCTAAAAATATTTTCAAGATCATGCATGGATATTCATGATGCACAAATACATTCAGACCATAGTAAACAGTCAACAGATCTGCTGGGGGTGCGAGCCAGTGGTCTCAGCCACTCAGGAAGGGGACACGGGCAGTCAACCCTCTTTAGGATTCTCGACCAGTCTGGTCGGGATTTCCGAGCTGTGAAGGCAGTTGCAATATGGTCACCTCCTTCAGATACTGGAGGGTTGTTCAGCGGGCACTATGTTTAAAACACCCACTCAGCAACTTCTTTCCCTTGAGGTAATAAGCTCCCAAAATGGGAGTTTGTTTTTCCTCAGTACAAAACATAGGTGGCCTGATGTGAAGGGAGCTTTCTCCATTCATGTGAGAGCTATTCTACATTTTCTGTCTGTATTCACCATGCCTTGTGCAGGGAAAATGAGTGATGGTAGCCCTACCTTCTTTTTTAACACTTATTTTTTATTGGCATTTGCATTTTGGTGCCTCGCCAATCAGCACCCCACCACATGTAGGAGGTGAGCAGGCCAATGCGCCCTCTGATGGCATACACTTGGCAACAGTAGGTCCAGCTACCGTCCTCTTCAAGGTCTCCCCAGTGAGACGTCCCAATCACTCAGGTTGGGGCTAGGTTCCTGGGGCGTCATCCTGTTGTGGATCGCTGGCCTGTCTCGTGGTGTCCAAGGGCTGTTCCCACTCATCCACCACCTCTGAGCACAAGTCGCTATTGATCTGCTGCACACCCCACGGATCTCTTCCCTCTGTAGTGTCCCACTTCGTGAACCCGCACAGTCACATCACTGACCCAGGTCTCAACATTAGGCCCGCACTGGACTTGCATGGCATTGCTATGAGCCTTTTCAGCAGTATTAGTGTTAGGTCAAGGAACCTGTTTCTCTCCAGTGTTTGGTTCAGGGTCGTGTTTAGTCATGTGAGGATTGTCTCCCAGTTACCTGAAGCCGGGTGCACTCCCACGTCATAGGTCTTTTGTCTTCATCCAGGGTTGCAAATCAAGGACATTTCCAATGTGTGCTCCTGTAAATGGCCTTGATTTTGTGTGGGGTCAAGTACGTCCTGTATGTGAAATTACATTGAATGTACTTAAGGCAAGTGTTGCGAGACACATTCTGCGGGTATGCCACCCCGCCCCCATTTAGTGTCAGATATGACGTGACCCAACTCTGTGCTGCATCATGTCCTAAGGGCATCCAGGGATTTCCCCACCAAAGCGTTCAGTGCTTTACAGTAGCATGCGATCATGTGTTGTTCCCAAGCCTGTCGTAAGAACCAAGCAGAGGATAGTGATGGTCAAGGGTTCTTCATCACCCATGAGCCACAGTTCACGAAACATGCGTGAGAGCGCCACATAAGTGAGGAACTAGCCCAATGGCAAAGGGGTCTGTGCGGTTGGGTCTTGTAGTGGGATAAGGGTATCCATATAGGGCAGTAGCTAACCGTAATGATCCCCGCTTCCATCCAAACACCCATTTGCCCTGCCGCAAAGATTACAGGATCCCCGTGGTGCAAATCCACTAGAGGGAACTCAGGGGCAAAAAGCACTATGCTTCTCAATCTTTCAACACAATCCTACCAGCAACTCAGTGCTGTGGACAGGAGGAGACTCTGCCAGGGATCCTTAGTGAAGGCCTGAGCATCTTGGCTAGCAGGGTCCTCTGGTTTACCGCAGAACCAATTTGGCCAAGATCCATTAGATTAGCTCATCCAGCCACATGTTGATTCACTGGAGCTGTGAAGCTGTAAATTATAACTCAAAATCTGGGACTCCCAGTCTGTGCTTGAGTGGTGGGTGGCAGACAGCATCAAGCGCAACCCTACGGAGACCTACGTCCCAGGTTAGTTCCTGTATAAGGGAGTCCAGCTGTTCGAACCAGGGTGTCTGCACCTTCACTGTAAGGTTCATGAAGCAGTACAGCAGCCATGGAAGCATAGCCCTCTTGAAGATAGCTATGCGTGCCATGAGGGGCAGCCTAAACAATCTCTTGAAAGGGACACAGGTCTTGAGGGAATGCATCACCACTACCAGGTTTCCCTCCTGCAAATGTTCAGTCTCATGGAAAATCTGGATGACCAAGTATCAAAAGGTCTGTGGCACTTAGAGGATGTCTGATGGACATCCAGTGAGCAGGGGGGTGTTGCAGGGAATACACGTCTTTGCTTGGTTAACCCAGATGCACAAGTAAGACCCAAACTCCTCGAGGAGCTGTAATGTATAGGCGAAGTCCTCCTCACCATTCTGCAGGTAGATCTCTCCCTTCTACCGTGAGTCCTTTACCCCCTGCTCACCATTCCGAATCACTCAAACAATGGCTCAATTGCAATGGCAAATAGGGAGGACAACAATGGGCACCCCTGCCTCATGCCCAGAAATATGTCATATTGGTCTATGATTGTGCGTTCCGTTTTGAACCCAGCTATGGGGTTCGCATACAGAAGCCATACTTACCTGACCCTCTGCCATCCCAGCCCCATATAGAGCATGGGTGCCTCCACAAAGTTCCACCACACAGTATCAAAGGCATTCTCCAGGTTTACCTACATAACCATGGCCTGCAGGTTATTTCTCACATCATGGCTATAAATTATGGTATACACCCGGCGAAGATTGAGAGAGGTGTTGCGTGCTGGAATGACCCCATTTTGGTTACTATTTATCAGCTCTTACATAGGTGGCAGCAACGTGGTCAACAGCACTGCTAAGAATCTTAAAGTATGATTTGAGCAGGGAGTGGGGCCAGAAGGCTGAGGTCGTAGCTTCTGGGGAACTGGATTTGGGCAGCGGAATAATCAGTGCCACTCTGGTTATGTACGGTAGCAGTTCCGATGTGAGTGCCTCAGCGTACAGCACCTCTAGTCTTGGAGCCAGCACTCCAGCATAGGTCGCATAGAACTCTGTTAGCACCATTTGGCCCTGGCGATTTACCAGTAGCATGGCCTTGATGGCATTTTTATTTCCTGTGCCTCCCCTCCTCTTTGTGAGCTTGACTAATATACGCTTTTTAGTTATGGCATCTGAGGAACTCCAGGGCTACATTGTATTGTTCCCTGTTTTCCAACAATCTTAGGATAGCTGTCCGGTTCAGGCCCAAGCTCATTATCCAGCCTTTGAAGTATGTCATCTAGCTGTGCAAGTTCTTGGTCAAGCTTGCAGTTGGTTCCCACTGTCAGGGCCAGGCAATGCCCCCAAACCATCACCTTGAGGGCCTCCCATTCAGCCAGGTAATTCAAGGCTATCCGGTGACTTGTATCAAAGTATTGTGCTATCTGCTCCTGCAAGAAGTCCCAGAAGGGGACATCAGTTAGGGCTGCCAAGTGCAGCAGCCACATTGGGATAGTGGGAAGCTCGTTTCTTGGCCGAAACAACAATAGGGGTGGGCTATTCTTTGACAGGGTGAGGGCTACATGGTGGCACAGCCCCCCTAGGCAGATATAATGGTCCAGTCTTATGTGGACCTTGTACCTTCTATAATGATATGAGTAGTCCCTATCTAAGCCATGCTGTCTGAGCCAGATGTCTTCTATGTCCCAGTGTGCCATTCAGTCTCTCATGCCCTCAGCCGTTCTGTGGGCAGGCACGACAGGCAACAAAGGGGTATAGCGGTCCAGAGAGCAGTTAAAGTCGCCCCAAGGAGCAGTGCTCCCTCAGTCAAGTGACCGACCTGCACGAGGGTGAACTCAGGAAGGGTACATGGTCCTGATTCGGCACATACCTGCTACCCAGCACCACTTGCCTGCCACACCCTCTCTGTCTATGTTGGCAGTCATGGTATCAAAGAAAATTCCCACCCAACCTCCCCCCCACACAAATGCAGAGTATGTCCTGATATGACCCCCTGCAGCCTTCTGACAGGGGAAAGCCTCATTGCTGGGTGGGGGGTCTACTCCAATGCCCCAAATATTGCAGGTGCCGCAAGGGCCCCCGTCCAGTGCATCCACTTTCGTCTCCACTTGCTTCATCGCAGGCTACTTTTGCTTTTAGGTGAGATGAATTATCTGTCTCATCACTCCGTGCCCCCCTCAACCAGTTAGTACTGCTCCAGCCCTGCTCCCTTTAGCAGTCTGTGCAAGCACTAATGCAGGCCTCAGGAGGAGAAAATGGCGGCCGCTGGTTGCCGCCTCCACCCCCAGTGCACCTTGTACAGGTCAGGTACAGCGATCTTACAGGAAGCAGCAAGGCTGCTGGTGCTCCCGCTGGTCTCCTCCCTGTCACTCTCTAGGGAGATTCCATGTTGTAGTGCGAGGGCCTCTACCGGTGTCCTGGTTGTCTCAGCCATCACGGGGTCGGGGTCTTCCATCTTGAGTACCTCCCCCGGCTTCTCCCCAGGCCACTGTGCGCCTCTGGCAGTTCTGCACGAGGGTGCTGCTCTAGTGCAGGCCCGTCATTCGGGCAGGTACCCCGCCCAGTCAAATTATGTGCCCAGCACACAGGCCTCTTCCAAATCTCACTCAGGCTTCCAGGGCTGCCATCGCTCCTTGGGGTCCACCACACCCATGTAGACCCCCACCTTTATGCTCAGATGAGTGAGCTCCCAGACACCTCATTGATATTTGCATGCTGTGTTTGTGGCCGACGGCCGCCACTCGCTCCTGGCTTTTCGCTGATTTCTGGTGTCCAGGTGCCCTCGAGGGTGAAACACCCTTTGTCTGCTGCCTCAGCTGCAGCAGTCCTTCCCCAGAGGCCTTGTTGTTGACAATGGCCCCCGGTGTTGGGCACTGGAATCAGGATTTATGGGGGCCGACACAGAGCTCTGGGTTTAAGCGTCTGCCTTTTTGGCCGGCTTAGCCGTGTCCCATGGCAGTCCCACCTTCAGTAGGGAGGGATGACTATCACTGTGACTTGGTGGCCCTTGACAGATTTAGGATAGGCTGGAGGTAGTTTATGCACAACTTTGGTCACACAAAAGGATGATGGATGGAGTGCTGAACAATGCAAACTCACCCCCAGTCACAGATCTGCGTTTAATCCATCATTCTTTTGCTCACCATGCCACCCCAGTCTGGACCCAGCCATATGCAAATCAGTCTTGACCCTGTTCCCACATGGGAACAGTCCAGCCCGAACTGCCAAGCCAGGTCCTCCCGGACCGGAAACAAGCATCCTGGGATCGGTTTCAGGGTTTCACCCTTCATCAGCCAGGCTAACTTGAATCCAGTGGCACAGTGAACAAGGGACCCACGTCTGGGCATACCCTTCCCACTTAGGGCAACTTTAGTAACACAAAAGGATGATGGACGGAGTGCTGAACAATGCAAACACTCACTCCCAGTCACAGATCTGGGTTTAATCCATTGTTCTTTTGCTCACCATGCCACCCCAGTTTGGACCCAGCCATATGCAAATCAGTCTTGACCCTGTTCCCTCATGGGAATAGTTCAGCCCAAACTGCCAGGCCAGGTCCTCCCTGGACCGAAAACAAGCATCCTGGGACCGGTTTCAGGGTATCACCCTTCATTAGCTAGGCTTTGCATATGGCTGGGTCCAAACTGGGGTGGCATGGTGAGCAGAAGAACGATGGATTAAACCCAGATCTGTGACTGGGTTTGAAAAGTTTCAACACTCCGTCCATCATCCTTTTGTGTTGCTAAAACAGCATCACAGCAACATCAAATGGAATATACAGTGGCGCTTTACTGCAGAAGTGGTTTGTTATGTGATTGGGGTCAAAGCATCTTTAGCCTTACTACTAAAGTGTGATGTCGGGGCCTTGTGTTGTACCTCAAAACAAGACAATCAGAAGACAGCATGAGTGGTTGACAATAGTAAAAAATTAAAGTGCCCCCCCCCCCACACACACACACACAAAAAGGAAATTAATCGAAATAAACTCTCTTTGACAAGTAGTGTTTTGGGGAAGAGAAATAGGCTACAACTCCTTCACCTTTGATGGTAAAATACATATATTTTTGCATTTAGCAAGATTTTATGTACACACACACACACACTAGACTTTGAAGGCACCACATAAATAGCAAAAACTTAGACACTACAAATTATCTTTCGCTGCTATTAAAACCAGACATTCTCAAGTCTCGCCAATCTGTCCAATTACTATTTTCACTCTCCAGTTGTTCGTGACATTTTGGCTTCTTTTTTTCAACAAGAAGATCACAAGATCCAGCATTGCATGATTGTATTTCCCAGCTTCTGGTTTCATCCTGTTACATACAGTATAATTATAAGCCCTTAACCCTTTGGTCACACCTCTAACAACACCCCCAATGATTAAGGAAGGAGAGGATGCTTCCTTCTTGCTTACGGACTGTGTAGATTTACCAATGTACGAGGGGTGATATGAGCCTTAATATAAAGCAAGGAAAATACCCCATCCGCCTTAAGTTGGGTAGTAAAATTCAGTTATACTTGGAGTGCAGAGAGCCTCTCGAAATCCTTGGTCCCAGTGCCACTACAGCTGTTGCACTATTGATAGCTACACCATTGATCAACTGCCAAAATGTAAAGCTGAGAGCCGCTCTGATGTATTTGCATAGAATGTCAAAGCCTACAATGAAAGATAGCACTGAGGTTTTTGAGGGAGAGGATGACAAGACGTATTAGAATAGGAAGTAATGTAAAAGGGGTTTGTTTTTTACATTTTGCTTAAGACGGGGCACATCCTTTGGTGAAATTATTTGTTTAAAAATAGCTTAAAGCAGGTTTAGAGACCGTCCATTACTTACCTTTACCTACCATTGGTGAGCTTCAATATCACTCTTGTTTCCTTGCTTCTTATTGGTCACTGCGGGCCTGCTTGCCTCCTACTTCCTACTAGGGCCTTGGTGTGCCCCTGCCATGAAGCATGGACCAAGTAGAGCTTCCTGCTGTCAGTCAGTATCCTTCTACCTTCTGCAGACTCCTGCAGGTACATTTTTTTGTTTTACTTTTTTACTTGAACTCACTATCAGTGCATGTGTCTCCTGTCCCTCCCTCCTTGCACCATCTGTTCCCTTGTCCCCCACCACCTCCTTAATCCCGCTCTCTGTTGTTCTGTCTGTCCCTCCCTCTTCCCCCATACTCCCTCTTGTTGAGTGCCCTCCTGCACTTCCCCTGCCTTCCATTGTGCTGCTTCTCCCTCCCTGCTCCCTACGTTGTTTACCCCCCCCGCCCTCCTCCAGAGGTCCAGTGTGTTGCTGGCCCCCACCACTTCCACAGTTCACTCTGCCCCCTCCAAAACACCATCCTGCCTGGTACAAAAAACATTAAGGGGGTCATTCTGACCTCGGCGGTAAAAGGCGCTTACCGCCGGTCAGAAGCCCGCCATAACACCGCCGCGGCCGCGGTAAACCGCCACGGTCATTCTGACCCTCAACTTGAAAACCGCCAAAAACCCGACATCCACAAAAGTCCGCCACACCAAAGGTCAGTGAAAAAATGGCGATGACCAAACCTCCACCGTCACGCCACCAGAAATACGCCCATGCCATTACGACCCACGAATCCACGCGGCGGTCTTTCAACCGCAGTATTCTATTGGCGGTACACACCGCCGCGGTCAAAATACACACACCTCTACAAAACATCCCCACATTGGTCAATTTGAAACACACACACCTGAGATACATATACACACCACTCCCACACACCCAATACAAAATAAAACACACACCCACATCACCCACAAACCCCTACGACAACAATTGCGAATCAAGGACCGAGAGAGACAGCACTGCTTAGAGTAGACTATCACACCGAGGCAAATCACAACATCACCCACACAATTACCACGCACAAAACACCATACACCACCACACACATTACACTCCACAACACATACACCACCCCTCACCTCATCCACACCACCCCATGGCACCCCAAAGACACCCTAGGTTCTCTGACGCAGAACTCAGGGTCATGGTGGAGGAAATAGTCCGTGTAGAGCCCCAGCTATTCGGGGCACAGGTGCAGCACACCACAATAGCTAGGAAGATGGAGCTCTGGCAAAGGATAGTGGACAGGGTCAACGCGGTGGGACAGCATCCACGCAATCGGGATGACATCAGGAAGCGATGGAACGACCTACGGGGGAAGGTGCGTTCCATGGTATCAAGGCACAACATTGCGGTGCAGAAGACTGGCGGCGGACCCCCACCTACTCCCCCCGAATTTACAGCATGGGAGGAGGAAGTCTTGCACATCTTGCATCCTGAGGGCCTCGCAGGAGTAGGCGGAGGAATGGACTCTGGTAAGTCAAATCTTAACTACTACTTCCCACCCCCACCCCACCTGCATGCCAGCACATACCCCCACCCTCACCCCCACCCCCATCACACCAACTCCTTGCAAAAGGCTCACCATCACAACCCACCCATCCAAACACCAAGCCCTGCATGCGACCACAAAGCATGGACACCCATCACCAAAGCATGCCCACTGCACACACACATCACCCCCACAAGCCACCCTCACAAAAGCTCCCACCCAGCGGGCCCATGCCTCTGTCTCCAGGACACGTCAATCAGCGGTGTGTCCGCCACTACAGGGCACCCAGGTTGACCCACCACCCCAACAACCACAGGGACCTGGGGGCAGTGGTAGTGGGCACACCGTCCAGGGGACAGAGGCCCAGGGAAACAGGGGAACTGGGAGGGCTGCTGTGCGACAGGGGGGGGACAGGCCCAGGGAACCCACTCTCCAAGAGGCCCTCTCCTCCATCATGGGAGCATACCACCACTCCCAGGAGACGATGGCGACGGTACTGGCCAGGTTCCAGGAGATCCAGGCACAGCAGGAGGAACGGTACATGGGGTTCAGAGAGGAACTGAGGAACATCGGTTCCGCAATGGGGACCATCGTCCTGGCCCTTAACCAGATAGTCACCACATTGCGGGACCATGTGGCACCACAAAGGGCCCCTGTCACTAGGCAGGACCAGGAACAGGCTACAACATCCGCCGGCGCTAGTGGACAGGAGACCCCCACACAACGACAGGCCACCAGAACCCCACCTCCTGCTGAAGAAGAACCACCCCGCAAGCGGAACCTGAGATCTCACAAGAAGACAGAGTAGGATTGCAAGACCCCCGCCAGCATATGATACCCCGTGATGTCATCCCACTGTCCCACATTGTCACCCTGTCCAACCTTGAATTGCCCCTGCTCCATCCTTCCACAGGCATATGGACAATGCACCTGTGCGACTGAGAACTGGACTCTGCCATGGACATTACTCCACCCCCACCCATCCCCGCTTCCCAATCATTTACCTATATGTAGCACTTGAAATAAATCACTCATTGCACTTAAAATAACAGGAGTCTGCTTGTATTTTTCACAAATGTATTACACATAACGGTGCAATTATATTCAGCAACATTGTGATGACAACATACCAATGTCAATAAGCATTAGTCCATGGGCAAACAAAGCAGTAGTCACGCAGTCGGTCATACAGCTCTGAAAAGGGAAGGGAAAGTCACAATTAACTTAAAAGGAACTGGGAGGAAACACAGACAGTAGAGACGCAGGAGGCCTTAAGTAAATGGAAATTGAGGTGGCTGTTTCTTACCTGAGTGCTACTGAAAGTATTGTTGTATGACTGTATCCCTGTTGTCCGTGTTGTCCCCGTCGTCTTCCTCCTCTTCACTCTCCACAGGCTCCACAGCTGCAACAACACCACCATCTGGACCATCCTCCTGCACAAAAGGCACCTGGCGGCGCAAAGCAAGATTGTGAAGCATACAGCAGGCCACGATGATATGGCACACCTTCTTTGTTGAGTACATTAGGGATCCACCAGTCATATGTAGGCACCTAAACCTGGCTTTCAGGAGGCCGAAGGTCCTTTCTATGATCCTCCTAGTTCGCCCATGGGCCTCATTGTACCGTTCCTCTGCCCTGGTCCGGGGATTCCTCACTGGGGTCAATAGCCAGGAGAGGTTGGGGTAACCAGAGTCACCCAATAACCACACACGGTGTCTCTGTAGCTGTTCCATCACGTAAGGGATGCTGCTATTTCTCATAACATACACTGTCCCAGGGAACTTGGCATTTACATGGGAGATGTACTGGTCTGCCAAACAGACCACCTGGACATTCATCGAATGATAACTTTTTCTGTTTCTGTACACCTGCTCACTTCCACTGAGGGGAACCAACATGGGTCCCATCAATGGCACCAATGATGTTGGGGATATGTCCAAGGGCATAGAAATCACCCTTCACTGTAGCCAAATCATCCTCCTCAGGGAAAACAATGTAGCTCCGCATGTATTTCATCAGGGCAGACAACACTCTGGACAAAACCTTAGAAAACATAGGCTGAGACATCCCTGATGACATGGCCACTGTTGTCTGAAAAGACCCACTTGCCAAAAAATGGAGTACTGACAGAACCTGCACCAGAGGGGGAATCCCTGTGGGTTGGCGGATGGGGGACATCAGGTCTGGCTCCAGCTGGGCACACAGTTCCTGTATACTGGCTCTGTCAAGTCGGTATCTAAGTATAACATGTCGTTCTTCCATTGTCGACAGGTCCACCAGCGGTCGGTAAACGGGAGGATTTATCCTTCTCCTCGCAAGTCCCAGCGGACGGTGCCTAGGAAGGACAACATGGAGCAGAAAGTCAAGCAAACCACAGGTTCGTTCACACAGCTTGCACAGTAAAAGAATCGCAATGCATTGAAAGGCTTGTATGAGTGTCAATGCACGGCCTAGGCCTGTGTGACGCAGGTGAAATTATGCCATGTGGGCCCTGGAAATGGCGGCTGCCTGACCTGTGAAGTGTGACAGTGGGATGTGAGGTCAATGCGCTGGCGTGGCACACCGTGGCGGTAGGATGTCGAAGACCGCGGTGCGAAGCCGCATTGGTTAACATTGCACCCTATGGGTTTCATGAGCCAATGACGATGTGCGCCGGCGGTCGCGGTACGCACCGCCGCAGGCGTGACCGCCATTTTCTATCTGATTAATCACTCGAGACCTGATTATCCACAGGAGAGGACCTATACTGCAAGTGCTGCTGTGACCTCGGTCTGGGAGATACAATGGCTGCTGCGACTGGGGAAAGGGCCCCTGCCTTCTCTGCCGAAGAATTGGAGAAACTTGCTGATGGGATCCTCCTCCAGTATGCGCTATTCTACGGTCCTCCAGACCAACAGGTTAGTACACAGGGTGCACGCTGAATGGGCTATGCCTGTGTCGAGTGGGGTGTATGTAAGATGGTGGGGAGGGGAGCGAATGAGGAGTGCAACGCACGACAGATGGGAACATGTGCCACATGGCAAGGTTGGGGAGGGGGGGCCACTCACATCGACCATGCAGAAAAGTGATGATATTTCCTTTCCCACCCTGTACATGTCAAATAGGTCAGCGCCCATCAGAAGATCGACATTTGGCGTGCCATCGCCAAGGACGTCCGGGCCCTGGGGGTCCACAACAGACGGGGCACCCACTGCCGAAAGAGGTGGGAGGACATCCGCCGCGGGACCAGAAAGACCGCTGAGTCTCTGCTGGGGTTGGCCTCCCAACGTAGGAGGGGTGCCAGCCGCCAATTGACCCCCCTGATGTCCCGGATCCTGGCGGTGGCCTACCCCGATTTGGGTGGGCGCGTGAGGACATCACAGCAGACACAAGGGGGTGAGTACCAGCACATTCTGCTATCTTTGCGCGCAGTTGAGGTGTCTGGGTTGGGGAGGAGGGCTGTGGGTAACTCAAGGCCAGGGCGCTTTCTGTAGGCTAGTCCCCTCCGTTAGGCATGGCCCTGTGCCCCCGCCCCCCACCTCTGTAGGGTGGCAAGTACAGCTATCCATGGTCGTGCATCACCCATGTGTGCATTTGTCGTCCATAGACCTGTAGGCCTAGTCACAAGAACTGAGTAGAGTACCCCGATTGCGCAGCGTAGTGCAGGGGGCTTCTGTGTCTGTCCTCTCCGCCAACGGTGTTGCCAATGCATGCACTCAACCTGTCTTCATTTCTCCCCCCCACCCATTTTCTTTTTCGTCCTGTGCATGTGTGCATTAGCATCATCAAGCGGAGGAGAAGTGGCATCGGCGCACGAGGGAGCTGCATCTCACATGGCCCCGGAGGGCCATGCAACTGACTCCGAGTTCACCACTGAGACGGAGGGCGAGGGGAGCTCCACAACGGGGACCCGTGGAGACGTCAGCGACACCGACACGTCCTCGGAAGGGAGCTCCCTTGCGGTGGCGGCAACATCCGTGCCCACCGCCACAACAGGTACAGCCGCCACCCAGCGCATCAGCCCCGCCCTCCCAGCAGCCCCTCAGCCTTCGCTCCGTGCCCGCTCACCCAGGAAGGTGGGCATCTCCTTCGCCCCAGGCACCTCAGGCCCTGCCCCAGTTACCCCTGCTGCCCTCAGTGAGGAGGTCATTGACCTCCTCCAGACCATCATTGTTGGGCAGTCTACCCTTTTGAATGCCATCCAGGGTGTAGAAAGGGAGGTGCATCGGAGCAATGCATACCTGGAGGGCATTCATTCGGGTCAGGCTGCCCATCAGCGATCGTTCAACGCTCTGGCCTCAGCACTGACGGCAGCCATTGTCCCTGTCTCCAGCCTCCCTCTTCTGACTCCCTCCACCCAGTCCCAGTCTCCTGTTCCTCTGCCTATCCCATCCACACCATCAGACCAGCCTGCACACACCTCAACACCCAAGGGCAGCTCATCCAGACATAAGCACCACAGATCCCACAAGCATTCACACAAACAACATCCAGATGCAGACATGCCAACAGTCACTACCACCTCTGTGTCCCCCTCCTCCTCGTCTCCCTCCTCCCTCCCTGTGACGTCTCCACTCACACCTGCATGCACACCACCATCAGCCAGTACTTCCATCACCAGCACACCCTCCATTACAGTCAGCACACGTGCAGTCACCACCCCCACTGCCATTTACACGTCCCCTGTGTCCTCTCCCACTGTGCCTGTCACCCCCTCTTCCAAACCACACAAACGCAGGCAGCCACCCAGCCATCCACCTCACGACAGCCTCCAGCCCAAGCACCTGCACCCAAAGACAGCACACTTGACTCTCCTACAACCACATCCACTTCCTCCACTCCCATACCCACTGCACCTACCCTTCCCATTGCTCCTAAAAAACTTTTCCCCTCCAAAATTAACCTCTTTGCCTCACCTGACCCACCCCCTCCATCTGGTAAGAGTCCAAAGAGCACCTCAGCCACCACCAGCCCTGCATCTAGTGTCACCATAGTGCAGGGCTATTGGAGTCCACCAGCTCCTAGGGAAGGAACATCGGCCAGCAGCAAGGGGACAGCCAGCCCACCCCCTGGGAAGAGGACTAGGAAAATTAAGGGCCGGCGCGAAAAGCCTGAGACGGCTGCCACCAAGGAGAGTAGCCTTGCCCCATCACCTGCCACATCATCTAAGGGAGGCAAGGGCCAGAGAGCTGCAGCGAAGGAGGGCAAGGGCAGCAGGGCGGAGAAGACATGCAGCAGGCGAGCTCACCAGGAGGGCCCCACCAGCCCCATACCGGGGTGACGGACGACACCCACGGGCCCAAGACTCCATCACAGGAGGGCCCCGCTACCGCAAGGTCGGAGGGCGACTAAGCGGGGAGTCTTGGCCAGGTCTGGCTCCCTTGAAAGACAGGACAAGCACCGCTGAACAGGGCCACGCCGTGAAGAGCACCGCTGAACAGGGCCCCGCCGTGAAGGGCACCGCTGAACAGGGCCCCGCCGTGAAGGGCACCGCTGAACAGGGCCCCGCCGTGAAGGGCACCACTGAACAGGGCCCTGCCAAGACAGGCACCGCTGAACAGGGCCCCGCCGTGAAGGGCACCGCTGAACAGGGCCCCGCCAAGACAGGCACCGCTGAACAGGGCCCCGCCGTGAAGAGCACTGCTGAACAGGGCCCCGCCGTGAAGAGCACCGCTGAACAGGGCCCCGCCGTGAAGAGCACCGCTGAACAGGGCCCCGCCGTGAAGAGCACCGCTGAACAGGGCCCCGCCGTGAAGAGCACCGCTGAACAGGGCCCCGCCGTGAAGGGCACCGCTGAACAGGGCCCCGCCAAGACAGGCACCGCTGAATAGGGCCCCGCCGTGAAGGGCCCCGCCAAGACAGGCACCGCTGAACAGGGCCCCGCCGTGAAGAGCACCGCTGAACAGGGCCCCGCCGTGAAGAGCACCGCTGAACAGGGCCCCGCCGTGAAGAGCACCGCTGAACAGGGCCCCGCCGTGAAGAGCACCGCTGAACAGGGCCCCGCCAGGACAGGCACCGCTGGACAGGGCCCGCCGTGAAGGGCACCGCTGAACAGGGCCCCGCCATCTCAAGCACCGCTCCGCTGGGCCCTTCCTGTCAAGCACCGCTCCGCTGGCCACCGCCGTCTCAAGCACCGCTCCGCTGGCCACCGCCGTCTCAAGCACCGCTCCGCTGGGCACCGCCGTCTCAAGCACCGCTGGTCCATTGACAGTGCCGGTTCTGTGTCGAGCAGGTGTTCACGAAGCACTCTGGGCACCATGCCTCCTCCAATACCAGTGGAGTCGGTTATCCATCTGATGGACAGTGGCTTTGCACTCCCCAGGATGGTCCAGTGGGCATGGAGGCCCCTCGTGGATCTGGCGTCATGGACTCATGTGGCTGAGGTGCCCCCCTTTCCCTTCCCCCTGAGGTGCCTGGTGTTTTATCATCTGATGCCCCTGCAGTCTTCTCTCCAATGGTGTCCGGTCTCCTGTGTGGGCTTTGCCCATGTGTTTGTACACATTGTCCCACGGACTATGGATATTTAACGGACTGTGCAGGACTTTTTGACTATGTTTATACTTTGCACTATGTTTATTATTTCTTTTGTATATTTCATATGGCATTTTACCATGACTTCAATGAACCTATTTTATACATAAATTCGAAACTTCATTTTAAATATGTCTTTGCATTCTTCCGGGGGATTTGAGGGGTGTCACTCTAACTTGTTGCTCTGCATTGGTGTGTAGGTATTGGGGTGGTGGGGTAGGGGGGTGGGTGTATCGCGTATGTGTGTGCACGTAACCTTTCCTCCTCCCCCCTCCCCTGTGTCGTAGGTGCAGTACTCACCGTTGTCGTCTGCGCCGGCGTTCGTACTCGTGGTAGATGAGCAGGTAGACAAGGGCTGGTAGGATGTTTAATTTGGGTTCCATGCTGTCCAGATTCCACGTGGAGTGTGTGGAGGTGAGTTTTTTCCCGTTCGTAGTCTGTTTCCGCCGTGTTTTTATCGGCGGGGCTCCCGCCCCGGAAAAGGTGGCGGATTGGTGAGTTGTGATAGGGTGGGCGGTACATTGTCTGCCGCCTGCCTGTTGGCGGTGACCGCCGCGCTGTTTGTCGGTCCGCCGTGGCGGTCGGAGTGTTAAAGTGGCGGGCTGGGTTGGCGGTTCCCGCCAGGGTCAGAATTGCATTTTTTGGACCGCCTGCCTGTTGGCGGGTTGGCCGCCGCTTTATCACCGACCGCCAGGGTTGGAATCACCCCCTAAATAAAGCCAAATATGGTGTGAAGATGCGACTGCTGTTTGGCCTTTTTAATGATTTTTAGACATATGGCACAGCATCACGGGCTACTGTGTAACATGGCATAAAGTATAAAGAAGCTCTATGTCATGGTCTGTTCTGGCTGCGTCATATTGCTTTTGTCTTTATTTTAAGCCATGCTGCAAAATTGCCCAAGCTGCTATGAAATATGTCTAAAAGATACTGACAATGCCAATAGATTTCGAATAAGAATATCCTATTGGCTTTGCTAATAAAATTTCTCTGTTTCTGTTTCCAGCTGCAGGCTCTGAAGCACTTTTCTTGCTGAATGTTGAAAGGAGGTAATATGATGTACAGTCCTCATCTCGTGGTTAGCTACTGTGTAAATGTTGGGCCTCATCTGATTTATAGGGTAGTCATTTACCGTAAAGTGAAACATATATATCCTGTTGTTTATAGAGAAAACTGTTCCATGGTTGAATGGGCCCTCACAGGCCTGATACCACATAGAGGTCCCATTAGGGTTGTTTTTGTTCACTATGTTTGTTGTACATATTTATATGTGTAATACATACATCTTTACACAACATATCACACACATACAATCATTCATACATTAATACAGCATTTCACACATAAAACTCATACATTACTCATGCACTAGCACACACTTCCATCCAAAGTGAGTTGAGTACTTTTTTATGACATATAGAATGTTTTCACTATATGTTTATATATATTACCTACTGGCAGTCGCAAGTAGGTAGTTATAGTTGGGACCATGTTTCCACAGAAAAACTGTTTTTTGACATGCCTATGTCTTTGGCATTTTTAGATTAATCTGCACGAAATAAAAAAAAAAAAAGTGTGTTAGTGACTCACCTACACAGAAAGTTTGGGGATGATCCGTCAAACAGGGGCAGAGAAATAGGGGGTCAAAAAGTTGTGTTTCCCATTTTAATTCCTATACGACACAACTACAGCCCGATCTGCTGAATGGAATTACACCAAATTTGGCAAAAAGCTAGCTGTTGGTACCCAGATTGGGTTGTTGGTTATTTGGTGTCAATCCTTCCAGTAGTTTAGAAGAAATTAAACGAAATCCAAATTTGTATATCTGTGGTCTCCACCACTTTGAGGAAAATAACGAGCTCAAGCAAGGAGCTGCATAGGTCTGATTGGCTGGCAACACTTCAAACCAGTAAGTGTTGGCAGCCATCTTGGGACTCGGTTTCAGGCAAGCGAGTCCCACAAAAAAGTAAAAACAAAAAGGCAATGGGCTAGCGTAGAGTCACCCTGACCCCTTAGCTCTGGTGCTGGGGTCTCAGAGAGATCCCCCCCAACCAGAGCAAAAAACATTTATTTTTTTTCTCGTGCAAATTCATGCCTAGGACCGCCACCTCCCCTAGGCTTTTAACAAATATAACACAGGGGCATCTCCTCCCCCGTGCAGCCCTGGGGGTCTGCCACCTCCCAGGGGCTTTAAACAAATGAACCGCGGGGGCACTCAGCCCCCTTGCAGCCCTGGGACCGCTATGTCCCTGGGGCAAATCTTTTAAAGTGAATGAGGAGGCTGCCCGCTCTCCGCCCCCCCGCAGCCCCAGGGACCGCCACCTCGCCGGGGCCAATTTAAAAAGAGAGAAGGGGTCTGTTGTGGACCCCCAGGCCCTGGTGACCACTACCTACCCAAGGCTATTTAGATGTTGGCCAACCTAAAGGGGACAGCCATGTACCAGGACCAGCTCCTGCTATGTCCTGGGGTGCCCACCCCAGTACACAGCTGTTTGCAGTGACCTGCGCAAGTCACACCAAACACTCCACTGGGATGAAGGGAGAGCTGCCAAACAGCTTTCACTTCATGCAAGCAGAGGTTTCCTCTGTTTCTCTGCCCGTGGAGATGCAAGCAGTGAAACAAAGGAAACTGCTTTCACAGAAAGGTCGGGAGCTGGCTGGAACCATAGACGCCTTCAGTCTCCCCCCACAGTCCCCATCATTGTGACTGAATGCCCTGGGGGTACCCAGGTCACATGGCCAGACCCCGGAGCCCCCTCCCCCAAAAAATGCAAATAATTAGGCTGGGCCTGGGGGATGGGGTCCCCGGGGCCAAGATCAGCCCTGCAGAGGGGGTCATGGGTCCCCCCTCCCCAAAACGAATTAAATAATTAGGCCGGGTCCTAGGAGATGGGGTCCCCAGGGCCAAGATTGGCTGTGTAGAGGGGGGGCGTACGGCCCCCTCCCAAAAAAACATTAATATTTACGCCAAGCCCCTTGGGGATGGAGTCCTGGGGTAAAGATCGGCCTGGGGAAGGGGCTGTGCGACCCTCCTCAACCCAAAAAATACATTTTAGAAGACCAAGCCACTGGGGATGTGGTCCTTAGTGCCAAAAATCGGCCGGAGGAGGAGGGCATGCAGACGTGTGGCCAGCTACCACTGTGCATAGCAAAGGCTGTGTGCAGCGTGAGGTTGAGTAGTTAGGGGTGTTTGCCGCAGGGACTGGACACAAGCCAAGCCCTGCTGTGCACAGCCGAAGGCCATGGGCGACGTGGGGTTGGGTGGTTATGGGGGTTGGCTGCAGGGCGTGGCGCACGTCAAGCCCTGTGGACAACCAACACTGCGCACAGCTGAAGGTTGTGGGCAGTGCAGGGTTTGGTGGCTATAGGAGTTGGCCGCAGGGCCTGGCTGCAGGCCAGACCAGAACCTGTGGTCAATCCCCGCTGTGCACAGAAAAGGCTGTGCACAGCATGGTGTTGGGTGGTTATAGGGGTTGGGTGCTGTGGCCAATCCCCACAGCGCATGGTTGGGTGGTTATAAGGGTTGGCTGCAGGCCCTTTGGCCAACTCCGCTGCGCATAGTCGAATGCCATGCACAGCACCAGGTTGGGTGGTTTTAGGGGTTGGCAGCAGGGAATCGCCGTCGCTGTGCACAGTGATGGTTGGACTAACGTATAGTAATTAAAATTAGTTTACATTAAAAGGACCATAGAAATTCACTTTAAAAAAAATCAAAGGTTACAATGATGTTATAATTAGGAAATTGAATTAAAAATATATAGGAATTCAATTAAAAAGCCAAAGGTTGCAGGGAAGTTATAGCTAGGCTCACATTTCACACATACAAAACCACAGAAATGACCTGAGCTACCTATACCTTTTGTCCCTGTAATGCATTGCTTATGACCTCACATATTACATCACTCATGACATCTCAAATGACATCACTGATGACATCAGCCACAGAACCACTCACACACCCACTCATACCCCCATACAACCTCTCGTACATCCACACACACAGCTGCTTACATACTTATTCAGACTCATAAAACTACTGACATGCGCCCACTCACACACACAACTGACACAAATAATCACTCACCCATACAGTACTAACTCAGCTATTCCCACACTCATACAGCTACTCACACACCCACTCACAGACCCATACAGCCACTCATACATCCACTCATACACCCATGCAACTACTCACATACCCATTAACATACCCACATAGCCACTCACACACCCACTCCCTCACACATACACTCACACACCCACACACTCAGCCATACAGTCACTGACACAGCCACTCACTCACTCACCGAAACAGTCACTTACACAACCATTCACTCACCCATACAACGACTCACACACCCACTCACTCACCTGTACAGGTACCCAAAAACCCACTCACTCACCCATGCAGCTACTCACACACCCACCCACCCACTCACTCACCGAAACAACTACTCACATATCCACTCAGTCTCCCATACAGTTACTGACACAGCCACTCACTTATGCATACAGCCTCTCACCCACCCACTCACCCATGCAGTCACTGACTCACCATCTCACTCACAGATACAGTCCCTAACAAACCCATTCACTCACCAAATGCAACACTCACAGACCCACTCACCTGTACGGCAACTCACAAAGCCACTCACTCAACCAAATGCAGTCACTCACAGTCACTTGCTCACCCATACAGCCACTTAAACATCCATTCACTCTCCCATACAGCAAATGACTCAACCACTCAGTCACCCACAGACCCTCTCACACATCCGTACAACCACAATTGCTGTTATACTGTTGGAAAGAAAAATAACAAATTATTTGAAAAAAAATATTTTAAGGATGCCTTCACAGCTTATTTTGCATAATATTTGATAACAGCATTTTAACTAGAAGTATTTATGAGATTTGAAAATATTGATTTTTACTAATGTGATCAGCAAATCATTAATTGCAATCTTGTCATGCTTATAATGTAAATGATGTAATTTTTTACGAATATGTATTTATTTTGATAATAATATTGTATAGTAAGTGTGCGGTAAATGGCTGATAAAGTGTGAAAATCTGTCTTCTATGACCATAGATCAAATGACTACCATTTAAATGAGTGTTTGTAAAGCTGTGCTTATGAGAACAAGGCCAGGTGTGACCGAAATGCAACATGGCATATAGTCTGCAATAAATGAGGAGAAAAGGAATTGGTGTCTGTGCCCAGTTGCTTTGGTCATAGAGAAAGGTGTTGATATATATATATATATATATATATATATATATATATATATATATACATATATATATATATATATATATACATATATATATATATATATACACATATAAATGGTCACAGAATGTTTGTGGGGGGAATGAAAGGAGAATTGCATTGAAGTGGGTTGCATTTCTATTGGCTTGTGAGTGGGCCTAATAATCTTATACTTTTGGGCACTTCATAACAAATTAGGGATGAGAGAGAATAGGACAGTGTTACTTGTCAGACCCACAACCATTTATGAACAGATGTGAGGACAATGTAGGACCAATGCATGCACTCGTCGTAGAAAACAAACTGGAGGATTAAGAGAAACCCGAAAATGGCCGCAGTAAATGTTTGAAATTAAAGCAATCCGCATATGCCACATTAACTCTGAACTCTCGTAAGCGGTTAATGGCAATCAGTTTAAAAGAAAAGCACAATGTTTTTCGCACCTAGTTACTGGTATTCGCTCGTGTCTGCAGTGGAGTTGTGCTGCTGCTGAAGTTATAATCTGCGTGCATCACAGAGCACTGCCGGGTTTCGCATCAATACCCAGTCAATGTAGCACTAAAAGTATATTCAATTGCTTCAGAAATTGCAACACACTTACTGCGTGTGCAGTTACTATTATTTGTGAAAGTGTTTATCAACATTTAGCTCAGGAGGCCGAAATCTAAAAGAAGCAGACTTTTTTATGAAGTGGAAATTATAATGTAAGCCATTAAGCAAATTTATTGTTAAGAATTTTCAACATGGCACAGTACAATACAATACAATAAAACAGCAAGCATTATTTCTAAACAATCCAGGAACACCTATCACGAAGTGGAATAATCAGCATAGGAATTATGAAAAATATTTGGTAACCATAGATGGTAAGAAATATGAACCTGGAAGAAAAAAAGCAATAATGTCTGGATTACCCGAAAACACTTGCCAGAAGATGAACCACTACCTGGGCAGTTTATACCTCCTAATAAATATGAGAAAGTGGCAAAGCATATGGAAAAATAACTTACAGAGGAGTCTATTGTAATGGTTGGGAGACAGCCTTTTCATGTGCAAACAATCGGAGCAAGAGTATGTATAAGAGTACACAGCTACTTTAAGAGTTCTTGCTGCTTCATGTGAATTCAAAGATATGATCGAAGTTTACATTAGAGAACAATTTGTTTTTCATTGCTACTCTAAAATAGTTCAAGAGAGGTTGTTGGCACTCAGGAACCCACCTATACATGAAATCATTGAGACTGCAAAGGGTATCAAAAGGTCAGTGTAATCATTTAAGTATTAGCTAATAAGAGCACTCAAGTACCTAATGTAAATGCTATACATGAAAAAATATGAAGGCAAAAAGGGCAGTGGTATGTCTAATAAAAAATACAAAATTAACAAGTTCAATTCTAAAACAAAATCTCTGATGTGCTATAGGTGTTGTTCTAAGTCACATCTGGGAGACGGTACAGGATGCCACACTGTTGGCAACAAATGGGTAAAATGTCATAAGATTGGTCATTTTGGTGTGGTATGTGCAAATATCAAAAGTAAGGCATTGCGAATGTCAACGTTAATGCCATTAATGAGTTTGATGAGGAAATGTATTCGAATATTGTGCTCAGGATGGATGATGTCTCTGGTAAATTTGAGAGACCTTTCAGAATAGTGCACACTGGGAAGCTTACATTGGATATTATGGCTGGCTTTGGGTCACTTATTACCATTTTAGCAGATCAAACATTTAACAGTCTATGGAAGAATGTCACATTGGAGAAAAGTTATGTAAATCTAAAAGATGTTGGAGAGTATGACATTAATATGCTAAGGGTTTTGGAAGACTCCTTAGAATTCAAGGGCAGAACTATCAATTGCTAATCAAATAAAATATGTAAAAGGGTTTGAACATGCTATAAAGTTAAAAGATAAAGCAATACCATTCGTATATAAGGTCAGACCTCTACCACTTGAGTGAGTGAAAAAACCTATTAGACAAACTCTGCAAAGAAGGTATTACAGAACACACCGACTCATCTGAATGGGTACAGCTACTGTAATTACTAAGAAAGAGTCAGTGGAAATCAGATTATGTGCTGACTTGGGATCACTAAATAAAAATACTATTGTTGACTGACTTTCAGTACCAAAAATACATGAGATGATAGCTGTCACAAGTGGCTCAAAATATTTTTAATTGATTGATTTAATGTCAGCATATAATCAGTTACGATTAGCTGATGAGTCCAAAGATTACACTACCTTCATGACACTTTTTGGTGCTTACAGAGATTTACGTCTACCATTTGAGCTAGCATCCACTTCAAGCGATTTCCAAATTTTTCTTTTTTGTTTAATGACATAAAAGGAGTCCAGAAATTCCAAGATGACATTTTGGTTCATGCAGAAAGTATTCAGGAGCCCAACAAAATCTTTAGCAATACTACGTACAAGAAGTATCACTGTTTCTAAATTGAATTGTAAATTCCTGCGGACGAAGATAGAGTATTTAGGACACACTCTAACTGATGAAGGCATAAGACCAAAGGACAATTTGGTCAAGGCAATTAGTGAAGCACCTAATCCACAAAAAAGAGATGGTAAAATCATTTCTAGGACCTAGTGAATAATATTTGTGTTTTATTTTGGAATATGCAGTTTTTGTTGAGTCTTTAAGAGAACTGTTAAGGAAAGGAACACAAATTGTGTGGGAAGCTGAACATGAGACTTCTTTCAAAGAAATAAAGAATGCAATATTTTCAGCACCTGCGCTTCAACCTTATGATGCTAAAGCGAAAATATAACAACAGTAAATGCCATTGCTGTAGGTATAAGAGCAGTGTTTAGTCAGATAAAAATTGAAAAGGAACATAGAGTAGCTTTAATTTCTAGAAAGTTGTGAAATGGGGAGTTTTTTTATAGCATAATAGAGAGAGAAACCTTATCATGTGTCTGGGCCGTGGAGAAGCTAAAATCATATTGGTGGGGAAGAGAATTTGGACTGGTTACAGATCACAAGCCATTATTATACATGATGGATGGATCAGGAAGAGGCCATACCAAACCATCATCACATCTTTTAAGATTAATTTCTAAATTACAAGAGTATACATTTTATATAGCTGGAGGATTAAACAAGAAAGTTGACTCTTTATCCAGGTTACCATTGGATGATGTGGATGAAGATAGTTCAGGAGATTTTAGAGTGCTGAAAGAGTTGTGGATGCTGTGGAATAGAGTAAGGGAGCTATTCAAGAAAAGGAATGGTTGGAAACACTGAAAAGTGATATGATCATTCAGCAGGTGATGCAATATGTAGCTGAAGTGTAGTTACCAATCAGGAATTTGAAGACACCTCTTAAATGTTATTTTCAGGTGACAGAAGAATTGACTACTGAGGTAGAGATCTTATTAAGGGATGATTTGTTTATACAACCAAGCCAATTGAGAACAAAATTAATGATTTTAGCTCATAAAGGCTACCATGGTACAACTGCCATGAAAAATGTGTTACACAATTAGTATTGGTAGCCTGGGATTAGGTACTGATGTTGATCTTTTCGTAGACAAATGTGTGCAATGTGCAAAATATGACAAACACACTGGAACAGTAGCAAATGTGAAATGCACTTAGTAAATATATCAAATGGACCTTGGTTTAAGGTGGCCATAGATTTTTGTGGTCCATTCAACATATAAGAAGCTGAAAAGTTTTATATGGTGGTCCCCACAAATTATTATTCTAAATACATTCACAATGAGTTTACCAATAGTATTACAACAGATGTGGTTATTGAATTTTTAAAGAAATTGTTTGCAATTGAAGGATTACCTAATATTGTAGTATCAGATAATGTCAGGATTTTTTAAACAACATGATAATAAAGAAGAAAAAACACCACAGTACAATCCTTCATCCACTGACCAGGATGAAAAAGTCAAAAAATTCTTAAAGGAATGTATACAACGATCATTGCTTCTCCTCATAAGTGAAAGGTATACAGTTATAACAACACATCAAATGCTAGCCATTTTATATACTAAGAGGTCAACATTTTAACACAGTACTTACATTCAAATTTGGAAAAAGATACGCCACACACAATGAGTTCAATGAGATTAATGACAATGACTTACATGTGAGGCAAAGGACTGTGGAAAGACAAAAGAGAACAAAAACTAATCATGATTCTGTTAATCGAGTTAGAACAAAATTACTCAAAGAAAGTGAGTGAGTGATTATTAAAAAAAAAAACAAAGGTAGAAAAAGGGGAGTTGTTGTACTCTTCACCTGTACAGGTTATGGAGGTTTCAAACAGTGCTGTGTTGCTCAAAGAGAAAGGATGGTGGAGTAAAAGTGCAGTAGTCTTATTAAAACTAAAAACAGGAAAAGTTATGGGAACACAAAAGAATGACAACAACAGATTGTGAGGAACAAATTTATTTTGACTTGTCAAATGAAAACATTTCAGGAGAAAAGAATGATGAAGAACGAACATGTGATAATGATGTTGAATATGGAAGTTTGTTAAAAGATAATTAAAATGTTTTGCAAAAGGTTAAAGGTCACGGTCATTCACAGGATCTCACTCCACAGTCTGTACAAGATGTCAATTTACAAACTGATATCAGATCCACTTCTGACATCAGTGACAAAGTATTAAGTACTGGTAGAAGATTAACAGTAGCAACAATGTTTTCTGAATTTATAATGTATTATTGTAATTTCTCTCTTGATTTATTTATGAAAATGGAGATGTTGTACATAGTTATATGTGTAATACATAAATCTACATACATAACACATACATTTTCCCACTACATAGTACTTTGTTATGACACATCGAATGTAGAACTTATATATATATATATATATATATATGTATATATATCGGGTTAGCTTCTGTCTTGAACGTTTCGGGGTGATTTGTCAAGGGGGGCGAGAAAAGGGGGGGGGGGGCCCAAAACAAATTTTCCCTAATCATTTTTTCTTAGGACCTTTAGAGACATCTATAGCCCAAACCACTGAACAGAATTACACCAAATTTGGCACGAAGGTAGATTGTGTTGCGTAGATCACTCTTTTTTAGATTTGGTGTGAATCCATTCAGTAGTTTCAGAGTAATTTAAGGCCAAAAAATATAGATAAACAGGGATGCGGATCCTCCATGGATCAACCCGCCACAAGAAAAATCTGATTGGCTAGCTGCAACCTGACAGAAAATTTGCAGCCGCCATTTTGTTTGTCATATTGGCTCGGGGTGGGAAAAGAAGAGAGAAAAAACACATAAGGGGTCAGTATACAGGTATACAGGTTTTTTCTTTCATCCGATTCGTGAATCCACAAATAAAAGGTTGGATCCATGGATCCCGGATTTGTGAATCCACTTGAGGGTTTGTGATTCCAGAGAAAAACTGACAAAAAAACACCCACTGTATCCAAACTCATGCTGTGCATGGCTGAAGGCCGTGTACAGCTTGGGTTTGGGTGCATGCACAGGCTTTGAAAAATCATAAAAATTCTGCTAGATCTGAAGGTCGAGTAGCTTGAATAATCTACTCGACCTAACTGTAATGTACTTGACCCGGACACGGGTCCCAAATGATGTGATCCTAGGCAAATATGTATTTTACAGTCGCCTTTTTCTTCATTTTCACAAGTGCACCTTCAAATATGTGAGTTCAGTATTTCTGCGGTAAAAATAAATAAATCCTCTTTTGTTTGATTAAATACACTAAACGTTTGGTCCATGCATAATTAATCTAGCCCACATATGGGGTACACATGATCCATGCATGACTTGCCTCCTAGGTTACTAATAGCTTTGCCATCAGGGCCAGAGTGTTTCTCAGTTTATTTTTAAACACTCAATTTTAATAAATATATTACTAAAGCATGATGTGGTAGCGCACTGTTATTTACAGACAGTAAATTTCCAAGAAATGTCCAAAAACCTTCCCACAAACTTGCAGCTTTACAGATAAACTATATAGTGTATTAACAATATTCTGTGAAAACTGGGTTTCAGAAAACATTTATCATTTGCACATCACCAAGTAAAGTGTTCTGACTTTTTTTTCATCCTATTCAAATATTTTTTCCATCACACAGAAGTACAGAAAATGGTCTTTCACAACTACTGAAATATATTTTGAAATGTTTGTAAAGTTGACTTAGTTATATAAATGTTGTGTGTTGGGAAAACCTGATACCAAAGCCTTTCATTTCACATAGGTCAGACAGTTCATCTTACAAAATCCTGGAACTCTGCAGTCACAAGGAAAAGTATTTGCACTGCAAGAAGAAAAAAGGACTTTTGACCTCTGTCTCTGAACACAGAGCAAAGCAAATGTGACACAAATAAGATTTAAAGGCATCTTAATGGCTAATTCAGTTTCAGACTGAACAGAACACCTGTTCTTTGTCCACTTGC